>NC_092333.1:170155000-179917500 GCF_046630445.1 Rutidosis leptorrhynchoides
ACGTTTGATGATAACTACCGGGTAAAAGTGTAGTCAAATTAAGTCTTGATTTACCAAAATGATTAACAAAGTTTCCTAACTTAAGAAAATCAATAACGGGGAATAGTCTCTTATACTTTTGGGTAGTGATATATACACAACCAATATTTACAAATACACAACCAAACATACTTTACAGTGTTGTACTGTACAACACTGTAAAGCATGTTTGATTGTGTATTTATAAAAATTAGTTGTGTATATATAATCACCCTATACTTTTGTTTAGAGATAAAATACTAAAATACAAATACAAACTTACATTGAAAAAAAAAAAAGTAAGCACACATTAGCCCACCTGGCCCAATAACTTACCGGCAGTTGGCAGTCACCATCACCCCTCATTGCACGACAACTTGCAATATCCGGTTTTCAAGCAATTAACGACTTAACAACTTACCGCCAAATCATGACTCAATCACACCCAAAAAGATTCATCCACATCCACAAACACCAATATATAACGTTTATGCACTCTTTCAAGTTTTCATTGTCAAATTTTAATCTTATAAATCTAAATTTAATTTAATAATTCTAATATATTAATAATTCTAATATATCTCCATATTTCTCGCTCATTAGTCCTTTCATTATTTATGCCATTCTAGGTTATGGTAGGTGCTGTTTACTGCAAATCACAGAGCCCTACCACCGGCTTCCCTCGCCTCCGCTTCTTCCGCTACCGCCGTCTCCGGTGACGTCATGTTAATCATCAATTCATCATTCAACGAATTTAATTTTTAATTTATTCGTGTGTATATATATTTATTCATTGATTAGAGTATACGTTAAGTATTTAAGTTGAACGATGTCGATGAAGAAAAGCAGTTCAAAAGGAAACGTGAAGAATAAGAAAGGAAAATTAACGGAGAAATCGATGTCGTTTCACGGCCGTTCAGCGGAGGATATGGTAGGAAAATTGATCAGGCCGAGAACGGTGCCGGATTTAATTTCCGGTAGAACCGTGACGTCAACAGATTCGGTGACGATTTCACGGCCGAAATTGACGAAGTTATTGGTTAACGTAACGGTTCAGAGAAGCTTAGGTGTTGTACACGTGTTGATATCGCCGGAATCAACGGTCGGAGATCTGATCGCTGCCGTTTTACGGCAGTATGTGAAGGAAGGCCGCCGGCCGGTGTTTCCGTCGCTAGATGCTTCTGGCTTTGATCTTCATTACTCGCAGTTTAGCTTAGAAAGTAAGTTAAATCTGTTTGAATAAACGCACTAAAACACGTAACTTAGAAATTGTACGGATTCTGTTATAATTCTAATTGCACCTTGTTGATGTTAGTTAATAGACCTAAATGAATTAGGTTATTTATTTTATTTGTTAGAAATTGATTAATTTCAGGTTTATCGCCAGACGAGAAGTTGAACGAATTAGGTTCACGGAACTTTTTCCTCTGCCCTAAACGACCGGCAACCATCGCCGGAAGTAGTAGCGGCGACAGAGTCGGTTACGGCGGTGTGCCGGCGTCGACATCTACATGTTCTAAGGAAGCGGAGAAAGGTGGAGCCGGATGGCTTAGATTTATGGAATTCATGTTATGAATGAATTATTTTCAGTTTATTAATTTCTACAGTGCCGAATTATAACATGTACTGTAGGATTACAGTATTATTTTAGTGGAATTTGTCATTATTGTTATGCTTGTTGAACTCTGTTATCAGAAATTGTTGATCAAAAATAAATTGATTAATGATTATTAGCTCGGAAATTGTATAGTGGTGGATTAGCTTGTTTATCTGTATATAAAAATAAAAAATGTATGTGTACTATTTAATTTTCAAGATGTAACCCCTCAATCAAGGTTTGAGAATTCGGATCTCGGGGAGATCTCGTTTGGACTTTTTTAGAGAGATCTCGGCATCTCGGAATAATCTCGGGGAGATCTCGGACGTTGACTTACGTTCACTTTATAGTTTTTTTTGATAATAATATACATAAAAACATAAATATATGTATATTTATGTACGTTTTTATGAGATTCTAGAAAAATATCGAAGAAATGAGCTAGAAAATCTTAGAAATTACGAATTTTACAAGAAAATTTTACAAATTAGCAAGAAAATTCGAGAAATCGTGACTTTGACTAAGTTTAACCCCGTTGACCAAGAATTCTCGGGAGATGAACATCTCGTCTCGGTTGTCTTCTAAAAACGAGATTTCGGGGGAGATCTCAGGGAGATCTCGGGAGATTTACAACACTGCACTCAATGATACAGTATTTGATTTGATCAATTTGTTTGGACCTAGATCGAGTCTGATTTGGACCCCAAATTATTTGTAGTAGTTGAATGAGAATTTGGTTATTCTAGTTGCACGTGGTTTGAAACATAGGTCGGTATGGAGTTGTTCTTGTCGTGATAAAACATACTTTTGCTGATGCCACATAGTGATATTATATACTAGTAAACTAGTGAAATGACCCGTGGAATCACGGGTTTGTTTAAACGAAATAGTTTAATGATATGTTTAGGTATTAAGTGAACGTAAATGCTAAAGTCATTTAGTTTAATGACCCGTGGAACCACAGAGTCCGACTATGAAACTCGTCAGCTAAACATGTCATCAAACACCTAATGCATATTAAACAATCCACATTCAATCATAAGAGATAATATTGGTTGTCATTTTATTTTAAAAGTGTAAATTAAAATATAAATTTAGAATTGGTTTCCTTCTGCCTAGCTTTTATACCTTTTCGTACTCAATTCAAAATAATTAATTAAAATAATTCAAAATTATTTAATTTTAATAATTAAAATAATTATTAATAAGATTTAATAATAATAATTAATTAATAAGATTTAATTTTAATTCAAAATTATTTAGATTAATGACATCACCCACCATGTATAGATTTTTTTCTTTTTATTTTTTTGTTTTTTCTTAACAAATGAATTAGCCTAATAATGACATAATCATTATAGGATTTTAATATTAACTATAGATTGACCCGTGAAACCACAAGTTTGTTTAAATGAAACAGTTTAATGATATGTTTTAGGTATTAAATAAACGTAAATGTTAAAGTCATTTAGTTTAATGACTTGTGAAACCACATAGTCCGATTAAAAAACTTGTCAGCTTAAAATTTCATCAAACACTTAAAATGATATTAAACAATCCACATTCAATAATAAGAGATAATATTAGTTGTCATTTTATTTTAAAAGTGTAAATTAAAATATAAATTTAGATATGTTTCCTTCTGCCTAACTTTTACACTTTCTCGTACTCAATTCAAAATAATTAATTAAAATTATTCAAAATTATTTAATTTTAATAATTAAAATAATTATTAATAAGATTTAATAATAATAATTAATGTCATCATCCACCATGTTTAGATTTTTTTTATTTTGTGATTTTTTTAATAAAAAAATTAACCTAATAATGACATCATTATAGGATTTTAATAGAAACTATAAATATCAATGGTTCATTGACTCATTGGGTATGGTTACAAGGTTCATGTTCATCGCCACTATACTATAAAGCACACTGACTGGTATTTACTTATTGTTATGATTTATGATAAAATAATCTAAAAGTTGAGACCAAACAAAAATAGTTTTTTCACTTTCACGCCACCATTGATATATACGAACTATATATAAAGAAGAGAGATATCGTATAAGACCATTTTTAACCCAATGTCATTTTTCATTATGTAGATCTGCTTGCGAGATTTATACGTTAAAAGTAGTAGTTAACCAATTCACATGCGATTATATGATGACAAAACAAAGTATTTGGAATTTATCAACCATTATTGCCATTCGAGAGATACCATTTTGAGACGTTTTGAAATTCAATTGAAACTTTGAGCTTGTATCTCGGATAAAATCGCAACAGGAACCCAATATTTTTGTTGAAACACATCAAGATTTATGACTTTCTAAATCATATATCCGCAATGCCAAATAATATTACTCAGTGAATTGTTTGCGAGTGATTGATTATCTGGGAAAGAAAAAAAAAAATACTTCTTTCATACTTGATATGTTAGTTAAGTGCACATTCCACCATTGTAGCACGAGATTGCAAATGTTAGCCGCAACAGTGCATTGAACCAATTTATGATTGACTGTTCCACTGTACGATTTGCAGAGTGAACATAGTATCGAGTCCGAATCAATCACGGGCTTATCAAAGTTCGGCTTTTGTTAGAATTCTTGTTAACTTGGATCGATATATGAATATATTAATCTTTTGGGGTAGAGCTTTATTCCTGCTTGTTTCAGCATTTGATGTGTTAGTCCCGATCTTGAGGTTGTCAATGATCATTGTGAATGCCTTTGTTGTGAATACTCCACTAGGGTCTAAGTTCCATTTTCAAGTGTCACGTCTGTCATGTAAAGAAAAAGATGATACTTCGTAATATTTAGTAAGTTCAACAAGTTCATAAAAAGCTCGACTCTAGGAGGACGAATCCAATTCCAAGTTCCGACACAACCTGCATTGGACGAGATGATCATATCTTATACCGCGGCTTCTTTGAACGGTTCATGACTGTAAAGTCTTTTGAAACTCTGGTCCAATCCATGTTTCAGGCTAGAAAAGGTTGTTGGTTCCGTTTCGTATGCACTTCGAGAAGAATGATGTAAAACTTTCACCAATGTTGTCAACTTTACTTCCAGCTTTTTTGATTTCGTTCCATATTGTTCCTCCAGCAACATTACCTGCAAGGAATATTATAGTCGAGTCCACTCCCTTCTTGAAACTACTACTTATTGTTATTACTTGATATATCTTCAACTCATGTTGGATTTGTTGTTTATAATTTGTACAGTGATGGTATGATGAAGAATGATGAATGTGAATATGTTGAAGATGAATGATACAAACATAAAATATGATTTGATATGAACTTGATGTTACAATATGTTAGTGTTTACAAATTGGAGCCAATGGATTAATCACAATGATTCAATCCACGTCTTTCTTCAACAATTAACTCAATCAATGATCAAGTTATTAACTCAATCAATGATCAAGTTAATGTTACACCTTAAGCCTAGTCTCTAAGCAGTATACTTGAGAGTAAATGGGGAAAACACACTTAATGGTTTAAGTGTGTGTGGAATGGTGAAGGCTTATGATTCTAATGGATGAAAATGATATTTATATCTCATACGATTCCCTTACAATTAAGCACTTCATCATTATGCACTACCTAAACCATCACTATATTATCTTTATCTATATATACTAAATGTGATGAACAACTTACTATTCACAATGGCATTCCGGTAAATACCCTCAACTTCGGGGGAATTTTCATAATCCTTTTTTTTGAAAAAAAAAATTTACATTATCTTTTTACAACTTTTTTTGCTTCTTTTTTTTCAACTTCCTTTTTATTCCTTTATTTTTTAAACTTTCAACTAACCAACTTTTTCTATATATACTAAATGTGATGAACAACTTACTATTCACAATGGCATTTCGGTAAATACCCTCAACTTCGGGGGTATTTTTATAATCCTTTTTTTGAAGAAAAAAAATTTACATTTTCTTTTTATAATTTTTTTGGCTTCTTTTTTTCAACTTCCTTTTGTTCCTTTATTATTTAAACTTTCAACTAACCAACTTTTTTTTTTTTTTTTGAAAAATGTTTTTAACATTATCTTTTTACAACATTTTTTACTTCTTTTTTTCAAATTTCTTTTTTATTTCTTTTGTTTTAAACGTTCAACTAACAAACTGCTAACCATTTTTTAAAAGCGTTCAATTAACTGACAATTAACTGATAAAATTACCCTACAGCGAAGCACGAATTTTCTATACTCGTTATTCACGTCACAATCCAAAGTGGAGTAGCAGAGAACAACAATTTTCATTAATGATGTGATCAACTAAGATGACATGGGAATACGTAAATCCCATTATATAAATATTGGGATTCCGCAAATCCATTAATGTGATCATAAACAATTAAGATCATAGAACCATCACTTGTGTTGATAACAACCCACGTGCATCATTATGATCATCTTTATCCATTCCTTTTGTTGATCACCAATTTCAATACACATATTATTATTGGAATACATCAATCAACAACAATTCAAAATATATTGAGTATTCGGTGATCATAACATGGAAACAGTAACAATATTCGGTAATTGATGTGTAAAATCTAATATAGAATTTATAAATGAAAGTACCGGTTAAAATTACTATTGTACAACTAGACAAGTGTGCCTAATCGAATAGTAGTATTAAGTTGATAAATCCAAATTCATCCTCAGGACAGTTATAACGCGCAAATACAAAATATTCAACTAAGCAATAATAAACTAATAATAAACTAAGAATCAGAAAGTACAAAATTGTTGTTTTTGGCTATTTAACGATTAGCCGAATCAAGGGTAGATTTAACGCAAAATAACCTCGGACACCGGCTCACTCCCCAAACCTAGTCCACGCGCTGCCATATTCCGCAAGCTATATCAAAAACCTCGGTGCTATTCTTAAACCGGGCTTGATCGTCCGTTTCATACCCGGATACAACCCAAGACTCTGACTCGATAACCATACCTTCACATTCATCTCGCTCGTCACTCATTTGAGTCAACTCGGTCCACTCGTTCGTGATGATGTCATACACCCACAAGCTTTTAAGCGCATTTTTATTCTCATCATGTCCACCAGCTACGTACATTTTTCCATTGTATGCAACGACTGCAAAAAACGAGCGAGTTGACGGCATGTCAATTTGGTGAGTTCATCTTCGAGATGTGAACTCGTACATGAAAACATCACGCAGCGGTTCCCAACTCGTGGGGTCCAACCCGACCATTATTACCAATTTTCCTTCCGTACTTGTCACCTGGCAAAATAAAGATAGAAGGGTGTTGGTTCTGTTTTGTATGCACTTCGAGAAGGATGATGTAAAACTTTCACCAATGTTGTCAACTTCAATTCCAGCTTTTCTAATTTCGTTCCATATTGTTCCTCCAGCAACATACCTGCAAGGATTATTAGAGTCGAGTCCACTCCCTTCTTGTAACTACTACTTATTGTTATTACTTGATATATCTTGAACTCATGTTGGATTTGTTGTTTATAATTTGTACAGTGAAGTTATGATGAAGAGTGATGAATGTGAATATGTTGAAGACGAATGATACAAAAACAAAATATGATTTAATATGAACTTGATGTTACAATATGTTAGTGTTTACAAATCGTAGCCAATGGATTAATCACAATGATTCAATCCACGTCTTTCTTCAACAATTAACTCAATCAATGATCAAGTTAATGTGACAACTTAAGCCTAGTCTCTAAGCAGTGTGCTTGAGAGTAAATGGGGAAAACACACTTAATGGTGTAAATGTGTGTGGAATGGTGAAGGCTTCTGATTCTAAGGGATGTAAATGATATTTATATCTCATACTATTTCCTTATAATTAAGCACTTCATCATTATGCACTACCTAAACCATCACTATATAATCTTTATCTATATATACTAAATGTGATGAACAACTTACTATTTAAAATGGCATTCCGGTAAATACCCTCAACTTCGGGGGTATTTTCATAATCCTTTTTTTTATGACACAAAAATTTTACATTATCTTTTTACAATTTTTTTGCTTTTTTTTAACTTCCTTTTTAATCCTTTATTTTTCAAACTTTCAACTAACCAACTTTTTCTATATATATACTGAATGTGATGAACAAATTACTATTCACAATGGCATTCCGGTAAATACCCTCAACTTCGGGGATATTTTTATAATCCTTTTTTAAATTTTTTTTTTTTACATTTTTTTTTTACAATTTTTTTTGCTTCTTTTTTTTCAACTTCCTTTTTATTCCTTTATTTTTTAAACTTTCAACTACAAACTTTTTTTTTTTTTTTTTTTTTGAAAAATGTTTTTAACATTATCTTTTTACAACTTTTTTTACTTCTTTTTTGCAACTTCCTTTTTTATAAACGTTCAACTAACAAACTGCTAACTATTTTTTAAAAGCGTTCAATTAACTGACCATTAACTGATAAAAATTACCCTGCAGCGAAGCGCGAATTTTCTATACTCGTTATTCATGTCACAATCCAAAGTGGAGTAGCAGAGAATAACAATTTTCATTAATAATGTGATCAACTAAGATGACATGGGAATACGTAAATCCCATTATATAAATATTGGGATTCCGCAAATCCATTAATGTGATCATAAACAATTATGATCATAGAACCATCCTTTGTGTTGATAACAACCCACGTACATCATTATGATCATGTATATTCATTCCTTTTTTTTATCACCAATTTCAATACACATATTATTATTGGAATACATCAATCAACAACAATTCTAGGTATATTGAGTGTTCGGTGATCATAACATGGAAACAGTAACAATATTCGGTAATTGATGTCTAAAATCTAATATATAATATAATTTATAAATGAAACTACCGGTTAAAATTACTATTACACAACTAGGCGAGTGTACATAATCGAATAGTAGTATTAAGTTGATAAATCAAAATTCGTCCTCAGGACAGTTATAACGCGCAAATACAAAATTGTCAACTAAGCAATAATAAACTAATAACAAACTAAGAATCAGAAAGTACAGAATTGTTGTTTTTGGCTATTTAACGATTAGCCGAATCAAGTGTAGATTTAACGAAAAAGAACCTCGGACACCGGCTCACTCCCCAAACCTCATCCACGCGCTGCCATATACCACAAGTTAAATCATAAACCTCGATGCTATTCTCAAACCAGCCTTGATCGTCCGTTTCATACCCGGATACAACCCAAAACTCTGACCCGATAACCATACCTTCACATTCATCTCGCTCTTCACTCATTTGAGTCAACTCGGTCCACTCGTCCGTGATGACGTCATACACCCACACGTTTTTAAGCGCATTTTTATTCTCATCATGTCCACCAGCTACATACACTTTTCCGTTGTATGCATTGACTTCAAAAAATGAGCGAGTTGACGCCATGTCAATTTGGTGAGTTCATCTTCGAGTTGTGAACTCGTACACGAAAACATCACGCAACGGTTCCCAACTCGTGGGATCCCACCAGACCATTATTATCAATTTTCCTTCCGTACTTGCCACCTGGAAAAATAAAGGTAAAAGGGTGTTGGTTATGTTTTGTATGCACTTCGAGAAGGATGATATAAAACTTTCACCAATGTTGTCAACTTCACTTCCAGCTTTTCTGATTTCGTTCCATATTGTTCCTCCAGCAACATACCTGCAAGGTTATTAGAGTCGAGTCCACTCCCTTATTGTAACTACTACTTATTGTTATTACTTGATATATCTTGAACTCATGTTGGATTTGTTGTTTATAATTTGTACAGTGAAGGTATGATGAAGAGTGATGAATGTGAATATGTTGAGGACGAATGATACAAAAACAAAATATGATTTGATATGAACTTGATGTTACAATATGTTAGTGTTTACAAATCGTAGCCAATGGATTAATCACAATGATTCAATCCACGTCTTTCTTCAACAATTAACTCAATCAATGATCAAGTTAATGTGACAACTTAAGCCTAGTCTCTAAGCAGTGTGCTTGAGAGTAAATGGGGAAAACACACTTAATGGTGTAAGTGTGTGTGGAATGGTGAAGGCTTCTGATTCTAAGGGATGAAACGATATTTATATCTCATACTATTTCCTTATAATTAAGCACTTCATCATTATGCACTACCTAAACCATCTAGTATCTTTATCTATATATACTAAATGTGATGAACAACTTACTATTTAAAATGGCATTCCGGTAAATACCCTCAACTTCGGGGGTATTTTCATAATCCTTTTTTTTATGACACAAAAATTTTACATTATCTTTTTACAATTTTTTTGCTTTCTTTTAACTTCCTTTTTATTCTTTTATTTTTTAAACCTTCAACTAACCAACTTTTTCTATATATACTAAATCTGATGAACAACTTACTATTCACAATCGAATTCCGGTAAATACCCTCAACTTCGGGGGTATTTTCATAATCCTTTTTTGAAATTCTTTTTTTGCAATTTTCTTTATACAACTTTTTTTGCTTCTTTTTTTCAACTTCCTTTTTATTCCTTTATTTTTTAAACTTTCAACTAACCAACTTTTTTTTTTTTTTTTTGAAAAAATGTTTTTAACTTTATCTTTTTTCAACTGTTTTTACTTCTTTTTTTCAACTTCCTTTTTTATTTCTTTTTTTTAACACTCAACTAACAAACTGCTAACCATTTTTTAAAAGCGTTCAATTAACTGATCATTAACTGATAAAAATCACGTTGAAACGAAGCTCGAATTTTCTATATTCGTTTTCCCATGTCTCAATCTAAAGTGGAGTAGCAGACAATAACAAATTTCATTAATCATGTGATCAACTAAGATGACATAGGAATACGTAAATCCCATTATATAAATTTTGGGATTTCACAAATCCATTAATGTGATCATAAACAATTATGATCATAGAACCATCCTTTGTGTTGATAACAACTCACGTACATCATTATAATCATGTATATTCATTCCTTTTGTTGATCACCAATTTCAATACACATATTATTATTGGAATACATCAATCAACAACAATGCAAAATATATTGAGTATTCGGTGATCATAACATGGAAACAGTAACAATATTCAGTGATTGATGTGTAAAATCTAATATATAATTTATAAATGAAAGTACCGGTTAAAATTACTATTACACAACTAGGCAAGTGTACATAATCGAATAGTAGTATTAAATTGGTAAATCCAAATTCGTCCTCGGGACAGTTATGACGTGCAAATATAGAATTGTTAACTAAGCAATAATAAACTAATAACAAACTAAGAATCAGAAAGTACAGAATTGTTGTTTTTGGCTATTTAAAGATTAGCCTAATCAAGGGTAGATTTAACGTAAAAGAACAATATTTTTGCTTTATAAGTTTATAGAGAATAAAATGCAGACTCAACAAACAAATAAAGATAGTTTGAATTTAATAGACAAAGGAATGCTCACCTACATCTTTTACCCTCAGTATCGGATGATATAGTATTATGTACTTGTTACATCGATAAATGCATGCAATTACAAAATCGGTTTACCCAGAGTTCTTTTTTAGCAAACACTTCAAGCTAGGATTTATCGATTTAGGGTTGCCTTTCGCTGATGACCTCTTTCGCTTGTGACTAACAACAACAACAAAACCCAATACCACATGAGTGGTGTATGGGGGAGGTGAGATGTAGACAATCCATTCTCTATCCGAGAATAAAGACAAGTCATTTCTCCACCCAGAGTGAAACACTCTCAAAAGTAGAGAAAGGCATCCCCATCTCTTTTCGACGGATAGAGAGATTGCTTCCGAGTAGACCTCCGGCCAATAAGTAGGAAATTTTTTTAAAAAATAAAATAAAATTGAGACGCCATGAAAATGGTAAAATCAAATTTCCATAGGTTTTAAATCCTGCATGAAATTTAATTTAGGCTCTAAAAGTCAGTCAAGTAGTCAATAAATTGACGCTTGCTGTCGACCCAATAACTAAGTAATTAACTAATTACAAGATTTAAATTCAATTGGTTACGCGTTCGCTCCACACAATTCACCCATGTTTTGTTCAACTATGTTACCCAATTTACCCCCTTGGTCCAGTAGACACCCAATTGGTTATGACAATGCAATTGAAAACTAATGCACTAAATTAAAACAAGATTCCCTTTGTTCAAACAAGTACATTAATCAATCTGATAACATTAATCAAATCTCACAAAAATGGTTCTTTAATCGAAACTCAAAATTATCATGCATTAATCAACAAAATATAAAAGTAATCATCCAACACTTAAGGCATACAATCTAGACAAGCATTAAAGTATTTAGCTAACAATCATGGCTGAAAACAAAATCACAAAGTTAATAGAATTCATTGTATTCAAATAGAAGATAAACCTAACAAGGAGATGAATCTTGAAAAGTGGAAGAATCATTCCTTGATCCTTGAATGATGAAGATGAATTCTTGATGATGGAAGTCTTCAAATAACACCAAAAATCGCACCTTTAGCTCTCAACTTGGGCTGCCAAAATAATAATGATCATTAGGGTTAATTAACCCTTTTATACGCTGCATGAAATCTGACCCCGCAAATAGTCGCGTCGCAACTCTTATGGATCGCGTCGCGACCTTACACTGAAAACTGCATCTCATTATTCCAAGCTAATCGGCATCAATTTAAAACCAAATTTCGCGTCGCGAGCTAAACCCTTCACGTCGTGCTTCCAAGCTGAAACTATATCACATTCTTCAAATATACTCGGCTACAAATTTACACAAAGTTTCACGTCGCGACCCCAATCCATCGCGTCGCGATTTTGAACTGAAAAAATCTTCCTAACTTATAGACAAGCCCGACATTTATTTTTCACTACGCATCACGTCGTGAGTAAGAACCCTCGCATCGCGACCTTACTCTGTTGCAGATTCTAAATCCGAACGTCATAATAAAGCACCAAAACTCGACCCAAACTTTGATAACTGGTACCTCAAGATAAAATAATGAATAATGTACCTTGAAACACTTAAATATCCAACTTTAACATCTTTGTAGCTCTCGAACTCGTTTCTTCATAAAAACCATCAAATCGTCTCCAAACCATATCCAAAGGACCAAAATATGAAGGATATTGCTAAGATAAACGTATATAAAATATGCAATATCAAATCACCCCATACTAGAGTATTGCTTGTCTTCGGGCAAATCCGACTCAAAACACTTAACGGCTCCGTCACTTGGTCCCACAGCTTGATCGAACTTAGATGAATTTAACAAACGACATTGCATTCTTTTATTTTAAAAGTTTCCCAAAAAGGAAAGCATACCAAAATATGTAGTTTAAAAGTAACCCAACATATTAATAATCCAAAGTTGACACAAAACATTGTCAACAAACCCACAAATTTAAATTATCCAAAAATAGAATGCAAGCCAAAGTTTCATAAATGGTTTCGTTAAAATCTGCCCAAATGCATGCAGACTCTTCTAAACACAGCGGAAGCATCACATAAACTCAAGTACCTGTGAAAACATGCGAGTAAACTGTCAACACAAAGGTTGAGTGAATTATAGGTTTAAATAATTGAATAAACTTTAGACCACAAGATTTAAAAATGTTAGAAAACATTAAACATTATTCCATTATCAACGAGCCACCTGGTAACCACTTAACCCTTTATTTACCCTTGCCAACACAATAAAAATATACACTGGACAGTGTATCTACAACAAAATACGAAGTACTAAACATTCCGATTATAAATTGCTAGCGCGACTAGCTCGAAATGGGGTTGTCAAACCCGATAGATCTATCCGTAGGATTCGCATTCACCGGTAGAAACCAATGATTACAGTTACCAGACTAGGGAATATTTTTGTCCAACTCACAATGAATAATTTAAATTTAATTGTCACTTGTGTTTAAACGTGAAACAAAATGCATGTAATCACATCCCAAAAATATACTTTGAAAAGTATGTAAAAACGGGACTATAACTCACCTTAATAGTAACGAAGTAACCAACATAATTAAGCGAACAGTAAATGTAGTACAGTGATCAGGAATGATCACAACGCCGACCTATAAATAAAGCAGGTCGATATAAATAACTACCTTAGGTCAAGTTTTAGTATGATAGCTATTGTACATGTTGCAAGTAGTCATAGAACAACACTCAATATGCATCGGTTTGATTGGAACAGCTTACGGACACACACTTTCTATTTTTAGAAAGTTTCTATTTTTAGTAGGTTTCCATTTTTGGAAAGTTTCTATTTTTGGAAAGTTTCCAAATTTAGAAAGTTGCTATTTTAGGAAAGTTTATAAGTTAGGAAAGTTTCCTTAATTAGAAAGTCAACAAAAGTCAATTGAAAGTCAAAGTCAATCGAAAGTCAACTCAAAAGTCAGCCTTGGTCAAACATGGTCAACGTAAATTTTAAAAGTGTAAGTTATAATAATAATGTAAGTTATATTGTTTGTTAAAGTTAAATATGTCTAATTATGTCATAACATAAGTTTAATTAAATTAAAATGAATTATTAAAGTTAATATAAGTTTAATTGATATAATTAATATAACATAAGTATTTAATTAATTAATTAAATATTAGTCATAATATAAGTATTATTAATTAATAATAAATTTTAAATCATATCATAAGTATTATTAATTAATAATGAATTATTAATCATATCATAAGTTTCTAATTACAATTATTAAATCATAAGTATTTAATAATTAAATTATAATTAAATAATAACTAAGCTTTATAATAATTAAATAATTAATTAATCCTTATTATAAGTCTTATTATAATAATCTCATAATATAAGTTTAATACTTATCATAAGTATTTTTCCATTAATAATGAAGTATTATTAATCATAAGTTTAATTAAAATGTTAATTAAATCATAAGTATTAATTAAATGATATAATAAATATATATCATAAGTCTTAAATAATAATAATTACTTTTTTTATCATAAGTAATTAAATGATAATGAAATCCATTATTTATATCATAAGTTTAATAATTAGTCATAAGTTTTAAATCAAAAGTTCATCGGGTCGTATCCTGAGCCCCGGGTGTCGGTTTTCGGCGAGCCTTACATATATCTCCGCCTAAGCCAACCACCCGACACTTTGATACACTCAAGAACACCCCAAGAGCAGTCCACAAGTCGTGATGTACAGCCATTACACTACTTGGAACTTCAATTCAATCAAAAATGTGTTTTAGACGTAACGGGTGATTCGTGGCTCGGATTGAGATGACCCGAACATGAAAGTTCGCCCCACCATCAGTCCTAACACAATAACACACCCTAAAGTCACCAAATATAGTCACAAAGTTGGACCAAACCTGGTTCATACCAAAATCACATTTCAATCTTAACAAAATACCACTTTGATCATATCTAGGGCTCCGGGAATCAAAACGACATGAATCCGGAGTCTAAAATTAATGTCTTGATGAGAGGAACTCATCTAGATACTTTATTTTAACTTTTATATCAGTCACAATAGCAGAAACAAACGAAAAAGCTGCTGTCCCAATTATATCAAATCGAAAACATATGTTTACGAGTAATTCTATGCATACAAACACCATTACAACAACAAGTAATCATCATACTATTAATATATAATCAAAATACAGAAATATAATGAAAAATCAAAAGTTCTAGGGTTAGGGTTTATACCCTAATCAAGAAACGAGAAGTATAATCGCGTAGAGAACGGAACGAGGAACGCGTTGGTGTATAACAATGGATGATCCAAACCTTGATTTGATGCAAGATGATGATGATGATGGGTGTGGTGTTCATCGGCCAAAAAGAAGAAGAAGAAAAGAGAGCACAAAAAATTAGGTTTAGATAAAATTAGGATGTAAAAATTAAATGAGGAAAAATAATGAGAAAATGGGAGTATTACTCCCTCCCTTGGAGTCTCAGCCGAAGGTGGGGTCATGGGTGGGCCCCATGGCCCAATTTTTCTAAATGGTTATTTCCTGATGGCTCGAAAGCCCGAACGAATCCCGAAACGCGAAAACACGCTTACGCGATTAAAAATCTGGAGAGATAACAAACGCGCGACGAAAAATAAATATAAATACCCTATATAATTATATGATCTTAAAATATCATATTTAAAATAATTAAGATTTAAAAATCCCAAAAACGCGACCGTTGATTTGAAAACCGAAAAGATTCGCCGGATAGAAATCCGCGACACGTAGAAACGTATAAATTAAAATATGAATACAATTATTCACATAACACTTAATAATTAATATATTATTATTAATATAATAATATAGGTCATAGAAATGACGTAGCACAATTAACAGTTAACGGTCGTTTAATAATTAACGATAAAAGATAACGGAAAAAGTAGGGTCGTGACAGTACCTTCCCGTTACGGAAATTTCGTCCCGAAATTTAAGCAGGTGCAGGGGTTGACTCAGCATCTGGGAACAAATGCGGGTACTTCTGCTTCATCTGATCTTCACGCTCCCAAGTAAACTCAGGACCACGTCTGGCGTTCCATCTAACCCGAACAATAGGAATTCGGCTCTGCTTAAGAGTCTTAACTTCTCGATCCATAATTTCAATGGGTTCCTCAATAAAGTGTAGTTGCTTATCAACATGAAGTTCTTCCAGAGGAATAGTCTTGTCGGCCTCGGCCAAACACTTCTTTAAGTTCGACACATGAAAAACATCGTGAACAGCACTGAGTTCTTGTGGCAATTTCAAACGATATGCCGTCGGTCCAACTCTCTCAACAATCTCGAACGGTCCAACAAAACGAGGACTTAGCTTTCCCCTCTTACCAAAGCGGATCACACCCTTCCAAGGTGAAACCTTTAACATAACACGATCACCAACTTGAAATTCTACATCTTTCCTTCCTCTATCGGCTTAACTCTTTTGCCGACTTCTAGCGGTTCTCAACCTTTCCTTAATCTGTACAATCTTCTCGGTAGTCTCGTGAATAATTTCTGGACCTGTGAGTTGAGCATCCCCAACCTCATTCTAACAGATAGGAGACCTACACTTCCTACCGTACAGAGCTTCAAACGGTGCGGCTTGAATACTTGCGTGATAACTGTTGTTATAAGAAAACTCAGCTAGCGGCAAATATTTATCCCACCCATTACCAACATCAATAACACACGCTCGTGACATATCTTCTAACGTCTTAATGGTCCTTTCACTCTGACCATCCGTCTGAGGATGATAAGCGGTGCTCATGTCTAACCTAGTTCCTAAGGCTTCCTGTAAAGATCGCCAAAACCTCGATACAAATCGACTGTCTCGGTCCGAAATAATGGATACAGGAACACCATGCCTAGAAACAATCTCCTTCAAGTACAAACGTGTAAGCTTCTCCATAGAATCTGTTTCCCTAATTGGCAAAAAGTGAGCCGACATAGTGAGTCGATCTACAATCACCCAAATAGTGTCATAGCCACCCGCAACTCTCGGTAACTTAGTAATAAAATCCATCGTAATTCCTTCCCACTTCCACTCGGGAATCTCAGGTTGCACCAACAGTCCAGACGGTTTTTGATGTTCAGCTTTAACCTTAGCACAGGTCAAACACTTAGCCATATACGTAGCCACATCACCTTTCGAATTTAGCCACCAATACAGCTCCTTAAGATCATGATACATCTTTCCTGAACCAGGATGAATATAGTACCTAGACTTATGAGTCTCATCTAAAACAAGTTGTCGCAGTTCACCAAACTTTGGAACCCAAAGACGTCCTACAAAGTATCTAGCACCATCTACTCGTACCTCAAACTTCTTGGTCATGCCTCTTACGTTCTCTTTCACAAAATTCTCTTCCTTTAAGGCTTCTTGTTGTGCCTCAAGAATCTGCCTTGCGAGGTTTGTTCTAATTGTCATATTCAAGGCCCTAAACCTACGAGGTTCAGCCCTTTCTTTACGACTCAACGCATCCGCCACAACATTGGCCTTACCCGGATGATATAAAAGTTCACAATCGTAATCATTCAACGTCTCAATCCATCTTCGTTATCTCATCTTCAACTGTTTCTGATCGAGGATATGTTGAAGACTTTTGTGATCTGTGTACACAGTACTCTTGACCCCATACAAATAATGTCTCCAAATCTTAAGCGCAAAAACAACGGCCCCCAATTCTAAATCATGAGTTGTGAATTTCTGCTCGTGAATCTTCAACTGGCGTGACGCATACGCAATGACTTTCTTTCGTTGCATAAAAACACAACCAAATCCTTGATGCGAAGCATCACAATAAACAACAAAATCAATATTACCCTCAGGTAGTGACAATATCGGAGCGGTAGTCAACTTCTTCTTTAAAATCTGAAAAGCAGTCTCTTGTTCATCCTTCCACTCATATTTCTTCCCCTTGTGCGTTAAAGCAGTCAGAGGTTTCGCTATATGAGAGAAATCTTGAATGAACCTTCTATAGTAACCTGCTAATCCTAGGAACTGACGAATCTGAGTAGGAGTTTTCGGAGTTTCTCACCTTTCAATCGCCTCAATCTTAGCAGGATCAACTTGTATCCCTTGTTTACTAACAATATGTCCAAGGAATTGAACTTCTCGTAACCAGAATGCATACTTAGAGAACTTAGCGTACAACTCTTCTTTTCTTAATAGATCAAGCACTAACTTCAAATGTTCTTCGTGCTCTTCATCATTCTTTGAATAAATAAGGATGTCGTCGATGAACATAATAACGAACTTGTCCAGATAGGGTCTACACACATGGTTCATGAGGCCCATGAACACAGCAGGTTCATTTGTCAATCCGAACGGCATAACAAGAAACTCAAAGTGACCGTAACGGGTAAAAGCAGTTTTCGAAACATCAGATTCTTTAACACGCAACTGATGATAGCCGGAACGAAGATCGATTTTTGAATAAACAGATGAACCCTGAAGCTGATCGAACAGATCATCAATTCTCGGAAGGGGATAACGGTTTTTAATAGTAAGCTTGTTCAACTCACGATAATCAATGCACAAACGAAAAGAACCATCCTTCTTCTTAACAAACAGAACAGGAGCTCCCCAAGGGGACGAACTAGGACGAATAAAACCCTTGTCTAACAACTCGCGAAGTTGACTTGACAATTCTTGAAGTTCGGAAGGCGCAAGACGATAAGGAGCACGTGCTACAGGAGCAGCACCGGGAACAAGATCAATTTGAAATTCTACCGCGCGTTGCGGCGGAAGGCCAGGTAAATCTTCGGGAAATACCTCGGGAAAATCTCTAACAATATGAACATCTCCAACACTCTTCGTTTCTTTATCGGAATCAACAACATGGGCTAGAATAGCATGACAGCCCTTGCGAAGATGTTTAAGAACTTTCAAACAGCTAATAAGATTTTACTGTCGGCATTTCTTATCTCCAAGAACCATCAGCGGCTCTCCAACCACATTAGTAATACGAATAGCTTTATCATAACACACAATCTTAGCACAATTCGCAAATAACCAATCCATCCCAATGACAACATCAAAACTACCAAGTTCAATCGGTACCAAATCTATCTCGAAATCTCTACCAGCTAAACTAATGTTACATTTACGATGCACAGTCTTAGCAGTGAGTACCTTACCATTAGCTATTTCAACAACATACGTATTGTCTAAAGGAGTTAACGGTGTTTTGATTTTTGGACTTAATTTACTCGACACAAAACTCAAATCAGCCCCTGAATCAAATAGTACATAAACTGATAAATCGTTGACCGAGAACGTACTAGTAACAAGTTTAGGATCTTCCTCAGCATCCCTGGCGTTAATGTTGAACGCTCTACCACGTGAAGTCTCTGCAGTCTTCTTGTTGGGACAGGCATCACGGAAATGCCCCGGCTTCCCACACTCGTAACAAACTCTCGGATTACCACCATTATTCGACTTTCCAATACCATTACCATTACCACCTCTATTACCACCATTATTACCATTATTACCACCTGCAGTAGGAGTAGCAGAACCCGGCAGAAGCACCGTACAATCCTTAGCAATGTGTCCCTGTTTGGAACACCTCTTGCAAGTCACGGTACAGAAACCATCATGAGCCTTGTAACAACGAGGACACACACGCTGACTGCGGTTATTCGAACCAGAATTATCCTGCTTTTTCTGCTGACCTTGGCTTTGATTGCGATTATTATCCCACTTTCTCTTCCCATTATCAGCTTTCTTAACAGTCTCTTCACTGGGTTCGGTTACAGCAGCCTTGCTTATTCTCAAGATCTTATCATTCAACTTATGAGCCATAGACATCGCGGCCTCAATAGTCTGGGGCTCACTAGATTCAACCCCATGCTCAATTTTCTCGGATAGCCCATCAATGTAAGCTTTAATTTTAAGATTCTCATCGGCATAAACATTAGGACACAACAAAGTCAACTCAAAGAATCTCTGCTCGTAGGCATCTAATTCGGTGCCCTTCATTTTCAAGTTTTTAAGATCAACCTCTAACTTCTTAAGCTCACCCCTAGGTAGGTAGCGGGTGATCATTCTTTCCTTGAACTTATTCCAAGTTAACCCATAAGCCACATCATTTCCTAAACTGTTAACCAAGTTGTTCCACCAGGTCAATGCACTATCCTTCAAAGTGCAGCTAGCAAAACTAACCTTGTCCTCCTCTCGGACTCGACTAACCCTGAAAATAGACTCGATTTTCTCGAACGAGCTGGTAAGTCCTATGGGTCCTTCTGTACCACTGAATTCCTGTGGGCGACTTGCCATGAACGTTTTGTGGGAGCATCCCACCTGATTGTTGTTTGCATTAGCATTCGCTGCCATAGCAGCAGCTATCCCTTTGGTAACAAGACGTTGGATACGGGCTTCGTTGGACTCTCTAGGAGGCATGATCTTCAAAACAGAATAACACAACCGTTAGTACTAAGAATAATACCAGTGTTATAAAGGAATAGATCGAACACGAAAAGATTAACCATTAAAATAATAGTCAATAAACACTATGAGTAATAACATGACAGTTATGATAGTTATAGAAATAACCACCACATGCATACATATTTTATGATAACATCATACAACATACATAGCACCTAACATACATGATCTACATTACGCATAATATAACATGCCAAGAGTCACAACATCAGAAATAAAATGTGATAATGATAATAGAAGTCATAAAAATAACCATCCATACATAATGAAAAACATCCCATAACAAAATCTTAATAAAATCCTCGGCAAAACGCCGTACATAACCCAAAAATGTATGTATGAAAGGACATTAAGTCTTATGAAATAAATCATCAATCATGAATCATCATATCACATCTGCTTAGAGTAGGTGTGATAAGTTGGGCCCGCATGAGTCTCAGCAGGTGGCTCATACTTCCGCAACTTTCCTTTCACTTCTTCCAACTCTGCCTTCAAACCACGAACTATGCTCTCGAGAGCCTCGAACTTAGAGGCAACTTCACGGTTACGCTTACAATTCTCGAACCCAACATTGTTCTTGAAGCTAACAAATGAATCCATACTAGCTCGTATCTGGTCCATCATCTCGTTATGTGGTAAAGTACGCATACAATCACTAAGAGCATTAATACGCGTCACTTCATTGTAAGCCCTGTTCATATGAGTAAGGGTGGAAAAGTAGTGGTGAACAGGATCATCGATCTGGGGTTGACCAGCACGGCGTCTGGCGACAGCCGGAGTAGCAGGAGCAACAACGGAGTTATCGCTCGAAGTCGACATCTGCAAACAATAAAACCACAAACCACATACCAAATAGGAATAAATGCTAATGATATAACTTATACGAAATGAAATGCATAATAATGCTATAGCAAAAGGGCCGGGCTGTAGACTAGACTCTAATGCACCCTAAGAACCACGGGTTGACCACATTACGACCGCCTAGTTCCCTACAACCAGAGCTCTGATACCAACTGTGATGGCTCCGTCAAAACACTTAACGGCTCCGTCACTTGGTCCCACAACTTGATCGAACTTAGATGAATTTAAAAAATGACATTGCATTCTTTTATTTCAAAAGTTTCCCAAAAATGAAAGCATACCAAAATATGTAGTTTAAAAGTAACCCAACATATTAATAATCCAAAGTTGACACAAAACATTGTCAACAAACCCACAAATTTAAATTATCCAAAAATAGAATGCAAGCCAAAGTTTCATAAATGGTTTCGTTAAAATCTTCCCAAATGCATGCAGACTCTTCTAAACACAGCGGAAGCATCACATAAACTCAAGTACCTGTGAAAACATGCGAGTAAACTGTCAACACAAAGGTTGAGTGAATTATAGGTTTAAATAATTGAATAAACTTTAGACCACAAGATTTAAAAATGTTAGAAAACATTAAACATTATTCCATTATCAACGAGCCACCTGGTAACCACTTAACCCTTTATTTACCCTTGCCAACACAATAAAGATATACACTGGACAGTGTATCTACAACAAAATACGAAGTACTAAACATTCTGATTATAAATTGCTAGCGCGACTAGCTCGAAATGGGGTTGTCAAACCCGATATATCTATCCGTAGGATTCGCGTTCACCGGTAGAAACCAATGATTACAGTTACCTGACTAGGGAATATTTTTGTCCAACTCACAATGAATAATTTAAATTTAATTGTCACTTGTGTCTAAACGTGAAATAAAATGCATGTAATTACATCCCAAAAATATACTTTGAAAAGTATGTAAAAAATGGGACTATAACTCACCTTAATAGTAACGAAGTAACCAACACAATTAAGCGAACAGCAAATGTAGTACAGTGATCAGGAATGATCACAACGCCGACCTATAAATAAAGCAGGTCGATATAAATAACTAACTTAGGTCAAGTCTTAGTATGATAGCTATTGTACATGTTGCAAGTAGTCATAGAAAAACACTCAATATGCATCGGTTTGATTGGAACAGCTTACGGACACACACTTTCTATTTTTAGAAAGTTTCTATTTTTAGTAGGTTTCCATTTTTGGAAAGTTTCTATTTTTGGAAAGTTTCTATTTTTGGAAAGTTTTCAAATTTAGAAAGTTGCTATTTTAGGAAAGTTTATAAGTTAGGAAAGTTTCCTTAATTAGAAAGTCAACAAAAGTCAAATGAAAGTCAAAGTCAACCGAAAGTCAACTCAAACATCAACCTTGGTCAAACATGGTCAACGTAAATTTTAAAAGTGTAATTTATAATAATAATGTAAGTTATAATGTTTGTTAAAGTTAAATATGTCTAATTATGTCATAACATAAGTTTAATTAAATTAAAATGAATTATTAAAGTTAATATAAGTTTAATTGATATAATTAATATAACATAATTATTTAATTAATTAATTAAATATTAGTCATAATATAAGTATTATTAATTAATAATAAATTTTAAATCATATCATAAGTATTATTAATTAATAATAAATTATTAATCATATCATAAGTTTCTAACTACAATTATTAAATCATAAGTATTTAATAATTAAATTATAATTAAATAATAACTAAGCCTTATAATAATTAAATAATTAATTAATTCTTATTATAAGTCTTATTATAATAATCTCATAATATAAGTTTAATACTTATCATAAGTATTTTTCCATTAATAATGAAGTATTATTAATCATAAGTTTAATTAAAATGTTAATTAAATCATAAATATTAATTAAATGATATAATAAATATATATCATAAGTCTTAAATAATAATAATTGCTTTTTTATCATAAGTAATTAAATGATAATGAAATCCATTATTTATATCGTAAGTTTAATAATTAGTCATAAGTTTTAAATCAAAAGTTCATCGGGTCGTATCCTGAGCCCCGGGTGTCTCCGCCTAAGCAAACCACCCGAAACTTTGATACACTCAAGAACACCCCAAGAACAGTCCAAAAGTCATGATGTACAGCCATTACACTACTTGGAACTTCAATTCAATCGAAAACGTGTTTTAGACGTAACGGGTGATTCGTGGCTCGGATTGAGATGACCCGAACATGAAAGTTTGCCCCATCATTAGTCCTAACACACTAACACACCCTAAAGTCACCAAATATGGTCACAAAGTTGGACCAAACCTGGTTCATACCAAAATCACATTTCAATCTTAACAAAATACCACTTTGATCATATCTAGGGCTCCGGGAATCGAAACGACATGAATCCGGAGTCTAAAATTAATGTCTTGATGAGAGAAACTCATCTAGATACTTTATTTTAACTTTTATATCAGTCACAATAGCATAAACACACGAAAAAGCTGCTGTCCCAATTATATCAAACCGAAAACATATGTTTACGAGTAATTCTATGCATACAAACACCATTACAATAACAAGTAATCATCATACTATTAATATATAATCAAAATACAGAAATATAATGAAAAATCAAAAGTTCTAGGGTTAGGGTTTATACCCTAATCAAGAAACGAGAAGTATAATTGCGTAGAGAACGGAACGAGGAACGCGTTGGTGTATAACAATGGATGATCCAAACCTTGATTTGATGCAAGATGATGATGATGATGGGTGTGGTGGTCGTCGCCCAAAAAGAATAAGAAGAGAAGAGAGCACAAAAAATTAGGTTTAGATAAAATTAGGATGTAAAAATTAAATGAGGAAAAATAATGAGAAAATGGGAGTATTACTCCCTCCCTTGGAGTCTCGGCCGAAGGTGGGGTCATGGGGTGGGCCCCATGGCCCAATTTTTCTAAATGGTTATTTCCTGATGGCCCGAAAGCCCGAACGAATCCCGAAACACGAAAACACGCTTACGCGATTAAAAATCCGGAGAGATAACAAACGCGCGACGAAAAATAAATATAAATACCCTATATAATTATATGATCTTAAAATATCATATTTAAAATAATTAAGATTTAAAAATCCCAAAAATGCGACCGTTGGTTTGAAAACGAAAAAGATTCGCCGGATAGAAATCCGCGACACGTAGAAACGTATAAATTAAAATATGAATACAATTATTCACATAACACTTAATAATTAATATATTATTATTAATATAATAATATAGGTCATATAAATGACGTAGCACAATTAACAGTTAACGATCGTTAAATAATTAACGATAAAAGATCACGGAAAAAGTAGGGTCGTGACACCAGACGTTTGTGTATCAGGGGCGCCTCCATTGTACGAGACAGATTTCCCTCATCGAGATAAGTCTGACCACTAGTACCCAATTTTGATGACGAGGCCTGTGGATTTCTAGCCGATATTAAAGAAGACTTTTCAAGACTATTCGTCAACCTACAGCCGGTCTGGACTGCATCTTATGACATAAGTCATCAAGTGCGTCGGTCGGGAGACTTAACTCCCATAAGGATGGAATGGAATCATCATGTGGTGTAAAAGGTAGTCGGGTGCAATCTTTTTCCTTGGTAGGAGAAACAATGAAGATCGTCCTATTATAATATTTCGATCTAGCTTATGGTCGGTTTCGACCATGCGATACAATCATCGTTCACACAGTTGACACCCGACTTGGTTCAGGTGACCTGCATATGAATTCATATAAGCTCGTAGGATTTCACGTTCAAAATAATGAACGTGTTTTGGAAGTTCAAGATTTCCTCTTCCCATTGTACCTTTATATTGGAATATGATATTGGTATGAAATGATATAATTTAGGAAGTAAGCTATACCAAGTAGAACAAACACTCGGAAGAATTTATTTCCTTAATAGGATGGGAACGATACATCCTAAGGGATATAGAGTGGTCAGGCGTATACATTGCCCTGGTTATGAATAATGAAGACTGCCCTAAGGGTTTCGATCTGGCGCGAGGTCCTGTTTTCGACCAAGCTATGCAAGCACTGCTCTCTCACAGTTTACACCCGCCTTGGTACAGGTGACCTGTAATTGAGTTCCCCAAACTCCTAGGATTTCATGTCCAAAATAATGAGCATGTGAAACAATTTTGGCTTTCCTTAAAATCACGAAGACCACAAAAATTTTAAAATTCCACAAAAATGGCCTAAATCGTGATGTTTCACTCTTTTTAAAGTTCAAAATACCAAGACATATGTAATACCAAGACTCAAGTTTCAAATACCTGTATTACCAACCTGAAAGAATTTACATCCCCACCTCACACTTGAGATCAAGTAATGTCCCCATTACTTGAAATCAAAAATAGATTAAATTCGGAAGGGTAAAGTGAGAAAGAAAGTAAGACTTGCCGAGTTAGAACCATAGATCGCAGAATGCCTGTGACAGATGGTGCTGAATTGACTATCAGAACATCGTCCATTCCTGATCATCATTAAACATCAATCAACACATGTATTTTTGCTGAACTTAATGCCAGTCTTGGAAAAATATTACCACGAACAACCCTAACCAAAAATAAAAGAAAATAAAAATAACACTACATAAAATGGAACAAGGTGGCACCACCGTGGTAGCCGAAACGCCTTGTTCCTCGATTAGTCATCAGTACATAATAGAAATAAGAAATTATTCAAGTACATAATCGAATGAAATGAAAATAGCCTGAAAATAAACAATACAAGTGATCATCGGGCACGCAGGCCCTCAATAGAAAAAGCCACCATAAGAACAATTGCCCCCTGGATATTCCTGCTCAAACTTCCTTCTTGCCTCCTCCATAGTAGCCTACTCATCATATATGGGTGCTGGAACCCGTGGACGAATGGGATCGCAATAATACACTAGAATCTAACTCCTCGTCCCATAATAATGATATGGGTTATAATAATAGAGACGAGAGTTATGCCTTTGCCTGTCCATTCCATATGCCATCCACTGCTGATCGTGCTGAGATCCACAAGCAATTTCCTCCTCTTTAAGTCAGCTCTCCTCCGTACACTGCTGACTTTCCTACATACGGTCATTATGGTCGCGCTGCTCAGTCCTAAACTCACCAAATTGTGACTGATACCAAGGTGTATATCTCCAACTTCTGAAACTAAACCATCCCATGCTTCCTGAGACGATGCCCATGTCTGACCACCAACCGGAGCATTGGGAGCAACATCATCATCACTGCGGCCAAAACCACTACCACTTGCCCCATCATCCTGAGGTGGATGAACATAATACTCCAAATGTCTGTCCGCTTCATAACACAAATAATTCAGCGTCAAATAGAAATTCAATCCTAACGGTTTCACATCCTCTTCATGTCGTGTCAACCTACTAAAATCAATATTAAACGAGCTAGCGATCAAAGTTACGTAATGACCCCCTAAGAGTGGACGATTGCTTTGCCTTTCCTCTGAGTTATCATTCAAATACTTACCAATCAAACCCATAATATCTGTATACCTTCTCCACTTAATCTGTTCCATACACCATAACTCTTTCTTCATAACCTTGTCATGACCATTGACCCGGCCAAAAATCGTAGTCGAAAGTAAGTTGTGCAACAAACGGTCTTCCTTTGTATTAAAATCCGACCCTTTAGAATTACTCGATGAAAAAGGTCGTATCCCAGAATGCTCATACCATAACTCTTGGTCATCAAAGAAAACGGCACCATAAAAATCATTAATATCCAAATACTGAGCCAACATAATGTCATCATGATTCGGATACAAGTCGAAGGCACGAGAAAGCCCAAACCTATCCATTTGACGTTCCACACCTCCTAATCAAAAATTCGTAAAATACTTATTTTGAGCATCCCTTCGTGGCTTAAAGATCAAAGTGGAATAAAACTATGTAACAAGCTCCTCATATATGACATCCCATAATTGGAAGGCTCATTCCCACGCATTGATTGCTCTGTTATCAACCCACAAGGCATAAAACATATTATTCAAATCATTTACCTCTTCACTCTATTTGTATTACATCATAAAAGAAACTATTTTAGTTTCTAAATTCTGAAACATTCGAGTTTAAAATAGGAATATTTTTAAAGTAGTGTTGGGAACTGAAGCATGAGTTAGTATAATATAATGGCACTTGCTCAACGTGATTATATTACAGTAAGTCATGCTGAGTTTCTAAATGGAACATGATGATTCACAGATCATAACATCATCATGTACCATGTTATACGACTCTTGTATTCTATTTAACCTCTAAAATATCAAGAAAATATTTCTTGATGATTCGGCCTTTTTCGAGGTATTCTAGTAATTTAACAAATCAAGATCGTGCCATTACAAATTTTTTCTTAGAACATTTACTATATTCATTCCGAAATTCATATCTGCGAATTCTGTACCATTACAAACGGTGCTTAATCGCAAGAAGAAGAAACGAAAGGACAAAGCTCCGAAACAGAAAATTGGGATATAAATCGTAGCAAATAAAAGAGAGCAGTAATTGGAGATGACAATGATTATAGAAGACAGAAGCAGGGACATCGAAATATAAGGGAAGATATAAAATCCAACAACCACCCAAAAATTATAAACCGTATATGTCAATGCATATAGCAATATAAAGACACGGGAGAACTAGAAACACTATAAACCCAAGAGTATAGTAGAAGTAAATAGATTCTTCCGGCGGTAGATGAAAAAGAATAATGACCGATATGAAGGTTAGAAGTATATCGAGAATCAGAACTGGATGGAGCATATTGACGAATACTTTAAAAAAAAATGAGTTGAGGAAGGAAGAATAGAAGGTGTGAGTTGTAAGGAAATGAAGGAGGTGGATTTATAGGAAAATCTCAAACAGAGCAATCAAAATAGATGATCGCATTTAAAGCGGATCCTAATTTTCTTGGTTACCGGAGAATCAAATCTTATTACGAAGATTTTCTCCAAATCTCTTGAACTTGAAAATCAATCCTATCTACGTCAAAAGATATGACGAATCTATACCTACTCAATTCACTCTTTTGGTGATAACTTCACTCGTACCCTTCACAAAATCAAATGATTTTATTCATATTACTCAATGATGATAAAACCCTTATCTTCAGCTTATATGCGTCATGAAAACATACTTATTGTCAACCATGACCACCCCAATCAAATTTCGGGACGAAATTTCTTTAACGGGTAGGTACTGTGACAACCCGAAAATTTCTGACCAAATTTAAACTTTAATCTTTATATATTCCAGACACGATAAGCAAAGTTTGTAAGTTGAATCTCAAGAATTTTAAACTGTGCTCATACACTCATTTAACCTCGACCAAATTCTGACGATTCACGAACCATTATATAATTGAATATGAATATATATATGTATGTATATGTATATATATATTATAACTTGAGAACGTTAACAAAGTATTAAAAGTATAATACTTTACGTGAACATATTTGTTTCAATATGATTATCGATGGAATTAGAAGATAATATCAAATGATTGATTTGTCAGATACATTGAATTATGATTATGAGTCTCTGTTGAGAGGTCCACTTTAATTTAGGTGACCTTTCTTTTTAACAATATTCGGAAGATTGGTAAAGTGAATTACATGAA
The DNA here is from genome assembly GCF_046630445.1 of Rutidosis leptorrhynchoides. Lineage (NCBI taxonomy): Eukaryota > Viridiplantae > Streptophyta > Magnoliopsida > Asterales > Asteraceae > Rutidosis > Rutidosis leptorrhynchoides. Next base: position 170,184,073 of record NC_092333.1, read on the forward strand.
AGAATGAAAGTGTCAATTAACGAGAACCGGACAAATGTTAGTGGAGATTTCTGTTTGACTTTCAGTGCATGCTTTACGATGATTGTCTAGTACCTCTTAATAAGTTAATTATTTAGTTTCATAATATTAAAAAAAATTACGATATAATAAAACCTTTTAAGAAAGGATGATTTGAAATATAACTGATTCTGGAAAACCAAATTTATAATTTCTCGATTTAGTTTCAAACGTATGAAAATGTCTTTCCATCTAAACAGAACTTTGTTACAAATACGTTTTGAATACATAAAAAGAAATAATATTAATTTTCTTGTAGTGTATATATATATATATATATATATATATATATATATATATATATATATATATATATATATATATATATATATATATATATATATATATATATATATATATAAGGATTTAAAATAAACAATATAAATTGTCGAGAAGTAGGAACATATTATAAGACTTTAAGATTATCTTTTATCGTTGGAAATGTTGGGAAGACAAATTGAACATCACGTTTTCTTTAAAAATGAATATAGTTTTATAAACATCTAGAACCACTTTTGACAATTTATTATTGAGTCATTAGGATAAGTGTAAAGGTCAAACGTTATCCCAAACTTTAGAATCTTTCAAGAAACCTTTTGACAAGTTATAAATGATAAGAGTCTGTGATTTAACTTGCAATGTATATTTAAAAACGTGTTCATTAATTATATATGATTTCAAAAGTAAACAATAGTAACACTAGCATAGTGACTCGATTGAGATTTGGTTATGCTAAGAAGTCGAAAAAAACGCTAGTACATAAACAAATTTTATTTAGTTAAAAGGAAAACGTTATATAAGATAATGATTTTTCTATTATGTAAACAATCTAAACTAAACTACGAAATATATATAGCTTTTGAAAAACTAAATATTATAATACTTCTAAATATATAAGTTTATAGTTATAAATGAAAACATAAATATATATTTTTTTTACAAAGTGATAAAATATAATAATAACCTTGTCATAAAACGTCCTGATTTAAAATAATATATTTTGATAAACAACGAGTCACTGATTTATAGAAGCAAATGACCACAACGCTCAATTTTATAAACTACATTTTTATAAGGTAATTTATTGATGAGTAAGTCAAATTTTTAATAAGGGTACACGTCGCGTAACGTAAAAGGCTAGTTTTCTAAACGTACGAAAGTGTGCTCGAAAAACCAAAAGTGGAACATGAGTCGAATGACAATGTACGAGTCATTTGAACAAAAATTACATTTTTACTACGCACGTAAATATAATATAATATTTAATTAATTCTAAAGATTAAATATATTATATATTAAATAATATATATATATATATATATATATATATATATATATATATATATATATATATATATATATATATATATATATATATATATATATAACTTAAGTTACAATGAAACCGTCGGTGGATGAAATGAATGTGTGTGAGCTGTTATGCTGTCTCATGCACTCGCATGAGCTCTCCACACACTTCTCATGCGAGTGCATGAGAGGTTAGGTGTGGTTCACTCCTTTTAAAATTCGAACGTTTTCATTTCTTTGCACACACACAAATATCACAACTATATCTCTGTCTATAATACTCCGTAATATTTATGTTATTTATATTATTATTATTATTATTATTATTATTATTATTATTATTATTATTACTAATCGTATTAGTAGTATTATTAGTATTAAGTATTATACATAAAATATTATGACGAGGTCATGAGCAAGTTATTTCGAAACGGGTTTTATTTGTAGGATAGGGCTAAGGAAATTATGGGTATTAGCTATGGAGGTGATGGGTAATGTTCATGGGTATGCTCGTGAGGTCAAACTAGTATTTATCATCTCCGTTGCGTCTACATACCTTTCCTGCAAGATTGAATCTCAATATTGATACGTGAGTACTCATAAATTAACTTTTATATATTAATAGTGTATCCCTGACTAGTGCTCGAGAATATAGGATTATGCATGCTTGTACTTTTGATATTGCCATTAGATAGTATATGTTGAATCCTGAATTAGTTATATATGAAGTTGAGATAAGGTATAAGATATGCATGTTGTTGGAAAGCTAGCGAAAAATTAAGAACTTTTCATTTAGATATCGAATGGTTTCGATGAACGGATATGAAGTTATAGTCAATTGAAATTTGGTATTATTATTAAAAATGATTATTATTATCGTCGTTATTATCGTCGTTATAGTTTTTATCTAATTATTATTATTAGTATTATTATTATTATTATGATTATTATTTTTATCATTATCCATAAAAAGTATTATCATTAAAATTTGTTATTTTATTATTATTACTATCGTTAAAGTTATAATTAGTATTATCATTAATATTATCGCAATATTTATTACCATTAGTATTATTATAACTAGAAACTACTATTAGTAACACCTAATTATTATGATTACTATTATTATTATTAACATGAACGCGATATAAAAGACGATTAAAAGCTATTAGACGAATCGATTAGGAAATAATGTGTATGAGTATCATGATGAAATTATAATAATGGAAGATATTGATTTAGATAAAATTAGCGTTCTTACTATTTTTATCATTAATATTATTATTAAAAGTATCGTTAATATTAAAACTATTATTTTAACAAAAATTATCATTTTATTAGAAATGTCATTTTTATTATGAAATATCATTATTATTATCATTTTAAATAAAATTATTATTTTAAAGTTAAAATTAAAAAGTATCATAAATATTAAAGTTATCATAATTAGAATTATCATTTTATCATAATATCATTTTTAGTAAATATAAATATTGAAATTTTTATTAATAGAATAATAATAATTATTATTACAAAATAATACAAGTTTTACTTATTATTATTATCAATGTTATTTTATCAAATAAATATGTAATACAAATAATATAATTACCTTAATAAAACCTATCATAATAATATTTTTATAATATTAAATGAACTCTATAAATTTTATTACTTAATATATATAAAAGTATATTTTATTATATAAATTTTAATATAAATTTTTTTATTTATTAATAAATGAATTATATTATTTACTCTAATAAATCTTTTAAAAATATTTAAAAATATAAAACGACGATATTTAAACTACATATTAATCATGTATAGATTTTGGAAATCATTTTTGAGTCAAATTGACTTTTGTTGACTTTTGCATATTAGTCTCGAGCATTAAGATTGTGGTACACTATGACTTGACCTAATTTGTTAAGACAAATTTTGACCAACATATAAATATATATACTTAATTTAGGTTCATGAATCCGAGGCCAACCTTGCACTTGTTCAATGACGTTATATGTATTTTACTACGAAATACAGTATGGTGAGTTTCATTTGCCTTTTTACCCTTTATATTTTTGGGCTGAGAATACATGCGCAATTTTTATAAATGTTTTACGAAATACACACAAGTAATCGAAACAACATTATATGGTTGAATGATCGAAGCCGAATATGCCCCTCTTTGCTTGGTAACCTAAGAATTAGGGAACATCACTAATTTTGAGAATTAGTGCACGCCTAATTGACGCGAATCCTAAAGATAGATCTATTGGGCCTAACGAACCCCATCCAAAGTACCGGATGCTTTAGTACTTCGAATTCATTTTTATCATGTCCGAAGGATTTTACAGAATGATAGGGGATATTCTTATATGCATCTTGTTAATGTCGGTTACCAGGTGTTCAATCCATATGAATGATTTTTGTCTCTATGCATGGGATGTATATTTTTGAGAACTGGAAATGAAATTCTTGTGGTCTATTAAAATGATGGAAATGAATGATTATGATAAATTAATGAACTCACTAACCTTTTGGTTGACACTTTAAAGCATGTTTATTCTCAGGTATTAAAGAAATCTTCCGCTGTGCATTAGCTCATTTTAAAGATATTACTTGGAATCATTCATGGCATATTTCAAAAGACGTTGCATTTAAGTCGTTGAGTTCAGTAAAGATTATGATTAAGTAAATGTCAGATTTGAGCATTTATAGATGGATATTATGAAATGGTATGCATGCCTGTCAACTTTCGATGTAATGAAAGATTGTCTTTTAAAACGAATGCAATGTTTGTAAAATGTATCATATAGAGGTCAAATACCTCGCGATGTAATCATATGTTATTGTATTCGTTCTTATGGATTAGGACGGGTCTTTACATGTGGTATCAGAGCGGTTGTCTTAGCGAACCAGGTCTGCATTAGTGTGTCTAACTGATAAGTCGTTAGGATGCATTAGTGAGTCTGGACTTCGACCGTGTCCGCATGTCAAAGGTTTTGCTTATCATTTTGTGTCGAAAATCATCTGCTTATCATCCTTAGGAAATTACCTACTTATCATCCTTAAAAAATTACCTTCTTATCCTTCTTAGTCTAGATACATCTTATTGCATTGATTGCATGAATAGTGTATAGACAAAAATTCATATCTTTGCGTATCTGCTAATTAATATCCTAGCGTATCTGTTACTTTAAACTTTGCCCGACATATCCCGTAAATTCCTCCGTAATCTAAGAAATCTTTTGCTCTATATATATAGATATTCTATGTTAATAGAATACCATACGATAGCCAGAAAATCATTTCATATCGAAAAATCCTTTATTTAATCGTACGAAATGGAATTCGTCATCAGTTCAAGTCACTCGGATTTCGAAATCGAATCTCACTCAAGCTCCTAAAGCAGTGTGACCAGAATGGATCAACCAATCCGCCATCATCTATTCTGGATGAATTGGGGATGGGTTCGTAGCCTCCTCAATCATTGGAGACAAGAAGAAGGTGATCCCTTCCATTCACCACATTGCCCTCTTGGTGATGAACCTGAAGCACTTACCGGCGAACCTGTTTGAGACACCATTTTCTCTCTCATTTCCAGGGTATCTCGTCACGATTACATACTACATCAAATTATAGATTTTATTTATCCACTCGTCCGAACTGACAATCACCCCGGTGTAATCGAAGAAGTCAACGAGCTTCGCGCTCGGGTAGTGGCTTTGGAGAATATGGTGCAGAGATTACAAACACCAGCAGCAGCAGCACCAGCAGCATAACCAGTACCATCATCATCAACACCAACAGTACCATTACCACCTCCAACCACAACCGCGTCGTAAACCTCAACCTCACAATCTGTCCCACGAGCATCAACGTCATACGCACCATAGATACCAAGGAGTACCAACAACAATAACTGACGAAGTATTAATTCATAACTTCATTGGAGAAACATTCCGCGGCGATTATGTAATCTCTAAAGTCTTAGAGATTATCTAATCTAGCCCTAACCATAAATTAGTTAAGCGAACCAAAATGATAGAAGGAAGAGTAGAAACCCTGACAAAAATGGTGTGTGATTAACAAGCTAAACTTGTTTTACCAACAGCATCAACAGTACCGTCAGCGTCACCAGCATCGTCAGTACAGTCAACATCAAAATCAACAACACCTATAACATCACAAACTCCGTAAGTTCAAGAATCACTGTGGACATCATTACGAATCAATAACGCGTATATTGTATCAACGAGTTATGAAGAATTAACTCATTCTCTCTGAAAAAATTATATGTATATTTTATATATATATATATATATATATATATATATATTTTGAAATAAAAAATAAATCTTTCCGTGCTAAGCTATTGTGTGTGAATCTTAACTACTCGGTTAATTTATATTACAAATATGAAATAATGTACGTCCTTCTCCCGCAACTTAACCATCGTTAACTACAATCTCTGTCTCAATTTAACAAATTTTAATTCCTAATAAATCAAGTATATATTTGATTTTCACTTTCATCATCGATGTAACCGAAACTTTTCAGATAACATCATTCGTACTTTGTGAAGTTCACAAGAATTTAACAAAAACCAACATCACGCCTCAACAAATAACGAAGTATTGATTCATAATTTCAATATTATTGAAGAAATACTTATGTAATCTTTAAAGCCTTCAAGGGATTATTCAATTCTAGTTCCAACTGTAAATCAAATGAGTTTAATTTAGTATTAACTCATTAAAATCTATGTTACATCTGAAGAGAATATATACATATACATTTTCATAAAGACTGTAATAAAATTCTTTTGTACAAAATATTAATTGTGAAAATTTTTTTAACGGGTAGGTAATACCCAAGAGATATATATATATATATATATATATATATATATATATATATATTCACAATTAATATGTTACATTCTTCGAATCTGATTAAGCAAATTATCAACTATACTTCCTACTTTCACAATAATATACATTCTTTCATAGAAATCAAAACCACCATACTCATTCAAACTCAATTACATATTCTGATTTTGAAACCTCATAATTCAATTCAAGATATAACTGGTACCATCACTTTTAGATTCCTACATCTTTCAAAGCTATACTTTGACTTTAAAACTGTGTTAGAACATCAAATGTATATTAACGATTACAATCTGTGTTCAAACCCTTTGAAAATTTCTGAAGACACTTCAAATAATGAGCAATCGAGATGATGATCCAACCACATATTACCCACAGTTATGTACTTAAAAAGCTCTCGAAACCAAAGTCATAATTCAACACATATCTGTGTCAGATCCTTTGGCATTTATTAGCAAAAATAACTTTGCAATTCCTTTTCAAAGTAGCAACTTGTATCACAGCTCCAGCAAGACAACTTCGATTTTTCATTCGGAGTAGCCTTATCATAATCTTGATATATATGATTACCCTTTTGTTACCGGAGAACCTTTCATGTTCCACCACATTAGCAATAAACTTATTCACAACTTCACTGATCTTTGACCTTCCGAAGAATCATTATATTTACCGAAACCCCATCATTTACTCATTCGCATCTTGTAACGAGAATTTCCATACGAATCATCGGAAATTAGCAATCAGTATTTTGAAATCTCGCAGCATGTCTACGCCAACAGTTATATGTGTATATATAACGTCTATCTTCTGGACTTGATTTGAATGTGAAGTTTCTGTAAAACACTCCGAACTACGAATTGGTTCTCCGAAAATGGAAAAATGTTGATAAAGCAGCAAAAACTATAAACGACTTTAACAGTAAAAGTTTAATGATAATGAATAAGTGTGCTGGCAAAGAGCAGAAAAAGAGAAGTCGTGGAACTGGAAACCGGATTGATCAAAGTATGAAGGAGGTTGTGGACAAATCACAAAGACTGAACCTGACTTCAAAGAATCCAAATGATTCAGTACCTGCTGAAGTCATTAACGAATACCTTGCTCCTGACCTTAAACCCCTGCGTACAATATTCTTCATCATCCTCTGATATTAGAAATTCTAAGATATCATCGTATCTTTCATTATAAATATCCTTCATATTTCTGAAGATATTTTCATAATTATTCTTATCTGAAATCATTTACCTCTTCACTCTATTTGTATTACATCATAAAAGAAACTATTTTAATTTCTAAATTCTGAAACATTCGAGTTTAAAATAGGAATATTTTTGAAGTAGTGTTGGGAACTGAAGCATGAGTTAGTATAATATAATGGCACTTGATCAACGTGATTATATTACAGTAAGTCATGCTGAGTTTCTAAATGGAACATGATGATTCACAGATCATAACATCATCATGTGCCATGTTATACGACTCTTGTATTCTATTTAACCTCTAAAATATCAAGAAAATATTTCTTGATGATTCGGCCTTTTCCGAGGTATTCTAGTAATTTAACAAATCAAGATCGTGCCATTACAAATTTCTTCTTAGAATATTTACTATATTCATTCCGAAATTCATATCTGCGAATTCTGTACCATTACAAGCGGTGCTTAATCGCAAGAAGAAGAAACGAAAGGACAAAGCTCCAAAACAGAAAATTGGGATATAAATTGTAGCAAATAAAAGAGAGCAGTAATTGGAGATGACAATGATTATAGAAGACAGAAGCAGTGACATCGAAATATAAGGGATGATATAAAATTCAACAACCACCCAGAAATTATAAACCGTATATGTCAATGCATATAGCAATATAAAGACACGGGAGAACTAGAAACACTATAAACCCAAGAGTATAGTAGAAGTAAATAGATTCTTCCAGCGGTAGATGAAAAAGAATAATGACCGATATGAAGGTTAGAAGTATATCGAGAATCAGAACTGGATGGAGCATATTGACGAATACTTTTAAAAAAAATGAGTTGAGGAAGGAAGAATAGAAGGTGTGAGTTGTAAGGAAATGAAGGAGGTGGATTTATAGGAAAATCTCATACAGAGCAATCAAAATGGATGATCGCATTTAAAGCGGATCCTAATCTTCTTGGTTACTGGAGAATCAAATCTTATTACGAAGATTTTCTCCAAATCTCTTGAACTTGAAAATCAATCCTATCTACATCAAAAGATATGACGAATCTATACCTACTCAATTCACTCTTTTAGTGATAACTTCACTCGTACTCTTCACAAAATCAAATGGTTTTATTCATATTACTCAATGATGATAAAACCCTAATCTTCAGCTTATATGCGTCATGAAAACAAACTTATTGTCAGCCATGACCACCCCAATCAAATTTTGGGACGAAATTTCTTTAACGGGTAGGTACTGTGACAACCCGGAAATTTCTGACCAAATTTAAACTTTAATCTTTATATACTCCCGACACGATAAGCAAAGTTTGTAAGTTAAATCTCAAGAATTTTAAACTGTGTTCATACACTCATTTAACCTCGACCAAATTCCGACGATTCACGAACCATTATATAATTGAATATGAATATATATATATGTATGTATATGTATATATATATATATATATTATAACTTGAGAACGTTAACAAAGTATTAAAAGTATAATACTTTACGTGAACATATTTGTTTCAATATGATTATCGATGGAATTAGAAGATAATATCAAATGATTGATTTGTCAGATACATTGAATTATGATTATGAGTCTCTGTTGAGCGGTCCACTTTGATTTAGGAGACCTTTCTTTTTAACAATATTCGGAAGATTGGTAAAGTGAATTACATGAAAGAATGAAAGTGTCAATTAACGAGAACCGGACAAATGTTAGTGGAGATTTCTGTTTGACTTTTAGTGCATGCTTTACGATGATTGTCTAGTACCTCTTAATAAGTTAATTATTTAGTTTCATAATATTAAAAAAAAATTACGGTATAATAAAACCTTTTAAGAAAGGATGATTTGAAATATAACTGATTCTGGAAAACCAAATTTATAATTTCTCGATTTAGTTTCAAATGTATGAAAATGTCTTTCCATCTAAACAGAACTTTGTTACAAATACGTTTTGAATACATAAAAAGAAATAATATTAATTTTCTTGTAGTGTATATATATATATATATATATATATATATATATATATATATATATATATATATATATATATATATATATATATATATATATATATATATATAAGGATTTAAAATAAACAATATAAATTGTCGAGAAGTAGGAACATATTATAAGACTTTAAGATTATCTTTTATCGTTGGAAATGTTGGGAAGACAAATTGAACATCATGTTTTCTTTAAAAATGAATATAGTTTTATAAACATCTAGAACCACTTTTGACAATTTATTATTGAGTCATTAGGATAAGTGTAAAGGTCAAACGTTATCTCAAACTTTAGAATCTTTCAAGAAACCTTTTGACAAGTTATAAATGATAAGAGTCTGTGATTTAACTTGCAATGTATATTTAAAAACGTGTTCATTAATTATATATGATTTCAAAAGTAAACAATAGTAACACTAGCTTAGTGACTCGATTGAGATTTGGTTATGCTAAGAAATCGAAATAAACGCTAGTACATAAACAAATTTTATTTAGTTAAAAGGAAAACGTTATATAAGATAATGATTTTTCTATTATGTAAACAATCTAAACTTAACTACAAAATATATATAGCTTTTGAAAAACTAAATATTATAATACTTCTAAATATATAAGTTTATAGTTATAAATGAAAACATAAATATATATTTTTTTTACAAAGTGATAAAATATAATAATAACATTGTCATAAAACGTCATGATTTAAAATAATATATTTTGATAAACAACGAGTCACCGATTTATAGAAGCAAATGACCACAACGCTCAATTTTATAAACTACATTTTTATAAGGTAATTTATTGATGAGTAAGTCAAATTATTAATAAGGGTACACGTCGCGTAACGTAAAAGGCTAGTTTTCTAAACGTACGAAAGTGCGCTCGAAAAACCAAAAGTGGAACATGAGTCGAGTGACAATGTACGAGTCATTTGAACAAAAATTACATTTTTACTACGCACGTAAATATAATATAATATTTAATTAATTCTAAAGATTAAATATATTATATATTAAATAATATATATATATATATATATATATATATATATATATATATATATATATATATATATATATATATATATATATATATAACTTAAGTTACAATGAAACAGTCAGTGGATGAAATGAATGCGTGTGAGCTGTTATGATGTCTCATGCACTCGCATGAGCTCTCCACACACTTCTCATGCGAGTGCATGAGGGGTTAGGTGTAGTTCACTCCTTTTAAAATTCGAACGTTTTCATTTCTTTGCACACACACAAATATCACAACTATCTCTCTGTCTATAATACTCCGTAATATTTATGTTATTTATATTATTATTATTATTATTAATATTATTACTAATCGTATTAGTAGTATTATTAGTATTAAGTATTATACATAAAATATTACGACGAGGTCATGAGCAAGTTATTTCGAAACGGGTTTTATGAGTAGGATAGAGCTAAGGAAATTATGGGTATTAGGTATGGAGGTGATGGGTAATGTTCATGGGTATGCTCGTGAGGTCAAACTAGTATTTATCATCTTCGTTGCGTCTACGTACCTTTCCTGCAATATTGAATCTCAATATTGATACGTGAGTACTCATAAATTAACTTTTATATATTAATAGTGTATCCCTGACTAGTGCTCGAGAATATAGGATTATGCATGCTTGTACTTTTGATATTGCCATTAGATAGGATATGTTGAATCCTGAATTAGTTATATATGAGGTTGAGATAAGGTATAAGATATGCATGTCGTTGGAAAGCTAGCGAAAAATTAAGAACTTTTCATTTAGATATCGAATGGTTTCGATGAACGGATATGAAGTTATAGTCAATTGAAATTTGGTATTATTATTAAAAATGATTATTATTATCGTCGTTATTATCGTCGTTATAGTTTTTATCTAATTATTATTATTAGTATTATTATTATTATTATGATTATTATTTTTATCATTATCCATAAAAAGTATTATCATTAAAATTTGTTATTTTATTATTATTACTATCGTTAAAGTTATAATTAGTATTATCATTAATATTATCGTAATATTTATTACCATTAGTATTATTATAACTAGAAACTAATATTAGTAACACCTAATTATTATGATTACTATTATTATTATTAACATGAACGCGATATAAATGAGGATTAAAAGCTATTAGACGAATCGATTAGGAAATAATGTGTATGAGTATCATGATGAAATTATAATAATGGAAGATATTGATTTAGATAAAATTAGCGTTCTTATTATTTTTATCATTAATATTATTATTAAAAGTATCGTTAATATTAAAACTATTATTTTAACAAAAATTATCATTTTAATAGAAATGTCATTGTTATTATGAAATATCATTATTATTATCATTTTAAATAAAATTATTATTTTAAAGTTAAAATTAAAAAGTATCGTAAATATTAAAGTTATCATAATTAGAATTATCATTTTATCATAATATCATTTTTAGTAAATATAAATATTGAAATTTTTATTAATAGAATAATAATTATTATTATTATTACAAAATAATACAATTTTTACTTATTATTATTATCAATGTTATTTTATCAAATAAATATGTAATACAAATAATATAATTACCTTAATAAAACCTATCATAATAATATTTTTATGATATTAAATGAACTCTATAAATTTTATTACTTAATATATATAAAAGTATATTTTATTATATAAATTTTAATATAAAATTTTTTATTTATTAATAAATGAATTATATTATTTACTCTAATAAATCTTTTAAAAATATTTAAAAATATAAAACGACGATATTTAAACTACATATTAATCATGTATAGATTTTGGAAATCATTTTGAGTCAAATTGACTTTTGTTGACTTTCGCATATTAGTCTCGAGCATTAGGATTGTGGTACACTATGATTTGACCTAATTTGTTAAGACAAATTTTGACCAACATATAAATATATATACTTAATTTAGGTTCGTGAAACCGAGGCCAACCTTGCACTTGTTCAATGACGTTATATGTATTTTACTACGAAATACAGTATGGTGAGTTTCATTTGCCTTTTTACCCTTTATATTTTTGGGCTGAGAATACATGCGCAATTTTTATAAATGTTTTACGAAATAGACACAAGTAATCGAAACTACATTATATGGTTGAATGATCGAAGCCGAATATGCCCCTTTTTGCTTGGTAACCTAAGAATTAGGGAACATCACTAATTTTGAGAATTAGTGCACGCCTAATTAACGCGAATCCTAAAGATAGATCTATTGGGCCTAACGAACCCCAACCAAAGTACCGGATGCTTTAGTACTTCGAATTCATTTTTATCATGTCCGAAGGATTTTCCAGAATGATAGGGGATATTCTTATATGCATCTTGTTAATGTCGGTTACCAGGTGTTCAATCCATATGAATGATTTTTGTCTCTATGCATGGGATATATATTTTTGAGAACTGGAAATGAAATTCTTGTGGTCTATTAAAATGATGGAAATGAATGATTATGATAAATTAATGAACTCACCAACCTTTTGGTTGACACTTTAAAGCATGTTTATTCTCGGGTATTAAAGAAATCTTCCGCTGTGCATTAGCTCATTTTAAAGATATTACTTGGAATCATTCATGGCATATTTCAAAAGACGTTGCATTTAAGTCGTTGAGTTCAGTAAAGATTATGATTAAGTAAATGTCAGATTTGAGCATTTATAGATGGATATTATGAAATGGTATGCATGCCTGTCAACTTTCGATGTAATGAAAGATTGTCTTTTAAAACGAATGCAATGTTTGTAAAATGTATCATATAGAGGTCAAATACCTCGCGATGTAATCATATGTTATTGTATTCGTTCTTATGGATTAGGACGGGTCTTTACATGTGGTATCAGAGCGGTTGTCTTAGCGAACCAGGTCTGCATTAGTGTGTCTAACTGATAAGTCGTTAGGATGCATTAGTGAGTCTGGACTTCGACCGTGTCTGCATGTCAAAAGTTTTGCTTATCATTTTGTGTCGGAAATTATCTGCTTATCATCCTTAGGAAATTACCTACTTATCATCCTTAAGAAATTACCTGCTTATCCTTCTTAGTCTAGATACATCTTATTGCATTGATTGCATGAATAGTGTATAGACAAAAATTCATATCTTAGCGTATCTGCTAATTCATATCCTAGCGTATCTGTTACTTTAAACTTTGCCCGACATATCCCGTAAATTCCTCCGTAATCTAAGAAATCTTTTACTCTATATATATAGATATTCTATGTAAATAGAATACCATACGATAGCCAGAAAATCATTTCACATCGAAAAATCCTTTATTTAATCGTACGAAATGGAATTCGTCATCAGTTCAAGTCACTCGGATTCCGAAATAGAATCTCACTCAAGCTCCGAAAGCAGTGTGACCGGAATGGATCAACCAATCCGCCATCATCTATTCTGGATGAATTGGGGATAGGTTCGTAGCCTCCTCAATCATTGGAGACAAGAAGAAGGTGATCCCTTCCATCCACCACATTGCCCTCTTGGTGATGAACCTGAAGCACTTACCGGCGAACCTGTTCGAGACACCATTTTCTCTCTCATTTCCAGGGTACCTCGTCACGATTACATACTAGATCAAATTCTAGATTTTATTTATCCACTCGTCCGAACTGACAATCACCCCGGTGTAATAGAAGAAGTCAACGAGCTTCGCGCTCGGGTAGTGGCTTTGGAGAATATGGTGCAGAGATTACAAACACCAGCAGCAGCAGCACCAGAAGCATAACCAGTACCACCATCATCAACGCCAACAGTACCATTACCACCTCCAACCACAACCGTGTCGTAAACCTCAACCTCACAATCTGTCCCACGAGCATCAACGTCATACGCACCATAGATACCAAGGAGTACCAACAACAATAACTGACGAAGTATTAATTCATAACTTCATTAGAGAAACATTCCGAGGCGATTATGTAATCTCTAAAGTCTTAGAGATTATCTAATCTAGCCCTAACCATAAATTAGTTAAGCGAACCAAAATGATAGAAGGAAGAGTAGAAACCCTGACAAAAATGGTGTGTGATTAACAAGCTAAACTTGTTTTACCAACAGCATCAACAGTATCGTCAGCGTCACCAGCATCGTCAGTACAGTCAACATCAGAATCAACAACACCTATAACATCACAAACTCCGTCAGTTCAAGAATTACCGTGGACATCATTACGAATCAATAACGCGTATATTGTATCAACGAGTTATGAAGAATTAACTCATTCTCTCTGAAAAATTATATGTATATTTTATATATATATATATATATATATATATATATATATATATATATATATATATATATATATATATATATATATATATATATATATATATATATATATATATATATATATATATATATATATATATATATATATATATATATTTTGAAATAAAAAATAAATCTTTCCGTGCTAAGCTATTGTGTGTGAATCTTAACTACTCGGTTAATTTATATTACAAATATGAAATAATGTACGTCCTTCTCCCGCAACTTAACCATCGTTAACTAAAATCTCTGTCTCAATTCAACAAATTTTAATTCCTAATAAATCAAGTATATATTTGATTTTCACTTTCATCATCGATGTAACCGAAACTTTTCAGATAACATCATTCGTACTTTGCGAAGTTCACAAGAATTTAACGAAAACCAACATCATGCCTCAACAAATAACGAAGTATTGATTCATAATTTCAATATTATTGAAGAAATACTTATGTAATCTTTAAAGCCTTCAAGGGATTATTCAATTCTAGTTCCAACTGTAAATCGAATGAGTTTAATTTAGTATTAACTCATTAAAATTTATGTTACATCTGAAGAGAATATATACATATACATTTTCATAAAGACTGTAATAAAATTCTTTTGTACAAAATATTAATTGTGAAATTTTTTTTAACGGGTAGGTAATACCCAAGAGATATATATATATATTTACAATTAATATGTTACATTCTTCGAATCTG
Source organism: Rutidosis leptorrhynchoides (assembly GCF_046630445.1). NCBI lineage: Eukaryota > Viridiplantae > Streptophyta > Magnoliopsida > Asterales > Asteraceae > Rutidosis > Rutidosis leptorrhynchoides. The sequence goes on from NC_092333.1 coordinate 170,199,572, forward strand.
TTTAAGCAAATTATCAACTATACTTCCTACTTTCACAATAATATACATTCTTTCATAGAAATCAAAACAACCATACTCATTCAAACTCAATTACATATTCTGATTTTGAAACCTCATAATTCAATTCAAGATATAACTGGTACCATCACTTTTAGATTCCTACATCTTTCAAAGCTATACTTTGACTTTAAAACTGTGTTAGAACATCAAATGTATATTAACGATTACAATCTGTGTTCAAACCCTTCGAAAATTTTTGAAGACACTTCAAATAATAAGCAATCGAGATGATGATCCAACCACATATTACCCACAGTTATGTACTTAAAAAGCTCTTGAAATCAAAGTCATAATTCAACACATATCTGTGTCAGATCCTTTGGCATTTATTAGCAAAAATAACTTTGCAATTCCTTTTCAAAGTAGCAACTTCTATCACAGCTCCAGCAAGACAACTTCGATTTTTCATTCGGAGTAGCCTTATCATAATCTTGATATATATGATTACCCTTTTGTTACCGGAGAACCTTTCATGTTCCACCACATTAGCAATAAACTTATTCACAACTTCACTGATCTTTGACCTTCCGAAGAATCATTATATTTACCGAAACCCCATCATTTACTCATTCGCATCTTGTAACGAGAATTGCCATACGAATCATCGGAAATTAGCAATCATTATTTTGAAATCTCGCAGCATGTCTACGCCAACAGTTATATGTGTATATATAACGTCTATCTTCTGGACTTGATTTGAATGTGAAGTTCTGAAAAACACTCCGAACTACAAATTGGTTCTCCGAAAATGCAAAAGTGCTGATAAAGCAGCAAAAACTATAAACGACTTTAACAGTAAAAGTTTAATGATAATGAATAAGTGTGCTTGCAAAGCGCAGAAAAAGAGAAGTCTTGGAACTAGAAACCGGATTGATCAAAGTATGAAGGAGGTTGTGGACAAATCACAAAGACTGAACCTGACTTCAAAGAATCCAAATGATTCAGTACCTGCTGAAGTCATTAAAGAATACCTTGCTCCTGACCTTAAACCCCTGCGTACAATATTCTTCATCATCCTCTGATATTAGAAATTCTAAGATATCATCGTATCTTTCATTATAAATATCCTTCATATTTCTGAAGATATTTTCATAATTATTCTTATCTGAAATCATTTACCTCTTCACTCTATTTGTATTACATCATAAAAGAAACTATTTTAGTTTCTAAATTCTGAAACATTCGAGTTTAAAATAGGAATATTTTTGAAGTAGTGTTGGGAACTGAAGCATGAGTTAGTATAATATAATGGCACTTGATCAACGTGATTATATTACAGTAAGTCATGCTGAGTTTCTAAATAGAACATGATGATTCACAGATCATAACATCATCATGTGCCATGTTATACGACTCTTGTATTCTATTTAACCTCTAAAATATCAAGAAAATATTTCTTGATGATTCGGCCTTTTCCGAGGTATTCTAGTAATTTAACAAATCAAGATTGTGCCATTACAAATTTCTTCTTAGAACATTTACTATATTCATTCCGAAATTCATATCTGCGAATTCTGTACCATTACAAGCGGTGCTTAATCGCAAGAAGAAGAAACAAAAGGACAAAGCTCCGAAACAGAAAATTGGGATATAAATCGCAGCAAATAAAAGAGAGCAGTAATTGGAGATGATAATGATTATAGAAGACAGAAGCAGGGACATCGAAATATAAGGGAAGATATAAAATCCAACAACCACCCAGATATTATAAACTGTATATGTCAATGCATATAGCAATATAAAGACACAGGAGAACTAGAAACACTATAAACCCAAGAGTAAAGTAGAAGTAAATAGATTCTTCCGGTGGTAGATGAAAAAGAATAATGACCGATATGAAGGTTAGAAGTATATCGAGAATCAGAACTGGATGGAGCATATTGATGAATACTTTAAAAAAAATGAGTTGAGGAAGGAAGAATAGAAGGTGTGAGTTGTAAGGAAATGAAGGAGATGGATTTATAGGAAAATCTCATACAGAGCAATCAAAATGGATGATCGCATTTAAAGCGGATCCTAATTTTCTTGGTTACCGGAGAATCAAAGCTTATTACGAAGATTTTCTCCAAATCTCTTGAACTTGAAAATCAATCCTATCTACGTCAAAAGATATAACGAATCTATACCTGCTCAATTCACTCTTTTGGTGATAACTTCACTCGTACTCTTCACAAAATCAAATGGTTTTATTCATATTACTCAATGATGATAAAACCCTAATCTTCAGATTATATGCGTCATGAAAACATACTTATTGTCAGCCATGACCACCCCAATCAAATTTCGGGACGAAATTTCTTTAACGAGTAGGTACTGTGACAACCCGAAAATTTCTGACCAAATTTAAACTTTAATCTTTATATATTCCCGACACGATAAGCAAAGTTTGTAAGTTGAATCTCAAGAATTTTAAACTGTGCTCATACACTCATTTAACCTCGACCAAATTCTGACGATTCACGAACCATTATATAATTGAATATGAATATATATATGTATGTATATGTATATATATATTATAACTTGAGAACGTTAACAAAGTATTAAAAGTATAATACTTTACGTGAACATATTTGTTTCAATATGATTATCGATGAAATTAGAAGATAATATCAAATGATTGATTTGTCAGATACATTGACTTATGATTATGAGTCTCTGTTGAGAGGTCCACTTTGATTTAGGAGACCTTTCTTTTTAACAATATTCGGAAGATTGGTAAAGTGAATTACAAGAAAGAATGAAAGTGTCAATTAACGAGAACCGGACAAATGTTAGTGGAGATTTCTGTTTGACATTCAGTGCATGCTTTACGATGATTGTCTAGTACCTCTTAATAAGTTAATTATTTAGTTTCATAATATTAAAAAAAATTTACGATATAATAAAACCTTTTAAGAAAGGATGATTTGAAATATAACTGATTCTGGAAAACCAAATTTATAATTTCTCGATTTAGTTTCAAACGTATGAAAATGTCTTTCCATCTAAACAGAACTTTGTTACAAATACGTTTTGAATACATAAAAAGAAATAATATTAATTTTCTTGTAGTATATATATATATATATATATATATATATATATATATATATATATATATATATATATATATATATATATATATATATATATATATATATATATATATATATATATATATATATAAGGATTTAAAATAAACAATATAAATTGTCGAGAAGTAGGAACATATTATAAGACTTTAAGATTATCTTTTATCGTTGGAAATGTTGGGAAGACAAATTGAACATCACGTTTTCTTTAAAAATGAATATAGTTTTATAAACATCTAGAACCACTTTTGACAATTTATTATTGAGTCATTAGGATAAGTGTAAAGGTCAAACGTTATCCCAAACTTTAGAATCTTTCAAGAAACCTTTTGACAAGTTATAAATGATAAGAGTCTGTGATTTAACTTGCAATGTATATTTAAAAACGTGTTCATTAATTATATATGATTTCAAAAGTAAACAATAGTAACACTAGCTTAGTGACTCGATTGAGATTTGGTTATGCTAAGAAGTCGAAATAAATGCTAGTACATAAACAAATTTTATTTAGTTAAAAGGAAAACGTTAAATAAGATAATGATTTTTCTATTATGTAAACAATCTAAACTAAACTACGAAATATATATAGCTTTTGAAAAACTTAATATTATACTACTTCTAAATATATAAGTTTATAGTTCTAAATGAAAACATAAATATATATTTTTTTTACAAAGTGATAAAATATAATAATAACCTTGTCATAAAACGTCCTGATTTAAAATAATATATTTTGATAAACAACGAGTCACTGATTTATAGAAGCAAATGACCACAACGCTCAATTTTATAAACTACATTTTTATAAGGTAATTTATTGATGAGTAAGCCAAATTATTAATAAGGGTACACGTCGCGTAACGTAAAAGGCTAGTTTTCTAAACGTACGAAAGTGCGCTCGAAAAACCAAAAGTGGAACATGAGTCGAGTGACAATGTACGAGTCATTTGAACAAAAATTATATTTTTACTACGCACGTAAATATAATATAATATTTAATTAATTCTAAAGATTAAATATTATATATATATATATATATATATATATATATATATAACTTAAGTTACAATGAAACCGTCAGTGGATGAAATGAATGCGTGTGAGCTGTTATGATGTCTCATGCATTCGCATGAGCTCTCCACACACTTCTCATGCGAGTGCATGAGGGGTTAGGTGTGGTTCACTCCTTTTAAAATTCGAACGTTTTCATTTCTTTGCACACACACAAATATCACAACTATCTCTCTGTCTATAATACTCCGTAATATTTATGTTATTTATATTATTATTATTATTAATATTAATATTATTACTAATCGTATTAGTAGTATTATTAGTATTAAGTATTATACATAAAATATTACGACGAGGTCATGAGCAAGTTATTTCGAAACTGGTTTTATGAGTAGGATAGGGCTAAGGAAATTATGGGTATTAGCTATGGAGGTGATGGGTAATGTTCATGGGTATGCTCGTGAGGTCAAACTAGTATTTATCATCTCTGTTGTGTCTACGTACCTTTCCTGCAATATTGAATCTCAATATTGATACGTGAGTACTCATAAATTAACTTTTATATATTAATAGTGTATCCCTGACTAGTGCTCAAGAATATAGGATTATGCATGCTTGTACTTTTGATATTGCCATTAGATAGGATATGTTGAATCCTGAATTAGTTATATATGCGGTTGAGATAAGGTATAAGATATGCATGTCGTTGGAAAGCTAGCGAAAAATTAAGAACTTTTCATTTAGATATCGAATGGTTTCGATGAACGGATATGAAGTTATAGTCAATTGAAATTTGGTATTATTATTAAAAATGATTATTATTATCGTCGTTATTATCGTCGTTATAGTTTTTATCTAATTATTATTATTAGTATTATTATTATTATTATGATTATTATTTTTATCATTATCCATAAAAAGTATTATCATTAAAATTTGTTATTTTATTATTATTACTATCGTTAAAGTTATAATTAGTATTATCATTAATATTATCGTAATATTTATTACCATTAGTATTATTATAACTAGAAACTAATATTAGTAACACCTAATTATTATGATTACTATTATTATTATTAACATGAACGCGATATAAAAGACGATTAAAAGCTATTAGACGAATCGATTAGGAAATAATGTGTATGAGTATCATGATGAAATTATAATAATGAAAGATATTGATTTAGATAAAATTATCGTTCTTATTATTTTTATCATTAATATTATTATTAAAAGTATCGTTAATATTAAAATTATTATTTTAACAAAAATTATCATTTTAATAGAAATGTCATTGTTATTATGAAATATCATTATTATTATCATTTTAAATAAAATTATTATTTTAAAGTTAATATTAAAAAGTATCATAAATATTAAAGTTATCATAATTAGAATTATCATTTTATCATAATATCATTTTTAGTAAATATAAATATTGAAATTTTTATTAATAGAATAATAATTATTATTATTACAAAATAATACAATTTTTACTTATTATTATTATCAATGTTATTTTATTTTATCAAATAAATATGTAATACAAATAATATAATTACCTTAATAAAACCTATAATAATAATATTTTTATGATATTAAATGAACTCTATAAATTTTATTACTTAATATATATAAAAGTATATTTTATTATATAAATTTTAATATAAAATTTTTATTTATTAATAAATGAATTATATTATTTGATCATATACATAGCATTGTATATGTATATTTTATTTGCTAAAAGGCAAAGGCTGAACTGCGCGAATTATAAGGCAAAGCTATGCAATATTCGCTGAAAATAAGCACAGCGGTCATGTTTTCGCATTGATACAAAGACTGCGGTTTAATCCGTTGAGTTTCCGCGGATAGTTAAGGTACTCGCGGACCGCGGATATCTCGAAACCTATAAATAGAGAGCTTGGCCTCTCATTTAGGGTTTGTTGATTCTCTGCCATTTTGCCTAAGCCTTTGTAATTTCCACTTGTGATCTTGCCCAAGGGATTTTTACATTGCGAAAAAGGTAAATTAAGCTAATTAACAATCAAGACCGGGTCGGGGTGGTTGATCACTTGATAGTTAAAGTGAAAGACGATCATCGGGGCCCAAAATAATCATCAAACATCCCATCCTCCATTACAATCTTATTGCACTCAATCCGTGATTAAGTAACATCGCTAATTAAGGATTGATCAATTGGCGCCATCCGTGGGACATGTTTTACAAATTAAACTGAAAATTTTTTGTTTTACGCCGTTAAACAATTAATTCGACGGTTTAATTTCAATCGTGTTTTTGTTGTGATGATTTGCAGGTGCTTTTGGAATAAGCAATTAGTCAATCTGTTAGTCAATCACGATAACAAATGCAAAGCAAACTGGCATTTCTGCGAATGCTGATGCACTGCCTGGTGATTCGCAGAATGTTATAATATTTCTGTTGCAAACAAATGCTAATATAACCGCGGGAAAATCGGTTCAAGAGCCGATCGTTAAAACATCTGCTGAAAACAATGTTAATGACTCGCAGCCAGAAGTTGCTGCTGAGAAAATGACTGCGCGAAGAAATTTGCTGCAAAATCGCAGTGAAATAACCGCTGATGGGAAGTGACCAAAAGCTTTGGCTGAAAAATCTAGTTTGCGAACTGACAAAATTGTCAGCACTGCAATCGAGCAAGCTAAGCGAGATGCTAAGCGTAATTGCGAATCTCGCATACCGCGCACTTACTTATGGCCATTGAACGATTCAGGATCACAAGTTGATCGTCTCGTTATCGAGCATAATGATAGCGATAGCGATAACGCAGAAGATCGTATTCCTTTGAACTCTGCGTATATATCAAAAATGGCAAAAATGCCAAGAGAAGAGTGCAAATTTTCTGATGATTCGGACAGCGTAGAAGAGTTTGTTAAAAATCCACAAATTAAGCGAACAGCAATCTCATCCATAAATTCAACCCTCTCGCGTAGCCTTAATGCGGAGGCAAATGTTGAAAAATTTACAGAAACAGGCTTGTAATTAAGGATCTTTCTAGCCAGTTCAGGGAGATGTTGGCGGACCTTGGTGAACTCAAGTTCCGCAGAGGCTTTAGCAGCAAGAGCGTTGTCTCGCTCTGTCGTTAGCTTCGTCACATTCTCTGACAGTGTTTTAATAGTGTCCTGCAGTTGCTTTTCTTTCTCATTCGCAGCAGTAACCTGTTGTTTCAAGTCATCAACGGTGGTTTTTGCTGCGGTTAACTCATAGGAGAGATCAATACAACGTTTTTCGTTGTTTTCAGCTTTGATCTTTTCCGCATTATACTTTAGTTGTTCAGCTTCAAGAACATTGAAAAATTGTTCTTGACGGCATATAACGTCATATGCTGAATTAAAGCACATGTAGAAATTTTGAACAAAACTATTATGCGCGTCCAGCGCAGAGAGTTTAGAGAACTCGCGGCGAAGCTCGCCGGGGATTGCTAACTTCATCTGTTGGCGCTGATCCAGAGCAGCGGCAGCTGAAGCGTAAGTATATCCTGCTAAACCATCAATTCGCACTCCATAAGAGTCAGGTGGAGTGCGGAAAAATTCGGTGATTTGATCAAGAGTGTTCGGACTTGCAAAGATAGGATCACCAGAAGAATCGCCTGCAAAATAACGTCGTTGGTTAGTCGGTGAAATAAAAATAATATATATTTTACATGTTCAATGGCAATTCGCAATATACCAGTTTGCTGTTCCCCTTCGTGTTCCGGTATAAATGGATCGTCGTGAGGAGCGGTTTCCTGTTGTTTATGTTTTTTGCTTTGCGAAGATGGCGGTGTTTGTAACGGTCGCTTGGTAGTACTCGGCTTTGAATAAGGAGATTTAGAGGTTAAATCAACGATTGAAATGGGCTGCTTTTCTTTCGATGATGATGATTTAGCCTCCGGGCTCGTTAATAGTTTAGTGATAAGAGTTTTTGGATCAGCTTTCCTATCTAACTCGTTAATCTTCATTGCAAATTAAAAGAGAGATGCAAAAAATGATTAAAATGATAACGATTGATTGATGAATTGGGTAATTCTTTGATATTTTGGAAAAATGAGTAGTGAATTTGTGATTTCAGGTCACACAATATATAGGCAACGGGGTTAATTATGTTAATTAACCGTTGTGACAACTCAAACGGTAACTTTTTCCTATAACAGTAACTTGGTTAATGCGAAATGATTCCATGCGAATATTGGCTGCGATAACTGCGAATTTTTAGAGTTTATCATGATACATTTGTTTCGCAATATGTATCATAATAAACTGGGAGGACTTGATCATATACATAGCATTGTATATGTATATTTTATTTGTTAAAAGCCAAAGGCTGAACTGCGCGAATTATAAGGCAAAGCTATGCAATATTCGCTGAAAATAAGCACAGCGGTCATGTTTTCGCATTGATACAAAGACTGCGGTTTAATCCGCTGAGTTTCCGCGGATATTTAAGGTACTCGCGGACCGCGGATATCTCGAAACCTATAAATAGAGAGCTTGGCCTCTCATTTAGGTTTGTTGATTCTCTGCCATTTTGCCTAAGCCTTTGTAATTTCCACTTGTGATCTTGCCCAAGGGATTTTTACATTGCGAAAAGGTGAATTAAGCTAATTAACAATCAAGACCGGGTCGGGGTGGTTGATCACTTGATAGTTAAAGTGAAAGACGATCATCGGGGCCCAAAATAATCATCAAACATCTCATCCTCCATTACAATCTTATTGCACTCAATCCGTGATTAAGTAACATCATTAATCATGGATTGATCATTATTTACTCTAATAAATCTTTTAAAAATATTTAAAAATATAAAACAACGATATTTAAACTACATATTAATCATGTATAGATTTTGGAAATCATTTTTTAGTTAAATTGACTTTTGTTGACTTTTGCATATTAGTCTCGAGCATTAGGATTGTGGTGCACTATGACTTGACCTAATTTGTTAAGACAAATTTTGACCAACATATAAATATATATACTTAATTTAGGTTCGTGAATCTTAGGCCAACCTTGCACTTGTTCAATGACGTTATATGTATTTTACTACGAAATACAATATGGTGAGTTTCATTTGCCTTTTTACCCTTTATATTTTTGGGCTGAGAATACATGTCCAATTTTTATAAATGTTTTACGAAATAGACACAAGTAATCGAAACTACATTATATGGTTGAATGATCGAAGCCGAATATGCCCCTTTTTGCTTGGTAACCTAAGAATTAGGGAACATCACTAATTTTGAGAATTAGTGCACGCCTAATTGACGGGAATCCTAAAGATAGATCTATTGGGCCTAACGAACCCCATCCAAAGTCCAGGATGCTTTAGTACTTCGAATTCGTTTTTATCATGTCCGAAGGATTTCCCAGAATGATAGGGGATATTCTTATATGCATCTTGTTAATGTCGGTTACCAGGTGTTCAATCCATATGAATGATTTTTGTCTCTATGCATGGGACGTATATTTTTGAGAACTGGAAATGAAATTCTTGTGGTCTATTAAAATGATGGAAATGAATGATTATGATAAATTAATGAACTCACCAACCTTTTGGTTGACACTTTAAAACATGTTTATTCTCAGGTATTAAAGAAATCTTCCGCTGTGCATTAGCTCATTTTAAAGATATTACTTGGAATCATTCATGGCGTATTTCAAAAGACGTTGCATTTAAGTCGTTGAGTTCAGTAAAGATTATGATTAAGTAAATGTCAGATTTGAGCATTTATAGATGGATATTATGAAATGGTATGCATGCCTGTCAACTTTCGATGTAATGAAAGATTGTCTTTTAAAACGAATGCAATGTTTGTAAAATGTATCATATAGAGGTCAAATACCTTGCGATGTAATCATATGTTATTGTATTCGTTCTTATGGATTAGGACGGATCTTTACATCATTAACATCTAGCTTGAACCTAAAGTTTTTAACAATCACATAAACATAACCATTTAAATCAACACTTCCTTCATGGCAATTCACAAATTATCAACCAATTTAACCAATAAAGCTTTACAAACTTGCCATACAAATCCAATTGCAATAAGCCAAGACCCGCCGAAATGGACACTACATCTCACATAGCATAAACTTAAACTCAATTTCAATTATCCCCAATTACACTCCCAAAATTCAGATATCACATAAACATGAACCCTAAAATCAAAGATATGCTATAATAACACAAAAGATTATAAATTTCTAGCATACTAATCATACTCATCACTAATTCATATCAAAAGTAAACAAACATGTCAAAATTAAACAACCCCACTCTTAATCAAAACCCTAATCCGAAATTAACACAATAAAGCATGAAATTGGGATAGAAAAAGCTGAAGATAAGTAAATTCGGAGCTTGTTTGCCATGGATTTGACCTTGTTTGAAAGAAATTAGCAAGAATTAGGTATAATTAAACTTAGGGTTTGGATGGATGCAAGAGAGATATATGTGTAGGTGTGTTCAAATGGCTGCAACAATACCCTAAAAAGGGTTTAAATCCTGTCAGATCACGTATTGGATCGGGTTTGACCCATTCCGACTTAAATAAAACAGACAAAATCAGAATCAGAGCCCGTTGATACTCGCGTCGTGACTAGTCGAGTTGCGTCGCGAATTCACACTAATTCAGATACCCCCTTTTTTATTTTCGTTAGCATTAAAATTACACTAGCAACAGTGTCGCGACGAAAAGAGTCGCATCGCGACTTAACCCTATTCCAGATGCCAAAATTTCGATTTTTGATTGGCGATAAAAACAAACTAAAGATCGTGCCAAGATAAAACTGGTCACGTCGCGATTTTACTCTTTCAGAAATTCCTACATCCTTCAATCAGTTCTGCATTAAAAAGAAGCTTAACATCGCGTCTCGATTAAGAAGAATCGCATCGCGACTTAATGCGTTGGAGAGTTGCTGTTTTCAAACACTTGTAAGAATGACAAAACCACATTTTTAATAATCATATTGCACATTTAATTCAGCTAAGACGCACACAAAACACATTAAACTCGCAAATATACAAAGTACAAAATCTACAACATGTGAACTTTATTTAACGAGTCGTTCACACAACTCGTCCCAAGTTCAAGAGACATTGGGATCGGGTTCAACGTGAACCTCTCGTCGATCTCTAATGGACCATCAAAGTATCTCTTCACTCGATGTCCATTAACCTTAAAGGTAGTTCCATTGGAATTTCTACAACTCTATTGTACCATAAGGGTACACCTTAACTACCACGAACGGTCCTGCCCAACGGGACTTGAGTTTACCCGGTAGGAGCTTCAATCTAAAATTTAACAAAAGCACCATATCACCCTCATTGACCTCCTTCGCGCCCTTTAATCTCCTATCATGCCATTGCTTGGTGCATGAATTCTGGAAATCACGAACCAGATCAAGCACATCGTCCTTCAAATTTTCCTAGAAATATTTGACAAACTTAAAAGAAAACTCGTCAGGTATTAGAGATTTTTCGCTCCCACAGGTTCATATCGCCTGTTTAATTTCATCAGCTGAAAAATCAACGATCATGGAAGCAGCTTGTACAGAAGACATACGAAGTAAATGGCTGCTAGGAGTAGAAACAGACACGCTTTCAGCTGGTTTGTATTTATTAACGAAAAAAATCCAGGAAGATCTCCTTAACCCGAGTAGGTTGCGTGATCCAGTCCCCATTGAACATAATTCCAGGAACTTGAAGTTTTTTGCGCTTCCTATTAATAGCCGAGTGAAAAAAGGAGCTGTTTTCATCACCTAAACAATAAAACATTTTCCTATTTTTTTGCACCAGATTGGCTTGCTCAACCGACTCAACGCATGTGAGGTCTTTGAGGATGGAGGTCCTTTCAATAGCTAAGTTTCCAAAAGGCAGATAAGCATCAATATCAGTATCAAGAGCAGCTAACCGATTAGTGAGATCGACCTTGAGCGAAGCCGACTTGATCAAGTAATTTTTGTGCCATTGTTTCAGGGATTCCTTAACATGTTTTAGCTTGTTGTTAATCACTTATCTATATCTATTACTCCGTAATTACTAAGAACTATATTCCCAACAGTTATAATTTTGATCCATAAAGCATTATTTCTTTTCAAAACGTCACCCCCATTTGCAAGTTAAAGAAATACTTTTAGTTTACAGAGAACCAATGTTTAGACCCACAATATCATCACTTAACAGGAACCGATCCCATTTATTCCAATATATATTATTTCCCGATTCGGGCCCGCCCAGGAAAAAAAATGCGCCATTTTGATTCTAGAGTGGCAATTATACTGGATGGTGCATGGAAAACTGAAAAGTAATACATAGGTAAACTACTTTGGATGGATTTAAAGCTCACATCTAACATTTCAAAATATCAAATTATCTTTTCATGACAAAGTGAGTGGAGTTGATGATCGGATGCTCATACTACCGGTTGCACTTACCTTACAAACTACGGATGGCAATGGATCGGATATGGAGCGGGTAATGTCGTGTCCATATCCATATCCATTTAGTTTTTGTTCATCCAAATACATATCCATATCTATTTAATTATTGTCCGTCCATCCATACCATATTCACTGGATGAAGCGGGTTAATGGATATCTATTTGATATTAAAAAATGTTATAATATTTTCTAATTTACGATGAAAACAAAAACATAGAAGCAAAAATATATATAACTTGACATAATCAAAATATATCTACAAGACTATGTAAGCTTTGTCGAAGATATAATACGTTTGTTGAATATACTATTTAAACATAGATTATGAAAAATTAAATATGTAATTTGTTCGTTTATTTTATTAGATATACATGTTTTATTGTAATATATTGTAGTTATTTCATTATAGTGTTGAAAGAAAAATGTAAATTTAAGTAGTAAATACATTTGTAACGGTAAATATAATAAGCATATATATGATATATTTATATTTATGTATTTATATATGTATTTCGGGTGTTAGTGGAAACCTTTCATCCATATTCATATCCATATCCATTTAGGTTCATCCATATCTGTATCCCTATTCATAGGTTCGTTCATATCCATCACGAAACGGATGAAGATGGATATATGCTACATCGAGTTGTCATTGCAATCCCTACTATAAACAAACAAAATCAAGAGTGATGGTCTGATGGATCTAGGCAAGTTGCGACAAAAATCCAACATCCAATGAGAGAGTGGCCCTTTTATGTCTAACAATTACGCTGGTGATTGATTTTAAACTGAATCCAAAACTACAATCATATACATTGGATTGAGCTTTTTTATTAATATATGTTTTCATATAACACCTTGCATTTTCAGACAAAATACTGAATTTTATCCGATGCCGGTGGGTGGAATAAAACAACTACTTAGCGGTTTCCCAATGCATAATGTTACCCAGTCACCCAAGATTCTTAGCCAATTATTTTGCAGCAGGATTATGGTCTCTAGTTACAGCTACAAAAATGTTTGTTTATAATTTTTGACACTTTTTAAATGAATTTTTTACGCTTATAAATGTAACATATAACTTAGAAACTTAAATAAAATATGACGTCAAATATTTTGAACATAATATTCACGCTTTAAAGCGTCTAATCTATTTATACTATCTATTAAAATTCTAAAATAATTATGTCATCTTATGCAAAATTAACCCTTTCTAAACTAAAAACACGTCACATGTCATTTTTACAGGCTCCAATGTTAATGTTTTGTAATATAAAATTAAATTTAAGCCATTAGAAATACTCCGTAATTGCAAAAATTAAGGAATTAAATGACCTTAATATTCTCATAAATAAAACAATCCTATCTTCCATTTATTCATTCCTCAATATTTTATGTAAGTATTTTTTTTTAAACTGTATTATTCGTTTCTAAAGATAATTAAAATTAAGTTGGAACAAAATTTTAGAGTAGAAATTGACGGGTTTGGGAAATTGTTCCGGTTTTCCTCTCTTATGATTTTCAGTTTATTTTTTAAATAGCATATCTTATATGATTTTCTAACGTAGCTATCCCTCTCATTATATACGATCCATTAGTTCCAACAAAAATTCCATTCTGTTCTTTTATTCTCTCAATCTGATTAACATTTTTCTTTTATAACATATATTGGATATTGGATATATTGGATTATATCTTTTCAAAGGTCAGTGCCTTTCAAGAAAAAAGAAAATAAACTTACTGGTAATTTTAGTTATGAAATTATGTTAATAAAAAAAATAAAAGAAGTGGACGACGAACTTTTTAATGTATTCAAGATAGTTAATAGAAATTTGTAAAGTTAGCATTTGGTTTGTTTGAAGAAAACATAGCTCACACAAGGATAAAATTGTACTCTGTATATCATTAAGAGTGCTTCCAATGGTAACACTCATTCCTTTCCAGAACTAGCTGCTACATCAGCATCACATCAGCATTTCTTTCTCAGGACTTAACTCGGGACTAAACATTTCTAACAGTGACACTCCTTTCTCACAATAATTAGGACTCACATTTAATTATTTTAACTAAATTAAAAATATTTTTATTAATTAATTAATGTAAAAAGAATTCTTAATTATTCAATTATATTTAATTAAAAATTAATCAAATATCACAAAGATAAAATAAAATAAAATAAAAATGTAATAAAGGTACTTAGTAACTATTTTTTACCACAATTTTTTAGGATCCACAATAATGACAAAAAATAAAAAATTTCTCTATCTCCATCTTCATCATCGACATATACATATACGGATATCCACCATTTTTTTCATCACCAACACCATTTCAAACTTTAAAAATAAAAAAATTAAAAAAATTGAAAAAGGTCATAATTTTGCAAGTTTTGTCCGTCCACAAATATTTCAAAAAAGCACGAGCAAATGAACGAGAAGGAGGGCGGTGGCATGGGCGATCCGCTGCCAACGGCGCCCAGGTGGGCGGTTGGTTGGCAGGTGGGCGGTGACACGCATAACCCTGACAGTAACTCCCGTTAGTTATACCGTTAAGTCTTATCACATGTGCAACATGTAAGGGCAATTTTGTCCAATCCATATTTGTTTTATTGCTGATGTGTATATTATCTATATATCTAATAGACAAAACCCTGTAGCACTATTCGTCAATAGTAATCAGGGGTATTTTTGTCATTTCTCAAAAAAATTTGGTCTCCAACGATATAAAAAGCAACTCTCATAAAAGAACCAACCCTTCAATGTTACCAAAAGATGTCGAAAAAAAAAATTTTACCAAAAAATTCAACTAACCTTTTTTTTTTCTTTTTCTTCCTCAATGATAAAGGAGGTAACTTTTTATAAAAGGAACAACCCTTCAATGCTACCAAAAGATGTCGAAAAATATTCTTTTTTACAAAATAGATCAACTAACTTTTTAAAAAAAAAAAAAAACACTAAAAGAAGCAAGTTTCACAAAAGGAACAACCCTTCAATGTTAGATGTCGAAAAAAAATCTTTTTCACAAAATAGATCAAGATTTTTTTTTTTTTAACTCGCATTTAAAACGGAGCTCCCGGCGCGAAGCGGGAGTTCCACAACTAGTTTGTTACTAAAAGAGTTATACCTGAGTAGGGTAAGATAACTATTTTTATTAATTTTTTTTAGAACTAAAATTTATTCATTAAGACTCTCTAGCAAGGAGCTAGGAGAGCAACAAAAGTTACATAGGTATTACAAACCAATCATTTCAAGAAATACAAATATGACTATTATGCTTAAGTCAATTAATAGAAAAGAAACGAAGTAAATCGAAAATCGTACATTTCTTTAGTTGACCCGAATTAAAAACCAAGTCATTACAAAACTTCCAAATTAGCCAGCCATAAAGTTGCCGAGCGTATTGAATAAATCTTCACTCAGCTGGTCTAAGATGTACACATATCATCAAACCAACTCCACCAATCCTTCCAAGAGTTGAAAACGTTTATATCTCAATCCATCCAAATGCACACGAGTCTTCAAATACCTGCTGCTAAGTCACACGAAAACAGATGATCTGCATATTATATATGAATATCAGAAACATCGCAGTTGATTGTTCCAACATCAATACCGCGAATAGCCAAATTCATCCGTATTGGAAGCCTATCCACCGATGTTCGCCACATGAATATATTTACTTTCTTTTCAGAAGAAATTTTTCTAACATTTAGATTTTTATTAGTTGACGGGTTGTAGGTGGATAACAGATATATAATATCCGATGTGGTTGAAATTCGTCTTGTGAATCCGGAAATTTTTTTGTACAACTAGCAGGTATACATGTTAACCCGCATACTTATAGTTAACTAGACATAGTTAGTCATTAATTGTAAATAAAGTTGAACCATCTACATATATTTTTTAGTTTTAATGTTATCTTGAGTTTTTTATTAGTTATATTGTATATGTATATTTTTATGATTCGATGGTCGCTGGTATCGCCGTAACACATGTATAGATGAAAAAGTTAACCTGTTAATGGGTACATGACCCGAAAGATAAAGTTTTTTTCGGCATGTTGTTGATATAAGATCATTTCCAACGGGGCATGAGTTTACCTTCGTCACCTGAGTGTGAAGAAGGTGACGATCACTGACGAATTTAACGGGGCGTCAGTTTTGACGGTTAGTGGGTGTCAGTTGGACTTCTAACGCAAAAAAAATCGTCACTGCTACGCAACAAATTCTGATATTATTAGTTTTATTAAATATTACGAGTATTAGTTTTATCAAATAATGTGTTAATATTATTATATATTAGAATGTAAAAATAAAAAACGGGTGAATTAACTGACATTTTGAGTTATTGGAGGTCAAACAGTGACATTGTCATGTCACATGCAGTTTTTACTTTTTGGTCAAAAAGTGCACTAACTACATGCGATATCACGGGCATGGTTAGAATTGGTCTAAGAGATTTGTACCCTACCAAAGGGTCTTTGGCTTTGCGGTATCGAGGAGCCCCAGTGACCTCGAGGTCATGGGCTCAAGCAGGGTCGTCTCAATATTTTGAAGGCCCTAGGCGAAAATAAAAATGAGCCTTTATATACGTTTAATTTTTTAATACATATAAAAAGATAATACTTAGATTTATTTATTTAAATACTTACAATGTATTTAACGATTTAAAGTTTCAGTATTACGACTTTAAATGACAATTCTTTATTTAATTAAACATAATATTTTGAGAAATGTATATAGATATTCAAAATTTTAGGCCCTTTAAATTATTTGGGCCCTAGGCAGCTGCCTATCTTGTCTATGCTCAAAGACGCCTCTGGGCTCAAGTCGAGGTTGTGGGCAATATCATGTATATATTCATGCAAAATTCGTGTTGTGTTTTGTCAGTTTACCTTTAAAAAAAATATATTGATATCCCGCTGGTGTCATATCTATACAAATGGTGTGTTAAGTCCCGCGAAATCGCGGGTTATAAATTAGTAATAATAATAAACTAGTTCATATCATTGTTTCTTTTAGTGACTAAGATTTTAACAATTTTTTAATTCAAAAAATAAATGTGATCGGATTCTTCTTCATCATTTAAACTTCTTCTATTTTCTTTTCATTCCGGACATGCAAAAAATAGTCACTGAATCCAAATTTATTTGTTGTTCAAAATTCTAAATTGATTTTCGATTACAGATTTATCTGATGCTAAATTTCAATTGAAATACCTTCTAAGCACTAACTAAACAAGATAAGTGAACACTTTACAAAAACCAACGGCGGAGATAGAGGGGGCAGGGGGTATTGAGCCACTCCTAATAGGCCCAAGTCTTTGATCTATTTAGCGCATTTTTTAGCTCATATAACAATTTGTCACCCTCAATGACTGATCCATGTTAAAAAAAAAATTCATAAATCTACTTATATTAGATGGGCTCATGAGCCCAACATACTTGAATTAAAAAAGAAGTCTAGAAGTATTATGTTGATAGTTAAAATAAGTCATGCTAATATTAAAAGGAAAAAAAAAAAAAGTAGTTGTAGCCAGTAGCCGTCCATCGAATTTTTCATCTTGCAACTTGCAAACTGTTTCTTCTTCGTAAATTGTAAGTTCTAAATTCTTTTCTTTTTAATTATTGTTGTATAACGATTATGAATTTATATATATATATATATATATATATATATATATATATATATATATATATATATATATATATATATATATATATATATATATATATATATATATATATATGAGGAAGTAACCAATCGGGGGAAGCAAAAAAAAAAAAAAAAAATTCGTTTTTTGAAAAAACTTTGTTCACGAACATTATAGATTGGATGAAAATAAGAACATTTAGAAAAGACACTTCGTGATGAATGTTATTATTTTGGCGGAAAAACGATCGCCAAAAATAACATTCAAGATAATATTGTTCGTGAAGAATGTTAACGTTTTTTTTTTTTTTTTCATGTTTTGTGAAGTAAAATTTAGCCCGATTTAGAGTTTAGGGTTTAGGGTTTGGTGTTTGGTGTTTTGGGTTTATGGAATAAACCCAAAACACCAAACCCTAAACCCTAAACTCTAAATCGTTCGTGTTAAAAACTCAATCTAAATCCTAAATCTAAACCCTAAATCTAAACCCTAAACCCTAAATTTCTAAACCCTAATATCTAAACCCTAATATCCAAACCCTAATATCTAAAACCTCAACATACGCTCGAAAAACACGATAATTGTTATATATTACTTATTCGAGCGTTTTCCCGCCAAAATAAAAACATTTATCACAAAGTGTCTCTACTAAATGTTCATATTTTCATCCCATCTATAATGTTCGTGAACAAAGTTTTTTCAAAAAATGAAAAGAAAAAAAAAAGTTTTTGCTTCCCCCCGCTTCCCCCCGATTAGTTACTTCTCTCTTGATCCTACCACTATATATATATATATATATATATATATATATATATATATATATATATATATATATATATATAATAGTTTATTGTGCTTGTAATAGATTTAGCCTCAATTTTTATTGTCTTATTGATATGATTTTAGGTAAAATTATGAGTAAAAAAAACTATTCTTCATTTTTTCTCGCGAACAACTAGTGTTGCCAATGATCAACAATCACAAGAGAAAGTAAATAATGTTTTGAAAGATGTTAATGAAGCACAACCACCAACGAATGATGATAATATGAAATAGTCTCCTCCAATTAATGTTGAATAAAGAATGAAAAACCAAACTCTAGAGAGTTTACGTTAGATTCATTAGTTAGGGATCTTGGTCTACGACCTTCAATAGTAGAATATCCAAGTAACCAACGTGATGAGATTAGACGAGAATGTATTAGACTGGGACCTTATCAAATTCACAGATCGAATTATCCTCTAAGTGCTAGTGGTTCAAAGGGTAATCGAAGCTTTCAAGAAGCTTAGTTTGGTATTTTTTGGTGGTTAGAATATTTTCTAGAAAAAGATGATGCATATTGTTTTTCATGTTATCTATTTAATAAGAAACCTATTTGAGGAGCTGGTTCAGGTGGATTTACTATAAAGGGGCTCAATAAATGGAAAAAGATTAATTGTGGTAAAGATTGTGCATTCATTAAAGATGGAGGTACATCTCCGGCTTCTGCTCATAATTTTTCTGTGAAATGTTATGAGAATTTTAGAAACCAAGTTTGTCATATAGAAAATGTGATAGAAAAACAAACAGCGCAAGAGATTATGGACAATAGATTGTGAGTCAAAACTTACGTTGAGATAATAAAATGGCTCACGATGCAAGCTTGTGCTCTTAGGGGCCATGATGAGAGGCCTGGTACAATAAATCGAGGAAACTTTTAAGAATTGCTAAAGTTTATTTCTTCTTACAACAAGGAAGTTGAGAATGCTGTTTTAGATAATGCTCCACAAAATGCCCAATATACTTCATCTGATGTTTAAAAAGAAATTTTGCAAATTTTTGCTAGAAATGTTCAACAGTTAATTCGTGATGAAATCAGGAATGCAAAATTTTGTTTGATCGTTGATGAGTCACGAGATGAATCTAAGAAAGAGCAAATGGTAATTGTTGTGAGATTTGTTGACCGAGATGGGCATGTAAAAGAAAGTTTTTTAGACTTGGTTCATGTCAAAGATACTATCGCATTGACATTAAAAAATGAAATCTCGTTATCTCTTTCTTTTCATAAACTTGATTTTCAAGATATTCGAGGTCAAGGTTATGATGGGGCTAGTAATATGCGTGGGGAATGGAAAGGATTACAAGCTTTTGATGTCGTAGGGGGTGTATACAAAATAGTATTATTTTTAGTGCGAAACACTATTAAATACGATACAATTTTACACAAGATATTTATTTATTTATAGAATGGATATACTTAAACCTTGCTACAACACTTATAGGCAGTGTACCTAATCGTACAGTAGTGTAGTTTTTAGTAAGTCCGGTTCGTTCCACAGGGAATCTTTTTTAAACAAAGCTCAACGCTATATTAGTTTACTTTTATAAAAATACAAATATATATATATATGAGTAATATTATTATTATAAAGGGGGTTTTTACCGTTTAATGACCGGTTTGTCGATTTTAAAACTTTAGTCGCAGTTAAAACCAAATGTAAAATAATAAATAAATACAAGACTTAATTTTAAGCGTAAAGTAAATAACGATAATGAAATTGCGAATAATAAAAGTGCGATAAAATAAACTTGCGATAATTAAAAAGTACGATAATTAAAAGTGCAATTAAATACAATAACAATAAAAATGCGATAATTAGAAGTGCAATTAAATATAAAATAAAGGAAATTAAATATGAAATAAAAGAATTATGCTTATTTAAACTTCCGTAATCATGATGTTCGACGTGTTGATTTTAGTTTTATGCCCATGGGTTAATTGTCCTTTGTCCTGGATTATTTAATATGTCCGTCTGGTTTTTGTCCATAACAGTCCATCAGTCATAAATATAAAGTGCGAGTGTCCTCATCAAATTATTCTTATACCCGAAGTTAAATATTCCAACTAATTGGGGATTCGAATTGTAACAAGGTTTTAATACTTTGTTTAATGAATACACCAGGTTATCGACTGCGTGTAAACCAAGGTTTTACTACTTTGTTAACAATTACACCAATTACCCTTGAATGTAATTTCACACCTGTTTTAATTATTCTAGTGACTATTAATCCATTCCCGTGTCCGGTTAAATGAACGATTATTCGTACATATAAATACCCCGCCCATCGTGTCCGATTGAGTGTATATGGTAATTTATAGGGACGCCCAATTGTAAATCTTTATATTAAAATTAACAAACTATCATTTAGTTAAACAAATATAAAGCCCATTAATAGCCCATAGTCTAATTTCCACAAGTGTCGTTCTTTTGTCCAAACCCCAATTATGGTACAAAGCCCAATTACCCAATTTTAGTAATTAGCCCAACATCATGATTACTTCGTTTTAAATAAGCATAATAATAACTTAGCTATGAGACATTAATGTAAAAAGGTTGAACATAACTTACAATGATTAAAAATAGCGTAGCGTTACACGGACAGAATTTCGACTTACACCCTTACAACATTCGCTAACATACCCTTATTATTAGAATTATAATTAAAATTAAAATATAAAATATAAATATATATACATATTTTACGTATGATGAGAAGAAGAAAAAGATGATTATGAATTGCGATCAGAATTCGGTTGCTTTTATAGGAAAAGTCGACTTTTGGGGCTCCGCGACTCGCGGCATTTTTGCCTTCAAACTCCGCGAGTCGCGGAGAATGAAATTACAGCTCAGTCCCTTGGAGTCTTTCTCTGCCGACGGTTTTTATTTATAAATATAATATATATATAATTAATATAATTAATTATATATTATATTATATTTATATACATAGTTAACTTGTAATTTTTAGTCCGTTGCGTCGAGCGTTAAGAGTTGACTCTGGTCCCGGTTCCGGATTTTCGAACGTCCTTGCGTACAATTTAATATCTTGTACTTTGCGTTTTGAATCTTGTACTCTTGTAATTTCGAGACGTTTCTTATCAATAATTGGAACCTTTTTGATTGTCTTTTGTACTTTTGAGCTTTTTGGTCGTTTGCGTCTTCAATTCGTCGAATCTGTCTTTTGTCTTCACCTTTTATTATTTAAACGAATATCACTTGTAAATAGAACAATTGCAACTAAAAGCTTGTCTTTCTTGAGGAATAATGCTATGAAATATATGTTCGTTTTTAGCATTATCAAATATTCCCACACTTGAGCGTTGCTTGTCCTCAAGCAATATCGTCTTGAAATACTAGAATCACTTCTTTATTCTTCACACTTTGTACATCAGTGATTTCTATACGGTGGTATAAACAATGGTAGTAACGATATGGTTTACAGTCCCACATGACTATAAAAATTTAGATCCATTAAGGAAATTGGATCTTTATGAAAACATTTGATCTTTTGAAAATTAAATCTAGTTTTTACCCTAGATAAGTTTTCCGGAATAACCCTTTACCGGTGTTTGCAAAATATTTTTGTGGGTTTGGTAGGTTTTAGATTTGAAAATTTTAGCTCAAAACTTATGGTTTTGTGTCACCCACTTGCTAACCTTGTATTTGGAAAGCAACACGTCCAGTTTACTTGTCCCGTATATTACCTTTCGGTAAACTACCGTCCGGTTGTAAAGGAAAGCGTTGAACAAGCAACTGTTAAGGCAATGTCCCCTGACATGCTTTTAATTATGGTCTATAACGTGTTGGACGCAATTACTATCCTTGGTAGGAGCAATAGTAAAGCTCACCCTTATAATTTTTCGGTATGGCACAAGGTCCTGTCTTTGACCATGCTATGCAACCACCGTTCTTACGGTTGACACCCGATTTAGTTCAGGTGACCTAATGAATTCCAGGTGAATTCCTAGGATTTTACGTTCAATGGTAATGAACGCATTGAAAATGGGTTTTCAGAAAACAAATCGGTTTATAATTTTGATCAAAATATTTTCTCGTTCAAGCTCGAGTTTAGATATCATTGAATTCCATGAGTTTGAATTCTCAATCTTTAAGGTCAATCTCTAGGATTGAGTAATATCAGTCTTAAAAGCTGATTTTTAATCTTTAAGGAGATTATCCTTTCTGGGGATCTGATTCATTAGTCTTATCCAGCTAATTTGCATGGTGCCCCCCCCCATTGTACGAGATAAATCCTTCTCATGGTTAGGATAAATCTGACCACTTGGCGACCCTGTTTTATGCTGAGGTCCGTGGATTTCCAACCGATTTTAGTGATGACTTTTCTAGTTTTTTCGTCAACCTACAGCTGGTCTGGACGACAACTTCTTGACCTAAATCAAGAAGCGCGTGTCTTTTTCGGAAGACTTTACTTCCTTTTAATGATGGAATTGATTCATCGTGTAGATCCATCTCTTCTTTTCTTTCATCGGGTAAAACAGTTTAGTTTAGTCCAAAGCAAAAGTATTTTCAGTTATTTGTTACAGATATATGTGACATATGTTTAAGATAACTTGGTAAATTTTCCCACACTTGGCTTTTATTTTCCTTTTTATCGTCCTCTATTCCATTTTAAATGAATTTTAACATTTTAGTTTGTTTCTCAATTTATGTCCTTTCTGAGGTAACAATAATTTCGGTGTTAAAACCTAGTTTTATCGTTCATAAATATGTATAAACATGATTTTGAATTCATTTAATTGAAAATTTTGAACAATTTTACTAGAATTGGGTAGTCAGTATATAAGACTAGGGCTGTTCTTTTTTATCAGAGAGCACTAGATTCTAATACAGCTACTGCTTTACTAGTATTTTTAATGGTAACCAAGTGTTTAAGATAAAAATTTTAAAATCCGAAAGAATTTAACCCCTTCCCACACTTAAGATCTTGCAATGCCCTCATTTGCAAGAAATCAGTAACAATTTAAATTATTGAGGGTGATTTGTGTGAAAATGATTAAATTTTTACCAAAGTTTCCAAATATATTGGCGTTTGTTTGCTGAATGATAAATGGTGCACATCATTTGTTCATTCCGTCTTGTTGTTATTTCACATATATTTTGCATCTTGTCGTCAAAATTAGTTGCTTTTGCTGAACTTAATGCCAGTCTTTGAAAATGCGTTGTTTTACCCTGTTGTGTACATAAGATAAACTGCAAACATATATACATATTTTTGAAGTTTGGTATATTACCCCACATTCAAAAATTATTAAAATCTAAGAATAAAAGTTAGATAATTATAAAAATGATTACAATATTAACAAAAGTATTAAACGTATCAATAATTACAAATTACAAAATAAAAAAAAAAAAATAATAAGTAAACTAAGGATGATATTGGTACCAATAGGGGTTCCAGGCATAACCATAGGTGCTATAGAATGCTTCGGCAGGGTCATACGTAGGATATGGTGGCTGCATCTCTATAGACCAAGGAGGGAAGATGGGTTTCGGTGTAGGAATATAGTTTCTACCTATATGTTGGCAATGAGCTATGATTTGGTTCTGATGAACTTGCCAATCTTCAAATGCTCTCTGTCTAGCATTTTCGTATTCCTGAGAAGCTATAAACCTTTGCATTTCTTGCATTTCATTCCCCCCTCCTACATTACCTTGCTGCTGGTTTCTCTCCACCTGTGGATGTCTACCATGGTATCGTACTGCGGCGTTATTTCGCCTCTTCAAAACTTTCGCACCATGGTATACATTTAAACCTATAGTATCGCGGGGTTCCGGTTCTTCTACTAATAATCCCCCCCGACTTATATCCACACCGAGATATTCACCAATCAAAGTAATAAAAATACCACCTCCTATTATGCTATGCGGTCGCATCCCCCGAACCATAGCTGATAAATAATAACCCACACAATACGGTATACTTACAACGCTTTGTGGGTCTCGAATACACATATGGTAAAACAAATCCTGTTCATTTACTTTTTCCTTGTTCTTACCCCTTTGTGTAATCGAATTAGCTAAAAACCTATGTATCACTCTTAATTCGGCTCTATCTATATCCAAATAAGAGTAATTTCCCCCTTTGAAACGGTGATGGCTTGTCATTTGACTCCACACACCGTGTGTATCAAAATTTTCATCTATCTTTCTACCGTTTAGTATCAATCCTCTACAATCGGCAGACGCTAACTCCTCAGGCGTATATATACGTAAAGCCTGAGCCATGTCCAGTAAAGACATGTGGCGCATCGAACCGCCTAACAAAAATCTAATAAAAGAACGATCGGTTAAACTAGCTACCCGATCATTCAACTCTATACTACATAACAATTCTTCACACCATACTTTATATACAGGTCTACGCATGGTGAATAAACGTACCCAGTCATTAAAAGAAGAATTACCATACCTCTGTACAAGTAATTCCCTAATTGGCCCGGCCAATTCTACAGCTTCTAAGGGTCCCCATTCTATGACCCTCGGTACCTCAACAACCTTAGAATGAAGAGTATGCAAACCCCTTTGATATTTTGGATAATCTATCCAAAGTCTGTCAAATCTCAGGTTCGGGTGCAGCTCTTCCAAGTGCATATCGGAAAAGGTCATGACTGGATGAGGTATATCCTGCTTGTAGTAGTTATCCACCTCCTGTTGTTCCAAATTCTCAGCAGGAGCATTGCGGGCTTGGGATGAAGATTCACCCCTTTCAGTCTGCAAAACACATCAAACACAAATTTTGTGCATCCAAATATGCATTAGTGTCAGCAAAATCATCAATCAAAATAATTACAATGACATTATCAATTTATATCAAACTTAAGCTCATTTTCATATTTTCATCAAATCTACACTTTTTCAAATAAGCATATACGAAATTGTTCGCCAAGTTCATAAGCATTTAACTCAAATAACATGTCAAAATAATCATTACTAGCAATTAAACAAGTCTCAAATGGCATTATCTTTCAAAAATCAAGTTCATGAATTTTAGACTTGAAAAAGTCCACTTTAATTCTCAAAATCATGTTTAGGCTCAAAGTTTGGATCATTTAACTACCTAGACATGTTACACTACTCAATTTAGCAACAATTCATGACAAAAATCGGCCATAACCTGTTTATATCAAAAAGCCCCAAATTTGCTCAAGAACACAAACCCTAGATTATTCAAAATTTGAAGTTTAAGGCTTCTAATCATGTTAAACAGCATCAATCTAGGTTATACAAGCATAATACATAAACAATTTAAGCATAATTACACTAAAAAGCATCAAAATCAAATTGGGGAAAAAAATGACTCAAGAACACCAAATTTCGGATTAAATGGTGTTTAGGTGTAGAAATTTACCGTTTTTCTTGAGTAATTCTTAGATAGCATCCTTCTCAACATGATTTTAGCAAAAGATTTGATGATTAACGGTTAAAAATTGTGATTTTGGGGTGTATTTTTCGAGTTTTTGTGGAGTATGTTCGCAGTTATTTTTGAGTTGTGGAGTGTGAAACTGAGCTGTTGCAGCTCTTATTTTTTTTTCTGTAATCCGGTCCTCCCGCGAGTCGCGGCGAATTGCACTTCAAACTCCGCGACTCGCGGAGTTTTTTTTTTTTTTTTTTTTTTTATATATATAATCAATAACTTATAAAACAATTAAGTACTTAATTTTAAAATTTTGTTTCCCTTGTTATTTAGGACGAGGTTGTTTCGGATCGATGTCCTAGTCCGTCCCTCGACAAAATTTTAAAATTTGTCTTTTTGTAGCGATTGTTTTAAAAGCTAAGATTTTTGGTTTTTTTTAATGTTTTTGGTATACTTTAATTCAATAAGATTAAAAATAATGATAATAAAAGTTCTCGTCCCTTCCTCGGGTAAAGCAATTTCGGTTCAAAGACCTAGTCTTCAACTTACGAAGAATTTTAAAAATCATATTTTTAACTTAATGAGATAAAGTAAATTTTTTTTTGTTTTTAAATTCACACAACTTAAATATAAAATTCAAAATTAATATTAAAATTTCACACCAAACTTAAAATTTGAAATGCATAAAATTAAAAATTCATATTTTAAAAATTAAAAGTTCACACCAATCTTAATTTAAAAATTCATATTATAAATTCATACCAAACTTATATTAATTTTTTAAATATTTACAATTTTAAATATATTGTTTTTACAAAGTTTACAATATTAATTTAAGATTTAAATATTAATTTTAAAAACATGGTAAAAATAAAATTAAAAATCTTTTTGTCTTTTTATCCCACTTTAATCAATCAAATATTATCAAAAATATGCGCCCCTCTTTTCGATAAAGTAATTTCGGTTCCAAGACCTAATTTAACTCATGACGAATTTTTGAAATATTTTGGGTTGATTGATTAAAGATATTTATACCTTAAGAATAAACGTTAAATTTCGCAGTGATGTAATAAATTTTTGAATGATATCAATAATTTCGGTCGCCAAACCTAATTTTATTCAATACCAATTTAATACTTTTTAGCGAACAAATTAGCGTTTATTATCAAAAGGTTAAAAATAAAAATAAAAATAAAAACTGTACAGACATACCTGTGGAATAGATTTCTTAGTTATATGATCTATCCCATTCATAAGATAGTCGGTTTAATTGGTTTTCCATGGCTACATAGGCGTAACCTCGAGCATTCAGTGTCTTTTCTTCTAAACATATGAACGGTCCGTCTCTGCATAAAGTAACAAATTCGGTATTTGAATAGGTTTGATTATTTGAACATTTACCTCCATGTGACCATTTTCCGCATTTGTGACATCTTTCTAGGTGTCGTGCTCTTCTTTTCGCTGCGGATTTTGATTTTCCTTTACCAAATTGTAACTTATTATCTTCGCATCTGGATTCTTTTCTAACTCCGTCCATTCTTTCTCTGATTACTGATACTATTTCACTCGGTAGTATGTCATTATTTATTTTAGTGATCAAAGCGTGTAGCATTAGACCATGGTTTAGTTCACAGGCAGTCTTCATTTCGTAAAAACCTAAAAAAAATAAAAATTCAGAATGGGGGGAGAAGACTAGTTCTTTAGGGTCTGCTAGGGAAAGACCATTCGGGTTCCATTTTCGAGAACTACACGAAAACAGACAATCTAACTCTAACAGAAATACATATTATCCTTTAAAGACTTGATTCTCCCCACACTTAGTTGGCTGTGGTGTCGAAATTGTGATTAACTTCGTTGTCGACTTCCATCGGACCATGTATGTAATGTTTAACTCTGTGACCATTAACTTTAAATTCAATCCCATTTGAATTTATTAATTCTATCGTTCCGTATGGAAAAACTCTTTTGACTATGAATGGTCCAGACCATCTTGATTTCAATTTTCCAGGAAATAGCTTGAATCGTGAATTGAAAAGAAGAACTCTGTCTCCTTCTTTAAATTCTTTTGAACTTCTGATTCTTTTATCATGCCATTTCTTCGTTCTTTCTTTATAGATTAACGAATTTTCGTATGCTTCATGTCTTAATTCTTCTAATTCGTTTAGTTGACTTAATCGTAGACGTCCAGCTTCATGTAAATCAAGATTACATGTCTTCAAAGCCCAAAATGCTTTGTGTTCAATTTCTACTGGAAGATGACATGTTTTTCCATAAACAAGTCTAAAAGGTGTGGTTCCAATTGGAGTTTTGTAGGCTGTTCTAAAAGCCCAGAGTGCATCCTCCAATTTAATGGACCATTCCTTCGGATTTGATCCTATGGTTTTCTCTAGAATACGTTTTAAAGCTCGGTTGGTATTTTCAACTTGTCCACTTGTTTGTGGATGATATACGGTGGAGATTTTATGAGTTACTCCATATCTTTTAAGAACTTTCTCAAGTTGATTATTACAGAAATGAGTACCCCGATCACTTATTAAAGCTTTCGGTGTTCCAAACCTTGCAAAAAGACGTTTTAAAAAGTTGACTACGACTCGTGCATCGTTAGTTGGGAGAGCTTGTGCTTCCGCCCATTTAGATACATAATCAATGGCTACGAGTATATATAGATTATTATGAGATTTTGGAAATGGACCCATAAAGTCAATACCCCAAATGTCAAATACTTCACATACTTGGATGACATTTTGTGGCATTTCATCACGTTGACTTATTTTTCCGGCCCTTTGACATGCATCACAGGATTTGCAAAGAAAGTGTGCGTCTTTGTAAATTGTAGGCCAATAGAATCCATCTTCATAAACTTTTCTTGCTGTTAGTTGAGGCCCATAATGTCCTCCTGTTGGTCCTATGTGACAATGGTTTAAAATTTTACTAGCTTCATCTCCAAATACACATCGGCGTATTATTCCATCGGGACAACTTTTAAACAGGTGTGGATCTTCCCAGAAATAGTGTTTTATATCACTGAAGAATTTCTTTCGTCTTTGGTACGATAATCCTTTTTCAAGGAATCCACAAACTAAGTAGTTTGCATAGTCTGCAAACCATGGGATTTCATTATAATCTATCTTCAATAGATATTCATCAGGAAAGTTGTCTTGTATGGCCGATTCATTTAGAACTTCTAATTCGGGTTTTCAAGACGAGAAAGATGATCAGCGGCGAGATTTTCTGCTCCTCTTTTATCTCGGATTTCAATATCAAACTCTTGTAAGAGTAAGATCCAACGGATTAATCTTGGTTTAGCATCTTGTTTTGAAAATAGGTATCTAAGAGCAGAATGGTCGGTATAGACCACCGTTTTTGCTAGAACGAGATATGATCGAAATTTGTCAAAAGCAAAGACAATAGCAAGGAGTTCTTTTTCAGTAGTTGTATAGTTTGTTTGTGCTCCTTGTAACGTCTTACTAGCATAATATATAGGTTGAAATCGTTTTTCAATCCTTTGTCCTAAAACGGCTCCCATTGCAAAATCACTTGCATCGCACATGAGTTCAAATGGTAGATTCCAATTTGGCGTTATCATGATCGGCGCATTAGTGAGTTTCTCTTTAAGAATATTAAAAGATTTGATACACTCATCTGAAAAGATGAATGGCGCATCCTTTTCTAGGAGTTTATTCATAGGAGTGGCAATTTTAGAAAAATCTTTTATGAAACGTCGGTAAAAACCGGCATGCCCTAGAAAACTCCTAACTCCTCTAACACTGGTGGGATGTGGAAGTTTAGCAATTACATCTACTTTAGCTCTATCCACTTCAATTCCTTCTTTTGAAATTTTATGTCCAAGAACGATGCCTTCTTTAACCATGAAATGGCATTTCTCCCAATTAAGTACTAGATTTGATTTTTCGCATCTAATTAGCATTCGTTCCAGATTAACTAGACATGATTTAAATGTATCACCGAAGACTGAAAAGTCATCCATGAATACTTCCATGCATTCTTCTATCATGTCGTGAAAAATCGCCATCATACACCTTTGAAAGGTTGCAGGGGCGTTACAAAGTCCAAATGGCATGCGTTTGTAAGCAAAAGTACCATAAGGGCACGTGAATGTGGTTTTCTCTTGGTCCTCGGGTGCTATTGGAATTTGAAAATATCCGGAAAATCCATCTAGAAAACAATAGTAACTATTTCCGGCTAATCTTTCCAACATTTGATCTATGAAAGGTAAGGGAAAGTGATCTTTTCTGGTGGTGTCATTTAATTTTCTATAATCAATACACACACGCCATCCTGTTACAGTCCTAGTAGGAATAAGCTCATTTTTCTCATTTGTGATGACAGTCATGCCACCCTTCTTAGGCACGCATTGAACTGGGCTTACCCATGGACTATCAGAGATTGGATAAATTAAACCTGCATCTAGCAGTTTAATAATCTCTTTCTTAACTACATCTTGCATATTAGGATTTAGTCTTCGTTGGCGTTGCACATACGTTTTATGACCTTCTTCCATAAAGATTTTATGTGTGCAATACGAAGGACTTATTCCTTTAATATCATGAATCTTCCATGCAATGGCTGGTTTATGAGCTTTCAACACAGAAATGAGTTGTGATTTCTCATTTTCAGTAAGAGAAGACGATATTATTACAGGTAATTCAGATTCACCATGTAAATAAGCGTATTCCAAATGGTTTGAAAGTGGCTTTAACTCTAATTTCGGAGGTTCTTCTATCGATGATTTATATCGATATCTGTCTTCTTCTTTTAGCATTTGAATTTCTTCTGTTGTTGGTTCATATCCATTAGCTATAAGTGTAGCTAACATTTTAGCTTCATCAATTGGTTCATTACCTTCTCCTAAAGAACATTCTCCTGTTCCTTGTAATTCTGGAAATTCTTCTAATAATTCTGCATGTGCATCTATAGTTTGAATATAATAACATGTATCATCTGCAGATTGTGGTTGTTGCATTGCTCTATCAACTGAAAAGGTAACACTCTCATCCTCTATACTTAGGGTCAGTTTCTTACCGAACACGTCTATCATTGCTTTAGCCGTGTTTAAGAATGGTCTTCCTAATATGAGAGGAACTTGAGAATCTTCTTCCATGTCCAAAACAACAAAATCTACTGGAAATACTAAAGTACCAACTTTAACTAGCATGTTCTCCATTATCCCTCTAGGATATTTTATTGATCTATCGGCTAGTTGTATGCTTATTCTGGTTGGTTTTAATTCTCCAAGGTCTAGTTTAGCGTATAGTGAATACGGCATTAGATTTATACTAGCACCTAAGTCTGCCAATGCTTCTATTGAACTAAGACTACCCAGAAAACATGGAATTGTGAAACTTCCTGGATCAGATAATTTTTCTGGTATCTTATTCAACAGCACTGCTGAACAATTAGCATTCATAGTAACAGCCGAGAGTTCTTCCATTTTCTTTCTATTCGTGATCAGATCTTTCAAGAATTTAGCATATCTAGGCATTCCTGAAATCACATCAATGAAAGGAAGATTTACATTTATCTGTTTAAACATATCCAAGAATTTGGATTGCTCGGCTTCAAGTTTCTCTTTCTTCATTTTACTCGGGTAAGGAAGTGGTGGTTGGTATGGTTTAACATAAGGTTTATCCTTAACTTTGTTATCTTCATTAACCTTCTCAACTACCGGTTCTTTTTCCTTATCTTGATCAGGTTGTGGTTCTTGTGGAGTAGGAATAGCTTCATCAGAAGTTACAGGTATTTCAGGTGGTTTAAGTGTTGTACCACTTCTTGTGGTAATGGCTTTAGCTGTTTCATTTCGGGGATTAGCATTTGTATCACTAGGTAGACTTCCCGGTTTTCTTTCACCTATTAATCTTGCTAGGTTACTTACTTCTTGTTCCAGATTTTGAATAGAAGCTTGTTGATTTCTAAATGCTTGAGCATTTTGTTCATTGGTTTGTTTCTGAGATGTGAAAAACTGCGTTTGAGTTTCAACTAGCTTTGTCATCATATCTTCTAAATTCGGCTTTTTATCATCGGTTTGTTGTGGTGGTTTGTTTTGAAAATTAGGTCTTTGCTGATTGTAAGTATTGTTGGATACTTGTTGATTGCTAGGACCTTGTTGGTTGTTGTATGGAATATTTCGGTTATAGTTCTGATTTTGATTGTAAATAGGTCTTGGCGGTTGATAATTATTCTGATAATTATTTCCAAGCCTTTGGTTCATGTATGAAACATTCTCTCTTTGTTCCATTGTTAATTCAATACTGAGACAATCTTTTGTCAAATGTGGTCCTCCACACTGCTCACATCTAATTCGTATTGAGTGAATATCTTTAGTCATCTTTTCCATTCGTCTCTCCACAGCATCTATCTTTGCGGAAATGGAATCTAAGTCATGGCTAGAATCGGCTCTAGCTGCTTTAGATGATCTAATGATATCTTTTTCTTGGTGCCACTCATGTGAGTGGGAAGCAGTGTTATCAATAATTTTGTAAGCATCAGTTTCGATTTTCTTCATAATAGAACCACCAGCTGCTATATCTATGTCTTTCCTTGTAGTGATGTCGCATCCTTGGTAGAATATTTGTACTATTTGACAGGTGTCTAAACCATGTTGCGGACATCCTCTTAACAACTTTCCATATCTTGTCCACGCCTCATATAGAGTTTCATTTGGTTTCTGTGTGAACGTAACAATTTCTGCTTGAAGTCTTACGGCTTTAGATGCAGGAAAGAATTGTTTAAGAAATTTGTCAACTAAAACATCCCATGTATCAATCGCCCCTTCAGGTAACGATTCCAACCAATCTTTGGCTTCTCCCTTTAAAGTCTAGGGAAATAACATGAGATATATCTGTTCATCCTCCACTTCTCGGATTTTAAATAGTGTGCAGATCCTATTAAAGGTACGTAGATGTTCATTTGGATCTTCCTTAGGCGCACCACTAAATTGGCATTGATTAGTCACCATGTGTAGAATTTGTCCTTTGATTTCATAATCTGGTGCATTAATGTCTGGATGAGTAATTGCGTGACCTTGGCCAGTGCGTTTAGCTCTCATTCGGTCTTCCATACTTAAAGGTTCCAGATTCTCCATAATTGAATTTGTTGAATCGGTATCACTAGATAATTCTGATTTAATGGTTCGTTCCTCAACAATCTCTGTTTGAATAATTGGTGGCTCCGGAGGAAAGTTTAATGGTTCAGGATCTACGAACCGTTCCTGAATATTTTCCGGATTCTCAATTGTGAGGTTGGTTTCAAAAAATGGATTATCGGAAATTTGAACTGAAGTACTTGGTCTACTGGATGACGATTCTAAAGAAAAATCAACGGCGGTAATATTTGCTAAATGTCTTGATCTAGTTACAGGTGGTGAACGTACAAAAGGTGATGAACGTCTTGCTCGGTGCATTCACTGAATATCCT
Organism: Rutidosis leptorrhynchoides; assembly: GCF_046630445.1. Classification (NCBI taxonomy): domain Eukaryota; kingdom Viridiplantae; phylum Streptophyta; class Magnoliopsida; order Asterales; family Asteraceae; genus Rutidosis; species Rutidosis leptorrhynchoides. Next base: position 170,233,463 of record NC_092333.1, read on the forward strand.
ATTAGTTTTAAAAAGGAAGAAAAATTATAATAAGTTATCCAATTAATAGACTTTTCTGATTTTGCCCACGTTTCGAATAGCCAAAAGATGCAGCAGAGGGGCAGGATTCGTTTGGTCTCAATATAATTGAGGACTGTTTGGCTCCAATAACCCGGTCCACGTACAAATCCAACTATTACTACGAACCAGAAAATTTTGATGTCTATTAATTTAACCACTTAAAATAAATTTTCGTAATTTTAAGAAATTTAGATAAGAAGTAGAATAAAAATCTATGTCCTAAAACTAGAATAGCGAGAAATAAGAAAGAAAAAGAGTTCGTCGAAAAAGGTCGAAAAAGAAAAATGGTTGAAAAATAAAAGGTGACAGAAAAATAAAAGAAACTTAAAAATACTTGACTAACCTAACCTTATTACTACAACTAACTTAAAATTATAATCGCAAATTGAAATTACTAATTGGAATGATAATTGATATATAGTAAAAGGTGTCTAAAAATATTAAAGCTTACAGGAAAAACTAAATCCCAAATGGAAATAACTTAAAAAGAAACTAAAACTTAAAAAGGCGTCGCAAAATTCTAGAGCACCTAAATCTTAGTCTAAAGAAAAAGCACTTAAGGAATTCTACGGCAAAGCCTAAAAATCTAGGAGTAAAAATGACTATGGCAAAAACTAAGTTTAAAATTAAATATGAGCGAAAAATACAAATATTACGCTACAACGATTAAAAAGGGACAAAATATAAAAATATACAAAAAGTTGTAAAAAGTACAATTTTTATAAAAATATTATTTTTATATTATTTATTTTATTAAACTATTAATTTTACAATTTAATTAAACTAATTTAACTAAAATATAAATTAAATAAAACTTAAATTAAAAATAAACTTAATTATAATAATAATAATAATTAGGGTTAATAATAATAATAATTAATAATAATCCGTAATAAATGCAGGATTAGGGTTTTGTCGCCTGTCAGAAAGTCTCCGCGAGTCGCGGTAATTAATGCAGAAAACTCCGCGAGTCGCGGGGTTCAGAAATTCAGATGACAGCTTATTAAATTCGACGCGTTTTTCTTTATTTTATTTTTTTTTTATTTTCTGTTTTCTGTTTTTATATAAATAAAAGATATTTAAATAAAACTTATATTTTTATAAACTAAAATAAAAATAAAGAAACTTATAAAACTTAAATATTTAACAAAATCTTAAAAATACTTATATTTTTGTTTTTCTTTTTATATTTTTGAATAATTAAAACGTATTTTTACAAAAACGAATTTTAATAAAAGTTAACTAAATTTTTTTTTTTTTTATATTAGCGTTGCGCTTCCGGTGTTTAAGAGATAGTTCCCCGGCAGCGGCGCCAAAAATACTTGATGTCGTAGGGGGTGTATACAAAATAGTATTATTTTTAGTGCGAAACACTATTAAATACGATACAATTTTACACAAGATATTTATTTATTTATAGAATGGATATACTTAAACCTTGCTACAACACTTATAGGCAGTGTACCTAATCGTACAGTAGTGTAGTTTTTAGTAAGTCCGGTTCGTTCCACAGGGAATCTTTTTTAAACAAAGCTCAACGCTATATTAGTTTACTTTTATAAAAATACAAATATATATATATGAGTAATATTATTATTATAAAGGGGGTTTTTACCGTTTAATGACCGGTTTGTCGATTTTAAAACTTTAGTCGCAGTTAAAACCAAATGTAAAATAATAAATAAATACAAGACTTAATTTTAAGCGTAAAGTAAATAACGATAATGAAATTGCGAATAATAAAAGTGCGATAAAATAAACTTGCGATAATTAAAAAGTACGATAATTAAAAGTGCAATTAAATACAATAACAATAAAAATGCGATAATTAGAAGTGCAATTAAATATAAAATAAAGGAAATTAAATATGAAATAAAAGAATTATGCTTATTTAAACTTCCGTAATCATGATGTTCGACGTGTTGATTTTAGTTTTATGCCCATGGGTTAATTGTCCTTTGTCCTGGATTATTTAATATGTCCGTCTGGTTTTTGTCCATAACAGTCCATCAGTCATAAATATAAAGTGCGAGTGTCCTCATCAAATTATTCTTATACCCGAAGTTAAATATTCCAACTAATTGGGGATTCGAATTGTAACAAGGTTTTAATACTTTGTTTAATGAATACACCAGGTTATCGACTGCGTGTAAACCAAGGTTTTACTACTTTGTTAACAATTACACCAATTACCCTTGAATGTAATTTCACCCCTGTTTTAATTATTCTAGTGGCTATTAATCCATTCCCGTGTCCGGTTAAATGAACGATTATTCGTACATATAAATACCCCGCCCATCGTGTCCGATTGAGTGTATATGGTAATTTATAGGGACGCCCAATTGTAAATCTTTATATTAAAATTAACAAACTATCATTTAGTTAAACAAATATAAAGCCCATTAATAGCCCATAGTCTAATTTCCACAAGTGTCGTTCTTTTGTCCAAACCCCAATTATGGTACAAAGCCCAATTACCCAATTTTAGTAATTAGCCCAACATCATGATTACTTCGTTTTAAATAAGCATAATAATAACTTAGCTATGAGATATTAATGTAAAAATGTTGAACATAACTTACAATGATTAAAAATAGCGTAGCGTTACACGGACAGAATTTCGACTTACACCCTTACAACATTCGCTAACATACCTTTATTATTAGAATTATAATTAAAATTAAAATATAAAATATAAATATATATATATATTTTACGTATGATGAGAAGAAGAAAAAGATGATTATGAATTGCGATCAGAATTCGGTTGCTTTTATAGGAAAAGTCGACTTTTGGGGCTCCGCGACTCGCGGCATTTTTGCCTTCAAACTCCGCGAGTCGCGGAGAATGAAATTACAGCTCAGTCCCTTGGAGTCTTTCTCTGCCGACGGTTTTTATTTATAAATATAATATATATATAATTAATATAATTAATTATATATTATATTATATTTATATACATAGTTAACTTGTAATTTTTAGTCCGTTGCGTCGAGCGTTAAGAGTTGACTCTGGTCCCGGTTCCGGATTTTCGAACGTCCTTGCGTACAATTTAATATCTTGTACTTTGCGTTTTGAATCTTGTACTCTTGTAATTTCGAGACGTTTCTTATCAATAATTGGAACCTTTTTGATTGTCTTTTGTACTTTTGAGCTTTTTGGTCGTTTGCGTCTTCAATTCGTCGAATCTGTCTTTTGTCTTCACCTTTTATTATTTAAACGAATATCACTTGTAAATAGAACAATTGCAACTAAAAGCTTGTCTTTCTTGAGGAATAATGCTATGAAATATATGTTCGTTTTTAGCATTATCAGCTTTAATATTAAAAGAATGCCCTTACGCGTATTATGTACATTGTTCTGCTCATCAGTTGCAACTAGCTTTAGTTGCAGCATCTAAAGAGGTAGTCGAGGTGCATAAATTTTGTAAAAATTTGAACTTTATAATTAATGTCATTGATTCTTCTTCCAAGCGTCACGATCAATTACAAGATGCTCAAATTTCTGAAATTTCACTGTTGGCCGAAACTGGAGAATTTGAGACTGGTAATGGCTTAAATCAAATCCAAAGTTTGCAAAGACCCGGAGAGCAAGATGGAGTTCACACTATCGATCAATATGTAGCTTGTTGAGATTATATGGTCCCTCCATTGTAGTACTACGTGACATTGCTATTAACGGATCTACTTCTTCTCAAAAAGGTGATGCTTCTTTTGCTGTCACACACTTATTATCATTTGATTTTGTTTTTGTGATGCGTTTGATGAAGAAAATAATGAAGAAAACCGATAAGCTTTGTCAAGCTTTGCAACGCAAATCTCAAGATATCGTCAATGCTTTGTCTTAGGTTTCCACTACTAAGAGTTTGATTCAAAATCTAAGAGATGAAGGATGGCAATCACTTTTCATTAAAGTTGTTTCCTTTTGTGAGAATAATAACAACCAAGTTCCTAAAGTGAGTTAATCTTACAAAGACATTATCCGGTCTCGTTCGGAAAGGACAATGTGACCATTGAACATCATTATCGAGTTGACGTATTCTTTGCTGCTATTGATAGTCAGTTGCAAGAGTTGAACTCGAAATTTAATGAGTCTGTGACGGAACTTCTTCAACTCAGTGTTGCTCTAAACCCAAAAAAGCCATTCAATAAAGCTGATATTTGTAGTCTAGAAAAAAAATTCTATCCTTTGGACTTTACAGAGCAAAAAATATTCAGTTGAAATCTGAGTTGCAACATTATGTGTTATATTTGCCTAATGATCCAGCGTTAAAAAAATGTTCAACGATTGCAGAGTTATGTAGAGGCCTACAAGAAACTAGGAGGGTTAAATTGTATCCAATGCTTGATAGATTGATTCGTCTTGTATTAGCTCTTCCGATTTCAACATCAACAAGTGAAAGAGCTTTTTCAGCAATAAAGATTATGAAAACGAGACTTCGTTGTAGCATGGGTGATGACTATCTTAAAAGTTGTTTGATTCTTTACATTGAAAGGGAAATTGCCGATTCATTTACTTCGGATGAGATAACAGATGCTTTTGCTGTCAAGAAGCGTAGACTCGTCTAACTTCTACCACATTAGGTACAATTTTTTAAATCTTACATTTTGCTATATCTTTTATTGGCATTTTAACTAAGGTAACAACTTAACTACTATTGACAGGTTACCTCAAGAAAAGTAGTCAGCGAGTGCATTTTTATTATTTTTCAGATTATTTTCGATAAATTTATGTATAGCTTTGAATCATATGTTACTTTTATTTAGAATATGTTTGTTTACAATGTTTTCAAAACATAATTTGTTACAATTTGTTATTGTCTTTTTTTTTTTTTTTTTTTTTTTTTTTTTGTATTTACTCGATTATTGAGTAAGTCTCCCTCATCACTAAATCCTGGCTTCACCTCTGAATCTATCTATACTATATATCTATACTATATATTAAAATGTATTTTGATGATGTCATCATAAATAAGTGCTTTGCTAAGTGTCCCGATGAAGGTGTTTGTGCTAATGTTATATATCATCTAATAATAATAATAATTATTATTATTAATTTAAATATTTCTAAAAAGATGATAGGTAACTTTTACCTAACTTGATGGAGTTTAATCGTTCATTTTTTTAATCCTCAATTCAAATAAGACAATACAGTTAACAAATTTTTTTTAACTACTTCATGATATTTAAAGAAAATAACGTGGAATAATTAAATACGGTCAAAAAAATCTTAAGAATTAAAATAATTTCATGAATTTTATTTGTCATTTTATATTTCAGTGTTCCCATACATACGCATGTGAGATTGAGTATTTGTTATTGTTGTATTTCATTGTTCATTATTTGTCACATATTTTTTCCTCATATTTTTGTCGGTTAATGACTATATTCATTCGATCTTCCTTCACTCTATATTTAACGTAAGATACATGTTTGTAGCTTCACACAGTTTTTTAATTTGTGACATTTCAATTGTTGAGTTGTAATCAGGAGAAAACAAGGAAAAGGTTGAGATAACACGAACACTCCTCAGCCCCTGGATCATTTTTGATCAATGAACCAGATTAAACCACCAAATTATACAGGGAGGGTATTGTCATCATTTTGCAAATACACATCTACGTATGATTAAGGTTAAGGCGAACAATCAGTCATCTTCAAAAACCCTTCAAAAACCCTAAACAGCTCCTGGCGATGGCGATTAAGGTTTCTCCGGCGAACAATCAGTCATCTTCAACCTCGTTAACACCGTTAATTCACTCCGATTGCTGATTATACGATTTCGTAACCGTATTTAACTTCGAAAACAGTCGTTCACTCCAAATTGAAAGGATATACGAATTTATTCTCAAAATCAATTGATATTCACCTTCAATTTAAGTAATGGAACCAGAAATCGATATCAGTGATGAAGAACTAAACGAAATCCAGAATGCTGAAGGTATGTGTATTGTTTCTTCTTTAATCACATGTGATTAGATTTGATGCTGTGAATTTAAGTAATTTCTTCGTCAATCACATGTAATTTCTTGTAAAAGTCACATGTAAGTGTTTTATGATAATGAATTACTGTGATATAAAGTGATAATGGTCAATAAAATGAAGATAGAAACCGAACTGTTGTAAATTTTCAGTTAATCAATCACATGTGATTGAGTTTTATGATAATACATTATGTGATATGTATTTTGTTGTTAAGTAATCTTTAATATGAATGATAATCACATGTGACTTACTATGCAATAAGTTATTCAATCACTATAACTTATGCAATTTGTTTGTTGTAAATGACTATAACTATATGCAATTTGTTTGTGAATGTTTTGTTGTTCAATAACATGTGATTGTTTTCTTATTCAATCACATGTGACTTATTATGCAATAACTTATGCAATCACTACCGAATGAACATGTATGTTATTTGGCTTATTACAGTTTCTAATCACATGTGATTGATTGTTCCTAATCACATGTGATTGACATGTTATTTGATATATTGGAGTTTCTAATCACATGTGATTATCTTCTTTGACATGTTATTTGGTATATTTGAATTTCTAATTGCATGTGATTGAAATATTATTTGGTATATTGAATTTTCTAATACATGTGATAGTCTTTTTTGACATGTTATTTAGTATATTTGAGTTTCTAATCACATGTGATTGACATGTTATTTAGTATATTTGAGTTTCTAATCACATGTGATTGTCTTTTTGGACAGGTACAACCTCAAGTTTGTACCATTTACTGGCATAGATAACCACCGTAGGTGTGTCACAGTGACTTATTATGCAATAACTTATGATTATTATGAGTGAAAATTACCAAAGATGTGCAAATGATAAGCGTCTGATGAGTGGAAAAGAGAAGGCATTAAAGGAAAGCAAAAAGCGAAAGTTTTCTTGCGGTTTTTGTGGAGATATGAATCACAATCAAAGGACTTGTGACAAAAAGAAAAAAGCAAAAGAACAACATAATACTTCCGAAATCTGATGTTTATTTTTTTTCGTACAATTGATTATTATGATATTTTTATGAGATGCTTAACTTGAATTCTTTATGTTTGTTATTTTCATACAATTTGTGAGAAAAGATGTTGCAATTATTCAATAAAATGTGATTAGACATTGACATTGATTGGGTTGTTATATAATCATAAAGTTACAATGTTTTACAAATCACATGTGACTACCTTAAGCACATGTGATTGGTGTTGCAAAATTAGTTGTTAGATAATCAAAAAGTTAGTGTTTTACAATCACAATCACATGTGATTATATTAAGAACATGTGGTTGGTCATGCAGAAATCACAAGTGATTGCCATAATCACAAGTGATTGAACATGTTCAATCACAAGTAATTGTCATAATCACAAGTGATTGGCAATGAAAAGTCACAAGTGATAGCCAGAATCACAAGTGATTGAACATGCAGAATCACAAGTGATTGGAAAAATCACAAGTGATAGCTAGAATCACATGTGTTTAGCTATGAAAAATCACATGTGCTTAAGATGTAACTGATATGCACTATGAAAACCAGCAACAAATAGTAACATATAAACAGAAACATACTAAAATCTGTTAAAAATATCGTAACATACTAACAATAACAAGTGATTGGCAAAAGGCACAATCACAAGTGATTGGAAAAAGCACAATCACAAGTGATTGGCAAAAGCAGAATCACAAGTGATTGGTAAAAGCACAATCACAAATGATTGACATGTTAAAAAACAAGTACCTGTTTAATAAGTTAAAAACATCAAACCATATTAGATAAAAAAAAAAAAAGAACATACATAAATGTTAAATCATTACATCAATCATGTTAAATCTATTACATCAACCATAAAAATGTTAAAAACATTACATCAACCATGTTAAACCATTAAAATGTACATAAAATGTCACACCATTACATCAACAATGTTAAACCATTACATAACATGTTAAACCACTTCAATTTTCTTTTGCGAATAACTCTTTTGTTTGGTCAACACGAGATTCTTTTTCAATTTAGGGTACTTGTTCTGTTTCTTCTTGTTCACCTTAAATGTGTGAAGAATCAGAGGGTTCCATTGAATTTTCTATTGTTGTACATCCTTTGAATTTATAGCCTTCTTTTTAAGATTAGGTTTAACGTTATTGTAGGATCGTGTAAACAGGATTAAACGATCTTAGATTCAATAACGAGTGCGGGAAATTTCGTTATTGGGTTTTATACTCAAAACTCAATGAAAACCTTTGATCTTAATGATAAAATCGACTTAGATATGTTAAAGATCGACTATATTGAATACTAGAACACCAGAGAATTGGATTGTACGTGTAGTATAGGCTAGGATACGTAAACCTAACAATGAACCCGAAATCCCCTTTAAATATACACAGCACGTTGCAACCGTGCGGTTGCACGTTGCAACCATGCGGTTGCCTGTTTAACCGTATGGTTGCATCCTGCAACCGTGCGGTTGCATACCAGCAGAGAAAATTAAACGATTAAGCTTATTAACATGATCATAATGAACTCGGGGACTAATTATGCACCAACAGTTATCGTCGATAACAACAACAACTTGTTTTCTCTTACCTGTAACCATGTATTTTACAAAAGTAAATCACTAAACATTAAATTAATAAATTACGGGTGATGGCATTTGTATGCTAATCACTTGTGATATTGCATTCCAATGACAAGTGATTGGAATACAATCACATCTGATTGTACAATACAATCACTTTATGATGATATAATAAGGCAATCATGTCATTCTACCAAGCAATCAAATATGATTCATAAGCTAGCACATAAAATCAATAAATCACATATGATGACATTTGTATGCTAATCACTTGTGATATTGCATTCAAATCACAAGTGATTGGAATCCAATCACATGTGATTGTACAATACAATCACTTTATGATGATATAACAAGACAATCATGTCATTCTACCAAGCAATCAAATATGATTCATAAGCTCTTTTGTAAACACTATGTTTTTATGAATGCAAACTGGTTTTCAAACCGCATGTAGTACTTGACCGTGTAAAGATCCTGTTGTTGACGAATCGTACACGATGGTTTTGTATAGGGCGTCACATTTGGTATAACACATAAAAAATATGATTATAAAATAATGGAAGGCAAGCATTTCATTGTATAATCACAAGTGATTAAAAACAGTAAAAATTACATTCTGATCAAAACTTACATTTTGATTATTCAACAACAAATATGCAACTCAGATACTGATTAAGAAAACGTATAAAAAAAATCACAACAGAATAACATGTGATTAATAACTATATCACGAAACCCTAAAATTAAAAAAACAAAGGCATACAACCACAATTGATTAATTATAAACAAATCATCAATAAAATATAGTAAAATTACTTTTAGATTTGGCCGGATCTTGTTTAATGGTCGGAGTTTGGTTTTCAGCCGAAGATGCTTTCGAAACCCTAGAATGTAACATCCTAGTGTCGGGCCTATGTGAAATTACGTATATGTTCTTTTTGCGTATTAAAATGTATTTTAGTGAATTAATTAATTATTGGGTGTATTTAATTAATTATCAGTTCAATGAGTGCGCTTTGTGACAAGGTCTCGGAGATATTTTATTTATTAAATTTGGACTTCGTTTGGGCTCCCGACTGTGGTGGGTTGCGTTTCTGAAATCAGGTAAATACCCGTATTTTATCGGATAAGTGATTTATTACCCATTTTTCAGCAAAAACCGCCCTTCTTTTTTTTATATGGTACTGTTCGTGGTTTTTCTTCCCTCCCCTTGTTTCTATCGATTAAACACCACACACATACATGAATCATAATTTCCAAATTGATTAAGATGATGAAGTAAGTTAATTACTAGCTTAAAGTGGTAGTTCTTTCCCTCTCCCTCTTGTTCTCTTTCTGTCACGAACCAATTACCACCACCATGAAACCCTAGTTTTGATTAATGAAGGAATTGAAAGAATTGCTAGCTTTAATTCATGTCTTCTTGCTTCTTGAATCATCTAGCAACAAGGTTTGTCTCTTTTTTGTGATTCTTTTATATTAATTTAGGGTTTATGATTAGTTATATAAAATGATGCAATTAATGTTTGATTCTTTGAATTTGGTGATGAAATTACTTGTTAAATGCTAGATTGATGTTAGATAATTATTAGTGATTGTATGTACACTTGTTTTTGGCCTTAAATTGCAAGAAACACCAAATTTAGGGGTGCACTAAAGGGTGGACAACAGCTAAAAGCTGCTGTTGCTGCTATTCGGTGGGCTGCCACCGCTGCCACCACGGCTGCCGGCCTCAGCTGGTGGTCAGTGGTGGCGGTTGGCGGTCGGTGGCGGTGGTTTGCATTTTTTTTTGGTGCGTGAGGTGTTTTGGTTACCCGTTTAGACCCCGATCCATTCATATTAATTTAGGAGTGCTTGTTTTTTTCGTGACCCATTTGTTAGTCTATAAATTTGGTTATAAGTGGTAAATGCGGACTTTTGTGGATTACTAATTTTACTCGTGACCCTGTCAAACGGTGTTAGGCATTTCGTATATATATATATATATATATATATATATATATATATATATATATATATATATATATATATATATATATATATACGCTATCGCCCGTATTAGCCGTTGACCTATTTAATTGACTTATATGATTATATAAGTGTATGTATATGTTTAAGTGTGCTTATAAGGTATTGGTTACCCATTTAGCTCGTGACCCATTTGTTGGTTTTGACTTGGGTTTTAATAGGCTTATGTGTACAATTTGTGTTAAATCTTGTTCATAAGTGTGTCATTTAACTTGTTAGATGTTAGTTAAATATTGTATATATGTTGTGTATCATTGTGAATATATTTATTGTCTAAAACGCTGCTCGAAACATAAATTTTGGGGTCGAAACCCAGCTGGACAGCAGCGTTTGCTGCTGCTGTTTCTCTACCCGATGTACAGCTTTTGCTGCTGCTGTTTTCAGCTGCTGTTGCAGCTTAATAGCTGCTGTCCGCCATTTTTTTGCTGCTGTTCGCCCGCGTGGTGCGCAGTGGCTTGGCGTGGTGCGCAACTCGGTTGTTCGTATCTTGGTTTTATGGTTTGTGTATGTTGTTTGACCACCCGTGTGGCTCATAACCCGCTCGTTTGGACATGTTTAGGGTATATAGAAGTGTATATATGTAAGAGTGTATATATATATATGTATATATAAGTATGTATACGTATATATAAGTGTGCATATATGTGTTGATTAACCGTTTTGCTTGCGACCCGTTCGAATGGGTTTAGGCGTTTTGTATATATATATATATATATATATATATATATATATATATATATATATATATATATATGTGTGTGTGTGTGTGTGTGTGTGTGTATGTGTGTGTGTGTGTGTATAAATATATATTGTGTAAATATGTATATATATATATATAATGTGTATATATATATGTGTGTGTGTGTGTGTGTGTGTGTGTGTGTGTGTTTGTATAAATATATATTGTGTAAATATGTGTGTGTGTGTAGTGTGTGTGTGTGTGTGTGTGTATATATATATATATAGAACGAGATATAGTTAGTAAATGTGGTGCGGTTTACTAACTTGTTCAGTGTTTATTCTCAGGTGATACAAACGAGGAGAAGACTCGGTGACATTAGACTACCGAGTTGCCGGCGATCGGTGAGTGGGACTATCTCCGGTTATAGTATAGAGTAGCAAGCGATGCTACTGTTAGTTTATACTGTTGATAGCCGAGTGCCATGCATAGTTAGCGTTGTATGCCTATATGCACTAGATAGTTTGACTTGATGTTATGTGATCTCTGTGCACTATTTTGTGAGCACCAATGAGGCCAGGCTAGCTGGGGATTCCACTGAGGCTAGGCTAGGTGGGGTCCGCACGAGGTCAACCGAGGCCAGGCTAGGTTGGGTCCAAGTCCTACGGATGTTCAGTACAGCATAGAAGGACGCACGCATTGCGTCTGGACGGTTATGCAGGTGATCCGGTAGGAGGGACTATCGGTAGACTGTAGCCCGATCAGCTATGAGTCGTGTGCCCGTACAAGCCGCCGATCCTTGTGTTGCTATTAGTTGTTTGCTGACTCATGTAGCAATAGATGACCTGGCATGTTTGATACTGTATGCTTAGCTGTTAGATAGATCCATTCACTTAGTAGTTGTGCTAATCCCCCACATTTCCACCCTTGCAGGTTCAGTACGATTGCTTGTTAGATACCAGGGTGAAGATGGGATGTGGGATGATATGTTTGACAAGTCGAAACTCTGATGTCGTGTCTTTTGTTACTGATGTCTTTGCTTAACGTAACACATGGTTTTTATATATGTAACAGACTTTTAATATTTGATATGATATTAAGGTAATGTAATACAGGTGTCGTTTGTATTACGTGTCATATTTTATAAATAGGACTTCCGCTGTGACTTAAAAAAAAAAAAGAAAAAGAAAAAACAGGGTGTTACATAGAATCCTTTGATTTCGCCATTGTTGATGAATGTTGTAAACTGATGATTGTTGATAGCGGATTAGATGAATCGTGAGAGAAATTTGAGATTGAGAGAATGAACGAGAGAGATCGATAGATAGTTTTGAAACCCTAGAATAGAGAATGAGATCGAGAGAGAAATTGAATGTGTTTGAGTGTGTGTGTGTGTGTGTGTAAACAATGAACGTGCGTTTGAGTCTGTAAAAAATAATTGCAGTGAATGGACGATTTTGCCCCTTCGTCCAAAATTCCATATATTTTGATCCATTTAATCTCAACTATTGATCACCACTAATTCAAGGGCTGAAAATCAGTCCCCCAAACTCAAGATGAAACATGTTCTCAAATGAATATTTCTCATATATTCAATTCTTTATCAAGAATTCTCTCAAGTATGGTTTTATTCATTAGGCAAATGATATTTATCTTCTATAAACGATTAGAACGGATCCTTCACAACAGTGAAGTATTTATATCAACGTTCATATAAAAAGCTTTATTATATTCGATTTAATAGATTTAAGTTAAATTAATATTCGATCTTTTGTATTAAAATAAAATCAGATATAAGAATAATGAATCCACAACTGTAAAAGTTTTATTAAATTAAAATAGATTTATATTCAACTTTTTATTTTTTGATAGTGTTTGATTTAATTTATTCTCGATCTATCTTTTAAATTTAAATTAATTATTTTTAGACCATCAGTTTCTATGAAATTAAATCACATATCTCTTTAACGACAATTGTAATTATGCAGATATCATTTAAATAATTGTCTTTAACAAACTTGTGCATTTACCGATCCTTCAACTAGTTCTAATTGTAATTTTAATTTTAATTTTAATTAATATTAATATTAATATTATTCTAGTTCTAGTTCAATTCTAATTCGTATTCGTATATGACATTTCTTTCAAATCATTATCTTAACCCGGCAAGCTAGATTCTGAGAAACGGCTATTGGGCTAAATTTTATTCATTTTCACAAGGCCAATAAAAACGCCAGTTCATAAACATGGCCCAAGTTGAATTCAAAAATCACAAGAATCCCTAAAACCCTGTCATAAACCCTAGGAAACTTAAAAAAAAAAAAACGGCAACTTCACCAATATATTCATCTTGTAAAGCTGTTAATTTACATTCCGCCTTTTAATTTCTTCAGTTCAAACAAAAAATTTTCATTCTCTATCAATCTAATCAAGCAGCAATGGAATTTTGGGGTAATATTTGTCTTCATTCGATCATACGTTGCTTGTTCTTGATACTACTTTAATCCAGTAGTTTCAATTACTTCGCATTATTATTGTTTCAATTTTTTTGTTATTAATCATATAATTTGAATTTAGGTGTTGAGGTTAAAGCTAATGAAAGCCTTAAGGTCACTGTTGATGATTTCAAGCTCCTCCATATTTCTCAGGTATTGTTAATTTTTTATTTTAATTCGTTATTTCAATTTTAATTCGTTGTTTCAATTTGTACCTATTTATAGTTTATTTAAACTAAATATAATAACATATGATTTTTAGTTAGTAGTAGAATACAGTTTATATTGAGTATTATTTAATGTTGAAATCAAAATATATGTAGGCAACAATATAAACCTTACTATGGGTGCGTTTGATAAAACTGAATGATTTAGTGCTGAATGGTTCAGAATCTGAACGGTTCAGAGATTCTGAATAAAGTTTGCTCTGAATGAAAATAAGCTGTTTGATAATCATTTCGAATGAACGATATAAACTTAGTAAAACTACCTTATTAACGTGTTACATTAATAAAAATTTAATATACTTGTTAGTTAAGTGATCAGTATATGATTTCAGGACAATATTACAGAAAATTTAGGCTCTTAATGGTTAAGAGAGTGTTTCTGCTCTGAATGGTTCAGAGGTTAATTCTAAACCATTCAGCACCATATGTCATTCATAGGTTATAAACAAACGCACTGATTGCTGAATGGTTCAGCAATCAGTGCTGAACCATTCCATTAAGAGGTAAACAAACGCACCCTATATGTCCTTCTTATATGAATATAAATTTATTTGGATCTTTAAAAAGTTTATTTTTTTCCAATTAAATTATAAATGAATGCATTTATAATAGTACTTCACAAAATTTTTGAACCTTACTTCAGTGATTATAAATTATAATTGTTAATTAAGCTGCTTCCATTAAACTTATTATGGTACGAAACTAACTGTTGTGTTTACTTTTATTAAGTTTGCAAATTACAAAATTTAATTAATACCGTGTTAGATTTAGATGTGAGATTTGTTATGTGCTTAAAATGTGGAAGAATTGCAATATATCTACAGTGTTTAGCGACGCCCATTGCGGCGTTTGGGTGACTAGTCCGTCTCAACCCTCTCCCCTTGTATAAGTCGGTCAACGGTCAAAAGTCTATTGCGCAAAGGTCGGGTCAACGCCAGTCAAAAGTCAAAAATTCGGTTCAAATCGGTCAAATCGATCAAAGTTGACATAGTCTAGTGCTACCTTTTTTTATTGTATTCACGATAATAGTGATTATAGGTACAAACTAGCATTGGTTTTTTTGGCTTTATATATATAAAAGTCAACGTCAGTCAACGTCCGTCGGGATGCTAGGTACAAACTAGTCAATGGTTTTTTGGCTATATATATATAAAAGTCAACGTCAGTCAATGTCCATCGAGACGTTTTAAGGTCATGACCGACCCCGTCTCGCGGCTTTTTCAACCTTGTATATGTATATTATAGGTTTATTTATGTTTTTTGCTCTTTAAGTACATCTGGAAATATGTTTGACTTTCTGTTTTAATAAAGGTTGCACTTGGGGAGGTAAAGAATGGGAAAAATGTGGAAAACATCCCTGTGAAAGTTAACGTTGGTGATAAGAATTTTGTTGTTGGGATGCTATCGTCTGAACGTGCACCTCAAATTATGTTTGATTTGGTGTTTGAGCAAGATTTGGAGCTTTCTCATGGATGGAAAGAAGGCAGTGTCTATTTTTGTGGATACATTGCTGATAATTCAGTTGAATATCCTTTGTTATTAATTGTTTTAATTATATCTTATATATGGTTTATTAGCTCTTACCTAATGTTTATGTGCTTGTTTGTTGTTCCCTTAACTTATGCTTTTGTTTGTTTTTGTTCCACTGATGATTCTTCTAATATTGGTAAGTCTCATATTGATTAGTATTTTCTTTTAAGGTTGAAAGGGTTGTTGATTTGTTTACTTATCATATACTAATGGTGGTTAAATTTTGGCGATGTTTCAGATTCATCTGATGAAGATTTATCTGATGAGGAAGAAGCCATAAATTTTGCTGCTAATGGTGAATATATTATTAATTTTTCGGTTAATTTATGTTCAAAATTCTGAGTTTTTATTAGTTTTGGGTACTAATTTGACATTGTTTTGTATTGTATCTTTAGGTGCACCTAATGGAAAGCCAATGGCCCCTGCAATGGATAAGGACATTGATTCTGATGAGAACGATTCTGACGAGAACGATTCTGAGGATGATGAATCTGAATCTTCTGAAGAAGAAGAAGAAGTTAAGGTAATATATTAAATTGCATTGTTTAGTAAATAAGTCAATAAGTTGTACTTGTATGTGTTAAATCTTTTATGATACAATTGATTTTATTTGATTAAGACTTTTATTTGATTTAATGTGTTTTTGTTTCCAGGTTTTGCCTGTGAAAAGAACTGCTGAAGCTGCTGCCAAGACACAAGTATCTGCTAAGAAAGGGAAACCAAACACTCCACAAAATGGGAAACCTAAAAGTCAAAATGCTAAATCCAATACTCCACAAAAAACAGGTCTGGTGTAAAACTTTTTTTTTTTTTTTTTTTTTTGTTTGATGAAATGAATGAATGAATTGAATGTTGCTGATATGATTGAATTATTGTTAATTGCAGATGGGAAGAAAGGTGGTCATGTAGATACCCCTCATCCTAACTCAAAACCAAACTTCAAGAAGGGCAAAAAGGGCGGCAACCGATCGTAGAGTACATTGCCAAATATCATCGTCTTGGGATTTTAATGTTTTACTTGGATACAGATTTTGTTTTGAAATTGTTTGCTATCTTTTCAGTATTCTATTTTTTGGTCTACTATATTATATAGGTTACTTGTTTTTGGTATGACTGTTTGACCTATACATTGTTTTAAGGGAAAGTTTTGTTGCTTTGTAATGGTTACCAGAGTTCTATTCAATTAATTATTATGCTCAATGATATTTGGAGTGTCTATGTTTAATCGTTGTACCTCTATATTTTTATGACAAATGTTTGTATGATCCCTTAGTGGTAATTAATTTTGTAGCGTTAATTAAGGTTGTATTCAAATAATACCGGACATAATTTTGTAGGTGTCTTATAGGCCTTTTTACTGGATAGATAAACTTCATCCTCTTATCGAACCTCTTTCACATATTAAGACCAAATTATGTAAATTGGTTGGAAGTGGTTTTGCTATAGTATTAGAACAAATTGTTTGCACTTATAACTTATTAATAGCATTAGCATTTTATGTTGATGGTATGCAAATGGTTTAGCAGTTTGACTTTTAGCATGTTTGCACTATTTAAATTTGGTGACTATAATTAGTATGCAAATTGTTTTAATAGCAGTTTACACATTGGTTTGTAGCAGTAGTACCAATTGTCCAAATGGTTTGTACAATTTGACATATTATAACTTTTATTTTACTTTCTTTGACTTTTAACCAAATTATTGTTAAATCACATAGACTATTTACAGCAGATCACACTACAGTTTGACATAATTTGACTATTAACAACATCACACGTCAACTAGATCACTAATATCCAACATGTTCAACATAATTTAACAAACATAAAAATTCAACATTCATAGTAGAAAAATACCAAAACATTACATGTTCATTAGACATTTTAAACTTAAATATAAGACATATTGAATTTGACTACATAGCCATTGAAGTAAAGATCTACTTTAACTTAGCTTCTTCTTAGCCAGTATCGTAATGACTATTCCTAGTTCCTTCAGAACCCAACTCATGGTCGTGGCACACCTTACCCAACGCCGACAGCGCAGCCCAATACTAATGGCAAAGAAAATTATTACCGTGATACAGAGGGCTATAAGATAATTTTTCAGTGTTATCCTTCGTCGCCTTCTCCTTGTTGTTGTCCTCCGTGGATCCATCATCGAAGATGGCAACCAACCCTCCAATGGTGGTCATTACCTCAAAAAACAGATTCAAGAACTACAAAAACATAATAATAAACATAGTGAAGATGGGTGTTTGATATTGCTTCTAGTGTGCTTCTAGGGATAAAGGAAGATTTTGTCTACATCTCACCTTACATAAACCGAAACAGATTTTGTTCTGAAATTGTTTGCTATCTTTTCAATATTCTATTTTTTGGTCTATTCTTTTGGTATGACAGTTTGACCCATACATTGTTTTAAGGGAAAGTTTCGTTGATTTGTAACGGTTATCAAAGTTCTATTTAATTAATTATTATGCTGAATGATATTTGGAGTGTCTATGTAATTTAGTGCATGTTCCAAAAAATTTTATTAGCAGTTCAGCACCATGTTTTTATGAAAAATGTTTGTAAAATCCCTTGTGATAAGTAGTTAATTTACAGAGGCGGAGCTAGAACTTTAAATTAAGGGGGCTCGACTTATTTATAAAGAATAACAATATATATTGTATGCTATAATAAAATAACATAATCTTCCTTTCTAATCGTTTTATTTTTAGATGTAAAGTATATCAAATAAAAAAATTGTGAATATCATTTATTTCCTTACATTTTCCTAATGTTTCCTTTCATTTACTTTCATTTCCTTTATTTCCATTTGTTTCCTTTCATTTTCTTTTGTTTTCTATTATTTCTATTTGTTTCCTTTCACTTCCTTTCTTTTAATTTCATATCCTTGTGTTTTCCTTTCATTTCCTTCATAAAAGATATTCAAAAATACCACCCTTTTTTTATTTATCTTTCATTTATATTTAATAATTTTTTACACGTTGGTTTGTAGCAGTAGTACTAATTGTCCAAATGGTTTGTACAATTTTACATACTATAACTTTTATTTTACTTTCTTTGACTTTTAACCAAATTATTGTTAAATCACATAATTATACTGTTTACAGCATATCATATTATCACACTACAGTTTGACATAATTTGACTATTAACATCACACGACAACTAGATCACTAATATCCAACATGTTCAACATAATTCAACAAACGTAAAAATCCAACATTCATAGTAGCAAAATACCAAAACATTACATGTTCATGAGACATTTTAAACTTAAATATAAGACATATTGAATTTGATTACATAGACATTGAAGTAAAGATCTACTTTAACTTAGCTTCTTCTTAGCCAGTATAGTTATGACTATTCCTAGTCCCTTCAGAACCCAACTTATGGTCGTGACACACCTTACCCAACGCCGAGGGCGCAACCCAATACTAATGGTAGAGCAAATTATTACCGTGATACAGAGGGCTATAAGATAAATTTTCAGCGTTTCCTTCGTCGCCTTCTCCTTGTTGTTGTCCTCCTTGGATCCATCATCGAAGATGGCAACCAACCCTCCAATGGTGGTCATTACCTCAAAAACAGATTCAAGAACTACTACAAAACCATAATAATAATTAATAAACATAGTGAAGATGGGTGTTTGATATTTCTTCTGGTGTGATTCTAGCTAGGATAATTAAAGATTGTCTACATCTCACCTCACATAAACCGAAACGGCAAAGGTCTTCTTCTTCTTATTCTTCTTCTATATGTTGTTGTTGTTGTTGTTGTTGTTGGCATCGTTTTTGTTGTTGTTGTTGTTGTTGTTGTTGTTGTTGTTGTTGTCGTCGTCGTCGTCGTCTTTGGCTCAGATATCCTGAATCAGTTGATGAGCTGAAGCTGCTGCTAAGAAAGGGAAACCAAACACTCCACAAAATGGGAAACCCAAAAGTCAAAATGCTAAATCCAATACTCCTATGTTGATGAAAAGAATGAATGAATGAACTGAAAGTTGGTGATATGATTGAATTATTGTTATTTGCAGATGGGAAGAAAGGTGGTCATGTAAATACCCCTCATCCTAACTCAAAGCCAAACTTCAAGAAGGACAAAAAGGGCGGCAACCGATCATAGACTCATTGTCAAATATTGGGATTATAATGTTTTACTTGAATACAGATTTTCAACTGAAATTGTTTTCTATCTTTTCAGTATTCTATTCTTTTGGTATGACAATTTGACCCATACAGTGTTTTAAGAGAAAGTTTTGTTGATTTGTAACGGTTATCAGAGTTCTATTTAATTAATTATTATGCTCAATAATATTTGGAGTGTCTATGTAATTTAGTGCATGTTCCAAATTTTTGTATCATCAGTTCAGCACCATGTTTTTATGAGAAATGTTTGTAAAATTCCTTGTGATAAGTAGTTGATTACAGAGGCGGAGCTAGAACTCTAAGTTAAGGGAGACTCGACTTATTTATAAAGAATAGCAATACATATTATATGCTATAATAAAATATGTAAAATTAAAGTCAAATATTTAAGTTTAATTTGAAATATCTGCCTTTAATTTGAAATAATGTTTATGTTTACAATTTATATTAAAAGCCAACGTTGGTCAAAATTCGTCATGACCCCGTCTTGACCGTTTTTTTAGGTTTTTGACCGTTTTCTACTGTTGGTGACCGTTTTAACTTTGACTGCTTTTTTACCCGCTTTTAGATCCGTTGTGACGGTACACAAATAAATCTGCTGCGACGTCCACTCCGACGGCTGTCTCAACCGTTTTTAAAACATTGCTAATGGGTAAGTGGAAATACTGCTTTCATTACTTTACACATAGGGCGCTATTCGATGAATAAAACATACTTTAGGATAGTGGTTTTGGTAGTTCATCTGGTTAGACCAAAGGACTGAAAATCAACCAAACCAGTAACCATATCCTTGGGGTTTCTCTTCGCAGAACTTTATTTAATTTGTAGAACAAAAATCTTTAGACAAGAAAAAATCGTGTGTTAATTATGTTGGGTTCAAATAATACCACCTCTGTCCCATAATAGGTGAATTTTGTAGGCATCTTATAGGCCTCTTTACTAGAGATAACAAGCTTCATCCACTTACGAACCTCTTCATTAATGTACTACCAAAATTAAGCCATTTTTTGTCAAATCTGATTTAGCTTGTTACTTGCAAAGAAACTTGTTTTCATCATCTTGATCGCACGAAATTAAATTGTTACATCTATAAAACATGTTGCTATCATCAACACTGAGGAGGCGTTAATATACAAGATATAGTTTACACTCCTGTAACCCTGTTTTCTATAACCCTTGCAACACAAACTAGTAGCATTATCACCAATATAGCAATAGCTCAATGATACTCGATAAATACAATTCTTGTGGTAGTGTCGTGTCACATGTGTGGGGACCCCAGTGGAGGTAATTTTTCAGCATCCAACTCTTTCGGAATGAGTTTCCTGGGTTTCAAAAGAAACATGGTCGGAATATCCCTACCAAATATGCATCTCTTGTTCTTAACTAGTAGCAGTATCAAATCTCAAGGTGATCCCTCCAACATTTGGTTGTAGGGTTGTGATTCCGAGTCTTAATAAAAATGTATCCATTTGTGGACTTATTCTTGTAAGATGTGTGACTTTATCTTAAAAAAATGCAATTTGAATGTAACTAGTTGTGGCGCCCTCGCAATGCAGCGGAAAAAGTAAAGAAAAAAGTAGAAGCAAATGACATAAACTGAAATAGGCAAAAAAAAAAAAAAAAAAAGTATAAAAAAATCAAATAATAACAATAACATAACAATAACAATTATATTAATAGTAGCAACATTAATGATTTGTAATAAATGAAAAGTTATGTGGTTGATTCTTAGTAAATGGAATGCTATGTGTTTGATTTCTAATAAACGTAAAGTTAAACCATAATAATAATAATGGTTGTGGTTGAATTACGGAAGATTGAAAGTTTGTTGTAAAATTAGAGAAGCCATAAATTTCACTAATTATAAGGTTTTACCTTTTAGTATATACAGGGACGGAGCTTAGAGTAACCCGGAGGGGGTATCCGTCCCACCTGGATTTAACGGATAAAAAAAATTTTACACTAATTTTTTTTTTATTTTTTTTACAAAAAAATAAGGTTTTTATTAGTGTTTAACCCCCGCTGAAAATAAAAAAATTATTAAATTTTCGCATCCGCCACATCAGTCTTTGAGTTCTAGTTCCGCCACTGAGTATATAGGTGTAATATAATATAATATAATTATGTGATCGATTTATAATGAATGAGAGGTTTTATGGTTAAATGATAAATTGTGAAAAGTTTGTAGTAAGTTTATAAAAATTATAAAATTAACTATAGTAAAAGGTGTGGTTGAATTTAAAAAAAAAAAGTTTGTTGTAGCTTTGTGAAGTTCACTATTCATTTTCTCTATGTCTTTGTCTTGTAGATAGATAGAGGAAATAATACACTAGCTAACTAAGTCCTACAGTGCCTCAAAGAACCAAAAAACAAACTGGACTGCAACTAAAAAGATTAACAAGACTTCCAAAACATATTCAAGATGTTTAATGGCCATAATCATTAAAATTGCTTAATAAATTGAAATGCTTTGATGGTCACTAGAAGATTCAACACAACCAACATACAATAATAACTCTAGGAATAACAAATTACTGGGTAAAATGAGTACACCAACATATGTTTGATTAATCCTAATACTTAAGGCATTACACTAGACAGACAAGCAGTTGCAGCATGCCAAATCTTGAATCTTCTTCCCCCCTGCAAATTCCTGTTACACAGCCTTTAAAATAATCACCTGTAAAAAAAGAACTCCAAGTAAACCAGCAGTCGAGAGAATTTGATTATTTTTCTTCTTTAGAAGGACAGCTGAAATTTGCATCTGCACATCTGTTATATGGTCTGCAAAAACATAATAGTCTAAATTGTACCATGAATATGTATATAATTTAAATGGATCACCTAACCTTGAAGTGTGCATTTCATATAGAACCTGACTGCAAATCAACAATTTAATGCAAGATATGCAGTATGTATTTATGCATGAACACTATATCTAAAGGTGGCAATTTTAAATCATCTACTCATATATATAATGATTGGTTCAGGATTACATAAAATCTCAATGTGTATTTCAGACGCATAAAATCTCCTAATTGGTTCAGGTACCCATCAGACGTTTCAATCATCGGCTGACCCACCCATATTGCCACATCTAACTTTATCTGAAAATCAACAATGCATAAACAGGAAACTAACCAGACAAACGAACCCACAAACAAATTAGTGCTCATATTGCTGATTGTAGTATCGATCGCCATTGATCTCATTGAGTTTTGCTTGTTCCCTTTGCCTGTTCCATTGCTCGATTTTAGCACGACGTTCTTCACTACCTTCCCTAACTGGGCTGAGGCGCCTTTTGCCATCTGAACTCTTACTACGCTCTCTCCTATGAAGAGGGCTTGTGCTCCGGTGTCTCCTGGAGCGACTCTCACCGTAGTAATCATCCTCCCTTTCATCATACCTTCGGCTATGACCACGGCTTCCGTGGGCCCGCTCTTCATAGCTGCGATGTCTATATGGACTTCTGCTCCTACTTCGGCTACGGCCGTGCCTTCTCCTGTACCTACCAAACAGCTCTCGCCTCAATTCCCTGTAAAAGAACACAAAACCAGAAGAGTGCAACATCTTGAGTTTTAGATTTGATTATCGGCTGCAAGAAAATTAACCAAGGACAGAATGACCTATGCACACAAAATATCTCCAATTGATAACTAGAACCATAGAGTATTGAATAATCAAATTTTGCTAGACGCTTAAACATCATATCATCATATAATCTTATAGTAAAAGTTGAAAGCAACAAAAGCAATGTTCCGAGGATGAAAATCTGTGTCAAAATGAACTTATACCATCATATATTCTGTTGTTATTAATATGGCCTAGCCCTTTAAGACTTTAGCGTAGGTTAAAGAGAATTCAAAACACAAGACATGAAGTAGTGATGGAAATAACCTGCCAATCTTTTTAAGATGCATAAAGTTGCAGTAACCACCCCGATTGCACGTATTCTCTTCATACTGCCTGCAAGTAGCTTCCCGGAAATCAGTCACGGGCGAGAACTCCACAATAATGGGTCGACCTACAGAGCATTTTCGAATCCATTAACATAAATTCAAAATGCCATATGAATATAATAAAAGGAAACAAAAATACCGGCATAGTATCTTCCAGTAAGGTTCTTCACAGCTTTTGCTGCATACTCTTCCTCCCTAAACTGAACATATACATTTCCCACCTGATATATATGACAGCGGAACAACCAATATAGATATATGTTAACAATATGTATAATGTATAATAATGGCTAGATAGAGGCAGTAATTTTACCATATGATCAGCAAGGTTGTCACAAACATTCAAACTTTCAATTTCCCCATACTTGTTCAGCTCTTCAAACAGATCTTCATAGAAATCCTTCAAACATATAAAAAATATTTAAACTGTAACAATTCTTATAGAAATTGTAAAATAGCAGATAAAACAAACATAAAATGATTCTGACTCAGCCAAGTAACGAGTCGGTTCAGTCGACTAAAATCATACAAATGCATTTCAAATAAATCATGGTGCCCCAGTGGATTTTTTTTTTCAGTGTAAAATTTTTGAGATTTTCGACTTTGCCCCCGATGGATTTATAATTGCCACAAAACCTACATATTTTGCCCCAAAATCTTCAAATTTTGCCCAAAATTCTCCAACTTTTGCCACAAAACCTTCAAATTTTGCCCATAACCTTCATAATTTGCCTAAAAACCTCAATTTTTGTTGCCCCAAAACCTCCATATTTTGTCAAAAAAAATTGCTACGGCTTTAATTTTTTTTTTTTTTTGCCCCAGATGAAAAAAAATCCTATTTCCGCCACTGATTACCGACTCTGACACGAGCGGAAATTCAGTCGACTAAGAAATTGAAAGATTCATTTAACAGATATTTATATTTATATACCCTATGATTAGGCTCAGTCGAGTCACGAGTCAACTCAGTCACTATAAATTGTAAATTTGCAGAAAAACATACGGGCCTTGTAATCGAAATCCTAGCTAAATAATCAATCAATCAATAGAAATAAAAGTAGAATTACATATATACACAAACAAAATGCGAAAAAATTTCGGAGATACCTCAAAATGATCTTGAATTTTGCGAGGATCGATAGGGTTTCCTTGAGCATCAACACCAGGAGTGATCATATCAGGACGCTGATACATATTAGCTAGCAACAATGTCGGACTAACGCTAGGTTTCGTATGAAGTCTGGAGCAACGATCGCCATGCCTACATGCTCCGATTTTGAAGTAAAATGGACAATTGACTCTGTCCTTTTCGGTACCAAAAATTGACGCCAAATGCTCCGCCATTGTTGTGTGAATTATTAACTACAAATCTACGTTTGTTTTGCTATTGATTATTCTAGGGTTAGGGTTTAAAAATTTTTTTTGATATAAAAGGGATATTTTGAAGATGATAGAATTACAGGTTCATAAATTTATATCTGTGTGAGGATCACACGTGGAGTTCTGGATGCTTCTATTGCATAACAATATTCTGGTACTAACTTTAATATATATACTTATAATTATAACTAGAAAAAGGAGCACGCGTGAAATGTCCCGTTCTTATTGATTAAAAACGTTCCATATTAATTGATTTCGTTGCGAGGTTTTGACCTCTATATGAGACGTTTTTCAAAGACTGCATTCATTTTAAAACAAACCATAACCTTTATTTCATCAATAAAGGTTTAAAAAGCTTTACGTAGATTATCAAATAATGATAATCTAAAATATCCTGTTTACACACGACCATTACATAATGGTTTAGAATACAAATATGTTACAACAAAATAAGTTTCTTGAATGCAGTTTTTACATAATATCATACAAGCATGGACTCCAAATCTCGTCCTTATTTAAGTATGCGACAGCGGAAGCTCTTAATAATCACCTGAGAATAAACATGCTTAAAACGTCAACAAAAATGTTGGTGAGTTATAGGTTTAACCTATATATATCAAATCATAATAATAGACCACAAGATTTCATATTTCAATACACATCCCATACATAGAGATAAAAATGATTCATATGGTGAACACCTGGTAACCGACATTAACAAAATGCATATATAAGAATATCCCCATCATTCCGGGACACCCTTCGGATATGATATAAATTTCGAAGTACTAAAGCATCCGGTACTTTGGATGGGGCTTGTTGGGCCCGATAGATCTATCTTTAGGATTCGCGTCAATTAGGGTGTCTGTTCCCTAATTCTTAGATTACCAGACTTAATAAAAAGGGGCATATTCGATTTCGATAATTCAACCATAGAATTTAGTTTCACGTACTTGTGTCTATTTTGTAAATCATTTATAAAACCTGCATGTATTCTCATCCCAAAAATATCAGATTTTAAAAGTGGGACTATAACTCACTTTCACAGATTTTTACTTCGTCGGGAAGTAAGACTTGGCCACTGGTTGATTCACGAACCTATAACAATATATACATATATATCAAAGTATGTTCAAAATATATTTACAGCACTTTTAATATATTTTGATGTTTTAAGTTTATTAAGTCAGCTGTCTGTAGTGACCCGAACTTTTCCATGTTTATATATATTAATTGAGATTGATATTTACATGATTAAATGTTTTCAACATGTTAAGCAATCAAACTTGTTAAGACTTGATTAATTGAAATATGTTTCATATAGACAATTGACCACCCAAGTTGACCGGTGATTCACGAACGTTAAAACTTGTAAAAACTATATGATGACATATATATGGATATATATATAGTTAACATGATACTATGATAAGTAAACATATCATTAAGTATATTAACAATGAACTACATATGTAAAAACAAGACTACTAACTTAATGATTTTTTAAACGAGACATATATGTAACGATTATCGTTGTAAAGACATTTAATGTATATATATCATATTAAGAGATATTCATACATGATAATATCATTATAATATAATAATTTAAAATCTCATTTGATATTATAAACATTGGGTTAACAACATTTAACAAGATCGTTAACCTAAAGGTTTCAAAACAACACTTACATGTAACGACTAACGATGACTTAACGACTCAGTTAAAATGTATATACATGTAGTGTTTTAATATGTATTTATACACTTTTGAAAGACTTCAATACACTTATCAAAATACTTCTACTTAACAAAAATGCTTACAATTACATCCTCGTTCAGTTTCATCAACAATTCTACTCGTATGCACCCGTATTCGTACTCGTACAATACACAGCTTTTAGATGTATGTACTATTGGTATATACACTCCAATGATCAGCTCTTAGCAGCCCATGTGAGTCACCTAACACATGTGGGAACCATCATTTGGCAACTAGCATGAAATATCTCATAAAATTACAAAAATATGAGTAATCATTCATGACTTATTTACATGAAAACAAAATTACATATCCTTTATATCTAATCCATACACCAACGACCAAAAACACCTACAAACACTTTCATTCTTCAATTTTCTTCATCTAATTGATCTCTCTCAAGTTCTATCTTCAAGTTCTAAGTGTTCTTCATAAATTCCAAAAGTTCTAGTTTCATAAAATCAAGAATACTTTCAAGTTTGCTAGCTCACTTCCAATCTTGTAAGGTGATCATCCAATCTCAAGAAATCTTTGTTTCTTACAGTAGGTTATCATTCTAATACAAGGTAATAATCATATTCAAACTTTGGTTCAATTTCTATAACTATAACAATCTTATTTCAAGTGATGATCTTACTTGAACTTGTTTTCGTGTCATGATTCTGCTTCAAGAACTTCGAGCCATCAAGGATCCATTGAAGCTAGATCCATTTTTCTCTTTTCCAGTAGGTTTATCCAAGGAACTTAAGGTAGTAATGATGTTCATAATATCATTCGATTCATACATATAAAGCTATCTTATTCGAAGGTTTAAACTTGTAATCACTAGAACATAGTTTAGTTAATTCTAAACTTGTTCGCAAACAAAAGTTAATCCTTCTAACTTGACTTTTAAAATCAACTAAACACATGTTCTATATCTATATGATATGCTAACTTAATGATTTAAAACCTGGAAACACGAAAAACAACGTAAAACCGGATTTACGCCGTCGTAGTAACACCGCGGGCTGTTTTGGGTTAGTTAATTAAAAACTATGATAAACTTTGATTTTAAAATTGTTATTCTGAGAAAATGATTTTTATTATGAACATGAAACTATATCCAAAAATTATGATTAAACTCAAAGTGGAAGTATGTTTTCTAAAATGGTCATCTAGACGTCGTTCTTTCGACTGAAATGACTACCTTTACAAAAATGACTTGTAACTTATTTTTCCGACTATAAACCTATACTTTTCTGTTTAGATTCATAAAATAGAGTTCAATATGAAACCATAGCAATTTGATTCACTCAAAACGGATTTAAAATGAAGAAGTTATGGGTAAAACAAGATTGGATAATTTTTCTCATTTTAGCTACGTGAAAATTGGTAACAAATCTATTCCAACCATAACTTAATCAACTTGTATTGTATATTATGTAATCTTGAGATACCATAGACACGTATACAATGTTTCGACCTATCATGTCGACACATCTATATATATTTCGGAACAACCATAGACACTCTATATGTGAATGTTGGAGTTAGCTATACAGGGTTGAGGTTGATTCCAAAATATATATAGTTTGAGTTGTGATCAATACTGAGATACGTATACACTGGGTCGTGGATTGATTCAAGATAATATTTATCGATTTATTTCTGTACATCTAACTGTGGACAACTAGTTGTAGGTTACTAACGAGGACAGCTGACTTAATAAACTTAAAACATCAAAATATATTAAAAGTGTTGTAAATATATTTTGAACATACTTTGATATATATGTATATATTGTTATAGGTTCGTGAATCAACCAGTGGCCAAGTCTTACTTCCCGACGAAGTAAAAATCTGTGAAAGTGAGTTATAGTCCCACTTTTAAAATCTAATATTTTTGGGATGAGAATACATGCAGGTTTTATAAATGATTTACAAAATAGACACAAGTACGTGAAACTACATTCTATGGTTGAATTATCGAAATCGAATATGCCCCTTTTTATTAAGTCTGGTAATCTAAGAATTAGGGAACAGACACCCTAATTGACGCGAATCCTAAAGATAGATCTATCGGGCCCAACAAGCCCCATCCAAAGTACCGGATGCTTTAGTACTTCGAAATTTATATCATATCCGAAGGGTGTCCCGGAATGATGGGGATATTCTTATATATGCATCTTGTTAATGTCGGTTACCAGGTGTTCACCATATGAATGATTTTTATCTCTATGTATGGGATGTGTATTGAAATATGAAATCTTGTGGTCTATTGTTACGATTTGATATATATAGGTTAAACCTATAACTCACCAACATTTTTGTTGACGTTTAAAGCATGTTTATTCTCAGGTGAATATTAAGAGCTTCCGCTGTTGCATACTAAAATAAGGACAAGATTTGGAGTCCATGTTTGTATGATATTGTGTAAAAACTGCATTCAAGAAACTGATTTCGATGTAACATATTTGTATTGTAAACCATTATGTAATGGTCGTGTGTAAACAGGATATTTTAGATTATCATTATTTGATAATCTACGTAAAGCTTTTTAAACCTTTATTTATGAAATAAAGGTTATGGTTTGTTTTAAAAATGAATGCAGTCTTTGAAAAACGTCTCATATAGAGGTCAAAACCTCGCAACGAAATCAATTAATATGGAACGTTTTTAATCAATAAGAACGGGACATTTCAGTTGGTATCCGAGCGTTGGTCTTAGAGAACCAGAATTTTGCATTAGTGTGTCTTATCGAGTTTGTTAGGATGCATTAGTGAGTCTGGACTTCGACCGTGTTTACTTGAAAAATGATTGCTTAACAAATTTTGTTGGAAACTATATATTTTTAACATGTGAATATTATGTGATATATTAATCTCTTAACGCGTTTGATATTATGTGATAGATGTCTACCTCTAGAACAAGTCCCATTGACTCACCTAATAATAATGAAGAGTCAAATGTAAATTGGAATGATTCGTGAACTGATTCACAAGTTCCCGAAGAGGAACCGGAAGAAGAGTCGGAACCGGAAGAAGAATCGGAACCGGATGAAGAAATAGAACCGGTGGGGGAAATAATAAAACGGTTAAGTAAAAGAAAATCCTCAACCAACCGACCAAGGTTAATTATGGTCAATGGTGTTTCCGCCAAGGAAGCAAAATATTGGGAGGATTACCAATTCTCCGATGAATCGGATTCCGACGAGAATTCCGATGATGTTATAGAAATTACCCCAACTGAATTTAAAAAGGCAAAAGAAAATAATAAGGGAAAGGGCATAAAAATAGAGAAATCTAATTCCAACCCCGATGAACTTTATATGTATCGTCAACGCCCGAAGTCCTTAAGTTGTAACAATGACCCGGGAACCTCTAAACCACCAGGTTTTTCTAAACCAATGTGGACAACGACGGCTCGTATTAGGGGAACATCATATATCCCTAGAAACTTGGCAAAACGAACCAAAACCGAAGAAGAAGAAACGAGCGAGTCGGAATAAGATAGTTGTATTCGTGTGGTGTAATATATGTAATATAGTGTTCTTATGCTTTATGATATATGTAAAAATTGCTTGTATTAATAAGTATTTTTTTTTATGAATCTAACTCTTGTCTATTTTACAGTTTAAAAACACAAAATGGATAGACAACCCAATATTTTAAGAGACCTACCCGGAGACATGATTGATGAAATCTTGTCTAGAGTCGGCCAGAATTCCTCGGCACAACTATTTAAGGCGAGATCAGTTTGTAAGACATTCGAAGAACGTTCCAAGAATGTCTTGGTTTATAAGAGACTTTCGTTTGAAAGATGGGGGATATCACATTGGGAAACCCATAAGTTACGATGTGTTTACTTTGACGCATATATTACGGGGAACCCAAATGCTATTTTACGCAACGGGTTAAGAAATTATTTTGACTCAATATATCCGAATATTGGACTTCGTGATTTAGAAAAAGCGGCTAACATGCAACATAAAGAAGCATGTTATGCTTACGGATTAGTAATGTTCGCTTCTCACCAAAGTGAGAACAAGAACATCGGGCTACAACTATTAAACAAAACGTTTCCACAAGTGACGGAGTCGGTAATTGGGGTAAGAAATGAGGTTTTTAGATTATTACGGGACTGTTGGACATTACGTAACCCTCGTCCCTTTGACGACGTTACAACACGCTGTCTTATCAACGGCCATAACGGTTATGTTGCACAAGACCAAGGATGGGAAGTAGTCCTAGTAAAACCAGAATGCATGACTTGTTTCTGGACGTATGAATTACGTGTCTTTATTGCCTTTGCTGAACGACTTGTGTACTAGCTAGAATTATCTTCACAACTATCTTGTATCAAAGTTATTGTGTGCTATATTTCATGCTTTATGTAAAATAAGCGGTATTGTAAGTTTGTAAAATATTGTATAAAAGTTTGAACGCGAAATATTATTATAATCAGTTTTTCATATAGAATTGTAGTAGTTGAATTGTATATTAGCTACTAAGTATGAACTTAACGGGTAGGTACTACCCGAATTTAAACTTATAAAACGCTAATATGAAGAAAAAGCTTTTATAAATGAGTTCATATTATGCTACGAAATACTATTAACTACTCTTAATATTCTGTATGATTAACTTGTTCCATTTAACTATTTTGAAGGAAATGGCACCGACTACTCGACACACCGTGAATATGAATGAAGAGGAATTCCGTACTTTTCTAGCTTCAAACATAGCCGCAGTACAGGCTGCGCTACATACCAACAATAACCTTGGATCTAGCAGTACAGGAAATCGTGTAGGATGCACCTACAAAGAATTCACTGCCTGCAAACCTTTGGAATTTGATGGAACCGAAGGACCGATCGGATTGAAACGGTGGACCGAGAAGGTCGAATCGGTGTTTGCCATAAGTAAGTGTACTGAAGAGGACAAAGTAAAGTACGCTACGCATACCTTCACAGGTTCTGCGTTAACATGGTGGAATACCTATCTAGAGCAAGTGGGACAAGACGATGCGTACGCACTACCGTGGTCAGCATTCAAGCACTTGATGAACGAGAAGTACCGTCCCAGAACCGAGGTCAATAAGCTCAAGACAGAACTTAGAGGGTTACGAACCCAAGGATTTGATATTACCACATACGAAAGACGATTCATAGAATTGTGCCTATTGTGTCCGGGAGCATTCGAAGATGAGGAAGAGAAGATCGACGCGTTTGTGAAAGGATTACCGGAAAGAATCCAAGAAGATATAAGTTCACACGAGCCCGCCTCCATACAACAGGCATGTAGAATGGCTCACAAACTCGTGAACCAAATTGAAGAGAGAATTAAAGAACAGACTGCTGAAGAGGCCAATGTGAAGCAAGTCAAAAGAAAGTGGGAGGAAAACGGTGATAAGAATCACCAATACAACAACAACAGCAATTACAACAATAATCGCAACAATTATCCCAACAATCGCAACATCAATCGCAACTACAACAAACGGCCCAACAACAACAACAACAACAACAACAGCAACTACAAAAATCATCCCAACAACAATAATAACCGCAACAACAACAACAATCAGAAGCAGCTATGCCAAAGGTGTGAAAAGAATCACTCGGGGTTCTGCACCAAATTTTGCAACAAGTGTAAAAGAAATGGTCATAGCGCGGCGAAGTGTGAGGTCTACGGACCAGGGGTTAATAGAACGAAAGGAACAAATGGTGTCGGAACGAGTAATGGCGGAGTAAGTAGTGTCGGAGCAAGTTATGCCAATGTAGTTTGTTATAAATGTGGAAAACCGGGCCACATTATTAGAAATTGCCCGAACCAGGAGAACACGAATGGACAAGGCCGTGGAAGAGTTTTCAATATTAATGCGGCAGAGGCACAGGAAGACCCGGAGCTTGTTACGGGTACGTTTCTTATTGACAATAAATCTGCTTACGTTTTATTTGATTCGGGTGCGGATAGAAGCTATATGAGTAGAGATTTTTGTGCTAAATTAAGTTGTCCATTGACGCCTTTGGATAGTAAATTTTTACTCGAATTAGCAAATGGTAAATTAATTTCAGCAGATAATATATGTCGGAATCGAGAAATTAAACTGGTTAGCGAAACATTTAAGATTGATTTGATACCAGTAGAGTTAGGGAGTTTTGATGTGATAATCGGTATGGACTGGTTGAAAGAAGTGAAAGCGGAGATCGTTTGTTACAAAAATGCAATTCGCATTATACGAGAAAAAGGAAAACCCTTAATGGTGTACGGAGAAAAGGGCAACACGAAGCTACATCTTATTAGTAATTTGAAGGCACAAAAACTAATAAGAAAAGGTTGCTATGCTGTTCTAGCACACGTCGAGAAAGTACAAACTGAAGAAAAGAGCATCAATGATGTTCCCGTCGCAAAAGAATTTCCTGATGTATTTCCGAAAGAATTACCGGGATTACCCCCACATCGATCCGTTGAATTTTAAATAGATCTTGTACCAGGAGCTGCACCAATAGCTCATGCTCCTTACAGACTCGCACCCAGCGAGATGAAAGAACTACAAAGCCAATTACAAGAACTTTTAGAGCGTGGTTTCATTCGACCAAGCACATCACCGTGGGGAGCTCCTGTTTTGTTTGTCAAGAAGAAAGATGGTACATTCAGGTTGTGTATCGACTACCGAGAGTTGAACAAACTTACCATCAAGAACCGCTACCCACTACCGAGAATCGATGACTTATTTGATCAACTACAAGGCTCGTCTGTTTATTCAAAGATTGACTTACGTTCCGGGTATCATCAAATGCGGGTGAAAGAAGATGATATTCTGTGATGACCCGAAAAATTTCGACTAATTTAAACCAATTCTCTATACGATTTATTATTTTGGCACGTTAAACAAAGTCTGTTAGATTGAGTCTCAAAATTTTAGAACTGTTTCATATATACAATTACCTTTGACTACTCTCAACGATTCATGAACAATTATATGTATGTATATATATATATATATATATATATATATATATATATATGTACAAGTAAAAAACGACTTTCCTACAGTAAAACCCTAGTTGCTACAGTAAAAATTACTTTGCTACAGTAAAACACTATTTGCTACAGTAAAACACTATTTGCTACAGCGAAACCGTATTTTGCTACAGTTCCAGAAGGAAATGATGATTTCGTGATCTATTGTGACGCTTCGCGCCAAGGTTTAGGATGTGTATTAATGCAACGCACAAAAGTTATCGCATATGCCTCACGACAACTAAAAATTCATGAAAAGAACTATACAACACACGATTTGGAACTTGGAGCTGTAGTTTTTGCACTCAAAATATGGAGACACTATCTATATGGCACCAAGTGTACAGTGTACACTGACCATAAGAGTCTTCAGCATATTTTTGATCAAAAACAACTCAATATGAGGCAACGTCGCTGGGTAGAGTTGTTAAACGATTACGATTGTGAAATCCGTTACCACCCCGGAAAGGCTAATGTTGTAGCTGATGCCTTAAGTCGAAAAGAAAGAGTAAAACCTCTTAGGGTCCGAGCTTTGAATATTACAATTCGTACCGATCTAACAAAGCAAATTCAAGCAGCACAGTTAGAAGCTTTAAAAGAAGAAAATGAAAAAGGCGAAATGATCAGAGGGTTAGAAAAACAGCTTGAGGTAAAAGCCGATGGAACCCTGTATTTTGCTGATAGGATATGGGTACCAAAATATGGTAATCTAAGGCAACTAGTACTAGATGAAGCACACAAAACGAGGTACTCAATTCACCCAGGAAACGGGAAAATGTACCACGATCTCAAGAAGTTTTATTGGTGGCCTAATATGAAGACAGAAATTGCTACTTATGTAAGCAAATGTTTGACGTGTGCAAAGGTCAAAGCTGAGCACCAAAAGCCGTCAGGATTACTGCAACAACCAGAAATTCCGCAGTGGAAATGGGAAAGAATAACTATGGATTTCATTACGAAATTGCCAAGGACTGCAAGTAGTCATGATACTATTTGGGTGATAGTTGATCGTCTAACTAAATCAGCTCACTTTCTACCAATAAAGGAGACAGACAGTATGGAGAAATTAGCACGCCTATATTTGAAGGAAGTAGTTTCCAGGCATGGTGTACCCATCTCTATCATATCTGATCGTGTAACACCCCGTTATTCCGTACACGCTTAAAGGTACACACCTAATCAATTGTACGTCTATAACTTGCTCGTTATGCGGCTAGAATAGCTAACTTGTTAGTTGTGTGTGAATGTGTATATATATGTATATATATGTATGTAGATGAGTTTGGGTAGTGTTCGGTCTCGTGAGACTTAGATTGAGGCTTGGACGCGTATTGGGGAAACGAGGATGAAGTAATTAGTCGAGGAAACCTTGGAATTGTGTAAAATAGTCGAAGGGGTCTGTTGCAGTCAATTGTCGCGCCGCGACAAGGGGTCCGCGCCGCGGCCCACCAAAGGATTTTAGAACAGGAACCAGCCTAAACTGAATAAACCTTTTTAGTGTATCGTCGCGCCGCGACGATTAATGCCGCGCCGCGGCAGGCCTGCTGGCCAGATTTCGGATTTAGTTCAAATTAAGGGATTTTGAGGGGCAAAATGGTAAATAGACGTATAGATCAGATGGGTGCATTAAATCTGGTCCACTAGATCATTTATTTCATTTTCCTTTTTCCTTTTTCTTCAATTTCTCTCCCAAAACTCTAACACCCAATTTAATTCAAAGTGAGATTGAGAGAGGAAGAAGTGAGGGTTGATCTTTGGAGCTAGTATTAAAGTTGATCCTTGTGACTCTAGCTATGTGGTGATAGTCTCGGTAAGTTCTAACTCTAAGTTTCGCGTTTTAATTGATTATGGCTAGGGTTTTGGTTAATAGAAACTTGTATGACCCATTTGGGAGTAAAATGGGTGAATTTGGGTTAGGTTGTTGTAATGAAACCCTAATGGCCATAATCTAGGATTTTGGTCTTGTAATTGTGAGTATGAAAGTGTTAATGGTTTTGTAAGCATTAAACACTTGTTAGAATTGAAAGAGATGTCAATTGGGTCAAGAATGTACTAGTTGACCTAGTTTGGGTAAAATGGGTGTAAATTACCCTAGGTGGATGTCATTTGAGGCTAGTAGACTTTAATGCACTAATGTTGGTAATTAAAGTCGAGTCTTGGCCTTTAAGGGGGCGGTTGTGGTGTAGTTGGGTCATTCAATGCGAATTGAGTCATTAAATGCCCAAGTAAATGTAATGTGGTTAATTCCACTAGTTTATATATTGAATTGGTACTTAATGTAATAGGTACTTGGCTTTGAGTTGGAAGCGAATATTCATCATCCTTGCGTCAAGGTGAGTGGAATAATTATGCGTGAACGTATATAATGTATTTATTTGTGTGGTGTGAATGTGGAAGTGTCGCGGTGTTCAAGACACCACATTCTAGGTAACGAGTAGTATTGTCGCGGTGTTTAAGACACTACTCATTGTGTGATTGACTTGTGGTATTGTCGCGGTGTTTAAGACACCACAAGGTCATGAGAGTGGAAGTGTCGCGGTGTTCAAGACACCACTCATTGTATTGAATGAAGTGTGGATCCGTCGCGGTGTTTAAGACGCCACATTGTTGTAAGGGTGAGTTAGTCGCGGTGTTTAAGACATCACCCGGGGGACTAGTGATTACGCGGTGTGTAAGTAACACTAGTGGATGTTATGAACTCCAACGGACTATCATGTACCGTTCTCTTGTATACTTGGTTAACCATGGTTGTGCGAATTGTGCTTAGCATATTATATTGTGAACTATATGCTATTAGTGTTGCTAGCTTAATGTGGAACGTGGGTAGTAGTTTATGCATGATCGATTGCATGTTGTTGAATTGCTAGCTTGTATGTGGTATTGTGTAATTGTATGCAAGTAAGTAGATTATATATGATCATGTATAATTATTGCATTCACTAAGCGTTAGCTTACCCCTCGCGTTGTTTATCTTTTTAGTTGCAGGTGAGGATAAAGGGAAGGGGACTGTTGGACACTAGATGTCCTTGACGATGTGCTTGTAGGAGCTGTTGGAAGTTGACCACCTTTTGGGTAGTTTAGTCCCAAACCATGCTCGTTGGGTCGTTTGGTTTATAAACTATCATTGTATTCGGTCAAACTTGTATTAACTTAATTAATGGCCTTTGTGCCTTTTGTAAACATTGGAAATGGTTGTACGTTTTAATGGAACTTGTGATTTGGTCTACATATTTAATTGGCGCATAAATGTGTATATATATATATAAAAAAAATAATTTATCGTACGGAGTACGGGTTGGGTTGTTTCAAGTGGTATCAGAGCATGGTCTAAGGGATTTAGGTGACTTGAGATAGGCGCCTAGACTTAGACTTTTGTGTGTGCATTGTGCGGACTTGTAGGACTTTGGGTCGGACCGGGTCTTGGTTAGCGCATAGGTTTATATGAACTAATCATGCGTTATTGTTTGTGTTGTATAGCAATCATCGAGCGAAATGAACGTTGTACTAGCGAGTTAACGCGACGTGCTCGCGTAGTAATGATTAGCTACCCTTACTACGGGTGCAAATCGTGTCAAACAAGCGATGTACGACGATTGTCGAGCGAGATGGAGTGGTATGGTGTATATGTATATATGTGTCATGTCTTTAGTTTCGTTGTTTAATCTTTTCCGTTTTATAGAATGAAGATGAGAAACGGACACGACACCGATATTGGGGGCACGAGCGAGGACCCCGAGTTCACGGCCAAGGTTGAGGCCATCTTTCAACGCCAAAAGGCGGAGTTTCGCGAAGATGTTAAGAAGATGTTTCTCGAGACGATTGACGAACAAGTCGTCACTTTGGTTAAGGAGCAAATTAAGATTGCTCTTCAAGAAGAAAATGGGGGAAGGCGTGACTTTTTCTTCAAGAACTTTAGGGATGCTCAACCTCCTACTTTTGAGGGCGATCGGGACCCACTCAAGAGTGCCCGATTCATCTCCGATATGGATGGGGCCTTCCGTACTTGTGAGTGTCCACCCGACAAGAAGACTAGGTATGGTTGTAGCATGTTAAGGGGTGACGCGAAATTGTGGTGGGATGCTAAGATCCAACTCTATGGTGAAGAACAATGTATGGACTTCACTTGGGAGGAATTTAAAGCGGAGTTCTTCGATGAGTACCGAACTTCGGCCGATCTTACAAGACTTAAGGACGAGCTACGTACCTTGAGGCAAGGGTCGATGGACTTGAACACTCTCAAATCTGTGTTCTTGTCCAAGACGCAATTTTGCCCGGAGTATGTCGGGAATGATAAAATGTTGAAAGAAGATTTCTATCGAACCTTGAATGATAGTTATCAAGAAAAGATTAGCGTAAACGTGGTGAAGAGCTTCGATGAGTTGTTTAATATGGCGAAAGGGTTTGAAGCGATTGTGTTGAGGAAGAGAAAGTATGAAGGTTCGAGTCACTCAAATTTTTCAAGCAAGAAGTTTAAGAAGGGCTCCGAGAGTGTGGGGAGCGTGAAGAAAGGTGCTTCGGGGGATTTCCCCTATACTTGTCATAATTGTGGGCGAAGGGGGCATATGGCTCGTGATTGTACCAAACCATCTTCTAC
Source organism: Rutidosis leptorrhynchoides (assembly GCF_046630445.1). NCBI lineage: Eukaryota > Viridiplantae > Streptophyta > Magnoliopsida > Asterales > Asteraceae > Rutidosis > Rutidosis leptorrhynchoides. The sequence goes on from NC_092333.1 coordinate 170,271,932, forward strand.
TACAAAATTCACTTGTTACAATTGTGGGAAGGAGGGACACAAGAAGCCCGAGTGTCCCGAGTTGCGTAATGATAATGCTAAGCGGATAGAGAAGGCAGCGGGTACGGTTAGGGGTCGTAACTACTTGATGTCTAATGAAGAAGCTAAACAATCCAATGAAGTCGTTTCAGGTACTTTCATGGTTAATTCTAATCCGGCTCGGATACTTTTTGATAGTGGTGCTAATTTGTCTTTCGTATCTCCAAGATTTGTGCCTAAGTTAAATAAACCGCTAGTAAAGTTGAGTCGTCCGGTAGAAGTTGAAATAGCGGATGGCAAGACGGCGCTAGTGGTTGATGTGTGTAAAAATTGCAATGTTGTGTTTGGCGCCGAAAGTTTCGAAATTGATCTTATTCCGATGACTTTGGGTGATTTTGATGTTGTCGTTGGTATGGATTGGCTCGATCGTTATAGAGCCGATATTGCATGCCACGACAAGTTTATTCGCGTAAAGACCCCAAGTGGGGGAGAGATGATTATTCATGGTGACAAACGAAGGAGATCGGTGCCGATATGCACTTTTGCTCGGGCACGACGTCACGTTGTTACCGGTGGTATGGCTTTCCTTGCTCATGTTGTCGACACTCGTAATGAGCCACCACCAATTCGTGAAATTCCGGTAGTTAATGAGTTTGAAGATGTCTTTCCGGATGAGTTACCGGGTGTCCCGGCGGAAAGACAAGTCGAATTTCGCATCGAGTTGGTTCCGGGGGCTACCCCCATTGCTAAAACTCCTTATCGTTTAGCACCAACGGAGATGCAAGAGTTATTGAATCAAATTCAAGAATTGCTCGAGAAGGGTTTTATCCGACCGAGTGCTTCGCCATGGGGCGCTCCGGTCTTATTTGTGAAGAAGAAAGACGGTAGTATGCGTATGTGCATTGATTACCGTGAGTTGAATAAAGTGACGATCAAGAATCGTTATCCACTACCTAGGATCGACGATTTGTTTGATCAACTTCAAGGCGCAACGTATTTCTCTAAGATCGACCTACGGTCCGGCTATCACCAAATGCGGGTCCGTGAGGAAGATATTGAGAAAACGGCTTTCCGAACGCGTTACGGGCATTATGAATTTGTAGTTATGCCCTTCGGTCTCACGAATGCACCGGCGGCATTCATGGATTTAATGAACCGAGTGTGCCAACCTATGTTGGATAAGTCGGTAATCGTGTTCATTGACGACATACTCGTTTATTCTAAGAGTATGAAGGAACATGAGCATCATTTACGTGAAGTGTTGAAGACGTTGCGAAGGGAGAAATTGTACGCTAAGTTCTCCAAATGTGAATTTTGGCTAAGGGAAGTTCAATTCCTCGGCCATATTGTGAATCAAGAAGGTATTATGGTAGACCCAGGGAAGATCGAAACGGTGAAAAGTTGGAGTCGACCGACTACGCCTACGGAAATCCGAAGCTTTCTCGGATTGGCCGGTTATTATCGTCGGTTTATTCAAGACTTTTCTAAGATTGCTTCTCCTTTGACGAAATTGACGAGGAAGAATGTTAGATTTAATTGGGAAAACGAGCAAGAAGTCGCTTTCCAAACGTTGAAAGAGAAGTTGTGTAAGGCTCCGGTGTTAGTATTACCGGAAGGGATCGAAGACATGGTGGTTTATTGTGATGCTTCGTTGAATGGGCTCGGGTGTGTTTTGATGCAAAGAGGTAAAGTCATCGCTTATGCCTCTCGACAATTAAAAGAACACGAAACGAGATACCCGACTCATGATCTTGAGATGGCGGCGGTAGTGCATGCGTTGAAAATTTGGCGCCATTACTTGTATGGTGTCAAGTGTACGATATATTCGGATCACAAAAATTTGAAACATCTTTTCACTCAAAGAGATTTGAATTATCGTCAACGTAGATGGATGGATGTGGTGAAAGATTATGATTGTGAGATACTTTACCATCCCGGTAAGGCGAATGTGGTCGCGGATGCGTTAAGTCGAAAGACTCAACATCCGGCGATACGTATAACATCGTTACGTTTGATTATCACTAACGACTTTCTTGAAAAGATGGGTGAAGACCAAATAGAGGCTTATGTTCACGATAAGCACGCGGAACAAATCGTTGGCCAATCGGAGTTCATTATAATGGGCTCGCGTGGGTTGTTGTCCTTTCAAGGAAGGGTATGGGTACCTAAGATGGGGGACTACCGGCGAGTGCTACTTGATGAAGCACATAAGTCCAAGTATTCCATTCATCCGGGTGCAACAAAGATGTACTATGATTTGAAGAAAGATTATTGGTGGCCCGGCATGAAACGTGATGTGGTTAAGTATGTTGAGCAATGCGTCACGTGCTTGCAAGTTAAAGCCGAACACCAAAAGCCGTATGGTAAGTTACAACCATTGGAAGTCCCGAAATGGAAATGGGAGCACATTACCATGGACTTTATTACCAAGTTACCGAAGACGGTGCGAACCCAATACGATACAATTTGGGTGATTGTTGATAGATTGACGAAGAGTGCTTTGTTTCTTCCCATTAAAGAAGCAATATCGTCGGAGGCCTTGGCTAAGTTGTTTATCAAGGAAGTGGTCTCGCGACATGGCGTTCCTATATCTATTATTTCGGATCGAGATACCCGTTTTACATCTCGATTTTGGGAAAAGTTTCATGAAGATATGGGTACACAATTAAAGTTGAGCACGGCGTATCATCCTCAAACGGACGGTCAAACCGAGCGTACGAATCAAACTTTGGAAGATATGCTACGGGCGTGCATCATTGATTTTGGTGGTAGTTGGGATGAGCATTTACCCTTGGTGGAATTCTCGTATAATAATAGTTATCACACTAGTATTGGGATGCCACCTTATGAGATGCTTTATGGGCGTAGATGTCGAACTCCCATTTGTTGGGGAGAAGTGGGTCAACGAGAAATCGGAAGTTCCGATTTGGTATTGGAGATGAATAGTAAAATTGAAATGATTCGGGCTCGACTTAAAGCGGCGCAAGATAGACAAAAGTCTTATGCCGATAAAGGTAGAAGAACGATTGAGTTTCAAGAAGGTGATATGGTGATGCTTAAGGTTTCTCCATGGAAGGGTGTGATTCGGTTTCGAAAGCGAGGAAAGTTAGCTCCTCGGTTTATTGGTCCTTTCAAGGTAGTGGCACGTGTTGGTGAGGTTGCTTATCGATTAGAGTTACCCGAAGAACTTGCGGGAATTCATAATACGTTCCATGTTTCCCATCTTCGCAAGTGTCTTGTGGATGACTCGTCTTGGGTGCCGTTGGATGAGATTACCTTAAATAACAAGTTAGAGTATGCGGAAGAACCGGTCGCAATCCTTGATGAAAAGGTTAAGATGTTGCGGAACAAGGAAGTTAGAACCTTCAAGGTACAATGGCGGCATCGAAAGGGTTCCGAGTTTACATGGGAATCCGAAGAGTTTGTTTTGGTTTACCTTCCGGCTTGTCACGCGGCTTGGATCGCGAGGACGCGCTCCGATCTAAGTGGGGGAGAGTTGTAACACCCCGTTATTCCGTACACGCTTAAAGGTACACACCTAATCAATTGTACGTCTATAACTTGCTCGTTATGCGGCTAGAATAGCTAACTTGTTAGTTGTGTGTGAATGTGTATATAAATGTATATATATGTATGTAGATGAGTTTGGGTAGTGTTCGGTCTCGTGAGACTTAGATTGAGGCTTGGACGCGTATTGGGGAAACGAGGATGAAGTAATTAGTCGAGGAAACCTTGGAATTGTGTAAAATAGTCGAAGGGGTCTGTTGCAGTCAATTGTCGCGCCGCGACAAGGGGGTCCGCGCCGCGGCCCACCAAAGGATTTTAGAACAGGAACCAGCCTAAACTGAATAAACCTTTTTAGTGTATCGTCGCGCCGCGACGATTAATGCCGCGCCGCGGCAGGCCTGCTGGCCAGATTTCGGATTTAGTTCAAATTAAGGGATTTTGAGGGGCAAAATGGTAAATAGACGTATAGATCAGATGGGTGCATTAAATCTGGTCCACTAGATCATTTATTTCATTTTCCTTTTTCCTTTTTCTTCAATTTCTCTCCCAAAACTCTAACACCCAATTTAATTCAAAGTGAGATTGAGAGAGGAAGAAGTGAGGGTTGATCTTTGGAGCTAGTATTAAAGTTGATCCTTGTGACTCTAGCTACGTGGTGATAGTCTCGGTAAGTTCTAACTCTAAGTTTCGCGTTTTAATTGATTATGGCTAGGGTTTTGGTTAATAGAAACTTGTATGACCCATTTGGGAGTAAAATGGGTGAATTTGGGTTAGGTTGTTGTAATGAAACCCTAATGGCCATAATCTAGGATTTTGGTCTTGTAATTGTGAGTATGAAAGTGTTAATGGTTTTGTAAGCATTAAACACTTGTTAGAATTGAAAGAGATGTCAATTGGGTCAAGAATGTACTAGTTGACCTAGTTTGGGTAAAATGGGTGTAAATTACCCTAGGTGGATGTCATTTGAGGCTAGTAGACTTTAATGCACTAATGTTGGTAATTAAAGTCGAGTCTTGGCCTTTAAGGGGGCGGTTGTGGTGTAGTTGGGTCATTCAATGCGAATTGAGTCATTAAATGCCCAAGTAAATGTAATGTGGTTAATTCCACTAGTTTATATATTGAATTGGTACTTAATGTAATAGGTACTTGGCTTTGAGTTGGAAGCGAATATTCATCATCCTTGCATCAAGGTGAGTGGAATAATTATGCGTGAACGTATATAATGTATTTATTTGTGTGGTGTGAATGTGGAAGTGTCGCGGTGTTCAAGACACCACATTCTAGGTAACGAGTAGTATTGTCGCGGTGTTTAAGACACTACTCATTGTGTGATTGACTTGTGGTATTGTCGTGGTGTTTAAGACACCACAAGGTCATGAGAGTGGAAGTGTCGCGGTGTTCAAGACACCACTCATTGTATTGAATGAAGTGTGGATCCGTCGCGGTGTTTAAGACGCCACATTGTTGTAAGGGTGAGTTAGTCGCGGTGTTTAAGACATCACCCGGGGGACTAGTGATTACGCGGTGTGTAAGTAACACTAGTGGATGTTATGAACTCCAACGGACTATCATGTACCGTTCTCTTGTATACTTGGTTAACCATGGTTGTGCGAATTGTGCTTAGCATATTATATTGTGAACTATATGCTATTAGTGTTGCTAGCTTAATGTGGAACGTGGGTAGTAGTTTATGCATGATCGATTGCATGTTGTTGAATTGCTAGCTTGTATGTGGTATTGTGTAATTGTATGCAAGTAAGTAGATTATATATGATCATGTATAATTATTGCATTCACTAAGCGTTAGCTTACCCCTCGCGTTGTTTATCTTTTTAGTTGCAGGTGAGGATAAAGGGAAGGGGACTGTTGGACACTAGATGTCCTTGACGATGTGCTTGTAGGAGCTGTTGGAAGTTGACCACCTTTTGGGTAGTTTAGTCCCAAACCATGCTCGTTGGGTCGTTTGGTTTATAAACTATCATTGTATTCGGTCAAACTTGTATTAACTTAATTAATGGCCTTTGTGCCTTTTGTAAACATTGGAAATGGTTGTATGTTTTAATGGAACTTGTGATTTGGTCTACATATTTAATTGGCGCATAAATGTGTATATATATATATATATATAAAAAAATTTATCGTACGGAGTACGGGTTGGGTTGTTTCAGATCGCGACACCCGATTCACATCACGTTTCTGGCAGTCATTACAAAAAGCATTGGGAACTCGATTAGATATGAGCACCGCTTATCACCCACAGACAGATGGTCAAAGTGAAAGAACAATACAAACATTGGAAGACATGTTACGGGCATGCGTGATTGACTTTGGAACCAGTTGGGATCGACACTTACCGTTGGCAGAATTTTCATACAATAACAGCTATCATACGAGCATCAACGCAGCACCATTTGAAGCACTTTACGGTAGAAAGTGCAGATCTCCTATCTGTTGGAGTGAAGTAGGAGAAAGACAACTTACTGGACCAGAAATTATTCACGAAACCACCGAAAAGATCATTCAAATACAACAGCGATTGAAAACGGCCATGAGTCGCCAAAAGAGTTATGCTGATGTAAGAAGAAAACCGCTAGAATTTCAAGTGGGCGACAAAGTCATGTTGAAAGTGTCACCCTGGAAAGGCGTTGTACGATTCGGTAAACGAGGAAAGCTAAGTCCTAGGTACGTAGGACCCTTTGAAATCACCGAAAGAATTGGAGCAGTTGCTTATCGATTAAAGCTACCGCAAGAACTTAGTAGTGTTCACGACACATTTCACGTGTCAAATTTGAAGAAATGTTTAGCTGAAGAGGATGTCGTAATTCCTCTTGACGAAATACGAATTAATGATAAACTCCATTTTGTCGAAGAACCTGTTGAAATCATGGACCGTGAGGTCAAACAATTAAAACAAAGCAAAATACCGATAGTTAGAGTTCGTTGGAACGCAAGACGAGGACCCGAGTTTACTTGGGAACGTGAAGATCAAATGAAGCAAAAGTATCCACATTTGTTCACTGATATCGCTCATGAAATAGGTACTACTCAAAATTTCGGGACGAAATTTTCTTTAACGGGGAGGTACTGTGATGACCCGAAAAATTTCGACTAATTTAAACCAATTCTCTATACGATTTATTATTTTGGCACGTTAAACAAAGTCTGTTAGATTGAGTCTCAAAATTTTAGAACTGTTTCATATATACAATTACCTTTGACTACTCTCAACGATTCATGAACAATTATATGTATGTATATATATATATATATATATATATATATATATATATATATATATATATATATATATGTACAAGTAAAAAACGACTTTCCTACAGTAAAACCCTAGTTGCTACAGTAAAAATTACTTTGCTACAGTAAAACACTATTTGCTACAGTAAAACACTATTTGCTACAGTGAAACCGTATTTTGCTACAGTGCTACAGTGAAAACGACTTTGCTACAGTGATTTACTACAGTAAACACTATTTGCTACAGTAAACACTATTTGCTACAGTAACACTATTTGATGTCGACGAACTAGCAAACAAAAACGGAAAAGGCGGCCATGCAATCGCATGGCAAAAACACTGAAAACTCATGCGATCGCATGAGCTACAGTAAATCGAAAAGTAATATAAATACGCAGTTTGTTCGACGAAGTTTTTCATTAACTCTCAATATTTGTATTTATATTATAATTATAATTTTAAATTTAAGTTTAATAATAATAAGGTATATACGAGGGTGTTTTTAATTCGGGTTTCAAATCGCTTTAAGCTAAGGAAATATTAGGTATTATTCGGGGTATTGTTCTTGAATCCAAGGCCAACCATACAGTCGTCTACCATCATTACGTCTACGCAATTTGCCTACAATATTGAATCGCAATATTGAACTGTGAGTTTATAGTCTCCCTTTTTAAATACTTTAAATATTTTTGGGCTGAGAATACATGCAATTTATTTTAAACGCGATAAGACACAAGTACATACTAAATTCTACACTGAGTTAAACCGAAAATCCCTTAGCTTTGGTAACTAGTAGCTGCCAGTACATAGGATATGGACTGGTGGGCGCGAATAATTGTATATGGATCCATAGGGCTTGACATCCCCGTCCGAGCTAGAGCGCTAGCCTTTTAACGGACGTATGTTATTTGAGTTTAAGACACGTTGGTTTGCGTGTATTAAAACGAATGGGGTAATTATCACTATAGCGTTAAGTTTAGTTACCAGGGTGCTCTGTTACGTAGAATCTATTGATAAACTTTTGATGAAATCTTGTGGTCTATCTTTATATATGTTTATGACTCGAGCAATTAAACCTATAACTCACCAACATTCGTGTTGACTTTTTAGCATGTTTTATTCTCAGGTCCTTAGAATGCTTCCGCTGTGATGTGCTTGTTGCCTGCATGGAGTCTCTCATGCTTTGTACAAAGTTTATTGCATTCAAAATAAAACTGCGTTGTGTAATAAATAATTGGACTGTGATGTCAACCTGTAAATTAAAGACTTATGTATTTCGGGGTTTTGCTTATACCTAAGCACTTGCCCACATGTTTATAACTTTCTATGTTTAGAAAGTCACTTATTTTAATGAATGCAATATTTTATCAAAACGTATCATATAGAGGTCAAAACCTCACTGTGGAATCAATGATTAACGTGCCGCGTCAATAGCAATTTTGACGGGTCGTTACATATTCCAAAGACTGCTTTCAGAACACGTTACGGTCATTACGAGTTTATGGTCATGCCGTTTGGTTTAACTAATGCACCAGCTGTGTTCATGGACCTTATGAACCGAGTGTGTGGACCATACCTTGACAAGTTTGTCATTGTTTTCATTGATGACATACTTATTTACTCAAAGAATGACCAAGAACACGGTGAACATTTGAGAAACGTGTTAGAAGTATTGAGGAAGGAAGAATTGTACGCTAAGTTTTCAAAGTGTGCATTTTGGTTGGAAGAAGTTCAATTCCTCGGTCACATAGTGAACAAAGAAGGTATTAAGGTGGATCCGGCAAAGATAGAAACTGTTGAAAAGTGGGAAACCCCGAAAACTCCGAAACACATACGCCAGTTTTTAGGACTAGCTGGTTACTACAGAAGGTTCATCCAAGACTTTTCCAGAATAGCAAAACCCTTGACTGCATTAACGCATAAAGGGAAGAAATTTGAATGGAATGATGAACAAGAGAAAGCGTTTCAGTTATTGAAGAAAAAGCTAACTACGGCACCTATATTGTCATTGCCTGAAGGGAATGATGATTTTGTGATTTATTGTGATGCATCAAAGCAAGGTCTCGGTTGTGTATTAATGCAACGAACGAAGGTGATTGCTTATGCGTCTAGACAATTGAAGATTCACGAACAAAATTATACGACGCATGATTTGGAATTAGGCGCGGTTGTTTTTGCATTAAAGACTTGGAGGCACTACTTATATGGGGTCAAAAGTATTATATATACCGACCACAAAAGTCTTCAACACATATTTAATCAGAAACAACTGAATATGAGGCAGCGTAGGTGGATTGAATTATTGAATGATTACGACTTTGAGATTCGTTACCACCCGGGGAAGGCAAATGTGGTAGCCGATGCCTTGAGCAGGAAGGACAGAGAACCCATTCGAGTAAAATCTATGAATATAATGATTCATAATAACATTACTACTCAAATAAAGGAGGCGCAACAAGGAGTTTTAAAAGAGGGAAATTTAAAGGATGAAATACCCAAAGGATCGGAGAAGCATCTTAATATTCGGGAAGACGGAACCCGGTATAGGGCTGAAAGGATTTGGGTACCAAAATTTGGAGATATGAGAGAAATGGTACTTAGAGAAGCTCATAAAACCAGATACTCAATACATCCTGGAACGGGGAAGATGTACAAGGATCTCAAGAAACATTTTTGGTGGCCGGGTATGAAAGCCGATGTTGCTAAATACGTAGGAGAATGTTTGACGTGTTCTAAGGTCAAAGCTGAGCATCAGAAACCATCAGGTCTACTTCAACAACCCGAAATCCCGGAATGGAAATGGGAAAACATTACCATGGATTTCATCACTAAATTGCCAAGGACTGCAAGTGGTTTTGATACTATTTGGGTAATAGTTGACCGTCTCACCAAATCAGCACACTTCTTGCCAATAAGAGAAGATGACAAGATGGAGAAGTTAGCACGACTGTATTTGAAGGAAGTCATCTCCAGACATGGAATACCAATCTCTATTATCTCTGATAGGGATGGCAGATTTATTTCAAGATTCTGGCAGACATTACAGCAAGCATTAGGAACTCGTCTAGACATGAGTACTGCCTATCATCCACAAACTGATGGGCAGAGCGAAAGGACGATACAAACGCTTGAAGACATGCTACGAGCATGTGTTATTGATTTCGGAAACAGTTGGGATCGACATCTACCGTTAGCAGAATTTTCCTACAACAACAGCTACCATTCAAGCATTGTGATGGCGCCGTTTGAAGCACTTTATGGTAGAAAGTGCAGGTCTCCGATTTGTTGGAGTTAAGTGGGGGATAGACAGATTACGGGTCCGGAGATTATACAAGAAACTACCGAGAAGATCATCCAAATTCAACAACGGTTGAAAACCGCCCAAAGTCGACAAAAGAGCTACGCTGACATTAAAAGAAAAGATATAGAATTTGAAATTGGAGAGATGGTCATGCTTAAAGTTGCACCTTGGAAAGGCGTTGTTCGATTTGGTAAATGAGGGAAATTAAATCCAATGTATATTGGACCATTCAAGATTATTGATCGTATCGGACCAGTAGCTTACCGACTAGAGTTACCTCAACAACTCGCGGCTGTACATAACACTTTCCACGTCTCGAATTTAAAGAAATGTTTTGCTAAAGAAGATCTCACTATTCCGTTAGATGAAATCCAAATCAACGAAAAACTTCAATTCATCGAAGAACCCGTCGAAATAATGGATCGTGAGGTTAAAAGACTTAAGCAAAACAAGATACCAATTGTTAAGGTTCGATGGAATGCTCGTAGAGGACCTGAGTTCACCTGGGAGCGTGAAGATCAGATAAAGAAGAAATACCAGCATCTATTTCCAGAAGATTCGTCAACACCTTCAACAGCTTAAAATTTCGGGACGAAATTTATTTAACGGGTAGGTACTGTAGTGACCCGAACTTTTCCATGTTTATATATATTAATTGAGATTGATATTTACATGATTAAATGTTTCCAACATGTTAAGCAATCAAACTTTTTAAGACTTGATTAATTGAAATATGTTTCATATAGACAATTGACCACCCAAGTTGACCGGTGATTCACGAACGTTAAAACTTGTAAAAACTATATGATGACATATATATGGATATATATATAGTTAACATGATACTATGATAAGTAAACATATCATTAAGTATATTAACAATGAACTACATATGTAAAAACAAGACTACTAACTTAATGATTTTTTAAACGAGACATATATGTAACGATTATCGTTGTAAAGACATTTAATGTATATATATCATATTAAGAGATATTCATACATGATAATATCATGATAATATAATAATTTAAAATCTCATTTGATATTATAAACATTGGGTTAACAACATTTAACAAGATCGTTAACCTAAAGGTTTCAAAACAACACTTACATGTAACGACTAACGATGACTTAACGACTCAGTTAAAATGTATATACATGTAGTGTTTTAATATGTATTTATACACTTTTGAAAGAATTCAATACACTTATCAAAATACTTCTACTTAACAAAAATGCTTACAATTACATCCTCGTTCAGTTTCATCAACAATTCTACTCGTATGCACCCGTATTCGTACTCGTACAATACACAGCTTTTAGATGTATGTACTATTGGTATATACACTCCAATGATCAGCTCTTAGCAGCCCATGTGAGTCACCTAACACATGTGGGAACCATCATTTGGCAACTAGCATGAAATATCTCATAAAATTACAAAAATATGAGTAATCATTCATGACTTATTTACATGAAAACAAAATTACATATCCTTTATATCTAATCCATACACCAACGACCAAAAACACCTACAAACACTTTCATTCTTCAATTTTCTTCATCTAATTGATCTCTCTCAAGTTCTATCTTCAAGTTCTAAGTGTTCTTCATAAATTCCAAAAGTTCTAGTTTCATAAAATCAAGAATACTTTCAAGTTTGCTAGCTCACTTCCAATCTTGTAAGGTGATCATCCAACCTCAAGAAATCTTTGTTTCTTACAGTAGGTTATCATTCTAATACAAGGTAATAATCATATTCAAACTTTGGTTCAATTTCTATAACTATAACAATCTTATTTCAAGTGATGATCTTACTTGAACTTGTTTTCGTGTCATGATTCTGCTTCAAGAACTTCGAGCCATCAAGGATCCATTGAAGCTAGATCCATTTTTCTCTTTTCCAGTAGGTTTATCCAAGGAACTTAAGGTAGTAATGATGTTCATAACATCATTCGATTCATACATATAAAGCTATCTTATTCGAAGGTTTAAACTTGTAATCACTAGAACATAGTTTAGTTAATTCTAAACTTGTTCGCAAACAAAAGTTAATCCTTCTAACTTGACTTTTAAAATCAACTAAACACATGTTCTATATCTATATGATATGCTAACTTAATGATTTAAAACCTGGAAACACGAAAAACAACGTAAAACCGAATTTACGCCGTCGTAGTAACACCGCGGGCTGTTTTGGGTTAGTTAATTAAAAACTATGATAAACTTTGATTTTAAAATTGTTATTCTGAGAAAATGATTTTTATTATGAACATGAAACTATATCCAAAAATTATGATTAAACTCAAAGTGGAAGTATGTTTTCTAAAATGGTCATCTAGACGTCGTTCTTTCGACTGAAATGACTACCTTTACAAAAACGAATTTTAACTTATTTTTCCGACTATAAACCTATACTTTTCTGTTTAGATTCATAAAATAGAGTTCAATATGAAACCATAGCAATTTGATTCACTCAAAACGGATTTAAAATGAAGAAGTTATGGGTAAAACAAGATTGGATAATTTTTCTCATTTTAGCTACGTGAAAATTGGTAACAAATCTATTCCAACCATAACTTAATCAACTTGTATTGTATATTATGTAATCTTGAGATACCATAGACACGTATACAATGTTTCGACCTATCATGTCGACACATCTATATATATTTCGGAACAACCATAGACACTCTATATGTGAATGTTGGAGTTAGCTATACAGGGTTGAGGTTGATTCCAAAATATATATAGTTTGAGTTGTGATCAATACTGAGATACTTATACACTGGGTCGTGGATTGATTCAAGATAATATTTATCGATTTATTTCTGTACATCTAACTGTGGACAACTAGTTGTAGGTTACTAACGAGGACAGCTGACTTAATAAACTTAAAACATCAAAATATATTAAAAGTGTTGTAAATATATTTTGAACATACTTTGATATATATGTATATATTGTTATAGGTTCGTGAATCAACCAGTGGCCAAGTCTTACTTCCCGACGAAGTAAAAATCTATGAAAGTGAGTTATAGTCCCACTTTTAAAATCTAATATTTTTGGGATGAGAATACATGCAGGTTTTATAAATGATTTACAAAATAGACACAAGTACGTGAAACTACATTCTATGGTTGAATTATCGAAATCGAATATGCCCCTTTTTATTAAGTCTGGTAATCTAAGAATTAGGGAACAGACACCCTAATTGACGCGAATCCTAAAGATAGATCTATCGGGCCCAACAAGCCCCATCCAAAGTACCGGATGCTTTAGTACTTCGAAATTTATATCATATCCGAAGGGTGTCCCGGAATGATGGGGATATTCTTATATATGCATCTTGTTAATGTCGGTTACCAGGTGTTCACCATATGAATGATTTTTATCTCTATGTATGGGATGTGTATTGAAATATGAAATCTTGTGGTCTATTGTTACGATTTGATATATATAGGTTAAACCTATAACTCACCAACATTTTTGTTGACGTTTAAAGCATGTTTATTCTCAGGTGAATATTAAGAGCTTCCGCTATTGCATACTAAAATAAGGACAAGATTTGGAGTCCATGTTTGTATGATATTGTGTAAAAACTGCATTCAAGAAACTGATTTCGATGTAACATATTTGTATTGTAAACCATTATGTAATGGTCGTGTGTAAACAGGATATTTTAGATTATCATTATTTGATAATCTACGTAAAGCTTTTTAAACCTTTATTTATGAAATAAAGGTTATGGTTTGTTTTAAAAATGAATGCAGTCTTTGAAAAACGTCTCATATAGAGGTCAAAACCTCGCAACGAAATCAATTAATATGGAACGTTTTTAATCAATAAGAACGGGACATTTCACTGTCCTGGTTAGTAACCTACAACTAGTTGTCCACAGTTAGATGTACAGAAATAAATCGATAAATATTATCTTGAATCAATCCATGACCCAGGGTATACGTATCTCAGTATTGATCACAACTCAAACTATATATATTTTGGAATCAACCTCAACCCTGTATAGCTAACTCCAACATTCACATATAGAGTGTCTATGGTTGTTCCGAAATATATATAGATGTGTCGACATGATAGGTCGAAACATTGTATACGTGTCTATGGTATCTCAAGATTACATAATATACAATACAAGTTGATTAAGTTATTGTTGGAATAGATTTGTTACCAATTTTCACGTAGCTAAAATGAGAAAAATTATCCAATCTTGTTTTACCCATAACTTCTTCATTTTAAATCCGTTTTGAGTGAATCAAATTGATATGGTTTCATATTGAACTCTATTTTATGAATCTAAACATAAAAAGTATAGGTTTATAGTCGGAAAAATAAGTTACAAGTCGTTTTTGTAAAGGTAGTCATTTCAGTCGAAAGAACGACGTCTAGATGACCATTTTAGAAAACATACTTCCACTTTGAGTTTAACCATAATTTTTGGATATAGTTTCATGTTCATAATAAAAATCATTTTCTCAGAATAACAACTTTTAAATCAAAGTTTATCATAGTTTTTAATTAACTAACCCAAAACAGCCCGCGGTGTTACTACGACGGCGTAAATCCGGTTTTACGGTGTTTTTCGTGTTTCCAGGTTTTAAATCATTAAGTTAGCATATCATATAGATATAGAACATGTGTTTAGTTGATTTTAAAAGTCAAGTTAGAAGGATTAACTTTTGTTTGCGAACAAGTTTAGAATTAACTAAACTATGTTCTAGTGATTACAAGTTTAAACCTTCGAATAAGATAGCTTTATATGTATGAATCGAATGATGTTATGAACATCATTACTACCTTAAGTTCCTTGGATGAACCTACTGGAAAAGAAAAAAATGGATCTAGCTTCAATGGATCCTTGGATGGCTCGAAGTTCTTGAAGCAGAATCATGACACGAAAACAAGTTCAAGTAAGATCATCACTTGAAATAAGATTGTTATAGTTATAGAAATTGAACCAAAGTTTGAATATGATTATTACCTTGTATTAGAATGATAACCTACTGTAAGAAACAAAGATTTCTTGAGGTTGGATGATCACCTTACAAGATTGGAAGTGAGCTAGCAAACTTGAAAGTATTCTTGATTTTATGAAACTAGAACTTTTGGAATTTATGAAGAACACTTAGAACTTGAAGATAGAACTTGAGAGAGATCAATTAGATGAAGAAAATTGAAGAATGAAAGTGTCATAACCCGTCCTTAACCATAAGAACGTGTTAGATAACGTATGATTTCATTGCGAGGTATTGACCTCTATATGCGACATTTTTTTAAAAGAGAAACTGCATATATTATACATTACAAACTATAACCATTATTTTTGTTACAAGCTTTAGACAATAAAAAGATGATTATCGTTTAGCGATAATCTTCGACTTACAAACTTTACATATAATGATAACAACACGATTTCGAGCATATTTTACAACACAAATCCTTGGGTATGCAGTTTTATTTTTGACACAAATATGCGTACGCAAGATCCTGCTCAAATTCAACATAATGCAGCGGAAGCTTTAGTAATCACCTGAGAATAGACATGTTTTAAAAGGTCAACATAAAGTTGGTGAGATATAGGTTTAATGCCGGCAGCAATATATATATATATAGACCACAAGATTTCGTATATAAACAGTTTAATAAAAATATTCTAAGTGGTTGAGCACTTGGTAACCATACTTAACATTTAATCACGTCGCATATTCCCTTTATTATGAAATCTTACTACACCGTACCAAGTGTAGTCACGAAACGAAGTACTGTGCAACCGTTGAATACTGGTCGTCCAGTCCGGTTGGGGTTGTCAGGCCCGATAGATCTATCAACAGGATTCGCGTTTACAATACCGCTGTAAATAACAGTTACCAAGCTACAGGGAAGTATGCCAGTGGTACAACTCAACGTAGAATATATTTTTCAGTTACTTGTGTCCATATCGTAAAACATAAAATACATGTATTCTCATCCCGAAATATTTAGAGTTTAAAAGTGGGACTATATACTCACTTTCGTCTTGAAGATATATATATAATTTGACTTGGTCTCCGGTTGATATCACGAACCTATCCATATATAATATATCAATACCTTTTCTTTTTAAACAAACGTCACATATATATACTTGTTATACTTTTAATACTTTGAATAATTCCTTAGTCCGTAGTTAGCAGTTCGTTGTTAGTAATTCAATTTTAATGGTTCATTTTTAGATGTTTAATATACCCGCAATGAAATAAATAAAACCCCCAACGAAATAAATAAAACCCCATCGTATATGTATTGGTCGAGATTAATCTTAACCCATGGTACCGGTGTTGTCAAATGACGTGTTGCGTACATAAAGTACCGGTGTTGTCAAATGACGTGTTGCGTACAATCATGGGATCTTATGATTAATCTTCTCGTGTTGTTTACGGGTGATCCTGAACCATATAAAATTGAATTATAAGTACATATATATAAAATATCATGTTAACTTAAAAAGATGTGATTTATTTAATTTTTTCCCAATTATTTTCGTGGCTAAACTAGTCTTGGATATCCGATTTTGTTTCGGTCATAGTTTCTTCGTTACAACTCCGTTTTCGTTGATTCAACTTGCCATCTCCTTGGATCGAGTCCCTCTTTAAGACTATGAACTGTAAATACCTTAGTTTGTATTCAAAATAACACGGCATAGGTCAAACTTTAGTGAAACTTATGAAGTTAATCATTTTCCATCATGTAAACAACCTCAAATGATTATTTTTCTAAAAATACTTATACTTTGAGTTAAATCATGAAATTTTTATGTGTTATCATATTCATAGTAAAAATCATTTTTCCAGAAAATAAACCTCCAATTCAAAGTTTAAGATGGTTTTTAATTATCCAACCCAAAACAGCCCCCGGTTGCACTCCGACGTCGTAAATTCAGTTTTTAAGGTGTTCTTTGAAAAACCAAGTTATACCTTGTTAAGTTAGCATATAATTAAGATATGTTACAGGTCTTGAAGTATTTTAAAAGTTAAGTTAGAAGGATCTATTTAGTTTGCGAACAAGTTTGAAATCATTCAAACTATGTTCTAGTTTATAAACTCTTATATATATAGCTTTAAATATATGAATTGAAAAAGAGTTGAAGTAGAGTTTTTACCTCAAGTTTAAAATGTAAAGTTGCTGGAAAGAAGTAGTAAAATAAAAGTTGAGAGAGTTCTTGCAAGTGTGTGTGAAAATTGGAAGTAAAATTTGGAAAATGAATGTGTAAAAATGAGTTAGAAATGGTGCTTATTTATAGGCTTGAAAATTTGGTTTTTAGTGAAAATATCTAAGATAAGTTAAAATTTATTATGTCATGAATGACATATTATTCCAATAATTGAAGATTTCTATTGGTATATACTAATAGTAAATACTTCTAGAAGCTGTGTATAGTACCCTAGATATACGTATAGGATTATTGAGGAAACGGAACGAGAATTCAAATATAACTATCTTTTGTAAATATACTTATATTGTTTTATGTATAAAAGCCCTTTAAAACTGATTAAATACATTACTTATACGATATATGTATAAACATTATAAATCATCAGTATTTATGTCAAATAACGTTACGTAGGTTATTGTTTTGAAAACTTAAGTTAGTAGTTTCAAAATATACTTATGACTTTTTGTTATTAATACAAAATGAGATATTAAAACATCCTTAGATCATGTTAAATATGTATGTATAATTATCATATATTGTATAGTTCGTGATATCATCGGTCAAACTAGACGGTCAAACGTTGTGTAAAACTCTTTTCAAAAACATAAGTCTCAACAATTTGGATTGCTTATCATGTTGGTAAGGTTTAATTTATGTAAATATTAATCTCATAAGTATAGAACGATCGGAAAAGTGCGGGTCGTTACAGTACCTACCCGTTAAATAAATTTCGTTCCGAAATTTTAAAATTGTACCTATTTTGCGTCATCGAGAAACAAGTGTGGATACTTTTGTTTCATCTGATCCTCTCGTTCCCAAGTAAACTCAGGACCTCTTCGAGCATTCCAACGAACCTTAACGATTGGTATGTTGCTCTGCTTGAGCTGTTTAACTTCACGATCCATGATTTCGATTGGTTCTTCGATGAATTGTAGTTTCTCATCGACATGGATTTCTTCAAGAGGAATGGTGAGGTCTTCCTTTGCAAGACACTTCTTAAGGTTTGAGACGTGAAAGGTATTGTGTACTCCGGCGAGTTGTTGCGGTAACTCGAGTCGATAAGCTACCGGTCCAATGCGTTCGATGATCTTGAACGGGCCTACATATCTTGGGTTCAGTTTACCTCTTTTACCGAAACGTATTACACCTTTCCAAGGTGACACCTTTAGCATAACCATGTCCCCAATCTGAAACTCTAATGGTTTCCTTCGGACATCGGCGTAGCTCTTTTGGCGACTTCGGGCTGTTTTCAATCTCTCCTTGATTTGTACTATCTTCTCAGTCGTTTCGTGTATGATCTCGGGACCAGTTAATTGTCGATCTCCTACTTCATTCCAACAGATAGGAGATCTACACTTCCTTCCATACAATGCTTCGAATGGTGCAGCTTTAATGCTTGCATGATAACTATTATTATACGAAAATTCTGCTAACGGTAGATACTTATCCCATCCGTTTCCAAAATCGATCACACATGCCCTGAGCATGTCTTCAAGAGTCTGAATCGTTCTTTCACTCTGCCCGTCGGTTTGCGGATGATATGCGGTACTCATATCTAAACGAGTTCCTAGTGCCTCCTGCAGTGATTGCCAGAACTTTGAGGTAAATCTACTATCACGATCGGATATAATGGAAATAGGTATTCCATGCCTTGAAACAATTTCCTTTATATACAATCGTAATAGTTTCTCCATTCTATCCGTTTCCTTTATAGGCAAGAAATGTGCAGATTTGGTAAGACGATCAACAATCACCCAAATGGTGTCGTATCCCCAGGCAGTCTTTGGTAACTTCGTGATGAAATCCATGGTAATACCATCCCATTTCCATTCTGGGATTTCTGGTTGTTGAAGTAACCCTGATGGTTTCTGGTGTTCTGCCTTGACCTTGGAACAAGTTAAACACTCCCCAACATATGTTGCAACGTCTGTCTTTAAGTTAGGCCACCAATAATGTGTCTTAAGATCTTGATACATCTTTCCAACTCCAGGATGTATCGAGTATCTTGTCTTATGTGCCTCGTTCAATATCAACTTCCTTAATCCACCCAACTTCGGTACCCAAATACGGTTTGCAAAATATCGAATTCCATCTTCCCGTATAACGAGTTGCTTCTCATACTTCTTCATTATTTCATTTCCTATATTTTCTTTAGTAAGTGCTTCTCGTTGAACTTCTTTGATTTGTGAGTTGAGATTCATGCGAATTTTTATGTTCATCGCTCGTACTCGAATTGGTTCTCGTTCCTTTCTGCTTAGTGCGTCAGCCACCACATTCGCTTTCCCGAGATGATAACGAATTTCACAATCATAGTCATTTATTAACTCGACCCACCTACGTTGCCTCATGTTCAGCTGTTTCTGATCAAAAATATGTTGAAGACTTTTATGATCAGTAAACACAGTGCATCTAACCCCATATAAGTAGTGTCTCCATATCTTTAACGCAAACACGACTGCTCCCAGTTCTAGATCATGCGTCGTATAATTCCGCTCGTGAATCTTCAATTGTCGAGATGCGTATGCAATAACTTTCTTTCGTTGCATAAGAACACAACCAAAACCTTGTCGCGAAGCGTCACAATATATTTCAAAATCATCGTTCCCTTCAGGTAACGATAAAATAGGCGCCGTAGTTAACTTCTTCTTCAGTAATTGAAATGCGTTCTCCTGCTCCGAGGTCCATTCGTATTTCTTCCCTTTTTGCGTTAATGCTGTCAACGGCTTAGCTATTCGGGAAAAATCTTGAATAAACCTTCTATAATAACCGGCTAAACCCAAAAATTGGCGTATCTGCATTGGTGTTTTAGGAGTCTCCCATTTTTCAATGGCTTCAATTTTTGCTGGATCAACCTGAATTCCTTTGCTACTAACAACGTGACCAAGAAATTGCACTTCTTTCAACCAGAAAGCACACTTAGAAAATTTAGCGTATAGCTGTTCTTTTCTCAACAACTCTAATATCAACCTTAAATGCTGCTCATGCTCTTGCTCACTCTTGGAATAGATAAGAATGTCATCAATGAAAACGATAACAAACTTATCTAAATACGGACTACAAACTCGATTCATGAGGTCCATGAATACAGCTGGCGCATTCGTCAATCCAAACGGCATGACCAAAAATTTGTAATGACCATAACGTGTCCGAAAAGCAGTTTTTGGAATGTCCTCTTCTTTGACACGTAGTTGATGATAGCCCGATCTTAGGTCGATTTTCGAATAAACACATGATCCCTGGAGTTGATCAAATAAGTCGTCAATTCTCGGTAGTGGATACCGATTTTTGATAGTTAACTTATTTAATTCACGATAATCTATACACATCCTAAAAGATCCATCTTTCTTTTTAACAAATAGAATCGGAGCTCCCCACGGTGAAGTACTTGGTCGTATGAATCCATGATCCAGTAATTCTTTTAACTGACTCTGAAGTTCTTTTAACTCGGACGGTGCAAGTCTATATGGAGCACGAGCCACTGGTGCGGCTCCTGGTACTAAATCTATTTGAAATTCTACAGATCTAAATGGAGGTAATCCCGGCAACTCTTCTGGAAAAACTTCAGGAAAATCTCTTGCCACAGGCACGTCGTTGATGCACTTCTCTTTTTCTTTCTTTTCGACTTTATTAACATGTGCTAAGATAGCATAGCACCCTTTCTTCAAGCACTTTTGAGCTTTCAAATAACTAATGAGTTTTAGCTTTGAGTTACCCTTCTCTCCATAAATCATCACCGGCATTCTATCCTTACAAGGAATGCGAATTGCCTTCTTGGCACACACAACTTCAGCTCCTACTTTGGACATCCAGTCCATGCCGACTATTACATCAAAACTTCCTAATTCTACGGGTATTAAGTCAATTTTAAATGTTTCTCCGGCTAAATTTATTTTACAATCACGGCAAATTTTATCGGCTTTAATTAGTTTACCATTAGCTAACTCAATCATGTACTTAGCATCTAGAGGTAATGATGAACAATTCAATTTAGCGTAAAAGCCTCTACTCACGTAACTTCTATCGGCACCAGTATCAAATATAATAGATGCGGATAAGTTATTAATGGTAAACGTACCCGTAACAAGCTCTGGGTCTTCACACGCCTCTCTAGCATTAATAACAAATGCTCTTCCACGTGCAGATCCATTATTCTTCTCTGGATTCAGACACTGGCTCTTATAGTGACCTTGTTTTCCACACCCATAACAAGTAATGGTAGCCAAAGCAGTTCTATTTGCATTGGTGGCAGGAGTCTTGGTACCATTTGTATTTGTAACGAGAGCCCTACAATCTTCAACAAGATGACCCTTTCGATTACATTTGTTGCATACCACATTACAGTAGCCAGAGTGATGTTTGTGGCATCGGTTGCATAAAGGATTTTATCCTTTGTAACCAAAGCTTGAACCACCACCTGCACCTTGTATGGTTTCTTGTTTCTTAAAAGATTGTTGTTGGTTACCTCGATCATAATTTCCATTCCACTTTCTTTTGTTACCTGATACCTTCACATCAGTATTGGATGCTTTCTTATCCATGATGACCTGATCCATTAGCTCGTTTGCCATGGTTATAGCTTCATGAATTGTCTTAGGTTTCGATGCTGTAACGTTTGCCTTGACCTTTTTGGGCAAACCATCTTTGTACATTTCAATCTTCCGTTCTTCGGTTGGAACCAATTCAGGACATAGCAAAACTAATTCCATGAATCGCTGATTGTAGTTGGTGATTTCAGTACCAACAACCTTCAGGCTTCGTAATTCATCTTCCAACTTCCTAACCTCGTTCCTTGGACAATACTCGTTGATTAACATTGTTTTGAATTCTTCCCAAGGAGTATCATAAGCTACATCTCCTCCTACAGCCTTCACATAATTTTTCCACCACGTGAGTGCACTATCTTGTAAAGTGCACGATGCATACTTGGTCATGTCCTTTTCAACACAACCACTGATTTTAAACACAGTCTCCATCTTTTCTATCCACCGGGTTAAACCGATTGGTCCTTCTGTTCCACTGAATGATGAGGGCTTGCAAGCTTGAAAAGTTTTGTAAGTGCACCCCACACGAGGATTTGGGTTAACTGCAGCACCTCTTGCAGCCTCGACCCATAATATTCTGTCGTTCACTCGTTGATTGATGAGTTCCTGGATTTCTTGTTCCGTCATTCGGTTCAATCGCGCCATATTCTTCTATAAGAATGAAAAGAAAATAATTATTCACATGGAATATTATAGATGTAGTGTATATTTACAGTACATTATAGCTTATTAATAATATGAACCAGGTATTATTATAAAAGCCTTTTCTTCTTATTAGCGTTTTATAATTATATCTAGGGTAGTACCTACCCGTTAATGTCCATACTTAATAGCTTAGTACAGAATCAATTACTACCATCTAAATAATACTTAACCATGGAAAATTATTGCATTTCACACTTCACTATTTTACATATGCTTATCTTATATCGAACATTAAGCAAACCACACTAATAATATTATACAAAACATTATATGATCCCATGGTTTAATACGGCAGCGCATCGTTTGGTCTATTTTCCAGGACGTTTAGGTTCAAGGAATGGCCTAACGCTTATCCTAGCTGTCTGCCTATATTTTGGCTGTGGGGCTGAAGAACTGGATGCCGGGACAGCACGAATAGGAATAGCGGGAATAGGGGTGGTAGTGTCTAGTGGAGTTGGTGCCACATCATCCTTACTAAACTCGGGATTTGAATTTTCTAATTCATTAGCCTTTCGTTTCTTTCCTAGTTCGAACTCGTCTTTTGTAATTTCCTGTATTTCTTCCTCGGGTTCACTTTCCTCCTCGGGTTCACTTTCCTCCTCGGGTTCACTTTCCTCCTCGGGTTCACTTTCCTCCTCGGGTTCACTTTCCGGGTTCTCTATAGTCGGTTCATCCGGAATTTGTGAGTCTTCCCCAAAGATATTATTTTCGTCATCGGATAGGTTAATGACTGGAACACCATCTGAAGATTCTGGTTCGGAGTCGCTGAATGTGATAACAAGTTTTGAGCCCGACATCTATCACACAACAACTAACCCATTAGTACTACATAATATTTACATATAAATTTTAACCAACAATGATAAGCAATGGTTTTTAAATCAGACCCGGTAAAAGTCCAGACTTACTAATGTATCCTAACGACTTATCAGTTAGACACACTAATGCAAATCTGGTTCGCTAAGACCACCGCTCTGATACCACATGTCATAACCCGTCCTTAACCATAAGAACGTGTTAGATAACGTATGATTTCATTGCGAGGTATTGACCTCTATATGCGACATTTTTTTAAAAGAGAAACTGCATATATTATACATTACAAACCATAACCATTATTTTTGTTACAAGCTTTAGACAATAAAAAGATGATTATCGTTTAGCGATAATCTTCGACTTACAAACTTTACATATAATGATAACAACACGATTTCGAGCATATTTTACAACACAAATCCTTGGGTATGCAGTTTTATTTTTGACACAAATATGCGTACGCAAGATCCTGCTCAAATTCAACATAATGCAGCGGAAGCTTTAGTAATCACCTGAGAATAGACATGTTTTAAAAGGTCAACATAAAGTTAGTGAGATATAGGTTTAATGCCGGCAACAATATATATATATAGACCACAAGATTTCGTATATAAACAGTTTAATAAAAATATTCTAAGTGGTTGAGCACTTGGTAACCATACTTAACATTTAATCACGTCGCATATTCCCTTTATTATGAAATCTTACTACACCGTACCAAGTGTAGTCACGAAACGAAGTACTGTGCAACCGTTGAATACTGGTCGTCCAGTCCGGTTGGGGTTGTCAGGCCCGATAGATCTATCAACAGGATTCGCGTTTACAATACCGCTGTAAATAACAGTTACCAAGCTACAGGAAAGTATGCCAGTGGTACAACTCAACGTAGAATATATTTTTCAGTTACTTGTGTCCATATCGTAAAACATAAAATACATGTATTCTCATCCCGAAATATTTAGAGTTTAAAAGTGGGACTATATACTCACTTTCGTCTTGAAGATATATATATAATTTGACTTGGTCTCCGGTTGATATCACGAACCTATCCATATATAATATATCAATACCTTTTCTTTTTAAACAAACGTCACATATATATACTTGTTATACTTTTAATACTTTGAATAATTCCTTAGTCCGTAGTTAGCAGTTCGTTGTTAGTAATTCAATTTTAATGGTTCATTTTTAGATGTTTAATATACCCGCAATGAAATAAATAAAACCCCCAACGAAATAAATAAAACCCCATCGTATATGTATTGGTCGAGATTAATCTTGACCCATGGTACCGGTGTTGTCAAATGACGTGTTGCGTACATAAAGTACCGGTGTTGTCAAATGACGTGTTGCGTACAATCATGGGATCTTATGATTAATCTTCTCGTGTTGTTTACGGGTGATCCTGAACCATATAAAATTGAATTATAAGTACATATATATAAAATATCATGTTAACTTAAAAAGATGTGATTTATTTAATTTTTTCCCAATTATTTTCGTGGCTAAACTAGTCTTGGATATCCGATTTTGTTTCGGTCATAGTTTCTTCGTTACAACTCCGTTTTCGTTGATTCAACTTGCCATCTCCTTGGATCGAGTCCCTCTTTAAGACTATGAACTGTAAATACCTTAGTTTGTATTCAAAATAACACGGCATAGGTCAAACTTTAGTGAAACTTATGAAGTTAATCATTTTCCATCATGTAAACAACCTCAAATGATTATTTTTCTAAAAATACTTATACTTTGAGTTAAATCATGAAATTTTTATGTGTTATCATATTCATAGTAAAAATCATTTTTCCAGAAAATAAACCTCCAATTCAAAGTTTAAGATGGTTTTTAATTATCCAACCCAAAACAGCCCCCGGTTGCACTCCGACGTCGTAAATTCAGTTTTTAAGGTGTTCTTTGAAAAACCAAGTTATACCTTGTTAAGTTAGCATATAATTAAGATATGTTACAGGTCTTGAAGTATTTTAAAAGTTAAGTTAGAAGGATCTATTTAGTTTGCGAACAAGTTTGAAATCATTCAAACTATGTTCTAGTTTATAAACTCTTATATATATAGCTTTAAATATATGAATTGAAAAAGAGTTGAAGTAGAGTTTTTACCTCAAGTTTAAAATGTAAAGTTGCTGGAAAGAAGTAGTAAAATAAAAGTTGAGAGAGTTCTTGCAAGTGTGTGTGAAAATTGGAAGTAAAATTTGGAAAATGAATGTGTAAAAATGAGTTAGAAATGGTGCTTATTTATAGGCTTGAAAATTTGGTTTTTAGTGAAAATATCTAAGATAAGTTAAAATTTATTATGTCATGAATGACATATTATTCCAATAATTGAAGATTTCTATTGGTATATACCAATAGTAAATACTTCTAGAAGCTGTGTATAGTACCCTAGATATACGTATAGGATTATTGAGGAAACGGAACGAGAATTCAAATATAACTATCTTTTGTAAATATACTTATATTGTTTTATGTATAAAAGCCCTTTAAAACTGATTAAATACATTACTTATACGATATATGTATAAACATTATAAATCATCAGTATTTATGTCAAATAACGTTACGTAGGTTATTGTTTTGAAAACGTAAGTTAGTAGTTTCAAAATATACTTATGACTTTTTGTTATTAATACAAAATGAGATATTAAAACATCCTTAGATCATGTTAAATATGTATGTATAATTATCATATATTGTATAGTTCGTGATATCATCGGTCAAACTAGACGGTCAAACGTTGTGTAAAACTCTTTTCAAAAACATAAGTCTCAACAATTTGGATTGCTTATCATGTTGGTAAGGTTTAATTTATGTAAATATTAATCTCATAAGTATAGAACGATCGGAAAAGTGCGGGTCGTTACAGAAAGTGTTTGTAGGTGTTTTTGGTCGTTGGTGTATGGATTAGATATAAAGGATATGTAATTTTGTTTTCAAGTAAATAAGTCATGAATGATTACTCATATTTTTGTAATTTTATGAGATATTTCATGCTAGTTGCCAAATGATGGTTCCCACATGTGTTAGGTGACTCACATGGGCTGCTAAGAGCTGATCATTGGAGTGTATATACCAATAGTACATACATCTAAAAGCTGTGTATTGTACGAGTACGAATACGGGTGCATACGAGTAGAATTGTTGATGAAACTGAACGAGGATGTAATTGTAAGCATTTTTGTTAAGTAGAAGTATTTTGATAAGTGTGTTGAAGTCTTTCAAAAGTGTATAAATACATATTAAAACACTACATGTATATACATTTTAACTGAGTAGTTAAGTCATCGTTAGTCGTTACATGTAAGTGTTGTTTTGAAACCTTTAGGTTAACGATCTTGTTAAATGTTGTTAACCCAATGTTTATAATATCAAATGAGATTTTAAATTATTATATTATCATGATATTATCATGTATGAATATCTCTTAATATGATATATATACATTAAATGTCTTTACAACGATAATCGTTACATATATGTCTCGTTTAAAAATCATTAAGTTAGTAGTCTTGTTTTTACATATGTAGTTCATTGTTAATATACTTAATGATATATTTACTTATCATAGTATCATGTTAACTATATATATATCCATATATATGTCATCATATAGTTTTTACAAGTTTTAACGTTCGTGAATCACCGGTCAACTTGGGTGGTCAATTGTCTATATGAAACATATTTCAATTAATCAAGTCTTAACAAGTTTGATTGCTTAACATGTTGGAAACATTTAATCATGTAAATATCAATCTCAATTAATATATATAAACATGGAAAAGTTCGGGTCACTACACCGCGCGATGCCGCGGGGTCTTTGGGTTGCGTATACATAGGTAACGGAGCATATTATAGGTGTGTATATGTATTGAATGTAGTCCGATGTATTGAGCGTTTTTTAAGTGTCCGTTTCGCGTATAGTTAGTCCCGTTGTGTTCGTAAGATTTTTTTGAGTTGAACGGTGGGCTCGGAAAAATTTAACTCGCACCGAGCGAGAAGATAGGACCCGCTAAAAATTCGGGTGGAATTTGTTTTTTCTATTTTAATAAAATTGTATATTTACATTTCTTACCCCTGAGAAAATGTAAATTTGAGGAGTCGTTGTGTAAATTGAGGCAAAGGTGAGGGGTCGATTGCAGTGTGAACGCAAAGTCAAAACTACAATCACAAACAACTGAAACTACCAAAATCTTCATGAGTTTTTTTTACCCCTGAGAAAATGTAAATTTGAGGGGTCGTGTAAATTGAGGCAAAGGTGAGGGGCCGATTGCAGTGTGAACGCAAAGCCAAAACTACAATCACAAACAACTGAAACTATCCAAATCTTCATGAGTTTTAGTATTTAGGGGTAATTACATTTTTGTACCGGAAACATTCAAAAAGGTGGTTTGCCCGAGTGGTAAGGGGGAAGACTTAAGATCTTCCGCACATAAGTGCGCGTGGGTTCGAACCCCATAGCCACAAAGTGTTTTTCTCAAATTTTTTTTTTTTTTTTTTTTTTTTTTTGGCGAAATGATATTCTATATAGAAATTAGAAAATCCGCATCTTAATCATTAAACCTTTTTTTCTATCGTCTATTTGAAGTTTTATTTGTTCATTTGTTATATCATTCTAATTCTAAATATCAGGGTCGGTTCTGAAAATTTGAGTACCCTGAACGAAACGAAAAAAGGCCCTTAGACCTTAGCGAATAATATAAGCTAATTTAGAAAAACGACAATTAACGTCATGTCAAACGTTGAAGATTTGTTAAAGATTATTATTGTTACTTTATTCAATGAATCAATTCGTTAATTAAAATAAGGTGGCTCTCGCAACTCGTTATATTCTTCTATGGCTAATTTGGGGTTAGAGAAAGAAGTTGGTGCAAAGAGAGATCGAGAAAAAACAGTCAATTAGATGAAGATGTATCAGTTAATCTTCGGGTGTTTTAACAAACAGAAGTGATTTGGTTAAAGGAAAATTCGAGACATGGAAAAATAGTCCATGTAATTTTTTACACTAGTATAAATATGGCTTTCCAAAAATAAAAAATAAAAAAAAATCCACGTAATGAATATGGCTGAATAAGTATGGTTGTCCATGTAATCAGAATTCGTATTTGTCGTATTTGGTTGAATAAATATGCCTTTCCAGGAAAAAAAAATCCACGAGACTATACATAACAATGTGTTAAGTTTGGGGTTGTTCAAGTGATAAGCTAAACTTTTTTATCCCACGTCGTTGAGGAACTAAACAAAAATACCCTACAAATATAAAATCTCCGGGTTTGACTAATAATGATGAAAAAATGGATTTATTCGTTTGGGCTTGGCTTTTCTACAATTGGGCTTTGTAATTTTTGTGATAGATAAATATATTGGTTCCTAAAATTATTGGACTCTGAACAATTGTTCATAAATATATTGGGCTTCTAAAATTATTGGACCCTGAACAATTTTACATCTTGTACCCTCTGGGCCGGGCTGAACAATGGTATTGGCTTTATACCAATTATGCTTTAAGTAAATCAAATAAATAATAGCTTATGACCATCTTTAATCTTTTTGCCTTACTTTTTTACTACAAATGTCTAGTAATGACATACTAAATTAACATATGTGAATGTTAAAAATGACATATAGGTAACTTAAAACAGATATTATATGCAACGATAATTTTGAATTAAACTTGCTGAAACATACCCTTGGTTTGAAGAAGAGAATCTTTAAAAGGAAACGTGTGTGCTAAGTGAAGTCTAGTTTAATAAAATGAGTACTCTAACAAAAGTAACAAGATGGACCATTCTGGTTCTAGTTTATGATTAAAAAAATGGTAATGGTATTAGATCGCATGATTTTTTTCTAGCACATATGAGCATAACTTATTATATGAATATGTATGCAGTGCGTCATTTTGTTGTTGAATATCGGAGTAGGTGAGTCAATACTCACATGGGAATTGAATGGTATTTGGTGCTTACAATTTGTGTTAGGCAAATTTGACTACTTGCATGCATTCATACTACACCAACCCCATTTCTACTACTATAAATAGAGCCATCATATGGCTCATTTGATCATCCTAAAAATCATTTCTTTCTTTCATGTACTAAAAGAATAACTAGAGAGTTTGTGAGTAATCTCCTAATTACAAGAGATTTAAAGATTAGTGTTTATCTTTGTAATTAAAGAGAAGTGTAATTCCTATTATTCTTATTAGTGAAACGTTTTCTTTCCTTGCCCGTGGTTTTTACCCTATTGGGGTTTTCCACGTTAAATCTCGGTGTCTCTTTATTGTCGCTATTTCAATTATTACTAGCGATTTGCTATAATTCGGTGTCACTTTTCTTAACAAGTGGTATCAGAGCTAAGGTCTAATATCTAGTGTGTATTAATCTACTTATCTTATGCTCTGTGGCTGCCACGGGAGTGGATCGTCCACATCAGAAAATAAGTAGGATTATTTTCACTCGGTAAAAGTCCTTGGGTGTTATTTCAAGAAAAATAGTATTGTCAAAAAGTTGTAATTATAGCAATGTCTATGAAATTTGAAATTGAAAAGTTCAACGGGAGTAACTTCTCGTTATGAAAACTAAAGATGAAAGCTATCCTGAGAAATGATAAGTGTTTGGCGGCCATCAGTGGACGTTCTGCCGAAGTCACTGATGAAAAATGGGAAGAGATGGACGGCCAGGCTATCGCAAATCTTCATCTGGCACTAGCAGATGGCGTTTTGTCTAGCATAGAAGAAAAGAAGACGGCGAAAGAGATTTGGGATCACCACGTAAAATTGTACGAGACCAAATCACTCCACAACAAGATATTCCTTAAGAGGAAACTTTATGCGCTACACATGAATGAATCTACTTCAGTTAATGAGCACATTAATTCTTTGAATACTCTATTTTCTCAACTCACTTCATTAAGTTGCAATATAGAGCCAAAAGAACGTGCTGAACTTTTACTTCAGAGTCTACCTGACTCGTATGATCAACTCATTATTAACTTAACCAATAATGTTCTCTCAGAGTATCTAGTCTATGATGAAGTTGCGGCTGCTATTCTAGAAGAAGAAAATCGGCGCAATAACAAGGAGGACAAACAGGCTGGTTCACGACAAATGGAGGCCTTGGTGGTGTCAGGAGGGAGATCAACGGAACGTGGCCCAGGTGGGAGTCACAATCATGGTAAACCGAAGTCTAAAAAGAAGAAGACCTATACATGCTACAATTGTAGCAAGAAAGGTCATCTGAAGAAGGATTGTCGGAGTTTAAATAACTCTAATCCTCAAGGAAATACTGCAAGCATTTCAGAAGATGGGACTGCTTTGGTTAGTGAAGCAGTAATAGCAAATGAAGGCAGAAAGACATTTGTTGATGTCTGGTTATTTGACTCAGGAGCTACTTTTCACATGACCCCTAGAAGAGAATGGTTCAAACAATATGAACGTATCTCGGGAGGATCTGTATACAGTTGCAGTGATCACCAACTAAAGATCATTGTAATTGGAGATATCATTCTGAAGATGCATGATGGTACAATTCGTACTATTCAAGTTGTACGACACGTGGAGGGTTTGAAGAAGAACTTATTGTCTTTAGAACAATTAGATGATCTTGGTTGTAAGATGGTGATACATGAGAAGATCATGATAATCAAGAAAGACGCGGTTGTACTTATGAAAGGAGAAAAGGTGGGTGCTAATTTATACATTCTGAAAGGCGAGACGGTACAGGAATCGGAAGCATCTGTTGCTTCGAATAGTTCAAGTGATAAAGTTGCTATGACATGGCATCAAAAGCTTGGACACATGTTTGAGCAAGGTATGAAGATTCTTGTTGAAAGAAATTTTATTCCTGGTCTTACAAAAGTATCGCTACCTTTCTGTGAGCATTGTGTAATCAGCAAGCAGCATCGCCTGAAGTTTAAAACATCAAATTCTAGAAGTAAATTGATTCTAGAATTGGTTCACTCTGATGTGTGGCAAGCACCAGTTCAATCCCTAGGAGGAGCAAAGTATTTTGTATCATTTATTGATGATTATACTAGGAGATGTTGGGTGTACCCAATCAAGAGAAAGGCGGATGTGTTTGAAGTTTTCAAAGTTTACAAAGCGCGGGTTGAACTTGAATCTGGTAAAAAGATCAAGTGTTTAAGGACTGATAATGGAGGAGAATACACTGGTGATGAATTTGATAAGTTCTACAAACAAGAAGGTATCAAAAGGCAGTTCACGACGGCATACACTCCTCAACAAAACGGAGTGGTAGAGCGGATGAACAAAACCTTATTAGATAGAACAAGGGCGATGTTGGTAACTGCAAGCTTGGGGAAATCATTCTGGGTAGAAGCAGTAAGTACTGCCTGTTACGTGATAAATCGGTCACCATCAACTGCAATTGAGTTGAAATCGCCGATGGAGATGTGGACTGAAAAAGTAGTTGATTATTCTGACCTTCATGTATTTGGAAGTCCTGTGTACGCAATGTACAATTCTCAAGAAACGACAAAGTTGGATCCAAAGTCCAGAAAGTGTTTGTTCTTGGGGTATGCTGATGGAGTTATGGGGTATCGTTTGTGGGACCCCACAGCCCACAAAGTAGTCATCAGCAGAGATATTGTCTTTACGGAAGACAAAGATCTTGAAGATGTTAGCACTTCAAAAGAAACTACACCGATACAGGTTGGAAATGAATTTCATAGAGATTCTTCTGAAGCAGTACCAGAGCACGATGAAAATCAAGTAGTCGTTGATGAAGCTCCAGCGACTCGTATTTCTAATCGGGAAAGGAAACGTCCAGGGTGGCACTCAGATTATATTATGGAAAGCAATGTTGCATATTGTCTTCTAACAGAGGAAGGAGAGCCAACAACTATTCGCGAGGCACTAAATCATTCAGATGCATCTCAGTGGATGACAGCTATGCAGGAAGAAATTGAAGCTCTTCATAAAAATAAAACATGGGAACTTGTGCCATTGCCGAAAGGTAGAAAACCTATTGGAAATAAATGGGCGTATAAGATCAAGCGAAACGGCGATGATCAAGTGGAGCGGTATCGTGCAAGACTGGTGGTTAAAGGATATGCTCAGAAAGAAGGTACATACTTTAATGAAATATTTTCTCCTGTGGTTCGACTTACGACAATTCGAGTAGTTCTAGCGATGTGTGCTACATTTAATTTGCATCTAGAGCAGCTAGATGTGAAAACTGCATTTCTTCATGGAAATCTTGAAGAAGAAATTTATATGCTTCAACCAGAAGGTTTTGAACTACAAGGAAAAAAAGAACTTGGTTTGCAGGTAAAAGAAATCTTTGTATGGTCTCAAACAGGCGCCGAGATGTTGGTACAAGAGATTTGATTCTTTCATAATGAGCCTTGAATATAACAGACTTTATGCAGACCCTTGTGCATATTTCAAGAAGTTTGGGGACAATGATTTTGTCATTTTGCTGTTATATGTAGATGACATGTTGGTTGCAGGCCCCAACAAAGATCGTATTAATAAGCTGAAGGCTCAATTGGCTAGGGAGTTTGAAATGAAAGACTTGGGTGCCGCAAACAAGATTATAGGGATGCAAATTCACCGAGACAGAGATAATAGGAAGATTTTACCTTCTCAAAAGAATTATTTGAAGAAAGTCTTGCAACGCTTCAATATGCAAGATAGTAAGCCAATCTCAACCCCACTTCCTACTAATCTCAAGTTATCCTCCGTTATGTGTCATAGCAGTGAATATGAGAGGAAGGAGATGTCTCGCGTACCGTATGCATCATCAGTGGGAAGTTTAATGTTCACAATGATATTTACAAGACCAGACATTGCACATGCAGTGGGAGTAGTTAGTCGGTACATGGCGAATTCTGGTAAAGAGCATTGGAATGCGGTAAAGAGGATCCTTAAATACATCAAGGGAACCTTAGATGTTGCATTATGTTATGGGGAACCGAAATTTATTGTCAAAGGGTATGTTGATTCAGATTATGCAGGTGATATCGATAAAAGTAAATCTACCACTGCATATGTTTTCACACTTTGTGGTGGAATAGTAGGCTGGGTTTCAAAACTGCAGTCAGTTGTGGCGACGTCAACAACAGAGGCAGAATATGTAGCAGCTACTCAAGCTACTAAAGAGGCAATATGGTTGAAGATGTTGTTGGAGGAACTCGGGCATAAACAAGAGAATATCACTCTATTTTGTGACAACCAGAGTGCCTTGCATCTTGCAAGGAATCCGACATTTCATTCAAAGACAAAACATATACGAGTTCAGTATCACTTCGTTCGTGAGAAAGTGGAAGAAGGAACCGTGGATGTGCAGAAAATTCATACTGATAATAATGTGGCTGATTTTCTAACAAAGTCAATTAACCGTAACAAGTTTATTTGGTGTCATTCCTCATGTGGCCTAGCAGAGACATAAGCAACATCATTGGCGAGGAAGGATTACCGTGTGAAGATTGATTGAACTTCAATCAATTTTTCAAGTGGGAGATTGTTGAATATTGGAGTAGGTAAGTCAATACTCACATGGGAATTGAATGGTATTTGGTTTTTTTTGAAAGGCAAGCTTGCATCAGTCCGGACCGAAGCCTAGTCATCATTTGCACACACACGCGCGCTTTCGGGCAGAAAACCCGAACCACACTCTGAGGATCCGACCCTTAAACCATCCCGAGGGGCAGGCGGGCCGGACCTTAGTCCCGGAGCGGGTCGGTAAAACCTTCCCTTTGGGCCACCTTCAAGGAATATATTTCAATTCCTAGAGCGGGTGACGAGGTTCGAACCCGAGACCTCTAGCCCTGCGAGTACACAAGTGTAACCGCGGTACCGCTGGACCGAAGATCCGTTGGTGAATGGTATTTGGTGCCTACAATTTGTGTTAGGCAAATTTGACTACTTGCATGCATTCATACTACACCAACTCCATTTCTACTACTATAAATAGAGCCATCATATCATTTGATCATCCTAAAAA
This sequence comes from Rutidosis leptorrhynchoides, assembly GCF_046630445.1. Lineage (NCBI taxonomy): Eukaryota > Viridiplantae > Streptophyta > Magnoliopsida > Asterales > Asteraceae > Rutidosis > Rutidosis leptorrhynchoides. Next base: position 170,306,261 of record NC_092333.1, read on the forward strand.
TCATTTCTTTCTTTCATGTATTAAAAGAATAACTAGAGAGTTTGTGAGTAATCTCCTAATTACAAGAGATTTAAAGATTAGTGTTTATCCTTGTAATTAGAGAGAAGTGTAATTCCTATTATTCTTATTAGTGAAACGTTTTCTTTCCTTGCCCGTGGTTTTTACCCTATTGGGATTTTCCACGTTAAATCTCGGTGTCTCTTTATTGTCGCTATTTCAATTATTACTAGCGGTTTGCTATAATTCGGTGTCACTTTTCTTAACAATTGTTTGGGGCTTTAACCAAACTAATGTGAAAGAAAGAAGGCGAAAATTTCATTCGTTTGTTGGTATACATCAATACATGTAACTCTTAACAAATATACAACAAATGGCTCTTGTCATCAAATTGTCTTCCTCTCAAACATCTAATGCAAAATTCTACAATGAAAATTTCATATGCAATCTGAATCAAAGAAAAACATCACCATACAAGGATGCTCATACTTCTTCCTCAACCGAATTCTTCTAACTATATACAATGACTGATGCTCAGAAACAAAAGCTTACATAAATTAAGCGCAAAATTTAGACGTCTTCCTCTGTTCCTTTTCAACACGTTGTTAGATGGAGACTTTAACTATGTGTACTTTGGATAGGTAAATCTGTGTTTTTCTACAAACTTGGGACGACACTACCCACATAACCTACTCCAACAATCAAAAATGTTATTGTTTGGAGGAAAATGTATATGAAATATCGGTTTCTTCCATACATCAAATCGTAGCATCCTATGAAGAACAAGAACGCGGCAAACCCCAATTCCGTAAGATTAATCCTACAACATTTAGAAAATCAATACATAAGTGCATTTCATGTGTTTAACTTAGCTTAATTAAATAGGACTAATCCTGTTGACCATTTCTATGCAATAAACACTAAAATTAATCATAAAATTAGTGTCGACTTTACCTGTCTCCAAATTTAAATTTAAACGTTTTGGGTGTAGGTGCAATCTTAGCTTTAAGATTCGATTTTTTGGTCTTGACAGAATCTCCTAGTTTCTCGGTGACAACCCATTCGTTGGATCTCTTTGCATCAAGTAGACCAATAATTGTGGCCTTGGTACGATGGAACGACATCACATTTTCAAAAAGGATCCAAAAGAACAATAAATGGAATGATCTATATCAAAACAACACAATTAGATCCTTAACATAAACATAAACAACAAAATATATCAAAAAACATTGTATGAGTATGTAATATAAATGTGTCTACCTTGGTGTCCCAACTGAGTTTAGTGTTGTAATTATGCAAGGAATGTAGATAGCTCCCCATGTTGGGACCTCAACTTCAGGGACCAAAATGGTGAGAGGAAGAATAACACAAAAGAAGAAAAATGTGACCATATGAGCGATGATTTTTCGCACGAAGAAAAAGCTATAGATCACATACAATTTCTTCCATAATGTCACTTTCTATAAAACCGGAAACTTGTATTAGTACCCAAATGAGAAGGTAAAGAAAATGGATACAAATAAAAGCCTTAATAACTAACCTTAGTTTTAATGATCTCGAGCACCATTTTCCTAAACAAATTTGCCGGACCACAAGACCACCTATGTTGTTGGAAACGAAACGCTTTGAATGTGCTAGGAAGTTCGCTTTTGACCTATGACATCAATCGTAACTTTACATGTCAGTTGACATGTTTTATTTATGTTCTAAATTAAATGTCTACTTTCAGAATAAAAATACCTGAAGGTCGCCAAGATAGAGAAACTTCCACCCTTTGAGGCCCGCTCTGACTGCAAGATCCATGTCTTCAACGGTGGTTCGGTCCTTCCACCCACCAGCCTCGTTAATGGCGTCAATCCTCCACACACCGCCCGTTCCTATGGTAAATTATGATATTGCCCCTAGGTTATTCTGAAATTTTAGGTAGTTTTATTACAAGCTCATATTTGAAATGAATAAAGTTACCATTAAAGCCAAAAAATGCATGAGTGGCTGATCCCGCTTCTTGCTCCACTGTAAAATGGTAATCAAGTGACATTTCTTGCATTCTTGTTAATAAACATTCATCAGAATTCACTGCAAAAACAAACCCACACTAGTAATAAGGATAAAATTTGTTTAGTTAATTACAAATGTTCTGTTTATTAAAAAAGAGGTGTGTGCATACCAAAACGCCATCGAGATTGAACCAAGGCGATTTTAGGGTTGAACTCAAGAAAAGGAATGGCTCGTTGGAGAAAATCGGGTTCAGGTCTGAAATCGGCATCAAAGATGGTGACATATTTACAATCTTTGACATAATCGTGAGTCAATCCTTCTTTGAGTGCACCGGCTTTGTAACCAACTCGATTTTCTCTAATTTGGTACCATATATTAACTCCTTTGTTAGCCCATCGTTCACATTCTTTTTCGATCATATCCTACAAATTCACATACTCTATTCTAACATGTTTGTTTTAGGGTGCATAAGTATTTCAAAACTAGTCATCATCGCTTGACCAAATGGATCTTAAAACTACTGATGAGGTACAAGTAAATAGCTAAACTCATATAAGCACTTGTAATGGAGCATAAATGAGAATATAGTATTTCAATATTCTTGTACCATTCAAAGTTGTACTTGAATAATCTAATATTAGTTTGTTAATTTCTGTTGTTGTATTTGTCATACGTGGTTACAAGAACTATACTTTGTCTAAAATAAGATTGTTGGTGAAGATATTTAAATGATACGGAGTATATAAAAGAAAAAGGGTAATTACGTAATAAACTACTTCTAGTTCTAAATTTCTCTTTAGACTAATTGGTGTTTAAAAAATAGTACCGAGTGGTGTGATTTGGGTCACTCGGTGTCCACTGACCACTAAGGCAAGCATGCGTGGATTTTATATTGTATAGAAAAAAATAGTATTCACATATTAAAAAGGGTTTTGTTTTTTTTTTTTTTTAACAGCAATATCAACATCGAATACTCTCATGTGTCACCAACACATGCGTTAGGAGAAAACCCGATTCACGACGATGTTGGGAGTAGCATTGAAGGATGGGAAAACCCCCAGAGACATTCCCAAGTCGCATTGATGTTGGCAGTACCATTAAAGGTTGGAATCTCTCTGCTTGGAATGAGAATCGAACATGAGTTGGCAGTACCCTAAGTTGTATCCCACCCCATATCACTCAAGCCGAACTTCGGTGGTGTTTTGATTACGTGTATATTGAAATGAACTCTAAATATTTTAAATCAGGATATGTAATTAATAAACAGATAAAAAGATAAATAGCAGGTTCAAATGAATCTGCACCGAAACTGAATGTTTGTTTGAGAAAAAAAAGTTAAAATTATTTAAATACGAATTTAACATGTACCACTTACCAGGGCTGACGCATTGCTAGAGCAAGCCGATAACGGATCGGGACACATAGTTTTCAGGCGGCACATCGATAAATCGATAATGCTAAGTTATGGTAGACCATGCTAAATTATATTGATTTTCGCCCCTCACAATTAAAAGATCTTTGATTGTTAGGTATGTACTTGGCCCAACATATTATGTTTATTGAAATGACATTAGTTGTCATTTTATCAATTAACTTACAGTAGTATTTGTTAGGCTAACGGTCATTTTTCACTTTGTTCTAGGTACTTATATTTTCTGGACTGGCTCTGCCACTAACTATCAAAACTTTATTAAAAACGTGAAACATGATGCAAACTCGTATGCTAGGTTTCGTATACTAAGGTTACTTGGTTTGTTATACACACCTTGATGTTGTGATCAGTAGAATCATCAAGAACTTGAATCACAAGACGATCCGCAGGCCATGAAAGATTACAAGCTGCCCCAATTGAAATCTTGTAAACCTAAATCAAAACCATTCAAAAATAAATTAGAAAATGAATAAAAAGCAATTTAAGTCGAATATAATTGATATACTACGTAATTTCAAGAACTTTACTAGAACTAACCTCTTTTTCATTGAACATAGGAATTTGAATAAGAATTTTAGGAAATGCCATATTCCCAATTTCCATATCTTCATGAATCGGTTGCCATTTATACCGTTGTTCAGGTTTCTTCCAAAAAAGCTTTATCAAGATAATAACAACACCCATATAGAGTCTTTCCATAAATAGCATAACAGTCATTGCTAAACAAATATAAACTGCTAATTGTAGCAATGGGACTATTAATGGTGCCTTTATAAGTTCCCATAACATTCCAAATTGTGTCACCAAGTCAACAGGCATTCCCGGAATGTATTCTGGTGTTAGATCATTCCCCGAAATAACTTTCGACATTTTTTATTTCTCCTTTTCAATGCGTTGAACCGAAACAGGGGAGCTGAAACAGGGGAATGAGATTAATCAAATTAAACTTAATGATGAAATTTGAAAGGTTTTGTGTAGTAAAAAACAAGATTTTATATTTTGTTTGGTTACTAGTTTTATCATTGTTGAAGAGATGATGAAAAATGGAGAATACGAGAGGAGAGTTGGTGAAAACAGAGATAAGTGAAGGTGTTTTTTATAGTTGATTTCTAGGTTTTTTTTTTTTTTTTTTGGTTCAAATTTTCTGTTATGTAGGTAACCTATCACAAGAATGAAAATAAGTTATTTTTAGACATTAAATATGTTGAGATAACATTAGGACTTACAACTAAATATATCTTTGTATATAATTATATTAATATTAAACTAATTATATTAAATTATATAATATATGATAAAATACCAAATTTATGTTTTCTACTTTTACCACTTTCATGATTTCATATGATTTCCAAAGTTCTATACTTTTATTGGTGTGGGTATTTTATGGCGTATTTTCAAACTGGGAATGTTATTCATACATCATATTTTATTATAAGGATTGGGTTTAGCGAATTATAATATGTATTTGAGCCCTTGTTATGATAATATCTAATGATGATAATGAAGTTCACCTTACGTAAGTACTACGATCAAAATACATAGCAAAGGTGGAACCACGATGACATATTGTTGGTTTTACCATGTGAAGACCACTAGACTTTAATCGGCTATTTTATAGGCTTAATTAATAGGTAAAAAGGTATACATATTAAAATTTGAAGGGGAAATTTTTAAGTTAACTTCGACCATTTGCGACGTGAATATCATAAGAACCAACTCAGGGCATGTTTATTTAAAAGTTTTTTTGGGAGCTTTTATGAAAAAAAATAAATAACTTATAAAAGGTTTTGTTTGGTTATAAGAGTTTAAAGTTTTTTGACGGAGAAAAAAGTTAAAAGCTAATAATACTAACATTTAAAAAAAAAGTTCAAAGTTTTTTCGTATTTTACTCTTTATTTTAACGGTTACAACTACTCTAAGACACACACATGCACACGCACACGCATACACGCACACGCACAAACATATATGAAAGCTACAAGCTATTAGCTAAGCTATCAACTACAAGTTACAAGCTATCTGATAGTTTTACCAAACATACTTAGAATACTCCGGAGCATATCACTAATTTAGTCAAACTATTGTCCTTTTCTTAAGTATATGCTTGTGATCTAATGTAATACAGAGTATGCTTCTTAATACACTCATCAGAGTTGGTACTTTATGAAGGAAATGTAAATAAGTGTAAATAGGTAATACTTCATGTGAAACTTTAACAAGGTTCATAAAACAATAAGGTAAATGACAGCGACATTGAAAAACATACATTTGCCAATATTCTATATCGTAATATTAAATGAACTTGATTTGATACGGAGGTGATATTCTTTCCCAACATTTTTAAAATTTTTAATATAACTGTAGTTTGAATGGCTATATTGTGGATATATGTATCAAGATACCATTTTGGTAATCTGTCCCTTAAAAATGGCTAATTCATCTTAGAATAAAAAGATAAATACCTGGTTGAGCATGCAATCAACTGTTTTGAGCCCTCTGGCTTGGAATGAAGCCTGGTCCAAGAATAATATGAGTTATCTTGGCGCCGGCGTCGTTTCAAGTCAGACGCTCCGAACTTTATACTTTTACCCAACTCAACCCTTCAATCCCAGCGTATTATTTATATCAAAATAAAAATATTTATATTGGATATGAGGAATTGGGATAAAGAAAAGATCAAGGGGGTAAATTTTGGAAGGGTATCTGATATATAGCGCATTGCCATGTAACATCAACCAGTAAATTCTAATTAGGTGTGTGTGGAGGGGGTTTACATTGTAATAGAACCACAAATAGCTAGACTTTCTATTTATATCATTCATTTATTTATTATATATATATATTCATTTGGAAAACACAATAAGATAAAAAAAAAAAGAACTATTCATTTGAAACTTAAATGTAATTTCTTCAACTACAACCCTCCATCTTTACATATAGTAGCTTTTTTGATAACGACATTTTTTAATATATAAATATCATTAAATCTAACATAATAACACAAACACATAAGCGGTTGGGTGGCTTGGTTGCCTTTATTGTTTCCAGATGGGTGCAGGTTCAATTCTTGCAGGAGTTTTTTTTTTTTTTTTTTTTTTTTTTTTTTTTTTTTTCTTTTCGGCTAGCGATTTTGGGCCCAGCGAAGCGGGCCGACCCGAATACTTCTTTAGAATATTATGATTTTCTAGACAAAACATCGTGAATAGTACATTTGGTTTGTCGAAACATTAAGTTTCGTCCTTAAATTTTTAATCATGATAGTTTGTGGTTTGTAGTTCAATCAATGATAGTCCCTTTCACTAACGGACGTTAATTATTTTTGTTAAATCAATCATGTGCAGAATATGTGAGGATATTTTTGTCAATCATTCCATCTCCATCTTTATCTTTATCCCTTTAACTAGTTTCATTATCACCATCTTCTTCCATCAAAAATTCATAAACCTCTCATTAAACCTCTTTTCAAGCTCTCTTTCACCACTAATTCCAGCTTTGTTTGCATGTCTCGGTCCTTCTCTCTCTCTCCCCTGTTGTTCGCATGCGGAAAATACGGTGGGTAACCACATGTATATGTGGTATGGACTGGTGGATGGACTATGGGGACAACTGAACGCGATTAGTTTCTTGCGCCTTTTCATCTTCACTGGCGATGTTGGATAGTCAGAGTTTTGTTTTGCTTTTCAGGTACGTCTCTCCACCGGGTCAATCCTCCTCATTTTGGAGGTTTTCAAGCGAGATGTGGGTTTTCTTAGGCTCCCTTGTTTTTAGAAAAGATTTTGGTTGTCTTATTGATTTCGGTTTTTTATCCGGTGTGTTGGGTTCTATGTTTACCACGATTAGGGACGATCCTTGTGGGGTAAATGAGGCTGCTTTGGTAGGTTAGCTGACAGGTTCAATTGCGGTTTTGCTTGGTTAGGAGTATACTAGGGTTTGGCTGACGGTGTAGGTTGGCTTTTTTGAAGGTTTTTTAGCGTCAAATGTCTTTCAAAATTTGGTTAATTTGTTTTATCGTTCATGGCTAGTACTCCCGCATTTTGTTCGTTTTGTTTTGCCTGGGTGGTCCTTTCTTTGCTCGGTAGATCCTTCTTTAATGTCCGACTTATATGTCGCCGAAGCACCACCCGGTTTAGTTGCGTCAAGTTTACAGTATCCTTGTTTCCTTGGCATGCAAGCTAGTTTATTGTATTCTGAATCAGGTGTTTGCTCTGTATAGTGTGTAGGCGTTCCGTGGGTGGATGTTTGAAGTGTTTATGGAGTTTTGAAGTATTGGGTCGGACCTAAATTCATCGAAATACAACATGTTACTGCCATCAATTCTTTCTCGATGTTCAATATTCCGGTGATTGCTCTGGTCGAGATGTATGAGGACAAGGGAGTTCGGTTATCTCAATAGTTGTAGTTATTTGGTTCAAACGTGTTTGTTATTAGTGTTCCAAGGTTTTGCTCACGTAGATCATGTATATTGAATATGTATGTTTGTTTTGTTGTAGATGGTAGTTCTGTATATATGTTGTTTAAGTAGATTGTATGTTTTTTATTTTTTATTTTTTGAAAGGCAAGCCCCAAAGTGAGGTTGGTGGAGATTGAACCTGAGTCTCCTTTGAAGATTCCCAAGCACCCAACCATTCAACCATCCCTTTGGGAAGTAGAATGTATGATTTAATTTTATAGATCGGTAGGATCCATATCAAGTATAATTCTCTTTTGATCCACGGATCCTGGTGTATTTAAATTTATGATTTTCGCAAAGAAAAAATGATTAAGAAAATAAAAATACAGTTTACCTTTAAATTATTACGAATTTCGTTATTTACTCAGTTGTAACGACTCAACCCGTTATCCAACCGAATACGCAGCAAATTTTTTTTTATATATGATAGAAGGGTGCGCGGCCCGCTCCACTGCCTGTGCGCGGCGCGCACAAGGCCTGGTCAGCTTCTGTCCGAAATTTCCAATTTTCAATTAAAGATCTCCCACTTCCCGACACTTTTAGACGAAACGCTTTTCACAATATATAATATTAGATAAAACTAACACGTTCCAATAATAAAACAAGTTTTACAACACCGGGCCCACATCGGCCGTTTTACGACTTTCGTACAAAATACAAGTTTAAATCCCAATTTACATTTAGACGAGTTAGGACTCTATAACCCAACCCGATACCAAGAGCATAATTCCCGGGGACTACCAAATTCCCAATCCGCGTCCGTATATCCAAAAGCTACCCCATCGAGCCCAAGCGCTCCTACGCAACTAGTCTAACAACTAGCTAGCCTCATAACACAATACCTGAAAAAGGTAAACAACGAGAGGGGTAAGCTAACGCTTAGTGAGTGCAGTAGTTATACGCATAAATATATAACCTACTTACTTGCAATCACATACACAAATACCACATACACGCTAGCATTTTAAATTAGCATACCATCTCAAAGTACAACGCTAAATTCCCGATATCATGAGCTAGCACAAACGATATCATATAACACGAATAATATATTATGCTATACTACAACACATAACCATGGTTAACCAATCTTACAAGGAATGGTACTTGAATTTCCTATCGGTGTTCATAACAACCATTAGACAACTTAACACGTCGTACACTAATCCCACGGGTGGCATCTTAACACGTCGATGCTTCACCCCGGGTGGCGTCTTAACACGTCGACACTTCACCCGTCATAGTTCTTGGAGTGGCATCTTAACACGTCAATGCTTCACCCCGAGTGGTGTCTTAACACGTCGACAGTTCACTCTTCATATTACTTGGGGTGGCATCTTAACACATCGATACTTCACCCCGGATGGCGTCTTAACAAATCGACACTTCATCCGTTACTTTCTTGGAGTGGCATCTTAACACATCGATACTTCACTCTGGGTGGCGTCTTAACACATCGACACTTCACCCCGGGTGGCGTCTTAACACATCGACACTTCACCCGTCATATTACTTTGAGTGGTGTCTTAGCACATCGACACTTCACTCGTCACGTGAAATGTGGTGTCTTAGCACATCGACACTTCACATCTCACGCTACAACAAATAAATACATTATATACCTACGCATATAATTATTCCACTCACCTTGAAATGCCCACACAAGTCATATATGTAAATCGCCTCCAAACGCGACCGAGCAAGCTTTTACCTATAATACGCATATAGATATACACACAATCAACATACATTCTCTACAAGAGAATTCGACTTCAACACACCCTTAACCACGGGTTTATACCTACCTCCACAAACCGCCCATTTAGACACCTAAAGGGGACTTCACCAATTACCACTTCGGGTGGTAATTCTGACCCATTCAAACAAGTACAATTTAACCTCGTTTATACTTGACGCCATTTAAACCAACCTAGGTCTTAACACTAAATTACTACTTAGGTAGTAATCATACCAAATGCCATTTAACATTTAACAAAAGTGCTTATCATTTAATTAATCCAAAATTAGTGTCATAACCAAATTCGACCCAATTCAATTCACCCATTTTGACATAAGTCCCGAAAGCGCCCAAAATCACTAACGGCTAGTGATTATATTTTTAAAACACCAATTAACTCCTAAATCAAGTATTTACACAATTGATTCACCAAAACTTGAGTCAAAACTCATTTCGACACCAAACCAAGTCAACACCCATTTTGACTAGCAAACTTGTTCTTGAAGAACAACAAAACACTAACACATTATAATCTAGTGATTTAACACCCAAACCATGACAAATACTTCCAAATTCATCATCAAACCCTAAACCCACAATAATCGGGTTTACTTACACTAGCAATACAACAAAACTCCCAATTTCATGTGAAATGGGGTTTAGAACCCCAACAAGCTCAAACCCTAAACACAAACAAGAATCTTATAATTAAATTAGGAGTTAGAGCTTACCACCACAACCAAAACGTAGCTGTGAACGAGGTGAACAACCTTAACTCTTGCACCTTAGCCCGAATCAACCTCCATCTTCTCCAAGTGAAGCTTTCCCTCTCTAAAAACTCTTCTCTCTCTAGGGTTTAAAGATGAGAGAGTTGTGGATGTGAAAGTGATCCATAATTAGATCTGAAACTGCTAATATGGTCACAGATCTGGCCTCAAGTAAAAAGACCAAAAAGCCCCTCATTTTACTCAAAAATAGAAAAAAACAGAAAACTTTCGCCAGGCAGAGTGCGCGGCGCGCTCCCTTGAATGTGCGCGGCGTGCACGTGGGTCTAAACATATTTTGAAGTTCAGGGACTGATTCTGACAAATCCTGATTCTGATGTAAATTCTGAAAATGCATAAGTGTTAGGTAGACTTTTAGTAGCGCTTTCTGATGCACACATTTACTGACACTTTCAGGAACATTTTCTGATGCACAAAATTCAGGATCTTACATCAGTGTCTTGATATTAACTATATTTAAATGACAAATGTTGTCGAAACGTTTTATAATTCGTGTTGAACCAATTTGAGTTGAAATATTCTCTTAATCATTCAACACCTCAATTTCTTTAATATCTATTTTAAATTATACATAAAACATTTATCAAACAAATATATTATTTTATTTAATAATTTAGGAGGTTGATACATTGATTTTATATCATTCATATAATTCAAAGAAGAAGACGTATGTTGCCCGAGTTTATGCCTAATGGGGTCGAAAGGATCAACAAGTCAGTTTTTTTATCATAATTTCGTGCGCATGTTTTGATAATTTGTGTGAAGGTTTTTCTAGCGCTTGGTAACATTTTTTTTAAAGAGAAAGCGAAGGTTGTTGGTGATTTTAAATGCGGCTCGAACGTTAAGGCTACTATGAAGGGCATGCCGGGTACGTACTCTTTGCATGACAACGTTGGTGATTTGGATTTTGGAAATGCGACCCAAAGATTGTTCAAATAAGCTCGTGGTATTATAAGTGAAGATCGTGGAGTGGCTACTCCTTCTTTGGCTTCTTTACTTGATGATGGAACATCCAACGTCCTAACTATTAAGTTTGAGAATCAGGCGCCCAAGAAAATTAACCGAGAGACAATCAACGACAACTTGAAAAAGGTTGCTCCATAGTTTGTTGTCATCATTGTTTATTAGTTTTGTTAGCTTATAGGTTTGTTTCCTTGTTTATTTAGGTGTGTTGTTTGGGTTGGCAGAAGAGGCTCGGTTATAGATAATTTTTGTTTCTTTGTAGCTATCTAGGTTCGAGCATTTTCTCGTCCCGTGTTTTTTTTTTTTTTTTTTTTTTTTTTGTATTTTTCGGTTGTTAACGTTTTCTTTTCAAAAATGTCTTATTTCTATATGAGCTATTGATCCGTTACGAATATGAAGTAGCTTGACACAAAATCGTAAGGATGTTAATTTGTTAGTTTTGTGTTTGTTTCGTTAATAAAGGAAAAAGAACGAATGACTACAAAACTAAGTTTGGGGTGAATAATAATTTTTATTATTCTGATCTCTCTCCAGTATTACATCTACCAATGATAATTAGAGGCATACCCCTTATTGCTTTCTTTACATCAATATTTAAATCAATCTAAAAGAAAACAAATTATCTCCATGACCCAACAACTGATGAATCATGGGCACGTTTCGGATAGTAGAGGCAAAATAGGAAACACCTTGACTCTCTCCATTATCCGTGATTCTCGAAAAAGCGGTTACAATCCACCTGGATCACGTCTCCCCTTCTTCGGCAAGGCTCAATACCCGTTGAGCTTAAAAAGGTATATGTGGAAACCGTTCCCTAGCCACAACCTCGGATAACCATTTAGCCGAGCTAGGGAGTTGTCCTTTGATGCCAATGCGAAAATCTTTTCAATCTCCACACCTAGTAGAACTAGTTTTCTACTCCACAATAGTATCTTCATCCAACACTTTCTCTTGATCGGTAGCCAAATCATCAACCGAAGGAAATGTTTCCGTGACATCTTTATCAAGCAAAGAAGGTTCAAACAGCTTCAGCTTGTCTACATTGACCACCGAGTATAGTTCCATGTACGGTGGTAGCTCCAATTGACATGCGTTTTCTCCAATCTTTTTGATGATACGAAATGGACCATAACGGATAGGTTTTAGCTTCTTCCCGTCTCCTTTCAACCGATCTTTCCCAAGGTGTAACCACACCAAGTCACCTTCTTCAAACGTGCTTTTAACACAATTTGATCATGGCGTTGCTTGTATTTTTGTTGAGAGCGATGTAACTGATGCTCCACTTCTTGATGCATAGTACGGACCCTTTCTAAAAACTTTTGAGCCTTGGCAACCTCCTTGCATTCAGTGACCTGATATGCCCGAATCGGACGGTTTATTTATGCGGTGTCGTTAGGTCGCAAAACGTCAATTCAGGATACCAACGGAAGAGGTTGATTGTTTAATTTATATATGCTGGGCCTAAATCTATTATTCCTTTCTATGGGTTAGCAAGGGCAAATATGACCTAGGGTCGTTCCTTGAGCGGTCGAATTTGAAACGTAGCTTATTCAGATAATCTAGTAATTAAGATTAGGTTTGTACAAAATTTAGTATCCAAGACTAGTGGCCAGGTACACCTTGTGTGGAGAGGCAGGATCCTTTTGGTCCCAATAAATTGGCGACTGTTCGTAAAATCCAACAACCAAGTCCAACCGGTTTATTCTAGACACCACTTTATCCGGAATATCAAATTATGTAAAGGAAATAGTTGGGTTGATTTGATTTATAATTGTAATTAAGATATTAAAGCAATATAATTAAAATAAGCTAGCTAGCATGCAACAGCTAAGGATAGAGAAGACGTGGTTTACCATGATTTAAGATAACGTAGTGTCGGGATGATTATGAGACACCCCTTGGATAGATATACCTTGGTGTGAACACTAGATTCCCTACTAAGCAGTTTCACGATTAGCATGTCACGAGGAACTAGGCTTTGAAGATTCTGATTGGATGGACTATGCTCAACTCCCGACACTTTATCCGGTTTAAGGATATAAACAGCCCATCTTGAATGCAATGCATACCTTGGGCGCACGAATAAAGTAGCATAGCCATATACATATAATATCCAACCTTTCTTAACACCTTAGTGTATCACCCAAGTAAGTGGTTATGATTGTGTTTTGACTTCCTTTCTGTCAATGGTTTTGTAAAATCTAAGGATTTGTAGACAAATTAGAACCTCTGATGGTTCTCTGTCATCCTTAAAGATTTATAAGCTTAGTTTGTATTGTAGTGCATTAATTTCCCATTTATGATTTAAACTAGCCCTTACTTAAATCTACCCAATAAATCCCTTAGTTATCCACCATGTACTAGACTTATAGTGGTTCCATAGCTTCTAAACTTGACCATGCCCAAGTGGTCCTATAGTACATCAACACTGTACTCTACTATTGCAACAGTATTTCCTCGAGTCTTATACTCTTGACCAATGTCATGATCTGGTCCTACGGTAATTCCCCATGTACTTTATAGTATTTTCGATGGGTTCATACCTTGACCAATGTATAAACACGGATAATTAATTGCCTTATAATAGTCGACTCTATAAAAGGTTTTAATCACGTTTATTGGTGGAAGGACGATAATAACGAGGTTTAATATCATAGACAGAAAGCGAGAAACAATAATCATCCCTAACTAACATTATTAAATCATGGCAAACAATCAAGCAGTTACTCACTGATAGTGCTCCAAATGAACATATATTTAGGCACAACATCCTTCCAATATGTAAAGCTTTTAGTTACTATTGTTCTATTTTTATGTAATAATTGTTTAAATAAATAAGTGCGAAGACAAAAGAAGAAAACGACGATTTGAAGACGCAAATGACCAAAAAGCTCAAATGTGCAAGATATAATTCAGGTGGTTCAATTTATTGATAAGAAACGTCTAAAAATGACAAAAGTACAAGCCGCGAAATGCAAAGTACAAGATATCTAAGCATACGAAAAAGCGTTCAAAAATCCGGAACCGAGACATGAACCGAGCATCAACGCGCGAGTCAACGGAGCTAAAATTACAAGTCAACTATGCACAAGAATATAATATAATATAATATATATATATAATTATATAAATTATATAAATTATATATATATATATATATGTATATATATATATATATATATATATATATATATATATATATATATATATATATATATATATATATATATATATATATATAAAGATTATGTCGACAAAGCTAGTGGCCAAAAGTAAATGAGCTGGAACTAGAAGCTCCGCACTCGCGGAGCTGTGAAGCATAAAACCTCCGCACTCGCGGAGCACACCAGGACCCAAATTCCACTATAAAAGGCGATGCAATTCGACGAAATATTTACACCAATATCAATCTCTCTTCTCTATATGTAATATATTTATTATAATTATAATTTTAATTTAAGATTAATAATAAATTATGGTTTAGTTGGGTTATTGTAAGAAATATTTTACGGATTTTAAAGTCGGAACTCTGTTCGTGTAACGCTACGTGATAAATAATCACTGTAAGCTATGTTCTTCCTTTTTAAATTAATGTATCGTAACTAAGTTATTATTATGCTTATTTGAGCTGAAGTAATTGTGATGTTGGACTAAATATTTTAGATGGGGTTATTGAATTTTATACCATAATTCAGGTTTGGACAAAAGATCGACACTTGTGAACATTGGACTGCTGACTATTAATAGGTAGGGGGTATTGTCTAATTGAATGACAACTCATTGGAACCTGTCGAACCTATCTTCAAATTAGTTAATCTAATAATTATTAAATTGATTACGAATGTCCTATTTAGTGACGTTTATACGACATCGTTTACAATCATTTAATTAATCAATTGGATTGGGTAATTGATTATTCATTACGGCCAAGTGAATAAATAAATGTATCATGGACTAATTAAAACAGGGGTGGATTACATACAAGGGTAATTGGTGTAATTGTTAACAAAGTATTAAAACCTTGGATTACACGCAGTCGATAACCTGGTATAATTATTAACAAAGTGTTAAAACCTTGTTACAGTTCGAATCCCTAATTAGTTGGAATATTTGACTTCGGGAATAAGGTTAATTTGACGAGCATTTTATAATTATGACTGATGGACTATTATGGACAAAAACCAGATAGGTATCAAATAAACCAGGACAAAGGACAATTAACTCATGGTAATAAATTAAAATCAAAACGTCAAACATCATGATTACGGAAGTTTAAATAAGCATAATACTTTTATTTCATATTTCATCGTACCTTTATTTACCGTCATTTTAATTACTGCAATTTACTTTATCGCAATTTAAATTCTATCATTTATATTATCGTCATTTATCTTTACGCTTTATTTAAAATCGATAAACCGGTCACTAAACGGTAAAACCCCCCTTTTATAATAATAATAATATTACTTATATATATATATATTTATACAAATATAGTTTAAAATAAATATAGCGTTAAACTCAGGTAGCTCCCTGTGGAACGAACCGGACTTACTAAAAACTACACTACTCTACGATTAGGTACACTGCCTATAAGTGTTGTAGCAAGGTTTAGGTATATCTCATCCGTAAATTAATAAAACTTGTGTAATATTTCTTCATATTTCGTAGTAAAAATAATACTATTTCGTACACCTCCGCTCGCACATCAAGTTTTTGGCACCGCTGCCGGGGACTCGGTGGAAAACGCTATATTTTTGTAAAAATATATTATTTCTTATTTTGTAAAAATATTTTGTATTTATAATAAGTGTTAAAAAAATTAAATATATATATATATATATATATATTTAAGATTTTGTCTTTAACAAGTATTTTATTTTTAGATTTTAAAATATAAGTTTATTTTAATAAATATTTTCTTTATATATTTTGTATAAATTAAAATCAGAAAAAGAAAAAAAATATATATAATAATTAAAATTAAAACTGGGCCGAATCCTGATCGGAGCCCAAATCTATTTCTAGTAAACTGGGACCATGCGATCGCATGGTAGGACAACACGAATCTCATGCGTTCGCATGGATTGATTTTACTGGTCAGAATCCTTAAAGCATTAATTACGTTAGGGTTTATTATTTTAATTATAATTATAATTAAGGTTTTAATTAATTAATTAGTTTATAATTTTAGTTTTAATATATAATTTGTATTATTAAGTTTTATTATTATTATTAATTATATAAATTAATATTTTTATAAAATAATAATATAAAAATAATATTTTTATATAAAATTTTATTTTTATCATTTTTATAATATTTTGTATCTTTTTATCCGTTTAACTTCGTAATTTTTAAATTTGTCGTTCGTATTTAGTTTTAAGTTTAGTTTTGCCGTAGTTAATAAAATATTTCTAGATTTTTAGGCTTTGCCGTAAAATCCCTTAAGTGCCTTTTTCTTTAGATTAAGATTTAGGTGCTTTAGAATTTTGCGACGCAGTTTTTAGATTTTAGTGCCTAATTAAGTTATTGCCGTTTTGGATATAGAGTTTCTTTTAAGCTTTAATACCTTTATACGTAAGTTTTAATTCTTAGTGTTTAGACTTTTAAGTTACGACGCTTTTCTTTCTTATCTTTGTTTTTCGACTTCTTATTTTTCGACTTTTTTTTTTCTTTCTCATTTCTACGCTCTAGTTTTTAGGACATAGAATTTTCTTTATTTTCTTTAAATTTCGACAAAAAATTATTTTAAGCGGTTAAATTGATAGACATCCAAATTTTCTGCTTCGTAGTAATAGTTGGATTTGTTAGTGGCTGAGTTGTGGATTTTCCGACTTAAAGGATCCTGGCTCCTGTGACGACCCGGAAATTTTCGACCAAATTTAAATCAAACTCTCGATACGATGTAATATTTTTGACACGATAAGCAAAGTCTGTAATGTTGAGTCTCAAAATTTTTGAACTATTTAGATGGATTCAGTTAACCTTTGACCATTCTCGATGATTCACGAACAATTAATTGTAAATAGATATGTGTGTATTTATATATATAAATAATAATTCAAAATATAATTTGATGTATTGTATGTTGTTATTATTAAAAAATAATAAAATAAAAATAGAATATTATAATAATTATTATTTAAAATATATCTATATATATAAATAAAGTATATTAAAAAAATAAATATTTAATGACTGTAATACTCGTTTGATGTTCTGATTGATATTAAGCAAACTAAATTCAAACTTATATGATTTTAAAATAAACTGTGATCCGAAAATGAGTTTTACAAATTATAGACTTATTAAAAATGTATTTAGGAACTATTTGTTGAATTTTAAAACTTTTTATATTTTACTTGGGGTTGGGAGTGAATAATTAATGTAATTTTTATTTAATAGTTAATAACCAAATTTTATACTATAATGATCAGAATAAATAATTATAACTAATATTAAAATTTGGGATTTTTCTGAAGACTTTTATACGTCACTGATTAACAACGGAGCCCGAAATGATACCCGTAAATAGTGTCGGCAGAATGGAAAGCTAATTGTTCACGTGTGATTCATTTCCTTGTTTTCTTCTTCTTTACTTTATTGACTATTGTTACCTATTATTATTAATATTAATTATTAACTATTAATATTACAGCTATATAACTTATATACATATATTGATACTTGAATAACATTCACATACATGTAATATAAAAACCCGTTTGAACTTCATAACAATGGTTGCCACATAAACCCGCCACCCTACTACAACCGTTGGCCACCATCACCGGATACCACCACACCCGCCACCACCTTGCAACATCTTCAACCTCCCTTTTACTTCTCCTGTTCTAAACATAATCACAACTGCCATCACCCTCTTCATTTGAACACCATCGTACAATCATTATCGTTTGTTGTTGTTACCCGTTCACTGTTGTTCGATTACAAAACCCACATTGACTGCCGCTATTACCATTAATACGTTTTCTGTTTCGTTTAACGACCCTCAACAAACCCAATATCAAAACCATCACCTAGTTATGTATCTTCTTCCTTCTCCTTCTTCAAGAACACCGGAACCAAATCACCATCCTTCAACTCTCTCTCTCTCTCTCGTTTGTCTTCTCTCTCCCTCTCTTAATTCTTGTAACCAATGAACCACAACCAACATCGAACCACACCACTTTCGTTACTACTATGGAAGAACAAAACAAAACCCACTACTATTGCTCATGCTCAACCTACAACAAAACGAATCACTCTAGTTTATCGAAAAGTTGTTGTTAACCGAAAACCACCTCACACTCATCATCATTCATACAATTGATATCCTACTACCACTATCCTTTTCTAATCTGTTCGAACCACAAACATAACCTCCATTTAAACACCACCTTTGATAACCACCTTAAACTAACCACCATCTACAACTTGAACCCAAATTAAAGTCGTTGAAATACTTTCGTTTTTCTGTTTTAAACCTTAGAAATAACCCCCACTGCAACTATAATCTTTTGGTGTTGCAGCCTTCACATGCCATCACTTTTACAGCTATGGTACCACTTATGTTTATGTTTCTTTTTACTTCAAAAACCTCAAACACATCCCTCGATGCAACTACGGTCTCCAATCACTCCCATCTGTTTTGCGTATTTCTTTCATTGTTCAATCAACCAAGCCACTTGCTGTTTATATATTTTATTTCTTTTCGGGAACCTATAAATCTCAACCACCAGCGAAAACCAGTTTTGAATTATATATATTGCCACTAACTTTATGGGTTTTATTTTGATCAAGATGTGGCCCCATTGTGTTCTCTTTTGGGTTGCAGTAGAGCCAACACCCTCACATGTCCACTAACCAACTTTGAAAAAAAGAAAGAAATGAAACCGAAACCTACTGTTACTATTAAACGTGTGATTTGGTTCAATTCCCATTCTTCTTATAAACGTCCATGTATATATAACAAAGGTGGGCTGGACTATTTTTATAAAATCAGTTATTTAAATGGGTTTTATCTGGACCGATGTCATTTGTATAAAACTCAAGATTTCTCAAACAAAACAAAACGCATATATTGGGCTTTTAGCTGTTGGAACGATTTATTTTTATTTTTTGGATAGAATGATAATGACGATGATGGAATGGAAAGATGAGGGTGAGCGTGATGTTTGTTGACGATATGATGATGATTCGAGATGATGTTAAATTGAGGAAGTAATAAACCGTTTTATATATAACAAATAATTAAGAATGCGAGTTATTACAAGAATGTGTTGGTTGGAGGAGTGGATTGGAAGGGAATTGGTTATCCGAGAGGTCCTGGGTTCAAGTCCTGTTTGGAGCATTTCTTTTTAGAAAAAAACAAATTTAGAAGGGTATACACTTTTATTCTCTTTTCCATTATCATTATAATTATTGTTGTTATTATTATTATTATTATTATTATTATTATTATTATTATTATTATTATTATTATTATTATTATTATTATTATTATTATATTATTATTATTATTATTATTATTATTATTATTATTATTATTATTATTATTATTATTATTATTATTATTATTATTATTAGGTGTATCATTATTAGAAAAATTATTATTTTTATTATAAGTAACATTAATATTTAAAATTGTCATTTTTTATTATTATTATTATTATTAAAGTTAGTATTATTATTAAAATTATCATTTTTATTAAGTTTATCATTTTTATTAGAATTATCATTATTTTATCATTATTATTATTATTATCATTGTTTTAGTAATATTATAATAAATAAATGATATTTATATAAAAAGATATTTTTACATATATCCTAACTATATTAATATTATATATTGATTTAAATAAAGTGTTATTAATATAAAATATTAACTAAGTTATATATAATAGATAAATACCTTTAATATAATCATATATATAATTATCTATAATATATAAAATAGGTATAATTAAACCATTTATTAATATAGCATACAAATTATAAAGTATATTAATATTAATATATAAAACTTGTTTAATTGTTATTATATGTGTTAATATATATATATATATATATATATAAATGATATAGGTTCGTGAATCCGAGGCCAACTTTGCATTGTTCAGTATCGTCGTATGAATATTTTTACTACAAAATATTATATTGTGAGTTCATTTGCTCCCTTTTACTCTTTACATTTTTGGGACTGAGAATACATGCGCTATTTTTACAACTGCTTTATTAAATGCTTTTGAAATATATTTTGAACTGCGAATACATGAAATGCTTTTATAAATGTTTGACGAGATAGACACAAGCAAAACATTCCTCGAATGAATTATTATGCAGACAGAAGTTCTGCGGATTATTATTGAATTATGTGGACATAATAATTGCCACCATTGAATTATGTGGACATGATAATTGCCACCATTGAATTCTGTGGACATGATAATTGCCACCATTGATGTGAATGTTATGTATCGAGAGAATAATTTTTATACACAGGTTATGTGTATTAGTTTTTGTGCATGAGATATGTGTACGGTTACTAAGATTTATGAAAGATGATTTCGTACACGAGAAAGGTGTACTGTATTTAAAAGATATCGCATGTACATTACAGGTGGTTATTGGATTCGGGCCCATTTGTACCATGCATGATTTAAATCTTGTGGTCTATCAAAATGATGAATTTTATTGTTTTATGATAAACTTATGAACTCACCAACCTTTTGGTTGACACTTGAAAGCATGTTTATTCTCAGGTATGAAAGAAACATTCCGCTGTGCATTTGCTCATTTTAAAGATATTATTTGGAGTCGATCATCGCAATGGAACCAGATGTTGGTGACTTCATCCAGATGGATTAGGACGGGTCCTTTCAGTTGGTATCAGAGCAGTGGTCTTAGCGAACCAGGTCATGCATTAGTGTGTCTAACTGATAGTTGTTTAGATGCATTTGTGAGTCTGGACTTTGACCGTGTCTGCATGTCAAAAGTTTTGCTTATCATTTAGTGTCGAAAATTATTTGCTTATTATTCCTAGTCTAGACACGTCTTACTGCCTCTATTGCATAGACAGTGTATAGATAAATTCATATCTTAGTGTATCTGTTATTGTTACCTTTGCCTGACAGCTTCCGTAAATTTCTCTGTAACTTATGGGATTTTAGTATTATATATGCATATGTAAATTATGTATTGCAGGGTACTAATCTACATCCTATAATCTATTTTTTATCGAAAATCCTTCATCTGATCGTATGAGATGAATCCCTCAACCAGTTCGAGTCCTTCGGATTCCAATAAGCTATTCCGATAGTCGTTCCAACCGCTATTCCAACATGAATGTTCACCTAAGCTCCGAAAGCAGCGTCACCAGAATGAATCAGCCATTCCCAATTCATCTGATGGGTTCGTAGCTTACTTAATCATTGTAGGCAAGAAGAAGGTGATCCCTTCCACCAACCGAGTTCACCTCTTGGTGAAGAACCCGATGCACTTATCGGCGAACCTATCCGAAACACCATTTTCAGCCTCATTCCCAGAGTATCTCATCACGATTATATACTATCTCAGATTCTAGACCTTATTCATTCACTCGTTCCGACCGGCAATCACCCCGATGTAATAGAAGAAGTCAACAAACTTCGCGCTCGAGTAATCAATTTGGAGAATATGGTGCAAAAATTACCAGCTTCAGCAACATCACCGGCACCAACAGTATCATCAGTAACATCACCAGTACCATCAATAATCCATGCCTCAACATCTCATTCTGTACCTCGAGTATAATTATCGTTCTACGTATCATTCTACATCAATTATCTTCGTTCTTCATGGCAATTAAGTAATCTCTAAATGTTTTAGAGATTATGTATTCTATTTCTAACGGTAAATCAAATGAGATTAATATTATATTAACTCATTAAATCTATGATTACATCTGAAGAAAATATATATGTAAGTATATTTTCATAAAGATTGTAATTAAAAATTCTTTCGTACAAACTGTTAATGGTGAAAATATTTTAACGGGTAGGTAATACCCGAGTAAAATTTAGATTTCACATTAATAAGTTACACTGTACATTTTTCGAATCTGATTCAACAGTCATTTACTATCCTACTTACATCCACCAACATACGTATCCGTTCACCGCAGAATAACCATTTTTATTTAATTTCATATTTGAATTTTGACTTACCAGAATCCAACAAGTGGCATAATGGAGAAAACATTTGACATAATAAAATTTGTTAGAAACAAACAAATTAACTATGAGAAATTCTGTTAAGATTCCACGCTAACAAAATCCTAGCTAACTGTTCCTAGCTAACTGTTAATTCCTTATTACATTTATTTATCGCAATTTAATTATCGCAATTTACATTCTCGTAATTTTATTTATCGTCATTTAATTTCTGTTATTTACTTTACGCACTTTACTTATCGTTATTTAATTTCTGTTATTTATTTTACGCACTTTAAATACCGGGACACGTATACAAGGTTTTGACATATCATATCGACGCATCTATATATATTATTTGGAATAACCATAGACACTCTATATGCAGTAATGCTGGAGTTAGCTATACAGGGTTGAGGTTGATTCTACAATAATATATATAGTTTGAGTTGTGATCGAGTCTGAGATGAATACGGGTCACGATACGTTTTAATTAATTCGAATATTATATATTAAACTATATATGAATTATTGAATTGCTAACTGTGGACTATCAACCGTGGACTACCAACATTGGACAATTAAAATGAATTAAAATATTGACTATAATATATGAAACTAAACAATTCTTTAAGTTGCCACTTGATTTCTTCTTAAACCTCATTTGTATCTCGACGATTACAATCTGCGTTCACACCTTTCATGATTCTTGAAAACACCTCGATTGAGAGGATGAACCAACCGCATTTCATCTACGGAAGGAAAGATTTATGCATATAGTTATGCACCTGAAAAACTCTCGGAAACTGGGTAAACGTTTAACACATAGCTGTGCTAATTCCTTAGTGTTATTATTACCTAAAATAACTTGATAATTCCTTTCAAAATATCCAATTTTGTCACAGCTCCAGCAAGACAACTTCGACTTTTCATTCAAAACAACCTTATTATAACCTTGATATATATGCGTGCTCATTTATTGTTATCAGAGAACCTTTCGTATTCCACCAAATTACCATCAGCGTTTAATCATCTAAAAACACAATTCTCCTGAAAACCACCTCGGTTTGATAACTGATGATTCAGATATGGTAGTATTAAATGCAGAGAAAACAGCAAAATCGTAGATGATCAAAACGGCCAAAAGTTTTATAATAAAGAATGAAATGTTGGGAATTGAAGCATGAGTTAGTATAATATAATGACGCCCGGCCAACGTGATTATATTACAGTAAGTCATGCTGAGTTTCTAATGAAACGTGATAATGGTTCACAGTAGATCATACCATCATCATGTGTCATGTTACATAACTCTATCATTCTACTTAACTTCTGAACATATCAAGAAAATGTATTCTTGATGGTTCTATTTTCCGTGATGTTGATAAATTTAAAAATCAAATCGTGCTATCACGTTCCTTCCTGCTTAGAACATTATGAGCAATCGAAACTTCATACCTATGAATTCTGGACCATTATTCACTTGACTTGAAGTTGGGAAGAGAAAACAAGAGCATGGAGCTCCGAAATATAAAGGAAAATACAAAGCCAATCACAAACACATAAATTACAAACCGTGTATATCAATGTGAATAGCAAAATAAAGACACGGGAGAATTGGGAAGACAATAATCCCTAAGGCATAATAGAAGAAAACAGATTCCTCTGGAGGCAATTGAAAGAGAAGGATTATTGTTGTAATGACTAGAATAATGCTCAGAATTAAAACTGGATTAAGCATTTACACAATCCTTGGAAGAATAGATTAAGAAAGAAGTTATAGGGATGATGAAAATAAAGGGAACGGAAGAGGTTGATTTATAATGAAAATATCAGACAGAGTAATCGAGGTAGATCATCACATTTAATTAAAGAGATCCTAATTTTCTCATTTACCGAAGAATCAGATCTTATAGACTTCAAAGATTTTCTTTAAATACCTTGAATTCCGGAATTCAAATGTGACTCCGTCAAAAGCTAAATCTCTATCCCAATCTTCATTTGTACACTTCACATAATCAAATCGTTTTGTCTATATTAATCAATTATGATAAAACTCTAATTTCTAACTCATATGCATCATGAAAACATATTTATTGTTAGCCATGGCAACCTCGATCAAATTTCGGGACGAAATTTCTTTAACGGGTAGGTACTATGACGACCCGAAAATTTTCGACCAAATTTAAATCAAACTCTCGATACGATGTAATATTTTTGACACGATAAGCAAAGTCTGTAATGTTGAGTCTCAAAATTTTTGAACTATTTAGATGGATTCAGTTAACCTTTGACCATTCTCGATGATTCACGAACAATTAATTATAAATAGATATGTGTGTATTTATATATATAAATAATAATTCAAAATATAATTTGATGTATTGTATGTTGTGATTATTAAAAATTAATAAAATAAAAATATAATATTATAATAATTATTATTTAAAATATATCTATATATATAAATAAATATATTAAAAAATAAATATTTAATGACTGTAATACTCGTTTGATGTTCTGATTGATATTAAGCAAACTAAATTCAAACTTATATGATTTTAAAATAAACTGTGATCCGAAAATGAGTTTTACAAATTATAGACTTATTAAAAATGTATTTAGGAACTATTTGTTGAATTTTAAAACTTTTTATATTGTACTTGGGGTTGGGAGTGAATAATTAATGTAATTTTTATTTAATAGTTAATAACCAAATTTTATACCATAATGATCAGAATAAATAATTATAACTAATATTAAAATGTGGGATTTTTCTGAAGACTTTTATACGTCACTGATTAACAACGGAGCCCGAAATGATACCCGTAAATAGTGTCGGCAGAATGGAAAGCTAATTGTTCACGTGTGATTCATTTCCTTGTTTTTTTCTTCTTTACTTTATTGACTATTGTTACCTATTATTATTAATATTAATTATTAACTATTAATATTACAGCTATATAACTTATATACATATATTGATACTTGAATAACATTCACATACATGTAATATAAAAACTTGTTTGAACTTCATCACAATGGTTGCCACATAAACCCGCCACCCTACTACAACCATTGGCCACCATCACCGGATACCACCACACCCGCCACCACCTTGCAACATCTTCAACCTCCCTTTTACTTCTCCTGTTCTAAACATAATCACAACCGCCATCACCCTCTTCATTTGAACACCATCGTACAATCACTATCATTTGTTGTTGTTACCCGTTCACAGTTGTTCGGTTAAAAAACCCACATTGACTGCCGCTATTACCATTAATACGTTTTCTGTTTCGTTTAACGACCCTCAACAAGACCAATATCAAAACCATCACCTAGTTATGTATCTTCTTCCTTCTCCTTCTTCAAGAACACCGGAACTAAATCACCATCCTTCAACTCTCTCTCTCTCTCTCTCTCTCTCTCTCTCTCTCTCTCTCTTTCTCTCGTTTGTCTTCTCTCTCCCTCTCTTAATTCTTGTAACCAATGAACCACAACCAACATCGAACCACACCACTTTCGTTACT
Organism: Rutidosis leptorrhynchoides; assembly: GCF_046630445.1. Taxonomy (NCBI): domain Eukaryota; kingdom Viridiplantae; phylum Streptophyta; class Magnoliopsida; order Asterales; family Asteraceae; genus Rutidosis; species Rutidosis leptorrhynchoides. The sequence goes on from NC_092333.1 coordinate 170,332,361, forward strand.
ACTATGGAAGAACAAAACAAAACCCACTACTATTGCTCATGCTCAACCTACAACAAAACGAATCACTCTAGTTTATCGAAAAGTTGTTGTTAACCGAAAACCACCTCACACTCATCATCATTCATACAATTGATATCCTACTACCACTATCCTTTTCTAATTTGTTCGAACCACAAACATAACCTCCATTTAAACACCACCTTTGATAACCACCTTAAACTAACCACCATCTACAACTTGAACCCAAATTAAAGTCGTTGAAATACTTTCGTTTTTCTATTTTAAACCGTAGAAATAACCCCCACTGCAACTATAATCTTTTGGTGTTGCTGCCTTCACATGCCATCACTTTTAGAGCTATGGTACCACTTATGTTTATGTTTCTTTGCACTTCAAACCACTCCAACACATCCCTCGATGCAACTACGGTCTCCAATCACTCCCATCTGTTTTGCGTATTTCTTTCATTGTTCAATCAACCAAGCCACTTGCTGTTTATATATTTTATTTCTTTTCGGGAACCTATAAATCTCAACCACCACCGAAAACCAGTTTTGAATTATATATATTGCCACTAACTTTATAGGTTTTGTTTTGATCAAGATGTGGCCCCATTGTGTTCTCTTTTGGGTTGCAGTAGAGCCAACACCCTCACATGTCCACTAACCAACTTTGAAAAAAAGAAATGAAACCGAAACCTACTGTTACTATTAAACGTGTGATTTGGTTCAATTCCCATTCTTCTTGTAAACGTCCGTGTATATATAACAAAGGTGGGCTGGACTATTTTTATAAAATCAGTTATTTAAATGGGTTTTATCTGGACCGATGTCATTTGTATAAAACTCAAGATTTCTCAAACCAAACAAAACACATATATTGGGCTTTTAGCTGTTGGAACGATTTATTTTTATTTTTTGGATAGAATGATAATGACGATGATGGAATGGAAAGATGAGGGTGAGCGTGATGTTTGTGGACGATATGATGATGATTCGAGATGATGTTAAATTGAGGAGGTAATAAACCGTTTTATATATAACAAATGATTAAGAATGCGAGTTATTACAAGAATGTGTTGGTTGGAGGAGTGGATTGGAAGGGAATTGGTTATCCGAGAGGTCCTGGGTTCAAGTCCTGTTTGAAGCATTTCTTTTTAGAAAAAAACAAATTTAGAAGGGTATACACTTTTATTCTCTTTTCCATTATCATTATAATTATTGTTATTAGTATTATTATTATTATTATTATTATTATTATTATTATTATTATTATTATTATTATTATTATTATTATTATTATTATTATTATTATTATTATTATTATTATTATTATTATTATTATTATTATTATTATTATTAGGTGTATCATTATTAAAAAAATTATTATTTTTATTATAAGTAACATTAATATTTAAAATTGTCATTTTTTATTATTAAAGTTAGTATTATTATTAAAATTAACATTTTTATTAAGTTTATCATTTTTATTAGAATTATCATTATTTTATCATTATTATTATTATTATCATTGTTTTAGTAGTATTATAATAAATAAATGATATTTATATAAAAAGATATTTTTACATATATCCTAACTATATTAATATTGTATATTGATTTAAATAAAGTGTTATTACTATAAAATATTAACTAAGTTATATATAATAGATAAATACCTTTAATATAATCATATATATAATTATCTATAATATATAAAATAGGTATAATTAAACCATTTATTAATATAGCATACAAATTATAAAGTATATTAATATTAATACATAAAACTTGTTTAATTGTTATTATATGTGTTAATATATATATAAATGATATAGGTTCGTGAATCCGAGGCCAACCTTGCATTGTTCAGTATCGTCGTATGAATATTTTTACTACAAAATATTATATTGTGAGTTCATTTGCTCCCTTTTACTCTTTACATTTTTGGAACTGAGAATACATGCGCTGTTTTTACAACTACTTTATTAAATGCTTTTGAAATATATTTCGAACTGCGAATACATGAAATGCTTTTATAAATGTTTGACGAGATAGACACAAGCAAAACATTCCTCGAATGAATTATTATGCAGACAGAAGTTCTGCGGATTATTATTGAATTATGTGGACATGATAATTGCCACCATTGAATTATGTGGACATGATAATTGCCACCATTGAATTATGTGGACTTGATAATTGCCACCATTGATGTGAATGTTATGTATCGAGAGAATGATTTTTATACACAGGTTATGTGTATTAGTTTTTGTGCATGAGATATGTGTACGGTTACTAAGATTTATGAAAGATGATTTCGTACACGAGAAAGGTGTACTGTATTTAAAAGATATCGCATGTACATTACAGGTGGGTAAAGGATTCGGGCCCATTTGTACCATGCAGGATTTAAATCTTGTGGTCTATCAAAATGATGAATTTTATTGTTTTATGATAAACTTATGAACTCACCAACCTTTTGGTTGACACTTGAAAGCATGTTTATTCTCAGGTATGAAAGAAACATTTCGCTGTGCATTTGTTCATTTTAAAGACATTATTTGGAGTCGATCATCGCAATGGAACTAGATGTTGGTGACTTCCTCCAGATAGATTAGGACGGGTCCTTTCAACTCCCTGCTGCATCTTTTGGCTATTCGAAACGTGGGCAAAAGTAGAAAAGTCTATTAATTTGATAACTTATATAATTTCTAATAGGATATTCAGTAAATGCATCGAGCAAAACGTTCACCACCTTTCATACGTTCACCACCTGTAACTCGATCAAGACATCTAGCTAATATTGTCACTGTTGATTTTTCTTTAGAATCGTCATCTAGTCGACCAAGTACTCCAATTCAAATTTCCGATAATCCATTTTTTGAACCCGACCTCACAATTGAGAATCTGGAGGATATTCAGGGACAATTCAGAGATCCTGAACCAGTAATCATTCCTCCTGAACCACAAATCACTCATCCAGAGATTGTCAAGGAAGAAACCATTAAGTCAGAATCCTCTAGTGATTCAGATTCAATAAATCCAATCATGGAAAATCCGGAACCTCTAAGTATGGAAGACCGAATGAGAGCTAAACGCACGGGACAAGGACACGCCATTATTAAGCCAGACATTAATGCGCCAGATTATGAAATTAAAGGACAAATCCTACACATGGTAACTAATCAGTGCCAATATAGTGGTACGCCAAAAGAAGATCCAAACGAACATCTTCGAACCTTTAATAGGATCTGTACTCTATTCAAAATCAGAGAAGTTGAGAATGAACAGATTTATCTCATGTTGTTTCCCTAGACTTTAAAGGGAGAAGCCAAAGATTGGTTAGAATCGTTACCTGAAGGAGCGATTGACATATGGGATGTCTTAGTTGAAAAATTTCTTAAAAGATTCTTTCCGGCATCTAAAGCCGTGAGACTTCAAGGAGAAATTGTTACGTTCACGCAAAAGCCAAATGAAACTCTATATGAGGCGTGGACAAGATTCAGAAAGTTGTTGAGAGGATGTCCTCAGCATGATTTAGATACTTATCAAATAGTACAAATATTCTACCAAGGTTGCGATGTTACTACACGAAAAGACATCGACACAGCAGCTGGTGGTTCCATTATGAAGAAAACCACAACTGAATCTCACAAAATCATTGATAACACATCATCCCACTCGCATGAGTGGTATCAAGAAAAAGATATCTTTCGTTCATCTAAAGCGGCTAGAGCCGATTCTAGCCATGACTTTGATTCCGTTTCCGCAAAACTAGATGCTTTCGAGAGACGAATGGAAAAGATGAATAAAGATATTCACTCAATACGAATCAGTTGTGAGCAATGCAGTGGACCACACTTAACAAAAGATTGTCACATTGAACAAATGATGGAACAACGTGAGAATGTTTCCTACATGAACCAAAGGTCGGGAAATAATTATCAAAATAATTATCAACCGCCAAGGCCAAGCTTCAATCGAAATCAAAACATTCTTTACAATCCAAATGGACCCAACAATAACTCATATAACCAACAAGGTCTGAATAACCAACCCATTCAAAACAACACTTTCAATCAACAAAGACCTAGCTTGTATAAACAACCACAACAAACCGAAGAGAAAAAGTCAAATCTGGAAGAAATTGTGGCAAAGCTAATGGAATCTCAAACACAATTTATTACATCTCAAACCCAAACAAATGAGAGGTTTGATCAGTCATTAAGAACTCAACAAGCTTCCATTTTGAATCTAGAAAAACACGTAGGTACTCTTGCTAGCATGATGAGTGAGAGGGAACAAGGAAAGCTACCGAGTAATACTGAAGTAAATCCTCAGAATGAGAATGTTAATATGGTGTCAACAAATTCTGAAAAATCATCATCAGAAGATGGGAAAGTTTTAGATGTGAGTAACAATGAAGAAGTTACAACACCACCACCCCCCGTGTATGTAAAGCTAGTGGTGGCACCATACAGACCACCCATCCTGTTTTGAAGAAAAGGAGTTGAGTATGAGAAAGTAATAGGTAATAAAGTTTGTGATACCTCTGGAAAGAAGAAGAAGAATAAGAAAGTGCAAGAAACAAAAACCGTAGAAGTAAACCCGGTGAAGACAGTTCCACCAAAACCTCCACCAAGGTTGGGTGATCCGGGTGAATTTATTATTCCTTGTCTACTTAGTGATTGTGTCATGTATGATGCACTAGTAGATTTAAGTGCGAGTGTGAGTGTTATGCCCCTTTCATTATATAAGAAATTAGGAGTAGGTGAGCTAAGTCCAACAGAAATGAGTGTTCGACTCTTTGATCAAACCATTAAGCACCCAATTGGAATCGCTGACAATCTACCCGTTCAAGTGGGTAATTTAACCTTTTAGTCGAATTTATTGTCATTGACATAGAAGAGGACCCAAACATTCCTCTAATTTTAGGTCGACCATTCTTAGCGTCCACCGAGGCGTTATTTGATGTAAGAGAAGGTAGAAAGACACTTAGCGATGGTGACAAATCAGTCATCTTTGTGAGTCGAAAGGCTAAATCTCCACCAACCAAAATCGTTGAACCAACAAAAATGATTGGTAAGAACCATATTGGTTTACCAACTCCAACGGTAGTGCTTAACGATAATAAAACGCCTAAGTGTGGGGAAGATGAAGTAAAACCTAATGATGACCTGATAACAAAGAACCCCGTTGTTGATACGAAATTAAATGACTCCGTTATTAACAGTTCAATGAAGAAACTTATTAAACGGATTCGCGATGCTAGAACCAAGGGGAACTTTAAGTTATGTAACTTGTTAGTATCCAATCTATCGCCTAAAGAAAAGGCGAAACTAGTAGAATTTGTGGATATTACACAGGAATCAGACCAATGGCTTAAAGCAAAAGTCACAGATATGCAAGTTGATTATGGTCCAGAAGAAATTGACATGAAGTTAATCACAATTTTGACACCACAACTACCTAAGTGTGGGGAGATTCAAATGTTCTAAAAGGAAAATGCTGTCTAGAGTTAGTTGTTCTGTTCTCGTATAGTTCCGAGAATGGAATCCGATTGGTCTTTTCCACTAGCAGACACTAAAGAACTAGTTTTCTCCCCCCATTCTGAATTTTTTATTTTTATAGGTTTTATATGAAATTTATATGCATTTTTAAATTTAAGTTTTGTGTGAATTTAAAAACAAAATTTACTTTATTTCATTAAGTTTAAAAAAATGATTTCTAAAATTTGTCGTAAGTTAAAGACTAGGTCATGGAACCGAAATTGCTTTACCCGATGGCGGGGCGAAAAATTTTGTTATCATTATTTTTAATATTATTGATCTAAAGTATACCAAAAAATTAAAAAACCCAAAAATTTTTGCTTTTAAAACAATCGCTTTAAAAACGACAAATTTTAAATTTTGTCGAGGGACGGACTAGGTAAACGTACCGAAACTACCTAAAGTAAAAGGAAACAAAATTTTAAAAAAATTATTCATTTAAATTGTTTTAATAAATAAAGGTTATATATATATATATATATATATATATATATATATATATATATATATATATATATATATATATATATATATATATATATATATATATATATATATATATATATATATATATATATATATATATATATATATATATATATATTATATGTCTGTAGTTTATCTTATGTACAAAATAGGGTAAAACAGCGCATTTTCAAAGACTGACATTAAAGTTCAGCAAAAGCTACTAATTTTGACGACAAGACGTAAAATATCAAATGTGATATAAAACAATATGTTTGCAAACTCGGTATTTTTAATCACTTTTATACACTAATCACCCTCATGAATTTATAATTATAGTCTGATTTCTTGCAAATGAGGGCATTGCATGATCTCAAGTATGGGGAAGTGTTATGAATTCTCTCGGGTTTACACTTAGTTTAATTGCCAAATTTTGTGAAAATTTGAAAAATTTTCAACTAAATGAATTCAAAATCATGTTTATACATATTTATGAACGATAAAACTAGGTGTTAATGCCGAAATTATTGTTACCTCAGAGAGAACATAAATGGAGAAACAACCCAAAACGCTTGAATTCATTTAAAATGGAATAGAAGAGAATAAAAAGGCAAAGAAAAGAATAAATAAAAGCTAAGTGTGAGAAGAATTTACCAAGTTCTTTAAAACATATATCGCATATTTTGTACAAGATTATTGCAGGCACTTTTGTTTTGGACGATAATAATCAGTTTTACCCGATTTACTGTAATATATTTAAAAGAAAGATGGATCTACATGATGAATCAATTTTATCATTAAAAGGAAGTAAAGTCTTCTAAAAAAGACATGTGCTTCTTGATTTAGGTCAAGAAGTTGTCGTCCAGACCAGCTGTAGGTTGACGAAAAATCTAGAAAAGTCATCTCTAAAATTAGCAGGAAATCCACGGACCTCAGCATCAAATAGGGTCACCAAGTCGTCAGAATTATCCTAACCATGAGAGGATCTGTCTCGTAAAATGGGGAGGGTGCCGTGCAAATTAGCTTGATAAGACTAATGAATCAGACCCCCAGAAAGGATAATCTCCTTAAAGATTAAAATCAACTTTTAAGCCTGATATTACTCAATCCTTGAGATTGACCTTAAAGATTAAGAATTACAAACTCATGGAATTCGAGGATATCTAAACTCGAGCTTGAACGAGAAAATATTTTGATCAAATTAAAAATGATTTGTTTTCTGAAAACCTATTTTCATTGCGTTCATTACCATTGAACGTAAAATCCTAAGAATTCATCGGAATTCATTAGGTCACCTGAACCAAATCGGGTGTCAACCGTAAGAACGGTGGTTGCATAGCATGGTCGAAGACAGGACCTTGTGCCAGACCAAAAAAATTATAGGGTGATCTTTACTATTTCTCCTACAAAGGATAGTAATTGCATCTGACACATTGTGGACCATGAACATCTGCATGTCATTAGACATTGCCTTAACAGTTGCTTGTTCATCGCTTTCCTTTACAACCACCGAAAGGTAATATATGGAGCAAGTATACTGGACGTGTTGCTTTCCTAATACAAGGATTAGCAAGTGGGTGACACAAAACCATAAGTTTTGAGCTAAAATTTTCAAATCTGAAACCCACAAAACCCACAAAAATATTTTGTAAACACCGATGAAGGGTTATTCCGGAAAACTTATCTAGGGTAAAAGCTAGAATGCATTTTCAAAAGATCAAATGTTTTCATAAAGATCTAATTTCTTAAAGGATCTAAATTTTAATAGTCATGTGGGACTGTAAACCACATCGTTACTATCATTGTTTATACCGCCGTATCAAAATCACTAATGTATAAAGTGTGAGAATAAAAAAAATGTGATTCGAGTGAAATGTGATTTTATTTCAAGTTCTGTATTGCTTGAGGAAAAGCAACGCTCAAGTGTGGGGATATTTGATAGTGCTCCAAATGAACATATATTTAGGCACAATATCCTTCCAATATGTAAAGCTTTTAGTTACTATTGTTCTATATTTATGTAATAATCGTTTAAATAAATAAGTGCGAAGACAAAAGAAGAAAACGACGATTTGAAGACGCAAATGACCAAAAAGCTCAAATGTACAAGATATAATTCAAGTGGTTCAATTTATTGATAAGAAACGTCTAAAAATGACAAAAGTATAAGCCGCGAAACGCAAAGTACAAGATATCTAAGCATACGAAAAAGCGTTCGAAAATCCGAAACCGAGACATGAACCGAGCATCAACGCGCGAGTCAACGGAGCTAAAATTACAAGTCAACTATGCACAAGAATATAATATAATATATATATATATAATTATATAAATTATATATATATATATATATATATATATATATATATATATATATATATATATATATATATATATATATATATATATATATATTATGTCGACAAAGCTAGTGGCCAAAAGTAAATGAGCTGGAACCAGAAGCTCCGCACTCGCGGAGCTGTGAAGCACAAAACCTCCGCACTCGCGGAGCACACCAGGACCCAAATCCCACTATAAAAGGCGATGCAATTCGACGAAATATTTACACCAATATCAATCTCTCTTCTCTATATGTAATATATTTATTATAATTATAATTTTAATTTAAGATTAATAATAAATTATGGTTTAGTTGGGTTATTGTAAGAAATGTTTTACGGGTTTTAAAGTTAGAACTCTGTCCGTGTAACGCTACGCGATAAATAATCACTGTAAGTTATGTTCTTCCTTTTTAAATTAATGTATCGTAACTAAGTTATTATTATGCTTATTTGAGCCGGAGTAATCGTGATGTTGGACTAAATATTTTAGATGGGGTTATTGAATTTTATACCATAATTCGGGTTTGGACAAAAGACCGACACTTATGAACATTAGACTGTTGACTATTAATAGGTAGGGGGTATTGTCTAATTGAATGACAACTCATTGGAACCTGTCGAACCTATCTTCAAATTAGTTAATATAATAATTATTAAATTGATTACGAATGTCCTATTTAGTGACGTTTATACGATATCGTTTACAATCATTTAATTAATCAATTGGATTGGGTAATTGATTATTCATTATGGCCAAGTGAATAAATAAATGTATCATGGACTAATTAAAACAGGGGTGGATTACATAAAAGGGTAATTGGTGTAATTGTTAACAAAGTATTAAAACCTTGGATTACACGCAGTCGATAACCTGATGTAATTATTAACAAAGTATTAAAACCTTGTTACAGTTCGAATCCCTAATTAGTTGGAATATTTGACTTCGGGAATAAGGTTAATTTGACGAGCATTTTATAATTATGACCGATGGACTATTATGGAGAAAAACCAGATAGGTATCAAATAAACCAGGACAAAGGACAATTAACCCATGGTAATAAATTAAAATCAAAACGTCAAACATCATGATTACGGAAGGTTAAATAAGCATAATACTTTTATTTCATATTTCATCGTACCTTTATTTACTGTCATTTTAATTACTGCAATTTACTTTATCGCAATTTAAATTCTGTTATTTATATTATCATCATTTATCTTTACGCTTTATTTAAAATCAACAAACCGGTCACTAAACGGTAAAACCCCCCTTTTATTATAATAATAATAATATTACTTATATATATATTTATACAAATATAGTTTAAAATAAATATAGCGTTAAACTCAGCTAGCTCCCTGTGGAACGAATCGGACTTACTAAAAACTACACTACTCTACGATTAGGTACACTGCCTATAAGTGTTGTAGCAAGGTTTAGGTATATCCCATCCGTAAATTAATAAAACTTGAGTAATATTTCTTCATATTTCGTAGTAAAAATAATACTATTTCGTACACCTCCGCTCGCACATCACTCACACATCACGGCGACAAGCATTTCCAATATTAATAAATCACAAACATCCAACAAGAATATTATAATAAATTAATAAAAGAAAGGATAGATGTTACCGAATAATGTCGGCAGAATAACACTTGTATTTCTTCATAATATCCATAGCGTTACAATGCTTTAAAGCTTCTACTACTAACTACATACTAATCCTCTATTGATCACTAGAGAGCGATAACAGAGAGATAATTACATTTTCTAATCTCTGTACTTTTCTCTCCCTAGAATCTAGAGAGAGAAAGTAAAGAGAGAACTAATCTCCTATAGATCACTAGAGGGCGACTATAGAGAGATATTTGAGAGAGAAGTGAAGAATTGGTGTGTTGAAATGGTGGGATGAAGCTCCCATTTATAGGAAATGCTTGGTGGCAAAATTGTAATTAAATTGCCGTTTGCCAAGGCCGTTTTTGATGCCCGTTTGCTCGGGCAAGTCATTTTTGGTGCCCGTTTGCTGGCAGGCCATTTTCCATTATGGTAAGCCGTTTGGCAAGCCGTTTGGCAAGGAGTTTGCTGGATCGTATCTTGTCTTTCACCGTTTTCGCTCTAGAATCTTCGTTTTAGCTCCGTTTTGACGATTCTTGCGCCACACGTTCGTAATTGAATATCCTACAACATGAGATTAAGTAAATAAACTTTTCCAAAAATTATAAAATAAGTTATTTAAATGCGAGTTAATCGTCTTAGCCGGTTTTGCTCGTTTTTCATCCGTTTTTAGTGATTCTTGAAACATAGCCTTTGTAATTACTAAATCTACCAAATTAACCAACAAAGTGATTATTTTGGCAATAAAGTTTGGAACTTTATGGTTTTAGGGCTCAATATCGGGGTAAAAACGTGACTTTTTTGGCCGATATCAAATATCCCACACTTAGACTTTGCTTGTCCTCAAGCAAACCTTTCTTTTATTTTGAGTTCAAGGATGCTCCTGAGGTTAACGTTCTATTATTCAAGTGGTTTGTTATTTATTATAAGAGCAAAATCAGACAAACTGTCTTCTAAAAGGGTAGAAAACTATCTCTGCAAGCATGAGGGGAGGTTACATGAATTTGGCTTCCTTACACGGGTCACTCAAATCACTCAAGTGTTTTGGAGTTCCCTATCAATCTATGAAATGAATTCGCTCATCATAGGCTTGACCAAGAATCAAATCTCCACCGGTTAGATAAGGAAGGCACTGATCTTCTCCCTAATCACTCTTTCAAGAGGAAGAGCGGGTTTAAAGGTTGGTTTACGGAGAAAAGCGAAGGTTTTGATATGGCAAAAAGGGTGGTTTTCAAATCATTGAAATTTAAAGGGATTCGATAGATTTCGGTTTCATGATGATATACTTTTTCTAGGAAAGATGGTACTCTATTTTTGTTGAAGAGTTCCTTTAGAGGGTGCTGATTTTCAGCGAAGACTTTGCTTCTTTTCTGCAATCCTCCTGGGTCACAATCTTCATTTTCTTGAGGGATTTATGCTTTTATTTGAAGACTTTTCTCTTCTTTAGTTTTGAGACTTTGATCAACAAATTTTTTTTTTTTTTTTTTTTTTTTGCATATCTCATCTTCATAACTTTGTCTATTTCTTCTTGTGCCCAGAGAGAAAGGTATTTCACCATAAATAGGTCTTTTTGACCTATCAAAAACAGTCTGTAATTTCAGAATTTTTCGACAAGTGTTTGAAGTAACCTTGGTCGATCTATCTCTTTTGAATTTCTAGACTTTGGAAATGAGAAAGGAAAGGAGGGGGAAAGGGTAACGTATTTGATAGTATATTTGGGGGTGAGTATTTTCTGATTCATCAACTCTTTAGGGTGAGTTGGTCGGTTTAAATGCGTGGAGTGAAAACAGAAATGGATGGTTTTTGGCTTTTCTATTCAGAATGATTTCGAAAGGATTATTGCACCTACACCACGTATGGCGCTTACTAACCATTGGCCTCGAAATGTATGTCAAGGTCAAGTTCTAACTCTAAATGCTAACATCGGCACTCTCAACGAAAAAGATAGTGAAGCATTAAAAATGAATGCTTATTGGGCCATTTTTGGGATGCCTCACAACAATTATATTGGATTAATAATGCCTAGTCATGCAATGCTCTTTTAGAGAATTGGTTCATCCTTAAGAAGATTTATGTCCTCATTTGTCTTAATTTTAGAACAAACGAGCTTGATTTTCGAAAGTACTTTTTCAAAAAGTATCATTTAGTCAAAATTTTTGAAAAATTTACGTTGAGGACAAAGAATCTAAATAGTAGGTATACTCGAAAAGCTTAGTAAAATTTTATATTAAGAACATTTTCCGAGCATGCCATAGCTAATTATGGTGTACTACACCTGTGACACTGCTAAATTTTTTTTTTTTAGAACGTGACGGAAGTATTTATTAATTAATTACAGAACACACTTTAAATATTGATCAATCAGTACAACTAGTGTCAGGTGTCATTTCAACAAAATACATGTTTATATAGAGAAGACGTATTTACAATACGTTTACAAAATATCACTGTTTAAACAAAGCAAGACAACATCAGAGTTGACTCCTGTCAAACATAAAATCACCATGCCCGTCTTCTCCCCAAAAAACATCACTTACAAAAACTAACAACCTGCAGGGAGGAGATGGAGGGGAATTAGCACGAAGCTAAGTGAGTACGACTAACTACAGGGAATAGTATACAGAAATCGTCATACTAATCATGTCACAAAGGCTAACACACAAACATCACCCAAGTGCTGTCTACAAAGACTCTGGCGGCTCGGCCAAACCATTAACCACCAGCTGATCGGACTGGGGCTTACCAGAAGTTCCTCCACCATCGTGTGTATATATATAATCCACACGTGACGGACACGTCATTCACATATATATACACCTCGATTATCTAGGCTACCACATGAGGAACCCAACCCGCAGGTTGATCTCTCCTACCGAGGCTACCACACAATAGGGAGGCACTGGGCTCCAGCAGACAAGCATCAACTAACATGCAATCATTATAACGTACTAACTAACCACAACAGTAAGTATATGTAACAAGGATGACAATCATAATATAACATGCTACTCTATACTATATTCTCCAGTTAATCCCACTCACCAATTACTAGCAACCAGCTCAGATAATCTACTACTGAGCGGCTTCTTTATCCTTATCACCTGAACATGAGGCAAATCAAGTTAGTTACTGTCCATTAACATCAAACAACACAGTACAGAATTTTTTGTATCAAAAAGCATCCGCTAAAAAATTTTTCTTAACACTTATGCACTTTTAAAATTTACATCCTGATCATCAAAATACAAACGGGCAGCATAACGGCTAAAAATCAACACTTAGTAAAATATTTCACTGCCAAAGACACTCGGTCGTCGGTCGACTGTCATAGACAGTCGGCCGACTGTCTACACTCACTCGGCCGAGTGTCTAGGAACTCGGTCGAGGGTCTTTCACAGACACACTCGTCCGTGGGTCATACACACTCGGTCGATGGTCGAGTCGGTCGGTCGAGTGTCAAGAGACACTCGGTCGACTGTGTTTATCTGCAGAAGCTGAAGACAAAGTGACGGGTTTCACCCAAATTCATCCAATTCTTGCTCTAGAGCTCGATTACGACCTCAAAACTGACCAAATCGAAGACACTAAACATGTAGAAACATAAACCCACAAGATTTGGACTCAAACAACATCAAATATAACCATTTTGACCCAAATTACACACTTTGTAAAAACTAACACAAAAACTCAAATTTCTCAAAGATTAGAGTATGAAATGCTACAAATCTTACCTTGATAGAATCAGTGAAACACAAGGAACAAGATAGTAAGAAAGATTCGAGCTCAAGAACAAGGATTCTAGATTAGGGTTTTGGTGTAGGTGAGAGTGAAGAACGAGGTGTTTTGGGAATAATCTGGAAAATACAAGAAAGGGATAGACACAAGTCTATTATTTCGGATTAAATCCCATACTGTGCAACACACGAGTATTTATCAGTTATCTGATATCTTCCGTACGACATTTGGCAACCCAAACGAAGTCCAAATTAAATAAACAAACCTGTTCTGTGACCCTTGTCACAAACTGGTCCTAACCACATCATTAAATAATCATAAACATTAAATAAAAATAAAAGCATATAATAACACAATATTAACTTAAGGGCAATATAGTAATCTTATAGCTAGGCCCGAATGAGGATGTTACAACACTGCTATCCCACACTTAGAGAAAAATTGTCCCTAATGTTCATTCTTAGATTTTAGGGAGCTAAAATCCCACACTTAGAGTTTGAACATGTCGGAAAATGTATCTAAGCTCAATATTGGGTTGGAATCCCACACTTAGTCATAATCTTCGGATAGGGTATAGTTTAAGGATATAACGAAGCAAAATAAACAAACGAAGAGAAAGAAACGAATTACTCCCCTTGGGTGCGGTTGTGAGCTGAGGATCTGACGGTAGACGGAGTCGAAACCATCTTCCGCTGGATTTGAATCGGTCTTCTTGAAGTGTACTCAAGCTCATTAGGGCGTTCTCACCTTCCATACACCATCCACCAATAACTTGTAATGAAATAATCAACGTATTTCCTTGTCGTTTCATCATTATTCAAAGAATCTCCACCACGGGCATCAATAACTGTCTATTTCTTGTAAAGATAGAAAACATTAATCCTAGATAGGTGATGAAGCTTTAGGCCATAGACTCAATGATTTATGTTTTGATGAAAAAGTAATTTGAAAACTTGAGGGTTTCAAAATTAGGTTTTTGAAAATTCAACAAATCAGTGTATGACTAAAAAGCTTAATCTCACACTTAAAGTGTTGACTACCTTTAAGACTTTTGAAATATTGCAATTAAGTTCATGACAAGTAAGAAACTTTGAAAATCCCATTTTAAGTTTCACTTTCTCACTTATTCAATTAACCTAATTATCCTAATCTAACTACTACTAAAGCTTTAGAAAAATAAACACACGGGTTGCCTCCCGAGAAGTGCTTGTTTTTTGTTCGAGTCACGAGCCTGACTCTAGCCTTATTTCTCAGGAAATCTAGGTGGCTCCCTTGCATCCATCAGTAGACACAAGAGGTAATATTGGAATATACTGATGAGATTGATGCAGACATAGAATAAGGTATGTCCAATGAGAGGAGAAGGTGGTTTGAAGTGAATGCTTTGTTTAACTTGAGGTATAACAAAGCTATCAACTTCTTTTACCTTATTGATTTGTGCGGGTTAGTCATAGGGGTCCTCATCACTCCATGATGTGTATATCATTATGTATTTGAGTGATGGTTTATAGGGTAGCCCTGACGCAAAACCTGACTTTTGGTTGGTCGTAATGTTGTACTCTAGGGATGGAGGTGGGACGATGTCCATTGACGTCTCCAATGTGGTAGCAACATTAACAACTACTTCGGTGCTAGAATCTTCCATCTCTTTCTTCTTATCCAGGCTTTCCATCTCGGGAGATTCAAGTATAATTGGTTCAGATAGTTATTCTAGAACGAAATCCTCTCCAGTTATTAAAAAATAAAAATAAGGTGGGACTGAAGATTGGGTTGGTGTGGAGTGGTTATTCTTCTTGCCTTCTACTTCTATTTTCTTCTCTTCATTCTCGGAATAGAAGGTGACTTTCCTAGTGGAGATGGTATTTACTTCACCGTTCCCATCAGAAGGACATACAAACTCGTCGATCGTGAAAGTGACCTCTTCTCCACGGGCTCTCAACATCAATGATCGCTTTGGCTGTATTCATGAAAGGCCTTCCCAAGATGATAGGGGTTTTCATGTCTTCTTTATAGTCCATAACCACAAAGTCAGTCGGAAAGAGGAATTTGTCGACCTTAACCATGACGTTCTCATCTATTCCCTTAGGATATCTAGTGGATTGGTCAGCTAGCTGGATGCTCATTTTGGTAGGGTTAAGGTTTTCAATTTCGAGTCTCTGGAATAGTGAGTAGGGCATGAAATTGATACTGGCACCAAGGTCAGCGAGAGAATAGATAGTACCAGATTGGTAGATAGAACAAGGAAGGGTAAATCGTCCGGCATCCCCTAGTTTTTCAGGAAGAGTATTTAAGAGAATGGCTGAACAATCTGCGTTCAGTGGGATATTGGGTACTTCGGGTACCTCCTTGGTTGATAGGAGTTTCCTAAAATACTTCTTACTATGAGGATTTTTAGACATAGTGTCCAAAAATTTACCGTCAAGCTTGAAAGACTTCATCTTGTTATGTATTTGCTTGAGACGGCCCTGGAATGGAATTGGTGTTTTCCTAGTAGGTTTAGGTGATGACTCAATGACTACTTCCGAACGGGCATTAGTTAGTTTCTTCTCCTTAGAAGAAACTGAAGGTTGGCTATGTGCCACCTTTGAGTCATTATTAGGACAACCTAGAGAATCGAGACGTTGATTTAGCTGGCTTATTTGATTTTCAAGACTACTCAAATGATTAGTTATGACTAAGTCAGCTGCGTCTTGTCTTGCTGTGATCATGGAGATGATTCGCAGTAGGTGGTCGTCTGGACTTATCTCTAGTGAGGTAGTGGGTTTAGTGGGTGGGCTGTGCGGATGAGCTAGGATCTTATCAGAGTAGACAACAGAGTCCTCACATTCAGCCTCTTATACCTTGGCCAAATGTGGTTCAGTACAATTCTGGCATAATTGCACTTGAGACACATGTTGCGGGAGTTTCTTTAGCTCTACGACTTCTTTGGTGATGTTTTCTATTTGGTCCGAGAGAAATTTGATGGTTTTAATTTCAATAGGATCGGAGGAGGAAAGCGGTGTTGCTGATGAAATGTGCTCTTCTGTGTTCCAATCGTGATGGTGCATAGTCATCTCCTCGATCAATCTCCAGGCCTCGTCAGCAGTGAATTTCATGAAGTTACCTTGTGAAACAGCATCAAGTGTAGACTTATTGTTCTGATTCAGACCTTTGTAGAAGGTCACAATCTGATCAGAGCTCTCAAGACGGTGTTTTGGACATCTTCGAAGCAAAAATTTGAATCTTTCCCATGCAGTGTAGATTGTTTATCGTATGCTTGTTGAAAGTTTACGATATCATTCCTAAGTCTGTTTTGTTTTGACGGGGGAAAGTACTTGATTAAGAAAGTTGTTGCCATTTCCTCCCATGAGGTGATAGAGTTGGGTTCTAACCCCTCGAACCAGGTTTTTGCATGAAGAGTTAAGGAATAGGGGAACAGATACAGACGAACTACATCTTGTTCAACCCCGTTTTGCTTATATGAGTTGGATAAGGAGAGGAATCTATCTACGTGAGAGTTGGGATCGTCAATTGGTTAGCCATGGAATAGTCAGTGATTCTGAATGAGTTGTATGATGCTATGCTTAAGCACAAAAGACGCTCCGTTAACCTCTGGATAGAGTATCGGTCCTCCTCGTCCTTCTAATGAGGGTTTGGTGATGTCAGCAAGAGTGATGCGTGAAGCCATCGTCGAACTATCGGCAGGTAAGTGTCGATTTCGTTGGATGGGTACAATGCATGATATCAGATAGAAGAAAGGATGTGTCGGAAGAATTCTTAGCGGTCTAAGTAGGTTAAACCATCCTAAAGGTTCACTAATAAGGAAGTCCATTTTAAACATTTTAGTTAATCTAAATTAAGCTAATTTTATCTAACCTAATTATAGTAAACTAGTAACTTCTGACCAAGCTAGTCTTAGTCAAAAGGGTCTCTTAAAAACTAACTAATCTAAACAGGCTCCAAATCGTACTACCGCTCCCCGACAGCGGCGACAAAAATTTACTACTCCCGTGATATGCCCGAATCGGAGGGTATATTTATGCGGTGTCGTTAGGTCGCAAAACGTCAATTCAGGATACCAACGTTAGAGGTTGATTGTTTAATTTATATATGCTGGGCCTAAATCTATTATTCCTTCCTATGGGTTAGCAAGGGCAAATATGACCTAGGGTCGTTCCTTGAGCGGTCGAATTTGAAACGGAGCTTATTAAGATAATCTAGTAATTAAGATTGGGTTTGTACACAATTTAGTATCCAAGACTAGTGGCCAGGTACACCTTGTGTAGAGAGGCTGGATCCTTTTGGTCCCAATAAATTGGCGACTGTTCAGAAAATCCAACAACCAAGTCCAACCGGTTTATTCTAGACACCACTTTATCTTGAATATCAAATTATGTAAAGGGCAATAGTTGGGTTGATTTGATTTATAATTGTAATTAAGATATTAAAGCAATATAATTAAAATAAGCTAGCTAGCTCGCAATAGCTAAGGATAGAGAAGACGTGGTTCACCATGATTTAAGATAACGTAGTGTCGGGATGATTATGAGACACCCCTTGGATAGAAATACCTTGGTGTGAACACTAGATTCCCTACTAAGTGGTTTCCCGATTAGCATGTCACGAGGAACTAGGCTTTGAAGATTCTGATCGGATGGACTATGCTCAACTCCCGACGCTTTATCCGGTTTAAGGATATAAGCAGCCCATCTTGGATGCAATGCATACCTTGGGCGCACGAATAAAGTAGCATAGCCATATACATATAATATCCAACCTTTTTTAACACCTTAGTGTATCACCCAAGTAAGTGGTTATGATTGTGTTTCAAATTCATTTCTGTCAACGGTTTTGTAAAATCTAAGGGTTTGTAGACAAATTAGAACCTCCGATGGTTCTCCGTCATCCTTAAAGATTTATAAGCTTAGTTTGTATTGTAGTGCGTTAATTTCTCATTTATGATTTAAACCAGCCCTTACTTAAATCTACTCAATAAATCCCTTAGTTATCCACCATGTACTAGACTTATAGTGGTTCCATAACTTCTAACCTTGACCATGCCCAAGTGGTCCTATAGTACATCAAGACTGTACTCTACTGTTGCAACAGTATTTCCTCAAGTCTTATATTCTTGACCAATATCTTGATCTGGTCCCACGGTAATTCCCCATGTACTTCATAGTATTTCCGATGGGTTCATACCTTGACCAATGTATAAATACAGATAATTAATTGCCTTATAATAGTCGACTTTATAAAAGGTTTTAATCACGTTTATTGGTGGAAGGACGATAATACGAGGTTTAATATCATAGACAGAAAGAAAGAAATGATAATTATCTCTAACTAACATTATTAAATCATGGCAAACAATCAAACAATTACTCACACATCACGGCGACAAGCATTTCTAATATTAATAAATCACAAACATCCAACAAGAATATTATAATAAATTAATAAAAGAAAGGATAGATGTTACCGAATAATGTCGGCAGAATAACACTTGTACTTCTTCATAATATCCATAGCGTTACAATGCTTTAAAGCTTCTACTACTAACTACATACTAATCTCCTATTGATCACAAGAGAGCGACAATAGAGAGATAATTACATTTCCTAATCTCTGTACTTTTCTCTCTCTAGAATCTAGAGAGAGAGTAGAGAGAGAACTAGTCTCCTATAGATCACTAGAGAGCGACTATAGAGAGATATTTGAGAGAGAAGTGAAGAATTGGTGTGTTGAAATGGTGGGATGAAGCCCCCATTTATAGGAAATGCTTGGTGGCGAAATTGTAATTAAATTGCTGAAAACCCCTGGCAGGCCGTTTGGCAAGCCGTTTGGCAAGGGGTTTGGCAAGCCGTTTGTCAAGGCCGTTTTTGATGCCCGTTTGCTCGGGCAAGCCGTTTTTGGTACCCGTTTGCTAACAGGCCGTTTTCCATTATGGCAAGCCGTTTGGCAAGCCGTTTGGCAAGGGGTTTGCTGGATCGTATCTTGTCTTTCACCGTTTTCGCTCTAGAATCTTCGTTTTAGCTCTGTTTTGACAATTCTTGCGCCCACACGTTCATAATTGAATATCCTACAACATGAGATTAAGTAAATAAACTTTTCCAAAAAATATAAAATAAGTTATTTAAACGCGAGTTAATCGTCTTAGCCGGTTTTGCTCGTTTTTCATCCGTTTTTAGTGATTGTTGAAACATAGCCGTTGTAATTACTAAATCTACCAAATTAAGCAACAAAGTGATTATTTTGTAAATAAAGTTTGGAAATTTATGGTTTTAGGGCTCAATATCGGGGGTAAAAACGTGATTTTTTGGCCGATATCATGGCCCCGAAGTTGTAGAGGGCAGCGTAAACTCAATATCAAAAGGACTCATAGGCAAGAATCCAAAACACATTTCTGATGGTGCCTTCCCTGTTAAACCATGAACTGTATGGTTTATGCAAACTGAATAAAAGGTAGGCTTTCATCCCATGTTCTTGGGTGCCTAGCATTATAACCCCTTAAAAGATGGATCACCGAACGATTCACCACCTCAGTTTGACCGTCAGTTTGGGGATGAAATGCGGTGCTCCTTTTCAACTTCGTGTCCATTCGAGACCAAAGTGAACACCAAAATTTACTTAAGAAACGTGTGCCCCGGTCTGAAATAATAGACATTGGTAGCCCAAAAATCTTCCATACATTCTCGAAAAACAACTTCGCTGCCTCTTCTCCGGTAACCGTCTTCTTACATGGCACAAGAATTACCATTTTCGAGAAGCGATCCACAATAACAAACAGATAGTCACGTCCCGTACGAGTGACAGGCAGGCCACCTATAAAGTCCATGGAGATGCTCTCCCATGGCCTTGATGGAACGGGTAAAGGTGTATATAACCCTATTTTGCAATTTGAAGGTTTAGACGTGCTACAAAGAATACACTCGCGAACAAATCTAGCCTCATCGAGCTGCATTTGTGGCCAGAAAACATATCTTTGGAGGTGATGAAGTGTCTTTGATACACCAAAATGGCCTGCTACACATGAAGTGTGAGCCTTACGTATCCACTGTATTCGATCAGTGGAGTTTGGAATACAAAGTAAAGCTCCTTTATATAATAACTTCCCCTTTCAAACAAACTCAGACACCTTGTTTTGCTTTAAATCATTGATGATATGGTGAAAGTCAGTGGCCTTTTCATACTCTGAAGCATAGTCCTCATGACATGAGGACTGCACCTGCATAAGAACAGATAAACAAAAAGATGTGTTTGGAGGTCGGGAGAGCATATCGGCCAATTTGTTTTGCGTCCCCTTTTTGTATTTAATCACGAGGTGAAATTGTTGCAATTAAGTCATCCATTTCGTGTGGCGAGCTTGTTGTAATTTGGCTTGACTTTGAAGATATTTCAATGGTTGATGATCCGTATGAACCATAGTTTCCTTTCCGAGTAAATAGCACCTCCAATGCTTCACCGCTTGATGTAAAGCTAAAAGCTCCTTATCGTATGTGGGATAGTTTCTTTGTGATCCCTGGAACATCTCCTAATGATATGACACGGGTTTACCCTCCTGTAACAGCACAGGGCCCATAGCATAACTAGAAGCATCCGTTTCTAATTCAAAAGGATGTTGTAAATTTGGTAATGCAAGAACTGGTGCTTCACTGATTTTTTTCTTCAATAATAAGAATGTGTTAGTATGCTTCTTTGTCCACTCAAATTTGCTATGAAGTTTGGTGAGTGCATGAAGGGGTGATGCGATTATAGAGAAGTGCCTTATGAACTTGCACAAATATTGGCAAGCTCCCATGAAGCTTTGAACTTCTGTCACACTCAAGGGTTGTGGCCACTCGCGAATCACGTTCACCTTTTCTGGGTCTACCAGCAAGCTGCCATTACCCACTACAAAACCCAAATAGGTTAAATTTTTCTTAGCGAAATCACACTTCTTTTTGTTTAACCGAAGATGATACTTTTGTAACAATTCAAAAACTTGCTGTATATGTTTCAAGTGAACAGCTTCAGACTCACTATATATCAGAATATCATCTAAATACACGACCACGAAGTCATCAATATACGGGTGTAGGATGTCATTCATTAGACGCATGAATGTTGCTGGGGCATTACAAAGGCCGAAAGGCATGACTAGCCATTCGTATAACCCTTTACGGGTTTTAAAAGTAGTCTTCCATGTATCTTCTTCACGTACTCGTACCTGGTGATAACCGAATTTCAAGTCCGGTTTGGTAAAAATGGTCGCATGCCTTAATTGATCGAGTAGATCGTCGATCCTTGGGAGGGGATACCGATTTTTGATAGTGATCTTATTTAAGGCTCTTTAATCAATACACATTCACCATCCTTCGTCTTTTTTTGGGACCAATATCGCCGGTGACCCACAAGGAGAGCTGCTTGGTTTTATTACTCCTGTTTGCACCAATTCTTCTACTTGCCTCTTTATCTCTTCATTTTCAACCACCGAATTCCGATACAGTCCTATATTAGGAAGGGTTGCATCTGCCACCAATGGAATTTCATGCAATATAGCTCGATCAGGGGGTAACTCAGTGACCTCATCGAACAAATGAGAAAACCTTTTCACAAGATCACCAACTTGGTTAGTTATTCGGTAACAAGTTGAGGTCAATGTCCATACCTTATTATCTTCTTTAATGGGACACAATAATAGGAGTACACAACTTTTTGACGTGTTAACAACCCTTTGAATTTGACCTACTGTGATCAGATCAATATTCCGTGGTAGCCGTTGGTTATTAATGACATAGGTCTTGTTATCTTTCACTAATTTATATTTATGATTATGTCTGTAATAGACCGCGTTCCTTTCCCATAAATATGGACTCCCGAAAATCACATGACAAAATATCCAAGGGCACTACTTCACATGTAACTTCATCAATAAAATGACTAGTAATTGCAAACTTGAACTTACATTGCAAGGTTACCCTTGTATCCGTATCCTTCTGTATCCACCCTAGGTCATATGGGTGAGGATGAGGAGTAGTTGCTAATCCTAATCGTTGAACCAAGCTAGCCGAGATGAGATTCTTCTGACTCCCGATGTCTATGATCGCCTCAACCAATTCGTGCTTCACTTGGATCTTTAAAGTAAATAACTCCTCCTTTTCGTTGGGATCATCTGGAACACTCGATTTCTTTTTCTGAGAAGTCGCCATCAACGCCAAGCTTTTGTCAACTTCATCTAATGTTCCAAGCTCCACAACCCCCTTTGTTTTAGTAGTAGCGGCTACTTTTGTAGTGACCCGAACTTTTCCATGTTTATATATATATTAAATGAAATTGTTATTTACATGATTAAGTGTTTCCAACATGTTAAGCAATCAAACTTGTTAAGACTTGATTAATTGAAATAGGTTTCATATAGACAATTGACCACCCAAGTTGACCGGTGATTCACGAACGTTAAAACTTGTAAAAACTATACGATGATATATATATGGTTATATATATAGTTAACATGATTTTATTATAAGTATGTATCTCATTAGGTATTTTAACAATGAGTTATATACATAAAAATGAGACTATTAATTTAAGAAACTCGAAAACGATATATATAACGATTATCGTTATAACAACGTCTTACTAGGTACATATGAATCATATAAAGATATTGATACACTTGGTTAATTATGTTAAATGATAAGTAAATATATTATTAAGTGTATTAACAATGAAATACATATGTAAAAATAAGACTACTAACTTAATGATTTCGAAACGAGACATATATGTAACGATTATCGTTGTAACGACATTTAACTGTATATATATCATACTAAGATATATTATAAATCATAATATCATGATAATATAACAATTTAACATCTCATTTGTTATAATAAACAATGGGTTAACAACATTCAACAAGATCGTTAACCTAAAGGTTTCAAAACAACATTTACATGTAACGACTAACGATGACTTAACGACTCAGTTAAAATGTATATACATGTAGTGTTTTAATATGTATGCATACACTTTTGAAAGACTTCAAGACACTTATCAAAATACTTCTACTTAACAAAAATGCTTACAATTACATCCTCATTCAGTTTCATCAACAATTCTACTCGTATGCACCCGTATTCGTACTCGTACAATACACAGCTTTTAGATGTATGTACTATTGGTATATACACTCCAATGATCAGCTCTTAGCAGCCCATGTGAGTCACCTAACACATGTGAGAACCATCATTTGGCAACTAGCATGAAATATCTCATAAAATTACAAAAATATGAGTAATCATTCATGACTTATTTACATGAAAACAAAATTACATATCCTTTATATCTAATCCATACACCAACGACCAAAAACACCTACAAACACTTTCATTCTTCAATTTTATTCATCTAATTGATCTCTCTCAAGTTCTATCTTCAAGTTCTAAGTGTTCTTCATAAATTCCAAAAGTTCTAGTTTCATAAAATTAAGAATACTTCCAAGATTGCAAGTTTACTTCCAAGTTTTCTAAATCCATTCCAAGTAATCATCCAAGATCAAGAAACCTTTTGTTACTTACAGTAGGTTATCTTTCTAATACAAGGTAATAATCATATTCAAACTTTAATTCAATTTCTATAACTATAACAATCTTATTTCGAGTGGAAATCTTACTTGAAATTATTTTCGTGGCATGATTCTGCTTCAAGAACTTTCAAGCCATCCAAGGATGCTAGATCCATTTTTCTCATTTCCAGTAGGTTTATCCAAGGAACTTGAGGAATTAATGATGTTCATAACATCATTCGATTCATACATATAAAGCTATCTTATTCGAAGGTTTAAACTTGTAATCACTAGAACATAGTTTAGTTAATTCTAAACTTGTTCGCAAATAAAAGTTAATCCTTCTAACTTGACTTTTAAAATCAACTAAACACATGTTATATATCTATATGATATGCTAACTTAATGATTTAAAACCTGGAAACACGAAAAACACCGTAAAACCGGATTTACGCCGTCGTAGTAACACCGCGGGCTGTTTTGGGTTAGTTAATTAAAAACTATGATAAACTTTGATTTAAAAGTTGTTATTCTTGGAAAATGATTTTTATTATGAACATGAAACTATATCCAAAAATTATGGTTAAACTCAAAGTGGAAGTATGTTTTCTAAAATGGTCATCTAGACGTCGTTCTTTCGACTGAAATGACTACCTTTACAAAAACGAATTGTAACTTATTTTTCTGACTATAAACCTATACTTTTTCTATTTAGATTCATAAAATAGAGTTCAATATGAAACCATAGCAATTTGATTCACTCAAAACGGATTTAAAATGAAGAAGTTATGGGTAAAACAAGATTGGATAATTTTTCTCATTTTAGCTACGTGAAAATTGGTAACAAATCTATTCCAACCATAACTTAATCAACTTGTATTGTATATTATGTAGTCTTGAGATACCATAGACACGTATACAATGTTTCGACCTATCATGTCGATACATCTATATATATTTCGGAACAACCATAGACACTCTATATGTGAATGTTGGAGTTAGCTATACAGGGTTGAGGTTGATTCCAAAATATATATAGTTTGAGTTGTGATCAATACTGAGATACGTATACACTGGGTCGTGGATTGATTCAAGATAATATTTATCGATTTATTTCTGTACATCTAACTGTGGACAACTAGTTGTAGGTTACTAACGAGGACAGCTGACTTAATAAACTTAAAACATCAAAATATATTAAAAGTGTTGTAAATATATTTTGAACATACTTTGATATATATGTATATATTGTTATAGGTTCGTGAATCAACCAGTGGCCAAGTCTTACTTCCCGACGAAGTAAAAATCTGTGAAAGTGAGTTATAGTCCCACTTTTAAAATCTAATATTTTTGGGATGAGAATACATGCAGGTTTTATAAATGATTTACAAAATAGACACAAGTACGTGAAACTACATTCTATGGTTGAATTATCGAAATCGAATATGCCCCTTTTTATTAAGTCTGGTAATCTAAGAATTAGGGAACAGACACCCTAATTGACGCGAATCCTAAAGATAGATCTATTGGGCCTAACAAACCCCATCCAAAGTACCGGATGCTTTAGTACTTCGAAATTTATATCATATCCGAAGGGTGTCCCGGAATGATGGGGATATTTTTATATATGCATCTTGTTAATGTCGGTTACCAGGTGTTCACCATATGAATTATTTTTATCTCTATGTATGGGATGTGTATTGAAATATGAAATCTTGTGGTCTATTCTTACGATTTGATATATATAGGTTAAACCTATAACTCACCAACATTTTTTTGTTGACGTTTAAAGCATGTTTATTCTCAGGTGAATACTAAGAGCTTCCGCTGTTACATACTAAAATAAGGACAAGATTTGGAGCCCATGTTTGTATGATATTGTGTAAAAACTGCATTCAAGAAACTGATTTCGATGTAACATATTTGTATTGTAAACCATTATGTAATGGTCGTGTGTAAACAGAATATTTTAGATTATCATTATTTGATAATCTACGTAAAGCTTTTTAAACCTTTATTTATGAAATAAAGGTTATGGTTTGTTTTAAAAATGAATGCAGTCTTTGAAAAACGTCTCATATAGAGGTCAAAACCTCGCAACGAAATCAATTAATATGGAACGTTTTTAATCAATAAGAACGGGACATTTCAGTTGGTATCCGAGCGTTGGTCTTAGAGAACCAGAAAATTGCATTAGTGTGTCTTATCGAGTTTGTTAGGATGCATTAGTGAGTCTGGACTTCGACCGTGTTTTCTTTAAAAATGATTACTTAACATTTTTGTTGGAAACTATATATTATTAACATGTATATATTATGTGATATATTAATCTCTTAACATGTTTGATATTGTGTGATAGATGTCTACCTTTAGCACAAATCCCATTGACTCACCTAATAATAACGAAGAGTCGAATATATATTGGACTGATTCACAAGTTCCCGAAGAAGAATCGGAAGAAGAATCAGAACCGGAAGAAGAATCAGAACCGGAAGAGGAGGAACCGGAGGAGGAAATAGAACCGGTGGGGGAAATAATAAAACGATTAAGTAAAAGAAAATCCTCAACCAACCGACCAAGGTTAATTATGGTCAATGGTGTTTCCGCCAAGGAAGCAAAATATTGGGAGGATTACCAATTCTCCGATGAATCGGATTCCGACGAGAATTCCGATGATGTTATAGAAATTACCCTAACTGAATTTAAAAAGGCAAAAGAAAATAATAAGGGAAAGGGCATAGAAATAGAGAAATCTAATTCCAACCCCGATGAACTTTATATGTATCGTCAACCCCCAAAGCCCTTAAGTTGTAACAATGACCCGGGAACCTCTAAACCGCCAGGTTTTTCTAAACCGTTGTGGAAAACGACAGTTCGTATTAGGGGAACATCATATATCCCTAGAAACTTGGCAAAACGAACCAAAACCGAAGAAGAAGAAACGAGCGAGTCGGAATAAGATAGTTGTATTCGTGTGGTGTAATATATGTAATATAGTGTGCTTATGCTTTATGATATATGTAAAAATTGTTTGTATTAATAAGTATTTTTTTTATGAATCTAACTCTTGTCTATTTTACAGTATAAAAACACAAAATGGATAGACAACCCAATATTTTAAGAGACCTACCCGGAGACATGATTGATGAAATCTTGTCTAGAGTCGGTCAGAATTCTTCGGCATAACTATTTACGGCGAAATCAGTTTGTAAGACATTCGAAGAACGTTCCAAGAATGTCTTGGTTTATAAGAGACTTTCGTTTGAAAGATGGGGGATATCACATTGGGAAACCCATAAGTTACGATGTGTTTACTTTGACGCATATATTGCGGGGAACCCAAATGCTATTTTACGCAATGGGTTAAGAAATTATTTTGACTCAATGTATCCGAATATAGGACTTCATGATTTAGAAAAAGCGGCTAACATGCAACATAAAGAAGCATGCTATGCTTACGGGTTAGTAATGTTCGCTTCTCACCAAAGTGAGAAAAAGAACATCGGGCTACAACTATTAAACAAAACGTTCCCACAAGTGACGGAGTCGGTAATTGGGGTAAGAAATGAGGTTTTTGGGTTATTACGAGACTGTTGGTCATTACGTAACCCTCGTCCCTTTGACGACGTTACAACACGCTGTCTTATCAACGGCCATAACGGTTATGTTCCACAAGACCAAGGATGGGAAGTAGTCCTAGTAAAACCAGAATGCATGACTTGTTTCTGGACGTATGAATTACATGTCTTTATTGCCTTTGCTGAACGACTTGTGTACTAGCTAGAATTATCTTCACAACTATCTTGTATCAAAGTTATTGTGTGCTATATTTCATGCTTTATGTAAAATAAGCGGTATTGTAAGTTTGTAAAATATTGTATAAAAGTTTGAACACGAAATATTATTACAATCAGTTTTTCATATAGAATTGTAGTAGCTGAATTGTATATTAGCTACTAAGTATGAAATTAACGGGTAGGTACTACCCGAATTTAAACTTATAAAACGCTAATATGAAGAAAAAGCTTTTATAAATGAGTTCATATTATGCTACGAAATACTATTAACTACTCTTAATATTCTGTATGATTAACTTGTTCCATTTGACTATTTTGAAGGAAATGGCACCGACTACTCGACACACCGTGAATATGAATGAAGAGGAATTCCGTACTTTTCTAGCTTCAAACATAGACGCAGTACAGGCTGCGCTACATACCAACAATAACCTTGGATCTAGCAGTACAGGAAATCGTGTAGGATGCACCTACAAAGAATTCACTGCCTGCAAACCTTTGGAATTTGATGGAACCGAAGGACCGATCGGATTGAAACGGTAGACCGAGAAGGTCGAATCGGTGTTTGCCATAAGTAAGTGTACTGAAGAGTACAAAGTGAAGTACGCTACGCATACCTTCACAGGTTCTGCGTTAACATGGTGGAATACCTATCTAGAGCAAGTGGGACAAGATGATGCGTACGCACTACCGTGGTCAGCATTCAAGCACTTGATGAACAAGAAGTACCGTCCCAGAACCGAGGTCAATAAGCTCAAGACATAACTTTGAGGGTTACGAACCCAAGGATTTGATATTACCACGTACGAAAGACGATTCACAGAATTGTGCCTATTGTGTCCGGGAGCGTTCGAAGATGAGGAAGAGAAGATCGACGCGTTTGTGAAAGTATTACCGGAAAGAATCCAAGAAGATATAATTTCACACGAGCCCGCCTCCATACAACAGGAATGTAGAATGGCTCACAAACTAGTGAACCAGATTGAGGAAAGAATTAAAGAACAGACGGCTGAAGAGGTCAATGTGAAGCAAGTCAAAAGAAAGTGGGAGGAAAACGGTGATAAGAATCACCAATACAACAACAACAGCAATTACAATAATAATCGCAACAATTATTCCAACAATCGCAACATCAATCGCAACTACAACAAACGGCCCAACAACAACAACAACAACAACAACAACAGCAACTACAACAATCATCCCAACAACAATAACAACCGCAACAACAACAACAATCAGAAGCAGCTATACCAAAGGTGTGAAAAGTATCACTCGGGGTTCTGCACCAAATTTTGCAACAAGTGTAAAAGAAATGGTCATAGCGCGGCGAAGTGTGAGGTCTACGGACCAGGGGTTAACAGAACGAAAGGAACAAATGGTGTCGGAATGAGTAATGGCGGAGCAAGTAGTGTCGGAGTAAGTTATGCCAATGTAGTTTGTTATAAATGTGGAAAACCGGGCCACATTATTAGAAATTGCCTGAACCAGGAGAACACGAATGGACAAGGCCACGGAAGAGTTTTCAATATTAATGTGGCAGAGGCACAGGAAGACCCGGAGCTTGTTACGGGTACGTTTCTTATTGACAATAAATCTGCTTACGTTTTATTTGATTCGGGTGCGGATAGAAGCTATATGAGTAGAGATTTTTGTGCTAAATTAAGTTGTCCATTGACGCCGTTGGATAGTAAATTTTTACTCGAATTAGCAAACGGTAAATTAATTTCAGCAGAAAATATATGCCGGAATCGAGAAATTAAACTGGGTAGCAAAATATTTAAGATTGATTTGATACCAGTAGAGTTAGGGAGTTTTGATGTAATAGTTGGCATGGACTGGCTAAAGAAGGTGAAAGCAGAGATCGTATGTTATAAAAATGCAATTCGCATTGTACGAGAAGAAGAAGAACCCTTAATGGTGTACGGAGAAAAGGGCAACATGAAGCTACATCTTATTAGTAATTTGAAGGCACAAAAACTAATAAGAAAAGGTTGCTATGCTGTTCTAGCATACGTCGAGAAAGTACAAATTGAAGAAAATAGCATCAATGATGTTCCCGTCGCAAAAGAATTTCCCGATGTATTTCCGAAAGAATTACCGGGACTACCACCACATCGATCTGTTGAATTTCAAATAGATCTTGTACCAGGAGCTGCACCAATAGCTCGTGCTCCTTATTGACTCGCACCCAGCGAGATGAAAGAACTGCAAAGCCAACTGCAAGAACTATTAGAACGTGTTTTCATTCGACCAAGCACATCACCATGGGGAGCTCCTGTTTTGTTTGTCAAGAAGAAGGATGGTACATTTAGGTTGTGTATTGACTACAGAGAGTTGAACAAACTTACCATCAAAAACCGTTATCCACTGCCGAGAATTGACTACTTATTTGATCAACTACAAGGCTCATCGATTTATTCGAAGATCGATTTACATTCTGGATATCATCAAATGCGAGTAAAGGAGGATGATATTCCAAAAACTGCTTTTAGGACGCGTTATGGTCATTACGAGTTTATGGTTATGCCGTTTGGATTGACTAACGCACCAGCTGTGTTCATGGACCTTATGAACCGAGTGTGTGGGCTATATCTTGACAAGTTTGTCATTGTTTTCATCGATGACATAATTATTTACTCAAAGAATGATCAAGAGCACGAAGAACATTTGAGAAAAGTGCTAGAAGTATTGAGGAAAGAAAAACTGTACGCTAAGTTTTCAAAGTGTGCATTTTGGTTGGAAGAAGTTCAATTCCTCGGTCACATAGTGAACAAAGAAGGTATCCAGGTGGACCCGGCAAAGATCGAAACCGTTGAAAAGTGGGAAACCCCAAAAACTCCGAAGCATATAAGTCAATTTTTAGGATTGGCTGGTTACTACAGAAGATTCATCCAAGATTTCTCCAAAATAGCAAAACTCTTGACTGCATTAACGCATAAAGGGAAGAAATTTGAATGGAAGGATGAACAAGAGAAGGCGTTTCAATTATTGAAGAAAAAGCTAACTACGGCACCTATATTGTCATTGCCTGAAGGGAATGATGATTTTGTGATTTATTGTGACGCATCAAAGCAAGGTCTCGGTTGTGTATTAATGCAACGAACGAAGGTGATTGCTTATGCGTCTAGACAATTGAAGATTCACGAACAAAATTATACGACGCATGATTTGGAATTAGGTGCGGTTGTTTTTGCATTAAAGACTTGGAGGCACTACTTATATGGGGTCAAAAGTATTATATATACCGACCACAAAATCTTCAACACATATTTAATCAGAAACAACTGAATATGAGGCAGCGTAGGTGGATTGAATTGTTGAATGATTACGACTTTGAGATTCGTTACCACCTGGGAAAGGCAAATGTGGTAGCCGACGCCTTGAGCAGGAAGGACAGAGAACCCATTCGAGTAAAATCTATGAATATAATGATTCACACTAACCTTACTACTCAAATAAAGGAGGCGCAACAAGGAGTTTTAAAAGAGGGAAATTTAAACGATGAAATACCCAAAGGATCGGAGAAGCATCTTAATATTCGGGAAGACGGAACCCGGTATAGGGCTGAAAGGATTTGGGTACCAAAATTTGGAGATATGAGAGAAATGGTACTTAGAGAAGCTCATAAAACCAGATACTCAATACATCCTGGAACGGGGAAGATGTACAAGGATCTCAAGAAACATTTTTGGTGGTCGGGTATGAAAGCCGATGTTGCTAAATACGTAGGAGAATGTTTGACGTGTTCTAAGGTCAAAGCTGAGCATCAGAAACCATCAGGTCTACTTCAACAACCTGAAATCCCGGAATGGAAATGGGAAAACATTACCATGGATTTCATCACTAAATTGCCAAGGACTGCAAGTGGTTTTGATACTATTTGGGTAATAGTTGATCGTCTCACCAAATCAGCACACTTCCTGTCAATAAGAGAAGATGAAAAGATGGATAAGTTAGCACGACTGTATTTGAAGGAAGTCGTCTCCAGACATGGAATACCAATCTCTATTATCTCTGATAGGGATGGCAGATTTATTTCAAGATTCTGGCAGACATTAAAGCAAGCATTAGGAACTTGTCTAGACATGAGTACTGCCTATCATCCACAAACTGATGGGCAGAGCGAAAGGACGATACAAACGCTTGAAGACATGCTACGAGCATGTGTTATTGATTTCGGAAATAGTTGGGATCGACACCTACCGTTAGCAGAATTTTCCTACAACAACAGTTATCATTCTAGTATTGAGATGGCGTCGTTTGAGGCACTTTATGGTAGAAAGTGCAGGTCTCCGATTTGTTGGAATGAAGTTGGGGATAGACAGATTACGGGTCCGGAGATAATACAAGAAACTACCTAGAAAATCATCCAAATTCAACAAAGATTGCAAACCGCCCAGAGTCGACAAAAGAGCTACGCGGACAGTAAAAGAAAAGATATAGAGTTTGAAATTGGAGAAATGGTCATGCTTAAGATTTCACCTTGGAAAGGCGTTTTTCGATTTGGTAAACGGGGGAAACTAAATCCAAGGTACATTGGACCATTCAAGATTATAGATCGTGTCGGACCAGTAGCTTACCAACTGGAGCTACCTCAATAACTCGCAGCTGTACATAACACTTTCCACGTCTCAAATTTGAAGAAATGTTTTGCTAAAGAAGATCTCACTATTCCGTTGGACGAAATCCAAATCAATGAAAAACTTCAATTCATTGAAGAACCCGTCGAAATAATGGATCGTGAGGTTAAGAGACTTAAACAAAACAAGATACCGATTGTTAAGGTTCGATGGAATGCTCATAGAGGACCTGAGTTCACCTGGGAGCGTGAAGATTAGATGAAGAAGAAATACCTGCATTTATTTCCAGAAGATACGTCAACACCTCCAACTGCTTAAAATTTCGGGACGAAATTTATTTAACGGGTAGGTACTGTAGTGACCCGAACTTTTCCAGGTTTATATATATATTAAATGAAATTGTTATTTACATGATTAAGTGTTTCCAACATATTAAACAATCAAACTTGTTAAGACTTGATTAATTGAAATAGGTTTCATATAGACAATTGACCACCCAAGTTGACCGGTGATTCACGAACGTTAAAACTTGTAAAAACTATACGATGACATATATATGGTTATATATATAGTTAACATGATTTTATTATAAGTATGTATCTCATTAGGTATTTTAACAATGAGTTATATACATAAAAATGAGACTATTAATTTAAGAAACTCGAAAACGATATATATAACGATTATCGTTATAACAACGTCTTACTAGGTACATATGAATCATATTAAGATATTGATACACTTGGTTAATTATGTTAAATGATAAGTAAATATATTATTAAGTGTATTAACAATGAAATACATATGTAAAAATAAGACTACTAACTTAATGATTTCCAAACGAGACATATATGTAACGATTATCGTTGTAATGACATTTAACTGTATATATATCATACTAAGATATATTATATATCATAATATCATGATAATATAACAATTTAACATCTCATTTGTTATAATAAATAATGGGTTAACAACATTCAACAAGATCGTTAACCTAAAGGTTTCAAAACAACATTTACATGTAACGACTAACGATGACTTAACGACTCAGTTAAAATGTTTATACATGTAGTGTTTTAATATGTATTCATACACTTTTGAAAGACTTCAAGACACTTATCAAAATACTTTTACTTAACAAAAATGCTTACAATTACATCCTCGTTCAGTTTCATCAACAATTCTACTCGTATGCACCCGTATTCGTACTCGTACAATACACAGCTTTTAGATGTATGTACTATTGGTATATACACTCCAATGATCAGCTCTTAGCAGCACATGTGAGTCACCTAACACATATGGGAACCATCATTTGGCAACTAGCATGAAATATCTCATAAAATTACAAAAATATGAGTAATCATTCATGACTTATTTACATGAAAACAAAATTACATATCCTTTATATCTAATCCATACACCAACGACCAAAAACACCTACAAACACTTTCATTCTTCAATTTTCTTCATCTAATTGATCTCTCTCAAGTTATATCTTCAAGTTCTAAGTGTTCTTCATAAATTCCAAAAGTTCTAGTTTCATAAAATCAAGAATACTTCCAAGATTGCAAGTTTACTTCCAAGTTTTCTAAATCCATTCCAAGTAATCATCCAAGATCAAGAAACTTTTGTTACTTACAGTAGGTTATCTTTCTAATACAAGGTAATAATCATATTCAAACTTTAATTCAATTTCTATAACTATAACAATCTTATTTCGAGTGGAAATCTTACTTGAAATTATTTTCGTGTCCTGATTCTGCTTCAAGAACTTTAAAGCCATCCAAGGATCCTTTGAAGCTAGATCCATTTTTCTCATTTTCAGTAGGTTTATCCAAGGAACTTGAGGTAGTAATGATGTTCATAACATCATTCGATTCATACATATAAAGCTATCTTATTCGAACGTTTAAACTTGTAATCACTGGAACATAGTTTAGTTAATTCTAAACTTGTTCGCAAATAAAAGTTAATCCTTCTAACTTGACTTTTAAAATCAACTAAACACATGTTCTATATCTATATGATATGCTAACTTAATGATTTAAAACCTGGAAACACGAAAAACACCGTAAAACCGGATTTACGCCGTCGTAGTAACACCGCGGGCTGTTTTGGGTTAGTTAATTAAAAACTATAATAAACTTTGATTTAAAAGTTGTTATTCTGGGAAAATGATTTTTATTATGAGCATGAAACTATATCCAAAAATTATGGTTAAACTCAAAGTGGAAGTATGTTTTCTAAAATGGTCATCTAGACGTCGTTCTTTCGACTGAAATGACTACCTTTAAAAAACAACTTGTAACTTATTTTTCCGACTATAAACCAATACTTTTTCTGTTTAGATTCATAAAATAGAGTTCAATATGAAACCATAGCAATTTGATTCACTCAAAACGGATTTAAAATGAAGAAGTTATGGGTAAAACAAGATTGGATAATTTTTCTCATTTTAGCTACGTGAAAATTGGTAACAAATCTATTCCAACCATAACTTAATCAACTTGTATTGTATATTATGTAATCTTGAGATACCATAGACACGTATACAATGTTTTGACCTATCATGTCGACACATCTATATATATTTCGGAACAACCATAGACACTCTATATGTGAATGTTGGAGTTAGCTATACAGGGTTGAGGTTGATTCCAAAATATATATAGTTTGAGTTGTAATCAATACTGAGATACGTATACACTGGGTCGTGGATTGATTCAAGATAATATCTATCGATTTATTTCTGTACATCTAACTGTGGACAACTAGTTGTAGGTTACTAACGAGGACAGCTGACTTAATAAACTTAAAACATCAAAATATATTAAAAGTGTTGTAAATATATTTTGAACATACTTTGATATATACGTATATATTGTTATAGGTTCGTGAATCAACCAGTGGCCAAGTCTTACTTCCCGACGAAGTAAAAATCTGTGAAAGTGAGTTATAGTCCCACTTTTAAAATCTAATATTTTTGGGATGAGAATACATGCAGGTTTTATAAATGATTTACAAAATAGACACAAGTACGTGAAACTACATTCTATGGTTGAATTATCGAAATCGAATATGCCCCTTTTTATTAAGTCTGGTAATCTAAGAATTAGGGAACATACACCCTAATTGACGCGAATCCTAAAGATAGATCTATTGGGCCTAACAAACCCCATCCAAAGTACCGGATGCTTTAGTACTTCGAAATTTATATCATATCCGAAGGGTGTCCCGGAATGATGGGGATATTCTTATATATGCATCTTGTTAATGTCGGTTACCAGGTGTTCAACATATGAATGATTTTTATCTCTATGTATGGGATGTGTATTGAAATATGAAATCTTGTGGTCTATTGTTACGATTTGATATATATAGGTTAAACCTATAACTCACCAACATTTTTTTGTTGACGTTTGAAGCATGTTTATTCTCAGGTGAATACTAAGAGCTTCCGCCGTTGCATACTAAAATAAGGACAAGATTTGGAATCCATGTTTGTATGATATTGTGTAAAAACTGCATTCAAGAAACTGATTTCGATGTAACATATTTGTATTGTAAACCATCATGTAATGGTCGTGTGTAAACAGGATATTTTAGATTATCATTATTTGATAATCTACGTAAAGCTTTTTAAACCTTTATTTATGAAATAAAGGTTATGGTTTGTTTTAAAAATGAATGCAGTCTTTGAAAAACGTCTCATATAGAGGTCAAAACCTCGCAACGAAATCAATTAATATGGAACGTTTTTAATCAATAAGAACGGAACATTTCAACTTTCTTCCCTTTTTCTGTAGAACATTTTTTAGGTCTTAGAGAAGGGTTTGCTTTCTAGCACTTCTCCGCCAAATGGCCCTCTTTGTTGCAATATTCACAAAATTTAGTGGAGTTGATGTCCGTCTTTGGCTTATGGTTATTTGCATCCTTCTTAGACGTTCCTTCTCCCCTTGTTTTATCTCCACTTCTTTGAAATCTCATCTTGTTTTTCTGCTTAATGGCCATTGCCCTATTGCTTGTCGTAGAGATATTCGATAAAGTATGTAGCCGCAGTTCGGTTCTAATTTGTCTCGCCAAACCTGTTACATATTTTGTATAGGTCTCTTCACTATCCAATGAAATTCCCAACGACACCGCCAATCTATGAAATTCCGTTGTGTATTCATGCACCGATTGACTATGTTGTTGCCGCAAATTATGCCACTGCGTCCACCAGTCTTGAAAATAACTCATCGGGTAAAATTCTTGTCGAAGTAATCGAACAAATGCTAACCAACAAACATCACCAGTATCTAGTGTCTTCAATGATGAATTCCACCATACTAATGCATGACCCGTGTGTAACACCCGCATTTTGGGACTAGTTGAAATGACCATTATACCCTTGGGTATGGTGTAATTAGTGATTTTAATAATTATATGTTTATAATTATTTGGTGGTTTAGTTGATACCAGTTTGTGACTAGGGTCACATAACAGGTTCATTTATTGAATTTGGACTCCGTTAGGGCCTCCTAACGAGGTACGAAAAATATTAGATAACTGGTAAATACCCGTGTGTTATCGGGTATGGGTTTTAATACCCACTTAAGGGGTTATCTGGACACTTCTTGTCCATTTTCCCTAAATTGAGAAACTAGTCCCGTACCTAAACTTCATCCTCTTTACAAACCCTAATTGATCTAAACTTGAAATTGGATTAAGAGACTTTAGAAACTGATTTCTAGCATCATTGTGAGCATCATCTCAGGTTTGTCTTGTTGAATCCATGCTTTGATTGTTAGAATTTGAGTTTTTATGTTCTTGAGTTAAAAGTGTGATTTTGGGTTTGATTCTTACTTAAATGTGTTAGATATGCTTAATTGATGTTAGAAATAGTTGCTATATAGTTTATATGATGTATTTGAAGTGGTTTTGATGATAGAACTTGCAAAAATCGAGTTTTTGGGTCAAAAATGCGAAAAACAGCGTGCTGGAGCTGTTCTTCAGCTCCCACACATGTCACTCGTATGAGTGACCACACTTTTGAGGGTCAACCACACATGTGAGGACTCACTCGCACGAGTTAGGTCTCAGCCACGCGTGTGATCACCAGTCAGTTTGTGGAAACTTGTTTTGGTCATAACTTTTAAACCGTAACTCCGTTTTTTATGAATCAAATATCGTTGGAATCGTATTGAAGATTACTTTCCAATGGTAAACTTTTAAGAAGCTGGAGAAAACTTTATTTGGGTCAAAAAATGGGTTTTAGGGTGTATGCCTTATTTTTCACGCTTTTTAGTGTCGTTATGGGTTAAAATTATGATGTAGACTTATCATATAGTGATTACATGTTTGTATGCATTGATTTAGTGTATGAATTGATGTTTGATGTTGTGATTTTGGGTTGAAACTCGTATAAATAGTTGCTGCTACTGTTCTTCATCACTCGCACGAGTGAGCATTCACTCGTACGGTTAAGGTAGTCAACCATGTGGTGAACCGTGCGAGTGAGTTGTAATGGGAACTTATGATTTGATTGTGATGATATGTACGGTTGAGACATGACTCGTACGAGTCACTGGTCACTCGTGTGGTGAACCGTACGGATCAGATTAGTCACTATAGGATGTTTGGTCGTAGACCAAACGTACGAGTGAGTTGTCAGCCGCACGGTCGAGTGTTCTCAAACATGAGTGTGATGGTGTTACTCGTACAGTTGGCAAACCAGTTGTAAAGTGATTAAGTGTTGGTATTGGTGTTGTTGTTTTGTTGTCGGGTTGTTATCAAGACATGATTACTGACTGTGTTATGTCTATTCTCAGGTGATAAAGATGAAGAAAAGGCTCAGTAAGATTAGAATTCTGAGTTCCTTCTGTTGCTGGTAATTGGTGAGTGGGATTATCTCCGGGTGTAGTATAGAGTAGCAAGTTGTGCTACTATGTTATATTATTATAGTTGTTATGCTTAATAGATGTGTTGTAATAATGATCACTGTAGAGTTGCCATGTTAGTCGTAGTGAGAGTTGTCCGTAGTGGTAGTTGCTTAACAGTTGTGTGCACAAGTTGTAGTTGCCTGTTGGAACCTATTGTTGTTAGGTTCAGCTCAGAGAGGTCAACCTTGCTATGGTTGGGTCCAGTTGGCTACTGTTTGTTGAGTATAGTGTTGAATGATGCATCACCTGCGTGTGAATTTACTATACTGGAGATTCAGTAGTAAGGACTTTCGGTAGACGCTAGACTAATCAGCTAGTGGTCGTGTGCCCGTACAAGCCATCGAGTCTCTAGTTGGAGCATAGGTGCTAGTTGCTAGATACCAGTTGCCAGTTGTTAGTTGCTAGTTGTTAGTTGCTAGTTGTTAGTTGCCAGATGATTAGTTGTTAGTTGCCAGTTGCCTGTTATTGATTGTTGTAGCTGCTGTAGTTGTACAAGTTGGTACTGTAAGCTAGATCTGTTAGATGATTCCATTCACTTAGCCTTGTGCTAACCCCCCCCCCCCCCCACCTCCTCCCTTGCAGGTTTTGGATGTTAGCTGGTTTTGGGATAGAAGTGGTTGTTTGAACATATGTTTGACAAGACGAACTCTGATGTCTTAACTTTTATAAATATGTAATTAGTCGTTTGATGTAATACCGGGGGCTTGTAATAGAGTAATTAACTAAGGGTATTTATGTAAATTAAGTCTTCTGCTGTGATTTAAAAAAAATCAGGGTGTTACAACTTGGTATAAGAGCATAGGTTTGACCGCATGTAAATTTTGTTGAATGTCTTGTTCCCAAACCTTGTGTTGTGTCAAACATATCTGAGGGGACGGGTTAAGTGAATGTAGGGATTACATGTGTTAGTTGATAGGTACTAGCATATTTTCCACTAAGCGTTTGTGTGAGATGTTGTGGTAGTGCAGATATGGCAGATAATACAAGATAATACAGGAAACGCAACTGGTCCGTCAGCCCCCGGAACATTCAGAGCCCCAGATGAAGACGAGTGTGTGTCAGAAGATAATCCGTAGGAACAAATTCTAGATTTGAAAAGTCTGTTAAAGGAAGCAAATGATCGAATAAGAGAATTAGAACAAAGTCAGGTAATGGTGAATCCAAGTGGTAGTGTACCGAATTAGATGTTTAGTGGGTATCTGGTGCAATCAGGTAATGGTGAATCCAAGTGGTAGTGTACCGAATTAGATGTTTAGTGGGTATCCGGTGCAATCAAATATGTATCAGCAAACTGGAAATGCTTTCCAACAACAACAATGGTTACCACCTCAGTATCAGTTTCCTCAACAGTATCAGATGCCACCTCAGTTTAATCAACAGTTCCCAAATCAAATGTGGGGTCCGTATCAGATGCCAACGTTTCAACAACCGAAGAAATGTACCTTCAAACAGTTTCTGAATTGTAATCCACCAGAGTACTCAGGAAGTTCTAACCCAATGGTAACCCTTAACTGGTTAAGAGAGATAGAAAAGGTTTTTGAGGCCTGTAAGTGCGAACCAGAATTACAAGTTTTTTATGCTAGTCGTATGTTGAAAAATAAGGCAATGGTTTGGTGGGATACAGTTATTTCTAGTATACCGAAAGAGCAAGTGAACATGATTACTTGGGGTCAATTTTATAGTAAAGTTTGTGAGCAGTATTGTTCGTCCTATGACCTCAATCGAATTAAGACAGAATTTTTGGCAATGAAAATGACACCTCAGATGATGATAGATGAGGTGATTGAGCAGTATATGGATAAATTAAGGTTCATGCAACAGTGGGTTCCAGATGAACAGTCCAGAATTCAACATTTTGTTAATATAATTTTACCAGAGTACAGAACGATGGTTAGGATGGCGAAGACGTTATCGCAAGCGTTTGTTATGGCCAAGATGGTAGAAGATGACGTTAAAGCAGCAAGAAATAGGAGGGTAGGTTATGTGGCACAACAACAAGATCAGGTGATGAGTCATTCGGACTCTAGGTCAAAGAAGTCTGTTAAGTTGAAACAGAAAAGTGGGTCAGAATAGAGTGGGACAGCATCAAGTCAGAATTCTTGGTGTTATAGTTGTAGATCATCTCATAGTGGTCCTTGTCCAGATTCAACCAAAAGATGTTTGATATGTGGTATTGTGGGACACGAGATTCGGATGTGTTCATTCTAAGAGGATGTATGTTGGAAATGTCATCAAGTGGGGCATAGGTTAGCTCAGTGTCTGTATGTAAGAGGATCAGGTTCTGGGGCGGGTCCAGGATCGCAGTCGGGATCAGTAGGTGGATCTTCTGGTTCTCCAGTTGGGCAGAAAAGAAAGAATCCACCTACGACAACAGCAAGAGCTTATCAGATGGTTGCAGATGCAGATGTTGAATATGATGTGAATACATGTATGCTTCAAAATCCTCGTACTGTTTAGTTGTATATGTATGATTGTGTATATATATGTATGTGTAGATTAGTAGATCTTGATAGTAGTGTAAGATTTATTTAGTTGCATTATGTTGTTTATGTTTTGGTTGCGACCCTTGTGTGCCATGTGGGTTAAGGGTGATCCTGAGGTTGATGTTTCGAGATTGAGAACCGTGACTTAGATAGACATGCATTGAGTATGTTTGTATAGTGGACATTTGGACGACAAAAATTTGTTAGATAGTGACACGAGTATGAGTGATATGCCGATAATGGACCTTATTGACCAGATATTTCCTATGCTTGTTGGATGTGTAATGATGTTGGTAGATTATAGTTGAACATTTGATGGACAGTGTTTTAATATCCATGATTGGACAGATGTTGTAATTGATTAATTATAAAGTAGTTAAATTAATTACCGATGCTTATTGAGGAGATTGATTGGACATAAGTTAGTGAATGAGACAAGTAGAATTTTTCCGTTTTAAGCAACTCAGAATGAAGGTATGATTTAGGATAATATGCTTGTGTCTGGCTAACAGAAGTATATTGTGATAAATCATACGGAATTTCTGGAAAGCTGAAGGAAAATTAGGTGGCCTGTGCTATATTGGATTGTGATGTGATTGGATATGAGACGGATAACCTGTGAAGTTCTGTTGACTTACGAGACAATTTCGTGGACATAGGTATAGATTTTAGCATGATGACTAATTCTATTACCTAAGCTTGGGATAATTGTGAAAAGTGCACTGTATAAAGAATTGAATTGGATGACAAATAGTGAAATTATTGATACAGAATGGCGTAGAAACATGAATTTGACTCTGATTATTTGACTTAATCGTGTAATTTGTGAGCTTAAGTGGATTAACGGATGTTGATCGATGAAGATTGTGACAACTTATTTTGTAGCGGGAGTGTATTGACGTCAAGAATCTCATTTCCCTATGCAATTGTGGTGGATATTGTCGGTATCGGGGATAAGATCGACAAAGTTGACCGTGTGTTTTGGCGGTTCGAGTAACAATTTTGGGTTTTCTTGACCATAGTTGACCCGATTCCGAGGACGGAATCTCTTTTAAGGAGGGTAGATTTGTAACACCCGCGTTTTGGACCTAGTTGAAATGACCATTGTACCTTTGGGTATGGCGTAATTAGTGATTTTAATAATTATATGTTTATAATTATTTAGTTGTTTAGTTGAGACCAGTTTGTGACAAGGGTCACAGAACAGGTTCGTTTGTTGAATTTGGACTCCGTTAGGGCCTCCTAACGAGGTACGAAAGATATTAGATAATTGGTAAATACCCGTGTGTTATGGGGTATGGGTTTTAATACCCACTTAAGGAGTTATCTGGACACTTCTTGTCCATTTTCCCTAAATTGAGAAACTAGTCCCGTACCTAAACTTCATCCTCTTCACAAACCCTAATTGATCTAAACTTGAAATTAGATTAAGAGACTTTAGAAACTGATTTCTAGCATCATTGTGAGCATCATCTCAGGTTTGTTTTGTTGAATCCATGCTTTGATTGTTAGAAATTGGGTTTTTTTGTTCTTGAATTAAAAGTGTGATTTTGGGTTTGATTCTTGCGTAAATGTGTTAGATATGCTTAATTGATGTTAGAAATAGTTGTTATATAGTTTATATGATGTATTTGAAGTGGTTTTGATGATAGAACTTGCAAAAATTGAGTTTTTGGGTCAAAACGCGAAAACAGCGTGCTGAAGCTGTTCTTCAGCTCCCACATAGGTCACTCGTACGAGTGACCACATTTTTGAGGGTCAACCACACGTGTGAGGACTCACTCGCACGAGTGAGGTATCAGCCACGCGTGTGATCACCAGTCAGTTTTGTGGAAACTTGTTTTGGTCATAACTTTTAAACCGTAACTCCGTTTTTGATGAATCAAATATCGTTGGAATCGTATTGAAGATTAATTTCCAATGGTGAACTTTTAAGAAGCTAGAGTAAACTTTATTTTGGTCAGAAAAAGGGATTTTAGGGTGTATGTCTTGTTTTGCACGCTTTTGAGTGTCGTTATGGGTTGAAATTATGATGTAGACTTATCATATAGTGATTACATCTTTGTATGTGTTGATTTAGTGTATGAATTGATGTTTTATGTTATGCTTTTAGGTTTAAACTTGTATAAATAGTTAATGCTACTGTTCTTCATCACTCGCACGAGTGAGCATTCACTCGTACGGTTAAGGTAGTCAACCGTGTGGTGAACCGTGTGAGTGAGTTGAAATGGGAACTTATGATTTGATTGTGATGATACGGTTGAGACATGACTCGTACGAGTCACTGGTCACTCGTGTGGTGAACCATACGGATCAGATTAGTCACTGTAGGATGTTTGGTCGTAGACCAAACGTACGAGTGAGTTGTCAACCGCACGATCGAGTGTTCTCAAACGTGCGTGTGATGGTGTTACTCATACGGTTGGAAAACCCGTTGTAAAGTGATTAAGTGTTGGTATTGGTGTTGTTGTTTTGTTGTCGGGTTGTTATCAAGACATGATTACTGACTGTGTTATGTCTATTCTCAGGTGATAAAGATGAAGAGAAGGCTCAGTAAGATTAGAATTTTGAGTTCCTTCTGTTGCTGGTAATCAGTGAGTGAGATTATCTCCGGGTGTAGTATAGAGTAGCAAGTTGTGCTACTATGTTATATTATTATAGTTGTTATGCTTAGTAGATATGTTGTAATAATGATCAATGTAGAGTTGCCATGCTAGTCGTAGTGAGAGTTGTCCATAGTGATAGTTGCTTAACAGTTGTGTGCACAAGTTGTAGTTGCCTGTTGGAACCTATTGTAGTTAGGTTCAGCTCAGAGAGGTCAACCTTGTTGTGGTTGGGTCCAGTTGGCTACTGTTTGTTGAGTACAGTGTTGAATGACGCATCACCTGCGTGTGGATTTACTATACTGGAGATTCAGTAGTAAGGACTTTCGGTAGACGCTAGACTTATCATCTAGTGGTCGTGTACCCGTACAAGCCGCCGGGTCTCTAGTTGGAGCATAGTTGCTAGTTGCTAGATGCCAGTTGCCAGTTGATAGTTGCTAGTTGTTAGTTGCTAGTTGTTAGTTGCTAGTTGTTAGTTGTCAGATGATTAGTTGTTAGTTGCCGGTTGCCTGTTCTTAATTGTTGTAGCTTCTGTAGTTGTACAAGTTGGTACTGTATGCTAGATCTGTTAGATGATTCCATAACCCCCCCCCCCCCCCCCACCTC
This sequence comes from Rutidosis leptorrhynchoides, assembly GCF_046630445.1. Classification (NCBI taxonomy): domain Eukaryota; kingdom Viridiplantae; phylum Streptophyta; class Magnoliopsida; order Asterales; family Asteraceae; genus Rutidosis; species Rutidosis leptorrhynchoides. Next base: position 170,376,605 of record NC_092333.1, read on the forward strand.
CTCCCTTGCAGGTTTTGGATGTTAGCGGGTTTTGGGATAGAAGTGGTTGTTTGAAGATATGTTTGACAAGATGAACTCTGATGTCTAAACTTTTATAAATATGTAATTAGTCGTTTGATGTAACACCGGGGGTTTGTAATAATGTAATTAACTAAGGGTATTTATGTAAATTAAGTCTTCCGCTGTGATTTAAAAAAAAATCAGGGTGTTACACCGTGAGTTTCAGTCGTGCAAAAGAGAGCTTTTCCGTACTTTTGAACCCGTACAACGTAAAATAGGTTTCCAATTGATCGATCCAAGAATCAAGTTTTTCGGCATCTACTGTCCCTTCATATGAAGGGATATCTATTCGAGCCTCTACTTTGAATGGCCGGTTTGAATCTCTTCGTCGAGAGGAACTGGCTTCACTATCTGAATCGCTATGCCCATCGGTCTCGTCTTCCATCGTCTTCTTCAATGGTGTTTCTCGAGCCTTAGGTTTTGCCTAGTTGTGTATCCACTCCAACACAGATTCAAGTTGGGTGGTCAATCAATCAACCTTCATGGACAGGTCATTCTGTGAAAGGACCCGTTCATATACATTATAAATGATTCACAATAGTTGATTACATCGCGAGGCATTTGACCTCTATATGATACGTTTTACAAACATTGCATTCGTTTTTAAAAGACAAATTTTCTTTACATCAAAAATTGACGGCATGCATACCATTTCATATTACATCCAACTATAATTGACTTAATATTAATCTTGATGAACTCAACGACTCGAATGCAACGTCTTTCAAAGTATGTCATGAATGACTCCAGGTAATATCCTTAAAATGAGCTAATACACAGCGGAAGATTTCTTTAATACCTGAGAATAAACATACTTTAAAGTGTCAACCAAAAGGTTGGTGAGTTCATTAGTTTATCATAATCAATCATTTCTGTAATAGTAATAGACCACAAGATTTCAGTTTCCATAAATATCCGTACACTCGCAAGTGTTTAAAAGTATTCTATAAGTTGTAGGCACCCGGTAACAAGCCTTAACATTCATGTTTTACCCTCTGAAGTACACCAGATCAGGTGTGTTTAAAATAAGCTCGAAGTACTAAAGCATCCCATAGTCAGGATGGGGTTTGTCAGGCCCATTAGATCTATCTTTAGGATTCGCGCCTACCGTACATAGACAAGTAGTTTAATGTTACCAAGCTAAGGGTATATTTCTGGTTTAAACCCACATAGAATTAGTTTTAGTACTTGTGCCTACTTCGTAAAACATTTATAAAACAGCGCATGTATTCTCAGCCCAAAAATATATATTGCAAAAGCAATTAAAAAGGGAGCAAATGAAACTCACAATACTGTATTTCGTAGCGATTATGTATATGACGGCACTGAACAAGTGCAGGGTTTGTCTCGGATTCACGAACGTATCAATATTGTGATTCAATATTGCAGGAAAGTATGTAGACGCAACGAAAATGATAAACGTTAGGTTGACCTCACGAGCAATACCCTCGATCAATACCCATAACCTCCATAGCTATAACCCATAATTTCCTTAGCTCTATCCCGTTTGAAAACGTATTTTGAAATCTTCTGAGTATAACTCCGTCGTAGTATTTTATGTATACTTATAATATCTTGAAATAATACAAAGAAAATATATATATGTAATTCGATTGAGAGAGTTTAGAGAAATATATTTTCAAGTTTCTATGAAATAATGAAACCTATTCAATTCTATTTATAATAGATTTTTGAATTATTAAAGTGAATTATTAAAGTATGAATTATTAAAGTATGAATTATTAAAGTGAATTATTAAAGTGAATTATTAAAGTATGAATTATTAAAGTAAATTATTAAAGTGAATTATTAAAGTATGAATTATTAAAGTGATTTATTAAAGTATGAATTATTAAAGTGAATTATTAAAGTATAAATTAATAAAGTTAAAGTAAAGTAAAAGTAAAGTAAAGGTAAAGTTAAAGTATAGTAAAAGTATAAAACTATATACGTATAATACGAGTATAAATATATATAATATTAATTTAAATCGTTATATATATTTAATAAAATAAAATATAAATATCGTTATCTTTATCATACTGGTTAAGTAATGAGTTGCAAAAGTGGTTCTCGATATTTATAAAAGATATATACGCTTTAATAATAAAGTTCTTTTTAAACTGAAAACGTTTTTTGTACTTTTGAAACTAAATCAAATAAATATGATAATTTTGTTTTCCAAAACTAAATATATTTAAGAATCATTTTGTTAAAAAGTTAAAATAATGGAAATCGTTATATCATAAAACATTTTAGAAAAGTAGAATTATATATATTCATAATAGGTTTCAAGTTTTTAAATTACAGTCTATTGGTGAAGCATGAGATAAAGTCCAAAGGTTAAATAAACGTATGAAATCATCTTAATGAAAAATGTCGAGTTACTTAACTTGTCGATATCCAACATCTAAGTTATTTACACTCCACGTTCTTATTTTCATATTAAATAAAATGAAAGTTAACATAGTTATCTTATCAAGGTCACGAAAAAAATATTATAAAACATGCCTTGGAAATTAAACAGGAATTTCCACTAACCCTTGTCTAGTTCCCGTTAATTGACACATTTGTTCTTATTTATAAATCACTTTACCATTTTCCGAATGTTGTCAAAAAGAATAGATTTCTTAAATCACAGTGGACCTCATAACATAGGCCCGTAATCATATCATAATGTATCTGATAATTCAATCATTTGATATTATCTCTTAATTCTGTCGATAAATATATCGAAACAAATACGTTCATGTAAAGTATCATATATCTAATACTTTGTTAATGTTTTCAGTTAATATTATATATTATATATACATATCTATACACTCATAATTGTTCGTGAATCGTCGAACACGGTCAAAGGGTAATTGATTACATGAATGTAGTTCCTAACTTTTTGAGATTCAACATTACAAATTCTACTTATCGTGTCGGAAACATATAAAGGTTAACTTTAAATTTGGTTGGAAATTTCCGGGTCGTCACAGTACCTACCCGTTAAAGAAATTTCATCCCGAAATTTGATCGAGGTCGTCATGGCTAACAATAAGAATGTTATTATGACGAATATAAGTTGATTCATAGGGTTTTATCATGATTGAGAAATATGGATAAAATAATTCGATTACTCGAAACGTATGAGTGAAGCTATCGTAAAAGAGTGAAATGAGAAAATAGGGATTCATCTTATCTTTTGACGTCATCACGGTTGATCTCCGGATTAAATAAAATCTTTGTAATCTATATAAGATTTGATTATTCGGTGATTAAGGAAATTATGATCCTCTTCGATTTAATGCGATGATTCATCTCGATTTTTCTGTCGGATATTTCACTATAAATCCACCTCCTTCGTTTCCTTTTAATTCACACCTTCTATTCTTTCTCCCTCAATTCTTACTTTAAAATTATTCGTCAATATGCTTCATCCAGTGCTGATTCTCGATATACTCCTCACTTTCATATCTGTCGTTCTTCTTTTTCATCTACCTCCAGAAGAATCTATTTACTTCTACAATACTCTTGGTTTTATAGTGTTTTTAGTTCTCCCGTGTCTTTATATTGCTATATGCATCGATATATATGGTTTATAGTTTCTGGGTTGTTGTTGGGTTTTATATCTTCCCTTATATTTCGATGTCCCTGCTTCTGTCTTCTATAATCATTGTCATCCCCAATTAATGCTCTCTTTTATTGGTTGCGATTTATACCCCAATTTCTATTTCGGAGTTTTGTCCTTTCGTTTCTTCTTCTTGCGATTAAGCACCGCTTGAAATGGTCCAGAATTCGCATATATGAATTTCGGAATGAACATTGTTAATGTTCTAAGAAGGAAATTGTAATGGCACGATCTTGACTTGTCAAATTACTAGAATACCTCGGAAAAGTCCGAATCATCAAGAAATATTTTCTTGATATTTTAGAGGTTAAAGAGAATACAAGAGTCGTATAACATAGCACATGATGACGTTATGATCTGTGAATTATCACGTTCCATTTAGAAACTCAGCATGACTTACTGTAATATAATCACGTTGATCAAGTGTCATTATATTATACTAGTTCATGCTTCAGTTCCCAACACTACTTCAAAAATATTCCTATTTTAAATTCGAAAGTTTTAGAATTTAGAAACTAAAATAGTTTCTTTTATGATGTAATACAGACAGCGCGAAGAAGTAAATGATTTCAGATAAGAATAATTATGGAAATATCTTCAGAAATATGGAGAATATTTATAATGAAAGATACGATGATATCTTAAAATTTCTAATATTAGAGGATGATGAAGAATATTGTTCGTAAGGGTTTAGAGTCAGGAGCAAGGTATTCGATAATGACTTCAGCAGACACGGAATCATTTGGATTCTTTGAAGGTAGATTTCGTCCTTGTGATTTATCTACATCCTTCTTCATGGTTTGCTCAATCCGTATTTTTCAGTACCAAATCTTCTCTTTTTCTGAGCTTTGTCAACACACTACTCTTTATTATCAAACTTTTTACTGTTAAGGTCATTTATAGTTTTTGCTGCTTCATCAGTATTTCGAGAACTAGTTCGCAGTTTAGGGTGTTTTTCAGAAACTTCACATTCAAAGTATATAAGTCCAGAAGATATACACATATAATTGTTGGCGTAGACATGCTGCGAGATTTCAAAATACTGATTGCTAATTTCCGATGATTCGTATGACAATTCTCGTTACAAGATGCAGATGAGTAAATGATGGGGTTTTGATAAATATAAAGATTTTTTGGAAAGTCAAAGATCAATGTAGTTGTTAATAAGTTTACTGCTAATGTGGCGAGATATGAAAGGTTCCCCGGTAATAATGATGAAGGGGTAATCATTATAATAAGGCTTATTCGAATGAACAATTGAAGTTGGTTTGCTGGAGCTGTGACAAAACCGTCTATTTTTAGAAGGGATTGAAAAGTTATTTTATCTAGTAAATGCCAAAAGGTCTGACATGGATACATGTTAAATTATGACTTTGGTTTCAAGAGTTTTTCAGGTACGTAACTGTAGATAACATGTGGTTGGATCATCATCTCGATTGTTCATTTTTTTGAAGTGTCTTCAGGTATTTCGAAGGGCTTGAACACAGATTATAATCGTTAATATACATACGATGTTCTAACACAGTTTTGAAGTTAAAGTATAGCTTTGAAAGATGTAAGAATCTAAGAGTGATGATACCGATTATAACTTGAATTGAATTCGGCGATTTCAAAATCAGAATATGTAATTAGATTTTTGAATGAGTATGGTTGTTTTGATTTCTATAAAAGAATGTATATTGTTGTGAAAGTAGGGAGTATAATGGATGATTTGCTGAATCAGATTCGAAGAATGTAACATATTAATTGTGAATTTATATATCTCTCGGGTATTACCTACCCGTTAAAAAAAATGTCACAATTAATATTTTGTACAAAAGAATTTTATTACAGTCTTCATGGAAATATATGTGTATATTTCTTCAGATGTAATATAGATTTAATGAGTTAATATTAAATTAAACTCACTTGATTTATGGTTAAGGCTAGGATAGATAATTTCTAAACTTTAGAAATTACATAATCGTCGTAGAATGTTTTTCCAATGAAGTTATGAATCAATACTTCATCGTTGTGGTATTCCTTAGTATCTACAGGGCGTATGACGTCGATGTTCATGGGACAGATTGTGAAGTTGAGGTTTGCGATGCGGTTGTTGTTGGTGGTGGTAATGGTACTGTTGATGTTGTTGATGGTGGTACTGGTTATGTTGCTGGTGCTGCTGCTGGTGTTTGTAACCTTTGCACCATATTCTCCAAAGCCACTACCCGAGCGCGAAGCTCGTTGACTTCTTCTATTACACCGGGGTGATTGTCGGTTCGAACGAGCGGATAAATAAGATCTAGAATTTGGTGTAGTATATAATCATGACGAGATACTCTGGAAATGAGAGAGAAAATGGTGTTTCGGACATGTTCGCCGGTAAGTGCTTCAGGTTCATTGCCAAGAGGGCAATGTGGTGGATGGAAAGGATTGCCTTCTTCTTGTCTCCAATGATTAAGGAGGCTACGAACCCATCCCCAATTCATCCAGAATAGATGATGGCTGATTGGTTGATCCATTCCAGTCACACTGCTTTCGGAGCTTGAGTGGGATTCCATTTCGGAATTCGAGGAACTTGAACTGATGACGAATTCCATTTCGTACGATTTGATAAAGGATTTTTCGATACGAAATGATTTTCCGGCTATCGGGTGGTATTCTATCTACATAGAATATCTATATATATAGATCAAAAGATTTCATAGATTACGGAGGAATTTACGGAATATGCCAGGCAAAGTTTACGGTAATAGATATAATAAGATATGATTTAGCAGATACGCTAAGATATGAATTTTGTCTATACACTATTCATGCAATCAATGCAGCAAGACGTGTCTAGACTAAGAATGATAAGCAGGTAATTTCCTAAGGATGGTAAGTAGATGATTTCCGACTAAAAATGATAAACAAAACTTTTGACATGCAGACACGGTCGAAGTCCAGACTCACTAATGTATCTTAACAACTATCAGTTAGACACACTAATGCAAGACCTGGTTCGCTAAGACCACCACTCTGATACCAACTGAAAGGACCCGTTCATATACATTATAAACGATTCACAATAGTTGATTACATCGCGAGGTTTTTGACCTCTATATGATACGTTTTACAAACATTGCATTCGTTTTTAAAAGACAAACTTTCTTTACATCAAAAATTGACGGCATGCATACCATTTCATATTTCATCCAACTATAATTGACTTAATATTAATCTTGATGAACTCAACGACTCGAATGCAACGTCTTTCAATGTATGTCATGAATGACTCCAGGTAATATCCTTAAAATGGGCTAATACACAGCGGAAGATTTCTTTAATACCTGAGAATAAACATGCTTTAAAGTGTCAACCAAAAGGTTGGTGAGTTCATTAGTTTATCATAATCAATCATTTCTGTAATAGTAATAGACCACAAGATTTCAGATTCCATAAATATCCTTACACTCGCAAGTGTTTAAAAGTATTCTATAAGTTGTAGGCACCCGGTAACAAGCCTTAACATTCATGTTTTACCCTCTGAAGTACACCAGATCAGGTGTGTTTAAAATAACCTCGAAGTACTAAAGCATCCCATAGTCAGGATGGGGTTTGTCAGGCCCAATAGATCTATCTTTAGGATTCGCGCCTACCGTACATAGACAAGTAGTTTAATGTTACCAAGCTAAGGGTATATTTCTGGTTTAAACCCACATAGAATTAGTTTTAGTACTTGTGCCTACTTCGTAAAACATTTATAAAACAGCGCATGTATTCTCAGCCCAAAAATATATATTGCAAAAGCAATTAAAAAGGGAGCAAATGAAACTCACAATACTGTATTTCGTAGCGATTATGTATATGACGGCACTGAACAAGTGTAGGGTTTGTCTCGGATTCACGAACGTATCAATATTGTGATTCAATATTGCAGGAAAGTATGTAGACGCAACGAAAATGATAAACGTTAGGTTGACCTCACGAGCAATACCCTCGATCAATACCCATAACCTCCATAGCAATAACCCATAATTTCCTTAGCTCTATCCCGTTTGAAAACTTATTTTGAAATCGTCTGAGTATAACTCCGTCGTAGTATTTTATGTATACTAATAATATCTTGAAATAATACAAAGAAAATATATATATGTAATTCGATTGAGAGAGTTTAGAGAAATATATTTTCAAGTTTCTATGAAATAATGAAACCTATTCAATTCTATTTATAATAGATTTTTGAATTATTAAAGTGAATTATTAAAGTATGAATTATTAAAGTGAATTATTAAAGTATGAATTATTAAAGTGAATTATTAAAGTGAATTATTAAAGTATGAATTATTAAAGTGATTTATTAAAGTATGAATTATTAAAGTGAATTATTAAAGTATAAATTATTAAAGTTAAAGTAAAGTAAAACTAAAGTAAAGTAAAGGTAAAGTTAAAGTATAGTAAAAGTATAAAACTATATACGTATAATATGCGTATAAATATATATAATATTAATTTAAATCGTTATATATATTTAATAAAATAAAATATAAATATCGTTATCTTTATCATACTGGTTAAGTAATGAGTTGTCAAAAGTGGTTCTCGATATTTATAAAAGATATATACGCTTTAATAATAAAGTTCTTTTTAAACTGAAAACGTTTTTTGTACTTTTGAAACTAAATCAAATAAATATGATAATTTTGTTTTCCAAAACTAAATATATTTAAGAATCATTTTGTTAAAAAGTTAAAATAATGGAAATCGTTATATCTGTAACAACCCAAACCAAACCACGACAATTCCCGTTAAATTTCACAACATAAAAAAAAAATTTCTGGTGCAGTTCATTTGCGCGGCGCGCCAAACCACCTGGACAGCCCGCTGTCCCCGGAAGTCAATTTAACGAAAATGTTTGACTAGTTCCCGACATTTTTAGCCAAAACGCTTTTAACCATAAATTCATATATATAAAACTAGCACGTTTAATTAATAAAATTGAGTTTACGAAGCGGGTCCCACAACGACCCATTTTACCACCTTAAGTACCGAAATACAATATTTGACCAAAAGACTTTTAATACAACAAAGCCGAGCATGGCGATTGGGAATACGCTACCCAATCCTAAATGATCCAAAAGTAAGTCACTAAAGCAACTATGCACGTCTTCTAGTCCTCGCGCTTACCCGAGCCACCAATCCACATGCGATCTATAAAAAGAGTCAACAACGAGAGGGTAAGCTAACGCTTAGTGAATGATAATATACTACATACATATATATGCATAAAATGGACACGCCACATAAATAAACAAATACCGCATACCGGAGCGTCCAAGCCTAAAGGCAAGCTAATCTAAGTATACCATACGATCACTAAGCAACAAGCTAATAATACCATCAATAAGGTAAGTTCACCAACGTCAATGTGAACAACGCCAATAACTACCCCCGGAGGGTTAACTACATCACGACAACACAACATTAATCACGAATTAGCAATTCGACAATCATGCAACATATCGTGCATATACCAATAACCGCAAGTCCACAATAGCTAGCAATACCAAAAGCATATAGTTCATAATTAAATATGCCAATACATAACTCATACAACCATGGTTAACCAAGTACACAAGAGAACGGTACATGAAAGTCCGTTGGAGTTCATAACATCCACTAGTGTTACTTACACACCGCGTAATCACTAGTCCCCCGGGTGATGTCTTAAACACCGCGACTAACTCACCCTTACAACAATGTGGCGTCTTAAACACCGCGACGAATCCACACTTCATTCAATACAATGAGTGGTGTCTTGAACACCGCGACACTTCCACTCCCATGACATTGTGGTGTCTTAAACACCGCGACAATACCACAAGTCAATTACACAATGAGTAGTGTCTTAAACACCGCGACAATACTACTCGTCAATTCCACAATGAGTAGTGTCTTAAACAACGCGACAATACTACTCGTTTCATAGAACGTGGTGTCTTAAACAACGCGACAATACCACATTCGTACAACACAATTAAATACATTACATACATACACGCATAATTATTCCACTCATAACCACGTGTGATAACGTGCACCCAAAATGTGTACTTTGCCAAAGGTAGTCAACCAAAACGCACAACCGTGCCAATTGGACCTATGCACAAGTCCATCAAATCCACCTATATGTGAAGTGAGCTCTAAAGCCGAGAATCACTTCACCCGACCCGCACCCATCCTACACATACATATGCATATAGGATATTAACACTCACCTTGAAGTCTTGATGAAAGCTTCCAAATAATCTGCAACTCGCCAATGGAAAATACCTATTCCATTATCATAATTACAACAATACACTTAGAATGGATTCACAAATCAACCCAAATTGACACTTAGTGCAAATTTGACCCAAATGCACTTCCAAGTACAAAACGCGCCCAAAATTAACCAATAATCACTAACACAAGTGAGAATGGTCTTAATACGCCAATTAAACCCGATCATAGGTGTTAAACACCTATCTTGCCCAAAATGACACTTAAACCCCCTAACTTGACCCATAAGAAGTCAATATCACGCTATTAGCAAGTTTTGACACCAAAACATATTTAACTCGATTTAACACTTCAACTTAATGCATTTTAAGTTTATAAACTTTGTTAAATCGCCAATTGGGTCATAATCACCACCAAACCCTAATTTGACCCAAAGTCAAAGTTAGTCAACCAAATAACCCTAAATAGGTTTCAATACTTCCACAATCACTAAACCTAGTGATTAAACCCAATTTCAAGTTCTAAACATAACCAATTTGTTCACCAAACCGAAATCCACCAACAATAACAATAAACCCGATTACTAGCATCACTAAAGTCACTTCATGAGTCTAAATGGGTTTATCAACAAATCAAGTTCAAACCCTAACTTTGAATAGCAAAATCAACAATGAAATTCGGAGTTAGAACTTACCAATACCGCCAAAATGATGCCGTTGGCGAGTGGAACAACTTTAATACCCGAGGTTTGACCCGAAACACCCTTCTTCTTCTCCAATTGGAGCTCTCTCTCTCTAAAACTCTCCTCTCACTCTAGGGTTTGAAGATGAGAGTGTTTGATGAGTGAAATATGATCCAAACTGATCAAAGGATCAGTTTTGATGACCCTAAACCGACCCCAAGTGAAAAGACCAAAGTACCCTTCATTTAAAGCCTTTAAAAAGGCTGAAAATTGCTTCAGCAGTGATCGGCGCGCCGCGCCACAAGGTGGGGCGCCGCTCCAACTGACAGTTCAGTTTTCAGAAACTTGTTTTGGCCATAACTTTTTGACCGTAGCTCCGTTTTCGATGAATCAAATATCGTTGGAAACGTAATAAGATTTTCTTTCCAATGGTAAGGCTTTGAAACATTAACACCAACTTTATTTGGGGTTGAAAAAGATACGTACACTCCTTGTCACTTCAGACAATGTCCAGTTTCCTCCAACGTTCGAGCAAGCAACACGTACATGCTTCGTACACTTCATACATGCATAGTACACCATAAATACATTATCTACAATAAATATTTGGGTCTTACAACTCTCCCCCACTTAAACTCGATCACGTCCTCGTGATCTTCTCCACTTAAACAATCCGGACCTGCTTAACGATCCTCACTCAAGTCCCAATACGAACTTTCCTAGACCATTCCTCCCAATGGATCACTTTCAACAACTAAAGTCGTCAACCGTGATTTATCAAAACCACAATCCGAGCACTGAAACTTGCTCAATTTCCCGTATCGGGAAAAACTCGACCCATCTCGTACCGAGATATCAATTCCTTAGCGTAACTTTACCAAGGACAGCGCTAAAAGCAACCAAGTCTCAACTTAAAGTCAACAATCCGAAACGATGAAGACCGAACCAAACAAATCCTTACGGATAACATTAATCACTAACATCCCTTGTAGTGCGCAATACGACCTATACGCAACTACCATAGCATCAAAATCCAACGGCTAAAACCAAAAGCGCCCAAAACGACTATGGCAACGCTAAACCTAAGGTGTACAAAATCGACTATTGTCACACCCGTAACAACATGTGAGCGAAACACGGCTATCGCATCCCTAATCACACAACATGGTCCTCACGATCCCACCATCGGTGTATAAAACAACCGATAGATCACTCAACACCCGATGAAGTCAGCGGACCCCGTCAACGGTCATGCTTCATCGATATAATCCCATGATGAGGTCAGCGGACCCCGAAGGTCATGCTCCACCAATCAACAATACCATGATGAAGTCAGCGGACCCCAAAGGTCATGCTTCACCAATCAACAATACCATGATGAAGTCAGCGGACCCCGAAGGTCATGCTTCACCAATCTCATACGCACTTGGCCTCAAACATCGAGTAGTGCAACATCGCGCTCTGCTACACTATGGGGAACCCTAACGGATACCACTAACCACCCACAATCGAGCAAGAACCACCTATATCAAACATAGGAACCAAACAATAATTCTCTAAAAGAGAATCCGACACACACACATCCCTTAACCGAGGGATTTCACCTTGCTCGCCAAACACATCCATTATCTCTCAATGAGATTTACCACATTACCACCTCGGTGGTAATTTAAATCCAAACCAATAGTACAACTTGAACCAAAATTGTACTCCACCACAAATCGACCAAAAACTAGGTCCCAACACAAGTTTCGGATCTACCATAAGCACTATCCGAAATCTCACCCTAAAACTTCCTCGTGCGGGAGTGTAACTCCCCCACTTGGAACTACGTTCCATATCCATAACTCGTACTACCGTACAGTGCTACCAAATGTAGACTTTACCAACGATTGGGTACACACGACCCATCACCACATCTCGCTCTAACCTCGAGTTCACGAAGGATTTTAACCAATCCTTATACACTTTGAAAGAAAGCGTACCGCAACACAATCGGAGTCGAACACCACGCTAGTAGGTATAAAAGAGGCACCTAATGTTGCATCATGTAGACTCCATTACCAACACACATCGAGATTAAAAACACTCGATCTCAAGGGTTCCAACCACCCGACGAACCTCATGGTTCATCACTTCAACATAAAAGCGAACACGCGCTTAACAATCGAACACCAAAACCATTTCCGTGGCTTGGTAGAAACATTTCTCAAATATCAAGGAATGCTTGGTTGCACCAAGTCTTACGCCCTTCGCCCGACAATCAAACGTCACCATAGGGTACTTCCATTAGGAACGTCACCCATAACAACAATATGCACAACACAAGGCATTAACAACTCAAACTCAAACGGCATCGAACATTCCCAAGACTTGTGACTCCTCATGCCACCATTGTAACATCTAGACGCGCTAGAATTCGATATACTCGTCCGCGTACCACCCGTGCTCACACTCGGACCCTTAGTCCTCTTACTCGGAGCACCATAAGAAACAACCCTTCTATCCCTTGAAGGCTCACCCTTCTTCGATCGTGTATGCGACTCGAAACCCCTAGCCAAGTCGAATAATTCCGAAAACGATTTCGCTTGACCACGTCTAATTTTTCTTTTCAAGTCGTCATTCAAAGTGCGATAGAAATCCCCCATTAATAAACGATCACTTCCCAAATACTCCGGACAAAAACGAGCCTTCGCCATAAAGGTCGTCTTGAGAGTATTTAAATCCATAGATCCTTGTCGCAAATTTCGCAACTCATTACGCAATTCCCACAAATCGGCCGAAGTCCGGAATTCCTCGAAGAATTCCTCCTTAAATTCGTCCCACGATAAGGCCATAAACGTTTCACCACCGACAAGATCAATCTTACCATCCAACCAATCCCTCGCCCTACCCCGCAACAAACTCGTAGCGAGTCTCGTCTTTCTCTCGGGAGGGCAATCAATAGTACGGAAACACCCTTCGACGTCCGAAATCCAAGTTGTGCTCACCAAAGGATCCGACTTTCCGTCATACATCGGGGATTTAGTCCTCATGAAGCTCTTAAGATAACGCTCCATTTCACTACTACTTTGAAGTTCGGAATACCTCCTTTCCATTCTTTCTTCCAACGCACCCATTTGCTCCGCAACGGCGGCCGCAACTCTAGCGTTAAACTCCGCGTCATTCGCCTCGGTCTCGTTTCGCGTCGTCATTCAAAAGAATGCAAAACGATTAGTCCACGAACGTATAAAACCGCACGCACAACACCGTCCCATCTTGCTAAACACTCGTCGTACATCACTTGTTAGACACGATTTGTACCCGTAATAAGGTTTGCAAGTTCTTATTACGCACACACGCCGCATCGACTCGTTAGTACAACGACCGCCTCGCTCGATGATAAGAACAAACACAACCAAAATTCTACGCGATACAAACACACGCGAGAATTATTACCACAACACAAAAGCATATTAATAATATCCGCATTACTAATATATACGTTAGTCGACCTATAAACAAGGCACTAACTAAACCCATTCCGACCCGAAATCCTACAAGTCCCGCAACAATTTAAGCACACACAAAAGTCTAAGTCTAGGCACCTATCTCAAGTCACCTAAATCCCTTAGACCATGCTCTGATACCACTTGTAACAACCCAAACCAAACCACGACAATTCCCGTTAAATTTCACAACATAAAAAAAAAATTTCTGGTGCAGTTCATTTGCGCGGCGCGCCAGGTGGGTGCGCGGCGCGCCAAACCACCTGGACAGCCCGCTGTCCCCGGAAGTCAATTTAACGAAAATGTTTGACTAGTTCCCGACATTTTTAGCCAAAACGCTTTTAACCATAAATTCATATATATAAAACTAGCACGTTTAATTAATAAAATTGAGTTTACGAAGCGGGTCCCACAACGACCCATTTTACCACCTTAAGTACCGAAATACAATATTTGACCAAAAGACTTTTAATACAACAAAGCCGAGCATGGCGATTGGGAATACGCTACCCAATCCTAAATGATCCAAAAGTAAGTCACTAAAGCAACTATGCACGTCTTCTAGTCCTCGCGCTTACCCGAGCCACCAATCCACATGCGATCTATAAAAAGAGTCAACAACGAGAGGGTAAGCTAACGCTTAGTGAATGATAATATACTACATACATATATATGCATAAAATGGACACGCCACATAAATAAACAAATACCGCATACCGGAGCGTCCAAGCCTAAAGGCAAGCTAATCTAAGTATACCATACGATCACTAAGCAACAAGCTAATAATACCATCAATAAGGTAAGTTCACCAACGTCAATGTGAACAACGCCAATAACTACCCCCGGAGGGTTAACTACATCACGACAACACAACATTAATCACGAATTAGCAATTCGACAATCATGCAACATATCGTGCATATACCAATAACCGCAAGTCCACAATAGCTAGCAATACCAAAAGCATATAGTTCATAATTAAATATGCCAATACATAACTCATACAACCATGGTTAACCAAGTACACAAGAGAACGGTACATGAAAGTCCGTTGGAGTTCATAACATCCACTAGTGTTACTTACACACCGCGTAATCACTAGTCCCCCGGGTGATGTCTTAAACACCGCGACTAACTCACCCTTACAACAATGTGGCGTCTTAAACACCGCGACGAATCCACACTTCATTCAATACAATGAGTGGTGTCTTGAACACCGCGACACTTCCACTCCCATGACATTGTGGTGTCTTAAACACCGCGACAATACCACAAGTCAATTACACAATGAGTAGTGTCTTAAACACCGCGACAATACTACTCGTCAATTCCACAATGAGTAGTGTCTTAAACACCGCGACAATACTACTCGTTTCATAGAACGTGGTGTCTTAAACAACGCGACAATACCACATTCGTACAACACAATTAAATACATTACATACATACACGCATAATTATTCCACTCACAACCACGTGTGATAACGTACACCCAAAATGTGTACTTTGCCAAAGGTAGTCAACCAAAACGCACAACCGTGCCAATTGGACCTATGCACAAGTCCATCAAATCCACCTATATGTGAAGTGAGCTCTAAAGCCGAGAATCACTTCACCCGACCCGCACCCATCCTACACATACATATGCATATAGGATATTAACACTCACCTTGAAGTCTTGATGAAAGCTTCCAAATAATCTGCAACTCGCCAATGGAAAATACCTATTCCATTATCATAATTACAACAATACACTTAGAATGGATTCACAAATCAACCCAAATTGACACTAAGTGCAAATTTGACCCAAATACACTTCCAAGTACAAAACGCGCCCAAAATTAACCAATAATCACTAACACAAGTGAGAATGGTCTTAATACGCCAATTAAACCCGATCATAGGTGTTAAACACCTATCTTGCCCAAAATGACACTTAAACCCTAGTTTGACCCATAAGAAGTCAATATCACGCTATTAGCAAGTTTTGACACCAAAACATATTTAACTCGGTTTAACACTTCAACTTAATCCATTTTAAGTTTATAAACTTTGTTAAATCGCCAATTGGGTCATAATCACCACCAAACCCTAATTTGACCCAAAGTCAAAGTTAGTCAACCAAATAACCCTAAATAGGTTTCAATACTTCCACAATCACTAAACCTAGTGATTAAACCCAATTTCAAGTTCTAAACATAACCAATTTGTTCACCAAACCGAAATCCACCAACAATAACAATAAACCCGATTACTAGCATCACTAAAGTCACTTCATGAGTCTAAATGGGTTTATCAACAAATCAAGTTCAAACCCTAACTTTGAATAGCAAAATCAACAATGAAATTCGGAGTTAGAACTTACCAATACCGCCAAAATGATGCCGTTGGCGAGTGGAACAACTTTAATACCCGAGGTTTGACCCGAAACACCCTTCTTCTTCTCCAATTGGAGCTCTCTCTCTCTAAAACTCTCCTCTCACTCTAGGGTTTGAAGATGAGAGTGTTTGATGAGTGAAATATGATCCAAACTGATCAAAGGATCAGTTTTGATGACCCTAAACCGACCCCAAGTGAAAAGACCAAAGTACCCTTCATTTAAAGCCTTTAAAAAGGCTGAAAATTGCTTCAGCAGTGATCGGCGCGCCGCGCCACAAGGTGGGGCGCCGCTCCAACTGACAGTTCAGTTTTCAGAAACTTGTTTTGGCCATAACTTTTTGACCGTAGCTCCGTTTTCGATGAATCAAATATCGTTAGAAACGTAATAAGATTTTCTTTCCAATGGTAAGGCTTTGAAACATTAACACCAACTTTATTTGGGGTTGAAAAAGATACGTACACTCCTTGTCACTTCAGACAATGTCCAGTTTCCTCCAACGTTCGAGCAAGCAACACGTACATGCTTTGTACACTTCATACATGCATAGTACACCATAAATACATTATCTACAATAAATATTTGGGTCTTACAATATCATAAAACATTTTAGAAAAGTAGAATTATATATATTCATAATAGGTTTCAAGTTTTTAAATTACAGTATATTGGTGAAGCATGGGATAAAGTCCAAAGGTTAAATAAACGTATGAAATCATCTTAATGAAAAATGTCGAGTTACTTAACTTGTCGATATCCAACATCTAAGTTATTTACACTCCACGTTCTTATTTTCATAATAAATAAAATGAAAGTTAACATAGTTATCTTATCAAGGTCACGAAAAAAATATTATAAAACATGCCTTGGAAATTAAACAGGAATTTCCACTAACCCTTGTCTAGTTCCCGTTAATTGACACATTTGTTCTTATTTATAAATCACTTTACCATTTTCCGAATGTTGTCAAAAAGAATAGATTTCTTAAATCACAGTGGACCTCATAACATAGGCCCGTAATCATATCATAATGTATCTGATAATTCAATCATTTGATATTATCTCTTAATTCTGTCGATAAATATATCGAAACAAATACGTTCATGTAAAGTATAATATATCTAATACTTTGTTAATGTTTTCAGTTAATATTATATATTATATATACATATCTATATACTCATAATTGTTCGTGAATCTTCGAACACGGTCAAAGGTTAATTGATTACATGAATGTAGTTCCTAACTTTTTGAGATTCAACATTACAAATTCTGCTTATCGTGTCGGAAACATATAAAGGTTAAGTTTAAATTTGGTTGGAAATTTCCGGGTCGTCACATTCTGGCCGGAAGTTTCTTCACCCATAGGCGTCGTCTTTCTTCGGTGTACCTTCAATTCTAACAGAGGTTCACGAGATTTCTTATACTCGGATTTGGTCATACACAGGTTTGAATCGATTGGCTCTTGATACCACTTGATCCGTTACGAATTTGATGTAGCTTGACACAAAATCGTAAGGATGTTAATTTGTTAGTTTTGTGTTTGTTTCGTTAATAAAGGAAAAAGAACGAATGACTACAAAACTAAATAATTTTTATTATTCTGATCTCTCTCCAGTATTACATCTACCAATGATAACTAGAGGCATACCCCTTATTGCTTTCTTTACATCAATATTTAAATCAATCTAAAAGAAAACAAATTATCTCCATGACCCAACAACTGATGAATCATGGGCACGTTCCGGATAGTGGAGGCAAGATAGGAAACGCCCTTGACTCTCTCCATTGTCCGTGATTCTCGAAGAAGCGGTTACGATCCACCTGGATCAGCTATCATATATTTAGTAAAAAATTAAAAAAAAATAGAATCGTTATCAAATAAATTATTTTTATTAAGGATTGAATTCAATTAGAATCTTTGAATCAATAAAAAAAAATTCAACTATAGAGATATATTATAATTTAAGGACTATAACAATGTTCCACTAATACATCATACAACTACAAAACAAATGCAATCCTACAAAAAAAGATGAATATAGCAGATTGAAAAACAGTCATTCAACCTTCTTCAAGGGTCTAAATAATCTTAATCATTAAGACTTTAAACAATTAAGCTTATATATCATTCTATTAATATATTAATATAGTTAAACACATTCTCACTATACTTCATATTGGTCCTTAAAAGGAATTAGAAATAATTACTTGGGTGGTTCCAGTATTTTACCCCAAATTTCATGCGGGGTTCATATGTTTCTTTTGACTTGGGTGGTCTGTCATTTATCAATGTTATGTAGGTGGTCCCTGACGCTAATAGATGTTAAAAAAGTATGTTAAGTAAATACTTTGGTGGCCCCTGACGCTAACATACGTTAATCATTTTGGTTGTCCATGTTAGTTTCGCGTTCTAGTTTCAAGTTTCAGTTTCACGTTTAGGTTTTCGTGTTTCGGTTTCGCATTTTGGTTCCACGTTTCAACTTCGCGTTTAGGTTATGCGTTTAAGTTTCATGTTTCAGTTTTGCTTTTCCGTTTCGCATTTCGATTACACGTTTTTGTTCCGAGTTTTCGTTTTAGTTCAACGTTTCGGTTTTCAGTTTCGTGTTTTGGTTTTCGTGTTCCGATTTCGCGTTTCGATTTTCTTGTTCCGATTTCGCGTTTCAGTTTCGCATTTAAGTTTCGCATTTCAGTTTCCCGTTTCAGTTTTTGTGTTCGATTTTGCATTTTAGTATTGCGTTTCTATTTCAGTTCCATGTTTCGATTTCATGTTTCAGATAACGCTTTCGTTTTAGTTCCGGGTTTCGGTGCACGTTTCCTTTTCAGTTCCACGTTTTGGTTTCCGCATTTCGGTTTCGTGTTTCAAAATTGAAATGCAAATCTGAAACTCATAATCGAAATGTGGAAGCGAAACACGAAAACCGAAACGCAAAATTAAAATGCGAAATGAAAACGTGAAAATCGAAACGCGAAATCCAAAGGCTAAACTGAAACGGGAAAAAAATGAAACGCGATAACCGAAACACGAAACCGAAACGCAAAACCGAAACGTGAAATCGAAACGCGAAACTTGAACGCGGAACCGAAACGATTAACGTTTGTTAGCGTACGAGAAAACGAAAGTAGGCACTTCACGAACTTTATTAACGCCTGTTAGCATCAGGGACCACTCACATAACATTGGTAAATTACAGTGACCACTCAAGTCTATAAAAAAAACACAGGGACTCTGCATAAAATTTAGAGTAAAATTCAAGGACCACTCAAGTAAAATTTTTAAAGAATTATTTTATACGGATTCACCATAATTTCATTTCATATATGACAAAAAAATAAAAAAACTAAGTGTTTACGAATTTACGTTGACGACAACAACAACAACAACAACAACAACAACAAAACCCAATACCGCATGGGCGGTGTATGGGGGAGGTGTGATGTAGACAATCCTTCTCCTATCCGAGAATAAAGACAAGTCATTTCTCCACCCAGAGTGAAAAACACTCTCAAAAGTAGAGAAAGTCATCCCTCTCTCTATTCGACGGATAGAGAGATTGCTTCCGAGTAGACCTCCGGCCAATAAGTAGGAAAAAGTTTTATAAATAAAAAATTAAATTAAAAATAAAATTGAGACTTTATGAAAATGGTAAAATCAAATTTCCATGGGTTTTAAATCCTGCCTGAAGTTTAATTTAGGCTCTAAGAGTCAGTCAAGTCGCCAATAAATCGACGATTGATGTCGACTCAATAACTAGAGTCATTTACGAATTTACGTTGACGACTACTGTAATAAAACATACACCTGCAACTCAAAAACATTCTTATTCGGCTCGATCTTCAGAGATTCCACACTCAATATACTTTCGACACTCGATTAATTTATTTGCACGTACATGTAACAACGTCAAAACATGTCAAATAACTACATGATCATGTCGATCTCGGGTTCATATGATCATGTCAAACTAAATCCAAATCTGATTTTGAACAATTGAAAAGTTTTGTACAAGATTAATTATTTTATTTTTGTATTTTGCTTTTTTTTTAACGGCAAATTATATTAAAAAAACCCAAATGATACAAAATGTTCTCACAAAATGGAAACATAGCGATACTGAGCTAGAATCCTATGTTTACATCAAAACACACAATTACATCAAAAATTATAGCAAAAGAACTTAAGGATTACATAACCAATCGAGCCACTCAAGCTTTTTAACTTTGCACCGGTTCCCAATCCACTCGAAACTTTTGAGTTGAATATCGCACAAGGCAACCGGAGGCTTCCAACATTTTTTCGAGAAGACCATTTGATTTCTATTTTTCCAAATGAGGTATACACACGTCCAAATCACTCCTTGCCAAATCTTCGCACCCATATCCGAGAATTGTGAATACGAGGATTCGTCAAGCAAACTATCGAGGCTTCGAGGTAATGAGCCCATCCCCCACCAAGTGAAAACTTTAACCCAAACGACCCAAACCTTTGGACACAAGAATAATGCGTGTTCCACCGTTTCGACTACATCACCGCATAAGGGACAGAGGACAGAATGGAGATCAATACCACGCTTGTCAAGTTGTGACAAAACCGGGATTCTCTCCCTCCGAACCCTCCACACAAAAATGCTCACCTTTTTTGGAACTAATTTATTCCTTAATGTTGCCAAAGTCGACCCGTTTGCAGCTTGACCTGAGTCCATGAGAAGATTAGAGAGAGCCTGTGTTGAGAAGGAACCCGACCTGCATAACTTCCAATTCCAACGATCTTCCCTGCCATTCGTGAATGAGAACTCCGAAATCATCTCTTCTAATTCTAACAATTCACCTATCGTTCTCCCTGTGATGTCTCGAATCCAAACCCATTCGGTAATCCACTTGCTGCCATCCCATTTTATACGGTCCGCCACTTTCGCATTTATATTGGATTCTAACCGAAACAACCTCGTGAATTTTTGCCTTAAAGTTTTGTCGCCTAGCCAGACATCATCCCAAAAGTTCGTCAAGTTTCCATCGCCAATCACCTTCGAAATTGAGCAGGAAAAATTCACGCCCAATCCATCTATTTCATAACCTGTTTTAACAACATTCCTCCATGGAGAGTTAGAACGCGAAAAAGTAGAACCCATCCCCTGAATAATTGACCCCGAAACCCCAAAAATGCTTTTAATAACGCTTACCCACAAGGAGGTGGGTTCGGTAAAAAACCTCCACCACCACTTGCCGATAAGCGCCATGTTTTTAAATTTAAGAGAACCAAGATTAAGACCCCCCTCCGCCCAAGGACGGATTACATCGTCCCATTTTACCCACGAGATTTTTGACTCATCACCCGCCCCACCCCAAAAAAATTTTCTTCTCACACTCTCTAATTTTTTGAGCACGCAAGGCGGGGCACGGAAGAGCGAAAAGTAGTACAGGGGCAAACTATTGAGAACCGAAGAAACAAGTGTCAAACTGCCACCAAAAGACAACGTACGTACCTTCCAATCCGATAATCTTTTCTCGAATTTATCTATCACCGGCTTCCAACTTGAGTATTTATTCATCTTAGCACCAATTGGCAACCCAAGGTAGGTAAACGGAAATGACCCGACATTACAACCAAAAGTACTCGCCATCTTTTCCACTTCACTTTTATCAACTCCCACACCATAGAGATTACTTTTGTTGTAGTTGATCTTTAGTCCCGAGCACCACTCAAAGCATTTAAGAAGTTTCATAAGGCTCTCAAAATTTTCTAGGCTCCAACTTCCGAAGAACAAAGTGTCATCCGCATATTGTAAGTGAGAAATCAGAATGTTATCATTGCCTATCTTCACCCCACTATAGAGATCATTTGCTACCGCCGATTTAGTTAGCCAGTTAAGACCCTCAGCCGCAATAATAAAAAGGAAAGGTGAAAGCGGGTCACCTTGTCTCACTCCCCTACCAAGTTTGAACTCTTTCGTTGGGGAACCGTTCACAAGAATCGAAATGGAAGCCGTCTTTAAACAAGATGCAATCCACCCTCTCCATTTAGCACCGAATCCCATAAAACCCATCATGTCATCCAAAAATTCCCAACTAAGACTATCAAAAGCCTTTTCGAAATCCACCTTGAACATCATGCTTTTTATTCGATTATTTTTTAAGAACTCGAAAGAGTCATTTGCGATAAGGGCACCATCCATTATATTTCGACCTTTAATGAAAGCACTTTGTTCCAATCCCACAAGACGCGGTATAACCTTTCGAAGTCTCAATGAAAGTAGTTTCGCAATGATTTTGTAGAAACTACCAATCAAGCTAATAGGCCTATATTCGCTTAGGCTTACCGGGTCCGCCTTTTTAGGGACAAGCGTGATAAAAGAAGAATTACAACCCTTCTTTAATTCGCCTTTATCCCAAAACCAATTAACTGCCGCAATTAAATCATCACGAATAATAGCCCAAAACTTCTTAAAAAACCTCAAGTTGAAGCCGTCCGGACCGGGCGCTTTATTACTAGCACACTCGTTAACCCGGTCCATGTATGATCGCTCCATATAGAAGAGTGAACTAAAAAACTCGTGATTTCTATTTATTTTGTAATTAATACTTATATTATATTTATTTATTTTGTAATAAATCTAGATTTAATAAGATATTCAAATACAGGGGGAAAAAAAATCCCTTTTCTAAGCTTTTTATAATATTTCACCCTAAAAAGTTGCAAAATGCGCTCACAATTTGCAATTTTTTTGTTGTTGCCATTTGCGACCTTTTGCGAGTGAGTGTTAGAAGTTTGTAGCCGAGTCACAAGTGGTAATGCGATTGATGGATTAATTAGATAACGTTATAGATTAGATTTAAGATAAAATTTTCTAGATTTATTCAGATAAAGTTTCATGCTTATAAATAGAATGGCGAGAAAATATTTATTTTTATCACTCAAATCATCTATTTTATTTTTTAACTTTATATTTCACTTTTTATCATCAAATCTCAATTAGATGGATATGCCTTCATTTAATCCTTACCAGAGGAAAAACTAAGAAAGTCGTTGATTTCTAAGGACAGCGTCAGTTAATGCTGTCGACATTCATTGTCGAGAATACAATTGGTTTCGAAGCTCTGTCTATTGAATGTCTTAGAATAGATGATCTTCCTGTTTATCCAGATCGTGTTCGTGAATTCTATTGGTCTGTATGATCGTCCAACAAAGTTAATCAAATTCGAACTTGATGGTATGTGCTACAGTTGGAACACTGAAACCTTCAATACGATTTTGACTTCCGACATGGAGGATGTCAATTTTAATCCCGAAGTTATGATCGAACGTGTTGGGATGTAGCCACTCGAGTTATGATCTAAGTTGGAAAATCAAAGATATGAGATTGTTTGGTCATTCTATTAATAGGTCTAATACATTATCCAAACAAAACTATAAAATCTCCAAAAATTCTTGTCCAAATCATTATCTAAAATGTTATCTAGATGAACCACACGCAAGTTGTAAATGGGGCGCTTGGGACTCGACAACCAACTTCGGACACTCACTCGAAATCATTAATCGCAAAAGTTTTCTTGCGATTTGCGAAGATATTCTGGCTAGCATTTTCTTTTGATATATTATAAAAAGCTTGAAATAAGGGTGTTATCCCTTCAAATAAATATAAAGAAAAATATCGTACATGACAAATGATGAAGTGATTTTGTAAGACAAGAGTAGCTGGCAAAAAAAGCCAGTAAAACAAACTACTCGTAACAAAAATTATTTTCTATCTGCTTTTTTGAATGTTTATAAAATATTTATCTAATTACTCTTAATTAAATCTATAATTGGATAGCCCATAATGAGAAAACTTTTTTAAACGGCATAATGACAATCAACTTAAGTCACTGGTCGTATTTCGTAAAATAATGACATTTTAATTGGTATAACAAAATCTAGCTACTCCAACAGCTCCGAACTAATTTTTGCCATGTGTGTCCTGCATATTCGTGTATGTTAAAGAAAAGTCAAGTACATGTCCAAATTATCACACGTACATGTTCAATAAGGAATAATTAAGCATTAAATAAGTATTTAAATACTCCATAACTTGTTTTTTGTCAAATGGAAACTACAAACCACTTGTGCATCGCCTCACTACTACTACTCCCGGTCATTTGAGTATTTAATGGATGTGAAAGGTTCGGGGTTCGATCCTTAAGGGGGTTTTCTCAATGCAGTTTTCTTGCAACACATGCCACGGATATGATCTGATGTGTGATATCCATTGCGAACCCGCGTCATTGCGAACCCGCGTCAGTGACTTCTAATTCACTGTTAAAAAATGGAAACTACAAAGTAAAAAGGCTTTGTTAGAGAGTTCGTAACTTCGAAATTTGTAACAGTTTAGACTTTAGTATCACATAAGAAACGGACAAAATTAGACGGACGGTCTTTGTGGTTTGCCAAATATTTTGTGGGTAGTCCAATTTTTTTCCACCTCGATAGTCCATTATTTTGCACTTTTTACGTGGATAGTCCTTTTATCTAACGGCCGCTATTTTTCTCTGTTACCTCCATACATGTGCCAGGCATGTGAAGATATTTCGTGTTTTCATTATTTTCCTTTATAACTTTTATCTTTATCTTTATATTTAAAAAATCACAAACCCTAATATCTCTCTAATTTCTTCGTTTTCTTAATCAATTTAAAAAACAAACATAGTATATTCAAATTAACCCCGAATCAAATCCAAAGTTAAATCATAAACCAAACCAAAAATCTATTTCATTCCATTTCACTTTCTAAATTAGAAAAACACCTACAGTTTACCAAATCAAACCTCATATGAACAAAATGAAACTTCATAAAGCCAAATCAAACAGAAGCCATGAACAAACAACCAAATACCTTCTAATCCTAAAAACCCAGAAATAAACATAAGCCCTTGAGCCACAAGGATACTAACCACGATTTATTGGCAAAGAAATAGAGAAATGACACATGACATGAAGAAGAATCGAATCTAAGTGGCAGCAGAATTAAGTGTCCAAGATTCCATTAAACCCAGTGGTGGCAGAAAACTACGGCAAATGCAAGATTTCTTTAAACCCGAAGAAACCACCACCACACGCCAAAACAGAAAAGGGAAGATGAAAGGGATCAAGATAATGGTACACAGATGTTTCAATTATTCGATTTCAGATCTTGCGTTCCAATTTCAGATCTTGCTTTCTGATCGTCGTGACATGTTTTTAGATCTGAAAAATAGATCTTGGTTTGCGATTTGCAAGTGGAAATCATCGCTAGGGATGGCAATGTCCGATCCATTTATAATAGATATGGATGATCTAAGTGGACGAATGACGGATATAGATATGGATGATCTAAATATTTTGTGGATCGAATATGGATGACAATTTATCATCCATGGATATATCTATTATCACCCAAAATATATCCTATACATATATATATATATATATATATATATATATATATATATATATATATATATATATATATATATATATATATATATGTACTAAAATATATGCATTACATCTACATATCGATATACATGTACATATAACCTATAAATTTTAAAAGTTATTAACATAAATAAGGGTTATAAAAGTTACAATTAATTAATTATTTTAAATTATATTATATGTTACACATTTAGATCGGTTTAAATATATATTTACTTATATTGTAACGTATTTTACTCATTTAAGTCATACTGAATGACTAATTACTATCAAAACATGTGTAATAACCCCAAAACATAAAGATTATACATATACATTTGTTGTAATCTACATATAATTTTCAATATTGTCGTTTGATTAATATTATATTGAATATCCAATGAATATCCGTTAACCCGCTTAATTCATTGAATATGGATATGGATGGATGAAATAAAACAAAATGGATATGGATATGGATATAGATGAACAAAAAATAAATAGAAATGGATGTGGATATGACATCACCTGATCCATATCTGATCCATTGTCATCCCTAATCATCGCCGTGATGTTATTTTGAAGTGTTACTGTTTTTCAGGGATCGGGATAAAGATCCATAGCTTGCTAATCTGGTTATTTTGACGTGTTACCGAATTCCGATTGTTGTTCCAATTTAAATTCTTCTTACTGTAGCGACCCGACAAAATCGTCATTGACGGCGCCATCTACTTAGGTCCCGTCACGTGGTCATAAGTCTTTAAAATAACGTTTGACCAAAGATATGTCTTTTTTATTTCAAAAGTAAGAGTGTTTCAAAGTTTACAAGAATTGTTCAACCAAAAGTTACGTTACTAAGTTATAAGTACAATTGAAACCTATGCGACACAATTTTAGATAAAGTCAAAAGACGCTTCACGTATGCATGTATACTCGATATCCAAGCAAGAATCAAAAGTAATGAGCGGAAGCATGTATCACAAAACGTTCAAGGACCTGAGAAAAACATAGAAATCTTTCAACGAAAACGCTGGTAAAATCATAGGTTTAAGTAAGTAAGTACAAATGAACCACAAGATTTATATCATTGAAATAATAGTTATCTATTCCAAAATTGTTATCACGAGCACCCAATTATCAAGGCTTAACTTTCCATCCATAGAACCCCATCACAATAGTGTTAGAACATACACTGTTTCTCAAAAATATATTTCATCCGAAGTAACGGTAGCGAACCGTCCGAATGAGGGTTTGTCAAACCCATATGGATCCATACAACATAAGTTCTCACTTACACCCGGCAAGTGTAACTAATGATAATCGAATTGAGGATTTTGTTCTAAACTCGTATGTAGAATGTTTGTTTTCCTGTACTTCTGTTCACTTAGTAAAAAGAAAAGTTTATGTTTTCTCATCCCAAATGTAAGTTCAAAAGAGTAAAAGTGGGACTATGATCTCACCTTGAGTGCACGTATGTAAAAGTACTTCAAAAAGTAAACGTGTGCAAGAACGAACGCTAGTCTTGACCTAAACAAATAGGTTTGTATCAATATCGGTAAACACGGTCGGTCAAAGTGTTCAATTAGTCCTATGGCTCGTTACGACTCGATTACTATAGCATGTGAGTCAAGTTGTCACGTTTCATGCAAGATACAAGTATAAAAGCATGTTAGAACGATTGCACAAACATTTGGTTAAGTTTGATTAAAAGTCAACTTGGGTAGGGTCAAAGTCAACGAAAAAGTCAACACGTTCGGGTCGGGTCTCGAACTATTTTTCTGAGGTTTTTAATCATATATGAGCATGTTAGAACAAGTTACATGTGAATCGGAGGTGCGTAGTATAGCAAACATTTTTCGTAAAATGGCAAACCAAAACAGTCCCTGGCAGTGCATATGGACGGCGTCCAGATTTGCTGGACGGCTTCCAGCATTGAAGGACTGGACGGTGTCCAAGAATCTGGACGGCGTCTAGATCAGTATCAAGTTCCTGTTTTGCTGCAACACACAAATGCACGAACCAAAACTCAAACAATCCCAATTTATGACCCACAAACAACCAAAACATGTATCTTATATCATCGGAAAGGTATTTTGACAAGGAAAACAACTAAGCATATTTCATCAATCAATCTACCACTTACAACAACTAAAATCACATTGAATGCTCAACATTTATTACATGCAAGTTCATAAATGCGGTTTGGTGATTCGGAAACTTACTACCTACATACAATACGCCATTTCGTAGGTAATCAAGCATACAATCCAACTAAATACTTACCAACAGCAATTAATGGCATTCAATGCATTAAATGTTCACATTTAGTTCTATCAAACCCTAACCAACATCACCAAAATCAATAATCAAGTTTATGAAGTTTTCTAAAGCAACCTACACATCAAATTGAAGCTAGTGATACTAGTAACACAATTAAAACATGAACTTTTAACATCTAACAACTTTTAAGCAACTAAATCTCAAGAACAACACACCAAAATTTAAGTTCATGCTAGTTACTTCAAAACAACAAGATCGAGCATACAAATCACATATTCATGTTAGACTTGAGCCATAGACACTAATTAACACTTTTATAAGTTAAAAACATCAAGAACACAAAATCTAGTGATTTTAGAAAGTTACCCAAATGTAATGAAATCATTATGGAATCGAAGAGGAAGATACAAGGATTCCAAATATGTAATTTGTTTTGCAAAACACTTGCTAGATTGGATTTAGATGATGATTCTTTGGATTTGAGTTTGAGAGAAAAATGTTTAAGTAGTAAAAGAGAAAGAGATGGATGAATGGATGAGAGTGAATGTTGACCACTTTGACCTAGTAACATCTTTGGTCATTTGGCGAGTCTAGTCCCTCAAGTTTCATTCGGGTGCGTGAATTACCTAAACGAGATAATTTAAAACGCGTATCAACGGGAGATGTTATAAATATATAACGGACTTTAAAATGAATAAACGGAAAGTAAATGGAAAAAGGCGGGATGTTACATTACCTACTCCTTAAAAGAAATTTCGTCCCGAAATTTAAGTAGGCGTAGTAGTCGTTGTTTCTTCCTCGAGATCTTGCGTTTCCGCATTCACGAATAGATGAGGATACTTCCTTTGCATTTGATCTTGTCTTTCCCAAGTAAACTCGGGTCCCCTTTTGGCGTTCCAACGGACCTTGACAATTGGAATTCGGCTTTGTTTTAACGTTTTGACGGAGGTGTCCACAATTTCAACCGGTTCCTCCACGAAATGAAGTTTGTCATCAATGGTAAGCTCCTCGAGAAGGATGACGATATCGGGTTCGGCAAGGCACTTTTTCGAGTTGGATACATGGAAAGTAGGATGAACGGAGCTCAATTGAGGTGGAAGATCTAAACGATAAGCAATGGTTCCAACACGCTCCAAGATTTCAAAAGGGCCAATATACCGCGGATTTAGCTTCCCGTATTTCCCAAAACGGATTACACATTTCCAAGGTGCGACTTTTAACATTACGCGGTCACCGACTTGAAATTCGAGGTCGTTGCGTCTTTTGTCGGTATAGCTCTTTTGACGACTACGGGCCGTCCTAAGCCTATCTCGGATTTGGACGATCTTTTCGGTTGTTTCATGAATGAGTTCGGGTCCGGTGATTTGTGTGTCGCCTACTTCGGCCCAACAAAGAGGTGAACGACATTTTCGGCCATATTAAGCTTCGAATGGTGCGGCGTTAATACTCGCGTGATAACTATTGTTGTAGGAGAATTCGGCGAGAGGCAAGTGCTTATCCCAAGCTTTACCAAAGTCGATAACATAAGCTCGTAGCATGTCTTCCAAAGTTTGAATTGTGCGTTCGCTTTGTGCGTCGGTTTGTGGATGATATGCGGTGCTCATGTCTAAACGCGTTCCCAACGCTTCTTGTAAAGTACGCCAAAATCTAGAAACAAAACGGCCATCTCGTTCGAAGATAATCAATAAGGGTACAGCGTGACACGCTACGATTTCTTTAATGTAAAGTTGTGCGAGTTTCTCCATGTTGTCGGTTTCCTTCATGGCTAGGAAGTGCGCGGATTTGGTGAGACGGTCAACAATAACCCAAATAGTATCATAACTGCCAACCGTCTTTGGTAGTTTGGTGATAAAATCCATCGTTATCCTTTCCCACTTCCATTGCGGGATTTCGGGTTGTTGAAGTAGTCCGGACGGTCTTTGATGTTCAGTTTTGACTTTGGAGCAAGTTAGGCATTTTCCAACATAAGTAGCAACGTCCCTTTTAATGTTCGACCACCAATATTGTTCTTTGAGGTCGTGGTACATCTTGTTGGCATCGGGGTGAATCGAATATCTTGACTTATGGGCTTCGTCTAAAATAAGGCTTCGCAAGTCCCTGATAGTGCTACAAATGAACAAATATTCAGGCGTAATATATTTCCAATATGTAAAGTTTTCAGTTGCAATTGTTCTATTTTCAAGTAATATTCGTTTAAATAAATAAGTGCGAAGACAAAAGGCGAAAACGAAGATTTGAAGACGCAAATGACCAAAAAGCTCAAATGTACAAGATACAATCCAAGTGGTTCAAATTATTGATGAGAAACGTCTAAAAATGACAAGAGTACAAGTCGCAAAACGCAAAGTACAACATATTAAATTATACGAAAAGGCGTTCGAAAATCCGAAACCGAGACATGAACCAACTTTCAACGCTCGATGCAGCGGAGCTGAAAGTACAAGTCAACTATGCACAAGAATATAATATAATATTTAAATAATTCATAATAAGAATAATAATAAATAATAAAAAGTTGTTAATTGAGCATAGTTAAAGGGTCATAAGTGAAAATTTCAAATCAATAATTCTCAACGAGATATTATTGATTCAACTTTGAATGGTAGCCAGCTAACATTTCACCTACAACAGTATCAATCATTTGCCTATAAAAGCAAGGCACGGAGTAATGAAGAACTACACCTTTTTCTTTTCCTTTCTCATATCATATATGATATATATATATATATATATATATATATATATATATATATATATATATATATATATATATATTTATATTTTATAATTATAATTTTAATTTAAGTTTAATAATTGGGTTATTGTAAGAATGTTTTATGGGTTTTAAATCGAAACTCTGTCCGTGTAACGCTACGCTATAAATAATCATTGTAAGTTATGTTCTTCCTTTTTAAATTAATGTCTCGTAACTAAGTTATTATTATGCTTATTTAAGTCGAAGTAATCGTGATGTTTGACTAAATATTAAGACGGGGTTATTGAACTTTGGACCATAATTAAGGTTTGGGCAAAAGACCGACACTTGTGGAAATTGGACTATTGACTATTAATAGATGGGGGGTATTGTCTAATTGAGTGACAACTCATTGGAGTCTGTCGAACCTATCTTCAAATTAATTAACCTAATAATTAATAATGATTATGGTTGTCCTATTTAGTGACGTTCATATGGAATCTATTATAATCATTTAATTAATTATTCAGGTTGGGTAATTGATTATTCAAACTGATCAAGTGGGTAAATTAATATTCATATCTAATCAAAACAGGGGTGGATTACATACAGTGATAACTAGTGTAATTGTTGACAGAAGTGATAACTGCGTCATAGTTTAAATCCTTAATTAGTGGGATTATTTGACTTCGGGTATAAGGGTAATTAGACGAGGACACTCGCACTTTATATTTATGACCGATGGACTATTATGGACACAAACTATATAGGTATCAAATAAACCAGGACAAAGGACAATTAACCCGGGTAACAATTAATTAAAATCAAACGTAAAACATCATGATTACGGAAGTTTAAATAAGCATAATCCTTTTATTTCATATTCTATCGCAATTTTATTTATTGTTATTTTATTTATCGTCATTTATTTATTTTACGCACTTTAGTTATTGTCATTTATCTTTACGCTTAAAAATATAAAATCGACAAACCGGTCATTAAACGGTAAATCCCCCCAAAGTTACCTATAATTACTATATATTACTAAATCTAGTTTAACTACTTAATTAACTAATTTGACCTAGTAAGACACCCAATAATAGTGTCCACGGATCGACCTCCCGGACTTTACCTTAGCTATATTATTACACGATAGGTATACTTGCCTTTTGTATTTTAGTTTAATTTAGGTGATTTCCTGTAGTAAATAAATATAAAACTGATAGCCGTTTCATACACACCCTCTAGAACACATCAAGTTTTTGGCGCCGCTGCCGGGGACACTTTTTGTGTCTTCACGGGGTATTTAAGTTTTTTTTTTTAGTTTTTGACTGATTAAAGATATATTAATTTAAATATAATAATTTAATAAGTATACTAATATAATAATATTGAAATAAAATATAATAATATAATAATAATTTTGAATCAAATTTGAATCGTAAAGTTTTGAAAAGTCGTATTTATTAAATACTTCAGGGGTATATTATGTAACTTATAATTAATAATTTCTATCATGTCATTTTCATGTGAATAGTAAATTAATTAATTTCGTTTCATTTACTATTCAATGAATAGTAAATGAATTAAAAAAAATAATTAAATAGTTTTTGCTTTTCTACTTTTTTTAAGTTAAAAAAATCAAAAAAATTAAAAAAATAAAATAAAATAAAATCGAAAAATAAAAAAAAAATTCAAAAAATAATAATAAAAAAAATCTCGTTTTTTTAAAATAAAAATAAAATAAAAAAAATTTTAAAAAAGAATATTTAAAAAAAATATTTTTTTAAAAAAAATTAAAACGTAAAAAAAAAATTTTAAAATCGTTAAAAATATTAAAAATATAAAAATAAAATTTTTTTTAAAAATAGTATTTAAAAAAATATATATTTTTAAGATTTTGTCTATAAAATTAAAAAAAAATTAAGTTTTATTACCTTTAGATTTTTAGACTCTAGTCACAACTTTTAGTATTAAGTTTAGTTTTGCCATAGTTATTTTTATACTTTTAGATTTTTAGGCTTTGCCGTAAAATTCCTTAAGTGCTTTTTCTTTAGACTAAGATTTAGGTGCCTTAAAATTTTGCGACGCCTTGTTAAAATTTTAGTATCCTTTTAAGTAATTCCCGTTTTTCGTTTAGAATCCCTTTTTAATTTTCGACGCGCTACAATTTTCTTATTTTTCGACCTTTTATTTTTCGACATTTTTCGACGCGCTCTTTTTTTCTTTCTTATTTCTCGACGCTCTATTTTTTAGGACATAGATTTTTATTTCAAAATTTCGATGAAAAATTGTTTTAAGTGGTTAAATTGATAGACATCCAAAATTTTCTGTTCGTAGTAATAGTTGGATTTGTTATTGGCGAGTTGTGGGCTTCCGATTTAAAGGGTCCTGGCTACCTGCTGCATCTGTTGGCTATTCGAAACGTGGGCAAAATCAGAAAAGTCTATTAATTTGATAACTTATATAATTTTTATCTTTTATAACTA
Organism: Rutidosis leptorrhynchoides; assembly: GCF_046630445.1. Lineage (NCBI taxonomy): Eukaryota > Viridiplantae > Streptophyta > Magnoliopsida > Asterales > Asteraceae > Rutidosis > Rutidosis leptorrhynchoides. The sequence continues at coordinate 170,409,965 of NC_092333.1, forward strand.
ATAGGATATTCAGTTAATGCACCGAGCAAAACGTTCACCACCTTTCATACGTTCACCACCTGTAACTCGATCAAGACATCTAGCCAATATTGTCGCCGTTGATTTTTCTTTAGAATCGTCATCTAGTCGACCAAGTACTCCAATTCAAATTTCCGATAATCTATTTTTTGAACCTGATTTCACTATCGAGAACCCGGAGGATATTCAAGGAAAATTCCAAGATCCAGAACCACTAATCATTCCTCCGGAACCACAAATTACTCATCCAGATATTGTCGAGGAAGAAACCGTTAAATCAGAATCCTCTAGTGATTCGTATTCAACAAATTCAATTATGGAAGTAACGGAACCTCTAAGTATGGAAGATCGAATGAGAGCCACACGCACGGGCCAAGGTCACGCCATTATTAAGACAGACATTAATGCGTCAGATTATGAAATCAAAGGACAAATTCTACACATGGTAACTAATCAATGCCAATTTAGTGGTGCGCCGAAGGAAGATCCAAACGAACATCTTCGTACTTTTAATAGGATCTGTACTCTATTTAAAATCCGAGAAGTGGAGGATGAACATATCTATCTCATGTTATTTCCCTGGACTTTAAAGGGAGAAGCCAAAGATTGGTTAGAAATGTTACCTGAAGGGGCGATTGATACATGGGACGTTTTAGTTGAAAAATTTCTTAAACAATTCTTTCCAGCATCTAAAGCTGTGAGACTTCAAGGAGAAATTGTTACGTTCGCGCAAAAGTCAAATGAAATATTATATGAGGCGTGGACAAGATTTGGAAAGTTGTTGAGAGAATGTCCTCAACACGGTTTAGATACTTATCAAATAGTACAAATATTCTACCAAGGTGTCGACGTTGCTACACGAAAAGACATCGACATAACAGCTGGTGGTTCCATTATGAAGAAAACCGCAACTGAAGCTTACAAAATCATTGATAACACAGCCTCCCACTCGCATGAGTGGCACCAGGAAAAAGATATTTTTTGTTCATCTAAAGTGGCTAGAGCCGATTCTAGCCATGACTTTGATTCCGTTTCCACAAAAATAGATGCTTTTGAGAGACGAATGGAAAAAATGAATAAAGTTATTCATGCAATACGAATCAGTTGTGAGCAATGCGGTGGACCACACTTAACGAAAGATTGTAATGTTGAACAAACAATGGAACAACGTGAGAATGTTTCCTACATGAACCAAAGGCCGGGAAATAATTATCAAAATAATTATCAACCGCCATGGCTAAACTTCAATCGAAATCAAAACATTCTTTACAATCCAAATGGACCCAACAATAACTCGTACAACCAACAAGGTCCGAATAACCAACCAACTCAAAACAACACTTTCAATCAACAAAGACCTGGCTTGTATAACCACCACAACATACCGAAGAGAAAAAGCCAAATCTAGAAGAAATGATGGCAAAGCTAATGGAATCTCAAACACAATTTATTACATCTCAAACCCAAACAAATGAGAGGTTTGATCAGTCATTAAGAACTCAACAAGCTTCCATTTTGAATCTAGAAAAACACGTAGGAACTCTTGCTAGCATGATGAGTGAGAGGGAACAAGGAAAGCTACCGAGTAATACTGAAGTAAATCCTCGGAATGAGAATGTTAATATGGTGTCAACGAATTATGAAAAACCAGCACCAGAAGATGGGAAGGTTTTAGATGTGAGTAACAATGAAGAAGTTACACCATCACCACCACCACCACCCGAGTATGTAAAGCCAGTGGTGGCACCATACAGACCACCCATTCCATTTCCAAGAAAAGGAGTTGAGTATGAGCAATTAATAGGTAATAAAGTTTGTGATACCTTTGGAAAGAAGAAAAAGAATAAGAAAGTGCAAGAAACAAAAACCGTAAAGATAAACCCGGTGAAGACAGTTCCACCAAAACCTCCACCCAGGGTGGGTGATCCGGGTGAATTTATTGTTCCTTGTCTACTTAGTGATTGTGTCATGTATGATGCACTAGCAGATTTAGGTGAAAGTGTGAGTGTTATGCCTCTTTTATTATATAAGAGATTAGGTGTAGGTGAGCTAACTCCAACGGATATGAGTGTTCGACTACTTGATCAAACCATTAAGCACTCAGTTGGAATTGCTGACAACCTACCCGTTCAAGTAGGTAATTTAACCTTTCTAGTCGAATTCATTGTCATTGACATAGAAGAGGACTCAAACGTTCCTCTAATTTTAGGTCGACCATTCTTAGCGTCCACCGGGGCGTTATTTAATGTAAGAAAAGGTAGAATGACACTTAGTAATGATGAGAAATCGATCACCTTTATGATTCGAAAGTCTAAATCTCCACCAACCAAAACCGTTGAACCAACAAAAATGTTTGATGAGAAGCATATTGTTTTACCAACTCCAACGGTAGTGCTTAACAATAATAAAACGCCTAAGTGTGGGGAAAATGTAATAACACCTAATGATGACCTGATAACAAAGAACTCCATTGTTGATACGAAATTAAATGACCCCGTTGTTAATAGTTCAATGAAGAAACTTTATAAACGGGTTTACGATGCTAGAATTAAGGGGAACTTTAAGTTATGTAACCGGTTAGTATCCAATCTATCGCCTAAAGAAAAGGCGAAACTAGTTGAATTTGTAGAAGTTACACAAGAATCCGACCAATGGCTTAAAGCAAAAGTCACAGATATACAAGTTGATTATGGTCCAAAAGAAATTGACAATGAAGTTAATTACAAATTCGACACCACAGCTACCTAAGTGTAGGGAGATTCAAATGTTCTAAAAAGAAAATGCTGTCTAGAGTTAGTTGTTCTGTTCTCGTGTAGTTCCGAGAATGGAATCCGATTGGTCTTTTCCACTAGCAGACACTAAAGAACTAGTTTTCTCCCCCCATTCTGAATTTTTGTTTTGTAGATTTTGTATGAAATTAATATGCATTTTTTTTTAAATTTAAGTTTTGTGTGAATTTAAAAATAAAATTTACTTTATTTCATTAAGTTTAAAAAATGATTTCTAAAATTCATCGTAATTTGAAGACTAGGTCATGGAACCGAAATTGCTTTACCCAGGGGCGGGGCGAAAAAATTTTGTTATCATTATTTTTAACTTTATTGATCTAAAGTACACCAAAAAAAATTTGAAAAAAAAAACCCAAAAATATTTGTTTTTAAAACAATCGCTTTAAAAACGACAAATTTTAAATTTTGTCGAGGGACGGACTAGGTAAACATACCGAAACTACCTAAAGTAAAAGGAAACAAAATTTTAAAAATTATTCATTTAAATTGTTTTAATAAATAAAGGTTTTATAAAAAAATAAAAAAATATATATATGTAAAAGTATGTATATATATGTTTGTAGTTATCTCATGTACAAAACAAGGTAAAACAACGCACTTTCAAAGACTGACATTAAGTTCAGCAAAAGCTACTAATTTTGACAACAAGACGCAAAATATCAAATGTGATATAAAATAATATGTTTGCAAACTCGGTATTTTTAATCACTTTTCTACACTAATCACCCTCATGAATTTATAATTATAGTCTGATTTCATGCAAATGAGGGCATTGCATGATCTCAAGTGTGGGGAAGGGTTATAAATTCTCTCGGGTTTACACTTAGTTTAATTGCCAAATTTTGTGAAAATTTGAAAAATTTTCAACTAAATGAATTCAAAATCATGTTTATACATATTTATGAACGATAAAACTAGGTGTTAATGCCGAAATTATTGTTACCTCGGAGAGAACATAAATGGAGAAACAACCCAAAATGTTAGAATTCATTTAAAATGGAATAGAGGAGAATAAAAAGGCAAAGAAATAAATAAAAGCTAAGTGTGGGAAGAATTTACCAAGTTATTTAAAATACATATCACATATGTTTGTACAAGATTATTGCAGGTACTTTTGCTTTGGACTAAACTAATCAGTTTTACCCGATTTATTGTAATATCTTTGAAAGAATAGATGGATCTACACGATGAATCAATTCCATCATTAAAAGAAAGTAAAGTCTTCCGAAAAAGACACACGCTTCTTGATTTAGGTCAGGAAGTTGTCGTCCAGACCAGCTGTAGGTTGACAAAAAATCTAGAAAAGTCATCTCTAAAATCAGCAGGAAATTCACGGACCTCAACATCAAACAGGGTCGCCATGTGGTCAGACTTATCCTAACCATGAGAGGATCTGTCTCATAAAATGGGGAGGACGCCGTGCAAATTAGCTTGATAAGACTAATGAATCAGACCCCCAGTAAGGATAATCTCCTTAAAGATTAAAAATCAGCTTTTAAGCCTGATATCACTCAATCCTTGAGATTGACCTTAAAGATTGAAAATTACAAACTCATGGAATTCGATGATATCTAAACTCGAGCTTGAACGAGAAAATATTTTGATCAAAATTACAAACCGATTTATTTTCTAAAAACCCATTTTTAATGCGTTCATTACCATTGAACGTAAAATCCTAGGAATTCACCTGGAATTCATTAGGTCACCTGAACCAAATCGGGTGTCAACCGTAAGAACCGTGGTTGCATAGCATGGTTGAAGACAGGACCTTGTGCCAGACCGAAAAATTATAGGGTGATCTTTGCTATTTCTCCTACAAAGGATAGCAATTGCATCCGACACGTTGTGGACCATGAACATCTGCATGTCATTAGACATTGCATTAACAGTTGCTTGTTCAACGCTTTCCTTTACAACCGGACGGTAGTTTACTGAAAGGTAATATACAGAGCAAGTAAACTGGACGTGTGCTTTCCTAATACAAGGTTAGCAAGTGGGTGACACAAAACCATAAGTTTTGAGCTAAAATTTTCAAATCTGAAACCCACCAAACTCACAAAAACAATTTGCAAACACCGGTGAAGGGTTATTCCGAAAAACTTATCTAGGATAAAATCTAGAATAATTTTTAAAAGATCAAATGTTTTTATAAAGATCCAATTTCCTTAAAGGATCTAAAATTTTATAAGTCATGTGGGACTGTAAACTACATCATTACTATCATTGTTTATACCGCTGTATCAAAATCACTTATGTATAAAGTGTGAAGAATAAAGAAGTGATTCTAGTGTGATTTTATTTCAAGTTCCATATTGCTTGAGGACAAGCAACGTTCAAGTGTGGGGATATTTGATAGTGCTACAAATGAACATATATTCAGGCGCAATATCTTTCCAATATGTAAAGTTTTCAGTTGCAATTGTTCTATTTTCAAGTAATATTCGTTTAAATAAATAAGTGCGAAGACAAAAGGCGAAAACGAAGATTTGAAGACGCAAATGACCAAAAAGCTCAAATGTACAAGATACAATCCAAGTGGTTCAAATTATTGATGAGAAACGTCTAAAAATGACAAGAGTACAAGTCGCAAAACGCAAAGTACAAGATATTAAATTATACGAAAAGGCATTCGAAAATCCGGAACCGAGACATGAACCAACTTTCAACGCTCGACGCAACGGAGCTGAAAGTACAAGTCAACTATGCACAAGAATATAATATAATATTTAAATAATTCATAATAAGAATAATAATAAATAATAAAAAGTTGTTAATTGAGCATAGTTAAAGGGTCATAAGTGAAAATTTCAAATCAATAATTCGCAACGAGATATTATTGATTCAACTTTGAATGGTAGCCAGCTAACATTCCACCTACAACAGTATCAATCATTTGCCTATAAAAGCAAGGCACGGAGTAATGAATAAACTATACCTTTTTCTTTTCCTTTCTTATATCATATACGATATATATATATATATATATATGTGTATGTATATATATATATATATATATATATATATATATATTATAATTTTAATTTTAATTTAAGTTTAATAATAATTGGGTTATTGTAAGAATATTTTATGGGTTTTAAATCGAAACTCTGTCCGTGTAACGCTACGCTATAAATAATCATTGTAAGTTATGTTCTTCCTTTTTAAATTAATGTCTCGTAACTAAGTTATTATTATGCTTATTTAAGTCGAAGTAATCGTGATGTTTGACTAAATATTAAGACGGGGTTATTGAACTTTGGACCATAATTAAGGTTTGGGCAAAAGACCAACACTTGTGGAAATTGGACTATTGACTATTAATAGATGGGGGGTGTTGTCTAATTGAATGACAACTCATTGGAGTCTGTCGAACCTATCTTCAAATTAATTAACCTAATAATTAATAATGATTATGGTTGTCCTATTTAGTGACGTTCATATGGAATCTATTATAATCATTTAATTAATTATTCGGGTTGGGTAATTGATTATTCAAACTGATCAAGTGGGTAAATTAATATTCATATCTAATCAAAACAGGGGTGGATTACATACAGTGATAACTGGTGTAATTTTTGACAGAAGTGATAACTGCGTCACAGTTTAAATCCTTAATTAGTGGGAATATTTGACTTCGGGTATAAGGGTAATTTGACGAGGACACTCGCACTTTATATTTATGACCGATGGACTATTATGGACAAAAACCAGATAGGTATCAAATAAACCAGGACAAAGGACAATTAACCCGGGTAACAATTAATTAAAATCAAACATAAAACATCATGATTACGGAAGTTTAAATAAGCATAATCCTTTTATTTCATATTCTATCGCAATTTTATTTATTGTTATTTTATTTATCGTCATTTATTTATTTTACGCACTTTAATTATTGTCATTTATCTTTACGCTTAAAAATATAAAATCGACAAACCGGTCATTAAACGGTAAATCCTCCCAAAGTTACCTATAATTACTATATATTACTAAATCTAGTCTAACTACTTAATTAACTAATTTGACCTAGTAAGACACCCAATAATAGTGTCCACGGATCGACCTCCCGGACTTTACCTTAGCTATATTATTACACGATAGGTATACTTGCCTTTTGTGTTTTAGTTTAATTTAGGTGATTTCCTGTAGTAAATAAATATAAAACTGATAGCCGTTTCATACACACCCTCTAGAACACATCAGTCCCCATAACTAGGTACCCAAATTCTTCCGGCGATATATCGGAGTCCGGTTTCTTTAACTTCGAATCGAGAGGTAAGGACGTTCAAGTGTTCGAGAGAGATGTTTTCATCCTTGAGAGCCTCGTCTTGGGCTACACGAATTTGACTATTGAGGTTGGTGTGAATGGTGATGTTTAAAGCTCGGACTAGGAAAGGCACCGCCCTTTCTTTTCGACTTAAGGCATCGGCTACTACATTTGCCTTTCCCGGATGGTAATGAAGCTCACAATCATAATCGTTTAAAGTTTCAATCCACCGTCGTTGTCTCATGTTTAATTGTTTTTGATCGAAGATGTGTTGAAGGATTTTGTGATCGGTGAAGATGGTACTTTTGGTTCCATAAAGATAGTGTCTCCACATTTTAAGTGCAAAGACAACGGCTCCGAGTTCGAGATCATGTGTCGTATAGTTTCGTTCATGAATTTTCAATTGTCGAGATGCATAAGAAATGACTTTCTTTTGTTGCATCAATACACACCCAAAACCATGTTTCGAGGCATCGCAATATACAACAAAATCATCATTGCCTTCGGGAAGTGACAAGATAGGAGCGGTGGTTAGCTTTATCTTCAAGATTTGAAATGCGGATTCTTGTTCGGTTGCCCAAATGAATTTCTTTCCCTTGTGAGTTAACGCGGTTAGAGGACGAGCAACCAAGGAGAGGTTTTCGATGAATCTACGATAGTATCCGGCGAGACCCAAGAATTGACGAATATGAGTAGGAGTGGTAGGAGTCTCCCATTTACTAATGGCTTCGATTTTTGTTGGATCGACTTTAATACCTTGATCACTTACAACATGACCAAGAAATTGAACTTCCTTCAACCAAAATTCACACTTGGAGAATTTGGCATAGAGTCGTTCTTGTCTCAAGAGTTCAAGCATAAGTCGGAGATGTTGTTTGTGCTCTTCTTCTACTTTAGAATAGACCAAGATGTCATCGATGAACACAATAACGAATTTATAGAGATACGGTTTGCACACGCGGTTCATAAGATCTATGAACACCGCCGGTGCGTTAGTGAGACCAAATGGCATAACAATAAATTCATAACTACCATAACGAGTCCGGATAGAGGTTTTAGAGACATCTTCCCCCTTAACCCTTAATTAATGATAACCCGAGCGGAGATCAATTTTCGAATATACACGAGATCCTTGTAGTTGATCAAAGAGGTTATCGATGCGAGGAAGAGGATATCGGTTCTTAACCGTCAATTTATTTAGTTCACGATAATCAATGCACATTCGTAGGGATCCGTCTTTCTTTTTAACGAACAAAATCGGAGCGCCCCATGGTGAATGGCTAGGTTGGATAAAACCACGGTCAAGTAGTTCTTGGATTTGACTTTGCAATTCTTGCATTTCGGATGGAGCAAGTCTATACAGTGCAAGTGCTAAGGGTGCAGCTCCCGGAATAAGATCGATTTGGAATTCTACCGGTCGATGAGGTGGAAGACCCGGCAATTCGTCGGGAAATACATCGAAAAAGTCACTAACAATTGGCACATCATCGATATGCTTCTCATCGGACTCGACTTTCTTAACGTGGGCAAGGATAGCAAAACAACCCTTACGGAGTAGTTTTCTAACTTTAAGGCAAGAGACGAGGTTGAGTCCGGTGCAACTCTTATCGCCATAAACAATCAAGGGTTCACCATTCTCGATAGGAATTCGGATTGCGTTAAGATCACAAAGGAGGTGGGATTTCGTTTTTGCTAACCAATTCATACCGATTATTACATCGAAGCTTCCTAGTTCCATGGGTATCAGGTCAATTTCAAACTCATTACCCAAAATGTTTAACGTACACCCCCGGTAATATGTGTCGGCACTCAATTGTTTCCCGTTGGCCACTTCAATGGTATAAGTGGTATCTAGTGGAAGTGGTGGAGTGCTAAAAGAATGAGTCAAAGTCTTGGATACAAAACTCATATCGGCACCCGAATCGAATAAGCAAGAAACATAAGAATTGTTGAGAAGAAACGTACCCGTGACTAGTTCATTGTCATCTCGGGCTTCCTCGGTGTTAATGTTGAAAGCTTGGTCGCGCGTATTGGGGTTATCTTTCTTCTTCGGGCATGCATTTCTATAATGGCCCGTTTGGCCACATTCGTAACAAGTGACCGTCTTTGGTGCATTGGGCCCCTTTCGAGCGATGGGGGCAACACTTTTACATTCGTTGGCCTTATGACCAACTCCTTGGCACCGATGGCAAATTAGCTTGCCACATTCACCAAAGTGATGCTTGTTGCATTTGTTGCAAAGAGGTAGGTTTCCGGCATAACCCTTCTTGCCGTCGGAGCTGAAAGGGTTCTTGGAAAAGTTGTTGTTGCTTGATTGAGGGGCTTCCCATTTTCTTTTGTTGTTACCCGACTTATCCTCGGCTTTAGGTGCCGGCACTACAATTTCGTCCACCGTTTCTATCAATTTGCGGGCCATGTTCAAAGCTTCTTGATGATTAGTGGGTTTGGATGACATTACTTCGTGTTTGATGCTCTTTGGAAGACCATCCATGTAAAGTTCAACCCTTAAAGATTCGGGATTCACAAGGTTTAGGCACATCAAGGCTAGTTTGGAAAATCGTTGATTATCGGCCTTGAGATCGTTTCCGACTGCTTTCAAAGTTCTTAGTTCTTGTTCGAGCCTTCGGGTTTCTTCACGAGGGAAATATTCGACGATCATCTTTTCCCGTAAGTCGTCCCAAGAGAGGGCGTGAGCTTCATCGGTACCCACCGATTGTACATAGGTGTTCCACAATTTGAGGGCAACACCGGCAAAAGTGTGAGTGGAGTATTTGACCTTATCTTGGTCCCGACAACCGCTTATGCTAAAAACGGCCTCCGTTTGTTCGAACCATCGAGTGAGAGTAACCGATCCCCCGGTCCCATCAAAAGTATGAGGTTTGCACCCCATGAAAGCTTTATAGGAGCATCCCTCATTTGAATTACCGGCTCCATTGTTGTTGTTATTGTGGTTGTTGTTATTGTTGTTGTTGTTGGAAGAGTGACCGGCCATGGCCGCATCCACGGCGGTGGCTATCATCCGTTGAAGTGCTTGTTCGGGAGTCTCATGGCGTGACACACGGCGAGGAGGCATTGTTCCTTCAAAACACAAGAATACCGTTGATTAGTATTTTTAATAATACTAATCATGATATGGAATAAGGATAGAGAGAAAATTTTCCTTGACTCGCCTTAAATTCTTTATGTCATAATATCGGAACGTTCATATGAGTCACCGTAATATAATCCCGGAAATTATATTACCCTGATTCTTATGGGCATTCGACATTATTTCGTATACTCAAGGTGGCGTGTCAATCAAATTAGACAACGTGAGATTAAGATGAAATAAGAGTAGATATGAGTGGAAACGTTCGAGTATAAATGCACAAGTAGTCAAGTAATTCCTACTTCAAGTCTATATGCCGGTTGTAGTCTAGACTCACTAATGTACCCTATGACTCGGGGTTGACACCAATGAACTCTAAATCCCTACAACCAACGCTCTGATACCATCTGTAGCGACCCGACAAAATCGTCATTGACGGCGTCGTCTACTCAGGTCCCGTCACGTGGTCATAAGTCTTTAAAATAACGTTTGACTAAAGATATGTCGCATTCATTTCAAAAGTAAGAGTGTTTCAAAGTTTACAAGAATTGTTCAACCAAAAGTTACGTTACTAAGTTATAAGTACAATTGAAACCTATGCGACACAATTTTAGATAAAGTCAAAAGACGCTCCACGTATGCATGTATACTCGACATCCAAGCAAGTATCAAAAGTAATGAGCGGAAACATGTATCACAAAACGTTCAAGGACCTGAGAAAAACATAGAAATCTGTCAACGAAAACGCTGGTGAAATCATAGGTTTAAGTAAGTAAGTACAAATGAACCACAAGATTTATATCATTGAAATAATAGTTATCCATTTCAAAAATTGTTTTCACGAGCACCCAATTATCAAGGCTTAACTTTTCATCCATAGAACCTCATCACAATAGTGTTAGAACATACACTGTTTCTCGAAAATATATTTCATCCGAAGTAACGGTAGCGAACCGTCCGAATGAGGGTTTGTCAAACCCATATGGATCCATACAACATAAGTTCTCGCTTACACCCGGCAAGTGTAACTAATGATAATCGAATTGAGGATTTTGTTCTAAACTCGTATGTAGAATGTTTGTTTTCCTGTACTTGTGTTCACTTAGTAAAAAGAAACGTTTATGTTTTCTCATCCCAAATGTAAGTTCAAAAGAGTAAAAGTGGGACTATGATCTCACCTTGAGTGCACGTATGTAAAAGTACTTCAACAAGTAAACGTGTGCAAGAACGAACGCTAGTCTTGACCTAAATAAATAGGTTTGTATCAATATCGGTAAACACGGTCGGTCAAAGTGTTCAATTAGTCCTATGGCTCGTTACGACTCGATTACTATAGCATGTGAGTCAAGTTGGCACGTTTCATGCAAGATACAAGTATAAAAGCATGTTAGAATGATTGCACAAACATTTGGTTAAGTTTGATTAAAAGTCAACTTGGGTCGGGTCAAAGTCAACGAAAAAGTCAACACGTTTGGGTCGGGTCTCGAACTATTTTTCTGAGGTTTTTAATCATATATGAGCATGTTAGAACAAGTTACATGTGAATCGGAGGTGCGTACTATAGCAAACATTGTTCGTAAAATGGCAAACCAAAACAGTCCCTGGCAGTGCATCTGGACGGCGTCCAGATTTGCTGGACGGCGTCCAGCATTGAAGGACTGGACGGCGTCCAAGAATCTGGATGGCGTCCAGATCAGTATCCAGTTCCTGTTTTGCTGCAACACACAAATTCACGAACCAAACAATCCCAATTTATGACCCGCAAACAACCAAAACATGTATCTTATATCATCGAAAAGGTATTTTGACGAGGAAAACAACTAAGCATATTTCATCAATCAATCTACCACTTACAACAACTAAAATCACATTGAATGCTCAACATTTATTACATTCAAGTTCATAAATGCGGTTTGGTGATTCGGGAACTTACTACCTACATACAATATGCCATTTCGTAGGTAATCAAGCATACAATCCAACTAAACACTTATCAACAACAATTCATGGCATTCAATGCATCAAATGTTCACATTTAGTTCTATCAAACCCTAACCAACATCACCAAAATCAATAATCAAGTTTATGAAGTTTTCTAAAGCAACTTACACATCAAATTGAAGCTAGTGATACTAGTAACACAATTAAAACATGAACTTTTAACATCTAACAACTTTTAAGCAACTAAATCTCAAGAACAACACACCAAAATTTAAGTTCATGCTAGTTACTCCAAAACAACAAGATCGAGCATACAAATCACATATTCATGTTAGACTTGAGTCATAGACACTAATTAACACTTTTATAAGTTAAAAACATCAAGAACACAAAATCTAGTGATTTTAGAAAGTTACCCAAATGTAATGAAATCGGTATGGAATCGAAGAGGAAGATGCAAGGATTCCAAATATGTAATTTGTTTTGCAAAACACTTGCTAGATTGGATTTAGATGATGATTCTTTGGATTTGAGTTTGAGAGAAAAATATTGAAGTAGTAAAAGAGAAAGAGATGGATGAATGGATGAGAGTGAATGTTGACCACTTTGACCTAGTAACATCTTTGATCATTTGGCGAGTCTAGTCTCTCAAGTTTCATTCGGGTGCGTGAATTACCTAAACGAGATAATTTAAAACGCGTATCAACGGGAGATGTTATAAATATATAACGGACTTTAAAATGAATAAACGGAAAGTAAACGGAAAATTGCGGGATGTTACACTTACTTCTACATCTAAATCAGTTAAATGAATAAAGACATCGAATCAAACAAAATACAACGTTTTATTGGGTGTTGACACTACAACAAAAATGATCTTACGGGACCTCCAAAAGTGTCCTAATATGTGCCAGTTTGGGACCCTTTTGCTCTTGGGACCTTTTTGCTCTTGGGACCCTTTTCAAGTTGGTTACTAGATAAGGCATCACTAAAGGGTAAATAGGGTCCCAAAAAATGACCTATAAAGACCCCCAAAAAGGTTTTATCATGTGACGATCTACGTTAGTAATAGGATACTAAAAACATTTTGGGAACCTTTATCAAAGGTCCTAAAAACATTTTGGGACCCTTTATTAAAGGTCATAAACTAATTGGGACACTTTATTACGATGAACAATGGTCCTTAAAAACATATTGGGACCCTTTATTACGAAGGACATGGTCCTTAAAAACATGTTTGGGACCCTTTATTACGACCGATAAGGGTCCTAATATAGATATCCTGTAATGGCCATGATATCAATAGCAAACGATAAACTAATGTGACTAATTTAGGACTTCTAAAAAGGGCCTTAAAAATATATTTTATGATTTTCATGTCATAACCTTGATATTAAGAAGCAACGATATACTAATTAGTACCCCCAAAAAGGTCCTATAAAATATAGTAATATGTAATGGCAACGATATACTTATTAGTACACCCAAAAAGGGTCCTAAAACTATATTATATCATTCTCTTATAATCAAAATGATCCCAATGGGATATGTATTTATATTTATATATATTTATATATATTTTTATATTTATTATATTTATATAAAGCTTTCTTTAACCAATATGAACATCCAGTTAATAATTTCCATTAATAAAAAAAAATACATAATATTGTTGCAAACTGAAAAAAGGATAAATAAGTGACACACTTGAAAAAAAACATCCAACAGAAAAGTAATCGAACATTTTTTTTTTTAAAAAGAGCAACAACATCATCAAGCATAAGTCTCCGCTAATCATGTGATCTTAATCCAGTGTCACAACCTACAAACAAATAATTAATGTATAAGCATAAACTTCCAAAGTTATTAAAACGAATTACATCAACAATTTAACAATGACATACTGAGAGTAAAGAAATTGGCCACGCAATAGCCACACCGTTAACCTCTATCATTTTAGTAACAAGTTCAAACAGTCTTATCAGTGCTTCATCACTTTTTATTTCGACTTGAACATTTACTACACCCCAGCCTGGACCAATCTCTATTCCTCCAACCACTTTTAGTGGGTCTAAACTACGAAGCCAATCTTTTGCGACAATCAGGGTAGGATTATTATTGCTCTTTAGGTAATCTAATTAACTACCAAAACAAAGTTTGCTTCCCTAGAATTATGATTTAAAAAGATGAAAGATAAATGTTTTTTGGTTGTTTCTTTTTAAACATTCTATAACGGTAGAAGACATATTTATGTAGAAATTACCACTTCTAATTTTCCTGCTCACAAAGCCCTTATGAATGGTATTTTTTTGTAATGAAAGGGTCTAATATTCGAATATGACTATGCAACATTAGTTGTATTTGTGCCAGTCACTTAAAAATCAACCAGCACATATATAGAACATGTAATAACTATAATAATTAATTAACATAAAATGCAGCACAAATTGGCAATATATTCATGCCCACACTCTTAGTCAATTATTATTAATGCAAACATATATCATATGAACACCGAGTATAATAAATAGCTTTAAGATGGAAACAGTTATTTTCGATTATATGTTAAATAAAATCATAAATATGTAAAAATTAAAAAAGTAAGTTCGGAATACCTGTAGACGAAGAGCAGACGCAACCATTGATGAATAAGTCCAAGAAAAGTTTTCTTTTTACGCTTTGCACATTAATGACACTTATCATACGTATGCACTATTAGTAACCCATAAACTCAATATTTGGCAATCAATATTTGGCAATCAAAACATGAAATCAACTACTATACTAATCTGTCACTCCACAAAAATTCCCAATTACTCGAAAACATAAAAAACAATCAAAACCTCACATTTTCCTTCTTTTTTTATCAAATTATGCTCGGCTTGTCGAAAAAACTCTTGATCTTGAGCATCCTGCATACAAATGTAAAAACATTAATAATTCAAAACTTTAGAGGTTACATCATAATATAAGTGTTTATAGGTTACTAATAGCACAAAAGTAAATTTAGAAAACGAAATTTTTTAAACTAACGAACATAAGAAGCGTTGAAGTAGCCCAATAATAACCAAACCCTAACTCTAAAATAATAAAAACCAAAGCAAACTAAGGCTGTGTTTGTTTGGTGCTGAATGGGACCATTCAGAGCTGAATGCTGAATCGGTCAGCATTCAGCGTGTTTGATTTGCACCTCTGAATGGGAGTTAGTGCTGAACGAGAAAAAATATAGCTCTGAACCGTTAGCCTTCAAATTATGGTGCATTTGTTTACCTCTTAATGGAATGGTTCAGCACTGAATGTTGAACCATTCAGCATTCAGTGCGTTTGTTTCTAACCTCTGAATGACATATAGTGCTGAATGGTTCAGAATTAAGCTCTGAACCATTCAGAGCAGAAACACTCTCTTAACCATTAAGAGCCTAAATTTTCTGTAATATTGTCCTGAAATTATATCCTGATCAATTAACTAACAAGTATATTAAATTTGTTATTAATGTAACACGTTAATAAGGTAGTTTTACTCAGTTCATATCGTTAATTCTAAATGATTATCAAACAGCTTATTTTCATTCAGATCAAACTTTATTCAGAGGCTCTGATCCATTCAGATTCTGAACCATTCAGCACTAAATCATTCAGTTTTATCAAACGCACCCTAAGACTAAACTAAACAACAGCAAGAAAATTCGTTACTATAAATTTACCTTCAAATTGCAGGAACAGAGAGTTCATATATAAATAGATCAGGGCTGCCTATATCGGTACCTGAGATGTTAGATAGGACATGTTGCATCTTCACCCATATCTGCATATTGTACCATACAATATCTATAAGTAATGATGTAATTAACAACAAAACATGAAACTACGATCATTTAGAAAGTAAGGCAGATGGAAAAGAGATGTTTAAAACTGCAAAACGAAGTTATTAAAACAAAGTAATCCATTTAAAAAAGAGCTATACATCACATTCTGTTGGAAAAATGTTGAGAAAGTGTGTTGTCGCCAACTTTAGACACAATTTAATATATGCACAAGTGACATATATTAATAAGTGGTTAGCAAGTTTTGTGGCCTTGACGAGGGCTTTGTAACGAGCTAAGATGTGTCCGAAATGATATAAATGTAAATGAGATATCGTATCTCGAAGTTGGTTGTTTGTTGTAAAATTGCAAGTGACACAACTTGTCCCGCATAAGAGTGGGAACAAAGTTGAAAGTTGGTTATAAGGGATTAGCTACAAGCTACGTTAAGTTCTAATGATATTAGTATCCTTTTTTTTTTTCACTAAAGTTTTTAACGGGGGAAAAAAAAAAGAACTTAACATTAAAGCCATGAGTTATCATTACATTTGAGTTATGATTTCATGTCATCCAAACGTTTTGTATATACCATTTAAACGTTAGAGTTGTTGATGATCATTAAAGAATGTAAATGCAATTTAACTATGGTTTAATGGTCAATATAATTGTAGCAATTATTGTAGCCTTATAACATGTACTATAAATTGTGGTTTGGTCGCTTGCAAAATACACAGAACATAAAACACGTTCATTAATATAAACTCACAAAGTAACTTTGCTACAACATTCCATCTCGATTCAACACGGTATCCCTTTCCGACGATTTTTCAGGCAAGTGTTAAGTCCGGCAGTACGCTGCTTAGGACCGGTGTACCCTGGGAACAGACGGAGAATCTGTTTAAGGGAATTGTGTCAAACACAAGCCCGGATCCATCTTCTTTTCGGTTTGATCGTTTATATTATTTTGTATATGTGTTTCGTTTAAACGTAATCAGTTTCATTAATATTTCCAGCAACTTAAACAGATTGTATTGTCACGAAACTGATTTGGAAAAAACACTTTGAGACAGATTACTAAAAGTGTTTCTAAAGTAAACGAAATTAATGTAACCGAGTCACGGAAGTAACGTGTTTTGAAAAAACTCCACTTTTACTTAAACTAATTATGTTTGTGGTTATTTCTATTATGCATCTGTATACATTTGTTTGTTAATATGTGGTGTTAATATGCTTTTAACAATCATAAATTTTAATCGTAAGTTAGAACTGCTGTTTATAATTTTGTCTTAGAAAGTGAATAGTTTACTTGCTTTCTACTACTAGCTATTAGTTTATGGTTCGTGAATATAAACTTGCTAGAATTGTGTGTACGATTAGATTATTTTGTTAATGATTTTCTTGTAATTTGTTTGCTTTTGCAAGATTAGTAAACAAATTGTTCATCGAGATTACAAAGTGAATTTGTAAAGGGTCAATTTTTTATGAGCTGACTTTGTTAGTATATAAATTGAATTTTATGTTTATACTATCATGAAACTAATTTGTGATGACTTAATTGGTACATGATGAATTTATTATTTGGTTCACACGGTGATTTTTTATTTATTTTTTTTTTTTTTTTTTTTTTTTATAAACGAATGTTATGAATATTAATTCGTGGTTAACCATTATTAATATTCCACTCAATTGTGTATTGATTTTTGGTTGACGATTTTTCGGATTTCGGAATGGAATCTCAACCCATGAGCACTCAGCCGATCATGTCCTCTGCTACTACTGTTACCACTGCACCGCTTCCTAATGCGGTTGTTTCTCATGCTGAGAAACCTGAGAAGTTCACTGGTGTGAACTTCAAGCGTTGGCAACAAAAGATGCTCTTTTATTTAACAACGCTGAACCTTGCGAGGTTCTTAACTGAAACCGTTCCCCAAGTTGAAGGGGAACAAGATGCTCAAACTGTGAGCGCGGTTCAGGCTTGGAATCACTCTGATTTCTTGTGTCGCAACTATGTTTTGAATGGCATGGTTGATTCGCTCTATAATGTGTACTGCAAAACAAAGACTGCCAAAGAATTATGGGAGTCTTTAGAACGCAAGTACAAGACTGAGGATGCGGGTACCAAGAAATGGGTGGTGGTTAAATTCTTGGAGTTTATGATGACTGACTCAAAAACTGTTATGAGTCAAGTCCAAGAACTGCAAGTCATTATTCACGATATACATGCCGAAGGAATGGTGATTAGTGAAGGATTCCAAGTTGCTCCGATAATTGAGAAATTACCACCAAGTTGCATGGATTTCAAGAATTATCTTAAACATAAGCGAAAGGAAATGATCGTTGAGGACCTTGTGGTCCGTCTTCGAATTGAGGAAGACAACAAAGTTGCTCTTAAAAGGAGCTATGCCCCTAGTTCAGCAAAAGTAAATATTGTTGAACACAGTCAATCCTCAAGAGGTAACAAAGGCAAAGGAAAGGCTGAGAAAAAGAATAAGGGGAAAGGGTCTAAGCTTGGACCTAAAGGTGGTGTCATGAAGAAGAAATTTCAAGGCACGTGCTATAACTGTGACCAACCAGGTCATCGGGCTAATGAATGCAAGAAGCCCAAGAAAGAGAACTCACGCCAAGCAAATATGGTTGAGGATGTTGAA
The DNA here is from genome assembly GCF_046630445.1 of Rutidosis leptorrhynchoides. Classification (NCBI taxonomy): domain Eukaryota; kingdom Viridiplantae; phylum Streptophyta; class Magnoliopsida; order Asterales; family Asteraceae; genus Rutidosis; species Rutidosis leptorrhynchoides. The sequence continues at coordinate 170,428,519 of NC_092333.1, forward strand.
AACCTCGTGGCTATGATTTCTGAACTCACAATGATGATCTCTGAGGTTAACTTGGTTGCCTCAAATAACAAAGAGTGGTGGATTGATACTGGGGCTACTTGTCATGTATGTGCTGACAAGAGCCTCTTCAACACCTTCAAGGATGTTACTAGTGGAGATAAGCTCTTCATGGGAAACTCTGCCACTGCTGATATCAAGGGAGAAGGCAATGTGATCTTGAAGATGACCTCTGGAAAGGAACTCACTTTGACCAATGTGCTATATGTTCCTGAGATTCGTAAGAATCTTGTGTCTGGGTGGTTGTTGAATAAGTTTGGCTTTAAGATTGTGTTTGAGTCTGATAAGGTCGTGTTGACCAAAAATGCTATGTATGTTGGTAAGGGCTATGCCCTTAATGGTATGTTTAAGCTAAATGTAATGGTTGTTAACAGTGAAGCTAATAAAACTGGTACTAGTTCTGCTTACTTGCTTGAGTCTTCTAATGTGTGGCATGGTAGACTTGGTCACGTTAACTTTAATTCCATTCATCGTTTAATTAAATTGAATTGCATACCAACATTCCATATTGACTCAAACCATAAATGTGAAACGTGTGTCGAAGCCAAATTAACAAGCTCATCATTTAAATCGGTTGAACGAAAAACCGAGCCCCTTGATATGATCCACACCGATGTGTGTGATTTAAAGTCTATTCCAACTAGAAATGGAAACAAATACTTCATTACATTTATCGATGATAGCACGAAGTATTGTTATGTTTACTTGTTGAAAAGTAAAGATGAAGCAATTGACACGTTTATTGCTTATAAGAACGAAGTTGAGAATCAACTTGAACGCAAAATCAAGGTTGTTCGAAGTGATAGAGATGGTGAATATGTCGCACCATTTGCCGAATTCTGTTCACAAAATGGCATTAGACATGAATTCACTGCACCTTACTCACCGCAATCGAATGGGACTGCTGAACGTAAAAATAGAACCTTGAAAGAAATTGTTAATGCCATGTTAGTAAGTTCTGGTGTGAGTCAGAACATGTGGGGGGATGCCATCCTTTCTGCAAACTATCTTTTAAATAAGATACCCCAAAAGAAAAGAGATGAAACCCCATATGAGTTATGGTGGAAAAGAAAACCATCTTATGAATACCTCAAAGTGTGGGGGTGCCTAGCTAAAGTAGCTGTTCCATTACCTAAGGCACAAAAGATAGGTTCAAAGACCATTGACTGCATATTTATTGGATATGCTGAACATAGTAGTGCTTATCGCTTCCTCGTGCATGAATCCAAGATTTCAGACATACACAAAGGTTCGATAATGGAATCAAGAAATGCATCATTCTTTGAAAATGTATTCCCATGCATTACAAAAGAATATGGAAGTTCGTCCAGGATAGACTATGAAGATGTCCCAGATGAGACATCAAATGAGCTAGTTCAAGAAGAACTAGAACAATCCGAGGAAGAAGAGCTTGAGCTTAGGCGAAGCAAAAGATCAAGGACAGAAAAGTCTTTTGGTCCAGATTTCTACACCTACATGGTAGAAAGTGAACCTACAACGTACCGTGAAGCGGTATCTTCCTTGGAAGGTCCTCAATGGAGGGAGGCCATAAAAAATGAAATAGATTCTATTTTACAAAACCATACCTGGGAGCTAGTGGACCTTCCTTCGGGATGTAAACCGTTAGGATATCGATGGATCTTCAAGAAGAAGATGAAGCCTGATGGCACCATTGATAAATATAAAGCAAGATTGGTGATCAAAGGGTATAGGCAACGGGAAGGTCTAGATTACTTTGATACGTATTCGCCGATAACGCGAATAACCTCCATCAGATTAGTACTTGCCATTGCCACCATTCGAAACTTGGAAGTACATCAAATGGATGTGAAAACTGCTTTCCTGAATGGAAATCTCGAAGAAGAGATTTACATGGAACAACTCGAGGGGTTTATAGCGCCTGGATAAGAAAGGAAAGTTTGTAAACTTGTTAAATCCTTATACGGATTAAAACAAGCTGCCAAACAATGGCATCAGAAGTTTGATCATGTCATGCTTGATTCTGAATTTAAGATCAATGAATGTGACAAGTATGTATATGTGAAAGACACACCAAATGGATACGTCATCCTATGTATTTATGTAGATGATATGCTCATTGCTGGTAGTAATGAGATAATGATAAAATCTACAAAAGACATGTTGAAATCAAAGTTTGACATGAAAAACATGGGTTTAGCGGATGTGATTTTGGGAGTACAAATCACACGAACTCAAAGTGGACTTGTTTTAACTCAAACCCATTACGTGGATAAGATTCTTGAGAAGTTTAATGCGAATGACTCTAATATAGCTAGAACTCCCATTGACATAAGTCAACATCTAGCTAAGAACAGAGGTGAACCTATTAACCAATTAGAGTACTCAAGAATCATTGGCAGCTTAATGTATTTAATGAGTTGTACTCGACCCGACTTAGCATATGTTGTAAGCAAGCTAAGTAGATACACGAGTAATCCAAGTACATCTCATTGGAAGTGTATCATTAGGTTACTTCGGTACCTAAGATACACTCAAGAATATGGGCTGCATTATAACAGATATCCTGCAGTGATCGAAGAACAATGTGATGCAAATTGGATATCTGACACAAATGATTCCAGAGCAACAAGTGGGTATGTATTCACACTTGGAGGTGCTGCAATATCGTGGAAATCGTCAAAACAAACGGTTATTGCTAGATCCACCATGGAATCTGAATTCATCGCTTTAGATAAAGCGGGTGAAGAGGCAGAATGGCTACGTCAGTTCGTTGAGGATATACCAAGATGGCCTAAGCCGGTGTCGGCCATATGTATACATTGTGATAGCCAATCAGCGATTGGTATAGCTCATAGCACAATGTATAATGGTAAGAATAGACATATAAGACGTAGACATAAAACGGTACGACAACTAATCTCTACAGGAATTATCACTGTTGACTATGTGAAGTCAAAGGATAATATTGCGGATCCGCTAACAAAAGGCTTAAGCGGAGAGTTAGTTTATTAGTCGTCCATGGGAATGGGACTAAAGCCCTTGAATAAATAAAGTTTATATGAAGGAAAACCTAACTCAGTTGACTGGAGATCCCAAGATCTGAGTTCAATAGGACAACCTACTTGTATGAACTAGTGAAGTCACTGTGGGGGAGTTAATTACTAAACTAGCAACCCCTACACTTTTCAAAGGGAATTTACTAATTAAAAGTAGACTTCCTAGTCCATTCCTAAAAGTGACAAGTAAGAGGATAAGCCTATGGCTTTTAATGATTCGACTGTGTAACCATGTGTGGTTAATCAGTAGCCATTCGGTGGTGAATCACCTATGTGAGAGAGAAGTGAGGTCGCTTCGAAGGGTATTGTTGGGGCACAATATTTAATAAGCTCTTGCAGAACCAGGCAAATGTTCATGACCATAACGAACATAACTATGAGGACTTGACTTTGTGAGGGAGAGTCTTGTGTGAAGCGTATTGTCGTTTACACAAACGGAAGACGAGTTCAAAGACATCGCCGTCTACTCAGAGCCAGTAAGCTAAGTGCGTTTCATAAGCAAAGGTTCAAAGGGTAACACCTACCTATCGTATGCAGGATTCAACTGCTGAAACTTAATCGGAATATTGTTGTTTCTGAGATCGATCTCCATTCATGTGGGGGATTGTTGGAAAAATGTTGAGAAAGTGTGTTGTCACCAACTTTAGACACAATTTAATATATGCACAAGTGACATATATTAATAAGTGGTTAGCGAGTTTTGTGGCCTTGACGAGGGCTTTGTAATGAGCTAAGATGTGTCCGAAATGATATAAACCTGAATGAGATATCGTATCTCGAAGTTGGTTGTTTGTTGTAAAATTGCAAGTGACACAACTTGTCCCGCATAAGAGTGGGAACAAAGTTGAAAGTTGGTTATAAGGGATTAGCTACAAGCTACGTTAAGTTCTAATGATATTAGTATTCTTTTTTTTTCACTAAAGTTTTTAACGGAAAAAAAAAAGAAAATTAACATTAAAGCCATGAGTTATCATTACATTTGAGTTATGATTTCATGTCATCCAAACGTTTTGTATATACCATTTAAATGTTAGAGTTGATGATCATTAAAGAATGTAAATGCAATTTAACTATGGTTTAATGGTCAATATAATTGTAGCAATTATTGTAGCCTTATAACATGTACTATAAATTGTGGTTTGGTCACTTGCAAAATACACAGAACATAAAACACGTTCATTAATATAAACTCACAAAGTAACTTTGCTACAACATTCCATCTCGATTCAACACGGTATCCCTTTCCGACGATTTTTCAGGCAAGTGTTAAGTCCGGCAGTACGCTGCTTAGGACCGGTGTACCCTGGGAACAGACGGAGAATCTGTTTAAGGGAATTGTGTCAAACACAAGCCCGGATCCATCTTCTTTTCGGTTTGATTGTTTATATTATTTTGTATATGTGTTTCGTTTAAACGTAATCAGTTTCATTAATATTTCCTACACATTCTACGCGCTTGCCACATTAAACATTAAGGGTTGCGGTGTACTCACGTGTCAAACTCAATACCATTAAACACCACAACCTGACCTTTGAATTATATGCTAAATTCAATCATATATACTGATCAAATCGATTTAAAAAACTTACAGCAAAAAGTTTACTCTGACTATAGAAGTTGATAAAAGCCCATATAAAATTATAAGAGTGAACAAACCTATTTAACCAAATGTCCTAATTTTCAGCTGCTAACGATGGTAAACAAAACATACGATTCCTAGTTGCAATCCAAACACCATAAATAAAAGTCATTGATAAAAACACTGAGGCTTTTGAAGGGAGAAAAACAAATGTCTGAACTTTAGAAAAGGCCTACTAACAAAGTCATTACTCTAAACAACCACCATCAACACCCTGAACAACCACCGCCATCACCACCAGTGACCGTCACCTCCTCCCACCACCACACTACCTCCTACCACCGCCACCAATATACCTCCGGCACCTCCACTACCACTCCACCACCATCAGCCACCGACACCATTAACCTCCTGTCAACGCCACCATCAATCTCCGCCACCATCAACCTCCTTACAAAAACCGTCACCATCCACCCCTTTTCAAGTAGATCTATTAAAAAAATATATTGAAAACAAATATTACGTATTAAAATGTCGGCATATATATAGTATTTAACAATAAAATGAAACTTAATAAAAACCTTACATAAAATAAATCACCCTCGGGGGAAGAGAAGGGCGGTTTTCGGTGGTTGGCGGCGTTTTCCATTAATATATCTAATGGTGTATCCTAAGAGATACACGCATAAAAACACCATTTTCATACAGAAAAATGGATCAAAAAGCACAAAAGATAACAAAATTTGGCGGTATTCAGTTTTTGCCGCCCAGTGTAGAGCAGGCCGCCCAGCGTCAAGCGTAAGCCCTGCAGGCAACTTCTATGCATAAGCCCTTTAACTCAGCGCGTGAACGGCACGCAGCCACGTCAGTACACACCACCAACATTCCGGATACTTCACGTAACAGAACTATTCAGTGATTGACACTTGTATCCCGTGAATTTCGGACATTCTACGCCTATAAATAGACCCCCTGGGTCACCACATTTCACATCATTCTGATCTGAACTTCAGTCAGAGAGAAGTACACTTTCTCTCTCACACAGTTCTTTCTCACTCTAAAAATAACATTAGCCGCTTAGCAGCAGTACGCTAGATGGATCATTACAGATTGATCCACAGATTGATTGAGGCCACTCCACAGATCTTACATCTGTGTTTCGGGTCTGCAGAGATTATTTCTCGAGGGCAAACAACAATCAACAGTATACACCACACGCTGAGTAGCTATTGTCTTGTACTGGTACCTTACAGCCGCTATACGGAAAATCGTACCAACAAATGGCACCACCCATCTCAAGGACCACCAAAACCACCAAGAACACGAAGGCAACCAAAACAACCTCATCAAAAACAACACTTGAACCAGTTGATGAAAACATCATTGAGAACATACCAGTGGATCATCTAACTCTTAAAGAAACTTCAATTGAAGAAGAGAATCAACCGCACGCTGGTAATACCGATGATCAAGTTCATGAAACTATACCACGATTAAAGAAACCTTTAATGGGGAGTTCTAGTGGAGGAATGTGGAAAGCCAGGCGAGGAACACACAATGTTTCTTTTAAAAGGACAGTTGATGTGAATGATAAGCACAACAACGGAGGAAAGACAATCTCAAAATCATAATTGTTCAAGTTATTCAATCAATTGAACACTCTTGTCGATGAAACTGAAACTCAACACAGTGATGAAGGTTTCGTGGAAGATGATTGGAATTTTGGGGACGAATACGAACAGTTCTTTATGACTGAGGAGATGGCAGGAAAGTTATTGGATGGAATTTTGACCAAGACGGCACCATCACGATATAAGCAGAAATTAGCATAACCAACCATCCGTGCAACGGCTGTTGTGACGACCCGGGAAATTCCGACCAAATTTAAACTTGATCCTTATATGTTTCTGACACGATAAGCAAAATATATAATGTTGAGTCTCGAAAATTTTAGAACAGTTTACATGAAACCATTTGACCTTTGACTATTTTCGACGATTCACGAACAATTATGTATAAATATATATGTATATATATATATATATATATATATATATATATATACATAAGAAATGTTATATTTATATTGTAAATAATAAATATTAAAGACCCAATATATCATAATTAGTAAAAATGATAAAATTTATAAATTTAATTATATTAAATGTAATTACAAGTTAAAACATAATTATTATAATAATAATGTTATTATTACTATAAAAATTTATTAAGAATATTATATATATGGAAATAAAGTTTAATTCATGTAAAATGTTATATTAATATTATTATTATTATATTATATATAATTGTGTTGATTAAATGTCTAACTAAAATTGGAATCAAGTGAATTGGACACTGTACTTAATTGAATGTTTTACTCTGTTAATGTGTTCCATTTTATGTCGTGATTACCGTTGTCTTTTCAATTATGATTCATTTCAATAATATGATCCAATAATACTATATACTATAGATAGATAGATATATTATATTATATATATGTGATTATATATATATATATATATATATATATATATATATATATATATATATATATATAATCGATTGATCAACCATGGCACCTCACACATTCTCTTCTTCTATCGCCACTCCAACATCAGCCACCATGAATCAACTATAACCACCAATCACCATTAAAACAGCCACACTTAAAAACACCACAACCCGGCTACCATTTAAATCACCACTATAAACGCTACCAAACTAGCTCACTCCTTGTTATTCCTGCCCGATAAAACCCATCACAAGAACACATTTTTTTTAGTTGTTGTTGCAACTGTTTGAAGTCCATTTCAAATTCTGTTTCGACCCACATCACTACTATGATCATCAGGAGTATCATTGAAAAACTACTACGGTTATACGTCTTCTTTTACAACATAACCAACCATCATCACCTCTTCCTCTATTTCTTGTTCTGTCGACCGAATGCATCCATCACCACTAAACATTGTAAGCTGTTTCTTTCTTTTTCTTTCATGTTCTATAAATCGAACCACCATAACAATATACCATTACCCTTGTTCATCTTCAACTATCACCAATCCATCACCTTTTATTTTGGTTTACTTTGTTGAACCATCACCATCAAACAACACCACCTTCTTAAACTGCTCAACACCACCGCAAATCATCGTTGGAAAACCACCACACGTTGTGTTTCCTTCCTTGCTCATGTTCCGATTGAACCATCACTATTAAACCAACCAATAACCACCATAATACTACAGCTACTACTACTGTTTATTGCTTTGGACAAAACCAATTAAACCGCAACTTTTATTTGAGTTATTACTGATGTCATAATGTTTTTGTTGCAAACTATTAACACCCTTTTTGGTGTCCATTTGGTTGGAGCAATTACAAGACCCTTACTTTATGGCTTTATGACTAACACACTAGAAACCAACCGACATTTACTTTTCTTTCCACTATCATGAACCCCACTTCAATCATCTTAAACCACTTGTGCAAATGTCAATTAGATATTATAGTGCCTATTGTTTCGGTTCTAAATGAAAAAGGCCACACGGATTTATGCTGCTCTTTGGGCTACTATTCGAAGTCTTTCAAACACAAATGATATCTTACAAATTGTGACTTGGGCTTGTTAACTTGCTTTTTGGGCTTTCACATATTTGATATCTTGGGCCATATTAAAACAACTAGTAATAATGATAATGGTGTTGTTAAAGCATAATCGAATGATGATAATAAAATGTACACGAAATGATGGTAAATATGATTCATGATAATGATAAAAGGCGATGGTGAAATAACAAGGATGATGAGATGTACGTAAATGATGATAGTTCTAGTATGACGATGATGATAACATTTATATTACATCGATGATGTTAAGGTGATGGGGAGGAGGTGATAAACGATGGTGTAGTGAATTAAGATAATGAATGATATGATGATACATAATAAAAGATGATGATGATGTTAAGATATCAAAAATGTTGATGAGGTTATGATATCAAAGGTACTATGATGATGATGTGATTACCGTATGATGATGATGGACATAATACTGATAATTATGATGATAATCAATAACATTGATCATAATAAGATAATAATATTTAGATGATGATGAGTTTTATGGTGATAAATATATGATAATGGTGATTATAATAATAAAATAGAAAACGGATTATATTAACTAGATGGGGTATTAATTCAGCAAAGAATCACATGGAGGAGTGATTAGGTTTAGTGAGACGTCGCGGGTTCAAACCCGAATTTGGGCATTTTTTTGAGCTACTCCTCTGAGGTAGTTATTACTAATACTCTTATTATTATTATTTCATTATTATTATTATTATTGTTATTATTATTATTTATTATTGATTGTTATTAGGTAATTATTGTTATTACTACTATTAGAAATAAGATTTTTAGTATAATTAATATTATGATCATTATTATTATTAATATTAAAATATATAGTATTATTATGATTAATATGACTATTAAAAATTTCTATTAAAATCATCAGTTTATTAAAAGTACCATTATTATTTAAAATATTATTTTTATGAAAACTTACATTTTTATCTTATCATTATTATCTTTTCTATTAAAATTATTATTATTACTAACATTACTTTTATTTTTAGTATTATTATCAAAGCTATTAATATCAGTATCATTACTAAATCTAATTACTTTTAATATTATTATTATTATCATAAAAAGATACAAATTTTTATTTATTATTATTGATATTATTTTACCAAATAAATAATTATATAAAAATATCTTTAAAACATATCACATAACAACATTAATATTTTCATAATAAATACTAATTATTTATCTAATGTATATAAAATAAAGTATAGTTAATTTAGTTATTAATGAAACATACAAGTTACTGAAATAACAATTAATAATAATATCTAAATTTGTTCGATTACAAGTATATGCTTTAATAGATATATGAATAATATAGGTTGGTGCATCCGAGACCAACCCTACACTTGTTCAATGACGTCATATGTATTTTTACTACAAAATACAGTATGGTGAGTTTCATTTGCTCCCTTTTTAATTGCTTTTGCAATATATATTTTTGGGCTGAGAATACATGCGCTGCTTTTATAAATATTTACGAAATAGACACAAGTACTTAAAAATATATTCTACGTTGAGTTGTACCACTGGCATACTTTCCTGTAGCTTGGTAACTACTATTTACATGGGTATTGTAAACGCGAATCCTGTTGATAGATCTATCAGGCCTGACAACCCCAACCGGACTGGACGGCCAGTATTCAACGGTTGCACAGTACTTCGTTTTGTAGGCTACACTTGGTACAGTGTAGTGAGATTTCATAATAAAGGGAATATGCGACGTTGATTAATAGTTAAGTATGGTTACCAAGTGCTCAACCACTTAGAATGCTTTACATACACTTGCGAGTGTATTATGTTTATTATTATGAAATCTTGTGGTCTATTAATATATTGAAATGATTGTTATGATAAACCTATGAACTCACCAACCTTTTTGGTTGACACTTTTAAGCATGTTTATTCTCAGGTACGAATTAAGTCTTTCGTTGTGCATTTGCTCATCTTAAAGATATTATTTGGAGTCGATCATCGCAATGGGACCAAATGTTGATGACTTCGTCCAGGTGGATAAGGACGGGTCTTTACAGGTGGTATCAGAGCTGGTTTAATGCCGTTTATGAGTGGGTTAATCATAGAGGGGGTTCTCACAATGTTACCTGTGACGAAGCATTGGTTCTTACTCCTTGCGGTCCCTATTAGGGTTGGCTGTACATTGCCGAGAGGCAGGCCGTAAAATCAGTGTCTGAGGTACGCTCAGTGGTCACCAGGCGGTTAGCTGGGAAGGCACTGGGTGGGATGCGTCCCTACCATTTACAGGTGGTATCAGAGCGGTGGTCTTAGCGAACCATGTCTTGCATTAGTGTGTCTAACTGATAGTTGTTTAGATGCATTAGTGAGTCTGGACTTCGACCGTGTCTGCATGTCAAAAGTTTTGCTTATCATTTCTAGTCGGAAATCATCTGCTTATCATCCTTAGAAAATTACCTGCTCATCATTCTTAGTCTATACATGTCTTAGTGCCTCTATTGCATAGACAGTGTATAGATAAATTCATATCTTAGCGTATCTGTTATAGTTACCTTTGCCTAACATATTCCGTAGATTCCTCCGTAACTTATGGATTTTAGCATTATATATGCGTATGTGAATTATGTACTGCATGGTACTAATCTACATCCTATAATCTATTTCTTATCAAAAATCCTTCATCTGATCGTACGAGATGAATCCCTCAACTAGTTCGAATTCCTCGGATTCCGACAGCTTTTCTGATATGGAGTTTCACCTAAGCTTCGAAAACAGTGTCACCAGAATGAATCAGCCAATCATCCATCCCCAATTCATCTGATGGGTTCGTAGTCGATTTAATCAATGGAGACGCACAGAAGGCGATCCCTTCCACTAACCGAATTCACCTCTTGATGAAGAATCTGAAGTACTTACCGGCGAACCTGTACGTAACACCATTTTCACCCTCATTTCCCGAATATCTCGCCATGACTATATCATAACTCAGATTCTAAACCTTATTCATCCGCTCGTTCTGACCGACAATCATCCCGAAATAATAGAAGAAGTCAACGAACTTTTCGCTCGAGTAATCAATCTGGAGAATATGGCGTAAAAATTTACTAGCTTCAGCAACATCACCGGCACCAACAGTACCATCAATAACAGCACCAGTATCATCAACAATCCATACCTCAACATCTCATTCTGTACCTCGAGTATAATCATCTTTCTACGTATCGTTCTCCATCATTTACCTTCGTACGACATGGCAATTATGTAATCTCTAATGTTTTAGAGATTATATATTCTTGTTCTAATGGTAAATCAAATGAGTTTAATATCATATTAACTCATAAAATCCATGATTACATCTGAAGAAAATATATATGTATATATGTTTTCATAAAGATTGTAATTAAAAATTCCTTTGTACAAACCGTTAATGGTGAAAATATTTTAACGGGTAGGTAATACCCGAGGAATATTCAGATTTTACATTAATAAGCTACACTGTACATTCTTCGAAGCTGATTCAACAGTCATTTACTATCCTACTTACATCCACCGATATACAAATCCGTTCACCACAGAATAACCATATACATCCAATTTCACATTTGGATTTTGATTTATCAGAAACCAACAAGTGGCATAATGAAGAAAACATTTGACAAAATAAAATTTGTTAGAAACAAACAAATTAACTATGAGAAATTTTGTTAAGAATCCACGCTAACTATTCCTAGCTAATTGTTCCTAGCTAACTGATTACATTTTATTTATCGCAATTTAATTATCGCAATTTACATTCTCGCAATTTTATTTATCGTCATTTAATTTCTGTTATTTACTTTACACCCTTTATTTATCGTCATTTAAATTTCTGTTATTTATTTTTACGCACTTTAAATATCGGGACACGTATACAAGGTTTTGACATATCATATCGACGCATTTATATATATTATTTGGAATAACCATAGACACTCTATATGCAGTAATGAATGAGTTCTCTATATAGGGTTGAGGTTGATTCTACAATAATATATATAATTTGAGTTGTGATCGAGTCTGAGACGTATACGGGTCACGATACGTATTAATTAATTCGAATATTATATATTAAGCTATATATGAATTATTGGACTATTAAATGTGGACTATCAACTGTGGACTACCAACATTGGACAATTAAAATGAATTAAAATATTGTTTATAACATATGAAACTAAACAATTCTTCAAGTTTGCCACTTGATTTCATCTTAAATAATCTTTTGTATCTTGACGATTACCATCTCCGTTCAAACCCTTCGATATTCTTGAAAACCCTCAGTTTGATAACCAATGATCCATATCCATTAACTTTGAAAATGCTGACGAAGCAGCATGTTGTAGATGGTCTTAATGGCCAAAAGTTGATGATAAAGAATGGAACGCTCGATAGAAAAATTTGAAACTGAAAAACGGAATGAGCTAACCCTGAAGGAGACCGAGGACAAATACAAGGGCCAAACTCTATATTCAAAGAATCCAAGTAATTCTGGATCCAATGAAATCTTCAGCAAATATCTTGCTCCGAAGTCATATTAAATCTTGTGGAAAATCATTCTTCATCAACCTTCAAACTTAGAAATTTCAAAATATCATCATAAATATCTTCGATATTTCTGAGGATATTTTCATAAATATTCACGTCCGAAATTATCTACCTCTTCGTGTTTTTCTGTATTTCATTATATTGGAAACTTGGGTAAAAATCTAAGTATAAATCATGAATGAATGGTGGACAAGTGTTGGGAATTGAAGCATGGATTAGTATAATATAATGACGCCCGGCCAACGTAATTATATTACAGTAAGTCATGCTAAGTTTTTAATGAAACGTGATGATGGTTCACAGTAAATCACACCATCATCATGTGTCATGTTACATAACTCTTTCATTCTACTTAACTCCTGAACATATCAAGAAAATGTATTCTTGATGGTTCTATCTTCCGTGATATTGATAAATTTGAAAATCAAATCGTGCTATCACGTTCCTTCCTGATAAGAACATTATGATCATTCAAAACTCTATATCTACAAATTTGGGACCATTATTCGCTTGACTTAAAGTCGGTAAGAGAAATCAAAAGTATGGAACTCAAAAATATAAAGGAAACGAAGGGGATGAATTTATAGTGAAATATTCGACAGAGCAATCAAAACGGATTATCACATTTAATCAAAGAGGATCCAAATTTCCTTAATTATCGAAGAATCAAATCTTATATAGATTTCGAAGATTGTTTTTAATCCCTAAAATTCCGGAAATCCACCGTGACTACGTCAAAAGTTAAATCTCTATCTCAATCTTTCGTGATAGCTTCGCTCGTACGCTTCGAGTAAATCAAATTGCTTTATCAATATTACTCAATGATGATAAAACACTATTTGTCAACTCATATTCGTCATGAAAACATTTCTATTGTTAACCATGACCATCTCACTCAAATTTCGGGACGAAATTTCTTTAACGGGTAGGTACTGTGACGACCCGGGAAATTCCGACCAAATTTAAACTTGATCCTTATATGTTTCTGACACGATAAGCAAAGTATATAATGTTGAGTCTCGAAAATTTTGGAACAGTTTACATGAAACCATTTGATCTTTGACTATTTTCGACGATACACGAACAATTATGTATAAATATATATGTATATATATATATATATATATATATACATAAGAAATGTTATATATATTGTAAATAATAAATATTAAAGACCCAATATATCATAATTAGTAAAAATGATAAAATTTATAAATTTAATTATATTAAATGTAATTACAAGTTAAAACATAATTACTATTATAATAATAATGTTATTATTACTATAAAAATTTATTAAGAATATTATATATATGGAAATAAAGTTTAATTCATGTAAAATGTTATATTAATATTATTATTATTATATTATATATAATTGTGTTGATTAAATGTCTAACTAAAATTGGAATCAAGTGAATTGGACACTGTACTTAATTGAATGTTTTACTCTGCTAATGTGTTCCATTTTATGTCGTGATTACCGTTGTCTTTTCAATTATGATTCATTTCAATAATATGATCCAATAATACTATATACTATAGATAGATAGATATATTATATTATATATATGTGATTATAGATGTATATATATATATATAATCGATTGATCAACCATGGCACCTCACACATTCTCTTCTTCTATCGCCACTCCAACATCAGCCACCATGAATCAACTATAACCACCAATCACCATTAAAACAGCCACACTTAAAAACACCACAACCCGGCTACCATTTAAATCACCACTATAAACGCTACCAAACTAGCTCACTCCTTGTTATTCCTGCCCGATAAAACCCATCACAAGAACACATTTTTTTTAGTTGTTGTTGCAACTGTTTGAAGTCCATTTCAAATTCTGTTTCGACCCACATCACTACTATGATCATCAGGAGTATCATTGAAAAACTACTACGGTTATACGTCTTCTTTTACAACATAACCAACCATCATCACCTCTTCCTCTATTACTTATTCTGTCGACCGAATGCATCCATCACCACTAAACATTGTAAGCTGTTTCTTTCTTTTTCTTTCATGTTCTATAAATCGAACCACCATAACAATATACCATCACCCTTGTTCATCTTCAACTATCACCAATCCATCACCTTTTATTTTGGTTTACTTTGTTGAACCATCACCATCAAACAACACCACCTTCTTAAAATGCTCAACACCACCGCGAATCATCGTTGGAAAACCACCACACGTTGTGCTTCCTTCCTTGCTCATGTTCCGATTGAACCATCACTATTAAACCAACCAATAACCACCATAATACTACAGCTACTACTACTGTTTATTGCTTTGGACAAAACCAATTAAACCGCAACTTTTATTTGAGTTATTACTGATGTCATAATGTTTTTGTTGCAAACTATTAACACCCTTTTTGGTATCCATTTGGTTGGAGCAATCACAAGACCCTTACTTTATGGCTTTATGACTAACACACTAGAAACCAACCGACATTTACTTATCTTTCCACTATCATGAACCCCACTTCAATCATCCTAAACCACTTGTGCAAATGTCAATTAGATATTATAGTGCCTATTGTTTCGGTTCTAAATGAAAAAGGCCACACGGATTTATGTTGCTCTTTGGGCTGCTATTCGAAGTCTTTCAAACACAAATGATATCTTACAAATTGTGACTTGGGCTTGTTAACTTGCTTTTTGGGCTTTCACATATTTGATATCTTGGGCCATATTAAAACAACTAGTAATAATGATAATGGTGTTGTTAAAGCATAATCGAATGATGATAATAAAACGTACACGAAATGATGGTAAATATGATTCATGATAATGATAAAAGGCGATGGTGAAATAACAAGGATGATGAGATGTACGTAAATGATGATAGTTCTAGTATGATGATGATGATAACATTTATATTACATCGATGATGTTAAGGTGATGGGGAGGAGGTGATAAACCATGGTGTAGTGAATTAAGATAATGAATGATATGACGATACATAATAAAAGATGATGATGTTAAGATATCAAAAATGTTGATGAGGTTATGATATCAAAGGTTCTATGATGATGATGTGATTACCGTATGATGATGATGGACATAATACTGATAATTATGATGATAATCGATAACATTGATCATAATAAGATAATGATATTTAGATGATGATGAGTTTTATGGTGATAAATATATGATAATGGTGATTATAATAATAAAATAGAAAACGGATTATATTAACTAGATGGGGTATTAATTCAGCAAAGAATCACATGGAGGAGTGATTAGGATTAGTGAGACGTCGCGGGTTCAAACCCGAATTTGGGCATTTTTTTGAGCTACTCCTCTGAGGTAGTTATTACTAATACTCTTATTATTATTATTTCATTATTATTATTATTATTGTTATTATTATTATTTATTATTGATTGCTATTAGGTAATTATTATTATTACTACTATTAGAAATAAGATTTTTAGTATAATTAATATTATGATCATTATTATTATTAATATTAAAATATATAGTATTATTATGATTAATATGACTATTAAAAATTTCTATTAAAATCATCAGGTTATTAAAAGTACAATTATTATTTAAAATATTATTTTTCTGAAAACTTACATTTTTATCTTATCATTATTATCTTTTCTATTAAAATTATTATTATTACTAACATTACTTTTATTTTTAGTATTATTATCAAAGCTATTAATATCAGTATCATTACTAAATCTAATTACTTTTAATATTATTATTATTATCATAAAAAGATACAAATTTTTATTTATTATTATTGATATTATTTTACCAAATAAATAATTATATAAAAATATCTTTAAAACATATCACATAACAACATTAATATTTTCATAATAAATACTAATTATTTATCTAATGTATATAAAATAAAGTATAGTTAATTTAGTTATTAATGAAACATACAAGTTACTGAAATAACAATTAATAATAATATCTAAATTTGTTCGATTACAAGTATATGCTTTAATAGATATATGAATAATATAGGTTTGAAAATCCGAGACCAACCCTACACTTGTTCAATGACGTCATATGTATTTTTACTACAAAATACAGTATGGTGAGTTTCATTTGCTCCCTTTTTAATTGCTTTTGCAATATATATTTTTGGGCTGAGAATACATGCGCTGCTTTTATAAATATTTACGAAATAGACACAAGTACTTAAAAATATATTCTACATTGATTTGTACCACTGGCATACTTCCCTGTAGCTTGGTAACTACTATTTACATGGGTATTGTAAACGCGAATCCTGTTGATAGAACTATCGGGCCTGACAACCCCAACCGAACTGGACGACCAGTATTCAACGGTTGCACAGTACTTCGTTTTGTAGGCTACACTTGGTACAGTGTAGTGAGATTTCATAATAAAGGGAATATGCGACGTTGATTAATAGTTAAGTATGGTTACCAAGTGCTCAACCACTTAGAATGCTTTACATACACTTGCGAGTGTATTATGTTTATGATTATGAAATCTTGTTGTCTATTAATATATTGAAATGATTGTTATGATAAACCTATGAACTCACCAACCTTTTTGGTTGACACTTTTAAGCATGTTTATTCTCAGGTACGAATTAAGTCTTCCGCTGTGCATTTGCTCATCTTAAAGATATTATTTGGAGTCGATCATCGCAATGGGACCAAATGTTGATGACTTCGTCCAGGTGGATAAGGACGGGTCTTTACAGCTGTAGATAATTTGTTTGCTTTGATTACTGGAGATGAAGCTATCAAACCACCAGCAATGGCAGAATCAACACAGTGTTTTATCCCTAGAGTTGCAAATTATCCATTGCCAAGAAATTTGGGATTCCATCTATCGGTGTTTATGATGGTACAACAGATCCATAAGATTTTCTGACTATGTTTGAAGGTGTTATGAGGTTACAGCATTGGGAAGATGAAACTCAGTGTCATATGTTTCCAATGGTACTGCAGAAAATGCCAAGGGAGTGGTTTGCTAGTTTGCCACCAAGGAGTATTACCAGTTTCCTTGATTTAAGGGCAAAGTTTGTGATGCAGCATCAAAGTTTGAGAAGCTACACGTTATCACATCTTGATGCACATGAGATAACAATGCACCAGAATGAATCACTGAGTGATTTCATAAAGCGTTATACCATTGAATGTCAGAAGATACTAGACATACAAGAGTCTCAGCTTGTTTCAGGATTTATATTTTGTCTCGATCAGCGACGTTTTGCATGATTAATTCATGCTTTGCGTTATGATATTCCAAAAACATTGCATCAGACATTGGGTATTGCTCAGAAACACTTGCGAGCAGGAGAGATGGGATATCCAAGGGTGGATAATTATCACAGAAATTTCAGACCGCAAGTCGAAGAACGGAATAGGAATAATAACTACCAGAGGTAACATGGGTATGATAATAATTACCAGAAACAGCAACACGGTTGGAGGGGGAATAATCATCCGAATGAAAATTATCACCATCGAAAGCCATTGGACAGACATCCACTTATCATGGCATTAACTAAAACTCCAAAAGAAATCTTGTTTACAGAACCTGTTAAGGAAACCTTTCACCTCCCACCACCAATGGAAGAACGTTAAGGACCACAAAGTGACAAGTGGTGTGATTTTCATGAAGCATATGGACACGACACTAACAATTGCAAATCGTTGATGAGAGAGATCATTGCAAAGCCAAGGCTGGAGAGTTAAATCATCTTTTACCAGGAAAAAAGTGTCGGCGAAATGATCCAAACAAACGTTTTGCTTGGCAGGGAAAAATGCGTCATGGTGGACGGCGTGATTGGAACAGAAGGGAAGAAAGAAATGATGAAAGGGATCCAACTCCTGAATTGCATATCAAGGTTATATGGAGTATGGTGGATGAATATGATGCAGATGGAGAACGCAGGACGGAGCAATGGATGTATGCTCCAATCATATTTCACACCATTCCAAATTGGCGTCTGTCAGAGGAGCCTGTGGTTATCTCAGCTGTAATTGCAAACAGAAATATTCCCCGAATCTATATTGATACAGGTAGTGAAGCGGATATTTTATATTTGCATTGTTTCAGTGACTAACCGTTCAGCGTGAAGGATAGGCTTCACTACACAACTATAAAAATTGCTGGCATTACGGGAGAATCAATGAAGGCAGTTGGTAGAGTAAAGTTGGATGTAACATTGGGAACACACCATTTAGTCTGAACAGAAATTGTGGACTTTACAGTTCTTGATGGCAGATCAAGATTCAATGCATTGTTCGGTAGGCGAACTCTTCGCAAATTTGGAGCAATTACTTCCACACCACATGCAGAATTACGGTTCCTAACACCAAATGGTGTAGCAGTAGTGCGCTTTGAGTATGTAGGACCCGCAAGAGAAAAATTAGTTATTTATGAAGCTCAAGGGAATTTTGTCAGAGGGGAATCATCGAAGCAGTTATTCAGCAGAAATGATGTGAACGGGTACTTTAAACTATATAAAATGTGAGAGCATTGAAGGGAGGACGCAGAACGTTGAACGGAAGACAGTATAATAGTATGAATTTTACAAAACAGTTTTTATCACATTTCAAATTTCCATCAGTTCAGACAATAACACAATACACTTTTTGTAATTTTCTGATTGGGACTTGATCACCCCATACGAAGATATTACACAAAATGCTGTATATGTGACAGTATTATCAATAAAATTTTATTTTTCCTCACGCAATACGCGTTACGAATGTAAATCATAGCATTCATACCTACCCACATAAGGCAAGGCATTTTTATGCCCCCGATGGTAGAGGCTCTTGTGTCAACATTATAGACACAAGGGATCGGCTAGCGTAAAGTGTTTACTTCGCTAGAGGGCACCGAGGCAAAAGTAAAGATCTCATAATGTCATGACATACAGAATGGTTTATCACAACGGCATAAATCCATTTATATCTTGAAAACAGGAAAAAATTGAAATACAAGTGTATTTTATAAGCCACACAAAACCTGAGCGCAACACACTAAACGGAACACCGCATAAACAGAAATTTCTCTAGCAGATTTATCAATTTTTATTGCATAACAACATTATGATTCATTCATATACTACTTCACAAAGTAGTCTGAGAATTCTCAATGTTTCTTTATAAAGCAAATGCTCCATTGCAAAACGGATAACGGATAAATTGTTTGATATATTCATTACATAACAGCAAAGTTATACATGTTTTCCTAAGTGAAGATACAAAACAGGTATACAATTTTGTATAGCCTGTATACATAATACCATTTAAGTAGCAGTACACCTCTGATTCATAAAGAGGAATTATGAATTACGGACAACGGATGACGGATAACAGTTCAATACATATACAACATCAGAAATCAGTTCAAGGCAAAAAATCATTTCATATGATGTGCTATATGAAATCTAAGTTTCATGAAGACTTGCAATGTTTAGGCATATATAACAGTGGTATGATAGAAAGCAACAAAGCATGATAACATTAAACATAACAACAGTATATACAAACAAATTATCAATATAAAGTTGATACATGTTATCATTACAATATATGATCTTAAATAGGCACATCTAAAATGTCCTTAACCGACACATCTTCCCTAGCACAAACCTCCTCCACAGAGTTAATCTTCAAAGAAGTTACTTCATCCATGGCTACTTTCAGTTTGGCACTAGCATCTGGTTTGATAAATTTTGCAATAGCAGCTGGTAGGGGGTCAGGTCTCACAGGAAGAGCATTCAAAATTTCCAACGTGGCATCTGAAAGATCACTCTCTGTGGATGCCTCTAGATATCTATGAAAAGTTTGGCCAACCAGCCCAGAACTCAGCACCCTATGCACAAGACCAGGGACACCAGTTTTTAAATCAATGAAATTCTTTTCAACATCAGCAGCAATAGCAATCTTTTTCTCCATCAACTGATTTTTCTCCTCCAGCAACCTCTTCAACTCTTCATTATTCTTCAAAAGCTTATCATTTTCTTCCATAAATTTCTCTTTCTCCACCCTCTCTGATACGCATTTTTCTTCCACCACTTGCAACAAGTCATCCTTCTTCTTCACAGCCTCCTCTACTTTCTTCAATTTTGAATTTGCATCCCCCAAGTCAATCTCAAGCCTCTTTACCTTGGTAGCATTATGCACAGCATTGGCAACAATCGTCTCTTGAGCCTTTTGCATCTTAAGATCATGAATCACGTGTTGATTCAGAAGCACCAATGCTGCAGCAGTAGATTGGTAGCTTTGTTTATGAGTCATGATTGATAAAGAGGAAGACAAATTAGTAATTATCCTTGCCTACAATGAATACAGTAATTATGATAAGAAAACAATTATTAGTGCAATGGTGTTCGTAGATTATAAATCTTATAAGGGTTACCTTCAAAAATTCAGCAAAACTATCATATTTATTGGCAGGATCATCAAGAAAAGCCTGCAAACCGCCCAGCAGTACAGATGGTGGTTGGGTAGATGCAGAAGACTGTGTTGTGTCAGTTCCTCTGGGGGTACGCAGAGTGTTGAATGGAGGAGTCTCAAAAGAATCAATATCATCAGTTTCTTCATTGTCATCATCATTATCATATTCTTCAATCTCAGCAAACTCAGTAATATTACCACCAGCAGTGGTTTCATCATCATGCTCCTTCTGAAGAATCAATCCTGTGATAAATAAAGACAAATAAGTATACTATGAACTCTAAAAGTGAAATAAACAAACAATATAAATATGAAGCATACTTCTCTTCTTTGGCTTTTCAGTAGCCTCACTCATTGGACGCTTCCCAGCACGTTTTGAACTCTTAGCGCTGGACGATTCAGGAGTACTTTCAATAATCTCCACATGATGAGATGGTTGAGCAGTACCACCATCTCCACCCTCAACAGGTCGCTCTGGGCTCTTCAGTTGTTGCTCAAAGGCAGCATCTTTGGCTTTATCAGCCTCAATTTCAGTAGGAGTTTTGGGCCATTTAGAAACAATTAGGGGATCTAGATTGGTCTTCTTAAAGGTCATGTAAACCTACATCTCTCCTTCTGCAAACAAGAAACATACCAAGCAAGCAGAAACATATATAAGAAAACATATATAACTCATGACAACATAACAAAGAACATAATATATCAATAAAGGTGCCTACCACGGCCTTCCCAGCGCAGCACCGGGGTAAATCCAGCACGCTAATTGTTACTCATTTTACAGAGAACCAATATGGCTTCATAATCATTATATGACCTTTGTGGAAATTTGAATGTCTTGAAGGTATCAAGAATAAAACTTTCATCCTCAGATAATGTGGTGGACTTGCTAACTCCTATGGTAGTTTTTCTCTAACCACGAACACATGCCAAGGCATCCTGAACAACCCTTTCATTGACAAAGAAATAGGGATCTTTCCAGTTCTTTAAAGAACTTTCCTTCACCCCAGTAAAAGCTTTATCCGACTTATAGTCGAATGTATACCAGCATTTACTAACTAATCTAGTTCTAAATAATTCATGGAAAATATTCACATTGGGGATTTCTTCTACAGCATTACAGTACATTTCAAAAAGAATAATTTTTTGTAAACCTAATGGATGAATTTGACTAAGCCCTATCCCTCAGTGGGCAAGAATCTGTTGAAGAAAGGAAGAAAGAGGAATACGGAGGTTTTCTATAGTTAATTGCAATTTATAGAGGGTAATCATCTTCTTCGGAGGTTTATTGGCCCTATCACTAGGTAAAGGCACAATAGGATTCAACAATCTAAGATATCTGTGCTTCTTACATAACTGTTCTATATCGGCTTCAGTAATACTAGAAGGGATGATGCTGACATCATGATTGTCTCTCTGAGAAGACGTGCTACTGGATTCGGCCATGGTAGTACGAAAAATGAAAATTCAAACAGAAGAAAAGGTGAACAATCACTGACCTTGCACTTCACGGATTGCTAAAATGAATAAATTGCAAGATATCTTCATAACAAATAATCAGTTTTCGGAAGAGGAAAAAGGTAAAAGGTCGGGCTATTTATAGTCAAGCAAATGGATAATAAAGGGATGAGATTGAGACACGTGTATGGGGCAGATCAATAGAGCAAATAATTTAAATTTTGAAAATAAATCCAAACGATTTTGGGGGCAATTTCATAATTGGAAATGTGACGTCAGAACAGAAAATCAGACCGCTACAGCAGTTTTGTGTCTTCGAGGAAAAAGGCATCTTTTATTTTTAGTTTAATGACTTTATTTTAAAAAAAAAAAAATAAAGACATTAAACTGGGGGGGACTTAATGGTGTATCCTAAGAGATACACGCATAAAAACACCATTTTCATACAGAAAAATGGATCAAAAAGCACAAAAGATAACAAAATTTGGGGGTTTTCAGTATTTGCCGCCCAGTGTAGAGCAGGCCGCCCAGCGTCAAGCGTAAGCCCTGCAGGTAGCTTCTATGCATAAGCCCTTTAACTCAGCGCGTGAACGGCACGCAGCCACGTCAGCACACGCCACCGACATTCCGGATACTTCACGTAACAGAACCATTCAGTGATTGACACGTGTATCCCGTGAATTTTGGACATTCTACGTCTATAAATAGACCCCCTGGGTCACCATATTTCACATCATTCTGATCTGAACTTCAGTCAGAGAGAAGTACATTTTCTCTCTCACACAGTTCTTTCTCACTCTAAAAATAACATTAGCCGCTTAGCAGCAGTACGCTAGATGGATCATTACAGATTGATCCACAGATTGATTGAGGCCACCCCACAGATCTTACATCTGTGTTCCGGGTCTGCAGAGATTATTTCTCGAGAGCAAACAACAATCAACAGTATACGCCACACGCTGAGCAGCTATTATCTTGTACTGGTACCTTACAACCGCTATACGGAAAATTGTACTAACAATACCTGAGCGTGCGTGTGGCGGTGCGGGAGAGTGGCAGCCGTTTGATCGATTACACAAAAGTAGCAGCAGTTTGCGGCGGTTAAAGAGGGTGACAGTGAGTGTAGGAAAGCAACGGCGATTTAGGGTTTGTGAGGTGCAAGCAAGCAGCCGGTGGTGAGAGAGAGTCAACTGGAATTTGGGAGAGAAAAAGGGAAGGGGTGACTTTTGGGATGAAGAGTTTGAGGATTTAGGGTTTGTGAATGAGAATAAATTGGTAAACTTCTTTTATTGCTGACTTCAGTATTATTGGGGTCATGGTCACGTCACACGTGCATTAAAAAGGATTCAAACATACTGTAAATAGTACGTATCTTTTAGCAAATACTGCGTATCATGTTAACATATAAATATAAATATATAAATACTCCGCAAATTTTTAACATCTATTCTTATAAGAAAATTTAAAAATTATATACTTCGATACTTTCAAACATGTAACGCCACCAATAACCTCTCAAATTATATATTTAGATACTGATTTTAGTTAATAATAGTTTTAGAAAAATTAAATAATTTTATTTAAATAATATAAAACATAAAATTAACGATAATTTTTTTACATTAAATAATAATAATAATAATAATAATAATAATAAATTTTTTTTTTAATTTGTTTTTTTTTTAATTTTTTAAAAACTTTTTCCTATTTAAAGGCCGGAGGTCCTCTCGGAAGCAATCTCTTTATCCGTCGAATAGAGAGAGGGATGACTTCCTCTACTTTTGAGAGTGTTTGACTCTGGGTGGAGAAATGACTTGTCTTTATTCTCGGATAAGGGAAGGATTGTCTACATCACACCTCCCCCATACACCACTTATGTGGTATTGGGTTTTGTTGTTGTTGTTGTAATAATAATAATAATAATAATAATAATAATAATAATAATAATAATAATAATAATAATAATAATAATAATAATAATAATAATAATAATAATAATAATAATAATAATACGTTAAAAAATTATGTATATTTGTTCATATTTCGATCCCATTTTTCGATTCGTCTTGGTTAATTTGATTGGTATTCTTTTATATTTCGTAACTTTTAAAATATACTCCTTATATATGTAAAAATAAATATTGTAAAATTTATTATAGGTTAGTTAAAAGGAAAAAGGTGATATATCTTTAAAATCATAAAAAATATAAAATTCTTCTTTAACTTTGGCGGGCTCCCTCTTCATTTTCCCTTTATGTCCATCCCTTATTTTTCTTACTTCACTAAAATTTTCCAATTTTTAGTAAAATTTGTTTATATCCCTCCAATTTCATTTTGGCGGATTATTTCCCTCCACCTTTTCAGTAGATTTTTTGTATATTACGTCTTAAATCATTTCAGAATTCTCACGCAAATTATATGGTTAGTCAACAATACTCCAAGATATCAAAATCCACCGTTTAGACCCACTTTTGCGGTGGCGTGTTACCACCGGTGTTGGCTAACACGCCGTGTAACCCAACCGTGTTCCACCATCATCCTGCGGCGTGCTTCAAGTTTGCACCGAATATTTGTACGCGTGTTGGAGTGTTTGGTCGATGTGTCTGGCTCCCAACCAACGCAAGCAATGGTTCTTTTTTTTTTTTTTTTTTTTTTTTTTTTTGATTTCTCAAGTATATATACATATTCACTTCTCAACATCTTCAAACACATATCCACTTCTATATCTCTCTGTATACAAACTCTCAAACTCAAAATCAAAATCAAACACAACAAACAATGTCTCATCCGAATGATTGGTCGTTGTATAACAACATTATAACGGGCACCGGTGAACCGACTACTCCGGGCTCATCATCTTCATCTCGACCTTCATCTCTTGGTTTTGCCAACTATACTACTAGCTCGTTTAATATGAACGAACAACAACTTGAGCAACAAATCCAAAAATTACAGCAAATTCAAAAATTACAAGATATTCAAAGAGAGCTCGGTCTTAGCCCGCAACAAATGTCACAACTTCAAGGTGAAACTCAACCACAAACTCAACCCGAAGATGAGACCGAACAGCCCGGTGGCGTGAGGAGAAGAAAACACCAACGAAAAGGAAAAGAAAAGGCACGTGAACCAATCCAAAAAAGAGTTTGGACATCGGACGAAGAGGTTTGGTTGGCGAGGTGTTGGCTTGATGTGTCCGAAAATCCGATCGTCAGAAACTCTCAAAAATATCAATCTTTGTGGCAAACTGTAATGAACAAATTCAACAATAACGAGCACGGATGGCATCGAAATGAAGATGCGTTATCGGGGAAATGACGTTATGTGGACAGGGGGTGTAAAGCTTTTCAAGGTTATTATGAGGCGGAAAAACGCAATCCAAGGCGTAGTGGGAAAACCGAACAGTGCTTTTACGAGGGTGCGGTAAAGGCGTATGGTGCAAACGAATAGAAGACGTGGGCGTTTAAAGAAGCTTGGGAATTTTTAAAGGACAAACCAAAGTGGCTTGTGCCTGCTGCGGTTGGTGGAACGGTTTATAGAGGTTTGCCTGATGAGGATGACGATAATGTGGTACAAACGATTGATATCGCGGATGATAACGTGAACGTGCTTTTAAGTGATGATCCGATTGAAAGGCCGATGGGAAGAAATCGAGCAAAGAAGGTGGCTAGGACTTCCGCATCTTCCGACGCAACGCAAAGTTCTCGTTCAACAAACTCTTCAAAGTTTGAAGAGTTATGTGAAAAAGTTAACGAGTATAGGTCCTAAGTTGCACAGAAAAAGCTTGAACAAATGGACGCAATCACCAAAGCGGAATGTATGAAAGCCGCACTCGAAGCCACAAAATTTCTGTCGAACTAGGACATTAATAACATCGCGAACCCGAGAGAGAGAAAGCGTTGCATGAATATGAAGAAGAACTTGCTCCAAGAGTACGGCGACTTGATTCAGTTGTCGGATGAAGACGACGAGTAGTAGTTTAAATTTTTAGGACTTTTTTTAAAAAAATAAAGTAACTTTAGGTCGTTTTTTATTTATTGTAATTTTCTATTTTTAGGATTGTAATCGTATTTTTAATATTAATTTTAGTGTGTTTTATTAAATTAATTTGTTATTATAATTACAAAATAATAATATAAACTAATTAAACAAAATAAATTAAATGCAAGAAAAATAAAAAAGAAATAAAAAATACCCCAACACGCCACTCAGCACGTGATCGGTCATTGTTTGACACGATTGTTTGTACTTAAACATGATAAAAGTGATTACATTTAAGTGAAAAATAAGGTACTTTGATGAGATTTTATGTATTACAGGTGTGAAAAGAAGTTAGTGCAAAAGGGTGCGAAAAACGGCATTTGAAGTCGAGTTGTGGAAAAAGTTGGAAAATCAGAATTTTTACACTGGAGTAAATTACGCCAGCTTTCAAGTTTTTACGCCAGCTTTTTACGTCAGTGCAAATATGGGCGTAAATTACGCCAGCCCGGCGTAAATTACGCCAATGCAAGTTTCAAAATTAGGAAAAAAAATCATTTTTGGGCGTACAATTACGCCAAATTTTTACGCTAGTACAAATATGGGCGTAAATTACGCCAGGGTGGCGTAAATTACGCCAATGCAATCTTGCTGATGCCGGATTTTAAGAGATTTTTGCTTTGGAAACAATTTATTCACCCCCTATATAAGGGAAACCCTTAGTCACGAATTGGGAACCTTTTTTCTCCAGTTTTTAAGCCCCAAACATCAACCCTAAAATAAAAATCATCAAGGTTTCAAGGATCAAAGGCGAGTTCATCATGGTTCATCATCAATCCATCATGTTCTTCATCATCGTCATCATCATGCTCGGCTAAGTTCTATTCTTTATTCATTCCAATGAACATTTAGTGTATCGTTTATTCATTCAAGTATGTGTGTGGTTTGTAATTTTACAACGATAAAGTTCGTTGATTAATAATTTTGTAAATTGTTCAAGTGATTATTTAATGCAAGTTTGTTGATTTTGATTATTGCAAGACGTATTATTGTGATTTAACAATTGTACTTGATCCACTTAGTTTTAATTTAGATTAGGGATGAAGACAAGTGTTTATTTACATAATCGTGCCCAAGATAATTGTTTTAACGAATTTAAGAATTCATGTCTATGTGATTTAGATAATAACTTGATAAGCACACATGTTTGTTTGAATGGATGATACCTAATTGGGATTTGGAAGAGATAAAGCTCTTTTCTTATTGATCACAACACATCACTTTAATTCTAGTTTCATTCCCGTTGCTTAACCTTCATAAAGTTTAAGTCATTTTCATTAAAAGTCTTTTAATTAGTTTTAATCTAGTTTTAATTGCAAAATCAACTCCTGAAAATTGCTTGCTTTTAACCACAATCTCCAGTGGAACGAACCTTACTTGCCCTAACTAGTTTAAGGTAATTAAGTTATTTTTGACGGGTATTTCGACGCCCATCAAATTTTGGCGCCGCTGCCTGGGAGGTGTGCGCTTGATTGCAAGCTATTATTTGTAATTTGTTTTCTTTTAAATTTTGAAAAAGCCATAAAAATTATAAAGCCTAAAAAAAATCCAAAAATATTTTCTCATTTTATTAGTTTTGTTCAGTTTTACGCGTTGTATTTTCTTGTTTGTGTTTCTTTTCAGGTAGGCAGAAACCCTATTTGCAACAATGGCAGAGAGAGATACACGAGGTGTGAATTCGTTTTACCAATCGGGTGATTACGAAGATCACTCACCAATTGTTTATCCAGCTCCGAATGCGGATAACAACAGAAGATTTGAGGTTCGCCCTCAATTGATTTCTATTTTGCCAAACTATCGAGGTATGGCAACGAAAGAACCTTATGAGCATATCACCGAGTTCAATGAGATTTGTGCTACAAATCAGGTAAACGGGTTCACGGATGAAGAGGTACGCCTTCGCCTATTTCCTTATTCTTTAAAAGATAAAGCAAAGCGTTGGTTTTTGTCCTTACCCGCCCGGAGTATCACTACTTGGGCGGTGATGAAAAAGAAGTTCCTTGAGGAATTCTACCCGATAAGTAAAACTTCAGATATGCGTATGCAAATTAAATCTTTTAGGCAATTTCAGGTGAACTTTTTCATGAAGCATACGAACGTCTGAAGGAATTACTTAGATCTTGTCCCCACCACGAAATACCGAAATGGGAACTTGTAAAAGTTTTTTTATGATGGTCTTGACTCACAAAATAGACAATTCCTATTAGCGGCTAGTGGTGGTGTGTTTATGACTCAAAGTAGTGAGGATGAATGGGCATTTTTCGAGCAATTGAGCAAGGGCTCAAAGACCCAAGCTTCGGTTGCACGGTAAACTCACAATCCTTCCCAAGTTAACTAAGTGTCCACTTCGGGAGGGTCGTCAAGAAATTTAGAAAAGGAATTAGATGAGATAAAGATGTTAATTCCAATGTTTAACAACCCGAAGCATGGTGGTAGTTTTAATTTTGTGCAGGTTCAGGATGTGTGCTCGATATGTGGCGATGCTTCTCATTATGCAAACGGTTGCAAAAGGGGGATACCATTAGGGATAGAAGAGCAAGTGAACGAGGTTCAAGGGCGGAAGTATGATCCATATTCCAACACCTACAACCCAGGGTGGATGAATCATCCGAACTTCAACTGGAACAACAACAACACGTTGAATGCACCAAATCAACACCAAACCTAATACCCGAACAAATTTCAAAACAACAACCAATATCAAATGCAAAACCAAAACCAAAACCAAAACTTGTCTCAAAAAAATCAACAAAGTCAATCCTCAAGCACGGATGCTAGGATGGAGTCATTCATGGAAGAGATGAAGAAGACTTTGGAAATTCAAAATAAGTCAATTGCGGCATTGGGTAAGAAAATTGGTCAAGTGGCGGAGAAAAAGGCAACACGAGAATCGAATACAATTCCGAGTTATACATTGCTTGACCCGAATCATGAATCACAAGGAAGAGGACATGAAGTGAACATGGTGGGCACTTTAAGGAGTGGAAAGACATATGTTAACAAGGTAAAAATGCCCAAGAAATCAGAAATCAAGTATGGTCTAGGTAAGTCTCCTATTTTAACTGATTTGAGCAATGATGCTAATGAGGTTCCTGTGGATTTTGGGGTTGATAATCTTGAAGATAAATTGAAAATTTTCAATACTGGGGAAACAGATATGGAGCCTAATACTATTCCATTCCCTAAAGGACTAGAGTGTCCGAACCAATTCTCTTATGGGAAAAAGGGACCAAAAACGGATGATATGTGGGAGACCTTTCAACAAGTAAAAAATCAATATTCCACTTATTGATGCAATCAAACAAATTCCAGCATATGCTATATTTTTAAAGGATTTGTGTGTTCAAAAACGGAAACTAAATGCATCATTGCCCAAAAAAGTAAAATTAACTGAAAAAGTGAGTGCGGTCATTTCTGGTTCACTTCCACTGAAGTTTAAGGACCCGGGGACACCATTAATTTCGGTTACGGTAGGTAATGTTAATGTCAAAAAGGCTTTATTGGATTTGGGGGCTAGTATTAACATACTTACATCAAGTTTTGTTGACCGGTACGAGTTGGGAACTTTAAAATGAACTGATATTCTCATTCAACTTGGGGATCGGTCAATGAGAACTCCAAGGGGTATGTGAAAGGACCCGTTCATATACATTATAAACGATTCACAATAGTTGATTACATCGCGAGGTATTTGACCTATATACGATACATTTTACAAACATTGCATTTGTTTTTTAAAAGACTAACTTTCTTTACATCGAAAATTGACAGGCATGCATACCATTTCATAATATCCACTATCCAACTATAAATTGACTTAATAATAATCTTTGATGAACTCAATGACTCGAATGCAACATTCTTCGAAATATGCCATGAAAGACTTCAAATAATATCTTTAAAATGAGCAAATGCACAGCGAAAGATTTCTTTAACACCTGAGAATAAACATGCTTTAAAGTGTCAACCAAAAGGTTGGCGAGTTCATTAGTTTATCATAATCGATCATTTTCATCATTTTAATAGACCACGAGAATTTCATTTCCAGTTCTCATAAATAAACGTCTCATGCATAGAGACAAAAATATCATTCATATGGATTGAACACCTGATAACCGACATTAACAAGATGCATATAAGAATATCCCCTATCATTTCGGGAAATCCTTCGAACATGATATAAACAACATTCAAGTACTAAAGCATCCGGTACTTTGGATGGGGTTCGTTAGGCCCAATAGATCTATCTTTAGGATTCGCGTCAATTAGTAGATCGGTTTACTAATTCTTAGGTTACCAAGCAAAAAGGGGCATATTCGGCTTCGATCATTCAACCATATAATGTAGTTTCGATTACTTGTGTCTATTTCGTAAAACATTTATAAAAATTGCGCATGTATTCTCAGCCCAAAAATATAAAGGGTAAAAAGGTAAATGAAACTCACCATACTGTATTTCATAGTAAAAATACATATAACGTCATTGAACAAGTGCAAGGTTGGCCTCGGATTCACGAACCTATATTAATTATATGATTTTATGTGTTGGTTAATATTTGTCTAAAAATATTAGGTTAAGTCATAGTGTACCACAATCCTAATGCTCGAGAGTAATATGCGAAAGTCAACAAAAGTCAATTTGAAAAAAAAAATGATTTCCAAATTTTATACAGGATTATCATATAGTTTAAATATCGTCATTTTATATTTTTAATTAATTTTAAAAGATTTTGTTAAAGTAAATAATATAATTCATCTTTTAATAAATAAAATTTTATATAAAAATTATACTTTTATATATCTTAAGTAATAAAATTTATAAAGTTCATTTAATATCATAAAATATTATGATAGATTTTATTAAGGTAATTATGTTATTTTTGTTACATATTTATTTGATAAAAAAATTGATAATAATAATAAGTAAAAGTTGTATTATTTTGTAATAATAATTATTATTATCTTAGTAATAAAAATATTAAGTTTTATATTTAGTAAAAATGATATTATGATAAAACGGTAATTCTAGTTCATAATAATTATAAGATTTTTCATTAACAATGATATTCCTCTTAAAAATAATAATTTTTGTAAAAAAGATATTTTTAATATTAATAATACTTTTAATAATAAAAATGATAAAAATAATGAAAAATGATAAGTTTATCTAAATCAATATTTTACGACATTTTTAAATTTCATCATGATAACCATACTTATTATTTCCTAATCGATTTGTTAGTAGTTTTTAAATCGTCTTTATATCGCGTTCATTTTAATGATAATAATAGTAATTATAATAATTAAGTGTTACTTAATATTATAATACTAATAATAATAATTATTATGATAATGATATTACTAATAACTATTTTAATTATAATAATAATAATAATATTAATTATAACTCTAACGATAGTAATAATAATAAAAATACAATTTTTAAATAATAATACTTTTTATTGATAATAATAATAATAATAATAATAATAATAATAATAATAATAATAATAATAATTTGATAAAAACTAGGACGACGATAGTAACGACGATAGTAATAATCATTTTTTAATAATAATATAAAAAATTAAATTGACTATAACTTCTAATCCGTTCATCGAAACCATTCGACATCTAAAGGAAAAGTTCTTAATTTTTCGCTAGCTTTCCAACGACATGCATATCTTATACCTTATCTCAACCGTAGGTGTAACTAATTCGGGATTCAACATAACCTAACTAAGGGCAATATCAAAAGTACAAGCATGCATATTCCTAAATACTCGAGCACTAGTCAGGGATACACTATTAATATGTGAAAATTAATTTACGAGTACTCACGTATCAATATTCAGATTCAATATTGCAGGAAAGGTACGTAGATGCAACGGAGATGACAAACACTAAATTTGACCTTACGAGCATACCCATGAACCATACCCATCACCTCCATAGCTATAACCCATAATTTCCTTAGCCCTATCCCGCTCATAAAATGTGTTTTGAAATAACTCGCGCGTACCTCTTGTCGTAATATTTTATGTATAATACTAGTAATATTACTCCTAATAATACTAATACTAATAATAATAAGATTAATAATCTTAATAATAAAATTAATAAATAAATAAATAAATAATTGATACAGAGTAATATAAGAGAGGTTGAGATGAGAGGTTGGTGAAAATGAATTTGGGAACTGCCGACTTCGAGTATTTAAAGAAGTTTTTTTTTTTTTTTTTTTTTTACGCTGGCATGCTTCCAGCTCATAA
This sequence comes from Rutidosis leptorrhynchoides, assembly GCF_046630445.1. Taxonomy (NCBI): domain Eukaryota; kingdom Viridiplantae; phylum Streptophyta; class Magnoliopsida; order Asterales; family Asteraceae; genus Rutidosis; species Rutidosis leptorrhynchoides. The sequence goes on from NC_092333.1 coordinate 170,461,624, forward strand.
ACCATGTGGTTGCCGACACTCTTCATTCCCTTATATTACGCATGATTTAGTTTTTATATATTATTTAATATATATAATATTTAATCTTTAGAATTAATTAAATATTATATTATATTTACGTGCGTAGTAAAAATGTAATTTTTACTAAAATGACACGGACGTGATCTCACGACTCATGTACCACTTTCGGTTTTTCGAGCGCACTTTCATACGTTTAGAAAACTAACCTTTTACGTTACGCGACGCGTACCCTTATTAATAAGTTGACTTTCTCATCAACAAATTACTTTATAAAAATGTAGCTTACATAATTGAGTGTTGTGGTCATTTACTTCTATAAATCAGGGGCTCGCTGTTTATCAGAATGTATTATTTTAAATCAGGACGTTTTATGACTAAGTTATATATATTTATATTTTCATTTCGAAATATAAGTTTGAACTATTTTCTTAATATAGTTTTTCAAAGCTAATGTCATTCAAAACTTATATATTTAGAACTCGTTTAAATATTAAGAATTACTATTTCGTAACATTTGTATTTTAAGGTTTAGAAATTGATATAGTTCATTTATATACAAACGTTCATAAAACATTTTAATAATCAAACTATTTTATATCAAAAAAATCATTTTATTACAAAGGTTACAATAATAGAAGTTGTTACGTCATAATACGTTCTTACTAATAGAAGTATATTATATCGAAAAACATTTTCGTTTAAGGAACACTATATATATACCTTTATAATATAAAGCTTAACTCCTGCTAATTATATATAATCAATTTACCTCTATAAATAATAGATTACAATAACCCAGTTTTTGAAATCGTTTTCTTATGTTTGAAAAATATGCCAGGCGAATATTATGAAATCCAGTTCTTCACTAACTTTTGTCTAACCTTTGTCAATTGACACATTTGCTCTTACATGTAAATTACTTTACCAAATATTCCGAATACCGTTAAAGAAAGGTTTCCTAAAGTGGATCTCTCAACAGAGACTCGTAATCATAATTCAATGTATCCAATAATTCAACCATTTAATATTATCTTCTAATTCCGTCGATAAACATATTTGAATATATATTTCGAAACAAATACGTTTATGTAAGGTATTATACGTCTAATACTTTGTTAATGTTTTCAAGTTATAATATATACATATATACATATATAATCATATCCGTTCCTATAATAGTTCGTGAATCTTTGGAATTTGGTCGAGGTTAAATGAATGTATGAACACAGTTTAAAATTCTTGAGATTCAACTTACAAACTCTGATTATCGTGTCGGGAATATATAAAGATTAAAGTTTAAATTTGGTTGGAAATTTCCGGGTTGTCACATTATGTTGGAAAATGTGATTGTGAAAGTGGAAGACTTTTATTACCCGTAGATTTTATTGTTATGGACATTGAGACCACTTTTAGAGAGACCCAACCGACGATCATTCTTGGTCGTCCATTTTTGGCTACAATTGATGCTCTCATCAATTGTAGAACCGGGGTTATGGACATTTCTTTTGGTAATAAGAGATCACAGATTAATATCTTTAATTCATTACATACACCGGATGTCCAGGATTGTTTTTTGTTGGATACTAACCATGAACAGGTTCAAAAGTATGCACCGGATGTGAAAGAGAAATGGGAGGTAAGGAAATTTAGTGAAGAGGTTATGACGAATGAATTTATAGGATCTCAATTCAGAACTAATGCAGAAATTTTGATGAGTCAACAAGAGTCGATTGAAAATATTGAGCGCGAGTTGAAAAATCTAAGTCAAGTTCTTGAAACTAAGTTGACTTCGTCTATTAGCACCACTTGTTTGTTACCGATGAAAGAAACCGTGATGGCAGTGTCCACATTTATTGAGAAAGATGATAAGATGAAACAGTTGGTTACTCCGAAGATGATTGAGCCTTACTAACCACCACCAATGAAAATATCAAATGAACATGTATCTAGTGATAACAAAATGGAGAATATGTGTGTTCAGAATGTGTCTGATGATACACTTGAAAAATCTGAAGAATCCAGTGGAAAAGTAGTCAAAGTAATGGAGGGAACCGTAGAACAACTTGTTGAGCGGTTTGGGGGTCACAAGATCAAAGTGAATAAGAATGTGAAGGTGAATTCTCAAGTCAATTATGAGGTGTCTTCAAATTTAGAGGATCTTGAAGGGCCTAAGTGTGGGGGAGAAGAGGAAAATCCACCACGTATTTTTGTGAGATCGCATGATAAGGTAGAGGAAGATAAGGATGACCCAGTGCTTGATCGTTCCATGAGGAAATTACATAGATGGGTCCATGATGCTAGGAGTAGAGGAGATGAAAGTTTGAGTAACCGTCTTGTGTGGAACTTGTCTCCTAAAGAAAAAGATAAATTGTTTGAGTTAATGCATGTCGCCAAGGAAGATGATGCACGGTTGGAGTCTAAGTTGAGAAAAGTTAGAGTTAATGAAGATTCTCACAAAGTGTGAGAAGGCGGAATCTTCTACAGTCCCGGAATTAGCTGAAGTAGAGAACGAGTCGCGTGCACGACTCGAAAATAAAAACTGCACGAACTATGTGTAGAGTTTGTAAGTCTCCTTTATTTTATTTTTACTTTATTTCTATTTTATTTATTTAGTTAAATGAACTTTGTGGGTATGTTCACTGCAAGCCCTTACGCGACAAAACTCGTCCACCCGAGGGAATCGGGTGGTTTAAAGGCTTCTTGCACACGCTAAGTGCAATCGTGTTCCCTACGAAAGTGGGCTAGTTAGATTTTATGTTTTTTTTTTTTTTTTTGTAAGAATAAAGTTGGATAGAAGGAAACATGTTATGTGATGAAATGGGGAGTCAGTGTGCTTGTTACGGTTGTTATGGAAGTTGATTTTATCCCCAGGTAATATTGTTCTTTTTCTTCTTCTATTTGTTCAAATTCCTCACTATTACTTAAAAAAATTATTTTAACATGCATACGAGGACGTAGCATGGTTTAAGTGGGGGGGGGGGGGGGGGGGGGAGGAAATTTGCACATTTTTCTTAGATTGAAAATGATTGTTGCTCAAAGGTTTTATGGAATAAATGTTTTTTTTTTAATTGCCTAGGTGGTCAAATTTTTAATTTTAAGGCTATAATTAAGATGTTGACCCATGAGAGTACCCATAGTGATTAACAATTAACCTGGAGTTTTAGGACTTGGCCGGTGATGACTGATAGTGTTCGGCAATTTATTGAATGCATTTGACCTTGTTTAACCTCGGCTAGTTAACTTTAAGAAATTGTATACTCATGGAGGAAAGAAAGGATGAAAATGAGATCCCATTGTTGTATTCTAGGTAACATGAATGATAAAGAAACACTTTAGGATTTTCTTTTATAAACCATTTTTATTTTACACCATTTTTAAACCAGTCCACCCAGGTCGTTAGTATACAATTGTGTACTAGAATCAATTAGTTACCATTAGCAGCCTGAGCCTTTAGAATTAAACCAAAGAAAAACCAATTTCACATTCCTAATCTTAATTTTTGGTTATTAATGTCGAATTTAATCCTACTTTATCTTGTTTAGACGTAGTAACATTAGGTGACAACACAACTCATTTTTGCTTAGACATAATTGGTTTAAATTAAAATTTCAATTACAACTGGCTATCATGTTATAGTGTTTGTAACTTTTTGACTAATTCGACTCAGAGTGGTTTCCTAGGTTCCACATTGGATTCCACGATTTACTCATTGGTACATAAGTGCATAACCATAATAATCGTCACTGGTGCAACCCTTGTAGAGTTTACTCTTTCCTAGGCAAAGGTCGAACGGAAGTCCTTATATCCCAAGCTATGGCAATGATATTCACCATATCCAACACCCATCATCTACATCCTACATATATCTATATATCATTGTCACCATCACCACGCATTCAACGTTACATAAAAAATGTTCCAAATATGTTACATCATGTGTGCTATCATGGAAAAAAAAAAGAGGATGAAGTGAAAGAGACGAATTTAAAATATATTCCAAAAATTGTGAAACGAGTGCCCTAAAAAGCATGGACCACTGAGGCATAGTAAAAAAAAATTGATGAAAAAGAGAGTAGAAGAAGAGTATGCCAAAAATTGTGAAACGAGTGCCTTATAAAGCATGGACCACTGAGGCATAAAATTCGTTATCGTTGAAGTGTAAAGTCAAAATCAAAGTAAGACTTCTCATAACCTCACAAAAGTACCTATACTTTTCATGTAATGCCTCGTAAAAAAATGGGCAATGTAACCAATATCCGCTTTACCTGGCTTGTGGTATAGGGTATTTCTAACTAGACTTAGGAGGTTCATTTGTCTAATTGAAATTAAATGTTTATAACGAACCTTTATGCACTTAATACTAATGCAGATAAGGGTATGAGTTTGGTTAGTTAAGAAGTTAAGGAGGATAAAAACACAAACATATGCATGATTCTAGTTATAGTTGACATTCTGATTTAAGTTTAATTTATCTTTATAGGAATGAGGGGCACGTTAAAATTTCTAAATTTTATAAAGTTTGATTGGTTCGACATTCGTAACCTCTTTACACCAATTTTTATCCGAGTCATGGCTAACCCAATAAACCCATTCCGGATGTAACTTAACCCATTTTGTGTTTCTTTTGACATGCTACCTAGATACATTTGTATTTGTTGCTAAAAGATTAAGTATGGATCATGAAAAAAGTTGTGAAGGATATTAGTTTAACTTAGTTCTAAGTGTTGATCCATTTGTTGATTTAGGAAATGATTGAGGCTTATAATGTTATGCATAGCGTTGGAATTAGTAAGTTAAGGAAATGTGCTATGAGAAACATTTTGTGGTTTAATGTAGTTGAGGTGGAAAAATTGTTTGAGGTATTGAGTGATTGACCCGAGTTGCTTTACATCTCAATTAATAGTTAAAATTGTTTTACGAAAAGTTGTTTGAATGGTAAAAAGAAGATCACCTGGGTGTTGTTGTCTTATAGTTAAAAACAGATTTGCTTGAGGACAAGCAAAAGCCAAGTATGGGGGGTGTAATACCCCGTCCCACATCGATTTGTGTAAGAAAGTTCGAGCCCCTTATAAGGTAACTCTCATCCTTACCAGACATAACGCGTTTTGGGGCTACAAGCACAGCAGATCCCGTTAGAACTCTGCAGTTAAACGTGCTCGAGCGAGAGTAGTGCTAGGATGGGTGACCTATTGGGAAATTCTCGTGTGGTCACTAAGAAAAAGCCGTGCGCCTACGGGCAAAGCGGACAATATTATGGTCGCGGTAAGGAGGGATGATACATATGGTATCAGAGCACTAGCCTCTCGGGGTGTGACGGGGACTCGGCTCGTGCATCTCCTGAGGTATAGATCCTGGACATCAATTTGTTTCGGCCCGACGAGGACGTCAGGATTCTAAGTGGGGGAGTTTGTAATACACCGTCCCACATCGATTTGTGTAAGAAAGTTCGAGCCCCTTATAAGGTAACTCTCATCCTTACTAGTTGGGGCTACAAGCACAGCAGATCCCGTTAGAACTCTGCAGTTAAACGTGCTCGAGCGGGAGTAGTACTAGGATGGGTGACATCCTGGGAAATTCTCGTGTGGTCACCAAGAAAAAGCCGTGCGCCTACGGAAAAAGCGGACAATATTGTGGTCGCGGTAAGGAGGGATGTTACAGGGGGTTTGATCGGTCATTGTTTGACACGATCGTTTTTACTTAAACATGATAAAAGTGATTACATTTAAGTGAAAAACAAGGTACTTTGATGAGATTTCATGTATTACAGGTGTGAAAAGAAGTTAGTGCAAAAAGGTTCGAAAAACGGCATTTGAAGTCGAGTTGTGAAAAAAGTGGAAAAATTAGAATTTTTACACTGGAGTAAATTACGCACCCTTTCAAGTTTTTACGCCAGTGCAAATATGGGCGTAAATTACGCCAGCCCGGCGTAAATTACGCCAATGCAAGTTTCAAAATCAGGAAAAAAAAATCATTTTTGGGCGTACAATTACGGCAAGTTTTTACGCTAGTGCAAATATGGGCATAAATTACGCAGGGTGGCGTAAATTACGCCAATGCAATTTTACTGATGCCGGATTTTGAGAGATTTTTGCTTTGGAAACAAGTTATTCACTCCATAAGGGAAACCCTTAGCCACGAATTGGGAACCTTTTTTCTCCAGTTTTTAAGCCCCAAACATCAACCCTAACATAAAAATCATCAAGGTTTCAAGGATCAAAGGCGAGTTCATCATGGTTCATCATCAATCCATCATGTTCATCATCATCATCATCATCATCATCATCATCATCATCATGCTCAGCTAAGTTCTATTCTTTATTCCTTCCAATGAACATTTAGTGTATTGTTTATTCATTTAAGTATGTGTGTGGTTTGTAATTTTACAATGATAAAGTTCGTTGATTAATAATTTTGTAAATTGTTCAAGTGATTATTTAATGCAAGTTTGTTGATTTTGATGTATTATTGTGATTTAACAATTGTGCTTGATCCACTTAGTTTTAATTTAGATTAGAGATGAAGACAAGTGTTTAGGTTACATAATCGTGCCCAAGATAATTGTTTTAACGAATTTAAGAATTCATGTCTATGTGATTTAGATAATAACTTGATAAGCACACATGTTTGTTTGAATAGATGATACCTAATTGGGATTTGGAAGGGATAAAGCTCTTTACCTATTGATCACAACACATCACTTTAATTCTAGTTTCATTCCCGTTGGTTAACCTTCATAAAGTTTAAGTCATTTTCATTAAAAGTCTTTTAATTAGTTTTAATCTAGTTTTAATTGCAAAATCAACTCCTGAAAATTGCTTGCTTTTAACCACAATCTCCCGTGGAACGAACCTTACTTTCCCTAACTAGTTTAAGGTAATTAAATTATTTTTGACAGGTATTTCGACGCCCATCAGCACGCCACCCATTACCCAGCAGTCTGGCAGCACGCTCATCAAGTTATAAAGATGGTCTTAGTGTATAATTTTTCTCCAACAGCGCATTAGAAACCCTCCATCTTTTTCCTTTAACTCACGATTAAATCAAACCTTTTTCCTTCCCTCTTTTTTCACCAAAAAAGTTCACCTCCAGTTTCACAAAAAAATACGGCGGGCTATTTCCCTCCCTAATTTCACCTAAAATGTTTTTATTCTCTCTAAAAAAGTTTACTATTCACAAACTTTTTCATCCTCCTACCCAAACTATTTATCATTTTAGTCGGAACTTCATCATATTACTCACGCACCATCACTCGGTTCTTCTATTTCAGTCACTCGGTTCCCCAATCTAAGGTAGGTTTTCGATTATGTTGGAAGCTTCGACGAGCCCAACACACCCACTATAGAGGACCTAGGTTATACTCACTCACTACACCAACACTTTGACGTTGGTTAGCCTTTAATTTTATAAATCCTTAGTGCACAATAATACTTAGGCGACAGTGTCGACCATATATCGTTCAGGCGGTATAACCGGCCATATATCACTTAGGCGGCAAAGCCGACCATATAATAGATACAACACAAGTGCACTAAGAACTTAAACACAAACTGAGGCTTAATCGGGAAACTTAACAAAGAACCCTTTTATTAATACAAAGAAACAATTACAATATTATAGACTCAACTCACACTCTTACTTCTTCACAACTTCTACTTCTAACTCTTCTTCACTTCTTACTTCTTCTCTACTTCACACTTCATTTACTCACACCTTACACAAATGAACTACTCATCACCCATATTTATACTACCCCATGGAACATTCTAGAAACTAGATATTTTCATGGATAAATATCTAGATATTTTCTACACATACAAATATCTAGATTTTTCCTATCAAATATTTCTAGATTTTTCCTACCATATTCTAAATTCTAGATATTTTCTTATACATATTAATATCTAGATATTTTACATATATACATCTACTAATACCAATTTGAATTGTATTTTAACACTCCTCCTCAATGCAAATTTTCTTCCAACGATGTCTTGCAGACCATTCCAAGTGCTTCTCTGAATTTTGTAAACTTCGGTTTACTTAGGCTCTTGGTGAATATATCTGCAACCTGTTCATATGTCTTTGTTGGCATCATCTTGATCTTCCCTTCAAGGACCTTCTCGCGAACATAATTATAGTGCACTTCTATATGTTTTGTTCTTGCATGAAAGACTGGATTCTCTGCTAGTCGTATAGCTGATAGGTTATCGCAAAGAAGATTTACTTGATAATCTGTTGATTGATGAAGATCTTCCATTAGTTACTTCAACCACATAATTTCTTGTGTTGCTGATGCTGCCGATCGATATTCTGCTTCAGTGCTTGACAAGGATACTGTTGGTTGTCTCTTACTGCACCATGATATTACTCCCGATCCAAGACTAAACATGTATCCAGTTGTTGATCGTCGTGAATCATAGTCTCCAGCGTAATCGGTGTCACAATATCCAGTCACGTGACATTCTTTTGTTTTCTTGTATAAAATACCAAAGTTGATAGTGCCTTTAACATACCTTAAGATGCGTCGTACAACATCAAGGTGAGGCTTCTTCGGATTGCTCATGTATCGACTAACCACTCCAACTGCATAAGATATGTCTGGCCGGCTTAGTGTGAGATAAATAAGACTTCCGACCATCTTTCGATACATGGTAACATCTTGAAGACTTTTTTCTTCATCTGCTCGTAGTTTTGTATTCAGATCCATCGGAGTTGAGATAGGTTTGCAATTAAGCATTCCGTATTTTTGTAAAAGATCTCGCGCATATTTCTGTTGTCCCAGAAATAATCCTTCCCTTTTCTGCTCTATTTCGAGTCCAAGAAAATGTTTGAGTTCTCCAAGCTCCTTCATATGAAATCTGATAGACAGATTCTCTCTTGTTCTTTGGATCTCCTTATAGTGATCTCCCGTGATGATTAAGTCATCCACATATACTAGCACTATGGCTAGTTTTTCTTGATCTTGTTTCACAAATAAACTAGAATCTGAAGGAGCAACTGTGAAACCACTTTGTACTAAGAACTCGTCAATCTTCTCGTACCAAGCTCTTGGAGCCTGCTTCAAACCGTATAGTGCTTTCTTTAATTTGCAGACATGGTCAGGATGGAACTTGTTCTCAAAGCCTCTTGGTTGCTCCATATAAATGTCTTTGTCAAGTTCTCCATGTAAGAAAGCATTCTTGACATCCATCTGCCACAGCTTCCAAGATTTGCTAGCGGCTAAAGCTAGTAGAGCTCGAATTGTTGTGATCTTCGCCACTGGACTAAACGTTTCTTCATAATCCAGCCCATATTGTTGAGAAAAACCTCTAGCAACAAGTCGAGCTTTATACCTTTCAATGGAGCCATCTGATCGAGTCTTCACCTTGTAAACCCATTCACAAGATATTGGTTTTACATCTTTTGGCTTTGGAACTAAACTCCATGTCTGGTTTTCTTTTAGTGCATTAATTTCTTCTTCCATCGCTTTCTGCCATTCTCGACTTTGCGCTGCTTCTTCATAAGTAGAAGGCTCAATAGGTATTGATTCATCCACATGAGAAGCATTGGCATACCTCGGATTAGGTTGCCTCGGCCTTGTTGATCTCCGTAATTCTTGCACATGCTCCTCGGCATCTATTTGGCTTGGACGAACCTCTTTGGATGTAGATTGATGTACCCCAGTTTTCCATGGACTCGTTTCCTTAGAGTACGATCCATCTCCTTCTTTAATTGGATCTGATATGTGTTCTTTATGTTCTTCTTTCTCTTCTGGAACTTCTTCTAATCCATGAGATTCTGGAAGCTCTATCTTTTGAGGTGACCACCATGAAGAAGCTTCATCAAATACCACATTTCTTGAAGTATGACACTTTCCAGTATTTAGATCACAACATCTCCATCCTTTTTTTGATTCATCATAACCGACAAAAATGCACCGAATTGCCTTCTTATCAAATTTGCTTCGTAGATGATCTGGTACGAAGACGTAGCATACACATCCAAAAACCTTGAGATGGTTGACGGTTGGCTTGATCTTCCATAATCTTTCATATGGTGAAATATATCCCAACTTTGTTTGTGGGAGTCTGTTAATCACGTATGAAGCCGTCCTCATACATTCGGCCCAAAATCTTCCTGGTACATTCTTACCATGAAGCATACTTCATGGCAAGATGACGATTCTTACGTTCTGCCACTCCATTCTGTTGTGGAGTATTAGGGCAAGTTAATTGCCTTCTGATCTTGTGCTTCTCAAGATAGATATTGAACTCGGTTGATAAATATTCTCCTCCATTATCTGTGTGTAAGCACCTAATCTTATTATTGAGCTCACTTTCTATCTTCTTCTTGAACTCTTTAAACTTCTGAAAAGTCTCCGACTTTTCCTTCATGAAGTAAACCCACACATACCTTGAGAAGTCATCAATGAATGTCACCATATACTTCATTCCTCCAAGTGAAGTTTGTTTCACTAGGCCAAAGACTTCTGAGTGTATGAGCTCTAGTGGTGTCTTGGACTGATGTTGTGACTCCTTGAATGGCAATTGGTGAGCTTTTCCAAATTGACATCCAGCATATATTGTATCTGTTCGGATATCAATTTGAGGAAGCCCATTTACTATGTGTTTTACCATCATCTCCTTTAACTTGTTGTAGCCCACATGCCCAAGACGTTCATGCCACAGATTAGCCGTCTCATTCTTTCGAGTCTTATCCACATAAGCTGTTTCAGCAGATAATACATAGACCGATTCTATTCTTCTTCCATGCATAACTGGATTGCCAACCACCTTTACTCTCTTGAATACGGACACATCTTCTGGTCCAAAGAGCACATAGTTCCCTTCTGCTGTTAATTGTGGTACTGACAGTAAATTCTTCTTTAGGCCAGGGACAAGATACACCTTCTCGAGTCGGAGCTTATGAGAGTCGCCTTCACTTGAAATTATTGTCTTTCCAATGTGAGAAATAGACAACCTTGAGTTGTTGGCTGTCAACACGACTCTCTTTCCTTTGTAATCCTCCATTTCTTGCAGCTTCGTCCCATCGTTGGTCATATGATTTGAGCACCCAGAATCGATGATCCAATCATCTTTGTAGTTTATTGTTGACTTTAAGGTTGCTGCAAGAGCTTGATCATCCATGTCAGCTTCAACGGAGAGTCCTGCTTCTGCATCCCATGTTTCCTCATTAATGGTTGCTTCGAATGTGACCTCTTTCTTCTCATCTCTTGCGGCGGCCACATTTCCTTCAAAAGTTCGCCTTCTGAGGAATCTACAATCTCGAGCAAAATGACCCTTCTTGCCACAATTGAAGCATTCACCATTCTTTCTCTTATCATTTTCCCCGTATTGTTGGCGATGATCTCTTCTTCTTTGTTGAGCTCCCCCTGAAGCGCTGCCTTTTGATTTTGGGTGACCCTTCCACCCATATGTCTTACTTTCTTTCATCGCCTCTTGTCTTCGAGATGTTGCTTTCTTCTTATTGGTGAAGAGTGCCTCTTCTTCGCCTTTTATGCTTACTTCACTCATCTACTTGGCTAATGCTTCTTGGTTAGCCAATAAATTCTCCAACTCTATTAATGATGGTTGAGTAGGCCATCCTCTCACAGCAGCTATAAATCCATTATACTCGGACCTTAAGCCATGGATGATAATTCTCTTCATCCTTGCATCACTCACTTTCTCTTTAGGAGCAAGTTGAGATATCTCACGACAAATAGATTTCACCTTGGTGAAATACTGAGAAATAGACAGACTTCCTTGTGAGATACTCGCGAGCTCATTTTCCAAGAGCTGGAGGCGTGCTTCATTCTTCTTTGAAAATAATTTTTCAAAAGTTTCCCAAGCTGCCTTTGGTGTTTTCTCGTCAAGGATGTGCTCCAATAGATCCTCCTCGATTGTAGTCTTCAATATAAATAAAGCCTTCCCGGCCTTGATGTTCCATTTTCTTAAGGCTTCAGCATTTTCTTTCGGTGGAGGCGTTGTGTCACTGCCAGCAACTATTTCCCATAAATCCTGTCCTTGTAGGTAGGATTCTATACAAGTCCGCCAATAACCATAGTTGTGGTTATTGAGACTCTTGATTCCACTGCTCGTACTTGCAAGATCTGCCATCATGACGTCCAACGTCCAATAAGCTTGGTCCCTGACCGATGAGCTTTCACAGTTCCTAACTGTGCTTCGACAGAATCACCCTTATAGCCTTGGTGAAAACAAGTGGATGTAAACGTCCAACGTTTACCGATTAGTACCTCCATTAGCAATGGTCCCGAATGACCCGCTCTGATACCAATTGTTGGAAGCTTCGACGAGCCCAACACACCCACTATAGAGGACCTAGGTTATACTCACTCACTACACCAACACTTTGACGTTGGTTAGCCTTTAATTTTATAAATCCTTAGTGCACAATAATACTTAGGCGACAATGTCGACCATATATCGTTCAGGCGGTATAACCGACCATATATCACTTAGGCGGCAAAGCCGACCATATAATAGATACAACACAAGTGCACTAAGAACTTAAACACAAACTGAGGCTTAACCGGGAAACTTAACAAAGAACCCTTTTATTAATACAAAGAAACAATTACAATATTATAGACTCAACTCACACTCTTACTTCTTCACAACTTCTACTTCTAACTCTTTTTCACTTCTTAATTCTTCTCTACTTCACACTTCATTTACTCACACCTTACACAAATGAACTACTCATCACCCATATTTATACTAACCCATAGAACATTCTAGAAACTAGATATTTCCATGGATAAATATCTAGATATTTTCTACACATACAAATATCTAGATTTTTTCTATCAAATATTTCTAGATTTTTCCTACCATATTCTAAATTCTAGATATTTTCTTATATATATTAATATCTAGATATTTTACACATATACATCTACTAATACCAAATTTGCATTGTATTTTAACAGATTCTCCTTCAATATTTAAATCGATTTCTAAGGTATGATTTTTGTAGTTGATTATTTGTTTTGGTAAAGTATAAAACTTGAAAAGTTAGGGTTTTTTGGTTGCTGAATCAAGGTTAGTTTGTTAACTTTTTTACTTTAAAAATTAGGTGGTTTTAATACATTTACAAAGCTATCGACATATATTACACTAACTAGAAGTTATGCATTTGAAATGGTTATATTCAAATCCCTTTAATAAGAAACATATATCGTTTCTGACCTTTGATAGTTGCAAATTTTCTTTGATTTTTGTGTGCCTTCGGTGTGTATGATACTGATTAGTTTATTTATGTTGAGTATTCTGATTAGATATATTCTACTCGTATCAGATTATATTATGACAGTGGTACTTTTTTTATTCATGAAACAAGTTCCATTACTAATATTGGAAGTCATTGGGTAAAGTACATCTTGAATTCAGTGTATATAGTAATATGAATACTAAATTGTGTGTAGTAATATTTGTTTTATGAAGCAAGTATATATGTAGTCTTATTCTATTTAGTTTCCTTTTGTTGCTACAATTGAAGTGAATGAATGATTTAATTACACTAGAAATCTAGAATGTTTAAGTTAAATGCAACAAAGTATGCCTATTGTTCTGGTAATGTAAATCATGAACACTATATATATATATATATATATATATATATATATATATATATATATATATATATATATATATATATATATATATATATATATATATATATACTGGAGTATGTATCTTTGTCTACTTGTTAAAATTGTTATTATCGTGCAGGTACCGTCCCGAATCATACCGCAACCGAAAATACCGAAACCGAAATTTTCCAAAATCAAGTACCGAATACCGAACTGAACTAAGAAATCGGTACCGGTTCGGTACCGGTATCGGTACCAATATTTTCGGTATAGTACCGAATGGAACCGAATTAGAGCTGCACATTTTGACTTAATATTGTGATTTACGCTAACTTTTTTGTAGCCTGAATCCCTCTATGCTCATGCACTATTTCAATCAGAATAGGCCGAATGAGTTTCGTTTTTTATTTCAAGCTTTCTAAAAACTATGAGGAGCTTCCACTTTGTTTTCAAGAAAATATAAGGGTATGATAGTCATTATTCATATTGGCTTGTAGTCTTATTATATTGTTTTAAGTCTCACAGTATATTGATTTGTATTTGTTACAAAAAATGATCGATGGTGACGCAGAGAGGGCATAAGGTTCTTTCAGTAGATTCTATAGTACCATGTAGGGAAAAATTAAAGATGTTGGAGCAAGTGACCAACTTAGATGATATTCAATTAAGTGCAACTGAAAAGATACTGATGAATGCTTTCAATGAAAATCCGGTCCTTTTACGTCCCGAACATAAAATGTATCTGGCATGTATTTTTGAATATGTAATTACATTTATATTCACAAAAAATCTGGTGAACATTTATAAAGGACATATCCTAAGTAATATGCCCAATGGTCCTAAAGAGATTTTATAGTTTTTATAATTCGGTATTTAAAATCGGTTTCCCCATACCGAACTGGTACCGATATCGAATTTACCGAAACCAAATTTACCCAAAATTAAGAACCGAAACCGAAACCGATACCGAATCCCTATCGGTACTGATTTTCGGTACCGGTGCGGTACTGGTTCGGTTTCGGTTTTTCAGGATTTTTGCTCATCCCTAGGCTTAACTACAATTCTATGCAACTGACTCTATAAACATTCAATGGATTGAATATGATTTTTTTAATGATGCTTATATCAAGGGATTGAATATTTACCTAAAATTTATCAGAACCATGACTTTTCTTTTTCTGTTGTGAACAGCTCACCTTTGGTTAAGCAAATATCAGTCAATAGAAGTCATAATAACAATGGTATTAACTTTTTTCGCACCTTGGATTTTCTTATGTAATGTATTATATGCATAGCACCTTTTACTTGACCTGTATGCATGTTTGAAACCTGCACTAAAGAGTTTCCCAAATTTTATTAAGCGTAGATATTTTGACTATATGATATGCTGTTCAGGCACCAGCAGTTGGAAGTTCGAAACAACGCCAACAACTTATATACTGTTCAGGCACCAGCTATCGACCCAGTACAATTGGTGATCATGTACCGAACACTGATGAAAGAAATATGCTTGCAAGAATATTCAACTGGTTCAGTAAGTTGCTTTAACTCAGATTTGAGTATTTATCTTATAAGTTGTAGTTTTTGTTTATAACATGTAATCAGTTGTATGCTCAGTAATCTTAGAGCATTTCTCTTAGTTCAATAGCTGCTGGAAGTAAATGACACATTTTAGTAACTATCTTCAGCTAAAATTTTACACCAGGTGGTCATTAATGAATTTTATGGAAGTATGATGGATTTAACACCAACTTTAAACACAGTTGGACTTTCGTTGTTGTAAGTTTACGAGTATCATTTATCATAATTGATATTAACAAAAATTTAAAAGCTCTTTTTCAAAGTTGATTAATAAATGTACTTAGTCCATAAGTTACAGTATCCGAAGATAGTGTTCTCTGCATTCATGAGCTAAAACTTTTGAATACATCTTCTCTAATAAATCAAATGACTTTTTCCTTATGTCTTTTTTCTCGCTATTTTGGTACCGGTGTTTTGGCCACTTTAGTAGTTGTTTTGGCTAGGGAACATTGAAAACAGACTTAGAAGTATACAAAATTTTATCCAATGAGCGTAGTATCATAGGAATGTATTTTTCTACATTAGTGAAATGTATTGTTCTACATTAGTTTCATTGTCTTAGTGTATAAAATTTCATTTTATAAATGAAACTGAATCTACATTTTTGTCCTGCTGATTGATTTAATTTATGTAATGGAATAGTAACAAGTCATGGAATATTAGAATAAACCCAAGAAGTTTTCCGATGATTCCTTCCTATATGTAGGAATTCATTTTGTTTTTTTTTCTTCCCAATTTGTTGCATTAGTCGTGTTTACGTATAATTGGTTTGACGACATCTTCGTACTTTTTGTTTTCATTGGTTGTTAGGGGCTACGGCTATTGGATTTGAGAATCACTGTTCCGATATCCTATTTCAGGTTGGAGTATGAGAAAAAGATGGAGAAATTTTTTTTTTTCGAACGGCCATAATATATTAAAAAAACTAGCGAGAAGCTAGAAGAAAAACAAAGCAAAAAACCAAAGAAATAAAAAACGAAAAAATTACATAGAATTTAAAGGATCTTTCAACCAATCCGTCCAATTTATCTTGGGTTTGTGAAGTCTCGAAAACAACCAAGAGAAACCAGAAGAAACAATGTTGTCAAACACATGAGATTTCCATTGCTTATGATCTTTGAAAATAATGCCATTGCGAAGCGACCAAATGTTCCAAAAAGTCGAGAAAACATTAATCATAATTATGAGTTTCTTCTTTCGATGATTAGAAAAAGAATCTATCCAACTCCAGACTTCGTCAACTGAATCCCATATCGGAATAGAAATACCAAGCCAACGTCCTACCTTACACCAAATCTAGTAGGATGTATCACATCTAACAAACAGATGACTATGAGATTCTTCCGAAACGTCGCATAAACCACAACATGAATTATCAAAGGTTAAACCTTTAGCTTCCAAGTTCCGAAGAGTAGCAAGTCTGTGAAGTTTTAGCCGCCAAATAAAGATATTAACTTTGATCGAAACATAATTACACCAAACAGTTTTAAACGAAAAGGAGGCATGATAAGAAGAATCAATAATTTTTCTAGCAGAGTGCGTATAAAAAACACCATCATTAGATTTATCCCACCACCAACGATCCGGCTCACCTGAAAACGAAACAGAATCGAGAAGAAAAAGAAGCTGAGCATGCTGCAATTGCTCGGCCCCACTTCTGTGCTCACGACGCCATAACCAGGACCATCCAGAATCAGAAAAATGCGAAGCAACAGAACCAAATTTGACAGTATCCAAAGCGAAAGATCGAGGAAAGCGGATAGCTAAAGAGTCATGACCAATCCAAGGGTCATGCCAAAAATCCGTATGTAACCCATTTCCTACCTTGATGCTCAAACTTTCCTGAGGAAGAACATTATCATGGTGTAATTTTGAAACAACAGAATGAATAGCAGACCATGAGCCAGAAGCATTAGGCATACATGGCATTGAATTACCTTTGTGTAACCCATGAATGGCAGAGATAACCTTTACCCAAAGCGCATCCTTATTAGAGAAGAATCTCCACCTCCATTTGTAAAGAAGAGCAAGATTTAAAGACTTTAAACAATTGACCGAAAGACCTCCTTTATCATATGGGTTTTGTATTAAGCGCCAATTAACCCAATGAATTTTCCTCTCATTATCTTTAGCTCCCCAAAAAAAAGAGGAACGAAGTGATTCTATACGTTGAATGACTTTCTTAGGCGCTTCAAAAAGCGACATAGTAAAGGTAGCAATGGAACCCATAACTGATTTAACCAACGTTAATCTACCACCAAAGGAGAGTAGATTTGCTTTCCAAGATGCAAGGCGATTCTTTACTTTGTCGATGACACCTTTCCAACCCTCGAATCGATGCATATTTTGGCCAACCGAAATGCCAAGGAACGTGAAAGGAAAATTAGCCGAAGAGCAGCCAAGAACTCTAGCTAAACGATTGACCTCATTGGAGTCAACTCCCACACTAAAGACCGAAGATTTGTGAAGGTTGATCTTCAATCCTGAAACAGCAAAAAAACAACCAAGAATAGTGACCAGGTTATAAGCGTTGTAGACATCCCATTCTCCAATAAACAAAACATCATCTGCATAACAACATAGATTAAGCCGAATGTTATTTATACGATTATTAATACGTAATCCAGAGTAAAGAGAAGCATCCGACGCATCATTAATAGCCGCATGGAGGCCTTCCATTCCGATAATAAATAAGAAAGGAGAAAGAGGGTCGCCTTGTCGTAAGCCTCTTTCAATGGAAAATTCAGAAGAAGGACTACCATTTAAAAGTAAAGATGCTTTCGAAGATTTCAAACAAGCTTTGATCCACAAGATCCATTTCATATCAAAACCCATGAATCGCATCATAGAGAAAATGTAAGACCAATGAATCGAGTCGAAAGCTTTATCAAAATCAACCTTAAAAAGCATAGCCTTTTTCTTTTTTCGCTTGCACCAATCAACGACTTCATTAACAATTAAAGGACCATCCAAAATTTGTCTTTCTTTGATAAAAGCGGATTGTTCCGGGCTAATAACAGAACCGATAACCGAAGATAATCGAGTAGCAAGAAGTTTAGCGATTATTTTGTATTGAACTCCGATGAGACTAATAGGGCGATAATCCTGAATCGAGACAGGACTATCCTTCTTTGGAATAAGAGAGAAAAAGGAAGAGTTACATCCCCGCTGGATAACACATAAATCTTGAAAATTTCGAACCATATCAATAACATCATTGCTAATTAAGCTCCAAAAATGTTTGCAGAATTTAAAAGAGAAACCGTCAGGACCCGGAGATTTATCGCTACTACAAGACCATATTGCTTTTTTAATTTCTTCCGGAGAAAAAGCCTCAATTAATGTTCCAGCTTGTGTAGTAGAAAGTTTCCGAATATACCTGCTAGGCGATGTAATAGCAATGCAATCTGATGATTTAAATTTGTTAACGAAAAAATCATAGAAAATTTCTTTGACTGAAGAGGGTTGTGTAACCCAAACGCCATTCGATAAAATACCCGGAATCTGTAATTTTTTTCATTTCCTATTAATTGCAGTGTGAAAAAAAGTGCTATTCTCATCACCCAATGATGTAAAAATTCTCTGATTTTTTTGAGCTAAATTATCGGCTTCAATAGCTTCCAATTTTGCAATATCTTTAAGAATTGTAACCCTTTCTCGAGCTCGAGTATTGTAACATCCCGTGTTTTTCCGTTAAATTTATTTTAACACCGTCTTTTTTTTTAAATAATACCTTTCGTTATTTAAATTCGTAGTTTCCGTTGACTAACGTTCATAATATTTCCGTTATTTAATTATAACATCACTCATTTACTCGAGCGTTTTCAAAATATTCGTTCGGTAAAATCCCGCACCCGCTTCTAAACTCGAGGGACTAAAATTGACACGGGGCAAACTAGTTGACTAGGTCAACTAGTCCACCCCAATCACCACCATTCAACCATCTCCCTCTCTCTCTCTTTCTCTCTAGCAAGAACACACACAAACCCCAACTTCATAAAATCATCATCTAAATTCGGATCGGGAAGCAAACTTCAAAACAAATTACATATTCGTGATCCTCTCATCATCCTCTTCGATTTGGTACCAATTTCATCCATTTTGGGTAACATTTCTAAAACACTAAGATTTCTCTAAATTCGTGTTTTTGATTTGAAATGGTGTTAGTTAGTGTCTATGGCTCGTGTCTAGCATGAATATATGTTTGGTTTGCTCGATTTGATGTTTTGGTGTAACTAGCTTGAAAATGAAAAGTGTATGCTTAATCTTTGATTTTGGATGATGAAATGTGTTTAGATGTTAATGCTTGTGTGTTCAAAGTGTTAGTTACTTCAATAGCTTCGTTTTGGTGTGTTGATTGACATGAAAACCTTACATTAACATGATTAGTGATTTTGAGGTTTGGTTAGGGTTTGACAACTCTTAAAACGAACTTTTGATGCGTTGAATGCTTATTAATGTTATTGATAAGTGTTTAGTTGTATTACATGTTTCATTACCTTCAAAACGGCATATCATATGTATAAATCGGATTCCCGAAACTTGAATTGCAATTGATGAACTTGAAACCTTGTTTTGAAACGTTTAACGAACTTTCGACGAGATTTTTGTTGTCTAAAATGATAAATTTGATTTAGGAAATGTATCTAGTTGTGTTCCTTGTCGAAAGAGCTTTCCGGTGATATAAAATACATGTCTTGATTGTTTGCGGATCATAAACTAGGATTGATTGAAGTTTGGCTCGTGCCTTGTGTTTTCTGCAAACAGGACCTGTAAGCCTCTTGGGACGCCGTCCCAACCTCCTAGACGCCGTCCCACCTTTTGAACCTAGACGCCGTCTAGGATATCAGGACGCCGTCCCACCCTTCAATGTGGGACGCCGTCTAGCAATTTGGGACGCCGTCCCATTGTGCTAAAACTGGCTGTTTTGCTTGGTCATTTGACGTAAAATGTTTGATATGCTACGGACCTCCGATTAACGTGAAACTTGGCCAACATGCTCATATATGATTATATAACTTAGAAAAATTGTCGGATACCCGACCCGACATCGTTGACTTTGACTTTGACCAAGTTTGACTTTTAGCCAAACTTAACCAAACGTTTATGCAATCGTTCTAACATGCTTTTATACTTCATTCTCGCATGAAACTTGACAACGTGATTCACATGCTATACTTTTCGAGTCTTAACGAGCCATAGGACTAATTGAACACATTTCACCCGACCTTGTGTCGTAACCGGTTAATTGATACAACTTACTTGTTTAGGTCAAGGCTAAGCAACTTTCATGCATACGTTACTTTGTGAAGTACTTTTATACTCGTGCACTCGAGGTGAGATCATTAGTCCCACCTTTTCAACAACTTTTATTCTTTTAAATCGTGGGCTGAGAAACATATACATTACATACTTATATACATTTCACATGTATATATACTTTTCATACTTTTATACTTTGAACACAAATACGAATACAAAGATACAGACGAGTTAGAACAAAAAGTCCTCAATCCAATTATCATTAGTTCCACTTGCAGGGTGTAAGTGTAAGCGAGTAATTATGTTGTGTGGCCATACGGGTTTAACGAACCCTCATTCAGACGGTTCGCTACCGTTAGTGGATGAAATATAATTTCAACGTGCATAGTGTATGTTCTAACACTATATTCAAAATTCAGAGGGAAGATTCAGTTAAGCTTTGGTAATTGGGTGCTCGCAATACAAACTACATTCTTCGGAATAAATACGATTTGGATAATCATCTATACAAACTATTGTGGTTCAAAATATACTTTCACAAATACATTTATGATCTCACCAACGTTTTTCGTTGACAGTTTTTCTACATGTTTTCTCAGGTTCATACTTGGCTACTTGATACATGCTTCCGCACTCTTTGATTACTTGATTGGAGTCAACCATGCATGCATACGCTAGGGATAGCACTTTTGGATTCAAACTTTTGTTTACATACTTACGCTATTTATAGCAACTGTGTTTTTAAACTAATTATGTTGCAAGTTATTTCATTTATACTTTATGACTTTTGTAAACTTAGACTTGTTGTCGAACGGTTTTGTAAACTAAACTTGCAAGTCTTGTACCTTTCAAATGAATGCGACATAATTTTGGTCAAACGAGTCTCATATAGGGACTACGACCACGCAACGGGACCTAAGTTAACGGCGCCGTCAATAACGGTTTTGGTCGGGTCGTTACAAGTGGTATCAGAGCGTTGGTTGTAGGGAACTAGGACGTGCATTAGTATGTCTAACAGAGTCGTTAGGACGCATTAGTGAGTCTAGACTACAACCGGATAGTTAGCATTTGCATTCTGACATACATTTGCTATAGATAGCACTTACTTGACTACTTGTGCATTATACTTGAATCATTCTTAGGAAAACTTTTTAATGGTACCCAACCTTCATCATACGAACTCGTATTCCGCCACTTTTTGGTAACACACGTAAATTCATGATTCGTACACGTATGGATGACGACGACTTCATTAGTCACACTTGTTCGGGAACTCAGTCTCCCGGATTGTTATTTGCCACCGTTTCAACTTACTATCGGTTTCCCACTGGTGTTTCTTACTATCTACTTTTTGGTGTTACTACCATCACTACTCTAGGTGAGTATCGTCATCAACATTTATCGCTACGGTTGCGTGCTACTCGTTATCATGACTCGTTACTCTTTTCATACCTAAATACATTATTGTTTGAATCGAACCGATTTGACGTTAACAATCATTTATACACTTCCCGTGGGGAAACGCTTCTTTAGAGTTGTAGAAACTATTTCGATTTAATACGAGTCACGTTTGAGACGTCGTTACATTTTGTTCATTTTAGGTCTTCCCGATGACACGAACTTGAATCTATAGAGTGATGTGGGAATGGAGGTATGAGTTAGCGTAATATAACGACACTCGATCAACGTGGTTATATTACGGTAAGACATACCAAAGTTCTAGTGACGCGTGATGGTGGTTAGACTCGATCAACCTAAACACCACCATGTGCCATGTACATGACTTCATCTTTTCAGGTTTGGACATCCGAAAACTCCGAGAATATTTATAACAACCATACCGGGGACACACCTTCAATTATTGTCAAATTATATTTATGCTTCCGAATGAATTACCGATTCCATTCGACTTCAACCGTATGTCACACGGGTATACTAGCTCGTCCTCGCACAGTCTTATTGACTAACTACAATTTACTCGTTATGCTCACATCGGGGCGGAAACTTCTCTTGCATCACACTCGTACTTCCGGTTCAGGAAATCCTTATTCTAAATTCCCAATGGAGAGAGACTCTCCACGTTATACTAGTATTCACCTCGAGGGTGAATAGTTCCGACGAACGTTTTTCTTTCAGAAACCGAGGAGAACTTGCCCCGACGAACGTTTTTGGAAACCGATAAATCTTCCGCGACGCGAATTTTCTTGAGAAACTTGTCCTAGCTAACGTTTTCAATTCCTAGCAAACTTGTTCAATATGCCTTAGGGAAATGTACCCCGTTTCGGATCGAGATCCTCGTTTCACTTCTAGATTTTGGAGTACCTTACAAAAAGCCTCGGGACCGCGTTTAGACATGAGTACCGCGTACCATCCACAACCCGACGGACCGAACAAACATGCGATTTAAACCTTGGAAACCATAATACAAGTTTGTATTACCAACTTCAAATTTACTTGAGAAAAGTATTTTCCTTTAGCTTAATCCTCGTACTACAATGATTTTCATTCGAGTTTTAACGTCACACCTTTTGAAACCACATGTGACCGGAAACATCATCCTCCTTTTTGTCGAAACCAAGTAAACGATGATCAATTCACCGGGGCCGAGAGGATTTATTCATGAGCAATCGAGAGAATTTATTCATATTCAGGCAAAACCCTACGCGACTCGTAATCACCAAGAGCTACGCCGATGTTAGACGTAAACATTTCAAATTCCACGTGGGAAACCGCGTCACGTTAAGAGTCGCACCTTGGAAAGGTGCAATCCGTTTCGGGAAAACGTAGGAAGCTAAATCCGCGATATTTTGATCCTTTAAATTCTTGGGGTGTTTTGGACCCGTCGCTAGCCGTTTAGATTTTCCGACTCATTTTGAGTCTCCGTTTATCCTACATTCGATGTATCAACTCAAAGACGTGTTTTGCGAAACGAGAACTTGTTATCTCCTTTGATGAACTCACTATCGACGATAAACCTCACTTCCTAGGAGGACCGGTTGAAACCATGAATCATGGAAGCCAAACCTTAAAACAACATATGATCCCGACCGTCAAAATTCGTGGAAATACTCAAGGACGTACCTTCACTTATCCGTAGAATTTACAACGCAAGATCTCGAGTAAGACTCAACAACTACTACTTCCAACTAAATTTCGGGACGAAATTTCTTTTGAGGTGTGGATAATGTAACATCCCGTGTTTTTCCGTTAAATTTATTTTAACACCGTCTTTTTTTTTAAATAATACCTTTCGTTATTTAAATTCGTAGTTTCCGTTGACTAACGTTCATAATATTTCCGTTATTTAATTATAACATCACTCATTTACTCGAGCGTTTTCAAAATATTCGTTCGGTAAAATCCCGCACCCGCTTCTAAACTCGAGGGACTAAAATTGACACGGGGCAAACTAGTTGACTAGGTCAACTAGTCCACCCCAATCACCACCATTCAACCATCTCCCTCTCTCTCTCTTTCTCTCTAGCAAGAACACACACAAACCCCAACTTCATAAAATCATCATCTAAATTCGGATCGGGAAGCAAACTTCAAAACAAATTACATATTCGTGATCCTCTCATCATCCTCTTCGATTTGGTACCAATTTCATCCATTTTGGGTAACATTTCTAAAACACTAAGATTTCTCTAAATTCGTGTTTTTGATTTGAAATGGTGTTAGTTAGTGTCTATGGCTCGTGTCTAGCATGAATATATGTTTGGTTTGCTCGATTTGATGTTTTGGTGTAACTAGCTTGAAAATGAAAAGTGTATGCTTAATCTTTGATTTTGGATGATGAAATGTGTTTAGATGTTAATGCTTGTGTGTTCAAAGTGTTAGTTACTTCAATAGCTTCGTTTTGGTGTGTTGATTGACATGAAAACCTTACATTAACATGATTAGTGATTTTGAGGTTTGGTTAGGGTTTGACAACTCTTAAAACGAACTTTTGATGCGTTGAATGCTTATTAATGTTATTGATAAGTGTTTAGTTGTATTACATGTTTCATTACCTTCAAAACGGCATATCATATGTATAAATCGGATTCCCAAAACTTGAATTGCAATTGATGAACTTGAAACCTTGTTTTGAAACGTTTAACGAACTTTCGACGAGATTTTTGTTGTCTAAAATGATAAATTTGATTTAGGAAATGTATCTAGTTGTGTTCCTTGTCGAAAGAGCTTTCCGGTGATATAAAATACATGTCTTGATTGTTTGCGGATCATAAACTAGGATTGATTGAAGTTTGGCTCGTGCCTTGTGTTTTCTGCAAACAGGACCTGTAAGCCTCTTGGGACGCCGTCCCAACCTCCTAGACACCGTCCCACCTTTTGAACCTAGACGCCGTCTAGGATATCAGGACGCCGTCCCACCCTTCAATGTGGGACGCCGTCTAGCAATTTGGGACGCCGTCCCATTGTGCTAAAACTGGCTGTTTTGCTTGGTCATTTGACGTAAAATGTTTGATATGCTACGGACCTCCGATTAACGTGAAACTTGGCCAACATGCTCATATATGATTATATAACTTAGAAAAATTGTCGGATACCCGACCCGACATCGTTGACTTTGACTTTGACCAAGTTTGACTTTTAGCCAAACTTAACCAAACGTTTATGCAATCGTTCTAACATGCTTTTATACTTCATTCTCGCATGAAACTTGACAACGTGATTCACATGCTATACTTTTCGAGTCTTAACGAGCCATAGGACTAATTGAACACATTTCACCCGACCTTGTGTCGTAACCGGTTAATTGATACAACTTACTTGTTTAGGTCAAGGCTAAGCAACTTTCATGCATACGTTACTTTGTGAAGTAGTTTTATACTCGTGCACTCGAGGTGAGATCATTAGTCCCACCTTTTCAACAACTTTTATTCTTTTAAATCGTGGGCTGAGAAACATATACATTACATACTTATATACATTTCACATGTATATATACTTTTCATACTTTTATACTTTGAACACAAATACGAATACAAAGATACAGACGAGTTAGAACAAAAAGTCCTCAATCCAATTATCATTAGTTCCACTTGCAGGGTGTAAGTGTAAGCGAGTAATTATGTTGTGTGGCCATACGGGTTTAACGAACCCTCATTCAGACGGTTCGCTACCGTTAGTGGATGAAATATAATTTCAACGTGCATAGTGTATGTTCTAACACTATATTCAAAATTCAGAGGGAAGATTCAGTTAAGCTTTGGTAATTGGGTGCTCGCAATACAAACTACATTCTTCGGAATAAATACGATTTGGATAATCATCTATACAAACTATTGTGGTTCAAAATATACTTTCACAAATACATTTATGATCTCACCAACGTTTTTCGTTGACAGTTTTTCTACATGTTTTCTCAGGTTCATACTTGGCTACTTGATACATGCTTCCGCACTCTTTGATTACTTGATTGGAGTCAACCATGCATGCATACGCTAGGGATAGCACTTTTGGATTCAAACTTTTGTTTACATACTTACGCTATTTATAGCAACTGTGTTTTTAAACTAATTATGTTGCAAGTTATTTCATTTATACTTTATGACTTTTGTAAACTTAGACTTGTTGTCGAACGGTTTTGTAAACTAAACTTGCAAGTCTTGTACCTTTCAAATGAATGCGACATAATTTTGGTCAAACGAGTCTCATATAGGGACTACGACCACGCAACGGGACCTAAGTTAACGGCGCCGTCAATAACGGTTTTGGTCGGGTCGTTACAAGTATCATGCATTACTCCATTATCAATCTGCGCATCAATGTCAGCCAAATGTAACAAAAGCTGACTTTTTTCATTATTCGATCGAAGACGAATTTATTTGTGCCAAGATCTTAACGCCTCTTTGACATGTTTCAATTTGTTTTTGAAACGTGTTTGAGGATTATAAGTCGAAGATGAATTGAAATTGTGCCAAGCGTTGATTACAATGTCATCAAAACCTTCAATATCAAACCAAGAGTTGAAAAGTTTAAAAAGGATAGGGCCGTAATCAATTGGATTATTTTTCAAAATAATGGGGCAATGATCCGACCAAATATTTGAAAGAATTAAACCCGTTAAGCTCGGAAAAACATCCAATAGCTCTTCTGAAACAAGGAACCGGTCAAGCTTAGCTCGTTGAGTGAAAGATTTGTTAAATCTAGTGAATTCACGTCCCCCCATAGGAATATCCAAAAGATTACTAGAAGCGATAAAGTTGTTGAAGTCTACAGCTTCGGTATTACTGAAATGAGCACCAAATCTTTCCTGAGGGTTTCTTACTGTGTTGAAATCACCAAAAACAATAAAATGACCTGCATTAGAGGATACAAACGAAGTAATGTAATCCCATAGACACCTCTTTCTAATTCTAGATTGGGGAGCATATACATTGATGAGAAAACATGGAGAAGAGCAATTAGCCAAAGTTCCTGCTACAATAAGCACATTAGATAAAGAAATAATATTGCTACATGAAAAAACACTTGGATCCCACATTGTTAAAATACCACCAGAACGTCCCGAGGCACTTGATGAAGCAAATCTGAAATGAAAGTTTCCCCAAAGCGCTTTGAAAGCGGCATGATTAGGGGAAGTAAGCTTTGTTTCTTGAATACCTAGAATGGTGATAGCATGTTCATTGCACAAATTACGAATCCATCTTTGCTTAAAATCGAAATTCACCCCTCCTCCAATATTAATTGACATAAAATTCAGTAAATCATATTAAATCCACGCATACTCAAGACAACCTTTTTTAAGTTTGCGGGACAATTCTTTACATCATAACCAAGGAGTTCACCAAATTTTTTTAGTTTGGTCGAAGCAGCAGTGGAGTTAAATGAGTGGGAATCCGAACTTACTACCGGAGAATGAAATCGCACTCCATTGAAACCTGGGGCTTTAGAAAAAGAAGAACTGTTAGACATGCTAACCTTATGTTTTGGAGTGTTGCTATTCCTTTCTTGTCTCACTTGATCTTCATTTATATCTTTTATCTGAGTATTATTTGGTGCTACAATTTCATTAGGTTTATCAGTAACAACCGGATGTGTAGCGTTTGCGAGAGCCTCATCAACATGTAACTGATCAGACATTATGTCGACCACTTTGTCATTCATTTTTTCAGCCACATTTTCAACGATAGGGTAGTTAAATATGGTTTCAGGGATTTCCTCAGATTCCTCCGAAGAAACAGAATTATTGGACTTATCATTTTCTAGATCAAAATCAACAGATCCATCTACTGACTTTTCTTCTTCAATGTCTAAAATAGAAGCATACCAATTTAGGTGCTCTCTGACTAAGATTTTATAATGTCGTTTTTTGATAATAACATGAATAGCATCATGAATGTAATCAAGCCTATTGGTAACAGCATAAATCTTCCCACAATCAGACTGTTTCGAAGGCAAAGAGAAAGCATAATTGCCGAATTTGAGAGCAATTTTCTTGTAAATGTCTTCAGTCCACGCACATGAAGGTAAGCCTGCAATATCCAAACACACAACACGTTCCTTTACAACAAATGATTCATCGTACCTTTTCCATTCAGAAAAGTAAGCGAGGATGGCTTGATTCTTAGAGAAAAGGTCTAAAGCTTTCTCACAAGTAAAAACAATATCAATCCAAGATCCACCCAGGTGATGAATTTCAAAATCTGTAAAACCTTCAACAAACCATATGCGTTTAATATAAGGGATCAGTTCAGGGTTTTTCAATTTAACAAAGAGAAGGAGAGGAATATCTTTATGATCAACTAAGTCGTTATCAGGAATTTCAAGTGGTGTAATGACAATTGGGTACGATTTAACCTGTTCGTGTACGGTAGCAGCATACGATTTGGAATTATTAGATAAGGGTGGGAAGTTCTGTAGGTTCTGGATTCGTGTTGGATGGATAAATGTTTTACCTTGATTATTAGGTGCAGGGGTTTTGTGTTTGAAAGCTTCATCACGACCAAACCTAGCAATTGAAGCGTGGAGATGAAAGTTTCCGATCCAAAGAGATGACAAGCGATTTGTTAAAGATTGAACCGATTGAACGTTAATGAATCTAACAAACGCGAACCTGCATCCTTGTTTAGAAAGTTTTCGGGGGATATACACATCCAGAACCGATCCAAATTCCTTGCATAAGATACGTAAATCATTGTTGCCGAATTCATGAGGGAAGTTACATACGTAGATCGAAGTAGACACCTTAGCAGCGTTAACATGATCCGTATGAGAGGGCATGTTGGATCCCGCCTGGAAAACGACGGAGAAGAAAAACCGTTGCAGAAAATCGCCAATTTGTTGTTGGTAGCTGATCTGAGATTGAGTAATTGGACGAGAATGACGAGATGGACAAACCACCGGCGTTTGATCCCGCCGGCGATGATCTTTGATCTATGGTCTGAGATGCAGTGTGAACACATTGAAAGAGAAAAGGGATTTTTAGATGCAGTGTGAACACGTCTGAGATAGAGAAATTGTTACGCTCTCATTGCTAAACTCATTCCAAAGTCTGGTTGTGAGGTTCGCGTGTTTGTGGATTTATTGGATGGGTGGATCCACCCATGTGTAACATAGCAGGTGAGATAATTCCTGGATTGCATCGAAATAATTACAGGCTGGAAGAAAGTATCAAAGAAAAATATGCTGAGTTGCTAATGTTGAAGAAGATTTTCGTTGTTAGCTGGATTGCTTTTATTTGTTATTTTTTGTTTCATTAGATGATCCTTTATTTATTCTGGTATTTCCTTCAAGTCGTCTATGTTTTTTTGTTACTTTTGAAATTAGATCCTTTTGAATTCTATTGAATAAAAGTTCATTCAACTCTTGTGGTATTTACTCTTTTTGCAATTTTTTGGCTATTTGTGATGATATATGATTATTGCAATATCTCGTCTATACAAGTCACCAATAAAGTGACTAATGGTGTATGCTTATAAAAACAACTAATTACAAGAAAAAGACACTTCCCCGACGACGTTTGCCGACGACATGTCCTTGCAAAATGTGCTTACCGACGACCTGTCGTCGGCAAGGCGTCGTCGGTGAAGCCTCGTCGGCAAGTTGACTGTTACCGACGAAACTTGTTGCCTGCCGAAGACATATGGGCCCCACTTTTACCAATCCGGTCAAACTTTTTATGCCGACGACTTCGATCCCTTACCGACGACATGTTGCCGACGACGAGTGGCAACGACATGTCGTCGGTAACCGTATAGTCAAAGTTGGACTTTTTAGTCAAACCAACAAAACAATTTGGTCAATTCAGTTGTTGACGACATATTTGCCGACGACATGTCCTTGACAGGTATAAGAAACAGATTTGGACAGCAGCCTGTTTCAAAGTTGTCCTTGCTTATCTAGCTGCCAACGACATGTCCTTGCCGACGACATCTCTTGTTTGTTGAATGTTTAGCCAACGACATGTCCTTGCTTATCTAGCATCTCTTGCTAAAAAAATAAAAAAAAAACAAAAAAAAAACAATTTACTCTCGGTAAATTAAATATATCATCCATCCGACCCGTTTTGCCCCACTTAAACTGTTATATATGGTTTGAACTATTTGCATATATATATGCAATTGAACTACCTGCGCGCGCGCGCACACACACACACACACACATACATACATACATACATACACACACACACACACACACACACACACACATATATATATATATATATATATATATATATATATATATATATATATATATATATATATATATATATATATATATATATATATATATAGTCATAGTTCATTGATTGAATGTATCATTAACCATTTTTTTTTGGTACGAGGAACTTATCATGAATCCACTGATTTCTGTCGCTTCCGTTATTGCTGATATATATATATATATATATATATATATATATATATATATATATATATATATATATGTAGTAGCCAAATATCAATGGCAGCTAGTTCAAACCATTTGTTACTTAGGCCATTTCAGTAGGCAGCATCTGTTATATTTTAAGACGAAATTATACCGGTAACATATATGGTAACATATATACTGACAAGATATAAATCAACAAACCATGTTTAAAAATTTAACATCAAACTGTTGTCATGCATATAATTAAACACTATAATTACTTACATGATAATCACGTGCTACCGTGGAATTCCAATTACCCTTATCATCGCAATGTGTCTGTTTCCAGTGGCTGATAAGACCAAGATGATGTTCAGGTGACTTCTTCCTCTGCAATCATTCAAAATTCTACATGACTTGCTCACCTAAATTTAAAAGTAACAGTATTTAAAATTTAAGCTACTTACGCTTTCCACAATCCGACTAACATACGATTTGCTCCCATGTTTACTCGCGAATTTTTGTTTTTTCCTGTTTGCTTTGTTCTTCTCTGAACGAGCAATTACATCAGGGTCCATGAAATGGTCCACTAACTTCTCCCACAGGTCCTGATCCATTTCATCTGGCGGTGAATTACGAAGGTTACCAGGGACATCGTAACCTTTTCGTTTTTCAAAATGATTCTTCTTTAGGTTGTTTTTGGCGTCTCTATAAGATTGGACACATTGGGCCTCAATCCCGGCTCTAACCAATGTTTCAACATCACCACCATCTAACCACGGGCGCATATCGAAGAACGCCTACAAAAGTAAATAATATAGTTAGAATGTTTATATTTGACAAATATATATATCGAATAGTGTATTACACAAATTAACCTCTATCTCTGGAAAAATATCTTCTTTCTCATCTGCGGGTACTTTATTCCAAGCTTTGTAATGTTTGGGAAAGCTAGGGTCCCCTACTATCGACCCGATCATAGAAATTAGCATCTGGCCATGCTTCTTTAGCGGGCGACCAGTAAACTGCTCATCAACGTCAAACTTGACTTGTAACGGTCTCTCACCGTTTTTCAAAAAGGCAGCTCTGAGATTGTTGTTTGTGGTACGACCACGAGCCCGTCCACGAGCCCTCTTACGCACTGCAAGTTCAAAATGCAAAATTAGAAATACAAGTAGTTAGATCTCAACTGTATAATATAAAAGTATAATACAAATATAATAAACAGAACAATGATATAAACAACAAATTAATAACAAGACTTGGTTTTTTTTAAAACATGTATACAATCAAATATCGTGTTCAAAATGCAAAATATCTTACCAACGTGTTCCCTCGGGACCTGGCAATTACCACCTGGATTGGGAGGACCCATACCCCCTGCATCTCCTCCGTGAGTCACATCGGCCATCTGCTTAAATACAAGTATAATAAACAGAACAATGATATAAACAATATAATTAAGTAGAACAATCGCACGTGCATATAAGATAATGTAACTATTACAAAACATAGTGCTTTTAAGCCAACAAATTAATAACAAGACTTGGTGTTTTTTAAAACATGTAACAATTACAAATCAATCTGCCTCATCACTAGAATAAGTTTCATTAGAAGGCACTTGCGGTTCGCATAAGTCATCGATCTCCACATCTTCGCTATCATAATCATTAACATGAGCATCAACATCATCAGTCTCCACCTCTACCCAATCATCATCGTCATCATCATCAATAAAATCAATATCGTGTGATCTTGTAGGAGTAAATTCAACTGATGTCGCTTGCCCGGGTATACTCAAGCTTCCATAAGTCAAGTTATCCATATCAGCATCCAGTGTAGTATCAGATGAACTGGTGCCGTGAATAACATCTATATCGGTATCTACGATGACGTCTCTACCCCATATTTTTCGATGATTAACCTCTTGTACAACCTTCCAATGTCGAGTTTTAGACGGGTCGTCGAGGTAAAATATTTGCTTAGCTTGGGTTGCAAGAATGTGTTGGTCATTTTTAAACCACTCCTGACTTGTACAAATACTTGTTATGTTATTTTTGGTAACACAACGTTGTACACGGCGGGTATTTTCAGTCTTGAACCATTTACATCTTAGTAACACAACCTTGAATGCAAATTTGTAATTAAGCTCCAAAATATCTTCCAACTAGCCGTAATAAGTTGATCCATCAATCCCTGGTGTTGAAACTCCACTGTTTTGAGTTGTACGACGACAATCACGACTATGAACTACAAACCTAACACCGTTCACTATGCAAGCGGTGTAAGAGTTTGCAACAGTCAACGGACCGATAGCTAAAGACAGTAATTCATCGCTACAACTAGATTTGTCATCTACTCGTAGACGGCGTATCTATAAAAAGAAAAACATTAAATTAGATAGGTGGATATGAATACCGTATTTTAACAATTTAGCTTAATATACAATGAGTTTACCTTATGTTGAAACCAGCTTGGAAAATTTGCTTTCATGTCCTTTTCGGGATTCTCAGTTGTAAACTCGCTGTATATAAACAAGATATTAACTAGTATATTCACGGATGTTGCTAAGTCACTGGAAAGATAATTCATATAACTGCGGATTTTCAATTCATATAAAAACTTAAAACATACATCAAATGTATAATAGTTAGTAGTATACGAGGCCGGGTAGTCCAACTATGGCAAGCAACATAACCCACTCTTCGAATGTTTTGTCTCAGTTATGGTACGTTTGAGTAATATACTAGTTAAGAAAATTTCAGCAGCGTTTCCCATTAACTCCCCAAATATGTGCATAAAACACATATTCGTAGGAGTAAAGGAAAAACGTTGTCGATATTTTCTTAACTAGTATATATTACTCGCACGCATCCACATCCTAAAAGAGACAAGACATTCGAAAAGCAGTCCCAAACGGGGGACTTTCCAAAATTAACTTCTAATAAGTTAAATTTGGACGGGTATTCTATAGGATTGGTTAATTTTGAACCTAAGATATTTATTAAACGAAATTAACCAATAAACCTAACAATGTTAACTAAATGATTCTAAGCATACTTATGTTAACAACAACAACAACAGAGTACTATATAATCATTATAACTAGTAAACATGTAAACATACACACATGGTAAATTCCAAAACACGGTTCATTGTTTACATAACTATGCACCTTTTCAATTTAGGTTTCAGTTATAATCAAATATAACATGTATTTTAAGTCCATCATGTCAATCACTTGTACACTTTTTATTTTAATTTAACATTAACATGGAAAACATACAACATATATGTATCTTTTTCCGTTCTCAAAATAGCAGCCTCTTGTTATTATTTTAGTCCTTTTCGATGTATATGTATTTTTGTTGCACAATTATCCCATCAAACACAGACACTAAACCTCAAACACAAACAAATTCACATGGTTGAGCTCAGATCCGAAAATTTGAGCAACAATTTCTCAAAATCATAAGTTTAAATTTAAACAAAGTTAAGATGTTACCTTGTGCAAGCTTTTGAAACTTCCATTGGAAGTTAGCAGGAGTTTTTGGAAGAATTAGGTCATGCTTGTGAAAGAGACCGAAGGTAATTTGGAACAAAAAGTGAAAAGAGAGGCGCAATAAAAGGAGGGTTATACTTGGGAGAGTAAAAAAGGCGGGCCACTAAAATTATTTGGAGGGAATCTGAAAATTGGGCCCTGACGACATCCGGCCGACGACATTTATTTTGGCCGACGACTTCTTTTCCGACGACACAAGTTCCATATTTGCCGACGATTTGTCGTTGGGACGCCCAACTAGTATTTTCAATATTTTACTTTTATTAAGGCTTATAAATTATAATTATCAAAAATTAAATTCTTTTTTTTTTTTTGGTAAGCGAGGAAACTCTCCTATGGACGAGCAGCTCCCCCATAGAAGGTAAAACCTCGGGTAATCAAGCCTCCCGAGCGCGAGACCTGGTACCAGGTGAATTGCGCATTATGCGCACCCTCTAGTCACACTCTCTTTTTGAACAATTTGGCATAGCCAGGAATTGAACCCGGGTGGTGTGCTTCATTGGGTAACTCGGTGGCCACTTAGGCAAGTCTGAATGGTTTCAAAAATTAATTTATATATATATATATATATATATATATATATATATATATATATATATATATATATATATATATATATATATATATATATATATATATATATATATATATATATATATATATATATATATATATATAGTGGACCAATCCATGGATAAGCACTAAATGGGGCACAAACTGGATAAGTAAAATTTCAAAATTTTTTTTTTTTAAAAAACGATCCTTTAATATGCAAATAGAAGAAAACGGAAAAATTTTAAAAAGTTTTTGAACAAAATCGTTCGAAAATCGATGATGAATGGTAAACATCGATGATGAATGGTAAAATTAACCATTCATCTGGTTAATTTATCATTCATTTTTGTTCGCGATGAATGATAAAATTAATCAATCCTAAAAAAAACAGATGAATGGTTAATTTAACCATTCATCTGTTTATGATGAATGATAAAAAAACAGATGAATGGTTAATTTAACCATTCATCTGGTTTTTTTAGCATTGATTAATTTTATCATTAATCGTAAACAAGATGAATGATAAATTAACCCGATGAATGGTTAATTTTACCATTCATCATCGATTTTTGAAAGATTTTGAACTTTTATTTTATGAAAAAAATTGATTAGAGGTGCATTTTAATGCAGATTTATGAATGTAAAAAAAATTCAAAAAAAAAAAATTTTATTTTGCTTATCCGGTTTGTACTCCTTTTAAGCTTATCCATGGATCGTGCCCCTATATATATATATATATATATATATATATATATATATATATATATATATATATATATATATATATATATATATATATATATATATATATATATATATATATATATATATATATATATATATATATATATTTTACATACTACAATATATTTATACATATTTATATTTTATATAAATTTACATATTATAAATTAAGATCGTCGTCGTTTTGTTTAGTTGTCATCTATTTCCTCAATTAACCAGTAGCATGTGCCAAACATGTGAGGCCAATTTTGTCATTTTATTTCTTTTACAGTTCAAGGATGACCGGCATAATTTTGTCTTTCTTCTCTTATCTTCATCTTCATCTTCCCAATATTTCACAAACCCTAAAAAGTACCCCTCAATATTTGACAAAGCTTCAATGGCACATCATTTCTTCGGTCATCTTTTCGGATCAAATTTCGGTCAAAACATAACCATCAAATAGAAACTAAAAGGATCGATTATTATTATCAAACATGCCTTCAACTTCAAATAAAAAGATAGACACACATGGCTTGAAAATTTACTCTACACAGATGACTTGAAAATTAACACATAGAAAATTAACGGAAACAACTTGTCACCATCCAAACAAATGGCTTGAATCTCAATAGTAAATTTACACAAATCTTGTTAAACCATTAAATAGAAGGTTACTCCAGACACATCGAAATCGAAGGTGCTACTACTGACGATCAAATATAATCGACGATAAACTCTAGAATTCACAACCACCACCGTCTTCATTGTCTCCCACCCCAACAAAACCACCGCTATGGGGATTGAAACATTAAAATATCAATCGATCAATTTAAGATGATAATCGATTGATATTCGTTTTTTGTTAAATAGTGATAAAGTTGTGCCGAGTGGTGCTAAGTGCTCCTTGGTGGAGTTATTGGAGTGTCGGTGTGACAAATACTATCGGTCCTGCTATGGCGATTGAAGCATTAAAATACATAAGTTATAAGTTTATAATTTCCGAATCTGCACCTACTCTCAATCCTTATATATATTATTAATACATTATAACTTATATTATGTCATTATTTATTATATTATACATTAATTAATTCTTATACTAATTGAAGCCGATCATATATAGTCACGTCAAAATCCTTATACTAATTGAAGTCGTTTGTATGGTCGTGGCAATTTGTCAAAAGACAACTTTTCTATATTCCTTTATAAATTTTTCTTTATATGTTTTATCAACATTAATTTTTCTATTCTTACAAAATCATATATATATATATATATATATATATATATATATATATATATATATATATATATTATACATTAGAACTTAATATTAGTATTTTTGTACTCTACCGACGACTCTTACCGACGACAAGTCGTCGGTAAGCAATAGGAGGGAAACTGTAAAAAGGGCGCATTGTATTGGCGCCGGTTTCTTCTGTACGGAAAACTTTGTTACCCTTGCTGACGACACTTGCCGACGACATGTCCTTGGCAAGTTTTACATTCAATAACTCGACGAAATTCTGATCAAGAAAGTTTGAATGTTGTCGTTTAGTGCGTTGTTGCCGACGACATCATGTCGTCGCCAAAAGCTTCGTCGGGGAAATTACCTTTTCTTGTAGTGAACCAATGAAATGAATACACAATTTTGACATTATGTTGAATCGTCTCACCAGTTTCACTAAGATAAAGTAAATAAGCAGTTTATATGCACTTGTTATTTTAACAGAAGTTTGACACTTGTTTTTGTAACCATACACCAATATTGTATGTATGCAGTACTGTAACACATGATTTTTACACTACTTGTAATCAAGCAACACAAATGACTTTTTAATATATGGAACAAAAGTGTGAACCAACTAACTTATAACCCGATGATTTGGTTAAAAGAGGACCCTTTATTAAACCGTCATATTTTTTGTTCACTTGGCTAAAAATGAAAACTGTAAATTTTACGACTAAAGTAAAGGGTCCTATTATTAAAGTTAATTAATGGTCATGATAACCTAATTATATCATTATAAGGACCCCATTATCAAACTATCCTATTAATATAGTGAATTCACGGCCATGATAATCGGATGATATGAGTTATAGGACCCTTATATTAAACCGTCACATTCATTCCATTTGTCTGTACACTTGGTTAATAACGCAAGTTATAATTGTACTACCAAATTTAAGGGTCCTAATATTAGAGTTAATTAATGACCATGACAACGTAATGATATTGTAGTGACCCGAACTTTTCCATTTTTATATATATTAATTGAGATTGATATTTACATAACTAAATGTTTCCAACGTGTTAAGAAATCAAACTTGTTAAGACTTGATTAAATGAAATAAGTTTCATATAGACAATTGATCACCCAAGTTGACCGGCGATTCACGAACGTTACAAATTTGTAAAAACTACATGTTGTGGTATATATAGACATATATATATATATATATATATATATATATATATATATATATATATATATATATATGTATATATATATATATATGTATATATATATATATATATGTATATATATATATATATATGTATATATATATATATATATATATATGTATATATATATATATATATATATATATATATATATATATATATGGTTGACATGAGTTTATGATGAGTAAGTATCTCACTAAGTATATTAACAATGTGTGATATACATAAGAAATGAGAATACTAAGTTAAGAAACTAAAAACGATATATATAACGATTATCGTTATAACAACGTCTTACTAGGTACATATGAATCATATTAAGATATTGATACACTTGGTTAATTATGTTAAATGATAAGTAAATATATCATTAAGTGTATTAACAATGAACTACATATGTAAAAATAAGACTACTAACTTAATGATTTCGAAACGAGACATATATGTAACGATTATCGTTGTAACGACATTTAACTGTATATATATCATACTAAGATATATTATATATCATAATATCATGATAATTTAACAATTTAACATCTCATTTGATATAATAAACAATGGGTTAACAACATTTAACAAGATCGTTAACCTAAAGGTTTCAAAACAACATTTACATGTAACGACTAACGATGACTTAACGACTCAGTTAAAATGTATATACATGTAGTGTTTTAATATGTATTCATACACTTTTGAAAGACTTCAAGACACTTATCAAAATACTTCTACTTAACAAAAATGCTTACAATTACATCCTCGTTCAGTTTCATCAACAATTCTACTCGTATGCACCTGTATTCGTACTCGTACAATACACAGCTTTTAGATGTATGTACTATTGGTATATACACTCCAATGATTAGCTCTTAGAAGCCCATGTGAGTCACCTAACACATGTGGGAACCATTATTTGGCAACTAGCACGAAATATCTCATAAAATTACAAAAATATGAGTAATCATTCATGACTTATTTACATGAAAACAAAATTACATATCCTTTATATCTAATCCATATACCAACGACCAAAAACACCTACAAACACTTTCATTCTTAAATTTTCTTCATCTAATTGATCTCTCTCAAGTTCCATCTTCAAGTTCTAAGTGTTCTTCATAAATTCCATAAGTATAGTTTCATAAAAATCAATAATACTTCCAAGTTTGCAAGTCTACTTCCAAGCTTTCTAATCCATTCCAAGTAATCATCTAAGATCAAGGAACCTTTGTTATTTACAGTAGGTTATCTTTCTAATTCAAGGTAATATTCATATTCAAACTTTGATTCAATTTCTACAACTATAACAATCTTATTTCGAGTGAAAATCTTACTTGAACTGTTTTCATGTCATGATTCTGTTTCAAGAACTTTCAAGCCATCCAAGGATCCTTTAAAGCTAGATCTATTTTTCTCATTTCCAGTAGTTTTATCCAAAAAACTTGAGGTAGTAATGATGTTCATAACATCATTCGATTCATACATATAAAGCTATCTTATTCGAAGGTTTAAACTTGTAATCACTAGAACATAGTTTAGTTAATTCTAAAATTGATCGCAAATAAAAGTTAATCCTTCTAACGT
This sequence comes from Rutidosis leptorrhynchoides, assembly GCF_046630445.1. Taxonomy (NCBI): domain Eukaryota; kingdom Viridiplantae; phylum Streptophyta; class Magnoliopsida; order Asterales; family Asteraceae; genus Rutidosis; species Rutidosis leptorrhynchoides. The sequence goes on from NC_092333.1 coordinate 170,500,801, forward strand.
GACTTTTAAAATCAACTAAACACATGTTATATATCTATATGATATGCTAACTTAATGATTTAAAACCTGGAAACACGATGAACACCATAAAATCGGATATACGCCGTCGTAGTGAAACCGGGGGCTGTTTTGGTTTGGATAATTAAAAACTATGATAAACTTTGATTTAAAAGTTTTTCTTCTAGGAAAATGATTTTTCATATGAACATGAAACTATATCCAAAAATCAAGGTTAAACTCAAAGTGGAAGTATGTTTTCTAAAATGGTCATCTAGACGTCGTTCTTTCGACTGAAATGACTACCTTTACAAAAACGACTTGTAACTTATATTTCTGACTATAAAAGTATACTTTTTATGTATAGATTCATAAAATAGAGTTCAATATGAAACCATAGCAATTTGATTCACTCAAAACGGATTTAAAATGAAGAAGTTATGGGTAAAACAAGATTGGATATTTTTGATCTTTTTAGCTAAGGGAAATGTTTAACAAATCTATACAAATCATATCCTAGCTAACTTATATTGTATTATACATGTATTCTAATATATTATGTAATCTTGAGATACCATAGACACGTATGCAAATGTTTTGACATATCATATCGACCCATGTATATATATTATTTGGAACAACCATAGACACTCTATATGCAGTAATGTTGGAGTTAGCTATACAGGGTTGAGGTTGATTCCAAAAATATATATACTTTGAGTTGTGATCTATCCTAAGACGTGTATACATTAGGTCGTGAATTGATTCAAGATAATATATATCGATTTATTTCTGTACATCTAACTGTGGACAACTAGTTGTAGGTTACTAACGAGGACAACTGACTTAATACACTCAAATCTTTAAAACATAATAAAAATGGTTGTAATTATATTTTGATCATACTTTGATATATATGTACATATTTGTATAGGTTCGTGAATCGATCCGTGGCCAAGTCTTATTTCCGAGGAAGGAAATATCTGTAAAAGTGAGTTATAGTCCCACTTTTAAAATCTAATATTTTTGGGATGAGAATACATGCAGGTTTTATAAATGATTTACAAAATAGACACAAGTACGTGAAACTACATTCTATGGTTGAATTATCGAAATCGAATATGCCCCTTTTTATTAAGTCTGGTAGATAGATCTATTGGGCCTAACAAACCCCATTCAAAGTACCGGATGCTTTAGTACTTCGAAATTTATATCATATCCGAAGGGTGTCCCGGAATGATGGGGATATTCTTATATATGCATCTTGTTAATGTCGGTTACCAGGTGTTCACCATATGAATGATTTTTATCTCTATGTATGGGATGTGTATTGAAATATGAAATCTTGTGGTCTATTGTTACGATTTGATATATATAGGTTAAACCTATAACTCACCAACATTTTTGTTGACGTTTAAAGCATGTTTATTCTCAGGTGAATACTAAGAGCTTCCGCTATTGCATACTAAAATAAGGACAAGATTTGGAGTCCATGTTTGTATGATATTGTGTAAAAACTGCATTCAAGAAACATATGTCGATGTAATATATTTCTATTGTAAACCATTATGTAATGGTCATGTGTAAACAGTATATTTTAGATTATCATTATTTGATAATCTACGTAATGCTTTTAAAACCTTTATTGATAAAATAAAGGTTATGGTATTTTAAAAATGAATGCAGTCTTTGAAAAACGTCTCATATAGAGGTCAAAACCTCGCAACGAAATCAATTAATATGGAACGTTTATAATCAATATGAACGGGACATTTCAGTTGGTATCCGAGCGTTGGTCTTAGAGAACCAGAAAATTTCCATTAGTGTGTCTTATCGAGTTTGTTAGGATGCATTAGTGAGTCTGGACTTCGACCGTGTTTTCTTTAAAAATGATTGCTTAACATTTTTGTTAGAAACTATATATTATTAACATGCAAATATTATGTGATATATTAATCTCTTAACATGTTTGATATTATGTGATAGATGTCTACCTCTAGCACAAATCCCATTGACTCACCTAATAATAACGAAGAGTCGAATATATATTGGCAAGATTCACAAGTTCCCGAAGAACCGGAAGAAGAAGAAACGGAACCGGAAGAAGAGGAACCGGAAGAAGAGGAACCGGAAGAAGAAGAGGTTCCGGAGGGGGAATAGTAGGAACCACAGAAAATCGGTCAAATAAAAGAAAATCCTCAACCAATGGAACAAAGTTAATAATGGTCAATGATGTTTCCGCTAAGGAAGCAAAATATTGGGAAAATTACCAATTTTTCGATGAATCGGATCCTGATGAGGATTCCGATGATGTTATAGAAATTACCCCGACCCAATTTAATGAGGCAAAAAAAATAATAAGGGAAAAGGCATCAAAATAGAGAAATCTGATTCCGACCCCGATGAACTTTATATGTACTGTCAACACCCGTATTTTCAATATCATGACAATAACCCGGGAACCTCTAAACCACCAGGTTTTTCTAAACTAATGTGGAAAACGATGGCTCGTATTAGAGGAACATCATATATCCCAAGAAAATTACTAAAAAGAACCAAGTCCGAAGAAGAAGAAACCAGTGATTCAGATTAGAGGGGTGTGAGCATGTTGTGTAATAAATGTATTGTAGTGTGCTTGTACTTTTATGTTCTATGTAAAAATTGCTTGTATTGTTTGTTATTACGAATCTAATCCTTGTCTATTTTACAGTATAAAAACAAAATGGACGTTAAGGGTAGACAACCGAATATTTTAGAAGACCTACCAGAGGATATGATTGAGGAAATCTTGTCTAGAGTCGGTCAGAATTCATCAGCACATTTAGTTATGGCGAAATTAACTTGTCAAACATTTGAAAGACTTTCCAGAAATGCCTTAGTTTATAAAAGGCTTTCCTTTGATAGGTGGGGTATATCACATTGGGGAGACTTTAAGTTACGCCGTGTTTTCTTTAAAGCGTTAAATGCGGGGAACCCAAATGCAATTTTATACTACGGGTTAAGAACCTATTTTGACTCCACATATCCCAACATAGGATTTCGTGAATTAGAAAGAGCTTCTAACATGCAACATAAAGAAGCATGTTATGCTTACGGGTTAGTGATGTTCGCTTCTTACCAAAGTGAGAAAAAGAACATCGGATTGCAGCTTTTAAATAAAACTTTCCCACAAGTGACGGATTCAGTAGTTGGGGTGAGAAACAAGGTTTTTAAATTATTACGAGGCTGTTGGACATTACGAAACCCTCGTCTTTTTGACGACATTACAACATGCTGCCTAGCCAATGGTCATAACGGTTATTTTCCACAAGACCAAGGATGGGAAGTCGTCTTAGTAAAACCAGAATGCATGACTTGTTTCTGGACTTATGAATTACGTGTCTTTATTTCCTTTGCTGAACAACTTGCGTATTAACTAGATTTATCTTCAAAACTGTCCTGTATCATAGTGTACTATATTTCATGTTATATGTAATATAGCGAAGTTGTAAGTTTGAAGAATATTTGTATATGATATATTATTATAATCAGTTTTTCATATGGAATTGTAGTAGTTAAATTGTATTTAGCTACTAAGTATGAACTTAACGGGTAGGTAGTACCCTAATTTAAACTTATAAAACGCTAATATGAAGAAAAAGCTTTTATAAATGAATTCATATTATTCTACGAGATACTATTGACTACTCTTAATATTCTGTATGATTAACTTGTTTCATTCGACTATTTTGAAGGAAATGGCACCGACTACTCGACACATCTTGAATATGAGCAAAGAGGAATTTCGTGTCTTTTTTGCTTCAAACATAGCTGCAGTACAGGTCGCGCTACATACCAACAATAACTTTGAATCTAGCAATATAGCTAACGGCGCAAGAAATCGTGTAGGATGCTCCTACAAGGAATTCACTGCCTGCAAACCTTCAGAATTTGATGGGACCGAAGGACCAATCGGATTGAAACGGTGGACCGAGAAAGTTGAATCGGTGTTTGCCATAAGTAAGTGTGCTGAAGGAGATAAAGTGAAGTACGCTACGCATACCTTCACAGGTATTGCGTTAACATGGTGGAATACCTATCTAGAGCAAGTGGGACAAGATGCTGCTTACGCGCTACCGTGGTCAGCATTCAAGCATTTGATGAACGAGAAGTACCGTCCCAGAACCGAGGTCAATAAGCTCAAGTCAGAACTTAGTGGGTTACAAACAGAGGGATTCGATATTACTTCGTACGAAAGACGATTCATAGAATTGTGCCTATTGTGTTCCAGAGCGTTCGAAGATGAGGAAGAGAAGATCGACGCGTTTGTGAAAGGGTTACCGGAGAGAATCCAAGAAGATATAAGTTCACATGAGCCTGCCTCCATACAAAAGTCATGTAGAATGGCTCACAAACTAGTGAACCAGATTAAGGAAAGAATTAAAGAACAGGCGGCCGAAGAGGCCAACGTGAAGTTAGTCAAAAGAAAGTGGGAGGAAAACGGTGATAAGAGTCACCAGAACAACAACAACTATCCCAACAATCGCAACATCAATCGCAACTACAACAAACGGCACAACAACAATAACAACAACTACAACAATCATCTCAACAACAATAACAACTGAAACAACAACAACAATCAGAAGCAGCTATGCCAAAGGTGTGAAAAGTATCACTCGGGGTTCTGCACCAAATTTTGCAACAAGTGTAAAAGAAATGGTCATAGCGCGGCGAAGTGTGAGGTCTACGGACCAGGGGTTAATAGAATGAAAGGAACAAATGGTGTCGGAACGAGTAATGGCAGAGCAAGTAGTGTCGGAGCAAGTTATGCCAATGTAGTTTGTTATAAATGTGGAAAACCGGGCCACATTATTAGAAATTGCCCGAACCAGGAGAACATGAATGGACAAGGCCGCGAAAGAGTTTTCAATATTAATGCGGCAGAGGCACAGGAAGACCCAGAGCTTGTTACAGGTACGTTTCTTATTGACAATAAATCTGCTTACGTTTTATTTGATTCGGGTGCGGATAGAAGCTATATGAGTAGAGATTTTTGTGCTAAATTAAGTTGTCCATTGACGCCGTTGGATAGTAAATTTTTACTCGAATTAGCAAACGGTAAATTAAATTCGGTAGATTATATATGTCGGAATCGAGAAATTAAACTGGGTAGCGAAATATTTAAGATTGATTTGATACCAGTAGAGTTAGGGAGTTTTGATGTAATAGTTGGCATGGACTGGATGAAGGAGATGAAAGCAGAGATCGTATGTTACAAAAATGTAATTCGCATTTTACGAGAAGAAGGAGAACCCTTAATGGTGTATGGAGAAAAGGGCAACACGAAGCTACATCTTATTAGTAATTTGAAAGCACAAAAACTAATAAGAAAAGGTTGCTATGCTGTTCTAGCACACGTCGAGAAAGTACAAACTGAAGAAAAGAGCATCAATGATGTTCCCGTCGCAAAAGAATTTCCCGATGTATTTCTGAAAGAATTACCGGGACTACCTCCATATCGATCTGTTGAATTTCAAATAGATCTTGTACCAGGATCTGCACCAATAGCTCGTGCTCCTTACAGACTCGCACCCAGCGAGATGAAAGAACTGTAAAGCCAACTGCAAGAACTATTAGAACATGGTTTCATTCGACCAAGCACATCACCATGGGGAGCTCCTGTTTTGTTTGTCAAGAAGAAGGATTGTACATTTAGGTTGTGTATTGACTACAGAGAGTTGAATAAACTTACCATCAAAAACCGTTATCCACTGCCGAGAATTGATGACTTATTTGATCAACTACAAGGCTCATCGGTTTATTCGAAAATCGATTTACGTTCTGGATATCATCAAATGCGAGTAAAGGATGATGATATTCCAAAAACTACTTTTAGGACGCGTTATCGTCATTACGAGTTTATGGTTATGCCGTTTGGATTGACTAACGCACCAGCTGTGTTCATGGACCTTATGAACCGAGTGTGTGGGCCATATCTTGACAAGTTTGTCATTGTTTTCATCGATGACATACTTATTTACTCAAAGAATGATCAAGAGCACGAAGAATATTTGAGAAAAGTGCTAGAAGTATTGAGGAAAGAAAAACTGTACGCTAAGTTTTCAAAGTGTGCATTTTGGTTGGAAGAAGTTCAATTCCTCGATCACATACTTAACAAAGAAGGTATCCAGGTGGACCCAGCAAAGATCAAAACCGTTGAAAAGTGGGAAACCCCAAAAACTCCGAAGCATATACGTCAATTTTTAGGATTGGCTGGTTACTACAGAAGATTCATCCAAGATTTCTCCAAAATAGCAAAACCCTTGACTGCATTAACGCATAAAGGGAAGAAATTTGAATGGAAGGATGAACAAGAGAAGGTGAAAGGACCCGTTCATATACATTATAAACGATTCACAATAGTTGATTACATTGCGAGGTATTTGACCTCTATATGATACATTTTACAAACATTGCATTCGTTTTTAAAAGACAATCTTTCTTTACATCAAAAATTGACAGGCATGCATACCATTTCATAATATCCACTATCCAACTATAAATTGATTTAATAATAATCTTTGATGAACTCAATGACTCGAATGCAACGTTCTTCGAAATATGCTATGAAAGACTCCAAGTAATATCTTTAAAATGAGCAAATGCACAGCGGAAGATTTCTTTAACACCTGAGAATAAACATGCTTTAAAGTGTCAACCAAAAGGTTGGTGAGTTCATTAGTTTATCATAATCATTTATTTCCATCATTTTAATAGACCACAAGAATTTCATTTCCAGTTCTCATAAATATACGTCCCATGCATAGAGACAAAAAATAATCATTCATATGGTGAACACCTGGTAACCGACATTAACTAGATACATATAAGAATATCCCCTATCATTCTGGGATCCTCCTTCGGACATGATATAATTTCGAAGTACTAAAGCATCCGGTACTTTGGATGGGGTTTGTCAGGCCCAATAGATCTATCTTTAGGATTCGCGTCAATTAGGGTGTCTGTTCCCTAATTCTTAGATTACCAGACTTTAATAAAAAGGGGCATATTCGATTTCGATAATTCAACCATAGAATGTAGTTTCAATTACTTGTGTCTATTTCGTCAAACATTTATAAAAGCGCATGTATTCTCAGTCCCAAAAATATAAAGGGTAAAAAGGTAAATGAAACTCACCATACTGTATTTCGTAGTAAAAATACATATAACGTCATTGAACAAGTGCAAGGTTGGCCTCGGATTCACGAACCTAAATTAATTATATATATTTATGTGTTGGTCAATATTTGTCTAACAAATTAGGTCAAGTCATAGTGTACCACAATCTTAATGCTCGAGACTAATATGCAAAAGTCAACAAAAGTAAATTTGACTAAAAATAATTTCCAAAAATCTATACATGATTAATATATAGTTTAAATATCGTCGTTTTATATTTTTAAATATTTTTAAAAGATTTATTAGTGTAAATAATATAATTTATTTATTAATAAATAAAATTTTATATTATATTTATATAATAAAATATACTTTTATATATATTAAGTAATAAAATTTATAGGGTTCATTTAATATTATAAAGATAATATGATAGGTATTATTAAAGTAAGTTATTACACGTAGTAAAATATGTTTGTATCAAATATTTATTTGATAAAATAATATCTATAATGATAGTAAGTAAAAGTTGTATTATTTTGTAATAATAATTATTATTATAAAAATATCAATATTTATAATTACTAAGATGACATTATGATAAAACGATAATTCTAATTATGATAACTTTAATATTTACGATAATTTTTAATATTATCTTTAAATTAATAATTCTATTTAAAATAATAATAATAATGATATTTTATAGTAACAATGACATTTCTATTAAAATGATAATTTTTGTTAAAATGATAGTTTTAATACTAACGATAATTTTAATAATAATAGTAATGATAAAAATAATAAGAACGATAATTTTATCTAAATCAATATCTTATAATATTTTAATTTCATCATGATACTCTTACCCATTATTTCCTAATCGTTTCGTTTAATTGCTTTTAATCGTCTTTTATATCGTGTTCGTAATAATGATAATAATAGTAATCAAAATAATTAGGTGTTACAAATATTTGTTTTAATTACACTAATATTAATAATGATAGTTACTATAACATTATTAACGATAATACTAATAATTATCTTAATGATAATATAGTAATAATAATATTAACAATAACAATAACCATTTTTAAATAATGATATATATATTAATAAAGATAATAATAATAATAATACCAATAATAATAATAATAATAATAATAATAATAATAATAATAATTGGATAATAATAATAATACTAATTATAACTTTAATGATAATAACGATAGTAATAATAAAAAAAATAACAATTTTTTTTATGATAAATCCTTTTATTGATAAAGATAATAATAATAATAATAATAATAATAAGATAAAACTAGAACGACAATAATAACGACGATAATAATAATCATTTTTAATAATAATACAAAAATTCGATGGACTATAACTTCAAATCCGTTCATCGAAATCATTCGATATCTAAATGAAAAGTTCTTAATTTTTCGCTAGCTTTCCAACGACATGCATATCTTATACCTTATCTCAGTCGCATATATAACTAATTCAGGATTCAGCATAACCTAACTAAAGGCAATATCAAAAGTACAAACATGCATAATCCTATATACTCGAGCACTAGTCAGGGATACACTATTAGTATGTAATAGTTAAATTATGAGTACTCACGTATCAATATTGAGATTCAATATTGCAGGAAAGGTATGTAGACGTAACGGAGATGATAAACACTATATTGACCTCACAAGCATACCCATGAACCATATCCAATCACCTCCATAGCTATAACCCATAATTTCCTTAATCCAATCCCATTCGAAAAACAATTTCGAAATCACTCGGACAGCACTCTGACGTAATATTTTATGTATACTAATAATATCTTGAAATAATACGGAGTAAATATATATATGTAAATCGATTGAGAGAGTTTAGAGAAAAATATTTTCAAGTTTCTATGAAATAATGAAACCTATTGAATTCTATTTATAATAGATTTTTGAATTATTAAAGTGAATTATTAAAGTATGAATTATTAAAGTGAATTATTAAAGTATGAATTATTAAAGTGAATTATTAAAGTATGAATTATTAAAGTAAATTATTAAAGTATGAATTATTAAAGTGAATTATTAAAGTATAAATTATTAAAGTGAATTATTAAAGTTAAAGTAAAGTAAAAATAAAGTAAAGATAAAGTTTAAGTATAGTAAAAGTATAAAACTATGTACGTATAATACGCGTATAAATATATATAATATTAATTTAAATCGTTATATATATTTAATAAAATAAAATATAAATATCATTATCTTTATCATACTGGTTAAGTAATGAGTTGTCAAAAGTGGTTCTAGATATTTATAAAAGTTATATACGTTTTAATAATAAAGTTCTTTTTAAACTGAAAACGTTTTTGTACGTTTGAAACTAAATCAAATAAATATAATAATTTTGTTTTCCAAAACCAAATATATTTTTAAGAATCATTTTGTTTAAAGGTTAAAATAATGGAAATCGTTATATCATAAAATGTTTTAGAAAAGTAGAATCATATATATTCATAATAGGTTTCAAGTTTTTAAATTACAGTTTGTTGGTGAAGCATGAGATAAAGTTCAAAGGTTAAATAAACGTATGAAATCATCTTAATGAAAAATGTCGAGTTACTTAACTTGTCGATATACAACATCTAAGTTATTTACACTTCACGTTCTTACTTATAAATCACTTTACCATTTTCCGAATGTTGTCAAAAAGAATAGATTTCTTAAATCACAGTGGACCTCATAACATAGACCCGTAATCATATCATAATGTATCTGATAAATCAATCATTTGATATTATCTTCTAACTCCATCGATACACATATTGAAACAAATACTTTCATGTAAAGTATTATACGTTTAATACTTTATTAATATTCTCAAGTTATAATATATATATACATATATATATACATATTTATTTATATATAACGGTTCGTGAATCGTCGGAATTTGGTCGAGGTTAAAATGAATGTATGAACACAATTTAAAATTCTTGAGATTTAACTTAACAAACTTTGCTTATCGTGTCGAAATAATATAAACATAAAGTTTAAATTTGGTTGGAAATTTCCGGGTTGTCACAGTATCTACCCGTTAAAGAAATTTCGTCCCGAAATTTGAGTGGAAAGGTCGTGAATGATAATAAGTATGTTTTCATGATGCATACAGGCTGAAAATTAGAGTTTTATCATCAGCGAATAATTTGGATAAACAATCCATTTATATGAAGAGTACGAATGAAGCTAACATAGAAGAGTGAAATGAGTAAGTGTAGATTCATCTTATCATTTGACGTAGATATGATTGATTTCCAGATTTTAAGGGATTTGAAGAAAATCTTTGTAATAAGATTTGATTCTCCGGTAACAAAAGGAATTAGGATTCGCTTTAAATGAGATCGTCCATTTTAATTGTTCCGTCGAAGATTTTCTTATAAATTCACCTCCTTCTTTTTCTTACAACTCACACCTTCTGTTGATGCATTTTATGCAAGTCCCTAGACATCTACCCACGTCCATTGCAGGTACAACAGTTTACAGGCCACCATGATTATTCGTTATTATCCTATCCGTGTTTGTATGTGGTTACAGCAACTGCAGGAACGAGATTTGGATGTTTGACTATGTTAGACTTAGTCAGACATCCGAGTGAAGCCTCACTCGTACGGCTGATAGGCTCATACGCACGGTTGATACTGAGCTAAGTCACAATTACAACCTAAATGAGAAGACACGAGTGAGTGATCACCCGTACGGCTGATGAAGCCAACTCGTATGTGTGATGGATGAATCGTACGGGTGAGTCAACATCAGGGGTATATAAAGTCTTATGTTCTTCATTTTAGGTTAAGCCTCTCATTTGTTACACACACTCAGATCTGGTGAGCTCCTCCGATTCTCTCTCAACCCAAATCACCCAGGTAGTGAATAATAGCTCTAGGTGTTGATCTTATCACACTTGATTTAGTTATGGTATGACTAAATTAATCCCAAAAAGCTTAACCTATTTACTAGAGGGTTTGATTCACTTATTCCGTCATTGTGTGAGTTAAATCTGTTAATTTCTAAGTTCCTAGTCATATTTGATCACCTTCTATTCTTTCCCCCTCAACTCATATTTTAAAGTGTTCATCAATATGCTCCATCCAGTTCTGATTCTCGATATACTTATAACTTTCATATCGGTCATTCTTCTTTTTCATCTACCGCCGGAAGAATCTATTTACTTCTACTATACTCTCGGGTTTATAGTGTTTCTAGTTCTACCGTGTCTTTATATTGCTATATGCATCGATATATATGGTTTATAATTTTTGGTTGTCGTTGGGCTTTATATCTTCCCTTATATTTCAAAGTCTCTGTTTCTATCTTCTATAATCATTGTCATCCACAGTTAATGCTCTCTTTTAATTGCTGCAATTTATACCCCAATTTCTATTTCGGAGTTTTGTCCTTTCGTTTCTTCTTCTTGCGATTAAGCACCGCTTGTAATGGTCCAGAATTCACAGATATGAATTTCGGAATGAACATTGTTAATGTTCTAGGAAGGAAATTGTGATGGCACGATCTTGACTTGTCAAATTACTAGAATACCTTGGAAAAGGCCGAATCATCAAGAAATATTTTCTTGATATTTTAGAGGTTAAATAGAATACAAGAGTCGTATAACATGGCACATGATGATGTTATGATCTGTGAATCATCACGTTCCATTTAGAAACTCAGCATGAATTACTGTAATATAATCACGTTGATCAAGTGTCATTATATTATACTAACTCATGCTTCAGTTTCCAACACTACTTCAAAAACATTCATATTTTAAACTCAAAGGTTTACAGAGTATAGGAACTAAACAGTTTCCTTTTTGATGTAATACAGATAGCGCAAAGAGATAAATGATTCCAGATAAGAATAGTTATGGAAATATCTTCAGAAATATGGAGGATATTTATAATGAAAGATACGATGATATCTTAGAATTTCTAATATCAGAGGATGATGAAGAATATTGTCTGTAAGGGTTTAGTGTCAGGAGCAAGGTATTCGTTAATGACTTCAGCAGACACTGAATCATTTGGATTCTTTGAAGGCAGGTTCAGTCTTTGTGATTTGTCCACAGCCTCCTTCATACTTTGCTCAATCCGTTTTCCAGTTCCAAAACTTCTCTATTTCTGAGCTTTGTTAATACACTAATCTTTATCATCAAACTTTTTACTGCTAAGGTCGTTTACAGTTTTGTTGCTTCATCAGCATTTCGAGAACTAGTTCGCAGTTCAGAGTGTTTTTCAGAAACTTCACATTCGAAGTATGTAAGCCTTGGAAATAGACGTTATGTATAACTGTTGGCGTCAACATGCTGTGAGATTTCAAAATACTGATTACTAATTCCCAATGATTCGTATGGCAATTCTCGTTACAAGAGGCAGATGAGTAAATGATGAGGTTTCGATAAATATAAAGATTCTTCGGAATGCCCAAGATCAGTGAAGTTGTTAGTAAGTTTATTGCTAATGTGGTGGAATATGAAAGGTTCTCCGGTAACAAAAGGGTAATCACATATATCAAAATTATGATAAGGCTACTCCGAATGAAAAAATTGAAGTTGTCTTGCTGAAGCTGTGATATAATTTGCTACTTTGCAAAGGAATTGCAAGGTTATTTTTTTTGCTAATAAATGCCAAAAGATCTGACACAGATATGTGTTGAATTATGACTTTGGTTTCGAGAGCTTTTTAAGTACATAACTGTGGGTAATATGTGGTTGGATCATCATCTCGATTGCTCATTATTTGAAGTGTCTTCAGAGATTTTCGAAGGGTTTGAACACAGATTGTAATTGTTTGTATACATTTGATGTTCTAACACACTTTTGAAGTCAAAGTATAGCTTTGAAAGATGTAGGAATCTAAAAGTGATGGTACCGATTATATCTCGAATTGAATTCTGAGATTTTAAAATCAGAATATGTAATTGGATTTGAATGAGTATGGTTGTTTTGATTTCTATGAAAGAATGTATATTATTGTGAAAGTAGGAAGTATAATTGATAATTTGTTTAATCTGATTCGAAGAATGTAACATATTAATTGTGAATTTATATATATCTCTCGGGTATTACCTACCCGTTAAAAAATTTTCACAATTAATATTTTGTACATAAGAATTTTATTACAGTCTTTATGAAAATATATATGTATATATTCTCCTCAGATGTAACATAGATTTTAATGAGTTAATACTAAATTAAACTCATTCGATTTACGGTTGGAACTAGAATTGAATAATTCCTTGAAGGCTTTAGAGGTTACATAAGTATTTCTTCAATAATATTGAAATTATGAATCAATACTTCGTTATTTGTTGAGATGTGATGTTGGTTTTCGTTAAATTCTTGTGAACTTCGCAAAGTACGAATGATGTTATCTGAAAAGTATCGGTTACATCAATGATGAAGTGTAAAGTCAAATATATACTTGATTTATTAGGAATTGGAATTTGTTGAATTGAGACAGAGATTGTAGTTAACGATGGTTAAGTCGCGGGCGAGGGACGTACATTATTGCATATTTGTAATATGAATTAACCGAGTAGTTAAGATTCACACACAATAGCTTAGCACGGAAAGATTTATTTTTTATTTTAAAATATATATATATAAAATATATATATAATTTCTTCAGAGGGAATGAGTTAATTCTTCATAACTTGTTGATACAATATACACGTTATTGATTCGTAATGATGTCCACAGTGATTCTTGAACTGACGGAGTTTGTGATATTATAGGTGTTGTTGATTCTGATGTTGACTGTACTGACGATGCTGGTGACGTTGACGGTACTGTTGATGCTGTTGGTAAAACAAGTTTAACTTGTTAATCACACACCATTTTTGTCAGGGTTTCTACTCTTCCTTCTATCATTTTGGTTCGCTTAACTGATTTATGGTTAGTGCTAGATTAGATAATCTCTAAGACATTAGAGATTATATAATCGCCGCGGAATGTTTCTCCAATAAAGTTATGAATTAATGCTTCGTCAGTTATTGTTGTTGGTACTCCTTGGTATCTATGGTGCGTATGACGTTGATGCTAGTGGGACAGATTGTGAAGTTGAGGTTTACAACGCGGTTGTGGTTGGAGGTGGTAATGGTACTGTTGGTATTGATGATGGTGGTACTGGTTATGCTGCTGGTGCTGCTGCTGGTGTTTGTAATCTCTGCACCATATTCTCCAAAGCCACTACCCGAGCGCGAAGTTCGTTGACTTCTTCTATTATTCCAGGATGATTGTCGGTCGGAACGAGAAGATAAATAAAATCTAGAATTTGATGTAGTATATAATCGTGACGAGATACCCTGGAAATAAGAGAGAAAATGGTGTCTCGAACAGGTTCGCCGGTAAGTTCTTCAGGTTCTTCGCCAAGAGGGCAATGTGGTGGATGGAAAGGATCGGCTTCTTCTTGTTTCCAATGATTGAGGAGGCTACGAACCCATCCCCAATTCATCCAGAATAGGTGATGACTGATTGGTTGATCCATTCCGGTCACACTGCTTTCGGAGCTTGAGTGAGATTCCATTTCGGAATCCGAGTGACTTGAACTGATGACAAATTCCATTTCGTACGATTGGATAAAGGATTTTCGATATAAAATGATTTTTTGGCTATCGGGTGGTATTCTATTTACATAGGATATCTATATATAGAGATCAAAAGATTTCATAGATTACGGAGGAATTTGCGGGATATGTCAGCAAAGTTTAAAGTAACAGATACGATAAGATATGATTTAGCAGATACGCTAAGATATGAATTTTGTCTATACACTACTCATGCAATTAATGTAGCAAGACGTGTCTAGACTAATAATAATAAGCAGGTAATTTCCTATGGATGATAAGCAGATGATTTCCGACTAGAAATGATAAGCAAAACTTTTGACATGCAGACACGGTCGAAGTCCAGACTCACTAATGCATCCTAACGACTTATCAGTTAGACACACTAATGCAGACCTGGTTCGCTAAGACCACCGCTCTGATACCAACTGAAAGGACCCGTTCATATACATTATAAACGATTCAAATAGTTGATTACATTGTGAGGTATTTGACCTCTATATGATACATTTTACAAACATTGCATTCGTTTTTAAAAGACAATCTTTCTTTACATCAAAAATTGACAGGCATGCATACCATTTCATAATATCCACTATCCAACTATAAATTGATTTAATAATAATCTTTGATGAACTCAATGAATCGAATGCAACGTTCTTCGAAATATGCTATGAAAGACTCCAAGTAATATCTTTAAAATGAGCAAATGCACAGCGGAAGATTTCTTTAACACCTGAGAATAAACATGCTTTAAAGTGTCAACCAAAAGGTTGGTGAGTTCATTAGTTTATCATAATCATTTATTTCCATCATTTTAATAGACCACAAGAATTTCATTTCCAGTTCTCATAAATATACGTCCCATGCATAGAGACAAAAAATAATCATTCATATGGTGAACACCTGGTAACCGACATTAACTAGATACATATAAGAATATCCCCTATCATTCCGGGATCCTCCTTCGGACATGATATAATTTCGAAGTACTAAAGCATCCGGTACTTTGGATGGGGTTTGTTAGGCCCAATAGATCTATCTTTAGGATTCGCGTCAATTAGGGTGTCTGTTCCCTAATTCTTAGATTACCAGACTTTAATAAAAAGGGGCATATTCGATTTCGATAATTCAACCATAGAATGTAGTTTCAATTACTTGTGTCTATTTCGTCAAACATTTATAAAAGCGCATGTATTCTCAGTCCCAAAAATATAAAGGGTAAAAAGGTAAATGAAACTCACCATACTGTATTTCGTAGTAAAAATACATATAACGTCATTGAACAAGTGCAAGGTTGGCCTCGGATTCACGAACCTAAATTAATTATATATATTTATGTGTTGGTCAATATTTGTCTAACAAATTAGGTCAAGTCATAGTGTACCACAATCTTAATGCTCGAGACTAATATGCAAAAGTCAACAAAAGTAAATTTGACTAAAAATAATTTCCAAAAATCTATACATGATTAATATATAGTTTAAATATCGTCATTTTATATTTTTAAATATTTTTAAAAGATTTATTAGAGTAAATAATATAATTTATTTATTAATAAATAAAATTTTATATTATATTTATATAATAAAATATACTTTTATATATATTAAGTAATAAAATTTATAGGGTTCATTTAATATTATAAAGATAATATGATAGGTATTATTAAAGTAAGTTATTACACGTAGTAAAATATGTTTGTATCAAATATTTATTTGATAAAATAATATCTATAATGATAGTAAGTAAAAGTTGTATTATTTTGTAATAATAATTATTATTATAAAAATATCAATATTTATAATTACTAAGATGACATTATGATAAAACGATAATTCTAATTATGATAACTTTAATATTTACGATAATTTTTAATATTATCTTTAAATTAATAATTCTATTTAAAATAATAATAATAATGATATTTTATAGTAACAATGACATTTCTATTAAAATGATAATTTTTGTTAAAATAATAGTTTTAATACTAACGATAATTTTAATAATAATAGTAATGATAAAAATAATAAGAACGATAATTTTATCTAAATCAATATCTTATAATATTTTAATTTCATCATGATAATCTTACCCATTATTTCCTAATCGTTTCGTTTAATTGCTTTTAATCGTCTTTTATATCGTGTTCGTAATAATGATAATAATAGTAATCAAAATAATTAGGTGTTACAAATATTTGTTTTAATTACACTAATATTAATAATGATAGTTACTATAACATTATTAACGATAATACTAATAATTATCTTAATGATAATATAGTAATAATAATATTAACAATAACAATAACCATTTTTAAATAATGATATATATATTAATAATGATAATAATAATAATAATACCAATAATAATAATAATACCAATAATAATAATAATAATAATAATAATAATAATAATTGGATAATAATAATAATACTAATTATAACTTTAATGATAATAACGATAGTAATAATAAAAAAAATAACAATTTTTTTTATGATAAATCCTTTTATTGATAAAGATAATAATAATAATAATAATAATAATAATAATAAGATAAAACTAGAACGACAATAATAACGACGATAATAATAATCATTTTTAATAATAATACAAAAATTCGATGGACTATAACTTCAAATCCGTTCATCGAAATCATTCGATATCTAAATGAAAAGTTCTTAATTTTTCGCTAGCTTTCCAACGACATGCATATCTTATACCTTATCTCAGTCGCATATATAACTAATTCAGGATTCAGCATAACCTAACTAAAGGCAATATCAAAAGTACAAACATGCATAATCCTATATACTCGAGCACTAGTCAGGGATACACTATTAGTATGTAAAAGTTAAATTATGAGTACTCACGTATCAATATTGAGATTCAATATTGCAGGAAAGGTACGTAGACGTAACGGAGATGATAAACACTATATTGACCTCACGAGCATACCCATGAACCATACCCAATCACCTCCATAGCTATAACCCATAATTTCCTTAATCCAATCCCATTCGAAAAACAATTTCGAAATCACTCGGACAGCACTCTGACGTAATATTTTATGTATACTAATAATATCTTGAAATAATGCGGAGTAAATATATATATGTAAATCGATTGAGAGAGTTTAGAGAAAAATATTTTCAAGTTTCTATGAAATAATGAAACCTATTGAATTCTATTTATAATAGATTTTTGAATTATTAAAGTGAATTATTAAAGTATGAATTATTAAAGTGAATTATTAAAGTATGAATTATTAAAGTGAATTATTAAAGTGAATTATTAAAGTATGAATTATTAAAGTGAATTATTAAAGTATGAATTATTAAAGTGAATTATTAAAGTTAAAGTAAAGTAAAAATAAAGTAAAGATAAAGTTTAAGTATAGTAAAAGTATAAAACTATGTACGTATAATACGCGTATAAATATATATAATATTAATTTAAATCGTTATATATATTTAATAAAATAAAATATAAATATCGTTATCTTTATCATACTGGTTAAGTAATGAGTTGTCAAAAGTGGTTCTAGATATTTATAAAAGTTATATACGTTTTAATAATAAAGTTCTTTTTAAACTGAAAACGTTTTTGTACGTTTGAAACTAAATCAAATAAATATAATAATTTTGTTTTCCAAAACCAAATATATTTTTAAGAATCATTTTGTTTAAAGGTTAAAATAATGGAAATCGTTATATCATAAAATGTTTTAGAAAAGTAGAATCATATATATTCATAATAGGTTTCAAGTTTTTAAATTACAGTTTGTTGGTGAAGCATGAGATAAAGTTCAAAGGTTAAATAAACGTATGAAATCATCTTAATGAAAAATGTCGAGTTACTTAACTTGTCGATATCCAACATCTAAGTTATTTACACTTCACGTTCTTACTTATAAATCACTTTACCATTTTCCGAATGTTGTCAAAAAGAATAGATTTCTTAAATCACAGTGGACCTCATAACATAGACCCGTAATCATATCATAATGTATCTGATAAATCAATCATTTGATATTATCTTCTAATTCCATCGATAAACATATTGAAACAAATACTTTCATGTAAAGTATTATACGTTTACTACTTTTTAATATTCTCAAGTTATAATATATATATACATATATATACATATTTATTTATATATAACGGTTCGTGAATCGTCGGAATTTGGTCGAGGTTATAATGAATGTATGAACACAATTTAAAATTCTTGAGATTTAACTTAACAAACTTTGCTTATCGTGTCGAAATAATATAAAGATAAAGTTTAAATTTGGTTGGAAATTTCCGGGTTGTCACAGAAGGCGTTTCAGTTATTGAAGAAAAAGCTAACTACGGCACCTATATTGTCATTGCCTAAAGGGAATGATGATTTTGTGATTTATTGTAACGCATCAAAGCAAGGTCTCGGTTGTGTATTAATACAACGAACGAAGGTAATTGCTTATGCGTCTAGACCATTGAAGATTCACGAGCAAAATTATACAACTCACGATTTGGAATTGGGTGCTGTTGTTTTTGCATTAAAGACTTGGAGGAATTATTTATATGGGGTCAAAAGTATTATATATACCGACCACAAAAGTCTCCAACATATATTTAATCAGAAGAAACTGAATATGAGACAACGCAGGTGGATTGAACTGTTGAATGATTATGATTTTGAGATTCGATACCACCCGGGGAAGGCGAATGTGGTAGCCGACGCTTTGAGTAGAAAGGAAAGAGAACCTATACGGGTAAAAGCTATGAATATAATTATTCGTACTACCCTTACTACTCAAATAAAGGAGGCACAACAGGGGGTTGTAAAAGAAGGAAAGTTGAAGAATGAGATACCCAAAGGTTCAGAGAAACATATTAATATTCGGGAAGATGGAACCCGATATAGGGCTGATAGAATTTGGGTACCAAGGTTTGGAGATGTGAGAGAAATGGTACTTAAAGAAGCATATAAAACCAGATATTCAATACATCCCGGAGCGGGGAAGATGTATAAAGATCTCAAGAAACACTTTTGGTGGTCGGGTATGAAAGTCGATATTGCTAAATATGTAGGAGAATGTTTGACATGTTCTAAGGTCAAAGTTGAACATCAGAAACCATCAGGTCTACTACAACAACCTGAAATTCCGGAATGGAAATGGGAAAACATTACCATGGATTTCATTACTAAATTGCCAAGGACTGCAAGTGGTTATGATACTATTTGAGTAATAGTTGATCGTCTCACCAAGTCAGCACACTTCCTGCCAATGAGAGAAGATGACAAAATGGAGAAGTTGACTCGATTGTATTTGAAGGAGGTTGTCTCCAGACATGGAATACCCGTCTCTATTATCTCTGATAGGGATGGTAGATTTGTTTCAAGGTTCTCGCAGACGTTGCAACAAGCATTGGGGACCCGTCTAGACATGAGTACTACCTATTATCCACAAACTGATGGGCAGAGCGAAAGGGTGATACAAACGCTTGAAGACATGCTACGAGCGTGTGTTATTGATTTCGGAAACACTTGGGATCGACACCTACCGTTAGCAGAATTTTCCTACAACAACAGTTATCATTCTATTATTGAGATGGCGCCTTTGAGGCACTTTATGGTAGAAAGTGCAGGTCTTCGATTTGTTGGAATGAAGTGGAGGATAGACAGATTACGGGTCAGGAGATAATACAAGAAACTACCGAGAAAATCATCCAAATTCAACAACGATTGAAAACCGTCCAGAGTCGAAAAAAGAGCTACGCGGACAGTAAAAGAAAATATATAGAGTTTGAAATTGGAGAAATGGTCATGCTTAAGGTTTCACCTTGGAAAGGCATTGTTCGATTTGGTAAACGGGGGAAACTAAATCTAAGGTACATTGGACCATTCAAGATTATAGATCGTGTCGGACCAGTAGCTTACCAACTGGAGCTACCTCAACAACTCGCGGCTGTACATAACACTTTCCACAACTCGAATTTGAAGAAATGTTTTGCTAAAGAAGATCTCACTATTACGTTGGACAAAATCCAAATCAATGAAAAACTTCAATTCATTGAAGAACCCGTCGAAATAATGGATCGTGAGGTTAAGAGACTTAAGCAAAACAAGATACCGATTGTTAAGGTTCGATGAAATGCTCGTAGAGGACCCAAGTTCACCTGGGAGTGTGAAGATCAGATGAAGAAGAAATACCCGCATCTATTTCCAGAAGATTCGTCAACACCTTCAACAGCTTAAAATTTCGGGACGAAATTTATTTAACGGGTAGGTACTGTAGTGACCCGAACTTTTCCATGTTTATATATATTAATTGAGATTGATATTTACATGACTAAATGTTTCCAACGTGTTAAGCAATTAAACTTGTTAAGACTTGATTAAATGAAATAAGTTTCATATAGACAATTGATCACCCAAGTTGACCGGCGATTCACGAACGTTGCAAATTTGTAAAAACTACATGTTGTGGTATATATAGACATATATATGGTTGACATGAGTTTAAAATGAGTAAGTATCTCACTAAGTATATTAACAATGTGTGATATACATAAGAAATGAGATTACTAAGTTAAGAAACTCGAAACGATATATATAACGATTATCGTTATAACAACGTCTTACTAGGTACATATGAATCATATTAAGATATTGATACACTTGGTTAATTATGTTAAATGATAAGTAAATATATCGTTAAGTGTATTAACAATGAACTACATATGTAAAAATAAGACTACTAACTTAATGATTTCGAAACGAGACATATATGTAACGATTATCGTTGTAACGACATTTAACTGTATATATATCATACTAAGATATATTATATATCATAATATCATGATAATGTAACAATTTAACATCTCATTTGATATAATAAACAATGGGTTAACAACATTTAACAAGATCGTTAACCTAAAGGTTTCAAAACAACATTTACATGTAACGACTAACGATGACTTAACGACTCAGTTAAAATGTATATACATGTAGTGTTTTAATATGTATTCATACACTTTTGAAAGACTTAAATACACTTATCAAAATACTTCTACTTAACAAAAATGCTTACAATTACATCCTCGTTCAGTTTCATCAACAATTCTACTCGTATGCACCCGTATTCATACTCGTACAATACACAGCTTTTAGATGTATGTACTATTGGTATATATACTCCAATGATCAGCTCTTAGTAGCCCATGTGAGTCACCTAACACATGTGGGAACCATCATTTGGCAACTAGCATGAAATATCTCATAAAATTACAAAAATATGAGTAATCATTCATGACTTATTTACATGAAAACAAAATTACATATCCTTTATATCTAATCCGTATACCAATGACCAAAAACACCTACAAACACTTTCATTCTTCAATTTTCTTCATCTAATTGATCTCTCTCAAGTTCCATCTTAAAGTTCTAAGTGTTCTTCATAAATACCATAAGTATAGTTTCATAAAAATCAAGAATACTTCCAAGTTTGCAAGTCTACTTCCAAGCTTTCTAATCCATTCCAAGTAATCATCTAAGATCAAGGAACCTTTGTTATTTACAGTAGGTTATCTTTCTAATTCAAGGTAATATTAATATTCAAACTTTGATTCAATTTCTACAACTATAACAATCTTATTTCGAGTGAAAATCTTACTTGAACTATTTTCGTGTCATGATTCTGTTTCAAGAACTTTCAAGCCATCCAAGGATCCTTTAAAGCTAGATCCATTTTTCTCATTTCCAGTAGTTTTATCCAGAAAACTTGAGGTAGTAATGATGTTCATAACATCATTCGATTCATACATATAAAGCTATCTTATTCGAAGGTTTAAACTTGTAATCACTAGAACATAGTTTAGTTAATTCTAAACTTGTTCGCAAAAAAAAGTTAATCTTTCTAACTTGACTTTTAAAATCAACTAAACACATGTTCTATATGTATATGATATGCTAACTTAATGATTTAAAACCTGGAAACACGATGAACACCATAAAATCGGATATACGCCGTCGTAGTGAAACCGGGGGCTGTTTTGGTTTGGATAATTAAAAACTATGATAAACTTTGATTTAAAAGTTGTTCTTCTGGGAAAATGATTTTTCATATGAACATGAAGCTATATCCAAAAATCAAGGTTAAACTCAAAGTGGAAGTATGTTTTCTAAAATGGTCATCTAGACGTCGTTCTTTCGACTGAAATGACTACCTTTACAAAAATGACTTGTAACTTATATTTCCGACTATAAACCTATACTTTTTCTGTTTAGATTCATAAAATAGAGTTCAATATGAAACCATAGCATTTTGATTCACTCAAAACGGATTTAAAATAAAGAAGTTATGGGTAAAACAAGATTGGATATTTTTGATCTTTTTAGCTACGGAAAATGTTTAAAAAATCTATACAAATCATATCCTAGCTAACTTATATTGTATTATACATGTATTCTAATATATTATGTAATCTTGGGATACCATAGACACGTATTCAAATGTTTTGACATATCATATCGACCCATGTATATATATTATTTGGAACAACCATAGACACTCTATATACAGTAATGTTGGAGTTAGCTATACAGGGTTGAGGTTGATTCCAAAAATATATATACTTTGAGTTGTGATCTAGCCTGAGACGTGTATACACTGGGTCGTGAATTGATTCAAGATAATATATATCGATTTATTTCTGTACATCTAACTGTGGACAACTAGTTGTAGGTTACTAACGAGGACAACTGACTTAATACACTCAAATCTTTAAAACATAATAAAAATGGTTGTAATTATGTTTTGATCATACTTTGATATATATGTACATATTTGTATAGGTTCATGAATCGATCCGTGGCCAAGTCTTATTTCCGAGGAAGGAAATATCTGTGAAAGTGAGTTATAGTCCCACTTTTAAAATCTAATATTTTTGGGATGAGAATACATGCAGGTTTTATAAATGATTTACAAAATAGACACAAGTACGTGAAACTACATTCTATGGTTGAATTATCAAAATCGAATATGCCCCTTTTTATTAAGTCTGGTAATCTAAGAATTAGGGAACAGACACCCTAATTGATGTGAATCCTAAAGATAGATCTATTGGGCCTAAGAAACCCCATCCAAAGTACCGGATGCTTTAGTACTTCAAAATTTATATCATATCCGAAGGGTGTCCCGGAATGATGGGGAGATTCTTATATATGCATCTTGTTAATGTTGGTTACCAGGTGTTCACTATATGAATGATTTTTATCTCTATGTATGGGATGTGTATTGAAATATGAAATCTTGTGGTCTATTGTTACGATTTGATATATATAGGTTAAACCTATAACTCACTAACATTTTTGTTGACGTTTAAAGCATGTTTATTCTCAGGTGAATACTAAGAGCTTCCGCTGTTGCATACTAAAATAAGGACAAGATTTGGAGTCCATGTTTGTATGATATTGTGTAAAAACTGCATTCAAGAAACATATGTCGATGTAATATATTTCTATTGTAAACCATTATGCAATGGTCATGTGTAAACAGTATATTTTAGATTATCATTATTTGATAATCTACGTAATGCTTTTAAAACCTTTATTGATAAAATAAAGGTTATGGTTGTTTTAAAAATGAATGCAGTCTTTGAAAAACGTCTCATATAGAGGTCAAAACCTCGCAACGAAATCAATTAATATGGAACGTTTATAATCAATATGAACGGGACATTTCAGATATAATTAATAGGACTCATATATCAAATGGTCCTATTATATAATGAATTCATGGCCATGATAATACAATGATATGGGTTATAGGACCCTTTTGTTAAACCGTCATATTCATTCCAATTTGTAACGACCTGACTTTTTCGACTTGCTTTTGTGCTTTGTGTTTTTGCGAAACTGCGTATTTGTGCGTACTGAGCTATATTATCCTCTGGGAACTCCCTACATGTTGATTTCTTTCATTTATATGTTAAAACATGCCTTTAAGTACGTAGGTTACTTAACTTGAACCCCGGAAGCTTTTATGACCGTTAGTGTCACTTGACGTTTTTAACGAACTGCGTACTATGTACACGTTTAACTTTTGTCGTAATCGGAATATTATGACTACTAAATAATAATTATTATTTTATAATAATAATTACTTGGGTCTTTGGATGCTTAATTATGCATAGTAATTTACTTATGCTTACTAGTTAGTCTTGTTGGACTTTCTACCTTATTGGACCTTAGCCCACCCTACACTAGTTAATGGACTATTTAATTAGCCCAATTATTAATAGCTAGTGACCCATTAATAAGTAAGACAAATGCCCATTTATTAGAGGGAACATGCTAGCATTTGTGTCAAGTATTATCCTTAATGTTGCATGAGATCCTAACATAAGCACCTACTTTAGACAACCATTAACCAAAAAGCAAACTTTTGTCCCCTTTGTCCCCCTCCCTTGCTCACGGCCTAAACACCACCACCACCTCCTCACCATCTATAAATACAAGCCTTATTCCATCCATTATACACTTGCTCCCATTTGATTTCACACACACTTACTCTCTAATTCTTTCTCTAGTCTTTCTCTCTCTAAAAAGTGTAAGTAATTGATTTTTTTTCTTCTTCCCTTGCCTTTCATGAATTCATCAGCATCATCTAAGGGTCTTGCTTTTTAGCTTTGATCTTGATTATATCTTGTAGATTCAAACTTGGATTTGAATCCTTCAAGAACATGGAAGATTCAAGCTTTCGAGCTTTGAATCTTCACCTACTTTGTAGATCTAAATCTTTTTACTTTAAACTTGTTATTTTGTTACAAAGATTCAAACTTGTGTTTGTAATCTTCATGTATCTTAAAGATCTAAACTTTATGCTTCAAGATCTTTAAGAACAACCAAGATGCAAGCTTTCTAGCTTGAATCTTCATATCTTTTGTTGGATCTAAGTTTTCTAACTTATGGTCTCATTATTTTGTTATAAAGATCAAAACTTGTGTTTATGGTCTTCATGTAACTTAAAGATCCAAGCTTTATGTTTCAAGGTCTTCAAGAACACTAAAGGTTCAAGCTTTCTAGCTTTGTGACCTTATAACTTGTGTGAAAAGGATCCAAGTTCTCTAGCTTAGGGTTACATCACTTCATTTGATCTAGATTGTGTTAATACTTGTTTGATTGAAGTAAAGTTTGTAACTTTGTTTGTAAATAGGACTTGTATTTGTGTTAAGACTAAGGATATGATGTAACTTTGGTTCATCATCCATCTAAGACTCTTAAATGAGTTGTGTTCTTACTTGGTCTTAACATATTGTGTGTTGATGGTAGAATCATGGTCAAGGTGATGCTAACCCATCAATGAGTTGTACACTTGAAGCTACAAGGATGAGAACCGTGATGAGCATCAAGCACCAAGAACCCCACCGGAGCACTTGTTTACTGTTTTTCGGGATCTGATCAGATTCTTGGACTTCTGAAAAATTGATTTTCAGTTAGTTCTTTTCGAGTAGATGACTTTTCATTTAGGCCTCGACTTAATCCAATATACGGTTTAGGATTTATGGCCCTCCGAAAGTCACTACGCCCTTGTAACGTTGTGCTGAAATTTCTAACCTACTCGCACTTAAACCATCGCCACGGTCAAACGAAGACGAGTTAGGTTCTGAAAATTGGTCAGCGGTTATAGGACTCACATACGGAGTCATAGCCACTGACTATGTATCTTTTCGATTTACGTAGAGGTCGTAGCAGCTGATCCAATCAGACTATTGTTTCGATCTCTATACTTGTTAAACTTACTTAGCTTTTACAATGATGAATGATGATGATGATGACACTTAAACTTATTTTATGCACTATTAGAACCTATAAGGACAACATACTGACCTAGTAACCTTTGATTTAGGTTAACGACCTTTCGGACCAACTTACTACTTGCATACTTTTATTACCGACTTTACCACTTTTATCACTGTGAGTTATAGCTTCCCTTTTTTACTTTACTATTTTTGAGACTGAGAATACATGCGCTTTTTATGTTTTACTTATTTGACACGAGTACTTAAACTTTACATATGTGTGAGTTATATAACGGCATAAACTTTCCCCTTAGCACGGTAACGTTTAACTATTGGTTTTTGAACCGGTAGACGCGAATCTTAGATATGGATCCATAGGGTTTGACATCCCCACTCGGGCTAGTCGCGCTAGCATTTAATGGGTGTTTAATACTTCGAGGACATACGCACTCGCCAGGTGTACTTTTATAGGGTGATATTTATATTTACGTTAAGTCTAGTTACCATGTGCCCACGGTTAAACATATACTTTTCATACTCTTTGAAACACTGAAATCTAGTGGCTTACCTTACATTACTGTTACAACTTAAACTATAGCTCAGCAACATTATTGTTGACGTTTTTAAGCATGTTTTCTCAGGTGCTTAGAGGTTTGTTGCTTCCGCTGTTAGACTTGCTATCTTGGGGTTATTGATTGCTGTTAAGGACTTGCCGTGTTAGATTTCCGCTGCATTACTTAGAGATGTCTCAATCATGAAACTTTTATTTTGCATTCACAACTTATGTTATTTGAATAATGGCTTTGTAATGACCTTTGTGTCACGTTATATTTTGTAAAACGCTATCTTTTTATGAATGCAAATTAGTTTTCAAACAGCATATAGTATTTGACCGTGTAAAGATCCTATTGTTGACGAATCGTACACGATGGTTTTGTACGGGGCGTCACATTTGGTATCAGAGCATTGGTTGTAGGGAATTAGGTTGCATTAGTGAGTCTAGACCGGGCCGAGTAGGATTCACTAATATGACTAATCTACAACTTGCTCGTTTACTTGTCTCTGTGAAACTGCTGCATGCTACTGATAGATATTACTGCATGTTACTGCTTATTACTACTGCATGCTACCGCTTACTTTACTACTGTATGAACTTACTGCATGCTACCGCTTCCTTTTACTACTATGTGAACTTGTTGTAAGCTATTGCTATTCTCGCTACTGCATGCTACTATCTGCTTTTGATTGCATGTTACTTCTGCTTAGTACTGTTATTATTGCCATGCTATGTACTGCTGTAGACGATCTAGGATGCTGTAGTTACTATGCCTGATTACGTGCTTGCTACCCGTCTGCTTTTCGCCGTACCGACTTGGAGAATTTACCTTTCCTAGTTCAGATGTTTTTCTGAACCCTTTTCCCACTCGCCTAACCCTAAGGATTAGTATTGTAATCCACCTGTTACTACCGTACCACCGTTCCAGAGATCGAAACATTACTTCACGTAATCCAAGAAGAGTACCCCTCGGATTACATGCTCACTAAGATTGATCCTCGGATGAGGAGATATGAGAGGACTTATCGGAGTAACCGCACCCCGAGCTCACCCTAATTAGCCACGTACAACGTATGAACATTAGAAGGATGTTCAGTTTCTGCAAGATGACTCGTATCTCATACACTTTCACGGCCGTCACTTATCACTTTCATCTTTCACCGCTGCTCGACGATCTAATGACACTTCTGGATTTAGGTCCCCAATACTCTTAGGAATTGGAGAAGTCGGGAGGACATCTCCTTTCACAAGGTCAGCGTACCTTCTACTGATGCTCAGCCATACCCAAAGACTTAGGAGATGCCTCAAGACATATCATATTACTACTTGCTACACGTATAACTCGACACGAGACCCAGATTGAATTTCTAGAAAGGAACCTAACGACGTTACCCGAACCCGAACATTTTGAAGAAATTTCGGGACATTTAGGCATTGATGCATGACCTACGGAACCTACGCACCCACACCGAGAAACCGAGAAATTAATTTCATAGATTTTGTTTCGAGATAACATAGATAAAGCACCGTTAGATGAAATTGAGTAGAACTGGAAGTGATCACGTTACATTAACCATATGGAGTGATATTGGAATGAACGTACGATTTAGTACAATATAATGATGCCAGGCCAGTGTAATTATGTTGAAGTAAATCATGCAGAAGTCCCAATGTCACTATATAAGGGAGATGAAGCGATTCAAAGAAAATTTTGGTAGGAACCACATGAGTTTACGCACTATGGTCTGTTAGAGGTAGGGAAAGAATAACCACTTAGCCCAGATACTATACAAGAAGGGCCTTGATTGCATAATTGATAACCCAAAAATCTGTTATAGATATAGACATCCAGGACACTTAAGGAAAAGTTTTCAAATAGGAAAAACTTTGGACTTACTTGCGGTAGAGCAATCGTTATGGAGACGCGCATGGATCCTGATTATAGTTTGGGGACGATTCGTCACAACGTTTTATTTTTCTCAAGGTTGTTTATTACTAGAGCGATAGAAACCTTATATCTAAGGACCTTAGTGTTATGACTAATAAGCCATTAACAACCATGAGGATTAAGTATTCTATAGGACAAACAAATGGTAAGCTGGCAGAGATAGAGGAATAATTTAAGGTAGTACCTTAAAATTAACAGGTAGGTCATTTGGAGATGACCTCATATCAACATAACTTGGAAGTTTTAAAGTAGTAGTGAAAAGGATTAGTTACCTACGCACAAGCAGATGTTATTTGAGAAGATTGATAGAATTTTCAGGGTGGTATAATAAGATTTGGTTAGAACGAACCTTAAGAATAACCTAATGCTCATCAAGTTAGGAAGCTTGATGTAATGGATGGAATGAACTTTAGGATTAACCTAATACTCTTCAAGTTAGGAAGCTTGATGAAATAGTTAGAAAGGACTGGCTTTCAAGGATGAAAGCGAAAGTTATTTATAGTAGGAAGATTATTCGTATACCTCGTGAGAATGGTGAGCCAAAAGCCATCTGGGTTACTTCAACAACCCGAGATCCCACAATGGAAATGTGAAGAGATGACAATGGATTTCATCCCGAAGCTACCGAAAACAATAGGCAGTTATGACACTATTTGGGTTATCGTTGACCACCTCACCAAATCTGCTCACTTCCTAGCCATGAAACAAACCGATACAGTGGATAAACTCGCACAATGATACATAAAGGAAATTGTATCCCGTCATTTCATCGATTCAGATTCTATATTAAGGACTACCCAAGAATCCTATTTGATACTCATTCTTACGCGACTCTAAATCCTAACTTATTCTGAGAGATTTCTTATTTGATGATGATCACACCATCATCCTTCTTACTTTGATATTAGTCATACAAGTTCGAAATTTCCAAAATTAATGGGTAGTTAATTCCCATTCTCATACTCTCCCTTTCGTATCTCACTTATAAGCAACAACTTCACACTTAAGCATTTTTGGTCGAAGGGCTTATGCCCTACTAATAGTCATCAACCACATTTAAATTCAATAGTTTTCATTACCTCGTAACATTTTTGCTCAAATATCAACCGAAATTTTCAAAAAACTTTTACTCATAAATCTTTTTGTAACCTCCGAAATATGAAAATTTTGTTTGCCAAAATTTTACTCACTCTATTTTACTGTGCGATCCTCTCAATGTTTTATAAAAATAAATTTATATTATTGTCATTCGTACAAATTTTAGAAACCGTATATGTTATATATAATAAAGTAAATAATTACTCATTTTTGACTAGTACATATGAAATTTTACTTTCGCTTTTACAAAACAATTCTTTTATTCAAAAGATATTCTACTTGGAGTAGTCTATATGTACTAAGAACTTCGTTTCTTTCCTTACATTGTCACCTAAAACGATTTTTATAAAAAAAAATTTCGTTGCTTATTATACAAAATTCTTCGTTGCTTATTCGTATCCAAGTCATCATGAAGACTTTACAACCGTCGAAATTTAGAGTTTCATGTGTGTGTGTGTGTGTGTGTGTGTATGTGATGAAGGCACTTGCTACCATGTCATGCAGAGCCTTCGAGCATCCACTAACACTTAAACCATTCAAAATTACTGCGTTACTCCAGGAATCTTATTTGTCACACCTGTCGGAGCAATGCTATTTCTTACATAACTCTAAGTCCTGACTTATTCCAAGGGATTCACATTTAGTGATATTAACACCATTAGTATTCCGACTTTAACATTAGTCATAACCTGTTTGGCATTCTGCAAAGTTAAGAAACGATTAACTTCTCGTCCTCATGCTCTATCCTTCATACCTCACTTTTTAGTAACGGCTCTGCACGTGAACATTTTTGGCCCAGAGACTTCTGTCCTGACAATTATCAAAACTACATTTAAATAATTTGTTTTCATTACCTAGTAACATGTCACCCGATGATTCAAAGATTTTCACTCAATACTCGTAACCTCTGAAATTCAAAAAACTATGTTTATTAAAATTTTTACACGTTGATTTTTACACGTTGTTATTTGCGCGGACCTCACGAGATTTATGGACAAATGAAAATAATAAAATTTTTCTATCACTTATGCGATTTATAAAATCATATATGTATGTATATAATTAAGTTAACAAGTTTACCTTTACTTATTTTGGTTGGTACATACTAAGTGATACCTTCAAATTCTTTAAAAATCGCTCCTTTGATGAGTGTTTAACTAAAGTCAAATGGTTTTGTGCAAAATAGTACACGTTGTACATACTTCTAAATTTACTAAGAACTTCGTTTCGTTTATGTTGTCACATCAAACGTTTAAAGGTTTTTCAAAACTTCCTTGGTTGATTTTATTAAAGGTTTTCATATTAGACTACACCATGTATGGACCACACTTCTTCTCGCCCTCTGTTAGGGATGAAACTTAGTATTAAGATCTTTGGTAAAAACCCTTAAGCCACTTTGGATGGCAGTTTTATAAAAATTATTAAGAAGTCTTTGCGCTCATGAAATGTTCCCCTTAAGGTTAGACTTGGCAAAATCACGGGCCGATAAATCAGTTGTCCGATGTACACTCAGTGGTCACCCTATCGTAGTTAAAGCACTAGGCGGGTTTCTACTCTCAATGTTTCATGGCTAAATGGCAACACCCTCGTAAACGTCATCTCTATGAATCACAAGGAATCGTTTTTGAGATTCTTTTCACTTAGAGTAAACCGTTCTTTATGACCAAGGGTTCACATATCCTCTCATCCGCGCATCCCCTTAAGTATAAGGACAAATTCAGGATGAACCGCTCGGATAGTTCACTCTCGTTCAAAGATCACACCTTTCATGTGATTTTCTTTCGGAATTGTAGTGTAAGATACTTTAGGAATCTATGAATCTTGTTATCCTCTTGGAAGGGGACTGCTTAAAACATTTACGGCACTGATGTGGATACTCTACATGTTTCTTCCTCCGTTGGTTACAACTATATGTTGTTCTAGTTAATATTAACCCTAACTTCAACATGTAACTGAAAGGATAAAGTTACATTATAGAACTGTGCTTACATTCCATCCAAGGATAAGTTCACACGCAGTATGTTGTGATCGCCATGTTTTCCGTTCTACCTGTCAGCTTTGTATTGCGACATAAGCGCTCAATGTTTTAGATGAGTTTAGTAATATTCATGATGTATTTCATGCATCCAGCTTACTGAAGATGCCTGTAGGGCTAAAAACATTATCTTTCCTTTTGTGGGCATATATTCAGATGACGTACACATGTTAACCAGAAACGAAATCAATTTGTTGATCTCTTAGGACAAGAGACTAAATCAATGGCATATACCTATTCTTACTTTTATACGCCCAAGCACCTTTCAAGGTAAACAACTCACTTTTGAGCCCATGAGTCTCTCGGGACTTTGATGCGCTCCTTCTTATTCAAATACGATACCATTGTTGGTCATTCCTCCAAAATTTTGGGACGACATTTTCTTTAACAGGTGGGTAATGGAACGACCCGGCTTTTTCGACTTGCTTTTGTGCTTTATGTTTTCGCGAAACTGCGTATTTGTGCGTACTGAGCTATATTATACTATGGGAACTCCCTACATGTTGATTTCTTTCATTTATATGTTAAAATGTGACTTTAAGTACGTAGGTTACTTAACTTGAACCACGAAAGCTTTTATGACCGTTAGTGTCACTTGACGTTTTTAACGAACTGCGTATTGTGTACACGTTTAACTTTTGTCGTAATCGGAATATTTTGACTACGAAATAATAATTATTATTTTATAATAATAATTACTTTGGTCTTTGGATGGTTAATTACGCGTAGTAATTTACTTATGCTTACTAGTTAGTCTTGTTGACTTTCTACCTTATTGGACGTTAGCGCACCCAACACTAGTTAATGGACTATTTAATTAGCCCAATTATTAATATCTAGTGACCCATTAATAATTAAGGCAAATTCTCATTTATTAGAGGGAACATGCTAGCATTTGTGTCAAGTATTATCCTTAATGTTGCATGGGATCCTAACATAAGCACCTACTTTAGACAACCATTAACCAAAAAGTAAACTTTTGTTCCCTTGTCCCCCTCCCTTGCTCACGGCCTAAACACCACCACCACCTCCTCACCATCTATAAATACAAGCCTTATTCCATACATTATACACTTGCTCTCATTTGCATTTCACACACACTTACTCTCTAATTCTTTCTCTAGTCTTTCTCTCTCTAAAAAGTGTAAGTAATTGATTTTTCTTCTTCTTCCCTTGCCTTTCACGAATTCATCATCATCATCTAAGGGTCTTGCTTTTTAGCTTTGATCTTGATTATATCTTGTAGATTCAAACTTGGATTTGAATCCTTCAAGAACATGGAAGATTCAAGCTTTCTAGCTTTGAATCTTCACCTACTTTGTAGATCTAAATCTTTTTACTTTAATCTTGTTATTTTGTTACAAAGATTCAAACTTGTGTTTGTAATCTTCATGTATCTTAAAGATCCAAGCTTTATGCTTCTAGATCTTCAAGAACAACCAAGATGCAAGCTTTCTAGCTTGAATCTTCATATCTTTTGTTGGATCTAAGTTTTCTAACTTATGGTCTCATTATTTTATTATAAAGATCAAAACTTGCGTTTATGGTCTTCATGTAACTTACAGATCCAAGCTTTATGCTTCAAGGTCTTCAAGAACACTAAAGGTTCAAGCTTTCTAGCTTTGTGACCTTATAACTTGTGTGAAAAGGATCCAAGCTCTCTAGCTTAGGGTTCCATCACTTCATTTGATCTAGATTGTGTTAATACTTGTTTGATTGAAGTAAAGTTTGTAACTTTGTTTGTAAATAGGACTTGTATTTGTGTTAAGACTAAGGATATGATGTAACCTTGGTTCATCATCCATCTAAGACTCTTAAATGAGTTGTGTTCTTACTTGGTCTTAACATATTGTGTGTTGATGGTAGAATCTTGGTCAAGGTGATGCTAACCCATCAATGAGTTGTACACTTGAAGCTACAAGCATCAAGGATGAGAACCGTGATGAGCATCAAGCACCAAGAACCCCACCGGAGCACTTGTTTACTATTTTTGGGATCTGATCAGATTCCTAGACTTCTGGAAAATTTATTTTCAGTTAGTTCTTTTCTAGTAGATGACTTTTTGTTTAGGCCTCGACTTAATCCGATATACGGTTTAGGATTTATGGCCCTCCGAAAGTCACTACGCCCTTGTAACGTTGTGCTGAAATTTCTGACCTACTCGCACTTAAACCGTCGCCACGGTCAAACGAAGACGAGTTAGGTTCTAAAAATTGGTCAGCGGTTAGAGGACTCACATACGGAGCGATAGCCACTGACTACGTATCTTTTAGATTTACATAGAGGTCGTAGCAACGGATCCAAGTCAGCCTATTGTTTCGATCTCTATACTTGTTAAACTTACTTAGCTTTTACAATGATGAATGATGATGATGATGACACTTAAACTTATTTTATGCACTATTAGAACCTATAAGGACAACATACTGACCTAGTAACCTTTGATTTAGGTTGACGACCTTTCGGACCAACTTACTACTTGCATACTTTCATTACCGACTTTACCGCTTTTATCACTGTGAGTTATAGCTTCCCTTTTTACTTTACTATTTTTGGGACTAAGAATACATGCGCTTATTATGTTTTACTTATTTGACACGAGTACTTAAACTTTACATATGTGTGGGTTATATAATGGTATAAACTTTCCCCTTAGCACGGTAACGTTTAACTATTGGTTTTTGAACCGGTAGACGCGAATCTTAAATATGGATCCATAGGGTTTGACATCCCCACTCGGGCTAGTCGCGCTAGCATTTAACGGGTGTTTAATACTTCGAGGACATACGCACTCGCCAGGTGTAATTTTAGGGGGTGATATTTATATTTACGTTAAGTCTAGTTACCATGTGCCCACGGTTAAACATATACTTTTCATACTGTTTGAAACACTGAAATCTCGTGGCCTACCTTACATTACTGTTACAACTTAAACTATAGCTCACCAACATTATTGTTGACATTTTTAAGCATGTTTTCTCAGGTGCTTAGAGGTTTGTTGCTTCCGCTGTTAGACTTGCTGTCTTGGGGTTATTGATTGTTGTTAAGGACCTGCCGTGTTAGATTTCCGCTGCATTACTTAGAGATGTCTCAATCATGAAACTTTTATTTTGCATTCGCAACTTATGTTATTTGAATAATGGCTTTGTAATGACCTTTGTGTCACGTTATCTTTTGTAAAATACTATATTTTTATGAATGCAAACTAGTTTTCAAACATCATATAGTATTTGACCGTGTAAAGATCCCATTATTGACGAATCATACACGATGGTTTTGTACGGGGTGTCACACAATTCTTAGGACCCTTTGTAGTGACCCGTCCAAATCCAGCTGGACGAATACATCAACATCTGGTCCCATTGCGAGGTACTGACCTCTATATGATACGTTTTACAAACATTGCATTCTTTTAAAAGACACATCGTATATAAATCCAAGGTTTTTGACAACTGATGACTTCTACATATGGACAGTCATCGTAAATAACATTTTACAACATAGCAACTGCAATGATTTCCAAATATGATACTCGATGATTTAGCATGCAATGTCTTTTAAAATATGCCATGAACGACTCCATGTAATTTCTTTAAAATGAGCAAATGCATAGCGGAAGATTTCTTTAATACCTGAGAATAAACATGCTTAAAAGTGTCAACCAAAAGGTTGGTGAGTTCATAGGTTTATCATAAACAATAATTTCAGTAATTTTAATAGACCACAAAGTTTCATTTTCATAACATTCCTGCAGGAACACTCATCTGCAAAAATCCTTATCACAATAACATTGCATGGTAATCGACCTTAACAAAGATGCATATAGAATATCCCCAAACGTACAGAACCTCTCGTCTGTATAATATAAACCTCGAAGTACTAAAGCAGTTCAAATTCTCTGACTGGGGCGTGTTAATGCCCATAGATCTATCTTTAGGATTCACGTCAATTAGTGGCCGGTTCACTAATTCTTAGGTTACCAATTTAAAATAAACAGGGATATCCGGTATAACAATTCATTTGAGGAAGGTTTTTAAGTACTTGTGTCTATTCCGTAAAACATTTATAAATGCAGCGCATGTATTCTCAGCCCAAAAATATATATTGCAAAAGCATTTAATAAAAAGGGAGCAAATGAAACTCACGATACGATATTTTGTAGTAAAAATATGCATACGACGGAACTGAACAATGCAGGGTTGGCCTCGGATTCACGAACCTTTAAAAGAAAAGCTTCAAAAAAATAAACTGCCACAGCCCGACTCGAACCCGAGACCTCTCGGTTAACACAAACACCCTTAAACCATCGATCTGTCTATTGTTTTTCTGAAATATTATCACCCTACATGTATTTAACCCGACTGACTGTAATCTTCTTCTTCATTTACGATCATAATCATTATCATAATGAATCACCATCATCCTTACTACCATCATCATATCACGTCTTCATCATCATCACCAACGTTCATCCCGTCTTCCATAATATCATCATCTTCATCACCTTATCACCATCATCATCTTATCCGTTACTGTATCCTTAACAGAAACAAAAGAGATCGAGCAGCAGCAGGTGGATGGTGGCGACGTTTAAGAGGTTGTTATGGGATGGTTTTATATTGGTGGTGGTATTCGAAGATAAACATAAACATAACAGCTATAGCTGCAGTTTTGAGGGTGGTTGGGTAGCGACTTGGGGTGGTGTTCCGATGGCAGCAGAAGCAGAAAAATAGTCCCAGCAAAGGTGGCGGTGGTGTGGCTGTTTGGTGTTTACGATGGTTAAAACAGGAGCAAGGGCAGCAACAAAACAGTAGCTAAAGGGTGTTATTGGGGTGCATTTTTGGGCTGTCGAATAGCAGCAGAAGAAACAGTAAAATAGCAGCAGTAGCAGTCGATGGAGGTGGTGGTTATGGTGGTGATTACGGTGGTTTGGATGTCGAACAGAAAACAGGAGATATGCAGCAGCAGAAGCAACAAAGTAGCAGCAATTTAACAAGAGTTGGTGATCATGGTTGGTGAGGGTGGTGTTTGGCGGTGGTGATAGAAGGTGATGGTTGATCGAAGGTTTCAAGTTTTATATGTATATGTCTATGCCTAATATATATATATATATATATATATATATATATATATATATATATATATATATATATATATATATATATATATATATATATATATATATATATATATATATATATATATATATATATATAAGAGAAAGAGATAGTGTCAATGAACAAACAAAAACAGTAAATTCATATTAATAATTATAATATAAAATATTAATAATGATCAAGTGAAACGTTTTAAACAACAGTATAGCAGCCATGTAATTGTAATCTTATGCCGACAGTTTTTCACGGAGTGTTAAATCGTGCTCCGTTGTTAATCAGTGACGGATAAAAGTATTCGGAAAAATGCCATATTTCTAAATTAAATATATTTATTTATTTTTATACTCTCACAAGCTCGCATTTTACTTGTTCAATATCAATCGAAATAATGAACGTGTGCTATTATCGTTACCTAAATAAAATCGAAACCATATATGTATATTCAATATATACTATATATATATATATATATATATATATATATATATAGATTTATTTTAATAATAATATCATATATTATTTTATTTACATAATTAATTAACTCATATAATATTTTAAATTATATTTCAAATTAATATATATATATATATATATATATATATATATATATATATATATATATATATATATATATATATATATATATATATATATATATATATATATATATATATATATATATATATATATATATATATATATATGTATGTTTACAATTAATTGTTCGTGAATCGTCAAGAATAGTCGAAGGTCAAATGGATATATGAAAATAGTTCAAATGTTTTGAGACTCAACTTAATAGGCTTTGCTTATTGTGTCGAAAATATTAATTCATATAAAGATTTAACTTAAAATAAGTCAAAATTTTCCGGGTCGTTACAGTACCTACCCGTTAAAGAAATTTCGTCCTAAAATTTGACAGAGATCGTTATGGCTGACAATAAGAATATTTTCGTGACGAATATGAGTTGATAAATAGAGTTTTATCACCATTTAGTATATGGATAAAACAATTCGATTATGTACAAAGTAAGAGTGAAGCTATCACAAAAGAGTGAAAGGAGAAAAGTAAAGATTCATCTTAACTTTTGATGTAATCATGGTTGATTTCCGGAATTCAAGGAATTTAAAGAAAATCTTCGTAATCTATATAAGATTTGATTTTTCGGTAATTAAGGAAATTATGATCTTCTTTGATTAAATACGATAATCTGCCTCGATTGTTATGTCTGATATTTCCACTATAAATTTACATCTTCCGTTCCATTATTTTCACCACCCCTATACTTTCTTTCTCAATTCCTACTTCCAAAAGATACGTTAGGATGCTCAATCCTGTATTGATCTTTGCTATTATATTGACCATATATACAGTCATTCTTCTTTTCAATCTTTCACCAGAAGAATATTTTTACTTCTACTATGCTCTAGGGATTATTGTATTTATCATTCTCCGGTGTCTTTATATTGCTATAAGCATTGATATATACAGTTTGTAATTTCCATGTTGTTGTCGTGCTTATATTTTTATTTTCATTCTAAAGCTCCATGCTTTTGTTTCCTCTTCTCGACTTTAAGTAAAGAAAGTAAAATGTTCCGAATTTGTAGGTATGAAGTTTCGAATGAACATAACTACTGTTCTAAGCAAGAAAGAAAATTGTAATAGCACGATTTAATTTGTAGATTACCGAAAATCACAGAAAAGATAGAATTATCAACAAAATATTTTCTTTATATGTTTAGAGGTTAAGTAGAATGAAAGAGTTATGTAACATAGCACATAATGAGCGTAAGGTCTGTCAATCATTACCATCATCACGTTCCATTAGAAATTCAGCATGACTCACTATAATATAACCACGTTGGTCAGGCGTCATTATATTTTACTAACTCATGCTTTCCATTTCCAACACTTCTCCAAGAAAATATTCATAATATAAACTCGAATTTTACAGAGCAATTCACATCTACTTCCGGAAACAATGTTTCTGATACGTCCTAAATTATACATATTTTACATGATTTATTTTGACGTTATCAAGCATAATTTATATGATTATAGTCAATATTTTGAACTTTTGATGCTTTATTATGTTAATGTTGTTTATAGGATAATATTGTAATGCCCCAAAATATCACACAAGAAAACAACACTTAAAAAAAACAAACAGACCAGAACAGTACATTTGCGCGGCGCACCAAACCCTGCGCGTCGCACCTTATAAAGGGTTTTCAAGACAATCAGTTTGCCAGACATGAGGACCAATTCCTGCACAACATAAACTGAGGCCAGCCACTACTTAAGATAAAACCAATTCTTCCAACAAAGAAAGTTTCATTATACCAAAACATGTAATGTCAACGTACAACAAATGTATATAACAGTTGTATATAAGTTTAGAAAACGGTTTCAATAACCCATACAACCAAACAGTGTAATTTTGACCCAAATATTACATTTAGACGAGTTAGGACTCAATAACCCAACCCGATACCAATAGTATAATCCCGGAGATTTACCAAACCCCCGATCTGCAACCGAATATCCAAAAGCTACCCCATCATAAGCTCAATCAACCTAAAAGCAAATAGTCTAGCAACTAGAAGTCTTCTCCTTAATAAATGATACCTATAAAAAGGTAACAACAACGAGGGGTAAGCTTACGCTTAGTGAATGCAACAATTATACATATACATATATAATCTACTTATTTGCCTTCATTTACACAAATACCGCATACGAGCTAGCAATCCAATTAGCATACAATCATAATGCATAATGCTAAATAATCACAATTCACAATAAGCTAGCATCACCAAAAGCATATATTCATCACAATATAATATGCTAATACAAAATCACACAACCATGGTTAACCATAAGCACAAGGGAATGGTACTCGCGAATGACCATCGGTGTTCGCAACGACCATTATTGTACATACGCCATGTATCACTAACCCCCGGGTGGTATCGAACGCCCGAACTTTAAACTCACCCGTCACGTAAAATGTGGTATCGACGTCCGAACTTTAAACCCACACTTCACGCCTATGCACACATGATGATATGGTATTGACACCTGAACTTTAAACCCATATCACATGCCCACACATGATGATGAGGTATCGACGCCCGAACTTTAAACCCTCATCACCTGCCAACATGATGTGGTATCGACGCCTGAACTTTAAACCCACATCGCAAGCCACACGAGTAAATACACCATACATATATACATGTATAATTATTCCACTCACCTTGGAATGCCCGCGCAAGTCATGTAATATGATTTCCATCCACATGTCTGAGCAAGTAGTTACCTATATTATACATAGACACAATATACACATAAATATATATTTTTTAAAAGAGAATCCGACACAATCATCCCTTAGCTGAGGGATCACACCTTGCTCGTCAAAACCCGCCCATTTAACACTTAATGAACACAATCCAATTACCATTTCGGGTGGTAATTCAAACCCACTCTAAAAAGTACAATTTAACCCAAATTATACTTGACCCCAATTAGACCAACCTAGGTCCCGACATTAGATCACTAGCTAGTTAGTTGTCATATTAAAATGCCACTTACACTAATTCTTACAATATACGCAATATTGACCCATATTACGCTTGACCACATTTGACTTATGTTAAACTCACCCATAATCACTAATGGCTAGTGATTAGGCCTTAATCCACCAATTAACAACATAAACCAAGTACTTAAGTACTTATTACACCAACACTTGTCTCAAATCCTAGTTTGACACCAAATCAAGGTCAACACCCATTTTGACCAACCAACATGTTCTTATGAACATCAAAATCACCAATACACTTGCAATATAGTGATTAACACTCAAATCTATGACAAATATAACCAAATTCATCATCTAACCCTAAACCCATAATATTAGGGTTCCTTTACCCAAATCATACATCAAAACCCCCAATTTCATAAGAAATGGGGTTTATAACCCATCACTCACACAAACCCTAACTAAAAATGGAAATTAAAAAAACAAAATTCAGATTAAGTGTTTGCCTTAACACTAAAATGAAGCCAAGAAGCTAGAAACACCAAGAAGAACCAAAATCCATTCCTACTTGGGTAGAAATCACCACCATCTTTACCCATTCAAGCTTTCTCTCACTGGAACTCTCCTCTTTCTCTAGAGGGTTTGGTTGGTGAAAAATGGAGATAAGAATGAGATCTAGATCCGGTTTGGGGCATAAAACCCTCCATAAGTGAAAAGATCAAAGTGCCCCTCTTAATTTAATAAAATTACAAACCCTCCAAAACTGTCATTACATTTTGCGCGGTGTGTAGTATAAGTAACCCGTCTTTTACATGGTACGCAAAAATATGCGCGGTGCACGGTATAAGGTGTTTCTAGATCAGAATGTTACAACTATAAGGTAAATCGTCTTTTGCGCGGTGCGCAAAAAAGGTAATTTTAGCTCAGAATGTTACACATATGCGAGAAGTTGCTGCAAAATGAGCTAAATATTGAAGAAATTTTAGAAATCTGCGTGCTACCACGGTTTTGGCCATATCTTGAGCATCCGAACTCCGTTTAAGGCAAATTAAGTGTCCAAACGACCTCGAGAGAAACATCTACACTTCGATGGAGTTAGCCACCGGATTTAGATATTTTCAGCTTCTAGATAAAGCCATTAAAGCTGGCGGCTCTGGTTCAAAAAATCAAAAATGTGCGGCTCAAGTTTTCCATGCTCTCCAAGCATTATAGCCGCCTGCTGAAGAGA
The DNA here is from genome assembly GCF_046630445.1 of Rutidosis leptorrhynchoides. Taxonomy (NCBI): domain Eukaryota; kingdom Viridiplantae; phylum Streptophyta; class Magnoliopsida; order Asterales; family Asteraceae; genus Rutidosis; species Rutidosis leptorrhynchoides. The sequence goes on from NC_092333.1 coordinate 170,542,924, forward strand.
GCACTCCAGAAGATCTATTTCGTGTGCTTAAAGCTGAAGGCACTAGAGCTGCCGACTAAACCTATTTTAGCCGCCGGCTAAGGATTCGGTTTTTGAATATTATAAACAGAGGCCTAATTTACAACTTTCAATGTACGTTTTCTTATCCACTTTCAAGTTACGAACAACTTAGGTTTTAGGGTTAATTCTTAGTCTTTGTACCCCTGGAATCAAGTTTTATTCAAGTTTTATTCTTTGTTTCTTGGATTATTAAGGTACATTTACTTTTAATTCTTGCATCTACTTTAATTATGTTTACTTTTCTGTTTATTTATTTCCGTTCATCTCCAACTATGAACTAAACGTTCATAGTGGTTGCTGGGACGAAAACTTGAATTATCTGGGATTTTAGATGAAGCTGCCGGCTGTGATGATCCTAGCCTGGAGGCTGGATCTCACAGAGTCGCCGACTTCCTGATTCGAATTGTGGGTGCGAATCCTAATTATTGATCTATAGAGTTTGACAACTCAGCATGATCTAGTCATGCTAGCTTTCAACGAGTGTTTAGTACTTTCAGTTTGTACACTTGATACGGTATATGTTATTTCAAAGGGTATTCATTTATTTTTGTTAAGTTTAGTTACTAGGTGCTCAACAGATAGAATGCTTTTACTATTGTTTCTAAACATGAAATCATGTGGTCTATTATTTTGTTTATTATTTGTAATAAACCTATGACTCATCAACATTCGTGTTGACTTTTTAAAGCATGTTTATTCTTAGGTTCTTAAGGTGCTTCGGCTGTCGATTTTTTTCTAAAGTGTTGCATGGAATCATTCATGTCATGCTTTCAAAGACTATTGCATTTACAATAAAACTATGTTATGTTGGTTATCGGCTGATTTGACTTCTAAGTCAACTTTATTTTGGAAACTTTCTATTCCTAGAAAGCTTGTTATTTAAAATGAATACAATGTTTATTAAAATGTATCATATAGAGGGCATAATCTTGATATGATACCTAAGTTAATGTACCATATCAATATCGATTTTGGTAGGTTATTATAGTTCGTATCAGAGCCGTGGTTGTAGGGAACTATGTTCATTAGTGTGTGTCTAACTCGAGACGTTAAAACACATAAGGGAATCTAGTCTTTAGCCGACCATTAGTTTTTATGCATTATTGTTTACCTTATCCTTATTAAATGTTATTTATATATATGTGAGCTCATTTGGGGGTTATAATCTCAATGATAGATGTCTTAACTTATTTCTCACGCCGAGGCTAAAGATATGGCAGTGGTGGCGGAGATTCACGCGCAACTTGATGTTCCACACCATCATAACACTATTAATCTTACCAGTCAGATTCATCCTACGACTGATCCCTGGGGACGTGTGGCCTAAGGTGTTTTGGTTTGTGGATTCTTAATACGCTGGTCTGTTGGAGAGAGGTACCACCTATATGCTAGGATTCCCGTGAGTTTCGCTATGGAACGGGCGAATCCGGTTCTCAGGGAACCACCACAGTACACTATACCTACTCTCATTAATCGCATTGCAAAGCACGATGCCCAAATTCGATATCTTAAAGGATATATAGAATGTTCTACTAACCCCATAACATTAGGAGGATTTATGAGGAGCTCTCGTTCTTAGGGGATTAGGATTGAAAACATGATAATCAGATTAGGTTTCTTGGGGAAACATTGGAAGGTCACACCAACAAACTGAATGCATTAGAGCAAAAGGTCCATGAACTGGAGGAAGTTGTGACATGGGTTATTCCATTTGGCGAACAGTTTAACCGCATCGAACATCTATTAAATTAAATCATAAGCTTGAATGATTGATTGAATGTGTTTTTGATCTGCGTGCAGGAAACCAGTTTATTTAGTTAACAGGTGTATTGATTAGTGAACTAGGATAACGACAGTGACACTTAGAGATATATAGATAAAAGAAAAATGACTTTATAGGAACCTTTTTTGGGCGTCCGAGAGTTAGGGTCCTAAAAACTACTCATTGAGACACCCAATTATTAGAAGTCCTATTATAATTTTCATTAACATCATGGGGTCCTAAAAACTACTTATTAGAACAATCTCATTTCGGGGGTCCTATTATAACTTGAACTTTTAAAAAAATTTCCTAAAGAGTATGGTTAATAGGATGCTTAGTTTTAGGGTGCTAATATAAGTTAATAGGACACTTAAAATGTAGGTTCTATAAGTTACTTTTATATGACACTTGATATTTTGGTCCTACCACATGATTATAAGAATCAATCTAGGGTCCTAAAAAGTATAGTTATTATGACGCTTAGTTTTAGGGTCCTAATATCGTATATAAGTTTATAGGACACTTAAAATGTAGGTTTTATAAGGTACTTTTATAGGAAACTTGATATTTTTGTCCTATCACGTGATTTTAAGAATTAATCTAGGGTCCTAAAAAGTATAGTTAATATGACACTTAGTTTTACGGTCCTAATATCATATATAACTTTATAAGTGAAATGTCCCGTTCATATTGATTATAAACGTTCCATATTAATTGTTTTGGTTGCGAGGTTTTGACCTCTATATGAGACGTTTTTCAAAGACTGCATTCATTTTGAAAACAACCATAACCTTTATTTTATCTATAAAGGTTTAAAAAGCATTACGTAGATTATCGAATAATGATAATCTAAAATATACCGTTTACACACGACCATTACATAATGGTTTACAATAAGAATATATTACATCAAAAATAAGTTTCTTGAATGCAGTTTTTACATAATGTCATACAAGCATGGACTCCAAATCTTGTCCTTATTTTAGTATGCAACAGCGGAAGCTCTTAATAATCACCTGAGAATAAACATGCTTAAAACGTCAGCAAAAATGTTGGTGAGTTATAGGTTTAACCTATATATTATCAAATCATAATAATAGACCACAATATTTCATATTTCAATATACATCCCATACATAGAGATAAAAATCATTCATATGGTGAACACCTGGTAACCGACATTAACAAGATGTATATAAGAATATCCCCTATCATTCCGGGAAATTCTTCGGACATGATAAAAATGAATTCGAAGTACTAAAGCATCCGGTACTTTGGATGGGGTTCGTTAGGCCCACTAGATCTATCTTTAGGATTCACGTCAATTAGTAGATCGGTTTACTAATTCTTAGGCTGCCAAGCAAAAAGGGGCATATTCGGCTTCGATCATTCACCCATATAATGTAGTTTCATTTACTTGTGTCTATTTCGTAAAACATTTATAAAACTGCATGTATTCTCATCCCAAAATATTAGATTTTAAAAGTGGGACTATAACTCACTTTCACAGATTTTTACTTCATCGGGAAGTAAGACTTGGCCACTGGTCGATTCACGAACCTATAACAAATATGTACATATATATCAAAGTATGTTCAAAATATATTTACAACACTTTTAATACATTTTGATGTTTTAAGTTTATTAAGTCAGCTGTCCTCGTTAGTAACCTACAACTAGTTTTCCATAGTTAGATGTACAGAAATAAATTGATATATATTATATTGAATCAATCCACGACCCATTTTATACACGTCTCAGGCTAGATCACAACTCAAAGTATATATATATTTGGAATGAACCTCAACCCTGTATAGCTAACTCAAACATTACTGCATATAGAGTGTCTATGGTTTTTCCAAATAATATATATAGATGGGTCGATATGATATGTCAAAACATTTGCATACGTGTCTATGGTATCCCAAGATTACATAATATATTAGAATACATGTATAATACAATATAAGTTAGCTAGGATATGATTAATATAAATTTGTTACCAATTTTCACGTAGCTATAACAAGCAAAAATATCCAATCTTGTTTTACCCATAACTTCTTCGTTTTAAATCCATTTTGAGTGTTTCAAGTTGCTATGGTTTCATATTGAACTTAAGTTTATGAATCTAAACAGAAATTGTATAAGTTTATAGTCAGAAATACAGGTTACAAGTCATTTTTGTAAAGGTAGTCATTTCAGTCGAAAGAACGACGTCTAGATGACCATTTTGGAAAACATACTTCCACTTTAAGTTTAACCATCATTTTTGGATATAGTTTCATGTTCATAAGAAAAATCATTTTCCTAGAAGAACAACTTTTAAATCAAAGTTTATCATAGTTTTTAATTAACTAACCCAAAACAGCCCGCGGTGTTACTACGACGGCGTATATCCGGTTTTACGGTGTTTTTCGTGTTTTCCGGTTTTAAATCATTAAGTTAGAATATCATATAGATATAGAACATGTGTTTAGTTGATTTTAAAAGTCAAGTTAGAAGGATTAACTTTTGTTTGCGAACAATTTTAGAATTTACTAAACTATGTTCTAGTGATTTCAAGTTTAAACCTTCGAATAAGGTAGTTTTATATATATGAATCGAATGATGTTATGAACATCATTACTACCTCAAGTTTTGTGGATAAACCTACTGGAAATGAGAAAAATAGATCTAGCTTCAAAGGATCCTTGGATGGCTTGAAAGTTCTTGAAGCAGAATCATGACGCGAAAACAAGTTCAAGTAAGATTTCCACTCGAAATAAGATTGTTATAGTTATAGAAATTTAATCAAAGTTTAAATATGAGTATTACCTTATATTAGAAAGATATATTGCTGTAAATAATAAAGATTTCTTGAGGTTGGATGATCACTTTACAAGATTGGAAGTAAGCTAGCAAACTTGGAAGTATTCTTGATTTTATGAAACTAGAACTTATAAAATTTATGATGAACACTTAGAACTTGAAGATAGAACTTGAGAGAGATCAATTAGATGAAGAAAATTGAATAATGAAAGTATTTGTAGGTGTTTTTAGTCATTGGTATATGGATTAGATATAAAGGATGTGTAATTTTGTTTACATGTAAATAAGTCATGAATGATTACTAATATTTTTGTAATTTTATGAGATATTTCATGCTAGTTTCCAAATGATGGTTCCCACATGTGTTAGGTGACTCACATGGGCTGCTAAGAGCTGATCATTGGAGTGTATATACCAATAGTACATACATCTAAAAGCTGTGTATTGTACGAGTACGAATACGGGTGCATACGAGTAGAATTGTTGATGAAACTGAACGAGGATGTAATTGTAAGCATTTTTATTAAGTAGAAGTATTTTGATAAGTGTATTGAAGTCTTTCAAAAGTGTATGAATACATATTAAAATACTACATGTATATACATTTTAACTGAGTCGTTTAGTCATCGTTAGTCGTTACATGTAAATGTTGTTTTGAAACCTTTAGGTTAACGATCTTGTTAAATGTTGTTAACCCATTGTTTATTATATCTAAAGAGATGTTAAATTATTACATTATCATGATATTATGATATATTAATATATCATAGTATGATATATATACATTTAAATGTCGTTACAACGATAATCGTTACATATATGTCTCGTTTCGAAATCCTTAAGTTAGTAGTCTTGTTTTTACATATGTAGTTCATTGTTAATATACATAATGACATATTTACTTATCATTTATCATGATTAAACATAGTGTAACAATATCTTAATATGATTCATATATAATTAGTAAGACGTTGTTATAACGATAATCGTTATATATATCGTTTCGAGTTTCTTAATTCAATAAACTCAATTTTATGTATATAACTCATTGTTAAAATACCTAATGAGATACTTACTTATCATAATATCATGTTAACTATATATATAATCATATATATGTCATCATATAGTTTTTACAAGTTTTAATCGTTCGTGAATCACCGGTCAACTTGGGTGGTCAATTGTCTATATGAAACCTATTTCAATTAATTAAGTCTTAACAAGTTCGATTGCTTAACATGTTAGAAACACTTAATCATGTAAATAAAAATTTCATTTAATATATATAAACATGGTCAAGTGTTATGTACAGACGCGAGTTGTTGAGGTAACTCAAGTCGGTAAGCTACTGGTCCGACACAATCAATAATCTTGAATGGTCCAATATACCTTGGATTTAATATCCCTCGTTTACCAAATCGAACAACGCCTTTCCAAGGTGCAACCTTAAGCATGACCATCTCTCCAATTTCAAATTCTATATCTTTTCTTTTAATGTCGGCGTAGCTCTTTTGTCGACTTTGGACGATTTTCAACCGTTGTTGAATTTGGATGATCTTCTCGGTAGTTTATTGTATTATCTCCGGACCCGTAATATGTCTATCCCCCACTTCACTCCAACAAATCGGAGACCTGCACTTTCTACCATAAAGTGCTTCAAACGGCGCCATCTCAATGCTTGAATGGTAGCTGTTGTTGTAGGAAAATTATGCTAATGGTAGATGTCGATCCCAACTGTTTTCGAAATCAATAACACATGCTCGTAGCATGTCTTCAAGTGTTTGTATTGTCCTTTCACTCTGCCCATTAGTTTGTGGATGATAGGCAGTACTCATGTCTAGACGAGTTCCTAATGCTTGCTGTAATGTCTGCCAGAATCTTGAAATAAATCTGCCATCCCTATCAGAGATAATAGAGATTGGTATTCCATGTCTGGAGACGACTTTCTTCAAATACAGTCGTGCTAACTTCTCCATCTTGTCATCTTCTCTTATTGGTAGGAAGTGTGCTGATTTGGTAAGACGATCAACTATTACCCAAATAGTATCAAAACCACTTGCAGTCCTTGGCAATTTAGTGATGAAATCCATGGTAATGTTTTCCCATTTCCATTCCAGGATTTCGGGTTGTTGAAGTAGACATGATGGTTTCTGATGCTCCGCTTTGACCTTAGAACACATCAAACATTCCCCAACGTATAGCAACATCGGCTTTCATACCTGGCCACCAAAAATGTTTCTTGAGATCTTTGTACATCTTCCCCGTTCCAGGATGTATTGAGTATCTGGTTTTATGAGCTTCTCTAAGTACCATTTCTCTCATATCTCCAACTTTTGGTACCCAAATTCTTTCAGCCCTATACCGGGTTCCGTCTTCCCGAATATTAAGATGCTTCTCCGATCCTTTGGGTATTTCATCCTTTAAATTTCCCTCTTTTAAAACTCCTTGTTGCGCCTCCTTTATTTGAGTAGTAAGGTTAGTGTGAATCATTATATTCATAGCTTTTACTCGAATGGGTTCTCTGTCCTTTCTGCTCAAGGCGTCGGCTACCACATTTGCCTTCCCCGGGTGGTAACGAATCTCAAAGTCGTAATCATTCAACAATTCAATCCACCTACGCTGCCTCATATTCAGTTGTTTCTGATTAAATATGTGTTGAAGACTTTTGTGGTCAGTATATATAATACTTTTGACCCCATATAAGTAGTGCCTCCAAGTCTTTAATGCAAAAACAACCGCGCCTAATTCCAAATCATGCGTCGTATAATTCTGTTCGTGAATCTTCAATTGTCTAGACGCATAAGCAATTACTTTCGTTGGTTACATTAATACACAACCGAGACCTTGCATTGAGGCGTCAAAATATATCACAAAATCATCATTCCCTTCAGGTAATGACAATATAGGTGCCGTAGTTAACTTTTTCTTTAACAATTGAAATGCTTTCTCTTGTTCATCTTTCCATTCAAATTTCTTCCCTTTATGCGTTAATGCAGTCAAGGGTTTTGCTATTCTGGAAAAGTCTTGGATGAACCTTCTGTAGTAACCAGCTAGTCTTAAAAACTGGCGTATGTGTTTCAGAGTTTTCGGGGTTTCCCACTTTTCAATGGTTTCAATCTTTGCTGGATCCACCTGAATACCTTCTTTGTTCACTATGTGACCGAGGAATTGAACTTCTTCCAACCTAAATGCACACTTTGAAAACTTAGCATACAGTTTTTCTTTTCTCAGCAACTCTAGCACTTTTCTCAAATGTTCTTCGTGCTCTTGATCATTCTTCGAGTAAATAAGTATGTCATCGATGAAAACAATGACAAACTTGTCAAGATATGGCCCACACACTCGGTTCATGAGGTCTATGAACATAGTTGGTGCGTTATTCAATCCAAACGGCATAACCATAAACTCGTAATGACCGTAACGCGTCCTAAAAGGAGTCTTTGGAATATCATCCTCCTTCACCCGCATTTGATGATAACCAGAACTTAAATCAAACTTCGAATAAACAGACGAGCCTTGTAGTTGATCAAATAAGTCGTCGATTCTCGGTAATGAGTAGCGGTTCTTGATGGTAAGTTTGTTCAACTCTCGGTAGTCGATACATAACCTGAATGTACCATCTTTCTTCTTGACAAACAAAACAGGAGCACCCCATGGTGATGTGCTTGGTCGAATGAAACCACGCTCTAAAAGTTCATGTAATTGACTTTGTAATTCTTTCATTTCACTGGGTGCGAGTCTGTATGGAGCACGAGCTATTGGTGCAGCTCCTGGTACAAGGTCTATTTGAAATTCAACGGATCGATGTGGGGGTAATCCCGGTAATTCTTTCGGAAATACATCGGGAAATTCTTTTGCGACGGGAACATCACGTATGTTCTTTTCTTCAGGTTTAACTTCCTCGATGTGTGCTAGAATGACGTAACAACCTTTTCTTATTAGTTTTTGCGCCTTCAAACTACTAATAAAATTTAATTTCGCGTTGTTCTTTTCTCCGTACACCATTAAAGGTTTTCCTTTTTCACGCATAATGCGAATTGCATTTTTGTAACAAACTACCTCTGCTCTCACCTTTTTCAACCAGTCCATGCCAATTATTACATCAAAACTCCCTAACTCGACTGGTATTAAATCAATTCTAAACGTTTCATCCCCTAGTTTAATTTCTCTCTCCCGACATATATTATCTGCTGAAATTAATTTATCGTTTGCTAATTCGAGTATAAATTTACTATCCAAAGGCATCAATGGGCAAATTAATTTAGCACAAAATTCTCTACTCATATAGCTTCTATCCGCACCCAAATCAAATAAAACATAAGCAGATTTATCGTCAATAAGAAACGTACCCGTAACAAGCTCCGGGTCTTCCTGTGCTTCTGCCGCATTAATATTGAAAACTCTTCTACGGCCCTGCCCATTAGTATTTCCCTGATTCGGGCAATTTCTAATAATGTGGCCTGGTTTTCCACATTTATAACAAACAGCGTTGGTATTACTTGCTTCGACACTATTCGTTTCGGCATTACTTGTTTTGAAATTATTTGTTCCTTTAGTTCTGTTAAACTTTGGTCCGTAGACCTCACACTTTGTCGCGCTATGACCATTTATTTTACACCTGTTGCAAATTGTGGTGCAAAACCCCTGATGATTTTCTTCACACCTATGACATGGCTGTTTTTGGTTTTTGTTGCTATTGTTGTTATTGAGGTTGTTGTTGGGATTGTTATTGTTGTTGAAACGGTTGTTGTATTTGTTGTTGTTGCGATGTTTGTTGTAGTTATTGTTAGGATTGCAGTTATTGTTGCGATTGTTGTTGAGGTTGTTGGGATAGTTGTTGCGATTGTGGTTGTAATTGTTATTGTTGTTGTACTGGTGACTCTTGTCACCGTTTTCCTCCCACTTCCTCTTGAGTTGTTTCGTGTTGGCTTCTTCGGCCGCCTGCTCTTTAATTCTTCCCTCAATCTGATTTATGAGTTTATGAGCCATTCGACTTACCTTCTGTATAGAAGCGGGCTCGTGTGAACTCACATCTTCTTGAATCCTTACTGGTAACCCTTTTACAAATGCGTCGATCTTCTCTTCTTCATCTTCGAATGCTCCCGGACACAATAGGCACAACTCTGTGAATCGTCGTTCATATGTGGTAACGTCGAACCCTTGTGTTCATAACTCTCTAAGTTCTGCCTTGAGTTTATTGACTTCGTTTCTAGGAAGGTACTGTTCGTTCATCAATTGCTTGAATGCCGACCAATGTAGTGCGTAAGCAGCATTTTGTCCTACCTGTTTAAGGTAGTGTTCCACCACGTTAATGCAGTAACTGTGAAGGTATGCGTAGCGTACTTAACTTTGTCCTCTTCAGTACACTTACTTATGGCAAACACCGATTTGACTTTCTCGGTCCACCGTTTCAATCCAATTGGTCCTTCGGTTCCATCAAATTCCAAAGGTTTGCAGGCAGTGAATTCTTTGTAGGAGCATCCTACACGATTTCTTACTCCGTTACCTGCATTGCTAGATTCAGAGTTATTGTTGGTATGTAGCGCAGCCTGTACTGCGATTATGTTTGCCGCAAGAAAGGTACGAAATTCCTCTTCGCTCATATTCATGATGTGTCGAGTAGTCGGTGCCATTTTCTTCAAAATAGCCAACTAAATCGAGTTAATCATACAAAATATTAAGAGTAGTCAATAGTATTTCGTAGCTTAATATGAACTCATTTATAAAAGATTTTTCTTCATATTAGCGTTTTATAAGTTTAAATTCGGGTACTACCTACCCGTTAAGTTCATACTTAGTAGCTAATATACAATTCAACTACTACAATTCCATATGAAAAACTGATTATAATAATATATCACATACAAATATTCTTCAAACTTACAACATCGCTATATTACATATAACATGAAATATAGTACACTTTGATACAAGACAGTTTTGAAGATAAACCTAGTTAATACGCAAGTTGTTCAGCAAAGAAAATAAAGACACGTAATTCATAAGTCCAAAAACAAGTCATGCATTCTGGTTTTACTAAGACGACTTCCCATCCTTGGTCTTGTGGAAAATAACCGTTACGACCATTGGCTAGACAGCATGTTGTAATGTCATCAATAGGACGAGGGTTTCGTAATGTCCAACAGCCCCGTAATAATCTAAAAACCGTGTTTCTCACCCCAACTACTGAATCTGTCACTTGTGGGAAGGTTTTATTTAAAAGTTGCAATCCGATGTTCTTTTTCTCACTTTGGTAAGAAGCGAACATCACTAACCCGTAAGCATAACATGCTTCTTTATGTTGCATGTTAGAAGCTCTTTCTAATTCACAAAATCCTATGTTGGGATATGTTGAGTCAAAATAGATTCTTAACCCGTAGCGTAAAATTGCATTTGGGTTCCCCGCATTTAACGCTTTAAAGAAAACACGACATAACTTACGGTCTCCCCAATGTGATATACCCCACCTATCAAAGGAAAGCCTTTTATAAACTAAGGCATTTCTGGAAAGTCTTTCAAATATTTGACAAGTTAATTTTGCCATAATTAATTGTGCTGATGAATTCTGACCGACTCTAGACAAGATTTCCTCAATTATATCCTCTGGTAGATCTTCTAAAATATTCGGTTGTCTACCCTTAACGTCCATTTTGTTTTTATACTGTAAAATAGATAAGGATTAGATTCGTAAAAGATAATTAACAAACAATACAAGCAATTTTTACATAGAACATAAAAGTACAAGCATACTATAATACATATAATACACAACATGATTACAACCCTCTAATCTGAATCACTGGTTTCTTCTTCTTTGGACTTGGTTCGTTTTCCTAATTTTCTAGGAATATATGGTGTTCCTCTAATACGAGCTGTTGTTTTCCACAATGGTTTAGAAAAACCTGGTGGTTTAGAGGTTCCCGGGTCATTGTTACATTTTAGGAAATGCGGATGTTGCCGATATATATAAAGTTCATCGGGGTTGGAATCAGGTTTCTCTATTTTTATACCTTTTCCCTTATTATTTTCTTTCGCTTTATTAAATTGGGTCGAGGTAATTTCTATAACATCATCGGAATTCTCATCGGGATCCGATTCATCGGAAAATTGATAACTTTCCCAATATTTTGCTTCCTCGGCGGAAACACCATTGACCATTATTAACTTTGGTCCGTTGGTTGAGGATTTTCTTTTATTAAATCAATTTACTATAGGTATCAATATTTCTTCCTCCGAAACCTCTTCTTCTTCCGGTTCCTCCTCTTCCAGTTCCTCCTCTTCCGGTTCCTCTTCTTCCGGTTCCTCTTCTTCCGGTTCCTCCTCTTCCGGTTCCTACTCTTCCGGTTCCTCTTCTTCCGTTTACACACGACCATTACATAATGGTTTACAATAAGAATATATTACATCAAAAATAAGTTTCTTGAATGCAGTTTTTACATAATGTCATACAAGCATGGACTCCAAATCTTGTCCTTATTTTAGTATGCAACAGCGGAAGCTCTTAATAATCACCTGAGAATAAACATGCTTAAAACATCAACAAAAATGTTGGTGAGTTATAGGTTTAACCTATATATTATCAAATCATAATAATAGACCACAAGAGATAAAAATCATTCATATGGTGAACACCTGGTAACCGACATTAACAAGATGCATATAAGAATATCCCCTATCATTCCGGGAAATCCTTCGGGCATGATAAAAACGAATTCGAAGTACTAAAGCATCCGGTACTTTGGATGAGGTTCGTTAGGCCCAATAGATCTATCTTTAGGATTCACGTCAATTAGTAGATCGGTTTACTAATTCTTAGGCTACCAAGCAAAAGGGGCATATTCGGCTTCGATCGTTCACCCATATAATGTAGTTTCATTTACTTGTGTCTATTTCGTAAAACATTTATAAAACTGCATGTATTCTCATCCCAAAATATTAGATTTTAAAAGTGGGACTATAACTCACTTTCACAGATTTTTACTTCATCGGGAAGTAAGACTTGGCCACTGGTCGATTCACGAACCTATAATAAATATGTACATATATATCAAAGTATGATCAAAATATATTTACAACACTTTTAATACATTTTGATGTTTTAAGTTTATTAAGTCAGCTGTCCTCATTAGTAACCTACAACTAGTTGTCCATAGTTAGATGTACAGAAATAAATTGATATATATTATATTGAATCAATCCACGACCCATTTTATACACGTCTCAGGCTAGATCACAACTCAAAGTATATATATTTTTGGAATCAACCTCAACCCTGTATAGCTAACTCAAACATTACTGCATATAGAGTGTCTATGGTTGTTCCAAATAATATATATAGATGGGTCGATATGATATGTCAACACATTTGCATACGTGTCTATGGTATCCCAAGATTACATAATATATTAGAATACATGTATAATACAATATAAGTTAGCTAGGATATGATTAATATAAATTTGTTACCAATTTTCACGTAGCTACAACAAGCAAAAATATCCAATCTTGTTTTACCAATAACTTCTTCGTTTTAAATCTGTTTTGAGTGTTTAAAGTTGCTATGGTTTCATATTGAACTTAAGTTTATGAATCTAAACAGAAATTGTATAAGTTTATAGTGGGAAATATAGGTTACAAGTTGTTTTTGTAAAGGTAGTCATTTCAGTCGAAAGAACGATGTCTAGATGACCATTTTGGAAAACATACTTCCACTTTGAGTTTAACCATCATTTTTGGATATAGTTTCATGTTCATAAGAAAAATCATTTTCCCAGAAGAAAAACTTTTAAATCAAAGTTTATTATAGTTTTTAATTAACTAACCCAAAACAGCCCGCGGTGTTACTACGACGGCGTATATCCGGTTTTACGGTGTTTTTCGTGTTTTCCGATTTTAAATCATTAAGTTAGCATATCATATAGATATAGAACATGTGTTTAGTTGATTTTAAAAGTCAAGTTAGAAGGATTAACTTTTGTTTGCAAACAAGTTTAGAATTAACTAAACAATGTTCTAGTGATTTCAAGTTTAAACCTTTGAATAAGGTAGTTTTATATATATGAATCGAATGATGTTATGAACATCATTTCTACGTCAGGTTTTGTGGATAAACCTACTGGAAATGAGAAAAATAGATCTAGCTTCAAAAGATCCTTGGATGGCTTGAAAGTTCTTGAAGCAGAATCATGACGCGAAAACAAGTTTAAGTAAGATTTCCACTCGAAATAAGATTGTTATAGTTATAGAAATTGAATCAAAGTTTAAATATGAGTATTACCTTGTATTAGAAAGATATCTTGCTGTAAATAAGAAAGATTTCTTGAGGTAAGATGATCACTTTACAAGATTGGAAGTAAGCTGGCAAACTTGGAAGTATTCTTGATTTTATGAAACTAGAACTTATAGAATTTATGATGAACACTTAGAACTTGAAGATAGAACTTGAGAGAGATCAATTAGATGAAGAAAATTGAAGAATGAAAGTGTTTGTAGGTGTTTTTACTCATTGGTATATGGATTAGATATAAAGGATGTGTAATTTTGTTTACATGTAAATAAGTCATGAATGATTACTAATATTTTTGTAATTTTATGAGATATTTTATGCTAGTTGCCAAATGATGGTTCCCACATGCTAGTTAACCTTTTATTAAAATTTTATAATATAAATGTTATTAGCATGTTCCAAGTCATGTTAATAATAATAATAACAATAATAATAATACAAATAGTAATAATATTAGTAATGATAATACTAATAATTCTTTAATGATAATACTAGTAAATGTAAATTATATTAATGATATTGATAACCTTATTATTAATATTAACATAATAATAATAATCGTAATACTAAAAAATGAATAATAATAACACTAAATGATATTACTTAATCATATATTAATATTAACTAATAATATTAATAATAAATATGATGATGATAATAATAATAATAATAATAATAATAATAATAATAATAATAATAATAATAATAATAATAATAATAATAATAATAATAATAGAAGTATAAGAAATATGTATACCCATTAAAGAAGCTTCTTAAAAAGAATTGCCCGAGACCGGACTCGAACCCGTGACCTCACGTAAACCTACTAACCCATCAAACCACTCAAGTGTATCTGTTTTTCTGAATTAAAACCATCGTTGTTTATATATAACCCGTATTAAACTGTTGCTTCTTCCTCTTTATCTTAATTCGACCAGGGAACTTCCAAAACCAAAGTAGCGAATTTTGTGGCTTAAATTAGAACTTGTAAACAATAATAATCCATAAGTGTGATCCTAAACCAAAAGAAAAACGAAAAAAAATAAAAAAAAATAAAGAAAGACAGCAGCTGTTGCGTCGCTATTTTCTTAAAAAAAATTATTGATTTTGCAATTGATTAAATTATAGGCCAAGATCATAAAATGAAATACATTGTAAATTACTTTTAGAAACTAAAGGAATCGACAATTGGACTTGAATCATTAAAACGAGTTCGAATTTCCTCAAGAACAATTCTGTTGACTTTTAAAAAAATAACTTTGACTTCAAAATTAAAGCTCGATAAATGGAATTGGATCTTGAAATTTAACAGAAAGTTTACATAATGGATTCCTAACACAACAGTATTTTCAATTTTTGAAATTACATTCGAAATCAAAGTTTTGCAAAAAGAAAAAAAAACTCGTATAGAGGACAGAGTGTTCATCTTCTGTTTTGTTTGGTTTGTTTTTATTTTTCACAAGTTGCAGTTTACAGATGGATATATAGTCAATGATATCATGTGATTCGAATTATGAAACAGTGTAACTGGTTGTTGTTTAGCGACCAGGGTCGACAAGGAATCAAGCAGAAGAAAAAATAAAAATAAAACAAACAGAAAAAAATAAAAAAATATCCTAAAGCAGATAACGACTGAATCATATAATTTGGATTTGATTTCATAATTTATACTAATATTAATAATTATTGAATATATATAATAATAATACTTTTAATAATAATACTGAAAATTAAAAATAAAATGTTAATAAAATGATAATTATTAATAATAGTTAGTAATGATATCAATAGTATTAATAATTATAGTAGTAATTATAAAGATGCTAATAATATTTAATGACATTGCAAGTAACAATTATTATATAACAATTTACTTGTGCCAAATTCCATATGTATGTATAATCATAATATTAATACTGAAAGTAACAACAACAACTTTATTTAATTAACTTTAATATATTAATATTACATATTATTGATTATATAATATAACTATATAATATACTTTACACTATAACTTATATTGAGTATTAAATTTTTATAAAAGTTAATATACATTACAATATACATATAATAGTAATTATACATAGAAATCATATATATTTCTATATATGTTCATTTTAAATTGCATCTAATTACTTTGTATCTTATTTTACTTATTTATTTCTAATATTTAAATTATATTTCATAATTTCGATTTATTATATATATACTTACATTTATAAATATATATACATACTTATTTACAAACAATTGTTCGTGAATCGTCGAGAATAGTCAAAGGGTAATTGCATTAATGTAACTGTTCCAAAATTTTGAGACTCAACTTTATAGACTTTGCTTATCGTATCGAAATCAAATAAGATTCAAGTTTAAATTTGGTCAAAAATTCCCGGGTCATCACAGTACCTACCCGTTAAAGAAATTTCATCCCGAAATTTGAGTGAGGTCGTCACGGCTAACAATAAATATGTTTTCCTGACGAATATGAGCTGATAAATAGAGTTTTATCATTATTGAGTAATATTGATAAAATGATTCGATTAATCTATGCGTATGAATGAAGCTATCACAAAAAAAAAAAATTGAGATAAGGTAATAGATATTCATTTTTTTTTACTTTTGACGTAGTCATGGTTGAATTCCGGATTTCAAGGGATTTAAAAGAAAATCTTCGAAATATAAAAGATTTGATTTTTCGATGAATAAGGAAATTAGTATCTCTATAATTAAATACGGTGATCTGCCTTGATTACCCTGTCTGATATTTCCATTATAAATTAACCCTTCCGTTCCAATATTTTTCACTACTTCCATTTTCTATACTTTAATTCATATTTCCAAATCATCATTCAATATGCTTCATCCAGTTTTAATTCTGGATATTTTCCTGACTTTCATATCGATCATTCTCCTTTTTCATCAACCACCGGAGAAATCTATTTACTTCTACTTCTCTCTTGAGGTTATTGTGTTTATCATACTCCCGTGTCTCTATATTGCGATAAACATTAATATACACGGTTTGTAATTCATGTGTTGTTATCGGCTTTTATATTCTCTCTTATACTTCGAAGTCCTTGCTTCTATTTTTCTATAATCATTGTCATCCCCAGTTAATACTCCCCTTATTTGCTGCGATTTATACTCTAATTTCTATTTCAGATCTTTGTCCCTTCCTTCTTCTTGCGATTGGGCATCTCTTGTAATGGTCCAAAATTCGCAGACATGAATTTCGGAATTAACATTGTTAATGTTCTTAAGAAGAAAATGGTAATAGTACAATCTGACTTGTCAAATTACCAGAATTCAAGGGAAAGATGGAACTTATTAAGAATATATGTTCTTGATACGTTTAGAGATTAAATGGAATGTAAGAGTCGTGTAACATAGTACATGATGACGGTATGTTCTGTGAATCATCATGTTTCTTTAGAAACTCAGCATGACTTACTGTAATATAATCACGTTGATCAAGTGTCATTATATTATACTAACTCATGCATCAGTTTCCAATATTACTTCAATAACATTCATATTTTAAGCTCGAAAGTTTACAGAATATAGAAACTAACAGTTTCTATATGATGTAATACTGATAGCACGAAGAGATTAATGATTTCAGATAAGAATAGTTATAAAAATATCTCCAGAAATATGGAGGATATTTATAATGAAAGATACGATAATATCTCAGAATATCTAAGATCAGAGGATGATAGAAACTATTGTCTGCAAGGGTTTAGAGTAAGGAGCAAGATATTCACTAAAGACTTTAGCAGACATTGAATCATTTGGATTCTTTGAAGTCAAACTTATTCTTTGTGATTTGTCCACGGCTTTCTTCATAATTTCGCATAATCTGCTTTTCGGTACTAAATTTTCTATTGAATGTTTCCAATATAATGATACACAGGAAGCACGAAGAGGTATATAATTTCGGACGAGAGTATTTATGAAAATATCCTCAGAAATATCGAAGATATTGATGATGATATTTTGGAATTTCTAAGTTCGATGGTTGATGAGGAAGACTTTCCGCAAGATTTTAACATGAGTACGGAGCAAGATATTCTCTAAAGATTTCAACGGATCCAGAATTACCTGAATCCTTTGAATATAGGGTTTGGTCCTTGTATTTGTCCTTGGTCTCCTTCATGGGTAGCTCAATCTGTTTTTCAATACCCAATTTTCTATCGAGCGTTCCTAACACTCCTTTCTTTATCATCAAACTTTTGGTCGTTTAGACCATCTACCATTTTCTGTTTCCTTTGCATTTAATGCTATGATATCTGAATCATCGGTTATTAATCCGAGGTGGTTTCAGGTAAATTGTGTTTTTAGATGATTAAACGCTGATGGTAATATGGTGGAATATGAAAGGTTCCCTGGTAACAATAAAAGAGCACGCGTATATATCAACATTATAATAAGGTTGTTTCGTACGAAAAGTCGAAGTTGTCTTGCTGGAGTTGTGACAAAATTGGCTACTTTGAAAAAGGATCGCAAAGTTATTTTTGCTAATAAATGTCAAAGGATCTGACGTGGCTATGTGTTAAACTTTTACTCAGTTGCCGAGAGTTTCTCAGGTGCATAACTATATGCATAAATCTTTTCTTCCGTAGATGAAGTGCGGTTGATTCATCCTATCGATTGTGGTTTTTTCAAGAATTCATGAAAGGTTTGAACGCAGATTGTAATCGTCAAGATACAAATGAAGTTTAGAATGAAATCAAGTGGCAAACTTGAAGAATTGTTTAGTTTCATATATTATAATTAATATTTTAATTCATTTTAATTGTCCAATGTTGGTATTCCTCAGTTGATAGTCCATAGTTAGCAATTCAATAATTCATATATGGTTAAATATATAATACTCAAATTAATCAACACGTATCGTGACCCGTGTACATGTCTCAGACTCGATCACAACTCAAAGTATATATATTATTGTAGAATCAACCTCAACCCTGTATAGAGAACTCGATCATTACTGCATATAGAGTGTCTATGGTTATTCCAAATAATATATATATATGCGTCGATATGATATGTCAAAACCTTGTATACGTGTCCCGATATTTAAAGTGCGTAAAATAAATATAGAAATTAAATGACGATAAATAAAATGCGTAAAGTAAATAACAGAAATTAAATGACGATAAATAAAATGCGTAAAGTAAATAATAGAAATTAAATAACGATAAATAAAATTGCGAGAATGTAAATTGCGATAATTAAATTGCGATAATTAAAGTGTAATTAGTTAGCTGGGAACAATTAGCTCGGAACAGTTAGCGTGGATTCTTAACAATTTTTTTTTCATAGTTAATTTGTTTGTTTCTAACAAATTTTATTTTGTCAAATGTTTCCTTCATTATGCCACTTGATTTTTGATAAATCAAAATCTAAATATGAAATTGGATGAATATGGTTATTCTGTGGTGAATCAGATTCGTATATCTGTGGATGTAAGTAGGATGGTAATTGACCGTTGAATCAGGTTCGAAGAATGTACAGTGTAACTTATTAATGTGAAATCTAAATATTCCTCGGGTATTACCTACCCGTTAAAATATTTTCATCATTAACAGTTTGTACGAAAGAATTTTAAATTACAATCTTTATGAAAATATATATACATATATATTTTCTTCAGATGTAATCATGAATTTAATGAGTCAATATGATATTAAACTCATTTGATTTACCGTTAGAACAAGAATATATAATCTCTAAAACATTAGAGATTACATAATCGCCATGTCGAATGAAGATAAATGATGTAGAACGATTCATAGAACGATGATTATACTCGAGGTACAGAATGAGATGTTGAGTCATGGATTGTTGAAACTTGGGTTGTTGGTGATACTGGTGCCATTGGTGCTGAGGCTGGTGATATTACCGGTGTTGGTGATACTGTCGGTGCTTGCAAATTGTATACCGTGCTCTCTAAAGTTAATACTCGAGCTAGGAGTTCTCTAATTTCTTCTACTAACCCTAGTTGATTATCAGTGTGAGGTAGAGGTCAAATATCTTCTCTAGTTCCGTTAATGGTAGCTTCAAGACGAAAAATTCTTGCAAATAGGGTATAAACGGTGTTGCAAACGGGTTCGCCGGTGAGCGGGTCAAGTACTCCAAGGTTAGCTGGTAGATTCGATTCATGATATGGAGTACCTTCTTCCTTTCTCCATAGGGTGAGTATGTCATGAACCCACCCCCATTTTTTCCAGTAATCACGGTAGTTGATTGGTTGGTGTGCTCCTGTCATGCTGTCTTCGGAGTCAGAGGAACTTGGTCGATTCGTAGAGGCCATCTTACGCGATCTCAGGAAAGGTTTTTGATATGAAGAATTTAGTGACAACAATTGATGGTTAGATGGTATTCTCAATGCATAAATTGCATAGATATATATAGTACCAGGATCCCTTAAATTAAGGAGAAATTTACGAGAGATATCAGGCAAGGTCTACAGTAACAGATACGCTAAGATATGAATTGTCAGATACACTAAGATATGAATTGTCAGATACGCTAAGATATGAATTTATCTATACACTATTCATGCAATCAATGCAGTAATATGTGTCTAGACTAGGAATGATAAGCAGGTAATTTTCTAAGGATGATAAGTAGATGATTTTCCAACAAAAATGATAAGCAAAACTTTTGACATGCAAACACGGTCGAAGTCCAGACTCACTAATGCATCCTAATGACTTATCAGTTATTCACACTAATGCAAGACCTGGTTCGCTAAGACCACCGCTCTGATACCAACTGTGAATACAGTTGGGGACAACCACCGTCCCACCCAGTGCCTTCCCAGCTAACCGCCTGGTGACCACTGAGTGTACCTCAGATACTGATTTTAGGGCCTGCCTCTCGGCAATTGCCAACCCTCGTAAGGGATCGCAAGGAGTAAGAGCCAATGCTTCGTCACAGGTAACACTGTGAGAACCTCCTTTACGACTAACCCGCCACACATTGACGACGTTATACCAGCTCTGATACCAACTGTGAAGACCCGTCCTAATCCATCCGGACGAAGTCCATATCGATTATAAACGTTTCACAACAGTTGATTACATCGCGAGGTACTTGACCTCTATATGATACATTTTACAAACATTGCATTCATTTTTGAAAAGACAATCTTTCAACACATCGAAAGTTGACGGCATGCATACCATTTCATAATATATCTAACTATAATTGACTTAATAATAATCTTGATGAACTCAACGATTCGAATGCAACGTCTTTTGAAATATGTCATGAATGACTCCAAGTAATATCTCTAAGATGAGCAAATGCACAGCGGAAGATTTCTTTCATACCTGAGAATAAACATGTTTTAAAGTGTCAACCAAAAGGTTGGTGAGTTCATTAGTTTAACATAAATAATCATTTCCATCATTTTAATAGACCACAAGATTTTCATTTCTCATAAATATACGTCCCATGCATAGAGACAAAATATCATTCATATGGATTGAACACCTGGTAATCGATATTCACAATATACATATAAGAATATCCCCATCATTCCGGGATCCTCCTTCGGACATGATATAAATTTCAAAGTACTAAAGCATCCGGTACTTTGGATGGGGCTTGTTGGGCCCGATAGATCTATCTTTAGAGTTCGCGTCAATTAGGGTGTCTGTTCCCTAATTCTTAGATTACCAGACTTAATAAAAAGGGGCATATTCAGTTTCGATCATTCAACCATAGAACGTAATTTCGATTACTTGTGTCTATTTCGTAAAACAGTTATAAAAGTTGCGCATGTATTCTCAGCCCAAAAATATAAACGGTAAAAAGGCAAATGAAACTCACCTAATGTATTTTGTAGTAAAAATACATATGACTATATTGAACAACAGAACAATGCAGGGTTGGCCTCGGATTCACGAACCTATATCATTTGTATTTTCATTAATACACATAATTGTAATCGAACGAATATATTTATTAATTTATTTAGTTATATTATTTTTATGTTAGTAATATACATATGTTTCATATATTCATTTTGTATATGAAAATATTAATTTTGTTATGTTATATGTATTAAATATATTTTTATATATATAGCATTTGTTTGTTAAAAATAGTAATTATAATGATACTAAAATTATTTTAATATTGGTAAAAGTGATAATAATTATAGTATTTAATTTTACTAATAAAGGTAATAATGTTAATAATTCTATTAGTGATAAATATAATGATATTAATAATAATAATTATAAAAATATTAATTTTATTGTTAATGATACTTATGATAATGATTTTAATAATTATATAATAATAATACTCATGATAACATTAATAATCATACTGATAATGATTTGATAACATTTTTAATAATAATAATGATAAAATAATAATAATAACCGTGTTAATAATAATATGTTTTATCACGAGCTTCGGGTTAAATTTTCTAATTTCATAACTACAGTTCTTATAACTTAATTTCATAACCATTTTCATAATTTACCATATTAACCTTTTATTAAAATTTTATAATATAAATGTTATTAGCATGTTCCAAGTCATGTTAATAATAATAATAACAATAATAATAATACAAATAGTAATAATATTAGTAATGATAATACTAATAATTCTTTAATGATAATACTAGTAAATGTAAATTATATTAATGATATTGATAACCTTATTAATAATATTAACATAATAATAATAATCATAATACTAAAAAATGAATAATAATAACACTAAATGATATTACTTAATCATATATTAATATTAACTAATAATATTAATAATAAATATGATGATGATAATAATAATAATAATAATAATAATAATAATAATAATAATAATAATAATAATAATAATAATAATAATAATAATAATAATAATAATAATAATAATAATAATAATAGAAGTATAAGAAATATGTATACCCATTAAAGAAGCTTCCAAAAAAGAATTGCCCGAGACCGGACTCGAACCCGTGACCTCACGTAAACCTACTAACCCATCAAACCACTCAAGTGTATCTGTTTTTCTGAATTAAAACCATCCTTGTTTATATATAACCCGTATTAAACTGTTGCTTCTTCTTCTTTATCTTAATTCGACCAGGGAACTTCCAAAACCAAAGTAACGAATTTTGTGGCTTAAATTAGGACTTGTAAAAAATAATAATCCATAAGTGTGATCCTAAACCAAAAGAAAAACGAAAAAAAATAAAAAAAAATAAAGAGAGACAGCAGCTGCTGCGTCGCTATTTTCTTAAAAAATTTTTTATTGATTTTGCAATTGATTAAATTATAGGCCAAGATCATAAAATGAAATACATTGTAAATTACTTTTAGAAACTAAAGGAATCGAGAATTGGACTTGAATCATTAAA
Source organism: Rutidosis leptorrhynchoides (assembly GCF_046630445.1). Classification (NCBI taxonomy): domain Eukaryota; kingdom Viridiplantae; phylum Streptophyta; class Magnoliopsida; order Asterales; family Asteraceae; genus Rutidosis; species Rutidosis leptorrhynchoides. The sequence goes on from NC_092333.1 coordinate 170,566,234, forward strand.
ACGAGTTCGAATTTCCTCAAGAACGATTCTGTTGACTTTTAAAAAAAATAACTTTGACTTCAAAATTAAAGCTCGATAAATGGAATTGGATCTTGAAATTTAACAAAAAGTTTACATAATGGATTCCTAACACAACAGTATTTTCAATTTTTGAAATTACATTCGAAATCAAAGTTTTGCAAAAAGAAAAAAAAAACTCGTATAGAGGACAGAGTGTTCATCTTTTGTTTTGTTTGGTTTGTTTTTTTATCACAAGTTGCAGTTTACAGATGGATATATAGTCAATGATATCATGTGATTCGAATTATGAAACAGTGTAACTGGTTGTTTTTTAGCGACCAGGGTCGACAAGGAATCAAGCAGAAGAAAAAATAAAAATAAAACAAACAGAAAAAAATTAAAAAAATATCCTAAAGCAGATAATGACTGAATCATATAATTTGGATTTGATTTCATAATTTATACTAATATTAATAATTATTGAATATATATAATAATAATACTTTTAATAATAATACTGAAAATTTAAAATAAAATGTTAATAAAATGATAATTATTAATAATAGTTAGTAATGATATCAATAGTATTAATAATTATAGTAGTAATTATAAAGATGCTAATAATATTTAATGACATTGCAAGTAACAATTATTATATAACAATTTACTTGTGCCAAATTCCATATGTATGTATAATCATAATATTAATACTGAAAGTAACAACAACAACTTTATTTAATTAACTTTAATATATTAGTATTACATATTATTGATTATATAATATAACTATATAATATACTTTACACTATAACTTATATTGAGTATTAAATTTTTATAAAAGTTAATATACAATACAATATACATATAATAGTAATTATACATAGAAATCATATATATTTCTATATATGTTCATTTTAAATTGCATCTAATTACTTTGTATCTTATTTTACTTATTTATTTCTAATATTTAAATTATATTTCATAATTTCGATTTATTATATATATACTTACGTTTATAAATATATATACATACTTATTTACAAACAATTGTTCGTGAATCGTCGAGAATAGTCAAAGGGTAATTGCATTAATGTAACTGTTCCAAAATTTTGAGACTCAACTTTATAGACTTTGCTTATCGTATCGAAATCAAATAAGATTCAAGTTTAAATTTGGTCGAAAATTCCCGGGTCATCACAGATAGAACTTGAGAGAGATCAATTAGATGAAGAAAATTGAAGAATGAAAGTGTTTGTAGGTGTTTTTGGTCATTGGTATATGGATTAGATATAAAGGATGTGTAATTTTGTTTACATGTAAATAAGTCATGAATGATTACTAATATTTTTGTAATTTTATGAGATATTTCATGCTAGTTGCCAAATGATGGTTCCCATATGTGTTAGGTGACTCACATGGGCTGCTAAAAGCTGATCATTGGAGTGTATATACCAATAGTACATACATATAAAAGCTGTGTATTGTACGAGTACGAATACGGGTGCATACGAGTAGAATTGTTGATGAAACTGAACGAGGATGTAATTGTAAGCATTTTTGTTAAGTAGAAGTATTTTGATAAGTGTATTGAAGTCTTTCAAAAGTGCATGAAGACATATTAAAACACTACATGTATATACATTTTAACTGAGTTGTTAAGTCATCGTTAGTCATTAGATGTAAATGTTGTTTTGAAACCTTTAGGTTAACGATTTTGTTAAATGTTGTTAACCCATTATTTATTATATCTAAAGAGATGTTAAATTATTACATTATCATGATATTATGATATATTAATATATCTTATTATGATATATATACATTTAAATGTCGTTACAACGATAATCGTTACATATATGTCTCGTTTCGAAATCCTTAAGTTAGTAGTCTTGTTTTTACATATGTAGTTCATTGTTAATATACATAATGACATGTTTACTTATCATTTATCATGATTAAACATAGTGTAACAATATCTTAATATGATTCATATATAATTAGTAAGACGTTGTTATAACGATAATCGTTATATATATCGTTTCGAGTTTCTTAATTCAATAAACTCAATTTTATGTATATAACTCATTGTTAAAATACCTAATGAGATACTTACTTATCATAATATCATGTTAACTATATATATAATCATATATATGTCATCATATAGTTTTTACAAGTTTTAATCGTTCGTGAATCACCGGTCAACTTGGGTGGTCAATTGTCTATATGAAACCTATTTCAATTAATCAAGTCTTAACAAGTTCGATTGCTTAACATGTTGTAAACAATTAATCATGTAAATAACAATTTCATTTAATATATATAAACATGGAAAAGTTCGGGTCACTACAATAAGACAATTATAATGCGGGTTCTAAAAAACTACTTATAATGTGATAATATCATATCATATATAAGTTAATATGACACTTAAAATGTAAATGTAGGTTCTATAAGTTACTTTTACAGGACAGGTGATATTTTGGTCTTATCTCATTAGATACGATTTATTCTTATATTAATTTATATTTTACAGTTTATTTAGTCAATTGTACGAAGTGTAGGCACTGCAAAAAGGTAGCTCTTCTTTGTACTTTTCAGACCATTCTTCTACGTATTTGTACTTTTAAGACTTTCTTCATTGTGATTGTTCGTCATTGTTCCAAAGATGTTCTAAAAAATGTACAGGAAGATCATTGATCATCTTGAGGAACTGTTCTGGTTAGAAGTGATATGGATTTTCAACGGGCGGTCACACATTACGGTATATATTTAAGTTGTGTCGTTGATATACATAGATTTATAACATTTTAAGATACTTTTGTGATGGCTGGTTTCAACTTTTTTCAGGTTAACTTTTATATAGATTGTGAAACACTTGAAATAATGGGTGAGAGCTCTTAGCCCATTATCCCATTGGCAGTACTATTTTTTTGGATAGGTCATGTAGTCATTGTATGGTATTCCTATACAGCCTTAGCAATATTTTGTTTCTTTTAGTTATTAGTTGACTGCATGTCATTGATGAATTTAGAGGGAGCTTCTTCACTCGGCTATTGTTATATCAATGTATCATTATGAGAAAACTGTTATTTTAGGACCCCAAAAGAGTCCTAAAAAGCCCATTCTTAGAACATTTGGTCTGATAGGACTCTCAAATCAGTGGACATATAGGTGGGCATCCTATTAATCAAAAAAGGTCCTAACGGCCATATGACCGTATTCATGAGTCCTATTAACAACATAGAAAGGGTCCTTATAGAGTGACATATTAGGACCCTCTATAATATATTATGACACATAAATTTGTATTGTTAGAACATATTAGGACTCCAAAAAAGTGTACTAATATAATTTAGTACCACAAAAAAGGGGTCTTAATATAACTAGATATTAATTAAGTACCACAAAAAGGGTCCTAATATAATTTAGTACCACAAAAAAGGGTCCTAATATAATTTAGTACCACAAAAAGGGTCCTAATAAAACTAGATTAACTAAGTACAACAAAAAAGGGTCCTAATATAATTTAGTACCACAAAAAAGGGTCCTAATATAAGTAAATATTAATTTTGTACCACAATAAAGGGTCCTAATATAAGTATACGTTAGTACAAAAAAAGGGTCTTAACAAGTAATAGGAGTTTCGAATATCCGGTTCGGATATTCGGGTCGATTTCGGGTTTTGGGCCAGGTTATGGTAATTGGGCCTTTCTAGCCCAGTTCAGATAATTGGGCCTTTTGGATCTGGTTATGCTAATTGGCCCGTTTATGCTTACTGGGCCTTTTGTACCCGGTTATGCTATTTGTACCTTACGGGCCTGCTTCAGCTATCTGGGCCTTTCGGGCATACTTCAGTTATTTGGTCCTTTTGATCCCGGTTCGGATCCAGTTTTCTTTTGCTACATCAATGTATTATTCATTAAAATCACAATAAATTTTAAATTACAAAACAAATAATAAATATAAAACATAATATTGTTTCAATCCAAATGATATTACAGATTATAATATTGTTTCAACATCACAAATGGAAGAACATGTCTAGGTAACATCAACATATTACAGATCATTGTCTCAAACACACAAACTCATAAAACAATATTCATGTTCAAACATTCATAATCAAACCGGCCAACATTACAAAACACACAAACTCTTCAACCCGCCACCATCTATCTTGATCACTCATCAAAATCTGCCATCTACAATTAAACCATCCATGTATAAGCATAAAGGTGCACATTATAAAAATAATTCATAATTTTAGTACAAAATTAACAAAGACATACCTAGATCAACGCAGTAGGCCAAGCAATAGACGTACCAATGACATCATTTCTTTCGATGGCCACTTGAAGCTCTACCTCACACCAACCAGCTCCAAGTTTTGTCTGCAAAACAACCGTAGTTGGATCCATGCTTACCAACATTCCTCTTGCTACCTTGTTGTTTGTAACGCTTTTCACATACACTTCATCTCTCACCTAAAATTTAGTTTCCAGAAAAAAAAAACATTTATGAACGCTAAAATGGTAGAAAAACAGTAAGGTAAGCTATTAAATTGAAACATACCTTTAAACTTTTAACAATCGAACCATTATCCTGAACACCAAAACCTTCATTGTCAACACCAGAACCATTATTATTCCGAGCCAACTGGGCTTTTATCCTTGAATTTTCATCAATAAGTTCTGCCTTATCAGACTTGAGTTGAGCATTCTCCTTACGAACGGCTGATCGACCAGGTACTACGCCTCACAAGTCTTTAGCACGAACACCGAGTCCATACGTTTGGGCAGAACCAGAATTATTGTGCCCCATTACCTGAGAAAAAGCATCGTTTGGTCCAGCTGTATCAGTTTCACCATCTACAGGTTTGTTCGTAAGTTCTTTCATTTGTTTTTGCATAAAAAACTTAATATTTAAAAAGGTATATAAATATATGTCATGCAACATATTTCGGTATGGCAGAAATGATTCTACTCTGGTATTCGATAAATGCAATGCCCAATCAAAGTATAGCCCAATCACACCCAGATTTTCGATATATATCCAATGCTTAACGTATTAATGCTAGACTAGGATTTTTGGATTTCGACATTATTACATAATGAAAAGCAAGTGGTCACTATCAATTGAAGACTCTATTAATATTCACCTCAAATAAATTAGCTAGAAGATTATCAAGTGGTTATTAACATATAAATATACAACTAATTAACTTAAAGATAAAATAACCCAACTGAAGCGCATGAACATATCACAAAGGTAAAAGCCACTAAAAGTCTACTTCAAATGCAATAAAAACCTTACAAGTGGTTTATGGTGATTAACATATAAATATACATCTACTAATATCACGCGTAGGATATATTTGATCCACGTTTGATTCTTTCATACATCATAATAGTTTTTGTAAAATTACTTACGAGTACAGTTGTAGCTTCACCATCAGCACTTCCAATTGTAAAACATTTCTAAAACATATCGACCCGAGTAGGTTCTTTTTCCAAACTCGTCTGCAATGAGTAAAAAAGAGGTAACTATTAACAATGTATATTCAAAAGCTATACTATATTAATAATTTCCCCATGATATTACCTTCAGTTCTTCACGGATTTTTGCAAAAACAAAATTTCCCAGTCACTTGCATCAACTTCTTGTTAGCCCTATTGGCTTTATTTTTGTCGTTCATCGCCTAAAAAAATTATATTAAATATTCTAATATGAAAATAATATATTATAAAAAAAGTTACACCAAGTGTAAGATTATTTCATACCATCACACATTCTCTACTCCAATATTCAAGAAGTCTTCTCCAATGTATTTTGGTCAGTTCTTCAGGTGGTGAATTCAATTGAACCTCCATTGATAAAGACGGATCAAAGTAGACTTCCTTTATTCTCGCCCTCCAAATTTTTATTTTGCGACCAAATGACTGGAGTATCCAAGAATCAGTAGTTGGTGGAATATCAAACTTTTTCTACAAATTATAAAAAGAGAAAACATATCACATGAGAAAAAAAGGCTTATTATCACACATATTTTAAAATATGTACCCTTAAGAAGATGAGCAGCGCATATGTTATTTTTTTAACTTGATTCCACGGTCTATAAACTGAACAATATTGGTAACTCTGCGTTAAGTAACCAAGAAAATGGGTGAGTTTACTACTGTTTTTGCAAACCGGTTGTCCATGTTCATTAACAACAATTGGAATTCGAACAGATGCCTTATGTTTCCAGAGTTTTTGCATAAGTGCCGGTCCTCGAACTCTGTCGCCTTTATTCAAGGTTGTAAAAGACGCGAGTCGGGGACGCATCGATCATGCCTAAAAAATGACGCATCGGACGCAACGGGAGACGCAACGGGATCGCAACGGGCGTTGATTAACGTTGAATTTTGATATAGTTTTATTAAATATATATTTATATATAATATTATATAGATCAAATCTTAAAATATAAATTATTTTTACAATAAACATTAACAATTAACAATTATTAACAATATTACAAAAAAAATTAATTTTTTTACTGACTTTGACTGACTTTGACCGACTTTTTCCGACTTTGACTGACTTTTTCTTACTTTGACCGACTTTTTCTGAATTTTACCGACTTTTTCGACTTTAACCGACTTTTTACCTTGGACCGACTTTTTAGCAACGACGCATTGGCCATGCCTAAAAAACGACGCATCGGTCGACGCGTCGACCAAGTCGACCGACTTTTGCAACACTGCCTTTATCTACAAAATATGAGCACTTGATTTACAATTGATATACTAAACAATCAACAATATAAATCAAATAAACAAAACAAATTAGAAAAAAAAATAACCTGATTCATCTACTAGTTGGGTGGTTTGCTGATCATCATTCATCACAGTTCGAGTACTCACATTTACTTCTTTACTCGCATAATAAAAAGGATACTGAAAGTTAGAATACATTATTTAACATAATAAAAAAATAAGCATCAAGCAATATAGAACAAATATACCTTCTAGTTGTTGGGTGGTTTCTCGTTGGTGGGCTTCAAAATCATCATAATAGTTACTTCCATATATATATAATCATCATAAGGATCATTGTTAGCTTCATACTCAGGCCCGGGCTCCGTATCCATTTCTTCATCTCTAAGACTTTGAACTATAGCTTCTTCGTGTCTAACTTTTTTGTGTCTAGACATCAAATTTTCCTCTAAATTTTGATCTTCAGGATTGTCTGTGTTAATTAATGTAAACAATACATGTATTATTGTGATTGAATTATCAGTACATGAAGAGAGGCCGTATATAGCCAAATATCCTAGCTAAGTACGATGGGCTAATCCCAACAAGCATAATATATGGGCCGAAGATTGACTAAGCCCAACAGAAACATACAAAAAACAAGCCTGATACAGCAAAAACAACTAATACAGCCCAAATCAAGGTTTAATGTGAGATCTATCACCACACACATCTAAATTCCATACATCAGCAACCCTGCTAATACCTTTATAAATAATACATGGTATGTGTACAGAGTAATGAAATAGTTAATATGAACTCACCATGACTGACTCTTGTTCCATCTGAAACTTTACTTTTTTAACCCTCGGCCTCGCATCACTTGTTTGGCCCTTGGATTTTGTATATAATACTTTAGAGACATCAGGATTAACATAAACTCTTTTATTTGTTATACTCGCTTTTCTCATGGTATTGGGAGCAAGGAACTGTTTTCTTTTCCTTTTCTTTGTGGTTTGAGTCATAGTAACCTCAACCTATTTACCGGATCTAAGGCAAGACATAATCTAAAAGAATGTAACTAACAATACTCAGCAGTTATATAAATAACATCTATTTATTTAACATAAAATACTTGTATATTTATAAAACTTTTAGCTACGTAAAAATAGCCATATCAATGTCATCATCTAAATAAAAATTAATAAATTAAGCATTATACGCATTTTGGATGGTCTATACTCCACACGTAATACGGAGTTACATCTTTTCATTGTCTTATGCTCCAAAAGATTTAAAATTAATTGGAAGTTAATTCAAGTATATGGCTATTTTTATTTAAAATACTTGTTATTGGAAGTTAATTCTAAAGAGTGGTTGACTATTTTAAATGCACAATTAATCAAAGCATGTTCGAATTTGTTAAAGACAACATTCTCATTAGAAAACTTCTTATATGAAGAACATCTATTCATTTAACGCAACATGGTTATAAACAATTTTATATATGGAGTAGTTAGCAACAATGTTATAAACAATCTAAAAGAATCGTTAATAACATACAAGAGAGATACCTGTGTTTTTTTGGTGAAAAAAGAGATATCTGAGTTCTTTGGTGAAAAAAGAGATAACTTGAGTTCTTTGGTGAAAAAAGACATAAGTGTGTTGTTCAGAAACCTTTTAGCTACCCCAATTTGATTTGGCGCCTTGAATTTGGGAGGTGATCTTTACACACTAGCATTTGATCCATCCACACCAAATTAATACAAACTTCCTATTTTACCCTTAAAATACTATTTAGTCAATATACTATTTATAAGGGTAAAATAGGTAATTTATATTGTTTTGGTGTGGATGGATCAAAACTAGTGTGGCAGGATCAACCCCGAATTTTTTGAATTTTCCAAAGTTTTTGAATGAAAACATTTGGATCAGCTTAAAATTTTGGCTCCGAAATCCATGATATTGGCGCTAATATTTGAGAGGGTAAATTGTGGTGAAAATTAATTGAGGATAACTTTTCTATCTATTTATATATTTACATATACTCCGTATAAGTTAAATAAATAATACGTATATATGTAACTAAAATAATATAAGTATAAGTTATATGTTAAATAAATAGTATAAGTATTAAATTATAAACTTTATAGAATAAATGTAAACATAATTAATTTAATTAGTCATAAAATGTTTTTTTTAATTATATATTTTGGTCTCAAAAATTGGCAATATATAAGTTCATGTTGGCCGTTAACCTAAATGAACATCGTCTATCATAATTGATCTTAACTGAACATCGTTTATCATATATGTTAATTTTTTTAACGTAAATACAATGCATTAAGATCAATATATGAATCAATAATATTAAGATCATCGAACGCCCGATAAGCCTTTAGAGCGTTCGACATCGATAAATGATAATTAGGCTACCTCGGTTCATTCAATCAATGGTATATAATTGAGATCGCCTGATCGATTGAGTTCATATGACTTATCATATCATCCGTCAAGTTCTAAACTGCTTGAATAACTTGCTTGGTGATATACCAGGCACACATTAAGTTCGTCCGATAAGCAAGCTCATCCTCGATCATCAATACGATGGCCGTAAACCCTAAACACTAAACCCTAAACCCTAAACAATAAACCATAAATCCTAAACTCTAAACTTTAAACCCTAAACCCTAAACCATAAACCCTAAACCCTAAGCCTTAAACCCTAAACATTAAACCATAAACCCTACCCCAAACCCTAAACCCTTATAAACCATAAATCTAAACCTAAAACCCTAAATTACCCTAGTCATTAAACCATAAACCATAAACCCTAAATACTAAATCATAAACCCAATCCCTAGCCAAAAGTTCAAACGAGAACCATAAAAATGGTGAGAACTGCGAGAACCATTGAATTTCAAGGATTTTGACACCACGTGATCGACTTGATTCACATATAAATGTTAATGGATAGCAATTAAGATTTAACAAAAAAATATTTTTAAAAAACATATATATAATCTAACCATATAAATATTAGATAAACCTTATGCCCTAAAGTACCGGCCTAAACCCTATACCTAAACCCTAAACCCTGAATCCTAAACCCTAAACCCGACCTATACTCTAAACCCTACCCGCACCCTAATACCTAATTAGCATGAACATTAATTAAACCATGCATATATACCCTAAACATTATATTAAACCATAAATAACCCTAAACCCTAAATCATTAGTGTCGTCTATTATAGCTAGCTTTAAGCTTGTCCAAATTGATCTTATGATTATACGTCACTCTTAAGATCTTCCGATATGCTTTACCCTCGTCCGATAAGCCTATGTGTATAAGTTCTATTTGGACAAGCCTAACCTACATTATTTGTATTATTTTATATTTTATTAATTATTTGAATTCTTATCTTAAACTTATATTACTACTTACATCTTAAAATTAGATGTATCATAATAATCATAATTCAAAATTATTAATATTATTATTAATTATATTACCATTAACAATTTATAATAACATCGTATGAATTTAATTGCAATCATTTACAGTTATTGATCAACATGTGTTTGCAGATCTACGTTAATTGCAATCATCAAGTACGTATGTAATTGCAATCAATCATCATCAGTTATTGAAGATGTGTTTTGTGACGACCTGGGAATTTCCGACCAAATTTAAACTTTATCTTTATATTAATCCGACATGATAAGCAAAGTTTGTTAAGTTAAATCTCAAGGATTTTAAACTATGTCCATACATTCATTTAACCTAGACCAAATTTCAATGATTCACGAACCACTAAATGAACGTATATGACTAGATAGGTTTATGTAAATATTATAACTTGAAAACGTCAACAAAGTATTAAACATATAACACTTTGCATAAACGTAATCATTTCAAAATATATATTCAAATAGTTATTGATGGAATTAGAAGATGTTATCAATTGAGTGATTTAACAGTTACATTAAATTATGATTTCGAGTCTCTATTAAGAGATCCACTTTGATTTAGAAAATCTTTTCCTTTTAAAGGTATTCAGAATAGTTGGTAAAAGTGAATTGCCAAAGTGTCATTTACGAGAGATATTCCAAAGTTAGTAATTGTTTCCGTTTAAAAATTCAAAAGTGTACTTTACTTGATTTACTCGTGTCTCTCGATAAATCAACTCGTTAGTTTTTATCTTAAAAACATTAATTGGTAACATAACTACTATTATTTAAAAAAAAAATTTGAAATGTAATTGGAATTGAAAGACTAAATATTATATCAGTAAATAAATATTTCAAACATTTATATATTATGTACAAATTTAGAATTTTAAATAAAAATATATATATATATATATATATTTTTACTTAGTCATAAAACGTCTTAATTTAAAATAACATATTTTGATGAACAACGAGTCACTGATTTATAGAAGCAAATGACCACAACACTCAATTATGTAAGCTACTTTTTTATAAAATAATTTGTTGATGAGAAAGTCAAATTATTAATAAGAGTACGCGTCACGTAACGTAAAAGGCTAGTTTTCTAAACGTACGAAAGTGCGCTCGAAAAACCAAAAGTGGTACATGAGTCGTGAGACCACGTCCGTGTCATTTTTGTAAAAATTATATTTTTACCATGAGCGTAAATATAATATAATATTTAATTAATTCTAAAGATTAAATATATTATATATTAAATATTATATATAAAGTAAGTGTTACGTATGTTATGATGTAAAACCGAGTGTCGGCAAGATTTTTAAGTGCTTATGAGCTGGGGAGTAGCCTCATGCGATCGCATGGGCACTCCATGCAACCCTCATGCGATCGCATGAGGGGATTTGGTGAATCAGTTCCATAAATTGCACGATCCCATTTCACTTGCTCACAATCTCTCATTTCTCTAAGTATTGCTCCGTATTATATATTTTTATTTTATTATTATTATTATTATTATTATTATTATTATTATTATTAATATTAAGAATAATATTATTATTAAACTTATGATAAGGGGTATCATTATTATTAGTATTATTTACATAAAATACTACGACAAGGGGTACGCGCGAGCTATTGCAACATGGGTTTTATGAGCGGGATAGGACTAAGGAAATTATGGGTTATAGCTATGGAGGTGATGGATATGGTTCATGGGTATGCTCATGAGGTCAATTTAGTGTTTATCATCTCCGTTACGTCTACGTACCTTTCCTGCAATATTGAATCTCAATACTGATACGTGAGTACTCGTAAATTAATTTTTACATATCAATAGTGTATCCCTGAATAGTGCTCGAGTATTTAGGATTATGCATGCTTGTACTTTTGATATTGCCCTTAGTTAGGTTATGTTGAATCCTGAATTAGTTACACATGCGGTTGAGATAAGGTATAAGATATGCATGTCGTTGGAAAGCTAGCGAAAAATTAAGAACTTTTCCTTTAGATATCGAATGGTTTCGATGAACGGATTAGAAGTTATAATCAATTGAATTTTTGTATGATTATTAAAAATGATTATTATTATCGTCGTTACTATCGTCGTCCTAATTTTTATTTAATTATTATTATTATTATTATTATTATTATTATTATTATTATTATTATTATTATTATTATTATTATTATCATCATCATTATCTATATAAAAATATTATCATTAAAAAAAATTGTTATTTTTATTATTATTACTATCGTTATTATCGTTAAAGTTATAATTAGTATTATCATTAATATATTCATAATATTTACTATCATTAGTATTATTATGATTAAAAATTATATTAGTAACACTTAATTATTATGATTACTATTATTATCATTAACATGAAAACGATATAAAAGACGATTAAAAGCTATTAAACGAATCAATTATGAAATAATGAGTATGAGTATCATGATGAAATTTAAATATTGTAAGATAATGATTTAGTTTAAATTATCGTTCTTATTATTTTTTTTTATCATTACTATTAATATTAAAAGTATCGTTATATTAAAACTATCTTTTTAACAAAAATTACCATTTTAATAGAAATGTCATTGTTACTATAAAATATCATTATTATTATTATTATTTTAAAAGATAATATTAAAAAGTATCATAAATATTAATGTTATCATAATTAGAATTATCATTTTATTTTAGTAATTATAAATATTGATATTTTAATTAATAGAATAATAATAATTATTATTACAAAATAATGCAACTTTTACTTACTATTAGTATAGATATTATTTTATCAAATACATATGAGATACAAACATATTTTACTACGTGTAATAAAATTACTTTAATAATACCTATCATATTATCTTTATGATATTAAATGAACTTTATAAATTTTATTACTTAAGATATATAAAAGTATATTTTTTTATAAAGTCTTATTTATTAATAAATGAATTATTTTATTTACTCTAATAAATCTTTTAAAGATATTTAAAAATATAAAACGACGATATTTAAACTATATATTAATCATGTATAGATTTTGGAAATCATTTTGAGTCAAATTGACTTTTGTTAACTTTTATATATTAGTCTCGAGCATTAGGAATGTGGTACACTATGACTTAACCTAAATTGTTAGACAAATATTGACCAACATACAAATATATATATTTAATTTAGGTTCGTGAATCCGAGGCCAACCTTGCACATGTTCAATGACGTTATATGTATTTTTACAACGAAATACAGTATGGTGAGTTTCATTTGCCTTTTTTACCCTTTATATTTTTGGGCTGAGAATACATGCGCAACTTTTATAACTGTTTTACAAAATAGACACAAGTAATCGAAATTACGTTCTATGGTTGAATGATCGAAACTGAATATGCCCCTTTTTAGTCTGGTAATCTAAGAATTAGGGAACAGACACCCTAATTGACGCGAATCCTAAAGATAGATCTATCGGGCCCAACAAGCCCCATCCAAGGTACCGGATGCTTTAGTACTTCGAAATTTATATCATGTCTGAAGGAGGATCCCGGAATGATCGGGATATTCTTATATGTATATTGTGAATGTCGGTTACCAGGTGTTCAACCCATATGAATGATTTTTGTCTCTATGCATGGGACGTATATTTATGAGAACTGGAAATGAAATTCTTGTGGTCTATTAAAATGATGAAAATGATCGATTATGATAAACTAATGAACTCACCAACCTTTTGGTTGACACTTTAAAGCTTGTTTATTCTTAGGTGTTAAGAAATCTTCCACTGTGCATTTGCTCATTTTAGAGATATTACTTAGAGTCATTCATGGCATATTTCGAAAGACGTTGCATTCGAGTCATTGAGTTCATCAAAATTATTATTAAGTCAATTATAGTTTGGATAGTGGATATTATGAAAGGGTATGCATGTCTATCAATTTTCGATGTAAAGAAAGTTTATCTTTTAAAAATGAATGCAATGTTTGTAAAATGTATCATATAGAGGTCAAATACCTCGCGATGAATTCAACTATTGTGAATCGTTTATAATGTATATGAACGGGTCCTTTCAGTTGGTATCAGAGTGGTGGTCTTAGCGAACCAGGTCTTGCATTAGTGTGTCTAACTGATAGTTGTTTAGATGCATTAGTGAGTCTGGACTTCGACCATGTCTGCATGTCAAAAGTTTTGCTTATCATTTCTTGTCGAAAATTACCTGCTTATCATTCTTAGTCTAAACACATCATACTGCAATGATTGCATGAATAGTGTATAGACAAAATTCATATCTTAGCGTATCTGCTAATTCACATCTTAGCGTATCTGTTATTGTTACTTTGCCAGACAGATTCTGTAGATTCCTCCGTAACTTATTGGATTTTAGTATTATATATGCATATGTAAATTATGTATTGCAGGGTACTAACCTACATCCTATAATCTATTTCTTATCAAAAATCCTTCATCTGATCGTACGAGATGAATCCCTCAACCAGTTCGAGTCCCTCAGATTCCGATAGCTATTCCGATAGTTATTCCGACAACTATTCTGATATGGATGTTCACCTAAGCTTCGGAAGCAGCATCACCAGAATGAATCAGCCAATCAGCCATCCCCAATTCATCTGATGGGTTCGTAGTCTACTTAGTCAATGGAGACGAGCAGAAGGCGATCCCTTCCACTAACCGAATTCACCTCTTGATGAAGAACCTTTAGCACTTACCGGCGAACCTGTTCGTAACACCATTTTCACCATCATTTCCCGAATATCTCGTCACGACTATATCATAACTCAGATTCTAAACCTTATTCATTTGCCCATTCTTACCGACAATCATCCCGGAGTAAGAAGTCAACGAACTACGCGCCCGAGTTTTAGCCTTGAAAAATATGGTGCAAAACGTACCAGCTTCAGCAACATCAACGGCACCAACAGTACCACCAACATCAATACCAGTATCATCAACAACACACGCTTCAACATCACAAATCTGTACCTCGAGCATAATCATCATTCTACATGACGTTCTACATCATTTATCTTCGTTCGACATGACGATTATGTAATCTCTAATGTTTTAGAGATTATATATTCTTGTTCTAATGGTAAATCAAATGAGTTTAATATCATATTGACTCATTAAATCCATGATTACATCTGAAGAAAATATATATATATATATATATATATATATATATATATATATATATATATATATATATATATATGTATATATATATATATATATATATTTTATAAAGATTGTAATTAAAAATTCTTTCGTACAAACTGTTAATGGTGAAAATATTTTAACGGGTAGGTAATACCCGAGGAATATTTAGATTTCACATTAATAAGTACACTGTACATTCTTTCAAATCTAACTCAACGGTTATTTATTATCCTACTTACATCCACCGATATACGAATCCGTTCACCACAGAATAACCATTTTCATCCAATTTCATATTTGGATTTTGATTTATCAGAATCCAACAAGTGGCATAATGAAGAACACATTTGACGAAATAAAAATTTGATAGAAATAAACAAATTAACTACGAAAAATTTTGTTAAGAATCCACGCTAACTGTTCCTAGCTAACTGTTAACTTCTTATTACATTTTAATTATCGCAATTTATTTTATCGCAATTTAATTCTCGCAATTTTATTTATGGTCATTTAATTTCTGTTATTTATTTTACGCACTTTAGTTATCGTCATTTAATTTCTGTAATTATTTTACGCACTTTAAATATCGGGACACGTATACAAGGTTTTGACATATCATATCGACACATCTATATATATTATTTGGAATCACCATAGACACTCTATATGCAGTAATGATCGAGTTCTCTATACAGGGTTGAGATTGATTCTACAATAATATATATAGTTTGAGTTGTGATCGAGTCTGAGACATGTACACCGGTCACGATACGTATTAATTAATTCGAATATTATATATTAAACTATATATGAATTATTGGACTGTTACTGTGGACTATCGACTGTGGACTAATAACATTGGACAATTAAAATGAATTAAAATATTGATTATAACATATGAAACTAAACATTTCTTCAAGTTGCCACTTGATTTCATCTTAAACCTCATTTGTATCTTGATGATTACAATCTGCGTTCAAACCTTTCATAATTCTTTAAAACACCTTGATTGAGAGGATGAACCAACCGCACTATCTGCGGAAGGAAAGATTTATGCATATAGTTATTAACCTGGAAAAAAAAAAAAAAAAAACTCTCGGAAACTGAGTAAACGATTAACACGTATCTGTGCTAGCTCCTTTGGCGTTGTTATTACTGAAAATAACTTTGCAATCCCTTTCCAAAGTAGTCAGTTTTGTCACAGCTCCAACAAGTCAACTTCGACTCTTCATTCGACACTACCTTATTATAACCCTAATATATATGCGTGCTCTTTTGTTGTTACTGGGAACCTTTCATATTCCACCACATTAGCAATAAACTTATTCACAACTTCACTGATCTTTGACCTTACAAAGAATCATTATATTTATCGAAACCCCATCAGTTACTCATTCGCATCTTGTAACGAGAATTGCCATACGAATCATCGAGAATTAGCAATCAGTATTTTGAAATCTCGCAACATGTCTACGCCAACAGTTATATGTGTACATATAACGTCTATCCCCAAGACTTATATACCTCGAATGTGAAGTTTCTGAAAAACACCTTGAACTGCGAACTAGTTCTTGAAATGCTGACGAAGCAGCAATAACTGAAAATGATCTTAACAGTAAAAAGTTTGATGATAAAGAATAGTGTATTGGCAAAGCTCAGAAAAAGAGAAGTTTTTGGAACTGAAAAACGGATTGAGCAAAGTATGAAAGAGGCTGTGGACAAATCACAAAGACGAAATCTGCCTTCAAAGAATCCAAATGATTCAGTATCTGCAGAAGTCATTATCGAATACCTTGCTCCTGACTCTAAACCCCTGCAAACAATACCCTTCATCATCCTCTGATAATAGAAATTATAAGATATCATCGTATCTTTCATTATAAATATCCTCCATATTTCTGAAGATATTTCCATAATTATTCTTATCTGAAATCATTTACCTCTGTGCGCTATCTGTATTACATCATAAAAGAAACTATTTTAGTTTCTGAATTCTGAAACTCTTAAGTTTAAAATAAGAATGTTTTTTGAAGTAATGTTGGGAGCTGAAGCATGAGTTAATATAATATAATGACACTTGATTAACGTGATTATATTACAGTAAGTCATGCTAAGTTTCTAAATAGAACGTGATGATTCACAGATCATAACATCATCATGTGCCATGTTATACGACTCTTGTATTCTATTTAACCTCTAAAATATCAAGAAAATATTTCTTGATGATTCGGCCTTTTCCAAGGTATTCTGGTAATTTGAAAAGTCAAGATCGTGTCATCACAATTTCCTTCCTAGAATATTAACAATGTTCATTCCGAAATTCATATATGAGAATTCTGGACCATTACAAGCGGTGCTTAATCGCAAGAAGAAGAAACGAAAGGACAAAAATCCGAAATAGAAATTGGGGTATAAATTGCAACAAATAAAAGAGAGCATTAACTGTGGATGACAATGATTATAGAAGACAGAAGCAGAGACTTTGAAATATAAGGAAAGATATAAAGCCCAATGACAAACCAGAAATTATAAACCATATATATCGATGCATATAGCAATATAAAGACACGGGAGAACTAGAAACACTATAAACCCAAGAGTATAGTAGAAGTAAATAGATTCTTCTAGCAATAGATGAAAAAGAAGAATGACCGATATGAAAGTTTGAAGTATATCAAGAATCAGAACTGAATGGAGCATATTGATGAATACTTTAGAATATGAGTTGAGGGGAAAAGAATAGAAGGTGATGAAACATGACTAGGAACTTAGAAATTAACAGTCACACAATGACGGAATAAGTGAATCAAACCCTCTAGTGAATAGGTTAAGCTTTTTGGGATTAATTTAGTCAAACCACAACTAAATCAAGTGTGATTAGATCAACACCTAGAGCTATTATTTACCACCTGGGTGATTTGGGTTGAGAGAGAATCAGAAGAGCTAACCAGATCTGAGTGTGTGTAACAAATGAGAGGCTTAACCTAAAATGAAGAACATAAGACTTTATATACCCCTGCTATTGACTCACCCGTACGATTCATCCATCACACGTACGAGTTGGCTTCATCAGCCGTACGGGTGATCACTCACTCGTGTCTTCTCATTTAGGTTGTAATTGTGACTTAGCTCAGCATCAACCGTGCGTATGAGCCTGTCAGCCGTACGAGTGAGGCTTCACTCGCACGTCTGACTAAGTCTAACATAGTCAAACATCCAAATCTCGTTTCTGCAGTTCCTGTAACCACATGCAAACACGGATAGGATAATAACAAACGATCATGGTGGCCTGTAAACTGTTGTACCTGCAATGGACGTGGGTAGATGTCTAGGGACTTGCATAAAATGCATCAACAGAAGGTGTGAGTTGTAAGGAAATGAAGGAGGTGAATTTATAAGAAAATCTCCGACAGAACAATTAAAATGGACGATCGCATTTAAAGCGGATCCTAATTCCCTTGGTTACCGGAGAATCAAATCTTATTACGAAGATTTTCTTCAAATCCCTTGAAATCTGGAAATCAATCATATCTACGTTAGATGATAAGATAAATCTACACTTACTCTTTTCACCCTTCTATGTTAGCTTCATTCGTACTCTTCATATAAATGGATTGTTTATCCAAATTATTCGCTGATGATAAAACCCTAATTTTCAGCCCGTATGCATCATGAAAACATACATATTATCATTCACAACCTTTCCACTCAAATTTCGGGACGAAATTTCTTTAACGGGTAGGTACTGTGACGACCCGGGAATTTCCGACCAAATTTAAACTTTATCTTTATATTAATCCGACATGATAAGCAAAGTTTGTTAAGTTAAATCTCAAGGATTTTAAACTATGTCCATACATTCATTTAACCTAGACCAAATTTCAATGATTCACGAACCACTAAATGAACGTATATGACTAGATAGGTTTATGTAAATATTATAACTTGAAAACGTCAACAAAGTATTAAACATATAACACTTTACATAAACGTAATCATTTCAAAATATATATTCAAATAGTTATTGATGGAATTAGAAGATGTTACCAATTGAGTGATTTAACAGTTACATTGAATTATGATTTCGAGTCTCTATTAAGAGATCCACTTTGATTTAGAAAATCTTTTCCTTTTAAAGGTATTCAGAATAGTTGGTAAAAGTGAATTGCCAAAGTGTCATTTACGAGAGATATTCCAAAGTTAGTAATTGTTTCTGTTTAAAAATTCGAAAGTGTACTTTACTTGATTTACTCGTGTCTCTCGATAAATCAACTCGTTAGTTTTTATCTTAAAAACATTAATTGGTAACATAACTACTATTATTTAAAAAAAATAAAAATTTGAAATGTAATTGGAATTGAAAGACTAAATATTATATCAGTAAATAAATATTTCAAACATTTATATATTATGTACAAATTTAGAATTTTAAATAAATATATATATATATATATATATATATATATATATATATATATATATATATATATATATATATATATATATATATATATATATATATATATATATATATATATTTACTTAGTCATAAAATGTCTTAATTTAAAATAACATATTTTGATGAACAACGAGTCACTGATTTATAGAAGCAAATGACCACAACACTCAATTATGTAAGCTACTTTTTTATAAAATAATTTGTTGATGAGAAAGTCAAATTATTAATAAGAGTACGCGTCGCGTAACGTAAAAGGCTAGTTTTCTAAACGTACGAAAGTGCGCTCGAAAAACCAAAAGTGGTACATGA
The DNA here is from genome assembly GCF_046630445.1 of Rutidosis leptorrhynchoides. Lineage (NCBI taxonomy): Eukaryota > Viridiplantae > Streptophyta > Magnoliopsida > Asterales > Asteraceae > Rutidosis > Rutidosis leptorrhynchoides. The sequence continues at coordinate 170,586,386 of NC_092333.1, forward strand.
GTCGTGAGACCACGTCCGTGTCATTTTTGTAAAAATTATATTTTTACCATGAGCGTAAATATAATATAATATTTAATTAATTCTAAAGATTAAATATATTATATATTAAATATTATATATAAAGTAAGTGTTACGTATGTTATGATGTAAAACCGAGTGTCGGCAAGATTTTTAAGTGCTTATGAGCTGGGGAGTAGCCTCATGCGATCGCATGGGCACTCCATGCAACCCTCATGCGATCGCATGAGGGGATTTGGTGAATCAGTTCCATAAATTGCACGTATTAAACTTATTTTTATTTTATTATTATTATTATTATTATTATTATTATTATTATTATTATTATTATAATTATTAATATTAAGAATAATATTATTATTAAACTTATGATAAGGAGTATCATTATTATTAGTATTATTTACATAAAATACTACAACAAGGGGTACGCGCGAGCTATTGCAACATGGGTTTTATGAGCGGGATAGGACTAAGGAAATTATGGGTTATAGCTATGGAGGTGATGGATATGGTTCATGGGTATGCTCATGAGGTCAATTTAGTGTTTATCATCTCCGTTACGTCTACGTACCTTTCCTGCAATATTGAATCTCAATACTGATACGTGAGTACTCGTAAATTAATTTTTACATATCAATAGTGTATCCCTGACTAGTGCTCGAGTATTTAGGATTATGCATGCTTGTACTTTTGATATTGCCCTTAGTTAGGTTATGTTGAATCCTGAATTAGTTACACATGCGGTTGAGATAATGTATAAGATATGCATGTCGTTGGAAAGCTAGCGAAAAATTAAGAACTTTTCCTTTAGATATCGAATGGTTTCGATGAACGGATTAGAAGTTATAATCAATTGAATTTTTGTATGATTATTAAAAATGATTATTATTATCGTCGTTACTATCGTCGTCCTAATTTTTATTTAATTATTATTATTATTATTATTATTATTATTATTATTATTATTATTATCATTATCTATAAAAAAATATTAACATTAAAAAAAATTGTTATTTTTATTATTATTACTATCGTTATTATCGTTAAAGTTATAATTAGTATTATCATTAATATATTCATAATATTTACTATCATTAGTATTATTATGATTAAAAATTATATTAGTAACACTTAATTATTATGATTACTATTATTATCATTAACATGAAAACGATATAAAAGACGATTAAAAGCTATTAAACGAATCAATTATGAAATAATGAGTATGAGTATCATGATGAAATTTAAATATTGTAAGATAGTGATTTAGTTTAAATTATCGTTCTTATTATTTTTTTTTATCATTACTATTATTATTAAAAGTATCGTTATATTAAAACTATCTTTTTAACAAAAATTACCATTTTAATAGAAATGTCATTGTTACTATAAAATATTATTATTATTATCATTTTAAATAAAATTATTATTTTAAAAGATAATATTAAAAAGTATCATAAATATTAATGTTATCATAATTAGAATTATCATTTTATTTTAGTAATTATAAATATTGATATTTTAATTAATAGAATAATAATAATTATTATTACAAAATAATGCAACTTTTACTTACTATTAGTATAGATATTATTTTATCAAATACATATGAGATACAAACATATTTTTACTACGTGTAATAAAATTTCTTTAATAATACCTATCATATTATCTTTATGATATTAAATGGACTTTATAAATTTTATTACTTAAGATATATAAAAGTATATTTTTTTTATAAAGTCTTATTTATTAATAAATGAATTATATTATTTACTCTAATAAATCTTTTAAAGATATTTAAAAATATAAAACGATGATATTTAAACTATATATTAATCATGTATAGATTTTGGAAATCATTTTGAGTCAAATTGACTTTTGTTGACTTTTGCATATTAGTCTCGAGCATTAGGAATGTGGTACACTATGGCTTAACCTAAATTGTTAGACAAATATTGACCAACATATAAATATATATATTTAATTTAGGTTCGTGAATCCGAGGCCAACCTTGCACATGTTCAATGACGTTATATGTATTTTTACAACGAAATACAGTATGGTGAGTTTCATTTGCCTTTTTTACCCTTTATATTTTTGGGCTGAGAATACATGCGCAACTTTTATAACTGTTTTACGAAATAGACACAAGTAATCAAAATTACGTTCAATGGTTGAATGATCAAAACTGAATATGCCCCTTTTTAGTCTGGTAATCTAAGAATTAGGGAACAGACACCCTAATTGACGCGAATCCTAAAGATAGATCTATCGGGCCCAACAAGCCCCATCCAAGGTAACGGATGCTTTAGTACTTCGAAATTTATATCATGTCCGAAGGAGGATCCCTGAATGATGGGGATATTCTTATATGTATATTGTGAATGTCGGTTACTAGGTGTTCAACCCATATGAATGATTTTTGTCTCTATGCATGGGACGTATATTTATGAGAACTGGAAATGAAATTCTTGTGGTCTATTAAAATGATGAAAATGATCGATTATGATAAACTAATGAACTCACCAACCTTTTGGTTGACACTTTAAAGCATGTTTATTCTCAGGTGTTAAGAAATCTTCCGCTGTGCATTTGCTCATTTTAGAGATATTACTTGGAGTCATTCATGGCATATTTCGAAAGACGTTGCATTCGAGTCATTGAGTTCATCAAGATTATTATTAAGTCAATTATAGTTTGGATAGTGGATATTATGAAAGGGTATGCATGTCTATAAATTTTCGATGTAAAGAAAGTTTATCTTTTAAAAATGAATGCAATGTTTGTAAAATGTATCATATAGAGGTCAAATACCTCGCGATGAATTCAACTATTGTGAATCGTTTATAATGTATATGAACGGGTCCTTTCATGTTTACAGATCTAAGTTAATACTGTACGAAATTGAAGACATAAGTTAATTACAATCATCGATAAATTGGGTCACCTTGTTTCATACGATTTGTCCATACCCCTGCATACGAAAAAGGACTTGACAAATTTATTTAACTAGGTTAATTTCTTTATCCTACTTACTGAACACACGAATATATATATATATATATATATATATATATATATATATATATATATATATATATATATATATATATATAGGTCTATGATGGACTCGACTTGGATGTCTAAATGTAGATCTACCCCTGAATTCGAAGAAGGACTCGAAAAATTTTTAGAACGTATTTTCTCTAAAAAGGGAATAGGTGGTCATATATATTGTCCGTGCATAAATTGCGGTAATCTCAAATGGGTTGATCGGGTTGAGGCTAAATCACATCTGCTATGTGACGGGTTTTTCGAAGGCTATAAATTCCAACTGTGCTTCTCGAAACAGATGATATACTAATGTGGGATGCTGAAGATGATATGGAAGGATTGGCCGAATACGTCTTCCATATGTTTGAAAGTGAAGATGAAGTTGATATCCAAGAAACTGAAAATTAGAGTACTGTACCAAACATCAATGTTGAAAGGTTTTATAAAGTATTGGGAGATGCAAAAAAGAACTATATCCCTATTGCATCTGAATAACTGGTCGGATGAATCCTGAACAACTCTAGATAAGATCTCCACAAGCATATTGAAACGACCCAACCCGTCTTTACCCCGATATATATATATTTTTTTTTTTATAATTATAAACCATTAACACGCCACTTTAAAGGGTTACATGATGTCAACCATTTCATACAAAACATTAAACGTGTAACAAGTTTCAAGTTTACAAATAGGCACGAAGGCCCTTAATCAAATGTGTTACAACTTCGACCTTAAAACGATAGTTTTAAACCAAACGACACATGAGCATGGTTTGGGGCAAAACTACCCAAAACAATAGGCCGTCTTCCAAAAGCTATGCCTACGCAACCAACATTGGAATATCTAATTCCCGGCAACCCCTTTCCCTTTCTCCACACTTGTACCTAAAAAGAGTAAACAACGAGAGGGTAAGCAAATCGCTTAGTGAATGCAATAGTTATACACATACATATATAATATACCTACTTGCACACACTTACACACATACCGCATACATGCTAGTAGTTAATTTAGCATACCATCACAAGTATAAAGCTAATGACCTCCAATATCATAAGTAGCATATCCAATAGCATATAGTTGAAGCAATATAATATGCTACACTACAACGTATACACAATCATATGGTTAAACATACACGCGTCATGGCGCTACCGGCTCTTTGGTTCACACCATACGCATTTGTCATGATGCTACCGGCTCTTTGGTTCACATCACAACTTGAGTCATACTCACGATAAAGTGCTACCGGCTCTTTGGTTCACACTCTAACAATCTCACGCTAAGGTGCTACCAGCTCTTTGGTTCACACCCTAACATCACATGTACTATGACGCTACTGGCTCTTCGGTTCACATCATAGCACGATCGCACAAGCTATGGCACTACCATCTCTTTGGTTCATACCATAGCACACAAATAAATACACTATATACATACACGTATAATTATTTCACTCACCTTATCGCCTAGGTGATGATTATACCACTCTGCAAGCTTCAATGTAAAGTACCTATTACATTAAATACGCAATTAACAACATAAACAAGTCGGGCTACTTACCAACTTAGAACTCCTAGTGCATTAATGACTCAAGGTGCCATTATGACCCATTTGCATTAATGACACCCATCCTAGGTCAAGACCACTTTAAATCACTAATAGCTAGTGGTTATAGCCTAACACACTAACTAACACTAGTTTAGGGTAATTAAACCCTAATCTTGTTAGTTGGGTCACCCTACACCCATTTGACACATTTCGAGGTCAACACTTGTATTTGGGTCACCCATGAACCCTATGACACCCATTTTACTAACACTTAAGTGTGCTAGTGATTCAACCAACAATTTAAGACCCATAAACTCCAATTGCAACCTCAAACCCTAGGTTGGTAATCTTTGGGTCGATAAACACAAGTCTTACCCAAAATAAACCCCAAATCCTTAACAAATGGGTTATATAACATCACTAACCCTAAACTCTAGCCAAGACTTAAATCAAACAATAAAACATGGAATTGAAACTTACTTCAACAACATAACGTAGCTAGGGAGTGGATTTGACAAGATCCGAACTTTAAATGAAGAAATCTAGCTTTTTCTTCCTTGATTCTAAGCTTTCTCCCTCTAGGGTTTCATCTCTCTCTCTCTCTCTCTCTCTAAAGATAGAAATGTTTGAAATATAGAAGAAAAGAGTTAATGGATAAGATTTGGTCAGTTTTAAGGCTTCAAACCCGTCCTCAAGGTGAAATGACCAAAACACCCCTTAAAATACCCTTTAAAAATGAGTCAAAAGGATCTAGCCTGGGCAATAGCCGCAACATGCCATTTTAGGCCCGCAGCGCGGCTCGAAGGTAAAATCGAAGACAATCAATTTTGAAACTTGAGACATCTGAACAACTGCTAGCCGCCTCTTTAGGCCGCGGCGCGCCTCATCTGGTATCCAGTTTTCTGTTCCAAAATTCAGGGACTGAGGTTGACAGATTCTGATTCTGGTGAAAATTTTGAAAATGCATAAGTATAAGGTGGACTTTTAGTGGCAGTTCCTGATGCATACCTTTACTGACACTTTCTGATGCATAGAATTTCAGGGTGTTACAACTCTTACTTGAATCGGATCTTGTCCCCGCGATCCACGTCGCATGACAAGCCGGAAGATACACCAATACGAACTCTTCGGATTCCCACGTAAACTCAGAACCCTTTTGATGTCGCCATTGAACTTTAAAAGTCCTCACTTATTTGTTACGCAACATTTTGACCTTTTCATCAAGAATGGCCATCGGCTCTTCAACATACTTCAACTTATTGTTTAGAGTAATCTCATCCAAAGGTACCCACGTCGAGTCATCCGCAAGATACTTATGGAGATGGGAAACATGAAGTATGTTATGAATTCCCGCAAGCTCTTCGGGAAACTCTAGTCTATAAGCAACCTCACCAACACGAGCTAAAATTTTGAAAGGTCCAATAAACCGAGGAGCTAACTTTTCCCGCTTTCGAAACCGAATTATACCCTTCCACGGTGAAACCTTAAGCATCACCATGTCACCTTCTTGGAACTCAATTGGTCGCCTACGTTTATCGGCATAAGACTTTTGTCTATCTTGCGTCGCCTTAAGTCGAGCTCGAATCATTTCAATTTTACTATTCATCTCTAAAACCAAATCGGTACTCCCGATTTCCTTTTGTCCCACTTCACCCCAACAAATCGGAGTTCGGCACCTTTAACCATAAAGCATCTCATAAGGTGGCATCCCGATACTATCGTGATAACTATTGTTGTACGATAATTCCACCAAAGGTAAGTGTTTATCACAACTACCACCGAAATCAATAACACACGCCCATAACATATCCTCCAACGTTTGATTCGTACGTTCTGTTTGACCGTCCATTTGAGGATGACACGCCGTGCTCATCTTCAATTGTGTACCCCCATCTGTATGAAACTTATTCCAAAATCGAGATGTAAAACGAGTATCCCGATCCGCAACAATAGATATAGGAACCCCATGTCTCGATATCACCTCCTTGATAAACAACTTAGACAAAACCTCCAACGATATCGTCTCCCGGATAGGAAGAAACAATGTACTTTTCGTCAATCGATCAACTATCACCCAAATCGTATCATATTGAGCCCTCGCAGTCTTCGGTAACTTTGTAATGAAATCCATGGTAATGTGCTCCCACTTCCATTTCGAGACTTCTAACGGTTGTAACATACCATACGGCTTTTGGTGCTCGGCCTTAACTGGAAAACATGTAACGCATTGTTCAACATACTTAACAACATCACGTTTCATGCCGGGCCACCAATGTTCTTTCTTCAAATCAAGGTACATCTTCGTCGCACCCGGATGGATGGAATACTTTGACTTATGTGCTTCATCAAGTAGCACTTGTCGGAAATCTCCCATTTTAGGAACCCACACTCTTCCTTGAAAGGACAACAAACCATGCGGGCCTAAGTTAATAGACTTCGTTTGCCCCATGATCCGTTCTTCATGCTCGTTGTTAACAAAAGCTTCAATTTGAATCTCACCAAGCTTTACAAGAAAGTCATTAGTAATAGTCATGCGTAACGATCCTACTCGTATCGTCGGATGTTGACTCTTTCGACTCAACGCATCCGTAACCACATTCACCTTTCCCGGATGGTAAAGTATCTCACAATCATAATCTTTTACCACATCGATCCATCTACGTTGACGATAGTTCAAATCTCGTTGATCAAAGAGATGCTTTAAAATCTTGTGATCTGAATAAATCGTACACTTGACACCATAAAAGTAGTGGCGCCAAATTTTCAACGCATGCACCACCGCCGCCAATTCAAGATCATGAGTCAGATATCTCTTTTCGTGTTCCTTTAATTGTCGAGAGGCATAAGGGATGACTTTACCCCGTTGCATTAGAACACACTCGAGCCCATTTATCGAGGCATCACAATAAACCGTCATATCTTCAATTCCTTCCGGTAGCACCAACACCGGAGATTGACACAATTTCTCCTTTAACAATTGAAAAGCAATTTCTTGCTCATTTTCCCAACTAAACCTCACGTTCTTCCTTGTCAACTTTGTTAACGGAGAAGAAATTTTAGAAAAGTCTTGGATAAACCGACGATAATAACCGGCCAATCCAAGAAAGCTTCGGATTTCTGTTGGTGTAGTCGGCCGTTCCCAACCCTTTACCGCCTCTATCTTCCTCGGATCTACTTGAATACCTTCTTTATTCACAATATGGCCAAGGAATTGCACTTCCCTTAGCCAAAATTCACACTTTGAGAATTTAGCATACAATTTCTCCTTCCACAACGTCTTCAACACTTCGCGCAAATGACATTCATGTTCATTCATACTCTTAGAATAGACGAGTATGTCGTCAATGAACACAATTACCGATTTGTCCAACATAGGTTGGCACACTCGGTTCATAAGATCCATTAATGCCGCCGGTGCATTCATAAGACCGAAAGGCATAACTACAAATTCAAAATGCCTGTAACGAGTTTGAATGGATGGTGGCTCTTCGCGAGTATCGACTACATGGGCAAGAAAAGTCATGCCACCACTACAAAGGAAACGGCGTGTTGCATAAGTGCATAATGGCACAAGTCTTCTCCTTTTCTCGCCATGAATAATTAACTCTCCCCCACTTGGGGTCTTCACACAAATGAACTTTTCATGGAATGCAATATCAGCCCAATAAAGATAGAGCCAATCCATACCAACGACGATATCAAACTCACCCAAAGTCATCGGGATAAGATCCATTTTAAAGGTTTCGACACCAAACACGACCTCACAATTTTTACACACATCAACCCCTAGCACTGTCTTACCATACGATATTTCAACTTCTACCAGATGACTTAACTTAGCTAGAGATTTATTAAGCTTAGGCACAAACTTTGGAGTCACAAACGATAAATTAGTACCGCTATCAAATAGTATCCTTGCCGGATTAGAGTTAACCATGAAAGTACCTGAGACAACTTCATTGGATTGTTTGGCTTCATCATTGGTCATCAAATAATTTTGTCCCCTTGCCGTACCCACCGCTTTCTCCAACTTCTTAACTTGATCACCCCGCAACTCGGGCCATTCCGTCCTTTGGTGCCCTTCCCTTTTACAATTGAAACAAGTGAGTTTGTTAGAAGATGAGTTCGTACAATCACGGGCCATGTGCCCTTGCCGCCCATAATTATAACACGTGGGTCCAAAACCCTTAGAAACACCCTTCTTCACGCTACCGATGCTCTCAGTTGCACCCTTACTCTTCTTGTTAGAATGGCTAGTGTAGTGACCCGAACTTTTCCATGTTTATATATATTAATTGAGATTGATGTTTACATGATTAAATGTTTCCAACATGTTAAGCAATCAAACTTGTTAAGACTTGATTAATTGAAATAGGTTTCATATAGACAATTGACCACCCAAGTTGACCGGTGATTCACGAACGTTAAAACTTGTGAAAAACTATATGATGACATATATATGGTTATATATATAGTTAACATGATATTATGATAAGTAAACATATCATTAATTATGTTAACAATGAACTACATATGTAAAAACAAGACTACTAACTTAATGATTTTGAAACGAGACATATATGTAACGTTTATCGTTGTAACGACATTTAATGTATATATATCATATTAAGAGATATTCGTACATCATAATATCATGATAATATAATAATTTAAAATCTCTTTTGTTATTATAAACATTGGGTTAACAACATTTAACAAGATCGTTAACCTAAAGGTTTCAAAACAACACTTACATGTAACGACTAACGATGACTTAACGACTCAGTTAAAATGTATATACATGTAGTGTTTTAATATGTATTTATACACTTTTGAAAGACTTCAATACACTTATCAAAATACTTCTACTTAACAAAAATGCTTACAATTACATTCTCGTTCAGTTTCATCAACAATTCTACTCGTATGCACCCGTATTCGTACTCGTACAATACACAGCTTTTAGATGTATGTACTATTGGTATATACACTCCAATGATCAGCTCTTAGCAGCCCATGTGAGTCACCTAACACATGTGGGAACCATCATTTGGCAACTAGCATGAAATATCTCATAAGATTACAAAAATATGAGTAATCATTCATGACTTATTTACATGAAAACAAAATTACATATCCTTTATATCTAATCCATACACCAACGACCAAAAACACCTACAAACACTTTCATTCTTCAATTTTCTTCATCTAATTGAACTCTCTCAAGTTCTATCTTCAAGTTCTAAGTGTTCTTCATAAATTCCAAAAGTTCTAGTTTCATAAAATCAAGAATACTTTCAAGTTTGCTAGCTCACTTCCAATCTTGTAAGGTGATCATCCAACCTCAAGAAATCTTTGTTTCTTACAGTAGGTTATCATTCTAATACAAGGTAATAATCATATTCAAACTTTGGTTCAATTTCTATAACTATAACAATCTTATTTCAAGTGATGATCTTACTTGAACTTGTTTTCGTGTCATGATTTTGCTTCAAGAACTTTGAGCCATCCAAGGATCCATTGAAGCTAGATCCATTTTTCTCTTTTCCAGTAGGTTCATCCAAGGAACTTAAGGTAGTAATGATGTTCATAACATCATTCGATTCATACATATAAAGCTATCTTATTCGAAGGTTTAAACTTGTAATCACTAGAACATAGTTTAGTTAATTCTAAACTTGTTCGCAAACAAAAGTTAATCCTTCTAACTTGACTTTTAAAATCAACTAAACACATGTTCTATATCTATATGATATGCTAACTTAATGATTTAAAACCTGGAAACACGAAAAACACCGTAAAACCGGATTTACGCCGTCGTAGTAACACCGCGGGCTGTTTTGGGTTAGTTAATTAAAAACTATGATAAACTTTGATTTAAAAGTTGTTATTCTGAGAAAATGATTTTTATTATGAACATGAAACTATATCCAAAAATTATGGTTAAACTCAAAGTGGAAGTATGTTTTCTAAAATGGTCATCTAGACGTCGTTCTTTCGACTGAAATGACTACCTTTACAAAAACGACTTGTAACTTATTTTTCCGACTAGAAACCTATACTTTTTTTGTTTAGATTCATAAAATAGAGTTCAATATGAAACCATAGCAATTTGATTCACTCAAAACGGATTTAAAATGAAGAAGTTATGGGTAAAACAAGATTGGATAATTTTTCTCATTTTAGCTACGTGAAAATTGGTAACAAATCTATTCCAACCATAACTTAATCAACTTGTATTATATATTATGTAATCTTGAGATACCATAGACACGTATACAATGTTTCGACCTATCATGTCGACACATCTATATATATTTCGGAACAACCATAGACACTCTATATGTGAATGTTGGAGTTAGCTATACAGGGTTGAGGTTGATTCCAAAATATATATAGTTTGAGTTGTGATCAATACTGAGATACGTATACACTGGGTCGTGGATTGATTCAAGATAATATTTATCGATTTATTTCTGTACATCTAACTGTGGACAACTAGTTGTAGGTTACTAACGAGGACAGCTGACTTAATAAACTTAAAACATCAAAATATATTAAAAGTGTTGTAAATATATTTTGAACATACTTTGATATATATGTATATATTGTTATAGGTTCGTGAATCAACCAGTGGCCAAGTCTTACTTCCCGACGAAGTAAAAATCTGTGAAAGTGAGTTATAGTCCCACTTTTAAAATCTAATATTTTTGGGATGAGAATACATGCAGGTTTTATAAATGATTTACAAAATAGACACAAGTACGTGAAACTACATTCTATGGTTGAATTATCGAAATCGAATATGCCCCTTTTTATTAAGTCTGGTAATCTAAGAATTAGGGAACAGACACCCTAATTGACGCGAATCCTAAAGATAGATCTATTGGGCCTAACAAACCCCATCCAAAGTACCGGATGCTTTAGTACTTCGAAATTTATATCATATCCGAAGGGTGTCCCGGAATGATGGGGATATTCTTATATATGCATCTTGTTATTGTCGGTTACCAGGTGTTCACCATATGAATGATTTTTATCTCTATGTATGGGATGTGTATTGAAATATGAAATCTTGTGGTCTATTGTTACGATTTGATATATATAGGTTAAACCTATAACTCACCAACATTTTTGTTGACGTTTAAAGCATGTTTATTCTCAGGTGAATATTAAGAGCTTCCGCTGTTGCATACTAAAATAAGGACAAGATTTGGAGTCCATGTTTGTATGATATTGTGTAAAAACTGCATTCAAGAAACTGATTTCGATGTAACATATTTGTATTGTAAACCATTATGTAATGGTCGTGTGTAAACAGGATATTTTAGATTATCATTATTTGATAATCTACGTAAAGCTTTTTAAACCTTTACTTATGAAATAAAGGTTATGGTTTGTTTTAAAAATGAATGCAGTCTTTGAAAAACGTCTCATATAGAGGTCAAAACCTCGCAACGAAATCAATTAATATGGAACGTTTTTAATCAATAAGAACGGGACATTTCAGTTGGTATCCGAGCGTTGGTCTTAGAGAACCAGAAAATTTGCATTAGTGTGTCTTATCGAGTTTGTTAGGATGCATTAGTGAGTCTGGACTTCGACCGTGTTTTCTTTAAAAATGATTGCTTAACATTTTTGTTGGAAACTATATATTTTTAACATATGAATATTATGTGATATATTAATCTCTTAACGTGTTTGATATTATGTGATAGATGTCTACCTCTAGAACAAGTCCCATTGACTCACCTAATAATAATGAAGAGTCAAATGTAAATTGGAATGATTTGTGGACTGATTCACAAGTTCCCGAAGAGGAACCGGAAGAAGAGTCGGAACCGGAAGAAGAATCGGAACCGGAAGAAGAATCGAAACCGGATGAAGAAATAGAACCGGTGGGGGAAATAATAAAACGGTTAAGTAAAAGAAAATCCTCAACCAACCGACCAAAGTTAATTATGGTCAATGGTGTTTCCGCCAAGGAAGCAAAATATTGGGAGGATTACCAATTCTCCGATGAATCGGATTCCGACGAGAATTCCGATGATGTTATAGAAATTACCCCAACTGAATTTAAAAAGGCAAAAGAAAATAATAAGGGAAAGGGCATAAAAATAGAGAAATCTAATTCCAACCCCGATGAACTTTATATGTATCGTCAACCCCCGAAGTCCTTAAGTTGTAACAATGACCCGGGAATCTCTAAACCACCAGGTTTTTCTAAACCAATGTGGACAACGACGGCTCGTATTAGGGGAACATCATATATCCCTAGAAACTTGGCAAAACGAACCAAAACCGAAGAAGAAGAAACGAGCGAGTCGGAATAAGATAGTTGTATTCGTGTGGTGTAATATATGTAATATAGTGTTCTTATGCTTTATGATATATGTAAAAATTGCTTGTATTAATAAGTATTTTTTTATGAATCTAACTCTTGTCTATTTTACAGTTTAAAAACACAAAATGGATAGACAACCCAATATTTTAAGAGACCTACCCGGAGACATGATTGATGAAATCTTGTCTAGAGTCGGCCAGAATTCTTCGGCACAACTATTTAAGGCGAGATCAGTTTGTAAGACATTCGAAGAACGTTCCAAGAATGTCTTGGTTTATAAGAGACTTTCGTTTGAAAGATGGGGGATATCACATTGGGAAACCCATAAGTTACGATGTGTTTACTTTGACGCATATATTGCGGGGAACCCAAATGCTATTTTACGCAACGGGTTAAGAAATTATTTTGACTCAATATATCCGAATATTGGACTTCGTGATTTAGAAAAAGCGGCTAACATGCAACATAAAGAAGCATGTTATGCTTATGGATTAGTAATGTTCGCTTCTCACCAAAGTGAGAACAAGAACATCGGGCTACAACTATTAAACAAAACGTTTCCACAAGTGACGGAGTCGGTAATTGGGGTAAGAAATGAGGTTTTTAGATTATTACGGGACTGTTGGACATTACGTAACCCTCGTCCCTTTGATGACGTTACAACACGCTGTCTTATCAACGGCCATAACGGTTATGTTGCACAAGACCAAGGATGGGAAGTAGTCCTAGTAAAACCAGAATGCATGACTTGTTTCTGGACGTATGAATTACGTGTCTTTATTGCCTTTGCTGAACGACTTGTGTACTAGCTAGAATTGTCTTCACAACTATCTTGTATCAAAGTTATTGTGTGCTATATTTCATGCTTTATGTAAAATAAGCGGTATTGTAAGTTTGTAAAATATTGTATAAAAGTTTGAACGCGAAATATTATTATAATCAGTTTTTCATATAGAATTGTAGTAGTTGAATTGTATATTAGCTACTAAGTATGAACTTAACGGGTAGGTACTACCCGAATTTAAACTTATAAAACGCTAATATGAAGAAAAAGCTTTTATAAATGAGTTCATATTATGCTACGAAATACTATTAACTACTCTTAATATTCTGTGTGATTAACTTGTTCCATTTAACTATTTTGAAGGAAATGGCACCGACTACTCGACACACCGTGAATATGAATGAAGAGGAATTCCGTACTTTTCTAGCTTCAAACATAGCCGCAGTACAGGCTGCACTACATACCAACAATAACCTTGGATCTAGCAGTACAGGAAATCGTGTAGGATGCACCTACAAAGAATTCACTGCCTGCAAACCTTTGGAATTTGATGGAACCGAAGGACCGATCGGATTGAAACGGTGGACCGAGAAGGTTGAATCGGTGTTTGCCATAAGTAAGTGTACTGAAGAGGACAAAGTGAAGTACGCTACGCATACCTTCACAGGTTCTGCGTTAACATGGTGGAATACCTATCTAGAGCAAGTGGGACAAGATGATGCGTACGCACTACCGTGGTCAGCATTCAAGCACTTGATGAACGAGAAGTACCGTCCCAGAACCGAGGTCAATAAGCTCAAGACAGAACTTAGAGGGTTACGAACCCAAGGATTTGATATTACCACGTACGAAAGACGATTCACAGAATTGTGCCTATTGTGTCCGGGAGCATTCGAAGATGAGGAAGAGAAGATCGACGCGTTTGTGAAAGGATTACCGGAAAGAATCCAAGAAGATATAAGTTCACACGAGCCCGCCTCCATACAACAGGCATGTAGAATGGCTCACAAACTAGTGAACCAGATTGAAGAAAGAATTAAAGAACAGACTGCTGAAGAGGCCAATGTGAAGCAAGTCAAAAGAAAGTGGGAGGAAAACGGTGATAAGAATCACCAATACAACAACAACAGCAATTACAACAATAATCGCAACAATTATCCCAACAATCGCAACATCAATCGCAACTACAACAAACGGCCCAACAACAACAACAACAACAACAACAACAACAACAGCAACTACAACAATCATCCCAACAACAATAATAACCGCAACAACGACAACAATCAGAAGCAGCTATGCCAAAGGTGTGAAAAGAATCACTCGGGGTTCTGCACCAAATTTTGCAACAAGTGTAAAAGAAATGGTCATAGCGCGGCGAAGTGTGAGGTCTACGGACCAGGGGTTAATAGAACGAAAGGAACAAATGGTGTCGGAACGAGTAATGGCGGAGCAAGTAGTGTCGGAGCAAGTTATGCCAATGTAGTTTGTTATAAATGTGGAAAACCAGGCCACATTATTAGAAATTGCCCGAACCAGGAGAACACGAATGGACAAGGCCGTGGAAGAGTTTTCAATATTAATGCGGTAGAGGCACAGGAAGACCCGGAGCTTGTTACGGGTACGTTTCTTATTGACAATAAATCTGCTTACGTTTTATTTGATTCGGGTGCGGATAGAAGCTATATGAGTAGAGATTTTTGTGCTAAATTAAGTTGTCCATTGACGCCTTTGGATAGTAAATTTTTACTCGAATTAGCAAATGGTAAATTAATTTCAGCAGATAATATATGTCGGAATCGAGAAATTAAACTGGTTAGCGAAACATTTAAGATTGATTTGATACCAGTAGAGTTAGGGAGTTTTGATGTGATAATCGGTATGGACTGGTTGAAAGAAGTGAAAGCGGAGATCGTTTGTTACAAAAATGCAATTCGCATTATACGAGAAAAAGGAAAACCCTTAATGGTGTACGGAGAAAAGGGCAACACGAAGCTACATCTTATTAGTAATTTGAAGGCACAAAAACTAATAAGAAAAGGTTGCTATGCTGTTCTAGCACACGTCGAGAAAGTACAAACTGAAGAAAAGAGCATCAATGATGTTCCCATTGCAAAAGAATTTCCCGATGTATTTCCGAAAGAATTACCGGGATTACCCCCACATCGATCCGTTGAATTTCAAATAGATCTTGTACCAGGAGCTGCACCAATAGCTCGTGCTCCTTACAGACTCGCACCCAGCGAGATGAAAGAACTGCAAAGCCAATTACAAGAACTTTTAGAGCGTGGTTTCATTCGACCAAGCACATCACCGTGGGGAGCTCCTGTTTTGTTTGTCAAGAAGAAAGATGGTACATTCAGGTTGTGTATCGACTACCGAGAGTTGAACAAACTTACCATCAAGAACCGCTACCCACTACCGAGAATCGACGACTTATTTGATCAACTACAAGGCTCGTCTGTTTATTCAAAGATTGACTTACGTTCCGGGTATCATCAAATGCGGGTGAAAGAAGATGATATTCCAAAGACTGCTTTCAGAACACGTTACGGTCATTACGAGTTTATGGTCATGCCGTTTGGTTTAACTAATGCACCAGCTGTGTTCATGGACCTTATGAACCGAGTGTGTGGACCATACCTTGACAAGTTTGTCATTGTTTTCATTGATGACATACTTATTTACTCAAAGAATGACCAAGAACACGGTGAACATTTGAGAAAGGTGTTAGAAGTATTGAGGAAGGAAGAATTGTACGCTAAGTTTTCAAAGTGTGCATTTTGGTTGGAAGAAGTTCAATTCCTCGGTCACATAGTGAACAAAGAAGGTATTAAGGTGGATCCGGCAAAGATAGAAACTGTTGAAAAGTGGGAAACCCCGAAAACTCCGAAACACATACGCCAGTTTTTAGGACTAGCTGGTTACTACAGAAGGTTCATCCAAGACTTTTCCAGAATAGCAAAACCCTTGACTGCATTAACGCATAAAGGGAAGAAATTTGAATGGAATGATGAACAAGAGAAAGCGTTTCAGTTATTGAAGAAAAAGCTAACTACGGCACCTATATTGTCATTGCCTGAAGGGAATAATGATTTTGTGATTTATTGTGATGCATCAAAGCAAGGTCTCGGTTGTGTATTAATGCAACGAACGAAGGTGATTGCTTATGCGTCTAGACAATTGAAGATTCACGAACAAAATTATACGACGCATGATTTGGAATTAGGCGCGGTTGTTTTTGCATTAAAGACTTGGAGGCACTACTTATATGGGGTCAAAAGTATTATATATACCGACCACAAAAGTCTTCAACACATATTTAATCAGAAACAACTGAATATGAGGCAGCGTAGGTGGATTGAATTATTGAATGATTACGACTTTGAGATTCGTTACCACCCGGGGAAGGCAAATGTGGTAGCCGATGCCTTGAGCAGGAAGGACAGAGAACCCATTCGAGTAAAATCTATGAATATAATGATTCATAATAACATTACTACTCAAATAAAGGAGGCGCAACAAGGAGTTTTAAAAGAGGGAAATTTAAAGGATGAAATACCCAAAGGATCGGAGAAGCATCTTAATATTCGGGAAGACGGAACCCGGTATAGGGCTGAAAGGATTTGGGTACCAAAATTTGGAGATATGAGAGAAATGGTACTTAGAGAAGCTCATAAAACCAGATACTCAATACATCCTGGAACGGGGAAGATGTACAAGGATCTCAAGAAACATTTTTGGTGGCCGGGTATGAAAGCCGATGTTGCTAAATACGTAGGAGAATGTTTGACGTGTTCTAAGGTCAAAGCTGAGCATCAGAAACCATCAGGTCTACTTCAACAACCCGAAATCCCGGAATGGAAATGGGAAAACATTACCATGGATTTCATCACTAAATTGCCAAGGACTGCAAGTGGTTTTGATACTATTTGGGTAATAGTTGATCGTCTCACCAAATCAGCACACTTCCTACCAATAAGAGAAGATGACAAGATGGAGAAGTTAACACGACTGTATTTGAAGGAAGTCATCTCCAGACATGGAATACCAATCTCTATTATCTCTGATAGGGATGGCAGATTTATTTCAAGATTCTGGCAGACATTACAGCAAGCATTAGGAACTCGTCTAGACATGAGTACTGCCTATCTTCCACAAACTGATGGGCAGAGCGAAAGGACGATACAAACGCTTGAAGACATGCTACGAGCATGTGTTATTGATTTCGGAAACAGTTGGGATCGACATCTACCGTTAGCAGAATTTTCCTACAACAACAGCTACCATTCAAGCATTGAGATGGCGCCGTTTGAAGCACTTTATGGTAGAAAGTGCAGGTCTCCGATTTGTTGGAGTGAGGTGGGGGATAGACAGATTACGGGTCCGGAGATTATACAAGAAACTACCGAGAAGATCATCCAAATTCAACAACGGTTGAAAACCGCCCAAAGTCGACAAAAGAGCTACGCTGACATTAAAAGAAAAGATATAGAATTTGAAATTGGAGAGATGGTCATGCTTAAAGTTGCACCTTGGAAAGGCGTTGTTCGATTTGGTAAACGAGGGAAATTAAATCCAAGGTATATTGGACCATTCAAGATTATTGATCGTGTCGGACCAGTAGCTTACCGACTAGAGTTACCTCAACAACTCGCGGCTGTACATAACACTTTCCACGTCTCGAATTTAAAGAAATGTTTTGCTAAAGAAGATCTCACTATTCCGTTAGATGAAATCCAAATCAACGAAAAACTTCAATTCATCGAAGAACCCGTCGAAATAATGGATCGTGAGGTTAAAAGACTTAAGCAAAACAAGATACCAATTGTTAAGGTTCGATGGAATGCTCGTAGAGGACCCGAGTTCACCTGGGAGCGTGAAGATCAGATGAAGAAGAAATACCCGCATCTATTTCCAGAAGATTCGTCAACGCCTTCAACAGCTTAAAATTTCGGGACGAAATTTATTTAACGGGTAGGTACTGTAGTGACCCGAACTTTTCCATGTTTATATATATTAATTGAGATTGATGTTTACATGATTAAATGTTTCCAACATGTTAAGCAATCAAACTTGTTAAGACTTGATTAATTGAAATAGGTTTCATATAGACAATTGACCACCCAAGTTGACCGGTGATTCACGAACGTTAAAACTTGTGAAAAACTATATGATGACATATATATGGTTATATATATAGTTAACATGATATTATGATAAGTAAACATATCATTAATTATGTTAACAATGAACTACATATGTAAAAACAAGACTACTAACTTAATGATTTTGAAACGAGACATATATGTAACGTTTATCGTTGTAACGACATTTAATGTATATATATCATATTAAGAGATATTCGTACATCATAATATCATGATAATATAATAATTTAAAATCTCTTTTGTTATTATAAACATTGGGTTAACAACATTTAACAAGATCGTTAACCTAAAGGTTTCAAAACAACACTTACATGTAACGACTAACGATGACTTAACGACTCAGTTAAAATGTATATACATGTAGTGTTTTAATATGTATTTATACACTTTTGAAAGACTTCAATACACTTATCAAAATACTTCTACTTAACAAAAATGCTTACAATTACATTCTCGTTCAGTTTCATCAACAATTCTACTCGTATGCACCCGTATTCGTACTCGTACAATACACAGCTTTTAGATGTATGTACTATTGGTATATACACTCCAATGATCAGCTCTTAGCAGCCCATGTGAGTCACCTAACACATGTGGGAACCATCATTTGGCAACTAGCATGAAATATCTCATAAGATTACAAAAATATGAGTAATCATTCATGACTTATTTACATGAAAACAAAATTACATATCCTTTATATCTAATCCATACACCAACGACCAAAAACACCTACAAACACTTTCATTCTTCAATTTTCTTCATCTAATTGAACTCTCTCAAGTTCTATCTTCAAGTTCTAAGTGTTCTTCATAAATTCCAAAAGTTCTAGTTTCATAAAATCAAGAATACTTTCAAGTTTGCTAGCTCACTTCCAATCTTGTAAGGTGATCATCCAACCTCAAGAAATCTTTGTTTCTTACAGTAGGTTATCATTCTAATACAAGGTAATAATCATATTCAAACTTTGGTTCAATTTCTATAACTATAACAATCTTATTTCAAGTGATGATCTTACTTGAACTTGTTTTCGTGTCATGATTTTGCTTCAAGAACTTTGAGCCATCCAAGGATCCATTGAAGCTAGATCCATTTTTCTCTTTTCCAGTAGGTTCATCCAAGGAACTTAAGGTAGTAATGATGTTCATAACATCATTCGATTCATACATATAAAGCTATCTTATTCGAAGGTTTAAACTTGTAATCACTAGAACATAGTTTAGTTAATTCTAAACTTGTTCGCAAACAAAAGTTAATCCTTCTAACTTGACTTTTAAAATCAACTAAACACATGTTCTATATCTATATGATATGCTAACTTAATGATTTAAAACCTGGAAACACGAAAAACACCGTAAAACCGGATTTACGCCGTCGTAGTAACACCGCGGGCTGTTTTGGGTTAGTTAATTAAAAACTATGATAAACTTTGATTTAAAAGTTGTTATTCTGAGAAAATGATTTTTATTATGAACATGAAACTATATCCAAAAATTATGGTTAAACTCAAAGTGGAAGTATGTTTTCTAAAATGGTCATCTAGACGTCGTTCTTTCGACTGAAATGACTACCTTTACAAAAACGACTTGTAACTTATTTTTCCGACTAGAAACCTATACTTTTTTTGTTTAGATTCATAAAATAGAGTTCAATATGAAACCATAGCAATTTGATTCACTCAAAACGGATTTAAAATGAAGAAGTTATGGGTAAAACAAGATTGGATAATTTTTCTCATTTTAGCTACGTGAAAATTGGTAACAAATCTATTCCAACCATAACTTAATCAACTTGTATTATATATTATGTAATCTTGAGATACCATAGACACGTATACAATGTTTCGACCTATCATGTCGACACATCTATATATATTTCGGAACAACCATAGACACTCTATATGTGAATGTTGGAGTTAGCTATACAGGGTTGAGGTTGATTCCAAAATATATATAGTTTGAGTTGTGATCAATACTGAGATACGTATACACTGGGTCGTGGATTGATTCAAGATAATATTTATCGATTTATTTCTGTACATCTAACTGTGGACAACTAGTTGTAGGTTACTAACGAGGACAGCTGACTTAATAAACTTAAAACATCAAAATATATTAAAAGTGTTGTAAATATATTTTGAACATACTTTGATATATATGTATATATTGTTATAGGTTCGTGAATCAACCAGTGGCCAAGTCTTACTTCCCGACGAAGTAAAAATCTGTGAAAGTGAGTTATAGTCCCACTTTTAAAATCTAATATTTTTGGGATGAGAATACATGCAGGTTTTATAAATGATTTACAAAATAGACACAAGTACGTGAAACTACATTCTATGGTTGAATTATCGAAATCGAATATGCCCCTTTTTATTAAGTCTGGTAATCTAAGAATTAGGGAACAGACACCCTAATTGACGCGAATCCTAAAGATAGATCTATTGGGCCTAACAAACCCCATCCAAAGTACCGGATGCTTTAGTACTTCGAAATTTATATCATATCCGAAGGGTGTCCCGGAATGATGGGGATATTCTTATATATGCATCTTGTTATTGTCGGTTACCAGGTGTTCACCATATGAATGATTTTTATCTCTATGTATGGGATGTGTATTGAAATATGAAATCTTGTGGTCTATTGTTACGATTTGATATATATAGGTTAAACCTATAACTCACCAACATTTTTGTTGACGTTTAAAGCATGTTTATTCTCAGGTGAATATTAAGAGCTTCCGCTGTTGCATACTAAAATAAGGACAAGATTTGGAGTCCATGTTTGTATGATATTGTGTAAAAACTGCATTCAAGAAACTGATTTCGATGTAACATATTTGTATTGTAAACCATTATGTAATGGTCGTGTGTAAACAGGATATTTTAGATTATCATTATTTGATAATCTACGTAAAGCTTTTTAAACCTTTACTTATGAAATAAAGGTTATGGTTTGTTTTAAAAATGAATGCAGTCTTTGAAAAACGTCTCATATAGAGGTCAAAACCTCGCAACGAAATCAATTAATATGGAACGTTTTTAATCAATAAGAACGGGACATTTCAGCTAGTAGCTTCAAATTTTCGTTTGCTAAAGGCGAAGTCACTCTTTCTCGGAACAAGCGACTCAAAACCCTTAGCTATGTCAAACAACTCATCGAAAGTTTTCATCGAGTTTCTACTAATCTTTTCTTGGTAGTTGTCATTTAAGGTTCGATAGAAGTCTTCCTTCAACATGTGATCATTCCCGACATACTCCGGGCAAAATTGGGTCTTCGATAAGAAAGTGGACTTGAGAGTGTTCAAATCCATTGACCTTTGCTTTAAGGCACGCAACTCGTCCTTAAAACTTGAAAGATCAGCCGAAGTTCGGTACTCTTTGAAAAACTCCACCTTGAATTCATCCCACGTCAAACTCATACTTTGCTCTTCACCATAAAGTTGGATTTTCTTGTCCCACCACAACTTTGCATCACCCCTCAACATACTACTACCGTACCTCATCTTCTTATTGAGAGGGCACTCACTAGTACTAAAGGCCCCCTCCATATCGGAGATCCAATGAACACTCTTTAGTGGGTCTCGTTCACCATCAAAAATAAGAGGTTGAGCATCCTTGAAATTCTTATAGTGGAAGTCTCGCCTTCCAACATTATCGCCTTGAATAATTGCACTAATTTGTTCCTTGATTAAAATTGGTGACTTGTTCGTCAACCGACTCTAGAAACATCTTCTTAACGTCTGCTAGCAAAGTCGCATGATGTTTTTGCAAAATAGCTTCAACCTTAGCCGTGAACTCAAAGTCTTCACACGTACCTCCGTTATCGGTATCATGCCCGTTTCTCATCTTCATTCTAAGAAACGAAATAGATTAATTAGCGAAGCACACACAAAATACACACACCATCCCATCTTTCTTGATAATCGTCATACATCACTCGTGTAATACGATTTGGATCCCGTAACAATGGTAGCTAGTCATTGCTACGCGAGCACGTCGCATCAACTCGTTAATACAACGATCATTTCGTTTGATGATAACAACCACAACACAATACAATTATCCTATAGTTAGTTATCCTACGCTAAGGCACTAACCAATTCCGGTCCGACCCGCATCCTACAAGTCCCGCATAAAACGTACACACAATAAAGTCTAAGTCTAGGCACGTATCTCAAGTCGCCCAAATCCCTTAGACCATTGATGTGTGTAGAGGTGTATACGAAATAATTATATTTTTACAATGAAATACTATTAAATACGATACAATTTTACACAAGTTATTTATTTATTTATTGAGTGGATATACCTAAACCTTTCTACAACACTTATAGGCAGTGTACCTAATCGTATAGTAGTGTAGTTTTTAGTAAGTCCGGTTCGTTTCACAGGGAGCTAGCCAAGTTTAACGCTATATTTTTAAAACTATATTTTAAATATATATCTAAGTAGTATTATTATTATAAAAGGGGGGTTTTACCGTTTAATGACCGGTTTGTCGATTTTAAAACTTTAGTTGCAGTTAAAACCTAATGTAAAATATTAAATAAATAAAAGACTTAATTTAAAGTGTAAAGTAAATGACGATAATTAAAGTTCGAAAAAGTAAAATGCGATAAATAAAATTGCGATAATTAAAAGTGCAATTAAATATGAAAATAAAGGAATTATGCTTATTTAAACTTCCGTAATCATGATGTTTGACGTGTTGATTTTAGTTTATTACCATGATTTAATTGTCCTTTGTCCTTGATTATTCAATATGTCCGTCTGGTTTTTGTCCATAACAGTCCATCAGTCATAAATATAAAGTGCGAGTGTCCTCGTCAAATTATCCTTACATCCGAAGTCAAATATTCCAACTAATTGGGGACTTAAACTATAATTACACCAATTTTCCTTGTATATAATTCACCCCTGTTTTAATAAGTCCATTGACTATTAATCCATTCCCGTGTCCAGTTAAATAAACGATTATTAGTACTTATAAATATCCCGCCCATCGTGTCCGATCGAGTGTATATGGTTATTTATAGGTACATCCAATTGTAAATCTTTATATTAAATTAACAAACTATCATTTAATTAAACGAATATAAAGCCCATTAATAGCACATAGTCTAATTTCCACAAGTGTCGGTCTTTTGTCCAAACCCCAATTATGGTACAAAGCCCAATTACCCAATCTTAATATTTAGCCCAACATCACGATTACTTCGATTTAAATAAGCATAAAAATAACTTAGCTACGAGACATTAATTTAACAATAAATTTAACATAACTTACAGTGGGTGTTATTAGCGTAGTGGTACACGAACAGAGTTCCGAGTTACAAAACCTTAAAACATTCGACTAACCTAACCTTATTATTATCACTAACTTAAAATTAAAATTACAAATTGAGATTACTAATTGGAGTGATATTTGATACATATGATAAGAGAAGAAAAAGATAGAGAAAGGTGTGTTTTGAAGGTGTCGACCGCATGTCTATTTATAGTACAAATAATGTACTGTTTCAACTTTGAAAATTAGGCGGACAGCTGGCTGACATGATCGAGCAAGTTAATCTTTTCAATATTACAATTCATTCTAATTCATACGTGATATATTATAAATATTATATTATTATTATTATTATTATATTATTAATTTTATTATGAATTATATATATATTATATTTTATTCTTGTGCATAGTTGACTTTTAACTTTTAGTCCGTTGCGTCGAGCGTTGAGAGTTGACTCTGGTCCCGGTTTCGGTTTTTCGAACGTCTTTGCGTATAATTTAATATCTTGTATTTTGCGTTTCATGTCTTGTACTCTTGTAATTTTGAGACGTTTCTTATCAATAATTGGAACCACTTTGATAGTATTTTGTACTTTTGAGCTTTTTGGTCGTTTGCGTCTTCAATTCGTCGAATCTTTCTTTTGTCTTCACTTTTTATTATTTAAACGAATATCACTTGTAAATAGAACAATTGCAACTAAAAGCTTGTCTTTCTTGAGGGATAATGTTATGAAATATATGTTCATTTTTAGCATTATCAAATATTCCCACACTTGAGCGTTGCTTGTCCTCAAGCAATATAGTCTTGAAATAAAAATACTAGAATCACTTCTTTATTCTTCACACTTTGTACATCAGTGATTTCTATATGGCGGTATGAACAATGGTAGTAACGATGTGGTTTACAGTCCCACATGACTATAAAAATTTAGATCCTTTAGGAAATTGGAGCTTTATGAAAACATTTGATCTTTTGAAAATTAAATCTAGCTTTTACACTAGATAAGTTTTCCAGAATAAACCTTCACCGGTGTTTGCAAAATGTTTTTGTGGGTTTGGTGGGTTTCAGATTTGAAAATTTTAGCTCAAAACTTATAGTTTTGTGTCACCCACTTGCTAACCTTGTATTGGGAAAGCAACACGTCCAGTATACTTGCTCCGTATATTACCTTTTGGTAAACTACCGTCCGGTTGTAAAGGAAAGCGTTGAACAAGCAACTGTTAAGGCATTGTCCCATGCCATGCTTTTAATTATGGTCTATAACGTGTCGGATGCAATTACTATCCTTTGTAGGAGCAATAGTAAATATCACCCTATAGTTTTTTGGTCTGGCACAAGGTCCTGTCTTTGACCATGCTATGCAACCACCGTTCTTACAATTGACACCCGATTTGGTTCAGGTGACCTAATGAATTCCAGGTGAATTCCTAGGATTTTACTTTCAATGGTAATGAACGCATTGAAAATGGGTTTTCAGAAAACAAATCGGTTTGTAATTTTGATCAAAATATTTTCTCGTTCAAGCTCGAGTTTAGATATCATCGAATTTCATGAGTTTGTAATTCTCAATCTTTAAAAGTCAATCTCAAGGATTGAGTAATATCAGGCTTAAAAGCTGATTTTTGATCTTTAAGGAGATTATCTTTTCTGGGGATCTGATTCATTAGTCTTATCAAGCTAATTTGCACGGCGCCCTCCCCATTTTACGAGACAAATCCTCTCATGGTTAGGATAAGTCAGACCACTTGGCGACCCTGTTTGATACCGAGGTCCGTGGATTTCCAGCTGATTTTCGAGAAAATTTTTCAAGATTTTTCGTAGACTCTACAACTGGTCTGGATGACAACTTCCTGACCTAAATCAAGAAGCGCATTTCTTTTTCGGAAGACTTTACTTCCTTTTAATGATGGAATTGATTCATCATGTAGATCCATCTTTTCTTTTTTCTTTATTATAATATTACGGGTGAAACAGTTAATTTAGTCCAAAACAAAAGCACCTACAATAAACTTTACAGAAACATGTGATAGATAGTATTATTGAATAACTTGGTACATTCTCCCCACACTTAGTTTTTTTCTTTGCCTTTTTATTCTCCTTTATTCCATTTTAAATGAATTCAAGCGTTTTAGGGTGTTTCTCAATTTATGTCCTTTCCGAGGTAACGATAATTTCGGTATTAACACCTAGTTTTTATCGTTCATAAATATGTATAAACATGATTTTGAATTCATTTAGTTGAAAATTTTTCAAATTTTCACAAAATTTGGCAATTAAACCAAGTGTAAACCCGAGAGAATTTATATCCCTTCCTCACACTTGAGATCTTGCAATGCCCTCATTTGCAAGAAATCAGTAAAAATTTAAATTCATGAGGGTGATTAGTGTAGAAAAATGATTAAAAATACCGAGTTTGCAAACCTATTGTTTTATATCACATTTGATATTTTACGTCTGGTCGTTAAAATTAGTAGCTTTTGCTTAACATAATGCCAGTTTTTGAAAGTGTGCTATTTTACCCTGTTTTGTACATAATATAAACTACAAACAAATATATACATAATATTTTCTTTTTATAAAACCTTTATTCATTAAAACAATTTAAATGAATAATTTTTAAAATTTTGTTTCCTTTTACTTTAGGTTGAGGTAGTTTCGGTACTTTTACCTAGTCCGTCCCTCAACAAATTTTAAAATTTGTCATTTTAAAGTGATTGTTTTAAAAGCAAAGATTTTTAGTTTTTTTTAATGTTTTTGGCATACTTTAGATCAATAAGATTAAAAATAATGATAACAAAATTTCTCGTCCCGCCCTTAGGTAAAGCAATTTCGGTTCAAAGACCTAGTCTTCAACTTATGATGAATTTTGGAAATCAATTTTTAACTTAATGAAATAAAGTAAATTTTTGTTTTTAAATTCACACCAAACTTAAATTTAAAATGCATAAAATTAAAAATTCATATTAATATAATTAAAATTTTTAATTTTACAAACTTATATTAAAAATACTAATTTAAAATATTTACAAACTTAAATATATTGATTTTAAAAATTTACAATTTTAAAAACATGTAAGAATAAAATTAAAAATCTTTTTTTTTTGTCTTTTATCCCACTTTAATCAATCAAATATTATCAAAAATATACGCCCCTCTTTTCGGTAAAGTAATTTCGGCTATATTACCTAGTTTTACTCCCGACGAATTTTTGAAATATTTTGGATTGATTGATTAAAAAACACTCTCGTCCTCTATACTTAAGGTCAGTTTCTTACCAAACACGTCTATCATTGCTTTAGCCGTGTTTAAAAATGGTCTTCCTAATATGAGAGGAACTTGAGAATCTTCTTCCATGTCCAGAATAACAAAATCTACTGGAAATACTAAAGTACCAACTTTAACTAGCATGTTCTCCATTATTCCTCTAGGATATTTTATTGATCGATCGGCTAGTTGTATACTTATTCGTGTTGGTTTCAATTCTCCAAGGTCTAGTTTAGCGTATAGTGAATATGGCATTAAATTTATACTAGCACCTAAATCTGCCAATGCTTCTATTGAACTAAGACTACCCAGAAAACATGGAATTGTGAAACTTCCTGGATCTGATAATTTTTCTGGTATCTTATTGAACAGCAGTGCCGAACAATTAGCATTCATAGTAACAGCCGAAAGTTCTTCCATTTTCTTTCTATTTGTGATTAAATCTTTCAAAAATTTAGCATATCTTGGCATTCCTGAAATTACATCAATGAAAGGAAGATTTACATTTATTTGTTTAAACATATCCAAGAATTTGGATTGCTCGGCTTCAAGTCTCTCTTTTCTCATTTTACTCGGGTAAGGAAGTGGTGGTTGGTATGGTTTAACATAAGGTTTAGCCTTAACTGTGTTATCTTCATTAACTTTTTCAACAACCGGTTCTTTTTTCTTATCTTGATCAGGTTGTGGTTCTTGTGAAGTAGGAATAGCTTCATTAGAAATTATAGGTATTTCTGGTGGTTTAAGTGTAATACCACTTCTTGTGGTAATGGCTTTAGCTGTTTCATTCCGGGGGTTAGCCTTTGTATCACTAGGTAGACTTCTCGGTTTTCTTTCACCTATCAACCTTGCTAGGTTGCTTACTTCTTGTTTCAGATTTTGAATAGAAGCTTGTTGATTTCTAAATGCTTAAGCATTTTGTTCATTGGTTTGTTTCTGAGATGTAAAAAACTGCGTTTGAGATTCAACTAGCTTTGACATCATGTCTTCTAAATTTGGATTTTTATCATCGGTTTGTGGTGGTTTGTTTTGAAAATTAGGTCTTTGCTGGTTGTAAGTATTATTGGATACTTGTTGATTACTAGGACCTTGTTGGTTGTTGTATGGAACATTTCGGTTATAATTCTGGTTTTGATTGTAAATTGGTCTTGGCAGGTGATAATTATTCTGATAATTATTTCCAGGCCTTTGGTTTATGTATGAAACATTCTCTCTTTGTTCCATTGTTAGTTCAATACTGAGACAATCTTTTGTCAAATGTGGTCCTCCACACTGCTCACAACTAATTCTTATTCAGTGTATATTCTTAGTCATCTTTTCCATTCGTCTCTCGACAGCATCTATCTTTACAGAAATGGAATCTAAGTCATGGCTAGAATCGGCTCTAGCTGCTTTAGATGATCTAATGATATCTTTTTCTTGGTGCCACTCATGTGAGTGGAAAGCAGTGTTATCAATAATTTTATAAGCGTCAGTTGCGGTTTTTTTCATAATGGAACCACCTGCTGCTATATCGATGTCTTTCCTTGTAGTGATGTCACATCCTTGGTAGAATATTTGTACTATTTGACAAGTGTCTAAACCATGTTGCGGACATCCTCTTAACAATTTTCCAAATCTTGTCCATGCCTCATATAGAGTTTCATTTGGTTTTTGTGTGAAGGTAACAATTTCTCCTTGAAGTCTCACGGCTTTAGATGCCGGAAAGAATTGTTTAAGAAAATTTTCAACTAAAACATCCCATGTATCAATTGCCCCTTCAGGTAACGATTCTAACCAATCTTTGGCTTCTCCCTTTAAAGTCCAGGGAAATAACATGAGATATATCTGTTCATCCTCAACTTCTCGGATTTTGAATAGAGTGCAGATCCTATTAAAAGTACGAAGATGTTCGTTTGGATCTTCCTTCGGCGCACCACTAAATTGGCATTGATTAGTTACCATGTGTAGGATTTGTCCCTTGATTTCATAATCTGGCGCATTAATGTCTGGTTGAGTAATTGCGTGACCTTGGCCGGTGCGTTTAGCTCTCATTCGGTCTTCCATACTTAGAGGTTCCAGATTTTCCATGATTGAATTTGTTGAATCTGAATCACTAGAGGATTCTGATTTAATGGTTGGTTCCTCAACAATCTCTGTTTGAATGATTGGTGGTTCCGGAGAAAAGATTAATGGTTCAGGATCTCTGAATTGTCTCTGAATATTCTCCGAATTCTCAATTGTGAGGTCGGGTTCAAAAAATGGATTATCGGAAATTTGAATTGGAGTACTTGGTCGACTGGATGACGATTCTAAAGAAAAATCAACGGCGACAGTATTTGCTAGATGTCTTGATCGAGTTACAGGTGGTGAACGTTTTGCTCGGTGCATTCACTGAATATCCTATTAGTTATAAAAATAAAAATTATTAAATTTATCAAATTAATAGATTTTTCTGATTTTGCCCACGTTTCGAATAGCCAATAGATGCAGCAGGTAGCCAGGACCCTTTAAATCGGAAGCCCACAACTCGCCACTAACAAATCCAACTATTACTACGAACCAGAAAATTTTGGATGTCTATCAATTTAACCGCTTAAAATAATTTTTCGTTGAAATTTAAAGAAATTTTAGAGAAGAAATAGAAAATTCTATGTCCTAAAAACTAGAGTGTCGAGAAATAAGAAAGAAAAAGAGTGCGTCGAAAAACGTCGAAAAATAAAAAGTCAAAAAATAATAGGTGTCGAAAAATAAAAATAAGAAAGTAGCGCGTCAAAACTTAAAACGGAACTAAAATTAACTCTAAAAAGTTGCGCCTAAAGGTATTAAATCTTAAAAGGACTTCTATTTGAAAAATGGCAATTACTTTAAAAAGTACTAAAATCTATAAATTTAAAATGGCGTCGCAAAATTTTAAAGCGCCTAAATTCTAAATATAAAGAAAAAGCACTTAAGGGATTTTACGGCAAAACTAAAAATCTAAATCTAAACTAAGGCAAATAATATCAAGGAAAACTACTTTTAGTAAATTTAATTTTTATGTTAGAAAATTACTAAGTCTATAATTTTTTTATTCAATGAAATAAATAATTATTAAAATAACTGATGATGTAACTTGTGGAGTAGTTGCATCTACTACATCAATTTGCACGATTTAGGAATTAGGATCCAATCTCATCTTCATATTTTTGAGAAAAAAAATATTCAATTATTCACAGTTCCCAAGGATAATTAGCTAACTCTATCTATAATTCTATTTCTATACTACTCCGAATATTGCTACGTGCCACTACCTCGTTGACCCCACTTTTACAATTAATTTAAATTACTCTTGCTTTTTTCTTCTGTTACTCGATTGACACAAAGCAAAAAGAGGCAAACGGACCAGCAATTAATTTTTTTAACGATTTTAAGATTTTAAATTTTTTTTTTTTACGAAATTAATATTTTTTTTTATTTTTTTTTAAATTTTTTTTATATTTATATATTTTAAGGAAAAGCAGAGAGATGTAGTATATATAAAAAATCAACTCAGTGATGGGCTAGATCAAACTTGATCCCAAAAGCCCACGATCTACAAGAACAATCTACGAGCTAAATGATTTGCAAAGAGAGAAAACCTCACACAAATAAGCTATAAACAAAAAAAAAACAAAAATACATATTACAAATTGAGGAAGATACTAGGATTATCCAACCAAGATAGCCAATCGATATTTTTCTCTTTTACCCTTCGCGAAATCCACTCGAAAGATTTGTAATTATATAAATCAACATATACGTTTTAGCCCTTAGAGATATTAGAGTTTTATTTTTGTATATATATATATATATATATATATATATATATATATATATATATATATATATATATATATATATATATATTTTTTTTTTAATTTTCGTTTCTTCACTCGTTTTAGTATGTTTATTCCAACACAAGTCTTCTACATTAACATATTATATCTTATCTTATGCTAGATTAAACTAAATCTTATTTTAGAAAGATTTAAGAAAAGTACAAAAAAAAAAAACTTAAATATCTCCGAACGTTTTTTTTATTGATATATTATGAAAACTTTGTGTGATATATTTAAAATTCTTAATTTTATAAAAGTTGGCCTTTTAATTATGATAAAAAAAAAAATTTCAAGTCGCATAGTTGGTCATTAATTTTTTATATATATTATATTATATTATTATTATTATTATTATTATTATTATTATATGTGATGATAGGTACATAAAGCTACAGTGATGAGATTGAATTTTGATAGGCATTTCTTTTCCTTTTACTTTTGTCTTGGACCCACGAAAATAAACGCATGTTCTCCTTGTCAAGTATATTGATATTTAAATTGCAGCCGAAACCCCACACAAACATGCTCAACAGATTACTTGATTGAAGAGATAGCTTTTGAAGTTATATTATTAATTATAGTGGGGATGTTTAACCATTAATTAAAAATGGTGCCAAAAACTTTCAATCAACAGATTCGTACGAAATATAATTATAGTGGGGATGTTTAAACTTTCAATCTGATTGAATCTTTTTTTTTTTTTTAAACTTTTTTATAATTATATTTTTACAAATAAAAATAAAAATATAGTGTTTTAGCGCTCCCCGGCAGCGGCGCCAAAAATACTTGATGTGCGTAGAGGTATATAAGAAATAGTTATATTTTTACAATGAAATACTATTAAATACGATACAATTTTACACAAGTTATTTCTTTATTTATCGAGTGGATATACCTAAACCTTGCTACAACACTTATAGGCAGTGTACCTAATCATATAGTAGTGTAGTTTTTAGTAAGTCCGGTTCGTTCCACAGGGAGCTAGACAAGTTTAACGCTATATTTTTAAAACTATATTTTAAATATATATATATATATATATAAGTAGTATTATTATTATAAAAGGGGTTTTTACCGTTTAATGACCGTTTTTCGATTTTAAAAAATTAGTTGCAGTTAAAACCTAATGTAAAATATTAAATAAATAAAAGACTTAATTTAAAGAGTAAAGTAAATGACGATAATTAAAGTGCAAAAAAGTAAAATGCGATAAATAAAATTGCGATAATTAAAAGTGCAATTAAATATGAAAATAAAGGAATTATGCTTATTTAAACTTTCGTAATCATGATGTTTGACGTGTTGATTTTAGTTTATTACTATGGGTTAATTGTCCTTTGTCCTTGATTATTCAATATGTCCGTCTGGTTTTTGTCCAAAACAGTTCATCAGTCATAAATATAAAGTGCGAGTGTCCTCGTCAAATTATCCTTACATCCGAAGTCAAATATTTCAACTAATTGGGGACTTAAACTATAATTACACCAATTTTCCTTGTATATAATTCACTCCTGTTTTAATAAGTCCATTGACTATTAATCCATTCCCGTGTCCGGTTAAATGAACGATTATTAGTACTTATAAATATCCCGCCCATCGTGTCCGATCGAGTGTATATGGTTATTTATAGGTACGTCCAATTGTAAATCTTTATATTAAATTAACAAACTATCATTTAATTAAACAAATATAAAGCCTATTAATAGCCCATAGTCTAATTTCCACAAGTGTCGGTCTTTTGTCCAAACCCCAATTATGGTACAAAGCCCAATTACCCAATCTTAATATTTAGCCCAACATCACGATTACTCCGATTTAAATAAGCATAAAAATAACTTAGCTACGAGACATTAATTTAACAATAAAATTAAACATAACTTACAGTGGGTGTTATTAGCGTAGTGGTACACGGACAGAGTTCCGACTTACAAAACCTTAAAACATTCGACTAACCTAACCTTATTATTATCACTAACTTAAAATTAAAATTACAAATTGAGATTACTAATTGGAGTGATATTTGATACATATGATAAGAGAAGAAAAAGATAGAGAAAGGTGTGTTTTGAAGGTGTCGACTGCATGTCTATTTATAGTACAAATAATGTACTGTTTCATCTTTGAAAATTAGGCGGACAGCTGGCTGACATGATCGAGCAAGTTGATCTTTTCAATATTACAATTCATTCTAATTCATACATGATATATTATAAATATTATATTATTATTATTATTATATTGTTAATTTTATTATGAATTATATATATATATATATATATATATATATATATATATATATATATATATATATATATATATATATATATTATATTTTATTCTTGTGCATAGTTGACTTGTAATTTTTAGTCCGTTGCGTCGAGCGTTGAGAGTTGACTCTGGTCCCGGTTCCGGTTTTTCGAACGTCCTTGCGTATAATTTAATATCTTGTATTTTGCGTTTCGTGTCTTGTACTCTTGTAATTTTGAGACGTTTCTTATCAATAATTGGAACCACTTTGATAGTATTTTGTACTTTTGAGATTTTTGGTCGTTTGCGTCTTCAATTCGTCGAATATGTCTTTTGTCTTCACCTTTTATTATTTAAACGAATATCACTTGTAAATAGAACAATTGCAACTAAAAGCTTGTCTTTCTTGAGGGATAATGTTATGAAATATATGTTCGTTTTTAGCATTATCAACCATGCTCTGATACCACATGAAACGACCC
Organism: Rutidosis leptorrhynchoides; assembly: GCF_046630445.1. Classification (NCBI taxonomy): domain Eukaryota; kingdom Viridiplantae; phylum Streptophyta; class Magnoliopsida; order Asterales; family Asteraceae; genus Rutidosis; species Rutidosis leptorrhynchoides. The sequence goes on from NC_092333.1 coordinate 170,620,434, forward strand.
AACCCGTCATTACCTCGATTTTTTTTATAATTATAAACCATTAACATGCCACTTTAAAGGGTTACATGATGTCAACCAATTCTTACAAAACATTAAACGTGTAACAAGTTTCGAGTTTACAAATAGGCACGAAGGCCCTTAATCAAATGTTTTACAAGTTCGACCTTAAAACGATAGTTTTAAACCAAAGACACATGAGCATGGTTTGGGGCTAAACTACCCAAAACAATAAGCAGTCTTCCAAAAGCTATGCCTATGCAACCAACATGGGAATATCTAATTCCCGGCAACCCCTTTCCCTTTCTTCACACTTGTACCTAAAAAGAGTAAACAACGAGAGGGTAAGTAAATCGCTTAGTGAATGCAATAGTTATACACATACATATATAATATACCTACTTGCACACACTTACACACATACCGCATACATGCTAGTAGTTAATTTAGCATACCATCACAAGTATAAAGCTAATGACCTCCAATATCGTAACTAGCATATCCAATAGCATATAGCCGAAACAATATAATATGCTACACTACAACGCATACACAATCATATGGTTAACCATACACGCGTCATGGCACTACCGGCTCTTTGGTTCACACCATACGCATTTGTCATGATGCTACCGGCTCTTTGGTTCACATCACAACTTGAGTCATACTCACGCTAAAGTGCTACCGGCTCTTTGGTTCACACTCTAACAATCTCACGCTAAGGTGCTACCGGCTCTTTGGTTCACACCCTAACATCACATGTACTATGACGCTACTGGCTCTTCGGTTCACATCATAGCACGCTCGCACAAGCTGTGGCACTACCATCTCTTTGGTTCATACCATAGCACACAAATAAATACACTATATACATACACGTATAATTATTTCACTCACCTTATCGCCTAAGTGATGATTATACCACTCTGCAAGCTTCAATGTAAAGTACCTATTACATTAAATACGCAATTAACACATAAACAAGTCGGGCTACTTACCAACTTAGAACTCCTAGTGCATTAATGACTCAAGGTGCCATTATGACCCATTTGCATTAATGACACCCATCCTAGGTCAAGACCACTTTAAATCACTAATAGCTAGTTGTTATAGCCCAACACACTAACTAACACTATTTTGGGGTAATTAAACCCTTATCTTGTTAGTTGGGTCACCCTACACCCATTTGACCCATTTCGAGGTCAACACTTGTATTTGGGTCACCCATGAACCCTATGACACCCATTTTACTAACACTTAAGTGTGCTAGTGATACAACCAAAAATTTAAGACCCATAAACTCCAATTACAACCTCAAACCCTAGGTTGGTTATCTTTGGGTCTATAAATACAAGTCTTACCCAAATAAAACCCCAATTCCTTAACAAATGGGTTTTATAACATCACTAACCCTAAACTCTAGCCAAGACTCAAATCAAACAATAAAACATGGAATTGAAACTTACTTCAACACCACAACGTAGCTAGGGAGTGGATTTGACAAGATTCGAACTTCAAATGAAGAAATCTAGCTTCTTCTTCCTTGATTCTAAGCTTTCTCCCTCTAGGGTTTCATCTCTCTTTCTCTAAAGATTGAAATGTTTGAAATATAGAAGAAAAGAGTTATGGATAAGATTTGGTCAGTTTTAATGCTTCAAACCCGTCCTCAAGGTGAAATGACCAAAACACCGCTAAAATACCCTTTAAAAACGAGTCAAAAGGGTCTAGCCTGGGCAATAGCCGCGGCACGCCATTTTAGGCCTGCGGCGCGGCTCGAAGGCAAAATTGAATACAGTCAATTTTGAAACTTGAGACATCTGAATAACTCCTAGCCGCGACGTGCCTCTTTAGGCCTGCGGTGCGCCTCATCTAGTATCCAGTTTTCTGTTCCAAAATTCAGGGACTGAGTTTGACAGATTCTGATTCTGGTGTAAAGTTTGAAAATGCATAAGTATAAGGTGGACTTTTAGTGGCAGTTCCTGATGCGTACCTTTACTGACACTTTCTGATGCATAGAATTTCAGGGTGTTACACATATCTTGTGGAAGAGCATCCAGAATGTTCGATTGACTAACGTTAACAACATTTTTTTTTTTTTTTTTTTTTTGCGATATGACTATCCATTTATGTTTTTTGATTGATTAAAGTAAAAAAGATTAAAATTTTCTAGTTTTGTGTTTGGTGATAGATAGAGGTTTCTGTAGAAGAAGGATATGATGGGAAAATATACCAGCAATGAGAGAAATATTCAACTTGCTGTCTTTTAAAGTTTATTTTTGGTGCATTCAAACGACGTCATAAGTTGCCACGTGTGCACTAATGATGATGTTATTCTCTTATTTTTTTAACAACGGGAAGAACATTTTATTAGATAACAAATCTTTACACATACTAACGTTTAATTGTATGAGATTTGGATTCAAAGCTAATTTGATTTAAAATTTCATGATATAATCTCTACTAATTATAAGAAAATTGGATTAACTTCAATATCTTCCAAACTTTAACTAAATATCTAGTTATATTAGGGTTTAATAGTTTGCCTAAATATAAATTTTTATTAAGTTATTATTTTTTAAGTAAAATTAAATTATGGCATTTATCTACTTTAAATTACTAAATTTAACATATTTAAATTTATAAAAATAAAACTTACGTTTATCAGCACATATAATCATTTATGGAATACTTTTTTTTGAAAGGCAAAATTTTTATTGATATATCACAAACGTTTACACATACAACTATATGAACTAGTAATACGAACGAACAAACACGAAATATTTACAATGTTTGGAAAAATAACGATAAATAATAATTTTATTTGTTTGGAAAAATACTCGTGTGATGTAAGACTCAATGTTTTGGAGGTTTTTTTTTTATTTGAGTATAATTGGAATATTTTAATGTATGCCATTATCGCTCAAAAGAAACCTAAAAAAACACTTTCATTATATTTTTAATTAATAGTTCTAATAAAAAAAAGAAAGCTCTCAACAACCACCAAATCCTCCACGACGAAATCAGGTTTTTGTTTCTTCTTGATCAGCATTTACCTTTCTTTAAACTTATCGATACACTTTATAAGGGTTCATCGATATCAAAACTTGATCGATTTTGTTTAGGGTTTACTTCGTAGTTTTTAATACACTTTAAAATGAACCAATTAATGGATCTGCACTAATTTATGTTCTTTATTTGCACATTAGGGTTTTTATGCATCTGTTTGTTTGCTGGTGTAATCAATTTACAACTATACACATATAAAAAAAAGTGTGAACCACGAGCCGGTAGCACAATAAAACAAAGTGTGAACTACGAGCCGATTGCACTATAAAACAAAGTGTGAACCACGAGCCGGTAGCACTATAAAATGAGGCGTGAACCACGAGCCGGTAGCGCCAAAGTGTGAACCACGAGCCAGTAGCACTATAAAAGAGTGAGACTCAAATGCGTAGTGGAGTGAACCACGAGCCGGTAGCGTTATAGCATTACGTATGGTGTGAACTACGAGCCGGTAGCACCATAGCGTTTATGGTTAACCATATTATGTTGTTGGATATTTTTTAACATGCTATATATATATATATATATATATATATATATATATATATATATATATATATATATATATATATATATATATATATATATATATATATATATATATATATATATATATATATAGTGTTGAGTATATGCTAATGTGGTGTTGTGATAGAGTACAAATTGTTAGCATATTGAGTATGACGGCATGCTATTTGAGTTATATTTACGTATGAGGTATTTGGTGGGTGCGATTGTAAATAGATGGGTTATATATGTGTATGTATAATTATTGTACTAACTAAGTTTTGCTTACCCTCTCGTTGTTTACTCTTTTTAGGTTTCGGCGTGGACAAGGGTAAGGGTGTTTGGTTGGATTAGTGACCTCCCGCTTTGTTTTGATAGGGGATGCATTTGGAATGTTTAGCTTTTGAAGTTTGGCCAAGATGTGGGTAGTTTAACCCCAAACACCATGCTCTAAGTGTCGTTTAGAATTTAAACTCTTATGGTCGAACTTGTATTTTTGTACGAAACTCGTAAAACGGCCGATGTGGGCCCGATGTTTTAAAACTTGGTTTTATGGTGGAAATTTCTTAGTTTTAATTATGTTAACATGTTGTGAAAAGGGTTTCGTTTAAAAGTGTCGGGAAGTGGGTTTTGAAATGTCCCGTTCTTATTGATTAAAAACGTTCCATATTAATTGATTTCGTTGCGAGGTTTTGACCTCTATATGAGACGTTTTTCAAAGACTGCATTCCTTTTTAAAACAAACCATAACCTTTATTTCATAAATAAAGGTTTAAAAAGCTTTACGTAGATTATCAAATAATGATAATCTAAAATATCCTGTTTACACACGACCATTACATAATGGTTTACAATACAAATATGTTACATCGAAATCAGTTTCTTGAATGCAGTTTTTACACAATATCATACAAACATGGACTCCAAATCTTGTCCTTATTTTAGTATGCAACAGCGGAAGCTCTTAATATTCACCTGAGAATAAACATGCTTTAAACGTCAACAAAAATGTTGGTGAGTTATAGGTTTAACCTATATATATCAAATCGTAACAATAGACCACAAGATTTCATATTTCAATACACATCCCATACATAGAGATAAAAATCATTCATATGGTGAACACCTGGTAACCGACAATAACAAGATGCATATATAAGAATATCCCCATCATTCCGGGACACCCTTCGGATATGATATAAATTTCGAAGTACTAAAGCATCCGGTACTTTGGATGGGGTTTGTTAGGCCCAATAGATCTATCTTTAGGATTCGCGTCAATTAGGGTGTCTGTTCCCTAATTCTTAGATTACCAGACTTAATAAAAAGGGGCATATTCGATTTCGATAATTCAACCATAGAATGCAGTTTCACGTACTTGTGTCTATTTTGTAAATCATTTATAAAACCTGCATGTATTCTCATCCCAAAAATATTAGATTTTAAAAGTGGGACTATAACTCACTTTCACAGATTTTTACTTCGTCGGGAAGTAAGACTTAGCCACTGGTTGATTCACGAACCTATAACAATATATACATATATATCAAAGTATGTTCAAAATATATTTACAACACTTTTAATATATTTTGATGTTTTAAGTTTATTAAGTCAGCTGTCCTCGTTAGTAACCTATAACTAGTTGTCCACAGTTAGATGTACAGAAATAAATCGATAAATATTATCTTGAATCAATCCACGACCCAGTGTATACGTATCTCAGTATTGATCACAACTCAAACTATATATATTTTGGAATCAACCTCAACCCTGTATAGCTAACTCCAACATTCACATATAGAGTGTCTATGGTTGTTCCGAAATATATATAGATGTGTCGACATGATAGGTCGAAACATTGTATACGTGTCTATGGTATCTCAAGATTACATAATATACAATACAAGTTGATTAAGTTATGGTTGGAATAGATTTGTTACCAATTTTCACGTAGCTAAAATGAGAAAAATTATCCAATCTTGTTTTACCCATAACTTCTTCATTTTAAATCCGTTTTGAGTGAATCAAATTGCTATGATTTCATATTGAACTCTATTTTATGAATCTAAACAGAAAAAGTATAGGTTTATAGTCGGAAAAATAAGTTACAAGTCGTTTTTGTAAAGGTAGTCATTTCAGTCGAAAGAACGACGTCTAGATGACCATTTTAGAAAACATACTTCCACTTTGAGTTTAACCATAATTTTTGGATATAGTTTCATGTTCATAATAAAAATCATTTTCTCAGAATAACAACTTTTAAATCAAAGTTTATCATAGTTTTTAATTAACTAACCCAAAACAGCCCGCGGTGTTACTACGACGGCGTAAATCCGGTTTTACGGTGTTTTTCGTGTTTCCAGGTTTTAAATCATTAAGTTAGCATATCATATAGATATAGAACATGTGTTTAGTTGATTTTAAAAGTCAATTTAGAAGGATTAACTTTTGTTTGCGAACAAGTTTAGAATTAACTAAACTATGTCCTAGGGATTACAAGTTTAAACCTTCGAATAAGATAGCTTTATATGTATGAATCGAATGATGTTATGAACATCATTACTACCTTAAGTTCCTTGGATAAACCTACTGGAAAAGAGAAAAATAGGATCTAGCTTCAATGGATCCTTGGATGGCTCGAAGTTCTTGAAGCAGAATCATGACACGAAAACAAGTTCAAGTAAGATCATCACTTGAAATAAGATTGTTATAGTTATAGAAATTGAACCAAAGTTTGAATATGATTATTACCTTGTATTAGAATGATAACCTACTGTAAGAAACAAAGATTTCTTGAGGTTGGATGATCACCTTACAAGATTGGAAGTGAGCTAGCAAACTTGAAAGTATTCTTGATTTTATGAAACTAGAACTTTTAGAATTTATGAAGAACACTTAGAACTTGAAGATAGAACTTGAGAGAGATCAATTAGATGAAGAAAATTGAAGAATGAAAGTGTTTGTAGGTGTTTTTGGTCGTTGGTTTATGGATTAGATATAAAGGATATGTTATTTTGTTTTCATGTAAATAAGTCATGAATGATTACTCATATTTTTGTAATTTTATGAGATATTTCATGCTAGTTGCCAAATGATGGTTCCCACATGTGTTAGGTGACTCACATGGGCTGCTAAGAGCTGATCATTGGAGTGTATATACCAATAGTACATACATCTAAAAGCTGTGTATTGTACGAGTACGAATACGGGTGCATACGAGTAGAATTGTTGATGAAACTGAACGAGGATCTAATTGTAAGCATTTTTGTTAAGTAGAAGTATTTTGATAAGTGTCTTGAAGTCTTTCAAAAGTGTATGAATACATATTAAAACACTACATGTATATACATTTTAACTGAGTCGTTAAGTCATCGTTAGTAGTTACATGTAAATGTTGTTTTGAAACCTTTAGGTTAACGATCTTGTTAAATGTTGCTAACCCAATGTTTATAATATCAAAAGAGATTTTAAATTATTATATTATCATGATATTATGATGTACGAATATCTCCTAATATGATATATATACATTAAATGTCGTTACAACGATAAACGTTACATATATGTCTCGTTTCAAAATCATTAAGTTAGTAGTCTTGTTTTTACATATGTAGTTCATTGTTAATATAATTAATGATATGTTTACTTATCATAATATCATGTTAACTATATATATAACCATATATATGTCATCATATAGTTTTTTTTACAAGTTTTAACGTTCGTGAATCACTGGTCAACTTGGGTGGTCAATTGTCTATATGAAACCTATTTCAATTAATCAAGTCTTAACAAGTTTGATTGCTTAACATGTTGGAAACATTTAATCATGTAAATATCAATCTCAATTAATATATATAAACATGGAAAAGTTCGGGTCACTACAGTACCTACCCGTTAAATAAATTTCGTCCCGAAATTTTAAGCTGTTGAAGGTGTTGACGAATCTTCTGGAAATAGATGCGGGTATTTCTTCTTCATCTGATCTTCACGCTCCCAGGTGAACTCGGGTCCTCTACGAGCATTCCATCGAACCTTAACAATTGGTATCTTGTTTTGCTTAAGTCTTTTAACCTCACGATCCATTATTTCGACGGGTTCTTCGATGAATTGAAGTTTTTCGTTGATTTGGATTTCATCTAACGGAATAGTGAGATCTTCTTTAGCAAAACATTTCTTTAAATTCGAGACGTGGAAAGTGTTATGTACAGCCGCGAGTTGTTGAGGTAACTCTAGTCGGTAAGCTACTGGTCCGACACGATCAATAATCTTGAATGGTCCAATATACCTTGGATTTAATTTCCCTCGTTTACCAAATCGAACAACGCCTTTCCAAGGTGCAACTTTAAGCATGACCATCTCTCCAATTTCAAATTCTATATCTTTTCTTTTAATGTCAGCGTAGCTCTTTTGTCGACTTTGGGCGGTTTTCAACCGTTGTTGAATTTGGATGATCTTCTCGGTAGTTTCTTGTATAATCTCCGGACCCGTAATCTGTCTATCCCCCACTTCACTCCAACAAATCGGAGACCTGCACTTTCTACCATAAAGTGCTTCAAACGGCGCCATCTCAATGCTTGAATGGTAGCTGTTGTTGTAGGAAAATTCTGCTAACGGTAGATGTCGATCCCAACTGTTTCCGAAATCAATAACACATGCTCGTAGCATGTCTTCAAGCGTTTGTATCGTCCTTTCGCTCTGCCCATCAGTTTGTGGATGATAGGCAGTACTCATGTCTAGACGAGTTCCTAATGCTTGCTGTAATGTCTGCCAGAATCTTGAAATAAATCTGCCATCCCTATCAGAGATAATAGAGATTGGTATTCCATGTCTGGAGATGACTTCCTTCAAATACAGTCGTGCTAACTTCTCCATCTTGTCATCTTCTCTTATTGGTAGGAAGTGTGCTGATTTGGTGAGACGATCAACTATTACCCAAATAGTATCAAAACCACTTGCAGTCCTTGGCAATTTAGTGATGAAATCCATGGTAATGTTTTCCCATTTCCATTCCGGGATTTCGGGTTGTTGAAGTAGACCTGATGGTTTCTGATGCTCAGCTTTGACCTTAGAACACGTCAAACATTCTCCTACGTATTTAGCAATATCGGCTTTCATACCCGGCCACCAAAAATGTTTCTTGAGATCCTTGTACATCTTTCCCGTTCCAGGATGTATTGAGTATCTGGTTTTATGAGCTTCTCTAAGTACCATTTCTCTCATATCTCTAAATTTTGGTACCCAAATCCTTTCAGCCCTATACCGGGTTCCGTCTTCTCGAATATTAAGATGCTTCTCCGATCCTTTGGGTATTTCATCCTTTAAATTTCCCTCTTTTAAAACTCCTTGTTGCGCCTCCTTTATTTGAGTAGTAATGTTATTATGAATCATTATATTCATAGATTTTACTCGAATGGGTTCTCTGTCCTTCCTGCTCAAGGCATCGGCTACCACATTTGCCTTCCCCGGGTGGTAACGAATCTCAAAGTCGTAATCATTCAATAATTCAATCCACCTACGCTGCCTCATATTCAGTTGTTTCTGATTAAATATGTGTTGAAGACTTTTGTGGTCGGTATATATAATACTTTTGACCCCATATAAGTAGTGCCTCCAAGTCTTTAATGCAAAAATAACCGCGCCTAATTCCAAATCATGCGTCGTATAATTTTGTTCGTGAATCTTCAATTGTCTAGACGCATAAGCAATCACCTTCGTTCGTTGCATTAATACACAACCGAGACCTTGCTTTGATGCATCACAATAAATCACAAAATCATCATTCCCTTCAGGCAATGACAATATAGGTGCCGTAGTTAGCTTTTTCTTCAATAACTGAAACGCTTTCTCTTGTTCATCATTCCATTCAAATTTCTTCCCTTTATGCGTTAATGCAGTCAAGGGTTTTGCTATTCTGGAAAAGTCTTGGATGAACCTTCTGTAGTAACCAGCTAGTCCTAAAAACTGGCGTATGTGTTTCGGAGTTTTCGGGGTTTCCCACTTTTCAACAGTTTCTATCTTTGCCGGATCCACCTTAATACCTTCTTTGTTCACTATGTGACCGAGGAATTGAACTTCTTCCAACCAAAATGCACACTTTGAAAACTTAGCGTACAATTCTTCCTTCCTCAATACTTCTAACACCTTTCTCAAATGTTCACCGTGTTCTTGGTCATTCTTTGAGTAAATAAGTATGTCATCAATGAAAACAATGACAAACTTGTCAAGGTATGGTCCACACACTCGGTTCATAAGGTCCATGAACACAGCTGGTGCATTAGTTAAACCAAACGGCATGACCATAAACTCGTAATGACCGTAACGTGTTCTGAAAGCAGTCTTTGGAATATCATCTTCTTTCACCCGCATTTGATGATACCCGGAACGTAAGTCAATCTTTGAATAAACAGACGAGCCTTGTAGTTGATCAAATAAGTCGTCGATTCTCGGTAGTGGGTAGCGGTTCTTGATGGTAAGTTTGTTCAACTCTCGGTAGTCGATACACAACCTGAATGTACCATCTTTCTTCTTGACAAACAAAACAGGAGCTCCCCACGGTGATGTGCTTGGTCGAATGAAACCACGCTCTAAAAGTTCTTGTAATTGGCTTTGCAGTTCTTTCATCTCGCTGGGTGCGAGTCTGTAAGGAGCACGAGCTATTGGTGCAGCTCCTGGTACAAGATCTATTTGAAATTCAACGGATCGATGTGGGGGTAATCCCGGTAATTCTTTCGGAAATACATCGGGAAATTCTTTTGCAATGGGAACATCATTGATGCTCTTTTCTTCAGTTTGTACTTTCTCGACGTGTGCTAGAACAGCATAGCAACCTTTTCTTATTAGTTTTTGTGCCTTCAAATTACTAATAAGATGTAGCTTCGTGTTGCCCTTTTCTCCGTACACCATTAAGGGTTTTCCTTTTTCTCGTATAATGCGAATTGCATTTTTGTAACAAACGATCTCCGCTTTCACTTCTTTCAACCAGTCCATACCGATTATCACATCAAAACTCCCTAACTCTATTGGTATCAAATCAATCTTAAATGTTTCGCTAACCAGTTTAATTTCTCGATTCCGACATATATTATCTGCTGAAATTAATTTACCATTTGCTAATTCGAGTAAAAATTTACTATCCAAAGGCGTCAATGGACAACTTAATTTAGCACAAAAATCTCTACTCATATAGCTTCTATCCGCACCCGAATCAAATAAAACGTAAGCAGATTTATTGTCAATAAGAAACGTACCCGTAACAAGCTCCGGGTCTTCCTGTGCCTCTACCGCATTAATATTGAAAACTCTTCCACGGCCTTGTCCATTCGTGTTCTCCTGGTTCGGGCAATTTCTAATAATGTGGCCTGGTTTTCCACATTTATAACAAACTACATTGGCATAACTTGCTCCGACACTACTTGCTCCGCCATTACTCGTTCCGACACCATTTGTTCCTTTCGTTCTATTAACCCCTGGTCCGTAGACCTCACACTTCGCCGCACTATGACCATTTCTTTTACACTTGTTGCAAAATTTGGTGCAGAACCCCGAGTGATTCTTTTCACACCTTTGGCATAGCTGCTTCTGATTGTTGTTGTTGTTGCGATTATTATTGTTGTTGGGATGATTGTTGTAGTTGCTGTTGTTGTTGTTGTTGTTGTTGTTGGGCCGTTTGTTGTAGTTGCGATTGATGTTGCGATTGTTGGGATAGTTGTTGCGATTAGTGTTGTAATTGCTGTTGTTGTTGTATTGGTGATTCTTATCACCGTTTTCCTCCCACTTTCTTTTGACTTGCTTCACATTGGCCTCTTCAGCATTCTGTTCTTTAATTCTTTCTTCAATCTGGTTCACTAGTTTGTGAGCCATTCTACATGCCTGTTGTATGGAGGCGGGCTCGTGTGAACTTATATCTTCTTGGATTCTTTCCGGTAATCCTTTCACAAACGCGTCGATCTTCTCTTCCTCATCTTCGAATGCTCCCGGACACAATAGGCACAATTCTGTGAATCGTCTTTCGTACGTGGTAATATCAAATCCTTGGGTTCGTAACCCTCTAAGTTCTGTCTTGAGCTTATTGACCTCGGTTCTGGGACGGTACTTCTCGTTCATCAAGTGCTTGAATGCTGACCACGGTAGTGCGTACGCATCATCTTGTCCCACTTGCTCTAGATAGGTATTCTACCATGTTAACGCAGAACCTGTGAAGGTATGCGTAGCGTACTTCACTTTGTCCTCTTCAGTACACTTACTTATGGCAAACACCGATTCAACCTTCTCGGTCCACCGTTTCAATCCGATCGGTCCTTCGGTTCCATCAAATTCCAAAGGTTTGCAGGCAGTGAATTCTTTGTAGGTGCATCCTACACGATTTCCTGTACTGCTAGATCCAAGGTTATTGTTGGTATGTAGCGCAGCCTGTACTGCGGCTATGTTTGAAGCTAGAAAAGTACGGAATTCCTCTTCATTCATATTCACGGTGTGTCGAGTAGTCGGTGCCATTTCCTTCAAAATAGTTAAATGGAACAAGTTAATCATACAGAATATTAAGAGTAGTTAATAGTATTTCGTAGCATAATATGAACTCATTTATAAAAGCTTTTTCTTCATATTAGCGTTTTATAAGTTTAAATTCGGGTAGTACCTACCCGTTAAGTTCATACTTAGTAGCTAATATACAATTCAACTACTACAATTCTATATGAAAAACTGATTATAATAATATTTCGCGTTCAAACTTTTATACAATATTTTACAAACTTACAATACCGCTTATTTTACATAAAGCATGAAATATAGCACACAATAACTTTGATACAAGATAGCTGTGAAGACAATTCTAGCTAGTACACAAGTCGTTCAGCAAAGGCAATAAAGACACGTAATTCATACGTCCAGAAACAAGTCATGCATTCTGGTTTTACTAGGACTACTTCCCATCCTTGGTCTTGTGCAACATAACCGTTATGGCCGTTGATAAGACAGCGTGTTGTAACGTCATCAAAGGGACGAGGGTTACGTAATGTCCAACAGTCCCGTAATAATCTAAAAACCTCATTTCTTACCCCAATTACCGACTCCGTCACTTGTGGAAACGTTTTGTTTAATAGTTGTAGCCCGATGTTCTTGTTCTCACTTTGGTGAGAAGCGAACATTACTAATCCGTAAGCATAACATGCTTCTTTATGTTGCATGTTAGCCGCTTTTTCTAAATCACGAAGTCCAATATTCGGATATATTGAGTCAAAATAATTTCTTAACCCGTTGCGTAAAATAGCATTTGGGTTCCCCGCAATATATGCGTCAAAGTAAACACATCGTAACTTATGGGTTTCCCAATGTGATATCCCCCATCTTTCAAACGAAAGTCTCTTATAAACCAAGACATTCTTGGAACGTTCTTCGAATGTCTTACAAACTGATCTCGCCTTAAATAGTTGTGCCGAAGAATTCTGGCCGACTCTAGACAAGATTTCATCAATCATGTCTCCGGGTAGGTCTCTTAAAATATTGGGTTGTCTATCCATTTTGTGTTTTTAAACTGTAAAATAGACAAGAGTTAGATTCATAAAAAAAATACTTATTAATACAAGCAATTTTTACATATATCATAAAGCATAAGAACACTATATTACATATATTACACCACACGAATACAACTATCTTATTCCGACTCGCTCGTTTCTTCTTCTTCGGTTTTGGTTCGTTTTGCCAAGTTTCTAGGGATATAGGATGTTCCCCTAATACGAGCCGTCGTTGTCCACATTGGTTTAGAAAAACCTGGTGGTTTAGAGGTTCCCGGGTCATTGTTACAACTTAAGGACTTCGGGGGTTGACGATACATATAAAGTTCATCGGGGTTGGAATTAGATTTCTCTATTTTTATGCCCTTTCCCTTATTATTTTCTTTTGCCTTTTTAAATTCAGTTGGGGTAATTTCTATAACATCATCGGAATTCTCGTCGGAATCCGATTCATCGGAGAATTGGTAATCCTCCCAATATTTTGCTTCCTTGGCGGAAACACCATTGACCATAATTAACTTTGGTCGGTTGGTTGAGGATTTTCTTTTACTTAACCGTTTTATTATTTCCCCCACCGGTTCTATTTCTTCATCCGGTTCCGATTCTTCTTCCGGTTCCGATTCTTCTTCCGGTTCCGACTCTTCTTCCGGTTCTTCTTCGGGAACTTGTGAATCAGTCCACAAATCATTCCAAGTTACATTTGACTCTTCATTATTATTAGGTGAGTCAATGGAACTTGTTCTAGAGGTAGACATCTATCACATAATATCAAACACGTTAAGAGATTAATATATCACATAATATTCATATGTTAAAAATATATAGTTTCCAACAAAAATGTTAAGCAATCATTTTTAAAGAAAAAACGGTCGAAGTCCAGACTCACTAATGCATCCTAACAAACTCGATAAGACACACTAATGCAAATTTTCTGGTTCTCTAAGACCAACGCTCGGATACCAACTGAAATGTCCCGTTCTTATTGATTAAAAACGTTCCATATTAATTGATTTCGTTGCGAGGTTTTGACCTCTATATGAGACGTTTTTCAAAGACTGCATTCCTTTTTAAAACAAACCATAACCTTTATTTCATAAATAAAGGTTTAAAAAGCTTTACGTAGATTATCAAATAATGATAATCTAAAATATCCTGTTTACACACGACCATTACATAATGGTTTACAATACAAATATGTTACATCGAAATCAGTTTCTTGAATGCAGTTTTTACACAATATCATACAAACATGGACTCCAAATCTTGTCCTTATTTTAGTATGCAACAGCGGAAGCTCTTAATATTCACCTGAGAATAAACATGCTTTAAACGTCAACAAAAATGTTGGTGAGTTATAGGTTTAACCTATATATATCAAATCGTAACAATAGACCACAAGATTTCATATTTCAATACACATCCCATACATAGAGATAAAAATCATTCATATGGTGAACACCTGGTAACCGACAATAACAAGATGCATATATAAGAATATCCCCATCATTCCGGGACACCCTTCGGATATGATATAAATTTCGAAGTACTAAAGCATCCGGTACTTTGGATGGGGTTTGTTAGGCCCAATAGATCTATCTTTAGGATTCGCGTCAATTAGGGTGTCTGTTCCCTAATTCTTAGATTACCAGACTTAATAAAAAGGGGCATATTCGATTTCGATAATTCAACCATAGAATGTAGTTTCATGTACTTGTGTCTATTTTGTAAATCATTTATAAAACCTGCATGTATTCTCATCCCAAAAATATTAGATTTTAAAAGTGGGACTATAACTCACTTTCACAGATTTTTACTTCGTCGGGAAGTAAGACTTGGCCACTGGTTGATTCACAAACCTATAACAATATATACATATATATCAAAGTATGTTCAAAATATATTTACAACACTTTTAATATATTTTGATGTTTTAAGTTTATTAAGTCAGCTGTCCTCGTTAGTAACCTATAACTAGTTGTCCACAGTTAGATGTACAGAAATAAATCGATAAATATTATCTTGAATCAATCCACGACCCAGTGTATACGTATCTCAGTATTGATCACAACTCAAACTATATATATTTTGGAATCAACCTCAACCCTGTATAGCTAACTCCAACATTCACATATAGAGTGTCTATGGTTGTTCAGAAATATATATAGATGTGTCGACATGATAGGTCGAAACATTGTATACGTGTCTATGGTATCTCAAGATTACATAATATACAATACAAGTTGATTAAGTTATGGTTGGAATAGATTTGTTACCAATTTTCACGTAGCTAAAATGAGAAAAATTATCCAATCTTGTTTTACCCATAACTTCTTCATTTTAAATCCGTTTTGAGTGAATCAAATTGCTATGGTTTCATATTGAACTCTATTTTATGAATCTAAACATAAAAAGTATAGGTTTATAGTCGGAAAAATAAGTTACAAGTCATTTTTGTAAAGGTAGTCATTTCAGTCGAAAGAACGACGTCTAGATGACCATTTTAGAAAACATACTTCCACTTTGAGTTTAACCATAATTTTTGGATATAGTTTCATGTTCATAATAAAAATCATTTTCTCAGAATAACAACTTTTAAATCAAAGTTTATCATAGTTTTTAATTAACTAACCCAAAACAGCCCGCGGTGTTACTACGACGGCGTAAATCCGGTTTTACGGTGTTTTTCGTGTTTCCAGGTTTTAAATCATTAAGTTAGCATATCATATAGATATAGAACATGTGTTTAGTTGATTTTAAAAGTCAATTTAGAAGGATTAACTTTTGTTTGCGAACAAGTTTAGAATTAACTAAACTATGTTCTAGTGATTACAAGTTTAAACCTTCGAATAAGATAGCTTTATATGTATGAATCGAATGATGTTATGAACATCATTACTACCTTAAGTTCCTTGGATAAACCTACTGGAAAAGAGAAAAATAGGATCTAGCTTCAATGGATCCTTGGATGGCTCGAAGTTCTTGAAGCAGAATCATGACACGAAAACAAGTTCAAGTAAGATCATCACTTGAAATAAGATTGTTATAGTTATAGAAATTGAACCAAAGTTTGAATATGATTATTACCTTGTATTAGAATGATAACCTACTGTAAGAAACAAAGATTTCTTGAGGTTGGATGATCACCTTACAAGATTGGAAGTGAGCTAGCAAACTTGAAAGTATTCTTGATTTTATGAAACTAGAACTTTTAGAATTTATGAAGAACACTTAGAACTTGAAGATAGAACTTGAGAGAGATCAATTAGATGAATAAAATTGAAGAATGAAAGTGTTTGTAGGTGTTTTTGGTCGTTGGTTTATGGATTAGATATAAAGGATATGTTATTTTGTTTTCATGTAAATAAGTCATGAATGATTACTCATATTTTTGTAATTTTATGAGATATTTCATGCTAGTTGCCAAATGATGGTTCCCACATGTGTTAGGTGACTCACATGGGCTGCTAAGAGCTGATCATTGGAGTGTATATACCAATAGTACATACATCTAAAAGCTGTGTATTGTACGAGTACGAATACGGGTGCATACGAGTAGAATTGTTGATGAAACTGAACGAGGATCTAATTGTAAGCATTTTTGTTAAGTAGAAGTATTTTGATAAGTGTCTTGAAGTCTTTCAAAAGTGTATGAATACATATTAAAACACTACATGTATATACATTTTAACTGAGTCGTTAAGTCATCGTTAGTCGTTACATGTAAATGTTGTTTTGAAACCTTTAGGTTAACGATCTTGTTAAATGTTGCTAACCCAATGTTTATAATATCAAAAGAGATTTTAAATTATTATATTATCATGATATTATGATGTACGAATATCTCCTAATATGATATATATACATTAAATGTCGTTACAACGATAAACGTTACATATATGTCTCGTTTCAAAATCATTAAGTTAGTAGTCTTGTTTTTACATATGTAGTTCATTGTTAATATAATTAATGATATGTTTAATTATCATAATATCATGTTAACTATATATATAACCATATATATGTCATCATATAGTTTTTTTTACAAGTTTTAACGTTCGTGAATCACCGGTCAACTTGGGTGGTCAATTGTCTATATGAAACCTATTTCAATTAATCAAGTCTTAACAAGTTTGATTGCTTAACATGTTGGAAACATTTAATCATGTAAATATCAATCTCAATTAATATATATAAACATGGAAAAGTTCGGGTCACTACAGGTTTTCCGCTCGAGTAAGTTGGAACCGAAGTCAGAAACTTACAGTGCATTTGGACGCCGTCCAGATCCTCTGGATGCCATCCTGGTCTTATTTGCTGGACGCCGTCCAGATAACTGGACGCCGTCCAGATGTGTTGAAACAGGAATTTTTTTTGGGGTCATATTTTGGTATAACGATGTTTGGGTCGTTACAGTAATTAATGCCATGAGGTCTATTATGAATTTAGAGTTTATATGCATCTATTTGTTTGCAGATGTAATCAATTTGCAACTATACACATATATGCATCTGTAATCAATTTACAACTATACACATCTTTTAAGGAACACAATTGTTTGTTTGCATCTTTTAAGGAAACAATGATCTGTTTGCATCTTTGAAGGAAACAATTGTTTGTATGCATCTGTTGTAAATGTTTGTTTGTTTTAGCCCTCTACCGGCTTACTAGATGGTTTGGTAATATATAATTTTTGGCTATAAAAAAAAATTGTTTTCTTAATTGCAGAATTAAGTGCTGATAATTCTAAACCAAATAAATGGGAAAAGGGGTCGTGTTTGAATACTTCTTCAATTTATTGCAAAAGCCCTTTAGATGAAACTAAAGTGTCTGATGATAGTCCAGATGTTGTAGTCATTAGTGAAAGCGACAAATATTTGGGTGACTTAAAGGCTCACTAACCATAGACATCAGAGTTCTTTCTTTCAACAACAAGCATTCTGAAAGCGACAAATGTTTTTACTCTGCTTGTTCCTGAGAGAAATAACTATGATCTCTATGACCTGATTATGGAATTGTGACTCAACATGATCAGTATTTGACTAATGTACTGCTGAAAAGGGAAAGTGATTCTCATACACTGCTTTTTGATCCATCTACACTTTTGTCTCATAAACTTACAATTATACACTTGAATTAATCTGGGGAGTTGAACACATATTATTATTCTAAGTATAATCAAGAGTATAATAGGTAACTAAGTGTAGATGGATCAAAAGTGGTGTGTGAGGATCACCTCTCGCTGAAAATTAATGCCAAGGTAAGTTCAAAATACCAGTATTGGACAAATTCAGTTTTTTTTAATTATATATTATTGACAAATAATTATAAATTATTTAACAAATATAATGCCAATGTGATTTAGAGGCTGCCTAAGGAGTTTAATGATATATCGGAACTAATGGCAGATTGCAAATATAAATGTCTCGATCTCAATGAAAAAACTCATATATGGGGTTTGAAGCAGACCAAAGGTATAAGAAGGAAGAAATTGTTCGTTTCTGGAGGCTGGTATAAGTTTGTGAATACACATGGCAACAATCTGGAAGACAGGTGTTTGATTAGGTTCGGCCACGACGATCTGAGGCTTTTCATGATCCTAGATGGAACTCACCAGGTTGAATGATTTATTTAGATTTGGTATCTTTTGTATTTTGATGGTTATGTAATCATTAAACACTTTAGGATAAAACTTATGGTAGCTTTATAATCGTGGAATAGTTTGTCATGTAATTGAACTTTATCATATGGCCGTCGATGAATGATGGTAATTTTTGGAACATACAATGCTCTCCCGTGTAAGGTGAATGCATAATGAATACCCATTGAAACACTTGCAAACTTTATCGTATCGCCATCGATGAATGATGGTAATTTTTGGAACATACAATGCTTTCCCGTGTAAGGTGAATGCATAATGAATACGCATTGAAACACTTGCAAACATTTCATAGCCGCGAAGCGTGTGACCAGCCTACATCTTGTTGTCAACAATTAAACATATAATTTAAAGCCAAAACACTTTCATTATGAATGAAACATCAGTAATTAAATCATTAACTAATATTCATTAAAATACCTAAAATAATACTGATCTAGTACATAATACTAATTGATATTATGAGATGGTAAAGTGTAAATTAATATGGGAGAGTGTGTACACATGTGATGGGGTGATGATATATCCACTCTTCTTTTTGATTGATACACTTAAAATACCTAAACTGCGCTTAAATGATGTATTGCACAAAATTATATGTTACAATTTATTTGAGGATATTTTTGGAAGATTGAATCAAATAGAGTGGATTTATCAAAAATGAGTTTGGAAATATCACTGCCCTGATGATGACTGATGTGAAAAGGTTCTCAAGCAAAATATTTTCCACTTTTTCAACTTACTTTCAAAGTATTTCAGAATCTCTTTCAAATTTTACACCATAAAAAGAATATCATCGGTTCAAGGATCTTCGTCTTCAACCAATTTTGGAAGGCATCTTCATTTTCAACCGATCTCTTCATCCTCGAGTTATCAGACACTTCAGTAACAAGTTAGGGTTTTATATAATCTTGTAGAAAATTTTCCTTCATAAAATTAATTACTTTGTTGATCGTGTTATGATTGTGTGAAAAGGTTTATATAATTGTTTATATTGTTGATTAGATTCCATATTTAAGTTTTTACATGAACAGTTCTAAAAAGAGTACATATTTTGGTGAAATTGACTATTTGTAGTTATTTAGGACATTAAGTTTTTTAAATAGAACTGGTCTTGCATGTATTCAGCCTCAAAGTACATGCATAAATAGATTAACTGCAGTCAATAGAAATCAGTTTAAGTATATAAATAAATTCTGAGTTCTTGAGTTACATACATTAGTTTAAGTATATAAATAGATTCTGAGAATATGTTAGTAAGATTTAGAATGTTATAGTGTGTACAAACTAATTAGGTTAATATATTTTTGAAATAGTTGTTTTTGTTGAGTATGATCCATATACACTCTTTATACATGGACATTTCTAAGTACATGAGATATTTAGTTACAAACCACGAATTGTAGTTCTTTTGCATTTTTATGGATCAATATCATAATATTTAATATATATTGTTTTTAGCTTTTCAAACAGAATAGATTCATCATGTACTTAAGCATGGATCAGGCGATTCCTCCTTCATTCATCCATATAATACTCGAGGCAGATGAAAATGAAGTGGTATGAGTTTTTCATCAATAGTAGTAATAGTTTTAAACTTATATTCTCAACGAGCTTATAAATTATAAGATTTATAATCATATTGTTTTGTTTTGTTTAAGACAGCAACTGCCATATCATTGGTTTAGACATTATTAGGAGCTCATGAAGCCTAGGCATAACGTTTGGATACACATTATGTGACGACCCGAGAATTTCCGACCAAATTTAAACTTGAATTTTATTTGATTTCGACACGATAAGCAAAGTCTGTAATGTTGAGTCTCAGTATTTTTGAACTGTTTACAGGTATAACATTCGACCTTTGACTGTGCCCGACGATTCACGAACAATTGTTTGTAAATAATTAAATGTATATATATGTGTATATGTATATGTATATGTATATATACAAACAAAAGTATATATATAATAAATTGAATTAATAAGTTACATTATAAATCAATTGAATTGAAAATATAAAGTACTATAAAAAATAACTAAAACTGTTATTAGAACGAAACTGTATATATATATATATATATATATATATATATATATATATATATATATATATATATATATATATATAAATATATATAAAATATATAAATATTGAATATTCAAGTATGTTATTGTATAAAATAAATAATACATATTTAACAAAACGTAAGATTAATATAATGTAATTACAAGTTTAAATATAATTGATATAGTAATATTTTGATTATTATTATCAATGTTAATATAACTAGTATTATTATTATAAATATCATTAATAATATTATTATTGTCAATTTCACTAAAAATTATTATTATTATAATTTATTATTACTCTCATCATTATTATTATACTTATTATTTTTAGGTATTATTTTGATATTATTATTATTATTATTATTATTATTATTATTATTATTATTATTATTATTATTATTATTATTATTATTATTATTATTATTATTATTATTATTATTATTATTATTATTATTAATATTTATAATATTATCATTATTATTATTAATTATTAATTTAATATGTTTATTAATAATTATTATTAAGTATAATTAAAATTTCACTGAAATATACAAATCTGTTAAGGTCCTTATCTACCTTTTTCAGTTTTCTTCTCCTGATTTAAAGTCATCGATCCACTTACAGAATCACAACAAAAATTGTCAGATAATTGGTACGAATTCAATTAACAATTCCCTATAGTTTTTATCTTTATTATTTTTTTCTGTGTCCTTGTTTGTCTGTAATTGACTGTCGACACCTCAATTATTCTATATACCAATTGATGAACAATACGCAATTTACTTGAACTCCCAACATCTCTCTCAATTACAAAATTCGTCTACTTCCTATAAATCAAAGATGAAACAGAATTTTTTTTTTTTTAACTCGACAGCTCTGTTTCTTTTCGTTTTACCAAAAACTTTGAATTCGAGGATGATTTCAAAATGTAACAATGCCATTCTATTAGGAATCCTATATGAAAATTAACTGCAAAGTTTCAAGTGCAAATTTTCGATATAAAATCTCAATTTTTGAGTCAAACTTCTAATATCAAAAGTCAAATTTTTTGTTCAAACTAAAATTCGTAATCATATTGATGTTTCAATTCAAATTAATGATTCAGGAAGTTTCTAATAAGGTTTGTGAATCTTTTTCATGTTATAATCCTAGTCTGAAACATTCAAAAATTTCGAAATTGGTTTTGAGTTAGTATATGTTCATCAGCGTATTTTTTTTTTCCTTCCTTCAGCTTATTTTAATTTTTTATTTTACTGTTTTAAATAAATTAACAAATCTTAATTATTTATGTATCTGGGAGAAATCCTAAAATAAATTAAGAAAACATATTGTGTTATGGTTTATTCACTGATCGATGTATGAGTTCTATATTTATATTTTTTTTTCTTCTTTTTTCCTCTCGTGAAGCTTACTGCTGCTGCTGTTTTTTTTTAAATTCCAATCATCACAGATAATCATTTTATTTCGTTTAAAAATCTTAAAACCAAACATTTGATTAATTGTTGTTGTTGAGTAATACTTCTAGACGATCTAAATGATGAAGGAGTAGAAGAGAGAGTGGCAGAAAACAAAACAGGTTAAATGTATTTACATTACAGATTTAATCAGAAAATAGCAGCAGAGTCATGGTCTAAGTTGTTGTCGGGTTATCGAGAGGTCTTGGGTTCGAGTCCTGTCTTGGGCTTTTCTTTTTAGAGGACGTTTTAAAAAGGGTAAATATTTTATTTCCATTTTCATTTTCATTATTATTATTATTATTATTATTATTATTATTATTATTATTATTATTATTATTATTATTATTATTATTATTATTATTACTATTATTATTATTATTATTAATGTTATTATTATTATTTAGTGTTATTGTAAGTATTATAATTATCATAATTATTATTAGTACTATCATAGTTATTATTAATATTAGCTATGAAACACAAATTATTATTATTATTATAAGTATTAGTTAGCATTTATAATTATAATTTCCATTATGGTGAATATTGTTATTATTATTATTACTAATATTATTACCATTAGTAGTATTAGTAAGTATTATCATCATTGTTAGGATTATCATTAGGTATGATAAGTATTAAGGTTATTATTATTATAATTATCATTATTAGTATTGATTATTGTATTGTTACAAGTATTATTATTATTATTATTATTATTATTATTATTATTATTATTATTATTATTATTATTATTATTATTATTATTATTATTATTATTATTATTATTATTATTATTATTATTATTATTATTATTATTACTAAATGTATCATTATTGTTAAAGTTACAATTTTTGTTAAAATCAGTATCACCATTGAAATTAACATTTTTAACAAAATTATCAAATTATTATTGAAATTATTAATACTATTATTATTAAGAATTATCATGAGTTTATCGAAATTAGTATTATTTTATCATCATTATTATTATTATTATTATTATAACTTTTAACACTAATATTAATATTATTATTATTACAATGAAATTTTTTATTAAAATACTTATATAAAATATATATAAAAATATATAGATATAAAAATATAACCAAATGAAATAATATATATATATATATATATTAATATATAACTTATTCGATTATAAATATGTATATTAATAAATATACAAATGATATAGGTTCGTGAATCCGAGGCCAACCCTGCATTATTCAATGTCGTAATATGTATTTTTACTACAAAATACAGTATGGTGAGTTTCATTTGCCTTTTTACCCTTTATATTTTTGGGCTGAGAATACATGCGCAACTTTTTATAACTATTTTATGAAATAGACACAAGTAATCAAAATTACAATCTATGGTTGAATGATCGAAACTGAATATGCCCCTTTATAGTCTGGTAATCTAAGAATTGGGGAACAGAAACCCTAATTGACGCGAACTCTAAAGATAGATCTATCGGGCCCAACAAGCCCCATCCAAAGTACCGGATGCTTTAGTACTTCAAAATTTATATCATGTCCGAAGGAGGATTCTGAAATGATGGGGATATTCTTATATGTATATTGTGAATGTCGGTTACCAGGTGTTCAATCCACATGAATGATATTTTTGTCTCTATGTATGGGACGTATGTTTATGAGAATTGGAAATATGAAATCTTGTGGTCTATTAAAATTATGAAATGATTATTTATGCTAAACTAATGAACTCACCAACCTTTAGGTTGACACTTGAAAGCATGTTTATTCTCAGGTACGAAAGAAATCTTCCGCTGTGCATTTGATCATTTTAAAGATATTACTTGGAGTCATTCATGACATATTTCAAAAGATGTTGCATTCGAGTCGTTGAGTTTATCAAGATCATTATTAAGTCAATTATAGTTGGATATATTATAAAATGGTATGCATGTCTGTCAACTTCAGATGTAATGAAAGATTGTCTTTTCAAAACGAATGCAATGTTTGTAAAATGTATCATTTAGAGGTCAAGTACCTCGCGATGTAATCAACTGTTGTGAATCGTTTATAATCGATATGGACTTTGTCCGGATGGATTAGGACGGTTCCTTTCAGTTGGTATCAGAGCGGTGGTCGTAGCGAACCAGGTCTTGCATTAGTGTGTCTAACTAGGAGTTGTTAGGATACATAAGTGAGTCTGGACTTCGACTTAATAGTTGTTAGGTTACTTTAAGGAGTCTGGACTTGAACCTGGTCTGCATGTCAAAAGATTTGCTTATCATTTCGTGTCAAAAAATTACCTGCTTATCATTCTTAGAGAATCACTTGTTTATCATTCTTAGTCTAGACACGTTTTACTGCATTGACTGCATGAATAGTGTAAAGACAAAATTCATATCTTAGCGTATCTGCTACTTCATATCTTAGCGTATCTGTTACTGTAACTTTGTCTGACATATTCCGTTGATTCCTCCGTAACTTATGGGATTTTAGTATTAAATATGCATATGTAAATTATGTATTGCAGGGTACTAATCTACATCCTATAATCTACTTCTTATCGAAAATCCTTCATCTGATCGTACGAGATGAATCCTGCAACCAGTTCGAGTCCCTCAGATTCCGATAGCTATTCCGATAGTTATTCCGACAGCTATTCCGACATAGATGTTCACCTAAGCTCCGAAAACAGCGTCATCGGCATGAATCAACCAATCAACCATTATCAATTCATCTGATGGGTTCGCAGTTGACTTAATTAATGGAAACGCGCAGAAGGCAATCCCTTCCACCAACTAAATTCACCTCTTGACAATGAACCTGAAGCGTTTATCGGCGAACCTGTTCGAGACACCATTTTCAGTCCCATTTCCAGGGTAACTCAACAAGATCATATTCTATCCACAATTCTGAACCTTATTCATCCGCTCGTTCCGACCGACAATCATCCTGGAGTAATAAGTCAACGAACTTCGCGCTCGAATAATCAATTCAGAGAATATGGTTCAAAATGTACCATCTTCAGCAACATCACCGGCACCAATAGTACAATCAATAACAGCACCAGTACCATCAACAATCCATGCTTCAATATCATCATATGTACTTTGAGTATGATCTTCGTTCTACGTATCGTTCTACCTCATTTATCTTCGTTCGACATGGCGAATATGTAATCTCTAAAGTTTTAGAGATTATTTATTCTAGTTCCAACCGAAAAGCAAATGAGTTTAATATCATATTAACTCATTAAATCCATGAATACATCTAAAGAAAATATATATGTATATATGTTTTCATAAAGATTGTAATTAAAAATTCTCTTGTACAAACTGTTAATGGTAAAAATATTTTAACGGGTAGGTAATACCTGAGGACTATTTAAATTTAACATTAATAAGTTACATTGTACGTTCTTCGAATCTGTTTCAACAAGTCATATACTATCCTACTTACATCCACCGATATACAAATCCGTTCACCACAGAATAACCATATTCATCCAATTACATATTTGGATTTTGATCTATCAGAATCCATCAAGTGGCATAACGAAGAAATAATGTACACAATAAAAATTGATTAGAAACAGATTAATTAACAGTATGAAATTCTATTAAGAATCCACGCTAACAAAATCCTAGCTAACAGTTTCTAGCTAACTGTTAATTCTGTATTACCATTTAATTATCGCAATTTATTTATCGCAGTTTATTTATAGCAATTTATATTCTCGCAATTTTATTTATCGTCATTTAATTTCTGTTATTTACTTTACACACTTTATTATTCGTCATTTAAATTTTTGTTATTTATTTTTACGCACTTTAAATATCGGGACATGTATACAAGCTTTTGACATATCATATCGACGCATTTATATATATTATTTGGAATAACCATAGACACTCTATATACAGTAATGAACGAGTTCTCTATACAGGGTTGAGGTTGATTCTATAATAATATATATAATTTGAGTTGTGATCGAGTCTGAGACATGTATACGGGTCACGATACGTAATAATTAATTCGAATATTATAAACTGTATAGGAATTATTGAATTAGTAACTGTGGATTGCTAACTGTGGACTACCCACTTTGGACAAATTAAAATGAATTAAAATATTGATTATAACATATGAAACTAAACGATTCTTCAAGTTTGCCACTTGATTTCATCTTAAACCTCATTTGTATCTTGACAATTCTAATCTGCGTTCAAACCTTTCATGATTCATAAAAACACCTCAATTGAAAGAATGAACCAACCGCACTTCATCTATGGAAGAAAAGATTGACGCATATAGTTATGCACCTGAAAACTCCCGGACTCTAAGTAAAAGTTTGACACGTGTCTGTGTTAGCTCTTTTGGCATTGTTATTATCGAAAATAACATTGCAACTCTTTTTTTTCAAATTAGCCAATTTTATCACAGCTTCAACAAATCAACTTCAACTTCCATTCGAAGTAGCCTTATTATAACCTCGATATATAAGTTTGCCTGTCGTCATCGTTACCGGAGAACCGATTATATTTCACCACATTAGCAGTAAAATTACCAGCAACTTCAATGAATTTGGACTTTCCGAAAAATCATTATATTCATTGAAACCCCATCTTGTATTCATCTATACCCTGTAACAATAATTGTTATACCAATTACTGGGAATCAGCAATCAGTATTTCGAATCTCGTAGCATTTCTACATCAATAGTTATATGTATACATATAACAATTATCTCCTAGAATTACGATCTTCAATTCTGAAATTTTGAAAAGGCACCCAGTTTACGAATCCATACTCTGAATGTTGAAAAAGCTGAATGAAGCAGCAGAAACTGTAGGCAACCGTAAACGACTTTAGTCGTCAGAAGTTTGATGATAAAGAATAATATGTTGGAAAAGCTCAGAAACGTTGGAATTGGAAAACGGATAGAGTTAACCATGAAGAAGACCACGGACAAATACAAGGACCATACCCTATATTCAAAGAATCCAGATAATTCTGGATCCGTTGAAATCTTTAGAGAATATCTTGCTCCGAAGTCATGTTAAAATCTTACGAAAAAAAAACCTTTCTCCATCAACCATCGAACTTAGAAATTCCAAAATATCCTCATCAATATCTTCGATATTTCTGAGGATATTTTCATAAATATTCTTATTCGAAACTATATACCTCTTCGTGCTTCTTGTGTATCATTATATTGGAAACATTCAATAGAAAATTTAGTACCGAAAAACATATTATGCGAAACTATGAAGGAAGCCGTGGACAAATCACAAAGAATAAGTTTGACTTCAAAGAATCTAAATGATTCAATGCCTGCTGAAGTCTTTAGCGAATATCTTGCTCCTTACCCTAAACCCTTGCGGACAATAGTCTCCATCATCCTCTGATCTTAGATATTCAAAGATATTATCGTATCTTTCATTATAAATATCCTCCATATTTCTGAAGATATTTTTATAACTATTCTTATCTGAAAGCATTAATCTCTTCGTGCTATCAGTGTTACATCATATAGACACTGTTAGTTTCTATATTCTGTAAACTTTCGAGCTTAAAATATGAATGTTATTGAAGTAATGTTGGAAACTGAAGCATGAGTTAGTATAATATAATGACACTTGATCAACGTGATTATATTACAGCAAGTCATGCTGAGTTTCTAATGAAACATGATGATTCACAGACCATAACGTCATCATGTGTCATGTTACATAACTCTTTCATTCTACATAACCTCCGAACATATCAAGAAGAATATATTCTTGATAGTTCTATCTTTTGTAATTTTGATAAATTTGAAAATCAAATCGTGCTATCATGTTCCTTCCTGCTTAGAACATTATAATCATTCGAAACACTATATCTACAAATTCTGGACCATTATTCGCTTGACTTGAAGTCGGGAAGAGAAAACAAAAGCATAGAGCTTTGAAATATAAGGGAGAATATAAAGCCCGATAACAACACATAAATTACAAACCGTGTATATTAATGTTTATCGCAACATAAAGACATGGGAGAATTAAAAACATTATAATCCCAAGGGCAAAGTAAAAGAAAGCAGATTTCTCTGGTGGAAGTTGGAAAAGGAGAATGATTGTTGCAATAGTAAGGATAAGGACAAGGATCAAAACTGGATTAAGCATTTTCAGAATCTTATGGATGTATGAAACAAGAAGGAAAGTATAGGAATGGTGAGAATAATGGAACGAAAGAGTTTAATTTATAATGGAAATATCAGACAGAGTAATCGAAGCAGATCACCGTATTTAAATAGAGAGATCTTAATTTCCTTATTCGCCGAAGAATCAGATCTTATAGATTTCCAAGATTTTCTTTTAAATCCCTTGAATTCCGGAATTCAACAAATACAACGTCAAAAGTTAAGACGCATCTTATTTTTCTAAATTCAACCCTGACTACGTCAAAAGATAAGACGAATCTGTATTTCTTTATTTCACTATTTAGTGATAGCTTCACTCGTACTCTTCGAGTAATCGAATCATCTTATCCATATTACACAACAGTAATAAAACTCTATTTATCAACTCATATTTGTCATGAAAACAATTTTATTGTTAGCCATGACCACCTCACTCAAATTTCGGGACGAAATTTCTTTAACTGGTAGGTACTGTGACGACCCGGGAATTTCCGACCAAATTTAAACTTGAATTTTATTTGATTTTGACACGATAAGCAAAGTCTGTAATATTGAGTCTCAGTATATTTGAACTGTTTACAGGTATAACATTCGACCTTTGACTGTGCCCGACGATTCACGAACAATTGTTTGTAAATAATTAAATGTATATATATGTGTATATGTATATGTATATGTATATATACAAACAAAAGTATATATATAATAAATTGAATTAATAAGTTACATTATAAATCAATTGAATTGAAAATATAAAGTACTATACAAAATAACTAAAACTGTTATTAGAACGAAACTGTATATATATATATATATATATATATATATATATATATATATATATATATATATATATATATATATATATATATATATATATATATATATATAAAATATATAAATATTGAATATTCAAGTATGTTATTGTATAAAATAAATAATACATATTTAACAAAACGTAAGATTAATATAATGTAATTACAAGTTTAAATATAATTGACATAGTAATATTTTGATTATTATTATCAATGTTAATATAACTAGTATTATTATTATAAATATCATTAATAATATTATTATTGTCAATTTCACTAAAAATTATTATTATTATAATTTATTATTACTCTCATCATTATTATTATACTTATTATTTTTAGGTATTATTTTGATATTATTATTATTATTATTAATATTTATAATATTATCATTATTATTATTAATTATTAATTTAATATGTTTATTAATAATTATTATTAAGTATAATTAAAATTTCACTGAAATATACAAATCTGTTAAGGTCCTTATCTACCTTTTTCAGATTTCTTCTCCTGATTTAAAGTCATCGATCCACTTACAGAATCACAACAAAAATTTTCAGATAATTGGTACGAATTCAATTAACAATTCCCTACAGTTTTTATCTTTATTATTTTTTTTCTGTGTCCTTGTTTGTCTGTAATTGACTGTCGACACCCCAATTATTCTATATACCAATTGATGAACAATACGAAATTCACTTGAACTCCCAACATCTCTCTCAATTACAAAATTCCTCTACTTCCTGTAAATCAAAGATGAAACAGAAATTTTTTTTTTTTAACTCGACAGCTCTGTTTCTTTTCGTTTTACCAAAAACTTTGAATTCGAGGATGATTTCAAAATGTAACAATGCCATTCTATTAGGAATCCCATATGAAAATTAACTGCAAAGTTTCAAGTGCAAATTTTCGATATAAAATCTCAATTTTTGAGTCAAACTTCTAATATCAAAAGTCAAATTTTTTGTTCAAACTAAAATTCGTAATCATATTGATGTTTCAATTCAAATTAATGATTCAGGAAGTTTCTAATAAGGTTTGTGAATCTTTTTCATGTTATAATCTTAGTCTGAAACATTCAAAAATTTCGAAATTGGTTTTGAGTTAGTATATGTTCATCAGCGTATTTTTTTTCCTTCCTTCAGCTTATTTTAATTTTTTATTTTACTGTTTTAAATAAATTAACAAATCTTAATTATTTCTGTATCTGGGAGAAATCCTAAAATAAATTAAGAAAACATATTGTGTTATGGTTTATTCACTGATCGATGTATGAGTTCTATATTTATATTTTTTTTTCTTCTTTTTTCCTCTCCTGAAGCTTACTGCTGCTGCTGTCTTTTTTTTTAAATTCCAATCATCACAGATAATCATTTTATTTCGTTTGAAAATCTTAAAACCAAACATTTGATTAATTGTTGTTGTTGAGTAATACTTCTGGACGATCTAAATGATGAAGGAGTAGAAGAGAGAGTGGCAGAAAACAAAACAGGTTAAATGTATTTACGTTACAGATTTAATCAGAAAAATAGCAGCAGAGTCATGGTCTAAGTTGTTGTCGGGTTATCGAGAGGTCTTGGGTTCGAGTCCTGTCTTGGGCTTTTATTTTTAGAGGACGTTTTAAAAAGGGTAAATATTTTATTTCCATTTTCATTATTATTATTATTATTATTATTACTATTATTATTATTAATGTTATTATTATTATTTAGTGTTATTGTAAGTATTATAATTATCATAATTATTATTAGTACTATCATAGTTATTATTAATATTAGTTATGAAACACAAATTATTATTATTATTATAAGTATTAGTTAGCATTTATAATTATAATTTCCATTATGGTGAATATTGTTATTATTATTATTACTAATATTATTACCATTAGTAGTATTAGTAAGTATTATCATCATTGTTAGGATTATCATTAGGTATGATAAGTATTAAGGTTATTATTATTATAATTATCATTATTAGTATTGATTATTGTATTGTTACAAGTATTATTATTATTATTATTATTATTATTATTATTATTATTATTATTATTATTATTATTATTATTATTATTATTATTATTATTATTATTATTATTATTATTATTATTATTACTAAATGTATCATTATTGTTAAAGTTACAATTTTTGTTAAAATCAGTATCACCATTGAAATTAACATTTTTAACAAAATTATCAAATTACTATTGAAATTATTAATACTATTATTATTAAGAATTATCATGAGTTTATCGAAATTAGTATTATTTTATCATCATTATTATTATTATTATTATAACTTTTAACACTAATATTAATATTATTATTATCACAATGAAATTTGTTATTAAAATACTTATATAAAATATATATAAAAATATATAGATATAAAAATATAACCAAATGAAATAATATATATATATATATATATATATATATATATATATATATATATATATATATATATATATATATATATATATATATATATATATATTAATATATAACTTATTTGATTATAAATATGTATATTAATAAATATACAAATGATATAGGTTCGTGAATCCGAGGCCAACCCTGCATTATTCAATGTCGTAATATGTATTTTTACTACAAAATACAGTATGGTGAGTTTCATTTGCCTTTTTACCCTTTATATTTTTGGGCTGAGAATACATGCACAACTTTTTATAACTGTTTTACGAAATAGACACAAGTAATCAAAATTACGTTCTATGGTTGAATGATTGAAACTGAATATGCCCCTTTATAGTCTGGTAATCTAAGAATTAGGGAACAGAAACCCTAATTGACGCGAACTCTAAAGATAGATCTATCGGGCCCAACAAGCCCCATCCAAAGTACCGGATGCTTTAGTACTTCAAAATTTATATCATGTCCGAAGGAGGATCCCGGAATGATGGGGATATTCTTATATGTATATTGTGAATGTCGGTTACCAGGTGTTCAATCCACATGAATGATATTTTTGTCTCTATGTATGGGACGTATGTTTATGAGAATTGGAAATATGAAATCTTGTGGTCTATTAAAATTATGAAATGATTATTTATGCTAAACTAATGAACTCACCAACCTTTAGGTTGACACTTGAAAGCATGTTTATTCTCAGGTACGAAAGAAATCTTCCGCTTTGCATTTGATCATTTTAAAGATATTACTTGGAGTCATTCATGACATATTTCAAAAGACGTTGCATTCGAGTCGTTGAGTTTATCAAGATCATTATTAAGTCAATTATAGTTGGATATATTATGAAATGGTATGCATGTCTGTCAACTTCAGATGTAATGAAAGATTGTCTTTTCAAAACGAATGCAATGTTTGTAAAATGTATCATTTAGAGGTCAAGTACCTCGCGATGTAATCAACTGTTGTGAATCGTTTATAATCGATATGGACTTTGTCCGGATGGATTAGGACGGGTCCTTTCACATTATACAGGGTTATGCTTCTGAAGTTAGTTTTCGACGCAACGAGGATCGACAATTGTGGCTAAGCACAGGGTGGAGTAAGATCATCACAGATCTTAAGTTTAAAAAGGGTGATATCCTTTATTTCACTGCCATGGACAAAGGAAATTATGATTTGGTCATCTGTGGTCCAGATATGACTCCAAGGAATTTTTTCAACCCTTCCAAACAAAGTGGTCCTATGACTAAAATTCAGAGTACAATCTTTGACACACAACCATACAGGTGATTCCCTTCGTTCTGAGTTTTTCCGCCAATCCTACTGATGCAATAATGGTATGGTATTTCTTCAATAATACCACAATTTTAAATTACATTTATTATTATTAACTTAAGAATTTTTTAATTTTATTCAGTTTCATTAATTTAAATATTATTTTATACAGACACTGCCATAAGTATGGGTAAGAACATTCGTGGGAGGTTACGGCCCAAAGATCAGATTACCATTCATTTTCAAGGATTGTATAAAAAAATGTGGCATACTTGTGGATGAAGATGAGTGTCTTATATGGTCGGATTGGGAATCGGTGGTTAAGGAGCTTCAAATGTATCCATGTGATTGTATGATTTTTTATGCAATCGAAGATCTTAATCTACAGCTTGTGCTTTATAATCAACATGGTAATGAGAAAGGTCATTTATTGTATGGGATGCCGAATCATATTGATGAAGCTGTTGAATGGCAAAAACCATGTTTAAAAAATCATGTTCAACCTAATGAGTGAGGTCCAAACAAAGTTCAGATCATTGAGATTGATGACAATTCAGATGAAGAAGTGTATGATGAAGGTGATTACTAGATGAACGATGTCCATGTTGGTCAGCCACCTAATCTTGGAGAGATTCTCGTGCAGCCAGATCATGATCATCCTTTTCATGTTTTTGATCACAAAATATGCGATGGTAGATGTTGGGTAAGTTACTTATCTCAACTTATTATATACTTATTAAGTGTTCTCTTATTTTGTTTAGTATGTATTGTTAATTGTGTTTATTGTTTTTAGATGCTTTTTATTAATACATATTTATTCACACTACAACTATTTTCATTCTCGATCTTTTATTTATACATGTAATGTAATACATTTTTTAGCGTCTTCCGGAGGAAGTTATTGTACTACCTGGCCTTGAAAGTGGCAATCGCATCAATTGCTTTAACCAGAATGGAGATAGATGGAGATGGCTTTTGTGTGAGTAGATTTGGAAGAAGAAGTCTAACTTGTGTGTATCAACTAGATTTCCATAGTTTCGGGAAGATAATGGACTAAAAGGCGATGATCAATGTTTGTTCAGTTATGTAATCAATGAGCATGCTTTCTATCTCCTTCATGTTTACAAAAATGAAGATGTTTAAGTTGTTTATGATATAAACTAAGAACCATGTGTTTGTGTTTAGTTGTTATAATTTGTATGTATGTGGTAGAACAATGTCATGTGTTGGTGGGTTAAACAGTAAGTTGGCATATTTTGTACCTTGACTACTGTTGAGGATATTTTGTAGTACTACGCCAACTTTAATACTAAACTGTACACTACCATTTTCCTAAATAGCTTAATAAAGCACAATTTGAGGTTCAAAGTTGGTATACTAGTTATGTTACTTCAAAATATTGATCATGCAGGAGGTTTGTGTAACGGTACACGTTTACATATTGTTCACTTAGGGGAAAAATCTTCAAAGCAAAAATTTCAACCAGGTCAAACGTGGGGAAGATAAAAGGTTTACACGTATGCTTATCATACCGTCCGACAAGAGAATACCTTTCAGATTCCAAAAAGGACAATATCCATTGTTGGTGTGCTTTACAATGACAATCAATAAAAGTCAAGGACAGTCACTATGTTTTAATGTTATGCTATTAATATTATACATACGCAATCTTTGCAATGATATTAAAAGTGTCGTCCAACACAATTTGAATGGAAGAGTCTAACAATGATCCTTTCACATTTTTGTATACCAAATACGAGTTAAGAAGTGACTTTATACAAACTGAATTTGTAATAACCATCATCCAAAAAAACCGCGGCATCGCGCTGTCCAAACATTATGTAGTTATTAAACACTTTAGGATAAAAATTATGGTAGTTATTAAACACATAATTTGAAGCAAAAACACTTTCATTATGAATAAAATATGATTAATTACATCATTAACTAACATCATTCATAACATCACACCAAAATAGCAAGAACAGTTACATACATTCATCTAACTATCAAAATAGCACTACAACACATAAGACAGCCACAAGTGCTATCATAGCTAAAAACAACTTATCATAAACTTCCATTTTTGTCTTGAAAATAGCAAAGTCTTCTGTGAGTTTCGAATCCTCAACATCATGAATTCGAGGGTCCAAGTTCTTAGTTTCCAAACGTATTTTGTATAACAGATCTTTGTAATGTTGGTTTGGAAGCTCATCATCAAGAAACATAAAAAATTTACACTTTCTTTGTTTATCCTCCAAAAGAAACAATCAATTAGGGAAAAAAATAAAAAATTTAAAATTAGGGCGAATTGAGCACTTACAAATATTAGACACTCGACGAATCTTCTTCCTGGGTTTGCTGGAGTCCATGCAGTTCCATCAGATACTCGATACCCACAATCACAATATTTTCTTCCTAGCATTGGATTCATGTTGTTTGAAGAGTACGACGAATGAGAAACCATGGTTTGAGACTTGAGTTAGCTAGGTTTGAAAAGTACAGAGTAAATAAAAAAAAGATAACAATGCTTTAACTATTGATCGACGACCATGTTTTTTGGGCCAAACAAATAAAAAATGAAACAAAAATGACAAAAGAGGGATTTGAGCCCAGGTAAATCAGTTGAAAAGGTCACACATAAACCACTAGACTATCAATGCTTTTGAATATTGAATGGAAGTTCAATTATATAATACTTGAATCATTTTTGTAACAAAAGTGAAATAATACGACCTAAATAGTAAATGTCATAAGTGCATTTTTTCGCAACCATAATTTAAGGGTCCTATGATAATTAGGACCTTAAATACCCAAGCGTCCTATTGTTAGGACCTTATATCTTGTTGGTCACACATTATGAGACACCAACAAGATAATGTCTTAATAAGTCCATTTTTATGCAACCACAATTTAAGGGTCCTATGATAATTAGGACCTTAAATACCCACACATCCTATTTTCATGACCTTATCTTGTTGGTCACTCATTATGAGACACCAACACGATAATTTCCTAATAAGACCATTATTTTGCAACCACAATTTAAGGGTCCTATGATAATTAGGACCTTAAATACCCAAGCATCCTATTTTTATGACCTTATTATCTTGTTGGTCACTCATTAGGAGACTCCAACAAGATAATGTCCTAATAAGTCCATTTTTTCGCAACCACAATTTAAGGGTCCTATGATAATTAGGACCTTAGATACCCAAGCGTCCTATTGCTATGACCTTATATATTGTTGGTCACTCATTATGAAACACCAACAAGATAATGTCCTAATAACTCCATTTTTATGCAACCACAATTTAAGGGTCCTATGATAATTACGACCTTAAATACCAAAGTGTCCTATTGTTTTGACCTTATTATCTTGTTGGTCACTCATTATGTGACACAAACAAGATAATGTCCTAAGAAGTTCATTTTTATGCAACCACATTTTAAGGGTCCTATGATCATTAGTACCTTAAATACCCAAGCGCCCTATTGTTATGACCTTTATCATGTCGGTCACTAATAATGAGACACCAACAAGATAATGTCCTAATAAATTCATTTTTATGCAACCATAATTTAAGGGTCCTATGATAATTAGGACCTTAAATACCTGAGCATTTTATTGTTATGAACATGTGTATCAAATAAGTGACTCAGACGTCCTATGATAATATGACCAAAAAATTATGTGTCCTATTATATAGATTTTATTACACCAGTTTATACAATCATATCATAGTGTGACTCGCCTTCTAAGTGTCCTATAAAAATATAGAATAATAGGACCCCAACAAATAATATGTCATATTAAACATCTTTATAGGACCAAGATTATATAATAGGACCCCTGAAATGAGGTTGTTATAATAAGTAGTTTTTAGGACCCCATGATATTAATGAAAATTATAATAGGACCTCTAATAATTGGGTGTCCTAATGAGTAGTTTATTAGGACCCTAACTCCCAGACTACCAATAAAAAAGGTCCTATAAAGCCATTTTTCTTGTAGTGAGACGAATACATATAACGAAAGAAGATTAACATAACAAAACCATATCATTAAATTAAGGAAATCGTTCATCGTATACAAACTAGGTCCCGTCTGTTATAAGTGCTGACATTCTCTAGACCACTCCTAGTGCATTAATCTCTCACGTTCGGCTTTAGGTACTAAATTTCCTCTAAATGTGAGAAATCCTTGAAATCATTTAGTTCTCTAGAGAGAGAAACTAATTTTAGTGAGAGAATGAATTGAGAAGTGTGTTGAAATGAAAAAACAAATGGGTTTTAGGAACTCAGACCCCGGCAGGCCGAATGGCCAGGCTGTGTGACATGGCAGGTCGTGTGCACCGGCAGTGTGCATGGTAGGCCGTATAGCCAGGCCGTATTGTTGCTGATATTGGCAGTTCGTATGGCTTGGTGGTAGGCCATATGGCTTGGTTTTCCTGGTTCCCGGGACTGTGACTTGGTTTTCGAGGTCGTAACTTGATTTTCACGGTTTTCGCTCGAAATTCTTCATTTTTTGTCCGTTTTCTTCGATTCTTCTTGCATCGTCTTCGTAATCACTTGATCTACCAAATGAATCAAATAAATGCTTAATTCCACGATAAAGTTAATTACTTTATTAATTTAGGGCTCAATATCGTGGGTAAACCATAGACAAACTCGTTGAGCGGTTTGGAGGTCACAAGATCAAAGTGAATAAGAATGAAAAGGTGAATTCTCACGTTGATTATGAGGTGTCTTCAAATTTAGAGGATCTTGAAGGGCCTAAGTGTGGGGGAGATAGTGTAAACCCGCCACATAGTTCTTTGAGGCATGATAGTGAGTGTAAGGAATATGTGGATGACCCGGTGATTGATCGTTCAATAAAGAAATTACGTAGATGGGTCCATGATTCTAGGATTAGAGGAGAGGAAATTTTGAGTTACCGTCTTGTGTGTAACCTATCTTTCAAAGAAAAAAAATAAATTGTTTGAGTTAATGCATGTGGCTCGGCAAAATGATGCGTAGTTGGATTTTAAGTTGAGAAATTTAGAGACAGTGAAGGTTCTCAAAAAGTGAGAGAAGGAGGAACCTTTTACAGCCATGTAAATAGCTGAATTGGAGAAAGAGTCGTGTGCACGACTCTGAAATAAAAACTGCACAAACTATATGTGAAGTTTGTAAGTCTTCTTTACTTTGTTTTTATTTTATTTTATTTATCTAGTTTAAATGAACTTTGTGGGTATGTTCTCTAAAAATCCTCACGAGACATCACTCGTCCACCCAAGGGGATCGGGTGGTTTAAAGGCTTGTTGCACGTGCTAAGTGCAATCGTGTTTCCTACGAAAGTGGACTAGTTTAGGTTTTACATTTTCTTTGTTCTTCTTTTTATAAGTTGTATGGAAGGAATTAATGGAAGCATGAAAATAAAGAAAGATGAATGTTGATGATGATGTATTATGCATTATGTGAGTACCAAAGGGTAGATGAGCAATACACCGGTAATATGTTGCACATATATTCAAAACCGTTTTAAAAATGCGTACGAGGATGTAGCATGGTTTAAGTGTGAGGGAGAGGGTATGGGGTTAAAAGTGAATGGTTTAAAGCTTAAATAAAGTGAAACATTGTAATTTAAGAACTCGTGGAAATGAGAATTTTTTTCTTTTGTTGTTTAAATTATGATTTCAATCAAAACCAAGAAAAATCAAGCGTTTAAAGTCTCGAACTTTAATACTTTAGAGTGAACCAAGTCCACCTATTTAAGGAAGTCAATTCTTCTGAATTGTGTTTACTTGACATGGGATCTTCCAAATCCACGTCATTTCATACTAGCATCATTTCACGATGTATGGTACTGCGGGAAGAGAGGGTCTTGAATATTTAAAACTGAAAATAAATTCGGTAGGTTATATTCGAGTCATTATCTAGTGCATGATGGATTACAATGTAAAGCTGGAGCAGAATTGTTCCACGCGACAGCTTGGTCTTCGCAATTGTAACCCAAGAATTGAATTGTACAAAATGTCATTCCTATTTCATTCCCATCTTACTCCTTCAACACCAGAGTGATTTTTTTAGGGTTTAATACTTGGTTCCTTTTTTTTGTTGATCACTACCAGAATGGTTGTGGATGACACCAAACTCTCACAATTGACAAATGCTTTCTCATCACTTCTCAGACAACAGAGAGGTAGTTTACCGAAAGCTAATATACCGAGTTAATAGGTTGTCCGTGTAGTCGATACAGGGGAAACTTTGAATACACAAGCCTTAAGCTGCGGTTAAACCGTAAATGAGAGCCCATTTGAGGCTAAAGTCAAATGAACATAGCCACTTTGGGGCCAATACCAAGAAACTTCTTTCAAATGTGCTTACTCTACATCACAGTAGATAAACAAGTGCATTGAGAGTAGTTGTCTTAAAACCCCAAAGACAACCATATCCCACTTATCTTTCAACCCTTGGTTCTGTTGGTTCATCATTCACATATTTGGTACTTCCATTGGTGCTAGAAGATATTTCACATTCAAGTCAAAGATATTCAAGTTTCAAGACAATTCAAGTAAGGATCTTATCAATTTTAAGTATTTAAAATGTAAAGTTTTTGAAGTTTCAAGTTTGAAGATTCAAAGAGTTAAAGTTTAGAGATGGTTCGAGTAATATAGTTAAGGATTGTTTTGAGGACAAACAAAGATAAGTGTGGGAGGTTTGATCATTCCATATTCTATGCATATGTTCACGAGTAAATGAGGAAAATTACAAGAGCTTTGGAAGCATAAATGAACATATTATAAAGTTCTTGTGTTTAGTGGAGAATATGGTCAAATGCATAAAAAGAAGTTAAAATGAAGATGTTGGGGGGAGAATGCGGGTTTATGCTTAATGATAATACTAATCTTAACCCATAACAATAAAAGTTTTGATAATGACACATGCACATAACTAGAAGTGATGATAGACATCTTGACATAAATGCACAAGTTTACTAATCCACACTTACTCCAGTAAAAGAACAAAACCAAACAAAGCATAGATTGAAATTTATGCTACACGGTTTGGTCCATGGCCGATCACAGGTCAGACTGTGGAACCCTGCACCCTGGTTTATGAAACCAGGAGTGCACGGTCGACTCCATGGTCAACCGTGGGTCTACCGCAGAAGGTTCTGTCCTAACTTTTGGTCACTAGAACACTAATCTTGGTTAATCACACCTAGTAACACCTTAATGACGATTAAGCCTTGATTAAGGGATAATACATAAGTGTTATAGGAAAACATGTACATCTAAAATGTATTTAGATGTACTTAGGATGGTCATCAAGTCTCAACCAAGATATGCTCCTTCCTTGTACATGTGTTGGACATTAATGTATCTTATACATTAATCTTGCAAATGCCACTTTGCAAGTAAAACTTACATAGCCTTGGTTCAATGCTATGTTATCACTATATATTTAATCCTTGATTAATTAAGTAATCTATTGCTAGTCATTACATAAATTTCACTTGACTACTTGCTATTAATACATGAGTATTATTTGACTAGGTGCTAAATGCTAACTTGCTAAGTAGTTACTTAATATGTATATGTATGAACCTTGTCTTGCTATGTGTTACAAGTTGAAAATCCATCAACTTGTATTTGGACTACTTCAATATATATGCTTATGCTACTTGGATAATGCTTAATATGTCATAATCTAGTGATCCTAAAAGGATGAAGAATCATTAACACACATAGTTTTGCTTAAGTCTAAAATCAAGTTTAAGAATGGCTTAGACTTGATTAACTTGATGCCTTATAACATCCTTAATTGATATTACTTGTGTCACTTGTTAAGAAATCATGAACACACTTAATTAATTCACAAACAAGTTTAAAATTGAATTCTAATGTGCTTTGTGATTAAGTGGGTTGTTGTCATCAATGATATGTTGACCAACCAATAGGACTTTAGCAAATGTGTTAATTACAAACAAAAGGTTATGACACAACTGAGATTTCCTCAAATGATTATCATGACTTGTATCCAATAATATTAGACTTTTTACTTTAATCATGACAAGTCACTATCAAGGCAATACATCCAAGGTAAATGAACACTTAATGCATATAGTACTTGTATAAGATGTTGGGTATCTTTTGCAGGTATTAAATGAAGTAAAGAGTCCAAAGATTAAAGTTCAAAACTGATTCAAACGGCTATACAACAGATAGAAGTTTTGGACTGGACCACGTACGATCAAACCACGATCGACCGTGGTCCCAGCCGTAGCAACGACTATATTTTTTTATCTCTCTATATAAATAGAAAGACTTGGAGAACATTGAAGTCTTGGACCTCTTGCATGCTTCAACTCAAAATCATCAGAGAATCAGTAGAACACAACTCATATACATGTGTTTTTGATTAACAAGAGAAGTTCTATAATCTCATAGATTATAGAAGGGGTTGTAAACTTGCTATCAAATTACTATATTTGTGAGTTTACATAGTGTTGTATTAATCCTTAGAATCGTCTTAGGATTGTGATCACCTGAAAGGATGAGTCTTGTACTTTGTAACTAGAAGCGTATGCTAGCTTAGCTATCATCTTCCTTAAAGGGAACTATGGAGTTGATTAATTCCATTAGGGATTAATACTTGTCCAAGGTGAAGATAAGTTGATCTAAGTTAGAGGTAATCTTTCAAAGGGATAGAAGGATTAGGTTTGTTATCTAATAAGAAGTACAAGACTTGTAAATCGAATCTCCACCAGGTTTGGATAAATGTGCTTAGTGAAGCGAAACTCCTGGTTAGTGAATTGGGGAGTGAATTAAGGTGGATTAGTTAACATCCACCTAAACCACCTTAAATCTTTGTGTTTATGTTCTTTACTTTACATTCCGCACTACTACAAATATAAGTACTACACACATTGGTTTGAGTTGACTAAATTGATCAAGGATTGTTCTAATCATGTTGATCATCGAAAAAAAGTTTTAAAAATTGTATTAAGTAACTATTCACCCCCCTCTAGTTACTTACAGAAGAAAAAAGTGATAAGATCAACACAGACTGCAAATTGCGGTTAGCCTGCAGCAATTTGTGGTGGGGAAGATTTCGAACAGAACGTGTTTGGCCACAATTTTGTGGCAAGTTTTTGCGCCAGAAACAAAGAACACCACAAATTGCGGTCTGGCTACCGCAATTTGTGCTGGTGTCGGATTAGCCAGCTTTTGAAAGTGAGGATTTCATGCGATTTTGGCTTGGGGAGCAAGATATATGATGTGATGGCCCGTCAAGTACCCTCAACGGCTCCGTCACTTGGTCCCATAGCTTGATCATAACTCTAAATGAATTTAATAAATAACGTTGCATTCTTAATTTAAAAATGGTTTCCTATAGAGGAAACCTACCATAACATGTAAGTTTAGAAAAACCAATATAAATAAATAATCCAAAAGTTGACCAAAACAAAGTCAACATACACCCACAATTTAATGTATCAAAACAGAATGCAAGTTTGAATGTTTAATAAAATATGCCAACATGTATGCAGACTCTCTAAGCACAGCGGAAGCCAAATAATCAAGTACCTAAGAAAAAGATGCGAGTAAACTGTCAACAAAAATGTTGAGTGAATTATAGGTTTAAATAACGTATAAGCTTTAGACCACAAGATTTCAAATGTTAGAAAACATAAAAATATTATTCCGTTAGTCCATGAGCCACATGGTAACCACTTAACCATTTCCTTACCCTTACCATATAACAGTATACACTGAACAGGTGTATCTTCAAAAAATAATTAAGTACTAATACA
The DNA here is from genome assembly GCF_046630445.1 of Rutidosis leptorrhynchoides. Lineage (NCBI taxonomy): Eukaryota > Viridiplantae > Streptophyta > Magnoliopsida > Asterales > Asteraceae > Rutidosis > Rutidosis leptorrhynchoides. Next base: position 170,663,203 of record NC_092333.1, read on the forward strand.
TTCTGATTATAAATTGCTAGCGTGACTAGCTCGAAATGGGGTTGTCAAGCCCGATAGATCTATCCATAGGATTTGCGTTCACTAGTAGAAACTAGTGATTACAGTTACCAGATTAGGGAATATTTTTGTTCAACTCATAATGAATAATTTAAATTAATTTCCACTTGTGTCTAAACGTAAAACAAAAGTTGTATGTAATCTCATCCCAAAAATACTTTTAAATAGTATGAAAAATGGGACTATAACTCACCTTAAAGCAAACGAAGCAAATGAAACAGATAAGCGAACATCAAAGGTAAAGTGATCAAGAATGATCACAACTCCGACCTAAAAATAAGGCATGTCGATATAAATAACTAACTTAGGTCAAGTCCTAGTATTATAACCATAGTACTTGTTGTAGTAAAGCAAAGAACATCACTCGGTATGATTCGGTATGATCAAGACAGCGTATAACACATACTTTCTATTTTTAGTAAGTTTCCATTTTTGGAAAGTTTCTATTTTTGGAAAGTTTCTATTTTTGGAAAGTTTCTATTTTTGAAAAGTTTCTATTTTAGAAAAGTTTCCTTATTTAGAAAGTCAACAAAAGTCAACTAAAAGTCAAGTCAATCGAAAGTCAACTCAAAAGTCAACCTTGGTCAAATTTAGTCAACCTTGAAGTTTAAAGTGTAAATTACATTATTAACATAAGTTATAATATTATTTAAAATAATATTTGCATAAACATGTCATATCATAAGTTTAATCGAATTATAAAGTTAATGTAAGTTTAAATGATATAATAGATATAACATAAGTATTTAATTAATTAATTAAATATTAATCATATCATAAGTATTTTAAATGTAATTATTAAATCATAAGTATTTAATAATTAAATTATAATATAAGTATCTTGAATTAATTATGAAATGTTACACATATCATAAGTATTTTAAATGTAATTATTAAATCATAAGTATTTAATAATTAAATTGTATTATAATTAAATAATAACTAAGTCTTATAATAAATAAATAAATAAATAAATAACCTTTATTATAAGTCTTGATATAATATTCTAATTTCATAAGTTTTATACTTATCATAAGTATTTCATTAATAATAATTCTATTATTAAATCATAAGTTTAATTATAGGAATAATTAAATCATAATATAAATATTAAATGATATAATAAATATATATCATAAGTATTATTTAATAATAACTACTTTTATAACATAAGTAATTTAATAATAATGAAAGTCATTATATATAACCTAAGTCAAATTTTATAACCATAAGTTTAATTAAAAATTCACCGGGTCATAACTTGAGCCTTGGGTGTCAGTTTTTGACGAATTATATATATATCCTTGTCTCACAAACAATCCCGACACCTTAGGACACTCAAGAACTCCCTAAATTAGTTTATGGGGTCGTGAAGAACAGCCATGAACCATCAATTTCGTTAATCCATTTCAAAAACTTATTTTAGCCATTCAGGGTGATCCTGGCTCGAATTTCGATGACCCGTGTGACGACCCGTAAATTTCCGACCAAATTTAAACTTAATCTATATATGATTTCGACACAATAAGCAAAGTCTGTACTATTGAGTCTCAAAAAGTTTGAACTGTTTCATATATTCAATTGACCTCCGACTGCTCTCGACGATTCACGAACAATTAATTGTAAATAGATATATGTGTAGGTATATATATATATATATATATATATATATAAGAATTCGAAATATAATTTGATGTATTATATGTTGTTGTTACTAAAATTTATTTATGTAAAGTAAAATAAAAAAATAGTATATTAAAATAATTATTATATAAAATATATCTCTATATATAAATAAAGTATATTAAAATAAATATTAAATGATGGTAATACTCGTTTGATATTTCGATTGATATTAAGCAAGATAAATTCAAACTTATGTAATTTTAAAATAAACAGTGATACGAAAATGAGTTCTATAAATTTTAAGCTTATTAAAAATGTATTTAGGGACTATTTGTTAAGTTTTAACACTTTTTATATTTCACCCATAAATGAGAGGAACAGTTGATGTAATTTTTATTTAATAAATTAAGGATCGAATTTTATACCATAATGACCAAAAAAATAAATATAGTTAATTTAAAAATATGGAATTTTTCTGAACACTTTTATCCGCCAATAATTAAACACGAAATCCAGTCCGTGGAAGGAATAGTAGATGACGGCTAACTTTATCACACGTTTATATTTTAAATTATATTATAATTAATATTATATTATTTTTTTTTCAATCAATGCAATTGTATAATGCATATACACTGCATCTATGAGAATTATTTGACTAATTAACTATTTTAAATTGAGTAATTGATTGATCCATTGGAACTCCTTTTAAATATATATATATATATATATCTAAAATATAATGAACATAGACATAGATAGACTCCAGGAAAAAGCAAACCATCTTTTTCCCCTTTTACTTCTAACATCGATCACCTTCTTCAAGAACTCACCACTACCTTATCTCACCACCTTTCAACCATCAAGTGACCATCGTTTACCACCACCAAGGACCACCCATTCACCACCTTAAAACGCTAACTACCTTCTCCGGTTACAATCCTCCATAAACCAACCAAAATGTTAAAACCATCGATACACTTACCATCTTATTCGGTCACCACCAAGATAATCACCAACATTCTCTTCTTTGTTATATCGGTTAAAGCATCACCACACAACCATAACAAATGACCACTCTCACCACTGTAAAACCTCCACTTTATAGAGTTTTCTTCACTGTTAAACGCTGCTTACTATCTTCTGTTTATTGCTGTTACTATGTCCTTATCTGTTTTATGTCACGAATATTCAATCACCACTTTAAGCCATTACCATCTTGTAATCGAGAACCACCCTTCAACCATCCAAATCCAAAGAATTGATGTTCAATATTGCTACTACAGTTCCATTTTCTATTTATTCTAATATTAAAAACAAACACCCACTTGCTAATGTTCCTGGTTTAATCTCCACTCAAGAACACACCTCTAAAACCTTTAGGTGTTGTTTCTGTTTATGGATAGTAGACCACAACCAAACCATCACAACTAATAACAAACGTTTTACTCCTATCCATCTGTTTATGCTCAAGGAAAACACCTTAAAAGCATGGAATTTTCTGTTATTTTGTTGCTGTGAAATAGCTGTCGACCACCACCATTAAAAATTCGCCACCTTGTTGTTACATTCTTCCTATTTTAGTCCAACAAAACTACCACGAATTAAAACGGTTACAGTTACTATTGCTTTGTCAACCATCAATATCAATCATGAACTATAACCATGATCTACATCAACTGAACCCATTGTTTAATTTGTTTACTGCCTCAGTTTAAATCCACAACCCACAACACATCATCTCATCCGATTATTACAATTCATAACTACTAATCTGCTTCATTCTCCGTAGTTATTTGATGTTGATGAACGGTGAAGAATGATGATTATGAAAACGATTACGAATAGATGATAACACAATAATTATGATGATGATCGTGTGATGATGGAATGAAGGTGCTACATAAGGTGATGATGATGTTAGGATGATGATAATGATCGTGTGATGATGAAGATGATCGTGTGATATATATTAATGATAAATTGTGGTTGATGATGAAACATACGACGATGATAATGAATTTCATAACCTACGATATATTTTATTTTTTCCTTCTCCCTGTTGTTGGTTGCGGCAGTAGAAGACGACACAAAACCCTTTTAAATAACCTATCAAAACAACTGGGTTATTTAAATTGTAATGGGATTGGGCATGATTGGGCCGTATATGAGCTGTGTTGTTGGGCTGTTCTATTGGGCTGACCCAACTCGGGTTCCTGTTGGGCTACTACGAGAGATAACAAGAATGATGAAGAGGAGATAAACAGAAACGGGTTTAAATAAATTGGGTTATAGAAATAATTAGAAAACCACAGATGGATGGATGGTTGTGTGATGTTTGTGTGTAGCGAGAGGTCTCGGGTTCGAGCCTAGGTTGAGGCATTTATTTTTTTAAAAGCTTGATTTTGAAGGTAGTCACATTTTATCATTTTCATTATTATTATTATTGTTATTATTATTAATTATTTTTGTTATATGATTAATATTATTATCATTAATAAATATTAGTAATATTATTATTAGTAGTATTATTGTCATTATAGTAATTAATATAAAGATTAGTATCATTATTATTATTAGTAAAATCATTATTTTTATAAGTTATTATTATTAGTATTCATTATTATTAAATTAACATTTGTATTAAAAGTATCATTTTTATTAAAGTTATCATTTTCATCATCAATATTAAAAGTATCATTTTTAACTCTATTATCATTATTATTATTTTTATCATTACTAATATTATTTTGGTATAATTATAATTTTAACAAACAAACGATATATATATATATATATATATATATATATATATATATATATATATATATATATATATATATATATACAAAAATATATTTAATACATATAACATAACTTAATATTTTTATTTATTTTAAATATATAAAATGAATATATGAAACATATAAGTTATTAATATAAAAATGATATATATATATATATATATATATATATATATATATATATATATATATATATATATATATATATATATATATATATATATATATATATATATATATATATATATATATAGTGGTAGGATCAAGAGGGAAGTAACCATTCGGGGGGAAGCGGGGGGAAGCAAAAACTTTTTTTTTTGTTTTTTGAAAAAACTTTATTCACGAACATTATAGATGAGATGAAAATATGAACATTTAGTAGAGACACTTTGTGATAAATGTTTTTATTTTTGAAGGTATTTCGTATGCCCGAGAGACATATTAAATTAATGTGGCTGACGTGTTATGATCCAAGTCGGGTCATACCCAATAACAAACTTACCGACACCTTATTTGTATTTGATTTTAACGATTGGTTCATTGATCAAATACGCGACACTTGAACTTTAAGAAAAATGGTTTTCTTAAATACTACTTGATGTGTATTTATATAAATTATGGAATAATTTATATAATATGGATTTAATTATTTATAGGTTAAATAATTAGTTAATTTATATTACACTTTATATAAATTGGTTTTATATATATAATGTTTATATAAATTAAAGAATGTAAGTATTATGAAATAGTTTTATAAAAGATTAATCTTTTATAAAACTTATTTTAATTACATCTTGTGAGTGGCATTGGAGTCCATGTATGCATGCCATTTGACTACCCATTTGAATGGCTACTTGCATTTTCAAGAGGAATAAGTATCTAGGTACTCTTGGAGACTACACACACATGCAATACACATCAAAACTAGCAAGAAAAATTCTGCATACTCCCTCATTTTGGAGAGCTGCTGCCGTGACCTTTCCTAAGGGTGGGAGAGTTCATTTTTCCTTTTTGCAAGTCTATCTCAAGTGTAAATTAAATCCTAACCAAAGTACAAGGTGTTGGTTACAAGTTTGGGGTATAATCTTTTGAGGTTTCATCCATTTGAAGCTCCATTCAACATCATCATCTTCATCACTTACTACCTAGCTTGGAGAAGGTATAATCTCCTTACTTGCTTGTAGTTTGTAAGTATATATCACAACTTGATCCTAATTGGGATTTAACTTTAATTGATTAAAGATTAACATGTTCCAAAATGGTAATTACATGCTTCCGCTTTTAATTGATTCTTAAATGGTTTTAAGTATCATGAAAATTGTTAAATCCCAACAATGGTATCTAGAGCCGAAGTTGATGAAATATGCTTCGAGATGATATGTTAAACCCACTATATTTTGCATTTTATGAACATGCATGATAGTAGAATGCAAAAATTTTAGGGTTTGGGTGGGTTTGGTATTTAGGCCGAATTTAAGGAGACCCAAAATGGTTTTTTGGATTCTTCCATTTGGTCTAATTTTGGTTGTATGTAATGTTCACAATCCTAGCCTTGACCTTGTGTTGCATGCATGTGTGTTTGGTTGATTTATGATTCATTTGGTATGTATTATCATTCATTCAAAAGGCATGTAATAATTATTCAATTGGTTTGTAATTATATTCATTTGGCTATGTAATTTATTTTATATTTGGTATGTAAAATAGATTAGGTTGTATTTCATTTTCTAGACAAAATGTATTAGGATATATTTTGTAAAATGATGAAGATGATGAAGACTTGAAGAACACATGAAGAAGCATTTGGATGCAAGATTAAGTGGGAGGTTAAAACCTCCTACTTTGTGTTATAACCCCTTAACCGGTGGCATTTGTTTTCGGCTAAACAAATGTCTACCTAAATGGCTTGATTGTGAACATATGATTTTGCATGCGTGGTTGTTTTGTATGATTATGTGGATTGTATGTTTGTATGCTACAAGTTAATCACACAAGTTAACAACAAACTAAAATGGCAATTTAAATTGGTTAAAATTGACATTATTAACGACATGCAAAACGTCAATTTAAATGGTTAAATTAAAAACGGCTAAAAGGACATTAATAATCGGTTATTAAGAACATGATAAGGATCATACATATGAAATGGTTTATAACTAGTAATTGGCTTACTAAAAGGACATGAAAATAGGTTTTTCATAAAACACTACACACCAAATGCATGTTGGTGTATAGCATTTTGTTTTCTAAAACTAGAATGTAGAAAACATAAAATCCCTTTAACTAATACAAGGTAAACAAGTTAAACGCCATCCTTTTGTGGAAACACTTAGACATATTAGGAATCTCTTGATGGGATAAAGGTCACCTAACCGTCATGAGTGAACTAATATGAATAAGGTACACTTTGCATACATGTGGGATAAAGGTCACCTAACCACTTGTATGTTAAGTCTACATGTCTACACAAGTAGGACGACTTGATTTGGGAATCATGAACTTAGGGTCACCGAAGCATGAGGAACAAATAGGCGTTTGATGGGATTAATATGCCATGCAAAAGGATTGCATGATCCCATAAAATTAGAAGTTGCAAAAGGATTGCAATTGTCATTATGACTACCTAGCTAAATCAAATGACGGGATAAAGGTCACCTAACCGGAATTTGACTTACCGTTGGATTCTAATATTTAAATAAAACAAATTAAAAGGGTATTGTTTATTAAATCTAAAATCGATACTTAAACGAACCTTGTTTATTTTGTAGATGGCCGCCAATAACAACAACAACATTCCAAACGCACCTCTTAACCTAAACCACCTATCATTAAGGTCTCTCTTAGAGAAAGACAAACTCAACCATACAAACTTTATGGATTGGTTCCGTAATCTTCGGATTGTCCTCAAACAAGAGGATAAAATGTATGTGCTTGAGGACCCCATTCCCGATCAACCGGATGAGAATGATGTGGATGCAATGGCCTCTTACGATAAGTATTGCCACGACTCCCTCCAAGTCTCATGCTTAATGCTTGGGACTATGATACCCGAACTCCAAAAGGATTTCGAGCATCATAGTGCATACGACATGATAACGCAATTGAAGGAGATGTTCCTTCAACAAGCGCGTGTCGAGCGATTCGAAACGGTTCGGGCGCTACATGCTTGTCGTATGGACGATACCCAATCGGTTTCATCTTATGTACTTAAGATGAAAAGCCTTATCGATCGTGCTAACCGTCTTAACCTAAACATATCTAATGAGTTAGCCACCGATCTTATCCTTAATTCCCTATCAAAAAGGTTTGATCAATTTGTAATTAATTACAATATGAATGGGATGGATAAGAGCATAGGTGAGCTTCACGGTATGCTTAGAACGGCGGAAACTAGCATGGGTAAAAGGGCTTTACCCGTGTTAGCAATCGATCAAGGTGGGTCCAAAGGTAAGACCTCTAAGCCAAAGGTGGCTAAGAGAAAAGGACCCGCCTATCAAGGCAAAGGGAAGGGGAAGATGGTTGCCCCAACCATCAACAAAGCCAAGAAGCAAAAGGTCACCGAGAAGGCAAACCCCAAGGAAGACCCATGTTTCGGTTGCGGTGAGATGGGTCATTGGAAACGAAACTGTCCGGTCTACCTTAAGGAGTTGAAGGACAAGAGGGATGCAGGGCAAACCTCAGGTAATATATATATGGTATATATAGAGCTAAGTATTACTTCTTCTAATACATGGGTATTAGACACTGGATGTGGAACTCATATTTGCAATTCTTTGCAGGGGTTCAAAAGAAGTGATCATAAGGCGGGAACATCAAGTCTCTATATGGGCAATGGTGCAAAGGTGCATGTTAAAGCTCAAGGAGATTTTATATTGAAGCTTCCAAGCGGATTGGAACTTATTTTAGAAAATGTTTTGTATGCTCCGGATTTGTGTAGAAACATTATTTCTATTTCTCGCTTAAAACAATGTGGTTACGTTGTTAATTTTATTGATGATGATATTCATGTTTCTAAAGATAATGTATTCTATTTCAAGGCTTCGCCTTCAAATGGAATTTATGAATTGGTTCATGATGACACATCATCTAGTAGCTCAATGTACCATACAAGCACCAAGAAACTCAAAAGGGATTTGAGTGATTCCTACTTATGGCATTGTCGCCTTGGTCACATAAACAAGAACCGAATACATACACTTCAAAAGAATGGACTTTTGAAATCAAATGAAATGGATTCGTTTGAAGTATGTGAATCTTGTTTACAAGGCAAGATGACTAAAGCACCTTTCAAAGGGACCTATGAAAGGGCTAAAGATTTATTGGGATTAATACATTCGGATGTATGTGGACCCTTTAAACCCATGACTAGGAAAGGTGAAAGATACTTTGTTACTTTCATTGATGACTTTAGTCGTTTCGGATATGTCTACTTATTAAGACACAAGGACGAAACGTTTGAAGCATTCAAAGAATATCAAAACGAAGTACAAAATCAACTCAATAAGACAATTAAGGTACTACGTACCGATAGAGGAGGTGAATACCTAAGCGATGCCTTCCAAGATCATCTTAGGAGTTGTGGGATTATCTCACAACTTACTCCACCCGGAACACCCCAACTTAATGGAGTTTCCGAAAGGAGGAACCGAACCCTAATGGATATGGTTCGATCTATGATGGCAAGAAGCTCGTTACCTCTATCATTTTGGGGTTATTGTCTAAGCTCCGCGGCTCGTATTTTAAATATGGCCCCAACCAAGAAGGTGGAACGAACTCCTCATGAGATGTGGTTTGGAAAACCTCCCTCTCTTTCATACTTGAAAGTATGGGGATGTGAAGCTTATCCTAAGCGTTATGTAGCAAATAAGCTACTTGCTCGATCCACAAAGTGTATCTTCATAGGATATCCCAAAGATGACATGGGATATTACTTCTATGATCCATCCGAGCAAACCGTATTTGTTGCTCGGAAAGCGGAATTCCTTGAAACCAAGTTCCTTATGGAAGGTGATGGTGAAAGGAAGATAGATCTTGTAGAGGTACAAGATCAAGCCGATGATACACAATTGGTTAGCACTAGTACTCAACATGAGGATGTTGAAAATGATCAAGTGGATGATCAAGGTACACAAGACGTTCGAAGATCTAGTAGGATTAGTAATCCTCCCGAGAGATATGGGTTTCTCGTGGAAGGTTGCTATACGGTTGATTTGGATGAACCGACAAACTACAAAGATGCTTTATCAAGAATTGATAAAGATAAATGGCAGGAAGCCATGAACGCCGAGATGCAATCCATGTATGAAAACCAAGTTTGGGAACTTGTTGTGCAACCTCCTAGCTCCAAGCTAGTTGATTGCAAATGGCTTTTCAAGAAGAAAACCGACATACATGGAAACTTGGATACATACAAAGCTAGACTTGTAGCAAAAGGTTTCACTCAAACTCAAGGGGTTGATTATGATGAAACTTTCTCGCCAGTGGCAATGCTAAAGTCTATTAGGATATTATTTGCCATTGCTGCTCACTACGACTATGAAATATGGCAAATGGATGTCAAAACCGCTTTCCTAAATGGATATCTTATGGAAGATGTCTATATGGTCCAGCCTGAAGGTTTTGTTGATCCAAAATATCCTAAAAAGGTATGCAAGTTAAAGAAGTCAATCTACGGATTGAAACAAGCATCTAGAATGTGGAATCATCGTTTTAATGAGGAAGCCGAGAAATTTGGCTTCATTAAAAATGGTGATGAAGCTTGTGTATATAAGAAAGCTAGTGGGAGCACTATCATGTTCCTTGTACTATATGTGGATGATATATTATTATTTGGGAATGATATTACCACAATGCAAGGAGTCAAAACTTGGCTAAAGAGTTGCTTCTCCATTAAGGATCTTGGAGATGCACAATACATATTGGGGATAGGGATCTATAGGAATAGATCCAAGAGATTGATAGGTTTAAGTCAAAGTACATACATTGATAAAATCTTGAAAAGGTTCAAGATGGAAAACTCTAAGAAAGGTTTGGTACCTATTCAAAGAGGAACCGTTCTCAGTTCATCTCAGTGTCCTACCACGAAAGATGAACAAGATAGAATGAAGAAAGTCCCATACGCATCTGCAATTGGGTCTATCATGTATGCGATGATATGTACTAGACCGGATGTGTCATGCGCTCTAAGCTTGACAAGTAGATACCAGAATAACCCAGGAAACAGTCATTGGATTGCTGTTAAAAGTATATTGAAATACCTTAGGAGAACTAAGGATATGTTTCTAATATATGGGTCTGGTGAGGAGGAACTCGCCGTAAAAGGTTACGTGGACGCGAGTTTCCAAACTGATCGAGATGACTCTCGATCACAATCCGGTTATGTCTTCATGTTAAATGGTGGTGCGGTCTCTTGGAAGAGTTCGAAACAGGAGGTTGTTGCGTTATCCACTACAGAGTCGGAGTACATTGCCGCCTCACTGGCAGCTCAGGAAGCTGCATAGATGAAGAAATTCATCGACGACTTAGGAGTGGTCCCTTCCATTCAGGACCCTCTTGAGATCTTTTGTGACAACGAGGGTGCGATTGCTCAAATCAAGGAACCTCGTGCCCATCAAAAGACTCGTCACATTGAGCGGAGATTCAACTACATAAGGGATGAAGTTGAAAAAGGAAAGATATGTATTCGCAAAGTTCACACAGATCATAATGTTGCGGATCCACTCACGAAGCTTTTACATGGGCCAAAACATGAGGGACATGTTTGTGCATTAGGGCTTCGATATTCTAGTGATTGGATATGATCTATTTTATGTATTGTACCGGAACGAAATTATTCAAACTCATTAATATAACTATGGTGTTAATTTATTTGAGTTATGTTCCTATTTAGCATATTTCATCCATGAATAAACTATTATTCTAAATTCCGTAGTCGATCACATTTGTGGGAACAAGTGTGAGGTCTAGACTATTATGAACCTGGATTGGTTAACATTCAAATGGTGAATGTGGGGCAAGGTTGCAACCAAGGTTCATAGATATTTGTGGGACACAAATATTGGAAGACCCGCTCTCAAGATTTACTATATGGAGCCTTTGTGGTTGATCACATGTAATCTTGAGTAAAGGAGAATATCATTGTATCCTCTGACCTGAGATACATATAGGGTTCAGATGTTCACCAAATATTGTGCCTTGATTCTTTCCTTCGCTATTCTGAAACATGGTAGTACATAAGGAAGAACTCAGGTATATTACAAAGTGTATATCTAGGACGTATGTAGTCAAGATGGAATTTGTCCCTCTTATTCGTTGAGAGTCAGATGTCTAAGGCCTGAAAAGTTAAATCTATAAGAGAGTGATCACTCTGTATCTCTTGGATTTAACATGACATCTAGGACGAAAGGAAATAATGAAAGATTCACCTAATCATATTCGAGATGGGAACTCGAAAGGGATGATGTTATTGAATGGCACAAAGTCATAACATATTAGGGGTGATGGACGGTGTGTTAGGCTGTATCCATCACTTGCATTAATTTCTTATGTTTCTCGTGCAAGTGGGAGATTGAAGGTATTTCGTATGCCCGAGAGACATATTAAATTAATGTGGCTGACGTGTTATGATCCAAGTCGGGTCATACCCAATAACAAACTTACCGACACCTTATTTGTATTTGATTTTAACGATTGGTTCATTGATCAAATACGCGACACTTGAACTTTAAGAAAAATGGTTTTCTTAAATACTACTTGATGTGTATTTATATAAATTATGGAATAATTTATATAATATGGATTTAATTATTTATAGGTTAAATAATTAGTTAATTTATATTACACTTTATATAAATTGGTTTTATATATATAATGTTTATATAAATTAAAGAATGTAAGTATTATGAAATAGTTTTATAAAAGATTAATCTTTTATAAAACTTATTTTAATTACATCTTGTGAGTGGCATTGGAGTCCATGTATGCATGCCATTTGACTACCCATTTGAATGGCTACTTGCATTTTCAAGAGGAATAAGTATCTAGGTACTCTTGGAGACTACACACACATGCAATACACATCAAAACTAGCAAGAAAAATTCTGCATACTCCCTCATTTTGGAGAGCTGCTGCCGTGACCTTTCCTAAGGGTGGGAGAGTTCATTTTTCCTTTTTGCAAGTCTATCTCAAGTGTAAATTAAATCCTAACCAAAGTACAAGGTGTTGGTTACAAGTTTGGGGTATAATCTTTTGAGGTTTCATCCATTTGAAGCTCCATTCAACATCATCATCTTCATCACTTACTACCTAGCTTGGAGAAGGTATAATCTCCTTACTTGCTTGTAGTTTGTAAGTATATATCACAACTTGATCCTAATTGGGATTTAACTTTAATTGATTAAAGATTAACATGTTCCAAAATGGTAATTACATGCTTCCGCTTTTAATTGATTCTTAAATGGTTTTAAGTATCATGAAAATTGTTAAATCCCAACAATTTTGGCGGGAAAACGATCGAAGAAGTAATATATAACAATTATCGTGTTTTTCGAGCGTATTTTGAGGTTTTAGCTATTGGGGTTTAGATATTAGGGTTTAGATATTAGGGTTTATAGGGTTTAGATTTAGGGTTTAGATTTAGGGTTTAGATTTAGGATTTAGATTGAGTTTTTAACACGAACGGTTTAGAGTTTAGGGTTTAGGGTTTAGGGTTTAGGGTTTAGGGTTTGGTGTTTTGGGTTTATGGAATAAACCCAAAACACCAAACCCTAAACCCTAAACCCTAAACACTAAATCGGGCTAAATTTTACTTCATAAAACATGAAAAAAAAACGTTCATATTCTTCACGAATAATATTATTTTGAATGTTATTTTTGTCGATCGTTTTCCCGCCTAAATAATAACATTCATCATGAAGTGTCTCTTCTAAATGTTCATATTTTCGTGTGATCTTGATGCCGGTAAAAAAAATTCAAAAAAATTATATTTTTTTTTGCTTCCCCCCGCTTCCCCCCGATTGGTTACTTCCCCATTGATCCTGCCCCTATATATATATATATATATATATATATATAATATATATATATATATATATATATATATATATATATATATATATATATATATATATATATATATATATATATATAAGATTGTTCGATTACCATTTTATGTGTTAATATATATATAAATGATATAAGTTCGTAAATATGAGGCCAACCCTGCATTGTTCAGTATCGTCGTATGCATAATTTTACTACAAAATATCGTATCGTGAGTTCATTTGCTCCCTTTTACTCTTTACATTTTTGGGACTGAGAATACATGCGCTGTTTTTACAACTGCTTTATTAAATGCCTTTGAAATCTATTTTTTTGGACTGAGATGCTTTTATAAATGTTTGACGAGATAGACACAAGCAAAACATTCCTCGAATAAATTATTACGCAGACAGAAGTTCTGTGGATTATTATTGAATTAGTTGGACGTTATAATTGCCACTAATTGTTGTGAATTCTTCCCCTGATTATTATTGCTTGGTAACCTAAGAATTAGAAACGGGTATAGCCCTAATTCACGCGAATCCTAAAGGTAGCTACCGGGTTTAACACCCCCACCCAGAACGTTCACTAGACGGAAGAGCTAGTGGGCATGGTGTTTAGTACTTCGAAGTTTATATATTATACAGACGAGATGTTCTGTTTTGGGGATATTATTGATGCGCATTATACGTTAAGGTCGGTTACCATGTTGAGCAATGAAATCGAAATGAATGTTATGTATCGAGAGAATGATTTTTATACACAAGTTATGTGTATTAGTTTTGTGCACGATATATGTGCACGATTATTTAAAAATCGTGAGGCAACCTACGGGGGAGAAAAGGATACGAACCTACTCTGTTAAGCATTATGAAAAATGGTTTTGTACACGAGATAGGTGTACTGTGTTTAAATCTCGTGGTCTATCAAAATGATGAATTTTATTGTTTAAGATAAACTTATGAACTCACCAACCTTTTGGTTGACACTTAAAAGCATGTTTATTCTCAGGTATGAAAGAAATCTTCCAGTGTGCATTTGCTCATTTTAGAGATATTACTTGGAGTCATTCATGACATATTTCAAAAGACGTTGCATTCGAGTCGTTGAGTTCATCAAGATTATTATTAAGTCAATTATAGTTGGAAATATTATGAAAGGGTATGCATGCCGTCAACTTTCGATGTAAAGAAAGTTTGTCCTTAAAAAATGAATGCAATGTTTGTAAAATGTATCATATAGAGGTCAAATACCTCGCGATGTAATCATATGTTATTGTATTCGTCCTTATGGATTAGGATGGGTCGTCTCATGTGGTATCAGAGCGGTGGTCTTAGCGAATTAGGTCTTGCATTAGTGTGTCTAATTGATAGTTGTTTAGATGCATTAGTGGGTCTGGACTTCGACCGTGTCTGCATGTCAAAATTTTTGCTTATCATTTAGTGTCGAAAATTATTTGCTTATCATCCTTAAAGTCTAGACACATCTTACTGCCTCTATTGCATAGACAGTGTATAGATAAATTCATATCTTAGCGTATCTATTATTGTTACCTTTGCCTGACAGCTTCTGTAGATTCCTCCGTAACTTATGGGATTTTAGTATTATATATGCATATGTTAATTATGTATTGCAGGGTACTAATCTATATCCTATAATCTATTTCTTATCTAAAATCCTTCATATGCTCGTACGAGATGAATCATTCAACCAGTTCGAGTCCCTCAGATTTCGACAGCTATTCCGATATAGATTTCCACTCGAACTCCGAAAGCAGTGTAACCGGAATGAATCAACCAATTAGCCACCATAAATTTGGGATGAATTGGGGATGAGTTCATAGTCTACTTAACCAATGGAAACAAGAAGAAGGCGATCCTTTCCATCAACCAAATTGCCCTCTTGACATAGAACCTGAAGCACTTACCGGCGAACCTATCCGAAATACCATTTTTAGCCTCATTCCCAGAGTAGCTCATCCCGATTATATTCTATCTAAAATTCTAAACCTTATTCATCCATTCGTTCGAACCGACAATCATCCCGGAGTAATAGCAGAAGTTAACAAGCTTCGCGCCCGAGTTATAGTCTTGGAAAATATGGTGCAAAACGTACCAGCTTCAGCAACATCATCGGCACCAACAGTACCATTAACAATCCATGCCTCAACATCTCATTCTGTACCTCGAGTATAATCTTCGTTCTACGTATCGTTCTACATCCTTGATCTTCGTTCGACATGATGATTATGTAATCTCTAGTGTTTTAGAGATTATATATTCTTGTTCTAACGGTAAATCAAATGAGTTTAATATCATATTAACTCATTAAATCCATGATTACATCTGAAGAAAAGATATATGTATATATGTTTTCATAAAGATTGTAATTAAAAATTCTTTTGTACAAACTGTTAATGGTGAAAATATTTTAACGGGTAGGTAATACCCGAGGAATATTTAGATTTCACATTAATAAGTTAAACTGTACATTCTTCGAATCTGATTCAACAGTCATTTACTATCCTACTTACATCCACAGATATACGTATCCGTTCACCGTAGAATAACTATTTTCATTCAATTTTATATTTGGATTTTGACCTATCAGAATTCAACAAGTGGCATAATGAAGAAAACATTGAACAAAAATAAAATTTGTTAGAAACAAACAAATTAACTATGAGAAATTTTGTTGAGAATCCATGCTAACAAAATCCTAGCTAACTGTTCCTAGCTAACTGCTAATTCCTTATTACATTTATTTATCGCAATTTTAATTCTCGCAATTTTATTTATCGTCATTTAATTTCTGTTATTTATTTTACGCACTTTAAATAACGGGACACGTATACAATGTTTTGACATATCATATTGACGTCATATATATATATTATTTGAAATAACCATAGACACTCTATATGCTGTAATGCTCGAGTTCGCTATACAGAGTTGAGGTTGATTCCTAAATAATATATATACTTTGAGTTGTGATCGAGTCTAAGACATGTATATAATGGGTCACGACACGTATTAATTAATTCGAATATTATATATTAAACTATATATGAATTGTTGAACTACAAATTGTGGACTACTAACTGTGGACTAATAACATTGGACAATTAAAATGAATTAAAATATTGATTATAACATATGAAACTAAACATTTCTTCAAGTTTGCCACTTGATTTCATCTTAAACCTCATTTGTATCTTGACGATTACAATATGCGTTCAAACCTTTCATGATTCTTGAAGACACCTCAATCGAAAGGATGAACCAACCGCACTTCATCTATGGAAGAAAAGATTGATGCATACAGTTATGCACCTGAAAACACTCGGAACCTGAGTAAACGCTTAATACGTATCTGTGCTAGTTTCTTTGGCGTTGTTATTACCGAAAATCACTTTACAATCCCTATCCAAATTAGCCAATTTTGTCACAGCTCCAGCAAATCAACTTCGACTTTCATTTGGATCAGCTTTATTATAAATTTGATATAAGTTGCCTTTTGTCGTTACCGGGGAACCATTTATATCCCATCACATTAGCAGTAAATTTACCAGCAACTTCATTACTCATTGGCTTGAGTCTCTCAGAAAAACTATTATATTTGTTCATTAAAACCTTATCATATACTCATCTGCATCTTGTAACGAGAATTGCCATACCGATTACCAAAAATTAGCAAACAGTATTTGGAATCTCGCAGAGTTTCTACATCAACATTTATATGTATACATATAACCTTTATCTCTTAGAATTATGTTTTTCCATTCTGAAATTCTGAAAAGCACCCAGTCTACGAATCAATACTCCAAATTTTAAAAAAGCTGAAAAAAGCAGTAGAAACTGTAGACAACCATAAATGACCTTAGTCGTCGGAGGTTTGATGATAAAGAATAGTATGTTGGCAAAACTCAGAAAAGTTGGTACCGAAAAGCGGATTATGCGAAACTATGAAGGAGGCTGTAGACAAATCACAAAGACTAAACCTGCCTTCAAAGAATCCAAATGATTCAGTGTCTGCTGAAGTTATTAATGAATATCTTGCTCCTTACTCTAAACTTTTACGGACAATCTTCTTCATCATCCTGCGATATTAGAAATTCTAAGATATCATCGTATCTTTCATTATAAATATCCTCGATATTTCTGAAGATATCTTCCTAACTATTGTTATCTGAAATCATTTATCCCTTCGCGTTATCTGTGTTATATCATAAAAGAAACTATATTAGTTTCTAAATTCTGAAACCTTCGAGTTTAAAATATGGATGATATTGAAGTAGTGTTGGGAACTGAAGCATGAGTCAGTATAATATAATGATACTTGATTAACGTGATTATATTACAGTAAGTCATGCTGAGTTTCTAAATGGAACATGACGATTCACAGACCATACCGTCATCATATGCCATGTTACACGACTCTTGTATTCTATTTAATCTCTAAAAATATCAAGAAAATATTTTCTTGATGATTCGGTCTTTTCCGGGATATTCTGGTAATTTGACAAATCAAATCGTGCTAATACGTTCTTTCTTTTTTAGAACATGATGTTCATTCGAAACTCCATACTTACGAATTCTGGACCATTACTCGCTTTACTAGTGGTCGAGAAGAGAATAAAAAGGCAAAGAGCTCCAAAATATAAGAGAAAATATAAAGCCCAATAACAACACGGAGCTTACAATCCATGGATATTAATACGAATAGCAATATAAAGACACGGTAGAATTAAGAATAGTATCACCCCAAGGTAAGAGTAGAAGTAAACAGATTTTTCTGGTGGAAGATTGAAAAGAAGGATGACATAAATGATAATTAGGAAAATATCAAGGATTAGAACGGGATTAAGCACTTTCACAATCTTTTGGATGTATGAACTAAGAAAGAGAGTATAGGAATGGTGAAAATAATGGAACAGAAAAAGTTTAATTTATAATGGAAATATCAGACAGAGTAATCGAGGCAGATCACCGAATTAAATTATAGAGATCTTAATTCACGAAGAATCAAATCTTTTAGATTTCGAAGATTTTCTTTAAATCCCTTGAATTTCGGAATTCAATCTTGACTACGTCAAAAGTTATGGCAAATCTATATTTTCACATTTCACTCTTTTGTGATAGCTTCACACGTACGCTTTGAGTAATCAAATCATTTCATCCATATTACTCAATGATGATAAAAAGCTATTTATCAACTCATATTCTTCATGAAAACATACTTATTGTCAGCCATGACCATCCTAATCAAATTTTGGGACAAAATTTCTTTAACGGGTAGGTACTGTGACGACCCGTAAATTTCCGACCAAATTTAAACTTAACCTATATATGATTTCGACACGATAAGCAAAATATGTACTATTGAGTCTCAAAAAGTTTGAACTGTTTCATATATTCAATTGACCTCCGACTGCTCTCGACGATTCACGAACAATTAATTGTAAATAGATATGTATGAAGGTATATATATATATATATATATATATATATATATATATATATATATATATATATATATATAAGAATTCGAAATATAATTTGATGTATTATATGTTGTTGTTACTAAAATTTATTTATGTAACGTAAAATAAAAAAAATAGGATATTATAATAATTATTATTTAAAATATATCTCTATATATAAATAAAGTATATTAAAAATAAATATTAAATGATGGTAATACTCGTTTGATGTTTTGATTGATATTAAGCAAGATAAATTCAAACTTATGTAATTTTAAAATAAACAGTGATACGAAAATGAGTTCTATAAATTTTAGGCTTATTAAAAATGTATTTAGGGACTATTTGTTAAGTTTTAACACTTTTTATATTTCACCCATAAATGAGAGGGACAATTGATGTAATTTTTATTTAATAAATTAAGGATCGAATTTTATACCATAATGACCAAAAAAATAAATATAGTTAATTTAAAAATATGGGATTTTTCTGAACACTTTTATCCGCCACTAATTAAACACGAAATCCAGTCCGTGGAAGGAATAGTAGACGACGGCTAACTTTATCACACGTTTATATTTTAAGTTATATTATAATTAATATTATATTATTATTTTTTTCAATCAATGCAATTGTATAATGCATATACACTGCATCTATGAGAATTATTTGACCGATTAACTGTTTTAAATTGAGTAATTGATTGATCCATTGGAACTCCTTTTAAATATATATATCTAAAATATAATGAACATAGACATAGATAGACTCCAAGAAAAACCAAACCATCTTTTTTCCCTTTTACTTCTAACATTGATCACCTTCTTCAAGAACTTACCACTACCTTATCTTATCACCTTTCAACCATCAAGTGACCATCGTTTACCACCACCAAGGACCACCCATTCACCACCTTAAACCGCTAACTACCTTCTCCGGTTACAATCCTCCATAAACCCACCAAAATGTTAAAACCATCGATACACTTACCATCTTATTCGGTCACCACCAAGATAATCACCAACATTCTCTTCTTTGTTATATTGGCTAAAGCATCACCACACAACCATAACAAACGACCACTCTCACCACTGCAAAATTGCCACTCTATAGAGTTTTCTTCACTGTTAAACGCTGCTTACTATCTTCTGTTTATTGCTGTTACTATGTCCTTATATGTTTTATGTCACGAATATTCAATCACCACTTTAAGCCATTACCATCTTGTAATCAAGAACCACCCTTCAACCATCCAAATCCAAAGAATTGATGTTCGATATTGCTACTATAGTTCCATTTTCAATTTATTCTAATATTAAAAACAAACACCCACTTGCTAATGTTCCTGGTTTAATCTCCACTCAAGA
This sequence comes from Rutidosis leptorrhynchoides, assembly GCF_046630445.1. Classification (NCBI taxonomy): domain Eukaryota; kingdom Viridiplantae; phylum Streptophyta; class Magnoliopsida; order Asterales; family Asteraceae; genus Rutidosis; species Rutidosis leptorrhynchoides. The sequence continues at coordinate 170,683,582 of NC_092333.1, forward strand.
ACACACCTCTAAAACCTTTAGGTGTTGTTTCTATTTATGGATAGTAGACACCAACCAAAACATCACAACTAATAACAAACGTTTTAATCATATCCATCTGTTTATGCTCAAGGACAACACCTTAAAAGCATGGAATTTTCTGTTATTTTGTTGCTGTGAAATAGCCGTCGACCACCACCATTAAAAATTTGCCACCTTGTTGCTACATTCATCCTATTTCAGTCCAACAAAACTTACACGAATTAAAACGGTTACAGTTACTATTGCTTTGTCAACCATCAATATCAATCATGAACTATAACCATGATCTACATCAACCGAAAACATTGTTTAATTTGTTTACTGCCTCAGTTTAAATCCACAACCCACGACACATCATCTCATCCGATTATTACAATTTATAACTACTAATCTGCTTCGTTCTCCGTAGTTATTTGATGTTGATGAACGGTGAAGAATGATGATTATGAAAACGATTACGAATAGATGATAACACAATAATTATGATGATGATCGTGTGATGATGGAATGAAGGTGCTACGTAAGGTGATGATGATGTTAGGATGATGATAATGATCGTGTGATGATGAAGATGATCGTGTGATATATGTTAATGATAAATCGTGGTTGATGATGAAACATACGATGATGATAATGAATTTCATAACCTGCGATATTTTATTTTATTTTTTCCTTCTCCCTGTTGTTGGTTGCGGCAGTAGAAGACGACACAAAACCCTTTTAAATAACCTATCAAAACAACTGGGTTATTTAAATTGTAATGGGATCGGGCATGATTGGGCCGTATATGAGTTGTGTTATTGGGCTGTTCTATTGGGCCGACCCAACTCGGGTTCCTGCTAGGCTACTACGAGAGATAGCAAGAATGATGAAGAGGAGATAAACAGAAACGGGTTTAAATAAATTGGGTTATAGAAATAATCAGAAAACCACAGATGGATGGATAGTTGTGTGATGTTTGTATGTAGCGAGAGGTCTCGGGTTCGAGCCTAGGTTGAGGCATTTATTTTTTTAAAAGCTTGATTTTGAAGGCAGTCACATTTTATTATTTTCATTATTATTATTATTGTTATTATTATTAATTATTGTTGTTATATGATTAATATTATTATCATTAATAAATATTAGTAATTTTATTATTAGTAGTATTATTGTCATTATTGTAATTAATATAAATATTAGTATCATTATTATTATTAGTAAAATCATTATTTTTATAAGTTATTATTATTAGTATTCATTATTATTAAATTAAAATTTGTATTAAAAGTATCATTTTTATTAAAGTTATCATTTTCATCATCAATATTAAAAGTATCATTTTTAACTCTATTATCATTATCATTATTTTTATCATTACTAATATTATTTTGGTATAATTATAATTTTAACAAACAAATGATATATATATATATATATATATATATATATATATATATATATATATATATATATATATATATATATATATATATATATATATATGTTAAAATATATTTAATACATATAACATAACTTAATATTTTTATTTATTTTAAATATATAAAACGAATATATGAAACATATAAGTTATTAATATAAAAATGATATAACTAATAAATTTATATATATATATATATATATATATATATATATATATATATATATATATATATATATATATATATATATATAATTGTTCGATTACCATTTTATTTGTTAATATCTATATAAATGATATAGGTTTGTGAATATGAGGCCAACCCTGCATTGTTCAGTATCGTCGTATGCATATTTTTACTACAAAATATCGTATCGTGAGTTCATTTGCTCCCTTTTACTCTTTATATTTTTGGGACTGAGAATACATGCGCTGTTTTTACAAATGTTTTATTAAATGCCTTTGAAATCTATATTTTTGGACTGAGATGCTTTTATAAATGTTTGACGAGATAGACACAAGCAAAACATTCCTCGAATAAATTATTATGCAGACAGAAGTTCTGTGGATTATTATTGAATTAGTTGGAATTTATAATTACCACTAATTGTTGTGAATTCTTCCCCTGATTATTATTGCTTGGTAACCTAAGAATAAGAAACGGGTATGGCCCTAATTCACGTGAATCTTAAAGGTAGCTACCGGGTTTAACACCCCCACCCAGAATGTTCACTAGACGGAAGAGCTAGTGGGCATGGTGTTTAGTACTTCGAAGTTTATATATTATACAGATGAGATGTTCTATTTTGGGGATATTATTGATGCGCATTATATGTTAAGGTTGGTTACCATGTTGAGCAATGAAATCGAAATGAATGTTATGTATCGTGAGAATGATTTTTATACACAGGTTATGTGTATTAGTTTTGTGCACGAGATATGTGCACGATTATTTAAAAATCGCGAGGTAACCTACGGAGGAGAAAAGGATATGAACCTACTCTACTAAGTATTATGAAAAATGGTTTTGTACACGAGATAGGTGTACTGTGTTTAAATCTTATGGTCTATCAAAATGATGAATTTTATTGTTTATGATAAACTTATGAACTCACCAATCTTTTGGTTGACACTTGAAAGCATGTTTATTCTCAGGTATGAAAGAAATCTTCCGCTGTGCATTTGCTCATTTTAGAGATATTACTTGGAGTCATTCATGACATATTTCAAAAGACGTTGCATTCGAGTCGTTGAGTTCATCAAGATTATTATTAAGTCAATTATAGTTGGAAACATTATGAAAGGGTATGCATGCCATCAACTTTTGATGTAAAGAAAGTTTGTCCTTCAAAAACCAATGCAATGTTTGTAAAATGTATCATATAGAGGTCAAATACCTCGCGATGTAATCATATGTTATTGTATTCATCCTTATGGATTAGGACGGGTCGTCTCAACCTGAACATGAATGTTCATCCCATCGTCAATCCTAACCCAATGGCACACCCTAGAGACTCCAAGTATGGTCCTAAAGTCGGACCAAACCTGGTCTCACAAGTTAACACAATTCAATCTCATCAAAACCCTAAATCATGCATAATTTTTTTATCCGTAACTCGAAATGACATGAATCCAAAGCCTAAAATTATGTACTTGATGAGAGGAACTCATTTATACACTTTAATTAATCATAAACATGAGTTAAGTATACTGATTTTAACAAAATAGCTGCTGTCCACTTTTGATCAAACTGAAAACATACGAAATCGAGCATTTCTAAGCATCAAATCAACAATACAACAACATACAAGTACTATAGAATCAATATAAGATCAAAATCAGTAAATATAGATAAAATTGAAAAAGTTAGGATTTGTGATTATACCCTAATCAAGAAACAATTAATATAGACGCGTAGAGAATGACGAGAGTAATCCGTTGATGCTAAAAGCCCTAAATTCGAAGAAATTAATTGATTGAAGATGATGATAATGATGATGATGATGATATGGGTTATGGTTGGCAACACCTCAAAGAGAGAGAAAGGAAGGAGAGAAAAAAATGAGAGAATTAGGTTTAGTAGTGCAATTGATAAAATGAAGTGAAATGGTAAAATGAAAATGAAAGTGGGGTAGGGGTATTCGGATGAAAAATGCAAGGGGTGGGCCCCATTGGCCCAAAATGATGTATTGTCTAATAGCTTGTGGCCCGAATGCCCGAACGAAGCCCGATTCGCGAAAACGTTATTACGCGATTAAATCTTCGGAGGAAACACGCACACGCAAAAAATAAAATATATAAATACTATATATACTCATATGATATAAAAATATCATAAATAAAATAATTTAGATTCAAAAATCACAAAAGTCTGATTATTGGTTTGAAAACCGAAATGATCCACCGGATAGAAATCCACGATACGTAGAAACGTACAATTCTAAATACGAATACATATATTCATATAACATATAATAAAGAATATATTATTATTAAAATACTATTATAAGTCATATAAATGACGTGGCACGAATATCAAATAACAGACGTTAAATATAACGGAAAAAGTAGGGTTGTGACAAATGATTTCTATATAAACTAAACTTTAGATCACAAATTTAACACCTTCGACTCCAGTTTTTAGAGCCCTAAACACTCCCAAAAACATCATTCATCACCACTTTTCAAAGATTTAATTGAAGATCAAAAGGATGTTCTTCATGCAATTTCAACAAAACATCAAGATTATAATCATCGACATGAGTGACTAAGTTCTTTTCTTTAATTCATCCGTTGAACAATTATTGTATATATGATTTTATTCAAATGTTATGTGATTCATAGTTTGTATTGAGAAAGTCATTTGATTTACGAATTGTGATTTGATTAAGTGATTGTTTAATGCAAATTTGTTGATTCTTATTATTGTAAGACAAGTAATTTTGATTTAGCAAATGTTCTAGGTTCAAGTAGTTCTAGTTTAGATTAACGGTAAAGACACTTGTGTGAATTGAATAGTTTGTGCCCAAGGTAGTGGTTTTAATAAACCGAAGAAATCTTGTCTATGAGACTTAAATAGTAACTTAATAGCATAATGTTTGTTTGAATGAGTAAATGTTTGATTAGGATTTGGAAGGGATAAAGGTTTTTAATTCATTGTTACAACTCGATATTTTTCTTTCTTCTTGATTAAAGTTTTCATCTTTTTAGATTAAATTGCTTAAGATAGTTAATCACTTAGTTAATCTAGAAATTAAATCCTGAAAATTGCTTGCTTTTGGCCATCATTCCCCGTGGAACGAATCCTGCTTACCCTTGCTAGTTAAAGGTAATTAGATGATTTTTTATTGGTACTTCGACGCCGATCAAGTAGGGGCATTTAGTCACGAAAATCTGGGTTTCTAAACTATTAATTCCATTCACTGTTGTAATTTCGAAATGTAGAACAAGAGCAAGTTTTGATTCAGAAATACTAACATCGGCAGACTCAACAAAAGTATAGCGAAGCACTAAAAATGAGTTCTTATTGTGCCTTTATTTGGTACCTCGCAACAATTATAATGGGTTGAATATGCTAAGTAATGCAATGCTCTTTTAGAGAATCGGTTCATTTTCAAAAAAATTTAACTTTGTTTTGTTCTTTTGTCTATTTAACCAAAAAATTGATCGTTTTAGAAAGTAATAAACCCCAATGTTTATCAAGTTCAAAAGTTTTACATTTTTGAAAATTTTTACGTTTTACGGCACTTGAGGTTTACAAGAATCTAATTATACAATACCGATATTCCACACTTAATAGTAACTCCCTTATGGACTGTAAGGTGTGTATGTAAAGTTCCGCGCCGTGTTTGGTGATCTTTCTAATCTAGTACTGGCGTTGTCTTTTTGATAAGCTCATCCTTTCTCCAAGTCATTTCTCCATTTCTTCAAGCATTGTTTGTATGGTTTGCTTATTCGTTTACATATAATCATGAAACATGCATAATAATAATATAAGTGCAGTTGTCTATATACGGAAGTACAGACCAAAGTAAGTACGTGATACATGATAGTGTAGCAAATGATAATGAAATGTAGTGAAAATTAGTGGTAGAGATGAGATAATATCACTGGTATGGATAGTAGGTCTGATCGGGTAGTGGGGGTCCAACATGCGTCTGAGTCTTGGACCTCCTGAGGCTGCGTAGCTATGACTGTCCCTCGTCCATGTAATCGGCTGACATCAAATCCTCGCGAGGAGGCTCATCCTCGAACCTATTAGCCTAAGTAGATATACTTGTACCTACCAATGTAACTATAGATCATGGAAGGTGGAGTTTCAGTTCCGATTATCTCATATAGAGATACTCAGTCAGTGTGTGATTCTAGAGGATGTTCTCTAGAGTTTTGAGGACTTATGGTGATCGAGTGCCTATATCATCCTCAACGAATGGTCAAGGCGGGAGGCTTATCTGACATTGGTGGCACATTGTGGGTCGTGCGATGGATTTTAGAAGTAAAAAAAGTGAAATGAGTACTTGCTATTGGCGGAACTCTGGTACAATTAACAGCTTTCATGATAGTATTGAAAGACGCCTTATATGATGTTTGTGAGATATTGGGGAAAGAAACAGAAATTGGAGTACCTACATGTGCAATGGCTGCACCGAAAGGGTTCAGAACATACCTTGGAGCTGGAGGAGAACATGTGAAAGTATCTTTCTTCTTATCACATGGCTAGGATCACGAGGACGTGATCCGTTATAAGTGAGGGAGAGTTGTAACGACCCGTAATTTTAAAGTATTATTTTTATTAATTTTTATACTAGTTTAATAATAACAAAAGTGATTGGAAAGTTTTGAGAGGTTGTTAAATAGAGAAAAATATTATTTTCATGATAGTATTACAATTTGGGTGTCGGAAGTCAAAAATGTTAAGTCATAGGACTTAACCGTTAGGTTTTCGTTAAAAAGGACCGTGAATGTTAAAAGCTTAGGGTGTTTTAAAAGCTGAAATTTTTGGAAGTTAGACTCCAAAAATAACCCAAAAGAGTTAGGAGTTAGTGTGTAAAGTTCGAACAAGTTTGAGACGGACTTGGAAAAGTTTGGTATTTGAGGAACTAGTTGTAATTGATGGGAACTTGACTTCTAAGCTAGAAAATCAGCCCTATTTACCTCATTTCCTTCACCAAAAATGCAGAGAATTATCTAGAAATGAGAGGGTGTTGGTAGGTGACGAATTGGAGAATAAAGGGGGAAAATCCCCAAGTTTTTCTCATGCAATTAAGGTGTGGAAGCAAGCAAACATCGTTAATGGATGCTACCACTTTAGAATCATCTTCATCATCTTCATCATCTTTATTCTAGGGGTAAGAACCCTAACTTTACATAAGCAGCTTTTCGTTAATTTATGGTTAATGGTGTTGTTTGATGTTAAAACTTGCTTATGCATGATGCTTAAACATCATGGATGAAGTATGATTTAGGGGTGGGAATTGATGATGAAATGTTTTAGATTAAGTCCATATTAGTGTTGTTAGAAAATGTAACTTGGATTTGTTGGGAATGTTTTTGTGTTTGTTTGGGTTGCATTTAGAAAAAGAGGATGAAACCCGTAGCTAAGAAAAACTGCAGAAAACATGATTTTGTATAAGTCATATAAAAATAAATGTAGCTCTATTTAGGCTGTGTGAGCACTTTTCAGAAAGTTCTTTTAATATCCTATCCAATGAACAAGTGTTGAGCTGATGAACATGGATTTAAATGGGTCATAATCTATTATCAAAATAGGGCAGTCCATATTTTTAAAATGGGTAAACTTTGTAAAAAGTTTTATAGTTTGAGATTTTGGGCTTAGTATTAGCATCAATATTAGGGAGTTATTTGGGCATAAATTGTCACTTGTAGTGGTAATGGGTCAAGTATCTTTTGGATCAAATTGGGCGGTTCATGGGTTTAGTGAATGGGTTATCATGTATGTTGTGTGCCTATGTGTTATATTGGTTAATTACTTGCTCGGATATGTTGACGGAATTTGTTTCCTTCACTTCATTTGTTGCACATTATTGAGGTGAGTTGAATGATTATATATGTGTACATAAGTTGTGGGTGATGTGGTAATAATGTTATCCGTGCGTTGGATTCACTGAACTTCGTGCATTGGAGACCGCATAGTGTGATTGTGCTATCCGTGCGTTGGATTCACTTAATTCCGTATGTTGGAGATCACATAGTGTAATGGTGTATATATACCGTGCGTTGGCAACACCATATGTCGGTTATTCGAAAAGTGCGTGAATGGTGGTTGTGACCGATTGTCGAATCACTTCACGTCGTGAGTTGATGGAAAATTTGGGGATTAGTGCTACATCGTGCGTTGTATATACACTATAGGTTGTGCGTTTACCATTCCCCAATGATTATGGTTAACCATATTGTGTGTGTTGTTTATTTAGCATTATATCTCGTGATTACGTGCTAATTGAGTTGCTAGCTTGTATGTGTTATATGCGAAGTTTTTACAAGTAAGGTGATTTATGTATGTGTATATATAATTATTTCATTAACAAAGCTTTTACTTATCCCTCATTGTTGTTACTTTTTTATAGGTACTGGTTGATGTGGTGAAGACATTTAGCTTTAGACTAGATACTTAGACATTTCTAGGGCACTTAGCGGAATTGATACTGAATATTTGATCATTGGTAGGGGTTGACGAGTCCTTGGGATCATGCTCTTAGTGTCGGTTTTGGGGTCGTTGAGTCTTAAACCATTGATTTAGTAATTTGGGTCAACATTACCACTAGTTTATGTAACGGGTCGTCAATGACCCAAGAGGCGTTTAATCCTGGTTATGTACTTTAGACAATTTTTTATGTACGTTTAAGTTTAAACAAGTTTTGATTTGAAGTAAATGTTTTGATAAATATTGGTGTTGAATGTGTACTTAAAAATGGGTCAAAATGGGTTTTCAAGGCTGAAACTGAAGTTTCAACACATGGTGTGCCGCACCTGAAAAGAATGTGCTGCACCATAATGTGGAAAAATCTACTGACTTTGAATTTTCAAAACTTAGTTTTAAGGTGCGTCGCAATGGGCACATGGTGCGTCGCACCTATGTTGAGGTGCGTCGCACCTTATGTTATCTTTTAGAAAGAAGAAAAATGGTCGTTTATCGAATATTAACGGGTTGTGGTCGTTTCAAAGCCCGTGACTAGGTTGAATAACTTTGTGACCCATGAGATTTAAATAAGTAAGCTGATCGATGGGTGCTTTTTCACCTGGCCACCTAAGGCTCAGGTCTGGGATTATTGGTCTCGAAAAGTCTTCTATAAAATCTCATAGAAAGGTGCAAGAATTTATTCTCTAATGTAAACTTATCATCGAGCTCATAGGCCCTTAAAATGAGTTGATCCCCGTTTTAAAAAAAAAAAACATATATCGAGCTCTGTATTTCAAAAATGCCAAGCTTAAGTTAAGTTTTCTTGAGGACATGCAAACTTCAAGCGTGAGGGATTTGATAACGCCAAAATTATACATATTTTTCACCATGTATTTTGGCGTTATCAAGCTTAAATATATGTAATTACCCTGAATATTGTAACGACCCGACTTTTTTGACATATATTTTTTGTGCTCTATACTTTCACGAAACTGCGTATTTGTGCGTATTGAGCTAGTTTATGCTCTGGGATCTTTATTTCATGACTAATTACTTTCGTTAATTTCTTAAAACGTGCTATTAAGTGTTTAATCACTTAACTTGATCCTCGAATGCTTTTACGACCGTTAGTGTCACTTTTCGTTTGAAATGAGCTATGTACTTTGTACACATTAAAATTTTGTCATAATTGGAATATTATGACTACGTAATACTAATTGTTATTTTCTAATGACAATTACTTGGCTTATTGGTTGCTTAATTACGCTTAGTAATTTACTAATGCACAGTAGTTAGTCTTAATGGACTTTCTACCTTATTGGACTTAAGCCCACCCTACTCTAGCTAATGGACTCTTAAATTAGCCCAACTTTAAAAAGTTTATGACCCATTAAAATGTAAGACAAAAACCCATTAAGATGAGCCAACATACTAGCATTTTTGTTAACCATTACCATACATGTTGTAGTGACCCGAACTTTTCCATGTTTATATATATTAAATGAAATTGTTATTTACATGATTAAGTGTTTCCAACATGTTAAGCAATCAAACTTGTTAAGACTTGATTAATTGAAATAAGTTTCATATAGACAATTGACCACCCAAGTTGACCGGTGATTCACGAACGTTAAAACTTGTAAAAAACTATATGATGTCATATATATGGATATATATGGATATATATATATATATATATATATATATATATATATATATATATATATATATATATATATATATATATATATATATATATATATATATATATATATATATATATATATATATATATATATATAGTTAACATGGTATTATGATAAGTAAACATATCATTAAGTATATTAATAATGAACTACATATGTAAAAACAAGACTACTAACTTAAGGATTTCGAAACGAGGCATATATGTAACGATTATCGTTGTAACGACATTTAATTGTATATATATCATATTAAGATATATTAATACATCATAATATCATGATAATGTAATAATTTAACATCTCTTTAGATATAATAAATAATGGGTTAACAATATTTAACAAGATCGTTAACCTAAAGGTTTCAAAACAACACTTACATGTAACGACTAACGATGACTTAACGACTCAATTAAAATGTATATACATGTAGTGTTTTAATATATATTCATACACTTTTGAAAGAATTCAAGACACTTATCAAAGTACTTCTACTTAATAAAAATTCTTACAATTACATCCTCATTCATTTTCATCAACAATTCTACTCGTATGCACTCGTATTCGTACTCGTACAATACCCAGCTTCTAAATGTATTTACTATTGGTATATATACTCCAATGATCATCTCTTAGCAGCCCTTGTGAGTCACCTAACACATGTGGGAACCATCATTTGGCAACTAGCATGAAATATCTCATAAAATTACAAAAATATTAGTAATCATTCATGACTTATTTACAAGTAAACCAAAGTATACATCCTTTATATCTAATCCATATACCAACGACCAAAAACACCTACAAACACTTTCATTCTTCAATTTTCTTCATCTAATTAATCTCTCTCAAGTTCTATCTTCAAGTTCTAAGTGTTCTTCATAAATTCTATAAGTTCTAGTTTCATAAAATCAAGAATACTTCTAAGTTTGCTAGCTTACTTCCAATCTTGTAAAGTGATCATCCAACCTCAGGAAATCTTTATTATTTACAGTAAGATATCTTTCTAATATAAGGTAATACTCATATTCAAACTTTGATTCAATTTCTATAACTATAACAATTTTATTTCGAGTGGAAATCTTAGTTGAACTTGTTTTCGTGTCATGATTCTGCTTCAAGAACTTTCAAGCCATCCAAAGATCCTTTGAAGCAAGATCTATTTTTCTCATTTCCAGTAGGTTTACCTAATAAAATTTAGGTAGTAATGATGTTCATAACATCATTCGATTCATACATATAAAACTATCTTATTCGAAGATTTAAACTTGTAATCACTAGAACATAGTTTAGTTAATTCTAAACTTGTTCGCAAATAAAGTTAATCCTTCTAACTTGACTTTTAAAATCAACTAAACACATGTTCTATATCTATATGATATGCTAACTTAATGATTTAAAACCTGGAAACACAAAAAACACCGTAAAACCGGATATACACCGTCGTAGTAACACCACGGGCTTTTTTGGGTTAGTTAATTAAAAACTATGATAAACTTTGATTTAAAAGTTGTTCTTCTAGGAAAATTATTTTTCTTATGAACATGAAACTATATCCAAAAATCATGGTTAAACTCAAAGTGGAAGTATGTTTTCCAAAATGGTCATCTAGACGTCGTTCTTTTGACTGAAATGACTACCTTTACAAAAAATGACTTGTAACCTGTATTTCTGACTATAAACTTATAATTTTTATATTTAGATTCATAAACTTAAGTTCAATATGAAACCATAGCAACTTGAAACACTCAAAACGGATTTAAAACGAAGAAGTTATGGGTAAAACAAGATTGGATAATTTTTCTTGTTGTAGCTACGTGAAAATTGGTAACAAATCTATATTAATTATATCCTAGCTAACTCATATTGTATTATACATGTATTCTAATATATTATGTAATCTTGGGATACCATAGACATGAATACAATGTTTTGACATATCATATCGACCCATCTATATATATATTTCGGAACAACCATAGACACTCTATATGCAGTAATGTTGGAGTTAGCTATACAGGGTTGAGGTTGATTCCAAAATATTATATATACTTTGAGTTGTGATCTAGCCTGAGGCTTGTATACACGAGGTCGTGGATTGATTCAAGATAATATATATTGCTTTCTTTTCTGTACATCTAACTGTGGGCAACTAGTTGTAGGTTACTAACGAGGACAGCTGACTTAATAAACTTAAAACAGCAAAACGTATTAAAAATGTTGTAAATATATTTTAAACATACTTTGATATATATGTACATATTTGTTATAGGTTCATGAATCGACCAGTGGCCAAGTCTTACTTCCCGACGAAGTAAAAATCTGTGAAAGTGAGTTATAGTCCCACTTTTAAAATCTAATATTTTGGGATGAGAATACATGCAGTTTTATAAATGTTTTACAAAATAGACACAAGTAAATGAAACTACATTCTATGGCTGGATTATTAAACCAAATATGCCCATTTTTAGTCTGGTAATCTAAGAATTAGGGAACAGACACCCTAATTAACGCGAATCTTAAAGATAGATCTATTGGGCCCAACGAGTCCCATCCAAAGTACCGGATGCTTTAGTACTCCGAATTCATCATTGTTAGGACCCCGAAGTTGTATAGTGTTAATGTGAATTAAGCTTAAATGAAGGTTCCTTAGAAGAGGGCTATATAAGGAACCTAAGTAGTCCTAATTAGATAGCCATTGTATTGTAACTGAGTTCTAGAAGCTGTGGAATGTAATTTTACCGATTCTCTCTCATACCGAGTCTCCTTCCTACATACCGAATCTCATTCTATCTTAACATTTCTCTCAATCTCAACATGATCTAACCTATCATTTGGTATCAGATCTTCCAGGAAGTGATTCTATATCACTATATCAATCCAGAGATTGTAGATTACAGAATCTGAATACTCTCGGTAAAATGAATCAGATTCGGTATTATTGAATTTGATAATCTGACATTCAGATTCTTGTGATAAGTTCAGCGAAGGTGTATTAGGTCTATTAGAAAGAGTTTCGATCATCGTTACAGCTTTTTAACTTCAATTATGGAGAATCAAGTTGATTTTTAGAGTTTGTGGCTAAAACTCTCGGTATTGCTTAATTCAAGCTTGATTCTGGATTTTTGTGAAGATTTAAAGATTCAGTTGTGTTCGTGAGGTGTTAAATCACATTTCTGTCGGTTCAATTTCTTCAATTCTTCAAGTTTTGAAGATTTGATCAACACTCGGTATCGTAACCGTCATACCGAGTCTGCTTCATTACTGAAAATTCATCTTAAGTGTTGCAGATTGTGGTGTGTTTGTGATTCTATCACATTCGGTTTGATTATACGCAGCTAATTGGTGTGGTTTGAGAAAGGATTCTGTTATATTTCTAAGTTTTAGACTTAGACTCGGTATTGTCAACTGCTACAGTTGACATTCGGTATCCTGAATCTTCGGTATCATTGATATTCTGTTTGTTACTAACTTGTTTTCTTGTGCAGCAAGGTTACCGAATCTAATTCAAGGGAATTGGATTGAGTTTACACATAATATTTTACAGAATTTGACTACCGAGTCATTTACCGAATCAGAATCTCGGTTTCACTTAATCCTTTGGTTTTAAGTATTCTGAGGCTTTAAGTTGTGTGGTTACCGAATCCATACCGAATCTGGGTGTGTTACTTGTGATTCTTATCAGTTTCTGATACAGAATATGGTTTACCGAATTGTTACTGAATCTGCTAAAGTACCGAACCACTTACTGAGTCTACTACTATACCGAATCTTTACCAAATCTGACATTCTTGTTAGATTTTATACTGAACCCTGATCATAGATTGTGTTTAATACCGAATCTATACCGAATCTACCTCAATTTAAGATGTCTACTCAAGATACTCTTATCATTGGATCAGATTCCCGACCTCCGGTGTTGCTTAATGGCAAGTACACTCAGTGGCTTCATCGTATCACTCAGTACATAGACTATAAGGGTGAGAAAGCTAAACATATATGGGCTTCTATGAGAGATGGTCCAGTTGTTGATTTTCATCCAGATACTGGTATGCCAATTCCAGTCTATGAATTTTCTGGTGATAAACGTGAAAGAGCTCAGGGTGACATAGAGGCTAAGAATATTGTCATGCAAGCTATCCCATATGAGCTACTGGAAAATGTTGATAGCAACAATAAAGCAAAAGATATATGGGATAAGATCAAATGACAACAAGAAGGTTATGACAAGTCAGACGTTACTAAATTGAATAAGTCTCTGGGATTGTATGAAGATTTCAAGCAGGAACCAGAAGAACTACTCAAGGATACCTACCGTCGTTTCAATGGTGTTCTCAATGAGTTGAAAAGGTGTAAGATTGTAAAAGTACATGCTGAAGTCAACATGAAATTCCTCAAAAAGCTCAATGCTAATTGGCTTCCTTATGGAACCATTGTTCGATCTACCAAAAAGATTGACAAGTTGACTATTCATGAGCTTGTTGGAGTTCTTATGCATTACCAACCTGAGGCATCTAAACTTCAAGAAGGAAGGAAAGAGTCTTCTTCGGGTGATCCTCTTGCTCTAATTGCCAAAAAGAAGAGCAAATCATTTTCCAAAAGCTTGTCCAAGAAAGTGCTTGTTGAAGAATTAACTGATTCTGAAGCGTTGAATCTTTCCGATGTTGATGATTCTCACCTTGAATTAGTCAAGATGTGTATGACCCGAATATTTATCTTGTATACTTGTGTACTTATGACATTCGAGAACGGGCTTCGTTGAATATTGTTATGTAATTTAAAAAGGTAAAAGAATCTGAAACTGGCTACTTGCGCGCCGCGCGGGTCTGGGGCGCGCCGCGCCAAATCGCGCAGACAGCCCTCTTCTTCTTTTTAATTGTTTTAGCTGGTTTGGATCAGTTTTGGATGATATTCACATCCATTCATCACTCTCAAACTATTTTAGAGAGAGAGAGAGATTCTAGAGAGAGATTTAGGGTTTTGGTGAAGAAGGAGGTCGAATTGATCAAAAGCTCGAGTTCTAAAGTTGTTCCTTTCGTTCCTAGCTACGTTGTGGTTGTATTGGTAAGCTCAAACTCCGAATTTCATTTATTGGATTTGTTATTCAAGTTAGGGTTTTGAGTTAGTTTAATGAAAAACCCTTTTAGATGATGAAATGGGTTTAGTGATGCTAGTAATTGGGTTTATTGTTAATTGTTGGTGGATTTTGGGTTGGTGAACTAATTGGCTATGTTTAGGACTTGAAATTGAGTTTAATCACTTAAGTTAGTGATTATGAAGTATTGAAACCCATTTAAGGTTATTTGGTTGACTAATTGTGACTTTGGGTCAAATTAGGGTTTGGTGGTGATTATGACCCATTTGGCGATTTAATGAGGTTTATAAACTTAAAATGGATTAAGTTGAAGTATTAAACCGAGTTAAAAGTGTTTTGGTGTCAAAACTTGTAAATGGTGAGATTTTGACCTTATGGGTCAAAATTAGGGTTTAAGTGTCAAAATGGGTATGACACGTGTTTAACACTTGAGTTCGGGTTTAATTGGCGTATTAGGACCATTCTCACTTGTGTTAGTGATTATTGGTTAGTTTTGGGCACGGTTTGTGCTTGGAAGTGCATTTGGGTCGAAATTGCACTAAGTGACGAATTGGGTTGATTTGTAAATCCACTCTAAGTGTATTGTTGTAATTGTGATAATGGAATAGGTACTTTCCATTGGCGAGTTGCGGATTTCTTGGAAGCATTCTTCAAGACTTCAAGGTGAGTGATAATATCCTATGTGCATATGTATGTGTAGGATGGGTGCGGGTCGGGTGAAGTGGTTCTCGGTTATAGAGCTCACTTCACATAGAGGTGGATTTGATAGACTTGCGTTTAGATCCAATTGGCACGGTTGTGCGTTTTGGTTGACCATATTTGGCGAGGTACACGTTTTGTGTGTACACTATCACACGTGATTGTGATGTGGATGATATAACCCCAATGGCGAAGGGGTTTGAGTTGGAGAAGTGAATCGCGTGTAGTTCGGATTCACGATGACGCGTGTAGTTCGGTCATCTTATCAAAATGAATCTCGTGTAGTTCAGATTCATGGTGACTCGTGTAGTTCGGTCATCTTATCAAAATGAATCTCGTATAGTTCGGATTCATGGTGACTCGTGTAGTTCGGTCATCTTATTGAGGTAGTAATCTCGTGTGGTTTCGGATTACTAAGGCTCGTGTAGTTCGGCCAACCTCGATGTTGTGAAGATAGTAATGTCGTGTGGTTTCGGATTACTAAGGCTCGTGTAGTTCGGCCAATCTTCATTGTGGTATTTGGTTCTCGGTATTGGGTTAAGGTGTTAACCTTGTTCGTTTATAATGTTATATTTTAATGTATTGTTGTGTTGTAGCTAACCCTCCGGGTGTAGCTATTTGGCGTTGTTCACATCGTCGTTGGTGAACTTATATTGTTGTTGTATCTTTAGCTCGTTGCTTAGAGATCGTACGGTATGCTTAGTGTAGTGCCTTATATATGGATGCCTCGGTATGCGGTATTTGTTATTTTGTGGCGTGTCCATTTTATACATATATATGTATGTAGTATATTATCATTCACTAAGCGTTAGCTTACCCTCTCGTTGTTGACTCTTTTTATAGATTGCATGCGGATGGTGGCTCGGGTAAGCACGAGGATTAGAGGACTTGCATAGTTTGCGTAGAAGGCTTGCTTTTGGATTTATTAGGATTGGGTAGCATATCCCCAATCGCCATGCTCGGCTTTGTTTTGTATTAAAAGTCTTATGGTCAAAAATTGTATTTTGATACTTAAAGGGTAATTTGGGTCGATGTGGGCCCCGCTTCGTAAACATAATTTTATTAATGGGACGCGCTAGTTTTTATATATTGAACATGCGGTTAAAAGCGTTTTGTCTAAATACGTCGAGAACTAGTCAAACATTTTCGCATTTAAAGACTTTCCGGACAGTCAGGTTTGGCGCGCCGCGCGGCCTATATGGCGCGCCGCGCCAGGTGGCAGTTCAGCAAATTTTTTTTTATCTTGTATTTTCACGTGGTTTGTTCGCGGGTTGGTTTGGGTTGTTACAAGTGGTATCAGAGCATGGTCTAAGGGATTTAGGTGACTTGAGATAGGTGCCTAGACTTAGACTTGTGTGTGCTTAAATTGTTGCGGGACTTGTAGGATTACGGGTCGGAATTGGTTTGGTTAGTGCCTTGGCTATAGGTTGACTAACGTTTATATTAGTAATGCGGATATTATTAATATGTTGTTGTGTTGTGATAATAATTCTCGCGTGTGTTTGTACCGCGTAGAATTTTGGTTGTGTTTGTGTATATCATCGAGCGAGACGGTCGTTGTACTAACGAGTCGATGCGGCATGTGTGCATAATAAGAACTTGCAAACCTTATTACGGGTGCAAATCGTGTCTAACAAGTGATGTACGATGAGTGTTTAGCAAGATGGGGCTGTGTCGTGCGTACGGTTTTACACGTTCGTGGACTAATCGTTTTGCATTCTTTAGAATGACGACGCGAAACGAGATCGAGACGAATGATGAGGAGTTTAATACTAGAGTTGCGGCCGCCATTGCGGAGCAAATGGGTGCGTTGGAAGAAAAAATGGATAGGAAGTATTCCGAATTTCGGGGTAGTAGTGAAATGGAGCATTATCTTAAGAGCTTCATGAGGACTAAACCCCCGATGTATGACGGGAAACCGGATCCTTTGATAAGCACAACTTGGATTTCGGACGTCGAAGGGTGTTTCCGTACTATTGATTGCCCTCCTGAGAGAAATACGAGACTCGCTACGAGTTTGTTGCGGGGTAGGGCAGGGGATTGGTTGGATGGTAAGATTGATCTTGTAGGTGGCGAGACGTTTATGGCTTTATCGTGGGACGACTTTAAGGAGGAATTCTTCGAGGAGTTCCGGACTTCGACCGATTTGTGGGAATTGCGTAATGAGTTGCGAAATTTGCGACAAGGATCTATGGATTTGAGTACTCTCAAGACGACCTTTATGGCGAAGGCTCGTTTTTGTCCGGAGTATTTGGGGAATGATCGTTTGTTGATGGGAGATTTCTATCGGACCTTGAATGATGACTTGAAAAGTAAAATTAGCCGGGGTCAAGCGAAATCGTTTTCGGAATTATTCGACTTGGCTAGAGGTTTCGAGTCGTATTCGCGATCGAAAAAGGGTGAACCTTCAAGTGAGCGAAGGGTCATTTCTTATGGTGCTCCAAGTAAGAGGGCTAAGGGTCCGAGTGTTAGCACGGGTGGTACGCGAGCGGGTATGTCGGATTCTAGTGCGACTAGATGTTACAATTGTGGCGTGAGGGGTCACAAGTCTTGGGAATGTTCGGTACCAAAGGGTGATGGTATGGTGTGCTTCAATTGCCAAAAAGAAGGACATCGTAAGTCGGAATGTCCCAAGTTAGCGGGGACGGGTGCGGCCAGGAGACGTTAAGGTACGTTTAATTTTGATAAATATGTCTTTTGATTATTTATTAAATGCCGTTTGAGTTTGAGTTGCGTGCCTTTGTTGTGCATGTTATGCTATGGGTGACGTTCCTAATGGAAGTACCCTATGTTGATGTTTGATTGACGGGCGAAGGGCGTAAGACTTGGTGCAACCAAGCATTCCTTAGTATTTGGGAAACGTTTCTACCAAGCCACGGAAATGGTTTTGGTGTTTGGTTGTTAAGCGCGCGTTCGCTTTTATGTTGAAGTGACGAATCATGAGGTTCGTCGGTTGGTTGGAACCCTTGAGATCGAGTGTTTTAAATCTCGATGTGTGTTGGTAATGGAGTCTTTATGACGCGACATTAGGTGCCTCTTTTATACCTACTAGCGTGGTGTTCGACTCCGATTGTGTTGCGGTACACTTTTCGTTCAAAGTGTTTAAGGGTTGGTTAAAATCCTTCGTGTGCTCAAGGTTGGAGCAAGATGTGGTAATGGGTTGTACGAACCCAATTATTGGTAAAGTCTACCTTTGGAAGCATTGTACGAGTGTACGAGATGCGGTTATGGAACGTAATTCTAAGTGGGGGAGTTACACTCCCGCACGAGGAAGTTTTAGTGTGAGATTTCGGATGATGCTATTGGTAGACCCGGAAAATGTTGTCGAGACCTGGTTGGGTCGATTTGTGGTAGAGTACAATTTCGGATAAATTGTACTTATGGTTTGGATTTGAATCATCACTGAGGTGGTAACGTGGTAAATCTCGTAGAGAGATAATGGACGTGTTTGGCGAGCAAGGTGAAATCCTCCGGTTAAGGGAGGTGTGTGTCGGGTTCTCTTGTGGAGAATTATTGTTTGGTACCTATGTTTGGTATAGGTGGTTCTTGCTCGATTATGGTATGGTTGTTTGATGAAGCATGATCTTTAGGGTCCGCTGACTTCATCATGGGAATACGTGATTGGTGGAGCATGACTTTCGGGGTCCGCTGACTTCAACATGAACGTGGTGTTATATCGGTGAAGCATGATCTTCGGGTCCGCTGACTTCATCCGGTGTTGTGATCGGTGAAGCATGATCTTCGGGTCCGCTGACTTCATCCGGTGTTGTGATTGGTGGAGCATGACCTTCGGGGTCCGCTGACTTCATCAAGGGAGTAGTGTTATGTCGGTATGGTGTAACACTATCGGGAAATGCGAGTACCGGTGGGAAATGCGAGTACCATTCCTGTATTGAGATTGTGGATCGCGTGTGTTTTTGGATTCACGATGACGCGTGTAGTTCGGTCATCTTATTGGAATGAATCTCGTGTAGTTCGGATTCATGGTGACTCGTGTAGTTCGGTCATCTTATTGGAATGAATCTCGTGTAGTTCGGATTCATGGTGACTCGTGTAGTTCGGTCATCTTATTGAGGTAGTAATCTCGTGTGGTTTTTGATTACTAAGGCTCGTGTAGTTCGGCCAACCTCGATGTTGTAGAAGTGAATCTCGTGTAGTTCGGATTCACAAATGACTCGTGTGATTTCGGTCATTGTATTGAGGAGTGAGTCTCGTGTAGTTCGGATTCACAATTGACTCGTGTAGTTCGATCATTCCTCCGGGATAGTGACTCTCGTGTAGTTCGGATTCACTATGGCGCGTGTAGTTCGGCCATTCCTGATTGTTGTTGTGGTGAAGGTAGTGAGTCGCGTGTAGTTCGGATTCACTAGGGCGCGTGTGTTTTCGGCCAGCCTTCGTGTCGTGTGATCTATTGGTTGTTTGATACACCAATGGTAGGGTCGCAAGGACCATGTTACGGGAACTATCGGTCATTTTATACGTCGATGGTGGGGTCGTGAGGACCATGTTGTGGGATTAGTGAGGCGATAGCCGTGTTTCGCTCACATGTTTGTTACGGGTGTGACGATCGTCGATTTTGTACACCATGGGATTAGCGTCGCCATAGTCGCTTGGGCGCTACCGGTTTCTAACCGTTGGATTATGATGTTACGATAGTTGTGTATTGGTCGTATTGCGCACTACAATGGATGTTTATTGATTGATGAGATCCGTAAGGATTAGTTTGGTTCGGTCTTCAACGTTCGGATTGTTGACTTTAGGTTGAGACTTGGTCACTTTTAGCGTTGTCCGTGGTAAAGGTACGCTAAGGAATTGATATCTCGGTACGAGATTAGTTGAGTTTCTCCCGATGTTGGGGTAGGAGCATGGTTTTAGTGCTCGGATTGTGGTTTTGATAAATCGTGGGTGACGATTTTAGTGGTTAAAGGTGATTCATTGGGAAGAATTGTCTAGGAAAGTTCGTACTGGGACTTGAGTGAGGATCGTTGAGTAGGTCCGGATTGGTTAAGTGGAGAAGATCACGAGGACGTGATCGAGTTTAAGTGGGGGAGAGTTGTAAGACCCGAATTTATCTTGTATACTTGTGTACTTATGACATTCGAGAACGGGCTTCGTTGAATATTGTTATGTAATTTAAAAAGGTAAAAGAATCTGAAACTGGCTACTTGTGCGCCGCGCGGGTCTGGGGCGCGCCGCGCCAAATCACGTAGACAGCCCTCTTCTTCTTTTTAATTGTTTTAAATGAAGGGCAATTGGGTAATTTCACTTGGGGCCGTATTTGTGAGCCATATTAGCTGGTTTGGATCAGTTTTGGATGATATTCACATCCATTCATCACTCTCAAACTATTTTAGAGAGAGAGAGAGAGAGATTCTAGAGAGAGATTTAGGGTTTTGGTGAAGAAGGAGGCCGAATTGATCAAAAGCTCGAGTTCTAAAGTTGTTCCTTTCGTTCCTAGCTACGTTGTGGTAGTATTGGTAAGCTCAAACTCCGAATTTCATTTATTGGATTTGTTATTCAAGTTAGGGTTTTGAGTTAGTTTAATGAAAAACCCTTTTAGATGATGAAATGGGTTTAGTGATGCTAGTAATTGGGTTTATTGTTAATGGTTGGTGGATTTTGGGTTGGTGAACTAATTGGCCATGTTTAGGACTTGAAATTGAGTTTAATCACTTAAGTTAGTGATTATGGAAGTATTGAAACCCATTTAAGGTTATTTGGTTGACTAATTGTGACTTTGGGTCAAATTAGGGTTTGGTGGTGATTATGACCCATTTGGCGATTTAATGAGGTTTATAAACTTAAAATGGATTAAGTTGAAGTATTAAACCGAGTTAAAAGTGTTTTGGTGTCAAAACTTGTAAATGGTGAGATTTTGACCTTATGGGTCAAAATTAGGGTTTAAGTGTCAAAATGGGTATGACACGTGTTTAACACTTGAGTTCGGGTTTAATTGGTGTATTAGGACCATTCTCACTTGTGTTAGTGATTATTGGTTAGTTTTGGGCACGGTTTGTGCTTGGAAGTGCATTTGGGTCGAAATTGCACTAAGTGACGAATTGGGTTGATTTGTAAATCCACTCTAAGTGTATTGTTGTAATTGTGATAATGGAATAGGTACTTTCCATTGGCGAGTTGCGGATTTCTTGGAAGCATTCTTCAAGACTTCAAGGTGAGTGATAATATCCTATGTGCATATGTATGTGTAGGATGGGTGCGGGTCGGGTGAAGTGGTTCTCGGTTATAGAGCTCACTTCACATAGAGGTGGATTTGATAGACTTGCGTTTAGATCCAATTGGCACGGTTGTGCGTTTTGGTTGACCATATTTGGCGAGGTACACGTTTTGTGTGTACACTATCACACGTGATTGTGATGTGGATGATATAACCCCAATGGCGAAGGGTTTTGAGTTGGAGAAGTGAATCGCGTGTAGTTCGGATTCACGATGACGCGTGTAGTTCGGTCATCTTATCAAAATGAATCTCGTGTAGTTCGGATTCATGGTGACTCGTGTAGTTCGGTCATCTTATCAAAATGAATCTCGTGTAGTTCGGATTCATGGTGACTCGTGTAGTTCGGTCATCTTATTGAGGTAGTAATCTCGTGTGGTTTCGGATTACTAAGGCTCGTGTAGTTCGGCCAACCTCGATGTTGTGAAGATAGTAATCTCGTGTGGTTTCGGATTACTAACGCTCATGTAGTTCGGCCAATCTTCATTGTGGTATTTGGTTCTCGGTATTGGGTTAAGGTGTTAACCTTGTTCGTTTATAATGTTATATTTTAATGTATTGTTGTGTTGTAGCTAACCCTCCGGGTGTAGCTATTTGGCGTTGTTCACATCGTCGTTGGTGAACTTATATTGTTGTTGTATCTTTAGCTCGTTGCTTAGAGATCGTACGGTATGCTTAGTGTAGTGCCTTATATATGGATACCTCGGTATGCGGTATTTGTTATTTTGTGGCGTGTCCATTTTATACATATATATGTATGTAGTATATTATCATTCACTAAGCGTTAGCTTACCCTCTCGTTGTTGACTCTTTTTATAGATTGCATGCGGATGGTGGCTCGGGTAAGCGCGAGGATTAGAGGACTTGCATAGTTTGCGTAGAAGGCTTGCTTTTGGATTTATTAGGATTGGGTAGCGTATCCCCAATCGCCATGCTCGGCTTTGTTTTGTATTAAAAGTCTTATGGTCGAAAATTGTATTTTGATACTTAAAGGGTAATTTGGGTCGATGTGGGCCCCGCTTCGTAAACATAATTTTATTAATGGGACGCGCTAGTTTTTATATATTGAACATGCGGTTAAAAGCGTTTTGTCTAAATACGTCGGGAACTAGTCAAACATTTTCGCATATAAAGACTTTCCGGACAGTCAGGTTTGGCGCGTCGCGCGGCCTATATGGCGCGCCGCGCCAGGTGGCAGTTCAGCAAATTTTTTTTTATCTTGTATTTTCACGTGGTTTGTTCACGGGTTGGTTTGGGTTGTTACAACATGGCAGCCATGTTCACAAATGCCTTGAACAAACACAAGTTTAAAGGCAACTCAAGCAATCAACGCAAAAACTCATCATCTTCCTCGTACTACAAGAAAGCTGATCAATCCAAACAACAACGTGCTGATGATTCCAAGAAGGAAGATTCAATCTGTTTCAATTGTGGCAAAGCTGGTCATTACTCTCGTGAGTGCAAGATGCATAAGAAGAAGGACGCAGCTTACTACAAGAATAAAATGTTGATGGCTAAGATCGTGGAAACTAGGGGAGAGCTGAAATCGGTTGATGATACTTGGTTTAACTGAACTGATGATTTAGACTCAGAGGTGGAACATGCAAATGTTTGCAAGGTGACTAAGCTCATCAAGGCTAAAGAAGCATTGGAGAATTTTGACTCAACATCTGACTATGATGAGGTACAATCAACTGAAATCTCACCTGATTTTATAAAAATGCAAAATGACTTGATGAAGAATCTGGTTTCAATGTCAAAAGAAGTCAAAGGCTTAAAATCCGAAAACAAGATTTTAAAAGATAAAATCAAACTAAATGAGACCAGACCTTTCTCATCCAAATTGCAAACGGATGTGCAACGATTGACTCACCAACTCAGCTCTACGGAAACTGAGTTAGAAGATCTTAAAAAGACAATTCATCCGATTAAAGTCGAACGAACTGATTATCGTTTAAAATATGAACGACTTGCAGAAAAAGTTCAATTCTTAGAAAAAGATCTTTCTGATTTAAAAAACCAACATGAACCCACACTTTTAAAGCTAAATAAGAAAATTATTCATTTAGAAAATGCCATAATTGAAAAAGACACTGAAATTTCTTCGTTGTCAAAAGAGTCTGTTCTAATGAAAGCTCAACTTGCTCGATATGAGGAAAAACTCTATCGTACAGAGAAATATAAAGCTTTCATTGATTTAGAACTTTCAAAACAAACAATTTTCATGAACAGACCAAAAACGATTCATGGTGAAAAGTGGGGGTTGGGTTATGAAGATCCTAAGATCTTAGATGGAGCTTCCAAAAAGATTCCAGGATTATATCATTCTGATTACTTTCAAGCTTGTTTACCACCGCATTTTGTGCATGCTTCTGATGTTGATTTTGATGATATTATTGTTAATCACAAATCTAAAAAATACCATCAAATTAGCTTAATGTATGAGAAAATTAATGCAAAAATGGGTAAATTAAATCCTGATTTCTTGAAGGAACTTGTTGAAACTGAAAAGAATGTGCAATGTGCTAATTATGTGCCGACACGTAGATTGGTTTACATTCCTACACTCATGCTAGAGAAGTACATTTTAATGCTTGAGAATGAAGTGTTTAACAAACCTAGTTCCAGCATTGTTAACATAGATGAGGTGTTTGATAAATCAACTTTTGATGTGAAACCAATTCTACCTGCTTTACCTGTATCTCCAGATGATGTTTTCCGTGAAGACCTAGCACATGAACTAACTGTTTTCTTTGAGACAAAATCTCTAGGTCCAAATTCTTTAGATGAAAAAGTAAAACCTCATAATGAACCAATCATTGAACCTTTGATAGATTTTTAAAGTCAACTTCATCCTTTGCATGATTATTATTTGCATTTGCCTGCTGTACGTAATTTGAATCGTATAGTAGCTCAACTAGAATAGGAGAATATTGACTTGTAACTTAAGTGCCATTCATTAGAACAAATGCTTGCTTTGTGTGATAAATTGCTTTCACTGCCTAAGAAAGAATGTACCTATGCTTTTAAGGAGGGTGAAGTGATAGTTTATGCTGAAGAATTATGTCTTGAGATTAAAAGCTTAAAACAAAAGATAATTCAACTGAAACAGGCGAACACACTTAAGTAATCATCTAATGTTGAAACCAATGTGCTTGAATGTATTGGTGGGATTACTAAGAAGGGGAAGGGAACAACGACATCTAAGGATGTAAAACCCATTACTATTCTTAAAAATCCTCTACGTTCTCAATTTGGCAATCGTGGTTCAAAAGTTGTTTCTACAACTCAATTTGTTGTCAAAAAGGTTCACTCTCCCGCTGGTTCTGTGTCAACTGAAAAGATTCCTATGATTCCAATGACAAAAACTTCAAAAGCGAGTCTTTTAACGACATCAGTTAAGTCCACACAACACACAAGTCCTAAACCTGATTTAAGTGAGTATGATGCAAAAGAATGTAAAATCAAATTGGAGATTTTACAAAATCAATCATCTCATGTGTCAACTGAAAAGTTTGGATGTCTAACTAACAAAGGTGTTTTTCATGTCACAGGTCATAATCTAAACTTGAATTACAAATCTGTATGGGTTCCTAAGTCCACGACTAAGAAAGTAGCAACCAAACCAATGCAATCTGCTAGTTGGCCTAGGAAATCATCTCATGTTTTTCAATTTTTGTCTGTGAACAAAACATCTACTTGGAATAAGTTGTGTGTTAAGACTTCTGATAACGATGTAAAACTTGATATTGTGTATGATGCTTCATGTAATGTGATTTTAAATGATGCTTTATTGTCTAAAGTGCATGATGCTTTACGTGATTATTTCATCATTGATCCAAAGTTTATTGCTGGTACTAACCGAAAAGGACCCAAGAATCTTTGGTTACCTAACTATAGGAAATTCACATTTACAGAGTTTCGACATCTGTGTTTGGTATATCGATTTCGGTTGTTCTCGACACATGACGGGCGATAAATCCTTGCTTGTCAACTTCATTGACAAATTCCTAGGAACGGTTACATTTGGAAATGATGAAATTGCAGCGATAACGGGTTACGGAGATTATGTGCAAAATGGCATAACAATCAAACGGGTTTCATATGTTGAAGGTTTGGGGTGCAGTTTATTTAGTGTGAGTCAATTCTGCGATGGAGATCTTAAAGTTCTGTTTGAACGTAGTCAATGCTCAGTGCAATCCACCGAAGGAAATGATCTTCTTGTTGGTAAACGTTGTGCTTCACTATATACTATTGACCTCAATAATGCACCTTCACATACAACCATGTGTTTGGCTACTCGTTCTACCAAAGAAAATTCATGGTTATGGCATCATCGGATGTCACACCTGAATTAAAAGGGTATCAATCGACTGGTCTCTAAAGACTTAGTTGATGGTATTCCAACCTTTCAATATGATAAGCATCATGTGTGTCCATCATGTGCGATGGGTAAGCTGAAACGGACTAATCATCCGCTTAAGCACAACCCCAGTACTTCATCGTCTTTGCAATTATTGCATATGGACTTATGTGGACCCATGCGTATTTCTAGCCTTGGTGGCAAGAAACATGTACTTGTTATTGTCGATGACTATACCCGGTTTACATGGATTTTTCTTTTGCAAACTAAGTCAGAAACCCCCGCCATTATCATTGAGTTCATTAAAAAGACTCAACGCTCTTTTAACAAACATGTTAAGAGCATTAGAACTGATAATGGGATAGAATTTAAGAATGACCCACTTGATAGTTATTTGAAAGACCAAGGCATTGAACATCAATTTTCTGCTGCTCGGACCCCCCAACAGAATGGAGTAGTCGAACGACGTAATTGTACGTTGTGCGAAGCAGCTCGAACGATGCTTGCTTACTCCAAACTACCTCCAAAAATGTGGGGGGAGGCCATTTCAACTGCATGCTACACCCAAAATTGTTGTATTGTTAATAAACGTTTTGATAAAACTCCATATGAGTTATTATATGGTAGACGCCCGAATGTCAAATATTTTTGTGTCTTTGGTTGTATATGCTATGTGCTTAACGATTTTGACAGCCTTGGAAAGTTTGATCCAAATGGTGATCAAGCTATATTTCTCGGTTATTCTTTGAACAAAGTTACCTATCGGGTTTATCACAAACAGACAAAAATGATTAAAGAGAGCATAAATGTCAAGTTCGATGAATTTTCGGGAATGGCTTTTGAACATCTCAGTTCAAAACCCGATCCTAACCCGGCTACTACTTCTTCCGCACAAAACTCAATTTTCTCGACGAAGGGTGTTCCTACGGTTACATCAGAGGAACTGGATATCTTGTTTGATAGTCTTTATGCTCCTCAACGGCATTCAAATGTTCAAGCCTTACCAGTTACACCGTCACAGTCAACTACTGTGGAGACTCAACAAAGTCTTTTTGATGAAGATACAACACCAACTAATTCACCAGTTGCTTCTTCATCCTCCCTACCACCTCCTGTTACTGATAATCTTGAACCAATTCAAGATTCATCAGTTGATAAAACTCCAGCTGTTTCTCCAAATATTCAATTGAATCCATTAGATAATGTTACATCAGATCAAGCGGATCAAGGCTCAACGTCAACAACGGTTGATGTTTCAATGGATACCACTGATGAACAACCTCTTCCACATCACCGATGGACTAAAAGTCATCCAATAGATCTTATTATTGGTGATGCATCTGCTCCAGTCTCAACTTGAAGGGCTACTTGGAATATGTGTCTATACACAGCCTTTCTTAGTAAGATTGAACCAACAACGGTTGCTCAAGCTTTACTAGATCTGAACTGGGTGGTTGCAATGCAAGAGGAGATTAATCAATTTGAACGGTTGAAAGTATGGCGATTAGTTCCAAGACCAATGGGTCAACGACCAATAGGGGTTAAGTGGATTTTTAAGAACAAGAAGGATTCTGATGGAATTGTGGTTCAGAATAAGGCACGTCTTGTGGCCAAGGGATATCGACAACAAGAGGGTATTGATTATGACGAGACATTTGCTCCGGTTGCTCGGATTGAGGCTATTCGTCTTTTCCTTGCCTTTGCTTCTTTTATGAAGTTTACGGTGTTTCAAATGGATGTCAAAACTGCTTTTCTGAACGGTCATCTTCAATAGGAAGTCTATGTCGATCAACCAGAAGGCTTTGTCGATCCCATTCATCCAAATCACGTATACTACTTGGAAAAGGCTTTGTATGGTCTGAAGCAAGCACCACGTGCATGGTACGAGACCTTAACAAAGTATTTGCTGGATAATGGCTTTTCTCGTAGAACGATTGATACAACGCTATTCATCCGTAAAAATCACGGTCACATTCTCTTGGTTCAAATTTACATTGATGACATTATTTTTGGCTCCACGTCCCCGGCCTTATGCAAAGATTTTGGTGACCTTATGGCCAACAAATTCGAAATGAGCATGCTTGACCAGTTAAATTTCTTTTGAGGGTTACAAGTAAAACAATTAGCAAACGGGATTTTTCTCAGTCAAACAAAGTATATCAATGATATGCTAAAACGTTTTAAAATGACTGCTTTAAAACCAATGACAACCCCAATGAGGACTTTACTGGATGCTGATACTAATGGGGAACCCTTTGATATTACGCTTTATCGAAGCATGGTTGGTTCTTTAATGTATCTGACTGTAAGTTGACCTGACATTACACTTGCTGTAACTGTCTGTGCCCGCTTTCAGTCAAACCCTAAGAAATCTCATTCCAAAGCGGTTGTTAGGATTTTTTAGTACCTTAAAGGTACACCTAACCTTGGGATCTGGTATCCTCATGGATCCAATTTCAATCTCACTGCTTACACTGATGCGGATCATGGCGGTTGCCATGTTGATAGAAAAAGCACATCTGGATCAATTCAGATGTTGGGGAATAGGCTAGTTGGTTGGTCATCCAAAAAGCAGAACTGTGTGTCTTTATCAACAGCTGAGTCTGAGTACATTGCTGCAGCTCATTGTTGTTCACAAGTTTTGTGGATGCAAATTCAACTTTCAATCTATGGCTTTAAGTTTTCTAAGACCCCGATTTACTATGATTCACAAAGTGCTATTGCAATTACAAGCAACCCGGTCCAGCATTCTAAGACCAAACACATAGATATTCGCTATCATTTCATTAAGGACCATGTAGAGAAAGGGGATGTAGAGTTATACTTTGTGCCTACAAAGTGCAATTAGCTGACATGTTCACTAAGCCCTTAGATGAACTTAGGCTAAAGTTCTTGATCAAAGAGATTGGCATGGTAGAGTATAGTGCTTGATATTTCTTAGATCTGTTGGGACTTATTCTTAGGATCTTGTGTTTAGGGGGAGTAGATACTTTCTAGGGGGAGCAACTACTTTCATATACTTTGGATATCATCTTTTAAGGGGGAGCCTTTAGACTTATGATATAATTGTTCAATGGTTACGTAAAGGGGAGGTAACTCATTGATATCATATTTCAAGGGGGAGTTAATTCATTTTCTTGGGAATTTTATCAAAATGCTGATTTACTTTCTTGTATATCACATTTTGAGGGGGAGAAAAAGGGAGAAAATGAGAAAATTACTCAAAAAAATATTGTTTTTCAAAAGTGAATTCATAAATTCTTTGTTTTATATCTGAAATAATTACTAAGGCTTGTATACATCTCAGTATGCAACCCGTTTTAATAATTGGTATCACTGAAGATTTGTACTTTGTTCACAAATTCAAAGTTCTTTTAAGTACAAATCTTATTTTGAAAAATTCATAAAAATTAGAAAAGATAAAATCCAAAAATATTTAATTTTTACTGAATAAATGCTATTTTTAGCATTATACCAAATCTGACATCCAACAGTACAGATTCGGTAAGTTCAAAGTTTTCAAAAAAATTGTCTCAGAATTGTTTACCATGAAAAGATTGAAATGAATTTTAAGAGGAAAATTCAATATGTCAAGATTTTGAAGTTAAATTGATAAAGTTTTGAAAACTGTATTCGGTAAAATAGGCCCATTCGTTAAAGCCCATTCGGTATTTTATCTTCGGTATCTATAAAAGGAGGGTCAAAGTCAAACTAACTCTCTTACTGTGCTTAATTACCTACCGAGTCTTACTGAACATACCGAATCTGCCTAATATGGTTCGAGTCAGTTCTTCTGTTTCTTCAAATCTTTGGTATAATTTCATTTTAATCATTGCTTTAGATACATATGTGTAGATCTGAGATAATTAAATGTTTTTCAACCAGAAAAGATCAAAATAAATGGATTATGACTCTCAATTTTGAAATTT
This sequence comes from Rutidosis leptorrhynchoides, assembly GCF_046630445.1. Lineage (NCBI taxonomy): Eukaryota > Viridiplantae > Streptophyta > Magnoliopsida > Asterales > Asteraceae > Rutidosis > Rutidosis leptorrhynchoides. The sequence continues at coordinate 170,713,684 of NC_092333.1, forward strand.
TGTTGATTATACCGAGTCTGAGTCGTATTCTACTAATCTTTGATTAAACTCAATTGATTTGGTTAATTAACATAAATTCTTGTCTAGTCAGAGTTATATTAATTGATCTATCATTTTACCAAGTTTGATTACATGTTTAATTGATTGTTTGATGGATTCTGTACCTACCGAATATGTTCTATCTACAGTACCGAGTATGTTCATATGATTAACATGTTGTTCTGCTTCTAATTGAGTGGTTAATTGATTATGGTTGTGATTTTACATGATAGAATATGCATGTTTGAGTGACTTTATGTTAATTTTGGAGATACCGAATCTGTTGTTCTCTTGATACCGAGTTTGACTTTTGGTACCTTGAAACTTTCTGATTTTTATCTTCAAACACTTAACATGTTTATTCTATATCTTTCTGATCTGAAAACTCAAGCTTATTTGGTTACAGAATTTCAAGTTTTCATCACTACCGAATCTGCTTGAATTGTGTTTAAAAAATTGACTAAGTGTTGTTCTGATTTTTTGTGTTATATAATTGACTTTGTATGATGAATTTGTATTGTGATGAATATCATATGAATGTCATGATTGTCAATTACTTGTTCATGTTTGAGAATAAATGATTTTTATATCTTTGAAAAACCATAAAAATCATAAAATATAAAAGATAGAACATATACAAAAGATTTCAAAGGCAAATAAGAATAGAGATATATGCTTTATGTTAAATATCTTGTGGTCTTCTATTTCTTATTTATACAGCTAAATGACGAACAATCACTTCATCAACTCTGAAACCAACATTCCCTGCAACTACTGGACTGCTATTCTAGAGAGACACACTCTGTGGCCTGCTCTAAACTCTACAGTCAGTGTACCTGTAACAGATCTGGAGCTACTTAACAGAACAATTAGGTTTATGGAAGCTACACAACCGACTGCTGAAAATCCAGAGGGAACAAAAGCTCGTTTTGAATTTCAACTGAGAGGAGTTCAAGGGAGGAGGAGTATCACTGAGGCTGATTTCAGAAGGATATTCAGATTTCCTATTGTGCAGAATGCTCCTGATTTTCCTGCTACTCAGCAGATGATGTCATATGTCTTTGATCTTGGTTATGTTAGAGCCCGCAATGTTCCTCCGGCTAAGTTTCAGAAGAAATATCTGCACTCAAGGTGGTATGTGATCTTCTCAATCATCAACAGATGCTTACTGATGACAAGGAGTGGATCCGACAGCCTGACTGTGCCAATGCTGAAGTTGTTCTACTCTTTCATAAGAGTAGAAGCTCCTGACTATGCAGAACTAATATGGGATTTAGTTCAAGCTCAAGTTGATAAGCCAAGGGGTTCATACATCCCTTGCGAAAGGTTTTTCTGTATCTTTATCCATGATGCGATAAATGCTTGCAGAAATGCAAACATATTTGTACCAGGTACACATGGATTACAGATGAAACGATTTGGGGAGCTGAAGATGAATACCCCGATGGTATCTGATAATCAATTCACTGCACCGATTCCAAATTGGCTAGTGAGGCTAGCTAAACCCCAAGACGCTCGGATACGTTCTTCTTTTGAGGCTGTAGGAATACCTCTTCCGAACCCGGTACAACAAGAACAATTTGAACCCGCCGCGGTTCCAGCCCCAGAGGTTGTAGAGGAACCTGTAGTTCAACCAACCGGACCAGCTAATCCTCCATTTAGGGTGAACCTCAAACGATCTAGGGCAGCACACCAAGCTCAACCCGTGAGGATCAGGGAACCTATTTCAACTAGGATTGAACCAACCCTTTCCACAACACCTGAAGTGAGCAGTGACACCGATACTTCAGCAACAGCATTTGAATCGTCTCCCGAAAATTCTCCTAAGAGAACTCGATATGTGCCTGATGAGATGATTCAGACTCTGCCAACCCAACGAGTAACTAGATCTAGGACTTCGACACCTATCGTCCTCCAAACAGTTACTACAATCGTTGGTGATACAGACCAAGACCTAGAGCCTATTAGGTCACCCTCACCCATCTCTGTATCACATCCAATAATAATAGTAAGCCTTATGCTAAATGAAGCGCAAGCTTCGGTAGGTAAGAGATCTAAACGCACGGATGGTAAAAACACCACTAAGCCCATCCAATCTAAACAGGACTTAAGAATAAATCCTACAAAGCAAGATGCTTCAGCATCTAGGGAAGTAAAGTCTTCCTCTGCAGTAAAGTCTGCGTTGACTCAATCGATTGAGGAAACTCAATCATTGAAGTCCAGAACGGCCGAAGGGGAGCTGAAAAATCTTGAAAAGGCACCCTGTGTATCGGCTGGAAATCCTCTTGTGCCTCAACGTACAACAGGGTCTGGAGGTCCGGCTTATCTTAATGAGGGAGATCTGCCGTGTCCCATGGAAACGAGTCAACATGACAATCCTTCGGGATATTTATCAGACTTCCAGCAGACTGATCCCTTGGTTCTTGAAAGTGATCCATTGGATCAAACCACTTCTCTTCCGGATTCTGAAACTCAGAGTTTGGAGGAAGAGTCTTTAACTAAAAGAGATGTGCCACCTCATGGTATATCAATGATTTTGGGAGTCGGAGATAGCAATATCTCTGCGAGAGCTAAACCGACGAGTAGTTCGGTTACTCTGTCAGAGTCCCATGAGACTAAAGTCATGGAGGCGGATGCTTCAAAAGAAACTTCGCTGGTGACAACTCCGGTTGTTACCCAACCTCCATCAGAAGGGGATATCACGAATCTGACTAGTAGTATGTACAGCCCTACATATAAGAATAATACCGCACAATCATCCTTACCTGCCCTCACGACAACTCAAACACTTCCATCGACATCGCCTCTAACCGATGCTGCTGCTGATGCTGCTATTGTTCATGGTTACACTGTTGTTTCACCAACTGGGTCACCTTCTTGAATTTCAAATAGATATGGATTACAGTATCTCTCTGACAATGAGGTGGAGGAGCTCTATCTTGCTGAGTTTGCTAAATGGACAGATCTTGATGAAGTTCGCGAGACTATGATGATTTATCTTGAGCAAGCAAGGATAGTGTATCCTTTCTCTCCGTGCAAGTCACCTGGACCAATTCACATGCCTGATCATGATGATTTCGATCTCGACAATCTTCATGAGGGGGTCATCGGTCCAGTGGTTATGAAGCTGGTGCATCTAGACAACAGAAGGATAAAGATGTTGTTGATATATCTGATTCCGGTAGTGATGAAATTGAGAAAATCCAGTGTGAAAGTTTTATAGATGAATCAGAAAGTCAGAGAGAGGGTGACTCAGGGATGTTAGTGATTATGGATACAGCTAATCAATCAGAGAATAAGTCATCTCAAGAGAACAATCAAAACTTTGACAACATTGAAGATATTTTGAAGGGGTCATCGAGTATCGCCAATGAATTCAATAATCATCAATTTGTTAACTTGACATCTCCAACTGATAAATTTGGAATACACTTCAAAAAGGAGATTTTCTCGAATGGAAAAGAAGATACTATGACTCCTCCTGATTTGAATGTTCCATTTCAAACTGCAGAGATTGTTCTTGAGCGTGATGCTAATTACCAACTAAGTGAGGATGAAGAGAAAACAATTCTTCATTCACCATTCATTGAACAACAAGCGTATAGAATCTATGGTGATTCTAATCTTGTCCTTTCTGCATCAATGAGTGTTCTGGGTGCATGGAAATATCATAAGAAGCCAGAATATCTCAAAGCTTATCTGAGTGTTCGCAATAAATTCAAATTGAAGAATGAAGAGAAACTTCAAATTCAGCGGAATTCAGAGATCAAAAGCATAAATAAGATTTTGATGATTAATAAGGATGAAGTGAAGGTGCCATTATTTCAAGTTACAAGAATGGATGATGAGGATTATCAGTTTTCAGAAGCGGATTTTGATAAACTAAAGATGGACAACATTATTTTCATTTACAATTATTTGATTTACTTGAATGAATCTGCAACAACTTATCATGCTACTGCAATGAAGGCAGTCTACATGTTTATTCTTGATTCGATGAGATGGATGTCTGTTCATGATTTTCAAATGGGATTGGAATCTGGACACAAAAAGCTCGAAATCAAACCGCCAAATCAAGTGATTGAAGAGCTAAGATACATGTCCTTACTTGAAGTGAGCGACTGTCCATATGGGTTTGCATTTGTCAATTCTCACTATACAAAGATCTTCATCAGAGTCTCAGATTTCAAAAGATACTCAGACGGAACGTTGATGTATGCTTTCAAATACATGAAATGGAGACTGATCAATAACTGCTATTCAACTGAAGATAATGAGATTGTCAAATACATTCTCACAAGATTGAAAAGTCGTCTTAAAACAAGAGTGAATATACGAAGATATGAGAATCTCAAGGGATTCAAATCTAAAGTTCACTTCAGAGGAACAAAGTTCCTTTAGATATTTCATGATAGGATTATATTGTAAAGTTCACATTTAACACTAAGGGGGAGATTGTTAGGACCCCGAAGTTGTATAGTGTTAATGTGAATTAAGCTTAAATGAAGGTTCCTTAGAAGAGGGATATATAAGTAACCTAAGTAGTCCTAATTAGATAGCCATTGTATTGTAACTGAGTTCTAGAAGCTGTGGAATGTAATTTTACCGATTCTCTCTCATAACGAGTCTCCTTCCTACATACCGAATCTCATTCTATCTTATCATTTCTCTCAATCTCAACATGATCTGACCTATCAATCATGTCCGAAGGGAGTCCCGGAATGATATGGGATATTCTATATGCATCTTGTTAAGGTCGGTTACCAGGTGTTCACCATATGAATGATTTTTATCTCTATGTATGGGATGTATGTTGAAATATGAAATCTTGTGGTCTATTATTATGATTTGATAAATATAGGCTAAACCTATAACTCACCAAAATTTTTGTTGACGTTTAAAGCATGTTTATTCTCAGTTGATTATTAAGAGCTTCTGCTGTTGCATGCTATTATATGGACAAGATTTGGTGTTAGCATGCTTGTATAATATTGTTTAAAACTACATTCGAGATTTATTTTGTTGTAACATATTAATATTTGTAAACCTATATGTATTGGTAGTGTGTAAGTGTGATATTTGTTAGATTATCATTTCTGGATAATCTAAGTGGTGTCTTGTTAACCTTGTCGATAAAATAAAGGTTATGGTTTGTTTTAAAAATGAATGCAGTCTTTGAAAAATGTCTCATATAGAGGTCAAAACCTCGCAACGAAATCAATTAATATGGAATGTTTATAATCAATATGAAAGGGACATTTCAGTTGGTATCAGAGCGTTGGTCTTAGAGAACCAGAATTTTTTTATTAGTGTGTCTTACCGAGTTTGTTAGGATGCATTAGTGAGTCTGGACTTCGACCGTGTTTTTCTTCAAAAAAACGATTGCTTAACTTTTTGTTGGAAAATATATATTATTAACATGTAAATATTATGTGATATATTAATATCTTAACGTGTTTGATATTGTGTGATAGATGTCTACCTCTAGTACAAATCCCATCGACTCACCTAATAATAATGAAGAGTCAAATATACTTTGGAAAGATTCACAAATTTCCAAAGAGGAACCGGAAGAAGAGGAACCGGAAGAGGAGGAACCGGAAGAGGAGGAACCGGAAGAGGAAGAACCAGAAGAAGAAGAAGAGGTTTCGGAGGAAGAAATATTGATACCTACAATAAATCGGTTAAATAAAAGAAAATCCTCAACCAACGGACCAAAGTCAATAATGGTCAATGGTGTTTCCGCTGGGGAAGCAAAATATTGGGAAGATTACCAATTTTCTGATGAATCGGATCCCGATGAGGATTCCGATGATGTTTTAGAAATTACCTCGACCTAATTTAATAAAGCAAAAGAAAATAATAAGGGAAAAGGTATAAAAATAGAGAAACCTGATTCCAACCCCGATGAACTTTATATGTATCGGCAACGTCCGTATTTTCTAAAATGTAACAATAACCCGGGAACCTCTAAACCACCAGGTTTTTCTAAACCATTGTGGAAAACGACAGCTCGTATTAGGGGAGCATCATATATCCCTAGGAAATTAGCAAAACGAACCAAGTCCGAAGAAGAAGAAACGAGTGAGTCAGATTAAAGAGTTGTAATCATGTTGTGTAATATATGTAATATAGTGTGCTTGTGCTTTTTTTGATAAATGTAAAATTGCTTGTATTATTTGTTAATTATCTTTTATGAATCTAACCCTCGTCTATTTTTACAGTATAAAAACACAAAATGGACGTTAAGGGTAAACAATCGAATATTTTAGAAGACCTACCAGAGGATATGATTGATGAAATCTTGTCTAGAGTCGGTCAGAATTCATCGGCACAATTAGTTATGGCGAAATTAACTTGTCAAACATTTGAAAGACTTTCCAGAAATGCCTTAGTTTATAAAAGGCTTTCCTTTGATAGGTAGGGTATATCACATTGGGGAGACTGTATATTACGTCGTGTTTTCTTTAAAGCGTTAAATGCGGGGAACCCAAATGCAATTTTTCGCTACGGGTTAAGAACCTATTTTGACTCAACATATCCCAACATAGGATTTCATGAATTAGAAAGAGCCTCTAACATGCAACATAAAGAAGCATGTTATGCTTACGGGTTAGTGATGTTCGCTTCTCACCAAAGTGAGAAAAAGAACATCGGATTACAACTATTAAATGAAACATTCCCACAAGTGACGGACTCAGTAGTTGGGGTAAGAAACAAGGTTTTTAGATTGCTACAAGGATGTTGGGCATTACGAAATCCTCGTCCTTTTGACGACATTACAACATGCTGCCTAGCCAATGGTCATAACGGTTACTTTCCACAAGATCAAGGATGGGAAGTCATTTTAGTAAAACCAGAATGCATGACCTGTTTCTGGACTTATGAATTACGTGTCTTTATTGCCTTTCCTGAACAACTTGCGTATTAATTAGAATTACCTTTATAGCTGCCGTGTAGCAAGTTATTATGTGCTATATTTCATCCTATATGTATAATAGTGGTATTGTATGTTTGTAAAATATTGCATAAAAGTTTGAACGCGAAATATTATTGTAATAAGTTTTTCATATAGAATCGTAGTAGTTGAATTGTATATAATAGTTACTAAGTATGAACTTAACGGGTATGTACTACCCGAATTAAAACTATATAAATGCTAATATGAAGAAAAAGCTTTTATAAATAAGTTCATATTATGCTACGAAATACTATTAACTACTCTTAAATTCTATATGATTAACTCAATTCTTTTGGGCTATTTTTGAAGGAAATGGCACCAGCGACTCGTCAGAATTTGAACAAGAGCGAGGAAGACTTTCGTGTTTTCCTTGAAGCAAACATAGCCGCAGTACAGCCTGCGATGCAAAATAACAATAACTCTGGATCAAGCAGTGGAACTAATTCCACAAGAAATCGTGTAGGATGCTCCTACAAAGAATTCACTGCCTGCAAATCTTTGGAATTTGTTGGAACCGAAGGACCAATTGGATTGAAACGGTAGACCGAGAAGGTCGAATCGGTGTTTGCCATAAGTAAGTGTACTGAAGAGGATAAAGTTAAGTACGCTAGGCATACCTTCACAGGTACTGCGTTAACGTGGTGGAACACCTATCTTGAACAGGTAGGACAAAATGCTGCTTACGCACTACCGTGGTTGGCATTCAAGCAATTGATGAACGAGTAGTACCGTCCTAGAAATGAAGTCAATAAGCTCAAGGTAGAACTTATAGAGTTACGAACACAAGGATTCGACATTACCACATATGAACGACGATTCACAGAGTTGTGCCTATTGTGTCCGGGAGCGTTCGAAGATGAAGAAGAGAAGATCAACGCGTTTGTAAAAGGGTTACCAGTAAGGATTCAAGAAGATGTGAGTTCACACGAGCCCATTTCCATACAGAAGGTAAGTCGAATGGCTCATAAACTCATAAATTAGATTGAGGGGAGAATTAAAGAACAGGTGGCCGAAGAAGCCAACATGAAACAACTCAAGAGGAAGTGGGAGGAAAACGGTGACAAGAGTCACTAGTATAACAACAATAACAATTACAACCACAACCGCAACAACAATCGCAACAATAACCACAATCCTAACAATAACTACAACAAACGTCCCAACAAAAACAACAACAACTACAACAACCGTTTCAACAACAATAACAATCCCAACAACAACCTCAATAACAACAAACAACAGAAACAACCATGCTTCAGGTGTGCAGAGTACCATCCGAATGTGTTTTGCACAACAGTTTGCACCAAGTGTAAGAGAAGTGGTCATGGCGCAGCAAAATGTGAGATTTACGGACCAAAGAACAACAAAAATAAAGAAACAAATAAGGTCGGAACAAATAATGCTGACGTAGTTTGTTATAAATGTGGAAAACCGGGCCACATTATTAGAAATTGTCCAAACCAAGGGAATACTAATGGGCAAGGCCGGAGAAGAGTTTTCAATATTAATGCGGCAGAAGCGCAGGAAGACCCGGAGCTTGTTACGGGTACGTTTCTTATTGACAATACATCTGCTTATGTTTTATTTGATTCGGGTGTGGATAGAAGCTATATGAGTAAAGATTTTTGTGCTAAATTAAGTTGCCCATTGACGCCTTTGGATAGTAAATTTTTACTCGAATTAGCAAACGGTAAATTAATTTCAGCAGATAATATATGTCGGGATAGAGAAATTAAACTGGGGGATGAAACGTTTAAAATTGATTTAATACCAGTCGAGTTAGGAAGTTTTGATGTAATAATTGGCATGGACTGGTTGAAAAAGGTGAGAGCAGAGGTCGTTTGTTACAAAAATGCGATTCGCATTATGTGTGAAAAGGGAAAACCTTTAATGGTGTACGGAGAAAAGAACAATGCGAAAGTAAATCTTATTAGTAGTTTGAAGGCGCAAAAACTAATAAGAAAAGGTTGTTATGTCATTCTAGCACACATCAAGGAAGGTAAACCTGAAGAAAAGAACATCAGTGATGTTCCCATCGCAAAAGAATTTTCCGATGTATTTTCGAAAGAATTACCGGGATTACCCCCACATCGATCCGTTGAATTTCAAATAGATCTTGTACCAGGAGCTGCACCAATAGCTCGTGCTCCGTACAGACTCGCACCCAGCGAAATGAAAGAATTACAAAGTCAGTTACAAGAACTTTTAGAGCGTGGTTTCATTCGACCAAGTACATCACCATGGGGAGCTCCTGTTTTGTTTGTCAAGAAGAAGGATGGTACATTTAGGTTGTGTATCGACTACTGAGAGTTGAACAAACTTACCATCAAGAACCGCTACCCACTACCGAGAATCGACGACTTATTTGATCAACTACAAGGCTCATCGGTTTATTCGAAGATTGATTTACGTTCTGGGTATCATCAAATGCGGGTGAAGGAGGATGATATTCCAAAGACTGCTTTTAGGATGTGTTACGGTCATTACGATTTTATGGTTATGACGTTTGGGTTAACCCACACACCAGCTGTGTTCATAGACCTCATGAACCGAGTGTGTGGACCATACCTTGACAAGTTTGTCATTGTTTTCATCGATGACATACTTATTTACTTAAAGAATGACCAAGAGCATGAAGAACATTTGAGAAAAGTGCTAGAGTTGTTAAGGAAGGAAAAACTGTACGCTAAGTTTTCAAAGTGTGCATTTTGGTTGGAAGAAGTTCAATTTTTCGGTCACATAGTGAACAAAGAAGGTATTCAGGTGGATCCAGCAAAGATTGAAACCGTTAAAAAGTGGGAAACCCCAAAAACTCCGAAGCATATACGCCAATTTTTAGGACTGGATGGTTACTGCAGAAGGTTCATCCAAGACTTTTCCAGAATAGCAAAACCCTTGACTGCATTAACGCATAAAGGGAAGAAATTTGAATGGAAAGATGAACAAGAAAAAACGTTTCAATTGTTAAAGAAGAAGTTAACTACGGCACCTATATTATCATTACCTGAAGGGAATGATGATTTTGTGATATATTGTGATGCCTCGAAGCAAGGTCTCGGTTGTGTATTAATGCAACGAACGAAAGTAATTTCTTATGCGTCTAGACAATTGAAGATTCACGAGCAGAATTATACGACGCATGATTTGGAATTAGGCGCAGTTGTTTTTGCATTAAAGACTTTGAGGCACTACTTATATGGGGTCAAAAGTATTATATATACCGACCACAAAAGTCTTCAACACATATTTAATCAGAAACAACTGAACATGAGGCAGCGCAGGTGGATTGAATTGTTGAATGGTTACGACTTTGAGATTCGTTACCACCCGGGGAAGGCAAATGTGGTAGCTGACGCCTTGAGCAGAAAGGACAGAGAACCCATTTGAGTAAAAGCTATGAATATAATGATTCACAATAACCTTACTACTCAAATAAAGGAGGCGCAACAAGGAGTTTTAAAAGAAGGAAATTTAAAGGATGAAATACCCAAAGGATCGGAGAAGCATCTTAATATATGGGAAGACGGAACCCGGTATAGGGTTAAAAGAATTTGGGTACCAAAATTTGGAGATATGAGAGAAATGGTACTTAGAGAAGCTCATAAAACTAGATACTCAATACATCCTGGAACGAGGAAGATGTACAAGGATCTCAAGAAACATTTTTGGTGGCCGGGTATGAAAGCCGATGTTGCTAAATATGTAGGAGAATGTTTGACGTGTTCTAAGGTCAAAGCTGAGCATCAGAAACCATCATGTCTACTTCAACAACCCGAAATCCCGAAATGGAAATAGGAAAACATTATCATGAATTTCATCACTAAATTGCCAAGGACTGCAAGTGGTTTTGATACTATTTGGGTAATAGTTGATCGTCTCACCAAATTAACACACTTTTTGCCAATAAGATAAGATGACAAGATGGAGAAGTTAGCACGACTGTATTTGAAGGAAGTCGTCTCCAGACATGGAATACCAATCTCTATTATCTCTGATAGGGATGGAAGATTTATTTCAAGATTCTGGCAGACACTACAACAAGCATTAGGAACTCGTCTAAACATGAGTACTGCCTATTATCCACAAACTGATGGGCAGAGCGAAAGGACGATACAAACGCTTGAAGACATGCTACGAGCATGTGTTATTGATTTCGAAAATAGTTGGGATCGACATCTACCGTTAGCAGAATTTTCCTACAACAACAGCTACCATTCAAGCATTGAGATGGCACCGTATGAAGCACTTTATGGTAGAAAGTGCAGGTCTCCGATTTGTTGGAGTGAAGTGGGGGATAGACAGATTACGGGTCCGGAGATAATACAAGAAACTACCGAGAAGATCATCCAAATTCAACAACGGTTTAAAACCGCCCAAAGTCGACAAAAGAGCTACGCTGACATTAAAAGAAAAGATATAGAATTTGAAATTGGAGAGATGGTCATGCTTAAAGTTGCACCTTGGAAAGGCGTTGTTCGATTTGGTAAAAGAGGGAAATTAAATCCAAGGTATATTGGACCATTCAAGATTATTGATCGTGTCGGACCAGTAGCTTACCGACTTGAGTTACCTCAACAACTCGTGGCTGTACATAACACTTTCCATGTCTCTAATTTGAAGAAATGTTTTGCTAAAGAAGATCTCACTATTCCATTAGACGAAATCCAAATCAACGAAAAATTTCAATTCATCGAAGAACCCGTCAAAATAATGGACCGTGAGGTTAAAAGACTTAAGCAAAATAAGATACCAATTGTTAAGGTTTGATGGAATGCTCGTAGAGGACCCGAGTTCACCTGGGAATGAGAAGATCAGATAAAGAAGAAATACCCGCACTTATTTCCAGAAGATACGTCAACAACTCCAACTGCTTAAAATTTCGGGATGAAATTTATTTAACGGGTAGGTACTATAGTGACCCGAACTCGCACATATTCTATATCTATATGATATGCTAACTATAGTGACCTGGAAACACCAAAAACACCGTAAAACCAGATATACGCCGTCGTAGTAACACCGCGGGCTGTTTTGGGTTAGTTAATTAAAAACTATGATAAACTTTGATTTAAAAGTTGTTCTTCTGGGAAAATAATTTTTCTTATGAACATGAAACTATATCCAAAAATCATGGTTAAACTCAAAGTGGAAGTATGTTTTCCAAAATGGTCATCTAGACGTCGTTCTTTCGACTAAAATGACTACCTTTACAAAAAGGACTTGTAACCTGTATTTCCGACTATAAACTTATACTTTTTCTATTTAGATTCATAAACTTAAGTTCAATATGAAACCATAGCAACTTGAAAGTCTCAAAACGGATTTAAAAAGAAGAAGTTATGGGTAAAACAAGATTGGATAATTTTTATTGTTGTAGCTACGTGAAAATTGGTAACAAATCTATATTAATCATATCCTAGCTAACTCATATTGTATTATACATGTATTCTAATATATTATGTAATCTTGGGATACCATAGACACGAATACAATGTTTTGACATATCATATCGACCCATCTATATATATATTTCGGAACAACCATAGACACTCTATATGCAGTAATGTTGGAGTTAGCTATATAGGGTTGAGGTTGATTCCAAAATATTATATATACTTTGAGTTGTGATCTACCCTGAGGCTTGTATATACGAGTTCGTGGATTGATTCAAGATAATATATATTGCTTTCTTTTCTGTACATCTAACTGTGGACAACTAGTTGTAGGTTACTAACGAGGACAGCTGACTTAATAAACTTAAAACAGCAAAACGTATTAAAAATGTTGTAAATATATTTTGAACATACTTTGATATATATGTACATATTTGTTATAGGTTCGTGAATCGACCAGTGGCCAAGTCTTACTTCCCGACGAAGTAAAAATCTGTGAAAGTGAGTTATAGTCCCACTTTTAAAATCTAATATTTTGGGATGAGAATGCATGCAGTTTTATAAATGATTTACAAACTAGACACAAGTAAATGAAACTACATTCTATGGCTGGATTATTAAACCGAATATGCCCCTTTTTAGTCTGGTAATCTAAGAATTAGGGAACAGACACCCTAATTGACGCGAATCCTAAAGATATATCTATTGGGCCCAACAAGCCCCATCCAAAGTACCGGATGCTTTAGTACTTTGAATTCATCATGTCCGAATGAAGTCCCAGAATGATAGGGGATATTCTATATGCATCTTGTTAAGGTCGGTTACCAGGTGTTCACCATATGAATGATTTTTATCTCTATGTATGGGATGTATTTTGAAATATGAAATCTTGTGGTCTATTATTACGATTTGATAAATATAGGTTAAACCTATAACTCACCAACATTTTTGTTGACGTTTAAAGCATGTTTATTCTCAGGTGATTATTAAGAGCTTCCGTTGTTGCATGCTATTATATGGACAAGATTTGGTGTCAGCATGCTTGTATAATATTGTTTAAAACTGCATTCGAGATTTATTTTGTTGTAACATATTAATATTTGTAAACCAATATGTATTGGTAGTGTGTAAGTGTGATATTTGTTAGATTATCATTTCTGGATAATCTAAGTGGTGTCTTGTTAACCTTGTCGATAAAATAAAGGTTATGGTTTATTTTAAAAATGAATGTAGTCTTTGAAAAATGTCTCATATAGAGGTCAAAACCTCGCAACGAAATCAATTAATATGGAACGTTTATAATCAATATGAACGGGACATTTCACATGTTGCATGGGATCCCAACAATAAGCACCACCTTTAGACCACCACTAAGCAAAAAGCAAAAAGTTGTTCCCTTGTCCCCCCCCCATACAACCTACGGCCTCCATCACCCTCCCCACTATAAATACCAAGCTTATTCACCCATTTTACACTTGATCTCATTCACATTTTACACACACTTGCTCTCTAATTCTCTCTCTAGTCTTTCTCACACTAAAAATTGTAAGTTTAAATTTTCTTCTTCTTCTTCTTCTTCTCTTCTTCTAGACGACATCATCATCATCATTAAAGGATCAAACTTTTTAGCTTCTTGATCTTGTTATATCTTGAAGATTCAAACTTTGATTTGAATCCTTAAAGAACATGAAAGATTCAAGCTTTCTAGCTTTGAATCTTCATTACTTTGTTGGATCTAAGTTTTCTAGCTTATGATCCCTTTATTTTGTTAAAAAGATCAAAACTTGTGTTTTTGGTCTTCATGAAACTTGAAGATCTAGCCTTTTGCTTTAAGGATATTCAAGAACATTAAAGATCCAAGCTTTCTATCTTAGGGTTTCATTATTTTGTTTAAGATCTAAGCTTTTTAGCTTATGGTCTCATTACTTTTACTAGATCTTATCTTTCTAGCTTATGGTCTCATTAATCTTGTAAAGATGCAAGTTTTCTCACTTAGGGTTTCTTAATACTTGAAGATCTAAGTTATTATTGTAGATCTCACTTACTTGGAACCTTTTTATGATTTTTATGGTGATAAAAATCAAGTCTTCATCATCTCATATGATGAAGATGCATAAACTTGTGTCAAAAGGACAAAGGTTGAAGCTTTATTATGTTTATGCAAGAAAGAGACAACCTTGATGTTCAAAACTTGTAGAATGTTAGCTTTTACTCTTAGTTGTGTGTTGATGGTTGAAACTTGGTCAAAGTGATGTTAAAACATCAAAGAGTTGTACACTTGAAGCTTATACGCATCAAGGATGAGAACCGTGATGAGCATCAAGCACCAAGAAACACACCAGAGCACTTGTTTACTATTTTTCGGGGTCTGATCAGACTCCTAGGACTTCTAGAAAATTAATTTTCAGATATTTCGGTTTGAGTAGATGAATTTTCATTTAGGATTCGCCTAAATCCGATATACGGTTTAGGATTTATAGCCTTCCGAAAATCACTACGCCTTTGTAACGACGTGTTGAAAAATTCTGACCTACTCGCGCGTGAACCGTCGCCACGGTCAAACGACATTGAGTTAGGATCTGAAAATTGGACATTGGTACGAGGACTCACATACAGAGCCTTGCCCACTGACCACACATCTTTTCGGTTTGTATAGAGGTCGTAGCAGCTGTCCGAAGTCAGCCTTTTATTTCGATCTCTATTATTGTTGAAAACTTACTTTATCTTTTGCGAATGATGATGATGATGATGATGATGATACTTAAGACTTAATTTATTCACTTTAAAACCTTTTGGGACAATATGCTGACTTAGTAACCTTTGACTTAGGTTGAGGACCTTTCGGACCGACTTACTACTTGCATACTTTTCACAGCGACTTTTACCGCACATTCACTATGAGTTATAGCTCCCTTTTTACTTTAACTATTTTTGGGACTGAGAATACATGTGCTTTTTATGTTTTACATACTAGACACGAGTACTTAAACTTTATATATGTGTGGGTTATTTAACGACATAAAGATTACCCTTAGCACGGTAACGTTTAATCATTGGTTTTTGAACCGGTGAACGCGGATATTAGATATGGATCCATAGGGTTTGACATCCCCACTCGTGCTAGTCGCGCTAGCATTTAACGGGTGTTTAATACTTCGAGAACATACGTACTCACCATGTGTACTTTTAAGGGGTGATATTTATTTTACGTTAAGTTAGTTACCGGGTGCCCACGGATAAGCATATACTTTATCATACAGATCTGAGATACTGTTTTGAATATAAAATCTCATGGTCAACATTACATTACTGATTACAAACAAACTATAGCTCACCAACATTCGTGTTGACATTTTAAGCATGTATTTCTCAGGTACTTAGACGTTGTTGCTTTCGCTGTTAGACTTGCTGTATTAGTCTTGGTGCTATAGACTTGCTATTACAGACCTGCTGTGTTAGACTTCCGCTGCATTGTTTAGAGATGTCTCAAGCATGGAACTTTTATCTTGCATTCACAACTTATGTTATTTTTGAACAATGGCTTTGTAATGACCTTTGTGTCACATACTTATGTTTAGGCTTTCTATTCGTAGAATCACGTTATCTTTTGTAAAACGTTATCTTTTCATAAATGCAAAGCTAGTTTTTAAACAGCATATAGTGTTCGACCTTGTAATGATCCTGTTGTTGATGATCCGTACACATTGACTTTTTGTACAGGGCGTCACAAATATTGTGTACTTTTATGCTTTATTTCATTAAGTGTTGAGTATAGGTTCATATGCGAGAAGTTGGAGAAATTTGATCATAACATTGAAGAAGTTATAAGGAAACATTGAATATTTGCTTGTTGTCACAGTTTTGACCATACCTCACTCATCCGGACTTCGTTTAAGGTGAATCCAAAGACCATTGTTCCTTAATACGAAGATCTAAAAGTTAAAAGAATGGGGGGCAGGCCCAAAACCTTTCTAGGGTTTGCGGCCTAGCCATTTAGGCCGACAGCTAACAGAAAAGTTCAAAATTCAATGTCAGTCAAATACTTTGGTTACTAAGGAACCTCGTGTCGACGGTCTAACATTTTTCGTCGATAGAGGACCCTCAATTTGAAATTTTTTTAATGTCATTTAATGATCTTGGTCAACAAGGTAGTCAGGCCGACATCAAAGCAATTCCCACTGACGGTGGAATGTCAAAACTGCCAGAATTTAATAGTTGTCAAAATGTGTATCCAACAAGACCCTCCAGGCTGGCGGCCTGAGACTTCTCGTCGGTGACATGACCCAAGACACTATAAATTGAAGGCTTCTGCTCACAATTATGTGTGCTTTTCATGTTCAAGTTTTACCATTTCATTTCGTTTTCTGCAATTTTAGAGCAGGAGTAGATTAGTTTTACTCCAAGTGGAAATATAAGGTTCTCTTCTAATAGATTCTCCCTCGCATACCCTTGGATTCTTTTATTATGCTTTCATCAGAAGTCGTCACATCTTTCGAATGTAGTAGAAAAAGTTTCGAACTTCGATGGTTTAGTCGCTAGATTTCAATCGCGTCCATGGTGAAAAGGCATACTTTCTAACTCTCGGATGTAGAGTATACACGACCAGGCTTCTCACTAGCGGATCACTCATATCACTCAAGTGTTTAGGGCGCCCTAATCTAGTTGTATTGTTGCTCAGAAGCCAGTCATGTAACGGTTCTCATCATAGGCTTGGTAAAGTATCGATATCTCCACCGGTTAAGTAAGGACGGCACTGATCTTCTTCCTAGACATTTTTTCAAGAGGAAGATGGGTTGTAGGGTTGGTTGAGGAGTTTATAGAAAGGTGAAAGGTATTTAGATCTTTAGATTTCTAAAGAGAGTTGATAGATTTTGATTCTTCAGAGTATCCCTTTTTGGATAGAGAATGGCTTGAATTTCACGATGAGTACTTCGGAAGATGCGGATTTTGCTAAGGCTTTTGTCTAGAATTTTTCTTGGCTCTTCTGACAATCTTTCTTTGGGCAACTTTTTAGGTTTTTCCTTTCCTTTATTCTAGATACTTTTCTCTTTCAAATTTTTTTTTTTTTGGCATAACCTTTTCTTCATAACTTTTGTCCTTTGTTCCTGGTGCCCAGAGAGGAAGTGATAATTCACTCGAAATAGGTCTTTGGCCTATAAAAAACAATCGAGGGTTCGGAAACTTTTAACAAGTGCTTTTGAAGACAATTTTATCGATCTACCTCTTTATCGAACTCTGGATCTTTTTAAAAGCGGAAAAGGAATGAAGGTGAATGGGTAGTGTATTTTGGTAGTGAATTTTGGGGGAGTATTTTCTGATTCATCAACTCTTTGGTGTGAGTTGGTCGGTTTTTAAGTGCGTGGAGTGGAAACGAAAACGGATGGTTTTTGTCTTCTCTATTCAGAATGATTCCAGAAGGAGGATTGCACCTACACCACGTATGGTGCTTACTAACCATTGGCTTTGAAACGTATATCAAAACCAAGTTCTAACTTAAGCCGTACACTGGCACGCTCATCAAATGAATTGACAAAGTACTGTAGATTTAATGGGTCATACAAGTACTTTGGGTCCAAGAATTCCTCACTTTTTGGGAGTAGGGGTCGTATTTGGTCATGCGTAGCCTTTTCATATTTATTCGGAAGAAATATTTTGACACAAATCAGGAGTTTTAGCTTAATCTTTCCGTTCTAGTGAATGTTCGATTTCTAGAAATTTTATAGAATCTTTTGGGTAAAACAAGGTAAGAATTTTTCGAATTTCCCTAATATTCTTTGCTAATTACTTTTTAGATAAAAGAATTTTTAAAAAATTTGGCGTTTACGGTTACTTGTTCTTAAACCTTTACCCCATACCTCACACTTAGAAGAACATTGTCCCTAATGCTCCCTAAAATAGAATATTTTAAAACTTTGATAATTTAAGGACAATATCTTCTAGAATCTTTAAGTTGGTCGCGGAGATTACCCCACACTTAGAGATTTTAATGCGTAATAATTGAAAGAGGTTTGAGGATAGATTACTTCCCTACGGTAAAGTGGTTCTCCTAGTACCGGGCTTATTGTAATAACTCGGAAATTTCTGACTAAATTTAAACCTAATCTTTATATGATTTCGACACGTTAAGCAAAAACCTTTCATCCTGAATGTCAAAATTTTTAAACTAATTTCATGAATTCAATTACCTTTAACTATTAACCAACGATTCACGAACAATTGTGTAAATAAATATGTATATATATATATATATATATATATATATATATATATATATATATATATATATATATATATATATAATGTATAAATATTACATATTCAATATATATAATATGTAATAATAATTAAAAGTTAAATTATAGAAAATATACTAATATTACTTTCATAATTAAAAATAAATATTAACATTAACATCAGTATTCTTAATATTATTATTGATATGAAAATTATTATTACTAGTATTATTGTTATCATTATTGACAATTATCATTATCAGTATTGTCATTATTATTAATATTATTATTATCAAAATTATTATTATTATTATCATTTATCATTTATTATTATTATGATGAATATGATTATTTATATCATTAACATAATTTATATTATTATTAGTATTATTATTACTAATATTATTATTAAGTATCATATTATTCTCATTATTAATTATATTTATTATTATTATTATTATTATTAATCTAATTATTATTAATTAGTAATATTATTATTAAATTATTAATTATAAAAATGATGAAAATGATCGAAACCTAAATTAGGTATTCCGCTTTTTAATTTTTTTTATTTTCTTCTGCTTTCTGATCATGAACTGAGTCGACACCCATTTTTTTATTTAAATCAATCAGCTTTTATTTTTTTATATTTCTTTCTGTTTTTCTGCTTGCTCACGATATACTTTAGTCGACCACAATCTCCACTACAAAACCACTTTGATCAATTTTTTGTTACAACATCAATCACTCAATTAGCCTATATAATCCAATCATCGGCTGCAATTCGAATCAAACCAAAATTTTAAACAAAAAGCTCGTTAACCTCTGTTATTGGTTTATTTTTCAAAAACCCCGAAATCGAATCCAAATTTAAAATGTAATAATGCAATGTTGTTAGGAATCATTCACTCAAACTATCTGCAAAATATCACCTCTCAATTCTTTAAAATGAATTCGAATTCTTGAGTCAAAGTAATTTAAAAAAAAGTCAACTGTATTGTTCATGATCAAATTCGAATTCAATTCTGTGTTTCAGGTTCAATTGATGTTTGAGATAGTTTCTATGAGTGAATTACAAAGTATTTCGTGTTATGATCTTAGTCTATAACGGTCTAGATTTCAAAATCATTATTTTTTTTCTTTTTGTTGCGACAACAGCAGAGGCACTCTTCATTTATATATATCTATATTTTTTTCTTTCCATGTCTGTTAATTAAGATAAATTACTAGTTGTTCAAGTCCAATTTAATATATTAAATCAAATGGTGAAGTGATTGTATTAATTATGGGATTCCTGTCGATTTGGATTAGAGAGAAGAAAAAGAAGGTGAAACGAATACAGTTTAATTAAATTACAGATGGGTATTAAATCAGTAAACAGAATTTGGTCGAACGGTTAAGGGTGTTACGCGTGAGCGTGAGGTCTCAGGTTCGAGCCCGGTCGTTGGCATTTTTTCGGAAAAACATCTAAAAGGTAGACTTTTACTTTTATTATTATTATTATTATTATTATTATTATTATTATTATTATTATTATTATTATTATTATTATTATTATTATTATTATTATTATTATTATTCTTATTCTTATTAGTATTATTATCATAAGTATTAGTATTATTATTACTAGTATTACTATCATTATATTTAGTAATAATTTGTATTATTATTATTATTTGTATTATTATTAAAAGTATTATCGTAATCAAATATACCTTTTTATATATTATTATCGATATTATTACTATTACTAATGTTAAAGTTATTATATACATTAATATTTAAAACATAATTATAATTAAAAAGTATCACTTTAATTAAAATTATCAAAATTATCATTTCTAATAAAACTATCATTTTATTAAAAATTAACATTGTTATTAAAATTATAATTAGAATTTCATTTAGGTTATTATTATTTTTATCGTAAAAAGATACAACTTTATATTTATACTTATTAATATTATTTTACTAAATAAATACTCGTTGTATAAAAATATATTCAAAACCTACAACAGAACTATATTTATATTTTTATAATGAACACTGCTTAATTAATTATAATAAATATATTTAATGTACTATTTTCAAATAACATATAAAAATAACATACATATATATATATAAACATATATAATTGAAATAACAAATATATTACTATAAGTAATATATTATACACAAACTGGTTTGATTAACATTATATGTTCAATATACGTGTTAATATATATACTTGATATAGGTTCGTGAATCCGATGTCAACTATGTACTTGTTCAGTGCCATCCTATGCATATTTACTACAAACTATCGTATCGTATCGTATCGTGAGTTTTCATAGCTCCCTTTTTATATATATTTTTGGACTGAGAATACATGCGCAACTTTTATAACTGTTTTACGTTTAGACACAAGTACTCAAACTTTTATGCTATATACGTGCTTTGTCATGCTAAATCCCTGCCGTAATATCGTTAATTGCTGAGGTATAAGATGCAAGCTTAGTTATTGTGAGTATCGCTACTAAGAGTGACGTCTCTAGTCAGTTGAGCGTTGGTCTTTAACTACATAATAATGATTCAACGACATGAATAACAAGTGTCACTGGGTAACTTTGTTTAGTCACGATATTACAAACTGCAACTCTTTCGATTGATATATTTAGTATCAATCAACTTTAAACTTAAACCTATGAACTCACTCAACCTCGTGTTGACTTTTTAAGCATGTTTATTCTCAGGTCTTACATAATGCTTCCGCTGTGTATTTGCTAATTGAAAGCAACATTTCAACAAGTCATTCATGGATAATTTGAAGGATTTGTATTTGCTAATTTGATGATGATTGCTTGCTATGCTTGGAGTCTTCATTACATATCATATCAATTAAATACATTTAATGCATTGTTTATTAAATACAATGTAATCTATTTATCTTCCGCTGCAAAACTCTATAAAACTCAATAAAACGTCTCATATAGAGTCGTTCTCGTTTATACAACTGAGATTTGATATAATTAGTCACAAATACCCCAGGCCCTATTTGGGGGTGTGACAGAAATGGTATCAGAGCAGTTTGTTGTAGAGAACCAGGATTACATTTTAAGTGTATCTTATACAATTAGGTACCTTAGCAATGTAGGACTACAATTTTCCTTGACCATAGTGCCTTTAATTGTTTCCTTTAATTGTTAAATGCCACACTATACCTTAGAAAATATGCTTATTAAATTCTTTAATCTTTCTTAGAATGCCGAGCCAATCTAAGAACTCTGCTCACTTTCCTAAGTACTATCCGATTCCGCCACCATATTTAAATGCGACACCATGATTTCTAAAATTCTCGACATTCATTTGCCATCTATCATGGTTTTGTGTATTACATATGTATTACATGAAATGTTATCCATGATTCTTGAAATCTCTACTATTCATATTCATTACTTTCAAAATCTTTACTTTCTCGTTATTTTTGATCATTGAATTTTCTTGACGGGTGGCGTCTACGAAACTCTAGAATGGAAGGGTTTGGATTACTGATTTAAAGGATCCTATAGCTCAATCCTTGTTGAAAGTCTTTAATCGAAAGTATATCTATCAATCCTTGTTGGAAATCATTTGCTTAATAATTAAAGTCTCGACACATCATACTGCAATTATTACATAAATGGAGTATATACAAATCATATCTTATCATATCTATCCCGATAGACTTTGTCTAACACTTTTCCTAAACTTCCTCCATAAATTACAGAAATTGTTTTGCTATATATACGTATTCAAGGAGACGAATATATCATTCAGTATCCAGCACCCAATTCATATCAAACCCTATCCCAAACACATAATATGGATTCCTCGAACTCCTCGAGCTCCAATGGCAGCGTAACCTGAACAAACGAACCAATCAGCCATCATCTATTCAGGATGAATTGGGGATGGGTTCGTAGCCGACTCAATCAATGGAGGCGAGAAGAAGGAGATCCCTTCCACCAACCGAATTCACCATTTGGTGAAGATCCTGAAGCACTTACCGGCGAACCAGTTAGAAACACCATTTTCTCTCTTCTTTCCAGGGTATCTCGTCACGATTATATAATATCGAAGATTCTAGATCTTATTCATCCTCTTATCCGAACCGCTAATCATCCCGGAATGATGGAAGAAGTCAACGAGCTTCGCGCTCGAGTAGCGGCTTTGGAGAATATGGTGCAAAATCTAAGAGCATCAGCAGCAACAGCAGCATAACTAGCACCACCAGTACCATCAGCATCACCACCAACAGCACGATCTTCACCAACAACAAACATCCGCATCCCACAACACACTCAGTACCTCAAACATCAACATCATATGCTCCATAGATATCAAGGAATATTAGTAATAATGAGTTAAGATATATTGACTCATTCTTACTGAAGAATTATATATGTATACTTTATATATATATATATATATATATATATATATATATATATATATATATATATATATATATATATATATATATATATATATATATGATTTGGAACAATAATAAATCTTTTCGTACTAAGCTATTACATGTGAATCTTAACTAGTATGTATTACTTGGTTAATTCATATCACTAATATGCTATGATGTACATCCTTCGTTAATGAGTTAACAATCGTTAATCACTGCTTCAGCACAATAAACTCCATTTCATAATAAACCAAGTTCATTATTCAAATACATGTTTGATTGTTTGCTTTCATTTTCGATGTACTCGAAACCTTTTTTAAAATATTATTCGTGCCTTGCAAAGTTCAAAAGGATTCCACGAGCACCAACATCATATACCGAGGTATATCAATAACAATGAACGATGAAGTATTGATTCATAACTTCATTAAAGAAATATTCCACGATGATTATGTAATCTCTAAAGTTTTGGAGATTATTTATTCTCGTTTCAATCGTAAATCAAATGAGTTTAATATATATATTAACTCATTAAATCCATGATTACATCTAAAGGAAAATATATATGTACGTATATTATCATAAAGATTATAATTAAGTATTCTGCTGTACAAACTGTTGATGGTGAAAATATTTTAACGGGTAGGTAATACCCGAGAAATATTTATATCTCACATTAATATGTTACATTCTACATTCTTCAAAATTCTTGAAAACACCTTAGAACTATAACGATTCAGATTCGTTAACCCTAATAATGCTGATGAAGCAGCAAAGGCCGTAGATGGTCTTAATGACCAGAAGCTTGATAATAAAGAATTATGTGTTAGAAAAGCTCAAAAGAAAATCTGGTATTGAAGGACGGATTGAGCAAAACATGAAGGAAGCTGTGGACAAATCCCAAGGACTAAGCCTATAACCAAAGAATCTAGATGATTCGATTTCTGAAGGAAATCACTGAAGATCTCTTTACGTATTCTAAATTTCTACAGAAGAATTTTCCTCGATTATAAAATCATCGTATTTTTCGTTATAAATATCCTCTATATCTCTGAAGATATCTTCATAACGATTCTTGTCCGCAATTAATTATCTCTTTGCGATATCTTTATTACATCATAAAGGAAACTATTTTAGTTTCTATATTCTGTAGAATTCAAGTTTAAATTTTGAATGATTTGAAGTAGTGTTGGGAATTGAAGCATGAATTAGTATAATATAATGACGTCAGGCCAACGTGATTATATTATATTAAGTCATGCTAAATTTTTAATGGAAGATGATGATTCATAATCATCATTTGCCATGTTACACGACTCATACATTCTACTTAATCTCTAAACATATCAAGAACATATTTTCTTGATAGTTCTATCTTTTCTGAATATTCTGGTAATTTGAAAAATCAAATCGCGCTATTACCTTTCCTTCTGCTTTGTATATTATGATCATTCGAAACTCCCTACCTACGAATTCTGGACCATTATTCGCTTGACTTGAAACCGGGAAGGAAAAACAAAAGCATGGAGCTCCTAAATATAAAGGAAAATATAAAGCCCGATAACAACACCGAGATTACAAACCATGTATATCAATGCGTATAGCAATATAAAGACACGAGAGAACTAAAAACACTATAAATCCAAGAGCATAGTAGAAGTAAACAGATTCCTCTGGTGGTAAATGAAAAAAGAAGAATGACTGTATATATGGTCAATATAATAACAAGGATCAATACGGGATTAAGCATTTCCTTAATCTTTTAGAAGTATGAATTGAGGAAGAAATTATAGAAGTGGTGAAGATAATGAAACGGAAGAAGCTAATTTATAGCGAAATTCCAGACACATCAATCAAGGCAATTCACATCATTTAATTAAAGAAAATCCTAATTTCCTTAATTACCGGAGAATCAAATCTTATAGATTACGAAGATTTCTTTAAATCCCTTGAATTCTGAAAATCAACTTTAACCATATCAAAAGTTAAGGTGAACATTTAGTTTCCTCAATTCAATCTTTTAAGATAGCTTCGTTTATACTCTTCCTGTAATCGAATCATTTCATCCATATTACCCAATGTTGATAAAACTCTATTTTCAACTCATATTCATCATTCTTGTTGTAAAGAATGACGATCTCTATCAAATTTTATAATTATGATTTTCATGAACTCCTCTCTATTTTGTCTACCCTAATATTGTGGCATAAACGCTCAAGGTTTAAATAAGCTCACTATTAATCATAACACATTTCATGTGTATTGAAATGCTTGTATAGCATCATCATCTCTTTCTGAGAAAACCTAATCAATGACACTCTTGTTAAATCCTTTAGATAACCTCCGCATTAATAATAAAATGTACTACATAGAAGAACCTGTAGAAATTACGGTTCGTATGATTTAAACTCTTGAAAACAAAACAATATTCTATCTGTTAGAATTCACGCAAGGCCCCGAGTATACCTGGGATTGTGAAGACCAAATAAAACAAAAATATCCTCACATGTTTACAAACAATGCCGATGGATGGTAAAAACTAAATTTCGGGACGAAATTTCTATTAGCAGGGGGATACTGTAATAACTCGAAAATTTCTGACTAAATTTAAACCTAATCTTTATATGATTTCGACACGTTAAGCAAAAACCTTTCATCCTGAATGTCAAAATTTTTAAACTAATTTCATGAATTCAATTACCTTTGACTATTGACCAACGATTCACGAACAATTGTGTAAATAAATATGTATATATATATATATATATATATATATATATATATATATATATATATATATATATATATATATATATATATATATATAATGTATAAATATTACATATTTAATATATATAATATGTAATAATAATTAAAAGTTAAATTATAGTAAATATACTAATATTACTTTCATAATTAAAAATAAATATTAACATTAACATCAGTATTCTTAATATTATTATTGATATGAAAATTATTATTACTAGTATTATTGTTATCATTATTGACAATTATCATTATCAGTATTGTCATTATTATTAATATTATTATTATCAAAATTATTATTATTATAATTTATCATTTATTATTATTATGATTAATATGATTATTTATATCATTAACATAATTTATATTATTATTAGTATTATTATTACTAATATTATTATTAAGTATCATATTATTCTCATTATTAATTATATTTATTATTATTATTATTATTAATCTAATTATTATTAATTAGTATTATTATTATTAAATTATTAATTATAAAAATGATGAAAATGATCGAAACCTAAATTAGGTATTCAGCTTTTTAATTTTTTTTTATTTTCTTCTGCTTTCTGATCATGAACTGAGTCGACACCCATTTTTTTATTTAAATCAATCAGCTTTTATTTTTTTATATTTCTTTCTGTTTTTCTGCTTGCTCACGATATACTTTAGTCGACCACAATCTCCACTACAAAACCACTTTGATCAATTTTTTGTTACAACATCAATCACTCAATTAGCCTATATAATCCAATCATCGGCTGCAATTCGAATCAAACCAAAATTTTAAACAAAAAGCTCGTTAACCTCTGTTATTGGTTTATTTTTCAAAAACCCCAAAATCGAATCCAAATTTAAAATGTAATAATGCAATGTTGTTAAGAATCGTTCACTCAAACTATCTGCAAAATATCACCTCTCAATTCTTTAAAACGAATTCGAATTCTTGAGTCAAAGTAATTTAAAAAAAGTCAACTGTCTTGTTCATGATCAAATTCGAATTCAATTCTATGTTTCAGGTTCAATTGATGTTTGAGATAGTTTCTATGAGTGAATTACAAAGTATTTCGTGTTATGATCTTAGTCTATAACGGTCTAGATTTCAAAATCATTATTTTTTTTTCTTTTTGTTGCGACAACAGCAGAGGCACTCTTCATTTATATATATCTATATTTTTTTCTTTCCATGTCTGTTAATTAAGATAAATTACTAGTTGTTCAAGTCCAATTTAATATCTTAAATCAAATGTTGAAGTGATTGTATTAATTATGGGATTCCTGTCGATTTGGATTAGAGAGAAGAAAAAGAAGGTGGAACGAATACAGTTTAATTAAATTACAGATGGGTATTAAATCAGTAAACAGAATTTGGTCAAATGGTTAAGGGTGTTACGAGTGAGCGTGAGGTCTCGGGTTCGAGCCCGGTCGTTGGCATTTTTTTGGAAAAACATCTAAAAGGTAGACTTTTACTTTTATTATTATTATTATTATTATTATTATTATTATTATTATTATTATTATTATTATTATTATTATTATTATTATTATTATTAATATTCTTATTAGTATTATTATTATAAGTATTAGTATTATTATTACTTACTATCATTATAATTAGTAATAATTTGTATTATTGTTATTATTAGTATTATTATTAAAAGTATTATCGTAATCAAATATACCTTTTTATATATTATTATCGATATTATTACTATTACTAATGTTAAAGTTATTATAAAGAATTAATATTTAAAACATAATTATAATTAAAAAGTATCACTTTAATTAAAGTTATCAAAATTATCCTTTCTAATAAAACTATCATTTTATTAAAAATTAACATTGTTATTAAAATTATAATTATAATTTCATTTAGGTTATTATTATTATTATCGTAAAAAGATACAACTTTATATTTATACTTATTAATATTATTTTACTAAATAAATACTCGTTGTATAAAAATATATTCAAAACCTACAACAGAACTATATTTATATTTTTATAATGAACATTGCTTAGTTAATTATTATAAATATATTTAATGTACTATTTTCAAATAACATATAAAAATAACATACATATATATATATATATATAACATATATAATTGAAATAACAAATATATTACTATAAGTAATATATTATACACAAACTAGTTTGATTAACATTATATGTTCAATATACGTGTTAATATATATACTTGATATAGGTTCGTGAATCCGAGGTCAACTCTGTACTTGTTCAGTGCCATCCTATGCATATTTACTACAAACTATCGTATCGTATCGTGAGTTTTCATAGCTCCCTTTTTATATATATATTTTGGGCTGAGAATACATGCGCAACTTTTATAACTGTTTTACGTTTAGACATAAGTACTCAAACTTTTATGCTATATACGTGCTTTGTCATGCTAAATCCCTGCCGTAATATCGTTAATTGCTGAGGTATAAGATGCAAGCTTAGTTATTGTGAGTAGCGCTACTGAGAGTGACGTCTCTAGTCAGTTGACCGTTGGTCTTTGACTACATAATAATGATTCAACGACATGAATAACAAGTGTCACTGGGTAACTTTGTTTAGTCGCGATATTACAAACAGCAACTCTTTCGATTGATATATTTGGTATCAATCAACTTTAAACATAAATCTTGTGGTCTAATGCTATATTGAACTTTTGATTTATGATAAACCTATGAACTCACTCAACCTCGTGTTGACTTTTTAAGCATGTTTATTCTCAGGTCTTACATAATGCTTCCGCTGTGTATTTGCTAATTGAAAGCAACATTTCAACTAGTCATTCATGGATAATTTGAAGGACTTACATTTGCTAATTTGATGATGATTGCATGATATGCTTGGAGTCTTCATTACATATCATATCAATTAAAGACATTTAATGCGTTGTTTATTAAATACAATGTAATCTATTTATCTTCCGCTGCAAAACTCTATAAAACTCAATAAAACGTCTCATATAGAGTCGTTGTGATGCCCCGTACAAAACCATCGTGTACGAATCATCAACAACAGGATCATTACAAGGTCAAACACTATATGCTATTTCAAAATACGTTTGCATTCAAGATAAAAGGTGACGTCATAGCTAACGTCGAATGTATGTGACGTTTGCATTCAAAATACGTTTACACCAACAGTATGCTTCTACAAATAGCAAGCATGAATAAATGTATGTGACCCTTAGCACCTGAGCAGCGGGTGTCTACGGCAAGACTAGTACACAGCGGAAGCAAACTTAAGCACCTGAGAAAAACATGCTTAAAAACGTCAACACAAAGGTTGGTGAGCTATAGTTTAAGTATAACAGTATGTAAGGTAGGCCACGAGATTTCAGTGCTACAAAGAGCGTTTCAAAACAGTATGATAAAGTATATGTTAACCGTGGGCACTTGGTAACTAACTTAACGTTTATACCCCCTGAAAGTACACTTGGCAAGTGCGTATGTTTACGAAGTATTAAACACCCATTAAATGCTAGCACTACTAGCCCGAGTGGGGATGTCAAACCCTATGGATCCATATCTAAGATTCGCGTTCATGGTTCAAAAACCAATGATTAAACGTTACCGAGCTAAAGGGAATGTTTATGCCGTTGTATAACCCACACATATATAAGTTTAAGTACTTGTGCCTAACATGTAAAATGTAAAAAGCGCATGTATTCTCAGTCCCAAAATAGGTTAAAGTAAAAAGGGAATGCTATAACTCACAATGATAAAGTAGCGGTAAAGTATGACTCGGAAAGTAAGCAAGTAATGAAGGTTGTCCAAACGGGTCCTCAACCTAAGTCAAATAGTACTAAGTCAGTAAATTGTCCGAATAGGTTTAAAAGTATGTAAATAAGGTCTTAAGGGTCATCATCATTCATCATTAAACAAAAGGTGTAAAGTAAGTTTCGTTCAAGTATAGAGTTTAAAACAAAGACTGAGTTCGGTCAGTCACCACAGCCTCTATACCTACTAAAATAAGGTGAGACCAGTGGCCATGGATCCGTATATGAGTCCTTTAGTTGTGCTAAAAATTTCAGAAGCAAACTCGTCTTCGTTTGACCGTGGCGACGGTCTAAGTGCGAGTAGGTCAGAATATTCAGCACAACGTTAAATGGACATAGTGACGATCGGAGGGCCATAAATTCTAAACCGTAACTCGGATTAAGACAAGTCCTAAATGAAAAGTTATCTACTCGAACAGAGATATCTGAAAATCATAATTACAGTAGCCCAGGTCATACGGGTCAGACACAGAAATAGTAGAACAGTAGGGTCAGTAGGTTCCAGTGGTTCTTGGTTCTCGATGCTTATCATGGTTCTCATCCTTGATGCATAAAGCTTCAAGTGTACAACTTGTTGATGTGTTTGCATCATTTTCACCAAGGTTTGACCATCATAACCCAAGTGTAAGTCTAACACATGAAGCACAACTCACTTAAGTGTTGCAAGTGTTTTGATGAACCAAAGTTACATCAAAGTCTTAGATTCAACACATACATGAAATGTAAAAGTAATATTAACCAAGTTTTGACTATTATGACACAAGTGTAGGTCTAAGACATGTTGCACAACTCACTTAAGAGTTGTATGAAGTTTGATGAACCAAAGTTACATCTTTGTCTTAGATCTAACACATACATGAACTTTAAAACTAATAATAAGTTACAAACTTGAAAGTGAACTTATGAAATCAAGATCTTAAGTTGTAGAACATAGTTCTTAGTTAGATCTTGAAGATCCTAGACCCAAAAGTCTAGATCTAACATAAGTGTACAAAGTTATAGTTAAAGAAAGCTTACTTACATGTTCTTGAACTTTCAAAGTTAACTTTTAGTTCAAGATTAATGAGATCAAAGTTAACTAGTAACACTTGACCAATAAAAACCAACAAACATGAAATTAAAGTGCATAATGTAAAGAATAAACTAAGTAAACAAGTAACTAGTTCATGAGTTTCATACTTTAAAGATTCAAGCCTAAGTCTTGATCTTTAAGAAAGTAAACTTTAAAGTTTACTAACATGAATTACAAGTATGCTTTCACAACTCATGAACTTAAATCTTTTTAAAGCATTATATGTAGAACATAAACTAAAGAGTTTTGTTCTTGTATGTCTTGTAAGAACAAGATAAATGAAGAATCAAACTAACAAGTTTGTTTCTTAGAAAATAGTAAGTAAACAACTAAGGATGAGTAACAATCAACAACAATGAACAAGTAAGTAATTAATCAACAATAACAACAAGTAATGATGATGATTAAAGGGGATGTTTGGCCTACGGTTTTTATTAAGAAAAAGGAAGAAGAAGTTATTCATAATACTTACAAGAAAGAGAGAAAAGTGAGAGAGAATGAAATGCAAGTAGTGTGTGTTTTGAGAATGAGAGAAATGCAAGTGTGTAAGTAATGAAAATTTGAAAGCAAAACCACCCTTGTACACTTCAAAACCTACGGCCAACATGAGGGGAGGGAGGAGAGAAATATCCACAAGTCTCATGCATGTAAAAGTCTAAAAAGATGGATAATAAGGGTGCATGCATGGGGATTATGTAGTAACAAGATTCTTCAAGTATCAAACTATCTAGTTAATCTGTAAATAATACTTACACATGTGGTGATGGGCTAAAGAGTCCATGAAAGAAGTAGGGTGGGCTTTATAAGCTCATGTTTGATCATAAAGCCCAAGTATGTATTAATTAACAAATTAATCCAAGTAAAAGTCCATTAACACTAATAAAGGCCCAAGTAATTAACTAGTAACCTTAGTTAATCAAAATGATTAATAAAATCAATCATGAATGTAAATAATATTCTAAAAATATTATTCGCGAAAGTTTCGTGTGTCACAAAGACGTTTCGGGCAATTAAAGTCAAGTACGGGCAATCATGGCAACATGTAAATGTAATAACATACATTCGTTTAATCACACGTATTAATAATAATAATTATTAATAAATAAACATTGGAAAAATCCAGGGTCGTTACATTACCCACCTGTTAAGGAAAATTTCATCCCGAAATTTAAGCTGAGGTAGATGGAGGAGTTGGGAAAAGGTGAGGATACTTCCGCATCATTTGATCCTCTCGCTCCCAGGTAAACTCAGGTCCTCGTTTGGCATTCCATCGTACTCGGACGATCGGAATTTTGTTGCGTTTCAAAGTTTTGATCTCACGATCCATAATTTCAACAGGCTCTTCCACGAAGTGGAGTTTGTCGTCAATCGTAAGTTCTTCCAGTGGTATGATAAGTTCGGGTGCAGCAAGACACTTCTTCAAGTTTGACACGTGGAAGGTAGTATGAACTGAGCTCAATTGTGCTGGTAGATCCAAACGGTAAGCAACGGGTCCAACACGTTCCAAGATTTCAAAAGGACCAATGTATCGCGGGTTTAACTTTCCACGTTTTCCAAAACGAATCACACCTTTCCAAGGTGCAACCTTCAACATTACACGGTTGCCCACGTTGAATTCAAAGTCTTTATGTTTAAGGTCAGTATAACTCTTCTGACGATCACGGGCAGTCTTAAGTCTCGCTTGAATCTGAGCAATCTTCTCCGTTGTTTCATGGACTACCTCGGGTCCGGTGATTTGCTTTTCGCCTACTTCAGCCCAACAAATAGGAGATCGGCACTTGCGGCCATACAATGCTTCAAAAGGTGCGGCATTAATGCTTGAGTGATAACTGTTGTTGTAAGAAAATTCGGCGAGTGGCAAATGCCTTTCCCAGGCCTTTCCGAAATCGATAACACATGCACGCAACATGTCTTCCAAGGTCTGAATCGTTCGTTCACTTTGTCCGTCGGTCTGTGGGTGATAAGCAGTACTCATATCGAGACGGGTTCCCATGGCTTCTTGTA
Organism: Rutidosis leptorrhynchoides; assembly: GCF_046630445.1. Taxonomy (NCBI): domain Eukaryota; kingdom Viridiplantae; phylum Streptophyta; class Magnoliopsida; order Asterales; family Asteraceae; genus Rutidosis; species Rutidosis leptorrhynchoides. The sequence goes on from NC_092333.1 coordinate 170,746,395, forward strand.
AAGAACGCCAAAATCTAGAAGCCAAACGGGGATCGCGATCTGAGATGATCGATAATGTTACACCATGACGAGATAAAACCTCTTTAATGTAAAGTTGAGCAAGTCTCTCCATTGTATCCATTTCCTTCATAGCTAGAAAGTGTGCAGATTTGGTTAGACGGTCAACGATAACCCAGATGGTATCGTATCCGCCCACCGTCCTTGGTAGCTTGGTGATAAAATCCATCGTTATCCTTTCCCACTTCCATTGTGGGATTTCCGGTTGTTGAAGTAAACCAGAAGGTCTTTGATGCTCGGCTTTAACCTTCGAGCAAGTCAAACACTTACCAACATAAGTCGCAACGTCCTTCTTAAGATTCGGCCACCAATACTGTTCTTTAAGGTCGTGGTACATTTTGCCCACTCCAGGATGAATCGAATAACTCAATTTGTGTGCTTCATCAAGTATAAGGTTCCGTAGATCTCCATAAAGAGGTACCCAAATTCTTCTGGCATAACATCGGAGTCCAGACTCCCTAACCTCAAATCGAGAGACAAGTATGTTCAAATGTTCATGAGTTATATTCTCCTTCTTGAGAGCCTTATCTTGGGCTACTCGGATCTGACTGTTGAGGTTTGAATGGATGGTGATGTTCAGAGCCCTAACACGAAGAGGTGCCGTCCTCTCCTTTCGGCTCAAAACGTCAGCTACAACATTGGCCTTGCCAGGATGATAACGGAGTTCACAATCATAGTCGTTCAGCGTCTTGATCCATCGACGCTATCTCATATTCAGTTGCTTCTGATCAAAGATGTGCTGGAGGCTCTTGTGATCGGTGAAGATAGTGCTCTTAGTTCCATAAAGATAGTGTCTCCACAATTTGAGCGCAAAGACAACAGCTCCAAGTTCGAGATCGTGAGTAGTGTAGTTCCATTCGTGAACCTTCAGTTGACGGGGAAGCATAGGCAATAACCTTTGATCGTTCCATCAGTACACAACCAAAACCACTCTTCGATGCATCACAATAAACAACAAAGTCGTCACTGCCCTCAGGAAGTGATAGGATAGGTGCGGTGGTTAACTTCTTCTTCAAAGTTTGGAATGCTGATTCGTGTGCGGGTTCCCAAATGAACTTCTTCCCTTTGTGAGTCAGCGCGGTCAAAGGACTCGCAATCAGAGAGAAACCTTCGATAAACCTTCGGTAATAACTGGCGAGACCTAGGAATTGGCGAATATGAGTTGGAGTAGTGGGGGTCTCCCACTTGCTGATAGCTTCAATCTTGGTGGGATCAACTTTGATACCCTGGTCGCTCACAACATGACCCAGAAATTGAACTTCCTTCAACCAAAATTCACACTTAGAGAATTTGGCGTAAAGTTGCTCTTGCCTCAAGAGTTCAAGTACTAGTCGGAGGTGTTGCTCATGCTCTTCTTCGCTCTTAGAGTAGATGAGGATATCATCTATGAAGACGATAACAAACTTATCCAGGTACAGCTTGCAGACACGATTCATGAGATCCATGAACACGACAGGTGAATTGGTTAATCCGAATGGCATCACGAGAAACTCATAATGACCATAACGAGTTCTGAATGCAGTCTTCATTACATCACTTTCTTTCACCCTCAAATGGTGATAATCGGATCGCAAATAGATCTTTGAGTAAACGCTCGATCCTTGTAGTTGATCAAAAAGATTGTCAATTCTAGGAAGAGGATATCGATTCTTGATTGTCAATTTGTTGAGTTCACGGTAGTTGATACACATACGGAAGGATCCGTCCTTCTTCTTTACAAATAACACAGGTGCGCCCCAAGGCGAAAAACTTGGTTGGATAAATCCACGGTCTAACAGCTCTTGTAGTTGGCTCTGTAATTCTTGCATCTCGGAAGGTGCGAGTCTATAAGGTGCGCGAGCTACAGGTGCGGCTCCTGGCACTAAATCGATCTGAAACTCTACTGCTCTCTGCGGCAGCAATCCAGGCAATTCCTCTGGGAAGACATCGAAAAATTCGTTCACAATCCGAACATCGTTCGCATTCTTCACCTCGGTTTCTACCAATTTCACATGCGCTAGGACAGCAAGACGTCCCTTCTTCATAATCTTTTGCGCTTTCACGCAACTAATGAGGTTCAGCTTCGAGGTACATCTCTCTCCATAGATGATTAGTGGCTCACCGTCTCCTTGTGGTATAAGAAGAGCTTTGTCTCCACAAATAATATCGGCCCTTATCTTACTCAACCAATCCATACTGACGATCACGTCAAAACTTCCTAATTTGACGGGTATCAAATCAATTTCGAAATCTGCACCAGCTATGTTGATAATAGCTCCTCGACTAATATGGTTAACTTTCTCAAGTTTTCCATTGGCTACCTCGACAAGCATACTTTCTTTTAACGGGACTAATGACCAATTAATCTTATCGCAAAAATGTCTACATACATAACTTCTATCCACACCAGTATCAAACAAGACATAAGCTAAAAGATTGTTGATAGTGAATATACCTGTCACCAAGTCGGGGTTTTCTCGGGCGTCCCTTGCATTAACGTTGAAAGCTCTACCACAGGGTGGTCTGCCGTCTTTTCGCTTGTTTGGACACGCATTTCTGAAATGGCCCGTCTGTCCGCATTTGTAGCACTTTTTCGGTCCATTGGTGTTCGGCTTCCCGTTCAGGGTGGTGACCTTGCAGTCTTTACCGATATGTCCAGCCCGTTGACACTTTTCGCAAACAATGTTACAATACCCAGTATGGTGCTTGTAGCACCGGTTGCATTGTGGTAAGGTTCCCTTGTAGTTCGGGTTCGAGTTGGTGTTCGGATTGGGGTTTCCACCGTTGTTGTTTCCTCTGAAACCCTCATGTCGTTTCGCCGGGTTCTGTTCATAGGTCCGTCCCCTGTTGTTATCCCATTTGCGCTTCTCACTAGTACCCGCTTCAGACTTAGTTTTCACCGGTTCATCGATGGTTATTTGATTCATTAAAGTATGCACCATGCGCATCGCTTCGGGAACATTCGGTGGCTTGGACGAGGTGACATTTCCCTTGATGCTCTTAGGAAGTCCCCAGAAGTACCTTTCCATTCGTTTGAATTCTGGGGTGACCATTGTCAGACACATCAGGGCTAATTCCAAAAATCTCCTGTTGTAACCATCAAGGTCGTTCCCAACGGCCTTTAACTGCTTGAATTCCATTTCCATCTTTTGTATCTCGGTTCTCGGACAATACTCGTCAATCATGGCACACTTAAATTCTTCCCATGGCGTAGCATACGCCTCATCAATGCCTTGTGCCTGTGCCATTGTGTTCCACCACGTGAGCGCGCCGTCAGACAACGTGCAAGAAGCAAATTTGGTTTTGCTGTCCTCCGAATAGTTGCTAACTCGAAATACTGATTCTAGCTTTTCGAACCATCTAGTGAGACCAACCGGTCCCTCAGTGCCGCTGAAGTTATGTGGTTTACAGCTCTGGAATTCCTTGTAAGTACACCCATTACGAATGGGTTGAATAACCGGTGGTGGTGGCGGTGGCGGTGGCGGTGGAGCTTGAGGTTGCATTTCCGCAATGGTTGCGGCTACCCTTTCGGCAATCATCTCTTCGATTTGAGCGGTGGTAGGTGTTGATCGTCCGTTGGCCATGGTGTTCTAAACAAAAATTTTGACTCAAGTCAAAATCCAGCATTCAATATATAATAATACAGTATACGACAACCAACATGGAATCAACACATCACATGTTATTAAATAACACATCTAGGTACAAATACCACAGAATCATCGTACAGTAATGTAAATAGAACATCGTGCAAGAATTAAATAACGCAAAGTTCCATTCATTAATAATAATAAGTTTCATACATCTGAATAAGTTTGTACAATACATAAGTGAACCATAAAACTACAACTAGATTACATAATGAAATCTAAATACAAAAGCCCTACAGTGAAGGTGGGTGAAGGATGTCCATAACATGGGCCATCTGGTCCTCGAGCTCAGTAACCCGAGCTCGGTGGATTTCCACCTCCCTTGTCAATTCCTCGATGATGGGAGATGGTGGGGCAGGTGGTGCCGGCGGTGCAGGTGGTGCCGGTGGTGCTGGTGGTGCCGGTGGTGCAGACATTACATAACGGGGTGCAGATGTTCCAGCTCCAGAAATAGTCAGTACGTAACGGGGTGCCTTACGCACTTATGGGTCGGCAGGGTACGGCACAAGCCGCTTACGAGCAGTAACCCTACGATGCCGACCAAATGCGTCAGTGAAAGCACGACCTCCATTCACCCCTGGAATGACGGTGCCATCAAAATGGTACCGCTTCTTCGGCGGGGTGGAGGGTGCCTGTATAGGTACATCAGCAGGGTCCTCATCATCACTGGAGTCTTCTGAGGAGGTGTCATCGGATGAAGCATCAGTGGATGACGGGTCGTCCGAATCATGTGGTGGCTGTACGGGTGACCGAACTGGCCGTCCTTGAGCGGCCATCATCTGTCTGTACCTAGTGGGTCCGATCGGAATGAGACGTCCATCAGGGGCGCGTCAGCACCAATGGCGATACCGGTTACGGAACGGACCTTCACCGAACTCCGCGGGAATCACAATCTCACCGAAGCGGGGCTATAATCCTGAGGGTCCAGGGGCAGATGGAGCTGGAATCTCCGAAGGGTCCTGGGCTCCGCTAGAAGTAACCACTGGGGCAGGCGCCTGGCTGCTAGTCTCGGAAGATGAAGCGCCGGGGTCACTCGTGGGTAGTGGGATTGGTGTGTCGGCAGCAGCAGCAGGTGGGGTGGCTGACGAGTCTGAACTGCCCAAAATGATAGCAGGTGGAGTATCCGACATCTGAACAAGGAAAAATAAATTTTTCATGTCAGTAAGTCATAAAGCAAGCACGTATTAGGCCTACAGTTTAAATCATGTATAACAATAAGTAGCATGGCAATAACGACAAGTATCATGCAATCGAAAGCAGATAATAGCATGCAGTAGTGAAATTATGTAATAGCATACGGCATATAGCAGTAAAAGTAAGCAGCAGCATGCAATAAGTTTAGCGGAAACAAGTAAACTAGCAAGTTGTAGATTAGTCCTATTAGTGAATCCTACTCTGGTCGGTCTTGACTCACTAATGCAACCTAATTCATTACAACCAATGCTGTAACATCCCGTTTTCCTCGAAAATGACTTAAGGTGCATAATTAACCTCGTGTACGTTTGTTATTGCATCTATGATCGTTTATTTTAGTTTAAGGTGTGAAAATATTGGAAAAATGGTTTGACCAGGTCATCTGTCGCGTTTGAGTAGGTTTCATCGCGTCCTGGTGCGTCGCAAAACGCGACAGAGTGGGCTGAAATGCGACAGCTCCAGAACCCCCGTTCTGTCAAGGTTATCGTGTTTGAAACTTGTTTATCGCGTTTGAGTGTCGCGAAATGCGACACGGTGTCGCGAAACGCGACTGAGGTCGCTGTTTTACTTTTTTGACCATTTTAAATAGAATCTTTTGAGGGTATTGATGTCTTTTCACATAGGGCCAGTTTTGGGGGAGTAAATGCTGATCCAACCTTATCTCTTTCTCATTTAATTCATTTCCAATTAAATAAAAACAAAGTTAGAGAGAGAGTGATACTTTAAGAGTGAGAAAGCTTGTTTTAGTGAAGAGGAAGGTTGAATCTTGCCCGAACCCGAGTTGTAAAGTTGTTCCTTGTGTCTCTAGCTACATTTTGGTGGTCTTGGTAAGTCTTAACCTTATGTTTTGGGTTTTAATTGGTTTATGGCTAGGGTTTTGGGTTACTAGAGACTTGTATGACCCATTTGGGGTTGAAATGGGTGGACTTGGGTTATGTGATGAAAGGAAACCCTAAATAGATGTAATCTAGGGTTTGGTCTTGCAAAATGAGAATTTTAAGTGTCAATGGGTGTTGTTGGTCACTAATGCACTTTAAAATTTATGAAAGAAGTGTTAATGGGTAGGTTTGACTTGATTGTGAGTTTAAGTAAAATAAAATGGGTCAAAATGTACTAGTTGACCTAATTAGATGAAATGGGTATGGATTACCCTAAGTTTTGCATTAATTGAAGTTAATAGACTTTAATTCACTAGTCTTAGTGATTAAAGTCGAGTCTTGGCCATTTATGGGCAGTTGTGAGTAGTGGAGTCATTTAATGCAAATTGGGACATTAAATGCTCAAGTGGGAGTATTGTGGTTAATCCCACTAGTTGTGAAATTGAATGTGCACTTAATGATTTAGGTACATTGCGTTGAAGCTAGAAAGTGCTAAATCATATCCTTGTGACAAGGTGAGTGGAATAATTATGCGTTCATGTATATGGCGTGTTTATTTGTGAATGTTATGGTATGAACCACGTGCCGGTAGTGCCATAACATGTGTGGGATAAGATGTGAACCACGAGCCGGTAGCATCGAGTGTGAACCACGAGCCGGTAGCACTATAAACTAAGATGTGAACCACGAGCCGGTAGCATCGAGTGTGAACCACGAGCCGGTAGCACTATAAACTAAGATGTGAACCACGAGCCGGTATCATCGAGTGTGAACCACGAGCCGGTAGCACTATAAACGAGTATGACTCAAATGCATATGGTGTGAACCACGAGCCGGTAGCACATAGCGTTATTGGTTAACCATATTGAGATTTTCGTTTGTTTAGCATATAAAATATATTGAGTTGAGTATATGCTAATGAAGTGGTGTGATAATGTACGACTTGTTAGTGTTACGGGTATGTTGACATGCTATTTGAGTTACAAGTTCGTATGAGGTATTTGGTATTGTGATTGCAAATGGATACGTTATATATATGTATGTATAACTATTGCATTCACTAAGCATTGCTTACCCTCTCGTTGTTTACCATTTTTATAGGTTCCGGCTTGGACAAGGGTAAGGGCATACGTTTGGACTAGTGGTCTCCCGCTTATGTTGTCGGGGGTGCTCTTGGTGTTGGCTTTTGAAGTGACCGAACGTTTTGGGTAGTTTAGCCCCAAACCATGCTCGAGTGTCGTTTGGATTATAAACTATCATTTGTTGTTGGTCAAACTTGTATCACATTCGTTAATGGCCTTTGTGCCTTTTTGTAAACATTAAACTCGTAGTATGTTTTGACGAATCGTGTGGAATAGGTTACATATTTAATTGGCGCATAAATGTGTATTATATAAAAAGAAAAAAAATTATCGTACGGAGTACGGGTTGGGTTGTTACAAGTGGTATCAGAGCATGGTCTAAGGGATTTAGGCGACTTGAGATAGGTGCCTAGACTTGGACTTTATTGTGTGAGCGCTTTATGCGGGACTTGTAGGACTTTGGGTCTAATCAGGAATTGTTAGTGCTTTGGTTTATGTGAGCTAACCTTGTGCTAATTGTTTTGTGTTGTGTTTAGCAATCATCAAGCAAGACGGACGTTGTACTAGCAAGTTAATGCGACGTGCTCGAGTAACAACGATTAGCTACCGTTGTTACGGGTGCAAATCGTGTCAATCAAGTAATGTACGAGGATTGTCGAGCGAGATGGAGTAGTGTGGTGTACATGTATATACTTACATGTTAAGTCTTTTCGTTCTTTGTTTAATCCTTTCCATTTTATAGAATGAAGACGAGAAACGGACACGATAATGATAACGGTGGTACGAGTGAGGATGTTGAACTCACGGCCAAGGTTGAGGCCATCTTTAAAAAGTTAAAGAAGGATTTTCTTGACGATGTCCGGAAGGTCTTCCAAGAGTCGGTCGATGGACAAGTAACCGAAATGATCAACGATCGAATGAAAGCCGCAATAGAGGAGGCTTTAGAGGCTAGAAACATTTATCCTCGAGGCGAAGGGGGTGAAGGTAATGGTGGGGGTGGAAGGGGGGACTTCCACTACAAGAATTTCAAGGATACTCAACCTCCGATGTTTAATGGGGTGAGGGATCCATTAAAAAGCACTTGTTGGATTTTCGATATCGAGGGAGCTTTCCGTACCGCGGAATGTCCACCCGAGAAGAAGACGAGATATGGGTCTAGCATGTTACGTGAAGAAGGCAAGTTGTGGTGGGACGATAAAATCAATTTATATGGTGAAGAGCAATGCATGAGCTTGACATGGGAGGAGTTTAAGAAGGAATTCTTCCAAGAATACCGAACTTCTTCCGACCTTGATAGAATCCGGGACGAGTTGCATCATTTGCAACAAGGTTCGATGGACTTGGTTACTCTCAAGTCTACCTTTTTGCCAAAGACTCATTTTTGCCCGGAATACGTTGGTGACAATCACAAGCTAATGAAAGATTTCTACCGTACTTTGAACGACGAGTTCAAGGGTAAGATTAGTCGGGGGATGGCTAAGACTTTTGAAGAGCTATACGAGTTGGCTAGGGGTTTTGAGCCGGAGGTTCCAAGGAAAAGCGATTTCACTTTTTCTAAAAGAAAGTTTGAAGGTTCGAGTCATTCGAACTTTTCCAATAAAAAGAACAAGAAAGGCTTCGAAAGCGTTAATAGTGTGAAGAAGGGTGCTTCCGGGGGTTTCGGGCCCACGTGTTAAAATTGTAATCAAAGAGGACACATGGCCCGTGATTGCACCAAGGCGTCAACCAAAGTCACTTGCTTTAATTGTGGTAAAGAGGGGCACAAGAGGCAGGAATGCCCCGATTTGAATAATGATAACGTTAAGCGGTTGGAAAAAGCGGCGGGTACGGCTAGGAGTCGAAACTATTTGATGACTAACGACGAAGCTAAGCAATCCAACGAAGTTGTCTCAGGTACTTTTATGATTAACTCTAATCCGGCAAGGATTTTATTTGATAGCGGTGCAAATTTGTCGTTTGTGTCTCCAAAATTTGTGCCTAAACTTAATAGCCCGTTAGCTAAGTTAAGTCGTCCGGTAGAAGTCGAAATAGCGGACGGCGAGACGGTGCTAGTGGTCGATGTGTGCAAACATTGTAATGTTGTGTTTGGTGCCGAAAACTTTAAGATAGATCTCATTCCGATGACCTTGGGCGACTTTGATATCGTTGTTGGTATGGATTAGCTCGATCGAAATAGAGCCGATATTGCATGCCATGAAAAGTTTATCCGCGTGAAGACCCCAAGTGGGGGAGAGCTAGTTATTCACGGCGATAAGCGAAGAAGCCTTGTGCCGATATGTTCTTTCGCACGGGCACGTCGTTTTTTTTGTTAGTGGTGGCATGGCTTTTCTTGCCCATGTTGTTGATACTCGTGATCAGCCACCACCTATTCGTGAAATTCCGGTGGTTAGTGATTTCGAAGATGTTTTTCCGGATGAGTTACCGGGTGTTCCGGCGGAAAGACAAATTGAATTTCGCATTGAGTTGGTTTCGGGTGCTACTCCCATTGCTAAAACTCGTTATCGTTTAGCACCAACGGAAATGCAAGAGTTGTTAAATCAAACCCAAGAGTTGCTTGAGAAGGGTTTTATTCGACCGAGTGCTTCGTCGTGAGGCGCTCCGGTTTTATTCGTGAAAAAGAAGGATGGTAGTATGCGGATGTGCATCGATTACCAGGAGTTGAATAAAGTGACGATCAAGAATCGTTATCCATTGCCTCGGATTGACGATTTGTTCGACCAACTCCAAGGTGCGACGTATTTCTCTAAGATCGACCTACGGTCCGGCTATCACCAAATGCGTGTCCGTGAGGAAGATATCGAGAAAACGGCTTTTCGAACGCGTTATGGGCATTTTGAGTTTGTAGTTATGCCTTTTGGTCTTACGAATGCACCGGCGGCATTCATGGATCTTATGAACCGGGTGTTCCAACCCATGTTGGACAAGTCGGTGATTGTGTTCATTGACGACATACTAGTCTACTCGAAAAGTATGGATGAGCATGAACGTCATTTGCGTGAAGTATTGAAGACGTTACGAAAGGAGAAGTTGTATGCTAAGTTCTCCAAATGTGAATTTTGGCTAAGGGAGGTTCAATTCCTTGGCCACATTGTGAACAAGGACGGTATCCAAGTGGATCCGGGGAAGATAGAGACGGTGAAGAGTTGGAGACAGCCGACTACGCCTACGGAAGTCCGAAGTTTTCTCGGATTGGCCGGTTATTATCGTCGGTTTATCCAAGACTTTTCTAAGATCGCTTCTTTATTGACGAAATTGACGAGGAAGAACGTGAGGTTTGTTTGGGAGAACGAGCAAGAAATTGCTTTTCAAGTGTTAAAGGAGAAGTTGTGTCAAGCTCCGGTGTTAGTTTTGCCGGAAGGGGTGGAAGACATGACTGTTTATTGTGATGCTTCGTTAAATGGACTCGGGTGTGTTCTAATGCAAGGAGGTAAAGTCATAGCTTATGCCTGTCGACAATTAAAGGAACACGAGATGAGATATCCGACTCATGATCTTGAGTTGGCGGCGGTTGTGCATGCGTTGAAAATTTGGTGCCATTACTTGTATGGTGTCAAGTGTACGATTTATTCGGATCATAAGAGTTTGAAACATCTCTTTAATCAACGAGATTTGAATTATCGTCAACGTAGGTGGATGGATGTGGTAAAAGACTATGATTGTGAGATACTTTATCATCCGGGCAAGGCGAATGTGGTCGCGGATGCGTTAAGTCGAAAGAGTCATCACCCGGCGTTACGGTTGGGATTGTTACGTATGATTATTACTAACGATTTTCTTGAAAAACTCGGAGTGATTCAAATAGAGGCTTACGTTCACAACAAGCATGCGGAGCGAATCGTGGGGCAATCGGAGTTCATCACTATGGGCTCGCGGGGTTTGTTGTCTTTTCAAGGAAGAGTGTGGGTGCCTAAGATGGGTGATTATTGACAAGTGCTACTTGATGAAGCACATAAGTCAAAGTATTCCATTCACCCGGGCGCAACGAAAATGTATCTTGATTTAAGGAAAGATTATTGGTGGTCGGGCATGAAACGTGATGTTGTAAAGTATGTTGAGTAATGCATCACGTGTTTGCAAGTTAAGGCCGAGCACCAAAAGCCGTATGGTAAGTTACAACCGTTAGAAATCTCGAAATGGAAATGGGAGCACATTACCATGGATTTCATCACAAAGTTACCTAAAACGGTGAGAACCCAGTTTGATTCGATTTGGGTTATAGTTGATCGACTGACGAAGAGTGCTTTGTTTCTTCCCATTAAGGAAGCGATATCGTCGGAGACATTGGCTAAGTTGTTTATCAAGGAAGTCATCTCTCGATACGGTGTTCCTATATCTATTGTTTCGGATCGAGATACTCGTTTTACATCTCGGTTTTAGGAAAAGTTTCACGAAGATATGGTTACGCAATTAAAATTAAGCACGGCGTATCATCCTCAAATGGACGGTCAAACCGAACGTACGAATCAAACTTTGGAAGATATGTTACGAGCGTGTATTATCGATTTCGGTGATAGTTGGGACGAGCACTTACCTTTGGTAAAATTTTCGTATAATAATAGTTATCATACTAGTATCGGGATGCCACCTTATGAGATGCTTTATGGGCGTAGATGTCGAACCCCGATTTGTTGGGGTGAAGTGGGACAAAAAGAAATCGGGAGTACCGATTTAGTGTTAGAGACGAATAGCAAGATTGATGTGATTCGAGAGCATTTGAAAAAGGCTCAAGATAGGCAAAAGTCGTATGCAGACAAGCGTAGACGAACGATCGAATTTCAAGAAGGTGACATGGTGATGCTTAAGGTTTCGCCATGGAAAGGTATTATTCGATTCTGGAAACGAGGAAAGTTAGCTCCTCGGTTTATTGGACCATTTAAGGTTTTAGCTCGTGTTGGTGAAGTCACGTATCGTTTGGAATTACCCGAAGAGCTTGCGGGGATCCATAATACATTTCATGTTTCCCATCTCCGTAAGTGTCTTGCGGATGATTCATCTTGGGTGCCTTTAGACAAGATTGAGCTAAACGATAAGTTAGAGTATATCGAGGAACCGATTGCCATACTTGATGAGAAGGTCAAAAGGTTGAGACATAAAGAGGTTAGGACTTTTAAAGTTCAATGGCGTCGAAGTAAGGGTTCTGAGTTTACTTAGGAGCCCGAAGAGTTTGTGTTGGTTTATCTTCCTTCTTGTCATGCGGCTTGGATCGCGAGGACGCGCTCCGATTCAAGTGGGGAAGAGTTGTAACATCCCGTTTTCCTCGAAAATGACTTAAGGTGCGTAATTAACCTCGTGTACATTTGTTACTGCATCTATGATCGTTTATTTTAGTTTAAGGTGTGAAAATATTGGAAAAATGGTTTGACCAGGTCATCTATCGCGTTCGAGTAGGTTTCATCGCGTCCTGGTGCGTCGCGAAACGCGACAGAGTGGGCTGGAACGCGACAGCTCTAGAACCCCCGTTCTATCAAGGTTATCGCGTTTGAAACTTGTTTATCGCGTTTGAGTGTCGCGAAACGTGACACGGTGTCACGAAACGCGACTGAGGTCGCTGTTTTACTTTTTTGACCATTTTAAATGGAATCTTTTGAGGGTATTGATGTCTTTTCACATAGGGCCAGTTTTGGGGGAGTAAATGCTGATCCAACCTTATCTCTTTCTCATTTAATTCATTTCCAATTAAATAAAAACAAAGTTAGAGAGAGAGTGATACTTTAAGAGTGAGAAAGCTTGTTTTAGTGAAGAGGAAGGTTGAATCTTGCCTGAACCCGAGTTGTAAAGTTGTTCCTTGTGTCTCTAGCTACATTTTGGTGGTCTTGGTAAGTCTTAACCTTATGTTTTGGGTTTTAATTGGTTTATGGCTAGGGTTTTGGGTTACTAGAGACTTGTATGACCCATTTGGGGTTGAAATGGGTGGACTTGGGTTATGTGATGAAAGGAAACCCTAAATAGATGTAATCTAGGGTTTGGTCTTGCAAAATGAGAATTTTAAGTGTCAATGGGTGTTGTTCGTCACTAATGCACTTTAAAATTTATGAAAGAAGTGTTAATGGGTAGGTTTGACTTGATTGTGAGTTTAAGTAAAATAAAATGGGTCAAAATGTACTAGTTGACCTAATTAGATGAAATGGGTATGGATTACCCTAAGTTTTGCGTTAATTGAAGTTAATAGACTTTAATTCACTAGTCATAGTGATTAAAGTCGAGTCTTGGCCATTTATGGGTGGTTGTGAGTAGTGGAGTCATTTAATGCAAATTGGGACATTAAATGCTCAAGTGGGAGTATTGTGGTTAATCCCACTAGTTGTGAAATTGAATGTGCACTTAATGATTTAGGTACATTGCGTTGAAGCTCGGAAGTGCTAAATCATCATCCCTGTGACAAGGTGAATGGAATAATTATGCGTTCATGTATATGGCGTGTTTATTTGTGAATGTTATGGTATGAACCACGTGCCGGTAGTGCCATAACATGTGTGGGATAAGATGTGAACCACGAGCCGGTAACATCGAGTGTGAACCACGAGCCGGTAGCACTATAAACTAAGATGTGAACCACGAGCCGGTAGCATCGAGTGTGAACCACGAGCCGGTAGCACTATAAACTAAGATGTGAACCACTAGCCGGTAGCATCGAGTGTGAACCACGAGCCGGTAGCACTATAAACGAGTATGACTCAAATGCGTATGGTGTGAACCACGAGCCGGTAGCACATAGCGTTATTGGTTAACCATATTGAGATTGTCATTTGTTTAGCATATAAAATATATTGATTTGAGTATATGCTAATGAAGTGGTGTGATAATGTACGACTTGTTAGTGTTACGGGTATGTTGACATGCTATTTGAGTTACAAGTTCGTATGAGGTATTTGGTATTGTGATTGTAAATGGATACGTTATATATATGTATGTATAACTATTGCATTCACTAAGCATTGCTTACCCTCTCGTTGTTTACCATTTTTATAGGTTCCGGCTTGGATAAGGGTAAGGGCATACGTTTGGACTAGTGGTCTCCCGCTTATATTGTCGGGGGTGCTCTTGGTGTTGGCTTTTGAAGTGACCTAACGTTTTGGGTAGTTTAGCCCCAAACCATGCTCGAGTGTCGTTTGGATTATAAACTATCATTTTTTGTTGGTCAAACTTGTATCACATTCGTTAATGGCCTTTGTGCCTTTTTGTAAACATTAAACTCGTAGTATGTTTTGACGAATCGTGTGGAATGGGTTACATATTTAATTGGCGCGTAAATGTGTATTATATAAAAAGAAAAAAATTATCATACGGAGTACGGGTTGGGTTGTTACAAATGCTCTGATACCAAATGTGATGCCCCGTACAAAACCATCGTGTACGAATCATCAACAACAGGATCATTACAAGGTCAAACACTATATGCTATTTCAAAATACGTTTGCATTCAAGATAAAAGGTGACGTCATAACTAACGTCGAATGTTTTACACCAACAGTATGCTTCTACGAATAGCAAGCATGAATAAATGTATGTGACCCTTAGGTCGTTACAAAAACATAGTTTCAAATGTATTAAAGTTTGAATGCAAGATAAAGTAGTTCATGCGGTGATAACACTAGAGCAGCGGGTGTCTACGGCAAGACTAGTACACAGCGGAAGCAACCTTAAGCACCTGAGAAAAACATGCTTAAAAATGTCAACACAAAGGTTGGTGAGCTATAGTTTAAGTATAACAGTATGTAAGGTAGGCCACGAGATTTCAGTGCTACAAAGAGCGTTTCAAAACAGTATGATAAAGTATATGTTAACCGTGGGCACTTGGTAACTAACTTAACATTTATACCCCCTGAAAGTACACTTGGCAAGTGCGTATATTTATGAAGTATTAAACACCCGTTAAATGCTAGCGCTGCTAGCCCGAGTGGAGATGTCAAATCCTATGGATCCATATCTAAGATTCGCGTTCATGGTTCAAAAACCAATGATTAAACGTTACCGAGCTAAAGGGAATGTTTATGCCGTTGTATAACCCACACATATATAAGTTTAAGTACTCGTGCCTAACATGTAAAACGTAAAAATCGCACGTATTCTCAGTCCCAAAATAGGTTAAAGTAAAAAGGGAATGCTATAACTCACAATGATAAAGTAGCGGTAAAGTATGACTCGGAAAGTAAGCAAGTAATGAAGGTTGTACAAACGGGTCCTCAACCTAAGTCAAATAGTACTAAGTCAGTAAATCGTCCGAATAGGTTTAAAAGTATGTAAATAAGGTCTTAAGGGTCATCATCATTCATCATTAAACAAAAGGTGTAAAGTAAGTTTCGTTCAAGTATAGAGTTTAAAACAAAGGCTGAGTTCGGTCAGTCACCACGGCCTCTATACCTACTGAAATAAGGTGAAGCCAGTGGCCATGGATCCGTATATGAGTCCTTTAGTTGTGATAAAAATTTCAGAAGCAAACTCGTCTTCGTTTGACCGTGGCGACGGTCTAAGTGCAAGTAGGTCAGAATTTTCAGCACAACATTAAATGGACATAGTGACGATCGGAGGGCAATAAATCCTAAACTGTAACTCGGATTAAGACGAGTCCTAAATGAAAAGTTATCTACTCGAATAGAGCTATCTTAAAATCATAATTACAGTAGCCCAGGTCGTACGGGTCAGACACAGAAACAGTATAACAGTAGGGTCAGTAGGTTTCCGTGGTTCTTGGTGCTCGATGCTTATCATGGTTCTCATCCTTGATGCATATAGCTTCAAGTGTACAACTCGTTGATGTGTTTGCATCATTTTCACCAAGGTTTGACCATCATAACCCAAGTGTAAGTCTAACACATGAAGCACAACTCACTTAAGTGTTGCAAGTGTTTTGATGAACCAAAGTTACATCAAAGTCTTAGATTCAACACATACATGAAATGTAAAAGTAATATTAACCAAGTTTTGACTATTATGACACAAGTGTAGGTCTAAGACATGTTGCACAACTCACTTAAGAGTTGTATGAAGTTTGATGAACCAAAGTTACATCAAGGTCATAGATTTAACACATACATGAACTTTAAAACTAATAATAAGTTACAAACTTGAAAGTGAACTTATGAAATCAAGATCTTAAGTTGTAGAACATAGTTCTTAGTTAGATCTTGAAGATCTTAGACCCAAAAGTCTAGATCTAACATAAGTGTACAAAGTTATAGTTAAAGAAAGCTTACTTACATGTTCTTGAACTTTCAAAGATAACTTTTAGTTCAAGATTAATGAGATCAAAGTTAACTAGTAACACTTGACCAATAACAACCAACAAACATGAAATTAAAGTGCATAATGTAAAGAATAAACTAAGTAAACAAGTAACTAGTTCATGAGTTTCAAACTTTAAAGATTCAAGCCTAAGTCTTGATCTTTAAGAAAGTAAACTTTAAAGTTTACTAACATGAATTACAAGTATGCTTTCACAACTCATGAACTTAAATCTTTTTAAAGCATTATATGTAGAACATAAACTAAAGAGTTTTGTTCTTGTATGTCTTGTAAGAACAAGATAAATGAAGAATCAAACTAACAAGTTTGCTTTTTAGAAAATAGTAAGTAAACAACTAAGGATGAGTAACAATCAACAACAATGAACAAGTAAGTAATTAATCAACAATAACAACAAGTAATGATGATGATTAAAGGGGATGTTTGGCCTACGGTTTTTATCAAGAAAAAGAAAGAAGAAGTTATCCATAATACTTACAAGAAATAGAGAAAAGTGAGAGAGAATGAAATGCAAGTAGTGTGTGTTTTGAGAATGAGAGAAATGAAAGTGTGTAAGTAATGAAAATTTGAAAGCAAAACCCCCCTTGTATACTTCAAAACCTACGGCCAACATGAGGGGGGGGAGGAGAGAAATATCCATAAGTCTCATGCATGTAAAAGTCTAAAAAGATGGATAATAAGGGTGCATGCATGGGGATTATGTAGTAACAAGATTCTTCAAGTATCAAACTATCTAGTTAATCTCTAAATAATAATTATTAATAAATAAACGTTGGAAAAATCCAGGGTCGTTACAGTCGTTCTCGTTTATACAACTGTGATTTGATATAATTAGTCACAAATATCTCAGGCCCTATTTGGGAGTGTGACACTTTCCTATGGTTAGGCTATGCTCCTAGTGCTGGAAAGGACCAGTTTCTTTGATAAAATTATGCATGAAGAACAAAAGAGAGTAGCATTTCCACTAGATATATTTTTATACAATGCTTTTTATAATCAAGATAAGTTTAAAAGTAAATAAAGTGGTCTATGAAATACTGTCCTGGCCTGTTTGTAGAGCAGTGTTTGCGAAGTATCCATCAGGTCCGATGTCACGACCCTACTTTTTTCGTTATCTTTTATCGTTAATTATTTAACGACCGTTAACTGTTAATTGTGCTACGTCATTTCTATGGCCTATATTGTTAAATTAATAATAATATATTAATTATTGTGTGTTATGTGAATATTTGTATTCATATTTTGAGTTATACGTTTCTACGTGTCGCGGATTTCTATCCGGCGAATCTTTTCGGTTTTCAAACCAACGGTCGAGTTTTTGGGATATTTAAATCCTAATTATTTTAAATATGATATTTTAATATCATATAATTATATAGAGTATTTATATTTTTTTTCGTCGCGCGTTTGTTATCTCTCCAAATATTTAATCGCGTAATCGTGTTTTCGCGTTTCGGGATTCGTTCGGGCTTTCGGGTCATAAGGAATTGATCACTTAGCAAGATGGGCTAGTGGGGCCCTCCCCACACCCCACCCATCGGCCGAAATAGGGAGGAGGAGTACTCCCTTGTTATTCCATTATTCTAATTTTATTTTTATTTCACAAAATTAGAAGTCTAAACCTAAAATTCAATTTTGCTCTCTTTTTCTCTCTTCCCCTTGCCCTTGGCCATCACCTACCACCTCCCCAACATCATCATCTTCATCAATTTTTATTGCTTGGATCAAGGATTAAACAACATCAACGCGCTCCTCATTCCGTTCTCTACGCGATTATACCTCTTGTTTCTCGATTA
Source organism: Rutidosis leptorrhynchoides (assembly GCF_046630445.1). Classification (NCBI taxonomy): domain Eukaryota; kingdom Viridiplantae; phylum Streptophyta; class Magnoliopsida; order Asterales; family Asteraceae; genus Rutidosis; species Rutidosis leptorrhynchoides. The sequence goes on from NC_092333.1 coordinate 170,764,274, forward strand.
GGGTATAAACCCTAACCCTAGAACTTTTGATTTTCATTATATTTCTGTATTTTGATTATATATTAATAGTATGATAATTACTTGTTTTTGTAATGGGGTTTGTATGCATAGAATTACTCATAAACACATGTTTTCGGTTTGATAAAATTGGGACAGCAGCTATTTCGTGTATTTCTGATATTTTGACTGTTATAAAAGTTAAAATAAAGTATCTAGATAAGTTCTTCTCATCAAGACATTAATTTTAGACTCCGGATTCATGTCGTTTCAATTCCCGGAGCCCTAGATATGATCAAAGTGGTATTTTGTTAAGATTGAATTGTGATATTGGTATGAACCAGGTTTGGTCCGACTTTGTGACCATATTTGGTGAATTTAGGGTGTGTTAGTGTGTTAGGACTGATGGTGGGACGAACTTTCATGTTCGGGTCATCTCAATCCGAGCCACGAATCACCCGTTATGTCAAAAAAACGATTTTGAGTGAATTGAAGTTCCAAGTAGTGTATTGGCTGTACATCACGACTTGTGGACTGTTATTGGGGTGTTCTTGAGTGTACCAAAGTGTCAGGTGGTTTGCTTAGGCGGAGATATATGTAAGGCTCTCCGAAAACCGACATCCGGGGCTCAGGATACGACCCGATGAACTTTTGATTTAAAACTTATGACTAATTATTAAACTTATGATATAAATAATGGATTTCATTATCATATAATTACTTATGATAAAAAAAAGTAATTATTATTATTTAATACTTATGATATATATATTTATTATATCATTTAATTATTACTTATGATTTAATTAACATTTAATTAAACTCATGATTAATGATACTTTTATTATTAATGGAAATTACTTATGATAAGTATTAAACTTATATTATGAGATTACTATTATAAGACTTATAATAAAGATTAATTAATTATTTAATTATTATAAGGCTTAGTTATTATTTAATTATAATTTAATTATTAAATACTTATGATTTAATAATTATAATTAGAAACTTATGATATGATTAATAATTCATTATTAATTAATAATACTTATTGATGTTAAAGCTAAGGGGTATAAAATACTATTAAATTTTAGCAGAAAAAACTATTAAATACGATACAATTTTACACAAGATATTTATTTATTTATAGAATGGATATACTTAAACCTTGCTACAACACTTATAGGCAGTGTACCTAATTGTACAGTAGTGTAGTTTTTAGTAAGTCCGGTTCGTTCCACAGGGAAATCTTTAAACAAAGCTCAACGCTATATTAGTTTACTTTTATAAAAATACAAATATATATATAAGTAATATTATTATTATAAAGGGGGGTTTTTACCGTTTAATGACCGGTTTGTCGATTTTAAGACTTTAGTCGCAGTTAAAACCTAATGTAAAATATAAAATAAATACAAGACTTAAATTAAAGCTTAAAGTAAATAACGATAATGAAATTACGAATAATAAAAATGCGATAAAATTAAATTGCGATAATTAAAAATACGATAATTAAAAGTGCGATTAAATAACAATAAATAAAAGTGCGATAATTAGAAGTGCAATTAAATATAAAATAAAGGAAATTAAATATGAAATAAAAGAATTATGCTTATTTAAACTTCCGTAATCATGATGTTTGACGTGTTGATTTTAGTTTTATGCCCATGGGTTAATTGTCCTTTGTCCTGGATTATTCAATATGTCCGTCTGGTTTTTGTCCATAACAGTCCATCAGTCATAAATATAAATTGCAAGTGTCCTTGTCAAATTATTATTATACCCGAAGATAAATATTCCAACTAATTGGGGATTCGAATTGTAACAAGGTTTTAATACTTTGTTTAATGAATACACCAGGTTATCGACTGCGTGTAAACCAAGGTTTTACTACTTTGTTAACAATTACACCAATTACCCTTGAATGTAATTTCATCCCTGTTTTAATTATTCTAGTGGCTATTAATCCATTCCCGTGTCCGGTTAAATGAACGATTATTCGTACATATAAATACCCCGCCCATCGTGTCCGATCGAGTTTATATGGTAATTTATAGGGACGCCCAATTGTAAATCTTTATATTAACATTAACAAACTTTCATTTAGTTAAACAAATATAAAGCCCATTAATAGCCCATAGTCTAATTTCCACAAGTGTCGTTCTTTTGTCCAAACCCCAATTATGGTACAAAGCCCAATTACCCAATTTTAGTAATTAGCCCAACATCATGATTACTTCGTTTTAAATAAGCATAATAATAACTTAGCTACGAGACATTAATATAAAAAGGTTGAACATAACTTACAATGATTAAAAATAGCGTAGCGTTACACGGACAGAATTTCGACTTACACCCTTACAACATTCGCTAACATACCTTTATTATTAGAATTATAATTAAAATTAAAATATAAATTATAAATATAAATATATTTACGTATGAAGAGGAAGAGAAAAAAGATGATGATTTTGATCAGAATTCGGGTTGGCTTTATAGCCAGACTTGAAATTTGGGGCTCCGCGACTCGCGGCAAAATGGCCTTAAAACTCCGCGAGTCGCGGAGAGATATTTACAGCTCACACCCTTGGAGTTTCTTGCTGCCGACGGTTTTTATTATATATATATAATATATATATAATTAATATAATTAATTATATATTATATTATATTTATATACATAGTTAACTTGTAATTTTTAGTCCGTTGCGTCGAGCGTTAAGAGTTGACTCTGGTCCCGGTTCCGGATTTTCGAACGTCCTTGCGTACAATTTAATATCTTGTACTTTGCGTTTTGAATCTTGTACTCTTGTGATTTCGAGACGTTTCTTATCAATAATTGGAACCTTTTTGATTGTCTTTTGTACTTTTGAGCTTTTTGGTCGTTTGCGTCTTCAATTCGTCGAATCTGTCTTTTGTCTTCACCTTTTATTATTTAAACGAATATCACTTGTAAATAGAACAATTGCAACTAAAAGCTTGTCTTTCTTGAGGAATAATGCTATGAAATATATGTTCGTTTTTAGCATTATCAAATATTCCCACACTTGAGCGTTGCTTGTCCTCAAGCAATATCGTCTTGAAATACTAGAATCACTTCTTTATTCTTCACACTTTGTACATCAGTGATTTCTATATGGCGGTATAAACAATGGTAGTAACGATATGGTTTACAGTCCCACATGACTATAAAAATTTAGATCCATTAAGGAAATTGGATCTTTATTAAAAACATTTGATCTTTTGAAAATTAAATCTAGTTTTTACCCTAGATAAGTTTTCCGGGATAACCCTTTACCGGTGTTTGCAAAATATTTTTGTGGGTTTGGTGGGTTACAGATTTGAAAATTTTAGCTCAAAACTTGCGGTTTTGTGTCACCCACTTGCTAACCTTGTATTAGGAAAGCAACACGTCCAGTTTACTTGTTCCGTATATTACCTTTCGGCAAACTACCGTCCGGTTGTAAAGGAAAGCGTTGAACAAGCAACTGTTAAGGCAATGTCCCGTGACATGCTTTTGATTATGGTCTATAACGTGTCGGACGCAATTACTATCCTTGGTAGGAGCAATAGTAAAGCTCACCCTTATAATTTGTCGGTTTGGCACAAAGTCCTATCTTTGACCACTATGCAACCACCGTTCTTACGGTTGACACCTGATTTAGTTCAGGTGACCTAATGAATTCCAGGTGAATTCCTAGGATTTTACGTTCAATGGTAATGAACGCATTGAAAATAGGGTTTTCAGAAAACAAATTGGTTTGTAATTTTGATCAAAATATTTTCTCGTTTAAGCTCGAGTTTAGATATCATTGAATTCCATGAGTTTGTAATTCTCAATCTTTAAGGTCAATCTCTAGGATTGAGTAATATCAGTCTTAAAAGCTGATTTTTAATCTTTAAGGAGATTATCCTTCCTGGGGATTTGATTCATTAGTCTTATCCAGCTAATTTGCACGGTGCCTCCCCATTGTACGAGATAAATCCTTCTCATGGTTAGGATAAATCTGACCACTTGGCGACCCTGTTTAATGCTGAGGTCCGTGGATTTCCTGCTGATTTTAGTGATGACTTTTCTAGATTTTTCGTCAACCTACAGCTGGTCTGGACGACAACTTCATGACCTAAATCAAGAAGCGCGTTTCTTTTTCGAAAGACTTTACTTCCTTTTAATGATGGAATTGATTCATCGTGTAGATCCATCTCTTCTTTTCTTTCATTGGGTAAAACAGTTTAGTCCAAAGCAAAAGTATTTTCAGTTATTTGTTACAGATATATGTGACATATGTTTAAGATAACTTGGTAAATTTTCCCACACTTGGCTTTTTATTTTTCTTTTTATCGTCCTCTATTCCATTTTAAATGAATTTTAACATTTTAGTTTGTTTCTCAATTTATGTCCTTTCTGAGGTAACAATAATTTTGGTGTTAAAACCTAGTTTTATCGTTTATAAATATGTATAAACATGATTTTAATTCATTTAATTGAAAATTTTGAAAAATTTTACTAGAATTGGGTAGTCAGTATATAAGACTAGGGCTGTTCTTTTTTATCAGAGAGCACTAGATTCTAATACAACTACTGCTTTACTAGTATTTTTAATGGTAACCAAGTGTATAAAGTAAAAAAAAATTTTAAAATCCGAAAGAATTTAACCCCTTCCCACACTTAAGATCTTGCAATGCCCTCATTTGCAAGAAATCAGTAACAATTTAAATTATTGAGGGTGATTTGTGTAAAAATGATTAAATTTTTACCAAAGTTTCCAAATATATTGGCGTTTGTTTGCTGAATGATAAATGGTGCACATCATTTGTTCATTCCGTCTTGTTGTTATTTCACATGTATTTTGCATCTTGTCGTCAAAATTAGTTGCTTTTGCTGAACTTAATGCCAGTCTTTGAAAATGCGTTGTTTTACCCTGTTTTGTACATAAGATAAACTGCAAACATATATACATATTTTTGAAGTTTGGTTTATTACCCCACATTCAAAAATTATTAAAATCTAAGAATAAAAGTTAGAAATTATAAAAATGATTACAATATTAACAAAAATATTAAATGCATCAATAATTACAAATTACAAAATAATAAAAAAAAATAAAAAAAAATAAACTAAGGATGATATTGGTACCAATAGGGGTTCCACGCATAACCATAAGTGCTATAGAATGCTTCGGCAGGGTCATACGTAGGATATGGTGGCTGCATCTCTATCGACCAAGGAGGGAAGACGGGTTTCGGTGTAGGAATATAGTTTCTACCTATATGTTGGCAATGCGCTATGATCTGGTTCTGATGAACTTGCCAATCTTCAAATGCTCTCTGTCTAGCATTTTCGTATTCCTGAGAAGCTATAAACCTATGCATTTCTTGCATCTCATTCCCCCCTCCTACATTACCTTGTTCCTGGTTTCTCTCTACCTGTGGATGTCTACCATTGTATCGTACTGCGGCGTTATTTCGCCGCTTCAAAACTTTTGCACCATGGTATACATTTAAACCTATAGTGTCGCGGGGTTCCGGCTCTTCTACTAATAATCCCCCCCGACTTATATCCACACCGAGATATTCACCAATCAAAGTAATAAAAATACCACCTCCTATTATGCTATGTGGACGCATCCCTCGAACCATAGCTGATAAATAATAACCCACACAATATGGTATACTTACAGCGCTGTGTGGGTCTCGAATACACATATGGTAAAACAAATCTTGTTCATTTACCTTTTCTTTGTTTTTACCCCTTTGTGTAATCGAATTAGCTAAAAACCTATGTATTACTCTTAATTCGGCTCTATCTATATCCAAATAAGAGTAGTTTCCCCCTTTGAAACGGTGATGGCTTGTCATTTGACTCCACACACCGTGTGTATCAAAATTTTCATCTATTTTCCTACCGTTTAGTATCAATCCTCTACAATCGGCAGACGCTAATTCCTCAGGCGTATATATACGTAAAGCCTGAGCCATGTCCAGTAAAGACATGTGGCGCATCGAACCGCCTAACAAAAATCTAATAAAAGAACGATCGGTTAAACTAGCTACCCGATCATTCAACTCTATACTACATAACAACTCTTCACACCATACTTTATATACAGGTCTGCGTATGGTGAATAAACATATCCAGTCATTAAAAGAAGAATTACCATACCTCTGTACCAGTAATTCCCTAATTGGCCCGGCCAATTCTACAGCTTCCAAGGGTCCCCATTCTATGACCCTTGGTACCTCAACAACCTTAGAGTGAAGAGTATGCAAACCCCGTTGATATTTTGGATAATCTATCCAAAGTCTGTCAAATCTCAGGTTCGGGTGCAACTGTTCCAAGTGCATATCTGAAAAGGTCATGACTGGATGAGGTACATCCTGCTTGTAGTAGTTATCTACCTCCTGTTGTTCCAAGTTCTCAGCAGGAGCATGACGGGCTTGGGATGAAGATTCACCCCTTTCATTCTGCAAAACACATCAAACACAAATTTTGTGCATCCAAATATGCATTAGTGTCAGCAAAATCATCAATCAAAATAATCCCAATGACATTATCAATTTACATCAAACTTAAGCTTATTTTCACATTTTTATCAAATCTACACTTTTTCAAATAAGCATATACGAAAATTTTCGCCAAGTTCATAAGCATTCAACTCAAATAACATGTCAAAATAATCATTACTAGCAAATAAACAAGTCTCAAATGGCATTATCTTTCAAAAATCAAGTTCATGAATTTTGGACTTGAAAAAGTCCACTTTAATTCTCAAAATCATGTTTAGGCTCAAAGTTTGGATCATTTAACTACCTAGACATGTTACACTACTCAATTTAGCAACAATTCATGACAAAAATCGGCCATAACCTGTTTATATCAAAAAGCCCCAAATTGCTCAAGAACACAAACCCTAGATTATTCAAAATTTGAAGTTTAAGGCTTCTAATCATGTTAAACAGCATCAATCTAGGTTATACAAGCATAATACATAAACAATTTAAGTCTAATTACACTAAAAAGCATCAAAATCAAATTGGGTAAAAATTAGCTCAAGAACACTAAAATTCGAATTAAATGGTGTTTAGGTGGAGATATTTACCGTTTTTCTTGAGTAGTTCTTAGATATCATCCTTCTCAACATGATTTTAGCAAAAAATTTGGTGATTAACGGTTAAAAATTGAGATTTTTGGGGGTGATTTTCGGGTTTTTTCGGGTTCTTTTTCGCAGTATTTGGGTGTTTATGTGTGTGGGTGAGTGAGCTGATCGTGCAGCTTGTTATATTTTTTTTCTGTAATTTTGTCCCTCCGCGAGTCGCGGAGGTTTTGCCCTGCAAACTCCGCGAGTCGCGGAGTTTACCTTTTTTTTTTTTTTTTTTTTTTTTTTTTTTTTTTTTTTTATAATCTTTAACTTATAACACAATTAAGAAATTAATTTTAAAATTTTGTTTCTCTTGTTATTTAGGACGAGGTCGTTTCGGATCGATGTCCTAGTCCGTCCCTCGACAAAATTTTAAAATTTGTCTTTTTGTAGCGATTGTTTTAAAAGCTAAGATTTTTGGGTTTTTTAATGTTTTTGGCATACTTTAAATCAACAAGATTAAAAATATTGATAATAAAAGTTCTCGTCCCTCCCTCGGGTAAAGCAATTTCGGTTCAAAGACCTAGTCTTCAACTTACGACGAATTTTAAAAATCATATTTTTAACTTAATGAGATAAAGTAAATTTTTGTTTTTAAATTCACACAACTTAAATATAAAATTCAAAATTAATATTAAAAATTCACACCAAACTCAAAATTTAAAATGCATAAAATTAAAAATTAATATTTTAAAAATTAAAAATTCACACCAAACTTAATTTAAAAATTTATAAATTCATACCAAACTTATATTAATTTTTCAAATATTTACAATTTTAAAAATATTGTTTTTACAAAGTTTACAATATTAATTTAAGATTTAAATATTAAGATTAAAAACATAATAAAATTAAAAATCTTTTTGTCTTTTTATCCCACTTTAATCAATCAAATATTATCAAAAATATGCGCCCCTCTTTTCGGTAAAGTAATTTCGGTTCCAAGACCTAATTTAACTCATGACGAATTTTTGAAATATTTTGGTTTGATTGTTTAAAGATATTTATACCTTAAGAATAAAGGTTAAATTTTGCAGTGATGTAATAAATTTTTGAAGGATATCAATAATTTCGGTCGCCAAACCTAATTTTATTTAATACCAATTTAATACTTTTTAGCGAACAAATTAGCGTTTATTATCAAAAGGTTAAAAATAAAAATAAAAATAAAAACTGTACAGACATACCTGTGAAATAGATTTCTTAGTTATATGATCTATTATATTCATAAGATAGTTGGTTTAATTGGTTTTCCATGGCTGCATAGGCGTAACCTCGAGCATTCATTGTCTTTTCTTCTAAACATATGAACGGTCCGTCTCTGCATAAAGTAACAAATTCGGTATTTGAATAGGTTTGATTATTTGAACATTTACCTCCATGTGACCATTTTCCGCATTTGTGACATCTTTCTAGGTGTCGTGCTCTTCTTTTCGCTGCGGATTTTGATATTCCTTTACCAAATTGTAACTTATTATCTTCGCATCTGGATCCTTTTCTAACTCCGTCCATTCTTTCTCTGATTACTGATACTAATTCACTCGGTAGTATGTCATTATTACGTTTAGTGATCAAAGCGTGTAGCATTAGACCATGGTTTAGTTCACAGGCAGTCTTCATTTCGTAAAAACCTAAAAAAAAATAAAAATTCAGAATGGGGGGAGAAGACTAGTTCTTTAGGGTCTGCTAGGGAAAGACCATACGTGTTCCATTTTCGAGAACTACACGAAAACAGACAATCTAACTCTAATAGAAATACATATTATCCTTTAAAGACTTGATTCTCCCCACACTTAGTTAGCTGTGGTGTCGAAATTGTGATTAACTTCGTTGTCGACTTCCATCGGACCATGTATGTAATGTTTAACTCTGTGACCATTAACTTTAAATTCAATCCCATTTGAATTTATCAATTCTATCGTTCCGTATGGGAAAACTCTTTTGACTATGAATGGTCCAGACCATCTTGACTTCAATTTTCCAGGAAATAGCTTGAATCGTGAATTGAAAAGAAGAACTCTGTCTCCTTCTTTAAATTCTTTTGAATTTCTGATTCTTTTATCAAGCCATTTCTTCGTTCTTTCTTTATAGATTAACGAATTATCGTATGCTTCATGTCTTAATTCTTCTAATTCGTTTAGTTGACTTAATCGTAGACGTCCAGCTTCATGTAAATCAAGATTACATGTCTTCAAAGCCCAAAATGCTTTGTGTTCAATTTCTACTGGAAGATGACATGCTTTTCCATACACAAGTCTAAAAGGTGTGGTTCCAATTGGAGTTTTGTAGGCTGTTCTAAAAGCCCAGAGTGCATCCTCCAATTTAATGGACCATTCCTTCGGATTTGATCCTACGGTTTTCTCTAGAATACGTTTTAAAGCTCGGTTGGTATTTTCAACTTGTCCACTTGTTTGTGGATGATATGCGGTGGAGATTTTATGAGTTACTCCATATCTTTTAAGAACTTTCTCAAGTTGATTATTACAGAAATGAGTACCCCGATCACTTATTAAAGCTTTCGGTGTTCCAAACCTTGCAAAAAGACGTTTTAAAAAGTTGACTACAACTCGTGCATCGTTAGTTGGGAGAGCTTGTGCTTCCGCCCATTTAGATACATAATCAATGGCTACGAGTATATATAGATTATTATGAGATTTTGGAAATGGACCCATAAAGTCAATACCCCAAATGTCAAATACTTCACATACTTGGATGACATTTTGTGGCATTTCATCACGTTGACTTATTTTTCCGGCCCTTTGACATGCATCACAGGATTTGCAAAGAAGGTGTGCGTCTTTGTAAATTGTAGGCCAATAGAATCCAGCTTCATAAACTTTTCTTGCTGTTAGTTGAGGCCCATAATGCCCTCCTGTTGGTCCTGTGTGACAATGGTTTAAAATTTTACTAGCTTCATCTCCAAATACACATCGGCGTATTATTCCATCGGGACAACATTTAAACAGATGTGGATCTTCCCAGAAATAGTGTTTTATATCACTGAAGAATTTCTTTCGTCTTTGGTACGATAATCCTTTTTCAAGGAATCCACAAACTAAGTAGTTTGCATAGTCTGCAAACCATGGGATTTCTTTATAATCTATCTTCAATAGATATTCATCAGGAAAGTTGTCTTGTATGGCCGATTCATTCAGAACTTCTAATTCGGGATTTTCAAGACGAGAAAGATGATCAGCGGCGAGATTTTCTGCTCCTTTTTTATCTCGGATTTCAATATCAAACTCTTGTAAGAGTAAGATCCAACGGATTAATCTTGGTTTAGCATCTTGTTTTGAAAATAGGTATCTAAGAGCAGAATGGTCGGTATAGACCACCGTTTTGCTAGAACGAGATATGATCGAAATTTGTCAAAAGCAAAGACAATAGCAAGGAGTTCTTTTTCAGTAGTTGTATAGTTCGTTTGTGCTCCTTGTAACGTCTTACTAGCATAATATATAGGTTGAAATCGTTTTTCAATCCTTTGTCCTAAAACGGCTCCCATTGCAAAATCACTTGCATCGCACATTAGTTCAAATGGTAGATTCCAATTTGGTGTTATCATGATTGGTGCATTAGTGAGTTTTTCTTTAAGAATATTAAAAGATTTGATACACTCATCTGAAAAGATGAATGGCGCATCCTTTTCTAGGAGTTTATTCATAGGAGTGGCAATTTTAGAAAAATCTTTTATGAAACGTCGGTAAAAACCGGCATGCCCTAGAAAACTCCTAACTCCTCTAACATTTGTGGGATGTGGAAGTTTAGCAATTACATCTACTTTAGCTCTATCCACTTCAATTCCTTCTTTTGAAATTTTATGTCCAAGAACGATGCCTTCTTTAACCATGAAATGGCATTTCTCCCAATTAAGTACTAGATTTGATTTTTCGCATCTAATTAGCATTCGTTCCAGATTAACTAGACATGATTTAAATGTATCACCGAAGACTGAAAAGTCATCCATGAATACTTCCATGCATTCTTCTATCATGTCATGAAAAATCGCCATCATACACCTTTGAAAGGTTGCAGGGGCGTTGCAAAGTCCAAATGGCATGCGTTTGTAAGCAAAAGTACCATAAGGGCACGTGAATGTGGTTTTCTCTTGATCTTCGGGTGCTATTGGAATTTGAAAATATCCGGAAAATCCATCTAGAAAACAATAGTAACTATTTCCGGCTAATCTTTCCAACATTTGATCTATGAAAGGTAAGGGAAAGTGATCTTTTCTGGTGGCGTCATTTAATTTTCTATAATCAATACATACACGCCATCCTGTTACAGTCCTAGTAGGAATAAGCTCATTTTTCTCATTTGTGATGACAGTCATGCCACCTTTCTTAGGCACGCATTGAACTGGGCTTACCCATGGACTATCAGAGATTGGATATATCAAACCTGCATCTAGCAGTTTAATAATCTCTTTCTTAACTACATCTTGCATATTAGGATTTAGTCTTCGTTGGCGTTGCACATACGTTTTATGACCTTCTTCCATAAGGATTTTATGTGTGCAATACGAAGGACTTATTCCTTTAATATCATGAATCTTCCATGCAATGGCTGGTTTATGAGCTTTCAACACAGAAATGAGTTGTGATTTCTCATTTTCAGTAAGAGAAGACGATATTATTACAGGTAATTCAGATTCACCATGTAAATAAGCGTATTCCAAATGGTTTGGAAGTGGCTTTAACTCTAATTTCGGAGGTTCTTCTATCGATGATTTATATCGATATCTGTCTTCTTCTTTTAGCATTTGAATTTCTTCTGTTGTTGGTTCATATCCATTAGCTATAAGTGTAGCTAACATTTCAGCTTCATCAATTGGTTCATTACCTTCTCCTAAAGAACATTCTCCTGTTCCTTGTAATTCTGGAAATTCTTCTAATAATTCTGCATGTGCATCTATAGTTTGAATATAATAACATGTATCATCTGCAGATTGTGGTTGTTGCATGGCTCTATCAACTGAAAAGGTAACACTCTCATCCTCTATACTTAGGGTCAGTTTCTTACCGAACACGTCTATCATTGCTTTAGCCGTGTTTAAGAATGGTCTTCCTAATATGAGAGGAACTTGAGAATCTTCTTCCATGTCCAAAACAACAAAATCTACTGGAAATACTAAAGTACCAACTTTAACTAGCATGTTCTCCATTATCCCTCTAGGATATTTTATTGATCTATCGGCTAGTTGTATGCTTATTCTGGTTGGTTTTAATTCTCCAAGGTCTAGTTTAGCGTATAGTGAATACGGCATTAGATTTATACTAGCACCTAAGTCTGCTAATGCTTCTATTGAACTAAGACTACCCAGAAAACATGGAATTGTGAAACTTCCTGGATCAGATAGTTTTTCTGGTATCTTATTCAACAGCACTGCTGAACAATTAGCATTCATAGTTACAGCCGAGAGTTCTTCCATTTTCTTTCTATTCGTGATTAGATCTTTCAAGAATTTAGCATATCTTGGCATTCCTGAAATCACATCAATGAAAGGAAGATTTACATTTATCTGTTTAAACATATCCAAGAATTTGGATTGCTCGGCTTCAAGTTTTTCTTTCTTCATTTTACTCGGGTAAGGAAGTGGTGGTTGGTATGGTTTAACATAAGGTTTATCCTTAACTGTGTTATCTTTATTAACCTTTTCAACTACCGGTTCTTTTTCCTTATCTTGATCAGGTTGTGGTTCTTGTGTAGTAGGAATAGTTTCATCAGAAGTTACAGGTATTTCAGGTGGTTTAAGTGTTGTACCACTTCTTGTGGTAATAGCTTTAGCTGTTTCATTCCGGGGGTTAGCATTTGTATCACTAGGTAAACTTCCCGGTTTTCTTTCACCTATTAACCTTGCTAGGTTACTTACTTCTTGTTCCAGATTTTGAATAGAAGCTTGTTGATTTCTAAATGCTTGAGCATTTTGTTCATTGGTTTGTTTTTGAGATGTGAAAAACTGCGTTTGAGTTTCAACTAGCTTTGTCATCATATCTTCTAAATTCGGCTTTTTATCTTCGGTTTGTTGTGGTGGTTTGTTTTGAAAATTTGGTCTTTGCTGATTATAAGTATTATTGGATACTTGTTGATTGCTAGGACCTTGTTGGTTGTTGTATGGAATATTTCGGTTATAATTCTGGTTTTGATTGTAAATCGGTCTTGGCGGTTGATAATTATTCTGATAATTATTTCCAGGCCTTTGGTTTATGTATGAAATATTCTCTCTTTGTTCCATTGTTAATTCAATACTGAGACAATCTTTTGTCAAATGTGGTCCTCCACACTGCTCACAACTAATTCGTATAGAGTGAATATCCTTAGTCATCTTTTCCATTCGTCTCTCGAAAGCATCTATCTTTGCCGAAATGGAATCTAAGTCATGGCTAGAATCGGCTCTAGCTGCTTTAGATGATCTAATGATATCTTTTTCTTGGTGCCACTCATGTGAGTGGGAAGCAGTATTATCAATAATTTTGTAAGCATCAGTTTCGGTTTTCTTCATAATCGAACCACCAGCTGCTATATCTATGTCTTTCCTTGTAGTGATGTCGCATCCTTGGTAGAATATTTGTACTATTTGACAGGTGTCTAAACCATGTTGCGGACATCCTCTTAACAACTTTCCATATCTTGTCCACGCCTCATATAGAGTTTCATTTGGCTTCTGTGTGAACGTAACAATTTCTGCTTGAAGTCTTACGGCTTTAGATGCAGGAAAGAATTGTTTAAGAAATTTGTCAATTAAAACGTCCCATGTATCAATCGCCCCTTCAGGTAACGATTCCAACCAATCTTTGGCTTCTCCCTTTAAAGTCCAGGGAAATAACATGAGATATATCTGTTCATCCTCCACTTCTCGTATTTTAAATAGTGTGCAGATCCTATTAAAGGTACGTAGATGTTCATTTGGATCTTCCTTCGGCGCACCACTAAATTGGCATTGATTAGTCACCATGTGTAGAATTTGTCCTTTGATTTCATAATCTGGCGCATTAATGTCTGGATGAGTAATTGCGTGACCTTGGCCAGTGCGTTTAGCTCTCATTCGGTCTTCCATACTTAAAGGTTCCAGATTCTCCATAATTGAATTTGTTGACTCGGTATCACTAGATGATTCTGATTTAATAGTTCGTTCCTCAACAATCTCTGTTTGAATGATTGGTGGTTCCGGAGGAAAGTTTAATGGTTCAGGATCTATGAACCGTTCCTGAATATTTTCTGGATTCTCAATTGTGAGGTTTGGTTCAAAAAATGGATTATCGGAAATTTGAACTGAAGTACTTGGTCGACTGGATGACGATTCTAAAGAAAAATCAACGGCGGTTATATTTGTTAAACGATGTCTTGATCGAGTTACAGGTGGTGAACGTACAAAAGGTGATGAACGTCTTGCTCGGTGCATTCACTGAATATCCTATTAGTTTTTTTTAAAAGGAAAGAAAAATTATAATAAGTTATCCAATCAATAGACTTTTCTGATTTTGCCCACGTTTCGAATAGCCAAAAGATGCAGCAGAGGGGCAGGATTCGTTTGGTCTCAATATAATTGAGGACTGTTTGGCTCCAATAACCCGGTCCACGTACAAATCCAACTATTACTACGAACCAGAAAATTTTGATGTCTATCAATTTAACCACTTAAAATAAATTTTCGTAATTTTAAGAAATTTAGATAAGAAGTAGAAAAAATTCTAAGTCCTAAAACTAGAATAGCGAGAAATAAGAGAGAAAAAGAGTTCGTCGAAAAAGGTCGAAAAAGAAAAAAATATGGTTGAAAAATAAAAGGTGACGGAAAAATAAAAGAAACTTATAAAAACTTAAAAATACTTTACTAACCTAACATTATTACTACAACTAACTTAAAATTATAATCGCAAATTGAAATTACTAATTGGAATGATAATTGATACATAGTAAAAGGTCTAAAAATATTAAAGCTTACAGGAGAAACTAAATCCCAAATGGAAATAACTTAAAAAGAAACTAAAACTTAAAAAGGCGTCGCAAAATTCTAAAGCACCTAAATCTTAGTCTAAAGAAAAAGCACTTAAGGAATTCTACGGCAAAGCCTAAAAATCTAGGAGTAAAAATAACTATAGCAAAAACTAAGTTTAAAATTAAATATGAGCTAAAAAATACAAATATTACGTTACAACGATTAAAAAGGTACAAAATATAAAAATATACAAAAAGTTGTAAAAAGTACAATTTTTATAAAAATATTATTTTTATATTATTTATTTAATTAAAACTACTAATTTTACAATTTTAATAAAACTAATTAAAACTAAATACAACAAATTAAATAAAAAGTAAAATTAAAACTAAAACTAATAATAATCATAATAATAATTAAGTTTTAATAATAATAATAATAAATTAAAACCCGTAATCAATGCTTGATTAGGGTTTTGTCCGTGTGTCAGAAACCCTCCGCGAGTCGCGGCAAATAAAGAAGAAAACCCCGCGAGTCGCGGGGTTCAGAATTTGAGCTGACAGGTTTCACTTTTTACGCGTTTTTCTTTATATTTTTTTTTTTTATTTTGTTTTCTGTTTTTTAAATAATTAAAAGATATTAAAATTAAAACTTATATTTTTATAAACTAAAATAAAAATAAAGAAACTTATAAAACTTAAATATTTAACAAAATCCTAAAAATACTAATATTTTTGTTTTTTCTTTTTATATTTTTCGAATTTTTAAAACGTAATTTTACAAAAACGAATTTTTAATAAAAGTAAATAAAAATCTTTTTTTTTTTTTATATTAGCGTTGCGCTTCCGGCTTTTAAGAGTTGTTCCCCGGCAGCGGCGCCAAAAATACTTGATGTTAAAGCTAAGGGGTATAAAATACTATTAAATTTTAGCAGAAAAAACTATTAAATACGATACAATTTTACACAAGATATTTATTTATTTATAGAATGGATATACTTAAACCTTGCTACAACACTTATAGGCAGTGTACCTAATCGTACAGTAGTGTAGTTTTTAGTAAGTCCGGTTCGTTCCACAGGGAAATCTTTAAACAAAGCTCAACGCTATATTAGTTTACTTTTATAAAAATACAAATATATATATAAGTAATATTATTATTATAAAGGGGGGTTTTTACCGTTTAATGACCGGTTTGTCGATTTTAAGACTTTAGTCGCAGTTAAAACCTAATGTAAAATATAAAATAAATACAAGACTTAAATTAAAGCTTAAAGTAAATAACGATAATGAAATTACGAATAATAAAAATGCGATAAAATTAAATTGCGATAATTAAAAATACGATAATTAAAAGTGCGATTAAATAACAATAAATAAAAGTGCGATAATTAGAAGTGCAATTAAATATAAAATAAAGGAAATTAAATATGAAATAAAAGAATTATGCTTATTTAAACTTCCGTAATCATGATGTTTGACGTGTTGATTTTAGTTTTATGCCCATGGGTTAATTGTCCTTTGTCCTGGATTATTCAATATGTCCGTCTGGTTTTTGTCCATAACAGTCCATCAGTCATAAATATAAATTGCAAGTGTCCTTGTCAAATTATTATTATACCCGAAGATAAATATTCCAACTAATTGGGGATTCGAATTGTAACAAGGTTTTAATACTTTGTTTAATGAATACACCAGGTTATCGACTGCGTGTAAACCAAGGTTTTACTACTTTGTTAACAATTACACCAATTACCCTTGAATGTAATTTCACCCCTGTTTTAATTATTCTAGTGGCTATTAATCCATTCCCGTGTCCGGTTAAATGAACGATTATTCGTACATATAAATACCCCGCCCATCGTGTCCGATCGAGTTTATATGGTAATTTATAGGGACGCCCAATTGTAAATCTTTATATTAACATTAACAAACTTTCATTTAGTTAAACAAATATAAAGCCCATTAATAGCCCATAGTCTAATTTCCACAAGTGTCGTTCTTTTGTCCAAACCCCAATTATGGTACAAAGCCCAATTACCCAATTTTAGTAATTAGCCCAACATCATGATTACTTCGTTTTAAATAAGCATAATAATAACTTAGCTACGAGACATTAATATAAAAAGGTTGAACATAACTTACAATGATTAAAAATAGCGTAGCGTTACACGGACAGAATTTCGACTTACACCCTTACAACATTCGCTAACATACCTTTATTATTAGAATTATAATTAAAATTAAAATATAAATTATAAATATAAATATATTTACGTATGAAGAGGAAGAGAAAAAAGATGATGATTTTGATCAGAATTCGGGTTGGCTTTATAGCCAGACTTGAAATTTGGGGCTCCGCGACTCGCGGCAAAATGGCCTTAAAACTCCGCGAGTCGCGGAGAGATATTTACAGCTCACACCCTTGGAGTTTCTTGCTGCCGACGGTTTTTATTATATATATATAATATATATATAATTAATATAATTAATTATATATTATATTATATTTATATACATAGTTAACTTGTAATTTTTAGTCCGTTGCGTCGAGCGTTAAGAGTTGACTCTGGTCCCGGTTCCGGATTTTCGAACGTCCTTGCGTACAATTTAATATCTTGTACTTTGCGTTTTGAATCTTGTACTCTTGTGATTTCGAGACGTTTCTTATCAATAATTGGAACCTTTTTGATTGTCTTTTGTACTTTTGAGCTTTTTGGTCGTTTGCGTCTTCAATTCGTCGAATCTGTCTTTTGTCTTCACCTTTTATTATTTAAACGAATATCACTTGTAAATAGAACAATTGCAACTAAAAGCTTGTCTTTCTTGAGGAATAATGCTATGAAATATATGTTCGTTTTTAGCATTATCACTTATGATATAATTTAAAATTTATTATTAATTAATAATACTTATATTATGACTAATATTTAATTAATTAATTAAATACTTATGTTATATTAAATATATCATTTAAACTTATATTAACTTTGATAATTCATTTTAATTTAATTAAACTTATGTTATGACATAATTAGACATATTTAACTTTAGCAAACGTTATAACTTACAGTGTTATTATAACTTACACTTTTAAAATTTACGTTGACTAAATTTGACCAAGGTTGACTTTTGAATTGACTTTCGGTTGACTTTGACTTTCAGTTGACTTTTGTTGACTTTCTAATTAAGGAAACTTTCCTAACTTATAAACTTTCCTAAAATAGAAACTTTCTAAATTTGGAAACTTTTCAAAAATAGAAACTTTCCAAAAATAGAAACTTTCCAAAAATAGAAACTTTCTAAAAATAGAAAGTGTGTGTCCGTAAGCTGTTCCAATCAAACCAATGCATATTGAGTATTGTTCTATGTCTACTTGCAACATGTACAATAGCTATCATGCTAAGACTTGACCTAAGTTATTTATTTATATCGACCTGCTTTATTTATAGGTCGGCGTTGTGATCATTCCTGATCACTTTACTACATTTGCTGTTCGGTTAATTGTGTTGGTTACTTCGTTACTATTAAGGTGAGTTATAGTCCCGTTTTTACATACTTTTCAAAGTATATTTTTGAGATGTGATTACATGCATTTTATTTCACGTTTAGACACAAGTGACAATTAAATTTAAATTATTCATTGTGAGTTGGACAAAAATATTCTCTAGTCTGGTAACTGTAATCATTGGTTTCAACCAGTGAACACGAATCTTACGGATAGATCTATCGGGTTTGACAACCCCATTTCGAGCTAGTCGCGCTAGCAATTTATAATCGAAATGTTTAGTACTTCGTATTTTGTTGTAGATACACTGTCCAGTGTATAATTTTTATTGTGTTTGGCAAGGGTAAATAAAGGGTTAAGTGGTTACCAGGTGGCTCATTGATAATGGAATAATATTTAATGTTTTCTTGTGGTCTAAAGTTTATTTAATTATTTAAACCTATAATTCACTCAACCTTTGTGTTGACAGTTTACTCGCATGTATTCACAGGTACTTGAGTTTATGTGATGCTTCTGCTGTGTTTAGAAGAGTCTGCATGCATTTGGGCAGATTTTTATGAAACTTTGGCTTGCATTCGGTTTTTGAATAATTAATACTTGTGGGTTGTTGACAATGTTTTGTGTCAACTTTGGATTATTAATATGTTGGGTTACTTTTAAACTACATATTTTGGTATGCTTTCCTTTTTGGGAAACTTTTGAAATAAAAGAATGCAATGTCGTTTGTTAAATTCATTTAAGTGCGATCAAGCTGTGGGACCAAGTGACGGAGTCGTTAAGTGTATTGACGGGGCCATCACAGTTGGTATCAGAGCTCTGGTTGTAGGGAACTAGGCGGTCTTAATGTGGTCAACCCGTGGTTCTTAGGGTGCATTAGAGTCTAGTCTACAGCCCGACCCTTTTGCTATAGCATTATTATGTATTTCATTTCGTATAAGTTATATCATAAGCATTTATATCTTTTGGTATGTGGTTTGCGGTTTTACTGTTTGCAGATGTCGACTTCGAGCGATAACTCCATTGCTGCTCCTGCTCCTCCAGCTGCTGCCAGACGTCGTGCTGGTCAACCTTTGATCGACGATCCTGTTCACTACTACTTTTCCACTCTTACTCACATGAACAGGGCTTACAATGAAGTGACGCATATTAATGCTCTTAGTGATTGTATGCGTACTTTGCCACATAACGAGATGATGGACCAGATTCGAGCTAGTATGGATTCGTTTGTTAGCTTCAAGAACAATGTTGGGTTCGAGGATCGTAAGCGTAACCGTGAAGTTGACGCTAAGTTCGAGGCTCTCGAGAGCACAGTTCGTGGTTTGAAGGCAGAGTTGGAAGAAGTGAAAGGAAAGTTACGGAAGTATGAGCCTCCTGCCGAGACTCATGCCGGCCCAGCTTATCACACCCGCTCTAAGCAGATGTGATATGATGATTCATGATTGATTACTTATTTCATAAGACTTAATGTCTTTTCATACATACATTTTTGGATTATGTACGGCGTTTTGCCGAGGATTTTATTAAGGTTTTGTTATGGGATGTTTTTCATTATGTATGGATGGTTATTTTTATGACATCTATTATCATTATCATATTTTATTTCTGATGTTGTGACTCTTGGCATGTTATATTATGCGTAATGTAGATCATGTATGTTAGGTGCTATGTATGTTGTATGATGTTATCATAAAATATGTATGCATGTGGTGGTTATTTCTATAACAATCACAACGGTCATGTTATTACTCATAGTGGTTACTGACTATTATTTTAATGGTTAATCTTTTCGTGTTCGATCTATTCCTTTATAACACTGGTATTATTCTTGGTACTAACAGTTGTGTTATTCTGTTTTGAAGATCATGCCTCCTAGAGAGTCCAACGAAGCCCGTATCCAACGTCTTATTACCGAAGGGATAGCTGCTGCTATGGCAGCGAATGCAAATGCTAATGCTAATGCTAATGCTAATGCGAACAACAATCAGGTGGGATGCTCCCACAAAACGTTCATGGCAAGTCGCCCACAGGAATTCAGTGGTACAGAAGGACCCATAGGACTTACCCGCTGGTTCGAGAAAATCGAGTCTATTTTCAGGGTTAGTCGAGTCCGAGAGGAGGACAAGGTTAGTTTTGCTAGCTGCACTCTTAAGGATAGTGCATTGACCTGGTGGAACAACTTGGTTAACAGTTTGGGAAATGATGTGGCTTATGGTTTAACTTGGAATAATTTCAAGGAAAGAATGATCATCCGCTACTGACCTAGGGGTGAGCTTAAGAAGTTAGAGGTTGAACTTAAAAACTTGAAAATGAAGGGCACCGAATTAGATGCCTACGAGCAGAGATTCTTTGAGTTGACTTTGTTGTGTCCTAATGTTTATGCCGATGAGAATCTTAAAATTGAAGCTTACATTGATGGGCTATCCGAGAAAATTGAGCATGGGGTTAAATCTAGTGAGCCCCAGACTATTGAGGCCGCGATGTCTATTGCTCATAAGTTGAATGATAAGATCTTGAGAAGAAGCAATGCTGCTGTAACCGAACCCAGTGAAGAGACTGTTAAGAAAGCTGATAATGGGAAGAGAAAGTGGGATAATAACCACAATCAAAGCCAAGGTCAGCAGAAAAAGCAGGATACTTCTGGTTTAAATAACCGCAGTCAGCGTGTGTGTCCACGTTGTTACAAGGCTCATGATGGTTTCTGTACCGTGACTTGCAAGAGGTGTTCCAAACAGGGACACATTGCTATGGATTGTACGGTGCTTCTGCCGAGCTCTGCTACTCCTACCGCAGGTGGTAATAATGGTAATAATGCAGGTAATAGAGGTGGTAATGGTAATGGTAATGGTAATGGAAAGCCGAATAATGGTGGTAATCTGAGAGTTTGTTACGAGTGTGGGAAGCCGGGGCATTTCCGTGATGCCTGTCCCAACAAGAAGACTGCAGAGACTGCACGAGGAAGAGCGTTCAACATTAATGCTAGGGATGCTGAGGAAGATCCTAAACTTGTTACTGGTACGTTCTCGGTCAACGATTTATCAGTTTATGTACTATTTGATTCAGGGGCTGATTTGAGTTTTGTGTCGAGTAAATTAAGTCCAAAAATCAAAACATTGTTAACTCCTTTAGACAATACTTATGTTGTTGAAATAGCTAATGGTAAAGTGCTCACTGCTAAGACTGTGTATCGTAAGTGTAACATTAATCTGGCGGGTAGAGATTTTGAGATAGATTTGGTACCGATTGAACTTGGTAGTTTTGACATTGTCATTGGGATGGATTGGTTATCTACGAATCATGCTGAGATTGTGTGTTATGATAAAGCTATTCGTATTACTAATGTGGTTGGAGAGCCGTTGATGGTTTTTGGAGATAAGAAATGCCGATAGTTAAATCTTATTAGCTGTTTGAAAGTTCTTAAACATCTTCGCAAAGGCTGTCATGCTATTCTAGCCCATGTTGTTGATTCCGATAAAGAAACGAAGAGCGTTGGAGATGTTCATATTTTTAGAGATTTTCCTGAGGTATTTCCCGAAGATTTACCGGACCTTCCGCCGCAACGCGCGGTAGAATTTCAAATTGATCTTGTTCCCGGTGCTGCTCCTGTAGCACGTGCTCCTTATCGTCTTGTGCCTTCTGAACTTCAAGAATTGTCAAGTCAACTCCGCGAGTTGTTAGACAAGGGTTTCATTCGTCCTAGTTCGTCCCCTTGGGGAGGTAGTGACCCAGAAAATTTTGACTAATTTTAAACCAAACTCTCGATACGATTTAATATTTTTGACAAGATAAGCAAAGTCTGTAATGTTGGGTTACAAAATTTTGAAACTATTTCATGATAACATTTGACCTTTGATTATTCCCGACGATTCAC
This sequence comes from Rutidosis leptorrhynchoides, assembly GCF_046630445.1. Taxonomy (NCBI): domain Eukaryota; kingdom Viridiplantae; phylum Streptophyta; class Magnoliopsida; order Asterales; family Asteraceae; genus Rutidosis; species Rutidosis leptorrhynchoides. Next base: position 170,786,721 of record NC_092333.1, read on the forward strand.
GAACCATTATTTGTAAATAAATGTATATACATGCAAATATAAATACAAATTGTTATAGTAGTATTATTACTGATATTATTATTATCATTAATAATATTAATATTATTAGTATTATTATTAATAATATTGTTGTTATAAATTTTATAATTATTATTACCATATTCATTAATAATAATAATATTATGATTACTAGTATATTAATATAAATTTTTATTGTTATTATTATTAAGTGTATTATTATTATAGTTATATTTATTAATTAATAAGATTAATCATAATATGTAAATACAAATATATACATATAGATATATAAATACAGATATATATACTGATATATATATACAGATACAATATATAAATCAGTATTTTTGTATTAATACTATAATTATTGAATTTAGATTGGATACAGATCAAAACATAGAATCAAATCTGTTTCACGTTTCTATCATCTTTATCCAAATTTTGTTTCAAGACTCTGAAAGAGTTAAACAACCAAATCGATCATACCATTCTGTTAAAAATCACAATCGATCTTTTATATTTTTATATATTTTTTCTGTCCTGCTGGTCTGCTCAAATTGAGAAAAAGATTCTCATTGCCATTACAAACAAAATTTGATAGATATCAAAGACAGAAATCGTACAAACTGTTGACAATAACATTCTGCTTTCATTATTTTTCAATTCCTTCCTGCTCAAATATTTCTGTCTTCTCTTATTACAGATTAATTCCATTTCCAGTATAGAAACAAAATCCGTTGAACAACTCTATTTTCTTTTTCCTCTGATTGATATTTCCGTCCTTCCTGTCTGCTATTGTTACACGTCCCAATCCAGTCTCAATGCAAACAAATTAGATCGATTATTGATACAACGTCAATCACCAATTTGTACTCTATAAAGTTCTTCTCTCATTTGTTTTCTGCCCGACAAATAAACACCTACAAACACTCACTAATTCTCTGTATTATATATATATACAATAAACATACATACCAGATATAGAAATTATATATGATCGATCATCTCTTCCATTCTTGAACCAACAAACCGGCCTCCATCTTCAACCTCACATATCATCTCATTATTCATATCTCTTTCTGTTTTAAACCAAGAAAACACCTTCACCACTTTCGATTCCTTCTTGATTGATAATTATCATCAAATATCTAAAGGTCATATTTTTGTTACGAATAAAACAACCACCACCTTCTCCTCTTCTACATCACCTCCACCACTTTTGCCATCGCTTTTCGTTACTTCTGCTTCAGGTTATTAATTCAAGGTACCATCTCAAAAACCATTCATGTATTACTTTTTCGTTGATCAATCTTCAACTCATTAATCTCTTCACCTTTAAAACACCGAAACCCTACTCATTCCATATTATTTTCGTCAGTCTTACAGCCGAACCCAACCATCAAACAACCTCTTATTTTCTCTCTTCTCTTTTCTCTCTACCTCTCTTTCATATTACTGCTGGAAGATTACGATACAATGATGATGAAGTTGGCAATGATGATTCAATATATCTATGGTGAAAACGTAATAATGATATTGAGGTGCTAGTGAATCTTTTTTATAATGAATCGAGAGACCCACTTGATTTTTTTCTTTTCTGTATAAACCGACACCACACAATCAAATAAAAGCGCATGATTTAAGATTAGTGAGATGATAAAGTTAAATAATTAGAGGCGGCTTTTTTTTCTTTTATGTTCGAATCCTAAGTTCAACAGAATGTTACTATGGGCCATTTCTACTTTTGGGCCGTTTCCTATTTCCATTTTCTATTGGACTTAGGACAGTTGGGCATGCACGAATTGGAACCATGATATTATTATTTTGGGAGCCGAATTTCAGTGATTTGAGGAACAGATTTAAGTATCTAGTTATTATTATACCCATACTCTATAATATGTATATACCCCGGTCTCCTGGAACGTATTAACCATCACCTACATCACTGTGCGTTTTTTTTCTTCCTGTTATCAATCAATAAAAGCGATGATGTTGATTAGAGGATTAGATTAGGATGACGATTAGATAATTAGATCATAATGATGATGATTATGAAAGATGACGAGTGATGATAGAAAGGGATTGATGATGATTATGAAGCGAAAGGAGAAAATGAGGATTCATATATGTAAAAGATCATGATAATGGAAGATTGTTGTGATTATATGTGTTGATAGTTTAATTATGATCACGATGAAAGAATAATGATATTACGCGCATGATAATGATACCTGAGATGATAGTGATGACCCTGTAATGAATAATGATGTTTACATGGTTATAATCTTAGGTTTTCATGATGATGAATAGTTATGGGTTTGATTTTTGGAGAAGAAGAAGAGAAACAGAAATATAGTTTATAGCGGTTTGGTTAGGGAATTGAAACAGAAAGTCGAATTAGCTTGAATGGTTAGGAGTGTTGTGAGATTTCTAATAGGTCGTGGGTTCAATTCTGGTGTGTAGCATATATTTTTTTTAAAAGAAGAAAAGGAATAAAAACAGGAAAGGGTTATGTATATAACGAACCTGCACATAAACAGATTTATTGATACGGAGTAATGGTTGGGTATTCTTGTGGTTGAGCGTGAGGTTGCGGGTTCGAACCCGGCTATGGGCATTTCTTTTTACAAAAAGCATAGGAAGGGGTATACACTTTTATCTTATCTCTATAATTATTATTATTGTTATTATTATGTTTATTAATATTATTATTGTTATTGTTATTAATAGTTATTGTTATTATTATTTTTATTATTATTATTATTATTATTATTATTATTATTATTATTATTATTATTATTATTATTATTATTATTATTATTATTATTATTATTATTATTATTATTATTATTATTATTATTATTATTATTATTATTATTATTATTATTTCAAGTATTATAATTATCATTATTAGTAACGCTAAAAATAAGTGTTAGTTATTATTATTATGAATATAACTACAATTATAAATAATATTAATATTATTATCATTTTGTTACCAAGTAACATTATTAAAAATCATTAGGGTTATTATTATTATTATTAGTAAATCATTATTATTAACAAAACTATCTTTTTAAAAATAATTGAATATTCTGTGCATAAAATATACTTATTACATATATATTATAATTATATTAATATTTTACATAACTATTTATATAACAAACCTATTAATATTATTTATATAAATATTTGCATATAACAAACTATTGATTTTAAATATAATACTAAACAATTATATATCTAAATATGAATATATTAATATAACTATATAAATATTAATCATTTTGAATATATAAACAAATTAAATATATATATATATATAACATATAAATTAAGATATAATCTAAGTATATGTTTAAATGGAATTCTATAAAACTACAAATATATATAAACCATATGTGTTAATAAACGAAATTATGAGATTTCTATTATATGTTTTAATATATATATATATATATATATATATATATATATATATATATATATATATATATATATATATATATATATATATATATATATATATACGAATGATATAGGTTCGTGAATCCGAGGCCAACCTTGCATTGTTTAGTTGTTCAATGTCGTTATATGTATTTTTACTACAATATACAATACGGTGAGTTTCATTTGCCTTTTTACCCTTTACATTTTTGTGTTGAGAATACATGCGCAACTTTTATGAATATTTTACGAAATAGACACAAGTAATTAAACTAATAAACATTCTATGGTTAAATTATCGAAATCGAATATGCCCCTTTTTATTAAGTCTGGTAATTTAAGAATTAGGGAACAGACACCCTAATTGACGCGAATCCTAAAGATAGATCTATGGGCCCGACGAACCCCATCCAAAGTACCTGATGCTTTAGTACTTCGTTTTGTTTATATCATGTCCGAAGGGTTTCCCAGAATGATAGGGGATATTCTTATATACATCTTGTTAATGTCGGTTACCAGGTGTTCAATCCATATGAATGATTTTTTATGCATGATGTTTATGAGAAATGGAAATGAAAATCTTGTGGTCTATTAAAATTATGAAATGATTATTTATGTTAAACTAATGAACTCACCAACCTTTTGGTTGACACTTTAAAGCATATTTATTCTCAGGTTTGAAAGAAATCTTCCGCTGTACATTCTCATTTTAAGGATATTACTTGGTGTCATTCATGACATATTTCAAAAGACGTTGCATTCGAGTCTGGAAGTTCATTAGAGATTATTATTATTAAGTAAATGACAGTTTAGGTCATTCATAGTTTGGATATTATGAAATGGTATGCATACCTGCCAACTTTCGATGAAATGAAAGTTTGACTTTTAAAAACGAATGCAATGTTTATAAAAATGTATCATTTAGAGGTCAAGTACCTCGCGATGTAATCAACTATTATGAATCGTTTATAATCGATATGGACGTCGTCCAGATGGATTAGGACGGGTCCTTTCAGGGGAGCTCATGTTCTGTTTGTTAAGAAGAATGATGGTTCTTTTCGTTTGTGCATTAATTATCGTGAGTTGAACAAGCTTACTATTAAAAACCATTATCCCCTTCCGAGAATTGATGATCTGTTCGATCAGCTCCAGGGTTCATCTGTTTATTCAAAAATCGATCTTCGTACCGGCTATCATCAGTTACGTGTTAAAGAATCTGATGTTTCGAAAACTGCTTTTCGCACCCGTTACGGTCACTTTGAGTTTCTTGTTATGCCGTTCGGATTGACAAATGCACCTGCTGTGTTCATGAACCTCATGAACCATGTGTGTAGACCCTATCTGGACAAGTTCATTATTGTGTTCATCGACGACATCCTTATTTATTCGAAGAATGATGAAGAGCACGAAGAACATTTGAAGTTAGTGCTTGATCTATTGAGAAAAGAAGAGTTGTATGCTAAGTTCTCTAAGTGTGCATTCTGGTTACGAGAAGTTCAATTCCTTGGACATATTGTTAGTAAGCAAGGGATTCAAGTTGATCCTGCTAAGATTGAGGCGATTGAAAAGTGGGAAACTTCGAAAACTCCTACTCAGATTCGTCAGTTCCTAGGATTAGCAGGTTACTATAGAAGGTTCATTCAATATTTCTCTCGTATTGCAAAACCTCTGACTGCTTTAACACATAAAGGGAAGAAGTAAGAGTGGAATGATGAATAAGAGACTGCTTTTTAGACTTTAAAGAAGAAGTTGACTACCGCTCTGATATTGTCACTACCTGAGGGTAATGATGATTTTGTTGTTTATTGTGATGCTTCGCGTCAAGGCTTTGGTTGTGTTTTGATGCAACGAAAGAAAGTTATTGCGTACGTATCACGTCAGTTGAAGATTCATGAGCAGAACTATACAACTCATGATTTAGAGTTGGGGGCCGTTGTCTTTGCACTCAAGATTTGGAGACATTATTTGTATGTGGTCAAGAGTACTGTGTACACAGATCACAAAAGTCTTCAACATATCCTCGATCAGAAAAAGTTGAACATGAGACAACGAAGATGGATTGAGACGTTGAATGATTACGATTGTGAACTATTATATCATCCGGGTAAAGCCAATGTTGTGGCGGATGCGTTGAGTCGTAAAGAAAGGGCTGAACCTCGCAGGTTTAGAGCCTTGAATATGACAATTAGAACAAACCTCGCAAGGCAGATTCTTGAGGCACAACAAGAAGCCTTAAAGGAAGAGAATTTTGTGAAGGAGAACATAAGAGGAATGGCTAAGAAATTTGAGATTCGAGCAAATGGTACTAGGTACTTTGCAGGACGTCTTTGGGTTGCGAAGTTTGGTGAACTGCGACAACTTGTTTTGGATGAGGCTCATAAGTCTAGGTACTCTATTCATCCTGGTTCAGGAAGGATGTATCATGATCTTAAAGAGCTGTATTGGTGACCTAATTTGAAAGGTGATGTGGCTACGTATGTGGCTAAGTGTTTGACCTGTGCTAAGGTTAAAGCTAAACATCAAAAACCGTCTGGACTGTTGGTACAACCTGAGATTCCCGAGTGGAAGTGGGAAGGAATTACGATGGATTTTATTACTAAGTTACCGAGAGTTGCGGATGGCTATGACACTATTTGGGTGATTGTAGATCGACTCACTAAGTCGGCTCACTTTTTGCCGATTAGGGAAACAGACTCAATGGAAAAGCTTACACGGTTGTACTTGAAGGAGATTGTTTCTAGGCATGGTGTTCCTGTATCCATTATTTCAGACCGAGACAATCGATTTGTATCGAGGTTTTGGCGATCCTTACAGGAAGCCTTGGGAACTAGGCTGGACATGAGCACCGCTTATCATCCTCAAATAGATGGTCAGAGTGAAAGGACCATCCAGACTCTAGAAGATATGTTACGAGCGTGCGTTATCGATTTTGGTAATGGGTGGGATAAAAATTTGTCGCTAGTTGAGTTTTCTTATAACAACAGTTATCACGCAAGTATTCAAGCCGCACCGTTTGAAGCTCTGTATGGTAGGAAGTGTAGGTCTCCTGTCTATTAGAATGAGGTTGGGGATGCTCAACTCACTGGTCCAGAAATTATTCACGAAACTACCGAGAAGATTGTACAGATTAAGGAAAGGTTAAGAATCGCTAGAAGTCGGCAAAAGAGTTATGCCGATAGGGGAAGGAAAGATGTGGAATTCCAAGTTAGAGATCGTGTTATGTTAAAGGTTTCACCTTGGAAGGGTGTGATCCGTTTTGGTAAAAGGGGAAAGTTAAGTCCTCGTTTTGTTGGACCGTTTGAGATTGTTGAGAGAGTTGGACCGGCGGCTTATCGTTTGAAGTTGCCACAAGAACTCAGTGTTGTTCACGATGTTTTTCATGTATCGAATTTAAAGAAGTGTTTGGCCGAGGCCGACAAAACTATTCCTTTGGAAGAACTTCATGTTGATAAGCAACTTCATTTTATTGAGGAACCCATTGAAATTATGGATCGAGAAGTTAAGACTCTTAAGCAGAGCTGAATTCCTATTGTCCGGGTTAGATGGAACGCCAGACGAGGTCCCGAGTTCACTTGGAAGTGTGAAGATCAGATGAAACAGAAGTACCCGCATTTGTTCCCAGATGCTGAGTCAACCCCTGCACCTGCTTAAATTTCGGGACGAAATTTTCGTAACGGGAAGGTACTGTCACGACCCTACTTTTTTCGTTATCTTTTATCGTTAATTATTTAACGACCGTTAACTGTTAATTGTGCTACGTCATTTCTATGGCCTATATTGTTAAATTAATAATAATATATTAATTATTGTGTGTTATGTGAATATTTGTATTCATATTTTGAGTTATACGTTTCTACGTGTCGCGGATTTCTATCCGGCGAATCTTTTCGGTTTTCAAATCAACGGTCGAGTTTTTGGGATATTTAAATCCTAATTATTTTAAATATGATATTTTAATATCATATAATTATATAGAGTATTTATATTTTTTTTCGTCGCGCATTTGTTATCTCTCCGAATATTTAATCGCGTAATCGTGTTTTCGCGTTCCGGGATTCGTTCGGGCTTTCGGGTCATAAGGAATTGATCACTTAGCAAGATGGGCTAGTGGGGCCCACCCCACACCCTTCCCATCGGCTGAAATAGGGAGGGGGAGTACTCCCTTGTTATTCCATTTTTCTAATTTTATTTTTATTTCACAAAATTAGAAGTCTAAACCTAAAATTCAATTTTGCTCTCTTTTTCTCTCTTCCCCTTTCCCTTGGCCATCGCCTACCACCTCCCCAACATCATCATCTTTATCAATTTTTATTGCTTGGATCAAGGATTAAACAACATCAACGCGTTCCTCATTCCGTTCTCTACGCGATTATACCTCTTGTTTCTCGATTAGGGTATAAACCCTAACCCTAGAACTTTTGATTTTCATTATATTTCTGTATTTTGATTATATATTAATAGTATGATGATTACTTGTTGTTGTAATAGTGTTTGTATGCATAGAATTACTCATAAACACATGTTTTCGGTTTGATAAAATTGGGACAGCAGCTATTTCGTGTATTTCTGATATTGTGACTGTTATAAAAGTTAAAATAAAGTATCTATATGAGTTCTTCTCATCAAGACATTAATTTTAGACTCCGAATTCATGTCGTTTCGATTCTCGGAGCCCTAGATATGATCAAAGTGGTATTTGGTTAAGATTGAATTGTGATATTGGTATGAACCAGGTTTGGTCCGACTTTGTGACCATATTTGGTGACTTTAGGGTGTTTTAGTGTGTTAGGACTGATGGTGGGACGAACTTTCATGTTCGGGCCATCTCAATCCGAGCCATGAATCACCCGTTATGTCAAAAACACGATTTTGAGTGAATTGATGTTCCAAGTAGTGTATTGGCTGTACATCATGACTTGAGGACTGTTCTTGGGGTGTTCTTGAGTGTACCAAAGTATCAGGTGGTTTGCTTAGGCGAAGATATATGTAAGGCTCGCCGAAAACCGACACCCGGGGCTCAGGATACGACCCGATGAACTTTTGATTTAAAACTTTTGACTAATTATTAAACTTATGATATAAATAATGGATTTAATTATCATTTAATTACTTATGATAAAAAAGTAATTATTATTATTTAAGACTTATGATATATATATTTATTATATCATTTAATTATTACTTATGATTTAATTAACATTTAATTAAACTCATGATTAATGATACTTTTATTATTAATGGAAATTACTTATGATAAGTATTAAACTTATATTATAAGATTACTAATATAAGACTTATAATAAGGATTAATTAATTATTTAATTATTATAAGGCTTAGTTATTATTTAATTATAATTTAATTATTAAATACTTATGATTTAATAATTATAATTAGAAACTTATGATATGATTAATAATTCATTATTAATTAATAATATTTATGATATGATTTAAAATTTATTATTAATTAATAATACTTATATTATAACTAATATTTAATTAATTAATTAAATACTTATGTTATATTAAATATATTATTTAAACTTATATTAACTTTGATAATTCATTTTAATTTAATTAAACTTATGTTATGACATAATTAGACATATTTAACTTTAGCAAACGTTATAACTTACATTATTATTATAACTTACACTTTTAAAATTTACGTTGACTAAGTTAGACCAAGGTTGACTTTTGAGTTGACTTTCGGTTGACTTTGACTTTCAGTTGACTTTTGTTGACTTTCTAATTAAGGAAACTTTCCTAACTTATAAACTTTCCTAAAATAGCAACTTTCAAAATTTGGAAACTTTTCAAAAATAGAAAACTTTCCAAAAATAGAAACTTTTCAAAAATAGAAACTTTCCAAAAATAGAAACTTTCCAAAAATAGAAACTTTCCAAAAATAGAAACTTTCTAAAAATAGAAAATGTGTGTCCGTAAGCTGTTCCAATCAAACCAATGCATATTGAGTATTGTTCTATGTCTACTTGCAACATGTACAATAGCTATCATGCTAAGACTTGACCTAAGTTAGTTATTTATATCGACCTGCTTTATTTATAGGTCGGCGTTGTGATCATTCCTGATCACTGTACTACATTTGCTGTTCGCTTAATTGTGTTAGTTACTTCGTTACTATTAAGGTGAGTTATAGTCCCATTTTTACATACTTTTCAAAGTATATTTTTGGGATGTGATTACATGCATTTTATTTCACGTTTAGACACAAGTGACAATTAAATTTAAATTATTCATTGTGAGTTGGACAAAAATATTCCCTAGTCTGGTAACTGTAATCATTGGTTTCTATCGGTGAACGTGAATCCTACGGATAGATCTATCGGGTTTGACAACCCCATTTCAAGCTAGTCGCGCTAGCAATTAATAATCGAAATGTTTAGTACTTCGTATTTTGTTGTAGATACACTGTCCAGTGTATATTTTTATTGTGTTTGGCAAGGATAAATAAAGGGTTAAGTGGTTACCAGGTGGCTCATTGATAATGGAATGATGTTTAATGTTTTCTAACATTTTTAAATCTTGTGGTCTAAAGGTTATTTAATTATTTAAACCTATAATTCACTCAACCTTTGTGTTGACAGTTTACTCGCATGTTTTCACAGGTACTTGAGTTTATGTGATGCTTCCGCTGTGTTTAGAAGAGTCTGCATGCATTTGGGCAGATTTTTATGAAACAATTTATGAAACTTTGGCTTGCATTCGGTTTTTGAATAATTAATACTTGTGGGTTGTTAACAATGTTTTGTGTCAACTTTGGATTATTAATATGTTGGGTTACTTTTAAACTACATATTTTTGTATGCTTTCCTTTTTGGGAAACTTTTGAAATAAAAGAATGCAATGTCATTTGTTAAATTCATTTAAGTGCGATCAAGTTGTGGGACTAAGTGACAGAGCTGTTAAATGTATTGACGGGGCCATCACATCCGAAGATATCATCATCGTCCTCTAATCTTGGAAAATCCTCAAGTGGTTGTCCTGCATCCAACTCAGGGCCCAATAGTGTGTCTAGACATAGGTCTGATGGTATCTCCAGGTGTGACAGGCTCGAAAATGGCTCCTCATCAGGGATGCTCCCGGTGATCTCAAAGACCTGGGCCATAGGTGATTCTACTAAAATAGGGATTGTGACTAGGTGGCAGCCCTCAGGTAGCTCACAGATAGGGACCGTCTCAAGGAATGGATCAGGTGAAACAGCTAAAACAGGCAACGTGATAGGAGTGGCACGAACTGGGGCGACTGCTGAGGCTACTGAATGCACTGAGACTGGAGTAGAGCGCCTAGGAGTAGCTTGTCGTGTAGGTAGAACACGAAGTACTAATCTTAATGATGAAGGGCCTAGAGTACTCCGGGGAATTCCTTCACGCTAAAGATATGCTCTAAATACTCTGTAAAGTCTCTGGTGATCGTTAAGTAATGCCCATGTGATAGTTAGGTCACTCACAGTATGATTCTAATGGCTCTGGATGCTCATCGAGTCTAGAAGCTAAATGCCTGGTGCTTGGCGGTGTCGTACTGATATCCTCCTCAACACTCTCTAGAATCAAACATCTCGGGCCTAGCTGTCCCGTTGAAGGCCTGTGCTGATCTGTGCTGCTCTCTGATAGGTAAACCCTGAAAGTCCTTCTCCTGCGGATGGGAATGTTATAGGAAGCTCTTGAACATAGCATTTTGCATGGATACATTTCAACAAACCAGTAAGTACTAAGCGCAAGTGCGGTGATTAGGGTTAATGCAAAGTAAAAATATGTTGTAGGCTTAAAAATAAATTTGAAATAAAAATTAAATTAAAAGGATAAGCAAGGGGTGCCTCCCTAGAGCGCTTTGTTTATCAAGTCGTTACAGCTCGAGTTTTCTATCATGTCTTCAGAATGGATCAAGGGAGAAGAGATATTCCTCCCTGTTGTGGTCTTCTAGATAAGCTTTCAATCGGTGGCCATTAACTTTGAAGTTTTCGGTGGGTCATTCTAATTCTACGGCTCCATGCGGAAAATCGTGTATTACTTTAAATGGTCCACCCACCGTGATCTGAATTTACCAGCGAATTTCTTGAATCGAGAATTTAAGAGTAGAACTTTATCTCCAGGAGCGAAATTTTTTGGTATCAGTTTTGCATCGTGTCTCAGCTTCGTCCTTTCCTTGTAGATATATGACTTCTCATATGCTTGGTCTCTTACTTCAGCAAGTTCATTCATCTGCATTTTTCGATGTCTAGTGGTTACTGAAGGATCGAGGTTACAGGTCTTCAGTGTCCAGAGAGCATCATCTAGTTTTCGGCCCATTTATTCCCGTGATCGCCGACGGTTCGTTCTAGAATTCTTTTGAGTGCTCTGTTAGTGACTTCTGCCTGTCCGTTGGTCGCGGATGATAGGCAGTGGACATCTTTTGGGTAACTCCGTATTGTTGCATCACCTTCATGAATTGAGTATTACAGAAGTGTGTGCCTCTATCACTTATTGATGTGTGCGAGGTGTACTAGGAAATAGTATTATTTTTACAACGAAATACTATAAAATACGATACAATTTTACACAAGATATTTATTTATTTATAGAATGGATATACCTAAACCTTGCTACAACACTTATAGGCAGTGTACCTAATCGTACAGTAGTGTAGTTTTTAGTAAGTCCGGTTCGTTCCACAGGAAAAATTAAACAAGCTTAACGCTATATTAGTTTTAATCTTATAAAAATACAAATATATATATATAAGTAATATTATTATTATAAAAGGGGGGTTTTTACCGGTTAATGACCGGTTTGTCGATTTTAAAACTTTAGTCGCAGTTAAAACCTAATGTAAAATATAAAAAAAAATATAACTTAATTTAAAGCGTAAAGTAAATAACGATAATGAAATTACGATAAATAAAAGTGCGATAAAATAAAATTGCGATAATCAAAGAGTACGATAATTAAAAATGCAATTAAATAAAATGATAATAAATAAAAGTGCGATAATTAAAAGTGCAATTAAATATGAAATATATAAATTATGCTTATTTAAACTTCCGTAATCATGATGTTTGACGTGTTGTTTTTAGTTTTATTACAATGGGTTAATTTTCCTTTGTCCTAGATTATTCGATATGTCCATACGGATTTGTCCATAATAGTCCATTAGTCATAATCATAAAGTGCGAAAGTCTTCGTCAAATTATTCTTATTCCCAAAGTCAAATATTCCAACTAATTGGGGATTCGAATTGTAACAAGGTATTAATACTTTGTTTAATGAATACACCAGGTTATCGACTGCGTGTAAACCAAGGTTTTACTACTTTGTTAACAATTACACCAATTACCCTTGAATGTAATCCACCCCTGTTTCAACAAGTCTATTAACTATTAATCCAGTTCCATATCTGGTAAAATGAACAATTATTGGTATTTATAGATATCCCGCCCACCGTGCCCAGTCAAGCGTATGTGGTTATATATAAATACGTCAAATTATAAGTCTATATATTAAATTAATGAGGTATCATTTAGTTAATATAAACCCCATTAATAGCCCATAGTCTAATTTCCACAAGTGTCGTTCTTTTGTCCAAACCCCAATTATGGTACAAAACTGTGACGACCCGGAAATTTTCGACCAAATTTAAACTTTAATCTTTATATTATTCTGACACGATAAGCAAAGTTTGTTAAGTTAAATCTCAAGAATTTAAAACTGTGTTCATACATTCATTTTAACCTCGACCAAATTCCGACGATTCACGAACCGTTATATATAAATAGATATGTATATGTATATATATTATAACTTGAGAATATTAATAAAGTATTAAACATATAATACTTTACACAAACGTATTTGTTTCAATATGATTTTCGACGAAATTAAAAAAAAATATATTAAATGATTGAATTATCAGAAACATTGAATTATGATTACAAGTCTCTGTTGAGAGGTCCACTATGATTTGAGAAAATCTATTCCTCTTAACGATATTCAGAATAATTTGTAAAGCTATTTATAAATAAAAACAAAAAGTGTCATTTACAAAAGTTAGACAAAAGTTAGTGGAGAATTGGTTTCCATAATATTCTATTAATCTATTTTCAAACGTACAAAGACGTTTTCAGTTTAAAAAGAACTTTATTATTAAAACGTATATAACTTTTATAAATATCTAGAATCACTTTTGACAACTCATTACTTAACCAGTATAATAAATATAACGATATTTATATTTTATTTCATTAAATATATATAACGATTTAAATTAATATTATATATATTTATACGCGTATTATACATACATAGTTTTTATACTTTTACTATACTTTAACTTTACCTTTACTTTACTTTTACTTTACTTTAACTTTAATAATTCATACTTTAATAATTCACTTTAATAATTCATACTTTAATAATTCACTTTAATAATTCATACTTTAATAATTCACTTTAATAATTCATACTTTAATAATTCACTTTAATAATTCAAAAATCTGTTATAAATAGAATTCAATAGGTTTCATTATTTCATAGAAACTTGAAAATATATTTCTCTAAACTCTCTCAATCGATTTATATATATATATATATATATATATATTTGCTCTGTATTATTTCAAGATATTATTAGTATACCTAAAATATTATGACGGAGTGCTGTCTGAGTGATTTCAAAATAGTTTTTTTGAATGAGTCGAAGCTAAGGAAATTATGGGTTATAGCTATGGAGGTGATGGGTATGGTTCATGGGTATGCTCGTGAGGTCAATCTAGTGTTTATCATCTTCATTACGTCTACGTACTTTCCTGCAATATTGAATCTCAATATTGATACGTTCGTGAATTCGAGGCCAACCTTGCACTTGTTAAATGACGTTATATGTATTTTTACTACGAAATACAGTATTGTGAGTTTCATTTGCTCCCTTTTATATATATTTTTGGGACTGAGAATACATGCGCTATTTTTATAAATGTTTTACGAAATAGGCACAAGTACTAAAACTAATTCTATGTGGGTTTAAACCAGAAATATACCCTTAGCTTGGTAACATTAAACTACTTGTCTATATACGGTAGGCGCGAATCCTAAAGATAGATCTATTGGGCCTGACAAACCCGATCCTGACTATGGGATGCTTTAGTACTTCGAGCTTATTTTAAACACACCTGATCTAGTGTACTTCAGAGGGTAAAACATGAACGTTAAGGCTTGTTACCGGGTGCCTACAACTTATAGAATACTTTTATACACTTGCGAGTGTACATATATTTATAAACGGAAATCTTGTGGTCTATTAATATATTGAAATGATTGTTATGATAAACCTATGAACTCACCAACCTTTTGGTTGACACTTTAAAGCATGTTTATTCTCAGGTATTAAAGAAATCTTCCACTGTGCATTAGCTCATTTTAAGGATATTACTTGGAGTCATTCATGGCATATTTTGAAAGACGTTGCATTCGAGTCATTGAGTTCATCAAGATTATTATTAAGCCAATTATAGTTGGATGTATTATGAAATGGTGTGCATGCCGTCAACTTTCGTTGTAAAGAAAGTTTGTCTTTTAAAAACGAATGCAATGTTTGTAAAATGTATCACATAGAGGTCAAATACCTCGCGATGTAATCAACTATTGTGAATCGTTTATAACGTATATGAACGGGTCCTTTCAGTTGGTATCGGAGCAGTGGTCTTAGCGAACCAGGTCTGCACTAGTGTGTCTAACTGATGGTCATTAGGATGCATTAGTGAGTCTGGACTTTGACCGTTTCTGCATGAAAAAATTTTGCTCATCATTTTTGTCGGAAATTACCTGCTTATCATTCTTAATCTAGACACATCTTATTGCATTGATTGCATGAATAGTGTATAGACAAAATTCATATCTTAGCGTATCTGTTACTGTAAACTTTGCCTGACATATTCTGTAAATTCCTCCGTAATCTACGAAACCTTTTGCTCTATATAATTAGAATACCACCCGATAGCCGGAAAATCATTTCATATCGAAAAATTCTTTATTCAATCGTATGAAATGGAATTCGTCATTATTTCAAGTCGCTCGGATTCTGAAATGGAATCCCACTCAAGTTCCGAAAGCAGTGTGACCGGAATGGATCAACCAATTAGTCATCATCTATTCTGGATGAATTGGGGATGGGTTCGTAGCCTCCTTAATCATTGGAGACAAGAAGAAGGTGATCCCTTCCATCCACCACATTGCCCTCTTGGCGAAGAACCTGAAGCACTTACCGGCGAACCTATCCGAAACACCATTTTCTCTCTTATTTCTAGAGTATCTCGTCACGATTACATACTACACCAAATTCTATATTTTATTTATCCGCTCGTCCGAACCGACAATCACCCCGGTGTAATAGAAGAAGTCAACGAGCTTCGCGCTCGGGTAGTGGCTTTGGAGAATATGGTGCAAAGGTTACAAACACCAGCAGCAGCACCAGCAGCATAAACAGTACCACCATCAGCAACACCAATAGTACCATCAGCACCACCAACAACAACATTCACATCCCACACTGCAACATCACAATCTGTATCTCAAACATCAACGTCATACGCCCTGTAAATATCCAGGAATATCAACAACAACAACAAACGATGAAGTATTAATTCATAAACTTCATTGAAGAGATATCTCTGCGGCAGTTATGTAATCTCCAAAATCTTAGAGATTATTTAATTCTGACCGTAAATCGGATGAGTGAACGGAGATGGTAGAGTAGAAACTTTGATCGAAAATAGTGTACGATTTACAAGCTAGAATTGTTTTACCAACAGCATCAACAGGACCGTAGCATCATCAACACAGTCAGTGCCGTCAGTATCGTCAGAATCAACAGCACCTGTAACATCACAAACTCTGTCAGTTCAAGAATAATTGTGGACATCATTACGAATCAACAACAAATATATTGTATCAACGAGTTATGAAGTATTAACTCATTTCCAATCGAAAGATTTATATGTATATTTATATGTATAAATTTTTAAACCATAATAAATCTTCCCGTACTAAGCTATTATGTGTGAATCTTAACTACTCAGTTAATTCATATTACAAATATGCAATGATGTACGTCCTTCGTCCGCAACTTAACCATCGTTAATTACAATCTCTGTCTCAATTCAATAAAAATCCAATTCATAATAAATCAAGTGTATTATTCGAATATATGTTTGATTTTACACTTTCATCATCGATGTAGTCGAAACTTTTCAAATAACATCATTCGTACCTTGCGAAGTTCACAAGAATTTCACGAAAACTAACAAATAACAAAGTAATGATTCATAATTTCAATATTATTGAAGAAATACTTATGCAATTTATAAAGTTTTAGGGATTACTCAATTCTAGTTCCAACCATAAAACAAATGAGTTTAATTTAATATTAACTCATTAAATCTATATTACATCTAAAGAAAATATACACATATATTTTCATAAAGACTGTAATAAACTTCTTTTGTACAAAATATTAATTGTGAAATTTTTTTTAACGGGTAGGTAATTCCTGAGAGATATATAAATTCACAATTAATATATTACATTTTTCGAAACTGATTCAGCAATCATCAACTATACTCCCTACTTTCACAACAATATCCATTCTTTCATATAAATCAAAACAATCATACTCATTCAAATTCAATTACATATTCTGATTTTGAAATCACATAATTCAATTCGAAATATAACCAGTATCATCACTCTTAGATTCCTATATCTTTCAAAGCTATACTTTGACTTCAAAACTGTGTTAGAACATCATATTATTAACGATTACAATATGTGCTCAAACCCTTCGAAATTCCTGAAGACACTTCAACTAAGGAACAATCGAGATGATGATCCAACCACATGTTACCCACAGTTATGCACCTGAAAAACTCTCAAAACCCAAGTCATAGTTCGACACGTATCCGTGTTAGACCCTTTGGCATTTACTAGCTAAAATAACTTTTCAATTCCATTTCAAAATAGACAGTTTTGTCACAGCTCCAGCAAGTCAACTTCGACTTCTCAATCAAAACAGTCTTATTATAACCTCGATAGATACATTGCCCTTTAGCCAACATTACCGGGGAATCGTTTATATTCACCACATTAGCAATAAACTTACCAACAACTTCACTGATCTTTGACTTTCCAAAAAAAAAAAATCATTATAATTATCGAAACCCTATCATATACTAATTTGTACCGTATAACAAGAATTGTCATACCAATTATTGAGAATCAGCAATCAGTATTTTGAAACCTTGCAGCATGTCTACATCAACAATTACATATACACACAACGTCTACCTCCAAGACTTGCATTCTTTGAGTGAGAAATTTCTGAAAAACACCCTAAACTGCGAACCAGTTCTCGAAATTTTGAAAAATGCCGATGAAGCAGCAAAAACTGTAAACGATCTTAACAGTAAAAAGTTGGATGATAAAGGATAGTATATTGGCAAAGCTCAGAAAAAGAGAAGCTTTGAACTGGAAAACGGATTGAGCAAAGTATGAAGGAGGCTGTGGACAAATCACAAAAGCTGAACCTGCCTTCAAAGAATCCAAATGATTCAGTACTTGCTGAAGTCATTAACGAATACCTTGCTCCTGACTCTAAATCCCTGCGGACAATATCCTTCATCATCCTCTGATATTAGACATTCTAAGATATCATCGTATCTTTCATTATAAATATCATCCATACTTCTGAAGATATTTTTATAATTATTCTTATCTGAAATCATTTACCTCTTCGCGCTATCTGTATTATATCATAAAAGAAACTATTTTAGTTTCTAAATTCTGAAACACTCGAGTTTAAAATAGGAATATTCTTGAAGAAGTGTTGGGAGCTGAAGCATGAGTTAGTATAATATAATGACACTTGATCAACGTGATTATATTACAGTAATTCATGCCGAGTTTCTAAATGAAACATGATGATTCACATATCATAACGTCATCATGTGCTATGTTACACGACTCTTGTATTCTCTTTGATCTCTAAATATCAAGAAAATATTTCTTGATGATTCGGCCTTTTCCGAGGTATTCTGGTAATTTGACAAGTCAAGATCGTGCCATTACAATTTCCTTCCTAGAACATTAACAATGTTCATTCCGAAATTTATATCTGCGAATTCTGGACCATTACAAGCGGTGCTTAATCGCAAGAAGAAGAAACGAAAGGACAAAGCTCCGAACTAGAAATGGGAGTATAAATCATAGCAAATAGAAGAGAGCATTAAATGTGAATGACAATGATTATAGAAGAAGCAAGGACTTTGAAATATAAGGGAAGATATAAAACCCAACAACAACCCAGAAATCACAAATCGTATATATCAATGCATATAGCAATATAAAAACACGGGAGAACTAAAAATACTATAAAACCAAGAGTATAGTAGAAGTAAATAGATTCTTCTGGAGGCAGATGAAAAAGAAGAGCGGCAGATATGAAAGTGAGGAGTATATCAAGAATCAGCACTGGATGAAGCATATTGACAAATACTTTAAAATATGAGTTGAGAAGGTGTGAGTTGTAAGAAAACAAATGAGGTGGATTTATAGTGAAATATCCGACAGAGAAATCAAAATGGATTATCGCATTAATTCGAAGAGGATCATAATTTCCTTAATCGTTGAATAATCAAATCCAATATAGATTACAAAGATTTTCTTTTCGGAGATCAATCGTGATGACGTCAAAAGATACGACGAATCACTATTATCTTATTTCATTCATTTACGATAACTTCACTCACACGCTTCGAGTAATCGAATTATTTTATCCATTCTTCTTGAACATGATAAAACTCTATAATCGTTATAATAACATCCTCATTGTTAGTCATGACGACCTCTATCAAATTTCGGGAACGAAATTTCTTTAACGGGTAGGTACTGTGACGACCCGGAAATTTCCGACCAAATTTAAACTTTAATATTTACATTATTCCGACACGATAAGCAAAGTTTGTTAAGTTAAATCTCAAGAATTTTAAACTGTGTTCATACATTCATTATAACCTCGACCAAATTTCGACGATTCACGAACCGTTATATATAAATAGATATGTATATGTATATATATATATTATAACATGAGAATATTAAGAAAGTATTAAACGTATAATACTTTACACGAACGTATTTGTTTCAATATGATTTTCGACGAAATTAAAAAATATATATATTAAATGATTGAATTATCAGAAACATTGAATTATGATTACAAGTCTCTGTTGAGAGGTCCACTATGATTTGAGAAAATCTATTCCTCTTAACGATATTCAGAATAATTTGTAAAGCTATTTATAAATAAAAACAAAAAGTGTCATTTACGAAAGTTAGACAAAAGTTAGTGGAGAATTGGTTTCCATAATATTCTATTAATCAATTTTCAAACGTACAAAAGACGTTTTCAGTTTAAAAAGAACTTTATTATTAAAACGTATATAACTTTTATAAATATCTAGAATCACTTTTGACAACTCATTACTTAACCAGTATAATAAATATAACGATATTTATATTTTATTTCATTAAATATATATAACGATTTAAATTAATATTATATATATTTATACGCGTATTATACATACATAGTTTTTATACTTTTACTATACTTTAACTTTACCTTTACTTTACTTTTACTTTACTTTAACTTTAATAATTCACTTTAATAATTCATACTTTAATAATTCACTTTAACAATTCATACTTTAATAATTCACTTTAATAATTCATACTTTAATAATTCACTTTAATAATTCAAAAATCTATTATAAATAGAATTCAATAGGTTTCATTATTTCATAGAAACTTGAAAATATATTTCTCTAAACTCTCTCAATCGATTTATATATATATATATATATATATATATATATATATATATATATATATATATATATATATATATATATATATATATATATTTGCTCTGTATTATTTCAAGATATTATTAGTATACATAAAATATTACGACGGAGTGCTGTCCGAGTGATTTCAAAATAGTTTTTTTGAATGAGTCGAAGCTAAGGAAATTATGGGTTATAGCTATAGAGGTGATGGGTATGGTTCATGGGTATGCTCGTGAGGTCAATCTAGCGTTTATCATCTCCGTTGCGTCTACGTACTTTCCTGCAATATTGAATCTCAATATTGATACGTTCGTGAATCCGAGGCCAACCTTGCACTTGTTAAATGACGTTATATGTATTTTTACTACGAAATACAGTATTATGAGTTTCATTTGCTCCTTTTTATATATATTTTTGGGACTGAGAATACATGCGCTGTTTTTATAAATGTTTTACGAAATAGGCACAAGTACTAAAACTAATTCTACGTGGGTTTAAACCAGAAATATCCCCTTAGCTTGGTAACATTAAACTACTTGTCTATGTACGGTAGGCGCGAATCCTAAAGATAGATCTATTGGGCCTGACAAACCCCATCCTGACTATGGGATGCTTTAGTACTTCGAGGTTATTTTAAACACACCTGATCTAGTGTACAGAGGGTAAAACATGAACGTTAAGGCTTGTTACCGGGTGCCTACAACTTATAGAATACTTTTATACACGTGCGAGTGTACATATATTTATAAACGGAAATCTTGTGGTCTATTAATATATTGAAATGATTGTTATGATAAACCTATGAACTCACCAACCTTTTGGTTGACACTTTAAAGCATGTTTATTCTCAGGTATTAAAGAAATCTTCCGCTGTGCATTAGCTCATTTTAAGGATATTACTTGGAGTCATTCATGGCATATTTTGAAAGACGCTGCATTCGAGTCATTGAGTTCATCAAGATTATTATTAAGCCAATTATAGTTGGATGTATTATGAAATGGTGTGCATACCGTCAACTTTCATTGTAAAGAAAGTTTGTCTTTTAAAAACAAATGCAATGTTTGTAAAATGTATCATATAGAGGTCAAATACCTCACGATGTAATCAACTATTGTGAATCGTTTATAATGTATATGAACGGGTCCTTTCAAAAACCCAATTACCCAATTTTAATATTTGGCCCAACATCATGATTACTTCGGCATTAAATAAGCATAATAATAACTTAGCTACGATACATTAATTTAAAAATAACATTAACCATAACTTACAGTGATTAAAAATAGCGTAGCGTTACACGGACAGAATTTCGACTTACACCCTTACAACATTCGCTAACATACCCTTATTATTAGAATTTAAAATTAAAATTAAAATATAATATATATATATATATATATATATATATATATATATATATATATATATATATATATATATATATATATACACGTTTATAGATAGAGAGATGGATGGATATCTTCTGTAAAAATCATCACCAAACTGCGAAATTTATAGGACCTGAGGTGAAAAAGTGTGCCATGCGATCGCATGGGGGTAGGTACCAGCTCACATGTTTTTGTTCACAAGCTTGTCGACGTTTTAATAAATAAATATAATATATAAATAATTATAAGAATTATTTAAATATTATATTATATTTATGTGCATAGCTGATTTGTAATTTTTAGTCCGTTGCGTCGAGCGTTGAGAGTTGACTTTGTTCCCTGTTCCGGATTTTCGAACGTCCTTGCGTATAATTTAATATCTTGTACTTTGCGTTTATCGTCTTGTACTCTTGTAATTTTGAGACGTTTCTCATCAATAATTTGAACCACTTTGATTGTACTTTATACTTTTGAGCTTTTTGGTCGTTTGCGTCTTCAATTCGTCGAATCTGTCTTTTGTCTTCACCTTTTATTATTTAAACGAATATAACTTGTAAATAGAACAGTTGCAACTAAAAGCTTGTCTTTCTTGAGGGATAATGCTATTAAATATATGTTCGTTTTTAGCATTATCAAATATTTCCACACTTGAGCGTTGCTTGTCCTCAAGCAATATAGTCTTGAAATAAAAATACTAGAATCACTTCTTTATTCTTCACACTTTGTACATCAGTGATTTCTATACGGCGGTATGAACAATAATAGTAACGATGTGGTTTACAGTCCCACATAACTATGAAAATTTAGATCCTTTAAGGAAATTGGATCTTTATGAAAACATTTGATCTTTTGAAAATTTAATCTAGATTTTACCCTAGATAAGTTTTCCGGAATAACCCTTCACCGGTGTTTGAAAAATGTTTTTGTGGGTTTGGTGGGTTTCATATTTGAAAATTTTAGCTCAAAACTTATGGTTTTGTGTCACCCACCTGCTAACCTTGTATTGGGAAAGCAACACGTCCAGTATACTTGCTCCGTATATTACCTTTCGGTAAACTTTCGTCCGGTTGTAAAGGAAAGCGTTGAACAAGCAACTGTTAAGGCAATGTCCCCTGACATGCTTTTAATTATGGTCTATAACGTGTCGGATGCAATTACTATCCTTTGTAGGAGCAATAGTAAAGCTCACCTGTAATGACCCGGAAATTTCTGACTAAATTTAAACTTTATCTTTATATTATTCTGACACGATAAGCAATGTTTGTTAAGTTAAATCTCAAGGATTTTAAACTATGTTTATACATTCATTTAAACCTCGACCAAATTCCAATGATTCACGAACCATTAAATGAACATATATGAATATGTATGTATATGTGTATATGTTATAAATTGAAAATGTCAACAAAGTATTTAAACGTATAATGCTTTATATAAACGTATTTATTTCAATATGATTATCGACGAAATAAAAAAATATATTAAATGATTGAATTATCAGAAACATTGAATTATGATTACAAGTCTCTGTTAAGAGGTCCACTATGATTTAAAAAAATCTATTCCTCTTAACGATATTCGGAATAATTTGTAAAGCTATTTATAAATAAAAATAAAAAGTGTCATTTACGAAAGTTAGACAAAAGCTAGTGGAGAATTGGTTTCCATAATATTCTATTAATCTATTTTCAAACGTACAAAAACGTTTTCAGTTTAAAAAGAACTTTATTATTAAAACGTATATAACTTTTATAAATATCTAGAATCACTTTTGACAACTCATTACTTAACCAGTATAATAAATATAACGATATTTATATTTTATTTCATTAAATATATATAACAATTTAAATTAATATTATATATATTTATACGCGTATTATACATACATAGTTTTTATACTTTTACTATACTTTAAATTTACCTTTACTTTACTTTTACTTTACTTTAACTTTAATAATTCATACTTTAATAATTCATACTTTAATAATTCACTTTAATAATTCATACTTTAATAATTCACTTTAATAATTCATACTTTAATAATTTATACTTTAATAATTTACTTTAATAATTCAAAAATCTATTATAAATAGAATTCAATAGGTTTCATTATTTCATAGAAACTTGAAAATATATTTCTCTAAACTCTCTCAATCGATTTACATATATATATATTTGCTCTGTATTATTTCAAGATATTATTAGTATACATAAAATATTACGACGGAGTGATGTCCGAGTGATTTCAAAATAGTTTTTTGAATGAGTCGAAGCTAAGGAAATTATGGGTTATAGCTATGGAGGTGATGGGTATGGTTCATAGGTATGCTCGTGAGGTCAATCTAGTGTTTATCATCTCCGTTGCGTCTACGTACTTTCCTGCAATATTGAATCTCAATATTGATACGTGAGCACTCATAACTTAACTTTTATATATCAATAGTGTATCCCTGACTAGTGCTCGAGTATATAGGATTATGCATGCTTGTACATTCGATATTGTCCTTAGATAGGTTTGTTGAATCCTGAATTAGATACATATGCTACTGAGATAGGGTATATGATATGCATGTCATTTGAAAGCTAGCGAAAAATTAAGAACTTTTCATTTAGATATCGAATGGTTTCGATGAACGGATTAGAAGTTATAGTCAACTGAATTTTAGTATTATTGTTAAAATGATTATTATTACTATCATCGTTATTATTTTAATAGAAATATCATTGTTATTATAAAATATCATTATTACTATTATGTTAGTATTATCATTCTATCATAATACCATTTTTAGTAAATATAAATATTGTTATTTTTTTATAGAATAATAATAATTATTATTACAAAATAATACAACTTTTACTTATTATTATTATGATCAATATTATTTTATCAAATAAATAGGGGATACAAAGATATTTTTCACCACGCGTAATATAATTACATTAATAATACTTACCACTATAGTTTTACGATATTAAGTGAACTTAATAAATTTTACTACTTAAGATATATAAAAGTATATTTTATCATATATAAACGTTAATATAAATTTTTATTAATAAATGACTTTTATTATTATAAAATCTAATAAATATATTTAAATATATAAAACGACTATAGTTAAGTTATATAATAAACACGTATAAATTTTAGAAGTCATTTTGGGTCAAGTTGACTTTTGCATATTAGTCTCGAGCATTAGGATTGTGGTACACTATGACTTGACCAAAAATTGTTAGACAAATATTGACCAACATATAAATATATATAATTAATATAGGTTCGTGAATCCGAGGCCAACCTTGCACTTGTTAAATGACGTTATATGTATTTTTACTACGAAATACAGTATGGTGAGTTTCATTTGCTCCCTTTTATATATATTTTTGGGACTGAGAATACATGCGCTGTTTTTATAAATGTTTTACGAAATAGGCACAAGTACTAAAACTAATTCTATGTGGGTTTAAACCAGAAATATACCCTTAGCTTGGTAACATTAAACTACTTGTCTATGTACGGTAGGCGCGAATCCTAAAGATAGATCTATTGGGCCTGACAAACCCCATCCTGACTATGGAATCTTTTAGTACTTCGAGGTTATTTTAAACACACCTGATCTGGTGTACTTCAGAGGGTAAAACATGAATGTTAAGGCTTGTTACCGGGTGCCTACAACTTATAGAATACTTTTATACACTTGCGAGTGTACATATATTTATAAACGGAAATCTTGTGGTCTATTAATATATTGAAATGATTGTTATGATAAACCTATGAACTCACCAACCTATTTGGTTGACACTTTAAAGCATGTTTATTCTCAGGTATTAAAGAAATCTTCCGCTATGCATTAGCAAATTTTAAGGATATTACTTGGAGTCATTCATGACATATTTTGAAAGACGTTGCATTCGAGTCATTGAGTTCATCAAGATTATTATTATGTCAATTATAGTTGGATGTATTATGAAATGGTGTGCATGCCGTCAACTTTCGTTGTAAAGAAAGTTTGTCTTTTAAAAATGAATGCAATGTTTGTAAAATGTATCATATAGAGGTCAAATACCTCGCGATGTAATCAACTATTGTGAATCGTTTATAATGTATATGAACGGGTCCTTTCAGTTGGTATCAGAGCGTTGGTCTTAGTGAACCAGGTCTTGCATGAGTGTGTCTAACTGATAGTTGTTAGGATGCATTAGTAAGTCTGGACTTCGACCGTGTCTGCATGTTTAAAGTTTTGCTTATCATTTCTTGTCGGAAATTACCTGCTTATCATTCATAGTCTAGACACGTTTTACTGCATTGATTGCATGAATAGTGTATAGACAAAATTCATATCTTAGCGTATCTGTTACTGTAAACTTTTCCTGACATCTTCCGAAAATTTCTCCGTGATTTATGGAATTTGGTATTATATATACATATGTAAATTATGTATTGAAGAATACCAAACTAAATTCTATAATCTAATTCATATCAAAAATCATCTCCCTAATTATACAAGATGGATCCCGTATTTAGTTCAAATTCCTTAAACTCTGACAGCTATTCCGATATGGATATTCACCTGAATTCTGAAGACAGTGTAACTGGAATGGATCAACCAATTAGCCATCATCTATTCTGAATGAATTGGGGATGGGTTCTTAGCTTACTTAATTATTGGAGACAAGAAGAAGGCGATCCCTTCCATCCACCACATTGCCCTCTTGGCGAAGAACCTGAAGCACTTACCGGCGAACCTGTTCGAGACACCATTTTCTCTCTCATTTCCAGAGTATCTCATCATGACCATATACTATCTCAAATTCTGGATCTTATTCATCCGCTCGTCCGAACCGCCAATCATCCCGGTGTAGTAGAAGAAGTCAACGAGCTTCGCGCTCGGGTAGTGGCTTTGGAGAATATGGTGCAAAGGTTACAAGCACCAGCAGCATCACCGACATCAACAGTACCACCGACAACAACACCAACAGTACCATTACGACCACCAACAACATCCGCATCGCAAACCTTAACTTCACAATCTGTTCTACGAGCATCAACGTTATACGCACCGTAGTTACCAAGAAATACCAGCAACAATAACCGATGAAGTATTAACTCATTTCCCCTGAAGAAATTTTATGTATATTTAATATATATGAATTTTGAAATCAAAATAAATCTTTTCGTACTAAGCTATTACGTGTGAATCTTAACTGGTAGGTACTACTCGGTTAGTTCGTATTACTAATATGCTATGATGTACATCCTTCGTTAACGACTTAACCATCGTTAACTACAATCTCTGTTTCAACTCAATGAATTTCATTTCATAATAAACCAGGAGTATTATTCAATTACATAATTGATTTTACATTTTCATTTTCGATGTATTCGAAACTTTCCAGAAAACATCATCTGTGCCTTGTAAGGTTCACAAAAATTCCACAAACACCAACATCCTTCACCGAAGAATATCAATAAGAATAAATAATGAAGTATTGATTTCATTAGTGAAAAACTCCGTAAAGATTATGTAATCTTTAATTTTTAGAGATTAATCATTTCTAAGTCAAGCCGAAAATCAAATGAGCTTAATATGATATTAACTCATTAAATCTGTATTACATCTGAAGAAAATATACATACAGATATTTTCACAAAGACTGTAATGAAAATTCTTTGTACAAAGTATTAATTGTGAATTTTTTTTTAACGGGTAGGTAATACCCAGGAAATATTTAAGTTTGCAATTAATATGTTACACTGTACATTCTTCAACTTTGATTCAAAAATTATTAACAATACTCACAACGATATACAATCATTTTCATAAAAATTCAATTACATATTCTGATATTGACGGATCAGAATCCAAGTCATAACTCTGAACCGGTAACATCATTCTTAGATCTCTACATCTTTCAAAGCTATACTTTGACTTCAAAACTGTGAAAGATCCTTTAGCGTTGTTTTTACCGAAAATAACCTTGCAATCCTTTTTTAAAGTATCCAGTTTTATCACACTTCCAACCAGTCAACTTCAACTTTTCAGATTAAGCCTTAATGTAACCTTGATATATACGTTTTGTTACTGGGGAACCTTTTATGTCCCACCACATTAGCAGTAAATTTACCAACAACTTCATTGATCTTTGACCTTTCGAAAAATCCTAATACTCATTGAAACCCTATCATTTACTCATTTGCATCGTGTAACGAGAATTGCCATACGAATTATCGGGAATTAGAAATCAGTATTTTGAAATCTTGCAGCACGTCTACGCCAACAGTTATATGTGTACATATAACGTCTACCTCCTGGACTTACATACTTCGAATGTGAAGTTTCTGAAAAACACCCCAAACTACGAAACTAGTTCTCCGAAATTTGGGAAAAAATGTTGATGAAGCAGCAAAAACTGTAAACGACCTTAACAGTCAAAAGTTTGATGATAAAGAATAGTATGGTGGTAAAGCTGAGAAAAATAGAAGGTTTGGAACTGGAAAACGGATTGAGCAAAGTATGAAGGAGGCTGTGGATAAATCACAAAGACTGAACCTGCCTTCAAAGAATCCAAATGATTCAGTGTCTGCTGAAATCCTTAGCGAATACCTTGCTTCCGAATCTAAACCCTTGCGGACAATATTCTTCATCATCCTCTGATATTAGAAATTCTAAGATATCATCGTATCTTTCATTATAAATATCCTCCATATTTCTGGAGATAATTCCATAATCATTCTTATCGGAAATCAATTTTCTCCTTGCGATATCTGTGTTACATCATAAAAGAAACTATTTTAGTTTCTAAAATCCGAAAAATTCTAAAAAAATGGATGTTTTGAAGTAATGTTGGGAATTGAAGCATGAGTTAGTATAATATAATGACACTTGATCAACGTGATTATATTACAGTAAGTCATGCTGAGTTTCTAATGGGACATGCCGATTCACAGACCATGTCGTCATCATGTTCCATGTTACACGACTCTTGTATTCTATTTAATCTCTAAAAATATCAAGAATATATTTTCTTGATGATTCGGTCTTTTTAGGGTATTCTGGTAAATTAACAAATCAAGATCGTGCCATTACCATTTCCTTCTTAGAACATTAACTATGTTCATTCTGAAATTCATATCTGCGAATACTGGACCATTACAAACGTTGCTTAATCGCAAAAAGAAGAAACGAAAGGACAAAACTCCAAAATAGAAATTGGAGTATAAATCGCAGCAAATAGGAAAGAGCATTAACCGTAGATGACAATGATTATAGAAGACAGAAGCAGGGACATCAAAATATAAGGGAAGATATAAAACCCAACAACCATCCAGAAACTACAAACCGTGCATATCAATATGTACTGCCATGTAAAGGCTCGGGAAAATTAATAACACTATAGCCCCAAGATAATAGTAGAAGTAAATAAAATCCTCCGGTGGTAGATGAAAAAGAAGAATGATAGATATGAAGGTTAGAAGTATATCAAGGATTAGAATAGGATGGAGCATATTAACAAATACTATAAAGTATGAATTGAGGAGAAAGAATAGAAGGTGTGAGTTGTGGAAAAATAAGGAAAGGAGGGAGTGAATTTATAGTGAAATATTCGACAGAGGAATCAGAACAGATTGTTGCATTAATCAAAGAAGATTCTAATTTTCTAAATCGCCGAAAACACCAAATCTTATTATGAAGATTTTCTTTAAATCCCATGAATTTCGAAAATTCAATCATAAATACGTCATCGGTTAAAACGATTTTACATTTACCTATTTCATTCTCTTGCGATAGCTTCACTTATACTCTTTGCATAATCAAATTGTTTTATCTATATTACTTAATGATGATAAAACTCCATTATCACCTCATATTCGTCATGAAAACATTTTTATTGTTATCCATGACGACCTATATCAAATTTCGGGGACGAAATTTCTTTAACGGGTAGGTACTGTAATGACCCGGAAATTTCTGACTAAATTTAAACTTTATCTTTATATTATTCTGACACGATAAGCAATGTTTGTTAAGTTAAATCTCAAGGATTTTAAACTATGTTTATACATTCATTTAAACCTCGACCAAATTCCAATGATTCACGAACCATTAAATGAACATATATGAATATGTATGTATATGTGTATATGTTATAAATTGAAAATGTCAACAAAGTATTTAAACGTATAATGCTTTATATAAACGTATTTGTTTCAATATGATTATCGACGAAATAAAAAAAATATATTAAATGATTGAATTATCAGAAACATTGAATTATGATTACAAGTCTCTGTTGAGAGGTCCACTATAATTTAAAAAAATCTATTCCTCTTAACGATATTCGGAATAATTTGTAAAGCTATTTATAAATAAAAATAAAAAGTGTCATTTACAAAAGTTAGACAAAAGCTAGTGGAGAATTGGTTTCCATAATATTCTATTAATCTATTTTCAAACGTACAAAAACGTTTTCAGTTTAAAAAGAACTTTATTATTAAAACGTATATAACTTTTATAAATATCTAGAATCACTTTTGACAACTCATTACTTAACCAGTATAATAAATATAACGATATTTATATTTTATTTCATTAAATATATATAACAATTTAAATTAATATTATATATATTTATACGCGTATTATACATACATAGTTTTTATACTTTTACTATACTTTAAATTTACCTTTACTTTACTTTTACTTTACTTTAACTTTAATAATTCATACTTTAATAATTCATACTTTAATAATTCACTTTAATAATTCATACTTTAATAATTCACTTTAATAATTCATACTTTAATAATTTATACTTTAATAATTTACTTTAATAATTCAAAAATCTATTATAAATAGAATTCAATAGGTTTCATTATTTCATAGAAACTTGAAAATATATTTCTCTAAACTCTCTCAATCGATTTACATATATATATATTTGCTCTGTATTATTTTAAGATATTATTAGTATACATAAAATATTACGACGGAGTGATGTCCGAGTGATTTCAAAATAGTTTTTTGAATGAGTCGAAGCTAAGGAAATTATGGGTTATAGCTATGGAGGTGATGGGTATGGTTCATAGGTATGCTCGTGAGGTCAATCTAGTGTTTATCATCTCCGTTGCGTCTACGTACTTTCCTGCAATATTGAATCTCAATATTGATACGTGAGCACTCATAACTTAACTTTTATATATCAATAGTGTATCCCTGACTAGTGCTCGAGTATATAGGATTATGCATGCTTGTACATTCGATATTGTCCTTAGATAGGTTTGTTGAATCCTGAATTAGATACATATGCTACTGAGATAGGGTATATGATATGCATGTCATTGGAAAGCTAGCGAAAAATTAAGAACTTTTCATTTAGATATCGAATGGTTTCGATGAACGGATTAGAAGTTATAGTCAACTGAATTTTAGTATTATTGTTAAAATGATTATTATTACTATCATCGTTATTATTTTAATAGAAATATCATTGTTATTATAAAATATCATTATTACTATTATGTTAGTATTATCATTCTATCATAATACCATTTTTAGTAAATATAAATATTGTTATTTTTTTATAGAATAATAATAATTATTATTACAAAATAATACAACTTTTACTTATTATTATTATGATCAATATTATTTTATCAAATAAATAGGGGATACAAAGATATTTTTCACCACGCGTAATATAATTACATTAATAATACTTACCACTATAGTTTTACGATATTAAGTGAACTTAATAAATTTTACTACTTAAGATATATAAAAGTATATTTTATCATATATAAACGTTAATATAAATTTTTATTAATAAATGACTTTTATTATTATAAAATCTAATAAATATATTTAAATATATAAAACGACTATAGTTAAGTTATATAATAAACACGTATAAATTTTAGAAGTCATTTTGGGTCAAGTTGACTTTTGCATATTAGTCTCGAGCATTAGGATTGTGGTACACTATGACTTGACCAAAAATTGTTAGACAAATATTGACCAACATATAAATATATATAATTAATATAGGTTCGTGAATCCGAGGCCAACCTTGCACTTATTAAATGACGTTATATGTATTTTTACTACGAAATACAGTATGGTGAGTTTCATTTGCTCCCTTTTATATATATTTTTGGAACTGAGAATACATGCGCTGTTTTTATAAATGTTTTACGAAATAGGCACAAGTACTAAAACTAATTCTATGTGGGTTTAAACCAGAAATATACCCTTAGCTTGGTAACATTAAACTACTTGTCTATATACGGTAGGCGCGAATCCTAAAGATAGATCTATTGGGCCTGACAAACCCCATCCTGACTATGGAATCCTTTAGTACTTCGAGGTTATTTTAAACACACCTGATTTGGTGTACTTCAGAGGGTAAAACATGAATGTTAAGGCTTGTTACCGGGTGCCTACAACTTATAGAATACTTTTATACACTTGCGAGTGTACATATATTTATAAACGGAAATCTTGTGGTCTATTAATATATTGAAATGATTGTTATGATAAACCTATGAACTCACCAACCTATTTGGTTGACACTTTAAAGCATGTTTATTCTCAGGTATTAAAGAAATCTTCCGCTATGCATTAGCAAATTTTAAGGATATTACTTGGAGTCATTCATGACATATTTTGAAAGACGTTGCATTCGATTCATTGAGTTCATCAAGATTATTATTATGTCAATTATAGTTGGATGTATTATGAAATGGTGTGCATGCCATCAACTTTCGTTGTAAAGAAAGTTTGTCTTTTAAAAATGAATGCAATGTTTGTAAAATGTATCATATAGAGGTCAAATACCTCGCGATGTAATCAACTATTGTGAATCGTTTATAATGTATATGAACGGGTCCTTTCATCACCCTTATAATTTTTTGATCTGGCACAAGGTCCCGTCTTTGACCATGCTATGCAACCATCGTTCTTACGGTTTACACCCAATTTAGTTCAGGTGACCTAATGAATTCCAGGTAAATTCCTAGGATTTTACATTCAATGGTAATGAACGCATTGAAAATGGGTTTTTAGAAAACAAATCGGTTTGTAATTTTGATCAAAATATTTTCTCGTTCAAGCTCGAGTTTAGATATCATTGAATTCCATGAGTTTGTAATTCTCAATCTTTAAAAGTCAATCTCAAGGATTGAGTAATATCAGTCTTAAAAGCTGATTTTTAATCTTTAAGGAGATTATCCTTTCTGGAGGTCTGATTCATTAGTCTTATCAAGCTAATTTGCACGGCGTCCTTCCCATTTTACGAGACAGATCCTCTCATGGTTAGGATGAGTCTGACCACTTGGCGACCCTGTTTTGTCACACCCCCAAAATGGACCAGGGGTAATTGTGACCAATCATATCATAACACAGTTGTATAAGCGAGAACGACTCTAAATGAGACGTTTTATTTATTAAATAAACAGCGAAAGCATTATTCAAAGTTTTACATCATAAGAGTACAGTAAATGGAAAATGTCTTAAACAAAATGATAAATATGAATTATAGACTCCATGCAAGCAGCAAAACATACATCAATCGTCTAGTAGCAAGTAGCAGCTAGCTCAATCATCACCTGAGACAAAACACGCTTAAAGTGTCAACCAAAAAGGTTGAGTGAAATTCATAGGTTTATAAATAATATCCAAAGTTTTAGACCACAAGATTTAGTTTAAAGTTGATTGATATAGAAATATCAATCTAAAAGTGTTGCTGCATTTGTAATATCGCTACTAAACAAGTTTACCCTATGACACCTTGTACTGTCAGTGTCGTGGAATCATTATTATGTAACCAAAGACCAACGGTCAAATGGTTAGAGACCTTACTCTCAATAGGCCTACTCACAATAATTAAGTTTGCATTTAAACGTAGCAATTGACGATATTACGGTAGGGATTTAGCATGAATCAAAGCATGACAGCATAGTTAACAATTTAGTACTTGTGTCTAAGCGTAAAACAGTTATAAAGCAAGCATGTGTCTCACCCCAAAAGTTATAAAACAGTAAAAAGTGGGGCTATGAAGTTCACCTTAGTAGCACACGAAAGAATATTCCACGAAAGAATTAAACCGAAGGACGTGACCGAGATCTCAACCTAGAGATAGAACGTATGATCAGACATTGCCTAACAGACAATAGTATATAGTACTATATTGATAGTAATGGTTCACTAAAGAATTTCCATTCTCGGAAGGTTACTATTTATGGAAAGTTTCCACTTATAGTAATTTTTCAATTTTAGAAAGTTCGGGTTAATCTTTAGCAAGACGTTGTACAACTTTACTCAAACTTCGTTGCTATAAAATAAGTCAGGAATGACCAGATGTAACCGGGGGCCCAGGACTCTTGACCAGAATCTAAGTCATGGCATTCGAGATCCACAAGCTTACCCATAAATGGCAACCTAGACATCATTCACTTACAACCGTGAGCAGCGATGAAGTTCATATGAATTATACATTATCTTTGATTAACCTTCACTTTAGGTGTATACACACAACGAATTATTAATGTACTTAATAATTATATATGTGATAATATAACCTAAGTATTATTTAATATTTAGTTATTATACCTTAGTATGTCTTATATATATTAAATATAATTACCTTTAAATAAATACCTAAATTACTTCAAAAATAATAGTGTTTTATTAATCGAACATTATTCAAAAATGTCTAAATAATAAATTAAATATCTAAAAATTACATACATAATTTTTATAGTCTTAGTTAATCATATAGATTAGTAGAAAAATTTAAGAAAACGTTTTTATTATATTTTTGTATTTATTTTTGTTTTTACCCTTAATGTATTCACAAAACAATTTTAATTCTACATAATTACTAAATAGACCCAAATAATTATTTTTATAATTTTTATAAGTTTCTATCAGTCTAATAACCTGTAGAAAAATATTTAAAAAAATATTTTTTATTATTTTATATTTATTCTTAATTTACCTTCAAATTACATAATAATAGAGTTTAATTATATAATAAATACCAATTCGACCCAAGTAATTATTTTTATAATTTTTCAGATCTATATAAGTTTTAAAAACTCAGAAAAAAAATTATATATATTTTATTTTTGGTTAAAAGTATTTATTACGAATTTTACATTATTTTTACGTTTAAACACTACATAATTCGTATTTAATTATAAATAATATTTCATAAATTATCAAAATTATTTTTATGCATCATAACACTTATAATACTAATTATAACATATAAACATAATTAATTTCGAATTTTACAAAGAATATACAATAAATAAAAATATAAATGACAATATTGAAAAAAATTAATAAACATAGAAAGTACCTCAAATTTTCTTCAAGGTTTTGAGAGAATAACTTAAGTTTTTGTGTTTGGCAAGAAAAAATGAATGAGGAGCCATGTATTTATAGGTAAAAAATAGTTGGTGAAAAGAAAAAAATAATAAAATAAAGGTGCCAATTTTGACAAAATAATAAAAACATGTTAAAAATATTTTTAATAAGTTTTTGTTTTTGAAAATATTTAGTCAAAATTCATGGGCTCATTATTTAATTTATTAAAAAAATCTTATTTATTTTTATTTTTATTTTTTTTATAAGCTAAAAATATATATAATGATTAAAATAACTTATCATTTAATTAATAATTATGTTACATATAGTTTTAAATATAATACGCATTAATATTAACTAAAGTTATTTTATATAATTAGTGTAAACTTCAGTTAACAGAACGTGTCAACTAAAAATAAATATTTGATCAACGTCGAATTTAATTATATATTACGTATGGATAACAACCCTATAGTCAAATTAGTCAATTCAGGTATGGAAATATGAGGGTTGTTATAGTACCTACCCGTTAAAAGAAATTTCGTCCCGAAATTTAGTTGTTGCCATTAATCGGTGTTGTTCGTACATAGACGAGGATATTTACGTTTTATTTGGTTTTCACGTTCCCAGGTATGCTCGGGGCCTTGCGTGAATTCCAACGGATAGAATATTGTTCTGTTTCAAGAATTGAAATCATACATATCATAATTTCTACAAGTTCTTCTACGAAGTGCATTTTATTATTAATGCGGAGATCATTCAAAATGATGATGTTATACAAGTCATTTCAGTAAATTGGATATATAAAATGTGTTATGAATAATATCGAGCTCATTTAAACCTTGAGCGTTTATGCCACAATGTTAGGGTAGACAAAACAGAGAGTAGTTCATGAAAATTATAGTCATGAAGTTTGATAGAGATCATCATTGTTTACAACAAGAATATTGTAATGATGAATATAAGTTGAAGAATAAAGTTTTATCACTATTGAATAATATGGATAGAACGATTCGATTATAGAAAGAGTATAAACGAAGCTATCGTAAAAGAGTGAATGAGTAAATTAAATGTTCGCCTTAACTTTTGACATAGTCACGATTGATTTCCGGAATTCAAGGGATTAAAGGAAATCTTCGTAATCTATAAGATTTGATTATCCGGTATTTACGGAATTTTGGGATTTCTTTGATTAAATGCGATGAATTGCCTCGATTGTTGTGTTTGGAAATTTTGCTATAAATTAACTTCTTTTGTTTCATTATCTTCACCACTTCTATACTTTCTTTCTCGATTCATACTTCCAAAGATTGTGAAAATGCTCCATCCACTTCTTATCCTGGATATTTTTCTGACTATCGTTTCTGTCATTCTTCTTTTTCATTTACCCCCAGAGGAATCTGTTTACTTCTACAATTACCTTGGGGTTATAGTGTTTTTAATTCTCCTGTGTCTTTATGTTGCTATACGCATTAATATACACAGTTTGTAATTTCTGTGTTGTTATCGGGCTTTATATTTTCCCTTATATGTCAGAGCTTTATGCTTTTGTTTCTTCTTCCCGACTTCAAGTCAAGCGAATAATGGTCCAGAACTCGTAGGTATGAAGTTTCGAATGATCATAATTTATAAAGTAGAAAGGAAAGGTAATAGCACGATTTGATTTGTCAAATTACCAGAATATTCGAAAAAGACCGAATCATCAAGAAAAATATTTTCTTGATATGTTTAGAGGTTAAATAGAATGTAAGAGTCGTGTAACATGGCGAATGGTGATTTAAACAGTCTATGAATCATCATCTTCCATTAAAAATTTAGCAGGACTTACTGTAATATAATCACGTTGGCCAGACGTCATTATATTATACTAACTCATGCTTCAATTCCCAACACTTCTTCAAATTATTTATAATTTAAACTTGAATTTTACAGAATATAGAAACTAATACAGTTTCCTTTATGATGTGATAAAGATATCGCAAAGAGATAATTAATTGCGGACAAGAATCGTTATGATGATATCATCAGAAATATAGAGGATATTTATGATGATATTTTGGAATTTCTAAGTTCGAAAGTTGATGAAGAAAAATTTTCCGCAAGCTTTTAACATGACTTCGAAGCAAGATATTCTCTAAAGAATTCATCGGATCCAGAATTACCTGGATTCTTTGAATATAGGGTTTGGTCCCTGTATTTGTCCTTGGTCTCCTCCATGGTTATCTCAATCCGTTTTTCAGTTCCAAATTTTCTTTTGAGCTTTTCCAACGTACCATTCTTTATTATAAAACTTTTGGCCATTGAGACCATCTACAATTTTGCTGTTTCCTCTGCATTTAATGCAGCCATATTTGAATCATTGGTTATCAATCCGAGATGGTTTCAAGAAATTTCATTTTTAGATGATTAAACGCTGATTGTAATCGTCAACAGATCTAATGGTTGATGAATAGGCGTTGTTGATTTCAAAAGAAATGAACGATAATTTCGGTGGTTTGATGTGATAATTCATCATAGAATACGAATGAATATAATTCATGAATGTAGTGATTTTTTTAGAAGGATAACATCTGCTAAAGCTTTACTTGGATTCTGATATGTCAAAATTAGAATAGATAATTGAATTTGTATGAAGATGGTTGTTCTTTTTAGTGAACGGATACATATATCTTGTGGATGTATAGTTATTGATTATTGAATCAGAATTTGTAGAATGTACGGTGTAACATATTAATGTGAAATCTAAATATTTCTCAGGTATTACCTACCCGTTAAAATATTTTCACAATTAACAGTTTGTACAAAAGAATTACAATCTTTATGAAGATATACGTTCATATATGTATTCTTCAGATAGGTTTAATGAGTAATATAATATTAAACTCATTTAATTTGCTGTTGAAATGAGAGTAAATAATCTCCAAAATCTTAGAGATTTCATAATTGTCACGAAATATTTCGCTAATGAAGTTATGATTCAATAGTTCATCGTTCATTGTTATAGATATACCTTGGTGTATGATGTTGGTGCTCGTGTAATCCTTGTGAAATTCACAAGACACGAATAATATTTTTCTAAAAAGTTTCAAGTATATCAAAAATGGAAGTATACAATCAATCTTGTATTTGAGTAATACACTTGGTTTATTATGAAACGGAGTTTATTGTGTTGAAGCAGTGATTAACGATTGTTAAGTCGTTAACAAAGGATATACATCATAGCATATTGTGATATGAATTAACCAAGTAGTACATACTAGTTAAGATTCACAAGTAATAGATTAGTACGAAAAGATTTATTATTGTTCCAATCCATATATATAAAGTATACATATATAGTTCTTCAGGAAGAATGAGTCAATACATCTTAACTCATTATTACTAATATTCCTTGGTATCTATGGGGCGTATGATGTTGATATCCGAGGTACAGATTATGGTGTTTGTTATTGGTGAAGCTGATGTTGTTGGTGGTGATGCTGTTGGTACTGGTTATGCTGCTGGTGCTGCTGCTGGTGTTCGTAGGTTTCGCACCATATTCTCCAGAGCCACCACTCGAGCGCGAAGCTCATTGACTTCTTCTATTATTCCGGGGTGATTGGCGGTTCGAACAAGTGGATGAATAAGATCTAGAATTTTAGATATTATATATTCGTGACTGGATACCCTGGAAATGATGGTGAAAATAGTGTTCCGAACGGGTTCGCCGGTAAGTGCTTCAGGTTCTTCACCAAGAGGTGAATTCGGTTGGTGGAAGGGATCACCATCTTCTTCTCTCCATTGATTAAGTTTACTACGAACCCATCCCCAATTCATCCAAAATAGATGATGACTAATTGGTTGGTTCATTCCGGTTACGTTGCCATTGGAGCTCGAGGAGTTTGAGGAATCATGTGAGAAATCCATATTATCTGATCGGAATAAGGGTTTTTGTTATGAGATGAGTGTTGAATATTGAATGATATATTTGTCTTCTTGATATACGTATATATAGCAAAAAGATTTCCGTAATTTACGGAGGAAATTTAGGAAAAGTGTTAGACAAAGTTTATTAAGATAGATATGATAAGATATAATAAGATATGATGTGTCTATAATCCAATAATAGCAGTATGACGTGTCGAGATCATAAAATGATAAGTATGTAATCTGATAATCTTTCGATTAAAGACTTTCAATTCGTAATGGCCTATTCAGGTCTAGGGGCTTGAGCTATAGGATCCTTTAAATCGGTAATCCAAACCCTTCCATTCTAGAGTTTCGTAGACGCCATCCGTCAAGAAAATTCAATAACGAGAAATAAAAGGTATAAAAGTAATGAATATGAGTAGTGATGACATAATAATGTCTTTGAGATTCTCGATAACTCAATGATATTTTTCGGTTCGCAAACTGATGCATAAAGGCATAAAGCATATAGGTACGTGATATAACAGGGAGTTATATACGTTTGAGTATGAATAGTAACAAATATAGGAGTTTCAAAAATTCATGGATAATATTTCATGTAATACATATGTAATACACAAAACCATGATAAATGACATAGGAATCTCGAGAACGGTGTCGCATTTAAATGTGGTGACAGAATTGAATAGTACTTAGGAGAATGAGCAGAGTTCTTAGATTGGCTCGGCATTCTAAGATAAGAAAAGTTTCTAAAGTATAGTGTAGCATTTAACAGTTAAAGGTAACAATTAAAGGCACTATAGTCAAAGGAAGTTGTAGTCCTACATTGCTAAGGTACCTAATTGTATAAGGCACACATAAGATGCAATCCTGGTTCTCTACAACAACCTGCTCTGATACCAATCTGTCACACCCCCAAAATGGACCAGGGGTAATTGTGACCAATCATATCATAACACAGTTGTATAAGCGAGAACGACTCTAAATGAGACGTTTTATTTATTAAATAAACAGCGAAAGCATTATTCAAAGTTTTACATCATAAGAGTACAGTAAATGGAAAATGTCTTAAACAAAATGATAATTATGAATTATGGACTCCATGCAAGCAGCAAAACATACATCAATCATCTAGTAGCAAGTAGCAGCTAGCTCAATCATCACCTGAGACAAAACACGCTTAAAGTGTCAACCAAAAAGGTTGAGTGAAATTCATAGGTTTATAAATAATATCCAAAGTTTTAGACCACAAGATTTAGTTTAAAGTTGATTGATATAGAAATATAAATCTAAAAGTGTTGCTGCATTTTGTAATATCGCTACTAAACAAGTTTACCCTATGACACCTTGTACTGTCAGTGTCGTGGAATCATTATTATGTAACCAAAGACCAACGGTCGAATGGTTAGAGACGTTACTCTCAATAGGCCTACTCACAATAATTAAGTTTGCATTTAAACGTAGCAATTGACGATATTACGGTAGGGATTTAGCATGAATCAAAGCATGACAGCATAGTTAACAATTTAGTACTTGTGTCTAAGCGTAAAACAGTTATAAAGCAAGCATGTGTCTCACCCCAAAAGTTATAAAACAGTTATGAAACAGTAAAAAGTGGGGCTATGAAGTTCACCTTAGTAGCACACGAAAGAATATTCCACAAAAGAATTGAACGGAAGGACGTGACCGAGATCTCAACCTAGAGATAGAACGTATGATCAGACATTGCCTAACAGACAATAGTATATAGTACTATATTGATAGTAATGGTTCACTAAAGAATTTCCATTCTCGGAAGGTTACTATTTATGGAAAGTTTCCACTTATAGTAATTTTCCAATTTTAGAAAGTTCGGGTTAATCTTTAGCAAGACGTTGTACAACTTTACTCAAACTTCGTTGCTATAAAATAAGTCAGGAATGACCAGATGTAACCGGGGGCCCAGGACTCTTGACCAGAATCTAAGTCATGGCATTCGAGATCTACAAGCTTATCAATAAATGGCAACCTAGACATCATTCACTTACGACCGTGAGTAGCGATGAAGTTCATATGAATTATACATTATCTTTGATTAACTTTCACTTTAGGTATATACACACAACGAATTATTAATGTACTTAATAATTATATATGTGATAATATAACCTAAGTATTATTTAATATTTAGTTATTATACCTTAGTATGTCTTATATATATTAAATATAATTACCTTTAAATAAATACCTAAATTACTTCAAAAATAATAGTGTTTTATTAATCGAACATTATTTAAAAATGTCTAAATAATAAATTAAATATCTAAAAATTACATACATAATTTTTATAGTCTTAGTTAATCATATAGATTAGTAGAAAATTTTAAGAAAACATTTTTATTATATTTTTGTATTTATTTTTGTTTTTACCCTTAATGTATTCACAAAATAATTTTAATTCTACATAATTACTAAATAGATCCAAATAATTATTTTTATAATTTTTATAAGTTTCTATCAGTCTAATAACCTGTAGAAAAATATTTAAAAAAATATTTTTTATTATTTTATATTTATTCTTAATTTACCTTCAAATTACATAATAATAGAGTTTAATTATATAATAAATACCAATTCGACCCAAGTAATTATTTTTATAATTTGTTCAGATCTATATAAGTTTTAAAAACTCAGAAAAAAAATTATATATATTTTATTTTTGGTTAAAAGTATTTATTACAAATTTTACATTATTTTTACGTTTAAATACTACATAATTCGTATTTAATTATAAATAATATTCCATAAATTATGAAAATTATTTTTATGCATCATAACACTTATAATACTAATTATAACATATAAACATAATTAATTTTGAATTTTACAAAGAATATACAATAAATATAAATATAAATGATAATATTGAAAAAAATTAATAAAAATAGAAAGTACCTCAA
This sequence comes from Rutidosis leptorrhynchoides, assembly GCF_046630445.1. Classification (NCBI taxonomy): domain Eukaryota; kingdom Viridiplantae; phylum Streptophyta; class Magnoliopsida; order Asterales; family Asteraceae; genus Rutidosis; species Rutidosis leptorrhynchoides. Next base: position 170,828,699 of record NC_092333.1, read on the forward strand.
ATTTTCTTCAAGGTTTTGAGAGAATAACTTAAGTTTTTGTGTTTGGCAAGAAAAAATGAATGAGGAGCCATGTATTTATAGGTAAAAAATGGTTGGTGAAAAGAAAAAAAATAATAAAATAAAGGTGCCAATTTTGACAAAATAATAAAAACATGTTAAAAATGTTTTTAATAAGTTTTTGTTTTTGAAAATATTTAGTCAAAATTCATGGGCTCATTATTTAATTTATTAAAAAAAATCTTATTTCTTTTTATTTTTATTTTTTTTATAAGCTAAAAATATATATAATGATTAAAATAACTTATCATTTAATTAATAATTATGTTACATATAGTTTTAAATATAATACGCATTAATATTAACTAAAGTTATTTTATATAATTAGTGTAAACTTTAGTTAACAGAACGTGTCAACTAAAAATAAATATTTGATCAACGTCGAATTTAATTATATATTACGTATGGATAACAACCCTATAGTCAAATTAGTCAATTCAGGTATGGAAATATGAGGGTTGTTATATGTTTGATGCTGAGGTCCGTGGATTTCCTGCTGATTTTAGTGATGACTTTTCTAGATTTTTCGTCAACCTACAGCTGGTCTGGACGACAACTTCCTGACCTAAATCAAGAAGCGCGTGTCTTTTCCGGAAGACTTTACTTCCTTTTAATGATGGAATTGATTCATCATGTAGATCCATCTTTCTTTCAAATATATTATAAGAAATTGGGTAAAACTGATAAAATTGTCCAAAACAAAAGTGTCTTTAGTTATTTGTACAAAAATATGTGATATATGTTTTAAATAACTTGGTAAATTTTTTCCACACTTGGCTTTTATTTTCCTTTCTTTGCCTTTTTATTGTCCTCTATTCCATTTTAAATGAATTCTAACATTTTGGTTTGTTTCTCAATTTATGTCCTTTCCGAGGTAACAATAATTTCGGTGTTAATACCTAGTTTTATCGTTCATAAATATGTATAAACATGATTTTAAATTCATTTAATTGAAAATTTTGAAAAAATTTACTAGAATTGGGTAGTCAGTATGTAAGACTAGGGCTGTTCTTTATTATCAGAGAGCACTAGATTCTAATACAACTACCAAGTGTTTAAATTTAAAATTTTAAAAATCCGAAAGAATTTAACCCCTTCTCACACTTAAGATCTTGCAATGTCCTCATTTGCAAGAAATCAGTAGCAATTTAAATTATTGAGGGTGATTAGCGTAGAAAAATGATTAAATTTTTACCAAAGTTTCCAAACATATTAGATTTTTTTTATATATAAAACCTTTAACTAATAAAACATAAATTAATAAATTTTAAAAATTTGTTTCTTTTAAGAATGAGGGCATTTCGGATCGTTGTCCTAGTCCGTCTCTCGACAAAATTTTAAAAGTTCTCGCCCCTCCCTTGGGTAAAGCAATTTCGGTTCAATGACCTAGTCTTCAACTTACGACGAATTTTAAAAATCATATTTTTAACTTAACGAAATAAAGTAAATTTTTGTTTTTAAATTCACACCAAACTTAAATTTAAAATGCATAAAATTAAAAATTCATATTATTAAAATTAAAAATTCACACCAAACTTAAATTATATTTTTGTTTTTATACAACAAACTTATATTAAAAATATTAATTTTTTAAATATTTACAATTTTAAATATATTGATTTTAAAAGTTTTACAATATTAATTTAATATTAATTTAAAAAACAAAGTAAAAATAGAATTAAAAATCTTTTTGGTCTTTTATCCCACTTTAATCAATCAAATATTATCAAAAATATACGCCCCTCTTTTCGGTAAAGTAATTTCGGCTATTTTACCTAGTTTTACTCCTGACGAATTTCTGAAATATTTTGGTTTGATTGATTAAAGATATTTATACCTTAAGAATAAACGGTAAATTTCGCAGTGATGTAATAAATTTTTGTATGACATCAATAATTTCGGTCGCAAAACCTAATTTTATTGAATATCAATTTAATACTTTATAGCGAACAATTTAGCGTTTATTATCAAAAGTTTCAAAGCAATAAAAATAAAAATAAAAACTGTACATACTTACCTGTGAAATAGAATTCTTAGTGACCTGCTTTAGCCCACTCATAAGATAGTCGGACTAATTGGTTTTCCATAGCTACACAGGCGTAACCTCGAGCATTCAATGTTTTTTCTTCGAAACATATGAACGGCCCATCTCTGCATAAAGTAACGAATTCGGTATTGGAATATGTTTGATTATTTGAACATTTACCTTCGTGTGACCATTTTCTGCATTTGTGACATCTTTCAAGGTGTCGTGCTCTTGTTTTCGCTGCGGATTTTGATTTTCCTTTACCAAACTGTAACTTATTATTTTCGTTCCTGGATTCTTTTCTTACTTCGTCCAATTTACCTCTGATTAATGATACCAATTCACTTGGAAGGGTGTCATTATTACGTTTAGTGATCAAAGCGTGTAGCATTAGACCATGGTTTAGTTCATAGGAAGTCTTCATCTTGTAAAACCTAAAAAAAATAAAAATTCAGAATGGGGGGAGAAGACTAGTTCTTTAGGGTCTGCTAGGGAAAGACCATTCGGGTTCCATTCTGGAGAACTACACGAAAACAAAACATCTAACTCTAACAGAAATATATATTACCCTAAAAAGATTCGAACCTCCCCACACTTAGTTGAAATTGTGATTAACGTTATTTTCAATTGGATCATCAACAACTTGTATATCTTTGACTTTTACTTCAATCCATTTGTTGATTTCCTTCGTAACTTTCACAAATTCAACTAACATCGCCTTTTCTTTTGGCGATAAATTGGATATTAATCGGTTACATAACTTAAAGTTTCCCTTAATCCTAGCATCGTGAATCCGTTTATAAAGTTTCTTCGTTGAACTGTTAAAAACGGGTTCATCTAATTTCTTATCATCAACGGGGTTCTTTGTGATTGGATCATCATTAAGTGTTTCTTCATCTTCCCCACACTTATTCGTTTTTATTGGTTTAACAGTTTTGGTTGGTGGAGATCTAAACTTTCGGTTCACAAAGGTGATCGATGTATCACCATCCCTAAGTGTCATTCTACCTTCTCTTACATCAATGAATGCCTCGGTGGTTGCTAAAAATGGGCGACCTAAAATTAGAGGAATATCAAAGTTTTCCTCCATATTAATCACTATGAAGTTTGCAACAAAGGTCAAACTTCCCACGTTAACAAGTAAATTATTTGCTATTCCAACCGGATGTTTAATGGTTGGTTTTAATTTACCCATACCTAATCTTTTGTATAAGGAAAGAGGCATAATATTTGCACTTGCTCCTAAATCTGCGAGCCCATTATATACAGCACCATCATTAAGCAAGCAAGAAATGATAAATTCACCCGAGTCTCCTGCTTTATTAAGTCGAGTTGGTTTGTAAACCTTTTTCGGGTGTTCTTTTCTTGGTTCTTTCACTTCTATTTGAACTTCTTGTTCACATTTTTCTTCGTTTCTTGGAATGGGAGGTTTGTATAAGAATTCTTCTTCATCACTCAAATTTGAATCCTCCCTATTTTCCAATTTTGATTTTTCATATGTTGTTGATAACATATTTATGTTTTCATTTTGAAGGTTTTCTTGGGTGGTGAAATTATGATTGACTTCATTGTCAACTTCCATCGGACCATGTATGTAATGTTTAACTCTGTGACCATTAACTTTAAATTCAATCCCATTTGAATTTATTAACTCTATTGTTCCGTATGGGAAAACTCTTTTGACTATGAATGGTCCAGACCATCTTGATTTCAATTTTCCAGGAAATAGCTTGAATCGTGAATTGAAAAGAAGAACTCTGTCTCCTTCCTTAAATTCTTTTGAACTTCTGATTCTTTTATCATGCCATTTCTTCGTTCTTTCCTTATAGATTAATGAATTTTCGTATGCTTCTTGTCTTAATTCTTCTAATTCGTTTAGTTGACTTAAACGTAGACGTCCGGATTCATGTAAATCAAGATTACATGTCTTCAAAGCCTAAAATGCTTTGTGTTCAATTTTTACTGGAAGGTGACATGCTTTTCCGTAAACGAGTTTAAAAGGTGTGGTTCCAATTGGAGTTTTGTAGGCTGTTCTAAAAGCCCAGAGTGCATCCTCCAATTTCATGGACCATTCCTTCGGATTTGATCCTACGGTTTTCTCTAGAATACGTTTTAAAGCTCGGTTGGTATTTTCAACTTGTCCACTTGTTTGTGGATGATAAGCAGTGGAGATTTTATGAGTTACTCCATATCTTTTGAGAACTTTCTCAAGTAGATTGTTACAAAAATGAGTACCCCGATCACTTATTAAAGCTTTCGGTGTTCCAAACCTAGCAAAAAGACGTTTTAAAAAGTTGACTACAACTCGTGCATCATTAGTTGGGAGAGCTTGTGCTTCCGCCCACTTAGATACATAATCAATGGCAACGAGAATGTAGAGATTATTATGAGATTTTGGAAATGGACCCATAAAGTCAATACCCTAAATGTCAAATACTTCACATACTTGAATGACATTTTGTGGCATTTCATCACGTTGACTTATTTTTCCGGCCCTTTGACAAGCATCACAGGATTTGCAAAGAAGGTGTGCGTCTTTGAAAATTGTAGGCCAATAGAATCCAGCATCGTAAACTTTTCTTGCTATAAGCTGAGGCCCATAATGCCCTCCTGTTGGTCCTGTGTGACAATGGTTTAAGATTTGACTATCTTCATCTCCGAATACACAACGACGTATTATTCCATCAGGACAACTTTTAAACAAATGTGGATCTTCCCAGAAATAGTGTTTTATATCACTAAAGAATTTCTTTCGTTTTTGGTACGACAATCCTTTTTCAAGGAATCAACATACTAAGTAGTTTGCATAATCTGCAAACCATGGAATTTCATTATAATCTATCTTCAATAGATATTCATCAGGAAAGTTGTCTTGTATGGCCGATTCATTTAGAACTTCTAATTCGGGATTTTCAAGGCGAGAAAGATGATCAGCGGCGAGATTTTCTGCTCCCTTTTTATCTCGGATTTCAATATCGAACTCTTGTAAGAGTAAGATCCAACAGATTAATCTTGGTTTGGCATCTTGTTTCGAAAATAGGTATCTAAGAGCATAATGGTCGGTATAGACCACCGTTTTAGCTAGAACGAGATATGAACAAAATTTGTCAAAAGCAAAAACAATAGTAAGGAGTTCTTTTTCAGTAGTCGTGTAATTCGTTTGTGCTCCTTGTAACGTCTTACTAGCATAATATATAGGTTGAAATCGTTTTTCAATCCTTTGTCCTAAAACGGCTCCCATTGCAAAATCACTTGCATCGCACATTAGTTCAAACGGTAGATTCCAATTTGGAGTTATCATGATCGGCGCATTAGTGAGTTTTTCTTTAAGTATATTAAAAGATTTGATGCATTCATCTGAAAAGATAAATGGAGCATCCTTTTTTAGGAGTTTATTCATAGGAGTGGCAATTTTAGAAAAATCTTTTATGAAACATCGATACAAACTGGCATGCCCTAGAAAACTCCTAACTCCTCTAACATTGGTGGGATGTGGAAGTTTAGCAATTACATCTACTTTAGCTCTATCCACTTCAATTCCTTCCTTTGAAATTTTATGTCCAAGAACGATGCCTTCTTTAACCATGAAATGGCATTTCTCCCAATTAAGTACTAGATTTGAGTGTTCGCATATAATAAGCATTCGTTCAAGATTAACTAGACACGATTCAAAAGTATCACCGAAGACTGAAAAGTCATCCATGAAAACTTCCATGCATTCTTCTATCATGTCGTGAAAAATCGCCATCATGCACCTTTGAAAGGTTGCAGGGGCGTTGCAAAGTCCAAATGGCATGCGTTTGTAAGCAAAAGTACCATAAGGGTACGTGAACGTGGTTTTCTCTTGGTCCTCGGGTGCTATTGGTATTTGAAAATATCCGGAAAAACCATCAAGAAAACAATAGTAACTGTTTCCGGCTAATCTTTCCACCATTTGATCAATAAAAGGTAAGGGAAAGTGATCTTTTCTGGTGGCGTCATTTAATTTTCTATAATCAATACAAACACGCCATCCTGTTACAGTCCTAATAGGAATAAGCTCATTTTTTTCATTTGTGATGACAGTCATGCCACCCTTCTTAGGTACGCATTGAACTGGGCTTACCCATGGACTATCAGAAATTGGATAAATTAAACCTGCATCAAGCAGTTTAATAATTTCTTTTTTAACAACATCTTGCATATTAGGATTTAGTCTTCGTTGGCGTTGCACATACGTTTTATGACCTTCTTCCATAAGGATTTTATGTGTGCAATACGAAGGATTTATTCCTTTAATATCATGAATTTTCCATGCAATAGCTGGTTTATGAGCTTTTAACACAGAAATGAGTTGAGATTTTTCATTTTCAGTAAGAGAAGACGATATTATTACAGGTAATTCAGATTCACCATGTAAATAAGCATATTTCAAATGGTTTGGAAGTGGCTTTAACTCTAATGTCGGTGGTTCTTCTATCGATGATTTATATCGATATCTGTCTTCTTCTTTTAGCATTTGAATTTCTTCTGTTGTTGGTTCATATCCATTAGCCATAAGTGTAGCTAACATTTCAGCTTAATCAATTGGTTCAGTTCCTTCTCCTAAAGAACATTCTCCTGTTCCTTGTAATTCTGGAAATTCTTCTAACAATTCTGCATGTGAATCTATAGTTTGAATATAATAGCATGTATCATCTGCAGATTGCGGTTGTAGCATTGCTCAATTAACTGAAAAGGTAACACTCTCGTCCTCTATACTTAGGGTCAGTTTCTTACCAAACACATCTATTATTGCTTTAGCCGTGTTTAAGAATGGTCTTCCTAATATGAGAGGAACTCGAGAATCTTCTTCCATGTCCAGAATAACAAAATCTACTGGAAATACTAAAGTACCAAATTTAACTAACATGTTCTCCATTATCCCTCTAGGATATTTTACAGATCGATCAGCTAGTTGTATACTTATTCGTGTTGGTTTCAATTCTCCAAGGTCTAGTTTAGCGTATAATGAATATGGTATTAAATTTATACTAGCACCTAAGTCTGCCAATGCTTCTATTGAACTAAGACTACCTAGAAAACATGGAATTGTGAAACTTCCTGGATCTGATAATTTTTCTGGTATCTTATTCAACAGCACTGCAGAACAATTAGCATTCATAGTAACAGCCGAGAGTTCTACCATTTTCTTTCTATTCGTGATTAGATCTTTCAAGAATTTAGCATATCTAGGCATTCCTGAAATTACATCAATGAAAGGAAGATTGACATTTATCTGTTTAAACATATCCAAGAATTTAGATTGCTCGGCTTCAAGTTTCTCTTTTCTCATTTTACTCGGGTAAGGAAGTGGTGGTTGGTATGTTTTAACATAAGGTTTAGCCTTAACTGTGTTATCTTCATTAACCTTTTCAACTACCGGTTCTTTTTCCTTATCTTGTTCAGGTTGTGGTTCTTGTGGAGTAGGAATAGCTTCATCAGAAATTACAGGTATTTCAGGTGGTTTAAGTGTAATACCATTTCTTGTGGTAATGGCTTTAGCTGTTTCACTCCGAGAGTTAGCATTTGTATCACTAGGTAGACTTCCTGGTTTTCTTTCACCTATTAACCTTGCTAGGTTACTTACTTCTTGTTCCAGATTTTGAATAGAAGCTTGTTGATTTCTAAATGCTTGAGCATTTTGTTCATTGGTTTGTTTCTGAGATGTGAAAAACTGAGTTTGAGATTCAACTAGCTTCGACATCATATCTTCTAAATTTGGCTTTTTATCATCGGTTTGTGGTGGTTTGTTTTGAAAAATAGGTATTTGCTGGTTGTAAGTATTGTTGGATACTTGTTGATTACTTGGACCTTGTTGATTGTTGTATGGAACATTTCAGTTATAATTCTGGTTTTGATTGTAAATTGGTCTTGGCGGTTGATAATTTTTCTGATAATTATTTCCCGACCTTTGGTTTATGTATGAAACATTCTCTCTTTGTTCCGTTGTTAGTTCAATACTGAGACAATCTTTTGTTAAATGTGGTCCTCCACACTGCTCACAACTAATTCGTATTGAGTGAATATCTTTAGTCATCTTTTCCATTCGTCTCTCGATAGCATCTATCTTTGTAGAAATGGAATCAAAGTCATGGCTAGAATCGGCTCTAGCTGCTTTAGATGATCTAATGATATCTTTTTCTTGGTGCCACTCATGTGAGTGGGAAGCAGTGTTATCAATAATTTTGTAAGCGTCAGTTGCGGTTTTCTTCATAATGGAACCACCAGCTGCTATATCGATGTCTTTTCTTGTAGTGATGTCGCATCCTTGGTAGAATATTTGTACTATTTGACAAGTCTCTAAACCATGTTGCGGACATCCTCTTAATAACTTTCCAAATCTTGTCCATGCCTCATATAGAGTTTCATTTGGCTTTTGCGTGAACGTAACAATTTCTCCTTGAAGTCTTAAGGCTTTAGATGCAGGAAAGAATTGTTTAAGAAATTTTTCAACTAAAACATTCCATGTATCAATCGCCCCTTCAGGTAACGATTCCAACCAATCTTTGGCTTCTCCCTTTAAAGTCCAGGGAAATAACATGAGATATATCTGTTCATCCTCCACTTCTCGGATTTTAAATAGAGTACAGATCCTATTAAAGGTACAAAGATGTTCATTTGGATCTTCCTTCGGTACACCACTAAATTGGCATTGATTAGTCACTATGTGTAGGATTTGTCCTTTGATTTCATAATCTGGTGCATTAATGTCTGGTTGAGTAATTGCGTGACCTTGGCCAGTGCGTTTAGCTCGCATTCGGTCTTCCATACTTAGAGGTTCCAGATTTTCCATGATTGAATTTGTTGAATCTGAATCACTATAGGATTCTGATTTAATGGTTGGTTCCTCGACAATCTCCGTTTGAATGATTGGTGGTTCCGGAGGAAAGATTAATGGTTCAGGATCTATGAATTGTCCCTGAATATTCTCCGGATTCTCAATTGTGAGGTCGAGTTCAAAAAATGGATTATCGAAAATTTGAATTGGAGTACTTGGTTGACTAGATAACGATTCTAAGGAAAAATCAACGGCGACAATATTTGCTAGATGTCTTGATCGAGTTACATGTGGTGAACGTACAAAAGGTGGTGAACGTTTTGCTCGGTGCATTCACTGAATATCATATTAGTTATAAAAGATAAAAATTATATAAGTTATCAAATTAATAGACTTTTCTGTTTTTGCTCACGTTTCGAATAGCCAATAGATGCAGCAGGGAGCCAGAACCCTTTAAATCGGAAGCTCACAACTCAGCCACTAACAAATCCAACTATTACTACGAAGCAGAAAATTTGAATGTCTATCAATTTAACCGCTTAAAATAATTTTTCGTTGGAATTTAAAGAAATTTTAGAGAAGGAATAGAAAATTCTATGTCCTAAAAACTAGATCGGTGAGAAATAAGAAAGAAAAAGAGCGCCTCGGAAAACGTCGAAAAATAAAAAGTCAAAAAATAATATAAGAAAGTAGCGCGTCGAAACGTAAAAAGGAACTAAAAACTAAGAATTAAAAGTTACGTCTAAAGGTATTAAAGCTTAAAAGAATTCTATATCCAAAACGGCAATAACTTAAAAAGGTACTAAAATATAAAAACAGCGTCGCATAATTCTAAAGCACCTAAATATTAGTCTAAAGAAAAAGCACTTAAGGGATTTTACGGCAAAGCCTAATAATCTAGAAATAAAAATAACTATGGCAAAAACTATATCTTAGAACTAAATACGAGCGAAAAATACAAAAATTACGCTTAAAACGAATAAAAAGATACAAAATATAAAAATAAACTTAAAGTTGTAAAAAGTACAATTTTTATAAAAATATTATTTTTATATTATTTATTTTATAAAACTATTAATTTTATATATTAATAAAACTAAATAAACTAAATATATAAAACAAATTAAATACAAAAACTATAATAAAAATAAAAATTAAATTAATACACTAACCCTAATTAGGGTTTTGATTAAATAATAATAATAATAATTACTCCGTAATGATTGCAGTGGAAAGTCAAATGTGGCGTGTCAGACATAGTCATGCGATCGCATGGTCCTCACGTTATAAATCCATGCGATCGCATGAAGTAGGGTATCGGGCCACGGTCTGGGCTGCTACATTACGGGCTGAGATTTTTTTACTTTTTTTTTATTTTTCTGTTTTAATTTTCTGTTTTATATTTATAAAATATTTAAATAAAACTTATATTTTTACAAACTAAAATAAAAATAAAGAAACTTTATAAAACTTAAATATTTAACAAACTCTTAAAAATACATAAATTTTGTTTTTCTATTTATATTTTTGAATTTTTAATATTTAAAACGTATATTTTATACAAAGAGCTTAATAAAAAAATCTTTTTTTTTATATTTAGCGTTGCGCTTTCGGCGTTTTAGCTGATCCCCGGCAGCGGCGCCAAAAATACTTGATGTGTGCGAGGTGTACTAGGAAATAGTATTATTTTACAACGACATACGATATAATTTTACACAAGATATTTATTTATTTATAGAATGGATATACCTAAACCTTGCTACAACACTTATAGGCAGTGTACCTAATCGTACAGTAGTGTAGTTTTTAGTAAGTCCGGTTCGTTCCACAGGGAAAATTAAACAAGCTTAACGCTATATTAGTTTTAATCTTATAAAAATACAAATATATATATATAAGTAATATTATTATTATAAAAGGGGGGTTTTTACCGTTTAATGACCGGTTTGTCGATTTTAAAACTTTAGTCGCAGTTAAAACCTAATGTAAAATATAAAAAAAATATAACTTAATTTAAAGCGTAAAGTAAATAACGATAATGAAATTGCGATAAATAAAAGTGCGATAAAATAAAATTGAGATAATTAAAGAGTACGATAATTAAAAATGCAATTAAATAAAATGACAATAAATAAAAGTGCGATAATTAAAAGTGCAATTAAATATGAAATATATAAATTATGCTTATTTAAACTTCCGTAATCATGATGTTTGACGTGTTGATTTTAGTTTTATTACAATGGGTTAATTGTCCTTTGTCCTGGATTATTCGATATATCCATACAGATTTATCCATAATAGTCCATCAGTCATAATCATAAAGTGCGAAAGTCTTCGTCAAATTATTCTTATTCTCGAAGTCAAATATTCCAACTAATTGGGGATTCGAATTGTAACAAGGTATTAATACTTTGTTTAATGAATACACCAGGTTATCGACTGCGTGTAAACCAAGGTTTTACTACTTTGTTAACAATTACACCAATTACCCTTGAATGTAATCCACCCCTGTTTCAATAAGTCTATTAACTATTAATCCAGTTCCGTATCCGGTAAAATGAACAATTATTGGTATTTATAGATATCCCACTCACCGTGCCCAGTCAAGCGTATGTGGTTATATATAAATACGTCAAATTATAAGTTTATATATTAAATTAACGAGGTATCATTTAGTTAATATAAAACCCATTAATAGCCCATAGTCTAATTTCCACAAGTGTCGTTCTTTTGTCCAAACCCCAATTATGGTACAAAACCCAATTACCCAATTTTTAATATTTAGCCCAACATCATGATTACTTCGGCATTAAATAAGCATAATAATAACTTAGTTACGAGACATTAATTTAAAAATAACATTAACCATAACTTACAGTGATTAAAAATAGCGTAGCGTTACACGGACAGAATTTCGACTTACACCCTTACAACATTCGCTAACATACCCTTATTATTAGAATTTAAAATTAAAATTAAAATTAATATATATATATATATATATATATATATATATATATATATATATATATATATATATATATATATATATATATATATATATATATATATATATATATATATATATATATATATATATATATATATATACGTTTATAGATAGAGAGATGGATGGATATCTTCTGTAAAAATCATCACCAAACTGCAAAATTTATAGGACCTGAGTTGAAAAAGTGTGCCATGCGATCGCATGGCTTTTGTGCCTCCAGGCCATGCGATCGCATGGGGGTAGGTACCAGCTCACATGTTTTTGTTCACAAGCTTGTCGACATTTTAATAAATAAATATAATATATAAATAATTATAAGAATTATTTAAATATTATATTATATTTATGTGCATAGCTGATTTGTAATTTTTAGTCCGTTACGTCGAGCGTTGAGAGTTGACTTTGGTCCCGGTTCCGAATTTTCAAACGTCCTTGCGTATAATTTAATATCTTGTACTTTGCGTTTCGCGTCTTGTACTCTTGTAATTTTGAGACGTTTCTCATCAATAATTTGAACCACTTTGATTGTACTTTGTACTTTTGAGCTTTTTGGTCGTTTGCATCTTCAATTCATCGAATCTGTCTTTTGTCTTCACCTTTTATTATTTAAACGAATATCACTTGTAAATAGAACAGTTGCAACTAAAAGCTTGTCTTTCTTGAGGGATAATGCTATTAAATATATGTTCGTTTTTAGCATTATCACTTATTATAACGCGGGGAGCTCCAAACCGGCAGAAGAGTCTTTTCAGGAAATTGGTGACGACCTTGGCATCATTGGTTGGAAATGCTTGGGCTTCGACCCATCTGGAGACGTAATCTACTGCTACGAGGAAATATTCTTTTCCATTATACTTGGGGAATGGTCCCATATAGTCTAATCCCCATATATCGAAGATTTCACAAGCTTGGATGTTAGTCCGAGGCATCTCATTCTTCATAGAGATAATCCCTTGTCTTTGGCAAGTGTCGCAATGCTTTACAAGCTCTTGCGCATCTCGGAATATAGTAGGCAAATAAAATCCTGAATGGTAGACTTTTCTTGCGGTTAAGTTTGCTCCATGATGACCTCCAGTTGGTCCGTGATGACATTGGTGAAGAATCATTGTTACTTGTTTCTCATCTACGCACTTCCTGATTATCTGATCAGGGCAAATTCTGAACAGGTTCGGATCTTTCCAGTAGTAGTACTTAGCATCCCTGAAGAACTTCCTTCTTCGGGATGTGCTCATTCCTTTTTGTACCACTCCGGCAACTACGTAGTTGGCTATGTCAGTGTACCAAGGGGTATCAGTGAATTGTGATCCTATGTTGGCTTGTCCTAAGCTCATAAGCTGTTCTTCTGAAAATTTGTATCTAATATCTTGTTCAACAAGTTGTTCCATCGCTGGATTCTCCAAACGACTAAGATGATCGGTTGCGACGTTCTCTGCTCCTTTCTTATCTTTAATCTTGATTAGTAAACAGATATTTTAGGGCTGAATGATCTGTATAAACCGTAGTATTGGACAAAATGAGATAAGAACGGAATTTGTCGAAGGCGAAAACTACTGCTAGCATCTCCTTTTCCGTAGTGGTGTAATTCTCTTGAGCTCCGGTTAAGGTTTTGTTGGCATAATAGATCGGATGGAAATGCTTATCTTTCCGTTGTCCTAGTACAGCTTCAACTGCGAAGTCACTCGCATCACACATGATTTCGAATGGTAAACTCCAATCAGGAGCTATCATGATGGGTGCATGTGTGAGCTGTTCCTTTAGATAGTTGAATGCATGGATACATTCTTCATTAAAGACGAACAGAACTTTCTTTCAGGGGAGATGAGTAACAGGTTGCGTGACCTTTGAAAAATCTTTGATAAAACGTCGGTAGAAACCGACGTGTTCAAGGAAACTCCTTACAACTTTTACTATGGTAGGTTCTGGAAGTTTGGTTATGGTCTCGATCTTAGCCTTGTCGACTTCTATTCCTGACTTTGATATTTTATGTCCTAAAACTATTCCTTCTTTACCATGAAGTGACATTTTTCCCAATTTAGAACTAAGTTCAAATCTTCATACCGGGTGAGCATCTTGTCAAGCTTAGAAAGGCACGACTCAAAGGTACTACCGATGACAGAGAAGTCATTCATAAAGACTTCCATACAACGTTCGCTCATGTCATGGAATATAGCTACCATACACCTCTGAAATGTGGCAGGTGCATTGCATAATCTAAAGGGCATGTGTTGATAGGCAAATGTTCCATAAAGACAGGTGAAAGTTGTCTTTTCTTGGTCCTTTGGATCGGGGGGATTTGAAAGTAGCCGGAAAAACCGTCAAGGAAACAATAGAAATCATTTCCTGATAGGCGTTCAAACATTTGATGAATGAACGGAAGTGGAAAATGATCTTTCCGATTGCATCGTTTAGTTTACGATAATCCATGCAAACCATCCAACTGGTGACCTCCCGTGTTGGAATAAGTTCATTATTCTCATTTTTGATTATGGTCATTCCTCCTTTCTTGGGTACCACTTGAACGGGACTGACCCATGGTGAATCGAAAATAGGATAGATCAGACCGACGTCAAGAAGTTTGACTACTTCTTTCTTGATAACTTCTTGAATCATTGGATTGGCCCTTCTTTGCCTCTGAACTGATGGTTTAAAATCATCTTCCATGAAGAATTTGTGGGAGCAATAGTTTGGACTGATTCCTTTTATGTCGGAAATCTTCCAAGCGATTGCCTTCTTATGTGATTTCAGAACCCTAATCAATTTCGCCTTCTTGTGTGGCATAAGATCTTTAGGAATGTTTACAGGGAGTTGCGATTCTCCTTCTAAGAATGCCTACTCCAGATGTTCAGGTAACTTTTTCAACTCCAATTCCGGAGGTTCCTCGATAGATGGCTTCATTCTTGTTATCTCCATTCTGTCTAATGAGTCATATCTCTCCTGGATTTCTAATTATTCTTCCTTAATAGCGGTCACTGATGCTATCTGTTCTTTGGTTATGGATATTATCCTTCTTAATGCTTCATCTTTAGAAAATTCTTTTTTAATTTTGAAGGTTGGCTCAGGAATTTCATCACATTCCTCATTTAACTGCGGTTCCTGGAATACCGAAATGCAATCTGTTTCTTCATTCGGTCTTCTCCTTAACAGAGGTAGGGGAATGCCTTGACCTAGAGGTGCTATTTAGATAGTTTTGCCGAGAAAGTTTCTTTCGGAGAGAGGAGATTTATTTTGACCAGGATCTATGGCTGAATGGTTATCGAGATTTCCTTCAAGAGGTGTAAAGAACTGATCCTTAAAAATTTGATCTTGACTGCATATAGCCATGGAATCCTCCAGATATTCGTTGACGAGTTCTTGAAGATAATCGGCGAGATTGAGATCTTCTTCACGAGGATGGGTCATGAGTCGGTCGACATAAAATGTGACTTCTTCATTTTCAACTCTTAATTTCAGTGATTTCTCGTGTACGTCAATTATGGCCTTGGCAGTATTCAAGAATGGTCTGCCAAGTATGAGTAGGACCCTCGTATCTTCCTCAATATCCATAATGACGAAATCAATGAAAAATACAAACTTATCCACTCTTACTAGGACATCCTCAGCTATTCCTCGAGGAATCTTAACTGATCTGTCTGCGATTTGGATAGTCATTCTGGTAGGTCTTAAATCATTAAGCCCCGGCTTTTTGAATAATGAATAGGGCATTAGGTTTACACTGGATCCTAAATCTGCTAACGCATTGCTGATTTGGACATCTTGCAGGTAGCAAGGTACCATAAATCTTCTTGTATCTCCTAATTTAGGGGGAATACCATGTTGTAACACTAATGAACATTCCTCACTTAAGAGTAAGCTAACTATCTCTCTTAATCTCTCTTTGTTTGAAAGCAATTCTTTGAAAAATTTAGCGCATTATGGCATTTCTACTAAAGCATCTACTAGTCGTACATTTAAATGCAGATTTTTAATAATATCTCAATACTTAGCGAATTGCGCTTCTTGTTTTTCCTTCCTAAGCCTACCTGAAAAATGTATGCGGGCTCACGGAATAACTTCCGGAGCTTTAGGAGAGATAGGTTCCGGTGGATTGAGAACGGGGTCAATTGGCACAGGTTCCATATCGGAAAAATCTTATATGGGTATATTAACAGTTGTTTCCTTCCCACCTCTAGTTACTACTAGAGCATCAAACTCAGTACACTCTGTTTCAACTTTAATGATTAATTGTTTAAGAGTAAGATGAAAATTGGTTATTAACTCTTCAAAAGTCTATATCAAAGCATCAAACTTATTTTGGCATTCTATGACTTGAAGGTTTATCATGTATTGCTTTTTCATGAAGTCGACTAAAGTTTCCTTAGAGTGGAGAGTAGGTTGGTGTATTGAGAAACTTATATTAGAGTCCGAGCTATTCTGCTGTTTATATGCCCATCTAGTGTAAGGATATGATGTTTCCATAGTGTGTGCAGTAGTGCTTAATTTGCCTTTCAACTTTTAAATTTATTTAACCTTTTATTAATACACTTTAACACCCTAACGAGCAACAAAACCCGATCAGATGTAGTATTTTAGGTTATCGTCCCAAGAGAGCGTAGATGCGTTATAAGTTGTTTTATTATATAGTTTAATTTTTATTAAAGAAGTAAAGATACATTTTTATGTCTTTTTGTAGATTTTGGATTCTTTATCTCTTAGAAAAGAGATGATTGAAGATAAAAAAAAAATATTGAAATAATAAAGCAATAAATAAAGATTTAAAATAACTATTACAAATAAAAGTAGTTAATTGAACGAATAACTCATACGGGAATCATACTAGGCAAGTTTCATGACTTATATTAACACAACGCAAAATAATAATCATAGACCAACTATTATCCCTAAGCAGGCTAAGCTAAGTGATGCATACTATTTAATAAGTAGAACCTAAAGCATATGCTAGATATGTGATGTGCATAACTAACATCTCGATTCTTCATGTTCAATTCAATTACATGATACATATCAACCTTATGATGCGGATCAACATGCAAATAGACTGACAAATTATATAAGCTATTAAACACCAAGTAGATCAACTCAAGTTACTAGCTGAAAGTCAATTACTACTAAGTTTTCATGTAATCATTAATTAAACATATCTAAACAAAGGATCTTCGATTAAGCCTAACAATAACAAATTCTATTATATAAGCGTAAATCAAATTAAACAAGTTTATCACTATTATGTTGTTTAATCTAGTTGCATGCAATTCAATTTAACAAGTTTGATGGACTAGATCTAAACAAGTAGCATGAATCGAATAATAGATCATCGGATTAAGTATTAATCAACCCTAAAATCATGTTATCTATTCATTAAGCATGGGAAACAAGTATATTAAAGCATAACAGATTCAAAACAATTCAAATATCATTACATAAAATCGACCATACAGATCTGGAAAAGAACCAGAAACTGCACGGAATGAAGCACAAAGCCGGCAGCTTTGTCTCAGTAAAGCCGGCGGCTTTAACTGATTCCCAGACAAAGTTTAGTTTTCGTCCAAGTAACCACTACGAACGTTTAGTTCATAGTGGAAGATGAACAGAAACAATTAAAGTAAATAAAACAGAATAAACGGTAAAATAAAGATAGAATCATACCTCAAAAAGGTAGATGAAACGAACTTGAATAAATAACTTTGATAATCTTGATTACAATTGAAAGTAAAGCCCAATCTAAGAGTTTTAGAGAAAACACTAAAAGAAAAACGAAATTGCTATCTAAGTATTGAAGGTACATTGAAAACTGAAGCAGGAGGCCTCTATTTATACTTTTCAGAAACGGTGTCCAAGACGGCGGCTTCAGTGGGAAGCCGATAGCTTCCAGTAGTCGGTGACTCCTTTTGCATGTTTAACTTGATCCGCAAGCACATAAACGCGTAACTGTCTTAGTCAAGCCGGCGGCTTTGGTGGCAGGCCGGGGGCTTCAAAGATTCGGCAATCTTTTTGATTTTGTTTCCATTTTTAACTTGAACTTGGTTGTAAAGTTGATAAACCGTGTAAATTAGGCCTGTGGATTCAGTGTGAAGCCAGGGGCTTTAACTGTATTTTGTTTGGTCAACAAGTTCATCAAATTCTGCGATCAATTCTGGAACATTCTGGAATAATCTGGCAAAGCCGGCGGCTTCAAGTACCAGGCCGGCGGCTTCATGGCCTTTTCTGTAATTTTTACATGTTTTTGATTATGTTTAATACATAACTTCAATAAAATCATTAGAATTACCTTTTTCCCCATTTTACCCATTTTAGTGTGTTTTAGGATTAAAATAACTTTAAAATGCTAAGATAACTCCTTAAAATGTTATCAAATTACTGTATAATTTAGGAGTTATCAGGATACCTTAGACTGGTTCTAGTAGCAGCGGGACTTTTAGGAATTGATAAACTTTGAAGAGTGAGGGTGAGATCTTGTAACCTGGTTTCTAGCACTTTTTGAGTGAAGATGTCATCCTTCTCAGCAGCTTCATTGCTCCAATCTTCCTATTGTGCAGCTATTGTTTCTAAGAGATTCCATGCTTCGTCTGCTATTCGTGACATGAAATTACCTTGCGAGGCCATGTCTAGGAGAGACTTATCATCCTTGGTCAAACCATTATAAAGTGTGCAGATTATGTCTGCCCGACTTAACGAATGATTTGGACATCTTTTAAGCATCACCTTTACTCTATTCCATGCTAGACACAATGATTCGTTTTCTTTTTGAGAGAAGTTTGTGATGTCTTTTCTTTAACAGGTTTATAGGGAAGGTCGATAAAATTTGTTTAAAAACTTTGTGGCTAATTCTGTAACATCCCGCATTTTTCCGTTAAATTTATTTTTAACACTGTCTTTCTTTTTTTTATAATATCTTTCATTATTTAAATTCGTAGTTTCCGTTGACTAACGTTCATAATATCCCCGTAATTTAATTATAACATCACTCGTTACTCGAGCATTTTTAAAATATTCGTTTGGTTAATTCACGCACCCGCTTTCAAACTCGAGGGACTAATGTTGTCAAGTGAGCAAAATGGTAACTAGTGGTTGACTAAGTCAACCACCTCCCACCATCCTCATCCATTCATTCTCACTTCTCCTCCTACCTTCTTTTCTCTCTTCCATCTTTGAACTCAAAACACCCATTTCACTAAATCATCATCTAAATCCGAATCAAGAAGCAAACATCAAAACAAATTACATTTTCGTGATCCTCTCTTCATCCTCTACATTTTGGTACCAATTTCATCAAGTTTGGGTAACTTTCTAAATACACTAAATTTTCTCTAAATTCGTTTTATATACTTGAAATGATGTTAGTTAGTGTCTATGGCTCGTGTATAACATGAATATATGTTTTGTTTGCTCGATTTATTGTTTTGAGTAACTAGTTTGAACATTTGAAATGGGTTGCTTAATCTTGTGTTTTGGGTGATTGAATGTTGTTAAATGGTTAAAGTTCATGTTTTAATTGTGTTACTAGTATCACTAGCTTCATTTTGATGTGTAGGTTGATTAAGAAAACTTCAAGAACATGATTATTGATTTTTGTGAATTTTGGTTAGGGTTTGATAGACTTAAAACGAACTTTTGATGCTTTGAATGCCATGAAATGTTATTAGTTAGTGATTAGTTGTATTATATGTTTCATTACCTTCAAAACGGCATATCGTATGTGTAAATTGGTTTCCCGAGTCAAGAAATGCGTTTTGTGAACTTGAAACTTTGATTTTGAACGTTTAATGAACATTTGATGAGGTTTTCATTGTTGTTAATGATGGATTTGATTCATGAAATGTGTTTAGTTGTGTTCCTCTTTAAATTACCTTCCCAACGATATAAGATACGTGTTTTAAATGTTAACGAGTCAAAAGTTACGTTTGTTTGAAGTTTGGTTCGAGCCTACATTTAAAACTGCACAGGTATCCTGACTAGTGTTAAGCCGCGGCGCGGCTCCTCTAGCCACGGCGCGGCTTAAAGCGTGGAAATGTGGCTGTCTAAAATTTCCAAT
The DNA here is from genome assembly GCF_046630445.1 of Rutidosis leptorrhynchoides. Classification (NCBI taxonomy): domain Eukaryota; kingdom Viridiplantae; phylum Streptophyta; class Magnoliopsida; order Asterales; family Asteraceae; genus Rutidosis; species Rutidosis leptorrhynchoides. Next base: position 170,848,620 of record NC_092333.1, read on the forward strand.
TTTCGTAAAAATCTAACCATGCTTCGCAACTTCGATTGACATGAAACTTGGCCAACATGCTTATATATGGATTCTAAGCTTAGAAAAATTGTCCGAGACCCGACCCGAACACGTTGACTTTTTCGTTGACTTTGACCAAAGTTTGACTTTTAGTCAAACTTAACCAAACACTTATGCAATCCTTCTAATCTTCTTTTATACTTGATTCTTGCATGAAACTTGACAACGTGATTCGCATGCTATATAATCGAGTCGTAATGAGCCATAGGACTAATTGAACACATTTCACCCGACCATGTGTCGTAACAGGTTAATTGATACAACTTACTTGTTTAGGTCAAGGCTAAGCAACAATCATGCATACGTTTACTTTGTGAAGTACATTTATACTCGTGCACTCGAGGTGAGATCATAGTCCCACCTTTTCAACAACTTTTTATACTTTTAAATTGTGGGCTGAGAAACATATACTTTGTTACATTTTATTCTACTTACTTTTATACTTTGAACACAAGCACGATGAAACAAACATTCCACAGCGAGTTTAGAACAAAATCCTCAATTCGATTATCATTAGTTAGACTTGCAGGGTGTAAGTGTAGGCGTGAACTTATGTTGTATGGCCATATGGGTTTGACAAACCCTCATCTCGGACGGTTCGCTACCGTCTACGGATGAAATATATTTTCGAGAAACAGTGTATGTTCTAACACTATTGTGATGGGGTTCAACGGATGGAAAGTTAAGCCTTGATAATTGGGTGCTCGAGAACTTACTTTTGGAATGCAAACTATTTGGATGAACGATTTTATGGGAATATTAAATCTTGTGATTCAAAAATAACATATATTACTTCAACTATGATTTCACCAACGTTTTTCGTTGACAGTTTTCTATATGTTTCTCAGGTTCATACTTGGCTACTTGATACATGCTTCCGCACACTTTGATTACTTGATTGGAGTCAACCATGCATGCATACGCTAGGGATAGCACTTTTGGATTCAAACTTATAGCATACACACTTACGCTATTTATAGCAACTGTGATTTTAAACTAATTATGTCGCGAGTTATTTCATTCATACCTTACTTTTGTAAACTTAAACTTGTTGTGGATCCGTTGGGTAAACTAAACTTTGCAAGTCTTTTACTTTTCAAATGAACGTGACATAATTTCGGTCAAACGAGTCTCTTATAGGGACTACGACCACGTAACGGGACCTCAGTTAGCGACGCCATCAATGACGTTTTTGGTCGGGTCGCCACAGATGGTATCAGAGCGTTGGTTGTAGGGAACTAGGATGTGCATTAGTGTGTCTGACAGAGTCGTTAGGACGCATTAGTGAATCTAGACTACAACCGGATAGTTCGCCATTGCATTCTGACATACATTTGCTATAGATAGCACTTACTTGACTACTTGTGCATTATACTTGAATCATTCTTAGGCAAACTTCTTAATGGTACCAAGTCTTCATCATACGAACTCGTATTTTGAAACTTTCTGGTAACACACGTAAATTCAAATTCATACGCGTAAGGATGACAACGACTTCATTAGTCACACTTGTTCAGGAACTCTGTCTCCCATGTTTTTATTCGCCACCGTCTCAACTTACTATCGGTGTCACACCGGTGTTTCTTACTATCTACCATTTCTTGTTACTACCATCACTACTCTAGGTGAGTATCGTCATCACTATTTATCACTACGGTTGCGTACTATTCGTTATCATGATTCGTTACACTTCTCGTACCGAATTACACTATTGTTTGACTCGAACTGCTTTGACGTGGACAATCATTTATACACCCCCTCGGGAAACGAATCTTCAGAGTTGCACTAATTCTTTCGATTCAATACGAGTCACGTTAGAGACGTCGTTACACTTTGTTCATTTTAAATCTTCACGATCACCCGAACTTGATTTTATGGAGTGATGTGGGAATGGAGGTATGAGTTAGCATAATATAACGACACTCGATCAATGTGGTTATATTATGGTAAGCCATACCAAAGTTCTAATGACACGTGATGGTGATTAGACTCGATCAACCTAATCACCACCATGTGCCATGTACATGACTTCATTTTTCTTGTTTGGACATCTGAAAACTCCGAAAGTACTGATAACAACCATACCGGGGACACACTTTTGATTATTGCCGAACCATATTTATGCTTCCGAATGAATGACAAATCCTTTCGACTTCAGACATATGTTATACGCGTATACTAGCTCGTTTTCGCACAATTTACCGACTAACTACAATATACTCGTTATGCCCACATCGGAGCGGAAACTTCTCTCGCATCACCCTCATAATTCCGGTTCAGGAAATCTTTTATTCTAAACTCTCAAGAGAGAGAGAGACTCTCCACGTTATACTAGTATTCGCCTCGAGGGTGAATAGTCCTGACGAACGTTTTTGGAAACTGATAAATCTTCCGCGACGCGAATTTCTTGAGAAATTTGTTCTAACTAACGTTTTCGAGTCCTAACAGACTTGTTCAAATATACCTTACAGAAATGTACCTCGTTTCAGATCGAGATTCTAGTTTCACTTCTAGATTTCGGAGTGCCTTACAAAAAGCCTCGGGACCACGTTTAGACATGAGTACAACACATGAACCACAACCCGAAGGACCAAACAGACGTACGATTCAAACCTTGGAAACCGTAATACGAGTTTGTGTTATCAACTTCAAAATTTCTTGAGAAAAGTCTTTGCCTTTAACCAAATTCTCTTACAACGATGGTTATCATTCAAGTCTTAACGTCACACCTTTTGAAATCTTATATGACCGGAAACGTCATTCTCCTTTTGTAGAACCAAGTAAATGATAATCAAACCACCGGACCCGGACTCATTCATGAAACAACCGAGAAATTTCTTTATGTAGTGACCCGAACTTTTCCATATTTATATATATTAAATGAAATTGTTATTTACATGATTAAGTGTTTCCAACATGTTAAGCAATCAAACTTGTTAAGACTTGATTAATTGAAATAGGTTTCATATAGACAATTGACCACCCAAGTTGACCGGTGATTCACAAACGTTAAAACTTGTAAAAACTATACGATGACATATATATGGTTATATATATAGTTAACATTATTTTATTATAAGTATGTATCTCATTAGGTATTTTAACAATGAGTTATATACATAAAAATGAGACTATTAATTTAAGAAACTCGAAAACGATATATATAACGATTATCGTTATAACAACGTCTTACTAGGTACATATGAATCATATTAAGATATTGATACACTTGGTTAATTATATTAAATGATAAGTAAATATATTATTAAGTGTATTAACAATGAAATACATATGTAAAAATAAGACTACTAACTTAATGATTTCGAAACGAGACATATATGTAACGATTATCGTTGTAACGACATTTAACTGTATATATATCATACTAAGATATATTATATATCATAATATCATGATAATATAACAATTTAACATCTCATTTGTTATAATAAATAATGGGTTAACAACATTCAACGAGATCGTTAACCTAAAGGTTTCAAAACAACATTTACATGTAACGACTAACGATGACTTAACGACTCAGTTAAAATGTATATACATGTAGTGTTTTAATATGTATTCATACACTTTTGAAAGACTTCAAGACACTTATCAAAATACTTCTACTTAACAAAAATGCTTACAATTACATCCTCGTTCAGTTTCATCAACAATTCTACTCGTATGCACCCGTATTCGTACTCGTACAATACACATCTTTTAGATGTATGTACTATTGATATATACACTCCAATGATCAGCTCTTAGCAGCCCATGTGAGTCACCTAACACATGTGGGAACCATCATTTGGCAACTAGCATAAAATATCTCATAAAATTACAAAAATATGAGTAATCATTCATCACTTATTTACATGAAAACAAAATTACATATCCTTTATATCTAATCCATACACCAACGACCAAAAACACCAACAAACACTTTCATTCTTCAATTTTCTTCATCTAATTGATCTCTCTCAAGTTCTATCTTCAAGTTCTAAGTGTTCTTCATAAATTCCAAAAGTTCTAGTTTCATAAAATCAAGAATACTTCCAAGATTGCAAGTTTACTTCCAAGTTTTCTAAATCCATTCCAAGTAATCATCCTAGATCAAGAAACCTTTTTTACTTATAGTAAGTTATCTTTCTAATGCAAGGTAATAATCATATTCAAACTTTAATTCAATTTCTATAACTATACCAATCTTATTTCGAGTGGAAATCTTACTTGAAATTGTTTTCATGTCATGATTCTGCTTCAAGAACTTTCAAGCCATCCAAGGATCCTTTGAAGCTAGATCTATTTTTCTCATTTCCATTAGGTTTATCCAAGGAACTTGAGGTAGTAATGATGTTCATAACATTATTCGATTCATACATATAAAGCTATCTTATTCGAAGGTTTAAACTTGTAATCACTAGAACATAGTTTAGTTAATTCTAAACTTGTTCGCAAATAAAAGTTAATCCTTCTAACTTGACTTTTAAAATCAACTAAAAACATGTTCTATATCTATATGATATGCTAACTTAATGATTTAAAACCTGGAAACACGAAAAACACCGTAAAATCGGATTTACGCCGTCGTAGTAACACCGCGGGCTGTTTTGGGTTAGTTAATTAAAAACTATGATAAACTTTGATTTAAAAGTTGTTATTCTGGGAAAATGATTTTTATTATGAACATGAAACTATATCCAAAAATTATGGTTAAACTCAAAGTGGAAGTATGTTTTCTAAAATGGTCATCGAGACGTCGTTCTTTCGACTGAAATGACTACCTTTACAAAAACGACTTGTAACTTATTTTTCTGACTATAAACCTATACTTTTTCTGTTTAGATTCATAAAATAGAGTTCAATATGAAACCATAGCAATTTGATTCACTCAAAACGGATTTAAAATGAAGAAGTTATGGGTAAAACAAGATTGGATAATTTTTCTCATTTTAGCTACGTGAAAATTGGTAACAAATCTATTCCAACCATAACTTAATCAACTTGTATTGTATATTATGTAATCTTGAGATACCATAGACACGTATACAATGTTTCGACCTATCACGTCGACACATCTATATATATTTCGAAACAATCATAGACACTCTATATGTGAATGTTGGAGTTAGCTACACAGGGTTGAGGTTGATTCCAAAATATATATAGTTTAAGTTGTGATCAATACTGAGATACGTATACACTGGGTCGTGGATTGATTCAAGATAATATTTATCAATTTATTTTTGTACATCTAACTGTGGACAACTAGTTGTAGGTTACTAACGATGACAGCTGACTTAATAAACTTAAAACATCAAAATATATTAAAAGTATTGTAAATATATTTTGAACATACTTTGATATATATGTATATATATTGTTATAGGTTCGTGAATCAACCAGTGGCCAAGTCTTACTTCCCGACGAAGTAAAAATCTGTGAAAGTGAGTTATAGTCCCACTTTTAAAATCTAATATTTTTGGAATGAGAATACATGCAGGTTTTATAAATGATTTACAAAATAGACACAAGTACGTGAAACTACATTCTATGGTTGAATTATCGAAATCGAATATGCCCCTTTTTAATAAGTCTGGTAATCTAAGAATTAGGGAACAGACACCCTAATTGACGCGAATCCTAAAGATAGATCTATTGGGCCTAACAAACCCCATCCAAAGTACCGGATGCTTTAGCACTTCGAAATTTATATCATATTCGAAGGGTGTCCCGGAATGATGGGGATATTCTTATATATGCATCTTGTTAATGTCGGTTACCAGGTGTTCACCATATGAATGATTTTTATCTCTATGTATGGGATGTGTATTGAAATATGAAATCTTGTGGTCTATTGTTACGATTTGATATATATAGGTTAAACCTATAACTCACCAACATTTTTGTTGACATTTAAAGCATGTTTATTCTCAGGTGAATACTAAGAGCTTCCGCTGTTGCATACTAAAATAAGGACAAGATTTGGAGTCCATGTTTGTATGATACTGTGTAAAAACTGCATTCAAGAAACTGATTTCGATGTAATATATTTGTATTGTAAACCATTATGTAATGGTCGTGTGTAAACAGGATATTTTAGATTATCATTATTTGATAATCTACGTAAAGCTTTTTAAACCTTTATTTATGAAATAAAGGTTATGGTTTGTTTTAAAAATGAATGCAGTCTTTGAAAAACGTCTCATATAGAGGTCAAAACCTCGCAACGAAGTCAATTAATATGGAACGTTTTTAATCAATAAGAACGGGACATTTCAGTTGGTATCCAAGCGTTGGTCTTAGAGAACCAGAAAATTTGCATTAGTGTGTCTTATCGAGTTTGTTAGGATGCATTAGTGAGTCTGGACTTCGACCGTGTTTTCTTTAAAAATGATTTCTTAACATTTTTGTTGGAACTATATATTATTAACATGTATATATTATGTGATATATTAATCTCTTAACATGTTTGATATTGTGTGATAGATGTCTACCTCTAGCACAAATCCCATTGACTCACCTAATAATAACGAAGAGTCGAATATATATTGGACTGATTCACAAGTTCCCGAAGAAGAACCGGAAGAAGAAATCAGAACCGGAAGAAGAATCAGAACCGGAAAAGGAGGAACCGGAGGAGGAAATAGAACCGGTGGGGGAAATAATAAAACGGTTAAGTAAAAGAAAATCCTCAACCAACCGACCAAGGTTAATTATGGTCAATGGTGTTTCCGCCAAGGAAGCAAAATATTGGGAGGATTACCAATTCTCCGATGAATCGGATTCCGACGAGAATTCTGATGATGTTATAGAAATTACCCCAACTGAATTTAAAAAGGCAAAAGAAAATAATAAGGGAAAGGGCATAAAAATAGAGAAATCTAATTCCAACCCCGATGAACTTTATATGTATCGTCAACCCCCGAAGCCCTTAAGTTGTAACAATGACCCGGGAACCTCTAAACCACCAGGTTTTTCTAAACCGTTGTGGAAAACGACAGCTCATATTAGGGGAACATCATATATCCCTAGAAACTTGGCAAAATGAACCAAAACTAAAGAACAAGAAATGAGCGAGTCGGAATAAGATAGTTGTATTCGTGTGGTGTAATATATGTAATATAGTGTGCTTATGCTTTATGATATATGTAAAAATTGCTTGTATTAATAAGTATTTTTTTTATGAATCTAACTCTTGTCTATTTTACAGTATAAAAACACAAAATGGATAGACAACCCAATATTTTAAGAGACCTACCCGGAGACATGATTGATGAAATCTTGTCTAGAGTCGGTCAGAATTCTTCGGCATAACTATTTACGGCGAAATCAGTTTGTAAGACATTCGAAGAATGTTCCAAGAATGTCTTGGTTTATAAGAGACTTTCGTTTGAAAGATGGGGGATATCACATTGGGAAACCCATAAGTTACGATGTGTTTACTTTGACGCATATATTGCGGGGAACCCAAATGCTATTTTACGCAACGGGTTAAGAAATTATTTTGACTCAATGTATCCGAATATAGGACTTCATGATTTAGAAAAAGCGGCTAACATGCAACATAAAGAAGCATGCTATGCTTACGGGTTAGTAATGTTCGCTTCTCACCAAAGTGAGAAAAAGAACATCGGGCTACAATTATTAAACAAAACATTCCCACAAGTGACGGAGTCGGTAATTGGGGTAAGAAATGAGGTTTTTAGGTTATTACGAGACTGTTGGTCATTACGTAACCCTCGTCCCTTTTACGACGTTACAACACGCTGTCTTATCAACGGCCATAACGGTTATGTTCCACAAGACCAAGGATGGGAAGTAGTCCTAGTAAAACCAGAATGCATGACTTGTTTCTGGACGTATGAACTACGTGTCTTTATTGCCTTTGCTGAACGACTTGTGTACTAGCTAGAATTATCTTCAAAACTATCTTGTAACAAAGTTATTGTGTGCTATATTTCACGCTTTATGTAAAATAAGCGGTATTGTAAGTTTGTAAATTATTGTATAAAAGTTTGAACGCGAAATATTATTATAATCAGTTTTTCATATAGAATTGTAGTAGTTGAATTGTATATTAGCTACTAAGTATGAACTTAACGGGTAGGTACTACCCGAATTTAAACTTATAAAACACTAATATGAAGAAAAAGCTTTTATAAATGAGTTCATATTATGCTACGAAATACTATTAACTACTCTTAATATTCTGTATGATTAACTTGTTCCATTTGACTATTTTGAAGGAAATGGCACCGACTACTCGACACACCGTAAATATGAATGAAGAGGAATTCCGTACTTTCCTAGCTTCAAACATAGCCTCAGTACAGGCTGCGCTACATACCAACAATAACCTTGGATCTAGCAGTACAGGAAATCGTGTAGGATGCACCTACAAAGAATTCACTGCCTGCAAACCTTTGGAATTTGATGGAACCGAAGGACCGATCGGATTGAAACGATGGACCGAGAAGGTCGAATCGGTGTTTGCCATAAGTAAGTGTACTGAAGAGGACAAAGTGAAGTACGCTACGAATACCTTCACATGTTCTGCGTTAACATGGTGGAATACCTATCTAGAGCAAGTGGGACAAGATGATGCGTACGCACTACCGTGGTCAGCATTCAAGCACTTGATGAACGAGAAGTACCGTCTCAGAACCGAGGTCAATAAGCTCAAGACAGAACTTAGAGGGTTACGAACCCAAGGATTTGATATTACCACGTACGAAAGACGATTCACAGAATTGTGCCTATTGTGTTCGGGAGCGTTCGAAGATGAGGAAGAGAAGATCGACGCGTTTGTGAAAGGATTACCGGAAAGAATCCAAGAAGATATAAGTTCACACGAGCCCGCCTCCATACAACAGGCATGTAGAATGGCTCACAAACTAGTGAACCAGATTGAGGAATGAATTAAAAAACAGACGGCTGAAGAGGCCAATGTGAAGCAAGTCAAAAGAAAGTGGGAGGAAAACGGTGATAAGAATCTCCAATACAACAACAACAGCAATTACAATAATAATCGCAACAATTATCCCAACAATCGCAACATCAATCGCAACTACAACAAACGGCCCAACAACAACAACAACAACAATAATAACAACAACTACAACAATCATCCCAACAACAATAACAACCGCAACAACAACAACAACAATCAGAAGCAGCTATGCCAAAGGTGTGAAAAGTATCACTCGGGGTTCTGCACCAAATTTTGCAACAAGTGTAAAAGAAATGGTCATAGCGCGGCGAAGTGTGAGGTCTACGGACCAGGGGTTAATAGAACGAAAGGAACAAATGGTGTCGGAACGAGTAATGGCGGAGCAAGTAGTGTCGGAGCAAGTTATGCCAATGTAGTTTGTTATAAATGTGGAAAACCAGGCCACATTATTAGAAATTGCCCGAACCAGGAGAACACGAATGGACAAGGCCCCGGAAGAGTTTTCAATATTAATGCGGCAGAGGCACAGGAAGACGCGAAGCTTGTTACGGGTACGTTTCTTATTGACAATAAATCAGCCTACGTTTTATTTGATTCGGGTGCGGATAGAAGCTATATGAGTAGAGATTTTTGTGCTAAATTAAGTTGTCCATTGACACCGTTAGATAGTAAATTTTTACTCGAATTAGCAAACGGTAAATTAATTTCAGCAGATAATATATGTCAGAATCGAGAAATTAAACTGGGTAGCGAAATATTTAAGATTGATTTGATACCAGTAGAGTTAGGGAGTTTTGATGTAATAGTTGGCATGGACTGGCTGAAGAAGGTGAAAGCAGAGATCGTATGTTATAAAAATGCAATTCGCATTGTACGAGAAGAAGGAGAACCCTTAATGGTGTACGGAGAAAAGGGCAACATGACGCTACATCTTATTAGTAATTTGAAGGCACAAAAACTAATAAGAAAAGGTTGCTACGATGTTCTAGCACACGTCGAGAAAGTACAAACTGAAGAAAAGAGCATCAATGATGTTCCCGTCGAAAAAGAATTTCCCGATGTATTTCCGAAAGAATTACCGGGACTACCTTCACATCGATATGTTGAATTTCAAATAGATCTTGTACCAGGAGCTGCACCAATAGCTCGTGCTCCTTATAGACTCGCACCCAGCGAGATGAAAGAACTGCAAAGCCAACTGCAAGAACTATTAGAACGTGGTTTCATTCGACCAAGCACATCACCATGGGGAGCTTCTGTTTTGTTTGTCAAGAAGAAGGATGGTACATTTAGGTTGTGTATTGACTACAGAGAGTTGAACAAACTTACCATCAAAAACCGTTATCCACTGCCGAGAATTGACAACTTATTTGATCAACTACAAGGCTCGTCGGTTTATTCGAAGATCGATTTACGTTCTGGATATCATCAAATGCGAGTAAAGGAGGATGATATTCCAAAAACTACTTTTAGGACGCGTTATGGTCATTACGAGTTTATGGTTATGCCGTTTGGATTGACTAACGCACCAGCTGTGTTCATGGACCTTATGAACCGAGTGTGTGGGCCATATCTTGACAAGTTTGTCATTGTTTTCATCGATGACATACTTATTTACTCAAAGAATGATCAAGAGCACGAAGAACATTTGAGAAAAGTGCTAGAAGTATTGAGGAAAGAAAAATTGTACGCTAAGTTTTCAAAGTGTGCATTTTGGTTGGAAGAAGTTCAATTCCTCGGTCACATAGTGAACAAAGAAGGTATCCAGGTGGACCCGGCAAAGATCGAAACCGTTGAAAAGTGGAAAATCCCAAAAACTCCGAAGCATATACGTCAATTTTTAGGATTGGCTGGTTACTACAGAAGATTCATCCAAGATTTCTCCAAAATAGCAAAACCCTTGACTGCATTAACGCATAAAGGGAAGAAATTTGAATGGAAGGATGAACAAGAGAAGGCGTTTAAATTATTGAAGAAAAAGCTAACTACGGCACCTATATTGTCATTGCCTGAAGGGAATGATGATTTTGTGATTTATTGTGACGCATCAAAGCAAGGTCTCGGTTGTGTATTAATGCAACGGACGAAGGTGATTGCTTATGCGTCTAGACAATTGAAGATTCACGAGCAAAATTATACGACGCATGATTTGGAATTAGGCGCGGTTGTTTTTGCATTAAAGACTTGGAGGCACTACTTATATGGGGTCAAAAGTATTATATATACCGACCACAAAAGTCTTCAACACATATTTAATCAGAAACAACTGAATATGAGGCAGCGTAGGTGGTTTGAATTATTGAATGATTACGACTTTAAGATTCGTTACCACCCGGGGAAGGCAAATGTGGTAGCCGACGCCTTGAGCAGAAAGGACAGAGAACCCATTCGAGTAAAATCTATGAATATAATGATTCACACTAACCTTACTACTCAAATAAAGGAGGCGCAACAAGGAGTTTTAAAAGAGGGAAATTTAAAGGATGAAATACCCAAAGGATCGGAGAAGCATCTTAATATTCGGGAAGACGGAACCCGGTATAGGGCTGAAAGAATTTGGGTACCAAAATTTGGAGATATGAGAGAAATGGTACTTAGAGAAGCTCATAAAACCAGATACTCAATACATCCTGGAACGGGGAAGATGTACAAGGATCTTAAAATACATTTTTGGTGGCCAGATATGAAAGCCGATATTGCTAAATATGTAGGAGAATGTTTAACGTGTTCTAAGGTCAAAGTTGAACATCAGAAACCATCAGGTCTACTACAACAACCTGAAATCCCGGAATGGAAATGGGAAAACATTACCATGGATTTCATTACTAAATCGCCAAGGACTGCAAGTGGTTATGATACTATTTGGGTAATAGTTGATCGTCTCACCAAGTCAGCACACTTCCTGCCAATAAGAGAAGATGACAAGATGGAGAAGTTAGCACGACTGTATTTGAAGGAAGTCGTCTCCAGACATGGAATACCAATCTCTATTATCTCTGATAGGGATGGCAGATTTATTTCAAGATTTTGGCAGACATTACAGCAAGCATTGGGAACTCGTCTAGACATGAGTACTGCCTATCATCCACAAACTGATGGGCAGAGCGAAAGGACGATACAAACGCTTGAAGACATGCTACGAGCTTGTGTTATTGATTTCGGAAACAGTTGGGATCGACATCTACCGTTAGCAGAATTTTCCTACAACAACAGCTACCATTCAAGCATTGAGATGGCGCCGTTTGAAGCACTTTATGGTAGAAAGTGCAGGTCTCCGATTTGTTGGAGTGAAGTGGGGGATAGACAGATTACGGGTCCGGAGATAATACAAGAAACAACCGAGAAAATCATCCAAATTCAACAAAGATTGAAAACCGCCCAGAGTCGACAAAAGAGCTACGCGGACAGTAAAAGAAAAGATATAGAGTTTGAAATTGGAGAAATGGTCATGCTTAAGGTTTCACCTTGGAAAGGCGTTGTTCGATTTGGTAAACGGGGGAAACTAAATCCAAGGTACATTGGACCATTCAAGATTATAGATCGTGTCGGACCAGTAGCTTACCAACTGGAGCTACCTCAACAACTCGCGGCTGTACATAACACTTTCCATGTCTCAAATTTGAAGAAATGTTTTGCTAAAGAAGATCTCACTATTCCATTGGACGAAATCCAAATCAATGAAAAACTTCAATTCATTGAAGAACCCGTCGAAATAATGGATCGTGAGGTTAAGAGACTTAAACAAAATAAGATACCGATTGTTAAGGTTCGATGGAATGCTCGTAGAGGACCCGAGTTCACCTGGGAGCGTGAAGATCAGATGAAGAAGAAATACCCGCATTTATTTCCAGAAGATACGTCAACACCTCTGTAATGACCCAGAAATTTCCGACTAAATTTAAACCTTAATCTTTATATGTTTCTGACACGATAAGCAAAATCTCTAATTTTGAGTCTAGAAAGTTTGAAATCTTTATTCAGTTAATCAATTACCCTTTGACCATGTCTGGCGATTCACGAACAATTATGTGTATTAGATATATAATACTTTACATGAACGTATTTTGCTTAAATATAAGTTTATTATAGTTATCGATGCAATTACAAGATAAATTATAATTACTATATTAAAATTATCATTACTTGTATTAATATCAATATAAATACTATTACTATATATAATATAAAGATTATGAAATTGGATACAGTTAAGTTATTATTACTATTACTAATATTGTTATTGTCATTATTATTATTATATGTATCATTATGAAAATAATGCAAACCATTATTATTATCCATAACAAATATTAACATTATCATTTTTATAATATATATTATCGTATTATTATTAATAGTTATTTTTATTGGAATTGTTAATGTTATTACTATTAAAATTAATTTTGAATATTAATGTTTGAAAAATTAATATTATTAGGTTCCCTTATATATATATATATATATATATATATATATATATATATATATATATATATATATATATATATATATATATATATACATATATATTTATATATATATATATATGTATATATATATATATAGTCGATGTAGTTAGATACAAATACACACACACACACACACACACATATATATATATATATATATATATATATATATATATATATATATATATATATATATATATATATATATATATATATATATATATATATATATATATATATATATATAAAATACAGCTATAGATATAATGATAAATACAAAAATTCAGTACAGATACAAATATAAATACTGTATACGCATGTGTTATAAACAGATGAAAATAAAATAATATATATATATATATATCACGTAATATCTATTTTTTTCCTATCACTATCATCCATATTTTTCTGTACCCTCGTGATTTCCTGTCTTCAGTTAAATCCATTGGATCGAATTTTGTTACCAGCTATAAATAACTGTTCATCATCAAACTGATACAGATAATCGCCTATGAAGTTTTTTTTATTTTGTTTTTTTTCTTTTATCCCTGCTCGTATAATATTTTTGCTCTTAATTCGAAAACGAATCAATCTTTAAAATCTAAGAGTGCAGTTGTGTTAGGAATCGTTTATGCAAACTTTCTCTAAAATCTCAGCTTCCAATTCTTATTATTGAATACGAATTCAAGAGTCAAAGTTTAAAAATGTAAAAGTCAACAGTTGTTCTTCAAGTAAATTCGAAAATTCTGTTTCCATTTGAGTTCAATTGATAATTTTTATAGATTCTATGAGTAATTTGAAAAACAAGTTGTGTTATAACATTAAGCTGAAACTTTTTAAAAATCGAAATTTATTTAAATGTTCTTTTTTTGTTTCCGCGACACAGAAACAGCAGGTATTGCTGATATATATATTTTTTTTTCTTTTCTGCTTAATCTGAAGTCGTAATTACGAGTAGATGTCAGTTAATCACAAGTATTAAAATTAACGTTTGATGGGGATACTATTTTCTGGTCTCTGATCGATTTGGAAAAAAATAAAGGAGAAGGGATACAGTGATACGGGGTTAAGTAAATTTGGATAGGAGGATTAATCAGATATACAGAGACAAACGAGTGGCTTGGGGTGTAAGTGGTTTAGCAAGGCGTCACGGGTTCAAGTCCCGTTCAAGGCAGAAATATTTTTTTGAAAAACTCCTTAAAGGTAGCATTCCATTTTGTGATTATTATTATTATTATTATTATTATTATTATTATTATTATTAATTGCTATTATTAGTAATTAGTATTATTATTCTATACTAAGATTTATAAAATAATTATTAATATCGCTAATATTATTATCGTTACTAGTTTTGTCATTAAAAATTACTAATATGATTATTAGTGATGTTATTATTAAACTCATTATCATTAGTAGTACAATTATTATTTGTATAATTGTTATTATTATAAGTATTATTATTATTACTATCTTTAGTACTAAAAATATTAATATTTTCTTTAGAATCTATTATTTTATTAAAAATTAGTATTATCGTATAGTTACATATAACAAATTATGTATTTTTAAAATAATACTAATAGATATTAATATAACTACAAGAATTATTTTAGATATATATATAACACATAATTTAAGGTATAATATAAATATATGACTTTAAATGAAAATTTAGTGTAAATCTTATATAACCATAAATACATATATAACATGTATTAATAAATGAAATTATGTGACTTCCAATATACGTTTTAATATATAAATGAATAATATAGGTTCGTGAATCCAAGGCCAACCTCATACGTGTTCAATGATGTTATATGTATTTTTACGACAAAATACAGTATGGTGAGTATATAGTCCCTTTTAAACTCTAAATATTTTGGGATGAGAATACATGCATTTTATGAATTACGTTATGGACACAAGTGATCAAAAATAAATTTTATGTTGAGTTGTACCATGGCATATTTCTCTATACTTGGTAGCTAATATTTACATGAGGAATGTAAACGTGAATCCTGTTGATAGATCTATCGGGCCTGACAACCCCAACCGGGCTGGACGACCAGTTTTCAACGGTTGCACAGTACTTTTTTTCTGTATACTACACTTGGTACGATGTAGCGATTATTTAAGAATATGCTGCGATGATTTAAATGTTAAGTATGGTTACCAAGTGCTCAACTACTTTTACATACACTTGCGAGTGTATTATGTTTAAATATATGAAATCTTGTGGTCCATAGTTATAACGCTGCTAGCATCAAACCTATATCTCACCAACTTTATGTTGACTTTTAAAGCATGTTATTCTCAGGTACAAATTAAGTCTTCCGTTGTGCATATGTTCATTTTAAGGACATTATTTGGAGTCGATCATCGCAATGGGACCAAATGTTGAGGACTTCATTCGGATGGATTAGTAGCGGTCCTTTCAGTTGGTATCAGAGCGGTGGTCTTAGCGAACCAGGCCTGCATTAGTGTGTCTAACTGATAAGTTGTTAGGATACATTAGTGAGTCTAGACTTCGACCGTGTCTACATGTCAAAAGTTTTGCTTATCATTTCTAATCGGAAATCATCAACTTATCATCCTTAAGGAATTGTCTGGTTATCATTCATAAGTCTAGACACGTCTTACTGCATTTACTGCATTGATAGTATATAGGCAAAATTCGTATCTCAGCGTATCTGATAATTCATATCTTAGCGCATCTGTAGACTTGCCTGACATATGCCGTAAATTCCTCTGTAGTCTACGAAATCTTTAGGATTATATATATAGATATTCTATATAGTTAGAATATCATTCGATATCTGAAAATCATTTCACATCGAAGATCCTTTCCATCCACCAAATTGCCCTCTTGGCGACGAACCTGAAGCACTTACCGGCGAACCTGTTCGAGAGACTATTTTCTCTCTCATTTCTAGAGTATCTCGTCATGATTATATACTATTCCATATTTCAGATCTTGTTCATTCGCTCACTCCAACCATCAATCATCCCGGTATAATAGAAGAAGTTAACGAGCTTCGCGCTCGGGTAGTGGCTTTAGAGAATATGGTGCGAAGGTTGCAAACACCAGCAGCAGCACCGGCAGCATAATCTGTACCAC
Organism: Rutidosis leptorrhynchoides; assembly: GCF_046630445.1. Taxonomy (NCBI): domain Eukaryota; kingdom Viridiplantae; phylum Streptophyta; class Magnoliopsida; order Asterales; family Asteraceae; genus Rutidosis; species Rutidosis leptorrhynchoides. The sequence continues at coordinate 170,865,226 of NC_092333.1, forward strand.
CATCATCGACAGTACCCTTATCACCTCAATCACAACCGCGTCATAAGCCTCAACATCACAATCTGTACCTCGGATATCAACATCACACGCCTCAATATCACCATCTGTACATCGAGTATGATCTTCGTTCTACATATCGTTCTATATCGATTATCTTCGCTTTACGTATCGTTCTACCTCCTTTATTTGCGTTCGACATGATGATTATGTAATTTCTAAAGTTTTAGAGATTATGTAATCTAGTATTAACGATAAATCAAATGAGTTTAATATCTTATTGACTCATTAAATCCATGATTACATTCGAAGAAAATATATATGCAGGTATATTTTTATAAAGATTGTAATTAAAAAAAAAATTCTTTCGTACAAACTATTAATGATGAAAATATTTTAACGGGTAGGTAGTACCCGAGGAATATTTAGATTTCACATTAATAAGTTACACTGTACATCCTTCGAATCTGATTCAACGGTTATTTACTATCCTACTTACAACCACCGATATACGAATCCGTTCACCGCAGAACAACCATTTTCATTCAAATTTCATATTTTGATTTTGATCTATCAAAATCCAACAAGTGGCATAATGAAGAAAACATTGGACAAAATAAAATTTGTTGGAAACAAACGAATTAACTAATTAAAATTTTGTTAAGAATCCACGCTAACTGTTCCTAGCTAACTGTTCCTAGCTAACTGGTTACATTTTATTTATTGCAATTTACATTCTCGCAATTTTATTTATCGTCATTTAATTTCTGTTATTTACTTTTACGCACTTTAAATCGGGACACATGTACACAATACGTCGGATTAATTCTGAGACAATACGTGGTATACGGGTCATGATATATATTTATTTATTTTATGCACTTTAAATAACGGGACACGTATACAAGGTTTCGACCTATCATATCGACCCATATATATATATATATATATATATTTCGGAACAACCATAGACACTCTATATGTGAATGTTGGAGTTGGCTATATGAAATGTCCCGTTCTTATTGATTAAAAACGTTCCATATTAATTGATTTCGTTGCGAGGTTTTGACCTCTATATGAGACGTTTTTCAAAGACTGCATTCATTTTTAAAACAAACCATAACTTTTATTTCATAAATAAAGGTTTAAAAAGCTTTACGTAGATTATCAAATAATAATAATCTAAAATATCCTGTTTACACACGACCATTACATAATGGTTTACAATACAAATATGTTACATCGAAATCAGTTTCTTGAATGCAGTTTTTACACAATATCATACAAACATGGACTCCAAATCTTGTCCTTATTTTAGTATGCAACAGCGGAAGCTCTTAGTATTGACCTGAGAATAAACATGCTTTAAACGTCAACAAAAATGTTGGTGAGTTATAGGTTTAACCTATATATATCAAATCGTAACAATAGACCACAAGATTTCATATTTCAATACACATCCCATACATAGAGATAAAAATCATTCATATGGTGAACACCTGGTAACCGACATTAACAAGATGCATATATAAGAATATCCCCATCATTCCGGGACACCCTTCGGATATGATATAAATTTCGAAGTACTAAAGCATCCGGTACTTTGGATGGGGTTTGTTAGGCCCAATAGATCTATCTTTAGGATTCGCGTCAATTAGGGTGTCTGTTCCCTAATTCTTAGATTACCAGACTTAATAAAAAGGGGCATATTCGATTTCGATAATTCAACCATAGAATGTAGTTTCACGTACTTGTGTCTATTTTGTAAATCATTTATAAAACCTGCATGTATTCTCATCCCAAAATATTAGATTTTAAAAGTGGGACTATAACTCACTTTCACAGATTTTTACTTCGTCGGGAAGTAAGACTTGGCCACTGGTTGATTCACGAACCTATAACAATATATACATATATATCAAAGTATGTTCAAAATATATTTACAACACTTTTAATATATTTTGATGTTTTAAGTTTATTAAGTCAGCTGTCCTCGTTAGTAACCTACAACTAGTTGTCCACAGTTAGATGTATAGAAATAAATCGATAAATATTATCCTGAATCAATCCACGACCCAGTGTATACGTATCTCAGTATTGATCACAACTCAAACTATATATATTTTGGAATCAACCTCAACCCTGTATAGCTAACTCCAACATTCACATATAGAGTGTCTATGGTTGTTCCGAAATATATATAGATGTGTCGACATGATAGGTCGAAACATTGTATACGTGTCTATGGTATCTCAAGATTACATAATATACAATACAGGTTGATTAAGTTATGGTTGGAATAGATTTGTTACCAATTTTCACGTAGCTAAAATGAGAAAAATTATCCAATCTTGTTTTACCCATAACTTCTTCATTTTAAATCCGTTTTGAGTGAATCAAATTGCTATGGTTTCATATTGAACTCTATTTTATGAATCTAAACAGAAAAAGTATAGGTTTATAGTCGGAAAATAAGTTACAAGTCGTTTTTGTAAAGGTAGTCATTTCAGTTGAAAGAACGACGTCTAGATGACCATTTTAGAAAACATACTTCCACTTTGAGTTTAACCATAATTTTTGGATATAGTTTCATGTTCATAATAAAAATAATTTTCCCAAAATAACAACTTTTAAATCAAAGTTTATCATAGTTTTTAATTAACTAACCCAAAACAGCCCGCGGTGTTACTACGACGGCGTAAATCCGATTTAAGGGTATTTTTCGTGTTTCCAGGTTTTAAATCATTAAGTTAGCATATCATATAGATATAGAACATGTGTTTAGTTAATTTTAAAAGTCAAGTTATAAGGATTAACTTTTGTTTGCGAACAAGTTTAGAATTAACTAAACTATGTTCTAGTGATTACGAGTTTAAACCTTCGAATAAGATAGTTTTATATATATGAATCGAATGATGTTATGAACATCATTACTACCTCAAGTTTAGTAGGTAAACCTACTGTAAGTGACAAGAAATGATCTAGCTTCAAAGGATCTTGGATGGCTTGAAAGTTCTTGAAGTAGGATCATGACACAAAAACAAGTTCAAGTAAGATTTTTACTCGAATTAAGATAGTTTATAGTTATAGAAATTGAATCAAAATTTGAATATGAATATTACCTTGAATAAGAAAGATAACCTACTGTATATAACAAAGGTTTCTTGATCTTAGATGATTACTTGGAATGGATTAGAAAGCTTGGAAGTAAATTAGTAAACTTGAAGGGATTTTTGAAGTGTTCTTGAAGTGTTCTTCCTATGATGATTATAGCTTGATTCTTGAAGTGATTTTTGATGAAGATGATGCTTAACTACTGGAAAAATACGTTCATAATAGTGTGTGTGTGTGTTGAGAGAGAATTAGAAAGAGAATTGGAAGTGAAATGGAGTGAATGATGAGTGGTAATTGGTGAGTGGTGAGTGGGGTTAAAAGGAGTTCTAGTTAGTTGACTAGCTCATGGTAGAAGTTAAAATTGATTAGTCATACATGACATAATCAAGAGTGGAATCCTACGCTAGTTCCTATTGGTATATACCCATAGTAAGTACGTTTTGAAGCTGTGTATAATACGGGTAAGAATACGACTAGAATTCTTGATGAAAGAAAAGAATGGGAAAGTAACTGTAACCATTTTCGTTAAGTATGAGTGTTTTGATATATGTCTTGAAGTCTTCCAAAAGTATTTTAATACATCTAAATACACTACATGTATATACATTTTAACTGATTCGTTAAGTCATCGTTAGTCGTTACATGTAAGTGTTGTTTTGAAACCTTTAAGTTAACGATCTCAATTAATGTTGTTAACCCATTGTTTATTATATCTAATGGGATGTTAAATTATTATATTATCATGATATTATGATATATTAATATATCTTAATATGATATATATACATTTAAATGTCGTTACAACGATAATCGTTACATATATGTCTCGTTTAAAAATCATTAAGTTAGTAGTCTTGTTTTTACATATGTAGTTCATTGTTAATATACTTAATGATATGTTTACTTATCATAGTATCATGTTAACTATATATATATATATATATCCATATATATGTCATCATATAGTTTTTACAAGTTTTAACGTTCGTGAATCACCGGTCAACTTGGGTGGTCAATTGTCTATATGAAACATATTTCAATTAATCAAGTCTTAACAAGTTTGATTGCTTAACATGTTGGAAACATTTAATCATGTAAATATCAATCTCAATTAATATATATAAACATGGAAAAGTTCGGGTCACTACACTATACAGGGTTGAGGTTGATTCCAAAATATATATATGGTTTGAGTTGTGAGCAATACTGAGACCGGTACACGGGTCACGATACGTATTAATTAATTCGAATATTATATATTAAATTATATATGAATATATTGGACTATTGGACAATTGGAATATTGGACTGCTAACTTTGGACAATTAAAATGAATTAAAATATTGATTATAACATATGAAACTAAACAATTCTTCAAGTTTGCCACTTGATTTCATCTTAAACCTCATTTGTACCTCGACAGTTACAATCCGTGCTCATATCTTTTCATGATTCTTGAAAATACCTCAATCGAGAAGCTGAACCAACCGCACTTCATCTACGGAAGAAAAGATTTATGCATATATTTATGCACCAGAAAAACTCTCGAACCCAAAGTCATAGTTTAACCCGTACCGCGTCGAATTCTTTAGCATTTATTAGCAAAAACAACCTTACAATTCCTTTTCAAAGTAGCTAAATTTTGTCACAGCTCTATCAAGTCAACTTCGACTCTTCAGTTGGACTAACCTTATTATAACCTTGAAATATATACGTTGTCTTTTCGCCTTCGTTACCGAAAAATCTTTTATGTTCCACCCTACTACCATCAGCGTTTAATCATCTAAAAACACAATTCTCCTGAAACCACCTCGGGTTAATAACCGATGATTCAGATATCGTAGCATTAAATGCAGAGGAAACAGCAAAGTGGTAGATGGTCTAAACGGCCAAAAGTTTGATGATACAGAAAGGAGTGTGAGGAACGCTCGGTAGAAAATTTAGTACCGAAAAGCGGATTATGCAAAATTATGAAGAAAACCGTGGACAAATCACAAAGAATAAGTTTGACTTTAAAGAATCTAAGTGATTCAATGCCTGCTGAAGTCTTTAGCAAATATCTTGCTCCTTACTCTAAACCCTTGCGGACAATAGCCTCCATCATCCTCTGATCTTAGATATTCAAAGATATTATCGTATCTTTCATTATAAATATCCTCGATATATATGAAGATATTTTCACAACTATTCTTATCTGGGATCATGTATCTCTCTATAATATCTGCGTTACAATATAAAAGAAACTGTGTTAGAAACTTTCGAGTTTAAAGTATGAATGTTTTGAAGTAGTGTTGGGAGCTGATGCATGAATTAGTATAATATAATGACACTTGATCAACGTCATTATATTACAGTAAGTCATGTTGAGTTTCTAATGGAATGTGGGTATTTCTTCTTCATCTGATCTTCACGCTCCCAGGTGAACTCGGGTCCTCTACGAGCATTCCATCGAACCTTAACAATTGGTATCTTGTTTTGCTTAAGTCTTTTAACCTCACGATCCATTATTTCGACGGGTTCTTCGATGAATTGAAGTTTTTCGTTGATTTGGATTTCATCTAACGGAATAGTGAGATCTTCTTTAGCAAAACATTTCTTCAAATTCGAGACATGGAAAGTGTTATGTACAGCCGCGAGTTGTTGAGGTAACTCAAGTCGGTAAGCTACTAGTCCGACACGATCAATAATCTTGAATGGTCCAATATACCTTGGATTTAATTTCCCTCGTTTACCAAATCGAACAACGCCTTTCCAAGGTGCAACTTTAAGCATGACCATCTCTCCAATTTCAAATTCTATATCTTTTCTTTTAATGTCAGCGTAGCTCTTTTGTCGACTTTGGGCGGTTTTCAACCGTTGTTGAATTTGGATGATCTTCTCGGTAGTTTCTTGTATAATCTCCGGACCCGTAATCTGTCTCTCCCCCACTTCACTCCAACAAATCGGAGACCTGCACTTTCTACCATAAAGTGCTTCAAACGGCGCCATCTCAATGCTTGAATGGTAGCTGTTGTTGTAGGAAAATTCTGCTAACGGTAGATGTCGATCCCAACTGTTTCCGAAATCAATAACACATGCTCGTAGCATGTCTTCAAGCGTTTGTATCGTCCTTTCACTCTGCCCATCAGTTTTTGGATGATAGGCAGTACTCATGTCTAGACGAGTTCCTAATGCTTGCTGTAATGTCTGCCAGAATCTTGAAATAAATCTGCCATCCCTATCAGAGATAATAGAGATTGGTATTCCATGTCTGGAGACGACTTCCTTCAAATACAGTCGTGCTAACTTCTCCATCTTGTCATCTTCTCTTATTGGCAGGAAGTGTGCTGATTTGGTGAGACGATCAACTATTACCCAAATAGTATCAAAACCACTTGCAGTCCTTGGCAATTTAGTGATGAAATCCATGGTAATGTTTTCCCATTTCCATTCCAGGATTTCGGGTTGTTGAAGTAGACCTGATGGTTTCTGATGCTCAGCTTTGACCTTAGAACACGTCAAACATTCTCCTATATATTTAGCAACATCGGCTTTCATACCCGGCCACCAAAAATGTTTCTTGAGATCCTTGTACATCTTCCCCGTTCCAGGATGTATTGAGTATCTTGTTTTATGAGCTTCTCTAAGTACCATTTCTCTCATATCTCCAAATTTTGGTACCCAAATCCTTTCAGCCCTATACCGGGTTTCGTCTTCCCGAATATTAAGATGCTTCTCCGATCCTTTGGGTATTTCATCCTTTAAATTTCCCTATTTTAAAACTCCTTGTTGCGTCTCCTTTATTTGAGTAGTAAGGTTATTATGAATCATTATATTCATAGATTTTACTCGAATGGGTTCTCTGTCCTTCCTGCTCAAGGCATTGGCTACCACATTTGCCTTCCCCGGGTGGTAACGAATCTCAAAGTCGTAATCATTCAACAATTCAATCCACCTACGCTGCCTCATATTCAGTTGTTTCTGATTAAATATGTGTTGAAGACTTTTGTGGTCGGTATATATAATACTTTTGACCCCATATAAGTAGTACCTCCAAGTCTTTAATGCAAAAACAACCGCGCCTAATTCCAAATCATGCGTCGTATAATTTTGTTCGTGAATCTTCAATTGTCTAGACGCATAATCAATCACCTTCGTTGGTTGCATTAATACACAACTGAGACCTTGCTTTGATGCGTCACAATAAATCACAAAATCATCATTCCCTTCAGGCAATGACAATATAGGTGCCGTAGTTAGCTTTTTCTTCAATAACTGAAACGCTTTCTCTTGTTCATCATTCCATTCAAATTTCTTCCCTTTATGCGTTAATGCAGTCAAGGGTTTTGCTATTCTAGAAAAGTCTTGGATGAACCTTCCTAAAAACTGGCGTATGTGTTTCGGAGTTTTCTGGGTTTCCCACTTTTCAACAGTTTCTATCTTTGCCGGATCCACCTTAATACCTTCTTTGTTCACTATGTGACCGAGGAATTGAACTTCGTCCAACCAAAATGCACACTTTGAAAACTTAGCGTACAATTCTTCCTTCCTCAATACTTCTAACACCTTTCTCAAATGTTCACCGTGTTCTTGGTCATTCTTTGAGTAAATAAGTATGTCATCAATGAAAACAATGACAAACTTGTCAAGGTATGGTCCACACACTCGGTTCATAAGGTCCATGAACACAGCTGGTGCATTAGTTAAACCAAACGGCATGACCATAAACTCGTAATGACCGTAACGTGTTCTGAAAGCAGTCTTTGGAATATCATCTTCTTTCCCCCGCATTTGATGATACCCGGAACGTAAGTCAATCTTTGAATAAACAGACGAGCCTTGTAGTTGATCAAATAAGTCATCGATTCTCGGTAGTGGGTAGCGATTCTTGATGGTAAGTTTGTTCAACTCTCGGTAGTCGATACACAACCTGAATGTACCATCTTTCTTCTTGACAAACAAAACAGGAGCTCCCCACAGTGATGTGCTTGGTCGAATGAAACCACGCTCTAAAAGTTCTTGTAATTGGGTTTGCAGTTCTTTCATCTCGCTGGGTGCGAGTCTGTAAGGAGCACGAGCTATTGGTGCAGCTCCTGGAACAAGATCTATTTGAAATTCAACGGATCGATGTGGGGGTAATCCCGGTAATTCTTTCAGAAATACATCGGGAAATTCTTTTGCAATGGGAACATTATTGATGCTCTTTTCTTCAGTTTGTACTTTCTCGACGTGTGCTAGAACAGCATAGCAACCTTTTCTTATTAGTTTTTGTGCCTTCAAATTACTAATAAGATGTAGCTTTGTGTTGCCCTTTTCTCCGTACACCATTAAGGGTTTTCCTTTTTCTCGTATAATGCGAATTGCATTTTTGTAACAAACGATCTCTGCTTTCACTTCTTTCAACCAGTCCATACCGATTATCACATCAAAACTCCCTAACTCTACTGGTATCAAATCAATCTTAAATGTTTCGCTAACCAGTTTAATTTCTCGATTCCGACATATATTATCTACTGAAATTAATTTACCATTTGCTAATTCGAGTAAAAATTTACTATCCAAAGGCGTCAATGGACAACTTAATTTAGCACAAAAATCTCTACTCATATAGCTTCTATCCGCACCCGAATCAAATAAAACGTAAGCAGATTTATTGTCAATAAGAAACGTACCCGTAACAAGCTCCGGGTCTTCCTGTGCCTCTGCCGCATTAATATTGAAAACTCTTCCGCGGCCTTGTCCATTCGTGTTCTCCTGGTTCGGGCAATTTCTAATAATGTGGCCCGGTTTTCCACATTTATAACAAACTACATTGGCATAACTTGCCCCGACACTACTTGCTCCGCCATTACTCGTTCCGACACCATTAGTTCCTTTCGTTCTATTAACCCCTGGTCCGTAAACCTCACACTTCGCCGCGCTATGACCATTTCTTTTACACTTGTTGCAAAATTTGGTGCAGAATCCCGAGTGATACTTTTCACACCTTTGGCATAGCTGCTTCTGATTGTTGTTGTTGTTGTTGCGGTTATTATTGTTGTTGGGATGATTGTTGTAGTTGCTGTTGTTGTTGTTGTTGTTGTTGTTGCTGTTGGGCCGTTTGTTGTAGTTGCGATTGATGTTGCGATTGTTGGGATAATTGTTGCGATTATTGTTGTAATTGCTGTTGTTGTTGTATTGGTGATTCTTATCACCGTTTTCCTCCCACTTTCTTTTGACTTGCTTTACATTGGCCTCTTCAGCAGTCCGTTCTTTAATTCTTTCTTCAATCTGGTTCACTAGTTTGTGAGCCATTCTACATGCCTGTTGTATGGAGGCGGGCTCGTGTGAACTTATATCTTCTTGGATTCTTTCCGGTAATCCTTTCACAAACGCGTCGATCTTCTCTTCCTCATCTTCGAATGCTCCCGGACACAATAGGCACAATTCTGTGAATCGTCTTTCGTACGTGGTAATATCAAATCCTTGGGTTCGTAACCCTCTAAGTTCTGTCTTGAGCTTATTGACCTCGGTTCTGGGACGGTACTTGTCGTTCATCAAGTGCTTGAATGCTGACCATGGTAGTGCGTACGCATCGTCTTGTCCCACTTGCTCTACATAGGTATTCCACCATGTTAACGCAGAACCTGTGAAGGTATGCGTAGCGTACTTCAATTTGTCCTCTTCAGTACACTTACTTATGGCAAACACCGATTCGATCTTCTCGGTCCACCGTTTCAATCCGATCGGTCCTTCGGTTCCATCAAATTCCAAAGGTTTGCAGGCAGTGAATTCTTTGTAGGTGCATCCTACACGATTTCCTGTACTGCTAGATCCAAGGTTATTGTTGGTATGTAGCGCAGCCTGTACTGCGGATATGTTTGAAGCTAGAAAAGTACGGAATTCCTCTTCATTCATATTCACGATGTGTCGAGTAGTCGGTGCCATTTCCTTCAAAATAGTCAAATGGAACAAGTTAATCATACAGAATATTAAGAGTAGTTAATAGTATTTCGTAGCATAATATGAACTCATTTATAAAAGCTTTTTCTTCATATTAGCGTTTTATAAGTTTAAATTCGGGTAGTACCTACCCGTTAAGTTCATACTTAGTAGCTAATATACAATTCAACTACTACAATTCTATATGAAAAACTGATTATAATAATATTTCGCGTTCAAACTTTTACACAATATTTTACAAACTTACAATACCGCTTATTTTACATATAGCATGAAATATAGCACACAATAAATTTGATACAAGATGGTTGTGAGGATAATTCTAGCTAGTACACAAGTCGTTCAGCAAAGGCACTAAAGACACGTAATTCATACGTCCAGAAACAAGTCATGCATTCTGGTTTTACTAGGATTACTTCCCATCCTTGGTCTTGTGGAACATAACCATTATGGCCGTTGATAAGACAGCGTGTTGTAACGTCGTCAAAGGGACGAGGGTTACATAATGACCAACAGTCTCGTAATAACCTAAAAACCTCATTTCTTACCCCAATTACCGACTCCGTCACTTGTGGGAACGTTTTGTTTAATAGTTGTAGCCCGATGTTCTTTTTCTCACTTTGGTGAGAAGCGAACATTACTAACCCGTAAGCATAGCATGCTTCTTTATGTTGCATGTTAGCAGCTTTTTCTAAATCATGAAGTCCTATATTCGGATACATTGAGTCAAAATAATTTCTTAACCCGTTGCGTAAAATAGCATTTGGGTTCCCCGCAATATATGCGTCAAAGTAAACACATCGTAACTTATGGATTTCCCAATGTGATATCCCCCATCTTTCGAATGAAAGCCTTTTATAAACCAAGGCATTCTTGGAACGTTCTTCGAATGTCCTACAAACTGATCTCGCCTTAAATAGTTGTGCCGAAGAATTCTGACCGACTCTAGACAAGATTTCATCAATCATGTCTCCGGGTAGGTCTCTTAAAATATTAGGTTGTCTATCCATTTTGTGTTTTTATACTGTAAAATAGACAAGAGTTAGATTCATAAAAAAAATACTTATTAATACAAGCAATTTTTACATATATCATAAAGCATAAGCACACTATATTACATATATTACACCACACGAATACAACTATCTTATTCCGACTCGCTTGTTTCTTCTTCTTCGGTTTTGGTTCGTTTTGCCAAGTTTCTAGGGATATATGATATTCCCTTAATACGAGCCGTCCTTTTACACATTGGTTTAGAAAAACCTGGTGGTTTAGAGGTTCCCGGGTCATTGTTACAACTTAAGGACTTCGGAGGTTAACGATACATATAAAGTTCATCGGGATTGGAATTAGATTTCTCTATTTTTATGCCCTTTCCCTTATTATTTTCTTTTGCCTTTTTAAATTCAGTTGGGGTAATTTCTATAACATCATCGGAATTCTCGTCGGAATCCGATTCATCGGAGAATTGGTAATCCTCCCAATATTTTGCTTCCTTGGCGGAAACACCATTGACCATAATTAACCTTGGTCGGTTGGTTGAGGATTTTCTTTTACTTAACCGTTTTATTATTTCCCCCACCGGTTCTATTTCTTCATCCGGTTCCGATTCTTCTTCCGGTTCCGATTCTTCTTCCGGTTCCGACTCTTCTTCCGGTTCCTCTTCGGGAACTTGTGAATCAGTCCACGAATCATTCCAATTTACATTTGACTCTTCATTATTATTAGGTGAGTCAATGGGACTTGTTCTAGAGGTAGACATCTATCACATAATATCAAACGCGTTAAGAGATTAATATATCACATAATATTCACATGTTAAAAATATATAGTTTCCAACAAAATTTGTTAAGCAATCATTTTTCAAGTAAACACGGTCGAAGTCCAGACTCACTAATGCATCCTAACAAACTCGATAAGACACACTAATGCAAAATTCTGGTTCTCTAAGACCAACGCTCGGATACCAACTGAAATGTCCCGTTCTTATTGATTAAAAACGTTCCATATTAATTGATTTCGTTGCGAGGTTTTTGACCTCTATATGAGACGTTTTTCAAAGACTGCATTCATTTTTAAAACAAACCATAACCTTTATTTCATAAATAAAGGTTTAAAAAGCTTTACGTAGATTATCAAATAATAATAATCTAAAATATCCTGTTTACACACGACCATTACATAATGGTTTACAATACAAATATGTTACATCAAAATCAGTTTATTGAATGCAGTTTTTACACAATATCATACAAACATGGACTCCAAATCTTGTCCTTATTTTAGTATGCAACAGCGGAAGCTCTTAGTATTGACCTGAGAATAAACATGCTTTAAACGTCAACAAAAATGTTGGTGAGTTATAGGTTTAACCTATATATATAAAATCGTAACAATAGACCACAAGATTTCATATTTCAATACACATCCCATACATAGAGATAAAAATCATTCATATGGTGAACACCTGGTAACCGACATTAACAAGATGCATATATAAGAATATCCCCATCATTCCGGGACACCCTTCGGATATGATATAAATTTCGAAATACTAAAGCATCCGGTACTTTGGATGGGGTTTGTTAGGCCCAATAGATCTATCTTTAGGATTCGCGTCAATTAGGGTGTCTGTTCCCTAATTCTTAGATTACCAGACTTAATAAAAAGGGGCATATTCGATTTCGATAATTCAACCATAGAATGTAGTTTCACGTACTTGTGTCTATTTTGTAAATCATTTATAAAACCTGCATGTATTCTCATCCCAAAATATTAGATTTTAAAAGTGGGACTATAACTCACTTTCACAGATTTTTACTTCGTCGGGAAGTAAGACTTGGCCACTGGTTGATTCACGAACCTATAACAATATATACATATATATCAAAGTATGTTCAAAATATATTTACAACACTTTTAATATATTTTGATGTTTTAAGTTTATTAAGTCAGCTGTCCTCGTTAGTAACCTACAACTAGTTGTCCACAGTTAGATGTATAGAAATAAATCGATAAATATTATCCTGAATCAATCCACGACCCAGTGTATACGTATCTCAGTATTGATCACAACTCAAACTATATATATTTTGGAATCAACCTCAACCCTGTATAGCTAACTCCAACATTCACATATAGAGTGTCTATGGTTGTTCCGAAACATATATAGATGTGTCGACATGATAGGTCGAAACATTGTATACGTGTCTATGGTATCTCAAGATTACATAATATACAATACAGGTTGATTAAGTTATGGTTGGAATAGATTTGTTACCAATTTTCACGTAGCTAAAATGAGAAAAATTATCCAATCTTGTTTTACCCATAACTTCTTCATTTTAAATCCGTTTTGAGTGAATCAAATTGCTATGGTTTCATATTGAACTCTATTTTATGAATCTAAACAGAAAAAGTATAGGTTTATAGTCGGAAAAATAAGTTACAAGTCGTTTTTGTAAAGGTAGTCATTTCAGTCGAAAGAACGACGTCTAGATGACCATTTTAGATAACATACTTCCACTTTGAGTTTAACCATAATTTTTGGATATAGTTTCATGTTCATAATAAAAAATAATTTTCCCAAAATTATAACTTTTAAATCAAAGTTTATCATAGTTTTTAATTAACTAACCCAAAACAGCCCGCGGTGTTACTACGACGGCGTAAATCCGATTTTAGGGTGTTTTTCGTGTTTCCAGGTTTTAAATCATTAAGTTAGCATATCATATAGATATAGAACATGTGTTTAGTTAATTTTAAAAGTCAAGTTATAAGGATTAACTTTTGTTTGCGAACAAGTTTAGAATTAACTAAACTATGTTCTAGTGATTACGAGTTTAAACCTTCGAATAAGATAGTTTTATATATATGAATCGAATGATGTTATGAACATCATTACTACCTCAAGTTTAGTAGGTAAACCTACTGGAAGTGACAAGAAATGATCTAGCTTCAAAGGATCTTGGATGGCTTGAAAGTTCTTGAAGTAGGATCATGACACAAAAATAAGTTCAAGTAAGATTTTTACTCGAATTAAGATAGTTTATAGTTATAGAAATTGAATCAAAATTTGAATATGAATATTACCTTGAATAAGAAAGATAACCTACTGTATATAACAAAGGTTTCTTGATCTTAGATGATTACTTGGAATGGATTAGAAAGCTTGGAAGTAAATTAGTAAACTTGAAGGGATTTTTGAAGTGTTCTTGAAGTGTTCTTCCTATGATGATTATAGCTTGATTCTTGAAGTGATTTTTGATGAAGATGATGCTTAACTACTGGAAAAATACGTTCATAATAGTGTGTGTGTATTGAGAGAGAATTAGAAAGAGAATTGGAAGTGAAATGGAGTGAATGATGAGTGGTAATTGGTGAGTGGTGAGTGGGGTTAAAAGGAGTTCTAGTTAGTTGACTAGCTCATGGTAGAAGTTAAAATTGATTAGTCATACATGACATAATCAAGAGTGGAATCCCATGCTAGTTCCTATTGGTATATACCCATAGTAAGTACGTTTTGAAGCTGTGTATAATACGGGTAAGAATACGACTAGAATTCTTGATGAAAGAAAAGAATGGGAAAGTAACTGTAACCATTTTTGTTAAGTATGAGTGTTTTGATATATGTCTTGAAGTCTTTCAAAAGTATTTTAATACATCTAAATACACTACATGTATATACATTTTAACTGAGTCGTTAAGTCATCGTTAGTCGTTACATGTAAGTGTTGTTTTGAAACCTTTAAGTTAACGATCTCAATTAATGTTGTTAACCCATTGTTTATTATATCTAATGGGATGTTAAATTATTATATTATCATGATATTATGATATATTAATATATCTTAATATGATATATATACATTTAAATGTCGTTACAACGATAATCGTTACATATATGTCTCGTTTAAAAATCATTAAGTTAGTAGTCTTGTTTTTACATATGTAGTTCATTGTTAATATACTTAATGATATGTTTACTTATCATAGTATCATGTTAACTATATATATATCCATATATATGTCATCATATAGTTTTTACAAGTTTTAACGATCGTGAATCACCGGTCAACTTGGGTGGTCAATTGTCTATATGAAACATATTTCAATTAATCAAGTCTTAACAAGTTTGATTGCTTAACATGTTGGAAACATTTAATCATGTAAATATCAATCTCAATTAATATATATAAACATGGAAAAGTTCGGGTCACTACACTATACAGGGTTGAGGTTGATTCCAAAATATATATATGGTTTGAGTTGTGATCAATACTGAGACCGGTACACGGGTCACGATACGTATTAATTAATTCGAATATTATATATTAAATTATATATGAATATATTGGACTATTGGACAATTGGAATATTGGACTGCTAACTTTGGACAATTAAAATGAATTAAAATATTGATTATAACATATGAAACTAAACAATTCTTCAAGTTTGCCACTTGATTTCATCTTAAACCTCATTTGTACCTCGACAGTTACAATCCGCGCTCATATCTTTTCATGATTCTTGAAAATACCTCAATCGAGAAACTGAACCAACCGCACTTCATCTACGGAAGAAAAGATTTATGCATATATTTATGCACCAGAAAAACTCTCGAACCCAAAGTCATAGTTTAACCCGTACCGCGTCGAATTCTTTAGCATTTATTAGCAAAAACAACCTTACAATTCCTTTTCAAAGTAGCCAAATTTTGTCACAGCTCTATCAAGTCAACTTCGACTCTTCAGTTGGACTAACCTTATTATAACCTTGAAATATATACGTTGTCTTTTCGCCTTCATTACCGGAAAATCTTTTATGTTCCACCCTACTACCATCAGCGTTTAATCATCTAAAAACACAATTCTCCTGAAACCACCTCGGGTTAATAACCGATGATTCAGATATCGTAGCATTAAATGCAGAGGAAACAGCAAAGTGGTAGATGGTCTAAACGGCCAAAAGTTTGATGATACAGAAAGGAGTGTGAGGAACGCTCGGTAGAAAATTTAGTACCGAAAAGCGGATTATGCGAAATTATGAAGAAAGCCGTGGACAAATCACAAAGAATAAGTTTGACTTTAAAGAATCTAAGTGATTCAATGCCTGCTGAAGTCTTTAGCAAATATCTTGCTCCTTACTCTAAACCCTTGCGGACAATAGCCTCCATCATCCTCTGATCTTAGATATTCAAAGATATTATCGTATCTTTCATTATAAATATCCTCGATATATATGAAGATATTTTCACAACTATTCTTATCTGGGATCATGTATCTCTCTATAATATCTGCGTTACAATATAAAAGAAACTCTGTTAGAAACTTTCGAGTTTAAAGTATGAATGTTTTGAAGTAGTGTTGGGAGCTGATGCATGAATTAGTATAATATAATGACACTTGATCAACGTCATTATATTACAATGTGATGATTCACAGTACCATCATCATGTGTCATGTTACACGGCTCTTACATTCTATAAATTCTAAAATATCAAGAAAATATTTCTTGATGATTCGGTCTTTTCTAGGATATTCTGGTAATTTGACAAATCAAAATCTTGCTATTACCATTTCTTTCTAAGAGCATTAGCTATGTTCATTCCAAATTTCATACCTACGAATTCCGGACCATTACTCGCTTGACTCGAAGTCGGGAAGAGAAAACGAAAGCATGAGGCTCTGAAAAATAATAAAGAATACAAAGGCCAATAATAACTCCAAAATTACAAACCGTGTATATCAATACGTATTGCAATGTAAAGACACGGGAGAATTAAAAACATTATAATTCCAAGGAAATGATAGAAGTGAATAGATTCTTCTGGCGGTAGATGAAAGAGAAGAATGAAAGATATGAAAGTTAGAAGTATAACAAGAATCAGAACGGGATGGAGCATTTTAAAGAATACTTTAAGGTATGAACTGAGGAGAAAGAATAGGATATGAGATATGGAAATAAGGAAATGGAGGGGGTAGATTTATAGTGAAATATCTGACAGAACAATCGAAACAGATTATTTCATTTAATCAAAGAAGATTCTGATTTCCTAAATCGCCAAAGAACCAAATCTTATTATGTAAGATTTTCTTTAAATCTCGTGAATTCCGGAAATCAATCATAACTACGTCATCACGGGTATATTTTTACTCATCTTACTCTTTTGCGATAGCTTCATTTATATTCTCTGCGTAATCGAATCGTTTTATCTACATTACTCAATGATGATAAAACTCCATTATCACCTCATATTCGTCATGAAAACATTCTTATTGCTATCTATGACAACCTCCATCAAATTTCGGGGACGAAATTTCTTTAACGGGTAGATACTGTAATGACCCGGAAATTTTCGACCAAATTTAACCCTTAATCTTTATATGTTTCCGACACGATAAGCAAAATCTCTAATTTTGAGTCTAGAAAGTTTGAAATCTTTATTCAGTTAATCAATTACCCTTTGACCATGTCTGGCGATTCACGAACAATTATGTGTATTAGATATATAATACTTTACATGAACGTATTTTACTTAAATATAAGTTTATTATAGTTATCGATGCAATTACAAGATAAATTATAATTACTATATTAAAATTATCATTACTTGTATTAATATCAATATAAATACTATTACTATATATAATATAAAGATTATGAAATTGGATACAGTTAAGTTATTATTACTATTACTAATATTATTATTGTCATTATTATTATTATATGTATCATTATGAAAATAATGCAAACCATTATTATTATCCATAACAAATATTAACATTATCATTTTTATAATATATATTATCGTATTATTATTAATAGTTATTATTATTGGAATTGTTAATGTTATTACTATTAAAATTAATTTTGAATATTAATGTTTGAAAAATTAATATTATTAGGTTCCCTTATATATATATATATATATATATATATATATATATATATATATATATATATATATATATATATAATAGTCGATGTAGTTAGATACAAATACACACACACACACACACACACATATATATATATATATATATATATATATATATATATATATATATATATATAAAATACAGCTATAGATATAATGATAAATGCAAAAATTCAGTACAGATACAAATATAAATACTGTATACGCATGTGTTATAAACAGATGAAAATAAAATAAAATATATATATATATATCACGTAATATCTGTTTTTTTTTCCTATCACTATCATCCATATTTTTCTGTACCCTCCTGATTTCCTGTCTTCAGTTAAATCCATTGGATCGAATTTTGTTACCAGCTATAAATAACCGTTCATCATCAAACTGATACAGATAATCGCCTATGAAGTTTTTTTTTTTTTTTTTTTATCCCTGTTCGTATAATATTTTTGCTCTTAATTCAAAAACGAATCAATCTTTAAAATCTAAGAGTGCAGTTGTGTTAGGAATCGTTTATGCAAACTTTCTCTAAAATCTCAGCTTCCAATTCTTATTATTGAATACGAATTCAAGAGTCAAAGTTTAAAAATGTAAAAGTCAACAGTTGTTCTTCAAGTAAATTCGAAAATTCTGTTTCCATTTGAGTTTAATTGATAATTTTTATAGATTCTAGGAGTAATTTGAAAAACAAGTTGTGTTATAACATTAAGCTGAAACTTTTTAAAAATCGAAATTTATTTAAATGTTCTTTTTTTTTTCTGCGACACAGAAACAGCAGGTATTGCTGATATATATTTTTTTTTTCTTTTCTGCTTAATCTGAAGTCGTAATTACGAGTAGATGTCAGTTAATCACAAGTATTAAAATTAACGTTAGATGGGGATACTATTTTCTGGTCTCTGATCCATTTGGAAAAAATAAAGGAGAAGGGATACAGTGATACGGGGTTAAGTAAATTTGGATAGGAGGATTAATCAGATATACAGAGACAAACGAGTGGCTTGGGGTGTAAGTGGTTTAGCAAGGGGTCACGGGTTCAAGTCCCGTTCAAGGCAGAAATATTTTTTTGAAAAACTCCTTAAAGGTAGCATTCCATTTTGTTATTATTATTATTATTATTATTATTATTATTATTATTATTATTATTATTATTATTATTATTATTATTATTATTATTAATTGCTATTATTAGTAATTAGTATTATTATTCTATACTAAGATTTATAAAATAATTATTAATATCGCTAATATTATTATCGTTACTAGTTTTGTCATTAAAAATTACTAATATGATTATTAGTGATGTTATTATTAAACTCATTATCATTAGTAGTACAATTATTATTTGTATAATTGTTATTATTATAAGTATTATTATTATTATTATTACTATCTTTAGTACTAAAAATATTAATATTTTCTTTAGAATCTATTATTTTATTAAAAATTAGTATTATCGTATAGTTACATATAACAAATTATGTATTTTTAAAATAATACTAATAGATATTAATATAACTACAAGAATTATTTTAGATATATATATAACACATAATTTAAGGTATAATATAAATATATGACTTTAAATGAAAATTTAGTGTAAATCTTATATAACCATAAATACATATATAACATGTATTAATAAATGAAATTATGTGACTTCCAATATACGTTTTAATATATAAATGAATAATATAGGTTCGTGAATCCAAGGCCAACCTCATACGTGTTCAATGATGTTATATGTATTTTTACGACAAAATACAGTATGGTGAGTATATAGTCCCTTTTAAACTCTAAATATTTTGGGATGAGAATACATGCATTTTATGAATTACGTTATGGACACAAGTGATCAAAAATAAATTTTATGTTGGGTTGTACCATGGCATATTTCTTTATACTTGGTAGCTAATATTTACATGAGGAATGTAAACGCGAATCCTGTTGATAGATCTATCGGGCCTGACAACCCCAACTGGGCTGGACGACCAGTTTCAACGGTTGCACAGTACTTCGTTTCTGTATACTACACTTGGTACGGTGTAGCGATTATTTAAGAATATGTTGCGATGATTTAAATGTTAAGTATGGTTACCAAGTGCTCAACTACTTTTACATACACTTGCGAGTGTATTATGTTTAAATATATGAAATCTTGTGGTCCATAGTTATAACGCTGCTAGCATCAAACCTATATCTCACCAACTTTATGTTGACTTTTAAAGCATGTTATTCTCAGGTACGAATTAAGTCTTCCGCTGTGCATATGTTCATTTTAAGGACATTATTTGGAGTCGATCATCGCAATGGGACCAAATGTTGAGGACTTCGTCCGGATGGATTAGTAGCGGTCCTTTCAACCTCCAACTGCTTAAAATTTTGGGACGAAATTTATTTAACGGGTAGGTACTGTAGTGACCCGAACTTTTCCATGTTTATATATATATTAAATGAAATTGTTATTTACATGATTAAGTGTTTCCAACATGTTAAGCAATCAAACTTGTTAAGACTTGATTAATTGAAATAGGTTTCATATAGACAATTGACCACCCAAGTTGACCGGTGATTCACGAACGTTAAAACTTGTAAAAACTATACGATGACATATATATGGTTATATATATAGTTAACATTATTTTATTATAAGTATGTATCTCATTAGGTATTTTAACAATGAGTTATATACTTAAAAATGAGACTATTAATTTAAGAAACTCGAAAACGATATATATAACGATTATCGTTATAACAACATCTTACTAGGTACATATGAATCATATTAAGATATTGATACACTTGGTTAATTATGTTAAATGATAAGTAAATATATTATTAAGTGTATTAACAATGAAATACATATGTAAAAATAATTCTACTAACTTAATGATTTCGAAACGAGACATATATGTAACGATTATCGTTGTAACGATATTTAACTGTATATATATATCATACTAAGATATATTATATATCATAATATCATGATAATATAACAATTTAACATCTCATTTGTTATAATAAATAATGGGTTAACAACATTCAACAAGATCGTTAACCTAAAGGTTTCAAAACAACATTTACATGTAACGACTAACGATGACTTAACGACTCAGTTAAAATGTATATACATGTAGTGTTTTAATATGTATTCATACACTTTTGAAAGACTTCAGGACACTTAGCAAAATACTTCTACTTAACAAAAATGCTTACAATTACATTCTCGTTCAGTTTCATCAACAATTCTACTCGTATGCACCCGTATTCGTACTCGTACAATATACAGCTTTTAGATGTATGTACTATTGGTATATACACTCCAATGATCAGCTCTTAGCAGCCCATGTGAGTCACCTAACACATGTGGGAACCATCATCTGGAAACTAGCATAAAATATCTCATAAAATTACAAAAATATGAGTAATCATTCATGACTTATTTACATGAAAACAAAATTACATATCATTTATATCTAATCCATACACCAATGACCAAAAACACCTACAAACACTTTCATTCTTCAATTTTCTTCATCTAATTGATCTCTCTCAAGTTCTATCTTAAAGTTCTAAGTGTTCTTCATAAATTCCAAAAGTTCTAGTTTCATAAAATCAAGAATACTTCCAAGATTGCAAGTTTACTTCCAAGTTTTCTAAATCCATTCCAAGTAATCATCCTAGATCAAGAAACCTTTGTTACTTACAGTAGGTTATCTTTCTAATACAAGGTAATAATCATATTCAAACTTTAATTCAATTTCTATAACTATACCAATCTTATTTCGAGTGGAAATCTTACTTGAAATTGTTTTCGTGTCATGATTCTGCTTCAAGAACTTTCAAGCCATCCAAGGATCCTCTGAAGCTAGATCTATTTTTATCATTTCCAGTAGGTTTATCCAAGGAACTTGAGGTAGTAATTATGTTCATAACATCATTCTATTCATACATATAAAGCTATCTTATTCGAAGGTTTAAACTTGTAATCACTAGAACATAGTTTAGTTAATTCTAAACTTGTTCGCAAATAAAAGTTAATCCTTCTAACTTGACTTTTAAAATAAACTAAACACATGTTCTATATCTATATGATATGCTAACTTAATGATTTAAAACCTGGAAACACGAAAAACACCGTAAAATCGGATTTACGCCGTCGTAGTAACACCGCGGGCTATTTTGGGTTAGTTAATTAAAAACTATGATAAACTTTGATTTAAAAGTTGTTATTCTGGGAAAATGATTTTTATTATGAACATGAAACTATATCCAAAAATTATGGTTAAACTCAAAGTGGAAGTATGTTTTCTAAAATGGTCATCTAGACGTCGTTCTTTCGACTGAAATGACTACCTTTACAAAAACGACTTGTAACTTATTTTTCCGACTATAAACCTATACTTTTTCTGTTTAGATTCATAAAATAGAGTTCAATATGAAACCATAGCAATTTGATTCACTCAAAACGGATTTAAAATGAAGAAGTTATGGGTAAAACAAGATTGGATAATTTTTCTCATTTTAGCTACGTGAAAATTGGTAACAAATCTATTCCAACCATAACTTAATCAACTTGTATTGTATATTATGTAATCTTGAGATACCATAGACACGTATACAATATTTCGACCTATCATGTCGACACATCTATATATATTTCGGAACAACCATAGACACTCTATATGTGAATGTTGGAGTTAGCTACACAGGGTTGAGGTTGATTCCAAAATATATATAGTTTAAGTTGTGATCAATACTGAGATACGTATACACTGGGTCATGGATTGATTCAAGATAATATTTATCGATTTATTTCTGTACATCTAACTGTGGACAACTAGTTGTAGGTTACTAACGAGGACAGCTGACTTAATAAACTTAAAACATCAAAATATATTAAAAGTATTGTAAATAAATTTTGAACATACTTTGATATATATGTATATATTGTTATAGGTTCGTGAATCAACCAGTGGCCAAGTCTTACTTCCCGACGAAGTAAAAATCTGTGAAAGTGAGTTATAGTCCCACTTTTAAAATCTAATATTTTTGGGATGAGAATACATGCAGGTTTTATAAATGATTTACAAAATAGACACAAGTACGTGAAACTACATTCTATGGTTGAATTATCGAAATCGAATATGCCCCTTTTTATTAAGTCTGGTAATCTAAGAATTAGAGAACAGACACCCTAATTGACGTGAATCCTAAAGATAGATCTATTGGGCCTAACAAACCCCATCCAAAGTACCGGATGCTTTAGTACTTCAAAATTTATATCATATCCGAAGGGTGTCCCGGAATGATGGGGATATTCTTATATATGCATCTTGTTAATGTCGGTTACCAGTTTTTCACCATATGAATGATTTTTATCTCTATGTATGGGATGTGTATTGAAATATAAAATCTTGTGGTCTATTGTTACGATTTGATATATATAGGTTAAACCTATAACTCACCAACATTTTTGTTGACGTTTAAAGCATGTTTATTCTCAGGTGAATACTAAGAGCTTCCGCTGTTGCATACTAAAATAAGGACAAGATTTGGAGTCCATGTTTGTATGATATTGTGTAAAAACTGCATTCAAGAAACTGATTTCGATGTAACATATTTGTATTGTAAACCATTATGTAATGGTCGTGTGTAAACAGGATATTTTAGATTATCATTATTTTATAATCTACATAAAGCTTTTTAAACCGTTATTTATGAAATAAAGGTTATGGTTTGTTTTAAAAATGAATGCAGTCTTTGAAAAACGTCTCATGTAGAGGTCAAAACCTCGCAACGAAATCAATTAATATGGAACGTTTTTAATCAATAAGAACGGGACATTTCACTTTAACCCCAGAAAGACTCGAGACAGCCCGTAGTCGCCAAAGGAGCTATGCCGATGTTAGACGTAAACCTCTCGAATTCTAAGTGGGTAACCGTGTAGCGTTAAAAGTCGCACCTTGAGAAGGTGCAATCCGTTTCGGGAAACATAGAAAGCTAAATCCGTGATACATTAATCCGTTTGAAATCTTGGGGCGTATTGTAACCGTTGCTTACCATTTCGATCTTCCGACGCAATTGAGCTCCGTTCATTCTACATTCCATATATCAAACTTAAAGAAGTGTCTTGCCGAACAAGAACTTGTTGTCCCTTTTGATGAACCTACTATTGATGACAAACTTCACTTCCTTGGTAATCCGGTTGAAATTATGGATCGTGAAACCAAACTCGGAAAGCACGTAAAATCCCGACTGTTGAAGTTCGTTGAAATGCCCCAGGGAGTACCTTCACCTATTCGTAGAATTGGCAACGCAATATCTCGAGGAAGAATCAACAACTACTACTTCCAACTAAATTTCGAGACGAAATTTCTTTTAAGGTGTGGGTAATGTAACATCCCGCATTTTTTCGTTAAATTTATTTTTAACACTGTCTTTCTTTTTTTATAATATCTTTCATTATTTAAATTCGTAGTTTTCGTTGACTAACGTTCATAATATCCCCGTTATTTAATTATAACATCACTCATTACTCGAGCATTTTTAAAATATTCGTTTGGTTAATTCACGCACCCGCTTTCAAACTCGAGGGACTAATGTTGTCAAGTGAGCAAAATGGTAACTAGTGGTTGACTAAGTCAACCACCTCCCACCATCCTCATCCATTCATTCTCACTTCTCCTCCTACCTTCTTTTATCTCTTCCATCTTTGAACTCAAAACACCCATTTCACTAAATCATCATCTAAATCCGAATCAAGAAGCAAACATCAAAACAAATTACATTTTCGTGATCCTCTCTTCATCCTCTACATTTTGGTACCAATTTCATCAAGTTTGGGTAACTTTCTAAAAACACTAAATTTTCTCTAAATTCGTTTTATATACTTGAAATGATGTTAGTTA
This sequence comes from Rutidosis leptorrhynchoides, assembly GCF_046630445.1. Lineage (NCBI taxonomy): Eukaryota > Viridiplantae > Streptophyta > Magnoliopsida > Asterales > Asteraceae > Rutidosis > Rutidosis leptorrhynchoides. The sequence continues at coordinate 170,890,111 of NC_092333.1, forward strand.
GTGTCTATGGCTCGTGTATAACATGAATATATGTTTTGTTTGCTCGATTTATTGTTTTGAGTAACTAGTTTGAACATTTAAAATGGGTTGCTTAATCTTGTGTTTTGGGTGATTGAATGTTGTTAAATGGTTAAAGTTCATGTTTTAATTGTGTTACTAGTATCACTAGCTTCATTTTGATGTGTAGGTTGATTAAGAAAACTTCAAGAACATGATTATTGATTTTTGTGAATTTTGGTTAGGGTTTGATAGACTTAAAATGAACTTTTGATGCTTTGAATGCCATGAAATGTTATTAGTTAGTGATTAGTTGTATTGTATGTTTCATTACCTTCAAAACAGCATATCGTATGTGTAAATTGGTTTCCCGAGTCAAGAAATGCGTTTTGTGAACTTGAAACTTTGATTTTGAACGTTTAATGAACATTTTATGAGGTTTTCATTGTTGTTAATGATGGATTTGATTCATGAAATGTGTTTAGTTGTGTTCCTCTTTAAATTACCTTCCCAACGATATAAGATACGTATTTTAAATGTTAACGAGTCAAAAGTTACGTTTGTTTGAAGTTTGGTTCGAGCCTACATTTAAAACTGCACAAGTATCCTGACTAGTGTTAAGCCGCGGCGCGGCTCCTCTAGCCACGGCGCGGCTTAAAGCATGGAAATGTGGCTGTCTAAAATTTCCAATTTTCGTAAAAATCTAACTATGCTATGCAACTCCGATTGACATGAAACTTGGCCAACATGCTTATATATGGATTCTAAGCTTAGAAAAATTGTCCGAGACCCGACCCGAACACGTTGACTTTTTCGTTGACTTTGACCAAAGTTTGACTTTTAGTCAAACTTAACCAAACACTTATGCAATCCTTCTAATCTTCTTTTATACTTGATTCTTGCATGAAACTTGACAACGTGATTCACATGCTATATAATCGAGTCGTAATGAGTCATAGGACTAATTGAACACATTTCACCTGACCATGTGTCGTAACCGGTTAATTGATACAACTTACTTGTTTAGGTCAAGGCTAAGCAACAATCATTCATACGTTTACTTTGTGAAGTACATTTATACTCGTGCACTCGAGGTGAGATCATAGTCCCACCTTTTCAACAACTTTTTATACTTTTAAATTGTGGGCTGAGAAACATATACTTTGTTACATTTTATTCTACTTACTTTTATACTTTGAACACAAGCACGATGAAACAAACATTCCACAGCGAGTTTAGAACAAAATCCTCAATTCGATTATCATTAGTTACACTTGCAGGGTGTAAGTGTAGGCGTGAACTTATGTTGTATGGCCATATGGGTTTGACAAACCCTCATCTCGGACGGTTCGCTACCGTCTACGGATGAAATATATTTTCGAGAAACAGTGTATGTTCTAACACTATTGTGATGGGGTTCAACGGACGGAAAGTTAAGCCTTGATAATTGGGTGCTCGCGAACTTACTTTTGGAATGCAAACTATTTGGATGAACGATTTTATGGGAATACTAAATCTTGTGATTCAAAAATAACATATATTACTTCAACTATGATTTCACCAACGTTTTTCGTTGACAGTTTTCTATATGTTCTCAGGTTCATACTTGGCTACTTGATACATGCTTCCGCACACTTTGATTACTTGATTGGAGTCAACCATGCATGCATATGCTAGGGATAGCACTTTTGGATTCAAACTTATAGCATACACACGTACGCTATTTATAGTAACTATGATTTTAAACTAATTATATCGCGAGTTATTTCATTCATACCTTACTTTTGTAAACTTAAACTTATTGTGGATCCGTTGGGTAAACTAAACTTTGCAAGTCTTTTACTTTTCAAATGAACGCGACATAATTTCGGTCAAACGAGTCTCTTATAGGGACTACGACCACGTAACGGGACCTCAGTTAGCGACGCCGTCAATGACGTTTTTGGTCGGGTCGCCACAAATTCCTCCCATGAATGTATTGAATTTGGTTTAAGCTCATCAAACCATGTTAAAGCGCGTGTAGATAAAGAATATTGAAGAAGGTGAAGTTTCAAAATGTTTTTCTCGTTTTCTTCCTTCTTAAAAGAGTCAACCAGATTGATAAATTTATTTAAGTGAAAGTTTGGATCGTCAGTAGTAAATCCTTGAAATTTACAGATCATACTGACCAATTTGATCATATGTGAACTGATTTCAGGAATTCCTTCGATTCATAAGGTGATTGGTCCTCCTCTTTCTTCTAAGCATGACTTTTGCATAGAAGCAAGGGTGTTTTGTTGTTCTATTTTTTAGGTTTTCTGTTTAAAAGACTATAAAAACTAACCTTTAGAAAATATTAATTAAATAAAAGGATCGATAATTTAATTAAAACAATTATTCTTGAAATTCAGTCGCTAACCTTATCGGATATTCCAATTGATAGGATTTCTTACATATTACTTTGTACCTAAGTGGCCAGATCGACTACGGAGAGGCAGGATCCTTTTGGTTCCAATATAATTGGAGACTGTTCCAAAAATCCAATAACCAAGTCCGTTAATAATGTCTTTCTTAGACACCACCTAATAATACTTTTGTCAGTTTAAAATCTTTCTAGATCAAAATATTCGATTCCCCGGTAGCGGCGCCAAAAACTTATTACCCTCTTGATATCACTGAAACGGACGGTTTTATTTATGCGATGTCGTTGGGCAGCAAGGCGTCAGAATCAGCTGATCGAGAGGGAGAACAGTGGTTTATTATTTATATTTTGCGGAGCGTAAATTTACTTTTAACTTTCTTAAGGTAGAAGGTGCAAGTTAACCTAGGGTCGTGTTTTTTGAATGGTTTAACGAATTGAAGATCAAGTGGATAATTGTCTTTGGTTAAATTACCTAGATAAAAGATAGTAGTTGGTTTTTAACTAATTATCCTAATTACGGAAAAGTAAAGGTAATGGAGGGATATTCGGAGTATGCAGATCAGGGAAATGTTGACCAAGATATCGGTTTGAGCTAGGGAAAGGTAATTATGTTTATGTTAAAGCTATGATTAGAATGGTGTAGATCTGGTTGGATGAGCCAATTACACAGACCTACCTATCTCTAGACTCTCGAATTTCTCGTTGAGTAGTGAACAGTATGTCACTTGGTTGTATAATTGAAAGGTAACTATACCTCGGAGGTTATCCTCAGTAAAGCGCTAGGTTTATTAGTGAGTTGAGTTCTAATCTTAACCGTCGTTATCAGTTTGGATAACTGAATAACAACGTGCCGTGTTGAGTGAACACTGATCACAAACAGAAGGAGTTCATCGGGTTAAGTTGACCAAACCTTAATGTAAACTAACAACCATTTCATCATACTAATGAGATATAAATATTATACAGCATTACAACTGATATACTGACAGTAAAACAGATAGAAACCTAATAGATACCTAAACAGTTGTTATGACTTAATCTTAGGGTAATAATCAAACAAGAACATGCAATAGGTTTGCGTCACACAGTTAATGTACTAACTAGACCTTAACAGCTCCTAAGAGGTCTCTTTGGAATAATCAATAGACATACTAGGTCATTCATGTCTCAATTCCTAAGTTCTGTGTCCTAAAAGCGCATTAGATGCCTCTCGAGAACTCCGACCATACCGAGTTCATAGAATCTTCAGGTACAGTATAACTAGGGGTCTTAATCCTATGAAGTAGCTAAGTTCATATAGGTGAACAAGTCATGATCACAACCTAGGTTGGTCAATCATTAGGATGCTAGCATACAAATCTATCGAGGTCACAAATTCAGCATAACAAAAGTAATCGTACTAATTTAACATAATTAGGCTAACCCAAACTTCTATCATGACAACATACAGATTAATTAAACTAACATGGTAATATCGGAACGCATTATTAAACACAAATGATAACAATACATGTTAAATTAATGAGACAAGCGTTTCGGATAAAAACCTGAAAGGGCCGAAGAAATCTGCCCGAGATCGCAGGGACTCGCCGGGATATCCTCCGGAAAATAAAAGCTAAGCTAGCTACTACTAACTAAAATACTTGAAAATCTGAATTGAATTACAAATCGAGTGTGTGTAATAATGAATGCAAAAATATCCTTAAATAGGCAAAGTTCCAGCTGCCATACGGCTGGCAGGCCGTATGGCAAGCCGTATGGCCTGCCCGTATGGCCTGGTAACCCGTTTATTGTGCCCGGATACATGGCATGCCGTATCCCTTGGTGGCAGGCCGTATGGCTGCCCTGGTATGTTGTTTTTCCGTGATCGTAACTTGATTTTCTGGGTCGTAACTTGTCTTTCACCGTTTTTGCTCTAGAATCTTTGTTTTAGTTCCATTTTACTTGATTCTTTTTGCATCGCCTTCGTAATTACTTAATCTACAAAATTAACCGAAAAAGCGATTATTTTGCCTACAAAGTTTGGAACTTTATTAATTTAGGTCTCAATATCGGGGGTAAAAATGTGACTTTTTAGCCGATATCAACGTCTGACACTTAAGGTCATTCAAAAATATATTCTTAATCTAAATGTCCGAATGTGAAGGGGAATGACGTCAGAGTAATCACCTGCTTTTTATTATATGTTGCTTATCTTATTTATTTATATGATTAATACAACCTCAAAACCCCCCAAAATTAAAATACTTTTTCTTTCTCGAGTAACGAAACAACACTCCTTAACCTTAAATATCTGTCGCTTTTGGGACGAACCGAACTTGTCAATAACTTTACTACACTTATCGGGTTTTCTTCCTTGTTAGGTGTGCTTTAGTGATTAGTAGACTCAAATACTATAAATTTAGAGGTTAGTGTTGCTAAAACGACATCAATGATCTAATGGAAGAAGTGAATATGAATATGTATGTGGGTTATGTAGGTCAAGGGGCGTCTTTTCAAAATAGAAGTGTTGACAAATCTTAAAGAAATATAGTGTGTAAGCTGCAAATCATTGTATGGGCTTAAATAAGCACTTAGACATTGGTTTGTTAAACTATCATATGCTTTGTTGTCTTTTGGTTTTCAACAATCAAAAGCAGATTATTCTCTATTTATAAAAAGAGACAACACTCAACTTACTGCTATTTTAGTTTAACTTGATGACCTTATTATAACTGGAAATTGCATGGTGCATATTGAAGAGCTTAAAAATCAACTAAAGTCAATATTTCACATAAAGGATCTAGGTGCAATGAGCTATTTTTTGGGTTTAGAAATATCTCAATCCAAGAAAGGTATATTCATTTCTTAACAAAAATATACCTTAGATTTGTTAAAGGGATATGGGATTTTAAATCAGAACCCATATAAATTGCCATTGGATCCTAATGTGAAGTTGCAGTCTGAGGTGGGAACTCCTTTAAATGATTCAGAACTGTATAGAAGACTTATTGGGAAGCTGATTTACTTAAACATAACAAGGACAATATCTACTATGGTGTTCATATTCTTAGTCAGACTCCTACTTTTGTACACTTTCAGGCTGCAAAACACATGATTAGATACTTGCTACTTGCACCTACACCGGGTATCTTGTTGACTAGTCATAGTTCTGTTGACTTGAAAGCACATTTTGACTCAGATTGGGCAAGTTTCCCTATGACTAGGAGATCAACTACTGGATATTGTGTTCTTTTGGGAGATTCACCTGTTTCGTAGAAGTTAAAGAAGAAAAGTGAGGTGTCTCGTTCATCTGCATATGCATAATATCGTGCTATGGTATTCACATGTTGTGAGATTGCATGGCTTGTTACATTGCCGAAAGATTTGGGGTTACCGGATTAGTCATGTTGCTCTAATCTGTGATAATCAAGCAGCCATTCATATTGTTGTTAACCCTGTGTTCCATGCTAGATCAAGCATATCGATATAGATTACCACTATGTATGTGAACAAATAAAATCTGGGCATGTCAAACCAAGTTATCTTCGTACCAAAGCTCAATTAGGTAATGTTTTTACGAAGATAGTTAGTGTAGATCAACATAATACACTGCTTTCCAAGTCGGGTGTTCAGAATTCTCTTACCACTCAACTTGACGGGGGGTATAGAAGTGTTGATTAAGTCCAAGGGTCAAACTGTAAATAATGTTAGGATGCTGTTCGGGGGCGTCTTAGATGGTGTACGGATGTGGGCAATCACAGCGGCGCCAAAATTTCAAAAGAGCCTAAAATTTTGAATAGCCTATATATTATTCTTTCATTGATTCAACAAAAAACACTTAAATTTTAAAGCAGTTTTGCACAACTAAAAGAAAAATTGGATAGCAACTTAAAGTTTATAAAGACACAAAAGATGTGCAACCTCGTTAATTGAGGATGTATAGTTTTAACTCATTTACATGTCTTCAATGATTATTTAGTAATTTAGTTAATAGACATAATGGATTAACGTTGATAACTATTGATAATGATATATTGGAGAGTATTGACTAGAAATAGTTTCAACAACTTTATTTTCAAAAATGTTAGGAGTGTTGTTTTATATTAAAAAAAATATAGTTGAGTATTGAAATGACAATTATTCGAGAATCAAACATTTGAATGTGGTTTCTTGAAAAATTTGTTTGTTGATTACTTGCAGTAATACTTTGTATTAAATTTTAACCATTCAGGCTTGCCTGAGTGGCCACCGAGTTGTCCAATGAAGCACACCACCCGGCTTCAATTCCTGGCTATGCCAAATTGTTCAAAAAGGGAGTGTGACTAGAAGGTGCGCATAATGCGCAATTCACCCGGTACCAGGTCTCGCGCTCGGGAGGCTTGACTACTCGAGGTTTTACCTTCTATGGGGGAGCCAATGTGCTCGTTCATATGAGGGTTTCCTTGCTTACCCAAAAAAATAAATTTTTGTGCGTATTGAAAAGCTTCATTATTATGAGGGTCTATTTTATATGTCGAACATTACCTTCAAAATTAATGAGACGGTCATGATGATATTAGTTAGTTTATTATCGTTACATACTCTAATAAAGCTTGTGTAAATCAGTGGGTGAAAATGGAATAATGAAGTGTTCTCTCCAATCCATATGTGTTTACCGTTGATGTTGATTCATAATTTGCAAAGGGTATACGAGGTTCTTTTCTCGTTTGTTGGCTAGAAGATGATTTACAATCTTGCGTTTCGTTTTTTATTGGCCACCCACTTTAGATTCATTTTCCTTTTCTTTGTAGTTGTGTATTTGTGTTCGTTGTCTCTCATTACTTCTCGTGTTTAGATAGTGTGCTCTCGTTTGTATTATTGTTTAGTTGAACTCGCTTGTTTGTTTCGGTGTTCGTATGTTTTGCAGTTTTGTTCTTTTTATGAAGTTTTTTAGATAGATATAAAATTTATTGTTTTTTCAAAACAAAAAAAAATATTTCTTTCGTCCCATATTTATTGTCGCCGAACAAAAAATACGCAGTTTATGAAAATGTTATAAAAGTACTGTATTTTCTATTTACCTTTCGGGTTTACCCTTACTTTTTCATTCTCCTTTAATCTTATCCACATACATACAGTGGCGGTACTTGAGGTATCCCAAAGGTGGTGTCCACCCACCCTGGATTTTACGGAACAAAAATTTTCACACTAAAAAAAAAATTACTAATAAATAAGGTTTTTTTTTAGTGTTCGTCCCTGCTGACTATGAAAGAATTAAAAAAAATTTACACTTGACCCACATGTATCCGCGTTAAAGTTCCGCCGCTGCATACATATTAAGGACATCATAAAATTTAATCTTCTTATTCTTTTCTATTTATAGAAGTTGAAAATTAATGTAAAATATATTGAAATGAAATACCGAACAATAAATCGAGGAGTACATTGTCAATTGTTCTACAGTGTCCTTGGTCAAATGAATAACGGGGTCATAAAATCTCTCAGGCGGTAGTTGTTTTCATAGTACTGTAGGTGTAAATGTGAATTTATTCAGAAAGTATATTCCTTTTTTTATTTTTAGTAACAAAAAATATTTCACTGTAGACTTAAACAGGAGGCTGCTAAATAGAAGGACGACTATTTACTAGTGAAATGATCCGTAGAATCACGGGTTTGTTTAAACGAAAAAGTATAATGATATGTTTAGATATTAAGTGAACGTAAATGCTAAAGTTATTTAGTTTAATGACCTGTGGAACCACAAAGCCCGACTAAGAAACTCGTTAGCTGAACATTTCATCAAACACGTAAAATACATATTAAACAATCCACATCCAATCATAACAGATAATATTAGTTGTCATTTTATGTTAAAAGTGTAAATTAAAATATAAATTTAGAATTGGTTTCTTCTCGTACTCAATTCAAAATAATTAATTAAAATAATTCAAAATTATTTAATTTTAATAATTAAAGTAATTATTAATAAGATTTAATACTAATAATTAATTAATAAGATATAATTTTAATTCAAAATTATTTAGATTAATGACATCACCCACTATGATTAAAATTGTTTCTTTTTCTTTTTGATTTTTCCTTAACAAAGGAATTAGCCTAATAATAACATCATCATTATAGCATTTTAATATTAACTATAGATTACTCCGTATCTAATACAGACTGTCTTTCTAATAAAATTTACCGATTTACCGTACCGTTATAGTAAAATAAATATAAAACATACTGGTTTTACAAAAATTATTTTCATCTACTGAAACAACTTCTGTAGTTGGTAGGTATACAAAGGATTAGCATGCATGCTAGTATCTCTATCTATATCTCTTCTCTACATATTACAAACCGTAAAGGAATACGCTGACGTGTACGTCTGACAATTAATCTGACAATCACCAACCACATGTTAATCTTAAATTTAATCAGGATTATTCCTCTTAATTATCACAAAAACACACGTGTCCCAATCAACATCTTGATTAACATATAAATTACAAATAAAAAAATAAAATAACATAACAGCCAATCGACATTGTCTACCTCTCTCTTCAATATTCTCACACCCACCACACTTAAACCGCCGATTATGGCCTCCGGCGGCCGTAATAGAGGTCGCCGCTACAATAGATTTACAATTTTACGCACCTAATGGTATAAATTTTGTGCATTATATCCAGTTTACTTAAACTCGCCGGAGCCTTCTCCGGATTGAAGCTTTTCCGGTCATTTCATCGATTGAACCTTTCATTAGGGTTCCGCCGCTTACAACAAACGACTGCAAAGGTTAACTTACTTATACTCTCTGTTTCTTCGATCCTTATTACTTATCTAATGTCAGTTCATAATTTTCAGTTATAAACAGGTTTTGATTTACAAGATCCAATTTTTTATTTAAATCGATTTTGAATATCTTTGATTACTGTATATCTTTTATCATGAACACTTTTGTAAATACAAATCTGCTCAGTTTTAGTTACTAAGATAATCCTTACAACGAACATTGTTGATCTTCAATAATAAGATGCAGGTATTTATTCATGTTTTTTACTTTGATTATTATTATTATTATTATTATTATTATTATTATTATTATTATTATTATTATTATTATTATTATTATTATTATTATTATTATTATTATTATTATTATTATTATTATTATTATTATTATTATTATTATTATTATTATTATTATTATTATTATTATTATTATTATTATTATTATTATTATTATTATTATTATTATTATTATTATTATTATTATTATTATTATTATTATTATTATTATTATTATTATTATTATTATTATTATTATTATTATTATTATTATTATTATTATTATTATTATTATTATTATTATTATTATTATTATTATTATTATTATTATTATTATTATTATTATTATTATTATTATTATTATTATTATTATTATTATTATTATTATTATTATTATTATTATTATTATTATTATTATTATTATTATTATTATTATTACTATTATTATTATTATTATTATTACTATTACTATTATTATTATTATTACTATTATTACTATTATTACTATTATTACTATTATTACTATTATTACTATTATTATTACTATTATTATTATTATTATTAGAATGAAATGATGATAAATTTATTTATTATTTTTAGTACGATTGATTCCTTTGGTAAGTTTTTGTTTTCTGTAACTGTCGTTTTTTTCTTTTAGGTCAATCTATACACAAGTTACTTATAGTACAAGTATTATAATTGAGTATTGACTCCTTTCGGTTGTTTAGAATTGAGGTAGGCATGCCATCTAAGTAGTCATTTTTATTTCCAGTAAGTATTCATGAATGTTGTTGGAACTTTCACAAACTGAAATATAATTCTTGGTGGCTACTTGGGCGGGTCAACCTATCATAAATTTAGTTTAGAGTTTTACTTTTAATTGTGTCCACATGTATTCTTAGTTTTAAAAACCTGTAAGAATATGTATAGGGATAATCTTGAGGGTCTGTCTTCATTGCAATAGACACGACGTCGATTGATTACTCCTGGGTTTCATCCAATTTTAAAATATCAACGAATTCAAGACCGAATGGGTTACGAGTTTTATCACCAATCAAAGCGTTAGGGTTAGATCTCATAGTGAATTCAAGGTTATCAGGTCTGTCTTTGTCTTGATTTTTAGAATGTTTCATGGGCTAACTTAGAAAAGGTTTGTGCAGTTTTCAATCATCCCATTACCGGTTTGTATGATGAGTTGAATAGACATCAAGTTAGTTCCACCAAATCATGTCCAATGAAATAAATATGCAGGTATGCTGTCTTTCTACTATGGAAAATTTTTCTTTGTGTGGGACTTCCCAGTTTTGCAAGTGAGTTATTGTGTTATTTATAGTTAACTTTATTTTGTTATGTGTGTTTCACTATTTAAGGGATATATTTGTGTTCTGTGATGTTGTTTATGTTTGTGTATATACATCTTCCGTTGACTCTTTGCGGGCTCATACCAGTACTACACAATCTCATTGCTCTTCGGCACATTCATTTTCGATACCGCCTATGATTGAAGGTATTTTCTATATTATAGTGTAACTTTGTTGTTTATAACAGGTATTTGAGCATTTGAAACTACTAATTATCCATTTAGTGCTTACTTATTTTTGGTTTATGTGTACATTGAGCGGACATTATTAGCTTTGTTAAAGAAGATCGTATTCATGTTTATGTATTCAATGTTTATCATCTCATCAAGGTATGAATGAAGTTTGGGATTGTAATACTAATTTCACTTTGAGTTTGTGAAATAGGTAAATACGTGTCTTTATCGATGAACAATAAATCGTTTCATTACATATCTACTTTTTTCAAATACTTATACAATATCATTTTAATGGCAGGTTAGTCTTTATTTGTCAATGACTTGCTTTTAATTTTATATTTTGCTTATGTTTCGCATATGAATGGTCAATTTGTATAATACTTCATATATTATACTTCATATTAATATATTATGTGCGTTTGAGGTGGCAAAATGGGCTGTTTGGCAGGTTCTGGGTTAATGATTAGGCTCCATCAACAGATGGGAAGTTTTGAATACAGGTCAATTTGAACAACTTGTAGTAAATACGCTTACAAAGTTATAATATGTAACTTTGTCAAAGTAAATGATTAAATTGGAACCTTAAATCAAAAGAAGGATATGTTTCAACTTTTTGTAAAATGAGAAATTATTTGTTTCAGGTCTTTCAAATATTTGCTACAAGCATTGTACTTTGTAGTTCATATGTTAACACACAAAACCTATTAATATGACATTTTTATGCATAAGTAGATGATTGGACATAGATCTTTTGCATATAATTGTGCAAATGGGTAACAGCCCAAAAATTAGTCAGTCATTTGGCTTCAATACCTTTTTATTTTGTTTGTTTTAATGCTATAAATATTGATATTTTCGTGATGATAACCATAGCTATTACTGAAATAGTGATCTATGTGACAGGGTAATTCATTTATTATTTATTTAAAAGGTTGACTATCTTAGATAGTCTATCTATAACCGTTGCTTATGGATCTTTGAGCAGTCTGGATCATCTGTCACCGGCGGTAACGGTGTTGCGGTGGATCTTACAAACACTATATGTGAAAGCCTTCCTAAGAGGCTCATCAAGGAAGAGCCTTTGTGTAAGTCTGGCAACTATATGTGAAACACTATATGTGTAAGTCTGGCAACTTATTTTTTTAATTTCAATATGGCTTTGGGCTTATGAATATTATAATTAGCATATATGTATTATAGTTTCAATAACAGGCTGCATACCCTTATGAAGTTGCAGACGAAATAACGGTTTTGTATGGTGTGGTAACAATATGAATTTGTTTATGTCAAACTCATACCATTATTCGGATTGAGGTAGTGATAGTTATACTTAAAATGTTGCAATGTGTGACTAAATATAATCCTTTCTTTGTCCATTTTTAGATTTTGTGTTGTTAACATAATACGGAATTGGAGAGAAGGGTGCTGATGCTTTTTTGGAAAAGGTTAGTTTCAGGCAAGTTGATCAATTGTTGAAGTTTAGTGTAATGTCTTGATGATATACACATTTAGTAACAGATATTACCAATACACTTGGTACACTTAGTTTTACTTCAAACAAAACATATATATACACATCAGTTGTTGATTTATCCACATATATATCTTTTATAGTGATAGCAATATATGTAGGTACATGGAAGATAGTAGGCATACCTCTTTAAGCAATCGCCAGGCTTCCCATGAGATTAACATGTGGGGTATTTACTTTGGGTAATGGCCTAATGGGTCAAAATGGATACACTTAGATGAAGCTTGGGGTAATTGGTTAATGATAACATTGCTATCTCAAGCTTCTCTTCATATTTATATCCGCATAGCTCAATCACTTCCATTCTAAGCCAAAATAGCTTTACAGTATGGATGAATGAATTCTGTACAAAAACGGAATGTACTTTTGGTGATGTACGTACATATAAATTTGCTACTGTTGGTCATGTGTTTTGCGTTTTGCTAATGTCGGAATTAATTGTCTTAATCTATGTGTTTTGTGTAAATAAAAAAAACTTAATCATATTATGTTTATTTTATCTACAAGAATACTTGTGATACTATCTTTATCATCACGGTTAATTGATATAACATATACGTTTTCGGTTTGTTTGATTAAGAGTCGCCGTGTAACGCACGAGCTCTTAAAGGCTAATAAGATATATATTGTGCGGAGTATAATCTTAAGTTGGGGATGTTGTCAAATTGGTAATAATGACAAATGGTCAATGGAATCATGTGGAATTTAACAACAAATAGCTTGAAAACTATAAGTTTGAATAATATTACATAGTGCACTTGTATGACTTTTGGCAACCCATTCCACCGATGAAAGATTCTTTTTGGCCTAGCTACATAGTATAATATAACATAACATAACAATCATCTTCATTTGGCTGAGTAGTTAGTTAGTTATCGCCCTTTCCTGGATGTTAGGAGGTCTCGAGTTCGTGCCTCAATTGAGGATTTTCATGATACTTTGCAAATGGTTATGAAGTCCTCGGGGGATTTCTTGCAAATAGTGGATTTTGTCCATATCTAGCAAGGTTCCCTCTGTGATTTTTCTTGAGTCAATATCCCGAGTTTCTTCCTAGCGGGTGTAGAAAATGAGCATGACATATGACTTTCTAGATATTATCAGGTGAGTAGCTTTTGGCTCCCGTCAATGATCTTAATACTGCAGTTAAAAAATATACAACACAACATAACATAATATTATACTTATAAATAAAATGATTGATCAGGGTTATCGATATAGTAGTATGGAGATTTCCATGTAACTATGAGATTCAACATCAGAGTGAATAATATGTATATACGCGTATAACTAATTCGTGATTAATATGATTTTTCAAAAAATGAAAGATAAGAAGTATAAACGGTTCTCTAATGTAAATGTAGGTTCAATCTTCACTAGTTACATTTGAAGCCTTAAATTTCAAAGAATAACATAAAAATAAAGTGTTTGATTTCTTTGATTTATGACAAGTTTAAAACGATGAATTGGCATGTATCTTTTGTAATCTACGATTGCATCGACGAATTAAGATCAAAATTTAAAAAGGTATCATACTATAATATACTCGCAAATTTAATGGTCCATACTATAAAATTGCTAATTCTAAAAACATATGAAGTCTGATAATAGTGGTGTTCTATGTATATTTAGTAATATAGCACTTTTTTGAATATTTATTCGCTCTAGTATAATTGTCTCTAAAGACACCATATAAATTGTGAATATGAAACATTAAGACCACAACCATAATGTCCAACATAATCAAACTTTTAATATGTCACATTAGCGCTATATAAATCACTATTCATATAAGTAAGTCATAATTAAACACTATATAACATACTAAATTAAACACTATAAATCTCTGCAGCCTGTTTAGTTCGCCTACTTTGTTTCGAGTCTGTTTTCCATCTTATGCTTCGATTTAGTGTTGCCTATGTCATCTGTATTCTAGGCTAGAGTGATAGCAGATTCTGCTATCTTTCTGATGTGTGTTTTTTGTTATCTTAATAAAATCCTTACTTGCTTTTCAAAAAAAAAAAAAAATTATAACACAAATAGGGCAATGGGTGCCATGGCGGTAGTCATGATTGAATGGTCACATTATCACCATGACGTCTTCTTTTTTGTGCTAACTCACCAAAGGTGGTATTCGGGGAAAGATAGAATATCTCTAGTCGACCTTTCTCGTGTAGAATATAATAGAATACTTTATCGAAAAAAAGAATCTAAACTTCTTTAAATACGGAATGGCCAAGTCCATTAAAGATGATCCACTAAGGCCACATGTAGTGGCTCGTGAAAAGAACCGCCACCGACCGCCACCCGTTTCACCCCCACCACCACCGATCCGCCACCAGGACCGCCAGCCATCCCCCTCACCTTTCTAACGCGTGAATTTGTGGGGCCCACCATAATTATTTTTTTCCTTTTTTTCTTTTTCTCCTCCAACGGCTCTTTCTTTAATATTTTTTTTTTCTTTTAAACCAATAATACACTACATTTCTCTATATATACATACACTCTCATTCCATTATTTATCCAACACTACTGTCAATTCATATTTCACAAACACAAAAAAAAAAAAAAAAAAAAAAAAAAAATCAAATGGAAGTGGAAGATTTATTATATTGTTCGAAACAATTAGCATATTTATTGTATTTTTTTATTTATGTATTGTCTTTTATTTATTTAATTATGTAATGTTTTAAATTTTTAATAATATAATGTTTTAATTTTATTTAATAAAATGTTATTTGTATTTATTTATTGTATTTAAGTAATAATTTAAAATTGGTTAAAGCTGGAAATGGAGTGTATGATTGTGAGTGTTTAGTGAAAGGAATGTGAAATGAATGTTAAAAGGTTTGTGCTGATGTGGCACTGATGTAGAGGAGAAAAGTTCAGTGAAAGAATGGAATGATTGTATGTGTCCCTTAGCCCAAGAACGGGTAGCCGAGTAAGGATGGTTCACAGTTCAATAATAGCCTTATGAAAATAGACACGTCATCAGAATATAATGGTTTAGGCGGCTTTTTCACGACTTGCACAAAACAACAGAACTTTGGTGAAGTAGCTTATGTGGCTCCAAAATGAACATTTCCCCTATAAAATATGGTTGACAATTAACTTGTTTGTATGCTATTATTATATAATTATATAAATAAAAGGCAGTACGAGTAGTATTTAGACTTACATTTAGTTCATCATAACTAGCCATCTCTCTTCATACCTATACTTGTTCTTTCACTTTGAGAGAGATGGGCTCCATTGGAGCGGTGCATGAAGAAAGAGTTAAAGAAACTCAATCATTTTCCACAACCACTCACCATCACAAACAACAACTTGATGCTGGTGCTCTTTTTGTTCTCAAATCCAAAGGTTATACATCCTCCTCTATATTTAATTACTACCTTTTGTTTCCTTTCATCTTTGAATTCATCATTAGAGAATATATTATCATAATATTATATTACAAATTCATGATTTTTCTAGCTTTCTATGCTATCTTTGTCTTGAACATATCTTCTCAACTGATTTTTGATTTTTTTACGTTACTATAAATAAGTAGTTGAGGTCTTGATATCCTCTCAAGAAATTTCAGGTTCAAAATTTACTGACAACATATTTTAGAGTGTCCAGAAAAAATGGAGCGGTAGCACGGTTAAGCCACATATATTTGACTAAGCCACATATATTTGACTAAAAATATTTATATTCCCCTAGTAACCTAAAACTTTAAAAAATTTACACATTTTATGTTATTTTGATTTTCTAGCTCATATTCGTATGATGTCAAGTTTGGTCATTGGCCTAACAACTTGCTCCCTTTTTTAAGGTAAAAAAACAGAATCTCACATAAGCCAAAAGCAAATGTTGATTTAGTTAATGATGTTAGAAAAAAAAAAACTTCCAAAAATGAGTGTGGGTTTAACTTGTACACCTTCAATTCCTCCTCCTATATATTTTACAATGAATATCATAAAGACATAAAAGGAATCGATTCATCAGAAAGATGAAGGATTTGCGACCATTCAAGCTAGGGAACATGAGCATGAAACAATATTACAACAAACAAACCAAAGGCTTGATCATCAATTCTAAGTTTGGGAAACTAATTAACCCGTGGATATTAATCGAAGGCCATTAGCTTTCGATGATAGCTATAGCTTATTGGACTATATCACCAAGCTTTTGGTTCTATATATAAACGGGTATAAACAAATAAAAAATATATATATGTTCAAACTATGTGAAAGGTAGAGTAGTTTCACTACATAAAGCTTATTCTAGGAGTATTTTATATGTGTGGCTTCACGTTATTTTTAAACATGAGTATGTTTTTCTGTAAGAAAATAAATTAAAAGGGTATGAAGATCAAATTTTTTACAAATAACTCTTCAAATTGAAAACCATCCGATGTTATCGTACAAATTAAAATATTCATTCATTAAGGTCAGTCTCCACTCTCCAGTTTCCACCGGATCCAAGATTATTCACACTTAGTAGGACACAACACCCCACGTATTTATTGAACTTTAATGTATTCAATATTGAATATGAGTATTAATATTAATATATACTGTGCATATTTAATGTATTGTATCATATACTCATGGAGTAGGTTAGATGTATAACTATGTTGATTGATAATTCAACAAAACCCGCTATATGTGCCTGCAAACGTACTCTTATAATAATTGACGATAATAATTTATTATTGTATTCAATTATATTTGATTTGATAAAGTCTACATATATATATATATATATATATATATATATATATATATATATATATATATATATATATATATATATATATATATATATATATCCATATAATAATAGTTGTAAATATTTTATGTACAATTTAATGTTTTGAATTTATCAAATTTGTGATAATATCAATATCAATACGTACGTACCCATAATTTCACTAGTATCAATAACGAGACTTGACTTTATAGAATATGTAACCTTGTTTCTATTATATAAATTTATACGGAGTAATTATTTGAAACCTCAAGAGAGAGAATGAGAGAGAGTTTTAGAGAGAGAGAGAGAGAAAACGACCGGCGAGCAATGGATGGACACTAGAGAGATATAACGGCGACTACAGGACACACTACAGGTGAAACAACGGAAATCGTTTGACTTCATTCATGTTTTTCAATCACATTGGATGGTACCGAACTTGTGGAGATTCTTCAAAGCATATGGTTTGGTTCGAGATATTTACATCGCTCAAAAACGACTCAGGAACGGCTAAAATTCGCTTTCGTCGGATTTGGTGATATTCAAACTCACCAGATCCTTAAGCTCTATCAGTTTCAAGGGTAGGCCTGTCAGGGTATAGAAGGCCTTTGAAAGAAACCCCAACGACAAGAGGACCGACAGCAGCAAGCTAAATACGATGCTCGTGGCGAAAGATTCAAACGTGAAGAGACAATTAAGAAAACTGAAATCAACATGGACCAAGGCTATGTCAGAGACGATAGAAGTTACAAAGACACTATAGGGCCTCAAAGAGGCGACTTAAGAGAGTTTTTATCAAGGCCACGTAGTTCCGGTCATGGAACAATCCCGAGACAACATTCAACATCTGAACACAATAAAAAGGCTCCAATAGAAATCCCCAGCTTCAGAAAAGTACAGGTCAACGATTACCTAAATGATGATGGGATGTTCAACAATGCAGTTATTGGAGAAGTCGAGCAAATAGATGCCTTGGATAAACTTGATTCGTTATGAAAAATTGATGGGCTACAAGATTTCACAATCAAGTATTTAGGCAGTTTCGAAATCATGTTAATCTTAGACGGATCAGAAACAATGAATAACCTTTTGAATAACCCGAATCATCCAATACACGGATGGCTCCATAACATTCGACCTTGCAAAGACGTCCTATGGCCAGAAATACGGTTGACATGGATATCTATCATTGGTGTTTCTTCTACATGTTGGAGAGAAGAAACTTTCGTAATGGTTGCTCAATGGTGGGGTAAAATCCTGGATATGAAAAATTGCGCCATTAATATGCATAACCAAAATCTAGTTATTGGTAGAGTTTTATTGAAGCTAAGGGGCCATTCGGAGATCATTAATGATCAAATCATGCTCATGCACAAGGGAAACGGTTATCATGTCAGAGTAAGAGAAGAACACAAGGAAATTGTAGAATTAGATTTCAATTGCGATAATCATAATGAAGGTGTGAATGGAAACAACAATGTTTTCAAGACATCTGAATCTGATGAAGATTCCGATGACGAGGATGAAGCTTATGATTCAGAAGACGAGCCTCAGATAAACCCTGATCCCCTAAGCAATTTCTCCGGTGACCGAAAAATCAACCAGGAGGAAGAACACAAAACATTGGAAGATCAAGAGTCTTGCATGGGGAATAATGATTTATTTAAAAATTTAAATGATTACGTGGAGGAGCTCAAGAATACAGGTACATCCCCTTCTGACACCCCTGACAAACCAAGAGATAGATTTAATACAGGAGATGATATGTGCGAGAGATAGTCTTGGAAACCCTAACCACTCCTATCGATAAAACTTTACCTGAAAACACCCATTCTTGTCCCCTTAACCCTTCAGCTTTTCCAGCAAATAGCCCAAATCGTAGCCCAACAGCAAATAGCCCATTTAGCAGCCCACCAAAGTTTTTTCGTGTAAACCGCAGCCCAACAACCAGTCCAATTTCCATCCCTTCACAAAATAGACTCCCCAAATATCCCAGCCCAATACATGTTTCTCCTATAAACCCACCCATTACTCCTCTAGCTACCAGCCCAATTCAGGAGCCTAACCCAACTAAGTCCTCGAAATATAAGCCTAAAACTACCCAACTTGCGAAACCCAAATCTGTACATACACTCTACCTGACCCGACCCTCTATCCCTAACTCTCCATCTACAAACCTCAAACCCAAATCAACCTCATCACTTTCAAACCACTCGATGAAGAAATCTGAACCTGAACATTCCTCCCTTCAGGATAGAATTGACCGAAACAACAAATCACCTTCCACCCAAAAAACATCGTCGACCAACAAGAGTAACCTCTCTTCGCTATGCAATGACTGTGCCTGGACCAAAATTGGGAGTTGGAAAGTATCTTCAAGGATAATCCGAACCAAAACCATGGCTAGAAGCGGATCAAAATGGAATGGCAAAGAAGAGTGCAGGAATTGTGAGAAAAACTTAAAAAATATGAAAGATAAATCTGTGGAATCCAAGTCTTGCACATCGAATGGAAGCTGTTCAAATAGAATTTTTTTCTGGCAACAGTAAAGAGATTAGAGTTTATGGGGAAAAAATTGGGTCTAAAGTGGCCAGAGAACCACACCAACTGCAACAAACAGTAGTAAGATATCTTCACTTTATCGTTTTTTCATTAGTTCACTATGAAGATTATCTCTTTAAACATTAGAGGGTTCGGGAAAAATGGTGCTTTTAGATGGGCTAGAAGCTTGTGTTCAAGTGAAAGACCTTGTTTCTTTCTCCTTAAGGAAACAAAATGTAGGACTCTTCATGATAATTGGGTTAAAAATCTGTGGGGATCTTATAATTGTAGGTTCATTCAAAAAGAAGCTGTCGGGGCTTCGGACGGTTTACTGATGATTTGGGATACTAGTATTTTTTCCACTGAGTGTATGGAAATCAGCGAGTACTTCATAGCTGTGAAAGGCCAATGGAAGACCACAAACATGGAGACAATTGTGGTAAACATCTATGGTTCTCATGATGACGCGGGTAAAATTAGGTTATGGTCTGAGTTGGGCAAGAGGTTATCACAGCATGATACTACTTGGGTTATTTGCGGAGATTTCAATTAAGTTAGAGATGAGGCGGAAAGATTCAACTGTGATTTATTACCTTACCATGCGAAGAGATTCAACGAGTTTATAGAAAAATGACGGTTTATTGAAATCATCATGGGAGGAAAACGGTTTACACGTATAAGTGATGATGGGATGAAGATGAGCAAACTCGGCCGATTTTTGGTTACTGAAAAATTCCTTAATCTTTAGAATGATGTGTCGGCTATTGTACTTCAAAGGAAAGCCTCCGACCGCTGCCCAATTATACTTCGAGATAAATGCGTTGATTTTGGTCCAAAACCATTTAAACTTTTCAATGAATGGCTGTCCTTAGAAGGTGTAGACTTGATTATAGAAAACGCATGGAAAACTGAAGTTATGAGCCATAGAAAAGATTGTGTTTTCCGAAATAAACTCAAAAATGTGAAGCATGCTCTCAAAGAATGGAGCAAACCTCAATTCGGGTGTATAGAGTCGGAATTGAAAAAATTCAGAATATAGGCAAACATGTGGGAGACAGAAGTTGATACTAGAACTTTAAGTGACTTGGAAAGAAGTAAATGGCTAGATTCGAGAAAGAGATGGTTGAAATTAGATAGAGCCAAAGCTAATATGTTGAAAAAAAAAAGGCTAGAATCAAGTGGATAACGGAAGGTGATGAGAATTCAAGGTTTTTTCATACAACTATTCGAAGACGATATAACAAAAATAACATACGTGGGTTGAAAAATAAATTGTGTGTGGAACGAAAACTCCTGTGACATAAAAGATGCAATGTATCACCATTTCGTTCGGGCTTTTAGTTTACCCTCAACTCCTCGACCATCACTTGAACCAGTGATCTTCAACTACCCATCTATTTCACCAAATCAGAAAACAGACCTGGAACTCCAGTTTGGTGAAGATGAGATTCTTTCGGCGATAAAAGACTGTGGAAACGATAAAGCTCCAGGTCCGGACGGCTTTAATTTCCTTTTTTTTAAAAAAATTCTGGTCGATTTTAAAGAAGGATCTTATGGATGTTGTGAATTGGTTTTGGGAAACGGGTGAAATATTAAAGGGTTGCAACGCCTCGTGACTTTGGTACCGAAAGTAAATGATCCAATTGGCCTAAATGATTTTCGGCCAATAAGTCTAATCGGTAGCTACTATAAAATAATCTCAAAAACTCTTTCCAACCATTTGAGGAGGGTAGTACCAAGTGTGGTGGGCATGGAGCAAAGCGCGTTCCTCAAAGGATGTTACATCCTAGACGGGGTCTTGATTGCAAACGATACAATTGAATATCTTAAACGGAAACGAAAAAAGGGATTATCTTCAAAGTGGACTTCGAGAAAACTTTTGACTGTCTTAATTGAGATTTCTTGAATGAAGTTATGACTTGTATGGGGTTCGGAAATAGGGGGTGTAAATGGATTATGTCATGTCTTAAATCGACTGCTACTTCGATTTTGGTCAACGGATCACCGACAAATGAATTCTCAATGGGTAGACGGGTTAGACAATGTGATCATTTATCCCCGTTCTTATTCATTTTAGCAGCGGAGGGTCTCAATATACTCACAAAGGCCACAGTAGAGAAACGTATGTATAAGGGTATTGAAGTGGGAAACGACAACATTACAGTTTCGCATCTTCAATATGCGGACGATACGATCTTTTTTATAATTGTGGAAGAGAAGATGTAAAAAGCTTATTGAGTCTCCTAAAGTGTTTTGAACTTGCTTCTGGACTGAAAATTAACATGCGTAAGAGTATTTCGTTGGGGATTGGAATGAGCATCGAAGAGGTTTCGACCTTGGCTACTTATATCGGGTGTGATGTGGGTACCTTCCCGTTCAAATATCTCGGGTTTCCAATTGGTATGAAAATGAAGAAATTGCATGATTGGAAATGTGTAATTGAAAAATTCAAATGCAAGCTCTCGGATAGGAAAACACGTACAATTTCATTCGATGAACGTCTTACACTTGTAAAATCAGTCCTTTCTAGTCTTCCATTATATCACTTTTCGATCTACCGTGCCCCGCCTTGTGTGATTAAAGAATTAGAGCGTGTAAGGAAAAAAATTGGGGGGGATTCCGGGACGGGAAACAAAATTTCGTGGGTAAAATGGGATCAGGTTATCCTTCGATTTTCGGATAGGGGACTAAACATTGGGTCTCTTAATTGTAAAAACTTGGCATTGCTCGGGAAATGGTGGTGGAGGTTCTATAACGAACCTGAATCATTATGGGTAAATATAATAAAAAGCGTCTATGGTCACGATGGTGGATTAACCTCATCCACATCGAGGCCGTATACTTCCTCGACGGGTGTCTGGTCAAATATCGTTTATGCATGTCACAAAATTTCGGAGTTGGGTATCGAATTCAAAACCTCTTTTACAAATTCAGTAGGTGATGGATCCAATACCAAGTTCTGGAAAGATGTTTGGATTTGTGTGTAGCGACCCCGACAAATCGTCAAATGACGGCGTCATCTACGTATGGTCCCATTACATGGTCGTAAGTCTTTATAACAAAGTTTGACCGAAAAGTATGTCGCATTCATTTCATAAATAAGGGTGTTTCAAAGTTTACAAAAGTAGTTTCCATAACAAGTACATAACAATGTTTAAAGTTTGTATGAAACACATGCGACACGATTAAAAGTAGTCAAAAAGACGCTCCACGTATGCAAGTATACTCGACATCCAATGCAAGTATCAAATAGTATGAGCGGAAGCATGTATCACCTAAGTTCAAGGACCTGAGAAAAACATAGAGAAACTGTCAACGAAAACGTTGGTGAAATCATAGGTTTAAATAAGTAAATGAGTAATAGTAAGTTGAACCACAAGATTTGCAACATCGATAAAGCCATAGTACATTCTAAAAGTTAATATTCACGAGCACCCAATTATCAAAGCTTAACGTTCCGTCCGTTGAATACCCCATCAATTAGTGCTAGAACAACACTGTTCCCGAAAATATATTTCATTCGTAAACGGTAGCGAACCGTTTGAATGAGGGTTTGTCAAACCCATATGGCCATATAACATAAGTTCTCGCTTACACCATCTGATGTAACTAATGATAATCGGATTGAGGATTTTCGTTCTAAACTCGTATGTAGAATGTTTGTTTTCCCGTTCTTGTGTTCACTTAGTTTAAAAGAATCGTTTATGTTTTCTCATCCCAAAAGTAAGTTTAAAAGAGTAAAAGTGGGACTATGATCTCACCTTTGATTGCAAGAGTAAATAAGTACTTCAACAAGTAACCGTGTGCAAGGACAAGGCTAGTCTTGACCTAAACATATAGGTTATATCAATAACGGTAAACACAAACGGTCAAAGATGTTCAATTAGTCCTATGGCTCGTTACGACTCGATTATGAAGCATGTGAATCACGTTGTCAAGTTTCATGCAAGAATCAAGTATAAAAGCATGTTAGAACGATTGTAATAAAGTTTGAGTTGACATTTCAAAACCTTACCATTAGAAAGGAAATCTTATTATGTTTCCAACGATATTTGATTCATCGAAAACGGAGTTACGGTCAAAAAGTTATGGCCAAAACAAGTTTGCTGAAGTTCGGATGAAACAGGCAATTGTCACGGCGCGACAAATTGCTCCGCGGCGCGACAAATGCCTATGTTGAAGGTCAGAAAGCTTGAAAAACATGTTCTAAAATCACCCTTTGGGCCACGGCGCGACAAATTGCTCCGCGGCGCGACAATGGCCGTGGCCTGGTCCCTGGCCTGTTTCACTTGTTCAAGGCTTGGTAAAATTTCAAACAAACGCAAAACTCAAACCGTAAACAATTAGGAAGCGTATCTTATACCGTTGGAAAGCTCTTTTGACAAGGAACACAACTAAACATGTTTCATCAAACAAAAACAACATTTTCCATAACCGATTTCTCGTCAAGTGATCGTTTAAAAGTCCATTTTCAAAGTTTCAAGTTCATCAATTGCATTTTAAGTTTCGGGAATCCAATTTACACATACGATATGCCGTTTCGAAGGTAATTAAGCATACATTACAACTAATCACTAACAATTAACATTCCATGGCATTCAAGCATCAAAAGTTCATGTCAAGAACTATCAAACCCTAGTCAAACATCACAAAATCAATATTCATGTTTTTGAAGTTTTCTTAATCAACCTACGCATCAAAACGAAGCTAGTGACACTAGTAACACAATTAAAACATGCACTTTAACAATCTAACAACATTAACTCATCCAAAATCAAGGATTAAGCAAACCCATTTCAAGTTCATGCTAGTTACTCCAAAAACAACAAATCGAGCAAACCAAACATATATTCATGTTAGACTTGAGCCATAGACACTAACTAACACCATTTCAAATCAAAAACACGAATTTAGAGAAATCTAGAGTTTTAGAAATGTTACCCAAACGAGATGAAGTTGGTACCAAAATGAAGAGGATGAAGAGAGGATTACGAATATGTAATTTATTTTGTTGTAAGCCTCCTAGATCGGATTTAGATGATGATTGAATGAATTTGGTTTTGGGTGTGTGTTCTTGCTAGAGAGAAAGAGAGAGAGATGGAGGTGGAAATGAATGGGTGAAAGGGGTTGACCCTTTGACCTAGTCAAGGGTTTGATCCCTTGTCAAGTTTAGTCCCTCAACTTTCGTTCGGGTGCGGGAATTACCTAAACGAGATAATTTAAAACGCGTATCAACGGAAGATGTTATAAACATATAACGGACTTTATATTAGTATAACGGAAAAGTAATTGGAAAAAGGCGGGATGTTACATTACCCACTCCTTAAAAGAAATTTCGTCCCGAAATTTAAGTAGGCGTAGTAGTCGTTGTTTCTTCCTCGAGATCTTGCGTTTCCGAATTCACGAATAGATGAGGATACTTCCTTTGCATTTGATCTTGTCTTTCCCAAGTAAACTCGGGTCCCCTTTTGGCGTTCCAACGGACTTTAACAATCGGAATTCGGCTTTGTTTCAATGTCTTGACGGAGTTGTCCACAATTTCAACCGGTTCCTCCACAAAATGAAATTTGTCATCAATAGTAAGTTCTTCGAGAGGGATGACGATATCGGGTTCGGCAAGACACTTTTTCAAGTTAGATACATGGAAGGTGGGATGAACGGAGTTTAATTGAGGCGGAAGATCTAAACGATAAGCAACGGTTCCAATACGCTCCAAGATTTCGAAAGGACCAATATACCGCGGATTTAGCTTCCCGCGTTTCCCAAAACGGATTACACCCTTCCAAGGTGCGACTTTTAACATTACTCGGTCACCGACTTGAAATTCAAGATCGTTGCGTCGTTTGTCGGTATAGCTCTTTTGACGACTTCGGGCCGTCCTAAGCCTATCTCGGATTTGAACGATTTTCTCGGTGGTTTCGTGAATGAGTTCGGGTCCGGTGATTTGCACGTCGCCTACCTCGGCCCAACAAAGAGGTGAACGACATTTGCGGCCATATAGCGCTTCAAAAGGTGCGGCTTTAATACTCGCGTGATAACTATTGTTGTAAGAGAACTCGGCGAGAGGTAAGTGCTTGTCCCAAGCTTTTCCGAAATCAACCACGCAAGCTCGTAACATGTCCTCTAAGGTTTGAATTGTACGTTCGCTTTGTCCATCGGTTTGAGGATGATATGCGGTGCTCATGTCTAAACGCGTTCCCAATGCTTCTTGCAATGTACGCCAAAATCTAGAAACGAAACGGCCATCTCGGTCGGAGATAATCGACAAAGGTACACCGTGTCGGGCTACGATCTCCTTAATGTAAAGTTGTGCAAGTTTCTCCATTTTGTCCGTTTCTTTCATGGCAAGGAAGTGTGCGGATTTGGTGAGACGGTCAACAATAACCCAAATGGTATCATAACCGCCCGTCGTTTTTGGTAGCTTGGTGATAAAATCCATCGTTATCCTTTCCCACTTCCATTGCGGGATCTCGGGTTGTTGAAGTAGTCCGGACGGTCTTTGGTGTTCGGCTTTGACTTTGGAACATGTCAAACACTTGGAAACATAAGTAGCTACGTCCCTTTTGATGTTCGGCCACCAATATAGTTGTTTAAGGTCGTGGTACATCTTATTGGCACCGGGGTGAATCGAGTATCGTGACTTATGGGCTTCATCTAAAATAAGGCTTCGTAGGTCCCCATAACTAGGCACCCAAATCCTTCCGGCGTAATATCGGAGTCCGGTCTCCCTAATTTCGAATCGAGAGACGAGAATGTTCAAGAGCTCGTGTGAAAGGTTTTCATCCTTGAGAGCCTCATCTTGGGCTACCCGAATTTGGCTATTAAGGTTTGTGTGGATGGTGATGTTTAAGGCTCGGACACGAAGAGGCACCGCTCTTTCTTTTCGACTTAAAGCATCGGCTACTACATTTGCCTTCCCGGGATGGTAACGAAGCTCGCAATCGTAATCGTTTAAGGTTTCAATCCACCTTCGTTGTCTCATGTTTAGTTGCTTTTGATCGAAAATGTGTTGGAGGCTTTTGTGGTCGGTAAAGATAGTACTCTTGGTTCCATAAAGATAGTGTCTCCACATTTTAAGTGCAAAGACAACGGCTCCGAGTTCGAGATCATGTGTCGTATAGTTTCGTTCATGAATTTTGAGTTGTCGAGAAGCATAAGCAATGACTTTCGTTCGTTGCATCAATACACACCCAAAACCATGTTTCGAGGCATCACAATATACAACAAAGTCATCATTGCCTTCGGGAAGTGACAAGATAGGAGCGGTGGTTAGCTTCGTTTTCAAGATTTGGAATGCGGATTCATGTTCGGTCGCCCAAATGAATTTCTTTCCCTTGTGAGTCAATGCGGTTAGAGGACGTGCAACCAAAGAGAAGTTTTCGATGAATCTACGATAGTACCCGGCGAGACCCAAAAATTGACGAATGTGAGTAGGAGTAGTAGGAGTCTCCCATTTGCTAATGGCTTCGATTTTCGTTGGATCGACTTTAATACCTTGGTCACTTACAACATGACCAAGAAATTGAACTTCCTTTAACCAAAATTCACACTTGGAGAATTTGGCATAGAGTTGTTCTTGTCTTAAAAGTTCAAGCACAAGTCGGAGATGTTGTTCGTGCTCTTCTTCATTTTTAGAATAGATCAATATGTCATCGATGAACACAATAACGAATTTATCGAGATACGGTTTACACACGCGGTTCATAAGATCCATGAACACCGCCGGTGCGTTAGTGAGACCAAATGGCATGACAAGGAATTCATAACTACCATAACGAGTTCGGAAAGCGGTTTTGGAGACATCTTCCCCCTTAACCCTCAATTGATGATAACCCGAGCGGAGATCGATTTTCGAATATACACAAGACCCTTGTAGTTGATCAAAGAGGTCATCGATGCGAGGAAGAGGATATCGGTTCTTAACCGTCAATTTATTTAGTTCACGATAGTCAATGCACATTCGTAGGGATCCGTCTTTCTTTTTAACAAACAAAATCGGAGCGCCCCAAGGTGAATGGCTAGGTTGGATAAAACCACGATCAAGTAGTTCTTGGATTTGACTTTGCAATTCTTGCATTTCAGATGGAGCGAGTCTATATGGTGCACGCGCTACGGGTGCGGCTCCTGGAATAAGATCGATTTGAAATTCAACCGGTCGATGAGGTGGAAGACCTGGTAATTCGTCGGGAAATACATCGGAATAGTCACTAACAATTGGCACATCATCGATGTGCTTCTCATCGGACTCGACTTTCTTAACGTGAGCAAGGATCGCAAAACAACCCTTACGGAGTAGTTTTCTAACTTTAATACTCGAAACGAGGTTGAGTCCGGTGCAACTCTTATCGCCATAGACGATCAAAGGTTCACCATTCTCGATAGGAATTCGGATTGCGTTAAGATCACAAAGAATGTGAGATTTCGTTTTGACTAACCAATTCATACCGATTATTACATCAAAGCTTCCTAGTTCCATGGGTATCAAGTCAATTTCAAATTCCTTACTCAAAATGTTCAAAGTACACCCCCGGTAATATGTGTCGGCACTTAACAGTTTTCCGTCGGCCACTTCGATGGAATAAGTAGTATCTAAAGGGTGTGGTGGAGTGCAAAGGGTAGGAGCTAAAGTCTTGGACACAAAACATTTATCGGCACCCGAATCGAATAAGCAAGTAACATAAGAGTTGTTGAGAAGAAACGTACCCGTGACTAGTTCATTGTCATCTCGGGCTTCCTCGGTGTTGATGTTAAAGGCTCGGCCTCGGTTGTTGGGGTTGGCTTTCTTTTTCGGGCATTCGTTCTTATAATGGCCCGTTTGGCCACATTCATAACAAGTGACCGTCCTTGGAGGATTGGGCCCCTTTCGAGCGACGGGGGCGGTGCTTGTGCAATTGTTGGCCCTATGACCAACTCCTTGGCAACGGTGACAAATTAGCTTGTTACATTCGCCGTAATGATGTTTGTGGCACTTGTTGCACAAAGGTAAGTTTCCGACATAACCCTTCTTGCCGTCTTTGTTGAAGGGCTTTTTGGTGAAGGTGTTGTTGTTGTAGTTGGTTGATGGAGTGGCTTCCCATTTCCTTTTGTTGCCACCCGACTTGTCCTCGGCCTTAGGAGCCGGCACTACGATTTCGTCAACCGTTTCAATTAGTTGGCGAGCCATGTTCATAGCGGCTTGATGAGTAGTGGGTTTGGATGACATCACTCCTTGTTTGATGCTTTTTGGAAGACCGAGCATGTAGAGCTCAATCCTTTGAGATTCGGGGTTAACAAGATTAGGACACATCAAGGATAGTTCGGCGAAGCGTTGATTATAAGTTTTAAGATCGTTTCCGACCGCTTTCAAAGCTCTTAGTTCTTCTTCAAGTTTTCGGGTTTCTTCGCGCGGAAAATATTCGACAATCATCTTTTCCTTCAAATCGGTCCAAGAGAGGGCATGAGCTTCATCGGTACCCACCGATTGAACATAGGTGTTCCACCAAGTGAGAGCAACACCGGAGAACGTGTGGGTGGAGTATTTGACCTTGTCTTGATCCCGACAACCGCTTATGCTAAAGACGGCCTCGGTTTGTTCAAACCAACGAGTAAGCACAACCGGTCCACCGGTTCCATCATAAGTGTGAGGTTTGCACCCCATGAAAGCTTTGTAGGAGCATCCCTCGTTTGAGTTACCGGCCCCATTGTTGTTGTTGTTGTTGTGGTTGTTGTTATTGTTATTGTTGTTGGAAGAGTGACCGGCCATGGCCGCATCTACGGCGGTAGCTATCATCCGTTCGAGAGCTTGTTCGGGAGTTTCATTGCGGCGTACACGACGAGGAGCCATTGTTCCTTCAAAACAAAAGAATACCGTTGGTTAGTATTCTAAATGATACTAACCGTGATATGGGATAAAGATAGAGAGAAAATTATCCTTGACCCGCCTTAAATTCTTTATGTCATAATGTCGGTATGTTCATATGAGTCACCGTAATATAATTTCCGGGAATTATATTACCCAAATTCATATGTGCATTCGACATTACATCATATAGTCAAGGTGGCGTGTCAATTAAATTATACAACGCAAGATTTAGATAGGATAAGAGTAGATATGAGTAAGAGAGTTCGAGTATAAATGCACAAATAGTCAAGTAATTCCTACGTCAAGTCTATATGCCGGTTGTAGTCTAGACTCACCAATGTACCCTAAGACTCGGGGTTGACACCAATGAACTCTAAATCTCTACAACCAAAGCTCTGATACCACTTGTAGCGACCCCGACAAATCGTCAAATGACGGCGTCATCTACGTATGGTCCCATTACATGGTCGTAAGTCTTTATAACAAAGTTTGACCGAAAAGTATGTCGCATTCATTTCATAAATAAGGGTGTTTCAAAGTTTACAAAAGTAGTTTCCATAACAAGTACATAACAATGTTTAAAGTTTGTATGAAACACATGCGACACGATTAAAAGTAGTCAAAAAGACGCTCCACGTATGCAAGTATACTCGACATCCAATGCAAGTATCAAATAGTATGAGCGGAAGCATGTATCACCTAAGTTCAAGGACCTGAGAAAAACATAGAGAAACTGTCAACGAAAACGTTGGTGAAATCATAGGTTTAAATAAGTAAATGAGTAATAGTAAGTTGAACCACAAGATTTGCAACATCGATAAAGCCATAGTACATTCTAAAAGTTAATATTCACGAGCACCCAATTATCAAAGCTTAACGTTCCGTCCGTTGAATACCCCATCAATTAGTGCTAGAACAACACTGTTCCCGAAAATATATTTCATTCGTAAACGGTAGCGAACCGTTTGAATGAGGGTTTGTCAAACCCATATGGCCATATAACATAAGTTCTCGCTTACACCATCTGATGTAACTAATGATAATCGGATTGAGGATTTTCGTTCTAAACTCGTATGTAGAATGTTTGTTTTCCCGTTCTTGTGTTCACTTAGTTTAAAAGAATCGTTTATGTTTTCTCATCCCAAAAGTAAGTTTAAAAGAGTAAAAGTGGGACTATGATCTCACCTTTGATTGCAAGAGTAAATAAGTACTTCAACAAGTAACCGTGTGCAAGGACAAGGCTAGTCTTGACCTAAACATATAGGTTATATCAATAACGGTAAACACAAACGGTCAAAGATGTTCAATTAGTCCTATGGCTCGTTACGACTCGATTATGAAGCATGTGAATCACGTTGTCAAGTTTCATGCAAGAATCAAGTATAAAAGCATGTTAGAACGATTGTAATAAAGTTTGAGTTGACATTTCAAAACCTTACCATTAGAAAGGAAATCTTATTACGTTTCCAACGATATTTGATTCATCGAAAACGGAGTTACGGTCAAAAAGTTATGGCCAAAACAAGTTTGCTGAAGTTCTGATGAAACAGGCAATTGTCACGGCGCGACAAATTGCTCCGCGGCGCGACAAATGCCTATGTTGAAGGTCAGAAAGCTTGAAAAACATGTTCTAAAATCACCCTTTGGGCCACGGCGCGACAAATTGCTCCGCGGCGCGACAATGGCCGTGGCCTGGTCCCTGGCCTGTTTCACTTGTTCAAGGCTTGGTAAAATTTCAAACAAACGCAAAACTCAAACCGTAAACAATTAGGAAGCGTATCTTATACCGTTGGAAAGCTCTTTTGACAAGGAACACAACTAAACATGTTTCATCAAACAAAAACAACATTTTCCATAACCGATTTCTCGTCAAGTGATCGTTTAAAAGTCCATTTTCAAAGTTTCAAGTTCATCAATTGCATTTTAAGTTTCGGGAATCCAATTTACACATACGATATGCCGTTTCGAAGGTAATTAAGCATACATTACAACTAATCACTAACAATTAACATTCCATGGCATTCAAGCATCAAAAGTTCATGTCAAGAACTATCAAACCCTAGTCAAACATCACAAAATCAATATTCATGTTTTTGAAGTTTTCTTAATCAACCTACGCATCAAAACGAAGCTAGTGACACTAGTAACACAATTAAAACATGCACTTTAACAATCTAACAACATTAACTCATCCAAAATCAAGGATTAAGCAAACCCATTTCAAGTTCATGCTAGTTACTCCAAAAACAACAAATCGAGCAAACCAAACATATATTCATGTTAGACTTGAGCCATAGACACTAACTAACACCATTTCAAATCAAAAACACGAATTTAGAGAAATCTAGAGTTTTAGAAATGTTACCCAAACGAGATGAAGTTGGTACCAAAATGAAGAGGATGAAGAGAGGATTACGAATATGTAATTTATTTTGTTGTAAGCCTCCTAGATCGGATTTAGATGATGATTGAATGAATTTGGTTTTGGGTGTGTGTTCTTGCTAGAGAGAAAGAGAGAGAGATGGAGGTGGAAATGAATGGGTGAAAGGGGTTGACCCTTTGACCTAGTCAAGGGTTTGATCCCTTGTCAAGTTTAGTCCCTCAACTTTCGTTCGGGTGCGGGAATTACCTAAACGAGATAATTTAAAACGCGTATCAACGGAAGATGTTATAAACATATAACGGACTTTATATTAGTATAACGGAAAAGTAATTGGAAAAAGGCGGGATGTTACATTGTGGCGAAAGACTAGAAGACAGATTCATGAGACTGTTTCGTTTAGACTTAAATGGCGAAGCAACGGTGGCTTATCGAATCTTGTGGAATGGTGATAGCTGCAGCTTCAATGCGAATTGGATCCGGGAACCTCAAGGTCGTGTTCTTGATGAATTATCATTACTGAACAATATGATTAATTCTCTTTGCAGGCAAGCGGCTGGAAGTGATGTTTGGCGCTGGAACTAGGCCTCAAATGGCAAATTCACAACAACAAAAACTGACTCAGATTTTGTAAGAAAAGATGTTAGATGGTAAAGGACAACCGGAAACAATGCGAAATAATCTCATCCCAAAGAAATTTGAAATCTTCATTTGGCGAACTATGAAAAAAAGACTTCCAACCATGGTCGAATTGGATAATCGTTTAATCGACTTACACTCGATTAGATGTCCATTATGCGATAAAGATGTTGAGAATTGACCATTCCTTAATCTTCTGCAACTCGGTTATAGATATATGGTCACGAGTGTATAGATGGTGGGGGTTTGGTAGCATGACATATTTGAGCGTAAGTGAAGCCTTTTTGGGTAGTTGCAACATAACTCGTTCGGAGCTCGGGACAAAAATTTGGCAAGCGATCGAATGGACGTGCGGATATCTAATTTGGAAGAATCGAAACAATAAAATCTTCAAAAACAAATCGTGGAACGATCAAACAGCCTTAAGTGAAATTCAAATCCTAAGTTTCGACTGGATTTCAAGAAGAATCAAGGACAAAAAGATCGATTGGCATGTTTGATTGACGATGCCATAAGAGTATTTAATTTAATCATTGTATTTTACGTCTCGTGTATCAGTTTTGTTCTCAGCTTGCTGCTCTCTCGGCAGAAAACTGTTTATCGGCTAGTCTCATTTTTCCTTTTGCTTCATAGCATTAGAGTAGATTTAGCTTTGATACTGCTCGTGTGGTTTGTATGTTTGTATTTTTTGCTCGAGTTGTTAATCAAATTCATTGCCTTTCAAAAAAAACCCGTTTCTATTTATATACACTATTTACTACGAGTATTTATATTCATAAGGTGACGCATTTTTTTTTTTTTTTTTTTTTTCTAAACTTAACATAGTTGATAGTTCAATAATAAGTTCATGTTATGTTACACACTAAAGGATTTCAGGGCTCCATTCATGTCCCAACAACCGAACACAATTTATTGAATCAATTTTTACATTATATACGTATACGTATATGGATATAAATATATAAATAGTACCCTATAAGTTTGGGTAGTTGCTTCATCATTATTCTATTTAATTTGGTAAATTATTCAATTCGTAATTTAGAATTTAGATTTGAGGGACCACAATTGTGTGATGGTCGTTATATTATGCACCCCCATATATGTGTGATGCTCTTCCATTAAGATTTAATTGTACATTATTCATTTCTAAGTCGTCCCCTATTATTTATTCGTTTTCATAAATAAGTTAACATTAAAACTGTGTAGTTTTTTAATATTTTTAATGTATGAATGTAAAACAAAGATGTAGGTAAATAGTATTAGTATATAGTAGTAAATAAAACTGCAAAGTAAATAAAATGTCCAGTGTTATTACAATATTTTTTTTAAACAGTGGAGTATGTTCTTTGAACAATTCTAAATTTAATAACGATATATAA
Organism: Rutidosis leptorrhynchoides; assembly: GCF_046630445.1. Lineage (NCBI taxonomy): Eukaryota > Viridiplantae > Streptophyta > Magnoliopsida > Asterales > Asteraceae > Rutidosis > Rutidosis leptorrhynchoides. The sequence continues at coordinate 170,924,129 of NC_092333.1, forward strand.
ATATATAATATGTGACAGGGTCATGGTGGCATAGTGGATATCATTTGACGACATCGATAGTAGCACCACCACTTTTAAGTCTACCGTTTGCCTTTGCATCACTTGGATGGATTGCAGGAATTTTGTCGTTGGTGATCGGAGCGATCGTCACATTTTATTCGTACAATCTCATCTCGCTCGTTCTTGAACACCACGCTGAGTTGGGCCACCGTCATCTTCGCTTTCGTGACATGGCTTATGATATTTTAGGTAAACATATTTCATTATCTATCTAAAGAGTAACCTTTTGTTAAAAGGCAAAAATATACATAGATATCTAGGAAATTTGATATCATTAGTGCGATTTAACTTACATAAAAAGTTAGGAGAAATGATATGTTTACAAAAAAAAATTATAACAATGTTCACAAACTGAATTAGACCAATCAAATTAGAGAGCACGATAAGGGAGAAATAGTAGTTGTTTTTGATTCTCTTATGTCATCTCATCTTGTAAAATTTTGTGTAAATTTTACGTGAATGTAGCACCAGCACATTTCAATTTCAATTTCAATATGTTAATTATAGCAAAATTAATGACTGATGAATTTTGATGGGTCAACTTATTTGATAGTGCTTTTTGTTATTTGTTTTTTTGTGTAAATAAAAATATTAAGATATTATTGTGATAAATACAAATATTAATAGATATTTTTGCGTAAATAAAAATATTAAGATATTTTTGAGCAGTAGGTCACACGGCGGCCAATCCTTGTTCGTGTCAAACATATTTTTGGTGGAGTTATAGATGTGTTTGTTGTTGATTTTTCCTTTTCGATATATCTCTCTACTTGCTATTTCTACTTATGAAATTTAGCTTTAAAAAAAAAGATTTGAAAAAATGCAAGTGTATATCGTATTTGTCCACAATAGTCAAAGCCGTGATGTATATGATAATCATTAAAGAAAAGGGACCCAATAATGTAATGTGACGTACGGTCTTTATTTATTTTCTCTAATTTGATTTTCCCATTTCACAAAAAAAATCTATTACGGCTACTATTATGGAATGGCTCATTTATAATCAAGGCATGTACCATTTTCACCGACTCCGTCACCTAAAGATTATTTACCCCAATAAATAACTTGTATTCAATCATTGGCTATCATCTAGTTGTATTAAGGTAAGTAATCAATTTTGAGGTTGCATTCTCGAGATGAAGTATTTATAAATATTTGTAATATGAGTGTATTTTAAAAATAATACTTCGTGTATTCTAACTTTTATGATATATAGTAGTATATTTTTGTTGGTGGAGTATTATATTTCTAAGAAAACAAACTAAATGGATGGTAATGTGTTTTAACAGGCCCAATATGGGGTAAATACTATGTGGGCCCAATACAATTCATGGTGTGCTATGGTGCAGTTGTGGGCAATATTCTTTTGGGAGGTCAATGCCTCAAGGTAATTTCTATCATTTCTCTTTGATTATATTATTATGTTATGTAATTTATGTAATGTAATTATGTAAATTATGTAATGTAATTATGTATATGTATTGTAAATATATAACCAAAAAATGATCCGTTCATAATTTACAGGCAATATATGTGCTGTGGAATCCAAATGGATCAATGAAGCTATACGAATTCGTGGTTATTTTCGGCGCTTTTATGTTGATTTTGGCACAAATTCCTTCATTCCATTCCCTTCGCCATATCAACCTCGTATCTCTTGTACTATGTCTTATGTACAGTACTTGTGCTACTTCTGCTTCTATTTACATTGGTAAAATATTAATAACCTTATACCAAAATCCTTGTATGAATACTTGGTAAATATTTATTAGACATTAGATTTAGGATGACTTACGTTAGGTAAACTATCCTAAACCTATATCCTTATTAAAAAAATAATAATAATCATTAACCGTTTTTTTTTTTTTTTTTTTTCCTTTTTAGGAAATTCTTCGAAGGCGCCGCATAAGGATTACTCTTTGAGTAATGACCATGAAACTCGGATTTTTGGGATCTTTAATGCAATGGCGATTATCGCCACCACTTATGGAAATGGGATCATTCCGGAAATACAAGTAAACTATATTTAACTAGTTGAACTTGAATGATCGAGCATGTGTGCACCAGGTCACTAGACCTGGTGTGCACCTAGGCGTTTGTATTTCGACTAATATTCTTTATTCATGTGTAGGCGACACTTGCACCACCTGTTAAGGGGAAGATGTTCAAGGGGTTATGTGTTTGCTACACGGTTGTCATAGTAACTTTTTTTAGCGTTGCGGTGTCTGGGTACTGGGCTTTTGGTAACCAGTCGGCAGGCCTCGTTTTAAGTAACTTTCTTGATGATAATGATAAACCATTGGTTCCAAGATGGTTCATTATGATGACTAATATCTTCACCATACTCCAACTTTCAGCAGTTGCAGTAGTACGTTCATTTCACCAACCGATATTATCATAAACTAGTTATTTCATAGAAGTAATTTTTATGGATTTAACTTTTTTAAGTTATTTTTACTTGCAGGTTTATTTGCAACCGACGAATGAAGTTCTAGAAAAAACATTTTCTGACCCAACGAGTGGTGAATTTTCAGCTAGAAATGTGATTCCGAGAATTATTTCAAGATCAATGTCTGTGATGTTGGCTACAACAATGGCAGCAATGCTTCCGTTTTTTGGTGATATTAATGCGATGATTGGAGCCTTTGGGTTCTTACCATTGGACTTTGTGTTACCAGTTGTGTTTTATAACGTGACGTTTAAACCATCGAGACAGAGCCCTGTGTTTTGGTTAAATTCAACAATAGCAGTGGTTTTCTCTTTGGTTGGAGTTACTGCAGCTGTTGCAGCAGTAAGACAAATAAGTCTTGATGCCAAGACTTATAAATTATTTGCAAATGTATGATCTAATCATATTTTTAACTCGAATGTTGTAGGATTGCAAGTCGAATATTTAGCTTGGTAGTACTAAATACTAGGAAAGTAAATATTTTGTAAACGTTCTACTATCGTTCAACAAAAATATGAACTGAAATGCGCGTTTGGTAATCAAAGTTATTTGTAAAAGACAATTTTATTCGAAATGTAAAAAATATCTCAAGAAATTTAAGTTAACTACGTAGCAATTTTCATGATTACAGAAAGACAATTGAAAAGGGTCAAGAGATGTATAATATCAATGCTAACAGTCAATATACATAAATAACTGAATGATCAAATCTTCAAGTAATAAAAAAATAACAAGTTTTGAGACTTTGAAGATGGTAAACTAAGCTCACTTTGTATCATGGTTTACTCCCAATTACTAGTCCATTTGTTGTTAAGTATTCAAATGATGATGAGCCAGCTAGACATAGTCCTTGAGAGTTGATTGGTTGTAATGGTGAGTGGGACCAACCGAGTATGTACCCCGATGTTAGAAAGATGATGCTTTCGTTGTTTTCTAAGCTAGATCAGTCATCTAGGGGTTATCAGGTAAATTTAGTTTGTGCAGTCGGTGTCAAAATGGGTTGGGTCACGGGTCAAATAGTATTACTACCTCTGTCCCAACTTTATGTTGATTCTTGTTGAGTTTATGTGTGTGACTTGTTAAAGCCAAAATACAAAGTGAATCAAGCATTTACAACTGAATGGGTCGATATTACCACCTTAACAACCCTTTCGATTATCATATACTCTTCTATAATATAATATTCCAACGGGTATGATTGACTAATACACAAATGTTACAGGATGACTATGGGATTTTGAAGTTAAAACAAACATCAGAGAGGGAAGATTTTATAAACAGGTAAACTTGTCTCCTTAATTACTAGTAATTTTTAGATAGCTGCCTTTTAAAAAAAAAAAAAAAAAAAAAATGTGTGAGAGAGAAAAACAAGAGAGAGAGTGTGAGGCAAGGCACGTCTTCGGCAGGCACGGCGGGAGTTCGAGGGAGATACAACGGTCGCTACGAGAACAACAACAATCATGGGGGGTCAAACCGAAATCGATTAACATCGTACATGTTCTACAATTTTCCCGATGACTGGAAGGTGGTAGATTTTTGGAAACTCTTCAAACAATATGGGGCGGTGAGAGACGTATATATGGCCGGAAAAAGACTTTTCAACGGCCAGAAGTTCGCATTCGTAAGGTTTGCGGATGTTAATGATGCTGACAAACTGTTGAAGAAGTTAGAATCAATCAAGGTTAACGAGGTGATGATTAAAGTTTTCAAGGCAACTGTTAGGGCTCCAAAGAAAACAGTTCCAGCTCCTCATAATAAGATTCCAAATCAGTCTACCGGTTTTGATGCAAATCGTCTTCATGATGGGCGTACCTTTACTGATGTGTTAGGGAAGAGAAAGGAGACTTCAGATCTGCGTGACAAACTTAATGAAAAGAAAAGATGGGAAGAGGTCAAGAGGGATGTTCCAGATTATGGGGATGTTAAAAGAGAAAAGGTGGTGGTTATTGATGATGTTAAGAATGCAGATAGTGATGATAAATATGCAGATAATGTAGAGTTATTAAAAAACGCAGTCGTTGGGGAGGCAAGGAATAATGATATTATTCTAAACCTGGATGCTATCATGACTGCTGAAGGTTTCTCAGAAATTGAATACAAACGACTAGGTGGGTTGGGATTAATGTTTATCTTCAAAACCTTAGATGCTGCAAAATCTTTGGTGGAAGGTTTGCACCCTCTAAATAAATGGGTCCATAAAGTCGGTATGTGGGATTTCAATAATTGGCCGGAACAAAGAATGGCATGGCTCACTATTAAAGGAGTTCCACTACCATGTTGGACAGATAGAACTTTCACTTCGATTGCCGAGTGGTGGGGGTGGTCTATTTGTTGGAAAATTGTTCGCTAACAGGAAATCAAGATCTATTGCAAGGAAAAGTTTTTGCTAAACTACATAATCCGGAACTTGTTAATGAGTCTATTAAGCTAGTCTATAGATCAAAAATATATTTTATCAATGTTAAGGAGGAAGTTAAAGAAATTGTTGAGAACAAGCCATCAGATGTGTCTCAACAGTTCATATGTCATAAATGCAAAAATAGAAGATGTCAAGATACAGGATCATCAGAATATGATGATTCAGAGTCAGATGATTTTTACAGCGAGTCAAATGGTAGTGATATTGATGGTCATGGTCCTATCAAAGATGATGACGAATATAGTCTTTACAATGATGTTCTACGGAGTGAAGAAGATGAAGGCGAAGATTCTAAAATCTCCGGTGATGACATGCCGGAATTGAGAAAAGATCTACCGGTTGTAGAAGATGAGGAATTAGGCAATCTTGGGAATAGTGGCCCTAGTAATGATGAGGTGGTATGCGAGACAGCTGAGGAAAATAATGAGGTGGGGACACTTTTCAAGGAAAATACGCATGGGGGTCCCAAGGATATAAATACTGGTGCCCACGAAGACAACAATAAGCATGCTTCTTACCCTACTAATATTTCAAAAGATGCAAAAAACGATGGGAATAACGGTGCCAATGAGGAGAAAAATACTAATGGGCCAGGGAAAAATAATGGACCAAGTAACAAAGGGGAAGAGGATAGTCATGGGCCTAATAAAATATGTAGCTCTAATGGGTCTTCAAAAGTTGGGTCAGATGAATTTATCGGAGATACTAATGATGGGCTGGGGTCGGGTAACAAAGCTGATGGACTTCCAAAAGCTGGGTTTAGTGCTAATGGGGTTTCAAAGGCTGATGTACATGTGTCTCACAATTCTGATAACTCACAAGAAAACGTAGAAAGGGTTAGGCACCGAAAAAGAAAAGATAAACCAACCAAAAGAAAAGATAAATCATCCAAATCATCCAGGTCAATTCCTATCTCCTCTTTTTCTAACCACTGCTCAGAAAGCATTGACGATTTCTCGACAAGCTTGAGAGACAAAGCTGATTCCAAAGTCTCGAACAAAAAATCGATCGACATATCATATTGCAGTGATTGCTATTTAGTTGCAATGACTAATCAGAAGGCTGCAAATAGAATTCAACGTTTCAAAACCATAGGTCGATGTGGAACCAATTGTGGTAAGTCATACAAATGCAAAACATGTGGGAAGAGATCTAAGGTGAAGAGTAAGAAAGGCAGTGATATCCAAAACTTTAATGAGGTTCCAATTAGATCCGTTAATAGTGATGAGATACGTAAATATGGTGAACAAATTGGATTGAGGTGGTCCACCTCTATCCCAATGTAAGTCATGTTTTGTTCCATATCGTCTCCCTTTGTTATTTTATGAAGATTCTTTCACTTAACATTCGTGGTTTTGCGGTTAAGGGCAAGTTTGGGTGGGTGCGTAGTATTTGTATTAAAGAAAGATCATGTATAGCGGTATTTCAAGAAACCAAGAGTAAATGTGTTTCGGATAAATGGGTAAATGCCTTGTGGGGGGACACACATTTTGGGTTCATTCAAAAGGAGGCCATAGGAAAATCGGGGGGTTTATTAGTCATTTGGGATAAAGGTTCCTTTGAAGATATTGAGGCAACGGGCGGTGATTATTTTTTAGCTTTAAGAGGCAAATGGAAGAAGTCGGGTGAAGAGTCTATTGTTGTCAATGTGTATGGGCCACATAGTGATCATAAGAAAAAATTGATGTGGGATTCATTAGATAGGCTTATTAATAGTACTGACTCAAGTTGGTTGTTGTGTGGTGATTTTAATGAGGTTAGAAATAGTTCGGATAGGTTAAATTCTCAATTCCACCAATGTAGAGCCGATAGATTCAATGAGTTTATATATAGGAACAAATTGATTGAGATCCCGATTAGTGGTAGGAAATTTACGCGTATTAGTGATGATGGGTAAAATTTAGTAAACTTGATAGGTTTTTGGTCTCGGATAGATTCATTAGTTTGTGGGATGACCTTTCTATTATTACTTTAGACCGTAATCTCTCGGATCATTGTCCATTAATTCTTCGTGATAAACTTATTGATTATGGTCCAAAGCCTTTTAAAGTTTTCGATGAATGGTTCAATTATGTGGATGTTGATAAGGTAATCATTGAGGCGTGGAAACAACCGGTTAAAGGTGTGAAAAAAGATTGTATTTTTAGAGATCGTTTAAAAAATGTAAAAGCGGCTCTAAAAACATGGAACTATACTATGTTTGGGGGTCTTGACAAAGAAATCAACAATCTTAAAAAAGAAGCAACAGATTGGGAAATTAAGGCGGAAACACATCCGCTTAATGACTCGGAACGTGCTACATGGTTAGATTGTCGACGTCGTTGGGCCGAAAAGGAAAACATCAAAACAAATATGTTGAAACAAAAGGCAAGAATTAGATGGACGCTTGAGGGCGATGAGAACTCGAAATTTTTTCACGCTACGATACGAAGGAAATATAATAAGAATAATTTTCGTGGCATTTTCATTGATGGGGTTTGGTCCGAAGACCCGATAAAAGTTAAAGACGCCATCTTTTCTCACTTCCAGACATTATTTTGCAAAGATACAAGTCGCAGGCCAAAATTAACGGGCCGTGTCCCTGTTCAGTCTGGTTCAAACAGTCCATCTGGCCTTTCAGCTCAACGGGCCGCTCAGGCTACTGTCTGTTCTGGCCCACGTACTGTCTGTTCTGGCCCAAGTGATCACATAACTGGGCCTGCCACTGGTCTAGATGCCGGGCCGATACATTCTATATCCAATGAACCTGGCTGCTTTAATATTACCGAAAATGAAGCAGCTGACTTAGAAAAAACATTTAGTGAGGAAGAAATATGGGGTGCGATTAAAGAATGTGCTAGTAATAAAGCGCCCGGCCCAGATGGCTTTAATTTGAGTTTTTTTAAGAAATTTTGGGCAATCATCCGTGAAGACTTGGTTGATGCGATCAATGGTTTTTGGGAAGAAGGGTCAATTTCCCCGGGTTGCAACGCGTCTTTTATCACTCTTATCCCCAAAAAGCAAGATCCCTCGTGTTTTAATGAGTATAGGCCTATTAGCTTGATCGGAAGCTATTATAAGATCATTTCCAAATTGTTATCTATTCGTATTAGGAAGGTGATTCCTCATCTTATCGGCTTCGAACAAAGCGCGTTCATAAAAGGGCGAAACATTATTGATGGTGTTCTAATTGCCAATGAATCCCTTAATTTTCTAAAGAATAGTAACTCGCGAAGCATGATTTTTAAAGTTGATTTCGAGAAAGCCTTTGATAGTCTTCATTGGGATTTCCTAGATGATATGATGGGTTTTATGGGATTTGGGATAAAATGGAGGAGGTGGATTGCATCGTGCCTTAATTCGGCCTCCATTTTCGTTTTAGTTAATGGCTCTCCAACAAAAGAATTCAAGCTTGGGAAAGGAGTTCGGCAAGGCGATCCTTTATCGCCCTTCCTTTTTATTATCGCGGTGGAGGGTCTTAACCGTCTTACTAAATCGGCGGTTTCGAATAATCTTTTCAATGGGGTTGAAATCGGCAATGATAAAATTAATATCTCCCACCTCCAATATGCGGATGATACGATTTTTTTAGGTACTTGGAGTTTAGACAATATTGAAAACTTAATGAAACTTTTAAAATGCTTTGAATTGTGTTCCGGATTGAAGGTAAATTATAATAAAAGTAACCTCTTTGGAGTCGGGGTTGATAAATGTGAAATTGATGAGATGGCTAAATTGTTTGGTTGCAAGATTGGAACTTTTCCATTCACATATCTCGGGTTACCAATTGGAGCAAAAATGAATAAATCGTCGAGTTGGAAACCAATTATTGAAAACTTTGAAAAGCGATTGTCGGATTGGAAAGCACGTGCGATGTCATTCGGTGGACGTTTAACTCTCGTGACTTCGGTTCTAAATAGCTTGCCGTTGTATTACTTTTCGCTCTTCCGTGCCCCGCCTAGCGTGCTTAAAAAATTAGAGTGTGTGAGACGTAAATTTTTTTGGGGAGGGGCGGGTGACGAGTCAAAAATCTTGTGGGTCAAATGGGATGATGTCATACGCCCTTGGGCGGATGGCGGACTAAACGTCGGTTCTCTTAATTGTAAAAATCTTGCACTAATCGGCAAGTGGTGGTGGAGGTTTAAAACCGAAACTACCTCCTTGTGGGTTAGTGTTATTAAAAGCATTTATGGGAATTCGGGGCGACTTACTAAGGGTGGGGATATTTCTTTTTCATGCTCTAACTCTACTTGGAGCAATATTGTCAAAACAGGTCTCGATATTGACAAGCTAGGTGTCGACTTCTCTTCTTCTTTCACAAAAGTGATTGGTGATGGTAAGGCTACTAAATTTTGGGATGACGAATGGTTCAATGATAAAGCGTTCAAGATGTTGTTCAAGAGGCTCACAAGGCTAGATGTGGATCCTTTAGCTACTGTAGCAGATCGTATACAATGGGATGGACAGAATTGGGTTCCAAGATGGTGCTGGCTTCGTGATCCAGGTGGAAGAACTCGGACTGAATTGCTGAATTTGGAGCAGGTCATTGCGAACGTTAAATTACATCCGGGAAAAAATGATACATGGTCATGGAAGTTAAGCTCAAGTGGTACTTTCTCAACTCAAAAGTTAACATACATTATCATGTCTCATTGCTTTCCTCCTAGTGCAAATAATGTATCAACTCAAAAAAACAATTTGATCCCAAAAAAAGTGGGGGTCTTCGTTTGGAGGGCAAAGCGGAAGAGGTTGCCCGTGCTTGTCGAACTTGACAAGCGGGGTGTCGACCTCAATTCCGTTCGTTGTCCTCTTTGCGATGACACCTTGGAGTCGGTTGAGCATACATTATTTTCATGTGTTCATGCAAAAGTTGTTTGGGAAAAGGTCTACAATTGGTGGGGTAACTTGACTTCACTTGGTGGTTTCGATGATGCATTTGATGGGAAATTCCATACACAAGCTTCAATTTTGGGTGCGAAAATTTGGCAAGCGGTACAATGGACAACCGGGTATTTAATTTGGAAGAATAGAAACCAAAAGGTGTTCAAAAACTCGTCTTGGTCTCCTCCGATGGCACTAAACGAAATTCAGGTCAAGAGCTACGATTGGGTCGCGAAGCGGTGCAAATCTAAAAAAATTGAGTGGCATGATTGGTTAAATAATCCAATATCGGTCATACTGTAATTTATTTGCGATTTGTTTAGATGTAGCATAAGATTCTAGCTCGGTATCTTAGGTTGCATCTTTGCGAACTTTTTGTAATACTCTTATTATGTGATTGAATGAATATATATATTGCCTTTCAAAAAAAAAAAAAAAAAAATTACTAGTAATTTTTTATTCCCTCTAATTTAAATTAATTTTAGAATAGTCTTCGTAGCATTGAGTTTATTATATATAATATATTAATATTTATATGTTTATTTGAAAATGTAACCGTTTCAGATTTCCTGTTTCATTGACTCTCGAGATCATAGGGGTAAGGATAAAAAACTATTACTACAGAAGCGAAGAAGCGATGAACCATGACATCAGGGTGATGTTAGCAAATGTTAGACTTATTTTGCAAAAAATGTTGAAATGTCAGCAAAAATGAATCGGCTTTCACAAGGATTTGAAAGAAAGTTATCAAAGTTGTAGGGAGCATTTGTAAGTTAGGAACAGATTATAAGTCTTCAAAATATATGTCAATCTCACGAGGTCATCGATAGGTATACATCCATTTTTAAGGATGATTTTGTTGAAATTAAACAGAAAAGAGTACCTTTAGCATAAATTTAAACTTTGTACAACCAAATTAAATTGAATTCGAGTTTGAACACAATGCACGTGTACATAAAAATATTTCTCAGTCACGATCATCAAAAAACTGGTCATGAGGCGTTTGAACAAGTCGTGTGCGAGTTTGTTCGAACGAATGGTGTAAATTCTCAAAAAAATAAAGTGTATTTAAAACTTTACAAGTAGTGTATATTGACTAATTTCCCTAAAGTTAATGTAGTATATACATCTTAAAGAATAATATTATCATTATCAAAATTATATATATCAATGGAACAAGGTAATCAATAAGTACACCATACACTGATACACATCCTTTTTTTTTTTTTTTTTTACAATGAGCTAAAAAAATAGTGTATCTTTAGCGCTTTTGAAACTAGGTACAAGCTAATTAACACGAATATCTACTATAAAGGTCTTTAATCGCTGTTTTAAGCTTCTGCTCGTTTAACGGTTTGGATACATTAATATCGATTCCTGCTGCAAAAAACTTGTTTAGCTCTTCACCTTGTGCATGTGCTGTTAATCCTATTATGGGAATGTGAACACCGTAATCTTTCTCTGTTTCTCGTATCTGTCTCGTTGCTTCACAACCGTCCATCACCGGCATCTAAAAGACCATATGAAAAAACATTAAAACTTGTAGACTATATTATAAAGGGGTAAAATGGGTATGGCTTGAAACGGGTCACTTTTAGTACACGTTCAGTTGGTTGACCCACAAACCCTTCTTTGTCCATTTTCAAATCTGTTAATGGATATATCTAACTATAGCCGATCTAAAGTTTCAAATAATAACTATTTAGAGATTTGTATCAGTTAAAAATGGGAGCTTTTTATAACCCATTTGAATAAAAATAGTTATTTGGATATATCTAACTATTTGTTGCATAGTTGATAGGTTTTTGGGCAGTGTATGTACTGGCCCTTTCAATGTTTTGTAACAACTTTTTTTCATTCCTCGTCCCTGAACTTGACATCAATTTTGACTCCTCGTCCCTTTTCTTTTTTTTTGTGCATCCCTCGTCCCTAGTGTATTACAATTCTACATCCCTCGTCCTCCCGTCTACTTTCTGTCAAATCCAGCCGTTAGGTGTAGTCATGTGCTAAGCATGTGAGGGTATTTAAAACCATGAACTTGCATACATTTAAAACCTAACCACACAACTCTAAAAGATACACACTTTGAATGTTTTCTAAATTCAGCCACCACCTTACATAGCTCACGAAAGTTGACCCGAGTTGTGTCAATTACAAGCAATACAAAACTTGACCCGGATACATCATTAGCCCGCGGGCCGTCAAATTCACTTAAAGGAACCGATTCTTGAGATATGGGCCGGCTCAAATATTCAAAACTTAAATTTACATCGGATCTTGAATAGCCCGTTTTACGCTTTTCTTGTCTAAACTTCCCTAAAGTTTCTGAAAGTTGTTGCAAGTTTTTCGTTGTTAAAACGTTTATCCTGCGAGCTTGTAGAAACTTGTGTATCATTTTTTTTCCTTTCGTCACTACTAATGAAATAAACAACTGTAGAAGAGTTATTATCTTTATGTTGTGGACTACAGAAAGGAGTGGTTGACTTTGAGGACAAGTTTGACTTTTCGTCTTCGCTAATACCACGTAGATCACATGAAGAAACTTTTAAAACAACGTTAAACCGAAAACATGTCCCCTTTTCGCGAGGTTTCTTAGCAACTACGCTTATATCACCACCCATTAATCGTACCATAGATTGAACAATCCATAATCCTAATCCCGTGCCTTCGATTTCAGGAGCTGTTTCTTTAACTTGAACATAATGTTCAAAAACCGAAGCTTGTTTCTCTTTTGGTATACCTTTTCCAGTATCATTTACTTCAAAAACAAACTCCATACTATTAGGATCATGTCGAATTTCATCTATTGTTTCAAAGTTACCACCTTTTTCCTCGTTTTTGAAAAAGAATCTTGATAGACATCGTGCGGATGATTCATGTTTAAAAGCAAATGTTGAACTTTGTAACCTTGGCTTCATGGCACGAGCACGAACAGAAACATAACCTTCTGATGTGAATTTGATAGCATTGCTCAGTAAGTTTGATAATATTTGTTTAAGCATTCGCTCGTCACCTATAACTTGTGAAAAATTGTTCAATGAACCATCTTTAAGATCCAAAAGCACATCAACATCTTTCTTTAAACCAACAGGATAGAATAAGTCAACCACACCCTCGACTACTTTGACCAAATCAAACTGTTTTGCTTCTAACGGCATCTTCCCTGCTTCAATTTTACTCGTATCAAGAATAGAGTTCAGTATACCTGAAAAACCAAACTCGCAGACTTAGAAATATGTCTATTAGTATTGCAGTATTGCCGACATGATTAAGTTTATTTGCAGACATAAAAGCAAACAGTCTTTACCTTTAGGCCACGCAATTTGTACATAAATTAACCAAATTTTTCGCATAAAAAGCCACATGAACATGAGAAAAGCTTACTATGAAGATATTCTGGACATGATTGCACACTCCTCAAGTTTTTAGCTAATTCTGATCCTTGATGAACTTCAATGATTGACATTTCCGAAAAACCAGTAATGCCTGCTAGTGAAGCGCGTATATCATGACTCGCAGAAACAAATGCACGATTTTGATTATCGCGCGTTCGTTCGGCTTGTTGTGTTGCTTCCATTTGTTTTACAAGTGAAGCTTTTAAGCACATATGTTTTCTTTCTGCTCTCACAATTAGGACCACGAACGCGAAAATAGATATAGAAATAGTAACAAATATAAGAAAAAGAAACGCGAACACATATATGGTATCATTGTTCATCTTGCTATGCAGTCCATCATATGGTATTGCCAATACAAACACCTGAAAAAATTCCATTTTAACGTCAAAAAAAATATAAAAGTACAAATTTCATTGAAAAGTTTCAAACTTTGCACAGAATACACATTCTTGTTTGTACCCTCAAAAAGGCTTAAAATTTTCAATAAGATTACACTTACTTTTTGTTAACAGAAATAAAATGAGAAAAGTCTTGATTAACTAGAATCATACCGATTGCATTCCATTGATGTTGATAGAGGAATAGTACAAGATATATTTTGTTCCCGAAATGTCCAAAACATATGATTGCGTCCCTTCATTGTTGAGTTTCAAAGTAATGTTATGATCATCATCAATTCGGTTTCCATCATCTTTCAGAATCTTGAAATAAATCGTTGTGTTCCCATCATAAACCACACGAGTGTTTTGGATTGTATTACTTAATACGTCCCCATCTTTCGTACACAAGTACAAACCTCCATCGAAAAGTTTAATCCCCGAGAACACATCAAATAAAGATTTAAGATCAAATCCGAGCGAGACAACTCCATTATTATCCAGAGAAACTGTATTCAAAACTAAAGTTTTATTTACATCATTCCATAACTTCCCTAATGAAGCAATATTTCGATTTGTAGTATTTAAAGCTTGTTGTACCCAGCTTTCGTTAACCAAAATTTGAGGCGCAAACATAACAGATTCTCCATAATACTCCCCTGTATCATAATCAACCTGTTGAGTGTACCACAAGTAATTCTTTCCGCTTTTCATAGCATTTGTAAATGAAGTATTTGAATAAATAGCAAAAATTTGTTGTTGGCCTTGAGAATAAAACGCAAAGAACAATCCATCTTTTTCGATATATGAAATGTGAGATAGTTGTGGTACCATCAACAATGCTTGAGACATTAAAGGTGCCACCTTTAAACAAATAAAATAATAAATTTCACATGTTAGGAACTGAACTGTTTTTTGAATTTTGATAGAACAAAGTAAATTTATGAAATTTACAAACCTTAGTTTCGATATCTGAGAATGTGAGTCGCGTTTTATTTACAGACTTGGCTGCTAGTTTGGCTAAATTGGTTGCTGATGAGCTCATTGGAAGCAATAAATTAGTCGCGTTTTGTACAACGGACCATAATTCTTGATGCATTTTATAGGTGATCAAATCGGCTTTTTCTGCAACTTCTTTGATCCTTAGAACCCAAAATGGGATCAATAAGCTAGGAAGCAGCAGCCCAATCAACGCCTGCAAACATGAATGTCATGAACACAATATATGAAATCTTTACGAATCATGCAAACTGTTAGAATTAATTCATAAGTGCAAATAGTATTGAATATGGATTAATACTATACTATGTTTAGAGATCAATAAAACTTGAAATATAACAAGTTTTTATTCTATATAACTCAAAAGTTAACATATTTATACAATTTCATCCTTCTTAAAGTGTAGAGTTTCAACCAGAAAGTTCATCACATGTATACAATTTTTCAAAATGAAGAGTAATATGAATTATATACATATACAGGAATACAGGAAGATTATGAGAAACAATTACCAGTACAATGAAGAGAGAAAATCGTCTTGATGGAGTCATATTGTTGATCTTCAAGCAAATTTTGGTGATTGTAATCAATCAATGGTGTGTAATTGGTGTAATATTATTGTTAATGATGATGATGTGATGAAAACCAGCTGACTAACTTAAATTTAAAATAAGTTGCAAAAATATATGGTGCAGTGTATATGGTGTTTTTCAGTAATCAATATATGGTAACAAAATCTTTGTATATGGTGTTTTTCAGTTATCAATAATAGTACTATACCAGTAATATTCACTTATGGTAACAAAATAAAATGTGCTATCGTGATATGTTTCGATGATGGTAGTGGACCATGTATCGGTTAATGGGCCTGGAATTGATAACGTGCCTGTTCTTGGGCCTGATGTTGGTGACTGATCAAATGCTGAGGCTTCTGGACTTGGGTTAAACCTCAATTCGGGTACCTGTCTTGGGTCACAGAAAGTGAGGAATAGAAAACCCATTGCTAATTTTTTGATGATATCAAAATTAAAATGTCTTTGAAGAATAAGGATAAACAAGAGGTTGTTTCGGATGGTCTGAAGGATGACAATAGACAAGCACATAGACATTAATGATTTTAAGGCGGTGGAGTTTGGTCGGGGAGGCATGAGGTATTGCGGTTGTACCAATCCGTTGTGTGATGGGTTTTGTAAAGAATTGTCGTTATAAGAAACCGCTAGAAGAAGTTGTGGACAAGTCCTATTTTAGAAAGAATAAAAAGGAGAAGATCGTTTTGAGCTCTTTTAGCTTACATGACAATGTCCATGATATACACTTTGGTGATGAGGCTCAAAAGTTGTTCGTTGAAGATCAAGTCGGGGATGTTGGTGGATGTTCGTCAAATGCGGGTATAGATCTGGAACGCAAACCGGCGGTGAAAGGCTTCTTTCAAGATTTAGAAGATCGTGGTACTATCGCTCCCTCCGAGGCAATTTTAGTTGGTGACGACTCTTTAAATGTTTTAACTTATAAGATCGTTAATTGGAATGGGAAAAGAATTGATCGAGAGACCATTAACGGGAAGATGAAGAAGTCGGTTCCTTAGTTGTTCCTTGTTTTGTTAATGTTGAGTCTTAAAACGTACCGTAGGTTTTGTTTGGGTGCGATTGGCTTTGTTTTTGTGATGTTGTAGATTTGGTTTTACCTTTTGTCATAAATTTTCGTTTCGCGGTTTTTAGTTTTTTTCATGGTTGAGGCTCGATTTTAGATAGTCATAGGTTGTATATTCTCGCTTTGCGCTATCTTATTGTATCTTTCGGTTGGGAACGTTTTCTTTTGAAAAACGTTTTTGTTTCTATACGAGTTCGCGTTATTTTTGCAAAAAAAGAAAAGAAAAAAGAATGCAATTGTAATTAAAAAATTTACAACACTCTTTTAGGAGATACTTTAGTACAAAATATATTTCATAACTATTCATTAAGTTATTGGTTTTGAAGCCACCAAATTATAGTATAGTGAGTGATAAATCTTCCAGAGTCTTGACTTATTCCTTTCCAAAATAAGGTGGTAAAGGTGTTCGTATTGACATCACGACCGAATGACCTGATGAAAGGAACAACAAAGGGGCTTCTAAAGCCGGTTAACTTGGCTTCCTCGTTTGTTTACTTCTGATGCATGTCGATAGTTGATGTAGTTTGGATTGCTTATGCTTTCTTCAGTTCGTGTCCCTTTGGTGTCAAATTTAGTTTGTTTCGTTTTCCGCATTGGTTGAGGTGTTGTGTTTCATGTGTGGCTCGGTTAGAGTTAGCTAAGTCTAGTTATAGTTTTCATTCTAGCATGTTTATTTTTTGTAAGCCGTTTTTTTTTTTTTTTTTGATTTGATGTATCATTTTTAAGGTTATTTCATTTATTGACGAAGGTTTTTCTAATTTTAATAGTTTTCGTTATTTTACTAAGAAAATGTAAGATAATTTTAATACGTACGAAATTGTTATAGTCACCATTTTCGACTTTTGGTGTTTATTGTTTCCTAGTAAGTTCTGATCGTGTTCATCGAACTTTATCAAGATAACGACGGAGATTATTTTTTTGGTTAAGCGAGGAAACCCTCCCATGAACGAGTACATTGGCTCCCCCATAGAAGGTAAAACCTCGGATAATCAAGTCCCCCGAGCGTGAGACCTGGTACCGGGTGAATTGCGCATCATGCGCACCCTCTAGTCACACTCATTTTTTGAACAATTTGGCATAGCCAGGAATTGAACCCGAGTGGTGTGCTTCATTGGGCAACTCGAATGGAGATTTGTACACCAACATTTCGAGTCATTTGGTTGGATTTGTCTCATACTTTCTCTGAGCATGTATGGGAGATTTCTTGTATTAGTTACCACTTATGTAAACTTCTTGGCCAAGGAAATGGTCGAAACAGTCACGCAGAACCCGATAATTAAAAATAATTACCCTCTCCGAGTATCCTACTAAACAGAGAAAACTAGTTGGGCGACCTGGCTTTGCGCCGGTTTTTCACCCTTGATTAACATTAATTACATAGGTAATTATTGAGAAAGTAACTGTTTATCATATTTTTTTTTGTTTTATTTTTCGTTTTGTCGGGGAAGGACCCAAAATAGTTATGTGATTGATTTGTAATAAGCGTGAAAGTAATTATTCATCGTTATTTGTTTTAGTTTTCGTCTTGTCGAGAGAAAAGACCCAAATTCTCAATCAATAAAGTGAGACGTACATCAACGATTGGTACAAACCATGGGCGGTTTTATGTAGCGGCAAGGGGGCGCCCGCCCCCAGTGGATTTGCAATTTTCAGTGTAAAAATTTCAAATTTTTCGACTATCTCCAATGAATTTTTTTGCTCCAAAACATAAATATTTTGCCGCAAAAACGTTCAAATGTTGTCCAAAAAAATCCAAATTTAGCCCGAAAACCTTCAAATTTTGTCGAAAGAGCTCCATATTTTGTCCAAAAACCTCCATTTTTTTGGCCAAAAAATTGCTACGTTTTAAAAAAAAAATTCGCCCCGGTAAGAAAAAATTATGCTTCCACCACTGGTACAAACTATTTAATAAAATAGAAAAAACTATTTTTATAATATATGTGTGTGTGTATATATATATATATATATATATATATATATATATATATATATATATATATATATATATATATATATAGGGGGCAGGATCAATGGGGAAGTAACCAATCGGGGGGAAGCAAAAAAAAATAAAAAATTTGTTTTTTTTGAATTTTTTTTTTCGGCATCAAGATCACACAAAAATATGAACATTTAGAAGAGACACTTCGTGATGAATGTTATTATTTAGGCGGGAAAACGATCGACAAAAATAACATTCAAGATAATATTGTTCGTGAAGAATATGAACATTTTTTTTTCATGTTTTGTGAAGTAAAATTTAGCCCGATTTATAGTTTAGGGTTTAGGGTTTAGGGTTTGGTGTTTTGGGTTTATTCCATAAACCCAAAACATCAAACCCTAAACCCTAAACCCTAAACTCTAAACCGTTCGTGTTAAAAACTCAATCTAAATCCTAAATCTAAACCCTAAATCTAAACCCTAAACCCTAAATTTCTAAACCCTAATATCTAAATCCTATAAACCCTAATATCTAAACCCTAATATCTAAACCCCAATAGCTAAAACCTCAAAATACGCTCGAAAAACACGATAATTGTTATATATTACTTCTTCGAGCGTTTTCCCGCCAAAATAAAAATATTTATCACAAAGTGTCTCTACTAAATGTTCATATTTTCATCTCATCTATAATGTTCGTGAACAAAGTTTTTTCAAAAAACGAAAAAAAAAAGTTTTTGCTTCCCCCCGCTTCCCCCCGAATGGTTACTTCCCTCTTGATCCTACCACTATATATATATATATATATATATATAATAACAATAGAACAGTTATTAAAAAATGAGTTACGTGGTTAATTTTTAATAAGAAAAAAAGTTAAACAATAATAAAGTGGAAAATTATGTGATTGATTTAATAATAATAATAATAATAATAATAATAATAATAATAATAGTGAATAGTTGTTAGATAGTAAAAATTGTGTAATGGATTTATATGAATGAGGTATTTTATGGTTAAATTATAAAATGTGAAAAATTTGTGTTAAGTTTTTAAAACTATATAGTTAAGTACTATAAAGGATGTGTGTGAATTGTAAAAAATAAAAAGTTTGTGGTAAGTTTGTGTTTATAAAGTTCAATATTCACTTTGCCTATACCTTTTAGATATATAGAATAGTGTGAAAAGTTTGTGGTAAGTTTTTATTAAAACTATATAGTTAAGTATTATAAAGGGTATGTGTGAATTGTAAAAAATAAAAAGTTTGTGGTAAGTTTGTGAAGTTTATAAAGTTCACTATTCACTTTGTCTATACCTTTTAGATATATAGAATAACAAGTATTCGAGTCGGCCCGCTTCGCTGGGCCCAAAATCGCTAGCCTGTAAAAAAAAAAAAAAAAAAAGAACCCTTGCAAGAATCAAACCTGCACCCATCTAGAAACAATAAAGGCCACCAAGCCACCGAGCCACTTATGTCTTTGTGTTATTATATTACAGTTAGTGATATTTATATAGTTAAAAACGTCGCTATCAAAATTGCAAAGGGTAGCGCTGTAGATACTGATAAGTGTAGGGGATGAAATTGAAAAAATTGCATTTAAGTTTCAAATAAATAGTGACTGTTTTTTGTCTTTTTTTTTTGTTTGTTTTGTAAATGAATATATATAGAATAATATCCTTCATATATAGTATGTGTAAACTTAATGGAATCCAATATACGGAGTATTAAACTACTAGTGCTAAAACACGTGTGATATATGACAATAGTACAATGGAAATACCGTAAACGGTAACATCTCATACAAGCAAGAAACGAAAGGTTAAATTTATTACTACGTAGATAATTAAAGTCACTTACGGTAGATTCTAGCTCAGTATCGTTTCGTTTGTAGCTAAGGTTCATTCTTTGTATTTGAGATATTTGAGTTTTAATAATAACTAGCAAAAGTGACCCGCGCGATGCCGCGGGGCCTTTCGGATTGCATATTATAGGTGACGTAGCGTTATATATCTACAGAATTAAAAACGTTTTGCTACGGGTTTGAATACACGTGGTTAGTATCTAGTATACCTAATGGTCAGTGCGTTTTTAACGCCGGGAAGATTGCGTAAAAAAGGGAAACGGAATCATCAATATGATGTAGGTAGTTTGGGTTGTTTATTATACGTGTATGTATATAAATGGAAGATAGACCGGAGTATTTACCGTTTTTTGAAAAACTTCCGTTTCGCGTATAGTTAGTTGCGTTGGGTTCTTAATATTATTTCGAGTTGAACGGTGGCGTCGGAAAAATTTAACGCCTAGCGAGCGAGAAGATATGCGTCTTTGAAAATTTGAGTGGAGTTGATTAATTAAAATAAAGATTTGACATTTTGTACCCCTGTTTTGGGGGGTGAAATTGCATATTGTTCAAAGTTGGGGGGCGGAGCTGTTTTTTTGCCTTTGTTTTTTCCCTTTGTAGTTTGATTTGGGTTTTTTTAGGCAAAACGACCAAAATGGTCATGCCTCTTAGTATATACTAGTCCGGATCCGGCCCGCGCGATGCGGCGGGGGCTTTCGGCTTGTGTATTCATATTTAACGTAGCGTTGTGTATTTACAGAGGGGAAAAGCGGCTCATGTCTTAAGCGCTTTTTTAGATGTCGTTGTCTTAACCGTTTTTTAAAAAGTGTCCGTTTCGAACGTAGTTAGTTTCGTTTTGTTCATAAAAAAATTTCGAGTGTAAGGGTGTTGTAGGAAAAATTTAACTTGCGGCGAACAGAAAGATACGGGATGTCGTTGTGTTAAGCGTTTTTTAAAAAGTGTCCGTTTCGCGTATAGTTAGTCTCGTTGGCTTTGTGAGACTGTTTCGAGTTGAACGGTGGCCTCGGAAAAATTTAACTCGCACCGAGCGAGAAGATTATAACAACCCGAAAATTTCTGACAAAATTTAAACGTAACTTTTATGTAATTTCAACGATTCACGAACAATTATTTGAAAATAATTATGTATTTGTATTATTATTAATATTGTTTTAAACAATATTATCATTAATTATTTTATATCATTTGCAATTATTATTATCAGTAATATAATTTTAATTAGTATGAGTATTAATACTTAACATTAATATTAGAATAATGAAATATCATTATGATTATTATTAATATTATTATTATCAAAATTATTGTTATTATCATTTATCATTTATTATCAATAATATTAGTATTAACATAATTATTAATAAATATCATTATTCTTGTTATTTATATTAGTATTAGTATTCTTATATTAAAAGCATTATTATTATTATTATTATTATTATTATTATTATTATTATTATTATTATTATTATTATTATTATTATACTTATTATTATTATTATTATTATTATTATTATTATTATTATTATTATTATTATTATTATTATTATTATTATTATTATTATTATTATTATTATTATTATTATTATTACAATTATTACTATTATTAATAATATAATTATTATTATTAATAATTATTATTAATTTGTATTATTATTAATATAATTATTAATTATTAAGCTTAATTAAATAAAATACCTAAATTAGGTAATATTACTATATTTTTTTTATGAATCATCAATTTTTTTTATTTCTTTTCCCACGATCTGTTTTTCTTTATTTTGTATATATTTTATAAACAAATTAGGTATTCAGCTTATTTTTATATTTTTATAATATGTTTTTTATTTTTTTATGTGATCGTATCTGTTTTATTTATTTATTTCTTGATCGTGATTCTTAATAGACTTACATTACTGCATTGTACAGTCAACTAACATTATCAATATCATTTATATAATGATGTTTGATTTCTGCAAATCAGAAAACAAAAACAGCAAATCAGATATAAAAAAAACCCAATACATCTCTGTTCTAGATCCATTTTTAACAAATTCAAAATCGACTTCCATTTTAAAATCCTTAAACGCAGTTTTGTTAGAAATCCCTTAGTGAAACTATGTGCAAAATCTCAGGTTCCAATTTCCATTATCAAATTCAAATTTTCGAGTCAAAGATTTAATATAAAAAGTCAAACGAACCTTCTTTGAAGAAATTCGAGTTACATGTTATGATTAAGGTAAAATTGATATTTTCTAAAGTTTCAATGAATGTTTTCTAACATATTTCATGTTATAATGTTTATCTAAAACGATCTAGAAATTGAGATTGAGTTTTGAGTTCTTTATTTTATTTTTTTCGAACAGCAGCAGCTTCTTTATTCATTAATTTTTATTTTTATTTTGTTTTTTGTTAATCACCCAAGTCGTTTCTGTTTAATTGCAAGTTTTAAAATAAATGGAGAATTCGTTTTTGGATTAAACTCTGGTCGACTTTGAAATTTAGAAGAAGAAGAAGAAACGTAAATATGGGTTTAATATAATTAATATGGGAATTAAATCAGAAAAACAAGCATTGGTGTAATGGTTAAGGGGTGTTAACGGGCTAGCGTGAGGTCGCGGGTTCGAGTCTCATCTTGGACATTTTTTTAAGAAAAGCTTTTTAAGGTAGTTTTCCCATTTCTAAATTATTATTATTATTATTATCTTTATTATTATTACTAATGTTATTATAATTATTGTTATTATAATTATTACTAGTATTAAAAGTACTATTAGTATTACTAGTATTATCATTATAATTATTAGTATTATCATTATAATAATTATTATTATTTATATCATGATTATTATTATTATTATTATCAAAAATTATTATTTTCATTATCATTATTATTAAACCTTTCATTTTATTTAAAAACTACTAATATCATTATTACTATTACTCTTGGAAATATTACAAAAATTATTAATATCATTAGTATTAACATCATTATTATTGTATTATTATTGATATCTTTAATTATTATGATTTAGATTATGGTTATGTTAAGTATTGTTATCAAAAATTATAATTTTTATTATTATTATTATTAAACTTTTCATTTTTATTAAAAACTGTTATCATTATTATTATTGTTGTAAGTATTATTATTATTAATATCATTATTATTACCATTAATGAAATCATAAACATTATTATCATTATTGAGTATTATTATTAATATCATTACAAATATTATTTTAGTATTAT
Organism: Rutidosis leptorrhynchoides; assembly: GCF_046630445.1. Lineage (NCBI taxonomy): Eukaryota > Viridiplantae > Streptophyta > Magnoliopsida > Asterales > Asteraceae > Rutidosis > Rutidosis leptorrhynchoides. Next base: position 170,947,393 of record NC_092333.1, read on the forward strand.
TATAATTACTATTTTAACAAACAAATGATATATATATATATATATATATATATATATATATATATATATATATATATATATATATATATATACACATATAACATAATAAAATTTATATTTTTATCTATTTAGAATGTATAAAATAAATATAAGAAACTTACATGTTATTAATATAAAAATGACATAACTAATAAATTTATATATATAAACTTATTCGATTACGAGTATATGTGTTAATATATATACTTGATATAGGTTCGTGAATCCAAGGACAACTCTACACTTGTTCAATACCATCATACGCATATTTACTACAAACTATCGTATCGTATCGTGAGTTCATAGCTCCCTTTTTATATATATTTTTGGGCTGAGAATACATGCGCAACTTTTATAACTTTTTTACGTTTAGACACAAGTACTCAAACTTTTATGCTATATACATGCTTTGTCATGCTAAATTCCTGCCGTAATATCGTTAATTGCTGAGGTATAAGATGCAAACTTAGTTATTGTGAGTAGCGCTACTGAGAGTGACGTCTCTAGTCAGTTGACCGTTGGTCTTTGACTACATAATAATGATTCAACGACATGAATAACAAGTGTCACGGGTAACTTTTGTCTAGTAGCGATATTACAAACAGCAGCTCTTTCGATTAATATATTTGGTATTAATCAACTTTAAACTGAAATCTTGTGGTCTAATGCTATATTGAACTATTGATTTATGATAAACCTATGAACTCACTCAACCTCGTGTTGACTTTTTAAGCATGTTTATTCTCGGGTCCTACATAATGCTTCCGCTGTGTATTTGCTAATTGAAAGCAACACTTCAACAAGTCATTCATGGATAATTTGAAAGACTTACACTTGCTAAATTGATGATGATTGCTTGCTATGCTTGGAGTCTTCATTACATATCATATCAATTAAAGACATTTAATGCGTTGTTCATTATATACAATGTAATCTATTTATCTTTCGCTGTAAAACTCAATATAACATCTCATATAGAGTCGTTCTCGTTTATACAACTGTGATTTGATATAATTAGTCACAAATACCCCAGGCCCTATTTGGGGGTGTGACAGAAAAGGTATCAGATCAGGCTGTTGTAGAGAACCAGGATTGCATTTTATGTGTGCCTTATACAATTAGGTACATTAGCAATGTAGGACTACAACTTTCCTTGACTATAGTGCCTTTAATTATTGCCTTTAATTGTTAAATGCTACACTATACCTTAGAAACTATGCTTATTAAATTCTTTAATCTTCCTTAGAATGCCAAGCCAATCTAAGAACTCTGCTCACTCTCCTAAGTACTATCCAATTCCGCCACCACATTTAAATGCGACACCATGATTTCTGAAATTCTCGACTTCCCTTTGTTCTCTATCATGGTTTTGTGTATTACATATGTATTACATGAAATGTTATCCATGATTTTTGAAATCTCTAATATTCATATTCATTACTTTCAAAATCTTTGCTTTCTAGTTATTTTTGATCATTGAATTTTCTTGACGGATGGCGTCTACGAAACTCTAGAAAGGAAGGGTTTAGATTACCGATTTAAAGGATCCTATAGCTCAGGCCCCTAGACCTGAATAGGCCATTACGAATTGAAAGTCTTTAATCGAAAGATTATCTGATTAAATACTTATCATTTTTATCTCGACACGTCATACTGCAATTATTGCATAAATGAAGTATAGACAAATCATATCTTATCATATCTATCCCAATAGACTTTGTCTAACACTTTTCCTAAATTTTCTCCGTAAATTACAAAAATCTTTTTGCTATATATACGTATTCGAGGAGACGAATATATCATTCAGTATTCATTTCATATCAAACCCTAATTCCAATCACAAAATATGGATTTCTCACTTGATTCCTCGAGCTCTACAGGCAGCGTAACCGGAACGAACGAACCAATTAGTCATCATCTTTTCTGGATGAATTGGGGATGGGTTTGTAGCCGACTCAATCAATGGAGAAGTGAAGAAGGTGATCCTTTTCACCCACCTCATTGCCCTATTGGCGAAGAACCAGAAGCACTTACCGGCGAACCAGTTCGGAACACCATTTTCACCTTCATTTCCAGGATATCCCGCCACGAGTATATAATATCTAAAATTCTAGATCTTATTCATCCCCATGTTCGAACTGCCAATCATCCCGGAATAATGGAAGAAGTCAACGATCTTCGCGCTCGAATAGTGGCTCTGGAGAATATGGTACAAAATCTAAGAGCATCAGCAGCATAACCAGTACCGACATCACCACCAGTATCAGCATCAGCATCACCACCAATAGCATCAGCTTCACCAACAACAACATTCGCATCTTACGCCTCAACATCACACTCAGTACCTCAAACATCAACATCATACGTACATAGATACCAATGAATATTAGTAATAATGAGTTAAGATGTATTGACTCATTCTTCCTGAAGAATTATACATGTACATTTTATATATATATATATATATATATATATATATATATATATATATATATGACATTTAATGCGTTGTTCATTATATACAATGTAATCTATTTATTTTTCGCTGCAAAACTCAATATAACATCTCATATAGAGTCGTTCTCGTTTATACAACTGTGATTTGATATAATTAGTCACAAATACCCCAGGCCCTATTTGGGGGTGTGACAGAAATGGTATCAGATCAGGCTGTTGTAGAGAACCAGGATTGCATTTTATGTGTGCCTTATACAATTAGGTACCTTAGCAATGTAGGACTACAACTTTCCTTGACTATAGTGCCTTTAATTATTGCCTTTAATTGTTAAATGGTACACTATACCTTAAAAACTATGCTTATTAAATTCTTTAATCTTTCTTAGAATGCCAAGCCAATCTAAGAACTCTGCTCACTCTCTTAAGTACTATCTAATTCCGCCACCACATTTAAATGCGACACCATGATTTCTGAAATTCTCGACTTTCCTTTGTTATCTATCATGGTTTTGTGTATTACATATGTATTACATGAAATGTTATCCATGATTTTAGAAATCTCTAATATTCATATTCATTACTTTCAAAATCTTTGCTTTCTCATTATTTTTGATCATTGAATTTTCTTGACGGATGGCGTCTACGAAACTCTAGAAAGGAAGGGTTTAGATTACCGATTTAAAGAATCCTATAGCTCAAGCCCCTAGACCAGAATAGGCCATTACGAATTGAAAGTCTTTAATCCAAAGATTATCTGATTAAATACTTATCATTTTTATCTCGACACGTCATACTACAATTATTGCATAAATGAAGTATAGACAAATCATATCTTATCATATCTATCCCAATAGACTTTGTCTAACACTTTTCCTAAATTTCCTCCGTAAATTACGAAAATCTTTTTACTATATATACGTATTCGAGGAGACGAATATATCATTCTGTATTCATTTCATATCAAACCCTAATTCCAATCACAAAATATGGATTTCTCACTTGATTCCTCGAGCTCTACAGGCAGCGTAACCGGAACGAACGAACCAATTAGTCATCATCTTTTCTGGATGAATTGGGGATGGGTTCGTAGCCGACTCAATCAATGGAGAAGTGAAGAAGGTGATCCTTTTCACCCACCTCATTGCCCTATTGGCGAAGAACTAGAAGCACTTACCGGCGAACCAGTTCGGAACACCATTTTCACCTTCATTTCCAGGATATCCCACCACGAGTATATAATATCTAAAATTCTAGATCTTATTCATCCCCATGTTCGAACCGCCAATCATCCCGGAATAATGGAAGAAGTCAACGAGCTTCGCGCTCGAATAGTGGCTCTGGAGAATATGGTGCAAAATCTAAGAGCATCAGCAGCATAACCAGTACCGACATCACCACCAGTATCAGCATCAGCATCACCACCAACAGCATCAGCTTCACCAACAACAACATCCGCATCTTACGCCTCAACATCACACTCAGTACCTCAAACATCAACATCATACGCACATAGATACCAATGAATATTAGTAATAATGAGTTAAGATGTATTGACTCATTCTTCCTGAAGAATTATACATGTATATTTTATATATATATATATATATATATATATATATATATATATATATATATATATATATATATATATATATATATATATATATATATATATATATATATATATATATATATATATATATATATATATATATGATTTAGAACAATAATATATCTTTTCGTACTAAGCTATTACGTTTGAATCTTAACTAGTATGTACTACTTGGTTAATTCATATCACTAATATGCTATGATGAACATTCTTCGTTAATGACTTAGAAATCGTTAATCACTGCTTCAACACCATAAAATCCATTTCATAATATTTCTGCTGTCACAGAAATGTTAATTGTGAAAATATTTTAACGGGTAGGTAATACCCAAGAAATATTTAGACTTCACATTAATATGTTACATTGTACATTCTTCAATTCTGATTCAATAGTTAGTAACTATACTACTTACATACACAAATATATGTATCCGTTCACTAAAGAATAACCATCTTCATACAAATTCAATTACCTATTCTAATTTTGACATATCAGAATCCAAGTAAAGCTTTAGCAGGTGTTATCTTCCTAAAGATCACTATATTCCTAAATTATATTCATCCGTATTCTGTGATGAATTATCACATCAAACCACCGAACTTACCATTCCTTACTTTTGAAAATCACAACATTTCTTCGTCAACCGTTAGATCCATTGATGGATACATCATACGCTTAAACACTTCAAATTCAAAATTTTTGAAAACATCCTTTGTATCTTGACGATCACAATCAGCATTTAATCATCTAAAAATAAAATTTCTTGAAATCATTGATAACGGATGATTCAAATATGGCTGCATTAAATGCAAAGGAAACATTGTAGAAGGTCTTAAGGGCCAAAAGTGAAATGCCCCATCCTAATCCATCCGGACGAAGTCCACATCGATTATAAACGATTCACAATAGTTGGTTACATCGCGAGGTACTTGACCTCTATATGATATATTTTACAAACATTGCATTCGTTTTTAAAAGTCAAACTTTTATTTCATTGAAAGTTGACGACATGCATACCATTTCATATTACATCCAACTATAATTGACTTAATAATGATCTTGATGAACTCGACGACTCGAATGCAACGTCTTTTGAAATATGTCATGAATGACTCCAAGTAATATCTCTAAAATGAGCAAATGCACAGCGGAAGTTTTCTTTCATACCTGAGAATAAACATGCTTTAAAGTGTCAACCAAAAGGTTGGTGAGTTCATAGGTTTATCACAAAACAATAAAATTCATCATTTTGATAGACCGAAAGATTTAAATCCTGCATGATACAAATGGGCCCGAATCCTATACCCACCTGTAATGTACATGCGATATCTTTTAAATACAGTACACCTTTCTCGTGTACGAAATCATGTTTCATAAATCTTAGTAACCGTACACATATCTCGTGCACAAAAATAACATACACATAACCTGTGTATAAAATCATTCTCTCGATACATAACATTCACATCAATTGGTAGCAATTATCATGTCCACATAATTCAATGGTGGCAATTATCATGTCCACATAATTCAATGGTGGAAATTATCATATCCACATAATTCAATGGTGGCAATTATCATATCCACATAATTCAATAATAATCCGCAGAACTTCTGTCTGCATAATAATTCATTCGAGGAATATTTTGCTTGTGTCTATTTCGTCAAACATTTATAAAAGCATTTCATGTATTCGCAGTTCAAAATATATTTCAAAAGCATTTAATAAAGCAGTTGTAAAAATAGCGCATGTATTCTCAGTCCTAAAAATGTAAAGAGTAAAAGGGAATCAAATGAAACTCACCATACTGTATTTCGTAGTAAAAATACATATAACATCATTGAACAAGTGTAAGGTTGGCCTCGGATTCACGAACCTATACCATTTGTATATTTATTAATACATATCCTTGTAGTCGAACAATTATATATATATATATATATATATATATATATATATATATATATATATATATATATATATATATATATATATATTATCACTGATATAATTTTTATATTATTACTTATATATATTTCGTTATTAATATATGTTCATTTATATATATAAAAATATAAATTTTGTTGCATTATATATATTAAATATTATATATATATATATATATATATATATATATATATATATATATATATATATATATATATATATTCCATTTCTTTGTTAAAATAGTACTTATTCTAATACCAAAATAATATTAGTAGTGATTAAAATAATAATAGTGATAATAACAATAATACTAGAAATTATTACTTTTATTAACATTGCTAAAGATAACTACAATAATAATACTTAAGTGATAACCTTAACAATAATAAATACGTTAATAATACGTATAAGATTGATAATAATAATAATAATAATAGTAATAATACTAATAATACTAATAATATTTTTAGTCATAATTATAATCATAATAATAATAATGTTAACTAATACTTTTAGATGACAAAATCTATAATAATAATTACATTACTAATGTTAATAATAATAATAATAATAATAATAATAATAATAATAATAATAATAATAATAATAATAATAATAATAATAATAATAATAATGATAATAGGAATGAAGTTAAGAGTGTATACCCCTCTTGAAGCCTTTTCCAAAAAAAAATGCTCCATACGAGACTCGAACCCCTAACCTCTCGCTCACACACAAACACACTTAACCATCGGACCATGCTTGTTTTCCTGAATTAATTCGTAACCCCCATTTACTTAACCCGTTTTTGAGGAACCCAACCACAATTTCATAAGCCCAACATTTAGATTAATCCTCGGCCCAATTACAGCTCAACTGATAACAATGATCACGACCCAAACGATAATTAACACAACCCAAAATAGAAAAGAGACTTAACCTGATAAAAACAAATCCAGTAATATAACTCTTTTTGGGATGTTTGAAATAACAATTTGGTTTCTTTGTACGTGAGATTGAGGAGTAGTAAAAGAGGGTTTCGGTTCTCCCTTGTTCAGCATCGATCGTCGATCATCTACTTCATCGAATTACCCACCATCGTCATCATCGTATCACGTAATCATCATCATTAAATCTTTAATCGCTGAACAGGAAACAAAAGAATACGCATCAACAGCGGTTCTTGTTGCTCATCATCTATCTCATCTATCACATCTATAATCATAATCGAGCAATCATCATCGTGTCATTATCGTACGTATTATCTCCATCATCACTAACTATCATCCTAATCAACACGTCTTATATCATCATCATTAACATTCCTTATATATATATATATATATATATATATATATATATATATATATATATATATATATATATATATATATATATATATATATATATATATATATATATATATATATATATATATATATATATATATATATATATATAACAGTAGTAGGAAAACAGAAACGATAAACTTTTTAGCAGCTCGTTCATGGCTATTGTAGTTTGTCGAGTATTATCATTAATTGTTTATCATCGAAAAATTATGGGTTTTGTGTTAGAAGAAACCAAAGATAAGAATAGCCTGATGGTTGTTATTCATAATCCAAAACAGATCGAAACAAGACAACAACGATAGTAACGTAACAGGAACAAACGTATATATGCAGCAAATTACTGTTCATCATCTTCATCATTATTGCTACAGTACCATCATCATTTTAAAACAAAAACAGGAACCTAGCGGGCAGTAACAGCGATTTTGTAGAGAGGGAAAATAAGAGAGAGGATGAGGTAGGTGGTGGTGGTGTACGGTGGTTCGATGGGTGACTAAAGGTTCAAGATTTATTGAGGTTGATTGGTTGTTTGATGAAGGTTCAATTAGTGGTGATCGATGGTGGTGATAAAGTATTCGAAACAGTAGCAAACCGAATCAAACGGGTCTTAGTTTTTGGGTTGCACCGAAATGGAAGTAGCAAAAGAAAAATATAGGTTGTCGATGGTGGTTTGCATTTTCCCAAACCAGGAAAACAGTATCGGTAGGATGATTCTTAGTTGTCTTTCTTTTTCTTCAAACAATTATAGTAACGGAATCAATGGAGCATATGGTGGTGATGTGATGAAAGTGGTGGTGATTTAGTTGGTGATTTAAATGGAAAACAAGAGAAAAGAAGAAGATAGAAGCAAGTAATAGTTTTGGGTTCTTGTTTATATCTACATATACTTGTAGTAATATTAGAAATAATTCAATAATAATAATTAATAATAATAATATAATAATCAATGATAATAGTAATTTGGACGTTGAATTGAAAGGAAAGCAGAAATTAACAAACCAACAGTTAAGCAGCCATCAAAATTAGATTGATGTGCCGACAGTTTTCACGGAGTGTGTCCATTGCTAAACAGCTAACGTATAAATGTGTTCCTAAAAATCCCAAACTTTTAGATTAACTATAATTAATTATTTCACTCATTAACTGTTTGAAACCTGATAAAAAAATCCTATAATTATTTATTTTCTGTTCCAATTAATATGTACGGAGTACTAATATTTAAACTAAAAAATGTAAAAATATTCTTAACAAATCTAAAATCTTCGTAATCAAATTACAGTCCAACTTTTATTTTAATCTATCATGTACATGTATTATATCAATCTTAAAACTAACAAAACGTCAACCGAGTGTTACTGACGTTTACTAATGAGGCTCTAAATCAATTGTTTTTAATATATTCACTTTCTATATGCAAACAGTTTTAAATAGCAAGTTTTAATTACTAAAGCAAATATATTATATATTTTTAAACAAATAGTTTTAGTATAACTTTATAGATATATAAGTAATATATATAGATATATATATATATATATAAAATTATATATATATATATACATATATATATTTATAAATATAGTTCCCATTACATCACATATTATTTTACATATTTAATTCTAACAATTAACTCATATATTATTTTAATTAATATTTCAAATTATTACATATATATATATATATATATATACATGTATCTATTTACAATTAGTTGTTCGTGAATCGTCGGGAATAGTCACAGGGTATTTTAATATATAAAAGAGTTCAAAATCATGAGACTTTAACAATACAGACTTTGCTTATTGTGTCGGATTTATAATGAGATTAAGTTTAAATTTGGTCGGAAATTTCCGGGTCGTCACAGTACCTACCCGTTAAAGAAATTTTGTCCCGAAATTTGAGCAAGGTGGTCATGGCTAACAATAAAAATGTCTTCATGACGAATATGAGCTGATAAATAGAGTTTTATCATTATTGACTAATATAGATAAAACGATCCGATTATTGTGAAGCGTACGAGTGAAGTTATCTCAAAAGAAAGAAATGAGAAAATAAAGTTCGTCATAACTTTCGACGTATACGTGGTTGAATTTAGAAAATAAGGTGCGTCTTAACTTTTGACGTAGAGGGCTGAATTCCGGAATTCAAGGAATTTAAAGAAAATCTTCGAAATCTATAAGATTTGATTCTTCGGTAAATAAGGAAATTAAGATATCTTAAATGCGATGATCTGCCCCAATTACTACGTCTGATATTTCCATTATAAATTTACCTTTTCCGTTGGATAAATTTTCCGCCACTCCTATACCTTCTTTCTCAATTCATATACCCAAAAGATTATAATAATACTTAATCCGTTTCTAATCCTTGTTCTTATTCTGACTATCGTAACAATCATTCTCCTTTTCCAACTTCCACCGGAGGAATCTGTTTTCTTCTACTTCGCCCTTGGGGTTATCGTGTTTTTAATTCTTCTGTGTCTTTATGTTGTGATAAACATTGATATACACGGTTTGTAATTTACGTGTTGTTATCAGGCTTTATATCCTCCTTTATATTTCGGAGCTCTATGATTTTGTTTTCTCTTCCCGACTTTAAGTCAAGCGAATAACGATCTAGAATTCATAGATATGAATTTCGAAATGAATATAGTTAATGTTCTAAGAAAGAAATGTTAATAGCACGATCTTGATTCGTCAAATTACCAGAATATCCAGGAAAGATAGAACTATCAAGAAAATATGTTCTTGATATGTTTATATATCAGATAAAATGTAAGAGTCGTGTAACATGGCACATGATGACGTTATAATCTATGAATCATCATGTTCCATTTAGAAACTCAGCATGACTTACTGTAATATAATCACGTTGATCAAGTGTCATTATATTATACTATCTCATGCATCAGTTCCCAACATTACTTCAATAACATTCATATTTTTAAGCTTAAAAGTTTACAGAATATAGAAACTAACAGTTTCTATATGATGTAACACTGATAGCACGAAGAGATTAATGATTTCAGATAAGAATAGTTATGAAAATATCTTCAGAAATTGGAGAAATGGTCATGCTTAAGGTTTCACCTTGGAAAGGCGTTGTTCGATTTGGTAAACGGGGGAAACTAAATCCAAGGTACATTGGACCATTCAAGATTATAGATCGTGTCGGACCAATAGCTTACCAACTGGAGCTACCTCAACAACTCGCGGCTGTACATAACACTTTCCACGTCTCGAATTTGAAGAAATGTTTTGCTAAAGAAGATCTCACTATTCCGTTGGACGAAATCCAAATCAATGAAAAACTTCAGTTCATTGAAGAACCCGTCGAAATAATGGATCGTGAGGTTAAGAGACTTAAGAAAAACAAGATACCGATTGTTAAGGTTCGATGGAATACTCGTAGAGAACCCGAGTTCACCTGGGAGTGTGAAAATCAGATGAAGAAGAAATACCCGCATCTATTTCCAGAAGATTCGTCAACACCTTCAACAGCTTAAAATTTCGGGACGAAATTTATTTAACGGGTAGGTACTGTAGTGACCCGAACTTTTCCATGTTTATATATATTAATTGAGATTGATATTTACATGACTAAATGTTTTCAACGTGTTAAGCAATCAAACTTGTTAAGACTTGTGATGTTAAAGCTAAGGGGTATAAAATACTATTAAATTTTACAAGGAAATACTATTAAATATGATACAATTTTACACAAGATATTTATTTATTTATAGAATGGATATACTTAAACCTTGCTACAACACTTATAGGCAGTGTACCTAATCGTACAGTAGTGTAGTTTTTAGTAAGTCCGGTTCGTTCCACAGGGAATCTTTTTCACAAAGCTTAACGCTATATTAGTTTAAATTTATAAAAATACAAATATATATATAAGTAATATTATTATTATAAAGGGGAGTTTTTACCGTTTAATGACCGTTTTGTCGATTTTAAAAACTTTAGTCGCAGTTAAAACCAAATGTAAAATATTAAAAATAAATAAAAGACTTAATTTAAAGCGTAAAGTAAATAACGATAACGAAATTGCGATAAATAAAAGTGCGATAATTAAAAAGTACGATAATTAAAAGTGCAATTAAATACAATAACAATAAATAAAAGTGCGATAATTAGAAGTGCAATTAAATATAAAATAAAGGAAATTAAATATGAAATAAAAGAATTATGCTTATTTAAACTTCCGTAATCATGATGTTTGACGTGTTGATTTTAGTTTTATGCCCATGGGTTAATTGTCCTTTGTCCTGGATTATTTAATATGTCCGTCTGGTTTTTGTCCATAACAGTCCATCAGTCATAAATATAAAGTGCGAGTGTCCTCGTCAAATTATCCTTATACCCGAAGTTAAATATTCCAACTAATTGGGGACTTAAACTGTAACAAGATTTTAATACTTTGTTTAATAATTACACCAGGTTATCGACTGCGTGTAACCCAAGGTTTTAATACTTTGTTAACAATTATGCCAAGTGTCCTTGTACATAATTTCACCCCTGTTTTAATAATTCTAGTGGCTATTAATCCATTCCCGTGTCTGGTTAAATGAACGATTATTCGTACTTATAAATACCCCGCCCATCGTGTCCGATTGAGTGTATATGGTTATTTATAGGGATGTCCAATTGTAAATCTTTATATTAACATTAACAAACTATCATTTAGTTAAACAAATATAAAGCCCATTAATAGCCCATAGTCTAATTTCCACAAGTGTCGTTCTTTTGTCCAAACCCCAATTATGGTACAAAGCCCAATTACTCAATTTTAGCAATTAGCCCAACATCATGATTACTTCGGATTAAATAAGCATAATAATAACTTAGCTACGAGACATTAATGTAAAAAGGTTGAACATAACTTACAATGATTAAAAATAGCGTAGCGTTACACGGACAGAATTTTGACTTACACCCTTACAACATTCGCTAACATACCCTTATTATTAGAATTATAATTAAAATTAAAATTAAAATATATATATATATATATATATATATATATATATATATATATATATATATATATATATATATATATATATATATATATATATATTACGTTTACATATAGAGAAAGAGAGATTTTAGGATATATTTTTCGTCGAACTGCGTTGGCTTTTATAGGAATTTGAGTCCAGGTGAACTCCGCGAGTCGCGTAATTTTTTGCCTTCAAACTCCGCAACTCACGGAGTTTGAAATTACAGCTCACCCAGCTTTGGCTCTTTGTTTGCCGACGATTTATAAATATATTATAATATATATATTAATTTTAAGAATTAATTATATATTATATTATATTTATATACATAGTTAACTTGTAATTTTTAGTCCGTTGCGTCTAGTGTTGAGAGTTGACTCTGGTCCCGGTTCTGGATTTTCGAACATCCTTGCGTACAATTTAATATCTTGTACTTTGCGTTTTGAATCTTATACTCTTGTAATTTTGAGACGTTTCTTATCAATAATTGGAACCTCTTTGATTGTATTTTGTACTTTTGAGCTTTTTGGTCGTTTGCGTCTTCAATTCGTCGAATCCGTCTTTTGTCTTCACCTTTTATTATTTAAACGGATATTACTTGTAAATAGAACAATTGCAACTAAAAGCTTGTCTTTCTTGAGGAATAATGCTATGAAATATATGTTCGTTTTTAGCATTATCAAATATTCCCACACTTGAGCGTTGCTTGTCCTCAAGCAATATAGTCTTGAAATACAAGAATCACTTCTTTATTCTTCACACTTTGTACATCAGTGATTTCTTTACGGCGGTATAAACAATGGTAGTAACGATATGGTTTACAGTCCCACATGACTATAAAAATTTAGATCCATTAAGGAAATTGGATCTTTATGAAAACATTTGATCTTTTGAAAATTAAATCTAGCTTTTACCCTAGATAAGTTTTCCGGAATAACCCTTCACCGGTGTTTGCAAATTCTTTTTGTGGGTTTGGTGGGTTTTAGATTTGAAAATTTTAGCTTAAAACTTGTGGTTTTGTGTCACCCACTTGCTAACCTTGTATTAGGAAAGCAACACGTCCAGTATACTTGCTCCGTATATTACCTTTCGATAAACTACCGTCCGGTTGTAAAGGAAAGCGTTGAACAAGCAACTGTTAAGGCAATGTCCCCTGACATGCTTTTAATTATGGTTTATAACGTGTCGGACGCAATTACTATCCTTTGTAAGAGCAATAGTAAAGCTCACCCTTATAATTTGTCGATCTGGCACAAGGTCCTGTCTTTGACCATGCTATGCAACCACCGTTCTTACGGTTGACACCAGATTTGGTTCAGGTGACCTAATGAATTCCAGGTGAATTCCTAGGATTTTACGTTCAATGGTAATGAACGCATTGAAAATAGGTTTTCAGAAAACAAATCGGTTTGTAATTTTGATCAAAATATTTTCTCGTTCAAGCTCGAGTTTAGATATCATTGAATTCCATGAGTTTGTAATTCTCAATCTTTAAGGTTAATCTCTAGGATTGAGTAATATCAGTCTTAAAAGCTGATTTTTGATCTTTAAAGGAGATTATCCTTTCTGGGGATCTGATTTATTAGTCTTATCAAGCTAATTTGCACGGTGCCCCCCATTGTACGAGACATATCCTCTCATGGTTAAGATAAATCTGACCACTTGGCGACCCTGTTTTATGCTGAGGTCCGTGGATTTCCTGCTGATTTTAGAGATGACTTTTCTAGATTTTTCGTCAACCTACAGCTGGTCTGGACGACAACTTCCTGACCTAAATCAAGAAGCGCGTTTCTTTTTCGGAAGACTTTACTTCCTTTTAACGATGGAATTGATTCATCGTGTAGATCCATCTCTTCTTTTCTTTCATCAGGTAAAACAGTTTAGTTTAGTCCAAAGCAAAAGTATCTTCAATTATTTGTTACAGAAATATGTGACATATGTTTAAAATAACTTGGTAAATTTTCCCACACTTGGCTTTTATTTTCCTTTTTATTGTCCTCTATTCCATTTTAAATGAATTCTAACATTTTAGTTTGTTTCCCAATTTATGTCCTTTCCGAGGTAACAATAATTTCGGTGTTAAAACCTAGTTTTATCATTCAAAAATATGTATAAACATGATTTTGAGTTCATTTAATTGAAAATTTTGAAAAATTTTACTAGAATTGGGTAGTCAGTATATAAGACTAGGGTTGTTCTTTATTATCAGAGAGCACTAGATTATAATACAACTACTGCTTTACTAGTATTTTTAATGGTAACCAAGTGTATAAAGTAAAAATTTTAAAAATCCGAAAGAATTTAACCCCTTCACACACTTAAGATCTTGCAATGCCCTCATTTGCAAGAAATCAGTAACAATTTAAATTATTGAGGGTGATTAGTGTAGAAATGATTAAATTTTACCAAAGTTTCCAAACATATTTGTGTTTGTTTGCTGAATGATAAATGGTGCATATCATTTGTTCATTCCGTCTTGTTGTTATATCACATTTATTTTGCATCTTGTCGTCAAAATTAGTTGCTTTTACATTCATTTAACTTCGACCATCTCTGACGATTCACGAACCATTAATTTTAAATAAATGTGTATACATATAAATATAAATAGAAGTTGTTATATTATTATTATTACTAATATTATTATTATCATTATTAATTATTATTATTAAACTTATTAAGATCATTAGTATTGTTATTATTAATAATCTCATATTATTATTATTATTACTATTATAATGATTATAAATACTATTATTATTGTATTTATATTATTAGTAATATAATTATAATTATAATTATTAAATATTAATAGTAATCATATATATGAATTTGGAATCAGAATATGTTGCAAGTAACAATCAAAAACTGTATCTGATTTGTTCCTATCTGATTTTGTTACAAGTCTCAATCTGCTTTTAAATTTCTATTTTGTTTCTTCTTCTAATCGAATATCTTCTGACAACTCAATCAAACTACAAAACAAAATGTTAAACGAATCTTGTAGCTGTAATAAAGCTCCCTTTCACTTCACCAAAGTTTCTACTGACTACAAATCAAGAACGAAGAACCAAAAGAATCAGAAACAGGAATTAACTCTGTTCCACATACCAATCAAGCTTTATATTTTATTTTTATTTCTGTCCTTCTTATAGATTCCTGGTCGACCACCATCACTAGATAACAAACTATTAAACCACTTCAAATATTCGATTCACAATATATTATCATTGAATTGGTTTACTACAACTCGGAAAGAAGGGAAGAAAAATCAATAAAATTTGGGAAATCTATTTTACATCAACTCAATTGTCCTTCATGTCTGTTAAAAGTAATTGAGCTGAATAACATATAGCTAAAAGACAATTGATAAAATCACATATCGTAACAAATTCAGTTACATATCATTATCTATATTTTTTTTTTTTACCTTTTGCTTCCTTCTTTAGAACTTGATTATCGTTGACCAAATCATACTATATGAACGACCAATGCATATACTTCGATCAACTTACATAACACCACATCGATAACCACCTTCTTCATTATCTAAACCATCTCCATAAGAACCCGTATACACACGCAAACTTTTATTCTTCTATCTTGTTCAAACCACAAAAATCATACTCCATCATAATTCATCATCTAGCTTCATCAATACAGTATTCTCCATCTCTACATTGTTTTTGTGTTGCTGTACATCGTGAATCTTCTATCTATTTTCTATAGCAATTAAACAACAAATCACCATCGGGAGAAAACATAACCCGCCACACTCTATTCAATTGTTTTCTCTTCTTTGATCAAACAAGACCAACAAACAAAAACCCTCATCAATATCCGTCAATAATTCCGTTTCTTTCTCTCCATGATCGACACCCAAACAGGCTAGTTGACTGCTGTTGCACTCGATCTATTTCTGTTCCAAACCGTAGCCACACCAATTAGCCACCTTTATTATTCAAGCTGCTATGAGAACCCACTGTTTCTGGTTCGGAATATATCATCAAAACATAACACATGCGATTGTTAATTATATTTTCTTTCATCCCTTGTTGGCCGATTATGGTGATATTTATGATAAGGTATCCATTATTGCATCTTTACAGCTCACCTTTTGTTATTTTAAAAGGCCACACAATCAACGCATGATTAAATTAGTGGAATGTTAATGATTGGTGTGGGAGACATAGGGATAATAATTCACGGGTATAATGCTTTTTTTTTTGTTTCGATGCCAACACATTCTACTTTTAAGAGTTAGGAACAAAGATGATTATGTGGCTATTATGATTAGGACCAAACCCCACTCAACCACGATCCAATTTAATAGGAAGATATTAACAATATTATGCATGACTTTACTGTTTCGATCGGTTTAAAAGAAGAAGGAAAAGAGAAAACCGAAAACCCTTTTTACATCTTGGGTTTGATTTAATTGTAAATTGGGCCACAGCTATTTCTTTTCTATTTTTAATCATGGTTCCATTGTTGGCCGACAACTTGCAAATTAGGTGATCGAAAAGGAAAAGTAAAAGGAACCGTGATAATGGGGTTGATTATGACTTAAACGTTAATGATGATGAATTATGGATATATCGGTTATAAAGATAATATTTATGATTATGGTGTTAGTTAGGATAATGATAATATAGGTTTAAGATGGATCGATGATGAATGATATATATGAATAATTATGATTATGATTTTATGTAGTAAAGATGATGATGAACGAATGATGTCGATATTGTTGATGACGGTTCATCGATGATGATTAGGATAATGGATTATGAGAGGTGATATGATTATAATGATGGCAGTATATCATGAAGGTGATGATGAATGAAGAAGATGATTAAACCTGCGAAGATAGATGAAAAGGTTCAATGATGATGGTGGAATTAAGAATAATTAGATGAAAATTGTTAAAGGATTGATAGATTTAAGATATGGATTATTTCAGAAAATCAAGTAACAGCTAAACGGTTTAGGGGTTTGATCTCTAAAGCAATAGGTCTTGAGTTCGAAACCAGGAGGCTGCAACATTATTTTTTTTTATAACAGATGTCTTAAGAGTGTGGATTAGTTGGGCCGAGATCCATGCTTTTCTGTTTGGGCTTAATCTTATAAATGGGTTAAAATAAATAATCTGGGTATTGAATCAATGAAAACGGAGTTTGGAAGAGTGGTTTGGTGTGTTTTGTATTAACGAGAGGTCATGAGTTCGAGCCTGGAACGAAGCATTTTATTTTAGGCCTTACTTTGAGGTATTATTATTATTATTATTATTAGAACCCTTATTATTACTAAACAAGTATTATTACAAAGATTTTTATTTATTATTATTATGATTATCATAAATATTATGATCATAAGTATTATTATTGTAATTATTATCATCATTAATAATAACATTAAGATCATTATTACTATTATTATTATTATAATAAGTATTATTAATTATTTGTATTATCACTTAGGTTATTACCAGTAGTATCATTATAATTAAAAACCATTATCATTGGTATTAAAATTTTTTATTATTGTTATTATTATCATCGACACGATTTTATATAAACATCAATATATTATCATTATTACTACAAATAAAGTGACACGTGTTATCACCCAAAAATTATTATTTTCAACATCATCACTAAATCTGATTATTTATTATCGTTATTTTGGTATTATCATTAATCTAACAAGTAAATAATATTTATATAAACATATATTGGATACACAAAACTTAACTATATTAATAATTTTATTTAGTAGATATATATATAATGAATATAAATATAAAAATGAGATAATTAATAAGTTTGTATATATACAAACTTGTTCGATTACAAATATATGTTTAATACATATACGAATAATATAGGTTCGTGAATCCGAGGTCAACCCTACACTTGTTAAATGATGTCATATGTATTTTTACTACAAAATACAGTATGGTGAGTTCATTTGATCCCTTTTACTCTTTACATTTTTGGGACTGAGAATACATGCGTTGTTTTTACAATTGCTTTGGTAAATGCTTTTGAAATATATTTTGAACTGTGAATACATTAAATGCTTTTATAAATGTTTGACGAGATAGACACAAGCAAAACATTCCTCGAATGAATTATTATGCAGACAGAAGTTCTGTGGATTATTATTGAATTATGTGGACATGATAATTGCCACCATTGAATTATGTGGACATGATAATTGCCACCATTGAATTATGTAGATATGATAATTGCCACCAATTGATATGAATGTTATGTATCGAGAGAATGATTTTATACACAGGTTATGTATATGTTATTTTTTTGTGCACGAGATATGTGTACGGTTACTAAGATTGATGAAAGATGATTTCGTACACAAGAAAGATGTACTGTATTTAAAAGATATCGCATGTACATTACAGGTGGGTATAGGATTCGGGCCCATTTGTACCATGCAGGATTTAAATCTTGTGGTCTATCAAAATGATGAATTTTATTATTTTATGATAAACTTATGAACTCACCAACCTTTTGGTTGACACTTTAAAGCATGTTTATTCTCAGGTATGAAAGAAATCTTCCGCTGTGTATTTGCTCATATTACATGGAGTCGTTCATGGCATATAGAGGCCAGAACCTCGCAATGGGACCAACTATTGAAGACTTCGTTCAGATGGATTAGGACGGGTCATTTCAGTTGGTATCAGAGCGGTGGTCTTAGCGACCCAGGTCTTGCATTAGTGTGTCTAACCGATAGTCGTTAGGATGCATTAGTGAGTCTGGACTTCGACCGTGTCTGCATGTCAAAAGTTTTGCTTATCATTTCTAGTCGGAAATCACCTGCTTATCATCCTTAGAAAATTACCTGCTTATCATTCTTAGTCTAGACATGTCTTACTGCCTCTATTGCATAGACAGTGTATAGATAAATTCATATCTTAGCATATCTGTTATTGTTACCTTTGTCTGACAGCTTCCGTAGATTCCTCCGTAACTTATAGGATTTTAGTATCATATATGCATATGTAATTATGTATTGCAGGGTACTAATCTACATTCTATAATCTATTTCTTGTCGAAAAATCCTTCATCTGATCGTACGAGATGAATCCCTCAACCAGTTCGATTCCTCATATTCCAATAGCCATTCCGATAGTTATTCCGACAGCTATTCCGACATGGATGTTCACCTAAGCTCCAGAAACATCATCACCGGAATGAATCAACCAATCAACCATCATCAATTCTGGATGAAATGGGGCTAATTTCGTAATCGACATAATCAATGGAGACAAGAAGAATGTGATCCTTTCCATCAACCGAAATCACCTCTTGGCGAAAGAATCTGAAGCACTTACCGACGAACCTATTCGAGACACCATTCTCACATTCATTTCCCGAATATCTCACCACAACTATATCATAACTCAGATTCTAAACTTTATTCATTCGCCTGTTCTTACCGACAATCATCCCGGAGTAATAAGTCAACGAACTACGCGCCCGAATTGTAGCCTTGAAAAAAAAAAAAAAAAAAAAAAATTGGTGCAAAACGTACCAGCTTCAGCAACATCAACGACACCAACAGTACCACCAACATCAATACCAGTACCTTCAACAACACACGTCTCAACATCACAATCTGTACCTCGAACATAATCATCGTTATACATGACGTTCTACATCATTTATCTTCGTTCGACATGGCGATTATGTAATCTCTAATGTTTTAGAGATTATATATTCTTGTTCTAACGGTAAACCAAATGAGATTAATATCATATTAACTCATTAAATCTATATTACATCTGAAGAAAATATATATATGAAAGTATATTTTCATAAAGTTTGTAATTAATTTTTTTTTTGTACAAACTGTTAATGGTGAAAATATTTTAACGGGTAGGTAATACCCGAGGAATATTCAGATTTCACATTAATAAGTTACACTGTACATTCTTCGAAGATGATTCAACAGTAGTTTACTATCCTACTTACATCCACCGATATACAAATTCGTTCACCACAGAATAACCATGTCCATTCAAATTTCATATTTGGATTTTTACATGTTAGAATCCAACAAGTGGCATAATGAAGAAAACATTTGACAGAATAAAATTTGTTAGAAACAAACAAATTAACTATGAGAAAATTTTGTTAAGAATCCACGCTAACAAAATCCTAACTAACTGTTCCTAGCTAACTATGGACTAATCAACTGAGGACTACCCGCAGTAGACAATTAAAATGAATTAAATATAAATTATGAAACTAATTATTCTTTAAGCTTGCCACTTGATTTTCATCTTAAACCTCATTTGTATCGTGATAAGTACAATCTGCGTTCAAACCTTTCATGATTTTTGGAAACACCTCAATCGAGAGGATGAACCAACCACACTTCATCTACAGAAAGAAAAGGATTGATGCGTATGGTTATGCACCTGAAAACTCTCGAAAACTGAATAAAACGTTTAACGCGTAACTGTGCTAATTCCTTTGGCATTGTTATTACCGTAAATAACAATGCAATTCTTTTCCTAATTAGCCAATTTTGTCACAGCTTCAGCAAGTCAACTTCGACTTTACAACCGTCTTATTATAATCTTGATATATATGCATGCTCATTTATTGTTACTGGAGAACCTTTTATATTCCATCATATTACCAGCAGACGTATCAGTAACCTCATCGCTCCATGACTTAAATCCCTCTGATAAATCACTATATTTGTTCATTGAAACCCTATCATATACTTATCTGCATCTGATAACGAGAATTTCCGTACCAAACACCGAGAATCAGCAATCAATATTTTGAAATCTCGCAGCATGTGTACATCAACAGTTATATGTAAACATATAACATTTATCTCTTAGAATTATGATCTTCCATTCTGAAATTCTGAAGAAAGCTGAATACAGCAGCACAAACTGTACACAACCTTAACCGTTGAAAGTTTGATGATAAAGAATGGGGTATTGGAAACACTCAATAGAAAATTTTAGTACCGAAAAGCGGATTATGCGAAACTATGAAGGAAACTACGGACAAATCACAAAGAATAAGTTTGACTTCAAAGAATCCAAAAGATTCAATATCTGCTGAAGTCTTTAGCGAATATCTTGCTCCTTACTCTAAACCCTTGCGGACAATAGCTTCCATCATCCTCTGATCTTAGATATTCAAAGATATTATCGTATCTTTCATTATAAATATCCTCCATATTTCTGAAGATATTTTTATAATTATTCTTATCTGAAATCATTAATCTCTTCGTGCTATCAGTGTTACATCATATAGAAACTGTTAGTTTCTATATTCTGTAAACTTTCGAGTCAAAAATATGAATGTATTGAAGTAATGTTGGGAACTGATGCATGAGTTAGTATAATATAATGACACTTGATCAACGTGATTATATTATAGTAAGTCATGCTGAGTTTTTTAATGAAACGTGATGATGGTTCACAGTAGATCATACCATCATCATGTGCCATGTTACATAACTCTTTCATTCTTCTTAACCTCCGAACATAGCAAAGAAAATATATTCTTGATAGTTCTATCTTCTGTAAATCTGGTAATTTAACCAATCAAATCGTGCTATTACAATTCTTCTGTTTAGTATATTATGATCATTCAAAATTTCATACATATGAATTCTGGACCATTATTCGCTTGACTTGGAGTCGGGAAGAGAAAACAAGAGCATGGAGCTCCGAAATATAAAAGAAAATATAAAGCCTAATAACAACACGGAAATTACAAACCGTGTATATCAATGTTTATCGCAAGATAAAGACACGGGAGAATTAAAAACACTATAACCCCAAGGGTGAAGTAGAAGAAAACAGATTCATCCGGTGGGAGTTGAAAAAGAAGAATGACAAATACGATAGACAGGATAAGGACAAGGATTAGAACTGGATTAAGCATTACTATAATCTTTTGGGTATAATCATTTAACCCGTAACTACTCCCAACGATTCACGAACCATAAAACCGTAAATAGAAATGTATATGAATTAAATAAACAATTATATAGTATATATCATATAATCATCAGATATTATATAATTAATAAAATGCAATATTAAGAAAGTAAATTGATTACAAATAAAAATCTAGTTGTTGAAATAATATAATTAATATAGTCATTTTATTATTAATAGAAATATCAATATTTATATTATTACTGTTATAGTTGTAAATATTAAAAGTCTAATAAATAAAAGATTAGGATTTTCAAAATAAAGATTTTTAAATATAAATATTAGTATAATAATGATTAAGATTATAATTAAATTATAATATTATTAGTTATCATTATTAATACTATTACTCTTATTAATATTATTACTTTTACCATTACCATTAAAAAAAAACATTGTTATAATTATAAGTTATCATTATTATTATAAAATTTATCATTATTACCATTTTTTTTATTTTCGTTGATAATATCATTATTATTATTATCTAGTATCATTATAATTGATACTAATATATTATTATTATTGGTATTATTATTAATATTAATATAAATAGTATTAATATTTATTAAAATCATTATTATAAGTAAGGTTGTTTATATTAAGATACAACTTACTATTATTATCATTAATGTTATTATTATTATTAATAAATATTATTATTTATAATATTATTAGTATTTTTATTTATAATATTAAAAGAATTATTACTATATTAATCCAATAGTCCAGTTGTATTTCGCTGTCTATTTTTTTTGGCTGATAAGTTAAACACATTTGATTCCATTTTCAAAACAGTCCAAAATCAGTGAAGATCACGATCGATTTTTTTTTTGTTTTATTTCTCTTTTTCTTCATTTTTTTTGTTTCTGTCTAAAATCATGTCTACAATTTGTTACGGGTCGGTTTCAAACAATCAATACACAACAACCCTGATTGAATATATGTAGTACCTCAATTTGTGCAATCACCTACTGTAAAAATCGAATTAAACAGAAATTTCATAAACCAAACCCATTATTCTCTGTTCTTCATTTTTTTTTTACCATATTTCGATTTCGAGTGAATTTTAAAAATCTAACAATGCAATCATGTTAGGAATCATATACTCAAACTTCCTGTAAAGTTTCAAGTTTCAATTCTTTCTAATGAATCCAAATTTCGAAGTCAAAGTTTTGGTTTTTGAAAGTCAACTAATGTTCTTGAATCAAATTCGATTTCGTGTTTGTGTTTTAAGGTTAATTGACGGTTCCAATAGTTTATTTATATGATTAGAAAATTATTTCATGTTATACTCAATACCCATTACGTGCTCAAAAATCGAATTTAATTTTTTTTTATAGTCGCTAGCAGCAGAATTTTTTTTTTATTATATTTTTTTTTCAACTCAATCAATCACAAACAAGTGTCTCTGAGTTAAATATTAAGTCCCAAAATCGTTTCAGTAATAGCTAGGAAGAGTAAAGAATGATCTTGGAATCAATTGGATTAGTGAAGAAGATGGAGTCAGTAAGTATAAGGGTTAATAATAAATGGAACTGGATTAGTTAAAGAAAAACAAGAACAGAGGAGTGGTCTTGAGTGTTTGGGTGTGAGCGGGAGGTCGCGGGTTCGAGCCCGGGCAGCGGCTTTTCCTATTTTTTTACTGGTTTCTTAAAAAGGTAACAATTTAATTATTATTATTATTATTATTTTATTATTATTATTATTATTATCATCTTTATTATTGTTATTATTATTATTATATATGTTATTACTTTTATGTTAGTTGTTGTACCCACTAAAAATTATATTATGTATATTATTATTATTATTATTATTAGTATTAGTATAAGCAATATCAATTAAAGCTTATTAGTATTATCATTAATAATATTATTATTACCAGTATTATTAATGCTATTATCACCAGTATTACTAATATCCTAATTATTATCATTTTCATTATCACCAATATAGGTATTATTATTAGAACTAATGACAAAAGTATAACTATTAATATTATCACCATTGTTATTATTATGATTATTAGTATTAGTATTAATATTAATACAAATATTAATATTAACATTTTCATTATTATTATTAGGTATCATTTGATAAACTACTATTAAAATTATATTCATTAGTAATAATATGGTTATTTTTATAGTTATTATTAATCTCAGTATTATTACCGTTATCATTAATACTAGAAGTATCACTGATTCTTAAATCTATCATTTTAATAAAATTAAGTATTATTATTAAGAATTTTATTAGTAGTATCATTACTATTAACATTATAAGTATCAGTAAAAAAAAAAATTTATTATTTTATATAAAGTTTCCATTATTATTATTATTGTTAAATTTAATAGTATTATTACCCTTATTTTAATATTTTCATAAAGAAATGATATTCATATAACAATATATTTAATACGCAAAAGTAAACTATATTAATATCTTATTGATTAAAATAAATAAAATGAATATAATGAAATATACAATCTATTGATATTAAAAACTTATATTATTAATAATATAAATATCTGTTCGATTACAATTACGTGTGTTAATATATATACAAATGATATAGGTTCATGAATCCGAGGCCAACCTTGCATTGTTTAGTTGTCCAATGTCGTTATATGTATTTTTACTACAAAATACAATACAGTGAGTTTCATTTACTCCCTTTTTTACTCATTACATTTTTGGTCTGAGAATACATGCAAATGCTTTATTAACTGTTTTACAATATTTATATGCGTGAGTTTCATTTGCTCCCTTTTTACTCATTACATTTTTGGGCTGAGAATACATGCAAATACTTTATTAACTGTTTTACAATATTTATATGCGTGAGTTTCATTAATCCCTTTTTAAATACTTTCGCAATATATATTTTTGGGACTGAGAATACATGCGCTGCTTTTATAACTGTTTTACGAAATAGACACAAGTACTTAAAACTACATTCTATGGCTGAATTATTAAACCGAATATGCCCCTTTTTATTAAGTCTGGTAATCTAAGAATTAGGGAACAGACACCCTAATTGACGCGAACTCTAAAGATAGATCTATCGGGCCCAACAAGCCCCATCCAAAGTACCGGATGCTTTAGTACTTCGAAATTTATATCATGTCCGAAGGAGGATCCCGGAATGATGGGGATATTCTTATATGCATATTGTGAATGTCGGTTACCAGGTGTTCAATCCATATGAATGATATTTTTGTCTCTATGCATGGGACGTATGTTATGAGAAATGGTAATATGAAATCTTGTGGTCTATTAAACTGATGGAAATAATTATTTATGTTAAACTAATGAACTCACCAACCTTTTGGTTGACACTTTAAAGCATGTTTATTCTCAGGTATGAAAGAAATCTTCCGCTAAGCATTAGCTCATACTAAAGATATTACTTGGAGTCATTCATGACATATTTCAAAATACGTTGCATTCGAGTCGTCGGGTTCATCAAGATTATTATTTAGTCAATTATAGTTGAATATATTATGAGATGATTTGCCTGTCATCAGTTTTCGATATAAAGCAAGTTTGTCTTTTAAAAACGAATGCAATGTTTGTAAAATGTATCATATAGAGGTCAAGTACCTCGCGATGTAACCAATTATTGTGAATCGTTTGTAATCGATATGGACTTTGTCCGGATGGATTAGGACGGGTCCTTTCAGTTGGTATCAGAGCGGTGGTCTTAGCGAACCATGTCTGCAATAGTGTGTCTAACTGATAAGTCGTTAGGATGCATTAGTGAGTCTGGACTTCGACCGTGTCTACATGTCAAAAGTTTTTCTTATCATTTTGTGTCAAAAATTACCTGCTTATCATTCTTAGAGAATCACTTGATTATCATTCCTAGTCTAGACACGTTTTACTGCATTGACTGCATGAATAGTGTATAGACAAAATTCATATCTTAGCGTATCTGCTACTTCATATCTTAGCATTTCTGTTACTGTAACTTTGCCTGACAACTTCAGTAGATTCCTCCGTAATTTATGGGATTTTAGTATTATATACGCATATGTAAATTATGTATTGCAGGATACTAATCTACATCCTATAATCTATTTCTTATCGAAAATCCTTCATATGATCATACGAGATGAATCCTTCAACTAGTTCGAGTCCCTCAGATTCTGATAGCTATTTCGATAGTTATTCCGACAGCTATTCCGACATAGATGTTCACCTAAGCTCCGAAAACAGCCTCATCGGCATGAATCAACCAATCAGCCATTATCAATTCATCTGATGAGTTCGTAGTCGACTTAATTAATGGAAACGCGCAGAAGGCAATCCCTTCCACCAACCGAATTCACCTCTTGACAATGAACCTGAAGCATTTACCGGCGAACCTGTTCGAGACACCATTTTCAGTCTCATTTCCGGGGTAACTTGACAAGATTATATTCTATCCACAATTCTGAACCTTATTCATCCGCTCGTTCCGACCGACAATCATCCTGGAGTAATAAGTCAACAAACTTCGCGCTCGAATAATCAATTCGGAGAATATGGTGCAAAATGTACCAGCTTCAGCAACATCACCGGCACCAATAGTACAATCAATAACAGCACCAGTACCATCAACAATCCATGCTTCAATATCATCATCTGTACTTTGAGTATGATCTTCGTTCGACATGTCGAATATGTAATCTCTAAAGTTTTAAAGATTATTTATTCTAGTTCCAACCGAAAAGCAAATGAGTTTAATATTATATTAACTCATTAAATCCATGAATACATCTGAAGAAAATATATATGTATATATGTTTTCATAAAGATTGTAATTAAAAATTCTTTTGTACAAACTGTTAATGGTGAAAATATTTTAACGGGTAGGTAATACCCGAGGACTATTTAAATTTCACATTAATAAGTTACCTTGTACGTTCTTCGAATCTATTTCAACAGTCATATACCATCCTACTTACATCCACCGATATACAAATCCGTTCACCACAGAATAACCATATTCATCCAATTACATATTTGGATTTTGACCTATCAGAATCCAACAAGTGGCATAATGAAGAAATAATGGACACAATAAAAATTGATTAGAAACAGATTAATTAACAATATGAAATTCTATTAAGAATCCACGCTAACAAAATCCTAGCTAACTGTTCCTAGCTAACTGTTAATTCCGTATTACCATTTAATTATCGCAATTTATTTATCGCAGTTTATTTATCGCAATTTACATTCTCGCAATTTTATTTATCGTCATTTAATTTCTGTTATTTACATTACGCACTTTATTTATTGTCATTTAATTTCTGTTATTTATTTTACGCACTTTAAATATCGGGACACGTATACAAGGTTTTGACATATCATATCGACGCATCTATATGTATTATTTGGAATCACCATAGACACTCTATATACAGTAATGATCGAGTTCTCTATACAGGGTTGAGGTTGATTCTCAAATAATATATATACTTTGAGTTGTGATCGAGTCTGAGACATGTACACGGGTCACGATATTTATTAATTAATTCGAATATTATATATTAAACTATATATGAATTACTGGACTGTTACTGTGGACTATCAACTGTGGACTACCAACACTGGACAATTAAAATGAATTAAAATATTGATTATAACATATGAAACTAAACAATTCTTCAAGTTTGCCACTTGATTTCATTTTAAACTCCATTCGTATCATCATAATTACAATCTACGTTCAAACCTTTCATGATTCTTGAAAACACCTCAACCGATAGGATGAATCAACCGCACTTCATCTACGGAAGAAAAGATTGATGCATATAGTTATGCATCTGAAAAATTCTCGAAAACTGAGTAAACGTTTAACACATAGTTGTGCTAATTCCTTTAGTGTTATTATTACCTAAAACAACTTGGTAATTCCTTTCAAAGTAGCAAATTTTGTCACAGCTCCAGCAAATCAACGTCAACTTTTCATTCGAAACAACCTTATTATCACCTTGATTTATATGTATGCTCTTTTATTGTTACCGGGAAACCTTTTATATTCCACCATATTACCGTCAGCGTTTAATCATCTAAAAACACAATTCTCTTGAAATTACCTCAGATCGATAACCAATGATTCAGATATGGTAGCAGTAAATGTAGAAGAATCGGCAAGCAGTACTTTGAAAACTCACAGTATATCTACATCAACAGTTATATGTATAACATTTATCTCTTAGAATAATGATCTTCCATTCTGAAATTCTAAAAAGCACCCAGTCTGTGAACCAATACTCTGAATTTTGAAAAGTTGAATGAAGCAACAAAAACTGTAAACGACCCTAATCATCGGAAGTTTGATGATGAAGAATAGAATGTTGGAAAAGCTCAGAAAAGTTGGAACTGGAAAACGGATTGAGCTAACCATGAAGGAGACCAAGGACAAATACAAGGACCAAACCCTATATTCAAAGGATTCAGGTAATTCTAGATCCGTTGAAATCTTTAGAGAATATCTTGCTCCGAAGTCATGTTAAAATCTTGAGAAAAATCTTTCCCCGTCAACCATCGAACTTAGAAATTCCAAAATATCATCATCAATATCTTCGATATTTCTGAGGATATTTTCATAAATATTCTCATCATACCTCCTCGTGCTTCCTGTGTATCATTATAGTGGAAACATTCAATAGAAAATTTAGTACCGAAAAGCAGATTATGCGAAACTATGAAAGAAGCCGTGGACAAATCACAAAGAATAAGTTTGACTTCAAAGAATCTAAATGATTCAATGTCTGCTGAAGTCTTTAGCGAATATTTTACTCATTACTCTAAACCCTTGCGGACAATAGTCTCCATCATTCTCTGATCTTAGATATTCAAAGATATTATCTAATCTTTCATTATAAATATCCTTCATATTTCTGAAGATATTTTTATAATTATTCTTATCTGAAATCATAAATCTCTTCGAGCTATCAGTGTTACATCATATAGAAACTGTTAGTTTTCATATTCTGTAAACTTTCGAGCTCAAAAATATGAATGCTATTGAAGTAATGTTGGGAACTGATGCATGAGTTAGTATAATATAATGACACTTGATCAACGTGATTATATTACAGTAAGTCATGCTAAGTTTCAAATGGGACGTGATGATTCACAGATCCTAACATCATCACGTGTCATGTTACGTAACTCTTTCATTATGCTTAACTTCTGAACATATCAAGAAAGTATATTCTTGATAGTTATACTCTCAGTGATTCTGGTAATTTGATAAATCAAATCGTGCTAATACATTAGTTCTTATTTAGAACATGATGTTTATTCAAAATTTCCTACTTACGAATTCTCGACCGTTACTCGCTTTACTAGAAGTCGGGAGGATAATAAAAAGGCAAAGAGCTCTAAAATAAAAGAGAAAATATAAAGCCCAACAACAACACTGAAATTACAAACCGTGAATATCAGTGTGTATAGCAATATAAAGACACGGGAGAATTATAAATACAATAATCCCTAAAGCATAGTAGAAATAAACGGATTTCCTCCGGTGGAAGTTGGAAAAGGAAAATGATTGTTGCGATAACCAGGATAAGGACAAAGATCAGAACTGGATTAAGTATTTTCACGATCTTTTGAATTTGAGAATTGAGTATTGATGTGGTGAAAATTAATGGAACGGAAAAGGTAAAATTTATAGTGAAAATATCAGACAAAGGAATCGAGGCAGATCACCGTATCTAATTATAGAAATCTAAATTATCTTAACTTTCAAAATTCAACCCTGACCACGTCAAAAGCTAAGGCGAATCTTATTTTCCTCATTTCAATCTTTTGTGATAGCTTCATTCGTGCTCTTTGAATAATCGAATTATTTTATCTGTATTATTCAATAATGATAAAACTTTATTTATCAGCTCATATTCGTCAGGAAAACATATTTATTGTTAGCCATGACGACCTCACTCAAATTTCGGGACAAAATTTCTTTAACGGGTAGGTACTGTGACGACCCGGGAATTTCCGACCAAATTTAAACTTTATCTTTATATATGATTCTGGCGTGTTAAGCAAAGTCTGTAATGTTGAGTCTGAAAAACTTTGAATTGTGTTCATGTAATCATTTAACCCGTAACTACTCCCAACGATTCACGAACCATAAAACCGTAAATAGAAATGTATATGAATTAAATAAACAATTATATAGTATATATCATATAATCATCATATATTATATAATTAATAAAATGCAATATTAAGAAAGTAAATTGATTACAAATAAAAATCTAGTTGTTGAAATAATACAATTAATATAGTCATTTTATTATTAATAGAAATATCAATATTTATATTATTACTGTTATAGTTGTAAATATTAAAAGTATAATAAATAAAAGATTAGGATTTTCAAAATAAAGATTTTTAAATATAAATATTAGTATAATAATGATTAAGATTATAATTAAATTATAATATTATTAGTTATCATTATTAATACTATTACTCTTATTAATATTATTACTTTTACCATTACCATTAAAAAAAAAACATTGTTATAATTATAAGTTATCATTATTATTATAAAATTTATCATTATTACCATTTTTTTTATTTTCGTTGATAATATCATTATTATTATTATCTAGTATCATTATAATTGATACTAATATATTATTATTATTGGTATTATTATTAATATTAATATAAATAGTATTAATATTTATTAAAATCATTATTATAAGTAAGGTTGTTTATATTAAGATACAACTTACTATTATTATCATTAATGTTATTATTATTATTAATAAATATTATTATTTATAATATTATTAGTATTTTTATTTATAATATTAAAAGAATTATTACTATATTAATCCAATAGTCCAGTTGTATTTCGCTGTCTATTTTTTTTGGCTGATAAGTTAAACACATTTGATTCCATTTTCAAAACAGTCCAAAATCAGTGAAGATCACGATCGATTTTTTTTTGTTTTATTTCTCTTTTTCTTCATTTTTTTGTTTCTGTCTAAAATCATGTCTACAATTTGTTACGGGTCGGTTTCAAACAATCAATACACAACAACCCTGATTGAATATATGTAGTACCTCAATTTGTGCAATCACCTACTTTAAAAATCGAATTAAACAGAAATTTCATAAACCAAACCCATTATTCTCTGTTCTTCATTTTTTTTTACCATATTTCGATTTCGAGTGAATTTTAAAAATCTAACAATGCAATCATGTTAGGAATCATATACTCAAACTTCCTGTAAAGTTTCAAGTTTCAATTCTTTCTAATGAATCCAAATTTCGAAGTCAAAGTTTTGGTTTTTGAAAGTCAACTAATGTTCTTGAATCAAATTCGAGTTCGTGTTTGTGTTTTAAGGTTAATTGACGGTTCCAATAGTTTATTTATATGATTAGAAAATTATTTCATGTTATACTCAATACCCATTACGTGCTCAAAAATCGAATTTAAATTTTTTTTTTATAGTCGCTAATGCAGTCAACCGCCAAGACCGATTTACAATCAAAACCAGAATTATAACCGAAATATTCCATACAACAACCAACAAGGTCCTAACAATCAGCAAGTATCCAATAATACTTACAATCAGCAAAGACCTAATTTTCAAAACAAACCACCACAACAAACTGATGATAAAAAACCAAATTTAGAAGATATGATGACGAAGCTAGTTGAAACTCAAACGCAGTTTTTCACATCTCAAAAACAAACCAATGAACAAAATGCTCAAGCATTTAGAAATCAACAAGCTTCTATTCAAAATCTGGAACAAGAAGTAAGTAACCTAGCAAGGTTAATAGGTGAAAGAAAACCGGGAAGTCTACCTAGTGATACAAATGCTAACCCCTGGAATGAAACAGCTAAAGCCATTACCACAAGAAGTGGTACAACACTTAAACCACCTGAAATACCTGTAACTTCTGAAGAAGCTATTCCTACTCCACAAGAACCACAACCTGATCAAGATAAGGAAAAAGAACCGGTAGTTGAAAAGGTTAATGAAGATAACACAGTTAAGGCTAAACCTTATGTTAAACCATACCAACCACCACTTCCTTACCCGAGTAAAATGAAGAAAGAGAAACTTGAAGCCGAGCAATCCAAATTCTTGGATATGTTTAAACAGATAAATGTAAATCTTCCTTTCATTGATGTAATTTCAGGAATGTCTAGATATGCTAAATTCTTGAAAGATCTAATCTCAAATAGAAAGAAAATGGAAGAACTCTCGGCTGTTACTATGAATGCAAATTGTTCAGCAGTGCTGTTGAATAAGATACCAGAAAAACTATCTGATCCAGGAAGTTTCACAATTCAATGTTTTCTGGGTAGTCTTAGTTCAATAGAAGCATTGGCAGATTTAGGTGCTAGTATAAATTTAATGCCGTATTCACTATACGCTAAACTAGACCTTGGAGAATTGAAACCAACCAGAATAAGCATACAACTAGCTGATAGATCAATAAAATATCCTAGAGGGATAATGGAGAACATGCTAGTTAAAGTTGGTACCTTAGTATTTCCAGTAGATTTTGTTGTTCTGGACATGGAAGAAGATTCTCAAGTTCCTCTCATATTAGGAAGACCATTCTTAAACACGGCTAAAGCAATGATAGACGTGTTCGGTAAGAAACTGACCCTAAGTATAGAGGATGAGAGTGTTACCTTTTCAGTTGATAGAGCAATGCAACAACCACAATCTGCAGATGATACATGTTATTATATTCAAACTATAGATGCACATGCAGAATTGTTAGAAGAATTTCCAGAATTACAAGGAACAGGAGAATGTTCTTTAGGAGAAGGTAATGAACCAATTGATGAAGCTGAAATGTTAGCTACACTTATAGCTAATGGATATGAACCAATAACAGAAGAAATTCAAATGCTAAAAGAAGAAGACAGATATCGATACAAATCATCGATAGAAGAACCTCCGAAATTAGAGTTAAAGCCACTTCCAAACCATTTGGAATACGCTTATTTACATGGTGAATATGAATTACCTATAATAATATCGTCTTCTCTTACTGAAAATGAGAAATAACAACTCATTTCTGTGTTGAAAGCTCATAAACCAGCCATTGCATGGAAGATTCATGATATTAAAGGAATAAGTCCTTCGTATTGCACACATAAAATCCTTATGGAAGAAGGTCATAAAACGTATGTGCAACGCCAACGAAGACTAAATCCTAATATGCAAGATGTAGTTAAGAAAGAGATTATTAAACTGCTAGATGCAGGTTTAATTTATCCAATTTCTGATAGTCCATGGGTAAGCCCAGTTCAATGCGTGCCTAAGAAGGGTGGCATGACTGTCATTACAAATGAGAAAAATGAGCTTATTCCTACTAGGACTGTAACAGGATGGCGTGTGTGTATTGATTATAGAAAATTAAATGACGCCACCAGAAAAGATCACTTTCCCTTACCTTTCAATGATCAAATGTTGGAAAGATTAGCCGGAAATAGTTACTATTGTTTTCTAGATGGATTTTCCGGATATTTTCAAATTCCAATAGCACCCGAAGACCAAGAGAAAACCACATTCACGTGCCCTTATGGTACTTTTGCTTACAAACGCATGCCATTTGGACTTTGCAACGCCCCTGCAACCTTTCAAAGGTGTATGATGGCGATTTTTCACGACATGATAGAAGAATGCATGGAAGTTTTCATGGATGACTTTTCAGTCTTCGGTGATACATTTGAATCATGTCTAGTTAATCTGGAACG
Source organism: Rutidosis leptorrhynchoides (assembly GCF_046630445.1). NCBI lineage: Eukaryota > Viridiplantae > Streptophyta > Magnoliopsida > Asterales > Asteraceae > Rutidosis > Rutidosis leptorrhynchoides. The sequence continues at coordinate 170,981,562 of NC_092333.1, forward strand.
AATGCTTATTAGATGCGAACAATCAAATCTAGTACTTAATTGGGAGAAATGCCATTTCATGGTTAAAGAAGGCATCGTTCTTGGTCATAAAATTTCAAAAGAAGGAATTGAAGTGGATAGAGCTAAAGTAGATGTAATTGCTAAACTTCCACATCCCACCAATGTTAGAGGAGTTAGGAGTTTTCTAGGGCATGCCGGTTTTTACCGACGTTTCATAAAAGATTTTTCTAAAATTGCCACTCCTATGAATAAACTCCTAGAAAAAGATGCTCCATTCATCTTTTCAGAAGAATGTATAAAATCTTTTAATATTCTTAAAGAGAAACTCACTAATGCACCGATCATGATAACACCAAATTGGAATCTACCATTTGAACTAATGTGCGATGCAAGTGATTTTGCAATGGGAGCCGTTTTAGGACAAAGGATTAAAAAACAATTTCAACCTATATATTATGCTAGTAAGACGTTACAAGGAGCACAAACGAACTATACAACTACTGAAAAAGAACTCCTTGCTATTGTCTTTGCTTTTGACAAATTTCGATCATATCTCTTTCTAGCAAAAACGGTGGTCTATACCGACCATTCTGCTCTTAGATACCTATTTTCGAAACAAGATGCTAAACCAAGATTAATCCGTTGGATCTTACTCTTACAAGAATTTGATATTGAAATCCGAGATAAAATAGGAGAAGAAAATCATGCCGCTGATCATCTTTCTCGTCTTGAAAATCCCGAATTAGAAGTTCTAAATGAATCGGCCATACAAGACAACTTTCCTGATGAATATCTATTGAAGATAGATTATAATGAAATCCCATGGTTTGCAGACTATGCAAACTACTTAGTATGTGGATTCCTTGAAAAAGGATTATCGTACCAAAGACGAAAGAAATTCTTCAGTGATATAAAACACTATTTTTGGGAAGATCCACATTTGTTTAAAAGTTGTCCCGATGGAATAATACGCCGATGTGTATTTGGAGATGAAGCTAGTAAAATATTAAACCATTGTCACACAGGACCAACAGGAGGGCATTATGGGCCTCAACTAACAGCAAAAAAAGTTTATGATGCTGGATTCTATTGGCCTACAATTTACAAAGACGCACACCTTCTTTGCAAATCTTGTGATGCTTGTCAAAGGGCCGGAAAAATAAGTCAACGTGATGAAATGCCACAGAATGTCATCCAAGTATGTGAAGTATTTGACATTTGGGGTATTGACTTTATGGGTCCATTTCCAAAATCTCATAATAATCTATATATACTCGTAGCCATTGATTATGTATCTAAATGGGCGGAAGCACAAGCTCTCCCAACTAACGATGCACGAGTTGTAGTCAACTTTTCAAAACGTCTTTTTGCAGGGTTTGGAACACCGAAAGCTTTAATAAGTGATCGGGGTACTCATTTCTGTAATAATCAACTTGAGAAAGTTCTTAAAAGATATGGAGTAACTCATAAAATCTCCACCGCATATCATCCACAAACAAGTAGACAAGTTGAAAATACCAACCGAGCTTTAAAACGTATTCTAGAGAAAACCGTAGGATCAAATCCGAAGGAATGGTCCATTAAATTAGAGGATGCACTCTGGGCTTTTAGAACAGCCTACAAAACTCCAATTGGAACCACACCTTTTAGACTTGTTTATGGAAAAGCATGTCATCTTCCAGTAGAAATTGAACACAAAGCATTTTGGGCTTTGAAGACATGTAATCTTGATTTACATGAAGCTGGACGTCTACGATTAAGTCAACTAAACGAATTAGAAGAATTAAGACATGAAGCATACGAAAATTCGTTAATCTATAAAGAAAGAACGAAGAAATGGCATGATAAAAGAATCAGAAGTTCAAAAGAATTTAAAGAAGGAGACAGAGTTCTTCTTTTCAATTCACGATTCAAGCTATTTCCTGGAAAATTGAAATCAAGATGGTCTGGACCATTCATAGTCAAAAGAGTTTTCCCATACGGAACGATAGAATTGATAAATTCAAATGGGATTGAATTTAAAGTTAATGGTCACAGAGTTAAACATTACATACATGGTCCGATGGAAGTCGACAACGAAGTTAATCACAATTTCGACACCACAGCTAACTAAGTGTGGGGAGAATCAAGTCTTTAAAGGATAATATGTATTTCTGTTAGAGTTAGATTGTCTGTTTTCGTGTACTTCTCGAAAATGAAACCCGAATGGTCTTTCCCTAGCAGACCCTAAAGAACTAGTCTTCTCCCTCCATTCTGAATTTTTATTTTTTTAGGTTTTTACAAAATGAAGACTGCCTGTGAACTAAACCATGGTCTAATGCTACACGCTTTGATCACTAAACGTAATAATGACACACTACCGAGAATGTAAATTGCGATATTTAAATTTCCATAAACATAAATATTAAGATTGATATTGATATCAGAAATTGTAATATTATTATTATTATTATTATTAATGTTATAAATATAATTAAAAGATTATGATCATAAAAATAAATTGGTTATAATTCGTACCAGTATGCTTATCCTTAGTCTACTTAGTTTTATTTATTTTGTAATTTGTAATGTTGATAAGTTTAATACTTATGTTAATATTGTAATAGTTTTTATAATTTTCTAACTTTTATTCTTAGATTTTAATAATTTTTGAATGTGGGGTAATATACCAAACTTCAAAAATATGTATATATGTTTGCAGTTTATCTTATGTACACAACAGAGTAAAACAACGCATTTTCAAAGACTGGCATTAAGTTCAATTAAATGAACTCAAAATCATGTTTATACATATTTATGAACGATAAAACTAGGTTTTAACACCGAAATTATTGTAACCTCGGAAAGGACATAAATTGAGAAACAGACCAAAATGTTAAAATTCATTTAAAATGCAATAGAGGACGATAAAAAGGAAAATAAAAGCCAAGTGTGGGAAAATTTACCAAGTTATCTTAAACATTTATCACATATTTTTGTACAAATAACTGAAAATACTTTTGCTTTGGACTAAACTAAACTGTTTTACCCGATGAAAGAAAAGAAGAGATGGATCTACACGATGAATCAATTCCATCATTAAAAGAAAGTAAAGTCTTCCGAAAAAGACACGCGCTTCTTGATTTAGGTCATGAAGTTGTCGTCCAGACCAGCTGTAGGTTGACGAAATATCTAGAAAAGTCATCACTAAAATCAGCAGGAAATCCACGGACCTCAGCATTAAACAGGGTCGCCAAGTGGTCAGATTTATCCTAACCATGAGAAGGATTTATCTCGTAAAATGGGGGGGCACCATGCAAATTAGCTGGATAAGACTAATGAATCAGATCCCCAGAAAGGATAATCTCCTTAAAGATTAAAAATCAGCTTTTAAGACTAATATTACTCAATCCTAGAGATTGACCTTAAAGATTGAGAATTCAAACTCATGGAATTCAATGATATCTAAACTCGAGCTTGAACGAGAAAATATTTTGATCAAAATTACAAACTGATTTATTTTCTGAAAACCCTATTTTCAATGCGTTCATTACCATTGAACGTAAAATCCTAGGAATTCACCTGAAATTCATTAGGTCACCTGAACTAAATCGGGTGTCAACCGTAAGAACGGTGGTTGCATAGTGGTCAAAGACAGGACCTTGTGCCAGACCGAAAAATTATAAGGGTGAGCCTTTCTATTGCTCCTACCAAGGATAGTAATTGCGTCCGACACGTTATAGACCATAATTAAAAGCATGTCAGGGGACATTGCCTTAACAGTTGCTTGTTCAACGCTTTCCTTTACAACCGGACGGTAGTTTACCGAAAGGTAATATACGGGACAAGTAAACTGGACGTGTTGCTTTCCAAATACAAGGTTAGCAAGTGGGTGACACAAAACCGCAAGTTTTGAGCTAAAATTTTCAAATCTGAAACCCACCAAACCCACAAAAATATTTTGCAAACACCGGTGAAGGGTTATTCCGGAAAACTTATCTAGGGTAAAAGCTAGATTGAATTTTCAAAAGATCAAATATTTTCATAAAGATCCAATTTCCTTAAGGATCTACATTTTCATAGTCATGTGGGACTGTAAACCGCCTTTCAAATGTGCACTTTGCTTTGGAAACCGAAAGTAAATCGGCTATTTGATTGCAAGTGTCGTTGACCTAAACCCGAGGCAACTGTGGATGACACACCCACCTTTAACCATGATTCTATCGTTACTATCATTGTTTATACCGCCGTATAGAAATCACTGATGTACAAAGTGTGAAGAATAAAGAAGTGATTCTAGTATTTCAAGATGATATTGCTTGAGGACAAGCAACGCTCAAGTGTGGGAATATTTGATAATGCTAAAAACAAACATATATTTCATAGCATTATTCCTCAAGAAAGACAAGCTTTTAGTTGCAATTGTTCTATTTACAAGTGATATTCGTTTAAATAATAAAAGGTGAAGACAAAAGACAGATTCGACGAATTGAAGATGCAAACGACCAAAAAGCTCAAAAGTACAAAAGACAATCAAAGAGGTTCCAATTATTGATAAGAAACGTCTCTAAATTACAAGAGTACAAGATTCAAAACACAAAGTACAAAATATAAAATTGTACGCAAGGACGTTCGAAAATCCGGAACCGGGACCAGAGTCAACTCTCAACGCTCGACGCAACGGACTAAAAATTACAAGGCAAATATGCACATAAATATAATATAATATTTAAATAATTCTTATAATTATTTATATATTATATAAATAAATAAAAACCGTGCAAGAGAGACTCCAAAATGGTACGTATACATTATATAATAAATTGATTTATTAGTGAGTGGGTTAGTTGGTTCCAAAAGTGTCGGCAATATCCCTTTTCCTTTTTATGATTACAGACAGGAGACTCACTTTATCTTTACAAATCACGCACCACTTCATTATATATATTATAATACATCTATTATAATAGGACTTGGAAATAACACAAGTATTGCAGCAGCATCAAATAGGCCGTAGCTGAAGAGAATATATATATATCGAAGTGGTAGTTTAGTTAGTGATGAAATCATATAGTAGCAGGTTTATTTGAGTTTCGTTTGATCGAGAGAAATAAATAAGCTGCGAAGTAGTGCAGCCGTCTATAGCCAATAACATAATGAATGATAGTTTGTGGTGTAATCGATTTTAAACAGTGATTGGTCATGTGAGTTTTGTGTTGCATGGATTACGGCTGTAATCCCAGAGAAATAATGTTCGACTAATGGTGAATCCTAGTGGGTTATGGCGATTTTCTAATAATCACAAAAGAGAGAGAGATAGACGACAGAGAGATGGAGGATGGTGATTGATTTGTTGAACATTAGAGATACGGAAAGATGTACAGTCGAGTAAGGATTCGTAATGGTGGTGATCAAATAAAAAGTAGAAACAAAGGGTGTTCTTGGATGGGTTATGGTTTGTTTGACAAAACAGCGAAGGAATAGAGTTATAGTTGTAGTAATTATTTACGTAACAGTAGCAGTAGGTGTTATCTGGCTCTCGAGCAACAAACCGAAGGGGAATACAGCAGCATTCGTGTGTCGAGCAAGTGATGGTGTTTTGGCGGTTTACGTGGTAGAAGGTGGTGATATGGATGATGAAAGTGGTGATGGTTTGGACGAGTTCTTGATTACAAAAGTGAAGGTTGGAGATGGTGAAGGTTTGGTTGATCGTGGAGTTGGGTGGTAAGCGAGAAAGAAACAGAAAGTGAAAGATATCCCTTCTATATGCATGTGAATATCATATATATGTATAATATAGGATAGTTAGAAAAACAGTGGTCTAGTGAATTTAGTCAATAGCTTGTTCCCATCACAGTTTGTATTATTGTATCTATGAGTGCACAAATTAAGGGATTTGCAAATCTCACTTTAAGACTAAGTTGTTAATTCATACATAAAAACAAACGAAAGGTTAAACTTAGAAATTCCTATGTTGAAGACTTATATGTTAAACTGTAATAATGAAATATTATTACATTAGTGAAACTACAAAATGTTTTACGAATTATAACCTATTTATTTTTATGATCATAATCTTTTAATTATATTTATAACATTAATAATAATAATAATAATATTACAATTTCTGATATCAATATCAATCTTAATATTTATGTTTATGGAAATTTAAATATCGCAATTTACATTCTCGGTAATGTGTCATTATTACGTTTAGTGATCAAAGCGTGTAGCATTAGACCATGGTTTAGTTCACAGGCAGTCTTCATTTTGTAAAAACCTAAAAAAATAAAAATTCAGAATGGGGGGAGAAGACTAGTTCTTTAGGGTCTGCTAGGGAAAGACCATTCGGGTTTCATTTTCGAGAAATACACGAAAACAGACAATCTAACTCTAACAGAAATACATATTATCCTTTAAAGACTTGATTCTCCCCACGCTTAGTTAGCTGTGGTGTCGAAATTGTGATTAACTTCGTTGTCGACTTCCATCGGACCATGTATGTAATGTTTAACTCTGTGACCATTAACTTTAAATTCAATCCCATTTGAATTTATCAATTCTATCGTTCCGTATGGGAAAACTCTTTTGACTATGAATGGTCCAGACCATCTTGATTTCAATTTTACAGGAAATAGCTTGAATCGTGAATTGAAAAGAAGAACTCTGTCTCCTTTTTTAAATTCTTTTGAACTTCTGATTCTTTTATCATGCCATTTCTTCGTTCTTTCTTTATAGATTAACGAATTTTCGTATGCTTCATGTCTTAATTCTTCTAATTCATTTAGTTGACTTAATCGTAGACGTCCAGCTTCATGTAAATCAAGATTACATGTCTTCAAAGCCCAAAATGCTTTGTGTTCAATTTCTACTGGAAGATGACATGCTTTTCCATAAACAAGTCTAAAAGGTGTGGTTCCAATTGGAGTTTTGTAGGATGTTCTAAAAGCCCAGAGTGCATCCTCCAATTTAATGGACCATTCCTTCGGATTTGATCATACGGTTTTCTCTAGAATACGTTTTAAAGCTCGGTTGGTATTTTCAACTTGTCCACTTGTTTGTGGATGATATGCGGTGGAGATTTTATGAGTTACTCCATATCTTTTAAGAACTTTCTCAAGTTGATTATTACAGAAATGAGTACCCCGATCACTTATTAAAGCTTTCGGTGTTCCAAACCTTGCAAAAAGACGTTTTAAAAAGTTGACTACAACTCGTGCATCGTTAGTTGGGAGAGCTTGTGCTTCCGCCCATTTAGATACATAATCAATGGCTACGAGTATATATAGATTATTATGAGATTTTGGAAATGGACCCATAAAGTCAATACCCCAAATGTCAAATACTTCACGTACTTGGATGACATTCTGTGGCATTTCATCACGTTGACTTATTTTTCCGGCCCTTTGACAAGCATCACAGGATTTGCAAAGAAGATGTGCGTCTTTGTAAATTGTAGGCCAATAGAATCCAGCATCATAAACTTTTCTTGCTGTTAGTTGAGGCCCATAATGCCCTCCTGTTGGTCCTGTGTGACAATGGTTTAATATTTTACTAGCTTCATCTCCAAATACACATCGGCGTATTATTCCATCGGGACAACTTTTAAACAAATGTGGATCTTCCCAAAAATAGTGTTTTATATCACTGAAGAATTTCTTTCGTCTTTGGTACGATAATCCTTTTTCAAGGAATCCACATACTAAGTAGTTTGCATAGTCTGCAAACCATGGGATTTCATTATAATCTATCTTCAATAGATATTCATCAGAAAAGTTGTCTTGTATGGCCGATTCATTTAGAACTTCTAATTCGGGATTTTCAAGACGAGAAAGATGATCAGCGGCGAGATTTTCTGCTCCTCTTTTATCTCGGATTTCAATATCAAATTCTTGTAAGAGTAAGATCCAACGGATTAATCTTGGTTTAGCATCTTGTTTCGAAAATAGGTATCTAAGAGCAGAATGGTCGGTATAGACCACCGTTTTTGCTAGAACGAGATATGATCGAAATTTGTCAAAAGCAAAGACAATAGCAAGGAGTTCTTTTTCAGTAGTTGTATAGTTCGTTTGTGCTCCTTGTAACGTCTTACTAGCATAATATATAGGTTGAAATCGTTTTTCAATCCTTTGTCCTAAAACGGCTCCCATTGCAAAATCACTTGCATCGCACATTAGTTCAAATGGTAGATTCCAATTTGGTGTTATCATGATCGGTGCATTAGTGAGTTTCTCTTTAAGAATATTAAAAGATTTTATACATTCATCTGAAAAGATGAATGGAGCATCTTTTTCTAGGAGTTTATTCATAGGAGTGGCAATTTTAGAAAAATCTTTTATGAAACGTCGGTAAAAACCGGCATGCCCTAGAAAACTCCTAACTCCTCTAACATTGGTGGGATGTGGAAGTTTAGCAATTATATCTACTTTAGCTCTATCCACTTCAATTCCTTCTTTAGAAATTTTATGACCAAGAACGATGCCTTCTTTAACCATGAAATGGCATTTCTCCCAATTAAGTACTAGATTTGATTGTTCGCATCTAATAAGCATTCGTTCCAGATTAACTAGACATGATTCAAATGTATCACCGAAGACTGAAAAGTCATCCATGAAAACTTCCATGCATTCTTCTATCATGTCATGAAAAATCGCCATCATACACCTTTGAAAGGTTGCAGGGGCGTTGTAAAGTCCAAATGGCATGCGTTTGTAAGCAAAAGTACCATAAGGGCACATGAATGTGGTTTTCTCTTGGTCTTCGGGTGCTATTGGAATTTGAAAATATCCGGAAAATCCATCTAGAAAATAATAGTAACTATTTCCGGCTAATCTTTCCAACATTTGATCAATGAAAGGTAAGGGAAAGTGATCTTTTCTGGTGGCGTCATTTAATTTTCTATAATCAATACACACACGCCATCCTGTTACAGTCCTAGTAGGAATAAGCTCATTTTTCTCATTTGTAATGACAGTCATGCCACCCTTCTTAGGCACGCATTGAACTGGGCTTACCCATGGACTATCAGAAATTGGATAAATTAAACCTGCATCTAGCAGTTTAATAATCTCTTTCTTAACTACATCTTGCATATTAGGATTTAGTCTTCGTTGGCGTTGCACATACGTTTTATGACCTTCTTCCATAAGGATTTTATGTGTGCAATACGAAGGACTTATTCCTTTAATATCATGAATCTTCCATGCAATGGCTGGTTTATGAGCTTTCAACACAGAAATGAGTTGTGATTTCTCATTTTCAGTAAGAGAAGACGATATTATTACAGGTAATTCAGATTCACCATGTAAATAAGCGTATTCCAAATGGTTTGGAAGTGGCTTTAACTCTAATTTCGGAGGTTCTTCTATCGATGATTTGTATCGATATCTGTCTTCTTCTTTTAGCATATTTATTTCTTCTGTTGTTGGTTCATATCCATTAGCTATAAGTGTAGCTAACATTTCAGCTTCATCAATTGGTTCATTACCTTCTCCTAAAGAACATTCTCCTGTTCCTTGTAATTCTGGAAATTCTTCTAACAATTCTGCATGTGCATCTATAGTTTGAATATAATAACATGTATCATCTGCAGATTGTGGTTGTTGCATTGCTCTATCAACTGAAAAGGTAACACTCTCGTCCTCTATACTTAGGGTCACTTTCTTACCGAACACGTCTATCATTGCTTTAGCCGTGTTTAAGAATGGTCTTCCTAATATGAGAGGAACTTGAGAATCTTCTTCCATGTCCAGAACAACAAAATCTACTGGAAATACTAAGGTACCAACTTTAACTAGCATGTTCTCCATTATCTCTCTAGGATATTTTATTGATCTATCGGCTAGTTGTATGCTTATTCTGGTTGGTTTCAATTCTCCAAGGTCTAGTTTAGCGTATAGTGAATACGGCATTAAATTTATACTAGCACCTAAATCTGCCAATGCTTCTATTGAACTAAGACTACCCAGAAAACATGGAATTGTAAAACTTCCTGGATCAGATAGTTTTTCTGGTATCTTATTCAACAGCACTGCTGAACAATTAGCATTCATGGTAACAGCCGAGAGTTCTTCCATTTTCTTTCTATTTGAGATTAGATCTTTCAAGAATTTAGCATATCTAGGCATTCCTGAAATCACATCAATGAAAGGAAGATTTACATTTATCTGTTTAAACATATCCAAGAATTTGGATTGCTCGGCTTCAAGTTTCTCTTTCTTCATTTTACTCAGATAAGGAAGTGGTGGTTGGTATGGTTTAACATAAGGTTTAGCCTTAACTGTGTTATCTTCATTAACCTTTTCAACTACCGGTTCTTTTTCCTTATCTTGATCAGGTTGTGGTTCTTGTGGAGTAGGAATAGCTTCATTAGAAGTTACAGGTATTTCAGGTGGTTTAAGTGTTGTACCACTTCTTGTGGTAATGGCTTTAGCTGTTTCATTCCGGGGGTTAGCATTTGTATCACTAGGTAAACTTCCCGGTTTTCTTTCACCTATTAACCTTGCTAGGTTACTTACTTCTTGTTCCAGATTTTGAATGGAAGCTTGTTGATTTCTAAATGCTTAAGCATTTTGTTCATTGGTTTGTTTTTGAGATGTGAAAAACTGCGTTTGAGTTTCAACTAGCTTCGTCATCATATCTTCTAAATTCGGCTTTTTATCATCGGTTTGTTGTGGTGGTTTGTTTTGAAAATTAGGTCTTTGCTGGTTGTAAGTATTATTGGATACTTGTTGATTGCTAGGACCTTGTTGGTTGTTGTATGGAATATTTCTGTTATAATTCTGGTTTTGATTGTAAATCAGTCTTGGCGGTTGATAATTTTTCTGATAATTATTTCCAGGCCTTTGGTTTATGTATGAAATATTCTCTCTTTGTTCCATTGTTAATTCAATACTGAGACAATCTTTTGTCAAATGTGGTCCTCCACACTGCTCACAACTAATTCGTATTGAGTGAATATCTTTAGTCATCTTTTCCATTCGTCTCTCTACAGCATCTATCTTTGCGGAAATGGAATCTAAGTCATGGCTAGAATTGGCTCTAGCTGCTTTAGATGATCTAACGATATCTTTTTCTTGGTGCCACTCATGTGAGTGGGAAGCAGTGTTATCAATAATTTTGTAAGCATCAGTTTCGGTTTTCTTCATAATAGAACCACCAGCTGCTATATCTATGTCTTTCCTTGTAGTGATGTCGCATCCTTGGTAGAATATTTGTACTATTTGACAGGTGTCTAAACCATGTTGCGGACATCCTCTTAACAACTTTCCATATCTTGTCCATGCCTCATATAGAGTTTCATTCGGCTTCTGTGTGAACGTAACAATTTCTGCTTGAAGTCTTACGGCTTTAGATGCAGGAAACAATTGTTTAAGAAATTTGTCAACTAAAACATCCCATGTATCGATCGCCCCTTCAGGTAACGATTCCAACCAATCTTTGGCTTCTCCCTTTAAAGTCCAGGGAAATAACATGAGATATATCTGTTCATCCTCCACTTCTCTTATTTTAAATAGTGTGCAGATCCTATTAAAGGTACGTAGATGTTCATTTGGATCTTCCTTCGGCGCACCACTAAATTGGCATTGATTAGTCACCATGTGTAGAATTTGTCCTTTGATTTCATAATCTGGCGCATTAATGTCTGGATGAGTAATTGCATGACCTTGGCCAGTGCGTTTAGCTCTCATTCGGTCTTCCATACTTAAAGGTTCCAGATTCTCCATAATTGAATTTGTTGAATCGGAATCACTAGAGGATTCTGATTTAATGGTTCGTTCCTCAACAATCTCTGTTTGAATGATTGGTGGTTCCGGAGGAAAGTTTAGTGGTTCAGGATCTACGAATCGTTCCTAAATATTCTCCGGATTCTCAATTGTGAGGTCGGGTTCAAAAAATGGATTATCGGAAATTTGAACTGAAGTACTTGGTCGACTGGATGACGATTCTAAAGAAAAATCAACGGCAGTAATATTTGCTAAATGTCTTGATCTAGTTACAGGTGGTGAACGTACAAAAGGTGGTGAACGTCTTGCTCGGTGCATTCACTGAATATCCTATTAGTTTTTAAAAGGAAAGAAAAATTATAATAAGTTATCCAATCAATAGACTTTTCTGATTTTGCCCACGTTTCGAATAGCCAAAAGATGCAGCAGAGGGGCAGGATTCGTTTGGTCTCAATATAATTGAGGACTGTTTGGCTCCAATAACCCGGTCCACGTACAAATCCAACTATTACTACGAACCAGAAAATTTTGATGTCTATCAATTTAACCACTTAAAATAAATTTTCGAAATTTTAAGAAATTAAGATAAGAAGTAGAATAAAAATCTATGTCCTAAAACTAGAATAGCGAGAAATAAGAAAGAAAAAGAGTTCGTCGGAAAAAGGTTGAAAAAAAAAAATGGTTGAAAAATAAAAGGTGACGGAAAAATAAAAGAAACTTATAAAACTTAAAAACACTTGACTAACCTAACCTTATTACTACAACTAACTTAAAATTATAATCGCAAATTGAGATTACTAATTGGAATGATAATTGATACATAGGTAAAAGGCGTCTAAAAATATTAAAGCTTACAGGAAAAACTAAATCCCAAATGGAAATAACTTTAAAAAGAAACTAAAACTTAAAAAGGCGTCGCAAAATTCTAAAGCACCTAAATCTTAGTCTAAAGAAAAAGCACTTAAGGAATTCTACGGCAAAGCCTAAAAATCTAGAAGTAAAAATAACTATGGCAAAAAACTAAGTTTAAAACTAAATATGAGCGAAAAATACAAATATTACGCTAAAACAATTAAAAAGGGACAAAATATAAAAATATACAAAAAGTTGTAAAAATTACAATTTTTATAAAAATATTATTTTTATATTATTTATTTATTAAAACTACTAATTTTATAAATTAATTAAACTAATTAATACTAAATACATAAATTAAATAAAAAGTAAAAGTAATAATAAAACTAATTATAATAATAATAATAATTAGGGTTAAATAATAATAATAATTAATAATTACCCGTAATTAATGCTGAATTAGGGTTCTGTCAGCGTGTCAGGGAAACTCCGCGAGTTGCGGTATTTAAAGCAGCAAACCCCGCGAGTCGCGGGGTTTCAAAATTTTTACCTGGAACAGTTTAAAACTGACGCGTTCTTTTTTTTTTTTTTTTTCTGTTTTAAATTTTTCTGTTTTATAATCTAAAATTTATATATAATAAAAACTTATATTTAAAAACTAAAATAAAAATAGAATTACTTTATAATTTTATAAATAAAAATCGTAAAACTAGATTTATATATATATTTTATTTTTTTCGGTTTTTATATTTATAAAATATATTTATAAAATAAATTAAATAAAACTTATATTTTTACAAACTAAAGAAACTTTATAAAACTTAAATATTTATCAAACTCCTAAAAATATTTATATTTTTGTTTTTGTTTTTATATTTTAGAATATTTAAAACGTATTTTTATAAAAATGAATTTTAATAAAAGTAAACTAAAAATCTTTTTTTTTTTATATTAACGTTGTGTTTCCGGCTTTTAAGAGTATTCCCCGGCAGCGGCGCCAAAAATACTTGATGTTAAAGCTAAGGGGTATAAAATATTATTAAATTTTACAAGAAAATACTATTAAATACGATACAATTTTTCACAAGATATTTATTTATTTAGAGAATGGATATACTTAAACCTTGCTACAACACTTATAGGCAGTGTACCTAATCGTACAGTAGTGTAGTTTTTAGTAAGTCCGGTTCGTTCTACAGGGAATCTTTTTAAACAAAGCTTAACGCTATATTAGTTTACTTTTATAAAAATACAAATATATATATATAAGTAATATTATTATTATAATAAAGGGGGGTTTTTACCGTTTAATGACCGGTTTGTCGATTTTAAAACTTTAGTCGCAGTTAAAACCAAATGTAAAATATTAAAAATAAATACAAGACTTAAATTAAAGCGTAAAGTAAATAACGATAATGAAATTGCGAATAATAAAAATGCGATAATTAGAAGTGCGATTAAATATAAAATAAAGGAAATTAAATATGAAATAAAAGAATTATGCTTATTTAAACTTCCGTAATCATGATGTTTGACGTGTTGATTTTAGTTTTATGCCCATGGGTTAATTGTCCTTTGTCCTGGATTATTTAATATGTCCGTCTAGTTTTTGTCCATAACAGTCCATCAGTCATAAATATAAAGTGCGAGTGTCCTCGTCAAATTATTCTTATACCCGAAGTTAAATATTCCAACTAATTGGGGATTCGAATTGTAACAAGGTTTTAATACTTTGTTTAATGAATACACCAGGTTATCGACTGCGTGTAAACCAAGGTTTTACTACTTTGTTAACAATTACACCAATTATCCTTAAATGTAATTCACCCCTGTTTCAACAAGTCTATTAACTATTAATCCAGTTCCGTGTCCGGTAAAATAAATAATTATTGGTATTTATAGATATCCCGCCCACCGTACCCAGTCAAGCGTATGTGGTTTTATATAAATACGTCGAATTATAAGTTTGTATATTAAATTAACAAGATATTGTTTAGTTAATATAAAACCCATTAATAGCCCATAGTCTAATTTCCACAAGTGTCGTTCTTTTATCCAAACCCCAATTATGGTACAAAGCCCAATTACCCAATTTTAGTAATTAGCCCAACATCATGATTACTTCGGATTAAATAAGCATAATAATAACTTAGCTACGAGACATTAATATAAAAAGGTTGAACATAACTTACAATGATTAAAAATAGCGTAGCGTTACACGGACAGAATTTTGACTTACACCTTTACAATATTCGCTAACATACCCTTATTATTAGGATTTAAAATTAAAATTAAAATTAAAATATAAATTATAAATATATATTACGTGTATATTGAGAGAAGAAGGAAAAAAAGATGATGAAAAATGCTCAGAATTCGGTTGGCTTTATAGGGAGTTTCAAAGTTTGGGGCTCCGCGACTCGCGGCCCTTTTGGCCTTCAAACTCCACGAGTCGCGGAGTTTGAAATTACAGCTCACCCATTTTGGAGTCTCTCTTGCCGACGGTTTTTATTTATTTATATAATATATAAATAATTATAAGAATTATTTAAATATTATATTATATTTATGTGCATAGTTGCCTTGTAATTTTTAGTCCGTTGCGTCGAGCGTTGAGAGTTGACTCTGGTCTCGGTTTCGGATTTTCGAACGTCCTTGCGTACAATTTTATATTTTGTACTTTGTGTTTTGAATCTTGTACTCTTGTAATTTCGAGACGTTTCTTATCAATAATTGGAATCTCTTTGATTGTCTTTTGTACTTTTGAGCTTTTTGGTCGTTTGCGTCTTCAATTCGTCGAATCTGTCTTTTGTCTTCACTTTTTATTATTTAAACGAATATAACTTGTAACATGTTTAGGTAGTTAAATGATCCAAACTTTGAGCCTAAACATGATTTTGAGAATTAAATACGATACAATTTTACACAAGATATTTATTTATTTTTAGAATGGATATACTTAAACCTTGCTACAATACTTATAGGCAGTGTACCTAATCGTACAGTAGTGTAGTTTTTAGTAAGTCCGGTTCGTTCCACAGGGAATCTTTTTAAACAAAGCTTAACGCTATATTAGTTTACTTTTATAAAAATACAAATATATATATAAGTAATATTATTATTATAAAGGGGGGTTTTTACCGTTTAATGACCGGTTTGTCGATTTTTAAAACTTTAGTCGCAGTTAAAACCAAATGTAAAATAATAAATATAAATACAAGACTTAAATTAAAGCGTAAAGTAAATAACAATAATGAAATTGCGAATAATAAAAGTGCGATAAAATAAACTTGCGATAATTAAAAAGTACGATAATTAAAAGTACAATTAAATACAATAACAATAAAAATGCGATAATTAGAAGTGCAATTAAATATAAAATAAAGGAAATTAAATATGAAATAAAAGAATTATGCTTATTTAAACTTCCGTAATCATGATGTTTGACGTGTTGATTTTAGTTTTATGCCCATGGGTTAATTGTCCTTTGTCCTGGATTATTTAATATGTCCATACGGATTTGTCCATAATAGTCCATCAGTCATAAATATAAAGAGCGAAAGCCTTCGTCAAATTATTCTTATTCCCGAAGTTAAATATTCCAACTAATTGGGGATTCGAATTGTAACAAGGTTTTAATACTTTGTTTAATGAATACACCAGGTTATCGACTGCGTGTAAACCAAGGTTTTACTACTTTGTTAACAATTACACCAATTACCCTTGAATGTAATTCACCCCTGTTTCAACAAGTCTATTAACTATTAATCCAGTTCCGTATCCGGTAAAATGAATAATTATTGGTATTTATAGATATCCCGCCCACCGTACCCAGTCAAGCGTATGCGGTTATATATAAATATGTCGAATTATAAGTTTGTATATTAAATTAACAAGGTATTGTTTAGTTAATATAAAACCCATTAATAGCCCATAGTCTAATTTCCACAAGTGTCGTTCTTTTATCCAAACCCCAATTATGGTACAAAGCCCAATTACTCAATTTTAGTAATTAGCCCAACATCATGATTACTTCGGATTAAATAAGCATAATAATAACTTAGCTACGAGACATTAATATAAAAAGGTTGAACATAACTTACAATGATTAAAAATAGCGTAGCGTTACACGGACAGAATTTCGACTTACACCTTTACAATATTCGCTAACATACCCTTATTATTAGGATTTAAAATTAAAATTAAAATTAAAATTAAAATTATAAATATATATTACGTATATATTGAGAGAAGAAGGAAAAAAAAATGATGAAAAATGCTCAGAATTCGGTTGGCTTTATAGGGAGTTTCAAAGTTTGGGGCTCCGCGACTCGCGACCCTTTTGGCCTTCAAACTCCGCGAGTCGCGGAGTTTGAAATTACAACTCACCCATTTTGGAGTCTCTCTTGCCGACGGTTTTTATTTATTTATATAATATATAAATAATTATAAGAATTATTTAAATATTATATTATATTTATGTGCATAGTTGCCTTGTAATTTTTAGTCCGTTGCGTCGAGCGTTGAGAGTTGACTCTGGTCCCGGTTCCGGATTTTCGAACGTCCTTGCGTACAATTTTATATTTTGTACTTTGTGTTTTGAATCTTGTACTCTTGTAATTTCGAGACGTTTCTTATCAATAATTGGAACCTCTTTGATTGTCTTTTGTACTTTTGAGCTTTTTGGTCGTTTGCGTCTTCAATTCGTCGAATCTGTCTTTTGTCTTCACCTTTTTTTATTTAAACGAATATCACTTGTAAATAGAACAATTGCAACTAAAAGCTTGTCTTTCTTGAGGAATAATGCTATGAAATATATGTTCGTTTTTTGCATTATCAAATATTCCCACACTTGAGCGTTGCGTGTCCTCAAGCAATATCGTCTTGAAATACTAGAATCACTTCTTTCTTCTTCACACTTTGTACATCAGTGATTTCTATACGGCGGTATAAACAATGATAGTAACGATAGAATCATGGTTAAAGGTGGGTGTGTCATCCACAGTTGCCTCGGGTTTAGGTCAACGACACTTGCAATCAAATAGCCGATTTACTTTCGGTTTCCAAAGCAAAGTGCACATTTGAAAGGCGGTTTACAGTCCCACATGACTATGAAAATGTAGATCCTTAAGGAAATTGGATCTTTATGAAAATATTTGATCTTTTGAAATTTCAATCTAGCTTTTACCCTAGATAAGTTTTCCTGAATAACCCTTCACCGGTGTTTGCAAAATATTTTTGTGGGTTTGGTGGGTTTCAGATTTGAAAATTTTAGCTCAAAACTTGCGGTTTTGTGTCACCCACTTGCTAACCTTGTATTTGGAAAGCAACACGTCCAGTTTACTTGTCCCGTATATTACCTTTCGGTAAACTACCGTCCGGTTGTAAAGGAAAGCGTTGAACAAGCAACTGTTAAGGCAATGTCCCCTGACATGCTTTTAATTATGGTCTATAACGTGTCGGACGCAATTACTATCCTTGGTAGGAGCAATAGAAAGGCTCACCCTTATAATTTTTCAGTCTGGCACAAGGTCCTGTCTTTGACCACTATGCAACCACCGTTCTTACGGTTGACACCCGATTTAGTTCAGGTGACCTAATAAATTTCAGGTGAATTCCTAGGATTTTACGTTCAATGGTAATGAACGCATTGAAAATAGGGTTTTCAGAAAACAAATCGGTTTGTAATTTTGATCAAAATATTTTCTCGTTCAAGCTCGAGTTTAGATATCATTAAATTCCATGAGTTTGAATTCTCAATCTTTAAGGTTAATCTCTAGGATTGAGTAATATTAGTCTTAAAAGCTGATTTTTAATCTTTAAGGAGATTATCCTTTCTGGGGATCTGATTCATTAGTCTTATCCAGCTAATTTGCATGGTGCCCCCCCATTTTACGAGATAAATCTTTCTCATGGTTAGGATAAATCTGACCACTTAGTGACCCTGTTTAATGCTGAGGTCCGTGGATTTCCTGCTGATTTTAGTGATGACTTTTCTAGATTTTTCGTCAACCTACAGCTGGTCTGGACGACAACTTCATGACCTAAATCAAGAAGCGCGTGTCTTTTTCGGAAGACTTTACTTCCTTTTAATGATGGAATTGATTCATCGTGTAGATCCATCTCTTCTTTTCTTTCATCGGGTAAAACAGTTTAGTTTAGTCCAAAGCAAAAGTATTTTCAGTTATTTGTACAAAAATATGTGATAAATGTTTAAGATAACTTGGTAAATTTTCCCACACTTGGCTTTTATTTTCCTTTTTATCGTCCTCTATTCCATTTTAAATGAATTTTAACATTTTGGTCTGTTTCTCAATTTATGTCCTTTCCGAGGTTACAATAATTTCGGTGTTAAAACCTAGTTTTATCGTTCATAAATATGTATAAACATGATTTTGAGTTCATTTAATTGAAAATTTTGTAAAATTTTACTAGAATTGGGTAGTCAGTATATAAGACTAGGGCTGTTCTTTATTATCAGAGAGCACTAGATTCTAATACAACTACTGCTTTACTAGTATTTTTAATGGTAACCAAGTGTTTAAGATAAAAATTTTAAAATCCGAAAGAATTTAACCCCTTCCCACACTTAAGATCTTGCAATGCCCTCATTTGCAAGAAATCAGTAATAATTTAAATTATTGAAGGTGATTTGTGTGAAATTGATTAAATTTTACCAAAGTTTCCAAATATATTGGCGTTTGTTTGCTGAATGATAAATGGTGCACATCATTTGTTCATTCCGTCTCGTTGTTATTTCACATATATTTTGCATCTTGTCGTCAAAATTAGTTGCTTTTGCTGAACTTAATGCCAGTCTTTGAAAATGCGTTGTTTTACCCTGTTGTGTACATAAGATAAACTGCAAACATATATACATATTTTTGAAGTTTGGTATATTACCCCACATTCAAAAATTATTAAAATCTAAGAATAAAAGTTAGAAAATTATAAAAACTATTACAATATTAACATAAGTATTAAACGTATCAACATTACAAATTACAAAATAAATAAAACTAAGTAGACTAAGGATGATACTGGTACCAATAGGGGTTCCAAGCATAACCATAGGTGTTATAAAATGCTTCGGCAGGGTTATACGTAGGATACGGTGGCTGCATCTCTATAGACCAGGGAGGGAATATGGGTTTTGGTGTAGGAATATAGTTTCTACCTATATGTTGGCAATGAGCTATGATTTGGTTCTGATGAACTTGCCAATCTTCAAATGCTCTCTGTCTAGCATTTTCGTACTCCTGTGAAGCTATAAACCTTTGCATTTCTTGCATTTCATTTCCCCCTCCTACATTACCTTGCTGTTGGTTTCTCTCAACCTGTGGATGTCTACCATGGTATTGTACTGTGGCGTTATTTCGCCTCTTCAAAACTTTCGCACCATGGTATACATTTAAACCTATAGTATCGCGGGGTTCTGGTTCTTCTACTAATAATCCCCCCCGACTTATATCCACACCGAGATATTCAGCAATCAAAGTAATAAAAATACCACCTCCTATTATGCTATGCGGTCTCATCCCCCTAACCATAGCTGATAAATAATAACCCACACAATACGGTATACTTACAGCGCTTTGTGGGTCTCGAATACACATATGGTAAAACAAATCCTGTTCATTTACCTTTTCCTTGTTCTTACCTCTTTGTGTAATCGAATTAGCTAAAAACCTATGAATCACTCTTAATTCAGCTCTATCTATATCCAAATAAGAGTAATTTCCCCCTTTGAAATGGTGATGGCTTGTCATTTGACTCCACACACCGTGTGTATCAAAATTTTCATCTATCTTTCTACCATTTAGTATCAACCCTCTACAATCGGCAGATGCTAACTCCTCAGGCGTATATATACGTAAAGCCTGAGCCATGTCTAGTAAAGACATGTGGCGCATCGAACCTCCTAACAAAAATCTAATAAAAGATCGATCGGTTAAACTAGCTACCCGATCATTTAATTCTATACTACATAACAATTCTTCACACCATACTTTATATACAGGTCTACGCATGGTGAATAAACGTACCCAGTCATTAAAAGTAGAATTACCATACCTCTGTACAAGTAATTCCCTAATTGGCCCGGCCAATTCTACAGCTTCTAAGAGTCCCCATTCTATGACCCTAGGTACCTCAACAACTTTAGAATGAAGCGTATGCAACCCCCTTTGATACTTTGGATAATCTATCCAAAGTCTGTCAAATCTCAGGTTCGGATGCAAATCTTCCAAGTGCATATCAGAAAATGTCATGACTGGATGAGGTATATCTTGCTTGTAGTAGTTATCCACCTCCTGTTGTTCCGCATTCTCAGCAGGAGCATTGTGTAACGACCCGGAAATTTCTGACCAAATTTAAACCCTAATCTCTATATGTTTCCGACACGATAAGCAAAAACCCTATTGTTGAGTCTAGAAAGATTGAAATCCATATTCGGATAATCAGTTACCCTGTGACCCTGCCTGACGATTCACGAACATTTATGTGTATATACATGAATACAAGTATATATATATATATATATATATATATATATATATATATATATATATATATATATAATAAACTTGAATTAAATTGATAAATTATTATATTTTTATATATTACTTGGAATTTACATAATGCTATAATTTAGATTTCTTTATTCCTAAATATGTATTTAATATATTTATATTACGAGATAGAAACATGTAATTAAAATATAATTATATATTATGTGTTATATATATAATTATATATTTTACGAATTTGATCTCTTTATTTAGAAATACTCATTTTATTTAATAATGAATATTTATATATATATATATATATATATAATTGTAAGTTAATAAATGAGATATAAAATTCACATATATAGTGAGTTAAATAATTGTTGTAAGCTATAAAGAAATTATTAACATTTCATAATTATGTGTTAATTTGTTATAACATTTATTATTAGTATCATTATTGTTTTTATTATAAATCACTACTAATTATTACTAAATTTAATAAAACCATCATTTTTGTTATTTTTAATATTATCATATTATTATTATTACTTTTATTATTATTATTGTTAATATTATTACTAATACTATTATTAGATTCATTATTATTAGTATTAGTGTTTTTACTATAATTAATAGAATTATTATTTGTAATATAATCTGTTAATTATTAATATTTATTAGAAGTATTATATATAAATTCATAAAGCTACAAAATCGTTTTATCTTGTATCTGATATCGAATATTTCCTTTGATTTTGTTGTTGACTTTAAACACTACAAATCAAATGTAAATTAACCCGTGACATAACAGAAATTCTTTCACTTGTATTTAAGGAATCTACCGATTTCGTTCTATTATAAAACAGAAATATATTCAGTGGCAAATAAATCGCTGAACTAGTTATCCCTGTACGCGAACTTCGAATTCAAAAGCTTGAACTTGAATCAATTGTCCTTTGATTTCTACCACAATCATTCAAAAACCCACAAATTATCCCACATCATTCACCTACTGCAACAAGAGAAAGAAGACAGGTAATGAAGAAGAAACAGAAACGGTACCCTGCACATTCAACTCTTTAGCCAAAACCCAATCCGAATCGAATTTCAAAATCCTTTAATACAATGTTGTTAGGAAGTGTCTATTAAAATTAACTGCGAAGTTTGAGAATCCAATTCATTGAATTAAAATCAAACTGTCGAGCCAAAGTCTTGGAAAGTAAACTTATATATTTTTTTTTCTTCCGAACACGTAATACTGATTCTGGACTGAATAATGATGTACGAGCATTAAGAAAGTAGTTCCTAATATTTTTCAAGATGTAATTAAAACTTTTAAACAACGAGAAATTGTTTTGATTTTTTTTATTTAATAATGAAGAGGATGAACCGGGTACCTAATCGAACCAAAGATCTGTTACCTGAATCGAATGTTAATGATAATCAAGTTCTTGCTTCTGCTATCGACGACGACCAGAACCATCAAGATTACAAGAGGGATTCGATGTTGCTGTAACTGCTCGATGAACACACCGTCTGTGTTCTGGTTACTGCTACTCCACCCTAATTCTTTTCATATACCGACGAGATTAATTTGGGCACACTTTTAATTTGGGCCGATAGTTGTGTATGATAGTTAGATGGGCTACAAGGTTTAATAAGCTTGTAAATTGTTGTTGGGCTGAATATGAAAATAATACGGGATAAGTATAGAATTAATATGGTTTATATCAAGAAAGCATAAATGGTTCAGTGGTTAGAGGAAGTATTGGATTAGCGGGTAGACCGGGGTTCGAACCTGGGCACAGAAACTTATTTTTGTGGAGTTTACCTTGAGGTAGTCTTTATACATTTAATATTATCATAATTACTTATTATTACTAATTACTATTATTACTATGATTATTATCTTTATTGTTATTGTTATTTCTAATGATTGTTATTATTAGTATTATAAATATTAGGGTTATTATTATTATCGATATTAAGATTATTATCATTATTAGTAATATCACTAAATATTATTATTAATATTAGTACATCGTTATTATTATCAAAAACTATTTTTTTTAAAAACAGATAAATATTTGGCATATAAAAAGTATTTATTATATATACTATAACTATAGTAAAATCTTACATAACTATATAGATATTAATCATATTGAATATATATACACAAATTAAATATATAATATACAAATCATGACATAATAAATAAATTTGTTTGATTACGGTTATGTGTATTAATAAATATACAAATGATATAGGTTCGTGAATCCGAGGCCAACCCTACACTTGTTCAATGATGTTATATGTATTTTTACTACAAAATACAGTATGGTGAGTATATAGTCCCTTTTAAACTTTAAATATTTTGGGCTGAGAATACATGCGCTGTTTTTATAAATGATTTACGTTATGGACACAAGTGATTAAAAATGATATTCTGCGGATTGATGTGCTAGGTAATTTAGTTATATGTTATAATAGCATGTAAGCGCGAATCCTAAAGATAGATCTATCGGGTTTAACACCCCCATCCAGTAGGCTGCACTAGACATAAGAACTAGTGGGCGGATGTTTAGTACTTCGAGGATTATTTATACACTTGCGAGTGTACATATCCATCTTTGCGAAGATGACTTATTATATTATTGTTAAGGTTGGTTACTGAGGCCTCAACATAAGCAGAATGATTTTATACACTTGCGAGTGTATTATATTTTTATATATATGAAATCTTGTGGTCCATAGTTATAACGCTGCTAGCATCAAACCTATATATCTCACCAACTTTATGTTGACCTTTTAAAGCATGTTATTCTCAGGTACGAATTAAGTCTTCCGCTGTGCAATAGCTCATATTAAGGACCTTACTTGGAGTCGATCATCGCAATGGGACCAACTGTTGAAGATTCCGTCCGGGAGGATTAGTCGTGGATGTTTCAGTTGGTATCAGAGCGTTGGTCTTAGTGAACCAGGTCGTGCATTAGTGTGTCTGACTAGTAGTTGTTAGAATACATTAATGAGTCTGGACTTTGACCGTGTCTACATGTCAAAAAGTTTTGCTTATCATTTCTAGTCGGAAACCATCTGCTTATCATCCTTAGGGAATTGCCTGCTTATTATTCATAAGTCTAGACGCGTCTTACTGCATTTACTGCATTGATAGTGTATAGACAAAATTCATATCTTAGCGCATCTGTAGACTTGCTTGTCATATGCCGTAAGATCCTCTGTAGGCTACAAAACCTTTATTATTATAGATATTCTATGAAGTTAGAATATCATTCTATATTCGAAAATCATTTCACGTTAAAGATTCTTCTCAAATTGCCCTCCTGACGATGAACCTGAAAGCACTTACCGGCAAACCTGTTCGAGAAACCATTTACCCTCTCATTTCCAGAGTATTCCGTCACGATTATATATTATCCTATATTTCGAATCATACTCAACCGCTCGTCTCAACCGTCAATCATTCCGTAGTACTAGAAGAAGTTAACAAACTACGCACTCGTGTGACGACTTTGGAGAAACTGGTGCGAAGGTTACTAACACCAGCAGCATAATCAGTACCACCATCATCGACGTTGACAGTACCCTTATCATCCCTAAACCATAACCGCGCCGTAATTCTCAACATCACAATCTGTACCTCGAATATCAATATCACACGCCTCAATATTACCACCTGTATTTAGAGTACGATCTTCGTTCTACATATCGTTCTACATCGATTAATTTCGTTCTACGTACTGTTCTACCTCATTTACCTTCGTTTGACATGGCAATTATGAAATCTCTAATGTTTTAGAGATCATTTAATCAAGTGCCAACAATAAATCAAATGAGTATAATATTTTATTGACTCATTAAATCCATGATTACATCCGATGAAAATATATATGCAAGTATATTTTCATAAAGATTGTAATTAAAAATTCTTTTGTACAAACTGTTAATGATGAAAATATTTTAACGGGTAGGTAGTACCCGAGGAATATTTAGAATTCACATTAATAAGTTACACTGTACATTCTTCGAATCTGATTCAACGCTCATTTACTATCCTACTTACAACTACCGATATACGTATCCGTTCACCACAGAATAATCATTTCTATTCAAATTTCATATTTGGATTTTGACCTATCAGAATCCAACAAGTGGCATAACGAAGAAA
Source organism: Rutidosis leptorrhynchoides (assembly GCF_046630445.1). Lineage (NCBI taxonomy): Eukaryota > Viridiplantae > Streptophyta > Magnoliopsida > Asterales > Asteraceae > Rutidosis > Rutidosis leptorrhynchoides. Next base: position 171,006,824 of record NC_092333.1, read on the forward strand.
ACATTGGACAAAAATAAAAAGTGTTAGAAACAAACGAATTAATTAATTGAAATTGTGATAGGATTTCACGCTAACTGTTCCGGCTAACTGTTCCCAGCTAACTGATTAACATTTACATTATCGCAATTTACATTCTTGCAATTTTATTTATCGTCATTTAATTTCTGTTATTTACTTTTACGCACTTTAAATAACGGGACACGTATACAAGGTTTCGATTTATCATATTGACCCATCTATATATATATTTCGGAACAACCGTAGACACTCTATATGTAAAGGTGGGAGTTGGCTATACAGGGTCGGAGTTGATTCCAAAATATATATATACTTTGAGTTGTGACCGACACTGAGACCGGTACACGGGTCACGATACGTATTAATTATGTATATTAAATTATATATGAATATATTGAACTGTTATTGGACCATTGGACAATCGGACTGTTAGACTGCTAACTTTGGACAATTAAAATGAATTAAAATATTGATTATAACATATGAAACTAAACATTTCTTCAAGTTTGCCACTTGATTTCTTCTTAAACTTCATTTGAATCTTGACAATTTCAATCCATGTTCAAATCTTATCACGATTCTTGAAAACACCTCGATCGAGAAGTTGAACCAGCCGCACCTCGTTTACGGAAGAAAGATTCATCTGAAGAACTCTCGAATCTAAATTCATAGTTTAACACATACCGTGTTGAATCCTTTGCCAGCAAAAACAATCTTACAATTCCTTTTCAAGAAGCTAATTTTGTCACAACTCCACTTCGACTTCTCAGTGAGACTACTCCTATTATAACCTCGATATTTATACTTTGTCCTTTCGCCGTCGTCACCGGAGAACCTTTTATATTTCACAACATCATCAGCAGATGTACCAGCAACTCGTTATCTTTTTGGTGAAATCCGCAAACAGTATTTTGAAAAATCTCGTAGAAATTCTCCCAGTTATATCGAAAATGTTTATCCCTAAGAATTACATGTTTCGAATGTGAAGTTTCTGAAAAACACCCTGAACTACGGACTAGTTCTTGAAATGCTGATGAAGCAGCAAAAACTGTAAACGACTTTAACAATCAAAAGATTGATAATAAAGAATGGTATGGTGGTAAAGCTGAAAAAAAAAAAAAAAGAAGGATTGAAACCGAAACATGGATTGAGCAAAGTATGAAAGAGGCTGTGGATAAATCACCAGGACTGAACCTGCTTTCAAAAGAATCCAAACGATTCAGTGCCTACTAAAATCGTTAGTAAGAACCCTATTTCTCATTCCAAACCTTCACAGACAAATCTTCCTCGTTATTCATCAATATCATCGTGCCTTTCATTATAAATATCCTCAATAATTCTGAAGATATATTCACAACTTATCTGAGATCATGAATCCCCCCGTAATATCTGTGTTACAACATAAAAGAAACTGTGTTAAATTCTGAAACCTCTGAAGTTAAAATATGAATATTTTGAGGTAGTGTTGGGAACTGATGCATGAATTAGTATAATATAATGAAACTTGATCAACTTCATTATATTACGGTAAGTCATGTTAAGTTTCTAATGGAATGTGATAATTTACAGTACCAACATCATGTGCCATGTTACACGACTCTTACATTCTAACCAATCTCCAAACATATTAGAACGTATCACCCCGATAGTTCTATTTTTCCGGAATATTCTAGTAATTTGACAAATCAAAAATCGTACCATAACCATTTCTTTTTAAGAGCATTAGCTATGTTCATTCTGAATTTCATACCTACGAAATTCGGACCATTGTTCGCTTGACTCAAGAACGGGAAGAAGAAACGAAGAGACAAAGTCCCAAAATAGAAATTGGAGTATAAATCCTAGCAAATAGGAAAGAGCAATAACTGTGGATGACAACGATTATAGAAGACAGAAGTAGGGACATCAAAATATAAGGAAAGATATCAAACTCAACAACCACCCAGGATTTACAAACCGTGTATATCAATGCCGATAGCAATATAGAGACACGGGAGAACTAGAAACACTATCAACGCAAGAGTATAGTAGAAGTAGATAAACTCTTCTGGTGGTAGATGAAAAAGAAGGATGACAGATGTAAAAATTTAAGAGTATATCAGGGATTAGAATGGGATGAAGCATATTTGCGAATGTCTTAAAGTAGGAATTAAGGAGAAAGAGTAGAAGATATGGGATATGAAAATAAGGAAACGAAGGGAGTAGTTTATAGTAAAATATCCGACAAAGAAATCAAAACTGATTTGCCATATTAACTCAAAGAAGATCTTGATCGCCGAAGAACCAAATCTTATTACGTAAAATTTTCTTTAGATCCCTTAAATCCCGGAAATTAATCCTAACCACATCATCGGTTAAAACGATTCCCTATTTACTCATTTCACTCAACTTCACTCGTATGGTTCATATAATCAAATCGTTTTATCTACATTACTCAATGATGATAAAACTCCATTATGACCTTATATTCATCATGAAAACATCCTCATTACTATCTATAATGATCTCTATCAAATTTCGAGGACGAAATTTCTTTAACGGGTGGGTACTGTAACGACCCGGAAATTTCTGACCAAATTTAAACCCTAATCTCTATATGTTTCCGACACGATAAGCAAAAACCCTATTGTTGAGTCTAGAAAGATTGAAATCCATATTCGGATAATCAGTTACCCTGTGACCCTGCCTGACGATTCACGAACATTTATGTGTATATACATGAATACAAGTATATATAATAAACTTGTATATATATATAATACAAGTATATATAATACAAGAGTATATATATATATATATATATATATATATATATATATATATATATATATATATATATATATATATATATATATATAATAAACTTGAATTAAATTGATAAATTATTATATTTTTATATATTACTTGGAATTTACATAATGCTATAATTTAGATTTCTTTATTCCTAAATATGTATTTAATATATTTATATTACGAGATAGAAACATGTAATTAAAATATAATTATATATTATGTGTTATATATATAATTATATATTTTACGAATTTGATCTCTTTATTTAGAAATACTCATTTTATTTAATAATGAATATATATATATATATATATATATATATATATATATATATATATATATATATATATATAATTGTAAGTTAATAAATGAGATATAAAATTCACATATATAGTGAGTTAAATAATTGTTGTAAGCTATAAAGAAATTATTAACATTTCATAATTATGTGTTAATTTGTTATAACATTTATTATTAGTATCATTATTGTTTTTATTATAAATCACTACTAATTATTACTAAATTTAATAAAACCATCATTTTTGTTATTTTTAATATTATCATATTATTATTATTACTTTTATTATTATTTTTGTTAATATTATTACTAATACTATTATTAGATTCATTATTATTAGTATTAGTGTTTTTACTATAATTAATAGAATTATTATTTGTAATATAATCTGTTAATTATTAATATTTATTAGAAGTATTATATATAAATTCATAAAGCTACAAAATCGTTTTATCTTGTATCTGATATCGAATATTTCCTTTGATTTTGTTGTTGACTTTAAACACTACAAATCAAATGTAAATTAACCCGTGACATAACAGAAATTCTTTCACTTGTATTTAAGGAATCTACCGATTTCGTTCTATTATAAAACAGAAATATTCAGTGGCAAATAAATCGCTGAACTAGTTATCCCTGTACGCGAACTTCGAATTCAAAAGCTTGAACTTGAATCAATTGTCCTTTGATTTCTACCACAATCATTCAAAAACCCACAAATTATCCCACATCATTCACCTACTGCAACAAGAGAAAGAAGACAGGTAATGAAGAAGAAACAGAAACGGTACCCTGCACATTCAACTCTTTAGCCAAAACCCAATCCGAATCGAATTTCAAAATCCTTTAATACAATGTTGTTAGGAAGTGTCTATTAAAATTAACTGCGAAGTTTGAGAATCCAATTCATTGAATTAAAATCAAACTGTCGAGCCAAAGTCTTGGAAAGTAAACTTATATATTTTTTTTTCCGAACACGTAATACTGATTCTGGACTGAATAATGATGTACGAGCATTAAGAAAGTAGTTCCTAATATTTTTCAAGATGTAATTAAAACTTTTAAACAACGAGAAATTGTTTTGATTTTTTTTATTTAATAATGAAGAGGATGAACCGGGTACCTAATCGAACCAAAGATCTGTTACCTGAATCGAATGTTAATGATAATCAAGTTCTTGCTTCTGCTATCGACGACGACCAGAACCATCAAGATTACAAGAGGGATTCGATGTTGCTGTAACTGCTCGATGAACACACCGTCTGTGTTCTGGTTACTGCTACTCCACCCTAATTCTTTTCATATACCGACGAGATTAATTTGGGCACACTTTTAATTTGGGCCGATAGTTGTGTATGATAGTTAGATGGGCTACAAGGTTTAATAAGCTTGTAAATTGTTGTTGGGCTGAATATGAAAATAATACGGGATAAGTATAGAATTAATATGGTTTATATCAAGAAAGCATAAATGGTTCAGTGGTTAGAGGAAGTATTGGATTAGCGGGTAGACCGGGGTTCGAACCTGGGCACAGAAACTTATTTTTGTGGAGTTTACCTTGAGGTAGTCTTTATACATTTAATATTATCATAATTACTTATTATTACTAATTACTATTATTACTATGATTATTATCTTTATTGTTATTGTTATTTCTAATGATTGTTATTATTAGTATTATAAATATTAGGGTTATTATTATTATCGATATTAAGATTATTATCATTATTAGTAATATCACTAAATATTATTATTAATATTAGTACATCGTTATTATTATCAAAAACTATTTTTTTTAAAAACAGATAAATATTTGGCATATAAAAAGTATTTATTATATATACTATAACTATAGTAAAATCTTACATAACTATATAGATATTAATCATATTGAATATATATACACAAATTAAATATATAATATACAAATCATGACATAATAAATAAATTTGTTTGATTACGGTTATGTGTATTAATAAATATACAAATGATATAGGTTCGTGAATCCGAGGCCAACCCTACACTTGTTCAATGATGTTATATGTATTTTTACTACAAAATACAGTATGGTGAGTATATAGTCCCTTTTAAACTTTAAATATTTTGGGCTGAGAATACATGCGCTGTTTTTATAAATGATTTACGTTATGGACACAAGTGATTAAAAATGATATTCTGCGGATTGATGTGCTAGGTAATTTAGTTATATGTTATAATAGCATGTAAGCGCGAATCCTAAAGATAGATCTATCGGGTTTAACACCCCCATCCAGTAGGCTGCACTAGACATAAGAACTAGTGGGCGGATGTTTAGTACTTCGAGGATTATTTATACACTTGCGAGTGTACATATCCATCTTTGCGAAGATGACTTATTATATTATTGTTAAGGTTGGTTACTGAGGCCTCAACATAAGCAGAATGATTTTATACACTTGCGAGTGTATTATATTTTTATATATATGAAATCTTGTGGTCCATAGTTATAACGCTGCTAGCATCAAACCTATATATCTCACCAACTTTATGTTGACCTTTTAAAGCATGTTATTCTCAGGTACGAATTAAGTCTTCCGCTGTGCAATAGCTCATATTAAGGACCTTACTTGGAGTCGATCATCGCAATGGGACCAACTGTTGAAGATTCCGTCCGGGAGGATTAGTCGTGGATGTTTCAGTTGGTATCAGAGCGTTGGTCTTAGTGAACCAGGTCGTGCATTAGTGTGTCTGACTAGTAGTTGTTAGAATACATTAATGAGTCTGGACTTTGACCGTGTCTACATGTCAAAAAGTTTTGCTTATCATTTCTAGTCGGAAACCATCTGCTTATCATCCTTAGGGAATTGCCTACTTATTATTCATAAGTCTAGACGCGTCTTACTGCATTTACTGCATTGATAGTGTATAGACAAAATTCATATCTTAGCGCATCTGTAGACTTGCTTGTCATATGCCGTAAGATCCTCTGTAGGCTACAAAACCTTTATTATTATAGATATTCTATGAAGTTAGAATATCATTCTATATTCGAAAATCATTTCACGTTAAAGATTCTTCTCAAATTGCCCTCCTGACGATGAACCTGAAAGCACTTACCGGCAAACCTGTTCGAGAAACCATTTACCCTCTCATTTCCAGAGTATTCCGTCACGATTATATATTATCCTATATTTCAAATCATACTCAACCGCTCGTCTCAACCGTCAATCATTCCGTAGTACTAGAAGAAGTTAACAAACTACGCACTCGTGTGACGACTTTGGAGAAACTGGTGCGAAGGTTACTAACACCAGCAACAGCACCAGCAGCATAATCAGTACCACCATCATCGATGTTGACAGTACCCTTATCATCCCTAAACCATAACCGCGCCGTAATTCTCAACATCACAATCTGTACCTCGAATATCAATATCACACGCCTCAATATTACCACCTGTATTTAGAGTACGATCTTCGTTCTACATATCGTTCTACATCGATTAATTTCGTTCTACGTACTGTTCTACCTCATTTACCTTCGTTTGACATGGCAATTATGAAATCTCTAATGTTTTAGAGATCATTTAATCAAGTGCCAACAATAAATCAAATGAGTATAATATTTTATTGACTCATTAAATCCATGATTACATCCGATGAAAATATATATGCAAGTATATTTTCATAAAGATTGTAATTAAAAATTCTTTTGTACAAACTGTTAATGATGAAAATATTTTAACGGGTAGGTAGTACCCGAGGAATATTTAGAATTCACATTAATAAGTTACACTGTACATTCTCCGAATCTGATTCAACGCTCATTTACTATCCTACTTACAACTACCGATATACGTATCCGTTCACCACAGAATAATCATTTCTATTCAAATTTCATATTTGGATTTTGACCTATCAGAATCCAACAAGTGGCATAACGAAGAAAACATTGGACAAAAATAAAAAGTGTTAGAAACAAACGAATTAATTAATTGAAATTGTGATAGGATTTCACGCTAACTGTTCCGGCTAACTGTTCCCAGCTAACTGATTAACATTTACATTATCGCAATTTACATTCTTGCAATTTTATTTATCGTCATTTAATTTCTGTTATTTACTTTTACGCACTTTAAATAACGGGACACGTATACAAGGTTTCGATTTATCATATTGACCCATCTATATATATATTTCGGAACAACCGTAGACACTCTATATGTGAAGGTGGGAGTTGGCTATACAGGGTCGGAGTTGATTCCAAAATATATATATACTTTGAGTTGTGACCGACACTGAGACCGGTACACGGGTCACGATACGTATTAATTATGTATATTAAATTATATATGAATATATTGAACTGTTATTGGACCATTGGACAATCGGACTGTTAGACTGCTAACTTTGGACAATTAAAATGAATTAAAATATTGATTATAACATATGAAACTAAACATTTCTTCAAGTTTGCCACTTGATTTCTTCTTAAACTTCATTTGAATCTTGACAATTTCAATCCATGTTCAAATCTTATCACGATTCTTGAAAACACCTCGATCGAGAAGTTGAACCAGCCGCACCTCGTTTACGGAAGAAAGATTCATCTGAAGAACTCTCGAATCTAAATTCATAGTTTAACACATACCGTGTTGAATCCTTTGCCAGCAAAAACAATCTTACAATTCCTTTTCAAGAAGCTAATTTTGTCACAACTCCACTTCGACTTCTCAGTGAGACTACTCCTATTATAACCTCGATATTTATACTTTGTCCTTTCGCCGTCGTCACCGGAGAACCTTTTATATTTCACAACATCATCAGCAGATGTACCAGCAACTCGTTATCTTTTTGGTGAAATCCGCAAACAGTATTTTGAAAAATCTCGTAGAAATTCTCCCAGTTATATCGAAAACGTTTATCCCTAAGAATTACATGTTTCGAATGTGAAGTTTCTGAAAAACACCCTGAACTACGGACTAGTTCTTGAAATGCTGATGAAGCAGCAAAAACTGTAAACGACTTTAACAATCAAAAGATTGATAATAAAGAATGGTATGGTGGTAAAGCTGAAAAAAAAAAAGAAGGATTGAAACCGGAACATGGATTGAGCAAAGTATGAAAGAGGCTGTGGATAAATCACCAGGACTGAACCTGCTTTCAAAAGAATCCAAACGATTCAGTGCCTACTAAAATCGTTAGTAAGAACCCTATTTCTCATTCCAAACCTTCACAGACAAATCTTCCTCGTTATTCATCAATATCATCGTGCCTTTCATTATAAATATCCTCAATAATTCTGAAGATATATTCACAACTTATCTGAGATCATGAATCCCCCCGTAATATCTGTGTTACAACATAAAAGAAACTGTGTTAAATTCTGAAACCTCTGAAGTTAAAATATGAATATTTTGAGGTAGTGTTGGGAACTGATGCATGAATTAGTATAATATAATGAAACTTGATCAACTTCATTATATTACGGTAAGTCATGTTAAGTTTCTAATGGAATGTGATAATTTACAGTACCAACATCATGTGCCATTTTACACGACTCTTACATTCTAACCAATCTCCAAACATATTAGAACGTATCACCCCGATAGTTCTATTTTTTCGGAATATTCTAGTAATTTGACAAATCAAAAATCGTACCATAACCATTTCTTTTTAAGAGCATTAGCTATGTTCATTCTGAATTTCATACCTACGAAATTCGGACCATTGTTCGCTTGACTCAAGAACGGGAAGAAGAAACGAAGAGACAAAGTCCCAAAACAGAAATTGGAGTATAAATCCTAGCAAATAGGAAAGAGCAATAACTGTGGATGACAACGATTATAGAAGACAGAAGTAGGGACATCAAAATATAAGGAAAGATATCAAACTCAACAACCACCCAGGATTTACAAACCGTGTATATCAATGCCGATAGCAATATAGAGACACGGGAGAACTAGAAACACTATCAACGCAAGAGTATAGTAGAAGTAGATAAACTCTTCTGGTGGTAGATGAAAAAGAAGGATGACAGATGTAAAAATTTAAGAGTATATCAGGGATTAGAATGGGATGAAGCATATTTGCGAATGTCTTAAAGTAGGAATTAAGGAGAAAGAGTAGAAGATATGGGATATGAAAATAAGGAAACGAAGGGAGTAGTTTATAGTAAAATATCCGACAAAGAAATCAAAACTGATTTGCCACATTAACTCAAAGAAGATCTTGATCGCCGAAGAACCAAATCTTATTACGTAAAATTTTCTTTAGATCCCTTAAATCCCGGAAATTAATCCTAACCACATCATCGGTTAAAACGATTCCCTATTTACTCATTTCACTCAACTTCACTCGTATGGTTCATATAATCAAATCGTTTTATCTACATTACTCAATGATGATAAAACTCCATTATGACCTTATATTCATCATGAAAACATCCTCATTACTATCTATAATGATCTCTATCAAATTTCGAGGACGAAATTTCTTTAACGGGTGGTTACTGTAACGACCCGGAAATTTCTGACCAAATTTAAACCCTAATCTCTATATGTTTCCGACACGATAAGCAAAAACCCTATTGTTGAGTCTAGAAAGATTGAAATCCATATTCGGATAATCAGTTACCCTGTGACCCTGCCTGACGATTCACGAACATTTATGTGTATATACATGAATACAAGTATATATATATATATATATATATATATATATATATATATATATATATATATATATATATATATATATATATATATATATATATATATATATATATATATATATATATATATATATATAATAAACTTGAATTAAATTGATAAATTATTATATTTTTATATATTACTTGGAATTTACATAATGCTATAATTTAGATTTCTTTATTCCTAAATATGTATTTAATATATTTATATTACGAGATAGAAACATGTAATTAAAATATAATTATATATTATGTGTTATATATATAATTATATATTTTACGAATTTGATCTCTTTATTTAGAAATAATCATTTTATTTAATAATGAATATTATATATATATATATATATATATATATATATATATATATATATATATATATATATATATATATATATATATATATATAATTGTAAGTTAATAAATGAGATATAAAAGCCCAGAGTGCAATTGGAGTTTTGTAGGATGTTCTAAAAGCCCAGAGTGCATCCTCCAATTTAATGGACCATTCCTTCGGATTTGATCCTACGGTTTTCTCTAGAATACGTTTTAAAGCTCGGTTGGTATTTTCAACTTGTCCACTTATTTGTGGATGATATGCGGTGGAGATTTTATGAGTTACTCCATATCTTTTAAGAACTTTCTCAAGTTGATTATTACAGAAATGAGTACCCCGATCACTTATTAAAGCTTTCAGTGTTCCAAACCTTGCAAAAAGATGTTTTAAAAAGTTGACTACAACTCGTGCATCGTTAGTTGGGAGAGCTTGTGCTTCCGCCCATTTAGATACATAATCAATGGCTACGAGTATATATAGATTATTATGAGATTTTGGAAATGGACCCATAAAGTCAATACCCCAAATGTCAAATACTTCACATACTTGGATGACATTCTGTGGCATTTCATCACGTTGACTTATTTTTCCGGCCCTTTGACAAGCATCACAGGATTTGCAAAGAAGGTGTGCGTCTTTGTAAATTGTAGGCCAATAGAATCCAGCATCATAAACTTTTCTTGCTGTTAGTTGAGGCCCATAATGCCCTCCTGTTGGTCCTGTGTGACAATGGTTTAATATTTTACTAGCTTCATCTCCAAATACACATCGACGTATTATTCCATCGGGACAACTTTTAAACAAATGTGGATCTTCCCAAAAATAGTGTTTTATATCACTGAAGAATTTCTTTCGTCTTTGGTACGATAATCCTTTTTCAAGGAATCCACATACTAAGTAGTTTGCATAGTCTGCAAACCATGGGATTTCATTATAATCTATCTTCAATAGATATTCATCAGGAAAGTTGTCTTGTATGGCCGATTCATTTAGAACTTCTAATTCGGGATTTTCAAGACGAGAAAGATGATCAGCGGCGAGATTTTCTGCTCCTCTTTTATCTCGGATTTCAATATCAAATTCTTGTAAGAGTAAGATCCAACGGATTAATCTTGGTTTAGCATCTTGTTTCGAAAATAGGTATCTAAGAGCAGAATGGTCGGTATAGACCACCGTTTTTGCTAGAACGAGATATGATCAAAATTTGTCAAAAGCAAAGACAATAGCAAGGAGTTCTTTTTCAGTAGTTGTATAGTTCGTTTGTGCTCCTTGTAACGTCTTACTAGCATAATATATAGGTTGAAATCGTTTTTCAATCCTTTGTCCTAAAACGGCTCCCATTGCAAAATCACTTGCATCGCACATTAGTTTAAATGGTAGATTCCAATTTGGTGTTATCATGATCGGTGCATTAGTGAGTTTCTCTTTAAGAATATTAAAAGATTTTATTCATTCATCTGAAAAGATGAATGGAGCATCTTTTTCTAGGAGTTTATTCATAGGAGTGGCAATTTTAGAAAAATCTTTTATGAAATGTCGGTAAAAACCGGCATGCCCTAGAAAACTCCTAACTCCTCTAACATTGGTGGGATGTGGAAGTTTAGCAATTACATCTACTTTAGCTCTATCCACTTCAATTCCTTCTTTTGAAATTTTATGACCAAGAACGATGCCTTCTTTAACCATGAAATGGCATTTCTCCCAATTAAGTACTAGATTTGATTGTTCGCATCTAATAAGCATTCGTTCCAGATTAACTAGACATGATTCAAATATATCACCGAAGACTGAAAAGTCATCCATGAAAACTTCCATGCATTCTTCTATCATGTCGTGAAAAATCGCCATCATACACCTTTGAAAGGTTGCAGGGGCGTTGCAAAGTCTAAATGGCATGCATTTGTAAGCAAAAGTACCATAAGGGCACGTGAATGTGGTTTTCTCTTGGTCTTCGGGTGCTATTGGAATTTGAAAATATCCGGAAAATCCATCTAGAAAACAATAGTAACTATTTCCGGCTAATCTTTCCAACATTTGATCAATGAAAGGTAAGGGAAAGTGATCTTTTCTGGTGGCGTCATTTAATTTTCTATAATCAATACACATACGCCATCCTGTTACAGTCGTAGTAGGAATAAGCTCATTTTTCTCATTTGTAATGACAGTCATGCCACCCTTCTTAGGCACGCATTGAACTGGGCTTACCCATGGACTATCAGAAATTGGATAAATTAAACCTGCATCTAGCAGTTTAATAATCTCTTTCTTAACTACATCTTGCATATTAGGATTTAGTCTTCGTTGGCGTTGCACATACGTTTTATGACCTTCTTCCATAAGGATTTTATGTGTGCAATACGAAGGACTTATTCCTTTAATATCATGAATCTTCCATGCAATGGCTGGTTTATGAGCTTTCAACACAGAAATGAGTTGTGATTTCTCATTTTCAGTAAGAGAAGACGATATTATTACAGGTAATTCAGATTCACCATGTAAATAAGCGTATTCCAAATGGTTTGGAAGTGGCTTTAACTCTAATTTCGGAGGTTCTTCTATCGATGATTTGTATCGATATCTGTCTTCTTCTTTTAGCATATTTATTTCTTCTGTTGTTGGTTCATATCCATTAGCTATAAGTGTAGCTAACATTTCAGCTTCATCAATTGGTTCATTACCTTCTCCTAAAGAACATTCTCCTGTTCCTTGTAATTCTGGAAATTCTTCTAACAATTCTGCATGTGCATCTATAGTTTGAATATAATAACATGTATCATCTGCAGATTGTGGTTGTTGCATTGCTCTATCAACTGAAAAGGTAACACTCTCGTCCTCTATACTTAGGGTCAGTTTCTTACCGAACACGTCTATCATTGCTTTAGCCGTGTTTAAGAATGGTCTTCCTAATATGAGAGGAACTTGAGAATCTTCTTCCATGTCCAGAACAACAAAATCTACTGGAAATACTAAGGTACCAACTTTAACTAGCATGTTCTCCATTATCCCTCTAGGATATTTTATTGATCTATCGGCTAGTTGTATGCTTATTCTGGTTGGTTTCAATTCTCCAAGGTCTAGTTTAGCGTATAGTGAATACGGCATTAAATTTATACTAGCACCTAAATCTGCCAATGCTTCTATTGAACTAAGACTACCCAGAAAACATGGAATTGTGAAACTTCCTGGATCAGATAGTTTTTCTGGTATCTTATTCAACAGCACTGCTGAACAATTTGCATTCATAGTAACAGCCGAGAGTTCTTCCATTTTCTTTCTATTTGAGATTAGATCTTTCAAGAATTTAGCATATCTAGGCATTCCTGAAATTACATCAATGAAAGGAAGATTTACATTTATCTGTTTAAACATATCCAAGAATTTGGATTGCTCGGCTTCAAGTTTCTCTTTCTTCATTTTACTCGGGTAAGGAAGTGGTGGTTGGTATGGTTTAACATAAGGTTTAGCCTTAACTGTGTTATCTTCATTAACCTTTTCAACTACCGGTTCTTTTTCCTTATCTTGATCAGGTTGTGGTTCTTGTGGAGTAGGAATAGCTTCTTCAGAAGTTACAGGTATTTCAGGTGGTTTAAGTGTTGTACCACTTCTTGTGGTAATGGCTTTAGCTGTTTCATTCCGGGGGTTAGCATTTGTATCATTAGGTAGACTTCCCGGTTTTCTTTCACCTATTAACCTTGCTAGGTTACTTACTTCTTGTTCCAGATTTTGAATAGAAGCTTGTTGATTTCTAAATGCTTGAGCATTTTGTTCATTGGTTTGTTTTTGAGATGTGAAAAACTGTGTTTGAGTTTCAACTAGCTTCGTCATCATATCTTCTAAATTTGGTTTTTTATCATCGGTTTGTTGGGGTGGTTTGTTTTGAAAATTAGGTCTTTGCTGATTGTAAGTATTATTGGATACTTGTTGATTGCTAGGACCTTGTTGATTGTTGTATGGAATATTTCGGTTATAATTCTGGATTTGATTGTAAATCGGACTTGGCGGTTGATAATTATTCTGATAATTATTTCCAGGCCTTTGGTTTATGTATGAAATATTCTCTCTTTGTTCCATTGTTAATTCAATACTGAGACAATCTTTTGTCAAATGTGTAGTGACCCGAACTTTTCCATGTTTATATATATTAATTGAGATTGATATTTACATGATTAAAAGTTTCCAACATGTTAAGCAATCAAACTTGTTAAGACTTGATTAATTGAAATATGTTTCATATAGACAATTGACCACCCAAGTTGACCGGTGATTCACGAACGTTAAAACTTGTAAAAACTATATGATGACATATATATGGATATATATATAGTTAACATGATACTATGATAAGTAAACATATCATTAAGTATATTAACAATGAACTACATATGTAAAAACAAGACTACTAACTTAATGATTTTTAAACGAGACATATATGTAACGATTATCGTTGTAAAGACATTTAATGTATATATATCATATTAAGAGATATTCATACATGATAATATCATGATAATATAATAATTTAAAATCTCATTTGATATTATAAACATTGGGTTAACAACATTTAACAAGATCGTTAACCTAAAGGTTTCAAAACAACACTTACATGTAACGACTAACGATGACTTAACGACTCAGTTAAAATGTATATACATGTAGTGTTTTAATATGTATTTATACACTTTTGAAAGACTTCAATACACTTATCAAAATACTTCTACTTAACAAAAATGCTTACAATTACATCCTCGTTCAGTTTCATCAACAATTCTACTCGTATGCACCCGTATTCGTACTCGTACAATACACAGCTTTTAGATGTATGTACTATTGGTATATACACTCCAATGATCAGCTCTTAGCAGCCCATGTGAGTCACCTAACACATGTGGGAACCATCATTTGGCAACTAGCATGAAATATCTCATAAAATTACAAAAATATGAGTAATCATTCATGACTTATTACATGAAAACAAAATTACATATCCTTTATATCTAATCCATACACCAACGACCAAAAACACCTACAAACACTTTCATTTTTCAATTTTCTTCATCTAATTAATCTCTCTCAAGTTCTATCTTCAAGTTCTAAGTGTTCTTCATAAATTCTACAAGTTCTAGTTACATAAAATCAAGAATACTTTCAAGTTTGCTAGCTCACTTCCAATCTTGTAAGGTGATCATCCAACCTCAAGAAATCTTTGTTTCTTACAGTAGGTTATCATTCTAATACAAGATAATAATTATATTCAAACTTTGGTTCAATTTCTATAACTATAACAATCTTATTTCAAGTGATGATCTTACTTGAACTTGTTTTCGTGTCATGATTCTGCTTCAAGAACTTCGAGCCATCCAAGGATCCGTTGAAGCTAGATCCATTTTTCTATTTTCCAGTATGTTTATCCAAGGAACTTAAGGTAGTAATGATGTTCATAACATCATTCGATTCATACATATAAAGCTATCTTATTCGAAGGTTTAAACTTGTAATCACTAGAACATAGTTTAGTTAATTCTAAACTTGTTCGCAAACAAAAGTTAATCCTTCTAACTTGACTTTTAAAATCAACTAAACACATGTTCTATATCTATATGATATGCTAACTTAATGATTTAAAACCTGGAAACACAAAAAACACCGTAAAACCGGATTTACGCCGTCGTAGTAACACCGCGGGCTGTTTTGGGTTAGTTAATTAAAAACTATGATAAACTTTGATTTAAAAGTTGTTATTCTGAGAAAATGATTTTTATTATGAACATGAAACTATATCCAAAAATTATGGTTAAACTCAAAGTGGAAGTATGTTTCTAAAATGGTCATCTAGACGTCGTTCTTTCGACTGAAATGACTACCTTTACAAAAATGACTTGTAACTTATTTTTCCGACAATAAACCTATACTTTTTCTGTTTAGATTCATAAAATATATTTCAATATGAAACCATAGCAATTTGATTCACTCAAAACGGATTTAAAATGAAGAAGTTATGGGTAAAACAAGATTGGATAATTTTTCTCATTTTAGCTACGTGAAAATTGGTAACAAATCTATTCCAACCATAACTTAATCAACTTGTATTGTATATTATGTAATCTTGAGATACCATAGACACGTATACAATGTTTCGACCTATCATGTCGACACATCTATATATATTTCGGAACAACCATAGACACTCTATATGTGAATGTTGGAGTTAGCTATACAGGGTTGAGGTTGATTCCAAAATATATATAGTTTGAGTTGTGATCAATACTGAGATACGTATACACTGGGTCGTGGATTGATTCAAGATAATATTTATCGATTTATTTCTGTACATCTAACTGTGGACAACTAGTTGTAGGTTACTAACGAGGACAGCTGACTTAATAAACTTAAAACATCAAAATATATTAAAAGTGTTGTAAATATATTTTGAACATACTTTGATATATATGTATATATTGTTATAGGTTCGTGAATCAACCAGTGGCCAAGTCTTACTTCCCGACGAAGTAAAAATCTGTGAAAGTGAGTTATAGTCCCACTTTTAAAATCTAATATTTTTGGGATGAGAATACATGCAGGTTTTATAAATGATTTACAAAATAGACACAAGTACGTGAAACTACATTCTATGGTTGAATTATCGAAATCGAATATGCCCCTTTTTATTAAGTCTGGTAATCTAAGAATTAGGGAACAGACACCCTAATTGACGCGAATCCTAAAGATAGATCTATTGGGCCTAACAAACCCCATCCAAAGTACCGGATGCTTTAGTACTTCGAAATTTATATCATATCCGAAGGGTGTCCCGGAATGATGGGGATATTCTTATATATATGCATCTTGTTAATTTCGGTTACTAGGTGTTCACCATATGAATGATTTTTATCTCTATGTATGGGATGTGTATTGAAATATGAAATCTTGTGGTCTATTGTTACGATTTGATATATATAGGTTAAACCTATAACTCACCAACATTTTTGTTGACGTTTAAAGCATGTTTATTCTCAGGTGAATACTAAGAGCTTCCGCTGTTGCATACTAAAATAAGGACAAGATTTGGAGTCCATGCTTGTATGATATTGTGTAAAAACTGCATTCAAGAAACTTATTTTGTTGTAACATATTTGTATTGTAAACCATTATGTAATGGTCGTGTGTAAATAGGATATTTTAGATTATCATTATTTGATAATCTACGTAAAGCTTTTTAAACCTTTATTGATGAAATAAAGGTTATGGTTTGTTTTAAAATGAATGCAGTCTTTGAGAAACGTCTCATATAGAGGTCAAAACCTCGCAACGAAATCAATTAATATGGAACGTTTTTAATCAATAAGAACGGGACATTTCAGTTGGTATCCGAGCGTTGGTCTTAGAGAACCAGAATTTTGCATTAGTGTGTCTTATCGAGTTTGTTAGGATGCATTAGTGAGTCTGGACTTCGACCGTGTTTACTTGAAAAAGGATTGCTTAACAAATTTTGTTGGAAACTATATATTTTTAACATGTGAATATTATGTGATATATTAATCTCTTAACGCGTTTGATATTATGTAATAGATGTCTACCTCTAGAACAAGCCCCATTGACTCACCTAATAATAATGAAGAGTCAAATGTAAATTGGAATGATTCGTGGACTGATTCACAAGTTCCCGAAGAGGAACCGGAAGAAGAGTCGGAACTCGAAGAAGAATCGGAACCGGAAGAAGAATCGGAACCGGATGAAGAAATAGAACCGGTGGGGGAAATAATAAAACGATTGAGTAAAAGAAAATCCTCAACCAACCGACCAAGGTTAATTATGGTCAATGGTGTTTCCGCCAAGGAAGCAAAATATTGGGAGGATTACCAATTCTCCGATGAATCGGATTCCGACGAGAATTCCGATGATGTTATAGAAATTACCCCAACTGAATTTAAAAAGGCAAAATAAAATAATAAGGGAAAGGGCATAAAAATAGAGAAATCTAATTCCAACCCCGATGAACTTTATATGTATCGTCAACCCCCGAAGTCCTTAAGTTGTAACAATGACCCGGGAACCTCTAAACCACCAGGTTTTTCTAAACCAATGTGGAAAACGACGGCTCGTATTAGGGGAACATCATATATCCCTAGAAACTTAGCAAAACGAACCAAAACCAAAGAATAAGAAACGAGCGAGTCGGAATAAGATAGTTGTATTCGTGTGGTGTAATATATGTAATATAGTGTGCTTATGCTTTATGATATATGTAAAAAAATTGCTTGTATTAATAAGTATTTTTTTTATGAATCTAACTTTTGTCTATTTTACAGTATAAAAACACAAAATGGATAGACAACCCAATATTTTAAGAGACCTACCCGGAGACATGATTGATGAAATCTTGTCTAGAGTCGGTCAGAATTCTTCGGCACAACTATTTAAGGCGAGATCAGTTTGTAAGACATTCGAAGAACGTTCCAAGAATACCTTGGTTTATAAAAGGCTTTCGTTCGAAAGATGGGGGATAGCACATTGGGAAATCCATAAGTTACGATGTGTTTACTTTGACGCATATATTGCGGGGAACCCAAATGCTATTTTACGCAATGGGTTAAGAAATTATTTTGACTCAATATATCCGAATATTGAACTTCGTGATTTAGAAAAAGCGGCTAACATGCAACATAAAGAAGCATGTTATGCTTACGGATTAGTAATGTTCGCTTCTCACCAAAGTGAGAACAAGAACATCGGGCTACAACTATTAAACAAAACGTTCCCACAAGTGACGGAGTCGGTAATTGGGGTAAGAAATGAGGTTTTTAGATTGTTACGGGACTGTTGGACATTACGTAACCCTCGTCCCTTTGACGACGTTACAACACGCTGTCTTATCAACGGCCATAACGGTTATGTTCCACAAGACCAAGGATGGGAAGTAATCCTAGTAAAACCAGAATGCATGACTTGTTTCTGGACATATGAATTACGTGTCTTTATTGCCTTTGCTGAACGACTTGTGTACTAGCTAGAATTATCTTCACAACCATCTTGTATCAAATTTATTGTGTGCTATATTTCATGCTATATGTAAAATAAGCGGTATTGTAAGTTTGTAAAATATTGTGTAAAAGTTTGAACGCGAAATATTATTATAATCAGTTTTTCATATAGAATTGTAGTAGTTGAATTGTATATTAGCTACTAAGTATGAACTTAACGGGTAGGTACTACCCGAATTTAAACTTTTAAAATGCTAATATGAAGAAAAAGCTTTTATAAATGAGTTCATATTATGCTACGAAATACTATTAACTACTCTTAATATTCTGTATGATTAACTTGTTCCATTTGACTATTTTGAAGGAAATGGCACCGACTACTCGACACACCGTGAATATGAATGAAGAGGAATTCCGTACTTTTCTAGCTTCAAACATAGCCGCAGTACAGGCTGCGCTACATACCAACAATAACCTTGGATCTAGCAGTACAGGAAATCGTGTAGGATGTACCTACAAAGAATTCACTGCCTGCAAACCTTTGGAATTTGATGGAACCGAAGGACCGATCGGATTGAAACGGTGGACCGAGAAGGTCGAATCGGTGTTTGCCATAAGTAAGTGTACTGAAGAGGACAAAGTGAAGTATGCTACGCATACCTTCACAGGTTCTGCGTTAACATGGTGGAATACCTATCTAGAGCAAGTGGGACAAGACGATGCGTACGCACTACCGTGGTCAGCATTCAAGCACTTGATGAACGAGAAGTACCGTCCCAGAACCGAGGTCAATAAGCTCAAGACAGAACTTAGAGGGTTACGAACCCAAGGATTTGATATCACCACGTACGAAAGACGATTCACAGAATTGTGCCTATTGTGTCCGGGAGCATTCGAAGATGAGGAAGAGAAGATCGACACGTTTGTGAAAGGATTACCGGAAAGAATCCAAGAAGATATAAGTTCACACGAGCCCGCCTCCATACAACAGGCATGTAGAATGGCTCACAAACTAGTGAACCAGATTGAAGAAAGAATTAAAGAACAGACTGCTGAAGAGGCCAATGTGAAGCAAGTCAAAAGAAAGTGGGAGGAAAACGGTGATAAGAATCACCAATACAACAACAACAGCAATTACAACAATAATCGCAACAATTATCCCAACAATCGCAACATCAATCGCAACTACAACAAACGGCCCAACAACAACAACAACAACAACAACAACAACAACAACAGCAACTACAACAATCATCCCAACAACAATAATAACCGCAACAACAACAACAATCAGAAGCAGCTATGCCAAAGGTGTGAAAAGTATCACTCGGGGTTCTGCACTAAATTTTGCAACAAGTGTAAAAGAAATGGTCATAGCGCGGCGAAGTGTGAGGTCTACGGACCAGGGGTTAATAGAACGAAAGGAACAAATGGTGTCAGAACGAGTAATGGCGGAGCAAGTAGTGTCAGAGCAAGTTATGCCAATGTAGTTTGTTATAAATGTGGAAAACCGGGCCACATTATTAGAAATTGCCCGAACCAGGAGAACACGAATGGACAAGGCCGCGGAAGAGTTTTCAATATTAATGCGGCAGAGGCACAGGAAGACCCGGAGCTTGTTACGGGTACGTTTCTTATTGACAATAAATCTGCTTACGTTTTATTTGATTCGGGTGCGGATAGAAGCTATATGAGTAGAGATTTTTGTGCTAAATTAAGTTGTCCATTGACGCCTTTGGATAGTAAATTTTTACTCGAATTAGTAAATGGTAAATTAATTTCAGCAGATAATATATGTCTGAATCGAGAAATTAAACTGGTTAGCGAAACATTTAAGATTGATTTGATACCAGTAGAGTTAGGGAGTTTTGATGTGATAATCGGTATGGACTGGTTGAAAGAAGTGAAAGCAGAGATCGTTTGTTACAAAAATGCAATTCGCATTATACGAGAAAAAGGAAAACCCTTAATGGTGTATGGAGAAAAGGGCAACACGAAGCTACATCTTATTAGTAATTTGAAGGCACAAAAACTAATAAGAAAAGGTTGCTATGCTGTTCTAGCACACGTCGAGAAAGTACAAACTGAAGAAAAGAGCATCAATGATGTTCCCATTGCAAAAGAATTTCCCGATGTATTTCCGAAAGAATTACCGGGATTACCCCCACATCGATCCGTTGAATTTCAAATAGACCTTGTACCAGGAGCTGCACTAATAGCTCGTGCTCTTTACAGACTCGCACCCAGCGAGATGAAAGAACTGCAAAGCCAATTACAAGAACTTTTAGAGCGTGGTTTCATTCGACCAAGCACATCACCGTGGGGAGCTCCTGTTTTGTTTGTCAAGAAGAAAGATGGTACATTCAGGTTGTGTATCGACTACCGAGAGTTGAACAAACTTACCATCAAGAACCGCTACCCACTACCGAGAATCGACGACTTATTTGATCAACTACAAGGCTCGTCTATTTATTCAAAGATTGACTTACGTTCCGGGTATCATCAAATGCGGGTGGAAGAAGATGATATTCCAAAGACTGCTTTCAGAACACGTTACGGTCATTACGAGTTTATGGTCATGCCATTTGGTTTAACTAATGCACCAGCTGTGTTCATGGACCTTATGAACCGAGTGTGTGGACCATACCTTGACAAGTTTGTCATTGTTTTCATTGATGACATACTTATTTACTCAAAGAATGACCAAGAACATGGTGAACATTTGAGAAAGGTGTTAGAAGTATTGAGGAAGGAAGAATTGTACACTAAGTTTTCAAAGTGTGCATTTTGGTTGGAAGAAGTTCAATTCCTCGGTCACATAGTGAACAAAGAAGGTATTAAGGTGGATCCGGCAAAGATAGAAACTGTTGAAAAGTGGGAAACCCCGAAAACTCCGAAACACATACGCCAGTTTTTAGGACTAGCTGGTTACTACAGAAGGTTCATCCAAGACTTTTCCAGAATAGCAAAACCCTTGACTGCATTAACGCATAAAGGGAAGAAATTTGAATAGAATGATGAACAAGAGAAAGCGTTTCAGTTATTAAAGAAAAAGCTAACTACGGCACCTATATTGTCATTGCCTGAAGGGAATGATGATTTTGTGATTTATTGTGACGCATCAAAGCAAGGTCTCGGTTGTGTATTAATGCAACGAACGAAGGTGATTGCTTATGCGTCTAGACAATTGAAGATTCACGAACAAAATTATACGACGCATGATTTGGAATTAGGCGCGGTTGTTTTTGCATTAAAGACTTGGAGGCACTACTTATATGGGGTCAAAAGTATTATATATACCGACCATAAAAGTCTTCAACACATATTTAATCAGAAACAACTGAATATGAGGCAGCGTAGGTGGATTGAATTGTTGAATGATTACGACTTTGAGATTCGTTACCACCCGGGGAAGGCAAATGTGGTAGCCGATGCCTTGAGCAGGAAGGACAGAGAACCCATTCGAGTAAAATCTATGAATATAATGATTCATAATAACCTTACTACTCAAATAAAGGAGGCGCAACAAGGAGTTTTAAAAGAGGGAAATTTAAAGGATGAAATACCCAAAGGATCGGAGAAGCATCTTAATATTCGAGAAGACGGAACCCGGTATAGGGCTGAAAGGATTTGGGTACCAAAATTTGGAGATATGAGAGAAATGGTACTTAGAGAAGCTCATAAAACCAGATACTCAATACATCCTGGAACGGGGAAGATGTACAAGGATCTCAAGAAACATTTTTGGTGGCCGGGTATGAAAGCCGATGTTGCTAAATACGTAGGAGAATGTTTGACGTGTTCTAAGGTCAAAGCTGAGCATCAGAAATCATCAGGTCTACTTCAACAACCCAAAATCCCGGAATGGAAATGGGAAAACATTACCATGGATTTCATCACTAAATTGCCAAGGACTGCAAGTGGTTTTGATACTATTTGGGTAATAGTTGATCGTCTCACCAAATCAACACACTTCCTGCCAATAAGAGAAGATGACAAGATGGAGAAGTTAGCACGACTGTATTTGAAGGAAGTCGTCTCCAGACATGGAATACCAATCTCTATTATCTCTGATAGGGATGGCAGATTTATTTCAAGATTCTGGCAGACATTACAGCAAGCATTAGGAACTCGTCTAGACATGAGTACTGCCTATCATCCACAAACTGATGGGCAGAGCGAAAGGACGATACAAACGCTTGAAGACATGCTACGAGCATGTGTTATTGATTTCGGAAACAGTTGGGATCGACATCTACCGTTAGCAGAATTTTCCTACAACAACAGCTACCATTCAAGCATTGAGATGGCACCGTTTGAAGCACTTTATGGTAGAAAGTGCAGGTCTCCAATTTGTTGGAGTGAAGTGGGGGATAGACAGATTACGGGTCCGGAGATTATACAAGAAACTACCGAGAAGATCATCCAAATTCAACAACGGTTGAAAACCGCCCAAAGTCGACAAAAGAGCTACGCTGACATTAAAAGAAAAGATATAGAATTTGAAATTGGAGAGATGGTCATGCTTAGAGTTGCACCTTGGAAAGGCATTGTTCGATTTGGTAAACGAGGGAAATTAAATCCAAGGTATATTGGACCATTCAAGATTATTGATCGTGTCGGACCAGTAGCTTACCGACTTGAGTTACCTCAACAACTCGCGGCTGTACATAACACTTTCCACGTCTCGAATTTGAAGAAATGTTTTGCTAAAGAAGATCTCACTATTCCGTTAGATGAAATCCAAATCAACGAAAAACTTCAATTCATCGAAGAACCCGTCGAAATAATGGATCGTGAGGTTAAAAGACTTAAGCAAAACAAGATACCAATTGTTAAGGTTCGATGGAATGCTCGTAGAGGACCCGAGTTCACCTGGGAGCGTGAAGATCAGATGAAGAAGAAATACCCGCATCTATTTCCAGAAGATTCGTCAACACCTTCAACAGTTTAAAATTTCGGGACGAAATTTATTTAACGGGTAGGTACTGTAGTGACCCGAACTTTTCCATGTTTATATATATTAATTGAGATTGATATTTACATGATTAAATGTTTCCAATATGTTAAGCAATCAAACTTGTTAAGACTTGATTAATTGAAATATGTTTCATATAGACAATTGACCACCCAAGTTGACCGGTGATTCACGAACGTTAAAACTTGTAAAAACTATATGATGACATATATATGGATATATATATAGTTAACATGATACTATGATAAGTAAACATATCATTAAGTATATTAACAATGAACTACATATGTAAAAACAAGACTACTAACTTAATGATTTTTAAACGAGACATATATGTAACGATTATCGTTGTAAAGACATTTAATGTATATATATCATATTAAGAGATATTCATACATGATAATATCATGATAATATAATAATTTAAAATCTCATTTGATATTATAAACATTGGGTTAACAACATTTAACAAGATCGTTAACCTAAAGGTTTCAAAACAACATTTACATGTAACGACTAACGATGACTTAACGACTCAGTTAAAATGTATATACATGTAGTGTTTTAATATGTATTTATACACTTTTGAAAGACTTCAATACACTTATCAAAATACTTCTACTTAACAAAAATGCTTACAATTACATCCTCGTTCAGTTTCATCAATAATTCTACTCGTATGCACCCGTATTCGTACTCGTACAATACACAACTTTTAGATGTATGTACTATTGGTATATACACTCCAATGATCAGCTCTTAGAAGCCCATGTGAGTCACCTAACACATGTGGGAACCATCATTTGGCAACTAGCATGAAATATCTCATAAAATTACAAAAATATGAGTAATCATTCATGACTTATTTACATGAAAACAAAATTACATATCCTTTATATCTAATCCATACACCAACGACCAAAAACACCTACAAACACTTTCATTCTTCAATTTTATTCATCTAATTAATCTCTCTCAAGTTCTATCTTCAAGTTCTAAGTGTTCTTCATAAATTCTACAAGTTCTAGTTACATAAAATCAAGAATACTTTCAAGTTTGCTAGCTCACTTCCAATCTTGTAAGGTGATCATCCAACCTCAAGAAATCTTTGTTTCTTACAGTAGGTTATCATTCTAATACAAGGTAATAATCATATTCAAACTTTGGTTCAATTTCTATAACTATAACAATCTTATTTCAAGTGATGATCTTACTTGAACTTGTTTTCGTGTCATGATTCTGCTTCAAGAACTTCGAGCCATCCAAAGATCCGTTGAAGCTAGATCCATTTTTCTCTTTTCCAGTAGGTTTATCCAAGGAACTTAAGGTAGTAATGATATTCATAACATCATTCGATTCATACATATAAAGCTATCTTATTCGAAGGTTTAAACTTGTAATCACTAGAACATAGTTTAGTTAATTCTAAACTTGTTCGCAAACAAAAGTTAATCCTTCTAACTTGACTTTTAAAATCAACTAAACACATGTTCTATATCTATATGATATGCTAACTTAATGATTTAAAACCTGGAAACACGAAAAAACACTGTAAAACCGGATTTACGCCGTCGTAGTAACACCGCGGGCTGTTTTGGGTTAGTTAATTAAAAACTATGATAAACTTTGATTTAAAAGTTGTTATTCTGAGAAAATGATTTTTATTATGAACATGAAACTATATCCAAAAATTATGGTTAAACTCAAAGTGAAAGTATGTTTCTAAAATGGTCATCTAGACGTCGTTCTTTCGACTGAAATGACTACCTTTACAAAAATGACTTGTAACTTATTTTTCCGACTATAAACCTATACTTTTTCTGTTTAGATTCATAAAATAGAGTTCAATATGAAACCATAGCAATTTGATTCACTCAAAACGGATTTAAAATGAAGAAGTTATGGGTAAAACAAGATTGGATAATTTTTCTCATTTTAGCTACGTAAAAATTGGTAACAAATCTATTCCAACCATAACTTAATCAACTTGTATTGTATATTATGTAATCTTGAGATACCATAGACACGTATACAATGTTTCGACCTATCATGTCGACACATCTATATATATTTCGGAACAACCATAGACACTCTATATGTGAATGTTGGAGTTAGCTATACAGGGTTGAGGTTGATTCCAAAATATATACAGTTTGAGTTGTGATCAATACTGAGATACGTATACACTGGGTCGTGGATTGATTCAAGATAATATTTATCGATTTATTTCTGTACATCTAACTGTGGACAACTAGTTGTAGGTTACTAACGAGGACAGCTGACTTAATAAACTTAAAACATCAAAATATATTAAAAGTGTTGTAAATATATTTTGAACATACTTTGATATATATGTATATATTGTTATAGGTTCGTGAATCAACCAGTGGCCAAGTCTTACTTCCTGACGAAGTAAAAATCTGTGAAAGTGAGTTATAGTCCCACTTTTAAAATCTAATATTTTTGGGATGAGAATACATGCAGGTTTTATAAATGATTTACAAAATAGACACAAGTACGTGAAACTACATTCTATGGTTGAATTATCGAAATCGAATATGCCCCTTTTTATTAAGTCTGGTAATCTAAGAATTAGGGAACAGACACCCTAATTGACGCGAATCCTAAAGATAGATCTATTGGGCCTAACAAACCCCATCCAAAGTACCGGATGCTTTAGTACTTCGAAATTTATATCATATCCGAAGGGTGTCCCGGAATGATGGGGATATTCTTATATATATGCATCTTGTTAATGTTGGTTACCAGGTGTTCACCATATGAATGATTTTTATCTCTATGTATGGGATGTGTATTGAAATATGAAATCTTGTGGTCTATTGTTACGATTTGATATATATAGGTTAAACCTATAACTCACCAACATTTTTGTTGACGTTTAAAGCATGTTTATTCTCAGGTGAATACTAAGAGCTTCCGCTGTTGCATACTAAAATAAGGACAAGATTTGGAGTCCATGCTTGTATGATATTGTGTAAAAACTGCATTCAAGAAACTTATTTTGTTGTAACATATTTGTATTGTAAACCATTATGTAATGGTCGTGTGTAAATAGGATATTTTAGATTATCATTATTTGATAATCTACGTAAAGCTTTTTAAACCTTTATTGATGAAATAAAGGTTATGGTTTGTTTTAAAATGAATGCAGTCTTTGAGAAACATCTCATATAGAGGTCAAAACCTCGCAACGAAATCAATTAATATGGAACGTTTTTAATCAATAAGAACGGGACATTTCAAAATGTGGTCCTCCACACTGCTCACAGCTAATTCGTATTGAGTGAATATCTTTAGTCATCTTTTCCATTCGTCTCTCCACAGCATCTATCTTTGCGAAAATGGAATCTAAGTCATGGCTAGAATCGGCTCTAGCTGCTTTAGATGATCTAACGATATCTTTTTCTTAGTGCCACTCATGTGAGTGGGAAGCAGTGTTATCAATAATTTTGTAAGCATCAGTTTCGGTTTTCTTCATAATAGAACCACCAGCTGCTATATCTATGTCTTTCCTTGTAGTGATGTCGCATCCTTGGTAGAATATTTGTACTATTTGACAGGTGTCTAAACCATGTTGCGGACATCCTTTTAACAACTTTCCATATCTTGTCCATGCCTCATATAGAGTTTCATTTGGCTTCTGTGTAAACGTAACAATTTCTGCTTGAAGTCTTACGGCTTTAGATGCAGGAAAGAATTGTTTAAGAAATTTTTCAACTAAAACATCCCATGTCTCAATCGCCCCTTCAGGTAATGATTTCAACCAATCTTTGGCTTCTCCCTTTAAAGTCCAGGGAAATAACATGAGATATATCTGTTCATCCTCCACTTCTCGGATTTTAAATAGTGTGCATATCCTATTAAAGGTACGTAAATGTTCATTTGGATCTTCCTTCGGCGCACCACTAAATTGGCATTGATTAGTCACCATGTGTAGAATTTGTCCTTTGATTTCATAATCTGGCGTATTAATGTCTGGATGAGTAATTGCGTGACCTTGGCCAGTGCGTTTAGCTCTCATTCGGTCTTCCATACTTAAAGGTTCCAGATTCTCCATAATTGAATTTGTTGAATCGGAATCACTAGAGGATTCTGATTTAATGGTTCGTTCCTCAACAATCTCTGTTTGAATGATTGGTGGTTCCGGAGGAAAATTTAATGGTTCAGGATCTACGAATCGTTCCTGAATATTCTCCGGATTCTCAATTGTGAGGTCGGGTTCAAAAAATGGATTATCGGAAATTTGAACTGAAGTACTTGGTCGACTGGATGACGGTTCTAAAGAAAAATCAACGGCGGTAATATTTGCTAAATGTCTTGATCTAGTTACAGGTGGTGAACGTACAAAAGGTGGTGAACGTCTTGCTCGGTGCATTCACTGAATATCCTATTAGTTTTTAAAAGGAAAGAAAAATTATAATAAGTTATCCAATCAATAGACTTTTCTGATTTTGCCCACGTTTCGAATAGCCAAAAGATGCAGCAGAGGGGCAGGATTCGTTTGGTCTCAATATAATTGAGGACTGTTTGGCTCCAATAACCCGGTCCACGTACAAATCCAACTATTACTACGAACCAGAAAATTTTGATGTCTATCAATTTAACCACTTAAAATAAATTTTTGAAATTTTAAGAAATTAAGATAAGAAGTAGAATAAAAATCTATGTCCTAAAACTAGAATAGAGAGAAATAAGAAAGAAAAAGAGTTCGTCGGAAAAAGGTTGAAAAAAAAAATGGTTGAAAAATAAAAGGTGACGGAAAAATAAAAGAAACTTATAAAACTTAAAAACACTTGACTAACCTAACCTTATTACTACAACTAACTTAAAATTATAATCTTAAATTGAGATTACTAATTGGAATGATAATTGATACATAGGTAAAAGGCGTCTAAAAATATTAAAGCTTACAGGAAAAACTAAATCCCAAATGGAAATAACTTTAAAAAGAAACTAAAACTTAAAAAGGCGTCGCAAAATTCTAAAGCACCTAAGTCTTAGTCTAAAGAAAAAGCACTTAAGGAATTCTACGGCAAAGCCTAAAAATCTAGAAATAAAAATAACTATGGTAAAAAACTAAGTTTAAAACTAAATATGAGCGAAAAATACAAATATTACGCAAAAGCAATTAAAAAGGGACAAAATATAAAAATATACAAAAAGTTGTAAAAATTACAATTTTTATAAAAATATTATTTTATATTATTTATTTATTAAAACTACTAATTTTATAAATTAATTAAACTAATTAATATTAAATACATAAATTAAATAAAAAGTAAAAGTAATAATAAAACTAATTATAATAATAATAATAATTAGGGTTAAATAATAATAATAATTAATAATTACCCGTAATTAATGCTGAATTAGGGTTCTGTCAGCGTGTCAGGGAAACTCCGCGAGTTGCGGTATTTAAAGCAGCAAACCCCGCGAGTCGCGGGGTTTCAAAATTCAAACCTGGAACAGTTTAAAACTGACGCGTTCTTTTTTTTATATTTTATTTTCTGTTTTAAATTTTTCTGTTTTATAATCTAAAATTTATATATAATAAAAACTTATATTTAAAAACTAAAATAAAAATAGAATTACTTTATAATTTTATAAATAAAAATCGTAAAACTAGATTTATATATATATTTTATTTTTTTTCGGTTTTTATATTTATAAAATATATTTATAAAATAAATTAAATAAAACTTATATTTTTACAAACTAAAGAAACTTTATAAAACTTAAATATTTATCAAACTCCTAAAAATATTTATATTTTTGTTTTTCTTTTTATATTTTAGAATATTTAAAACGTATTTTTATAAAAACGAATTTTAATAAAAGTAAACTAAAAATCTTTTTTTTTTATATTAGCGTTGCACTTCCGGCTTTTAAGAGTATTCCCCGGCAGCGGCGCCAAAAATACTTGATGTTTCGCGAGGTGTATACGAAATAGTTTATATTTTTACAGGAAATACTATTAAATACGATATAATTTTACACAAGATATTTATTTATTTTTAGAATGGATATACTTAAACCTTGCTACAACACTTATAGGCAGTGTACCTAATCGTACAGTAGTGTAGTTTTTAGTAAGTCCGGTTCGTTCAACAGGGAATCTTTTTAAACAAAGCTTAACGCTATATTAGTTTACTTTTATAAAAATACAAATATATATATAAGTAATATTATTATTATAAAGGGGGGTTTTTACCGTTTAATGACCGGTTTGTAGATTTTTAAAACTTTAGTCGCAGTTAAAACCAAATGTAAAATAATAAATATAAATACAAGACTTAAATTAAAGCGTAAAGTAAATAACAATAATGAAATTGCGAATAATAAAAGTGCGATAAAATAAACTTGCGATAATTAAAAAGTACGATAATTAAAAGTACAATTAAATACAATAACAATAAAAATGCGATAATTAGAAGTGCAATTAAATATAAAATAAAGGAAGTTAAATATGAAATAAAAGAATTATGCTTATTTAAACTTCCGTAATCATGATGTTTGACGTGTTGATTTTAGTTTTATGCCCATGGGTTAATTGTCCTTTGTCCTGGATTATTTAATATGTCCATAAGGATTTGTCCATAATAGTCCATCAGTCATAAATATAAAGAGCGAAAGCCTTCATCAAATTATTCTTATTCCCGAAGTTAAATATTCCAACTAATTGGGGATTCGAATTGTAACAAGGTTTTAATACTTTGTTTAATGAATACACCAGGTTATCGACTGCGTGTAAACCAAGGTTTTACTACTTTGTTAACAATTACACCAATTACCCTTGAATGTAATTCACCCCTGTTTCAACAAGTCTATTAACTATTAATCCAGTTCCGTATCCGGTAAAATGAATAATTATTGGTATTTATAGATATCCCGCCCACCGTACCCAGTCAAGCGTATGTGGTTATATATAAATACGTAGAATTATAAGTTTGTATATTAAATTAACAAGGTATTGTTTAGTTAATATAAAACCCATTAATAGCCCATAGTCTAATTTCCACAAGTGTCGTTCTTTTATCCAAACCCCAATTATGGTACAAAGCCCAATTACCCAATTTTAGTAATTAGCCCAACATCATGATTACTTCGGATTAAATAAGCATAATAATAACTTAGCTACGAGATATTAATATAAAAAGGTTGAACATAACTTACAATGATTAAAAATAGCGTAGCGTTACACGGACAGAATTTCGACTTACACCTTTACAATATTCGCTAACATACCCTTATTATTAGGATTTAAAATTAAAATTAAAATAAAAATATAAATTATAAATATATATTACGTATATATTGAGAGAAGAAGGAAAAAAAATGATGAAAAATGCTCAGAATTCGGTTGGCTTTATAGGGAGTTTCAAAGTTTGGGGCTCCGCGACTCGCGGCCCTTTTGGCATTCAAACTCCGCGAGTCGCGGAGTTTGAAATTACAGCTCACCCATTTTGGAGTCTCTCTTGCCGACGGTTTTTATTTATTTATATAATATATAAATAATTATAAGAATTATTTAAATATTATATTATATTTATGTGCATAGTTGCCTTGTAATTTTTAGTCCGTTGCGTCGAGCGTTGAGAGTTGACTCTGGTCCTGGTTCCAAATCTTTGAACGTCCTTGCGTACAATTTTATATTTTGTACTTTGTGTTTTGAATCTTGTACTCTTGTAATTTCGAGACGTTTCTTATCAATAATTGGAACCTCTTTGATTGTCTTTTGTACTATTGAGCTTTTTGGTCGTTTGCTTCTTCAATTCGTCGAATCTGTCTTTTGTCTTCGCCTTTTATTATTTAAACGAATATCACTTGTAAATAGAACAATTGCAACTAAAAGCTTGTCTTTCTTGAGGAATAATGCTATGAAATATATATTCATTTTTAGCATTATCAAATATTCCCACACTTGAGCGTTGCTTGTCCTCAAGCAATATCGTCTTGAAATACTAGAATCACTTCTTTATTCTTCACACTTTGTACATCAGTGATTTCTATACGGCGGTATAAACAATGATAGTAACGATAGAATCATGGTTAAAGGTGGGTGTGTCATCCACAGTTGCCTCAGGTTTAGGTCAACGACACTTGCAATCAAATAGCCGATTTACTTTCGGTTTTCAAAGCAAAGTGCACATTTGAAAGGCGGTTTACAGTCCCACATGACTATGAAAATGTAGATCCTTAAGGAAATTAGATCTTTATGAAAATATTTGATCTTTTGAAAATTCAATCTAGCTTTTACCCTAGATAAGATTTCCGGAATAACCCTTCACCGGTGTTTGCAAAATATTTTTGTGGGTTTGGTGGGTTTCAGATTTGAAAATTTTAGCTCAAAACTTGCGGTTTTGTGTCACCCACTTGCTAACCTTGTATTTGGAAAGCAACACGTCCAGTTTACTTGTCCCGTATATTACCTTTCGGTAAACTACCGTCCGGTTGTAAAGGAAAGCGTTGAACAAGCAACTGTTAAGGCAATGTCCCCTGACATGCTTTTAATTATGGTCTATAACGTGTCGGACGCAATTACTATCCTTGGTAGGAGCAATAGAAAGGCTCACCCTTATAATTTTTCGGTCTGACACAAGGTCCTGTCCTTGACCACTATGCAACCACCGTTCTTACGGTTGACACCCGATTTAGTTCAGGTGACCTAATGAATTTCAGGTGAATTCCTAGGATTTTACGTTCAATGGTAATGAACGCATTGAAAATAGGGTTTTCAGAAAACAAATCGGTTTGTAATTTTGATCAAAATATTTTCTCGTTCAAGCTCGAGTTTAGATATCATTGAATTCCATGAGTTTGAATTCTCAATCTTTAAGGTCAATCTCTAGGATTGAGTAATATTAGTTTTAAAAGCTGATTTTTAATCTTTAAGGAGATTATCCTTTCTGGGGATCTGATTCATTAGTCTTATCCAGCTAATTTGCATGGTGCCCCCCCATTTTACGAGATAAATCCTTCTCATGGTTAGGATAAATCTGACCACTTGGCGACCCTGTTTAATGCTGAGGTCCGTGGATTTCCTGCTGATTTTAGTGATGACTTTTCTAGATTTTTCGTCAACCTACAGCTGGTCTGGACGACAACTTCATGACCTAAATCAAGAAGCGCGTGTCTTTTTCGGAAGACTTTACTTCCTTTTAATGATGGAATTGATTCATCGTGTAGATCCATCTCTTCTTTTCTTTCATCGGGTAAAACAGTTTAGTTTAGTCCAAAGCAAAAGTATTTTCAGTTATTTGTACAAAAATATGTGATAAATGTTTAAGATAACTTGGTAAATTTTCCCACACTTGGCTTTTATTTTCCTTTTTATCGTCCTCTATTCCATTTTAAATGAATTTTAACATTTTGGTTTGTTTCTCAATTTATGTCCTTTCCGAGGTTACAATAATTTCGGTGTTAAAACCTAGTTTTATCGTTCATAAATATGTATAAACATGATTTTGAGTTCATTTAATTAAAAATTTTGTAAAATTTTACTAGAATTGGGTAGTCAGTATATAAGACTAGGGCTGTTCTTTATTATCAGAGAGCACTAGATTCTAATACAACTACTGCTTTACTAGTATTTTTAATGTTAACCAAGTGTTTAAGATAAAAATTTTAAAATCCGAAAGAATTTAACCCCTTCCCACACTTAAGATCTTGCAATGCCCTCATTTGCAAGAAATCAGTAACAATTTAAATTATTGAGGGTGATTTGTGTGAAATTGATTAAATTTTACCAAAGTTTCCAAATATATTGGCGTTTGTTTGCTGAATGATAAATGGTGCACATCATTTGTTTATTCCGTCTCGTTGTTATTTCACATATATTTTGCATCTTGTCGTCAAAATTAGTTGCTTTTGCTGAACTTAATGCCAGTCTTTGAAAATGCGTTGTTTTATCCTGTTGTGTACATAAGATAAACTGCAAACATATATACATATTTTTAAAGTTTGGTATATTACCCCACATTCAAAAATTATTAAAATCTAAGAATAAAAGTTAGAAAATTATAAAAACTATTACAATATTAACATAAGTATTAAACGTATCAACATTACAAATTACAAAATAAATAAAACTAAGTAGACTAAGGATGATACTGGTACCAATAGGGGTTCCAAGCATAACCATAGGTGCTATAAAATGCTTCGGCAGGGTTATACGTAGGATACGGTGGCTGCATCTCTATAGACCAGGGAGGGAATATGGGTTTTGGTGTAGGAATATAGTTTCTACCTATATGTTGGCAATGAGCTATGAATTGGTTCTGATGAACTTGCCAATCTTCAAATGCTCTCTGTCTAGCATTTTCGTACTCCTGTGAAGCTATAAACCTTTGCATTTCTTGCATTTCATTTCCCCCTCCTACATTACCTTGCTGTTGGTTTCTCTCAACCTGTGGATGTCTACCATGGTATTGTACTGCGGCGTTATTTCGCCTCTTCAAAACTTTCGCACCACGGTATACATTTAAACCTATAGTATCGCGGGGTTCTGGTTCTTCTACTAATAATCCCCCCCGACTTATATCCACACCGAGATATTCAGCAATCAAAGTAATAAAAATACCACCTCCTATTATGCTATGCGGTCTCATCCCCCTAACCATAGCTGATAAATAATAACCCACACAATACGGTATACTTACAGCGCTTTGTGGGTCTCGAATACACATATGGTAAAACAAATCCTGTTCATTTACCTTTTCCTTGTTCTTACCTCTTTGTGTAATCGAATTAGCTAAAAACCTATGAATCACTCTTAATTCAGCTCTATCTATATCCAAATAAGAGTAATTTCCCCCTTTGAAACGGTGATGGCTTGTCATTTGACTCCACACACCGTGTATATCAAAATTTTCATCTATCTTTCTACCATTTAGTATCAACCCTCTACAATCGGCAGATGCTAACTCCTCAGGCGTATATATACGTAAAGCCTGAGCCATGTCTAGTAAAGACATGTGGCGCATCGAACCTCCTAACAAAAATCTAATAAAAGATCGATCGGTTAAACTAGCTACCCGATCATTTAATTCTATACTACATAACAATTCTTCACACCATACTTTATATACAGGTCTACGCATGGTGAATAAACGTACCCAGTCATTAAAAGTAGAATTACCATACCTCTGTACAAGTAATTCCCTAATTGGTCCGACCAATTCTACAGCTTCTAAGGGTCCCCATTCTATGACCCTAGGTACCTCAACAACTTTAGAATGAAGCGTATGCAACCCCCTTTGATACTTTGGATAATCTATCCAAAGTCTGTCAAATCTCAGGTTCGGATGCAAATCTTCCAAGTGCATATCAGAAAATGTCATGACTGGATGAGGTATATCTTGCTTGTAGTAGTTATCCACCTCCTGTTGTTCCGCATTCTCAGCAGGAGCATTGCGAGCTTGGGATGAAGATTCACCCCTTTCAGTCTGCAAAACACATCAAACACAATTTTTTGTGCATCCAAATATGCATTAGTGTCAGCAAAATCATCAATCAAAATAATTACAATGACATGATCAATTTATATCAAACTTAAGCTCATTTTCACATTTTTATCAAATCTACACCTTTTCAAATAAGCATATACGAAAATGTTCGCCAAGTTCATAAGCATTCAACTCAAATAACATGTCAAAATAATCATTAAGCAAGTTTCAAATGGCATTATCTCTCAAAAATCAAGTTCATGAATTTTAGACTTGAAAAAGTCCACTTTAATTCTCAAAATCATGTTTAGGCTCAAAGTTTGGATCATTTAACTACCTAAACATGTTACACTACTTAATTTAGCAATAATTCATGATAAAAATCGGCCATAACCTGTTTATATCAAAAAGCGCCAAATTTGCTCAAGAACACAAACCCTAGATTACTCAAAATTTAAAGTTTAAGGCTTCTAATCATGTTAAATAGCATCAATCTAGGTTATACAAGCATAATACATAAACAATTTAAGCATAATTACACTAAAAAGCATCAAAATCAAATTGGGGAAAAAATTGCTCAAGAACACTAATTTTCGGATTAAATGGTGTTTAGGTGTAGAAATTTACCGTTTTTCTTGAGTAATTCCTTGATAACATCCTTCTCATTTTAGTAAAAGATTTGATGATTAACGGTTAAAAATTGTGATTTTGGGGGTTTTTTTTCGGGGTTTTTCGGCAGTTATTTTCGCAGTTTGTTTGAGTTTGTGGTGTGCAACTGAGCTGTTCTGCGTTTTTATTTTTTTTTCTGATTTTTGGTCCCTCCGCGAGTCGCGGAGATTTACCCTTCAAACTCCGCGAGTCGCGGAGTTTGGTATTTTTTTTTTATATAACTTATACTAATTAAAACAATTAAGTAATTAATTTTAAAATTTTGTTTCCCTTATTATTTAGGACGAGGTCGTTTCGGATCGATGTCCTAGTCCGTCCCTCGACAAAATTTTAAAATTTGTCTTTTTGTAGCGATTGTTTTAAAAGCTAAGATTTTTGGGTTTTTTTTAATGTTTTTGGCATACTTTAATTCAATAAGATTAAAAATAATGATAATAAAAGTTCTCATCCCTCCCTCGGGTAAAGCAATTTCGGTTCAAAGACCTAGTCTTCAACTTACGACGAATTTTAAAAATCATATTTTTAACTTAATGAGATAAAGTAAATTTTTGTTTTTAAGTTCACACAATTTAAATATAAAATTCAAAATTAATATTAAAAATTCATACTAAACTTTAAAATTTGAAATGCATAAAATTAATAATTCATATTTTAAAAATTAAAAATTCACACCAAACTTAATTTAAAAAAAATCATATTATAAATTCACACCAAACTTATATTAATTCTTCAAATATTTATAATTTTAAAAATATTATTTTTACAAAGTTTACAATATTAATTTTAGATTTATATATTAATTTTAAAAACATGGTAAAATTAAAAATCTTTTTGGATTTTTATCCCACTTTAATCAATCAAATATTATCAAAAATATGCGCCCCTCTTTTCGGTAAAGTAATTTCGGTTCCAAGACCTAATTTAACTCATGACGAATTTTTGAAATATTTTGGGTTGATTGATTAAAGATATTTATACCTTAAGAATAAACGTTAAATTTCGCAGTGATGTAATAAATTTTTGAATGATATCAATAATTTCGGTCGCCAAACCTAATTTTATTCAATACCAATTTAATACTTTATAGCGAACAAATTAGCGTTTATTATCAAAAGGTTAAAAATAAAAATAAAAATAAAAACTGTACAGACTTACCTGTGAAATAGATTTCTTAGTTATATGATCTATCCCATTCATAAGATAGTCGGTTTAATTGGTTTTCCATGGCTACATAGGCGTAACCTCGAGCATTCAGTGTCTTTTCTTCTAAACATATGAACGGTCCATCTCTGCATAAAGTAACAAATTCGGTATTTGAATAGGTTTGATTATTTGAACATTTACCTCCATGTGACCATTTTCCGCATTTGTGACATCTTTCTAGGTGTCGTGCTCTTCTTTTCGCTGCGGATTTTGATTTTCCTTTACCAAATTGTAACTTATTATCTTCGCATCTGGATTCTTTTCTAACTCCGTCCATTCTTTCTCTGATTACTGATACTATTTCACTCGGTAGTGTGTCATTATTACATTTAGTGATCAAAGCGTGTAGCATTAGACCATGGTTTAGTTCACAGGCAGTCTTCATTTTGTAAAAACCTAAAAAAATAAAAATTCAGAATGGGGGGAGAAGACTAGTTCTTTAGGGTCTGCTAGGGAAAGACCATTCGGGTTTTATTTTCGAGAAATACACGAAAACAGACAATCTAACTCTAACAGAAATACATATTATCCTTTAAAGACTTGATTCTCCCCACACTTAGTTAGCTGTGGTGTCGAAATTGTGATTAACTTCGTTGTCGACTTCCATCGGACCATGTATGTAATGTTTAACTCTGTGACCATTAACTTTAAATTCAATCCCATTTGAATTTATCAATTCTATCGTTCCGTATAGGAAAACTCTTTTGACTATGAATGGTCCAGACCATCTTGATTTCAATTTTCCAGGAAATAGCTTGAATCGTGAATTGAAAAGAAGAACTCTGTCTCCTTCTTTAAATTCTTTTGAACTTCTGATTCTTTTATCATGCCATTTCTTCGTTCTTTCTTTATAGATTAACGAATTTTCGTATGCTTCATGTCTTAATTCTTCTAATTCGTTTAGTTGACTTAATCGTAGACGTCCAGCTTCATGTAAATCAAGATTACATGTCTTCAAAGCCCAAAATGCTTTGTGTTCAATTTCTACTGGAAGATGACATGCTTTTCCATAAACAAGTCTAAAAGGTGTGGTTCCAATTGGAGTTTTGTAGGCTGTTCTAAAAGCCCAGAGTGCATCCTCCAATTTAATGGACCATTCCTTCGGATTTGATCCTACGGTTTTCTCTAGAATACGTTTTAAAGCTCGGTTGGTATTTTCAACTTGTCCACTTGTTTGTGGATGATATGCGGTGGAGATTTTATGAGTTACTCCATATCTTTTAAGAACTTTCTCAAGTTGATTATTACAGAAATGAGTACCCCGATCACTTATTAAAGCTTTCGGTGTTCCAAACCTTGCAAAAAGACGTTTTAAAAAGTTGACTACAACTCATGCATCGTTAGTTGGGAGAGCTTGTGCTTCCGCCCATTTAGATACATAATCAATGGCTACGAGTATATATAGATTATTATGAGATTTTGGAAATGGACCCATAAAGTCAATACCCCAAATGTCAAATACTTCACATACTTGGATGACATTCTGTGGCATTTCATCACGTTGACTTATTTTTCCGGCCCTTTGACAAGCATCACAGGATTTGCAAAGAAGGTGTGCGTCTTTGTAAATTGTAGGCCAATAGAATCCAGCATCATAAACTTTTCTTGCTGTTAGTTGAGGCCCATAATGCCCTCCTGTTGGTCCTGTGTGACAATGGTTTAATATTTTACTAGCTTCATCTCCAAATACACATCAGCGTATTATTCCATCGGGACAACTTTTAAACAAATGTGGATCTTCCCAAAAATAGTGTTTTATATCACTGAAGAATTTCTTTCGTCTTTGGTACGATAATCCTTTTTCAAGGAATCCACATACTAAGTAGTTTGCATAGTCTGCAAACCATGGGATTTCATTATAATCTATCTTCAATAGATATTCATCAGGAAAGTTGTCTTGTATGGCCGGTTCATTTAGAACTTCTAATTCGGGATTTTCAAGACGAGAAAGATGATCAGCGGCGAGATTTTCTGCTCCTCTTTTATCTCGGATTTCAATATCAAATTCTTGTAAGAGTAAGATCCAACGGATTAATCTTGGTTTAGCATCTTGTTTCGAAAATAGGTATCTAAGAGCAGAATGGTCGGTATAGACCACCGTTTTTGCTAGAACGAGATATGATCGAAATTTGTCAAAAGCAAAGACAATAGCAAGGAGTTCTTTTTCAGTAGTTATATAGTTCGTTTGTGCTCCTTGTAACGTCTTACTAGCATAATATATAGGTTGAAATCATTTTTCAATCCTTTGTCCTAAAACGGCTCCCATTGCAAAATCACTTGCATCGCACATTAGTTCAAATGGTAGATTCCAATTTGGTGTTATCATGATCGGTGCATTAGTGAGTTTCTCTTTAAGAATATTAAAAGATTTTATACATTCATCTAAAAAGATGAATGGAGCATCTTTTTCTAGGAGTTTATTCATAGGAGTGGCAATTTTAGAAAAATCTTTTATGAAACGTCGGTAAAAACCGGCATGCCCTAGAAAACTCCTAACTCCTCTAACATTGGTGGGATGTGGAAGTTTAGCAATTACATCTACTTTAGCTCTATCCACTTCAATTCCTTCTTTTGAAATTTTATGACCAAGAACGATGCCTTCTTTAACCATGAAATGGCATTTCTCCCAATTAAGTACTAGATTTGATTGTTCGCATCTAATAAGCATTCATTCCAGATTAACTAGACATGATTCAAATGTATCACCGAAGACTGAAAAGTCATCCATGAAAACTTCCATGCATTCTTCTATCATGTCGTGAAAAATCGCCATCATACACCTTTGAAAGGTTGCAGGGGCGTTGCAAAGTCCAAATGGCATGCGTTTGTAAGCAAAAGTACCATAAGGGCACGTAAATGTGGTTTTCTCTTGGTCTTCGGGTGCTATTGGAATTTGAAAATATCCGGAAAATCCATCTAGAAAACAATAGTAACTATTTTCGGCTAATCTTTCCAACATTTGATCAATGAAAGGTAAGGGAAAGTGATCTTTTCTGGTGGCGTCATTTAATTTTCTATAATCAATACACACACGCCATCCTGTTACAGTCCTAGTAGGAATAAGCTCATTTTTCTCATTTGTAATGACAGTCATGCCACCCTTCCTAGGCACGCATTGAACTGGGCTTACCCATGGACTATCAGAAATTGGATAAATTAAACCTGCATCTAGCAGTTTAATAATCTCTTTCTTAACTACATCTTGCATATTAGGATTTAGTCTTCGTTGGCGTTGCACATACGTTTTATGACCTTCTTCCATAAGGATTTTATGTGTGCAATACGAAGGACTTATTCCTTTAATATCATGAATCTTCCATGCAATGGCTGGTTTATGAGCTTTCAACACAGAAATGAGTTGTGATTTCTCATTTTCAGTAAGAGAAGACGATATTATTACAGGTAATTCAGATTCACCATGTAAATAAGCGTATTCCAAATGGTTTGGAAGTGGCTTTAACTCTAATTTCGGAGGTTCTTCTATCGATGATTTGTATCGATATCTGTCTTCTTCTTTTAGCATTTGAATTTCTTCTGTTGTTGGTTCATATCCATTAGCTATAAGTGTAGCTAACATTTCAGCTTCATCAATTGGTTCATTACCTTCTCCTAAAGAACATTCTCCTGTTCCTTGTAATTCTGGAAATTCTTCTAACAATTCTGCATGTGCATCTATAGTTTGAATATAATAACATGTATCATCTGCAGATTGTGGTTGTTGCATTGCTCTATCAACTGAAAAGGTAACACTCTCATCCTCTATACTTAGGGTCAGTTTCTTACCGAACACGTCTATAATTGCTTTAGCCGTGTTTAAGAATGGTCTTCCTAATATGAGAGGAACTTGAGAATCTTCTTCCATGTCCAGAACAACAAAATCTACTGGAAATACTAAGGTACCAAATTTAACTAGCATGTTCTCCATTATCCCTCTAGGATATTTTATTGATCTATCGGCTAGTTGTATGCTTATTCTGGTTGGTTTCAATTCTCCAAGGTCTAGTTTAGCGTATAGTGAATACGGCATTAAATTTATACTAGCACCTAAATCTGCCAATGCTTCTATTGAACTAAGACTACCCAGAAAACATGGAATTGTGAAACTTCCTGGATCAGATAGTTTTTCTGGTATCTTATTCAACAGCACTGCTGAACAATTTGCATTCATAGTAACAGCCGAGAGTTCTTCCATTTTATTTCTATTTGAGATTAGATCTTTCAAGAATTTAGCATATCTAGGCATTCCTGAAATTACATCAATGAAAGGAAGATTTACGTTTATCTGTTTAAACATATCCAAGAATTTGGATTGCTCGGCTTCAAGTTTCTCTTTCTTCATTTTACTCGGGTAAGGAAGTGGTGGTTGGTATGGTTTAACATAAGGTTTAGCCTTAACTGTGTTATCTTCATTAACCTTTTCAACTACCGGTTCTTTTTCCTTATCTTGATCAGGTTGTGGTTCTTGTGGAGTAGGAATAGCTTCTTCAGAAGTTACAGGTATTTCAGGTGGTTTAAGTGTTGTACCACTTCTTGTGGTAATGGCTTTAGCTGTTTCATTCCGGGGGTTAGCATTTGTATCACTAGGTAGACTTCCCGGTTTTCTTTCACCTATTAACCTTGCTAGGTTACTTACTTCTTGTTCCAGATTTTAAATAGAAGCTTGTTGATTTCTAAATGCTTGAGCATTTTGTTCATTGGTTTGTTTTTGAGATGTGAAAAACTGTGTTTGAGTTTCAACTAGCTTCGTCATCATATCTTCTAAATCGGTTTGTTTTGGTGGTTTGTTTTGAAAATTAGGTCTTTGCTGATTGTAAGTATTATTGGATACTTGTTGATTGCTAGGACCTTGTTGGTTGTTGTATGGAATATTTCGGTTATAATTCTGGTTTTGATTGTAAATCGGTCTTGGCGGTTGATAATTATTCTGATAATTATTTCCAGGCCTTTGGTTTATGTATGAAATATTCTCTCTTTGTTCCATTATTAATTCAATACTGAGACAATCTTTTGTCAAATGTGGTCCTCCACACTGCTCACAACTAATTCGTATTGAGTGAATATCTTTAGTCATCTTTTCCATTCGTCTCTCCACATCATCTATCTTTGCGGAAATGGAATCTAAGTCATGGCTAGAATCGGCTCTAGCTGCTTTAGATGATCTAACGATATCTTTTTCTTGGTGCCACTCATGTGAGTGGGAAGCAGTGTTATCAATAATTTTGTAAGCATCAGTTTCGGTTTTCTTCATAATAGAACCACCAGCTGCTATATCTATGTCTTTCCTTGTAGTGATGTCGCATCCTTGGTAGAATATTTGTACTATTTGACAGGTGTCTAAACCATGTTGCGGACATCCTCTTTACAACTTTCCATATCTTGTCCACGCCTCATATAGAGTTTCATTTGGCTTCTGTGTAAACGTAACAATTTCTGCTTGAAGTCTTACGGCTTTAGATGCAGGAAAGAATTGTTTAAGAAATTTTTCAACTAAAACATCCCATGTCTCAATCGCCCCTTCAGGTAATGATTCCAACCAATCTTTGGCTTCTCCCTTTAAAGTCCAGGGAAATAACATGAGATATATCTGTTCATCCTCCACTTCTCGGATTTTAAATAGTGTGCATATCCTATTAAAGGTACGTAAATGTTCATTTGGATCTTCCTTCGGCGCACCACTAAATTGGCATTGATTAGTCACCATGTGTAGAATTTGTCCTTTGATTTCATAATCTGGTGCATTAATGTCTGGATGAGTAATTGCGTGACCTTGGCCAGTGCGTTTAGCTCTCATTCGGTCTTCCATACTTAAAGGTTCCAGATTCTCCATAATTGAATTTGTTGAATTGGAATCACTAGAGGATTCTGATTTAATGGTTCGTTCCTCAACAATCTCTGTTTGAATGATTGGTGGTTCCGGAGGAAAATTTAATGGTTCAGGATCTACGAATCGTTCCTGAATATTCTCCGGATTCTCAATTGTGAGGTCGGGTTCAAAAAATGGATTATCGGAAATTTGAACTGAAGTACTTGGTCGACTGGATGACGATTCTAAAGAAAAATCAACGGCGGTAATATTTGCTAAATGTCTTGATCTATTTACAGGTGGTGAACGTACAAAAGGTGGTGAACGTCTTGCTCGGTGCATTCACTGAATATCCTATTAGTTTTTAAAAGGAAAGAAAAATTATAATAAGTTATCCAATCAATAGACTTTTCTGATTTTGCCCACGTTTCGAATAGCCAAAAGATGCAGCAGAGGGGCAGGATTCGTTTGGTCTCAATATAATTGAGGACTGTTTGGCTCCAATAACCCGGTCCACGTACAAATCCAACTATTACTACGAACCAGAAAATTTTGATGTCTATCAATTTAACCACTTAAAATAAATTTTTGAAATTTTAAGAAATTAAGATAAGAAGTAGAATAAAAATCTATGTCCTAAAACTAGAATAGCGAGAAATAAGAAAGAAAAAGAGTTCGTCGGAAAAAGGTT
This sequence comes from Rutidosis leptorrhynchoides, assembly GCF_046630445.1. Classification (NCBI taxonomy): domain Eukaryota; kingdom Viridiplantae; phylum Streptophyta; class Magnoliopsida; order Asterales; family Asteraceae; genus Rutidosis; species Rutidosis leptorrhynchoides. The sequence goes on from NC_092333.1 coordinate 171,050,747, forward strand.
GAAAAAAAAAATGGTTGAAAAATAAAAGGTGACGGAAATTGAGATTACTAATTGGAATGATAATTGATATATAGGTAAAAGGCGTCTAAAAATATTAAAGCTTACAGGAAAAACTAAATCCCAAATGGAAATAACTTTAAAAGGAAACTAAAACTTAAAAAGGCGTCACAAAATTCTAAAGCACCTAAGTCTTAGTCTAAAGAAAAAGCACTTAAGGAATTCTATGGCAAAGATATTTATGAATATTTATGAACGATAAAACTAGGTTTTAACACCGAAATTATTGTAACCTCGGAAAGGACATAAATTGAGAAACAAACCAAAATGTTAAAATTCATTTAAAATGGAATAGAGGACGATAAAAAGGAAAATAAAAGCCAAGTGTAGGAAAATTTACCAAGTTATCTTAAACATTTATCACATATTTTTGTACAAATAACTGAAAATACTTTTGCTTTGGACTAAACTAAACTGTTTTACCCGATGAAAGAAAAGAAGAGATGGATCTACACGATGAATCAATTCCATCATTAAAAGGAAGTAAAGTCTTCCGAAAAAGACACGCGCTTCTTGATTTAGGTCATGAAGTTGTCGTCCAGACCAGCTGTAGGTTGACGAAAAATCTAGAAAAGTCATCACTAAAATCAGCAGGAAATCCACGGACCTCAGCATTAAACAGGGTCGCCAAGTGGTCAGATTTATCCTAACCATGAGAAGGATTTATCTCGTAAAATGGGGGGCACCATGCAAATTAGCTGGATAAGACTAATGAATCAGATCCCCAGAAAGGATAATCTCCTTAAAGATTAAAAATCAGCTTTTAAGACTAATATTACTCAATCCTAGAGATTGACCTTAAAGATTGAGAATTCAAACTCATGGAATTCAATGATATCTAAACTCGAGCTTGAACGAGAAAATATTTTGATCAAAATTACAAACCGATTTGTTTTCTGAAAACCCTATTTTCAATGCGTTCATTACCATTGAACGTAAAATCCTAGGAATTCACCTGAAATTCATTAGGTCACCTGAACTAAATCGGGTGTCAACCGTAAGAACGGTGGTTGCATAGTGGTCAAAGACAGGACCTTGTGCCAGACCGAAAAATTATAAGGGTGAGCCTTTCTATTGCTCCTACCAAGGATAGTAATTGCGTCCGGCACGTTATAGACCATAATTAAAAGCATGTCAGGGGACATTGCCTTAACAGTTGCTTGTTCAACGCTTTCCTTTACAACCAAACGGTAGTTTACCGAAAGGTAATATACGGGACAAGTAAACTGGACGTGTTGCTTTCCAAATACAAGGTTAGCAAGTGGGTGACACAAAACCGCAAGTTTTGAGCTAAAATTTTCAAATCTGAAACCCACCAAACCCACAAAAATATTTTGCAAACACCGGTGAAGGGTTATTCCGGAAAACTTATCTAGGGTAAAAGCTAGATTGAATTTTCAAAAGATCAAATATTTTCATAAAGATCCAATTTCCTTAAGGATCTACATTTTCATAGTCATGTGGGACTGTAAACCGCCTTTCAAATGTGCACTTTGCTTTGGAAACCGAAAGTAAATCGGCTATTTGATTGCAAGTGTCGTTGACCTAAACCCGAGGCAACTGTGGATGACACACCCACCTTTAACCATGATTCTATCATTACTATCATTGTTTATACCGCCGTATAGAAATCACTGATGTACAAAGTGTGAAGAATAAAGAACTGATTCTAGTATTTCAAGACGATATTGCTTGAGGACAAGCAACGCTCAAGTGTGGGAATATTTGATAATGCTAAAAATGAACATATATTTCATAGCATTATTCCTCAAGAAAGACAAGCTTTTAGTTGCAATTGTTCTATTTACAAGTGATATTCGTTTAAATAATAAAAGGTGAAGACAAAAGACAGATTCGACGAATTGAAGATGCAAACGACCAAAAAGCTCAAAAGTACAAAAGACAATCAAAGAGGTTCCAATTATTGATAAGAAACGTCTCGAAATTACAAGAGTACAAGATTCAAAACACAAAGTACAAAATATAAAATTGTACGCAAGGACGTTCGAAAATCCGGAACCGGGACCAGAGTCAACTCTCAACGCTCAACGCAACGGACTAAAAATTACAAGGCAACTATGCACATAAATATAATATAATATTTAAATAATTCTTATAATTATTTATATATTATATAAATAAATAAAAACCGTCGACAAGAGAGACTCCAAAATGGGTGAGCTGTAATTTCAAACTCCGCGACTCGCGGAGTTTGAAGGCTAAAAGGGCCGCGAGTCGCGGAGCCCCAAACTTTGAAACTCCCTATAAAGCCAACCGAATTCTGATCATTTTTCATCATCTTTTTTTTCCTTCTTCTCTCAATATATACGTAATATATATTTATAATTTATATTTTAATTTTAATTTTAATTTTAATTTTAAATCCTAATAATAAGGGTATGTTAGCGAATATTGTAAAGGTGTAAGTCGAAATTCTGTCCGTGTAACGCTACGCTATTTTTAATCATTGTAAGTTATGTTAAACCTTTTTATATTAATGTCTCGTAGCTAAGTTATTATTATGCTTATTTAATCCAAAGTAATCATGATGTTGGGCTAATTACTAAAATTGGGTAATTGGGCTTTGTACCGTAATTGGGGTTTGGATAAAAGAACGACACTTGTGGAAATTAGACTATGGGCTATTAATGGGTTTTATATTAACTAAACAATACCTTGTTAATTTAATATACAAACTTATAATTCGACGTATTTATATATAACCACATACGCTTGACTGGGTACGGTGGGCGGGATATCTATAAATACCAATAATTATTCATTTTACCAGATACGGAACTGGATTAATAGTTAATAGACTTGTTGAAACAGGGGTGAATTACATTCAAGGGTAATTGGTGTAATTGTTAACAAAGTAGTAAAACCTTGGTTTACACGAAGTCGATAACCTGGTGTATTCATTAAACAAAGTATTAAAACCTTGTTACAATTCGAATCCCCAATTAGTTGGAATATTTAACTTCGGGAATAAGAATAATTTGACGAAGGCTTTCGCTCTTTATATTTATGACTGATGGACTATTATGGACAAATCCGTATAGACATATTAAATAATCCAGGACAAAGGACAATTAACCCATGGGCATAAAACTAAAATCAACACGTCAAACATCATGATTACGGAAGTTTAAATAAGCATAATTCTTTTATTTCATATTTAATTTCCTTTATTTTATATTTAATTGCACTTCTAATTATCGCATTTTTATTGTTATTGTATTTAATTGTACTTTTAATTATCGTACTTTTTAATTATCGCAAGTTTATTTTATCGCACTTTTATTATTCGCAATTTCATTATTGTTATTTACTTTACGCTTTAATTTAAGTCTTGTATTTATATTTATTATTTTACATTTGGTTTTAACTGCGACTAAAGTTTTAAAAATCGACAAACCGGTCATTAAACGGTAAAAACCCCCCTTTATAAAAATAATATTACTTATATATATATTTGTATTTTTATAAAAGTAAACTAATATAGCGTTAAGCTTTGTTTAAAAAGATTCCCTGTGGAACGAACCGGACTTACTAAAAACTACACTACTGTACGATTAGGTACACTGCCTATAAGTGTTGTAGCAAGGTTTAAGTATATCCATTCTATAAATAAATAAATATCTTGTGTAAAATTGTATCGTATTTAATAGTATTTCCTGTAAAAATATAAACTATTTCGTATACACCTCGCGAAACATCAAGTATTTTTGGCGCCGCTGCCGGGGAATCTCTTAAAAGCCGGAAGCGCAACGCTAATAGAAAAAAAAAAAATTCATTACTTTTATTAAAATTCGTTTTTATAAAAATACGTTTTAAATATTCGAAAATATAAAAAGAAAAACAAAAATATAAATATTTTTAGGAGTTTGATAAATATTTAAGTTTTATAAAGTTTCTTTAGTTTGTAAAAATATAAGTTTTATTTAATTTATTTTATAAATATATTTTATAAATATAAAAACCGAAAAAAAATAAAATATATATATAAATCTAGTTTTACGATTTTTATTTATAAAACTATAAAGTAATTCTATTTTTATTTTAGTTTTTAAATATAAGTTTTTATTATATATAAATTTTAGATTATAAAACAGAAAAATTTAAAACAGAAAATAAAAAAAAAAAAAGAACGCGTCAGTTTTAAACTGTTCCAGGTTTGAATTTTGAAACCCCGCGACTCGCGGGGTTTGCTGCTTTAAATACCGCAACTCGCAGAGTTTCCCTGACACGCTGACAGAACCCTAATTCAGCATTAATTACGGGTAATTATTAATTATTATTATTATTTAACCCTAATTATTATTATTATTATAATTAGTTTTATTATTACTTTTACTTTTTATTTAATTTATGTATTTAGTATTAATTAGTTTAATTAATTTATAAAATTAGTAGTTTTAATAAATAAATAATATAAAAATAATATTTTTATAAAAACTGTAATTTTTACAACTTTTTGTATATTTTTATATTTTGTCCCTTTTTAATTGTTTTAGCGTAATATTTGTATTTTTGGCTCATATTTAGTTTTAAACTTAGTTTTTTACCATAGTTATTTTTATTTCTAGATTTTTAGGCTTTGCCGTAGAATTCCTTAAGTGCTTTTTCTTTAGACTAAGACTTAGGTGCTTTAGAATTTTGCGACGCCTTTTTAAGTTTTAGTTTCTTTTTAAAGTTATTTCCATTTGGGATTTAGTTTTTCCTGTAAGCTTTAATATTTTTAGACGCCTTTTACCTATGTATCAATTATCATTCCAATTAGTAATCTCAATTTGCGATTATAATTTTAAGTTAGTTGTAGTAATAAGGTTAGGTTAGTCAAGTGTTTTTAAGTTTTATAAGTTTCTTTTATTTTTCCGTCACCTTTTATTTTTCAACCATTTTTTTTTTCAACCTTTTTCCGACGAACTCTTTTTCTTTCTTATTTCTCGCTATTCTAGTTTTAGGACATAGATTTTTATTCTACTTCTTATCTTAATTTCTTAAAATTTCGAAAATTTATTTTAAGTGGTTAAATTGATAGACATCAAAATTTTCTGGTTCGTAGTAATAGTTGGATTTGTACGTGGACCGGGTTATTGGAGCCAAACAGTCCTCAATTATATTGAGACCAAACGAATCCTGCCCCTCTGCTGCATCTTTTGGCTATTCGAAACGTGGGCAAAATCAGAAAAGTCTATTGATTGGATAACTTATTATAATTTTTCTTTCCTTTTAAAAACTAATAGGATATTCAGTGAATGCACCGAGCAAGACGTTCACCACCTTTTGTACGTTCACCACCTGTAACTAGATCAAGACATTTAGCAAATATTACCGCCGTTGATTTTTCTTTAGAATCGTCATCCAGTCGACCTAGTACTTCAGTTCAAATTTCCGATAATCCATTTTTTGAACCCGACCTCACAATTGAGAATCCGGAGAATATTCAGGAACGATTCGTAGATCCTGAACCATTAAATTTTCCTCCGGAACCACCAATCATTCAAACAGAGATTGTTGAGGAACGAACCATTAAATCAGAATCCTCTAGTGATTCCGATTCAACAAATTCAATTATGGAGAATCTGGAACCTTTAAGTATGGAAGACCGAATGAGAGATAAACTCACTGGCCAAGGTCACGCAATTACTCATCCAGACATTAATGCGCCAGATTATGAAATCAAAGGACAAATTCTACACATGGTGACTAATCAATGCCAATTTAGTGGTGCGCCGAAGGAAGATCCAAATGAACATTTACGTACCTTTAATAGGATATGCACACTATTTAAAATCCGAGAAGTGGAGGATGAGCAGATATATCTCATGTTATTTCCCTGAACTTTAAAGGGAGAAGCCAAAGATTGGTTGGAATCATTACCAGAAGGGGCGATTGAGACATGGGATGTTTTAGTTGAAAAATTTCTTAAACAATTCTTTCCTGCATCTAAAGCCGTAAGACTTCAAGCAGAAATTGTTACGTTTACACAGAAGCCAAATGAAACTCTATATGACGCGTGGACAAGATATGGAAAGTTATTAAGAGGATGTCCGCAACATGGTTTAGACACCTGTCAAATAGTACAAATATTCTACCAAGGATGCGACATCACTACAAGGAAAGACATAGATATAGCAGCTGGTGGTTCTATTATGAAGAAAACCGAAACTGATGCTTACAAAATTATTGATAACACTGCTTCCCACTCACATGAGTGGCACCAAGAAAAAGATATCGTTAGATCATCTAAAGCAGCTAGAGCCGATTCTAGCCATGACTTAGATTCCATTTCCGCAAAGATAGATGCTGTGGAGAGACGAATGGAAAAGATGACTAAAGATATTCACTCAATACGAATTAGTTGTGAGCAGTGTGGAGGACCACATTTGACAAAAGATTGTCTCAGTATTGAATTAACAATGGAACAAAGAGAGAATATTTCATACATAAACCAAAGGCCTGGAAATAATTATCAGAATAATTATCAACCGCCAAGACCGATTTACAATCAAAACCAGAATTATAACCGAAATATTCCATACAACAACCAACAAGGTCCTAGCAATCAACAAGTATCCAATAATACTTACAATCAGCAAAGACCTAATTTTCAAAACAAACCACCACAACAAACCGATGATAAAAAACCAAATTTAGAAGATATGATGACGAAGCTAGTTGAAACTCAAACGCAGTTTTTCACATCTCAAAAACAAACCAATGAACAAAATGCTCAATCATTTAGAAATCAACAAGCTTCTATTCAAAATCTGGAACAAGAAGTAAGTAACCTAGCAAGGTTAATAGGTGAAAGAAAACCGGGAAGTCTACCTAGTGATACAAATGCTAACCCTCGGAATGAAACAGCTAAAGCCATTACCACAAGAAGTAGTACAACACTTAAACCACCTGAAATACCTGTAACTTCTGATGAAGCTATTCCTACTCCACAAGAACCACAACCTGATCAAGATAAGGAAAAAGAACCGGTAGTTGAAAAGGTTAATGAAGATAACACAGTTAAGGCTAAACCTTATGTTAAACCATACCAACCACCACTTCCTTACCCGAGTAAAATGAAGAAAGAGAAACTTGAAGCAGAGCAATCCAAATTCTTGGATATGTTTAAATAGATAAATGTAAATCTTCCTTTCATTGATGTAATTTCAGGAATGCCTAGATATGCTAAATTTTTGAAAGATCTAATCTCAAATAGAAAGAAAATGGAAGAACTCTCGGCTGTTACTATGAATGCAAATTGTTCAGCAGTGCTGTTGAATAAGATACCAGAAAAACTATCTGATCCAGGAAGTTTCACAATTCCATGTTTTCTGGGTAGTCTTAGTTCAATAGAAGCATTGGCAGATTTAGGTGCTAGTATAAATTTAATGCCGTATTCACTATACGCTAAACTAGACCTTGGAGAATTGAAACCAACCAGAATAAGCATACAACTAGCAGATAGATCAATAAAATATCCTAGAGGGATAATGGAGAACATGCTAATTAAAGTTGGTACCTTAGTATTTCCAGTAGATTTTGTTGTTCTGGACATGGAAGAAGATTCTCAAGTTCCTCTCATATTAGGAAGACCATTCTTAAACACGGCTAAAGCAATGATAGACGTGTTCGGTAAGAAACTGATCCTAAGTATAGAGGATGAGAGTGTTACCTTTTCAGTTGATAGAGCAATGCAACAACCACAATCTGCAGATGATACATGTTATTATATTCAAACTATAGATGCACATGCTGAATTGTTAGAAGAATTTTCAGAATTACAAGGAACAGGAGAATGTTCTTTAGGAGAAGGTAATGAACTAATTGATGAAGCTTAAATGTTAGCTACACTTATAGCTAATGGATATGAACCAACAACAGAAGAAATTCAAATGCTAAAAGAAGAAGACAGATATCGATACAAATCATCGATAGAAGAACCTCCAAAATTAGAGTTAAAGCCACTTCCAAACCATTTGGAATACGCTTATTTACATGGTGAATCTGAATTACCTGTAATAATATCGTCTTCTCTTACTGAAAATGAGAAATCACAACTCATTTCTGTGTTGAAAGCTCATAAACCAGCCATTGCATGGAAGATTCATGATATTAAAGGAATAAGTCCTTCGTATGCACACATAAAATCCTTATGGAAGAAGGTCATAAAACGTATGTGCAACGCCAACGAAGACTAAATCCTAATATGCAAGATGTAGTTAAGAAAGAGATTATTAAACTGCTAGATGCAGGTTTAATTTATCCAATTTCTGATAGTCCATGGGTAAGCCCAGTTCAATGCGTGCCTAGGAAGGGTGGCATGACTGTCATTACAAATGTGAAAAATGAGCTTATTCCTACTAGGACTGTAACAGGATGGCGTGTGTGTATTGATTATAGAAAATTAAATGACGCCACCAGAAAAGATCACTTTCCCTTACCTTTCATTGATCAAATGTTGGAAAGATTAGCCGGAAATAGTTACTATTGTTTTCTAGATGGATTTTCCGGATATTTTCAAATTCCAATAGCACCCGAAGACCAAGAGAAAACCACATTCACGTGCCCTTATGGTACTTTTGCTTACAAACGCATGCCATTTGGACTTTGCAACGCCCCTGCAACCTTTCAAAGGTGTATGATGGCGATTTTTCACGACATGATAGAAGAATGCATGGAAGTTTTCATGGATGACTTTTCAGTCTTCGGTGATACATTTGAATCATTTCTAGTTAATCTGGAACGAATGCTTATTAGATGCGAACAATCAAATCTAGTACTTAATTGGGAGAAATGCCATTTCATGGTTAAAGAAGGCATCGTTCTTGGTCATAAAATTTCAAAAGAAGGAATTGAAGTGGATAGAGCTAAAGTAGATGTAATTGCTAAACTTCCACATCCCACCAATGTTAGAGGAGTTAGGAGTTTTCTAGGGCATGCCGGTTTTTATCGACGTTTCATAAAAGATTTTTCTAAAATTGCCACTCCTATGAATAAACTCCTAGAAAAAGATGCTCCATTCATCGTTTCAGATGAATGTATAAAATCTTTTAATATTCTTAAATAGAAACTCACTAATGCACCGATCATGATAACACCAAATTGGAATCTACCATTTGAACTAATGTGCGATGCAAGTGATTTTGCAATGGGAGCCGTTTTAGGACAAAGGATTGAAAAACGATTTCAACCTATATATTATGGTAGTAAGACGTTACAAGGAGCACAAACGAACTATACAACTACTGAAAAAGAACTCCTTGCTATTGTCTTTGCTTTTGACAAATTTCGATCATACCTCGTTCTAGCAAAAACGGTGGTCTATACCGACCATTCTGCTCTTAGATACCTATTTTCGAAACAAGATGCTAAACCAAGATTAATCCGTTGGATCTTACCTTTACAAGAATTTGATATTGAAATCCGAGATAAAAGAGGAGCATAAAATCTCGCCGCTGATCATCTTTCTCGTCTTGAAAATCCCGAATTAGAAGTTCTAAATGAATCGGCCATACAAGACAACTTTCCTGATGAATATCTATTGAAGATAGATTATAATGAAATCCCATGGTTTGCAGACTATGCAAACTACTTAGTATGTGGATTCCTTGAAAAAGGATTATCGTACCAAAGACGAAAGAAATTCTTCAGTGATATAAAACACTATTTTTGGGAAGATCCACATTTGTTTAAAAGTTGTCCCGATGGAATAATACGCCGATGTGTATTTGGAGATGAAGCTAGTAAAATATTAAACCATTGTCACACAGGACCAACAGGAGGGCATTATGGGCCTCAACTAACAGCAAGAAAAGTTTATGATGCTGGATTCTATTGGCCTACAATTTACAAAGACGCACACCTTCTTTGCAAATCCTGTGATGCTTGTCAAAGAGCAGGAAAAATAAGTCAACGTGATGAAATGCCACAGAATGTCATCCAAGTATGTGAAGTATTTGACATTTGGGGTATTGACTTTATGGGTCCATTTCCAAAATCTCATAATAATCTATATATACTCGTAGCCATTGATTATGTATCTAAATGGGCGGAAGCACAAGCTCTCCCAACTAACGATTCACGAGTTGTAGTCAACTTTTTAAAACGTCTTTTTGCAAGGTTTGGAACACTGAAAGCTTTAATAAGTGATCGGGGTACTCATTTCTGTAATAATCAACTTGAGAAAGTTCTTAAAAGATATGGAGTAACTCATAAAATCTCCACCGCATATCATCCACAAACAAGTGGACAAGTTGAAAATACCAACCGAGCTTTAAAACGTATTCTAGAGAAAACCGTAGGATCAAATCCGAAGGAATGGTCCATTAAATTGGAGGATGCACTCTGGGCTTTTAGAACAGCCTACAAAACTCCAATTGGAACCACACCTTTTAGACTTGTTTATGGAAAAGCATGTCATCTTCCAGTAGAAATTGAACATAAAGCATTTTGGGCTTTGAAGACATGTAATCTTGATTTACATGAAGCTGGACGTCTACGATTAAGTCAACTAAACGAATTAGAAGAATTAAGACATGAAGCATACAAAAATTCGTTAATCTATAAAGAAAGAATGAAGAAATGGCATGATAAAAGAATCAGAAGTTCAAAAGAATTTAAAGAAGGAGACAGAGTTCTTCTTTTCAATTCACGATTCAAGCTATTTCCTGGAAAATTGAAATCAAGATGGTCTGGACCATTCATAGTCAAAAGAGTTTTCCCATACGGAACGATAGAATTAATAAATTCAAATGGGATTGAATTTAAAGTTAATGGTCACAGAGTTAAACATTACATACATGGTCCGATGGAAGTTGACAATGAAGTTAATCATAATTTCACCACCCAAGAAAACCTTCAAAATGAAAACATAAATATGTTATCAACAACATATGAAAAATCAAAACTGGAATATAGGGAGGATTCAAATTTTAGTGATGAAGAAGAATTCCTATACAAACCTCCCATTCCAAGAAACGAAGAAAAATGTGAACAAGAAATTCAAATAGAAATGAAAGAACCAAGGAAAGAACACCCGAAAAAGGTTTACAAACCAACTCGACTTACTAAAGCAGGAGACCCGGGTGAATTTATCATTTCTTGCTTACTTAATGATGGTGCTGTATATAATGGACTCGCAGATTTAGGAGCAAGTGCAAATATTATGCCTCTTTCCTTATACAAAAGATTAGGCATGGGTAAATTAAAACCAACCAAAATAAGTGTTCAATCATTTAACCAAACCATTAAACACCCGGTTGGAATAGCAAATAATTTACTTGTTAACGTGGGAAGTTTGACCTTTGTTGCAAACTTTATAGTGATTAATATGGAGGAAAACCTTGATATTCCTCTAATTCTAGGTTGTCCATTTTTAGCAACCACCGAGGCATTCATTGATGTAAGAGAAGGTAGAATGACACTTAGGGATGGTGATACATCGATCACCTTTGTGAACCGAAAGTTTAGATCTCCACAAACCAAAACTGTTAGACCAATAAAGAAGGCCGTTGATGATGATCCAATCACAAAGAATGCCGTTGATGATACGAAATTAGATGAACCCATTTTTAACAGTTCAACGAAGAAACTTTATAAACGGATTCACGATGCTAAGATTAAAGGAAACTTTAAGTTATATAACCGATTAATATCCAATTTATCTTCAAAAGAAAAGGCAATGTTAGTTGAATTTGTGAAAGTTACGGAGGAAATCAACAAATGGATTGAAGTAAAACTCAAAGATATACAAGTTGTTGATGATTCAATTGAAAATAATGTTAATCACAATTTCAACAAAGTATAGGGGGTTTATGTATTTCTGTTAGAGTTAGATTTTCTGTTTTCGTGTAGTTCTCGAAAATGGAACTCGAATGGTCTTTCCCTAGCAGACCCTAAAGAACTAGTCTTCTCCCCCCATTCTGAATTTTTATTTTTTTAGGTTTTTACAAAATGAAGACTGCCTGTGAACTAAACCATGGTCTAATGCTACACGCTTTGATCACTAAACGTAATAATGACACACTACCGAGTGAAATAGTATCAATAATCAGATAAATAATGGACGGAGTTAGAAAAGAATCCAGATGCGAAGATAATAAGTTACAATTTGGTAAAGGAAAATCAAAATCCGCAGCGAAAAGAAGAGCACGACACTTAGAAAGATATCACAAATGCGGAAAATGGTCACATGGAGGTAAATGTTTAAATAATCAAACTTATTCAAATACCGAATTTGTTACTTTATGCAGAGACGGACCGTTCATATGTTTAGAAGAAAAGACACTGAATGCTCGAGGTTACGCCTATGTAGCCATGGAAAACCAATTAAACCGACTATCTTATGAATGGGATAGATCATATAACTAAGAAATCTATTTCACAGGTAAGTCTGTACAGTTTTTATTTTTATTTTTATTTTTAACCTTTTGATAATAAACACTAATTTGTTCGCTATAAAGTATTAAATTGGTATTGAATAAAATTAGGTTTGGCGACCGAAATTATTGATATCATTCAAAAATTTATTACATCACTGCGAAATTTAACGTTTATTCTTAAGGTATAAATATCTTTAATCAATCAACCCAAAATATTTCAAAAATTCGTCATGAGTTAAATTAGGTCTTGGAACCGAAATTACTTTACCGAAAAGAGGGGCGCATATTTTTGATAATATTTGATTGATTAAAGTGGGATAAAAAGCCAAAAAGATTTTTAATTTTACCATGTTTTTAAAATTAATATATAAATCTAAAATTAATATTGTAAACTTTGTAAAAACAATATTTTTAAAGTTATAAATATTTGAAAAATTAATATAAGTTTGGTGTGAATTTATAATATGATTTTTTTAAATTAAGTTTGGTGTGAATTTTTAATTTTTAAAATATAAATTTTTAATTTTATGCATTTCAAATTTTAAAGTTTGGTGTGAATTTTTAATATTAATTTTGAATTTTATATTTAAATTGTTTGAATTTAAAAACAAAAATTTACTTTATCTCATTAAGTTAAAAATATGATTTTTAAAATTCGTCGTAAGTTCAAGACTAGGTCTTTGAACCGAAATTGCTTTACCCGAGGGAGGGACGAGAACTTTTATTATCATTATTTTTAATCTTATTGAATTAAAGTATGCCAAAAATATTAAAAAAACCCAAAAATCTTAGCTTTTAAAACAATCGCTACAAAAAGACAAATTTTAAAATTTTGTCGAGGGACGGACTAGGACATCGATCCGAAACGACCTCGTCCTAAATAATAAGGGAAACAAAATTTTAAAATTAATTACTTAATTGTTTTAATTAGTATAAGTTATATATAAAAAAAAAATACCAAACTCCGCGACTCGCGGAGTTTGAAGGGTAAATCTCCACGACTCGCGGAGGGACCAAAAATCAGAAAAAAAATAAAAACGCAGAACAGCTCAGTTGCACACCACAAACTCAAACAAACTGCGAAAATAACTGCCGAAAAACCCCGAAAAAAAACTCCCAAAATCACAATTTTTAACCGTTAATCATCAAATCTTTTACTAAAATCATGTTGAGAAGGATGCTACCAAGGAATTACTCAAGAAAAACGGTAAATTTCTACACCTAAACACCATTTAATCCGAAAATTAGTGTTCTTGAGCAATTTTTTCCCCAATTTGATTTTGATGCTTTTTAGTGTAATTATGCTTAAATTGTTTATGTATTATGCTTGTATAACCTAGATTGATGCTATTTAACATGATTAGAAGCCTTAAACTTTAAATTTTGAGTAATCTAGGGTTTGTGTTCTTGAGCAAATTTGGGGCTTTTTGATATAAACAGGTTATGGCCGATTTTTATCATGAATTGTTGCTAAATTAAGTAGTGTAACATGTTTAGGTAGTTAAATGATCCAAACTTTGAGCCTAAACATGATTTTGAGAATTAAAGTGGACTTTTTCAAGTCTAAAATTCATGAACTTGATTTTTGAGAGATAATGCCATTTGAAACTTGCTTAATGATTATTTTGACATGTTATTTGAGTTGAATGCTTATGAACTTGGCGAACATTTTCGTATATGCTTATTTGAAAAAGTGTAGATTTGATAAAAATGTGAAAATGAGCTTAAGTTTGATATAAATTGATCATGTCATTGTAATTATTTTGATTGATGATTTTGCTGACACTAATGCATATTTGGATGCACAAAAAATTGTGTTTGATGTGTTTTGCAGACTGAAAGGGGTGAATCTTCATCCCAAGCTCGCAATGCTCCTGCTGAAAATGCGGAACAACAGGAGGTGGATAACTACTACAAGCAAGATATACCTCATCCAGTCATGACATTTTCTGATATGCACTTGGAAGATTTGCATCCGAACCTGAGATTTGACAGACTTTGGATAGATTATCCAAAGTATCAAAGGGGGTTGCATACGCTTCATTCTAAAGTTGTTGAGGTACCTAGGGTCATAGAATGGGGACCCTTAGAAGCTGTAGAATTGGCCGGGCCAATTAGGGAATTACTTGTACAGAGGTATGGTAATTCTACTTTTAATGACTGGGTACGTTTATTCACCATGCGTAGACCTGTATATAAAGTATGGTGTGAAGAATTGTTATGTAGTATAGAATTAAATGATCGGGTAGCTAGTTTAACCGATCGATCTTTTATTAGATTTTTGTTAGGAGGTTCGATGCGCCACATGTCTTTACTAGACATGGCTCAGGCTTTACGTATATATACGCCTGAGGAGTTAGCATCTGCCGATTGTAGAGGGTTGATACTAAATGGTAGAAAGATAGATGAAAATTTTGATACACACGGTGTATGGAGTCAAATGACAAGCCATCACCGTTTCAAAGGGGGAAATAACTCTTATTTGGATATAGATAGAGCTGAATTAAGAGTGATTCATAGGTTTTTAGCTAATTCGATTACACAAAGAGGTAAGAACAAGGAAAAGGTAAATGAACAGGATTTGTTTTACCATATGTGTATTCGAGACCCACAAAGCGCTGTAAGTATACCGTATTGTGTGGGTTATTATTTATCAGCTATGGTTAGGGGGATGAGACCGCATAGCATAATAGGAGGTGGTATTTTTATTACTTTGATTGCTGAATATCTCGGTGTGGATATAAGTCGGGGGGGATTATTAGTAGAAGAACCAGAACCCCGCGATACTATAGGTTTAAATGTATACCATGGTGCGAAAGTTTTGAAGAGGTGAAATAACGCCGCAGTACAATACCATGGTAGACATCCACAGGTTGAGAGAAACCAACAGCAAGGTAATGTAGGAGGGGAAAATGAAATGCAAGAAATGCAAAGGTTTATAGCTTCACAGGAGTACGAAAATGCTAGACAGAGAGCATTTGAAGATTGGCAAGTTCATCAGAACCAAATCATAGCTCATTGCCAACATATAGGTAGAAACTATATTCCTACACCAAAACCCATATTCCCTCCCTGGTCTATAGAGATGCAGCCACTGTATCCTACGTATAACCCTGCCGAAGCATTTTATAGCACCTATGGTTATGCTTGGAACCCCTATTGGTACCAGTATCATCCTTAGTCTACTTAGTTTTATTTATTTTGTAATTTGTAATGTTGATACGTTTAATACTTATGTTAATATTGTAATAGTTTTTATAATTTTCTAACTTTTATTCTTAGATTTTAATAATTTTTGAATGTGGGGTAATATACCAAACTTCAAAAATATGTACATATGTTTGCAGTTTATCTTATGTACACAACAGGGTAAAACAACGCATTTTCAAAGACTGACATTAAGTTCAGCAAAAGCAACTAATTTTAACGACAAGATGCAAAATATATGTGAAATAACAACGAGACGGAATGAACAAATGATGTGCACCATTTATCATTCAGCAAACAAACGCCAATATATTTGGAAACTTTGGTAAAATTTAATCAATTTCACACAAATTGAAATGTCCCGTTCTTATTGATTAAAAACGTTCCATATTAATTGATTTCGTTGCGAGGTTTTGACCTCTATATGAGACGTTTTTCAAAGACTGCATTCATTTTTAAAACAAACCATAACGTTTATTTCATAAATAAAGGTTTAAAAAGCTTTACGTAGATTATCAAATAATGATAATCTAAAATATCCTGTTTACACACGACCATTACATAATGGTTTACAATACAAATATGTTACATCGAAATCAGTTTCTTGAATGCAATTTTTACACAATATCATACAAACATGGACTCCAAATCTTGTCCTTATTTTAGTATGCAACAGCGGAAGCTCTTAATATTCACCTGAGAATAAACATGCTTTAAACGTCAACAGAAAATGTTGGTGAGTTATAGGTTTAACCTATATATATCAAATCGTAACAATAGACCACAAGATTTCATATTTCAATACACATCCCATACATAGAGATAAAAATCATTCATATGGTGAACACCTGGTAACCGACATCAACAAGATGCATATATAAGAATATCCCCATCATTCCGGGACACCCTTCGGATATGATATAAATTTCGAAGTACTAAAGCATCTGGTACTTTGGATGGGGTTTGTTAGGCCCAATAGATCTATCTTTAGGATTCGCGTCAATTAGGGTGTCTGTTCCCTAATTCTTAGATTACCAGACTTAATAAAAAGGGGCATATTCGATTTCGATAATTCAACCATAGAATGTAGTTTCACGTACTTGTGTCTATTTTGTAAATCATTTATAAAACCTGCATGTATTCTCATCCCAAAAATATTAGATTTTAAAAGTGGGACTATAACTCACTTTCACAGATTTTTACTTCGTCGAGAAGTAAGACTTGGCCACTGTTGATTCACGAACCTATAACAATATATAAATATATATTAAAGTATGTTCAAAATATATTTACAACACTTTTAATATATTTTGATGTTTTAAGTTTATTAAGTCAGCTGTCCTCGTTAGTAACCTACAACTAGTTGTCCACGGTTAGATGTACAGAAATAAATCGATAAATATTATCTTGAATCAATCCACGACCCAGTGTATACGTATCTCAGTATTGATCACAACTCAAACTATATATATTTTGGAATCAACCTCAACCCTGTATAGCTAACTCCAACATTCACATATAGAGTGTCTATGGTTGTTCCGAAATATATATAGATGTGTCGACATGATAGGTCGAAACATTGTATACGTGTCTATGGTATCTCAAGATTACATAATATACAATACAAGTTGATTAAGTTATGGTTGGAATAGATTTGTTACCAATTTTCACGTAGCTACAATGAGAAAAATTATCTAATCTTGTTTTACCCATAACTTCTTCATTTTAAATCCGTTTTGAGTGAATCAAATTGCTATGGTTTCATATTGAACTCTATTTTATGAATCTAAACAGAAAAAGTATAGGTTTATAGTCGGAAAAATAAGTTACAAGTCGTTTTTGTAAAGGTAGTCATTTCAGTCGAAAGAACGACGTCTAGATGACCATTTTAGAAAACATACTTCCACTTTGAGTTTAACCATAATTTTTGGATATAGTTTCATGTTCATAATAAAAATAATTTTCTCAGAATAAAAACTTTTAAATCAAAGTTTATCATAGTTTTTAATTAACTAACCCAAAACAGCCCGCGGTGTTACTACGACGGCGTAAATCCGATTTTACGGTGTTTTTTGTGTTTCCAGGTTTTAAATCATTAAGTTAGCATATCATATAGATATAGAACATGTGTTTAGTTAATTTTAAAAGTCAAGTTAGAAGGATTAACTTTTGTTTGCGAACAAGTTTAGAATTAACTAAACTATGTTCTAGTGATTACGAGTTTAAACGTTCGAATAAGATAGTTTTATATATATGAATCGAATGATGTTATGAACTTCATTACTACCTCAAGTTTAGTAGGTAAACCTACTGGAAATGACAAGAAATGATCTAGCTTCAAAGGATCTTGGATGGCTTGAAAGTTCTTGAAGTAGGATCATGACACAAAAACAAGTTCAAGTAAGATTTTTACTCGAATTAAGATAGTTTATAGTTATAGAAATTGAATCAAAGTTTGAATATGAATATTACCTTGAATAAGAAAGATAACCTACTATATATAACAAAGGTTTCTTGATCTTATATGATTACTTGGAATGGATTAGAAAGCTTGGAAGTAAATTAGTAAACTTGAAGGGATTTTTGAAGTGTTCTTAAAGTGTTCTTCCTATGATGATTATAGCTTGATTATTGAAGTGATTTTTGATGAAGATGATGATTAACTACTGGAAAAATACGTTCATAATAGTGTGTGTGTGTGTTGAGAGAGAATTAGAAAGAGAATTGGAAGTGAAATGGAGTGAATGATGAGTGGTAATTGGTGAGTGGTGAGTGGGGTTAAAAGGAGTTCTAGTTAGTTGACTAGCTCATGGTAGAAGTTAAGATTGATTAGTCATACATGACATAATCAAGAGTGGAATCCCATGCTAGTTCCTATTGGTATATACCCATAGTAAGTACGTTTTGAAGCTGTGTATAATACGGGTAAGAATACGACTAGAATTCTTGATGAAAGAAAAGAATGGGAAAGTAACTGTAACCATTTTCGTTAAGTATGAGTGTTTTGATATATGTCTTGAAGTCTTCCAAAAGTATTTTAATACATCTAAATACACTACATGTATATACATTTTAACTGAGTCGTTAAGTCATCGTTAGTCGTTACATGTAAGTGTTGTTTTGAAACCTTTAAGTTAACGATCTCAATTAATGTTGTTAACCCATTGTTTATTATATCTAATGAGATGTTAAATTATTATATTATCATGATATTATGATATATTAATATATTTTAATATGATATATATACATTTAAATGTCGTTACAACGATAATCGTTACATATATGTCTCGTTTCGAAATCCTTAAGTTAGTAGTCTTGTTTATATGTATATAACTCATTGTTAATATACTTATGGAGATACTTACTTATCATAATCTCATGTTAACCATATGTATATCCATATATATATCGTCATGTCATTTTTACAAGTTTTAACGTTCGTGAATCGCCGGTCAACTTGGGTGGTCAATTGTCTATATGAAACATATTTCAATTAATCAAGTCTTAACAAGTTTGATTGCTTAACATGTTGGAAACATTTAATCATGTAAATATCAATCTCAATTAATATATATAAACATGGAAAAGTTCGGGTCACTACACAAATCACCCTCAATAATTTAAATTGTTACTGACTTCTTGCAAATGAGGGCATTGCAAGATCTTAAGTGTGGGAAGGGGTTAAATTCTTTCATATTTTAAAATTTTTATCTTAAACACTTGGTTACCATTAAAAATACTAGTAAAGCAGTAGTTGTATTAAAATCTAGTGCTCTCTGATAATAAAGAACAGCCCTAGTCTTATATAATGACTACCCAATTCTAGTAAAATTTTACAAAATTTTCAATTAAATGAACTCAAAATCATGTTTATACATATTTATGAGCGATAAAACTAGGTTTTAACACCGAAATTATTGTAACCTCGGAAAGGACATAAATTGAGAAACAAACCAAAATGTTAAAATTCATTTAAAATGGAATAGAGGACGATAAAAAGGAAAATAAAAGCCAAGTGTGGGAAAATTTACCAAGTTATCTTAAACATTTATCACATATTTTTGTACAAATAACTGAAAATACTTTTGCTTTGGACTAAACTAAACTGTTTTACCCGATGAAAGAAAAGAAGAGATGGATCTACACGATGAATCAATTCCATCATTAAAAGGAAGTAAAGTCTTCCGAAAAAGACACGCGCTTCTTGATTTAGGTCATGAAGTTGTCGTCCAGACCAGCTGTAGGTTGACGAAAAATCTTGAAAAGTCATCACTAAAATCAGCAGGAAATCCACGGACCTCAGCATTAAACAGGGTCGCCAAGTGGTCAGATTTATCCTAACCATGAGAAGGATTTATCTCGTAAAATGGGGGGGCACCATGCAAATTAGCTGGATAAGACTAATGAATCAGATCCCCAGAAAGGATAATCTCCTTAAAGATTAAAAATCAGCTTTTAAGACTAATATTACTCAATCCTAGAGATTGACCTTAAAGATTGAGAATTCAAACTCATGGAATTCAATGATATCTAAACTCGAGCTTGAACGAGAAAATATTTTGATCAAAATTACAAACCGATTTGTTTTTTGAAAACCCTATTTTCAATGCGTTCATTACCATTGAACGTAAAATCCTAGGAATTCACCTGAAATTCATTAGGTCACCTGAACTAAATCGGGTGTCAACCGTAAGAACGGTGGTTGCATAGTGGTCAAAGACAGGACCTTGTGCCAGACCGAAAAATTATAAGGGTGAGCCTTTCTATTGCTCCTACCAAGGATAGTAATTGCGTCCGACACGTTATAGACCATAATTAAAAGCATGTCAGGGGACATTGCCTTAACAGTTGCTTGTTCAACGCTTTCCTTTACAACCGAACGGTAGTTTACCGAAAGGTAATATACGGGACAAGTAAACTGGACGTGTTGCTTTCCAAATACAAGGTTAGCAAGTGGGTGACACAAAACCGCAAGTTTTGAGCTAAAATTTTCAAATCTGAAACCCACCAAATCCACAAAAATATTTTGCAAACACCGGTGAAGGGTTATTCCGAAAAACTTATCTAGGGTAAAAGCTAGATTGAATTTTCAAAAGATCCAATATTTTCATAAAGATCCAATTTCCTTAAGGATCTACATTTTCATAGTCATGTGAGACTGTAAACTGCCTTTCAAATGTGCACTTTGCTTTGGAAACCGAAAGTAAATCGACTATTTGATTGCAAGTGTCGTTGACCTAAACCCGAGGCAACTGTGGATGACACACCCACCTTTAACCATGATTCTATCATTACTATCATTGTTTATACCGCCGTATAGAAATCACTGATGTACAAAGTGTGAAGAATAAAGAACTGATTCTAGTATTTCAAGACGATATTGCTTGAGGACAAGCAACGCTCAAGTGTGGGAATATTTGATAATGCTAAAAACGAACATATATTTCATAGCATTATTCCTCAAGAAAGACAAGCTTTTAGTTGCAATTGTTCTATTTACAAGTGATATTCGTTTAAATAATAAAAGGTGAAGACAAAAGACAGATTCGACGAATTGAAGACGCAAATGACCAAAAAGCTCAAAAGTACAAAAGGCAATCAAAGAGGTTCCAATTATTGATAAGAAACGTCTCGAAATTACAAGAGTACAAGATTCAAAACACAAAGTACAAAATATAAAATTGTACGCAAGGACGTTCGAAAATCCGGAACCGGGACCAGAGTCAACTCTCAACGCTCGACGCAACGGACTAAAAATTACAAGGCAACTATGCACATAAATATAATATAATATTTAAATAATTCTTATAATTATTTATATATTATATAAATAAATAAAAACCGTCGGCAAGAGAGACTCCAAAATGGGGGAGCTGTAATTTCAAACTCCGCGACTCGCGGAGTTTGAAGGCCAAAAGGGCCGCGAGTCGCGGAGCCCCAAACTTTGAAACTCCCTATAAAGCCAACCGAATTCTTAGAATTTTTCATCATCTTTTTTTTCCTTCTTCTCTCAATATATACGTAATATATATTTATAATTTATATTTTAATTTTAATTTTAATTTTAAATCCTAATAATAAGGGTATGTTAGCGAATATTGTAAAGGTGTAAGTCGAAATTCTGTCCGTGTAACACTACGCTATTTTTAATCATTGTAAGTTATGTTCAACCTTTTTATATTAATGTCTCGTAGCTAAGTTATTATTATGCTTATTTAATCCGAAGTAATCATGATGTTGGGCTAATTACTAAAATTAGGTAATTGGGCTTTGTACCATAATTGGGGTTTGGATAAAAGAACGACACTTGTGGAAATTAGACTATGGGCTATTAATGGGTTTTATATTAACTAAACAATACCTTGTTAATTTAATATACAAACTTATAATTCGACGTATTTATATATAACCACATACGCTTGACTGGGTACGGTGGGCGGGATATCTATAAATACCAATAATTATTCATTTTACTGGATACGGAACTGGATTAATAGTTAATAGACTTGTTGAAACAGGGGTGAATTACATTCAAGGGTAATTGGTGTAATTGTTAACAAAGTAGTAAAACCTTGGTTTACACGCAGTCGATAACCTGGTGTATTCATTAAACAAAGTATTAAAACCTTGTTACAATTCGAATCCCCAATTAGTTGGAATATTTAACTTCGGGAATAAGAATAATTTGACGAAGGCTTTCGCTCTTTATATTTATGACTGATGGACTATTAAGGACAAATCCGTATGGACATATTAAATAATCCAGGACAAAGGACAATTAACCCATGGGCATAAAACTAAAATCAACACGTCAAACATCATGATTACGGAAGTTTAAATAAGCATAATTCTTTTATTTCATATTTAATTTCCTTTATTTTATATTTAATTGCACTTCTAATTATCGCATTTTTATTGTTATTGTATTTAATTGTACTTTTAATTATCGTACTTTTTAATTATCGCAATTTTATTTTATCGCACTTTTATTATTCGCAATTTCATTATTGTTATTTACTTTACGCTTTAATTTAAGTCTTGTATTTATATTTATTATTTTACATTTGGCTTTAACTGCGACTAAAGTTTTAAAAATCGACAAACCGGTCATTAAACGGTAAAAACCCCCCTTTATAATAATAATATTACTTATATATATATTTGTATTTTTATAAAAGTAAACTAATATAGCGTTAAGCTTTGTTTAAAAAGATTCCCTGTGGAACGAACCGGACTTACTAAAAACTACACTACTGTACGATTAGGTACACTGCCTATAAGTGTTGTAGCAAGGTTTAAGTATATTCATTCTAAAAATAAATAAATATCTTGTGTAAAATTGTATCGTATTTAATAGTATTTCCTGTAAAAATATAAACTATTTCGTATACACCTCGCGAAACATCAAGTATTTTTGGCGCCGCTGCCGGGGAATACTCTTAAAAGCCGGAAGCGCAACGCTAATATATATAAAAAAAAAGATTTTTAGTTTACTTTTATTAAAATTCGTTTTTATAAAAATACGTTTTAAATATTCTAAAATATAAAAAGAAAAACAAAAATATAAATATAAATATTTTTAGGAGTTTGATAAATATTTAAGTTTTATAAAGTTTCTTTAGTTTGTAAAAATATAAGTTTTATTTAATTTATTTTATAAATATATTTTATAAATATAAAAACCGAAAAAAATAAAATATATATATAAATCTAGTTTTACGATTTTTATTTATAAAATTATAAAGTAATTCTATTTTTATTTTAGTTTTTAAATATAAGTTTTTATTATATATAAATTTTAGATTATAAAACAGAAAAATTTAAAACAGAAAATAAAAAAAAAGAACGCGTCAGTTTTAAACTGTTCCAGGTTTGAATTTTGAAACCCCGCGACTCGCGGGGTTTGCTGCTTTAAATACCGCAACTCGCGGAGTTTCCCTGACACGCTGACAGAACCCTAATTAAGCATTAATTACGGGTAATTATTAATTATTATTATTATTTAACCCTAATTATTATTATTATAATTAGTTTTATTATTACTTTTACTTTTTATTTAATTTATGTATTTAGTATTAATTAGTTTAATTAATTTATAAAATTAGTAGTTTTAATAAATAAATAATATAAAAATAATATTTTTATAAAAATTGTAATTTTTACAACTTTTTATATATTTTTATATTTTGTCCCTTTTTAATTGTTTTAGCGTAATATTTGTATTTTTCGCTCATATTTAGTTTTAAACTTAGTTTTTTACCATAGTTATTTTTATTTCTAGATTTTTAGGCTTTGCCGTAGAATTCCTTAAGTGCTTTTTCTTTAGACTAAGACTTAGGTGCTTTAGAATTTTGCGACGCCTTTTTAAGTTTTAGTTTCTTTTTAAAGTTATTTCCATTTGGGATTTAGTTTTTCCTGTAAGCTTTAATATTTTTTAGACGCCTTTTACCTATGTATCAATTATCATTCCAATTAGTAATCTCAATTTGCGATTATAATTTTAAGTTAGTTGTAGTAATAAGGTTAGGTTAGTCAAGTGTTTTTAAGTTTTATAAGTTTCTTTTATTTTTCCGTCACCTTTTATTTTTCAACCATTTTTTTTTTCAACCTTTTTCCGACGAACTCTTTTTCTTTCTTATTTCTCGCTATTCTAGTTTTAGGACATAGATTTTTATTCTACTTCTTATCTTAATTTCTTAAAATTTCGAAAATTTATTTTAAGTGGTTAAATTGATAGACATCAAAATTTTCTGGTTCGTAGTAATAGTTGGATTTGTACGTGGACCGGGTTATTGGAGCCAAACAGTCCTCAATTATATTGAGACCAAACGAATCCTGCCCCTCTGCTGCATCTTTTGGCTATTCGAAACGTGGGCAAAATCAGAAAAGTCTATTGATTGGATAACTTATTATAATTTTTCTTTCCTTTTAAAAACTAATAGGATATTCAGTGAATGCACCGAGCAAGACGTTCACCACCTTTTGTACGTTCACCACCTGTAACTAGATCAAGACATTTAGCAAATATTACCGCCGTTGATTTTTCTTTAGAATCGTCATCCAGTCGACCAAGTACTTCAGTTCAAATTTCCGATAATCCATTTTTTGAACCCGACCTCACAATTGAGAATCCGGAGAATATTCAGGAACGATTCGTAGATCCTGAACCATTAAATTTTCCTCCAGAACCACCAATCATTCAAACAGAGATTGTTGAGGAACGAACCATTAAATCAGAATCCTCTAGTGATTCTGATTCAACAAATTCAATTATGGAGAATCTGGAACCTTTAAGTATGGAAGACCGAATGAGAGCTAAACGTACTGGCCAAGGTCACGCAATTACTCATCCAGACATTAATGCGCCAGATTATGAAATCAAAGGACAAATTCTACACATGGTGACTAATCAATGCCAATTTAGTGGTGCGCCGAAGGAAGATCCAAATGAACATTTACGTACCTTTAATAGGATACGCACACTATTTAAAATCCGAGAAGTGGAGGATGAACAGATATATCTCATGTTATTTCCCTGGACTTTAAAGGGAGAAGCCAAAGATTGGTTGGAATCATTACCTGAAGGGGCGATTGAGACATGGGATGTTTTAGTTGAAAAATTTCTTAAACAATTCTTTCCTGCATCTAAAGCCGTAAGACTTCAAGCAGAAATTGTTACGTTTACACAGAAGCCAAATGAAACTCTATATGAGGCGTGGACAAGATATGGAAAGTTGTTAAGAGGATGTCCGCAACATGGTTTAGACACCTGTCAAATAGTACAAATATTCTACCAAGGATGCGACATCACTACAAGGAAAGACATAGATATAGCAGCTGGTGGTTCTATTATGAAGAAAACCGAAACTGATGCTTACAAAATTATTGATAACACTGCTTCCCACTCACATGAGTGGCACCAAGAAAAAGATATCGTTAGATCATCTAAAGCAGCTAGAGCCGATTCTAGCCATGACTTAGATTCCATTTCCGCAAAGATAGATGCTGTGGAGAGACGAATGGAAAAGATGACTAAATATATTCACTCAATACGAATTAGTTGTGAGCAGTGTGGAGGACCACATTTGACAAAAGATTGTCTCAGTATTGAATTAACAATGGAACAAAGAGAGAATATTTCATACATAAACCAAAGGCCTGGAAATAATTATCAGAATAATTATCAACCGCCAAGACCGATTTACAATCAAAACCAGAATTATAACCGAAATATTCCATACAACAACCAACAAGGTCCTAGCAATCAACAAGTATCCAATAATACTTACAATCAGCAAAGACCTAATTTTCAAAACAAACCACCACAACAAACCGATGATAAAAAACCAAATTTAGAAGATATGATGACGAAGCTAGTTGAAACTCAAACGCAGTTTTTCACATCTCAAAAACAAACCAATGAATAAAATGCTCAAGCATTTAGAAATCAACAAGCTTCTATTCAAAATCTGGAACAAGAAGTAAGTAACCTAGCAAGGTTAATAGGTGAAAGAAAACCGGGAAGTCTACCTAGTGATACAAATGCTAACCCCCGGAATGAAACAGCTAAAGCCATTACCACAAGAAGTGGTACAACACTTAAACCACCTGAAATACCTGTAACTTCTGAAGAAGCTATTCCTACTCCACAAGAACTACAACCTGATCAAGATAAGGAAAAAGAACCGGTAGTTGAAAAGGTTAATGAAGATAACACAGTTAAGGCTAAACCTTATGTTAAACCATACCAACCACCACTTCCTTACCCGAGTAAAATGAAGAAAGAGAAACTTGAAGCCGAGCAATCCAAATTCTTGGATATGTTTAAACAGATAAATGTAAATCTTCCTTTCATTGATGTAATTTCAGGAATGCCTAGATATGCTAAATTCTTGAAAGATCTAATCTCAAATAGAAAGAAAATGGAAGAACTCTCGGCTGTTACTATGAATGCAAATTGTTCAGCAGTGCTGTTGAATAAGATACCAGAAAAACTATCTGATCCAGGAAGTTTCACAATTCCATGTTTTCTGGGTAGTCTTAGTTCAATAGAAGCATTAGCAGATTTAGGTGCTAGTATAAATTTAATGCCGTATTCACTATACGCTAAACTAGACCTTGGAGAATTGAAACCAACCAGAATAAGCATACAACTAGCCGATAGATCAATAAAATATCCTAGAGGGATAATGGAGAACATGCTAGTTAAAGTTGGTACCTTAGTATTTCCAGTAGATTTTGTTGTTCTGGACATGGAAGAAGATTCTCAAGTTCCTCTCATATTAGGAAGACCATTCTTAAACACGGCTAAATCAATGATAGACTTGTTCGGTAAGAAACTGACCCTAAGTATAGAGGATGAGAGTGTTACCTTTTCAGTTGATAGAGCAATGCAACAACCACAATCTGTAGATGATACATGTTATTATATTCAAACTATAGATGCACATGCAGAATTGTTAGAAGAATTTCCAGAATTACAAGGAACAGGAGAATGTTCTTTAGGAGAAGGTAATGAACCAATTGATGAAGCTGAAATGTTAGCTACACTTATAGCTAATGGATATGAACCAACAACAGAAGAAATTCAAATGCTAAAAGAAGAAGACAGATATCGATACAAATCATCGATAGAAGAACCTCCGAAATTAGAGTTAAAGCCACTTCCAAACCATTTGGAATACGCTTATTTACATGGTGAATCTGAATTACCTGTAATAATATTGTCTTCTCTTACTGAAAATGAGAAATCACAACTCATTTCTGTGTTGAAAGCTCATAAACCAGCCATTGCATGGAAGATTCATGATATTAAAGGAATAAGTCCTTCGTATTGCACACATAAAATCCTTATGGAAGAAGGTCATAAAACGTATGTGCAACGCCAACGAAGACTAAATCCTAATATGCAAGATGTAGTTAAGAAAGAGATTATTAAACTGCTAGATGCAGGTTTAATTTATCCAATTTCTGATAGTCCATGGGTAAGCCCAGTTCAATGCGTGCCTAAGAAGGGTGGCATGACTGTCATTACAAATGAGAAAAATGAGCTTATTCCTACTAGGACTGTAACAGGATGGCGTGTGTGTATTGATTATAGAAAATTAAATGACGCCACCAGAAAAGATCACTTTCCCTTACCTTTCATTGATCAAATGTTGGAAAGATTAGCCGGAAATAGTTACTATTGTTTTCTAGATGGATTTTCCGGATATTTTCAAATTCCAATAGCACCTGAAGACCAAGAGAAAACCACATTCACGTGCCCTTATGGTACTTTTGCTTACAAACGCATGCCATTTGGACTTTGCAACGCCCCTGCAACCTTTCAAAGGTGTATGATGGCGATTTTTCACGACATAATAGAAGAATGCATGGAAGTTTTCATGGATGACTTTTCAGTCTTCGGTGATACATTTGAATCATGTCTAGTTAATCTGGAACGAATGCTTATTAGATGCGAACAATCAAATCTAGTACTTAATTGGGAGAAATGCCATTTCATGGTTAAAGAAGGCATCGTTCTTGGTCATAAAATTTCAAAAGAAGGAATTGAAGTGGATAGAGCTAAAGTAGATGTAATTGCTAAACTTCCACATCCCACCAATGTTAGAGGAGTTAGGAGTTTTCTAGGGCATGCCGGTTTTTACCGACGTTTCATAAAAGATTTTTCTAAAATTGCCACTCCTATGAATAAACTCCTAGAAAAAGATGCTCCATTCATCTTTTCAGATGAATGTATAAAATCTTTTAATATTCTTAAAGAGAAACTCACTAATGCACCGATCATGATAACACCAAATTGGAATCTACCATTTGAACTAATGTGCGATGCAAGTGATTTTGCAATGGGAGCCGTTTTAGGACAAAGGATTGAAAAATGATTTCAACCTATATATTATGCTAGTAAGACATTACGAGGAGCACAAACGAACTATACAACTACTGAAAAAGAACTCCTTGCTATTGTCTTTGCTTTTGACAAATTTCGATCATATCTCGTTCTAGGAAAAACGGTGGTCTATACCGACCATTCTGCTCTTAGATACCTATTTTCGAAACAAGATGCTAAACCAAGATTAATCCGTTGGATCTTACTCTTACAAGAATTTGATATTGAAATCCGAGATAAAAGAGGAGCAGAAAATCTCGCCGCTGATCATCTTTCTCGTCTTGAAAATCCCGAATTAGAAGTTCTAAATGAATCGGCCATACAAGACAACTTTCCTGATGAATATCTATTGAAGATAGATTATAATGAAATCCCATGGTTTGCAGACTATGCAAACTACTTAGTATGTGGATTCCTTGAAAAAGGATTATCGTACCAAAGACGAAAGAAATTCTTCAGTGATATAAAACACTATTTTTGGGAAGATCCACATTTGTTTAAAAGTTGTCCCGATGGAATAATACGCCGATGTGTATTTGGAGATGAAGCTAGTAAAATATTAAACCATTGTCACACAGGACCAACGGGAGGGCATTATGGGCCTCAACTAACAGCAAGAAAAGTTTATGATGCTGGATTCTATTGGCCTACAATTTACAAAGACGCACACCTTCTTTGCAAATCCTGTGATGCTTGTCAAAGGGCCGGAAAAATAAGTCAACGTGATGAAATGCCACAGAATGTCATCCAAGTATGTGAAGTATTTGACATTTGGGGTATTGACTTTATGGGTCCATTTCCAAAATCTCATAATAATCTATATATACTCGTAGCCATTGATTATGTATCTAAATGGGCGGAAACACAAGCTCTCCCAACTAACGATGCACGAGTTGTAGTCAACTTTTTAAAACGTCTTTTTGCAAGGTTTGGAACACCGAAAGCTTTAATAAGTGATCGGGGTACTCATTTCTGTAATAATCAACTTGAGAAAGTTCTTAAAAGATATGGAGTAACTCATAAAATCTCCACCGCATATCATCCACAAACAAGTGGACAAGTTAAAAATACCAACCGAGCTTTAAAACGTATTCTAGAGAAAACCGTAGGATCAAATCCGAAGGAATGGTCCATTAAATTGGAGGATGCACTCTGGGCTTTTAGAACAGCCTACAAAACTCCAATTGGAACCACACCTTTTAGACTTGTTTATGGAAAAGCATGTCATCTTCCAGTAGAAATTGAACACAAAGCATTTTGGGCTTTGAAGACATGTAATCTTGATTTACATGAAGCTGGACGTCTACGATTAAGTCAACTAAACGAATTAGAAGAATTAAGACATGAAGCATACGAAAATTCATTAATCTATAAAGAAAGAACGAAGAAATGGCATGATAAAAGAATCAGAAGTTCAAAAGAATTTAAAGAAGGAGACAGAGTTCTTCTTTTCAATTCACGATTCAAGCTATTTCCTGGAAAATTGAAATCAAGATGGTCTGGACCATTCATAGTCAAAAGAGTTTTCCCATACGGAACGATAGAATTGATAAATTCAAATGGGATTGAATTTAAAGTTAATGGTCACAGAGTTAAATATTACATACATGGTCCGATGGAAGTCGACAACGAAGTTAATCACAATTTCGACACCACAGCTAACTAAGTGTGGGGAGAATCAAGTCTTTAAAGGATAATATGTATTTCTGTTAGAGTTAGATTGTCTGTTTTCGTGTATTTCTCGAAAATGAAACCCGAATGGTCTTTCCCTAGCAGACCCTAAAGAACTAGTCTTCTCCCCCCATTCTGAATTTTTATTTTTTTAGGTTTTTACAAAATGAAGACTGCCTGTGAACTAAACCATGGTCTAATGCTACACGCTTTGATTACTAAACGTAATAATGACACACTGCCGAGTGAAATAGTGTCAGTAATCAGAGAAAGAATGGACGGAGTTAGAAAAGAATCCAGATGCGAAGATAATAAGTTGCAATTTGGTAAAGGAAAATCAAAATCCGCAGCGAAAAGAAGAGCACGACACCTAGAAAGATGTCACAAATGCGGAAAATGGTCACATGGAGGTAAATGTTCAAATAATCAAACCTATTCAAATACCGAATTTGTTACTTTATGCAGAGACGGACCGTTCATATGTTTAGAAGAAAAGACACTGAATGCTCGAGGTTACGCCTATGTATCCATGGAAAACCAATTAAACCGACTATCTTATGAATGTGATAGATCATATAACTAAGAAATCTATTTCACAGGTAAGTCTGTACAGTTTTTATTTTTATTTTTATTTTTAACCTTTTGATAATAAACGCTAATTTGTTCGCTATAAAGTATTAAATTGGTATTGAATAAAATTAGGTTTGGCGACCGAAATTATTGATATCATTCAAAAATTTATTACATCACTGCGAAATTTAACGTTTATTCTTAAGGTATAAATATCTTTAATCAATCAACCCAAAATATTTCAAAAATTCGTCATGAGTTAAATTAGGTCTTGGAACCGAAATTACTTTACCGAAAAGAGGGGCGCATATTTTTGATAATATTTGATTGATTAAAGTGGGATAAAAAGCCAAAAAGATTTTTAATTTTACCATGTTTTTAAAATTAATATATAAATCTAAAATTAATATTGTAAACTTTGTAATAACCATATTTTTAAAATTATAAATATTTGAAAAATTAATATAAGTTTGGTGTGAATTTATAATATGATTTTTTTTAAATTAAGTTTGGTGTGAATTTTTAATTTTTAAAATATGAATTTTTAATTTTATGCATTTCAAATTTTAAAGTTTGGTGTGAATTTTTAATATTAATTTTGAATTTTATATTTAAATTGTGTGAATTTAAAAACAAAAATTTACTTTATCTCATTAAGTTAAAAATATGATTTTTAAAATTCGTCGTAAGTTGAAGACTAGGTCTTTGAACCGAAATTGCTTTACCCGAGGGAGGGACGAGAACTTTTATTATCATTATTTTTAATCTTATTGAATTAAAGTATGCCAAAAACATTAAAAAAAACTCAAAAATCTTAGCTTTTAAAACAATCGCTACAAAAAGACAAATTTTAAAATTTTGTCTAGGGACGGACTAGGACATCGATCCGAAACGACCTCGTCCTAAATAATAAGGGAAACAAAATTTTAAAATTAATTACTTAATTGTTTTAATTAGTATAAGTTATAAAAAAAAAAATACCAAACTCCGCGACTCGCGGAGTTTGAAGGGTAAATCTCCGCGACTCGCGGAGGGACCAAAAATCAGAAAAAAAAAATAAAAACGCAGAACAGCTCAGTTGCACACCACAAACTCAAACAAACTGCGAAAATAACTGCTGAAAAACCCCGAAAAAAAACCCCCAAAATCACAATTTTTAACCATTAATCATCAAATCTTTTACTAAAATCATGTTGAGAAGGATGCTATCAAGGAATTACTCAAGAAAAACGGTAAATTTCTACACCTAAACACCATTTAATCCGAAAATTAGTGTTCTTGAGCAATTTTTTCCCCAATTTGATTTTGATGCTTTTTAGTGTAATTATGCTTAAATTGTTTATGTATTATGCTTGTATAACCTAGATTGATGCTATTTAACATGATTAGAAGCCTTAAACATTAAATTTTGAGTAATCTAGGGTTTGTGTTCTTGAGCAAATTTGGGGCTTTTTGATATAAACAGGTTATGGCCGATTTTTGTCATGAATTGTTGCTAAATTAAGTAGTGTAACATATTTAGGTAGTTAAATGATCCAAACTTTGAGCCTAAACATGATTTTGAGAATTAAAGTGGACTTTTTCAAGTCTAAAATTCATGAACTTGATTTTTGAGAGATAATACCATTTGAAACTTGCTTAATGATTATTTTGACATGTTATTTGAGTTGAATGCTTATGAACTTGGCGAACATTTTCGTATATGCTTATTTGAAAAAGTGTAGATTTGATAAAAATGTGAAAATGAGCTTATGTTTGATATAAATTGATCATGTCATTGTAATTATTTTGATTGATGATTTTGCTGACACTAATGCATATTTGGATGCACAAAAAATTGTGTTTGATGTGTTTTGCAGACTGAAAGGGGTGAATCTTCATCCCAAGCTCGCAATGCTCCTGCTGAGAATACGGAACAACAGGAGGTGGATAACTACTACAAGCAAGATATACCTCATCCAGTCATAACATTTTCTGATATGCACTTGGAAGATTTGCATCCGAACCTGAGATTTGACAGACTTTGGATAGATTATCCAAAGTATCAAAGGGGGTTGCATACGCTTCATTCTAAAGTTGTTGAGGTACCTAGGGTCATAGAATGGGGACCCTTAGAAGTTGTAGAATTGGCCGGGCCAATTAGGGAATTACTTGTACAGAGGTATGGTAATTCTACTTTTAATGACTGGGTACGTTTATTCACCATGCGTAGACCTGTATATAAAGTATGGTGTGAAGAATTGTTATGTAGTATAGAATTAAATGATCGGGTAGCTAGTTTAACCGATCGATCTTTTATTAGATTTTTGTTAGGAGGTTCGATGCGCCACATGTCTTTACTAGACATGGCTCAGGCTTTACGTATATATACGCCTGAGGAGTTAGCATCTGCCGATTGTTGAGGGTTGATACTAAATGGTAGAAAGATAGATGAAAATTTTGATACACACGGTGTGTGGAGTCAAATGACAAGCCATCACCGTTTCAAAGGGGGAAATTACTCTTATTTGGATATAGATAGAGCTGAATTAAGAGAGATTCATAGGTTTTTACCTAATTCGATTACACAAAGAGGTAAGAACAAGGAAAAGGTAAATGAACAGGATTTGTTTTACCATATGTGTATTCGAGACCCACAAAGCGCTGTAAGTATACCGTATTGTGTGGGTTATTATTTATCAGCTATGGTTAGGGGAATGAGACCGCATAGCATAATAGGAGGTGGTATTTTTATTACTTTGATTGGTGAATATCTCGGTGTGGATATAAGTCGGGGGGGATTATTAGTAGAAGAACCAGAACCCCGCGATACTATAGGTTTAAATGTATACCATGGTGCGAAAGTTTTGAAGAGGCGAAATAACGCCGCAGTACAATACCATGGTAGACATCCACAGGTTGAGAGAAACCAACAGCAAGGTAATGTAGGAGGGGGAAATGAAATGCAAGAAATGCAAAGGTTTATAGCTTCACAGGAGTACGAAAATGCTAGACAGAGAGCATTTGAAGATTGGCAAGTTCATCAGAACCAAATCATAGCTCATTGCCAACATATAGGTAGAAACTATATTCCTACACCAAAACCCATATTCCCTCCCTAGTCTATAGAGATGCAGCCACCGTATCCTAAGTATAACCCTGCCGAAGCATTTTATAGCACCTATGGTTATGCTTGGAACCCCTATTGGTACCAGTATCATCCTTAGTCTACTTAGTTTTATTTATTTTGTAATTTGTAATGTTGATACGTTTAATACTTATGTTAATATTGTAATAGTTTTTATAATTTTCTAACTTTTATTCTTAGATTTTAATAATTTTTTAATGTGGGGTAATATACCATACTTCAAAAATATGTATATATGTTTGCAGTTTATCTTATGTACACAACAGGATAAAACAACGCATTTTCAAAGACTGGCATTAAGTTCAGCAAAAGCAACTAATTTTGACGACAAGATGCAAAATATATGTGAAATAACAACGAGACGGAATGAACAAATGATGTGCACCATTTATCATTCAGCAAACAAACGCCAATATATTTGGAAACTTTGGTAAAATTTAATCAATTTCACACAAATCACCCTCAATAATTTAAATTGTTACAGATTTCTTGCAAATGTGGGCATTGCAAGATCTTAAGTGTGGGAAGGGGTTAAATTCTTTCGGATTTTAAAATTTTTATCTTAAACACTTGGTTACCATTAAAAATACTAGTAAAGCAGTAGTTGTATTAGAATCTAGTGCTCTCTGATAATAAAGAACAGCCCTAGTCTTATATACTGACTACCCAATTCTAGTAAAATTTTACAAAATTTTCAATTAAATGAACTCAAAATCATGTTTATACATATTTATGAACGATAAAACTAGGTTTTAACACCGAAATTATTGTAACTTCGGAAAGGACATAAATTGAGAAACAAACCAAAATGTTAAAATTCATTTAAAATGGAATAGATGACGATAAAAAGGAAAATAAAAGCCAAGTGTGGGAAAATTTACCAAGTTATCTTAAACATTTATCACATATTTTTGTACAAATAACTGAAAATACTTTTGCTTTGGACTAAACTATACTGTTTTACCCGATGAAAGAAAAGAAGAGATGGATCTACACGATGAATCAATTCCATCATTAAAAGGAAGTAAAGTCTTCCGAAAAAGACATGCGCTTCTTGATTTAGGTCATGAAGTTGTCGTCCAGACCAGCTGTAGGTTGACGAAAAATCTAGAAAAGTCATCACTAAAATCAGCAGGAAATCCACGGACCTCAGCATTAAACAGGGTCGCCAAGTGGTCAGATTTATCCTAACCATGAGAGGGATTTATCTCGTAAAATGGGGGGGCACCATGCAAATTAGCTGGATAAGACTAATGAATCAGATCCCCAGAAAGGATAATCTCCTTAAAGATTAAAAATCAGCTTTTAAGACTAATATTACTCAATCCTAGAGATTGACCTTAAAGATTGAGAATTCAAACTCATGGAATTCAATGATATCTAAACTCGAGCTTGAACGAGAAAATATTTTGATCAAAATTACAAATCGATTTGTTTTCTGAAACCCCTATTTTCAATGCGTTCATTACCATTGAACGTAAAATCCTAGGAATTCACCTGAAATTCATTAGGTCACCTGAACTAAATCGGGTGTCAACCGTAAGAACGGTGGTTGCATAGTGGTCAAAGACAGGACCTTGTGCCAGACCGAAAAATTATAAGGGTGAGCCTTTCTATTGCTCCTACCAAGGTTAGTAATTGCGTCCGACACGTTATAGACCATAATTAAAAGCATGTCAGGGGACATTGCCTTAACAGTTGCTTGTTCAACGCTTTCCTTTACCACCGGACGGTAGTTTACCGAAAGGTAATATACGGGACAAGTAAACTGGATGTGTTGCTTTCCAAATACAAGGTTAGCAAGTGGGTGACACAAAACCGCAAGTTTTGAGCTAAAATTTTCAAATCTGAAACCCACCAAACCCACAAAAATATTTTGCAAACACCGGTGAAGGGTTATTCCGGAAAACTTATCTAGGGTAAAAGCTAGATTGAATTTTCAAAAGATCAAATATTTTCATAAAGATCCAATTTCCTTAAGGATCTACATTTTCATAGTCATGTGGGACTGTAAACCGCCTTTCAAATGTGCACTTTGCTTTGGAAACCGAAAGTAAATCGGCTATTTGATTGCAAGTGTCGTTGACCTAAACCCGAGGCAACTGTGGATGACACACCCACCTTTAACCATGATTCTATCGTTACTATCATTGTTTATACCGCCGTATAGAAATCACTGATGTACAAAGTGTGAAGAATAAAGAAGTGATTCTAGTATTTCAAGACGATATTGCTTGAGGACAAGCAACGCTCAAGTGTGGGAATATTTGATAATGCTAAAAACGAACATATATTTCATAGCATTATTCCTCAAGAAAGACAAGCTTTTAGTTGCAATTGTTCTATTTACAAGTGATATTCGTTTAAATAATAAAAGGTGAAGACAAAAGACAGATTCGACGAATTGAAGACGCAAACGACCAAAAAGCTCAAAAGTACAAAAGACAATCAAAGAGGTTCCAATTATTGATAAGAAACGTCTCGAAATTACAAGAGTACAAGATTCAAAACACAAAGTACAAAATATAAAATTGTACGCAAGGACGTTCGAAAATCCGGAACCGGGACCAGAGTCAACTCTCAACGCTCGACGCAACGGACTAAAAATTACAAGGCAACTATGCACATAAATATAATATAATATTTAAATAATTCTTATAATTATTTATATATTATATAAATAAATAAAAACCGTCGGCAAGAGAGAATCCAAAATGGGTGAGCTGTAATTTAAAACTCCGCGACTCGCGGAGTTTGAAGGCCAAAAGGGCCGCGAGTCGCAGAGCCCCAAACTTTGAAACTCCCTATAAAGCCAACCGAATTCTGAGCAGTTTTCATCTTTTTTTTTTCAACCTTTTTCCGACGAATTCACCAATCATTCAAACAGAGATTGTTGATGAACGAACCATTAAATCAGAATCCTCTAGTGATTCCGATTCAACAAATTCAATTATGGAGTATCTGGAACCTTTAAGTATGGAAGACCGAATGAGAGCTAAATGCACTGGCCAAGGTCACGCAATTACTCATCCAGACATTAATGCGCAATTACATCAGTGATTTCTATACGGCGGTATAAATAATGATAGTAACGATAGAATCATGGTTAAAGGTGGGTGTGTCATCCACAGTTGCCTCGGGTTTAGGTCAACGACACTTGCAATCAAATAGCCGATTTACTTTCGGTTTCCAAAGCAAAGTGCACATTTGAAAGGCGGTTTACAGTCCCACATGACTATGAAAATGTAGATCCTTAAGGAAATTGGATCTTTATGAAAATATTTGATCTTTTGAAAATTCAATCTAGCTTTTACCCTAGATAAGTTTTCCGGAATAACCCTTCACCGGTGTTTGCAAAATATTTTTGTGGGTTTGGTGGGTTTCAGATTTGAAAATTTTAGCTCAAAACTTGCGGTTTTGTGTCACCCACTTGCTAACCTTGTATTTGGAAAGCAACACGTCCAGTTTACTTGTCCCGTATATTACCTTTCGGTAAACTACCGTCCGGTTGTAAAGGAAAGCGTTGAACAAGCAACTGTTAAGGCAATGTCCCCTGACATGCTTTTAATTATGGTCTATAACGTGTCGGACGCAATTACTATCCTTGGTAGGAGCAATAGAAAAGCTCACCCTTATAATTTTTCGGTCTGGCACAAGGTCCTGTCTTTGACCACTATGCAACCACCGTTCTTACGGTTGACACCCGATTTAGTTCAGGTGACCTAATGAATTTCAGGTGAATTCCTAGGATTTTACGTTCAATGGTAATGAACGCATTGAAAATAGGGTTTTCAGAAAACAAATCGGTTTGTAATTTTGATCAAAATATTTTCTCGTTCAAGCTCGAGTTTAGATATCATTGAATTCCATGAGTTTGAATTCTCAATCTTTAAGGTCAATCTCTAGGATTGAGTAATATTAGTCTTAAAAGCTGATTTTTAATCTTTAAGGAGATTATCCTTTCTGGGGATCTGATTCATTAGTCTTATCCAGCTAATTTGCATGGTGCCCCCCCATTTTACGAGATAAATCCTTCTCATGGTTAGGATAAATCTGACCAGTTGGCGACCCTGTTTAATGCTGAGGTCCGTGGATTTCCTGCTGATTTTAGTGATGACTTTTCTAGATTTTTCGTCAACCTACAGCTGGTCTGGACGACAACTTCATGACCTAAATCAAGAAGCACGTGTCTTTTTCGGAAGACTTTACTTCCTTTTAATGATGAAATTGATTCATCGTGTAGATCCATCTCTTCTTTTCTTTCATCGGGTAAAACAGTTTAGTTTAGTCCAAAGCAAAAGTATTTTCAGTTATTTGTACAAAAATATGTGATAAATGTTTAAGATAACTTGGTAAATTTTTCCACACTTGGCTTTTATTTTTCTTTTTATCGTCCTCTATTCCATTTTAAATGAATTTTAACATTTTGGTTTGTTTCTCAATTTATGTCCTTTCCGAGGTTACAATAATTTCGGTGTTAAAACCTAGTTTTATCGTTCATAAATATGTATAAACATGATTTTGAGTTCATTTAATTGAAAATTTAGTAAATTTTACTAGAATTGGGTAGTCAGTATATAAGACTAGGGCTGTTCTTTATTATCAGAGAGCACTAGATTCTAATACAACTACTGCTTTACTAGTATTTTTAATGGTAACCAAGTGTTTAAGATAAAAATTTTAAAATCCGAAAGAATTTAACCCCTTCCCACACTTAAGATCTTGCAATGCCCTCATTTGCAAGAAATCAGTAACAATTTAAATTATTGAGGGTGATTTGTGTGAAATTGATTAAATTTTACCAAAGTTTCCAAATATATTGGCGTTTGTTTGCTGAATGATAAATGGTGCACATCATTTGTTCATTCCGTCTCGTTGTTATTTCACATATATTTTGCATCTTGTCGTCAAAATTAGTTTCTTTTGCTGAACTTAATGCCAGTCTTTGAAAATGCGTTGTTTTACCCTGTTGTGTACATAAGATAAACTGCAAACATATATACATATTTTTGAAGTTTAGTATATTACCCCACATTCAAAAATTATTAAAATCTAAGAATAAAAGTTAGAAAATTATAACAACTATTACAATATTAACATAAGTATTAAACGTATCAACATTACAAATTACAAAATAAATAAAACTAAGTAGACTAAGGATGATACTGGTACCAATAGGGGTTCCAAGCATAACCATAGGTGCTATAAAATGCTTCGGCAGGGTTATACGTAGGATACGGTGGCTGCATCTCTATAGACTAGGGAGGGAATATGGGTTTTGGTGTAGGAATATAGTTTCTACCTATATGTTGGCAATGAGCTATGATTTGGTTCTGATGAACTTGCCAATCTTCAAATGCTCTCTGTCTAGCATTTTTGTACTCATGTGAAGCTATAAACCTTTGCATTTCTTGCATTTCATTTCCCCTCCTACATTACCTTGCTGTTGGTTTCTCTCAACCTGTGGAAGTCTACCATGGTATTGTACTGCTGCGTTATTTCGCCTCTTCAAAACTTTCGCACCATGGTATACATTTAAACCTATAGTATCGCGGGGTTCTGGTTCTTCTACTAATAATCCCCCCCGACTTATATCCACACCGAGATATTCAGCAATCAAAGTAATAAAAATACCACCTCCTATTATGCTATGTGGTCTCATCCCCCTAACCATAGCTGATAAATAATAACCCACACAATACGGTATACTTACAGCGCTTTGTGGGTCTCGAATACACATATGGTAAAACAAATCCTGTTCATTTACCTTTTCCTTGTTCTTACCTCTTTGTGTAATCGAATTAGCTAAAAACCTATGAATCACTCTTAATTCAGCTCTATCTATATCCAAATAAGAGTAATTTCCCCCTTTGAAACGGTGATGGCTTGTCATTTGACTCCACACACCGTGTGTATCAAAATTTTCATCTATCTTTCTACCATTTAGTATCAACCCTCTACAATCGGCAGATGCTAACTCCTCAGGCGTATATATACGTAAAGCCTGAGCCATGTCTAGTAAAGACATGTGGCGCATCGAACCTCCTAACAAAAATCTAATAAAAGATCGGTCCGTTAAACTAGCTACCCGATCATTTAATTCTATACTACACAACAATTCTTCACACCATACTTTATATACAGGTCTACGCATGGTGAATAAACGTACCCCGTCATTAAAAGTAGAATTACCATACCTCTGTACAAGTAATTCTCTAATTGGCCCGGCCAATTCTACAGCTTCTAAGGGTCCCCATTCTATGGCCCTAGGTACCTCAACAACTTTAGAATGAAGCGTATGCAAACCCCTTTGGTATTTTGGATAATCTATCCAAAGTCTGTCAAATCTCAGGTTCGGGTGCAACTCTTCCAAGTGCATATCAGAAAATGTCATGACTGGATGAGGTATATCTTGCTTGTAGTAGTTATCCACCTCCTGTTGTTCCGCATTCTCAGCAGGAGCATTGCGAGCTTGGGATGAAGATTCACCCCTTTCAGTCTGCAAAACACATCAAACACAAATATGCATTATTGTCAGCAAAATCGTCAATCAAAATAATTACAATGACATGATCAATTTATATCAAACTTAAGCTCATTTTCACATTTTTATCAAATCTACACTTTTTCAAATAAGCATATATGAAAATGTTCGCCAAGTTCAAAAGCATTCAACTCAAATAACATGTCAAAATAATCATTACTAGCAATTAAACAAGTTTCAAATGGCATTATCTCTCAAAAATCAAGTTCATGAATTTTAGACTTGAAAAAGTCCACTTTAATTCTCAAAATCATATTTAGGCTCAAAGTTTGGATCATTTAACTACCTAAACATGTTACACTACTTAATTTAGCAACAATTCATGACAAAAATCGGCCATAACCTGTTTATATCAAAAAGCCCCAAATTTGCTCAAGAACACAAACCCTAGATTACTCAAAATTTGAAGTTTAAGGCTTCTAATCATGTTAAATAGCATCAATCTAGGTTATACAAGTATAATACATAAACAATTTAAGCATAATTACACTAAAAAGCATCAAAATCAAATTGGGGAAAAATTGCTCAAGAACACTAATTTTCGGATTAAATGGTGTTTAGGTGTAGAAATTTACCGTTTTTCTTGAGTAATTCCTTGATAGCATCCTTCTCAACATGATTTTAGTAAAAGATTTGGTGATTAACGGTTAAAAATTGTGATTTTAGGGGTATTTTTGGGGTTTTTTCGCGCAGGTTTTTCGCAGTTTTTTTTTTTCTGTGTTGGGACTGATCAGTTCGAGCTCTTATATTTTTTTTCTGTAATTCGGTCCTCCCGCGACTCGCGGTGTTTGGACCCTTCAAACTCCGCGACTCGCAGAGTTTGGTTTTTTTTTTTTTTCTTTTTATATATCTTATACTAATTAAAACAATTAAGTAATTAATTTTAAAATTTTGTTTCCCTTGTTATTTAGGACGAGGTCGTTCCGGATCGATGTCCTAGTCCGTCCCTCGACAAAATTTTAAAATTTGTCTTTTTGTAGCGATTGTTTTAAAAGCTAAGATTTTTGGGTTTTTTAATGTTTTTGGCATACTTTAATTCAATAAGATTAAAAATAATGATAATAAAAGTTCTCGTCCCTCCCTCGGGTAAAGCAATTTCGGTTCAAAGACCTAGTCTTCAACTTACGACGAATTTTAAAAATCATATTTTTAACTTAATGAGATAAAGTAAATTTTTGTTTTTAAATTCACACAATTTAAATATAAAATTCAAAATTAATATTAAAAATTCACACCAAACTTTAAAATTTGAAATGCATAAAATTAAAAATTCATATTTTAAAAATTAAAAATTCACACCAAACTTAATTTAAAAAAAATCATATTATAAATTCACACCAAACTTATATTAATTTTTCAAATATTTATAATTTTAAAAATATTGTTTTTACAAAGTTTACAATATTAATTTTAGATTTATATATTAATTTTAAAAACATGGTAAAATTAAAAATCTTTTTGGCTTTTCATCCCACTTTAATCAATCAAATATTATCAAAAATATGCGCCCCTCTTTTAGGTAAAGTAATTTAGGTTCCAAGACCTAATTTAACTCATGACGAATTTTTGAAATATTTTGGGTTGATTGATTAAAGATATTTATACCTTAAGAATAAACGTTAAATTGCGCAGTGATGTAATAAATTTTTTTGAATGATATCAATAATTTCGGTCGCCAAACCTAATTTTATTCAATACCAATTTAATACTTTATAGCGAACAAATTAGCGTTTATTATTAAAAGGTTAAAAATAAGAAAAAATAAAATAAAAACTGTACAGACTTACCTGTGAAATAGATTTCTTAGTTATATGATCTATCCCATTCATAAGATAGTCGGTTTAATTGGTTTTCCATAGCTACATAGGCGTAACCTCGAGCATTCAGTGTCTTTTCTTCTAAACATATGAACGGTCCGTCTCTGCATAAAGTAACAAATTCGGTATTTGAATAGGTTTGATTATTTGAACATTTACCTCCATGTGACCATTTTCCGCATTTGTGACATCTTTCTAGGTGTCGTGCTCTTCTTTTCGCTGCGGATTTTGATTTTCCTTTACCAAATTGTAACTTATTATCTTCGCATCTGGATTCTTTTCTAACTCCGTCCATTCTTTCTCTGATTACTGATACTATTTCACTCGGTAGTGTGTCATTATTACGTTTAGTGATCAAAGCGTGTAGCATTAGACCATGGTTTAGTTCACAGGCAGTCTTCATTTTGTAAAAACCTAAAAAAATAAAAATTCAGAATGGGGGGAGAAGACTAGTTCCTTAGGGTCTGCTAGGGAAAGACCATTCGGGTTTCATTTTCGAGAAATACACGAAAACAGACAATCTAACTCTAACAGAAATACATATTATCCTTTAAAGACTTGATTCTCCCCACACTTAGTTAGCTGTGGTGTCGAAATTGTGATTAACTTCGTTGTCGACTTCCATCGGACCATGTATGTAATGTTTAACTCTGTGACCATTAACTTTAAATTCAATCCCATTTGAATTTATCAATTCTATCGTTCCGTATGGGAAAACTCTTTTGACTATGAATGGTCCAGACCATCTTGATTTCAATTTTCCAGGAAATAGCTTGAATCGTGAATTGAAAAGAAGAACTCTGTCTCCTTCTTTAAATTCTTTTGAACTTCTGATTCTTTTATCATGCCATTTCTTCGTTCTTTCTTTATAGATTAACGAATTTTCGTATGCTTCATGTCTTAATTCTTCTAATTCGTTTAGTTGACTTAATCATAGACGTCCAACTTCATGTAAATCAAGATTACATGTCTTCAAAGCCCAAAATGCTTTGTGTTCAATTTCTACTGGAAGATGACATGTTTTTTCATAAACAAGTCTAAAAGGTGTGGTTCCAATTGGAGTTTTGTAGGCTGTTCTAAAAGCCCAGAGTGCATCCTCCAATTTAATGGACCATTCCTTCGGATTTGATCCTACAGTTTTCTCTAGAATATGTTTTAAAGCTCGGTTGGTATTTTCAACTTGTCCACTTGTTTGTGGATGATATGCGGTGGAGATTTTATGAGTTACTCCATATCTTTTA
This sequence comes from Rutidosis leptorrhynchoides, assembly GCF_046630445.1. Classification (NCBI taxonomy): domain Eukaryota; kingdom Viridiplantae; phylum Streptophyta; class Magnoliopsida; order Asterales; family Asteraceae; genus Rutidosis; species Rutidosis leptorrhynchoides. Next base: position 171,094,262 of record NC_092333.1, read on the forward strand.
AGAACTTTCTCAAGTTGATTATTACAGAAATGAGTACCTCGATCACTTATTAAAGCTTTCGGTGTTCCAAACCTTGCAAAAAGACATTTTAAAAAGTTGACTACAACTCGTGCATCGTTAGTTGGGAGAGCTTGTGCTTCCGCCCATTTAGATACATAATCAATGGCTACGAGTATATATAGATTATTATGAGATTTTAGAAACGGACCCATAAAGTCAATACCCCAAATGTCAAATACTTCACATACTTGAATGACATTTTGTGGCATTTCATCACGTTGACTTATTTTTCCGGCCCTTTGACAAGCATCACAGGATTTGCAAAGAAGGTGTGCGTCTTTGTAAATTGTAGGCCAATAGAATCCAGCATCATAAACTTTTCTTGCTGTTAGTTGAGGCCCATAATGCCCTCCTGTTGGTCCTGTGTGACAATGGTTTAATATTTTACTAGCTTCATCTCCAAATACACATCGGCGTATTATTCCATCGGGACAACTTTTAAACAAATGTGGATCTTCCCAAAAATAGTGTTTTATATAACTGAAGAATTTCTTTCGTCTTTGGTACGATAATCCTTTTTCAAGGAATCCACATACTAAGTAGTTTGCATAGTCTGTAAACCATGGGATTTCATTATAATCTGTCTTCAATAGATATTCATCAGGAAAGTTGTCTTGTATGGCCGATTCATTTAGAACTTCTAATTCGGGATTTTCAAGACGAGAAAGATGATCAGCGGCGAGATTTTCTGCTCCTCTTTTATCTCGGATTTCAATATCAAATTCTTGTAAGAGTAAGATCTAACGGATTAATCTTGGTTTAGCATCTTGTTTCGAAAATAGGTATCTAAGAGCAGAATGGTCGGTATAAACCACCGTTTTTGCTAGAACGAGATATGATCGAAATTTGTCAAAAGCAAAGACAATAGCAAGGAGTTCTTTTTCAGTAGTTGTATAGTTCGTTTGTGCTCCTTGTAACGTCTTACTAGCATAATATATAGGTTGAAATCGTTTTTCAATCCTTTGTCCTAAAACGGCTCCCATTGCAAAATCACTTGCATCGCACATTAGTTCAAATGGTAGATTCCAATTTGGTGTTATCATGATCGGTGCATTAGTGAGTTTCTCTTTAATAATATTAAAAGATTTTATACATTCATCTGAAAAGATGAATGGAGCATCTTTTTCTAGGAGTTTATTCATAGGAGTGGCAATTTTAGAAAAATCTTTTATGAAACGTCGGTAAAAACCGGCATGCCCTAGAAAACTCCTAACTCCTCTAACATTGGTGGGATGTGGAAGTTTAGCAATTACATCTACTTTAGCTCTATCCACTTCAATTCCTTCTTTTGAAATTTTATGTCCAAGAACGATGCCTTCTTTAACCATGAAATGGCATTTCTCCCAATTAAGAACTAGATTTGATTGTTCGCATCTAATAAGCATTCGTTCAAGATTAGCTAGACATGATTCAAATGTATCACCGAAGACTGAAAAGTCATCCATGAATACTTCCATGCATTCTTCTATCATGTCGTGAAAAATCGCCATCATACACCTTTGAAAGGTTGCAGGGGCGTTGCAAAGTCCAAATGGCATGCGTTTGTAAGCAAAAGTACCATAAGGGCACGTGAATGTGGTTTTCTCTTGATCTTCGGGTGCTATTGGAATTTGAAAATATCCGGAAAATCCATCTAGGAAACAATAGTAACTATTTCCGATTAATCTTTCCAACATTTGATCTATGAAAGGTAAGGGAAAGTGATCTTTTCTGGTGGCGTCATTTAATTTTCTATAATCAATACATACACGCCATTCTGTTACAGTTCTAGTAGGAATAAACTCATTTTTCTCATTTGTAATGACAGTCATACCACCCTTCTTAGGCACGCATTGAACTGGGCTTACCCATGGACTATCAGAAATTGGATATATCAAACCTGCATCTAGCAGTTTAATAATCTCTTTTTTAACTACATCTTGCATATTTGGATTTAGTCTTCGTTGGCGTTGCACATACGTTTTATGACCTTCTTCCATAAGGATTTTATGTGTGCAATACGAAGGACTTATTCCTTTAATATCATGAATCTTCCATGCAATGGCTGGTTTATGGGCTTTCAACACAGAAATGAGTTGTGATTTCTCATTTTCAGTAAGAGAAGATGATATTATTACAGGTAATTCAGATTCACCATGTAAATAAGCGTATTCCAAATGGTTTGGAAGTGGCTTTAACTCTAATTTCGGAGGTTCTTCTATTGATGATTTATATCGATATCTGTCTTCTTCTTTTAGCATATTTATTTCTTCTGTTGTTGGTTCATATCCATTAGCTATAAGTGTAGCTAACATTTCAGCTTCATCAATTGGTTCATTACCTTCTCCTAAAGAACATTCTCCTGTTCCTTGTAATTCTGTAAATTCTTCTAATAATTCTGCATGTGCATCTATAGTTTGAATATAATAACATGTATCATCTGCAGATTGTGGTTGTTGCATTGCTCTATCAACTGAAAAGGTAACACTCTCGTCCTCTATACTTAGGGTCAGTTTCTTACCGAACACGTCTATCATTGCTTTAGCCGTGTTTAAGAATGGTCTTCCTAATATGAGAGGAACTTGAGAATCTTCTTCCATGTCCAGAACAACAAAATCTACTGGAAATACTAAAGTACCAACTTTAACTAGCATGTTCTCCATTATCCCTCTAGGATATTTTATTGATCTATCGGCTAGTTGTATGCTTATTCTGGTTGGTTTCAATTCTCCAAGGTCTAGTTTAGTGTATAGTGAATACGGCATTAAATTTATACTAGCACCTAAATCTGCCAATGCTTCTATTGAACTAAGACTACCCAGAAAACATGGAATTGTGAAACTTCCTGGATCAGATAGTTTTTCTGGTATCTTATTCAACAGCACTGCTGAACAATTAGCATTCATGATAACAGCCGAGAGTTCTTCCATTTTCTTTCTATTTGAGATTAGATCTTTCAAGAATTTAGCATATCTAGGCATTCCTGAAATCACATCAATGAAAGGAAGATTTACATTTATCTGTTTAAACATATCCAAGAATTTGGATTGCTCGGCTTCAAGTTTCTCTTTCTTCATTTTACTCGGATAAGGAAGTGGTGGTTGGTATGGTTTAACATAAGGTTTAGCCTTAACTGTGTTATCTTCATTAACCTTTTCAACTACCGGTTCTTTTTCCTTATCTTGATCAGGTTGTGGTTCTTGTGGAGTAGGAATAGCTTCATCAGAAGTTACAGGTATTTCAGGTGGTTTAAGTGTTGTACCACTTCTTGTGGTAATGGCTTTAGCTGTTTCATTCCGGGGGTTAGCATTTGTATCACTAGGTAAACTTTCCGGTTTTCTTTCACCTATTAACCTTGCTAGGTTACTTACTTCTTGTTCCAGATTTTGAATGGAAGCTTGTTGATTTCTAAATGCTTGAGCATTTTGTTCATTGGTTTGTTTTTGAGATGTGAAAAACTGCGTTTGAGTTTCAACTAGCTTCGTCATCATGTCTTCTAAATTCGGCTTTTTATCATCGGTTTGTTGTGGTGGTTTGTTTTGAAAATTAGGTCTTTGCTGGTTGTAAGTATTATTGGATACTTGTTGATTGCTAGAACCTTGTTGGTTGTTGTATGGAATATTTCTGTTATAATTCTGGTTTTGATTGTAAATTGGTCTTGGCGGTTGATAATTATTCTGATAATTATTTCCAGGCCTTTGGTTTATGTATGAATAATCTCTCTTTGTTCCATTGTTAATTCAATACTGAGACAATCTTTTGTCAAATGTGGTCCTCCACACTGCTCACCACTAATTCGTATTGAGTGAATATCTTTAGTCATCTTTTCCATTCGTCTCTCCACAACATCTATCTTTGCGGAAATGGAATCTAAGTCATGGCTAGAATCGGCTCTAGCTGCTTTAGATGATCTAACGATATCTTTTTCTTGGTGCCACTCATGTGAGTGGGAAGCAGTGTTATCAATAATTTTGTAAGCATCAGTTTCAGTTTTCTTCATAATAGAACCACCAGCTGCTATATCTATGTCTTTCCTTGTAGTGATGTCGCATCCTTGGTAGAATATTTGTACTATTTGACAGGTGTCTAAACCATGTTGCGGACATCCTCTTAACAACTTTCCATATCTTGTCCATGCCTCATATAGAGTTTCATTCAGCTTCTGTGTGAACGTAACAATTTCTGCTTGAAGTCTTACGGCTTTAGATGCAGGAAAGAATTGTTTAAGAAATTTGTCAACTAAAACATCCCATGTATCGATCGCCCCTTCAGGTAACGATTCCAACCAATCTTTGGCTTCTCCCTTTAAAGTCCAGGGAAATAACATGAGATATATCTGTTCATCCTCCACTTCTCTTATTTTAAATAGTGTGCAGATCCTATTAAAGGTACGTAGATGTTCATTTGGATCTTCCTTCGGCGCACCACTAAATTGGCATTGATTAGTCACCATGTGTAGAATTTGTCCTTTGATTTCATAATCTGGTGCATTAATGTCTGGATGAGTAATTGCGTGACCTTGGCCAGTGCGTTTAGCTCTCATTCGGTCTTCCATACTTAAAGGTTCCAGATTCTCCATAATTGAATTTGTTGAATCGGAATCACTAGAGGATTCTGATTTAATGGCTCGTTCCTCAACAATCTCTGTTTGAATGATTGGTGGTTCCGGAGGAAAATTTAATGGTTCAGGATCTACGAATCGTTCCTGAATATTCTCCGGATTCTCAATTGTGAGGTCGGGTTCAAAAAATGGATTATCGGAAATTTGAACTAAAGTACTTGGTCGACTGGATGACGATTCTAAAGAAAAATCAACGGCAGTAATATTTGCTAAATGTCTTGATCTAGTTACAGGTGGTGAACGTACAAAAGGTGGTGAACGTCTTGCTCGGTGCATTCACTGAATATCCTATTAGTTTTTAAAAGGAAAGAAAAATTATAATAAGTTATCCAATCAATAGACTTTTCTGATTTTGCCCACGTTTCGAATAGCCAAAAGATGCAGCAGAGGGGCAGGATTCGTTTGGTCTCAATATAATTGAGGACTGTTTGGCTCCAATAACCCGGTCCACGTACAAATCCAACTATTACTACGAACCAGAAAATTTTGATGTCTATCAATTTAACCACTTAAAATAAATTTTCGTAATTTTAAGAAATTTAGATAAGAAGTAGAATAAAAATCTATGCCCTAAAACTAGAATAGCGAGAAATAAGAAAGAAAAAGAGCGTGTCGGAAAAAGATCGAAAAAAAAATGGTTGAAAAATAAAAGGTGACGGAAAAATAAAAGAAACTTATAAAACTTAAAAATACTTGACTAACCTAACCTTATTACTACAACTAACTTAAAATTATAATCGCAAATTGAGATTACTAATTGGAATGATAATTGATACATAGGTAAAAGTCGTCTAAAAATATTAAAGCTTACAATAAAAACTAAATCCCAAATGGAAATAACTTAAAAAGAAACTAAAACTTAAAAAGGCGTCGCAAAATTCTAAAGCACCTAAATCTTAGTCTAAAGAAAAAGCACTTAAGGAATTCTACGGCAAAGCCTAAAAATCTAGAAATAAAAATAACTATGGCAAAAACTAAGTTTAAAACTAAATATGAGCGAAAAATACAAATATTACGCTAAAACGATTAAAAAGGGACAAAATATAAAAATATACAAAAAGTTGTAAAAAGTACAATTTTTATAAAAATATTATTTTTATATTATTTATTTATTAAAACTATTAATTTTAAACTTTAATTAAACTAATTTAACTAAAATATAAATTAAATAAAAAGTAACTTTAAAATAAAATTAATTATAATAATAATAATAATTAGGGTTTATAATAATAATAATTAATAATTACTCCCTAATTAATTGTAGTTAGGGTTTCTGTCGCGTGTCAGAGTTTCTCCGCGAGTCGCGGTACTTAAAGCATCAAACCCCGCGAGGCGCGGGGTTCCAAAATTCAACTGACAGGTTTAAAATTCGACGCGTTTTTCTTTTTTATTTTTTTTTTTATTTTCTGTTTTATAATTTTCTGTTTTATAATTTATGTTTATATCAAAATATTTGTATAATAAAAAAAACTTATATTTAAAAACTTAAATAAAAATAGAACTTCTTTATAAATTTAAAAATATCTTGAAAATAGATTTAATTTATTTTATAAATATATTTTATAAATATAAAAAACCGAAAAAAAAATATTTTTATATATATAAATCTATTTTTAAGATATTTTTAAATTTATAAAGAAGTTCTATTTTTATTTAAGTTTTTAAATATAAGTTTTTTTTTATTATACAAATATTTTGATATAAACATAAATTATAAAACAGAAAATTATAAAACAGAAAATAAAAAAAATAAAAAATAAAACGCGTCGAATTTTAAACCTGTCAGTTGAATTTTGGAACCCCGCGATTCGCGGGGTTTGATGCTTTAAGTACCGCGACTCGCGGAGAAACTCTGACACGCGACAGAAACCCTAACTGCAATTAATTAGGGAGTAATTATTAATTATTATTATTATAAACCCTAATTATTATTATTATTATAATTAATTTTATTTTAAAGTTACTTTTTATTTAATTTATATTTTAGTTAAATTAGTTTAATTAAAGTTTAAAATTAATAGTTTTAATAAATAAATAATATAAAAATAATATTTTTATAAAAATTGTACTTTTTACAACTTTTTGTATATTTTTATATTTTGTCCCTTTTTAATCGTTTTAGCGTAATATTTGTATTTTTCGCTCATATTTAGTTTTAAACTTAGTTTTTGCCATAGTTATTTTTACTTCTAGATTTTTAGGCTTTGCCGTAGAATTCCTTAAGTGCTTTTTCTTTAGACTAAGATTTAGGTGCTTTAGAATTTTGCGACGCTTTTTAAGTTTTAGTTTCTTTTTAAGTTATTTCCATTTGGGATTTAGTTTTTATTGTAAGCTTTAATATTTTTAGACGACTTTTACCTATGTATCAATTATCATTTCAATTAGTAATCTCAATTTGCGATTATAATTTTAAGTTAGTTGTAGTAATAAGGTTAGGTTAGTCAAGTGTTTTTAAGTTTTATAAGTTTCTTTTATTTTTCCGTCACCTTTTATTTTTCAACCATTTTTTTTTCAACCTTTTTCCGACGAACTCTTTTTCTTTCTTATTTCTCGCTATTCTAGTTTTAGGACATAGATTTTTATTCTACTTCTTATCTTAATTTCTTAAAATTTCGAAAATTTATTTTAAGTGGTTAAATTGATAGACATCAAAATTTTCTGGTTCGTAGTAATAGTTGGATTTGTACGTGGACCGGGTTATTGGAGCCAAACAGTCCTCAATTATATTGAGACCAAACGAATCCTGCCCCTCTGCTGCATCTTTTGGCTATTCGAAACGTGGGCAAAATCAGAAAAGTCTATTGATTGGATAACTTATTATAATTTTTCTTTCCTTTTAAAAACTAATAGGATATTCAGTGAATGCACCGAGCAAGACGTTCACCACCTTTTGTACGTTCACCACCTGTAACTAGATCAAGACATTTAGCAAATATTACCGCCGTTGATTTTTCTTTAGAATCGTCATCCAGTCGACCAAGTACTTCAGTTCAAATTTCCGATAATCCATTTTTTTAACACGACCTCACAATTGAGAATCCGGAGAATATTCAGGAACGATTCGTAGATCCTGAACCATTAAATTTTCCTCCGGAACCACCAATCATTCAAACAGAGATTGTTGAGGAACGAACCATTAAATCGGAATCCTCTAGTGATTCCGATTCAACAAATTCAATTATGGAGAATCTGGAACCTTTAAGTATGGAAGACCGAATGAGAGCTAAACGCACTGGCCAAGGTCACGCAATTACTCATCCAGACATTAATGCGCCAGATTATGAAATCAAAGGACAAATTCTACACATGGTGACTAATCAATGCCAATTTAGTGGTGCGCCGAAGGAAAATCCAAATGAACATCTACGTACCTTTAATAGGATCTGCACACTATTTAAAATAAGAGAAGTGGAGGATGAACAGATATATCTCATGTTATTTCCCTGGACTTTAAAGGGAGAAGCCAAAGATTGGTTGGAATCGTTACCTGAAGGGGCGATCGATACATGGGATGTTTTAGTTGACAAATTTCTTAAACAATTCTTTCCTGCATCTAAAGCCGTAAGACTTCAAGCAGAAATTGTTACGTTCACACAGAAGCTGAATGAAACTCTATATGAGGCATGGACAAGATATGGAAAGTTGTTAAGAGGATGTCCGCAACATGGTTTAGACACCTGTCAAATAGTACAAATATTCTACCAAGGATGCGACATCACTACAAGGAAAGACATAGATATAGCAGCTGGTGGTTCTATTATGAAGAAAACCGAAACTGATGGTTACAAAATTATTGATAACACTGCTTCCCACTCACATGAGTGGCACCAAGAAAAAGATATCGTTAGATCATCTAAAGCAGCTAGAGCCGATTCTAGCTATGACTTAGATTCCATTTCCGCAAAGATAGATGATGTGGAGAGACGAATGGAAAAGATGACTAAAGATATTCACTCAATACGAATTAGTTGTGAGCAGTGTGGAGGACCACATTTGACAAAAGATTGTCTCAGTATTGAATTAACAATGGAACAAAGAGAGAATATTTCATACATAAACCAAAGGCCTGGAAATAATTATCAGAATAATTATCAACCGCCAAGACCAATTTACAATCAAAACCAGAATTATAACAGAAATATTCCATACAACAACCAACAAGGTCATAGCAATCAACAAGTATCCAATAATACTTACAACCAGCAAAGACCTAATTTTCAAAACAAACCACCACAACAAACCGATGATAAAAAGCCGAATTTAGAAGACATGATGACGAAGCTAGTTGAAACTCAAACGCAGTTTTTCACATCTCAAAAACAAACCAATGAACAAAATGCTCAAGCATTTAGAAATCAACAAGCTTCCATTCAAAATCTGGAACAAGAAGTAAGTAACCTAGCAAGGTTAATAGGTGAAAGAAAACCGGGAAGTTTACCTAGTGATACAAATACTAACCCCCGGAATGAAACAGCTAAAGCAATTACCACAAGAAGTGGTACAACACTTAAACCACCTGAAATACCTGTAACTTCTGATGAAGCTATTCCTACTCCACAAGAACCACAACCTGATCAAGATAAGGAAAAAGAACCGGTAGTTGAAAAGGTTAATGAAGATAACACAGTTAAGGCTAAACCTTATGTTAAACCATACCAACCACCACTTCCTTATCCGAGTAAAATGAAGAAAGAGAAACTTGAAGCCGAGCAATCCAAATTCTTGGATATGTTTAAACAGATAAATGTAAATCTTCCTTTCATTGATGTGATTTCAGGAATGCCTAGATATGCTAAATTCTTGAAAGATCTAATCTCAAATAGAAAGAAAATGGAAGAACTCTCGGCTGTTACCATGAATGCTAATTGTTCAGCAGTGCTGTTGAATAAGATACCAGAAAAACTATCTGATCCAGGAAGTTTCACAATTCCATGTTTTCTGGGTAGTCTTAGTTCAATAGAAGCATTGGCAGATTTAGGTGCTAGTATAAATTTAATGCCGTATTCACTATACACTAAACTAGACCTTGGAGAATTGAAACCAACCAGAATAAGCATACAACTAGCTGATAGATCAATAAAATATCCTAGAGGGATAATGGAGAACATGCTAGTTAAAGTTGGTACTTTAGTATTTCCGGTATATTTTGTTGTTCTGGACATGGAAGAAGATTCTCAAGTTCCTGTCATATTAGGAAGACCATTCTTAAACACGGCTAAAGCAATGATAGACGTGTTCGGTAAGAAACTGACCCTAAGTATAGAGGACGAGAGTGTTACCTTTTCAGTTGATAGAGCAATGCAACAACCACAATCTGCAGATGATACATGTTATTATATTCAAACTATAGATGCACATGCAGAATTATTAGAAGAATTTCCAGAATTACAAGGAACAGGAGAATGTTCTTTAGGAGAAGGTAATGAACCAATTGATGAAGGTGAAATGTTAGCTACACTTATAGCTAATGGATATGAACCAACAACAGAAGAAATAAATATGCTAAAAGAAGAAGACAGATATCGATATAAATCATCAATAGAAGAACCTCTGAAATTAGAGTTAAAGCCACTTCCAAACCATTTGGAATACGCTTATTTACATGGTGAATCTGAATTACGTGTAATAATATCGTCTTCTCTTACTGAAAATGAGAAATCACAACTCATTTCTGTGTTGAAAGCCCATAAACCAGCCATTGCATGGAAGATTCATGATATTAAAGGAATAAGTCCTTCGTATTGCACACATAAAATCCTTATGGAAGAAGGTCATAAAACGTATGTGCAACGCTAACGAAGACTAAATCCAAATATGCAAGATGTAGTTAAAAAAGAGATTATTAAACTGCTAGATGCAGGTTTGATATATCCAATTTCTGATAGTCCATGGGTAAGCCCAGTTCAATGCGTGCCTAAGAAAGGTGGCATGACTGTCATTACAAATGAGAAAAATGAGCTTATTCCTACTAGGACTGTAACAGGATGGCGTGAATGTATTGATTATAGAAAATTAAATGACGCCACCAGAAAAGATCACTTTTCCTTACCTTTCATAGATCAAATGTTGGAAAGATTAGCCGGAAATAGTTACTATTGTTTCCTAGATGGATTTTCCGGATATTTTCAAATTCCAATAGCACTCGAAGATCAAGAGAAAACCACATTCACGTGCCCTTATGGTACTTTTGCTTACAAACGCATGCCATTTGGACTTTGCAACGCCCCTGCAACCTTTCAAAGGTGTATGATGGCGATTTTTCACGACATGATAGAAGAATGCATGGAAGTATTCATGGATGACTTTTCAATCTTCGGTGATACATTTGAATCATTTCTAGCTAATCTTGAACGAATGCTTATTAGATGCGAACAATCAAATCTAGTTCTTAATTGGGAGAAATGCCATTTCATGGTTAAAGAAGGCATCGTTCTTGGACATAAAATTTCAAAAGAAGGAATTGAAGTGGATAGAGCTAAAGTAGATGTAATTGCTAAACTTCCACATCCCACCAATGTTAGAGGAGTTAGGAGTTTTCTAGGGCATGCCGGTTTTTACCGACGTTTCATAAAAGATTTTTCTAAAATTGCCACTCCTATGAATAAACTCCTAGAAAAAGATGCTCCATTCATCTTTTTAGATGAATGTATAAAATCTTTTAATATTATTAAAGAGAAACTCACTAATGCACCGATCATGATAACACCAAATTGGAATCTACCATTTGAACTAATGTGCGATGCAAGTGATTTTGCTATGGGAGCCGTTTTAGGACAAAGGATTGAAAAACGATTTCAACCTATATATTTACTAGTAAGACGTTACAAGGAGCACAAACGAACTATACAACTACTGAAAAAGAACTCCTTGCTATTGTCTTTGCTTTTGACAAATTTCGATCATATCTCGTTCTAGCAAAAACGGTGGTCTATACCGACCATTCTGCTCTTAGATACCTATTTTCAAAACAAGATGCTAAACCAAGATTAATCCGTTGGATCTTACTCTTACAAGAATTTGATATTGAAATCCGAGATAAAAGAGGAGCAGAAAATCTCGCCGCTGATCATCTTTCTCGTCTTGAAAATCCCGAATTAGAAGTTCTAAATGAATCGGCCATACAAGACAACTTTCCTGATGAATATCTATTGAAGATAGATTATAATGAAATCCCATGGTTTGCAGACTATGCAAACTACTTAGTATGTGGATTTCTTGAAAAAGGATTATCGTACCAAAGACAAAAGAAATTCTTCAGTGATATAAAACACTATTTTTGGGAAGATCCACATTTTTTAAAAGTTGTCCCGATGAAATAATACGCCGATGTGTATTTGGAGATGAAGCTAGTAAAATATTAAACCATTATCACACAGGACCAACAGGAGGGCATTATGGACCTCAACTAACAGCAAGAAAAGTTTATGATGCTGGATTCTATTGGCCTACAATTTACAAAGACGCACACCTTCTTTGCAAATCGGGGTTAAATTCTTTCGGATTTTAAAATTTTTATCTTAAACACTTGGTTACCATTAAAAATACTAGTAAAGCAGTAGTTGTATTAGAATCTAGTGCTCTCTGATAATAAAGAACAGCCCTAGTCTTATATACTGACTACCCAATTCTAGTAAAATTTTACAAAATTTTCAATTAAATGAACTCAAAATCATGTTTATACATATTTATGAACGATAAAACTAGGTTTTAACACCGAAATTATTGTAACCTCGGAAAGGACATAAATTGAGAAACAAACCAAAATGTTAAAATTCATTTAAAATGGAATAGAGGACGATAAAAAGGAAAATAAAAGCCAAGTGTGGGAAAATTTACCACGTTATCTTAAACATTTATCACATATTTTTGTACAAATAACTGAAAATACTTTTGCTTTGGACTAAACTAAACTGTTTTACCCGATGAAAGAAAAGAAGAGATGGATCTACACGATGAATCAATTCCATCATTAAAAGGAAGTAAAGTCTTCCGAAAAAGACACGCGCTTCTTGATTTAGGTCATGAAGTTGTCGTCCAGACCAGCTGTAGGTTGACCAAAAATCTAGAAAAGTCATCACTAAAATCAGCAGGAAATCCACGGACCTCAGCATTAAACAGGGTCGCCAAGTGGTCAGATTTATCCTAACCATGAGAAGGATTTATCTCGTAAAATGGGGGGCACCATGCAAATTAGCTGGATAAGACTAATGAATCAGATCCCCAGAAAGGATAATCTCCTTAAAGATTAAAAATCAGCTTTTAAGACTAATATTACTCAATCCTAGAGATTGACCTTAAAGATTGAGAATTCAAACTCATGGAATTCAATGATATCTAAACTCGAGCTTGAACGAGAAAATATTTTGATCAAAATTACAAACCGATTTGTTTTCTGAAAACCCTATTTTCAATGCGTTCATTACCATTGAACGTAAAATCCTAGGAATTCACCTAAAATTCATTAGGTCACCTGAACTAAATCGGGTGTCAACCGTAAGAACGGTGGTTGCATAGTGGTCAAAGACAGGACCTTATGCCAGACCAAAAAATTATAAGGGTGAGCCTTTCTATTGCTCCTACCAAGGATAGAAATTGCGTCCGACACGTTATAGACCATAATTAAAAGCATGTCAGGGGACATTGCCTTAACAGTTGCTTGTTCAACGCTTTCCTTTACAACCGGACAGTAGTTTACCGAAAGGTAATATACGGGACAAGTAAACTGGACTTGTTGCTTTCCAAATACAAGGTTAGCAAGTGGGTGACACAAAACCGCAAGTTTTGAGCTAAAATTTTCAAATCTGAAACCCACCAAACCCACAAAAATATTTTGCAAACACCGGTGAAGGGTTATTCCGGAAAACTTATCTAGGGTAAAAGCTAGATTGAATTTTCAAAAGATCAAATATTTTCATAAAGATCCAATTTCCTTAAGGATCTACATTTTCATAGTCATGTGGGATTGTAAACCGCCTTTCAAATGTGCACTTTGCTTTGGAAACCGAAAGTAAATCGGCTATTTGATTGCAAGTGTCGTTGACCTAAACCCGAGGCAACTGTGGATGACACACCCACCTTTAACCATGATTCTATCGTTACTATCATTGTTTATACCTCCGTATAGAAATCACTGATGTACAAAGTGTGAAGAATAAAGAAGTGATTCTAGTATTTCAAGACGATATTGTTTGAGGACAAGCAACGCTCAAGTGTGGGAATATTTGATAATGCTAAAAACGAACACATATTTCATAGCATTATTCCTCAAGAAAGACAAGCTTTTAGTTGCAATTGTTCTATTTACAAGTGATATTCGTTTAAATAATAAAAGGTGAAGATAAAAGACAGATTCGACGAATTGAAGACGCAAACGACCAAAAAGCTCAAAAGTACAAAAGACAATCAAAGAGGTTCCAATTATTGATAAGAAACGTCTCGAAATTACAAGAGTACAAGATTCAAAACACAAAGTACAAAATATAAAATTGTACGCAAGGACGTTCGAAAATCCGGAACCGGGACCAGAGTCAACTCTCAACGCTCGACGCAACGGACTAAAAATTACAAGGCAACTATGCACATAAATATAATATAATAATTAAATAATTCTTATAATTATTTATATATTATATAAATAAATAAAAACCGTCGGCAAGAGAGACTCCAAAATGGGTGAGCTGTAATTTCAAACTCCGCGACTCGCGGAGTTTGAAGGCCAAAAGGGCCGCGAGTCGCGGAGCCCCAAACTTTGAAACCCCCTATAAAGCCAACCGAATTCTGAGCATTTTTCATCATTTTTTTTTTATATATTAGCGTTGCGCTTCCGGCTTTTAAGAGTATTCCCCGGCAGCGGCGCCAAAAATACTTGATGTTAAAGCTAAGGGGTATAAAATATTATTAAATTTTACAAGAAAATACTATTAAATACGATACAATTTTTCACAAGATATTTATTTATTTAGAGAATGGATATACTTAAACCTTGCTATAACACTTATAGGCAGTGTACCTAATCGTACAGTAGTGTAGTTTTTAGTAAGTCCGGTTCGTTCCACAGGGAATCTTTTTAAACAAAGCTTAACGCTATATTAGTTTACTTTTATAAAAATACAAATATATATATATATAAGTAATATTATTATTATAAAGGGGGGTTTTTACCGTTTAATAACCGGTTTGTCGATTTTAAAACTTTAGTCGCAGTTAAAACCAAATGTAAAATATTAAAAATAAATACAAGACTTAAATTAAAGCGTAAAGTAAATAACGATAATGAAATTGCGAATAATAAAAATGCGATAATTAGAAGTGCAATTAAATATAAAATAAAGGAAATTAAATATGAAATAAAAGAATTATGCTTATTTAAACTTCCGTAATCATGATGTTTGACGTGTTGATTTTAGTTTTATGCCCATGGGTTAATTGTCCTTTGTCCTGGATTATTTAATATGTCCGTCTGGTTTTTGTCCATAACAGTCCATCAGTCATAAATATAAAGTGCGAGTGTCCTCGTCAAATTATTCTTATACCCGAAGTTAAATATTCCAACTAATTGGGGATTCGAATTGTAACAAGGTTTTAATACTTTGTTTAATGAATACACCAGGTTATCGACTGCGTGTAAACCAAGGTTTTACTACTTTGTTAACAATTACACCAATTACCCTTGAATGTAATTCACCCCTGTTTCAACAAGTCTATTAACTATTAATCCAGTTCCGTGTCCGGTAAAATGAATAATTATTGGTATTTATAGATATCCCGCCCACCGTACCCAGTCAAGCGTATGTGGTTATATATAAATACGTCGAATTATAAGTTTGTATATTAAATTAACAAGGTATTGTTTAGTTAATATAAAATCCATTAATAGCCCATAGTCTAATTTCCACAAGTGTCGTTCTTTTATCCAAACCCCAATTATGGTACAAAGCCGAATTACCCAATTTTAGTAATTAGCCCAACATCATGATTACTTCGGATTAAATAAGCATAATAATAACTTAGCTACGAGACATTAATATAAAAAGGTTGAACATAACTTATAATGATTAAAAATAGCGTAGCGTTACACTGACAGAATTTCGACTTACACCTTTACAATATTCGCTAACATACCCTTATTATTAGAATTTAAAATTAAAATTAAAATTAAAATATAAATTATAAATATATATTACGTATATATTGAGAGAAGAAGGAAAAAAAAGATGATGAAAAATGCTCAGAATTCGGTTGGCTTTATAGGGAGTTTCAAAGTTTGGGGCTCCGCGACTCGCGGCACTTTTGGCCTTCAAACTCCGCGAGTCGTGGAGTTTGAAATTACAGCTCACCCATTTTGGAGTCTCTCTTGCCGACGGTTTTTATTTATTTATATAATATATAAATAATTATAAGAATTATTTAATTATTATATTATATTTATGTGCATAGTTGCCTTGTAATTTTTAGTCCGTTGCGTCGAGCGTTGAGAGTTGACTCTGGTCCCGGTTCCGGATTTTCGAACGTCCTTGCGTACAATTTTATATTTTGTACTTTGTGTTTTGAATCTTGTACTCTTGTAATTTCGAGACGTTTCTTATCAATAATCGGAACCTCTTTGATTGTCTTTTGTACTTTTGAGCTTTTTGGTCGTTTGCGTCTTCAATTCGTCGAATCTGTCTTTTGTCTTCACCTTTTATTATTTAAACGAATATCACTTGTAAATAGAACAATTGCAACTAAAAGCTTGTCTTTCTTGAGGAATAATGCTATGAAATATATGTTCGTTTTTAGCATTATCAAATATTCCCACACTTGAGCGTTGCTTGTCCTCAAGCAATATCGTCTTGAAATACTAGAATCACTTCTTTATTCTTCACACTTTGTACATCAGTGATTTCTATTCGGCGGTATAAACAATGATAGTAACGATAGAATCATGGTTAAAGGTGGGTGTGTCATCCACAGTTGCCTCGGGTTTAGGTCAACGACACTTGTAATCAAATAGCCGATTTACTTTCGGTTTCCAAAGCAAAGTGCACATTTGAAAGGCGGTTTACAGTCCCACATGACTATGAAAATGTAGATCCTTAAGGAAATTGGATCTTTATGAAAATATTTGATCTTTTGAAAATTCAATCTAGCTTTTACCCTAGATAAGTTTTCCGGAATAACCCTTCACCGGTGTTTGTAAAATATTTTTGTGGGTTTGGTGGGTTTCAGATTTGAAAATTTTAGCTCAAAACTTGCGGTTTTGTGTCACCCACTTGCTAACCTTGTATTTGGAAAGCAACACGTCCAGTTTACTTGTCCCGTATATTACCTTTCGGTAAACTACCGTCCGGTTGTAAAGGAAAGCGTTGAACAAGCAACTGTTAAGGCAATGTCCCCTGACATGCTTTTAATTATGGTCTATAACGTGTCGGACGCAATTACTATCCTTGGTAGGAGCAATAGAAAGGCTCACCCTTATAATTTTTCGGTCTGGCACAAGGTCCTGTCTTTGACCACTATGCAACCACCGTTCTTACGGTTGACACCCGATTTAGTTCAGGTGACCTAATGAATTTCAATTGAATTCCTAGGATTTTACGTTCAATGGTAATGAACGCATTGAAAATAGGGTTTTCAGAAAACAAATCGGTTTGTAATTTTGATCAAAATATTTTCTCGTTCAAGCTCGAGTTTAGATATCATTGAATTCCATGAGTTTGAATTCTCAATCTTTAAGGTCAATCTCTAGGATTGAGTAATATTAGTCTTAAAAGCTGATTTTTAATCTTTAAGGAGATTATCCTTTCTGGGGATCTGATTCATTAGTCTTATCCAGCTAATTTGCATGGTGCCCCCCCATTTTACGAGATAAATCCTTCTCATGGTTAGGATAAATCTGACCACTTGGCGACCCTGTTTAATGCTGAGGTCCGTGGATTTCCTGCTGATTTTAGTGATGACTTTTCTAGATTTTTCGTCAACCTACAGCTGGTCTGGACGACAACTTCATGACCTAAATCAAGAAGCGCGTGTCTTTTTCGGAAGACTTTACTTCCTTTTAATGATGGAATTGATTCATCGTGTAGATTCATCTCTTCTTTTCTTTCATCGGGTAAAACAGTTTAGTTTAGTCCAAAGCAAAAGTATTTTCAGTTATTTGTACAAAAATATGTGATAAATGTTTAAGATAACTTGGTAAATTTTCCCACACTTGGCTTTTATTTTCCTTTTTATCGTCCTCTATTCCATTTTAAATGAATTTTAACATTTTGGTTTGTTTCTCAATTTATGTCCTTTCCGAGGTTACAATAATTTCGGTGTTAAAACCTAGTTTTATCGTTCATAAATATGTATAAACATGATTTTGAGTTCATTTAATTGAAAATTTTGTAAAATTTTACTAGAATTGGGTAGTCAGTATATAAGACTAGGGCTGTTCTTTATTATCAGAGAGCACTAGATTCTAATACAACTACTGCTTTTCTAGTATTTTTAATGGTAACCAAGTGTTTAAGATAAAAATTTTAAAATCCGAAAGAATTTAACCCCTTCCCACACTTAAGATCTTGCAATGCCCTCATTTGCAAGAAATCAGTAACAATTTAAATTATTGAGGGTGATTTGTGTGAAATTGATTAAATTTTACCAAAGTTTCCAAATATATTGGCGTTTGTTTGCTGAATGATAAATGGTGCACATCATTTGTTCATTCCGTCTCGTTGTTATTTCACATATATTTTGCATCTTGTCGTCAAAATTAGTTGCTTTTGCTGAACTTAATGCCAGTCTTTGAAAATGCGTTGTTTTACCCTGTTGTGTACATAAGATAAACTGCAAACATATATACATATTTTTGAAGTTTGGTATATTACCCCACATTCAAAAATTATTAAAATCTAAGAATAAAAGTTAGAAAATTATAAAAACTATTACAATATTAACATAAGTATTAAACGTATCAACATTACAAATTACAAAATAAATAAAACTAAGTAGACTAAGGATGATACTGGTACCAATAGGGGTTCCAAGCATAACCATAGGTGCTATAAAATGCTTCAGCAGGGTTATACGTAGGATACGGTGGCTGCATCTCTATAGACCAGGGAGGGAATATGGGTTTTGGTGTAGGAATATAGTTTCTACCTATATGTTGGCAATGAGCTATGATTTGGTTCTGATGAACTTGCCAATCTTCAAATGCTCTCTGTCTAGCATTTTCGTACTCCTGTGAAGCTATAAACCTTTGCATTTCTTGCATTTCATTTCCCCCTCCTACATTACCTTGCTGTTGGTTTCTCTCAACCTGTGGATATCTACCATGGTATTGTACTGCGGCGTTATTTTGCCTCTTCAAAACTTTCACACCATGGTATACATTTAAACCTATAGTATCGCGGGGTTCTGGTTCTTCTACTAATAATCCCCCCCGACTTATATCCACACCGAGATATTCAGCAATCAAAGTAATAAAAATACCACCTCCTATTATGCTATGCGGTCTCATCCCCCTAACCATAGCTGATAAATAATAACCCACACAATACGATATACTTACAGCGCTTTGTGGGTCTCGAATACACATATGGTAAAACAAATCCTGTTCATTTACCTTTTCCTTGTTCTTACCTCTTTGTGTAATCGAATTAGCTAAAAACCTATGAATCACTCTTAATTCAGCTCTATCTATATCCAAATAAGAGTAATTTCCCCCTTTGAAACGGTGATGGCTTGTCATTTGACTCCACACACCGTGTGTATCAAAATTAATATCTATCTTTCTACCATTTAGTATCAACCCTCTACAATCGGCAGATGCTAACTCCTCAGGCGTATATATACGTAAAGCCTGAGCCATGTCTAGTAAAGACATGTGGCGCATCGAACCTCCTAACAAAAATCTAATAAAAGATCGATCGGTTAAACTAACTACCCGATCATTTAATTCTATACTACATAACAATTCTTCACACCATACTTTATATACAGGTCTACGCATGGTGAATAAACGTACCCAGTCATTAAAAGTAGAATTACCATACCTCTGTACAAGTAATTCCCTAATTGGCCCGGCCAATTCTACAGCTTCTAAGGGTCCCCATTCTATGACCCTAGGTACCTCAACAACTTTAGAATGAAGCGTATGCAACCCCTTTGATACTTTGGATAATCTATCCAAAGTCTGTCAAATCTCAGGTTCGGATGCAAATCTTCCAAGCGCATATCAGAAAATGTCATGATTGGATGAGGTATATCTTGCTTGTAGTAGTTATCCACCTCATGTTGTTCCGCATTCTCAGTAGGAGCATTGCGAGCTTGGGATGAAGATTCACCCCTTTCAGTCTGCAAAACACATCAAACACAATTTTTTGTGCATCCAAATATGCATTAGTGTCAGCAAAATCATCAATCAAAATAATTACAATGACATGATCAATTTATATCAAACTTAAGCTCATTTTCACATTTTTATCAAATCTACACTTTTTCAAATAAGCATATACGAAAATGTTCGCCAAGTTCATAAGCATTCAACTCAAATAACATGTCAAAATAATCATTAAGCAAGTTTCAAATGGCATTATCTCTCAAAAATCAAGTTCATGAATTTTAGACTTGAAAAAGTCCACTTTAATTCTCAAAATCATGTTTAGGCTCAAAGTTTGGATCATTTAACTACCTAAACATGTTACACTACTTAATTTAGCAACAATTCATGACAAAAATCGGCCATAACCTGTTTATATCAAAAAGCCCCAAATTTGCTAAAGAACACAAACCCTAGATTACTCATAATTTAAATTTTAAGGCTTCTAATCATGTTAAATAGCATCAATCTAGGTTATACAAGCATAATACATAAACAATTTAAGCATAATTACACTAAAAAGCATCAAAATCAAATTGGGGGGAAAATTGCTCAAGAACACTAATTTTCGGATTAAATGGTGTTTAGGTGTAGAAATTTACCGTTTTTCTTGAGTAATTCCTTGATAGCATCCTTCTCAACATGATTTTAGTAAAAGATTTGATGATTAACGGTTAAAAATTGTGATTTTGGGGTTTTTTTTTGGGGTTTTTCGGCAGTTATTTTCGCAGTTTGTTTGAGTTTGTGGTGTGCAACTGAGCTGTTCTGCATTTTTATTTTTTTTTCTGATTTTTGGTCCCTCCGCGAGTCGCGGAGATTTACCCTTCAAACTCCGCGAGTCGCGGAGTTTGGTATTTTTTTATTTTTTATTTTTATATAACTTATACTAATTAAAACAATTAAGTAATTAATTTTAAAATTTTGTTTCCCTTATTATTTAGGACGAGGTCGTTTCGGATCGATGTCCTAGTCCGTCCCTCGACAAAATTTTAAAATTTGTCTTTTTGTAGCGATTGTTTTAAAAGCTAAGATTTTTGGGTTTTTTTAATGTTTTTGGCATACTTTAATTCAATAAGATTAAAAATAATGATAATAAAAGTTCTCGTCCCTCCCTCGGGTAAAGCAATTTCGGTTCAAAGACCTAGTCTTCAACTTACGACGAATTTTAAAAATCATATTTTTAACTTAATGAGATAAAGTAAATTTTTGTTTTTAAATTCACACAATTTAAATATAAAATTCAAAATTAATATTAAAAATTCACACCAAACTTTAAAATTTGAAATGCATAAAATTAAAAATTCATATTTTAAAAATTAAAAATTCACACCAAACTTAATTTAAAAAAAATCATATTATAAATTCACACCAAACTTATATTAATTTTTCAAATATTTATAATTTTAAAAATATTGTTTTTACAAAGTTTACAATATTAATTTTAGATTTATATATTAATTTTAAAAACATGGTAAAATTAAAAATCTTTTTGGCTTTTTATCCCACTTTAATCAATCAAATATTATCAAAAATATGCGCCCCTCTTTTCGGTAAAGTAATTTCGGTTCCAAGACCTAATTTAACTCATGACGAATTTTTGAAATATTTTGGGTTGATTGATTAAAGATATTTATACCTTAAGAATAAACGTTAAATTTCGCAGTGATGTAATAAATTTTTGAATGATATCAATAATTTCGGTCGCCAAACCTAATTTTATTCAATACCAATTTAATACTTTATAGCGAACAAATTAGCGTTTATTATCAAAAGGTTAAAAATAAAAATAAAAATAAAAACTGTACAGACTTACCTGTGAAATAGATTTCTTAGTTATATGATCTATCCCATTCATAAGATAGTCGGTTTAATTGGTTTTCCATGGCTACATAGGCGTAACCTCGAGCATTCAGTGTCTTTTCTTCTAAACATATGAACGGTCCGTCTCTGCATAAAGTAACAAATTCGGTATTTGAATAGGTTTGATTATTTGAACATTTACCTCCATGTGACCATTTTCCGCATTTGTGACATCTT
This sequence comes from Rutidosis leptorrhynchoides, assembly GCF_046630445.1. Classification (NCBI taxonomy): domain Eukaryota; kingdom Viridiplantae; phylum Streptophyta; class Magnoliopsida; order Asterales; family Asteraceae; genus Rutidosis; species Rutidosis leptorrhynchoides. Next base: position 171,116,305 of record NC_092333.1, read on the forward strand.
TCTAGGTGTCGTGCTCTTCTTTTCGCTGCGGATTTTGATTTTCCTTTACCAAATTGTAACTTATTATCTTCGCATCTGGATTCTTTTCTAACTCCGTCCATTCTTTCTCTGATTACTGATACTATTTCACTCGGTAGTGTGTCATTATTACGTTTAGTGATCAAAGCGTGTAGCATTAGACCATGGTTTAGTTCACAGGCAGTCTTCATTTTGTAAAAACCTAAAAAAATAAAAATTCAGAATGGGGGGAGAAGACTAGTTCTTTAGGGTCTGCTAGGGAAAGACCATTCGGGTTTCATTTTCGAGAAATACACGAAAACAGACAATCTAACTCTAACAGAAATACATATTATCCTTTAAAGACTTGATTCTCCCCACACTTAGTTAGCTGTGGTGTCGAAATTGTGATTAACTTCGTTGTCGACTTCCATCGGACCATGTATGTAATGTTTAACTCTGTGACCATTAACTTTAAATTCAATCCCATTTGAATTTATCAATTCTATCGTTCCGTATGGGAAAACTCTTTTGACTATGAATGGTCCAGACCATCTTGATTTCAATTTTCCAGGAAATAGCTTGAATCGTGAATTGAAAAGAAGAACTCTGTCTCCTTCTTTAAATTCTTTGAACTTCTGGTTCTTTTATCATGCCATTTCTTCGTTCTTTCTTTATAGATTAACGAATTTTCGTATGCTTCATGTCTTAATTCTTCTAATTCGTTTAGTTGACTTAATCGTAGACGTCCAGCTTCATGTAAATCAAGATTACATGTCTTCAAAGCCCAAAATGCTTTGTGTTCAATTTCTACTGGAAGATGACATGCTTTTCCATAAACAAGTCTAAAAGGTGTGGTTCCAATTGGAGTTTTGTAGGCTGTTCTAAAAGCCCAGAGTGCATCCTCCAATTTAATGGACCATTCCTTTGGATTTGATCCTACGGTTTTCTCTAGAATACGTTTTAAAGCTCGGTTGGTATTTTCAACTTGTCCACTTGTTTGTGGATGATATGCGGTGGAGATTTTATGAGTTACTCCATATCTTTTAAGAACTTTCTCAAGTTGATTATTACAGAAATGAGTACCCCGATCACTTATTAAAGCTTTTGGTGTTCCAAACCTTGCAAAAAGACGTTTTAAAAAGTTGACTACAACTCGTGCATCGTTAGTTGGGAGAGCTTGTGCTTCCGCCCATTTAGATACATAATCAATGGCTACGAGTATATATAGATTATTATGAGATTTTGGAAATGGACCCATAAAGTCAATACCCCAAATGTCAAATACTTCACATACTTGGATGACATTCTGTGATATTTCATCACGTTGACTTATTTTTCCGGCCCTTTGACAAGCATCACAAGATTTGCAAAGAAGGTTTGCGTCTTTGTAAATTGTAGGCCAATAGAATCCAGCATCATAAACTTTTCTTGCTGTTAGTTGAGGCCCATAATGCCCTCCTGTTGGTCCTGTGTGACAATGGTTTAATATTTTACTAGCTTCATCTCCAAATACACATCGGCGTATTATTCCATCGGGACAACTTTTAAACAAATGTGGATCTTCCCAAAAATAGTGTTTTATATCACTGAAGAATTTCTTTCGTCTTTGGTACGATAATCCTTTTTCAAGGAATCCACATACTAAGTATTTTGCATTGTCTGCAAACCATGGGATTTCATTATAATCTATCTTCAATAGATATTCATCAGGAAAGTTGTCTTGTATGGCTGATTCATTTAGAACTTCTAATTCGGGATTTTCAAGACGAGAAAGATGATCAGCGGCGAGATTTTCTGCTCCTCTTTTATCTCGGATTTCAATATCAAATTCTTGTAAGAGTAAGATCCAACGGATTAATCTTGGTTTAGCATCTTGTTTCGAAAATAAGTATCTAAGAGCAGAATGGTCGGTATAGACCACCGTTTTTGCTAGAACGAGATATGATCGAAATTTGTCAAAAGCAAAGACAATAGCAAGGAGTTCTTTTTTAGTAGTTGTATAGTTCGTTTGTGCTCCTTGTAACATCTTACTAGCATAATATATAGGTTGAAATCGTTTTTCAATCCTTTGTCCTAAAACGGCTCCCATTGCAAAATCACTTGCATCGCACATTAGTTCAAATGGTAGATTCCAATTTGGTGTTATCATGATCGGTGCATTAGTGAGTTTCTCTTTAAGAATATTAAAAGATTTTATACATTCATCTGAAAAGATGAATGGAGCATCTTTTTCTAGGAGTTTATTCATAGGAGTGGCAATTTTAGAAAAATCTTTTATGAAACGTCGGTAAAAACCGGCATGCCCTAGAAAACTCCTAACTCCTCTAACATTGGTGGGATGTGGAAGTTTAGCAATTACATCTACTTTAGCTCTATCCACTTCAATTCCTTCTTTTGAAATTTTATGACCAAGAACGATGCCTTCTTTAACCATGAAATTGCATTTCTCCCAATTAAGTACTAGATTTGATTGTTCGCATCTAATAAGCATTCGTTCCAGATTAACTAGACATGATTCAAATGTATCACCGAAGACTGAAAAGTCATCCATGAAAACTTCCATGCATTCTTCTATCATGTCGTGAAAAATCGCCATCATACACCTTTGAAAGGTTGCAGGGGCGTTGCAAAGTCCAAATGGCATGCGTTTGTAAGAAAAAGTACCATAAGGGCACGTGAATGTGGTTTTCTCTTGGTCTTCGGGTGCTATTGGAATTTGAAAATATCCGGAAAATCCATCTAGAAAACAATAGTAACTATTTCCGGCTAATCTTTCCAACATTTGATCAATGAAAGGTAAGGGAAAGTGATCTTTTCTGGTGGCGTCATTTAATTTTCTATAATCAATACACACACGCCATCCTATTACAGTCCTAGTAGGAATAAGCTCATTTTTCTCATTTGTAATGACAGTCATGCCACCCTTCTTAGGCACGCATTGAACTGGGCTTACCCATGGACTATCAGAAATTGGATAAATTAAACCTGCATCTAGCAGTTTAATAATCTCTTTCTTAACTACATCTTGCATATTAGGATTTAGTCTTCGTTGGCGTTGCACATACGTTTTATGACCTTCTTCCATAAGGATTTTATGTGTGCAATACGAAGGACTTATTCCTTTAATATCATGAATCTTCCATGCAATGGCTGGTTTATGAGCTTTCAACACAGAAATGAGTTGTGATTTCTCATTTTCAGTAAGAGAAGACAATATTATTACAGGTAATTCAGATTCACCATGTAAATAAGCGTATTCCAAATGGTTTGGAAGTGGCTTTAACTCTAATTTCGGAGGTTCTTCTATCGATGATTTGTATCGATATCTGTCTTCTTCTTTTAGCATTTGAATTTCTTCTGTTGTTGGTTCATATCCATTAGCTATAAGTGTAGCTAACATTTCAGCTTCATCAATTGGTTCATTACCTTCTCCTAAAGAACATTCTCCTGTTCCTTGTAATTCTGAAAATTCTTCTAACAATTCTGCATGTGCATCTATAGTTTGAATATAATAACATGTATCATCTGAAGATTGTGGTTGTTGCATTGCTCTATCAACTGAAAACGTAACACTCTCATCCTCTATACTTAAGGTCAGTTTCTTACCGAACACGTCTATCATTGCTTTAGCCGTGTTTAAGAATGGTCTTCCTAATATGAGAGGAACTTGAGAATCTTCTTCCATGTCCAGAACAACAAAATCTACTGGAAATACTAAGGTACCAACTTTAACTAGCATGTTCTCCATTATCCCTCTAGGATATTTTATTGATCTATCGGCTAGTTGTATGCTTATTCTGGTTGGTTTCAATTCTCCAAGGTCTAGTTTAGCGTATAGTGAATACGGCATTAAATTTATACTAGAACCTAAATCTGCCAATGCTTCTATTGAACTAAGACTACCCAGAAAACATGGAATTGTGAAACTTCCTGGATCAGATAGTTTTTCTGGTATCTTATTCAACAGCACTGCTGAACAATTTGCATTCATAGTAACAGCTGAGAGTTCTTCCATTTTCTTTCTATTTGAGATTAGATCTTTCAAGAATTTAGCATATCTAGGCATTCCTGAAATTACATCAATGAAAGGAAGATTTACATTTATCTGTTTAAACATATCCAAGAATTTGGATTGCTCGGCTTCAAGTTTCTCTTTCTTCATTTTACTCGGGTAAGGAAGTGGTGGTTGGTATGGTTTAACATAAGGTTTAGCCTTAACTGTGTTATCTTCATTAACCTTTTCAACTACCGGTTCTTTTTCCTTATCTTGATCAGGTTGTGGTTCTTGTGGAGTAGGAATAGCTTCTTCAGAAGTTACAGGTATTTCAGGTGGTTTAAGTGTTGTACCACTTCTTGTGGTAATGGCTTTAGCTGTTTCATTTCGGGGGTTAGCATTTGTATCACTAGGTAGACTTCCCGGTTTTCTTTCACCTATTAACCTTGCTAGGTTACTTACTTCTTGTTCCAGATTTTGAATAGAAGCTTGTTGATTTCTAAATGCTTGAGCATTTTGTTCATTGGTTAGTTTTTGAGATGTGAAAAACTGCGTTTGAGTTTCAACTAGCTTCGTCATCATATCTTCTAAATTTGGTTTTTTATCATCGGTTTGTTGTGGTGGTTTGTTTTGAAAATTAGGTCTTTGCTGATTGTAAGTATTATTGGATACTTGTTGATTGCTAGGACCTTGTTGGTTGTTGTATGGAATATTTCGGTTATAATTCTGGTTTTGATTGTAAATCGGTCTTGGCGGTTGATAATTATTCTGATAATTATTTCCAGGCCTTTGGTTTATGTATGAAATATTCTCTCTTTGTTCCATTGTTAATTCAATACTGAGACAATCTTTTGTCAAATGTGGTCCTCCACACTGCTCACAACTAATTCGTATTGAGTGAATATCTTTAGTCATCTTTTCCATTCGTCTCTCCACAGCATCTATCTTTGCGGAAATGGAATCTAAGTCATGGCTAGAATCGGCTCTAGCTGCTTTAGATGATCTAACGATATCTTTTTCTTGGTGCCACTCATGTGAGTGGGAAGCAGTGTTATCAATAATTTTGTAAGCATCAGTTTCGATTTTCTTCATAATAGAACCACCAGCTGCTATATCTATGTCTTTCCTTGTAGTGATGTCGCATCCTTGGTAGAATATTTGTAATATTTGACAGGTGTCTAAACCATGTTGCGGACATCCTCTTAACAACTTTTCATATCTTGTCCACGCCTCATATAGAGTTTCATTTGGCTTCTATGTAAACGTAACAATTTCTGCTTGAAGTCTTACGGCTTTAGATGCAGGAAAGAATTGTTTAAGAAATTTTTCAACTAAAACATCCCATGTCTCAATCGCCCCTTCAGGTAATGATTCCAACCAATCTTTGGCTTCTCCCTTTAAAGTCCAGGGAAATAACATGAGATATATCTGTTCATCCTCCACTTCTCGGATTTTAAATAGTGTGCATATCCTATTAAAGGTACGTAAATGTTCATTTGGATCTTCCTTCGGCGCACCACTAAATTGGCATTGATTAGTCACCATGTGTAGAATTTGTCCTTTGATTTCATAATCTGGCGCATTAATGTCTGGATGAGTAATTGCGTGACCTTGGCCAGTGCGTTTAGCTCTCATTCGGTCTTCCATACTTAAAGGTTCCAGATTCTCCATAATTGAATTTGTTGAATCGGAATCACTAGAGGATTCTGATTTAATGGTTCGTTCCTCAACAATCTCTGTTTGAATGATTGGTGGTTCCGGAGGAAAATTTAATGGTTCAGGATCTACGAATCGTTCCTGAATATTCTCCGGATTCTCAATTGTGAGGTCAGGTTCAAAAAATGGATTATCGGAAATTTGAACTGAAGTACTTGGTCGACTGGATGACGATTCTAAAGAAAAATCAACGGCGGTAATATTTGCTAAATGTCTTGATCTAGTTACAGGTGGTGAACGTACAAAAGGTGGTGAACGTCTTGCTCGGTGCATTCACTGAATATCCTATTAGTTTTTAAAAGGAAAGAAAAATTATAATAAGTTATCCAATCAATAGACTTTTCTGATTTTGCCCACGTTTCGAATAGCCAAAAGATGCAGCAGAGGGGCAGGATTTGTTTGGTCTCAATATAATTGAGGACTGTTTGGCTCCAATAACCCGGTCCACGTACAAATCCAACTATTACTACGAACCAGAAAATTTTGATGTCTATCAATTTAACCACTTAAAATAAATTTTCGAAATTTTAAGAAATTAAGATAAGAAGTAGAATAAAAATCTATGTCCTAAAACTAGAATAGCGAGAAATAAGAAAGAAAAAGAGTTCGTCGGAAAAAGGTTGAAAAAAAAAATGGTTGAAAAATAAAAGGTGATGGAAAAATAAAAGAAACTTATAAAACTTAAAAACACTTGACTAACCTAACCTTATTACTACAACTAACTTAAAATTATAATCGCAAATTGAGATTACTAATTGGAATGATAATTGATACATAGATAAAAGGCGTCTAAAAATATTAAAGCTTACAGGAAAAACTAAATCCTAAATGGAAATAACTTTAAAAAGAAACTAAAACTTAAAAAGGCGTCGCAAAATTCTAAAGCACCTAAGTCTTAGTCTAAAGAAAAAGCACTTAAGGAATTCTACGGCAAAGCCTAAAAATCTAGAAATAAAAATAACTATGGTAAAAAACTAAGTTTAAAACTAAATATGAGCGAAAAATACAAATATTACGCAAAAACAATTAAAAAGGGACAAAATATAAAAATATATAAAAAGTTGAAAAAATTACAATTTTTATAAAAATATTATTTTTATATTATTTATTTATTAAAACTACTAATTTTATAAATTAATTAAACTAATTAATACTAAATACATAAATTAAATAAAAAGTAAAAGTAATAATAAAACTAATAATAATAATAATAATAATTAGGGTTAAATAATAATAATAATTAATAATTACCCGTAATTAATGCTGAATTAGGGTTCTGTCAGCGTGTCAGGGAAACTCCGCGAGTTGCGGTATTTAAAGCAGCAAACCCCGCGAGTCGCGGGGTTTCAAAATTCAAACCTGGAACAGTTTAAAACTGACGCGTTCTTTTTTTTTTTCTGTTTTAAATTTTTCTGTTTTATAATCTAAAATTTATATATAATAAAAACTTATATTTAAAAACTAAAATAAAAATAGAATTACTTTATAATTTTATAAATAAAAATCGTAAAACTAGATTTATATATATATTTTATTTTTTTCGGTTTTTATATTTATAAAATATATTTATAAAATAAATTAAATAAAACTTATATTTTTACAAACTAAAGAAACTTTATAAAACTTAAATATTTATCAAACTCATAAAAATATTTATATTTATATTTTTCTTTTTATATTTTAGAATATTTAAAACGTATTTTTATAAAAACGAATTTTAATAAAAGTAAACTAAAAATCTTTTTTTTTTATATTAGCGTTGCGCTTCCGGCTTTTAAGAGTATTCCCCGGCAGCGTCGCCAAAAATACTTGATGTTTCAAGAGGTGTATACGAAATAGTTTATATTTTTACAGGAAATACTATTAAATACGATACAATTTTACACAAGATATTTATTTATTTTTAGAATGGATATACTTAAACCTTGCTACAACACTTATAGGCAGTGTACCTAATCGTACAGTAGTGTAGTTTTTAGTAAGTCCGGTTCGTTTCACAGGGAATCTTTTTAAACAAAGCTTAACGCTATATTAGTTTACTTTAATAAAAATACAAATATATATATAAGTAATATTATTATTATAAAGGGGGGTTTTTACCGTTTAATGACCGGTTTGTCGATTTTTAAAACTTTAGTCGCAGTTAAAACCAAATGTAAAATAATAAATATAAATACAAGACTTAAATTAAAGCGTAAAGTAAATAACAATAATGAAATTGCGAATAATAAAAGTGTGATAAAATAAACTTGCGATAATTAAAAAGTACGATAATTAAAAGTACAATTAAATACAATAACAATAAAAATGCGATAATTAGAAGTGCAATTAAATATAAAATAAAGGAAATTAAATATGAAATAAAAGAATTATGCTTATTTAAACTTCCGTAATCATGATGTTTGACGTGTTGATTTTAGTTTTATGCCCATGGGTTAATTGTCCTTTGTCCTGGATTATTTAATATGTCCATACGGATTTGTCCATAATAGTCCATCAGTCATAAATATAAAGAGCGAAAGCCTTCGTCAAATTATTCTTATTCCCGAAGTTAAATATTCCAACTAATTGGGGATTCGAATTGTAACAAGGTTTTAATACTTTGTTTAATGAATACACCAGGTTATCGACTGCGTTTAAACCAAGGTTTTACTACTTTGTTAACAATTACACCAATTACCCTTGAATGTAATTCACCCCTGTTTCAACAAGTCTATTAACTATTAATCCAGTTCCGTATTCGGTAAAATGAATAATTATTGGTATTTATAGATATCCCGCCCACCGTACCCAGTCAAGCGTATGTGGTTATATATAAATACGTCGAATTATAAGTTTGTATATTAAATTAACAAGGTATTGTTTAGTTAATATAAAACCCATTAATAGCCCATAGTCTAATTTCCACAAGTGTCGTTCTTTTATCCAAACCCCAATTATGGTACAAAGCCCAATTACCCAATTTTAGTAATTAGCCCAACATCATGATTACTTCGGATTAAATAAGCATAATAATAACTTAGCTACGAGACATTAATATAAAAAGGTTGAACATAACTTACAATGATTAAAAATAGCGTAGCGTTACACGGACAGAATTTCGACTTACACCTTTACAATATTCGCTAACATACCCTTATTATTAGGATTTAAAATTAAAATTAAAATTAAAATATAAATTATAAATATATATTACGTATATATTGAGAGAAGAAGGAAAAAAATGATGAAAAATGCTCAGAATTCGGTTGGCTTTATAGGGAGTTTCAAAGTTTGGGGCTCCGCGACTCGCGGCCCTTTTGGCCTTCAAACTCCGCGAGTCGCGGAGTTTGAAATTACAGCTCACCCATTTTGGAGTCTCTCTTGCCGACGGTTTTTATTTATTTATATAATATATAAATAATTATAAGAATTATTTAAATATTATATTATATTTATGTGCATAGTTGCCTTGTAATTTTTAGTCCGTTGCGTCGAGCGTTGAGAGTTGACTCTGGTCCCGGTTCCGGATTTTCGAACGTCCTTGTGTACAATTTTATATTTTGTAATTTGTGTTTTGAATCTTGTACTCTTGTAATTTCGAGACGTTTCTTATCAATAATTAGAACCTCTTTGATTGTCTTTTGTACTTTTGAGCTTTTTGGTCGTTTGCGTCTTCAATTCATCGAATCTGTCTTTTGTCTTCACCTTTTATTATTTAAACGAATATCACTTGTAAATAGAACAATTGCAACTAAAAGCTTGTCTTTCTTGAGGAATAATGCTATGAAATATATGTTCATTTTTAGCATTATCAAATATTCCCACACTTGAGCGTTGCTTGTCCTCAAGCAATATCGTCTTGAAATACTAGAATCACTTCTTTATTCTTCACACTTTGTACATCAGTGATTTCTATACGGTGGTATAAACAATGATAGTAACGATAGAATCATGGTTAAAGGTGGGTGTGTCATCCATAGTTGCCTCGGGTTTAGGTCAACGACACTTGCAATCAAATAGCCGATTTACTTTCGGTTTCCAAAGCAAAGTGCACATTTGAAAGGCGGTTTACAGTCCCACATGACTATGAAAATGTAGATCCTTAAGGAAATTGGATCTTTATGAAAATATTTGATCTTTTGAAAATTCAATCTAGCTTTTACCCTAGATAAGTTTTCCGGAATAACCCTTCACCGGTGTTTGCAAAATATTTTTGTGGGTTTGGTGGGTTTCAGATTTGAAAATTTTAGCTCAAAACTTGCGGTTTTGTGTCACCCACTTGCTAACCTTGTATTTGGAAAGTAACACGTCCAATTTACTTGTCCCGTATATTACCTTTCGGTAAACTACCGTCCGGTTGTAAAGGAAAGCGTTGAACAAGCAACTGTTAAGGCAATGTCCCCTGACATGCTTTTAATTATGGTCTATAACGTGTCGAACGCAATTACTATCCTTGGTAGGAGCAATAGAAAGGCTCACCCTTATAATTTTTCGGTCTGGCAAAAGGTCCTGTCTTTGACCACTATGCAACCACCGTTCTTACGATTGACACCCGATTTAGTTCAGGTGACCTAATGAATTTCAGGTGAATTCCTAGGATTTTACGTTCAATGGTAATGAACGCATTGAAAATAGGGTTTTCAGAAAACAAATCAGTTTGTAATTTTGATCAAAATATTTTCTCGTTCAAGCTCGAGTTTAGATATCATTGAATTCCATGAGTTTGAATTCTCAATCTTTAAGGTCAATCTCTAGGATTGAGTAATATTAGTCTTAAAAGCTGATTTTTAATCTTTAAGGAGATTATCCTTTCTGGGGATCTGATTCATTAGTCTTATCCAGCTAATTTGCATGGTGCCCCCCCATTTTACGAGATAAATCCTTCTCATGGTTAGGATAAATCTGACCACTTGGCGACCCTGTTTAATGCTGAGGTCCGTGGATTTCCTACTGATTTTAGTGATGACTTTTCTAGATTTTTCGTCAACCTACAGCTGGTCTGGACGACAACTTCATGACCTAAATCAAGAAGCGCGTGTCTTTTTCGGAAGACTTTACTTCCTTTTAATGATGGAATTGATTCATCGTGTAGATCCATCTCTTCTTTTCTTTCATCGGGTAAAACAGTTTAGTTTAGTCCAAAGCAAAAGTATTTTCAGTTATTTGTACAAAAATATGTGATAAATGTTTAAGATAACTTGGTAAATTTTCCCACACTTGGCTTTTATTTTCCTTTTTATCGTCCTATATTCCATTTTAAATGAATTTTAACATTTTGGTTTGTTTCTCAATTTATGTCCTTTCCGAGGTTACAATAATTTCGGTGTTAAAACCTAGTTTTATCGTTCATAAATATGTATAAACATGATTTTGAGTTCATTTAATTGAAAATTTTGTAAACTTTTACTAGAATTGGGTAGTCAGTATATAAGACTAGGGCTTTTCTTTATTATCAGAGAGTACTAGATTCTAATACAACTACTGCTTTACTAGTATTTTTAATGGTAACCAAGTGTTTAAGATAAAAATTTTAAAATCCGAAAGAATTTAACCCCTTCCCACATTTAAGATCTTGCAATGCCCTCATTTGCAAGAAATCAGTAACAATTTTCAAAGACTGGCGTTTGTTTGCTGAATGATAATTGGTGCACATCATTTGTTCATTCCGTCTAGTTGTTATTTCACATATATTTTGCATCTTGTCGTCAAAATTAGTTGCTTTTGCTGAACTTAATGCCAGTCTTTGAAAATGCGTTGTTTTACCCTGTTGTGTACATAAGATAAAATGCAAACATATATACATATTTTTGAAGTTTGGTATATTACCCCACATTCAAAAATTATTAAAATCTAAGAATAAAAGTTAGAAAATTATAAAAACTATTACAATATTAACATAAGTATTAAACGTATAAACATTACAAATTACAAAATAAATAAAACTAAGTAGACTAAGGATGATACTGGTACCAATAGGGGTTCCAAGCATAACCATAGGTGCTATAAAATGCTTCGGCAGGGTTATACGTAGGATACGGTGGCTGCATCTCTATAGACCAGGGAGGGAATATGGGTTTTGGTGTAGGAATATAGTTTCTACCTATATGTTGGCAATGAGCTATGATTTGGTTCTGATGAACTTGCCAATCTTCAAATGCTCTATGTCTAGCATTTTCGTACTCCTGTGAAGCTATAAACCTTTGCATTTCTTGCATTTCATTTCCCCCTCCTACATTACCTTGCTGTTGGTTTCTCTCAACCTGTGGATGTCTACCATGGTATTGTACTGCGGCGTTATTTCGCCTCTTCAAAACTTTCGCACCATGGTATACATTTAAACCTATTGTATCGCGGGGTTCTGGTTCTTCTACTAATAATCCCCCCCGACTTATATCCACACCGAGATATTCAGCAATCAAAGTAATAAAAATACCACCTCCTATTATGCTATGCGGTCTCATCCCCCTAACCATAGCTGATAAATAATAACCCACACAATACGGTATACTTACAGCGCTTTGTGGGTCTCGAATACACATATGGTAAAACAAATCCTGTTCATTTACCTTTTCCTTGTTCTTACCTCTTTGTGTAATCGAATTAGCTAAAAACCTATGAATCACTCTTAATTCAGCTCTATCTATATCCAAATAAAAGTAATTTCCCCCTTTGAAACGGTGATGGCTTGTCATTTGACTCCACACACCGTGTGTATCAAAATTTTCATCTATCTTTCTACCATTTAGTATCAACCCTCTACAATCGGCAGATGCTAACTCCTCAGGCGTATATATACGTAAAGCCTGAGCCATGTCTAGTAAAGACATGTGGCGCATCGAACCTCCTAACAAAAATCTAATAAAAGATCAATCGGTTAAACTAGCTACCCGATCATTTAATTCTATACTACATAACAATTCTTCACACCATACTTTATATACAGGTCTACGCATGGTGAATAAACATACCCAGTCATTAAAAGTAGAATTACCATACCTCTGTACAAGTAATTCCCTAATTGGCCCGGCCAATTCTACAGCTTCTAAGGGTCCCCATTCTATGACCCTAGGTACCTCAACAACTTTAGAATGAAGCGTATGCAACCCCCTTTGATACTTTGGATAATCTATCCAAAGTCTGTCAAATCTCAGGTTCGGATGCAAATCTTCCAAGTGCATATCAGAAAATGTCATGACTGGATAGGTATATCTTGCTTGTAGTAGTTATCCACCTCCTGTTGTTCCGCATTCTCAGCAGGAGCATTGCGAGCTTGGGATGAAGATTCACCCCTTTCAGTCTGCAAAACACATCAAACACAATTTTTTGTGCATCCAAATATGCATTAGTGTCAGCAAAATCATCAATCAAAATAATTACAATGACATGATCAATTTATATCAAACTTAAGCTCATTTTCACATTTTTATCAAATCTACACTTTTTCAAATAAGCATATACGAAAATGTTCGCCAAGTTCATAAGCATTCAACTCAAATAACATGTCAAAATAATCATTAAGCAAGTTTCAAATGGCATTATCTCTCAAAAATCAAGTTCATGAATTTTAGACTTGAAAAAGTCCACTTTAATTCTCAAAATCATGTTTAGCCTCAAAGTTTGGATCATTTAACTACCTAAACATGTTACACTACTTAATTTAGCAACAATTCATGACAAAAATCGGCCATAACCTGTTTATATCAAAAAGCCCCAAATTTGCTCAAGAACACAAACCCTAGATTACTCAAAATTTAAAGTTTAAGGCTTCTAATCATGTTAAATAGCATCAATCTAGGTTATACAAGCATAATACATAAACAATTTAAGCATAATTACACAAAAAAGCATCAAAATCAAATTGGGGAAAAAATTGCTCAAGAACACTAATTTTCGGATTAAATGGTGTTTAGGTGTAGAAATGTACCGTTTTTCTTGAGTAATTCCTTGATAGCATCCTTCTCAACATGATTTTAGTAAAAGATTTGATGATTAACGGTTAAAAATTGTGATTTTGGGGGGTTTTTTTCGGGGTTTTTCGGCAGTTATTTTCGCAGTTTGTTTGAGTTTGTGGTGTGCAACTGAGCTGTTCTGCGTTTTTATTTTTTTTCTGATTTTTGGTCCCTCCGCGAGTCGCGGAGATTTACCCTTCAAACTCCGCGACTCGCGGAGTTTGGTTTTTTTTTTTTTCTTTTCTTTTCTTTTTATATATCTTATACTAATTAAAACAATTAAGTAATTAATTTTAAAATTTTGTTTCCATTGTTATTTAGGACGAGGTCGTTTCGGATCGATGTCCTAGTCCGTCCCTCGACAAAATTTTAAAATTTGTCTTTTTGTAGCGATTGTTTTAAAAGCTAAGATTTTTGGGTTTTTTTAATGTTTTTGGCATACTTTAATTCAATAAGATTAAAAATAATGATAATAAAAGTTCTCGTCCCTCCCTCGGGTAAAGCAATTTCGGTTCAAAGACCTAGTCTTCAACTTACGACGAATTTTAAAAATCATATTTTTAACTTAATGAGATAAAGTAAATTTTTGTTTTTAAATTCACACAATTTAAATATAAAATTCAAAATTAATATTAAAAATTCACACCAAACTTTAAAATTTGAAATGCATAAAATTAAAAAATTCATATTTTAAAAATTAAAAATTCACACCAAACTTAATTTAAAAAAAATCATATTATAAATTCACACCAAACTTATATTAATTTTTCAAATATTTATAATTTTAAAAATATTGTTTTTACAAAGTTTACAATATTAATTTTAGATTTATATATTAATTTTAAAAACATGGCAAAATTAAAAATCTTTTTGGCTTTTTATCCCACTTTAATCAATCAAATATTATCAAAAATATGCGCCCCTCTTTTCGGTAAAGTAATTTCGGTTCCAAGACCTAATTTAACTAATGACGAATTTTTGAAATATTTTGGGTTGATTGATTAAAGATATTTATACCTTAAGAATAAACGTTAAATTGCGCAGTGATGTAATAAATTTTTTTGAATGATATCAATAATTTCGGTCGCCAAACCTAATTTTATTCAATACCAATTTAATACTTTATAGCGAACAAATTAGCGTTTATTATCAAAAGGTTAAAAATAAGAAAAAATAAAATAAAAACTGTACAGACTTACCTGTGAAATAGATTTCTTAGTTATATGATCTATCCCATTCATAAGATAGTCAGTTTAATTGGTTTTCCATAGCTACATAGGCGTAACCTCGAGCATTCAGTGTCTTTTCTTCTAAACATATGAACGGTCCGTCTCTGCATAAAGTAACAAATTCGGTATTTGAATAGGTTTGATTATTTGAACATTTACCTCCATGTGACCATTTTCCGCATTTGTGACATCTTTCTAGGTGTCGTGCTCTTCTTTTCGCTGCGGATTTTGATTTTCCTTTACCAAATTGTAACTTATTATCTTCGAATCTGGATTCTTTTCTAACTCCGTCCATTCTTTCTCTGATTACTGATACTATTTTACTCGGTAGTGTGTCATTATTACGTTTAGTGATCAAAGCGTGTAGCACCAGACCATGGTTTAGTTCACAGGCAGTCTTCATTTTGTAAAAACCTAAAAAAAATAAAAATTCAGAATGGGGGGAGAAGACTAGTTCTTTAGGGTCTGCTAGGGAAAGACCATTCGGGTTTCATTTTCGAGAAATACACGAAAACAGACAATCTAACTCTAACAGAAATACATATTATCCTTTAAAGACTTGATTCTCCCCACACTTAGTTAGCTGTGGTGTCGAAATTGTGATTAACTTCGTTGTCGACTTCCATCGGACCATGTATGTAATGTTTAACTCTGTGACCATTAACTTTAAATTCAATCCCATTTGAATTTATCAATTCTATCGTTCCGTATGGGAAAACTCTTTTGACTATGAATGGTCCAGACCATCTTGATTTCAATTTTCCAGGAAATAGCTTGAATCGTGAATTGAAAAGAAGAACTCTGTCTCCTTCTTTAAATTCTTTTGAACTTCTGATTCTTTTATCATGCCATTTCTTCGTTCTTTCTTTATAGATTAACGAATTTTCGTATGCTTCATGTCTTAATTCTTCTAATTCGTTTAGTTGACTTAATCGTAGACGTCCAGCTTCATGTAAATCAAGATTACATGTCTTCAAAGCCCAAAATGCTTTGTGTTCAATTTCTACTGGAAGATGACATGCTTTTCCATAAACAAGTCTAAAAGGTGTGGTTCCAATTGGAGTTTTGTAGGCTGTTCTAAAAGCCCAGAGTGCATCCTCCAATTTAATGGTCCATTCCTTCGGATTTGATCCTACGGTTTTCTCTAGAATACGTTTAAAAGCTCGGTTGGTATTTTCAACTTGTCCACTTGTTTGTGGATGATATGCGGTGGAGATTTTATGAGTTACTCCATATCTTTTAAGAACTTTCTCAAGTTGATTATTACAGAAATGAGTACCTCGATCACTTATTAAAGCTTTCGGTGTTCCAAACCTTGCAAAAAGACGTTTTAAAAAGTTGACTACAACTCGTGCATCGTTAGTTGGGAGAGCTTGTGCTTCCGCCCATTTAGATACATAATCAATGGCTACGAGTATATATAGATTATTATGAGATTTTGGAAACGGACCCATAAAGTCAATACCCCAAATGTCAAATACTTCACATACTTGAATGACATTTTGTGGCATTTCATCACGTTGACTTATTTTTCCGGCCCTTTGACAAGCATCACAGGATTTGCAACGAAGGTGTGCGTCTTTGTAAATTGTAGGCCAATAGAATCCAGCATCATAAACTTTTCTTGCTGTTAGTTGAGGCCCATAATGCCCTCCTGTTGGTCCTGTGTGACAATGGTTTAATATTTTACTAGCTTCATCTCCAAATACACATCGGCGTATTATTCCATCGGGACAACTTTTAAACAAATGTGGATCTTCCCAAAAATAGTGTTTTATATCACTGAAGAATTTCTTTCGTCTTTGGTACGATAATCCTTTTTCAAGGAATCCACATACTAAGTAGTTTGCATAGTCTGTAAACCATGGGATTTCATTTTAATCTATCTTCAATAGATATTCATCAGGAAAGTTGTCTTGTATGGCCGATTCATTTAGAACTTCTAATTCGGGATTTTCAAGACGAGAAAGATGATCAGCGACGAGATTTTCTGCTCCTCTTTTATCTCGGATTTCAATATCAAATTCTTGTAAGAGTAAGATCCAACGGATTAATCTTGGTTTAGCATCTTGTTTCGAAAATAGGTATCTAAGAGCAGAATGGTCGGTATAGACCACCGTTTTTGCTAGAACGAGATATGATCGAAATTTGTCAAAAGCAAAGACAATAGCAAGGAGTTCTTTTTCAGTAGTTGTATAGTTCGTTTGTGCTCCTTGTAACGTCTTACTAGCATAATATATAGGTTGAAATCATTTTTCAATCCTTTGTCCTAAAACGGCTCCCATTGCAAAATCACTTGCATCGCACATTAGTTCAAATGGTAGATTCCAATTTGGTGTTATCATGATCGGTGCATTAGTGAGTTTCTCTTTAAGAATATTAAAAGATTTTATACATTCATCTGAAAAGATGAATGGAGCATCTTTTTCTAGGAGTTTATTCATATGAGTGGCAATTTTAGAAAAATCTTTTATGAAACGTCGGTAAAAACCGGCATGCCCTAGAAAACTCCTAACTCCTCTAACATTGGTGGGATGTGGAAGTTTAGCAATTACATCTACTTTAGCTCTATCCACTTCAATTCCTTCTTTTGAAATTTTATGACCAAGAACGATGCCTTCTTTAACCATGAAATGGCATTTCTCCCAATTAAGTACTAGATTTGATTGTTCACATCTAATAAGCATTCGTTCCAGATTAACTAGACATGATTCAAATGTATCACCGAAGACTGAAAAGTCATCCATGAAAACTTCCATGCATTCTTCTATCATGTCGTGAAAAATCGCCATCATACACCTTTGAAAGGTTGCAGAGGCGTTGCAAAGTCCAAATGGCATGCGTTTGTAAGCAAAAGTACCATAAGGGCACGTGTATGTGGTTTTCTCTTGATCTTCGGGTGCTATTGGAATTTGAAAATATCCGGAAAATCCATCTAGGAAATAATAGTAACTATTTCCGGCTAATCTTTCCAACATTTGATCTATGAAAGGTAAGGGAAAGTGATCTTTTCTGGTGGCGTCATTTAATTTTCTATAATCAATACATACACGCCATCCTGTTACAGTCCTAGTAGGAATAAGCTCATTTTTCTCATTTGTAATGACAGTCATGCCACCCTTCTTAGGCACGCATTGAAATGGGCTTACCCATGGACTATCAGAAATTGGATATATCAAACCTGCATCTAGCAGTTTAATAATCTCTTTTTTAACTACATCTTGCATATTTGGATTTAGTCTTCGTTGGCGTTGCACATACGTTTTATGACCTTCTTCCATAAGGATTTTATGTGTGCAATACGAAGGACTTATTCCTTTAATATCATGAATCTTCCATGCAATGGCTGGTTTATGGGCTTTCAACACAGAAATGAGTTGTGATTTCTCATTTTCAGTAAGAGAAGACAATATTATTACAGGTAATTCAGATTCACCATGTAAATAAGCGTATTCCAAATGGTTTGGAAGTGGCTTTAACTCTAATTTCGGAGGTTCTTCTATTGATGATTTATATCGATATCTGTCTTCTTCTTTTAGCATATTTATTTCTTCTGTTGTTGATTCATATCCATTAGCTATAAGTGTAGCTAACATTTCAGCTTCATCAATTGGTTCATTACCTTCTCCTAAAGAACATTCTCCTGTTCCTTGTAATTCTGGAAATTCTTCTAATAATTCTGCATGTGCATCTATAGTTTGAATATAATAACATGTATCATCTGCAGATTGTGGTTGTTGCGTTGCTCTATCAACTGAAAAGGTATCACTCTCGTCCTCTATACTTAGGGTCAGTTTCTTACCGAACACGTCTATCATTGCTTTAGTCGTGTTTAAGAATGGTCTTCCTAATATGAGAGGAACTTGAGAATCTTCTTCCATGTCCAGAACAACAAAATCTACTTGAAATACTAAGGTACCAACTTTAACTAGCATGTTCTCCATTATCCCTCTAGGATATTTTATTGATCTATCGGCTAGTTGTATGCTTATTCTGGTTGATTTCAATTCTCCAAGGTCTAGTTTAGCGTATAGTGAATACGGCATTAAATTTATACTAGCACCTAAATCTGCCAATGCTTCTATTGAACTAAGACTACCCAGAAAATATGGAATTGTGAAACTTCCTGGATCAGATAGTTTTTCTGGTATCTTATTCAACAGCACTGCTGAACAATTTGCATTCATAGTAACAGCCGAGAGTTCTTCCATTTTCTTTCTATTTGAGATTAGATCTTTCAAGAATTTAGCATATCTAGGCATTCCTGAAATTACATCAATGAAAGGAAGATTTACATTTATCTGTTTAAACATATCCAAGAATTTGGATTGCTCGGCTTCAAGTTTCTCTTTCTTCATTTTACTCGGGTAAGGAAGTGGTGGTTGGTATGGTTTAACATAAGGTTTAGCCTTAACTGTGTTATCTTCATTAACCTTTTCAACTACCAGTTCTTTTTCCTTATCTTGATCAGGTTGTGGTTCTTGTGGAGTAGGAATAGCTTCTTCAGAAGTTACAGGTATTTCAGGTGGTTTAAGTGTTGTACCACTTCTTGTGGTAATGGCTTTAGCTGTTTCATTCCGGGGGTTAGCATTTGTATCACTAGGTAGACTTCCCGGTTTTCTTTCACCTATTAACCTTGTTAGGTTACTTACTTCTTGTTCCCGATTTTGAATAGAAGCTTGTTGATTTCTAAATGCTTGAGCATTTTGTTCATTGGTTTGTTTTTGAGATGTGAAAAACTGCGTTTGAGTTTCAACTAGCTTCGTCATCATATCTTCTAAATTTGGTTTTTTATCATCGGTTTGTTGTGGTGGTTTGTTTTGAAAATTAGGTCTTTGCTGATTGTAAGTATTATTGGATACTTGTTGATTGCTAGGACCTTGTTGGTTGTTGTATGGAATATTTCGGTTATAATTCTGGTTTTGATTGTAAATCAGTCTTGGCGGTTGATAATTATTCTGATAATTATTTCCAGGCCTTTGGTTTATGTATGAAATATTCTCTCTTTGTTCCATTGTTAATTCAATACTGAGACAATCTTTTGTCAAATGTGGTCCTCCACACTGCTCACAACTAATTCGTATTGAGTGAATATCTTTAGTCATCTTTTCCATTCGTCTCTCCACAGCATCTATCTTTGCGGAAATGGAATCTAAGTCATGGCTAGAATCGGCTCTAGCTGCTTTAGATGATCTAACGATATCTTTTTCTTGGTGCCACTCATGTGAGTGGGAAGCAGTGTTATCAATAATTTTGTAAGCATCAGTTTCGGTTTTCTTCATAATAGAACCACCAGCTGCTATATCTATGTCTTTCCTTGTAGTGATGTCGCATCCTTGGTAGAATATTTGTACTATTTGACAGGTGTCTAAACCATGTTGCGGACATCCTCTTAACAACTTTCCATATCTTGTCCACGCCTCATATAGAGTTTCATTTGGCTTCTGTGTAAACGTAACAATTTCTGCTTGAAGTCTTACGGCTTTAGATGCAGGAAAGAATTGTTTAAGAAATTTTTCAACTAAAACATCCCATGTCTCAATCGCCCCTTCAGGTAATGATTCCAACCAATCTTTGGCTTCTCCCTTTAAAGTCCAGGGAAATAACATGAGATATATCTGTTCATCCTCCACTTCTCGGATTTTAAATAGTGTGCATATCCTATTAAAGGTACGTAAATGTTCATTTGGATCTTCCTTCGGCGCACCACTAAATTGGCATTGATTAGTCACCATGTGTAGAATTTGTCCTTTGATTTCATAATCTGGCGCATTAATGTCTGGATGAGTAATTGCGTGACCTTGGCCAGTGCGTTTATCTCTCATTCGGTCTTCCATACTTAAAGGTTCCAGATTCTCCATAATTGAATTTGTTGAATCGGAATCACTAGAGGATTCTGATTTAATGGTTCGTTCCTCAACAATCTTTGTTTGAATGATTGGTGGTTCCGGAGGAAAACTTAATGGTTCAGGATCTACGAATCGTTCCTGAATATTTTCCAGATTCTCAATTGTGAGGTCGGGTTCAAAAAATGGATTATCAGAAATTTGAGCTGAAGTACTTGGTCGACTGGATGACGATTCTAAAGAAAAATCAACGGCGGTAATATTTGCTAAATGTCTTGATCTAGTTACAGGTGGTGAACGTACAAAAGGTGGTGAACGTCTTGCTCGGTGCATTCACTGAATATCCTATTAGTTTTTAAAAGGAAAGAAAAATTATAATAAGTTATCCAATCAATAGACTTTTCTGATTTTGCCCACGTTTCGAATAGCCAAAAGATGCAGCAGAGGGGCAGGATTCGTTTGGTCTCAATATAATTGAGGACTGTTTGGCTCCAATAACCCGGTCCACGTACAAATTCAACTATTACTACGAACCAGAAAATTTTGATGTCTATCAATTTAACCACTTAAAATAAATTTTCGAAATTTTAAGAAATTAAGATAAGAAGTAGAATAAAAATCTATGTCCTAAAACTAGAATAGCGAGAAATAAGAAAGAAAAAGAGTTCGTCGGGAAAAGGTTGAAAAAAAAATGGTTGAAAAATAAAAGGTGACGGAAAAATAAAAGAAACTTATAAAACTTAAAAACACTTGACTAACCTAACCTTATTACTACAACTAACTTAAAATTATAATCGCAAATTGAGATTATTAATTGGAATGATAATTGATACATACGTAAAAGGCGTCTAAAAATATTAAAGCTTATAGGAAAAACTAAATCCCAAATGGAAATAACTTTAAAAAGAAACTAAAACTTAAAAAGGCGTCGCAAAATTCTAAAGCACCTAAGTCTTAGTCTAAAGAAAAAGCACTTAAGGAATTCTACGGCAAAGCCTAAAAATCTAGAAATAAAAATAACTATGGTAAAAAACTAAATTTAAAACTAAATATGAGCGAAAAATACAAATATTACGCTAAAACAATTAAAAAGGGACAAAATATAAAAATATACAAAAAGTTGTAAAAATTACAATTTTTATAAAAATATTATTTTTATATTATTTATTTATTAAAACTACTAATTTTATAAATTAATTAAACTAATTAATACTAAATACATAAATTAAATAAAAAGTAAAAGTAATAATAAAACTAATTATAATAATAATAATAATTAGGGTTAAATAATAATAATAATTAATAATTACCCGTAATTAATGCTGAATTAGGGTTCTGTCAGCGTGTCAGGGAAACTCCGCGAGTTGCGGTATTTAAAGCAGCAAACCCCGCGAGTCGCGGGGTTTCAAAATTCAAACCTGGAACAGTTTAAAACTGACGCGTTCTTTTTTTTTCTGTTTTATAATCTAAAATTTATATATAATAAAAACTTATATTTAAAAACTAAAATAAAAATAGAATTACTTTATAATTTTATAAATAAAAATCGTAAAACTAGATTTATATATATATTTTATTTTTTTCGGTTTTTATATTTATAAAATATATTTATAAAATAAATTAAATAAAACTTATATTTTTACAAACTAAAGAAACTTTATAAAACTTAAATATTTATCAAACTCCTAAAAATATTTATATTTTTGTTTTTCTTTTTATATTTTAGAATATTTAAAACGTATTTTTATAAAAACGTATTTTAATAAAAGTAAACTAAAAATCTTTTTTTTTTTATATTAGCGTTGCGCTTCCGGCTTTTAAGAGTATTCCCCGGCAGCGGCGCCAAAAATACTTGATGTTAAAGCTAAGGGGTATAAAATATTATTAAATTTTACAAGAAAATACTATTAAATACGATACAATTTTTCACACGATATTTATTTATTTAGAGAATGGATATACTTAAACCTTGCTACAACACTTATAGGCAGTGTACCTAATCGTACAGTAGTGTAGTTTTTAGTAAGTCCGGTTCGTTCCACAGGGAATCTTTTTAAACAAAGCTTAACGCTATATTAGTTTACTTTTATAAAAATACAAATATATATATATAAGTAATATTATTATTATAAAGGGGGGTTTTTACCGTTTAATGACCGGTTTGTAGATTTTAAAACTTTAGTCGCAGTTAAAACCAAATGTAAAATATTAAAAATAAATACAAGACTTAAATTAAAGCGTAAAGTAAATAACGATAATGAAATTGCGAATAATAAAAATGCGATAATTAAAAGTGTAATTAAATATAAAATAAAGGAAACTAAATATGAAATAAAAGGATTATGCTTATTTAAACTTCCGTAATCATGATGTTTGACGTGTTGATTTTAGTTTTATGCCCATGGGTTAATTGTCCTTTGTCCTGGATTATTTAATATGTCCGTCTGGTTTTTGTCCATAACAGTCCATCAGTCATAAATATAAAGTGCGAGTGTCCTCGTCAAATTATTCTTATACCCGAAGTTAAATATTCCAACTAATTGGGGATTCGAATTGTAACAAGGTTTTAATACTTTGTTTAATGAATACACCAGGTTATCGACTGCGTGTAAACCAAGGTTTTACTACTTTGTTAACAATTACACCAATTACCCTTGAATGTAATTCACCCCTGTTTCAACAAGTCTATTAACTATTAATCCAGTTTCGTGTCCGGTAAAATGAATAATTATTGGTATTTATAGATATCCCGCCCACCGTACCCAGTCAAGCGTATGTGGTTATATATAAATACGTCGAATTATAAGTTTGTATATTAAATTAACAAGGTATTGTTTAGTTAATATAAAACCCATTAATAGCCCATAGTCTAATTTCCACAAGTGTCGTTCTTTTATCCAAACCCCAATTATGGTACAAAGCCCAATTACCCAATTTTAGTAATTAGCCCAACATCATGATTACTTCGGATTAAATAAGCATAATAATAACTTAGCTACGAGACATTAATATAAAAAGGTTGAACATAACTTACAATGATTAAAAATAGCGTAGCGTTACACGGACAGAATTTCGACTTACACCTTTACAATATTCGCTAACATACCTTTATTATTAGGATTTAAAATTAAAATTAAAATTAAAATATAAATTATAAATATATATTACGTATATATTGAGAGAAGAAGGAAAAAAAATGATGAAAAATGCTCAGAATTCGGTTGGCTTTATAGGGAGTTTCAAAGTTTGGGGCTCCGCGACTCGCGGCCCTTTTGGCCTTCAAACTCCGCGAGTCGCGAAGTTTGAAATTACAGCTCACCCATTTTGGAGTCTCTCTTGCCGACGGTTTTTATTTATTTATATAATATATAAATAATTATAAGAATTATTTAAATATTATATTATATTTATGTGCATAGTTGCCTTGTAATTTTTAGTCCGTTGCGTCGAGCGTTGAGAGTTGACTCTGGTCCTGGTTCCGGATTTTCGAACGTCCTTGCGTACAATTTTATATTTTGTACTTTGTGTTTTGAATCTTGTACTCTTGTAATTTTGAGACGTTTCTTATCAATAATTGGAACCTCTTTGATTGTCTTTTGTACTTTTGAGCTTTTTGGTCGTTTGCGTCTTCAATTCGTCGAATCTGTCTTTTGTCTTCACCTTTTATTATTTAAATGAATATCACTTGTAAATAGAACAATTGCAACTAAAAGCTTGTCTTTCTTGAGGAATAATGCTATGAAATATATGTTCGTTTTTAGCATTATCAATACTGATACTAGTAGGGGTTCCATGAATAACCATATGTGTTATAAAATGCTTCGGCTGGGTTATACGTAGGATACGGTGGTTGGATCTCTATAGACCAGGGAGAAAATACGGGCGATGGAGTAGGAATATAGTTTCTACCTATTTGTTGGCAATAAGCTATGATTTGGTTTTGATGAACTTGCCAATCTTCAAATGCTCGATGTCTAGCATTTTCGTACTCTTGTGAAGCTATAAACCTTTGCATTTCTGTCATTTCATTTCCCCCTCCCACATTACCTGGCTGTTGGTTTCTCTCAACCTGTGGATGTCTACCATTATATCGTACTGCGGCGTTATTTCGCCTTTTCAAAACTTTAGCACCATGGTATACATTTAAACCAATTGTATCGCGGGGTTCTGGTTCTTCGATTAATAATCCCCCCCCCCCCCCCGACTTATATCCACATTGAGATACTCAGCAATTAGTGTAATAAATATACCACCTCCTATTATACTGTGCGGTCTCATCCCCCTAACCATAGCTGATAAATAATAACCCACACAATACGGTATACTTACAGCGCTTTGTGGGTCTCGAATACACATATGGTAAAACAAATCCTGTTCATTTACCTTTTCCTTATTCTTACCTCTTTGTGTAATCGAATTGGCTAAAAACCTATGAATTACTCTTAACTCTGCTCTATCTATATCCAAATAAGAGTAATTTCCCCCTTTAAATCGGTGATGGCTAGTCATTTGACTCCATACACCATGTGTATCAAAATTTTCATCAATCTTTCTACCATTTAATATCAACCCTCTACAATCGGCAGATGCTAACTCCTTAGGCGTATATATACGTAAGGCCTGAGCCATGTCTAGTAAAGACATGTGGCGCATCGAACCTCCTAACAAAAATCTAATAAACGATCGATCGGTTAAACCAACTACCCGATCATTTATTTCTATACTACACAATAATTCTTCACACCATACTTTATATACAGGTCTAAGTATGTTGAATAAACGTACCCAATCGTTAAAAGTAGAATTACCATACCTCTGTGTAAGTAATTCTCTAATTAGCCCGGCTAATTCTACAGCTTCTAATGGTCCCCATTCTATTACCCTAGGTACTTCAACAGCTTTAGAATGAAGAGTATGCAAGCCCCTTTGGTATTTTGGATAACCTATCCAACGTCTGTCAAATCTCAAGTTCGGGTGCAAATCTTCCAAGTGCATATCTGAAAATGTCATAACTGGATGAGGTATATCTTGTTTATAATAGCTATCAACATCCTGTTATTCCGCATTCTCAGGAGGAGCATTGCGAGCTTGGGATGAAGATTCATCCCGTTCAGTCTGCAAAACACATCAAACACAATTTTTGTGCATCCAAATATGTATTAGTGTCAGCAAAATCATCAATAATTACAATTACATGTCTAATTTATATCAAACTTATGCTCATTTTCATATTTTTATCAAATCTACACTTTTTCAAATAAGCATATACGAAAATGTTCGCCAAGTTCATAAGCATTAAACTCAAATAACATGTCAAAATAATCATTACTAGCAATTAAACAAGTTTCAAATGGCATTATCTCTTAAAAATCAAGTTCATGAATTTTAGACTTGAAAAAGTCCACTTTAATTCTCAAAATCATGTATAGGCTCAAAGTTTGGATCATTTAACTACCTAAACATGTTACACTACTTAATTTATCAACAATTCATGAAAAAAATCGGCCATAACCTGTTTATATCAAAAAGCCCCAAATTGCTCAAGAACACAAAACCTAGATTACTCAAAATTTGAAGTTTAAGGCTTCTAATCATGTTAAATAGCATCAATCTAGGTTATACAAGCATAATACATAAGCAATTTAAGCATAATTACACTAAAAAGTATCAAAATCGAATTGGGTAAAAAAATTGCTCAAGAACACCAATTTTCGGATTAAATGGTGTTTAGGTGTAGAAATTTACCGTTTTTCTTGAGTAATTCCTTGATAGCATCCTTCTCAACATGATTTTAGTAAAATATTTGATGAAAAACGGTCAAAATTGCGAATTTGGTGTGTGTTTTTCGGTATTTTCGGGTTTTTTCCGCAGTTTGGAGTGTGGTTGTGGTGTGGACTGATCAGTTCTGTCCGTTTTATTTTTTTCTGTATTTTGGTCTCTCCGCGAGTCGCGGCATTTGGCCATTGCAAACTCCTCGAGTCGCGGTGCTTTTTTTTTATAATAATCCTTAACTTATAACAAATATAAAATAAATTTAAAATTTTGTTTTCCTTTGTTTTAGGACGAGGTCGTTTCGGATTGATGTCCTAGTCCGTCCCTCGATAAAATTTTAAAATTTGTCTTTTTGTATCGATTGTTTTAAAAGCTAAGATTTTTGGGTTTTTTAAATGTTTTTGGCATACTTTAAGTCAATAAGATTAAAAATAATGATAATAAAAGTTCTCGTCCCTCCCTCGGATAAAGCAATTTCGGTTCAAAGACCTAGTCTTCAACTTACGACGAATTTTAAAAATCATATTTTTAACTTAGCGAAATAAAGTAAATTTTTGTTTTTAAATTCACATCAAACTTAAATTTAAAATGCATAAAATTAAAAATTCACAACAAACTTAATTAAAAATTCATATTATAAATTCACACCAAACTTATATTTAATTTTGTTGTTATACATACAAACTTATATTAAAAATATTAAAATTTTTCAAATATTGACAAACTTAAATATATTGATCTTACAAAGTTCACAATATTAATTTAAGATTTATATATTAATTTTAAAAACATGGTAAAATTAAAATTAAAAATCTTTTTGGCTTTTATCCCACTTTAATCAATCAAATATTATCAAAAATATGCGCCCCTCTTTTCGATAAAGTAATTTCGATTCCATGACCTAATTTAACTCATGACGAATTTTTGAAATATTTTGGGTTGATTGATTAAAGATATTTATACCTTAAGAATAAACGTTAAATTTCGCAGTGATGTAATAAATTTTTGTATGATATCAATAATTTCGGTCGCCAAACCTAATTTTATTCAATACTAATTTAATACTTTATAGCGAACAAATTAGCGTTTATTATCAAAAGGTTAAAAAAATAAAAACTGTACAGACTTACCTGTGAGATAGTATTCTTAGTGATACGATCTATCCCACTCATAAGATAGTCGGTTTAATTGGTTTTCCATTGCTACATAGGCGTAACCTCGAGCATTCAGTGTTTTTTCTTCTAAACATATGAACGGTCCGTCTCTGCATAAAGTAACAAATTCGGTGTTTGAATAGGTTTGATTATTTGAACATTTACCTCCATGTGACCATTTTCCGCATTTGTGACATCTTTCAAGGTGTCGTGCTCTTCTTTTCGCTGTGGATTTTGATTTTATTTTACCAAATTGTAACTTATTATCTTCGCATCTGGATTCTTTTCTTACTCCGTCCAATATTTCTCTGATTACTGATACTATTTCACTCAGAAGTGTGTCATTATTACGTTTAGTGATCAAAGCGTGTAGCATTAGACCATGGTTTTGTTCACAGGAAGTCTTCATTTCCTAAAAAAAATAAAAATTCAGAATGGGAGGAGAAGACTAGTTCTTTAGGGTCTGCTAGGGAAAGACCATTCGGGTTCCATTTTCGAGAACTACACGAAAACAGACAATCTAACTCTAACAGAAATACATAAAATCCTTAAAATACTTGATTCTCCCCACACTTAGTTAGCTGTGGTATCGAAATTGTGATTAACTTTGTTGTCGACTTCCATCGTACTATCTATGTAATGTTTAACTCTGTGACCATTAACTTTAAATTCAATCCCATTTGAATTTATTAATTCTATCGTTCCGTATGGAAAAACTCTTTTGACTATGAATGGTTCAGACCATCTTGATTTCAATTTTCTAGGAAATAACTTGAATCGTGAATTGAAAAAAAGAACTCTGTCTCCTTCTTTGAATTCTTTTGAACTTCTGATTCTTTTATCATGCCATTTCTTCATTCTTTCCTTATAGATTAACGAATTTTCGTATGTTTCTTGTCTTAATTCTTCTAATTCGTTTATTTGACTTAACCGTAGACGTCCAGCTTCATGTAAGTCGAGATTACATGTCTTCAAAGCCCAAAATGCTTTGTGTTCAATTTCTACTGGAAGATGACATGCTTTTCCATAAACAAGTCTAAAAGGTGTGGTTCCAATTGGAGTTTTGTAGGCTGTTCTAAAAGCCCAGAGTGCATCCTCTAATTTAATGGACCATTCCTTCGGATTTGATCCTACGGTTTTTTCTAGAATACGTTTTAAAGCTCGGTTGGTATTTTCAACTTGTCCACTTGTTTGTGGATGATAAGCAGTGGAGATTTTATGAGTTACTCCATATCTTTTGAGAACTTTCTTAAGTTGATTATTACAGAAATGAGTACCCCGGTCACTTATTAAAGCTTTCGGTGTTCCAAACCTTGCAAAAAGACGTTTTAAAAAGTTGACTACAACTCGTGCATCGTTAGTTGGGAGAGCTTGTGCTTCCGCCCATTTAGATACATAATCAATGGCTACGAGAATATATAGATTATTATGAGATTTTGGAAATGGACCCATAAAGTCAATACCCCAAATGTCAAATACTTCACATACTTGAATGACATTTTGTGGCATTTCATCACGTTGACTTATTTTTCCGGCTCTTTGACAAGCATCACAGGATTTGCAAAGAATGTGTGCGTCTTTGTAAACTGTAGGCCAATAGAATCCAGCATCATAAACTTTTCTTGCTGTTAGTTGAGGCCCATAGTACCCTCCTGTTGGTCCTGTATGACAATGGTTTAAAATTTTACTAGCTTCATCTCCAAATACACATCGGCGTATTATTCCATCGGGACAACTTTTAAACAAATGTGGATCTTCCCAGAAATAGTGTTTTATATCACTGAAGAATTTCTTTCATTTTTGGTACGTTAATCCTTTTTCAAGGAATCCACGTACTAAATAGTTTGCATAGTCTGCAAACTATGGAATTTCATTATAATCTATCTTCAATAGATATTCATCAGGAAAGTTGTCTTGTATGGCCGATTCATTTAGAACTTCTAATTCAGGATTTTCAAGACGAGAAAGATGATCATCGGCGAGATTTTCTGCTCCTCTTTTATCTCAGATTTTGATAATGCTAAAAACGAACATATATTTCATAGCATTATTCCTCAAGAAAGACAAGCTTTTAGTTGCAATTGTTCTATTTACAAGTGATATTCGTTTAAATAATAAAAGGTGAAGACAAAAGATAGATTCGACGAATTGAAGACGCAAACGACCAAAAAGCTCAAAAGTACAAAATACAATCAAAGAGGTTCCAATTATTGATAAGAAACGTCTCGAAATTACAAGAGTACAAGATTCAAAACGAAAAGTACAAGATATAAAATAGTACGCAAGGACGTTCGAAAATCCGGAACCGGGACATGAGTCAACTCTCAACGCTCGACGCGATGGACTAAAAATTACAAGTCAACTATGCACATAAATATAATATAATATTTATATAATTCTTATAATTATTTATATATTATATTTATATTTAAATCCGTCAGCAAGCTAGGAGCCAAGGCTTTGTGAGCTGGATTTGATATCTCCGCGACTCGCGGAGTTTGAGGAACGAGAGGGCCGCGACTCGCGGAGCCCCAAAAAATGAAACTGCCTATAAAAGCAAACGCAGTTTGATCGATCAAAATATGATATAATCTATCTCTCTCTCAATATATACGTAATATATATATATATATATATATATATATATATATATATATATATATATATATATATATATATATATATATATATATATATATATATATATATATATATTTTTATTTTTATTTTAATTTTAATTTTAATTCTAATAATAAGGGTATGTTAGTGAATGTTGTAAGGGTGTAAGTCGAAATTCTGTCCGTGTAACGCTACGCTATTTTTAATCATTGTAAGTTATGTTCAACCTTTTTAATTTAATGTCTCATAGCTAAGTTATTATTATGCTTATTTAATCCGAAGTAATTATGATGTTGGGCTAAAAATATTAAAATTGGGTAATTGGGCTTTGTACCATAATTGGGGTTTGGACAAAAGAATGACACTTGTGGAAATTAGACTATGGGCTATTAATGGGCTTTATATTTGTTTAACTAAATGATAGTTTGTTAATTTTAATATAAAGATTTACAATTGGACGTCCCTATAAATAACCATATACACTCAATCGGACACGATGGGCGGGGTATTTATATGTATGAATAATCGTTCATTTAACCGGACACGGGAATGGATTAATAGCCACTAGAATTATTAAAACAGGAGTGAAATTATGTACAAGGACACTTAGCGTAATTGATAACAAAGTATTAAAACCTTGGGTTACATTCAGTCGACATCCTGGTGTAATTATTAAACAAAGTATTAAAATCTTGTTACAGTTTAAGTCCCCAATTAGTTGGAATATTTAACTTCGGGTATAAGGATAATTTGAAGAGGACACTCGCACTTTATATTTATGACTGATGGACTGTTATGGACAAAAACCAGACGGACATATTAAATAATCCAGGACAAAGGACGATTAACCCATGGGCATAAAACTAAAATCAACACGTCAAACATCATGATTACGGAAGTTTAAATAAGCATAATTCTTTTATTTCATATTTAATTTCCTTTATTTTATATTTAATTGCACTTCTAATTATTGCACTTTTATTTATTGTTATTGTATTTAATTGCAATTTTAATTATCGTACTTTTTAATTATCGCAAGTTTATTTTATCGCACTTTTATTTATCGTAATTTCATTATCGTTATTTACTTTACGCTTTAAATTAAGTCTTTGATTTATTTAATATTTTACATTTGGTTCTAACTGCGACTAAAGTTTTAAAATCGACAAACCGGTCATTAAACGGTAAAAACCCCCTTTAAAATAATAATATTACTTATATATATTCGTATTTTTATAATTTAAACTAATATAGCGTTAAGCTTTGATTAAAAGATTTTCCCTGTGGAACGAACTGGACTTACTAAAAACTACACTACTGTACGATTAGGTACACTGCCTATAAGTGTTGTAGCAAGGTTTAAGTATATCCATTCTCTAAATAAATAAATATCTTGTGTAAAATTGTATCATATTTAATAGTATTTTCTTGTAAAATTTAATAGTATTTTATACCCCTTAGCTTTAACCATCAAGTATTTTTGGGGCCGCTGTCGGGGACAATCTAGCTTAAAAGCCGGAAGCGCAACGCTAATAAATATATAAAAAAAAGATTTTTTTTTTAGTTTACTTTTATAAAAAAATACGCTTTTGTAAAAATACGTTTTAAATATTCGAAAATATAAAAAGAAAACAAAAATATAAATATTTTTAAGAGTTTGTTAAATATTTAAGTTTTATAAAGTTTCTTTATTTTTATTTTATAAAAATATAAGTTTTATTTAAATATTTTGTTTTTATTTAAAACATAAAATCAAAAACCGAAAAAAAAAATTTATATATAAATCTAGTTTTAAGATTTATATTTATAAAATTGAAACATATTTTTATTTCTAATCTAGTTTTTAAAATATAAGTTTTATTAAATTTATATAAATATTTTAATTAAATTAAAAACAGAAAAATATAATTTAAAAAAAAAATAATTTAATTACGTCGAAACATGTCAACCGAAACAGCCTGTCATCCGGAATTTCGAACCCCACGACTCGCGGAGGTTTTTGCCACTTGGAACCGCGACTTGCGGAGGAAACCTGACACGGGTACACAGAACCCTAATCAGGCATTAATTACGGGTTTTTATTTTTATTATTTAAATTTAACCCTAATTAGGTTTAATTATTTTAATTAATTTAGTTTAGTTTATTTATTATTTTGTATTTTTAGTTAAATTAGTTTAATTAAAATTTAAAATTAATAGTTTTATAAAATAAATAATATAAAAATAATATTTTTATAAAAATTGTAATTTTTACAACTTTTAGTATATTTTTATATTTTGTCCCTTTTTAATTGTTTTAGCGTAATATTTGTGTTTTTCGTTCATATTTAGTTTTAAACATAGTTTTTGCCATAGTTATTTTTACTTCTAGATTTTTAGGCTTTGCCGTAAAATTCCTTAAGTGCTTTTTCTTTAGACTAAGATTTAGGTGCTTTAGAATTTTGCGACGCGTTTTTAAGATTTAATACCTTTTTAAGATATTGCCATTTGAGATATAGTTTTACTTGTAAGCTTTAATATTTTTCGACGCCTTTTACCTATGTATCAATTATCATTCCAATTAGTAATCTCAATTTGCGATTATAATTTTAAGTTAGTGATAGTAATAAGGTTGGGTTAGTCGAGTGTTTTTAAGTTTTATAGTCATTCTCTGTTTCTTTCATTTTTCGACGCCTTTTTCAATTTTTTTTTCTTTTTCGACCTTTTTCGACGCGCTCTTTTTCTTTCTTATTTCTCGCTATTCTAGTTTTAGGATATAGATTTTTTTTTTCTACTTCTTATCTAAATTTCTTAAAATTACGAAAATTTATTTTAAGTGGTTAAATTGATAGACATCAAAATTTTCTGGTTCGTAGTAATAGTTGGATTTGTACGTGGACCGGGTTATTGGAGCCAAACAGTACTCAATTATATTGAGACCAAACGAATTCTGCCCCTCTGCTGCATCTTTTGGCTATTCGAAACGTGGGCAAAATCAGAAAAGTCTATTAATTGGATAACTTATATAATTTTTCTTTCCTTTTTAAAAACTAATAGGATATTCAGTGAATGCACCGAGCAAGACGTTCACCACCTTTTATACGTTCACCACCTGTAACTAGATCAAGACATCTAGCTAATATTGTCACCGTTGATAATCCATTTTTTGAACCCGACCTCACAATTGAGAATCCGGAGAATATTCAGGGACGATTCATAGATCCTGAACCATTAAATTTTCCTCAGGAACCACCAATCATTCAAACAGAGATTGTTGAGGAACGAACCATTAAATCAGAATCCTCTAGTGATTCGGATTCAACAAATTCAATTATGGAGAATCTGGAACCTTTAAGTATGGAAGACCGAATGAGAGCTAAACGCACTGGCCAAGGTCACGCAATTACTCATCCTGACATTAATGCGCCAGATTATGAAATCAAAGGACAAATTCTACATATGGTGACTAATCAATGCCAATTTAGTGGTGCGCCGAAGGGAGATCCAAATGAACATCTTCGTACCTTTAATAGGATCTGCACTCTATTTAAAATAAGAGAAGTTGAGGATGAACAGATATATCTCATGTTATTTCCCTGGACTTTAAAGGGAGAAGCCAAAGATTGGTTGGAATCGTTACCTGAAGGGGCGATCGATACATGGGACGTTTTAGTTGAAAAATTTCTTAAACAATTCTTTCCGGCATCTAAAGCCGTAAGACTTTAAGGAGAAATTGTTACGTTCACACAGAAACCGAATGAAACTCTATATGAGGCGTGGACAAGATTTGGAAAGTTATTAAGAGGATGTCCGCAACATGGTTTAGACACCTGTCAAATAGTACAAATATTCTACCAAGGATGCGACATCACTACAAGAAAATACATCGATATAGCAGCTGGTGGTTCTATTATGAAGAAAACCGAAACTGATGCTTATAAAATTATTGATAACACTGCTTCCCACTCACATGAGTGGCACCAAGAAAAAGATATCGTTAGATCATCTAAAGCAGCTAGAGCCGATTCTAGCCATGACTTAGATTCCATTTCTGCAAAGATAGATGCTGTCGAGAGACGAATGGAAAAGATGACTAAAGATATCCACTCAATACGAATTAGTTGTGAGCAGTGTGGAGGACCACATTTGACAAAAGATTGTCTCAGTATTGAACTAACATTGGAACAAAAAGAGAATATTTCATACATAAACAAAAGGCCTGGAAATAATTATCAGAATAATTATCAACCGCCAAGACCGATCTACAATCAAAACCAGAATTATAATCGAAATATTCCATACAACAACCAACAAGGTCCTAGCAATCAACAAGTATCCAACAATACTTACAGCCAGCAAAGACCTAATTTTCAAAACAAACCACAACCCGATGATAAAAAGCCGAATTTAGAAGATATGATGACGAAGCTAGTTGAAACTCAAACGCAGTTTTTCACATCTCAGAAACAAACTAATGAACAAAATGCTCAAGCATTTAGAAATCAACAAGCTTCTATTCAAAACTTGGAACAAGAAGTAAGTAACCTAGCAAGGTTAATAGGTGAAAGAAAATCGGGAAGTTTACCTAGTGATACAAATGCAAACCCCCGGAATTAAACAGCTAAAGCCATTACCACAAGAAGTGGTACAACACTTAAACCACCGGAAATACCTGTAACTTCTGATGAAGCTATTCCTACTCCATAAGAACCACAATATGATCAAGATAAGGAAAAAGAACTGGTAGTTGAAAAGGTTAATGAAGATAACACAGCTAAGGATAAACCTTATGTTAAACCATACCAACCACCACTTCCTTACCCAAGTAAAATGAAAAAAGAGAAACTTGAAGCCGAGCAATCCAAATTCTTGGATATGTTTAAACAGATAAATGTAAATCTTCCTTTCATTGATGTGATTTCAGGAATGCCTAGATATGCTAAATTCTTGAAAGATCTGATCACAAATAGAAAGAAAATGGAAGAACTCTCGGCTGTTACTATGAACGCTAATTGTTCAGCAGTGCTGTTGAATAAGATACCAGAAAAATTATCTGATCCAGGAAGTTTCTCAATTCCATGTTTTCTGAGTAGTCTTAGTTCAATAGAAGCATTAGCAGACTTAGGTGCTAGTATAAATTTAATGCCGTATTCACTATACGCTAAACTAGACCTTGGAGAATTGAAACCAACAAGAATAAGCATACAACTAGCCGATAGATCAATAAAATATCCTAGAGGGATAATGGAGAACATGCTAGTTAAAGTTGGTACTTTAGTATTTCCAGTAGATTTTGTTGTTCTGGACATGGAAGAAGATTCTCAAGTTCCTCTCATATTAGGAAGACCATTCTTAAACACGGCTAAAGCAATGATAGACGTGTTTGGTAAGAAATTGACCCTAAGTAAAGAGGACGAGAGTGTTACCTTTTCAGTTGATAGAGCAATGCAACAACTGCAATCTGCAGATGATACATGCTATTATATTCAAACTATAGATTCACATGCAGAATTGTTAGAAGAATTTCCAGAATTACAAGGAACAGGAGAATGTTCTTTAGGAGAAGGTAATGAACCAATTGATGAAGCTGAAATGTTAGCTACACTAATAGCTAATGGATATGAACCAACAACAGAAGAAATTCAAATGCTAAAAGAAGAAGACAGATATCGATATAAATCATCGATAGAAGAACCACCGACATTAGAATTAAAGCCACTTCCAAACCATTTGGAATACGCTTATTTGCATGGTGAATCTGAATTACCTCTAATAATATCGTCTTCTTTTACTGAAAATGAGAAATCACAACTCATTTCTATGTTGAAAGCTCATAAACCAGCCATTGCATGGAAGATTCATGATATTAAAGGAATAAGTCCTTCGTATTGCACACATAAAATCCTTATGGAAGAAGGTCATAAAACGTATGTGCAACGCCAACGAAGACTAAATCCTAATATGCAAGATGTAGTTAAAAAAGAAATTATTAAACTGCTAGACGCAGGTCTAATTTATTCAATCTCTGATAGTCCATGGGTAAGCCCAGTTCAATGCGTGCCTAAGAAGGGTGGCATGACTGTCATTACAAATGAAAAAAATGAGCTTATTCTTACTAGGACTGTAACAGGATGGCGTGTTTGTATTGATTATAGAAAATTAAATGACGCCACCAGAAAAGATCACTTTCCCTTACCTTTCATTGATCAAATGTTGAAAAGATTAGCCGAAAATATTTACTATTGCTTTCTTGATGGATTTTCCAGATATTTTCAAATTCCAATAGCACCCGAAGACCAAGAGAAAACCACATTCACATGCCCTTATGGTACTTTTGCTTACAAACGCATGCCATTTGGACTTTGCAACGCCCCTGCAACCTTTCAAAGGTGCATGATGGCGATTTTTCACGACATGATAGAAGAATGCATGGAAGTTTTCATGGATGACTTTTCAGTCTTCGGTGATATATTTGAATCATGTCTAGTTAATCTGGAACGAATGCTTATTAGATGCGAACAATCAAATCTAGTACTTAATTGGGAGAAATGCCATTTCATGGTTAAAGAAGACATCGTTCTTGGACATAAAATTTCAAAAGAAGGAATTGAAGTGGATAGAGCTAAAGTAGATGTAATTTCTAAACTTCCACATCTCACCAATGTTAGAGGAGTTAGGAGTTTTCTAGGGCATGCCGGTTTTTACCGACGTTTCATAAAAGATTTTTCTAAAATTGCCACTCCTATGAATAAACTCCTAGAAAAGGATGCTCTATTCATCTTTTCAGATGAATGTATCAAATCTTTTAATATTCTTAAAGAGAAACTTACTAATGCGTCGATCAAGATAACACCAAATTGGAATCTACCGTTTGAACTAATGTGCGATGCAAGTGATTTTGCAATGGGAGCCGTTTTAGGACAAAGGATTGAAAAATGATTTCAACCTATATATTATGCTAGTAAGACGTTACAAGGAGCACAAATGAATTACACAACTACTGAAAAAGAACTCCTTGCTATTGTCTTTGCTTTTGACAAATTTCGATCATATCTCGTTCTAGCTAAAACGGTGGTCTATACCGACCATTCTGCTCTTATATACCTATTTTCGAAACAAGATGCCAAACCAAGATTAATCCGTTAGATCTTACTCTTAAAAGAATTTGATATTGAAATCCGAGATAAAAGAGGAGCAGAAAATCTCGCCGCTGATCATCTTTCTCGTCTTGAAAATCCTGAATTAGAAGTTCTAAATGAATCGGCCATACAAGACAACTTTCCTAATGAATATCTATTGAAGATAGATTATAATGAAATTCCATGGTTTGCAGACTATGCAAACTATTTAGTATGTGGATTCCTTGAAAAAGGATTATCGTACCAAAAACGAAAGAAATTCTTCAGTGATATAAAACACTATTTCTGGGAAGATCCACATCTATTTAAAAGTTGTCCAGATGGAATAATACGCCGATGTGTATTCGGAGATGAAGCTAGTAAAATTTTAAACCATTGTCACACAGGACAAACATGAGGGCATTATGGGCCTCAACTAACAGCAAGAAAAGTTTATGATGCTGGATTCTATTGGCCTACAATTTACAAAGATGCACACCTTCTTTGCAAATCCTGTGATCCTTGTCAAAGGGCCGGAAAAATAAGTCAACGTGATGAAATGCCACAAAATGTCATTCAAGTATGCGAAGTATTTGACATTTGGGGTATTGACTTTATGGGTCCATTTCCAAAATCTCATAATAATCTCTATATTCTCGTAGCCATTGATTATGTATCCAAATGGGCGGAAGCACAAGCTCTCCCAACTAACGATGCACGAGTTGTAGTCAACTTTTTAAAACGTCTTTTTGCAAGGTTTGGAACACCGAAAGCTTTAATAAGTGATCGGGAAACTCATTTTTGTAATAATCAACTTGAGAAAGTTCTCAAAAGATATGGAGTAACTCATAAAATCTCCACCGCATATCATCCACAAACAAGCGGACAAGTTGAAAATACCAACCGAGCTTTAAAACGTATTCTAGAGAAAACCGTAGGATCAAATCCGAAGGAATGGTCCATTAAATTGGAGGATGCACTCTGGGCTTTTAGAATAGTCTACAAAACTCCAATTGGAACCACACCTTTTAAACTCGTCTACGGAAAAGCATGTCATCTTCCAGTAGAAATTGAACACAAAGCATTTTGGGCTTTGAAGACATGTAATCTTGATTTACATGAAGCCGGACGTCTACGATTAAGTCAACTAAACGAATTAGAAGAATTAAGACATGAAGCATACGAAAATTCGTTAATCTATAAGGAAAGAACGAAGAAATGGCATGATAAAAGAATCAGAAGTTCAAAAGAATTTAAAGAAGGAGACAAAGTTCTTCTTTTCAATTCACGATTCAAGCTATTTCCTGGAAAATTGAAATCAAGATGGTCTGGACCATTCATAGTCAAACGAGTTTTCCCATACAGAACGATAGAATTAATAAATTCAAATGGGATTGAATTTAAGGTTAATGGTCACAGAGTTAAACATTACATAGATAGTCCAATGGAAGTTGACAACGAAGTTAATCACAATTTCGATAACACGGCTAACTAAGTGTGGGGAGAATCAAGTTTTTAAAGGATAATATGTATTTCTGTTAGAGTTAGATTTTCTGTTTTCGTGTAGTTCTCGAAAATGGAACCCGAATGGTCTTTCCCTAGCAGACCCTAAAGAACTAGTCTTCTCCCCCCATTCTGAATTTTTATTTTTTTTTAGGTTTTTACGAAATGAAGACTGCCTGTGAACTAAACCATGGTCTAATGCTACACGCTTTGATCACTAAACGTAATAATGACACACTTCTGAGTGAAATAGTATCAGTAATCAGAGAAAGATTGGACGGAGTAAGAAAAGAATCTAGATGCGAAGATAATAAGTTACAATTTGGTAAAGGAAAATCAAAATCCGCAGCGAAAAGAAGAGCACGACACCTAGAAAGATGTCACAAATGCGGAAAATGGTCACATGGAGGTAAATGTTCAAATAATCAAACCTATTCAAACACCGAATTTGTTACTTTATGCAGAGACGGACCGTTCATATGTTTAGAAGAAAAAACACTGAATACTCTAGGTTACGCCTATGTAGCCATGGAAAATCAATTAAACCGACTATCTTATGAATTGGATAGATCATATCACTAAGAATACTATCTCACAGGTAAGTCTGTACAGTTTTTATTTTTTTATTTTTATTTTTAACCTTTTGATAATAAACGCTAATTTGTTCGCTATAAAGTATTAAATTGGTATTGAATAAAATTAGGTTTGGAGACCGAAATTATTGATATCATTCAAAAATTTATTACATCGCGGCGAAATTTAACGTTTATTCTTAAGGTATAAATATCTTTCATCAATCAACCCAAAATATTTCAAAAATTCGTCATGAGTTAAATTAGGTCATGGAACCGAAATTACTTTACCGAAAAGAGGGGCGTATGTTTTTGATAATATTTGATTGATTAAAGTGGGATAAAAAGCCAAAAAGATTTTTAATTTTATTTTTACCATGTTTTAAAATTAATATATAAAAATTAAAATAATATTGTAAACTTTTTAAATCAATATATTTAAAATTGTAAATATTTGAAAAATTAATCTTTTTAATATAAGTTTGTATGTATAAAAACAAAAATATAATATAAGTTTGGTGTGAATTTATAATATGAATTTTTAATTAAGTTTGGTGTGAATTTTTAATTTTATGCATTTTAAATTTAAGTTTGGTGTGAATTTAAAAACAAAAATTTACTTTATGTCGCTAAGTTAAAAATATGATTTTTAAAATTCGTCGTAAGTTGAAGACTAGGTCTTTGAGCCGAAATTGCTTTACCCGAGGGAGGGACGAGAACTTTTATTATCATTATTTTTAATCTTATTGAATTAAAGTATGCCAAAAACATTAAAAAAACTCAAATATCTTAGCTTTTAAAACAATCGTTACAAAAAGACAAATTTTAAAATTTTGTCGAAGGACGGACTAGGACATCGATCCGAAACGACCTCGTCCTAAAACAAAGGAAAACAAAATTTTAAATTTATTTTATATTTGTTTTATAAGTTAAGATTTATATAAATAAAAAAAAGGCACCGCGACTCGCGGAGTTTGATGGGCAAAATCACCGCGACTCGCGGAGTTCAGAAATTACAGAAAAAAATAAAAACGCCGGAATCAGCTCATTCCACACACAACACCCACATAAACTGCGAAAAATACCGAAAAATTACTCCCAAAATCGAATTTTTTCACCGAAAATCATCAAATCTTTTACTAAAATCATGTTGAGAAGGATGCTATCAAGGAATTACTCAAGAAAAACGACTGAAAGGGGTGAATCTTCATCCCAAGCTCGCAATGCTCCTCCTGAGAATGCGAAACAACAGGATGTTGATAGCTATTATAAACAAGATATACCTCATCCAGTTATGACATTTTCAGATATGCACTTGGAAGATTTGCACCCGAACCTGAGATTTGACAGACTTTGGATAGATTATCCAAAATACCAAAGGGGCTTGCATACTCTTCATTCTAAAGCTGTTGAAGTACCTAGGGTAATAGAATAGGAACCGTTAGAAGCTGTAGAATTGGCCGGGCCAATTAGAGAATTACTTACACAGAGGTATGGTAATTCTACTTTTAACGATGGGGTACGATTATTCAGCATGCGTAGACCTGTATATAAACTATGGTGTGAAGAATTATTGTATAGTATAGAAATAAATGATCGGGTAGTTAGTTTAACCGATCGATCTTTTATTACATTTTTGTTAGGAGGTTCGATGTGCCACATGTCTTTACTAGACATGGCTCAGGCCTTACGTATATATACGCCTGAGGAGTTAGCATCTGCCGATTGTAGAGGGTTGATACTAAATGGTAGAAAGATAGACGAAAATTTTGATACGCATGGTGTATGGAGTCAAATGACTAGCCATCACCGATTTAAAGGGGGAAATTACTCTTATTTGGATATAGATAGAGCAGAGTTAAGAGTAATTCATAGGTTTTTAGCCAATTCGATTACACAACGAGGTAAGAATAAGGAAAAGGTAAATGAACAGGATTTGTTTTACCACATGTGTATTCGAGACCCACAAAGTGCTGTAAGTATACCGTATTGTGTGGGTTATTATTTATCAGCTATGGTTAGGGGGATGAGACCGCACAGTATAATAGGAGGTGGTATATTTATTACACTAATTGTTGAGTATCTCGGTGTGGATATAAGTCGGGTGGGATTATTAATCGAAGAACCAGAACCCCACGATACAATTGGTTTAAATGTATACCATGGTGCTAAAGTTTTGAAGAGGCGAAATAACGCCGCAGTACGATATAATGGTAGACATCCACAGGTTGAGAGAAACCAACAACCAGGTAATGTGGGAGGGGGAAATGAAATGACAGAAATGCAAAGGTTTATAGCTTCACAAGAGTATGAAAATGCTAGACATCGAGCATTTGAAGATTGGCAAGTTCATCAAAACCAAATCATAGCTCATTGCCAATATGTAGGTAGAAACTATATTCCTACTCCATCGCCCGTATTTCCTCCCTGGTCTATAGAGATCCAACCACCGTATCCTACGTATAACCCAGCCGAAGCATTTTATAACACATATGGTTATGCATGGAACCCCTACTGGTATCAGTATCATCCCTAGTCTACTTAGTTTTATTTATTTTATAATTTGTAATGTTGATACATTTAATACTTATGTTGGAATTGTAT
This sequence comes from Rutidosis leptorrhynchoides, assembly GCF_046630445.1. Classification (NCBI taxonomy): domain Eukaryota; kingdom Viridiplantae; phylum Streptophyta; class Magnoliopsida; order Asterales; family Asteraceae; genus Rutidosis; species Rutidosis leptorrhynchoides. Next base: position 171,158,342 of record NC_092333.1, read on the forward strand.
TAGTTTTTATAATTTACAAATTTTTATTTTTAAATTTTAATAATGTTTGAATGTGGGGTAATATACCAAACTTCAAAAATATGTATATATGTTTGCAGTTTATCTTATGTACACAACAGGGTAAAACAACGCATTTTCAAAGACTGGCATTAAGTTCAGCAAAAGCAACTAATTTTGACGACAAGATGCAAAATAAATGTGATATAACAACAAGACGGAATGAACAAATGATATGCACCATTTATCATTCAGCAAACAAACGCTAATATGTTTGGAAACTTTGGTAAAATTTAATCATTTTCACACAAATCACCCTCAATAATTTAAATTGTTACTGATTTCTTGCAAATGAGGGCATTGCAAGATCTTAAGTGTGGGAAGGGGTTAAATTCTTTCGGATTTTAAAATTTTTACTTTATACACTTGGTTACCATTAGAAATACTAGTAAGTAGTAGTTGTATTAGAATCTAGTGCTCTCTGATAATAAAGAACAGCCCAAGTCTTATATACTGACTACCCAATTCTAGTAAAATTTTTCAAAATTTTCAATTAAATGAACTCAAAATCATGTTTATACATATTTATGAACGATAAAACTAGGTTTTAACACCGAAATTATTGTTACCTCGGAAAGGACATAAATTGAGAAACAAACCAAAATGTTAAAATTCATTTAAAATGGAATAGAGGACAATAAAAAGGAAAATAAAAGCCAAGTGTGGGAAAATTTACCAAGATATTTTAAACATATGTCACATATTTCTGTAACAAATAACTGAAAATACTTTTGCTTTGGACTAAACTAAACTGTTTTACCCGATGAAAGAAAAGAAGAGATGGATCCACACGATGAATCAATTCCATCATTAAAAGGAAGTAAAGTCTTCCAAAAAAGAAACGCGCTTCTTGATTTAGGTCAGGAAGTTGTCGTCCAGACCAGCTGTAGGTTGACGAAAAATCTAGAAAAGTCATCACTAAAATCAGCAGGAAATCCACGGACCTCAGCATAAAACAGGGTCGCCAAGTGGTCAGATTTATCCTAACCATGAGAAGGATTTATCTCGTACAATGGGGGGCACCGTGCAAATTAACTGGATAAGACTAATGAATCAGATCCCCAGAAAGGATAATCTCCTTAAAGATCAAAAATCAGCTTTTAAGACTGATATTACTCAATCCTTGAGATTGACCTTAAAGATTGAGAATTCAAACTCATGGAATTCAATGATATCTAAACTCGAGCTTGAACGAGAAAATATTTTGATCAAATTATAAACCGATTTGTTTTCTGAAAACCCATTTTCATTGCGTTCATTACCTTTGAACGTAAAATCCTAGGAATTCACCTGGAATTCATTAGGTCACCTGAACCAAATCGGGTGTCAACCGTAAGAACGGTGGTTGCATAGCATGGTCAAAGACAGGACCTTGTGCCAGACTGAAAAATTATAAGGGTGAGCTTTACTATTGCTCCTACCAAGGATAGTAATTGCGTCCGACACGTTATAGACCATAATTAAAAGCATGTCAGGGGACATTGCCTTAACAGTTGCTTGTTCAAACGCTTTCCTTTACAACCGGACGGTAGTTTACCAAAAGGTAATATACGGAGCAAGTATACTGGACGTGTTGCTTTCCTAATACAAGGTTAGCAAGTGGGTGACACAAAACCACAAGTTTTAAGCTAAAATTTTCAAATCTGAAACCCACCAAACCCACAAAAAGAATTTGCAAACACCGGTGAAGGGTTATTCCGGAAAACTTATCTAGGGTAAAAACTAGATTTAATTTTCAAAAGATCAAATGTTTTCATAAAGATCCAATTTCCTTAATGGATCTAAAATTTTATAGTCATGTGAGACTGTAAACCATATCGTTACTACCATTGTTTATACCGCCGTATAGAAATCACTGATGTACAAAGTGTGAAGAATAAAGAAGTGATTCTAGTATTTCAAGACTATATTGCTTGAGGACAAGCAACGCTCAAGTGTGGGAATATTTGATAATGCTAAAAACGAACATATATTTCATAGCATTATTCCTCAAGAAAGACAAGCTTTTAGTTGCAATTGTTCTATTTACAAGTGATATTCGTTTAAATAATAAAAGGTGAAGACAAAAGACAGATTCGACGAATTGAAGACGCAAACGACCAAAAAGCTCAAAAGTACAAAATACAATCAAAGAGGTTCCAATTATTGATAAGAAACGTCTCGAAATTACAAGAGTACAAGATTCAAAACGAAAAGTACAAGATATAAAATAGTACGCAAGGACGTTCGAAAATCCGGAACCGGGACATGAGTCAACTCTCAACGCTCGACGCAACGGACTAAAAATTACAAGTCAACTATGCACATAAATATAATATAATATTTATATAATTCTTATAATTATTTATATATTATATTTATATTTAAATCCGTCGGCAAGCTAGGAGCCAAGGCTTTGTGAGCTGGATTTGATATCTCCGCGACTCGCGGAGTTTGAGGAACGAGAGGGCCGCGACTCGCGGAGCCCCAAAAAATGAAACTGCCTATAAAAGCAAATGCAGTTTGATCGATCAAAATATGATATAATCTATCTCTCTCTCAATATATACGTAATATATATATATATATATATATATATATATATATATATATATATATATATATATATATATATATATATATATATATATATATATATATATATATATATATATATATTTTAATTTTAATTTTAATTCTAATAATAAGGGTATGTTAGCGAATGTTGTAAGGGTGTAAGTTGAAATTCTGTCCGTGTAACGCTACGCTATTTTTAATCATTGTAAGTTATGTTCAACCTTTTTAATTTAATGTCTCGTAGCTAAGTTATTATTATGCTTATTTAATCCGAAGTAATCATGATGTTGGGCTAAAAATATTAAAATTGGGAAATTGGGCTTTGTACCATAATTGGGGTTTGGACAAAAGAACGACACTTGTGGAAATTAAACTATGGGCTATTAATGGGCTTTATATTTGTTTAACTAAATGATAGTTTGTTAATTTTAATATAAAGATTTACAATTGGACGTCCCTATAAATAACCATATACACTCAATCGGACACGATGGGCGGGGTATTTATATGTACGAATAATCGTTCATTTAACCGGACACGGGAATGGATTAATAGCCACTAGAATTATTAAAACAGGGGTGAAATTATGTACAAGGACACTTGGCGTAATTGATAACAAAGTATTAAAACCTTGGGTTACATTCAGTCGACATCCTGGTGTAATTATTAAACAAAGTATTAAAATCTTGTTACAGTTTAAGTCCCCAATTAGTTGGAATATTTAACTTCGGGTATAAGGATAATTTGACGAGGACACTCGCACTTTATATTTATGACTGATGGACTGTTATGGACAAAAACCAGACAGACATATTAAATAATCCAGGACAAAGGACAATTAACCCATGGGCATAAAACTAAAATCAACACGTCAAACATCATGATTACGGAAGTTTAAATAAGCATAATTCTTTTATTTCATATTTAATTTCCTTTATTTTATATTTAATTGCACTTCTAATTATCGCACTTTTATTTATTGTTATTGTATTTAATTGCAATTTTAATTATCGTGCTTTTTAATTATCGCAAGTTTATTTTATCGCAATTTCATTATCGTTATTTACTTTACGCTTTAAATTAAGTCTTTTATTTATTTAATATTTTACATTTGGTTTTAACTGCGACTAAAGTTTTAAAATCGACAAACCGGTCATTAAACGGTAAAAACCCCCTTTAAAATAATAATATTACTTATATATATATTCGTATTTTTATAATTTAAACTAATATAGCGTTAAGCTTTGATTAAAAGATTTTCCCTGTGGAACGAACCGGACTTACTAAAAACTACACTACTGTACGATTAGGTACACTGCCTATAAGTGTTGTAGCAAGGTTTAAGTATATCCATTCTCTAAATAAATAAATATCTTGTGTAAAATTGTATCGTATTTAATAGTATTTCCTTGTAAAATTTAATAGTATTTTATACCCCTTAGCTTTAACCATCAGATTTCAATATCAAACTCTTGTAAGAGTAAGATCCAACATGTGATGACCCGGGAATTTCCGACCAAATTTAAACTTTAATCTTTATATGATTCCGACACGATAAGCAAAGTTTATAATGTTGAGTCTCAAAAACTTTAGAACAGCTTACATAAATGCATTTGCCCTTTTGACCATTCCCGACGATTCACGAACAATTGTGTATAAAAAATAATTACATAAATTTATATATGTATAAGTGTATATATTAAGTTGAATTAATATTATACCATTTAATCATTCGAATTAAATATGTAGAGTAATATACAAAATAATCAAGACAAATATATATATATGAATCCTATACACAATTAATATAAATTACAAGTAAGAATATAAATAATATATTAACATTAATATTATAATTTCTACTGTCATTATTATTATTAATGTTAATATTGATATTAACATATGTCTTATAAATATTATTAAAAGTTGTTACATATGTAACTTGTTACATTATTATTATTAGTATTATCTTTTACAATATTATTATCATTATTAATAATATCACTATAATTCTTACAGTTATAGAAAATAATACAATTTATTAAAATCATATTTTTTTTATGATATTAGTTATTATAAGTTCTATTATTAAAAGTATTAGAAATTAGAAATTTAACTATTAATTAAAATATGACCTCATATGAATCAATTAAGAATCTGAATTAGTTTCACTTACCTATCATTCGTACAAAATGATTCCAATTATCTCAATAACAAACAAGAGTTGTTAAAGTTGAGTTTATCTTTTGTTATTTTTCTTCTGACACAATATATGCTTGTCTCACGAATCAAGCTAAGAAACAAGTTTCAATTTAGTCAAATTAAGTGTAATAATATTATTTAACATCTATCTATCTTTAATCTATAGATATATTACATATTCTACACATACAGACATAGGTATCAATGGACGATCAACCATTTCTTTTCCCTTCTTTCAACAACTCAATAAACTCATAAACCAAATCTCCATAGTGAAACATCATCACCCTTTCGTATTATTTTTGGTTTGATCAAGAACCATGACCACGACTCAGTTAACCATATCAACTACAACAAACCTATTTCTTCTTTGTTCGTTTAAACCCACTTGAGAAACCACACAAACTACTCGATGTCTTCTGTTTCATACTGCAGGCTGCAGTTACTGTCTTCGGTTTCATTTTATTAATCAAGAAAACCACCACCTTTAATCTTCGATTTCAACACCATCAACTTGATCACCTTATATTAATTTTTTGTTGTTATGCTTTTATTTTTTTCTTGTGATATAGAACCAACATGTTTCTTCTGTTTTTGCATTGTATCAAACCAACTGAATCAATTCAAGATATAGCAAGTGGATTAGTGGAAAGCATGTAGGGTCTACGGTTTAAACAACTACTCCGTATAGTTTAATGCATGTGAGGAAGGTTAGTTGTAAAGGAATTTCATATTATTACTTTTGTTCTCCAGCGAACCCCACAACTGCATGATTACTAGTTTCTGTTTCCTTAATTCACGTATTCAATCAATTAAAGTTGGGCTTCATGATCAATTTGATGGGTTCCAGCTAGTGACTAATATTTAAAACTCGATTATATATTGTTGTTACTGGCCGACATACTAAGTCACTTAAAAGTGACGTGGTGATGCATGATAGAAGTGAATACATGATATACAGATTTCTTATTTAGTTAATGGGGTCGTGATCTTGTTTTGAGTAAGTGGGCCGTAAGTCTTTTAAATTGATGATTGGGTTGTAGGCTATTATTTTATGGTGGGCCGAGTGAGATGTTATGATCATGGTAATATAAGTAGGATCGTGGGTTGAGATGTGATAATTAAACATGTATGATTAGGATGATAATAATAATAGTTGAGAAGATGATGGTACAGATGATAGAAGACGATGAGAGGATGATGCTATGTAATGAAGAAGATGATTATGTGTCTACCTTTTTCCTTTTCCATTCGATTTAAAAGAAGAAGTGGAACAAATAAGATATGTCGATTTGCATTTGGAAGTAGATGTCAAATTGTAGGGCCTTATGGATATTTTATTGTCAAGCAATATAGTGTATCTGATCTTTTTGGAGACCCATCACCCCACAAAAAAAAACTGCAAAAGAAATCGGAAGTGGGGGATGAAACCCCTCTCATAAACTGAATATGTTACGGAGTATTTGTTATATTTTTTTCTTTCTCGTTGGGCCATCGAGAATCTTTTTCTGAATTTGGGCCGTGACTTGTGTTAATAAGATGGGCCGTGGCTGGTATTAGTAATTTGGGACCGTGAGCCACTCCATTTTTCTGTTGAAGAACGATGAGATTAATAATACAAAGATTTCGGGTTAAAAAGTTTCAACTTAGCAGAAAAACAGGCAACAGAAGAGGGGTAAAGAGGGGTGTTGGGTGAGCGAGTGGTCACGGGTTCGAGTCCCGTCCGAGGCAATTCTTTTTAGAAAAGGGTATACTTACTATTTTTACTTCTATTATTATTATTATTATTATTATTATTATTATTATTATTATTATTATTATTATTATTATTATTATTATTACCATTGTAATTATTATTATCATCAAGAAAGTACTATGATATTTATATAAAAGGGAAGTTAGTAAAATACGATTATGATATAAGTTATTATAAATCTTAATTAAAAATATAATTTTGTATGTAGGTTAAAAATAATAATAACTAAGTAATGATCATAGATTAACCATAAGTATGATTATCATATATATGTAAATTTAATATAATTACAATAAATATATTAATATTATTACCATTAAGATTATTATTATTAGTGTTAACATTATTATTATTATTATTATTATTATTATTATTATTATTATTATTATTATCAGTATTATTATTATTCTTATCAAAATTAGTATTTTCATTATCACTATTAAGATTATTATTATTAATGTACTAAATAAATGTTATATATATAAGAAAAATATATTTACTACATATAACTTAACTACATTGATATTTTATAATAAATACAAATTATCTATCTAGTATATATATAAAAAATAAATATATTTAATTAAGTTATTAATAAAACACATAATTTATTAAGATAACATTTATAATATATATATAAATTTGTTCGATTACTCTTTGGTGTTAATATATATACTGGATATAGGTTCGTGAATCCGAGGCCAACCCTGCATTGTTCAATATAGTCATATGTATTTTTACTACAAAATACATTAGGTGAGTTTCATTATTCCCTTTTTAAATGCTTTTGCAATATATATTTTTGGGACTGAGAATACATGCGCTGTTTTTTATAACTGTTTTATGAAATAGACACAAGTACTCGAAAATTACATTCTATGGTTGAATGATCGAAATCGAATATGCCCCTTTTTATTAAGTCTGGTAATCTAAGAATTAGGGAACAGACACCCTAATTGACGCGAACTCTAAAGATAGATCTATCGGGTCCAACAAGCCCCATCCAAAGTACCGGATGCTTTAGTACTTCGAAATTTATATCATGTCCGAAGGAGGATCCCGGAATGATGGGGATATTCTGATATGCATATTGTGAATGTCGGTTACCAGGTGTTCAATCCATACGAATGATTATTTTTGTCTCTATGCATGGGACGTATATTTATGAGAAAGGAAAATCTTGTGGTCTATTAAAATGATGGAAATGATTATTTATGTTAAACTAATGAACTCACCAACCTTTTGGTTGACACTTTAAAGCATGTTTATTCTCAGGTACGAAAGAAATCTTCCGCTGTGCATTTGCTCGTCTTAGAGATATTACTTGGAGTCATTAATGGCATATTTCAAAAGACGTTGCATTCGAGTCGTTGAGTTCATCAAGATTATTATTAAGTCAATTGTAGTAGATATATTATGAAATGGTATGCATGACGTCAACTTTCGATGTAATGAAAGATTGTCTTTTCAAAAACGAATGCAATGTTTGTAAAATGTATCATATAGAGGTCAAATACCTCGCGATGAAATCAACTGTTGTGAATCATTTATAATCGATATGGACTTTGTCTGGATGGATTAGGATGGGTCTCTACAGTTGGTATCAGAGCGACGGTCTTAGCGAACCAGGTCTTGCATTAGTGTGTCTAACTAGGAGTTGTTAGGATGCATTAATGAGTCTGGACTTCGGCCTAGTAGTTGTAGGTTATATTAATGAGTCTAGACTCGAACCTGGTCTGCATGTCAAAAAGTTTTGCTTGTCATTTCTTGTTGGGAAATTTCATGCTTATCATTCTTAGTCTAGACACATCTTACTGCATTGATTGCATGAATAGTGTATAGACAAAATTCATATCTTAGCGTATCTGCTAATTCATATCTTAGCGTATCTGTTACTGTAGACTTTATCTGACACGTTTCCTTAATTCCCTTCGTAATCTACGGGATCTTCTGTACTATGTATAGGTATTCTATGTAATTAGAATACCATCCGATATCCGAAAATTATTTCATATCAAAAAATCCTTTATTCAATCGTACGCAATGGAACTCACAACTAGTTCAAGTCCCTCGGATTCCGATATGGAGTCCCACTCCAGCTCCGAAAGCAGCGTCACCAGAATGAATCAATCAATCAGCCATCCCCAATTCATTTGATGAGTTCGTAGTAGACCAAATCAATGGAGACGAGAAGAAGGCGGTCCTTTCATCAACCAAATTTCCCTCTTTGCAAAGAACCTGAAGCACTTACTGGTGAACCTATTAGAAACACCATTTTCATACTCATTTCCCAAATATCTCAACCCGATTATATTCCATCTAAAATTTTAAACCTTATTCATCCGCTCGTTCTGACCGACAATCATCCCGGAATAATAGAATAAGTCAATGAACTTCGCGCTCGACTAATCAATTAGGAGAATATGGTGCAAAATTTACCAGCTTCAGCAATATCACCGGCACCCACAGTACCATCAATAACAGCACCAGTATCATCAACAATCCATGCCTCAACATCTCATTCTATACCTCGAGTTTAATCACTGTTCTACGTATCGATATACATCAATTATCTTCGTTCTTCATGGCGATTATGTAATCTCTAATGTTTTAGAGATTATGTACTCTAATTCTAGCCGTAAAGCAAATGAGATTAATATCATATTAACTCATTAGATCCATGATTACATCCGAAGAAAATATATAAGTAAGTATATTTTCATAAAGATTGTAATAAAAAAAAAATTCTTTCGTACAGACTGTTAATGATGAAAATATTTTAACGGGTAGGTAATACCCGAGGAATATTTAAGATTTCGCATTAATAAGTTACATTGTACATTCTTCGAATCTGATTCAACGGTCATTTACTATCCAATTTACATCTACCGATATACGAATCCGTTCACCACAGAATAACCATTTTTATTCAATTTCATATTTGGATTTTGACTTATCAGAATCCAACAAGTGACATAAAGAAGAAAACATTGGACAAAAAAAAAAAAAAAAAAAAATTTGTTAGAAACCAACAAATTAACTATGAGAAATTTTGTTAAGAATTCACGCTAACAAAATCCTAGCTAACTGTTCCTAGCTAACTGATTACATTTTATTTATCGCAATTTTATTTATTGTCATTTAAATTCTGTATTTATTTTAAGCACTTTAAATATCGGGACACGTATACAAGGTTTTGACATATCATATCGACGCATATACATATATTATTTGGAATAACCATAGACACTCTATATGCAGTAATGATCGAGTTCTCTATACAGGGTTGAGGTTAATTCTATAATAATATATATACTTTGAGTTGTGATCGAGTCTGAGACATGTACACGGGTCACGATACGTATTAATTACTTCGAATATTATATTAAACTATGTATGAATTATTGGACTGTCAACTGTGGACTATCGACTGTGGACTAATAACATTGGACAATTAAAATGAATTAAAATATTAATTATAATATATGAAATTAAACAATTCTTTTTGTTTGCCACTTGATTTCATCTTAAACCTCCTTTATATCTTGACGATTACAATCTGCGTTCAAACCTTTCATGATTCTTGAAAATACCTCAATCGAGAGGATGAACCAACCGCACTTCATCTATGGAAAAAAAAATTGATGCATATAGCTATTCACCTAAGAAACTCTCGGCAACTGAGAAAACGTTTAAAACGTAGCTATGCTAATTTCTTAGAGTTATTATTACCCAAAATAACTTTGCAATCTCTTTCCAAATTAGCAAATTTTGTCACAGCTCCAGCAAGTCAACTTTGACTTTTCGTTCGAAACAACCTTATTATAACCTTGATTTATATGTGTGCTCTTTTATTGTTACCGGAGAACCTTTTATTATATTCCACTATATTACCAGCAGATGTACCAACAACCTCGTTGCTCCTTAGCTTAAATCTCTTCGACAAATCACTATATTTATCTATTGAAGTCTCATCATTTACTCATCCATATCTTGTAACAAGAATTGCCATACCAATTACCGGAAATCAGCAAATCTGTATTGTGAATCTCGCAACATTTTCACATCAACAGTTATATGTATCCATATAACATTTATCTCTTAGAACTATGATCTTTTATTCTGAAATTCTGAAAAGCACCCAGTCTGTAAATTAATGCTCTAAATTTTGAAAATTTGAATGAAGCAACAAAAACTGTAATGACCTCAACAACCAAAAGTTGATGATAAAGAATGAAGTATTGGAAACACTCAATAGAAAATTTAGTACCGAAAAGCAGATTTTGCGAAACTATGAAGGAAACCGTAGACAAACCACAAAGAATAAGTTTGACTTCAAAGAATCCAAATGATTCAATGCCTGCTGAAATCTTTAGCGTAAATCTTGCTCCTTACTCTAAACCCTTGCGGACAATAGTTTCCGTCATCCTCTGATCTTAGATATTCAAAGATATTATCGTATCTTTCATTACAAATATCCTCCATATTTCTGAAGATATTTTCATAACTATTCTTATCTGAAATCAATAATCTCTTCGTACTATCAGTGTTACATCATATAGAAACTGTTAGTTTCTATATTCTGTAAACTTTCGAGCTTAAAATATGAATATTTTTGAAGTAGTGTTGTGAACTGATGCATGAGTTAGTATAATATAATGACACTTGATCAACGTGATTATATTACAGTAATTCATGCTGAGTTTCTAAATGGGACATGATGATTCACAGAATATAACGTCATCATGCATCATGTTACACGACTCTTACATTTTACCTGATATATAAACATATCAAGAACATATTTTCTTGATAGTTTTATCTTTCCCGAATATTCTAGTAATTTGACGAATCAAGATCGTGCTATTACCATTTTTTCCTTAGAACATTAACTATGTTCATTTTGAAATTCATATCTATGAATTCTGGATCATTATTCGCTTGATTTAAAGTCGAGAAGAGAAAACAAAAGCATGGAGCTCCGAAATATAAAGGAGGATATAAAGCCCGATAACAACTCAGAAATTACAAACCATGTATATCGATACATATGGCAATATAAAGACACGGGAGAACTAAGAACACTATAAAACCCAGAGTATAGTAGAAGTGAATAGATTCTTCTGGTGGTAGATGGAAAAGAAGAATAACAGCTATGAAGGTTAGGAGTATATCGAGAACCAGAACTGGATGGAGCATATTGACAAATGATTCAAAGTACGAATTAAAGGAGAAAGAATAGAAGGTGTGAGTCGTAAGGAAACAAAGAGGGTGGATTTATAGTGAAATACCAGACAAAGCAATCAAGACAGATCATTGTATTTAATCAAAGAGGATCCTAATTTCCTTAATTACCGAAGAATCAAATCTTATCACGAAGATTTTCTCCAAATTCCATGAATTTCAAAAACCAATCATAACTGCATCATCAGTTAAAACGATTCTACATTTACTCATTTCACTATCTTGCGATAGCTTCGCTTATACTCTCCGCGTAATTAAAATTGTTTTATCTATATTACTCAATGATGATAAGACTCTAGTTACCAACTCATATTCGTCATGAAAACATTTTTATAGTTAACCATGACGACCTCGATCAAATTTCGGGACGAAATTTCTTTAACGGGTAGGTACTGTGATGACCCGGGAATTTCCGACCAAATTTAAACTTTAATCTTTATATGATTCCGACACGATAAGCAAAGTTTATAATGTTGAGTCTCGAAAACTTTAGAACAGCTTACATAAATGCATTTGCCCTTTTGACCATTCTCGACGATTCACGAACAATTGTGTATAAAAAATAATTACATAAATTTATATATGTATAAGTGTATATATTAAGTTGAATTAATATTATACCATTTAATCATTCGAATTAAATATGTAGAGTAATATACAAAATAATCAAGACAAATATATATATATGAATCCTATACACAATTAATATAAATTACAAGTAAGAATATAAATAATATATTAACATTAATATTATAATTTCTACTGTCATTATTATTATTAATGTTAATATTGATATTAACATATGTCTTATAAATATTATTAAAAGTTGTTACATATGTAACTTGCTACATTATTATTATTAGTATTATCTTTTACAATATTATTATCATTATTAATAATATCACTATAATTCTTACAGTTATAGAAAATAATACAATTTATTAAAATCATATTTTTTTATGATATTAGTTATTATAAGTTCTATTATTAAAAGTATTAGAAATTAGAAATTTAACTATTAATTAAAATATGACCTTATATGAATCAATTAAGAATCTGAATTAGTTTCACTTACCTATCATTCGTACAAAATGATTCCAATTATCTCAATAACAAACAAGAGTTGTTAAAGTTGAGTTTATCTTTTGTTATTTTTCTTCTGACACAATATATGCTTGTCTCACGAATCAAGCTAAGAAACAAGTTTCAATTTAGTCAAATTAAGTGTAATAATATTATTTAACATCTATCTATCTTTAATCTATAGATATATTACATATTCTACACATACAGACATAGGTATCAATGGACGATCAACCATTTCTTTTCCCTTCTTTCAACAACTCAATAAACTCATAAACCAAATCTCCATAGTGAAACATCATCACCCTTTCGTATTATTTTTGGTTTGATCAAGAACCATGACCACGACTCAGTTAACCATATCAACTACAACAAACCTATTTCTTCTTTGTTCGTTTAAACCCACTTGAGAAACCACACAAACTACTCGATGTCTTCTGTTTCATACTGCAGGCTGCAGTTACTGTCTTCGGTTTCATTTTATTAATCAAGAAAACCACCACCTTTAATCTTCGATTTCAACACCATCAACTTGATCACCTTATATTAATTTTTTGTTGTTATGCTTTTATTTTTTTCTTGTGATATAGAACCAACATGTTTCTTCTGTTTTTGCATTGTATCAAACCAACTGAATCAATTCAAGATATAGCAAGTGGATTAGTGGAAAGCATGTAGGGTCTACGGTTTAAACAACTACTCCGTATAGTTTAATGCATGTGAGGAAGGTTAGTTGTAAAGGAATTTCATATTATTACTTTTGTTCTCCAGCGAACCCCACAACTGCATGATTACTAGTTTCTGTTTCCTTAATTCACGTATTCAATCAATTAAAGTTGGGCTTCATGATCAATTTGATGGGTTCCAGCTAGTGACTAATATTTCAAACTCGATTATATATTGTTGTTACTGGCCGACATACTAAGTCACTTAAAAGTGACGTGGTGATGCATGATAGAAGTGAATACATGATATACAGATTTCTTATTTAGTTAATGGGGTCGTGATCTTGTTTTGAGTAAGTGGGCCGTAAGTCTTTTAAATTGATGATTGGGTTGTAGGCTATTATTTTATGGTGGGCCGAGTGAGATGTTATGATCATGGTAATATAAGTAGGATCGTGGGTTGAGATGTGATAATTAAACATGTATGATTAGGATGATAATAATAATAGTTGAGAAGATGATGGTACAGATGATAGAAGACGATGAGAGGATGATGCTATGTAATGAAGAAGATGATTATGTGTCTACCTTTTTCCTTTTCCATTCGATTTAAAAGAAGAAGTGGAACAAATAAGATATGTCGATTTGCATTTGGAAGTAGATGTCAAATTGTAGGGCCTTATGGATATTTTATTGTCAAGCAATATAGTGTATCTGATCTTTTTGGAGACCCATCACCCCACAAAAAAAAACTGCAAAAGAAATCGGAAGTGGGGGATGAAACCCCTCTGATAAACTGAATATGTTACGGAGTATTTGTTATATTTTTTTCTTTCTCGTTGGGCCATCGAGAATCTTTTTCTGAATTTGGGCCGTGACTTGTGTTAATAAGATGGGCCGTGGCTGGTATTAGTAATTTGGGACCGTGAGCCACTCCATTTTTCTGTTGAAGAACGATGAGATTAATAATACATGAAGAAGGAGGAGTTAGAAAAGATTTTGGGTTAAAAAGTTTCAACTTAGCAGAAAAACAGGCAACAGAAGAGGGGTAAAGAGGGGTGTTGGGTGAGCGAGTGGTCACGGGTTCGAGTCCCGTCCGAGGCAATTCTTTTTAGAAAAGGGTATACTTACTATTTTTACTTCTATTATTATTATTATTATTATTATTATTATTATTATTATTATTATTATTATTATTATTATTATTATTATTATTATTATTATTATTATTATTATTATTATTATTATTACCATTGTAATTATTATTATCATCAAGAAAGTACTATGATATTTATATAAAAGGGAAGTTAGTAAAATACGATTATGATATAAGTTATTATAAATCTTAATTAAAAATATAATTTTGTATGTAGGTTAAAAATAATAATAACTAAGTAATGATCATAGATTAACCATAAGTATGATTATCATATATATGTAAATTTAATATAATTACAATAAATATATTAATATTATTACCATTAAGATTATTATTATTAGTGTTAACATTATTATTATTATTATTATTATTATTATTATTATTATTATTATCAGTATTATTATTATTCTTATCAAAATTAGTATTTTCATTATCACTATTAAGATTATTATTATTAATGTATTAAATAAATGTTATATATATAAGAAAAATATATTTACTACATATAACTTAACTACATTGATATTTTATAATAAATACAAATTATCTATCTAGTATATATATAAAAAATAAATATATTTAATTAAGTTATTAATAAAACACATAATTTATTAAGATAACATTTATAATATATATATAAATTTGTTCGATTACTCTTTGGTGTTAATATATATACTGGATATAGGTTCGTGAATCCGAGGCCAACTCTGCATTGTTCAATATAGTCATATGTATTTTTACTACAAAATACATTAGGTGAGTTTCATTATTCCCTTTTTAAATGCTTTTGCAATATATATTTTTGGGACTGAGAATACATGCGCTGTTTTTTATAACTGTTTTATGAAATAGACACAAGTACTCGAAAATTACATTCTATGGTTGAATGATCGAAATCGAATATGCCCCTTTTTATTAAGTCTGGTAATCTAAGAATTAGGGAACAGACACCCTAATTGACGCGAACTCTAAAGATAGATCTATCGGGTCCAACAAGCCCCATCCAAAGTACCGGATGCTTTAGTACTTCGAAATTTATATCATGTCCGAAGGAGGATCCCGGAATGATGGGGATATTCTGATATGCATATTGTGAATGTCGGTTACCAGGTGTTCAATCCATACGAATGATTATTTTGTCTCTATGCATGGGACGTATATTTATGAGAAAGGAAAATCTTGTGGTCTATTAAAATGATGGAAATGATTATTTATGTTAAACTAATGAACTCACCAACCTTTTGGTTGACACTTTAAAGCATGTTTATTCTCAGGTACGAAAGAAATCTTCCGCTGTGCATTTGCTCGTCTTAGAGATATTACTTGGAGTCATTAATGGCATATTTCAAAAGACGTTGCATTCGAGTCGTTGAGTTCATCAAGATTATTATTAAGTCAATTGTAGTAGATATATTATGAAATGGTATGCATGACGTCAACTTTCGATGTAATGAAAGATTGTCTTTTCAAAAACGAATGCAATGTTTGTAAAATGTATCATATAGAGGTCAAATACCTCGCGATGAAATCAACTATTGTGAATCATTTATAATCGATATAGACTTTGTCTGGATGGATTAGGATGGGTCTCTACACAACAGATTAATCTTGGTTTGGCATCTTGTTTCGAAAATAGGTATCTAAGAGCAGAATGATCGGTATAGACCACCGTTTTTGCTAGAACGAGATATGAACGAAATTTGTCAAAAGTAAAGACAATAGCAAGGAGTTCTTTTTCAGTAGTTGTATAGTTCATTTGTGCTCCTTGTAACGTCTTACTAGCATAATATATAGGTTGAAATCGTTTTTCAATCCTTTGTCCTAAAACGGCTCCCATTGCAAAATCACTTGCATCGCACATTAGTTCAAACGGTAGATTCCAATTTGGTGTTATCATGATCGGTGCATTAGTGAGTTTCTCTTTAAGAATATTAAAAGATTTGATGCATTCATCTGAAAAGATGAATGGAGCATCTTTTTGTAGGAGTTTATTCATAGGAGTGGCAATTTTAGAAAAATCTTTTATGAAACGTCGGTAAAAACCGGCATGCCCTAGAAAACTCCTAACTCCTCTAACATTGGTGGGATGTGGAAGTTTAGCAATTACATCTACTTTAGCTCTATCCACTTCAATTCCTTCTTTTGAAATTTTATGTCCAAGAACGATGCCTTCTTTAACCATGAAATGGCATTTCTCCCAATTAAGAACTAGATTTGATTGTTCGCATCTAATCAGCATTCGTTCAAGATTAGCTAGATATGTTTCAAAAGTATCACCGAAGACTGAAAAGTCATCCATGAAAACTTCCATGCATTGTTCTATCATGTCGTGAAAAATCGCCATCATACACCTTTGAAAGGTTGCAGGGGCGTTGCAAAGTCCAAATGGCATGCGTTTGTAAGCAAAAGTACCATAAGGGCACGTGAACGTGGTTTTCTCTTGATCTTCGGGTGCTATTGGAATTTGAAAATATCCAGAAAATCCATCAAGAAAACAATAATAACTATTTCCGGTTAATCTTTCCAACATTTGATCAATAAAAGGTAAGGGAAAGTGATCTTTTCTGGTGGCGTCATTTAATTTTCTATAATCAATACATACACGCCATCCTGTTACAGTCCTAGTAGGAATAAGCTCATTTTTTTCATTTGTAATGACAGTCATGCCACCCTTCTTAGGCACGCATTGAACTGGGCTTACCCATGGACTATCAAAAATTGGATAAATTATACCTGCATCTAGCAGTTTAATTATTTCTTTTTTAACAACATCTTGCATATTCGGATTTAGTCTTCATTGGCGTTACACATACGTTTTATGACCTTCTTCCATAAGGATTTTATGTGTGCAATACGAAGGACTTATTCCTTTAATATCATGAATCTTCCATGCAATGGCTGGTTTATGAGCTTTCAATACAGAAATGAGTTGTGATTTCTCATTTTCAGTAAGAGAAGACGATATTATTACAGGTAATTCAGATTCACCATGTAAATAAGCATATTCCAAATGGTTTGGAAGTGGCTTTAATTCTAATGTCGGTGGTTCTTCTATCGATGATTTATATCGATATCTGTCTTCTTCTTTTAGCATTTGAATTTCTTCTGTTGTTGGTTCATATCCATTAGCTATTAGTGTAGCTAACATTTCAGCTTCATCAATTGGTTCATTACCTTCTCCTAAAGAACATTCTCCTGTTCCTTGTAATTCTGGAAATTCTTCTAACAATTCTGCATGTGAATCTATAGTTTGAATATAATAACATGTATCATCTGCAGATTGCGGTTGTTGCATTGCTCTATCAACTGAAAAGGTAACACTCTCATCCTCTATACTTAGGGTCAGTTTCTTACCAAACACGTCTATCATTGCTTTAGCCGTGTTTAAGAATGGTCTTCCTAATATGAGAGGAACTTGAGAATCTTCTTCCATGTCCAGAACAACAAAATCTACTGGAAATACTAAAGTACCAACTTTAACTAGCATGTTCTCCATTATCCCTCTAGGATATTGTATTGATCTATCGGCTAGTTGTATACTTATTCTGGTTGGTTTCAATTCTCCAAGGTCTAGTTTAGCGTATAATGAATACGGCATTAAATTTATACTAGCACCTAAGTCTGCCAATGCTTCTATTGAACTAAGACTACCCAGAAAACATGGAATTGTGAAACTTCCTGGATCAGATAATTTTTCTGGTATCTTGTTCAACAGCACTGCTGAACAATTAGCATTCATAGTAACGGCCGAGAGTTCTTCCATTTTCTTTCTATTTGTGATTAGATCTTTCAAGAATTCAGCATATCTAGGCATTCCTGAAATCACATCAATGAAAGGAAGATTTACATTTATCTGTTTAAACATATCCAAGAATTTGGATTGCTCGGCTTCAAGTTTCTCTTTCTTCATTTTACTCGGGTAAGGAAGTGGTGGTTGGTGTGATTTAACATAAGGTTTATCCTTAGCTGTGTTATCTTCATTAACCTTTTCAACTACCGGTTCTTTTTCCTTATCTTGATCAGGTTGTGGTTCTTGTGGAGTAGGAATAGCTTCATCAGAAGTTATAGGTATTTCAGGTGGTTTAAGTGTTGTACCACTTCTTGTGGTAATGGCTTTAGCTGTTTCATTCCGGGGGTTAGCATTTGTATCACTAGGTAAACTTCCCGGTTTTCTTTCACCTATTAACCTTGCTAGGTTACTTACTTCTTGTTCCAGGTTTTGAATAGAAGCTTCTTGATTTCTAAATGCTTGAGCATTTTGTTCATTAGTTTGTTTTTGAGATGTGAAAAACTGCATTTGAGTTTCAACTAGCTTCGTCATCATATCTTCTAAATTTGGCTTTTTATCATCGGTTTGTGGTGGTTTGTTTTGAAAATTAGGTCTTTGCTGATTGTAAGTATTATTGGATACTTGTTGATTGCTAGGACCTTGTTGGTTGTTGTATGGAACATTTCTGTTATAATTCTGGTTTTGATTGTAGATCTGTCTTGGCGGTTGATAATTATTCTGATAATTATTTCCAGGCCTTTGGTTTATGTATGAAATATTCTCTCTTTGTTCCATTGTTAATTCAATACTGAGACAATCTTTTGTCAAATGTGGTCCTCCACAATGCTCACAACTAATTCGTATTGAGTGAATATCCTTAGTCATCTTTTCCATTCGTCTCTCGACAGCATCTATCTTTGCGGAAATGGAATCTAAGTCATGGCTAGAATCGGCTCTAGCTGCTTTAGATGATCTAACGATATCTTTTTCTTGGTGCCACTCATGTGAGTGGGAAGCAGTGTTATCAAAACCATGTTGCGGACATCCTCTTAATAACTTTCCAAATCTTGTCCACGCCTCATATAGAGTTTCATTTGGCTTCTGTGTGAACGTAACAATTTCTCCTTGAAGTCTTAAGGCTTTAGATGCCGGAAAGAATTGTTTAAGAAATTTTTCAACTAAAACGTCCCATGTATCAATCGCCCCTTCAGGTAACGATTCCAACCAATCTTTGACTTCTCCCTTTAAAGTCCAGGGAAATAACATGAGATATATCTGTTCATCCTCAACTTCTCTTATTTTAAATAGAGTGCAGATCCTATTAAAGGTACGAAGATGTTCATTTGGATCTTCCTTCGGCGCACCACTAAATTGGCATTGATTAGTCACCATATGTAGAATTTGTCCTTTGATTTCATAATCTGGGGCATTAATGTCTGGATGAGTAATTGCGTGACCTTGGCCAGTGCGTTTAGCTCTCATTCGGTCTTCCATACTTAAAGGTTCCAGATTCTCCATAATTGAATTTGTTGAATCGAAATCACTAGAGGATTCTGATTTAATGGTTCGTTCCTCAATAATCTCTGTTTGAATGATTGGTGGTTCCGGAGGAAAATTTAATGGTTCAGGATCTATGAATTGTCCCTGAATATTCTCCGGATTCTCAATTGTGAGGTCGGGTTCAAAAAATGGATTATCGGAAATTTGAATTTGAGTACTTGGTCGACTGGATGACGATTCTAAAGGAAAATCAACGGCGGTAATATTTGCTAGATGTCTTGATCTAGTTACAGGTGGTGAACGTACAAAAGGTGGTGAACGTCTTGCTCGGTGCATTCACTGAATATCCTATTAGTTTTTAAAAGGAAAGAAAAAATTATATAAGTTATACAATTAATAGACTTTTCTGATTTTGCCCACGTTTCGAATAGCCAAAAGATGCAGCAGAGGGGCAGGATTCGTTTGGTCTCAATATAATTGAGGACTGTTTGGCTCCAATAACCCGGTCCACGTACAAATCCAACTATTACTACGAACCAGAAAATTTTGATGTCTATCAATTTAACCACTTAAAATAAATTTTCGTAATTTTAAGAAATTTAGATAAGAAGTAGAATAAAAATTTATGTCCTAAAACTAGAATTGCGAGAAATAAGAAAGAAAAAGAGAGCGTCGAAAAAGAAAAAGAAAAGGGTTGAAAAATACGAAAGAAAAAAAAAATTGACTTATAAAACTTAAAAACACTCGATTAACCCAACCTTATTACTACCACTAACTTAAAATTATAATCGCAAATTGAGATTACTAATTGGAATGATAATTGATACATAGGTAAAAGGCGTCTAAAAATATTAAAGCTTACAGGAAAAACTATATCCCAAATGGCAATATCTTAAAAAGGTACTAAAACTTAAAAAGGTGTCGCAAAATTCTAAAGCACCTATATCTTAGTCTAAAGAAAAAGCACTTAAGGGATTTTACGGCAAAGCCTAAAAATCTAGAAGTAAAAATAACTATGGCAAAAACTGTGTTTAAAACTAAAAACTAGCGAAAAACACAAATATTACGTTAAAACAATTAAAAAGGGACAAAATATAAAAATATACTAAAAGTTGTAAAAGTACAATTTTTATAAAAATATTATTTTTATATTATTTATTTATTAAGAGTGTTAATTTTATAATTTATTTAAATTAATTAAACTAAATATACAAATTAAATAAATAAACTAAACTTAATTAATAAAAAATTAAAACCTAATTAGGGTTTTTAATTAATAATAATAATAATAATTACGTAATTAATGCAAAATTAGGGTTCTGTGTAACCCGTGTCAGACGGCTCCGCGAGTTGCGGTATTCCCGGCAACAAACTCCGCGAGTCGCGGGGATCGAAATTTTAGATGACAGGCTGTTTCGTTTCAGTTTTTCGACGTAATTATTTTTTTTTCTGTTTTTAATTTAATTAATATATTTATATAATTTAAATAAAACTTATCTTAAAAAACTAAAATAGAAATAAAATACTTTATAATTTTATAAATAAAAATCTTAAAACTAGATTTTTATATATATATATTTTTTTTGGTTTTTTTTGTTTTAATAAAAACAAAATATTTAAATAAAACTTATAATTTTTTTATAAAATAAAAATAAAGAAACTTTATAAAACTTAAATATTTAACAAACTCTTAAAAATATATATATTTTTATTTTTCTTTTTTATATTTTTGAATATTTAAAACGTATTTTTACAAAAGCGTATTTTTTTATATTAGCAAACTAAAAATATTTTTTTTTATTAGCGTTGCGCTTTCGGCGTTTAAGTTCCCCGGCAGCGGCGCCAAAAATACTTGATGTTAAAGCTAAGGGGTATAAAATACTATTAAATTTTACATGCAAATACTATTAAATATGATACAATTTTACACAAGATATTTATTTATTTATAGAATGGATATACTTAAACCTTGCTACAACACTTATAGGCAGTGTACCTAATCGTACAGTAGTGTAGTTTTTAGTAAATTCGGTTCGTTCCATAGGGAATCTTTTTCACAAAGCTTAACGCTATATTAGTTTAAATTTATAAAAATATAAATATATATATAAGTAATATTATTATTATAAAGGGGGGGTTTTACCGTTTAATGACCGGTTTGTCAATTTTAAAAACTTTAGTCGCAGTTAAAACCAAATGTAAAATATTAAAAATAAATAAAAGACTTAATTTAAAGCGTAAAGTAAATAACGATAATGAAATTGCGATAAATAAAAGTGTGATAATTAAAAAATACGATAATTAAAAGTCCAATTAAATACAATAACAATAAATAAAAGTGCGATAATTAGAAGTGCAATTAAATATAAAATAAAGGAAATTAAATATGAAATAAAAGAATTATGCTTATTTAAACTTCCGTAATCATGATGTTTTGTTGATTTTAGTTTTATGCCCATGGGTTAATTGTCCTTTGTCCTGGATTATTTAATATGTCCGTCTGGTTTTTGTCCATAACAGTCCATCAGTCATAAATATAAAGTGCGAGTGTCCTCGTCAAATTATCCTTATACCCGAAGTTAAATATTCCAACTAATTGGGGACTTAAACTGTAACAAGATTTTAATACTTTGTTTAATAATTACACCAGGTTATCGACTGCGTGTAACCCAAGGTTTTAATACTTTGTTAACAATTATGCCAAGTGTCCTTATACATAATTTCACCCCTGTTTTAATAATTCTAGTGGCTATTAATCCATTCCCGTGTCCGGTTAAATGAACGATTATTCGTACTTATAAATACCCCGCCCATCGTGTTCGATTGAGTGTATATGGTTATATATAGGGACGTCCAATTGTAAATCTTTATATTAACATTAACAAACTATCATTTAGTTAAACAAATATAAATCCCATTAATAGCCCATAGTCTAATTTCCACAAGTGTCGTTCTTTTGTCCAAACCCCAATTATGGTACAAAGCGCAATTATCCAATTTTAGTAATTAGCCCAACATCATGATTACTTCGGATTAAATAAGCATAATAATAACTTAGCTACGAGATATTAATGTAAAAAGGTTGAACATAACTTACAATGATTAAAAATAGCGTAGCGTTACACGGACAGAATTTTAACTTACACCCTTACAACATTCGCTAACATACCCTTATTATTAGAATTATAATTAAAATTAAAATTAAAATTAAAATTAAAATATATATACATATACATATATATATATATATATATATATATATATATATATATATATATATATATATATATATATATATATATATATATATATATATATATATATATATATATTACGTTTACATATAGAGAAAGAGAGATTTTAGGATATATTTTTCGTCGAACTGCGTTGGCTTTTATAGAAATTTGAGTCCAGGTGAACTCCGCGAGTCGCGTAATTTTTTGCCTTCAAACTCCGCAACTCGCGGAGTTTGAAATTACAGCTCACCCAGCTTTGGCTCTTTGTTTGCCGATGATTTATAAATATATTATAATATATATATTAATTTTAAGAATTAATTATATATTATATTATATTATATACATAGTTAACTTGTAATTTTTAGTCCGTTGCGTCGAGTGTTGAGAGTTGACTCTGGTCCCGGTTTCGGATTTTCGAACGTCCTTGCGTACAATTTAATATCTTGTACTTTGCGTTTTGAATCTTGTACTCTTGTAATTTTGAGACGTTTCTTATCAATAATTGGAACCTCTTTGATTGTATTTTGTACTTTTGAGCTTTTTGGTCGTTTGCGTCTTCAATTCGTCGAATCTGTCTTTTGTCTTCACCTTTTATTATTTAAACGAATATTACTTGTAAATAGAACAATTGTAACTAAAAGCTTGTCTTTCTTGAGGAATAATGCTATGAAATATATGTTCATTTTTAGCATTATCAACTTGATTAAATGAAATAAGTTTTATAGACAATTGATCACCCATGTTGACCGGCGATTCACGAACGTTACAAAATTGTAAAAACTAAATGTTGTGGTATATATATAGACATATATATAATGTTGACATAAGATTATGATGAGTAAGTATCACACTAAGTATATTAACAATGTGTGATATACATAAGAAATGAGATTACTAAGTTAAGAAACTCGAAATGATATATATAACGATTATCGTTATGATAACGTCTACTAAATACATATGTATCATATTAAGATATTGATACACTATATTTAACATGATAAAATGATATTTAAATATATCATTAAGTGTGTTAATAATGAACTACATATGTAAAAACAAGACTACTAACCCATGAATTACAAAACGAGACTTATATGTAACGATTATCGTTGTAACGATATTTTAATGTATATATCATATTAAGAGATATTCATACATCATAATATCATGATAATATAATAATTTAACATCTCATTTGATA
The DNA here is from genome assembly GCF_046630445.1 of Rutidosis leptorrhynchoides. Taxonomy (NCBI): domain Eukaryota; kingdom Viridiplantae; phylum Streptophyta; class Magnoliopsida; order Asterales; family Asteraceae; genus Rutidosis; species Rutidosis leptorrhynchoides. The sequence goes on from NC_092333.1 coordinate 171,182,776, forward strand.
TAATAAACATTGGGTTAACAACATTAATTGAGATCGTTAACTTAAAGGTTTCAAAACAACACTTACATGTAACGACTAACGAAGACTTAACGACTCCATTAGAATGTATATACATGTTGTGTTTTGATATGTATTCTTAAACTTTTGAAAGACTTCAAGACACATATCAAAATACTTCTACTTAACAAAAATGCTTACAATTACATCCTCGTTCAGTTTCATCAACAATTCTACTCGTATGCACCCGTATTCGTACTCGTACAATACACAGCTTTTAGATGTATGTACTATTGATATATACACTCCAATGATCAGCTCTTAGCAGCCCATGTGATTCACCTAACACATGTGGGAACCATCATTTGGCAACTAGCATGAAATATCTCATAAAATTACAAAAATATGAGTAATCATTCATGACTTATTTACATGAAAACAAAATTACACATCCTTTATATCTAATCCATATACCAACGACCAAAAACACCTACAAACACTTTCATTCTTCACTTTTCTTCATCTAAGTGATCTCTCTCAAGTTCTGTCTTCAAGTTCTAAGTGTTCTTCATAAATTCCATAAGTATAGTTTCATAAAAATCAAGAATACTTCCAAGTTTGCAAGTCTACTTCCAAGCTTTCTAATCCATTCCAAGTAATCATCTAAGATCAAGGAACCTTTGTTATTTATAGTAGGTTATCTTTCTAATTCAAGGTAATATTCATATTCAAACTTTGATTCAATTTCTACAACTATAACAATCTTATTTCGAGTAAAAATCTTACTTGAACTGTTTTCGTGTCATGATTCTGTTTCAAGAACTTTCAAGCCATCCAAGGATCCTTTGAAGCTAGATCTATTTTTCTCATTTCCAGTGATTTTATCCAGAAAACTTGAGGTAGTAATGATGTTCATAACATCATTCGATTCATACATATAAAGCTATCTTATTCGAAGGTTTAAACTTGTAATCACTAGAACATAGTTTAGTTAATTCTAAACTTGTTCGCAAACAAAAGTTAATCCTTCTAATTTGCCTTTTAAAATCAACTAAACACATGTTATATATCTATATAATATGCTAACTTAATGATTTAAAACCTGGAAACACGATGAACACCATAAAATCGGATATACGCCGTCGTAGTGAAACCGGGGGCTGTTTTGGATTGGATAATTAAAAACTATGATAAACTTTGATTTAAAAGTTGTTCTTCTGCGAAAATGATTTTTCTTATGAACATGAAACTATATCCAAAAATCATGGTTAAACTCTAAGTGGAAGTATGTTTTCCAAAATGGTCATCTAGACGTCGTTCTTTCGACTGAAATGACTACCTTTATAAAAACGACTTGTAACCTGTAATTCCGACTATAAACTTATAATTTTTCTGTATAGATTCATAAAGTTAAGTTCAATATGAAACCATAGCAATTTGATTCACTCAAAACAGATTTAATATGAAGAAGTTATGGGTAAAACAAGATTGGTTATTTTTGCTTGTTGTAACTACGTGAAAATTGGTAACAAATCTATATTAATCATATCCTAGCTAACTTATATTGTATTATACATGTATTCTAATATATTATGTAATTTCGGGATACCATAGACACGTATTCAAATGTTTTGACATATCATATCGACCCATCTATATATATTATTTGGAACAACCATAGACACTCTATATGCAGTAATGTTGGAGTTAGCTATACAGGGTTGAGGTTGATTCCAAAAATATATATAGTTTGAGTTGTGATCTAGCCTGAGACGTGTATACACTGGGTCGTGGATTTATTCAAGATAATATATATCGATTTATTTCTGTACATATAACTATGGACAACTAGTTGTAGGTTACTAACGAGGACAGCTGACTTAATAAACTTAAAATATCAAATTGTATTAAAAGTGTTGTAAATATATTTTGAACATACTTTGATATATATGTACATATTTGTTATAGGTTCGTGAATCGACCAGTGGCCAAGTCTTACTTCCCGACGAAGTAAAAATCTGTGAAAGTGAGTTATAGTCCCACTTTTAAAATCTAATATTTTTGGGATGAGAATACATGCAGGTTTTATAAATGATTTACAAAATAGACACAAGTACGTGAAACTACATTCTATGATTGAATTATCAAAATCGAATATGCCCCTTTTTATTAAGTCTGGTAATCTAAGAATTAGGGAACAGACACCCTAATTAACGCGAATCCTAAAGATAGATCTATTGGGCCTAACAAACCCCATCCAAAGTACCGGATGCTTTAGTACTTTGAAATTTATATCATATCCGAAGGGTGTCCCGGAATGATGGGGATATTCTTATATATGCATCTTGTTAATGTCGGTTACCAGGTGTTCACCATATGAATGATTTTTATCTCTATGTATGGGATGTATATTGAAATATGAAATCTTGTGGTCTATTATTATGATTTGATAATATATAGGTTAAACCTATAACTCACCAACATTTTTGTTGACGTTTTAAGCATGTTTATTCTCAGGTGATTATTAAGAGCTTCCGTTGTTGCATACTAAAATAAGGACAAGATTTGGAGTCCATGCTTGTATGATATTATGTAAAAACTGCATTCAAGAAACTTATTTTTGATGTAATATATTCTTATTGTAAACCATTATGTAATGCTCGTGTGTAAACGGTATATTTTAGATTATCATTATTTGATAATCTACGTAATGCTTTTAAACCTTTATCGATAAAATAAAGGTTATGGTTGTTTTAAAAATGAATGCAGTTTTTGAAAAACGTCTCATATAGAGGTCAAAACCTCGCGACGAAATCAATTAATATGGAACGTTTATAATCAATATGAACCGATTACAAACGATTCACAATAATTGATTACATCGCGAGGTACTTGACCTCTATATGATACATTTTACAAACATTGCATTCGTTTTTAAAAGACAAACTTTTATTACATCGACAATTAACAGCATGCATACCATTTTATAATATATCAAACTATAATTGTCTTAATAATAATCTTGATGAACTCAACGACTCGAATGCAACGTCTTTTGAAATATGTCATGAATGACTCCAAGTAATATCTCTAAAATGAGCAAATGCACAGCGGAAGATTTCTTTCGTACCTGAGAATAAACATGCTTTAAAGTGTCAACCAAAAGGTTGGTGAGTTCATTAGTTTAACATAAATAATTATTTCTATCATTTTAATAGACCACAAGGTTTTCATTTCCAGTTCTCATAAATAAGCGTCCCATGCATAGAGACAAAAATATCATTCATATGGATTGAACACCTGGTAACCGACATTCACAAATGCATATAAGAATATCCCCAACATTCCGGGATCCTCCTTCGAACATGATATAAATTTCGAAGTACTAAAGCATTCGGTACTTTGGACGGGGCTCGTTGGGCCAGATAGATCTATCTTTAGGATTCGCGTCAATTAGGGTGTCTGTTCTCCAATTCTTAGATTACCAGACTAAAAAGGGGTATATTCGGTTTAATAATCCAACCATAGAATGTAGTTTCGATCACTTGTGTCTATTTCGTAAAGCATTTATAAAAGCAGCGCATGTATTCTCAGTCCCAAAAATATATATTGCAAAAGCATTTAAAAGGGGAGCAAATGAAACTCACAATACTGTATTTTGTAGTAAAAATACATATGACGACATTGAACAATGCAGGGTTGGCCTCGGATTCACGAACCTATATCATTTGTGTATATATTAATACATATCCTTGTAATCGAACACATATATATAATTTTATTAGTTATATTCTCGTTATATTAATAATATATATTTTCACATATAAAAATATTAATTTTGTTATATTATGTATATATTAAATTTATTTGTATGTATATATATATATATATATATATATATATATATATATATATATCCATCATTGGTTTGTTAAAACTTTACTCTTAGTATTGTTAATGATAATATCTGAAATAATGCTAATGATAATACTAATATCAATGAAATGCTAATATTATCTATAACTCTGTTAATAATGTTATTAATGATAGTTTTTAATAATAAATCTCATGATAATGATAATATCAGTAGGTTTTAATAATTTAATAATAAAGACTATGAATATAATTCAGTTTGATATTAATACTTAATAATAATAATTTTAATAATCTTATTACTAAAGGTAAACTTAATAATGATTCTTTTATTAATAATAATGATAAAATTCCTAAAATGATAATAATACGAACATTAATAAAAATATTAGTAACTTGTATTGTTTTCATCATAATACTGATAATAGTAATAATAATTATAACATTCATAATATTTAACAATAATCATACTAACAATCAATAATAATATTAATACATGTTAATAACATAAATAATAATAATAATAATAATAATAATAATAATAATAATAATAATAATAATAATAATAATAATAATAATAATAATAATAATAATAATAATAATAATAATAATAATAATAATAATAATAATAATAATAATAATAATAATAATAATAATAATGAAAGGATTTACTACCTCAATTAATTTGACAAAAAGAAATGTCCCCATTCAGACTCGAGCCCATGACCCCTCGCCCACCCGTCATGTGCCTAACCATTCCTCTGATTCTTTCTTTCTAATTAAATCTGTCTATATATATTATTTGGAACAACCATAGACACTCTATATGCAGTAATGTTGGAGTTAGCTATACAGGGTTGAGGTTGATTCCAAAAATATATATAGTTTGAGTTGTGATCTAGCCTGAGACGTGTATACACTGGGTCGTAGATTGATTCAAGATAATATATATCGATTTATTTCTGTACATCTAACTATGGACAACTAGTTGTAGGTTACTAACGAGGACAGCTGACTTAATCAACTTAAAACATCAAAATGTATTAAAAGTGTTGTAAATAAATTTTGAACATACTTTGATATATGTGTACATATTTGTTATAGGTTCGTGAATCGACCAGTGGCCAAGTCTTACTTCCCGACGAAGTAAAAATCTGTGAAAGTGAGTTATAGTCCCACTTTTAAAATCTAATATTTTTTGGGATGATAATACATGCAGGTTTTATAAATGATTTACAAAATAGACACAAGTACGTGAAACTACATTCTATAGTTGAATTATCGAAATCGAATATGCCCCTTTTTATTAAGTCTGGTAATCTAAGAATTAGGGAACAGACACCCTAATTGACGTGAATTCTAAAGATAGATCTATTGGGCCTAACAAACCCCATCCAAAGTACCAGATGCTTTAGTACTTCGAAATTTATATCATATCCGAAGGGTGTCCCGGAATGATGGGGATATTATTATATATGCATCTTGTTAATGTCGGTTACCAGGTGTTCACCATATGAATGGTTTTTATCTCTATGTATGGGATGTATATTGAAATATGAAATCTTGTGGTCTATTATTATGATTTGATAATATATAGGTTAAACCTGTACAGAAATAAATCGATATATATTATCTTGAATCAATCCTCGACCCAGTGTATACACGTCTCAGGCTAGATCACAACTCAAATTATATATATTTTTGGAATCAACCTCAACCCTTTATAGCTAACTCCAACATTACTGCATATAGAGTGTCTATGGTTGTTCCAAATAATATATATAGATGGGTCGATATGATATGTCAAAATATTTGCATACGTGTCTATGGTATCTCAAGATTACATAATATATTAGAATACATGTATAATACAATATAAGTTAGCTAGGATATGATTAATATAGATTTGTTACCAATTTTCACGTAGTTACAACAAGTAAAAATAACCAATCTTGTTTTACCCATAACTTCTTCATTTTAAATCCGTTTTGAGTGAATCAAATTGCTATGGTTTCATATTGAACTTAAATTTATGAATCTATACATAAAAAGTATAAGTTTATAGTCGGAATTACAGGTTACAAGTTGTTTTTGTAAAGGTAGTCATTTCAGTCGAAAGAACGACGTCTAGATGACCATTTTGGAAAACATACTTCCACTTTGAGTTTAACCATGATTTTTGGATATAGTTTCATGTTCATAAGAAAAATCATTTTCCCAGAAGAACAACTTTTAAATCAAAGTTTATCATAGTTTTTAATTATCCAAACCAAAACAGCCTCCGATTTCACTACGACGGCGTATATCTGATTTTATGGTGTTCATCGTGTTTCCAGGTTTTAAATCATTAAGTTAGCATATCATTAATTTAGTATAATTATAATTAATATCTTAACAAACAAAAGATACTTATATAAAAATATATTTTACTATTGAAATCATGACTATATTAATATTACATATTATTTTCTTTAAAATGTTATTATCTATAATTATCTTACATTAAATAATTTACATAGCATATATAAATATATTTTTGGGTATATAAAATCATATAGATAAATATTAATATATATATTTTTTTTTAAAGAATATAAAATAAATACATTTAATTAAGTTACTAATGAAACACATAATTTATTAAAATAACAATTAAATCACTAATAATATATAAATTTGTTCGATTACCATTATATGTGTTAATATATATAAATGATATGGGTTCGTGAATCCGAGGTCAACCCTACACTTGTTAAATGACATCATATGTATTTTTACTACAAAATAAAGTATGGTGAGTTCATTTGCTCCCTTTTACTCTTTACATTTTTGGGACTGAGAATACATGCGCTACTTTTACTTCTGCTTTATTAAATGCTTTTGAAATACATTTTGAACTGCGAATACATGAAATGCTTTTATAAATGTTTGACGAGATAGACACAAGCAAAACATTTCTCGAATGAATTATTATGCAGACAGAAGTTCTGCGGATTATTATTGAATTATGTGGACATGATAATTGCCACCATTGAATTATGTGGACATGATAATTGCCACCATTGAATTATGTGGACATGATAATTGCCACTATTGAATTATGTGGACATGATAATTTCCACCAATTGATGTGAATGTTATGTATCGAGAGAATGATTTTATACACAGGTTATGTGTATGTTATTTTTGTGCATGAGGTATGTGTACGGTTATTAAGATTTATGAAAGATGATTTCGTACACTAGAAAGGTGTATTGTAATTAAAAGATATCGCATGTACATTACAGGTGGGTATAACACACCAGCTTAACATGACCACAATATTGTCCGCTTTGCCCGCAGGCGCACAGCTTTTTCTTGGCAACCACACACGAGGAGCACTTTCCCAGGAGGTCACCCATCCTAATAGTGCTCTCGCCCGAGCAAGCTTAACTGCAGCGTACTCATACATCTGCTCTGCCTGTGGTCCCAATACGCGTTGTGTCATTTAAGCGTGAGTATTACCTTATAATCCCATGATCACTCATGTCTGTGGGCGATGTGGGATTTGCCTAGGGTGTTATATTCACCCCCCCTCAGGGACTCATCGTCCTCGATGAGGTTTGACCCACCACCTGAAATGTCCCGTTCTTATTGATTAAAAACGTTCCATATTAATTGATTTTGTTGCGAGGTTTTGACCTCTATATGAGACGTTTTTCAAAGACTGCATTCATTTTAAAACAAACCATAACCTTTATTTCATCAATAAAGGTTTAAAAAGCTTTACGTAGATTATCAAATAATGATAATCTAAAATATCCTGTTTACACACGACCATTACATAATGGTTTACAATACAAATATGTTACAACAAAATAAGTTTCTTGAATGCAGTTTTTACACAATATCATACAAGCATGGACTCCAAATCTCGTCCTTATTTAAGTATGCGACAGCGGAAGCTCTTAATAATCACCTGAGAATAAACATGCTTAATATGTCAACAAAAATGTTGGTGAGTTATAGGTTTAACCTATATATATCAAATCATAATAATAGACCACAAGATTTCATATTTCAATACACATCCCATACATAGAGATAAAAATCATTCATATGGTGAACACCTGTTAACCGACATTAACAAGATGCATATATAAGAATATCCCCATCATTCCGGGACACCCTTCGGATATGATATAAATTTCGAAGTACTAAAGCATCCGGTACTTTGGATGGGGTTTGTTAGGCCCAATAGATCTATCTTTAGGATTCGCGTCAATTAGGGTGTCTGTTCCCTAATTCTTAGATTACCAGACTTAATAAAAAGGGGCATATTCGATTTCGATAATTCAACCATAGAATGTAGTTTCACGTACTTGTGTCTATTTTGTAAATCATTTATAAAACCTGCATGTATTCTCATCCCAAAAATATTAGATTTTAAAAGTGGGACTATAACTCACTTTCACAGATTTTTACTTCGTCGGAAAGTAAGACTTGGCCACTGGTTGATTCACGAACCTATAACAATATATACATATATATCAAAGTATGTTCAAAATATATTTACAACACTTTTAATATATTTTGATGTTTTAAGTTTATTAAGTCAGCTGTCGTCGTTAGTAATCTACAACTAGTTGTCCACAGTTAGATGTACAGAAATAAATCGATAAATATTATCTTGAATCAATCCATGACCCAGTGTATACGTATCTCAGTATTGATCACAACTCAAACTATATATATTTTGGAATCAACCTCAACCCTGTATAGCTAACTCCAACATTCACATATAGAGTGTCTATGGTTGTTCCGAAATATATATAGATGTGTCGACATGATAGGTCGAAACATTGTATACGTGTCTATGGTATCTCAAGATTACATAATATACAATACAAGTTGATTAAGTTATGGTTGGAATAGATTTGTTACCAATTTTCACGTAGCTAAAATGAGAAAAATTATCCAATCTTGTTTTACCCATAACTTCTTCATTTTAAATCCGTTTTGAGTGAATCAAATTGCTATGGTTTCATATTGAACTCTATTTTATGAATCTAAACATAAAAAGTATAGGTTTATAGTCGGAAAAATAAGTTACAAGTCGTTTTTGTAAAGGTAGTCATTTCAGTTGAAAGAACGACGTCTAGATGACCATTTTAGAAAACATACTTCCACTTTGAGTTTAACCATAATTTTTGGATATAGTTTCATGTTCATAATAAAAATCATTTTCTCAGAATAACAACTTTTAAATCAAAGTTTATCATAGTTTTTAATTAACTAACCCAAAACAGCCCGCGGTGTTACTACGACGGCGTAAATCCGGTTTTACGGTGTGTTTCGTGTTTCCAGGTTTTAAATCATTAAGTTAGCACATCATATAGATATAGAACATGTGTTTAGTTGATTTTAAAAGTCAAGTTAGAAGGATTAACTTTTGTTTGCGAACAAGTTTAGAATTAACTAAACTATGTTCTAGTGATTACAAGTTTAAACCTTCGAATAAGATAGCTTTATATATATGAATCGAATGATGTTATGAACATCATTACTACCTTAAGTTCCTTGGATAAATCTACTGGAAAAGAGAAAAATGGATCTAGCTTCAACGGATCCTTGGATGGCTCGAAGTTCTTGAAGCAGAATCATGACACGAAAACAAGTTCAAGTAAGATCATCACTTGAAATAAGATTGTTATAGTTATAGAAATTGAACCAAAGTTTGAATATTATTATTACCTTGTATTAGAATGATAACCTACTGTAAGAAACAAAGATTTCTTGAGGTTGGATGATCACCTTACAAGATTTGAAAGTGAGCTAGCAAACTTGAAAGTATTCTTGATTTTATGTAACTAGAACTTGTAGAATATATGAAGAACACTTAGAACTTGAAGATAGAACTTGAGAGAGATCAATTAGATGAAGAAAATTGAAGAATGAAAGTGTTTGTAGGTGTTTTTGGTCGTTGGTGTATGGATTAGATATAAAGGATATGTAATTTTGTTTTCATGTAAATAAGTCATGAATGATTACTCATATTTTTGTAATTTTATGAGATATTTCATGCTAGTTGCCAAATGATGGTTCCCACATGTGTTAGGTGACTCACATGGGCTGCTAAGAGCTGATCATTGGAGTGTATATATCAATAGTATATACATCTAAAAGCTGTGTATTGTACGAGTACGAATACGGGTGCATACGAGTAGAATTGTTGATGAAACTGAACGAGGATGTAATTGTAAGCATTTTTGTTAAGTAGAAGTATTTTGATAAGTTTATTGAAGTCTTTAAAAAGTGTATAAATAAATATTAAAACACTACATGTATATACATTTTAGCTGAGTCGTTAAGTCATCGTTAGTCGTTACATGTAAGTGTTGTTTTGAAACCTTTAGGTTAACGATCTTGTTAAATGTTGTTAACCCAATGTTTATAATATCAAATGAGATTTTAAATTATTATATTATCATGATATTATCATGTATGAATATCTCTTAATATGATATATATACATTAAATGTCCTTACAACGATAATCGTTACATATATGTCTCGTTTAAAAATCATTAAGTTAGTAGTCTTGTTTTTACATATGTAGTTCATTGTTAATATACTTAATAATATGTTTACTTATCATAGTATCATGTTAACTATATATATACCCATATATATGTCATCATATAGTTTTTACAAGTTTTAACGTTCGTGAATCACCGGTCAACTTGGGTGGTCAATTGTCTATATGAAACATATTTCAATTAATCAAGTCTTAACAAGTTTGATTACTTAACATGTTGGAAACATTTAATCATGTAAATATATATCTCAATTAATATATATAAACATGGAAAAGTTCGGGTCACTACAGTACCTACCCGTTAAATAAATTTCGTCCCGAAATTTTAAGCTGTTGAAGGTGTTGACGAATCTTCTGGAAATAGATGCGGGTATTTCTTCTTCATCTAATCTTCATGCTCCCAGGTGAACTCGGGTCCTCTACGAGCATTCCATCGAACCTTAACAATTGGTATCTTGTTTTGCTTAAGTCTTTTAACCTCACGATCCATTATTTCGACGGGTTCTTCGATGAATTGAAGTTTTTTGTTGATTTGGATTTCATCTAACGGAATAGTGAGATCTTCTTTAGCAAAACATTTCTTCAAATTCGAGACGTGGAAAGTGTTATGTACAGCCGCGAGTTGTTGAGGTAACTCAAGTCGGTAAGCTACTGGTCCGACACGATCAATAATCTTGAATGGTCCAATATACCTTGGATTTAATTTCCCTCGTTTACCAAATCGAACAACGCCTTTCCAAGGTGCAACTTTAAGCATGACCATCTCTCCAATTTCAAATTCTATATCTTTTCTTTTAATGTCAGCGTAGCTCTTTTGTCGACTTTGGGCAGTTTTCAACCGTTGTTGAATTTGGATGATCTTCTGGGTAGTTTCTTGTATAATCTCCGGATCCGTAATCTGTCTATCCCCCACTTCACTCCAACAAATCGGAGACCTGCACTTTCTACCATAAAGTGCTTCAAACGGCGCCATCTTAATGCTTGAATGGTAGCTGTTGTTGTAGGAAAATTCTGCTAACGGTAGATGTCGATCCCAACTGTTTCCGAAATCAATAACACGTGCTCGTAGCATGTATTCAAGCGTTTGTATCGTCCTTTCGCTCTGCCCATCAGTTTGTAGATGATAGGCAGTACTCATATCTAGACGAGTTTCTAATGCTTGCTGTAATGTCTTCCAGAATCTTGAAATAAATCTGCCATCCCTATCAGAGATAATAGAGATTGGTATTCCATCTCTGGAGACGACTTCCTTCAAATACAGTCGTGCTAACTTCTCCATCTTGTCATCTTCTCTTATTGACAGGAAGTGTGCTGATTTGGTGAGACGATCAACTATTACCCAAATAGTATCAAAACCACTTGCAGTCCTTGGCAATTTAGTGATGAATTCCATGGTAATATTTTCCCATTTCCATTCCAGGATTTCGGGTTGTTGAAGTAGACCTGATGGTTTCTGATGCTCAGCTTTGACCTTAGAACACGTCAAACATTCTCCTACGTATTTAGCAACATCGGATTTCATACCCGGCCACCAAAAATGTTTCTTGAGATCCTTGTACATCTTTCCCGTTCCAGGATGTATTGAGTATCTGGTTTTATGAGCTTCTCTAAGTACCATTTCTCTCATATCTCCAAATTTTGGTACCCAAATCCTTTCAGCCCTATACCGGGTTCCGTCTTCCCGAATATTAAGATGCTTCTCCGATCCTTTGGGTATCTCATCCTTTAAATTTCCCTCTTTTAAAACTCCATGTTGCGCCTCCTTTATTTGAGTAGTAAGGTTATTATGAATCATTATATTCATAGATTTTACTCGAATGGGTTCTCTGTCCTTCCTCTTCAAGGCATCGGCTACCACATTTGCCTTCCCCGGGTGGTAACGAATCTCAAAGTCGTAATCATTCAATAATTCAATCCACCTACGCTGCCTCATATTCAGTTGTTTCTGATTAAATATGTGTTGAAGACTTTTGTGGTCGGTATATATAATACTTTTGACCCCATATAAGTAGTGCCTCCAAGTCTTTAATGCAAAAACAACCGCGCCTAATTCCAAATCATGCGTCGTATAATTTTGTTCATGAATCTTCAATTGTCTAGACGCATAAGCAATCACCTTCGTTCGTTGCATTAATACACAACCGAGACCTTGCTTTGATGCGTCACAATAAATCACAAAATCATCATTCCCTTCAGGCAATGACAATATAGGTGTCGTAGTTAGCTTTTTCTTTAATAACTGAAACGCTTTCTCTTGTTCATCATTCCATTCAAATTTCTTCCCTTTATGCGTTAATGCAGTCAAGGGTTTTGCTATTCTGGAAAAGTCTTGGATGAACCTTCTGTAGTAACCAGCTAGTCCTAAAAAATGGCGTATGTGTTTCGGAGTTTTCGGGGTTTCCCACTTTTCAACAGTTTCTATCTTTGCCGGATCCACCTTAATACCTTCTTTGTTCACTATTTGGCCGAGGAATTGAACTTCTTCCAACCAAAATGCATACTTTGAAAACTTAGCGTACAATTCTTCCTTCCTCAATACTTCTAACACCTTTCTCAAATGTTCACCGTGTTCTTGGTCATTCTTTGAGTAAATAAGTATGTCATCAATGAAAACAATGACAAACTTGTCAAGGTATGGTCCACACACTCGGTTCATAAGGTCCATGAACACAGCTGGTGCATTAGTTAAACCAAACGGCATGATCATAAACTCGTAATGACCGTAACGTGTTCTGAAAGCAGTCTTTGGAATATCATCTTCTTTCACCCGCATTTGATGATACCCGGAACGTAAGTCAATCTTTGAATAAACATACGAGCCTTGTAGTTGATCAAATAAGTCGTCGATTCTCGGTAGTAGGTAGCGGTTCTTGATGGTAAGTTTGTTCAACTCTCGGTAGTCGATACACAACCTGAATGTACCATCTTTCTTCTTGACAAACAAAACAGGAGCTCCCCACGGTGATGTGCTTGGTCGAATGAAACCACGCTCTAAAATTTCTTGTAATTGGCTTTGCAGTTCTTTCATCTCGCTGGGTGCGAGTCTGTAAGGAGCACGAGCTATTGGTGCAGCTTCTGGTACAAGATCTATTTGAAATTCAACGGATCGATGTGGGGGTAATCCCGGTAATTCTTTCGAAAATACATCGGGAAATTCTTTTGCAATGGGAACATCATTGATGCTCTTTTCTTCTGTTTGTACTTTCTCGACGTGTGCTAGAACAGCATAGCAACCTTTTCTTATTAGTTTTTGTGCCTTCAAATTACTAATAAGATGTAGCTTCGTGTTTCCCTTTCCTCCGTACACCATTAAGGGTTTTCCTTTTTCTCGTATAATGTGAATTGCATTGTTGTAACAAACGATCTCTGCTTTCACTTCTTTCAACCAGTCCATACCGATTATCACATCAAAACTCCCTAACTCTACTGGTATCAAATCAATCTTAAATGTTTCGCTAACCAGTTTAATTTCTCGATTCTGACATATATTATCTGCTGAAATTAATTTACCATTTACTAATTCGAGTAAAAATTTACTATCCAAAGGCGTCAATGGACAACTTAATTTAGCACAAAAATCTCTACTCATATAGCTTCTATCCACACCCGAATCAAATAAAACGTAAGCAGATTTATTGTCAATAAGAAACGTACCCGTAACAAGCTCCGGGTCTTCCTGTGCCTCTGCCGCATTAATATTGAAAATTCTTCCGCGGCCTTGTCCATTCGTGTTCTCCTGGTTCGGACAATTTCTAATAATGTGGCCCGGTTTTCCACATTTATAACAAACTACATTGGCATAACTTGCTCTGACACTACTTGCTCCGCCATTACTCGTTCCGACACCATTTGTCCTTTCGTTCTATTAACCTCTGGTCCGTAGACCTCACAATTCGCCGCGCTATGACCATTTCTTTTACACTTGTTGCAAAATTTGGTGCAGAACCCCGAGTGATACTTTTCACACCTTTGGCATAGCTGCTTCTGATTGTTGTTTTTGTTGCGGTTATTATTGTTGTTGGGATGATTGTTGTAGTTGCTGCTGTTGTTGTTGTTGTTGTTGTTGTTGTTTTTGGGCCGTTTGTTGTAGTTGCAATTGATGTTGCGATTGTTGGGATAATTGTTGCGATTATTGTTGTAATTGCTGTTGTTGTTGTATTGGTGATTCTTATCACCGTTTTCCTCCCACTTTCTTTTGACTTGCTTCACATTGGCCTCTTCAGCAGTCTGTTCTTTAATTCTTTCTTCAATCTGGTTCACTAGTTTGTGAGCCATTCTACATGCCTGTTGTATGGAGGCGGGCTCGTGTGAACTTATATCTTCTTGGATTCTTTCCGGTAATCCTTTCACAAACGCGTCGATCTTCTCTTCCTCATCTTCGAATGCTCCCGGACACAATAGGCACAATTCTGTGAATCGTCTTTCGTACGTGGTAATATCAAATCCTTGGGTTCGTAACCCTCTAAGTTCTGTCTTGAGCTTATTGACCTCGGTTCTGGTACGGTACTTCTCGTTCATCAAGTGCTTGAATACTGACCACGGTAGTGCGTACGCATCGTCTTGTCCCACTTACTCTAGATAGGTATTCCACCATGTTAACGCAGAACTTGTGAAGGTATGCGTAGTGTACTTCACTTTGTCCTCTTCAGTACACTTACTTATGGCAAACACCGATTCGACCTTCTCGGTCCACCGTTTCAATCCGATCGGTCCTTCGGTTCCATCAAATTCCAAAGGTTTGCAGGCAGTGAATTCTTTGTAGGTGCATCCTACACGATTTCCTGTACTGCTAGATCCAAGGTTATTGTTGGTATGTAGCGCAGCATGTACTGCGGCTATGTTTGAAGCTAGAAAAGTACGGAATTCCTCTTCATTCATATTCACGGTGTGTCGAGTAGTCGGTGCCATTTCCTTCAAAATAGTCAAATGGAACAAGTTAATCATACAGAATATTAAGAGTAGTTAATAGTATTTCGTAGCATAATATGAACTCATTTATAAAAGCTTTTTCTTCATATTAGCGTTTTATAAGTTTAAATTCGGGTAGTACCTACCCGTTAAGTTCATACTAAGTAGCTAATATACAATTCAACTACTACAATTCTATATGAAAAACTGATTATAATAATATTTCGCGTTCAAACTTTTACACAATATTTTACAAACTTACAATACCGCTTATTTTACATATAGCACGAAATATAGCACACAATAAATTTGATACAAGATGGTTGTGAAGAGAATTCTAGCTAGTACACAAGTCGTTCAGCAAAGGCAATAAAGACACGTAATTCATACGTCCAGAAACAAGTCATGCATTCTGGTTTTACTAGGATTACTTCCCATCCTTGGTCTTGTGGAACATAACCGTTATGGCCGTTGATAAGACAGCGTGTTGTAACGTCGTCAAAGGGACGAGGGTTACGTAATGTCCAACAGTCCCGTAACAATCTAAAAACCTCATTTCTTACCCCAATTACCGACTCCGTCACTTGTGGGAACGTTTTGTTTAATAGTTGTAGCTCGATGTTCTTGTTCTCACTTTGGTGAGAAGCGAACATTATTAATCCGTAAGCATAACATGCTTCTTTATGTTGCATGTTAGCCGCTTTTTCTAAATCACGAAGTCCAATATTCGGATATATTGAGTCAAAATAATTTCTTAACCCATTGCGTAAAATAGCATTTGGGTTCCCCGCAATATATGCGTCAAAGTAAACACATCGTAACTTATGGATTTCCCAATGTGATATCCCCCATCTTTCGAACGAAAGCCTTTTATAAACCAAGGCATTCTTGGAACGTTCTTCGAATGTCTTACAAACTGATCTCGCCTTAAATAGTTGTGCCGAAGAATTCTGACCGACTCTAGACAAGATTTCATCAATCATGTCTCCGGGTAGGTCTCTTAAAATATTGGGTTGTCTATCCATTTTGTGTTTTTATACTGTAAAATAGACAAGAGTTAGATTCATAATACAAGCAATTTTTACATATATCATAAAGCATAAGCACACTATATTACATATATTACACCACACGAATACAACTATCTTATTCCGACTCGCTTGTTTCTTCTTCTTCGGTTTTGGTTCGTTTTGCCAAGTTTCTAGGGATATATGATGTTCCCCTAATACGAGCCGTCGTTTTCCACATTGGTTTAGAAAAACCTGGTGGTTTAGAGGTTCCCGGGTCATTGTTACAACTTAAGGACTTCGAGGGTTGACGATACATATAAAGTTCATCGGGGTTGGAATTAGATTTCTCTATTTTTATGCCCTTTCCCTTATTATTTTCTTTTGCCTTTTTAAATTCAGTTGGGGTAATTTCTATAACATCATCGGAATTCTCGTCGGAATCCGATTCATCGGAGAATTGGTAATCCTCCCAATATTTTGCTTCCTTGGCGGAAACACCATTGACCATAATTAACCTTGGTCGGTTGGTTGAGGATTTTCTTTTACTTAACCGTTTTATTATTTCCCCCACCGGTTCTATTTCTTCATCCGGTTCCGATTCTTCTTCCGGTTCCGATTCTTCTTCCGGTTCCGACTCTTCTTCCGGTTCCTCTTCGGGAACTTGTGAATCAGTCCACGAATCATTCCAATTTACATTTGACTCTTCATTATTATTAGGTGAGTCAATGGGACTTGTTCTAGAGGTAGACATCTATCACATAATATCAAACGCGTTAAGAGATTAATATATCACATAATATTCACATGTTAAAAATATATAGTTTCCAACAAAATTTGTTAAGCAATCATTTTTCAAGTAAACACGGTCGAAGTCCAGACTCACTAATGCATCCTAATAAACTCGATAAGACACACTAATGCAAAATTCTGGTTCTCTAAGACCAACGCTCGGATACCAACTGAAATGTCCCGTTCTTATTGATTAAAAACGTTCCATATTAATTGATTTCGTTGCGAGGTTTTGACCTCTATATGAGGCGTTTTTCAAAGACTGCATTCATTTTAAAACAAACCATAACCTTTATTTCATCAATAAAGGTTTAAAAAGCTTTACGTAGATTATCAAATAATGATAATCTAAAATATCCTGTTTACACACGACCATTACATAATGGTTTACAATACAAATATGTTACAACAAAATAAGTTTCTTGAATGCAGTTTTTACACAATATCATACAAGCATGGACTCCAAATCTCATCCTTATTTAAGTATGCGACAGCGGAAGCTCTTAATAATTACCTGAGAATAAACATGCTTAAAATGTCAACAAAAATGTTGGTGAGTTATAGGTTTAACCTATATATATCAAATCATAATAATAGACCACAAGATTTCATATTTCAATACACATCCCATACATAGAGATAAAAATCATTCATATGGTGAACACCTGGTAACCGACATTAACAAGATGCATATATAAGAATATCCCCATCATTCCGGGACACCCTTCGGATATGATATAAATTTCGAAGTACTAAAGCATCCGGTACTTTGGATGGGGTTTGTTAGGCCCAATAGATTTATCTTTAGGATTCGCGTCAATTAGGGTGTCTGTTCCCTAATTCTTAGATTACCAGACTTAATAAAAAGGGGCATATTCGATTTTGATAATTCAACCATAGAATGTAGTTTCACGTACTTGTGTCTATTTTGTAAATCATTTATAAAACCTGCATGTATTCTCATCCCAAAAATATTAGATTTTAAAAGTGGGACTATAACTCACTTTCACAGATTTTTACTTCGTCGGGAAGTAAGACTTGGCCACTGGTTGATTCACGAACCTATAACAATATATACATATATATCAAAGTATGTTCAAAATATATTTACAACACTTTTAATATATTTTGATGTTTTAAGTTTATTAAGTCAGCTGTCCTCGTTAGTAATCTACAACTAGTTGTCCACAGTTAGATGTACAGAAATAAATCGATAAATATTATCTTTAATCAATCCACGACCCAGTGTATACGTATCTCAGTATTGATCACAACTCAAACTATATATATTTTGGAATCAACCTCAACCCTGTATAGCTAACTCCAACATTCACATATAGAGTGTCTATGGTTGTTCCGAAATATATATAGATGTGTCGACATGATAGGTCGAAACATTGTATACGTGTCTATGGTATCTCAAGATTACATAATATACAATACAAGTTGATTAAGTTATGGTTGGAATAGATTTGTTACCAATTTTCACGTAGCTAAAATGAGAAAAATTATCCAATCTTGTTTTACCCATAACTTCTTCATTTTAAATCCGTTTTGAGTGAATCAAATTGCTATGGTTTCATATTGAACTCTATTTTATGAATCTAAACAGAAAAAGTATAGGTTTATAGTCAGAAAAATAAGTTACAAGTTGTTTTTGTAAAGGTAGTCATTTCAGTCGAAAGAACGACGTCTAGATGACCATTTTAGAAAACATACTTCCACTTTGAGTTTAACCATAATTTTTGGATATAGTTTCATGTTCATAATAAAAATCATTTTCTCAGAATAACAACTTTTAAATCAAAGTTTATCATAGTTTTTAATTAACTAACCCAAAACAGCCCGCGGTGTTACTACGACGGCGTAAATCCGGTTTTACGGTGTGTTTCGTGTTTCCAGGTTTTAAATCATTAAGTTAGCACATCATATAGATATAGAACATGTGTTTAGTTGATTTTAAAAGTCAAGTTAGAAGGATTAACTTTTGTTTGCGAACAAGTTTAGAATTAACTAAACTATGTTCTAGTGATTACAAGTTTAAACCTTCGAATAAGATAGCTTTATATATATGAATCGAATGATGTTATGAACATCATTACTACCTTAAGTTCCTTGGATAAATCTACTGGAAAAGAGAAAAATGGATCTAGCTTCAACGGATCCTTGGATGGCTCGAAGTTCTTGAAGCAGAATCATGACATTAAAACAAGTTCAAGTAAGATCATCACTTGAAATAAGATTGTTATAGTTATAGAAATTGAACAAAAGTTTGCATATGATTATTACCTTGTATTAGAATGATAACCTACTGTAAGAAACAAAGATTTCTTGAGGTTGGATGATCACCTTACAAGATTTGAAAGTGAGCTAGCAAACTTGAAAGTATTCTTGATTTTATGTAACTAGAACTTGTAGAATATATGAAGAACACTTAGAACTTGAAGATAGAACTTGAGAGAGATCAATTAGATGAAGAAAATTGAAGAATGAAAGTGTTTGTAGGTGTTTTTGGTCGTTGGTGTATGGATTAGATATAAAGGATATGTAATTTTGTTTTCATGTAAATAAGTCATGAATGATTACTCATATTTTTGTAATTTTATGAGATATTTCATGCTAGTTGCCAAATGATGGTTCCCACATGTGTTAGGTGACTCACATGGGCTGCTAAGAGCTGATCATTGGAGTGTATATACCAATAGTACATACATCTAAAAGCTGTGTATTGTACGAGTACGAATACGGGTGCATACGAGTAGAATTGTTGATGAAACTGAACGAGGATGTAATTGTAAGCATTTTTGTTAAGTAGAATTATTTTGATAAGTGTATTGAAGTCTTTCAAAAGTGTATAAATAAATATTAAAACACTACATGTATATACATTTTAGCTGAGTCGTTAAGTCATCGTTAGTCGTTACATGTAAGTGTTGTTTTGAAACCTTTAGGTTAATGATCTTGTTAAATGTTGTTAACCCAATGTTTATAATATCAAATGAGATTTTAAATTATTATATTATCATGATATTATCATGTATGAATATCTCTTAATATGATATATATATACATTAAATGTCCTTACAACGATAATCGTTACATATATGTCTCGTTTAAAAATCATTAAGTTAGTAGTCTTGTTTTTACATATGTAGTTCATTGTTAATATACTTAATAATATGTTTACTTATCATAGTATCATGTTAACTATATATATACCCATATATATGTCATCATATAGTTTTTACAAGTTTTAACGTTCGTGAATCACCGGTCAACTTGGGTGGTCAATTGTCTATATGAAACATATTTCAATTAATCAAGTCTTAACAAGTTTGATTACTTAACATGTTGGAAACATTTAATCATGTAAATATCAATCTCAATTAATATATATAAACATGGAAAAGTTCGGGTCACTACACCACCCCCAACGGTACATGAGTGGCTCTGATACGATTCTGAAATGCCCCGTCCTAATCCATCCGGACGAAGTCCACATCGATTATAAACGATTCACAATAGTTGGTTACATTTCCAGGTACTTGACCTCTATATGATATATTTTACAAACATTGCATTCGTTTTTAAAAGTCAAACTTTCATTTCATTGAAAGTTGACGACATGCATACCATTTTATATTACATCCAACTATAATTGACTTAATAATGATCTTGATGAACTCGACGACTCGAATGCTGTAACATCCCGCCTTTTTCCGTTTACTTTTCCGTTTAATTATTTAAAGTCCGTTATGTAATTATAACATCTCCCATTGATACGCGTTTTAAATTATCTCGTTTAGGTAATTCACGCACCCGAATGAAACTTGAGGGACCAAGCTTGCCAAAGTGCCAAACCTTTGACTAGGTCAAAGGGTCAACACCCTTTCTCATCCATTCATTTTATCCATTTTATTTTTCCTTTTCAATTAATACTTTCAAGTATTCTCTCAAACTCCATTTTATTATTTGAAGTAACTAGCATGAACATAAACTTTGGTGTGTTTGATTTGGTGATTTGGTTGTTTGAATGATGTTAAAATGTTATAAATGCATGTATTAAATGTGTTCCTAACATCAATAGCTTCAATTTGATGTGTAGGTTGTTTTAGAAAACTTCATAAACATGATTAGTGATTTTGATGTTGTTGGTTAGGGTTTGATAGAATTGAATGTGAACATTTAATGCTTTGAATGACATGAAATGTTATTTGTAATTGTTAGGTTGTATTGTATGCTTGATCACCTTCGAAACGGCATATCATTCATGTAAATTGGTTGCCGAATCATCGAATTTCATTTATAAACTTGAATGCATTTAATGAGGAGTTTTGAATGTGATTTTGGTTGTTGTAAAAGTAAATGTGATTGATAAAATGTGTTTAGTTGTTTTCCTTGTCAAAATACCTTTCCGATGATATAAGATACATGCTTTGGTTGTTTATGGGTCATAAATGGTGATTGTTTGAAGTTAGGTTCGTGCATAAAACTTAAAAACTGCCAGAATTCTCTGCACAGGTAATGGCGCGGCGCGCCATATACCCGCGCGGCGCGCCAAAGTGGGCTGTCCAACTTTGTCAATTTTCGAAAAATGTTTGCTATGCTACGCACTTCCGATTCACATGTAACTTGTTCTAACATGCTCATATATGATTAAAAACCTCAGAAAAATAATTCGGGACCTGACCCGAACGTGTTGACTTTTTCGTTGACTTTGACCGACCAAAGTTTGACTTTTTGTCAAACTTAACCAAATGATTATGCAATCTTTCTAACTTGTTTCTATACTTGTATCTTGCAAGAAACTTGACAATTTGATTCACATGCTACATAATCGAGTCGTATTGAGCCATAGGACTAATTGGACATCTTTGACCAATCGTAACTATCGTTATTGATACAACCTATTTGTTTAGGTCAAGACTAGCATTGTTCTTTGCACACGTTACTTGTCGAAGTACTTATCTGCTCTTGCGCTCAAGGTGAGATCATAGTCCCACTTTTTACTCTTTTGAACTTACTTTTGGGATGAGAAAACATAAACGCTTCTTTTAACTAAGTGAACACAAGTACATGAAAACAAACATTCTACATACGAGTTTAGAACAAAAATCCTCAATTCGATTATCATTAGTTACACTTGACGGTGTAGGCGAGAACTTATGTTATATGGCCATATGGGTTTGACAAACCCTCATTCGGACGGTTCGCTACCGTTATTCGGATGAAATATATTTTCGGAAAACGGTGTATGTTCTAACACTATTGTGATGGGGTACTAATGAAGGAAACGTTAAGCTTTGATAATTGGGTGCTCGTGAATATTAACTTTTAGAATGTATTACTATTTTATCAATGATGCAAATCTTGTGGTTCGACTTACTTTTACTCACTGACTTACTTAAACCTATGATTTCACCAACGTTTTCGTTGACAGATTTCTATGTTTTTCTCAGGTCCTTGATCTTTAGGTGATACATGCTTCCGCACATTCTTTTTGATATTTGCTTTGGATGTCGAGTATACTTGCATATTGTGGAGCGTCTTTTGACTACTTTAAACTGTGTCGCACGTGTTTCATTTGTACTTTAAACATCGTTATGTACTAGTTATGGAAACTACTTTTGTAAACTTTGTAACATCCACACTTATGAAATGAATGTGACATATTTTCGGTCAAACTTTGTCTTAAAGACTTATGACCATGTATTGGGACCTACGTAGTAGGCGCCGTCAAACATGATTTGGTCGGGTCGCTACAGATGGTATCAGAGCATTGGTTGTAGGGATTTAGAGTTCCTTGGTGTCAACCCCGAGTCATAGGGTACATTGGTGAGTCTAGACTACAAACGGCATATAGACTTGACGTAGGAATTACTTGACTACTTGTGCATTTATACTCGAACTCTCCTACTCATACCTATTCTTATTCTACCTTAATCTTACGTTGTTTAATTTGATTGACACGCCACCTTGACTATATGAAGTAATGTTGAATGCACATATGAATTAGGGTAATATAATTTCCGGGATTATATTACGGTGACTCATATGAACGTTCCGACATTATGACATAAAGAATTTAAGGCGAGTCAAGGATAATTTTCTCTCTATCTTTATTCAATATCACGGTTAGTATTATTTAGAGTACAAACCAACGGTATTCTTTTGTTTTGAAGGAACAATGCCTCCTCGTCGTGTGCCATGCCATGAGACTCCCGAACAAGCACTACAACGAATGGTGGCCAACGCCGTAGAGGCGGCCATGGCCGGTCACTCCTTCAACAACAACAATAACAACAACCACAACAACAACCAAGGGGCCGGTAACTCTAGCGAAGGGTGCTCCTACAAAGCTTTTATGGGGTGCAAACCTCACACTTATGATGGAACCGGGGGACCGGTTACTCTCACTCGATGGTTCGAACAAACGGAGGCCGTCTTTAGCATAAGCGGTTGTCGGGACCAAGACAAGGTCAAATACTCCACTCACACTCTCGCCGGTATCGCTCTTACATGGTGGAACACCTATGTACAATTGGTGGGTACCGATGAAGCTCATGCCCTCTCTTGGGCCAATTTAAGGGAAAAGATGATTGTTGAATATTTCCCTCGTGAAGAAACCCGAAAGCTGGAACAAGAGCTAAGGACTTTGAAGGCGGTCGGAAACGATCTCAAGGCCTATAACCAACGCTTCGCCGAACTATCCTTGATGTGTCCTAATCTCGTGAACCCCGAATCTTAAAGGGTTGAACTCTATATGGATGGTCTTCCAAAGAGCATCAAACATGGTGTGATGTCCTCCAAACCCGCTAATCACCAAGCCGCTTTGAACATGGCCCGCCAATTGATTGAAACGGTTGATGAAATCGTAGTGCCGGCTCCTAAGGTCGAGGAAAAATCGGGTGGCAACAAAAGGAAATGGGAAACCACTCCATCAAGCAACTAAAACAACAACACCTTCACCAAAAAGCCTTTCACCAACGACGGCAAGAAAGGTTATGCCGGAACTCAACCTTTTTGCAACAAATGTCACAAGCACCACTCGGGTGAATGCGGCAAGCTAATTTGCCACCAGTGCCAAGGAGTTGGTCATAAGGCCAACAATTGCACAAGTGTTGCCCCCGTCGCTCGAAAGGGGCCCAATCCTCCAAAAACGGTCACTTATTATGAATGTGGCCAAACGGGCCATTATAGAAACGCATGCCCGAAGAATAAAGATAACCCTAATACGCGCGTCCGAGCTTTCAACATCAACACCGAGGAAGCCCGAGATGACAATGAATTAGTCACGGGTACGTTTCTTCTCAACAACACTTATGTTACTTGCTTATTCGATTCGGGTGCCGATAAATGTTTTGTGTCCAAGACTTTGGCTCCTACTCTTTGCACTCCACCACACCCCTTAGATACTACTTATTCCATCGAAGTGGCTGACGGAAAACTTTTAAGTTCCGACACATATTACCGGGGGTGTACGTTAAACATTTTGGGTAATGAATTTGAAATTGACTTGATACCCATGGAACTAGGGAGTTTTGATGTAATAATTGGTATGAATTGGATGGTCAAAAATAAATCACACATTCTTTGCGATCTTCACGCAATCCGAATTCCTATTGAGAATGGTGAACCATTGATTGTCTATGGCGACAAGAATTGCACCGGACTCCATCTCGTTTCGTGCCTTAAAGTTAGAAAACTACTCCGTAAGGGTTGTTTTGCGATCCTTGCTCACGTTAAGAAAGTCGATTCCGATGAGAAGCATATCGATGATGTGCCAATTGTTAGTGACTTTTCCGATGTATTTCCCGACGAATTGTCGGGTCTTCCACCTCATCGACCTATTGAATTCCAAATCGATCTTATTCCGGGAGCCGCACCCGTAGCACGTGCACCATATAGACTCGCTCCATCCGAAATGCAAGAATTGCAAAGTCAAATCCAAGAACTACTTGATCGTGGTTTTATCCAACCTAGCCATTCACCTTGGGGCGCTCCGATTTTGTTTGTTAAAAAGAAAGACAGATCTCTACGAATGTGCATCGATTATCGTGAACTAAAAAAATTGACGGTTAAGAACCGATATCCTCTTCCTCGCATCGATGACCTCTTTGATCAACTACAAGGGTCTTGTGTATATTCGAAAATCGATCTCCGCTCGGGTTATCATCAATTAAGGGTTAAGGGGGAAGATGTCTCCAAAACCGCTTTCTGAACTCGTTATGGTAGTTATGAATTCCTTGTCATGCCATTTGGTCTCACTAACGCACCAGTGGTGTTCATGGATCTTATGAACCGCGTGTGCAAACCGTATCTTGACAAATTCCTTATCGTGTTCATCGATGATATTTTGGTTTATTCTAAAAGCGAAGAAGAACACGAACAACATCTCCGACTTGTGCTTGAACTCTTGAGACAAGAACGACTCTATGCCAAATTCTCCAAGTGTGAATTTTGGTTGAAGGAAGTTCAATTTCTTGGTCATGTTGTAAGTGATCAAGGTATTAAAGTCGATCCATCAAAAATCGAAGCCATTAGTAAATGGGAGACTCCTACTACTCCTACTCACATTCGTCAATTTTTGGGTCTCGTCGGATACTACCGTAGATTCATTAAGGATTTCTCTTTGGTTGCTCGTCCTCTAACCGCGTTAACTCATAAGGGAAGAAAATTCGTTTGGGCAACCGAACAAGAATCCGCATTTTAAATCTTGAAAACGAAGCTAACCACCGCTCCTATCTTGTCACTTCCCAAAGGCAACGATGATTTTGTTGTGTATTGCGACGCCTCAAAACATGGTTTTGGGTGTGTGTTGATGCAACGAACGAAAGTCATTTCTTATGCTTCTCGACAACTCAAAATTCATGAACAAAACTACACGACACATGATCTCGAACTCGGAGCCGTTATCTTTGCACTTAAAATGTGGAGACACTATCTTTATGGAACCAAGAGTACTATCTTTACCGATCACAAAAGTCTCCAACACATCTTCGATCAAAAGCAACTAAACATGAGACAACGAAGGTGGATTGAAACCTTAAACGATTACGATTGCGAGCTTCGTTACCATCCCGGAAAGGCAAATGTAGTAGCCGATGCCTTAAGTCGAAAAGAAAGAGCGGTGCCTCTTCGTGTCCGAGCCTTAAACATCACCATCCACACCAACCTTAATAGCCAAATTCGATTAGCCCAAGATGAGGCTCTCAAGGATGAAAACTTTTCACACGAGCTCTTAAACATTCTCGTCTCTCGATTCGAAGTTAGGGAGACCGGACTTCGATATTTCGCCGGAAGGATTTGGGTGCCTAGATATGGGGACCTACGAAGTCTTATTTTAGATGAAGCCCATAAGTCACGATACTCGATTCACCCCGGTGCCAATAAGATGTACCACGACCTTAAACAACAATATTGGTGGCCGAACATCAAAAGGGACGTAGCTACTTATGTTTCCAAGTGTTTGACATGTTTCAAAGTCAAAGCCGAACACCAAAGACCGTCCGGACTACTTCAACAACCCGAAATCCCGCAATGGAAGTGGGAAAGGATAACGATGGATTTTATCACCAAACTACCAAAAACGACGGGCGGTTATGATACTATTTGGGTTATTGTTGACCGTCTCACCAAATCCGCACACTTCCTTGCTATGAAAGAAACGGACAAAATGGAGAAACTTGCACAACTTTACATCAAGGAGATCGTAGCCCGACACGGTGTACCTTTATCGATTATCTCCGACCGAGATGGCCGTTTTATTTCTAGATTTTGGCGTACCTTGCAAGAAGCATTGGGAACGCGTTTAGACATGAGCACCGC
This sequence comes from Rutidosis leptorrhynchoides, assembly GCF_046630445.1. Lineage (NCBI taxonomy): Eukaryota > Viridiplantae > Streptophyta > Magnoliopsida > Asterales > Asteraceae > Rutidosis > Rutidosis leptorrhynchoides. The sequence continues at coordinate 171,209,757 of NC_092333.1, forward strand.
ATATCATCCTCAAACCGATGGACAAAGCGAACGCAAAATTCAAACCTTGGAGGACATGTTACGAGCTTGCGTGGTTGATTTTGGAAAAGCTTGGGACAAGCACTTACCTCTCGCCGAATTCTCTTACAACAATAGCTATCACGCGAGTATTAAAGCCGCACCTTTTGAAGCACTATATGGCCAAAAATGTCGTTCACCTCTTTTTTAGGCCGAGGTAGGCGACCTGCAAATCACCGGACCCGAACTCATTCACGAAACCACCAAGAAGATCGTACAAATCCGAGATAGGCTTCGGACGGCCCGGAGTCGTCAAAAGTGCTACACCGACAAAAGACTCAACGACCTCGAATTTCAAGTCGGTGACCGAGTAATGTTAAAAGTCGCACCTTGGAAAGGTGTAATCTGTTTTGGGAAACGCGGGAAGCTAAATCCGCGGTATATTGGTCCTTTCAAAATCTTGGAGCGTATTGGAACCGTTGTTTATCGTTTAGATCTTCCGCCTCAATTGAACTCCGTTCATCCTAACTTCCATGTATCTAACTTGAAAAAGTGTCTTGCCGAACCCGATATCGTCATCCCTCTTGAGGAACTTACTATTGATGACAAACTTCATTTTGTGGAGGAACTGGTTGAAATTGTGGACACCTCCGTCAAGACATTGAAACAAAGTCGAATTCCGATTGTTAAAGTCCGTTGGAACGCCAAAAAGGGACCCGAGTTTACTTGGGAAAGGCAAGATCAAATGTAAAAGAAATACCCTCACTTGTTCCCGGTTCCGGAAACGCAAGATCCCGAGGAAGAAACAACGATTACTACGCCTGCTTAAATTTTGGGACGAAATTTCTTTTGAGGAGTAGGTAATGTAACATCCCGCCTTTTTCCGTTTACTTTTCTGTTTAATTATTTAAAGTCTGTTATGTAATTATAACATCTCCCATTGATACGCGTTTTAAATTATCTCGTTTAGGTAATTCACGCACCCGAATGAAACTAGAGGGACCAAGCTTGCCAAAGTGCCAAACCTTTGACTAGGTCAAAGGGTCAACACCCTTTCTCATCCATTCATTTTATCCATTTTATTTTTCCTTTTCATTTAATACTTTCAAGTATTCTCTCAAACTCCATCTCAAAGAATCATCATCTAAATTCGTTCAAGCAAGCTTCAATCAAAACAAATTACATATTTGGAATCCTTGCAACTTCCTCTTCGATTCCATATCGATTTCATTACATTTGGGTAACTTTCTAAAATCACTAGATTTTGTGTTCTTGATGTTTATAAGTTATAAAGTTGTTAATTAGTGTCTATGGCTCAAGTCTAACATGAATATATGATTTATATGTTCGATTTTGTTATTTGAAGTAACTAGCATGAACATAAACTTTGGTGTGTTTGATTTGGTGATTTGGTTGTTTGAATGATGTTAAAATGTTATAAATGCATGTATTAAATGTGTTCCTAACATCAATAGCTTCAATTTGATGTGTAGGTTGTTTTAGAAAACTTCATAAACATGATTAGTGATTTTGATGTTATTGGTTAGGGTTTGATAGAATTGAATGTGAACATTTAATGCTTTGAATGACATGAAATGTTATTTTTAAGTGTTAGGTTGTATTGTATGCTTGATCACCTTCGAAACGGCATATCATTCATGTAAATTGGTTGCCGAATCATCGAATTTCATTTATGAACTTGAATGCATTTAATGAGGAGTTTTGAATGTGATTTTGGTTTTTGTAAAAGTAAATGTGATTGATGAAATGTGTTTAGTTATTTTCCTTGTCAAAATACCTTTTCGATGATATAAGATACAAGCTTTGGTTGTTTACAGGTCATAAATGGTGATTGTTTGAAGTTAGGTTCGTACATAAAACTTAAAAACTGCCAGAATTCTTTGCACAGGTAATTGCGAGGCGCGCCATATACCCGCGCGGCGCGCCAAAGTGGGCTGTCCAACTTTGTCAATTTTCGAAAAATGTTTGCTATGCTACGCACCTCCGATTCACATGTAACTTGTTCTAACATGCTCATATATGATTAAAAACCTCATAAAAATAGTTCGGGACCCGACCCGAACGTGTTGACTTTTTCGTTGACTTTGACCGACCAAAGTTTGACTTTTTGTCAAACTTAACCAAATGATTATGCAATCTTTCTAACTTGTTTCTATACTTGTATCTTGCATGAAACTTGACAATTTGATTCACATGCTACATAATCGAGTCGTATTGAGCCATAGGACTAATTGGACATCTTTGACCAATCGTGACTATCGTTATTGATACAACCTATTTGTTTAGGTCAAGACTAGCATTGTTCTTTGCACACGTTACTTGTCGAAGTACTTATTTACTCTTGCGCTCAAGGTGAGATCATAGTCCCACTTTTTACTCTTTTGAACTTACTTTTGGGATGAGAAAACATAAACGCTTCTTTTAACTAAGTGAACACAAGTACATGAAAACAAACATTCTACATACGAGTTTAGAACAAAAATCCTCAATTCGATTATCATTAGTTACACTTGACGGTGTAGGCGAGAACTTATGTTATATGGCCATATGGGTTTGACAAACCCTCATTCGGACGGTTCGCTACCGTTATTCGGATGAAATATATTTTCGAGAAACGGTGTATGTTCTAACACTATTGTGATGGGGTACTAATGAAGGAAACGTTAAGCTTTGATAATTGGGTGCTCGTGAATATTAACTTTTAGAATGTATTACTATTTTATCAATGATGCAAATCTTGTGGTTCGACTTACTTTTACTCACTGACTTACTTAAACCTATGATTTCATCAATGTTTTCGTTGACAGATTTCTATGTTTTTCTCAGGTCCTTGATCTTTAGGTGATACATGCTTCCGCACATTCTTTTTGATATTTGCTTTGGATGTCGAGTATACTTGCATATTGTGGAGCGTCTTTTTACTACTTTAAACTGTGTCGCACGTGTTTCATTTGTACTTTAAACATCGTTATGTACTAGTTATGGAAACTACTTTTGTAAACTTTGTAACATCCACACTTATGAAATGAATGCGACATATTTTCTGTCAAACTTTGTCTTAAAGACTTATGACCATGTATTGGGACCTACGTAGTCGGCGCCGTCAAACATGATTTGGTCGGGTCGCTACAAATGTAACGTCTTTTGAAATATGTCATGAATGACTCCAAGTAATATCTTTAAAATGAGCAAATGCACAGCGGAAGTTTTCTTTCATACCTGAGAATAAACATGCTTTAAAGTGTCAACCAAAAGGTTGGTGAGTTCATAGGTTTATCATAAAACAATAAAATTCATCATTTTGATAGACAACAAGATTTAAATCCTGCATAATACAAATGGGCCCGAATCCTATACCCACCTGTAATGTACATCCGATATCTTTTAAATACAGTACACCTTTCTCGTGTACGAAATCATGTTTCATAAATCTTAGTAACCGTACACATATCTCGTGCACAAAAATAACATACACATAACCTGTGTATAAAATCATTCTCTCGATACATAACATTCACATCAATTGGTGGCAATTATCATGTCCACATAATTCAATGGTGGCAATTATCATGTCCACATAATTCAATGGTGGCAATTATCATATCCACATAATTCAATGGTGGCAATTATCATGTCCACATAATTCAATAATAATCTGCAGAACTTATGTCTGCATAATAATTCATTCGAGGAATGTTTTGCTTGTGTCTATCTCGTCAAACATTTATAAAAGCATTTCATGTATTCGCAGTTCAAAATATATTTCAAAAGCATTTAATAAAGCAGTTGTAAAAATAGCGCATGTATTCTCAGTCCCAAAAATGTAAAGAGTAAAAGGGAATCAAATGAAACTCACCATACTGTATTTCGTAGTAAAAATACATATAACATCATTGAACAAGTGTAAGGTTGGCCTCGGATTCACGAACCTATACCATTTGTATATTTATTAATACATATCCTTGTAGTCGAACAATTATATATATATATATATATATATATATATATATATATATATATATATATATATTATTACTGATATAATTTTTATATTATTACTTATATATATTTCGTTATTAATATATGTTCATTTATATATATAAAAATATAAATTTTGTTACGTTATATATATTAAATATTATATATATATATATATATATATATATATATATATATATATATATATATATATATATATATATATATATATATATATATATATATATATATATATTCCATTTGTTTGTTAAAATAGTACTTATTCTAATACCAAAATAATATTAGTAGTGATTAAAATAATAATAGTGATAATAACAATAATACTAGAAATTATTACTTTTATTAACATTGCTAAAGATAACTACAATAATAATACTTAAGTGATAACCTTAACAATAATAAATACGTTAATAATACGTATAAGATTGATAATAATAATAATAATAATAATACTAATAATACTAATAATATTTTTAGTCATAATTATAATCATAATAATAATAATGTTAACTAATACTTTTAGATGACAAAATCTATAATAATAATTACATTACTAATGTTAATAATAATAATAATAATAATAATAATAATAATAATAATAATAATAATAATAATAATAATAATAATAATAATAATAATAATAATAATAATAATGATAATAGGAATGAAGTTAAGAGTGTATACCCCTCTTGAAGCCTTTTCCAAAAAAAAATGCTCCATACGAGACTCGAACCCCTAACCTCTCGCTCACACACAAACACACTTAACCATCGGACCATGCTAGTTTTCCTGAATTAATTCGTAACCCCCATTTACTTAACCCGTTTTTGAGGAACCTAACCACAATTTCATAAGCCCAACATTTAGATTAATCCTCGGCCCAATTACAGCTCAACTGATAACAATGATCACAACCCAAACGATAATTAACTCAAACCCAAAATAGAAAAGAGACTTAACCCGATAAAAACAAATCCAGTAATATAACTCTTTTTGGGACGTTTGAAATAACAATTTGGTTTCTTTGTACGTGAGATTGAGGAGTAGTAAAAGAGGGTTTCGGTTCTCCCTTGTTCACCATCGATCGTCGATCATCTACTTCATCGAATTACCCACCATCGTCATCATCGTATCACGTAATCATCATCATTAAATCTTTAATCGCTGAACAGGAAACAAAAGAATACACAGCAACAGCGGTTCTTGTTGCTCATCATCTATCTCATCTATCACATCAATAATCATAATCGATCAATCATCATCGTGTCATTATCGTACGTATTATCTCCACCATCACTAACTATCATCCTAATCAACACGTCTTCTATCATCATCATTAACATTCATTAACAGTAGTAGGAAAACAGAAATGATAAACTTTTTAGCAGCTCGTTCATGGCTATTGTAGTTTGTCGAGTATTATTATTAATTGTTTATCATCGAAAAATTATGGGTTTTATGTTAGAAGAAACCAAAGATAAGAATAGCCTGATGGTTATTATTCATAATCCAACACAGATCGAAACAAGACAACAACGATAGTAACGTAACAGGAACAAACGTATATATGCAGCAAATTACTGTTCATCATCTTCATCATTATTGCTACAGTACCATCATCGTTTTAAACCAAAAATAGGAATCTAGCGGGCAGTAACAGCGGTTTTGTAGAGAGAGAAATGAGAGAGAGGATGAGGTAGGTGGTGGTGGTGTACGGTGGTTCGATGGGTGACTAAAGGTTCAAGATTTATTGAGGTTGATTGGTTGTTTGATGAAGGTTTAATTAGTGGTGATCAATGGTGGTGATAAAGTATTCGAAATAGTAGCAAACCGGATCAAACGGGTCTTAGTTTTTGGGTTGCATCGAAATGGAAGTAGCAAAAGAAAAATATAGGTTGTCGATGGTGGTTTGCATTTTCCCAAACCAGGAAAACAGTATCGGTAGGATGATTCTTGGTTGTCTTTCTTTTTCTTCAAACAATTATAGTAACGGAATCAAGGGAGCATATGGTGGTGATGTCATGAAAGTGGTGGTGATTTAGTTGGTGATTTAAATGGAAAACAAGAGAAAAGAAGAAGATAGAAGCAAGTAATAGTTCTGGGTTCTTGTTTATATCTACATATACTTGTAGTAATATTAGAAATAATTCAATAATAATAATAATAATAATAATAATAATAATAATTAATAATAATAATAATAATATAATAATCAATGATAATAGTAATTTGGACGTTGAATTGAAAGGAAAGCAGAAATCAACAAACCAACAGTTAAGCAGCCATCAAAATTGGATTGATGTGCCGACAGTTTTCACGGAGTGTGTCCATTGCTAAACAGCTAACGTATAAATGTGTTCCTAAAAATCCCAAACTTTTAGATTAACTATAATTAATTATTTCACTCATTAACTGTTTGAAACCTGATCAAAAAGATCCTATAATTATTTATTTTCTGTTCCAATTAATATGTACGGAGTACTAATATTTAAACTAAAAAATGTAAAAATATTCTTAACAAAACTAAAATCTTCGTAATCAAATTACAGTCCAACTTTTATTTTAATCTATCATGTACATGTATTATATCAATCTTAAAACTAACGAAACGTCAACCGAGTGTCACTGACGTTTACTAATGAGGCTCGAAATCAATTGTTTTTAATATATTCACTTTCTATATGCAAACAGTTTTAAATAGCAAGTTTTAATTACTAAAGCAAATATATTATATATTTTTAAACAAATAGTTTTAGTATAACTTTATAGATATACAAGTAATATTTATATATATATAATTATATATATCTATATATTTATAAATATAGTTCCCATTACATCACATATTATTTTACATATTTAATTCTAACAATTAACTCATATATTATTTTAATTAATATTTCAAATTATTACATATATATATATATATATATATATATATATATATATATATATATATATATATATATATATATATATATATATATATACATGTATCTATTTACAATTAGTTGTTCGTGAATCGTCTGGAATAGTCACAGGGTATTTTAATATATAAAAGAGTTCAAAATCATGAGACTTTAACAATACAGACTTTGCTTATTGTGTCGGATTTATAATGAGATTAAATTTAAATTTGGTCAGAAATTTCCGGGTCGTCACAAAAAGTTTGATGATAAAGAATGGTATAAGCTCAGATTTGGAACTGAAAAACGGATTGAGCAAACTATGAAGGAGGCTGTGGAAAAATCACAAAGATTAAATCTGCCTTCAAAGAATCCAAATGATTCAGTATCGGCTGAAGTCATTAACGAATACCTTGCTCCTGACTCTAAACCTTTACGGACAACTCTTCTTTATCATCCTTCGATCTTAGAAATTCTAAGATATTACCGTATCTCTCATTATAAATATCCTCTATATTTCTGAAGATATCTTTATAACGATTCTTGTCAGCAATTAATTATCTCTTTGCGATATCCTTATCACATCATAAAGGAAACTGTTTTAGTTTCTATATTCTGTAAAAATTCAAGTTTAAATTATAAATGTTTTGAAGAAGTGTTGGGAATTGAAGCATGATTTAGTATAATATAATGACGTCAGGCCAACGTGATTATATTACAGTAAGTCATGCTAAATTTTTAATGGAAGATGATGATTCATAGACTTTATAATCATCATTTGCCATGTTACACGACTCTTACATTCTACTTAACCTCTGAACATATCAAGAACATATACTCTTGATAGTTCTATCCTCAGTGATTCTGACAATTTAAATCAAATCATGATATCACGTTCCTTTCTGCTTAGAACAGTAGGTCCATTCCGAAATTCATATCTACGAATTCTGGACCATTACTTGCTTTACAAAAGCATGAAGCTTCGACATATAAGGGAAAATATCAAACCCGATAACAACACTGAAATTACAAACTGAAATGTCCCGTTCTTATTGATTAAAAACGTTCCATATTAATTGATTTCGTTGCGAGGTTTTGACCTCTATATGAGACGTTTTTCAAAGACTGCATTCATTTTTAAACAAACCATAACCTTTATTTCATCAATAAAGGTTTAAAAAGCTTTACGTAGATTATCAAATAATGATAATCTAAAATATCCTGTTTACACACGACCATTACATAATGGTTTACAATACAAATATGTTACAACAAAATAAGTTTCTTGAATGCAGTTTTTACACAATATCATACAAGCATGGACTCCAAATCTTGTCCTTATTTAAGTATGCGACAGCGGAAGCTCTTAATAATCACCTGAGAATAAACATGCTTAAAACGTCAACAAAAATGTTGGTGAGTTATAGGTTTAACCTATATATATCAAATCGTAACAATAGACCACAAGATTTCATATTTCAATACACATCCCATACATAGAGATAAAAATCATTCATATGGTGAACACCTGGTAACCGACAATAACAAGATGCATATATAAGAATATCCCCATCATTCCGGGACACCCTTCGGATATGATATAAATTTCGAAGTACTAAAGCATCCGGTACTTTGGATGGGGTTTGTTAGGCCCAATAGATCTATCTTTAGGATTCGCGTCAATTAGGGTGTCTGTTCCCTAATTCTTAGATTACCAGACTTAATAAAAAGGGGCATATTCGATTTCGATAATTCAACCATAGAATGTAGTTTCACGTACTTGTGTCTATTTTGTAAATCATTTATAAAACCTGCATGTATTCTCATCCCAAAAATATTAGATTTTAAAAGTGGGACTATAACTCACTTTCACAGATTTTTACTTCGTCGGGAAGTAAGACTTGGCCACTGGTTGATTCACGAACCTATAACAATATATACATATATATCAAAGTATGTTCAAAATATATTTACAACACTTTTAATATATTTTGATGTTTTAAGTTTATTAAGTTAGCTGTCCTCGTTAGTAACCTACAACTAGTTGTCCACAGTTAGATGTACAGAAATAAATCGATAAATATTATCTTGAATCAATCCACGACCCAGTGTATACGTATCTCAGTATTGATCACAACTCAAACTATATATATTTTGGAATCAACCTCAACCCTGTATAGCTAACTCCAACATTCACATATAGAGTGTCTATGGTTGTTCCGAAATATATATAGATGTGTCGACATGATAGGTCGAAACATTGTATACGTGTCTATGGTATCTCAAGATTACATAATATATAATACAAGTTGATTAAGTTATGGTTGGAATAGATTTGTTACCAATTTTCACGTAGCTAAAATGAGAAAAATTATCCAATCTTGTTTTACCCATAACTTCTTCATTTTAAATCCGTTTTGAGTGAATCAAATTGCTATGGTTTCATATTGAACTCTATTTTATGAATCTAAACAAAAAAAGTATAGGTTTCTAGTCGGAAAAATAAGTTACAAGTCGTTTTTGTAAAGGTAGTCATTTCAGTCGAAAGAACGACGTCTAGATGACCATTTTAGAAAACATACTTCCACTTTGAGTTTAACCATAATTTTTGGATATAGTTTCATGTTCATAATAAAAATCATTTTCTCAGAATAACAACTTTTAAATCAAAGTTTATCATAGTTTTTAATTAACTAACCCAAAACAGCCCGCGGTGTTACTACAACGTCGTAAATCCGGTTTTACGGTGTTTTTCGTGTTTCCAGGTTTTAAATCATTAAGTTAGCATATCATATAGATATAGAACATGTGTTTAGTTGATTTTAAAAGTCAAGTTAGAAGGATTAACTTTTGTTTGCGAACAAGTTTAGAATTAACTAAACTATGTTCTAGTGATTACAAGTTTAAACCTTCGAAAAAGATAGCTTTATATGTATGAATCGAATGATGTTATGAACATCATTACTACCTTAAGTTCCTTGGATGAACCTACTGGAAAATAGAAAAATGGATCTAGCTTCAATGGATCCTTGGATGGCTCAAAGTTCTTGAAGCAAAATCATGACACGAAAACAAGTTCAAGTAAGATCATCACTTGAAATAAGATTGTTATAGTTATAGAAATTGAACCAAAGTTTGAATATGATTATTACCTTGTATTAGAATGATAACCTACTGTAAGAAACAAAGATTTCTTGAGGTTGGATGATCACCTTACAAGATTGGAAGTGAGCTAGCAAACTTGAAAGTATTCTTGATTTTATGAAACTAGAACTTTTGGAATTTATGAAGAACACTTAGAACTTGAAGATAGAACTTGAGAGAGTTCAATTAGATGAAGAAAATTGAAGAATGAAAGTGTTTGTAGGTGTTTTTGGTCGTTGGTGTATGGATTAGATATAAAGGATATGTAATTTTGTTTTCATGTAAATAAGTCATGAATGATTACTCATATTTTTGTAATCTTATGAGATATTTCATGCTAGTTGCCAAATGATGGTTCCCACATGTGTTAGGTGACTCACATGGGCTGCTAAGAGCTAATCATTGGAGTGTATATACCAATAGTACATACATCTAAAAGTTGTGTATTGTACGAGTACGAATACGGGTGCATACGAGTAGAATTGTTGATGAAACTGAACGAGAATGTAATTGTAAGCATTTTTGTTAAGTAGAAGTATTTTTATAAGTGTATTGAAGTCTTTCAAAAGTGTATAAATACATATTAAAACACTACATGTATATACATTTTAACTGAGTCGTTAAGTCATCGTTAGTCGTTACATGTAAGTGTTGTTTTGAAACCTTTAGGTTAACGATCTTGTTAAATGTTGTTAAACCAATGTTTATAATATCAAAAGAGATTTTAAATTATTATATTATCATGATATTATTATGTACGAATATCTCTTAATATGATATATATACATTAAATGTCGTTACAACGATAAACGTTACATATATGTCTCGTTTCAAAATCATTAAGTTAGTAGTCTTGTTTTTACATATGTAGTTCATTGTTAATATAATTAATGATATGTTTACTTATCATAATATCATGTTAACTATATATATAACCATATATATGTCATCATATAGTTTTTTTACAAGTTTTAACGTTCGTGAATCACCGGTCAACTTGGGTGGTCAATTATCTATATGAAACCTATTTCAATTAATCAAGTCTTAACAAGTTTGATTGCTTAACATGTTGGAAACATTTAATCATGTAAACATCAATCTCAATTAATATATATAAACATGGAAAAGTTCGGGTCACTACAGTACCTACCCGTTAAATAAATTTCGTCCCGAAATTTTAAGCTGTTGAAGGTGTTGACGAATCTTCTGGAAATAGATGTGGGTATTTCTTCTTCATCTGATCTTCATGCTCCCAGGTGAACTCGGGTCCTCTACGAGCATTCCATCGAACCTTAACAATTGGTATCTTGTTTTGCTTAAGTCTTTTAACCTCACGATCCATTATTTCGACGGGTTCTTCGATGAATTGGAGTTTTTCGTTGATTTGGATTTCATCTAACGGAATAGTGAGATCTTCTTTAGCAAAACATTTCTTCAAATTCGAGACATGGAAAGTGTTATGTACAGCCGCGAGTTGTTGAGGTAACTCAAGTCGGTAAGTTACTGGTCCGACACGATCAATAATCTTGAATGGTCCAATATACCTTGGATTTAATTTCCCTCGTTTACCAAATCGAACAACGCCTTTCCAAGGTGAAACTTTAAGCATGACCATCTCTCCAATTTCAAATTCTATATCTTTTCTTTTAATGTCAGCGTAGCTCTTTTGTCGACTTTGGGCGGTTTTCAACCGTTGTTGAATTTGAATGATCTTCTCGGTAGTTTCTTGTATAATCTCCGGACCCGTAATCTGTCTATCCCCCACCTCACTCCAACAAATCGGAGACCTGCACTTTCTACCATAAAGTGCTTCAAACGGCGCCATCTCAATGCTTGAATGGTAGCTGTTGTTGTAGGAAAATTCTGCTAACGGTAGATGTCGATCCCAACTGTTTCCGAAATCAATAACACATGCTCGTAGCATGTCTTCAAGCGTTTGTATCGTCCTTTCGCTCTGCCCATCAGTTTGTGGATGATAGGCAGTACTCATGTCTAGACGAGTTCCTAATGCTTGCTGTAATGTCTGCCAGAATCTTGAAATAAATCTGCCATCCCTATCAGAGATAATAGAGATTGGTATTCCATGTCTGGAGACGACTTCCTTCAAATACAGTCGTGCTAACTTCTCCATCTTGTCATCTTCTCTTATTGGTAGGAAGTGTGCTGATTTGGTGAGACGATCAACTATTACCCAAATAGTATCAAAACCACTTGCAGTCTTTGGCAATTTAGTGATGAAATCCATGGTAATGTTTTCCCATTTCCATTCCGGGATTTCGGGTTGTTGAAGTAGACCTGATGGTTTCTGATGCTCAGCTTTGACCTTAGAACACGTCAAACATTCTCCTACGTATTTAGCAACATCGGCTTTCATACCCGGCCACCAAAAATGTTTCTTGAGATCCTTGTACATCTTCCCCGTTCCAGGATGTATTGAGTATCTGGTTTTATGAGCTTCTCTAAGTACTATTTCTCTCATATCTCCAAATTTTGGTACCCAAATCCTTTCAGCCCTATACCGGGTTCCGTCTTCCCGAATATTAAGATGCTTCTCCGATCCTTTGGGTATTTCATCCTTTAAATTTCCCTCTTTTAAAACTCCTTGTTGCGCCTCCTTTATTTGAGTAGTAATGTTATTATGAATCATTATATTCATAGATTTTACTCGAATGGGTTCTCTATCCTTCCTGCTCAAGGCATCGGCTACCACATTTGCCTTCCCCGGGTGGTAACGAATCTCAAAATCTTAATCATTCAATAATTCAATCCACCTACGCTGCCTCATATTCAGTTGTTTCTGATTAAATATGTGTTGAAGACTTTTGTGGTCGGTATATATAATACTTTTGACCCCATATAAGTAGTGCCTCCAAGTCTTTAATGCAAAAACAACCGCGCCTAATTCCAAATCATGCGTCGTATAATTTTGTTCGTGAATCTTCAATTGTCTAGACGCATAAGCAATCACCTTCGTTCGTTGCATTAATACACAACCGAGACCTTGCTTTGATGCGTCACAATAAATCACAAAATCATCATTCCCTTCAGGCAATGACAATATAGGTGCCGTAGTTAGCTTTTTCTTCAATAACTGAAACGCTTTCTCTTGTTCATCATTCCATTCAAATTTCTTCCCTTTATGCGTTAATGCAGTCAAGGGTTTTGCTATTCTGGAAAAGTCTTGGATGAACCTTCTGTAGTAACCAGCTAGTCCTAAAAACTGGCGTATGTGTTTCGGAGTTTTCGGGGTTTCCCACTTTTCAACAGTTTCTATCTTTGCCGGATCCACCTTAATACCTTCTTTGTTCACTATGTGACCGAGGAATTGAACTTCTTCCAACCAAAATGCACACTTTGAAAACTTAGCGTACAATTCTTCCTTCCTCAATACTTCTAACACCTTTCTCAAATGTTCACCGTGTTCTTGGTCATTCTTTGAGTAAATAAGTATGTCATCAATGAAAACAATGACAAACTTGTCAAGGTATGGTCCACACACTCGGTTCATAAGGTCCATGAACACAGCTGGTGCATTAGTTAAACCAAACGGCATGACCATAAACTCGTAATGACCGTAACGTGTTCTGAAAGCAGTCTTTGGAATATCATCTTCTTTCACCCGCATTTGATGATACCCGGAACATAAGTCAATCTTTGAATAAACAGACGAGCCTTGTAGTTGATCAAATAAGTCGTCGATTCTCGGTAGTGGGTAGCGGTTCTTGATGGTAAGTTTGTTCAACTCTCGGTAGTCGATACACAACCTGAATGTACCATCTTTCTTCTTGACAAACAAAACAGGAGCTCCCCACGGTGATGTGCTTGATCGAATGAAACCACGCTCTAAAAGTTCTTGTAATTGGCTTTGCAGTTCTTTCATCTCGCTGGGTGCGAGTCTGTAAGGAGCACGAGCTATTGGTGCAGCTCCTGGTACAAGATCTATTTGAAATTCAACGGATCGATGTGGGGGTAATCCCGGTAATTCTTTCGGAAATACATCGGGAAATTCTTTTGCAATGGGAACATCATTGATGCTCTTTTCTTCAGTTTGTACTTTCTCGACGTGTGCTAGAACAGCATAGCAACCTTTTCTTATTAGTTTTTGTGCCTTCAAATTACTAATAAGATGTAGCTTCGTGTTGCCCTTTTCTCCGTACACCATTAAGGGTTTTCCTTTTTCTCGTATAATGCGAATTGCATTTTTGTAACAAACGATCTCCGCTTTCACTTCTTTCAACCAGTCCATACCGATTATCACATCAAAACTCCCTAACTCTACTGGTATCAAATCAATCTTAAATGTTTCGCTAACCAGTTTAATTTCTCGATTCCGACATATATTATCTGCTGAAATTAATTTACCATTTGCTAATTCGAGTAAAAATTTACTATCCAAAGGCGTCAATGGACAACTTAATTTAGCACAAAAATCTCTACTCATATAGCTTCTATCCGCACCCGAATCAAATAAAACGTAAGCAGATTTATTGTCAATAAGAAACGTACCCGTAACAAGCTCCGGGTCTTCCTGTGCCTCTACCGCATTAATATTGAAAACTCTTCCACGGCCTTGTCCATTCGTGTTCTCCTGGTTCGGGCAATTTCTAATAATGTGGCCTGGTTTTCCACATTTATAACAAACTACATTGGCATAACTTGCTCCGACACTACTTGCTCCGCCATTACTCGTTCCGACACCATTTGTTCCTTTCGTTCTATTAACCCCTGGTCCGTAGACCTCACACTTCGCCGCGCTATGACCATTTCTTTTACACTTGTTGCAAAATTTGGTGCAGAACCCCGAGTGATTCTTTTCACACCTTTGGCATAGTTGCTTCTGATTGTTGTTGTTGTTGCGGTTATTATTGTTGTTGGAATGATTGTTGTAGTTGCTGTTGTTGTTGTTGTTGTTGTTGTTGTTGTTGTTGGGCCGTTTGTTGTAGTTGCGATTGATGTTGCGATTGTTGGGATAATTGTTGCGATTATTGTTGTAATTGCTGTTGTTGTTGTATTGGTGATTCTTATCACCGTTTTCCTCCCACTTTCTTTTGACTTGCTTCACATTGGCCTCTTCAGCAGTCTGTTCTTTAATTCTTTCTTCAATCTGGTTCACTAGTTTGTGAGCCATTCTACATGCCTGTTGTATGGAGGCGGGCTCGTGTGAACTTATATCTTCTTGGATTCTTTCCGGTAATCCTTTCACAAACGCGTCGATCTTCTCTTCTTCATCTTCGAATGCTCCCGGACACAATAGGCACAATTCTGTGAATCGTCTTTCGTACGTGGTAATATCAAATCCTTGGGTTCGTAACCCTCTAAGTTCTGTCTTGAGCTTATTGACCTCGGTTCTGGGACGGTACTTCTCGTTCATCAAGTGCTTGAATGCTGACCACGGTAGTGCGTACGCATCATCTTGTCCCACTTGCTCTAGATAGGTATTCCACCATGTTAACGCAGAACCTGTGAAGGTATGCGTAGCGTACTTCACTTTGTCCTCTTCAGTACACTTACTTATGGCAAACACCGATTCAACCTTCTCGGTCCACCGTTTCAATCCGATCGGTCCTTCGGTTCCATCAAATTCCAAAGGTTTGCAGGCAGTGAATTCTTTGTAGGTGCATCCTACACGATTTCCTGTACTGCTAGATCCAAGGTTATTGTTGGTATGTAGCGCAGCCTGTACTGCGGCTATGTTTGAAGCTAGAAAAGTACGGAATTCCTCTTCATTCATATTCACGGTGTGTCGAGTAGTCGGTGCCATTTCCTTCAAAATAGTTAAATGGAACAAGTTAATCATACAGAATATTAAGAGTAGTTAATAGTATTTCGTAGCATAATATGAACTCATTTATAAAAGCTTTTTCTTCATATTAGCGTTTTATAAGTTTAAATTCGGGTAGTACCTACCCGTTAAGTTCATACTTAGTAGCTAATATACAATTCAACTACTACAATTCCATATGAAAAACTGATTATAATAATATTTCGCGTTCAAACTTTTATACAATATTTTACAAACTTACAATACCGCTTATTTTACATAAAGCATGAAATATAGCACATAATAACTTTGATACAAGATAGTTGTGAAGACAATTCTAGCTAGTACACAAGTCGTTCAGCAAAGGCAATAAAGACACGTAATTCATACGTCCAGAAACAAGTCATGCATTCTGGTTTTACTAGGACTACTTCCCATCCTTGGTCTTGTGCAACATAACCGTTATGGCCGTTGATAAGACAGCGTGTTGTAACGTCATCAAAGGGACGAGGGTTACGTAATGTCCAACAGTCCCGTAATAATCTAAAAACCTCATTTCTTACCCCAATTACAGACTCCGTCACTTGTGGAAACGTTTTGTTTAATAGTTGTAGCCCGATGTTCTTGTTCTCACTTTGGTGAGAAGCGAACATTACTAATCCGTAAGCATAACATGCTTCTTTATGTTGCATGTTAGCCGCTTTTTCTAAATCACGAAGTCCAATATTCGGATATATTGAGTCAAAATAATTTCTTAACCCGTTGCGTAAAATAGCATTTGGGTTCCCCGCAATATATGCGTCAAAGTAAACACATCGTAACTTATGGGTTTCCCAATGTGATATCCCCCATCTTTCAAACGAAAGTCTCTTATAAACCAAGACATTCTTGGAACGTTCTTCGAATGTCTTACAAACTGATCTCGCCTTAAATAGTTGTGCCGAAGAATTCTGGCCGACTCTAGACAAGATTTCATCAATCATGTCTCCGGGTAGGTCTCTTAAAATATTGGGTTGTCTATCCATTTTGTGTTTTTAAACTGTAAAATAGACAAGAGTTAGATTCATAAAAAAAAATACTTATTAATACAAGCAATTTTTACATATATCATAAAGCATAAGAACACTATATTCCATATATTACACCACACGAATACAACTATCTTATTCCGACTCGCTCGTTTCTTCTTCTTCGGTTTTGGTTCGTTTTGCCAAGTTTCTAGGGATATATGATGTTCCCCTAATACGAGCCGTCGTTGTCCACATTGGTTTAGAAAAACCTGGTGGTTTAGAGGTTCCCGGGTCATTGTTACAACTTAAGGACTTCGGGGGTTGACGATACATATAAAGTTCATCGGGGTTGGAATTAGATTTCTCTATTTTTATGCCCTTTCCCTTATTATTTTCTTTTGCCTTTTTAAATTCAGTTGGGGTAATTTCTATAACATCATCGGAATTCTCGTCGGAATCCGATTCATCGGAGAATTGGTAATCCTCCCAATATTTTGCTTCCTTGGCGGAAACACCATTGACCATAATTAACTTTGGTCGGTTGGTTGAGGATTTTCTTTTACTTAACCGTTTTATTATTTCCCCCACTGGTTCTATTTTTTCATCCGGTTCCGATTCTTCTTCCGGTTCCGATTCTTCTTCCGGTTCTGACTCTTCTTCCGGTTCCTCTTCGGGAACTTGTGAATCAGTCCACAAATTATTCCAATTTACATTTGACTCTTCATTATTATTAGGTGAGTCAATGGGACTTGTTCTAGAGGTAGACATCTATCACATAATATCAAACACGTTAAGAGATTAATATATCACATAATATTCATATGTTAAAAATATATAGTTTCCAACAAAAATGTTAAGCAATCATTTTTAAAGAAAACACGGTCGAAGTCCAGACTCACTAATCCATCCTAACAAACTCGATAAGACACACTAATGCAAATTTTCTGGTTCTCTAAGACCAACGCTCGGATACCAACTGAAATGTCCCGTTCTTATTGATTAAAAACGTTCCATATTAATTGATTTCGTTGCGAGGTTTTGACCTCTATATGAGACGTTTTTCAAAGACTGCATTCATTTTTAAACAAACCATAACCTTTATTTCATCAATAAAGGTTTAAAAAGCTTTACGTAGATTATCAAATAATGATAATCTAAAATATCCTGTTTACACACGACCATTACATAATGGTTTACAATACAAATATGTTACAACAAAATAAGTTTCTTGAATGCAGTTTTTACACAATATCATACAAGCATGGACTCCAAATCTTGTCCTTATTTAAGTATGCGACAGCGGAAGCTCTTAATAATCACCTGAGAATAAACATGCTTAAAACGTCAACAAAAATGTTGGTGAGTTATAGGTTTAACCTATATATATCAAATCGTAACAATAGACCACAAGATTTCATATTTCAATACACATCCCATACATAGAGATAAAAATCATTCATATGGTGAACACCTGGTAACCGACAATAACAAGATGCATATATAAGAATATCCCCATCATTCCGGGACACCCTTCGGATATGATATAAATTTCGAAGTACTAAAGCATCCGGTACTTTGGATGGGGTTTGTTAGGCCCAATAGATCTATCTTTAGGATTCGCGTCAATTAGGGTGTCTGTTCCCTAATTCTTAGATTACCAGACTTAATAAAAAGGGGCATATTCGATTTCGATAATTCAACCATAGAATGTAGTTTCACGTACTTGTGTCTATTTTGTAAATCATTTATAAAACCTGCATGTATTCTCATCCCAAAAATATTAGATTTTAAAAGTGGGACTATAACTCACTTTCACAGATTTTTACTTCGTCGGGAAGTAAGACTTGGCCACTGGTTGATTCACGAACCTATAACAATATATACATATATATCAAAGTATGTTCAAAATATATTTACAACACTTTTAATATATTTTGATGTTTTAAGTTTATTAAGTTAGCTGTCCTCGTTAGTAACCTACAACTAGTTGTCCACAGTTAGATGTACAGAAATAAATCGATAAATATTATCTTGAATCAATCCACGACCCAGTGTATACGTATCTCAGTATTGATCACAACTCAAACTATATATATTTTGGAATCAACCTCAACCCTGTATAGCTAACTCCAACATTCACATATAGAGTGTCTATGGTTGTTCCGAAATATATATAGATGTGTCGACATGATAGGTCGAAACATTGTATACGTGTCTATGGTATCTCAAGATTACATAATATATAATACAAGTTGATTAAGTTATGGTTGGAATAGATTTGTTACCAATTTTCACGTAGCTAAAATGAGAAAAATTATCCAATCTTGTTTTACCCATAACTTCTTCATTTTAAATCCGTTTTGAGTGAATCAAATTGCTATGGTTTCATATTGAACTCTATTTTATGAATCTAAACAAAAAAAGTATAGGTTTCTAGTCGGAAAAATAAGTTACAAGTCGTTTTTGTAAAGGTAGTCATTTCAGTCGAAAGAACGACGTCTAGATGACCATTTTAGAAAACATACTTCCACTTTGAGTTTAACCATAATTTTTGGATATAGTTTCATGTTCATAATAAAAATCATTTTCTCAGAATAACAACTTTTAAATCAAAGTTTATCATAGTTTTTAATTAACTAACCCAAAACAGCCCGCGGTGTTACTACGACGGCGTAAATCCGGTTTTACGGTGTTTTTCGTGTTTCCAGGTTTTAAATCATTAAGTTAGCATATCATATAGATATAGAACATGTGTTTAGTTGATTTTAAAAGTCAAGTTAGAAGGATTAACTTTTGTTTGCGAACAAGTTTAGAATTAACTAAACTATGTTCTAGTGATTACAAGTTTAAACCTTCGAAAAAGATAGCTTTATATGTATGAATCGAATGATGTTATGAACATCATTACTACCTTAAGTTCCTTGGATGAACCTACTGGAAAAGAGAAAAATGGATCTAGCTTCAATGGATCCTTGGATGGCTCAAAGTTCTTGAAGCAAAATCATGACACGAAAACAAGTTCAAGTAAGATCATCACTTGAAATAAGATTGTTATAGTTATAGAAATTGAACCAAAGTTTGAATATGATTATTACCTTGTATTAGAATGATAACCTACTGTAAGAAACAAAGATTTCTTGAGGTTGGATGATCACCTTACAAGATTGGAAGTGAGCTAGCAAACTTGAAAGTATTCTTGATTTTATGAAACTAGAACTTTTGGAATTTATGAAGAACACTTAGAACTTGAAGATAGAACTTGAGAGAGTTCAATTAGATGAAGAAAATTGAAGAATGAAAGTGTTTGTAGGTGTTTTTGGTCGTTGGTGTATGGATTAGATATAAAGGATATGTAATTTTGTTTTCATGTAAATAAGTCATGAATGATTACTCATATTTTTGTAATCTTATGAGATATTTCATGCTAGTTGCCAAATGATGGTTCCCACATGTGTTAGGTGACTCACATGGTCTGCTAAGAGCTGATCATTGGAGTGTATATACCAATAGTACATACATCTAAAAGTTGTGTATTGTACGAGTACGAATACGGGTGCATACGAGTAGAATTGTTGATGAAACTGAACGAGAATGTAATTGTAAGCATTTTTGTTAAGTAGAAGTATTTTGATAAGTGTATTGAAGTCTTTCAAAAGTGTATAAATACATATTAAAACACTACATGTATATACATTTTAACTGAGTCGTTAAGTCATCGTTAGTCGTTACATGTAAGTGTTGTTTTGAAACCTTTAGGTTAACGATCTTGTTAAATGTTGTTAAACCAATGTTTATAATATCAAAAGAGATTTTAAATTATTATATTATCATGATATTATTATGTACGAATATCTCTTAATATGATATATATACATTAAATGTCGTTACAACGATAAACGTTACATATATGTCTCGTTTCAAAATCATTAAGTTAGTAGTCTTGTTTTTACATATGTAGTTCATTGTTAATATAATTAATGATATGTTTACTTATCATAATATCATGTTAACTATATATATAACCATATATATGTCATCATATAGTTTTTTTACAAGTTTTAACGTTCGTGAATCACCGGTCAACTTGGGTGGTCAATTGTCTATATGAAACCTATTTCAATTAATCAAGTCTTAACAAGTTTGATTGCTTAACATGTTGGAAACATTTAATCATGTAAACATCAATCTCAATTAATATATATAAACATGGAAAAGTTCGGGTCACTACACAAACCATGTATATCAATGCGTATAGCAATATAAAGACACGGGAGAACTAAAAACACAATAAAACCAAGAGCATAGTAGAAGTAAACTGACTCTTCCGGCGACAAATGAAAAAGAAGCACGATAGATATAAAAGTCAGGACTATATCCAGAATTAGAACTGGATGAAGCATATTGACAAATCTTTTGAAAGTATGAATTGAGGAAGAAAGTATAGAAGTGGTGAAGATAATGAAATGGAAGAAGCTAATTTATAGCGCAATTCCAGACACGACAATCAAGACAATTCACCGCATTTAATCAAAGAAAATCCTAATTTTCTTAATTACCGGAGAATCAAATATTATAAAGATTATAAAGATTTCCTTTATTTCCTTGAATTCCGGAAATCAATCGTGACTACAACAAAAGTTAAGGCGAACATTTAATTTTCTCATTCACTCTTTTACGATAGCTTCGTTTATACTCTTCCTGTAACCGAATAGTTTTATCCATATTATTCAATAGTGATAAAACTTTATTTTTCAACTTATATTCATCATTAAAATATTCTTGTTGTAAACCATGATGATCTCTATCAAATTTCATGACTGTGATTCTCACGAACTCCTCTCTATTTTGTCTACCCTAATATTGTGGCATAAACGTTCGAGGTTTAAATAAACTCACTATTATTCATAACACATTTCATGTGTATTGAAATGCTTGTATAGCGTCATCATCTCTTTTAAGAAAAACCTAATCAATGACACTCGTGTTATTCCTTTAGATAACCTCCGCATTAATGATAAAAAGCACTTCATAGAAGAACCTGTAGAATTTAAGGCTCGTATGATTTAAAACGCTCAAAACAAAACAATATTCTATCCGTTGAAATTCATGCAAGGCCCCGAGTATACCTGGGAACGTGAAAACCAAATAAAACGAAAAATATCCTCACTGTTTACAAACAACGCCGACTAATGGTAACAACTAAAATTTCGGGACAAAATTTCTTTTAACGGGTAGGTACTATAACAACCCGAAAATTTCCGACAAAATTTAAACATAACTTTTATGTAATTTCAACGATTCACGAACAATTATTTGGAAATAATTATGTATTTGTATTATTATTAATATTGTTTTAAACAATATTATCATTAATTATTTTATATCATTTGCAATTATTATTATCAGTAATATAATTTTAATTAGTATGAGTATTAATACTTAACATTAATATTAGAATAATGAAATATCATTATGATTATTATTAATATTATTATTATCAAAATTATTGTTATTATCATTTATCATTTATTATCAATAATATTATTATTAACATAATTATTAATAAATATCATTATTCTTGTTATTTATATTAGTATTCTTATATTAAAAGCATTATTATTATTATTATTAATACAATTATTACTATTATTAATAATATAATTATTATTATTAATAATTATTATTAATTTGTATTATTATTAATATAATTATTAATTATTAAGCTTAATTAAATAAAATACCTAAATTAGGTAATATCACTATATTTTTTTATGAATCAGCAATTTTTTTTTATTTCTTTTCCCATGATCTATTTTTATTTATTTTGTATATATTTTATAAAATAATTAGGTATTCAGCTTATTTTTATATTTTTATAATCTGCTTTTTATTTTTTTATGTGATCGTATCTGTTTTATTTATTTATTTCTTGATCGTGATTCTTAATAGACTTCCATTACTGCATTGTACAGTCAACTAACATTATCAATATCATTTATATAATGATGTTTGATTTCTGCAAATCAGAAAACAAAAACAGCAAATCAGATAATATAAAAAACCCAATACATCTCTGTTCTAGATCCATTTTTACAAAATTCAAAATCGATTTCCATTTTAAAATTCTTAAACGCAGTTTTGTTAGAAATCCCTTAGTGAAACTATGTGCAAAATCTCAGGTTCCAATTTCCATTATCAAATTCAAATTTTCGAGTCAAAGATTTAATATAAAAAGTCAAACGAACCTTCTTTGAAGAAATTCAAGTTACATGTTATGATTCAGGTAAAATTGATATTTTCTAAAGTTTCAATGAATGTTTTCTAACATATTTCATGTTATAATGTTTATCTAAAACGATCTAGAAATTGAGATTGAGTTTTGAGTTCTTTATTTTATTTTTTTCGAACATCAGCAGCTTCTTTATTCATTATTTTTGTTTTTTGTTTTTTTGTTTTCTGTTAATCACCCAAGTCATTTCTGTTTAATTGCAAGTTTTAAAACAAATGGAGAATTCGTTTTTGGATTAAACTCTGGTCGACTTTGAAATTTAGAAGAAGAAGAAGAAACATAAATATGGGTTTAATATAATTAATTTAATATGGGAATTAAATCAGAAAAACAAGCATTGGTGTAATGGTTAAGGGGTGTTAACGGGCTAGCGTGAGGTCGCGGGTTCGAGTCCCATCTTGGGCATTTTTTTTAAGAAAAGCTTTTTAAGGTAGTTTTCCCATTTCTAAATTATTATTATTATTATTATTATTATTATCTTTATTATTATTACTAATGTTATTATAATTATTGTTATTATAATTATTACTAGTATTAAAAGTACTATTAGTATTACTAGTATTATCATTATAATTATTATAGTATTATCATTATAATTATTATTATTATTTATATCATGATTATTATTATTATTGTTATTATTATCAAAAATTATTATTTTCATTATCATTATTATTAAACCTTTCATTTTATTTAAACACTACTAATATCATTATTACTATTACTATTGGAAATATTACAAAAATTATTAATATCATTAGTATTAATATCATTATTATTGTATTATTATTGATATCTTTAATTATTATGATTTAGATTATGGTTATGTTAAGTATTGTTATCAAAAATTATAATTTTTATTATTATTATTATTATTAAACTTTTCATTTTTATTAAAAACTGTTATCATTATTATTATTGTTGTAAGTATTATTATTATTAATATCATTATTATTACCATTAATGAAATCATAAACATTATTATCATTATTGAGTATTATTATTAATATCATTACAAATATTATTTTAGTATTATTATAATTACTATTTTAACAAACAAATGATATATATATAAATATATTTACATATAACATAATAAAATTTATATTTTTATCTATTTAGAATATATAAAATAAATATAAGAAACTTACATGTTATTAATATAAAAATAACATAACTAATAAATTTATATATATAAACTTATTCGATTACGAGTATATGTGTTAATATATATACTTGATATAGGTTCGTGAATCCAAGGACAACTCTACACTTGTTCAGTACCATCATACGCATATTTACTACAAACTATCGTATCGTATCGTGAGTTTATAGCTCCTTTTTTATATATATTTTTGGGCTGAGAATACATGCGCAACTTTTATAACTGTTTTACGTTTAGACACAAGTACTCAAACTTTTATGCTATATACATGCTTTGTCATGCTAAATCCCTGCAGTAATATCGTTAATTGCTGAGGTATAAGATGCAAACTTAGTTATTGTGAGTAGCGCTACTTAGAGTGACGTCTCTAGTCAGTTGACCGTTGGTCTTTGACTACATAATAATGATTCAACGACATGAATAACAAGTGTCACGGGGTAACTTTTGTCTAGTAGCGATATTACAAACAGCAACTCTTTCGATTAATATATTTGGTATTAATCAACTTTAAACTGAAATCTTGTGGTCTAATGCTATATTGAACTATTGATTTATGGTAAACCTATGAACTCACTCAACCTCGTGTTGACTTTTTAAGCATGTTTATTCTCAGGCCCTACATAATGCTTCCGCTGTGTATTTGCTAATTGAAAGCAACACTTCAACAAGTCATTCATGGATAATTTGAAAGACTTACACTTGCTAAATTGATGATGATTGCTTGTTATGCTTGGAGTCTTCATTACATATCATATCAATTAAAGACATTTAATGCGTTGTTCATTATATACAATGTAATCTATTTATCTTCCGCTGCAAAACTCAATATAACGTCTCATATAGAGTCGTTCTCGTTTATACAACTGTGATTTGATATAATTAGTCACAAATAACCCAGGCCCTATTTGGGGGTGTGACAAAGATAGGGCCCGTTATAAATTCTTGGGGAATTAGTTTATTTTATTTTAATAAAATTATATGTTTACACTTTATACCCCTGAAAAAGTGTAAACTTGAAGGGTTGTTGTGTAAATTAAGTCGAATTTGAGGGACTGATTGTAGTGTGAACGGAAAGTCAAAACTACAATTCAAATGAACTTAAACTTTACATTTGGGCATGTGTTTACATTTGGGCATGTGTTTTAGTACATAGGAGTTAATAATTAATGGTAATGTTGCTTTTCAAAAAAAAAAAAAAAAAAAAAAAAAAAAAAAAAAAAAAAAAGATAATTGAAGTCATAATTAACTCTTATATTAGCATATAATCGATGTTTAATATAAGTCCAAACCATTACATAAACGTAGGTCTACAAAGTATTGAAGCTCTCACCACGCTGATCCCATATTACCCTGTATAAATGCGGCTAAGATAATTTATGTTGATTTTGGCACAAATCCCTTCATTTCATTCCCTTCACCATATCAACCTCATCTCTAGTTCTATCTCTTCTCTATAGTACTTGTGCCACTTCTGCTTCTATTTACACTAGTAAAATTATAGTAATAACTTTATACCAAAAACTCGGTAATAAATATCAGACGATATGTTTAGGGATGATAGGTTTAGGTCGTTGTCTAAGTAGACTATCCTAAACCTACGGGCTACGGCCTGATAAAAACAAAGTCATAAATATTATTATTTTTTCCGTTTTAGGAAATTCTACCAAGGGACCGCATAAGGACTACTTGATAGACCCCATAACGTCGATCATGCAAAAGAATTAAACATTAGCTTAGTGCGGAAACGAAGAACAAAAGAAGTTTCTCAAAGTTTAACATTTTATTGAATAAATGAAGAACATAAACAATGAAAAACAGAGGATAGACGATCTCAAAGTATGAGATCGGTTCTTGCTGCAGGCAAAGACAACTAATCTCACCCCAAGACCTCTTTATTTATAGAGTCTTGGGGATAAGAATTAGAAAACTAAATCACCTAGATAAATGCAAATCCCACTAATTAAGGAATTTATACAAACTACAGATTTTATCCAATCAATTCTAATAAATAGGAAATATTTTCCTAACAATAGGAAATCTTTTCCTAACAATCTCACCCTAATTGATTAGGATAAAACAATCGGTTACAAGATGTAAATATAGACTAAAAATAAATCTAATCTTTGTCTTCAAAGCTTTAACCATCTTGTATGATCTTCATAACCCTTGATAAACTGATCTTTCTTTAATCTTGATTCTCCTCCTCTTTATTTATCATTGTTGTACACATAGCCTCAACATCTCATCAGCACTTATGTATCCCGAAGACAAATCATCAACTAACATGAACATAATCATGACAAAACTGCATTTGAAAATATGCATGAAAAACCGCGTTCACCACCGCTTAACCACTTGCGTATAAATGTTGAACATATTTGTTGAATCTTCATCTTCATAAATGTTGATTATGTTGAGCTAACATCCGGTCTTCTTATTGAGGAATAACCACTTCAAAATCTGAGTTCAAATAAGATGAACTCAAATGGGTCTGACCTGATTTGAGTCTGGAGTCCTAGAGTCTGAAGTATTTTGAGTCTGACCTCGTGTAAGTCTGACTTCTACTAAGTATAAGTTCACGCGAAACTGAAGTCTGAATCTGATCTTTATAATCTGTGCTTGAGTCTGATCTTGAGTCTGCATTTGAGTCAAACTCTTAAGTCCGAAATCCAGACTCATATCTCAATCAGAGTCTTGAGTCTGAGTTTCCAGACTCAGAATTACAGCAGAACTAAAAATACATATCTTTTAATATAATTATCAGATCAAGCTAAAAAATTTACACGAGATAGATCTATATGCCGTTAACCTCATATCCGAAAATCATGACGATCCAACGGCCAACGAATCTAAAACAATCGTTTTACATAGACTGCGCATAGCATGACGAATCTGAAAACGATTTTTCTTTTGTATCTTCAATAAGACATCTTTTGCTCGAAAATGACCGGATCATCAACAAGATATGTTAATCCTGCTCTGATACCAATTGATAGACCCCATAACGTCGATCATGCAAAAGAATTAAACATTAGCTTAGTGCGGAAACGAAGAACAAAAGAAGTTTCTCAAAGTTTAACATTTTATTGAATAAATGAAGAACATAAACAATGAAAAACAGAGGATAGACGATCTCAAAGTTATGAGATCGGTTCTTGCTGCAGGCAAAGACAACTAATCTCACCCCAAGACCTCTTTATTTATAGAGTCTTGGGGATAAGAATTAGGAAACTAAATCCCCTAGATAAATGCAAATCCCACTAATTAAGGAATTTATACAAACTACAGATTTTATCCAATCAATTCTAATAAATAGGAAATATTTTCCTAACAATAGGAAATCTTTTCCTAACAATCTCACCCTAATTGATTAGGATAAAACAATCGGTTACAAGATGTAAATATAGACTAAAAATAAATCTAATCTTTGTCTTCAAAGCTTTAACCATCTTGTATGATCTTCATAACCCTTGATAAACTGATATTTCTTTAATCTTGATTCTCCTCCTCTTTATTTATCATTGTTGTACACATAGCCTCAACATCTCATCAGCACTTATGTATCCCGAAGACAAATCATCAACTAACATGAACATAATCATGACAAAACTGCATTTGAAAATATGCATGAAAAACCGCGTTCACCACCGCTTAACCACTTGCGTATAAATGTTGAACATATTTGTTGAATCTTCATCTTCATAAATGTTGATTATGTTGAGCTAACATCCGGTCTTCTTATTGAGGAATAACCACTTCAAAATCTGAGTTCAAATAAGATGAACTCAAATGGGTCTGACCTGATTTGAGTCTGGAGTCCTAGAGTCTGAAGTATTTTGAGTCTGACCTCGTGTAAGTCTGACTTCTACTAAGTATAAGTTCACGCGAAACTGAAGTCTGAATCTGATCTTTATAATCTGTGCTTGAGTCTGATCTTGAGTCTGCATTTGAGTCAAACTCTTAAGTCCAAAATCCAGACTCATATCTCAATCAGAGTCTTGAGTCTGAGTTTCCAGACTCAGAATTACAGCAGAACTAAAAATACATATCTTTTAATATAATTATCAGATCAAGCTAAAAAATTTACACGAGATAGATCTATATGCCGTTAACCTCATATCCGAAAATCATGACGATCCAACGGCCAACGAATCTAAAACAATCGTTTTACATAGACTGCGCATAGCATGACGAATCTGAAAACGATTTTTCTTTTGTATCTTCAATAAGACATCTTTTGCTCGAAAATGACCGGATCATCAACAAGATATGTTAATCCGGCTCTGATACCAATTGATAGACCCCATAACGTCAATCATGCAAAAGAATTAAACATTAGCTTAGTGCGAAAACGAAGAACAAAAGAAGTTTCTCAAAGTTTAACATTTTATTGAATAAATGAAGAACATAAACAATGAAAAACAGAGGATAGACGATCTCAAAGTTATGAGATCGATTCTTGCTGCAGGCAAAGACAACTAATCTCACCCCAAGACCTCTTTATTTATAGAGTCTTGGGGATAAGAATTAGGAAACTAAATCCCCTAGATAAATGTAAATCCCACTAATTAAGGAATTTATACAAACTACAGATTTTATCCAATCAATTCTAATAAATAGGAAATATTTTCCTAACAATAGGAAATCTTTTCCTAACAATCTCACCCTAATTGATTAGGATAAAACAATCGGTTACAAGATGTAAATATAGACTAAAAATAAATCTAATCTTTGTCTTCAAAGCTTTAACCATCTTGTATGATCTTCATAACCCTTGATAAACTGATCTTTCTTTAATCTTGATTCTCCTCCTCTTTATTTATCATTGTTGTACACATAGCCTCAACATCTCATCTGCACTTATGTATCCCGAAGACAAATCATCAACTAACATGAACATAATCATGACAAAACTGCATTTGAAAATATGCATGAAAAACCGCGTTCACCACCGCTTAACCACTTGCGTATAAATGTTGAACATATTTGTTGAATCTTCATCTTCATAAATGTTGATTATGTTGAGCTAACATCCGGTCTTCTTATTGAGGAATAACCACTTCAAAATCTGAGTTCAAATAAGATGAACTCAAATGGGTCTGACCTGATTTGAGTCTGGAGTCCTAGAGTCTGAAGTATTTTGAGTCTGACCTCGTGTAAGTCTGACTTCTACTAAGTATAAGTTCACGCGAAACTGAAGTCTGAATCTGATCTTTATAATCTGTGCTTGAGTCTGATCTTGAGTCTGCATTTGAGTCAAACTCTTAAGTCCGAAATCCAGACTCATATCTCAATCAGAGTCTTGAGTCTGAGTTTCCAGACTCAGAATTACAGCAGAACTAAAAATACATATCTTTTAATATAATTATCAGATCAAGCTAAAAAATTTACACGAGATAGATCTATATGCCGTTAACCTCATATCCGAAAATCATGACGATCCAACGGCCAACGAATCTAAAACAATCGTTTTACATAGACTGCGCATAGCATGACGAATCTGAAAACGATTTTTCTTTTGTATCTTCAATAAGACATCTTTTGCTCGAAAATGACCGGATCATCAACAAGATATGTTAATCCTGCTCTGATACCAATTGATAGACCCCATAACGTCGATCATGCAAAAGAATTAAACATTAGCTTAGTGCGGAAACGAAGAACAAAAGAAGTTTCTCAAAGTTTAACATTTTATTGAATAAATGAAGAACATAAACAATGAAAAACAGAGGATAGACGATCTCAAAGTTATGAGATCGGTTCTTGCTGCAGGCAAAGACAACTAATCTCACCCCAAGACCTCTTTATTTATAGAGTCTTGGGGATAAGAATTAGGAAACTAAATCTCCTAGATAAATGCAAATCCCACTAATTAAGGGATTTATACAAACTACCGATTTTATCCAATCAATTCTAATAAATAGGAAATATTTTCCTAACAATAGGAAATCTTTTCCTAACACTACTCTTTGAGTAATAACCAAGAAACTCGGATTTTTGGGATCTTCAACGCAATGGCGATTATTACCACCACTTATGGAAATGGAATCATTCCAGAAATACAAGTAAACTATCTTTAACTACTAAAATAATCGAGCCTGGGTGCACGAGGTCACCAGACCTGGTGTGCACCCAGGCGTTTGCATTTTGTATTTCGACTAATATTTTTTGTTCATGTGTGTAGGCGGCACTTGCGCCGCCTGTCAAGGGGAAGATGTTTAAGGGGTTGTGTGTTTGCTACCCGGTGGTCACAATAACATTTTTTAGTGTTGCGGTTTCTGGATATTGGGCATTTGGTAACCAATCCGCGGCCTTGTTTTAAGTAACTTTCTTGATGATAATGATAACCCATTGGTTCCAATATGGTTCATTATGTTGACTAATATCTTCACCATACTCCAACTTTCAGCTGTTGCAGTAGTGCGTTCATTTCGCCAACCGATATTATTGAAATGTCCCGTTCTTATTGATTAAAAACGTTCCATATTAATTGATTTCGTTGCGAGGTTTTGACCTCTATATGAGACGTTTTTTAAAGACTGCATTCATTTTAAAACAAACCATAACCTTTATTTCATCAATAAAGGTTTAAAAAGCTTTACGTAGATTATCAAATAATGATAATCTAAAATATCCTGTTTACACACGACCATTACATAATGGTTTACAATACAAATATGTTACAACAAAATAAGTTTCTTGAATGCAGTTTTTACACAATATCATACAAGCATGGACTCCAAATCTCGTCCTTATTTAAGTATGCGACAGCGGAAGCTCTTAATAATCACCTGAGAATAAACATGCTTAAAACGTCAACAAAAATGTTGGTGAGTTATAGGTTTAACCTATATATATCAAATCATAATAATAGACCACAAGATTTCATATTTCAATACACATCCCATACATAGAGATAAAAATCATTCATATGGTGAACACCTGGTAACCGACATTAACAAGATGCATATATAAGAATATCCCCATCATTCCGGGACACCCTTCGGATATGATATAAATTTCGAAGTACTAAAGCATCCGGTACTTTGGATGGGGCTTGTTGGGCCCGATAGATCTATCTTTAGGATTCGCTTCAATTAGGGTGTCTGTTCCCTAATTCTTAGATTACCAGACTTAATAAAAAGGGGCATATTCGATTTCGATAATTCAACCATAGAATGTAGTTTCACGTACTTGTGTCTATTTTGTAAATCATTTATAAAACCTGCATGTATTCTCATCCAAAAAATACTAGATTTTAAAAGTGGGACTATAACTCACTTTCACAGATTTTTACTTCGTCGGGAAGTAAGACTTGACCACTGGTTGATTCACGAACCTATAACAATATATACATATATATCAAAGTATGTTCAAAATATATTTACAACACTTTTAATATATTTTGATGTTTTAAGTTTATTAAGTCAGCTGTCCTCGTTAGTAACCTACAACTAGTTGTCCACAGTTAGATGTACAGAAATAAATCGATAAATATTATCTTGAATCAATCCACGACCCAGTGTATACGTATCTCAGTATTGACCACAACTCAAACTATATATATTTTGGAATCAACCTCAACCCTGTATAGCTAACTCCAACATTCACATATAGAGTGTCTATGGTTGTTCCGAAATATATATAGATGTGTCGACATGATAGGTCGAAACATTGTATACGTGTCTATGGTATCTCAAGATTACATAATATACAATACAAGTTGATTAAGTTATGGTTGGAATAGATTTGTTACCAATTTTCACGTAGCTAAAATGAGAAAAATTATCCAATCTTGTTTTACCCATAACTTCTTCATTTTAAATCCGTTTTGAGTGAATCAAATTGCTATGGTTTCATATTGAACCCTATTTTATGAATCTAAACAGAAAAAGTATAGGTTTATAGTCGAAAAAATAAGTTACAATTCGTTTTTGTAAAGGTAGTCATTTCAGTCGAAAGAACGACATCTAGATGACCATTTTAGAAAACATACTTCCACTTTGAGTTTAACCATAATTTTTGGATATAGTTTCATGTTCATAATAAAAATCATTTTCTCAGAATAACAACTTTTAAATCAAAGTTTATCATAGTTTTTAATTAACTAACCCCAAAACAGCCCGCGGTGTTACTACGACGGCGTAAATCCGGTTTTACGGTGTTTTTCGTGTTTTCAGGTTTTAAATCATTAAGTTAGCATATCATATAGATATAGAACATGTGTTTAGTTTATTTTAAAAGTCAAGTTAGAAGGATTAACTTTTGTTTGCGAACAAGTTTAGAATTAACTAAACTATGTTCTAGTGATTACAAGTTTAAACCTTCGAATAAGATAGCTTTATATGTATGAATCGAATGATGTTATGAACATCATTACTACCTTAAGTTCCTTGGATAAACCTACTGGAAAAGAGAAAAATGGATCTAGCTTCAATGGATCCTTGGATGGCTCGAAGTTCTTGAAGCAGAATCATGACACGAAAACAAGTTCAAGTAAGATCATCACTTGAAATAAGATTGTTATAGTTATAGAAATTGAACCAAAGTTTGAATATGATTATTACCTTGTATTAGAATGATAACCTACTGTAAGAAACAAATATTTCTTGAGGTTGGATGATCACCTTACAAGATTGGAAGTGAGCTAGCAAACTTGAAAGTATTCTTGATTTTATGAAACTAGAACTTTTGGAATTTATGAAGAACACTTAGAACTTGAAGATAGAACTTGAGAGAGATCAATTAGATGAAGAAAATTGAAGAATGAAAGTGTTTGTAGGTGTTTTTGGTCGTTGGTGTATGGATTAGATATAAAGGATATGTTATTTTGTTTTCATGTAAATAAGTCATGAATGATTACTCATATTTTTGTAATTTTATGAGATATTTCATGCTAGTTGCCAAATGATGGTTCCCACATGTGTTAGGTGACTCACATGGGCTGCTAAGAGCTGATCATTGGAGTGTATATACCAATAGTACATACATCTAAAAGCTGTGTATTGTACGAGTACGAATACGGGTGCATACGAGTAGAATTGTTGATGAAACTGAACGAGGATGTAATTGTAAGCATTTTTGTTAAGTAGAAGTATTTTGATAAGTGTATTGAAGTCTTTCAAAAGTGTATAAATACATATTAAAACACTACATGTATATACATTTTAACTGAGTCGTTAAGTCATCGTTAGTCGTTACATGTAAATGTTGTTTTGAAACCTTTAGGTTAACGATCTTGTTAAATGTTGTTAACCCAATGTTTATAATATCAAAAGAGATTTTAAATTATTATATTATCATGATATTATGATGTACGAATATCTCTTAATATGATATATATATACATTAAATGTCGTTACAACGATAATCGTTACATATATGTCTCGTTTCAAAATCATTAAGTTAGTAGTCTTGTTTTTACATATGTAGTTCATTGTTAATATAATTAATGATATGTTTACTTATCATAATATCATGTTAACTATATATATAACCATATATATGTCATCATATAGTTTTTACAAGTTTTAACGTTCGTGAATCACCGGTCAACTTGGGTGGTCAATTGTCTATATGAAACCTATTTCAATTAATCAAGTCTTAACAAGTTTGATTGCTTAACATGTTGAAAACATTTAATCATCTAAATATCAATCTTAATTAATATATATAAACATGGAAAAGTTCGGGTCACTACAATTATCATATATACTTATGATATCATAAACTATAAAAGTCATTTTTATGCAATTAACCATCTTTATTTACAGGTTTATTTGCAGCCGACAAATGAAGTTTCAGAAAAAACATTTTCAGACCCAACAAGTGGTGAATTTTCAGCAAGAAATGTGATTCCAAGGATGATTTCCAGATCAATATCTGTGATTTTGGCTACAACAATAGCAGCAATGCTTCCGGTTTTTGGTGATATAAATGCGATGATTGGAGCATTTGGGTTCTTACCGTTAGACTTTGTGTTACCGGTTGTGTTTTATAAAGTGACGTATAAACCATCGAAACGAAGCTCTGTTTTTTGGTTAAATTCAACAATAGCAGTGGTTTTCTCTTTGGTTGGAGTTATTGCAGCAGTAAGACAAATAAGTCTTGACGCCAAGACTTATAAATTATTTACAAATGTATATGATCTAATCATCT
This sequence comes from Rutidosis leptorrhynchoides, assembly GCF_046630445.1. Taxonomy (NCBI): domain Eukaryota; kingdom Viridiplantae; phylum Streptophyta; class Magnoliopsida; order Asterales; family Asteraceae; genus Rutidosis; species Rutidosis leptorrhynchoides. Next base: position 171,244,207 of record NC_092333.1, read on the forward strand.
TTTTAACTCGAATGTTGTAGGATTGCAAGTCGAATATTTAGCTTGGTAGTACTAAATACTAGGAAAGTAAATATATGTTTTGTAAACGTTCAACAAAATATGAATTGAAATGTGTGATTACCAATTGAAACTATTTGAAAAACACAATTTTAATTGAAATTTGAAAACTATATCAAGTGAAAAGCATCTTAAGCTCTTCAATTCGTGCAGTGCGAACCTCTTGGTCTGTTAAAGCACCAGAAATCATCCGTTGTTTACGTGCTTGTACTGCCACCATTCTTTCCTCAACTGTACCCTACACAGTTGACCAAGTTTTAATAAGTCAACAATACTAGTTTCGATGTGCAATTTGGAGATCATAAAAATAAAGCAAACAAAAAATGAACCAAAGTATACCTTCACTATAAAACGTTTGATATGAACACTTTTGGTTTGTCCAATTCTGTGAATGCGCATAACTGCTTGTTCCTCCACAGCAGGATTCCACCAAGGATCCTAAAAAGATAAAACCAAACAAAAATAAAATTATCATTTTTTTTTTAATCATTTTGGCAGAATAAAAATGTAACTGAAAAATTCATAAGTACCATGACAAATGCATTAGATGCTGCTGTAAGGTTAATTCCAACTCCTCCTGCTTTCAGTGACATTAATAATACCTGTATAATAATAATACAAACATATTATTATTACAAGACTTATGACAATTTTTCATATATTCTAATGATTTCAAATATATAATAAAGGTTTAACAGCAACACACCATAATGTCACGTTCTTCTGAAAACTGTTTAATGACTTTCTCACGCTGTTGCTGGTTTAAAGTCCCATCCAGACGAACAAATGATATATTATTCCTGTACACATATTATATAATAATTATAATCACCAAAACTTATTCATAAACTAACTCCACATATGAGCACACGTTAATCAATAAGTTACCTAGAAAAAGGAATCTGTAAAAGGTCCAAAAAGGCTGTCCACTGACTAAAAACAATGCTTTTAGAGCCTGATGAGCGAAAATTTTCTAGTTCACGTAACAATGCAGACACTTTTGATGATTCAGTCCAGTTCTTGTCAACATCAACACGAAACCGACTGTCAGTTGGTGCTGTAATAAGTTCTTGCTTGCTCACACTCTTTCTGCCAAACAGATATATATTACCATCTTAAATAACAAACACCACAAAACAAATTGTTGGGTTTATATTTAAGTTTTCAAATATGAGGAATACTTAGCCCAAATGTCAAAGCCCAACAAATTAGGCCCAAAAATGCTTGTTGACTTGGTCAAGCATTCTAGGCATTTTGAACTCCAAGTGTAGATCCATTTTTCATTAAGAGATAGATCAGAGAGTTTTAAGAAAAAGGGATTAAGAAAAAGGGAGAAAACCCCAATTTCCGTTTTTAGCTACAGCAGTCCATAAAATCGACGATCCCCGGAGATCCGACCGTTGAATCTTCTCAATTTTTGGGGCTGTGTCTTCCTGACATCAGTGCCAACATTTTCAACCGTTGAATTCGTCTAATAAGGTCTGTAGGTCGTGATTTTTCTGCTGGAACAGAGAGCAGATTATTGGGTGATTCATTCATCTTTTGTCTTTAATTTCTCCATATACTTGTTGATTATTGTTGTTCAAGAGTATGATGATGTTGTATGCCTCTAGTTGATCTAGAGAAGGATTATTGTATTGCTCTCCTTGTTGATGATAGTGAAGTTTAAGTGGCTTACGAGTCCCGTGGTTTTTTACTCTCGATTTTGAGAGGTTTTTCACGTAAAAAGTCTCGTGTGTATTGTGTGTGCTTGATTATATTTATTTGCTGATTTGCTACTGATTTGGGGACATATTTGGGTTGGTTTTGGTATAGCTTATTTGTTAGCATCCTCACGGTTTCATACGGGTCGGGAAATGCTTGTCAAACGGGTTTGTTTCCGCTTTGTAGTTTAACCGTTGTGACCATTTTCCCATCAAATTGGTATCAAGAGCCAGGTTATTTGATTTGACTTGTGTGAAAGATGGAAGCTAATACAAGTAAAATGATTAGTTTAAATGGTTCAAATTATCATGTTTGGAAAGGTAAAATGGAGGATCTTCTTTATGTGAAAGATTATTATTTACCTGTTTTTTTAATCCTGTCTAACTTGAATTTTCAAGTTCCGCGGTGTCAAAATGTTTTGACTTATTCATGAAGTCGCCATTTTTATTTTTCGTTATCATCATATTGTATAGAAATTATAGGGCATGTAATTTTCCATTATATAAATAAATTTTCTTGCTTTTCAAAAAAAAAAAAAAAAAAAAAAAAATTATTTACCTGTTTTTACTGAGGGTATGCCTGATGGTAAGTCTGAAGCTCAATGGAAAATTTTGCATAGACAGGTATGTGGGTATATTCGGCAGTGGGTTGATGATAATGTTGTGAACCATATTAGCGGGGAGAATGATGCTAAAGCCTTATGGAAAAAGCTTGAGCAGTTATATGAACGAAAGACTGGGAATAACAAGTTGTTCTTAATTAAGCAGATGATGGCTTTGAAGTATCATGATGGGACTCCTATTACAGATCACCTAAATGCATATCAGGGTATTATTAATCAGCTTGCAGGAATGGGTATCAAGTTTGAGGATGAGGTTCAAGGTCTCTGGTTACTTGGTACATTACCGGACTCTTGGGAGATTTTTAGGACATCTTTGTCCAACTCTGCACCGAATGGTATTATCACCATGGAATTGGCTAAGGGTAGTATTTTGAATGAAGAGATGAGAAGAAAGTCACAAGGTTCCTCTTCACAGTAAGATATCTTGGTCACAGAAATGCGGGGGAGAAGTCATAGTAGAGGTCATGGTAAAAGAGGCAAGAATCGTAGTAGCTCAAGAAAAGGAAAGTTTTCTAATGTTGAGTGTTATCATTGTCGTGAAAAAGGGCACACAAAGTGGTATTGTCCACAGTTAAAAAATGAGAAGAAAAAGGCATATGACAAGAATAAACAAAAGAAAAGTGATGGTGGTGATGATGATAAGGTTGAAGTTAACGCTATCACGGATGAGTTCTTTGTTTGTATTGATTATGATATGATCAATCTTACTCATGATGACACGAGTTGGATTGTTGATAGTGGTGCTACATGTCATGTTGCAATATGTAGAGATCACTTCTCATCTTACACTCCAGGTGACTATGGATTTGCTAGGATGGGTAATTCTGGGTTATCAAAGATCGTTGGTATTGGAGATGTTTGTTTGAAATTTGACACGGGAATGGAGTTAGTTTTGCATAATGTAAAACATGTTCCGGATATGAGACTTAATGTTATTTCAACAGGCATTCTTGATGATGATGGTTATTATAACGGTTTTGGTAATGGTATTTGGAAACTAACTCTTGGTTCTATGATAGTGGGAAGAGGCAAGAAAGACTCAAGATTATACATAACGCGTCCGAAGATCATCCAGAACATTGTTAACGCAGTGGACAATGTTGATTCTACCGAGTTGTGGCATAAAAGACTTGGCCACATGAGTGAAAAAGGAATGTCTATCTTATTTAAGAAGAATGTATTGTCGGGTGTTAGTGATATTAATTTGAGTAAGTGTTCTCACTGTTTGGCAGGGAAACAGACCAGAGTTGTGTTTAAGAGTCATTCTCCTTTTCGAATAGAGAACGTACTTGATCTAGTACATTCGGATGTGTGTGGGCCCATGAAGACTAGGACACTTGGTGGATGTTCCTACTTTGTTACATTCATCGATGATCATTCCAGGAAGGTATGGGTTTATACCTTAAAGTCAAAGGATCAAGTATTTGAAAAGTTTAAGGAATTTCATGCACTAGTTGAAAGGCAAACGGGGAAGAAGCTCAAGTGTATTCGGACTGATAATGGCGGTGAATACATTGGGAGCTTTGATGCTTATTGTAAAGAGAATGGTATTCGGCATCAAAAGACTCCACCAAAGACACCTCAGTTGAATGGCTTAGCAGAGAGGATGAACAGAACTTTGGTTGAGAGAGTTAGATGTTTGCTTTCACATGCAGGGTTGTCTGATTCCTTTTGGGGTGAGGCTTTAAATACGGCAGTTCATATTATTAATCTAACCCCTTGTGTACCTTTGCGTTTTGATGTTCCTAACAGGGTTTGGAGCGGCAAAGATGTTTCTTACTGTCATTTACGAGTCTTTGGATGTAAAGCATTTGTTCATGTTCCCAAAGATGAAAGGTCAAAGCTTGATATGAAGACTAAGCCATGTGTATTCCTAGGTTATGGTGAAGATGATTTTGGGTACAGGTTATATGATCCAGTTCAGAAGAAACTTGTACGAAGCCGAGATGTTTTTACAGAAGATCAGATGTTAAAAGATGTTGAGAAGACAGATTCAGTTCCTCAACCTAGTACTGATCTTGCTGATTTGGATCCAGTTACTCCACAACATGTTGGAGATGATGTTCAGAATGATGAACATGGTACTGATGTTGGTGATGCTCCGGAGCAGGTAGAGATTCCAGTACCAGATGTGCCCCCATTTGTCCCACTTAGGCGGTCTACCCGAGACCGTCATCCTTCTGTTAGATATTCTGCTGATGAGTATGTATTAGTTACTGATGGGGGAGAGCCAGAATGTTATTCAGAAGCAATGAAAGATGAGCATAAGAAAGAGTGGGGTGAAGCTATGCAAGATGAGATGAATTCTTTGTATGAGAACAATACTTATGACCTGGTGAAGTTACCTAAAGGCAAAAGAGCTTTGAGAAACAAATGGGTGTTCAAAGTGAAGACAGATGAGCTTACTTCACAACCAAGGTACAAAGCTAGGTTAGTTGTTAAAGGATTCAGCCAGAAAAAGGGTATTGATTTTGATGAGATTTTCTCTCCGGTCGTGAAGATGGGATCTATTCGAGTGATTCTTGGGTTAGCTGCTAGTCTTGATCTTGAGGTTGAACAGATGGATGTCAAGACTGCTTTTCTTCACGGTGATTTGGATAAGGAAATCTACATGATGCAACCTGAAGGTTTTCGGGTTAAGGGTAAAGAAAATTATGTTTGTAGACTTCAGAAAAGTCTATATGGGTTGAAGCAAGCACCGAGACAGTGGTATAAGAAGTTTGAGTCGGTTATAGGAAAGCAAGGCTACCGAAAGACAACTTCGGATCATTGTGTTTTCTTTCAGAGGTTTGGTGATGATGATTTCATCATATTGTTGTTATACGTTGATGATATGTTAATTGTTGGTAAAAATATTAAAAGAATTGCGCAGTTGAAGCGAGAATTGAGCAAGTCTTTTGCTATGAAAGACTTGGGACCAGCAAAATAGATTCTTGGCATTCGGATTTCTAGAGATAGAGGTGCTAAGACGTTACATATATCACAAGAGCAATACATTGAAAAGGTGCTTAGTAGGTTCAACATGAAGAATGCTAAAGTGGTTAGTTCCCCTCTTACTACAAACTTTAAGCTAACAGATAGAGATTGCCCTACTTCAAAGGAGGATGTTGAGGAGATGGACAAAGTTCCATATGCTTCAGCGGTTGGTAGCTTGATGTATGCTATGGTGTGTACTAGGCCTGATATAGCTCATGCGGTAGGTGTTGTTAGTCGGTTTATGTCAAATCCGGGTAAGAAGCATTGGGAAGCAGTTAAATGAATTATGAGATACTTACGAGGTACTTCAAAGTTAGGTATCACATTCGGAAATGGAGAGCCGGTGCTTGTTGGTTATACAGGCTCAGATATGGCAGGAAACAAAGATAACATGAAATCCACTTCTGGATATTTGATGACTTTCGCAGGGGGAGCAGTTTCATGGCAATCAAGGTTACAAAAGTGTGTTGCATTGTCTACAACCGAGGCTGAGTATATGGCAGCAACAGAAGCGTGCAAAGAACTATTGTGGATGAAAAGGTTTCTACAAGACCTTGGGTTTAAGCAATCACGATACGTGGTTCTTTGTGATAATGAGAGTGCGATTCATTTGGCTAGAAATTCTATGTATCATAAGCGGACAAAATATATTGATGTGAGGTATCATTGGATTAGAGAACGTCTTGAAGATGGTTCGTTTGAACTTGATAAAGTTCATACCGATGATAATAGTTCCGACATGTTCACAAAGGCTTTAGCAAGTGAGAAGCTCAAGGTATGTTGCTCGATCGCCGGGATGGCGATCCCTTCCTCATAATTGGAAAGGAGGAGATTTGTTGGGTTTATATTTAAGTTTCCAAATATGAGGAATACTTAGCCCAAATGTCAAAGCCCAACAAATTAGGCCCAAAAATGCTTGTTGACTTGGTCAAGCATTCTAGGCATTTTGAACTCCAAGTGCAGATCCATTTTTCATTAAGAGAGAGATCAGAGAGTTTTAAGAAAAAGGGAGAAAATCCCAATTTCCGTTTTTAGCTACAGCAGTCCATAAAATCGACGATCCCCGGAGATCCGACCGTTGAATCTTCTCAATTTTTGGGTTGTGTCTTCTTGACATCAGTGCCAACATTTTCAACCGTTGAATTCGTCTAATAAGGTCTGTAGGTCGTGATTTTGTTGCTGGAACAGAACAGAGAGCAGATTATTGGGTGATTCATTCATCTTTTGTCTTTAATTTCTTCATATACTTGTTGATTATTGTTGTTCAAGAGTATGATGATGTTGTATGCCTCTAGTTGATCTAGAGAAGGATTATTGTATTGCTCTCCTTGTTGATGATAGTGAAATTTAAGTGGCTTACGAGTCCCGTGGTTTTTACTCTCGATTTTGAGAGGTTTTCCACGTAAAAAGTCTCGTGTGTATTGTGTGTGCTTGATTATATTTATTTGCTGATTTGCTACTGATTTGGGGACATATTTGGGTTGGTTTTGGTATAGCTTATTTGTTAGCATCCTCACGGTTTCATACGGGTCGGGAAATGCTTGTCAAACGGGTTTGTTTTCGCTTTGTAGTTTACCCGTTGTGACCATTTTTCCATCAAATTGGTATCAGATCTAGGTTATTTGATTTGACTTGTGTGAAAGATGGAAGCTAATACAAGTAAAATGATTGTTGGGGTGCAAACCTATCCCACATAGGAGGGAGACAAAAAACAAATGTATGTATATAAGTCTAAGGGGAAGTCCCTCTAATACCAATTGGTTTTAGAAAAGGATGGACTCTTGGACTTTTATTGCAGGACATTGTGTTTGGGCTATGCGATCTTACAAATGGTATCAGAGCTAGGCTATAGCCCGATGTGGTGAACGACGCAGTGGTGGTGCACCCCTAAGCGCACGGTGCGACATGGCACACCCCTCAGTTTGCCAACGATAATGGAGCCATGGTGCCTATATCGAAAGTCTTCCTTCCCAAGGCGTGGAAGTGCGGCGTGTCCCGATGGTGAAAGAAAAGTGAAAGAAAGAGATCGGCGGTATAAGAGGCGTGTCCCGGTAGTGAAAGAAAAGAGACCGGTGATATAAGATGGCGGGAGTATCGTTGAAGGGGAGGCTCGGTGATGTGGTCTTCGGTTTGAGGGGAGGATTGTTAGGGTGCAAACCTATCCCACATAGGAGGGAGACAAAAAACAAATGTATGTATATAAGTCTAAGGGGAAGTCCCTCTAATACCAATTGGTTTTAGAAAAGGATGGACTCTTGGGCTTATATTGCAGGACATTGTGTTTGGACTATGCGATCTTACATAAATAACCAACAACTTATGTCATAACAAAAGGGGGGTATAGGTATAAATACACCTTATACTTTCACTTCTATTCCAATGTAGGCTATGTACCCAAAAAAATAAAAATACCAGTGTAGGTCACATAGATACTTTGAAAAAGTGTGCCAATGTAAACAAATGGTAACCGGTTACCTGCTGAACCGGTAATATTAATTATTTAGCATTTTTTTGAATTTTATATATGGCTACGAACAGGTTATATACTTTCAGTTTTGTTCCGATGTAGGTTATATAAAAAAATGATTTGTTCCGATGTATCACGAACTTCATTTTCCATAAAGATGCCACGTCAGCAAGTTTTTTTTCCGGTTAATAAGTTCAATGTGTTCATATTGATACACTTTTTGAAAGTGTGTGACCTACACTCGTGTGTAGCCTACATTGGAACAAAAGTGAAGTATAAGGCGTATTTAAAGCTTTAACCCTAACAACAACAAAAAAACTACTTTTGGGTAATTAGTGTACTTTTAATAAAGATAACAAATACTTGGTAATTCTGTCTAACTATGAGTGAAACAATACAAAAATATGTGTCAAATGGGTCAAAATAGGCAGGTACACTATTGACCCGAACCCATCTTGACCCACAACCCAAGTCAGCAACTTTTTCCAGCTAAAAACAAGAATTAAGTTGACAGTCAATAGCAGGAAGATGCATATACCTACAAACGGGACAAATACCCGAATTGGGTGTTTTCCAGCTTGATAAGAGACATTCACGACATAATCTATGAGCACATGGTGTCAAAACTGCATCTTCAAAAGCTTCAAGGCAAATAGGACATTCACCTTGTTCCCCTTTTTGCAACTCTTTCACAACCTCCTGTATATAAGCTTTTGAAGGTGTTTCTTTACTTTCATCAATGGCGTTTTTACCGCCACCCTTTAAGAAACGTTTTGCTAATTTACCTAAATCTGAAAACTCTTGAGTATCCCCTCGACTGTCAAAACAATTGTTAATCATTAGTTATTCACTGGTTAAAAAACGAAAAGAAAACAATTGTAACATCAGAGTTAAGTAATTTTTGTTTGCTTTATACCTCATCACAAGAAAAGGGTGATCACAACATTGCCGAAGTCGCAAGAGGAGTTCCAAAATGGAAGCATAATTGTGAAGAACCCGACCTTGCTCAATAAATTGATCAAATTTAACCTATGATAACAGGCAAGCAGATTATTTTCTTAAGTGATGAATATAAACCTAATCTAAATATAAAATTTTTAAGGTAATTTGCATCAAAATGCATTTGCACAATTTCAACCAGTTTGGTCCATTTAACCCATTTGAGATTAATAATCACCCAAATCTACATGTTCATTTGGGTCAAGATTGCCACCTTTAGGTAAGATACAAGACTACAAAGACTATTAATTAGGACTCATGATAAGTACCTTGGATCTCTTAAATAGAGCATCATAAAAATCTTTTTCGACTTCTGTTTGTTCGCAATATATGACTTGCATCTCAGCAGGTGGAAGGACTAATATCGGCCTGACACAAAATAAAAGTATGTTGAACAATATTACTCAGTACGATACTTCTAATTTTTTTCGAACGCCAAAAACAAAATATTACATTAATTATAATTAGGACGGAAGTAAATGAGAAATTGTTATCTTAAATTGCTCACCTGCCTTCTTTGTCTGTGCTAAATTTAGTTCTTCTTAGCATAATCGGCTTTAGTATGTTCTGAACCAAACTTAAGCCTCTTGCATCACCATCCTCAAAAGGTTTCTGAATTAGCTTGTTCCACCTATTAAAGATATGTCTTATCAAATTTAAAAATTATATACACACATGAGAAATAAACACCAAAACATACCATGCCCAGCTTCCCCATGGTTCAATTCTTAAGAATCGAATAAGACTGTAAATATCCTCCAAATTGTTCTGTAAAAATTTAAAACTAGTTAAGATTCTGGAACAAATAGTGAGGATTACATCATCATAACATAGAATTAACAAGAGAGCTTAACGAATTAGTAAAATATTACACGTGGGCCAGGGCCTATCATCTACCTAGAGAAACCTGAAACTCAGTTCTAAAAAAAGGGTTAAAGTCAAAAATAGGCTACAAACTTACACAAATGTACCGATATCGCCCACAAACTCATTTCCGTCCTACTGTCGCCTACAAACTTATAAAAAATGTGCTAATATAAACAAAATACTTTTTTTAACCGTCAACCAAAATGGTTGATTACGTGGCTTCTAAGTAGTCATGACACGTCGGTGATACATCGAAACAGAACTGAAAGTATATGGGTGACATCGGGACACAACTGAAAATATATGGGCGACATTGGTACACAACTGAAAGTATATGGGCGACATCGGGACATATAAAATGAATAAAAAAAGTTAAGTAATTAACTTTACCGGTTCAGCAAGTAACCGGTAACGAAATGTTAACATCATCACATTTTTTATAAGTTTGTAAGTGACAGTAGGACGGAAATGAGTTTGTGGGCGACATCGGTACATTTATGTAAGTTTGTAGCCTATTTTTGGCTTTAACCCCTAAAAAAATTGTAAAGTTGTATCGCAAAACACAAAATAAACATTAATAATGTACTTCCAACTGAACGGATCAAGTGGGTAAAAAGAGCATAAAAGGAAACTCAACAAAAGTCGTCCAAATCTACTCAAATGCAAACTTACTTTTTCTTTCAAATAGTAGAACTTTAGTTGTAAGGGTATAAATGTCATACTTGGATAGGGGTACCAGTAAGACACCATCGACAATCAGCGACAAGTGTAGCTGCAGCCATTGAAATCTGACTTTTAGAAGATTTAATTGTATGTGCTTCATCAAGTACCACCCTAAACCATCTCACTGAATAAAGCCCGCCACGTTCTTCAACGTTCTATAAAAAACAGATATATTATATACTGGAATATATAATGAAAATAAAATTAAATTAAATGAAACTAGTAGGTCACCTCAGATGAGAATTCTGAAGCTACCACTCCATAGGTAGTCAACACAACGTCACTCTGAGCTAATATTTTGGCATCTTTTGGACGACTTTGCCCATAGTGAACATATATAGATAAAGACCCTGGCTCCACATGACTCTCAATTTCTGCCTATAACCAATATCCACAAATATTCAAGTTTCAAGCTTTTCTTTGGTTAACAGGTTTTTTAATGTATAAACTTAACAATGTAAAACAAAGGTGGCAAAAAAGGAAAAGGGTTCAGGTTAGACAGGTTGTTGTTACTTGTTAGTGTAGGTTAACCCACAAGCAACTTTTCATCCCTTTTATAAACTATAGATGAATGAATATGAATTGAAGTGTCTCATTATTACAAAAAACAAAACTCTGATTATAATAATCTAAACATACAAGGTATTACCTTCCATTGGCCTATGAGAGTCATGGGACATATGATCAGATTACCGCCACCAATAAGCGACTGTTTCTGCTTTCTAAGCTTATCAAAACCAGAGAATTTAGCTACTTTCTTAGGTGACGAAAGAGATTGATCTGAGCCATTTCCGGCTTCATTACTTTCACTAGATGCTTGACTGGTGGAGTCTTTATCAAACGATCCACCTTTTTCAGTATGAGCAACAAGGAGTGATATTGTCATGATGGTTTTTCCAAGTCCCATAGCATCTGCCAAGATCTTCAAATGTGTATTATAAGTTTGATTCAGTTGTAAATTCTTAAATATAATATGATAAGGCTAGTGACATTAAAAATGGGTTGAACACATACTCCTCCTCTTGACATTTGTAGGGTACTAGGAAATTCAACTGTAGCTTCTCCTGAAAATGCATTTACATAGACTATGAATTTCCTCCTGTATGGAAGTAAGAAAATAAAAATGTAAATATGTGAATTAAATATTTCTATACACACACATATACACATGTACTGATATACTTGACAAACTAGCTATCAAGCAAAGTAACATGACACTAAAAACAAAAGTAGTAGTTTTGACCCGATAGTATGAAAGGGATGACTTTGATTATGCTCAATCTCAAACGGGTCAAAGATTTCGAATTGGTTAAAAGTCTCCCCATATGAAGTACTTAAGCATAAAAGCTAATGAATCAATTTTATTCTAAAACTTAAAAAGGTAAAAGGTAGAAGGTAGAAGGTTTTCCCTGTTCGGGCTACCCGGGGGCGCAAGTAATCCGACCACATACTCTGATCACATCAGGATTACTCCATGGCTGTTTCCTACCCATCCCAGGCCACCACTAAATATTCGCCCTAGACGGGATTCGAACCTGATACCTCTTGCAAGGAAAGGGCCCCAACCACTAGGTTATTTAGTAATGGTTTTATTGTAAAACTCAACTTATACTTGCAATATCCTTTTTGTTAAATGTCATCATATTTACTGCATTAGTAACTTTTATGAAATTATATTGAACAGATACACCATTGTAGGTCAAGCCAACCCAACCAGTCCCATGTTAACCCGTGGTAGAAATGGTCCCATCACCTGACCCACTCAGGTGCTCATCTTGCCACCTCTATAAAGAAAGGCATATAAAAGATAACATACTCGTCTGCAAGGTGATAGGCATCCCAACATGGATGAAGAGTTGTGGCTGCATCATCATCAATGGACGGCCCCTTTTCCAAACGCACCATCCAATGAAGTGCCTGTTTTTGGTAGGGGCGGAGATCACACAGTAAAGCACTAGGTGGCTCCATTTCCTATAACAAAAAGATGATTTGAATGATAAATTCTTCATTATATACAACACTTACATGGTTAAGAAGATAACTATAACATAATACAATCTCATACCTCTAAATCAGAGCCATTTGCAACCCCAACAATATGGTCAAGATCGTTATCTGAAATTGTTGCCTCATTTTCAACTGCACTTTCATTTGAAGATGAGTTCTTGTTTTTGCTAGCAGTAATTAACCGAGCAGAAACACCAGAACCGTCCTGTTCAAGTGAAAATGTAAACCACCCATGTCTAGTGCAGAGTAAACAAAACAAAAACTAGATGCAAAAAAATTGAACATACCTTTACATCTAAAGGTCGCTTCTTTGTATATAAGTCGTCAGGTGTGAATTCTGCCTAATTATCATCCACAAAAGACAGTCAAAAATCAAAATTCTCTAGCTTTTTAGAATGAACATAATGCAATTCTTATTTTTGAGAATTATGAAAAAATATACCTTTTTGAAAGGAATTAATCCAAGTAACCGAAACAAAGTTGGAAGGGGATGAATGGAGGTTTCATCATTGGAACTAGTAGGTACCTTGAGAGATGTCTTATGGCTTTTGTGTAAAATGGAACTATTTATGTAAACACTATTGCAACAAACCAAAAACATATATTAATGCAGTTCTAACACATATATATAACATTATTTTAGATAATGTACACCATATGCATACCTGACACACAGATTGATGGTATCCATGAGTCCTAAATTAACAGGAGCCGATTTGCAAAAACCTTCTATCTGAATCTTCTTATCTCTAACAAGAGGCAAAAGGCAACGTGACCATTCATTTGGAATCCGACCAATCTGCACAGCACAATTATGGTGACATAAAACGCCTATTTAGACAACTTTTGCATATCGAAATTGGTTGCCAAATATTTCGTTTCCAGGTCGCAGATACACAGTTATTAATGTTTGGGCAGCATAAAACTGATTCCCTGATTATTAAAGAAGTTAACTAATCATACTAGGAATAGCTGCAACAAAACTAGCTCTGATTATCAGACCTGTTTAGACTTATCTTAAATATACATGTTGTAAATTGTAATTAGCAGAATTTGTCGAACACTCAACAACAGTGTTATCACAAGTTCAAATGACAAAAAGCACATCCAATTACCAAACACTATGTCAAACTGCACATTTCATTTCATTACAAGTTAAAACATATTCCAATTATTCAATATCTCACATATTCCAATTAACAAATGAGGTAGCAGTGGGATGGTTTGGGTGAGTGTACATTGAACAAGAGGTCATGGGTTCGAGCCCTGTCTGGGGCATTCTTTAAACCATCACTAGATAGCCCAGTGGTTGGGGCCCCGAGTTCCTTGCAAGAGGTCTCAGGTTCGAATCCCGTCTGGGACGAATATTTAGTGGCGGCCAGGGAAGGGTTGGAAACAGCCAGGGAGTAATACTACTGGGCTGCGTACATTAGAGTATGGGGTCGGATTACTCGCTCTCCCGGGTAGCCCGAACAGGGAAAACCTTCTACCTTTTACCTTTTACCTTTATGCAATATCTCACATAATCGTTTCCAAGATGCAATGCCATATAAGACTTGCATCAAGAGCATTTCAAATATAACATAAAAAACTAAAAACAAACAACACAAACATTTTATGATATATATACCTCCCCAGAAGCTGATGTGGAGAATCTCACAATCTCCGAACACGCAACCAGCTGCCTACCACGTCCACCACCCCTACCCAGCAACCGCCCACCCAACCGTTTCTCCGATGGAAACATAAAATTCACATGATCACCACTCCTTATTTTCATACCTTTACATGTAGAAGTCGCAATTACTTCTGAACAGCCTACAAACCACCACTTACTACTCCCATTCAATTCACCATTTACGACATCGTTTTCCTTCTCGATTTTACACTCGATAGGCCTACTCGTACTCGGCTCATCATCTAAAGTCATACTAATGCTTTTCGGCTTCGAATTCGGAACCGATACTTGTGATTTTACAGATGAATTACTATTCGAAACTTTAGGGCTTTTTGGAGGTTCTGACCTTTTAATAGTCGAAACTTTAGGGCTTTTTGGAGGTTCTGACCTTTTAAAACTTGGTGTGTCAAAAATGATGTTAATTGCAGCGGTTGCATCGTTGTTTGCCATATGTAAAGCTCTAATTACTTCCATTTTGGAGTAATCATGGCCTACAATTGATTGAACGGTTGTGATTAGCTCATCGGTGACTTTGTTCCCCATTATACCTAAACCCTAAATGAATACAAAATTGATAACTCTACACTCGTCAATCATGAATTGACGTGTATCGAATTGAAATTGTAACTAATTAGGTTTTAAGGAAGAACCTAGGGTTTTGGGGATTGATAAACCATAGCATCGGAGGTAATTATCGTCGGTCGGATGTTAGATATTTCCCGCCATTATTAATTATTTTATTTTTCCTTTTCTGTATTTTTTTTTCTTTTTCTTTTTCTTTTTCTTTTTCTTTTTCTTTTTCTTTTTCTTCTTTACATATTTTATAGAAGTTTTTTACATATTTTATACTGTATTTTATATTTCTAAAAATGACAGCCCTTATATTTTATGGTTAAAAATCAAATTGTATACAAGTTCACTGAGATAAAGTCGTGTGTATTTTAACATGATTAATTTACATTAAAGGCCTGTTTCTTTTTAACTTAATGGGCTGAATTGTTTTGAAAGGATTATTCGGTCACTAGGTGGCCCGTTTACTTTCACCTTTTTGATTCACCAAATCTCTTACAAATGATTATTCGCACACCTAAAAAACTTGTGTAGTCCCCATATAGATGCACCAGTTTCCAAAGATACCCATCTTCCCTTTCTATCTTCCCTTTCTATATGTGTATTATATTTATTTATTTTATTTTTATATTTATCTATTATACGTGAAAAGCAACTTGACTAATCGAGTTATAGGCGTTGGATCGATTTATTAGAATAAATCAATCGTTAACGCAATATCGAGTGCGGAATCCTCGATATTGAAATTTAATATCAAAAACACTTGGAAAGATTAGATCGATTTGCAATAGAATGAACAATTTAGGGTTAGATATCGATAGAAACGAATGCTAGACGATTGGGAGAGTGAACTTGCGGCTGGGGTTATGCAAAAGTGAGTACCCTTGAGTTGGAACTCGAAACCCTATATTTATTGGGTCTGTTATCTGATTCGTACATATATATGTCCTATCCATACGGATGTGTCCTAACCGTATCACTTGGAGCTTACTGATATGTCGCTCGTCTGTACGGATGTATATGAATAATGGTTTAACATTTACGAATACATGTTTGACTAACTAGCAAATCAATAAACATAATACACCATAATCAATCAAACATCAAGTACCAATGTTTATTTACATACGTACTATCAATAAACGACTAATGAACTAGGGAGTTACACGATTATGCACTAACAATAGGAGAGGATCTTAACTCAGTTCACGGACAACCAGTTTGGAGGGAGTTGAAGAATCTTTTGCTTAACTAATTTTATGAATTTATATAAAGATAGTCATAAGTTTACTATATTTAATTTAATAAATTTAAACATGAAAAAGGTTTGTACTTTAATAATAACCATCAAGTCACTACACTTAACTACCTCAATGCACATGAAGTTTATGCTTAAATTTAATTCTTAAATATAAGCCTTAGAATTATGATTAGAAAATTCCTATTATTACTTTACTATATTAACTATTAGACAAAATCCATGAATAGTATCGAGGACGTTTCTGTCTTTTCACTTTTTTCCCATTTTTCAAAAAGCCCCCCACACTTTATTCGAAATTTAAAATCGACCCCCAAACAGGGGGGTAAAGTGTCAAACCAACATTTTCATAAAAAATCTTAACTAAACGCCACCCAAATATTAAACGGGTCATATCTTCTCGCTCGAAACGAGTTAAATTTTTCCGACACCATCGTTAAGCTCGAAATAATTTTACGAACACAATGTCACTAACTATACGCAAAACGGACGCTTTTTTAAAAACGCTAAATATTTGAGTTCACCTTTCATACACGTTGATTTTTTCCTCACGGGCTTCGTACCTATTTTCATCTATTAACAACATATACATATGGGTCTTATTATTTTTTTTAAAAATTATTTAGTAATTTTTTTGATATTACTCGGTATATATTCTATTCTTAAATCATACGGAGTGTTAATATAAGCTAACGAGTTAATTGAGTTAAATTTTAAAAAGTCAACAACTCCATAGCGAAACGCGGAAATACACATATATTGTTAATTTAAGATAACATCTAAATCTTTGACGGGTTATACCTTTTCGTTCGACTCGAGTTGCGCTTTAACGACATCATCGTTAGCCACGAAATAATTTTGCAAAATAAACATAATAAAATAATTGAAAACCGAACCCCGGCGCTAAGCGGGGGTTGAAAAACTAGTTTATATCAAAGAACCGTCGTTGAATAAAACTTCCGTTTTTCTTTCTTTTTCTTTTTTGAGGACAATTCAACAACTACTTCATAGATTCTACTTCAGACAAGAACAATAGTTTTGCAATGATGTTAATTTCTTTCCTAGAAAAATGATGTTCAACCTTTATAATACTTGATTTTGAGAAACGCAAGACTAACGCAAGACTCGAAATTTGATAAATCAACGAATAATTACCATATTAACTATTAGACACAACTTATGAATAGTACCAGGGGTATTTTCGCTTTTTCACTTTTTTTTCCCCAAGTAACCCCACAAAAGGCCCCACACTTTGTTCAAAAATTAAAATCGACCCCCAACACAGGGAGTTAAAGCGTCAAATCAAAATTTTCATAAAATATCTTAAATAAACTCCACTCAAATATTCAACAAGTCATATCTTCTCGCTCGGAACGAGTTAAATTTTTCCGACACCATCCTTAAACTCGAAATAATTTTATGAACACAATGTCACTAACTATACGCAAAACGGACACTTTTTAAAAAAAGGCTAAATATTTAGAGTACTTTTCATATATATGTTGATTTTTCATTCGCAGGCTCCGTAACTAAACACAATAAAATACATTAAAAATCGAACCCCCGGCGCGAAGTGAGGATTCAAAAACTAGTTAAAAACTAATAATGCTATGAGCGCCATTTTTTGGCAAATTTTTCTTAGGATTTAAAAGTTTAAAATGCTGTCCAAATAAAGGATTGATTCATTTGTTCAATTGTGTGTTGTATATACATTTCGTTCAAACTTCGCGTGTAATCACGTGATCCTGCAGAAGAGATAAATACTAGGAAAGCTGAAAAGTAATAAAAAAAAAATATAAAAACAAACATCATATCATTTTTTTTTTCCTCCACAAATTAAATATGCAATCAAATACTTATGCATCAACAACCAAATGCAATAATGTTACAATCAAGATTAACCTTCTTCACACCCTATCCATATCACATAACCAATTTGATACAACCTCTTCCTATTTATCAAGCCAAATGTGTAAAAACCAACTTAAAATCAAAAACAAAAACATGTATGAACAAATAAACCCTCACCAAAAATGAGAAAAGTATATACCCTAATAACACAATACTGAAAATAAATAAAACATTCCCTCATGTTACCCTCTGATAGCCAGTTCTAACACTACGCCGCTCTCATTTGTAAGCTTACAATAATCCGGCCAGCCCACACTTATATCATTCCATGGCACGTTTGTAGCAGCTTGTTAGAATCATTGTACAGTTTCTTTGGCAATGGGCCTGTAATTGATAATATATTGTTTAGAGTTTTCTAAAGCAAACCAGCAAGCAATGCTCCCGGGTCTGATGATGCAATCGGTTGTTGTGGTACGGGTGCAGGAGGCTTGGCAGCTGTAGGAATGCTAACTAAATGTTCCTTGATGAACTCCTTCAACCTGTTTATAAATATGAAGTTAGTCCACAAGTTATTTATAATGGAAGGCAAAGTGTGTGAGTTGGAAAAACATGTTTCAGACCAAAGAGGTTATTTTGTTGGTTCGGAGAGCATCGAGTTAGACTTTTCCGAGTATGAATAATTAGTGTCACACATATGTTTACTAAATTCACATTTTGATTAAAACTAAATTAATAGATTTTGTGCATTAAAAACACACAGTGGGCGACCTTCAATCTCTGATCTATTTAACCTGTTATAAGCCAAATCTACCCATTTGAAAATAAATAGGTTGTAACTGCGATCACTATAATTTATGCTAGTAGTAATATGGAATTTGAAAGTGAAGACATACTCGAATGTTAGTGTCGGATCCCCAGAAGCCACAGTCATACGGAGCTGTGTTCTGTCAGCTGGATCAGTTTCGATTCTCACCTGAAACCATACTCCTATGTTAGTATACTGTATTGTAATTTTTGCTCTATTTATCTTATATACAGATAAAGATGATGGATTATCTCTAATAACAAGGTTTAAGCACTAAACAAATCAGTGTTATAACAAAATGTGCTTACCAAGCATAACAGGGCTTGCGTACTTTCCGAATAGAAGGTTGTGCTTGCAACTAAATTACTAGCATTTGGATCCTGAAAAGAAAGAAAATTAAAGTAAAAAAAAAATTGTTTCTTTTTTCATTATCAATCTACAAGTTTAAAAAAAAAAAAAAAAAATGTAATATTATAAAGAACTAACCAATCCAGGACAAACTAGCAACTTCAAACTGTTGAGCAGACTTGCCATTTCTCCCAATGACATCGGTCTCACACCTCTAACCTGTTTGATTTTACATAAAAGAAAAAAAAAAGTTGAAGTTAATCTCTTACACAAAATCAAAATACGAAGAAAGAAAACATGCGCTATAGTATTATACAAATTAACTACTGTGACTGATATTGTATTTGAGGTCAAAATTATATATGAAGACTGAGGATGATGTAAAATGCACAAACCACTTCTTGAAGTTTCAACGGAGGTGTTAGCGCTCTCCACTGGGAGAAAAACTCCTCAGCCGATACTTGAACAGGCTGAAGAAATTTGTTCAATACTGCAGGAAGCCGAAGTCTATTATTCACCTGCAAAAAGGAAATAAGGAAATATTAATATCGTTATAACAAAACCTCGTATATGAGAAGTATCCAAGAAACTGCCATACCAAATTGGTTCCAAACTTGTAAGAGAAGTCGAGAACAGCAACATCCCTACTTGGACGGAGATTAACAACTTCAAGTGGGCATTGGACCTGAACGATTCCAATTTTGTTTTTTTTTTTTTTTTTTTAATCTAATTTTTATAAAGATTCATAGAAAAGGTAATATCAAGCATCAGCAGTATCTGACCTGTGCCCGGGGAGGTATAACTTCTGGTACTAACGAGAGCTCCAACTTGAGATGGGATGGAGGTAATATAACTGCTTGTACCGAATCAAGTGGAGCAGTATTCTTGTTTCCCAAGAAAAGGACAAAACGACCCTGGTATCCTCGCCATTCTGCTTTGATACCAATCTGGGATAAAATGCAATTAAAGTATTATTACGTAAATACCAGCAGGATATGAAAACCATATATATTAATGATCAAACTGCAATATATATGAATTACCTGAACATAAGGATCTTCGTATAGCACCCCACTATCTTTAAGACATAATGCTTGAAATCTTTCTGCAACATCTCCTATTGGCTGTGACAAGCAAAAAGCAAGGTTGAATCAGATAATCAATATTGAGGACTGGAGAAGGATATATAAAGACCCTTTGTGTTAGGTTTTATTTTTAAGGTGTCAAACATGTTAAACATAGCCTACACAATTAAAATAGAAAATTAGCTAGCGGAAAGCATTTTGGCACAACCCGACCGGTATCAAAATGATGTGTTTTAATCCGAGCAAGTATTAACTATTGACCCATTTTGCAATAAGCAAGTAAGGGGCGGTACCTTGACAGTAGAATCCTGGTCTTCAATCGTTGCAAGTGCTAAAGCATCACCTGCCCCAAGTGTACCTTCATGTCCATGAACGTTATTATATTCTGATTGAGCGGATACTCGAGAAGGACCTTCAATAGCCAGTGGGCTTAAAAGATCCCCAAGGATATCGCCAGAAGGTGCATGATCCTCAGCAGTAGGTTGCGGATCAACAACAGTCAGAGACCCATTGGCCTGGGTCAACCGTTGGTCAACAACATTATGATCCTGTAAAAAACAAAATTTGTAGACCAATAAGGCAACATGCAAACACAAAGAATAAAATAAAAATAAAAATAAAAATAAAGAGCTTAATAGACAATAAGAGATACCACATTGCTCGTGCTGGGAACCAAAACCATGCCGGGTTGGCCCACTTGAGAAGCTCCATTTTCAGGACGCTGATCTGTCACCACCAAAGCATTAGATGACTGCTGCTGTGTGCGCAACTTGATAGCACTTAGCTCCGCCGTATCAGCATCAGTATCTTCAGCTTTCTTAATCAGTGAGGACTTCAAAAAAAATATGTAAGTTATAAACAATTACCATAAAGGGGCTCTACAAAATTGTGGGTTTATTGACAGTTCTAAACTACACCGGAACTTTAAAACATTTGTGAATGATAAATAATAGAAGGTGATACTTATAATTGGGTCAATTGAGCTGTTTCAAATATCCAACAGGTCGACATAACTATTGTATATTTAAAAACCAAAAGTGTTGGAACATGTTAAAAGTCATCAAGAGACTTCTAATTTATACAACTTCCTAAATTTAGCATTATTGAAAGCTTTAGATTGTAAAAGTATAGTTTTTGTAAACATTATTAACACATTAAACACTCAAAAAAAAGAATGAAGAAAATGCATTTGCAATTCGACCCACACATGACCAGCCTGACACGTATTAAGATTAATGGTTTCAAACCAAACCAAATTTGACCCGGTACCCTATTGATGCCACCGCTTATAAACAGATCCAGCTAAACACACACCTGTCGCTCTGGAAATTTTGGCATTTCAGCTAATATGTCCATTAGAACTGCACCTTTCCTACTCAAAGCAAAATATTCTACAGCTCTTTGTTGTATTTCAGCATCAATGCAACTTTCATATCTGAACAGATGAAAAACTGTATTTAACAATACTGTAAACTAGATAATAGAACATGAAAGGAGTTTAAAATGATAATTATCGGACTTGCTGTAAACTGCCCATATTTGATTCTGCAATTCGGGATCAGGTGGCTGTGAGTGCATTAAAATCTTCGCATATGTTGAAAGTAGAATTGGAATTGTAGGTGTCCTGAACAAACAATAGGTTATAAACGAGATAATAATAATAATAAAGATTATCACAAAAAGGCATAACCGCATAAAAATAGATATCATACGAAACGGTAGGAAGCTTCTCATGTATTATGCCAAAAATTTCTTTCGGACTACATCCAGGTCGTCTGGCTAAAAGGTGGCTGTATTCTCCAAGAAGATAAGCGCTAACCTGTTCAAACAAAAAGCTATGTTTCAAGATATCTGAAAATCGATCTTAGATCGAGGTGAAAAATAGGTGGGTGTGTAGCGAGAAAACGGGTCCAGGTCTAAGAATTAAGTTTTTGCTAAAGGTCCCCTATGTCAAATACAGTAATAAAATATTTATGCGTCCATATATGATCGAAGAAGCTTTATTCTTTCAATCATTATTAGATCTTACTTAAAAGATTTATGCATAATATATACACTTTGGGTCAATTTCTAAACGTTAAGGATAAAGTGTAACCCAAATCAATCATTCATAAGAAAGTGGCTCCAAATCGCTACTATCTTGAGCTCTTAGCCAATACAACATAAAGATACAGATGAGAATTAACATACCTTCACCATTGTTTCATGTATGGCTGGCTTGTCAAGATACTCTCTGGCTTTCAGTGCAGCGTAAGGCTATTCAATTATGGCAACGAGTGAGTCGCACAACTTTAAAATGACTTGTATAAAAATCTCAACTATTAAGTTAGAGTAACACGAAGGTACCTGAAGGTCCTCATTATTTGTCACAAACTGCACAACACGAAACCAGATGTCATCACTGACAAAATCACCTGCTTTGTCAATCAACTGTAGTATCACATCCACATACCTGAAAGAAAAGTACGAAAATGAAAACAAATATACATAAGTTATAAGTATGATAGTTTAGTCAAAAGGATATGGAACAATTATGTGAAAAAAACACATACCATGATAAATCAGGGGCAAATTTCTCGGCAAGAATAGCTGCTTTCAAAGCCAATTCTTCACGCATTGCAAAGTCGGCTGTGGCAAGGTACTAAAAAAATATATGTCAGTGAAACGCTGAATTTGCATTTGAAAGATCAAACCTATGATGATAACGAGCAAAAAGAACTGAGAAAGTGCGTATCTTGACATTATGTACCTGCAATAGTTCTTCGACAATGTCTTTCGCATTCGATACATCACACATGCCATAAAGCAGGTCCAAAGAACGTCTTCGAATACTACAATTTGGGAAGAGTCAGATAAACAGCTAAGTGGGCAACTGTTGATCTCGTACACTAAAAAGCAATATGACAGCCAAATATACAACATGTTTTCTAATCAAGTAAGTTTAAGATGGTCTTCTTGTCTTTTGATAATATACAGGATTTCCAAAAATAATACACAGGTAAAAGAGTTTAACCAACTCATCAAATATCCAAGATGGTCAACTTGTCTATTTGATAAGACAACATTATTGCAACAAGCAACATTTAGGAATATCGAGGTACCGTTTTCAAACACAAGAACTAGATATCAAGCCGGGTAATCCAATTTGATAACGGTAGTATAGGATGTGTGATAGAAAAATTTCAGACAGTGAAACAAAGTAGGAGAAACAAGTTTACAGAACATTACTGCAATTCTGTTTGTTGTTTTTCGTCATGAGATCAACTACCAAGTGTAACAACATAGATAACAACGGGGTATCAAGATCAATCATGTCTCACCTGATGTCAGGATCTTTCAGCGAGGTGATAATTTGTGCTTGATGTCTTTTGATTATGTCATGAACATCTGTAACCATCAACATTCGAGTCATATTCTCCTGCATAATCCAATTCCATCATCTATGCGCATCAGATTGTTGTAAGAAGTAAAATGCAATAATCTGTAATAAATGCTCAAATTTTAAGTTAATGATTGTTGACATAACTCTACTGCTTTATAACTTACCAGACCCAAATACCGAATATTCGGCTCACGCACAGCTATAAACTTTCCAAGAAGCGCCACACATTGTGACATCATCTCCTTCTCAGAGTCAAGATGCATGACCTGTCCGCAGATGGTCAAGATAAGTCAACGAATATAATTAAGGATTATTTACAAGGGCAATAATGTGGAAATATGAACTCACGAGAGCAAGAGCTTCAAACAATACAGCATGAGAAGCATTGTTCTTATTAACATTTTTCACCACATCTGTTCCCATGAGTATGCGTTGTAGAACCTAACCATCACGAACAAGCTTTATCAGTGTTATCTTATCTAGAATTGTGCCAGAAATGGAAGTTTTTTTAACTAATATATACCTCAAACAACGCTCTTCTTATGCTTGGATCTTCAACAGTTGGAAAATACTGAAGGGCCCTCATTGTTTTAACCTACATGAACCACATATGCATTAAAATATTATTATATATGTACATACATCACCTCCTAATTTTTAGTGAAGGGAAGATATTGAAGTAGAAGAAGGCACAACCTGAAGCCATGGAGAAGGGATACCATAATATGTATACTCTTGAGGAACATCCTGATTTCTAGCAAGTCTTTCCATAATTTTAACACACTTTGGAAGACAATTCCAATACGCTTCATGGTTGTTAGACACTAAAGCAACAAAAAGACTCATAGAAGATGTTAAAACACCAAGATCACGTTCATCCAAAAGTTGCGACATCCGATCAGACCTGAAAATTTGAACTGAATACAATTAGAGAGAAAGCCTAAAAACAATCAGCAACAATATGTGGCAATAAGGGCAGGTTGGGTAGCAAGTCAAATGGGTCATCAGTAGTGTGATCAAAACAGCGCAAAGGTCAGGTCGAGGACCCAAAAATACTTGTTTGTCCTTTTTCTTAACTTCAAAAAAATAGTGTGTTGATAATGATTATGAAAGAAACTTATTATAATAATAGTCTAGATTATTAGATTAAATAAAAAAAATAGACTGTATGGATTAATACTTAGCAAGACAAGACTCGATTTATGTGACACTTTTTCATTTTAGCTACCTCCATTTGACCTGTTTGAAATAAAACACAACCCAAATTGACCCATTTAAATAAAATGGGTCAAACTTTCCACATCTAGGAAACATTTTCTACGATAAAGCATACCAGCCATCTACATTCACAACATCAGAATTCTTCCTGAACAACCGTAGCAGACATAATGCAGCTTTCTTTCTCACTAGTGGTCTGCAACTACTTGATAGCTGAGGTAAACCGAGTAAGTACCAATATTGATTGAAAAAAAAAAAAAAAAAACCACATGTAAATATGTAATTTTCAACTTACAAGCAGCTTCTGAACATCGGGTGCTAGTGACTCAGCAAATTCTCTACCACCGATATTCCCAACCTGTGCAAAACAGATATCTTTTAATATAAAAATAGGAAAAATCTTTTTAACAATAAAAGTAGAAATGATAATGCTACTATATCCATACCAGGGTCAATGCCAGGCACTGGAAAGTTTCATTACGACCGATAATATCATTGCGAACTGCGTTAATAGCTAATCTTAAAAAATCATGATTCTCATTGAGTAAACATGATGTTACTATGTACCCGACCTGCGTATATCACATCACATTAAAGAAGTAATTAAAGAACTAAAATATATATAGATATGGGTAGATATATGCTAGCGTATGCCTATACCTGCTTTTCTGGATACTTTGGTGCAGATATTAAGGAAACAGCTTCCATGTGACCAAAGTCTACATCATATCCTAGCATATATATGTATAGCATCTTCCACACATATTTTTTCTTTTCATATGGTGTCAAACCCTACAAATAAACAAGTAAGAAATAGCTTTTGCCCAACCGTTATCCAAATATTTTATGCATCCACTTGTAGAAAGTATATAAAGGAAAATAGTACTGCATAACATGAAAAAAATTTATATATTTATAGATCGGTTCTTTCATGACAACTAACTCTTTTCGCCTGTCAAGTAGATAGCAATGCCATACCTTTTTTGTATGATCCTATCAATTATTTTCTATGTTATACGCTCTCCACATAACGAGCTGATGAAAATTTGCAAGCATGCATGAATAGCTTTACTATCTTATAAACAATGTTCATAGACCTCTATTTAGGAACATTACTGTAGTTTACATTAGGAAGTAGTCATGTAACCATATTTGCACCTTATGGCATGTAGTTACATCAGATCTTGAAGTTATCTCACGATAATCACACATGTCTCACTATATTTTGCTGGTTTTTGTAATAGCTTATCAATGTAATTTAACTTGTTCATATTTTCCGACAAACTCTAGGTCCATCATAATAGTAAGGTTATAGTGATAACTAGAGAAGCGGCAGGCACACCGAATTCAATTATCTATATTTTTAAGGATTCTAATTAACTACACTAATTACATATCATATGTAGACTAAACTCATTCAGTTATTTCTGGTAAGACCCAACAGGTAGGACAAATTTTAAGTCAACTGAATCTGCATAACCAACTTATAGAAACAAGCATAGATACGGCGTTTCTATTTGGGTTAACCGAATACTAATTGCACGACTAAATTATTTGAATAAACCATATACAGATCCAAATTCCAAATAAACTTATATAAATTCCTAAAAGGTTCGAGCTTATATTTAAGTAATTCAAGTATCAGAATAAACTAGATCTAAATTTAAAATACACCACATTTCGCATAATGTGAAACTAAACTAAATAAGCCAAACCTTTACCTAGGTGGTGCAGAAGGGGTCACAGGTGGATAGAGGTTCACAACCCTTAAAATCGATACATGTAATATATAGTATATTCATATTATATTAATTTATCTAAATCTACACAATCAACTTATGGTAACAGGCATAGATACGGTGTTTCTATTTGAGTTAAAGGATTACTAATTGCACGATTCTAATTATTTGAATAAATCGAACACAGATCCATTATTCCAAATAAGTTAATATAAGTACCTAAAAGGTTAGAGCTTACATTTAAGTGATTCAAAATTAGAATAAACTAGATCTAAATTTGAAAAACTCCTAATTTTGCATAATATGAAACTAAACTAAATAAGCCAAACCCTTACCTGGGTGGTTCAGTTGGGTTCACAAATATAGAGGTTCACGACCCTTAAAGCCGATACATGTCTGATTGAACCTCCATAATAGATAGTATATTCAGATTATAAAACAATGATTAAGTAAATAAGTGTAACATGAAGATGACCCTCATTTCATTAACTAATATACACTTTTGAATACAGCTATGTAAGATTTACCTTTCGTAATGTGATAGTGATACAAAACTCGTTTATTATCATTTAATGTCATAGGTAATCCAGCTTGGTTCAGATTGGTTACATAGATTTTTATGTCCATATAAACCTCTTAAATTGTAGCTTAACCTAAAAGTTTCTCGAGTTACTGCTACTTATGTTAATTTTCAAATCGCCTTGGTGTAGCATCACCATTATCAGGAACACGTCCACAAGAGTAAAATATTGACAAAACATCTCGCGTAATATGTCAATTTTTAGATATCATCATTTCTATGTTGCCGTTTCTACATGAACATATACATGTCAATTTTTAGATATCATCATTTTTAGATAGTCTCCAATCTAAACAACCATCAATCTTAAGCATGTGTTACCTTCAATTTTATTACACCTAAAATCTGCTGGAAATTAAGAGCAATCAATACCCTAAAACAATGTCACAGGTATGTAGTAGTATGCACATCCGTCCCCGGTCCCCCTAAAAAGAAGCTCAATTTGGCTCTGGAGAGATACTAACATTGATGTTTAATGACTAGTAAAATCTCTGGAATAGCATTTCATCACTACGTATTACAGAATAAAAATGACTATATGAAATTTGCTTTTCATAGCACACTTCAAAAGTTATCTTACATGTTAACTTTTAGGTCTGGTAAATCAGTCAATATCAAAAGAACTTAAGGGTGACAATATCCTAGATGCTTGACAAAAAGATAAAAGTATAGTAACATAAGATATAGCCTATCGGTAATTGTTGAGCATTACTCGAAATATCATGCTCAAGCAATCCACCCAAGTATAATAAACACTATTATGAATATATATACCACAGATACCATGTTAGCTCAAAGACCAAAAAACCTAACTTGTTTTGCCACAGCTACATTTGCAGCACTAATCCCTCTTATATACTATCTGCAAGACTGCAAGTTTCTATAATCATAGAGTTTAACACTTCCTTATCAAACTTGAGAACGTCGCACAATGAAGTCAGTTTGTAGTCACTTCCCAAATATTGGCCTAATAACACGTTTACAACCCCAAACAAAATCAAACCATAACTGACTATGCATTTAACAAGAAACTGCACTTTTCACATACATTTACCTTTCATCAACGCATACTAAGCTTCCAACATTAACTAATACACAATCACAATTCGAATATAACTACGCATCTTCGAGTTAGTTAAAAGTCACTTCCCCTAATGTGACCTAATAACACATTGGCAATCCCATACACAATTCAATAGCAACAACTCGTACATTATAATCACACCTTTCACACAAACGTAATTTAGTAAGCTTCTAATAATTTTTAATAACACATTCTCCATCCATATATAACTATGCATCTTCAATTAGTTTGAAGTCAATTACCCTAATTTGACTCAATAACATATCCACAACACAGTTAGTCAATTCGTACATTTTCAATCCAGATACAGGTATACATCTTCAAGCCATTTTGAAGTCACTTCCCCATCATTTGACCCAATAACTCATTCAAAACCCTTAAACAACATTAAACTACAACAATTCACATGTTAAATTAACAATTACACATTTCATAAGCAATTAAATTGCATACACGTATAGAAAACATATAGTTACAATATTAATAATAATAATAATTTACAATTCAAAACCCTAACCTTTTCATTTTTGAATCGAGTACGGATATTACCGAGCTCTTTATCAACACGAAGGCGTTCCTGCTCTTTATTCCGGCAATTACGTACATCGGAGATGAATACAGATAAACCTCTCATACCGGATAACGCCATCTCCGGTCAACTTCCGATCAATTACGGTCAAGGTGCGGTTGTAACTCTAGATCCTAGCCGTTGATTTCTCGATCGTAATCTGAATATCAGTAAGTATGAAACGATCGTTCGAAGGTCAATTAAAGTTAGGGTTAGTAACGAGTAAGTAAAAAATGAGGTGCGATCTAGAGAGAGAAAGTGAGAAGAGCGAGAAGATGGACTGACTGAGGTGAGTTTGGAATAGCCGTCGGCGGGCGAGAAAGACGACTTTTTCTATTTTCTTATTTTATTTTTAATTTTTATTTATAGTGAAATGAAATGAAATGAAATTAAGTTGAAAATTAACGGTTATTAAAGGACTTTTTCGAGTGTCATTATTAGTCCGTATTACATACGATACGATCTTCCAGCTTTGTGTGACGTGTTTATCTCGTCAGTCGTCACTAATATACTCTAGAACTAGTAGAATTTATTCAAAAAGTGTAATGATTATAGAAAAATTATACTACCCCCGTCCCACTACAAGTGTCCACTTACTTTTTGCACACAGTTTTAGGAAATCCCACTAACTCTATTATCAACCTATCAGAAATCTTCTCTCTCCAGAATAACCTCTTCTCATTGGTTGAAACACAAAGTGGACACTTGAAATGGGACATCCCAAAATGGAAATGTGGACACTTGTGGTGGGACGGAGGGAGTAAAATTTAGTTT
The DNA here is from genome assembly GCF_046630445.1 of Rutidosis leptorrhynchoides. Classification (NCBI taxonomy): domain Eukaryota; kingdom Viridiplantae; phylum Streptophyta; class Magnoliopsida; order Asterales; family Asteraceae; genus Rutidosis; species Rutidosis leptorrhynchoides. Next base: position 171,273,569 of record NC_092333.1, read on the forward strand.
ATACTGTAAAAATTAAAACTAGTTTAATACCCGCGAATTCGCGGGATCGTAAAAGTAAAATAATATAGTCGATGTAATTAAATTGAATGGTGATATGAATTAATTGTATTGTTATGTTTAAAGAATTTTTTTCACAAGCAAGTAAAAAGTTCAGATTAAGGCAAGATTAAGGTAGTTTTATGATATTAAAATGTAGTTGTAAGGTAGTTATATCAAGAACAGTGATGTAAATTGTACTTGACATGGAAATTGTTATATACTACATTTATTGAGGAATCAACAAAACCTACAACTAAGTACATAAGAGAAGGTATATCAGTCAAAAAGTTGCATATACTTTATTGTGTGGTATCAAAATTTGTCTTATGAGTTATGATATGTATAAGCTTATGACACTCATATGTTCGTAGAATTAATCGTGTGAAAAATAATGTTGGGACATAAAAAAAAATCTTACGATATGTATCGGTTTACATTTGTAGATCATCTACTTTTCCACGCTTGCCAACAAATAAATGTTCGGTCTTGGAGTAGGAATGGTAATGACACAAAATCCCTTTTGAGCCTTTTTGTTCCTCTACTTGCTATAATCCCAATTCAATTTGAAAGCATTTGACTTCAAAGCCATATAATTGAAACCTTCTCCATCAACAAATCCTTTGATGATCATGCTGACCTTGACCTATACCAAAGTCAAAACCTCTTCAAATAATGAATCATCCAAAATCAATATATTTTTAAACATAACGCACAAATAGCGAATTACCCAAAACATAACATAAAGAAATTGCACAATACCTGATTAAGGATGCATAACCATGAAAAATGAACTTTTGTTGCTGGTTACAGTACGATCTTCACAATGCTACCTATTGGGGTTAATTACATATTAAACATCTAATAATACCACAACCAACACAAATCATGTCCCATTTATTTATCCATTTCCAGAATATGTATAGGCTAAGAATGTGCAAACTTTAATTACAAAAATGATACTTTTATAAAATTTCCCAACTTTCACAATCGAAATTAGTATGTCTTGTATACACTTTGACGCATTCCCCACATTCGTGGGATTGGAAATGTTGTTATTGTTGTGTACACTTTGAATGCCATTTAGCCCGTTTGACATTATTCCTTTTAGTTAAATTCTTCAAAACCTTTCTAAAAAACCAATGAAAACTAATGAATAACTGAAAAAGAAAGATAATGAACCGTTTGATTGTTTAAAACCTTCATTGATTGCTTATATTCACAATTTAAATACCTGCCACAATAGATCGACCTTTAGTGAAATGAAACTGGTGAGGGAAATAAACTCAAAATGCACAGAACCATGTATAAAAATACCAATCCAGAAAAGGACAAGATTCAAGTCTACCTCACAAGTAGTTTAACGTCAATCCATCAAACAAAATTCATCAGCCAATTAATTCTCGCAACGTTGGCCACCACAGTTGAAACAACATATTTTTGAAAACTCAAAAAGCTAATTGTGACGACCCAAGAATTTCCGACCATATTTAAACTTAATCTTAATATGATTTCGACAAGATAAGCAAAGTCTTTAAAGTTGAGTCTCAAAATTTTGGAACTGTTTATATGAATTCAGTTAACCTTTGACTATTCCCGACGATTCACGAACAATAGGGTGGAAATAAATAAGTAAATAAATATATATATGTAAATATAAATATAAGTGTTGAATTAATATAATACCATTTAATCTTTTGAATTAAATACGTAGAGTAATATACGAAATAATTAAGATGTTATTAAAATAAAAATATATAAATATATATATGAATTCAGTACACAATTAATATGATATGTATGTAGTAGTATATCTAATATAGATAGATATTAAATGTTCAAATGTGTTACTATAGGTAGTACTTAATCAATAAAACGTAATATCATTACATTAAATTTAATTACGAGTTAAAAATATAGTTACTATATTACTTTCATTATTGGTATTAATATTATTATTAGTACGATAATATTAATCGTATTATTATTTATATCATTTTTTTATATAGATTATATTATTGTTATTAGTATTTTGATTATTAATAATATATATTTATATCTGTAACTAAATACGTATAAATATATAACAGCTAATGAATATATAACAGATAAATAAAGGAACTCAGTTATATTGCATAAAGCTATACACATGACACTAATACAGCACATAATAGTTAACCACAATCAATTTAGTTTAATTACTGCTCCTGATTGGTACTAATCTGTTAACGATCCCTTTCTCATTTTGTTTTATTTTCTTTGTTTTACTTTATTCTTTGATTCGTTCTCTGCATCTGATTAAGAGTGTCAACCACCAACACACAATCAAATATACTGTTTCAAAGATTAGATTAAGATCTTTATTATCATTTATATACTGTTGGTATTAGCTGCAAATCAAAGAAAACAAAACAGAAAATTTAGAACACACTTGTTTTCTTTTTTTTCCTCTGTTCGCGAAAGTTTTTAACCATAACCCAAGTTCGAGTCAATTTTCATAATCCACTAATGCCGTTCTGTTCTAAATCCATCACTTAAACTCTCTGTAAAGTTTGAGATCTCAATTTTTCATATCAAATTCAAAATTTTGAGTCAAAGATTTCGAAGAAAAAGTCAACTGTGTGTCAAAGATTAAATTGGCGTTTTATAAGTCGTGTCTATTGAAATTAAGGATTCAGATAGTTTCCATGAGGGATTTACTACAAATTTTATGTTGCAAGTATAACCTAAAAGAGTATAAAACTTTAAAACACGATTGGAGTTTGGTTGGGTTCTTCCTGCGTCTGCTGCTACTGCTTTACTTCTTATTATTTATTTTTTTCTGTTAAATTGAATCACTTCAATTCATTATTTCTGTTTCGTCTATAAAAAAAAATCCTAAACATCAAATAATTAACCGGTTGATGATTTGTTTTGGACTTAAGTTGAATTAATTGTGGAAAAGAAGAAGGAATAAGAACCAGAACAGTAACTGGGTTATTAATATTAAGTTACGGTTTAAATCCTAAAAACAATAATGGTCAAGTGGATATTGGGGGTGTGGGACTAACAGAAGGTCGCAGGAACGAGCCCTAGTGTAGTGACCCGAACTTTTCCATGTTTATATATATTAATTGAGATTGATATTTACATGATTAAATGTTTCCAACATGTTAAGCAATCAAACTTGTTAAGACTTGATTAATTGAAATATGTTTCATATAGACAATTGACCACCCAAGTTGACCGGTGATTCACGAACGTTAAAACTTGTAAAAACTATATGATGACATATATATGGATATATATATAGTTAACATGATACTATGATAAGTAAACATATCATTAAGTATATTAACAATGAACTACATATGTAAAAACAAGACTACTAACTTAATGATTTGTAAACGAGACATATATGTAACGATTATCGTTGTAAAGACATTTAATGTATATATATCATATTAAGAGATATTCATATATGATAATATCATGATAATATAATAATTTAAAATCTCATTTGATATTATAAACATTGGGTTAACAACATTTAACAAGATCGTTAACCTAAAGGTTTCAAAACAACACTTACATGTAACGACTAACGATGACTTAACGACTCAGTTAAAATGTATATACATGTAGTTTTTTAATATGTATTTATACACTTTTGAAGGACTTCAATACACTTATCAAAATACTTCTACTTAACAAAAATGATTACAATTACATCCTCGTTCAGTTTCATCAACAATTCTACTCGTATGCACCCGTATTCGTACTCGTACAATACACAGCTTTTAGATGTATGTACTATTGGTATATACACTCCAATGATCAGCTCTTAGCAGCCCATGTGAGTCACCTAACATATGTGGGAACCATCATTTGGCAACTAGCATGAAATATCTCATAAAATTACAAAAATATGAGTAATCATTCATGACTTATTTACATGAAAACAAAATTACATATCCTCTATATCTAATCCATACACCAACGACCAAAAACACCTACAAACACTTTCATTCTTCAATTTTCTTTATCTAATTGATCTCTCTCAAGTTCTATCTTCAAGTTCTAAGTGTTCTTCATATATTCTACAAGTTCTAGTTACATAAAATCAAGAATACTTTCAAGGTTGCTAGCTCACTTCCAATCTTGTAAGGTGATCATCCAACCTCAAGAAATCTTTATTTCTTACAGTAGGTTATAATTCTAATACAAGGTAATAATCATATTCAAACTTTGGTTCAACTTCTATAACTATAACAATCTTATTTCAAGTGATGATCTTACTTGAACTTGTTTTCGTGTCATGATTCTGCTTCAAGAACTTCGAGCCATCCAAGGATCCGTTGAAGCTAGATCCATTTTTCTCTTTTTCAGTAGGTTTATCCAAGGAACTTAAGTTAGTAGTGATGTTCATAACATCATTCGATTCATACATATAAAGCTATCTTATTCGAAGGTTTAAACTTGTAATCACTAGAACATAGTTTAGTTAATTCTAAACTTGTTCGCAAATAAAAGTTAATCCTTCTAACTTGACTTTTAAAACCAACTAAACACATATTCTATATATATATTATATGCTAACTTAATGATTTAAAACCTGAAAACACGAAAAACACCGTAAAACCGGATTTACGCCGTCGTAGTAACACCGCGGGCTGTTTTGGGTTAGTTAATTAAAAACTATGATAAACTTTGATTTAAAAGTTGTTATTCTGAGAAAATGATTTTTATTATGAACATGAAACTATATCCAAAAATTATGGTTAAACTCAAAGTGGAAGTATGTTTTCTAAAATGGTCATCTAGACGTCGTTCTTTCGACTAAAATGACTACCTTTACAAAAACGACTTATAACTTATTTTTCCGACTATAAACCTATACTTTTTCTGTTTAGATTCATAAAATATAGTTCAATATGAAACCATAGCAATTTGATTCACTCAAAACGGATTTAAAATGAAGAAGTTATGGGTAAAACAAGATTGGATAATTTTTCTCATTTTAGCTACGTGAAAATTGGTAACAAATCTATTCCAACCATAACTTAATCAACTTGTATTGTATATTATGTAATCTTGAGATACCATAGACACGTATACAATGTTTCGACCTATCATGTCGACACATCTATATATATTTCGGAACAACTATAGACACTCTATATGTGAATGTTGGAGTTAGCTATACAGGGTTGAGGTTGATTCCAAAATATATATAGTTTGAGTTGTGATCAATACTGAGATACGTATACACTAGGTCGTGGATTGATTCAAGATAATATTTATCGATTTATTTCTGTACATCTAATTGTGGACAACTAGTTGTAGGTTACTAACGAGGACAGCTGACTTAATAAACTTAAAACATCAAAATATATTAAAAGTGTTGTAAATATATTTTGAACATACTTTGATATATATGTATATATTGTTATAGGTTCGTGAATCAACCAGTGGCCAAGTCTTACTTCCCGACGAAGTAAAAATCTGTGAAAGTGAGTTATAGTCCCACTTTTAAAATCTAATATTTTTGGGATGAGAATACATGCAGGTTTTATAAATGATTTACAAAATAGACACAAGTACGTGAAACTACATTCTATGGTTGAATTATCGAAATCGAATATGCCCCTTTTTATTAAGTCTGGTAATCTAAGAATTAGGGAACAGACACCCTAATTGACGCGAATCCTAAAGATAGATCTATTGGGCCTAACAAACCCCATCCAAAGTACCGGATGCTTTAGTACTTCGAAATTTATATCATATCCGAAGGGTGTCCCGGAATGATGGGGATATTCTTATATATGCATCTTGTTAATGTCGGTTACCAGGTGTTCACCATATGAATGATTTTTATCTCTATGTATGGGATGTGTATTGAAATATGAAATCTTGTGGGTTATTATTATGATTTGATATATATAGATTAAACCTATAGCTCACCAACATTTTTGTTGACGTTTTAAGCATGTTTATTCTCAGGTGATTATTAAGAACTTCCGCTGTCGCATACTTAAATAAGGACGAGATTTGGAGTCCATGCTTGTATGATATTATGTAAAAACTGCATTCAAGAAACTTATTTTGTTGTAACATATTTGTATTGTAAACCATTATGTAATGGTCGTGTGTAAACAGGATATTTTAGATTATCATTATTTGATAATCTACGTAAAGCTTTTTAAACCTTTATTGATGAAATAAAGGTTATGGTTTGTTTTAAAATGAATGCAGTCTTTGAAAAACGTCTCATATAGAGGTCAAAACCTCGCAACGAAATCAATTAATATGGAACGTTTTTAATCAATAAGAACGGGACATTTCACCTAGCTGTGACATTTCCTTTTTAGAATGCTGACTTTCTTAAGGTAGTTTATTTAAATAACATTATTATTATTATTACTTGTATTATTATTATTACTATTATTATTAATTATGTTATTGTTATTGTGTTAATTATTATTATCACTAGTATTAATATTATGAGTATTATTATCATTAACGCAATTAAAGTTATTATTATCATTATTGTTATTATTATTATTGTTATTATTATTATTATTAATATTATCATTAGTTAGTTTTATTATTATTAATATTATGATAATTGATTATTATTACTCCTAATATTTAAAAGAATCATTAATCAAATTAAGAGTATTATTATTATTAGTATAAGTATTATAAATACGATTAGGATTATTATTATTACTATTGTTATTATTAAAATTATAATTATAATTATCATTATTATTATCATATGTATAAGTATTATTATTGATAATATCATTCTTATTATTAATATGATTAGTAGTGTTGTTATTATTAAACGTATTATCATTATTACTAAGATTATTATTTTAATATGTATAAGTATTATTATTGATAATATCATTCTTATTATTAATATGATTAGTAGTGTTGTTATTATTAAACGTATTATCATTATTATCATTATTACTAAGATTATTATTTTAATATCACTAAAACTATCAATATTATTACAAATAGATATTTTTTTATATATATAAATACATTACACTATTTTTTTAAAAAATACATATATATATTAACTAAACTATATATAAAAGATATCAAATTATATATAAATATATAATTTTACCATATATAAACCTTAATATACAGTTTCATTATTGATAGTGAATTATAGATATATATAACATATAAATTACATTTATCTAAATAAAATATAAAATAACAAGTATATTATTAGTAATATATATATATATATATATATATATATATATATATATATATATATATAATAACAAGTATATTATTAGTAATATATATATATATATATATATATATATATATATATATATATATATATAATAACAAGTATATTATTAGTAATAATATATATTACTAATAATATACTTGTTATTATATATATACATATATATATATATATATATATATATATATATATATATATATATATATTATATATATATATATATATATATATATATATATATATTACTAATAATATACTTGTTATTATATATATATATATATATATATATATATATATATATATATATATATATATATATATGATTGCTCGATTACGATTATACGTTTTAATACATACAAATGATATAGGTTCGTGAATCCGAGGCCAACCCTACAATTGTTAAATGTCGTCATATGTATTTTTACTACAAAATACAGTTTGGTGAGTTCATTTGATTCCCTTTTTCTCTTTACATTTTTGGGACTGAGAATACATGCACTACTTTTACAACTGCTTTATTAAATGCTTTTGAAATACATTTTGAACTGCGAATACATGAAATACTTTTATAAATGTTTGACGAGATAGACACAAGCAAAACATTCCTCGAATGAATTATGTGGACGTGATAATTGCCACCATTGAATTATGTGGACGTGATAATTGCCACAATTGATATGAATATTTTTCCCCTGATTATTATTGCTTGGTAACCTAAGAATTAGGGAACATCACTAATTTTGATAATTAGTGCACGCCTAATTGACGCGAATCCTAAAGGTAGCTACCGGGTTTAACACCCCCACCTAGAATGTTCACTAGACGGAAGGGCTAGTGGGCGTGGTGTTTAGTACTTCGAAGTTTATATGATTATTATACAGACGAGATGTTCTGTTTTGGGGATATTATTATGCGCATTATATGTTAAGGTCGGTTACCAAGCCAAGCTATGAAAGAAATGAAAAGTGAATGTTATGTATCGAGAGAATGATTTTATACACAGGTTATGTGTATGTTATTTTTGTGCACGAGATATGTGTACGGTTACTAAGATTTATGAAAGATGATTTCGTACACAAGAAAGGTGTACTGTATTTAAAAGATATCGCATGTACATTACAGGTGGGTGTAGGATTCGGGCCCATTTGTACCATGCAGCATTTAAATTTTGTGGTCTATCAAAATGATGAATTTTATTGTTTACGATAAACTTATGAACTCACCAACCTTTTGGTTGACACTTGAAAGCATGTTTATTCTCAGGTATTAAAGAAATCTTCCGCTGTGCATTTGCTCATTTTAAAGATATTACTTGGAGTCATTCATGACATATTTCAAAAGAAGTTGCATTCGAGTCGTTGAGTTCATCAAGATTATTATTAAGTCAATTATAGTTGGATATATTATGAAATGGTATGCATGCCGTCAACTTTCGATGTAAATGAAAGTTTGTCTTTTAAAAACGAATGCAATATTTGTAAAATGTATCATATAGAGGTCAAGTACCTCACGATGTAACCAAATGTAATGTATTCGTCCAGATGGATTAGGATGGGTCCTTTCACTAATTTCTCAAAGTCACAAGTTATATTCCCTAATCCCTATCACGCTTAACACGAGGTAAGTTAATATGAGTAAAAATTTAGTGTGTTAACAAATATTTTTGTACTCTACTCATAAAATTAAAGGTTTGGCTTCTTTTATAACCAATATATACTGAAAACTTCCCATACAATTTAATATACAAGTTTACACAATTTAATATACATATTTTTGATGTGCGTGATCGTGTCCTTTTATTTTGAACGGATTTGAATTTATTTTATTACACGAATTGGTTGTGATTATATGGCTTTTTTATGATTTCGAATTGATTTCACACATATAGGCAACTTTGTCCTATCCGTATAGTAATATTTTATTTGGTAAATCCGGTTCGTTCCACAGGGAAATGGAGTTTTCAGGTGTTTTAATTGCTAAAAGTTAAACTATTAAAATGGTGGGTTTTGGATTAGGCTTTAATTATAACTAAATGCAATTTAAATTTAACTAAAACGAAATAACTAAATTAACGAAACTAAATAAAACTACAATTTATACTAATTTGTAAAAAGTAGAGAAATAAGATTTTTCATGGCAATATAGTAAAATAGTAAAAAGTAATTAAAGTTTACAATATGGTAAAAAGTAATACGGTAACAGTAAATAAAATTTATATGCGTAGTAAAAAGTGAAATTGATGAGATTTAAAATAGAGTAAAGTAGTGGCTACTAAAATATGTCCCCTCTGGATTATGGATTGTTTTTAAGTCCGATTACGATGTTTTAATATATATCCTTATATTTTATCTTTCGATTTATAAAGATTTAATTAACTAAAATTAAATCTAACTTTCGCTAGATCTTGTTTTAGCGAATTAAATTATACCCCGACTATTCAAATTGAGATTTAATCCGGTTTTAACTTTCGCTAATACCAAAATTATAATGGTCTTCCCTTTTTATAATTACATGATTATATAAACTATAATATTACCCAAACCACCGAATCACACTTCTAAATTGTTGTCAATAATTTGTCCATATGTCCGTCTAGATCATTGAGGTGTTGAAGCACAATTTATGTAAATTTAATTAACTTTCGCTTATCAATTTAATAAATTATGTGATAGGGGTAAAAATATTAAATTATATAACAATGGGTCAGTGATTAAACTTAATATTAAATTAAATAGTCAAAGTTACATCTAATATTATAATATGGTTCAATCCATTTGTCCAGAGGTTCTACATTTTAGTCACCACTATGGGTAATTAGTTGGACATTATAACGGCATAAAAATATAAATTATATAAAGTGGACATGGATACAATAATAATAATAATAATAAATGATAACAATAATAAAAATAAATAACGATAATAACGACGATAAATATAAATAATAATAATAATAATAATAATAATAACAACAATAATAATAATAACAATAACAAACGATAATAATAACAAAGATAATAACAATACTTAATAATATTAATAAAGTTGGGATGTGGAGACTTACAATGAGTTGGAATGGTAGAAAAGCAGTACTACAATACCCATAAACTTGAATTACACTACTTAGAACTTAGAACTTGGATAAAAAATAAAAACTATAATCTATAATATATTGAAAGTGAGAATTGAGATGCTCAGTGAGTGTTTAGATGCTCTGTCTCGCTTCCTTTTATAGGCATATAAAACACTGTGCATACTTTGAAAATTTGGTGTAGATATTACAGCCTGTGATTCAATCTTTCAACGATTGATTTATTTATTTATATTATATTTATTATTATATATCACGTTTCCATGGAGTATTATTTATATTTATTATTTTATTATTATTATTATTATGAATTATTTATATATTATATTATATTCTTGTGCATAGTTGACTTGTAATTTTTGCTCCGTTGAGTCGTACGTTAATAGTTGGTTCATGTCTCGGTTCTGGATTTTCGAACGCCTTTTCGTATGCTTAGATATCTTGTACTTTGCGTTCCGCGGCTTGTACTCTTGTCAATTTTTAGCCGTTAGTCATCGATAAATTAAACCACTTGGAGTGTAACTTGTACGTTTGAGCATTTTGGATGTTTTGGTCGTTCAAATCTTCATTTTCGTCTTTAAATCTTCATTTTAGAGCGATCTTCATCTTTCCTCTTCGCACTTATTTATTTAAACGATTACAACTAAAAACAAGGAAATTACCATTAAATTCTGTACATATTGGAACGATATTGCGACTAAATATATGTTCATTTTAAGCAATATCAATTCTCATATCTCAATTTTTCAGGATATAGATTTTAAAACAAACTGCACTTTTTGACACATTCCAACTCTCATTTCCTTCCAACGTTTCGCCACTCGGTTCTATTTATTAGAGTTGGTGTTTGATACCACTTTAAGTTTTCAATATGGTTACCATATACTTTATTGGTGAGTATAAAGTCAAGTGATTTGGAGCTGTATTTCCAGTAGCAAGAGGATGCTCTAAAGTATATATATATATATATATATATATATATATATATATATATATATATATATATATATATATATATATATATATATATATATATATATTACTAAAATGTATAAAAACCTAACCTTCAGAGGTGGCTATTTCAACTTATGAGAGCCCAACTCAACCCATTTATGACGTGTTTTCTAACCCACTGTTTTTTCCAACATTCACGATTCAACAAATATATGCACCTCTTCACATGATCAGATTTTGTTTACATTTACTCCCTACCTTAAACTCACTAAGTCTGTATTCTAAAATTCGAGCTTAAGAGTACATATATGCCAATACAAAATCTATAAGCGATGTCTGTAAAAATCAGATGCCATGTATTACGCACAATAATATTTAGGGTAGCAGTTTTATTCTCTAATGAAATAAAAAAAAATTATAGTTCATTTACGATATAAAAGAGATTATCTAATGAGATTTTCCAATTTCATCTGGAATTCTAATCCATATACTGGAAACTGAGTTGTCATAATAATCGTTCAACTGTTTATACTCGTTAAAATCCATGAATCGGTCAATAACATAAAAGTAAAACTGTAGAAACATAATGAGAAACACATAGAGATTGATAATTAGAGAAGTATACAAAGAGTGTGGTTGGCTAGATAGTAATTTTGGCCCACTCACAGTTGTTTGATTTGGTTTGTATTTCATTAGAATCGGGTCAATATGCCAATATATCAAAGTGGTTGACAGTCATGTTTTCAATCTTTAAATTGAAAAAGTGATATTATTACTGTGAATGTCCTGTTCATGTATAACTATATACTGGATCAACTATTTAAACATACTTTCTAGATTTGATTTAGTAAGAAGCAAACTTACCTTGGTGCAAAGCTGTATTGTCCAATGGGGCGAATGAAAACATTGACATCACAACGAAATGATCCTCCTTGCATATTTCCATTACCAACTCGCCAATATCTCACCACCCTCTGTACATATTGCTACATATGAAAGATAAATACATTATAAATGAACATAATAAACTCCATGTTGTATCCACAAATAGGTTGTCTAATATGCAAATGACCCAACATATAATCAGTTATAACATAAAAATATTTTCATACTTGCAAATTTAAATAATATTCATAGGTACACAGTGAATAAGAAAATTACACCACGAATGTCAATTATACAGCTTAGCAAGTTCAAGGAAGTAAAACATCCCTTGACGATATAAATATTGATTATAATTTTCATAGTAACAATAAACTTTTGCTTTTATACTTGCTAAGTTCAATTTGATTTTTCAATTAATGAACATCAAAAGTGGATAATACTTACTGTTAGTTATGTCCCGAATAACTGAACGCGTAACAACCGGAGCTTTTACATTTGAGTTCCTGAACTGTTTTGTTGCTGCAAATGTAGGTTCACTTCTACATGTGGCAGTTCATTAGCAAGTAGTTTCGTGCTTAAAGTATACTGATAATGCTAAAAACGAACATATATTTCATAGCATTATTCCCCAAGAAAGACAAGCTTTTAGTTGCAATTGTTCTATTTACAAGTGATATTCGTTTAAATATTAAAAGGTGAAGACAAAAGACAGATTCGACGAATTGAAGACACAAACGACCAAAAAGCTCAAAAGTACAAAATACAATCAAAGAGGTTCCAATTATTGATAAGAAACGTCTCGAAATTACAAGAGTACAAGATTCAAAACGCAAAGTACAAGATATTAAATTGTACGCAAGGACGTTCGAAAATTCGGAACCGGGACATGAGTCAACTCTCAACGCTCGACGCAATGGATTAAAAATTACAAGTTAACTATGTATATAAATATAATATAATATATAATTAATTATATTAATTATATATATATTATATTTATAAAATAAGCCGTCGGGAAAGAAAGAAGCCAAAGTTGTGAGCTGGAATTTCAAACTCCGCAACTCGCGGAGTTTGAAGGAGGAAATGGCCGCAACTCGCGGAGTTCCCCTGGACTCAATTCCCTATAAAAGCCAACGCAGTTCGACGAATTTTAATATCCATAATTCAATCTCTCTCTCAATATATACGTAAATATATATATAATTTATATTTTAATTTTAATTTTAATTTTAAATCCTAATAATAAGGGTATGTTAGCGAATGTTGTAAGGGTGTAAGTCGAAATTATGTCCGTGTAACACTATGCTATTTTTAATCATTGTAAGTTATGTTCAACCTTTTTACATTAATGTCTCGTAGCTAAGTTATTATTATGCTTATTTAATCCGAAGTAATCATGATGTTAGGCTAATTACTAAAATTGGGTAATTGGGCTTTGTACCATAATTGGGGTTTGGACAAAAGAACGATACTTGTGGAAATTAGACTATGGGCTATTAATGGGCTTTATATTTGTTTAACTAAATGATAGTTTGTTAATGTTAATATAAAGATTTATAATTGGACGTACCCATAAATTACCATATACACTCGATCGGACACGATGGGCGGGGTATTTATATGTACGAATAATCGTTCATTTAACCGGACACGGGAATGGATTAATAGCCACTAGAATAATTAAAACAGGGGTGAAATTATGTACAAGGACACTTGGTATAATTGATAACAAAGTATTAAAACCTTGGGTTACACTCAGTCGACATCCTGGTGTAATTATTAAACAAAGTATTAAAATCTTGTTACAGTTTAAGTCCCCAATTAGTTGGAATATTTAACTTCGGGTATAAGAATAATTTGACGAGGACACTCGCACTTTATATTTATGACTGATGGACTGTTATGGACAAAAACCAGATGGACATATTAAATAATACAGGACAAAGGACAATTAACCCATGGGCATAAAACTAAAATCAACACGTCAAACATCATGATTACGGAAGTTTAAATAAGCATAATTATTTTATTTCATATTTAATTTCCTTTATTTTATATTTAATTGCACTTCTAATTATCGCATTTTATTTTATTGTTATTATATTTAATTACACTTTTAATTATCGTACTTTTAATTATCGCAAGTTTATTTTATCGCACTTTTATTTATCGCAATTTCATTATCGTTATTTACTTTACGCTTTAAATTAAGTCTTGTATTTTTTTTTTTACATTTGGTTTTAACTGCGACTAAAGTTTTAAAATCGACAAACCAGTCATTAAACGGTAAAAATCCCCCTTTATAATAATAATATTACTTATATATATATTTGTATTTTTATAAAAGTAAACTAATATAGCGTTAAGCTTTGTTTAAAGATTTTCCCTGTGGAACGAACCGGACTTACTAAAAACTACACTACTGTACGATTAGGTACACTGCCTATAAGTGTTGTAGCAAGGTTTAAGTATATTCATTCTATAAATAAATAAATATCTTGTGTAAAATTGTATAATATTTAATAGTATTTCCTTGTAAAATATAAGCTATTTTATATACACCTCTGCTTTGACATCAAGTTATTTTTGGCGCCGCTGCCGGGGACAATCTAGCTTAAAAGCGGGAAGCGCAACGCTAAATATAAAAAATATAAAAAATTTATTTTTAGTTTACTTTTATTAAAATACGCTTTTGTAAAAATTCGTTTTTAATTATTCGAAAACATAAAAAGAAAACAAAAATATAAATATTTTTAAGATTTTGTTAAATATTTAAGTTTTATAAAGTTTCTTTATTTTTATTTTATAAAAATATAAGTTTTATTTAAATATTTTGTGTTTATTTAAAATATAAAATCAAAAACCGAAAAAAAGAAAAAAAAATTATATATATATATAAATCTAGTTTTAAGATTTTTATTTATAAAATTATAAAGTAGTTCTATTTTTATTTTAGTTTTTAAATATAAGTTTTTATTATATAAATATTTTTATTTAAAACAGAAAATATAAAGCATAATACAGAAAATATAAAAAAAAAACGCGTCGAATTAAAAACTGTACCAGAGTTGAATTTTAGAACCCCGCGACTCGCGGAGTTTTCCTGCTTCGGGCACCGCAACTCGCGGAGCAGCCCTGACACACGTGACAGAAACCCTAATCAACATTAATTACGGGTTTTATATTAATTAATTAACTTTTAACCCTAATTAGGTTTAATTTTAATATATTAATTAGTTTTACTTTTTATTTAATTTATATATTTAGTTAAATTAGTTTAATTAATGTAAAATTAATAGTTTTAATAAATAAATATTATAAAAATAATATTTTTATAAAAATTGTACTTTTTACAACTTTTTGTATATTTTTATATTTTATCCCTTTTTAATTGTTTTAGCGTAATATTTGTGTTTTTCGCTAGTTTTTAGTGTTAAACTTAGTTTTTGCCATAGTTATATTTTTATTTCTAGATTTTTAGGCTTTGCCGTAAAATCTCTTAAGTGCTTTTTCTTTAGACTAAGATTTAAGTGCTTTAGAATTCTGCGACGCCTTTTTAAGTTTTAGTTTTTTTTTTAAGTTATTGCCATTTGGGATATAGTTTTACTTATAAGCTTTAATATTTTTAGACGCTTTTTACCTATGTATCAATTATCATTCCAATTAGTAATCTCAATTTGCGATTATAATTTTAAGTTAGTGATAGTAATAAGGTTAGGTTAGTCGAGTGTTTTTAAGTTCTATAAGTTACGCTTTTTCTTTCTTATTTTTATTTTTCGATCTTTTTCCGACACGCTCTTTTTCTTTCTTATTTCTCGCTATTCTAGTTTTAGGACATAGATTTTTATTCTACTTCTTATCTAAATTTCTTAAAATTACGAAAATTTATTTTAAGTGGTTAAATTGATAGACATCAAAATTTTCTGGTTCGTAGTAATAGTTGGATTTGTACGTGGACCGGGTTATTGGAGCCAAACAGTCCTCAATTATATTGAGACCAAACGAATCCTGCCCCTCTGCTGGATCTTTTGGCTATTCGAAACGTGGGCAAAATCAGAAAAGTCTATTAATTGGATAACTTAAATAATTTTTCTTTCCTTTTAAAAAACTAATAGGATATTCAGTGAATGCACCGAGCAAGACGTTCACCACCTTTTGTACGTTCACCACCTGTAACTAGATCAAGACATCAAGCTAATATTGTCGCCGTTGATAATCCATTTTTTGAACCCGACCTCACAATTGAGAATCCGGAGAATATTCAGGGACAATTCATAGATCCTGAACCATTAAATTTTCCTCCGGAACCACCAATCATTCAAACAGAGATTGTTGAGGAACGAACCATTAAATCAGAATCCTCTAGTGATTCCTATTCTACAAATTCAATTATGGAAGTAACAGAACCTTTAAGTATGGAAGACCGAATGAGAGCTAAACGCACTGGCCAAGGTCACGCAATTACTCATCCAGACATTAATGCGCCAGATTATGAAATCAAAGGACAAATTCTACACATGGTGACTAATCAATGCCAATTTAGTGGTGCGCCGAAGGAAGATCCAAATGAACATCTTCGTACCTTTAATAGGATCTGCACACTATTTAAAATAAGAGAAGTAGAAGATGAACAAATATATCTCATGTTATTTCCCTGGACTTTAAAGGGAGAAGCCAAAGATTGGTTGGAATCGTTACCTGAAGGGGCGATCGATACACGGGACGTTTTAGTTGAAAAATTTCTTAAACAATTCTTTCCGGCATCTAAAGCCGTAAGACTTCAAGCAGAAATTGTTACGTTCACACAGAAACCGAATGAAACTCTATATGAGGCGTGGACCAGATTTGGAAAATTATTAAGAGGATGTCCGCAACATGGTTTAGACACCTGTCAAATAGTACAAATATTCTACCAAGGATGCGACATCACTACAAGAAAAGACATCGATATAGCAGCTGGTGGTTCCATTATGAAGAAAACCGAAACTGATGCTTATAAAATTATTGATAACACTGCTTCCCACTCACATGAGTGGCACCAAGAAAAAGATATCGTTAGATCATCTAAAGCAGCTAGAGCCGATTCTAGCCATGACTTAGATTCCATTTTCGCAAAGATAGATGCTATCGAGAGACGAATGGAAAAGATGACTAAGGATATTCACTCAATACGAATTAGTTGTGAGCAGTGTGGAGGACCACATTTGACAAAAGATTGTCTCAGTATTGAATTAACAATGGAACAAAGAGAGAATATTTCATACATAAACCAAAGGCCTGGAAATAATTATCAGAATAATTATCAACCGCCAAGACCGATTTACAATCAAAACCAGAACTATAACCGAAATATTCCATACAAAAACCAACAAGGTCCTAGCAATCAACAAGTATCCAACAATACTTACAATCAGCAAAGACCTAATTTTCAAAACAAACCACCACAACAAACCGATGATAAAAAGCCAAATTTAGAAGATATGATGACGAAGCTAGTTGAAACTCAAACGCAGTTTTTCACATCTCAGAAACAAACTAATGAACAAAATGCTCAAGCATTTAGAAATTAACAAGCTTCTATTCAAAACTTGGAACAAGAAGTAAGTAACCTAGCAAGGTTAATAGGTGAAAGAAAACCGGGAAGTCTACCTAGTGATACAAATGCTAACCCCCGGAAAGAAACAGCTAAAGCCATTACCACAAGAAGTGGTACAACACTTAAACCACCTGAAATACCTGTAACTTCTGATGAAGCTATTCCTACTCTACAAGAACCACAACCTGAACAAGATAAGGAAAAAGAACCGGTAGTTGAGAAAGTTAATGAAGATAACACAGTTAAGGCTAAACCTTATGTTAAACCATACCAACCACCACTTCCTTACCCGAGTAAAATGAAAAAATAGAAACTTGAAGCCGAGCAATCCAAATTCTTGGATATGTTTAAACAGATAAATGTAAATCTTCCTTTTATTGATGTGATTTCAGGAATGCCTAGATATGCTAAATTTCTGATAGATCTAATCTCGAATAGAAAGAAAATGGAAGAACTCTCGGCCGTTACTATGAATGCTAATTGTTCAGCAGTGCTGTTGAATAAGATACCAGAAAAACTATCTGATCCAGGAAGTTTCACAATTCCATGTTTTCTGGGTAGTCTTAGTTCAATAGAAGCATTGGCAGACTTAGGTGCTAGTATAAATTTAATGCCGTATTCACTATACGCTAAACTAGACCTTGGAGAATTGAAACCAACAAGAATAAGCATACAACTAGCCGATAGATCAATAAAATATCCTAGAGGGATAATGGAGAATATGCTAGTTAAAGTTGGTACTTTAGTATTTCCAGTAGATTTTGTTGTTCTGGACATGGAAGAAGATTCTCAAGTTCCTCTCATATTAGGAAGACCATTCTTAAACACGGCTAAAGCAATGATAGACGTGTTTGGTAAAAAACTGACCCTAAGTATAGAGGATGAGAGTTTTACCTTTTCAGTTGATAGAGCAATGCAACAACCGCAATCTGCAGATGATACATGTTATTATATTCAAACTATAGACTCACATGCAGAATTGTTAGAAGAATTTCCAGAATTACAAGGAACAGGAGAATGTTCTTTAGGAGAAGGTAATGAACCAATTGATGAAGCTGAAATGTTAGCTACACTTATAGCTAATGGATATGAACCAACAACAGAAGAAATTCAAATGCTAAAAGAAGAAGACAGATATCGATATAAATCATCGATAGAAGAACCTCCGAAATTAGAGTTAAAGCCACTTCCAAACCATTTGGAATATGCTTATTTACATGGTGAATCTGAATTACCTGTAATAATATCGTCTTCTCTTAATGAAAATGAGAAATCACAACTCATTTCTGTGTTGAAAGCTCATAAACCAGCCATTGCATGGAAGATTCATGATATTAAAGGAATAAGTCCTTCGTATTGCACACATAAAATCCTTATGGAAGAAGGTCATAAAACGTATGTGCAATGCCAACGAAGACTAAATCCTAATATGCAAGATGTAGTTAAGAAAGAAATTATTAAACTGCTAGATGCAGGTTTAATATATCCAATTTCTGATAGTCCATGGGTAAGCCCAGTTCAATGCGTGCCTAAGAAGGGTGGCATGACTGTCATTACAAATGAGAAAAATGAGCTTATTCCTACTAGGACTGTAACAGGATGGCGTGTATGTATTGATTATAGAAAATTAAATGACGCCACCAGAAAAGATCACTTTCCCTTACCTTTCATTGATCAAATGTTGGAAAGATTAGCCGGAAATAGTTACTATTGTTTTCTAGATGGATTTTCCGGATATTTTCAAATTCCAATAGCACCCGAGGACCAAGAGAAAACCACGTTCACGTGCCCTTATGGTACTTTTGCTTACAAACGCATGCCATTTGGACTTTGCAACGCCCCTGCAACCTTTCAAAGGTGTATGATGGCGATTTTTCATGACATGATAGAAGAATGCATGGAAGTTTTCATGGATGACTTTTCAGTCTTCGGCGATACATTTGAATCATGTCTAGTTAATCTGGAACGAATGCTTATTAGATGCGAACAATCAAATCTAGTACTTAATTGGGAGAAATGCCATTTCATGGTTAAAGAAGTCATCGTTCTTGGTCATAAAATTTCAAAGGAAGGAATTGAAGTGGATAGAGCTAAAGTAGATGTAATTGCTAAACTTCCACATCCAACCAATGTTAGAGGAGTTAGGAGTTTTCTAGGGCATGCCGGTTTTTACCGACGTTTCATAAAAGATTTTTCTAAAATTGCCACTCCTATGAATAAACTCCTAGAAAAGGATGCTCCATTCATCTTTTTAGATGAATGTATCAAATCTTTTAATATTCTTAAAGAAAAACTCACTAATGCGCCGATCATGATAACACCAAATTGGAATCTACCGTTTGAACTAATGTGCGATGCAAGTGATTTTGCAATGGGAGCCATTTTAGGACAAAGGATTGAAAAAAGATTTCAACCTATATATTATGCTAGTAAGACGTTACAAGGAGCACAAACAAATTATACAACTACTGAAAAAGAACTCCTTGCTATTGTCTTTGCTTTTGACAAATTTCGATCATATCTCGTTCTGGCTAAAATGGTGGTCTATACCGACCATTCTGCTCTTAGATACCTATTTTCGAAACAAGATGCTAAACCAAGATTAATCTGTTGGATCTTACTCTTACAGGAGTTCGATATTGAAATCCGAGATAAAAATGGAGCAGAAAATCTCGCCGCTGATCATCTTTCTCGTCTTGAAAATCCCGAATTAGAAGTTCTAAATGAATCGGCCATACAAGACAACTTTCCTGATGAATATCTATTGAAGATAGATTATAATGAAATCCCATGGTTTACAGACTATGCAAACTACTTAGTTTGTGGATACCTTGAAAAAGGATTATCATACCAAAAACGAAAGAAATTCTTCAGTGATATAAAACACTATTTCTGGGAAGATCCACATTTGTTTAAAAGTTGTCCCGATGGAATAATACGCCGATGTGTATTTGGAAATGAAGCTAGTAAAATCTTAAACCATTGTCACACAGGACCAACAGGAGGGCATTATGGGCCTCAATTAGCAGCAAGAAAAGTTTATGAAGCTGGATTCTATTGGCCTACAATTTACAAAGACACACACCTTCTTTGCAAATCCTGTGATGCTTGTCAAAGGGCCGAAAAAATAAGTCAACGTGATAAAATGCCACAAAATGTCATTCAAGTATGTGAAGTATTTGACATTTGGGGTATTGACTTTATGGGTCCATTTCCAAAATCTCATAATAATCTCTACATTCTCGTTGCCATTGATTATGTATCTAAATGGGCGGAAGCACAAGCTCTCCCAACTAATGATGCACGAGTTGTAGTCAACTTTTTAAAACGTCTTTTTGCAAGGTTTGGAACACCGAAAGCTTTAATAAGTGATCGGTGTACTCATTTCAGTAATAATCAACTTGAGAAAGTTCTTAAAAGATATGGAGTAACTCATAAAATCTTCACTGCTTATCATCCACAAACAAGTGGACAAGTTGAAAATACCAACCGAGCTTTAAAACGTATTCTAGAGAAAACCGTAGGATCAAATCCGAAGGAATGGTCCATTAAATTGGAAGATGCACTCTGGGCTTTTAGAACAGCCTACAAAACTCCAATTGGAATTACACCTTTTAAACTCGTTTACGGAAAAGCATGTCATCTTCCAGTAGAAATTGAACACAAAGTATTTTGGGCTTTGAAGACATGTAATCTTGATTTACATGAAGCCGGACGTCTACGATTAAGTCAACTAAACGAATTAGAAGAATTAAGACATGAAGCATACGAAAATTCGTTAATCTATAAGGAAAGAACAAAGAAATGGCATGATAAAAGAATCAGAAGTTCAAAAGAATTTAAAGAAGGAGACAGAGTTCTTCTTTTCAATTCACGATTCAAGCTATTTCCTGGAAAATTGAAATCAAGATGGTCTGGACCATTCATAGTCAAAAGAGTTTTCCCATACGGAACGATAGAATTAATAAATTCAAATGGGATTGAATTTAAAGTTAATGGTCACAGAGTTAAACATTACATAGATAGTCCGATGGAAGTCAACAACGAAGTTAATCACAATTTTGATACCACAGCTAACTAAGTGTGGGGAGAATCAAGTCTTTTAAGGATTTTATGTATTTCCGTTAGAGTTAGATTTTCTGTTTTCATGTAGTTCTCGAAAATGGAACCCGAATGGTCTTTCCCTAGCAGACCCTAAAGAACTAGTCTTCTCCCCCCATTCTGAATTTTTATTTTTTTTAGGAAATGAAGACTGCCTGTGAACTAAACCATGGTCTAATGCTACACGCTTTGATCACTAAACGTAATAATGACACACTACCGAGTGAAATAGTATCAGTAATCAGAGAAAGATTGGACGGAGTAAGAAAAGAATCCAGATGCGAAGATAATAAGTTACAATTTGGTAAAGGAAAATCAAAATCCGCAGGGAAAAGAAGAGCACGACACCTAGAAAGATGTCACAAATGCAAAAAATGGTCACATGGAGGTAAATGTTCAAATAATCAAACCTATTCAAATACCGAATTTGTTACTTTATGCAGAGACGGACCGTTCATATGTTTAGAAGAAAAAACACCGAATGCTCGAGGTTACGCCTATGTAGCCATGGAAAACCAATTAAACCGACTATCTTATGAATGGGATAGATCGTATAACTAAGAATACTATCTCACAGGTAAGTCTGTACAGTTTTTTGTTTTTATTTTTATTTTTATTTTTAACCTTTTGATAATAAACGGTAATTTGTTCGCTATAAAGTATTAAATTGGTATTGAATAAAATTAGGTTTGGCGACCGAAATTATTGATATCATACAAAAATTTATTACATCACTGCGAAATTTAACGTTTATTCTTAAGGTATAAATATCTTTAATCAATCAATTTAAAATATTTCAAAAATTTGTCATGAGTTAAATTAGGTCATGGAACTGAAATTACTTTACCGAAAAGAGGGGCGCATGTTTTTGATAATATTTGATTGATTAAAGTGGGATAAAAGCCAAAAAGATTTTTAATTTTATTTTTACAATGTTTTAAAATTAATATATAAAAATTAAAATAATATTGTAAACTTTTTAAAATTAATATATTTAAAATTGTAAATATTTGAAAAATTAATCTTTTCAATATAAGTTTGTATGTTTAAAAACAAAAATATAATATAAGTTTGGTGTGAATTTTTAATTTTTATTATATGAATTTTGAATTTTATGCATTTTAAATTTAAGTTTGGTGTGAATTTAAAAACAAAAATTTACTTTATTTCGCTAAGTTAAAAATATGATTTTTAAAATTCGTCGTAAGTTGAAGACTAGGTCTTTGAACCGAAATTGCTTTACCCGAGGAAGGGACGAGAACTTTTATTACCATTATTTTTAATCTTATTGAATTAAAGTATGCCAAAAACATTAAAAAACCTAAAAATCTAAGCTTTTAAAACAATCGCTACAAAAAGACAAATTTTAAAATTTTGTCGAAGGACGGACTAAGACATCGATCCGAAACGACCTCGTCCTAAATAACAAAGGAAAACAAAATTTTAAATTTATTTTATATTTGTTTTATAAGTTAAGATTTTATTTAAAAAAAAAAATATCAAACCCCGCGACTCGCGGAGTTTGAAGGGTCAAACACCACGACTCGCAGAGGGACCAAAACCCAGAAAAAAATAAAAACGTAAACTGATCAGTCCACACACCACACCACAAAAAAAACTGCGAAATAAAACCCGAAAAAACCCGAAAAAGACCTCCCAAATTCACAATTTTTCACCGTTAATCATCAAATCTTTTACTAAAATCATGTTAAGAAGGATGCTATCAAGGAATTACTCAAGAAAAACGGTAAATTTCTACACCTAAACACCATTTAATCTGAAAATTGGTGTTCTTGAGCAATTTTATACCCAATTCGATTTTGATGCTTTTTAGTGTAATTATGCTTAAATTGCTTATGTATTATGCTTGTATAACTTAGATTGATGCTATTTAATATAATTAGAAGCCTTAAACTTCAAATTTTGAGTAATCTAGGGTTTGTGTTCTTGAGCAATTTGGGGCTTTTTGATATAAACAGGTTATGGCCGATTTTTGTCATGAATTGTTGCTAAATTAAGTAGTGTAACATGTTTAGGTAGTTAAATGATCCAAACTTTGAGCCTAAACATGATTTTGAGAATTAAAGTGAACTTTTTCAAGTCTAAAATTCATGAACTTGATTTTTGAGAGATAATGCCAATTGAGACTTGTTTAATTGCTAGTAATGATTATTTTGACATGTTATTTGAGTTGAATGCTTATGAACTTGGCGAACATTTTCGTATATGCTTATTTGAAAAAGTGTAGATTTGATAAAAATATGAAAATGAGCTTAAGTTTGATATAAATTGGACATGTTATTGTAATTATTTTGATTGATGATTTTGCTGACATTAATGCATATTTGGATGCACAAAATTTGTGTTTGATGTGTTGATAGTGCTCCAAATGAATATATATTTTGTAGCAATATCCTCCCAATATGTAAATTATTTAGTTGTAATTGTCCTATTTTAAGTTGTAATCGTTTATATTAAATAAGTGCGAAGACAAAAGGCGAAAACGAAGAATTGAAGACGCAAATATCCAAAAAGCTCAAATGTACAAGATACAATCCAAGTGGTTCAATTTAATGATGAGAAACGTCTAAAATTGACAAGAGTACAAGTTACGAAATGAAAAATATGAAGATTAAAGAATTGGAGAAAAAGTGCCACTAAAGCTGGAAAAGTGCCACTAAAGCCATAGTGCACTCAAAAGTGCCACTAAAAAGTGAGTAAAAGACTCGCACGGATTTTGGAAGTTAAGGAAAATAATTTTTGTGCAAAATTACAAATCGCGAAATGCAAAATACAAGATATTAAATTATACGAAAGGACGTTCGAAAATCCGGAACCGGTACCCGAGCCAACTATCAACGCCCGACTCAACGGACCAAAAATTATGAGTCTACTATGTACAAGAATATAATATAATATATATATAATTATGAGTCTACTATAGTGTTGTAGCAAGGTTTAGGTATATCCCATTTGTAAATAAATAATTAAAACTTGTGTAAAATTGTAGCATATTTAATAGTATTTCCTAGTAAAAATATAAACTATTTCGTACCCCCACGCTACGACATCAAGTTTTTGGTGCCGCAGCCGGGGATTCGGCGAAACACTATATTTTATAAATATATTTGTATATCATTTTTAGAAAAACAATATAAAAAAAATAATAAAAAAAAACCAAAAATATAAAAAGAAAAACAAAAATTTATATATTTTTAAGAGTTTGTTAAAGTTTTATAAAGTTTCTTTATTTTTATTTTAGTTTATAAAAATATAAGTTTTATTTAAATATTTTGTATTTATATAAAAACAGAAAATTAGAAAACAAAAAAAAATTAAATAAAAACTCTCGGGCCCGAACACTGTAGCAGCCCAGCTCCTGGCCCGAAACCCTACCTCATGCGATCGCATGAGATTTTAACTACCAAACCATGCGATCGCATGGCTTGAGTTGACAGGCCTGGTAACCTCAGCCGACAGTTTAGGGTTTTAATTAATTTGTAATTATTATTATTATTATTTAATTAAACCCTAATTAGGTTTAGTTTTAATATTATTTAGTTTAATTTTTAGATTTAATTTGTATTTTTAGTTTAATTAGTTTAATTATAAAACTAATAGTTTTATAAAATAAATAATATAAAAATAATATTTTTATAAAAATTGTACTTTTTACAACTTTAAGTTTTAATTTTATATTTTGTACCTTTTTATTCATTTTAGCGTAATTTTTGTATTTTTCGTTCGTATTTAGTTTTAATATATAGTTTTTGCCATAGTTATTTTTATTTTTAGATTTTTAGGCTTTGCCGTAAAATCCCTTAAGTGCTTTTTCTTTAGACTAAGATCTAGGTGCTTTAGAATTTTGCGACGCCGCTTTTTAGTTTTTTTTTTAAGTTATTGCAATTTGGGATATAGTTTTACTTTTAAGCTTTAATATTTTTAGACGCAACTTTTAATTCTTAGTTTTTAGTTTTTTTTTTAAGTTTCGACGCGCTACTTTCTAATTTTTATTTTTCGACGCCTATTATTTTTCGACCTTTTATTTTTCAACATTTTTCGACGCGCTCGTTTTCTTTCTTATTTCTCGCCACTCTAGTTTTTAGGACTTAGAATTTTCTCTATTTCTTCTCTAATAATTCAAAATGAAAAATTATTTTAAGCGGTTAAATTGATAGACATCCAAATTTCTGCTTCGTAGTAATAGTTGGATTTGTTAGTGGCTGAGTTGTGAGCTTCCGATTTAAAGGGTTCTGGCTCCCTGCTGCATCTATTGGCTATTCGAAACGTGGGCAAAAGTAGAAAAGTCTATTAATTTGATAACTTATATAATTTTTATTTTTATAACTAATAAGATAATTAAGTTAATGCACCACATTGTAGCTAAAATTTGGTATAAAAAAAGTGTATTATGGAAAATTTTGAGAATATGTTGGAAACTCTTTCTGACATGCGAAATCAATTTAATCAATACTCTCAAACGAGTGTTGATGAAAATTCATTCGGTCAATCTTGGATCACGAATGACGAAACAATAACTAGTTGTGAAATCTGTGGAGATTATCACTCAACATGGGAATGTTATTATTACGTTCCTATGGAAAATTATGAACCCATGGAACCTGAAGGGAACGATTATGAAGAATACAATTCAAATTGGGATTATTCCCAAGAAAATTTCCAAACTCCACAACCAGAAGACGAGGAAAATTATGTGTCTGAAAATTCTTTAGATTATATGAAAATCAAACTCGAAGAACTTGATGCTCAAAATGAACAAATGAGAGAGTTTGTAAATAGGCAAGCTGAAACTCTATCAGATTACACACCTGTTGATCTAAGAAATATTGTGCAAGAAAATCTCATATCATCGAATTTTGATGAATTCGAGAGCTCCGAAATCACCAACTATCCCGATGATACTTTTCATTCAGTCTTACCAATTTCACAACATATCGACACATTAGCCTCTACCGAAGAAATCATCGATCAATCAATGAATGAAGAAGAAGTAAGGGTGACAAATTGGTACTCTTGGGAAAATGATAACGTTGAAAATTTTACCCCCGAGATCAAAATGGTGGGACCGATAAGTACCATTAATGAAGAAGAATTTGCTTCGATCCCGAAATTCACCATTCCACAACCTTCCAACCCAATATTCTCAATAGACGAGTCATCTACCAAAGATGAACTACAAGCTGTAATAGATATTGACACCTCGAATTTCACCCAATTGGGTAATAGAGGTGAAAACCTTGATCCCGAGAATGAACGAAAGGAAATGTTAGGAATTGTCCACCCTATAGAAATATGTATGTCGGTGTATATCGATCCATTTGACCAAGAACCAGAAAAGAGACGTATCCATTTACTAAAAGCTACACTTAAAAAAGAATTAAGGAGTGACGATCGAGTGGTTCTAAACTTTAAATCCATTGATATATTATACACCACCCGAGATGTAAATAACTGGCTCACTATTTTAATTCGTGAAACTTATTCTACCGACTTCACATATCGTCAGCTAAGTGTGGGGAAGTCTAACCCCACTTAACGTTAAATTTGGGGTTCGGGTTAGTACATAACTCGTTAATAAAAAAAATGCATGACGAGTTAGGGTAAAAGACGTATTTTCAAAGTTTAGCAAACAGTTCAGAAAAGCAACTGTTTTCGAAGAAAAACATGTGTGATAAAACAAGAAGGAATGAACGATGAGGCGCGCCATCTATCATTCGACGAGCTTTGTAATTACAAACTGGGTATTTTTAATCACTTTCTACACTTATCACCCTCGTGAATTTATAATTATAGTCTGATTTCATGCAAATGAGGGCATTGCATGATCTTAAGTGTGGGGAAGGGTTATAAATTCTCTCGGGTTTATACTTGGCTTATTTTCTAAATTTTATGAAAATTTTAAAAATTTTCAACTAAATGAATTCAAAATCATGTTTATACATATTTATGAACGATGAAAATTAGGTGTTAATACCGAAATTATCGTTACCTCGGAAAGGACATAAATTGAGAAACATCCTAAAACGATTGAATTCATTTAAAATGGAATAAAGGAGAATAAAAAGGCAAAGAAAGAAACTAAGTGTGGAGAGAATGTACCAAGTTATTCAATTAAAAACTATCTATCACATGTTTCTGTAAAGTTATTGCAGGTACTTTTGTTTTGGACGATTTTAATCAGTTTTACCCGATTTACTGTAATATATTTGAAAGAAAAGATGGATCTACACGATGAATCAATTCCATCATTAAGAGGAAGTAAAGTCTTCCGGAAAAAGACACGCGCTTCTTGATTTAGGTCAAGAAGTTGTCGTCCAGACCAGCTGTAGGTTGACGAAAAATCTAGAAAAGTCATCTCTAAAATCAGCAGGAAATCCACGGACCTCAGCATCAAACAGGGTCGCCAAGTGGTCAGACTTATCCTAACCATGAGAGGATCTGTCTCGTAAAATGGGAAGGGTGCCGTGCAAATTAGCTTGATAAGACTAATGAATCAGATCCCCAGAAAGGATAATCTCCTTAAAAATTAAAAATCAGCTTTTAAGACTGATATTACTCAATCCTTGAGATTAACTTTAAAGATTGAGAATTACAAACTCATGGAATTCGATGATATCTAAACTCGAGCTTGAACGAGAAAATATTTTGATCAAATTAAAACCGATTTGTTTTTTTTGAAAATTCATTTTCAATGCGTTTATTACCATTGAATGTAAAATCCTCGGAATTCACCTGGAATTCATTAGGTCACCTGAACCAAATCGGGTGTCAACCGTAAGAACGGTGGTTGCATAGCATGGTCGAAGACAGGACCTTGTGCCAGACCGAAGAAAAATTATAAGGGTGAGCTTTACTATTGCTCCTACCAAGGATAGTAATAACATCCGACATGTTTTTGGACCATAATCAAATGCATGTCATTAGACATTGCCTTAACAGTTGCTTGTTCAACGCTTTCCTTTACAACCGGATGGTAGTTTGCCGAAAGGTAATATACGGAGCAAGTATACTGGACGTGTTGCTTTCCTAATACAAGGTTAGCAAGTGGGTGACACAAAACCGTAAGTTTTGAGCTAAAATTTTAAAATCTGAAACCCACAAAACCCACAAAAATATTTTGCAAACACCGGTGAAGGGTTATTCTGGAAAACTTATCTAGGATGAAAGCTAGAATGAATTTTCAAAAAGATCAAATGTTTTCATAAAGATCCAATTTCCTTAAGGATCTAAATTTTCATAGTCATGTGGGACTGTAAACCACATCGTTACTATCATTGTTTATACCGCCGTATTAAAATCACTGATATATAAAGTGTGAGAATAAAAAAAGTGATTCGAGTGAAGTGTGATTTAATTTTAAGTTCTGTATTGCTTGAGGACAAGCAACGTTCAAGTGTGGAGATATTTGATAGTGCTCCAAATGAATATATATTTTGTAGCAATATCCTCCCAATATGTAAATTATTTAGTTGTAATTGTCCTATTTTAAGTTGTAATCGTTTATATTAAATAAGTGCGAAGACAAAAGGCGAAAACGAAGAATTGAAGACGTAAATATCCAAAAAGCTCAAATGTACAAGATACAATCCAAGTGGTTCAATTTAATGATGAGAAACGTCTAAAATTGACAAGAGTACAAGTTACGAAATGAAAAACATGAAGATTAAAGAATTGGAGAAAAAGTGCCACTAAAGCTGGAAAAGTGCCACTAAAGCCATAGTGCACTCAAAAGTGCCACTAAAAAGTGAGTAAAAGACTCGCACGGATTTTGGAAGTTAAGGAAAATAATTTTTGTGAAAAATTACAAATCGCGAAATGCAAAGTACAAGATATTAAATTATACGAAAGGACGTTCGAAAATCCGGAACCGGTACCCGAGCCAACTATCAACGCCCGACTCAACGGACCAAAAATTATGAGTCTACTATGTACAAGAATATAATATAATATATATATAATTATATAAATTATATATAAATTATATATATTTATATATTATGTCGACAAAGAAGAAAACAAGCAAATGTGGCTGGATCCAGCTGGCCATGCGATCGCATGGCCTGGAAGGCAAAAAGCCATGCGATCGCATGGGGCCAAAATCCTGGCCACATCTATAAATAACCAACGAATTTGACGAGTAAAATATATATATATATATATATATATATATATATATATATATATATATATATATATATATATATATATATATATATATATATATATATATATATATATATATATCATACTCCTCTGTAATAATAATAAAAATATATAATATATATATATATATATATATATATATATATATATATATATATATATATATATATATATATATATATATATATATATATATATATATATATATATATATATATATAGTATAGTGTAGTTTTATATTAGATTAGTTTTGGGTTATGCAAAGGTTATTTTACGGGTTTTAAAGTCGGAGCTCTGTCCGTGTAACACTACGCGATAAATAATCAATGTAAGCTATGTTCTCCTTTTTAAATTAATGTCTTGTACTTAAGTTATTATTATGCTTATTTAAAACGAAGTAATCATGACGTTGGGATAAAAATATTAAAATTGGGTAATTGGGCTTTGTACCATAATTGGGGTTTGGACAAAAGAACGACACTTGTGGAAATTAGACTATGGGCTATTAATGGGCTTTATATTTGTTTAACTAAATGATAGTTTGTTAATTTTAATATAAACATTTACAATTGGACGTACCTATAAATAACCATATACACTCGATCGGACACGATGGGCGGGATATTTATATGTACGAATAATCGTTCATTTAACCGGACACGGGAATGGATTAATAGTCTATGGAATTATTAAAACAGGGGTGAAATTATGTACAAGGACACTTGGCGTAATTGTTAACAAAGGATTAAAACGTTGGGTTACACGCAGTCGATATCCTGGTGTAATTATTAAACAAAGTATTAAAACCTTGTTACAGTTTAAGTCCCCAGTTAGTTGGAATATTTGACTTCGGGTATAAGGATAATTTGACGAGGACACTCGCACTTTAAATTTATGACCGATGGACTGTTATGGACAAAAACCAGACGGACATATTAAATAATCCAGGACAAAGGACAATTAACCCAGGGTAATAAATAATCAAAACGTCAAACATCATGGTTACGGAAGCTTAAATAAGCATAATATATTTTATTTCATTTTTCCTCGTACTTTTATTTATTGTCATTTTAATTATTGTTATTTATTTTATATTGTTATTTAAATATCGTCATTTACTATACGCTTCGCTTAAAATATAAATCGACAAACCGGTCATTAAACGGTAAACCCCCTTTTATATATTATTATATATAATTATATATATTTTGTACAAATATAGTTGTTTAAAAATATAGTGTGCAATAAGCCCGCTCTCTGTGGAACGAACCGGACTTACTAAAAACTATACTACTCTACGATTAGGTACACTGCCTATAGTGTTATAGCAAGGTTTAGGTATATCCCATTTGTAAATAAATAATTAAAACTTGTGTAAAATTGTAGCATATTTAATAGTATTTCCTAGTAAAAATATAAACTATTTCGTACCCCCACGCTACGACATCAAGTTTTTGGTGCCGCAGTCGGGGATTCGGCGAAACACTATATTTTATAAATATATTTGTATATCATTTTTAGAAAAACAATATAAAAAAAATAATAAAAAAAACCAAAAATATAAAAAGAAAAACAAAAATTTATATATTTTTAAGAGTTTGTTAAAGTTTTATAAAGTTTCTTTATTTTTATTTTAGTTTATAAAAATATAAGTTTTATTTAAATATTTTGTATTTATATAAAAACAGAAAATTAGAAAACAAAAAAAAATTAAATAAAAACTCTCGGGCCCGAACACTGTAGCAGCCCAGCTCCTGGCCCGAAACCCTACCTCATGCGATCGCATGAGATTTTAACTACCAAACCATGCGATCGCATGGCTTGAGTTGACAGGCCTGGTAACCTCAGCCGACAGTTTAGGGTTTTAATTAATTTGTAATTATTATTATTATTATTTAATTAAACCCTAATTAGGTTTAGTTTTAATATTATTTAGTTTAATTTTTAAATTTAATTTGTATTTTTAGTTTAATTAGTTTAATTATAAAACTAATAGTTTTATAAAATAAATAATATAAAAATAATATTTTTATAAAAATTGTACTTTTTACAACTTTAAGTTTTAATTTTATATTTTGTACCTTTTTATTCGTTTTAGCGTAATTTTTGTATTTTTCGTTCGTATTTAGTTTTAATATATAGTTTTTGCCATAGTTATTTTTATTTTTAGATTTTTAGGCTTTGCCGTAAAATCCCTTAAGTGCTTTTTCTTTAGACTAAGATCTAGGTGCTTTAGAATTTTGCGACGCCGCTTTTTAGTTTTTTTTTTAAGTTATTGCAATTTGGGATATAGTTTTACTTTTAAGCTTTAATATTTTTAGACGCAACTTTTAATTCTTAGTTTTTAGTTTTTTTTTAAGTTTCGACGCGCTACTTTCTAATTTTTATTTTTCGACGCCTATTATTTTTCGACCTTTTATTTTTCAACATTTTTCGACGCGCTCTTTTTCTTTCTTATTTCTCGCCACTCTAGTTTTTAGGACTTAGAATTTTCTCTATTTCTTCTCTAATAATTCAAAATGAAAAATTATTTTAAGCGGTTAAATTGATAGACATCCAAATTTTCTGCTTCGTAGTAATAGTTGGATTTGTTAGTGGCTGAGTTGTGAGCTTCCGATTTAAAGGGTTCTGGCTCCCTGCTGCATCTATTGGCTATTCGAAACGTGGGCAAAAGCAGAAAAGTCTATTAATTTGATAACTTATATAATTTTTATTTTTATAACTAATAGGATAATTAAGTAAATGCACCACATTGTAGCTAAAATTTGGTATAAAAAAAGTGTATTATGGAAAATTTTGAGAATATGTTGGAAACTCTTTCTGACATGCGAAATCAATTTAATCAATACTCTCAAACGAGTGTTGATGAAAATTCATTCGGTCAATCTTGGATCACGAATGACGAAACAATAACTAGTTGTGAAATCTGTGGAGATTATCACTCAACATGGGAATGTTATTATTACGTTCCTATGGAAAATTATAAACCCATGGAACCTGAAGGGAACGATTATGAAGAATACAATTCAAATTGGGATTATTCCCAAGAAAATTTCCAAACTCCACAACCAGAAGACGAGGAAAATTATGTGTCTGAAAATTCTTTAGATTATATGAAAATCAAACTCGAAGAACTTGATGCTCAAAATGAACAAATGAGAGAGTTTGTAAATAGGCAAGCTGAAACTCTATCAGATTACACACCTGTTGATCTAAGAAATATTGTGCAAGAAAATCTCATATCATCGAATTTTGATGAATTCGAGAGCTCCGAAATTACCAACTATCCCGATGATACTTTTCATTCAGTCTTACCAATTTCACAACATATCGACACATTAGCCTCTACCGACGAAATCATCGATCAATCAATGAATGAAGAAGAAGTAAGGGTGACAAATTGGTACTCTTGGGAAAATGATAATGTTGAAAATTTTACCCCCGAGATCAAAATGGTGGGACCGATAAGTACCGTTAATGAAGAAGAATTTGCTTCGATCCCGAAATTCACCATTCCACAACCTTCCAACCCAATATTCTCAATAGACGAGTCATCTACCAAAGATGAACTACAAGCTGTAATAGATATTGACACCTCGAATTTCACCCAATTGGGTAATAGAGGTGAAAACCTTGATCCTGAGAATGAACGAAAGGAAATGTTAGGAATTGTCCACCCTATAGAAATATGTATGTCGGTGTATATCGATCCATTTGACCAAGAACCAGAAAAGAGACGTATCCATTTACTAAAAGCTACACTTAAAAAAGAATTAAGGAGTGACGATCGAGTGGTTCTAAACTTTAAACCCATTGATATATTATACACCACCCGAGATGTAAATAACTGGCTCACTATTCTAATTCGTGAAACTTATTCTACCGACTTCACATATCGTCAGCTAAGTGTGGGGAAGTCTAACCCCACTTAACGTTAAATTTGGGGTTCGGGTTAGTACATAACTCGTTAATAAAAAAAAATGCATGACGAGTTAGGGTAAAAGACGTATTTTCAAAGTTTAGCAAACAGTTCAGAAAAGCAACTGTTTTCGAAGAAAAACATGTGTGATAAAACAAGAAGGAATGAACGATGAGGCGCGCCATCTATCATTCGACGAGCTTTGTAATTACAAACTGGGTATTTTTAATCACTTTCTACACTTATCACCCTCGTGAATTTATAATTATAGTCTGATTTCATGCAAATGAGGGCATTGCATGATCTCAAGTGTGGGGAAGGGTTATAAATTCTCTCGGGTTTATACTTGGCTTATTTTCTAAATTTTATGAAAATTTTAAAAATTTTCAACTAAATGAATTCAAAATCATGTTTATACATATTTATGAACGATGAAAATTAGGTGTTAATACCGAAATTATCGTTACCTCGGAAAGGACATAAATTGAGAAACATCCTAAACGATTGAATTCATTTAAAATGGAATAAAGGAGAATAAAAAGGCAAAGAAAGAAACTAAGTGTGGAGAGAATGTACCAAGTTATTCAATTAAAAACTATCTATCACATGTTTCTATAAAGTTATTGCAGGTACTTTTGTTTTGGACGATTTTAATCAGTTTTACCCGATTTACTGTAATATATTTGAAAGAAAAGATGGATCTACACGATGAATCAATTCCATCATTAAGAGGAAGTAAAGTCTTCCGGAAAAAGACACGCGCTTCTTGATTTAGGTCAAGAAGTTGTCGTCCAGACCAGCTGTAGGTTGACAAAAAATCTAGAAAAGTCATCTCTAAAATCAGCAGGAAATCCACGGACCTCAGCATCAAACAGGGTCGCCAAGTGGTCAGACTTATCCTAACCATGAGAGGATCTGTCTCGTAAAATGGGGAGGGCGCTGATGTGTGCAGCGGGGTGTACGAAATAGTATTAATTTTTACTACAAAATGCGACGAAATATTACACAAGTTTTATTTATTTATTTATCGAGTGGATATACCTAAACCTTGCTACAACACTTATAGGCAGTGTACCTAATCGTAGAGTAGTGTAGTTTTTAGTAAGTCCGGTTCGTTCCACAGGGAGCTGGTGAAGTTAACGCTATATTATTAAGTTTATTTGTAAAAATATATATATAAATAAGTAGTAGTATTATTATAAAATGGGGGTTTTACCGTTTAATGACCGGTTTGTCGATTTTAAGCGTAAAAATAAATGACAAAAATTAAAGTGCGTAAAATAAATTGCGATAAATAAAATGACAGAAAATAAAATGACAGAAAATAAAAGTGCGATGAAAAATACAATAAAACAATTATGCTTATTTAAACTTCCGTAACCATGATGTTTGACTTTTTGATTTTAATTAATTGTCCAATGGGTTAATTGTCCTTTGTCCTGGATTATTTGAAACCTATGTGGTTTTTGTCCAAAATAGTTCATCGGTCATAAATATAAAGTGCGAGTGTCCTCGTCAAATTACCCTTATACCCGAAGTCAAATATTCCAACTGATTAAGGATTTAAACTGTGACGCAGTTATCACTTCTGTCAACAATTACACCAGTTATCACTGTATGTAATCCACCCCTGTTTTGATTAGATATGAATATTAATTTACCCACTTGATCAGTTTGAATAATCAATTACCCAACCCGAATAATTAATTAAATGATTATAATAGATTCCATATGAACGTCGCTAAATAGGACAACCATAATCATTATTAATTATAAGGATAATTAATTTGAAGATAGGTTCGACAGACTCCAATGAGTTGTCACTCAATTAGACAATACCCCCCATCTATTAATAGTCAATAGTCCAATTTCCACAAGTGTCGGTCTTTTGCCCAAACCCTAATTATGGTACAAAATCCAATAACCCC
Organism: Rutidosis leptorrhynchoides; assembly: GCF_046630445.1. Classification (NCBI taxonomy): domain Eukaryota; kingdom Viridiplantae; phylum Streptophyta; class Magnoliopsida; order Asterales; family Asteraceae; genus Rutidosis; species Rutidosis leptorrhynchoides. The sequence goes on from NC_092333.1 coordinate 171,309,524, forward strand.
GTCTTAATATTTAGCCTAACATCACGATTACTTCAATTTAAATAAGCATAATAATGACTTAGCTACTAGACATTAATTTAAAAAAGAAAGAACATAGCTTACAGTGGTGATTAATCGCGTAGCGTTACACGGACAGAGTTCCTACTTTAAAACCCGTAAAACATTTCTTACAATAACCCAATTATTATTAATCTTAAATTAAACTTAATATTATAAATATAAATATAAATTACATAAGAAAGAAAGAAGATTGGAAAAAGGTGTATCTAAATCATCGATTTAGATGGCCTTTTATAGGTAAATGATAAATTGAAATTTTCACTTATGACCCCTGAACTATGCTCAATTAACAACTTTTTATTATTTAATATTATTCTTATTATGAATTATTTAAATATTATATTATATTCTTGTGCATAGTTGACTTGTACTTTCAGCTCCGTTGCGTCGAGCGTTGATAGTTGGCTCGGGTACCGGTTCCGGATTTTCGAACGTCCTTTCGTATAATTTAATATCTTGTACTTTGCGTTTTGTAACTTGTACTCTTGTCATTTTTAGACGTTTCTCATCAATAAATTGAACCTTTTGAATTGTATCTTGTACATTTGAGCTTTTTTGGACGTTTTGGTCTTTCAAATCTTTGTTTTTGTCTTTAAATCTTCATTTTCGAGCGATTTGCGTCTTTCGTCTTCGCACTTATTTATTTAACTATTACAACTAAAAATAAGGAAATTACATTTAAAAACTTTACATATTGGAACGATATTGCTACTAAATATATGTTCATTTGGAGCACTATCAAATATCCCCACACTTGAACGTTGCTTGTCCTCAAGCAATACAGTCTTGAAACAATATAATACATCACACGAGTCACTTCTTTATCCTTCACACTTTGTACATCAGTGATTTTGATATAGCGTTATAAACAATGACAGTAACAATAGAACCATGGTTAAAGGTGGGTGTGTCATCCACAGTTGCCTCGGGTTTAGGTCAACGACACTTGCAATCAAATAGCCGATTTACTTTCGGTTTCCAAAGCAAAGTGCACATTTGAAAGGCGGTTTACAGTCCCACATGACTATAAAAATGTAGATCCTTTAGGAAAATTGGATCTTTATGAAAACATTTGATCTTTTTGAAAATTCATTCTAGCTTTTACCCTAGACAAGTTTTCCGATTTGATCCACCATTGGTGTTGCAAAATATATTTGTGGATCAATAGTTTGGCTAAAAACTTTTAGGCTCGTGTAATCCACTGCTATCCCTGTATCGGAAAGCACACATCCAGTTCATTTGTCCCGTATATTACCTTTCGGTAAACTACCGTCCGGTTGTAAAGGAAAGCGATGAACAAGAAACTGTTAAGGCAATGTCTAATGACATGCATTTGATTATGGTCTTTTTAACGTGTCAGATGCTAGTACTATCCTTGGTAAGAGCAATAGTAAAGATCATCCTTTGATTTTTCGGTCTGGCACAAGGTCCTGTCTCCGACCATGCTATGCAACCACCGTTCTTACGGTTGACACACGATTTGGTTCAGGTGACCTAATGAATTCCAGGTGAATTCCTAGGATTTTACGTTCAATGGTAATGAACGCATTGAAAATGGGTTTCAGAAAACAAATCGGTTTGTATTTTTGATCAAAATATTTTCTCGTTCAAGCTCGAGTTTAGATATCATCGAATTCCATGAGTTTGAATTCTCAATCTTTAAGGTCAATCTCAAGGATTGAGTAATATCAGACTTAGAAGCTGATTTTTAATCTTTAAGGAGATTATCCTTTCTGGGGATCTGATTCATTAGTCTTAACAAGCTAATTTGCACGGTGCCCCCCCATTATGCGAGATAAATCCTTCTCATGGTTAGGATAAATCTGACCACATGGCGACCCTGTTTGATGCTGAGGTCCGTGGATTTCCTGCTGATTTTAGAGATGACTTTTCTAGATTTTTCGTCAACCTACAGCTGGTCTGGACGACAACTTCATGACCTAAATCAAGAAGCGCGTGTCTTTTTCGGAAGACTTTACTTCCTTTTAATGATGGAATTGATTCATCGTGTAGATCCATCTTTCTTTAAAATATATTACAGTAAACCGGGTAAAACTGATTAGTATCGTCCAAAGCAAAAGTACCTGCAATAATTCTTATACAAAAATGTGATAGATAGTTTTTAATTGAATAACTTGGTACATTCTCCCCACACTTAGCTTTTATTTATTCTTTTCTTTGCCTTTTTATTCTCTTCTATCCCATTTTAAATGAATTCAAGCATTTTGGGTTGTTTCTCAATTTATGTCCTCGAGGTAACAATAATTTCGGCATTAACACCTAGTTTTATCGTTCATAAATATGTATAAACATGATTTTGAATTCATTTAGTTGAAATTTTTTTCAAATTTTCACAAAATTTGGCAATTAAAACAAGTGTAAACCCGAAAGAATTTATAACCCTTCCCCACACTTGAGATCTTGCAATGCCCTCATTTGCAAGAAATCAGTAAAAATTTAAATTCATGAGGGTGATTAGTGTAGAAAAATGATTAAAAATACCGAGTTTGCAAACATATTGTTGTTATTTCACATTTGATATTTTGTTTCTTGTCGTCAAAATTAGTACCTTTTTCTGAACTTAATGACAGTCTTTGAAAGTGCGTTATTTTACCCTGTTTTGTATATAACATAAAATACAAACATACATAATTTTGAAGTTGGGTATATTACCCCACGTTCAAAAATTTATAAAATCTAATATTTTTTTTTTGGCATACTTTAAATCAATTAAATTAAAAATAATGATAACAAAATTTCTCGTCCCGCCCTCGGTTAAAGTAATTTCGGTTCAACTACCTAATCTTCAACTCACGACGAATTTTAGAAATCATTTTTTTACTTAATGAAATAAAGTAAATTTTGTTTTTAAATTCACACAAAACTTAAATTTAAAAAGCATATTAATTTCATATAAAACCTACAAAATAAAAAAAAAAAATCAGAATGGGGGGAGAAAACTAGTTCTTTAGTGTCTGCTAGCGGAAAAGACCAATCGAATTCCATTCTCGGAACTACACGAGAACAGAACAACTAACTCCAAACAGCATTTTCTTTTTAGAATATTTGAATCTCCTCACACTTAGGTAGATGTGGTGTCGAAATTGTGATTAACTTCATCGTCAATTTCTCTTGGACCATAATCAACTTGCATATCTGTGACTTTTGCTTTAAGCCAGTGACCAGCTTTTTCCGTAATATCCACAAATTCAACTAGCTTCGCCTTTTCTTTAGGCGACAGATTGGATACTAACCGGTTATATAACTTAAAGTTTCCCTTACTTTTAGCATCAATAACCCGTTTAAAAAGTTTCTTCATTGAACTGTTAATAACGGGATTATTTAATTTCGTATCAACTATGGGGTTCTTTATTATCAAGTCATCATTAGGTGTTACTTCATTTTCCCCACACTTAGGCGTTCTATTATTGTTAAGCATTACCGTTGGAGTTGGTAAAACAACATGGTTCTTACCTATCGTTTTTGTCGGTTCAACGGTTTTGGTTTGTGGATATTTAGACTGTCGAATCATAAAGGTGATCGATTTCTCATCATTACTAAGTGTCATTCTACCCTTTCTTACATCAAATAACGCCCCGGTGGACGCTAAGAATGGTCGACCTAAAATTAGAGGAACGTTTGAGTCCTCTTCTATGTCAATGACAATGAATTCGACTAGAAAGGTTAAATTACCTACTTGAACGGGTAGGTTGTCAGCAATTCCAACTGGGTGCTTAATGGTTTGATCAAGGAGTCGAACACTCATATCCGTTGGAGTTAACTCACCTACATCTAATCTCTTATATAATGAAAGAGGCATAACACTCACACTTGAACCTAAATCTGCTAGTGCATCATACATGACACAGTCACTAAGTAGACAAGGAACAATAAATTCACCCGGATCACCTACCCTAGGTGGAGGATTTGGTGGAACTGTCTTCACCGGGTTTACTTCTACTGTTTTTGTTTCTTGCACTTTTTTATTCTTCTTCTTCTTCTTTTCAGAGGTATCACAAACTTTATTACCTATTACTTGCTCATACTCAACTCCTTTTCTTGGAAACGGGATGGGTGGTTTATATGGTGCCACCACTGGCTTTACATACTCTGGTGGTGGTGGTGTAACTTCTTCATTTTTACTCTCATCTAAAACCTTCCAAACTTCTGGAGCTGGTTTTTCAGAATTTGTTGACACCATGTTAACATTCTCATTTCGAGGATTTGCTTCAGTATTACTCGGTAGCTTTCCTTGTTCCCTTTCACTCATCATGCTAGCAAGAGTACCTACATGTTTTTCTAGATTCAAAATGGAAGCTTGTTGAGTTCTTAATGACTGATCAAACCTCTCGTTTGTTTGGGTTTGAGTTTCAATAAATTGTGTTTGAGATTCAACTAGCTTGAATACCACGTCTTCCATATTTGAATTTTTCTCTTCGGTTTGTTGTTGTGGTTTATATAAGCCAGGTCTTTGTTGATTGAAAGTGTTGTTTTGAGTTGGTTGGTTATTCGGACCTTGTTGGTTATACGAGTTATTGTCGGGTCCTTTTGAATTGTAAAGAATGTTTTGATTTCGATTGAAGTTTTGCCTTGGCGGTTGATAATTATTCTGATAACTATTTTCCAGCCTTTGGTTCATGTAGACAACATTCTCACGTTGTTCCATCATTTGTTCAATGTGACAGTCTTTCATTAAGTGTGGTCCACCGCATTGCTCACAACTGATTCGTATTGCGTGAATATCTTTATTCATCTTTTCCATTCGTCTCTCGAAAGCATCTATTTTTACGGAAACGGAATCAAAGTTATGGCTAGAATCGGCTCTAGCCGCTTTAGATGAACGATATATATCTTTCTCTTGGTGCCACTCATGAGAGTGGGAGGCTGTGTTATCAATAATTTTGTAAGCTTCAGTTGCGGTTTTCTTCATAATGGAACCACCAGCTGTTATGTCGATGTCTTTTCGTGTAGCAACGTTGACACCTTGGTAGAATATTTGTACTATTTGATAAGTGTCTAAACCGTGTTGAGGACATCCTCTCAACAACTTTCCAAATCTTGTCCACGCCTCATATAGAGTTTCATTTGACTTTTGTGTGAACGTAACAATTTATCCTTGAAGTCTCACGGCTTTAGATGCCGGAAAGAATCTTTTAAGAAATTTCTCAACTAAAACATCCCATGTGTCAATCGCCCCTTCAGGTAACGATTCTAACCAATCTTTGGCTTCTCCCTTTAAAGTCCAGGGAAACAACATGAGATAGATCTGTTCATCCTCAACTTCTCGGATTTTGAATAGTGTACAGATCCTATTAAACGTACGAAGATGTTCGTTTGGATCTTCCTTCGGCGCACCACTATATTGGCACTGATTAGTTACCATGTGTAGGATTTGTCCTTTGATTTCATAATCTGGCGCATTAATGTCTGGCTTAATAATGGCGTGACCTTGGCCCGTGCGTGTGGCTCTCATTCGGTCTTCCATACTTAGAGGTTTCAGATTTTCCATAATTGAATTTGTTGAATACGAATCACTAGAAGATTCTGATTTAATGGTTTGTGGTTCAGGAGGAATGATTAGTGGTTCTGGATCTTGGAATTGTCCCTGAATATTCTCCGGATTCTCAATTGTGAGGTCGGGTTCAAAAGATGGATTATCGGAAATTTGAGTTGGAGTTCTTGGTCGACTAGATGATGATTCTAAAGAAAAATCAACGGCGACAATATTGGCTAGATGTCTTGATCGAGTTATAGGTGGTGAACGTATGAAAGGTGGTGAACGTTTTACTCGGTGCATTCACTGAATATCCTATTAGTTTTTAAAAGGAAAGAAAAATTATATAAGTTATCCAATTAATAGACTTTTCTGATTTTGCCCACGTTTCGAATAGCCAAAAGATGCAGCAGAGGGGCAGGATTCGTTTGGTCTCAATATAATTGAGTACTGTTTGGCTCCAATAACCCGGTCCACGTACAAATCCAACTATTACTACGAACCAGAAAATTTTGATGTCTATCAATTTAACCACTTAAAATAAATTTTCGTAATTTTAAGAAATTTAGATAAGAAGTAGAATAAAAATCTTATCCTAAAACTAGAATAGCGAGAAATAAGAAAGAAAAAGATTGCGCGTCGAAAAAGGTCGAAAAATAAAAGGTCGAAAAATAGGCGTCGAAAAATAAAAATAAGAAAGTAGCGCGAAAAACGGCGTCGCAAAATTCTAAAGCACATAAATCTTAGTCTAAGGAATAAGCACTTAAGAGATTTTACGGCAAACCTAAAAATTCTAGAAATAAAAATAACTATGGCAAAACTAAACTTAATACTAAAAATTGTAACTAGAGTCTAAAAATCTAAAGGTAATAAAAAAAAACTTTTTTTTTAATTTTTTTTTATTTCGTTTTTTAAGGATTTTAAATTTTTTTTTTTTATAAATTTTTTTTTAAAACTTTTTTTTTTTAAAAAACGATTTTTTTTACACAAATTTTTTTTTTTTTAAAAAAAAACGAAATTTTTTTTTCTTAAAAAAAACAATTTTTAAAAAAAAAAAAAAAAAACGATTTTTTTTACAAATTAATAATTTTTTTATAATTATAATTTTTTTTCAAAACTTTTTTTTTAATTCATTTACTATTCATGAATAGTAAATGAAAATAAATTAATTAATTTACTATTCACATGAAAGCGACATGATAGAAATTATTAATTATAAGTTATATAATATACCCCTGAAGTATTTAATAAATACGACTTTTTAAAACTTTACGTATCAAATTTTGATTCTAAAATATTATTATATTATTATATTCTATTTCAATATTATTATATTATTATATTCTATTTCAATATTATTATATTATTATATTTTATTTCAATATTATTATAATTAAAAATATAGCGTTTTAGCGCTCCCCGGCAGCGGCGCCAAAAACTTGATGTGTGCAGCGGGGTGTACGAAATAGTATTAATTTTTACTACAAAATGCGACGAAATATTACACAAGTTTTATTTATTTATTTATCGAGTGGATATACCTAAACCTTGCTACAACACTTATAGGCAGTGTACCTAATCGTAGAGTAGTGTAGTTTTTAGTAAGTCCGGTTCGTTCCACAGGGAGCTGGTGAAGTTAACGCTATATTATTAAGTTTATTTGTAAAAATATATATATAAATAAGTAGTAGTATTATTATAAAATGGGGGTTTTACCGTTTAATGACCGGTTTGTCGATTTTAAGCGTAAAAATAAATGACAAAAATTAAAGTGCGTAAAATAAATTGCGATAAATAAAATGACAGAAAATAAAATGACAGAAAATAAAAGTGCGATGAAAAATACAATAAAATAATTATGCTTATTTAAACTTCCGTAACCATGATGTTTGACTTTTTGATTTTAATTAATTGTCCAATGGGTTAATTGTCCTTTGTCCTGGATTATTTGAAACCTATGTGGTTTTTGTCCAAAATAGTTCATCGGTCATAAATATAAAGTGCGAGTGTCCTCGTCAAATTACCCTTATACCCGAAGTCAAATATTCCAACTGATTAAGGATTTAAACTGTGACGCAGTTATCACTTCTGTCAACAATTACACCAGTTATCACTGTATGTAATCCACCCCTGTTTTGATTAGATATGAATATTAATTTACCCACTTGATCAGTTTGAATAATCAATTACCCAACCCGAATAATTAATTAAATGATTATAATAGATTCCATATGAACGTCGCTAAATAGGACAACCATAATCATTATTAATTATTAGGATAATTAATTTGAAGATAGGTTCGACAGACTCCAATGAGTTGTCACTCAATTAGACAATACCCCCCATCTATTAATAGTCAATAGTCCAATTTCCACAAGTGTCGGTCTTTTGCCCAAACCCTAATTATGGTACAAAATCCAATAACCCCGTCTTAATATTTAGCCTAACATCACGATTACTTCAATTTAAATAAGCATAATAATGACTTAGCTACTAGACATTAATTTAAAAAAGGAATAACATAGCTTACAGTGGTGATTAATCGCGTAGCGTTACACGGACAGAGTTCCTACTTTAAAACCCGTAAAACATTTCTTACAATAACCCAATTATTATTAATCTTAAATTAAACTTAATATTATAAATATAAATATAAATTACATAAGAAAGAAAGAAGATTGGAAAAAGGTGTATCTAAATCATCGATTTAGATGGCCTTTTATAGGCAAATGATAAATTGAAATTTTCACTTATGACCCCTGAACTATGCTCAATTAACAACTTTTTATTATTTAATATTATTCTTATTATGAATTATTTAAATATTATATTATATTCTTGTGCATAGTTGACTTGTATTTTCAGCTCCGTTGCGTCGAGCGTTGATAGTTGGCTCGGGTACCGGTTCCGGATTTTCGAACGTCCTTTCGTATAATTTAATATCTTGTACTTTGCGTTTTGTAACTTGTACTCTTGTCATTTTTAGCCGTTTCTCATCAATAAATTGAACCTTTTGAATTGTATCTTGTACATTTGAGCTTTTTTGGACGTTTTGGTCTTTCAAATCTTTGTTTTTGTCTTTAAATCTTCATTTTCGAGCGATTTGCGTCTTTCGTCTTCGCACTTATTTATTTAACTATTACAACTAAAAATAAGGAAATTACATTTAAAAACTTTACATATTGGAACGATATTGCTACTAAATATATGTTCATTTGGAGCACTATCAGGCGCTGTAGTGACCCGAACTTTTCCATGTTTATATATATTAATTAAGATTGATATTTACATGATTAAATGTTTCCAACTTGTTAAGCAATCAAACTTGTTAAGACTTGATTAATTGAAATATGTTTCATATAGACAATTGACCACCCAAGTTGACCGGTGATTCACGAACGTTAAAACTTGTAAAAACTATATGATGACATATATATGGATATATATATAGTTAACATGATACTATGATAAGTAAACATATCATTAAGTATATTAACAATGAACTACATATGTAAAAAACAAGACTACTAACTTAATGATTTTTAAACGAGACATATATGTAACGATTATCGTTGTAACGACATTTAACTATATATATATATCATATTAAGAGATATTCATACATGATAATATCATGATAATATAATAATTTAAAATCTCATTTGATATTATAAACATTGGGTTAACAACATTTAACAAGATCGTTAACCTAAATGTTTCAAAACAACACTTACATGTAACGACTAACGATGACTTAACGACTCAGTTAAAATGTATATACATGTAGTGTTTTAATATGTATTTATACACTTTTGAAAGACTTCAATACACTTATCAAAATACTTCTACTTAACAAAAATGCTTACAATTACATCCTCGTTCAGTTTCATCAACAATTCTACTCGTATGCACCCGTATTCGTACTCGTACAATACACAGCTTTTAGATGTATGTACTATTGGTATATACACTCCAATGATCAGCTCTTAGCAGCCCATGTGAGTTACCTAACACATGTGGGAACCATCATTTAGCAACTAGCATGAAATATCTCATAAAATTATAAAAATATGAGTAATCATTCATGACTTATTTACATGAAAACAAAATTACATATCCTTTATATCTAATCCATACACCAATGACCAAAAACACCTACAAACACTTTCATTCTTCAATTTTCTTCATCTAATTGATCTCTCTCAAGTTCTATCTTCAAGTTCTAAGTGTTCTTCATATATTCTACAAGTTCTAGTTACATAAAATCAAGAATACTTTCAAGTTTGCTAGCTCACTTCCAATCTTGTAAGGTGATCATCCAACCTCAAGAAATCTTTGTTTCTTACAGTAGGTTATCATTCTAATACAAGGTAATAATCATATTCAAACTTTGATTCAATTTCTATAACTATAAACTATCTTAATTCGAGTAAAAATCTTACTTGAACTTGTTTTTGTGTCATGATCCAACTTCAAGAACTTTCAAGCCATCCAAGATCCTTTGAAGCTAGATCATTTCTTGTCACTTCCAGTAGGTTTACCTACTAAAATTTAGGTAGTAATGATGTTCATAACATCATTCGATTCATATATATAAAACTATCTTATTCGAAGGTTTAAACTCGTAATCACTAGAACATAGTTTAGTTAATTCTAAACTTGTTCGCAAACAAAAGTTAATCCTTCTAACTTGACTTTTAAAATTAACTAAACACATGTTCTATATCTATATGATATGCTAACTTAATGATTTAAAACCTGGAAACACGAAAAACACCGTAAAACCGGATTTACGCCGTCGTAGTAACACCGCGGGCTGTTTTGGGTTAGTTAATTAAAAACTATGATAAACTTTGATTTAAAAGTTGTTATTATGAGAAAATGATTTTTATTATGAACATGAAACTATATCCAAAAATTATGGTTAAACTCAAAGTGGAAGTATGTTTTCTAAAATGGTCATCTAGACGTCGTTCTTTCGACTGGAATGACTACCTTTACAAAAACGACTTGTAACTTATTTTTCCGACTATAAACCTATAATTTTTCTGTTTAGATTCATAAAATAGAGTTCAATATGAAACCATAGCAATTTGATTCACTCAAAACGGATTTAAAATGAAGAAGTTATGGGTAAAACAAGATTGGATAATTTTTCTCATTTTAGCTACGTGAAAATTGGTAACAAATCTATTCCAACCATAACTTAATCAACTTGTATTGTATATTATGTAATCTTGAGATACCATAGACACGTATACAATGTTTCGACCTATCATGTTGACACATCTATATATATTTCGGAACAACCATAGACACTCTATATGTGAATGTTGGAGTTAGCTATACAGGGTTGAGGTTGATTCCAAAATATATATAGTTTGAGTTGTGGTCAATACTGAGATACGTATACACTGGGTCGTGGATTGATTCAAGATAATAATTATCGATTTATTTCTGTACATCTAACTGTGGACAACTAGTTGTAGGTTACTAACGAGGACAGCTGACTTAATAAACTTAAAACATCAAAATATATTAAAAGTGTTGTAAATATATTTTGAACATACTTTGATATATATGTATATATTGTTATAGGTTCGTGAATCAACCAGTGGCCAAGTCTTACTTCCCGACGAAGTAAAAATCTGTGAAAGTGAGTTATAGTTCCACTTTTAAAATCTAATATTTTTGGGATGAGAATACATGCAGGTTTTATAAATGATTTACAAAATAGACACAAGTACGTGAAACTACATTCTATGGTTGAATTATCGAAATCGAATATGCCCCTTTTTATTAAGTCTGGTAATCTAAGAATTAGGGAACAGACACCCTAATTGACGCGAATCCTAAAGATAGATCTATTGGGCCTAACAAACCCCATCCAAAGTACCAGATGCTTTAGTACTTCGAAATTTATATCATATCCGAAGGGTGTCCCGGAATGATGGGGATATTCTTATATATGCATCTTGTTAATGTCGGTTACCAGGTGTTCACCATATGAATGATTTTTATCTCTATGTATGGGATGTGTATTGAAATATGAAATCTTGTGGTCTATTATTATGATTTGATATATATAGGTTAAACCTATAACTCACCAACATTTTTGTTGACGTTTTAAGCATGTTTATTCTCAGGTGATTATTAAGAGCTTCCGCTGTCGCATACTTAAATAAGGACGAGATTTGGAGTCCATGCTTGTATGATATTGTGTAAAAACTGCATTCAAGAAACTTATTTTGTTGTAACATATTTGTATTGTAAACCATTATGTAATGGTCGTGTGTAAACAGGATGTTTTAGATTATCATTATTTGATAATCTACGTAAAGCTTTTTAAACCTTTATTTATGAAATAAAGGTTATGGTTTGTTTTAAAAATGAATGCAGTCTTTGAAAAACGTCTCATATAGAGGTCAAAACCTCGCAACGAAATCAATTAATATGGAACGTTTTTAATCAATAAGAACGGGACATTTCAGTTGGTATCCGAGCGTTGGTCTTAGAGAACCAGAATTTTGCATTAGTGTGTCTTATCGAGTTTGTTAGGATGCATTAGTGAGTCTGGACTTCGACCGTGTTTACTTGAAAAATGATTGCTTAACAAATTTTGTTGGAAACTATATATTTTTAACATGTGAATATTATGTGATATATTAATCTCTTAACGCGTTTGATATTATGTGATAGATGTCTACCTCTAGAACAAGTTCCATTGACTCACCTAATAATAATGAAGAGTCAAATGTAAATTGGAATGATTCGTGGACTGATTCACAAGTTCCCGAAGAGGAACCGGAAGAAGAGTCGGAACCGGAAGAAGAATCGGAACCGGATGAAGAAATAGAACCGGTGGGGGAAATAATAAAACGGTTAAGTAAAAGAAAATCCTCAACCAACCGACCAAGGTTAATTATGGTCAATGGTGTTTCCGCCAAGGAAGCAAAATATTGGGAGGATTACCAATTCTCCGATGAATCGGATTCCGACGAGAATTCCGATGATGTTATAGAAATTACCCCAACTGAATTTAAAAAGGCAAAAGAAAATAATAAGGGAAAGGGCATAAAAATAGAGAAATCTAATTCCAACCCCGATGAACTTTATATGTATCGTCAACCCCCGAAGTCCTTAAGTTGTAATAATGACCCGGGAACCTCTAAACCACCAGGTTTTTCTAAACCAATGTGGATAACGACGGCTCGTATTAGGGGAACATCATATATCCCTAGAAACTTGGCAAAACGAACCAAAACCGAAGAAGAAGAAACAAGCGAGTCGGAATAAGATAGTTGTATTCGTGTGGTGTAATATATGTAATATCGTGTGCTTATGCTTTATGATATATGTAAAAATTGCTTGTATTAATAAGTATTTTTTTATGAATCTAACTCTTGTCTATTTTACAGTATAAAAACACAAAATGGATAGACAACCCAATATTTTAAGAGACCTACCCGGAGACATGATTGATGAAATCTTGTCTAGAGTCGGTTAGAATTCTTCGGCACAACTATTTAAGGCGAGATCAGTTTGTAAGACATTCGAAGAACGTTCCAAGAATGCCTTGGTTTATAAAAGGCTTTCGTTCGAAAGATGGGGGATATCACATTGGGAAATCCATAAGTTACGATGTGTTTGCTTTGACGCATATATTGCGGGGAACCCAAATGCTATTTTACGCAATGGGTTAAGAAATTATTTTGACTCAATATATCCGAATATTGGACTTCGTGATTTAGAAAAAGCGGCTAACATGCAACATAAAGAAGCATGTTATGCTTACGGATTAGTAATGTTTGCTTCTCACCAAAGTGAGAACAAGAACATCGGGCTACAACTATTAAACAAAACGTTCCCACAAGTGACGGAGTCGGTAATTGGGGTAAGAAATGAGGTTTTTAGATTGTTACGGGACTGTTGGACATTACGTAACCCTCGTCCCTTTGACGACGTTACAACACGCTGTCTTATCAACGGCCATAACGGTTATGTTCCACAAGACCAAGGATGGGAAGTAATCCTAGTAAAACCAGAATGCATGACTTGTTTCTGGACGTATGAATTACGTGTCTTTATTGCCTTTGCTGAACGACTTGTGTACTAGCTAGAATTATCTTCACAACCATCTTGTATCAAATTTTTTGTGTGCTATATTTCATGCTATATGTAAAATAAGCGGTATTGTAAGTTTGTAAAATATTGTGTAAAAGTTTGAACGCGAAATATTATTATAATCAGTTTTTCATATAGAATTGTAGTAGTTGAATTGTATATTAGCTACTAAGTATGAACTTAACGGGTAGGTACTACCCGAATTTAAACTTATAAAACGCTAATACGAAGAAAAAGCTTTTATAAATGAGTTCATATTATGCTACGAAATACTATTAACTACTCTTAATATTCTGTATGATTAACTTGTTCCATATGACTATTTTGAAGGAAATGGCACCGACTACTCGACACACCGTGAATATGAATGAGGAGGAATTCCGTACTTTTCTAGCTTCGAACATAGCCGCAGTACAGACTGCGCTACATACCAACAATAACCTTGGATCTAGCAATACAGGAAATCGTGTAGGATGCACCTACAAAGAATTCACTGCCTGCAAACCTTTGGAATTTGATGGAACCGAAGGACCGATCGGATTGAAACGGTGGACCGAGAAGGTCGAATCGGTGTTTGCCATAAGTAAGTGTACTGAAGAGGATAAAGTGAAGTACGCTACGCATACCTTCACAGGTTCTGCGTTAACATGGTGGAATACCTATCTAGAGCAAGTGGGACAAGACGATGCGTACGCACTACCGTGGTCAGCATTCAAGCACTTGATGAACGAGAAGTACCGTCCCAGAACCGAGGTCAATAAGCTCAAGATAGAACTTAGAGGGTTACGAACCCAAGGATTTGATATTACCACGTACGAAAGACGATTCACAGAATTGTGTCTATTGTGTCCGGGAGCATTCGAAGATGAGGAAGAGAAGATCGACGCGTTTGTGAAAGGATTACCGGAAAGAATCCAAGAAGATATAAGTTCACACGAGCCCGCCTCCATACAACAAGCATGTAGAATGGCTCACAAACTAGTGAACCAGATTGAAGAAAGAATTAAAGAACAGACTGCTGAAGAGGCCAATGTGAAGCAAGTCAAAAGAAAGTGGGAGGAAAACGGTGATAAGAATCACCAATACAACAACAACAACAATTATAACAATAATCGCAACAACTATCCTAACAATCGCAACATCAATCGCAACTACAACAAACGGCCCAACAACAACAACAACAACAACAACAGCAACCACAACAATCATCTTAACAACAATAATAACCGCAACAACAACAACAATCAGAAGCAGCTATGCCAAAGGTGTGAAAAGTATCACTCGGGGTTCTGCACCAAATTTTGCAACAAGTGTAAAATAAATGGTCATAGCGCGGCAAAGTGTGATGTCTACGGACCAGGGGTTAACAGAACGAAAGGAACAAATGGTGTCGGAACGAGTAATGGCGGAGCAAGTAGTGTCGGAGCAAGTTATGCCAATGTAGTTTGTTATAAATGTGGAAAACCAGGCCACATTATTAGAAATTGCCCGAACCAGGAGAACAAGAATGGACAAGGCCGCGCAAGAGTTTTCAATATTAATGTGGCAGAGGCACAGGAAGACCCGGAGCTTGTTACGGGTACGTTTCTTATTGACAATAAATCTGCTTACGTTTTATTTGATTCGGGTGCGGATAGAAGCTATATGAGTAGAGATTTTTGTGCTAAATTAAGTTGTCCATTGACGCCTTTGGATAGTAAATTTTTACTCGAATTAGCAAATGGTAAATTAATTTCAGCAGATAATATATGTCGGAATCGAGAAATTAAACTGGTTAGCGAAACATTTAAGATTGATTTGATACCAGTAGAGTTAGGGAGTTTTGATGTGATAATCGGTATGGACTGGTTGAAAGAAGTGAAAGCAGAGATTGTTTGTTACAAAAATGCAATTCGCATTATACGAGAAAAAGGAAAACCCTTAATGGTGTACGGAGAAAAGGGCAACACGAAGCTACATCTTATTAGTAATTTGAAGGCACAAAAACTAATAAGAAAAGGTTGCTATGCTGTTCTAGCACACGTCGAGAAAGTACAAACTGAAGAAAAGAGCATCAATGATGTTCCCGTCGCAAAAGAATTTCCCGATGTATTTCCGAAAGAATTACCGGGATTACCCCCACATCGATCCGTTGAATTTCAAATAGATCTTGTACCAGGAGCTGCACCAATAGCTCGTGCTCCTTACAGACTCGCACCCAGCGAGATGAAAGAACTGCAAAGCCAATTACAAGAACTTTTAGAGCGTGGTTTCATTCGACCAAGCACATCACCGTGGGGAGCTCCTGTTTTGTTTGTCAAAAAGAAAGATGGTACATTCAGGTTGTGTATCGACTACCGAGAGTTGAACAAACTTACCATCAAGAACCGCTACCCACTACCGAGAATCGACGACTTATTTGATCAACTACAAGGCTCGTCTGTTTATTCAAAGATTGACTTACGTTCCGGGTATCATCAAATGCGGGTGAAAGAAGATGATATTCTAAAGACTGCTTTCAGAACACGTTACGGTCATTACGAGTTTATGGTCATGCCGTTTGGTTTAACTAATGCACCAGCTGTGTTCATGGACCTTATGAACCGAGTGTGTGGACCATACTGTCACGACCCGGAAATTTCGACTAATTTTGAACCAAACTCTTGATACGATTCATTATCTTTGACACGATAAGCAAAATCTGTAACGTTGAGTCTCAAAATTTTTGAACTGTTTTATGAATTCATTTGACCTTCGACTGTTTCCGACGATTCACGAACCATTAAATGAACATAGATACATATATTTATATATTTATATATATATATTAATTTGAAATATTATTTGATATAATATATGGTTTAATTGCTTAAATAATAAAACGTAACATTAAGATATTAAAAGTAATTACCAGTTTAATTATAGTTATATTATATTATTATCACATTCATATTTATTAGTAATATTTATTAATATTATTAATATTTTTATTTATTATTATTAATAAATTATTAATACATATATATTTATTAATTAATAAAATCAAAATAAAAGATATATAATACGTGTAAATAGGTTTCTTTATCTGATCCATCATTTTTTTTATTTTATTTGTAATTGTCAAACTCAAACTATTAACCCGTGATATTACAGTCACCTCTTCCTCAGCATAAATACTTCGAATTCTCAAACATACAGAGAAATTAAGTCGTGTTCATTAATCTCATTCATTACCAATAATAATCACAAACACCAATTCTCCTCTTTCTTTTCTTATTCCTATATTTTGATGAAAAGAAACCCCATAGTGGGTCGACTGTATAGCCATGATTACCATTACCACAACCAATCATCACAAACGACTTTCAACATGTTAACCACCATCTTATTTTGTATTTCACTTCTATCGTGAATCATGATCACATATCATCATCTCTCTAAACCGTCATCCACCATGACAACAAACCCACAATCTTTTCTAGTTTAGCTTTCGGTTCACCATGGAATTGTCACCACCCCAAACCGTGACAAACCTTCAACCTCAACACGAAAAATCACCTGTTACTTCTGTTATTTTCGAACCAATCACCAGGGTACCACATATTATATCTGTTTCTATAAACCGTAAAACAGCCAAATCATTGTGAACAACCATCACCTTAAACTCACTAAACCCGTCACCCTCTTCCACCACGAAAACCAAAACCACCAACTGAACCCTTCACCGCTACTATTGTCCGCTACAAACCTTTCTGCTTCAGCCTCATATAATCGATTTTCTTATCTGCAATTATAACCGCAGGTTGAAGCCAGGAAGCTATAGAAAACCATCGGGTGTTGTATTATTTAGTCGGTTTTCCCTTAATCAAATATATACATGGATTGTGATTGATTTCCTTTTAACCGAAAGTCACAAGCTCTTGACCCACTTGACATATTAAGGAATTAATAAATAGATTTAAGTAACTCGACTAGAGTGGGATCCAGATCACCTTATCCTATTTCCTTTTGGCCGCCCACTTGCTAAGACAACTCAGTTGAATCGAATTCTCTATAATACATTTACTTGGGCCGTGAGCTTTGTACATTGGACTTCTTCTAAATAATAAATGTAATAAATGATGGGTGGGCCGATACTTGCAATTGGGCTAGCGTGTTCTTAAGCAGAAAAACCAGCTCCCACTTCTTTTTCTTGTAAACTGAACGAATGGCCAAAGTATGATCAAAGTTTCTACAGTTGAGGAACTTTAACATTCATAACATGATAAGTAAGATGTGATGAAACTGTTTGAATCGATGATGAGCGATGATGTCTGATATGATAATGGTATGACATTAAATGATTAGGATGATGATAAAGGAAATGTTAATGGGTTTTGAATTAAGAAGAACATAACAGAAAATGGGTGATAATTAATTAAATTGGGTTTAAGTCAGAAAAACAAGGATAGACAAATGGTTAGGGATGTTGTTCGGTGACCGAGAGGTTGCAGGTTCGAGTCCCGTTCGCAACAGTTTTCTTTAAGGCTTCCTGAGGTAGTTTTCATACTAAAAATTATTATTATTATTATTATTATTATTATTATTATTATCAAGAATTTCATTAGTTTTATTATCATAATACAAAGTATTATTAATATATTAATATCATTGTTATTGTTATTGTTAACATTAGTATTAGTATTATTATTTTCAAATTATATGTTTTAACAAAGCTATTTTACTTAAAATTATCGTTTTCATTACTATTATAAGTATTATTGTCATTAAAACTATTATTATTAGTACTAACAATATTTCTACTAAAAGTATTATCATTATAAATATTATTAGCATACTTATTATCATTATCATTATTAAATATATTTACTAATATTATTATAAAATAATATAATTTTTAGTTATTACCATTTATATTATGTTATCAAATAATTTTTAGTTATATAACTCTATAGTTAATATATATATATAACGTATCTATATTAACGTTTTAAAATAAATACTAATTATGTAGTTAAAGTACACAAATTAGAAATATCTAAATTACTTGTTGATAAAAATATTTAACTTACTAAAACAACAATTACATCAACAATATAGGTTTATGAATCCGAGGCCAACCCTATAATTGATCAATGATGTTATATGTATTTTTACTACAAAATACATTAGGTGAGTATATAGTCCCTTTTAAACTTTAAATATTTTTGGGCTGAGAATACATGTGCTGTTTTTTATAAATGATTTACGTTATGGACACAAGTGACTAAAATTACGTTCTACATGGGTTTGAATCAAAAATCCCCTAGCTTGGTAACTTTAACTATTGGTTTATGAACTGGTAGGCGCGAATCCTAAAGATAGATCTATCGGGTTTTACACCCCCACCCAGATGTTGTTCTAGTAAACTAGAAGAACGGGTGTTTAGTACTTCGAGGTTAACGGAACGCACTTGATTCGGTGCACATATTATTATAACTCAGGGGTACACACTCTTGTTAAGGCTAGTTACCGGGTGCCCACTGCTTGGAATGCTTTTCATACACTTGCGAGTGTATTATGTTTATAAATATGAAATCTTGTGGTCCATAGTTATAACGCTGCTAGCATCAAACCTATATATCTCACCAACTTTATGTTGACGTTTTAAAGCATGTTATTCTCAGGTACAAATTATGTCTTCCGCTGTGCATTTACTCGTGTTAAGAATATTACTTGGAGTCGATCATCGCAATGGGACCAACTGTTGAAGATTCCGTCCGGGAGGATTAGTCGCGGACATCACAGTTGGTATCAGAGCGTTGGTCTTAGTGAACCAGGTTTTGCATTAGTGTGTCTGACTAGTAGTTGTTAGAATACACTAATGAGTCTGGACTTTGACCGTGTCTTTATGTCAAAAGTTTTGCTTATCATTCATAGTCGGAAACTATCTGCTTATCATCTTTAGGAATTCCCTGCTTAAGTCTAGACACGTCTTATTGCAATTACTGCATTGATAGTGTATAGACAAATTCATATCCTAGCGTATCTATTACGGTAAACTTTGCCTAATATTTTCCGTAAATTTCTCCGTAATTTAAGGGATCCTGGTACTATATATATTTATGCATATTATGCATTGAGTATACCATCCAACTCTCATTGCTCTCATTAAGCTTTTCATACCAAAAATCTTTCTGTGATCGCGTACGATGGCCTCCACGAATCGACAAAGCTCCTCTGATTCCGAAGATAGTGTGACGGGAGCGCATCAACCGATCAACTACCGAGATTTCTTTAGAAAGTAGGGATGGGTTCGCGAAATACTTACTCTATGGAGAAATGAAGAAGGTACTCCATATCATGAGCCGAATCTACCGCCTAATGTCGGAATACTCGATCCACTCACCGGCGAACCTGTTCGCAATACTGTTTATACCCTCGTTGCAAGAATTTTTCGTCTTGAGGCTACCATTAACGGAACTAGAGAAGATATTCAACCTCCATCTCACACTAATAACCGTCCAGGATTAGTAGAAGAAGTCAACGAACTTCGCGCTCGAGTAGTAGTTTTGGAGAATATGGTGCAAAACTTAACAGCTCCAGCAACATCACCGGCACAAACATCAACACCAGTACCACCAACAACCCAAGTTTCAGCATCACCTGCCTCAACATCTCATTCCGTACCTCGAGCCTAATCATCGTTTTACGTATCGTTCTATCTATTTTATCTTCGTTCTACCTATCGTTCTACATCGATTATCTTCGCTTTACGTATCGTTCTACCTCATTTATCTTCGTTCGACATGGAAATTATGTAATCTCTAATGTTTTAGAGATCATGTAATTAAGTACTAATGATAAATCAAATGAGTTTGACATCTTATTGGCTCATTAAAATCCATAATTTCATCTGAAGAAAATATATATATGCAAGTATATTTTCATAAAGATTGTAATTAAAAATTCTTTTGTATAAACTGTTAATGATGAAAATATTTTAACGGGTGGGTAGTACCCGAGGAATATTTAGAATTCACATTAATAAGTTACACTGTACATTCTTCGAATCTGATTCAACGATCATTTACTATCCTACTTATAACTACCGATATACGTATCCGTTCACCACAGAATAACCATTTCTATTCAAATTTCATATTTGGATTTTGACCTATCAGAATCCAACAAGTGGCATAACGAAGAAAATATTGGATATAATAAAATTTGTTAGAAACAAACGGATTAACTAATTGAAAATCTATTAAGGATTCCACGCTAACTGTTCCGGCTAACTGTTCCCAGCTAACTGATTAACATTTAATTTATCGCAATTTACATTCTCGCACTTTTATTTATCGTCATTTAATTTCTATTATTTACTTTTATGCATTTCTAAGTCGGGACACATGTACGCAATACGTCGGATTAATTCTGAGACAACACGGTGCATGGGTCATGATATATATTTATTTATTTTACGCACTATAAATAACGGGACACGTATACAAGGTTTCGATTTATCATATCGACCCATCTATATATATATTTCGGAACGACCATAGACACTCTATAGTTGGCTATACAGGGTTGAGGTGGATTCCAAAATATATATATACACTTTGAGTTGTGATCGACACCGAGACCGGTACACGGGTCACGATACGTATTAAGTAATTTGAATATTATATATCTAACTTATATATGAATCATTGGACTATTGGACTGCTAACTTTGGATAAGTAAATGAATTAGAATATTGATTATAACATATGAAACTAAACAATTCTTCAAGTTGCCACTTGATTTTATCCTAAACCTTATTTGTATCTCGACAATTATAATTCGCGATCAAATCTTTCATGATTCTTGAAAACACCTCGATCGAGAAGTTGAACCAGTAGCACCTCGCCTATGGAAGAAAGACTCATGCATACAGTTATACATCCGAAAAACTTTCGAAACTATATATAGTTAAATCATATCCGCGTCGAATTCTTTATCATTCATTAGCAAAAACAACCATACGATTCCTTCTCAAAGTAGTCAATTTTTGTTACAGCTCCACTTCGACTTCTCAGTAAGACTACTCCTATTATAACCTCGATATATATACGTTGTTCTTTCGCCGTCATTACCGGAGAACCTTTTATATTCCACCATACCATCATTAGCGTTTAACCATCTAAAACACAATTCTTCTGAAACCACCTCGGTTTGATAACCGATGACCCAGATCCGTTAACTTTGAAAATGCTGACGAAGCAGCATGTGGTAGATGGTCTTAATGACCAAAAGTTGATGATAAAGAATAGGTATTGGAAGCACTCAACAGAAAATTTAGTACCAAAAAGCGGATTATGCGAAATTATGAAGGAAGCCATAGACAAATAACAAAGAATAAGTTTGACTTCAAAAGATCCAAATGATTCAGTGCTTGCTGAAACCATTAGTAAGAACGCTAATCCTTATTCTAAACCTTTCCAGGTGATATTCATCATCATCAACTTATCTTAGATATTATAAGATATCTTCATATCTTCCGTTATACATATTCTCCATATTTCTGGAGATCTTTTCACAACTATTCCTATCTGCGATCATGTATCTCTCCGTAATATCTGCGTTATAAAATAAAAGAAACTGTGTTAGTTTCTAAATTCTGAAACCTTCGAAATTAAAATATGAATGTTTTGAAGTAGTGTTGGAAACTGATGCATGAATTAGTATAATATAATGAAACTTGATCAACTTCATTATATTACAGTAAGTCATGTTAAGTTTCTAATGGAATATGATGATTCACAGTACCGTCATCATGTGCCATGTTACACGGCTCTTACATTTCATCTAATCCCCAAACGTATTAGGAACATATCGTCTTGCTAGTTCTATCTTTTCCAGGGTATTCTGATAATTTAACAAATCGAAATTGTGCCAACACCCTTCCTTTCTTAGAACATTAGCTATGCTCATTCCAAACCTCATACCTACGAATTCCGGACCATTACAAAAGATGCTTAGTTGAAGAGGAGGAAAAGAAAAAGAATGAAGCTCCGAAATAAAAATTGTAGTAAAGATCGCAGCAATTAGGAAAGAACATTAAATGTGGATGACAATGATTATAGAAAACAAAAGCAATAACATCAAAGTATAAGGAAAGATATAAAAACTCAACAACCACCCAGAAACTACAAACCGTGTATATCAATACGTATCGCAACGTAAAGACACGGGAGAATTAGAAACAATATAATTCCAAGAAAATCATAAAAGTGAATAGATTCTTCTGGCGACAGATGAAAGAGAAGAATGAAAGATATGAAAGTTAGAAGTATAATAAGAATCAGGATTGGATGGAGCATATTAAGGAATGAGTAGAGGAAGAAAGAATAGATGGTATGGAGAATAAGGAAATGAAGGGGTGAATTTATAATAAAATATCCGACAAAGAAATCAAAATCAAATTGCTGCATTAACTCAAAGAAGATCTTGATCACCGAAGAATCCAAATCTTATTACGTAAGATTTTCTTTAGATCCCTTAAATTCCGGAAATTAATCCTAATCACGTCATCGATTAAAACGATTTCATATTTACTCATTTCACTCTTTTGTGATAGCTTCACTCGTGCGCTTCACTTGATCGCATCGTTTTATCTATATCTCTCAGAACTGATAAAACTTCATTATTACCTCCTATTCGTCATGAAAGCATTCCTATTATTATCCATGACAACCTCTATCAAATTTCGAGGACGAAATTTCTTTAACGGGTAGGTACTGTCACGACCCGGAAATTTCGACTAATTTTGAACCAAACTCTTGATACGATTCATTATCTTTGACACGATAAGCAAAATCTGTAACGTTGAGTCTCAAAATTTTTGAACTGTTTTATGAATTCATTTGACCTTCGACTGTTTCCGACGATTCACGAACCATTAAATGAACATAGATACATATATTTATATATTTATATATATATATATTAATTTGAAATATTATTTGATATAATATATGGTTTAATTGCTTAAATAATAAAACGTAACATTAAGATATTAAAAGTAATTACCAGTTTAATTATAGTTATATTATATTATTATCACATTCATATTTATTAGTAATATTTATTAATATTATTAATATTTTTATTTATTATTATTAATAAATTATTAATACATATATATTTATTAATTAATAAAATCAAAATAAAAGATATATAATACGTGTAAATAGGTTTCTTTATCTGATCCATCATTTTTTTTATTTTATTTGTAATTGTCAAACTCAAACTATTAACCCGTGATATTACAGTCACCTCTTCCTCAGCATAAATACTTCGAATTCTCAAACATACAGAGAAATTAAGTCGTGTTCATTAATCTCATTCATTACCAATAATAATCACAAACACCAATTCTCCTCTTTCTTTTCTTATTCCTATATTTTGATGAAAAGAAACCCCATAGTGGGTCGACTGTATAGCCATGATTACCATTACCACAACCAATCATCACAAACGACTTTCAACATGTTAACCACCATCTTATTTTGTATTTCACTTCTATCGTGAATCATGATCACATATCATCATCTCTCTAAACCGTCATCCACCATGACAACAAACCCACAATCTTTTCTAGTTTAGCTTTCGGTTCACCATGGAATTGTCACCACCCCAAACCGTGACAAACCTTCAACCTCAACACGAAAAATCACCTGTTACTTCTGTTATTTTCGAACCAATCACCAGGGTACCACATATTATATCTGTTTCTATAAACCGTAAAACAGCCAAATCATTGTGAACAACCATCACCTTAAACTCACTAAACCCGTCACCCTCTTCCACCACGAAAACCAAAACCACCAACTGAACCCTTCACCGCTACTATTGTCCGCTACAAACCTTTCTGCTTCAGCCTCATATAATCGATTTTCTTATCTGCAATTATAACCGCAGGTTGAAGCCAGGAAGCTATAGAAAACCATCGGGTGTTGTATTATTTAGTCGGTTTTCCCTTAATCAAATATATACATGGATTGTGATTGATTTCCTTTTAACCGAAAGTCACAAGCTCTTGACCCACTTGACATATTAAGGAATTAATAAATAGATTTAAGTAACTCGACTAGAGTGGGATCGAGATCACCTTATCCTATTTCCTTTTGGCCGCCCACTTGCTAAGACAACTCAGTTGAATCGAATTCTCTATAATACATTTACTTGGGCCGTGAGCTTTGTACATTGGACTTCTTCTAAATAATAAATGTAATAAATGATGGGTGGGCCGATACTTGCAATTGGGCTAGCGTGTTCTTAAGCAGAAAAACCAGCTCCCACTTCTTTTTCTTGTAAACTGAACGAATGGCCAAAGTATGATCAAAGTTTCTACAGTTGAGGAACTTTAACATTCATAACATGATAAGTAAGATGTGATGAAACTGTTTGAATCGATGATGAGCGATGATGTCTGATATGATAATGGTATGACATTAAATGATTAGGATGATGATAAAGGAAATGTTAATGGGTTTTGAATTAAGAAGAACATAACAGAAAATGGGTGATAATTAATTAAATTGGGTTTAAGTCAGAAAAACAAGGATAGACAAATGGTTAGGGATGTTGTTCGGTGACCGAGAGGTTGCAGGTTCGAGTCCCGTTCGCAACAGTTTTCTTTAAGGCTTCCTGAGGTAGTTTTCATACTAAAAATTATTATTATTATTATTATTATTATTATTATTATTATCAAGAATTTCATTAGTTTTATTATCATAATACAAAGTATTATTAATATATTAATATCATTGTTATTGTTATTGTTAACATTAGTATTAGTATTATTATTTTCAAATTATATGTTTTAACAAAGCTATTTTACTTAAAATTATCGTTTTCATTACTATTATAAGTATTATTGTCATTAAAACTATTATTATTAGTACTAACAATATTTCTACTAAAAGTATTATCATTATAAATATTATTAGCATACTTATTATCATTATCATTATTAAATATATTTACTAATATTATTATAAAATAATATAATTTTTAGTTATTACCATTTATATTATGTTATCAAATAATTTTTAGTTATATAACTCTATAGTTAATATATATATATAACGTATCTATATTAACGTTTTAAAATAAATACTAATTATGTAGTTAAAGTACACAAATTAGAAATATCTAAATTACTTGTTGATAAAAATATTTAACTTACTAAAACAACAATTACATCAACAATATAGGTTTATGAATCCGAGGCCAACCCTATAATTGATCAATGATGTTATATGTATTTTTACTACAAAATACATTAGGTGAGTATATAGTCCCTTTTAAACTTTAAATATTTTTGGGCTGAGAATACATGTGCTGTTTTTTATAAATGATTTACGTTATGGACACAAGTGACTAAAATTACGTTCTACATGGGTTTGAATCAAAAATCCCCTAGCTTGGTAACTTTAACTATTGGTTTATGAACTGGTAGGCGCGAATCCTAAAGATAGATCTATCGGGTTTTACACCCCCACCCAGATGTTGTTCTAGTAAACTAGAAGAACGGGTGTTTAGTACTTCGAGGTTAACGGAACGCACTTGATTCGGTGCACATATTATTATAACTCAGGGGTACACACTCTTGTTAAGGCTAGTTACCGGGTGCCCACTGCTTGGAATGCTTTTCATACACTTGCGAGTGTATTATGTTTATAAATATGAAATCTTGTGGTCCATAGTTATAACGCTGCTAGCATCAAACCTATATATCTCACCAACTTTATGTTGACGTTTTAAAGCATGTTATTCTCAGGTACAAATTATGTCTTCCGCTGTGCATTTACTCGTGTTAAGAATATTACTTGGAGTCGATCATCGCAATGGGACCAACTGTTGAAGATTCCGTCCGGGAGGATTAGTCGCGGACATCACACATACCTTGACAAGTTTGTCATTGTTTTCATTGATGACATACTTATTTACTCAAAGAATGACCAAGAACACGGTGAACATTTGAGAAAGGTGTTAGAAGTATTGAGGAAGGAAGAATTGTACGCTAAGTTTTCAAAGTGTGCATTTTGGTTGGAAGAAGTTCAATTCCTCGGTCACATAGTGAACAAAGAAGGTATTAAGGTGGATCCGGCAAAGATAGAAACGGTTGAAAAGTGGGAAACCCCGAAAACTCCGAAACACAAACGCCAGTTTTTAGGACTAGCTGGTTACTACAGAAGGTTCATCCAAGACTTTTCCAGAATAGCAAAACCCTTGACTGCATTAACGCATAAAGGGAAGAAATTTGAATGGAATGATGAACAAGAGAAAGCGTTTCAGTTATTGAAGAAAAAGCTAACTACGGCACCTATATTGTCATTGCCTGAAGGGAATGATGATTTTATGATTTATTGTGACGCATCAAAGCAAGGTCTCGGTTGTGTATTAATGCAACGAACGAAGGTGATTGCTTATGCGTCTAGACAATTGAAGATTCACGAACAAAATTATACGACGCATGATTTGGAATTAGGTGCGGTTGTTTTTGCATTAAAGACTTGGAGGCACTACTTATATGGGGTCAAAAGTATTATATATACCGACCACAAAAGTCTTCAACACATATTTAATCAGAAACAACTGAATATGAGGCAGCGTAGGTGGATTGAATTATTGAATGATTACGACTTTGAGATTCGTTACCACCCGGGGAAGGCAAATGTGGTAGCCGATGCCTTGAGCAGGAAGGACAGAGAACCCATTCGAGTAAAATCTATGAATATAATGATTCATAATAACCTTACTACTCAAATAAAGGAGGCACAACAAGGAGTTTTAAAAGAGGGAAATTTAAAGGATGAAATACCCAAAGGATCGGAGAAGCATCTTAATATTCGGGAAGACGGAACCCGGTATAGGGCTGAAAGGATTTGGGTACCAAAATTTGGAGATATGAGAGAAATGGTACTTAGAGAAGCTCATAAAACCAGATACTCAATACATCCTGGAACGGGGAAGATGTACAAGGATCTCAAGAAACATTTTTGGTGGCCGGGTATGAAAGCCGATGTTGCTAAATACGTAGGAGAATGTTTGACGTGTTCTAAGGTCAAAGCTGAGCATCAGAAACCATCAGGTCTACTTCAACAACCCGAAATCCCAGAATGGAAATGGGAAAACATTACCATGGATTTCATCACTAAATTGCCAAGGACTGCAAGTGGTTTTGATACTATTTGGGTAATAGTTGATCGTCTCACCAAATCAGCACACTTCCTGCCATTAAGAGAAGATGACAAGATGGAGAAGTTAGCACGACTGTATTTGAAGGAAGTCGTCTCCAGACATGGAATACCAATCTCTATTATCTCTGATAGGGATGGCAGATTTATTTCAAGATTCTGGCAGACATTACAGCAAGCATTAGGAACTCGTCTAGACATGAGTACTGCCTATCATCTACAAACTGATGGCAGAGCGAAAGGACGATACAAACGCTTGAAGACATGCTACGAACATGTGTTATTGATTTCGGAAACAGTTGGGATCGACATCTACCGTTAGCAGAATTTTCCTACAACAACAGCTACCATTCAAGCATTGAGATGGCGCCGTTTGAAGCACTTTATGGTAGAAAGTGCAGGTCTCCGATTTGTTGGAGTGAAGTGGGGGATAGACAGATTACGGGTCCGGAGATTATACAAGAAACTACCGAGAAGATCATCCAAATTCAACAACGGTTGAAAACCGCCCAAAGTCGACAAAAGAGCTACGCTGACATTAAAAGAAAAGATATAGAATTTGAAATTGGAGAGATGGTCATGCTTAAAGTTGCACCTTGGAAAGGCGTTGTTCGATTTGGTAAACGAGGGAAATTAAATCCAAGGTATATTGGACCATTCAAGATTATTTATCGTGTCGGACCAGTAGCTTACCGACTTGAGTTACCTCAACAACTCGCGGCTGTACATAACACTTTCCACGTCTCGAATTTGAAGAAATGTTTTGCTAAAGAAGATCTCACTATTCCGTTAGATGAAATCCAAATCAACAAAAAACTCCAATTCATCGAAGAACCCGTCAAAATAATGGATCAAGAGGTTAAAAGACTTAAGCAAAACAAGATACCAATTGTTAAGGTTCGATGGAATGCTCGTAGAGGACCCGAGTTCACCTGGGAGCGTGAAGATCAGATGAAGAAGAAATACCCGCATCTATTTCCAGAAGATTCGTCAACACCTTCAACAGCTTAAAATTTCGGGACGAAATTTATTTAACGGGTAGGTACTGTAGTGACCCGAACTTTTCCATGTTTATATATATTAATTAAGATTGATATTTACATGATTAAATGTTTCCAACATGTTAAGCAATCAAACTTGTTAAGACTTGATTAATTGAAATATGTTTCATATAGACAATTGACCACCCAAGTTGACCGGTGATTCACGAACGTTAAAACTTGTAAAAACTATAT
Source organism: Rutidosis leptorrhynchoides (assembly GCF_046630445.1). Lineage (NCBI taxonomy): Eukaryota > Viridiplantae > Streptophyta > Magnoliopsida > Asterales > Asteraceae > Rutidosis > Rutidosis leptorrhynchoides. Next base: position 171,338,647 of record NC_092333.1, read on the forward strand.
GATGACATATATATGGATATATATATAGTTAACATGATACTATGATAAGTAAACATATCATTAAGTATATTAACAATGAACTACATATGTAAAAAACAAGACTACTAACTTAATGATTTTTAAACGAGACATATATGTAACGATTATCGTTGTAACGACATTTAACTATATATATATATCATATTAAGAGATATTCATACATGATAATATCATGATAATATAATAATTTAAAATCTCATTTGATATTATAAACATTGGGTTAACAACATTTAACAAGATCGTTAACCTAAATGTTTCAAAACAACACTTACATGTAACGACTAACGATGACTTAACGACTCAGTTAAAATGTATATACATGTAGTGTTTTAATATGTATTTATACACTTTTGAAAGACTTCAATACACTTATCAAAATACTTCTACTTAACAAAAATGCTTACAATTACATCCTCGTTCAGTTTCATCAACAATTCTACTCGTATGCACCCGTATTCGTACTCGTACAATACACAACTTTTAGATGTATGTACTATTGGTATATACACTCCAATGATCAGCTTTTAGCAGCCCATGTGAGTCACCTAACACATGTAGGAACCATCATTTGGCAACTAGCATGAAATATCTCATAAAATTACAAAAATATGAGTAATCATTCATGACTTATTTACATGAAAACAAAATTACATATCCTTTATATCTAATCCATACACCAACGACCAAAAACACCTACAAACACTTTCATTCTTTAATTTTCTTCATCTAATTGATCTCTCTCATGTTCTATCTTCAAGTTCTAAGTGTTCTTCATATATTCTACAAGTTCTAGTTACATAAAATCAAGAATACTTTCAAGTTTGCTAGCTCACTTCCAATCTTGTAAGGTGATCATCCAACCTCAAGAAATCTTTGTTTCTTATAGTAGGTTATCATTCTAATACAAGGTAATAATCATATTCAAACTTTGATTCAATTTCTATAACTATAAACTATCTTAATTCGAGTAAAAATCTTACTTGAACTTGTTTTTGTGTCATGATCCTACTTCAAGAACTTTCAAGCCATCCAAGATCCTTTGAAGCTAGATCATTTCTTGTCACTTCCAGTAGGTTTACCTACTAAAATTGAGGTAGTAATGATGTTCATAACATCATTCGATTCATATATATAAAACTATCTTATTCGAAGGTTTAAACTCGTAATCACTAGAACATAGTTTAGTTAATTCTAAACTTGTTCGCAAACAAAAGTTAATCCTTCTAAATTGACTTTTAAAATTAACTAAACACATGTTCTATATCTATATGATATGCTAACTTAATGATTTAAAACCTGGAAACACGAAAAACACCGTAAAACCGGATTTACGCCGTCGTAGTAACACCGCGGGCTGTTTTGGGTTAGTTAATTAAAAACTATGATAAACTTTGATTTAAAAGTTGTTATTCTTAGAAAATGATTTTTATTATGAACATGAAACTATATCCAAAAATTATGGTTAAACTCAAAGTGGAAGTATGTTTTCTAAAATGGTCATCTAGACGTCGTTCTTTCGACTGAAATGACTACCTTTACAAAAACGACTTGTAACTTATTTTTCCGACTATAAACCTATAATTTTTCTGTTTAGATTCATAAAATAGAGTTCAATATGAAACCATAGCAATTTGATTCACTCAAAACGGATTTAAAATGAAGAAGTTATGGGTAAAACAAGATTAGATAATTTTTCTCATTTTAGCTACGTGAAAATTGGTAACAAATCTATTCCAACCATAACTTAATCAACTTGTATTGTATATTATGTAATCTTGAGATACCATAGACACGTATACAATGTTTCGACCTATCATGTCGACACATCTATATATATTTCGGAACAACCATAGACACTCTATATGTGAATGTTGGAGTTAGCTATACAGGGTTGAGGTTGATTCCAAAATATATATAGTTTGAGTTGTGATCAATACTGAGATACGTATACACTGGGTCGTGGATTGATTCAAGATAATAATTATCGATTTATTTCTGTACATCTAACTGTGGACAACTAGTTGTAGGTTACTAACGAGGACAGCTGACTTAATAAACTTAAAACATCAAAATATATTAAAAGTGTTGTAAATATATTTTGAACATACTTTGATATATATGTATATATTGTTATAGGTTCGTGAATCAACCAGTGGCCAAGTCTTACTTCCCGACGAAGTAAAAATCTGTGAAAGTGAGTTATAGTCCCACTTTTAAAATCTAATATTTTTGGGATGAGAATACATGCAGGTTTTATAAATGATTTACAAAATAGACACAAGTACGTGAAACTACATTCTATGGTTGAATTATTGAAATCGAATATGCCCCTTTTTATTAAGTCTGGTAATCTAAGAATTAGGGAACAGACACCCTGATTGACGCGAATCCTAAAGATAGATCTATTGGGCCTAACAAACCCCATCCAAAGTACCAGATGCTTTAGTACTTCGAAATTTATATCATATCCGAAGGGTGTCCCGGAATGATGGGGATATTCTTATATATGCATCTTGTTAATGTCGGTTACCAGGTGTTCACCATATGAATGATTTTTATCTCTATGTATGGGATGTGTATTGAAATATGAAATCTTGTGGTCTATTATTATGATTTGATATATATAGGTTAAACCTATAACTCACCAACATTTTTGTTGACGTTTTAAGCATGTTTATTCTCAGGTGATTATTAAGAGCTTCCGTTGTCGCATACTTAAATAAGGACGAGATTTGGAGTCCATGCTTGTATGATATTGTGTAAAAACTGCATTCAAGAAACTTATTTTGTTGTAACATATTTGTATTGTAAACCATTATGTAATGGTCGTGTGTAAACAGGATATTTTAGATTATCATTATTTGATAATCTACGTAAAGCTTTTTAAACCTTTATTTATGAAATAAAGGTTATGGTTTGTTTTAAAAATGAATGCAGTCTTTGAAAAACGTCTCATATAGAGGTCAAAACCTCGCAACGAAATCAATTAATATGGAACGTTTTTAATCAATAAGAACGGGACATTTCAGGCGCCGTGCAAATTAGCTTGATAAGACTAATGAATCAGATCCCCAGAAAGGATAATCTCCTTAAAAATTAAAAATCAGCTTTTAAGACTGATATTACTCAATCCTTGAGATTAACTTTAAAGATTGAGAATTACAAACTCATGGAATTCGATGATATCTAAACTTGAGCTTGAACGAGAATTTTTGATCAAATTAAAACCGATTTGTTTTTTTTGAAAATTCATTTTCAATGCGTTCATTACCATTGAATGTAAAATCCTAGGAATTCACCTGGAATTCATTAGGTCACCTGAACCAAATCGGGTGTCAACCGTAAGAACGGTGGTTGCATAGCATGGTCGAAGACAGGACCTTGTGCCAGACCGAAGAAAAATTATAAGGGTGAGCTTTACTATTGCTCCTACCAAGGATTGTAATAACATCCGACACGTTTTTGGACCATAATCAAATGCATGTCATTAGACATTGCCTTAACAGTTGCTTGTTCAACACTTTCCTTTACAACCGGATGGTAGTTTGCCGAAAGGTAATATACGGAGCAAGTATACTGGACGTGTTGCTTTCCTAATACAAGGTTAGCAAGTGGGTGACACAAAACCGTAAGTTTTGAGCTAAAATTTTAAAATCTGAAACCCACAAAACCCACAAAAATATTTTGCAAACACCGGTGAAGGGTTATTCCAGAAAACTTATCTAGGATGAAAGCTAGAATGAATTTTCAAAAAGATCAAATGTTTTCATAAAGATCCAATTTCCTTAAGGATCTAAATTTTCATAGTCATGTGGGACTGTAAACCACATCGTTACTATCATTGTTTATACCGCCATATTAAAATCACTGATGTATAAAGTGTGAGAATAAAAAAAGTGATTCGAGTGAAGTGTGATTTAATTTTAAGTTCTGTATTGCTTGAGGACAAGCAACGTTCAAGTGTGGAGATATTTGATAGTGCTCCAAATGAATATATATTTTGTAGCAATATCCTCCCAATATGTAAATTATTTAGTTGTAATTGTCCTATTTTAAGTTGTAATCGTTTATATTAAATAAGTGCGAAGACAAAAGGCGAAAACGAAGAATTGAAGACGCAAATATCCAAAAAGCTCAAATGTACAAGATACAATCCAAGTGGTTCAATTTAATGATGAGAAACGTCTAAAATTGACAAGAGTACAAGTTACGAAATGAAAAACATGAAGATTAAAGAATTGGAGAAAAAGTGCCACTAAAGCTGGAAAAGTGCCTCTAAAGCCATAGTGCACTCAAAAGTGCCACTAAAAAGTGAGTAAAAGACTCGCACGGATTTTGGAAGTTAAGGAAAATAATTTTTGTGCAAAATTACAAATCGCGAAATGCAAAGTACAAGATATTAAATTATATGAAAGGACGTTCGAAAATCTGGAACCGGTACCCGAGCCAACTATCAACGCCCGACTCAACGGACCAAAAATTATGAGTCTACTATGTACAAGAATATAATATAATATATATATAATTATATAAATTATATATAAATTATATATATTTATATATTATGTCGACAAAGAAGAAAACAAGCAAATGTGGCTGGATCCAGCTGGCCATGCGATCGCATGGCCTGGAAGGCAAAAAGCCATGCGATCGCATGGGGCCAAAATCCTGGCCACATCTATAAATAACCAACGAATTTGACGAGTAATATATATATATATATATATATATATATATATATATATATATATATATATATATATATATATATATATATCATACTCCTCTGTAATAATAATAAATATATATATATATATATATATATATATATATATATATATATATATATATATATATATATATATATATATATATATATATATATATATATATATATATATATATATATATATATATATAGTGTAGTTTTATATTAGATTAGTTTTGGGTTATGCAAAGGTTATTTTACGGGTTTTAAAGTCGGAGCTCTGTCCGTGTAACACTACGCGATAAATAATCAATGTAAGCTATGTTCTCCTTTTTAAATTAATGTCTTGTACTTAAGTTATTATTATGCTTATTTAAAACGAAGTAATCATGACGTTGGGATAAAAATATTAAAATTGGGTAATTGGGCTTTGTACCATAATTGGGGTTTGGACAAAAGAACGACACTTGTGGAAATTAGACTATGGGCTATTAATGGGCTTTTTATTTGTTTAACTAAATGATAGTTTGTTAATTTTAATATAAAGATTTACAATTGGACGTACCTATAAATAACCATATACACTCGATCGGACACGATGGGCGGGATATTTATATGTACGAATAATCGTTCATTTAACCGGACACTGGAATGGATTAATAGTCTATGGAATTATTAAAACAGGGGTGAAATTATGTACAAGGACACTTGGCGTAATTGTTAACAAAGGATTAAAACCTTGGGTTACACGCAGTCGATATCCTGGTGTAATTATTAAACAAAGTATTAAAACCTTGTTACAGTTTAAGTCCCCAATTAGTTGGAATATTTGACTTCGGGTATAAGGATAATTTGACGAGGACACTCGCACTTTAAATTTATGACCGATGGACTGTTATGGACAAAAACCAGACGGACATATTAAATAATCCAGGACAAAGGACAATTAACCCAGGGTAATAAATAATCAAAACGTCAAACATCATGGTTACGGAAGCTTAAATAAGCATAATATATTTTATTTCATTTTTCCTCGTACTTTTATTTATTGTCATTTTAATTATTGTTATTTATTTTATATTATTATTTAAATATCGTCATTTACTATACGCTTCGCTTAAAATATAAATCGACAAACCGGTCATTAAACGGTAAACCCCCTTTTATATATTATTATATATCATTATATATATTTTGTACAAATATAGTTGTTTAAAAATATAGTGTGCAATAAGCCCGCTCCCCGTTGAACGAACCGAACTTACTAAAAACTATACTACTCTACGATTAGGTACACTGCCTATAGTGTTGTAGCAAGGTTTAGGTATATCCCATTTGTAAATAAATAATTAAAACTTGTGTAAAATTGTAGCATATTTAATAGTATTTCCTAGTAAAAATATAAACTATTTCGTACCCCCACGCTACGACCTCAAGTTTTTGCAGACTGAAAGGGGTGAATCTTCATCCCAAGCTCGCAATGCTCCTCCTGAGAATGCGGACCAACAGGAGGTGGATAACTACTACAAGCAAGATATACCTCATCCAGTAATGACATTTTCTGATATGCACTTAGAAGATTTGCACCCGAACTTGAGATTTGACAGACGTTGGATAGATTATCCAAAATACCAAAGAGGACTGCATACTCTTCATTCTAAAGCTGTTGAGGTACCTAGGGTTATAGAATGGGGACCATTAGAAGCTGTAGAATTGGCCGGGCCAATTAGGGAATTACTTGCACAGAGGTATGGTGATTCTACTTTCAACGATTGGGTACGTTTATTCAACATGCGTAGACCTGTATATAAAGTATGGTGTGAAGAATTGTTGTGTAGTATAGAGTTAAATGATCGGGTAGCTAGTTTAACCGATCGATCTTTTATTAGATTTTTGTTTGGAGGTTCGATGCGACACATGTCTTTACTAGACATGGCTCAGGCCTTACGTATATATACGCCTGAGGAGTTAGCATCTGCCGATTGTAGAGGGTTGATACTAAATGGTAGAAAGATAGACGAAAATTTTGATACGCATGGTGTATGGAGTCAAATGACTAGCCATCACCGATTTAAAGGGGGAAATTACTCTTATTTGGATATAGATAGAGCTGAATTAAGAGTAATTCATAGGTTTTTAGCTAATTCGATTACACAAAGAGGTAAGAATAAGGAAAAGGTAAATGAACAGGATTTATTTTACCACATGTGTATTCGAGACCCACAAAGCGTTGTAAGTATACCATATTGTGTGGGTTATTATTTATCAGCTATGGTTAGGGGGATGAGACCACATAGCATAATAGGAGGTGGTATATTTATTACTTTGATTGCTGAATATCTCAATGTGGATATAAGTCGGGGGGATTATTAATCGAAGAACCAGAACCCCAAGATACAATAGGTTTAAATCTATACCATGGTGCTAAAGTTTTGAAGAGGCGAAATAACGCCGCAGTACGATATAATGGTAGACATCCACAGGTTGAGAGAAACCAACATCAAGGTAATGTAGGAGGGGGAAATGAAATGGCAGAAATGCAAAGGTTTATAGCTTCACAAGAGTATGAAAATGCTAGACATAGAGCATTTGAAGATTGGCAAGTTCATCAAAACCAAATCATAGCTTATTGCCAACATATAGGTAGAAACTATATTCCTACCCCAACGCCCATATTCCCTCCCTGGTCTATAGAGATGCAACCACCGTATCCTACGTATAACCCAGGAGAAGCATTTTATAGCACATATGGTTATGCATGGAACCCCTTCTGGTATCAGTATCATCCCTAGTCTACTTAGTTTTTTTTTATTTTATTATTTGTAATGTTGATACATTTAATACTTATGTTGGATTTGTAATAGTTTTATAATCTTCTAAATTTTATTATTAGATTTTAATAATTTTTGAATGTGGGGTAATATACCAAACTTCAAAAATATGTATATATGTTTGCAGTTTATCTTATGTACACAATAGGGTAAAACAACGCATTTTCAAAGACTGGCATTAAGTTCAGCAAAAGCAACTAATTTTGACGACAAGATGCAAAATATATGTGAAATAACAACAAGACGGAATGAACAAATGATATGCACCATTTATCATTCAGCAAGCAAACACAAATATGTTTGGAAACTTTGGTAAAATTTAATCATTTCTACGCTAATTACCCTCAATAATTTAAATTGTTACTGATTTCTTGCAAATGAGGGCATTGCAAGATCTTAAGTGTGGGAAGGGGTTAAATTCTTTCGGATTTTTAATATTTTTTACTTCATACACTTGGTTACCATTAAAAATACTAGTAAAGCAGTAGTTGTATTAGAATCTAGTGCTCTCTGATAATAAAGAACAGCCCTAGTCTTATATACTGACTACCCACTTCTAGTAAAATTTTTCAAAATTTTCAACTAAATGAACTCAAAATCATGTTTATACATATTTATGAATGATAAAACTAGGTGTTAACACCGAAATTATTGTTACCTCGGAAAGGACATAAATTGAGAAACAAACCAAAATGTTAAAATTCATTTAAAATGGAATAAAGGACAATAAAAAGGAAAATAAAAGCCAAGTGTAGGAAATTTTCACCGAGTTATTCAAAATACATATCACATATTTTTGTACAAATAATTGAAAATACTTTTGTTTTGGACGATAATTAACTGTTTTACCATATGAAAGAAAAGAAGAGATTGATCTACACAATGAATCAATTCCATCGTTAAAAGGAAGTAAAGTCTTTCGAAAAAGAAACGCGCTTTCTGATTTAGGTCATGAAGTTGTAGTCCAGACTAGCTGTAGGTTGACGAAAAACCTAGAAAAGTCATCACTAAAATCAGCAGGAAATCCACGGACCTCAGCATTAAACAGGGTCACCAAGTGGTCAGATTTATCCTAACCATGAGAAGGATTTATCTCGTACAATGGGGGGGGGGCACCGTGCAAATTAGCTTGATAAGACTAATGAATCAGATTACCAGAAAGGATAATCTCCTTAAAGATCAAAAATCAGCTTTTAAGACTGATATTACTCAATCCTAGAGATTGACCTTAAAGATTGAGAATTACAAACTCATGGAATTCGATGATATTTAAACTCGAGCTTGAACGAGAAAATATGTTGATCAAATTATAAACAGATATGTTTTCTGAAAACCCATTTTCAATGCGTTCATTACCATTGAACGTAAAATCCTAGGAATTCACCTGGAATTCATTAGGTCGCCTGAACCAAATCGGGTGTCAACCGTAAGAACGGTGGTTGCATAGCATGGTCGAAGACAGGACCTTGTGCCAGACCGGAAAAATTATAAGGGTGAGCTTTACTATTGCTCCTACAAAGGATAGTAATTGCGTCCGACACGTTAAAAGACCATAATTAAAAGCATGTCAGAGGACATTGCCTTAACAGTTGCTTGTTCAACGCTTTCCTTTACAACCGGACGGTAGTTTATCGAAAGGTAATATACGGAGCAAGTAAACTGGACGTGTTGCTTTCCTAATACAAGATTAGCAAGTGGGTGACACAAAACCGCAAGTTTTGAGCTAAAATTTTCAAATCTGAAACCCACCAAACCCACAAAAAGAACTTGCAAACACCGGTGAAGGGTTATTCCGGAAAACTTATCTAGGGTAAAAGCTAGATTTAATTTTCAAAAGATCAAATGTTTTCATAAAGATCCAATTTCCTTAAAGGATCTAAATTTTTATAGTCATATGGGACTGTAAACCACAACGTTACTACCATTGTTTATACCGCCGTAAAGAAATCACTGATGTACAAAGTGTGAAGAATAAATAAGTGATTCTAGTATTTCAAGACTATATTACTTGAGGACAAGCAACGCTCAAGTGTGGGAATATTTGATAATGCTAAAAACGAACATATATTTCATAGCATTATTCCCCAAGAAAGACAAGCTTTTAGTTGCAATTGTTCTATTTACAAGTGATATTCGTTTAAATATTAAAAGGTGAAGACAAAAGACAGATTCGACGAATTGAAGACACAAACGACCAAAAAGCTCAAAAGTACAAAATACAATCAAAGAGGTTCCAATTATTGATAAGAAACGTCTCGAAATTACAAGAGTACAAGATTCAAAACGCAAAGTACAAGATATTTAATTGTACGCAAGGACGTTCGAAAATTCGGAACCGGGACATGAGTCAACTCTCAACGCTCGACGCAATGGACTGAAAATTACAAGTTAACTATGTATATAAATATAATATAATATATAATTAATTATATTAATTATATATATATATTATATTTATAAAATAAACCGTCGGCAAAGAAAGAAGCCAAAGTTGTGAGCTGGAATTTCAAACTCCGCGACTCGCGGAGTTTGAAGGAGGAAATGGCCGCGACTCGCGGAGTTCCCCTGGACTCAATTCCCTATAAAAGCCAACGCAGTTCGACGAATTTTAATATCCATAATTCAATCTCTCTCTCAATATATACGTAAATATATATATAATTTATATTTTAATTTTAATTTTAATTTTAAATCCTAATAATAAGGGTATGTTAGCGAATGTTGTAAGGGTGTAAGTCGAAATTCTGTCCGTGTAACACTACGCTATTTTTAATCATTGTAAGTTATGTTCAACCTTTTTACATTAATGTCTCGTAGCTAAGTTATTATTATGCTTATTTAATCCGAAGTAATCATGATGTTAGGCTAATTACTAAAATTGGGTAATTGGGCTTTGTACCATAATTGGGGTTTGGACAAAAGAACGATACTTGTGGAAATTAGACTATGGGCTATTAATGGGCTTTATATTTGTTTAACTAAATGATAGTTTGTTAATGTTAACAAACTATATTAATGGGCTTTATATTTGTTTAACTAAATGATAGTTTGTTAATGTTAACATAAAGATTTATAATTGGACATACCCATAAATTACCATATACACTCGATCGGACACGATGGGCAGGGTATTTATATGTACGAATAATCGTTCATTTAACCGGACACGGGAATGGATTAATAGCCACTAGAATAATTAAAACAAGGGTGAAATTATGTACAAGGACACTTGGTATAATTGATAACAAAGTATTAAAACCTTGGGTTACACTCAGTCGACATCCTGGTGTAATTTTTAAACAAAGTATTAAAATCTTGTTACAGTTTAAGTCCCCAATTAGTTGGAATATTTAACTTCCGGTATAAGAATAATTTGACGAGGACACTCGCACTTTATATTTGTGACTGATGGACTGTTATGGACAAAAACCAGACGGACATATTAAATAATCCAGGATAAAGGACAATTAACCCATGGGCATAAAACTAAAATCAACACGTCAAACATCATGATTACGGAAGTTTAAATAAGCATAATTATTTTATTTCATATTTAATTTCCTTTATTTTATATTTAATTGCACTTCTAATTATCGCATTTTATTTTATTGTTATTATATTTAATTGCACTTTTAATTATCGTACTTTTAATTATCGCAAGTTTATTTTATTGCACTTTTATTTATCGCAATTTCATTATCGTTATTTACTTTACGCTTTAAATTAAGTCTTGTATTTTTTTTTTTTACATTTGGTTTTAATTGCGACTAAAGTTTTAAAATCGACAAACCGGTCATTAAACGGTAAAAATCCCCCTTTATAATAATAATATTACTTATATATATATATATATATATTTGTATTTTTATAAAAGTAAACTAATATAGCGTTAAGCTTTGTTTAAAGATTTTCCCTGTGGAACGAACCGGACTTACTAAAAACTACACTACTGTACGATTAGGTACACTGCCTATAAGTGTTGTAGCAAGGTTTAAGTATATCCATTCTATTAATAAATAAATATCTTGTGTAAAATTGTATAATATTTAATAGTATTTCCTTGTAAAATATAAGCTATTTTATATACACATCTGCTTTGACATCATATACACTAAAACAGCATAATGTTGATTATATACGATCGTGACAGGATTAATCAAAACCAAAAAATGGGCATTACATCAAACACCTGGTGATCATAATGATGTAATAGTGATTAAGAAAATAAAAATACAATTTTCAATTGATCGACAATGAGATGCCAATCTTATTTAGTTTTTTTTTTGATGAAACCATGTTTAACAATCGAAATCAGACGTTGTTTAAATAGAATTGTGTAGAATGAATATGTTAAGTTAAAAATCGCAGTAAAAAAAACATCATCTGATTAGAATTATGACTGGGTTTAGGGTTTACATGTTTGAAATTATATCTTTTGTAGTAGCCGATGGAAAACTTCTGGATGATCGATTAGTGATAATGCTAAAAACGAACATATATTTCATAGCATTATCCCTCAAGAAAGACAAGCTTTTAGTTGCAATTGTTCTATTTACAAGTGATATTCGTTTAAATAATAAAAGGTGAAGACAAAAGACAGATTCGACGAATTGAAGACGCAAATGACCAAAAAGCTAAAAAGTACAAAGTACAATCCAAGTGGTTCAAATTATTGATGAGAAACATCTAAAAATTACAAGAGTACAAGCCGTGAAACACAAAGTACAAGATATTAAATTGTACGAAAAGGCGTTCGAAAATCCGGAACCGAGACATGAACCAACTTTTAGCGCGCGACTCAACGGACCAAAAATTACAAGTCAACTATGCACAAGAATATAATATAATATATAATTAATTATATATATTATTATATATTATAATTATACGCAGCCCACGTTTTAGATTTAATCTATGAGCTGGAATCCAGACCTCCGCACTCGCGGAGCTGTGAAGCACAAAAGCTCCGCACTCGCGGAGTTGTACAATGAAACGTGGGTCTATAAAAGGCCGCGCATTCTGATCGATAAAATCCATCATTTTTCTACTTCTTACTCTCAATTTATATTTATATTTATATTTATATTTATATTTATATTTTAATTATAATTATAATTTTAATTTAAGATTAATAATAATAAGGTTATGTTATCGAATGTTTTAAGCTTGTAAGTCGAAATTCTGTCCGTGTAACGCTACGCTATTATTAATCATTGTAAGTTATGTTCAACCTTTTTAAATTAATGTCTCGTAGCTAAGTTATTATTATGCTTATTTAAATCGAAGTAATCATGATGTTGGACTAAATATTAAAGACGGGGTTATTGGGCTTTGTACTAAGTGGGGTTTGGACAAAAGACCGATACTTGTGAAAATTGGACTATGGACTATTAATGGGCTTTATATTTGTTTAACTGAATGATAGTTCGTTAATTTAATACAGAGATTTACAATTTGACGTATCTATAAATAACCATATATACTTGATCGGACACGATGGGGGGATATTTATAAATACTAATAATCGTTCATTTAACCGGACACGGGAATGGATTAATAGTCAATGGACTCATTAAAACAGGGGTGAATTATGTACAAGGACACTTGGAGTAATTGTTAACAAAGTATTAAAACCTGGGTTACATGCAGTCGATATCCTGGTGTAATTATTAAACAAAGTATTAAGACTTTGTTACAGTTTAAGTCCCCAACTAGTTGGAATATTTGACTTCGGGTATAAGGATAATTTGACGAGGACACTCGCACTTTATATTTATGACTGATGGACTGTTATGGACAAAAACTAGATGGACATATCAAATAATCCAGGACAAAGGACAATTAACCCACGGTAATAAATTAAAATCAACACGTTAAACATCATGATTACGGAAGTTTAAATAAGCATAATTCCTTTATTTTATATCTTATCGCACTTTTAATTTATTGTCATTTTATTTATCGCACTTTAATTTATCACACTTTAATTATCGTTATTTATTTTACGCTTTAAATTAAGCTATATTTATTTTTAATATTTTACATTAGGTTTTAACTGCGACTAAAGTTTTAAAATCGACAAACCGGTCATTTAACGGTAAAACCCCCTTTTTATAATAATAATACTACTTATATATATATATATATATATATATATATATATATATATATATATATATATATATATATATATATATATATATATATATATATATATATATATATATATATATATACAACTATAGTTTAAAAATATAGCGTTAAACTTGGCTAGCTCCCTGCGGAACGAACCGGACTTACTAAAAACTACATTACTGTATGATTAGGTACACTGCCTATAGTGTTATAGTAAGGTTTAGGTATATCCACTCTATAAATAAATAAATAACTTATGTAAAATTGTATCATATTTAATAGTATTTCGAAACAAAAATATAACTATTTCGTACCCCTCTGCTTTAACATCAAGTATTTTTGGCACCGCTGTCGGGGAACACTAAAACGCCGAAGCGAAACGCCATATATACATATATATAAAAAAAGAGATTTTTATTAAGTTTTAATCTATTTTTGTAAAAATATAAGTTTTAAATATCAAAAACAAAAATATAAAAACATAAAAAAAAATCTATATCTATATTTTTAAGTTTATTAAAAAGTTTATATTTTTATTTATTGTGAAAAGTTATAAAAAAAACTAATAAGTAATTTTTAATATAAGTTTTATTTAAATTACATTTTATATAAAATAAAAACAGAAAATAAAAAAAAATATTAAAATCTGAACCTGCGTAATTTGGGCCTGTAGCTCACTTGAACCTGCATCCTCCGCACTCGCGGTACTTTTGGGCAGCTAGAATCCGTACTCGCGGAGCTGTCTGACAGCTGCAACCTCAGACTGCATTAATTACGTTTTAGGGTTTTAATTTATTTATTATTATTATTATTAACCTAATTAGGGTTAATTAATTTATTAATTAGTTTTAGTTTTATTTAATTTGTATTTTTAAGTTATAATTAGTTTTATTAAATATATAAACTTCACTTTTATAAAATAATAATATAAAAATAATATTTTTATAAAAATAAGTAATATTATCATTTTTATTTCTTTTTATAAATTGTATATTTTAATCGTTTAATTCGTAATTTGTATATTTTTCATTCGTAATTAGTTTTAAACTTAGTATTTTGCCGTAGTTATTTTTATATTTCTAGTTTTTAGGCTTTGCCATAAAATCCCTTAATTGCTTTTTCTTTAGAATTAAGATTTAGACGCTTTAGAATTTTGCGACGCCATTTATATATTTTAGTGCCTATTTAATTTATTACCGTTTTGGATATAGAATTCCTTTTAAGTTTTAATACCTTTAGGCGCAACTTTTCAGATTTAGTTTTTAGACTTTTAAGTTTCGACGCTCTACTTTCTTATTATTGTTTCTCGACTTTTTATTTTTCGACGTTTTTCGACGCACTCTTTTTCTTTCTTATTTCTCGACGCTCTAGTTTTTAGGACATAGATTTTATCTTCAAAAATTTCGACGAAAAAATTATTTTAAGCGGTTAAATTGATAGACATCCAAAATTTTCTGGTTCGTAGTAATAGTTGGATTAATTAGTGGCGAGTTGTGGGCTTCTGATTTAAAGGGTCCTGGCTACCTGCTGCATCTATTGGCTATTCGATGAAATGTCCCGTTCTTATTGATTAAAAACGTTCCATATTAATTGATTTCGTTGCGAGGTTTTGACCTCTATATGAGACGTTTTTCAAAGACTGCATTCATTTTTAAAACAAACCATAACCTTTATTTCATAAATAAAGGTTTAAAAAGCTTTACGTAGATTATCAAATAATGATAATCTAAAATATCCTGTTTACACACGACCATTACATAATGGTTTACAATACAAATATGTTACATCGAAATCAGTTTCTTGAATGCAGTTTTTTTACACAATATCATACAAACATGGACTCCAAATCTTGTCCTTATTTTAGTATGCAACAGCGGAAGCTCTTAATATTCACCTGAGAATAAACATGCTTTAAACGTCAACAAAAATGTTGGTGAGTTATAGGTTTAACCTATATATATCAAATCGTAACAATAGACCACAAGATTTCATATTTCAATACACATCCCATACATAGAGATAAAAATCATTCATATGGTGAACACCTGGTAACCGACATTAACAAGATGCATATATAAGAATATCCCCATCATTCCGAGACACCCTTCGGATATGATATAAATTTCGAAGTACTAAAGCATCCGGTACTTTGGATGGGGCTTGTTGGGCCCGATAGATCTATCTTTAGGATTCGCGTCAATTAGGGTGTCTGTTCCCTAATTCTTAGATTACCAGACTTAATATAAAGGGGCATATTCGATTTCGATAATTCAACCATAGAATGTAGTTTCACGTACTTGTGTCTATTTTGTAAATCATTTATAAAACCTGCATGTATTCTCATCCCAAAAATATTAGATTTTAAAAGTGGGACTATAACTCACTTTCACAGATTTTTACTTCGTCGGGAAGTAAGACTTGGCCACTGGTTGATTCACGAACCTATAACAATATATACATATATATCAAAGTATGTTCAAAATATATTTACAACACTTTTAATATATTTTGATGTTTTAAGTTTATTAAGTCAGCTGTCCTCGTTAGTAACCTACAACTAGTTGTCCACAGTTAGATGTACAGAAATAAATCGATAAATATTATCTTGAATCAATCCACGACCCAGTGTATACGTATCTCAGTATTGATCACAACTCAAACTATATATATTTTGGAATCAACCTCAACCCTGTATAGCTAACTCCAACATTCACATATAGAGTGTCTATGGTTGTTCCGAAATATATATAGATGTGTCGACATGATAGGTCGAAACATTGTATACGTGTCTATGGTATCTCAAGATTACATAATATACAATACAAGTTGATTAAGTTATGGTTGGAATAGATTTGTTACCAATTTTCACGTAGCTAAAATGAGAAAAATTATCCAATCTTGTTTTACCCATAACTTCTTCATTTTAAATCCGTTTTGAGTGAATCAAATTGCTATGGTTTCATATTGAACTCTATTTTATGAATCTAAACAGAAAAAGTATAGGTTTATAGTCGGAAAAATAAGTTACAAGTCGTTTTTGTAAAGGTAGTCATTTCAGTCGAAAGAACGACGTCTAGATGACCATTTTAGAAAACATACTTCCACTTTGAGTTTAATCATAATTTTTGGATATAGTTTCATGTTCATAATAAAAATCATTTTCTCAGAATAACAACTTTAAAATCAAAGTTTATCATAGTTTTTAATTAACTAACCCAAAACAGCCCGCGGTGTTACTACGACGGCGTAAATCCGGTTTTACGGTGCTTTTCGTGTTTCCAGGTTTTAAATCATTAAGTTAGCATATCATATAGATATAGAACATGTGTTTAGTTGATTTTAAAAGTCAGGTTAGAAGGATTAACTTTTGTTTGCGAACAAGTTTAGAATTAACTAAACTATGTTCTAGTGATTACAAGTTTAAACCTTCGAATAAGATAGCTTTATATGTATGAATCGAATGATGTTATGAACATCATTACTACCTTAATTTCCTTGGATAAACCTACTGGAAAAGAGAAAAATGGATCTAGCTTCAACGGATCCTTGGATGGCTTGAAGTTCTTGAAGCAGAATCATGACACGAAAACAAGTTCAAGTAAGATCATCACTTGAAATAAGATTGTTATAGTTATAGAAATTGAACCAAAGTTTGAATATGATTATTACCTTGTATTAGAATGATAACCTACTGTAAGAAACAAAGATTTCTTGAGGTTGGATGATCACCTTACAAGATTGGAAGTGAGCTAGCAAACTTGAAAGTATTCTTGATTTTATGAAACTAGAACTTTTGGAATTTATGAAGAACACTTAGAACTTGAAGATAGAACTTGAGAGAGATCAATTAGATGAATAAAATTGAAGAATTAAAGTGTTTGTAGGTGTTTTTGGTCGTTGGTGTATGGATTAGATATAAAGGATATGTAATTTTGTTTTCATGTAAATAAGTCATGAATGATTACTCATATTTTTGTAATTTTATGAGATATTTCATGCTAGTTGCCAAATGATGGTTCCCACATGTGTTAGGTGACTCACATGGGCTGCTAAGAGCTGATCATTGGAGTGTATATACCAATAGTACATACATCTAAAAGCTGTGTATTGTACGAGTACGAATACGGGTGCATACGAGTAGAATTGTTGATGAAACTGAACGAGGATGTAATTGTAAGCATTTTTGTTAAGTAGAAGTATTTTGATAAGTGTATTGAAGTCTTTCAAAAGTGTATAAATACATATTAAAACACTACATGTATATACATTTTAACTGAGTCGTTAAGTCATCGTTAGTCGTTACATGTAAGTGTTGTTTTTAAACCTTTAGGTTAACGGTCTTGTTAAATGTTGTTAACCCAATGTTTATAATATCAAATGAGAATTTAAATTATTATATTATCATGATATTATCATGTATGAATATCTCTTAATATGATATATATACATTAAATGTCTTTACAACGATAATCGTTACATATATGTCTCGTTTAAAAATCATTAAGTTAGTAGTCTTGTTTTTACATATGTAGTTCATTGTTAATATACTTAATGATATGTTTACTTATCATAGTATCATGTTAACTATATATATATCCATATATATGTCATCATATAGTTTTTACAAGTTTTAACGTTCGTGAATCACCGGTCAACTTGGGTGGTCAATTGTCTATATGAAACATATTTCAATTAATCAAGTCTTAACAAGTTTGATTGCTTAACATGTTGGAAACATTTAATCATGTAAATATCAATCTCAATTAATATATATAAACATGGAAAAGTTCGGGTCACTACAGTACCTACCCGTTAAATAAATTTCGTCCCGAAATTTTAAGCTGTTGAAGGTGTTGACGAATCTTCTGGAAATAGATGTGGGTATTTCTTCTTCATCTGATCTTCACGCTCCCAGGTGAACTCGGGTCCTCTACGAGCATTCCATCGAACCTTAACAATTGGTATCTTGTTTTGCTTAAGTCTTTTAACCTCACGATCCATTATTTCGACGGGTTCTTCGATGAATTGAAGTTTTTCGTTGATTTGGATTTCATCTAACGGAATAGTGAGATCTTCTTTAGCAAAACATTTCTTCAAATTCGAGACGTGGAAAGTGTTATGTACAGCCGCGAGTTGTTGAGGTAACTCAAGTCGGTAAGCTACTGGTCCGACACGATCAATAATCTTGAATGGTCCAATATACCTTGGATTTAATTTCCCTCGTTTACCAAATCGAACAACGCCTTTCCAAGGTGCAACTTTAAGCATGACCATCTCTCCAATTTCAAATTCTATATCTTTTCTTTTAATGTCAGCGTAGCTCTTTTGTCGACTTTGGGCAGTTTTCAACCGTTGTTGAATTTGGATGATCTTCTCGGTAGTTTCTTGTATAATCTCCGGACCCGTAATCTGTCTATCCCCCACTTCACTCCAACAAATCGGAGACCTGCACTTTCTACCATAAAGTGCTTCAAACGGCGCCATCTCAATGCTTGAATGGTAGCTGTTGTTGTAGGAAAATTCTGCTAACGGTAGATGTCGATCCCAACTGTTTCCGAAATCAATAACACATGCTCGTAGCATGTCTTCAAGCGTTTGTATCGTCCTTTCGCTCTGCCCATCAGTTTGTGGATGATAGGCAGTACTCATGTCTAGACGAGTTCCTAATGCTTGCTGTAATGTCTGCCAGAATCTTGAAATAAATCTTCCATCCCTATCAGAGATAATAGAGATTGGTATTCCATGTCTGGAGATGACTTCCTTCAAATACAGTCGTGCTAACTTCTCTATCTTGTCATCTTCTCTTATTGGCAGGAAGTGTGCTGATTTGGTGAGACGATCAACTATTACCCAAATAGTATCAAAACCACTTGCAGTCCTTGGCAATTTAGTGATGAAATCCATGGTAATGTTTTCCCATTTCCATTCTGGGATTTCGGGTTGTTGAAGTAGACCTGATGGTTTCTGATGCTCAGCTTTGACCTTAGAACACGTCAAACATTCTCCTACGTATTTAGCAACATCGGCTTTTATACCCGGCCACCAAAAATGTTTCTTGAGATCCTTGTACATCTTCCCCGTTCCAGGATGTATTGAGTATCTGGTTTTATGAGCTTCTCTAAGTACCATTTCTCTCATATCTCCAAATTTTGGTACCCAAATCCTTTCAGCCCTATACCGGGTTCCGTCTTCCTGAATATTAAGATGCTTCTCCGATCCTTTGGGTATTTCATCCTTTAAATTTCCCTCTTTTAAAACTCCTTGTTGCGCCTCCTTTATTTGAGTAGTAAGGTTATTATGAATCATTATATTCATAGATTTTACTCGAATGGGTTCTCTGTCCTTCCTGCTCAAGGCATCGGCTACCACATTTGCCTTCCCCGGGTGGTAACGAATCTCAAAGTCGTAATCATTCAATAATTCAATCCACCTACGCTGCCTCATATTCAGTTGTTTCTGATTAAATATGTGTTGAAGACTTTTGTGGTCGGTATATATAATACTTTTGACCCCATATAAGTAGTGCCTCCAAGTCTTTAATGCAAAAACAACCGCGCCTAATTCCAAATCATGCGTCGTATAATTTTGTTCGTGAATCTTCAATTGTCTAGACGCATAAGCAATCACCTTCGTTCGTTGCATTAATACACAACCGAGACCTTGCTTTGATGCATCACAATAAATCACAAAATCATCATTCCCTTCAGGCAATGACAATATAGGTGCCGTAGTTAGCTTTTTCTTCAATAACTGAAACGCTTTCTCTTGTTCATCATTCCATTCAAATTTCTTCCCTTTATGCATTAATGCAGTCAAGGGTTTTGCTATTCTGGAGAAGTCTTGGATGAACCTTCTGTAGTAACCAGCTAGTCCTAAAAACTGGCGTATGTGTTTCGGAGTTTTCGGGGTTTCCCACTTTTCAACAGTTTCTATCTTTGCCGGATCCACCTTAATACCTTCTTTGTTTACTATGTGACCGAGGAATTGAACTTCTTCCAACCAAAATGCACACTTTGAAAACTTAGCGTACAATTCTTCCTTCCTCAATACTTCTAACACCTTTCTCAAATGTTCACCGTGTTCTTGGTCATTCTTTGAGTAAATAAGTATGTCATCAATGAAAACAATGACAAACTTGTCAAGGTATGGTCCACACACTCGGTTCATAAGGTCCATGAACACAGCTGGTGCATTAGTTAAACCAAACGGCATGACCATAAACTCGTAATGACCGTAACGTGTTCTGAAAGCAGTCTTTGGAATATCATCTTCTTTTACCCGCATTTGATGATACCCGGAACGTAAGTCAATCTTTGAATAAACAGACGAGCCTTGTAGTTGATCAAATAAGTCATCGATTCTCGGTAGTGGGTAGCGGTTCTTGATGGTAAGTTTGTTCAACTCTCGGTAGTCGATACACAACCTGAATGTACCATCTTTCTTCTTGACAAACAAAACAGGAGCTCCCCACGGTGATGTGCTTGGTCGAATGAAACCACGCTCTAAAAGTTCTTGTAATTGGCTTTGTAGTTCTTTCATCTCGCTGGGTGCGAGTCTGTAAGGAGCACGAGCTATTGGTGTAGCTCCTGGTACAAGATCTATTTGAAATTCAACGGATCGATGTGGGGGTAATCCCGGTAATTCTTTCGGAAATACATCAGGAAATTCTTTTGCGACGGGAACATCATTGATGCTCTTTTCTTCAGTTTGTACTTTCTCGACGTGTGCTAGAACAGCATAGCAACCTTTTCTTATTAGTTTTTGTGCTTTCAAATTACTAATAAGATGTAGCTTCGTGTTGCCCTTTTCTCCGTACACCATTAAGGGTTTTCCTTTTTCTCGTATAATGCGAATTGCATTTTTGTAACAAACGATCTCCGCTTTCACTTCTTTCAACCAGTCCATACCGATTATCACATCAAAACTCCCTAACTCTACTGGTATCAAATCAATCTTAAATGTTTCGCTAACCAGTTTAATTTCTCGATTCCGACATATATTATCTGCTGAAATTAATTTACCATTTGCTAATTCGAGTAAAAATTTACTATCCAAAGGCGTCAATGGACAACTTAATTTAGCACAAAAATCTCTACTCATATAGCTTCTATCCGCACCCGAATCAAATAAAACGTAAGCAGATTTATTGTCAATAAGAAACGTACCCGTAACAAGCTCCGGGTCTTCCTGTGCCTCTGCCGCATTAATATTGAAAACTCTTCCACGGCCTTGTCCATTCATGTTCTCCTGGTTCGGGCAATTTCTAATAATGTGGCCCGGTTTTCCACATTTATAACAAACTACATTGGCATAACTTGCTCCGACACTACTTGCTCCGCCATTACTCGTTCCGACACCATTTGTTCCTTTTGTTCTATTAACCGCTGGTCCGTAGACCTCACACTTCGCCGCGCTATGACCATTTCTTTTACACTTGTTGCAAAATTTGGTGCAGAACCCCGAGTGATTCTTTTCACACCTTTGGCATAGCTGCTTCTGATTGTTGTTGTTGTTGCGGTTATTATTGTTGTTGGGATGATTGTTGTAGTTGCTGTTGTTGTTGTTGTTGTTGTTGTTGTTGGGCCATTTGTTGTAGTTGCGATTGATGTTGCGATTGTTGGGATAATTGTTGCGATTATTGTTGTAATTGCTGTTGTTGTTGTATTGGTGATTCTTATCACCGTTTTCCTCCCACTTTCTTTTGACTTGCTTCACATTGGCCTCTTCAGCAGTCTGTTCTTTAATTCTTTCTTCAATTTGGTTCACGAGTTTGTGAGCCATTCTACATGCTTGTTGTATGGAGGCGGGCTCGTGTGAACTTATATCTTCTTGGATTCTTTCCGGTAATCCTTTCACAAACGCGTCGATCTTCTCTTCCTCATCTTCGAATGCTCCCGGACACAATAGGCACAATTCTGTGAATCGTCTTTCGTACGTGGTAATATCAAATCCTTGGGTTCGTAACCCTCTAAGTTCTGTCTTGAGCTTATTGACCTCGGTTCTGGGACGGTACTTCTCGTTCATCAAGTGCTTGAATGCTGACCACGGTAGTGCGTACGCATCGTCTTGTCCCACTTGCTCTAGATAGGTATTCCACCATGTTAACGTAGAACCTGTGAAGGTATGCGTAGCGTACTTCACTTTGTCCTCTTCAGTACACTTACTTATGGCAAACACCGATTCAACCTTCTCGGTCCACCGTTTCAATCCGATCGGTCCTTCGGTTCCATCAAATTCCAAAGGTTTGCAGGCAGTGAATTCTTTGTAGGTGCATCCTACACGATTTCCTGTACTACTAGATCCAAGGTTATTGTTGGTATGTAGCGCAGCCTGTACTGCGGCTATGTTTGAAGCTAGAAAAGTACGGAATTCCTCTTCATTCATATTCACGGTGTGTCGAGTAGTCGGTGCCATTTCCTTCAAAATAGTCAAATGGAATAAGTTAATCATACAGAATATTAAGAGTAGTTAATAGTATTTCGTAGCATAATATGAACTCATTTATAAAAGCTTTTTCTTCATATTAGCGTTTTATAAGTTTAAATTCGGGTAGTACCTACCCGTTAAGTTCATACTTAGTAGCTAATATACAATTCAACTACTACAATTCTATATGAAAAACTGATTATAATAATATTTCGCGTTCAAACGTTTATACAATATTTTACAAACTTACAATACCGCTTATTTTACATAAAGCATGAAATATAGCACACAATAACTTTGATACAAGATAGTTGTGAAGATAATTCTAGCTAGTACACAAGTCGTTCAGCAAAGGCAATAAAGACACGTAATTCATACGTCCAAAAACAAGTCATGCATTCTGGTTTTACTAGGACTACTTCCCATCCTTGGTCTTGTGCAACATAACCGTTATGGCCGTTGATAAGACAGCGTGTTGTAACGTCGTCAAAGGTACGAGGGTTACGTAATGTCCAACAGTCCCGTAATAATCTAAAAACCTCATTTCTTACCCCAATTACCGACTCCGTCACTTGTGGAAACGTTTTGTTTAATAGTTGTAGCCTGATGTTCTTGTTCTCACTTTGGTGAGAAGCGAACATTACTAATCCGTAAGCATAACATGCTTCTTTATGTTGCATGTTAGCCGCTTTTTCTAAATCACGAAGTCCAATATTCGGATATATTGAGTCAAAATAATTTCTTAACCCGTTGCGTAAAATAGCATTTGGGTTCCCCGCAATATATGCGTCAAAGTAAACACATCGTAACTTATGGGTTTCCCAATGTGATATTCCCCATCTTTCAAACGAAAGTCTCTTATAAACCAAGACATTCTTGGAACGTTCTTCGAATGTCTTACAAACTGATCTCGCCTTAAATAGTTGTGCCGAGGAATTCTGGCCGACTCTAGACAAGATTTCATCAATCATGTCTCCGGGTAGGTCTCTTAAAATATTGGGTTGTCTATCCATTTTGTGTTTTTAAACTGTAAAATAGACAAGAGTTAGATTCATAAAAAAATACTTATTAATACAAGCAATTTTTACATATATCATAAAGCATACGAACACTATATTACATATATTACACCACACGAATACAACTATCTTATTCCGACTCGCTCGTTTCTTCTTCTTCGGTTTTGGTTCGTTTTGCCAAGTTTCTAGGGATATATGATGTTCCCCTAATACGAGCCGTCGTGATCCACATTGGTTTAGAAAAACCTGGTGGTTTAGAGGTTCCCGGGTCATTGTTACAACTTAAGGACTTCGGGGGTTGACGATACATATAAAGTTCATCGGGGTTGGAATTAGATTTCTCTATTTTTATGCCCTTTCCCTTATTATTTTCTTTTGCCTTTTTAAATTCAGTTGGGGTAATTTCTATAACATCATCGGAATTCTCGTCGGAATCCGATTCATCGGAGAATTGGTAATCCTCCCAATATTTTGCTTCCTTGGCGGAAACACCATTGACCATAATTAACCTTGGTCGGTTGGTTGAGGATTTTCTTTTACTTAACCGTTTTATTATTTCCCCCACCGGTTCTATTTCTTCATCCGGTTCCGATTCTTCTTCCGGTTCCGATTCTTCTTCCGGTTCCGACTCTTCTTCCGGTTCCTCTTCGGGAACTTGTGAATCAGTCCACAAATCATTCCAATTTACATTTGACTCTTCATTATTATTAGGTGAGTCAATGGGACTTGTTCTAGAGGTAGACATCTATCACATAATATCAAACGCGTTAAGAGATTAATATATCACATAATATTCACATGTTAAAAATATATAGTTTCCAACAAAATTTGTTAAGCAATCATTTTTCAAGTAAACACGGTCGAAGTCCAGACTCACTAATGCATCCTAACAAATTCGATAAGACACACTAATGCAAAATTCTGGTTCTCTAAGACCAACGCTCGGATACCAACTGAAATGTCCCGTTCTTATTGATTAAAAACGTTCCATATTAATTGATTTCGTTGCGAGGTTTTGACCTCTATATGAGACGTTTTTCAAAGACTGCATTCATTTTTAAAACAAACCATAACCTTTATTTCATAAATAAAGGTTTAAAAAGCTTTACGTAGATTATCAAATAATGATAATCTAAAATATCCTGTTTACACACGACCATTACATAATGGTTTACAATACAAATATGTTACATCGAAATCAGTTTCTTGAATGCAGTTTTTTACACAATATCATACAAATATGGACTCCAAATCTTGTCCTTATTTTAGTATGCAACAGCGGAAGCTCTTAATATTCACCTGAGAATAAACATGCTTTAAACGTCAACAAAAATGTTGGTGAGTTATAGGTTTAACCTATATATATCAAATCGTAACAATAGACCACAAGATTTCATATTTCAATACACATCCCATACATAGAGATAAAAATCATTCATATGGTGAACACCTGGTAACCGACATTAACAAGATGCATATATAAGAATATCCCCATCATTCCGGGACACCCTTCGGATATGATATAAATTTCGAAGTACTAAAGCATCCGGTACTTTGGATGGGGCTTGTTGGGCCCGATAGATCTATCTTTAGGATTCACGTCAATTAGGGTGTCTGTTCCCTAATTCTTAGATTACCAGACTTAATATAAAGGGGCATATTCGATTTCGATAATTCAACCATAGAATGTAGTTTCACGTACTTGTGTCTATTTTGTAAATCATTTATAAAACCTGCATGTATTCTCATCCCAAAAATATTAGATTTTAAAAGTGGGACTATAACTCACTTTCACAGATTTTTACTTCGTCGGGAAGTAAGACTTGGCCACTGGTTGATTCACGAACCTATAACAATATATACATATATATCAAAGTATGTTCAAAATATATTTACAACACTTTTAATATATTTTGATGTTTTAAGTTTATTAAGTCAGCTGTCCTCGTTAGTAACCTACAACTAGTTGTCCACAGTTAGATGTACAGAAATAAATCGATAAATATTATCTTGAATCAATCCACGACCCAGTGTATACGTATCTCAGTATTGATCACTACTCAAACTATATATATTTTGGAATCAACCTCAACCCTGTATAGCTAACTCCAACATTCACATATAGAGTGTCTATGGTTGTTCCGAAATATATATAGATGTGTCGACATGATAGGTCGAAACATTGTATACGTGTCTATGGTATCTCAAGATTACATAATATACAATACAAGTTGATTAAGTTATGGTTGGAATAGATTTGTTACCAATTTTCACGTAGCTAAAATGAGAAAAATTATCCAATCTTGTTTTACCCATAACTTCTTCATTTTAAATCCGTTTTGAGTGAATCAAATTGCTATGGTTTCATATTGAACTCTATTTTATGAATCTAAACAGAAAAAGTATAGGTTTATAGTCGGAAAAATAAGTTACAAGTCGTTTTTGTAAAGGTAGTCATTTCAGTCGAAAGAACGACGTCTAGATGACCATTTTAGAAAACATACTTCCACTTTGAGTTTAATCATAATTTTTGGATATAGTTTCATGTTCATAATAAAAATCATTTTCTCAGAATAACAACTTTAAAATCAAAGTTTATCATAGTTTTTAATTAACTAACCCAAAACAGCCCGCGGTGTTACTACGACGGCGTAAATCCGGTTTTACGGTGTTTTTCGTGTTTCCAGGTTTTAAATCATTAAGTTAGCATATCATATAGATATAGAACATGTGTTTAGTTGATTTTAAAAGTCAAGTTAGAAGGATTAACTTTTGTTTGTGAACAAGTTTAGAATTAACTAAACTATGTTCTAGTGATTACAAGTTTAAACCTTCGAATAAGATAGCTTTATATGTATGAATCGAATGATGTTATGAACATCATTACTACCTTAATTTCCTTGGATAAACCTACTGGAAAAGAGAAAAATGGATCTAGCTTCAACGGATCCTTGGATGGCTCGAAGTTCTTGAAGCAGAATCATGACACGAAAACAAGTTCAAGTAAGATCATCACTTGAAATAAGATTGTTATAGTTATAGAAATTGAACCAAAGTTTGAATATGATTATTACCTTGTATTAGAATGATAACCTACTGTAAGAAACAAAGATTTCTTGAGGTTGGATGATCACCTTACAAGATTGGAAGTGAGCTAGCAAACTTGAAAGTATTCTTGATTTTATGAAACTAGAACTTTTGGAATTTATGAAGAACACTTAGAACTTGAAGATAGAACTTGAGAGAGATCAATTAGATGAAGAAAATTGAAGAATGAAAGTGTTTGTAGGTGTTTTTGGTCGTTGGTGTATGGATTAGATATAAAGGATATGTAATTTTGTTTTCATGTAAATAAGTCATGAATGATTACTCATATTTTTGTAATTTTATGAGATATTTCATGCTAGTTGCCAAATGATGGTTCCCACATGTGTTAGGTGACTCACATGGGCTGCTAAGAGCTAATCATTGGAGTGTATATACCAATAGTACATACATCTAAAAGCTGTGTATTGTACGAGTACGAATACGGGTGCATACGAGTAGAATTGTTGATGAAACTGAACGAGGATGTAATTGTAAGCATTTTTGTTAAGTAGAAGTATTTTGATAAGTGTATTGAAGTCTTTCAAAAGTGTATAAATACATATTAAAACACTACATGTATATACATTTTAACTGAGTCGTTAAGTCATCGTTAGTCGTTACATGTAAGTGTTGTTTTTAAACCTTTAGGTTAACGGTCTTGTTAAATGTTGTTAACCCAATGTTTATAATATCAAATGAGATTTTAAATTATTATATTATCATGATATTATCATGTATGAATATCTCTTAATATGATATATATACATTAAATGTCTTTACAACGATAATCGTTACATATATGTCTCGTTTAAAAATCATTAAGTTAGTAGTCTTGTTTTTACATATGTAGTTCATTGTTAATATACTTAATGATATGTTTACTTATCATAGTATCATGTTAACTATATATATATACATATATATGTCATCATATAGTTTTTACAAGTTTTAACGTTCGTGAATCACCGGTCAACTTGGGTGGTCAATTGTCTATATGAAACATATTTCAATTAATCAAGTCTTAACAAGTTTGATTGCTTAACATGTTGGAAACATTTAATCATGTAAATATCAATCTCAATTAATATATATAAACATGGAAAAGTTCGGGTCACTACATTCGAAACGTGAGCAAAATCAGAAAAGTCTATTAATTTGATAACTTATATAATTTTTTTTATTTTTATAACTAATAGGATATTTAGTGAATGCACCGAGCAAAATGTTCACCACCTTTCATACGTTCACCACCTGTAACCAGATCAAGAAATTTAGCCAATATTGTCGCCGTTGATTTTTCTTTAGAATCGTCATAAAGTCGACCAAGTACTCCAATTCAAATTTCCGATAATCCATTTTTTGAACCCGATTTCATTATCGAGAACCCGGAGGATATTCAAGGACAATTCCAAGATCCTGAACCACTAATTATTCCTCCTAAACCACAAACCATTAAATCAGAATCTTCTAGTGATTCGGATTCAACAAATTCAATTATGGAAGTAACTGAACCTCTAAGTATGGATGACCGAATGAGAGCCACACGCACGGGCCAAGGTCACGCCATTATTAAACCAGACGTTAATGCACCAGATTATGAAATCAAAGGACAAATCCTACACATGGTAACTAATCAATGCCAATATAGTGGTAGGTCAAAAGAAGATCCAAACGAATATCTTCAAACCTTTAATAGGATCTGTACTCTATTCAAAATTAGAGAAGTTGAGGATGAATAGATCTATCTCATGTTATTTCCCTGGACTTTAAAGGGAGAAGCCAAGGATTGGTTAGAATCGTTGCCTGAAGAGGCGATTGATACATGGGATGTTTTAGTTGAAAAATTTCTTAAACAATTCTTTCCGGCATCTAAAGTCGTGAGACTTCAAGGAGAAATTGTTACATTCACGCAGAAGCCAAATGAAACTCTATATGAGGCGTGGACAAAATTCGGAAAATTGTTGAGAGGATGTCCACAACATGGTTTAGATACTTATCAAATAGTACAAATATTCTACCAAGGATGCGGCGTTGCTACACGAAAAGACATCGACATAACAGCTGGTGGTTCCATTATGAAGAAAACCGCAACTGAAGCTTACAAAATTATTGATAACACAGCATCCCACTCACATGAGTGGCACCAGGAAAAAGATATTTTTCGTTCATCTAAAGTGGCTAGAGCCGATTCTAGCCATGACTTTGATTTCGTTTTCGCAAAAATAGATGCTTTCGAGAGACGAATGGAAAAGATGAATAAAGATATTCACGCAATACGAATCAGTTGTGAGCAATGCGGTGGACCACATTTAACGAAAGATTGTCACATTGAACAAACGATGGAACATCGTGAGAATGTTTTCTACATGAACCAAAGGCCGGGAAATAATTATCAAAATAATTATCAACCGCCAAGGCCAAACTTCAATCGAAATCAAAACATTCTTTACAATCCAAATGGACCCAATCAGGGGTGGCCCAATAAGGGTGCAAGTAGTTCAACTGCACAGGGCCCAATATTTCAAGGGGCCCAAATATTTTACTCAATGTTTAGTGTCTATATAATTTTGGGTCTTTTTCTTATCTTTTTAAGCCCAAAAAAGGCCTGTTAGTAATCTACTAATCCATATATCAAATACAGAGCGGTTGAATTCATGCAATTTTTAGGAATTGAAACTTGAAACGTCGACAAAAAAGAAAAAAAACGAGGGATTTTATTCGTGACTTCGTGTATTTGGATTCAACAGAGTACAGACAACAATCTCTAAGACTAATCGATATTCGGTAATTCTTTTTTGTTCTTGACTAATGATCTATGAATATTACGGAGTAATATTTTAATTATTCAATATGTAATTCTTTTTGAGTTTTTGTTAATTGTTATAGAATATAGTCATATAGAGATTTAGTTATAGTACTCCGTATTCAGTAAATCTGTAAATTGATATGCATATGGAGTAGTGGAGTACATTCACTAAAATTAAACATAATCTCATGTATTTAAAGTACTCCGTATTCAGTCAGTTGGGGTAATTGGTGGTGGTGATTGGTGAATCACTGAATTGCTTATTTGGTTGTATTAATTTGAAGTTAACATAATTGTAGTATTGTGGTAATTGCCTAATTGATTCATTATTTTTTCAATCATGTATCTAAACAAAAAAAAACTAAGATCCATTTATAGGTAATTACTAATTAGTTATGGTACATAAGTTAAGTTTGATATATGATCTTTGACTATGGTTATTGATTTGGTGAATAGGATTAAAGATGGCTCCTAAACAGTTATGTGGTTATGCAAAACGTAAGAGAAAATGCAAGGAGAGCTTCAAAAATGCGAGGAGAACTTCAAATATCATTGGTTAACTGTTACGGTATGTAATTCTAATGCTAAATTCTTTATCTTTATTGATATGACGCTAGTTATCGTTTTTCTAAATGACTTATATTATTCGTTAAGGCATTAGGGCCTTTTTTTCCGCCTCGCACAGGGCACTCAATTTCTCGGGACCGGCCCTGGACCCAATAATAACTCGTATAACCAACAAGGTCTGAATAACCAACCAACTCAAAACAACACTTTCAATCAACAAAGACCTAGCTTGTATAAACCACCATAACAAACCGAAGAGAAAAAGCCAAATCTGGAAGAAATGATGGCAAAGCTAATGGAATCTCAAACACAATTTTTAACATCTCAAACACAAACAAATGAGAGGTTTGATCAGTAACTAAGAACTCAACAAGCTTCCATTTTGAATCTAGAAAAACACGTAGGTACTCTTGCTAGCATGATGAGTAAGAGGGAACAAGGAAAACTACCAAGTGATACTGAAGTAAATCCTCGGAATGAGAATGTTAATATGGTATCAATAAATTTTGAAAAACCAACTCCAGAAGATGGGAAGGTTTTCGATGTGAGTAACAATGAAGAAGTTACAACACCACCACCACCCGAGTATGTAAAGCCAGTGGTGGCACCATACAGACCACCCATCTCGTTTCCAAGAAAAGGAGTTGAGTATGAGCAAGTAATAGGTAATAAAATTTGTGATACCCCTGGAAAGAAGAAGAAGAATAAGAAAGTACAAGAAACAAAAACCGTAAAGATAAACCTGGTGAAGACAGTTCCACCAAAACCTCCACCCAGGTTGGGTGATCCGGGTGAATTTATTGTTGCTTGTCTACTTAGTGATTGTGTCATGTATGATGCACTAGCAGATTTAGGTGCGAGTGTGAGTGTTATGCCTCTTTAATTATATAAGAGATTTGGAGTAGGTTGAAATGTCCCGTTCTTATTGATTAAAAACGTTCCATATTAATTGATTTCGTTGCGAGGTTTTGACCTCTATATGAGACGTTTTTCAATGACTGCATTCATTTTTAAAACAAACCATAACCTTTATTTCATAAATAAAGGTTTAAAAAGCTTTACGTAGATTATCAAATAATGATAATCTAAAATATCCTGTTTACACACGACCATTACATAATGGTTTACAATACAAATATGTTACATCGAAATCAGTTTCTTGAATGTAGTTTTTACACAATATCATACAAACATGGACTCCAAATCTTGTCCTTATTTTAGTATGCAACAACGGAAGCTCTTAGTATTCACCTGAGAATAAACATGCTTTAAACGTCAACAAAAATGTTGGTGAGTTATAGGTTTAACCTATATATATCAAATCGTAACAATAGACCACTAGATTTCATATTTCAATACACATCCCATACATAGAGATAAAAATCATTCATATGGTGAACACCTGGTAACCGACATTAACAAGATGCATATATAAGAATATCCCCATCATTTTGGGACACCCTTCGGATATGATATAAATTTCGTAGTACTAAAGCATCCGGTACTTTGGATGGGGTTTGTTAGGCCCAATAGATCTATCTTTAGGATTCGCATCAATTAGGGTGTCTGTTCCCTAATTCTTAGATTACCAGACTTAATAAAAAGGGGCATATTCGATTTCGATAATTCAATCATAGAATGTAGTTTCACGTACTTGTGTCTATTTTGTAAATCATTTATAAAACCTGCATGTATTCTCATCCCAAAAATATTAGATTTTAAAAGTGGGACTATAACTCACTTTCACAGATTTTTACTTCGTCGGGAAGTAAGACTTGGCCACTGGTTGATTCATGAACCTATAACAATATATACATATATATCAAAGTATGTTCAAAATATATTTACAACACTTTTAATATATTTTGATGTTTTAAGTTTATTAAGTCAGCTGTCCTCGTTAGTAACCTACAACTAGTTGTCCACAGTTAGATGTACAGAAATAAATCGATAAATATTATCTTGAATCAATCCACAACCCAGTGTATACGTATCTCAGTATTGATCACAACTCAAACTATATATATTTTGGAATCAACCTCAACCCTGTATAGCTAACTCCAACATTCACATATAGAGTGTCTATGGTTGTTCCGAAATATATATAGATGTGTTGACATGATAGGTCGAAACATTGTATACGTGTCTATGGTATCTCAAGATTACATAATATACAATACAAGTTTATTAAGTTATGGTTGGAATAGATTTGTTACCAATTTTCACGTAGCTAAAATGAGAAAAATTATCCAATCTTGTTTTACCCATAACTTCTTCATTTTAAATCCGTTTTGAGTGAATCAAATTGCTATGGTTTCATATTGAACTCTATTTTATGAATCTAAACAGAAAAATTATAGGTTTATAGTCGGAAAAATAAGTTACAAGTCATTTTTGTAAAGGTAGTCATTTCAGTCGAAAGAACGACGTCTAGATGACCATTTTAGAAAACATACTTCCACTTTGAGTTTAACCATAATTTTTGGATATAGTTTCATGTTCATAATAAAAATCATTTTCCCAGAATAACAACTTTTAAATCAAAGTTTATCATAGTTTTTAATTAACTAACCCAAAACAGCCCGCGGTGTTACTACGACGGCGTAAATCAGGTTTTACGGTGTTTTCGTGTTTCCAGGTTTTAAATCATTAAGTTAGCATATCATATAGATATAGAACGTGTGTTTAGTTGATTTTGAAAGTCAAGTTAGAAGGATTAACTTTTATTTACGAACAAGTTTAGAATTAACTAAACTATGTTCTAGTGATTACAAGTTTAAACCTTCGAATAAGATAGCTTTATATGTATGAATCGAATGATGTTATGAATATCATTACTACCTCAAGTTCCTTGGATAAACCTACTGGAAATGAGAAAAATAGATCTAGCTTCAAAGGATCCTTGGATGGCTTGAAAGTTCTTGAAGCAGAATCATGACACGAAAACAATTTCAAGTAAGATTTCCACTCGAAATAAGATTGTTATAGTTATAGAAATTGAATTAAAGTTTGAATATGATTATTACCTTGTATTAGAAAGATAACCTACTGTAAGTAACAAAGGTTTCTTGATCTTGGATGATTACTTGGAATGGATTTAGAAAACTTGGAAGTAAACTTGCAATCTTGGAAGTATTCTTGATTTTATGAAACTAGAACTTTTGGAATTTATGAAGAACACTTAGAACTTGAAGATAGAACTTGAGAGAGATTAATTAGATGAATAAAATTGAAGAATGAAAGTGTTTGTAGGTGTTTTTGGTTGTTGGTGTATGGATTAGATATAAAGGATATGTAATTTTGTTTTCATGTAAATAAGTCATGAATGATTACTCATATTTTTGTAATTTTATGAGATATTTCATGCTAGTTTCCAAATTATGGTTCCCACATGTGTTAGGTGACTCACATGGGCTGCTAAGAGCTGATTATTGGAGTGTATATACCAATAGTACATACATCTAAAAGCTGTGTATTGTACGAGTACGAATACGGGTGCATACGAGTAGAATTGTTGATGAAACTGAACGAGGATGTAATTGTAAGCATTTTTGTTAAGTAGAAGTATTTTGATAAGTGTCTTGAAGTCTTTCAAAAGTGTATGAATACATATTAAAACACTACATGTATATACCTTTTAACTGAGTCGTTAAGTCATCGTTAGTCGTTACATGTAAATGTTGTTTTGAAACCTTTAAGTTAACGATCTTGTTGAATGTTATTAACCCATTGTTTATTATAACAAATGAGATGTTAAATTGTTATATTATCATGATATTATGATATATAATATATCTTAGTATGATATATATACAGTTAAATGCCGTTACAACGATAATCGTTACATATATGTCTCGTTTCGAAATCATTAAGTTAGTAGTCTTATTTTTACATATGTATTTCATTGTTAATACACTTAATAATATATTTACTTATCATTTAACATAATTAACCAAGTGTATCAATATCTTAATATGATTCATATGTACCTAGTAAGACGTTGTTATAACGATAATCGTTATATATATCGTTTTCGAGTTTCTTAAATTAATAGTCTCATTTTTACGTATATAACTCATTGTTAAAATACCTAATGAGATACATACTTATAATAAAATCATATTAACTATATATATAACCATATATATGTCATCGTATAGTTTTTACAAGTTTTAACGTTCGTGAATCACCGGTCAACTTGGGTGGTCAATTGTCTATATGAAATCTATTTCAATTAATCAAGTCTTAACAAGTTTGATTGCTTAACATGTTGGAAACACTTAATCATGTAAATAACAATTTCATTTAATATATATATAAACATGGAAAAGTTCGGGTCACTATAGTACCTACCCGTTAAATAAATTTCGTCCCGAAATTTTAAGCAGTTGGAGGTGTTGACGTATCTTCTGGAAATAAATGCGGGTATTTCTTCTTCATCTGATCTTCACGCTCCCAGGTGAACTCGGGTCCTCTACGAGCATTCCATTGAACCTTAACAATCGGTATCTTGTTTTGTTTATGTCTCTTAACCTCACGATCCATTATTTCGACGGGTTCTTCAATGAATTGAAGTTTTTCATTGATTTGGATTTCGTCCAACAGAATAGTGAGATCTTCTTTAGCAAAACATTTCTTCAAATTTGAGACGTGGAAAGTGTTATGTACAACCGCGAGTTGTTGAGGTAGCTCCAGTTGGTAAGCTACTGGTCCGACACGATCTATAATCTTGAATGGTCCAATGTACCTTGGATTTAGTTTCCCCCGTTTACCAAATCGAACAACGCCTTTCCAAGGTGAAACCTTAAGCATGACCATTTCTCCAATTTCAAACTCTATATCTTTTCTTTTACTATCCGCGTAGCTCTTTTGTCGACTCTGGGCGGTTTTCAATCTTTGTTGAATTTGGATGATTTTCTCGGTAGTTTCTTGTATTATCTCCGGACCCGTAATCTGTCTATCCCCCACTTCACTCCAACAAATCGGAGACCTGCACTTTCTACCATAAAGTGCTTCAAACGGTGCCATCTCAATGCTTGAATGGTAGCTGTTATTGTAGGAAAATTCTGCTAACGGTAGATGTCGATCCCAACTATTTCCGAAATCAATAACACAAGCTCGTAGCATGTCTTCAAGCGTTTGTATCGTCCTTTCGCTCTGCCCATGAGTTTGTGGATGATAGGCAGTACTCATGTCTAGACGAGTTCCCAATGCTTGCTGTAATGTCTGCCAGAATCTTGAAATAAATCTGCCATCCCTATCAGAGATAATAGAGATTGGGATTCCATGTCTGGAGACGACTTCCTTCAAATACAGTCGTGCTAACTTCTCCATCTTGTCATCTTCTCTTATTGGCAGGAAGTGTGCTGACTTGGTGAGACGATCAACTATTACCCAAATAGTATCATAACCACTTGCAGTCCTTGGCAATTTAGTAATGAAATCTATGGTAATGTTTTCCCATTTCCATTCCGGGATTTCAGGTTGTTGTAGTAGACCTGATGGTTTCTGATGTTCAGCTTTGACCTTAAAACACGTCAAACATTCTCCTACATATTTAGCAATATCGACTTTCATACCTGACCACCAAAAATGTTTCTTAAGATCCTTGTACATCTTCCCCGTTCCAGGATGTATTGAGTATCTGGTTTTATGAGCTTCTCTAAGTACCATTTCTCTCATATCTCCAAATTTTGGTACCCAAATCCTTTCAGCCCTATACCGGGTTCCGTCT
The DNA here is from genome assembly GCF_046630445.1 of Rutidosis leptorrhynchoides. Classification (NCBI taxonomy): domain Eukaryota; kingdom Viridiplantae; phylum Streptophyta; class Magnoliopsida; order Asterales; family Asteraceae; genus Rutidosis; species Rutidosis leptorrhynchoides. The sequence goes on from NC_092333.1 coordinate 171,374,999, forward strand.
TCCCGAATATTAAGATGCTTCTCCGATCCTTTGGGTATTTCATCCTTTAAATTTCCTTCTTTTAAAACTCCTTGTTCCGCCTCCTTTATTTGAGTAGTAAGGTTAGTGTGAATCATTATATTCATAGATTTTACTCGAATGGGTTCTCTGTCCTTTCTGCTCAAGGCGTCGGCTACCACATTTGCCTTCCCCGGGTGGTAACGAATCTCAAAGTTGTAATCATTCAACAATTCAATCCACCTACGCTGCCTCATATTCAGTTGTTTCTGATTAAATATGTGTTGAAGACTTTTGTGGTCGGTATATATAATACTTTTGACCCCATATAAGTAGTGCCTCCATGTATTTAATGCAAAAACAACCGCGCCTAATTCCAAATCATGCGTCGTATAATTTTTCTCGTGAATCTTCAATTGTCTAGACGCATAAGCAATCACCTTCGTCCGTTGCATTAATACACAACCGAGACCTTGCTTTGATGCGTCACAATAAATCACAAAATCATCATTCCCTTCAGGCAATGACAATATAGGTGCCGTAGTTAGCTTTTTCTTCAATAATTGAAACGCCTTCTCTTGTTCATCCTTCCATTCAAATTTCTTCCCTTTATGCGTTAATGCAGTCAAGGGTTTTGCTATTTTGGAGAAATCTTGGATGAACCTTCTGTAGTAACCAGCTAGTCCTAAAAATTGACGTATATGCTTCGGAGTTTTTGGGGTTTCCCACTTTTCAACGGTTTCGATCTTTACCGGGTCCACCTGGATACCTTCTTTGTTCATTATGTGACCGAGGAATTGAACTTCTTCCAACCAAAATGCACACTTTGAAAACTTAGCGTACAGTTTTTCTTTCCTCAATACTTCTAGCACTTTTCTCAAATGTTCTTCGTGCTCTTGATCATTCTTTGAGTAAATAAGTATGTCATCGATGAAAACAATGACAAACTTGTCAAGATATGGCCCACACACTCGGCTCATAAGGTCCATGAACACAACTGGTGCGTTAGTCAATCCAAACGGCATAACCATAAACTCGTAATGACCATAACGCGTCCTAAAAGCAGTTTTTGGAATATCATCCTCCTTTACTCGCATTTGATGATATCCAGAACGTAAATCGATCTTCAAATAAACTGACGAGCCTTGTAGTTGATCAAATAAGTCATCAATTCTCGGCAGTGGATAACGGTTTTTGATGGTAAGTTTGTTCAACTCTCTGTAGTCAATACACAACCTAAATGTACCATCCTTCTTCTTGACAAACAAAACAGGAGCTCCCCATGGTAATATGCTTGGTCGAATGAAACCACGTTCTAATAGTTCTTGCAGTTGGCTTTGCAGTTCTTTCATCTCGCTGGGTGCGAGTCTATAAGGAGCACGAGCTATTGGTGCAGCTCCTGGTACAAGATCTATTTGAAATTCAACAGATCGATGTGGAGGTAGTCCCGGTAATTCTTTCGGAAATACATCGGGAAATTCTTTTGCGACGGCAACATCATTGATGCTCTTTTCTTCAGTTTGTACTTTCTCGACGTGTGCTAGAACAGCATAACAACCTTTTCTTATTAGTTTTTGTGCCTTCAAATTACTAATAAGATGTAGCTTCATGTTGCCCTTTTCTCCGTACACCATTAAGGGTTCTCCTTCTTCTCGTACAATACGAATTGCATTTTTATAACATACGATCTCTGCTTTCACCTTCTTCAGCCAGTCCATGCCAACTATTACATCAAAACTCCCTAACTCTACTGGTATCAAATCAATCTTAAATATTTCGCTACCCAGTTCAATTTCTCGATTCCGGCATATATTATCTGCTGAAATTAATTTACCGTTTGCTAATTCGAGTAAAAATTTACTATCCAACGGCGTCAATGGACAACTTAATTTAGCACAAAAATCTCTACTCATATAGCTTCTATCCGCACCCGAATCAAATAAAACGTAAGCAGATTTATTGTCAATAAGAAATGTACCCGTAACAAGCTTCGGGTCTTCCTGTGCCTCTGCCGCATTAATATTGAAAACTCTTCCGCGGCCTTGTCCATTCATGTTCTCCTGGTTCGGGCGATTTCTAATAATGTGGCCCGGTTTTCCACATTTATAACAAACTACATTGGCATAACTTGCTCTGACACTACTTGCTCCACCATTACTCGTTCTGACACCATTTGTTCCTTTCGTTCTGTTAACCCCTGGTCCATAGACCTCACACTTTGCCGCGCTATGACCATTTCTTTTACACTTGTTGCAAAATTTGGTGCAGAACCCTGAGTGATACTTTTCACACCTTTGGCATAGCTACTTCTGATTGTTGTTGTTGTTGCGGTTGTTATTGTTGTTGGGATGATTGTTGTAGTTGCTGTTGTTGTTGTTGTTGTTGTTGTTGTTGTTGTTGTTGTTGTTGTTGTTGTTGGGCCGTTTGTTGTAGTTGCGATTGATGTTGCGATTGTTGGGATAATTGTTGCAATTATTATTGTAATTGCTGTTGTTGTTGTATTGGTGATTCTTATCACCGTTTTCCTCCCACTTTCTTTTGACTTGCTTCACATTGGCCTCTTCAGTCGTATGTTCTTTAATTGTTTCCTTAATCTGGTTCACTAGTTTGTGAGCCATTCTACATGCCTGTTGTATGGAGGCGGGCTCGTGTGAACTTATATCTTCTTGGATTCTTTCCGGTAATCCTTTCACAAACGCGTCGATCTTCTCTTCCTCATCTTCGAACGCTCCCGGACACAATAGGCACAATTCTGTGAATCGTCTTTCGTACGTGGTAATATCAAATCCTTGGGTTCGTAACTCTCTAAGTTCTGTCTTGAGCTTATTGACCTCGTTTCTGGGACGGTACTTCTCGTTCATCAAGTGCTTGAATGCTGACCACGGTAGTGCGTACGCATCATCTTGTCCCACTTGCTCTAGATAGGTATTCCACCATGTTAACGCAGAATCTGTGAAGGTATGCGTAGCGTACTTCACATTGTCCTCTTCAGTACACTTACTTATGGCAAACACCGATTCGACCTTCTCGGTCTACCGTTTCAATCCGATCGGTCCTTCGGTTCCATCAAATTCCAAAGGTTTGCAGGCAGTGAATTCTTTATAGGTGCATCCTACACGATTTCCTGTACTGCTAGATCCAAGGTTATTGTTGGTATGTAGCGCAGCCTGTACTGCGGCTATGTTTGAAGCTAGAAAAGTACGGAATTCCTCTTTATTCATATTCACGGTGTGTCGAGTAGTCGGTGCCATTTCCTTCAAAATAGTCAAATGGAACAAGTTAATCATCCAGAATATTAAGAGTAGTTAATAGTATTTCGTAGCATAATATGAACTCATTTATAAAAGCTTTTTCTTCATATTAGCGTTTTATAAGTTTAAATTAAGGTAATACCTACCCGTTAAGTTCATACTTAGTAGCTAATATACAATTCAACTACTACAATTCTATATGAAAAACTGATTATAATAATATTTCGCGTTCAAACTTTTATACAATATTTTATAAACTTACAACACCGCTTATTTTACATAAAGCATGAAATATAGCACACAATAACTTTGATACAAGATAGTTGTGAAGATAATTCTAACTAGTACACAAGTCGTTCAGCAAAGGCAATAAAGATACGTAATTCATACGTCCAGAAACAAGTCATGCATTCTGGTTTTACTAGGACTACTTCCCATCCTTGGTCTTGTGGAACATAACCGTTATGGCCGTTGATAAGACAGCGTGTTGTAACGTCGTCAAAGGGACGAGGGTTACGTAATGTCCAACAGTCCCGTAACAATCTAAAAACCTCATTTCTTACCCCAATAACCGACTCCGTTACTTGTGGGAACGTTTTGTTTAATAGTTGTAGCCCGATGTTCTTGTTCTCACTTTGGTGAGAAGCGAACATTACTAACCAGTAAGCATAGCATGCTTCTTTATGTTGCATGTTAGCCTCTTTTTCTAAATCATGAAGTCCTATATTCGGATACATTGAGTCAAAATAATTTCTTAACCCGTTGCGTAAAATAGCATTTGGGTTCCCCGCAATATATGCGTCAAAGTAAACACATCGTAACTTATGGGTTTCCCAATGTGATATCCCCCATCTTTCAAACGAAAGTCTCTTATAAACCAAGACATTCTTGGAACATTCTTCGAATGTCTTACAAACTGATTTCGCCTTAAATAGTTGTGCCGAGGAATTCTGACCGACTTTAGACAAGATTTCATCAATCATGTCTCCGGGTAGGTCTCTTAAACTATTGGGTTGTCTATCCATTTTGTGTTTTTAAACTGTAAAATAGACAAGAGTTAGATTCATAAAAAAAATTACTTATTAATACAAGCAATTTTTACATATATCATAAAGCATAAGCACACTATATTACATATATTACACCACACGAATACAACTATCTTATTCAGACTCGCTCATTTCTTCTTCTTCGGTTTTGGTTCGTTTTGCCAAGTTTCTAGGGATATATGATGTTCCCCTAATACGAGCCGTCGTTTTCCACATTGGTTTAGAAAAACCTGGTGGTTTAGAGGTTCCCGGGTCATTGTTACAACTTAAGGGCTTCGGGGGTTGACGATACATATAAAGTTCATCGGGGTTGGAATTAGATTTCTCTATTTTTATTCTCTTTCCCTTATTATTTTCTTTTGCCTTTTTAAATTCAGTTGGGGTAATTTCTATAACATCATTGGAATTCTCGTCGGAATCCGATTCATCGGAGAATTGGTAATCCTCCCAATATTTTGCTTCCTTGGCGGAAACACCATTGACCATAATTAACCTTGGTCGGTTGGTTGAGGATTTTCTTTTACTTAATCGTTTTATTATTTCCCCCACCGGTTCTATTTCCTCCTCCGGTTCCTCCTCTTCCGGTTCTGATTCTTCTTCCGGTTCCGACTCTTCTTCCGGTTCCTCTTCGGGAACTTGTGAATCAGTCCATGAATCATTCCAATTTACATTTGACTCTTCATTATTATTAGGTGAGTCAATGGGACTTGTTCTAGAGGTAGACATCTATCACACAATATCAAACATGTTAAGAGATTAATATATCACATAATATATACATGTTAATAATATATAGTTTCCAACAAAAATGTTAAGCAATCATTTTTAAAGAAAACACGGTCGAAGTTCAGACTCACTAACGCATTCTAACAAACTCGATAAGACACACTAATACAAATTTTCTGTTTCTCTAAGACCAACGCTCGGATACCAACTGAAATGTCCCGTTCTTATTGATTAAAAACGTTCCATATTAATTGATTTCGTTGCGAGGTTTTGACCTCTATATGAGACGTTTTTCAAAGACTGCATTCATTTTTAAAACAAACCATAACCTTTATTTCATAAATAAAGGTTTAAAAAGCTTTACGTAGATTATCAAATAATGATAATCTAAAATATCCTGTTTACACACGACCATTACATAATGGTTTACAATACAAATATGTTACATCGAAATCAGTTTCTTGAATGTATTTTTACACAATATCATACAAACATGGACTCCAAATCTTGTCCTTATTTTAGTATGCAAAAGCGGAAGCTCTTAGTATTCACCTGAGAATAAACATGCTTTAAACGTCAACAAAAATATTGGTGAGTTATAGGTTTAACCTATATATATCAAATCGTAACAATAGACCACAAGATTTCATATTTCAATACACATCCCATACATAGAGATAAAAATCATTCATATGGTGAACACCTGGTAACCGACATTAACAAGATGCATATATAAGAATATCCCCATCATTCCGGGACACCTTTCGGATATGATATAAATTTCGAAGTACTAAAGCATCCGGTACTTTGGATGGGGTTTGTTAGGCCCAATAGATCTATCTTTAGGATTCGCGTCAATTAGGGTGTCTGTTCCCTAATTCTTAGATTACCAGACTTAATAAAAAGGGGCATATTCGATTTCGATAATTCAACCATAGAATGTAGTTTCACGTACTTGTGTCTATTTTGTAAATCATTTATAAAACCTGCATGTATTCTTATCCCAAAAATATTAGATTTTAAAAGTGAGACTATAACTCACTTTCACAGATTTTTACTTCGTCGGGAAGTAAGACTTGGCCACTGGTTGATTCACGAACCTATAACAATATATACATATATATCAAAGTATGTTCAAAATATATTTACAACACTTTTAATATATTTTGATGTTTTAAGTTTATTAAGTCAGCTGTCCTCGTTAGTAACCTACAACTAGTTGTCCACAGTTAGATGTACAGAAATAAATCGATAAATATTATCTTGAATCAATCCACGACCCAGTGTATACGTATCTCAGTATTGATCACAACTCAAACTATATATATTTTGGAATCAACCTCAACCCTGTATAGCTAACTCCAACATTCACATATAGAGTGTCTATGGTTGTTCCGAAATATATATAGATGTGTCGACATGATAGGTCGAAACATTGTATACGTGTCTATGGTATCTCAAGATTACATAATATACAATACAAGTTGATTAAGTTATGGTTGGAATAGATTTGTTACCAATTTTCACGTAGCTAAAATGAGAAAAATTATCCAATCTTGTTTTACCCATAACTTCTTCATTTTAAATCCGTTTTGAGTGAATCAAATTGCTATGGTTTCATATTGAACTCTATTTTATGAATCTAAACAGAAAAAGTATAGGTTTATAGTCGGAAAAATAAGTTACAAGTCATTTTTGTAAAGGTAGTCATTTCAGTCGAAAGAACGACGTCTAGATGACCATTTTAGAAAACATACTTCCACTTTGAGTTTAACCATAATTTTTGGATATAGTTTCATGTTCATAATAAAAATAATTTTCCCAGAATAACAACCTTTAAATCAAAGTTTATCATAGTTTTTAATTAACTAACCCAAAACAGCCCGCGGTGTTACTACGACGGCGTAAATCCGGTTTTACGGTGTTTTTCGTGTTTCCAGGTTTTAAATCATTAAGTTAGCATATCATATAGATATAGAACATGTGTTTAGTTGATTTTAAAAGTCAAGTTAGAAGGATTAACTTTTATTTGCGAACAAGTTTAGAATTAACTAAACTATGTTCTAGTGATTACAAGTTTAAACCTTCGAATAAGATAGCTTTATATGTATGAATCGAATGATGTTATGAATATTATTACTACCTCAAGTTCCTTGGATAAACCTACTGGAAATGAGAAAAATAGATCTAGCTTCAAAGGATCCTTGGATGGCTTGAAAGTTCTTGAAGCAGAATCATGACACGAAAACAATTTCAAGTAAGATTTCCACTCGAAATAAGATTGTTATAGTTATAGAAATTGAATTAAAGTTTGAATATGATTATTACCTTGTATTAGAAAGATAACCTACTGTAAGTAACAAAGGTTTCTTGATCTTGGATGATTACTTGGAATGGATTTAGAAAACTTGGAAGTAAACTTGCAATCTTGGAAGTATTCTTGATTTTATGAAACTAGAACTTTTGGAATTTATGAAGAACACTTAGAACTTGAAGATAGAACTTGAGAGAGATCAATTAGATGAAGAAAATTGAAGAATGAAAGTGTTTTTAGGTGTTTTTGGTCATTGGTGTATGGATTAGATATAAAGGATATGTAATTTTGTTTTCATGTAAATAAGTCATGAATGATTACTCATATTTTTGTAATTTTATGAGATATTTCATGCTAGTTTCCAAATTATGGTTCCCACATGTGTTAGGTGACTCACATGGGCTGCTAAGAGCTGATTATTGGAGTGTATATACCAATAGTACATACATCTAAAAGCTGTGTATTGTACGAGTACGAATACGGGTGCATACGAGTAGAATTGTTGATGAAACTGAACGAGGATGTAATTGTAAGCATTTTTGTTAAGTAGAAGTATTTTGATAAGTGTCTTGAAGTCTTTCAAAAGTGTATGAATACATATTAAAACACTACATGTATATACCTTTTAACTGAGTCGTTAAGTCATCGTTAGTCGTTACATGTAAATGTTGTTTTGAAACCTTTAAGTTAACGATCTTGTTGAATGTTGTTAACCCATTGTTTATTATAACAAATGAGATGTTAAATTGTTATATTATCATGATATTATGATATATAATATATCTTAGTATGATATATATACAGTTAAATGCCGTTACAACGATAATCGTTACATATATGTCTCGTTTCGAAATCATTAAGTTAGTAGTCTTATTTTTACATATGTATTTCATTGTTAATACACTTAATAATATATTTACTTATCATTTAACATAATTAACCAAGTGTATCAATATCTTAATATGATTCATATGTACCTAGTAAGACGTTGTTATAACGATAATCGTTATATATATCGTTTTCGAGTTTCTTAAATTAATAGTCTCATTTTTACGTATATAACTCATTGTTAAAATACCTAATGAGATACATACTTATAATAAAATCATGTTAACTATATATATAACCATATATATGTTATCGTATAGTTTTTACAAGTTTTAACGTTCGTGAATCACCGGTCAACTTGGGTGGTCAATTGTCTATATGAAATCTATTTCAATTAATCAAGTCTTAACAAGTTTGATTGCTTAACATGTTGGAAACACTTAATCATGTAAATAACAATTTCATTTAATATATATATAAACATGGAAAAGTTCGGGTCACTACATAGGTGAGTTAAGTCCAACAGAAATGAGTGTTCGACTCTTTGATCAAACCATTAAGCACCCAGTTGGAATTGCTGACAACCTACCCGTTCAAGTAGGTAATTTAACCTTTCTAGTCGAATTTATTGTCATTGACATAGAAGAGGACTCAAACATTTCTCTAATTTTAGGTCGACCATTCTTAGCTTCCACCGGGGCGTTATTTGATGTAAGAGAGGGTAGAATGACACTTAGTAATGATGAAAAATTGATCACCTTTGTGAGTCGAAAGTCTAAATCTCCACCAACCAAAACCGTTGAACCAACAAAGACGATTGGTAAGAACCATATTGTTTTACCAACTCCAACGGTAGTGCTTAACAATAATAAAACGCTTAAGTGTGGGGAAGATGAAGCAACACCTAATGATGACCTGATAACAAAGAACACCGTTGTTGATACGAAATTGAATGACCCCGTTATTAATAGTTCAATGAAGAAACTTATTAAACGGATTCGCGATGCTAGAACCAAGGGGAACTTTAAGTTATGTAACCGGTTAGTATCCAATCTATCGCCTAAATAAAAGGCAAAACTAGTTGAATTTGTGGATATTACATAGGAATCCGACCAATGGCTTAAAGCAAAAGCCACAGATATCCAAGTTGATTATGGTCCAAAGGAAATTGACGATGAAGTTAATCACAATTTCGACACCACAGCTACCTAAGTGTGGGGAGATTCAAATGTTCTAAAAAGAAAATGCTGTCTAAAGTTAGTTGTTCTGTTCTCGTGTAGTTTCGAGAATGGAATCCGATTGGTCTTTTTCGCTAGCAGACACTAAAGAACTAGTTTTCTCCCCCCATTCTGAATTTTTATTTTGTAGGTTTTGTATGAAATTAATACGCTTTTTAAAATTAATTTTTTTTGTGTGAATTTAAAAACAAAAAAATTTACTTTATTTCATTAAGTTTAAAAAAAAATGATTTCTAAAGTTCGTCGTAAGTTGAAGACTAGGTCATGGAACCGAAATTGCTTTACCCGAGGGCGGGACGAAAAATTTTGTTATCATTATTTTTAATTTTATTGATCTAAAGTATACCAAAAAAATTAAAAAATCCAAAAATCTTTGCTTATAAAACAATACCTTTAAAAACAAAAAATTTTAAATTTTGTCGAGGGACGGACTAGGTAAACATACCGAAACTACCTAAAGTAAAAGGAAACAAAATTTTAAAAAATTATTAATTTAAATTGTTTGAATAAATAAAGGTTTTATAATATATATATATATATATATATATATATATATATATATATATATATATATATATATATATATATATATATATATATATATATATATATATATATATATATATATATATATATATATATATAAGTGTCATTGCATGATCAGCTGTATAAATGAGGGCATTGCATGATCTCAAGTGTGGGGAAGGGTTATAAATTTTTTCGGGTTTACACTTAGTTTAATTGCCAAATTTTGTGAAAATTTGAAAAATTTTCAACTAAATGAATTCAAAATCATGTTTATACATATTTATGAACGATAAAACTAGGTGTTAATACCGAAATTATTGTTACTTCGGAGAGAACATAAATGGAGAAACAACCCAAAACGTAAGAATTCATTTAAAATGGAATAGAGGATAATAAAAAGGCAAAGAAAAAAATAAATAAAAGCTAAGTGTGGGAAGAATTTACCAAGTTATTTAAAACACATATCACATATGTTTGTACAAGATTATTACAGGTACTTTTGTTTTGGATGATTTTAATCAGTTTTACCTAATTTACTGTAATATATATTTGAAAGAAAGATGGATCTGCACGATGACTCAATTCCATCATTAAAAGGAATTAAAGTCTTCCGAAAAAGACACGCGCTTCTTAATTTAGGTCAGGAAGTTGTCGTCCAGACCAGCTGTAGGTTGACGAAAATTCTAGAAAAGTCATCTCTAAAATCAGCAGGAAATCCACGGACCTCGGCATCAAACAGGGTCACCAAGTGGTCAGACTTATCCTAACCATGAGAGGATCTGTCTCGTAAAATGGGGAGGGCGCCGTACAAATTAGCTTGATAAACCTAATGAATCAGACCCCCAGAAAGGATAATCTCCTTATAGATTAAAAATCAGCTTTTAAGACTGATATTACTCAATCCTTGAGATTGACCTTAAAGATTGAGAATTACAAACTCATGGAATTCAATGATATCTAAACTCGAGCTTGAACGAGAAAATATTTTGATCATATTACAAACCGATTTGTTTTCTGAAAACCCATTTTCAATGCGTTCATTACCATTGAACGTAAAATCCTAAGAATTCACCGGAATTCATTAGGTCCCCTGAACCAAATCGGGTGTCAACCTTAAGAACGGTGGTTGCATAGCATGGTCGAAGACAGGACCTTGTGCCAGACCGAAAAACTATAGGGTGATCTTTACTATTGCTCCTACAAAGGATAGTAATTGCATCCGACATATTATAGACCATAATCAAAAGCATGTCACGGGACATTGCCTTAACAGTTGCTTGTTCAACATTTTCCTTTACAACCGGACGGTAGTTTATCGAAAGGAAATATACAGAGCAAGTATACTGGACGTGTTGCTTTCTCAATACAAGGTTAGCAAGTGGGTGACACAAAACCATAAGTTTTAAGCTAAAATTTTCAAATCTGAAACCTACAAAACCCACAAAAACAATTTGCAAACATCGGTGAAGGGTTATTCCGGAAAACTAATCTAGAGTAAAAGCTAGATTGAAATTTCAAAAGATCAAATGTTTTCACAAAGATCCAATTTTCTTAAAGGATCTAAATTTTCATAGTCATGTGGGACTGTAAACCACAATGTTACTACCATTGTTCATACCGTCGTATAGAAATCACTGATGTACAAAGTGTGAAGAATAAAGAAGTGATTCTAGTATTTTTTATTTCAAGAATATATTGCTTGAGGACAAGCAACGCTCAAGTGTGGGAATATTTGATAATGCTAAAAACGAACATATATTTCATAGCATTATCCCTCAAGAAAGACAAGTTTTTAGTTGCAATTGTTCTATTTACAAGTGATATTCGTTTAAATAATAAAAGGTGAAGACAAAAGACAGATTCGACGAATTGAAGATGCAAATAACCAAAAAGCTAAAAAGTACAAAGTACAATCCAAGTGGTTCAAATTATTGATGAGAAACATCTAAAAATTACAAGAGTACAAGCCGTAAAACACAAAGTACAAGATATTAAATCGTACGAAAAGGCGTTCGAAAATCCGGAACTGAGACATGAACCAACTTTTAGCGCGCGACGCAACGGACCAAAAATTACAAGTGAACTATGCACAAGAATATAATATAATATATAATTAATTATATATATTATTATATATTATAATTATACGCAGCCCACGTTTTGGATTTAATCTATGAGCTGGAATCCAGACCTCCGCACTCGCGGAGCTGTGAAGCACAAAAGCTCCGCACTCGCGGAGCTGTACAATGAAACGTGGGCCTATAAAAGGCCGCGCATTCTGATCGATAAAATCCATCCTTTTTCTACTTCTTACTCTCAATTTATATTTATATTTATATTTATATTTATATTTTAATTATAATTATAATTTTAATTTAAGATTAATAATAATAAGGTTATGTTATCGAATGTTTTAAGGTTGTAAGTCAAAATTCTGTCCGTGTAACGTATGCTATTATTAATCATTGTAAGTTATGTTCAACCTTTTTAAATTAATGTCTCGTAGCTAAGTTATTATTATGCTTATTTAAATCGAAGTAATCATGATGTTGGACTAAATATTAAAGACGGGGTTATTGGGCTTTGTATCATAATTGGGGTTTGGACAAAAGACTGACACTTGTGGAAATTGGACTATGGACTATTAATGGGCTTTATATTTGTTTAACTGAATGATAGTTCGTTAATTTAATATAGAGATTTACAATTTTACGTATCTATAAATAACCATATACACTCGGTCGGACACGATGGGCGGGATATTTATAAATACTAATAATCGTTCATTTAACTGGACACGGGAATGGATTAATAGTCAATGGACTCATTAAAACAGGGGTGAATTATGTACAAGGACACTTGGCGTAATTGTTAACAAAGTATTAAAACCTTGGGTTACACCCAGTCGATATCCTAGTGTAATTATTAAACAAAGTATTAAGACCTTGTTACAGTTTAAGTCCCCAATTAGTTGGAATATTTGACTTCGGGTATAAGGATAATTTGACGAGGACACTCGCACTTTATATTTATGACTGATTGACTGTTATGGATAAAAACTAGATGGACATATCAAATAATCCAGGACAAAGGACAATTAACCCATGGTAATAAATTAAAATCAACACGTCAAACATCATGATTACGAAAGTTTAAATAAGCATAATTCCTTTATTTTATATCTTATCGCACTTTTAATTTATTGTCATTTTATTTATCGCACTTTAATTTATCGCACTTTAATTATCGTTATTTATTTTACGCTTTAAATTAAGCTATATTTATTTTTAATATTTTACATTAGGTTTTAACTGCGACTAAAGTTTTAAAATCGACAAACCGGTCATTTAACGGTAAAACCCCCTTTTTATAATAATAATACTACTTATATATATATATATATATATATATATATATATATATATATATATATATATATATATATATATATATATATATATATATACAACTATAGTTTAAAAATATAGCGTTAAACTTTGCTAGCTCCCTGCGGAATGAACCGGACTTACTAAAAACTACACTACTGTACGATTAGGTACACTGCCTATAGTGTTGTAGCAAGGTTTAGGTATATCCACTCTATAAATAAATAAATAACTTGTGTAAAATTGTATCGTATTTAATAGTATTTCGAAACAAAAATATAACTATTTCGTACCCCTCTGCTTTAACATCAATTAGCCTACAATCGTATAATATGTAGATGAAGATGATGATTGGTGTTTAATTAATTAATAACATGTACGATCGATTGAAGTTGAAAATCTTAGGGTTCGTGGATGTATGTATTAGTTCGTGAGACTTTAATCAATTACTGGTTGGGTTTTTTGATTAAATGGCATGTGTTGTAGTTTATAATTTAATTAAAGGGTATTATAGTCTTTTTAACGAATGATTAGCTAATTCAGTTTTTTTGTTAGCTAATAGTGTAAATGAATGATTGTGATCAAATCTTAGAAATCAACCTATGGTCATTAAGGGCTAAGCTACATTAATGAGGAGAGATATTGCTCCTCTTATAATGTTTAAAAGAGATTAGACCAATTCAATTTAAATAAAGAGAAAGTAAGTGAGAAAATATGAAATTAGTGTAATCAGTTCACCTATTAAGTCACGTCACTTTGTACAAACTAGTTTACGAACCTCGCTTCGCGCCGAGAGTTCGGTTTTAAATGTATTTTATTGCGTTTAGTTTGTAAAATTATATCGTGGCTAACGATGATGTCGTTGAAGCGCAACTCGAGTCGAACTACAAGGTATAATGCGTGAAAGATTTAAATGTTATTTTAAATTAAATATATATGTGCATCTCCGCTTTTAACTATGGAATTGACGACTTTTAAAAATTTAACGCAAAATCAACGTGTATGAAAAGTACCTCAAATATTTAGCGTTTTTTAAAAAAACGTTCGTTTTGCGTATAGTTAGTGACATTGTGTTCCTAAAATTATTTCGAGTTTAACGATGGTGCCTGAAAAATTTAACTCGTTGCGAGCGAGAAAATACGACCCGTTAAATATTTGGGTGGAGTTTATTTAAGGTTTTTTTTTTTTAATGAAAATAGGTGTTTGACACTTTACCCCCTGTGTGGGGGGTCGATTTTAATTTTTGGAAAAAGTGTGAGGTTGTTTTTGGAAAATTTTAAAAAGGTGGGAAAAGGGGGAAAAAAGTAAAAGGACGAAAATACCCTTGTACTATTCATAAGTTTTGTGTAATAGTTAATATGTTAATTATATGGTTAATTTCTGTAAAGTAAATCCCTAGCATGTGACAAATTATATTACGGAGTAAAAATTTTCTTACGTTAAAAGTGTAAATCGCTAGTGACACGCAAACCTTGTATTTCAGAAAACTCATCTAATTTACATTGCAATAATTAAATTCGTGTAAAACAACTCCACAAAATACCCGATGACAGAAAAAAGATTAATTTCACTGTGGCAAGATGTGTAATTTTTTTACACAGATTAGGCTCAAACTTGCGCTCATATTTGCAAAGAGCTTTCACATAGCGGACCTCGAGTCTAAGGCAACGAATACCATTCCAACGTATCACACTGATAAAAAAAAATTATTCAAATACTAACGCTTTATTTAGTATATTAAAATTATTTTTATTTTTTTGGCAAAAAAGAAAAGTAACGAAAACTTTATAACAAAATATTTGTTTCTTGGGAAAAGACAAAGAAAAACAAGATACAAAGGAGAACACGGACGGAACATAGTGTTACCTAAAGAGGGTATCCGTCTCACCCAAATTAAACGGAATAAAAAATGTCACGGTAAAAATAAAATGTTTTATTAAAAATAAGGTTTTTTTTAGTATTTACCCATGTATGAAAAATTAACTATAATTTTACACTCGCCCTATCTTTATCCGGGTTCAAGTTCTGTCACTGCCGACGTGAGGTAAAATTAAAGACTGGCTATTTGTTGTGTTTAATTTCGCGACCATTTTTAGTGATCGAGGGCGTGGGTTGGTGGTGTGGGTTGTTTTTGTATTTTTTTTATTATTAGGATGTGCGGTTTTTTATGCGAAGTATAAGTGGTGTGGGTTTTTTGTGTGAGTTAGGAGTATTTTGATGATGTTTTAAAGTATATCTGGGTGATTATTAAAAAATAATAAATAAAATATTTCTAAATTAATATAAAATTAATATATTAAAAGCAACACTCTTACTTTTGATGTTGGATTCCAACAAATACCCCTAAATGCCTAAAGCAATGCCCACTGTGAATAAATTACTCATTGTTTTTTGGGCACTGGTAAGGCCCGATACAAGTGGTCTAAGACCACCCTCAACTATTAAGCCAATGTCTTAATTAACACATTGACACATCATCGACACCTTAACATTTCTTTCACGTCACTAGTCCAAGACATTTCATTTTCAACCATGACGTACCCCTTAATTGACTCGCCTCTTTTCTTTAATGTTTAACTTTATTATTATTATTATTATTATTATTATTATTATTATTATTATTATTATTATTATTAATATTATTATTATTATTATTATTATTATTATTATTATTATTATTATTATTATTATTATTATTATTATTATTATTATTATTATTATTTATCAATCCTTAATTAGAGATGTTACTTAATTACGGATTGAGTGCAATAAGATTACAATGGAGGATGGAATGTTTGATGATTATTTTGGGCCCCGATGATCGTCTTTCACTTTAACTATCAAGTGATCAACCACCCCGACCCGATCTTGATTGTTAATTAGCATAATTTACCTTTGCGCAATGTAAAAATCCCTTGGGCAAGATCACAAGTGGAAATTACAAAGGCTTGGGCAAAATGGCAGAGAATCAACAACCTATAAATGAGAGGCCACACTCCCTATTTATAGTATTCGAGGTATCCGCGGTCTGCGAATTACCTAACCATCCGCGGAAACTCGACGGATTAAACCGCAGTCTCTTATTAACGCGGAAACATAACTGCTGCACCTTTCTTTTCAGCGAATATTGCATATCTTAGCTTTAGAGTCTGCGTAATTCTGCTCTTGGCCTGTAGCAAATAAAATATACATATACAATGCTATGTATATGATCAAGTCCCCCCAGTTTATTATGATACATTTTCGCGAAGCAAATGTATCATGATAAACTCTAAAAATAAAGAAGTGCTTATTTTAAATATTTCATAAGCAATATTTTATAATTTTTACCATCCGTTTATTACCGTTGTTTTTATTAGGCTCAACGCGTAATTACAACGGTAACTTTCGCCATTCTGTCAAATCAATACGCTGTAACGGTTAGAAATTTACCGTTTACACGTTGCGGTAATTTCAGCCGTTTAAATGTAATGATTACCTTTTCCACTTGCTCGCCCTAATTCCAATTATAAATAGCTGAATAATCCGCATAAAAACTTTATGCTTTCTCGTTCGATTTCATTTTCAATCAAATTCATCTAATCACAATCGTACCAAGCAATTAACGAATCCAACCTTTAATTTCTTCAATTCTAACTTTCGATTTATTTTCCTTATTACAAATGGCGTCGTCTTCATCTATGCATACTCCTGGAGGTTATGTTTCCTATATGACGGAAACAAAACTCCAAACCCTACAAGAGTGGTATCCGCCCCTTACCCAATTTGTTCCTACCGCACCCGCGGCAGAACAACGAGCTGACACTCCCCCTAAGGGGATGATTACCGTATATGAGGCTGCCATCTCACAGGGCAACCTACTATTTCCACTGACTCAATTCTTCCGCAGTGTATGTGAGTATTATAAGATTGCTATGGCACAGTTGCATCCGAATGCGGTTAATAAAATTGTGCTGTTCGAGATGTACTGCAATGCCACCAACGTACAACCGCTGCTAAATGTGTTTCGCACGTGTAACAGTCTGATTTTATACGATGTGGGATGGTTTTCATTCCGCAGCAAACTGGGTACAATGATTTCGCCAAAAGACTCAATCGGCAACTGGCGCAGTTCTTTCTTTTATATTAACGACACCGCTAATGTGAACAGCAACCTACCAAAAACATGGTGTACAGAACTTGATCCCAATCTTAATGAGAAACCTGTACTTGATGATCTTGAGCATGATATTCTCAAGACACTCAAAAACGCAGGCCTAATTCTGCGAGCTTATTCAAATGTACCGCTGTACATCGGTAGAGTTTCAATTCAATGGCCATGGAGCGACTATGACGCGCTTTTGGTTGACCATGCAAAAAAATGGAATTTCGCTTAAACTTATCGCATAATACTTTTCATACTTTTCGCAGTATATTTTTGCTTCACATAACACTATATGTTTATATTTTCGCAGTGATTGCTCTTGACCTTATCATGAGGTCTGCCGATATCAGCAGGATCAGCCCTGCTCGTCGCATAAAAAATGGCGACGACGAGATTATACTTATTGATGAGCCAATCATCAATACATGTTATATTACTGGTGGCGAGGACCGCGGCAAGCGAAAAGTTGTGGAAGGTGCCCCCACTCCACGCAAAAGACGACTACGGTCTCTTTCTGAACAAGAAACAAGTAAGCGATTGCTAAGTTCGCAGTATTCATTCATTATGCGCTTTGTTATATTCGCATAGATTCGCTACATTTGTTTATCTGCTTATAGTTGTTCTTTCAGAGTCATCCCCTGAAACCACCCCGCTCTACAACATCAGAGGGAGCATCCCTACAGATGTTCTTGAAGAACCTGGTCGCGAAAATTTATCACTTCCTTCGGATGCAGAAGCATCTAATCGAGAAGAGGAAGGAGAAGATGATGCGGAAGAAACCGCAGCAGCAGAACTGGCCAATCAACTATACCGCAAACTTTACAAATTTATCCCAAAGGATACAAAAGAGCAATATCGCAATTTATCATATCCTGAAGCTGTAAGGCAATGACTGCATAATTGCTATAACGCAATTTGTCTAACTGTAGACAGCATGGAGCGTTACACCGAGATGTCGGATGAGTATGATAATGTTGTGAAGATTGCCAATGCTAGCGAGAAAAAAGCACAAAGGGCTGAGGCGCGGTTAAAAAAGGCTGTGGAAGAGAACGCCATTCTCAAAAAGAGGGCGGAAACTGCAGAACAAAATTTCGCACAGCTGGTCAAATATCTCCCAACTTTCGCGGATAAAGTGATGGACTCCAATCCAGTCACTGAAAAATTTCAAGCGTATGCCCAAGCAACAAAACTTGCCACTCGCTGTGAGTGGTATGATTTATTGTGCAAGCTTGGCGATCTTTCTCAACCTCTACCTTTTGACATGGCGAAAGAAATATGTGCCACAGATGTTGCTCGCGAAGCACTCGAGAGAGCGAAGAAGGATGTCGAGAAAGTCCGCATACCTGCCCTGAAGGAACTTAGTCAGTGCGAGGGCATTTCATTCGCAGATATTGAAGCATTAGAGCTTTAAATTTGCCTTAGCTAGCTTTTGAATGTATTCTCGCAATCTTGAATTGCGTTATTTGTAATGACCCGCATTGTTTACACGCTTAATATTAATGACTTACTAGCAATTCGCAGTTGCAACTTCATTTATTTATATAGCGCTTTACATTATCGTATATTCATAATTCAGACTTGCCCTTTGCAATTTCCGCATTCGTTATTGTGCACATAACAAAGCGTACTTTATGCGAAACAATCTTTTAATCATTATGAATCTTCTAAGTCCGACAAATCGATCCTTAGGCAAATTTAGCATTGCGAAGCATCTAAGTATTGGCAAGATCAAATACTTAGGAAATTTTATCCTTTCACAATTATTATCACAAGTAGGCAATTTCATCACTTTGTTTTTTAACAAATTATTTCGCACTGCATTTTTGCATTATTATAACATTTAAGTAGGCCATGTTTAGCGAAAACCATGCCACCTTACTTAAAGTATCCGCAGAACAAACATTAACTTAGTGTTATAAAAGATAAGTAATTGTATTCTGCGAAATTATCACTACGTGTGGCCACACGCAATGCATTCGCTTTGTTAAAGAAATAACTACTAACACTGAAATTAACTTTGCCTCATTCATTATTGTTTCGCATTATAAGGTTCAAAAATAAACGCAACAATCATATTCGCATTATTATATCATACATTGATGAAGTTTGCCTTAGCATCTCATTATAAATTTTAAGATTTCGTACTATTCAGGATTAACTAAATGTCCTTCAATACCCATATCCGTATTTGCCATAATCATAGCGCAGAATGGCTCCATCTCCACAGAAATTAGCGTACCAATTCCCTTATTAGCAGAAAATTTAACCATGCCATGTATAGTAGAAGGAATAGCGCGAAACATGCGCAGAGCAGTGCGCCCCAGTATCATATTGAATCGCGATTGATTTCGCATTATGTACAGATTCAATAAAGCTTGGTGCCTTAGCGACTCATCGCTGTCATCAACTAGCTCCATTTGCAATTCCAACTGGCCAACAGGCCAAGATGACTCTCCTGAGAACCCATCAAGTGAAACCACAGTAGGTTTCATCAAAGCTTGAATGTTTGCGGGCAGCTTGCTAAAACATTGTTCATACATGACATTGACACTGCTACCAGTATCCACATGTACCTTCATTATCATTATACCAGTATTCGCAATGCGGCATGAAACCACCACAGGTTTATCAACATCCGCGGTCAAGCTTGCAGGAGGAAAAATAATGGAGGGGCACCTCCAACCTACAATCTGCTCAGGAATTTGAAGTACTGATAGTTCGCCCTACACTTCTACCACATTAATTACTTGAATTCCGCGCTAATTTTCTTTCTTATTCACCATCTTTACCCCCAGATTTCTCACTGCGGGAGCCTTTCGCTCAACCGCATTTGATGCATTTGAGGTGTTAGCTTTTGTAGGCATTATAATCTCTACAGAGATTAAATGGTCCAGCTTGCCTTGCTCGTATGCTTCTGCAATGAATTTCGCCAAATCTCTACAGCGATTAGTGTCACGACCATAATCGTCATGGAAAACACGAAACTTTGACCGATCGCGCCTGCTATTCTCTCCCAAAGGCTGCGGATCGGGGAAAGACTTAGCGACTCTCTCTTGTAACAAAATTTCCTTAGGCGTTTTTGTTAGCATTTGAATGATATTGAAAGATTCATTATTCCACTTTCGCGTAGAATAGCGATCACGACGGCCATATCCATGGTTATCATTTTGCCCTTGAAACCTGTCATTTGGTGGGTATGCACTGCCGCTATTTCTCCGTGGAAAACTTGGTCCACGATAATTGTCATTGTTACCATCACAAAAAGAATCATTGTCATCTCGCCAACTTTTGTCTCTACCCCACCCACATGCAGGGGTTATAGTGCTATCCTCTCCATTGCGGAGATAATCATATGTTTCATGTTGAACTTTAGCAAAAGTGTGCGGGACATCTCTTCGCAGCCTTCGCACCAGAGTTGGATGTCGCTGCGGATTAATAGCGTGCAAAAATCCAGAGATTTTTTGATCTTCATGCAGGCTTGGAATCTTTTGACATTCGTAGATGTACTGCGAGATTGCAGACTATGAAACCACTCCCTTGCTGACTCTTGCAAAGCCATGGGGAACACTCTACACGCAACTGGTTCATCCCAGTTATAGGTGCTTACTACCCCTTCAAAGCGTTGCAGAAAATCTAAGGGATCGGTTAAACCCGAATAGACTCCCAGAGTTGCCGGCATGATCAGCGGAGAAACAATTGGATAGTCAGAAATATGCTGGGCAAACTTGTCCGCAGCAGTAGTGATTTATGTTGCCTTTTTTGTGCGAGTATCTGCATTCTCCGCACAAAATTTGGCAATCATATCTTGCAAAAAATTTGGCTGTTCAAACTTATGTTGCATTGATTTTGGCGCAATACTTCTGAAAGCATCCGCCAAAAAATTTTGAGCATTTTCTCTGCGAGCAGCATCATATGCTTCACCTTCTTCCCCATAACGCGGGAAAGGTGTTGGTGGGAGTTTTCGCTTAATATGTGGAATTTTAACAAATTCTTCCACACTATCCGAATCATCAGAAAATTCGCTTTCTTCTCTTGGCACCTTAGCCATTTTTGAGTTATACGCAGAATTCAAATTAACGCGCTCTTCTGCATTATCACTATCACTATCGTTTCGCTCAATAACTAGGCGATCAACCTGTGATCCTGAATCATTTAACGGCCATAGGTAAGTTCGCGGTATGCAAGACTCGCGACTACATTTAGCATATTTCTTAGCCTGTTCAATGGCAGTGCCACCAATTTTGTCAGTTCGCAGACTAGATTTTCCAGATAAAACTTTTACTCGCTTCCCATCAGCGATTGTTTCATCGCGATTTTGCAGCAAAGTTCTGCGCGCAATCATTTTCTCAGCAGCAATTTCTGGCTGCGAATCACTAGCGTTGTTTACAGTGGATGTTTTAGCAATCAGTTCTTGAACCGATTTTCCCGCGGTTATACTAGCATTTGTTTGCAACGGAAATATCACGACGTTCTGCGAATCACCGGGCAGTGCATCAGCATTCGCCGAAATGCCAGTTTGCTTTGCATTTGTCATCGCGACTGTCAAGCAGATCAACTGATTGCGTATTCAAAAATTACCTGTAAATCATCACAACAAAAACACGATTGAAATTAAACCGACGAATTAATTGTTTGATGGCACGAAACAAAAAATTTTCAGTTTAATTTGTAAAACGTGTCCCACGGATGGCGCCAATTGATCAATCCTTAATTAGCGATGTTACTTAATTACGGATTGAGTGCAATAAGATTACAATGGAGGATGGAATGTTTGATGATTATTTT
Source organism: Rutidosis leptorrhynchoides (assembly GCF_046630445.1). NCBI lineage: Eukaryota > Viridiplantae > Streptophyta > Magnoliopsida > Asterales > Asteraceae > Rutidosis > Rutidosis leptorrhynchoides. The sequence goes on from NC_092333.1 coordinate 171,397,245, forward strand.
GGGCCCCGATGATCGTCTTTCACTTTAACTATCAAGTGATCAACCACCCCGACCCAGTCTTGATTGTTAATTAGCATAATTTACCTTTGCGCAATATAAAAATCCCTTGGGCAAGATCACAAGTGGAAATTACAAAGGCTTGGGCAAAATGGCAGAGAATCAACAACCTATAAATGAGAGGCCACGCTCCCTATTTATAGTATTCGAGGTATCCGCGGTTTGCGAATTACCTAACCATCCGCGAAAACTCAGCGGATTAAACCGCAGTCTCTTATTAACGCGGAAACATAACTGCTGCACCTTTCTTTTCAGCGAATATTGCATATCTTAGCTTTAGAGTCCGCGTAATTCTGCTCTTGGCCTGTAGCAAATAAAATATACATATACAATGCTATTTATATGATCAATTATTATTATTATTATTATTATTATTATCATTATTATTATTATTATTATTATTATTATTATTACTATTATTATTATTATTATTATTATTATTATATTATTATTATTATTATTATTATTATTATTATTATTATTATTATTATTATTATTATTAATATTATTATTATTATTGTTATTTATAATTTATAATTATTTTCGTACGTTATTATTTATTATGATTATTATAATTTTCATGTATTATATTTAAAAATATACTGTATTAAATAAATTTAATAATTACCATTACATAAATTAATACATTACATTAAATTATACATATTTAAAAATACCATTACACTAGAAGGCAATGCCCGTGCGTTGCACGACTTGTTTTGAATTTCACTATTTTGAAATTCGTGTTCCGAATGGTTAGAGTCATGGCGGGAGTTGGTTGAAAACATATTAACCTTGAAGTGAGAGTTGATGTTGGTCCCATTATGCAAGTGAATATTCTGCATATGTCTTGTTTCCATTATCGAAATCTGCACATTCGTGTCATATGTACTAAGGTATGATGAAACTATATATAAACAAAAGTTTACTAAAGGTGGTCAAATGAGTTAACAAATGATGTCAAAATACATTATAAAACATACATATTGTAATGCGATTTATAATATTAAAACATATATTACCTTTACAATTTACCATTAAATTTTGAAGTTCTCTCTTTATGACTTCATATGTACGATAAATAATTACATAATAATTAGAGTACATAAAAAACCTTCTAAATATAAACATGAACCGTTACGTATTACTACACCACACAATATTAAACTTGTGAATAGAATAAAATTGGAGGTGCATAACATTGAATAACAATTGATATGAAATTAACAATTATTTATTAACTATTATAATAAAGATATGTAACAAAACAAAGAGTAATAAACGTTACAAACTTTTCAATAATTGTTATCCTTTTACTTTCCTTCATTTAAATTTAGTTATAAACATTCATTCATAAAAGGTAAAATTTATATGTCAATTTATATGTCATTCATTCTAAATTGATAGATATCGTTTCAAACTCGAACAATTTTTTAGAGAAAAAATAGCGTCCGCTCACTCAGACGTTTAGTATTTCGAAGAAGGCAAGAAACAATTGACGAAAGTGACGAGTTTTCATACTTGAGCTAAGTTTCATTTTATTAATTTAATGTACTCGTTTTATTAATTTAATGTATTCTCTAAGAAACTCGAACAATTAAAAAATTGGGCGACGGTGCCAATTAAATTTTTCCTCGGGTACGTCTTCTATTATTGATCCCAGCAATTCACGTCTTTTCTGTTGATTACTAGTTGTGTTCTTCGTGGTTTATTGGTCATGGGTAAGACATCAGGAGGGAGGAAAAATAAGGGTTCGCAGCAAACGAACCAAACGGCTCAGAGGGTTTTGCGAAATCGCATATTCGGGCATGATGAGAAGGTAGAATCAAGCGAGAGTGAGGCTGGTGATGATGCTACGTCGACGAAACAGGTTAAAAAACTATCGGAAACAGAGTCACATGGGGATACCAATGAAACACAAGAGGTCAATTCTGTTAATGAGGTCAGTCGTATGAAAGATAAGGATGACCAGAATAGTGTACACATTACAACTGATTCATCCAAAGAGGAGACAGAGGAAGGGATAAAGGACCTACATAAGCATTGTGTACCTGTGGATGGTGATAAGCAAGGGGTACCAACAGTGACAACAAATATTCCTTCATCATACTTGAATATGGCTAATGGTAATGATGATACTAAGATGGATGGTGATGAGAATGGGGTCCCAATTGTGACAACAGATAATGAGAAGGGACTAGTTAAGGACAATCAATATGTTTTCCCAAACCTTGTCAACCTGAATAAGACCCCTTTTGATGGTGAATACGTTGCTGTGAAGTCATCTATTGTTGACAAGGTTGATCCAACCTCTTCTTATTTGGTTGTTGTCAATGGAACCCAAAGCAAGAAGACTGTGAACTTCAGGTTTATAGAGCCGTTGGCTACGCTAGATGATGGTGTTGATGTTGAGTTGCCTTTAACTTCGATTTTGGAAGTGAATGAAAGATATAAAAATACGCTATATGGGTATTTTCTCGGTAAACGAGTAGCTTACCCGGTTGTGAAAAACTACGTTACAAATGTATGGAAGAAGTTTGAATTGGAGAAAATAATGATGAACTCTAAGGGTTTCTTCTTCTTTAAATTTACTTCGAAAACTGGATTGCAAGGAGTGCTAGAATCAGGCCCGTGGATTATTCGTTCAAATCCTATCATTCTCAATGCATGGTCGCCTGATGTTCCATTAACAATGGAAGACTTAACGCGTGTTCCGGTCTGGGTGAAAATCCATGATATCCCAATAGCAGGCTTTACTGAGACTGGGTTAAGTGTAATAGCTTCTAATATTGGTAGTCCGATGAGGTTGGACTCTTACACGAGCACAATGTGTCTAGAGTCGTGGGGTAGGCCTAGTTTTGCTCGAGCATTGATTGAAGTCTCGTCAGACAAGGAGTTTAAGGATAATATCAAAATGGCGATACCAAGTATTGATGGTAAGAGCAAAACCATATGTTCTTTGAAGATAGAGTATGAATGGAAACCCCCGCATTGTAAGTGTTGTGCTATTTTTGGCCATACGGATGCCCAATGTCTAAAAGTTGAGACCATTACCGAGTGTAATCAGCCTAACGATGAAGATGGTTTTCAGGTAGTTGGCAAGAAGGTGACAAAAGATGTGACAAAGGGTAATAACAAGCAGAAGGTTACTTTTGGTGTAAGTAAACCGAAGCAAAAATTGGTGTATAGGCCCATTGCAAACGAATATTCCGGGTGACAAAAAGAAGCCGGAAGTTGGGATAAGTAAAAGTTCACAAGTGAAGACTCGAAACTCGTTCGAAGCTTTGAGTAAAGATGCGTTTAGATTAAGTGATGAAGAAAGCGATGTTGAATCAGATAAAGGTGAAACTGCTGAGTTTATGGCTATGAATACTATATCTAAGGAAAGAACTACGTTTGGTATGAAATCAGGCTGGTTATAGCCTTATAGGTTGTATCCGTGGTTAGGCTGGTGGTTAGGTGTGTTTGGTTTTGCTAGTTCTTGTTGCGTTTAGGTTCTAGCTTGGTCTTTGGTAGTTTGTGAGGCCTCAAGGTGCGCTTGAGGTTGTTTGCTCTTCCTTGTATATTTTTATTATTTTTTTAAATAATATTTACCGGGTAAAACCCTTTACCCAAAAAAAACTCGAACAATTACGAGATATCGCACTCACGAACTTTCAATATCTTCCAAAGATTTTTTCTCGTCATTTTCGTATGACTTAAAGTTATGAGAAAATTCACCCTCGTAAAGAACGTCATTTGAAACAAACTCGTTATGTGATTTGTTGTTGGGTTGAGACAATTTTTTTTTTTTTTGTTAAATATTGGAGTAGAAGGTTTGATGAAATGATATGTTTTTGTGTAGAAAGTAAGATAAGCTTATAGTAGTTGAATATTGGAGTAAAAAGTCTGAGCGGATGGATATTGTTTGAGGAAAAGTAAGAAAGTATGTTAAAATGTATAAAATTTAGAGTAAGATTGTCACACCCCCAAATAGGGCCTGGGGTATTTGTGACTACTTATATCAAATCACAGTTGTATAAACGAGAACGACTCTATATGAGACGTTTTATTGAGTTTTGCAGCGGAAGATAAATAGATTACATTGTATTTAGAGCATTAAATGTCTTTAATTGATATGATATGTAATGAAGACTCCAAGCATAGCAAGCAATCATCATCAAAGCAGCAGATATACAGCGGAAGCAATATTTAAGTACCTGAGAATAAACATGCTTAAAAGTGCCAAACAAAAGGTTGGTGAGTTCATAGGTTTATCATAAATCAATAGTTCAGTATAGCATTAGACCACAAGATTTCAGTTTAAAGTTGATTGATACCCATCATATCAATCTAAAAAGAGTTGCTGTAGTTTGTAATATTGCGACTAAACAGAATTTTAACCCGAGACACCTTGAACAGTCAGTGTCAGTTTGAATCATTATTATGTAACCAAAGACCAGAGGTCAAATGATTAGAGACGTTACTCTCAATAGCGCTATTCATAATAACTAAGTTTGCGTTCACCAAGCAATTAACGATATTACGGCAGGGATTTAGCATGACAAAGCACGTATTCAGCATAAAAGTTTGAGTACTTGTGTCTAACATGTAAAATAGTTATAAAAGTTGCGCATGTATTCTCAGCCCAAAAATATAGATAAAGAGGGAGCTATGGAAACTCACGATACGATAGTTTGTATAATATGCTTGTGATAGCACTGAACAAGTACAGAGGTATCCTCAGATTCACGAACCTATATCAGTTTATATATATTAAAATCTATAATTGTAATTGAACAAGTTTATATATATTTCAATTGTTATATATTTCTATATATATATATATATATATATATATATATATATATATATATATATATATATATATATATATATATATATATATATATATATATATATATTCTATGTATAAGTATTTGTTTGATAAAATGATTTTAATAATGAAATAATAGTTGTATTATTTTGTAATAATAATAATAATATTAGTAGTAAAAATAATAATAATAATTATAATAATAGTAGTTTTTAATGAAAATGATAATAACAATAGTTCTTAATAATAATAAAAATACTTATGATAATAATAAAATGATAATGAAAATAATAATTTTTGATAATAATAATACTTGATACTAGTAATAATAATAATAATTATTATGATAATAATAATAATCTAAATGATAATTTTTGGAATAATATTAATGATAAAAATAATAAAAATAATAACTATAATAATAAGAACTACCTTATAAGACTTTTTTCCAAAAAATTGCCCTAGATGGGACTCGAACCCGTGACCTCTCGAACCTCATCAACACTGAAATGTCCCGTTCTTATTGATTAAAAACGTTCCATATTAATTGATTTCGTTGCGAGGTTTTGACCTCTATATGAGACGTTTTTCAAAGACTGCATTCATTTTTAAACAAACCATAACCTTTATTTCATCAATAAAGGTTTAAAAAGCTTTACGTAGATTATCAAATAATGATAATCTAAAATATCCTGTTTACACACGACCATTACATAATGGTTTACAATACAAATATGTTACATTGAAATCAGTTTCTTGAATGCAGTTTTTACACAATATCATACAAGCATGGACTCCAAATCTTGTCCTTATTTAAGTATGCGACAGCGGAAGCTCTTAATAATCACCTGAGAATAAACATGCTTAAAACGTCAACAAAAATGTTGGTGAGTTATAGGTTTAACCTATATATATCAAATCGTAACAATAGACCACAAGATTTCATATTTCAATACACATCCCATACATAGAGATAAAAATTATTCATATGGTGAACACCTGGTAACCGACAATAACAAGATGCATATATAAGAATATCCCCATCATTCCGGGACACCCTTCGGATATGATATAAATTTCGAAGTACTAAAGCATCCGGTACTTTGGATGGGGTTTGTTAGGCCCAATAGATCTATCTTTAGGATTCGCGTCAATTAGGGTGTCTGTTCCCTAATTCTTAGATTACCAGACTTAATAAAAAGGGGCATATTCGATTTCGATAATTCAACCATAGAATGTAGTTTCACGTACTTGTGTCTATTTTGTAAATCATTTATAAAACCTGCATGTATTCTCATCCCAAAAATATTAGATTTTAAAAGTGGGACTATAACTCACTTTCACAGATTTTTACTTCGTCGGGAAGTAAGACTTGGCCACTGTTGATTCACGAACCTATAACAATATATACATATATATTAAAGTATGTTCAAAATATATTTACAACACTTTTAATATATTTTGATGTTTTAAGTTTATTAAGTCAGCTGTCCTCGTTAGTAACCTATAACTAGTTGTCCACAGTTAGATGTACAGAAATAAATCGATAAATATTATCTTGAATCAATCCACGACCCAGTGTATACGTATCTCAGTATTGATCACAACTCAAACTATATATATTTTGGAATCAACCTCAACCCTGTATAGCTAACTCCAACATTCACATATAGAGTGTCTATGGTTGTTCCGAAATATATATAGATGTGTCGACATGATAGGTCAAAACATTGTATACGTGTCTATGGTATCTCAAGATTACATAATATACAATACAAGTTGATTAAGTTATGGTTGGAATAGATTTGTTACCAATTTTCACGTAGCTAAAATGAGAAAAATTATCCAATCTTGTTTTACCCATAACTTCTTCATTTTAAATCCGTTTTGAGTGAATCAAATTGCTATGGTTTCATATTGAACTCTATTTTATGAATCTAAACAGAAAAAGTATAGGTTTATAGTCGGAAAAATAAGTTACAAGTCGTTTTTGTAAAGGTAGTCATTTCAGTCGAAAGAACGACGTCTAGATGACCATTTTAGAAAACATACTTCCACTTTGAGTTTAACCATAATTTTTGGATATAGTTTCATGTTCATAATAAAAATCATTTTCTCAGAATAACAACTTTTAAATCAAAGTTTATCATAGTTTTTAATTAACTAACCCAAAACAGCCCGCGGTGTTACTACGACGGCGTAAATCCGGTTTTACGGTGTTTTTCGTGTTTTCAGGTTTTAAATCATTAAGTTAGCATATCATATAGATATAGAACATGTGTTTAGTTGATTTTAAAAGTCAAGTTAGAAGGATTAACTTTTGTTTGCGAACAAGTTTAGAATTAACTAAACTATGTTCTAGTGATTACAAGTTTAAACCTTCGAATAAGATAGCTTTATATGTATGAATCGAATGATGTTATGAACATCATTACTACCTTAATTTCCTTGGATAAACCTACTGGAAAAGAGAAAAATGGATCTAGCTTCAATGGATCCTTGGATGGCTCGAAGTTCTTGAAGCAGAATCATGACACGAAAACAAGTTCAAGTAAGATCATCACTTGAAATAAGATTGTTATAGTTATAGAAATTGAACCAAAGTTTGAATATGATTATTACCTTGTATTAGAATGATAACCTACTGTAAGAAACAAAGATTTCTTGAGGTTGTATGATCACCTTACAAGATTGGAAGTGAGCTAGCAAACTTGAAAGTATTCTTGATTTTATGAAACTAGAACTTTTGGAATTTATGAAGAACACTTAGAACTTGAAGATAGAACTTGAGAGAGATCAATTAGATGAAGAAAATTGAAGAATGAAAGTGTTTGTAGGTGTTTTTGGTCGTTGGTGTATGGATTAGATATAAAGGATATGTAATTTTGTTTTCATGTAAATAAGTCATGAATGATTACTCATATTTTTGTAATTTTATGAGATATTTCATGCTAGTTGCCAAATGATGGTTCCCACATGTGTTAGGTGACTCACATGGGCTGCTAAGAGCTGATCATTGGAGTGTATATACCAATAGTACATACATCTAAAAGCTGTGTATTGTACGAGTACGAATACTGGTGCATACGAGTAGAATTGTTGATGAAACTGAACGAGGATGTAATTGTAAGCATTTTTGTTAAGTAGAAGTATTTTGATAAGTGTATTGAAGTCTTTCAAAAGTGTATAAATACATATTAAAACACTACATGTATATACATTTTAACTGAGTCGTTAAGTCATCGTTAGTCGTTACATGTAAGTGTTGTTTTGAAACCTTTAGGTTAACGATCTTGTTAAATATTGTTAACCCAATGTTTATAATATCAAATGAGATTTTAAATTATTATATTATAATGATATTATCATGTATGAATATCTCTTAATATGATATATATACATTAAATGTCTTTACAACGATAATCGTTACATATATGTCTCGTTTAAAAATCATTAAGTTAGTAGTCTTGTTTTTACATATGTAGTTCATTGTTAATATACTTAATGATATGTTTACTTATCATAGTATCATGTTAACTATATATATATCCATTATATGTCATCATATAGTTTTTACAAGTTTTAACGTTCGTGAATCACCGGTCAACTTGGGTGGTCAATTGTCTATATGAAACATATTTCAATTAATCAAGTCTTAACAAGTTTGATTGCTTAACATGTTGGAAACATTTAATCATGTAAATATCAATCTCAATTAATATATATAAACATGGAAAAGTTCGGGTCACTACAGTACCTACCCGTTAAATAAATTTCGTCCCGAAATTTTAAGCTGTTGAAGGTGTTGACGAATCTTCTGGAAATAGATGCGGGTATTTCTTCTTCATCTAATCTTCATGCTCCCAGGTGAACTCGGGTCCTCTACGAGCATTCCATCGAACCTTAACAATTGGTATCTTGTTTTGCTTAAGTCTTTTAACCTCGCGATCCATTATTTCGACGGGTTCTTCGATGAATTGAAGTTTTTCGTTGATTTGGATTTCATCTAACGGAATAGTGAGATCTTCTTTAGCAAAACATTTCTTTAAATTCGAGACGTGGAAAGTGTTATGTACAGCCGCGAGTTGTTGAGGTAACTCTAGTCGGTAAGCTACTGGTCCGACACGATCAATAATCTTGAATGGTCCAATATACCTTGGATTTAATTTCCCTCGTTTACCAAATCGAACAACGCCTTTCCAAGGTGCAACTTTAAGCATGACCATCTCTCCAATTTCAAATTCTATATCTTTTCTTTTAATGTCAGCGTAGCTCTTTTGTCGACTTTGGGCGGTTTTCAACCGTTGTTGAATTTGGATGATCTTCTCGGTAGTTTCTTGTATAATCTCCGGACCCGTAATCTGTCTATCCCCCACTTCACTCCAACAAATCGGAGACCTGCACTTTCTACCATAAAGTGCTTCAAACGGCGCCATCTCAATGCTTGAATGGTAGCTGTTGTTGTAGGAAAATTCTGCTAACGGTAGATGTCGATCCCAACTGTTTCCGAAATCAATAACACATGCTCGTAGCATGTCTTCAAGCATTTGTATCGTCCTTTCGCTCTGCCCATCAGTTTGTGGATGATAGGCAGTACTCATGTCTAGACGAGTTCCTAATGCTTGCTGTAATGTCTGCCAGAATCTTGAAATAAATCTGCCATCCCTATCAGAGATAATAGAGATTGGTATTCCATGTCTGGAGATGACTTCCTTCAAATACAGTCGTGCTAACTTCTCCATCTTGTCATCTTCTCTTATTGGCAAGAAGTGTGCTGATTTGGTGAGACGGTCAACTATTACCCAAATAGTATCAAAACCACTTGCAGTCCTTGGCAATTTAGTGATGAAATCCATGGTAATGTTTTCCCATTTCCATTCCGAGATTTCGGGTTGTTGAAGTAGACCTGATGGTTTCTGATGCTCAGCTTTGACCTTAGAACACGTCAAACATTCTCCTACGTATTTAGCAACATCGGCTTTCATACCCGGCCACCAAAAATGTTTCTTGAGATCCTTGTACATCTTCCCCGTTCCAGGATGTATTGAGTATCTGGTTTTATGAGCTTCTCTAAGTACCATTTCTCTCATATCTCCAAATTTTGGTACCCAAATCCTTTCAGCCCTATACCGGGTTCCGTCTTCCCGAATATTAAGATGCTTCTCCGATCCTTTGGGTATTTCATCCTTTAAATTTCCCTCTTTTAAAACTCCTTGTTGCGCCTCCTTTATTTGAGTAGTAAGGTTATTATGAATCATTATATTCATAGATTTTACTCGAATGGGTTCTCTGTCCTTCCTGCTCAAGGCATCGGCTACCACATTTGCCTTCCCCGGGTGGTAACGAATCTCAAAGTCGTAATCATTCAATAATTCAATCCACCTACGCTGCCTCATATTCAGTTGTTTCTGATTAAATATGTGTTGAAGACTTTTGTGGTCGGTATATATAATACTTTTGACCCCATATAAGTAGTGCCTCCAAGTCTTTAATGCAAAAACAACCGCGCCTAATTCCAAATCATGCGTCGTATAATTTTGTTCGTGAATCTTCAATTGTCTAGACGCATAAGCAATCACCTTCATTCGTTGCATTAATACACAACCGAGACCTTGTTTTGATGCATCACAATAAATCACAAAATCATCATTCCCTTCAGGCAATGACAATATAGGTGCCGTAGTTAGCTTTTTCTTCAATAACTGAAACGCTTTCTCTTGTTCATCATTCCATTCAAATTTCTTCCCTTTATGCGTTAATGCAGTCAAGGGTTTTGCTATTCTGGAAAAGTCTTGGATGAACCTTCTGTAGTAACCAGCTAGTCCTAAAAACTGGCGTATGTGTTTCGGAGTTTTCGGGGTTTCCCACTTTTCAACAGTTTCTATCTTTGCCGGATCCACCTTAATACCTTCTTTGTTCACTATGTGACCGAGGAATTGAACTTCTTCCAACCAAAATGCACACTTTGAAAACTTAGCGTACAATTCTTCCTTCCTCAATACTTCGAACACCTTTCTCAAATGTTCACCGTGTTCTTGGTCATTCTTTGAGTAAATAAGTATGTCATCAATGAAAACAATGACAAACTTGTCAAGGTATGGTCCACACACTCGGTTCATAAGGTCCATGAACACAGCTGGTGCATTAGTTAAACCAAACGGCATGACCATAAACTCGTAATGACCGTAACGTGTTCTGAAAGCAGTCTTTGGAATATCATCTTCTTTCACCCGCATTTGATGATACCCGGAACGTAAGTCAATCTTTGAATAAACAGACGAGCCTTGTAGTTGATCAAATAAGTCATCGATTCTCGGTAGTGGGTAGCGGTTCTTGATGGTAAGTTTGTTCAACTCTCGGTAGTCGATACACAACCTGAATGTACCATCTTTCTTCTTGACAAACAAAACAGGAGCTCCCCACGGTGATGTGCTTGGTCGAATGAAACCACGCTCTAAAAGTTCTTGTAATTGGCTTTGTAGTTCTTTCATCTCGCTGGGTGCGAGTCTGTAAGGAGCACGAGCTATTGGTGCAGCTCCTGGTACAAGATCTATTTGAAATTCAACGGATCGATGTGGGGGTAATCCCGGTAATTCTTTCGGAAATACATCAGGAAATTCTTTTGCGACGGGAACATCATTGATGCTCTTTTCTTCAGTTTGTACTTTCTCGACGTGTGCTAGAACAGCATAGCAACCTTTTCTTATTAGTTTTTGTGCCTTCAAATTACTAATAAGATGTAGCATCGTGTTGCCCTTTTCTCCGTACACCATTAAGGGTTTTCCTTTTTCTCGTATAATGCGAATTGCATTTTTGTAACAAACGATCTCCGCTTTCACTTCTTTCAACCAGTCCATACCGATTATCACATCAAAACTCCCTAACTCTACTGGTATCAAATCAATCTTAAATGTTTTGCTAACCAGTTTAATTTCTCGATTCCGACATATATTATCTGCTGAAATTAATTTACCATTTGCTAATTCGAGTAAAAATTTACTATCCAAAGGCGTCAATGGACAACTTAATTTAGCACAAAAATCTCTACTCATATAGCTTCTATCCGCACCCGAATCAAATAAAACGTAAGCAGATTTATTGTCAATAAGAAACGTACCCGTAACAAGCTCCGGGTCTTCCTGTGCCTCTGCCGCATTAATATTGAAAACTCTTCCACGGCCTTGTCCATTCGTGTTCTCCTGGTTCGGGCAATTTCTAATAATGTGGCCTGGTTTTCCACATTTATAACAAACTACATTGGCATAACTTGCTCCGACACTACTTGCTCCGCCATTACTCGTTCCGACACCATTTGTTCCTTTCGTTCTATTAACCCCTGGTCCGTAGACCTCACACTTCGCCGCGCTATGACCATTTCTTTTACACTTGTTGCAAAATTTGGTGCAGAACCCCGAGTGATTCTTTTCACACCTTTGGCATAGCTGCTTCTGATTGTTGTTGTTGTTGCGGTTATTATTGTTGTTGGGATGATTGTTGTAGTTGCTGTTGTTGTTGTTGTTGTTGTTGTTGGGCCGTTTGTTGTAGTTGCGATTGATGTTGCGATTGTTGGGATAATTGTTGCGATTATTGTTGTAATTGCTGTTGTTGTTGTATTGGTGATTCTTATCACCGTTTTCCTCCCACTTTCTTTTGACTTGCTTCACATTGGCCTCTTCAGCAGTCTGTTCTTTAATTCTTTCTTCAATTTGGTTCACGAGTTTGTGAGCCATTCTACATGCCTATTGTATGGAGGCGGGCTCGTGTGAACTTATATCTTCTTGGATTCTTTCCGGTAATCCTTTCACAAACGCGTCGATCTTCTCTTCCTCATCTTCGAATGCTCCCGGACACAATAGGCACAATTCTGTGAATCGTCTTTCGTACGTGGTAATATCAAATCCTTGGGTTCGTAACCCTCTAAGTTCTGTCTTGAGCTTATTGACCTCGGTTCTGGGACGGTACTTCTCGTTCATCAAGTGCTTGAATGCTGACCACGGTAGTGCGTACGCATCGTCTTGTCCCACTTGCTCTAGATAGGTATTCCACCATGTTAACGCAGAACCTGTGAAGGTATGCGTAGCGTACTTTACTTTGTCCTCTTCAGTACACTTACTTATGGCAAACACCAATTCGACCTTCTCGGTCCACCGTTTCAATCCGATCGGTCCTTCGGTTCCATCAAATTCCAAAGGTTTGCAGGCAGTGAATTCTTTGTAGGTGCATCCTACACGATTTCCTGTACTGCTAGATCCAAGGTTATTGTTGGTATGTAGCGCAGCCTGTACTGCGGCTATGTTTGAAACTAGAAAAGTACGGAATTCCTCTTCATTCATATTCACGGTGTGTCGAGTAGTCGGTGCCATTTCCTTCAAAATAGTTAAATGGAACAAGTTAATCATACAGAATATTAAGAGTAGTTAATAGTATTTCGTAGCATAATATGAACTCATTTATAAAAGCTTTTTTCTTCATATTAGCGTTTTATAAGTTTAAATTCGGGTAGTACCTACCCGTTAAGTTCATACTTAGTAGCTAATATACAATTCAACTACTACAATTCTATATGAAAAACTGATTATAATAATATTTCGCGTTCAAACTTTTATACAATATTTTACAAACTTACAATACCGCTTATTTTACATAAAGCATGAAATATAGCACACAATAACTTTGATACAAGATAGTTGTGAAGACAATTCTAGCTAGTACACAAGTCGTTCAGCAAAGGCAATAAAGACACGTAATTCATACGTCCAGAAACAAGTCATGCATTCTGGTTTTACTAGGACTACTTCCCATCCTTGGTCTTGTGCAACATAACCGTTATGGCCATTGATAAGACAGCGTGTTGTAACGTCATCAAAGGGACGAGGGTTACGTAATGTCCAACAGTCCCGTAATAATCTAAAAACCTCATTTCTTACCCCAATTACCGACTCCGTCACTTGTGGAAACGTTTTGTTTAATAGTTGTAGCCCGATGTTCTTGTTCTCACTTTGGTGAGAAGCGAACATTACTAATCCGTAAGCATAACATGCTTCTTTATGTTGCATGTTAGCTGCTTTTTCTAAATCACGAAGTCCAATATTCGGATATATTGAGTCAAAATAATTTCTTAACCCGTTGCGTAAAATAGCATTTGGGTTCCCCGCAATATATGCGTCAAAGTAAACACATCGTAACTTATGGGTTTCCCAATGTGATATCCCCCATCTTTCAAACGAAAGTCTCTTATAAACCAAGACATTCTTGGAACATTCTTTGAATATCTTACAAACTGATCTCGCCTTAAATAGTTGTGCCGAAGAATTCTGGCCGACTCTAGACAAGATTTCATCAATCATGTCTCCGGGTAGGTCTCTTAAAATATTGGGTTGTCTATCCATTTTGTGTTTTTAAACTGTAAAATAGACAAGAGTTAGATTCATAAAAAAAAATACTTATTAATACAAGCAATTTTTACATATATCATAAAGCATAAGAACACTATATTACATATATTACACCACACGAATACAACTATCTTATTCCGACTCGCTCGTTTCTTCTTCTTCGGTTTTGGTTCGTTTTGCCAAGTTTCTAGGGATATATGATGTTCCCCTAATACGAGCCGTCGTTGTCCACATTGGTTTAGAAAAACCTGGTGGTTTAGAGGTTCCCGGGTCATTGTTACAACTTAAGGACTTCGGGGGTTGACGATACATATAAAGTTCATCGGGGTTGGAATTAGATTTCTCTATTTTTATGCCCTTTCCCTTATTATTTTCTTTTGCCTTTTTAAATTCAGTTGGGGTAATTTCTATAACATCATCGGAATTCTCGTCGGAATCCGATTCATCGGAGAATTGGTAATCCTCCCAATATTTTGCTTCCTTGGCGGAAACACCATTGACCATAATTAACTTTGGTCGGTTGGTTGAGGATTTTCTTTTACTTAACCGTTTTATTATTTCCCCCACCGGTTCTATTTCTTCATCCGGTTCCGATTCTTCTTCCGGTTCCGATTCTTCTTCCGGTTCCGACTCTTCTTCCGGTTCCTCTTCGGGAACTTGTGAATCAGTCCACAAATCATTCCAATTTACATTTGACTCTTCATTATTATTAGGTGAGTCAATGGGACTTGTTCTAGAGGTAGACATCTATCACATAATATCAAACACGTTAAGAGATTAATATATCACATAATATTCATATGTTAAAAATATATAGTTTCCAACAAAAATGTTAAGCAATCATTTTTAAAAAAAACACGGTCGAAGTCCAGACTCACTAATGCATCCTAACAAACTCGATAAGACACACTAATGCAAATTTTCTGGTTCTCTAAGAACAACGCTCGGATACCAACTGAAATGTCCCGTTCTTATTGATTAAAAACGTTCCATATTAATTGATTTCGTTGCGAGGTTTTGACCTCTATATGAGACGTTTTTCAAAGACTGCATTCATTTTTAAACAAACCATAACCTTTATTTCATCAATAAAGGTTTAAAAAGCTTTACGTAGATTATCAAATAATGATAATCTAAAATATCCTGTTTACACACGACCATTACATAATGGTTTACAATACAAATATGTTACATTGAAATCAGTTTCTTGAATGCAGTTTTTACACAATATCATACAAGCATGGACTCCAAATCTTGTCCTTATTTAAGTATGCGACAGCGGAAGCTCTTAATAATCACCTGAGAATAAACATGCTTAAAACGTCAACAAAAATGTTGGTGAGTTATAGGTTTAACCTATATATATCAAATCGTAACAATAGACCACAAGATTTCATATTTCAATACACATCCCATACATAGAGATAAAAATTATTCATATGGTGAACACCTGGTAACCGACAATAACAAGATGCATATATAAGAATATCCCCATCATTCCGGGACACCCTTCGGATATGATATAAATTTCGAAGTACTAAAGCATCCGGTACTTTGGATGGGGTTTGTTAGGCCCAATAGATCTATCTTTAGGATTCGCGTCAATTAGGGTGTCTGTTCCCTAATTCTTAGATTACCAGACTTAATAAAAAGGGGCATATTCAATTTCGATAATTCAACCATAGAATGTAGTTTCACGTACTTGTGTCTATTTTGTAAATCATTTATAAAACCTGCATGTATTCTCATCCCAAAAATATTAGATTTTAAAAGTGGGACTATAACTCACTTTCTCAGATTTTTACTTCGTCGGGAAGTAAGACTTGGCCACTGTTGATTCACGAACCTATAACAATATATACATATATATTAAAGTATGTTCAAAATATATTTACAACACTTTTAATATATTTTGATGTTTTAAGTTTATTAAGTCAGCTGTCCTCGTTAGTAACCTATAACTAGTTGTCCACAGTTAGATGTACAGAAATAAATCGATAAATATTATCTTGAATCAATCCACGACCCAGTGTATACGTATCTCAGTATTGATCACAACTCAAACTATATATATTTTGGAATCAACCTCAACCCTGTATAGCTAACTCCAACATTCACATATAGAGTGTCTATGGTTGTTCCGAAATATATATAGATGTGTCGACATGATAGGTCGAAACATTGTATACGTGTCTATGGTATCTCAAGATTACATAATATACAATACAAGTTGATTAAGTTATGGTTGGAATAGATTTGTTACCAATTTTCACGTAGCTAAAATGAGAAAAATTATCCAATCTTGTTTTACCCATAACTTCTTCATTTTAAATCCGTTTTGAGTGAATCAAATTGCTATGGTTTCATATTGAACTCTATTTTATGAATCTAAACAGAAAAAGTATAGGTTTATAGTCGGAAAAATAAGTTACGAGTCGTTTTTGTAAAGGTAGTCATTTCAGTCGAAAGAACGACGTCTAGATGACCATTTTAGAAAACATACTTCCACTTTGAGTTTAACCATAATTTTTGGATATAGTTTCATGTTCATAATAAAAATCATTTTCTCAGAATAACAACTTTTAAATCAAAGTTTATCATAGTTTTTAATTAACTAACCCAAAACAGCCCGCGGTGTTACTACGACGGCGTAAATCCGGTTTTACGGTGTTTTTCGTGTTTTCAGGTTTTAAATCATTAAGTTAGCATATCATATAGATATAGAACATGTGTTTAGTTGATTTTAAAAGTCAAGTTAGAAGGATTAACTTTTGTTTGCGAACAAGTTTAGAATTAACTAAACTATGTTCTAGTGATTACAAGTTTAAACCTTCGAATAAGATAGCTTTATATGTATGAATCGAATGATGTTATGAACATCATTACTACCTTAATTTCCTTGGATAAACCTACTGGAAAAGAGAAAAATGGATCTAGCTTCAATGGATCCTTGGATGGCTCGAAGTTCTTGAAGCAGAATCATGACACGAAAACAAGTTCAAGTAAGATCATCACTTGAAATAAGATTGTTATAGTTATAGAAATTGAACCAAAGTTTGAATATGATTATTACCTTGTATTAGAATGATAACCTACTGTAAGAAACAAAGATTTCTTGAGGTTGGATGATCACCTTACAAGATTGGAAGTGAGCTAGCAAACTTGAAAGTATTCTTGATTTTATGAAACTAGAACTTTTGGAATTTATGAAGAACACTTAGAACTTGAAGATAGAACTTGAGAGAGATCAATTAGATGAAGAAAATTGAAGAATGAAAGTGTTTGTAGGTGTTTTTGGTCGTTGGTGTATGGATTAGATATAAAGGATATGTAATTTTGTTTTCATGTAAATAAGTCATGAATGATTACTCATATTTTTGTAATTTTATGAGATATTTCATGCTAGTTGCCAAATGATGGTTCCCACATGTGTTAGGTGACTCACATGGGCTGCTAAGAGCTGATCATTGGAGTGTATATACCAATAGTACATACATCTAAAAGCTGTGTATTGTACGAGTACGAATACTGGTGCATACGAGTAGAATTGTTGATGAAACTGAACGAGGATGTAATTGTAAGCATTTTTGTTAAGTAGAAGTATTTTGATAAGTGTATTGAAGTCTTTCAAAAGTGTATAAATACATATTAAAACACTACATGTATATACATTTTAACTGAGTCGTTAAGTCATCGTTAGTCGTTACATGTAAGTGTTGTTTTGAAACCTTTAGGTTAACGATCTTGTTAAATATTGTTAACCCAATGTTTATAATATCAAATGAGATTTTAAATTATTATATTATAATGATATTATCATGTATGAATATCTCTTAATATGATATATATACATTAAATGTCTTTACAACGATAATCGTTACATATATGTCTCGTTTAAAAATCATTAAGTTAGTAGTCTTGTTTTTACATATGTAGTTCATTGTTAATATACTTAATGATATGTTTACTTATCATAGTATCATGTTAACTATATATATATCCATTATATGTCATCATATAGTTTTTACAAGTTTTAACGTTCGTGAATCACCGGTCAACTTGGGTGGTCAATTGTCTATATGAAACATATTTCAATTAATCAAGTCTTAACAAGTTTGATTGCTTAACATGTTGGAAACATTTAATCATGTAAATATCAATCTCAATTAATATATATAAACATGGAAAAGTTCGAGTCACTACAAACACCCTTAACCAGTACGCTGTATATGTCTTTTCTGTTTTAAATTACCCTTAAATGTTTATAACCCGTATATCTTCCTGAACCCTTTTTCTTCTTCTTCAAAATCCTCAAATGACCAAAGATCAAACAAAGCTTTCAATATGTTACTAAATTGGTTTTAGAACTTTAAAATATAATCGATCCATATTGACACTTGAATTAATTGAAAGCAAAAAAGAAATAAAAAAAATAAAAAGAATCAACACAGCTACTGCTGCTGTCGAAGGTGTTTAAAAAAAATTAATGTTTTCAATTTTTAGTGTGTTTTAGAAAAAAGTTATAACACGAATTTAGTTTCAAATGATTCATAAAAACTTTTTCAATCATCAATTTCGACAGAAACGATCTGCAAAACTTCAATTTGATTGATGAACACAGGTTTGAATTTTTGGTTTCGAACCTTTGACTCAAAAATTCGACTTTGATTTTGAGAATTGAGAACTAAGACTTTGCAGATAGTTTGAGTAATCGATTCCTAACAAGACTGCATTTACACTTTTTGAAATAATTTTGAATTCGAAGTTTTGTAAAAATTGAATAAGAACAGGGTACGACTTCTATATTTTTTTTTATATTTCTGTTTTAAACTCGATCATTGCAGTTTAAATTGATAATTGAGAATGACAGTGGAATGCTCAATTGTTTTATAGCTAAATGTGATCGACAAGAAATCAATCAGGAAATCAGAAAAAATATAAAAGCTCGATCATGGAAGAAAAAGAATATATAAAAAAAATAAAGTTGGATCACGTTTATATAAAAATCAAATACCTAATTGCTTTATATAA
The DNA here is from genome assembly GCF_046630445.1 of Rutidosis leptorrhynchoides. Lineage (NCBI taxonomy): Eukaryota > Viridiplantae > Streptophyta > Magnoliopsida > Asterales > Asteraceae > Rutidosis > Rutidosis leptorrhynchoides. Next base: position 171,416,544 of record NC_092333.1, read on the forward strand.
AATATATAAAAAAATTAGAAAAGGCAGATATGAAATCACGATTAAAAAAAAAATACCGATAATGATATTACCTAATTTAGGTATTTGTGGTCTTTTACTTTTAATTATTATTATTAAATAAATACATTAATAATAATACTAATAATAATTATATTAATAATAATAATAATAATAGATAAAAATAATGATAATAATATTAATATGACAATATTAATAATAAAAATGATAATTTTAATTATAATTAATAATAATGATGATAATAACTATAAAATGTTAATTTTATTATTATTAATGATAATAATAATTGTATTATTTTTATACAAGATAACTATAATAATAATAATGATAATAATTTCTGCTGTTGTTGTATAACAATATTAATGATTTTTATGATAGTGGTCATAATAATTATAATAACAAAGACAATTTACATGTATATATACAAATATAGGATAGTTGATATATATATTTAGATTGTTAATGTATCTATTTACAAATAGTTTTTCGTGAATCGTCGGAATTTGTTGAGGTTAAATGAATTCGTGAAAAGATTTTGTTTAAATTAACTCGGAAATTTCCGGGTTGTCACAAAGATATATAGATAGTTTGGAGTAAATAAAGTGGGTTAAATATAAAAATATTTGTGAACCGTTGCAAATTTCAAATGGTCAAAATAATCAGTTCCCAAACTCTATTTTTTCAATTAGTACTCGTCTACCAACATGCTATTTATCGACGAAACCATACACGAGTTTTAATCGGGCGAGATACAGGCGAGACAGTACCATAAACTTTTTATCGACAAAAACACAATAAGCTATTAACACTCCCATTAGGGAGTGGTCCAACTCAACCAAAATTATATTTTAAATATTATTGACGTAAAATTATACAGTATGAAATAGCTTGTTGTGTTTAATTTCGTACCAACTCTCTACTACTTACATAAGAAGATTATATTATTAGTTACGTTAGTATGACTTGGTCGACTGCTATCATAGAAATTTCCCCGCAACGAATATAATCATAGTTGGGTCATAATTGTTATATGTATTAGGTTAGCTCAAGACAAATCTAAGGAGTTGAGTTCATTAGGGTTATGTTAGGTTTAAGGTTTGTACTCTATAAATATTGTGTTATAATAAAGTAATACCTACGAGAACTTTATTGTTTTACATAGTATCATAGCGGGTTTGATCTTAAAACCTAATTAGTTTCTATGATATGTTATCTCTATGTTTCCCTGTCATATTACTAACCCCACATTATCTTTAGCCACAATTCAATAGCCCAAATCGTACCTTCGATTGCAAAAATCTCCGCCAAACAAACAAACACACATTAAAATGGCGTTCAAAGATTCGTGCTTATGTTTGTGTGCCAAGAAACATAACTAAAAGAAACTGTCGCTTCATGTCTTTCGATACCTACGACCGTCTATCTTTATCCTTTTCCTATTTTTTAAGGATTACCTAAAACTCTTATGATCGTGGTGTAAGATCCAGTTTTTCCCTGTTATGTTGGACGCCGTCCAACAAGGTGGGACGCCATCCCGTTTTGAAGGACTGGACGCCGTCCAGATGGCCTGACGAGCCAGCTTTGGTATTTTGTTATTTAAAAAGGGGTAGTTTGGTAATTTCACATTGTGGATGACTTTAAGACCCTAGATCAGTTTTGGTGATCCTCATTACTCCTTTTCCATCTACTTTATCATCTTACATTAAATCCTAGAGAGAGAGGAGGTTCTAGAGTGAGAGAGCTCCATTAAAGGAAGAAATAGGTTGAATTGGGCCTTAGTGCGAGTTCTAAAGTTGTTCACCTAGTCGCTAGCTACGTGGTGATTGTGTTGGTAAGTTATAAAACCTAATTTCTTTACTTAAATTGTGTTAAGGGTTAGGGTTTGGGTTAGCGTTGCACTTAAAACCCATTTGTTAGTGATTTGGGGGTTTTGGGTAAGTTTGGGTCATGAAGACCCAAAATATGACTAACCTAGGGTTTTGAAAAGTTAAAGTGTGTAAATGGGTCTTAAAGGCTTAATAAATCACTAGCACATTTGTAGTTAATGTTAGTGGGTGTCATTTGGGTTGTGGGTGACCCAAATGGGCGTGTTGACCTCGAAATGGGTCAAATGGGTCTTGGGCGATCTAGGTTGTTAAATGTGTACGAGAATACACTAAACTTGTGATTATAAAGTGTTTAAGACCATTTTTGGCTAGTGTTAGGGTTTTGTTGGTGTTGACCCAAATATTAGGGTTAAGGGCGCAAATGGGTCGGAATTGCACCTTGGGTCAAAATGGCACTAGAATGGGGAGTAAGTTGGTTGACCAACTTGAGTTGTGATTGATTATGTGCTAAATGTAATAGGTATGTTACATTGAAGTTGCAAGCTCGGTTATCCTTCGCAAAAGACTCTAAGGTGAGTGGAGTAATTATACGTATGTGTATATGGCGTGTTTATTTGTGGGTGTTATGGCATGAACCATCGAGCCGGTAGTGCCATAACATGTGTGTGATAAGATGTGAACCACGAGCCGGTAGCATCGAGTGTGAACCACGAGCCGGTAGCACTATAAACTAAGATGTGAACCACGAGCCGGTAGCATCGAGTGCGAACCATGAGCCGGTAGCACTATAAACTAAGATGTAAACCACGAGCCGGTAGCATCGAGTGTGAACCACGAGCCTGTAGCACTATAAAACAAAGTGTGAACCACGAGCTGGTAGCACTATAAAAGAGTATGACTCAATTGCGTATGGTGTGAACCACGAGCAGGTAGCACCATAGCGTTTATGGTTAACCATATTGAGATTATTGTTTGTTTAGCATATTATATATATATTGAGTTGAGTGTATGCTAATGCGGTTTTGTGTTAATGTACGACTTGTTAGTATTACGGGTTTGATGACATGCTATTTGAGTTACAAGTTCGTATGAGGTATTTGGTGGATGTGATTGGAAGTAGATAGGTTGTATATGTATATGTATAATTATTGCATTCACTAAGAGTTAGCTTACACTCTCTCTATATTTACCTTTTTAGGCTCTGGCACGGACAAGGGAAAAGGTATTCGTTTGGATTAGTGGTCTTCCGCTTATTTTAATAGGGGATGCTTTTGGGTAGCTTTTGGATGTTCGGCCAAGTTTTGAGTAGTTTAACCCCAAACACCATGCTCTAGTGTCGTTTGGAAATTAAACTAATGTGGTCGAAACTCTTGATTTGTACGAAACTCGTAAAACGGCCGTTGTAGGCCCCGTTTTGTAAAACACATTTCGATGTTGGAAATCTATTAGTTTTACTTATATTGATATGTTGTGATAATTTATTTCGTTGGAAAGTCTCGGGAAGCGAGTTTCTTGTTCACGTGAAATGAAAAACTGATCAGAACTTTTTAGCCCAATTGGACGCCGTCCAAAAAGTCTGGACGCCGTCCAGGCCTTCATTGCTGGACGCCGTCCAGATATCTGGACGCCGTCCAGATGTGCTGCACCAGAATTTTTTTGTTTTTTGTTTTGTGTATTTTTTGGAAAAGCGAAGTCGGGTTGTTACAAGTGGTATCAGAGCATGGTCTAAGGGATTTAGGCGACTTGAGATAGGTGCCTAGACTTAGACTTTATTGTGTTCGCACTTTATGTGGGACGTGTAGGACTTTGGGTCGGAACGGGAATTGCTAGTGCTTGTGTTTATGTGAATTAACCTTGCACTAACTGTTTTGTGTTGTTTTAGCAATCATCAAGCGAGATAGACATTGTACTAGCGAATTAATGCGACGTGATCGCGTAACAATGATTAGCTACCATTGTTACGGGTTCAAATCGTGTCAAACAAGCGATGTACGACAATTGTTGAGCAAGATGGGGGTAGTGTGGTGTATATGTATATACATATGTGTTAAGTCCTTTCGTCTCGTTGCTTAATTTACTTCGTTTTATAGAATGAAGATGAGAAATGGACACGACATCAATGACGAAAGTACGAGTGAGGACGTTGAACTCACGGCCAAGGTTGAGGCCATCTTTAAAAGGCTAAAAAAGGATTTTCTTGACGATGTTCGAAAGGTCTTCCAAGAGTCGGTTGATGGATAAGTGACCAAAATGATAAATGAACGAATGAAAGCCGTAATAGAGGAGGCTTTAGAAGCTAGAAACATTTATCCTCGAGTGGAAGGGGGTGAAGGTAATGGTGGGGGTGGAAGGCGGGACTTCTACTACAAAAATTTCAAGGATACTCAACCTCCGATGTTTAATGGGGTGAGGGATCCATTGAAAAGCACTTGTTGGATTTCCGATATCGAGGGGGCGTTCCGTACCGCGAAGTGTCCTCCCGAGAAGAAGACGAGGTATGGGTCTAGCATGTTGCGCGAAGAGGGCAAGTTGTGGTGGGATGATAAAATCAAATTATACGGTGAAGAGCAATGCAGGAGTTTGACATGGGAGGAGTTTAAGAAGGAATTTTTCCAAGAATACCGAACTTCTTCCGATCTTGATAAAATCCGGGACGAGTTGCACAATTTGCGACAAGGTTCAATGGACTTGGTTACTCTCAAGTCTACCTTCTTGGCAAAGACTCATTTTTGTCCGGAGTATGTTGGTGATGATGACAAGTTGATGCTAGATTTCTACCGTACTTTAAGTGATGAGTTGAAGGGTAAGATTAGCTGGGGAATGGCTAAGTCTTTTGAAGATTTATACGAATTGGCGAGGGGTTTTGAGCTAGAGGTTCCAAGAAAAAGCGATTTCACTTTTTCAAAGAGAAAGTTTGAAGGTTCGAGTTATTCAAACATTTCAAATAAAAAGAACAAAAAAGGCTCCGAAAGCGTTAATAGTGTGAAGAAGGGTGCTTCTGGGGGTTTCGGACCCACATGTTATAATTGTAATCAAAGAGGGCACATAGCCCGTGATTGTACCAAGGCTTCGACCAAGCTTACTTGTTATAATTGTGGTAAAGAGGGGCACAAGAGGCCGGAATGTCCCGATTTGAATAATGATCATGTGAAGAAGTTGGAGAGAGCGGCGGGTACGGCTAGGGGTCGCAATTACTTGATGACCAATGATGAGGCCAAGCAATCCAACGAAGTTGTCTCAGGTACTTTTATGGTTAACTCAAATCCGGCAAGGATTCTATTTGATAGCGGTGCAAATTTGTCGTTTGTGTCTCCAAAATTTGTGCCTATACTTAATAGACCGTTAGCTAAGTTAAGTCGTCCGGTAGAAGTCGAAATAGCGGACGGTAAGACGGTGCTAGTGGTTGATGTGTGTAAAAATTGTGATGTCGTTTTTGGTGCCGAAAACTTTAAGATTGATCTTATCCCGATGACTTTGGGTGATTTTGATATCGTTGTTGGATTGGCTCGATCATAATAGAGCCGATATTGCATGCCATGAAAAATTTATTCGTGTGAAGACCCCAAGTGGGGGAGAGTTAATTATTCACGGTGATAAGCGTAGAAGACTTGTGCCGATATGCACTTTTGCACGGGCACGTCGTTTCCTTGATAGTGGTGGCATGGCTTTTCTTGCCCATGTTGTTGATACTCGTGATGAGCTACCACCCATTCGTGAAATTCCGGTAGTTAGTGAATTCGAAGACGTTTTTTCGGACGAGTTACCGGGTGTTCCGGCGGAAAGACAAGTTGAATTTCGCATTGAGTTGGTTCCGGGGGCTACCCCCATTGCTAAACCTCCTTATCATTTAGCGCCGACGGAAATGCAAGAGTTACTAAATCAAACCCAAGAGTTACTTGAGAAGGGTTTCATTCGACCGAGTGCTTCGCCGTGGGGTGCTCCGGTTTTGTTTGTGAAGAAGAAGGATGGTAGTATGCGAATGTGCATCGATTATCGGGAGTTGAATAAAGTGACGATCAAGAATCGTTATCCATTGCCTCGGATTGACGATTTGTTTGACCAACTCCAAGGTGCAACGTATTTCTCCAAAATTGACCTACGGTCCGGCTATCACCAAATGCGGGTCCGTGAGGAAGATATCGAGAAAACGGCTTTTCGAACGCGTTATGGGCATTATGAGTTTGTAGTTATGCCTCTTGGTCTTACGAATACACCAGCGGCATTCATGGATCTCATGAACCGAGTGTGCCAACCTATGTTGGACAAGTCGGTAATTGTGTTCATTGACGACATACTTGTCTATTCGAAGAATATGAAGGAACATGAACATCATTTGCGGAGTGTGTTAAAGACGTTACGGAAGGAGAAGTTGTATGCTAAATTCTCCAAATGTGAATTTTGGCTAAGGGAAGTTCAATTCCTTGGTCACATTGTGAACAAAGACGGTATTCAAGTAGATCTGGGGAAGATAGAGACGGTGAAGAGTTGGAGACGACCGACTACGCCTACGGAAATCCGAAGTTTTCTCAGATTGGCCGGTTATTATCGTCGGTTTATCCAAGACTTTTCTAAGGTTGCTTCTTCGTTGACAAAATTGACGAGGAAGAACGCGAGATTTATTTGGAAGAACGAGCAAGAAATTGCTTTTCAATTGTTAAAAGAAAAGTTGAGTCAAGCTCCGGTGTTGGTGTTGCCGGAAGGTGCGGAAGACATGACAGTTTATTGTGATGCGTCTTTAAATGGGCTCGGGTGTGTTCTAATGCAAAGAGGTAAAGTCATCGCTTACGCCTCTCGACAATTAAAGGAACATGAGACGAGATATCCGACTCATGATCTTGAGTTGGCGGCGGTTGTGCATGCATTGAAAATTTGGAGCCATTACTTGTATGGTGTCAAGAGTACGATTTATTCGGACCATAAGAGTTTGAAACACCTCTTTAACCAAAGAGATTTGAATTATCGTCAACGTAGGTGGATGGATGTGGTAAAAGATTATGATTGTGAAATACTTTATCATCCGGGCAAGGCGAATGTGGTCACGGATGCGTTAAGTTGAAAGAGTCACCACCTGGCGTTACGATTGGGATTGTTACGTATGATTATTACTAACGATTTTCTTGAAAAACTTGGTGTGATTCAAATAGAAGCTTACGTTCACAACAAGTATGCAGAATGAATAGTGGGGCAATCGGAGTTCATTACTATGGGCTCGCGTGGTTTGTTGTCCTTTCAAGGAAGAGTGTGGGTGCCTAAGATGGGGGATTATCGACGAGTGCTACTTGATGAAGCATATAAGTCAAAGTATTCCATTCATCCGGGCGCAACAAAAATGTATCTTGATTTAAGGAAGGAGTATTGGTGGCCGAGCATGAAACGTGATGTTGTTAAGTATGTTGAGCAATGCGTCACGTGTTTGCAAGTTAAAGCTGAACACCAAAAGCCGTATGGTAAGTTACAACCGTTAGAAATCCTGAAGTGGAAATGGGAGCACACTACCATGGATTTTATCACAAAGTTACCAAAGACGGCGAGAACCCAATTTGATTCAATTTGGGTGATAGTTGACCGATTGACAAAAAGTGCTTTGTTTCTTCCCATTCGGGAAGCGATATCGTCGGAAACCTTGGCTAAATTATTTATCAAGGAAGTAGTCGCTCGGCATGGGGTTCCTATATCTATTATTTCGGACCAAGATACCCGTTTTACATCTCGGTTTTGGGAAAAGTTTCATGACGATACGGGTACACAATTAAAATTGAGCACGGTGTATCATCCTCAAATGGACGGTCAAACCGAACGTACGAAATCAAACATTAGAGGATATGTTACGGGCGTGTATTATTGATTTCGGTGGTAGTTGGGACGAGCACTTACCTTTGGTTGAATTCTCGTACAATAATAGTTATTATACTAGTATCGGGATGCCACCGTATGAGATGCTTTATGGGAGAAGATGTCGAACTCCAATTTGTTGGGGTGAAGTAGGACAAAAGGAAATTGGGAGTACCGATTTGGTTTTAGAGATGAATAGCAAGATTGATAAGATTCGGGCTCATTTGAAAAAGGCTCAAGATAGACAAAAGTCGTATGCCGACAAGCGTAGACGAATGATCGAATTTCAAGAAGGTGATATGGTGATGCTTAAGGTTTCGCCATGGAAAGGTATTATTCGATTTTGAAAACGGGAAAAGTTAGCTCCTCGGTTTAATGGGCCATTTAAAGTTTTAGCTCGTGTGGGCAAAGTCACATATCGTTTGGAATTACCCGAGGAACTTGCGGGGATCCATAATACATTTCATGTTTCCCATCTCCGTAAGTGTCTTGTGTGATGGCCCCGTCAAAACACTTAACGACTCCGTCACTTGGTCCCACAGCTTGATCGAACTTAAATGAATTTAATAAATGACATTGCATTCTTTTATATCAAAAGTTTCCCAAAAAGGAAAGCATACCAAAATATGTAGTTTAAAAGTAACCCAACATATTAATAATCCAAAGTTGACACAAGAACATTGTCAACAACCCACAAGTATTAATTATTCAAAAACCGAATGCAAGCCAAAGTTTCATAAATTGTTTCATAAAAATCTGCCCAAATGCATGCAGACTCTTCTAAACACAGCGAAAGCATCACATAAACTCAAGTACCTGTGAAAACATGCGAGTAAACTGTCAACACAAAGGTTGAGTGAATTATAGGTTTAAATAATTGAATAAACTTTAGACCACAAGATTTAAAAATGTTAGAAAATATTAAACATTATTCCATTATCAATGAGCCACCTGGTAACCACTTAACCCTTTATTTACCCTTGCCAAACACAATAAAAATATACACTGGACAGTGTATCTACAACAAAATACGAAGTACTAAACATTCCGATTATAAATTGCTAGCGCGACTAGCTCGAAATGGGGTTGTCAAACCCGATAGATCTATCCGTAGGATTCGCGTTCACCGGTAGAAACCAATGATTACAGTTACCAGACTAGGGAATATTTTTGTCCAACTCACAATGAATAATTTAAATTTAATTGTCACTTGTGTCTAAACGTAAAATAAAATGCATGTAATCACATCCCAAAAATATACTTTGAAAAGTATGTAAAAACAGGACTATAACTCACCTTAATAGTAATGAAGTAACCAACACAATTAAGCGAACAGCAAATGTAGTACAGTGATCAGGAATGATCACAACGCCGACCTATAAATAAAGCAGGTCGATATAAATAACTAACTTAGGTCAAGTCTTAGTATGATAGCTATTGTACATGTTGCAAGTAGTCATAGAACAATACTCAATATGCATCGGTTTGATCGGAACAGCTTACGGACACACACTTTCTATTTTTAGAAAGTTTCTATTTTTAACAGGTTTCCATTTTTGGAAAGTTTCTATTTTTGGAAAGTTTCTATTTTTGGAAAGTTTCCAAATTTAGAAAGTTGCTATTTTAGGAAAGTTTATAAGTTAGGAAAGTTTCCTTAATTAGAAAGTCAACAAAAGTCAACCGAAAGTCAAAGTCAACCGAAAGTCAACTCAAAAGTCAACCTTGGTCAAACATAGTCAACGTTAATTTTAAAAGTGTAAGTTATAATAATAATATAAATTATAACGTTTATTAAAGTTAAATATGTCTAATTATGTCATAACATAAGTTTTATTAAATTAAAATGAATTATTAAAGTTAATATAAGTTTAAATGATATAATTAATATAACATAAGTATTTAATTAATTAATTAAATATTAGTCATAATATAAATATTATTAATTAATAATAAATTTTAAATCATATCATAAGTATTATTAATTAATAATGAATTATTAATCATATCATAAGTTTCTAATTATAACTATTAAATCATAAGTATTTAATAATTAAATTATAATTAAATAATAACTAAGCCTTATAATAATTAAATAATTAATTAATCCTTATTATAAGTCTTATTATAATAATCTCATAATATAAGTTTAATACTTATCATAAGTATTTTCCATTAATAATGAAGTATTATTAATCATATGTTTAATTAAAAAGTTAATTAAATCATAAGTATTAATTAAATGATATAATAAATATATATCATAAGTTGTAAATAATAATAATTACTTTTTTTATCATAAGTAATTAAATGATAATGAAACCCATTATTTATAACATAAGTTTAATAATTAATCACAAGTTTTAAATCAAAAGTTCATCGGGTCGTATCCTGAGCCCCGGGTGTCGGTTTTCGGCGAGCCTTACATATATCTCCGCCTAAGCAAACCACCCGACACTTTGGTACACTCAATAGCACACCAAGAACAGTCCACAAGTCGTGATGTACAGCCATTACACTACTTGGAACTTCAATTCAATCAAAAACGTGTTTTAGACGTAACGGGTGATTCGTGGCTCGGAATGAGATGACCCGAACATGAAAGTTCGCCCCACCATCAGTCCTAACAAACTAAAACACCCTAAAGTCACCAAATATGGTCACAAAGTTGGACCAAACCTGGTTCATACCAATATCACAATTCAATCTTAACAAAATACCACTTTGATCATAATTAGGGTTCCGGGAATCGAAACGACATGAATCCGGAGTCTAAAATTAATGTCTTGATGAGAGGAACTCATTTATATACTTTATTTTATGATCAACATCAGTTAAAATATCAGAAACACACGAAAAAGCTGCTGTCCCAATTTTATCAAACCGAAAACATAAGTTTACGAGTAATTCTACGCATACAATCAACATTACAACAACTAATAATCATCATACTAATAATATAAACATAAAATACAGAAAATAAATAAAAATTAAAAGTTCTAGGGTTAGGGTTTATACCCTAATCAAGAATCAATTAGTATAATCGCGTAGAGAACGGAACGAGGAACGCGTTGGTATAGATGATCTCTTGATCCAAGCTTGAAAAATTGATGAAGATGATGATGTTTGTGGGGTGATGGGCGACGGCCAAGGGGCAAGGGAAGAGGAGGAGAGAGCAAATATCTAAATTTAGGTTTTGATTAAAAGTGGAATGGAAATAAGTCACCAAAAAAATAAAATCAAGGGAGTAATACCCCCCCTCCCCTTGGTTTCTTTGGCCGAATGGGGTGTGGGTGGGCCCCATGGTGGGCCAAATTTGCTAAAAGCTTAATTCCTTGTGGCCCGAAAGCCCGAACGAGTCCCGAAACGCGAAAACGTACTTACGCGATTAAAAATTTGGAAAGATAACAAACGCGCGACGAAAAATAAATATAAATACCCTATATAATTATATGATCATAAAATATCATAATTAAAATAATTAGGATTTAAATATCCCAAAAATGCGACCGTTGGTTTGAAAACCGAAAAGATTCGCCGGATAGAAATCCGCGACACGTAGAAACGTATAAATTAAAATATGAATACAATTATTCACATAATACTTAGTAATTAATATATTATTATTAATATAATAATATAGGCCATAGAAATGATGTAGCACAAATAACAGTTAACGGTCGTTAAATAATTAACGGAAAAGATAACGGAAAAAGTAGGGTCGTGACAGTACCTTCCCGTTACGAAAATTTCGTCCCGAAATTTAAGCGGGTGCAGGGGTTGACTCAGCATCTGGAAAAAAATGCGGGTACTTCTGCTTCATCTGATCTTCACGCTCCCAAGTGAACTCGGGACCGCGTCTGGCGTTCCATCTAACCCGGACAATAGGAATTCGGCTTTGCTTAAGAGTCTTAACTTCTCGATCCATAATTTCAATAGGTTCCTCAATAAAGTGTAGTTGCTTATCAACATGAAGTTCTTCCAAAGGAATAGTCTTGTAGGCTTCGGCCAAACACTTCTTTAAGTTCGATACATGAAAAACATCGTGAACAGCACTGAGTTCTTGTGGCAACTTCAAACGATAAGCCGCCGGTCCAACTCTCTCAACAATCTCAAACGGTCCAACAAAACAAGGACTTAGCTTTCCCCTTTTACCAAAATAGATCACACCCTTCCAAGGTGAAACCTTTAGCATAACACGATCACCAACTTGAAATTCCACATCTTTCCTTCCCCTATCGGCATAACTCTTTTGCCGACTTCTAGCGGTTCTCAACCTTTCCTTAATCTGTACAATCTTCTCGGTAGTCTCGTGAATAATTTCTGGACCTGTGAGTTGAGCATCCCCAACCTCATTCCAACAGATAGGAGACCTACACTTTCTGCCGTACAGAGCTTCAAAAGGTGTGGCTTGAATACTTGCGTGATAACTGTTGTTATAAGAAAACTCAGCTAGCGGCAAATATTTATCCCACCCATTACCAAAATCGATAACACACGCTCGTAACATATCTTCTAACGTCTGAATGGTCCTTTCACTCTGACCATCCGTTTGAAGATGATAAGCGGTGCTCATATCTAACCTAGTTCCCAAGGCTTCCTGTAAAAATAGCCAAAACCTCGATACAAAACGACTGTCTTGGTCCGAAATAATGGATACAGGAACACCATGCCTAGAAACAATCTCCTTCAAGTACAAACGAGTGAGCTTCTCCATTGAATCTGTTTCCCTGATCGGCAAAAAGTGAGCCGACTTAGTGAGTCGATCTACAATCACCCAAATAGTGTCATAGCCACCCGCAACTCTCGGTAACTTAGTAATAAAATCCATTGTAATTCCTTCCCACTTCCACTCGGGAATTTCAGGTTGCACCAAAAGTCCATAAGGTTTTTGATGTTCAGCTTTAACCTTAGCACAGGTCAAACACTTAGCCACATACGTAGCCACATCACCTTTCAAATTAGGCCACCAATACAGCTCCTTAAGATCATGATACATCTTTCCTGAACCAGGATGAATAGAGTACCTGGACTTATGAGCCTCATCTAAAACAAGTTGTCATAGTTCACCAAACTTCAGAACCCAAGGACGTCCTACAAAGTACCTAGTACCATCTGCTCGAATCTCAAATTTTTTAGCCATACCTCTTACGTTTTCTTTCACAAAATTCTCTTCCTTTAAGGCTTCTTGTTGTGCCTCAAGAATCTGCCTTGCGAGGTTTGTTCTAATTATCATATTCAAGGCCCTAAACCTGCGAGGTTCAGCCCTTTCTTTACGACTCAACGCATCAGCCACAACATTGGCCTTACCCGGATGATACAAAAGTTCACAATCGTAATCGTTCAACGTCTCAATCCATCTTCGTTGTCTCATGTTCAACTGTTTCTGATCGAGGATATGTTGAAGACTTTTGTGATCTGTGTACACAGTACTCTTGACCCTATACAAATAATGTCTCCAAATCTTAAGTGCAAAAACAACGGCCCCCAACTCTAAATCATGAGTTGTATAGTTCTGCTCGTGAATCTTCAACTGACGTGATGCGTACGCAATAACTTTCTTTCGTTGCATCAAAACACAACCAAAGCCTTGACGCGAAGCATCACAATAAACAACAAAATCATCATTACCCTCAGGTAGTGACAATATCGGAGCGGTAGTCAACTTCTTCTTTAAAATCTAAAAAGCAGTCTCTTGTTCATCCTTCCACTCGTACTTCTTCCCTTTATGCGTTAAAGCAGTCAGAGGTTTTGCAATACGAGAGAAATCTTGAATGAACCTTCGATAGTAACCTGCCAATCCTAGGAACTGATGAATCTGGGTAGGAGTTTTCGGAGTTTCCCACCTTTCAATTGCCTCAATCTTAGCAGGATCAACTTGTATCCCTTGTTTACTAACAATGTGTCCAAGGAATTGAACTTCTCGTAACCAGAATGCACACTTAGAGAACTTAGCGTACAATTCTTCTTTTCTCAACAGATCAAGCACTAACTTCAAATGTTCCTCGTGCTCTTCATCACTCTTCGAATAAATAAGGATGTCGTCGATAAACACAATAACGAACTTGTCCAGATAGGGTCTACACACACGGTTCATGAGGTCCATGAACACAGCAGGTGCATTCGTCAATCCGAACGGCATAACAAGAAACTCAAAGTGACCGTAACGGGTGCAAAAAGCAGTTTTCGAAACATCAGATTCTTTAACACGCAACTGATGATAGCCGGAACGAAGATCGATTTTTGAATAAACAGATGAACCCTGAAGTTGATCGAACATATCATCAATTCTCGAAAGAGGATAACGGTTTTTAATAGTAAGCTTGTTCAACTCACGATAATCAATGCACAAACGAAAAGAACCATCCTTCTTCTTAACAAACAGAACAGGAGCTCCCCAAGGGGATGAACTAGGACGAATAAAACCTTTGTCTAACAACTCAAGGAGTTGACTTGACAATTCTTGAAGTTCAGAAGGCGCAAGACGATAAGGAGCACGTGCTACGGGAGCAGCACCGGGAACAAGATCAATTTGAAATTCTACCGCGCGTTGCGGCGGAAGGCCAGGTAAATCTTCGGGAAATACCTCGGGAAAATCTCTAACAATATGAACATCTCCAACATTCTTCGTTTCTCTTTCGGAACCAACAACATGGGCTAGAATAGCATGACAGCCTTTGCGAAGATGTTTAAGAACCTTCAGACAGCTAATAAGATTTAACTGTCGGCACCTCTTATCTCCAAAAACCATCAGCGGCTCTCCAACCACATTAGTAATACGAATAGCTTTATCATAACACACAATCTCAACACGATTCGCAGATAACCAATCCATCCCAATAACAATATCAAAACTATTAAGTTCAATCGGTACCAAATCTATCTCAAAATCTCTACCAGCTAAACTAATGTTACACTTATGATGCACAGTCTTAGCAGTGAGTACCTTACCATTAGCTATTTCAACAACATAAGTATTGTCTAAAGGAGTTAACGGTGTTTTGATTTTTGGACTTAATTTACTCGACACAAAACTCAAATCAGCCCCTGAATCAAATAGTACATAAACTGATAAATCGTTGACCGAGAACGTACCCGTAACAAGTTTAGGATCTTCCTCAGCATCCCTAGCGTTAATGTTGAATGCTCTACCACGCGCAGTCTCTGCAGTCTTCTTGTTGGGACAGGCATCACGGAAATGCCCCAGCTTTCCACACTCGTAACACACTCTCGAATTACCACCATTATTCGACTTTCCATTTCCATTACCATTACCACCTCTATTACCAGCATTATTACCATTATTACCACCTGCGGCAGGAGTAGCAGAACCCGGCAGAAGCACCGTACAATCCTTAGTAATGTGTCTCTGTTTGGAACACCTCTTGCAAGTCACGGTACAGAAACCATCATGAGCCTTGTAACAACGTGGACACACACGCTGACTGCGGTTATTCGAACCAGAACTATCCTGCTTTTTCTGCTGATTCTGGTTTTGATTGCGGTTATTATCCCACTTTCTCTTCCCATTATCAGCTTTCTTAACAGCCTCTTCACTAGGTTCGGTTACAGCAGCCTTGCTTTTTCTCAAGATCTTATCATTCAACTTATGAGCCATTGACATCGCGGCCTCAATAGTCTGGGGCTCACTAGATTCAACTCCATGTTCAATTTTCTCGGACAACCCATCAATGTAAGCTTCAATCTTAAGATTCTCATCGGCATAAACATTAGGACACAACAAAGTCAACTCAAAGAATCTCTACTCGTAGGCATCTAATTCGGTGCCCTTCATTTTCAAGTTTTTAAGTTCAACCTCTAACTTCTTAAGCTCACCCCTAGGTCGGTAGCGGGTGATCATTCTTTCCTTGAAATTATTCCAAGTTAAACCATAAGCCACATCATTTCCCAAACTGTTAACCAAGTTGTTCCACCAAGTCAATGTACTATCCTTCAAAGTGCACTAGCAAAACTAACCTTGTCTTCCTCTCGGACTCGACTAACCCTGAAAATTACTCGATTTTCTCAAACCAGCGGGTAAGTCCTATGGGTCCTTCTGTACCACTAAATTCCTGTGGGCGACTCGCCATAAACATTTTGTGGGAGCATCCCACCTGATTGTTGTTCGCATTAGCATTTGCATTCACTGCCATAGCAGCAGCTATCCCTTCGGTAACAAGACGTTGGATACGGGCTTCGTTGGACTCTCTAGGAGGCATGATCTTCAAAACATAATAAAACAACAGTTAGTACTAAGAATAATACCAGTGTTATAAAGAATAGATCGAACACGAAAAGATTAACCATTAAAATAATAGTCAGTAACCACTATGTGTAATAACATGACAGTTATGATTGTTATAGAAATAACCACCACATGCATACATATTTTATGATAACATCATACAACATACATAGCACCTAACATACATGATCTACATTACGCATAATATAACATGCCAAGAGTCACAACATCAGAAATAAAATGTGATAATGATAATAGATGTCATAAAAATAACCATCCATACATAATGAAAAACATCCCATAACAAAATCTTAATAAAATCCTCGGAAAAACGCCGTACATAACCAAAAAATTATGTATGAAAGGACATTAAGTCTTATGAAATAAGTAATCAATCATGAATCATCATATCACATCTGCTTAGAGCGGGTGTGATAAGCTGGGCCAGGATGAGTGTCAGCAGAAGGCTCATACTTCCGCAACTTTCCTTTCACTTCTTCCAACTCTTCCTTCAAACCACGAACTGTGCTCTCGAGAGCCTCGAACCTAGCGTCAACTTCACAGTTATGCTTACGAGTCTCGAACCCAACATTGTTCTTGAAGCTAACAAACGAATCCATACTAGCTCGAATCTGGTCCATCATCTCGTTGTGTGGCAAAGTACGCATACAATCACTAAGAGCATTAATACGCGTCACTTCATTGTAAGCCCTGTTCATATGAGTAAGAGTGGAAAAGTAGTAGTGAACATGATCATCGATCTCTGGTTGATCAGCACGGCGTCTGGCAACAGCCGAAGGAGTAGGAGCAGCAACGGAGTTATCGCTCGAAGTCGACATCTGCAAACAGCAAAACCGCAAACCACATACCAAAAGATATAAATGCTAATGATATAACACATCTGAAATGAAATGCATAATAATGCTATAGCAAAAGGGTCGGGTTGTAGACTAGACTCTAATGCACCCTAAGAACCACGGGTTGACCACATTAAGACCGCCTAGTTCCCTACAATCAGAGCTCTGATACCAACTGTGATGGCCCCGTCAAAACACTTAACGGCTCCGTCACTTGGTCCCACAGCTTGATCGAACTTAAATGAATTTAATAAATGACATTGCATTTTTTTATATCAAAAGTTTCCCAAAAAGGAAAGCATACCAAAATATGTAGTTTAAAAGTAACCCAACATATTAATAATCCAAAGTTGACACAAAAACATTGTCAACAACCCACAAGTATTAATTATTCAAAAACCGAATGCAAGCCAAAGTTTCATAAATTGTTTCATAAAAATCTGCCCAAATGCATGCAGACTCTTTTAAACACAGCGGAAGCATCACATAAACTCAAGTACCTGTGAAAACATGCGAGTAACTGTCAACACAAAGGTTGAGTGAATTATAGGTTTAAATAATTGAATAAACTTTAGACCATAAGATTTAAAAATGTTAGAAAACATTAAACATTAAACATTATTCCATTATCAATGAGCCACCTAGTAACCACTTAACCCTTTATTTACCCTTGCCAAACACAATAAAAATATACACTGGACAGTGTATCTACAATAAAATACAAAGTACTAAACATTCCGATTAAAAATTGCTAGCACGACTAGCTCGAAATGGGGTTGTCAAACCCGATAGATCTATCCGTAGGATTCGCGTTCACCGGTAGAAACCAATGATTACAGTTACTAGACTAGGGAATATTTTTGTCCAACTCACAATGAATAATTTAAATTTAATTGTCACTTGTGTCTAAACGTAAAATAAAATGCATGTAATCACATCCCAAAAATATACTTTGAAAAGTATGTAAAAACGGGACTATAACTCACCTTAATAGTAATGAAGTAACCAACACAATTAAGCGAACAGCAAATGTAGTACAGTGATCAGGAATGATCACAATGCCGACCTATAAATAAAGCAGGTCGATATAAATAACTAACTTGGGTCAAGTCTTAGTATGATAGCTATTGTACATGTTGCAAGTAGTCATAGAACAATACTCAATATGCATCAGTTTGATCGGAACAGCTTACGGACACACACTTTTTATTTTTAGAAAGTTTCTATTTTTAGCAGGTTTCCATTTTTGGAAAGTTTCTATTTTTGGAAAGTTTCTATTTTTGGAAAGTTTCCAAATTTAGAAAGTTGCTATTTTAGGAAAGTTTATAAGTTAGGAAAGTTTCCTTAATTAGAAAGTCAACAAAAGTCAACTGAAAGTCAAAGTCAACCGAAAGTCAACTCAAAAGTCAACCTTGGTCAAACATAGTCAACGTTAATTTTAAAAGTGTAAGTTATAATAATAATATAAATTATAACGTTTATTAAAGTTAAATATGTCTAATTATGTCATAACATAAGTTTTATTAAATTAAAATGAATTATTAAAGTTAATATAAGTTTAAATGATATAATTAATATAACATAAGTATTTAATTAATTAAATAAATATTAGTCATAATATAAATATTATTAATTAATAATAAATTTTAAATCATATCATAAGTATTATTAATTAATAATGAATTATTAATCATATCATAAGTTTCTAATTATAACTATTAAATCATAAGTATTTAATAATTAAATTATAATTAAATAATAACTAAGCCTTATAATAATTAAATAATTAATTAATCCTTATTATAAGTCTTATTATAATAATCTCATAATATAATTTTAATACTTATCATAAGTATTTTCCATTAATAATGAAGTATTATTAATCATATGTTTAATTAAAAAGTTACTTAAATCATAAGTATTAATTAAATGATATAATAAATATATATCATAAGTTGTAAATAATAATAATTACTTTTTTATCATAAGTAATTAAATGATAATGAAATCCATTATTTATAACATAAGTTTAATAATTAATCACAAGTTTTAAATCAAAAGTTCATCGGGTCGTATCCTGAGCCCCGGGTGTCGGTTTTCGGCGAGCCTTACATATATCTCCGCCTAAGCAAACCACCCGACACTTTGGTACACTCAAGAACACCCCAAGAACAGTCAACAAGTCGTGATGTACAGCCATTACACTACTTGGAACTTCAATTCAATCAAAAACGTGTTTTAGACGTAACGGGTGATTCGTGGCTCGGATTGAGATGACCCGAACATGAAAGTTCGCCCCACCATCAGTCCTAACACATTAACACACCCTAAAGTCACCAAATATGGTCACAAAGTTAGACCAAACCTGGTTCATACCAATATCACAATTCAATCTTAACAAAATACCACTTTGATCATAATTAGGGTTCCGGGAATCGAAACGACATGAATACGGAGTCTAAAATTAATGTCTTAATGAGAGGAACTCATTTATATACTTTATTTTATGATCAACATCAGTTACAATATCAGAAACACACGAAAAAGCTGCTGTCCCAATTTTATCAAACCGAAAACATAAGTTTACGAGTAATTCTACGCATACAATCAACATTACAACAACTAATAATCATCATACTAATAATATAAACATAAAATACAGAAAAATAAATAAAAATTAAAAGTTCTAGGGTTAGGGTTTATACCCTAATCAAGAATCAATTAGTATAATCGCGTAGAGAACGGAACGAGGAACGCGTTGGTATAGATGATCTCTTGATCCAAGCTTGAAAAATTGATGAAGATGATGATGTTTGTGGGGTGATGGGTGATGGCCAAGGGGCAAGGGAAGAGGAGGAGAGAGCAAATATCTAAATTTAGGTTTTGATTAAAAGTGGAATGGAAATAAATCACCAAAAAAATAAAATCAAGGGAGTAACACCCCCCCCCCTTGGTTGCTTCGACCGAATGGGGTGTGGATGGGCCCCATGGTGGGCCAAATTTTCTAAAAGCTTAATTCCTTGTGGCCCGAAAGCCCAAACGAGTCCCGAAACACGAAAACGTACTTACGCGATTAAAAATTCGGAAAGATAACAAACGCGCGACGAAAAATAAATATAAATACCCTATATAATTATATGATCATAAAATATCATAATTAAAATAATTAGGATTTAAATATCCCAAAAACACGACCGTTGGTTTGAAAACCGAAAATATTCGCCGGATAGAAATCCGCGACACGTAGAAACGTATAAATTAAAATATGAATACAATTATTCACATAACACTTAATAATTAATATATTATTATTAATATAATAATATAGGCCATAGAAATGATGTAGCACAAATAACAGTTAACGATCGTTAAATAATTAATGGAAAAGATAACGGAAAAAGTAGGGTCGTGACATCTTGCGGATGATTCTTCATGGGTGTCATTAGACGAAATTGAGCTAAACAATAAGTTAGAGTATGTTGAGGAGTCGGTTGCTATACTTGACGAAAAGCTGAAAAGATTGAGAAATAAAGAGGTGAGAACTTATAAGGTTCAATGGCGTCGAAATATAGGTTCCGAGTTTACTTGGGAGCCCGAAGAGTTTGTTCTTGTGTATCTTCCTGCTTGTCATGCGGCTTGGATTGTGAGGTAGCAATCCGGTTCAAGTGGGGGAGAGTTGTAAGATCCAGTTTTCCCCTGTTATGTTGGACGTCGTCCAACAAGGTGGGATGTCGTCCCATTTTGAAGGGCTGGATGCCGTCCAGAAATCTGGACGCCGTCCAGATGGCCTGACGACCCAGCTTTGGTATTTTGTTATTTAAAAAGGGTAGTTTGGTAATTTCACATTGTGGACGACTTTAAGACCCTATATCAGTTTTGGTGAGCCTCATTACTCCTTTTACATCTACTTTATCATCTTCCATTAAATCCTAGAGAGAGAGGAGGTTCTAGAGTGAGAGAGCTCTATTAAAGGAAGAAAGAGGTTGAATCGGGCCTTAGTGCGAGTTCTAAAGTTGTTCACCTAGTCGCTAGCTACGTGGTGATTGTGTTGGTAAGTTATAAAACCTAATTTCTTTACTTAAATTGTGTTAAGGGTTAGGGTTTGGGTTAGTGTTGCACTTAAAACCCATTTGTTAGTGATTTGGGAGTTTTGGGTAAGTTTGGGTCATGAAGACCCAAAAGATGACTAACCTAGGGTTTTAAAAAGTTAAAGTGTGTAAATGGGTCTTAAAGGCTTAATAAATCACTAGCACATTTGTAGTTAATGTTAGTGGGTGTCATTTGGGTTGTGGGTGATCCAAATGGGCGTGTTGACCTCGAAATGGGTCAAATGGGTCTTGGGCGACCTAGGTTGTTAAATGTGTACGAGAACACACTAAAATTGTGATTACAAAGAGTTTAACACCATTTTTGGCTAGTGTTAGGGTTTTGTTGGTGTTGACCCAAATATTAGGGTTAAGGGCGCAAATGGGTCGGAATTGCACCTTGGGACAAAATGGCACTAGAATGGGGAGTAAGTTGGTTGACCAACTTGAGTTGTGATTCATTATGTGCTAAATGTAATAGGTACGTTACATTGAAGTTGCAAGCTCGGTTATCCTTCGCAAAAGACTCTAAGGTGAGTGGAGTAATTATACGTATGTGTATATGGCGTGTTTATTTGTGGGTGTTATGGCATGAACCATCGAGCCGGTAGTGCCATAACATGTGTGTGATAAGATGTGAACCACGAGCCGGTAGCATCGAGTGTGAACCACGAGCCGGTAGCACTATAAACTAAGATGTGAACCACGAGCCGGTAGCATTGAGTGTGAACCACGATCCTGTAGCATCGAGTGTGAACCACGAGCCGGTAGCACTATAAACTAAGATGTGAACCACGAGCCGGTAGCATCGAGTGTGAACCACGAGCTGGTAGCACTATAAAACAAAGTGTGAACCACGAGCCGGTAGCACTATAAAAGAGTATGACTCAATTGCGTATGGTGTGAACCACGAGCCGGTAGCACCATAGCGTTTATGGTTAACCATATTGAGATTGTTGTTTGTTTAGCATATTATATATATATATTGAGTTGAGTGTATGCTAATGCGGTTTTGTGTTAATGTACGACTTGTTAGTATTACGGGTTTGATGACATGCTATTTGAGTTACAAGTTCGTATGAGGTATTTGGTGGATGTGATTGCAAGTAGATAGGTTGTATATGTATATGTATAATTATTGTATTCACTAAGCGTTAGCTTACCCTCTCGTTGTTTACCTTTTTATGCTCTGGCGCGGACAAGGGAAAAGGTATTCGTTTGGATTAGTGGTCTCCCGTTTATTTTGATAGGGGATGCTTTTGGGTAGCTTTTGGATGTTCGGCCAAGTTTTGGGTAGTTTAACCCCAAACACCATGCTCTAGTGTCGTTTGGAAATTAAACTAATGTGGTCGAAACTCTTGATTTGTACGAAACTCGTAAAACAGTCGTTGTGGGCCCCGTTTTGTAAAACACGTTTCGATGTTGGAAATCTATTAGTTTTACTTATATTGATATGTTGTGATAATTTATTTCGTTGGAAAGTGTCGGGAAGCGAGTTTCTTGTTCACGTGAAATGAAAAACTGATCAGAACTTTTTAGCCCAATTGGACGCCGTCCAAAAAGGCTGGACGCCGTCCAGGCCTTCATTGCTGGACGCCGTCCAGATATCTGGACGCCGTCCAGATGTGCTGCACCAGAATTTTTTGTTTTTTTGTTTTGTGTGTTTTTGGAAAAGCGAAGTCGGGTTGTTACACGTGGGGATGAGCCGCACAGCAAAACTCTTATGGTCGATTGATCATGGGGATGATCCGCATAGCATGACTAGGTTTGAAACAAAAAAAAACTGAAATAATCATGTTTTTGTGGCGTTGAAGAAGATTGTTATCGTCAATAAAAGTTGTTTGCCCAAGTCATGCTAGCTCCTTAGGCAAAGTAAGTCATGACGTATAAAAACACACATTACAGAAAAGGAGGACGCGATTTCACCGTTCAGACTACGGGAGAGTGTTAGACATATTAGGTTAGCCCAAACACAATCTACAAGCTTAGTCCATTAGGGTTTGATTAGATTTAATGTTATGTACTCTATAAATATCATGTTATAATAAAGTGTTATCTACCAGCAATTTATTTTACAACAATGAGTACTCAATAGGACACAACCTACTGATGCTTAAGTGATCAATCAACTAAATTTCATTTTGACATTCTTGTCTCATATTGTATTGGACGTTGACAAAGAGGATGAGATACAATGGGTACACTCGATAGATAAAGTTTATACGATTGCGGAAGGCGTACGTTTTAAAATCACATCTTATATAGATAGAGAGATTGATTGGCTCAAACTTATATGGAACAAATTAGTCTCGTGGCAATTTGTATGAATAAAGATGGTGTAGTACACGCTCTGGCGAAGAATGTTAATAGAACATGCGCAGATTTTTGTTTGTAAAAGGCTATGGAAGTTTTGTTTGTTATAGTTTGTAACTAGATAAATAACTGACCGCGCGTTACGGCAATGTATTTAGATAGATGGTGGTTCTTGTTTGTAGTACCTGATGATGTTATACGCAAAATGGATTTTGCATAGCTTATATTCAGTCATTTACATATATACACAGCTAATGAAGCAACTACCAGAAAAATGGCATTTGCCATTCACGAAACTAAAGGGCCGAAATTATAGTAACACAAACCGGTCAAATGATAACTCCTCAAGTAAATAATAGGGAGCAAAAAATAAGCACAACCAATTATGCTATATGTACTATATGATATGCACCAGTACTACAATCCTTTGTAGTCGGCTAATGTAGCTTCATCTTCTACCTCCTTAGCCTCTTCTGGTTCTCTGTAGAATAGCAAAAAGCAATTATTTTATCTGACGAGATCTAGAAGGTTAACTCATAGGTGAATAATTGTCGCAAAAACTGATTTTTGAGAATGTTTCCAAGGGCAGCTTCCTTAATAGACTGTTAAGTAACAACAATTTAACATCAAACAATAAAAAGGTATATAACAAAAATATCAATATTGGTTGTGTGAATTGAAAAGGAAAAGTTGTAAAAATCGAAAAAAAATGTAAATTCGGGACAAACGGGTATAATACCGAAAATCCTGGTACCGATACCGGTACTGAACCGGTACCGATTTCGGTATTCGGTACGGTATTCGGTTCTCGATTTTCCGTATTTTCGGTATCGGTACGGTACGGTACTTGTACCGATCTTATCCCTAATAATATCTATATCCATAACAGTTCAATGACAAAAAACAAACCTGGTGATCGATACGTATGTTAGTCAAAATGAGGAGTCTTAGCTCAATGAAAGAGGTCTGGATCTGATTAGTGAAAGTACCGGGAGTGTGATATCCGGCAATAGTTGAGCACCGGTATACTGTACAAACTTCAACCCGAGTAAGTGAAATCACAAACCATTTGCTTCACCCGGTTGCCAACTAACCTACAATTACAAATTTCCACACGTAGATGTCTCTGAGACAGTATAAGGATTAGATACACAACCATATACTTATACTCTGTTTATAATCATAGATATAAAAATATGGATAATTGACTACATATATTACGTATGGTCTACTCTTTGGTACTGATAGTAACTTTATGTCCTTTTTTGCCTATTTAATCACTAAATGAGCGCTTCATTTTTCCCAAATCACAAACATATACATATACACACACATTTATTTATAAACATGAGTGGGTTTACATTCAAAAACTTAACAATTGTTCTTCTCACTGAAGCCTTATACTGTTTTCAAGTAGTGAAATATGCAATATCTACTCTTTGGTTCTGATAGTAACTTTATGTCCTTATTTTTTTGCCTATTTAATCACTAAATGAGCGCTTCATTTTTTCTAATCACGGACATATACATATACACACACATTTATTTATAAACATGAGTGGGTTTACATACAAAAACTTAACAATTGTTCTTCTCACTGAAGCCTTATACTGTTTTCAAGTAGTGAAATATGCAATGTCTACTCTCTGGTACTGATAGTAACTTTATGTCCTCATTTTTTTGCCTATTTAATCACTAAATGAGCGCTTCATTTTTTCTAATCACGAACATATACATATACACACACATTTATTTATAAACATGAGTGGGTTTACATACAAAAACTTAACAATTGTTCTTCTCACTGAATCCTTGTACTGTTTTCAAGTAGTGAAATATGCAATGTCTACTCTTTGGTACTGATAGTAACTTTATGTCCTTATTTTTTTGCCTATTTAATCACTAAATGAGGGCTTCATTTTTCCTAATCACAAACATATACATATACACACACATTTATTTATAAACATGAGTGGGTTTACATACAAAAACTTAACAATTATTTTTCTCACTGAAGCTCTATACTGTTTTCAAGTAGTGAAATATGCAATGTTAGAAGGGGAAAATACCGGAATCATTAAAAAAGATGAATTTGGTTCTTTGTACAATAATAAAGAAAAACATTACGGAATAGGTTAACACGGTCTTAGTGCAGGTAACTCAAAGAATCTTTCTTTCTTATCAAGCGCCCAATCAACGTACCTAAAATGATTATGAATGCCGTAACCTAAGCAGCCATTTTAATCAAGGCAGTATAGTACAAATTTACAAAGTATCCAAGGGTTTTTAAATTATATTAACAATGAATAATACATCAGTGTAACTTAGTTGATCAATATAAAATGGATGAATGCATACCCCATTCAGTGAAAATTCAGTTCCCTCCTTCCCGAAAAAGCATGGTTGTTTTTAAATGAACTATCCCATCACATTCAGTAGCATAAGAGCAATAATCTCACTGTACACCTACAAAATCATTACCCAAATTTTAGAAAAATTGAACGCGCCAACAAAACGAAATTTAACAACTAAAAACAAACTTGGTGATTGTCATAACCCGACCTTAACCATAAGGACGAATACAATAACATATGATTTCATCGCAAGGTATTGACCTCTATATGCGACATTTTTCAAAAGCTGCATTCGTTTTTACAATACAAACCATAGCTTTTATTACAAATACAAGGTTTAAACAACTTAATAATGATTATCATTTAGCGATAATCTTAGACTTACAAACTTTACATGTGATAATAACAATACGACCTCCAACATATTTTACATTACAAATCCTCCGATATGCAGTTTTATTTTTGACACAAATATGCATACTCAAGATCTTGCTTAAATTCAACATGTTGCAGCGGAAGCTTTTAGTTATCACCTGAGAATAAACATGCTTAAAACGTCAACATAAAGTTGGTGAGATATAGGTTTAATGCCGGCAGCGTTATAAATATAGACCACAAGATTTCATATACAAACGTTTTAATAAAAATATTCTAAGTTGTTGAGCACTTGATAACCATACTTAACATTTAATCAACGTCGCATATTCCCTTTATTATGAAATTTTACTACACCGTACCAAGTGTAGTCACCGAAACGAAGTACTGTGCAACCGTTGAATACTGGTCGTCCAGTCCGGTTGGGGTTGTCAGGCCCGATAGATCTATCAACAGGATTCGCGTTTACAATACCTCGTGTAAATAATAGTTACCAAGTTACAGGGAAGTATGCCAGTGGTACAACTCAACGTAGAATATATATTTTTAATCTCTTGTGTCCATAACGTAAATCATAAAATGCATGTATTCTCATCCCGAAATATTTAGAGTTTAAAAGTGGGACTATATATACTCACTTTTGCCTTGAAGGTATTTATCACGACTTGGTCTCCGATAGATATCACGAACCTAACCATATATATAATATATCAACATATTTTATTTTTAAGTAATCGTTACATATATATATATATATATATATATATATATATATATATATATATATATATATATATATATATACTTTTAATACTTTTAATATTTTCTTAGTCCGTAGTTAGCAGTCCGATGTTAGTGGTCCACAATTAGTTGCTCAATAAAATAAATAAAGACCCCATCGTATTCGTATTGATCAGAATTAATCTTGACCCATGGTACCATGTTGTCAAATGACGTGTTGCATACATAAAGTACCGTGTTGTCAAATGATGTGTTGCGTACAATCATGAGGTCTTATGATTAATCTTCTCGTGTTGTTTACGGGTGGTCTTGAAATATATAAAATCAAATCATAAGTAAATATATATGAAATATCATATTAATTAGAAATATATGATTAATTTAATTTTTCTCCAAATATTTTCGTAGCTAAACTAGCTTCGCATACCCGATCTTTTTTTAGTCGTAGTTTCTTCATTACAACTCCGTTTTTGTTGGTTCAACTTGCCACTTCCTTGGATCGAGTCAAATTTTAAGAATATGAACTGAAAATACCTTAGGTTGTATTCGAAATCACAGGTTATAGGTCAAACTTTGGTGAAACTTATGAAAGTGATCATTTTCCATCATAAAAACAACATTTAATGATCATTTTTCTAAAAATACTTACACTTTGAGTTAAACCATGAAATTTTTATGTGTTAACATATTCATAAGAAATATCATTTTTCCAGAATATGAACTTCCAATTCAAAGCTTAAGATGGTTTTTAATTATCCAACCCAAAACAGCCCCCGGTTGCACTCCGACGACGTAGATTCAGTTTTTAAGGTGTTCTTTGTAAAACCAGGTTATATCTTGTTAAGTTAGCATATCATTATGATATATTACAGGTCTTGAAGTGTTTTAAAAGTCAAGTTAGAAGGATCTATTTAGTTTGCGAACAAGTTTGAAATCATTTAAACTATGTTCTTGTTGTTAAAATTTTATACCACAAAATAAGATAGCTATATGAATATGAATTGAATAAGACTATGAATAAGGTTACTACCTCAAGTTACTTGGACAAAGTTACTGTAAGAGATGAGAAAAATCCTAGAATCAAAAGAGTGGTGGAGTTGGATTGAAAGGTTGGAAGTAAACTTGTTTACTTGGAAGGATTTTTGAAGTGTTCTTGAATGGATTTTCTTATGATGATTAAGGGTTGTTTTTGAAGCTAGATCTTCATGGTTATTTGCTGAGATTGTGAAGAACACTTAAGGTTCCTAAGAGTGTGTTTTTGGTTAGAGAAAATGTGTAGTAAAAATGAAAATGGAATGAAGTATAAATGGTGGTGAAAAGATGTATAAATTTGTAATATTGTGCAAAAGTCTTGTAATATGCCAAATTGATTAATCATGCATGCTAAGATCCAAAATTGGCTGACTCATAGCTGCTAATAAAGTGATTGTGATGTGTATATACCAATAGTAAATACGTATAGAAGCTGGGTATGATACGGGTACATATACCCTAGATATACGTATAAAAATCTTGAGAAAACGGAACGAGGATTCAAATATAGCTATCTTTTGTAAATATACTTATATTGTTTTATGTATATAAATCCTTTAAAAGTGATAAAATACATATCTATACGATACATGTATAAGCATTATAAGTTTTAAGTATTTAAGTCGAAGAACGTCACATATAGTTATCGTTTTGAAAACTTAAGTAGTAGTCTCAAAATATACTTATAACTCATTGTTATTAGTACACAATGAGATGTTAAAACATTCTTAGATCATGTTAAATATATAAAAATACATATATATACACAAACGTATAATTATCGTATGTTATATAGTTCGTGATATCATCGGTCAAATTGGACGGTCAAACGTTGTGTAAAACTCTTTTCAAAAACATAAGTCTCAACAATTTAGATTGCTTATCATGTTGGTAAGGTTTAATTTATGTAAATATTAATCTTATAAGTGTAAAACGATCGAAAAAATCCGGGTCGTTACAGTACCTACCCGTTAAATAAATTTCGTCCCGAAATTTTAAAGTTGTACCTATTTTGCGTTCTCGGGAAACAAATGTGGGTACTTTTGTTTCATCTGATCCTCTCGTTCCCAAGTAAACTTGGGACCTCTTCGAGCATTCCAACGAACCTTAACGATTGGTATGTTGCTCTGCTTGAGCCGTTTAACTTCACGGTCCATGATTTCGACTGGTTCTTCTATGAATTGTAGTTTCTCATCGACTTGGATTTCTTCAAGAGGAATGGTGAGATCTTCCTTTGCAAGACATTTCTTGAGGTTTGAGACATGAAATGAATTATGTACTCCGGCGAGTTGTTGTGGTAACTCGAGTCGATAGGCTACCGGTCCGATGCGTTCGATGATCTTGAACGGGCCTACATACCTTGGGTTCAGTTTACCCCTTTTTCCAAAACGTATTACACCTTTCCAAGGTGACACCTTTAGCATAACCATGTCACCGATCTGAAACTCTAATGGTTTCCTTCGGACATTCGCGTAGCTCTTTTGGCGACTACGGACTGTTTTCAATCTCTCCTTGATTTGTACTATCTTCTCAGTCATTTCGTGTATGATCTCGGGACCAGTTAATTGTCGATCTCCTACTTCATTCCAACAGATAGGGGATCTACACTTCCTTTCATACAGTGCTTCAAATGGTGCAGCTTTAATGCTCGCATGATAACTGTTATTATACGAGAATTCTGCTAATGGTAGATACTTATCCCATCCGTTTCCAAAATCAATCACACATGCCCTGAGCATGTCTTCAAGAGTCTGAATTGTTCTTTCACTCTGCCCGTCAGTTTGTGGATGATATGCGGTGCTCATATCCAAACGAGTTCCCAGGGCCTCCTGTAGTGATTGCCAAAACTTTGATGTAAATCTACTATCACGATCGGATATAATGGAAATAGGTATTCCATGCCTTGAAACAATTTCCTTTATGTATAATCGTAATAGTTTCTCCATTCTATCTGTTTCCTTTATAGGCAAGAAATGTGCAGATTTGGTGAGACGATCAACTATTACCCAAATGGTGTCATAACCCCAGGCAGTCTTAGGTAACTTTGTGATGAAATCTATGGTAATACCATCCCATTTCCATTCTGGGATTTCTGGTTGTTGAAGTAACCCTGACAGCTTCTGGTGTTCTGCTTTGACTTTGGAACAAGTTAAACATTCCCCAACATATGTTGCAACATCTGTCTTTAAATTAGGCCACCAATAATGCGTCTTAAGATCTTGATACATCTTTCCAACTCTAGGATGTATCGAGTATCTTGTCTTATGTGCCTCGTTCAATATCAACTTCCTTAATCCACCCAACTTTGGTACCCAAATACGGTTTGCAAAATATCGAATTCCGTCTTCCCGTATAACGAGTTGTTTCCCATACTTCTTCATTATTTCATTTCCTATGTTTTCTTTAGTAAGAGCTTCTCGTTGAGCCTCTTTGATTTGTGAGTTGAGATTCATGCGAATTTTTATGTTCATCGCTCGTACTCGAATTGGTTCCCGTTCCTTTCTGCTTAGAGCGTCGGCCACTACATTCGCTTTCCAGGGATGATAGCGAATCTCACAATCATAGTCGTTTATCAGCTCGACCCACCTACGTTGCCTCATGTTCAGCTGTTTCTGATCAAAAATATGTTGAAGGCTTTTATGATCAGTAAACACAGTGCATTTAACCCCATATAAATAGTGTCTCCATATCTTCAATGCAAACACTACTGCTCCCAATTCTAAATCATGCGTCGTATAATTCCGCTCGTGAATCTTCAATTGTCGAGATGCGTATGCTATAACTTTCTTCCGTTGCATAAGGACGCAACCAAAACCTTGTCGCGAAGCATCACAATATATCTCAAAATCATCGTTCCCTTCAGGTAACGATAAAATAGGTGCTGTAGTCAACTTCTTCTTCAGTAATTGAAATGCACTTTCCTGCTCAGAAGTCCATTCGTACTTCTTCCCTTTTTACGTTAACGCTGTTAATGGTTTAGCTATTCGGGAAAAATCTTGAATAAACCTTCTATAATAACCAGCTAAACCCAAAAATTGGCGTATATGCGTTGGTGTCTTAGGAGTCTCCCATTTTTCAATGGCCTCAATTTTAGCTGGATCAACCTGAATTCCTTTGCTACTAACAACGTGGCCAAGAAATTGCACTTCTTTCAACCAAAATGCACACTTAGAAAATTTGGCGTATAACTGTTCTTTTCTTAACAATTCTAATACCAACCTTAAATGCTGCTCATGCTCTTGCTCACTCTTGGAATAGATAAGAATATCGTCAATGAAAACGATAACAAACTTATCTAAATACGGACTACAAACTCGATTCATGAGGTCCATGAATACAGCTGGCGCATTAGTCAACCCAAACGGCATAACCAAAAATTCGTAATGACCATAACGTGTCCGAAAAGCAGTTTTCAGAATATCTTCTTCTTTGACACGTAATTGATGATAGCCCGATCTTAAGTCGATTTTCGAGTACACACATGATCCTTGTAGTTGATTAAATAAGTCGTCAATTCTCAGTAGTGGATACCGATTCTTGATAGTTAACTTATTTAATTCACGATAATCTATACACCTCCTAAAAGATCCATCTTTCTTCTTGACGAATAAAATCGGAGCTCCCCACGATGAAGTACTTGGTCGTATGAATCCACGGTCCAGTAATTCTTTTAACTGACTCTGAAGTTCTTTTAACTCAGATGGTGCAAGTCTATATGGAGCACGAGCCACTGGTGCAGCTCCTGGTACTAGATCTATTTGAAATTCTACAGATCTAAATGGAGGTAATCCCGGCAACTCTTCCGGAAAGACTTCAGGAAAATCTCTTGCCACAGGCATGCCATTGATGCTCTTCACGTTTTCCTTCGTTTCGACTTTATTAACATGTGCTAAGATAGCATAACACCCTTTCTTCAAGCACTTTTGAGCTTTCAAACAACTAATGAGTTTTAGCTTTGAGTTACCCTTCTCTCCATAAATCATTACTGGCGTTTTATCCTTACGAGGAATGCGAATTGCCTTCTTGGCACACACAACTTCAGCTCCTATTTTGGACATCCAGTCCATGCCGACTATTACATCAAAACTTCCTAATTCTACGGGTATCAAATCAATCTTAAATATTTCTCCGGCTAAATTTATTTTACAATCACGGCAAATTTTATCGGCTTTAATTAGTTTACCATTAGCTAACTCAATCATGTACTTAGCATCTAGAGGTAATAATGAACAATTCAATTTAGCATAAAAGTCTCTACTCACGTAACTTCTATCGGCACCAGTATCAAATATAATAGATGCGGATAAGTTATTAATGGTAAACGTACCCGTAACAAGCTCCGGGTCTTCACACGCCTCTCTAGCATTAATAACAAATGCT
Organism: Rutidosis leptorrhynchoides; assembly: GCF_046630445.1. Taxonomy (NCBI): domain Eukaryota; kingdom Viridiplantae; phylum Streptophyta; class Magnoliopsida; order Asterales; family Asteraceae; genus Rutidosis; species Rutidosis leptorrhynchoides. The sequence continues at coordinate 171,448,599 of NC_092333.1, forward strand.
CTTCCACGTGTAGATCCATTATTCTTCTCTGGATTCGGACACTGGCTCTTATAATGACCCTGTTTCCCACACCCATAACAGGTAACAGTGGCCAAGGCAGTTCTATTTGCATTATTGGCAGGAGTCTTGGTGCCATTTGTATTTGTAACAGGAATCCGACAATCTTCAGCAAGATGACCCCTTCGATTACAATTTTCGCACACCACATTACAATAACCAGAGTGATGTTTGTGGCATCTTTTACATAAAGGATTTCGTCCTTTGTAACCTGAGTTTGAACCACTACCCGCACCTTGCGTGGTTTCTAGTTTCTTGTTAGATTGTTGATGATTACCTTCCCACTTTCTTTTGTTTCCCGATGTCTTGACATCGGTGTTCTTATCCAGAATAATCTGGTCCATCAACTCATTCGCCATGGTGATGGCTTCGTGAATAGTCTTGGGTTTCGATGCTGTAACATTTGCTTTGACATTTTTAGGCAAACCATCTTTGTACAGTTCTATCTTCCGTTCTTCGGTTGGTACCAATTCGGGACATAGCAAAGCTAATTCCATGAATCGCTGATTGTAGTTGGTGAGTTCAGTACCAACAACTTTCAGGCTTCGTAATTCAGCTTCCAACTTCCTAACCTCGTTCCTTGGACAATACTCGTTGATTAGCATTGTTTTGAATTCTTCCCAGGGAGTATCATAAGCTACATCTCCTCCTACGGCCTTCACATAGTTTTTCCACCATGTGAGTGCACTATCTTGTAAGGTGTACGATGCATACTTGGTCATGTCCTTCTCAATACAACCACTGATTTTAAACACAGACTCAATCTTTTCGATCCACCGGGTTAAACCGACTGGTCCTTCTGTTCCACTGAATGATGAGGGCTTGCAATAAGTACATCCCACAAGAGGATTTGGGTTAACTGCAGCACCTCTCGCAGCCTCGACCCATAACATTCTGTCGTCCACTCGCTGATTGATGAGTTCCTCGATTTCTTGTTCTGTCATTCGGTTCAATCGCGCCATAATCTTCAATAAGAATGAAAAAAAATAATTATTCACATGGAATATTATAGATGTAGTATGTATTTACAGTACATCGTAGCTTATTAATAATATGAACCAGTTATTATTATAAAAGCCTTTTCTTCTTATTAGCGTTTTATAATTATATCTAGGGTAGTACCTACCCGTTAAAGTTCATACCTAATAGCTTAGTACAGAAATCAATTACTATCACCCAAATAATACTCAGCCATGGAAAATTATTGCATTTCACACTTCACTATTTTACATATGCTTATCTTACATCAAACATTAAGCAAACCACACTAGTAATATTATACAAAACGTTATATGATCCCATGGTTTAAAACAACAGCGCATCATTTAACCCAAAACGTCTGTGTTCAAAGAAATCGCTTATAGGTGATCTTGACTGTCTCCCTGCGTTTTGGCGGAGGGGCTAAAGAACTGGATGCCAGGATAGAACTAATAGGAATAGCGGAAATAGGGGTGGAAGTGTCTGGTGGAGTTGGTGCCACAACATCCTCACTAAACTTGGGATTTGGATTTTCCAATTCAGTAGCCTTTCGTTTCTTTCCTCTTTCAAACTTGTCTTTCGTAATTTCCTGTATTTCTTCCTCCTCAGGATCACTTTCCGGTTCCTCTTCAATTGATTCATCCGAAAATTTTGAGTCTTCCCCAAAGGTATCGTTTTTATCATCGGACAGGTTAATGACTGGAACACCATCTGAAGATTCTGGTTCGGAGTCGCTGAATGTGATAACAAGTTCTAAGCCAGACATCTATCACATAACAACTATCACGTTAGTACCACATAATATTTACATATTAATTTTTTTTTTAACCAACAAGGATAAGCAATAGTTTTTGAAATCAAACACGGTCAAAGTCCAGACTCACTAATGCATCCTAACAAACTCGATAAGACACACTAATGCAAATTTTCTGGTTCTCTAAGACCAACGCTCTGATACCACATGTCATAACCCGACCTTAACCATAAGGACGAATACAATAACATATGATTTCATCGCGAGGTATTGACCTCTATATGCGACATTTTTCAAAAACTGCATTCATTTTTATAATACAAACCATAGCTTTTATTACAAATACAAGGTTTAAACAACTTAATAATGATTATCGTTTAGCGATAATCTTAGACTTACAAACTTTACATGTGATAATAACAATACGACCTCCAACATATTTTATATTACAAATCCTCCGATATGCAGTTTTATTTTTGACACAAATATGCATACTCAAGATCTTGCTTAAATTCAACATGTTGCAGCGGAAGCTTTTAGTTATCACCTGAGAATAAACATGCTTAAAACGTCAACATAAAGTTGGTGAGATATAGGTTTAATGCCGGCAGCGTTATAAATATAGACCACAAGATTTCATATACAAACGTTTTAATAAAAATATTCTAAGTTGTTGAGCACTTGATAACTATACTTAACATTTAATCAACGTCGCATATTCCTTTTATTATGAAATCTTACTACACCGTACCAAGTGTAGTCACCGAAACGAAGTACTGTGCAACCGTTGAATACTGGTCGTCCAGTCCGGTTGGGGTTGTCAGGCCCGATAGATCTATCAACAGGATTCGCGTTTACAATACCTCGTGTAAATAATAGTTACCAAGTTACAGGGAAGTATGCCAGTGGTACAACTCAACGTAGAATATATATTTTTAATCTCTTGTGTCCATAACGTAAATCATAAAATGCATGTATTCTCATCCCGAAATATTTAGAGTTTAAAAGTGGGACTATATATACTCACTTTTGCCTTGAAGGTATTTATCACGACTTGGTCTCCGATAGATATCACGAACCTAACCATATATATAATATATCAACATATTTTCTTTTTAAGTAATCGTTATATATATATATATATATATATATATATATATATATATATATATATATATATATATATATATACTTTTAATACTTTTAATATTTTCTTAGTCCGTAGTTAGCAGTCCGATGTTAGTGGTCCACAATTAGTTTCTCAATAAAATAAATAAAGACCCCATCGTATTCGTATTGATCAGAATTAATCTTGACCCATGGTACCATGTTGTCAAATGACGTGTTGCGTACATAAAGTACCGTGTTGTCAAATGACTTGTTGCGTACAATCATGAGGTCTTATGATTAATCTTCTCGTGTTGTTTACGGGTGGTCCTGAAATATGTAAAATCAAATCATAAGTAAATATATATGAAATGTCATATTAAGTAGAAATATATGATTAATTTAATTTTTCTCCAAATATTTTCGTAGCTAAACTAGCTTCGCATACCCGATCTTGTTTTAGTCGTAGTTTCTTCATTACAATTCCGTTTTTGTTGGTTCAACTTGCCACTTCCTTGGATCGAGTCAAATTTTAAGAATATGAACTGAAAATACCTTAGGTTGTATTCGAAATCACAGGTTATAGGTCAAACTTTGGTGAAACTTATGAAAGTGATCATTTTCCATCATAAAAACAACATTTAATGATCATTTTTCTAAAAATACTTACACTTTGAGTTAAACCATGAAATTTTTACGTGTTAACATATTCATAAGAAATATCATTTTTCCAAAATATGAACTTCCAATTCAAAGCTTAAGATGGTTTTTAATTATCCAACCCAAAACAGCCCCCGGTTGCACTCCGACGACGTAGATTCAGTTTTAAGGTGTTCTTTGTAAAACCAAGTTATATCTTGTTAAGTTAGCATATCATTATGATATATTACAGGTCTTGAAGTGTTTTAAAAGTCAAGTTAGAAGGATCTATTTAGTTTGCGAACAAGTTTGAAATCATTCAAACTATGTTCTTGTTGTTAAAATTTTATACCACAAAATAAGATAGCTATATGAATATGAATTGAATAAGATTATGAATAAGGTTACTACCTCAAGTTACTTGGACAAAGTTACTGTAAGAGATGAGAAAAATCCTAGAATCAAAAGAGTGGTGGAGTTGGATTGAAAGATTGGAAGTAAACTTGTTTACTTGGAAGGATTTTTGAAGTGTTCTTGAATGGATTTTCTTATGATGATTAAGGGTTGTTTTTGAAGATAGATCTTCATGGTTATTTGCTGAGATTGTGAAGAACACTTAAGGTTCCTAAGAGTGTGTTTTTGGTTAGAGAAAATGTGTAGTAAAAATGAAAATGGAATGGAGTATAAACGGTGGTGAAAAGATGTATAAATTTGTAATATTGTGCAAAAGTCTTGTAATATGCCAAATTGATTAATCATGCATGCTAAGATCCAAAATTGGCTGACTCATGGCTGCTAATAAAGTGATTGTGATGTGTATATACCAATAGTAAATACGTATAGAAGCTGAGTATGATACGGGTACATATACCCTAGATATACGTATAAAAATCTTGAGAAAACGGAACGAGGATTCAAATATAGCTATCTTTTGTAAATATACTTATATTGTTTTATGTATATAAATCCTTTAAAAGTGATAAAATACATATCTATACGATACATGTATAAGCATTATAAGTTTTAAGTATTTAAGTCGAAGAACGTCACATATAGTTATCGTTTTGAAAACTTAAGTTAGTAGTCTCAAAATATACTTATAACTCATTGTTATTAGTACACAATGAGATGTTAAAACATTCTTAGATCATGTTAAATATATAAAAATACATATATATACACAAACGTATAATTATCGTATGTTATATAGTTCGTGATATCATCGGTCAAATTGGACGGTCAAACGTTGTGTAAAACTCTTTTCAAAAACATAAGTCTCAACAATTTAGATTGCTTATCATGTTGGTAAGGTTTAATTTATGTAAATATTAATCTTATAAGTGTAAAACGATCGAAAAAATCCGGGTCGTTACAGTGATAAACACAATCCACCAAAAGGCGGATGAAAAGCAGTTTGGGATTAACGGAATAAAGCACAATAATCTGCTTACCTTAAGACAAAAAAGGACACCATTAATTGTTCACTATGGCTGCAACCAATAAATTGCCTTACCAAGAGGTGACCGATGGCTGGCACATTTCACCATCACAGATTTAACAAATTGTCAAAATGAAATAACAAATAAAACATCAGCACTATTAATATAAAACATCAGCACTATGCGCTAGAGGCTTACAACAAATACGCTATTGATTTAGGACATTACTTATATCTTTACATTCAGCAAGACCTTTATATTTAGATTATGATTATTAGAAAATTTACATGAAAATAAGTTTTGCCTTTGCTATGTAGTTAAACCAAGTACTGGTCAATACTATTGCTAGTCAAAATGGTTTTGGTAAACTGTACTACTCGTCAAAAAAACTTTGGCTGATCCAAAGCATTAATGATGTTTGTTTGACCCAACCCTTGCTATGTGGTTAAATTAAGTTCTGGTGAATAGGTTTTGTATTTGGATATGTTTCTGAACTATTATGTTAAATACAATAATGTAGTCCCCCATATTTTCTTTACAATAATATGCAATAACCTTCCGTCTATGATATGCCATGATCAATATAGATGTTATTCAGCATTTAGTAGTAAATTACTTTAATTATAGTAGTTATTATTGTTTAACTATTCTTTGAAAAATTTGGTCAGCAAAATGAATCTGAGCATGTGGATTGACGGAGTTTAACAATTGGTATATGATATGATATGCTAATTATCATGTAATTCACCTTTCAGCAACTGGATTTAATCATTTTAATTTGCAGATCTCAGAAGCATAAAAAGTACATCTGTTTTACGTTTACTTGACACAAATTAGATGGTAACTTCACTTCTTAAAGCACTCCCTATCAACACTATTCTAAGGTGTCATGTAATTATTCCTCATTTCATTTATTAAAAATGTGTTGTATGAACTTGCTTTGTTTTTGCTGTGGGGTTTTGTGTTACATTGAAACTCATAAACAACCATCTATCATGTATGTATACTAAATTAAAATGTCAGACTACAAACAAAAGAGATTCGGGCACAATAAAGAACATCAACAAACATATATAAATCCATAAACCATCAACAATTTGTAAAAAATAATTCTGTTATTGAGGGCGACGATGCGAAATCCGAACATATCTAACAACAATCAGATGAAAACCAACAACACCCCAGAAAAAAGTAGGTAAAAATCGATTAACGTCGGGAACAAAACCTACGACGGTAGTGACGACTGCTTCAAATTAATCTTACAAAACCCTAGGGTTAAATTGAAGTCGCCGCCACCAACAAAATAGAACATCAGATCATATGATGGTGGTGATACGAAATCGAAGAAAACCGGGGTTAATTTGCAATGTTCAGATCAGAATGAAAAACCGTAGATGTAAAGGAAAATCGCACGCAGGAGCGGAGAAGAGAGGAGAAGAAGTAGGTTAAATCGAAGTCGCCGCCACCAACAAAATAGAATATCAGATCAGATGATGGTGGTGATACGAAATCGAAGAAAACCGGGGTTAATTTGCAATGTTCAGATCGGAATGAAAAACCGTAGATGTAAAGGAAAATCGCACGCAGGAGCATAGAAGAGAGGAGAAGAAGTAGGTTTTTTTTTTTATTATTATTAAATAGGCGAGTGAGTAAAGACGCTAATGCCGTTTTAATATTTTTTGTGAAATAAACGACCAAATCTGGGATGCCTAATAGTATATAAGGAAATGTATGCTTATGTTAACTCTAGTGTGGTTTTTGAAGTGGACAAATTTATAGAAGTTCAGCTTGCCTCCCCTCATTGTACTTTGACAATTTCTCACTATTTGTGAGAAATTCCTTTTAATTATATTCTGTTATAATTCAGTAGGCTTATAACTACCTTTAGTGGTTCTTGACTGTAGAAGGTATATAGAGATAGAGATACTGTAAAACGGAGAAAACAAAGGTTGAACAAAAGGTATGAGTAATTGGTTTTTTATTTATAGAAAAATGTACAATGAGAGTTTGGTGGCATTTGGAATCTAGAGAGAGAGAGTGTTTTGTTAACCAAAAAATACATACAATAAACTCTAACTCAACACACCTATTTATACTCAAAAAATATACTATGCAATATCTATAATAATAATAAAATTATCATCCAATTATTACTTTTATAACACTCCCCCTTGGATGATAATTTTATTAGTGAATAACTAGTATTGCCTCGTTAAAAACCTTGCTAAAGAAAACCCTTTGGGATAAAACTTTAGCTAAGGGAAAAAGAGTGCAGCATAGAGTTGACTCCCCCTCAAGTAGGCAACGCCTGAGTTGTTACATCTTCTGAACATGCCTCATGCCAATATTATGAACGTGTGTTCTGAAAATAGCAGTTAGCAGTGCTTTGGTATAAAGATCAGCAGAGTTGTTGATTGAACGTATCTCATTTTAATCTGGTTGTCTTTTACGATATCTTGAGTATATGAGAAAAATCTGAGGTTTTCATCTGAAACTGTATCATCTAAATCTTTTATGTACAAGTTTGGCCCTCGTGATTTGTCTACAGTCTCCTTCATGGTTTGTTCAAACCGTTGTTTCAGTTCCTATTCCCTTTCAGTCTTTTTCTGAGCCTTACCAATATACCATTCTTTTCCATCAAACTTATGACCGTTAAGACCGTTTATAGCTTTAGCGCCTCGTCAGCATTTATGTTTTGTTCTGTCATTTTTGATACTCTTCTTTCATTTGTATTATGTAAGCTGTATTATCTTCATAGATAGTTGTTACGCTTTTATAGCGTTCTAGTCCACAAGAATCAATAATGATTTGTATCATTGATCTTAACTAAAATCATTCCCGAGTAGCTTCATGTAATGCAATCACTTCGGCATGATTTGATGATGTTGCAACAAGTGTTTGTTTTGAGAACGTCATGATATTACGGTGCCTCCATTTAGGAATACATATTCAGTTTGAGATTTAGCTTTATGTAGATCGGATAAATAATCTGCATCTGTATAACCAAACAAATCTTGTTTCGAGTTGTTAGAATAAAATAATTATAAATCAGTAGTTCCCCGAAGGTATCAAACTATTTGTTTGATCCCATTCCAATGTCTTTTGGTAGGGGCTGAGCTGAACCTTGTCAACAAATTAACTGCAAAAGAAATGTCAGATCTTGTATAATCTATAAGATACATAAGAACCTCAATTGCACTAAAATATAGAACTTCCGATCTGTTAAAATTTTCATGATCTTCGCATGGATGAAATAGATCAGTGTCAATATTGAGTGATCTAACAACAATGAGTTTGTCTTTAAAAAAAATGTTTTAAAATCTTTTCGGTATAAGTTGTTTGATGTACAAGTAAACCATTAGGCATATGCTCAATTTGCAATCCAAGGTAATACTTGGTTTTTTCAAGATCTTTCATTTCAAAATAATTCTTTAGAAGTTGAATGATTTCATAGATCTCTTTATTTGTTCATATGATGTTAAGAACATTGACATAAACAACTACGATCTCATATCCGAACATTGTTTTTATAAAACATACGTGCAAAATAAGTTTATATTTATACCCTTTTTTTTATCAAGTAGTCATTTAATCGGTTATACCACATACGTCCCGTTTGTATAAACCCACTTAGAAATCTTTGTGATTTAATGGAATATATTCCCTTGGGTTTTACATTAGATGCTTATGATACCTTAACCCTTTAGGTATATTCATATATATCACTATTAAGTGATCCATACAGATAAGTAGTAACAACATTCATGAGATGCATTTAAATAACTACCAGGTTGATTAAGTATCTAATAAGTAATTGTATCCATTACAGGAGGATAATTTTTCCTCCTAATTCATTTCTGGTCTTTGTGGGAAATATTGAGTTACAAGTCTAGTTTTGCCTTGTAACTTCATTTGCACATTTCTTTTCGGATAAAAATTCATTTGTATCCCATACGTTTCACATCTTTAAAAGTGATAACGATTGATCCGAAAACTTTTCTTTTATCGAGCGATTCTAATTCAGCTCTTATTGCTCCTTTCCATTGAGCTCAATCATGTCCATTTTGTATATTCAATGACAGATTTTAGTTCCAGATCATCATCTTTATTCATGATGTCATTGTAACATTATATGAAAATATCTCATAGAGATTTTAGTTTCATTTCGGTTCCATAATATTGCATAATTTATGGCAATTTTAGTATTTACATTTATCAATATCCTCTGCAGAAGGAATATTGATTTGTGGTTCTTCTTGAACACTTTCTCTTACCTCATTATCAGCTGATTTTCTTTTTCGAGGATTTTTATCTTCGGAACCAATTGATCTTCCACGTTTGATGCGTGGCAAAGACTCAACAGTGACATTATTGCCAGCTTTTGGAATTTCAGTTCGAGCTGGAGCATTTATCGCTGGTATATGTGATTTAGTCACTTTTTTATATCTGTAAATGCATAAAGTAATTAATTTGCAAGTTCTTGCATATGCATTATTTTTGAACTTTCGTTTCACATTCTTTTGTGCGAGTTCAATATACCTTAATTGATGTTCACATCATGAAGCATCATTTTATTTTTTATTTTTATTTCTCCCCCTAATCTAGGGAACAATGTTTTATTAAAATGACAATCAGCAAAACGTGCTGTAAAAACATCACCCATCATGGGTTCAATATATCTTATGATTGAAGATGTTTTATATCCAAAATATATTATCATCTTTCTTTGAAGAACCATTTTATTGTGTTGTGGTGATACAATTGGAACATACACTGCACAACCAATGTTTTAAGGTAGAAAATATTTGGCTCTTGGCCAAAATCAAGTATTAAGTGAAAATATTTACGACTTCCACATGGTATAATGCGAATTAATGTCGCAGCATGTAAATTTACATGTCCACATATAAATATTGAGAGATTTGTACTCATTATCAATTGTCTAGTTATTAGCTGTAAGCGTTTATCTATTGATTCAGCTAAACCAATTTTGTGTATGCACATGAGCAACTGGATGTTCAACAACAATCCCTGTAGATATATAATGATCATTAAATGCTTGAGATGTTAACTCACCAGCATTATCAAGTCTCATCCTTTTAATGGTGTAATCAGAATAATGTGTTCTCAATTTAATAATTTGTGCAAGAAACTTTGCAAATGCCATATTACGGCTTGATAACATACAAATATGAGACCATCCGCTAGATGCGTCTATTAGAACCATGAAATATCAAAATGGTTCACATGATGGATGAATTGGTTCATATATCTTACCTTGAATTCTTTCAAGAAACATTTGTGATTCTTTTTCACAATATACTTTTCATTAATCACCATATGTGCTTTCCATTAATCACCATATGTGTTTTTTTTTTTTTTATAAATCACCATATGTGTTTTTTTTTATCATATATCCTTTTCACCATATACGCTTTTAATCATATGCGCTGTGTTTTTCACCATATGCGCTTTTAATCATATGCGATTTTCATCATATTCGCTTTTTATCATATGCGCTTATCATATGCGATGCGCTTTTTATCATATGCGCTTTTTATGTGAATAGTAAATTAATTAATTTCGTTTTACTATTCATATGAATTAATTTAGATTTACTATTTTGTTAATTGAGTAATATATATATACATCATATACTTGTGACTCCGAAGGCTCAAATGAATTTGACCATATAGTTATACGTTGTACCTTGCACATTAATTTTCAGTAGAAGCTTTAGATGCATATTATTTTCAGTAGAAGCTTTAGATGCACTTTTTTTTTTAATCACCAAATACCACAAACACTTTGTTTGCGTTTGTTCATAGTCATCAATGAAAACCATTTTCTTTAATTTTATTTTATACAATAAAATTAACGCATCATTATTCTTTTCAAAAACAATAATCTATTGTTATTGTTCACTTGTGCCATGTTTAACAACAAAAGTCAACAACCTCTGTCTTGTTTGTTGTGGCAACCAAAAACAACATTTGCTTTTGTTACCGAGAATCCAAGACCAAAAAACAATTAATTTTTAATTAATCTTTTATCAAAACCATAAATGATTTTATTGATCTACGTTGATATGGCCATAAAGAATTGACGGCTGACCTACTTTTGTAAGTGTATTTCGGCTATCATCCTGAAAACGCACAACGACCTTTTTTTTTTTTATGAACTATTTGTTTCATATCTAGCTTAGGCAATTATTGTGAACATTTGGTCCCTATAAGAGCATTTATTTTTTAGACTTTTAGTTGATTTGTACTTGTCACAATTAGGGATAGCACCCGCGGGTCGTGGATGCGGATCCATTGGATCCATCACCCGTACCCACGGATTTTTTTTTAAGAGACATCCAATTGAACCCTTGTTCGTTGAAACAATTTGACTATATTTTTACTCCCCATTATTAAATGGGCCATTTTGATGCACACTCTTAAAAAAATAATTTGTTTTTTAAGTTTTATTATTCAACCTCCTTTTTTCAACGGTCACGTTTTTAACAAAACATTTGACAAGTTTGGAAAAAAGTTTTTTATTGATTATCATCAAAAGTTTTCTATTGTCACTCTACTGGATGAAATTATGGCATACAACCAAAATTGCAACCCAACACTACATAAGAACAAAAAGGTTGTTTTTAATTAACATATGTATATGTGTTAAACTCGGAATAATAATAACTTATTTTAGAAAATTAACATAAGACATGTTGAAACATTTTTGTCACATTTAGCTCATCAAGTCTAATACTTATCATTGATAGATTTTATCACGTCTAGGAGATGTTTACTTTTTTCTTGTATTAAGTCCTACTTTCATTTACCTTTGTTTGGAAAAAAGTTTTTTTTTTACTTTGCTTTCCCCCTTTCTGTAAAACTCATTTAAACACTTTCTTTGTTTTTTTTTTTTTTTTAAAAACTTCCTTTTTTTTACGTTACCCGTAAATTATAAATATATAAAAAAAACTTTTTGTTTAATTTTTTTTTCTAGTTTTTAAAAGGCCACTTGACCAATTTTTTAATTCTTTCACAACACCTGATATCGTGATCGTGACCTTTCACCAAAGCAAGAGATATTCTTGATAAACTAAACACGGACTCGTGTTTGAAATTGTCGGCCACAAAAAAAATTCATTTGATAAAAGTATATATTTTTTTTTAGTTATAGAAGGAGACCACTTCATTTTCAATACTTCATTTTTGACAAAAAACTATTCCATTTTACCATCCCCTTTTTTTCTTACTTTAACTTTTAAGATATACTTTTAATAAAAATACAAACTACTTTTTCTTATTTTAACTTTTAAGATTTACTTTTAATAAAAATACAAGCTACTTTTTGTATTTTAACTTTTAAGATTTACTTTTAATAAAAGTACAAACTACTTTTTATTATTTTAACTTTTAAGATTTACTTTTAATAAAAATACAAACTACTTTTTTTTTATTTTAACTTTTAAGATTTACTTTTAATAAAAATACAAACTACTTTTTCTATTTTAACTTTTAAGATTATAAATTTAAGAATAAACATTAGTATGCATGAAATAAATAATGATTAATTGCATAAGTAATCATAAATGTTAGATAACATATAAAGACCCCATCGTATTCGTATTGATCGGAATTAATCTCGACCCATGGTACCGTGTTGTCAAATGACGTGTTGCGTACATAAAGTACCGTGTTGTCAAATGACGTGTTGCGTACAATCATGAGGTCTTATTAACATAAATATAAATGTTAGTGAAGTTAATAAGAGTTAGATTACAGAAAATATAATTCAGGTGGTATAACCGACCATATATAACTTAAATAACATAAATATAAATGTTAGTGAACATAACTGTAAATGTTAGTATACATAAATAAATGTTAGATAACATAAATGTAAATGTTAGTATACATAAATAAATGTTAGATAACATAAATGTAAATTAGGCGACAGTGTCGACCATATATCATTTAGGTGGTATAACCGACCATATATTAGTTAGGTGGCAGAGCCAACCATATTTAGTATAAATGTTGAGATAATCGTGCTGATAACGTGTTATAATTCAGTAGGCTTATAACTACCTTTAGTGGTTCTTGACTGTAGAAGGTATATAGAGATAGAGATACTGTAAAACGGAGAAAACAAAGGTTGAACAAAAGGTATGAGTAATTGGTTTTTTATTTATAGAAAAATGTACAATGAGAGTTTGGTGGCATTTGGAATCTAGAGAGAGAGTGTTTTGTTAACCAAAAAATACATACAATAAACTCTAACTCAACACACCTATTTATACTCAAAAAATATACTATGCAATATCTATAATCTATAATAATAATAAAATTATCATCCAATTATTACTTTTATAACCTATTCAAGTTTTTTATAAAAAAAAAAAAAAAGGACACAACTCATTATTAGAACGGACTCCGTGACTAGACTATTAGTTAGGTTAGTATTGTCTAACTCAATTGTATAAATGAGTTTGAGTTGCTTGGTCATATCAGCCTAACTTATAATCTAGTTACATTCTAATAATGAGTTGTGTTATATTAGGTACTCATATGTGACTCAAATTTGATTATATCCTTTATCATGAACGCGTGCAATGTATATTTGTCTCTTGTCATCTTTTGCCTACTTATTGCCATGAGAAAAGGTTGAATAAGAATGTAGTTTTAGACTACAAACAACTTGGGCTAGTGGCAAACCTAATCCATATTCTATATGCATACAATACGGACAAATGCCATGTTGTTAAATGGCAAACCTAACATAACAAACATTATCATACCAAAAAGCAATTACGGGGTACAATAATACTGGACTCAACTACATACAATTGTCTGGTCAAACAATTACGAAGTACCATATTGTTAGGAACTATAGAAACTACACTATTTTCTGCCAGATGTTATACTATGGTTAGAGTAATTAAGTACTTAAGTAATGATTTTTGGATTATCAGGAAATAGTAACGGTTACGAATAGGCTAACGATATATTCACCATTAAATTGATATATCCACCATCACTATGTATTAACAAGTTGTACAATACAACTTGTCAATGCATACAACTATCCTATGAATGTCATTATGGTTATGATTATGATATGAATTCAGACTACTTCCTATGCCTTTTACGTCTATTTACAATTACAATACCGTAACTGTTAGGAATAAAGCACACAAGTCCTAACAGGACTTGATAACCCTAGGTTATCAAACTCACTTACAATAAATGAAAATAATTGATGTATATGAAGAAGCTAGCAAAAGCGATAAAGACAAGAGAATTTAACGAGGTTATATGTAATCACGAATAATTACTTTAATCTTCGGCCACCAAAGAGAGTTTTTTATTGATAATTTTCGTGGATACATGTATGAGTTACAATAAGATGTTTAAATAGGCAAAACTCAACAAGGAAATAACTTTGGGAACAAGAAAACGCGTTTTTCCTCGTCAGACTCCCTGATAGGCTTAAGCCGCGCCGCGGCTAGAGGAGTTGCACCGTGGCTTAAAGCATGATTTCGAATCCGACAGCATTGCACTTTCAAACCTCAATCCAAGTGTTAAGCCGTGCCGTGGTGTGACGATCCTTCCAAATCCCTTTGGACGAATACATCATTCATTGATTTCATAGTGAGGTTTTGACCTCTATATGATATGTTTTGTAACCATTGCATTCTTTTGAAAAGGCACACCATATATGAATATATAAATCCAAGGTTTTCGACGTCTGATGATTTCTACATATAGACAATCACCGTATATAATAGTTTACAATACTACATCCGTTGACAATGCAGTTAAAATAAGATACATGGTGATGATTTTGTGAATGCAAAGTTGTCTTGAATAAAGCATGTATGACTCCATGCATATAGCTTGTATCACATATAAGCAAACAGCGGAAGACTTCTAGGGAACCTGAGAATAAACATGCTAACAAGTGTCAACACAAACGTTGGTGAGTTCATAGTTTTAGTGTTTTGCATAATCTGTATATAAAAGTGGATCACACGATTTCAGTTGTTTCATCCAGAAACGTTTATCAATAGATTCTACATAACAGAGCACCCTGGTAACTAAGCTTTAACGTTATAATGATAAATACCCCATTCGTTTTAATACACGCAAACCAACGTGTCCTAAACTCAAATAACACACGTCCGTTAAAAGGCTAGCGATCTAGCTCGGACGGGGATGTCAAGCCCTATGGATCCATATACTGTTATTCGCGCCCACCAGTCCACATCCTATGTACTGGCAGTTACTAGTTACCAAAGCTAAGGGATTTTCGGTTTAAACTCAGTGTAGAATTAAGTATGTACTTGTATCCATTGCGTTTTAAAATAAAGTGCATGTATTCTCAGCCCAAAAATATATTACAAAAGCAATTAAAAAGGGAGCAATGAAACTCACCTTAGCAGCACATAAAGTTGTTCATCGTAATGTGACGGAAACTCGGAATATCAAATAATCGTAGATCTCAACCTAGAGAACATATGTTGGTCAATAAATATCTATCAAGCTAGGTCAGGTCATAGTGTATCATAATTCTAATGCTCGAGATTGACATACAAAAGTTTATCAAAAGTCGTTTCAAAAAGTCAATTTTGATAATAGTTAATAAAACGAGATGTGCCTTATATAAGGATTCATTTACTCGATTAGTAATATTTGAAAATCCAATTTATCAATCTTATGAACAAGTTGTTTAAATCTTAATTGCAGATTCAAAAGCAATTTCAATTAACGTTAATCATAATTCAGTTGATCATATCTTTTAATCCGTTCATCAAAACTATTCGATATCTAAATGAAAAGTTATTGATTTTTCGCCAGCTTTCCAAAAACATGCATATCATATACCTTTATCAGTAATATATGTATTTAATTCGTGCTTCATCATAAAATGTTTAACGACGAAATTTAGCATACAAGCATGCATAAATATATATACTCGAGCACTACTCAGGGATACACTATTAATATATAAAAGATAAAATATGTGTGCTTACGTATCAATATTGAGATTCAATATTGTAGTAAAGTACGCAGACGTAACAGAGATGATAAACACTAGGTTTGACTTGCGAATATTACCCACGAATATTACCCATAACCTCCATAGCTATAACCCATAGTTTCCTTAGCTTTATCCCGCTCGAAAACCATTTTTGAAATCGTTTGGACATGACCTCGTCGTAGTATTTTATGTATAATACTAATAATAATAATAATAAGATTAATAATAATATTAACCTTAATAATAATAATACTAATAATAATAATAATAATAATAATAATAATAATAATAATAATAATAATAATAATAATAATAATAATAATAATAATAATAATAATAATAATAATAATAATAATAATAATAATAATAATATAAATAATAGTATAAATATATATATCAGAGAGAAAGAAAGAAATAAATATGAAGGTGTAAGGATTCGGGCAGAACTCGTGGCCTTTTATAGACTTGGCCAGATTTTTAGGGTCATGCGATCGCATGGCTGTGATGCCCAATTCCCATGCGATCGCATGGGGTGCTGATCCATCTCACATTTTTTTGTACACTAGCTTGTCGACATGTTTTTTAATTATAAATATAATATATTTAATTTATATAATTAATTATATATTATATTAAATTCACATGCATAGTTGACTTGAAATTTTTGTTCCGATAAGTCGTACGTTGTTACTCGACTTATGTCCCGGTTTCGGTTTCTCGAACGCATTTTCGTACACTTAGAAAACTAATACTTTACGTTTCGTGACTCGTACCTTTGTCAAAATATAATCTTAAATTATCCATAAACTATACCACTCAAAGTATATCTTAAACTTTCGAGTGTTTTGGTCATTTACTTTTATAAATCATCCTCTCGTTATTTACCAATATAATAGTATTATTAAACGTTTTATAACCAAATTAATATTATATTTTATCATATTATTAAATATATATATTTTCAATATAAACATGTTTTAAATATACGTCGCAAGTTATTCATACAATTAATATTCCAACTTATCATATATATTCAAATAAATATTTAAACCAATAAGTTTAATGTACGGTATCAAACAATTAATACATTGTTACGTTTTCAAGTTATAGTATATATATATATGTATCTATATACATATAATTGTTCGCGAATCGTCGAGAACAACCGAAAGGTATTTGAATATATGAAATTAGTTCAAAAATTTTGAGATTCAGTTTTACAGACTTTGCTTATCGCGTCGAAAATATTAATCATAAAAAGATTAAGTTTAAATTTGGTTAGAAATTTCCGGGTCATCACAGTACCTACCCGTTAAAGAAATTTCATCCCGAAATTTGTGTGAGGTCGTCATGACTAACAATAAAAATGTTTTCATGCCGTATATGTGTTAATAAATAGAGTTTTATCACCGTTGAATAATATGGATAAAACAATCCGATTATTCGAAGCGTATGAGAGAAGTTATCGTAAAAGAGTGAAATGAAGAATAGAGATTCGTCTTAACTCTTGACGTATTAACGATTGATTTCCGTAATTTAAGGAATAGAAAATCTTCATAATCTAAATAAGATTTGATTCTTCGAAATTTAAGGAAATTAAGATTTCTTTTGATTAAATGCGTAATTTGCCTTGATTGCTATGTTTGATATTTCGCTATAAATTGATCTCTTTCGTTTCATTATTTTCATCACTCTTACATCTTCTTCCTCATTTCCTATTTTCAAAATATTGTGAAAAATGCTTCATCCAGTTCTGATTCTTGATATACTCCTAACTTTCATATCTGTCATTCTTCTTTTTCATCTACCACCGGAGGAATCTGCTTACTTCTACTTTGCTCTTGGGGTTATAATGCTTTTAATTCTCCCGTGTCTTTATGTTGCGATAAACATTGATATACACGGTTTGTAATTTATGTGTTGTTATCGGGCTTTATATTCTCCCTTATATTTCAAAGTTCCTGCTTCTGTCTTCTATAATTATTGTCATCCCCAGTTAATGCTTTCTTTTATTTGCTGCAATTTATACCTCAATTTCTATTTCGGAGTTTTGTCCCTTCGTTTCTTCTTCTTGTGACTAAGCATTGCTTGTAATGGTCCAGAATTCGCAGATATGAATTTCGGAATGAACATTGTTAATGTTCTAAGAAGAAAATAGTAATGGCACGATCTTGATTTGTTAAATTACCAGAATACCCTGGAAAAGACAGAATCATCAAGAAATATTTTCTTGATATTTTAGAGATTAACTAGAATACAAGAGTCGTATGACATAGCACATGATGACGTTATGATCTGTGAATCATCACGTTCCATTCAGAAACTCAGCATGACTTACTGTAATATAATCACGTTGATCAAGTGTCATTATATTATACTAACTCATGCTTCAGCTCCCAACACCACTTCAAAAATATTCATATTTTAAACTCGAAGGTTTCAGAATTTAGAAACTAAAATAGTTTCTTTTATGATGTAACACAGATATCATAAGGAGAAAATTGATTTCTGATAAGAATGATTATGGAATTATCTCCAGAAATATGGAGGATATTTATAATGAAAGATACGATGATATCTTAGAATTTCTAATATCAGAGGATGATGAAGAATATTGTCCGCAAGGGTTTAGATTCGGAAGCAAGGTATTCGTTAATGGCTTCAGCAAATACTGAATCATTTGGATTTTTGGAAGGCAGGTTTCGTCCTTGTGATTTATCCACAGCCTCCTTCATACTTTGCTCAATCCGTTTTCCAGTTCCAAACCTTTTCTTTTTCTGAGCTTTACCAACACACTATTCTTTATCATCAAACTTTTTACTGTTAAGGTCGTTTACAGTTTTTGCTGCTTCATCAGTACTTTTCAAAATTTCGAGAACTAGTTCACGGTTTAAGGTGTTTTTCAGAAACTTCACATTAAAAGTACGTAAGTATAGGAGATAGATATTATATGTACACATATAACTGTTGGAGTAGACATGCTGCGAGATTTTAAAATACTGATTGCTGATTCCCAGTAATTGGCAAGACAATTCTTGTTATAAGATGCAGATGAGTAAATGATGGGGTTTCGATAAATATAATGATTTTTCGGAAAGTCAAAGATCAGTGAAGTTGTTGGTAAGTTTATTTGTGGTGGAACATAAACGGTTCCCCGGTAACGATGGCGAAAGGGGAAACGTATATATCAAGGTTATAATAAGGCTGTTTCGACTGAAGAATCGAAGTTGACTTGCTGGAGCTGTGACAAACTGACTACTTTGTAAAGGGACTGCAAAGTTACTTTAGCTAATAAATGCCAAAGGGTCTAACACGGATACTTGTTAAACTATGACTTTGGTTTCAAGAGTTTTTCAGGTACATAACTGTGGGTAACATGTGGTTGGATCATCATCTCGATTGTTCATTATTTGAAGTGTCTTCATGAATTTTGAAGGATTTGAACACCGATCGTAATATATGATGTTCTAGCACAGTTTTGAAATCAAAATACAGCTTTGAAAGATGTAGAAATCTAAGAGTGATGATATCGGTTATATCTCGCCTTGGATTTTGATATGTTAAAATCAGAATATGTAATTGAATTTGAATGAGTATGGTTGTTTTGATTTCTATGAAAGAATATATCTCGTGGTGAAAGTAGTGAGTATAGTTGATGATTTGTTGCATCAGAATTGAAGAAAGTAACATATTAATTGTGAATTTATATATATCTTTAGGTTACTACCTACCCGTTAAAATATTCTCCCATTAACAGTTTGTACAAAAGAATTTTTAATTACAATCTTTATGAAAATATACCTACATATATATTTTCTTTAGATGTAATCATGGATTTATAATATTAATCTCATCTGGTTTTCGATTAGGACTAGAATATATAATATTTAAAACTTTAGATATTACATAATCGCTGTAGAATATTTCTCCAATGAAGTTGTGAATCAATACTTCATCGGTTATTGTTGTTGGTACTCCTTAGTATCTATGGTGCGTATGACGTTGATGCTCGTGGAACATATTGTGATGTTGAATCATGGGATGTGGATGTTGGTACTGTTGGTGTTGATGATGGTGGTACTGTTGATGCCGGTGATGCTGCTGGTGCTTGTAACCTTTGCACCATATTCTCCAAAGCCACTACTCGATCGCGAAGCTCGTTGACTTCTTCTATTACACCGGGGTGATTGTCGGTTCGGACGAGCGGATGAATAAGATCTGGAATTTGAGATAGTATATAATCATGATGAGATACTCTGGAAATTAGAGAGAAAATGGTATTACGAATAGGTTCGCCGGTAAGTGCTTAAGGTTCTTCGCCAAGAGGGCAATGTGGTGGATGGAAGGGATCGCCTTCTTCTTGTCTCCAATGACTAAGAAAGCTACGAACTCATCCCCAATTCATCCAGAATAGATGATGGCTAATTGGTTGATCCATTCCGGTTACACAGTCTTCGGAGTTCAGGTGAATATCCATATCGGAATAGCTGTCGGAATTTAAGGAATTTTAACTAGATACGTGATCCATCTTGTATAATCAGGGAATTGATTTTTGATATAAGATAGATTATAGAATTTAGATTGGTACTCTTCAATACATAATTTACATATGTATATATAATACCAAAATCCCGTAAATTACGGAGAAATTTTTGGAAGATGTCAGGAAAAGTTTACAGTAACAGATATGCTAAGATATGAATTTTGTCGGTACACTATCTATGCAGTAAATGCAGTAAGACATGTCTAGACTTAGGAATGATAAGCAAGTAATTTTTGACGATAAATGGTAAGCAAAACTCGGTAAAAACAGATACGGTCATAGTCCAGACTCACTAATGCATCCTAACAATTACCAGTTAAACACACTAATGCAAATTCTGGTTTCCTATGACCTCAAGCTCTGATACCAACTGTGACGATCCTTCCAAATCCCTTTGGACGAATACATCATTCATTGATTTCATAGTGAGGTTTTGACCTCTATATGATATGTTTTGTAACCATTGCATTCTTTTGAAAAGGCACACCATATATGAATATATAAATCCAAGGTTTTCGACGTCTGATGATTTCTACATATAGACAATCACCGTATATAATAGTTTACAATACTACATCCGTTGACAATGCAGTTAAAATAAGATACATGGTGATGATTTTGTGAATGCAAAGTTGTCTTGAATAAAGCATGTATGACTCCATGCATATAGCTTGTATCACATATAAGCAAACAGCGGAAGACTTCTAGGGAACCTGAGAATAAACATGCTAACAAGTGTCAACACAAACATTGGTGAGTTCATAGTTTTAGTGTTTTGCATAATCTGTATATAAAAGTGGATCACACGATTTCAGTTGTTTCATCCAGAAACGTTTATCAATAGATTCTACATAACAGAGCACCCTGGTAACTAAGCTTTAACGTTATAATGATAAATACCCCATTCGTTTTAATACACGCAAACCAACGTGTCCTAAACTCAAATAACACACGTCCGTTAAAAGGCTAGCGATCTAGCTCGGACGGGGATGTCAAGCCCTATGGATCCATATACTGTTATTCGCGCCCACCAGTCCACATCCTATGTACTGGCAGTTACTAGTTACCAAATCTATGGGATTTTCGGTTTAAACTCAGTGTAGAATTAAGTATGTACTTGTATCCATTGCGTTTTAAAATAAAGTGCATGTATTCTCAGCCCAAAAATATATTACAAAAGCAATTAAAAAGGGAGCAATGAAACTCACCTTAGCAGCACATAAAGTTGTTCATCGTAATGTGACGGAAACTCGGAATATCAAATAATCGTAGATCTCAACCTAGAGAACATATGTTGGTCAATAAATATCTATCAAGCTAGGTCAGGTCATAGTGTATCATAATTCTAATGCTCGAGATTGACATACAAAAGTTTATCAAAAGTCGTTTCAAAAAGTCAATTTTGATAATAGTTAATAAAACGAGATGTGCCTTATATAAGGATTCATTTACTCGATTAGTAATATTTGAAAATCCAATTTATCAATCTTATGAACAAGTTGTTTAAATCTTAATTGCAGATTCGAAAGCAATTTCAATTAACGTTAATCATAATTCAGTTGATCATATCTTTTAATCCGTTCATCAAAACTATTCGATATCTAAATGAAAAGTTATTGATTTTTCGCCAGCTTTCCAAAAACATGCATATCATATACCTTTATCAGTAATATATGTATTTAATTCGTGCTTCATCATAAAATGTTTAACGACGAAATTTAGCATACAAGCATGCATAAATATATATACTCGAGCACTACTCAGGGATACACTATTAATATATAAAAGATAAAATATGTGTGCTTACGTATCAATATTGAGATTCAATATTGTAGTAAAGTACGCAGACGTAACAGAGATGATAAACACTAGGTTTGACTTGCGAATATTACCTACGAATATTACCCATAACCTCCATAGCTATAACCCATAGTTTCCTTAGCTTTATCCCGCTCGAAAACCATTTTTGAAATCGTTTGGACATGACCTCGTCGTAGTATTTTATGTATAATACTAATAATAATAATAATAAGATTAATAATAATATTAACCTTAATAATAATAATAATAATAATAATAATAATAATAATAATAATAATAATAATAATAATAATAATAATAATAATAATAATAATAATAATAATAATATAAATAATAGTATAAATATATATATCAGAGAGAAAGAAAGAAATAAATATGAAGGTGTAAGGATTCGGGCAGAACTCGTGGCCTTTTATAGACTTGGCCAGATTTTTAGGGCCATGCGATCGCATGGCTGTGATGCCCAATTCCCATGCGATCGCATGGGGTGCTGATCCATCTCACATTTTTTTGTACACTAGCTTGTCGACATGTTTTTTAATTATAAATATAATATATTTAATTTATATAATTAATTATATATTATATTAAATTCACATGCATAGTTGACTTGAAATTTTTGTTCCGATAAGTCGTACGTTGTTACTCGACTTATGTCCCGGTTTCGGTTTCTCGAACGCATTTTCGTACACTTAGAAAACTAATACTTTACGTTTCGTGACTCGTACCTTTGTCAAAATATAATCTTAAATTATCCATAAACTATACCACTCAAAGTATATCTTAAACTTTCGAGTGTTTTGGTCATTTACTTTTATAAATCATCCTCTCGTTATTTACCAATATAATAGTATTATTAAACGTTTTATAACCAAATTAATATTATATTTTATCATATTATTAAATATATATATTTTCAATATAAACATGTTTTAAATATACGTCGCAAGTTATTCATACAATTAATATTCCAACTTATCATATATATTCAAATAAATATTTAAACCAATAAGTTTAATGTACGGTATCAAACAATTAATACATTGTTACGTTTTCAAGTTATAGTATATATATATATATATGTATCTATATACATATAATTGTTCGCGAATCGTCGAGAACAACCGAAAGGTATTTGAATATATGAAATTAGTTCAAAAATTTTGAGATTCAGTTTTACAGACTTTGCTTATCGCGTCGAAAATATTAATCATAAAAAGATTAAGTTTAAATTTGGTCAGAAATTTCCGGGTCATCACACGTGGCTAAAGGAGCCGCGCCGTGACTTAAAGCCGCAACAAAATTTTTTCTCGTTTTTCAAATCTTTGTTTAATTCGCTTCGCACTCCAACAGTAATATAGTTTCTACTATATCAGTTCAAGCATATACTTGGTTGATGCATCACTTAGCTAGGTGATCTTGCTTCAATGTCTTCTCGTACTCTACGGATTTGAATAACTCTGAAATGTTTCCTTTACCAAAACCACAACATCCGGGCTTTAGAACCGGTTTAACACCATCTTTTAAGGAAGTGCACCCAATTCTCTATATTATCTCTATAAATATGGTTGGCCTGTTCAACCAACAACAATTTTATGAATTAATATTAGTACTAGTTTCGTTATAAATATTAAATAACATGTTTATTATTAGGTTGACCCAAGTCTAACGGTGAGTTTTGATCCATTAGGGTTGTCTAGGTTTGACCTGTTGATATCAGGATAACGCAACAACTAAATGTTGTTAAGTTCAAATGTCATTGGATATGTAGTATCCATTTTTATCTTTCAAAAAACTAGTTAAAGTTCACTAAACCAAATAACAAGATAAATCAACTATATATAATGGGTAACGATACATGGACTTGAGTCATTTTGAAACAAGCTATCACACTTTTAGACTTTTAGTTACTAATAGATGACTATAGTTTACAATAAGAATTGATTAAAATGTTTAAACCTTTTCAGCCAAAAAATCTCAAATATATAATTGTTTGTATTTTAATTTCTATTTAACACCTGTCACAACACTTGCATGGAAAATTTTATCCGTTATACCCGTTTCAAGTGTCCTGAAGAATTCCTTTTCCTTAACAGCAGTCTATAGTTATGCACTACATGTTTGTTAATATGTATCTACATGTATGTGTTTATTGGGTATAATGTAATCTATCACCCAAAGACTTTTTGAAAACTTGAAGCAAAGTGCCTTCATGATCTTTGTCAACCAAAATCCCCAAGTCTTCACACTCCTTTATCTGCTCATCACTCAACATACTCCCAACCCTCTTCTTCAAATTCCGGTAATACGTTGATGGTAGCGGTGGCATAAACTCGAACCCACCAAAACCACTCCTTTGTTTCATCTCTCTCAGATTCCAAAATATATCTCCACTCTCCAATGCCAAATGTTGTATCCCACTATCCCAGGTCCTTCATTGTGGTCCAAAAACTCGATGCGGTGGAACCTACGGATGGCGAACAACTCGGACATTGGATTGTTTCGGACTGAGGTTTTGAGACCGAGTGAGTTAGGTTTGATAACGAGCTCTTGTTTTTTACACATGGTTTTGGGTAACGGGCGAGAGTGAGGTATTCAGTTGTATATAGTTGCATAAACTTTACACTCAAAACCTTATTGTATCTTTACATGTTAGTTAATTACATTACTATAATTAATTATCTTGAAACTTCAACCGAAAGAAATGGAACCATACGACTTAAAAAAACATGAGAATCTGATCTACAACTATTTACAAGATATTGAAGACGACGTGCGTCTCCAAATAGCATTTAGCACTACATAACAAACAGCTAATATATAAATACAAATACAAATAAATATTAAAGATCACATATAATTGTTGGGAAGATCGGTATCTTACAAGTGGTTACTTTTTTTATCCTAACAAGACCACATTAGTGATAAGAGAAAAATACGTATAACCACATTCTGCTCATTTAAACATGTGAAATAGTATCTGCCCAAAGTTGAAAAATACCATACTTTCAGGCAAGAAGAAAATTAAATGAACAAGATCATATAAATAAATAATAAATAATATCTAAACAAAAAATTACAAGACACTCAACCATGATTGGAAGAGATATATGAAGGAGAGCAAAACAGAGGCAATCCTGCACACAGGCCATGTAAAAGTTGGTATACATATACCAATTCTCTGGTCATACAAGGCAAAATACAGTAGGGTTCTTAGTAGTTTCTAATACACGATGTTAGAAGTACAAGTTTCTTGGCAACTGTTGACATTTAAAAAAGGTTTATGCAAAAAAAGAAATTCTTTTGTATACGACGAATATAGAAAAAGAACCATACAGCAGCTGCAGCTCTACATGAGAACCAGAATCATTTTTTCCCTTTTAAGCTTTTAGTTTGCAGCTGGTTTTGCAATAGCTTGCTTGATGGCTTCAGCATATGTCCTGTGTTGATATGTAAGTGTGGATTCCAGCAAGTCCCACAGAGATGTCTTTGGATTCCAACCTGGCATTTATAAAAAATAACTCCAGGTTAGAGCTACAGCAACGCAAATCAATTGTAAATTAATCATATTTCACAACTTTGTAGATCTTAATTGTTACCTAATTGTTTGTTTATGATGGTCATATCTGGGATTCTTTTATCGCTGTCATCATAACCCTCCCCATAGAATTCTTTGGAGCTAACATCAACGGTGGGAGTCTCTATTGAATCTTCTCCACTTACTTTCGAATATACCTATCCAAAGCAACAGGATATGTATTAGTCCATGTAACAAACTAAACGTGAGTACAAATTCAAACCACATTGACAAAATTAGGATAGAAAGCTTCATTGACCTGAGTCATCATTTCAGCAAGCTGTCTGACTGTAACTTCATTGTTTGGGTTGCCCACATTAAAGATGTGACCACTAGCTCTGGCAGGGTTTTCCTGAAAAACAAAGCAAAGTTATTAACAGTTATCAAAAACAAGATTATTATCAATGTTGATATATGGTTTAGTAGAAGGGGTAAAAGTTAAACATACAATCATCAAAAGAACAGCTTCAATAGCATCCTTGATGTAGATAAAGGTTCTTTGTGATTCACCACCATCAACAAGCTTGAGTGGTTCCCTTCTCAAAAGGTTCTAGATAGGAAGAAAAGAAGATATCATTCGTACATAAACTTCCAGGAAAAAAGGATTTTAGAAAGAAAAAAAAAAAAAAAACAAATACTGAATGGGATATTAAAACTAACATTGCTAAAGCACGCAAGAACCCTTGGAACACCCTCACTGGGACCATCGATCCCTGGAATGAAATCCATCCTGGGGCCAATCCAATTGAAAGGTCTAACTATCGTGAACACAAGACCGTTTTCTGCACCTTCAGCTGCAAAGGGAAGATATAAAAGAAGTAAGCAAGCAAGCCACAATTGATGTTATAAAAATAATATAATATATCATATGGTTAGAATTGTCTCACCATAGATTAGCCTCTCTATCAACTGTTTGGCACATGCATAGGACCATCTCTGCTTCTCAACTGAGCCAAATATGCATGGAGAAGTATCTTCTTTAAGAATATAGTAAGCAGGATCCTGTACACATTATCACCCATATTAACGACTTCTCTAAGATTTACTTATCATAAATAAAACAATTAATTTGATAAGGGTAAACAAGTATACAAGTGCAGGATCCTGCAGATGAAAGTAATCATTTATATAGAAAAGACAAATACAGCAACAATAAGCAATTGACACAAATAGACAATCAGAGTATCCACATATTATAACATAATCCAGTTTATACCTACTATCATATCTATGTACTTCAGCACACTTTATTAAAAAACAAGATCCTTATTCAACCGTTAGCAGGTTAAACTTGATGGTTGACCATCATTATCCACCACCAAAAGCAAGATAAAAAAATTACACTCGTGATCCAATCGACAGCTCGCCCATACTAATACATGAAGCTTTCAAAACATTACATTTAAAATTGTTAATGAACAGGTTTTGTTATTAACTTAAGTAGCTTATTTGATAAAATTTCTGTGTTGTACGCACTATGGAGATCAAGATTCATAATGTTATATGTAAGAAGATTGAGCATAAAGCAAAAAACCTGAGGAATTATGATATCATCATATATTTTATAATTTGTACCAAGTATCAACATTAGAACACACACCAAATACACTCTTTAAAATGTCAAAAACACATCCATGGTAGAACATATTGTAGCCACAGCACCAGCATATATCTTACACCATAACGCAATAACAATACAATTCACTATGTCAAAGAAACAACCAAAGGATGTATTACCTGTCGCAGAGGACTATCTTTTGGAAGATAACTACCTATTGTCTTCCCATATACTTCACAAGTAGAGAAGTGAATGAGCCTCTTGTTGTTTTCTGAGCAGTACTTCACCTATAAATGAAAGTCACATAATTTTTTTGCATCAATAACCGTATAACTAGGCTTCAAGATATACACGGCTCAATAGTCAAGCCAAAGCAATGTAAGATAGAAGCAGTGCATACCACGGGGAGTGCATCTATGAAATTGCTATAGATCGTGTCAAGAGGACGTGTATTGTAATCTGCTGGAGTACATATAGCCGCCAGATTTATCGTCTTGAAATAGATCAAAAATAAAAAAAAATTAGACAACTCATCACCAAACAAAAAAGTAATACCAAAACTGATTTGCATTTACCACAATCACTGATAACTAACAATCATTAGCATTTTAATTATGCATTCTGGGCTAACTTACACCTTAAACACATTACATCATTAAGCTAAAATAACTGATTCACTTATAGAGATATAAATCACACGATAAACTGATTTTAACAATTATATCAGCATTAACTAGGATATGTTTAGCTAACTTCCACTTTAAACATATCACATAGTTACAATAACGAACTTGCTGATCTGCATTCGTCAATAGTCAACACAGAATCACACCAATCAACAAGTATTAGCAATGATAATCTTATTATATAAGTAACTCATTCTTATAATCAGAACAAACTTACACCTTAATAATCATCATATAACTATCTTATTTTTATTATCAGAACAACCTTACACCTTAATAATCATATCAAATCATGAAGTATCAAAGCAAAACTCACCGATCTGCATTTAGTGAAGTCAAATCAAGCAATTCATCGGGTATCAACAATTATTAGGATATAATTGCTCTATTTCAAACTAAACCTCATGAAGTAACAATACATAATTCACTTGTCTACATTCAGTGATACATTTTCATCCAACTCACTGAGCTCTAACAACTATTAGCACTTCCTGTATTTAATTAATTATTAAATTAATTGATGTGAAGTAAGTTAACTTACACTTCCAGCATATCACATCATGATGTAACAATAACATAATTTTTATGTAGCAATACAATATAAGCATGCACTATATCTTACTTCTATACTTCCTCCAGATACATAACAAAATACAGTATAAAAACAACAAATCAGGAGAAAATGATTGACGAATTACCAGATCGGAGGTTTTAATCAGTCCTTCAAGACGCGAGTCGTTTTTGATATTCAAACGATGAAACTGAATTCGTCCGGTCCAAGGAAGAGAGTCCGGTTCAAGTAAGTGTTTGATCTTATCATTATAAACATCAACAGCTAACACAGTGTGTGGTGTTTCGTTCATCAATTTCTCACACAAATGCGAGCCGATGAATCCTCCGGCACCGATCATACAAATAGTCATCGGTTTTATCGTATTACCGTCCAGATCTACTCTCGCCGTCGACGATGCCATCTCGCTTTCGTTTTTTTTTTCTCACTCAGACGCACGTGATTGATTGTGTATGTATAGGTTTTGAAATGTGTACGTATAGGATAGGATTGGATTTGAGTGAAAGGAGGAAGGTATATAAATGCGAAGGGGAAAAGGAGGGAGAAAGAAAGAGGTTCACACTTGACAGGGTGATGGGGCCCACTGTTTGTAATTAGCTGTGCGTGAAACTGATATGTGTGTGTGTGTGATGATTCTCTGGACTCGCGAGTAAGATTATTTTGAGAGGTCTTTGTGATCTAACGACGCGGAATAGGCGGTGATTGTAATGTATGGTTGGGATTAGACCACTAGATCGCAGCTGGACACTGTCGGTTATCATGTGTTACTCCGTATTTTATAATCTAACGATAGAATAAAATAAAATAATAATAAAATAAAATAGAATAAAAAGATAAAATTTAAATAATATATTAATATTAATATAATATAAAATTTAAACTATAAAATAAATTAATAAATAATAATAATAATAATATAATATCTATTCTATTATTCTATTATTATTATTTTATTATTATTATTATTGTGTTACTCCGTAATAGATAATAAATAGTAGTGTAATATTAACTTAGAGTCTAATCCAGAAGCTGTTGTCCGAGAGATAATTATTTGAAACGAGCAAACGTATAATACCACATGGAGCTGGAACCAAGACTTAATAGGAAGAACGCGGGCAGAATTTGACTCACTTATCCATGCACTAAACTCGTATGTTAAACAAGACACGGTTATGGATTCTTGGATCTCGAATTTTTCATCGAATGGTAAGTTCACTACTAAAGAACTATCGAGCTTAATTGACGAACGAATCATTGGCAACGGGAGATCGAATCAAGAAACATTAAAAAAATAATCTGGTCCCTTTGAAAGTTGGTATCTTCATATGGAGGGTATTGAAGCGGAGGATACCGGTGCGTACCGAAATTAATAAAAGAGGTATTGACCTTGACTTCGTTATGTGCCCTTTATGTGATGATGACGTGGAATCGATTGATCTACATTAATTTTTTGTTGATTTGCATTGGGAAAAAAATATACAAATGGAGGGGATTGGGGCCGGTTACAAACATGAGTATAAACGAAGCATTCCGAGGTAATTGTAACTGAACTCTATCCTCACTTGGCTTGAAGGTTTGGCAAGTGATAGAATGAATATATGGGTATTATATATGGAGGATTCGGAATCAAAAAGTCTTTCAAAACACGTGTTGTGTAACGACCCAACCCGTTATCCAACCAAAAATACTAATTTTTTTTTTTTTTTTTTTTTTTTTTTTTTTTTTTAACAAAAATCTGATTTTAGCCAAATGGAGCACCGTTCCAAAGCCTGCTGTCCAAAATGTCATTTTCACGCGAAAAGATCTCCCGCTTCCCGGCACTTTTAGACGAAACGGTTTTCACAACGCATTAAAGTAAGTAAAACTAACACGTTTTCATAATAAAAAAAGTTTTACAACACCGAGCCCACATCGACCCAAATTACGACAAAGTGACCATTTCGACCCATTTTAGTTTAATGCAAACATAGACTGAGCATGGCGATTGGGGATACGCTACCCAATCCTAATCAAATCCAACAGCACGCCTTCTAAAGCAAACTACGCAAGTCCACTAGTCCCCACACTTACCCGAGCCATCACCTCCACGCAAATCTATAAAAACGTAAACAACGAGAGGGTAAGCAAAACGCTTAGTGAATGCAATAATGATACATATACATATATAATGTACCTACTTGCATACACTTACTCACATACCGCATACATGCTAGCAATATAATTAGCAAATCATCTCAAGTATCAAGCTAATAACCTCCAATATCGCAAGCTAGCATAAACAATAGCATATACTCAAATAATATAATATGCTACACTACAACACATACACAAACCATATGGTTAACCATA
Organism: Rutidosis leptorrhynchoides; assembly: GCF_046630445.1. Taxonomy (NCBI): domain Eukaryota; kingdom Viridiplantae; phylum Streptophyta; class Magnoliopsida; order Asterales; family Asteraceae; genus Rutidosis; species Rutidosis leptorrhynchoides. The sequence continues at coordinate 171,479,718 of NC_092333.1, forward strand.
AACGCTATGGAGCTACCGGCTCATGGTTCACACCATACGTAATGTTATGACGCTACCGGCTCCATGGTTCACGCCACTACGCATTTGAGTCATACTCTTTTATAGTGCTACCGGCTCCTTGGTTCACACTTTAGCGCTACCGGCTCGTGTTTCACACCTCATTTTATAGTGCTACCGGCTCCTTGGTTCACACTTTGGCGCTACCGGCTCGTGGTTCACACCTCATTTTATAGTGCAACCGGCTCGTGGTTTGAGACGACCCGTCCCAATCCATAAGAACGAATACAATAACATATGGATACATTGCGAGGTATCTTGAAAGGACCCGTTCATATACATTATAAACGATTCACAATAGTTGATTACATCGCTAGGTATTTGACCTCTATATGATACATTTTACAAACATTGCATTCGTTTTTAAAAGACAAACTTTATTCACATCTAAAGTTGACGGCATGCATACCATTTCATAATACATCCAACTATAATTGACTTAATAATAATCTTGATGAAATCAATGACTCGAATGCAACGTCTTTCGAAATATGCCATGAATGACTCCAAGTAATATCCTTAAAATGAGCTAATGCACAGCGGAAGATTTCTTTCAAACCTGAGAATAAACATGATTTCAAGTGTCAACCAAAAGGTTGGTGAGTTCATTAGTTTATCATAATCATTCATTTCCATTATTTTAATAAACCACAAGATTTTTATTAAACATAATTCCAATAGCAGAATCCTCTCGTCTGTATAAAGGTAAAATCATTTCCAATAATATAATAGACCACAAAATTTTCATTTTTCATAAACATAATCCTCAAGCAGAATCCTCTCGTATGCATTAAGGTAAAATCATTCATATGGTGGACACCTGGTAACCGACATTAACAAGATGCATATAGAATATCCCCAAAACAGAATCCTCTCGTCTGTATAACAGAATCCTCTCGTCTGTATAAAAATCGAAGTACTAAAGCATCCGTACCTCGGATGGGGTTTGTTAGGCCCATAGATCTATCTTTAGGATTCGCATCAATTAGGGGTACTGTTACCTAATTCTTAGGTTACCAAGCTAAAAGGGTGATATTCGATTTCGATAATCCAATCATAGAATGTAATCTTTGAGTACTTGTGTCTATTTCGTCAAACATTTATAAAATCAGCGCATGTATTCTCAGTCTCAAAAATATATATTGCAAAAGCATTTTAAAAGGGAGCAAATGAAACTCACAATACTGTATTTTGTAGTAAAAATACATATGACATCATTGAACAAGTGCAATGTTGGCCTTGGATTCACGAACCTATATTAATTATATATATTTATATGTTTGATCAATGGCTGTCTAACAATTTAGGTGAAGTCGTAGTGTATCACAATCCTAATGCTCGAGACTAAATATGCAAAAGTCAACAAAAATCATATTGACCAAAATTGTAACAACCCAAACCAAACCACGACAATTCCTGTTAAATTTCTCAACAAAAAAAAAATTTTCTGGTGCAGTTCATTCGCGCGGCGCGCCAGGTGGGCGCGCGGCGCGCCAAATCACCTGGACAGCCCGCTGTCCCCGGAAGTCAATTTAACGAAAATGTTTGACTAGTTCCCGCCATTTTTAGCCAAAACGCTTTTAACCGTACATTAATATATGTAAAACTAGCACATAACTAAGGTTTGAGCGAGTTTTACAAAGTGGGGCCCACACGTGCCCAAATTACCCTTTAAGTATAAAAATACAATTTTAGACCATAAGACTCTTAATACAAGACAAAGCCGAGCATGGCGATTGGGGGTACACTACCCAATCCTAATAAATCCAAAAGCAAGCCTTCTACGCAAACTATGCAAGTCCTCTAATCCTTGCGCTTACCCGAGCCACCATCCGCATGCAATCTATAAAAAGAGTCAACAACGAGAGGGTAAGCTAACGCTTAGTGAATGATAATATACTACATACATATATATGTATAAAATGAATACACCACGCAAAACAAATACCGCATACCGAAGCATCCAAGTATAAAGCATCTACACTAAGCATACCGTACGATCTAAGCAACGAGCTAAAGATACAACACTAACATGAGTCCACCAACGACAAAGTGAACATCGCCAAATAGCTACACCCGGAGGGTTAGCTACAACACAACATTACATTAATATATATATCAATATAAACGAACAAGGTTAACACCTTAACCCAATACCGAGAACTAAATACCACAATGAAGATTGGCCGAACTACACGAGCCTTAGTAATCCGAACCACACGAGATTACTATCTTCACAACATCGAGGTTGGCCGAACCACACGAGCCTTAGTAATCCGAAACCACACGAGATTACTACCTCAACAAGATGACCGAACTACACGAGTCACCATGAATCCGAACTACACGAGATTCATTCGATAAGATGACCGAAACTACACGCGTCATCGTGAATCCGAAACCACACGCGATTCACTTCTCCAACTCAAACCCACGGTCACGGGATTATAAAATCCACCACATCGGGGCTACAACATCTAAATCACAACCATGTGTGATAACGTACACACGAACGAATACTTCCCCAAAGATGGTCAACCAAAACGCACAACCGTGCCAATTGGACTCATACACAAGTCCATCAAGTCCACCTACATGTGAAGTGAGCTCTATAGCCGAGAATCACTTCACCCGACCCGCACCCATCCTACACATACATATGTACATAGGATAATATCACTCACCTTGAAGTCTTGAAGAGTGCTTCCAAGTAATCCGCAACTCGCCAATGGAAAGTACCTATTCCATTATCACAATTACAACAATACACTTAGAGTGGGTTTACAAATCAACCCAATTCGCCACTTAGTGCAATTTCGACCCAAATGCACTTCCGAGCACAAACCGTGCCCAAACTAACCAATAATCACTAACGCAAGTGAGAATGGTCATAATATGCCAATTAAACCCGGTCACAAGTGCCAAACACGTGTCATACCCATTTTGACACTTAAACCCTAATTTTGACCCATAAAGGTCAAAATCTCGTCCTTTATAAGTTTTGACACCAAAACACATTTAACTCGGTCTTATACTTCAACTTAATCCATTTTAAGTTCATAAACCTCATTAAGTCACCAAATGGGTCATAATCACCACCAAACCCTAATTTGACCCAAAGTCAAAGTTAGTCAATCAAATAACCCTAAATAGGTTTCAACACTTCCATAATCACTAATCCAAGTGATAAATCCCAAGATTAAAGCCTAATCAAGGCCAAATCGTCAATCAACCCAAAACCCGCCAAGTGACAAGAATAACTAGTCACCATAAACCCATTTCATCATCTAAGAGGTTTTCACAACAAATCAAACTTAAACCCTAACTTTATAACAAATTAAACAAATGAAATTCGGAGTTTGAGCTTACCAATACTATCACCGTGTAGCCGAGAACGAAAGGAACAACTTTAAAACCCGAGACTTTGAACGATTCGAGCTTCTTCCTCACCAAAACCTCCAATCTCTCTCTAAACTCTTACTCTCTCTCTAAAATGGATGAAGATGATGAGTGGATGTGAATGGGATCCAAAACTGATCCAAACTAGCTCATAAGCCTCACAAATCCGGCCTCAAGTGAAATTACCCATTTGCCCTTCATTTAAACCAATTAAGAAAACAAGGGATTCTGTCAGCAGCAAACGGCGCGGCGCGCCGAATCCCCGCGCGGCGCGCGACCTAACTGAAACAGATTCTTTTGCATTTTAAACTTTATATAAATAATCCGCGAAACCCAATCTCGAACGTCTTAATACACAAACAAGCAAGATAAATATTCGGGTCTTACAACTCTCCCCCACTTAAACTCGATCACGTCCTCGTGATCCTCATCACTTAACCAAGTGGACCTCACCCTACGGTCCTCGACATAAGTCCCAATCCGACTTTCCTAAGCAATTCCTTTCCAACGAATCGCCTTCCACAACTAAATCGTCACCCGCGATTTATCAAAACCACAATCCGAGCACTAAAACCATGCTCATTCCCTAACATCAGGAAAACTCAACCAATCTCGTACCGAGATATAAATCCCTTAGCGTACTATTACCGAGTACAACGCTAAAAGCAACCAAGTCTCAACCCAAGGTCAACAACCCGAAACGATGAAACCGAACCAAACGAATCCTTACGGACAACACCACTTAACAACATCCATTGTAGTGCGCAATACGACCCATACGCAGCTACCGTAACAACACAAACCCACGGTTAGAAACCGATAGCGCCCAAAACGGCTATGGGAACACAAGTCCCAAGGTGTACGAAATCATCTATCGTCACACCCGTAACAAACATGTGAGCGAAATACGACTATCGCACCACTAATCATACCACGTGGTCCTCACGACCCCACCATCGGTGTATCAAACAACCGATAGATCAAACAACACGGTCCTTACGACCCCACCATCGGTGTATCAAACAACCAATGGATCACACAACACACGAAGGCTGGCCGAAAACACACGCGCCTTAGTGAATCCGAACTACACTCGACTCACTACCTTCAACACAACAACAATCGGGAATGGCCGAACTACACGCGCCATAGTGAATCCGAACTACACGAGAGTCACTATCCCGGAGGAATGACCGAACTACACGAGTCAATTGTGAATCCGAACTACACGAGACTCACTCCTCAATACAATGACCGAAACCACACGAGTCATTTGTGAATCCGAAACCACACGCGATCCACTTCCACAATATGATGACCGAAACCACACGCGTCATCGTGAATCCGAAACCACACGCGATCCACTACTATGGCGAAGTCAGCGGACCCGAAGATCATGCTTCACCAAATCTCAACACCGGATAAAGTCAGCGGACCCGAAGATCATGCTTTACCGATCACGTACTCCCGTGATGAAGTCAGCGGACCCTAAAGATCATGCTCCATCACTCAACCGTACCATAATGAAGTCAGCGGACCCCGAAGGTCATGCTTCATAAATCATCAATACCACGATGAAGTCAGCGGACCCTAAAGATCATGCTTCATCGATCACATACGCACTTTCGGCCTCAAACAACGAGTAGTGCAACATCGCGCCCTGCTACACTATAGTGAATCCTAACGGATACCACTAACCATCCCCACAATCGAGCAAGAACCACCTATATCAAACATAGGTACCAAACAATGATTCCCCAAAAGAGAATCCGACACACACCTCCCTTAACCGAAGGATTTCACCTTGCTCACCAAACACGTCCATTATCTCTCAACGAGATTTACCACATTACCACCTCAGTGGTAATTCCAATCCAATATCATAAGTACAATTTAACCAAAATTGTACTCTACCACAAGTTGACCAAAACTAGGTCTCGACGAAATTTCCGGATCTACTAAAAACATCATCCGAAATATCACACTAAAACTTCCTCGTGCGGAAATGCGACTCCCCCTCTTGGAACCACGTTCCTATATCACACTCGTACAACCGTACAATGCTACCAAAGGTAGACTTTACCAGCGATTGGGTACTCACGACCCATCACTACACCTTGCTCCAACCTTGAGCATACGAAGGATTTCAAACAATCCTTAAACATTTCGAACGAAAAGTGTACCACGCATTACACAAACTACACCCTCGCAATCATCCAATTACTATAGTTGTCAATTTCACCGAGTCACCCGTGTACTTAAGGGTTCCTCCCGGTACCCTAAGTACAATGTAACTACAACACAATCGGAGTCGACACCACGCTAGTAGGTATAAAAGAGGCACCTAATGTCGCGTCATAAAGACTCCATTACCAACGCCCATCGAGATTTAAAACACTCGATCTCAAGGGTTCCAACCAACCGACGAACCTCATGATTCGTCAACTTCGACACGCAAGCGAACACGCGCTTATCAATCGAACACCAAAACCATTTCCGTGGCTTGGTAGAAATATACCCCAAATACTAAGGAACGCTTGGTTGCACCAAGTCTTACGCCCTTCGCCCGACAATCAAACATCACCTTAGGGTACTTCCATTAGGAACGTCACCCATGGCATGACATACACAACAAAGGCATGCAACTCAAACTCAAACGGCATTTAATAAATAATCAAAAGACATATTTATCAAAATTAAACGTACCTTAACGTCTCCTCGCCGCACCCGTCCCCGCTAACTTGGGACATTCCGACTTACGATGTCCTTCCTTTTGGCAATTGAAGCACACCATACTACCACCCTTTGGTACCGAACATTCCCAAGACTTGTGACCCCTTACGCCACAATTGTAACATCTAGCCGTACTAGAATCCGATATACCCGTTCGCGTACCACCCGTGCTCCCACTCGGACCCTTAGTCCTCTTACTCGGAGCACCATAAGAAACAACTCTTCTCTCACTTGAAGATTCACCCCTCTTCGATCGTGAATACGACTCGAAACCTCTAGCCAAGTCGAATAATTCCGAAAACGATTTCGCTTGACCCCGACTAATCTTACTTTTCAAGTCATCATTCAAGGTCCGGTAGAAATCCCCCATCAACAAACGATCATTTCCCAAATACTCCGGACAAAAACGAGCCTTTGCCATAAAGGTCGCCTTAAGAGTACTCAATTCCATAGATCCTTGTCGCAAGTTTCGCAACTCATTACGCAATTCCCACAAATCGGCCGAAGTCCGGAACTCCTCAAAGAATTCCTCCTTAAACTCATCCCACGATAAGGCCATAAACGTCTCACCACCGACAAGATCAATCTTACCATCCAACCAATCCCTTGCCCTACCACGCAACAAACTCGTAGCGAGTCTCGTCTTCCTCTCGGGAGGGCAATCAATAGTACGAAAACACCCTTCGACATCCGAAATCCAAGTTGTGCTTACCAAAGGATCCGGCTTTCCGTCGTACATCGGGGGTTTAGTCCTCATGAAGCTTTTAAGATAACGCTCCATTTCACTACTACTTTGAAGTTCGGAATACTTCCTTTCCATTCTTTCTTCCAATCCACGCATTTGCTCCGCAACGGCGGCCGCAACTCTAGCGTTAAACTCCGCGTCGTTCGTATCGATCCCACTTCCCGTCGCCATTCTAAGGAATGCAAAACGATTAGATCACGAACGTATAAGTAAACACGCACAACCCCGACCCATCTTGCTAAGCACTCGTCGTACATCACTTGTTAGACACGATTTGCACCCGTAATAAGGTTTGCAAGTTCTTATTACGCACACATGCCGCATCGACTCGTTAGTACAACGACCGTCTCGCTCGATGATATACACAAACATAACCAAAATTCTACGCGGTACAAACACACGCGAGAATTATTATCACAACACAACAACATATTAATAATATCCGCATTACTAATATAAACGTTAGTCAACCTATAGCCAAGGCACTAACCAAACCCATTCCGACCCGTAATCCTACAAGTCCCGCAACAAATTAAGCACACACAAAAGTCTAAGTCTAGGCACCTATCTCAAGTCACCTAAATCCCTTAGACCATGCTCTGATACCACTTGTAACAACCCAAACCAAACCACGACAATTCCTGTTAAATTTCTCAACAAAAAAAAAATTTTCTGGTGCAGTTCATTCGCGCGGCGCGCCAGGTGGGCGCGCGGCGCGCCAAATCACCTGGACAGCCCGCTGTCCCCGGAAGTCAATTTAACGAAAATGTTTGACTAGTTCCCGCCATTTTTAGCCAAAACGCTTTTAACCGTACATTAATATATGTAAAACTAGCACATAACTAAGGTTTGAGCGAGTTTTACAAAGTGGGGCCCACACGTGCCCAAATTACCCTTTAAGTATAAAAATACAATTTTAGACCATAAGACTCTTAATACAAGACAAAGCCGAGCATGGCGATTGGGGGTACACTACCCAATCCTAATAAATCCAAAAGCAAGCCTTCTACGCAAACTATGCAAGTCCTCTAATCCTTGCGCTTACCCGAGCCACCATCCGCATGCAATCTATAAAAAGAGTCAACAACGAGAGGGTAAGCTAACGCTTAGTGAATGATAATATACTACATACATATATATGTATAAAATGAATACACCACGCAAAACAAATACCGCATACCGAAGCATCCAAGTATAAAGCATCTACACTAAGCATACCGTACGATCTAAGCAACGAGCTAAAGATACAACACTAACATGAGTCCACCAACGACAAAGTGAACATCGCCAAATAGCTACACCCGGAGGGTTAGCTACAACACAACATTACATTAATATATATATCAATATAAACGAACAAGGTTAACACCTTAACCCAATACCGAGAACTAAATACCACAATGAAGATTGGCCGAACTACACGAGCCTTAGTAATCCGAACCACACGAGATTACTATCTTCACAACATCGAGGTTGGCCGAACCACACGAGCCTTAGTAATCCGAAACCACACGAGATTACTACCTCAACAAGATGACCGAACTACACGAGTCACCATGAATCCGAACTACACGAGATTCATTCGATAAGATGACCGAAACTACACGCGTCATCGTGAATCCGAAACCACACGCGATTCACTTCTCCAACTCAAACCCACGGTCACGGGATTATAAAATCCACCACATCGGGGCTACAACATCTAAATCACAACCATGTGTGATAACGTACACACGAACGAATACTTCCCCAAAGATGGTCAACCAAAACGCACAACCGTGCCAATTGGACTCATACACAAGTCCATCAAGTCCACCTACATGTGAAGTGAGCTCTATAGCCGAGAATCACTTCACCCGACCCGCACCCATCCTACACATACATATGTACATAGGATAATATCACTCACCTTGAAGTCTTGAAGAGTGCTTCCAAGTAATCCGCAACTCGCCAATGGAAAGTACCTATTCCATTATCACAATTACAACAATACACTTAGAGTGGGTTTACAAATCAACCCAATTCGCCACTTAGTGCAATTTCGACCCAAATGCACTTCCGAGCACAAACCGTGCCCAAACTAACCAATAATCACTAACGCAAGTGAGAATGGTCATAATATGCCAATTAAACCCGGTCACAAGTGCCAAACACGTGTCATACCCATTTTGACACTTAAACCCTAATTTTGACCCATAAAGGTCAAAATCTCGTCCTTTATAAGTTTTGACACCAAAACACATTTAACTCGGTCTTATACTTCAACTTAATCCATTTTAAGTTCATAAACCTCATTAAGTCACCAAATGGGTCATAATCACCACCAAACCCTAATTTGACCCAAAGTCAAAGTTAGTCAATCAAATAACCCTAAATAGGTTTCAACACTTCCATAATCACTAATCCAAGTGATAAATCCCAAGATTAAAGCCTAATCAAGGCCAAATCGTCAATCAACCCAAAACCCGCCAAGTGACAAGAATAACTAGTCACCATAAACCCATTTCATCATCTAAGAGGTTTTCACAACAAATCAAACTTAAACCCTAACTTTATAACAAATTAAACAAATGAAATTCGGAGTTTGAGCTTACCAATACTATCACCGTGTAGCCGAGAACGAAAGGAACAACTTTAAAACCCGAGACTTTGAACGATTCGAGCTTCTTCCTCACCAAAACCTCCAATCTCTCTCTAAACTCTTACTCTCTCTCTAAAATGGATGAAGATGATGAGTGGATGTGAATGGGATCCAAAACTGATCCAAACTAGCTCATAAGCCTCACAAATCCGGCCTCAAGTGAAATTACCCATTTGCCCTTCATTTAAACCAATTAAGAAAACAAGGGATTCTGTCAGCAGCAAACGGCGCGGCGCGCCGAATCCCCGCGCGGCGCGCGACCTAACTGAAACAGATTCTTTTGCATTTTAAACTTTATATAAATAATCCGCGAAACCCAATCTCGAACGTCTTAATACACAAACAAGCAAGATAAATATTCAGGTCTTACAAAAATGTCTTCCAAAATTTATACAAGATTATTATATAGTTTAAATATAGTCGTTTTATTTAAATAAATATTTTTAATAGATTTTATTAAAGTAAATAATATAGTTCTTTTATTAATAAATAAAATTTTATATTAAAATTTATATAATAAAAATATACTTTTATATATCTTAAGTAATAAAATTTATAAAGTTCATTTAATATCATAAAAATAATATAATAGGTATTATTAATGTAATTATATTATACGTAGTAAAATATCTTTGTATCACATATTTATTTGATAAAATAATATTGATAATAATAATAATAAGTAAAAGTTGTATTATTTTGTAAAAATTATTATTATTCTACTAATAAAAATAAAAAAAATTATATTTTCTAAAAATGATAAAATGATAATTTTTATTAACAATAGTACTAAAATGATAATAATAATAATAATAATAATAATAATAATAATAATAATGATGTTTCATATTAACAATGATATCTTTATTAAAAATAATAATTTTAGTAAAAATGATGGTTTTAATATTAATAATACTTTTAATAGTAATAATAGTAAAATAATTAAAACGATATTTTTCCTTTAAATCAGTATCTTACAATATCTTAATTTCATCTTGATACTCATACTCATTATTTCCTAATCGCTTCGTTTAATAGCTTTTAGTCGTCTTTTATATCGCGTTTATATTAATAATAATAATAGTAATCATAATAATTAGATGTTACTAATATTAGTTTTAATTATAATAATACTAATAATAATATTATTAATGATAATACTAATAACTATTTGAATGATAATAATAATAATAATAACACTAATGATAACCTTAACGATAATAACGATAGTAATAATAATAAAAATAACAATAATATCCTTTATTAATAACGACAATGATAATAATAATAATAATAATAATAATAATAATAATAATAATAATAATAATAATAATAATAATAATAATAATAATAATAATAATAATAATTAGATTATAACGACGATAATAATAATAATAATCATTTTTAATAATAATACAAAAATTTAATTGACTATAACTTCTAAACCGTTCATCGAAACCATTCGATATCTAAATGAAAAGTTCTCAAATTTTCGCTAGCTTTCCAACAACATGCATATCATATACCTTATCTTAATAGCATATGTATTTAATTCAAGATTCGACATAACCTATCTAACAATAATAACGAGCGTATAAGCATGCATAATCCTATATATATACTCGAGCACTAGTCTGGGATACACTAATAATATATAAAAGTTAAGTTATGAGTGCTCACTTATCGATATTGAGATTCAATATTGCAGGAAAAGTACGTAAAACCAACGGAGATGATAAACACTAGTTTGACTCACGAGCAATACTCCCGAACCATACCCATAACCTCCATAGCTATAACCCATAATTTCCTTAGCTCTATCCCACTCGAAAAACAATTTCGAAATCACTTGGACAGCACTCCGTCATAATATTTTATGTATACTAATAATATCTTGAAATAATACGGAGTAAATATATATATATGTAAATCGATTGAGAGAGTTTAGAGAAAAATATTTTCAAGTTTTTATGAAATAATGAAACCTATTGAATTCTATTTATAATAGACTTTTGAATTATTAAAGTGAATTATTAAAGTATTAATTATTAAAGTGAATTATTAAAGTATGAATTGTTAAAGTGAATTATTAAAGTATGAATTATTAAAGTGAATTATTAAAGTTAAAGTAAAGTAAAAATAAAGTAAATATAAAGTTTAAGTATAGTAAAAGTAGAAAACTATGTACGTATAATACGCGTATAAATATATATAATATTAATTTAAATCATTATATATTTAATAAAATAAAATATAAATATCGTTATCTTTATCATATTGGTTAAGTAATGAGTTGTCAAAAGTGGTTCTAGATATTTATAAAAGTTATATACGTTTTAATAATAAAGTTCTTTTTAAATTGAAAACGTTTTTGTATGTTTGAAACTAAATCAAATAAATATGATAATTTTGTTTTCCAAAACTAAATATATTTAAGAATCATTTTGTTTAAAGGTTAAAATAATGGAAATCGTTATATCATAAAACGTTTTAGAAAAGTAGAATCATATATATTCATAATAGGTTTCAAGTTTTTAAATTACAGTCTGTTGGTGAAGTATGCGATAAAGTTTAAAGGTTAAATAAACGTATGAAATCATCTTAATAAAAAATGTCGAGTTACTTAACTTGTCGATATCCAACATCTAAGTTATTTACACTCCACGTCCTTACTTATAAATCACTTTACCATTTTCCGAATGTTGTCAAAAAGAATAGATTTCTTAAATCACAGTGGACCTCATAACATAGACCCGTAATCATATCACAATGTATCTGATAAATCAATCATTTGATATTATCTTCTAATTTCATCGATAAACATATTGAAACAAATACGTTCATGTAAAGTATTATACGTTTAATACTTTATTAATATTCTATACATATATATACATATTTATTTATATATAACGGTTCGTGAATCGTCGGAATTTGGTCGAGGTTATAATGAATGTATGAACACAATTTAAAATTCTTGAGATTTAACTTAACAAACTTTTCTTATCGTGTCGGAATAATATAAAGATAAAGTTTAAATTTGGTTGGAAATTTTCGGGTTGTCACAGTACCTACCCGTTAAAGAAATTTCGTCCCGAAATTTGAATGGGATGGTCATGGCTGACAATAAATATGTTTTCATGACGTATACGAGTTGGAAATTAAAGTTTTATTATCATCAAGTAATATACATAAAGCAATTTGATTTTTGTGAAGAGTACGAGTGAAGTTATCACAAAAGAATGAAATGAGTAAATGCACGTTCTTTTTAACCAATGACATAGTCACGGTTGATTTTCGGAATTCAAGGAATTTAGAGAAAATCTTCATAATAAGATTTGGTTCTTCGGTAATTAAGGAAGTTAGGATCCGCTTTGATTAAATGCGATATTCTGTTTTGATTTCTCTATCGGATATTTTACTATATATCCACCCCCTTCGTTTCCTTATGTGATGACCCAGAAATTTCTGACCAAATTTAAACTTTATCTTTAAATGATTTAATGTTTTCGACACGATAAGCAAAGTCTGTAATGTTGAGTCTCAAAGTTTTGGAACTATATTCATGTAATCAATTATTCTTTGACTGTTCTCGAAGATTCACATCTAAAGTTGACGGCATGCATACCATTTCATAATACATCCAACTATAATTGACTTAATAATAATCTTGATGAAATCAATGACTCGAATGCAACGTCTTTCGAAATATGCCATGAATGACTCCAAGTAATATCCTTAAAATGAGCTAATGCACAGCGGAAGATTTCTTTCAAACCTGAGAATAAACATGATTTCAAGTGTCAACCAAAAGGTTGGTGAGTTCATTAGTTTATCATAATCATTCATTTCCATTATTTTAATAAACCACAAGATTTTTATTAAACATAATTCCAATAGCAGAATCCTCCCGTCTGCATAAAGGTAAAATCATTTCCAATAATATAATAGACCACAAGATTTTCATTTTTCATAAACACAATCCTCAAGCAGAATCCTCTCGTCTGCATTAAGGTAAAATCATATGGTGAACACCTGGTAACCGACATTAACAAGATGCATATAGAATATCCCCAAAACAGAATCCTCTCGTCTGTATAACAGAATCCTCTCGTCTGTATAAAAATCAAAGTACTAAAGCATCCGTACCTCGGATGGGGTTTGTTAGGCCCGTAGATCTATCTTTAGGATTCGCGTCAATTAGGGGTACTGTTACCTAATTCTTAGGTTACCAAGCTAAAAGGGTGATATTCGATTTCGATAATCCAATCATAGAATGTAATCTTTGAGTACTTGTTTTCGTCAAACATTTATAAAATCAGCGCATGTATTCTCAGTCCCAAAAATATATATTGCAAAAGCATTTTAAAAGGGAGCAAATGAAACTCACAATACTGTATTATGTAGTAAAAATACATATGACGTCATTGAACAAGTGCAATGTTGGCCTTGGATTCACGAACCTATATTAATTATATATTTATATGTTTGATCAATATTTGTCTAACAATTTAGGTCAAGTCGTAGTGTATCACAATCCTAATGCTCGAGACTAAATATGCAAAAGTCAACAAAAGTCATATTGACCAAAATGTCTTCCAAAATTTATACATGATTATTATATAGTTTAAATATAGTCGTTTTATTTAAATAAATATTTTTAATAGATTTTATTAAAGTAAATAATATAGTTCTTTAATTAATAAATAAAATTTTATATTAAAATTTATATAATAAAAATATACTTTTATATATCTTAAGTAATAAAATTTATAAAGTTCATTTAATATCATAAAAATAATATAATAGGTATTATTAATGTAATTATATTATACGTAGTAAAATATCTTTGTATCACATATTTATTTGATAAAATAATATTGATAATAATAATAATAAGTAAAAGTTGTATTATTTTGTAAAAATTATTATTATTCTACTAATAAAAATAACAATAATTATATTTTCTAAAAATGATAAAATGATAATTTTTATTAACAATAGTACTAAAATGATAATAATAATAATAATAATGATGTTTCATATTAACAATGATATTTTTATTAAAAATAATAATTTTAGTAAAAATGATAGTTTTAATATTAATAATACTTTTAATAGTAATAATAGTAAAATAATTAAAACGATATTTTTCCTTTAAATCAGTATCTTACAATATCTTAATTTCATCATGATACTCATACTCATTATTTCCTAATCGCTTCGTTTAATAGCTTTTAGTCGTCTTTTATATCGCGTTCATATTAATAATAATAATAGTAATCATAATAATTAGATGTTACTAATATTAGTTTTAATTATAATAATACTAATAATAATATTATTAATGATAATACTAATAACTATTTGAATGATAATAATAATAATAATAATAATACTAATGATAACCTTAACGATAATAACGATAGTAATAATAATAAAAATAACAATAATATCCTTTATTAATAACGACAATGATGATGATAATAATAATAATAATAATAATAATAATAATAATAATAATAACTAGATTATAACGACGATAATGACGACGATAATAATAATCATTATTAATAATAATACAAAAATTCAATTGACTATAACTTCTAAACCGTTCATCGAAACCATTCGATATCTAAATGAAAAGTTCTCAAATTTTCGCTAGCTTTCCAACGACATGCATATCATATACCTTATCTTAATAGCATATGTATTTAATTCAAGATTTGACATAACCTATCTAATAACAATAACGAACGTATAAGCATGCATAATCCTATATATATACTCGAGCACTAGTCTGGGATACACTAATAATATATAAAAGTTAAGTTATGAGTGCTCACTTATCAATATTGAGATTCAATATTGCAGGAAAAGTACGTAGATGCAACGGAGATGATAAACACTAGATTGACTCACGAGCAATACTCCCGAACCATACCCATAACCTCCATAGCTATAACCCATAATTTCCTTAGCTCTATCCCGCTCGAAAAACAATTTCGAAATCACTCGGACAGCACTCCGTCGTAATATTTTATGTATACTAATAATATCTTGAAATAATACGGAGTAAATATATATATGTAAATCGATTGAGAGAGTTTAGAGAAAATATTTTCAAGTTTCTATGAAATAATGAAATCTATTGAATTCTATTTATAATAGACTTTTGAATTATTAAAGTGAATTATTAAAGTATGAATTGTTAAAGTGAATTATTAAAGTATGAATTATTAAAGTGAACTATTAAAGTTAAAGTAAAGTAAAAATAAAGTAAATATAAAGTTTAAGTATAGTAAAAGTAGAAAACTATGTACATATAATACGCGTATAAATATATATAATATTAATTTAAATCGTTATATATATTTAATAAAATAAAATATAAATATCGTTATCTTTATCATATTGGTTAAGTAATGAGTTGTCAAAAGTGGTTCTAGATATTTATAAAAGTTATATACGTTTTAATAATAAAGTTCTTTTTAAATTGAAAACGTTTTTGTACGTTTGAAACTAAATCAAATAAATATGATAATTTTGTTTTCCAAAACTAAATATATTTAAGAATCATTTTGTTTAAAGGTTAAAATAATGGAAATCGTTATATCATAAAACGTTTTAGAAAAGTAGAATCATATATATTCATAATAGGTTTCAAGTTTTTAAATTACAGTCTGTTGGTGAAGTATACGATAAAGTTCAAAGGTTAAATAAACGTATGAAATCATCTTAATGAAAAATGTCGAGTTACTTAACTTGTCGATATCCAACATCTAAGTTATTTACACTCCACGCCCTTACTTATAAATCACTTTATCATTTTCCGAATGTTGTCAAAAAGAATAGATTTCTTAAATCACAGTGGACCTCATAACATAGACCCGTAATCATATCACAATGTATCTGATAAATCAATCATTTGATATTATCTTCTAATTTCATCGATAAACATATTGAAACAAATATGTTCATGTAAAGTATTATATGTTTAATACTTTATTAATATTCTCAAGTTATAATATATATATATATACATACATATACATATTTATTTATATATAACGGTTCGTGAATCGTCGGAATTTGGTCGAGGTTATAATGAATGTATGAACACAATTTAAAATTCTTGAGATTTAACTTAACAAACTTTGCTTATAGTGTCAGAATAATATAAAGATAAAGTTTAAATTTGGTTGGAAATTTCCGGGTTGTCACAGTACCTACCCGTTAAAGAAATTTCATCCTGAAATTTGAATGGGATGGTCATGGCTGACAATAAGTATGTTTTCATGACGTATACGAGTTGGAAATTAGAGTTTTATTATCATCAAGTAATATACATAAAGCAATTTGATTTTTGTGAAGAGTACGAGTGAAGTTATCACAAAAAGAATGAAATGAGTAAATGCACGTTCTTTTTAACCAATGACATAGTCACGGTTGATTTTCGAAATTCAAGGAATTTAGAGAAAATCTTCGTAATCAGATTTGGTTCTTCGGTAATTAAGGAAGTTAGGATCCGCTTTGATTAAATGCGATATTCTATTTTGATTTCTCTATCGGATATTTTACTATATATCCACCCCCTTCCTTTCCTTATGTGATGACCCGGAAATTTCTGACCAAATTTAAACTTTATCTTTAAATGATTTAATGTTTTCGACACGATAAGCAAAGTCTGTAATGTTGAGTCTCAAAGTTTTGGAACTATATTCATGTAATCAATTATTCTTTAACTGTTCTCGAAGATTCACGAACAATATGTATATAACTTAATGTGCATATATATATATATATATATATATATATATATATATATATATATATATATATATATATATATATATATATATATATATATATATATATATGATTTCAAGTTATTTATTAAACGATATTAACATTCGATTATTGATTCGATTAGTATTTAGATAAGTTAACTAAAACATTTAAGATAAACCAGTAAAACACTAATTTGCTACAGTATTTTCGAATTGCTACAGTACCCGAAAAGCTACAGTGTTTTCGAAAATCAATATTTGCTACAGTAAAAAAAACTTTGCTACAGTAACTTTGCTACAGTAAACACACTATTTCAAAATAAAAATGTATATATTATGTATATATTAACAAATAGCGAGACGATGATTTATAGAAGTAAATGACCAAAACACTCGAAAGTTTAAGATATACTTTGAGTGGTATAGTTTATGGATAACTTAAGGCTATATTTTGACAAAGGTACGTGACACGAAACGTAAAATGCAAGTTTTCTAAATGTACGAAAGAACGTTCGAAAAACCAGATGCGGGACATAATTCGAGTGATGACGTACAACTTATCGGAACAAAAATTTTAAGTCAATTATGCACATGAATTTAATATAATATATAATTAATTATATAAATTAAATATATTATATATATAATAAATTAATATGTCGACGAACTAGATTACAAATCAGATGTGAGCTGGAATCCTAGGCCATGCGATCGCATGGCCATAACACACAGAAACCATGCGATCACATGGAGTCTGAAATCTGGCCACACTATAAAGCTCGAGCATTCTGGCCTCTGTCTTACACACATATATCATACTCCGTATTTATATTATTATTATTATTATTATTATTATTATTATTATTATTATTATTATTATTATTATTATTATTATTATTATTAAGATTAATATTATTATTAATCTTATTATTATTAATATTATTAATTAGTATTATACATAAAATACTACGACGAGGTTATGAGCGTGTCACTTTCAAAATGGGTTTCGAGCGGGATAGAGCTAAGAAAATTATGGGTTATAATTATGGAGGTTATGGGTAATATTCGCAAGTCAAACCTAGTGTTTATCATCTCCGTTACGTCTATATACTTTCCTACAATATTGAATCTCAATATTGATACGTAAGCACTCATATTTTATCTTTTATATATTAATTGTGTATCCATGTCTAGTGCTCGAGTATATATATTTATACATGCTTGTATGCTAAATTTCATCGTTAAACAGTTATGATGAATCACGAAGTAAATACATATATTACTGATAAAAGGTATATGATATGCATGTTTTTGGAAAGCTGGCGAAAAATCAATAACTTTTCATTTAGATATCGCATAATTTCGATGAATGGATTAAAAGATATGATCAACTGAATTATGATTGACGTTAATTGAAATTGCTTTTGAATCTGCAATTAAGATTTAAACAACTTGTTTACGAGATTGATAAATTGGATTTTTAAATAATACCAGCCGAGTAAATGAAATCTTATATAAGGCACGTCTCGTTTTGTTAAACTATTGTCAAAATTGACTTTTTGAAACAACTTTGGATAACTTTTGTATGTCGATCTCGAGCATTAGGATTGTGATACACTATGACCTGACCTAGCTTAATAGACATTTATTGACCAACATATGTTCTGTAGGTTGAGATCTACGGTTATTTGGTAATCCGAGTTTCAGTCACATTTTGGTGAACGACTTTATATGCTGTTAAGGTGAGTTTCATTTGCTCCCTTTTTAAATGCTTTTGCAATATATATTTTTGGGCTGAGAATACATGCAATTTATTTTAAACAATGGACACAAGTACATACTAAATTCTATACTGAGTTTGAACCAAAAATCCCTTAGCTTTGGTAACTAGTAACTGCTGGTTATAAGAACTGGTGGGCGCGAGTAGTAGTATATGGATCCATAGGGCTTGATATCCCCGTCCGAGCTAGAGCACTAGCCTTTTAACGGACGTATGCTATTTGAGAAGTGTACATGTTGGTTTACGTGTATTATTAAGATGATTATACAAAGGGTACAAATTATATATACGTTAAGTTTAGTTACCAGGGTGCTCAATCTTGTAGAATATTTTGATAAACGTTTCTGGATGAAACAACTGAAATCTTGTGGTCCACCTTTACGTACAGATTATGCAAAACATTAAAACTATGAACTCACCAACCTTTGCGTTGACACTTGTTAGCATGTGTATTCTCAGGTTCCCTAGAAGTCTTCCGCTGTTTGCTTATATGTTAGACAAGCTATGTGCATGGAGCCTTACATGGCATATTTTTCAAGGAAACGTTGCATTCACCAAATCATCACCATGTATCTTATTTTGACTGCATTGTCAACGGAAGTACTATTGTAAACTATTATTTACGGTGACTGTCTATATGTAGAAATCATCAGATGTCGAAAACTTTTGATTTAAATATTCATTTATGGTGTGCCTTTTTAAAAGAATGCAATGTTTACAAAACGTATCATATAGAGGTCAAATACCTCGCAATAAAATCGATGAATGACGTGTTCGTCCATATGGATTTGGAGCGATCGTCACACCTTATTTCCACAACTCACACCTTTTATTCTTTCTCCCTCAATTCATACTTTATAGCATTCACTAATATGCTCCATCCAGTTCTGATTCTTGATATACTCCTAACTTTCATACATGTCATTCTTCTTTTTCATCTGCCGCCGGAAGAATCTATTTACTTCTACTATACTCTTGGTTTTATAGTGTTTTTAGTTCTCCCGTGTCTTTATATTGCTATATGCATCGATATATATGGTTTGTAATTTCTGGGTTGTTGTTGGGTTTTATATCTTCCCTTATACTTCAAAGTCCCTGCTTCTGTCTTCTATAATCATTGTCATCCACAGTTAATACTCCCTCTTATTTGCTGTGATTTATACTCCAATTTCTATTTTGGAGCTTTGTCCTTTCGTTTCTTCTTCTTGCGATTAAGCATCGCTTGTAATGGTCCATAATTCGCAGATATAAATTTCGAAATGAACATTGTTAATGTTCTAAGAAGGAAATGGTAATGGAACGGTCTTGATTTGTTAAATTACCAGAATACCATGGAAAAGACCGAATCATCAAGAAATATTTTCTTAATACTTTAGAGGTTAAATAGAATACAAGAGTCGTGTAACATGGCACATGATGATGTTATGATCTGTGAATCATCACGTTCCATTTAAAAACTCAGCATGACTTACTATAATATAATCACGTTGATCAAGTGTCATTATATTATACTAACTCATGCTTCAGTTCCCAACACTACTTCAATAGTATACATATTTTAAATTCGAATTTTTTAGAATTTAGAAACTAAAATAGTTTCTTTTGTGATGTAACACAGATAGCGCAAAGAGATAAATGATTTCGAATAATAATAGTTATGAAGATATCTTCAGAAACATTGAAGATATTTATAATGAAAGATATGATGATATCTTAGAATATCTAAGATCAGAGGATGATGAAGAATATTATTCACAAAGGTTTAGAGTCAGGAGTAAGGTATTTGATAATAATTTCAGCAGACACTGAATCATTTGGATTATTTGAAGGCAGATTTAGTCTTTGTGATTTGTCCACAGCCTCCTTCATGGTTTGCTTAATCCGTTTTCCAGTTCCAAACCTTCTCTTTTTCTGAGCTTTTCCAACACACTATCCTTTATTATCAAACTTTTGACTGTTAAGGTCGTTTACAGTTTTTGCTGCTTCATCAGCATTTTCCAAACTTCGGAGAACTAGTTCGCTGTTTAGGGTGTTTTTCAGAAACTTCACATTCAAAGTATATAAGTCTAGGAGATAGACGTTATATATACACCTATAACCGTTTGCGGAGACATGCTGCAAGATTTCAAAATACTGATTGCTGATTCCCGGTAATTGGCATGACAATTCTTGTTACAAGATGCGAATGAGTAAATGATGGAGTTTCGATAAATATAATGACTTTTCAGAAAGTCAAAGATCAGTGAAGTTGTTGGTAAGTTTATTTCTAATGTGGTGAGACATAAAAGGTTCTCCGGTAACGATGATGAAAGGGCAACGTCTATATCAAGGTTATAATAATACTGTTTCACCTGAAAAGTCGAAGTTGACTTGCTGAAGCTGTGACAAAACTAACTAATTTGAAAAGGAATCGCAAAGTTATTTTTGCTAATAAATGCCAAAGGGTCTGACACGGATACGTGTTAAATTATGACTCTGGTTTCGAGAGTTTTTCAGATGCAAGACTGTGGTTAATATGTGGTTGGATTATCATCTCGATTGTTCATTATTTGAAGTGTCTTCAGGAATTTCGAAGGGTTTTGAACACACATTGTAATCGTTAATATACATATGATGTTCTAACACATTTTTGAAGTCAAAGTATAGCTTGTGAAAGATGTAAGGATCTAAGAGTGATGATTTTGGCCATATCTCGAGTTGAATTCTGAGATTTCAAAATCAGAATATGTAATTAAATTTTGAATGAGTATGGTTGTTTTGATTTCTATAAAAGAATGTATATTGTTGTGAAAGTAGGGAGTATAATGGATGATTTGCTGAATCAGATTCGAAGAATGTAACATATTAATTGTGAATTTATATATCTCTCGGGTATTACCTACCCGTTAAAAAAAAATTCACAATTAATATTTTGTACAAAAGAATTTTATTACAGTCTTTATGAAAATATATATATGTATATTTTCTTCAGATGTAACATAGATTTAATGAGTTAATGTTAAATTAAACTCATTTGATTTACGGTTGAAACTAGAATTGAATAATCCCTAAAGGCTTTAAAAATTACATAACTTTTACGGAGTATTTCTTTAATGACATTGAAATTATGAATCAATACTTCGTTATTTGTTGATGTATGATGTTCGGTTCGTGGAATTCTTGTGAATTTCGCAAAGTACGAATGATGTTATTTGAAAAGTTTCGAGTACATCGATGATGAAAGTGTAAAATCAAACATATGTTTGAATAATACACTTGATTTATTATGAGATGGAATTTATTGAATTAAAATAGAGATTGTAGTTAATGATGGTTAAGTTGTTAAGGAAGGCTGTACATCTTAGCATATTAGTAATATGAATTTAATCGAGTAGTATTTACCCTTATTTAATTCATACATAATAGCTTAGTACGAAAGATTTATTTTGATCTCAAAATTTATATATATATAATATACATATAATTTCTTCAGAGGGAATGAGTTAATACTTCATAACTCGTTGATACAATATACGCGTTATTGATTCGTAATGATGTCCACGGTGATTCTTGAACTGACGGAGTTTGTGATGTTATAGGTGCTGCTGATTCTGATGACACTGACGGCACTGACTGTGATGTTGATGCTACGGTACTGTTGATGCTGTTGGTAAAACAAGTCTAGCTTATAAATCACGCATCATTCTTGTCAGGGTTTCTACTCTTCCTTCTATCATTTCGATTCACTCATCTGATTTATGATTAGGGTTAGAATAGATAATCTCTAAGATTTTAGAGATTACATAATCGCCGCGGAGTGTTTCTCCAATGAAGTTATGAATCAACACTTCATCATTTGTTATTGTTGGTATTCCTTGGTATCTACAGGGTGTATGACATTGGTGCTCGTGGGACAGATTGTAAAGTTGAGGTTTACGACGAGGTTGTGGTTGGGGGTGGTAATGGTACTGTTGGCGTTGATGATGGTAGTACTGGTTATGCTCCTGGTGCTGCTGCTGGTGTTTGTAACCTTTGCACCATATTCTCCAAAGTCACTACCCGAGCGCGAAGCTCGTTGACTTCTTCTATTACACCGGAGTGATTGTCAGTTCGGACGTGTAACATCCCGCCTTTTTCCATTTACTTTTCCGTTATACTAATATAAAGTCCGTTATATGTTTATAACATCTCCCGTTGATACGCGTTTTAAATTATCTCGTTTAGGTAATTCACGCACCCGAACGAAAGTTGAGGGACTAAACTTGACAAGGGATCAAACCCTTGACTAGGTCAAAGGGTCAAACCCCTTTCACCCATTCATTATCATCTCCATCTCTCTCTCTTTCTCTCTAGCAAGAACACACACCCATTTACCAAATTCATTCAATCATCATCTAAATTCGATCTAGGAGGCTTACAACAAAATAAACTACATATTTGTGATCCTCTCTTCATCCTCTTCATTTTGGTACCAACTTCATCTCATTTGGGTAACTTTCTAAAATCACTAGATTTTGTGTTCTTGATGTTTTTAACTTATAAAAGTGTTAATTAGTGTCTATGGCTCAAGTCTAACATGAATATATGATTTATATGCTCGATCTCGTTGTTTTAGTGTACCTAGCATGAACTTGAATTTTGGTGTGTTGTTCTTGAATTTAGGATGATCATATGTTGTTAGATGTTAAAAGTTGATGTTTTAATTGTGTTACTAGCATCACTAGCTTCAATTTGATGTGTAGGTTGCCTTAGAAAACTTCATGAACTTGATTATTGATTTTGGTGAATTTGGGTTAGGGTTTGATGAACTTGAAATGGACTTTTGATGCATTGAATGCCATGGATTATTATTGGTAAGTGTTTAGTTGGATTGTATGCTTGATTACCTTCGAAACGGCATATCATTCATGTAAATTGGTTGCCCGAATCGTTGAATTGCATTTATGAACTTGTATGCGGTTAATGTTAAGCATTAGATGCGGTTTTGGTTGTTGTAATAGGTAGATTGATTGATGAAATGTGTTTAGTTGTTTTCCTCGTCAAATTACCTTCCCAACGGTATAAGATACTTGTCTTGATTGTTTGCGGATCATAAATGGTGATTGTTTGAAGTTAGGTTCGTGCATAAAACTTAAAAACTGCCAGAATTCTCTGCACAGGTAATGGCGCGGCGCGCCATATACCCGCGCGGCGCGCCAAAGTGGTCTGTCCAATTTTGTCGATTTTTGAATAATGTTTGCTATGCTACGCACCCCCGATCAACATGAAACTTGGCCAACATGCTCATATATGATTTCTAAGCTCAGGAAAATAGTTCGGGACCCGACCCGACCCCGTTGACTTTTTCGTTGACTTTGACCGACCAAAGTTTGACTTTTTGTCAAACTTAACCAAATGATTATGCAACCTTCCTAACTTGTTTATATACTTGTATCTTGCATGAAACTTGACAATTTGATTTCACATGCTACATAATCGAGTCGTAACGAGCCGTAGGACTAATTGAACATCTTTGACCTATCGTGTTTACCGTTATTGATACGACCTATTTGTTTAGGTCAAGACTAGCACTATCCTTCGCACACGTTATTTTGTGAAGTACTTTTCGTACGTGCACTCAAGGTGAGATCATAGTCCCACTTTTACTCTTTTTGAACTTATATTTGGGATGAGAAAACATAAACGATTCTTTTGAATTAAGTGAACACAAGAACGGGAAAACAAACATTCTACATACGAGTTTAGAACAAAAATCCTCAATTCGATTATCATTAGTTACACTTGACGGGTGTAAGCGAGAACTTATGTTATATGGCCATATGGGTTGACAACCCTCATCTTTGACGGTTCGCTACCGTCTACGGATGAAATATATTTTCGAGAATCAGTGTTTGTTCTAGCACTATGGATGGGGTATACAATGGATGGAATGTTAAGCTTTGATAATTGGGTGCTCGTGAATATTAACTTTTAGAATGTATTACTATTATTTCAACTTTGCAAACCTTGTGGTTCGACTTACTTACTTTTACTCACTTACTTACTTAAACCTATGATTTCACCAACGTTTTCGTTGACAGATTTCTATGTTTTTCTCAGGTCTTGCACGATATGTGATACATGCTTCCGCTCATTATTTGATACTTGCATTGGATGTCGAGTATACATGCATTTCATGGAGCGTCTTATGACTTTACTTTAAACCGTGTCGCCTAGATTTCATTTGTACTTATAACCTTGTAACTTAACTTTTGGTTGAACAATTCTTTTAAACTTTGGAAACAATCTTTATGTTGAAATGAAGGCGACATATTTTGGTCAAACGTTGTCATAAAGACTTATGACCAGGTAATGGGACCCATGTAGACGACGCCGTCACTTGACGATTTGTCAGGGTCGCTACAAGTGGTATCAGAGCTTTGGTTGTAGGGATTTAGAGTTCATTTGTGTCCACCCCGAGTCATAGGGTACATAGGTGAATCTAGACTACAACCGGCATATAGACTGAAGTAGGAATTACTTGACTATTTGTGCATTTATACTCGAACTCTTCTATCATATCTAACTCGTATTCGATCTTGATCTTACGTTGATAAATTTTGTTGACGTGCCACCTTGACTTTATGAAGTAATGTTAAATGCACATGAGAATCAGGGTAATATAATTTCCGGGATTATATTACGGTGATTCACATGGACGTTCCGACATTATGACATAAAGAATTTAAGGCGAGTCAAGGAAATTTTTTTTTCTCTCTATCCTTATTCCATATCACGGTTAGTATTGTTAAGAATACTAATCAACGATATTCTTGTGTCATGAAGGAACAATGGCTCACCAAGGTCAACACAATACCCCTCTCGAAACTCTAGAACAAGCTCTTCAACGAATGATAACCACTGCCGTGGGTACGGCCGTGGCCGATCACTTTTCCAACAACACCAATCGTGGAGCCGGTAATTCAAGTGAAGGTTGCTCCTACAAGAACTTCATGAAGTACAACCCTCCCACTTTCGATGGAACCGGAGGACCGGTTGTTCTCACCCGATGGTTTGAACAAATGGAGACCGTTTTTAACACAAGCGGTTGTCGAGACCAAGATAAGGTCAAGTTTTCCACCCTCACTTTCACCGGCATTGCTCTTTCGTGGTGGAACAAGTACGTACAATCGGTGGGTATCGATGAAGCCCACACACTCTCATGGACCGAATTAAGAGAAAGAATGATCACCGAATATTTTCTGCGCGACGAGACTCGAAGGCTCGAACAGGGTCTAAGGAATTTAAAAACGGTCGGGAATGACCTCGGAACTTATAATCAACGGTTCACCGAACTAGTCTCAATGTGTCCAAATCTCATGACTCCCGAATCCCTAAGAGTCGAACTTTACATGGATGGCCTCCCTAAGAGCATTCAACATGGGGTAATGGCATCCTAACCCACTAACCTACAAGAGGCTTTAACCAAGGCCCGCCAAACTTTAGAAACGGCGAATGAAATGGAAGCACCGGCTCCAATGGTCGAGAACCACCCGAGTAACAACAAAAGAAAATGGGAAGCCTCCCAATCAAGCAACCGTAACAATAACAACTTCACCAAAGAGCCCTTTTTCCCCGGCGACAAGAAAGGGTATGCCGGAAAACTACCTTTTTGTAACGAATGCCACAAGCATCACTTTGAAGGATGTGGCAGGTTTCGCCACCGGCGCCAAGGAAGTGGTCACATCGACAAACATTGTGGAAGTGCCACCCCCGTCCCTCGAAAGGGACCCAACACACAAAAGTCGGTCACTTGCTACGCATGTGGCCAAACGGGTCATTTTAGGAATGAATGCCCAAATAAGAAAATCAACCCCAACGCACGCCGTTAAACTTTCAACATCAACGCCTAGGATGCCCGAGACGACGATGGACTAGTCACGGGTATGTTTCTTCTCGAAATTCTCACGTTTCATGTTTATTCGATTCGGTTACCGTTAGACGTTTTATAATCAAGGCTCTGACTCATACTCTTTGCACTTCACCTTTTTCCCCTAGACACTACTTAGGCAATTTAAGTGACCAACGGAAAATATTGTGTGCCTATAAATTTTATTGGAGGAGATACGTTAAGACTTTTGACTTGAAACCTATAGAACTAGGGAGCTCGGAACCTATTCATTAAAAAGAAAATGTTTCCCCATCATCTTGTATAGATTATTGTGAACTGAGTAATTTTCGGTTGGAAACCGATACCCTCTCCCTCGCATCCATGACCTCATGATTACTTGCATGAATCCCGTGTGTATTCCAAAACGACCTCCGTTCCGGTTATCATCAATTGGGGGTTAAGGGAGACGATGTCTCCTAAGCCATCTTCCGAACTCGCAACGTTAGTTGTAAATCTCTCTTAGTACCGTCGATTTATTTAGGACTCCGTCCGTATTCATGAACCTCCTAAACCACGTATGCAAACTTATCTAGACAAATCTGTTATCGTATTTATAGATGACATCTTAACTTATTCAACTAAGTCCAATTTTCTAGACTATGATGTTAATGGTCAAGGCATTACAATCAATCTCGAAGTCAAGCCACATGTAATCAGGGAACTCTCCAAACTCAGACTTGTATTCGTAAAAATCTTAGATCTCACCGGTTCTTACCGAAAATTCATTTCTGACTTTTCTCGTGTTACACGACTTTAATCTCTCCGCGATCGAACCTTGAGCGTGATTCTTCACACCAACATTTCTAGCTAAATTCGTACAACACCAGATAGGACTCAAATATGGAAATATTTCTACTTGGACGCCGAAAGGCATACTCCCTCGACTCGAAATCAACGGAACGGAAATTCGTTATTTTGCACGAAGAATTCAAATACTAAATTGTGGATCCGATCAATATTTTCGTCATCACGTACCACACTACATACCTCTGTTATTTCACCGTTACCGTCTGATATTACTGGAAATTAAGATAACACACAATCCAACGATACTTCACTCTTCTTTGACTTAACGCCCTTGTGTTTCTGATAATCAGCCAACTATTATTCAACCCCGAACTATACAACTACGTGTACTATCTCGTTTCTCTTTCAGACTTCAACTTTTGACAACTAGAGGCACGTTATGGCAACCTCGAGATGCAAGCTCATCCTATTCTAAGTCCTCATTTCACTCCTATCTTTATCGCTCGCATTTCCGTTTAAAGAAACTCCTTGTAACATTTCTCCATGGATAGAGAAATTCCTCATATTACATTAGTATTCGCCACGAGGGTGAATAGTCCTAACGAACATTTTTCGAACCCTAACTGACTTGTTCAAACATATCCTAAGAGATTCTATTCCAACACGGAGTATCTTTGTCAATTATCCCGTATTGAAATACTCGTTTCGCCTCTAGTTTTACAAGAAACCTTGGAGACCCACTTAGACATGAGTACCGCGTACCACCCACAAACAGACAAACCGAACAAACGAACGATTTACGTCTTCGAAAGACATGTTTCAAACTTGCATGGTCGCTTTTAGTAGATCCCTCTTACAACAGTAGTTACCACTCGTGTGTTCACACGCACTTTCCGAAACCCTATATGACCGCTAATGTCATACCCCTATTCGTTGGACCAAAGCATGTGGCAAACAAAACACCGAATCTTAACTCATCCAAGAAACAACAATTGAGATAATCCAAGTCCGAGAAGGGCTCGAGACGACCCGTAGTCGCCCAAAAGAGTCATACCAAACTTAGATGAAAACCTCACAAATCCCAGTGTGTAACCGCGTAATATTGAGAAACCGCACCTTGGAAAGGTGTAATCCATTTTGGGAAATCGAGAAAGGCTATATCCGCAATATCGAACCTTTTGAAACCTTGGGGCGTATTGGAACCGCTTCCTATCGTTTAGAACTTCCGACTCAATTAAGTTTCCGTTCACCCTACATTTCGTGTAACAAACTTAGAAACGTGTCCTGCGGAACAGGAACGTGCAATCTTTCTAGATGCACCAACTATTGATGACAAACTCCTCCTCATAGGAAAAACCGGCTGAACTTGTGGATCGTAAAACCAAGCCCTAATACAACGTAACACCCCGACTATCCGGATTCGTGGAATGTCCAAGAAAGTACCTTCAATCATTCGTAGAGTTACTACACTAGGTCTCGAGTAAGAGACATCGACTATAACTTCCAACTAAATTTCGGGACGAAATTTCTTTTAAGGAGTAGGTAATGTAACATCCCACCTTTTTCCATTTACTTTTCCGTTATACTAATATAAAGTCCGTTATATGTTTATAACATCTCCCGTTGATACGCGTTTTAAATTATCTCGTTTAGGTAATTCACGCACCCGAACGAAAGTTGATGGACTAAACTTGACAAGGGATCAAACCCTTGACTAGGTCAAAGGGTCAAACCCCTTTCACCCATTCATTATCATCTCCATCTCTCTCTCTTTCTCTCTAGCAAGAACACACACCCATTTACCAAATTCATTCAATCATCATCTAAATTCGATCTAGGAGGCTTACAACAAAATAAACTACATATTTGTGATCCTCTCTTCATCCTCTTCATTTTGGTACCAACTTCATCTCATTTGGGTAACTTTCTAAAAACACTAGATTTTGTGTTCTTGATGTTTTTAACTTATAAAAGTGTTAATTAGTGTCTATGGCTCAAGTCTAACATGAATATATGATTTATATGCTCGATCTCGTTATTTTAGTGTACCTAGCATGAACTTGAATTTTGGTGTGTTGTTCTTGAATTTAGGATGATCATATGTTGTTAGATGTTAAAAGTTGATGTTTTAATTGTGTTACTAGCATCACTAGCTTCAATTTGATGTGTAGGTTGCCTTAGAAAACTTCATGAACTTGATTATTGATTTTGGTGAATTTGGGTTAGGGTTTGATGAACTTGAAATGGACTTTTGATGCATTGAATGCCATGGATTATTATTGGTAAGTATTTAGTTGGATTGTATGCTTGATTACCTTCGAAACGGCATATCATTCATGTAAATTGGTTGCCCGAATCATTGAATTGCATTTATGAACTTGTATGCGGTTAATGTTAAGCATTAGATGCGGTTTTGGTTGTTGTAATAGGTAGATTGATTGATGAAATGTGTTTAGTTGTTTTCCTCGTCAAATTACCTTCCCAACGGTATAAGATACTTGTCTTGATTGTTTGCGAATCATAAATGGTGATTGTTTGAAGTTAGGTTCGTGCATAAAACTTAAAAACTGCCAGAATTCTCTGCACAGGTAATGGCGCGGCGCGCCATATACCCGCGCGGCGCGCCAAAGTGGTCTGTCCAATTTTGTCGATTTTTGAATAATGTTTGCTATGCTACGCACCCCCGATCAACATGAAACTTGGCCAACATGCTCATATATGATTTCTAAGCTCAGGAAAATAGTTCGGGACCCGACCCGACCCCGTTGACTTTTTCGTTGACTTTGACCGACCAAAGTTTGACTTTTTGTCAAACTTAACCAAATGATTATGCAACCTTCCTAACTTGTTTATATACTTGTATCTTGCATGAAACTTGACAATTTGATTTCACATGCTACATAATCGAGTCGTAACGAGCCGTAGGACTAATTGAACATCTTTGACCTATCGTGTTTACCGTTATTGATACGACCTATTTGTTTAGGTCAAGACTAGCACTATCCTTCGCACACGTTATTTTGTGAAGTACTTTTCGTACGTGCACTCAAGGTGAGATCATAGTCCCACTTTTACTCTTTTTGAACTTATATTTGGGATGAGAAAACATAAACGATTCTTTTGAATTAAGTGAACACAAGAACGGGAAAACAAACATTCTACATACGAGTTTAGAACAAAAATCCTCAATTCGATTATCATTAGTTACACTTGACGGGTGTAAGCGAGAACTTATGTTATATGGCCATATGGGTTGACAACCCTCATCTTTGACGGTTCGCTACCGTCTACGGATGAAATATATTTTCGAGAATCAGTGTTTGTTCTAGCACTATGGATGGGGTATACAATGGATGGAATGTTAAGCTTTGATAATTGGGTGCTCGTGAATATTAACTTTTAGAATGTATTACTATTATTTCAACTTTGCAAACCTTGTGGTTCGACTTACTTACTTTTACTCACTTACTTACTTAAACCTATGATTTCACCAACGTTTTCGTTGACAGATTTCTATGTTTTTCTCAGGTCTTGCACGATATGTGATACATGCTTCCGCTCATTATTTGATACTTGCATTGGATGTCGAGTATACATGCATTTCATGGAGCGTCTTATGACTTTACTTTAAACCGTGTCGCCTAGATTTCATTTGTACATATAACCTTGTAACTTAACTTTTGGTTGAATAATTCTTTTAAACTTTGGAAACAATCTTTATGTTGAAATGAAGGCGACATATTTTGGTCAAATGTTGTCATAAAGACTTATGACCAGGTAATGGGACCCATGTAGACGACGCCGTCACTTGACGATTTGTCGGGGTCGCTACAGGATGAGCGAATAAATAAAATCTAGAATTTGATGTAGTATATAATCGTGACGAGATACTTTGGAAATGAGAGAGAAAATGGTGTTTCAGACAGGTTCGCCGGTAAGTGCTTCGGGTTCTTCGGCAAGAGGGAAATGTGGTGGATAGAAAGGATCGCCTTCTTCTTGTCTCCAATAATTGAGGAGGCTACGAACCCATCCCCAATTCATCCAAAATAAATGATGGCTGATTGGTTGATCCATTCCAGTCACACTCCTTTCGGAGCTTGAGTGGGATTCCATATCGAAATTCGAGGGACTTGAACTAATGACGAATTCCATTTCGTTCGATTGAATAAAGGATTTTTCGATATGAAATGATTTTCCAGCTATCGGGTGGTATTCTAATTACATATAATATCTATATATATATAGCGCAAAAGATTTCGTAGATTACGGAGGAATTTATGGGATATGTCAGGTAAAGTTTACAGTAACAGATATGCTAAGATATGAATTTTGTCTATACACTATTCATGCAATCAATGCGGTAAGACGTGTCTAGACTAAGAATGATAAGCAAGCAATTTCCGACAAAAATGATAAGCAAAACTTTTGACAATGCAGACACGGTTGAAGTCCAGACTCACTAATGCATCCTAACAACTATCAGTTAGACACACTAATGCAGACCTAGTTCGCTAAGACCACCGCTCTGATACCAACTGAAAGGAACCGTTCATATACATTATAAACGATTCACAATAGTTGATTACATCGCGAGGTATTTGACCTATATATGATACATTTTACAAACATTGCATTCGTTTTTAAAAAGACAAACTTTATTCACATCTAAAGTTGATGACATGCATACCATTTCATAATACATCCAACTATAATTGACTTAATAATAATCTTGATGAAATCAATCACTCGAATGCAATGTCTTTCGAAATATGCCATGAATGACTCCAAGTAATATCCTTAAAATGAGCTAATGCACAGCGGAAGATTTCTTTCAAACTTGAGAATAAACATGCTTTCAAGTGTCAACCAAAAGGTTGGTGAGTTCATTAGTTTATCATAATCATTCATTTCCATTATTTTAATAAACCACAAGATTTTTATTAAACATAATTCCAATAGCAGAATCCTCTCGTCTGCATAAAGGTAAAATTATTTCCAATAATATAATAGACCACAATATTTTTATTTTTCATAACCATAATCCTCAAGCAGAATCCTCTCGTCTGCATTAAGGTAAAATCATTCATATGGTGAACACCTGGTAACCGACATTAACAAGATGCATATAGAATATCCCCAAAATAGAATCCTCTCGTCTGTATAACAGAATCCTCTCGTCTGTATAAAAATTGAAGTACTAAAGCATCCGTACCTCGGATGGGGTTTGTTAGGCCCATAGATCTATCTTTAGGATTCGCGTCAATTAGGGGTACTGTTCCCTAATTCTTAGGTTACCAAGCTAAAAGGGTGATATTCGATTTTGATAATCCAATCATAGAATGTAATTTTTGAGTACTTGTGTCTATTTCGTCAAACATTTATAAAATCAGCGCATGTATTCTCCGTCCCAAAAATATATATTGCAAAAACATTTAAAAAGGGAGCAAATGAAACTCACAATACTGTATTTTGTAGTAAAAATACATATGACGTCATTGAACAAGTGCAATGTTGGCGTTGGATTCACGAACCTATAATAATTATATATATTTATATGTTTGATCAATATCTGTCTAACAATTTAGGTCAAGTCGTAGTGTATCACAATCCTAATGCTCGAGACTAAATATGCAAAAGTCAACAAAAGTCATATTGACCAAAATGTCTTTCAAAATTTATACATGATTATTATATAGTTTAAATATAGTCATTTTATTTAATTAAATATTTTTAATAGATTTTATTAAAGTAAATAATATAGTTCTTTTATTAATAAATAAAATTTTATAATAAAAATATACTTTTATATATCTTAAGTAATAAAATTTATAAAGTTCATTTAATATCATAAAAATAATATAATAAGTATTATTAATGTAATTATATTATACGTAGTAAAATATCTTTGTATCACATATTTATTTGATAAAATAATATTGATAATAATAATAATAAGTAAAAGTTGTATTATTTTGTAATAATAATTATTATTCTACTAATAAAAATAACAATAATTATATTTTCTAAAAATGATAAAATGATAATTTTTTATTAATAATAGTACTAAAATGATAATAATAATAATAATGATGTTTCATATTAACAATGATATTTTTATTAAAAATAATAATTTTAGTAAAAATGATAGTTTTAATATTAATAATACTTTTAATAGTAATAATAGTAAAATAATTAAAACGATATTTTTTCTTTAAATCAGTATCTTACAATATCTTAATTTCATCATGATACTCATACTCATTATTTCCTAATCGCTTCGTTTAATAGCTTTTAGTCGTCTTTTATATCGCGTTCATATTAATAATAATAATAGTAATCATAATAATTAGATGTTACTAATATTAGTTTTAATTATAATAATACTAATAATAATATTATTAGTGATAATACTAATAACTATTTGAATGATAATAATAATAATAATAATACTAATTATAACCTTAACGATAATAACGATAGTAATAATAATAAAAATAACAATAATATCTTTTATTAATAACGACAATGATAATAATAATAATAATAATAATAATAATAATAATAATAATAATTAGATTATAACGACGATAATAACGACGATAATAATAATCATTTTTAATAATAATACAAAAATTCAATTGACTATAACTTATAAACCATTCATCGAAACCATTCGATATCTAAATGAAAAGTTCTCAAATTTTTGCTAGCTTTCCAACGACATGCATATCATATACCTTATCTTAATAGCATATGTATTTAATTCAAGATTCGACATAACCTATCTAACGACAATAACGAACGTATAAGCATGCATAATCCTATATATATACTCGAGCACTAGTCAGGGATACACTAATAATATATAAAAGTTAAGTTATGAGTGCTTACGTATCAATATTGAGATTCAATATTGCAGGAAAAGTACGTAGACGCAACAGAGATGATAAACACTAGTTTGACTCACGTGCATTACTCCCGAACCATACCCATAACCTCCATAGCTATAACCCATAATTTCCTTAGCTCTATCCCGCTCGAAAAACAATTTCGAAATCACTCGGACAGCACTCCGTCGTAATATTTTATGTATACTAATAATATCTTGAAATAATACGGAGTAAATATATATATGTAAATCGATTGAGAGAGTTTAGAGAAAAATATTTTCAAGTTTCTATGAAATAATGAAACCTATTGAATTCTATTTATAATAGACTTTTGAATTATTAAAGTGAATTATTAAAGTATGAATTATTAAAGTGAATTATTAAAGTATGAATTATTAAAGTGAATTATTAAAGTATGGATTATTAAAGTGAATTATTAAAGTATGAATTATTAAAGTGAATTATTAAAGTTAAAGTAAAGTAAAAATAAAGTAAAGGTAAAGTTTAAGTATAGTAAAAGTAGAAAACTATGTACGTATAATACGCG
The DNA here is from genome assembly GCF_046630445.1 of Rutidosis leptorrhynchoides. Lineage (NCBI taxonomy): Eukaryota > Viridiplantae > Streptophyta > Magnoliopsida > Asterales > Asteraceae > Rutidosis > Rutidosis leptorrhynchoides. The sequence continues at coordinate 171,514,956 of NC_092333.1, forward strand.
TATAAATATATATAATATTAATTTAAATCGTTATATATATTTAATAAAATAAAATATAAATATCGTTATCTTTATCATACTGGTTAAGTAATGAGTTGTCAAAAGTGGTTCTAGATATTTATAAAAGTTATATACGTTTTAATAATAAAGTTCTTTTTAAACTGAAAACGTTTTTGTACGTTTGAAACTAAATCAAATAAATATGATAATTTTGTTTTCCAAAACTAAATATATTTAAGAATCATTTTGTTTATAGGTTAAAATAATGAAAATCGTTATAACATAAAAAGTTTTAGAAAAGTAGAATCATATATATTTATAATAGGTTTCAAGTTTTTAAATTACAGTCTGTTGGTGAAGTATGCGATAAAGTTTAAAGGTTAAATAAACGTATGAAATCATCTTAATGAAAAATATCGAGTTACTTAACTTGTCGATATCCAACATCTAAGTTATTTACACTCCACGTTCTTACTTATAAATTACTTTACCATTTTCCGAATGTTGTCAAAAAGAATAGATTTCTTAAATCACAGTGGACCTCATAACATAGACCCGTAATCATATCACAATGTATCTGATAAATCAATCATTTGATATTATCTTCTAATTCCATCGATAAACATATTGAAACAAATACATTCATGTAAAGTATTATACGTTTAATACTTTATTAATATTCTCAAGTTATAATATATATATACATATATATACATATTTATTTATATATAACGGTTCGTGAATCGTCGGAATTTGGTCGAGGTTATAATGAATGTATGAACACAATTTAAAATTCTTGAGATTTAACTTAATAAACATTGCTTATCGTGTCGGAATAATATAAAGATAAAGTTTAAATTTTATTTGGAAATTTCCGGGTTGTCACATATCTGACCTCTATATGATACATTTTACAAACATTGCATTCGTTTTAAAAGACAAACTTTCATTTCATCGAAAGTTGAAAGGTATGTATACTATTTCATAATATTCAACCTATAAATGACCTATACTGTCATTTACTTAATAATAATCTCTATTGAACTCAACGACTTGAATGCAACGTCTTTTGAAATATGCCATGAATGACTCTAAGTAATATCTCTAAAATGAGCAAATGCACAGCGGAAGATTTCCTTAATACCTGAGAATAAACATGCTTTAAAGTGTCAACCAAAAGGTTGGTGAGTTCATTAGTTTATCATAATCGATCATTTTCATAATTTTAATAGACCACAAGATTTTCATTTTCATTTCTCATAAATATACATCTCATATCAGGCATTTCGCAAACTGCATAGAGATAAAAATCATTCATATGGTGAACACCTGGTAACCGACATTAACAAGATGCATATAGAATATCCCCATCATTCCGGGACACCCATCGGACATGATAACATCGAAGTACTAAAGCATTCCAAATTCTAGAATGGGGGTTGTTAGTTCCCGTAGATCTACCTTTAGGATTCGCGTCAATTAGGGGTGCACTAATTCTCAAAATTAGTGATGTTCCATAATTCTTAGATTACCAGGCTAAAAGGGGCATATTCGGCTTCGATCCATTCAACCATATAATGTAGTTTCAATTACTTGTGTCTATTTCATAAAACAGTTATAAAAACAGCGCATGTATTCTCAGTCCCAAAAATATATATTGCAAAAACATTTAAAAGGGGAGTAATGAGACTCACTATACTGTATTTTGTAGTAAAAATACATATGACATCATTGAACAAGTGCAAGGTTGGCCTCGGATTCACGAACCTATATTAATTATATATATTCATATGTTGGTCAATATTTGTCTATCAAATTAGGTCAAGTCATAGTGTACCACAATCCTAATGCTCAAGATTACTATGTAAAAGTCAACAAAAGTCAATTTGACTAAAAATGATTTCCAAAATTTATACATGATTATTATATAGTTTAATTATAGTCATTTTATATTTTTAAATATTTTTACAGATTTTATTAGAGCAAATAATATAATTCATTTATTAATAAATAAAATTTTATATTAAGATTTATATGATAAAAATATACTTTTATATATCTTAAGTAATAAAATTTATAAAGTTCATTTAATATCATAAAAATAATATGATAGGTTTTATTAATGTAATTATATTACACGTAGTAAAATATCTTTATATCGTATATTCGTTTGATACAATAATATTGATAATAACAATAGTACGTAAAAAAAATTTGTATTATTTTGTAATAATAATTATTATTATTCTACTAATAATAATAACAATATTTATATTTACTAAAAATGATATTATGATAAAATGATAATTCTTATTATTAATAATAATAAAATTTTATATTAACAATGATATTCCTATTAAAAATAATAATTTTGTAAAAATGATAGTTTTAATATTAATAAAAATACTTTTGATAATAATAATGATAAAAATTATGAAAACGATATTTTATCTAAATCAATACCTTTCAATATTATAATTTCATCATGATACTTATACTCATTATTTCCTAATCAATTTGTTAATAGCTTTTAATTGTCTTTTATATCGCGTTCATATTAATGATAATAATAGTAATCATAATAATTAGGTGTTACTAATATTAGTTTTAATTATAATAATACTAATGATAATAAATATTATGATAATATTAATGATAATACTAATTATAACTTTAACGATAATAACGATAGTAATAATAATAAAAATAATAATTTTTAATGATAATACCTTTTATTAATAACGATAATGATAATAATAATAATAATAATAATAATAACAATAATAATAATAATAATAATAATAATAATAATAATAATAATAATAATAATAATAATAATAATAATTTGATAGTAATTATAACGACGATAATAACGATGATAGTAAGAATAATCATTTTAACAATAATACAAAAATTCAGTTGACTATAACTTCTAATCTGTTCATCGAAATCAATCGAGTTCTAAATTAAAAGTTCTTAATTTTTCGCTAGCTTTCCAACGATATGCATATCATATACCCTATCTCAGTAGCATATGTATCTAATTCAGGATTCAACATAACCTATCTAATGACAATATCAAAGATACAAGCATGCATAATCCTATTTACTCGAGCACTAGTCAGGGATACACTATTAATATATAAAAGTTAAGTTATGAGTGCTCACGTATCAATATTGAGATTCAATATTGCAAGAAAAGTACGTAGACGCAACGGAGCTGACAAACACTAAATTGACCTCACGAGCATACCCATGAACCATACCCATCACTTCCATAACTATAACCCATAATTTTCTTAGCCCTATCCTACTCATAAAATCCATTTTTGAAATAACCTGCTCATGACTCCGTCGTAGTATTTTATGTATAAATACTAATATTAATACTAATACTAATACTACTAATAAAAATATTAGGATTAATAATAATAATAATTATAAATATATAGAGAGAGATATCGAATGATAGATAGATGATTAAATGATTCAGAAACAGAAAACGTTCGAATTTAAAGGGATGTGGCTGCCACCAACCCCCCATGCGATCGCATGGGGATTGAATGTATCAACCATGCGTTCGCATGGTATCATAATACAGCACACATTCCACTTATTAGACTACCGACACATTTTGATAATATAATTATATATATATATATATATATATATATAATTCCTATAATTAATTAAATATTATATTATATTTACGTGCATAGTTAACTTGTAATTTTTACACCGATGAATTGTACGTTGACGTTCGACTTACGTACCGATTCCGGTTTTTCGAACGCATTTTCGTACGCTAAGAAAATTGGTACTTTACGTTTCGTGTAATGTACCTTTATCAATAACAAGACTCAAATCAATGAAAAATTATCCCACTCAAAGTGTAAGTTATTCATTTGAGTGTCTTGGTCATTTGCTTCTATAAATCGATGTCTTGTTATTTACCAAAATGTATTATTTTAAATCGAAATGTTTTATTAAATATATATATATATATATATATATATATATATATATATATATATATATATATATATATATATATATATATATATATATATATAGGGGCAGGATCAATGGGGAAGTAACCAATCGGGGGGAAGCAATTTTTTTTTTTCGTTTTTTTTTTTCGTTTTTTTTTCTGGCATCAAGATCACACGAAAATATGAACATTTAGAAGAGACACTTCGTGATGAATGTTATTATTTAGGCGGGAAAACAATCGACAAAAATAACATTCAAGATAATATTGTTCGTGAAGAATATGAACGTTTTTTTTTTCATGTTTTGTGAAGTAAAATTTAGCTCGATTTAGAGTTTAGGGTTTAAGGTTTAGGGTTTGGTGTTTTGGGTTTATTCCATAAACCCAAAACACCAAACCCTAAACCCTAAACCCTAAACTCTAAACCGTTCGTGTTAAAAACTCAATCTAAATCCTAAATCTAAACCCTAAATCTAAACCCTAAACCCTAAATTTCTAAACCCTAATACCTAAACCCTATAAACCCTAATATCTAAACCCTAATATCTAAACCCCAATAGCTAAAACCTCAAAATACGCTCGAAAAACACAATAATTGTTATATATTACTTCTTCGAGTGTTTTCCCGCCAAAATAAAAACATTTATCACAAAGTGTCTCTACTAAATGTTCATATTTTCATCTCATCTATAATGTTCGTGAACAAAGTTTTTTCAAAAAATGAAAAAAAAAGTTTTTGCTTCCCCCCGAATGGTTACTTCCCTCTTGATCCTACCACTATATATATATATATATATATATATATATATATATATATATATATATATATATATATATATATATATATATATATATATTTATATTTCCATTTAGAATTATAAATTTATACATAATATATATGTTTGAAATATTTATCTAATAATAAGATTTTTAGTTTTTCCAAAATAATCATATTTCAAAGATTATTATATATAGTCATTTAAATAATAGAATTTACTATGTCGTATTATGTTTATGTTCTTGAAACGCTATATATATATATATATATATATATATATATATATATATATATATTTATAATATAAAGCTTAAATTCTTCTAATCAATTTATTCTTATAAAATAATAGATTATAATAATTCAGTTTTTGAAATCGTTTTCTCACATTTGAAAAATAGGTCAGTCGAATCCAATTCTCCACAAACTTTTGTCTAAAGTTCGTCAATTGACACATTTGTTCTTACATGTAAATCACTTTACCAAATATTCCGAATACCGCTAAAAGGAAAGATTTCTTAAATCAAAGTGGACCTCTTAACAGAGATTCGTAATCGTACAATAAATCTGATAAATCAATCATTTGATATTATTTTCTAATTTCATCGATAACCATATTAAATATATTTTGAAACAAATACGTTCATGTAAAGTATTATACATCTAATACTTTGTAATGTTTTCAAGTTATAATATATACACATATACATATATAATCATAACCGTTCATTTAATGATTCGTGAATCGTCAGAATTTGGTTGAGGTTCAAATGAATGTATGAACACAGTTTAAAATTCTTGAGATTCAACTTAACAAACTTTGCTTATCGTGTCGGAAACATATAAAGATCAAGTTTAAATTTGTTCGGAAATTTCCGGGTTGTCACAGTACCAACCCGTTAGAGAAATTTCATCCCGAAATTTGATTGAGGTTGTCGTGGCTAACAATGAGCATGTTATTATGACTATTATAGAGTTTTATCATGTTTAAGAAGTATGGATAAAATAATTCGATTACTCGAAGCGTATGAGGGAAATTATCGTAAATTAATGAAATAAGATTATAGTGATTCGTCATATCTTTTGACGTCATCACAATTGATCTCCGAATTAAAGAAAATCTTTGTAATCTTTATTGGATTTGATTCTTTGTCGATTAAGGAAATTATGATCCTCTTCTAATTAATGCAATAATTCATCTTGATTTCTCTGTCGAATATTTCACTATAAATCCACCTCCTTCGTTTCCTTACAACTCACACCTTCTCAACTCATATTTTAAAGTATTCTTCAATATGCTTCATCCAGTTCTGATTCTTGATATACTCCTCACTTTCATATCTGTCATTCTCCTTTTTCATCTGCCGCCGGAAGAATCTATTTACTTCTACTATACTCTTGGTTATATAGTGTTTTTAGTTCTCCCGTATCTTTATATTGCTATATGTATCGATATATATGGTTTGTAATTTTCTGGGTTGTTATTGGGCTTTATATCTTCTTTTATATTTCGAAGTCCCTGCTTCGGTCTTCTATAATTATTGTCATTCACCGTTAATGTTCCCTTCTATTTGCTGCGATTTATACTCCCATTTCTATTTCGGATCTTCATTCTTTCTTTTCCTCTTCTTGCGGTTAAGCACCGCTTGTAATGGTCCAGAATTCACAGATATAATTTCCGGAATGAACATTGTTAATGTTCTAAGAAGGAAATGGTAATGGCACGATCTTGATTTGTCAAATTACCAGAATACCCCGGAAAAGACCGAATCATCAAGAATATTATTTCTTAATAGGTTTAGAGGTTAGGTAGAATGTAAAAGTTGTGTACAGGGCACATGATGACGTTTTAGTCTGTGAATCATCACGTTCCATTAGAAACTCAGCATAACTTACTGTAATATAATCACGTTGATCAAGTGTTATTATATTATACTAACTCATGCTTCAGTTCCCAACACTACTTCAAAACATTTCTATTCTAAACTCAATGGTTTCAGAATTTAAAAACTAAACAGTTTCCTTTATGATGTAATACAGATAACGCGAAGAGATAAATGATTTCAGATAAGAATAGTTATGAAAATATCTTCAGAAATATGGAGAATATTTATAATGAAGGATACGATGATATCTTAGAATTTCTAATATCAGAGGATGATGAAGAATATTGTCCGCAAGGGTTTAGAGTCAGGAGTAAGGTATTCGTCAATGATTTCAGCAGATACTGAATCATTGGGATTTTTTGAAGGTAGATTTCGTCTTTGTGATTTATTCACAGCCTCCTTCATACTTTGCTCAATCCGTTTTCCAGTTATAAACCTTCTCTTTTTCTGAGCTTTGCCAACACACTATTCTTTATCGTCAAAATTTTTACTGTTACGGTTGTCTTACAGTTTCTGCTGCTTCATTCAGCTTTTCCAAAAATTCAGAGAACTAAATCGTAGATTGGGGGGTTTTTCAGAAACTTCACATACGAAGTATGTAAGTCTAGGAGATAGACGTTATATGTACACATATAACTGTTGGCGTAGACATGCTGTGAGATTTCAAAATACTGATTGCTGATTCCCAGTACTTGGCATGACAATTCTTGTTACAGGATGCAGATGAGTAAATGATGGGGTTTCGATAAATATAATGATTTTTCAGAAAATCCTAGATCAATACGGTTGCTGATAAGTTTACTACTAATGTGGTGAAATATAAACGGTTCTCCGATAACGATGATGAAAAGGGCAACATATACACCAAGGTTATAATAAAGCTGTTTCGACTGAAAAGTCGAAGTTGACTTGCTGGAGCTGTGACAAAACTGACTACTTTAGAAAGGAATTGAAAAGTTATTTTAGCTAATAAATTCCAAAGGATTTGACGCGTATATGTTTTAAATTATGACTTTGGTTTCATGAGTTTTTCAGGTGTATAACTGTAGGTAACATGTGGTTGGATCATCATCTCGATTGTTCATTGTTTGAAGTGTCTTCAGGAATCTCGGAGGGTGTGAACACAGATTGTAATCGTTAATATACATATGATGTTCTAGCATAGTTTTGAAGTCAAAGTATAATTTCAAAAGATGTAGGGATCTAAGAGTGATGCCTTCTGTTAAATCTTGACTTGGATTTTGATTTGTCAAAAATCAGAATATATACTCAAATTTGGATGAGAATGGTTGTTTTGATTTCTTTGAAAGAATAATATTGTTGTGAAAGAAGTGAGTATAGTTGATGATTGCGGAATCAGATTCGAATAATGTAACATATTAATTGTGAATTTATATATCTCTCGGATATTACCTACCCGTTAATTTTTTTTTTTCACAATTAATATTTTGTATAAAAGAATTTTATTACAGTCTTTCTGAAAATATATATGTGTATATTTTTTCAGATGTAACATAGATGTAATGAGTTAATATTAAACTCATTTGATTTACGGTCGAAACTAGAATTGAATAATCCCTACCAATTTAGTATTTCTTCAATGTATTATGAATCAATACTTTGCATGATGTTGATATTCGTGCAATTCTTGTGAACTTCGCAAGATATGAATGATGTTATTTGAAAAGTTTCGAGTACATTGATGATGAAAGTGTAAAATCAAACATATATTTGAATAATACACTTGATTTATTATGAAATGGAATTTATTGAATTACAACAGATATTGTAGTTAACGATGGTTAAGTTGCTGACAAAGGATGTACATCATAGCTTATTAGTAATATGAATTAACCGAGTAGTTATGATTCATACATAATAACTTAGTACGAAAAGACTTATTATGGTTTAAAAATTTATATATATAAGATATACATATAAATCCTTCAGTGGAAATGAGTTAATACTTCATAACTCGTTGATATGACATACTTGTTGTTGATTTATAATGATGTCCACGGTGATTCTTGAACTGTCGGAGCTAGTGATGTTATAGGTGTTTCTAGTGCTGATAATGCTGACGGTACTGACGGTGCTGGTGATGCTAATGGTACTGTTGATGCTGCAGATAAAACAAGTCCAACTTGTAAATCACGCACCATTCTTGTCAGGGTTTCTTGATGTCAAAGCAGAGGGGTATAAAATACTATTAATTTTTACAAGGAAATACTATTAAATACGATACAATTTTACACAAGATATTTATTTATTTATAGAATGGATATACTTAAACCTTGCTACAACACTTATAGGCAGTGTACCTAATCGTAAAGTAGTGTAGTTTTTAGTAAGTCCGGTTCGTTCCACAGGGAAATCTTTAAACAAAGCTCAACGCTATATTAGTTTACTTTTATAAAAATACAAATATATATATATGTAATATTATTATTATAAAGGGGGGTTTTTACCATTTAATGACCGGTTTGTCGATTTTAAGACTTTAGTCGCAGTTAAAACCTAATGTAAAATATAAAATAAATACAAGACTTAAATTAAAGCGTAAAGTAAATAACGATAATGAAATTGCGAATAATAAAAGTGCGATAAAATAAAATTGCAATAATTAAAAAGTACGATAATTAAAAGTGCGATTAAATAACAATAAATAAAAGTGCGATAATTAGAAGTGCAATTAAATATAAAATAAAGGAAATTAAATATGAAATAAAAGAATTATGCTTATTTAAACTTCCGTAATCATTATGTTTGACGTGTTGATTTTAGTTTTATGCTCATGGGTTAATTGTCCTTTGTCCTGGATTATTTAATATGTCCGTCTGGTTTTTGTCCATAACAGTCCATCAGTCATAAATATAAAGTGCAAGTGTCCTTGTCAAATTATTATTATACCCGAAGTTAAATATTCCAACTAATTGGGGATTCGAATTGTAACAAGGTTTTAATACTTTGTTAACAATTACACCAATTACCCTTGAATGTAATTTCACCCCTGTTTTAATTATTCTAGTGGCTATTAATCCATTCCCGTGTCCGGTTAAATGAACGATTATTCGTACATATAAATACCCCGCCCATCGTGTCCGATCGAGTGTATATGGTAATTTATAGGGACGCCCAATTGTAAATCTTTATATTAACATTAACAAACTCTCATTTAGTTAAACAAATATAAAGCCCATTAATAGCCCATAGTCTAATTTCCACAAGTGTCGTTCTTTTGTCCAAACCCCAATTATGGTACAAAGCCCAATTACCCAATTTTAGTAATTAGCCCAACATCATGATTACTTCGGATTAAATAAGCATAATAATAACTTAGCTACGAGACATTAATAAAAAAGGTTGAACATAACTTACAATGATTAAAAATAGCGTAGCGTTACACGGACAGAATTTCGACTTACACCCTTACAACATTCGCTAACATACCCTTATTATTAGAATTAAAATTAAAATTAAAATATACATTATATATATATATATAAATTTTACGTATGATAAGAGAAGAAAAAGATATGAATTGTGATCAGAATTCGGTTGGCTTTATAGGGAATTTCGATTTTTGGGGCTCCGCGACTCGCGGCCCTTTTGGCCTCCAAACTCCGCGAGTCGCGGAGATTGAAATTACAGCTCACATCTTTTGGAGTCTTTCTTGCCGACGGATTTTATATATAAATATAAAATATAAATAATTAATATAATTATTTATATATTATATTATATTCTTGTGCATAGTAGACTTGTAATTTTTAGTCCGTTGCGTCGAGCGTTGAGAGTTGACTCTGGTCCCGGTTCCGGATTTTCGAACGTCCTTGAGTACAATTTTAGATTTTGTACTTTGCGTTTTGAATCTTGTACTCTTGTAATTTCGAGACGTTTCTTATCAATAATTGGAACCTCTTTGATTGTCTTTTGTACTTTTGAGCTTTTTGGTCGTTTGCGTCTTCAATTCGTCGAATCTGTCTTTTGTCTTCACCTTTTATTATTTAAACGAATATCACTTGTAAATAGAACAATTGCAACTAAAAGCTTGTCTTTCTTGAGGAATAATGCTATGAAATATATGTTCGTTTTTAGCATTATCAAATATTCCCACACTTGAGCGTTGCTTGTCCTCAAGCAATATCGTCTTGAAATACTAGAATCACTTCTTTATTTTTCACACTTTGTACATCAGTGATTTCTATACGGCGGTATAAACAATGGTAGTAACGATATGGTTTACAGTCCCACATGACTATAAAAATTTAGATCCATTAAGGAAATTGGATCTTTATGAAAACATTTGATCTTTTGAAAATTAAATCTAGTTTTTACCCTAGATCAGTTTTCCGGAATAACCCTTTACCGGTGTTTGCAAAATATTTTTGTGGGTTTGGTGGGTTTCAGATTTGAAAATTTTAGCTCAAAACTTGCGGTTTTGTGTCACCCACTTGCTAACCTTGTATTTGGAAAGCAACACGTCCAGTTTACTTGTTCCGTATATTACCTTTCGGCAAACTACCGTCCGGTTGTAAAGGAAAGCGTTGAACAAGCAACTGTTAAGGCAATGTCCCGTGACATGCTTTTGATTATGGTCTATAACGTGTCGGACGCAATTACTATCCTTGGTAGGAGCAATAGTAAAGCTCACCCTTATAATTTTTCGGTCTGGCACAAGGTCCTGTCTTTGACCACTATGCAACCACCGTTCTTACGGTTGACACCCGATTTAGTTCAGGTGACCTAATAAATTCCAGGTGAATTCCTAGGATTTTACGTTCAATGGTAATGAACGCATTGAAAATAGGGTTTTCAGAAAACAAATCGGTTTGTAATTTTGATCAAAATATTTTCTCGTTCAAGCTCGAGTTTAGATATCATTGAATTCCATGAGTTTGTAATTCTCAATCTTTAAGGTCAATCTCTAGGATTGAGTAATATCAGTCTTAAAAGCTGATTTTTAATCTTTAAGGAGATTATCCTTTCTGGGGATCTGATTCATTAGTCTTATCCAGCTAATTTGCATGGTGCCCCCCCATTGTACGAGATAAATCCTTCTCATGGTTAGGATAAATCTGACCACTTGGCGACCCTGTTTAATGCTGAGGTCCGTGGATTTCCTGCTGATTTTAGTGATGACTTTCCAAGATTTTTCGTCAACCTACAGCTGGTCTGGACGACAACTTCATGACCTAAATCAAGAAGCGCGTGTCTTTTTCGGAAGACTTTACTTCCTTTTAATGATGGAATTGATTCATCGTGTAGATCCATCTCTTCTTTTCTTTCATTGGGTAAAACAGTTTAGTTTAGTTCAAAGCAAAAGTATTTTCAGTTATTTGTTACAGATATATGTGACATATGTTTAAGATAACTTGGTAAATTTTCCCACACTTGGCTTTTATTTTCTTTTTTATCGTCCTCTATTCCATTTTAAATGAATTTTAACATTTTAGTTTGTTTCTCAATTTATGTCCTTTCCGAGGTAACAATAATTTCGGTGTTAAAACCTAGTTTTATCGTTCATAAATATGTATAAACATGATTTTGAATTCATTTAATTGAAAATTTTGAAAAATTTTACTAGAATTGGGTAGTCAGTATATAAGACCAGGGCTGTTCTTTATTATCAGAGAGCACTAGATTCTAATACAACTACTGCTTTACTAGTATTTTTAATGGTAACCAAGTGTATAAAGTAAAAATTTTTAAAATCCGAAAGAATTTAACCCCTTCCCACACTTAAGATCTTGCAATGCCCTCATTTGCAAGAAATCAGTAACAATTTAAATTATTGAGGGTGATTTGTGTGAAAATTATTAAATTTTACCAAAGTTTCCAAATATATTGGCGTTTGTTTGCTGAACGATAAATGGTGCACATCATTTGTTCATTCCGTCTTGTTGTTATTTCACATATATTTTGCATCTTGTCGTCAAAATTAGTTGCTTTTGCTGAACTTAATGCCAGTCTTTGAAAATGTGTTGTTTTACCCTGTTGTGTACATAAGATAAACTGCAAACATATATACATATTTTTGAAGTTTGGTTTATTACCCCACATTCAAAAATTATTAAAATCTAAGAATAAAAGTTAGATAATTATAAAAATGATTACAATATTAACAAAAATATTAAATGTATCAATAATTACAAATTACAAAATAAAAAAAAATAATAAGTAAACTAAGGATGATATTGGTACCAATAGGGGTTCCAGGCATAACCATAAGTGCTATAGAATGCTTCGGCAGGGTCATACGTAGGATATGGTGGCTGCATCTCTATAGACCAAGGAGGGAAGATGGGTTTCGGTGTAGGAATATAGTTTCTACCTATATGTTGGCAATGAGCTATGATTTGGTTCTGATGAACTTGCCAATCTTCAAATGCTCTCTGTCTAGCATTTTCGTATTCCTGAGAAGCTATAAACCTATGCATTTCTTGCATCTCATTCCCCCCTCCTACATTACCTTGTTGCTGGTTTCTCTCCACCTGTGGATGTCTACCATGGTATCGTACTGCGGCGTTATTTCGCCTTTTCAAAACTTTCGCACCATGGTATACATTTAAACCTATAGTATCGCGGGGTTCCGGCTCTTCTAGTAATAATCCCCCCCGACTTATATCCACACCGAGATATTCACCAATCAAAGTAATAAAAATACCACCTCCTATTATGCTATGTGGTCGCATCCCCCGAACCATAGCTGATAAATAATAACCCACACAATATGGTATACTTACAGCGCTTTGTGGGTCTCGAATACACATATGGTAAAACAAATCCTGTTCATTTGCTTTTTCTTTGTTCTTACCCCTTTGTGTAATCGAATTAGCTAAAAACCTATGTATCACTCTTAATTCGGCTCTATCTATATCCAAATAAGAGTAATTTCCCCCTTTGAAACGGTGATGGCTTGTCATTTGACTCCACACACCGTGTGTATCAAAATTCTCATCTATCTTTCTACCGTTTAGTATCAATCCTCTACAATCGGCAGACGCTAACTCCTCAGGCGTATATATACGTAAAGCCTGAGCCATGTCTAGTAAAGACATGTGGCGCATCGAACCGCCTAACAAAAATCTAATAAAAGAACGATCGGTTAAACTAGCTACCCGATCATTCAACTCTATACTACATAACAATTCTTCACACCATACTTTATATACAGGTCTACGTATGGTGAATAAACATACCCAGTCATTAAAAGAAGAATTACCATACCTCTGTACAAGTAATTCCCTAATTGGCCCGGCCAATTCTACAGCTTCTAAGGGTCCCCATTCTATGACCCTCGGTACCTCAACAACCTTAGAATGAAGAGTATGCAAACCCCTTTGATATTTTGGATAATCTATCCAAAGTCTGTCAAATCTCAGGTTCGGGTGCAACTCTTCCAAGTGCATATCAGAAAAGGTCATGACTGGATGAGGTACATCCTGCTTGTAGTAGTTATCCACCTCCTATTGTTCCAAATTCTCAGCAGGAGCATTGCGGGCTTGGGATGAAGATTCACCCCTTTCATTCTGCAAAACACATCAAACACAATTTTTGTGCATCCAAATATGCATTAGTGTCAGCAAAATCATCAATCAAAATAATTACAATGACATTATCAATTTATATCAAACTTAAGCTCATTTTCATATTTTTATCAAATCTACACTTTTTCAAATAAGCATATACGAAAATTTTCGCCAAGTTCATAAGCATTCAACTCAAATAACATGTCAAAATAATCATTACTAGCAATTAAACAAGTCTCAAATGGCATTATCTTTCAAAAATCAAGTTCATGAATTTTAGACTTGAAAAAGTCCACTTTAATTCTGAAAATCATGTTTAGGCTCAAAGTTTGGATCATTTAACTACCTAGACATGTTAAACTACTCAATTTAGCAACAATTCATGACAAAAATCGGCCATAACCTGTTTATATCAAAAAGCCCAAAATTTGCTCAAGAACACAAACCCTAGATTATTCAAAATTTGAAGTTTAAGGCTTCTAATCATGTTAAACAGCATCAATCTAGGTTATACAAGCATAATACATAAACAATTTAAGTCTAATTACACTAAAAAGCATCAAAATCAATTTGGGGACAAAATTGCTCAAGAACACCAAATTTCGAATTAAATGGTGTTTAGGTGTAGAAATTTACCGTTTTTCTTGAGTAATTCTTAGATAGCATCCTTCTCAACATGATTTTAGCAAAAAATTTGGTGATTAACGGTTAAAAATTGGGATTTTTGGGGTGTTTTTGGGTGGTTTTTCGGGGTTATGTTCGCAGTATTTTTGGGTGTGGAGTGTGAAACTGAGCTGTTGCAGCTCTTATTTTTTTTTTCTGTAATTCGGTCCTCCCGCGAGTCGCGGGGATTTACCCTCCAAACTCCGCGACTCGCGGAGTTGTTTTTTTTTTTTATAACCATTAACTTTTGAAACAATTAAGTACTTAATTTTAAAATTTTGTTTCCCTTGTTATTTAGGACGAGGTCGTTTCGGATCGATGTCCTAGTCCGTCCTTCGACAAAATTTTAAAATTTGTCTTTTTGTAGCGATTGTTTTAAAAGCTAAGATTTTTGCGTTTTTTTTCAATGTTTTTGGCATACTTTAATTCAATAAGATTAAAAATAATGATAATAAAAGTTCTCGTCTCTCCCTTGGGTAAAGCAATTTCGGTTCAAAGACCTAGTCTTCAACTTACGACGAATTTTAAAAATCATATTCTTAACTTAATGAGATAAAGTAAGTTTTTGTTTTTAAATTCACACAACTTAAATATGAAATTCAAAATTAATATTAAAAATTCACACCAAACTTAAAATTTGAAATGCATAAAATTAAAAATTTATATTTTAAAAATTAAAAATTCACACCAAACTTAATTTAAAAATTTATAAATTCATATCAAACTTATATTAATTTTTCAAATATTTACAATTTTAAATATATTGTTTTTACAAAGTTTACAATATTAATTTAAGATTTAAATATTAATTTTAAAAATATTAAAAATCTTTTTGTCTTTTTATCCCACTTTAATCAATCAAATATTATCAAAAATATGCGCCCCTCTTTTCGGTAAAGTAATTTCGGTTCCAAGACCTAATTTAACTCATGACGAATTTTTGAAATATTTTGGGTTGATTGATTAAAGATATTTATACCTTAAGAATAAACGTTAAATTTCGCAGTGATGTAATAAATTTTTGAATGATATCAATAATTTCGGTCGCCAAACCTAATTTTATTCAATACCAATTTAATACTTTATAGCGAACAAATTAGCGTTTATTATCAAAAGGTTAAAAATAAAAATAAAAACTGTACAGACTTACCTGTGAAATAGATTTCTTAGTTATATGATCTATCCCATTCATAAGATAGTCGGTTTACGTTTAGTGATCAAAGCGTGTAGCATTAGACCATGGTTTAGCTCACAGGCAGTCTTCATTTTGTAAAAACCTAAAAAAAAATAAAAATTCAGAATGGGGGGAGAAGACTAGTTCTTTAGGGTCTGCTAGGGAAAGACCATTCGGGTTCCATTTTCGAGAACTACACGAAAACAGACAATCTAACTCTAACAGAAATACATATTATCCTTTAAAGACTTGATTCTCCCCACACTTAGTTAGCTGTGTTGTCGAAATTGTGATTAACTTCGTTGTCGACTTCCATCGGACTATCTATGTAGTGTTTAACTCTGTGACCATTAACTTTAAATTCAATCCCATTTGAATTTATCAATTCTATCGTTCCGTATGGGAAAACTCTTTTGACTATGAATGGTCCAGACCATCTTGATTTCAATTTTCCAGGAAATAGCTTGAATCGTGAATTGAAAAGAAGAACTCTGTCTCCTTCTTTAAATTCTTTTGAACTTCTGATTCTTTTATCATGCCATTTCTTCGTTCTTTCCTTATAGATTAACGAATTTTCGTATGCTTCATGTCTTAATTCTTCTAATTCGTTTAGTTGACTTAATCGTAGACGTCCGGCTTCATGTAAATCAAGATTACATATCTTCAAAGCCCAAAATGCTTTGTGTTCAATTTCTACTGGAAGATGACATGCTTTTCCATAAACAAGTCTAAAAGGTGTGGTTCCAATTGGAGTTTTGTAGGCTGTTCTAAAAGCCCAGAGTGCATCCTCCAATTTAATGGACCATTCCTTCGGATTTGATCCTACGGTTTTCTCTAGAATACGTTTTAAAGCTCGGTTTGTATTTTCAACTTGTCCACTTGTTTGTGGATGATATGCGGTGGAGATTTTATGAGTTACTCCATATCTTTTAAGAACTTTCTCAAGTTGATTATTACAGAAATGAGTACCCCGATCACTTATTAAAGCTTTCGGTGTTCCAAACCTTGCAAAAAGACGTTTTAAAAAGTTGACTACAACTCGTGCATCGTAAGTTGGGAGAGCTTGTGCTTCCGCCCATTTAGATACATAATCAATGGCTACGAGTATATATAGATTATTATGAGATTTTGGAAATGGACCCATAAAGTCAATACCCCAAATGTCAAATACTTCACATACTTGGATGACATTTTGTGGCATTTCATCACGTTGACTTATTTTTCCGGCCCTTTGACATGCATCACAGGATTTGCAAAGAAGGTGTGCGTCTTTGTAAATTGTAGGCCAATAGAATCCAGCTTCATAAACTTTTCTTGCTGTTAGTTGAGGCCCATAATGCCCTCCTGTTGGTCCTATGTGACAATGGTTTAAAATTTTACTAGCTTCATCTCCAAATACACATCGGCGTATTATTCCATCGGGACAACTTTTAAACAGATGTGGATCTTCCCAGAAATAGTGTTTTATATCACTGAAGAATTTCTTTCGTCTTTGGTACGATAATCCTTTTTCAAGGAATCCACAAACTAAGTAGTTTGCATAGTCTGCAAACCATGGGATTTCTTTATAATCTATCTTCAATAGATATTCATCAGGAAAGTTGTCTTGTATGGCCGATTCATTTAGAACTTCTAATTCGGGATTTTCAAGACGAGAAAGATGATCAGCGGCGAGATTTTCTGCTCCTCTTTTATCTCGGATTTCAATATCAAACTCTTGTAAGAGTAAGATCCAACGGATTAATCTTGGTTTAGCATCTTGTTTTGAAAATAGGTATCTAAGAGCAGAATGGTCGGTATAGACCACCGTTTTTGCTAGAACGAGATATGATCGAAATTTGTCAAAAGCAAAGACAATAGCAAGGAGTTCTTTTTCAGTAGTTGATAATGCTAAAAACGAACATATATTTCATAGCATTATTCCTCAAGAAAGACAAGCTTTTAGTTGCAATTGTTCTATTTACAAGTGATATTCGTTTAAATAATAAAAGGTGAAGACAAAAGACAGATTCGACGAATTGAAGACGCAAACGACCAAAAAGCTCAAAAGAACAAAAGACAATCAAAAAGGTTCCAATTATTGATAAGAAACGTCTCGAAATTACAGAAGTACAAGATTCAAAACGCAAAGTACAAAATATAAAATTGTACGCAAGGACGTTCGAAAATCCGGAACCGGGACCAGAGTCAACTCTTAACGCTCGACGCAACGGACTAAAAATTACAAGTTAACTATGTATATAAATATAATATAATATATAATTAATTATATTAATTATATATATATTATATATATATAATAAAAACCGTCGGCAGCAAGAAACTCCAAGGGTGTGAGCTGTAAATAACTCTCCGCGACTCGCGGAGTTTTAAGGGCATTTTGCCGCGAGTCGCGGAGCCCCAAAAATCAAGTCTGGCTATAAAACCAACCGAATTCTGATCAAATGATATCATCTTTTTTTCTTCCTCTTCATACGTAAATATATTTATATTTATAATTTATATTTTAATTTTAATTATAATTCTAATAATAAGGGTATGTTAGCGAATGTTGTAAGGGTGTAAGTCGAAATTCTGTCCGTGTAACGCTACGCTATTTTTAATCATTGTAAGTTATGTTCAACATTTTTACATTAAAGTCTCGTAGCTAAGTTATTATTATGCTTATTTAAAACGAAGTAATCATGATGTTGGGCTAATTACTAAAATTGGGTAATTGGGCTTTGTACCATAATTGGGGTTTGGACAAAAGAACGACACTTGTGGAAACTAGACTATGGGCTATTAATGGGCTTTATATTTGTTTAACTAAATGAAAGTTTATTAATGTTAATATAAAGATTTACAATTGGGCGTCCCTATAAATTACCATATACACTCAATCGGACACGATGGGCGGGGTATTTATTTGTACGAATAATCGTTCATTTAACCGGACACGGGAATGGATTAATAGCCACTAGAATAATTAAAACAGGGGTGAAATTACATTCAAGGGTAATTGGTGTAATTGTTAACAAAGTGGTAAAACCTTGGTTTACACGCAGTCGATAACCTGGTGTATTCATTAAACAAAGTATTAAAACCTTGTTACAATTCGAATCCCCAATTAGTTGGAATATTTAACTTCGGGTATAATAATAATTTGACAAGGACACTTGCAATTTATAATTATGACTGATGGACTGTTATGGACAAAAACCAGACGGACATATTGAATAATCCAGGACAAAGGACAATTAACCCATGGGCATAAAACTAAAATCAACACGTCAAACATCATGATTACGGAAGTTTAAATAAGCATAATTCTTTTATTTCATATTTAATTTCCTTTATTTTATATTTAATTGCACTTCTAATTATCGCACTTTTATTTATTTTATTTTATCGCACTTTTAATTATCGTACTTTTTAATTATCGCAAGTTTATTTTATCGCACTTTTATTATTCGCAATTTCATTATCGTTATTTACTTTACGCTTTAATTTAAGTCTTGTATTTATTTTATATTTTACATTAGGTTTTAACTGCGACTAAAGTCTTAAAATCGACAAACCGGTCATTAAACGGTAAAAACCCCCCCTTATAATAATAATATTACTTATATATATATTTGTATTTTTATAAAAGTAAACTAATATAGCGTTGAGCTTTGTTTAAAGATTTCCCTGTGGAACGAACCGGACTTACTAAAAAACTACACTACTGTACGATTAGGTACACTGCCTATAAGTGTTGTAGCAAGGTTTAAGTATATCCATTCTATAAATAAATAAATATCTTGTGTAAAATTGTATCGTATTTAATAGTATTTTCCTAGTAAAATAATAACTATTTTATATACACCTCGCTCCACATCAAGTTATTTTTGGCGCCGCTGCCGGGGAACTATCTTAAAAGCCGGAAGCGCAACGCTAATATAAAAAAAAAAAAGATTTTTTTTAGTTTACTTTTATTAAAATTCGCTTTTGTAAAAATACGTTTTAATTATTCAAAAATATAAAAAAAAAAGAAAAAACAAAAATATAAGTATTTTTAGGATTTTGTTAAATATTTAAGTTTTATAAGTTTCTTTATTTTTATTTTAGTTTATAAAAATATAAGTTTTAATTTTAATATCTTTTATTTAATTAAAAAACAAAAAAAAAAAAAAAAAAAAAAATAAAGAAAACGCGTAAAAACACAAAGCTGTCAACTGAATTCCTGAACCCCGCGACTCGCGGGGTTTGCTTCTTTAATTGCCGCGACTCGCGGAGGGTTTCTGACAGGCGACAAGGAAGCCCTAATCGAGCATTAATTACGGGATATTATTAATATTAATTATTAATTAAACCTAATTATTATTATTATTATTATTAGTTTTAATTTTACTTTTACTTTTTATTTATATATTTTAGTTAAATTAGTTTTATTAAATTATAAAATTAATAGTTTTATTAAATAAATAATATAAAAATAATATTTTTATAAAAATTGTACTTTTTACAACTTTTTGTATATTTTTATATTTTGTACCTTTTTAATCGTTGTAGCATAAAATTTGTATTTTTTTAGCTCATATTTAATTTTAAACTTAGTTTTTGCTATAGTTATTTTTACTCCTAGATTTTTAGGCTTTGCCATAGAATTCCTTAAGTGCTTTTTCTTTAGACTAAGAATTAGGTGCTTTAGAATTTTGCGACGCCTTTTTAAGTTTTAGTTTCTTTTTAAGTTATTTCCATTTGGGATTTAGTTTTTCCTGTAAGCTTTAATATTTTTAGACCTTTTACTATGTATCAATTATCATTCCAATTAGTAATTTCAATTTGCGATTATAATTTTAAGTTAGTTGTAGTAATAAGGTTAAATTAGTTAAGTATTTTTAAGTTTTTATAAGTTTCTTTTATTTTTCCGTCACCTTTTATTTTTCAACCATTTTTCTTTTTCGACCTTTTGCGACGAACTCTTTGTCTTTCTTATTTCTCGCCATTCTAGTTTTTAGGACATAGATTTTTATTCTACTTCTTATCTAAATTTCTTAAAATTACGAAAATTTATTTTGAGTGGTTAAATTAATAGACATCAAAATTTTCTGGTTCGTAGTAATAGTTGGATTTGTACGTGGACCGGGTTATTGGAGCCAAACAGTCCTCAATTATATTGAGACCAAACGAATCCTGCCCCTCTGCTGCATCTTTTGGCTATTCGAAACGTGGGCAAAATCAGAAAAGTCTATTGATTGGATAACTTATTATAATTTTTCTTTCCTTTTAAAAACTAATAGGATATTCTGTGAATGCACCGAGCAAGACGTTCATCACCTTTTGTACGTTCACCACCTGTAACTCGATCAAGACATCGTTTAACAAATATAACCGCCGTTGATTTTTCTTTAGAATCGTCATCCAGTAGACCAAGTACTTCAGTTCAAATTTCTGATAATCCATTTTTTGAACCCGACCTCACAATTGAGAATCCAGAAAATATTCAGGAACGGTTCATAGATCCTGAACCATTAAACTTTCCTCCGGAACCACCAATCATTCAAACAGAGATTGTTGAGGAACGAACCATTAAAACAGAATCATCTAGTGATACCGATTCAACAAATTCAATTATGGAGAATCTGGAACCTTTAAGTATGGAAGACCGAATGAGAGCTAAACGCACTGGCCAAGGTCACGCAATTACTCATCCAGACATTAATGCGCCAGATTATGAAATCAAAGGACAAATTTTACACATGGTGACTAATCAATGCCAATTTAGTGGTGCACCGAAGGAAGATCCAAATGAACATCTACGTACCTTTAATAGGATCTGCACACTATTTAAAATACGAGAAGTGGAGGATGAACAGATATATCTCATGTTATTTTCCTGGACTTTAAAGGGAGAAGCCAAAGATTGGTTGGAATCGTTACCTGAAGGGGCGATTGATACATGGGACGTTTTAATTGAGAAATTTCTTAAACAATTCTTTCCTGCATCTAAAGCCGTAAGACTTCAAGCAGAAATTGTTACGTTCACACAGAAGCCAAATGAAACTCTATATGAGGCGTGGACAAGATATGGAAAGTTGTTAAGAGGATGTCCGCAACATGGTTTAGACACCTGTCAAATAGTACAAATATTCTACCAAGGATGCGACATCACTACAAGGAAAGATATAGATATAGCAGCTGGTGGTTCTATTATGAAGAAAACCGAAACTGATGCTTACAAAATTATTGATAATACTGCTTCCCACTCACATGAGTGGCACCAAGAAAAAGACATCATTAGATCATCTAAAGCAGCTAGAGCCGATTCTAGCCATGACTTAGATTCCATTTCCGCAAAGATAGATGCTTTCGAGAGACGAATGGAAAAGATGACTAAGGATATTCACTCAATACGAATTAGTTGTGAGCAGTGTGGAGGACCACATTTGACAAAAGATTGTCTCAGTATTGAATTAACAATGGAACAAAGAGAGAATATTTCATACATAAACCAAAGGCCTGGAAATAATTATCAGAATAATTATCAACCGCCAAGACCGATTTACAATCAAAACCAGAATTATAACCGAAATATTCCATACAATAACCAACAAGGTCCTAGCAATCAACAAGTATCCAATAATACTTACAATCAGCAAAGACCTAATTTTCAAAACAAACCACCACAACAAACCGATGATAAAAAGCCGAATTTAGAAGATATGATGACGAAGCTAGTTGAAACTCAAACGCAGTTTTTCACATCTCAAAAACAAACCAATGAACAAAATGCTCAAGCATTTAGAAATCAACAAGCTTCTATTCAAAATCTGGAACAAGAAGTAAGTAACCTAGCAAGGTTGATAGGTGAAAGAAAACCGGGAAGTCTACCTAGCGATACAAATGCTAACCCCCGGAATGAAACAGCTAAAGCCATTACCACAAGAAGTGGTACAACACTTAAACCACCTGAAATACCTGTAACTTCTGATGAAACTATTCCTACTCCACAAGAACCACAACCTGATCAAGATAAGGAAAAAGAACCGGTAGTTGAAAAGGTTAATGAAGATAACACAGTTAAGGATAAACCTTATGTTAAACCATACCAACCACCACTTCCTTATCCGAGTAAAATGAAGAAAGAAAAACTTGAAGCCGAGCAATCCAAATTCTTGGATATGTTTAAACAGATAAATGTAAATCTTCCTTTCATTGATGTAATTTCAGGAATGCCAAGATATGCTAAATTCTTGAAAGATCTAATCACGAATAGAAAGAAAATGGAAGAACTCTCGGCTGTTACTATGAATGCTAATTGTTCAGCAGTGCTGTTGAATAAGATACCAGAAAAACTATCTGATCCAGGAAGTTTCACAATTCCATGTTTTCTGGGTAGTCTTAGTTCAATAGAAGCACTGGCAGACTTAGGTGCTAGTATAAATCTAATGCCGTATTCACTATACGCTAAACTAGACCTTGGAGAATTGAAACCAACCAGAATAAGCATACAACTAGCCGATAGATCAATAAAATATCCTAGAGGGATAATGGAGAACATGCTAGTTAAAGTTGGTACTTTAGTATTTCCAGTAGATTTTGTTGTTTTGGACATGGAAGAAGATTCTCAAGTTCCTCTCATATTAGGAAGACCATTCTTAAACACGGCTAAAGCAATGATAGACGTGTTCGGTAAGAAACTGACCCTAAGTATAGAGGATGAGAGTGTTACCTTTTCAGTTGATAGAGCAATGCAACAACCACAATCTGCAGATGATACATGTTATTATATTCAAACTATAGATGCACATGCAGAATTATTAGAAGAATTTCCAGAATTACAAGGAACAGGAGAATGTTCTTTAGGAGAAGGTAATGAACCAATTGATGAAGCTGAAATGTTAGCTACACTTATAGCTAATGGATATGAACCAACAACAGAAGAAATTCAAATGCTAAAAGAAGAAGACAGATATCGATATAAATCATCGATAGAAGAACCTCCGAAATTAGAGTTAAAGCCACTTCCAAACCATCTGGAATACGCTTATTTACATGGTGAATCTGAATTACCTGTAATAATATCGTCTTCTCTTACTGAAAATGAAAAATCACAACTCATTTCTGTGTTGAAAGCTCATAAACCAGCCATTGCATGGAAGATTCATGATATTAAAGGAATAAGTCCTTCGTATTGCACACATAAAATCCTTATGGAAGAAGGTCATAAAACGTATGTGCAACGTCAACGAAGACTAAATCCTAATATGCAAGATGTAGTTAAGAAAGAGATTATTAAACTGCTAGATGCAGGTTTGATATATCCAATCTCTGATAGTCCATGGGTAAGCCCAGTTCAATGCGTGCCTAAGAAGGGTGGCATGACTGTCATTACAAATGAGAAAAATGAGCTTATTCCTACTAGGACTGTAACAGGATGGCGTGTATGTATTGATTATAGAAAATTAAATGACGCCACCAGAAAAGATCACTTTCCCTTACCTTTCATAGATCAAATGTTGGAAAGATTAGCCGGAAATAGTTACTATTGTTTTCTAGATGGATTTTCCGGATATTTTCAAATTCCAATAGCACCCGAAGATCAAGAGAAAACCACATTCACGTGCCCTTATGGTACTTTTGCTTACAAACGCATGCCATTTGGACTTTGTAACGCCCCTGCAACCTTTCAAAGGTGTATGATGGCGATTTTTCACGACATGATAGAAGAATGCATGGAAGTATTCATGGATGACTTTTCAGTCTTCGGTGATACATTTAAATCATGTCTAGTTAATCTGGAACGAATGCTAATTAGATGCGAAAAATCAAATCTAGTACTTAATTGGGAGAAATGCCATTTCATGGTTAAAGAAGGCATCGTTCTTGGACATAAAATTTCAAAAGAAGGAATTGAAGTGGATAGAGCTAAAGTAGATATAATTGCTAAACTTCCACATCCCACCAATGTTAGAGGAGTTAGGAGTTTTCTAGGGCATGCCGGTTTTTACCGACGTTTCATAAAAGATTTTTCTAAAATTGCCACTCCTATGAATAAACTCCTAGAAAAGGATGCGCCATTCATCTTTTCAGATGAGTGTATCAAATCTTTTAATATTCTTAAAGAAAAACTCACTAATGCGCCGATCATGATAACACCAAATTGGAATCTACCATTTGAACTAATGTGCGATGCAAGTGATTTTGCAATGGGAGCCGTTTTAGGACAAAGGATTGAAAAACGATTTCAACCTATATATTATGCTAGTAAGACATTACAAGGAGCACAAACAAACTATACAACTACTGAAAAAGAACTCCTTGCTATTGTCTTTGCTTTTGACAAATTTCGATCATATCTAGTTCTAGCAAAAACGGTGGTCTATACCGACCATTCTGCTCTTAGATACCTATTTTCAAAACAAGATGCTAAACCAAGATTAATCCGTTGGATCTTACTCTTACAAGAGTTTGATATTGAAATCCGAGATAAAAGAGGAGCAGAAAATCTCGCCGCTGATCATCTTTCTCGTCTTGAAAATCCCGAATTAGAAGTTCTGAATGAATCGGCCATAAAAGACAACTTTCCTGATGAATATCTATTGAAGATAGATTATAAAGAAATCCCATGGTTTGCAGACTATGCAAACTACTTAGTTTGTGGATTCCTTGAAAAAGGATTATCGTACCAAAGACGAAAGAAATTCTTCAGTGATATAAAACACTATTTCTGGGAAGATCCACATCTGTTTAAAAGTTGTCCCGATGGAATAATACGCCGATGTGTATTTGGAGATGAAGCTAGTAAAATTTTAAACCATTGTCACACAGGACCAACAGGAGGGCATTATGGGCCTCAACTAACAGCAAGAAAAGTTTATGAAGCTGGATTCTATTGGCCTACAATTTACAAAGACGCACACCTTCTTTGCAAATCCTGTGATGCATGTCAAAGGGCCGGAAAAATAAGTCAACGTGATGAAATGCCACAAAATGTCATCCAAGTATGTGAAGTATTTGACATTTGGGGTATTGACTTTATGGGTCCATTTCCAAAATCTCATAATAATCTATATATACTCGTAGCCATTGATTATGTATCTAAATGTGCGGAAGCACAAGCTCTCCCAACTAACGATGCACGAGTTGTAGTCAACTTTTTAAAACGTCTTTTTGCAAGGTTTGGAACACCGAAAGCTTTAATAAGTGATCGGGGTACTCATTTCTGTAATAATCAACTTGAGAAAGTTCTTAAAAGATATGGAGTAACTCATAAAATCTCC
The DNA here is from genome assembly GCF_046630445.1 of Rutidosis leptorrhynchoides. Classification (NCBI taxonomy): domain Eukaryota; kingdom Viridiplantae; phylum Streptophyta; class Magnoliopsida; order Asterales; family Asteraceae; genus Rutidosis; species Rutidosis leptorrhynchoides. The sequence goes on from NC_092333.1 coordinate 171,541,227, forward strand.
ACCGCATATCATCCACAAACAAGTGGACAAGTTGAAAATACCAACCGAGCTTTAAAACGTATTCTAGAGAAAACCGTAGGATCAAATCCGAAGGAATGGTCCATTAAATTGGAGGATGCACTCTGGGCTTTTAGAACAGCCTACAAAACTCCAATTGGAACCACACCTTTTAGACTTGTTTATGGAAAAGCATGTCATCTTCCAGTAGAAATTGAACACAAAGCATTTTGGGCTTTGAAGACATGTAATCTTGATTTACATGAAGCCGGACGTCTACGATTAAGTCAACTAAACGAATTAGAAGAATTAAGACATGAAGCATACGAAAATTCGTTAATCTATAAAGAAAGAACGAAGAAATGGCATGATAAAAGAATCAGAAGTTCAAAAGAATTCAAAGAAGGAGACAGAGTTCTTCTTTTCAATTCACGATTCAAGCTATTTCCTGGAAAATTGAAATCAAGATGGTCTGGACCATTCATAGTCAAAAGAGTTTTCCCATACGGAACGATAGAATTGATAAATTCAAATGGGATTGAATTTAAAGTTAATGGTCACAGAGTTAAACATTACATACATGGTCCGATGGAAGTCGACAACGAAGTTAATCACAATTTCGACACCACAGCTAACTAAGTGTGGGGAGAATCAAGTCTTTAAAGGATAATATATATTTCTGTTAGAGTTAGATTGTCTGTTTTCGTGTAGTTCTCGAAAATGGAACACGTATGGTCTTTCCCTAGCAGACCCTAAAGAACTAGTCTTCTCCCCCCATTCTGAATTTTTATTTTTTTAGGTTTTTACGAAATGAAGACTGCCTGTGAACTAAACCATGGTCTAATGCTACACGCTTTGATCACTAAACGTAATAATGACATACTACCGAGTGAATTAGTATCAGTAATCAGAGAAAGAATGGACGGAGTTAGAAAAGGATCCAGATGCGAAGATAATAAGTTACAATTTGGTAAAGGAAAATCAAAATCCGCAGCGAAAAGAAGAGCACGACACCTAGAACGATGTCACAAATGCGGAAAATGGTCACATGGAGGTAAATGTTCAAATAATCAAACCTATTCAAATACCGAATTTGTTACTTTATGCAGAGACGGACCGTTCATATGTTTAGAAGAAAAGACAATGAATGCTCGAGGTTACGCTTATGCAGCCATGGAAAACCAATTAAACCGACTATCTTATGAATATAATAGATCATATAACTAAGAAATCTATTTCACAGGTATGTCTGTACAGTTTTTATTTTTATTTTTATTTTTAACCTTTTGATAATAAACGCTAATTTGTTCGCTAAAAAGTATTAAATTGGTATTGAATAAAATTAGGTTTGGCGACCGAAATTATTGATATCGTTCAAAAATTTATTACATCACTGCGAAATTTAACGTTTATTCTTAAGGTATAAATATCTTTAATCAATCAACCCAAAATATTTCAAAAATTCGTCATGAGTTAAATTAGGTCTTGGAACCGAAATTACTTTACCGAAAAGAGGGGCGCATATTTTTGATAATATTTGATTGATTAAAGTGGGATAAAAAGAAAAAAAAAAAGATTTTTAATTTTATTATGTTTTTAAAAATTAATATTTAAATCTTAAATTAATATTGTAAACTTTGTAAAAACAATATATTTAAAATTATAAATATTTGAAAAATTAATATAAGTTTGGTATGAATTTATGAATTTTTAAATTAAGTTTGGTGTGAATTTTTAATTTTTAAAATATGAAATTTTAATTTTATGCATTTTAAATTTTGAGTTTGGTGTGAATTTTTAATATTAATTTTGAATTTTATATTTATGTTGTGTGAATTTAAAAACAAAAATTTACTTTATCTCATTAAGTTAAAAATATGATTTTTAAAATTCGTCGTAAGTTGAAGACTAGGTCTTTGAACCGAAATTGCTTTACCCGAGGGAGGGACGAGAACTTTTATTATCAATATTTTTAATCTTGTTGATTTAAAGTATGCCAAAAACATTAAAAAACCCAAAAATCTTAGCTTTTAAAACAATCGCTACAAAAAGACAAATTTTAAAATTTTGTCGAGGGACGGACTAGGACATCGATCCGAAACGACCTCGTCCTAAATAACAAGGGAAACAAAATTTTAAAATTAATTTCTTAATTGTTTTATAAGTTAAAGATTATAAAAAAAAAAAAAAAAAAAAAAAAAAAGGGTAAACTCCGCGACTCGCGGAGTTTGCAGGCAAAACCTCCGCGACTCGCGGAGGGTCCAAAACCCAGAAAAAAAAAAAATAAAAGAGCTGCTCGATCAGTACACTCAACAACACAAAAACAACCCGAAAAATACTGCGAAAAACCCACGAAAACCACCGAAAATCACCCCCAAAAATCTCAATTTTTAACCGTTAATCACCAAATTTTTTGCTAAAATCATGTTGAGAAGGATGATATCTAAGAACTACTCAAGAAAAACGGTAAATTTCTACACCTAAACACCATTTAATTCGAATTTTAGTGTTCTTGAGCTATTTTTTCCCCAATTTGATTTTGATGCTTTTTAGTGTAATTAGACTTAAATTGTTTATGTACTATGCTTGTATAACCTAGATTGATGCTGTTTAACATGATTAGAAGCCGTAAACTTCAAATTTTGAATAATCTAGGGTTTGTGTTCTTGAGCAATTTGGGGCTTTTTGATATAAACAGGTTATGGCCGATTTTTGTCATGAATTGTTGCTAAATTGAGTAGTATAACATGTCTAGGTAGTTAAATGATCCAAACTTTGAGCCTAAACATGATTTTGAGAATTAAAGTGGACTTTTTCAAGTCCAAAATTCATGAACTTGATTTTTGAAAGATAATGCCATTTGAGACTTGTTTATTTGCTAGTAATGATTATTTTGACATGTTATTTGAGTTGAATGCTTATGAACTTGGCGAAAATTTTCGTATATGCTTATTTGAAAAAGTGTAGATTTGATAAAAATGTGAAAATAAGCTTAAGTTTGATATAAATTGATAATGTCATTGTAATTATTTTGATTGATGATTTTGCTGACACTAATGCATATTTGGATGCACAAAATTTGTGTTTGATGTGTTTTGCAGAATGAAAGGGGCGAATCTTCATCCCAAGCCCGCCATGCTCCTGCTGAGAACTTGGAACAACAGGAGGTAGATAACTACTACAAGCAGGATGTACCTCATCCAGTCATGACCTTTTCAGATATGCACTTGGAACAGTTGCACCCGAACCTGCGATTTGACAGACTTTGGATAGATTATCCAAAATATCAACGGGGTTTGCATACTCTTCATTCCAAGGTTGTTGAGGTACCGAGGGTCATAGAATGGGGACCCTTGGAAGCTGTAGAATTGGCCGGGCCAATTAGGGAATTACTGGTACAGAGGTATGGTAATTCTTCTTTTAATGACTGGATATGTTTATTCACCATACGCAGACCTGTATATAAAGTATGGTGTGAAGAGTTGTTATGTAGTATAGAGTTGAATGATCGGGTAGCTAGTTTAACCGATCGTTCTTTTATTAGATTTTTGTTAGGCGGTTCGATGCGCCACATGTCTTTACTGGACATGGCTCAGGCTTTACGTATATATACGCCTGAGGAGTTAGCGTCTGCCGATTGTAGAGGATTGATACTAAACGGTAGAAAGATAGATGAGAATTTTGATACACACGGTGTGTGGAGTCAAATGACAAGCCATCACCTTTTCAAAGGGGGAAACTACTCTTATTTGGATATAGATAGAGCCGAATTAAGAGTAATACATAGGTTTTTAGCTAATTCGATTACACAAAGGGGTAAAAACAAAGAAAAGGTAAATGAACAAGATTTGTTTTACCATATGTGTATTCGAGACCCACACAGCGCTGTAAGTATACCATATTGTGTGGGTTATTATTTATCAGCTATGGTTCGGGGGATGCGTCCACATAGCATAATAGGAGGTGGTATTTTTATTACTTTGATTGGTGAATATCTCGGTGTGGATATAAGTCGGGGGGGATTATTAGTAGAAGAGCCGGAACCCCGCGACACTATAGGTTTAAATGTATACCATGGTGCGAAAGTTTTGAAGCGGCGAAATAACGCCGCAGTACGATACAATGGTAGACATCCACAGGTAGAGAGAAACCAGGAACAAGGTAATGTAGGAGGGGGGAATGAGATGCAAGAAATGCATAGGTTTATAGCTTCTCAGGAATACGAAAATGCTAGACAGAGAGCATTTGAAGATTGGCAAGTTCATCAGAACCAGATCATAGCGCATTGCCAACATATAGGTAGAAACTATATTCCTACACCGAAACCCGTCTTCCCTCCTTGGTCGATAGAGATGCAGCCACCATATCCTACGTATGACCCTGCCGAAGCATTCTATAGCACTTATGGTTATGCGTGGAACCCCTATTGGTACCAATATCATCCTTAGTTTACTTTATATTTTTTTTTATTTTGTAATTTGTAATTATTGATACATTTAATATTTTTGTTAATATTGTAATCATTTTTATAATTTCTAACTTTTATTCTTAGATTTTAATAATTTTTGAATGTGGGGTAATATACCAAACTTCAAAAATATGTATATATGTTTGCAGTTTATCTTATGTACACAACAGGGTAAAACAACGCATTTTCAAAGACTGGCATTAAGTTCAGCAAAAGCAACTAATTTTGACGACAAGATGCAAAATAGATGTGAAATAACAACAAGACGGAATGAACAAATGATGTGCACCATTTATCATTCAGCAAACAAACGCCAATATATTTGGAAACTTTGGTAAAAATTTAATCATTTTCACACAAATCACCCTCAATAATTTAAATTGTTACTGATTTCTTGCAAATGAGGGCATTGCAAGATCTTAAGTGTGGGAAGGGGTTAAATTCTTTCGGATTTTAAAATTTTTATATTAAACACTTGGTTACCATTAAAAATACTAGTAAAGCAGTAGTTGTATTAGAATCTAGTGCTCTCTGATAAAAAAGAACAGCCCTAGTCTTATATACTGACTACCCAATTCTAGTAAAAATTTTCAATTAAATGAATTCAAATCATGTTTATACATATTTATGAACGATAAAACTAGGTTTTAACACCGAAATTATTGTTACCTCGGAAAGGACATAAATTGAGAAACAAACTAAAATGTTAAAATTCATTTAAAATGGAATAGAGGACGATAAAAAGGAAAATAAAAGCCAAGTGTGGGAAAATTTACCAAATTATTTTAAACATATGTCACATATATCTGTAACAAATAACTGAAAATACTTTTGCTTTGGACTAAACTAAACTGTTTTACCCGATGAAAGAAAAGAAGAGATGGATCTACACGATGAATCAATTCCATCATTAAAAGGAAGTAAAGTCTTCCGAAAAAGAAACGCGCTTCTTGATTTAGGTCATGAAGTTGTCGTCCAGACCAGCTGTAGGTTGACGAAAAATCTAGAAAAGTCATCACTAAAATCAGCAGGAAATCCACGGACCTCAGCATTAAACAGGGTCGCCAAGCGGTCAGATTTATCCTAACCATGAGAAGGATTTATCTCGTACAATGGGGGGGCACCGTGCAAATTAGCTGGATAAGACTAATGAATCAGATCCCCAGAAAGGATAATCTCCTTAAAGATTAAAAATCAGCTTTTAAGACTGATATTACTCAATCCTAGAGATTGACCTTAAAGATTGAGAATTCAAACTCATGGAATTCAATGATATCTAAACTCGAGCTTAAACGAGAAAATACTTTGATCAAAAATTACAAACCGATTTGTTTTCTGAAAACCCTATTTTCAATGCGTTCATTACCATTGAACGTAAAATCCTAGGAATTCACCTGAAATTCATTAGGTCACCTGAACTAAATCGGGTGTCAACCGTAAGAACGGTGGTTGCATAGTGGTCAAAGACAGGACCTTGTGCCAGACCAACAAATTATAAGGGTGAGCTTTACTATTGCTCCTACCAAGGATAGTAATTGCGTCCGACACGTTATAGACCATAATCAAAAGCATGTCACGGGACATTGCCTTAAACAGTTGCTTGTTCAACGCTTTCCTTTACAACCGGACGGTAGTTTGCCGAAAGGTAATATACGGAACAAGTAAACTGGACGTGTTGCTTTCCAAATACAAGGTTAGCAAGTGGGTGACACAAAACCGCAAGTTTTGAGCTAAAATTTTCAAATCTGAAACCCACCAAACCCACAAAAATATTTTGCAAACACCGGTAAAGGGTTATTCCGAAAAACTTATCTAGGGTAAAAACTAGATTTAATTTTCAAAAGATCAAATGTTTTCATAAAGATCCAATTTCCTTAATGGATCTAAATTTTTATAGTCATGTGGGACTGTAAACCATATCGTTACTACCATTGTTTATACCACCATATAGAAATCACTGATGTACAAAGTGTGAAGAATAAAGAAGTGATTCTAGTATTTCAAGACGATATTGCTTGAGGACAAGCAACGCTCAAGTGTGGGAATATTTGATAATGCTAAAAACGAACATATATTTCATAGCATTATTCCTCAAGAAAGACAAGCTTTTAGTTGCAATTGTTCTATTTACAAGTGATATTCGTTTAAATAATAAAAGGTGAAGACAAAAGACAGATTCGACGAATTGAAGACGCAAACGACCAAAAAGCTCAAAAGAACAAAAGACAATCAAAAAGGTTCCAATTATTGATAAGAAACGTCTCGAAATTACAGAAGTACAAGATTCAAAACGCAAAGTACAAAATATAAAATTGTACGCAAGGACGTTCGAAAATCCGGAACCGGGACCAGAGTCAACTCTTAACGCTCGACGCAACGGACTAAAAATTACAAGTTAACTATGTATATAAATATAATATAATATATAATTAATTATATTAATTATATATATATTATATATATATAATAAAAACCGTCGGCAGCAAGAAACTCCAAGGGTGTGAGCTGTAAATAACTCTCCGCGACTCGCGGAGTTTTAAGGGCATTTTGCCGCGAGTCGCGGAGCCCCAAAAATCAAGTCTGGCTATAAAACCAACCGAATTCTGATCAAATGATATCATCTTTTTTTCTTCCTCTTCATACGTAAATATATTTATATTTATAATTTATATTTTAATTTTAATTATAATTCTAATAATAAGGGTATGTTAGCGAATGTTGTAAGGGTGTAAGTCGAAATTCTGTCCGTGTAACGCTACGCTATTTTTAATCATTGTAAGTTATGTTCAACCTTTTTACATTAATGTCTCGTAGCTAAGTTATTATTATGCTTATTTAAAACGAAGTAATCATGATGTTGGGCTAATTACTAAAATTGGGTAATTGGGCTTTGTACCATAATTGGGGTTTGGACAAAAGAACGACACTTGTGGAAACTAGACTATGGGCTATTAATGGGCTTTATATTTGTTTAACTAAATGAAAGTTTGTTAATGTTAATATAAAGATTTACAATTGGGCGTCCCTATAAATTACCATATACACTCAATCGGACACGATGGGCGGGGTATTTATTTGTACGAATAATCGTTCATTTAACCGGACACGGGAATGGATTAATAGCCACTAGAATAATTAAAACAGGGGTGAAATTACATTCAAGGGTAATTGGTGTAATTGTTAACAAAGTGGTAAAACCTTGGTTTACACGCAGTCGATAACCTGGTGTATTCATTAAACAAAGTATTAAAACCTTGTTACAATTCGAATCCCCAATTAGTTGGAATATTTAACTTCGGGTATAATAATAATTTGACAAGGACACTTGCAATTTATATTTATGACTGATGGACTGTTATGGACAAAAACCAGACGGACATATTGAATAATCCAGGACAAAGGACAATTAACCCATGGGCATAAAACTAAAATCAACACGTCAAACATCATGATTACGGAAGTTTAAATAAGCATAATTCTTTTATTTCATATTTAATTTCCTTTATTTTATATTTAATTGCACTTCTAATTATCGCACTTTTATTTATTTTATTTTATCGCACTTTTAATTATCGTACTTTTTAATTATCGCAAGTTTATTTTATCGCACTTTTATTATTCGCAATTTCATTATCGTTATTTACTTTACGCTTTAATTTAAGTCTTGTATTTATTTTATATTTTACATTAGGTTTTAACTGCGACTAAAGTCTTAAAATCGACAAACCGGTCATTAAACGGTAAAAAACCCCCCCTTATAATAATAATATTACTTATATATATATTTGTATTTTTATAAAAGTAAACTAATATAGCGTTGAGCTTTGTTTAAAGATTTCCCTGTGGAACGAACCGGACTTACTAAAAAACTACACTACTGTACGATTAGGTACACTGCCTATAAGTGTTGTAGCAAGGTTTAAGTATATCCATTCTATAAATAAATAAATATCTTGTGTAAAATTGTATCGTATTTAATAGTATTTTCCTAGTAAAATAATAACTATTTTATATACACCTCGCTCCACATCAGTAGTTGTATAGTTTGTTTGTGCTCCTTGTAACGTCTTACTAGCATAATATATATGTTGAAATCGTTTTTCAATCCTTTGTCCTAAAACGGCTCCCATTGCAAAATCACTTGCATCGCACATTAGTTCAAATGGTAGATTCCAATTTGGTGTTATCATGATCGGCGCATTAGTGAGTTTTTCTTTAAGAATATTAAAAGATTTGATACACTCATCTGAAAAGATGAATGGAGCATCCTTTTCTAGGAGTTTATTCATAGGAGTGGCAATTTTAGAAAAATCTTTTATGAAACGTCGGTAAAAACCGGCATGCCCTAGAAAACTCCTAACTCCTCTAACATTGGTGGGATGTGGAAGTTTAGCAATTACATCTACTTTAGCTCTATCCACTTCAATTCCTTCTTTTGAAATTTTATGTCCAAGAACGATGCCTTCTTTAACCATGAAATGGCATTTCTCCCAATTAAGTACTAGATTTGATTTTTCGCATCTAATTAGCATTCGTTCCAGATTAACTAGACATGATTTAAATGTATCACCGAAGACTGAAAAGTCATCCATGAATACTTCCATGCATTCTTCTATCATGTCGTGAAAAATCGCCATCATACACCTTTGAAAGGTTGCAGGGGCGTTACAAAGTCCAAATGGCATGCGTTTGTAAGCAAAAGTACCATAAGGGCACGTGAATGTGGTTTTCTCATGGTCCTCGGGTGCTATTGGAATTTGAAAATATCCGGAAAATCCATCTAGAAAACAATAGTAACTATTTCCGGCTAATCTTTCCAACATTTGGTCAATGAAAGGTAAGGGAAAGTGATCTTTTCTGGTGGCGTCATTTAATTTTCTATAATCAATACATACACGCCATCCTGTTACAGTCCTAGTAGGAATAAGCTCATTTTTCTCATTTGTAATGACAGTCATGCCACCCTTCTTAGGTACGCATTGAACTGGGCTTACCCATGGACTATCAGAAATTGGATATATCAAACCTGCATCTAGCAGTTTAATAATCTCTTTCTTAACTACATCTTGCATATTAGGATTTAGTCTTCGTTGGCGTTGCACATACGTTTTATGACCTTCTTCCATAAGGATTTTATGTGTGCAATACGAAGGACTTATTCCTTTAATATCATGAATCTTCCACGCAATGGCTGGTTTATGAGCTTTCAACACAGAAATGAGTTGTGATTTCTCATTTTCAGTAAGAGAAGACGATATTATTACAGGTAATTCAGATTCACCATGTAAATAAGCGTATTCCAAATGGTTTGGAAGTGGCTTTAACTCTAATTTCGGAGGTTCTTCTATCGATGATTTATATCGATATCTGTCTTCTTCTTTTAGCATTTGAATTTCTTCTGTTGTTGGTTCATATCCATTAGCTATAAGTGTAGCTAACATTTCAGCTTCATCAATTGGTTCATTACTTTCTCCTAAAGAACATTCTCCTGTTCCTTGTAATTCTGGAAATTCTTCTAATAATTCTACATGTGCATCTATAGTTTGAATATAATAACATGTATCATCTGCAGATTGTGGTTGTTGCATTGCTCTATCAACTGAAAAGGTAACACTCTCATCCTCTATACTTAGGGTCAGTTTCTTACCGAACACGTCTATCATTGCTTTAGCCGTGTTTAAGAATGGTCTTCCTAATATGAGAGGAACTTGAGAATCTTCTTCCATGTCCAAAACAACAAAATCTACTGGAAATACTAAAGTACCAACTTTAACTAGCATGTTCTCCATTATCCCTCTAGGATATTTTATTGATCTATCGGCTAGTTGTATGCTTATTCTGGTTGGTTTCAATTCTCCAAGGTCTAGTTTAGCGTATAGTGAATACGGCATTAGATTTATACTAGCACCTAAGTCTGCCAATGCTTCTATTGAACTAAGACTACCCAAAAAACATGGAATTGTGAAACTTCCTGGATCAGATAGTTTTTCTGGTATCTTATTCAACAGCACTGCTGAACAATTAGCATTCATAGTAACAGCCGAGAGTTCTTCCATTTTCTTTCTATTTGAGATTAGATCTTTCAAGAATTTAGCATATCTAGGCATTCCTGAAATCACATCAATGAAAGGAAGATTTACATTTATCTGTTTAAACATATCCAAGAATTTGGATTGCTCGGCTTCAAGTTTCTCTTTCTTCATTTTACTCGGGTAAGGAAGTGGTGTTTGATATGGTTTAACATAAGGTTTATCCTTAACTGTGTTATCTTCATTAACCTTTTCAACTACCAGTTCTTTTTCCTTATCTTGGTCAGGTTGTGGTTCTTGTGGAGTAGGAATAGTTTCATCAGAAGTTACAGGTATTTCAGGTGATTTAAGTGTAATACCACTTCTTGTGGTAATGGCTTTAGCTGTTTCATTCCGGGGGTTAGCATTTGTATAGCTCGGTAAACTTCCCGATTTTCTTTCACCTATCAACCTTGCTAGGTTACTCACTTCTTGTTCCAGATTTTGAATAGAAGCTTGTTGATTTCTAAATGCTTGAGCATTTTGTTCATTGGTTTGTTTCTGTGATGTGAAAAACTGCGTTTGAGTTTCAACTAGCTTTGTCATCATATCTTCTAAATTCGGCTTTTTATCATCGGTTTGTTGTGGTGGTTTGTTTTGAAAATTCGGTCTTTGCTGATTATAAGTATTATTGGATACTTGTTGATTGCTAGGACCTTGTTGGTTGTTGTATGGAATATTTCGGTTATAATTCTGGTTTTGATTGTAAATCGGTCTTGGCGGTTGATAATTATTCTGATAATTATTTCCAGGCCTTTGGTTTATGTATAAAATATTCTCTCTTTGTTCCATTGTTAATTCAATACTGAGACAATCTTTTGTCAAATGTGGTCCTCCACACTGCTCACAACTAATTCGTATTGAGTGAATATCTTTAGTCATCTTTTCCATTCGTCTCTCCACAGCATCTATCTTTGCGGAAATGGAATCTAAGTCATGGCTAGAATCGGCTCTAGCTGCTTTAGATGATCTAACGATATCTTTTTCTTGGTGCCACTCATGTGAGTGGGAAGCAGTATTATCAATAATTTTGTATGCATCAGTTTTGGTTTTCTTCATAATAGAACCACCAGCTGCTATATCTATGTCTTTCCTTGTAGTGATGTCGCATCCTTGGTAGAATATTTGTACTATTTGACAGGTGTCTAAACCATGTTGCGGACATCCTCTTAACAACTTTCCATATCTTGTCCACGCCTCATATAGAGTTTCATTTGGCTTCTGTGTGAACGTAACAATTTCTGCTTGAAGTCTTACGGCTTTAGATGCAGGAAAGAATTGTTTAAGAAATTTGTCAACTAAAACGTCCCATGTATCAATCGCCCCTTCAGGTAACGATTCCAACCAATCTTTGGCTTCTCCCTTTAAAGTCCAGGGAAATAACATGAGATATATCTGTTCATCCTCCACTTCTCGGATTTTGAATAGTGTACAGATCCTATTAAAGGTACGTAGATGTTCATTTGGATCTTCCTTCGGCGCACCACTAAATTGGCATTGATTAGTCGCCATGTGTAGAATTTGTCCTTTGATTTCATAATCTGGCGCATTAATGTCAGGATGAGTAATTGCGTGACCTTGGCCAGTGCGTTTAGCTCTCATTCGGTCTTCCATACTTAAAGGTTCCAGATTCTCCATAATTGAATTTGTTGAATCGGTATCACTAGATGATTCTGATTTAATGGTTCGTTCCTCAACAATCTCTGTTTGAATGATTGGTGGCTCCGGAGGAAAGTTTAATGGTTCAGGATCTACGAACCGTTCCTGAATATTCTCCGGATTCTCAATTGTGAGGTCGGTTTCAAAAAATGGATTATCGGAAATTTGAACTGAAGTACTTGGTTGACTGGATGACGATTCTAAAGAGAAATCAACGGCGGTTATATTTGTTAAATGTCTTGATCGAGTTACAGGTGGTGAACGTACAAAAGGTGGTGAACGTCTTGCTCGGTGCATTCACTGAATATCCTATTAGTTTTTAAAAAGGAAAGAAAAATTATAATAAGTTATCCAATTAATAGACTTTTCTGATTTTTGCCCACGTTTCGAATAGCCAAAAGATGCAGCAGAGGGGCAGGATTCGTTTGGTCTCAATATAATTGAGGACTGTTTGGCTCCAATAACCCGGTCCACGTACAAATCCAACTATTACTACGAACCAGAAAATTTTGATGTCTATCAATTTAACCACTCAAAATAAATTTTCGTAATTTTAAGAAATTTAGATAAGAAGTAGAATAAATTCTAAGTCCTAAAAACTAGAATGGCGAGAAATAAGAGAGAAAAAGAGTTCGTCGCAAAAGGTCGAAAAAGAAAAAATGGTTGAAAAATAAAAGGTGACGGAAAAATAAAAGAAACTTATAAAAACTTAAAAATACTTAACTAACCTAACCTTATTACTACAACTAACTTAAAATTATAATCGCAAATTGAGATTACTAATTGGAATGATAATTGATACATAGTAAAAGGTGTCTAAAAAAAATTAAAGCTTACAGGAAAAACTAAATCCCAAATAGAAATAACTTAAAAAGAAACTAAAACTTAAAAAGGCGTCGCAAAATTCTAAAGCACCTAAATCTTAGTCTAAAGAAAAAGCACTTAAGGAATTCTACGGCAAAGCCTAAAAATCTAGGAGTAAAAATAACTATGGCAAAAACTAAATTTAAAATTAAATATGAGCTAAAAATACAAATATTACGCTACAATGATTAAAAAGGGACAAAATATAAAAATATATAAAAAGTTGTAAAAAGTACAATTTTTATAAAAATATTATTTTTATATTATTTATTTAATAAAACTACTAATTTTACAATTTAATTAAACTTATTAATACTAAATACATAAATTAAATAAAAAGTAAAAGTAAAAATAAAACTAATAATAATAATAATAATAATTAGGGTTAAATAATAATAATAATTAATTAAAACCCGTAATTAATGCTGAATTAGGGCTTCTGTCCGTGTGTCAGGTAACCTCCGCGAGTCGCGGTAATTATTGCATCAAACCCCGCGAGTCGCGGGGTTTCAAATTTCAGCTGACAGCTTTAAATTCGACGCGTTTTTTCTTTATTTATTTTTTTTTTGATTTTCTGTTTTTAATTTTTTTCTATAAATAAAAGATAGTTAATAAAACTTATATTTTTATAAACTAAAATAGAAATAAAGAAACTTATAAAACTTAAATATTTAACAAAATCTTAAAAATACTTATATTTTTGTTTTTCTTTTTATATTTTTGAATAATTAAAACGTATTTTTACAAAAACGAATTTTAATAAAAGTTAACTAAAAATCTTTTTTTTTTATATTAGCGTTGCGCTTCCGGCTTTTAAGATAGTTCCCCGGCAGCGGCGCCAAAAATACTTGATGTCAAAGCAGAGGGGTATAAAATACTATTAATTTTTACAAGGAAATACTATTAAATACGATACAATTTTACACAAGATATTTATTTATTTATAGAATGGATATACTTAAACCTTGCTACAACACTTATAGGCAGTGTACCTAATCGTAAAGTAGTGTAGTTTTTAGTAAGTCCGGTTCGTTCCACAGGGAAATCTTTAAACAAAGCTCAACGCTATATTAGTTTACTTTTATAAAAATACAAATATATATATATGTAATATTATTATTATAAAGGGGGGTTTTTACCGTTTAATGACCGGTTTGTCGATTTTAAGACTTTAGTCGCAGTTAAAACCTAATGTAAAATATAAAATAAATACAAGACTTAAATTAAAGCGTAAAGTAAATAACGATAATGAAATTGCGAATAATAAAAGTGCGATAAAATAAAATTGCGATAATTAAAAAGTACGATAATTAAAAGTGCGATTAAATAACAATAAATAAAAGTGCAATAATTAGAAGTGCAATTAAATATAAAATAAAGGAAATTAAATATGAAATAAAAGAATTATGCTTATTTAAACTTCCGTAATCATTATGTTTGACGTGTTGATTTTAGTTTTATGCTCATGGGTTAATTGTCCTTTGTCCTGGATTATTTAATATGTCCGTCTGGTTTTTGTCCATAACAGTCCATCAGTCATAAATATAAAGTGCAAGTGTCCTTGTCAAATTATTATTATACCCGAAGTTAAATATTCCAACTAATTGGGGATTCGAATTGTAACAAGGTTTTAATACTTTGTTAACAATTACACCAATTACCCTTGAATGTAATTTCACCCCTGTTTTAATTATTCTAGTGGCTATTAATCCATTCCCGTGTCCGGTTAAATGAACGATTATTCGTACATATAAATACCCCGCCCATCGTGTCCGATCGAGTGTATATGGTAATTTATAGGGACGCCCAATTGTAAATCTTTATATTAACATTAACAAACTCTCATTTAGTTAAACAAATATAAAGCCCATTAATAGCCCATAGTCTAATTTCTACAAGTGTCGTTCTTTTGTCCAAACCCCAATTATGGTACAAAGCCCAATTACCCAATTTTAGTAATTAGCCCAACATCATGATTACTTCGGATTAAATAAGCATAATAATAACTTAGCTACGAGACATTAATAAAAAAGGTTGAACATAACTTACAATGATTAAAAATAGCGTAGCGTTACACGGACAGAATTTCGACTTACACCCTTACAACATTCGCTAACATACCCTTATTATTAGAATTAAAATTAAAATTAAAATATAAATTATATATATATATATAAATTTTACGTATGATAAGAGAAGAAAAAGATATGAATTGTGATCAGAATTTGGTTGGCTTTATAGGGAATTTCGATTTTTGGGGCTCCGCGACTCGCGGCCCTTTTGGCCTTCAAACTCCGCGAGTCGCGGAGATTGAAATTACAGCTCACATCTTTTGGAGTCTTTCTTGCCGACGGATTTTATATATAAATATAAAATATAAATAATTAATATAATTATTTATATATTATATTATATTCTTGTGCATAGTAGACTTGTAATTTTTAGTCCGTTGCGTCGAGCGTTGAGAGTTGACTCTGGTCCCGGTTCCGGATTTTCGAACGTCCTTGCGTACAATTTTAGATTTTGTACTTTGCGTTTTGAATCTTGTACTCTTGTAATTTCGAGACGTTTCTTATCAATAATTGGAACCTCTTTGATTGTCTTTTGTACTTTTGAGCTTTTTGGTCGTTTGCGTCTTCAATTCGTCGAATCTGTCTTTTGTCTTCACCTTTTATTATTTAAACGAATATCACTTGTAAATAGAACAATTGCAACTAAAAGCTTGTCTTTCTTGAGGAATAATGCTATGAAATATATGTTCGTTTTTAGCATTATCATTTCTATTCTTCATTCTATCATTTTGGTTCATTCATCTGATTTTATGGTTAAGGTTAGAATAGATAATCTCTAAGACTTTAGAGATTACATAATCGCCGTAGAACATTTCTCCAATGAAGTTATGAATCAATACTTCATCGGTTATTGTTGTTGGTACTCCTTGGTATCTATGATGAGTATGATGTTGATACTCGTGGAATAGTTTATCATGTTAAAGCATGGGATGTGGATGTTGTTGGTGATGGTGTTGGCGTTGTTGATGGTGGTACTGGTTATGCTGCTGGTGCTGCTGATGGTGTTTGTAATCTTTGCACCATATTATCCAAAGCCACTACCTGAGCGCGAAGCTCGTTGACTTCTTCAATTACACCGGGGTGATTGTCGGTTCGAACTAGCGGATAAATAAAATCTAGAATTTGATGTAGTATATAATTGTGATGAGATACTCTGGAAATGAGAGAGAAAATAGTGTTTCGAATAGGTTCACCGATAAGTGCTTCAGGTTCTTCGCCAAGAGGGCAATGTGGTGAATGGAAGGGATCACCTTCTTCTTGTCTCCAATGATTGAGGAGGCAATGAACCCATCCCCAATTCATCCAGAATAGATGATGGCTGATTGGTTGATCCATTCCGGTCACACTGCTTTTGGAGCTTGATTGGGATTCCATTTTGGAATCCGAAGGACTTGAACTGATGACGAATTCCATTTCGTACGATTGAATAAAGGATTTTTCGATATGAGATGATTTTCTGGCTATCGGATGGTATTCTAATTACATAGAATATCTATATATATAGAGCAAAAGATTTCGTAGGTTACGGAGGAATTTACGGAATATGTCAGGCAAAATTTACAGTAATAGATACGCTATGATATGATTGAGCAGATACGCTAAGATATGGATTTTGTCTATACACTATTCATGCAATCAATGTAATAAGATGTGTCTAGACTAAGAATGATAAGCAGGTAATTTCCTAAGGATGATAAGTAGATAATTTTCGACACAAAATGATAAGCAAAACTTTTTACATGCAGACACGGTCGAAGTCCAGACTCACTAATGCATCCTAACGATTTATCAGTTAGACACACTAATGCAAACCTGGTTCACTAAGACCACCACTCTGATACCACATGATATGACCCGTCCCAATCCATAAGAACGAATACAATAACATATGGATACATTACAAGGTATCTGACCTCTATATGATACATTTTACAAACATTGCATTCGTTTTAAAAGACAAACTTTCATTTCATCGAAAGTTGACAAGTATGTATACCATTTCATAATATTTAACCTATAAATGACCTATACTGTCATTTACTTAATAATAATCTCTATTGAACTCAACGACTTGAATGCAACGTCTTTTGAAATATGCCATGAATGACTCCAAGTAATATCTCTAAAATGAGCAAATGCACAGCGAAAGATTTCCTTAATATCTGAGAATAAACATGCTTTAAAGTGTCAACCAAAAGGTTGGTGAGTTCATTAGTTTATCATAATCGATCATTTCCATAATTTTAATAGACCACAAGATTTTCATTTTCATTTCTCATAAATATACATCTCATATCAGGCATTTCGCAAACTGCATAGAGATAAAAATCATTCATATGGTGAACACCTAGTAACCGACATTAACAAGATGCATATAGAATATTCCCATCATTCTGGGACACCCATCGGACATGATAACATCGAAGTACTAAAGCATTCCAAATTCCAGAATGGGGGTTGTTAGTTCCCGTAGATCTACCTTTAGGATTCGCATCAATTAGGGGTCCACTAATTCTCAAAATTAGTGATGTTCCCTAATTCTTAGATTACCAGGCTAAAAGGGGCATATTCGGCTTCGATCCATTCAACCATATAATGTAGTTTCAATTACTTGTGTCTATTTCGTAAAACAGTTATAAAAACAGCGCATATATTCTCAGTCCCAAAAATATATATTGCAAAAACATTTAAAAAGGGAGTAATGAAACTCACTATACTGTATTTCATAGTAAAAAAACATATGACGTCATTGAACAAGTGCAAGGTTGGCCTCGGATTCACGAACCTATATTAATTATATATATTCATATGTTGGTCAATATTTGTCTATCAAATTAGGTCAAGTCATAGTGTACCACAATCCTAATGCTCGAGATTACTATGCAAAAGTCAACAAAAGTCAATTTGACTAAAAATGATTTCCAAAATTTATACATGATTATTATATAGTTTAATTATAGTCGTTTTATATTTTTAAATATTTTTACAGATTTTATTAGAGCAAATAATATAATTCATTTATTAATAAATAAAATTCTATATTAAGATTTATATAATAAAAATATACTATTATATATCTTAAGTAATAAAATTTATAAAGTTCATTTAATATTATAAAAATAATATGACAGGTTTTATTAATGTAATTATATTACACGTAGTAAAATATCTTTGTATCGTATATTATTTTAATACAATAATATTGATAATAACAATAGTACGTAAAAATTTTTTGTATTATTTTGTAATAATTATTATCATTATTCTACTAATAATAATAACAAAATTTATATTTACTAAAAATGATATTATGATAAAATGATAATTCTTATTATTAATAATAATGAAATTTTATATTAACAATGATATTCCTATTAAAAATAATAATTTTGTAAAAATGATAGTTTTAATATTAATAACACTTTTGATAATAATAATGATAAAAATTATGAAAACGATATTTTATCTAAATCAATACCTTTCAATATTTTAATTTTATCATGATACTTATACTCATTATTTCCTAATCAATTTGTTAATAGCTTTTAATCGTCTTTTATATCGCGTTCATATTAATGATAATAATAGTAATCATAATAATTAGGTGTTACTAATATTAGTTTTAATTATAATAATACTAATGATAATAAATATTATGATAATATTGATGATAATACTAATTATAACTTTAACGATAGTAATAATAATAAAAATAATAATTTTTAATGATAATACCTTTTATTAATAACGATAATGATAATAATAATAATAATAATAATAATAATTTGATAGTAATTATAACGACGATAATAACGATGATAGTAAGAATAATCATTTTAACAATAATACAAAAATTCAGTTGACTATAACTTCTAATCTGTTCATCGAAATCAATCGAGTTTTAAATGAAAAGTTCTTAATTTGATAGTAATTATTAATCTGTTCATCTAACGACAATATCAAAGATACAAGCATGCATAATCCTATTTACTCGAGCACTAGTCAGGGATACACTATTAATATATAAAAGTTAAGTTATGAGTGCTCACGTATCAATATTTAGATTCAATATTGCAGAAAAAGTACGTAGACGCAACGGAGCTGATAAACACTAAATTGACCTCACGAGCATACCCATGAACCATACCCATCACTTCCATAGCTATAACCCATAATTTCCTTAGCCCTATCCTACTCATAAAATCCATTTTTGAAATAACCTGCTCATGACTCCGTCGTAGTATTTTATGTATAAATACTAATATTAATACTAATACTAATTCTACTAATAAAAATATTAGGATTAATAATAATAATAATTATAAATATATAGAGAGAGATATCGAATGATAGATAGATGATTGAATGATTCAGAAACAGAAAACGTTCGAATTTAAAGGGATGTGCCTGCCACCAACCCCCCATGTGATTGCATGGGGATTGAATGTATCAACCATGCGTTCACATGGTATCATAATACAGCACACCTTCCACTTATTAGACTACCGACACATTTTGATAATATAATTAATTATATATATATATATATATATATATATATATATATATATATATATATATATATATATATATATATATATATATATATATATATATATATATTTAATTCTTATAATTAATTAAATATTATATTATATTTACGTGCATAGTTAACTTGTAATTTTTACACCGATGAATTGTACGTTGACGCTCGACTTACGTACCGGTTCCGGTTTTTCGAACGCATTTTCGTACGCTAAGAAAATTGGTACTTTACGTTTCGTGTAATGTACCTTTATCAATAACATGACTAAAATCAATGAAAAATTATCCCACTCAAAGTGTAACTTATTCATTTGAGTGTCTTGGTCATTTGCTTCTATAAATCGATGTCTCGTTATTTACCAAAATGTATAATTTTAAATCGAAATATTTTAGAATTATAAATTTATACATAATATATATGTTTGAAATATTTATCTGATAATAAGATTTTTAGTTTTTCCAAAATAATCATATTTCAAAGATTATTATATACAGTCATTTAAATAATAGAATTTACTATGTCGTATTACGTTTACGTTCTTGAAACGCTATATATATATATATATTTATAATATAAAGCTTAAATTCTTCTAATCAATTTATCCTTATAAAATAATAGATTATAATAATTCAGTTTTTGAAATCGTTTTCTCACATTTGAAAAATAGGTCAGTCGAATCCAATTCTCCACTAACTTTTGTCTAACGCTCGTCAATTGACACATTTGTTCTTACATGTAAATCACTTTACCAAATATTCCGAATACCACTAAAAGGAAAGGTTTCTTAAATCAAAGTGGACCTCCTAACAGAGATTCGTAATCGTACAATAAATCTGATAAATCAATCATTTGATATTATTTTCTAATTTCATCGATAACCATATTAAATATATTTTGAAACAAATACGTTCATGTAAAGTATTATACATCTAATACTTTGTAATGTTTTCAAGTTATAATATATATACACATATACATATATTATCATAACCGTTCATTTAATGATTCGTGAATCGTCGGAATTTGGTCGAGGTTTAAATGAATGTATGAACACAGTTTAAAATTCTTGAGATTCAACTTAACAAACTTTGCTTATCGTGTCGGAAACATATAAAGATCAAGTTTAAATTTGTTCGGAAATTTCCGGGTTGTCACATGGTTCACACTTTGATGCTACCTGCTCGTGGTACTCGCATCAACCCAAATACCAAGATGTTACCGGCTCGTGGTTCACATCACGACACTCGTCACATACATGTTATGGTACTATCGGCTCGTTGGCTCATACCATAACATTCACAAATAAATACACTATATACATACATGCATAATTATTCCACTCACCTTGGAATGCCCGCACAAGTAGTGTATTATGATCTACGTCCTCATATCCGAGCAAGCAACCACCTATATCACACATAGGCACAATACGCACATAAATAACAATTCTCTAAAAGAGAACCCGACACTCACATCCCTTAGTTGAGGAATTTCACCTTTCTCGCCAAAACCCGCCCATTTAACACCTAATGGATATAAACCAATTACCACTTCGGGTGGTAATTCAAACCCACTCAACAAAGTACAATTTAACCCAAATTGTACTCAACACCAAATAGACCAAACCTAGGTCTTAACACTAAATTAGTACTTAGGTAGTAATCATTTCAAACGTCATTTACACCAAAACCCCAACATGCGCAATATTAACTCATATTGCGTTTGACCACGTTTGACTTATGTTAAAATACCATTTTAACCCAAAATCACTTCCCACGATTACATTCATTTAAAAAATGCCATTTAACACTTAACAAAAGTGTTTAACATCCATTTAACCAAAACTAGTGTCATTACCAAGTTCGACCCAATCAAAGTCAACCCATATTGACATAAGTCCCAAAACGCCCAAAATCACTAACGACTAGTGGTTATATTTCCAAAACATCAATTAACATCTAAATCAAGTATTTATATACTTGATTCACCAAAACTTGACGCGAATCTTAGTTTGACACCAAATCAAAGTCAACACCCATTTTTGAACAACTAACATGTTCTTATGAACATCTATACACTAACACATTTATAATCTAGTGAGTTACACCCAAAACCATGACCAAAATCGTCGTCAAACCCTAACCCACCAATAACGGGTCAAAACCCATCTACTAACCACAACAAACCCATTTCACAACCATTAGAGGGTTTCTAACAAAATCAAGCTCAAACCCTAATTGGAATATCAAATCAAATAATGAATTTCAGAGTTAGAACTTACCATCACTACCACAACTTAGCCGTGAACGAGGAGAACAACATTAACTCTTGAGACTCGACTTAAATCACCCTTCTTCTTCTCCAAAACCTTGATTCTCTCTCTAGAACCTCTTACTCTCTCACTAGGGTTTCAAGTGAATGGGAAGGAAGAAATGAGAAGGAAATGAGTTAGGATAAGGTTTTGGATCAGTTTTGAGGTCCCCAAACCGTCCATATGTGAAAGGACTATAATACCCTTCATTTAAACCCTTTAAAAATGCTGAAAAACACATCAGGGGAAATCGGAGCGCCGCTCAAAAGGGTGGAGCGCCGTTCCAACCTACAGATACTGGCAGCCGAGCAAAAATCAGGATTAGCAACTTGTTTTGGCCATAACTTTTCGAGCGTAACTCCGTTTTCGATGAATCAAATATCGTTGGAAACGTAATAAGATATTCTTTTCAATGGTAAAGCTTTGAAACATCAACTCAAACTTTATTCGGGGTTGAAAAATTACGTCACACACCTTGTAACTCAAACAACATCCAGAATAACGTGTAACAGAAAAACGGGATGTTACAACTCTCCACCACTTAAACTCGATCACGTCCTCGTGATCTTCGTCACTTAACCAATCCGGACCTACACTCTACGATCCTTTGACATGCTTCCACACTTGAAGTTGACAACAATTCCTGTAATCTGAAAATCTTACACCACACTTCTAGGCGACCATTCTCAATGAGTCACCTTTCTAATTTAAACCGTCATCCGCGATTTACCAAATCCACGAATCTGAGCACTAAAAACTTGCTCAATCCCTCACATCGGGAAGAACTCAACCAATCTCGTACCAAGATATCACCCCTTTAGCGTACTCTTAACAAGTACAATGCTAATAGTAACCACGTTCCACAACAAGGTCAACATCCAAAACGACGAAGACCGAGTAAAAGTGAATCCTTACGGATAACACTTACCACTTACATCCCTTCAAGTTCTCTCGGCTACAACTCGCAACAAGCTACATCCATAACCATATCACCCAACACAATCTACTAGATCCACTACGTCATGAACCATGTCTTACATTAATCCAAATCGAGAAGGATTCATGCTTCCTTAAAACTCCGTACTCCATCGGTTCATAAACGTACTACTCAACCGGTCATTCATGAATATTCTCTGGACCAAGAACCAAACTTCCTCCGACTCCATGCCGGGTCATTCCTTCAACGAAGAATTTTCGAAAATCCCAAAATAATCACTTTAGGGGCACCACTTTCCCACCGATCAATCCGCACACGGCTATCCGTCACTGGATTAATCCAGGATGACAGTAGTACACCGCAAGTTAGACGAACCATCAACACATCGTCATAGGGTTTCTCCTCTGAACCATACAAAACAACCACGCAAGACGGCTTCCTAGTACTAGCATTATACTAGAATCCTGTCAACAACGAGTTATCATCACAACAAAATCGCAATTCGCCGCACGCCCCATAAAAATATCCACCAACACCTGGTGAATCCGCCTACCTAGATCGTCCGTTAAGGATGGACTCGACATTTCAATGCAACTAACGGATCGCATCACCATGGAACACACTCTTGTAAACAAACAACACCCACGTGTCTCGATGTGAGACAATCAGAACTGACACTCCCCGCCTCCCAATCATTCATAAAGTGGAGTAATCCACTGACAGTTTCTACGAACACGTTTCCCGACAGGGAAAATACAGTATTCACCACTATATCGAACTCGTCCCTATTCATTTACACTATCCGAGTTTCATGTCAACCCGGATTTTCACTACTAGAGCACCTGCAATGACAACTTCATTCTCTCACTTCCGTGATCTCAAACTTCACACTTGGTCTCACACCGCACCTTGGTACTACAGGACCATCGTACATAAGAAGTCTTACACTTCATTTGATCTAATACCATCGGAGTTTCCCCGAAAGGCAGTAAAAACTTCCCCACTAGGGTTTCAGCTCCATATTCCCACTGCCAAGATAATAATATCCTGCGGAATTACCATTCCCCGAAACACATGCTCCTTCTCATCGTTGGTCATATACACCAAAATCACCGCAAATTCACCTTAGGCTCTCAGAGCTGCCATACACAATCACTAGAGATGTCGTACACGCAATGACCTAGCACCTTCATACCACAATTCACAACTAACTACCTTAATCATTCGCAAAGCAAACTCCACCAAAGTCCTACATATGCCTCTAAGCCTAGGTATATGTCACTCCGCTTACTTAGTTGTGATTCTCAGTCGAGATCACCTGACCTTCCACTTAACGAATCATTATCAACATTTGCTCACTCTCATGGAGAAGAGTGACCAATCCGGCACAATAATTGTGTCGACCGTAATATCAACACTTCATCATAACCTTTGGCTTAACCGACCATTAAGTCCATCACCAGCTCACCTGTCATCTTTACCCGTCTAACACTTAAGAACAAGAATATTCACTCATCCGCCACTTCATAAGAAGTATTTACTGCAATGCTCTTAAACTTCGAATTTCGCAACAGTCAAATCACTATTTAAAATCTTCGATGCTTCCAAGGGTATCTCACGGGCACCCTAAGCACAAAGTGATCACACCATCACCGGAGTTGAACATTACATGTACCAGCAGGTATAAGAAGGCACCTGACGCCGTGTCATGCAGACTCCCACCACAATCAACCGAATTTTAGAAACTCGATTTTTAGGTTCCATACACCGATGTCACCCATCTCTCTATAATAATTACCCGTATTCATACCTACCCGGCAAGCCTTACGGTTTATCGTCTTATCGAAAGTTCCTAGCGATCACACGCTACCCGCAATTTCCACAACGCCAACGATATATCCTCACGAACCCTTCATCTAACACTAAAGAGATGCTAGGAAACACCAAGTCTTACACTCTTCCACACATCGGCACAACCTCACCATCAAGGGGTACTCCGTTAGGAATGTTACCCTATAATCCACAACATGCTAACACACTACGCAATCACCTTCATACGGGTCCCACTCCTGTGAGTTTAACGACTAGAAGACTCCTCGATTCGCCAATTCTAAGGTGACTCACAACTAGAATCCTTACACGGTTCTCTAACCACACACTCTACCGAGTGTAACCCAATTCTATAATCATTAGACTTGCTACATCCCATCACTGGATTCAAGTCTTCGTTGTACACACACTCACTAATCGGTCCTCCTAGTTACGATGAGTAACTACAACCAATGACAATCCCAATAATGCACCCACTACGTAGGGTGACTAAGTACGCGCCGAACTCGTGAGTTGGCTCACTCACTTAACTAACCGAATCCACCATAACACTTCCCGACTCGCAATGAACTCGATGTGACAACAAGCACATCACCCGAGACAACTATAACCTAGGAACTATTAAAAGATTCCTCACTCATCCCGAATCTACCCAACCATGCCACGTTTCCTCTGCTCGGTACCCGTCATGTCATGCTCGGTGTCAAGATACATGGTTGTAATAATGGTGATCAGTCACTATTACAATTACGTACCTTACCATTTTCGCATGGTCACACAAGGTTCTTTACCCGGACTGACGCGACATTCACACAAAATAACACGCGATAATTCCTAGTACCCGAATGACCAAAGTCCTTACCGTGAACTTGATCACTCAAACCGCCAAACATGCGAATCTCTCCAATAGATTCATCACTAGGATACCGCACCAAAAGATACTTGTATATATACACCAATATATGATATAATAATAAACGTACACAAGTACACCACAACAACAAGTCAGCCTACAACCTAGGTGACTATCACTAAAACAACGTCCAAGTTCGCCTACTTACATTAGGCACTAGCAATCTAAGGCACTAATTTACACACAAAATAAGACCCCACAAAATTCCACATTGGACAAGCACAAGTCCTAGTTAGTCACCTACTCTTAGGCACTAACAAGTCTCAATCCGACCCGTATTCCTACAAGTCTCGTAATTAACGCACCACTGTCAATAAGTCTAAGACTCGGCACCTATTCCAAGGTCACCTAATTCCCTTAGACCATGCTCTGATACCACTTGTAACGACCCAACCCGTTATCCAACCGAAAACACTAAATTTTTTTTTTTACAAAATTCTGATTTTAGCCAAATGGAGCGCCGCTCCAATATGGGGTACGCCGCTCCAAAGCCTGCTGTCCAAAATGGCATTTTCACGCGAAAAGATCTCCCGCTTCCCGGCACTTTTAGACAAAACGGTTTTCACAACGCATTAAAGTAAGTAAAACTAACACGTTTTCATAATAAAACAAGTTTTACAACACCGGGCCCACATCGACCCAAATTACGAAAAAGTAACCATTTCGACCCATTTTAGTTTAATGCAAACATAGACCGAGCATGGCGATTGGGGATACGCTACCCAATCCTAATCAAATCTAACAGCACGCCTTCTAAAGCAAACTACGCAAGTCCACTAGTCCCCACACTTACCCGAGCCATCACCTCCACGCAAATCTATAAAAACGTAAACAACGAGAGGGTAAGCAAAACGCTTAGTGAATGCAATAATTATACACATACATATATAATGTACCTACTTGCATACACTTACTCACATACCGCATACATGCTAGCAATATAATTAGCAAACCATCTCAAGTATCAAGCTAATAACCTCCAATATCGCAAGCTAGCATAAACAATAGCATATACTCAAACAATATAATATGTTACACTACAATACATACACAAACCATATGGTTAACCATAAACGCTATGGAGCTACCGGCTCATGGTTCACACCATACGTAATGTTATGACGATACCGGCTCCTTAGTTCACGCCACTACGCATTTGAGTCATACTCTTTTATAGTGCTACCGGCTCCTTGGTTCACACTTTGGCGCTACCGGCTCGTGGTTCACACCTCATTTTATAGTGCTACCGACTCCTTGGTTCACACTTTGGCGCTACCGGCTCGTGGTTCACACCTCATTTTATAGTGCTACCGGCTCATGGTTCACACTTTGATGCTACCGGCTCGTGGTGCTCGCATCAACCCAAATACCAAGATGTTACTGGCTCGTGGTTCACATCATGACACTCGTCACATACATGTTATGGTACTACCAGCTCGTTGGTTCATACCATAACATTCACAAATAAATACACTATATACATACGTGCATAATTATTCCACTCACCTTGGAATGCCAGCACAAGTAGTGTATTATGATCCCCGTCCTCATATCCGAGTAAGCAACCACCTATATCGCACATAGGCACAATACGCACATAAATAACAATTCTCTAAAAAGAGAACCCGACACTCACATCCCTTAGTCGAGGGATTTCACCTAGCTCGCCAAAATCCGCCCATTTAACACCTAATGGACACAAACTAATTACCACTTCGGGTGGTAATTCAAACCCACTCAACAAAGTACAATTTAACCCAAATTGTACTCGACACCAAATAGACCAAACCTAGGTCTTAACACTAAATTAGTACTTAGGTAGTAATTATTTCAAACGTCATTTACACCAAAATCCCAACATGCGCAATATTAACCCATATTGCGTTTGACAACGTTTGACTTATGTTGAAATACCATTTTAACCCAAAATCACTTCCCACGATTACCTTCATTTAAAAAATGCCATTTAACACTTAACAAAAGTGTTTAACATCCATTTAACCAAAACTAGTGTCATTACCAAGTTCGACCCAATCAAAGTCAACCCATTTTGACATAAGTCCCAAAACGCCCAAAATCACTAACGACTAGTGGTTATATTTCCAAAACATCAATTACACCTAAATCAAGTATTTACATACTTGATTCACCAAAACTTGACGTGAATATTAGTTTGACACCAAATCAAAGTCAACACCCATTTTTGACCAACTAATATGTTCTTATGAACATCTATACACTAACACATTTATAATCTAGTGAGTTACACCCAAAACCATTACCAAAATCGTCGTCAAACCCTAACCCACCAATAACGGGTCAAAACCCATCTACTAACCACAACAAACCCATTTCACAACCATTAGAGGGTTTCTAACAAAATCAAGCTCAAACCCTAATTGGAATATCAAATCAAATAATAAATTTCGGAGTTAGAACTTACCATCACTATCACAACGTAGCCGTAAACGAGGAGAACAACATTAACTCTTGAGACTCGACTTCGATCACCCTTCTTCTTCTCCAAAACCTTGATTCTCTCTCTAGAACCTCTTACTCTCTCACTAGGGTTTCAAGTGAATGGGAAGGAAGAAATGAGAAGGAAATGAGTTAGGATAAGGTTTTGGATTAGTTTTAAGGTCCCCAAACCGTCCATATATGAAAGGACTATAATACCCCTCATTTAAACCCATTAAAAATGCTGAAAAACGCATCAGGGGCAATCGAAGCGCCGCTCAAAAGGGTGGAGTGCCGCTCCAACCTACAGATACTGGCAGCCGAGCAAAAATTAGGATTAGCAACTTGTTTTGGCCATAACTTTTCGACCGTAACTCCGTTTTCGATGAATCAAATATCGTTGGAAATGTAATAAGATATTCTTTCCAATGGTAAAGCTTTGAAACATCAACTCAAATTTTATTTGGCGTTGAAAAATTACGTCACACACCTTGTAACTCAAACAACATCCAGAATAACGTGTAACAGAAAAACGGGGTGTTACATGTTGGAATAGTCTGACGGCATTGATGGAAATTCAACTCAAATCGTACGAGTGGATCTCAAATCACATCAAGCAAAGAAGGATCGAATGGTTAGCTTAGATCTCGGATCCATGGTCATGTTTAGTTTAATATTTTGAGTTTAGTTGCTCTCTCAGCAACTTAATTATGTCGTGAAGCATCAGTCAGTTGAGTCAGTTGTCTGTTAATACATGTTCTGGACGAGTTAGCATTGACTCTGTCATAAGATTTTAATAATGCTAAAAACGAACATATATTTCATAGCATTATCCTTCAAAGAAGACAATCTTTTAGTTGCAATTGTTCTATTTACAAGTGATATTCGTTTAAATAATAAAAGGTGAAGATAAAAGACAGATTCGACGATTTGAAGACGCAAACGATCAAAAAGCTAAAATGTGCAAAATACAATTCAATTGGTTCAATTTATTGATAAGAAACGTCTAAAAGTTACAAGAATACGAACCGCGAAACGCAAAGTACAAGATATTAAATCATACGAAAGGATGTTCGAAAATTCGGAACCGGGGCATGAACCAACTATCAACGCGCGACGTAATGGAGCTAAAATTACAAGTCAACTATGCACATGAATATAATATAATATATAAATAATTCTTAAAATTATATATATATTATATTATATATTAAAAATCGTCGGCAAACTAGCAAACAAGTGAATGTGAGCTGTTCCAGGGAGCCACGCGATCGCATGGCCTGGAGGAGTAAAAGTCATGCGATCGCATGGCAGGAGATAGCTGGCCACATCTATAAATTGAAGCGTTTTTCGGACGAATAATGTACACAGAATAGAATTCAATCTCTCTCACTCTCAAATATATATTTATATTTATATTTTAATTATAATTTTTATATTAAAGTTTAATAATAATTAGGTTATGTTAGCGAATGTTTTAAGTTTCTAAGTCGAAATTCTGTCCGTGTAACACTACGCAATTAATACTCATTGTAAGTTATGTTCAACCTTTTTAAATTAATGTCTCGTAGCTAAATTATTATTATGCTTATTTAAATCGAAGTAATCATGATGTTGGGCTAAATATTTAAGACGGGGTAATTGGGCTTTGTACCATAATTGGGGTTTGGACAAAAGACCGACACTTGTGGAAATTGGACTATGGGCTATTAATGGACTTTATATTTGTTTAACTGAATGATAGTTCGTTAATTTAATATAGAGATTTACAATTTGACGTATCTATAAATAACCATATACACTCGATTGGACAAGATGGGCGGGATATTTATAAATACTAATAATCGTTCATTTAACCGAATATGGGAATGGATTAATAGTCAATGGACTCATTAAAACGGGGGTGGATTACATACAAGGACACTTGGTGTAATTGTTAATAAAGTATTAAAACCTTGGATTGCACGCAGTCGATATCCTGGTGTAATTATTAAACAATGTATTAAATCCTTATTACAGTTTAAGTTCCTAATTAGTTGGAATATTTGACTTTGGGTATAAGGATAATTTGACGAGGACACTCGCATTTTATATTTATGACTGATGGACTGTTATGGAAAAAAATCGTATGGACATATTGATTAATCCAGGACAAAGGACAATTAACCCATGGTAATAAATTAAAATCAACATGTCAAACATCATGATTACGGAAGTTTAAATAAGCATAATTCCTTTATTTTATATCTTATCACGCTTTTAATTATCGTACTTTTTAATTATCGCAATTTTATTTATCGTCATTTTATTTATTGCACTTTTATTTATCGCAATTTTATTATCGTCATTTACTTTACGCTTTAAATTAAGTTATATTTATTTTTTTACATTACGTTTTAATTGTGACTTAAGACATAAAATCGACAAACCGGTCACTAAACGGTAAAAACCCCTTTTATAATAATAATAATAATACTACTTATATATATATATATATATATATATATATATATATATATATATGTATATATATATATATATACATATTTATATTTATACAAATATAGTTTAAAAAATATAGCGTTAAACTTGGCTAGCTCCCTGCGGAACAAACCGGACTTACTAAAAACTACACTACTATACGATTAGATACACTTCCTATAAGTGTTGTAGCAAGGTTTAGGTATATCCACTCTATAAATAAATAAATAACATGTGTAAAGTTGTATCGTATTTAATAGTATTTCGTAGTAAAAATATAACTTTTTCGTATACACCTCGCATAACATCAAGTATTTTTGGCACCGCTGCCGGGGAACGTCTTAAACGCCGAAGCGAAACGTTATAAAATTTTTTTATTATTAAGTTTTAATTCATTGTCATAAAAATACATTTTAAATATTAAAAATAAAAATTTAAAACATAAAAAAAAGAGTAAAACGAAAATATATATTTTATAAAGTATAAAAGTATTTTTTTAGATCTTAAAAATATAAGTGTATTTTAATTACTTATTTTAAATTTTGTAAAATTATAAAGTAAAAAGTAAAAAAAAAATATAAACGATTGAACCTGCAATTTTTGGCCTGCATCCGAACTGAACCTGAAGCTCATGCGATCGCATGAGAATGAAGAGGTAAACCCATGCGACTGCATGGCCTGATCTGACACGCCAGGTTTGATCATCGTACAACATTAATTACGGAGTATTAATAATTATTATTATTATTAACCTAATTAGGGTTTACTTATTTAATTAGTTTTTAATTTTAGTTTATAATTAGTATTTAAAGTTTTAATTAGTTTTATTAATATATAAATTAATACTTTTATAAAATAATAATATAAAAATAATATTTTTATAAAAATTGTATTTTTAAAACTTTAAGTTTTATTTTTAAATTTTGTATCTTTTTAATTGTTTATTCGTATATTGTATATTTTATCGTTCGTAATTAGTTATAAGCTAATTTTTGCAGTAGTTATTTTTATTTCTAGATTTTTAGGCTTTGCCGTAAAATCCCTTAAGTGCTTTTTCTTTAGACTAAGATTTAGGTGCTTTAGAATTTTGCGACGCCGTTTTAAGATTGTAGTACTTTTTAAGTTATTACCGTTTTGGATATAGAATTCCTTTTAAGCTTTAATACCTTTAGACGTAAGTTTTAATTCTTAGTTTTCCGACTATTATATTTTCGACGCTTAATTTTTCGACCTTTTATTTTTCGACATTTTCTGACGCGCTCTTTTTCTTTCTTATTTCTCGACGCTCTAGTTTTAGGACATAGAATTTTCTTTATTTTCTTTAAAACTTCAACGAAAAATTATTTTAAGCGGTTAAATTGATAGACATCCAAAATTTTCTGGTTCGTAGTAATAGTTGGATTTGTTAGTGGCGAGTTGTGGGCTTCCGATTTAAAGGGTCCTGGCTACCTGCTGCATCTATTGGCTATTCGAAACGTGGGCAAAATCAGAAAAGTGTATTAATTTGATAACTTATATAATTTTTATTTTTATAACTTATAGGATATTCAGTGAATGCACCGAGCAAAACGCTCACCACCTTTCATACGTTCACCACCTGTAACTCGATCAAGACATCTAGCCAATATTGTCGCCGTTGATTTTTCTTTAGAATCGTCATCTAGTCGACCAAGTACTCCAATTCAAATTTCCGATAATCCATTTTTTAAACCCGACCTCACAATTGAGAATCCGGAGGATATTCAGGGACAATTTAGAGATCCTGAACTACTAATCATTCCTCCTGAACCACAAATCACTCATCCAGAGATTGTCGAGGAAGAAACCATTAAATCAGAATCCTCTAGTGATTCAGATTCAACAAATTCAATCATGAAAAATCTGGAACCTCTAAGTATGGAAGACCGAATGAGAGCTAAATGAACTGGCCAAGGTCATGCAATTACTCAACCAGACATTAATGCGCCAGATTATGAAATCAAAGGACAAATCCTACACATGGTAACTAATCAATGCCAATTTAGTGGTGCGCCGAAGGAAGATCCAAATGAACATCTTCGCACCTTTAATAGGATCTGTACTCTATTTAAAATCCGAGAAGTGGAGGATGAACAGATCTATCTCATGTTATTTCCCTGGACTTTAAATGGAGAACCCAAATATTGGTTAGAATCATTACCTGAAGGGGCGATTGACACATGGGATGTTTTAGTTGAAAAATTTCTTAAACAATTCTTTCCTGCATCTAAAGCTGTGAGACTTCAAGGAGAAATTGTTACGTTCACGCAAAAGCCAAATAAACTCTATATGAGGCGTGGACAAGATTTGGAAAGTTGTTGAGAGGATGTCCTCAACATGGTTTAGACACTTATCAAATAGTACAAATATTCTATCAAGGATGCGATATTACAACAAGAAAAGACATCGACATAGCAGCTAGTGGTTCCATTATGAAGAAAACCGCAACTGAAGCTTACAAAATTATTGATAACACTGCTTCCCACTCACATGAGTGGCATCAAGAAAAAGATATCGTTAGATCATCTAAAGCGGCTAGAGTCAATTCTAGCCATGACTTTGATTCCATGTCCGCAAAGATAGATGATTTCGAGAGACGAATGGAAAAAAATGACTAAGGATATTCACGCAATACGAATTAGTTGTGAACAGTGTGGAGGACCACATTTGATAAAAGATTGTCTCAGTATTGAACAAACAATGGAACAACGAGAGAATGTTTCATACATGAACCAAAGGCCTGGAAATAATTATCAGAATAATTATCAACTGCCAAGACCAATCTACAATCAAAACCAAAATTATAACCAAAATATTCCATACAACAATCAACAAGGTCCTAGCAATCAGCAAGTATCCAATAATACTTACATCAGCAAAGACCTATTTTTCCAAATAAACCACCACAAACCGATGATAAAAAGCCAACTTTAGAAGATATGATGTTAAAGCTAGTTGAATCTCAAACGCAATTTTTCACATCTCAGAAACAAACAAATGAACAAAATGCTCAAGCATTTAGAAATCAACAAGCTTCTATTCAAAATCTGGAACAAGAAGTAAGTAACCTAGCAAGGTTAATAGGTGAAAGAAAACCGGGAAGTCTACCTAGCAATACAAATGCTAACTCCCGAAATGAAACAGCTAAAGCCATTACCACGAGAAGTGGTATTACACTTAAACCACCTGAAATGCCTGTAATTTCTGATGACGCTATTCATACTACACAAGAACCACAACCTGAGCAAGATAAGGAAACATAATCGGTAGTTGAAAAGGTTAATGAAGATAACACAGTTAAGGCTAAACCTTATGTTAAACCATACCAACCACCACTTCCTTATCCGAGTAAAATGAGAAAAGAAAGACTTGAAGCCGAGCAATCCAAATTCTTGGATATGTTTAAACAAATAAATGTCAATCTTCATTTCATTGATGTGATTTCAGGAATGCCAAGATATGCTAAATTCTTGAAAGATCTAATCACAAATAGAAAGAAAATGGAAGAAATCTCTGCTGTTACTATGAATGCTAATTGTTCTGCAGTGCTGTTGAATAGGATACCAGAAAAATTATTAGATCCAGGAAGTTTCACAATTCCATGTTTTCTGGGTAGTCTTAGTTCAATAGAAGCATTGGCAGACTTAGGTGCTAGTATAAATTTAATACCGTATTCACTATACGCTAAACTAGACCTTGAAGAATTGAAATCAACACGAATAAGCATACAACTAGCCTATCGATCAGTAAAATATCCTAGAGGGATAATGGAAAACATGCTAGTTAAAGTTGGTACTTTAGTATTTCCAGTAGATTTTGTTATTCTGGACATGGAAGAAGATTCTCGAGTTCCTCTTATATTAGGAAGATCATTTTTAAACACGGCTAAAGCAATAATAGACGTGTTTGGTAAGAAACTGACCCAAAGTATAGATGACGAGAGTGTTACCTTTTCTGTGGATAGAGCCATGCAACAACCGCAATCTGCAGATGATACATGTTATTATATTCAAACTATAGATTCACAT
Source organism: Rutidosis leptorrhynchoides (assembly GCF_046630445.1). Classification (NCBI taxonomy): domain Eukaryota; kingdom Viridiplantae; phylum Streptophyta; class Magnoliopsida; order Asterales; family Asteraceae; genus Rutidosis; species Rutidosis leptorrhynchoides. The sequence goes on from NC_092333.1 coordinate 171,575,876, forward strand.
GCAGAATTGTTAGAAGAATTTCCAGAATTACAAGGAACAGGAGAATGTTCTTTAGGAGAAGGGACTGAACCAATTAATGAAGCTGAAATATTAGCTACACTTATGGCTAATGAATACGAACCAACAACAGAAGAACTTTAAATGCTAAAAGAAGAAGACAGATATCGATACAAATCATCGATAGAAGAACCAACGACATTAGAGTTAAAGCCACTTCCAAACCATTTGGAATACCCTTATTTACATGGTGAATATGAATTACCTGTAATAATATCGTCTTCTCTTATGGAAAATGAAAAATATCAACTCATTTCTGTGCTAAAAGCTCATAAACCAGCTATTGCATGGAAGATTCATGACATTAAAGGCATAAGTCCTTCGTATTGCACACATAAAATTCTTATGGAAGAAGGTCATAAAACCTATGTGCAACGCCAACGAAGACTAAATCCTAATATGCAAGATGTTGTTAAGAAAGAAATTATTAAACTGCTTGATGCAGGTTTAATTTATTCAATCTCTGATAGTCCATGGGTAAGCCCAGTTCAATGCGTGCTTAAGAAGGGTGGCATGACTGTCATCACAAATGAAAAAAATGAGCTTATTTCTACTAGGACTGTAACAGGATGGCGTGTTTGTATTGATTATAGAAAATTAAATGACGCCACCAGAAAAGATCACTTTCCCTTACCTTTCAATGATCAAATGTTGGAAAGATTAGCCGGAAATAGTTACTATTGTTTTCTTGACGGTTTTTCCGGATATTTTCAAATTCCAATAGCACCTGAGGACCAAGAGAAACCCACATTCACGTGCCCTTATGGTATTTTTGCTTACAAACGCATGCCATTTGGACTTTGCAACGCCCCTGTAACCCTTCAAAGGTGCATGATGGCGATTTTTCACGACATGATAGAAGAATGAATGGAAGTTTTCATGGATGAATTTTCAGTCTTCGGTGATACATTTGAAACATGTCTAGTTAATCTTGAACGAATGCTTATTAGATGCGAACAATCAAATCTAGTTCTTAATTGGGAGAAATGCCATTTCATGGTTAAAGAAGGCATCGTTCTTGGTCATAAAATTTCAAAGGAAGGAATTGAAGTGGATAGAGCTAAAGTAGATGTAATTGCTAAACTTCCACATCCCACCAATGTTAGAGGAGTTAGGAGTTTTCTAGGGCATGCCGGTTTTTACCGACGTTTCATAAAAGATTTTTCTAAAATTGCTACTCCTATGAATAAACTCCTAGAAAAGGATGCTCCATTCATCTTTTCAGATGAATGCATCAAATCTTTTAATATTCCTAAAGAAAAACTCACTAATGCGCCGATCATGATAACTCCAAATTAGAATTTACCATTTGAACTTATGTGCGATGCAAGTGATTTTGCAATGGGAGCCGTTTTAGGACAAAGGATTGAAAAACGATTTCAACCTATCTATTACGCTAGTAAGACGTTACAAGGAGCACAAACGAATTACACAACTACTGAAAAAGAACTCCTTGCTATTATCTTTGCTTTTGATAAATTTCGTTCAGATCTCGTTCTAGCTAAAACGGTGGTCTATACCGACCATTCTGCTCTTAGATACCTATTTTCGAAACAAGATGCCAAACCACGATTAATCCGTTGGATCTTACTCTTACAAGAGTTCGATATTGAAATCCGAGACAAAAAGGGAGGAGAAAATCTCACAGCCGATCATCTTTCTCGTCTTGAAAATCCTGAATTAGAAGTTCTAAATGAATCGGCTATACAAGATAACTTTCCCGATGAATATCTATTGAAGATAGATTATAATGAAATTTCATGGTTTGCAGACTATGCAAACTACTTAGTATGTGGATTCCTTGAAAAATAGTTGTCGTACCAAAAATGAAAGAAATTCTTTAGTGATATAAAACACTATTTCTGGGAAGATCCACATTTGTTTAAAAGTTGTCCTGATGGAATAATCCGCCGATGCGTATTCAGGGATGAAGCCAGTCAAATCTTAAACCATTGTCACACAGGACCAACAGGAGGGCATTATGGGCCTCAACTCACAGCAAGAAAAGTTTACGACGCTGGATTCTATTGGCCTACAATTTTCAAAGACGCGCACCTTCTTTGTAAATCCTGTGATGCTTGTCAAAGGGCCGAAAAAATAAATCAACGTGATGAAATGCCACAAAATGTCATTCAAGTATGTGAAGTATTTGACGTTAGGGGTATTGACTTTATGGGTCCATTTCCAAAATCTCATAATAATCTCTACATTCTCGTTGCCATTGATTTTGTATCTGAATGGGTGGAAGCACAAGCTCTTCCAACTAACGATGCACGTGTTGTAGTCAACTTCTTAAAACGTCTTTTTGCTAGGTTTGGAACACCGAAAGCTTTAATAAGTGATCGGGGCACTCATTTTTGTAATAATCAACTTGAGAAAGTTCTTAAAAGATATGGAGTAACTCATAAAATCTCAACCGCTTATCATCCACAAACAAGTGGACAAGTTGAAAATACCAACCGAGCTTTAAAATGTATTCTAGAGAAAACCGTAGGATCAAATCCGAAGGAATGGTCCATGAAATTGGAGGATGCACTCTGGGCTTTTAGAACAGCCTACAAAACTCCAATTGGCACCACACCTTTTAGACTCGTTTATGGAAAAACATGTCACCTTCCAGTAGAAATTGAGCACAAAGCATTTTGGGCTTTGAAGACATGTAATCTTGATTTACATGAAGCCGGACTTCTACGGTTAAGTCAACTAAACGAATTAGAAGAATTAAGACATGAAGCATACAAAAATTCGTTAATCTATAAGGAAGGAACGAAGAAATGGCATGATAAAAGAATCAGAAGTTCAAAAGAATTTAAAGAAGGAGACAGAGTTCTTCTTTTCAATTCACGATTCAAGCTATTTCCTGAAAAATTGAAATCAAGATGGTCTGGACCATTCATAGTCAAAAGAGTTTTCCCATATGGAACAATAGAATTAATAAATTTAAATGGGATTGAATTTAAGGTTAATGGTCACAGAGTTAAACATTACATAGATAATCCAACGGAAGTTGAAGATGAAGTTAATCACAATTTCGACACCACAGCTAACTAAGTGTGGGAAGATTCGAATCTTTTTAGGGTAATATGAATTTCTGTTAGAGTTAGATATTCTGTTTTCGTGTAGTTCTCGAGAATGGAATCCGAATGGTCTTTCCCTAGCAGACCCTAAAGAACTAGTCTTCTTCCTCCATTCTGAATTTTTATTTTTTTTAGGTTTTACGAGATGAAGAATTCCTTTGATCTGAACCATGGTCTACTACTACATGCTATGATTACTAAACGTGATAATAACATCTTTCCGAGTGAACTGGTATCATTCATAAGAGGAAAAATGGACAAAGTAAGGAAAGAACTCAGGAAAAATCATCATAAGACACATTTTGGTAAAGGAAAATCAAAATCGGCAACAAAAAGAAGAGCACGACACCTTGAAAGATGTCATAAATGAGGAAAATGGTCACACGAAGGTAAATGTTCGAACAATCAAACATATTCAAATACCGAATTTGTTACTCTATGCAGAGAAGGACCGTTCATATGTTTAGAAGAAAAGTTATTGAAGAATCGAGGTTACGCTTATGTAGCTATGGAAAACCAAATCACACGACTCTCCTATGAGTCAGCTAAAGCAGGTCTCTGAGAATTCTTTCTCACAGGTAAGTGTGTACAGTTTTATTTTTATTTTTATTTATTGCTTTTAACCTTTTGATAATAAACGCTGAATCGTTCGCTATAAAGTATTAAATTGATATTCAATAAAATTAGGTATGAGAAACCGAAATTATTGATATCATACAAAATTTTATTACATCACTGCGAAATTTACCGTTTATTCATAAGGTATAAATATCTTTAATCAATCAATTCAAAATATTTCAGAAATTCGTCAGGAGTAAAACTAGGTAAAATAACCGAAATTACTTTATCCAAAAGAGGGGAGTATATTTTTGATAATATTTTATTGATTAAAGTGGGATAAAAGACCAAAAATATTTTTAATTTTAATTTTTACCTTGATTTTAAATTAATATTAAATTATTATTGTAAATCTTTTCAAATTAATATATTTAAGTTTTTAAATATTTTAAAAATTAATATTTTCAATATAAGTTTGTAAAATTAATGTATAAAAATATTAATGATATTTGTATGAAATTTTATTATGCATTTTAAATTTAAGTTTGGTGTGAATTTAAAAACAAAATTTACTTTATTTCATTAAGTTAAAAATATGATTTCTAAAATTTGTCGTGAGTTGAAGACTAGGTCGTTGAACCGAAATTGCTTTACCCAAGGGAGGGACGAGAAATTTTGTTATCATTATTTTTAATCTTATTTGAGTTAAAGTATGCTAAAAACATTAAAAAAAACCCAAAAACCTTTGCTTTTAAAACAACGCTTTAAAATGACAAATTTTAAAATTTTGTCGAGAGACGAACTAGGTCAAGGTACCGAAACGCCCTCATTCTTAAAAGAAACAAAATTTTAAATAATTTAATTATTTGTTTCATTAGTTAAAGGTTTTTATAAAAAAAAAATATATAATACACCCCATGCGATTGCATGGGGTTTGCACAGCAAAGCCATGCGATCGCATGGCACTAGATATCTGGGCAGAATCAAAAGTGCATCGAACTGGTTCTCTGTCCACACAAAACACAAACACATACACGAACACAAGCACAAAACTCTCTCAAATTTCACCAATTTTTCACCAAAATCAACGAAATTCGTCACAATAATCCGCTATAATCATGTATTTTCTCAGATGAGGAAGCAGGAAGGTAAAGATTTCACCCCTAAAACTCTTTAAATTCGAATTTTTTGTGTTCTTGAGCTAATTTTTACCTAATTTGATTTTGTTAATTTCTAGTGAAATTAGAGTTAAATTGTTAGTATATTATGCATGTATAACCTAGATTGAAGCTATTTGTCATGATTTGAAGCCAAAAACTTCAAAATTTTTAGAAATATAGGGTTTGTGTTCTTGAGCAATTTGAGACTTTTTGATATAAACAGGTTATGGCCAATTTTTGTCATGAATTATTGCTAAATTAAGTAGTGTAACGTGTTTAGGTAGCTAAATGATCCAAACTTTGATCCTAAACATGATTTTTGAGAATTAAAGTAGACTTTTTAAGTCTAAAATTCATGAAATTGATTAAATTGATGTAAATGCCATTTGAAACTTATTTAATTGCTAGTAATGGTTATTTTAACATGTTATTTAAGTTGAAGGCTTATGAACTTTGTAAACATTTTCAGATATGCTTATTTAAAAATGTGTAGAATTGATAAAAATATGAAAATGAGTATAAGTTTAATATGGATTAAACATGTTATTGTAATTGTTTTAATTTGTTATTTTGCTAACACTAATACATATTTGGATGCACAAATTTTGTGTTTAATGTATTTTGCAGAGAAATACCGATACTGATGGTGCATCATTATCATCTAGGCAACCTGCTCCGGAACCGCAGCTAGAGATGCAATATCACGAACCGGAGCAACAACAGGAACAACAACAACAACCTGATCAACATGTGTCATACTATGAACCAGACCCCCAATTTTTTATTGCCTACGTAGTATTTCCCACTCACCATATAATAGAACACCCAATAATTCATGAAGAACAGTTACATCCCAATTTAAGGATTGATAGAAGTTGGAGAGATTACCCGACGTACCAAAGTAACAAATTTAAGCTTTGGACCAAAAATGTAGAAGTTCCAAGGGTAATAGATTGGGAGCCTTTGGAAAGGGTCCACCTAGCTAACCCAGTTAGGCAGCATCTAATCCAAAGGTATGGTAGTTCTTCTTTTACTGATTCGGAACGTTTATTTACCACTCGTAGACCTGTATATAAAGAGTGGTGTGTTGAGCTAATGAGTACTATCGCTTTTATTAAGGATGTAGATAGGTTAGATGATAAGAGTTTTCTTAGATTTTTACTTGGTCGTAGGATGTACAGGATGTCCATGCTAGACATGGCCAGGGCTTTACAAATTTACACTCCCGCTGAATTACTATCACCTGATTGTACAAATTTGATTTATCATGGTGAGCAGGTAGATAGAAATTTTGACGCAAACGCCATCTGGAGGCGTATGTCAAATTTTAATGTGTTTACGCGGGAAGGAAGACACTCCTATTTAGATATTAATAAAGCCGAGCTTCGTATAATACATAGATTCTTAGCAAACTCGATTACACAAAGAGGTAACAACAAGGAAAAAATGACCTTAAATGATTTATTTTACCTTAAGTGTATTCGAAACACTAGAAGCTTTGTTAATATCCCCTACTGTGTTGGTTTTTATCTGTCCAAAATGGTGGAAGGAATACAGGAAGGGGGAATAATAGGAGGAGGTATTTTTGTTACTCTCATTGGAGAGTATTTGGGTGTAGATAGGGATCAAGGGGGTCCGATGATGGTATGTAGGGAACAGGATGAGACTTTAGGTTTGCAAGTCTATCAAGGGGCAAAGGTATTGACTAGGAGACGCAATCAGGCAGTACAATATCAGGGCAGCCATCCACAGGTAGAGAGGGGTCGGATGATGAGATGGAGGAGGCGAATGACATTAGGGATAGTGCTACTGAGCAGTGGCAAGCCGCGAATGAGTATGAGACTTCTAGGCGACGCCAACACGATATCTGGGAAGTTCATCAGCACCAAATCATGAGCCAGCTATCATATCAGGAGGTACCAAATAACTACATCCCAATTCGGCCTGCTTTTTATCCTCCACCTCAGCCCGATATGCGACCACCCTATGACTTGTACAACCCCAATCAAGCATACCAGAACACCTATCACCAACCATGGAACCCAAACGATGATATGAACTGAAACCCCTATCCAAATCAATAGTGTTCCATTGGTGATGTCTTATCTTTTATTATTTTTATTTATTTATGCTAAACATTTAATATTTTGATACTTTAATGTAATGTTTAATATTTTTATTATTTTGTACTAATATTTCATTTTTGTAATTTGAAAGTGGGATATTAAGTCCCATTTCAAATTACCATGTATGTTTATATTTGTATTGTAGGTATTTTATCTCATGTACACAAAAGGGTAAAACAACGCATTTTCAAAGACTGGCATTAAGTTCAGTAAAAGCTATTAATTTTGACGACAAAACAAAAAACAAGTGTGATGTAACAACAGACGAAATGAACAAATGATGTGCACCATTTATCATTCAACATAAACAACAATATGTTTGGAAACTTTGATAAAATTTAATCATTTTTCTACGCTGATCACCCTCAATAATTTAAATTGTTACTGATTTCTTGCAAATGAGGGCATTGCAAGATCTTAAGTGTGGGAAGGGGTTAAATTCTTTCGAATTTTTAAAAATTTTAATTTAAACACTTGGTTACCATTAAAAATACTAGTAACGCAGTAGTTGTATTAGAATCTAGTGCTATATGATAATAAAGAACATCCCTAGTCTTATATACTGACTACCCAATTCTAGTAAAATTTTTCAAAATTTTCAACTAAATGAACTCAAAATCATGTTTATACATATTTATTAACGATAAAACTAGGTGTTAACACCGAAATTATTGTTACCTCGGAAAGGACATAAATTGAGAAACAACCCAAAACGCTTGAATTCATTTAAAATGGAATAGAAGAGAATAAAAAGGCAAAGAAAGAAAAATAAAAGCCAAGTGTGGGAAAAATTTACCAAGTTATTTAGAACATATATCACATATATTTGTACAAATAATGGAAGATACTTTTGTTTTGGACGATATTAATCAGTTTTACCAAGTTTATTGTAATATAAATAGAATTTAAAAGGAAGTAAAGTCTTCCGAGAAAAAGACATGCGCTTCTTGATTTAGGTCAGGAAGTTGTCGTCCAGACCATTTGTAGAGTCTACGAAAAACCTTGAAAAGTTTTCTCGAAAATCAGCTGGAAATCCACGGACCTCAGCATCAAACAGGGTCGCCAAGTGGTCAGACTTATCCTAACCATGAGAGGATCTGTCTCGTACAATGGGGGGGCACCGTGCAAATTAGCTTATATGACTAATGAATCAGATCCCCAGAAAGGATAATCTCCTTAAAGATTAAAAATCAGCTTTTAAGCCTGATATTACTCAATCCTTGAGATTGACCTTAAAGATTGAGAATTCAAACTCATGGAATTCAATGATATCTAAACTCGAGCTTGAACGAGAAAATATTTTGATCAAATTACAAACCGATTTGTTTTCTGAAAAACCCATTTTCAATGCGTTCATTACCATTGAACGTAAAATCCTAGGAATTCACCTGGAATTCATTAGGTCACCTGAACCAAATCGGGTGTCAACCGTAAGAACGGTGGTTGCATAGCATGGTCGAAGACAGGACCTTGTGCCAGACCGAAAAACTATAGGGTGATATTTACTATTGCTCCTACAAAGGATAGTAATTGCATCCGACACATTGTGGACCATAATCAAAAGCATGTCATTAGACATCGCCTTAACAGTTGCTTGTTCAACGCTTTCCTTTACAACCGGACGGTAGTTTACCGAAAGGTAATATACGGAGCAAGTATACTGGACGTGTTGCTTTTCTAATACAAGGTTAGCAAGTGGGTAACACAAAACCGCAAGTTCTGAGCTAAAATTTTCAAATCTGATACCCACAAAAATATTTTGCAAACACCGGTGAAGGGTTATTCCGGAAAACTTATCTAGGGTAAAAGCTAGATTGAATTTTCAAAAGATCAAATGTTTTTATAAAGATCCAATTTCCTAAAGGATCTAAATTTTTATAGTCATGTGGGACTGTAAACCACATCGTTACTATCATTGTTCATATCGCCGTATCAAAATCACTGATGTACAAAGTGTGAAGAATAAAGAAGTGATTCTAGTAAAGTTATATTGAAGTTCTATATTGCTTAAGGACAAGCAACGCTCAAGTGTGGGAATATTTGATAATGCTAAAAATGAACATATATTTCATAGAATTATCCTTCAAAGAAGACAAGCTTTTAGTTACAATTGTTCTATTTACTAGTGATATTCGTTTAAATAATAAAAGGTGAAGACAAGAGGCAGATTCGACGATTTGAAGACACAAATGATCAAAAAGTTAAAATGTGCAAAATACAATTCAAGTGGTTCAATTTATTGATAAGAAACGTCTAAAAGTTACAAGAGTACGAACCGCGAAAAGCAAAGTACAAGATATTAAATCGTACGAAAGGACGTTCGGAAATTCGGAACCGGGGCATGAACCAACTATCAACGCGCGGCGCAACGGAGCTAAAATGACAAGTCAACTATGCACATGAATATAATATAATATATAAATAATTCTTAAAATTATATATATATTATATTATATATTAAAAACCGTCGGCAAACTAGCAAACAAGTGAATGTGAGCTGTCCCAGGGGGCCATGCGATCGCATGGCCTGGAGGAGTAAAAGTCATGCGATCGCATGGCAGGAGAGATAGCTGGCCACATCTATAAATTGAAGCATTTTTCGAACGAATGATGTACACAGAATAGAATTCAATCTCTCTCACTCTCAAATATATATTTATATTTATATTTTAATTATAATTTTAATATTAAAGTTTAATAATAATAAGGTTATGTTAGCGAATGTTTTAAGTTTGTAAGTCGAAATTCTGTCTGTGTAATACTACTCGATTAATACTCATTGTAAGTTATGTTCAACCTTTTTAAATTAATGTCTCGTAGCTAAATTATTATCATGCTTATTTAAATCGAAGTAATCATGATGTTGGGCTAAATATTTAAGACAGGGTAATTGGGATTTGTACCATAATTGAGGTTTGGACAAAAGACCGACACTTGTAGAAATTGGACTATGGGCTATTAATGAACTTTATATTTGTTTAACTGAATGATAGTTCATTAATTTAATATAGAGATATTTGACGTATCTATAAATAACCATATACACTCGATCGGACACGATGGGTGGGATATTTATAAATACTAATAATCGTTCATTTAACCGGATACGGGAATGGATTAATAGTCAATGGACTCATTAAAACAGGGGTGGATTACATACTAGGACACTTGGTGTAATTGTTAATAAAGTATTAAAACCTTGGATTGCACGCAGTCGATATCCTGGTGTAATTATTAAACAATGTATTAAAACCTTATTACAGTTTAAGTCCCCAATTAGTTGGAATATTTGACTTCGGGTATAAGGATAATTTGAGGAGAACACTCGCACTTTATATTTATGACTGATGGACTGTTATGGACAAAAACCGTATGGACATATTGAATAATCCAGGACAAAGGACAATTAACCCATGGTAATAAATTAAAATCAACACGTCAAACATCATGATTACGGAAGTTTAAATAAGCATAATTCCTTTATTTTATATCTTATCGCACTTTTAATTATCGTACTTTTTAATTATCGCAATTTTATTTATCGTCATTTTATTATCGCACTTTTATTTATCGCAATTTTATTATCGTCATTTACTTTACGCTTTAAATTAAGTTATATTTATTTTTTTACATTAGGTTTTAATTGTGACTTAAGACATAAAATCGACAAACCGGTCATTAAACGGTAAAAACCCCATTTTATAATAATAATACTAATACTACTTATATATATATATATATATATATATATATATATATATATATATATATATATATATATATATATATATATATATATATATATATATATACACACACAAATATAGTTTAAAAAATATAGCGTTAAACTTGGCTAGCTCCCCGCGGAACCAACCGGACTTACTAAAAACTACACTACTGTACGATTAGGTACACTGCCTATAAGTGTTGTAGCAAGGTTTAGGTATATCCACTCTATAAATAAATAAATAACTTGTGTAAAATTGTATCGTATTTAATAGTATTTCGTAGTAAAAATATAACTATCTCATGTTATTTCCCTAGACTTTAGATGGAGGATGAACAGATCTATCTCATGTTATTTGTAACGACCCGGATTTTTCCGATTGTTTTACACTTATAAGATTAATATTTACATAAATTAAACCTTACCAACATGATAAGCAATCTAAATTGTTGAGACTTATGTTTTTGAAAAGAGTTTTACACAACGTTTGACCGTCCAATTTGACCGATGATATCACGAACTATATAACATATGATAATTATACGTTTGTGTATATATATGTATTTTTATATATTTAACATGATCTAGGAATGTTTTAACATCTCGTTGTGTACTAATAACAATGAGTTATAAGTATATTTTGAGACTACTAACTTAAGTTTTCAAAACGATAACTATATGTGACGTTCTTCGACTTAAATACTTAAAACTTATAATGCTTATACATGTATCGTATAGATATGTATTTTATCACTTTTAAAGGATTTATATACATAAAACAATATAAGTATATTTACAAAAGATAGCTATATTTGAATCCTCGTTCCGTTTTCTCAAGATTTTTATACGTATATCTAGGGTATATGTACCCGTATCATACCCAGCTTCTATACGTATTTACTATTGGTATATACACATCACAATCACTTTATTAGCAGCCATGAGTCAGCCAATTTTGGATCTTAGCATGCATGATTAATCAATTTGGCATATTACAAGACTTTTGCACAATATTACAAATTTATACATCTTTTCACCACCATTTATACTCCATTCCATTTTCATTTTTACTACACATTTTCTCTAACCAAAAACACACTCTTAGGAACCTTAAGTGTTCTTCACAATCTCAGCAAATAACCATGAAGATCTAGCTTCAAAAACAACCCTTAATCATCATAAGAAAATCCATTCAAGAACACTTCAAAAATCCTTCCAAGTAAACAAGTTTACTTCCAACCTTTCAATCCAACTCCACCACTCTTTTGATTCTAGGATTTTTCTCATCTCTTACAGTAACTTTGTCCAAGTAACTTGAGGTAGTAACCTTATTCATAATCTTATTCAATTCATATTCATATAGCTATCTTATTTTGTGGTATAAAATTTTAACAACAAGAACATAGTTTGAATGATTTCAAACTTGTTCGCAAACTAAATAGATCCTTCTAACTTGACTTTTAAAACACTTCAAGACCTGTAATATATCATAATGATATGCTAACTTAACAAGATATAACTTGGTTTTACAAAGAACACCTTAAAAACTGAATCTACGTCGTCGGAGTGCGACCGGGGGCTGTTTTGGGTTGGATAATTAAAAACCATTTTAAGCTTTGAATTGGAAGTTCATGTTCTGTAAAAATGATATTTCTTATGAATATGTTAACACATAAAAATTTCATGGTTTAACTCGAAGTGTAAGTATTTTTAGAAAAATGATCATTAAATGTTATTTTTATGATGGAAAATGATCACCTTCATAAGTTTCACCAAAGTTTGACCTATAACCTGTGATTTCGAATACAACCTAAGGTATTTTCAGTTCATATTCTTAAAATTTGACTCGATCCAAGGAAGTGGCAAGTTGAACCAACAAAAACGGAGTTGTAATGAAGAAACTACGACTAAAACAAGATCGGGTATCCGAAGCTAGTTTAGCTACGAAAATATTTGGAGAAAAATTAAATTAATCATATATTTCTAATTAATATGATATTTCATATATATTAACTTATGATTTGATTTTATATATTTCAAGACCACCCGTAAACAACACGAGAAGATTAATCATAAGACCTCATGATTGTACGCAACACGTCATTTGACAACACGGTACTTTATATACGCAACACGTCATTTGACAACATGGTACCATGGGTCAAGATTAATTCTGATCAATACGAATATGATGGGGTCTTTATTTATTTTATTGAGCAACTAATTGTGGACCACTAACATCGGACTGCTAACTACGGACTAAGAAAATATTAAAAGTATTAAAAGTATATATAAGTATATGTATATATATATATATATATATATATATATATATATATATATATATATATATATATATATATATGTAACGATTACTTAAAAAGAAAATATGTTGATATATTATATATATGGTTAGGTTCGTGATATCTATCGGAGACCAAGTCGTGATAAATACCTTCAAGGCAAAAGTGAGTATATAGTCCCACTTTTAAACTCTAAATATTTCGGGATGAGAATACATGCATTTTATGATTTACGTTATGGACACAAGTGATTAAAAATATATATTCTACGTTGAGTTGTACCACTGGCATACTTCCCTGTAACTTGGTAACTATTATTTACATGAGGTATTGTAAACGCGAATCCTGTTGATAGATCTATCGGGCCTGACAACCCCAACCGGACTGGACGACCAGTATTCAACGGTTGCACAGTACTTCGTTTCGGTGACTACATTTGGTACGGTGTAGTAAGATTTCATAATAAAGGGAATATGCGACGTTGATTAAATGTTAAGTATGGTTATCAAGTGCTCAACAACTTAGAATATTTTTATTAAAACGTTTATATATGAAATCTTGTGGTCTATATTTATAACGCTGCCGGCATTAAACCTATATCTCACCAACTTTATGTTGACGTTTTAAGCATATTTATTCTCAGGTGATAACTAAAAGCTTCCGCTGCAACATGTTGAATTTAAGCAAGATCTTGAGTATGCATATTTGTGTCAAAAATAAAACTACATATCGGAGGATTTGTAATGTAAAATATGTTGGAGGTCGTATTGTTATTATCACATGTAAAGTTTGTAAGTCTAAGATTATCGCTAAACGATAATCATTATTAAGTTGTTTAAACCTTTTATTTGTAATAAAAGCTATAGTTTGTATTGTAAAAACGAATGCAGTTTTTGAAAAATATCGCATATAGAGGTCAATACCTCGCGATGAAATCATATGTTATTGTATTTGTCCTTATGGTTAAGGTCGGGTTATGACATTATTTCCCTGGACTTTAAATGGAGAAGCCAAAGATTGGTTAGAATCGTTACCTGAAGGGGCGATTGACACATGGGATGTTTTATTTGAAAATTTTCTTAAACAATTCTTTCCGGCATCTAAAGCCGTGAGATTCAAGGAGAAATTGTTACGTTCACACAAAAGCCAAATGAAACTCTATATGAGGCGTGGACAAGATTTGGAAAGTTGTTGAGAGGATGTCCTCAACATGGTTTAGACACTTATCAAATAGAATTCAATCTCTCTCACTCTCAAATATATATTTATATTTATATTTTAATTATAATTTTAATATTAAAGTTTAATAATAATAAGTTTATGTTAGCGAATGTTTTAAGTTTGTAAGTCAAAATTATGTCCGTGTAACACTACGAGATTAATACTCATTGTAAGTTATGTTCAACCTTTTTAAATTAATGTCTCGTAGCTAAATTATTATTATGCTTATTTAAATCGAAGTAATCATGATGTTGGGCTAAATATTTAAGACGGGGTAATTGGGCTTTGTACCATAATTGGGGTTTGAACAAAAGACCGACATTTGTGAAAATTGGACTATGGGCTATTAATGGACTTTATATTTGTTTAACTGAATGATAGTTCGTTAATTTAATATAGAGGTTTACAATTTGACGTATCTATAAATAACTATATAAACTCGATCGGACACGATGGACGGGATATTTATAAATACTAATAATTGATAAGGCTAAAAAGGAACATATATTTTATAGCATTATTCCCCAAGAAAGACAAGATTTTAGTTGGTATTGTTCGATTTACAAGCAATATTCGTTTAAATATTAAAAAGTGAAGACAAAAGGCAGATTCGACAAATTGAAGACAAAAAGGTCCAAAGAGCTAAAAAGTACAAGATACAACTAAAAAGGTTCAAAATATTGATGAGGAACGTCTCAAAATGACAAGAGTACAAGTTACAAGACGCAAAGTACACGATATAAAATAATACGCGAAGACGTCCGAAAATCCGGAACCGGGACCTGGGCCAAGAAGAAACGCCCGACGCAACGGACCAAAAATATCTAGTCTACTATGCACAAGAATATAATATAATATATATAATTATATATTATATTATATATTATTATTATATTACGTCGGCAAGAAGAAAACAAACCAATTTGGCTGGATCCAGGGTGGCCATGCGACTCGCATGGCCAGAGGCACAAAATCCATGCGAGTCGCATGGAGTGAAAATGCTGGTCAGGTCCTATATAAAGCCAGTTTTCTGCCGAGTTTTAAAGACCAACAAAAACACCATAATATCTATCTCCCTCTATCTCAAACATATGATATAAATAAATATTTATAATTTTAATTTTAATTAATAATAATAATAAGGTTATGTTAGCGAATGTTGTAAGGGTGTAAGTCGAAATTCTGTCCGTGTAACGCTACGCTATTTTTAATCATTGTAAGTTATGTTCAACCTTTTTATATTAATGTCTCGTAGCTAAGTTATTATTATGCTTATTTAAAACGAAGTAATCATGATGTTGGGCTAATTACTAAAATTGGGTAATTGGGCTTTGTACCATAATTGGGGTTTGGACGAAAGAACGACACTTGTGGAAATTAGACTATGGGCTATTAATGGGCTTTATATTTGTTTAACTAAATGAAAGTTTGTTAATGTTAATATAAAGATTTACAATTGGGCGTCCCTATAAATTACCATATACACTCGATCGGACACGATGGGCGGGGTATTTATATGTACGAATAATCGTTCATTTAACCGGACACGGGAATGGATTAATAGCCACTAGAATAATTAAAACAGGGGTGAAATTACATTCAAGGGTAATTGGTGTAATTGTTAACAAAGTAGTAAAACCTTGGGTTACACGCAGTCGATAACCTGGTGTATTCATTAAACAAAGTATTAAAACCTTGTTACAATTCGAATCCCCAATTAGTTGGAATATTTAACTTCGGGTATAAGAATAATTTGATGAGGACACTCGCACTTTATATTTATGACTGATGGACTGTTATGGACAAAAACCAGACGGACATATTAAATAATCCAGGACAAAGGATAATTAACCCATGGGCATAAAACTAAAATCAACACGTAAAACATCATGATTACGGAAGTTTAAATAAGCATAATTCTTTTATTTCATATTTAATTTCCTTTATTTTATATTTAATTGCACTTCTAATTATCGCACTTTTATTTATTGTTATTTAATCGCACTTTTAATTATCGTACTTTTTAATTATCGCAAGTTTATTTTATCGTACTTTTATTATTCGCAATTTCATTATCGTTATTTACTTTACGCTTTAATTTAAGTCTTGTATTTATTTTATATTTTACATTAGGTTTTAACTGCGACTAAAGTCTTAAAATCGACAAACCGGTCATTAAACGGTAAAAACCCCCCTTTATAATAATAATATTACTTATATATATGTTTGTATTTTTATAAAAGTAAACTAATATAGCGTTGAGCTTTGTTTAAAGATTTCCCTGTGGAACGAACCGGACTTACTAAAAACTACACTACTGTACGATTAGGTACACTGCCTATAAGTGTTGTAGCAAGGTTTAAGTATATCCATTCTATAAATAAATAAATATCTTGTGTAAAATTGTATCGTATTTAATAGTGTTTTCTGCTAAAATTAATAACTATTTTATATACACCTCGCATAACATCAAGTATTTTTGGCGCCGCTGCCGGGGATCGCCGAAGCGAAACGCCATATTTTTAATTTTTAAGTTATAATTAGTTTTTGTAAAATTTATATTTTTGTTTAAAAATTAAAAAAGTAAAAATTTTTTTTTAAAAACTATAAAAAATCGAAAAAAAAAATATAATATTTTAAAATCTATTTTTAAGTTTATTTATAAAATTATAAAGTATTTTCTTTTTAGTTTTAAAATTTTAAAAGTTTTTATTATTTATATATTTTATTTAATTATAAAACAGAAAAAGAAAATAAATATTAAATAAAAATTACGATTGAACCTGTCATTGACCCCCCTATTTGAACCTGCAAGGAAGGTCATGCGACTCGCATGACCCCCTCCCTAAAATCATGCGACTCGCATGATGACCCAGGTCAGGCCACAAACTTACCCTAATTCCGCATTTATTACGGGTATTATTTAATTAATATTATCTAAACCCTAGTTTTTATTAATTATTATATTTAAGTTTTAGTTTAATTAATTTTTATTACTTATAATTATTTTTTATATTTTATAAACTTAATACTTTTATTATATAAAATATAAAAACAATATTTTTATAATAAACTAATAATTTTTATTAACTTTTTATAACTTTTATATTTTATACTTTTTAATCGTTTTAGCGTAATTTTTATATTTTCTTCGGTCGTACTTAGTTTTTAGTCTAGTTTTTTGTCGTAGTTTTATTTTTATTTCTAGAATTTTTAGGATTGCCGTAAAATCCCTTAAGTGCCTATTCCTTAGACTAAGTTTTAGGTGCTTTAGAATTTTGCGACGCCTTTTGAAGTTTTAGTTTCTTTTTAAGTTATTTCCATTTGGGATTTAGTTTCTCCTGTAAGCTTTAATATTTTTAGACACCTTTTACTATGTATCAATTATCATTCCAATTAGTAATTTCAATTTGCGATTATAATTTTAAGTTAGTTGTAGTAATAAGGTTAGGTTAGTTAAGTATTTTTAAGTTTTTATAAGTTTCTTTTATTTTTCCGTCACCTTTTATTTTTTCAACCATTTTTCTTTTTCTACCTTTTTCGACGAACTCTTTTTCTCTCTTATTTCTCGCCATTCTAGTTTTTAGGACTTAGAATTTTTTCTACTTCTTATCTAAATTTCTTAAAATTACGAAAATTTATTTTAAGTGGTTAAATTAATAGACATCAAAATTTTCTGGTTCGTAGTAATAGTTGGATTTGTACGTGGACCGGGTTATTGGAGCCAAACAGTCCTCAATTATATTGAGACCAAACGAATCCTGCCCCTCTGCTGCATCTTTTGGCTATTCAAAACGTGGGCAAAATCAGAAAAGTCTATTGATTGGATAACTTATTATAATTTTTCTTTCCTTTTTAAAAAACTAATAGGATATTCAGTGAATGCACCGAGCAAGACGTTCATCACCTTTTGTACGTTCACCACCTGTAACTAGATCAAGACATTTAGCAAATATAACCGCCGTTGATTTTTCTTTAGAATCGTCATCCAGTCGACCAAGTACTTCAGTTCAAATTTCCGATAATCCATTTTTTGAACCCAACCTCACAATTGAGAATCCGGAGAATATTCAGGAACGGTTCGTAGATCCTGAACCATTAAACTTTCCTCCGGAACCACCAATCATTCAAACAGAGATTGTTGAGGAACGAACCATTAAATCAGAATCATCTAGTGATACCGATTCAACAAATTCAATTATGGAGAATCTGGAACCTTTAAGTATGGAAGACCGAATGAGAGCTAAACGCACTGGCCAAGGTCACGCAATTACTCATCCAGACATTAATGCGCCAGATTATGAAATCAAAGGACAAATTCTACACATGGTGACTAATCAATGCCAATTTAGTGGTGCGCCGAAGGAAGATCCAAATGAACATCTACGTACCTTTAATAGGATCTGCACACTATTTAAAATCCGAGAAGTGGAGGATGAACAGATATATCTCATGTTATTTCCCTGGACTTTAAAGGGAGAAGCCAAAGATTGGTTGGAATCGTTACCTGAAGGGGCGATCGATACATGGGACGTTTTAATTGACAAATTTCTTAAACAATTCTTTCCTGCATCTAAATCCGTAAGACTTCAAGCAGAAATTGTTACGTTCACACAGAAGCCAAATGAAACTCTATATGAGGCGTGGACAAGATATGGAAAGTTATTAAGAGGATGTCCGCAACATGGTTTAGACACCTGTCAAATAGTACAAATATTCTACCAAGGATGCGACATCACTACAAGAAAAGACATAGATATAGCAGCTGGTGGTTCTATTATGAAGAAAACCGAAACTGATGCTTACAAAATTATTGATAATACTGCTTCCCACTCACATGAGTGGCATCAAGAAAAAGACATCGTTAGATCATCTAAAGCAGCTAGAGCCGATTCTAGCCATGACTTAGATTCCATTTCCGCAAAGATAGATGCTGTGGAGAGACGAATGGAAAAGATGACTAAGGATATTCACTCAATACGAATTAGTTGTGAGCAGTGTGGAGGACCACATTTGACAAAAGATTGTCTCAGTATTGAATTAACAATGGAACAAAGAGAGAATATTTCATACATAAACCAAAGGCCTGGAAATAATTATCAGAATAATTATCAACCGCAAGACCGATTTACAATCAAAACCAGAATTATAACCGAAATATTCCATACAACAACCAATAAGGTCCTATCAATCAACAAGTATCTAACAATACTTACAATCAGCAAAGACCTATTTTTCCGATTAAACCACCACAAACCGACGAGAAAAAGCCAAATTTAGAAGATATGATATCAAAGCTAGTTGAGTCTCAAACGCAGTTTTTCACATCTCAGAAACAAACCAATGAACAAAATGCTCAAGCATTTAGGAATCAACAAGCTTCGATTCAAAATCTGGAACAAGAAGTAAGTAACCTAGCAAGGTTGATAGGTGAAAGAAAACCGGGAAGTCTACCTAGTGATACAAATGCTAACCCCCGGAATGAAACAGCTAAAGCCATTACCACAAGAAGTGGTACAACACTTAAACCACCGGAAATACCAGTAACTTCTGATGAAACCATTCCTACTCCACAAGAACCACAACCTGATCAAGATAAGGAAAAAGAACCGGTAGTTGAAAAGGTTAATGAAAATAACACAGTTAAGGATAAACCTTATGTTAAACCATACCAACCACCACTTCCTTATCCGAGTAAAATGAAGAAAGAAAAACTTGAAGCCGAGCAATCCAAATTCTTGGATATGTTTAAACAGATAAATGTAAATCTTTCTTTCATTGATGTGATTTCAGGAATGCCAAGATATGCTAAATTCTTGAAAGATCTAATCTCAAATAGAAAGAAAATGGAAGAACTCTCGGCTGTTACTATGAATGCTAATTGTTCAGCAGTGCTGTTGAATAAGATACCAGAAAAACTATCTGATCCAGGAAGTTTCACAATTCCATGTTTTCTGGGTAGTCTTAGTTCAATAGAAGCATTGGCAGACTTAGGTGCTAGTATAAATCTAATGCCGTATTCACTATACGCTAAACTAGACCTTGGAGAATTGAAACCAACCAGAATAAGCATACAACTAGCCGATAGATCAATAAAATATCCTAGAGGGATAATGGAGAACATGCTAGTTAAAGTTGGTACTTTAGTATTTCCAGTAGATTTTGTTGTTTTGGACATGGAAGAAGATTCTCAAGTTCCTCTCATATTAGGAAGACCATTCTTAAACACGGCTAAAGCAATGATAGACGTGTTCGGTAAGAAACTGACCCTAAGTATAGAGGATGAGAGTGTTACCTTTTCAGTTGATAGAGCAATGCAACAACCACAATCTGCAGATGATACATGTTATTATATTCAAACTATAGATGCACATGCAGAACTATTAGAAGAATTTCCAGAATTACAAGGAACAGGAGAATGTTCTTTAGGAGAAGGTAATGAACCAATTGATGAAGCTGAAATGTTAGCTACACTTATAGCTAATGGATATGAACCAACAACAGAAGAAATTCAAATGCTAAAAGAAGAAGACAGATATCGATATAAATCATCGATAGAAGAACCTCCGAAATTAGAGTTAAAGCCACTTCCAAACCATTTGGAATACGCTTATTTACATGGTGAATCTGAATTACCTGTAATAATATCGTCTTCTCTTACTGAAAATGAGAAATCACAACTCATTTCTGTGTTGAAAGCTCATAAACCAGCCATTGCATGGAAGATTCATGATATTAAAGGAATAAGTCCTTCGTATTGCACACATAAAATCCTTATGGAAGAAGGTCATAAAACGTATGTGCAACGCCAACGAAGACTAAATCCTAATATGCAAGATGTAGTTAAGAAAGAGATTATTAAACTGCTAGATGCAGGTTTAATTTATCCAATCTCTGATAGTCCATGGGTAAGCCCAGTTCAATGCGTACCTAAGAAGGGTGGCATGACTGTCATTACAAATGAGAAAAATGAGCTTATTCCTACTAGGACTGTAACAGGATGGCGTGTATGTATTGATTATAGAAAATTAAATGACGCCACCAGAAAAGATCACTTTCCCTTACCTTTCATAGATCAAATGTTGGAAAGATTAGCCGGAAATAGTTACTATTGTTTTCTAGATGGATTTTCCGGATATTTTCAAATTCCAATAGCACCCGAAGATCAAGAGAAAACCACATTCACGTGCCCTTATGGTACTTTTGCTTACAAACGCATGCCATTTGGACTTTGCAACGCCCCTGCAACCTTTCAAAG
The DNA here is from genome assembly GCF_046630445.1 of Rutidosis leptorrhynchoides. Lineage (NCBI taxonomy): Eukaryota > Viridiplantae > Streptophyta > Magnoliopsida > Asterales > Asteraceae > Rutidosis > Rutidosis leptorrhynchoides. The sequence continues at coordinate 171,597,363 of NC_092333.1, forward strand.
GTGTATGATGGCGATTTTTCACGACATGATAGAAGAATGCATGAAAGTTTTCATGGATGATTTTTCAGTCTTCGGTGATACATTTGAATCATGTCTAGTTAATCTTGAACGAATGCTAATTAGATGCGAACAATCAAATCTAGTTCTTAATTGGGAGAAATGCCATTTCATGGTTAAAGAAGGCATCGTTCTTGGTCATAAAATTTCACAAAAAGGAATTGAAGTGGATAGAGCTAAAGTAGATGTAATTGCTAAGCTTCCACATCCCACAAATGTTAGAGGAGTTAGGAGTTTTCTAGGGCATGCCGGTTTTTACCGACGTTTCATAAAAGATTTTTCTAAAATTGCCACTCCTATGAATAAACACCTAGAAAAGGATGCGCCATTCATCTTTTCAGATGAATGTATCAAATCTTTTAATATTCTTAAAGAAAAACTCACTAATGCGCCGATCATGATAACACCAAATTGGAATCTACCATTTGAACTAATGTGCGATGCAAGTGATTTTGCAATGGGAGCCGTTTTAGGACAAAGGATTGAAAAACGATTTCAACCTATATATTATGCTAGTAAGACATTACAAGGAGCACAAACGAACTATACAACTACTGAAAAAGAACTCCTTGCTATTGTCTTTGCTTTTGACAAATTTCGATCATATCTCGTTCTAGCAAAAACGGTGGTCTATACCGACCATTCTGCTCTTAGATACCTATTTTCAAAACAAGATGCTAAACCAAGATTAATTCGTTGGATCTTACTCTTACAAGAGTTTGATATTGAAATCCGAGATAAAAAAGGAGCAGAAAATCTCACCGCTGATCATCTTTCTCGTCTTGAAAATCCTGAGTTAGAAGTTCTAAATGAATCAGCCATACAAGACAACTTTCCTGATGAATATCTATTGAAGATAGATTATAAAGAAATCCCATGGTTTGCAGACTATGCAAACTACTTAGTTTGTGGATTCCTTGAAAAAGGATTATCGTACCAAAGACGAAAGAAATTCTTCAGTGATATAAAACACTATTTCTGGGAAGATCCACATCTGTTTAAAAGTTGTCCCGATGGAATAATACGCCGATGTGTATTTGGAGATGAAGCTAGTAAAATTTTAAACCATTGTCACACAGGACCAACAGGAGGGCATTATGGGCCTCAACTAACAGCAAGAAAAGTTTATGAAGCTGGATTCTATTGGCCTACAATTTACAAAGACGCACACCTTCTTTGCAAATCCTGTGATGCATGTCAAAGGGCCGGAAAAATAAGTCAACGTGATGAAATGCCACAAAATGTCATCCAAGTATGTGAAGTATTTGACATTTGGGGTATTGACTTTATGGGTCCATTTCCAAAATCTCATAATAATCTATATATACTCGTAGCCATTGATTATGTATCTAAATGGGCGGAAGCACAAGCTCTCCCAACTAACGATGCACGAGTTGTAGTCAACTTTTTAAAACATCTTTTTGCAAGGTTTGGAACACCGAAAGCTTTAATAAGTAATCGGGGTACTCATTTCTGTAATAATCAACTTGAGAAAGTTCTTAAAAGATATGGAGTAACTCATAAAATCTCCACCGCATATCATCCACAAACAAGTGGACAAGTTGAAAATACCAACCGAGCTTTAAAACGTATTCTAGAGAAAACCGTAGGATCAAATTCGAAGGAATGGTCCATTAAATTGGAGGATGCACTCTGGGCTTTTAGAACAGCCTACAAAACTCCAATTGGAACCACACCTTTTAGACTTGTTTATGGAAAAGCATGTCATCTTCCAGTAGAAATTGAACACAAAGCATTTTGGGCTTTGAAGACATGTAATCTTGATTTACATGAAGCCGGACGTCTACGATTAAGTCAACTAAACGAATTAGAAGAATTAAGACATGAAGCATACGAAAATTCGTTAATCTATAAAGAAAGAACGAAGAAATGGCATGATAAAAGAATCAGAAGTTCAAAAGAATTTAAAGAAGGAGACAGAGTTCTTCTTTTCAATTCACGATTCAAGCTATTTCCTGGAAAATTGAAATCAAGATGGTCTGGACCATTCATAGTCAAAAGAGTTTTCCCATACGGAACGATAGAATTAATAAATTCAAATGGGATTGAATTTAAAGTTAATGGTCACAGAGTTAAACATTACATACATGGTCCGATGAAAGTCGACAGCGAAGTTAATCACAATTTCGACACCACAGCTAACTAAGTGTGGGGAGAATCAAGTCTTTAAAGGATAATATGTATTTCTGTTAGAGTTAGATTGTCTGTTTTCATGTAGTTCTCGAAAATGGAACCCGAATGGTCTTTCCCTAGCAGACCCTAAAGAACTAGTCTTCTCCCCCCATTCTGAATTTTTATTTTTTTTAGGTTTTTACAAAATGAAGACTGCCTGTGAACTAAACCATGGTCTAATGCTACACGCTTTGATCACTAAACGTAATAATGACATACTACCGAGTGAATTAGTATCAGTAATCAGAGAAAGAATGGACGGAGTTAGAAAAGAATCCAGATGCGAAGATAATAAGTTACAATTTGGTAAAGGAAAATCAAAATCCGCAGCGAAAAGAAGAGCACGACACCTAGAAAGATGTCACAAATGCGGAAAATGGTCACATGGAGGTAAATGTTCAAATAATCAAAGCTATTCAAATACCGAATTTGTTACTTTATGCAGAGACGGACCGTTCATATGTTTAGAAGAAAAGACACTGAATGCTCGAGGTTACGCTTATGTAGCAATGGAAAACCAATTAAACCAACTATCTTATGAATGGGATAGATCATATAACTAAGAAATCTATTTCACAGGTATGTCTGTACAGTTTTTATTTTTATTTTTATTTTTAACCTTTTGATAATAAACGCTAATTTGTTCGCTAAAAAGTATTAAATTGGTATTAAATAAAATTAGGTTTGGCGACCGAAATTATTGATATCATTCAAAAATTTATTACATCACTGCGAAATTTAACGTTTATTCTTAAGGTATAAATATCTTTAATCAATCAATCCAAAATATTTCAAAAATTCGTCATGAGTTAAATTAGGTCTTGGAACCGAAATTACTTTACCGAAAAGAGGGGCGCATATTTTTGATAATATTTGATTAATTAAAGTGGGATAAAAAGACAAAAAGATTTTTAATTTTATTTTTACCATATTTTTAAAATTAATATTTAAATCTTAAATTAATATTGTAAACTTTGTAAAAACAATATATTTAAAATTGTAAATATTTGAAAAATTAATATAAGTTTGATATGAATTTATAAATTTTTAAATTAAGTTTGGTGTGAATTTTTAATTTTTAAAATATAAATTCTTAATTTTATGCATTTCAAATTTTAAGTTTGGTGTGAATTTTTAATATAAATTTTGAATTTTATATTTAAGTTGTGTGAATTTAAAAACAAAAATTTACTTTATCTCATTAAGTTAAAAATATGATTTTTAAAATTCGTCGTAAGTTGAAGACTAGGTCTTTGAACCGAAATTGCTTTACCCGAGGGAGGGACGAGAACTTTTATTATCATTATTTTTAATCTTATTGATTTAAAGTATGCCAAAAAAATTAAAAAATCCAAAAATCTAAGCTTTTAAAACAATCGCTTGAAAATGACAAAATTTTAAAATTTTGTCGAGGGACGGACTAGGGCATCGTCCCGAAACGACCTCGTCTTAAAAAGAAACAAAATTTTTAAAATTTTATTTAATTTATGTTTTAAAAGTTTAAGGTTTTATAGTTAAAAAAAAAAAAAAAAAAAATATCCAGAAAATACACCCCATGCGAGTCGCATGGGGATAGGCACAAAGTCATGCGACTCGCATGGCTACAAAAAACTGGCCAGGATCAATTTATTCAGAATCTGCTTCTGTCTCTCACAAATACACACACATACACGAACTTACTCTCAAATCCTCTCAAAAATTCATCATTTTTCACCAAATTTCTTGCAAAACTTCACAACAATCATGCCTAGATTCAGTAGTCTCAACCCCTACAGGAGAACGGTAAAGATTTCACCCCTAATCTCTTTAAATTCGAATTATGTGTGTTCTTGAGCCATTTTACCTAATTTAATTTTTGTTAATTTTTAGTGAAATTAGTGTTAAATTGATGTTATATTATGCATGTATATCCTAGATAGAAGCTATTTAACATGAATTGAAGCTAAAAACTTCAAATTTTTAAGAATCTAGGGTTTGTGTTCTTGAGCAAATTTGGGGCTTTTTGATATAAACAGGTTATGGCCGATTTTTGTCATGAATTGTTGCTAAATTAAGTAGTGTAACATGTCTAGGTAGTTAAATGATCCAAACTTTGAGCCTAAACATGTTTTTGAGAATTAAAGTAGACTTTTTAAGTCTAAAAATTCATGAACTTGGATAATTTGATATAAAGGCCATTTGAAACTTGTTTCATTGCTAGTAGTGATTATTTTGGCATGTTATTTGAGATAAATGCTTATGAACTTGATGTACATTTTTCGTATATGCTTATTTGACAAAGTGTAGACTTGACAAAAATATGAAAATGAGCACTAGTTTGATTTGAATGCCATGTAACAAGTGTTTAATTGCTATAATGATTATTGTTGACATGTTTAAGAGTTTAAATGTGATAAAACATTGTATACATTTTCGTATGTAAAATTGTAGAATTATTATTGTTAGGAAAATATGTATAAAATGTGTTATGAATTGAACATGTCATCATAATTGTTTCAAGTTATTATTTTGCTAACACTAATGCATATTTGGATGCACAAATTTTGTGTTTAATGTGTTTTGCAGAGAAATACAGATACGGACGGTGCATCATCGTCCAGACAACCAGAGCCCGAACCAGAAATGTTTTATGAACAAGAACAACATATGCAACAAGAAGAAGAACAACATGAGGATCAACATATTCCATATCACGATCAAGATCAATTATTCATGAATCAGTTTCGTCAATTCGCTCCACATCAAATGATTCTGAGCTTAGACATTAATGAAGATCAATTACACCCAAATCTGAGATTTGATCGATGTTGGATAGAGTATCCAGATTATCAAAAGAACATGCACATTCTCTACTTTAAGGTTGTTGAAATGCCAAGGGCAATTGACTGGGTACCTTTGGAAACAGTTGACCTTGCCGAACCGATTCGGGAATTATTGGTGCAAAGGTATGGTAATTCTCAGTTTAACGATTGGATGCGCCTATTTTCCATTCGTAGAACCATATATAGGGAATGGTGTATAGAATTACTTAGTACTATTAAGTTAAACAGTGATGTTAGGAGGATAGATGATAGAAGCTTTATTAGATTTCTGTTAGGTGGACGCATGTACAGAATGTCCATGATAGATTTAGCCAGGGCCTTACAGATTTACACCCCTGCTGAACTTTTGAGCCCCGACTGTAATAGCCTGATTGCCCAAGGAGAAAGGATAGATAGGGAATTTGATATTAACGCCGTCTGGAGGCGTATGTCCCACTTTAATGAATTTCACGCCAGTGGAAATCATACATACTTAGATATAGATAGAGCTGAACTCCGGGTGATTCATAGATTCTTAGCAAACACAATTACACAAAGGGGTAAGAATAAAGAGAAATTGACCGTAAACGATTTGTTCTACCTCAAGTGTATTAGAGACCCGAGGAGTTTCGTTAACATTCCCTATTGTGTTGGTTATTATCTCGCTAATGTAGTTTCGGGGATGAAATCGGGGAGTATTATAGGTGGTGGTATTTTCATTACTCTCATTGGAGAGTATTTAGGTGTGGATAAGCACCAAGGGGGTCCAATGAACGAAATAGAGGACGAAGGTGAAACTATAAGTTCAAACCTTTATCACGGTGCAAGGGTATTATTGATGAGACGTGGTCGGGTATATCGATACGAGGGACCTCAGCGACAGGTAGAAAGAGGTTCGGATGACGAAATGGAAGAGGCGAACAACATTATAGGAGTTGTTCGGGAGACTGCTCTTGATTTAGGCGTTCGTATGGAGGATGAATACATGACGAACTATGATAGGCATATGCAGTACGAGGCATGGCAACGTCGGAATGACTACGAGCATTCCCGGCAACGAGAGCATGGCCGATGGGATTATCATCAGCGCCAAATTATAAGCCAGTTGCAGCCTGGCGAGATGTATTATCCGACCCGACCCGCATACTATCCTGCACATCAGCCAGAAATGAGACCACCCTATGATTTATATGATTATGACGCAGCATACCAGTTCACCTATCACCAGCCATGGAACCCTGATCCGAACATGAATTGGGATCCATATCCTAATTTTCCTCCTAACCCGCCTCCTGATGAGTAGAGATAAGTTGGTAATTTATATTTTTATTTTTATTTTAAACACTTAACATTTTATTACGTTTATGTAATGTTTGATATTCTTATTATTATTATGTACTAATATTTTTCTTATAGTTTGAAAGTGGGATGCCAAAGTTCCATTTCAAATTGCATGTATGATTATATTTGTATTGTATGTATTCTATTTTATGCACAAAACAGGGTAAAACAACGCGTTTTCAAAGACTGGCATTAAGTTCAGCAAAAGCAAGTAATTTTTGACGACAATGATGCAAAATATATGTGAAATAACAACAAGACGGAATGAACAAATGACGTGCACCATTTATCATTCAAACAATCAAACGACAATATGTTTGAAACTTTGGTAAAATTTAATCATTTTTCTGCGATAATCACCCTCAATAATTTAAATTATTTCTGATTTCTTGCAAATGAGGGCATTGCAAGATCTTAAGTGTGGGAAGGGGTTAAATTCTTTCGGATTTTAAATTTTTTTTAAACACTTGGTTACCATTAAAAATGCTAGTAACGTAGTAGTTGTGTTAGAATCTAGTGCTCTCCGATAACAAGGAACAGCCCTAGTCTTATATACTGACTACCCACTTCTAGTAAATTTTTCAAAATTTTTAACAAAATGGATTCAAAATCATGTTTATACATATTTATGAACGATTAAAACTAGGTCATTGAGCCGAAATTATCGTTACTTCGGAAAGGACATAAATTGAGAAACAACCAAAACGTTAGAATTCATTTAATAAGAATGGAATAGAAGAGAAAAAGGCAAAGAAAAATATAAATAAAAGCCAAGTGTGGGAAAAGTTTGCCAAGTTATTCAAAACATATCACATATTTTTGTACAAACAATTGAAAATACTTTTGTTTTGAACAATAATCAAATGTTTTACCCGATGAAAGAAAAGAAGAGATGGATCTACACGATGAATCAATTCCATCATTAGAAGGAAGTAAAGTCTTCCGAAAAAGACACGCGCTTCTTGATCTAGGTCATGAAGTTGTCGTCCAGACCAGCTGTAGGTTGACGAAAAATCTAGAAAAGTCATCACTAAAATCGGCTGGAAATCCACGGACCTCAGCATCAAACAGGGTCGCCAAGTGGTCAGATTTATCCTAACCATGAGAAGGATTTATCTCGTACAATGGGGAGGCACCGTGCAAATTAGCTGGATAAGACTAATGAATCAGATCCCCAGAAAGGATAATCTCCTTTAAAGATCAAAAATCAGCTTTTAAGCCTGATATTACTCAATCCTTGAGATTGACCTTAAAGATTGAGAATTCAAACTCATGGAATTCGATGATATCTAAACTCGAGCTTGAACGAGAAAATATTTTGATCAAAAATACAAACCGATTTGTTTTCTGAAAACCCATTTTCAATGCGTTCATTACCATTGAACGTAAAATCCTAGGAATTCACCTGGAATTCATTAGGTCACCTGAACCAAATCGGGTGTCAACCGTAAGAACGGTGGTTGCATAGCATGGTCGGAGACAGGACCTTGTGCCAGACCGAAAAATCATAGGATGATCTTTACTATCGCTCCTACCAAGGATAGTTCTAGCATCCGACACGTTTAAAAAGACCATAATCATCTGCATATCACAAGACATTGCCTTAACAGTTTCTTGTTCATCGCTTTCCTTTACAACCGGACGGTAGTTTACCGAAAGGTAATATACGGAACAAGTAAACTGGATGTGTGCTTTCCGATACAGGGATAGCAGTGGATTACACAAACCTAAAAGATTTAGCCAAAATATTGATCCACAAATATATTTTGCAACACCAAAGAATGGATTAAATCAGAAAACTTGTCTAGGGTAAAATCTAGCTTGAATTTTCAAAAGATCAAATGTTTTCATAAAGATCCAATTTCCTTAAGGATCTACATTTTTATAAGTCATGTGGGACTGTAAACCGCCTTTTAAATGTGCACTTTGCTTTGGAAACCGAAAGTAAATCGGCTATTTGATTGCCAGTGTCGTTGACCTAAACCCGAGGCAACCATAAAAAGACACACCCACCTTTAACCACATCGTTACTACCATTGTTTATACCGCCATATCAAAATCACTGATGTATAAAGTGTGAAGAATAAAGAAGTGATTTGTATGTTTTTATTTCAAGACTGTATTGCTTGAGGACAAGCAACGCTCAAGTGTGGGGATATTGATAAGGCTAAAAAGGAACATATATTTTATAGCATTATTCCCCAAGAAAGACAAGATTTTAGTTGGTATTGTTCGATTTACAAGCAATATTCGTTTAAATATTAAAAAGTGAAGACAAAAGGCAGATTCGACAAATTGAAGACAAAAAGGTCCAAAGAGCTAAAAAGTACAAGATACAACTAAAAAGGATCAAAATATTGATGAGGAACGTCTCAAAATGACAAGAGTACAAGTTACAAGACGCAAAGTACACGATATAAAATAATACGCGAAAACGTCCGAAAATCCGGAACCGGGACCTGAGCCAAGAAGAAACGCCCGACACAACGGACCAAAAATATCTAGTCTACTATGCACAAGAATATAATATAATATATATATAATTATATATAATTATATATTATATTATATATTATTATTATATTACGTCGGCAAGAAGAAAACAAACCAATTTGGCTGGATCCAGGGTGGCCATGCGACTCGCATGGCCAGAGGCACAAAATCCATGCGAGTCGCATGGAGTGAAAATGCTGGTCAGGTCCTATATAAAGCCAGTTTTCTGCCGAGTTTTAAAGACCAACAAAAACACCATAATATCTATCTCCCTCTATCTCAAACATATGATATAAATAAATATTTATAATTTTAATTTTAATTAATAATAATAATAAGGTTATGTTAGCGAATGTTGTAAGGGTGTAAGTCGAAATTCTGTCCGTGTAACGCTACGCTATTTTTAATCATTGTAAGTTATGTTCAACCTTTTTATATTAATGTCTCGTAGCTTAGTTATTATTATGCTTATTTAAAACGAAGTAATCATGATGTTGGGCTAATTACTAAAATTGGGTAATTGGGCTTTGTACCATAATTGGGGTTTGGACGAAAGAACGACACTTGTGGAAATTAGACTATGGGCTATTAATGGGCTTTATATTTGTTTAACTAAATGAAAGTTTGTTAATGTTAATATAAAGATTTACAATTGGGCGTCCCTATAAATTACCATATACACTCGATCGGACACGATGGGCGGGGTATTTATATGTACGAATAATCGTTCATTTAACCGGACACGGGAATGGATTAATAGCCACTAGAATAATTAAAACAGGGGTGAAATTACATTCAAGGGTAATTGGTGTAATTGTTAACAAAGTAGTAAAACCTTGGTTTACACGCAGTCGATAACCTGGTGTATTCATTAAACAAAGTATTAAAACCTTGTTACAATTCGAATCCCCAATTAGTTGGAATATTTAACTTCGGGTATAAGAATAATTTGATGAGGACACTCGCACTTTATATTTATGACTGATGGACTGTTATGGACAAAAACCAGACGAACATATTAAATAATCCAGGACAAAGGACAATTAACCCATGGGCATAAAACTAAAATCAACACGTCAAACATCATGATTACGGAAGTTTAAATAAGCATAATTCTTTTATTTCATATTTAATTTCCTTTATTTTATATTTAATTGCACTTCTAATTATCGCACTTTTATTTATTGTTATTTAATCGCACTTTTAATTATCGTACTTTTTAATTATCGCAAGTTTATTTTATCGCACTTTTATTATTCGCAATTTCATTATCGTTATTTACTTTACGCTTTAATTTAAGTCTTGTATTTATTTTATATTTTACATTAGGTTTTAACTGCGACTAAAGTCTTAAAATCGACAAACCGGTCATTAAACGGTAAAAACCCCCCTTTATAATAATAATATTACTTATATATATGTTTGTATTTTTATAAAAGTAAACTAATATAGCGTTGAGCTTTGTTTAAAGATTTCCCTGTGGAACGAACCGGACTTACTAAAAACTACACTACTGTACGATTAGGTACACTGCCTATAAGTGTTGTAGCAAGGTTTAAGTATATCCATTCTATAAATAAATAAATATCTTGTGTAAAATTGTATCGTATTTAATAGTGTTTTCTGCTAAAATTAATAACTATTTTATATACACCTCGCATAACATCAATAATCGTTCATTTAACTGGATACGGGAATGGATTAATAGTTAATGGACTCATTAAAACAGGGGTGGATTACATACAAGGACACTTGGTGTAATTGTTAATAAAGTATTAAAACCTTGGATTGCACGCAGTCGATATCCTGGTGTAATTATTAAACAATGTATTAAAACCTTATTACAGTTTAAGTCCCCAATTAGTTGGAATATTTGACTTCGGGTATAAGGATAATTTGACGAGGACACTCGCACTTTATATTTATGACTGATGGACTGTTATGGACAAAAACCGTATGGACATATTGAATAATCCAGGACAAAGGACAATTAACTCATGGTAATAAATTAAAATCAACACGTCAAACATCATGATTACGGAAGTTTAAATAAGCATAATTCCTTTATTTTATATCTTATCGCACTTTTAATTATCGTACTTTTTATTTATCGCCATTTTATTTATCGCCATTTTATTTATCGCCTTTTATTTATCGCACTTTTATTTATCGCAATTTTATTGCCATCAATCGGCGTTGTTCGTACCTAGACGAGGATATTTACATTTTATCTGGTCTTCACGTTCCCAGGTAAGTTCGGGGCCTTTCGTGAATTCCAACGGATAGAATATTGTTCTGTTTCATGCATTTAAATAATACGAACCCTAATTTCATACAGGTTCTTCTATAAAGTGCATTTTATCATTAATGCGGAGGTTATCTAAAGGATTAATAAGAGTGTCATTTGACTAGGTTATCCTCAAAAGGGATGATGGTGTTATACGAGCATTTTAGTAAACTGAACACATGAAATGTGTTATGAATAGTATTGAGCTTATTTAAAACTTTGAGTGTTTATGTCACAATATTAGGGTAGACAAAACAGAGAGTAGTTCATGAAAATTATAGTCATGAAGTTTAATTGAGATCATCATTGTTTACAACAAGAATATTGTAATGATGAATATAAGTTGAAATAATAAAGTTTTATCACTACTGAATAATATGGATAAAACGATTTGATTATAGGAAGCGTATAAACGAAGCTATTGTAAAAGAGTGAATGAGAAATTAAATGTTCGCCTTAACTTTTGACGTAGTCACGATTGATTTTCGGAATTCAAGGGATTAAAGGAAATCTTCGTAATCCATAAGATTTGATTCTCCGGTAATTAAGGAATTTGAAATTTTCTTTGATTAAATGAGGTGAATTGCTTCAATTGCTGTGTTTGGAATTTTGCTATAAATTAGCTTCTTTCGTTTCATTATCTTCACCACTTCTATACTTTCTTCCTCAATTCATACTTCTAAATATTGTGAGAATGCTCCATCCAGTTCTCATCCTGGATATTTTTCTGACTATCATTTCAGTCATTCTTCTTTTTCATTTACCACAAGAGGAATTTGTTTTCTTCTACTATTACCTTGGGGTTATAGTGTTTTTAATTCTCCCATGTCTTTACGTTGCAATACGTATTGATATACACGGTTTGTAATTTCGGTATCATTATCGGGCTACATATTTTCCCTTATATGTCAGAGCTCTTTGCCTTTTTATTCTCCTCTCGACTCTAAGTAAAGCGAGTAATGGTCCAGAATTTGTAGGTATGAAGTTTCGAATGGACCTACTATTCTAAGCGTAATATCACGATTTGATTTGGTAAATTACCAGAATTACTGAGGATAGAACTATCAAGAATATATTTTCTTGATATGTTCAGAGATTAAATAGAATGTAAGAGTCGTGTAACATGGCAAATGATGATTATAAAGTCTATGAATCATCATCTTCCATTAAAAATTTAGCATGACATACTGTAATATAATCACGTTGGCCTGACGTCATTATATTATACTAACTCATGCTTCAATTCTCAACACTACTTCAAATCATTCAAGATTTGAATTTAACTTTTACGGAATATAGAAACTTAAACAGTTTTCCTTTATGATGTAATAAAGATATTGCAAAGAGATAATTAATTGCGGACAAGAATCGTTATGAAGATATCTTTAGAAATATCGAGGATATTTATAATGAAAGATACGATGATATTTTAGAATTTCTAAAATCGATGGATAATGAAGAAATTCTTATGTAAGGATTTAGAATGCGTAAAAAGATCTTCTGTGATTTCCTTCAGAAATTGAATCATCTAGATTCTTTGGTTATAGGTTTAGTCCTTGGGATTTGTCCTTGGTCTCCTTCATATTTTGCTCAATCCGTCTTTCAATACCAGATTTTCTTTTGAGCTTTTTCAACACACAATTCTTTATTATCAAGCTTCTGGTCATTAAGGCCATCTACAGCTTTTGCTGCTTCATCAGCATTCTCAAGGTTAACTGATCTGAATCATTGATTATCAATCCGATATGTTTTCAAGGATTTTGAAGAATGTACAATGTAATATATTAATGTGAATGTTAGATATTTCTTGGGTATTACCTACCCGTTAAAATATTTTCACAATCAACAGTTTGTACAAAAGAATTTTTAAATACAATCTTTATGAAAATATACATACATATATATTTTCTTCAGATGTAATTATGGATTTAATAAGTTAATATAATATTAAACTCATTTGATTTACGGTTGAAACGAGAATAAATAATCTTCAAAACTTTAGAGATTACATAATCATCGCGGAATATTTCTTTAATGAAGTTATGAATCAATACTTCATCATTCATTGTTATTAATATACCTCAGTATATGATGTTGATGCTCGTGGATTTCTTGTGAAATTCATAAGGCACAAATGATGTTTTCGAGAAATTTTCGAGTACATCGAAAATAGGAGTGTAAAATCACACATGCATTTGAATAATACACTTAGTTTATTATGAAATGGAGTTTATTGTACTGAAGCAGTGATTAATGATTGTTAAGTCATTAACAAAGGATGTACATCATAGCGTATTAGTGATATGAATTAACCAAGTAGTACATACTAGTTAAGATTCACATGTAATAGTTTAGTACGAAAAGATTTATTATTGTTCCAAACCATATATATATAAAGTATACATATATAATTCTTCAGGAAGAATGAGTCAATACATCTTAACTCATTATTACTAATATTCCTTAGTATCTATGGGCGTATGATGTCGATGTTTGAGGTACCGATTATGATGTTGAGACGTGGGATGCTGATGTTGTTGTTGGTGAAGCTGATGCTGTTAGTGGTGATGCTGATAGTACTGGTGGTGCTGGTGCTGCTGCTGGTGCTGCTGTTGGTGCTGCTTGTGGTACTTGGTTAGTAAGTGTGAGCCTAGCTACTAAATCGCGCACTATTTCCTCCAGGGTTTCTACTTTACGCTCGAGTCTATGGATTTGTTCTACCCATTCCTCTGTAAGGTTTGTCAATTCTTGATATTTAGTTCGAAGTCTTCTAACTTCTTCTAATAACCCTTTCTGGTTAGAATTCGGGAGTAGAGTACGAATATTGTCGTTGGTTACATCGAGTCGACCTTCGAGGCGGAAAATCCTTGCGAAAAGAGTGAAAACGGTATTGCAAACAGGTTCGCCGGTAAGCGGATCGAGTACTCCAACGTTTGGTGGTAAGTTTGGCTCGTGATAAGGAGTACCTTCTTCATTTCTCCATAGGGTGAGTATTTCGCGAACCCATCCCCATTTTCTAAAGAAATCACGGTAATTGATCGGTGGGTGTGCTCTCGTCACGCTATCTTTAGAGCTAAAAGAACTTGAGGAATCAGGTGAGAAATCCATATTATGTGTTTGGAATAGGGTTTGATATGAAATGGGTGTTGAATATTGAATGATATATTCGTCTCCTTGAATACGTATATATAGCAGAAAGATTTCCGTAATTTACGGAGTAAATTTAGGAAAAGTGTTAGACAAGGTCTATTGGGAATAGATATGCTAAGATATGATTTGTCTATACTCCAATAATGGTAGTATGACGTGTCGAGATTATAAAATGATAAGTATGTAATCTAATAATCTTTCGATTAAAGACTTTCAATTCGTATACTGTGATAACCCAATGACATTTCCCGGTTCGCAAACCGATGCATAAAGGCATAAGGCATATAGGTACGTGATATAACAGGGAGTTATATACGTTTGAGTATGAATTATAGGAGTTTCAAAAATCTTGGATAATATTTCATGTAATACATATGTAATACACAAAACCAGGATAGATAACTAAGTGAGTTGTTCTTAATAAGTTCACCACTTATTAAGTGCGTAAGTGACTAAGTGTTGTATGATCACTATAGTCAGGTTTGATATTGTGCACCATACCCAAACATCTATGCCACCGCCGAGTCACTTGAATGATCAATTGTTACCGGTTGGCCCAGGAATTCTCGACCAAAATCTAAGTTTGGCATTCGAAATCCACAAGCGTCCCATAGTGGTACCAAGGATCACCCTAGGCCTTAAGTAGCGTTGACTTTCGAGTAATTTCACATTATCGTGTATGTTATAATCTTAAGATTTAAGTATAGTTTCTAAGGTATAGTGTAGCATTTATCAATTAAAGGCAACAATTAAAGGCACTATGGTCAAGGAAAGTTGTAGTCCTACATTGCTAAGGTACCTAATTGTATAGGGCACATATAAAATGCAATCCTGGTTCTCTATAACAACCTGCTCTGATACCAATCTGTCACACCCCCAAAATAGGGCCTAGGGTATTTGTGACTAATTTTATCAAATCACAGTTGTATAAACGAGAACGACTCTATATGAGACGTTTTGAATAAAACATTTATTAATAAAACAGCGGAAGCATTAAAAGTTTTACATCAAATTTAAACTGAAATAATAATAATAGTCTTAATGCAAAGTAAATGTAATGAAATGAAGACTCCATGTAGCAGCATTCAATTCATCAGGTAGCAATCATGGCAATCATCTTATTCGTCACCTGAGACAAAACATGCTTAAAGTGTCAACCAAAAAGGTTGGTGAGTTCATTAGTTTATCAAAATCAATCATTTCCGTTATAATAATAGGCCACAAGATTTCAGTTTCATAAATATCCGTACACTAGCAAGTGTATAAAAGCATTATATAAGTTGTGGGCACCCGGTAACTAGCCTTAACAAGAGTGTGTACCCCTGAGTTATAATTATATTTGCACCGAATCAAGTGCGTTACGTTAACCTCGAAGTACTAAACACCCGTTCTTCTAGTTTAGTAGTGACTAGAACAATATCTGGGTGGGGGTGTAAGACCCGATAGATCTATCTTTAGGATTCGCGCCTACCAGTTCATAAACCAATAGTTAAAGTTACCAAGCTAGGGGATTTTTGATTAAAACCACGTAGAATTAGTTTTAGTACTTGTGCCTATTTCGTAAAACATTTATAAAACATCGCATGTATTCTCAGTCCAAAAATATATATAAAAAGGGAGTAATGAAACTCACGCATATAATTATTGTAAAACAGTTAATAAAACATTTGCATGTATTCTCAGCTCCAAAAATGTAAAGAGTAAAAGGGGAGCAAATGAAACTCACGCAAAATCAGTTTTAGTGTTTGTATTCATTTCATAAAACAGTTATAAAACAGCGCATGTATTCTCAGCCCAAAAATGTAAATTGCAAAGCAATTAAAAAGGGAGCAAATGAAACTCACCTTAAATAGCAGTTGAAGTATTCCACGCAAGAAAGGAAAGTAAAGCAAGTAAGTGACCGAGATATCAACTAGAAGTAGTTCTTTAAGAGAGAAATGAGAGATTAAGGTGTAAGTTTGAAATGAGAAATGTATGTGGTATTTATAGTTGAAAATGTTAGGTAAAAAAAATTAAAATAAAATAAGTAAATCTTAAAAGTTAAAATAAGAAAAAGTATTTTGTATTTTTATTAAAAGTAATTTTAAAAGTTAAAATAAGAAAAAGTAGTTTGTATTTTTATTAAAAGTAACATCTTAAAAGTTAAAATAAGAAAAAAGTAGTTTGTATTTTTATTAAAAGTAAAATCTTAAAAGTTAAAATAAGAAAAAGTATTTTGTATTTTTATTAAAAGTAAATCTTAAAAGTTAAAATAAGAAAAAGTAGTTTGTATTTTTATTAAAAGTAAAATCTTAAAAGTTAAAATAAGAAAAAGTAGTTTGTATTTTTATTAAAAGTAAAATCTTAAAAGTTAAAATAAGAAAAAGTATTTTATATTTTTATTAAAAGTAAATTTTAAAAGTTAAAATAAGAAAAAGTAGTTTGTATTTTTATTAAAAGTAAAATCTTAAAAGTTAAAATAAGAAAAAGTATTTTGTATTTTTATTAAAAGTAAATCTTAAAAGTTAAAATAAGAAAAAGTAGTTTGTATTTTTATTAAAAGTAAAATCTTAAAAGTTAAAATAAGAAAAAGTAGTTTGTATTTTTATTAAAAGTAAATCTTAAAAGAAAAGTAGTTTGTATTTTTATTAAAAGTAAATCTTAAAAGAAAAAGTAGTTTGTATTTTTGTATTTATTTATTAAAAGTAGATATAGTTTTGATTTTTTTTTGTCTAAAATTCTAAAAAAAATTTGTTTAATATATTTCTAAGAACATTTAACATTTTATTTCTATATTTGTTTAATTATTAAATACGAATTTTATATAAAAATTATTATTATATTTAGTTTTTATAAAAATTAAAATTTATTTTTATTAATTTATAGTTTTTATTAGTTTTATAAATGTTATAATATTATTTATTATTTAGTTAATTATATATTCTATTAACTAAATAACAAAAGTAATATAAATATTATACATATATTCATTGATGTAATTATGTTATATTATATATCATAATCTTATTTATAATATTTATAATTATATTATTTATTTTAAGCGTACGTTTATTCGGTCAACGTTAAATTTATTCGTATATAACAACTCTAGGTATTTTAGTAAAATCGGAAGTCAAAAAGTGAGGGTTGTTATATTGACCGTGTTTGATTTCGAAAACTATTGCTTATCCTTGTTGGTTAAAAAAAAAATTAATATGTAAATATTATGTGGTACTAATGTGCTAGTTGTTATGTGATAGATGTCTGGCTTAGAACTTGTTATCACATTCAGCGACTCCAAACCAGAATCTTCAGATGGTGTTCCAGTCATTAACCTGTCCGATGATAAAAACGATACCTTTGGGGAAGACTCAAAATTTTCGGATGAATCAATTGAAGAGGAACCGGAAAGTGATCATAAGGAGGAAGAAATACAGGAAATTACGAAAGATAAGTTTGAAAGAGGAAAAAAACGAAAGGCTACTGAATTGGAAAATCCAAATCCCAAGTTTAGTGAGGATGTTGTGGCACCAACTCCACCAGACACTTCCACCCCTATTCCCGCTATTCCTATTAGTTCTATCCCGGCATCCAGTTCTTCAGCCCCTCCGCCAAAACGCAGGGAGACAGTCAAGATAACCTATAAGCGATTTCTTTGAACACAAACGTTTTGGGTTAAATGATGCGCTGTTGTTTTAAACCATGGGATCATATAACGTTATGTATAATATTACTAGTGTGGTTTACTTAATGTGTGATGTAAGATAAGCATATGTAAAATAGTGAAGTGTGAAATGCAATAATTTTCCATGGTTGAGTATTATTTGGGTGATAGTAATTGATTTCTGTACTAAGCTATTAAGTATGAACTTTAACGGGTAGGTACTACCCTAGATATAATTATAAAACGCTAATAAGAAGAAAAGGCTTTTATAATAATAACTGGTTCATATTATTAATAAGCTACGATGTACTGTAAATACATACTACATCTATAATATTCCATGTGAATAATTATTTTTTTTCATTCTTATTGAAGATTATGGCGCGATTGAACCGAATGACGGAACAAGAAATCGAGGAACTCATCAATCAGCGAGTGGACGACAGAATGTTATGGGTCGAGGCTGCGAGAGGTGCTGCAGTTAACCCAAATCCTCGTGTGGGATGTACTTACAAAACTTTTCAAGGTTGCAAGCCCTCATCATTCAGTGGAACAGAAGGACCAGTCGGTTTAACCCGGTGGATCGAAAAGATTGAGTCTGTGTTTAAAATCAGTGGTTGTATAGAGAAGGACATGACCAAGTATGCATCGTGCACCTTACAAGATAGTGCACTCACATGGTGGAAAAACTATGTGAAGGCCGTAGGAGGAGATGTAGCTTATGATACTCCCTGGGAAGAATTCAAAACAATGCTAATCAATGAGTATTGTCCAAGGAACGAGGTTAGGAAGTTGGAAGCTGAATTACGAAGCCTGAAAGTTGTTGGTACTGAACTCACCAACTACAATCAGTGATTCATGGAATTAGCTTTGCTATGTCCCGAATTGGTACCAACCGAAGAACGGAAGATAGAACTGTACAAAGATGGTTTGCCTAAAAATGTCAAAGCAAATGTTACAGCATCGAAACCCAAGACTATTCATGAAGCCATCACCATGGCGAACGAGTTAATGGACCAGATTATTCTGGATAAGAACACCGATGTCAAGACATCGGGAAATAAAAGAAAGTGGGAAGGTAATCATCAACAATCCAATAAGAAACAAGAAACCACGCAAGGTGTGGGTAGCGGTTCGAACTCAAGTTATAAAGGACGAAATCCTTTATGTAACAGATGCCACAAACATCACTCTGGTTATTGTAATGTGGTGTGCGAAAATTGTAATCGAAGGGGTCATCTTGCTGAAGATTGTCGGATTCCTGTTACAAATACAAATGGCACCAAGACTCCTGCCACTAATGCAAATAGAAATGCCTTGGCCACTGTTACCTATTATGGGTGTGGGAAACAGGGTCATTATAAGAGCCAGTGTTCGAATCCAGAGAAGAATAATGGATCTGTACGTAGAAGAGCATTTGTTATTAATGCTAGAGAGGCGTGTGAAGACCCGGAGCTTGTTACGGGTACGTTTACCATTAATAACTTATCCGCATCTATTATATTTGATACTGGTGCCGATAGAAGTTACGTGAGTAGAGACTTTTACGCTAAATTGAATTGTTCATCATTACCTCTAGATGCTAAGTACATGATTGAGTTAGCTAATGGTAAACTAATTAAAGCCGATAAAATTTGCCGTGATTGTAAAAAAAATTTTGCCGGAGAAATATTTAAGATTGATTTGATACCCGTAGAATTAGGAAGTTTTGATGTAATAGTCGGCATGGACTGGATGTCCAAAATAGGAGCTGAAGTTGTGTGTGCCAAGAAGGCAATTCGCATTCCTCGTAAGGATAAAATGCCAGTAATGATTTATGGAGAGAAGGGTAACTCAAAGCTAAAACTATTAGTTGTTTGAAAGCTCAAAAGTGCTTGAAGAAAGGGTGTTATGCTATCTTAGCACATGTTAATAAAGTCGAAATGAAGGAAAAAGTGAAGAGCATCAATGGCGTGCCTGTGGCAAGAGATTTTCCTGAAGTCTTTCCGGAAGAGTTGCCGGGATTACCTCCATTTAGATCTGTAGAATTTCAAATAGACCTAGTACCAGGAGCTGCACCAGTGGCTCGTGCTCCATATAGACTTGCACCATCCGAGTTAAAAGAACTTCAGAGTCAGTTAAAAGAATTACTGGACCGTGGATTCATACGACCAAGTATTTCACCGTGGGGAGCTCCGATTTTATTCGTCAAGAAGAAAGATGGATCTTTTAGGATGTGTATAGATTATCGTGAATTAAATAAGTTAACTATCAAGAATCGGTATCCACTACCGATAATTGACGACTTATTTGATCAACTGGAAGGATCATGTGTGTACTCGAAAATCGACTTAAGATCGGGCTGTCATCAATTACGTGTCAAAGAAGAAGATATTCCGAAAACTGCTTTTCAGACACGTTATGGTCATTACAAATTTTTAGTTATGCCGTTTTGGTTGACTAATGCGCCAGCTGTATTCATGGACCTCATGAATCGAGTTTGTAGTCCGTATTTAGATAAGTTTGTTATCGTTTTCATTGACGATATTCTTATCTATTCCAAGAGTGAGCAAGAGCATGAGCAGCATTTAAGGTTGGTATTACAATTGTTAAGAAAAGAACAGTTATACGGCAAATTTTCTAAGTGGGCATTTTGGTTGAAAGAAGTGCAATTTCTTGGCCACGTTGTTAGTAGCAAAGGAATTCAGGTTGATCCAGCTAAAATTGAGGCCATTGAAAAATGGGAGACTTCTAAGACACCAACGCAGATACGCCAATTTTTGGGTTTAGCTGGTTATTATAGAAGGTTTATTCAAGATTTTTCCCGAATAGCTAAACCATTAACAGCATTAACGCAAAAAGGGGAGAAGTACGAATGGACTTCTAAGCAGGAAAGTGCATTTCAATTACTGAAGAAGAAGTTGACTACAGCACCTATTTTATCATTAACTGAAGGGAACGATGATTTTGAGATATATTGTGACGCTTCGCGACAAGGTTTTAGTTGCGTCCTTATGCAACGGAAGAAAGTTATAGCATACGCATCTCGACAATTGAAGATTCACGAGTGGAATTATACAACGCATAATTTAGAATTGGGAGCAGTAGTGTTTGCATTGAAGATATGGAGACACTATTTATATGGGGTTAAATGCACTGTGTTTACTGATCATAAAAGCCTTCAACATATTTTTGATCAAAAATAGCTGAACATGTGGCAACGTAGGTGGGTCGAGCTGATAAATGACTATGATTGTGAGATTCGCTATCATCCCGGGAAAGCGAATGTAGTGGCCGACGCTCTAAGCAGAAAGGAACGGGAACCAATTCGAGTACGAATGATGAACATAAAAATTCGCA
The DNA here is from genome assembly GCF_046630445.1 of Rutidosis leptorrhynchoides. Lineage (NCBI taxonomy): Eukaryota > Viridiplantae > Streptophyta > Magnoliopsida > Asterales > Asteraceae > Rutidosis > Rutidosis leptorrhynchoides. Next base: position 171,618,667 of record NC_092333.1, read on the forward strand.
TGAATCTCAACTCACAAATCAAAGAGGCTCAACGAGAAGCTCTTACTAAAGAAAACATAGGAAATGAAATAATGAAGAAGTATGGGAAACAACTCGTTATACGGGAAGACGGAATTCGATATTTTGCAAACCGTATTTGGGTACCAAAGTTGGGTGGATTAAGGAAGTTGATATTGAATGAGGCACATAAGACAAGATACTCGATACATCCTGGAGTTGGAAAGATGTATCAAGATCTTAAGACGCATTATTGGTGGCCTAATTTAAAGACAGATGTTGCAACATATGTTGGGGAATGTTTAACTTGTTCCAAAGTCAAAGCAGAACACCAGAAGCCATCAGGGTTACTTCAACAACCAGAAATCCCAGAATGGAAATGGGATGGTATTACCATGGATTTCATCACAAAGTTACCTAAGACTGCCTGGGGTTATGACACCATTTGGGTAATAGTTGATCGTCTCACCAAATCTGCACATTTCTTGCCTATAAAGGAAACAGATAGAATGGAGAAACTATTACGATTATGCATAAAGGAAATTGTTTCAAGGCATGGAATACCTATTTCCATTATATCTAATCGTGATAGTAGATTTACATCAAAGTTTTGGCAATCACTACAGGAGGCCCTGTGAACTCGTTTGTATATGAGCACCGCATATCATCCATAAACTGACAGGCAGAGTGAAAGAACAATTCAGACTCTTGAAGACATGCTCAGGGCATATGTGATTGATTTTGGAAATGGATTGAAATGTCCCGTTCTTATTGATTAAAAACGTTCCATATTAATTGATTTCGTTGCGAGGTTTTGACCTCTATATGAGACGTTTTTCAAAGACTGCATTCATTTTAAAACAAACCATAACCTTTATTTCATCAATAAAGGTTTAAAAAGCTTTACGTAGATTATCAAATAATGATAATCTAAAATATCCTGTTTACACACGACCATTACATAATGGTTTACAATACAAATATGTTACAACAAAATACGTTTCTTGAATGCAGTTTTTACACAATATCATACAAGCATGGACTCCAAATCTCGTCCTTATTTAAGTATGTGACAGCGAAAGCTCTTAATAATCACCTGAGAATAAACATGCTTAAAACGTCAACAAAAATGTTGGTGAGTTATAGGTTTAACCTATATATATCAAATCATAATAATAGACCACAAGATTTCATATTTCAATACACATCCCATACATAGAGATAAAAATCATTCATATGGTGAACACCTGGTAGCCGACATTAACAAGATGCATATATAAGAATATCCCCATCATTCCGGGACACCCTTCGGATATGATATAAATTTCGAAGTACTAAAGCATCCGGTACTTTGGATGGGGTTTGTTAGGCCCAATAGATCTATCTTTAGGATTCGCGTCAATTAGGGTGTCTGTTCCCTAATTCTTAGATTACCAGACTTTAATAAAAAGGGGCATATTCGATTTCAATAATTCAACCATAGAATGTAGTTTCACGTACTTGTGTCTATTTTGTAAACCATTTATAAAACCTGCATGTATTCTCATCCCAAAAATATTAGATTTTAAAAGTGGGACTATAACTCACTTTCACAGATTTTTACTTCGTCGGGAAGTAAGACTTGGCCACTGGTTGATTCACGAACCTATAACAATATATACATATATATCAAAGTATGTTCAAAATATATTTACAACACTTTTAATATATTTTGATGTTTTAAGTTTATTAAGTCAGCTGTCCTCGTTAGTAACCTACAACTAGTTGTCCACAGTTAGATGTACAGAAATAAATCGATAAATATTATCTTGAATCAATCCACGACCCAGTGTATACGTATCTCAGTATTGATCACAACTCAAACTATATATATTTTGGAATCAACCTCAACCCTGTATAGCTAACTCTAACATTCACATATAGAGTGTCTATGGTTGTTCCGAAATATATATAGATGTGTCGAAATGATAGGTCAAAACATTGTATACGTGTCTATGGTATCTCAAGATTACATAATATACAATACAAGTTGATTAAGTTATGGTTGGAATAGATTTGTTACCAATTTTCACATAGCTAAAATGAGAAAAATTATCCAATCTTGTTTTACCCATAACTTCTTCATTTTAAATCTGTTTTGAGTGAATCAAATTGCTATGGTTTCATATTGAACTCTATTTTATGAATCTAAACAGAAAAAGTATAGGTTTATAGTCGAAAAAATAAGTTACAAGTCATTTTTGTAAAGGTAGTCATTTCAGTCGAAAGAACGACGTCTAGATGACCATTTTAGAAAACATACTTCCACTTTGAGTTTAACCATAATTTTTGGATATAGTTTCATGTTCATAATAAAAATCATTTTCTCAGAATAACAACTTTTAAATCAAAGTTTATCATAGTTTTTAATTAACTAACCCAAAACAGCCCGCGGTGTTACTACGACGGCGTAAATCCGGTTTTACGGTGTTTTTCGTGTCTCCAGGTTTTAAATCATTAAGTTAGCATATCATATAGATATAGAACATGTGTTTAGTTGATTTTAAAAGTCAAGTTAGAAGGATTAACTTTTGTTTGCAAACAAGTTTAGAATTAACTAAACTATGTTCTAGTGATTACAAGTTTAAACCTTCGAATAAGATAGCTTTATATGTATGAATCGAATGATGTTATGAACATCATTACTACCTTAAGTTCCTTGGATAAACCTACTGGAAAAGTGAAAAATGGATCTAGCTTCAACGGATCCTTGGATGGCTCGAAGTTCTTGAAGCAGAATCATGACACGAAAACAAGTTCAAGTAAGATCATCACTTGAAATAAGATTGTTATAGTTATAGAAATTGAACCAAAGTTTGAATATGATTATTACCTTGTATTAGAATGATAACCTACTATAAGAAACAAAGATTTCTTGAGGTTGGATGATCACCTTACAAGATTGGAAGTGAGCTAGCAAACTTGAAAGTATTCTTGATTTTATGTAACTAGAACTTGTAGAATATATGAAGCACACTTAGAACTTGAAGATAGAACTTGAGAGAGATCAATTAGATGAAGAAAATTGAAGAATGAAAGTGTTTGTAGGTGTTTTTGGTCGTTGGTGTATGGATTAGATATAAAGGATATGTAATTTTGTTTTCATGTAAATAAGTCATGAATGATTACTCATATTTTTGTAATTTTATGAGATATTTCATGCTTGTTGCCAAATGATGGTTCCCAAATGTGTTAGGTGACTCACATGGGCTGCTAAGAGCTGATCATTAGAGTGTATATACCAATAGTACATACATCTAAAAGCTGTGTATTGTACGAGTACGAATACGGGTGCATACGAGTAGAATTGTTGATGAAACTGAGCGAGGATGTAATTGTAAGAATTTTTGTTAAGTAGAAGTATTTTGATAAGTGTATTGAAGTCTTTCAAAAGTGTATAAATACATATTAAAACACTACATTTATATACATTTTAACTGAGTCGTTAAGTCATCGTTAGTCGTTACATGTAAGTGTTGTTTTGAAACCTTTAGGTTAACGATCTTGTTAAATGTTGTTAACCCAATGTTTATAATGTCAAATGAGATTTTAAATTATTATATTATCATGATATTATCATGTATGAATATCTCTTAATATGATATATATACATTAAATGTCTTTACAACGATAATCGTTACATATATGTCTCGTTTAAAAATCATTAAGTTAGTAGTCTTGTTTTTACATATGTAGTTCATTGTTAATATACTTAATGATATGTTTACTTATCATAATATCATGTTAACTATATATATATCCATATATATGTCATCATATAGTTTTTACAAGTTTTAACGTTCGTGAATCACCGGTCAACTTGGGTGGTCAATTGTCTATATGAAACATATTTCAATTAATCAAGTCTTAACAAGTTTGATTGCTTAACATGTTGGAAACATTTAATCATGTAAATATCAATCTCAATTAATATATATAAACATGGAAAAGTTCGGGTCACTACAGTACCTACCCGTTAAATAAATTTCGTCCCGAAATTTTAAGCTGTTGAAGGTGTTGACGAATCTTCTGGAAATAGATGCGGGTATTTCTTCTTCATCTGATCTTCACGCTCCCAGGTGAACTCGGGTCCTCTACGAGCATTCCATCGAACCTTAACAATTGGTATCTTGTTTTGCTTAAGTCTTTTAACCTCACGATCCATTATTTCGACGGGTTCTTCGATGAATTGAAGTTTTTCGTTGATTTGGATTTCATCTAACGGAATAGTGAGATCTTCTTTAGCAAAACATTTCTTCAAATTCGAGACGTGGAAAGTGTTATGTACAGCCGCGAGTTGTTGAGGTAACTCAAGTCAGTAAGCTACTGGTCCGACACGATCAATAATCTTGAATGGTCCAATATACCTTGGATTTAATTTCCCTCGTTTACCAAATCGAACAACGCCTTTCCAAGGTGCAACTTTAAGCATGACCATCTCTCCAATTTCAAATTCTATATCTTTTCTTTTAATGTCAGCGTAGCTCTTTTGTCGACTTTGGGCGGTTTTCAACCGTTGTTGAATTTGGATGATCTTCTCGGTAGTTTCTTGTATAATCTCCGGACCCGTAATCTGTCTATCCCCCACTTCACTCCAACAAATCGGAGACCTGCACTTTCTACCATAAAGTGCTTCAAACGGCGCCATCTCAATGCTTGAATGGTAGTTGTTGTTGTAGGAAAATTCTGCTAATGGTAGATGTCGATCCCAACTGTTTCCTAAATCAATAACACATGCTCGTAGCATGTCTTCAAGTGTTTGTATCGTCCTTTTGCTCTGCCCATCAGTTTGTGGATGATAGGCAGTACTCATGTCTAGACGAGTTCCTAATGCTTGCTGTAATGTCTGCCAGAATCTTGAAATAAATCTACCATCCCTATCAGAGATAATAGAGATTGGTATTCCATGTCTGGAGACGACTTCCTTCAAATACAGTCGTGTGAACTTCTCAATCTTGTCATCTTCTCTTATTGGCAGGAAGTGTACTGATTTGGTGAGACGATCAACTATTACCCAAATAGTATCAAAACCACTTGCAGTCCTTGGCAATTTAGTGATGAAATCCATGGTAATGTTTTCTCATTTCCATTCCGGGATTTCGGGTTGCTGAAGTAGACCTGATGGTTTCTGATGCTCAGCTTTGACCTTAGAACACGTCAAACATTCTCCTATGTATTTAGCAACATCGGCTTTCATACCCGGCCACCAAAAATAATTTTTGAGATCCTTGTACATCTTCCCCGTTTCAGGATGTATTGAGTATCTGGTTTTATGAGCTTCTCTAAGTACCATTTCTCTCATATCTCCAAATTTTGGTACCCAAATCCTTTCAGCCCTATACCGGGTTCCGTCTTCCCAAATATTAAAATGCTTCTCCGATCCTTTGGGTATTTCATCCTTTAAATTTCCCTCTTTTAAAACTCCTTGTTGCGCCTCCTTTATTTGAGTAGTAAGGTTATTATGAATCATTATATTCATAGATTTTACTCGAATGTGTTCTCTGTCCTTCCTGCTCAAGGCATCGGCTACCACATTTGCCTTCCCCGGGTGGTAACGAATCTCAAAGTCGTAATCATTCAATAATTCAATCCACCTACGTTGCCTCATATTCAGTTGTTTCTGATTAAATATGTGTTGAAGACTTTTTTGGTCAGTATATATAATACTTTTGACCCCATATAAGTAGTGCCTCCAAGTCTTTAATGCAAAAACAACCGCGCCTAATTCCAAATCATGCGTCGTATAATTTTGTTCGTGAATCTTCAATTGTCTAGATGCATAAGCAATCACCTTCGTTCGTTGCATTAATACAGAACCGAGACCTTGCTTTGATGCGTCACAATAAATCACAAAATCATCATTCCCTTCAGGCAATGACAATATAGGTGCCGTAGTTAGCTTTTTCTTCAATAATTGAAACGCTTTCTCTTGTTCATCATTCCATTCAAATTTCTTCCCTTTATGCGTTAATGCAGTCAAGGGTTTTGCTATTCTGGAAAAGTCTTGGATGAACCTTCTGTAGTAACCAGCTAGTCCTAAAAACTGGCGTATGTGTTTCGGAGTTTTTGGGGTTTCCCACTTTTCAACAGTTTCTATCTTTGCCGGATCCACCTTAATACCTTCTTTGTTCACTATGTGACCGAGGAATTGAACTTCTTCCAACCAAAATGCACACTTTGAAAACTTAGCGTACAATTCTTCCTTCCTCAATACTTCTAACACCTTTCTCAAATGTTCACTGTGTTCTTGGTCATTCTTTGAGTAAATAAGTATGTCATCAATGAAAACAATGACAAACTTGTCAAGGTATGGTCCACACACTCGGTTGATAAGGTCCATGAACACAGCTAGTGCATTAGTTAAACCAAAAGGCATGACCATAAACTCGTAATGACCGTAACGTGTTCTGAAAGCAGTCTTTGGAATATCATCTTCTTTCACCCGCATTTGATGATACCCGGAACGTAAGTCAATCTTTGAATAAACAGACAAGCCTTGTAGTTGATCAAATAAGTCGTCAATTCTCGGTAGTGGGTAGCGGTTCTTGATGGTAAGTTTGTTCAACTCTCGGTAGTCGATACACAACCTGAATGTACCATCTTTCTTCTTGACAAACAAAACAGGAGCTCCCCAAGGTGATGTGCTTGGTCGAATGAAACCACGCTCTAAAAGTTCTTGTAATTGACTTTGCAGTTCTTTCATCTCGCTGGGTGCGAGTCTGTAAGGAGCACGAGCTATTGGTGCAGCTCCTGGTACAAGATCTATTTGAAATTCAACGGATCGATGTGGGGGTAATCCCGGTAATTCTTTCGGAAATACATCGGGAAATTCTTTTGCAATGGGAACATCATTGATGCTCTTTTCTTCAGTTTGTACTTTCTCGACGTGTGCTAGAACAGCATAGCAACCTTTTCTTATTAGTTTTTGTGCCTTCAAATTACTAATAAGATGTAGCTTCGTGTTGCCCTTTTCTCCATACACCATTAAGGGTTTTTCTTTTTCTCGTATAATGCGAATTGCATTTTTGTAACAAACGATCTCTGCTTTCACTTCTTTCAACCAGTCCATACCGATTATCACATCAAAACTCCCTAACTCTACTGGTATCAAATCAATCTTAAATGTTTCGCTAACCAGTTTAATTTCTCGATTCCGACATATATTATCTGCTGAAATTAATTTACCATTTGCTAATTCGAGTAAAAATTTACTATCCAAAGGCGTCAATGGACAACTTAATTTAGCACAAAAATCTCTACTCATATAGCTTCTATCCGCACCCGAATCAAATAAAACGTAAGCAGATTTATTGTCAATAAGAAACGTACCCGTAACAAGCTCCGGGTCTTCCTGTGCCTCTGCCACATTAATATTGAAAACTCTTCCGCGGCCTTGTCCATTCGTGTTTTTCTGGTTCGGGCAATTTCTAATAATGTGGCCCGGTTTTCCACATTTATAACAAACTACATTGGCATAACTTGTTCCGACACTACTTGCTCCGCCATTACTCGCTTCGATACCATTTGTTCCTTTCGTTCTATTAACCCCTGGTCCGTAGACCTCACACTTCGCCCCGCTATGACCATTTCTTTTACACTTGTTGCAAAATTTGGTGCAGAACCCCGAGTGATACTTTTCACACCTTTGGCATAGCTGCTTCTGATTGTTGTTGTTGTTGCGGTTATTATTGTTGTTGGGATGATTGTTGTAGTTGTTGTTGTTGTTGTTGTTGTTGGGCCGTTTGTTATAGTTGCGATTGATGTTATGATTGTTGGGATAATTGTTGCGATTATTGTTGTAATTGTTGTTGTTGTTGTATTGGTGATTCTTATCACCGTTTTCCTCCCACTTTCTTTTGACTTGCTTCACATTGGCCTCTTCAGCAGTCTGTTCTTTAATTCTTTCTTCAATCTGGTTCACTAGTTTGTGAGCCATTCTACATGCCTGTTGTATGGAGGCGGGCTCGTGTGAACTTATATCTTCTTGGATTCTTTCCGGTAATCCTTTCACAAACGCGTCGATCTTCTCTTCCTCATCTTCGAATGCTCCCAGACACAATAGGCACAATTCTGTGAATCGTCTTTCGTACGTGGTAATATCAAATCCTTGGGTTCGTAACCCTCTAAGTTCTGTCTTGAGCTTATTGACCTCGGTTCTGGGACGGTATTTCTCGTTCATCAAGTGCTTGAATGCTGACCACGGTAGTGCGTACGCATCGTCTTGTCCCACTTGCTCTAGATAGGTATTCCACCATGTTAACGCAGAACCTGTGAAGGTATGCGTAGTGTACTTCACTTTGTCCTCTTCAGTACACTTACTTATGGCAAAAACCGATTCGACCTTCTCGATCCACCGTTTCAATCCTATCGGTCCTTCGGTTCCATCAAATTCCAAAGGTTTGCAGGCAGTGAATTCTTTGTAGGTGCATCCTACACGATTTCCTGTACTGCTAGATCCAAGGTTATTGTTGGTATGTAGCGCAGCCTGTACTGCGGCTATGTTTGAAGCTAGAAAAGTACGGAATTCCTCTTCATTCATATTCACGGTGTGTCGAGTAGTCGGTGCCATTTCCTTCAAAATAGTCAAATGGAACAAGTTAATCATACAGAATATTAAGAGTAGTTAATAGTATTTCGCAGCATAATATGAACTCATTTATAAAAGCTTTTTCTTCATATTAGCGTTTTATAAGTTTAAATTCGGGTAGTACCTACCCGTTAAGTTCATACTTAGTAGCTAATATACAATTCAACTACTACAATTCTATATGAAAAACTGATTATAATAATATTTCGCGTTCAAACTTTTACACAATATTTTACAAACTTACAATACTGCTTATTTTACATATAGCATGAAATATAGCACACAATAAATTTGATACAAGATGGTTGTGAAGATAATTCTAGCTAGTACACAAGTCGTTCAGCAAAGGCAATAAAGACACGTAATTCATACGTCCAGAAACAAGTCACGCATTCTGGTTTTACTAGGATTACTTCCCATCCTTGGGCTTGTGGAACATAACCGTTATGGCCATTGATAAGACAGCGTGTTGTAACGTCGTCAAAGGGACGAGGGTTACGTAATGTCCAACAGTCCCGTAACAATCTAAAAACCTCATTTCTTACCCCAATTACCGACTCCGTCACTTGTGGGAACGTTTTATTTAATAGTTGTAGCCCGATGTTCTTGTTCTCACTTTGGTGAGAAGCGAACATTACTAATTCGTAAGCATAACATGCTTCTTTATGTTGCATGTTAGCCGCTTTTTCTAAATCACGAAGTCCAATATTCGGATATATTGAGTCAAAATAATTTCTTAACCCATTGCGTAAAATAGCATTTGGGTTCCCCGCAATATATGCGTCAAAGTAAACACATCGTAACTTATGGATTTCCCAATGTGATATCCCCCATCTTTCGAACGAAAGCCTTTTATAAACCAAGGCATTCTTGGAACGTTCTTCGAATGTCTTACAAACTGATCTCGCCTTAAATAGTTGTGCCGAAGAATTCTAACCGACTCTAGACAAGATTTCATCAATCATGTCTCCGGGTAGGTCTCTTAAAATATTGGGTTGTCTATCCATTTTGTGTTTTTATACTGTAAAATAGACAAGAGTTAGATTCATAAAAAAAAATACTTATTAATACAAGCAATTTTTACATATATCATAAAGCATAAGCACACTATATTACATATATTACACCACACGAATACAACTATCTTATTCCGACTCGCTTGTTTCTTCTTCTTCGGTTTTGGTTCATTTTGCCAAGTTTCTAGGGATATATGATGTTCCCCTAAAACGAGCCGTCGTTTTCCACATTGGTTTAGAAAAACCTGGTGGTTTAGAGGTTCCCGGGTCATTGTTACAACTTAAGGACTTCGGGGGTTGACGATACATATAAAGTTCATCGGGGTTGGAATTAGATTTCTCTATTTTTATGCCCTTTCTCTTATTATTTTCTTTTGCCTTTTTAAATTCAGTTGGGGTAATTTCTATAACATCATCGGAATTCTCGTTGGAATCCGATTCATCGGAGAATTGGTAATCCTCCCAATATTTTGCTTCCTTGGCGGAAACACCATTGACCATAATTAACCTTGGTCGGTTGGTTGAGGATTTTCTTTTACTTAACCGTTTTATTATTTTCCCCACCGGTTCTATTTCTTCATCCGGTTCCGATTCTTCTTCCGGTTCTGACTCTTCTTCCGGTTCCTCTTCGGGAACTTGTGAATCAGTCCACGAATCATTCCAATTTACATTTGACTCTTCATTATTATTAGGTGAGTCAATGGGACTTGTTCTAGAGGTAGACATCTATCACATAATATCAAACGCTTTAAGAGATTAATATATCACATAATATTCACATGTTAAAAATATATAGTTTCCAACAAAATTTGTTAAGCAATCATTTTTCAAGTAAACACGGTCGAAGTCCAGACTCACTAATGCATCCTAACAAACTCGATAAGACACACTAATGCAAAATTCTGGTTCTCTAAGACCAACGCTCGGATACCAACTGAAATGTCCCGTTCTTATTGATTAAAAACGTTCCATATTAATTGATTTCGTTGCGAGGTTTTGACCTCTATATGAGACGTTTTTCAAAGACTGCATTCATTTTAAAACAAACCATAACCTTTATTTCATCAATAAAGGTTTAAAAAGCTTTACGTAGATTATCAAATAATGATAATCTAAAATATCCTGTTTACACACGACCATTACATAATAGTTTACAATACAAATATGTTACAACAAAATAAGTTTCTTGAATGCAGTTTTTACACAATATCATACAAGCATGGACTCCAAATCTCGTCCTTATTTAAGTATGCGACAGCGGAAGCTCTTAATAATCACCTGAGAATAAACATGCTTAAAACGTCAACAAAAATGTTGGTGAGTTATAGGTTTAACCTATATATATCAAATCATAATAATAGACCACAGGATTTCATATTTCAATACACATCCCATACATAGAGATAAAAATCATTCATATGGTGAACACCTGGTAACTGACATTAACAAGATGCATATATAAGAATATCCCCATCATTCCGGGACACCCTTCGGATATGATATAAATTTTGAAGTACTAAAGCATCCGGTACTTTGAATGGGGTTTGTTAGGCCCAATAGATCTATCTTTAGGATTCACGTCAATTAGGGTGTCTGTTCCCTAATTCTTAGATTACCAGACTTTAATAAAAAGGGGCATATTCGATTTCGATAATTCAACCATAGAATGTAGTTTCACGTACTTGTGTCTATTTTGTAAATCATTTATAAAACCTGCATGTATTCTCATCCCAAAAATATTAGATTTTAAAAGTGGGACTATAACTCACTTTCACAGATTTTTACTTCGTCGGGAAGTAAGACTTGGCCACTGGTTGATTCACGAACCTATAACAATATATACATATATATCAAAGTATGTTCAAAATATATTTACAACACTTTTAATATATTTTGATGTTTTAAGTTCATTAAGTCAGCTGTCCTCGTTAGTAACCTACAACTAGTTGTCCACAGTTAGATGTACAGAAATAAATCGATAAATATTATCTTGAATCAATCCACGACCCAGTGTATACGTATCTCAGTATTGATCACAACTCAAACTATATATATATTTTGGAATCAACCTCAACCCTGTATAGCTAACTCCAACATTCACATATAGAGTGTCTATGGTTGTCCCGAAATATATATAGATGTGTCGACATGATAGGTCGAAACATTGTATACGTGTCTATGGTATCTCAAGATTATATAATATACAATACAAGTTGATTAAGTTATGGTTGGAATAGATTTGTTACCAATTTTCACATAGCTAAAATGAGAAAAATTATCCAATCTTGTTTTACCCATAACTTCTTCATTTTAAATCCGTTTTGAGTGAATCAAATTGCTATGGTTTCATATTGAACTCTATTTTATGAATCTAAACAGAAAAATTATAAGTTTATAGTCAGAAAAATAAGTTACAAGTCATTTTTGTAAAGGTAGTCATTTCAGTCGAAAGAACGACGTCTTGATGACCATTTTAGAAAACATACTTTCACTTTGAGTTTAACCATAATTTTTGGATATAGTTTCATGTTCATAATAAAAATCATTTTCTCAGAATAACAACTTTTAAATCAAAGTTTATCATAGTTTTTAATTAACTAACCCAAAACAGCCCGCGGTGTTACTACGACGGCGTAAATCCGGTTTTACGGTGTTTTTCGTGTCTCCAGGTTTTAAATCATTAAGTTAGCATATAATATAGATATAGAACATGTGTTTAGTTGATTTTAAAAGTCAAGTTAGAAGGATTAACTTTTGTTTGCGAACAAGTTTAGAATTAACTAAACTATGTTCTAGTGATTACAAGTTTAAACCTTCGAATAAGATAGCTTTATATGTATGAATCGAATGATGTTATGAACATCATTACTACCTTAAGTTCCTTGGATAAACCTACTGGAAAAGAGAAAAATGGATCTAGCTTCAACGGATCCTTGGATGGCTCGAAGTTCTTGAAGCAGAATCATGACACGAAAACAAGTTCAAGTAAGATCATCACTTGAAATAAGATTGTTATAGTTATAGAAATTGAACCAAAGTTTGAATATGATTATTACCTTGTATTAGAATGATAACCTACTGTAAGAAACAAAGATTTCTTGAGGTTGGATGATCACCTTACAAGATTGGAAGTGAGCTAGCAAACTTGAAAGTATTCTTGATTTTATGTAACTAGAACTTGTAGAATATATGAAGAACACTTAGAACTTGAAGATAGAACTTGAGAGAGATAAATTAGATGAAGAAAATTGAAGAATGAAAGTGTTTGTAGGTGTTTTTGGTCGTTGGTGTATAGATTAGATATAAAGGATATGTAATTTTGTTTTCATGTAAATAAGTCATGAATGATTACTCATATTTTTGTAATTTTATGAGATATTTCATGCTAGTTGCCAAATGAGGGTTCCCACATGTGTTAGGTGACTCACATGGGCTGCTAAGAGCTGATCATTGGAGTGTATATACCAATAGTACATACATCTAAAAGCTGTGTATTGTACGAGTACGAATACGGGTGCATACGAGTAGAATTGTTGATGAAACTGAACGAGGATGTAATTGTAAGCATTTTTGTTAAGTAGAAGTATTTTGATAAGTGTATTGAAGTCTTTCAAAAGTGTATAAATACATATTAAAACACTACATGTATATACATTTTAACTGAGTCGTTAAGTCATCGTTAGTCGTTACATGTAAGTGTTGTTTTGAAACCTTTAGGTTAACGATCTTGTTAAATGTTGTTAACCCAATGTTTATAATGTCAAATGAGATTTTAAATTATTATATTATCATGATATTATCATGTATGAATATCTCTTAATATGATATATATACATTAAATGTCTTTACAACGATAATCGTTACATATATGTATCGTTTAAAAATCATTAAGTTAGTAGTCTTGTTTTTACATATGTAGTTCATTGTTAATATACTTAATGATATGTTTTCTTATCATAATATCATGTTAACTATATATATACCCATATATATGTCATCATATAGTTTTTACAAGTTTTAACGTTCGTGAATAACCGGTCAACTTGGGTGGTCAATTGTCTATATGAAACATATTTCAATTAATCAAGTCTTAACAAGTTTGATTACTTAACATGTTAGAAACATTTAATCATGTAAATATCAATCTCAATTAATATATATAAACATGGAAAAGTTCGGGTCACTACAGTACCTACCCGTTAAATAAATTTCGTCCCGAAATTTTAAGCTGTTGAAGGTGTTGACGAATCTTCTGGAAATAGATGCGGGTATTTCTTCTTCATCTGATCTTCACGCTCCCAGGTGAACTCGGGTGCTCTACGAGCATTCCATCGAACCTTAACAATTGGTATCTTGTTTTGCTTAAGTCTTTTAACCTCACGATCCATTATTTCGACGGGTTCTTCGATGAATTGAAGTTTTTCGTTGATTTGGATTTCATCTAACGGAATAGTGAGATCTTCTTTAGCAAAACATTTCTTCAAATTCAAGACGTGGAAAGTGTTATGTACAGCCGCGAGTTGTTGAGGTAACTCAAGTCGGTAAGCTACTGGTCCGACACGATCAATAATCTTGAATGGTCCAATATACCTTGGATTTAATTTCCCTCGTTTACCAAATCGAACAACGCCTTTCCAAGGTGCAACTTTAAGCATGACCATCTCTCCAATTTCAAATTCTATATCTTTTCTTTTAATGTCAGCGTAGCTCTTTTGTCGACTTTGGGTGGTTTTCAACCGTTGTTGAATTTGGATGATCTTCTCGGTAGTTTCTTGTATAATCTCCGGTATCCCCCACTTCACTCCAACAAATCAGAGACCTGCACTTTCTACCATAAAGTACTTCAAACGGCGCCATCTCAATGCTTGAATAGTAGTTGTTGTTGTAGGAAAATTCTGCTAATGGTAGATGTCGATCCCAACTGAAGGAAGTGTAGCGCCATCGCGTATAATAACAGTTATCATGCGAGCATTAAAGCTGCACCATTTGAAGCACTGTATGGAAGGAAGTGTAGATCCCCTATCTGTTGGAATGAAGTAGGAGATCGACAATTAACTGGTCCCGAGATCATACACGAAACGACTGAGAAGATAGTACAAATCAAGGAGAGATTGAAAACAGCCCGTAGTCGCCAAAAGAGCTACGCCGATGTCCGAAGGAAACTATTAGAGTTTCAGATCGGTGACATGGTTATGTTAAAGGTGTCACCTTGGAAAGGTGTAATACGTTTTGGAAAAATGGGTAAACTGAACCCAAGGTATGTAGGCCCGTTCAAGATCATCGAACGCATCGGACCGGTAGCCTATCGACTCGAGTTACCACAACAACTCGCCAGAGTACATAATTTATTTCACGTCTCAAACCTCAAGAAATGTCTTGCAAAGGAAGATCTCACCATTCCTCTTGAAGAAATCCAAGTCGATGAGAAACTACAATTCATAGAAGAACCAGTCGAAATCATGGACCGTGAAGTTAAACAACTCAAGCAGAGCAACATACCGATCGTTAAGGTTCGTTGGAATGCTTGAAGAGGTCCTGAGTTTACTTGGGAATGAGAGGATCAGATGAAACAAAAGTACCCACATTTGTTTCCTGAGAACGCAAAATAGGTACAACTTTAAAATTTCAGGACGAAATTTATTTAACGGGTAGGTACTGTAACGACCCGGATTTTTTCGATCGTTTTACACTTATAAGATTAATATTTACATAAATTAAACCTTACCAACATGATAAGCAATCTAAATTGTTGAGACTTATGTTTTTGAAAAGAGTTTTACACAACGTTTGACCGTCCAATTTGACCGATGATATCACGAACTATATAACATACGATAATTATACGTTTGTGTATATATATGTATTTTTATATATTTAACATGATCTAGAAATGTTTTAACATCTCATTGTGTACTAATAACAATGAGTTATAAGTATATTTTGAGACTGCTAACTTAAGTTTTCAAAACGATAACTATATGTGACGTTCTTCGACTTAAATACTTAAAACTTATAATGCTTATACATGTATCGTATAGATATGTATTTTATAACTTTTAAAGGATTTATATACATAAAACAATATAAGTATATTTACAAAAGATAGCTATATTTGAATCCTCGTTCCGTTTTCTCAAGATTTTTATACGTATATCTAGGGTATATGTACCCGTATCATACCCAGCTTCTATACGTATTTACTATTGGTATATACACATCACAATCACTTTATTAGCAGCCATGAGTCAGCCAATTTTGGATCTTAGCATGCATGATTAATCAATTTGGCATATTACAAGACTTTTGCACAATATTACAAATTTATACATCTTTTCACCACCATTTATACTCCATTCCATTTTCATTTTTACTACACATTTTCTCTAACCAAAAACACACTCTTAGGAACTTTAAGTGTTCTTCACAATCTCAGCAAATAACCATGAAGATCTAGCTTCAAAAACAACCCTTAATCATCATAAGAAAATCCATTCAAGAACACTTCAAAAATCCTTCCAAGTAAACAAGTTTACTTCCAACCTTTCAATCCAACTCCACCACTCTTTTGATTCTAGGATTTTTC
Source organism: Rutidosis leptorrhynchoides (assembly GCF_046630445.1). Lineage (NCBI taxonomy): Eukaryota > Viridiplantae > Streptophyta > Magnoliopsida > Asterales > Asteraceae > Rutidosis > Rutidosis leptorrhynchoides. The sequence continues at coordinate 171,634,889 of NC_092333.1, forward strand.
TCATCTCTTACAGTAACTTTGTCCAAGTAACTTGAGGTAGTAACCTTATTCATAATCTTATTCAATTCATATTCATATAGCTATCTTATTTTGTGGTATAAAATTTTAACAACAAGAACATAGTTTGAATGATTTCAAACTTGTTCGCAAACTAAATAGATCCTTCTAACTTGACTTTTAAAACACTTCAATACCTGTAATATATCATAATGATATGCTAACTTAACAAGATATAACTTGGTTTTACAAAGAACACCTTAAAAACTGAATCTACGTCGTCGGAGTGCGACCGGGGGCTGTTTTGGGTTGGATAATTAAAAACCATCTTAAGCTTTGAATTGAAAGTTCATGTTCTAGAAAAATGATATTTCTTATGAATATGTTGACACATAAAAATTTCATGGTTTAACTCAAAGTGTAAGTATTTTTAGAAAAATGATCATTAAATGTTGTTTTTATGATGGAAAATGATCACCTTCATAAGTTTCACCAAAGTTTGACCTATAACCTGTGATTTCGAATACAACCTAAGGTATTTTCAGTTCATATTCTTAAAATTTGACTCGATCCAAGGAAGTGGCAAGTTGAACCAACAAAAACGGAGTTGTAATGAAGAAACTGCGACTAAAACAAGATCGAGTATCCGAAACTAGTTTAGCTACGAAAATATTTGGAGAAAAATTAAATTAATCATATATTTCTAATTAATATGATATTTCATATATATTTACTTATGATTTGATTTTATATATTTCAGGACCACCCGTAAACAACACGAGAAGATTAATCATAAGACCTCATGATTGTACGCAACACGTCATTTGACAACACGGTACTTTATGTATGCAACACGTCATTTGACAACATGGTACCAGGGTCAAGATTAATTCTGATCAATACGAATACGATGGGGTCTTTATTTATTTTATTGAGCAACTAATTGTGGACCACTAACATCGGGCTGCTAACTACGGACTAAGAAAATATTAAAAGTATTAAAAGTATATATATATATATATATATATATATATATATATATATATATATATATATATATATATATATATATATATATATATATATATATATATATATATAACGATTACTTAAAAAGAAAATATGTTGATATATTATATTTATGGTTAGGTTCGTGATATCTATCGGAGACCAAGTCGTGATAAATACCTTCAAGGCAAAAGTGAGTATATAGTCCCACTTTTAAACTCTAAATATTTCGGGATGAGAATACATGCATTTTATGATTTACGTTATGGACACAAGTGATTAAAAATATATATTCTACGTTGAGTTGTACCACTGGCATACTTCCCTGTAACTTGGTAACTATTATTTACATGAGGTATTGTAAACGCGAATCCTGTTGATAGATCTATCGGGCCTGACAACCCCAACCGGACTGGACGACCAGTATTCAACGGTTGCACAGTACTTCGTTTCGGTGACTACATTTGGTACGGTGTAGTAAGATTTCATAATAAAGGGAATATGCGACGTTGATTAAATGTTAAGTATGGTTATCAAGTGCTCAACAACTTAGAATATTTTTATTAAAACGTTTATATATGAAATCTTGTGGTCTATATTTATTACGCTGCCGGCATTAAACCTATATCTCACCAACTTTATGTTGACGTTTTAAGCATATTTATTCTCAGGTGATAACTAAAAGCTTCCGCTGCAACATATTGAATTTAAGCAAGATCTTGAGTATGCATATTTGTGTCAAAAATAAAACTGCATATCGGAGGATTTGTAATGTAAAATATGTTGGAGGTCGTATTGTTATTATCACATGTAAAGTTTGTAAGTCTAAGATTATCGCTAAACGATAATCATTATTAAGTTGTTTAAACCTTGTATTTGTAATAAAAGCTATGGTTTGTATTGTAAAAACGAATGCAGTTTTTAAAAAATGTCGCATATAGAGGTCAATACCTCGCGATGAAATCATATGTTATTGTATTCGTCCTTATGGTTAAGGTCGGGTTATGACATTATTTCCCTGGACTTTAAATGGAGAAGCCAAAGATTGGTTAGAATCGTTACCTGAAGGGGCGATTGACACATGGGATGTTTTATTTGAAAATTTTCTTAAACAATTCTTTCCGGCATCTAAAGCCGTGAGATTCAAGGAGAAATTGTTACGTTCACACAAAAGCCAAATGAAACTCTATATGAGGCGTGGACAAGATTTGGAAAGTTGTTGAGAGGATGTCCTCAACATGGTTTAGACACTTATCAAATAGAATTCAATCTCTCTCACTCTCAAATATATATTTATATTTATATTTTAATTATAATTTTAATATTAAAGTTTAATAATAATAAGTTTATGTTAGCGAATATTTTAAATTTGTAAGTCAAAATTCTGTCCGTGTAACACTACGAGATTAATACCCATTGTAAGTTATGTTCAACCTTTTTAAATTAATGTCTCGTAGCTAAATTATTATTATGCTTATTTAAATCGAAGTAATCATGATGTTGGGCTAAATATTTAAGACGGGGTAATTGGGCTTTGTACCATAATTGGGGTTTGAACAAAAGACCGACATTTGTGAAAATTGGACTATGGGCTATTAATGGACTTTATATTTGTTTAACTGAATGATAGTTCGTTAATTTAATATAGAGATTTACAATTTGACGTATCTATAAATAACCATATAAACTCGATCGGACACGATGGACGGGATATTTATAAATACTAATAATCGTTCATTTAACTGGATACGGGAATGGATTAATAGTTAATGGACTCATTAAAACAGGGGTGGATTACATACAAGGACACTTGGTGTAATTGTTAATAAAGTATTAAAACCTTGGATTGCACGCAGTCGATATCCTGGTGTAATTATTAAACAATGTATTAAAACCTTATTATAGTTTAAGTCCCCAATTAGTTGGAATATTTGACTTCGGGTATAAGGATAATTTGACGAGGACACTCGCACTTTATATTTATGACTGATGGACTGTTATGGACAAAAACCGTATGGACATATTGAATAATCCAGGACAAAGGACAATTAACTCATGGTAATAAATTAAAATCAACACGTCAAACATCATGATTACGGAAGTTTAAATAAGCATAATTCCTTTATTTTATATCTTATCGCACTTTTAATTATCGTACTTTTTAATTATCGTAATTTTATTTATCGCCATTTTATTTATCGCACTTTTATTTATCGCAATTTTATTATCGTCATTTACTTTACGCTTTAAATTAAGTTATATTAATTTTTTTTACATTAGGTTTTAATTGTGACATAAGACATAAAATCGACAAACCGGTCACTAAAGGTAAAAAAATATAGCGTTAACTTGGCTAGCTCCCTGCGGAACGAACCGGACTTACTAAAAACTACACTACTGTACGATTAGGTACACTGCCTATAAGTGTTGTAGCAAGGTTTAGGTATATCCACTCTATAAATAAATAAATAACTTGTGTAAAATTGTATCGTATTTAATAATATTTCGTAGTAAAAATATAACTATTTCATATACACCTCGCATAACATCAGATTTATTAGTGGGGTCGAGTTTAGATACGAGTCTGTTACAATACATTTATTCGAGTCCATTATTGTAATGGCTTGGGTCTCCCTGATGGCCCAACAAGCTTGAGTTTTATAAAATTTATTGCTTTTCGAAAAAATATTCCAAATTCGTGTTTGGAGCCACAATAAATGCCTCATCTTGTTCGAGATTGATAAAGGTTATTCGGTTGTTGACATCTTCAGTTGCCCATTTATCGGTTATTTGATTGACATTTATTTTTTAGTATACGAAACGATTATAATTGTATCTGATGGGGGACCAAAATGATAACGAGTAGCATTGTGCCACTGTTGCGTCAATGCTACTTCTTTCACGTTGATCAATGCATTAGTTGATGTTTTGGGCGTACATATTTCGCTAACCTTTTCTTTCCTTTTATTTTAGTTTTTTGTCGCTCGTTTTCCGCGATGATTTGAATTTCTGTATTTTGAGTTCGTGTTGGTATGGTTGTGTTGTAAACCCTTCAAAATGATTGTGGTATTTATTAGATGTAGTTGATAATATGATGATGGTTGTTGTTGGTGGTATTGTTGTTGTGGGAAGTACGGTTGTTGGTTATAAGGAAATTGTAAACTATACACATAGAGTTAAATCGGATATATCTTTTCGTTAAGTTCATCCGGGTTAAATTGTCTAATGAGAATCATATAGTTTGTGATAATCGCTAATATGCATATTATAATTGTAAATATTAAGAAAAATGTTTCTAACATATTTACTTAAATCATGTATTAATTTCACACATCAACACATAATAATCGTTTTGCTCGTTATTCCTAATACACTCAATAAGTTTTTTGTTTACGCTTGTAGTACAATATCTATCACTTATCCGTAATTTCTCACGTAAAATCTAGAAAAACAGTTGAGTTTTTATCATGCCATATCCCGAGAATTTAAGTACCTATAATGATATGAAAAAAGCCCTTGGACTATAAAGAATAATTTAAGCTATTTAAAAAAATGACCTAAGCCCCATAACGAATACTATAGACTATTTAAAAATAGGTCCAAAGGAATACTAGTGAGTTTTGAATTTTTTTTTTTTTTTTTTTTTTTTTTTTTTTTGTCTTTCATTGTTGTTTCGGGCCTACTGTGTTTCGCCTTCATTGTTTCAGTTTTGTTTTCTTTATTTTTATTTCTCTCAAATCTCCAACTGTGTCTAAAAATCGAGCCACTGGAAACTTTGAGCCCGAGCAAATGATCACCACATTCCCCTCCACACCTCCCATGGTTTTTATTGTATTCTAGTCATCATAAATCATCAATCAATTAAAATACATACGGAGTAACATACAAATTTATAAATGAGAAGTTCTATTACCAGTCAATTATTCGCGTTGGAATGAGAATACTTGGATCGATGAATATTTTAAAAATAATAATACTCCGTGGTAAAGAAGGAATAAGAAGGAAGTGTTTCACATGGAGTGGCATGTCGAATTATTATGTGCACATGGTTTGTAAACATTTTATATTCCAGGCCCATAATCAGACATAAAAGTTTTTCATAAAATTGCGTTATGATTATATTATTATTAAGTGTTTGGTGGTAGTAAAAAGCAACTTAATTGGTACGGTATATATTAATTGATTAATTAGTTTTATGACTCGTAAAAATACGAGTCTAAAAAATATAAAAATGAATAGATAAGATAAATACACATAAAGAAAACATAATAACATTTTTAAATAAAGTTAACTATATAAAGGAAACACAATAACATCTTCAAATAAAGTTAACTACAACTATAAATGAACAACAAAAACTACTATAACATTTATAGAACTCTCTTGTAAGCTATATTCTTTATCTGCTTGTGGTTAAATCGATAAAAATTTAACTTATGTGTTTCAAAAGATAATATATTTATCATTGTCTCCACAATCCCAAATTTACTCAACATAACACCACATTTTAACACATTAAAAACGCTGGCATAAGTAGCAACATAGTACCTCCTTTACTTTGCATAACAGCTCCTTTCAAAGTGTGTACTAATAGGCTAAAGAGTCAATACTGCAATAATATTAAAGTCGTTCGAATGGATCTCTAATCGTATCAAGAATCGGAACATTGGTTGGTTAGAGTGGATCTTGGATCCTTGGTCGTGTCTTGTTTAGCTACGAGTTTAGTGTGTCCATATGTTGCATTCTCTGTAACTAATGTTGCTGATGCTCTATATGTTTCTTTAATCATGTAACTCCATCGAGTCTTCATAGGGCATTGTATGGCCCATTCATGCACATGTACATGGCCTTTTTTACCCACTTCGTGATCTTATAAAGTTATCTTGCTTTTGGAAAAAGAAAATAATTAATAGACAAAATATCACGGATGGTCCCAATGGTTTGTATCAGAAATCACATATTTTTTTCGTCATGGATGGTCCATGTGGTTTGCCATTTGAATCATCGATGGTCCATGTAGTGCATATCCATGGAGACCATCCTTAACGAAAAAATGCAAATCACATGGACCACCAATGATTCAAATACAAATAACATAGACCATCCTTGACAAAAAAAAAAAAAAAAACATGGGACTATCAGAGATTTTTGATACAAACGAAGTGGATCATTCGTGATTAATTAAAACCAAATAAGTTACTAAAGTGGAAGTGTATTTTTCTCTTTTAACAAGAAATTGATAAGGGGAAATAATATGAGATTGAATAATACTAACATAGGTCACTAACGAAATTTTCGAAAGTAGATTAAAAGTAGCGTTAGTCTATCACATTATTGTTACACAAAAAGTCGAAAACTAAATTAAATCTACAATCCACTTATACTAGCATGGTTGAGTTGTTGCATGACAATAATAATACACAATCACTATTGTAGAAATTAATCTTAAATGTACAATTGATTCATATAAATGACTTCAAATAAACAAACAAACTGAAAACTTCAATCTAGAAAATAAATCCTTGATATAGTTTATTCTTTGTGAATAATACTATTAGCATGGTTAATAAATGAGTTGTAATTGATACATTGATTAATTGCTGTCTGGAGTTAGTTTCGAATTTCTAGTTAGTGCTTACTTCTCATTGGTGGTTTTAAGGCTTCGTGGTTTGTTTTCCAAGCTTCACGTGGTATTTGCAAATGTAATACATGAAAGTTAGTCACGGCGTTTCATGTTAAACGCTCGTTTCAATTCAATCAATGTATGCGAATGTACCAAATGTAACTCATGTAGAACCCCTAGATGTTCGGATCTTTATATATATATATATATATATATATATATATATATATATATATATATATATATATATATATATATATATATATATATATATATATATATATATATATATATATATATATATATATATATATACGAGTAATATGTATCTTTCGCTAATTAGAACCTAAGATACGGGGGTAAACTTCTTACTAACTTACCAATGATTCTTAGAATAAAAAAATTCACCTTTAAGTATCAAACTTGTAGAACAAACATAAACAAACTAATTTTTGCTAACCACAAAGCATACTTTGTATATAACATAGAGATAAAGGAAATTTGAATGTAAAAGCAAAGAGGCCTTCGGAAACGTAGATTACCTTTTCATCCTCTTGCAAATGAAAGCCAAGAATGATTTGGTGGGGTCTGTTGGCCTAAAGAACCTCCTTCATTCTAGACTTTTCATTCTATCCATATGATACCTTGATGATGTCAATAATTATATTTAAATGATACATGAACTTATTTACAATTTTACATATACATCATATGCCCATTGAACATACAACTTGTATGTTTTAATTGACAAATGATATATGTAATCATAGAAACAACTTGAAATTTTCCTCTTCTCTTTCTTAAAAAAGCTCTCCGTACAAAACCCTTTTACCTTCTTCTTCACTGGTTCCTTTGCTTCTACTGCCATCTCCCTAGCTTCTAGATCCATCAACCATCGGCATTTTGTAGATCTTCTGCTGCTCTGATTTCCGACCACCGGCATCTCGCCGGTGGTTCGGATTTTATGCTTTATGTCGAATAATTACAACCTCAGTCCGTTTTTCTCCGATGATGCCCTAACCCGTTTCATCTTCTCCGGTCTCTTCAGCGACTTCCAGGCGGCGATTCCGAGTGGTACTCCTCGGGAACTGAGTGTTGGTTGGTTTCTGAGTTGGTTTTCGGCGTTTCCTGCATCTTTTGGGTCTTATGGGTTGCTCGTCGTTATTTTCTCTCCGATATTTGTGACCGGTTTCTTTTCTGTGGTGGTGGTAGGCGACGAATTCCTCCGAAATTCTACTTCATCATGGTATGTCTCGGTTATGTTTTGAGGTTAGGTTTTATTTTGGTGGGTTTGTGGTTGGTGTTTTTTGTGTGTGTTGAAACCAGGCAACTTCCGGTGGCCGGAATCTACCTTTGATCCCCGTTAACGGGTGACGGCTGTTAGTGGCCGTTTTTGTTACTTCTGGTCGACGTCTGGTTTTTGGGTAGTTAAGGGTGGTTTCAACCAGTGTCGTGAGGCTGTTTGACGGCTGTGAGAGGATGCTGACGACAATGATGTTGTTGGCGGCATTTTGCGGTTGTCTGGAGCCTTATGGCTGTCGGTTTCTGCTGGCGGCTGTTGGTGGCAGCTGTCGGTTGCGGGCGGGAACCGGCTACTGGTTTATGGCCTCCGGTGGTTGCGGGTTTGTAAATGTTCTCTGAAAATTCGGCGATGATAGCCGGGTTTCTATTGGTTTGGTGTTGCAATTTGTACTATTCGGTTGCCGTTCCGCTGTAATGTTCATGCCTTTCCCGTAGTCGAGTCTATTCGGGTGGACTCGATGTCGTTGCCGGCGTGTGTCGACTTTGTTGACCATGGTAAATTGATGTATTTTGAAGTAGTTCTCTCGGGGCCCTTTTATTCGCTCGAACGAGGTTTTGATCTTACTTGATGAGCATGTGGTTCTCTGGTTCGGAGTGTTATGGGTTCTTCGAGTACGAGAGCTTACTTTGAGGTGCAGGCCTCGGGTTAGGTGCTGCTGGAGTGACCGACGTTCATTTTAGTGTGCGGCTTCTAAGTGGTGGAGATTGTGGCGTTAGATACGTTCCCGATTTTATGTAGTGTTTAGATTTAGGTTTGGTGGTTAGTTGTTTGTTGTATCATTTCATTTTCAATGTGCTCGCTCTCTTTCAATCAATGTTTTCGTCCAATTTGTAGGACGATCAGAGCGTGCCCTTACAATTTCAATCATTGTCACTTGTTTGTAACACCAGATCTTTATGATCTTTATATATATATATATATATATATATATATATATATATATATATATATATATATATATTAATATTTTCGCCGAAAAAAAAATGTAATCATAGATTCTTGTTAGCAGTGTTAATTTTACCACTTCTTGTGGTTTGTTAACTTTGTACTGCTGGATTTATATATCAATAAAAATATAATTATAGCTTTAAAACAACTTTCACCTGAAAAATGTTAACAATTTTTTATAAATTTAATACTCCGTATTAATTGCTTGGTATTATAATCTACAAAAAGAATTCATCGTTTAATAAATTTTAATAAAATTTAATTAACTACACTTTTTTAACATTTATATTTATATTTATATTACTAAATATATGATGTTACACGATAACAAATGATTCCCCATGAATCATTACCCAATTTAACATAACATATTAATTAACATTCCTCATTTATATAAAGAATTTTATAAAATTCATTTTTATAAAACCTCTTTTTGTCCATATACAATCGAGTACTCCGTATATAGGTTCAATATTATTTATTGAACTTTTTTGTAACATTTCGCTAATATTTTTTTGGATAATTAGTTATACCCGATGAATATTATTAAAAAAATAATAAAGAATGTTACAATGAGAAACAAATGCTACAAGTGAATCTTAAAGCCAAAACAAAACAAACACAACCACTAGAATGACAAACCGTAAAAACAAAACGATTGCCAAGCTAGGAAAAAACACGAATTCAAACCCAGCGAATACACTAAATGCCAGACAAACTTCATTCTTTTAACATCTACCGAGTCTTTAAATTTGATAGAAAGTAATTCAGACGAACCACAACAAATATGATATCAAATATTTTGTCTTTTGCATGCATTTGCTTCGTGAAAATGCGACTATTACGCTCATGCCAATTAAAATACACCAATGCCACATAACACAACTTGACAAGAACTATGACTGCACTTTTCCGTCTAGCTATAGGAGCCAGGAAATCCCGAATATCATTCCATTTATTTTCACCAATCGACATACAGATAACGTTTACGACCTTGTTCCAAACACTTGAAGAAAACTGACACTCAAATAATAGATGACTATTGGAATCTTTTACCAGATTACATATCGGACACAAAGGAACCAAGTTTCCATGATCCTCCCAAGGCTTAAGTTTATCTTGAGTTTTGAATCTTTGGCCCATTAATAGCCATACAAAAAAAAAGCATGACCAAGGGATGCATTGAGAGAACTGTTGGGAAATTACGGTCTCACTAATTTCCAACAAACGCCCAATGAAAAACAGTAAAGAAATAAGAACAATCCACAACACAAGAATTTAACGTGGAAACTCCAAAACAGGAGAAAAATCACGGCCCCCAAAGAGAGAAATTCACTATATCATAAATTGTTACAATGACATAGACAACTCTCTTAAGCCAACTATACTCTTCAAAGTATTTAACTAATACAACTCTCAAACAAGGGTAAGAAAGAAAGAAATAATCAAATACTTAAAATGTATTGATTGGTGCAAGTTGGAATGATGCCCATGACCTCCTTTTATAATCAAGTCATCCACCTCCAACTTCTTCCTCCCACCGATGTGGGATAACATCCTTCACAAAGTAACCAAATCAATTTTTCTATCAAAAACAAAACCAATAAATCTCCACATTTTTGATAGAAAATATAACAACCCTCACTTTTCAACTTCTGAAATGACTAAATTACCCATAGGTTCACCTTGTATGTGTTAACTATTATGGTTGTTATTTGAAGCATAATTATTACAATAAAATTCAAACGTTGACCGAATATTTATTTACAGTTGACACATCTAATTAAATAAAGTATATACTAATTTAGTAATATACTTTAGAAAAATTATAATGTGACATGAAATTAATTTATTAAAGTTTATATTATTCATAATACTTTAGTAATTAGTATATACTTTATTTAATTAGATGTGACATGAAATTAATTTATTAAAATTTATATTATTCATAATACTTTAGTTAATAAATTGTATTAAAACTATTATGTGTCATTCTTATAAAATACAAAAGTATAAAACAATCTTATATATATATATATATATATATATATATATATATATATATATATATATATATATATATATATATATATATATATATATATATATATATATATATATATATATATATATAATGGTAGGATCAAGAGGGAAGTAACCAATCAGGAGGAAGCGGTGGGAAGCAAATATATTTTTTTTTCATTTTTTGAAAAAACTTTGTTCACGAACATTATAGATTGGATGAAAATAAGAACATTTAGAAAAGACACTTCATGATGAATGTTATTATTTTGGATATATATAAATAAGATAATAATAATGTTAATGATAATAATAATAATAATATTAATAAAAATAATAAATGTAATCAATTAATATTCAAATTTAATTTACACATAAATGAGAGCTTTTCAACTCTTCCCATTTAATATATATATATATATATATATATATATATATATATATATATATATATATATATATATATATATATTTTTTTTATTTTTAAAACTTTTGGTATTCCATTCTTTTAGTATAAATAGGAGATTAATCCCATAAAAATTTTCATAACTCTAAAAATTCACCAAAAACTCTCTCAAGCAGATCCAACAATTTTTTTGAAGATTTTGAAACTTAGGTAATTTTTCTCTCTTTTTCTTATTTATTTCGATTTCTTTTTTTTCATATATAGTCGATTTACTTTTTATTTTTATTTAATTATTAATAAATTAATATAATAATTATAATATGTTTGTAATGTTAAAATAAAGTTATTAGAACCTAGAATAAATTTTATAAATAATAAAAATTAATTTTAATAATTATTTATTATTAAAATCGAATTACAATGTATATAAGTGATTAAACCTTGAAAAATAAGTAATAATTACTGAAAATTCAGAAAAATATTTTTTACAGATTTCATAACCTTTATGTTACATAAAAATAATAAAAAATAATTTATTATAATTTATTATATATTAAATACGAATTTATATTACTTTTTGTATAAATATATGTACCAATTTGTATTTAATTGTGTGAAAAATATAAAACGAATTTTAAAAATTGATATTAATGTTTTATAATTATTAATAAGTATAAGGGACTGCAAAGAAATTATTTTTATGAATTTATAGGTTGAATATGTATTTGTTTAATTTGAAACATGTTTATATATATAAAAATTGGTGAAAATTAGTTAAAGCTGTATAATACAATTTTATAATTTTTATATGATTAATATATTACTTATAATATGTAGAAATTAATAACATATATTTATAATGATATATATAATTTATTAGCAATTATGGTAATTATTAATGTAAATATAATAAGATAAACATGAAAAATATAAAAATTTGGATAAAATTTATTTTTAAAATTTTATTAACTTCTTATCACTTAAAGGAACCTGTAAAAATTTAAAAATATAATTTTTAAAATTAAATTAATATTTAGCTAATATTTACCTAATTATAAGGGATAAAGTCAATAAAAATTTTAAATATATAAACAAACAATTATTTTCCTCAACTTAGGAATTAAATGCTGATATTAATGTTTAATTATAAACTTTATAATTATACTTAGTGTATATTTATACTTAATTAAATGAAACCTAGAAACAAATAATATAAATATTATAATGAAAACTATAATAAATATAATATAACATATAATACACTTATGCACATGTGATGTATTCTCGTACACACGAACAATTAATATTATACAACTGTATAATATTGGGGAGTAAATAAATTCACGAACAAATAAACATACGACTAACTGGATTTATTTTTGATTCATTGAACTTTCCTGACGGATGGCGTCTACGAAACTCTAGGACGGAAGGGTTTGAATTTCCAATTTAAAGGGTCCTATAGCTCAAGCCCCTAGACCTGAATAGGCCATTACGAATCAAAAGTCTTTAATTGAAAGTTTATCTGATTACGTGATTACAAACTTTCCAAAAATAGAAACCTTCCTTAAAAGGAAAATTTACTATTAATAGTAATCCTTCGAACAAACGAACAATTATACCCAAATACTTTGTTGCTTAGTCAACTAACGACCAACTCTTATCCCTTGGTTGAGAGTTCCGGTCTTCCAATTGCTTTAATCTTCCGTTTAAGGATTTCTATCTTCAATTACTATTAAGGTGATTTTCATAGCCCCACTTTTACTGTTTACTTAACTGTTTACAACTTTTGGGGTGAGACACATGCTTGCTTTTAAACTGCTTTACGCTTTAGACACAAGTACTCAAACTTATATGCCATGTCATGATTTGATTCATGCTAAATCCCTAACGTAATATCGTCAATTGTGAATAGCGCTATTGAGAGTATGTCTAAAATCATTCGACCGTTGGTCTTTGGTTACATAATAATGATTCAACGACACGAACGTGATGTGTCATTGGGTAACTTTTGTTTAGTCGCGATATTACAAATTACAGCAATACTTTTAGATTGATATTTCTATATCAATCAACTTCAAACTAAATCTTGTGGTCTAAAACTTTGGTTATTATCTATAAACCTAGAACTTCACTCAACCTTTGTGTTGACACTTTTAAGCATGTTTTGTCTCAGGAATGAGCTGATATTGCTACTTGTTATTTGAAGATTGGTTGCTGCCTGCATAGAGTCCACATCATTCATATTATAAAACATTTACATTTATTATGATGTAAAACATTGCATATTGTTTCCGCTGCAATTTAATAAAGGTTATTTCATAACGTCTCATTTAGAGTTGTTCTCATTTATTATATCATGTCTTATGGTATGAATAGTCACATTTACCCCCGACCCTATTCTGGGAAGTGACAGAAAAAGATAACCATACTTAAGGATAACTGACGCAGATGCTTCCTCGACGACAACTTCAAGATCCTCATCTTCATGCCATTGACATTATCTCCTAAGAGATAAAACTTGCATCCTCATCGAACATTGTCAAGACCCGACAATCATTGTCTTCACAAACAATCATAACTCTTAACCAGAATTATCATACTCCACCGTAAGAGTATAACCACTTAGAATATCTCATTCTAAGAATTTCACCTCAGCATATGTTGAATAACCAGCTGAACATTTACGGTGTAACTTCCCCATTTGGCTTTCTCGGAAGTTCCATCAGCTTCAACATCAGTTTCCACCACACAACCTACACCAATGCCAAACCAGTGCCCATGTGCAATTGTGGAACCGCTAACGAACGTCCCTTTCCATAGTGGCGGACACACCATGAGGATGACGTGACTTCAGAGGAATTCGTCACTCTCCGTAACAACGGAGACATCATTAGCACCTTTGGAGCCATTTGCCAAATTAGCTCCACCTGGACAATTAACCCTTACATGTCCAGTCTTCCCGCACTTCCAGCATACCAGATTATTCCTGAAATTTTTTTTCCGCCTATCCGAACACCACAGTACTGTACTTTCTGACGACGAGACCCCGTTACCTTCCAGTCTTTTCTCCTCGGATAGGAGCTTGCTAGTAACGTCTTCAAACTTTAAAGTTTCCTTCCGATACATCAAAATAGGTTTCATGTGCTCATAGGACGATGATAAAGATAATATCAGCCTCAAAGCTTTATCTCCATCTTCCACTTTAACTCCAATAGCCTCCAGTTCCGAAAAATACCATTCAGAATGCTCAGATGATCTGAAATCTTTGAACCCCCATCCATACGCAAAGTATGAAACTGTTCTTTAAGACACAACCGATTTGAGATGCCCTTGCCTTGGTACAACTGCTCCAACTTATCCCAAAGCTCCTTAGCCGTTGATAACCTGTGCACATTTGCAAGCACGTTCTTTGCAAGACACAAACGAATCGCACTTGCCGCCCTCAAATCCATATCATCCCATTCTTCTTCATCGAACGTACTGCTAGAATCACTGCCAGAAACAAAGGCGGGTTTACCTTTTAACGCCTTGTGTAACCCGAATTGAATCAACACATCGTTGACTTGAACCTGCCACAAGCCAATATTGATCCTACCATCAAATTTCTCTACATCAAACCTCATTGGACTAAACTTTGACATCGTATCCGTATCCTACAAACAACGATTTCTCTGATTTTACCCATGTTTCAACTGGCCGACAGATGTAGTGGAGTGGCGCACATGATCCGTTAAATTGGAAAATCCAGCACTCGGTCCACTACAAATCCTTGACACCACTTACTCCGAATCAGAAAAATATTGTGAAACCACATACCCTATACGATCAATAGACCTCGTTTCTGATGTGGACGATCCACTCCCGTGGCAACCACAAAGCATACTTCGACTCCTATAACCGAGACCCCCGTCAAACCTGACGCTCTGATACCAGTTGTTGGGAAATTACAGTCACACTAATTCCCAATAAATGCCCAATGAAAAACAGTAAAAAAAATAAGAACAATCCACAACACAAGAATTTAACGTGGAAACTCCAAAATAGAAGAAAAACCACGGGCCCGCAAAGAGAGAAATTCACTATATCACAAATTGTTACAATGACATAGACAACTCTCTTAAGCTAACTACACTCTTCAAAGTATTTAACTAATACAACTCTCAAACAAGGGTAAGAAAGAAAGAAATAATCAAATACTTAAAATGTATTGATTGGTGCAAGTTGGAATGATGCCCATGACCTCCTTTTATAACCAAGTCATCCACCTCCAACTTCTTCCACCCACCGATGTGGGATAACATCCTTCACAAAGTAACCATGAGAGAACTATACTAGGGAGAACCATGAGACTTTTGTAGCACTACTGTGACATTTCCTAAGTGGTATACAAAGGGGCAATTTCAAGAGCCAAGATCTAATTGGTACTGACAATTAGCTTCTCGGAGGGGGTTTTCCCAACTTTCAACCGTACTTCCAGGGTTGTTTCGATTTGGATTTCCTC
Source organism: Rutidosis leptorrhynchoides (assembly GCF_046630445.1). NCBI lineage: Eukaryota > Viridiplantae > Streptophyta > Magnoliopsida > Asterales > Asteraceae > Rutidosis > Rutidosis leptorrhynchoides. The sequence continues at coordinate 171,650,700 of NC_092333.1, forward strand.
CTAAAGCGTTTGTGGGTGACAAAGGATCCCGAATGTGGTTAAGTCTCCTCTGAGTGATACTGATACTGCCATTAAAAAAGAGACTTTTGTAGCACGCGATCAAATAATATCTCATACAATTCCAAGAGAAAAATCATATAAGTTACCATCTATCCCCTCCCATTTAATTACATCTTCATTCACGTGAATGGTAGGAGACACAACATTTTGTAGCATTAAGTATTTAGATTACTCTCTATCTTAACAGTCGTTTACATAATTTTTATCCTTTATATCAGTGTTACACCAACAAAAATTTTTAACATTTCGTTAACTAACTTCTCCATATCCTACACCAAATAATATCCACAAATATATCAAAAAAATATAATGTGTACAATATATAAAGCAGAAAGTAGAAATAACAAATAGTAGGTCCCATTAATTTTCATGAGAGGCTCGTTGCATACCTCCCTAACAATCTGCTTAACATTTTGCTCTCTATTTCATGTGATGCTTGAGGATTGTAAACTATCCTCTTGACATGAGAATATGGAGTGGTCTTACAATTAGGCGGCCTAGTAAATACCGAGTTTTGAATGATGTCACAAAGCTTTTCACGAATATTTTCCTTATATACTAAAAGACCTCTCGAAATTCATCGTTTCATTTGTAAACAGCCATAAAATGACATAACCAAAAAACCTCCTTTACATTTAATTACCTCACGCCTTAAAAAAAAAAAAAAAAAAAAAAAAAAAACACTCCGCCTCTCCTTAAACCTCAACCACCCCAATTATTTTCAACCGTCGATAGTTCTGCCTCCCCATCGTATTAGTCATCGCCACCACCACCAACAAATCAGACTTATGAATCTCCTCAAATGTTTCGAACTAACCTCGTGTCTATGGGTAAACATGGGCAAGAGTTGCATTTATGGATTCAAAGTGGATAATAATGAAATTACATCTCTTGCAAATTGCTTCAGTTGTAGCATTGGCTCCTTCCCTTTCAACTATCTTGGTCTACCAATTGGTTCAAAAATGAGAAAATTAAGAGATTGAAAAGTGGTAATTGATAAATTCAAAAGTAGATTATCGGATTGGAAAACGCGTTTGATTTCTTTCGCTGGTCGTGTTACTCTTATTAAGGCGGTTCTTTCGAGTCTTCCATTGTATTACTTTCAATATTCCATGTCCTTCCTAGTGTGATAAATGAACTTGCGAGAGTAAAGAGCGAGTTATTTTGGGGCAGTTGTGGGCCGGAAAAAAAATAACGTGGATTAAATGGGAGAAAATTCTTCTACCTTATTCGAATGGAGAATTAAACTTTGGTTCATTAAAGTGTAAAAATTTGGCCCTTCTATGCAAATGAAGGTGGCGACTTGTAACAACTGCTGATCTGATTTCGCGTTGTTCTGTGCATCGCACAAAGTTTATGCGCGCTGCGCAGATTAGGCAGAACTGGAGGACTTGTTTGTAATTAAATAAACTAAGATGGGGGACTAAATGGCAATTTTTTCATGAGCATCCATTGAGTCTAAAGGACAGAATCAAACTCATTCTTATCACTTTCAACTCCATTCAAACACACACACATTTAGTGAGCAAAAGAGTTAGAGTAAGAAAGCTTGGTTCTTGTAAAAAAGAGCTCGTTCAACCCCAAATTGAAGCCCTAACTTAGTGTAGCTGCTCCCTAGTCGTGTTCTAGGCTTGAGGTATAACCTAAATTCGAATTTATGCTATTTAATTTCGAGTTTGGGTTAGGGTTTGGGTTGGTCTTGAGTCTAAGACCCAATTTCTTATGAAATTAGGGTTCTTTGTATGTAATTGGGTGTGTAAACCCTAAGATGGTAACCTAGGGTTTTGTTGACAAATTTGTGAGATTAAGTCTTGCATGTGTGTAGTTAAATCACTAGAACACTTGTGAACTAGCTAATAGTGATTATGAGTGTTTCGGGTTGAGTTTGACCTAGTCAAGTTGAGTCAAGTGCAAAATGGTTTGAATTTGCACTTGTGAGAATTTGCTTAAGCTAGTATGAATTTAGTTTGATTGTATGTATATAAAATGTAATAGGTAAATTACATTGTTGAAGTTGCGGAAGTTCGAGCTTTTATTTCATTCATCCAAAAATTAAGGTGAGTGAGATAATTATATGTATGTGTATAAAATTTATTTGCTTGTGTGTGGGATGTTAGTGACTTTCGGGCATGAGAATTCGGTAGAGTGTTATCCATGTAGGGGATAGATTCAAGTTTGCGTGTTAGATACCCCATTATGTGTTATGGTGAAAATCATGTGTTCGTATCACCATAACATGTGCGTGACGGGTGGGTGTGGCCAATTTCATTGGTCACTTTAGTCCGTGCATTCGACACCACCTATTGGGGTCAGTTTTATATCGTGCGTTCGTGTACACTAGTGGTCGTTGTGAGTAGACCTGGAAATTGTGACCCATACACTCAAATTCGGGTCAAATGGGTCAAGTTTTCGGGTCAATTGGGTCTTGAAAAAAATTAAGCCTAACAATGTAAATCAAAACTTTAAAAAAGATCCAAATGGGTTTCTCTCTAACCTGTTGAGTCCTATACAAAAATGAAGGAACTGGTCTAATGGGTATCAATACTCAAAAATCAATAAATAGAAATAGGTCTAATGGGTTTTGTGAATGGGTCAGATGAGTCGAGCACAAAAAGTTTCATCCGTAAAAAATTTATGAAAGCATTCATAGTTATATCATTTATTATGTATATTAATAGTTCTTATGTATATATAATAAATAATAATAACTAAAATAATGTAATAAATGTAAAAAAGTGATGTAACCCATTTGACCCAACTGACATGTGACCCGTTACCCAAACCAACCCAACCTGACCTATTTTGACCCCTTTTTAAAAATTTGACCCGTTTGACCTATGACTCATTTCAACCTAAAACCATTTTGACCCGTTACCCAAACCGACCTAACCTGACCCGTTTTCCAGGCATAGTTGTGAGTACCTATGGTCATTGCGAGTACCATTCCCGTGTTGTGTGAATATGGATCCATATTGCTATGTGCTGTGAATGTTAACCATATTATGTGTTTGTTTATTTTAGCATGATGTATTGTGACAATTTTCTAATTGCAATGCTAGACTTATATGCTTGGTTTGTGTAAGTATGTGCAAGTAAGTGGGTTATATATTTATGCATATAATTGTTGCACTCACAAAGCGTATTTGATGTGTGCGAGGTGTAGTACGTAATACTATTAATTTTTACTACGAAATACTATTAAATACGATACAATTTACACAAGTTATTTATTTATTTATTGAATGGATATACCTAAACCTTGCTACAACACTTATAGGCAATGTACCTAGTCGTAGAGTAGTGTAGTTTTTAGTAAGTCCGGTTCGTTCCACAGGGAGCTAGCTGAGTTTAACGCTATATATATTTTAAACTATATTTGTATAAATATATATATATATATATATATATATATATATATATATATATATATATATATATATATATAAATATATATATATATATATATATATATATATATATATATATAGTAGTATTATTATTATAAAAAGGGGGTTTTACCGTTTAATGACCGGTTATGTCTTAAGTCACAATTAAAACCTAATGTAAAATATTAAATATAAATATAACTTAATTTAAAGCGTAAAGTAAATGACGATAAATAAAAGTGCGATAAATAAAAGTACGATAATTAAAAGTGCAATAATTTGAAGTACGAAAAATAAAATGACAATAAATAAAAGTGCGATGAGATATAAAATAAAGGAATTATGCTTATTTAAACTTCCGTAATCATGATGTTAAACGTGTTGATTTTAATTTTTTACCATAGGTTAATTGTCCTTTGTCCTGAATTATTCGATATGTCCATCTGGTTTTGTCCATAATAGTCCATCGGTCATAATTATAAAGTGCGAGTGTCCTCGTCAAATTACCCTTATACCCGAAGTCAAATATTCCAACTAATTGGGGATTCGAACTGTAACAAGGTCTTAATACTTTGTTTAATGAATACACCAGGTTATCGACTGCGTGTAATCCAAGGTTTTAATACTTTGTTAACAATTACACCAATTACCCTTGAATGTAATCCACCCATGTTTTAATGAGTCCAGTGACTATTAATCCATCCTCGTATCTGGTCAAATGAACAATTATTAGTATTTATAGATATCCAGCCCACATTCAAGCGTATGTGGTTATATATAAACACGTCAAATTATAAATCTCTATATTAAATCAACGAGACATCATTTAATTAATATAAAGCCCATTAATAGCCCATAGTTCAATTTTCACAAGTGTCTGTCTTTTGTCCAAACCCCAATTATGGTCCAAAGCCCAATAACCCCTTCTTAATATTTAGTCCAACATCACGATTACTTCGGCTTAAATAAACATAATAATAATTTAGCTACGAGACATCAATTTAAAAAGGTTGAACATAACTTACAATGAGTATTAATCGCGTAGTGTTACACAGACAGAATTTCGACTTACAAACTTAAAACATTCGCCACTATAACCTTATTATTATTAACTTAATATTAAAATTATAATTATAAAATATATATATTTGAGAGAGAGTGATATCAGTAGGATATGGTGTATCAAACTCGTACGAAAAATGCTGAATTTATAGACCTGGCCTGACTTCTCACTCCATGCGATCGCATGGAGTTTGTTCCTCCAGGCCATGCGATCGCATGGCCTTCTTTTCCAGCTCCAAATGCTTCCAAAAACGTGGGCAACTCTTGATTTATTTATTATATAATATAATATATATAATTTTATATAATTATATATATATTATATTATATTTTTGTGCATAGTTGACTCGTAATTTTAGGCCCGTTGCGTCGCGCGTTGATAGTTGGTTCAGGTCCTGGTTCCGGATTTTAGAACGTCCTTTCGTACGCTTAGATATCTTGTACTTTGCGTTTCGCGGCTCGTACTCTTGTAATTTTTAGACGTTTCTCATCAATAAATTGAACCACTTAGATTGTACTTTGTACTTTTTAGTGTTTTGGTCATTTGTGTCTTCAAATCGTCGAATCGGTCTTTTGTCTTCACCTTTTAATATTTAAACGAATATCACTTGTGAATAGAACAATTGCAACTAAAAGCTTGTCTTTCTTGAAGGATAATGCTATGAAATATGTGTTCGTTTTTAGCATTATCAAATATTCCCACACTTGAGCGTTGCTTGTCCTTAAGCAATATAGAACTTGAATATAACTTTACTAGAATCACTTCTTTATTCTTCACACTTTGTACATCAGTGATTTTGATACGGCGATATGAACAATGATAGTAACGATGTGATTTACAGTCCCACATGACTATAAAAATTTAGATCCTTTAGGAAATTGGATCTTTATAAAAACATTTGATCTTTTGAAAATTCAATCTAGCTTTTACCCTAGATAAGTTTTCCGGAATAACCCTTCACCGGTGTTTGCAAAATATTTTTGTGGGTTTTGTGGGTATCAGATTTGAAAATTTTAGCTCAGAACTTGCGATTTTGTGTTACCCACTTGCTAACCTTGTATTAGAAAAGCAACACGTCCAGTATACTTGCTCCGTATATTACCTTTCGGTAAACTACCATCCGGTTGTAAAGGAAAGCGTTGAACAAGCAACTGTTAAGGCAATGTCTAATGACATGCTTTTGATTATGGTCCACAATGTGTCGGATGCAATTACTATCCTTTGTAGGAGCAATAGTAAATATCACCCTATAGTTTTTCGGTCTGGCACAAGGTCCTGTCTTCGACCATGCTATGCAACCACCGTTCTTACGGTTGACACCCGATTTGGTTCAGGTGACCTAATGAATTCCAGGTGAATTCCTAGGATTTTACGTTCAATGGTAATGAACGCATTGAAAATGGGTTTTTCAGAAAACAAATCGGTTTGTAATTTGATCAAAATATTTTCTCGTTCAAGCTCGAGTTTAGATATCATTGAATTCCATGAGTTTGAATTCTCAATCTTTAAGGTCAATCTCAAGGATTGAGTAATATCAGGCTTAAAAGCTGATTTTTAATCTTTAAGGAGATTATCCTTTCTGGGGATCTGATTCATTAGTCATATAAGCTAATTTGCACGGTGCCCCCCATTGTACGAGACAGATCCTCTCATGGTTAGGATAAGTCTGACCACTTGGCGACCCTGTTTGATGCTGAGGTCCGTGGATTTCCAGCTGATTTTCGAGAAAACTTTTCAAGGTTTTTCGTAGACTCTACAAATGGTCTGGACGACAACTTCCTGACCTAAATTAAGAAGCGCATGTCTTTTTCTCGGAAGACTTTACTTCCTTTTAAATTCTATTTATATTACAATAAACTTGGTAAAACTGATTAATATCGTCCAAAACAAAAGTATCTTCCATTATTTGTACAAATATATGTGATATATGTTCTAAATAACTTGGTAAATTTTTCCCACACTTGGCTTTTATTTTTCTTTCTTTGCCTTTTTATTCTCTTCTATTCCATTTTAAATGAATTCAAGCGTTTTGGGTTGTTTCTCAATTTATGTCCTTTCCGAGGTAACAATAATTTCGGTGTTAACACCTAGTTTTATCGTTCATAAATATGTATAAACATGATTTTGAGTTCATTTAGTTGAAAAAATTTTAAAATTTTTACTAGAAGTGGGTAGTCAGTATATAAGACTAGGGTTGTTCTTTATTATCAGAGAGCACTAGATTCTAATACAACTACTGCGTTACTAGTAAAGTTTAACGGTGGCTATTAAACCAAGTGTATAAGCCAATTTTTTTTTTTAAAAACCGAAAGAATTTAATCCCTTCCCACACTTAAGATCTTGCAATGCCCTCATTTGCAAGAAATCAGTAATAATTTAAATTATTGAGGGTGATTAGCGTGGAAAAAGGATTAAATTTTACCAAAGTTTCCAAACATATTGTTGTTTGTTTGAATGATAAATGGTGCACATCATTTGTTAATTCTGCATATGTTATTTCACATATATTTTGCATCTTGTCGTCAAAATTAATAGCTTTTGCTGAACTTAATGCCAGTCTTTAAAAATGTGCTGTTTTACCCTGTTGTGTACATGAAATAAAATACATACAATACAAATATAAATATGCATGGTATTTTGAAATGAGACTTAATATCCCACTTTCAAATTACAAAAATGAAATATTAGTACAAAATAATAAAAATGCTAAACATTACATAAAAGTATCAAAATATTAAATGTTTAACATAAATAGATAAAAATAATAAAAGATAAGAAATCACCGATGGAACACTATTGATTTGGATAGGGATTCCAGTTCATGTCATCGCTCGGGTTCCATGGTTGGTGATAGGTGTCCTGGTAGGCTTGGTTGGGGTCGTACTGGTCAAAGGGTGGTCGCATGTCAGGCTGATGTGGTGGATAGTAAGCAGGTCGAGTCGGGATATAGTTATGCGGTACCTGATATGATAGCTGGCTCATGATTTGGTGCTGATGAACTTTCCAGCTATCGTGTTGGCGTCGCCAGGAGTGCTCATACTCATCCACGGCTCTCCACTACTCATACTAATGATGCCTAGCCTGGTTATTCATTTCCACCACATCTACATGCTAGAAGACATCAGTATAACTATCCCTAATGACATCCCTAATGTCATCTGCTTCCATTATCTCCTTATCCGAACCCCTCTCTACTTGTGGATGGGTGCCCTGATACGGTATTGGCATATTATGCCACCATTTTAGTACCTTTGCACCTTGATAAACCTGCAAACCTATAGTATTGGTTTATTCCTCAACCACCATCATTGGACCCCTGTGTTCCCTATCTACACCTAAATACTCTCCAATGAGAGTAACAAAAATATCCCCCCTATAATACTTTCTGCTTGCATACCCTCAACAACTTTAGATAAATAGTGGCCTACGCAATAAGGAATGTTAACAAAGCTCCTCGGGTCTCGAATACATTTAAAGTAAAATAAATCGTTTAAGGTCATTTTCTCTTTGTTTCTACCCCGTTGTGTAATCGAGTTCGCTAAAAATCTATGTATTATCCGGAGCTCTGCTCTATCAATATCTAAGTAGGAGTGTCTTCCACCCCGCGTAAATTCCCTAAATTTTGACATACGCCTCCATATGGCGTTAGCGTCAAAATTCCTATCTACTCTTTCACCTTCAGCAATTAAACTATTACAATCCGGTGTAATAATCTCAGCGGGGGTGTAGATTAATAAAGCTCTAGCCATGTCCAACATGGACATTCTGTACATTGTACCCCCTAAAATAAATCTAATAAAACTTTTATCTCCTATCATAGTAACTTCATTATTTAACTCTATAGTGCTAAGCAATTCAACACACCATTCTCTATATATAGTTCTACGTGTAGTAAGTAAGCGGATCTAATCGTTAAATGCAGAGTTACCATACCTCTGAACTAGTAAATCCCTAACCGGTTCGGCTAGGTTAACCGCTTCCAAAGGCTCCCAATCGATTACCCGAGGCATTTCAATATTTTTGTGGTAAAGAATGTGCATGTTCTTTTGAAATTTAGGGTATTCTGTCCAACAACGATCGAATCTTAGGTTGGGATGTATCTGTTGGTCATCGATAAGTGGGTACATAATCCTCGGGTGAGGCTGAAATTGACGATAATGAGTGTAAAACAGTGGTTTCGGCTCATATTATAGCATGTGTTGATCATAATGTTGTTGTTGTTCAGGTTTTGGTTCCAGTTGTGGTTCTTGATCAGGTTCTTGTTCATGTTGTCTAGACGATGATGCACCGTCCGTATCTGTATTTCTCTGCAAAACACATTAAACACAAAATTTGTGCATTCAAATACGCATTAGTGTTAGCAAAATAATAAATCAAAACAATTACAATAACATGTTTAATCCATATTAAACTTATACTCATTTTCATATTTTTATCAATTCTACAATTTTTCAAATAAGCATATATGAAAAGGTATACAAAGTTCATAAGCATTTTACTCAAATAACATGTTAAAATAACCATTACTAGCAATTAAACAAGTTTCAAATGGCATTTATATCAAAATAATCAAGTTCATGAATTTTAGACTTAAAAAGTCCACTTTGATGCTCAAAAATCATATTTAGGATCAAAGTTTGGATCATTTAGCAACCTAAACATGTTACACTACTTAATTTAGCAATAATTCATAACAAAAATCGGCCATAACCTGTTTATATCAAAAAGCCCCAAATTGCTCAAGAACACAAACCCTAGATTTCTAAAAAAATTTGAAGTTTAAGGCTTCAAATCATAACAAATAGCATCAATCTAGGTTATACAAGCATAATATAATAACAATTTAACTCTAATTAAGCTAGAAATCATCAAAATTAAATTAGGACAATTAATTATAATTATCACAAAAATTAGGAAATTTAGGAGTTTAGGGGTGAAATTTCTACCTTTTTGCTTCCCCATCTGAAGAAAGGCATGATTAGAGCGGATTATAGCACGAAATTTCATTGAATTTGGTGAAAAATTGAAGATTTGAGGAGTGTTATAGTGTGTTTGTTCGTGGATGTGTGTGTATTATGAGAGACAGAGAGCAGCTCGAATGGAACTTGTAACCAGATCTGCCCAGGGTTCCCATGCGATCGCATGGGTTCCTCTTGCAAACCCCATGCGATCGCATGGGGTGTAGGGTTTTTTTTTTTTTTTTTTTATCTTGTAAAACAATTAATTAATTTATTTTTAAAATTTTTTTTCTTTTTTTAGATTGAGGTCGTTTCGGTACGTTGACCTAGTTCGTCCCTCGACTAAATTTTAAACTTTGTCATTTTGAAGAGTTGTTTTAAAAGCAAAGATTTTTGAGTTTTTTAAATGTTTTTGGCATACTTTAGATCAATAAAATTAAAAATAATGATAATAAAATTTCTCGTCCCGCCCTCGGGTAAAGCAATTTCGGTTCAACGACCTAGTCTTCAACTCACGACGAATTTTAAATATCAAATTTTTTAACTGAATGAAATAAAGTAAATTTTTGTTTTTAAATTCACACCAAACTTAAATTTAAAATTCATAAAATAAAATTTCATATAAATATTAATATTTTTACAATCTTAGATTTGAAAATAATATAGTTATATATATTAAGTTTTTAAAAACAAGGTAAAAATAAAAATAAAAATCTGTTTGGTCTTTTATCCCACTTTAATCAATCAAGTATTAACAAAAATATACGTCCCTCTTTTGGGTAAAGTAATTTCGGTTATATTACCTAGTTTTACTCCTGACGAATTTCTGAAATATTTTGGATTGATTGATTAAAGATATTTATACCTTATGAATAAACGGTAAATTTCGCAGTGATGAATTAAATTTTTGTATGATATCAATAATTTCGGTTTCGCATACCTAACTTTATTGAATATCAATTTAATACTTAATAGCGAACGATTCAGCGTTTATTATTAAAAGGTTAAAAACAATAAATAAAAACAAATAAAAACTGTACATACTTACCAGTGAGATAGAATTTTCAGAGACCTGCTTTATGAAATGTCCTGTTCTTATTGATTAAAAACGTTCCATATTAATTGATTTCGTTGCGAGGTTTTGACCTCTATATGAGACGTTTTTCAAAGACTGCATTCATTTTAAAACAAACCATAACCTTTATTTCATCAATAAAGGTTTAAAAAGCTTTACGTAGATTATCAAATAATGATAATCTATAATATCCTGTTTACACGCGGCCATTACATAATGGTTTACAATACAAATATGTTACATCGAAATCAGTTTCTTGAATGCAGTTTTTACACAATATCATACAAGCATGGACTCCAAATCTCGTCCTTATTTAAGTATGCGACAGCGGAAGCTCTTAATAATCACCTGAGAATAAACATGCTTAAAACGTCAACAAAAATGTTGGTGAGTTATAGGTTTAACCTATATATTATCAAATCATAATAATAGACCACAAGATTTCATATTTCAATACACATCCCATACATAGAGATAAAAATCATTCATATGGTGAACACCTGGTAACCGACATTAACAAGATGTATATTTAAGAATATCCCCATCATTCCGGGACACCCTTCGGATATGATATAAATTTCGAAGTACTAAAGCATCCGGTACTTTGGATGGGGTTCGTTAGGCCCAATAGATCTATCTTTAGGATTCGCGTCAATTAGGGTGTCTGTTCCCTAATTCTTAGATTACGAGACTTAATAAAAAGGGGCATATTCGATTTCGATAATTCAACCGTAGAATGTAGTTTCACGTACTTGTGTCTATTTTGTAAATCATTTATAAAACCTGCATGTATTCTCATCCCAAAAATATTAGATTTTAAAAGTGGGACTATAAATCACTTTCACAGATTTTTTACTTCGTCGGGAAGTAAGACTTGGTCACTGGTCGATTCACGAACCTATAACAAATATGTACATATATATCAAAGTATGTTCAAAATATATTTACAACACTTTTAATACATTTTGATGTTTTAAGTTTATTAAGTCAGCTGTCCTCGTTAGTAACCTACAACTAGTTGTCCACAGTTAGATGTACAAAAATAAATCGATATATATATATTTTCTTAAATCAATCCACTACCCAGTGTATACATATCTTAGTATTGATCACAACTCAAACTATATATATTTTGGAATCAACCTCAACCCTGTATAGCTAACTCCAACATTCACATATAGAGTGTCTATGGTTATTCCGAAATATATATAGATGTGTCGACATGATAGGTCGAAACATTGTATACGTGTCTATGGTATCTCAAGATTACATAATATACAATACAAGTTGATTAAGTTATGGTTGGAATAGATTTGTTACCAACTTTCAAGTAGCTAAAATGAGTAGTTTTTACCAATTTTGCTTTGCTCGCCATTTCTTCGTTTCTAATCCGTTTTGAATGATTTAAGTGGCCACGGTTTCGTATTGAACTTGACTTTATGAAACTAAATAGAAAAGGTATAGGTTTATAGTCAGAAATACAAGTTACAAGTCATTTTTGAAAGAGATAGTCATTTCAGTCAAAAGAACGACATCTTGATGACTGTTTCGAAAAACATACTTTCACTTTGAGTTTAACCATGATTTTTGTATATGGTTTCATGTTCATAAGAAAAATAATTTTCCCAGAAGTATAAGGTTTTAAATCAAAGTTTTTCATAGTTTTTAATTATCCAAACCAAAACAGCCCCCGGTTGTAACTACGACGGCATAAATCCGGTTTTATGGTGTTTATCGTGTTTCCGGGTTTTAAATCATTAAGTTAGCATATCATATAGATATATATCATGTGTATAGTTGATTTTAAAAGTGTAGTTAGAAGGATTAACTTTATTTGCGAACAAGTTTAAAATTAACTAAACTATGTTCTAGTGATTACTAGTTTACCACTTCGAATATGATAGCTTTTTATGTATGAATCGAATGATGTTATGAACATCATTACTACCTTAAGTTCCTTGAATAAACCTACTGGAAAAGAGAAAAATAGATCTAGCTTCAACGGATCCTTGGATGGCTCGAAGTTCTTGAAGCAGAATCATGACACGAAAACAAGTTCAAGTAAGATCATCACTTGAAATAAGATTGTTATAGTTATAGAAATTGAAACAAAGTTTGAATATGATTATTACCTTGTATTAGAATGATAACCTACTATAAGAAACAAAGATTTCTTGAGGTTGGATGATCACCTTACAAGATTGGAAGTGAGCTAGCAAACTTGAAAGTATTCTTGATTTTATGTAACTAGAACTTGTAAAATTTATGAAGAACACTTAGAACTTGAAGTTAGAACTTGAGAGAGATCAATTAGATGAAGAAAATTGAAGAATGAAAGTGTTTGTAGGTGTTTTTGGTCGTTGGTGTATGGATTAGATATAAAGGATATGTAATTTTGTTTTCATGTAAATAAGTCATGAATGATTACTCATATTTTTGTAATTTTATGAGATATTTCATGCTAGTTGCCAAATGATGGTTCCCACATGTGTTAGGTGACTCACATGGGCTGTTAAGAGCTGATCATTGGAGTGTATATACCAATAGTAAATATATCTAAAAGCTGTGTATTGTACGAGTACGAATACGGGTGCATACGAGTAGAATTGTTGATGAAACTGAACGAGGATGTAATTGTAAGCATTTTTGTTAAGTAGATGTATTTTGATAAGGGTCTTGAAGTCTTTCAAAATTGTATGAATACATATTAAAACACTACATGTATATACATTTTAACTGAGTCGTTAAGTCATCGTTAGTCGTTACATGTAAGTCTTGTTTTGAGACCTTTAGGTTAACGATCTTGTTAAATGTTGTTAACCCAAAGTTTATAATATCAAATGAGATTTTAAATTATTATATTATCATGATATTATGATATATTAATATATCTTAATATGATATATACATTTAAATGTCGTTACAACGATAATCGTTACATATATGTCTCGTTTTGAAATCCTTAAGTTAGTAGTCTTGTTTTTACTTATGTAGTTCATTGTTAATACACTTAATGATATATTTAATTATCATATTATCATGTTATATATAATATAACAATGTATTAATATGATTCATATATATTTAGTAAGACGTGGTTATAACGATAATCGTTATATGTATCGTTTCGAGTTTCATACGTCAATAGTCTCCTTTTTAAGTATATAACTTATTGTTACTATTTTTAATGAGATACTTGATGATAATTATATCATGTTAAACATATATATTTATTCATTTATGTATCATCATGTCATATACAACTTATAGCGTTCGTGAATCATTGGTCAAACTGGGTAATCAGACGTTTACAAAATTTCCGTTTCAATTAACCAAGTCTTAACAAGTTTGATTGCTTAACATGTTGGAAACATTTAATCATGTAAATATAGTTTTCATTAAACATATAATCATAGAAAGGTTCAGAAAAGTTTGGGTCACTACAGTACCTACCCGTTAAATAAATTTCGTCCCGAAATTTTAAGCGATTGGAGGTGTTGGCTCATCTTCTAGAAATAAGTGCGGGTACCTCTTCTTCATCTGATCTTCTCATTCCCAGGTGAACTCGGGTCCTCTACGAGCATTCCATCAAACCTTAATAATCGGTATCTTGTTTTGTTTAAGTCTCTTAACCTCACGATCCATTATTTCAACGGGTTCTTCAATGAATTGAAGATTTTCATTGATTTGGATTTCGTCCAACGGAATAGTGAGATCTTCTTTAGCAAAACATTTCTTCAAATTTGAGATGTGGAAAGTGTTATGTACAGCCGCGAGTTGTTGAGGTAACTCAAGTCGGTAAGCTACTGGTCCGACACGATCAATAATCTTGAATGGTCCAATATACCTTGGATTTAATTTCCCTCGTTTACCAAATCGAACAACACCTTTCCAAGGTGCAACCTTAAGCATAACCATCTCTCCAATTTCAAATTCTATATCTTTTCTTTTAATGTCGGCGTAGCTCTTTTGTCGACTTTGAGCGGTTTTCAACCGTTGTTGAATTTGGATGATCTTCTCAGTAGTTTCTTGTATTATCTCCGGATCCGTAATCTTTATATCCCCCACTTCACTCCAACAAATCAGAGACCTGCACTTTCTACCATAAAGTGCTTCAAACGGAGCCATCTCAATGCTTGAATGGTAGCTATTGTTGTAGGAAAATTCTGCTAACGGTAGATGTCGATCCGAACTGTTTCTGAAATCAATAACACATGCTCGTAGCGTATCTTCAAGCGTTTGTATCATCCTTTCACTCTGCCCATCAGTTTGTGGATGATAGGCAGTACTAATGTCTAGACGAGTTCCTAATGCTTGCTGTAATGTCTGCCAGAATCTTGAAATAAATCTGCCATCCCTATCAGAGATAATAGAGATTGGTATTCCATGTCTGGAGACGACTTCCTTCAAATACAGTCGTGCTAACTTCTCCATCTTGTCATCTTCTCTTATTGGCAGGAAGTGTGCTGATTTGGTGAGACGATCAACTATTACCCAAATAGTATCAAAACCACTTGCAGTCCTTGGCAATTTAGTGATGAAATCTATGGTAATGTTTTCCCATTTCCATTCCGGGATTTCGGGTTGTTGAAGTAGACCTGATGGTTTCTGATGCTCCGCTTTGACCTTAGAACACGTCAAACATTCCCCTACGTATTTAGCAACATCGGCTTTCATACCTGGCCACCAAAAATGTTTCTTGAGATCCTTGTACATCTTCCACGTTCCAGGATGTATTGAGTATCTGGTTTTATGAGCTTCTCTAAGTACCATTTCTCTCATATCTCCAAATTTTGGTACCCAAATCCTTTCTGCCCTATACCGGGTTCCATCTTCCCGAATATTAAGATGCTTCTCCGATACTTTGGGTATTTCATTCTTTAAATTTCCCTCTTTTAAAACTTCTTGTTGCGCCTCCTTTATTTGAGTAGTAAGGTTATTGTGAATCATTATATTCATATATTTTACTCGAATGGGTTCTCTGTCCTTTCTACTCAAGGCGTCGGCTACCACATTTACCTTCCCCGGGTGGTAACGAATCTCAAAGTCGTAATCATTCAACAATTCAATCCACCTACGCTGCCTCATGTTCAGTTGTTTCTGATTAAATATGTGTTGAAGACTTTTGTGGTCGGTATATATAATACTTTTGACCCCATATAAGCAGTGCCTCCAAGTCTTTAATGCAAAAACAACCGCGCCTAATTCCAAATCATGCGTCGTATAATTTTTCTCGTGAATCTTCAATTGTCTAGACGCATAAGCAATTACCTTCGTTCGTTGCATTAATACACAACCGAGACCTTGCTTTGAGGCGTCACAATATATCACAAAATCATCATTCCCTTCAGGCAATGACAATATAGGTGTCGTAGTTAGCTTTTTCTTCAATAACTGAAATGCCTTCTCTTGTTCATCCTTCCATTCAAATTTCTTCCCTTTATGCGTTAATGCAGTCAAGGGTTTTGCTATTTTGGAGAAATCTTGGATGAATCTTCTGTAGTAACCAGCCAATCCTAAAAATTGACATATATGCTTCGGAGTTTTTGGGGTTTCCCACTTTTCAACGATTTCGATCTTTGCCAGGTCCACCTGGATACCTTCTTTGTTCACTATGTGACCGAGGAATTGAACTTCTTCCAACCAAAATGCACACTTTGAAAACTTAGCGTACAGTTTTTCTTTCCTCAATACTTCTAGCACTTTTCTCAAATGTTCTTCGTGCTCTTGATCATTCTTTGAGTAAATAAGTATGTCATCGATGAAAACAATGACAAACTTGTCAAGATATGGCCCACACACTCGGTTCATAAGGTCCATGAACACAGCTGGTGCGTTAGTCAATCCAAACGGCATAACCATAAACTCGTAATGACCATAACGCGTCCTAAAAGCAGTTTTTGGAATATCATCCTCCTTTACTCGCATTTGATGATATCCAAAACGTAAATCGATCTTCGAATAAACCGACGAGCCTTATAGTTGATCAAATAAGTCGTCAATTCTCGGCAGTGGATAACGGTTTTTGATGGTAAGTTTGTTCAACTCTCTGTAGTCAATACACAACCTAAATGTACCATCTTTCTTCTTGACAAACAAAACAGGAGCTCCCCATGGTGATGTGCTTGGTCGAATGAAACTACGTTCTAATAGTTCTTGCAGTTGGCTTTGCAGTTCTTTCATCTCGTTGGGTGCGAGTGTGTAAGGAGCATGAGCTATTGGTGCAGCTCCTGGTACAAGATCTATTTGAAATTCAACAGATCGATGTGGAGGTAGTCCCGGTAATTCTTTCGGAAATACATCGGGAAATTCTTTTGCGACAAAAACATCATTGATGCTCTTTTCTTCAGTTTGTACTTTCTCGACATGTGCTAGAACAGCATAGCAACCTTTTCTTATTAGTTTTTGTGCCTTCAAATTACTAATAAGATGTAGCGTCGTGTTGCCCTTTTCTGCGTACACCATTAAGGGTTTTCCTTCTTCTCGTACAATGCGAATTGCATTTTTATAACATACGATCTCTGCTTTAACCTTCTTCAGCCAGTCCATGCCAACTATTACATCAAAACTCCCTAATTCTACTGGTATCAAATCAATCTTAAATATTTCGCTACCCAGTTTAATTTCTCGATTCCGGCATATATAATCTGCTGAAATTAATTTACCGTTTGCTAATTCGAGTAAAAATTTACTATCCAACGACGTCAATGGACAACTTAATTTAGCACAAAAATCTCTACTCATATAGCTTCTATCCGCACCCGAATCAAATAAAACATAAGCAGATTTATTGTCAATAAGAAACGTACCCGTAACAAGCTCCGGGTCTTCCTGTGCCTTTGCCGCATTAATATTGAAAACTCTTACGCGGCCTTGTCCATTCATGTTCTCCTGGTTCGGGCAATTTCTAATAATGTGGCCCGGTTTTCCACATTTATAACAAACTACATTGGCATAACTTGCTCCGACACTACTTGCTCCACCATTACTCATTCCGACACCATTTGTTCCTTTCGTTCTGTTAACCCCTGGTCCGTAGACCTCACACTTCACCGCGCTATGACCATTTCTTTTACACTTATTGCAAAATTTGGTGCAGAACCCCGAGTGATACTTTTCACACCTTTGGCATAGCTGCTTCTGATTATTGTTGTTGTTGCGGTTGTTATTGTTGTTGGGATGATTGTTGTTGTTGTTGTTGTTGTTGTTGTTGTTGTTGTTGTTGTTATTGGGCCGTTTGTTATAGTTGCGATTGATGTTGCGATTGTTGGGATAGTTGTTGCGATTATTGTTGTAATTGCTGTTGTTGTTGTATTGGTGATTCTTATCACCGTTTTCCTCCCACTTTATTTTGACTTGCTTCACATTGGCCTCTTCAGCCGCCTGTTCTTTAATTCTTTCCTCAATCTGGTTCACTAGTTTGTGAGCCATTCTACATGCCTGTTGTATGGAGGCGGGCTCGTGTGAACTTATATCTTCTTGGATTCTTTCCGGTAATCCTTTCACAAACGCGTCAATCTTCTCTTCCTCATCTTCGAACGCTCCCGAACACAATAGGGACAATTCTGTGAATCGTCTTTCATACGTGGTAATATCAAATCCTTGGGTTCGTAACCCTCTAAGTTCTGTCTTGAGCTTATTGACCTCGGTTCTGGGACGGTACTTCTCGTTCATCAAGTGCTTGAATGCTGACCACGGTAGTGCGTAAGCATCATCTTGTCCTACTTGCTCTAGATAGGTATTCCACCATGTTAACGCAGTACCTGTGAAGGTATGCGTAGCGTACTTTACTTTGTCCTCTTCAGTACACTTACTTATGGCAAACACCGATTCGACCTTCTCGGTCCACCGTTTCAATCCGATCGTTCCTTCGGTTCCATCAAATTCCAAAGGTTTGCAGGCAGTGAATTCTTTGTAGGTGCATCCTACACGATTTCCTGTACTGCTAGATCCAAGGTTATTGTTGGTATGTAGCGCAGCCTGTACTGCGGCTATGTTTGAAGCTAGAAAAGTACGGAGTTCCTCTTCATTCATATTCACGGTGTGTCGAGTAGTCGGTGCCATTTCCTTCAAAATAGTCAAATGGAACAAGTTAATCATACAGAATATTAAGAGTAGTTAATAGTATTTCGTAGCATAATATGAACTCATTTATAAAAGCTTTTTCTTCATATTAGCGTTTTATAAGTTTAAATTCGGGTAGTACCTACCCGTTAAGTTCATACTTAGTAGCTAATATACAATTCAACTACTACAATTCTATATGAAAAACTGATTATAATAATATTTCGCGTTCAAACTTTTACACAATATTTTACAAACTTACAATACCGCTTATTTTACATATAGCATGAAATATAGCACACAATAAATTTGATACAAGATGGTTGTGATGATAATTCTAGCTAGTACACAAGTCGTTCAGCAAAGGCAATAAAGACACGTAATTCATACGTCCAGAAATAAGTCATGCATTCTGGTTTTACTAGGACTACTTCCCATCCTTGGTCTTGTGGAACATAACCGTTATGGCCGTTGATAAGACAGCGTGTTGTAACGTCGTCAAAGGGACGAGGGTTACGTAATGTCCAACAGTCCTGTAACAATCTAAAAACCTCATTTCTTACCCCAATTACCGACTCCGTCACTTGTGGGAACGTTTTGTTTAATAGTTGTAGCCCGATGTTCTTGTTCTCACTTTGGTGAGAAGCGAACATTACTAACCCGTAAGCATAACATGCTTCTTTATGTTGCATGTTAGCCGCTTTTTCTAAATCACGAAGTCCTATATTCGGATATATTGAGTCAAAATAATTTCTTAACCCGTTGCGTAAAATAGCATTTGGGTTCCCCGCAATATATGCGTCAAAGTAAACACATCGTAACTTATGGATTTCCCAATGTGATATCCCCCATCTTTCAAACGAAAGCCTTTTATAAACCAAGGCATTCTTGGAACGTTCTTCGAATGTCTTACAAACTGATCTCGCCTTAAATAGTTGTGCCAAGGAATTCTGACTGACTCTAGACAAGATTTCATCAATCATGTCTCCAGGTAGGTCTCTTAAAATATTGGGTTGTCTATCCATTTTGTGTTTTTATACTGTAAAATAGACAAGAGTTAGATTCATAAAAAAAATACTTATTAATACAAGCAATTTTTTTTTACATATATCATAAAGCATAAGCACACTATATTACATATATTACACCACACGAATACAACTATCTTATTCCGACTCGCTCGTTTCTTCTTCTTCGGTTTTGGTTCGTTTTGCCAAGTTTCTAGGGATATATGATGTTCCCCTAATACGAGCCGTCGTTTTTCACATTGGTTTAGAAAAACTGGTGGTTTAGAGGTTCCCGGGTTATTGTCACAACTTAAGAAATACGGGTGTTGACGATACATATAAAGTTCATCGGGTTTGGAATCAAATTTCTCTATTTTTATGCCCTTTCTCTTATTGTTCTCTTTTGCCTTATTAAATTGTGTTGGGGTAATTTCTATAACATCATCAGAATCCTTGTCGGGATCCGATTCATCGGAGAATTGGTAATCCTCCCAATACTTTGCTTCCTTGGCGGAAACACCATTGACCATAATTAACTTTGGTCGGTTGGTTGAGGATTTTCTTCTACTTAACCGTTTTATTATTTCCCCCACTGGTTCTATTTCTTCTTCCGGTTCCGATTCTTCTTCCGGTTCCGACTCTTCTTCCGGTTCCTCTTCGGGAACTTGTGAATCAGTCCACGAATCATTCCAATTTACATTTGACTCTTCATTATTATTAGGTGAGTCAATGGGACTTGTTCTAGAGGTAGACATCTATCACATAATATCAAACACGTTAAGAGATTAATATATCACATAATATTCACATGTTAAAAATATATAGTTTCCAACAAAATTTGTTAAGTAATCATTTTTCAAGTAAACACGGTCGAAGTCCAGACTCACTAATGCATCCTAACAAACTCGATAAGACACACTAATGCAAAAATTCTGGTTCTCTAAGACCAACGCTCGGATACCAACTGAAATGTCCCGTTCTTATTGATTAAAAACGTTCCATATTAATTGATTTCGTTGCGAGGTTTTGACCTCTATATGAGACGTTTTTCAAAGACTGCATTCATTTTAAAACAAACCATAACCTTTATTTCATCAATAAAGGTTTAAAAGGCTTTATGTAGATTATCAAATAATGATAATCTAAAATATCCTGTTTACACGCGACCATTACATAATGGTTTACAATACAAATATGTTACAACAAAATAAGTTTCTTGAATGCAGTTTTTACACAATATCATACAAGCATGGACTCCAAATCTCGTCCTTATTTAAGTATGCGACAGCGGAAGCTCTTAATAATCACCTGAGAATAAACATGCTTAAAACGTCAACAAAAATGTTGGTGAGTTATAGGTTTAACCTATATATTATCAAATCATAATAATAGACCATAAGATTTCATATTTTAATACACATCCCATACATAGAGATAAAAATCATTCATATGGTGAACACCTGGTAACCGACATTAACAAGATGTATATTTAAGAATATCCCCATCATTCCGGGTCACCCTTCGGATATGATATAAATTTCGAAGTACTAAAGCATCCGGTACTTTGGATGGGGTTTGTTAGGCCCAATAGATCTATCTTTAGGATTCGCGTCAATTAGGGTGTCTGTTCCCTAATTCTTAGATTACCAGACTTAATAAAAAGGGGCATATTCGATTTCGATAATTCAACCATAGAATGTAGTTTCACGTACTTGTGTCTATTTTGTAAATCATTTATAAAACCTGCATGTATTCTCATCCCAAAAATATTAGATTTTAAAAGTGGGACTATAAATCACTTTCACAGATTTTTTACTTCGTCGGGAAGTAAGACTTGGCCACTGGTCGATTCACGAAACTATAACAAATATGTACATATATATCAAAGTATGTTCAAAATATATTTACAACACTTTTAATACATTTTGATGTTTTAAGTTTATTAAGTCAGCTGTCCTCGTTAGTAACCTACAACTAGTTGTCCACAGTTAGATGTATAGAAATAAATCGATATATATTATCTTGAATCAATCCACGACCCAGTGTATACATATCTCAGTATTGATCACAACTCAAACTATATATATTTTGGAATCAACCTCAACCCTGTATAGCTAACTCCAACATTCACATATAGAGTGTCTATGGTTGTTCCGAAATATATATAGATGTGTCGACATGATAGGTTGAAACATTGTATACGTGTCTATGGTATCTCAAGATTACATAATATACAATACAAGTTGATTAAGTTATGGTTGGAATAGATTTGTTACCAATTTTCACGTAGCTAAAATGAGTAGTTTTTACCAATTTTGTTTTGCTCGCCATTTCTTCGTTTCTAATCTGTTTTGAGTGATTTAAGCGGCCACGATTTCGTATTGAACTTGACTTTATGAAACTAAACAGAAAAGGTAGAGGTTTATAGTCGGAAATACAAGTTACAAGTCGTTTTTGAAAGAGGTAGTCATTTCCGTCGAAAGAACGACATCTTGATGACTGTTTTGAAAAACATACTTTCACTTTGAGTTTAACCATGATTTTTGGATATGGTTTCATGTTAATAAGAAAAATCATTTTCCCAGAAGTATAGCTTTTAAATCTTCATAGTTTTTAATTATCCAAACCAAAACAGCCCCCGGTTGTAACTACGACGGCGTAAATCCGGTTTTATGGTGTTTATCGTGTTTCCGGATTTAAATCATTAAGTTAGCATATCATATAGATATAGATCATGTGTATAGTTTATTTTAAAAGTGTAGTTAGAAGGATTAACTTTATTTGCGAACAAGTTTAGAATTAACTAAACTATGTTCTAGTGATTACTAGTTTACCACTTCGAATATGATAGCTTTTTATGTATGAATCTAATGATGTTATGAACATCATTACTACCTTAATTTCCTTGGATAAACCTACTGGAAAAGAGAAAAATGCATCTAGCTTCAACGGATCCTTGGATGGCTCGAAGTTCTTGAAGCAGAATCATGACACGAAAACAAGTTCAAGTAAGATCATCACTTGAAATAAGATTGTTATAGTTATTGAAATTGAACCAAAGTTTGAATATGATTATTACCTTATATTAGAATGATAACCTACTATAAGAAACAAAGATTTCTTGAGGTTGGATGATCACCTTACAAGATTGGAAGTGAGCTAGCAAACTTGAAAGTATTCTTGATTTTATGTAACTAGAACTTGTAGAATTTATGAAGAACACTTAGAACTTGAAGTTAGAACTTGAGAGAGATCAATTAGATGAAGAAAATTGAAGAATGAAAGTATTTGTAGGTGTTTTTGGTCATTGGTGTATGGATTAGATATAAAGGATATGTAATTTTGTTTTCATGTAAATAAGTCATGAATGATTACTCATATTTTTGTAATTTTATGAGATATTTCATGCTAGTTGCCAAATGATGGTTCCCACATGTGTTAGGTGACTCACATGGGCTGCTAAGAGCTGATCATTGGAGTGTATATACCAATAGTACATACATCTAAAAGCTGTGTATTGTACGAGTACGAATACGGGTGCATACGAGTAGAATTGTTGATGAAACTGAACGAGGATGTAATTGTAAGCATTTTTGTTAAGTAGATGTATTTTGATAAGGGTCTTGAAATATTTCAAAATTGTATGAATACATATTAAAACACTACATGTATATACATTTTAACTGAGTCGTTAAGTCATCGTTAGTCGTTACATGTAAGTCTTGTTTTGAGACCTTTAGGTTAACGATCTTGTTAAATGTCGTTAACCCAAAGTTTATAATATCAAATGAGATTTTAAATTATTATATTATCATGATATTATGATATATTAATATATCTTAATATGATATATACATTTAAATATCGTTACAACGATAATCGTTACATATATGTCTCGTTTCAAAATCCTTAAGTTAGTAGTCTTGTTTTTACTTATGTAGTCCATTGTTAATACACTTAATGATATATTTAATTATCATATTATCATGTTATATATAATATAACAATGTATTAATATGCTTCATATATATTTAGTAAAACGTGGTTATTACGATAATCGTTATATGTATCGTTTCGAGTTTCATACGTCAATAGTCTCCTTTTTAAGTATATAACTTATTGTTACTATTTTTAATGAGATACTTGATGATCATTATATCATGTTAAACATATATATTTATTCATTTATGTATCATCATGTCATATACAACTTATAGCATTCGTGAATCATTGGTCAAACTGGGTAATCAGACGTTTACAAAATTTCCGTTTTAATTAACCAAGTCTTAACAAGTTTGATTGCTTAACATGTTGGAAACATTTAATCATGTAAATATAGTTTTCATTAAACATATAATCATAGAAAGGTTCGGAAAAGTTCGGGTCACTACACTTTAATTGACTCATAAGAGAGTCGTTCGATTTGGTTCTCCATTGCTGCATAAGCGTAACCTCGATTCTTCAATAACTTTTCTTCTAGACATATGAACGGTCCTTCTCTGCATAGAGTAACGAACTCAGTATTGGAATGTGTCTGATTGTTCGAACATTTCCCTTCATGTGACCATTTTCCGCATTTATGACATCTTTCAAGGTGTCGTGCTCTTATTTTTGTTGCAGATTTTGATTTTCCTTTACCAAAATATATCTTATTATGATTGTTCCTGAGTTCTTTCCTCACTTCGTCCATTTTGCCTCTTGTGAATGATACCAGTTCACTCGGGAAAATGTTATTATTACGTTTAGTAATCATAGCGTGTAGTAGTAGACCATGGTTCAGATCAAAGGAATTCTTCATCTCGTAAAACCTAAAAGAAATAAAAATTCAGAATGGAGGGAGAAGAATAGTTCTTTAGGGTCACCTAGGGAAACACCATTCGGATTCCATTTTCAAGAACTACACGAAAACAGAAAATCTAACCCTAGACAGCATTGTACTATCCTTTAAAACATTTGAATCTCCCCACACTTAGTTAACTGTGGTATCGAAATTGTGATTAACTTCATTATTAACTTCAATTGGAACATCAACAACTTGCATATCTCTGACTTTTACTTCAAGCCATTTGTTGATTTCCTCTGTAACATTCACAAATTCAATTAACATCGCCTTTTCTTTAGGCGACAAATTGGATACTAATCGGTTACATAACTTAAAGTTCCCCTTAATCCTAGCATCTTGAATGCGTTTATAAAGTTTCTTCGTTGCACTGTTAAAAATGGGTTCATCTAATTTCGTATCAATAACGGGGTTCTTTGTTATCGGGTCATCATTAGGTGTTTCTTCATCTTCCCCACATTTAGGCGTTTTTATTGGTTCAACAGTTTTGGTTGGTGGAGATCTAAACTTTCGGTTCACAAAGGTGACCAATTTGTCACCATCCCTAAGTGTCATTCTACTTTCTCTTACATCAAAGAACGCCTCGATGGTTGCTAAAAATGGGTGACCTAAAATTAGAGGAATATCAAGGTCTTCCTCCATATTAATAACTACGAAGTTTGCAGCGAAGGTCAAACTTCCCACTTTAACAAGTAAATTATTGGCTATTCCAACCGGGTGTTTAACGGTTTGATCAAATAATTGAACACCTATTCTGGTTGGTCTTAATTTACCCACACCTAATCTTTTGTATAAGGAAAGAGGCATAACATTTGCACTTGCACTTAAATCTGCGAGCCCATTATACATAGCACCATCATTAAGCAAGCAAGAAATGATAAATTCTCTTGGGTCTCCTACTTTAGTAAGTAGAGTTGGTTTGTTAACCTTTTCTGGGTGATCTTTTCTTGGTTCTTTCACTTCTACTTGAACTTCTTGTTCACTTTTTACCCCTTTTCTTGGAATGGGAGGTTTATATAGAAATTCTTCTTCATCGCTCCAATTTGAAGCCTCTCTGTCTTCCAATTTTGGTTTTTCATATGTGGTTTAAAACATATTTATGTTTTCATTCTGAGGGTTTTCTTGGGTGATGAAATTATGATTAACTTCATTGTCAACTTCCCTCGGACCATGAATATAGTGTTTAACTCTGTGACCATTAACTTTAAATTCAATCCCATTTGAATTTATCAATTCTATTGTTCCGTATGGGAAAACTCTTTTGAATATGAATGGTCCAGACCATCTTGATTTCAACTTTCTAGGAAATAGCTTGAATAGTGAATTGAAAAGAACAACTCGGTCTCCTTCCTTAAATTCTTTTGAACTTCTGAATCTTTTATCATGCCATTTCTTCGTTCTTTCCTTATAGATTAACGAATTTTCATATGCATCATGTCTTAATTCTTCTAATTCGTTTAGTTGACTTAATTGTAGACGACCGGCTTCATGCAAATCAAGATTACATGTTTTCAAAGCCCAGAATGCTTTGTTCTCAATTTCTACTGGAAGGTAACATGCTTTTCCGTAAACGAGTTTAAAAGGTGTGGTACCAATTGGAGTTTTGTAGGCTGTTCTAAAAGCCCAGAGTGCATCCTCCAATTTCATGGACCATCTTCGGATTTGATCCTACAGTTTTCTCTAGAATACGTTTTAAAGCTCGGTTGGTATTTTTAACTTGTCCACTTATTTGTGGATGATAAGCAGTTGAGATTTTATGAGTTACTCCATATCTTTTGAGAACTTTCTCAAGTTGATTGTTACAAAAATGAGTTCCCCGATCACTTATTAAAGCTTTCGGTGTTCCGAACCTAGCAAAAAGACATTTTAAGAAATTGACTACAACTCGTGCATCGTTAGTTGGGAGAGCTTGTGCTTCCGCCCATTTAGATACATAATCAATGGCAACGAGAATGTACAGATTATTATGAGATTTTGGAAATGGACCCATAAAGTCAATACCCCAAACATCGAATACTTCACATACTTGAATGACATTTTGTGGCATTTCATCACGTTGACTTATTTTTCTGGCCCTTTGACATGCATCACAGGATTTACAAAGAAGGTGTGCGTCTTTGAAAATTGTAGTCCAATAGAATCCAGCGTCGTAAACTTTTCTTGCTGTGAGTTGAGGCCCATAATGCCCTCCTGTTGGTCCTGTGTGACAATGGTTTAAGATTTGACTAGCTTCATCTCCGAATATGCATTGGCGTATTATTCCATCGGGACAACTTTTAAACAAATGTGGATCTTCCCAAAAATAGTGTTTTATATCACTAAAGAATTTCTTTCATTTTTGGTACGACAATCCTTTTTCAAGGAATCCACATACTAAGTAGTTTGCATAGTCTGTAAACC
Source organism: Rutidosis leptorrhynchoides (assembly GCF_046630445.1). Classification (NCBI taxonomy): domain Eukaryota; kingdom Viridiplantae; phylum Streptophyta; class Magnoliopsida; order Asterales; family Asteraceae; genus Rutidosis; species Rutidosis leptorrhynchoides. The sequence goes on from NC_092333.1 coordinate 171,677,553, forward strand.
ATGGAATTTCATTATAATCGATTTTCAATAGATATTCATCAGGAAAGTTATCTTGTATAGCCAATTCATTTAGAACTTCTAATTCAGGATTTTCAAGGCGAGAAAGATGATCAGCGTCGAGATTTTCTGCTCCCTTTTTGTCTCGAATTTCAATATCGAATTCTTGTAAGAGTAAGATCCAATGGATTAATCGTGGTTTGGCATCTTGTTTTGAAAATAGGTATCTAAGAGCAGAATGATCAGTATAGACCACCGTTTTAGCTAGAACGAGATATGAACGAAATTTGTCAAAAGCAAAGACAATAGCAAGGAGTTCTTTTTCAATAGTTGTGTAATTTTTTTGTGCTCCTTGTAACATCTTACTAGCGTAATAGATAGGTTAAAATCATTTTTTAATCCTTTGTCCTAAAACGGCTCCCATTGCAAAATCACTTGCATCGCACATGAGTTCAAATGGTAGATTCCAATTTGGAGTTATCATGATCGGCGCATTAGTGAGTTTTTCTTTAAGAATATAAAAAGATTTGATGCATTCATCTGAAAAGATGAATAGAGCATCCTTTTCTAGGAGTTTATTCATAGGAGTGGCAATTTTAGAAAAGTCTTTTATGAAACGTCGGTAAAAACCGGCATGCCCTAGAAAACTCCTAACTCCTCTAACATTGGTGGGATGTGGAAGTTTAGAAATTACATCTACTTTAGCTTTATCCACTTCAATTCCTTCCTTTGAAATTTTATGACCAAGAATGATGCTTTCTCTAACCATGAAATGGCATTTTTCCCAATTAAGAACTAGATTTGATTGCTCGCATCTAATAAGCATTCGTTCAAGATTAACTAGACATGTTTCAAAAGTATCACCGAAGACTGAAAAGTCATCCATGAAAACTTCCATGCATTCTTCTATCATATCGTGAAAAATCACCATCATGCACCTTTGAAAGGTTGCAGGGGCGTTGCAAAGTCCAAATGGCATGCGTTTGTAAGCAAAAGTACCATAAGGGCACGTGAAGGTGGTTTTCTCTTGGTCCTCGGGTGCGATTGGAATTTGAAAGTATCCGGAGAAACCGTCAATAAAACAATAGTAACTGGTAAGACCCTAATAATAATTGTACAGCAGTGTAATTATGGTACATGAAGTGTGGGTGACTTTGTATATTAAAACAGAGGTCAGAGAGCGATCTGGGCTGGGTGCGCTCAGCGCACACATAGGGGTGCGCCTGGCGCACTCCTCACTATAGCCGGGTTCTGCTTATTTTAATTAGATATTTTGATGGACTTTTTGGTAATTTCACTTGTGGGCGAGTTTGAGGCCAGTAGGTCAGATCCTGGGGGTGTCTTTCACTCCATTTCCAACAACCTCATCCTATCCACTTCAATTTTAGAGAGAGAGAGAGAGTGAGATTCTTGTGTGAGAAAGCTCAATCAAAGGAAAAAGGAGCTAGTTTTGAGTCTTAGCTCGAGTTATAAAGTTGTTCATCTCCTCTCTAGCTACGTTTTGGTTGTAGTGGTACGTTCTAACTTTAATTTCCTTACTTTGATTTTGTGTAAGGGTTAGGGTTTGGGTAAATGGTGAACATAAAACCCATGTTTGGCGATTTTGGGTGTTCTTGGGTAAGATTGAGTCATGTAGACTCAATAGCAACTAACCTAGGGTTTTAAAGTATTAATTGGGTTGTATGAACATAAATTGGTTAGTAATTACTAGCACACCTAAATGTTTAGTAAATGGGTGTTAGGAGGGTTTGTGGAAGACCCGAAATGGGTGTGTTGACATTAAAGTGATTAAATGAGTAATTGTTGACCTAGTTGGGCAAGATGGGTGTGAAATGTCATAAGTTTGTGTAAGACGGTGTTGTTAGACCTTAATCACTAGCTTTTAGTGATTGATGATGGGTCTTGACCTTAAATGACAGTTTTGGTAAATGAGGCATTTAATGCAATTAAGTCATTGAATACACATGTGTAAAGTGTTGGCATTTAGTCCAACTAGTTCGTGTGTTAATGGAGTACTTATTATATTAGGTACTTTGCCTTGAAGCTTGCGGAGTTATAAAATCGTCACCAAATTGTTAAGGTGAGTGGAGTAATTATACATGTATGTATATGGTGTATTTATTTGTATGCTATGGTATGACCCACGGAGCCGGGAGTGCCATAGTATGTGTGAGTGTACTATGATGTGAACCACGGAGCCGGTAGCATCATGGTGCACATGTTGTGATGTGAACTACGGAGCCGGTAGCATCAAAGTGTGAACCACGGAGCCGGTAGCACTATAAAAAAATTAGGTGTGAACCACGGAGCCGGTAGCACCGAAGTGTGAACCACGAAGCCGGTAGCACTATAAAAGAGTATGACTCAAATGCGTAGTGACGTGAACCACGGAGCCGGTAGCGTCATAGCATTACGTATGGTGTGAACCACGGAGCCGGTAGCACCATGACGTGTGTATGGTTAACCATATAGATTGTGTGTGTGTTGTTGTATAGCATAATATATTATTTTGGTGAATATGCTAATGATTATGCTAGTTGCGGTATTTGGAGGTTATTAGCTTATACTCGGAGTTTGTATGCTAATTGTTGTTACTAGCGAATATTACGGTGTATCTAAGTGCATGCAAGTAGGTATATTATATATGTATATGTATAATTATTGCATTCACTAAGCTTTATTTACCCTCTCGTTGTTTATCTTTTTATAGGCTCCGGCGTTGACAAGGGTAAGGGTATTCGATTGGATTAGAGATCCCGCTTGTTGTTTAGGGGACACTTTTGGTATGTGATAGCTTTTGGAGTTTGACCGAGACTTGGGTAGTTTAACCCCAAACACCATGCTCATAGTGTCGTTTGGAAATTAAAATAATGTGGTCGAAACTCATTATTTGTACGAAACTCGTAAAACGGCCGATGTGGGCCCCGTTTTGTAAAACTCATTTTATGTTTGAATCGTATGAGTTTTTCATATTAGAACATGTTGTGAAAAGCGTTTCGTCTAATTATGTCGGGAAGTGGGAGATCTTTATTTGAAAAATTGCAAAACCGGACAGAACTGAATTGGGGTCTATGCGCGCCGCGCACCCTTTGGTGGTGCACGTGGCGCACTCCACTGTTATTAAAAAAAAAAAATTCTTTCGCGCATTCGGATGGTTACTGGATTGGGTTGTTACAAGTGATATCAGAGCATGGTCTAAGGGATTTAGGCGACTTGAGATAGGTGCCTAGACTTAGACTTAATTGTGTATGCACATTATGCGGGACTTGTAGGAGATGGGTCGGACCGGGCGTTGGTTAAGTGCTTAGGTTTATGTGATCTAACCTTGCGCTAATTGTTTTGTGTTGTGTTTAGCAATCATCAAGCGAGATAGACGTTGTGCTAGCAAGTTAATGCGACGTGCTCGCGTAACAATGATTAGCTACCATTGTTACGGGTTCAAATCGTGTCAAACAAGCAATGTACGACTATTGTTGAGCAAGATGGGGTAGTGTGGTGTATATGTATATACATATGTGTTAAGTCCTTTCGTTTCGTTGTTTAATTTTTTTCCCTTTTATAGAATGAAGATGAGAAATGGACACGACACTAATGACGGAAGTACGAGTGAGGACGTTGAGTTCACGGCCAAAGTTGAGGCCATCTTTAAACGTTAAAAAGCGGAGTTTCTCGAAGATGTTCCTAGGCACGATTGACGAGCAACTAGTCAATGTGGTAAAGGAGCAAGTTAAGGCCATTCTTCAAGAGGATAATGTGGGGAGACGAGACTTCTTCTATAAGAATTTCAAGGACTCTCAACCTCCCACCTTCGATGTGAACGGGACCCACTTAAGAGTGCCCGTTGAATCGCCGATATGGAGGGGGCTTTTCGTACATGTGAATGCCCTCTCGATAAAAAGACGAGATATGGTTGTAGCATGTTAAGAGGTGATGCTAAATTGTGGTGGGACGCGAAAATCCAACTTTATGGCGAAGAACAATGCATGGAATTCACTTGGGATGAATTCAAGAAGGAGTTTTTCGACGAATACCGAACTTCGGCCGATCTTACAAGGCTTAAGGACGAGTTACGTTCCTTGAGGCAAGGATCGATGGATTTGAACACTCTCAAATCCGTTTTCTTGTCAAAAACCCAATTTTGCCCGTAGTATGTCGGGAATGATAAAATGTTGAAAGAAGATTTTTACCGAATCTTGAACGATAACTATCAAGAAAAGATTAGTGTAAATGTGATAAAAAGCTTTGATGAATTGTTCAACATGGCAAAGGGTTTTGAGGCGCTCGTTTTGAGAAAGAGTGGCTTTACTTTCGACAAAAGAAAGTTTGAGGGTTCGAGCCATTCGAACTTTTCAAACAAGAATAGCAAGAAGGGCTCCGAAAGCGTTGGTAGTGTGAAGAAGGGTGCGTCCGGGGGCTTTCGACCCAAATGTTATAATTGTGGACGACAAGGACACATGGCTCGTGATTGTACAAATGCATCATCTACACCCAAGCTCACTTGTTATAATTGTGGTAAAGAAGGGCACAAGAGGCCGGAATGTCCCGATTTGAATAATGATCATGTTAAGAAGTTAGAGAAGGCAGCGGGTATGGCTAGGGGTCGCAATTACTTGATGACCAATGAGGAAGCCAAGCAATCTAACGAAGTTGTTTCATGTACTTTCATGGTTAATTCTAATCCGGCAAGGATACTCTTTGATAGTGGTGCAAACTTGTCGTTTGTGTCACCAAAATTTGTGCCTAAACTTAATAAACCGTTAGCTAAGTTAAGTCTTCCGATAGAAGTTGAAATAGCGGATGGCAAGACGGTGCTAGTGGTTGATGTGTGTAAAAATTGTAATGTTGTGTTTGGTGCCGAAAATTTTAAAAGCGATCTCATTCCGATGACTTTGGGTGATTTTGATATCGTTGTTGGTATGGATTGGCTCGATCATAATAGAGCCGATATTGCATGCCATGATAAGTTTATTCGGGTAAAGACCCCAAGTGGGGGAGAGTTAATTATTCACGGTGATAAACGAAGAAGACTTGTGCCGATATGCACTTTTGCACGGGCACGTCGTTTCCTTGTTAGTGGTGGCATGGCTTTTCTTGCCCATGTTGTTGATACTCGAGATGAGCCACCATCCATTCGTGAAATTCCGGTGGTGAATGAATTTGAAGACATTTTTTCGGATGAGTTATCGGGTGTTCCGGTGGAAAGACAAGTTGAATTTCGCATTGAGTTGGTTCCGGGGGCTACCCCCATTGCTAAAACTCCTTATCGTTTAGCACCAACAGAAATGCAGGAGTTTTTAAATCAAACCCAAGAGTTGCTTGAAAAGGGTTTCATTCGACAGAGTGCTTCGCCATGGGGCGCTCCGGTTTTATTTGTGAAAAAGAAGGATGGTAGTATGCGGATGTGTATCGATTATCGGGAGTTGAATAAAGTGACGATCAAGAATCGTTATCCATTGCCTCGGATTGAGGATTTGTTTGATCAACTCCAAGGTGCAACGTATTTCTATAAAATCGACCTACGGTCCGGCTATCACCAAATGCGGGTCCGTGAGGAAGATATCGAGAAAACGGCTTTTCGAACTCGTTATGGGCATTTTGAATTTGTGGTAATGCCTTTTGGTCTTACGAATGCACCGGCGGCATTCATGGATCTTATGAACCGAGTGTGCCAACCTATGTTGGACAAGTCAGTAATTGTGTTCATTGACGACATACTTGTCTATTCGAAGAGTTTGAAGGAACATGAACATCATTTGCGGTGCGTGTTAAAGACGTTGCGGAAGGAGAAGTTATATGCTAAATTCTTCAAATGTGAATTTTGGCTAAGGGAAGTTCAATTCCTTGGCCATATTGTGAACAAAAATGGTATTCAAGTAGATCCGGGGAAGATAGAGACGGTAAAGAGTTGGGGACGACCGACTACGCCTACGGAAATCCGAAGTTTTCTCGGATTGGCTGGTTATTATCGTCGATTTATCCAAGACTTTTCCAAGATTTCTTCTCCATTGACGAAGTTAACGAGAAAGAATGCGAGATTTAATTGGGAGAACGAGCAAGAAATTGCTTTTCAATTGTTAAAAGAGAAGTTGTGTCAAGCTCCGGTGCTAGTTTTGCCGGAAGGGGTGGAAGACATGACGGTCTATTGTGATGCTTCTTTAAATGGGCTCGGTTGTGTTCTAATGCAAAGGGATAAAGTCATCGCTTATGCCTCTCGACAATTAAAGGAACACGAAACGAGATATCCGACTCATGATCTTGAGTTGGCGGTGGTTGTTCATGCGTTGAAAATTTGGCGCCATTACTTGTATGGTGTCAAGTGTACGATTTATTCGGATCACAAGAGTTTGAAACATCTTTTTGATCAAAGAGATTTGAATTATCGTCAACGTATATGGATGGATGTGGTGAAAGATTACGATTGTGAAATACTTTATCATCCGGGCAAGGCGAATGTGGTCGCGGATGTGTTAAGTCGAAAGAGTCATCACCCGGCGTTACGATTGGGATTGTTACGCATGATTATTACTAACGACTTTCTTGAAAAACTTGGTGTGATTCAAATTGAAGCTTACGTTCACAACAAGCATGCGGAACGAATTGTGGGGCAATCGGAATTCATTACTATGGGTTCGCATGGTTTGTTGTCTTTTCAAGGAAGAGTGTGGATGCCTAAGATGGGGGATTATCGACGATTGCTACTTGATGAAGCATATAAGTCAAAGTATTCCATTCATCCGGGTGCAACAGAAATGTATCTTGATTTAAGGAAGGAGTATTGGTGGCCGGGCTTGAAAAGTGATGTTGTTAAGTATGTTGATCAATGCGTCACGTGTTTGCAAGTTAAAGCCGAACACCAAAAGTCATATGGTAAGTTACAACCGTTAGAAATCCCGAAGTGGAAATGGGAGCACATTACCATGGATTTTATCACAAAGTTACCAAAGACGGCGAGAACCCAATTTGATTCAATTTGGGTGATAATTGACCGATTAACAAAAAGTGCTTTGTTTCTTCCCATTCGGGAAGCGATATCGTCGGAGACCTTGGCTAAATTGTTTATCAAGGAAGTAGTCGCTCGACATAGGGTTCCTATATCTATTATTTCGGATCGAGATACCCGTTTTACATCTCGGTTTTGGGAAAAGTTTCATGAAGATATGGGTACACAATTAAAATTGAGCACGACGTACCATCCTCAAACTGACGGTCAAACCGAACGTACGAATCAAACTTTTGAGGATATGTTACAGGCGTGCATTATCGATTTTGGTGGTAGTTGGGATGGGCACTTGCCTTTGGTGGAATTCTCGTACAATAATAGTTATCATACTAGTATCGGGATGCCACCTTATGAGATGCTTTATGGACGGAGGTGCCGAACTCCGATTTGTTGGGGTGAAGTTGGTCAAAAAGAAATCAGGAGTACCGATTTGGTCTTAGAAACGAATAGCAAGATTGATATGATTCGGGATCATTTGAAAAAGGCGCAAGATAGACAAAAGTCGTATGCCGACAAGCGTAGACGAATGATTGAATTTCAAGAAGGTGACATGGTGATGCTTAAGGTTTCGCCATGGAAGGGTGTTATTCGGTTTCGAAAATGGGGAAAGCTAGCTCCTCGGTTTATTGGGCCATTTAAAATTCTAGCTCGTGTTGGTGAAGTTGCGTATTGTCTGGAATTACCCGAAGAGCTTGCGGTGATCCATAATACATTTCATGTTTCCCATCTCCCTAAGTGTCTTGCGGATGATTCATCATGGGTGCCATTAGACGAGATTGAGCTAAACAATAAGTTAGAGTATATTGAGGAGCCGATTGCTATACTCGATGAGAAGGTCAAACGGTTGAGGAATAAAGAGTTGAGAACTTATAAAGTTCAATGGCATCATAGTATAGGTTCCGAGTTTACTTGGGAGCCCGAGGAGTTTGTGTTAGTTTATCTTTCCTCTTGTCATGCGGCTTGAATCGCGAGGACGCGCTCCGATTCAAGTGGAGGAGAATTGTAAGACCCTAATAATAATTGTACAGCAGTGTAATTATGGTACATGAAGTGTGGGTGACTTTGTATATTAAAACAGAGGTCAGAGAGCGATCTGGGCTGGGTGCGCTTAGCGCACACATAGGGGTGCGCCAGGCGCACTCCTCACTGTAGCCGGGTTCTGCTTATTTTAATTAGATATTTTGATGGGGTTTTTGGTAATTTCACTTGTGGGCGAGTTTGAGGCCAGTAGGTCAGATCTTGGGGGTGTCATTCACTCCATTTCCAACAACCTCATCCTATCCACTTCAATTTTAGAGAGAGAGTGGGAGATTCTTGTGTGAGAAAGCTCAAGCAAAGGAAAAAGGAGCTAGTTTTGAGTCTTAGCTCGAGTTATAAAGTTGTTCATCTCCTCTCTAGCTATGTTTTGGTTGTAGTGGTATGTTCTAACTTTAATTTCCTTACTTTGATTTTGTGTAAGGGTTAGGGTTTGGGTAAATGGTGAACATAAAACCCATGTTTGGCGATTTTGGGTATTCTTGGGTAAGATTGAGTCATGTAGAATCAATAGTAACTAACCTAGGGTTTTAAAGTATTAATTGGGTTGTATGAACATAAATTGGTTAGCAATTACTAGCACACCTAAATGTTTAGTAAATGGGTGTTAGGAGGGTTTGTGGAAGACCAGAAATGGGTGTGTTGACATTAAAGTGATTAAATGAGTAATTGTTGACCTAGTTGGGCAAGATGGGTGTAAAATGTCATAAGTTTGTGTAAGACGGTGTTGTTAGACCTTAATCACTAGCTTTTAGTGATTGATGATGGGTCTTGACCTTAAATGATGGTTTTGGTAAATGGGGCATTTAATGCAATTAAGTCATTGAATGCACATGTGTAAAGTGTTGGCATTTAGTCCAACTAGTTCGTGTGTTAATGGAGTACTTATTATATTAGGTACTTTGCCTTGAAGCTTGCGGAGTTATAAAATCGTCACCAAATTGTTAAGGTGAGTGGAGTAATTATACATGTATGTATATGGTGTATTTATTTGTATGCTATGGCATGACCCACGGAGCCGGGAGTGCCATAGTATGTGTGAGTGTACTATGATGTGAACCACGGAGCCGGTAGCATCATGGTGCACGTAGGGATGGCAATGGATCGAATATGGATCGGGTGATGCCGTATCCATATCCATATCCATTTAGTTTTTGTTCATCCATATCCATATCCATATCCATTTAGTTTCAGATCATCCGTCCATATCCATATCCAATGGATTAAGCGGGTTAATGGATATCCAATGGATATTAAAAAACTGTTATAGTATTTTTTAATATGCGATTAAAACGTAAACGTAGTACAACAAAAATATATTTGACATGACATTAAAAATTCTATCCATAAAATTGTGTAATTTTTGTCGAAGATATAACAAAATTTGCTAAACTTATTATAAAACATTGATTATAAAAAATTAAATATGAAATTTGTAAGTTTATTTTGTTAAATATACATGTTTTATTGTAATATATTATAGTTATTTTATTATAGAGTTGAAAGAAAAATGAAAATCTAATGGTAAATGAGCTTGTAATAGTAAATATATAAGAATAACTATAATATTTATGTATTTGTATACGTATTTCGGGTGGTAATGGATATATCCATGGATGAAACTTTTCATCCATGTCCATATCCATATCCATTTAGGTTCATCCATATCCGTATCCATATCCATATCCATTTAGGTTCATCCATATCCATCACGAAGCGGGTGGATCGGGTGGATATCCACCGGATCGGGTGACCATTGCCATCCCTAGGTGTACGTGTTGTGATGTGAACCACGGAGCCGGTAGCATCAAAGTGTGAATCATGGAGCCGGTAGCACTATAAAAAAATTAGGTGTGAACCACGGAGCCGGTAGCACCGAAGTGCGAACCACGGAGCCGGTAGCACTATAAAAGAGTATGACTCGAATGCGTAGTGACATGAACCACGAAGCTGGTAGCGTCATAGCATTACGTATGGTGTGAACCACGGAGCCGGTAGCACCATGACGTGTGTATGGTTAACCATATAGATTGTGTGTGTGTTGTTGTATAGCATAATATATTATTTTGGTGAATATGCTAATGATTATGCTAGTTGCGGTATTTGGAGGTTATTAGCTTATACTCGGAGTTTGTATGCTAATTGTTATTACTAGCGAATATTACGGTGTATGTAAGTGCATGCAAGTATGTATATTATATATGTATATGTATAATTATTGCATTCACTAAGCTTTGCTTACCCTCTCGTTGTTTATCTTTTTATAGGCTCTGGCGTTGACAAGGGTAAGGGCATTCGATTGGATTAGAGATCCCGCTTGTTATTTAGGGGATGCTTTTGGGATGTGATAGCTTTTGGAGTTTGACCGAGACTTGGGTAGTTTAACCCCAAACACCATGCTCATAGTGTCTTTTGAAAATTAAACTAATGTGGTCGAAACTCATGATTTGTACGAAACTCGTAAAACGGCCGATGTGGGCCCCGTTTTGTAAAACTCATTTTATGTTTGAATCGTATGAGTTTTTCATATTAGAACATGTTGTGAAAAGCGTTTCGTCTAATTATGTCCGGAAGTGGGAGATCTTTATTTGAAAAATTGCAAAACCGGACAGAACTGAATCGGGGTCTGTGCGCGACGCGCATCCTTTGGTGGTGCACGTGGCGCACTCCACTTTTATAAAAAAAAAAAAAAAAAATCTTTCGCGCGTTCGGATGGTTACTGGATTGGGTTGTTACATAACTGTTTCCGGCTAATCTTTCCAACATTTGATCAATGAAAGGTAAAGGAAAGTGATCTTTTCTGGTGGCGTCATTTAGTTTTCTATAATCAATACAAACACGCCATCCCGTTACAGTCCTAATAGGAATAAGCTCATCTTTTTCATTTGTGATGGCAATCATGCCACCCTTCTTAAGTACGCATTGAACTGGGATTACCCATGGACTATCAGAGATTGGATAAATTAAACCTGCATCTAGCAGTTTAATAATTTCTTTCTTAACAACATCTTGCATATTAGGATTTAGTCTTCGTTGGCGTTGCACATAGGTTTTATGATTTTCTTCCATAAGGATTTTATGGGTGCAATACGAAGGACTTATGCCTTTAATGTTATGAATTTTTCATGCAATAGCTGCTTTATGAGCTTTTAGCACAGAAATGAGTTGAGATTTTTCATTTTCTGTAAGAGAAGACAATATTATTACAGGTAATTCAGATTCACCATGTAAATAAGCGTATTCCAAATGGTTTGGAAGTGGCTTTAACTCTAATATCGGTGGTTCTTCTATCGATGATTTGTATCGATATATGTCTTCTTCTTTTAGAATTTGAAGTTCTTCTATTGTTGGTTCGTAATCATTAGCCATAAGTGTAGCTAACATTTCAGCTTCATCAATTGGTTCAGTTCCTTCTCCTAAAGAACATTCTCCTGTTCCTTGTAATTCTGGAAATTCTTGTAACAATTTTGCATGTGAATCTATAGTTTGAATGTAATAACATGTATCATCTGCAGATTACGATTGTTGCATGGCTCTATCAACTGAAAAGGTAACACTCTCGTCCTCTATACTTAGGGTCAGTTTCTTACCGAACACATCTATTATTGCTTTAGCCGTGTTTAAGAATGGTCTTCCTAATATGAGAGGAACTCGAGAATCTTCTTCCATGTCTAGAATAACAAAATCTACTGGAAATACTAAAGTACCAACTTTAACTAGCATGTTCTCCATTATCCCTCTAGGATATTTTACTGATCGATCGGCTAGTTGTATGCTTATTCGTGTTGGTTTCAATTCTCCAAGGTCTAGTTTAGTGTATAATGAATACGACATTAAATTTATACTAGCAACTAAGTCTACCAATGCTTCTATTGAACTAAGATTACCCAGAAAACATGGAATTGTGAAACTTCCTGGATCTGATAATTTTTCTGGTAGTTTATTCAATAGCACTGCAGAACAATTAGCATTCATTGTAACAGCCGGGAGTTCTTCCATTTTCTTTCTATTTGTGATTAGATCTTTCAAGAATTTAGCATATCTTGGCATTCCTGAAATTACATCAATGAAAGGAAGATTGACATTTATTTGTTTAAACATATCCAAAAATTTGGATTGCTTGACTTCAAGTCTTTCTTTTCTCATTTTACTCGGGTAAGGAAGCGGTGGTTGGTATGGTTTAACATAAGGTTTCGCCTTAACTGTGTTATCTTCATTAACCTTTTCAACTACCGGTTCTGTTTCCTTCTCATGCTCAGGCTGTGATGCCTGTGTAGTGGGAATAGAGTCGTCAGAAATTACAGGTATTTCAGGTGGTTTAATTGTAATACCACTTATTGTGGTAATGGCTTTAGCTGTTTTATTTCGGGGGTTAGCATTTGTATCGCTAGGTAGACTCCCTGGTTTTCTTTCACCTATCAACCTTGCTAGGTTGCTCACTTTTTGTTTCAGATTTTGGATTGAAGCTTGTTGATTTCTAAATGCTTAAGCATTTTGTTCATTGGTTTGTTTCTGAGATGTGAAAAACTGCATTTGAGATTCAACTAGCTTTGACATCATATCTTCTAAATTTGGCTTTTTATCATCGGTTTGTGGTGGTTTATTTGGAAAAATATGTCTTTGTTGGTTGTAAGTATTATTGGATACTTGTTGATTGCTAGGACCTTGTTGGTTGTTGTATGGAACATTTCGGTTATAATTCTGATTTTGATTGTAGTTTGGTCTTGACGGTTGATAATTATTCTGATAATTATTTCCAGGCCTTTGGTTTATATATGAAATATTCTCTCTTTGTTCCATTGTTTGTTCAATACTGAGACAATCTTTTGTCAAATGTGGTCCTCCACATTGCTCACAACTAATTCGTATTGCGTGAATATCCTTAGTCATCTTTTCCATTCGTCTCTCGAAAGCGTTTAACTTTGCGGAAATGGAATCAAAGTCATGGCTAGAATCGGCTCTAGCCGCTTTAGATGATCTAACGATGTCTTTTTCTTGATGCCACTCTTGTGAGTGGGAGGCTGTGTTATCAATAATTTTGTAAGCTTCAGTTGCGGTTTTCTTCATAATAGAATCACCAGCTGCTATGTCGATGTATTTTCGTGTAATAATGTCGCATCCTTGGTAGAATATTTGTACTATTTGATAAGTGTCTAAACCATGTTGAGGACATCCTCTCAACAACTTTCCAAATCTTGTCCACGCTTCATATAAAGTTTCATTTGGCTTTTGTGTGAACGTAACAATTTCTCCTTGAAGTCTCACGGCTTTAGAAGCCGGAAAGAATCTTTTAAGAAATTTCTCAACTAAGACATCCCATGTGTCAATCGCCCCTTCAGGTAACGATTCTAACTAATCTTTGGCTTCTCCCTTTAAAGTCCAGGGAAATAACATGAGATAGATCTGTTCATCCTCAACTTCTCTAATTTTAAATAAAGTACAGATCCTATTAAAGGTTCGAAGATGTTCGTTTGGATCTTCCTTCGGCGTACCACTAAATTGGCATTGATTAGTTACCATGTGTAGGATTTGTCCTTTGATTTCAGAATCTGGCGCATTAATGTCTGGTTGAGTAATTGCGTGACCTTGGCTAGTGCGTGTAGCTCTCATTCGATCTTCCATACTTAGAGATTCCTGATTTTCTATGATTAAATTTGTTGAATCTGAATCACTAGAGGATTCTGATTTAATGGTTTCTTCCTCGACAATCTCTGGTTGTATGATTTGCGGTTCAGGAGGAATGATTAGTGGTTCAGGATCTCTGAATTGTCCTTGAAAATCCTCCGGGTTCTCAATTATGAGGTCGGGTTCAAAAAATAGATTATCGGAAATTTGAATTGGAGTACTTGGTCGACTAGATGATGGTTCTAAAGAAAAATCAACGGCGACAATATTGGCTAGATGTCTTGATCGAGTTACAGGTGGTGAACGTATGAAAGGTGGTGAACGTTTTGCTCGGTGCATTCACTGAATATCCTATTAGTTATAAAAGATAAAAATTATATAAGCTATTAAATTAATAGACTTTTCTGATTTTGCCCACGTTTCTAATAGCCAATAGATGCAGCAGGTAGCCAGGACCCTTTAAATCAGAAGCCCACAACTCGCCACTAACAAATCCAACTATTACTACGAACCAGAAAATTTTGGATGTTTATCAATTTAACCGCTTAAAATAATTTTTCTTCGTCGAAATTTTGAAGATAAAATCTACGTCCTAAAAACCAGAGCGTAGAAAAATAAGAGGAAGAAAAAGAGTGCGTCGAAAAATAAAAGGTCGAAAAATAAGCGTCAAAAACAAACTAAATCTTGCGTCTAAAGGTATTAAAGCTTAAAGGAATTCTATATCCAAAACGGCAATAACTTAAAAGGTACTAAAATTTCTTAAATACTAAAGCGATAAGTGACGTCGTAAAATTCTAAAGCGCCTAAATCTTAATCTAAAGAAAAAGCACTTAAGGGATTTTATGGCAAAGCCTAAAGATCTAGAAATACAAAATAACTACGGCAAAGACTAAGTTTAAAACTAATTACGAACGATAAATATACAAATTACGAATTAAACGTTTAAAAAGATACAAAAAGTAAAAATAAAACTTAAAGTTATAAAAATACAATTTTTATAAAAATATTATTTTTATATTATTATTTTATAAAAGGTACTAATTTATAAATTAATAAAACTAATTAAAACTTAAAATACAAAATTAATTAAAAACTAAGATTAAAAATTGATTAAATAACTAAAACCCTAATTAACAATTAATTAATAATAATAATTATTAAACATTAAACCCTTATTCTGTCGTACTGAGGAACAGACGTGTAAGACCACCCCATGCGATCGCATGGGGTTTATGTGTAGAAACCATGCGGTCGCATGGCTATGCAGGTTCAGATAGATGCAGGCCACAATTCGACAGGTTCAGTGTTTTTTTTTTTTTTTTCAAATATGTATTTAATTTATACTTTTTACAAAATTGATATATAAGTGATATTTAAAATTATATTTTTATGAACTAAAAAAAATACTTTTATACTTTATATAAATTAAATAAAATATATTTTCTTTTTACTTAAACACTTAAAAATATAGAAAAATATTATATTTTTATATATTTTGGTAACTTATATAAAATTATTTTTTTACAAAAATAGCTTAATTTTTTTTATAGCGTTCTATGGCGTCCCTAGCAGCGGTGCCAAAAATACTTAATGTGTGCAAGGTGTAGTACGTAATACTATTAATTTTTACTACGAAATACTATTAAATACGATACAATTTACACAAGTTATTTATTTATTTATTGAATGAATATACCTAAACCTTGCTACAACACTTATAGGCAGTGTACCTAATCGTAGAGTAGTGTAGTTTTTAGTAAGTCTGGTTCGTTCCATAGGGAGCTAGCTGAGTTTAACGCTATATATATATATATATATATATAT
This sequence comes from Rutidosis leptorrhynchoides, assembly GCF_046630445.1. NCBI lineage: Eukaryota > Viridiplantae > Streptophyta > Magnoliopsida > Asterales > Asteraceae > Rutidosis > Rutidosis leptorrhynchoides. The sequence continues at coordinate 171,693,034 of NC_092333.1, forward strand.
ATATATATATATATATATATATATATATATATATATATATATATATATATATATTATAAAAAGGGGGTTTTACCGTTTAATGACCGGTTTGTTGATTTTATGCCTTAAGTCACAATTAAAGCCTAATGTAAAATATTAAATATAAATATAACTTAATTTAAAGCGTAAAGTAAATGACGATAAATAAAAGTGCGATAAATAAAAGTACGATAATTAAAAGTGCAATAATTTGAAGTACGAAAAATAAAATGACAATAAATAAAAGTGCGATGAGATATAAAATAAAGGAATTATGCTTATTTAAACTTCCGTAATCATGATGTTCGACGTGTTGATTTTAATTTATTACCATAGGTTAATTGTCCTTTGTCCTGAATTATTCAATATATCCATCTGATTTTGTCCACAATAGTCCATTGGTCATAATTATAAAGTGCGAGTGTCCTCGTCAAATTACCCTTATACCTGAAGTCAAATATTCCAACTAATTGGGGATTCGAACTGTGACAAGGTCTTAATACTTTGTTTAATGAATACACCAGGTTATCGACTGCGTGTAATCCAAGGTTTTAATACTTTGTTAACAATTACATCAATTACCCTTAAATGTAATCCACCCCTGTTTTAATGAGTCCAGTGACTATTAATCCATCCCCGTGTTCGGTCAAATGAACAATTATTAGTATTTATAGATATCCCGCCCACCGTACCCAGTCAAGCGTATGTGGTTATATATAAACACGTCAAATTATAAATCTCTATATTAAATCAACGAGACATCATTTAATTAATATAAAGCCCGTTAATAGCCCATAGTCCAATTTCCACAAGTGTCGGTCTTTTGTCCAAACCCCAATTATGGTCCAAAGCCCAATAACCCCGTCTTAATATTTAGTCCAACATCACGATTACTTCGGCTTAAATAAACATAATAATAATTTAGCTACGAGACATCAATTTAAAAAGGTTTAACATAACTTACAATGAGTATTAATCGCGTAGTGTTACACAGATAGAATTTCGACTTACAAACTTAAAACATTCTCCACTATAACCTTATTATTATTAAATTAATATTAAAATTATAATTATAAAATATATATATTTGAGAGAAAGTGATATCAATAGGATATGGTGTATCAAACTCGTCCGAAAAATGCTAAATTTATAGACCTGGCCTGACTTCTCACTCCATGCGATCGCATTGAGTTTGTTCCTCCAGGCCATGCGATCGCATGGCCTTCTTTTCCAGCTCCAAATGCTTCTAAAAATGTGGGCGGCTCTTGATTTATTTATTATATAATATAATATATATAATTTTATATAATTATATATATTATATTATATTCTTGTGCATAGTTGACTCGTAATTTTAGGTGTGATGACCTGGGAATTTCTGATCAAATTTAAACTTAATCTTATGTGATTTCGACACGATAAGCAAAGTCTATTAAACTGGGTCTCATAATGTTTGAACTATTTTCATGAATGCATTTGACTTTGACCAGTCCCGACGATTCACGAACAATTGGATGTAATTAATTTTGTATTTAATTATATAAATAAATATAAAAGAAAGTATATATAATAAGTTGAAATTATAAAATGTAAACGTTAAAATCTAATATGTAAAATAAAATACAAAGTAATTAAGTATAATTTAAAATGGATCTATATAAATATATATAGGATTATATGTATATGTATTATTATTTAGTTACCATTATCAGTATCATTAGAAATCTTTATATTTATTATAGTTATCATTATTATAATAAATAATACAGATTATTATCCTGAATAATATTATATTTATCATCTTTATAGTTAAAAACAATATTATTTTTATTATCATTATTTTTTTATTATTATTATTATTAATATAATTATAAGTTATTAATAATAACAAGATAAGATCATACGTACGGTATACATAAAAACGAATACTGATGTATGAAAGTATATATAGATATGCATATACAGATATACATTTTATATTTTATATATATATATATATATATATATATATATATATATATATATATATATATATATATATATATATATATATATATATATATATATATATATATATATATATATATATATATATATATACACACATAAATATACTAATATATATATATATATATAAAGCAGTATTTTTATTTTAGTAAATAATAGGAAAATTACATGAATATATATATATATATATATATATATATATATATATATATATATATATATATATATGTAAAAGAATCAAAAACCATTGCTTATCGCTATCCAGCTGTTTAGGACTTTGTCTGTGTCTCCATCCATCAGACTTTTAGTTTTAATTATTATTATTATTATTATTATTATTATTATTATTATTATTTCTTCTCTTTTCCTGTTGTACACCCGTGAAACCTGTCCACCATCATCAACCCTACATATTGACTTGCTCGTGTATTGTTGTATAATCAAACAATTAGACCATATCAAATATATTCCACTTCTGTTAGCTTATAAGAAAAACGAGTTCTTTATATATATTATTTTTTTTTTCTTTTTTCTTTCTTCCTTTTCTCATACGCAGAACCCATTTAACCATTTATTTAATTTCGAATCAATTTGAAAATGTGTAAATGCAATCATGTTTAAAATCTTCTTCTAAAACTATCTGTAAAGTTTCAGTTTCCAATTCCTAATATCGAACACGAATTTTTGAGTCAAAGTTTGTGAGTAAAAAGTCAAACTTTGTTCTTCAAATCAAATTCGGAATATTCGTGATGTTTCTGTTCCAATTAAGGTTTTATAAAACTTTTACGAAGCAATTGAAACCAAGTTTGTGTTATAACAATAGTCTAAAACACGATCGAAAACAAAAATCATTTTTTTTTGTTGAACAGCGACGAGCCAGAAGCAGCAGGCATTTTCAGTTTTTAATTTTTTTTTTTTCAAATGATACAAATACTTAATAATGATATTTCCGATTATTTTGAAGAATATAAACCTTTGTATTATGATTAATTTGTTTAAGGATCGAGTTTATTTAAAGAAGAAGAAGATGACTAGGGACAGAGATGATATCGGGTTATATATAATTAGAGGGGGGTTTATTCCAGAAAAACAGACACAGCTTAATGGTTATGGGACGAGGGGTTTAGAAGGGAGGTCTCGGGTTCGAATCTCCTTTGCAGCAATTCTTTTTAGGAAAACTTTCTAAGGGTATACACAATTTCTTTTTATTATTATTGTTATTATTATTAATTATTAATGTTAAAATTATGATTATAAATTGTTAATGTTATTAGAATTATAATCATAGTTATTATTATAATTATAATAAGTATAGTTATTTATCATAAGTATTAGTAATATTATAAATAGCATTATTATTATCAAGCATTATGAATATCATAATTATGAATATTATCACCATTAGTATTATTATTATTGCTAATAGTATTGTTACTAATATTGTTACTGAAATTATATAAACCGTAACCTTAATAACAATATATTGATATAGGCATAAAAATGAAATTTATTATGTTATGATTATGATCATAATTATATGAGCATCTGGATATAAAAAGTTATAAAAATATTAACACAATGCATAGAAATATATGTATATAAAAGATTAGGAATACCGATAATATTATGAGAACGAATAAACTTATCATTTTTATTATGTTATTATTATTTTCAATAAATATTAGTATTAATATCTTTTTACAAATAATAGAATTATTAATATTAACATAAGTATTATAATTATTATTATCACGAGTATTATTATTATGTAATTATTAAAATCAATATCATAAATATCATTAACAGTAAAATTAATATTTTTACAAGTATTATTATCAATATCATCACTACTAGAACTATTATTAACATAAATATATCATTAATGTTATTATTATATTTTTTTTACTAATATTAACTTAGTATAATTTGAACTACTGCTTTGATAAACAAATAAAATACATAAATATATATATTTAACACATATAACATAACACAATATATTATCTTATAAAAAGAATATATGAAATATAAATATAGTATTAATATAAAAATAATATCATTAAGAGGTTATATATATAAACTCATTCGATTACGATTACACATTTTAATTTATATACAAATGATATAGGTTCGTGAATCCGAGGCCAACCTTGCACTTGTTCAATGACGTTATATGTATTTTTACTACGAAATACAGTATGGTGAGTTTCATTTGCCTTTTTACCCTTTATATTTTTGGGCTGAGAATACATGCGCTGCTTTTATAACTGTTTTACGAAATAGACACGAGTAAATGAAACTACATTCTATGGTTGGATTATTAAACTGAATATGCCTCTTATTAAGTCTGGTAATCTAAGAATTAGGGAACAGACACCCTAATTGACGCGAACTCTAAAGATAGATCTATCGGGCCCAACAAGCCCCATCCAAAGTACCGGATGCTTTAGTAATTCGAAATTTATATCATGTCCGAAGGAGGATCCCGGAATGATGGGGATATTCTTATATGCATATTGTGAATGTCGGTTACCAGGTGTTCAATCCATATGAATGATATTTTGTCTCTATGCATGGGACGTATGTTTATGAGAAATGGAAATATGAAATCTTGTGGTCTATTAAAATTATGAAATGATTATTTATGCTAAACTAATGAACTCACCAACCTTTTGGTTGACACTTTTAAGCATGTTTATTCTCAGGTGTGAAAGAAACCTTCCGCTGTGCATTTTGCTCATTTTAAGGACAATAATAGGAGTCGATCATCGCCCTGGAATCAAAGGTTGATTACTTCGTTCGGATGGATTAGGACGGGTCATTACAGTTGGTATCAGAGAGATGGTCTTAGCGAACCAGGTCTTGCATTAGTGTGTCTAACTGATAGTCGTTAAGATGCATTAGTGAGTCTGGACTTCGACCGTGTCTGCATGTCAAAAGTTTTGCTTATCATTTTTGTCAGAAATCATCTGCTTATCATCCTTAGGAAATTACTTGCTCATTATTTTTAGTCTAGACACATCTTACTGCAATGATTGCATGAATAGTGTATAGACAAACATTCATATCTTAGCGTATCTGCTACTTCATATCTTAACGTATCTGTTACTGTAACTTTGCCTGACAACTTCCGTAGATTCCTCCGTAACTTATGGAATTTTAGTATTATATATGCATATGTAAATTATGTATTGCAGGGTACTAATCTACATCCTATAATCTATTTCTTATCGACAATCCTTCATCTGATCGTACGAGATGAATCCTGCAACCAGTTCGAGTCCCTCAGATTTCGATAGCTATCCCGATAGTTATTCCGACAGCTATTCCGATATAGATGTTCACCTAAGCTTCGAAAACAGCGTCATCGGCAGGAATCAACCAATCAGCCAATATCAATTAATCTGATGGGTTCATAGTCGACTCAATCAATGGAGACGTGAAGAAGGCGATCCCATCCACTAACCGAATTCACCTTTTGGCAACGAACCTGAAGCACTTAACGGCGAACCTGTTCGTAACACCAATTCACCCTCATTTCCCAAATATCTCGCCACGACTATATCATAACTCAGATTCTAAACCTTATTCATCCGCTCGTTCCGATCGACAATCATCCCGGGGTAATCGAAGAAGTCAACGAGCTTCGCCCTCGAGTAATCAATTTGGAGAACATGGTGCGAAACTTACCAGCTTCAGCAACATCACCGACATCAACAGAACCATCAGTAACAACACCAGTACTATCAACAATCCAGGCCTCGACATCTCATTCTGTACCTCGAATATAATTATTATTCTACGAATCGATCTACATCATTTATCTTCGTTCGACATGGTGATTATGTAATCTCTAATATGTTAGAGATTATATATTCTTGTTCTAACGATAAATCAAATGAGTTTAATATCATATTGACTCATTAAATCCATGATTACATCTGAAGAAAATATATATGTATATATGTTTTCAAAAAGATTGTAATTAAAAATTCTTTTGTACAAATTGTTAATGGTGAAAATATTTTAACGGGTAGGTAATACCCGAGGAATATTTAAATTTCACATTAATAAGTTACACTGTATATTCTTCGAATTTGATTCAACAGTTATTCACTATCCTATTTACAACCACCGAGATACGTATCCGTTCACCAAAGAATAACTATTTTCATTCAAATTCAATTTCATATTTGGATTTTAACCTATCAGAATCCAACAAGTGGCATAATGAAGAAATAATGGACACAATAAAAATTGATTAGAAACAGACTAATTAACAATATTCAATTTTATTAAGAAACCACGCTAACAAAATCCTAGCTAACTGTTCCTAGCTAACTGTTAATTCCGCATTACATTTTATTTATCGCAATTTGATTATCGCAATTTATTTTATCGCAATTTATATTCTCGCAATTTTAATTATCGTCATTTAATTTCTGTTATTTACTTTACGCATTTTATTAATTGTCATTTAATTTCTGTATTTATTTTACGCACTTAAAATATTGGGACACGTATACAATGTTTTGACATATCATATCGACCCATCTATATATATATATATATATATATATATATATATATATATATATATATATATATATATATATATATATATATATATATATATATATATATATATATATATATATATATATATATATATATATAGTTTGAGTTGTGATCGAGTCTGAGACGTATACGGGTCACGATACATATTAATTAATTTGAATATTATATATTAAACTATATATGAATTGTTGAATTGCTAACTGTGGACTATCAACTAAGGACTCCCAACAATTGGACAATTAAAATGAATTAAAATATTGTTTATAACATATAAAACTAAATAATTCTTCAAGATTGCCACTTGATTTCGTTTTAAACATCATTTGTATCTTCACGATTACATTCTGCGTTCAAACCTTTCATGATTCTTGAAAACACCTCAATCGAGAGGATAAACCAACCGCACTTCATCTACAGAAGAAAAAAAATTGATGCATATAGATATGCACTTACAACCACTCAAAACCTGAGTAAACGTTTAAAATGTAGCTATGCTAATTTCTTAGTGTTATTATTACCCAAAATAACTTTGCATCTGCTGTTCGAGATAGCCATTTTTGTCACAGCTCCAGCAAGACAACTTCGACTTTTCGTACGAAACAACCTTATTATAACGTTGATATATACGCATGCTCTTTTATTGTTACCGGGGAACCTTTTATATTCCACCATATTACCGTCAGCGTTTAATCATCTAAAAATACAATACTCTTGAAATCACCTCGGATCGATAACCAATGATTCAGATATGGTAACAGTAAATGTAGAAGAATCAGCAATCAGTACATTGAAAACTCACAGCATATCTACATCAACAGTTATATGTATAACATTTATCTCTTAGAATAATGACCTTCCATTCTGAAATTTTGAAAAGCACCCAGCCTACGAATTAATTAGACTTCGAAAAAGCTGAATGAAACAGCAGAAACTGTAGAAACCGTAAACAACCTTCTCGAAAACAAATTGAGATAACCATGAAAGAGACCAAGGACAAATACAAGGACCATACCCTATATTCAAAGAATCCAGATAATTCTGGATCCGTTGAAATCTTTAGAGAATATCTTGCTCCGAAGTCATGTTAAAATCTTACAGAAAAATCTTTCTCCATCAACCATCGAACTTAGAAATTCCAAAATATCATCATCAATATCTTCGATATTTCTGAGGATATTTTCATAAATATTCTCGTCCAAAATTATATACCTCTTCGTGCTTCCTGTATCATTATGATGGAAACATTCAATAGAAAATTTAGTACCGAAAAGCAGATTATGCGAAACTATGAAGAAGGTCGTGGACAAATCACAAAGAATAAGTTTGACTTCAAAGAATCCAAATGATTCAATGCCTGCTAAAATCTTTAGTGAATATCTTGCTTCTGACTCCAAACTCTTGCGGACAAATTTTCTTCATCATCCTTCGATATTAGAAATTCCAAGATATCATAGTATCTTTCATTATAAATATCCTCCATATTTCTGAAGATATTTTCATAACCATTCTTATCTGAAATCATTAATCTCTTTGTAATATCAGTTTTACAGCATATAGAAACTGTTAGTTTCTATATTCTGTAAACTTTCAAGCTTAAAATATGAATGTTATTGAAGTAATGTTGGAAACTGATGCATGAGTTAGTATAATATAATGACACTTGATCAACGTGATTATATTACAGTAAGTCATGCTGAGTTTCTAATGAAACGTGATGATGGTTCACAGTAGATAATACCATCATCATATATCAGGTTACATAACTCTTTCATTCTACAAAACCTCCGAACATATCAAGAAGAATATATTCTTGATAGTTCTATTGTCTGTATTTTTGATAAATTTGAAAATCAAATCGTGCTATCACGTTCCACCCTACTTAGAACATTATAATCATTCGAAACTCTATATCTACGAATTCTGGATCATTATTCGCTTGATTTGGAGTCGGGAAGAGAAAACAAGAGCATGGAGCTCCGAAAAATAAAGGAAAATATAAAGCCGATCACAAACACAGGAATTACAAACCGTGTATGTCAATGTTTATCGGAACATAAAGACACGGGAGAATTAAAAACACTATAACCCCAAGGGCTAAGTAGAAGAAAACAGATTCTGTTGAGTCCCCAAAATAATTAAGGATTTAATTATGACAAAACAATATTTATTTGCACTAAAGTGTTATGTGCAGCCAGCACAAGTTTGTTTATGTATAGTCAGCTAATATAGCTGTGTCGAGTGTTTAGTATGCTGCCTAGTCTATCAGCACAAGGTAGAAATGTATTCTTCGAATCAGCACAGGATGTGCACCCAGCAAATCAAGAATATCAAGTGACTCAGCATATGAAGGACCAGTAAGTCTGGATATCAGCATACAACACAAGACAGCCATGCTCCATTACAAGCATGATAAGTTTCCCTGAGTGGTCTACATCAAATGTACTATTCAACAGAAGTCGAAGACAAAGTTGAACAGAGAAGGACACGCGTCAGCGGCTGACAAGTGACCTTACAAGACCGCATGGGAATGCAGAAGTTTAACTTATGTGCAGACATAAGTTATCCGTTGTCAACACCTAGGGAACACAACATTCTATTTGTTTAATCAAATAGTGGTGCCAAACCGAATTGGGGTGTTCCTGCAAATAGCTACTAAAGAGGAAAGAAAGGGAGCACGCCTCCTTACACAATTGTCCCCTCAAGTACAGACATCCTATGTACCAGTGGACAATAGATCAATTACACGGTTAATAGAACTACTATATATATTGTTGTATCCACTATTGTAAAAACTAGTGGTGTGGGTTTATCTGTTAGAGTCCAAACCGTGTAATAGCTTTAGTTTATCTCTTAGCTATAATCTAGGTAATCTGTATCAACCAACTATCATTTCCGCCAAGGATAGTTGTGATTCTTTCTGATTTAATCAATAAAGAATAACCGTTGAAAATTACCTGTGACTCTATCTTATTTACTACAGAATACTAAACGTGTTTAACTGACTAGTTAATTAAGAAAAGAATTGTATTCACCCCCCCTCTACAATACTCCTGTTGTTATTAAGGGACCAACAACTGGTATCAGAGCTTCAGTCTTGATAATTAATATCTTGGATCTGAATTCTCTTATGGCTTCGTATTCAAACTCAGCTTACCTTGAGAATGGCTCGTCTAACAGACCACCTAAGTTTGATGAAGATGAGTATGAAACCTGGAAGGCAAGGTTCATGCTCCATCTTGAGTCTGTGGATCCACTCATGCCTGGAATTGCCAAAGATGGCCCTTTTGTTCCCACTGAGACAGTTGGTAGTGCACCAGCAATAGCTGACACTCCTGCCATCCCTGGCAGAGAGGTTATTCTCACTCCCTCTAGATGGGATGATGAGGATAAACGTCGAGTTGGTCTTGACCCTAAAATCTGAACCCTGTTAGCCATAACTTTGCCTAACCCACTGTTCAAACTGATCAAGGGAAAAGAAAATGCTAAGCTTATGCTTGACTACCTAGATGTCACCTATGAGGGTATGGGAGAAGTTAGGCAGAACAGGATGATTGCTCTTAAAAGAGAATATGAAATGTTCTTTGCCTATAAGAATGAAACCCTTAAGCAAACCTTCATTAGGTTTAACTCTTTGATAGCAGACCTGTTCACTTTAAATGTGACCTACACTGAATTTGAACAAGTGAACAAATTCATTGATGCACTACCATGTAAATGGAGACCTGTTACTGACCCATTAAGAACCACACAGACCCTAAAGAACTTTAACCTGTCTTCTCTCTACAGTTCCCTTTGGAATCATGAGAAGGCAGAAGCCAAGTTTGAACTTAACATGAAAGAAAACTTTAGGTCTGCCCCCACCACTTCAAAATCATCTAAAAATGATGATACTGCTCTTATTGGTGCTGCTAAATGGAAGAAAGCTCAAAAAGCTTTACTGGTTCAAAAGTTACTGGCAGAACAAGAGTCAGCTGATAGTGTTGAGGAAAGTGGTACTGGGTCTGAAGAAAGCAGTACTGATGAAAGTGATGTAGAAGGGTTTGCTGAAGGTATGGCTCTGCTGGCTAGGCAGTTCAAAAGGTTCAATCGTAGTAGAACCAGCAAGTCATACAAAGGGAGCAAAAAGCCAAGTGCTAGGTACAACAGCAAGTCAGTCAAGGGTCCTAAATCTGAGTGCTTTAATTGTGGGAAGGTTGGACATTTTGCTGCTGAATGCATGTCCAAGAAACCTTCCACGTCACATGCTAACTCTTTCTCAAAAGCTGATAAGTACAAAAACAAGTACAAAGCTATGAAAGCTCAGATGAAGGAAAGTGCAAAGACTGACAAGAAGGGTAAACAGCCAGAAAAGGTTCTAGTTGCTGAACATCATGACTGGGATGAAGCCAGCACGTCTTCATCTTCTGATAGTGATACTGATGATGATGGTACTGGTTACGCTACTGGTAAAAAGCTGTGTTTGATGGCCAAAGAGGTCGAGGAGTCTGATGAGGATGATGGTGGTAGTACGTTTTTGGCTGATATGAGGGAAGCTGATCAAAACAGAGATTCTCCTCAATGGAAAACTGAAATGATGTATAAGGTTGATAATTTTCAAACTTATACTGATGATGAAAAAGCTGAAATGTTTGACTACCTAAAAATTGACTTATGCGGAAGCTGCAAACGTGAAGAGAGTTTGAAATCTAGTAACAAATCTTTAAATGAAAAACTCAAAGGCAAAAATGATGAAATTAAGATCTTAAAAGATACAATTTCCAAACTTGAAAAACAAAACTTTGCTTTAGAAACTCTTTACGTTGAGGCAGCAGAAGTCAAGACCCAGCTGGACAATCTCAAAAGAGTTGTTGCTTCATGGTGCACATCTGCTCAACGCACAGCTAAATGTGTTAACGAGCAGGTGCCTGCCCAAGTTGAAGCCTTCTTTGCTGGTGACTATGCTGCTGCTGCTGCTATTGCAGAAGTTACTTTCATGGACCCGATTCTTGAAACTGATCCTGAAGCTGTCTTGCCAAATACTTTTGCCAAGATAGTTGAAGGTAAAAAGGTTGTGACAAACAAATTTGTTAGACCTACTGTGTCCCCACCACCTGCCATGAAAGAAATTTTGGAGGATGAAGTTAGAGCAAGAGAAGCCAGTAACTCAATTGATGAGACTACTGACCCCTCAAGCATCTACTACATGACTCCGAAAGAAAGACGTATTAAAAGGGAAATCACTGAAAACAATTTGAGAAAAGTTAAACCAACTGATTCCCCTTCGTGTTCGAGTTCTACCAGTGCTAAGCCAGCTGATGACCAATCTACTGGTCACCCAGTAGCTACAGACAAGCCAGTGAAATGAAATACTGGCAAATCTAAGGCAGCAGTTAAGATACCTACTGGTTCATCAGCATCAGAAGACAAGCCAACAACTTCCCACGCTAACTTGTCAAATGATAAAGGAAAGACAGTTCGCCATGGCCATGGTACTGGTTCCAAAAGGAAAGCTGCCCATAAGGGAAAAGCAAAAATTGACTCGACTGATGAGCTGTCTATCACTGAGATAAAGACAGTCAAGCTTGACCAGGTAATTGAGACAGTAACCAAAAGTCGACCCGATCTTACTGCCCCTATTAGATCTGTGCATGACCAGCCACAAAAGCCAAAAGTGAGAAAATGCTACAAATGTGGCAGCAAAGCTCACTTGGCTAACCAGTGTACTCAAACCCAAACCCCATCTGTTGCTTCTTCTAGCAAGCCAGTAGAAAAGAAGAAGTCATCAAAGGTGACTCCTTCAGAACCCATCCTTGGATGGGTTCCCAAAAAGAACTAATCTCTAAGCTATTGTGCAGGGCATTCAAAACAAGCAAATCTGGTATCTCGATAGTGGTTGTTCGAGACATATGACCGGAAGTAAGTCCCTGCTGATGGACTATTAGGAAAAGGATGGTCCAGTTGTTTCGTATGGAGATAATTCGTTGGGTTACACAAAGGGTTTTGGTACTTTGACAAATGGGAATGTCACGTTCTCAAATGTTGCATATGTAGTTGGGCTTAAACATAACTTACTCAGCATAAGCCAACTGACAAGCAAGAATAAGATAGTCCAATTCAGAAAGAAAATTGGTACTATTTTTGATAAGACAGGGAAGCCACTGCTGACTGCAAAACGTCATGAAAACATGTATCAAATTGACATGAACACAGCAGTCACAACAACTGATACTTGTTCCTATTCGAAGGCAGCAGACAACCTGAAGTGGTTATGGCCCAAGAGACTCTCATATCTCAACTTCAAAGATATTCACAAATTATCCAGTAGAAGTTTGGTGTCTGGGCTACCCACAATGTCTTATGTGAAGGACAGATTGTGTCCTGGTTGTGAAAAGGGGAAACATCACCATGCCTCATTCAAATCAAAGCAAATCTCATCTGTTGAGAAACCATTTCACTTACTTCATATGGATCTATTTGGTCCAGTGAATGTGGCCAGCTGTAGTGGGAAGAAGTATACACTGGTTATTGTTGATGAATACTTGAGATACACTTGGGTGTTCTTTTTGAGGCAAAAGAGTGAAGCTGCTGATGAAATCATCAATTTTATCAAAAGAATGGAGCTTTTGAATGGGTAACTGGTGAAGCAACTAAGAAGTGATCATGGTACAGAATTCAGAAATGCTACATTAGAAGAATTTTGTGCTGACAAAGGTATTTCCCAAAATTTCTCTGCTGTGAGAACACCTCAGCAAAATGGTGTTGCAGAAAGAAGAAACAGAACTCTCATTGAAGCAGCAAGATCTATGTTGGCTGAGTCTGGGTTGAAGAATTCCTACTGGGCAGAAGCTGTGAATACTGCCTGTTTTACCCAGAATAGATCTCTTATTGTGAAAAGACATCAGAAAACTGCTTATGAAGTTCTCAAAGGAAGAAGACCCTCAATTTCATTTCTTCATATATTTGGCACTCCCTGTTACATTCTAAATAATAGGGATCAGCTGGGCAAATTCGATGCTAAAGCTGATGAAGGTATATTCCTTGGATATTCTAACATGTCAAAGGCATATAGGGTCTACAACAAAAGAAGGGGTTGTTTTGAAGAATCCATTAATGTTACATTCGATGAAACTGCCTCTGCTTCATCTACTGATCGTGAAGATGAAGTGTTATTGTTTGAAGAGCCTACTCAGCAAGCTCTTGATGATGAAGAGCCAGCAGCACAACCCTCACCAATCCATGCTGCTGGGTTCTCTGATGATGAAATGGAACATTCTGTTCCATCTGTGTCTAAACCAAGTGGACCTACTGGCTCTACTGAAGTGCTGCAACTTGAGCCTAGGTCAGCTGGTTCTGAGAGATCACAAGCTGGTACTGATTCTACTGATATTGATCAGCAACCTTCTGTTGCTGCTCACTCATCTAAACCAGCTGATGATCAAGATGCTGTGTGTTCTACAACCAGCTCATCTGTTCATAACACCAAATGGACAAGGGAGCATCCGATTGAGCAGATTATTGGTAATCTTGCGAGTGGTGTTAAAACACGGAGGCATGCAACCAGCAACTTTTGTATGCATGTTAATTTTGTGTCTACCATTGAGCCCACGTGTCCTGAGGAAGCACTTCAAGATCCTAGCTGGGTTGGTTCAATGCAAGAAGAAATTACTCAGTTTGATAGGAACAAAGTGTGGACATTGGTACCTGAACCTGAGGATAAGACAAAGAAGATCATTGGTACTAAGTGGGTGTTTAAAAACAAGATGGATGAAGATGGTGTCGTTATCAGAAACAAAGCAAGATTGGTTGCTCAAGGGTTTAGACATGAAGAAGGATTGGATTATGGGGAAACTTATGCACCAGTGGCTAGGATGGAAGCTATCAGATTGTTCTTAGCATATGCTGCTAGGATGAACTTTAGAGTATTTCAGATGGATGTTAAATCTGCATTTCTGAATGGGAAGCTGCAAGAAGAAGTTTATGTCAAACAGCCTCCTGGTTTTGTAAGCAGTAAATATCCAGACCATGTCTACAAGTTAGACAAAGCTCTTTATGGCCTTAAACAGGCTCCAAGAGCATGGTATGAGACACTTCATGTGTATCTCACTGGTATAGGTTTTAAAGTTGGAACAATTGATACCACTCTATTCTCAAAAGAGATAGATGGTGATCTCTTGTTGGTACAGATATATGTGGATGATATTATTTATGGTTCTAAAAATGAAAAACATTGTCAAGATTTTTCAAAACGTATGTCAAAGGCATATGAAATGAGTTTACAAAGAGATCTGCAATACTTTTTAGGATTGCAGATCAAACAACTTGATGATGGAATATTTATAAGTCAAGATAAATATATCAAAGATATGTTAAAGAAATTTGGTCTGACCTGTTTAAAAGACATAGGGACTCCAATGGCAGCATCCATTAAAATAGATGCTGATCCAAATGGTGAACCAGTCAATATCACTGAATATAGAGGTATGATTGGATCCCTACTTTATCTCACAGCCAGCAGACCAGATATTATGTTCGCCACATGTCTCTGTGCCAGATATCAAGCTGATCCTAAAGAGTCACACTTGCTGGCAGTAAAAAGAATATTCAGATACCTAAAAGGTACTGCTAAACGTGGTCTTTGGTATCCCAAAGACCAGGATTTTGAACTAATTGGGTATTCAGATGCTGACTTTGCAGGGTGTAAAATAGACAGGAAAAGTACTACTGGTGGTTGCCGGTTACTGGGTAGTAGGCTAGTCAGCTGGACAAGCAAAAAGCAAAATACTGTGTCCACATCTACTGCTGAGGCAGAATATGTCTCTGCTGGTAGTTGTACTGCTCAAGTACTGTGGATGCAAAGCCAGCTAAAGGACTATGGTGTTCATGTTACAAAAACTCCAATCTACTGTGACAACACCAGTGCAATTGCTATCACCAACAATCCTGTGATGCACTCAAGGACTAAGCACATCGATGTTCGGTATCATTTCATAAGGGATCATGTTCAAAAGGGTGATGTTGAGTTACATTTTATTTCTACATACCAGCAATTAGCAGACCTATTTACAAAGCCATTAGATGAGAAACGTTTTAACTATCTCATCTCTGAGCTGGGTATGCTTGAACTTTAAATAAAAGACAACTTTTGTTGGTGTGCTGGCTCTACAACGTGTAGGGCAAACCAGGAAGTCACATTTATTTACTTATTGCCTACATGTCAAACAACCAGCACAGCAAGGTCTTTTATATTTTGGTTACTTAAATGTTTTCAATGAAATAATAAATAGCTCTCCAAATTTAATGATTCCTTAAAACTGGAAACTCATTTACTTCCAATGATTTAAATTAAATTCATGACATATTAAATGTAACAAAAGTATTTTGTATTTAATACAAAAATTATTTTTGAGGTTTTAAATCAATTTGTTTGAAATGAAATCTGATGCATTTAATGCTGAATGGGAGGAATGAGTGTTTAAGCCGTATAAATGTCATGTCAACAGTCTGTGTCCCCTTGAAAACGTGCCAGTCTGTCACATCTGCCCACGCGCCTGCAGATGACAGTAATTTTCTCTCTCCTGCACTTTTTCACCCAATCACAACGGATAAAAGTGTGTTTCATCTTCCATAATAACCTTCGGTTATTCATTATTCAAAACACACACACTTTTACTCTCAAAATCTTTTCAATCTTCAATCTTCAAATCTTCATCCTACATTCATCAATGGCAGAACAACAACAACAATCACCACGTGCTGCAAGCCAGCAAGAGGAACAACAGCAACAACAACCTCAAACAGTCGAACCACAACAGCAACCACAACCTACCCCACAACCGCAACCGGCACCAGCACCGGAGGAACCGGTGGTTCAAGAACAAGTCGTTCAAGGACCACTGTTCAATCTCCACCCCAACCTGATTAGGGCTCCCAATGCACCTGATCACTCACTGATTCGCCTATCTAGAGGCAATGCTGCACATGCCCTCTCTATCCCCAAATCGAAGGTTAACAAAGGGTATGAGGCCCTCATCGAATATATCCGTCAATCACCTCTGGCAAGAGCCATCACCGGTGTACCTTCCCAATTCTATGCTGCCTGTTTGGCACGATTTTGGTATACTGCCACTGTTGCCACCACTCCCGGCAACGTTCCATGTATTCGTGGCATGGTGACTGAAACCCTAAATTGCTCTGTCACCGTCGAAGCTATTAGACGTGCTCTTCAATTGCCCGGTGAACCATTTGTTGATTCACCTACTAGTGACGAATTCAGAAGGGAGGTGTTGGAGACCATTGGGTTTGCTGGACCAGTGGCACATACACCGTTGAGAAAGCATATGCCACCACTGTGGTACTACTTCTTTGGGTTGATGACTCAGTGCATGAGTCAAAAGTCAGGAAGCTTTGACCAATGCTCAGATTTTGAGCTCAAACTTGGTCATGGGTTGTTGTTTAACAGGAACATCGATTACGCCCTTGAAATTTATTTGAGGCTAAGGGAAATGGTGACTGCTAGAGTAAGAACCAACTTGATTCCATTTCCACGATTCTTAAGCCTGGTATTTGAAAGTGAACTGGGTGAAGCTTATCAGCAAATTGCTGATCAATCATTTGAGGTCCCAGTAAAACAAGGGGGCATGCCAAAGGATGTACCTGCTGCTCCATATGCTGAGTTGACACCAGCAATGAACGAGTATCTTGCTGCTCGTCGTGGAGCCACCCAATCGACTGCCTCTGGTTCTGCACCAGCTGAGGGGGAGGGTCCTCAGCGAAAGCCAACAACGCGAAGGAAGCAGCCAGCTACCTCAACTAGTACAGCCACCGTCTCATATACTGGTAAAGCAGTAGTTGTATTAGAATCTAGTGCTCTCTGATCATAAAGAACAGCCCTAGTCTTATATACTGACTACCCAATTCTAGTGTTGGAATCCGTTGCTCATCTATTTCTTGGTAGCAGGCAAACCTAAGCGTGCTAAAGCTGGCTCCAAGCGAACCACAGGGGAGATTGCACATGTCTCAGCTGCTGCTCCTGCAAAGGATGTAGCTATGGAACCTGGTGCGTTTCTAGACCAAACAGCAGAACAATCTAACTTAATTGAAAATTTTTTAACTGCTGAATTGAAAAATGTTGAGGGAGTTAAAGGTATAACCCTGGCTCCCAAGCTGACTGGTTTTAAAACAGGTGTCAAGAAGAGTAGCAACCCATATTCTTCTAACCAGGCACTTCCACATTTTTCTGAAATGAACTTAATGCAATACTCTCTGCTGACAGTACAACCAGCAGAGAACATAACTGACCCCCAAAGCAGGCTTGAGCTGGGTCTTCATCGTGTTGAACCAGCTCAGGTGACTGCACAGCCAGTATGTTACTCGGATACTGATAAGAGTCACACTCCTACATCATTACCAGCCAGATCTCTTACACTATCTGGGTCAACATGTGTTGCCAATGAGTCAGCAGAGTCACCGCTGTACTTACAGACACCTTCTTCTGTTTCATTCGAAGGGCTGACCAAATCACAAGTCTGTCCCCAGAGACCAAAAACAGATGCAATTGTTGAGTCAAATTTATTTGGTTCTACAGTTGCTAACATAACTTGTTCTATTGTTTTAGTTCTTAGCAGGGTAGATGAACAGGCAGAGGGGGAGCAAAATAAAGATGTTGTTATTCCTACTGGTGATATTGCTGCCTCTGCTACTGGTGTTGGTGCCACTGATTCTGTTACTGGTGGTGCTGATGCTGGTACTGTTGATTCTGCTGCTGCTGGTGTTACTGAGGAGTTGGCCACTACTACTGGTCCAACTGTTGTTACTGAGGAGATGGATACTGATACTACTGCTACTACTGTTCCTCCTCAAACTCTCAGTACCACTACTTCCACTACTGAGCATGATGTGGAAGATGTTATCATGGAAGAACCTCCTGTTCTTGAGAAGGTTATTGACAATATTATCAAGGATGTTCTTCTTGATGAACCTGTCACCCAGCCAAGAGTGGACTCTCCATTAATGTCTGATGAGCCTGCTGATTCCTCTGATTCTTCTACTATGGAACGTTAAGTTCTTACAGAATCTACAGTTCTTCATCCTATTGGTCCAATTTTGGTTGCTACTGAACCAACTGCTGAGATGGAGTTTGAAACCATTCAGCCGAATGCAGCTAATGTTATTGTCATTCCTGGTTCTGATTCTGGTATTGTTACAGCTGATGCTAGTGCTAGTGCTACGTTTCCATCTGATTCTGCTATGGATGCTGGTACTAGTGCTACTTTTCCTTCTGATACTGGTGCACAGGTTGCTGATGTTAAGGATGCTGGTACCTCTGCTGACACAACTACTGATTCGACTAAGGCTCCTGTTACTGAGGAAAAAAAGCCATATGTTGTGCAGGTACCTGATCCAGATGAAGTTGTTCCTAACTTCATTTTCAAGGGAGCTTCAATCTCTCCCAAGATTGCTATGCTGGTCGATCAGTTGACCATTGATCCCGAATCTGCAATAGTCTCAGCCAGCAGATTACCTCGTGAAGAGATGGTTGAGCTATTATCTCACCTTGATAGACCAGCTAGAGAAGAAATTTATGAGAGGATAGCCCTGCTGGAGCAAATCAATGAACAGCCTTACTATCATGTTTTTGGTATGGCTCCAGCTGCTTCGCCATTTCCTGGTACATGGAGGCCTCTCAAGTTTGTCATCGATCCTACTACTGGTAAGTGTGTTATGCAAAATGTCCCTGATTCGCCAGTACCTTCTTCTTCCTTAGCTTCTTCCTCATCATCTTCTTCTGATGGGGATGCTGATGAAGGTACTGGTAAGGGCGAACCAGTCATTCATGATAACGTGACTGGTTCCAAAGACAAACCAGTGGATCTTATTGATGACAATGCTGATAATAATGCTGACAAGGATATCAGTGGTTCTAAGCCTTCGGGCGAAGGTAAAAATGATGGTGATCATGGTGATGAGTCAGCTCCTGACCTTCCACCTCCACCACCCCACGGTGATACTCCTCTGTTAGCTGGTGCTGACCAACCTTCAACCTCTGCATACTTAAAGTTCAATGCAGATGAGGTTGCTGATATTTCCACCTTTACTGTCTATAAGACACTGCAAGGGATCACACCAAATTTGGAGGAAACTATTCGCAGAGCTATTGTTGATAGTGTCTCTGCTGCTGTCAGATCTGCTGGAGAGGCTATTACAACTCCTATTGATCTTAAACTCCAGCAGGTGTGTGCTTTTGCTGATGTGGCAGTCGAAGTAATCACAAAGCACCACGAAGATGAAGAGGAGCTTGAAAGGCGAATTATCTCTCACAATGAGTACTGTGAAAATATCACCCGACTCCAAGCTGATTTGGATGCTGCTAACCGCAGAAATACTTTCTTAATTGAGGAGAACAGGGTGTTACATGAGAGATTGGAATCGCAGGAAGCTCAAATGGCTAACATGATTCCTGCTGCTGCCTATGTTCAGATGGTTGAAAACATGCAACGAATGGCTGCTTTGCAAGGTGATGTTCGAGCCATCGTTAAATAAATGGCTATGGGTATAGCCAGGAATGAAGTTAGATCCTCCAATCTTCTGCTAAGACAATTTGGTGTGGATCCTGGTGCCCATCTTACTCCAGAGGTTGCTGAGTGGAACAATTTTGCCTTCTCTGCTCCTCAGTCAGACATTGATCTTGATGCTACTGTCTCCCCTACTATTCACCCTACTGCCCGTGCTGATGACAAAAAGGGGGAGAAAAAGTCCAAAAAGAAATCTAAAAAGAGAAAACAGTCTGAGGGGGAGCATGAACATGAAAAGGCTCCTAAACACCCTAGGAGAGATGGAGATGGTGATGGTGATGGTCAAGACACTGGCCCTAAGCCCAGCAACGCTCATACTGAAGCTGGTGGTGCACAGGCAACTGGTGGTACTCAACCCAGTGTGTCTGCCACACCAGTGGATGATATTGGTTCTGGCAGTAAGCCTAGTGATGTTTCTGATATGGCTGTAGCTGAAGCTTTTGTGCTGTCTCAATCTATTGAACGTAAAATGAAGAGGAAGTTAGAGAGACATCAAAAGCAACAACAGGAACTAGATGATGCCTTCAATGCCAAGTTTGAGGCCTTTGCTGAACTTAAACGTCGTAAGATTATGCACAGAAGATGGCTGAGTCCAAAAGCAATGGCAATCGATGATGACCTGACTGCCTTTGATAAACACAGAAAAGAGGCAAGAAAAAGAAATACCAAGTTCATGGTCAAATACGACAAACAGAGGGCAAAGCTGTATGCTCAGAGAGCAGAAAGAATCAGGAACATGACTCCTGCTGAGATGAAGGATTACCTTGATTCTACTGAGTCAACCGATGGAGTTAGAGCTGATATTTTCATGAAATGGGTTGATGCTATGTTAGAAGCCAGCTCTACTCCTCAACCAGCATCTGCTGCTCAACCAGCTACACAACAAACACAGCCAACAGAAACAATCATCCTTGATGATGATGATGTTATTAGTCAGGGGGAGCATCTTGCTATTGTTCCTTACCTGCCTCCTATTCAACCAGTATCGACACAAGAACCATCAGCTGAACCCAGGCCTATTGACAAACACAGGGTGAAATCTGCTCCTAGGGACAATCAGCCCCTGAGGAAAGGACCCCTATTCGAGGCAGCTGATGAAGGTACTGAAGTGGTTGAGCCAGCTGATACTAATCAGTCAGCTGGCATTGAAGACACAGCAAGGAGTGCTGTGATAGAAGACCCAGCCAGAAGTGTGATGCTGGGTAGTACAAGTGTTGAAGACCCAGCAAAGTCGGTTGAGCTGGGTGCTAAACAAGTAGATGATGAAATGGTTGATCCTGCTGACTTCACAGTCTGGGGAAGAGACGGCCAAACATTTGTTCTATCTCCTCTTCCTCCCCAGATTCAAGCTTACTTTGACAGAACACAGGATAACCGGGTCAATCAGCATCCAGTTAGTTCATCTGGCAGCTATGAATCATCTATGTATCCTCCATCTTCCCCAAGGGTTCATGACAAACATATCACTTGGGAAGATGACTCAGTAACCCATGGTGAGCCGAACATCAGAAAATTGAACCCAGATGAAAGAGAAGCCTACAGACTTCAGATCACTGTTCCAGAGCTGCTTGAACAAAGACAAATTGAGCTTAATGAAAGAATTCGTCAAGTCAGGCTGCTGCATCATCCTCTTGATCAGCCACACTATATTACTGCACTAACCTTTGGCATTGACATTAGGGTGTACTTGAATAACAGTGGTCTCAGGCTCTCCACTACTGATGAAAGAATTCATTTTGAAGATGCTCTCCAGCTGGGTATGGATATAAGGGAGTATTGTGCTGCCCTTAGTACTGAAGAGGGTAGAAAGATGGTTGAAGAAGTAAGGTCCCTGAACATTTCTTATGATGATTATCTGTTGGGTTTAGCTGCTGAAAGGGAAGCCAGAGAAGCTGCTGATGCTGAACTTGCTGAACGATCAAGGCTTCAGGATATTGAAGACAGATTGGCTGCTGACAGAAAGCAACAGGCTGAGTCCCTCAAACTAGCCAGAGCCATTGTCAAAGAACAGGATAAGGTTTTTGATAAGATAGAAGCTGCTGAGAAAGTACCTACCACTGCTCCTGTAGTACCTGATCACAATATTGAGTTTCCTGATACTTATTATAAGAGCAGGTATGGTAATGTGATGAATAGAAGATCTAATCCCTGCAGAATTATCAAGGTAAACAGAGGGACAAAAAGGGCTTTCAATGTTGTCAGGGATAACAATGTTCAAGAAAGGATTAGTTTTGATGACTTAAGAACTCTTGGATTCAGTGAATGGATAGAAATCTTGGAGTATTTCATTGGTAAAGGTGAGAGTGCTATCAAGAGTGCTCTTAAGACTGAACTCCAACAGCTGTTCAAGAAGGCAACTAAGTTTGGGAATGCACCAGTAGTTGATGTTGATGAATTTCTTGCTCAAAAGCCTAAAGGGAAGCAACCTACTGGTGAAGGACCAACTGGGAGAAGCCGAATTGTTCTACCTCCTTTCATCCCTGTTTATGACCCTGCTGAATTACCTCTCCTGTTCCCTGAAGCCTGGAAGATTAAACAAGAGGAGCTATCTGATGAAGAAAGAGAAAGAGAAAGGGATAAAGATAGATAGTCTCATATGTGCTTAACTTGTATCTTTTGTAATTTACTTTTCATTACGAATTATCTTGTAATTATTGTATATATCTGATGTAATGAAAGTAAAGCGAGTTTATCTTCAAAATCATATCAAATTATAAGATATAGATAACTCAGCAAAAGATCCCAAAACAAACTTAAAGGGACGAATTTACTGTCTACTCTCACTAGGTCCCTAAGTGCTGGCTTTAGTGTTTTCTCTTCAAGTCATAGGTTTTGTCATCATCAAATAGGGGGAGATTGTTGAGTCCCCAAAATAATTAAGGATTTAATTATGACAAAACAATATTTATTTGCACTAAAGTGTTATGTGCAGCCAACACAAGTTTGTTTATGTATAGTCAGCTAATATAGCTGTGTCGAGTGTTTAGTATGCTGCCTAGTCTATCAGCACAAGGTAGAAATGTATTCTTCGAATCAGCACAGGATGTGCACCCAGCAAATCAAGAATATCAAGTGACTCAGCATATGAAGGACCAGTAAGTCTGGATATCAGCATACAACACAAGACAGCCATGCTCCATTACAAGCATGATAAGTTTCCCTGAGTGGTCTACATCAAATGTACTATTCAACAGAAGTCGAAGACAAAGTTGAACAGAGAAGGACACGCGTCGGCGGCTGACAAGTGACCTTACAATACCGCATGGGAATGCAGAAGTTTAACTTATGTGCAGACATAAGTTATCCGTTGTCAACACCTAGGGAACACAACATTCTATTTGTTTAATCAAATAGTGGTGCCAAACCGAATTGGGGTGTTCCTGCAAATAGCTACTAAAGAGGAAAGAAAGGGAGCACGCCTCCTTACACAATTGTCCCCTCAAGTACAGACATCCTATGTACCAGTGGACAATAGATCAATTACACGGTTAATAGAACTACTATATATATTGTTGTATTCACTATTGTAAAAACTAGTGGTGTGGGTTTATCTGTTAGAGTCCAAACCGTGTAATAGCTTTAGTTTATCTCTTAGCTATAATCTAGGTAATCTGTATCAACCAACTATCATTTCCGCCAAGGATAGTTGTGATTCTTTCTGATTTAATCAATAAAGAATAACCGTTGAAAATTACCTGTGACTCTATCTTATTTACTACAGAATACTAAACGTGTTTAACTGACTAGTTAATTAAGAAAAGAATTGTATTCACCCCCCCCCCCCCCTCTACAATACTCCTGTTGTTATTAAGGGACCAACAGATTCTTTCGGTGGGAGTTGGAAAAGGAGAATGATTGTTGCGATAGTCAGAATAAGGACAAGGATCAGAACTGGATTAAGCATTTTCAGAATCTTTTGGATGTATGAAACAAGAAGGAAAGTATAGGAATAGTGAGAATAATGGTACGGAAGAGCTTAATTTTTAAGGGAAATATCAGACAGGGTAATCGAGGCAGATCACCGTATTTAATTATAGAGATCTTAATTTCCTTACTCGCCAAAGAATCAAATCTTTTAGATTTCGAAGATTTTCTCTAAATCCCTTGAATTCCGGAATTCAAATAAGGCAACGTCAGAAGTTAAAACGAAACTCCATTTATTCATTTCACTCTTTGGTGATAGCTTCATTCGTACTCTTCGAATAATCGAATTATTTTTATCCATATTACTCAATGATGATAAAACTCAATTTATCAACCCATATTCGTCATGAAAACATTTTTATTGTTAGCCATGACCACCTCACTCAAATTTCGGGACGAAATTTCTTTAACGGGTAGGTACTGTGATGACCCGGGAATTTTCGATCAAATTTAAACTTAATCTTATGTGATTTCAACACGATAAGCAAAGTCTATTAAACTGGGTCTCATACTGTTTGAACTATTTTCATGAATGCATTTGACTTTGACCAGTCCCGACGATTCACGAACAATTGGATGTAATTAATTATGTACTTAATTATATAAATAAATATAAAAGAAAGTATATATAATAAGTTGAAATTATAAAATGTAAACGTTAAAATCTAATATGTAAAATAAAATACAAAGTAATTAAGTATAATTTAAAATGGATCTATATAAATATATATAGGATTATATGTATATGTATTATTATTTAGTTACCATTATCAGTATCATTAGAAATCTTTATATTTATTATAGTTATCATTATTATAATAAATAATACAGATTATTATCCTGAATAATATTATATTTATCATCTTTATAGTTAAAAACAATATTATTTTTATTATCATTATTTTTTTTTATTATTATTATTAATATAATTATAAGTTATTAATAATAACAAGATAAGATCATACGTACGGTATACATAAAAACGAATACTGATGTATGAAAGTATATATAGATATGCATATACAGATATACATTTTATATTTTAAATATATATATATATATATATATATATATATATATATACATAAATATACTAATATATATATATATATATATATATATATATATATATATATATATATATATATATATATATATATATATATATAAAGCAGTATTTTTATTTTAGTAAATAATAGGAAAATTACATGAATATATATATATATATATATATATATATATATATATATATATATATATATATATATATATATATATATATATATATATATATATATATATATATATATATATATATATATATATATATATATATATGTAGAAGAATCAAAAACCATTGCTTATCGCTATCCAGCTGTTTAGGACTTTGTCTGTGTCTCCATCTATCAGACTTTTAGTTTTAATTATTATTATTATTATTATTATTATTATTATTATTATTATTATTATTATTATTATTATTATTATTATTATTATTATTATTATTATTATTATTATTATTATTTTTTTTTTTTTTTTTCTTCTCTTTTCCTGTTGTACACCCGCGAAACCTGTCCACCATCATCAACCCTACATATTGACTTGCTCGTGTATTGTTGTATAATCAAACAATTAGACCATATCAAATATATTCCACTTCTGTTAGCTTGTAAGAAAAACGCGTTCTTTATATATATATTTTTTTTCTTTTTTCTTTCTTCCTTTTCTCATACGCAGAACCCATTTAACCATTTATTTAATTTCGAATCAATTTGAAAATGTGTAAATGCGATCATGTTTAAAACCTTCTTCTAAAACTATCTGTAAAGTTTCAGTTTCCAATTCCTAATATCGAACACGAATTTTTGAGTCAAAGTTTGTGAGTAAAAACTCAAACTTTGTTCTTCAAATCAAATTCGGAATATTCGTGATGTTTCTGTTCCAATTAAGGTTTTAAAAAACTTTTACGAAGCAATTGAAACCAAGTTTGTGTTATAACAATAGTCTAAAACACGATCGAAAACAAAAATCATTTTTTTTTGTTGAACAGCGACGAGCCAGAAGCAGCAGGCATTTTCAGTTTTTAAAATTTTTTTTTTTCAAATGATACAAATACTTAATAATGATATTTCCGATTATTTTGAAGAATATAAACCTTTGTATTATGATTAATTTGTTTAAGGATCGAGTTTATTTAAAGAAGAAGAAGATGACTAGGGACATAGATGATATCGGGTTATATATAACTAGAGGGGGGTTTATTCCAGAAAAACAGACACAGCTTAATGGTTATGGGACGAGGGGTGTAGAAGGGAGGTCTCGGGTTCGAATCTCCTCTGCAGCAATTCTTTTTAGGAAAACTTTCTAAGGGTATACACAATTTCTTTTTATTATTGTTGTTATTATTATTAATTATTAATGTTATAATTATGATTATAAATTGTTAATGTTATTAGAATTATAATCATAGTTATTATTATAATTATAATAAGTATAGTTATTTATCATAAGTATTAGTAATATTATAAATAGCATTATTATTATCAAGCATTATGAATATCATAATTATGAATATTATCACCATTAGTATTATTATTATTGCTAATAGTATTGTTACTAATATTGTTACTGAAATTATATAAACCGTAAACTTAATAACAATATATTGATATAGGCATAAAAATGAAATTTATTATGTTATGATTATGATCATAATTATATGAGCATCTGGATATAAAAAGTTATAAAAATATTAACACAATGCATAGAAATATATGTATATAAAAGATTAGGAATACCGATAATATTATGAGAACGAATAAACTTATCATTTTTATTATGTTATTATTATTTTCAATAAATATTAGTATTAATATCTTTTTACAAATAATAGAATTATTAATATTAACATAAGTATTATAATTATTATTATCACGAGTATTATTATTATGTAATTACTAAAATCAATATCATAAATATCATTAACAGTAAAATTAATATTTTTACAAGTATTATTATCAATATCATCACTACTAGAACTATTATTAACATAAATATATCATTAATGTTATTATTATATTTTTTTTACTAATATTAACTTAGTATAATTTGAACTACTGCTTTGATAAACAAATAAAATACATAAATATATATATTTAACACATATAACATAACACAATATATTATCTTATAAAAAGAATATATGAAATATAAATATAGTATTAATATAAAAATAATATCATTAAGAGGTTATATATATAAACTCATTCGATTACGATTACACATTTTAATTTATATACAAATGATATAGGTTTGTGAATCTGAGGCCAACCTTGCACTTGTTCAATGACGTTATATGTATTTTTACTACGAAATACAGTATGGTGAGTTTCATTTGCCTTTTTACCCTTTATATTTTTGGGCTGAGAATACATGCGCTGCTTTTATAACTGTTTTACGAAATAGACACGAGTAAATGAAACTACATTCTATGGTTGGATTATTAAACTGAATATGCCCCTTATTAAGTCTGGTAATCTAAGAATTAGGGAACAGACACCCTAATTGACGCGAACTCTAAATATAGATCTATCGGGCCCAACAAGCCCCATCCAAAGTACCGGATGCTTTAGTAATTCGAAATTTATATCATTTCCGAAGGAGGATCCCGGAATGATGGGGATATTCTTATATGCATATTGTGAATGTCGGTTACCAGGTGTTCAATCCATATGAATGATATTTTGTCTCTATGCATGGGACGTATGTTTATGAGAAATGGAAATATGAAATCTTGTGGTCTATTAAAATTATGAAATGATTATTTATGCTAAACTAATGAACTCACCAACCTTTTGGTTGACACTTTTAAGCATGTTTATTCTCAGGTGTGAAAGAAACCTTCCGCTGTGCATTTTGCTCATTTTAAGGACAATAATAGGAGTCGATCATCGCCCTGGAATCAAAGGTTGATGACTTCGCCCGGATGGATTAGGACGGGTCATTACATTAGGCCCGTTGCGTCGCGCGTAGATAGTTGGTTCAGGTCCTGGTTTCGGATTTTCGAACGTCCTTTCGTACGCTTAGATATCTTGTACTTTGCGTTTCGCGACTCGTACTCTTGTAACTTTTAGACGTTTCTCATCAATAAATTGAACCACTTGGATTGTACTTTGTACTTTTTAGCGTTTTGGTCATTTGCATCTTCAAATTGTCGAATCTTTCTTTTGTCTTCACCTTTTAATATTTAAACGAATATCACTTGTAAATATAACAATTACAACTAAAAGCTTGTCTTTCTTGAAGGATAATGCTATGAAATATGTGTTCGTTTTTAGCATTATCAGTATTGCTTACTCCTCATTGTTTAATCTTTTTATTGATTCTAGCGCGTTAAAGGACAATGGTAAGAATGTGGGATAGCTTGCTTGTGGGTGGTAGTACCTATAGAAGAAATTTTGGAATTGACTTAGGTTTTGGGTAGTGTGAATCCCTAACACCATGCTCAAGTCGTTTTATGTGAACATGTCTTTTGGCTCACTATGTACACTTGTATTGTAACGGGTCGCCGAACCTATTTGACGATTAACTATGTTTGGATTTGAAATTTGAATCAAATTTGATGTGTTAAATGTCTTTGGGTCAACATTGACATGTTTTGGGTCATTCCTAACACTTAGAAACTTTGGGAATTGGTTCAGCTGTTATATTGGTGTCTGATTCCTGAAACAGTTGTAAAGCGCGACACTCAGCGTTAAAGCGCGACGTGCAGATGGGTAAGATATGGTGACCAGGTCTAGGTAAACAACTGTTTTAAAAATATGTGTTAAACCGTGACGCGCAAGTCTACAGTAAAAAAATCGAGTCTTACTTAAAACTTGTTGAGTCGTTTCATGGCTCCATACCGAGGTTTTCTCTTTATGGGCTAAAATTATCATTACCATATATGGGTCGTCTGGTGGGCTTTTAAACAACCCAAACTTAAACTTTAATCAATCTGGTACTTGATCGAATATAATACGTGCAGGTACAATTGTTTCCGATCTCGGTGTTCCGTTTTCGAGCTCAATTAAGAAGGTTACTGGTGACGGTTCAGCAACACTCTTCTGGAAGGACGTTTTGATTGGCGGATAAAATCTGGAGCACAAATTTGATAGACTATATCGATTGGAATCAAACAAAGATACAAAGGTTATGGATCAAGTAACTTGGATTAATGGGAAGTTGGGAACTATGTGACGGCATGGCAATGGAGTAGAAATATTTTCGATCGAGCAGATGGTGACCTGCAGGTACTTACAAGCATGTTAAATTTATTTGTTTTTTCTGGCAGAGGTGCGGATTCATGGAAATGAGGGTAGTCATCGAATGGTTTGTTCAATACAAAGAAACTTCAAAAGCTTATCGAGGAAATTTTTCTTACGGAGGGTAGAGGTTAGCCTGAAACTTTGATCAATTCCTTAGTTCCCAAGAAAGTCGAGATCTTTATTTGGCGGGTTCTCCACAAAAGAATCCCGGTCCTAATCGAACTACATAAGCGTGATGTTGATCTCCATTCGGTTCGCTGTCCTATTTGCGACAACGACGTGGAGACAATTGATCACTCTTTGGTTCTTTGCAAAAATGCTTTTGACATTTGGAGCCGGGTTTTCAAGTGGTGAGATTTAGGTAACTACTCTAATCTTAGCATAAATGAGACTTTCGCATGATCATCAAACACCGCATCTTCAGAGCTTGGTTCCAATTTGGATGGCGGCCGAATGGACGTGTGGATACCTTTCATGGAAGAATAATAATAAGCTATACAAAAATAAACATTGGTGCGTTTCGTCTGCTCTGAACGAGATTCGAGTATTGAGCTTTGAATGGATTTCCCGAAGGCTAAAAGGTGTGCATCTCGATTGGCATGTTTGACTTGTGAGCCCGAAAATTTACTTGGTTTCTTCGTGATTTTATATTGCTATCTCAACATATTTTTTCGGTTATTTGTTCCCTTCGAGCTTGGATGGATGTGCACCTGGTTTGCTTATTTTAGCTTAGTTCGAGTCTCCCTTTAGTTTTCTAGACATGTATAATCGTACAGAGATATAGTTATGACTTCGAGTTTTTGTTAGTTTCGTTATATATTCGTTGTAGCTTTTATTCATATATAATAATAATAATTTTGTTGCTTTTCAAATTAAAAATTATATATAGTAGAAAAGTTATGATTATGATTATAATTAATGTTATGATTATGATTTATGATTTGAGAGATGATATCTTTTTTCTCAAAATATCCTTCAATAATATTTAACGAGAAATTTATATTTATATTTATATTTATATAAGTTATTATTTAAGGACATTTAGAACATTTGGGTGAAAGGAGTAAAAATGAATATATCATCTCCCTTATGATTTATGATACTAAACACTGAAAAAGCCTCAAAAAATAGATGGTTCTACATTTAATAAGACAACGCAAATACAGGGCACCGACAGCACAAAAGGACAAAGGAAACCCACAAGAAAATATGATACCAACAAAATATATTGCTCGGACTTGCGTTTTATTTACGCTTCTAGACTTCTAGCGTATCAAAGCTTTTTTATTACTAGAACAGAAAAATTAAAATTTATTTATTTTATTTTTTCTAAAAACACACATAAAATAAAATCTTTACACATTTGGAGGTTGGAACTACCACAATTATTCATTAAGAGAAAATCAAATTGGCACCAAATGAATAAATCAAATGGTATAGGTTGAATGCAAATCCCATTACAAAGAAGATTTTGCAGCAATTGTTCGAGAAAATGTTGAAGTGTAAACAAGGATATATAACAACTTTAGTTTTAAAATAAATTTAAAAATATAAAATTGTAACCATATAGTTTAACTTGTACACGTCCACAACTTCATTTAATTCAATTATCCTTAACAACGCTATGCATGGAAAATTTTAACTAGGAGAGTCATGTCCTATATATAAACATGTACTCTTCTATGATTATATAAAGTTCCTCCAATCCTCCCATTATATACATAAAACCATTCTTTGTCCTCATTTGTTTCATCTTAAAAAAATAAAAAATAAAAAATAAAAACTAAGTGAAATGGGCATTGTAGCACCATTGGATCGAATACTTGGTGTCGTAGTAGTATTACTTGTATATGTATTGGCTCTATTGAGCACTAAAGTGAGTGGTCAACCACTAGTTCCAGCATTGTTCATATTCGGAGACTCCGTCGTTGACACCGGGAACAATAACAACCTTGAAACCGTTGTCAAGTCTAATTTCCCTCCTTATGGAAGAGACTTCATCAACCACCGTCACACTGGCAGATTTTGTAACGGAAAACTGGCCTCAGACTTCACAGGTAAGTATTTTTTTTGAAAGGCAAGCTTGCATCAGTCCGGACTGAAGCCTAGTCATCATTTGCACACACACACACACGCGTTTTCGGGCAGGAAACCCGAACCACACTCTGAGGATCCGACCCTTAAACCATCCCGAGGGCAGGCGGACCGGACCTTAGTCCCGTAGCAGGTCGGTAAAACCTTCCCTTTGGGCCACCTTCAAGGTATATATTTCAATTCCTAGAGCGGGTGACGAGGTTCGAACCCGAGACCTCTAGCCCTGCGAGTACACAAGTGTAACCGCGGTACCGCTAGACCGAAGATCCGTTGGTTTCACAGGTAAGTATTATAATAACAAAAATGTTAAAACTCATTAATATGATTATGCACAAGTGCACAACAAATGTAACAATGTCTTGAGCTTAAGAGTGAGTTTTCAAACGTAACAAATTTGATAATATGCAATGTATACACTTATGCTTTCAATTATTAACTATGTAATATAGAATGCTATAAGTATAATGTTTTTGGTGTAGGCGAGAATCTAGGATTCACTACGTACCCACCACCGATACTAAGCAAAGAAGCCAATGGGAAGAAGCTCTTGCTTGGAGCCAACTTTGCGTCCGGTGGCTCTGGATATTATGAGACCACTGCCAAGCTATATGTAAGACCAAAAAAAGGGTCAATTACCATCATCGGGACAAGTTTATACTTTATTGTGTATATAACTATTAATAATTCAATTCTCAATAACTAATTAACATATATCTACTCTAAATTTTGAGATGGTGTGCTTGTAAATTATATTTTTCTAAGAAACACAATGACCATGTTAGAAATGAAAACATAATGCATTTGTTTTGATTTTAGTCACTAAATGGGCCTTGGCCCATATCTAGAATGTAAAAGTTAGATATTGAAAATGAGTAGGTTGTAATATGGATAATGGGCTAACGAATTTTCTTCAACTTGGTTTATTTAAATAAATACGGGTCAAATAGTTTGGGCTAAGTTGGGTTATTATTACTCGATGTGTTCAAAATTGAGTATTTTATAATAAATTGATTTTTGCAAAGATATTGAAAAATGAAGGATCTAACTTGTTGAAAATGAATGTAGAATACAATTCCATTGAGCAAGCAACTTGGGTACTACAAAAAATATCAAAAGAAGCTAGTAGGGATTGCAGGGAAGTCCAATGCCACATCAATAATCACAGGCTCAGTATATTTTATTAGCTCTGGAAGTAGTGATTTTGTCCAAAATTATTATGTCAATCCACTTCTATACAAAGTGTACACACCTTATCAGTTTGCAGACATCCTTATCCAAGACTATTCTCACTTCATCCAGGTACATTTCTTTTTTTTTTTCAATGCCTAAAAAGGTTAATGTAATTTCAGGTAATAACAAGTCAAATTGTTCTTTAGTTTAGTTGTATCGAGGTAACCTGACAATCACAATGTTATGTGTCCAAGTCTCACTTGACACAAAATATGTAATTAGGTGTGTGTATTAACCGTGGTAAAAAAATGTCCTAAGTTGGCTCAAGGCTGTTTACTTTTTTTTTTGTTTTCCATATCTCTCTGTTTGGAAAGGGGTGTCTAAATCTATGTCTCTTAGAAACATGGTAATTTTCATATTAAGTGACAGATTAAGTGATAAAAAAAACAACAATTTTACTTACTGAATTAAAAGTTGTAAAAAAACATATCATTAGGTAGAAAGTAAACATGTCCTTAGTCCATGTAGAATAAGGTCGTAAAGGAAGACACGTACACAAATTTAACAAATGATTGTAAGTCAAACTATGAATATGAATATAAATGAAAAAAATGAATTTTGCAATAACTGAGTAAACGGATAACATTTTTTCTGTCCAAACTACCGGAAAGGTCCGGAAGTATTTTTTTCAGATGTACTGTTTATATCTTAGATTTTTGTTGTAGGAGTTATACGCGCTAGGAGCAAGAAAGATCGGTGTGTCAACGTTACCACCAATTGGTTGTTTACCGGCATCTATAACTATCTTTGGTGAAGATAGTAACGAGTGCGTTACGAAAATGAACTCTGTAGCCAAATATTTAAACAAAAAGCTCAACGCGACATCTTTAACTCTGCAGTCGAAACTCTCGGGCCTTAATCTTGTTGTATTGGATATCTACCAACCTCTTTATGACATCATTCAGAAACCTTCTGATTATGGTATACAACAACAACATATAACTATGAATTCATAATGTACATTTACTAATGTAACAATTGATATTGGTGTAGGGTTCTTTGAAGCAAGGAAGGCGTGTTGTGGTACAGGGTTGGTTGAAACGTCGTATTTATGCAATAAGTACTCGCCTGGAACGTGTAAAAACGCTTCGGAATATGTTTTTTGGGATGGATTTCATCCGTCGGAAGCAGTAAACAAGATCTTAGCAGACGATTTACTTCTTGAGGGCATATCGCTTGTATCATAAATTTGCGTTACAATCAGTTTTCATTGCAATGTGCTTTTTGCGGAACTTATGATTTATATTGTTGTTCAAGATTTCGAACTATGTTGTTGTTGTACGTGACCACTATTTCAGTCTTCTAAATAAAATTGTGCTATTCGTGTGTTAAGTATTACTCCGTATCACTTAACTACGTTCAAAATATCACTAACTACTGTTTTGATCAAAATCTGCAAAACATTTGAATGAAGGAATATTAAATAGGGATCGTTTTCCCTCTTTTACGTTTGACAATTAAAACGCTTGTTGGATGAGTTATTACATAACAAACGCGTAACAATACTGAGAGTACAACGATTATTTTATGAAACTGTTGTTATTTTTACTTTTTTACATCGTGTTATTATACATTTTAAAATAGTCTAGTGGTTGTGATAAGAGGTATCATACTTAGACCTTACCAAAAGCGTATTTTGGGATGATTAGGTCACCGTGAGAAACAATCACAAAATAATCCGATTAGGTCGAGTACATATGGAAAAAAATACTCCCCCTCTTGAATATCATTAAAATAAAAAACTATATTCGTTTTTTACATTGTGTAATTCAATTCTTCATAAGTTTTATTTTTAAACAACTGGAATGAACATTGAACTCGTGTCATCCTTACAATAACTAGTTTCTTACATTTTATTTTTTATATTGTGCCATTTAGTTTTATTTTTACATTGTGTCATTCACCTCAATACTGTTAAATCTATGAATTCGATATGTAAAAAGTAAGAATTTGATCTTTGTATTGACTGTAAAATTGATACAGATTGTATTGGACTCTAAGAACATATGAGAGTGTTCTTATATACTAAAAAACTTGTAACAGCTAATTCTAATTGAGGTTAGGCTCCATTATACTTTTTGGAACCACCTTTACACATGCGGAAATAACTGTTGTGATGTAGCCGTTGAGTCGTCTGTTAATGTTGTCTTGTGACTTTGCTAAATATGGAAATGATGAAGGTCAACCCTTCTGATCCAAGTCAATCTTTACCCAAACAGGAAAAGTGCCTTTTTTGGTTCTGTATTCTAACACTCACCCTCAAGTTGAATAGTAGGATTTTCAATGTTTAACTTGTCGAGAACTTCACTGAAGAGTCTTCCATTGACAAATTTGGTGAGGATGTCGGCTAGCTGATCTTCAGATCTAATTGAAGGAACAAAAATGATCTCACCATCTAGTTTCTCTCTGATAAAGTGTCGATTGATTTCAACATGTTTTGTTCGGTCATGTTGAACGGGGTTGTCTGAAATAGCGATTGCTGCTTCATTGTCGCACAGGATTTGAATAGCTTCTTGTGGTGGAAAACCAATATCCGTTAGTAGCTTCTTGATCCGTAAGGCCTCGACTACTCCTTTGGCTATTCCTCTGAATTCTGATTCGGCACTTGAAAGGAAGACAACCTTTTGTTTCTTACTTCTCCATGCAACTAAATTACCCCCGACAAGTGTGAAGAATCCGGATGTAGATTTTCAATCTCCTTTTTCTCCAGCTCATCTTGGATCGGTATATATCCGAGTCTTTAGGTGTCCATGTCTTTTAAAAACAACTCCATGATTCGTTGTTTTCTTCAAATATCTGATGATTCTCATTACAGCTTCCATATGGTGAACCTGTTGTTGATGCATGAATTGACTCACAACTCCAACTGCATGTGCTATATCAGGTAGAGTGTGAGCAAGATATATGAGTTTTCCCACCATCATTTGTTATTGCCCTTTATCAGCAAGATCTGCTTCATCTTCTATATATAGCTTCTGGTTTGGAATCATTGGAGTATCAACTGCTTTGTAATCAATCATACCTGTTTCTGCAAGAAAATCAAGAACATACTTCTTTTGACAGATAAATATTCTATGTTGGGATTATAATACCTCAATCCCCAAAACGTATTTAAGTCTACCCATGTCTTTCATTTCAAATTCTTTAAATAAGTTCATTTTTAAGTTAGAAATTTCCTCTTTATCATTTCCTGTTATTATCATATCATCAACATAAATGATTAAGCATGTAATTAAATTTCATTTTCGTTTAAAAGAGAGAGTATGATCCGAGTTACTTTGTTTGAATCATATTTTTTCATAAATAAAGTAAATCTCCCAAACCAAGCCCACGGGGATTGTTTTAACCCATATAAAGATTTCTTAAGTCGACAAGCTTCCTCATTTTTGAAGTTTCCGGAGAATCCCGGAGGAGCTTCCATATAGACCTCTTCTTTTAGTTCACCATGTAGAAAGTCATTCTTCACATCAAATTGGTGAAGTGACCATTCTTCATTTGCAGCAATTGAGAAAAGAACCATGATGGTATCAATCTTCGCAACTGGTGAGAAAGTCTCAGAATAATCTATTCCATATGTTTGAGTATATCCCTTGGCAACTAGCCGGACTTTGTATCTTTCAATGGTACCGTTTGGTTTGTATTTTATTGTAAACACCCATCAATTCCCTACTGATTTTTTTCCTGGAGGAATGACACATTTTTTCCATGTGTCACTTTTCATGAGTGCTTCCATTTCTTCTTCCATAACCTTCTTCCATTTTCCAGATTTCATGGCTTGATCAACACTTGTTGGAATTTCTTCGGAATATAAAGCAGAATTGAATTTTTGTGCTTCACTAGATATGTTTCCTTGTGCAATATTAGCAATTGAGTATCGTGATCTTTGAGCTTCTTTTTTTGAAGAGTATCTCTTTGGTGGTACTTCTCTGTTGGCTCTTTGTGGTAGAACATATCTTTCGGAGGTTGGACTGTTTTGTTCTCCTTGTTCATTACTTGAGGAGGTTTCATTTGATTCAATGTTCGGTGATTCGGGATCAGGGTTTGGTGATTCGGGATCAGGATTTGGTGTTTCAGGATCAGGATTTGGTGTTTCGAGATCAAGATTTTGTGTTTTAGGATCAGGATTTGGTGTTTCAGGATCAGGGTTTGGTGTTTGAATGTTACTAGGTGATGTGCGTAGAGGTGTATACAAAATAGCTATATTTTTACTAAGAAATACTATTAAATATGATACAATTTTACACAAGTTATTTATTTATTTATAGAGTGGATATACTTAAACCTTGCTACAACACTTATAGGCAGTGTACCTAATCATACAGTAGTGTAGTTTTTAGTAAGTCTGGTTCGTTCCACAGGGATCTTAGCCAAGCTTAACGCTATATTAGTCTTAACTTATAATTGTAAAAATACAAATATATATATATATATAAGTAGTATTGTTATTATAAAAGGGGGTTTTTACCGTTTAATGACCGGTTTATCGATTTTAAAACTTTTAGTCGCAGTTAAAACCTAATGTAAAATATTAAAAATAAATATAACTTAATTTAAAGCGTAAAGTAAATGACAATAATTAAAGTGCGATAATTAGAAAGTACGATAATTAAAAGTGCAATTAAATACAATGACAGTAAATAAAAGTGCGATAATTAAAAGTGCAATTAAATATGAAATAAATGAATTATGCTTATTTAAACTTCCGTAATCATGATGTTTGACGTGTTGATTTTTAATTTATTCCCATGGGTTAATTGTCCTTTGTCCTGGATTATTCGATATGTCCATACGGATTTGTCCATAATAGTCCATCAGTCATAATCATAAAATGCGGAAGTCTTCGTCAAATTATTCTTATTCTCGAAGTTAAATATTCCAACTAATTGGGGATTCGAATTGTAACAAGGTCTTAATACTTTGTTTAATGAATACACCAGGTTATTGACTGCGTGTAAACCAAGGTTTTACTACTTTGTTAACAATTACACCAATTACCCTTGAATGTAATCCACCCCTGTTTCAACTAGTCCATTAACTATTAATCCAGTTCCGTGTCCGGTTAAATGAACAATTATTGGTATTTATAGATATCCCGCCCACCGTACCCAGTCAAGTGTATGTGGTTATATATAAATACGTCAAATTATAAGTCTATATATTAAATCAACGAGGTATCATTTAGTTAATATAAAGCCCATTAATAGCCCATAGTCTAATTTCCACAAGTGTCGTTCTTTTGTCCAAACCCCAATTATGGTACAAAGCCCAATTACCCAATTTTAATATTTAGCCCAACATCATGATTACTTTGGCTTAAATAAGCATAATAATAACTTAGCTACGAGACATTAATTTAAAAATGTTGAACATAACTTACAATGATTAAAAATAGCGTAGCGTTACACGGACAGAATTTCGACTTACACCCTTACAACATTCGCTAACATACTCTTATTATTATTAAAATTATAATTATAATTAATATATATATATATATATATATATATATATATATATATATATATATATATATATATATATATATATATATATATATATATATATATATACGTTGATAGATAGGAAGAGAAAAAGATGTCATTTTGATCAACCAAAATTGCGAATTTATAGGACCTGACCCTCAAAATGGGGCCATGCGATCGCATGGATTTTACTCTTCCAGGCCATGCGATCGCATGACCAGCTGGGAGAGCTCACATGTCTTTGTTTGCGTCTTGCCGACGGTTTATAAATATATATATATAATATATAAATAATTTTAAGAATTATTTAAATATTATATTATATTTATATGCATAGTTGACTCGTAATTTTTAGTCCGTTGCATCGAGCGTTGAGAATTGACTCTGGTCCCGGTTTCGGATTTTCGAACGTCCTTGCGTACAATTTAATATCTTGTACTTTGCGTTTTGTGTCTTGTACTCTTGTAATTTTGAGACGTTTCTCATCAATAATTTGAACCACTTTGATTGTACTTTGTACTTTTTAGCTTTTTGGTCGTTTGCGTCTTCAATTCGTCGAATCTGTCTTTTGTCTTCACCTTTTATTATTTAAACGAATATCACTTGTAAATAGAACAATTGCAACTAAAAGCTTGTCTTTCTTGAGGGATAATGCTATAAAATATATGTTCGTTTTTAGCATTATCAAATATTCCCACACTTGAGCGTTGCTTCTTCTCAAACAATATAGTCTTGAAATAAAAACATACTAGAATCACTTCTTTATTCTTCACACTTTGTACATCAGTGAATTCTATACGGCGGTATGAACAATGGTAGTAACGTTGTGATTTACAGTCCCATATGACTATGAAATTTTAGATCCTTAAGGAAATTGGATCTTTATGAAAACATTTGATCTTTTTGAAAATTAAATCTAGCTTTTACCCTAGATAAGTTTTCCGGAATAACCCTTCACCGGTGTTTGCGAAATTGTTTTTGTGGGTTTGGTGGGTTTCAGATTTGAAAATTTTAGCTCAAAACTTGCGGTTTTGTGTCACCCACTTGCTAACCTTGTATTGGGAAAGCAACACGTCCAGTATACTTGCTCCGTATATTACCTTTCGGTAAACTACCGTCCGGTTGTAAAGGAAAGTGCTGAACAAGCAACTGTTAAGGTAATGTCCCCTGACATTCTTTTAATTATGGTCTATAACGTGTCGGATGCAATTACTATCCTTGGTAGGAGCAATTGTAAAGCTCACCCTTATGATTTTTTCGGTCTGGCACAAAGTCCTGTCTTCGACCATGCTATGCAACCACCGTTCTTACGGTTGACACCCGATTTAGTTCAGGTGACCTAATGAATTCCAGGTTAATTCCTAGGATTTTACGTTCAATGGTAATGAACGCATTAAAAATGGGTTTTTCAGAAAATAAATTGGTTTGTAATTTTGATCAAAATATTTTCTCGTTCAAGCTCGAGTTTACATATCATCGAATTCCATGAGTTTGAATTCTCAATCTTTAAAAGTCAATCTCAAGGATTGAGTAATATCAGTCTTAAAAGCTGATTTTTGATCTTTTAAGGAGATTATCCTTTCTGGGGATCTGATTCATTAGTCTTATCAAGCTAATTTGCACGATGCCCTCCCCATTTTACGATACAGATCCTCTCATGGTTAGGATAAGTCTGACCACTTGGCGACCCTGTTTGATGCTGAGGTCCGTGGATTTCCTGCTGATTTTAGTAATGACTTTTCTAGATTTTTCGTCAACCTACAGCTGGTCTGGATGACAACTTCCTGACCTAAATCAAGAAGCGCGTTTCTTTTTCAGAAGACTTTACTTCCTTTTAATGATGGAATTGATTCATCGTGTAGATCCATCTTTTCTTTCAAATATATTATAGAAAATTGGGTAAAACTTGATAAAATTTTGTCCAAAACAAAAGTATATTCAGTTATTTGTACAAAAATATGTGATATATGTTTTAAATAACTTGGAAAATTTTTCCCACACTTGGCTTTTATTTCCCTTTCTTTTCCTTTTTATTGTCCTCTATTTCATTTTAAATGAATTCTAACATTTTGGTTTGTTTCTCAATTTATGTCCTTTCTGAGGTAATAATAATTTCGGTATTAACACCTAGTTTTATTGTTCATAAATACGTATAAACATGATTTTGAATTCATTTATTTGAAAAATTTTGAAAAATTTTACTAGAATTGGGTAGTCAGTATATAAGACTAGGACTGTTCTTTATTATCAGAGAGCACTAGATTCTAATACAACTACTGCATTACTAGTATTTTTAATGGTAACCAAGTGTATAAGTTAAAAAAAAAAATTCGAGAGAATTTAACCCCTTCCCACACTTAAGATCTTGCAATGCCCTCATTTGCAAGAAATCAGTAACAATTTAAATTGTAGAAAAATGATTAAATTTTACCAAAGTTTCCAAACATATTGGCGTTTGTTTGCTGAATGATAAATGGTGCACATCATTTGTTCATTCCGTCTTGTTGTTACATCACATTTGTTTTTTGTTTTGTCGTCAAAATCAGTAGCTTTTGCTGAACTTAATGACAGTCTTTAAAAATGCGCTGTTTTACCCTGTTGTGTATATGAAATAAAATACATACAATACAAATATAAACATGCATGGTAATTTGAAATGGGACTTAAAATCCCACTTTCAAATCAAATATGAAATATTAGTACAAAATAATAAAAATATTAAACAATACATTAATGTATCACAATATCATATGTTTAAACATAAATAAATAAAAATAATAAAAAGATAAAAATCATAAAAATCACCAACAGGAACTATATCAATCTGGATAGGTGTTCCAGTTCATGTCGTCGTTCGGGTTCCATGGTTGGTGATAGGTGTACTGATAAGCCTGGTTAGGGTCGTAGAGAGTATATGGTGGTCTCATCTCGGGCTGGTGTGGAGGATAGTAAGCAGGTTGGGTCGGTACGTAGTGATCTTGAGGTGACAGCCCGCTCATGATCTGACGCTGATGATAGTCCCATCTATCATGCTGTCGTTGCCTGGAATGCTCGTAATCATTCCGGGCTTGCCACTGCTCTATCCGACCAAATCTATCCTCGTTTGTCATTTCCACCTCATCTACACGCTGGTAGATGTCAATCATAGCCTCCCTAATGACATCCCTAATGTCATCCGCTTCCTCCATTTCCTCATCTAAACCTCTCTCTACCTGAGGAAGACTACCAACATAGGGTATTGCCTGATTGCGTCTGCTTTTTAATACCTTAGCACCCTGATAGACCCTTAATCCTAAAGGCTCAACCTATTCCCTACATTCCAAAAGTGGACTCCCTTGGTCCCTATCTACACCCAAATACTCTCCAATGAGAGTAACAAAAATACCTCCTCCTATTATTCCCCTTTCCTGTATTCCTTCTACCATTTTAGACAAATAAAAACCAACATAGTAAGGGATATTAACAAAGCCTCTTGGGTC
The DNA here is from genome assembly GCF_046630445.1 of Rutidosis leptorrhynchoides. Lineage (NCBI taxonomy): Eukaryota > Viridiplantae > Streptophyta > Magnoliopsida > Asterales > Asteraceae > Rutidosis > Rutidosis leptorrhynchoides. Next base: position 171,734,703 of record NC_092333.1, read on the forward strand.
TCGAATACACTTTAGGTAAAATAAATCATGTAAGGTCATTTTCTCCTTGTTGTGACCTCTCTGTGTAATCGAGTTATCCAAAAATCTATGAATTATACGAAGCTCGGCTTTGTTAATATGTAAGTAGGAGTGTTTTCCTCCCAGCGTAAAAACATTATAATCTGACATACGCCTCCAGACGGCGTTCGCGTCAAAATTCCTATCTACCCTTTCAACACGATAAATCAAATTCATACAATTGGGTAGTAGTAATTTACCAGGAGTATATATCTGCAAAGCCCTGGCCATGTCCAGCATGGACATCCTGTACATCCTACGGCCAAGTATAAATCTAAGAAAACTTCTATCATCTAACCTATCTACATCCGCATTTAACGCTATAGTACTCATAAGCTCAATGCACCATTCCTTATTGATGTGTCGTAAAGTGGTATATGAATTATAGTATAAAATAATATGGAAAAATACCGATTAAAGATTGCTACACACTAACGGGCAGTGTACCCGATCGTGTAGTAGTATAGTAACTGGTTTTGTTCCGTGTATCGTTCCAAGGACAGTTGTATTAGTCAAACTAGAATTATAAACTATATTATGATTAACTAAGTAAATGAAATTTAAAGGTACAAGATTTATGTTTTGTGGCTTATTTAACGATTAGCCAAATCAGAGAAGAGTAAAAGTAAAAACAATATTTTTGGTCTTTTAAGTTTATAAGTGCAAGGAAAGCAATTAAGATAGTTTTGATATCAAAGAGATGAAATATGCTCATCTAGACTTTTTACCCTCGATGTGAATGTTTATTTAGGATTAAGATTGGATCGATTGGTTATGCACGAGAACTAATTGATCGGTTTACCAAGAGTAGTCTTGAATAAACACTCAAACGGGATTACACGACGCAAGTGATGTTCTTGTCATCTAAGACCTCATATTTGTAATCAACTAATTCAACTAGTCTAAAGACTTGAAGAATGATCAAGTCAATGGTGTGTTGATCATGATCCACTCCTATGTCAACTAATGGTTTAGCTTAGTTCATTCCCTTGGTCTGGTTAAATGTTTAATTCACCCAACCCAAGTAATCAATTAAGTGTGGTAATAAGATCCCTATAAACGTCACTAGATAAGGCAAATTACTAACACCTATTAGTTATATGGAATTGAGTAGTGAAAATATGCATGACAGATTCTAGGGAATTGATCGTTCACCTAGACAACTACACATATCCATTAAGCTATCTGAGAGTATCTACAAGAGTCGTTCTTACATTCCTATATAGATTAACCGTTTGAACGCAACTTACCCCTTTTGGTAAAAGACGGGCAAACACTTGTCACTAGGTGTAAATCAATATACTAAATCAGCAAGATGGTGTTTCTTAGTTGAACAAGTATACTAACTAGTTGAATCGAAAAGATTAAACTTAACAAGAATGGTTCTTGTATTCAAACATCAAACTATCGTGCATGGTAACTATCAATCAAAAGTAAACATTCAACATCTCGGTTATTTATCTAGATAAACATAAAAGGAACTAGCCAACAATCATGCTAGAAAACTTAAACATAACAGTAACAAAGATAGAATTCATTGTAAATACAAGATTGACCTTTTTAGAGTAATCTTGGATGAAGCCCTTGAATGATCCTTGAATCTTCAATGATTTTAGTGTTTAGATGCACTTTGATAAGCTCAAGAACTGTTTTGAATGATATGTTTTCGTCTCTGAACAGAAAGAAAACTGGCACACTTGGAATGAAGCTGGAAAAAGGTTTAAAAAGGCTGAAAAGTAGCTGGAAAGCATTGTGCGCGGTGCGCACATAAGGGGTGCGCGGAGCGTACTACTCACCTACCACACTTTTACTTTCCAGTTCACGATCGCACTTCAATTTGGACGTTTCAGGTACTTGTGCGCGGCGAAGTGCGCGGCGCTCTCTGTTGTGCGCGGCGCGCTCTGTTGAACTTGCGCGGGGCGCTCTCTGGTTTCCATTTTAATCAAATGTTCTGATCAAAGTCTTGAGTACGCGGTGGTGTGCGCGGATAGTGCGCGGCGCGCACTGTAGCTTTCATTTTTCTGTTTCTTCGTTTCTTGTTCTGGTTTTGATCTTTGAGTTGTTTCATTCATTATCTTCAACATTTCTTCAAGTATTCAATGATTCTATGCTTAATTACAATACAACGGAATAATAATGGAAATATTACAAATTCGTATGAAATAACCGACGATAGGACTTGATATTGTGACTAATGATATGTCTATTTTGAGTAATATCAAAATCCCCCACACTTAACTCTTGCTTGTCCTCAAGCAAGTCTTGTTCTAATCATGCGTATACAAAACACAAATATATATGAATAAAAAACATTGTTTGAAGTACATTATACACAAATCACACGAATCACGCAAAACACACACAAAGACTCATGCTATATGAACACATGTTTACACAATTGGAATACACACTCGTGAGGGTACACACACAATTTATGAAACACACGCACACATTTGGATTGCTTGGGAGAGGTGAACTTCGGTGAAAGTTCTTTAAAAATTTGGATCCTTAGGGAAAATTGGATCTTTGAGAAAACGTTTTAAGATTTTGAAAATGTCATTGCTAGTTTTTTTTTTTTTTTTTAACTAGACACGTTTTCCGGTTTTAACCTCAAATTCCGGTTGAGGGTAACTGAAAACCGAAGTCTCAGTCGGCGATTAACAAGCTATTCGCCCCCATGATTGTAGTATCATGGAACTCTTAACCGGGCGCCCCCTGACGCGATATAAATATCGGTCTTTCATGACAATTTTGTACAATTAAGATCAAGGGTTAAAACTGCGAAGACTAAGCTATCGCGCGGGACAGATCCTGCTCCAGCTTATACACCGTAATCGGTCTTGCACTGGATAGCGACTTGGATTTACCCTACCAAGTTTATTTTCGGGTTTGAAAGTTTAAGACTTTCCCTTCCCACTGTACCTTATATCGTGAAATGATATTAGTATGAAATGACATAGTTTAGGAAGTTTGCTATATCAAGTAAGGCGAAATTCGGAAGACTTTACTTCCTTCAAGGATGAACTAGATGCATCCTTTCGTTTAGTGACTTTTATTCCTTTTTCAAGCCAAACGTACTTTAATCGTTTTAATTTTGCAAAATTTGTGATAGTAATTCGAAAAGATTGGTAAAATCCCCCACACTTGGCTTTTTCGTTAAGGCTTTAATAATTATTTCCATTAAGAATGTGGTAAAACATGTTGATTATCCCTTTTATATGATTACTAGTTTTATGACTTTTAACCGAAATAAATTCAATCATTTGGTTGTTTCTAAATTTGTTTCGTGATAATAATTTCGGTTTATACACCTAGTTTTAAAATCTACAAATTTTAAACAAAATTTGAATTTATGAAGATAAAATTTCAAAAAAATTTCACCATTCCATTAAGAATTCGAAAGTAAGCCAAGATGTACCCGAGAGAATTACCTCCCCCCACACTTAAGATTAAGTAAGGCCCTCATTACTTAAAATCAAAAAAAAATTTAAAAAATTCACGAGGGCATTTGTGTGAAAAGAGTTCGAAAAACCTTGATAATAAGCCTGAGATCGTGAAACTTAGGTGAGCGATGGCGCTGAACTTAATGCCAGCATAAGAACATCGTTCATTCCTTGATCTCTATCACAAATTCCAAAATGTTTGTACGTCGCTGAACTTAATGCCAGCATCACTAAACCTTAACAATAAGAAATAAACAAGCACACAAAAATTAAATAGATAAAAATGGTGTTTTTAACACAACCACCACAAACATTAGTCTACAATACAAATATTCAAATTATTACAAACCAAAGTTTCTGAAAAATCACCAAATTGTTACCAATCATCAAATAAGGTACATTTTCCCTCTAATCATCACTAGAGAAATTACCAAAAGGCCATCCGGAGTAGGTTCCCGAACCATCATTTCGAGGTCTCCCGCGCGGGTATTGGTCCTCAAAGCGCGTCTGTGCATCCTGCATAGCCGCTTGCTCATCGTATAAGGGAGGACTCGGAATTTTGTTCGGTGTGTTATAATAGGTCGGGTTTTGGTAGGAAGTGGCATAATAATTCTGTGGGTTTTGCATATACAAACTAACATTATGGCGAAGCCAATCGCCCCTGTAATTCCCCCCCCCCCCCTTTGATCATACCTTGAAGCCCTATTATGCTCCCATTGTTCTTCCTGAAATTCGTTAAATTGTCGCCTTTGTTCTTCATATTGGTCATCTCTGTGTTGATAACCAACCCGAAAATCATGAAAACCAGAAATCATTTCCTCCAACTCTTCTTCCCGTGTCCTTTGCGTCTGCCTACACCTTCTCCTTTGAAACTGAGGTAATTCTTCTTCACTTTCAGGTTCCTCCATGTGAACCTCCTCCTGCACATTTTCTCGTCCGACACCACTACCACCTGCTTCATGATCGTGGGCACGGGGTGGGTTTTGAGGTGGTTCCATCCTAGGAACAAAGGGAATGAGCCGATTGTGTTGGTCGAGCTGCAAAATTTAGGCATTGATATAGTATATACTTCCCAAAGGTTCCATCATGTTCGGATTTGCTACTAGCCGGTCAAAGTTAATTCCAAACGAGCTCGCTATTCGAGTGATATAGTGACCACCTACAATAGGGTTTATATTTCTTGTCCCTGTTTCGTTTAGATATTTTGCCACGGTGGTTGGAATATCAACTGGACTTTTATTGTAGATTTTGTCCATCAGAAAAACGTCTAGCCTCGTTACCTTGTTGTTTCCTTCCCTTATTGCATTGAATGTGCAAGAAACCAACCTCTGAATTAACTTCGCCTCTTGATGATGTATTTTCGTGAATGTGCTTCGACTAGCAGCGAATTGGTAATTACTTATGTCGCTCCAAAAAATTCTGGGATTGTAGCTGGAATCGTAATACTCTGTTTGTCGGAGATATGCATCCAATTGATCATCATCTAGCTCGTTATATATGTCCAAAGCACGAGCTAAATCAATTTGGCTCATTGATCGAGCCAAACCTCCCAATCTAAACCTCATAAAATCCTGCCCTCTCAGATTTAAAATGCATTGAAAGTTCAGAGTTGCGATGAATTCCTTGCACAACTCGGGGTAAATGGTTTCATTTATCCGCATAACCCGTTCCCATGCCCGAATTGTGATTTCTTGTCCGGATGACAATTGGTGTTTCACCTCTAACATTCGTGCGACTCTATTGTACTCTCTTGCTTGAACCAATGGTTCCGGGTCAAAATACCAAGTGGCCTCACATTTTTTTTCTTACCACCCATTCATATTCTTCCGCGTAGTCCTCATGATCCTGGACATAAGCTAACCAAACAGCAGGATCATTTTGATCCGGTACGGGTGCTTGTTGTCTTCCTTGGTTTGAACCTTGTCCTTGTTGGGCCGCTTGACTAGATGACCTTGTCTACACATAAGAAACAACACCAAAACAAAAAGGCATATAGAAATAATACCTTGTTAGTGTTAGGTTAAATCAAAATACATGTTCAAAGATACATATAGCAATAGTTATGTTAATCCTTCAAGCAAATAAATCATTTTAAGAGCAAAGATTATCATGACTAGTATAGCATTATAGAAACCAAATTTGAACATAATCCTCAAGCACAATTTAACTCATCATGTTATTGTTACCCAAAAATCTATTAATCATATCACAACAAGCATAATTAAGTGGAACACTAAAGCTTTTCATGCTTACATTATCAATTTTTCATTCAATTCATGTTAGCATTCCAACTTTTAGACTTTTATTCAAGATAACAAGACTCATAAAACATCCAAAATCATCTTCAATCAACCCACAATTACCAATTACAAACTATCCTTAACACATTATCAAGCTAGCAATTCTATTGGCATGTAAACCCTAGATTCATAAGAATATCATAAAAATACAATGGAATCTCAATTTTAAGGCATACAAGGTGTACATAATAATTAGAGCATGTTAATGTTCACAAAAATCATGAAATTAAAGAAAACCCACTTAAATTCTTAAACAAATTCGAAATTAAGAGATTAAAATCGATGTATTAAAAAGAATAAAAAGTAGAAGAACATGAACATACTCTCCTCATCTTGAATTTGCTTGAAAATGGAAGAGATTTGGTGAAGATTGGATGAAAATTGGTTAGGATTTGGTAGGTTTTTGAGTTTGGAAGAGATAGATGCAGAATTTGGGGATGAAAAATGGCAGAAATCGGGGTTGGGGTTTTCTGGTTGAGAATTAAAATTGGGCCCACAATAATTGAACCAAAAAGTAGCTGAAGTGTGCGCGGCGCGCACAAGCTTGCACGGTGTTTTTCTTTTTGGTTTTGCGCGGAGTGTACCAGAGACTAACTCAGGAAGCTTGCTGATCAAAATTTTTCTCGATTTAATGAATTCAGTGGTGTGCGCGGGGCGCACAAACAAGGGTGCGTGGCGCGCACCATGTGTTCTTTACTGTTTTTCGCTTTTGATCAGTTTAGCTTTAGTTGGTAACTTTAAGGTAATCACAGAAGTAAAAAAAAATCACACAGAATCACTCAAAATCACGCAATCCTAATTCTAACATTCGTGAAGGTTTAAAAATTGAGTCGCTTCACTCGACTCTTCCCCCAAACTTAGGTAGCTTTGGGGTCGAAGACGAGGTTGACCTCATCTTCAATGTTCATGGGTCCATCAACATATAGTTTGACCCTGTGCCCGTTTACCTTAAACGTGTCACCTTTTGCGTTCCTTAATTCCACCGTTCCATATGGAAAAACCTTATTAACCACAAATGGTCCCATCCATCGGGACTTGAGTTTTCCAGGGAAAAGTTTAAATCGTGAGTTAAATAACAAAACACGATCACCCTATTTAAAATCTTTTGGATTCTTGAGACGGTTATCGTGCCAAACTTTGGTCTTTTCCTTGTAAATGAGTGAGTTTTCATAGGCATTTTGTCTCAACTCATCCAACTCATTAAGTTGGTTTAGACGAAGGTTTCCCGCTTCCGTAAGATCGAGATTACATGTCTTAAGAGCCCAATGTGATTTGTGCTCTATCTCCAAAGGGAGATGACATGCCTTCCCATAGACTAGACGGTTAGGTGTGGTTCCAATAGGAGTTTTGTAGGCGGTTCTAAATGCCCACAAAGCATCGTCAAGCTTTGTTGACCACACCTTAGGATTTGATCCAACTGTTTTCTCAAGGATCCTTTTCAATGCCCGATTCGTGTTTTCAACTTGCCCACTTGTTTGTGGGTGATAAGATGTAGAAATTTTATGGGTTACCCCATATCGTTTCAACACCTTTTCCAATCAGGTGTTGCAAAAATGGGTACCACGGTCACTAATTAATGATTTCGGGGTACCAAATCGGGTAAAAAGCTCTTTAAGAAAAACTATAACAACTCGTGCATCGTTTGTGGGGAGAGCCTTTGCCTCCGCCCATTTTGACACGTACTCAACTGCAACGAGTATGTATTGGTTGGAATTAGATTTTGGGAATGGTCCCATGAAATCAATGCCCCAAATATCGAAAACCTCACAAACTTGGATTAAGTTTTGAGGCATTTCGTCTTTCTGACTAATTTTTCCTGCCCTTTGGCAAGAATCGCATGATTTACATACTTGGTGGGCATCCTTGAAGATGGTAGGCCAATAAAAACCGGCCTCATAGACTTTTCTCCCCGTGACTTGGGGTCCGAAATGTCCACCGACCAAGATGACATTGGAGAAGAATCTGATTGCATTCTTCCCCGGAGACACATCGACGGATTATCCCATCGGGACACCGTTTGAAGAGATACGGGTTTTCCCAAAAATAGTATTTTATGTCACTGAAAAAAAAATTTCGTTTCTGATGTGACATACCGGTTTCTAGGAATCCACCCGCAAGATAGTTGGCTATGTCTACAAACCATGGATCATCAATTTTCTCAATCTTCTTGAGATTTTCGTCTGAAAAGTTATCTTGGATAACAGTCTCATGGAGAACCCCAAGATTCGGGTTCTCAAGTCGAGAAAGGTGATCGGCAGCTAGGTTTTTGGCCCCCTTTTTGTCTTTAGTATCGATGTCGAATTCTTGCAAAAGTAAGACCCAACGTATTAACCGGGGTTTAGCATCTTGCTTAGCAAGCAAGTACTTCAATGCCGAGTGGTCTGTATAGACAACCGTCTTTGCTAGTACCAAATAGGATCGGAATTTATCAAACGAAAAGACGATTGCCAGGAGTTCCTTCTCGGTGGTAGGGTAATTAAGTTGGGCTCCTTGCAATGTCTTGCTAGCATAATAAATGGGCTTGAAATGTTTTTCAATTCTTTGCCCCAAGACGGCACCAATAGCAAAGTCACTAGCGTCACACATAAGTTCGAATGGTATTGACCAATTCGGCGATATGAGAATGGGTGATTGTGTGAGCTTTGCTTTAAGTAGGTTAAAGGCGGTAAGACACTCATCTGTAAAGACAAATGGAGCATCTTTCTCAAGAAGTTTGTTCATGGGGGTTGCAATTTTGGAAAAATCTTTAATGAACCGCCGGTAAAAACCGGCGTGCCCCAGAAAACTTCTTACGCCTTTTACATTTGACGGTGGTGGTAATTTGGCTATGACTTCCATTTTAGCTCTATCCACCTCCAGACCTGCACAAGAAATTTTATGACCCAATACAATGCCCTCTTTTACCATAAAATGGCATTTTTCCCAGTTTAGCACAAGATTTGATTCTTCACACCTAATCAACATATGCTCAAGATTATGAAGACATGAGTCAAAAGAATCACTGAAGACTGAAAAGTCATCCATGAATACTTCCATAAAGTCTTCAATCATATCATGAAAAATAGCTACCATACACCTTTGAAAGGTAGCAGGAGCATTGCATAAGCCAAAGGGCATACGTCGATAGGAGAAAGTACCATAAGGGCATGTAAAGGTCGTTTTCTCTTGGTCCTCGGGTGCTATAGGGATTTGGAAATATCCTGAGAAACCGTCAAGAAAACAATAAAAGTTCTTTCCTGCCAACCTTTCCAACATTTGATCAATGTAAGGAAGAGGAAAATGGTCTTTTCGGGTAGCATCATTTAATTTTCTGTAATCAATACATACCCTCCAACCCATGATAGTCCTGGTAGAAATTAATTGGTCATCTTCATTTGTGACAACGGTCATGCCACCCTTTTTGGGCACGCATTAGACCGGACTCACCCAAGGGCTATCCGAAATTGGATAAATGAGACCTGCATCTAGGAGTTTGACAATCTCCTTTTTAACAACTTCTTGCATATTAGGGTTGAGTCGCCTTTGTCTTTGTACACATGGCTTATAGTTATCTTCCATTAATATCTTATGCGTACAATAAGAGGGACTTATACCCTTGATGTCATGAATTTTCCATGCTAGAGCCGTTTTATGGGCTTTTAACATGGAAACAAGTTTAGACTTCTCACTTACAGAGAGTTCGGATGAAATGATAACCGGGAGAGTAGAACCTTCTTGTAGGTAAGCATATTCCAAGTGTTTTGGAAGTGGCTTGAGTTCTAAAACGGGAGGTTCTTCAATCGATGTTTTACATCGGTACTCATTTCCTAAATCCAACTTTCTGTATTCTTCATCATTTGGCTCATAACCGTTAGCCATCAAGGTGGTCAACATCTCCACTTCTTCCACCATATTCTCTTCATCACCTTCAGTAAAAATGCATTCTCCCGTACCTTGCAATTCTGGAAATTCCTGCAACAACTCCGAATATGTGTCTACGGTTTGCAAATAATAACATTGATCATCAGTAGACTCGGGGTATTGTAGGGCATGGTCAACGGAAAAGGTAACCTTCATATCCTCAATACTAAGGGTCAATTTTTGCCCATGAACATCTATCATAGCTCTAGCGGTATTGAGGAAAGGTCGACCTAATATAAGAGGCACACGTGTGTCCTCCTCCATGTCCAAAATTACAAAGTCAGCCGGAAATACTAGGGTACCTACTTTTACCAACATATTCTCTAAAATTCCACGAGGGAATTTAACAGAGCGGTTCGCTAGTTAAATTGCCATTCGGGTTGGTTTTAGTACCCCGGGGTTTAGCTTAACATATAATGAATAAGGCATTAAATTTATGCTAGCCCCTAAATCCGCTAATGCTTTAATGCATTCCAAATCTCCCAGGAGACATGGTATGGTAAAACTTCCAGGATCTGCTAATTTCTTTGGTATTTTGTTCATCAAAATTGCTGAACAATTAGCATTCATGGTGACGGATGAAAGTTCCTCCATTTTCTTCCGATTAGTAAGTAAGTCTTTTAAGAACTTAGCATACTTGGGCATACCTGAGATTACATCAATGAAAGGCATATTTATGTTAATTTGTTTAAACATATCTAGGAATTTTGACCTTTCGGCCTCTAGCCTTTCTTGTTGTTGTTTTCTTGGGTATGGGAGCGGTGGTTGATATGGTTTCACTACGAGTTTTTCCCGTTCTTCCTTTTCAACCACTTTTTCCAGCTCCTTAACCGGTTCATCATTTCGGTTCAACGGAACACTAAAATCAGAATTTTCGGGCATTTTTGGAGCATCGTATGCTAAACCACTCCGTGTGGTGATAACATTGGCGTGCTCATTTCGAGGGTTCTTATTTGTATCGCCCGGTAAACTACCTGGTTTTCTCTCACTAAGTAAATTAGCTAAACCACTCATTTGTTTCTCCAAATTCTGAATTGAGGCTTGTTGATTTCGAAACTGGTGTTCGTTTTTCTCGTTGGTTTGGTTTATATTTGTGACAAGCTGAGTTTGTGATGCAATCAACTTTTCCAACATACTCTCCAAATTTGACTTTTTTTCTTCCTGTTGGGGTTTTTGATAAAAACCCGGAGTTTGTTGTTGGAACCCACTACTTGACCCTTGTTGGTAATTGGAATTTTGACCTTGAGGGTTGTAGGGGTTGTTAAAGTTCCGGTTAAATTGGGCTCTTCCTTGAAATTGATTGTTATTTCTTTGGCTTATGAAAGCCACTTCTTCTTTTTGAGCCATTGTTAAACCGGCATCACAATCTTTTCCTAAATGAAGACCACCACAGTATTCACAACCTACTTTCATACTATGAATTTCCTTGGTGATTTTATCCATGGTTCGAGCAACACCGTCTATTTTAACACTTAGGGAACTAAGGTCATCATAGGCGCCGGCGCTTTGGACTTGAGCATTACGAGTAATTGGGCGTTCTTGATGCCACTCATGAGAATAATCGGCTAGCTTCTCGATTATTTCATAAGCCTCTTGCTCGGTTTTGTCCATAAGAGAACCACCGGCCGCTTGGTCAATTGAAATTCGGGTTGCTACATCACAACCTTTGTAAAAGATTTGGACCTTTTGAAAGGTATCCAAACCATGGTTTGGACAACCTCTTAGCATTTTGGAAAATCGATTCCATGCTTCGTACAGGGTTTCCATCGGCTTTTAACAGAATTGGGTAATTTCGTGTTGGAGTCTTGCGGACTTGGATGCTGGAAAATATTTCTTAAGAAATTTTTCCAACATACCATCCCACGTTTCTATCGTAGCCTCGGCCAATGAATCTAACCAACTTCGTGCTTCAACTTGGAGTGTCCAAGGGAAAAGTCTTAAAAATATGGCCTGGTCAGTTTCTGGTTTAAGTTTAAAAAGAAGACATATCTCTTGAAAGAGACGAATATGTTCGTTTGCATCTTCATTCGGACCACTACTAAATTGTCACCTGTTATTAATCATTTGAAGAATAGGTCCTTTTATTTCAAAAGTTACCTCACCAGTAGGCGGAGTAATAGCACTACCTTGTCCGGTCCGGGTTGCTTTCATCTTTGCTGCCATTGATTGTCGTGGTACCAACGGTCTTTCTCCTTCCATTTCAAAATTTGGGGGTTGAACGGGTTTACCAAAGTCTGAATATCGAGGCTTGGTCGTACTTGATTCTGAATCAAAGGTTTCTTGCTTTGATGAAGATTCAAAAATTTCAAGTACTTCTTTTGGAATCCTACCAAGCTTTCTATCAGGTTCTGTAAACGGTGTAAGTAATGGAGATTCTGAACTTCGGGTATGTGGCATATGCGACCTATAAACTGTCAATCACACAACTAACAAAAACTATTAAACATACCGATTCTATAAGTTTAAAAATCAAAGACTATTAATAATTTAAAATAATTAAGAAACTACTTAATCACAAATCAGTTAATAATTCTATTTTGACACAAAACTGTCCCCGGCAGCGGCGCCAAAAACTTGATGTGTCGTAAAGTGGTATATGAATTGTCGTATAAAATAATATGGTAAAATACCGATTAAAGATTGCTACACACTAACGGGCAGTGTACCCGATCGTGTAGTAGTATAGTAACTGGTTTTGTTCCGTGTATCGTTCCAAGGACAGTTGTATTAGTCAAACTAGAATTATAAACTATATTATGATTAACTAAGTAAATGAAATTTAAAGGTACAAGATTTATGTTTTGTGGCTTATTAAACGATTAGCCTGTAACATCCCGCCTTTTTCCATTTACTTTTCCGTTATACTATTTTAAACTCCGTTATATGTTTATAACATCTCCCGTTAATACGCGTTTTAAATTATCTCGTTTAGGTAATTCACACACCCGAACGAAAGTTGAGGGACTAAACTTGACAAGGGATCAAACCCTTGACTAGGTCAAAGGGTCAAACCCCTTTCATCCATTCATTTTCATCCTCATCTTTTACTACTTCCAAATCCTCTCAACATTCAATCCTTAATTCATCATCTAAATCCGATTTTGGAGGCTAACATCAAAACAAATTACATATTTGGAATCCTCTCTTCATTCTCTACGTTTTGATACTAATTTCATCTCGATTGGGTAACTTTCTAAAAACTCTAAATTTCATAATCTTAGTGTTCTTGACTTAAAAGTGTGTTAATTAGTGTCTATGGCTCATTGTGATGTCGTATATGTAATTTGTATGCTCGATCTTGTGATTTGACATAACTAGCATGAACTTGAAAAAAGTGTTTGTTAAATCTTTGATTTTGGATGATGAAATGTGTTTAGATGTTAATGTTTGTATGTTCAAAGTTTTAGTTACTTCATTAGCTTCGTTTTGGTGTGTTGATTGACATGAAAACCTTACATTAACATGATTATTGGTTTTGAGATTTTGGTTAGGGTTTGATAGGCTTAATATGAACTTTTGATGCATCAAATGCTATGAAATGTTGTTGATAAGTGTTTGGTTGCAATGTGTGTTTGATTACCTTCAAAACGGCATATCATATGTGTGGATTGGTTTCCCGAAACTTAAAATGCATTTGATGAACTTGAAACATTGATTCTGAACGTTTAACGATCATTCGACGAGGTTTTTGTTGTCTTAAATGATGAACTTGATTTAGGAAATGTATATAGTTGTGTTCCTTGTCAAAAGAGCTTTCCGATGATATAAGATACATGTCTTGATTGTTTGCGGATCATAAACTAGGATTGATTGAAGTTTGGTTCGTGCACTTGTGTTTTCTGCAAACAGGGTCTGAGTACCAATTGGGACGCCGTCCAAAACTTAATTCTGGACTCCTTCCAAAACTTAATTCTGGACTCCTTCCAAAACTTAATTCTGGACGCCGTCCAGATACACTATCAGATTCTGTTTTGATTGGTCGTCTCACGAAAAATGTTTGCAATGCTACGCACCTCCGATTGACATGAAACTTGACCAACATGCTCATACATGATTATAAAACTTAGAAAAATTGTCGGGTAGCCGACCCGACCCCGTTGACTTTGACTTTGACCAAGTTTGACTTTTAGTCAAACTTAACCAAACGTTTATGCAATCGTTTTAACATGCCTTTATACTTGATTCTTGTATGAAACTTGACAACGTGATTCACATGCTATACTATTCGAGTTGTATTGAGCCATAAGACTAATTGAACATCTTTGACCAATCTTGACTATCGTTATTGATACAACCTATTTGTTTAGGTCAAGACTAGCATTGTTCTTTGCACACGTTACTTGTCGAAGTACTTATTTGCCCTTGCGCTCAAGGTGAGATCATAGTCCCACTTTTACTCTTTTGCACTTACATTTGGGATGAGAAAACATAAACGTTTCTTTCTACTAAGTGAACATAAGTACAGGAAAACAAACATTCTACATACGAGTTTGAACAAAAATCCTCAATTCGATTATCATTAGTTACACTTGCCGGGTGTAAGCGAGAACTTATGTTATATGGCCATATGGGTTTGACAAACCCTCATTCAAACGGTTCGCTACCATTTACGAATGAAATATATTTTCGAGAAACAGTGTATGTTCTAACACAATTGTGATGGGGTTCTATGGAAGGAATGTTAAGCATTGATAATTGGGTGCTCGTGAAACAAACTTTTGGAATGTATTACTATTATATCATTGTTGCAAATCTTGTGGTTTACTTGTACTTACTTATTCAAACCTATGATTTCACCAACGTTTTCGTTGACAGATTTCTATGTTTTTCTCAGGTCCTTGAACATTTGTGTGATACATGCTTCCGCTCATTACTTTTGATACTTGCTTGGATGTCGAGTAAACATGCATACGTGGAGCGTCTTTTGGCTACTTTCATTTGTGTCACATATGTTTAAATTGTACTTTAAACTTTGTTATGTAACTAGTTGTCAAACTACCTTGTAAACCTTGAAACATCTTTACTTTTGAAATGAATGCGACATACTTTTGGTCAAACGTTGTTTTAAAGACTTATGACCACGTAACGGGACCTAAGTAGACGGCGCCGTCAATGACGATTTTGTCGGGTCGCTACAGATGGTATCAGAACATTGGTTGTAGGGATTTAGAGTTCATTGGTGTCAACCCCGAGTCATAGGGTACATTAGTGAGTCTAGACTACAACCGGCATATAGACTTGAAGTAGGAATTACTTGACTACTTGTGCATTATACTCGAACGTTTCTACTCATATCTACTTTTATTTCATCTTAATCTCACGTTGTTTAA
This sequence comes from Rutidosis leptorrhynchoides, assembly GCF_046630445.1. Classification (NCBI taxonomy): domain Eukaryota; kingdom Viridiplantae; phylum Streptophyta; class Magnoliopsida; order Asterales; family Asteraceae; genus Rutidosis; species Rutidosis leptorrhynchoides. The sequence goes on from NC_092333.1 coordinate 171,749,733, forward strand.
TTTGATTGACGCGCCACCTTGACTTAGTGAAGTAATGTCGGATGCATATATGAATTAGGGTAATATAATTTCCTGGATTATATTACGGTGACTCATATGAACGTTCCGGTATTCTTGTGTTTTGAAGGAACAATGCCTCCTCGTCGTGTGCCACGCCATGAGACTCCCGAACAAGCTCTACAACGAATAATAGCCACCGCCGTGGAAGCGGCCATGGCCGATCACTCCTCCAACAATAACAACAACCACAACAACAACAATCAAGGGGTCGGTAACTCAAGCGAAGGGTGCTCCTACAAAGCCTTCATGGGGTGCAAACCTCACACTTTTGATGGAACCGGGGGACCGGTTGTACTCACTCGATGGTTCGAACAAACGGAAGCCGTTTTTAGCATAAGCGGTTGTCGAGACCAATATAAAGTCAAATATTCCACCCACACCTTTGCCGGTATCGCCCTCACGTGGTGGAACACCTATGTACAATCGGTGGGTACCGATGAAGCTCACGCCCTCTCTTGGGCCGACTTGAGGGAAAAGATGATTGTCGAATATTTCCCTCGTGAAGAAACCCGAAGGCTCGAACAAGAGCTAAGAACTTTAAAGGCGATCGGAAGTGATCTCAAGGCTTATAATCAACGATTTTCCGAACTAGCCTTGATGTGCCCAAATCTTGTGAACCCCGAAGCTTTAAGGGTTGAACTTTACATGGATGGTCTTCCAAAGAGTATCAAACACGGAGTAATGTCATCCAAACCCACTAATCATCAAGAAGCTTTGAACATGGCCCGCAAATTGATAGAAACGGTGGACGAAATTGTAGTGCCAGCACCTAAAGCCGAGGATAAGTCGGATAATAACAAAAGAAAGTGGGAAGCCCCCCAAACAAGCAACAACAACTTTGCTAAGAAGCCTTACACCTCCGACGGCAAGAAAGGTTATGCCGGGAACCTACCTCTTTGCAACAAATGCAACAAACATCACTTTGGTGAATGTGGCAAGTTAATTTGCCACCGGTGCCAAGGAGTTGGTCATAAGGCCAATGAGTGTAAAAGTGTTGCCCCCATCGCTCGAAAGGGGCCCAATGCACCAAAAACGGGCACTTGTTATGAGTGTGGCCAAACGGGCCATTATAGAAATGCATGCCCAAAGAGGAAAAATAACCCCAATACGCGCGGCCGAGCTTTCAACATCAACACCGAGGAAGCCCGAGATGATAATGAATTAGTCACGGGTACGTTTTTTCTCAACAACACTTATGTTACTTGTTTATTCGATTCGGGTGCCGATAAATGCTTTGTATCCAAGACTTTGATTCATTCTTTTAGCACTCCACCACTCCCACTAGATACCACTTATACCATTGAAGTGGCCAACGGGAAACTATTGAGTGCCGACATATATTACCGGGGGTGTACGATAAACATTTTGGGTAATGAGTTTGAAATTGACTTGATACCCATGGAACTAGGAAGCTTTGATGTAATAATCGGTATAAATTGGCTAGCCAAAACGAAATCTCACATCCTTTGTGATCTTAACGCAATCCGAATTCCTATCGAGAATGGTGAACCTTTGATCGTCTATGGCGATAAGAGTTGCACCGGACTCAACCTCGTTTCATGCATTAAAGTTAGAAAACTACTCCGTAAGGGTTGTTTTGCGATCCTTGCTCACGTTAAGAAAGTCGAGTCCGATGAGAAGCACATCGATGATGTGCCAATTGTTAGTGGCTTTTCCGATGTATTTCCCGACGAATTGTCGGGTCTTCCACCTCATCGACCGGTTGAATTCCAAATCGATCTCATTCCGGGAGCCGCACCCGTAGCTCGTGCACCATATAGACTTGCTCCATCCGAAATGCAAGAATTACAAGGTCAAATCCAAGAACTACTTGACCGTGGTTTTATCCAACCTAGTCATTCACCTTGGGGCGCTCTGATTTTGTTTGTTAAAAAGAAAGACGGATCCCTATGAATGTGCATTGATTATCGTGAACTAAACAAATTGACGATTAAGAACCGATATCCTCTTCCTCGCATCGATGACCTCTTTGATCAACTACAAGGGTCTTGTGTATATTCAAAAATTGATCTCCGCTCGGGTTATCATCAATTAAGGGTTAAGGGGGAAGATGTCTCCAAAACCGCTTTCCGAACTCGTTATGGTAGTTATGAATTTCTTGTAATGCCATTTGGTCTCACTAACGCACCGGTGGTGTTCATGGATCTTATGAACCGCATGTGCAAACCGTATCTTGATAAATTCGTTATTGTGTTCATCGATGACATCTTGGTCTATTCTAAAAGCGAAGAAGAACACGAACAACATCTCTGACTTGTGCTTGAACTCTTGAGACAAGAACGACTCTATGCCAAATTCTCCAAGTGTGAATTTTGGTTGAAGGAAGTTCAATTTCTTGGTCATGTTGTAAGTGACCAAGGTATTAAAGTCGATCCATCGAAAATCGAAGCCATTAGTAAATGGGAGACTCCTACAACACCTACTCACATTCGTCAATTCTTGGGTCTCGCCGGATACTACCGTAGATTCATCAAGGATTTCTCTTTGGTTGCTCGTCCTCTAACCGCATTAACTCACAAGGGAAAGAAATTCATTTGGGCGACCGAACAAGAATCCGCATTTCAAATCTTGAAAACAAAGCTAACCACCGCTCCTATCTTGTCACTTCCCGAAGGCAATGACGATTTTGTTGTGTATTGCGACACCTCGAAACATGGTTTTGGGTGTGTGTTGATGCAACGAACGAAAGTCATTTCTTATGCTTCTCGACAACTCAAAATTCATGAACGAAACTACACGACACATGATCTCGAACTCGGAGCCGTTGTCTTTGCACTTAAAATGTGGAGGCACTATCTTTATGGAACCAAGAGTACTATCTTTACCGATCACAAAAGCCTCCAACACATCTTCGATCAAAAGCAACTAAACATGAGACAACGACGGTGGATTGAAACTTTGAACGATTACGATTATGAGCTTCGTTACCATCCGGGAAAGGCAAATGTAGTAGCCGATGCCTTAAGTCGAAAGGAAAGAGCGGTGCCTCTTCGTGTTCGAGCTTTAAACATCACCATTCACACCAACCTTAATAGCCAAATTCGGGTAGCCCAAGATGAGGCTCTCAAGGATGAAAACATTTCACACGAGCTCTTGAACATTCTCGTCTCTCGATTCGAAGTTAGGGAGACCGGACTTCGATATTTTGCCGGAAGGATTTGGGTGCCAAGATATGGGGACCTACGAAGTCTTATTTTAGATGAAGCCCATAAGTCACGATACTCGATTCACCCCGGTGCCAATAAGATGTACCACGACCTTAAACAACTATATTGGTGGCCGAACATCAAAAGGGACGTAGCTACTTATGTTTCCAAGTGTTTGACATGTTCCAAAGTCAAAGCCGAACACCAAAGACCGTCCGGACTACTTCAACAACTCGAAATCCCGCAATGGAAGTGGGAAAAAATAACAATGGATTTTATCACCAAACTACCAAAAACGACGGGCGGTTATGATACCATTTGGGTTATTGTTGACCGTCTCACCAAATCCGCACACTTTCTCGCTATGAAAGAGACCGACAAAATGGAGAAACTTGCACAACTTTACATCAAGGAGATCGTAGCTCGACACGGTGTACCTTTATCGATCATCTCCGACCGAGATGGCCGTTTTGTTTCTAGGTTTTAGCGTACCTTGCAAGAAGCGTTGGGAACGCGTTTAGACATGAGCACCGCATATCATCCCCAAACCGATGGGCAAAGCGAACGTACCATTCAAACCTTGGAGGACATGTTACGAGCTTGCGTGATTGATTTTGGAAAAGCTTGGGACAAGCACTTACCTCTCGCTGGGTTCTCCTACAACAATAGTTATCATGCGAGTATTAAAGACGCACCTTTTGAAGCGCTATATGGCCGAAAATGTCGTTCACCTCTTTGTTGGGCCGAGGTAGGCGACGTGCAAATCACCGGACCCGAACTCATTCACGAAACCACCGAGGAGATCGTACAAATTCGAGATAGGCTTCGGACGGCCCGGAGTTGTCAAAAGAGCTATACCGACAAACGACGCAACGACCTCGAATTTCAAGTCGGTGACCGAGTAATGTTAAAAGTCGCGCCTTGGAAAGGTGTAATTCGTTTTGGAAAACGTGGGAAATTAAATCCGCGGTATATTGGTCCTTTCGAAATCTTGGAGCGTATTGGAACCGTTGCTTATCGTTTAGATCTTCCGCTTCAATTAAAATCCGTTCATCCTACTTTCCATGTATCTAACTTTAAAAAGTGCCTTGCCGAACCCGATATCATCATTCCTCTCGAGGAACTTACTATTGATGACAAACTTCATTTTGTGGAGGAACCGGTTGAAACTGTGGACACCTCCGTCAAGACATTGAAACAAAGCCGAATTCCGATTGTTAAAGTCCATTGGAACGCCAAAAGGGGACCCGAGTTTACTTGGGAAAGGCAAGATCAAATGCAAAAGAAATACCCTCACTTATTCCCGATTCCGGAAACGCAAGATTTCGAGGAAGAAACAACGACTACTACGCCTACTTAAATTTCGGGACGAAATTTCTTTTAAGGAGTAGGTAATGTAACATCCCGCCTTTTTCCATTTACTTTTCCGTTATACTATTTTAAACTCCGTTATATGTTTATAACATCTCCCGTTAATACGCGTTTTAAATTATCTCGTTTAGGTAATTCACGCACCCGAACGAATGTTGAGGGACTAAACTTGACAAGGGATCAAACCCTTGACTAGGTCAAAGGGTCAAACCCCTTTCATCCATTCATTTTCATCGTCATCTTTTACTACTTTCAAATCCTCTCAACATTCAATCCTTAATTCATCATCTAAATCCGATTTTGGAGGCTAACATCAAAACAAATTACATATTTGGAATCCTCTCTTCATTCTCTACGTTTTGATACTAATTTCATCTCGATTGGGTAACTTTCTAAAAACTCTAAATTTCATAATCTTAGTGTTCTTGACTTAAAAGTGTGTTAATTAGTGTCTATGGCTCATTGTGATGTCGTATATGTAATTTGTATGCTCGATCTTGTGATTTGACATAACTAGCATGAACTTGAAAAAAGTGTTTGTTAAATCTTTGATTTTGGATGATGAAATGTGTTTAGATGTTAATGTTTGTATGTTCAAAGTGTTAGTTACTTCATTAGCTTCGTTTTGGTGTGTTGATTGACATGAAAACCTTACATTAACATGATTATTGGTTTTGAGATTTTGGTTAGGGTTTGATAGGCTTAATATGAACTTTTGATGCATCAAATGCTATGAAATGTTGTTGATAAGTGTTTAGTTGCAATGTGTGTTTGATTACCTTCAAAACGGCATATCATATGTGTGAACTGGTTTCCCGAAACTTAAAATGCATTTGATGAACTTGAAACATTGATTCTGAATGTTTAACGATCATTCGATGAGGTTTTTGTTGTCTTAAATGATGAACTTGATTTAGGAAATGTATATAGTTGTGTTCCTTGTCAAAAGAGCTTTCCGATGATATAAGATACATGTCTTGATTGTTTGCGGATCATAAACTAGGATTGATTGAAGTTTGGTTCGTGCACTTGTGTTTTCTGCAAACAGGGTCTGAGTACCAATTGGGACGCCGTACAAAACTTAATTCTGGACTCCTTCCAAAACTTAATTCTGGACTCCTTCCAAAACTTAATTCTGGACGCCGTCCAGATACACTATCAGATTCTGTTTTGCTTGGTCGTCTCACGAAAAATATTTGCTATGCTACGCACCTCCGATTGACATGAAACTTGACCAACATGCTCATACATGATTATAAAACTTAGAAAAATTGTCGGGTACCCGACCCGACCCCGTTGACTTTGACTTTGACCAAGTTTGACTTTTAGTCAAACTTAACCAAACGTTTATGCAATCGTTTTAACATGCCTTTATACTTGATTCTTGTATGAAACTTGACAACGTGATTCACATGCTATACTATTCGAGTCGTATTGAGCCATAGGACTAATTAAACATCTTTGACCAATCTTGACTATCGTTATTGATACAACCTATTTGTTTAGGTCAAGACTAGCATTGTTCTTTGCACACGTTACTTGTCGAAGTACTTATTTGCCCTTTCGCTCAAGGTGAGATCATAGTCCCACTTTTACTCTTTTGCACTTACATTTGGGATGAGAAAACATAAACGTTTCTTTCTACTAAGTGAACATAAGTACAGGAAAACAAACATTCTACATACGAGTTTGAACAAAAATCCTCAATTCGATTATCATTAGTTACACTTGCCGGGTGTAAGCGAGAACTTATGTTATATGGCCATATGGGTTTGACAAACCCTCATTCAAACGGTTCGCTACCGTTTACGAATGAAATATATTTTCGAGAAACAGTGTATGTTCTAACACTATTGTGATGGGGTTCTATGTAAGGAATGTTAAGCATTGATAATTGGGTGCTCGTGAAACAAACTTTTGGAATGTATTACTATTATATCATTGTTGCAAATCTTGTGGTTCACTTGTACTTACTTATTCAAACCTATGATTTCACCAACGTTTTCGTTGACAGATTTCTATGTTTTTCTCAGGTCCTTGAACATTTGTGTGATACATGCTTCCGCTCATTACTTTTGATACTTTCTTGGATGTCGAGTAAACATGCATACGTGGAGCGTCTTTTGGCTACTTTCATTTGTGTCGCATATGTTTAAATTGTACTTTAAACTTTGTTATGTAACTAGTTGTCAAACTACCTTGTAAACCTTGAAACATCTTTACTTTTGAAATGAATGCGACATACTTTTGGTCAAACGTTGTTTTAAAGAATTATGACCACGTAACGAGACCAAAGTAGATGGCGCCGTCAATGACGATTTTGTCAGGTCACTACATTGCCAAATCAGAGAAGAGTAAAAGTAAAAACAATATTTTTGGTCTTTTAAGTTTATAAGTGCAAGGAAAGCAATTAAGATAGTTTTGATATCAAAGAGATTAAATATGCTCATCTAGACTTTTTACTCTCGATGTGAATGTTTATTTAGGATTAAGATCGGATCGATTGGTTATGCACGAGAACTAATTGATCGGTTTACCAAGAGTAGTCTTGAATAAACACTCAAACGGGATTACACGACGCAAGTGATGTTCTTGTCATCTAAGACCTCCTATTTGTAATCACCTAATTCAACTAGTCTAAAGACTTGAAGAATGATCAATTCAATGGTGTGTTGATCATGATCCACTCCTATGTCAACTAATGGTTTAGCTTAGTTCATTCCCTTGGTCTGGTTAAATGTTCAATTCACCCAACCCAAGTAATCAATTAAGTGTGGTAATAAGATCCCTATAAACGTCACTAGATAAGGCAAACTACTAACACCTATTAGTTATATGGAATTGAGTAGTGAAAATATGCATGACAGATTCTAGGTAATTGATCGTTCACCTAGACAACTACACATATCAATTAAGCTATCTGAGAGTATCTACAAGAGTCGTTCTTACATTCCTATATAGATTAACCGTTTGAACGCAACTTACCCCTTTTGGTAAAAGACGGGCAAACACTTGTCACTAGGTGTAAATCAATATACTAAATCAGCAAGATGGTGTTTCTTAGTTGAACAAGTATACTAACTAGTTGATTCGAAAAGATTAAACTTAACAAGAATGGTTCTTGTATTCAAACATCAAACTATCATGCATGGTAACTATCAATCAAAAGTAAACATTCAACATCTCGGTTATTTATCTAGATGAACATAAAAGGAACTAGCCAACAATCATGCTAGAAAACTTAAACATAACAGTAACAAAGATAGAATTCATTGTAAATACAAGATTGACCTTTTTAGAGTAATCTTGGATGAAGCCCTTGAATGATCCTTGAATCTTCAATGATTTTAGTGTTTAGATGCACTTTGATAAGCTCAAGAACTGTTTTGAATGATATGTTTTCGTCTCTGAACAGAAAGAAAACTGGCACACTTGGAATGAAGCTGGAAAGAGGTTTAAAAAGGCTGAAAAGTAGCTGGAAAGCACTGTGCGCGGCGCGCACATAAGGGGTGCGCGGAGCGCACTACTCACCTACCACACTTTTACTTTCCAGTTCACGATCGCACTTCAATTTGGACGTTTCAGGTACTTGTACGCGGCGAAGTGCGCGATGCTCTCTGTTGTGCGCGGCGCTCTCTGTTGTGCGCGGCGCGCTCTGTTGAACTTGCGCGGGGCGCTCTCTGGTTTCCATTTTAATCAAATGTTCTGATCAAAGTCTTGATTGAGCGGTGGTGTGCGCGGATAGTGCGCGGCGCGCACTGTAGCTTTCATTTTTCTGTTTCTTCGTTTCTTGTTCTGGTTTTGATCTTTGAGTTGTTTCATTCATTATCTTCAACATTTCTTCAAGTATTCAATGATTCTATGCTTAATTACAATACAACGGAATAATAATGGAAATATTACAAATTCGTATGAAATAACCGACGATAGGACTTGATATTGTGACTAATGATATGTCTATTTTGAGTAATATCACTTATATACAGGTCTACGAATGGTGAATAAACGTTCCCAATCGTGAAAAGAAGAGCTGTCATACATTTGGATCAGATGCTCCCTAACTGAGTTAGCAAGTTGGACCCTTTCCAAAGGCTCCCAATCGATTACCCTCGGCACTTCTACATTTTTCGGTATCTGTTTGAATTTGTTACTTTGATATGTTGGGTAATCTCTCCAGCTTCTATTGAATCTCAGATTAGGATTCAACGTGTGTTCAGGAATCGTTGGGTATTCTACTAGCGGATGCATCGGAAATACTATGAAGGCATCAACAAATTGTAGTGGATCATAATAAGGTACGTGTTGATCAGGTTGATGTTGTTGTTCCTGTTGTGGTTCTTGTTCGGGTTCTGGTTCGTATTGCAATTCTGGCTCAGGTTCCTGTTGTGGTTATCTAGATGATGATGATGCACCTCCAGTTTCAGTATATTTCTGCAAAACACATTAAACACAAAATTTGTGCATCCAAATATGCATTAGTGTTAGCAAGATAACAAACTAAAACAATCACAATGACATGTTTATTCTATACTAAACTTATGCTCATTTTCATATTTTTATAAAAATCTACATTTTTTTAAATAAGCATATATGAAAATGCATACAAAGTTCATAAGCATTTAACTTAAATAACATGTCAAAATAGTCATTACTAGCAATTAAACAAGTCTCAAATGGCAATTATATCAAATTAGTCAAGTTCATGAATTTTAGACTTAAAAAGTCCACTTTAATTCTCAAAAATCATGTTTAGGATCAAAGTTTGGATCATTTAGCTACCTAAACATGTTACACTACTTAATTTAGTAAATATTCATGACAAAAATCGGCCATAACCTATTTATATCAAAAAGCCCCAAATTATTCAAGAACACAAACCCTAGATTTCTAAAAAATTTGAAGTTTTTGGCTTCAAATCATGTTAAATATCATCAATCTAGGTTATACATGCATAATATACTAACAATTTAACACTAATTATACTAGAAATTAACAAAATTAAATTAGGTAAAATATTGGTAAATATCAGAAAAATTAAGAAATTTAAGAGTTTAGGGGTGTAATTTTTACCTTCTTGTTGAAAAATCCGAATCTATGCATGATTGTAGCGGATTGTAGGACGAAATTTGGTGAATTTTGGTGAAAAAATGATGAAATTTGAGAGGGTTTTGGGAGAGTTTCGTATGTGTTTGTGTGTGTGAAAGTGTGGAGACAGAACAAGCTCGCTGCCATTTTGTTCCTGACCTGAATTTCAGCTCCATGCGATCGCATGGTTCTGAAGTTCAAATCCCATGCGATCACATGGGGTACCTGTTTGTTTTTTTTTTTTTTTTATTTATAAAAACCTTACACTTTTTAAAACATATAATTAAATTAAATTTTAAAAATTTGTTTCTTTTTAGGATGAAGGTGTTTCGGAACGATGTCCTAGTCCGTCCCTCGACAAAATTTTAAAATTTGTCATTTTTAAGCGTTGTTTTAAAAGCAAAGTTTTTTGGGTTTTTTAAATGTTTTTGGCATACTTTAATTCAATAAGATTAAAAATAATGATAATAAAAGTTCTCGTCCCTCCTTTGGGTAGAGCAATTTCGGTTCAACGACCTAGTTTTCAACTCACAACGAATTTTAAATATCAAATTTTTAACTTAGTGAAATAAAGTAAATTTTTGTTTTTAACATCACACCAAATTTAAATTTAAAATGCATAAAATTAAAAATTCACATTATTAATATTTTTATACATACAAACTTTATATTAAAAATTTTAATTTTTTCAAATATTCACAAACTTATATATATTGATTTTTAAAAAATTTACAATAATAATCTAATATTAATTTTAAGAACAAAGTAAAAATAAAATTAAAAATCTTTTTGGTCTTTTATCCCACTTTAATCAATCAAATATTGTCAAAAATATACGCCCCTCTTTTTGGTAAAGTAATTTCGGCTATATTACCTAGTTTTACTCCTGATGAATTTTTGAAATATTTTGGGTTGATTGATTAAAGATATTTATACCTTAAGAATAAACGGTAAATTTCGCAGTGATGTAATAAATTTTTGTATGATATCAATAATTTCGGTTACGTATACCTAATTTTATTGAATACCAATTTAATACTTTATAGCGAACGATTCAGCATTTATTTTCAAAAGATTAAAAGCAATAAAAAAAATAAAAACTGTACATACTTACCTATGAGAAAGAATTCTTAGAGACCTGCTTTAGCCGACTCATAGGAGAGTCGTGTGATTCGGTTCTCCATAGCTACGTACGCATAACCTCGAATCTTCAATATCTTTTCTTCTAAACATATGAACGGTCCTTCTCTGCATAGAGTAACAAATTTGGTGTTTGAATATGTTTGATTATTTGAACATTTACCTTCGTGTGACCATTTTCCACATTTATAACATCTTTCAAGGTGTCATGCTCTTCTTTTTATTGCGGATTTTGATTTTCCTTTACCAAAATGTATCTTATGATGATCTTTTCTGAGTTCTTTTCTTACTCCATCCATTTTTTCTCTTATAAATGATACCAGTTCACTCGGAAGTATGTCATTATTACGTTTAGTAATCATAGCGTGTAGCATTAGACCATGGTTCAGATCAAAGGAATTCTTCATCTCGTAAAACCTAAAAAAATAAAAATTCAGAATGGGGGGAGAAGACTAGTTCTTTAGGGTCTGCTAGGGAAAGACCATTCGGATTCCATTCTCGGAAACTACATGAAAACAGAATATCTAACTCTAACAGAAATACATATTACCCTAAAAAGATTCGAACCTCCCCACACTATGTGGTGTTGAAATTGTGATTAACGTTATTTTCAATTGGATTATCAACAACTTGTATATCTCTGACTTTTGCTTCAATCCATTTGTTGATTTCCTCTGTAACTTTCACAAATTCAACTAACATTGCTTTTTCTTTTGGTGATAAATTAGATACTAATCGGTTACATAACTTAAAGTTTCCCTTAATCCTAGCATCGTGAATCCGTTTATAAAATTTCTCCATTGAACTGTTAAAAACGGGTTCATCTAATTTCGTATCATCAACGGGGTTCTTTGTGATCGGATCATCATTAAGTATTTCTTCATCTTCCCCACACTTATGCGTTTTTATTGGTTTAACAGTTTTGGTTGGTGGAGATCTAAACTTTCGGTTCACAAAGGTGATCGATTTATCACCATCCCTAAGTGTCATTCTACCTTCTCTTACATCAATGAATGCCTCGGTGGTTGCTAAAAATGGGCGACCTAAAATTAGAGGAATATCAAGGTTTTCCTCCATATTAATAACTATGAAGTTTGCAACAAAGGTCAAACTTCTCACGTTAACAAGTAAATTATTTGCTATTCCAACCGGGTGTTTAATGGTTAGGTCAAATGATTGAACATCTATTTTGGTTGGTTTTAATTTACCCATACCTAATCTTTTGTATAAGGAAAGAGGCATAATATTTGCACTTGCTCCTAAATCTGCGAGTCCATTATATATAGCACCATCATTAAGCAAGCAAGAAATGATAAATTCGCCCGGGTCTCCTGCTTTAGCAAGTCGAGTTGGTTTGTAAACCTTTTTCGGGTGTTCTTTTCTTGGTTCTTTCACTTCTATTTGAATTTCTTGTTCACATTTTTCTTCGTTTCTTGGAATGGCAGGTTTGTATAAGAATTCTTCTTCATCACTCCAATTTGAATCCTCCCTATTTTCTAATTTTGATTTTTCATATGTTGTTGATAACATATTTATGTTTTCATTTTGAGGGTTTTCTTGAGTGGTGAAATTATGATTGACTTCATTGTTAACTTCTATCGGACCATGTATGTAATGTTTAACTCTGTGACCATTAACTTTAAATTCAATCCCATTTGAATTTATTAACTCTATTGTTCCGTATGGGAAAACTCTTTTGACTATAAATGGTCCAGACCATCTTGATTTCAATTTTCCAGGAAATAGCTTGAATCGTGAATTGAAAAGAAGAACTCTGTCTCCTTCCTTAAATTCTTTTGAATTTCTGATTCTTTTATCATGCCATTTCTTCGTTCTTTCTTTATAGATTAACGAATTTTCGTATGCTTCCTGTCTTAATTCTTCTAATTCGTTTAGTTGACTTAACCGTAGACGTCCGGCTTCATGTAAATCAAGATTACATGTCTTCAAAGCCCAAAATGCTTTGTGTTTAATTTCTACTGGAAGATGACATGTTTTTCCGTAAACGAGTTTGAAAGGTGTGGTTCCAATTGGAGTTTTGTAGGCTGTTCTAAAATCCCAGAGTGCATCCTCCAATTTCATGGACCATTCCTTCGGATTTGATCCTACGGTTTTCTCTAGAATACGTTTTAAAGCTCGGTTGGTATTTTCAACTTGTCCACTTGTTTGTGGATGATAAGCGGTTGAGATTTTATGAGTTACTCCATATCTTTTGAGAACTTTCTCAAGTTGATTGTTACAGAAATGAGTACCCTGGTCACTTATTAAAGCTTTCGGTGTTCCGAACCTTGCAAAAAGACGTTTTAAAAAGTTGACTACAACTCGTGCATCGTTAGTTGGGAGAGCTTGTGCTTCCGCCCATTTAGATACATAATCAATGGCAACGAGAATGTAGAGATTATTATGAGATTTTGGAAATGGACCCATAAAGTCAATACCCCAAATGTCAAATACTTCACAAACTTGAATGACATTTTGTGGCATTTCATCACTTTAACTTATTTTTCCGGCCCTTTGACAAGCATCACAGGATTTGCAAAGGAGGTGTGCATCTTTGAAAATTGTAGGCCAATAGAATCCAGCATCGTAAACTTTTCTTGCTGTAAGTTAAGGCCCATAATGCCCTCCTGTTGGTCCTGTGTGACAATGGTTTAAGATTTGACTGGCTTCATCTCTGAATACGCATCGGCGTATTATTCCATCGGGACAACTTTTAAACAAATGTGGATCTTCCCAGAAATAGTGTTTTATATCACTAAAGAATTTCTTTCGTTTTTGGTACGATAATCCTTTTTCAAGGAATCCACATACCAAGTAGTTTGCATAGTCTGCAAACCATGGAATTTCATTATAATCTATCTTCAATATATATTCATCAGGAAAGTTGTCTTGTATGGCCGATTCATTTAGAATTTCTAATTCAGGATTTTCAAGACGAGAAAGATGATCAGCGGTGAGATTTTCTGCTCCCTTTTTATCTCGAATTTCAATATCGAACTCTTGTAAGAGTAAGATCAAACGGATTAATCGTGTTTTAACATCTTGTTTTGAAAATAGGTATCTAAAAGCAGAATGGTCAGTATAGACCATCGTTTTAGCTAGAACGAGATATGAACGAAATTTGTCAAAAGCAAAGACAATAGCAAGGAGTTCTTTTTTAGTAGTTGTATAATTCATTTGTGCTCCTTGTAATGTCTTACTAGCATAATAAATAGGTTGAAATCGTTTTTCAATCCTTTGTCCTAAAACGGCTCCCATTGAAAAATCACTTGCATCGCACATTAGTTCAAACGGTAGATTCCAATTTGGAGTTATCATGATCGGCGCATTAGTGAGTTTTTCTTTAAGAATATTAAAAGATTTGATGCATTCATCTGAAAAGATGAATGGAGCATCCTTTTCTAGGAGTTTATTCATAGGAGTGGCAATTTTAGAAAAATCTTTTATGAAACGTCGGTAAAAACCGACAAGCCCTAGAAAACTCCTAACTCCTTTAACATCGGTGGGATGTGGAAGTTTAGCAATTACATCTACTTTAGCTCTATCCACTTCAATTCCTTCCTTTGAAATTTTATGACCAAGAACGATGCCTTCTTTAACCATGAAATGACATTTCTCCCAATTAAGAACTAGATTTGATTGTTCGCATCTAATAAGCATTCGTTCAAGATTGACTAGACATGATTCAAATGTATCACCGAAGACTGAAAAGTCATCCATGAAAACTTCCATGCATTCTTCTATCATGTCATGAAAAATCGCCATCATGCACCTTTGAAAGGTTGCAGGGGCATTGCAAAGTCCAAATGGCATGCGTTTGTAAGCAAAAGTACCATAAGGGCACGTGAATGTAGTTTTCTCTTGATCCTCGGGTGCTATTAGAATTTGAAAGTATCCGGAAAAACCATCGAGAAAACAATAGTAACTGTTTCCAGCTAATCTTTCTAACATTTGATCAATAAAAGGTAAGGGAAAGTGATCTTTTCTGGTGGCGTCATTTAATTTTCTATAATCAATACAAACACGCCATCATGTTACAGTCCTAGTAGGAATAAGCTCATTTTTCTCATTTGTGATGACAGGCATGCCACCCTTCTTAGGTACGCATTGAACTGGGCTTACCCATGGACTATCAGAGATTGGATAAATTAAACCTGCATCTAGCAGTTTAATAATTTCATTCTTAACAACATCTTGCATATTAGGATTTAGTCTTCTTTGGCGTTGCACATACGTTTTATGACCTTCTTCATAAGGATTTTATGTGTGCAATACGAAGGACTTATTCCTTTAATATCATGAATTTTCCATGCAATAGCTGGTTTATGAGCTTTTAGCACAGAAATGAGTTGAGATTTTTATTTTTAGTAAGAGAAGAAAATATTATTACAGGTAATTCGGATTCACCATGAAAATAAGCGTATTCCAAATGGTTTGGAAGTGGCTTTAACTCTAATGTCGGTGGTTCTTCTATCGATGATTTATATCGATATCTGTCTTCTTCTTTTAGCATTTAAATTTCTTCTGTTGTTAGTTCATATCCATTAGCCATAAGTGTAGCTAACATTTCAGCTTCTTCAATTGGTTCAGTTCCTTCTCCTAAAGAACATTCTCCTGTTCCTTGTATTCTGGAAATTCTTCTAACAATTCTGCATGTGAATCTATAGTTTGAATATAATAACATGTATCATCTGCAGATTGCGGTTGTTGCATTGCTCTATCAACTGAGAAGGTAACACTCTCGTCCTCTATACTTAGGGTCAGTTTCTTACCAAACACGTCTATTTTTGCTTTAGCCGTGTTTAAGAATGGTCTTCCTAATATGAGAGGAACTCGAGAATCTTCTTCCATGTCCAAAATAACAAAATCTACTGGAAATACTAAAGTACTAACTTTAACTAGCATGTTCTCCATTATCCCTCTAGGATATTTTACTGATCAATCGGCTAGTTGTATGTTTATTCGTGTTGGTTTCAATTCTCCAAGGTCTAGTTTAGCGTATAGTGAATACGGCATTAAATTTATACTAGCACCTAAATCTGCCAATGCTTCTATTGAACTAAGACTACCCAGAAAATATGGAATTTTGAAACTTCCTGGATCTGATAGTTTTTCTGGTATCTTATTCAACAGCACTGCAGAACAATTAGCATTCATAGTAACAACCGAGAGTTCTTCCATTTTTTTTCTATTTGTGATTAGATCTTTCAAGAATTTAGCATATCTTGGCATTCCTGAAATCACATCAATGAAAGGAAGATTGACATTTATTTGTTTAAACATATCCAAGAATTTGAATTGCTCGGCTTCAAGTCTCTCTTTTCTCATTTTACTCGGGTAAGGAAGTGGTGGTAGGTATGATTTAACATAAGGTTTTTCCTTAACTGTGTTATCTTCATTAACCTTTTTAACTACCGGTTCTGTTTTCTTATCTCACTCAGGTTGTGGTTCTTGTGGAGTAGGAATAGCTTCATCAGAAATTACAGGCATTTCAGGTGGTTTAAGTGTAATACCACTTCTTGTGGTAATAGCTTTAGCTGTTTCATTCCGGGGGTTAGCATTTGTATCACTAGGTAAACTTCCCGGTTTTCTTTCACCTATTAACCTTGCTAGGTTACTTACTTCTTGTTCCAAATTTTAAATCGAAGCTTGTTGATTTCTAAATGCTTGAGCATTTTGTTCATTCGTTTGTTTTTGAGATGTGAAAAATTGAGTTTGAGATTCAACTAGCTTCGACATCATATCTTCTAAATTTGGCTTTTTATCATCGGTTTGTGGTGGTTTATTTTGAAAAATAGGTCTTTGCTAATTGTAAGTATTGTTGGATACTTGCTGATTGCTAGGACCTTGTTGGTTGTTGTATGGAACATTTCGGTTATAGTTCTGATTTTGATTGTAGATTGGTCTTGGCGGTTGATAATTATTCTGATAATTATTTCCAGGCCTTTGGTTTAGATATGAAACATTCTCTCTTTGTTCCATTGTTAGTTCAATACTGAGACAATCTTTTGTCAAATGTGGTCCTCCACACTGCTCACAACTAATTCGTATTGAGTGAATATCTTTAGTCATCTTCTCCATTCGTCTCTCGACAGCATCTATCTTTGCGGAAATGGAATCTATGTCATGACTAGAATCGGCTCTAGCTGCTTTAGATGATCTAACGATATCTTTTTCTTGGTGCCACTCATGTGAGTGGGAAGCAGTGTTATCAATAATTTTGTAAGCGTCAGTTGCGGTTTTCTTCATAATGGAACCACCAGCTGCTATATCGATGTCTTTTCTTGTAGTGATGTCGCATCCTTGGTAGAATATTTGTACTATTTGACAAGTGTCTAAACCATGTTGCGGACATCCTCTTAATAACTTTCCAAATCTTGTCCACGCTTCGTATAGAGTTTCATTTGGCTTTTGTGTGAACGTAACTATTTCTCCTTGAAGTCTCACGGCTTTAGATGCCGGAAAGAATTGTTTAAGAAAATTTTCAACTAAGACGTCCCATGTATCAATCGCCCCTTCAGGTAACGATTCTAACCAATCTTTGGCTTCTCCCTTTAAAGTCCAGGGAAATAACATGAGATATATCTGTTCATCCTCCACTTCTCGGATTTTAAATAAAGTACAGATCCTATTAAAAGTACGAAGATGTTCGTTTGGATCTTCCTTCGGCGCACCACTAAATTGGCATTGATTAGTTACCATGTGTAGGATTTGTCCTTTGATTTCATAATCTGGCGCATTAATGTCAGGTTGAGTAATTGCGTGACCTTGGCCAGTGCGTTTAGCTCTCATTCGGTCTTCCATACTTAGAGGTTCCAGATTCTCCATGATTGAATTTGTTGAATCTGAATCACTAGAGTATTCTGATTTAATGGGTTGTTCCTCGACAATTTCTGTTTGAATGATTGGTGGTTCCGGAGGAAAGATTAATAGTTCAGGATCTCTGAATTGTCCCTGAATATCCTCCGGATTCTCAATTGTGAGGTCGGGTTCAAAAAATGGATTATCAGAAATTTGAATTGGAGTACTTGGTCGACTAGATGACGATTCTGAAGAAAAATCAACGGCGACAATATTGGCTAGATGTCTTGATCGAGTTATAGGTGGTAAACGTATAAAAGGTGGTGAACGTTTTGCTCGGTGCATTCACTGAATATCCTATTAGTTATAAAAGATAAAAATTATTAAAGTTATCAAATTAATAGACTTTTCTGATTTTGCCCACGTTTCGAATAGCCAATAGATGCAGCAGGGAGTCAGAACCCTTTAAATCGGAAGCTCACAACTCAGCCACTAACAAATCCAACTATTACTACGAACCAGAAAATTTTGGATGTCTATCAATTTAACCACTTAAAATAATTTTTCGTTGAAGTTTAAAGAAATTTTAGAGAAGAAATAGAAAATTCTATGTCCTAAAAAACTAGAGCGTCGAGAAATAAGAAAGAAAAATAGCGTGTCGGAAAAACGTCGAAAAATAAATGGTCGAAAAATAATAAAAAGAACGTAGCGCGTCGAAACTTAAAAGTCTAAAAACTAAGGATTAAAAGTTGCGTCTAAAAGTATTAAAGCTTAAAAGGAATACTATATTTTCAAAACGGTATAAACTTAAAAAGGTACTAAAATATTAAAACAGCGTCGCAAAATTCTAAAGCACCTAAATCTTAGTCTAAAGAAAAAGTACTTAAGGGATTTTACGGCAAAGCCTAAAAGTCTAGAAGTAAAAATAACTATGGCAAAAACTATGACTTAAAACTAAATACGAACGAAAAATACAAATATTACGCTTAAACGATTAAAAAGATATAAATATAAAAAGTGACAAAATAGCTTATTTTTATAAAAATATTATTTTTATATTTATTTTATAAAAGTATTAAGTTTATAATTTTTTAAAACTAATTAAAACTAAATAATACAAATTAAATACTAAAACTAAAATAAAAACTAATTAAATACACTAACCCTACTTAGGGTTTTAATTAATAATAATAATAATAATAATAATAATTACCCCGTAATTAATGATGTTAGCAGTCAAACCTGGCGTGTCAGACAGGGCCATGCAATCGCATGGTCTGAGCGTTTTAAATCCATGTGGTCGCATGGATTAGGGTTTCGGGCCAGGTGTAGGCTGCTACAGTTCTGGGCCGAGTACTTTTATATTTTTTTTTCTTTTTTGTGATTTATATTTATACAAAATATATATAAAAATTAAATAAAAACTTAATTTTTAAATAAAAATAAAAACTTTATAATTTTATAATTTTAACAAACTATTAAAAATATATAATTTTTGTTTTTCTTTTCTTTTTATATTTTTTTATTTTTAATTTTTTAAACGTATATTTTTATAAAAAGAACTAAATAAATTTTTTTTATAGCGTTGCGCTTTCGGTGTTTTAGTGTCCCCGGCAGCGGCGCCAAAAATACTTGATGTGCGTAGAGGTGTATACAAAATAGTTATATTTTTACTAAGAAATACTATTAAATATGATACAATTTTACACAAGTTATTTATTTATTTATAAAGTAGATATACCTAAACCTTGCTACAACACTTATAGGCAGTGTACCTAATCGTACAGTAGTGTAGTTTTTAGTAAGTCCGGTTCGTTCCACAGGGATCTTAGCCAAGCTTAACGCTATATTAGTTTTAACTTATAATTGTAAAAATACAAATATATATATATAAGTAGTATTATTATTATAAAAGGGGGTTTTTACCGTTTAATGACCGGTTTGTCGATTTTTAAACTTTTAGTCGCAGTTAAAACCTAATGTAAAATATTAAAAATAAATATAACTTAATTTAAAGCGTAAAGTAAATGACAATAATTAAAGTGCGATAATTAGAAAGTACGATAATTAAAAGTGCAATTAAATACAATGACAGTAAATAAAAGTGCGATAATTAAAAGTGCAATTAAATATGAAATAAATGAATTATGCTTATTTAAACTTCCGTAATCATGATGTTTGACGTGTTGATTTTTAATTTATTCCCATGGGTTAATTGTCCTTTGTCCTGGATTATTCGATATGTCCATACGGATTTGTCCATAATAGTCCATCAGTCATAATCATAAAATGCGGAAGTCTTCGTCAAATTATTCTTATTCCCGAAGTCAAATATTCCAACTAATTGGGGATTCGAATTGTAACCAGGTCTTAATACTTTGTTTAATGAATACACCAGGTTATCGACTGCGTGTAAACCAAGGTTTTACTACTTTGTTAACAATTACACCAATTACCCTTGAATGTAATCCACCCCTGTTTCAACTAGTCCATTAACTATTAATCCAGTTCCATGTCCAGTTAAATGAACAATTATTGGTATTTATAGATATCCCTCCCACCGTACCCAGTCAAGCGTATGTGGTTATATATAAATACATCAAATTATAAGTCTATATATTAAATCAACGAGGTATCATTTAGTTAATATAAAGCCCATTAATAGCCCATAGTCTAATTTCCACAAGTGTCGTTCTTTTGTCCAAACCCCAATTATGGTACAAAGCCCAATTACCCAATTTTAATATTTAGCCCAACATCATGATTACTTTGGCTTAAATAAGCATAATAATAACTTAGCTACGAGACATTAATTTAAAAAGGTTGAACATAACTTACAATGATTAAAAATAGCGTAGCGTTACACGGACAGAATTTCGACTTACACCCTTACAACATTCGCTAACATACCCTTATTATTATTAAAATTAAAATTATAATTAATATATATATATACGTTGATAGATAGGAAGAGAAAAAGATGTCATTTTGATCAACCAAAACTGCGAATTTATAGGACCTGGCCCTCAAAATGGGGCCATGCGATCGCATGGATTTTACTCTTCTAGGCCATGCGATCGCATGGCCAGCTGGGAGAGCTCACATGTCTTTGTTTGCATCTTGCCGACGGTTTATAAATATATATATATATAATATATAAATAATTTTAAGAATTATTTAAAATATTATATTATATTTATGTGCATAGTTAACTTGTAATTTTTAGTCCGTTGCGTCGAGCGTTGAGAGTTGACTCTGGTCCCGGTTCCGGATTTTCGAACGTCCTTCCGTACAATTTAATATCTTGTACTTTGCGTTTTGCGTCTTGTACTCTTGTAATTTCGAGACGTTTCTCATCAATAATTTGAACCACTTTGATTGTACTTTGTACTTTTTAGCTTTTTGGTCGTTTGCGTCTTCAATTCGTCGAATCTGTCTTTTGTCTTCACCTTTTATTATTTAAACGAATATCACTTGTAAATAGAACAATTGCAACTAAAAGCTTGTCTTTCTTGAGGGATAATGCTATGAAATATATGTTCGTTTTTAGCATTATCACCAGGTTAATTCCATAGCCCACCATGACACATTTTCCAGCACAAGGATCTAGTTTGGTACGTTCATTTTTTGGAATATGGACAAAGACCAAGCACCCGAATATTCGAGGTTCAATGCTAAATGAAGTCGGAAGGGTATGAAATTGAGAAAGAGTATCTCTCAGAGTTTTTGTGCCCAAAACTTTGGTAGGTAGTCGGTTAATTAGGTAGGTAATGGAAGCAAGAGCTTCGGGTCAAAAACTTTTCGGAACATTCGATTCAATTAATAAAGCTCTTGTCATTTCCAAGAGTAGTCAATTTTTCCGTTCAGCTACTCCATTTTTTTCAGGAGTGTGAGCACATGATGTTTGGTGAATAATCCCTTTATCTACACAAAATTGTTTCATTGACATATTAACAAACTCACCCCCATTATCGAATCTTAAAATTTGTATATTTTTGTTGAATTGAGTTTGTACCATTTTATAAAAGTGAGAAAAAAATTAAAAAACTTCAGATTTGTGAGTTAAAAAATAAATCCATGTCATGCGTGAATGGTCATCAATAAACAAGACAAAACACCCGAAATTTCTCCCCCAATAACTGGTGCAGGACCCCACACATCAGAGTTGATTAGAGTGAAAGGTAAATCTTTCCTAGTAGTACTAGGTTTGAATGTACTTCGGTGACTTTTGGCCAAAATACAAGTCTCACAGTTTAAATTAACATTGGATTTTAAAAGGCTAGGAAATAAAGCATGTAAGTATCCGGAAGAAGGGTGACCCAATCTCCTATGCCATAACCACGCCTCTTTATCGGGTGTTCTGTTTGCAAGTATCACAGAACCTTGTTGGGTTACTTCGTCTACATAGTATAACCCACCCCGTTCAGTGCCCTGCCTAATAATCACCCCGGTTCTGATATCTTGTAGGATACAAAAAGTAGGGTGTAATAAAACAGAACAATTCAGTTCTTTTGTAACGTGGCTAACGGATAGAAGTTTATGAGATAGGGTTGGAATATATAAACAATTTGATAGTTTCATAGTTGAGGTAACTTCAATTCTCCCACCCCTTCAACTTGTACAATCCCTCCATTAGCCGTTTGAATTTTATTAACACGGGGTTTTGATTCGGAATAAAAATTGAACTTTTCTAAAGTTATTGTGTGGGTAGCAACGCAGTAAAAAATCCATTCAGTATTTTTTGTATTTGAGACAATATTAGCTTTTTCGATAAAACAAGAATCATTTAAATGTTTATTTTCCAATAAAATAGAGTTTTGGACCAATTTAACATTTTTATCCATATCACGTTTTTGGGTTTGGGCCTGAACAATATAACAATCCTCAGAATGATTTTTATTAAGCCCATTATTTTCCACCTTTTGGGCCGAATCACTGTTAAGCCCACCAAACATGTCATTTGATTCTGGGGCTTGGTTTGAAATAATTTATTTAACCTACACACTTTTCTTGTTTCCACATACCACCCATTTTCCTTTTGGTCAGTTGATGGTTATGGCATAAAATTAGGGTTTTCTCTCTTCCCTTTATCTTTTCTTGGCGAATTTGATCCAATACAGGGATTTAATCCTTCTTCTTATGGGTTTGAGATAAATCTCTCTCTTTTATCTGATTGTGGTGATTTTGATCGAGGATAAGGATCTAATCCTTCCTCTTCGGTCATTTATTTCTCTAATATAGTGGAAACGATTGGGGTTATAATTTGTGCCTTTGGTCGATTGAGCCGATGAACTAGGGTTATCGTTTCCAGATTTTCCCTTTTTCATCGTTTTATGAAGGGGTTTGAGGGTTTGAGGATGCACGATTTTAGGGTTTGAGGGTTTAACCCTCACCCATTTGGTCGATTGGTATGATTGAGATAAGAGATTCGAAGTACCTCTTGTCAATTCCTGAGATGGTTGTCCGATTTGAGGGTTGGCTATCGTGATGTCGTTGCCGGCCACCTCTGCTACTGCCATCACCACTTTATGTGTTCCTGTTTGTTCCACCATTTGGGATAACCGATGAGCTTGTAGCACTGGATTATTGTGTGTCGTTGCATTCCACAATAAACACAACTCAGCTGTTGTGGTGGTTGATGGTGGTTTATGGTGATGTTTTCTGTTCCGGCATGAAACGACCCGTCAAAATACACTTGACGACCATCGTTATCTTGGTCCCACAGCTTGATCATAACTCTATATGAATTTGATAAATAACCTTGCATTCTTTATTTAAAAATGATTTCCTACAAAGGAAACCTACCAGAGTGTGTAAGTTTAGAAAAACCATACATTATTACTTAACCAAAATTTGACCAAAACAAGTCAACAACATCCACTATTAAATGTATCAAAATAGAATGCAAGTTAATGTTTAACAAAAGCTGTCATCATAAATATGCAGACTCTCTAAGCACAGCGGAAGCAATCAATCATGAACCTGAGAATAAAACATGCGAGTAACTGTCAACAAAAATGTTGAGTGAATTATAGGTTTAATATTGCAAACAATATTTAATTTAAACTATAAAAATTTATGTTTGAAAACATAAAAACTCCTTTTTGGACCACCAAATTTATATGCTAGAAAACATATAAAAACATTATTCCATTTTCCGTGAGCCACCTGGTAACCACTTAACCATTTACTTACCCTTGCCAAACACAATAAATAATATACACCGAACAAGTGTATCTTCAACTAAATAATAAGTACTAAACATTCCGATTATAAATTGCTAGCGGGACTAGCTCGAAATGGGGTTGTCAAACCCGATAGATCTATCCATAGGATTCGCGTTCACCAGTAGAAATCAGTGATTACAATTACCATATTAGGGAATATTTTTGTTCGACTCACAATGAATAATTTAAACCAACTTCCACTTGTGTCCAGTATGAAAAATAAAATGCATGTATTCTCATCCCAAAAGATTTAAGATAGAAAAATGGGACTATAACTCACCTTAACGCAAATGAAGTAATCACACAAAAAGCGAACAGCAAGTGAAGTGAAGTGATCAAGAATGATCACAATGCCGACCTATAAATAAAGCAGGTCGATATAAATAACTAACTTAGGTCAAGTCTTAGTATGATAGCTATAGTACTTGTTAGAAGTAGACATAGAACAACACTCAACATGCTTCAGTTTGATCAGAACAGCGTAAGGACACGTACTTTCTATTTTTAGAAAGTTTCTATTTTTAGCATGTTTCCATTTTAGGAAAGTTTCTATTTTAGGAAAGTTTCTATTTTTGGAAAGTTTCTATTTTAGGAAGGTTTCTATTTTTGGAAAGTTTCTATTTTTAGAAAGTTTCTATTTTTGGAAAGTTTCTATATTTAGAAAGTTACTATTTTTGGAAACTTTATAAGTTAGGAAAGTTTCCTTAATTAGAAAGTCAACAAAAGTCAACTAAAAGTCAAAGTCAACCGAAAGTCAACTAAAAGTCAACCTTGGTCAAACATAGTCAACATTAAAATTTTAAAGTATAAGTTATATTAATAATATAAGTTATAATGTTATTTAAAGTCATATATGTATAATTATGTCATATCATAAGTTTAATTAAATTAAAATGAATTATTAAAGTTAACATAAGTTTAAATGATATAATTAATATAACATAAGTATTTAATTAATTAATTAATTATTAATCATTTTATAAGTATTATTAATTAATAATAAATTTTAAATCATATCATAATTATTATTAATTAATAATGAATTATTAATCATATCTTAAGTTTCTAATTATAATCATTAAATCATAAGTATTTAATAATTAAATTATAACTAAATAATAACTAAGCAACATAATAATTAAATAATTAATTAATCCATATTATAAGTCTTATTATAATAATCTCATAACATAGGTTTAATACTTACCATAAGTATTTCTCATTAATAATAAAAGTATTATTAATCATAAGTTTAATTAAATGTTTAATTAATCATAATGTAATTAATAAATGATATAATAAATATGTATATCATAAGTCTTAAATTAAAATAATTACTTTTATATCATAAGAATTTATTAATAATGAAAATCATTATTTATGTCATAAGTTTTATTTCATAACCATAAGTTTTAATTATAAGTTCATTGGGTCATATTTTGAGTCCCGGGAATCAGTTTTCGGCGAGTCTTATATATATCTTCTCCTAACCAACCTACCCGACACATTAGTATGTTCAAGAACACCCCAAGAACAGCAAACAAGTTGTGACTTACAGCCATGAAACAACTTGTAGCATTAATCCGTTCAAAAACATGTTCTAGTCATACCGGGTGATCCGTGGCTCGAATTTCGATGACCCGAACATGAAAGTTCATCCCATCATCAATATTAACACACTAGTACACCCTAAAGACTCCAAAGATGATCACAAAGTCGGACCATACCTGTACCAATTCGTTTTCACAATTTAATCTCAACAAAACACCATTTTAAGCATATCTAGAGCTCCGGGAATCGAAATGACATGAATCCGGAGTCTAAAATTAATGTCTTGATGAGAGGAACTCATCTAAATACTTTAATTTCACTTTTATATCAGTTATATTTACAGAAAATAAAAATCAAACCGCTGTCCCAAAACAATCAAACCGAAAACATGAATTAACGAGCACTTCTACGCATACAATCAACAATACAATAACATATAAGCATCATACTATCAATATAACATATAAAAATAGAAAAATATAAGAAAAATCAAAAAGTTAGGGTTAGGGTTTATACCCTAATCAAGAAATAAAGAGTATGAGCGCGTAGAGAACGATGCGGTGAATCCGATTATGATCAAAGCCCTAAATCTTCAAGATGAAAATCAAAAGGTGATGATGATGATGATGAGTGGTGTAAGTGATGGCTCAAAAAAAGAAAGAGGGAGGATGAGAGAAAAGAATAGTTACTTGATTTACTTTTAGGATAAAATGAGAAATAATATAAAGAACAAAATTGAAAAAAAAGAATATGGGACAAGGGGGAGGCTTCGGCCGAATTTTACATGGGGGTGGGCCCCACTAGCCCAACTTTGTATTTTGATAAGATACTTGTGGCCCGAACGCTCGAATGAAACCCGAAACGTGAAAACACGACTACACGATTAAAAATCCGGAGAGATAACAAACACGCGACGAAAAATATATATAAATACTACATATAAATGTATGACATTAAAATATTATATTTAAAATAATTAGGACTTAAAAATCCCAAAAGCTTGACCGTTGGTTTGAAAACCGAAAAGATTCGCCGGATAGAAATCCGCGACACGTAGAAACGTATAACTTAAAATATGAATACAAATATTCATATAACACATAATAATTAATATATTATTACTAAAATAATAATATAGGTCATGTAAATGACGTGGCACGAATAACAGTTAACGGTCGTTAAATAATTAACGGAAAAAGTAGGGTTGTTACAGTACCTTCCCGTTACGGAAATTTCGTCCCGAAATTTAAGCAGGTGCAGGGGCTGACTCGACATCTGGGAACAAATGCGGGTACTTCTGCCCCATCTAATATTCACGCTCCCAAGTGAACTCAGGACCGCGTCTGGCGTTGCATCTAACTCGAACAATAGGAATTCTACTCTGCTTAAGAGTCTTAACCTCTCGATCCATAATTTCAACAGGTTCCTCAATAAAATGAAGTTGCTTATCAACATGAAATTCCCCAGAGGAATAGTCTCATCGGCTTCGGCCAAACACTTCTTTAAATTTGATACATGAAAAAACGTCATGAACAGTACTGAGTTCTTATGGAAATTTCAAACGACAAGCCACAGGTCCAACTCTCTCTATAATCTCAAAAGGTCTAACAAAATGAGGATTCAACTTTCCCCTTTTACCAAAACGTATCACGCCCTTCCAAGGTGATACCTTCAACATAACACGATCACCGACCTGAAATTCAATATCGTTCCTCCTCTTATCGGCATAGCTCTTTTGCCGACTTCTGGCGGTTCTCAATCTTTCCTTAATCTGTACGATCTTCTCGGTAGTCTCATGAATAATTTCTGGACCTGTGAGTTGAGCATCCCCAACCCCATTTCTACAGACTGGAGACCTACAATTTCTACCATACATAGCTTCAAACGGTGCGGCTTTAATACTTGCATGATAGCTGTTATTATAAGAAAATTCAGCTAGCGGCAAATATCTATCCCAACATTACCAAAATCAATGACACACGCTCGTAACATGTCTTCTAACGTTTGAATGGTCCTTTCACTCTAACCATCCGTCTGCGGATGATAAGTGGTTCTCATAGCCAACTTAGTTCCCAAAGCTTCCTGTAAGGATTGCCAAAACCTCGATATAAATCGACTGTCTCGGTCTGAAATAATAGATACAGGAACACCATGTCTAGAAATAATTTCCTTCAAGTACAAACGAGTAAGCTTCTCCATCAAATCGGGTTCCTTAATCGGCAAGAAATGAGTGGACTTTGTGAGTCTATCAACAATCACCCAAATGGTATCATAACTACCCACAGTTCTCGGTAACTTTGTAATAAAATCCATCGTAATACCTTCCCACTTCCACTATGGAATCTCAGATTGCACCAAAAGTCCAGAAGGTTTCTGATGTTCAGCTTTAACCTTAGTACAGGTCAAACACTTGGCCACATACATAGCCACATCAGCTTTCAAATTAGGCCACCAATACAACTCCTTAAAATCATGATACATCTTTCCTGAACCAGGATGAATAGAGTACCTGGACTTATGAGCCTCATGCAAAACAAGTTGTCGCAGATCACCAAACTTCAAAACCCAAAGATGTCCCGCAAAATACCGAGTACCATCGGTTCGTACCTCAAACTGTTTACTCAAGCCTCAGACCTTCCCGTTACAAAATTCTCCTCCTTCAAGGCTTCTTGTTGTACCTCAAGGACCTGCCTAGCGAGGTTAGTTCAAATGGTCATACTCAAGGCTCTAAACCTACGAGGTTTAACTCTCTTTTTTCAACTTAAAGCATCGGCCACAACATTGGCCCTTCCCGGATGATAGAGGAGTTCACAATAATAATCGTTCAATAACTCAATCCATCTTCGCTGTCTCAAATTAGCTGTTTTTGATAGAGAACATGTTGAAGACTTTTGTGATCAGTGTACACTGTACTTTTGACCCCATAAAGATAATGTCTCCAAATCTTAAGCACAAACACAACAGCTCCCAACTCTAAATCATGGGTTGTATAATTCTGCTCGTGAATCTTCAACTGACGTGACGCGTAAACAATAACTTTCTTTCGTTGCATCAAAACACAACCAAAGTCCTGACGCGATGCATCACAATAGATGACAAAATCATCATTACCCTCAGGTAGCGACAATATCAGAGCGGTAGTTAACTTCTTCCTCGGAGTTTGAAAAGCAGTCTCTTGTTTATCCTTCCAATCATACTTCTTCCCCTTATGCGTTAAAGCAATAAGAGGTTTCGCTACTCGTGAAAAATCTTGAATGAACCTTCTATAATAGCCTGCCAAACCTAGGAACTGACGAATCTGAGTTGGAGTTTTTGGAATTTCCCACTTTTCAATCGCCTTATTCTTAGCAGGATCAAGTTGAATTCCCTTCCTACCAACAACGTGTCCAAGGAATTGAACTTCTTTCAACCAGAACGCGCACTTAGAGAACTTAGCGTACAGCTCTTCCGTTCTCAACAAATCAAGGACCGACTTCAAATGTTCTTCGTGTTCTTGATCACTCTTGGAATAGATGAGAATATCACTGCTGAAAACGATAACGAACTTGTCTAGATAAGGTCTACACACATGATTCATGAGGTCCATGAACATAGCAGGTACGTTAGTCAATCCGGACGGCATATCAAGAAACGAAGATCAATCTTAGAATAAATGGATGAACCTTGGGGCTGATCGAACAGATCATCAATTCTCTGAAGGGGATAATAATTCTTAACAGTAAGCTTGTTCTATTCGGGATAATCAATACACCATTGGAACGAACCATCTTTCTTCTTAACAAATAAAACAGGAGCTCCCCAAGGGGACGAACTGGGACGAATGAAATATAGTTGAAACCAACAAAGGAAGAAATATAGAGAGTAACCATATCAGTGGTAACGTTGTTTAGGACAATTCCTTCAAAGGGGATGACGAGGATCATGAACTAAAGGTAAGTTTTATTATTAGGTGTTACAAATATTAGTTTTTAATTATAATATTAGTGATAATATTTATTATGAGGCTAATACAATTAACTATTTTTTAATGATAATAATAATAATAATTCTAACTATAACATTAATATAATAACGATAGTAATAATAATAAAAATAATAATTTTTAATGATAATACTTTTTATAGATAATGATAATAATAATAATAATAATAGTAATAATAATAATTAGATAAAACTAGAACGACGATAATAACAACGATAATAATAATCATTTTTAATAATAATACAAAAATTCAATTGACTATAACTTCTAATCCGTTCATCGAAACTATTCGATATCTAAAGGAAAAGTTCTTAATTTTTCACTAGCTTTTTAAGGATATGCATATCTTATATCTTATTTCATCCCTAGTATAACAACCTTTAAGATTCAACATGACCTATCTAAGGGCAATATCAAATATACAAGCATGCATAATCCTATTTTCTCGAGCACTAGTCAGGGATACACTATTATTATGTAAAAATTAATTTACGAGTACTCACGTATCAATATTGAGATTCAATATTGCAGGAAAGGTACGTAGACGCAACGGAGATGACCCACACTAAATTTGACCTCATGAGCATACCCATGAACCATACCCATCACCTCCATAGTCATAACTCATAATTTCCTTAGCCCTTTCCTACTCCTAAAACTTGTCTTGAAATGACCCGTTCATAACCTCGTCGTAATATTTTATGTATAATACTAATATTACTCCTAACCCTAATAATATTAATTTTATTAATAATAATAATAATAATAATAATAATAATAATAATAATAATAATAATAATAATAATAATAATAATAATAATAATAATAATAATAATAATAATATAATTAATAATATCTAATACGGAGCAATTGAAATGAAGAGATATGTGTGTATAACCAGTGTACCAAACTGACTCGATTTATAATGTGGCCAGCCATCAACCCCCATATGCGTTCACATGAGCAAAGAAACCAGCTCATATTCCACTAGTTTGAGACTGCCGACACCTTTTTTCATTCATAATATACATGATACGTAAATATGGTTTTATTTATATATTAATTAATATATAATATATTTAATCTTTAGAATTAATTAAATATTATATTATATTTACGCTCATGGTAAAAATATAATTTTTACAAAAATGACACGGTCGTGGTCTCACGACTCATGTACCACTTTCGGTTTTTTGAGCGCACTCTCGTACGTTTGGAAAACTAGCCTTTTATGTTACGTGACGTGTACCTTTTACAAAAATTAAACTTACATAACAATAAATTACCTTTATAAAAAATATAACTTATTAAGTTGAGCATTGTGGTCATTTCCTTCTATAAATCAAAGTCTCGTTGTTTGTCAAAATATTTTATTTTTAAATCAAACGTTTTGTGACATATACATTTATTAATAACTAGACTTAAATTAATTAAAACTAACCCACTCAAAGTGTAACTTAATCTTTTAAGTGTTTTGATCATTTCCTTTTTATAAATCATAAACTCGTTATTTATCAAAGTCTAACTATTAATATTAGTTTAAAATCAAAACGTTCTATGATTAATTATAATCCATCACTTTATAAAATATATATGTATTTTCATTTAAAAATATAAACTCATACGCATCGTACTTAATGGAAATATAACTAATATAATATTTAGTTTTTCAAAGCTAATAATAGTTCAAAAATTTATTTTAAATCCGTTAGGAAATCTTCTAACATGTTACGTTTATACTTCAAACTTAATTTGATATAATTTCATATATGCGCCAACGTCTAGTTTAATTTCCTTAAACATTCTAAATAATATATCTTAACATCTAACGAATCAAATACAAATGTTACTATCGTTTATATAACTAATTTTCAAACCTATATATATATATATATATATATATATATATATATATATATATATATATATATATATATATATATATATATATATATAAATATACCTAAACATGTTTTAAATACACGTTGCACATTATATATATATCTAGTAACCAATATTCCAACTTACGTTATTCAAACAAAGACATTTTAAATATCAATTTCTATTATCTCGGAAAATGTTTTCGCACGTTTGAAAATAGATCAATCAAGTTTTATGAAATTCAAATCTCCACTAACTTCTGTCTAATCCTCAATAATAACACTTTTGTTCTTTCATGTAAATCACTTTATTAAATTTCCGAATATCGTTAAAGAATAAGGTTTTCCTAATTCAAAGTGGACCTCATAACGGAGACGCGTAATCATAATTCAATGTATCTGATAATTCAATCATTTGATATTATCTTTTAATCTCGTTGATAAACTTACATCGAACAAATACGTTCATGTAAAGTATTAGTCATTCAATACCTTGATAGCATTTCTAAGTTCATAAAATATATCTCATAGCTTATATTCATATTAACTATTCCGTTCAATGTTTTATTGATATATCTCAATTTAATAAGCACACATGTATATGCATATATATTTATTTACACATAATTGTTCGTGAATCGTTAGGCATGGTCAAAGGGTATTTGATTAAATGAATATAGTTTCAAAACTTTGGAGACTCAACATTACAGATTTTGCTTATCGTGTCGGATATATATAAAGATTAAAGTTTAAATTTGTTCGGAAATTTCCGGGTCATCACACGATCAACCTCGAATTTCCACACAATTTCTCTAAAACGATTTCTTAAACAATGTGCTAAGGATAGCACAAGCGACAAAACATCAAAAGTAATGAATAGGAGTAACGATGACATAGAAATGTCTTCAAAGTACCAAGAATCTCTAAAAGTCAAGAATGATGTTTTTCGGTTCAAAAACCGAAGCACATAGGCACAACGGCACAGAGGCACGTAATATAACAAGAATGTTATATACCTAACATAATAGCTGATATTGAAATGCCGAGCATCTAGAAGTCAAGAATGACATCTCGCGTAAGGTAACTCAAACGTTATATACATAACCATGATAGATGACATAGAAATGACGAGAATTTCAGAAGCCAAGAATGACACCCCTCGGTTTCACTACCCGAGGTGTTCTTATAAGGATAGTTCGCATGAGTTGGAGAATACATTTAAATCGGAATGGGAGTTCCTCCCGGATTCAGAACATAACAGAGATGTATGTATGATAACAAAATATATACCATAGAATACAAATAATCATATATAATAATATGCTATAGGTCGGGCTGTAGACTAGACTCACTAATGCACCCTATTGACTCGGGTAACGACATCAATGCAGCCTAATTCCCTACAACCTGGCTCTGATACCAACTGAAATGACCCATCAAAATACACTTGACGACCATCGTTATCTTGGTCCCACAGCTTGATCATAACTCTATATGAATTTGATAAATAACATTGCATTCTTTATTTAAAAATGATTTCCTATAAAGGAAACCTACCAGAGTGTGTAAGTTTAGAAAAACCATACATTATTACTTAACCAAAAGTTGACCAAAATAAGTCAACAACATCCACTATTAAATGTATCAAAATAGAATGTAAGTTAATGTTTAACAAAAGCTGCCATCATAAATATGCAGACTCTCTAAGCACAACGGAAGCAATCAATCATGAACCTGAGAATAAAACATGCGAGTAACTGTCAACAAAAATGTTGAGTGAATTATAGGTTTAATATTGCAAACAATATTTAATTTAAACCATAAAAATTTATGTTTGAAAACATAAAAACTCCTTTTTGGACCACCAAATTTATATGCTATAAAACATATAAAAACATTATTCCATTTTTCGTGAGCCACCTGGTAACCACTTAACCATATACTTACCATTGCCAAACACAATAAATAATATACACCGAACAAGTGTATCTTCAACTAAATACAAAGTACTAAACATTTCGATTATAATCAAACCCGATAGATCTATCCATAGGATTCGCGTTCACCAGTAGAAACCAGTGATTACAATTACCAGATTAGGGAATATTTTTGTTCGACTCACAATGAATAATTTAAACCAACTTCTACTTGTGTCCAATATGAAAAATAAAATGCATGTATTCTCATCCCAAAAGATTTAAGATAGGAAAATGGGACTATAACTCACCTTAACGCAAATGAAGTAATCACACAAAAAGCGAACAGCAAGTGAAGTAAAGTGATCAAGAATGATCACAACGCCGACCTATAAATAAAGCAGGTCGATATAAATAACTAACTTAGGTCAAGTCTTAGTATGATAGCTATAGTACTTGTTGCAAGTAGGCATAGAACAACACTTAACATGCTTCGGTTTGATCAGAATAGCATAAGGACACGTACTTTCTATTTTTAGAAAGTTTCTATTTTTAGCAGGTTTCCATTTTAGGAAAGTTTCTATTTTTTGGAAAGTTTCTATTTTTGGAAAGTTTCTATTTTAGAAAGGTTTCTATTTTTGGAAAGTTTCTATTTTTAGAAAGTTTCTATTTTTGGAAAGTTTCCATATTTAGAAAGTTGCTATTTTTGGAAAGTTTATAAGTTAGGAAAGTTTCCTAAATTAAAAAGTCAACTAAAAGTCAAAGTCAACCGAAAGTCAACTCAAAAGTCAACCATGGTCAAACATAGTCAACATTAAATTTTAAAAGTATATGTTATATTAATAATATATGTTATAATGTTATTTAAAGTCATATATGTATAATTATGTCATATCATAAGTTTAATTAAATTAAAATGAATTATTAAAGTTAACATAAGTTTAAATGATATAATTAATATAACATAAGTATTTAATTAATTAATTAATTATTAATCATATTATACGTATTATTAATTTATAATAAATTTTAAATCATATCATAAGTATTATTAGTTAATAATGAATTATTAATCATATCATAAGTTTCTAATTATAATCATTAAATCATAAGTATTTAATAATTAAATTATAACTAAATAATAACTAAGCCGCATAATAATTAAATAATTAATTAATCCTTATTATAAATCTTATTATAATAATCTCATAACATAGGTTTAATACTTACCATAAGTGTTTCTCATTAATAAAAAAAGTATTATTAATCATAAGTTTAATTAAATGTTTAATTAATCATAATGTAATTAATAAATGATATAATAAATATGTATATCATAAGTCTTAAATTAAAATAATTACTTTTATATCATTATTAATTTATTAATAATGAAAATCATTATTTATGTCATAAGTTTTATTTCATAACCATAAGTTTTAATTATAAGTTCATCGGGTCATATCTTGAGTCCTGGGAATCAGTTTTCGGCGAGTCTTATATATATTTGCCTAACCAACCCACATGACACATTATTGTGCTCAAGAACACCCCAAGAATATCAAACAAGTCGTGACTTACAGCCACGAAACAACTTGTAGCTTTAATCCGTTCAAAAACATGTTCTAGTCATACCGGGTGATCCGTGGCTCGGATTTTGATGACCCGCACATGAAAGTTCATCCCATCATCAATCCTAACACACTATTACACCCTAAAGACTCCAAAGATGATCACAAAGTCGGATCATACCTGTACCAATTCGTTTTCACAATTTAATCTCAACAAAACACCATTTTAAGCATATCTAGGGCTCCGGGAATCGAAATGACATGAATCCGGAGTCTAAAATTAATGTCTTAATGAGAGGAACTCATCTAAACACTTTAATTTTACTTTTATATCAGTTATATTTACAGAAAACAATAATCAAACCGCTGTCCCAAAACAATCAAACCGAAAACATGAATTAACGAGCACTTCTACGCATACAATCAACAATACAATAACATATAAGCATCATACTATCAATATAACATATAAAAATAGAAAAATATAAGAAAAATCAAAAAGCTAGGGTTAAGGTTTATACCCTAATCAAGAAATAAAGAGTATGAGCGCGTAGAGAACAATGCGGTGAATCCGATTATGATGAAAGCCCTAAATCTTCAAGATGAAAATCAAAAGGTGATGATGATGATGAGTGGTTTAAGTTACGGCTCAAAAAAAAGAAAGAGGGAGGATGAGAGAAAAGAATAGTTACTTGATTTAGGTTTAGGATAAAATGAGAAATAATATGAAGAACAAAATTGAAAAAAAAAGAATATGGGACAAGGGGGAGGCTTCGGCTGAAATTTACATGGGGGTAGGCCCCACTAGCCCAACTTTGTATTTTGATAAAATGCTTGTGGCCCGAACGCTCGAATGAAACCCGAAACGAGAAAACACGACTACGCGATTAAAAATCCGGAGAGATAACAAACTCGCGACGAAAAATATATATAAATACTATATATAAATGTATGACATTAAAATATTATATTTAAAATAATTTGGACTTAAAAATCCCAAAAGCTTGACCGTTGGTTTGAAACCGAAAAGATTCGCCGGATAGAAATTCGCGACACGAAGAAACGTATAACTTAAAATATGAATACAAATATTCATATAACACATAATAATTAATATATTATTACTAAAATAATAATATAGGTCATGAAAATGACGTGGCACGAATAACAGTTAACGTTCGTTAAATAATTAACGGTAAAAGATAACGGAAAAAGTAGGGTTGTTACACGGCAACCGTTGGTGGTTTATGGTGACAAAGAGAATACAGGTAACTCTTTCCATTACGTGTTGAGCTGCCATCTAAAATTGCATGGCAGCTTGGTTTAATTCTGAGCTACCGTCAATTTTAGACTTGGTAACTAGATTATTGGTAAATGATTGAGACATAAGAGTGTTTCTATGATCCCCGGTCAGCACACTCGCTCTGATACCATGTTAAATCTATGAATTCGATATGTAAGTAGTAAGAATTTGATCTTTTTATTTGTAAGTAACTAGAGGGGGCGTGAATAGTTACTTAATGGTTTCTTAAAACTTTTTTGAAATCTTTAGCTATTAAAAGATAAGTTTTAAGTGCGAAAGCGTTCGTGTTTGTTAGTGCAAGTATGATATCGGCTAAAAAGTCATATTTTTACCCCCGATATTGAGTCCCAAAAGCATAAAGTTTAAAACTTTATCGGCAAAATATTCCCTTTTTTGGTTAAATTTGTAGGTAAAGTAATTACGAAGACAATGCGAAAAGAATCAAGAGAAATGGAGCTAAAACGAAGATTCTAGAGCGAAAACGGTGAAAGGCAAGAAATCAAGTTACGATCCAGGAAAATCAGCTGAGCAGGCAAGCCAAACGGCCTGCCAAGCGGTCTGCCAAGCGGCTTGCCTGGCTCACAAACGGCCTGCCAAATGGCCTGTCAAACGGCTTTTCTGGCTCACAAACGGCCTGCCAAACGGCCAGGGCAAACGGGCTGGTCTGGCAAACGGGCCCTGCAAATGGCCTGCCAAACGGCCTGCCAAATGGCCTGCCAGCCGTTTGCAGGGAAAATCCAAGTCTATTTAAAGGCTTTTTGTCATCCAATTTTAACACACCTCTCCTCACTCTCTCACTACAATACACTTTCTCTCACTAGAGCTTTCAAGGCCTTCTCACCTCCGAGCGGGAAATTAAGTACCCAGAGGCAAATGCCGAAGATTGTAATAGGAGCTGTCTAGAGGATGTCAGCACTTGTAATGGTCCAGATCTCGTCTGTAAACGGTGAACGCTTTCCTTAATTTAATGAAGTTATCTTGTTATCTTAATTTGCTTTCATCTTGCATACTTATCCATCTGTTACAAATGTTTATTATATGTTGAATACTTTATCTAAAACTTATCCTATTGTTATGCTAAAACCCTGACGGTTTAGAATTTTAATTTACGGATCACCCTTTCCGCTTATTCACGTGGCTATAATCTAGTATTAGGACCTGATCAACCCTAGGATACGAGGTAAGTAGTTATGTGTGCTTAACGTCACAATAGGGATATAGTACCTACGTACGAATAATAATTTATTCGTCAGAGAAGAGTTGCCCATTTAGGTTGTGATTAGAGTAGGCAACATAGAGTTCAGTGAACACTAGCTTGCTCAAAAGCATGATTTGCGTCAGAAGCAACGTTCTTGAGATGTTGTAAGATGATCCGGGGTTGAATAAGGGATCGCAAAGGAGAGACCTCTAATCCAATTAGCAGTACCTTAGAATATCTAAGATTGCATGTCTTTTAATGTTAAGGCATAGCGTAGTGTTAAGTGGTGGAACATTGCTTTAGTTAGACCAACTAGGATTAAGAAAAGTTGAGACTTTCCTTTATGGGTATACCACTTTATTCATGCACCTAGGATTTCATCCATAAGGTCGTTTAAACCCTTTAGGTTAACGTTGGGAGTAGGGATATCCGTCTTAGCCAGAATCTTCAAGGCCTAAACTCTTAGTGACAAATCAGCTAGGTTCATAGCCCAGTTGATTGAGGTTTAGTGTTTATCCTAGAAAGTTGAACTCTTGTGATAATTCCCCATTAGAATTCTATTCTCCATACCTATCTATCTCTATCTTTACAAGTTCAATTACTGTTTTATCTAGTTAATCTTAATCTATCACCTTTTGTCACTAGGGTTAACTATATAGGCACTTTTGTCCCACGTTACTGAGCAAACATACAAAAATACGAACCTGAGTTATATTTACCACTTACTCGTTAAAAGGAAGACAAGTAGGTGAGTTATAGCTAGGAACCCCAGCTAAATAAAAATGATAAAACCCTTACTCTCTTTTGGTAGCTGATTTTGACGTGTTGCGACCTAACGACACCACACAAATAAAACCGTCCGTTTTAGCCATATCAAAGTATGTAAAGAATGTAAGTGCACAAACACGAGGATTTATAGTGGTTCGGGAGGATGTTAACTAATCCTCCTTAATCCACTCCCCAATTCTAAGAATTGAGACTTTTCTTCACTATGATACCCCAAACCCGGTGGAGTGTCCGGATACAACACTAGCTCCTTGATAAGCCGCTACTTATGAACCCTTACGTCCCTTTGAAGAATTCACAAACACCAAATGCTCTTACCAGAAGATCATAATGCTCTAGCCTAGTGAAATCACAACTACCTTCTAGATCCCTTTAAGAAGATAGCTCACAAGTAAATGTATAGCTAAGCTTACAATCACTCATAGTTCTTCAATAGGTCACATCAACTTAATTCCCAATGGAATAGATCAACTTCCTAGATCCCTTTAAGGAAGTTGAATCATTAAGCAAGATGGTGCTTCCTATCATAAGAACTATTTAACTTCCTTGACCCCCTAAGGAAGTGTCTTACAAAGTAAACTTAAAGATACAAATGATAAGTACAAAGTTTACATTTCAATTCTACTTAGTGTAAGTAGAATCTCTCTTTCTCTCTTATAATTTCTCCATAGATTTGTGCTTGAGGCTTGGGAGATCAGTAGATATGACCTTAAGAATGTTGGAAAGAGATAGTCTTCTAGTTTGCCAAAGAGATGTATTTATATTCCAAGAAAAACTTGACAGACAAAACTGCGGTCTAAGCACGGTCGACCGTGCGCCTGATCGTACAACTTCTGTCAGCATTTCAACATATCCGTTGGAGCTCCTTTTTCTTTTAAATTTTGGCTTCTTTACCTAATATAGAGCCTTAAAAATATGCTTAATACACCTAGAAGTTAACTCCATTACCCCTTTGATCTTGGATATATGCATGGAGGTTGACATGTGCTAGCTAAAGAGGAAAGTCCAATGTCCTTGACCATTGTTATTGATTTCCTAAAAAGGTAAATGCAGATTTTTATCTCTTGACAAACCACTAGCATCCAAACTTTATTAACCAAATCTTTAAACTCTTGTCTTCATCTTTTATGGAAGTATCTTGCTTAATTGGTGCTTGTTACAAGTCAATTGGATTTGTTTGAATCTAGTTGATAAAGCTTTGACTAGTTGCACTAATCATAAAGAGATAAATCACTACATTCCAAACCTCATACCCATGTCTTTACCAACTTGTCTTTTCTTTGATGGAAGTATATAGCTCTTTAGAACCTTGTTACATCTTAATTGAACTAGTTTGAATCTAGTTGAAACTTAATGATCCTTGTTACAACCTTGACTAGCTTGAACTAATTACATTTACATACATACAATGGTACATAAAACTAATGGGAGAGCACCTCTTTAATTGGGACTTTAATGACCATTATTAGTATGTTTAAATGACATTATGTAATAGGATAAAAAGATATCACACTCGTGTGTTTAATCTTATTTCAAGTTAAATTGTTATTAAGGTGTCACTAGGTGTGATTAATCAAGATTAACATCTTTTGGTTGAAAACTCTTTTGAAAACAAAGAAGGCAACTATTCTAAGTATATTTAGAAATGTTTTGTAAATTATAGATGCCTCAAAGTGGTCTAACTCAAAGTGCATGGATTTGGTAACAGGAAGAACTGCGGTCGATCCACGGTCAGCCGTGAGGTCGACCGTGGATCATATTTTCAAAAATCATTTGAAAATGTTTGTACTGGGCATCCACGGTCAGGCCTACGGTCGACCGTGGATCATGTAACGATCCGACTTTTTTGGCTTATATTTATACTTTATACTTTCACGAATCTACGTATATGTACGTACTGAACTAGATAATATTCTGGAGTCATTATCCATGTTAATTACTTTCGTTAATATCTTAAAACGTGTTATTAAGTGCTTAATTTTAATATCTTAAAATGTGTTATTATGTGCTTAATTACTTAACTTGATCCTCGAATACATTTACGACCGTTAGTGTCACTAGTCGTATAGAACGAGCTACGTACTTGGTACACGTTAATCTTTGGTCATAATGGGAGTATTATGACACCTTAATTCTAATTGTTATCTCTTAATGACAATTACTTAGTTCGTCATTTGCTTAATTACGTCTAGTGAATTGTTAATTACTTGGGCTTATCTTAATTGGACTAGAATTACCAGGGCCCACCCTACTCTAGTTAATGGGTTAATTAATAAGCCCATCTTAATAAGTTAATGAACCCATTAAGCTTAAGATAATCCATTAAGACATAAGACAAAAGTGTATGCATGCATGCTTGTACCACCCTTACACATTTTGGCACCATGCACCATGCCACCCAACATCACCACCTCACTTTTGTATCACCATGGACCACCACCTCCCCCACCCTCCAAACCGTCATTTTGTGTCCCCCACCATCACCACCATTTTGTTGTCTTGTTTTGTGATTACTTGCCTATAAATACAAGACCCCTTCATTCACTAATTCATTTTGCACATACACTCTTCTCTCTAGTTTCTCACTCTAACTTCTCTCTAGTTTTGCAAGCTTTTCTTCTTTCTTTCTTCATCATCATCTACGAAATTCATCATCATCATTATTGTATCAAGACCAAGTTTTATAACTTGTATCTTCTTTACATCTTGTTGCTTCAAACTCTTGTTTGAAGATTATGCAAGAACATGAAGGATTCAAGCTCTCTTACTTTGAATCTTTCTTTACTTGTTTAAATTACTTTACTTTTGTTAAAAGATCAAAACTTGTGTTTATGATCTTCATAAAACTTGTAGATCTAGCTTTATGCTTTAAGGATCTACAAGAACATTAGAGATCCAAGCTTTCTAGCTTAGGGTTTCACTATTTTATTTAGATCTAACCTTTTTAGCTTTTGATCTCATTACTTTTACTAGATCTAAGCTCTCTAGCTTATGGTCTCATATATCTTGTTTAGATCTAAGCTTTCTAGCTTATGGTCTCATTAATCTTGTAAGAATCCAAGCTTTCTTGCTTAGGGTTTCATAATACTTGAGATCTAAGTTTTGTTGTAGATCTCATTTACTTGTAACCTTTTTATCATTTTTATGGTGATAAAAATCAAGTCTTTATCATCTACTATGATAAAGGCACATAAACTTATATAAAGATGATAAGAAACAATGCTTAATGCTAAGGATGTAACTTTGGTTCATCATGTAGCATGAAACTCTTAAAGAGTTGGTTTTCTTTTCATTTAATGTTAATAAGTGTGTTGATGGTTAAAGCTTGACCAAAATGATGCAAAAGTATCTAGAGTTGTACACTTGAAGCTTAAATGCATCAAGGATGAGAACCATGATAAGCACCATGAGTTAAGAAACCCACCGGAGCACAAACTACTGTACTTTCCGGATCTAAACCAGTACCTGGTATTTCTGGAAAATTGATTTTCAAAAAGTTTAGTTTGTGTAGATAATTTTTCGTTTAAAGACTCGCCTAAATTCAATATACGGTTTAGGAGTTATGGTCAAAAGAAACTTACTACTACCTTGTAACGACGTGCTGAAATTTCTGACCTGTTCTCGCTCAGACTGTCGCCACGGCTTGACAACTTTGAGTTCAGATCTGGAAATTTGGCAGCGGTTAAAGGACTCACAAACGGAGCCTTGGCCACTGACCACTCGTCAATTGAGTTTGTATAGAGAGCACAACGGCTGTCCTAAGTCAGCCCTCTAAACCTGTCTTTACTTTTGTTAAACGACTTTTCTTTTGATGATTGATGATGATGATGATGATGTCACTCGACTTACTTTAAACTTCATACGAAACTTATCTAGACACGATTACTGACTTAGCAACTTGACGAGGGCTCGTTGGATCGTCCACCTTACTTGCTTACGTTAACGCACTGTTTACTATACTGAGCATTCACTGTGAGTTATAGCTCCCTTTTTACTTTAACTATTTTTGGGACTGAGAATACATGCGCTTTTATGTTTTACATACTAGACACGAGTACTTTAACTTTATATATGTGTGGGTGACATAACGGCACAAATTTTCCCCTTAGCTCGGTAACGTTTAACTATTGGTTTATGAACCGGTAGACGCGAATCTTAGATATGGATCCATAGGGGTTGACATCCCCACTCGGGTTAGTCGCGCTAGCATTCAACGGGTGTTTAATACTTCGTCTATTTTAACGCACTCGCCAAGTGTACTTTTAGGGGGTGATTTATATGTTTCCTTGTTAAGTTAGTTACCAAACGCCCACGGATAAGCATATACTTTTCATACTGATTTAAATACAAAAATATCGTGGTCTACATTATTGTTTACAATAAAACTATAGCTCACCAACATTCGTGTTGACTTTTTAAAGCATGTTATTTCTCAGGTACTTAGACAAAATTGCTTCCGCTGTAATAGACTTGTTGTGTTAGACTTCCGCTGTCGTTAGAAGGCCTACCTTTGGTGTCGCAGACTTTATTCAAATTTACTTTTGCATTCAATAAAATGAAACTGTATTTCGATACACTATTATGTAATGACTTATGAGTCACGTACTACTTATGATGCTTTCTATCTTTAGAAGCATGCCACTTTGCTAAACTTTTTACTATGGTAAGACCTTATTTCAATAACGAATGTAAAAGCTTTGTTTAAACTAGCATATAGTGTTGTAACCGTGTAATGGACCTGTTGTTGATGATCTGTACCATAGAGGTTTTGGACGGGGCATCATGAAATGTCCCGTTATTATTGATTAAAAACGTTCCATATTAATTGATTTCGTTGCGAGGTTTTGACCTCTATATGAGACGTTTTTCAAAGACTGCATTCATTTTTAAAACAAACCATAACCTTTATTTCATAAATAAAGGTTTAAAAAACTTTACGTAGATTATCAAATAAAGATAATCTAAAATATCCTGTTTACACACGACCATTACATAATGGTTTACAATACAAATATGTTACATCGAAATCAGTTTCTTGAATGCAGTTTTTACACAATATCATACAAACATGGACTCCAAATCTTGTCCTTATTTTAGTATGCAACAGCGGAAGCTCTTAGTATTCACCTGAGAATAAACATGCTTTAAACGTCAACAAAAATGTTGGTGAGTTATAGGTTTAACCTATATATATCAAATCGTAACAATAGACCACAAGATTTCATATTTCAATACACATCCCATACATAGAGATAAAAATCATTCATATGGTGAACACCTGGTAACCGACATTAACAAGATGCACATATAAGAATATCCCCATCATTCCGGGACACCCTTCGGATATGATATAAATTTCGAAGTACTAAAGCATCCGGTACTTTGGATAGGGTTTGTTAGGCCCAATAGATCTATCTTTAGGATTCGCGTCAATTAGGGTGTCTGTTCCCTAATTCTTAGATTACCAGACTTAATAAAAAGGGGCATATTCGATTTC
Organism: Rutidosis leptorrhynchoides; assembly: GCF_046630445.1. Lineage (NCBI taxonomy): Eukaryota > Viridiplantae > Streptophyta > Magnoliopsida > Asterales > Asteraceae > Rutidosis > Rutidosis leptorrhynchoides. The sequence continues at coordinate 171,793,265 of NC_092333.1, forward strand.
GATAATTCAACCATAGAATGTAGTTTCACGTACTTGTGTCTATTTTGTAAATCATTTATAAAACTTGCATGTATTCTCATCCCAAAAATATTAGATTTTAAAAGTGGGACTATAACTCACTTTCACAGATTTTTACTTCATCGGGAAGTAAGACTTGGCCACTGGTTGATTCACGAACCTATAACAATATATACATATATATCAAAGTATGTTCAAAATATATTTACAACACTTTTAATATATTTTGATGTTTTAAGTTTATTAAGTCAGCTGTCCTCGTTAGTAACCTACAACTAGTTGTCCACAGTTAGATGTACAGAAATAAATCGATAAATATTATCTTGAATCAATCCACGACCCAGTGTATACGTATCTCAGTATTGATCACAACTCAAACTATATATATTTTGGAATCAACCTCAACCCTGTATAGCTAACTCCAACATTCACATATAGAGTGTCTATGGTTGTTCCGAAATATATATAGATGTGTCGACATGATAGGTCGAAACATTGTATACGTGTCTATGGTATCTCAAGATTACATAATATACAATACAAGTTGATTAAGTTATGGTTGGAATAGATTTGTTACCAATTTTCACGTAGCTAAAATGAGAAAAATTATCCAATCTTGTTTTACCCATAACTTCTTCATTTTAAATCCGTTTTGAGTGAATCAAATTGCTATGGTTTCATATTGAACTCTATTTTATGAATCTAAACAGAAAAATTATAGGTTTATAGTCGGAAAAATAAGTTACAAGTCATTTTTGTAAAGGTAGTCATTTCAGTCGAAAGAACGACGTCTAGATGACCATTTTAAAAAACATACTTCCACTTTGAGTTTAACCATAATTTTTGGATATAGTTTCATGTTCATAATAAAAATCATTTTCCCAGAATAAAAACTTTTAAATCAAAGTTTATCATAGTTTTTAATTAACTAACCCAAAACAGCCCGCGGTGTTACTACGACGGCGTAAATCCGGTTTTACGGTGTTTTTCGTGTTTCCAGGTTTTAAATCATTAAGTTAGCATATCATATAGATATAGAACATGTGTTTAGTTGATTTTAAAAGTCAAGTTAGAAGGATTAACTTTTATTTTCGAACAAGTTTAGAATTAACTAAACTATGTTCTAGTGATTACAAGTTTAAACCTTCGAATAAGATAGCTTTATATGTATGAATTGAATGAGAAATAATATGAAGAACAAAATTGAAAAAAAATCCGGAGAGATAACAAACACGCGACGAAAAATATATATAAATACTACATATAAATGTCAAGTTAGAAGGATTAACTTTTACTTGATTTACTTTTAGGATAAAATGAGAAATAATATGAAGAACAAAATTGAAAAAAAAAGAATATGGGATAAGGGGGAGGCTTCGGCCAAATTTTACATGGGGGTGGGCCCCACTAGCCCAACTTTGTATTTTGATAAGATGCTTGTGGCCCGAACGCTCGAATGAAACCCGAAACGCGAAAACACGACTACACGATTAAAAATCCGGAGAGATAACAAACACGCGACGAAAAATATATATAAATACTACATATAAATGTATGACATTAAAATATTATATTTAAAATAATTAGGACTTAAAAATCCCAAAAGCTTGACCGTTGGTTTGAAAACCGAAAAGATTCGCCGGATAGAAATCCGCGACACGTAGAAACGTATAACTTAAAATATGAATACAAATATTCATATAACACATAATAATTAATATATTATTACTAAAATAATAATTTAGGTCATGTAAATGACGTGGCACGAATAATAGTTAACGGTCGTTAAATAATTAACGGAAAAAGTAGGGTTGTTACAGTACCTTCCCGTTACGGAAATTTCGTCCCGAAATTTAAGCAGGTGCAGGGGCTGACTCGACATCTGGGAACAAATGCGGGTACTTCTGCCCCATCTAATATTCACGCTCCCAAGTGAACTCAGGACCGCGTCTAGCGTTCCATCTAACTCGAACAATAGGAATTCTACTCTGCTTAAGAGTCTTAACCTCTCGATCCATAATTTCAACAGGTTCCTCAATAAAATGAAGTTGCTTATCAACATGAAATTCCCCAGAGGAATAGTCTCATCGGCTTCGGCCAAACACTTCTTTAAATTTGATACATGAAAAAACGTCATGAACAGTACTGAGTTCTTATGGAAATTTCAAACGACAAGCCACAGGTCCAACTCTCTCTATAATCTCAAAAGGTCTAACAAAATGAGGATTCAACTTTCCCCTTTTACCAAAACGTATCACGCCCTTCCAAGGTGATACCTTCAACATAACACGATCACCGACCTGAAATTCAATATCGTTCCTCCTCTTATCGGCATAGCTCTTTTGCTGACTTCTGGCGGTTCTCAATCTTTCCTTAATCTGTACGATCTTCTCGGTAGTCTCATGAATAATTTCTGGACCTGTGAGTTGAGCATCCCCAACCCCATTTCTACAGACAGGAGACCTACAATTTCTACCATACATAGCTTCAAACGGTGCCGCTTTAATACTTGCATGATAGCTGTTATTATAAGAAAATTCAGCTAGCGGCAAATATCTATCCCAACATTACCAAAATCAATGACACACGCTCGTAACATGTCTTCTAACGTTTGAATGGTCCTTTCACTCTAACCATCCGTCTGCGGATGATAAGTGGTTCTCATAGCCAACTTAGTTCCCAAAGCTTCCTGTAAGGATTGCCAAAACCTCGATATAAATCGACTGTCTCGGTCTGAAATAATAGATACAGGAACACCATGTCTAGAAATAATTTCCTTCAAGTACAAACGAGTAAGCTTCTCCATCAAATCGGGTTCCTTAATCGGCAAGAAATGAGTGGACTTTGTGAGTCTATCAACAATCACCCAAATGGTATCATAACTACCCACAGTTCTCGGTAACTTTGTAATAAAATCCATCGTAATACCTTCCCATTTCCACTCGAGAATCTCAGATTGCACCAAAAGTCCAGAAGGTTTCTGATGTTCAGCTTTAACCTTAGCACAGGTCAAACACTTGGCCACATACATAGCCACATCAGCTTTCAAATTAGGCCACCAATACAACTCCTTAAAATCTTGATACATCTTTCCTGAACCAGGATGAATAGAGTACCTGGACTTATGAGCCTCATGCAAAACAAGTTGTCGCAGATCACCAAACTTCAAAACCCAAAGATGTCCCGCAAAATACCGAGTACCATCGGTTCGTACCTCAAACTGTTTACTCAAGCCTCGGACCTTCCCGTTACAAAATTCTCCTCCTTCAAGGCTTCTTGTTGTACCTCAAGAACCTGCCTAGCGAGGTTAGTTCAAATGGTCATACTCAAGGCTCTAAACCTACGAGGTTTAACTCTCTTTTTTCGACTTAAAGCATCGGCCACAGCATTGGCCCTTCCCGGATGATAGAGGAGTTCACAACAATAATCGTTCAATAACTCAATCCATCTTCGCTGTCTCAAATTAGCTGTTTTTGATAGAGAACATGTTGAAGACTTTTGTGATCAGTGTACACTGTACTTTTGACCCCATAAAGATAATGTCTCCAAATCTTAAGCACAAACACAACAGCTCCCAACTCTAAATCATGGGTTGTATAATTCTGCTCGTGAATCTTCAACTGACGTAACGCGTAAACAATAACTTTCTTTCGTTGCATCAAAACACAACCAAAGTCCTGACGCGATGCATCACAATAGATGACAAAATCACCATTACCCTCAGGTAGCGACAATATCGGAGCGGTAGTTAACTTCTTCCTCGGAGTTTGAAAAGCAGTCTCTTGTTCATCCTTCCAATCATACTTCTTCCCCTTATGCGTTAAAGCAATAAGAGGTTTCGCTACTCGTGAAAAATCTTGAATGAACCTTCTATAATAGCCTGCCAAACCTAGGAACTGACGAATCTGAGTTGGAGTTTTTGGAATTTCCCACTTTTCAATCGCCTTATTCTTAGCAGGATCAAGTTGAATTCCCTTCCTACCAACAACGTGTCCAAGGAATTGAACTTCTTTCAACCAGAACGCGCACTTAGAGAACTTAGCGTACAGCTCTTCCGTTCTCAACAAATCAAGGACCGACTTCAAATGTTCTTCGTATTCTTGATCACTCTTGGAATAGATGAGAATATCACTGCTGAAAACGATAATGAACTTGTCTAGATAAGGTCTACACACATGATTCATGAGGTCCATGAACATAGCAGGTACGTTAGTCAATCCGGACGGCATATCAAGAAACGAAGATCAATCTTAGAATAAATGGATGAACCTTGGGGCTGATCGAACAGATCATCAATTCTCTGAAGGGGATAATAATTCTTAACAGTAAGCTTGTTCTATTCGGGATAATCAATACACCATTGGAACGAACCATCTTTCTTCTTAACAAATAAAACAGGAGCTCCCCAAGGGGATGAACTGGGACGAATGAAATATAGTTGAAACCAACAAAGGAAGAAATATAGAGAGTAACCATATCAGTGGTAACGATGTTTAGGACAATTCCTTCAAAGGGGATGACGAGGATCATGAACTAAAGGTAAGTTTTTATTACATTTCAGAAAGGAAGACGTACGAAAGGTTTGATCTATCAACGAGAGTGAACTTCCTCGCACAATTAGCGAGTCAATCTAGGATTCATCCTTATTCTTAAATTTGTGTGCGGATTAAAAGAAACGTGAATCATAGGTTATAAAGAATGGCCGACTCCAGGTGAGATGAATCTCCAAAATAATTTCGTGCACCTCAAAGTATTGAATCCTAGGATTGATGTTTACGAGGGTGTTGCGATTAACCGCGAATATTGAGAGTAGAAACTCCTCAAATGGTCTAGTGTAATATACATCCATGATACCCGCTATAACAACAGTTGGGGTAGAAACCCACCTAGCGCCTTTTCTACAATAGGGTGACCACCGAGTGTATCCCAGGAAATTGATTTATAGGTCCGCATTTCAGCCATGTCCAACCATAAGAGGAAAATTTTATGAGCGCAAAGACTTTCCAACAAATTTTATAAAATCGGCATCCAAAGTGGTGTAAGAGTTTCTATGAATGAACTTAATGGTAAGTTTCATTCTTAAATGGAGGATGAGAAGAACTGTGATCCAAACACTCTGTAGAGTAATGCGAAAATTTGATAAAATCAATCAAAGGAGTTTTGAAAAAGCTTGAAACGTTTGATGTGAAAACATAAACGGAACGAAGTTCTTAGTAAATTTAGAAGTATGTACAACGTGTACTATTTTATATAAAACAATTCGACTTAGTCAAACAGCTCAATAAATGAGTGGTTTTAAAATAATTTTGAAGGTATGATTTAGTATATACTAGCCAAAATAGGTAAGGGTAAATTTATTCATTTGAATCCATACGTACATATATGATTTTATAAGTTGTATACATGACAAAATATTTCATTACTTCTATTCACCCATAATCCCGTGAGGACCGCCCAATTAAACAAATGTGTAAAACTCCTGATGATAACAGAGTATCTGTATTTCAGAGGTTACAAGTTGAAGTAAGACCGTGGAAGATCGAGTAAAGGACTTGAATCGTCGTGCGACATTTGACCAACAAATGTTACGAGGTCATGAAAACCAATGAGTTAAATGTTGTTTTGACTATTATCAGGACATAAGTCCTTTGGCCAAAACTGTTCCCGAGCGAAGCTGTTGCTAACAAGCGAGTTATGAAGGATAGAGCATGAGATAGATAATCTGGTTAAAACGAGCTTCTCGTATATCAACAAATAAGATAATGAATATTTTCCCTACCTATGTAATACATTGGAATTTCTAAATGAGTAGTGTAAAAATTTTCTTTGACTCGCTTTCTATTTCTCATGTCACAATATTGGGACTTCTTTATGAATTAACGTAATATAATCACGTTGGCCTGACGCCATTATATTTAGCTAATTCATAGTTCCATTCCAATAGCACTACATGAGGTCAGGACACGCGATCTGAAGTGACCCGACCCAATCCATTGGGACGAATACAATAACATATGATTACATCGCAAGGTACTTGACCTCTATATGATACATTTTACAAACATTGCATTCGTTTTTAAAAGACAATCCTTCATTTCATTGAAAGTTGACAGGTATGCATGCCATTTCATAATATCCAAACTATAAATGACCTACTCTATCATTTACTTAATAATAATCTCTAATGAACTTCAACGACTCGAATGCAACGTCTTTTGAAATATGTCATGAATGACTCCAAGTAATATCTTTAAAATGAGCAAATGCACAGCGGAAGATTTCTTTCATACCTGAAAATAAACATGCTTTAAAGTGTCAACCAAAAGGTTGGTGAGTTCATTAGTTTAACATAAACATTCATTTCTATTATTTTAATAGACCACAAGAATTTCATTTCCAATTCTCATAAATATACGTCCCATACATAGAGACAAAAATAATCATTCATATGGATTGAACACCTGGTAATCGACATTCATGATATACATATAAGAATATCCCCATCATTCCGGGATCCTCCTTCGGACATGATATAAATTTCGAAGTACTAAAGCATCCGGTACTTTGGATGGGGCTTGTTGGGCCCGATAGATCTATCTTTAGAGTTCGCGTCAATTAGGGTGTATGTTCCCTAATTCTTAGATTACCAGACTAAATAAAAAGGGACATATTCGATTTCGATAATTCAACCATATAATGCAGTTTTGATTACTTGTGTCTATTTCGTAAAACAGTTATAAAATAGCGCATGTATTCTCAGTCCCAAAAATATATATATTGCAAAAGCATTTAAAAAGGGAGTAATGAAACTCACCATACTGTATTTCGTAGTAAAAATACATATAACTTCATTGAACAAGTGCAAGGTTGGCCTCGGATTCACGAACCTAAATTAATTATATTTATATATATGTTGGTCAAAATTTGTCTAACAATTTAAGTCAGGTCATAGTGTACCACAATCCTAATGCTCGAGACTAATATGCAATAGTCAATAAAAGTCAATTTGACCCAAAATGATTTCCAAAATCCATACATGATTAACATATAACTTGAATATCGTCGTTTTATATTTTTAAATATTTTTAAAAGATTTTAATAGAGTAAATAATATAATTCATTTATTATTAAAATTTATATAATAAAAATATACTTTTATATATCTTAAGTAATAAATTTTATAAAGTTCATTTAATATAATATGATAGATAGTATTAACGTAATTATGTTACACGTAGTAAAATATTTTTGTATTACATATTTATTTGATAAAATAACATTGATAATAATAATAAGCAAAACTTGTATTATTTTGAAATAATAATTTTTATTATTCTATTAATAAAAATATCAATATTTATATTTACTAAAAGTGATATTATGAATAAACGATAATTCTAATTATGATAACGTTAATATTTACGATACTTTTTAATATTATCTTTAAAATAATAATTCTATTTAAAATGATAATAATAATGATATTTTATAATAACAATGACATTTCTATTAAAATGATAATTTTTGTTAAAATGATAGTTTTAATACTAACGATACTTTTACTTATTATTTCCTAATCGTTTCGTTTAGTAGTTTTTAATCGTCTTTTATATCGTTTCATAATAATGATAATAATAGTAATCAAAATAATTAGGTGTTACAAATATTAGTTTTTAATTATAATATTAGTGATAATATTTATTATGAGGCTAATACAATTAACTATTTTTTAATGATAATAATAATAATAATTCTAACTATAACATTAATATAATAACAATAGTAATAATAATAAAAATAATAATTTTTAATGATAATACTTTTTATAGATAATGATAATAATAATAATAATAATAATAATAATAATAATAATAATAATAATAATAATAATAATAATAATAATAATAATAATAATAGTAATAATAATAATTAGATAAAACTAGAACGACGATAATAACGACGATAATAATAATCATTTTTAATAATAATACAAAAATTCAATTGACTATAACTTCTAATCCGTTCATCGAAACTATTCGATATCTAAAGGAAAAGTTTTAATTTTTCACTAGCTTTTTAAGGATATGCATATCTTATATCTTATTTCATCCCTAGTATAACAACCTTTAAGATTCAACATGACCTATCTAAGGGCAATATCAAATATACAAGCATGCATAATCCTATTTTCTCGAGCACTAGTCAGGGATACACTATTATTATGTAAAAATTAATTTACGAGTACTCACGTATCAATATTGAGATTCAATATTGCAGGAAAGGTACGTAGACGCAACGGAGATGACCCACACTAAATTTGACCTCATGAGCATACCCATGAACCATACCCATCACCTCCATAGTCATAACTCATAATTTCCTTAGCCCTTTCCTACTCCTAAAACTTGTCTTGAAATGACCCGTTCATAACCTCGTCGTAATATTTTATGTATAATACTAATATTACTCCTAACCCTAATAATATTAATTTTATTATTAATAATAATAATAATAATAATAATAATAATAATAATAATAATAATAATATAATTAATAATATATAATACGGAGCAATTGAAATGAAGAGATATGTGTGTATAACCAGTGTACCAAACTGACTCGATTTTGTGGCCAGCCATCAACCCCCATATGCGTTTCACATGAGCAAAGAAACCAGCTCATATTCCACTAGTTTGAGACTGCCGACACCTTTTTTCATTCATAATATACATGATACGTAAATATGGTTTTATTTATATTAATTAATATATAATATATTTAATCTTTAGAATTAATTAAATATTATATTATATTTACGCTCATGGTAAAAATATAATTTTTACAAAAATGACACGGTCGTGGTCTCACGACTCATGTACCACTTTCGGTTTTTCGAGCGCACTCTCGTACGTTTGAAAAACTAGCCTTTTATGTTACGTGACGTGTACCTTTTACAAAAATTAAACTTACATAACAATAAATTACCTTTATAAAAAATATAACTTATTAAGTTGAGCGTTGTGGTCATTTCCTTCTATAAATCAAAGTCTCGTTGTTTGTCAAAATATTTTATTTTTAAATCAAATGTTTTGTGACATATACCTTTATTAATAACTAGACCTAAATTAATTAAAACTAACCCACTCAAAGTGTAACTTAATCTTTTAAGTGTTTTGATCATTTCCTTTTTATAAATCATAAACTCGTTATTTATCAAAGTCTAACTATTAATATTAGTTTAAAATCAAAACGTTCTATGATTAATTATAATCCATCACTTTATAAAATATATATGTATTTTCATTTAAAAATATAAACTTATACGCATCGTACTTAATGGAAATATAACTAATATAATATTTAGTTTTTCAAAGCTAATAATAGTTCAAAAATTTATTTTAAATCCGTTAGGAAATCTTCTAACATGTTACGTTTATACTTCAAACTTAATTTGATATAATTTCATATATGCGCCAACGTCTAGTTTAATTTCCTTAAACATTCTAAATAATATATCTTAACATCTAACGAATCAAATACAAATGTTACTATCGTTTATATAACTAATTTGCAAACCTATATATATATATATATATATATATATATATATATATATATATATATATATAATATACCTAAACATGTTTTAAATACACGTTGCACATTATATATATATCTAGTAACCAATATTCCAACTTATGTTATTCAAACAAAGACATTTTAAATATCAATTTCTATTATCTCGAAAAATGTTTTCGCACGTTTGAAAATAGATCAATTAAGTTTTATGAAATTCAAATCTCCACTAACTTCTGTCTAATCCTCAATAATAACACTTTTGTTCTTTCATGTAAATCACTTTATTAAATTTCCGAATATCGTTAAAGAATAAGGTTTTCCTAATTCAAAGTGGACCTCATAACGGAGACGCGTAATCATAATTCAATGTATCTGATAATTCAATCATTTGATATTATCTTTTAATCTCATTGATAAACTTACATCGAACAAATACGTTCATGTAAAGTATTAGTCATTCAATACCTTGATAGCATTTCTAAGTTCATAAAATATATCTCATAGCTTATATTCATATTAACTATTCCGTTCAATGTTTTATTGATATATCTCAATTTAATAAGCACACATGTATATGCATATATATTTATTTACACATAATTGTTCGTGAATCGTTAGGCATGGTCAAAGGGTATTTGATTAAATGAATATAGTTTCAAAACTTTGGAGACTCAACATTACAGATTTTGCTTATCGTGTCGGATATATATAAAGATTAAAGTTTAAATTTGTTCGGAAATTTCCGGGTCATCACAGTGCCTACCCGTTAAAAGAAATTTCGTCCCGAAATTTGGTAGAGGTCGTCATGGCTAACAGTAAGAATGTTATTATGACGAATATGAGTTGATAAATAGGGTTTTATCAACATTGTTTAATATGGATAAACCTATTCGCTTTCGTGAAGAGTACGAATGAAGCTATCACTTAAGAGTGAAAATGAATAAAAGTTGGTTTGACTTATCCGACGGCGTATTCAAGATTTATTTCCGGGATTTAAGGAATTTATAAGAAATCTTCATAATAAGATTTGATTCTTCGGTAATTAAGGAGATTCAGATCTTCTTTGGCTAAACGCGATAATCTGCTTCGATTGCTCTATCGGATATTTTTTTTTTCCTATAAATCTATCGTCTCTATTTCCTTACAACTCACACCTTCTATTCTTTCTTCCTCAATTCCTACTTTAAAGTATTCGTTAATATGCTCCATCCCATCCTGATCCTTGATATCCTCTTAACTTTTATATCTGTCATTCTTCTTTTTAATCTGCCACCGGAAGAATCTGTTTACTTCTACTATACCCTAGGGTTTATAGTGTTTTTAGTTCTCCCGTGTCTTTACGTTGCTATATGCATTGACATATACGGTTTATAATTTCTGGGTGGTTGTTGGGTTTTATATCTTCCCTCATACGTCGATGTCCCTGCTTCTGTCTTTTATAATCATTGTCATCCATAGTTAATGCTCTCTTCTATTTGCTGCGATTTATACCCCAAATTTCTATTTTGGAGCTTTATCTTTTCGTTTCTTCTTCTTGTGATGGTCCGGAATTCGCACCTATGGATTTCGGAATGAACATTATTAATGTTCTAAGAAGGAATTTGAAAGGGTACGTTCTTGATTTGTCAAATTACCAGAATACTCTGGAAAAGACCGAATCATCAAGAAATATTTTTCTTGATATATTTAGAGATTAGATAGAATGTAAGAGTCATGTAAATGGTACATGATGACGGTATGTTCTGTGAATCATCACATCCATTAGAAACTCAGCATGAACTACTGTAATATAATGACGTTGATCAAGTGTCATTATATTATACTAACCCATGCATCAGTTCCCAACACCACTTCAAAAACATTCATGTTCGAATTTTTCAGAATTTAAAAACTAACACAGTTTCTTTTATGTTGCAGATGTTAAGGAGAGATAAATGATTTCGAATAAGAATAGTTGTGATAATATCTCCAGAAATATGGAGAATATGTATAATGGGAGATATGATGATATCTTATAATATTTAAGATATGATGATGATGAAGAATATCTGTCTGTGAAGGTTTAGAATAAGAGGTAACGTGTTTGCTAACGATTTTAGCAGACACTGAATCATTTGGATCCTTTGAAGGCAGATTCAGTCTCTGTGATTTGTCCATGACTTCCTTCATACTTTGCTCAATCCGTTTTTCAGTACCAAATCCTTTCTTTTTCTGAGCTTTACCAACTCTCTATTTTTTTTTATCATCAAACTTTTGGCCGTTTAGACCATCTACCATTTTTATGTTTCCTCTGCATTTAATGCTATAATATCTGAATCACTGGTTATCAATCCGAGGTGGGTTCCGAAGAATCGTGTTTTAGATGATTAAACGCTGGTGGTAATATGGTGGAATATGAAAAGTTTCCCAGTAACAATGACGAAAGGGCAACGTATCTATCGGGGTTATAATAAGACTGGTCCGACTGAAAAGTCAAAGTTGACTTGCTGAAGCTGTGACAAAATTGGCTACTTTGAAAAGGAATCGAAATGTTGTTTTTGCTAATAAATGCTAAAGAATTCGGTGCAGGTACATATTAGATTATGACTTTGGTTTTGAGAACTTTTCAGGTACAAGACTTCGGGTAACGTGCGGTTGAATCATCATCTCGATTTGTTCAATGTTTGAAGTGTCTTCCGGAATTTCGAAGGGTTTTAAATGCAGATTGTTATAGTCAATATCCAAATGATGAAATCTTCCTGAATCTCGAATGATTTTCATATACTTCTGAGTGTTACAAATAAAAGTGATGTTCTGTCATAATTTTGAATTCAAAGTATGACTTTGATAGATGTAGGAATTCTAAGAGTGATGTCTTTTGTTAAATCTTGACTTGGATTTTGATTTGTCAAAATTAGAATATGCAATCAAATTTGGATGAGAATAGTTATTTTGATTTTTACGAAAGAATGTATATTGTTGAGAGAGTAGTGAATACAGTTGGTGATTACTGAATTAGATTCAAAGAATGTAACATATTAATTGTGAATTTAAATATCTCTCGGGTATTACCTACCCGTTAAAAAATTCACAAATAATATTTTGAACAAAAATTTTTCATTTCAGTCTTTATGAAAATATATATGTGAGTATATTTTCTTCAGATGTAATACAGATTCAATGAGTTTAAAATCATATTAAGCTCATTTGATTTTCGACTTAAATGAATAATCTCTAAAACATTAGAGATTACATAATCTTCACGGAGTATTTCACTAATGCAATCAATACTTTAATATTTATTTTTATTGATATTCCTCAGTGAAGGATGTTGTCGCTGGGATAATTCTTGCGAACTTTACAATGTACGATTGATGTTTTCTAGGAAGTTTCGAGGGCATCGAAGATGAAAGTGTAAAATCAAACATGTTATTGAATGATACACTTGATTTATTATGAAATAAAATTCATTGAGTTGAAGCAGAGATTGTGGTTAACAATGATTAAATAGTTAACGAAGAATGTACATCATAGCATATTAGTAATATGAGTTAACCGGATAGTTAAGTTCCATACATAATAGTTTAGTACAGAAAGATTTATTATGGTTAAAAAAAAATTTATATATATATAGAATATACATATAAATTCTTCGGAGGAACTGAGTTAATACTTCATAACTCGTTGATACAATATACTCGTTATTAATTCGTAATGGTTTCCACAGTGATTCTTGAACTGGCGGGGCTTGTGAGGTTGGAGGTGCTGACGATTCTAACAATGTTGACAGCATTGACTGTGTTGGTGAGGCTATTGGTACTGCTGATGTTATTGGTAAAACAAATCTAGCTTGTAAACCGCGCACCCTTCTCGTCAGGGTTTCGATTCTTTTCCCTATCATCTCTGTCCACTCATCTAGTTTTTGGTTAAGGCTGAGATAGATAATCTCTAAAACTTTAGAGATTACATAATCACCACAGAATATGTCTCCGATGAAGTTATGAATCAATACTTCATCGTTTGTTGTTGTTGGTGCTCCTTGGTATCTTTGGTGTGTGTGACGTTGATATCCGATATACAGGTTGGGATAATGAGGTGTGTGGTGCGGATGTGATTGTTGGTGGTGGTAAGGATCCTGTTGATGTTAGTAATGGTGGTTGCTGCTGATGCCGGTGATGCTGCTGGTGCTTTTAGTATTGAGGCTTGAGATGTGGATTTAATGGCGGTACTGGTTACACTGCTGGTGCTGCTGATGGTGTTTGTAAACTTCGCACCGTATTCTCCAAAGCCACTACCCGAGCGCGAAGCTCGTTGACTTCTTCTATTACGCCGGGATGATCAGCAGTTCGGACGAGCGGATAAATATAATCTAGAATTTGGTGTAGTATATAATCGTAACGAGATACTCTGGAGATGAGAGAGAAAGTAGTTTCTCTAACAGGTTCACCGGTAAATGCTTCCGGTTCATTGCCAAGAGGGCAATTTGGTGGATGGAAGGGATCACCTTCTTCTTGTCTCTAATGGTTGAGGAGACTACGAACCCATCAGATGAATAGGGGATGGCTGATTGGTTGATTCATTCCAGTGACACTGCTTTCAGAGCTCGAGTGAATATCCATGTCGGAATAGTTGTCGGAATAACTATCGGAATAGCTATCGAAATTTGAATAACTATCGGAATAGCTATCGAAATTTGAGGAACTCGAACTGGTTGAGGGATCCATCTCGTATGATCAAAGGAATGAATTTTTGATATAAATAGATTATAGAAGTTAGGTTTGGTATTCTTCAATACATAGTTTACATATGTATATATTACTAAAATCCCATAAATTACGGAGGAATCATTGAAAAAAAAGTCAAAGTTCACAGTAACAGATATGCTAGGATAAGATTTCATCTATACACTATTATGCAATAATGCAAGAAAACGCGTCTAGACTTAAGAATGATAAGCAGATAATTTCCTAAGGATGATAAGTAGATGATTTTCGACTAGAAATGATAAGCAAATTTTTTTTTTTTTTACATGCAGACACGGTCGAAGTCCAGACTCACTAATGCATCTTAACAACTAACAGTAAGACACACTAATGCAAGACCTGGTTCGCTAAGACCACCGCTCTGATACCACATGAAGTGACCCGACCCAATCCATTGGGACGAATACAATAACATATGATTACATCGCGAGGTACTTGACCTCTATATGATACATTTTACAAACATTGCATTCGTTTTTAAAAGACAATCCTTCATTTCATTGAAAGTTGACAGGTATGCATACCATTTCATAATATCCAAACTATAAATGACCTAATCTGTCATTTACTTAATAATAATCTCTAATGAACTTCAACGACTCGAATGCAACGTCTTTTGAAATATGTCATGAATGACTCCAAGTAATATCTTTAAAATGAGCAAATGCACAGTGGAAGATTTCTTTCATACCTGAGAATAAACATGCTTTAAAGTGTCAACCAAAAGGTTGGTGAGTTCATTAGTTTAACATAAACATTCATTTCCATTATTTTAATAGACCACAAGAATTTCATTTCCAATTCTCATAAATATACGTCCCATACATAGAGACAAAAATAATCATTCATATGGATTGAACACCTGGTAATCGACATTCACAATATACATATAAGAATATCCCCATCATTCCGGGATCCTCCTTCGGACATGATATAAATTTCGAAGTACTAAAGCATCCGGTACTTTGGATGGGGCTTGTTGGGCCCGATAGATCTATCTTTAGAGTTCGCGTCAATTAGGGTGTCTTTTCCCTAATTCTTAGATTACCAGACTAAATAAAAAGGGGCATATTCGATTTCGATAATTCAACCATATAATGTAGTTTTGATTACTTGTGTCTATTTCGCAAAACAGTTATAAAAACAGCGCATGTATTCTCAGTCCCAAAAATATATATATTGCAAAAGCATTTAAAAAGGGAGTAATGAAACTCACCATACTGTATTTCGTAGTAAAAATACATATAACTTCATTGAACAAGTGCAAGGTTGGCATCGGATTCACGAACCTAAATTAATTCTATTTATATATATGTTGGTCAAAATTTGTCTAACAATTTAAGTCAGGTCATAGTGTACCACAATCCTAATGCTCGAGACTAATATGCAATAGTCAATAAAAGTCAATTTGACCCAAAATGATTTCCAAAATCCATATATGATTAACATATAACTTGAATATCGTCGTTTTATATTTTTATATATTTTTAAAAGATTTTAATAGAGTAAATAATATAATTCATTTATTATTAAAATTTATATAATAAAAATATACTTTTATATATCTTAAGTAATAAATTTTATAAAGTTCATTTAATATAATATGATAGATAGTATTAACGTAATTATATTACACGTAGTAAAATATTTTTGTATTACATATTTATTTGATAAAATAACATTGATAATAATAATAAGCAAAACTTGTATTATTTTGAAATAATAATTTTTATTATTCTATTAATAAAAATATCAATATTTATATTTACTAAAAGTGATATTATGAATAAACGATAATTCTAATTATGATAACGTTAATATTTACGATAATAATAATGATATTTTATAATAACAATGACATTTCTATTAAAATGATAATTTTTGTTAAAATGATAGTTTTAATACTAACGATACTTTTACTTATTATTTCCTAATCGTTTCGTTTAGTAGTTTTTAATCGTCTTTTATATCGTTTCATAATAATGATAATAATAGTAATCAAAATAATTAGGTGTTACAAATATTAGTTTTTAATTATAATATTAGTGATAATATTTATTATGAGGCTAATACAATTAACTATTTTTTAATGATAATAATAATAATAATTCTAACTATAACATTAATATAATAACGATAGTAATAATAATAAAAATAATAATTTTTAATGATAATACTTTTTATAGATAATGATAATAATAATAATAATAATAGTAATAATAATAATTAGATAAAACTAGAACGACGATAATAACAACAATAATAATAATCATTTTTAATAATAATACAAAAATTCAATTGACTATAACTTCTAATCCGTTCATCGAAACTATTCGATATCTAAAGGAAAAGTTCTTAATTTTTCACTAGCTTTTTAAGGATATGCATATCTTATATCTTATTTCATCCCTAGTATAACAACCTTTAAGATTCAACATGACCTATCTAAGGGCAATATCAAATATACAAGCATGCATAATCCTATTTTCTCGAGCACTAGTCAGGAATACACTATTATTATGTAAAAATTAATTTACGAGTACTCACGTATCAATATTGAGATTCAATATTGCAGGAAAGGTACGTAGACGCAACGGAGATGACCCACACTAAATTTGACCTCATGAGCATACCCATGAACCATACCCATCACCTCCATAGTCATAACTCATAATTTCCTTAGCCCTTTCCTACTCCTAAAACTTGTCTTGAAATGACCCGTTCATAACCTCGTCGTAATATTTTATGTATAATACTAATATTACTCCTAACCCTAATAATATTAATTTTATTAATAATAATAATAATAATAATAATAATAATAATAATAATAATAATAATAATATAATTAATAATATATAATACGGAGCAATTGAAATGAAGAGATATGTGTGTATAACCAGTGTACCAAACTGACTCGATTTATAATGTGGCCAGCCATCAACCCCCATATGCGTTCACATGAGCAAAGAAACCAGCTCATATTCCACTAGTTTGAGACTGCCGACACCTTTTTTCATTCATAATATACATGATACGTAAATATGGTTTTATTTATATATTAATTAATATATAATATATTTAATCCTTAGAATTAATTAAATATTATATTATATTTATGCTCATGGTAAAAATATAATTTTTACAAAAATGACACGGTCGTGGTCTCACGACTCATGTACCACTTTCGGTTTTTCGAGCGCACTCTCGTACGTTTGGAAAACTAGCCTTTTATGTTACGTGACGTGTACCTTTTACAAAAATTAAACTTACATAACAATAAATTACCTTTATAAAAAATATAACTTATTAAGTTGAGCGTTGTGGTCATTTCCTTCTATAAATCAAAGTCTCGTTGTTTGTCAAAATATTTTATTTTTAAATCAAACGTTTTGTGACATATACCTTTATTAATAACTAGACCTAAATTAATTAAAACTAACCCACTCAAAGTGTAACTTAATCTTTTAAGTGTTTTGATCATTTCCTTTTTATAAATCATAAACTCGTTATTTATCAAAGTCTAACTATTAATATTAGTTTAAAATCAAAACGTTCTATGATTAATTATAATCCATCACTTTATAAAATATATATGTATTTTCATTTAAAAATATAAACTCATACGCATCGTACTTAATGGAAATATAACTAATATAATATTTAGTTTTTCAAAGCTAATAATAGTTCAAAAATTTATTTTAAATCCGTTAGGAAATCTTCTAACATGTTACGTTTATACTTCAAACTTAATTTGATATAATTTCATATATGCGCCAACGTCTAGTTTAATTTCCTTAAACATTCTAAATAATATATCTTAACATCTAACGAATCAAATACAAATGTTACTATCGTTTATATAACTAATTTTCAAACCTATATATATATATATATATATATATATATATATATATATATATATATATATATATATATATATATATATAAAATATATCTAAACATGTTTTAAATACACGTTGCACATTATATATATATCTAGTAACCAATATTCCAACTTACGTTATTCAAACAAAGACATTTTAAATATCAATTTCTATTATCTCGGAAAATGTTTTCGCACGTTTGAAAATAGATCAATCAAGTTTTATGAAATTCAAATCTCCACTAACTTCTGTCTAATCCTCAATAATAACACTTTTGTTCTTTCATGTAAATCACTTTATTAAATTTCCGAATATCGTTAAAGAATAAGGTTTTCCTAATTCAAAGTGGACCTCATAACGGAGACGCGTAATCATAATTCAATGTATCTGATAATTCAATCATTTGATATTATCTTTTAATCTCGTTGATAAACTTACATCGAACAAATACGTTCATGTAAAGTATTAGTCATTCAATACCTTGATAGCATTTCTAAGTTCATAAAATATATCTCATAGCTTATATTCATATTAACTATTCCGTTCAATGTTTTATTGATATATCTCAATTTAATAAGCACACATGTATATGCATATATATTTATTTACACATAATTGTTCGTGAATCGTTAGGCATGGTCAAAGGGTATTTGATTAAATGAATATAGTTTCAAAACTTTGGAGACTCAACATTACAGATTTTGCTTATCGTGTCGGATATATATAAAGATTAAAGTTTAAATTTGTTCGGAAATTTCCGGGTCATCACACGATCAACCTCGAATTTCCACACAATTTCTCTAAAACGATTTCTTAAACAATGTGCTAAGGATAGCACAAGCGACAAAACATCAAAAGTAATGAATAGGAGTAACGATGACATAGAAATGTCTTCAAAGTACCAAGAATCTCTAAAAGTCAAGAATGATGTTTTCCGGTTCAAAAACCGAAGCACATAGGCACAACGACACAGAGGCACGTAATATAACAAGAATGTTATATACCTAACATAATAGCTGATATTGAAATGCCGAGCATCTAGAAGTCAAGAATGACATCTCGCGTAAGGTAACTCAAACGTTATATACATAACCATGATAGATGACATAGAAATGACGAGAATTTCAGAAGCCAAGAATGACACCCCTCGATTTCACTACCCGAGGTGTTCTTATAAGGATAGTTCGCATGAGTTGGAGAATACATTTAAATCGGAATGGGAGTTCCTCCCGGATTCAGAACATAACAGAGATGTATGTATGATAACAAAATATATACCATAGAATACAAATAATCATATATAATAATATGCTATAGGTCGGGCTGTAGACTAGACTCACTAATGCACCCTATTGACTCGGGTAACGACATCAATGCAGCCTAATTCCCTACAACCTGGCTCTGATACCAACTGAAATGACCCATCAAAATACACTTGACGACCATCGTTATCTTGGTCCCACAGCTTGATCATAACTCTATATGAATTTGATAAATAACATTGCATTCTTTATTTAAAAATGATTTCCTATAAAGGAAACCTACCAGAGTGTGTAAGTTTAGAAAAACCATACATTATTACTTAACCAAAAGTTGACCAAAATAAGTCAACAACATCCACTATTAAATGTATCAAAATAGAATGTAAGTTAATGTTTAACAAAAGCTGCCATCATAAATATGCAGACTCTCTAAGCACAACGGAAGCAATCAATCATGAACCTGAGAATAAAACATGCGAGTAACTGTCAACAAAAATGTTGAGTGAATTATAGGTTTAATATTGCAAACAATATTTAATTTAAACCATAAAAATTTATGTTTGAAAACATAAAAACTCCTTTTTGGACCACCAAATTTATATGCTAGAAAACATATAAAAACATTATTCCATTTTTCGTGAGCCACCTGGTAACCACTTAACCATATACTTACCATTGCCAAACACAATAAATAATATACACCGAACAAGTGTATCTTCAACTAAATACAAAGTACTAAACATTCCGATTATAATCAAACCCGATAGATCTATCCATAGGATTCGCGTTCACCAGTAGAAACCAGTGATTACAATTACCAGATTAGGGAATATTTTTGTTCGACTCACAATGAATAATTTAAACCAACTTCCACTTGTGTCCAATATGAAAAATAAAATGCATGTATTCTCATCCCAAAAGATTTAAGATAGGAAAATGGGACTATAACTCACCTTAACGCAAATGAAGTAATCACACAAAAAGCGAACAGCAAGTGAAGTAAAGTGATCAAGAATGATCACAACGCCGACCTATAAATAAAGCAGGTCGATATAAATAACTAACTTAGGTCAAGTCTTAGTATGATAGCTATAGTACTTGTTGCAAGTAGGCATAGAACAACACTTAACATGCTTCGATTTGATCAGAACAGCATAAGGACACGTACTTTCTATTTTTAGAAAGTTTCTATTTTTAGCAGGTTTCCATTTTAGGAAAGTTTCTATTTTTTGGAAAGTTTCTATTTTTGGAAAGTTTCTATTTTAGGAAGGTTTCTATTTTTGGAAAGTTTCTATTTTTAGAAAGTTTCTATTTTTGGAAAGTTTCCATATTTAGAAAGTTGCTATTTTTGGAAAGTTTATAAGTTAGGAAAGTTTCCTAAATTAGAAAGTCAACTAAAAGTCAAAGTCAACCGAAAGTCAACTCAAAAGTCAACCATGGTCAAACATAGTCAACATTAAATTTTAAAAGTATATGTTATATTAATAATATAAGTTATAATGTTATTTAAAGTCATATATGTATAATTATGTCATATCATAAGTTTAATTAAATTAAAATGAATTATTAAAGTTAACATAAGTTTAAATGATATAATTAATATAATATAAGTATTTAATTAATTAATTAATTATTAATCATATTATACGTATTATTAATTAATAATAAATTTTAAATCATATCATAAGTATTATTAGTTAATAATGAATTATTAATCATATCATAAGTTTCTAATTATAATCATTAAATCATAAGTATTTAATAATTAAATTATAACTAAATAATAACTAAGCCGCATAATAATTAAATAATTAATTAATCCTTATTATAAGTCTTATTATAATAATCTCATAACATAGGTTTAATACTTACCATAAGTGTTTCTCATTAATAAAAAAAGTATTATTAATCATAAGTTTAATTAAATGTTTAATTAATCATAATGTAATTAATAAATAATATAATAAATATGTATATCATAAGTCTTAAATTAAAATAATTACTTTTATATCATTATTAATTTATTAATAATGAAAATCATTATTTATGTCATAAGTTTTATTTCATAACCATAAGTTTTAATTATAAGTTCATCGGGTCATATCTTGAGTCCTGGGAATCAGTTTTCGGCGAGTCTTATATATCTTCGCCTAACCAACCCACATGACACATTATTGTGCTCAAGAACACCCCAAGAATATCAAACAAGTCGTGACTTACAGCCACGAAACAACTTGTAGCTTTAATCCGTTCAAAAACATGTTCTAGTCATACCGGGTGATCCGTGGCTCGGATTTCGATGACCCGCACATGAAAGTTCATCCCATCATCAATCCTAACACACTATTACACCCTAAAGACTCCAAATATGATCAAAAAGTCGGATCATACCTGTACCAATTCGTTTTCACAATTTAATCTCAACAAAACACCATTTTAAGCATATCTAGGGCTCCGGGAATCGAAATGACATGAATCCTGAGTCTAAAATTAATGTCTTAATGAGAGGAACTCATATAAACACTTTAATTTCACTTTTATATCAGTTATATTTACAGAAAACAATAATCAAACCGCTGTCCCAAAACAATCTAACCGAAAACATGAATTAACGAGCACTTCTACGCATACAATCAACAATACAATAACATATAAGCATCATACTATCAATATAACATATAAAAATAGAAAAATATAAGAAAAATCAAAAAGCAAGGGTTAGGGTTTATACCCTAATCAAGAAATAAAGAGTATGAGCGCGTAGAGAACAATGCGGTGAATCCGATTATGATGAAAGCCCTAAATCTTCAAGATGAAAATCAAAAGGTGATGATGATGATGAGTGGTGTTAGTTACGGCTCAAAAAAAAGAAAGAGGGATGATGAGAGAAAAGAATAGTTACTTGATTTAGGTTTAGGATAAAATGAGAAATAATATGAAGAACAAAATTGAAAAAAAAAAGAATATGGGACAAGGGGGAGGCTTTGGCTGAAATTTACATGGGGGTGGGCCCCACTAGCCCAACTTTGTATTTTGATAAAATGCTTGTGGCCCGAACGCTCGAATGAAACCCAAAACGAGAAAACACGACTACGCGATTAAAAATCCGGAGAGATAACAAACTCGCGACGAAAAATATATATAAATACTATATATAAATGTATGACATTAAAATATTATATTTAAAATAATTTGGACTTAAAAATCCCAAAAGCTTGACCGTTGGTTTGAAACCGAAAAGATTCGCCGGATAGAAATTCGCGACACGAAGAAACGTATAACTTAAAATATGAATACAAATATTCATATAACACATAATAATTAATATATTATTACTAAAATAATAATATAGGTCATGAAAATGACGTGGCACGAATAACAGTTAACGTTCGTTAAATAATTAACGGTAAAAGATAACGGAAAAAGTAGGGTTGTTACACGGCAACCGTTGGTGGTTTATGGTGACAAAGAGAATACAGGTAACTCTTTCCATTACGTGTTGAGCTGCCATCTAAAATTGCATGGCAGCTTGGTTTGATTCTGAGCTACCGTCAATTTTAGACTTGGTAACTAGATTATTGGTAAATGATTGAGACATAAGAGTGTTTCTATGATCCCCGGTCAGCACACTCGCTCTGATACCATGTTAAATCTATGAATTCGATATGTAAGTAGTAAGAATTTGATCTTTGTATTTGTAAGTAACTAGAGGGGGCGTGAATAGTTACTTAATGGTTTCTTAAAACTTTTTTGAAATCTTTAGCTATTAAAAGATAAGTTTTAAGTGCGAAAGCGTTCGTGTTTGTTAGTGCAAGTATGATATCGGCTAAAAAGTCATATTTTTACCCCCGATATTGAGTCCCAAAAGCATAAAATTCAAAACTTTATCGGCAAAATATTCCCTTTTTCGGTTAAATTTGTAGGTAAAGTAATTACGAAGACAATGCGAAAAGAATCAAGAGAAATGGAGCTAAAACGAAGATTCTAGAGCGAAAACGGTGAAAGGCAAGAAATCAAGTTACGATCCAGGAAAATCAGCTGAGCAGGCAAGCCAAACGGCCTGCCAAGCGGCCTGCCAAGCGGCTTGCCTGGCTCACAAACGGCCTACCAAATGGCCTGTCAAACGGCTTTTCTGGCTCACAAACGGCCTGCCAAACGGCCAGGGCAAACGGGCTGGTCTGGCAAACGGGCCCTGCAAACGGCCTGCCAAACGGCCTGCCAAATGGCCTGCCAGCCGTTTGCAGGGAAAATCCAAGTCTATTTAAAGGCTTTTTGTCATCCAATTTTAACACACCTCTCCTCACTCTCTCACTACAATACACTTTCTCTCACTAGAGCTTTCAAGGCCTTCTCACCTCCGAGCGGGAAATTAAGTATCCAGAGGCAAATGCCGAAGATTGTAATAGGAGCTGTCTAGAGGATGTCAGCACTTGTAATGGTCCAGATCTCGTCTGTAAACGGTGAACGCTTTCCTTAATTTAATGAAGTTATCTTGTTATCTTAAGTTGCTTTCATCTTGCATACTTATCCATCTGTTACAAATGTTTATTATATGTTGAATATTTTATCTAAAACTTATCCTATTGTTATGCTAAAACCCTGACGGTTTAGAATTTTAATTTACGGATCACCCTTTCCGCTTATTCACGTGGCTATAATCTAGTATTAGGACCTGATCAACCCTAGGATACGAGGTAAGTAGTTATGTGTGCTTAACGTCACAATAGGGATATAGTACCTACGTACGAATAATCATTTATTCGTCAGAGAAGAGTTGCCCATTTAGGTTGTGATTAGAGTAGGCAACATAGAGTTCAGTGAACACTAGCTTGCTCAAAAGCATAATTTGCGTCAGAAGCAACGTTCTTGAGATGTTGTAAGATGATCCGGGGTTGAATAAGTGATCGCAAAGGAGAGACCTCTAATCCAATTAGCAGTACCTTAGAATATCTAAGATTGCATGTCTTTTAATGTTAAGGCATAGCGTAGTGTTAAGTGGTGGAACATTGCTTTAGTTAGACCAACTAGGATTAAGAAAAGTTGAGACTTTCCTTTATGGGTATACCACTTTATTCGTGCACCTAGGATTTCATCCATAAGGTCGTTTAAACCCTTTAGGTTAACGTTGGGAGTAGGGATATCCGTCTTAGCCAGAATCTTCAAGGCCTAAACTCTTAGTGACAAATCAGCTAGGTTCATAGCCCAGTTGATTGAGGTTTAGTGTTTATCCTAGAAAGTTGAACTCTTGTGATAATTCCCCATTAGAATTCTATTCTCCATACCTATCTATCTCTATCTTTACAAGTTCAATTACTGTTTTATCTAGTTAATCTTAATCTATCACCTCTTGTCACTAGGATTAACTATATAGGCACTTTTGTCCCACGTTACTGAGCAAACATACAAAAATACGAACCTGAGTTATATTTATCACTTACTCGTTAAAAGGAAGACAAGTAGGTGAGTTATAGCTAGGAACCCCAGCTAAATAAAAATGATAAAACCCTTACTCTCTTTTGGTAGCTGATTTTGACGTGTTGCGACCTAACGACACCACACAATTAAAACCGTCCGTTTTAGCCATATCAAAGTATGTAAAGAATGTAAGTGCACAAACACGAGGATTTATAGTGGTTCGGGAGGATGTTAACTAATCCTCCTTAATCCACTCCCCAATTCTAAGAATTGAGACTTTTCTTCACTATGATACCCCAAACCCGGTGGAGTGTCCGGATACAACACTAGCTCCTTGATAAGCCGCTACTTATGAACCCTTACGTCTCTTTGAAGAATTCACAAACACCAAATGCTCTTACCAGAAGATCATAATGCTCTAGCCTAGTGAAATCACAACTACCTTCTAGATCCCTTTAAGAAGATAGCTCACAAGTAAACGTATAGCTAAGCTTACAATCACTCATAGTTCTTCAATAGGTCACATCAACTTAATTCCCAATGGAATAGATCAACTTCCTAGATCCCTTTAAGGAAGTTGAATCATTAAGCAAGATGGTGCTTCCTATCATAAGAACTATTTAACTTCCTTGACCCCCTAAGGAAGTGTCTTACAAAGTAAACTTAAAGATACTAATGATAAGTACAAAGTTTACATTTCAATTCTACTTAGTGTAAGTAGAATCTCTCTTTCTCTCTTATAATTTCTCCATAGATTTGTGCTTGAGGCTTGGGAGATCAGTAGATATGACCTTAAGAATGTTGGAAAGAGATAGTCTTCTAGTTTGCCAAAGAGATGTATTTATATTCCAAGAAAAACTTGACAGACAAAACTGCGGTCTAAGCACGGTCGACCGTGCGCCTGATCGTACAACTTCTGTCAGCATTTCAACATATCCGTTGGAGCTCCTTTTTCTTTTAAATTTTGGCTTCTTTACCTAATATAGAGCCTTAAAAATATGCTTAATACACCTAGAAGTTAACTCCATTACCCCTTTGATCTTGGATATATGCATGGAGGTTGACATGTGCTAGCTAAAGAGGAAAGTCCAATGTCCTTGACCATTGTTATTGATTTCCTAAAAAGGTAAATGCAGATTTTTATCTCTTGACAAACCACTAGCATCCAAACTTTATTAACCAAATCTTTAAACTCTTGTCTTCATCTTTTATGGAAGTATCTTGCTTAATTGGTGCTTGTTACAAGTCAATTGGATTTGTTTGAATCTAGTTGATAAAGCTTTGACTAGTTGCACTAATCATAAAGAGATAAATCACTACATTCCAAACCTCATACCCATGTCTTTACCAACTTGTCTTTTCTTTGATGGAAGTATATAGCTCTTTAGAACCTTGTTACATCTTAATTGAACTAGTTTGAATCTAGTTGAAACTTAATGATCCTTGTTACAACCTTGACTAGCTTGAACTAATTACATTTACATACATACAATGGTACATAAAACTAATGGGAGAGCACCTCTTTAATTGGGACTTTAATGACCATTATTAGTATGTTTAAATGACATTATGTAATAGGATAAAAAGATATCACACTCGTGTGTTTAATCTTATTTCAAGTTAAATTGTTATTAAGGTGTCACTAGGTGTGATTAATCAAGATTAACATCTTTTGGTTGAAAACTCTTTTGAAAACAAAGAAGGCAACTATTCTAAGTATATTTAGAAATGTTTTGTAAATTATAGATGCCTCAAAGTGGTCTAACTCAAAGTGCATGGATTTGGTAACAGGAAGAACTGCGGTCGATCCACGGTCAGCCGTGAGGTCGATCGTGGATCATATTTTCAAAAATCATTTGAAAATGTTTGTACTGGGCATCCACGGTCAGGCCTACGGTCGACCGTGGATCATGTAACGATCCGACTTTTTTGGCTTATATTTATACTTTATACTTTCACGAATCTACGTATATGTGCGTACTGAACTAGATAATATTCTGGAGTCATTATCCATGTTAATTACTTTCGTTAATATCTTAAAACGTGTTATTAAGTGCTTAATTTT
Organism: Rutidosis leptorrhynchoides; assembly: GCF_046630445.1. Taxonomy (NCBI): domain Eukaryota; kingdom Viridiplantae; phylum Streptophyta; class Magnoliopsida; order Asterales; family Asteraceae; genus Rutidosis; species Rutidosis leptorrhynchoides. Next base: position 171,820,233 of record NC_092333.1, read on the forward strand.
AATATCTTAAAATGTGTTATTAAGTGCTTAATTACTTAACTTGATCCTCGAATACATTTACGACCGTTAGTGTCACTAGTCGTATAGAACGAGCTACGTACTTGGTACACGTTAATCTTTGGTCATAATGGGAGTATTATGACACCTTAATTCTAATTGTTATCTCTTAATGACAATTACTTAGTTCGTCATTTGCTTAATTACGTCTAGTGAATTGTTAATTACTTGGGCTTATCTTAATTGGACTAGAATTACCAGGGCCCACCCTACTCTAGTTAATGGGTTAATTAATAAGCCCATCTTAATAAGTTAATGAACCCATTAAGCTTAAGATAATCCATTAAGACATAAGACAAAAGTGTATGCATGCATGCTTGTACCACCCTTACACATTTTGGCACCATGCACCATGCCACCCAACATCACCACCTCACTTTTGTATCACCATGGACCACCACCTCCCCCACCCTCCAAACCGTCATTTTGTGTCCCCCACCATCACCACCATTTTGTTGTCTTGTTTTGTGATTACTTGCCTATAAATACAAGACCCCTTCATTCACTAATTCATTTTGCACATACACTCTTCTCTCTAGTTTCTCACTCTAACTTCTCTCTAGTTTTGCAAGCTTTTCTTCTTTCTTTCTTCATCATCATCTACGAAATTCATCATCATCATTATTGTATCAAGACCAAGTTTTATAACTTGTATCTTCTTTACATCTTGTTGCTTCAAACTCTTGTTTGAAGATTATGCAAGAACATGAAGGATTCAAGCTCTCTTACTTTGAATCTTTCTTTACTTGTTTAAATTACTTTACTTTTGTTAAAAGATCAAAACTTGTGTTTATGATCTTCATAAAACTTGTAGATCTAGCTTTATGCTTTAAGGATCTACAAGAACATTAGAGATCCAAGCTTTCTAGCTTAGGGTTTCACTATTTTATTTAGATCTAACCTTTTTAGCTTTTGATCTCATTACTTTTACTAGATCTAAGCTCTCTAGCTTATGGTCTCATATATCTTGTTTAGATCTAAGCTTTCTAGCTTATGGTCTCATTAATCTTGTAAGAATCCAAGCTTTCTTGCTTAGGGTTTCATAATACTTGAGATCTAAGTTTTGTTGTAGATCTCATTTACTTGTAACCTTTTTATCATTTTTATGGTGATAAAAATCAAGTCTTTATCATCTACTATGATAAAGGCACATAAACTTATATAAAGATGATAAGAAACAATGCTTAATGCTAAGGATGTAACTTTGGTTCATCATGTAGCATGAAACTCTTAAAGAGTTGGTTTTCTTTTCATTTAATGTTAATAAGTGTGTTGATGGTTAAAGCTTGACCAAAATGATGCAAAAGTATCTAGAGTTGTACACTTGAAGCTTAAATGCATCAAGGATGAGAACCATGATAAGCACCATGAGTTAAGAAACCCACCGGAGCACAAACTACTGTACTTTCCGGATCTAAACCAGTACCTGGTATTTCCGGAAAATTGATTTTCAAAAAGTTTAGTTTGTGTAGATAATTTTTCGTTTAAAGACTCGCCTAAATTCAATATACGGTTTAGGAGTTATGGTCAAAAGAAACTTACTACTACCTTGTAACGACGTGCTGAAATTTCTGACCTGTTCTCGCTCAGACTATCGCCACGGCTTGACAACTTTGAGTTCAGATCTGGAAATTTGGTAGCGGTTAAAGGACTCACAAACGGAGCCTTGGCCACTGACCACTCGTCAATTGAGTTTGTATAGAGAGCACAACGGCTGTCCTAATTCAGCCCTCTAAACCTGTCTTTACTTTTGTTAAACGACTTTTCTTTTGATGATTGATGATGATGATGATGATGTCACTCGACTTACTTTAAACTTCATACGAAACTTATCTAGACACGATTACTGACTTAGCAACTTGACGAGGGCTCGTTGGATCATCCACCTTACTTGCTTACGTTAACGCACTGTTTACTATACTGAGCAATCACTGTGAGTTATAGCTCCCTTTTTACTTTAACTATTTTTGGGACTGAAAATACATGCGCTTTTATGTTTTACATACTAGACACGAGTACTTTAACTTTATATATGTGTGGGTGACATAACGGCACAAATTTTCCCCTTAGCTCGGTAACGTTTAACTATTGGTTTATGAACCGGTAGACGCGAATCTTAGATATGGATCCATAGGGGTTGACATCCCCACTCGGGTTAGTCGCGCTAGCATTCAACGGGTGTTTAATACTTCGTCTATTTTAACGCACTCGCCAAGTGTACTTTTAGGGGGTGATTTATATGTTTCTTTGTTAAGTTAGTTACCAAACGCCCACGGATAAGCATATACTTTTCATACTGATTTAAATACAAAAATATCGTGGTCTACATTATTGTTTACAATAAAACTATAGCTCACCAACATTCGTGTTGACTTTTTAAAGCATGTTATTTCTCAGGTACTTAGACAAAATTGCTTCCGCTGTAATAGACTTGTTGTGTTAGACTTCCGCTGTCGTTAGAAGGCCTACCTTTGGTGTCGCAGACTTTATTCAAATTTACTTTTGCATTCAATAAAATGAAACTGTATTTCGATACACTATTATGTAATGACTTATGAGTCACGTACTACTTATGATGCTTTCTATCTTTAGAAGCATGCCACTTTGCTAAACTTTTTACTATGGTAAGACCTTATTTCAATAATGAATGCAAAAGCTTTGTTTAAACTAGCATATAGTGTTGTAACCGTGTAATGGACCTGTTGTTGATGATCTGTACCATAGAGGTTTTGGACGGGGCATCATGAAATGTCCCGTTCTTATTGATTAAAAACGTTCCATATTAATTGATTTCGTTGCGAGGTTTTGACCTCTATATGAGACGTTTTTCAAAGACTGCATTCATTTTTAAAACAAACCATAACCTTTATTTCATAAATAAAGGTTTAAAAAACTTTACGTAGATTATCAAATAATGATAATCTAAAATATCCTGTTTACACACGACCATTACATAATGGTTTACAATACAAATATGTTACATCGAAATCAGTTTCTTGAATGCAGTTTTTACACAATATCATACAAACATGGACTCCAAATCTTGTCCTTATTTTAGTATGCAACAGCGGAAGCTCTTAGTATTCACCTGAGAGTAAACATGCTTTAAACGTCAACAAAAATGTTGGTGAGTTATAGGTTTAACCTATATATATCAAATCGTAACAATAGACCACAAGATTTCATATTTCAATACACATCCCATACATAGAGATAAAAATCATTCATATGGTGAACACCTGGTAACCGACATTAACAAGATGCATATATAAGAATATCCCCATCATTCCAGGACACCCTTCGGATATGATATAAATTTCGAAGTACTAAAGCATCCGGTACTTTGGATAGGGTTTGTTAGGCCCAATAGATCTATCTTTAGGATTCGCGTCAATTAGGGTGTCTGTTCCCTAATTCTTAGATTACCAGACTTAATAAAAAGGGGCATATTCGATTTCGATAATTTAACCATAGAATGTAGTTTCACGTACTTGTGTCTATTTTGTAAATCATTTATAAAACTTGCATGTATTCTCATCCCAAAAATATTAGATTTTAAAAGTGGGACTATAACTCACTTTCACAGATTTTTACTTCGTAGGGAAGTAAGACTTGGCCACTGGTTGATTCACGAACCTATAACAATATATACATATATATCAAAGTATGTTCAAAATATATTTACAACACTTTTAATATATTTTGATGTTTTAAGTTTATTAAGTCAGCTGTCCTCGTTAGTAACCTACAACTAGTTGTCCACAGTTAGATGTATAGAAATAAATCGATAAATATTATCTTGAATCAATTCACGACCCAGTGTATACGTATCTCAGTATTGATCACAACTCAAACTATATATATTTTGGAATCAACCTCAACCCTGTATAGCTAACTCCAACATTCACATATAGAGTGTCTATGGTTGTTCCGAAATATATATAGATGTGTCGACATGATAGGTCGAAACATTGTATACGTGTCTATGGTATCTCAAGATTACATAATATACAATACAAGTTGATTAAGTTATGGTTGGAATAGATTTGTTACCAATTTTCACGTAGCTAAAATGAGAAAAATTATCCAATCTTGTTTTACCCATAACTTCTTCATTTTAAATCCGTTTTGAGTGAATCAAATTGCTATGGTTTCATATTGAACTCTATTTTATGAATCTAAACAGAAAAAGTATAGGTTTATAGTCGGAAAAATAAGTTACAAGTTATTTTTGTAAAGGTAGTCATTTCAGTCGAAAGAACGACGTCTAGATGACCATTTTAGAAAACATACTTCCACTTTGAGTTTAACCATAATTTTTGGATATAGTTTCATGTTCATAATGAAAATCATTTTCTCAGAATAATAACTTTTTAATCAAAGTTTGTCATAGTTTTTAATTAACTAACCCAAAACAGCCGCGGTGTTACTACGACGGCGTAAATCCGGTTCTAAGGTGTTTTTCGTGTTTCCAGGTTTTAAATCATTAAGTTAGCATATCATATAGATATAGAACATGTGTTTAGTTGATTTTAAAAGTCAAGTTAGAAGGATTAACTTTTATTTGCGAACAAGTTTAGAATTAGCTAAACTATGTTCTAGTGATTACAAGTTTAAACCTTCGAATAAGATAACTTTATATGTATGAATCGAATGATGTTATGAACATCATTACTACCTCAAGTTCCTTGGATAAGCCTACTGGAAATGATAAAAATAGATCTAGCTTCAAAGGATCCTTGGATGGCTTGAAAGTTCTTGAAGCAGAATCATGACACGAAAACAATTTCAAGTAAGATTTCCACTCGAAATAAGATTGTTATAGTTATAGAAATTGAATTAAAGTTTGAATATGATTATTACCTTGTATTAGAAAGATAACCTACTGTAAGTAACAAAGGTTTCTTGATCTTGGATGATTACTTAGAATGGATTTAGAAAACTTGGAAGTAAACTTGCAATCTTGGAAGTATTCTTGATTTTATGAAACTGGAACTTTTGGAATTTATGAAGAACACTTAGAACTTGAAGATAGAACTTGAGAGAGATCAATTAGATGAAGAAAATTGAAGAATGAAAGTGTTTGTAGGTGTTTTTGGTCGTTGGTGTATGGATTAGATATAAAGGATATGTAATTTTGTTTTCATGTAAATAAGTCATGAATGATTACTCATATTTTTGTAATTTTATGAGATATTTCATGCTAGTTGCCAAATGATGGTTCCCACATATGTTAGGTGACTCACATGGGCTGCTAAGAGCTAATCATTGGAGTGTATATACCAATAGTACATACATCTAAAAGCTGTGTATTGGACGAGTACGAATACGGGTGCATACGAGTAGAATTGTTGATGAAACTGAACGAGGATGTAATTGTAAGCATTTTTGTTAAGTAGATGTATTTTGATAAGTGTCTTGAAGTCTTTCAAAAGTGTATGAATACATATTAAAACACTACATGTATATACATTTTAACTGAGTCGTTAAGTCATCGTTAGTCGTTACATGTAAATGTTGTTTTGAAACCTTTAGGTTAACGATCTTGTTGAATGTTGTTAACTCATTGTTTATTATAACAAATGAGATGTTAAATTGTTATATTATCATGATATTATGATATATAATATATCTTAGTATGATATATATACAGTTAAATGTCGTTACAACAATAATCGTTACATATATGTCTCGTTTCGAAATCATTAAGTTAGTAGTCTTATTTTTACATATGTATTTCATTGTTAATACACTTAATAATATATTTACTTATCATTTAACATAATTAACCAAGTGTATCAATATCTTAATATGATTCATATGTACCTAGTAAGACGTTGTTATAACGATAATCGTTATATATATCGTTTTCGAGTTTCTTAAATTAATAGTCTCATTTTTATGTATATAACTCATTGCTAAAATACCTAATGAGATACATACTTATAATAAAATCATGTTAACTATATATATAACCATATATATGTCATCGTATAGTTTTTACAAGTTTTAACATTCGTGAATCACCGGTCAACGTGGGTGGTCAATTGTCTATATGAAACCTATTTCAATTAATCAAGTCTTAACAAGTTTGATTGCTTAACATGTTGGAAACACTTAATCATGTAAATATCAATTTCATTTAATATATATAAACATGGAAAAGTTCGGGTCACTACACATCACAGATGGTTTCAGAGCATTGGTTGTAGGGAATGTGTCTGCATTAGTGTGTCTTGACCGAGTTGACTAGAATTCACTAATAGGACTAATCTACAACTTGATCGTTTACCTGATCATGCGAAAACTGCTTATTCCAACTGTTTACTGCTATATGATACTGCTTTATGGTACTGCTTTATGCTACTGCTACATGCTACTGTTATATATTACTGCATGTTACTGCTTATTACTACTGCATGCTACTACTATCTGTTTTTGATTGCATAATACTGCTATATACTACTGTCATTTGTTACCACTATATGTAACTACTATATGCCACTATCATCTGTTACTGTTACTTGTAACCATTTCATGCTACTGTTATATGCTATCGATTATATGATACTATTGTATAACACTACTGTATAACACTACTAGTATTACCCTGTTATGTACTGCCTTAGACTACTGTTGTAGGTTACTATTGTGTGCCCCTAGAATATACACTTTGTAACGTTTCTAATTAATCACGCCGAGTGTTAACTCACATGTATCTGAACAAACTTTGAAATTTCTTGCACCATAAGATATTTTCTCAATCCATCCCTACTCATTCGACTTTGGGACTTGTATCCTGATCCATCAGTTACCACCATCCACCCGATCCCGAGAATGAAACGATTCCTTGCACAGTCGAAGAAGAATTCCCCTCGGTGCATGCATAAACCAAAGTAGATCCCTTGAAAGAGGAACCCTCCATAGAATGGACGGAGCAACCATACCTTGTCACACTTACCATGCTCACCGTGATGGGCCACACACAATGTACAAACTCTCATAATAATGCTCAAATCTCATAACCTGTTATGCTATTTACCTTCATCCCACACCATCCGTCCGAGATCTAACAACATAGTTGGACTTAGGTCCCTAACACTCTTATACATTAAGATTTCAGAAGGGCATTTAAATCCCCCCAGGTTGGAGTATCTTTCGTTGATGCTCATCATTACCCAATGACTTCAGAGTCACCTCACATCGCCCTATATCATTCCTTGTCCGACATGAGGACATGATTAAGGCTCTTTAAAGGAACCTGGAAGCATTGCACGAACCCGAGTGTTTTGAAGACATGCACCGACACATTTAAACATCGATGCGTACCCTACGAAACCTACGCACCTACACCGACAAGCCGTGGGATAAAGTATGCACATTTCCCATTGGGATAGCAAGGATGGAGCATCACTTAGATGGAGTTGAGTAGAAACTCAAAGTTGATCACGTTATCTTGAACTTGTGAAGTGATGACGGAATGGAAGTATGAATTAGTTTAATATAATGACGACTGGCTGACGTGATTATATTGCGATAATTCATACAGAAGTTTCGATGTTGTTACATGAGGAATATGAAGTGATCAAAGAGAATTTTGGAAGACACAGTGGTGTATTTATTAGGCGGACTACTAGAAGTGGAGGAAGAATGGCCACATGGCCAAGGAGGTCAAAGGGGACTCACATGGATCTGGAGTATAGTGGAGACTACATTTCTTCTCACAATATTATTGTTTCAGAGTTGTTTACTACTGGAGCGGTTGATACCCTAGATCTAAGAACTTTAGTGTTTTGATTAGTAAGCCCTTAACACCAATGGACGTTAAGTATATTTTATGGAGTAAAGCAATAGAAAAATAACAAAAGTAGATGAATAATTTAAGGTAGTACCTTAAAATTTACAGGTGGGTCATTTGGAGATGACCTCATGTCAACAAAACTTGGAAGTTTTAAAGTAGTAATTAGAAAGGATTAGTTACCTACGCACAAATAGATGCTATTTGAGAAGATTGATAGAATTTTTCACGGTAGTATAATAAGATTTGGTTGGAATGGACCTTAAGATTAACCTAACACCCATCAATTTGGGAAGCTTGATGTAATAGTTGGAATGGACTTTAGGATTAACCTAATACTCATCAAGTTAGGAAGCTTTGATGTAATAGTTGGAATGGACTGGATTTCAAAGATGAAAGCAAAAGTTATTTGTAGTGAGAAGATTCTTCACATACCTCGTGAGAACGGTGTGCCAATGATAGTACACGGAGGGAGGTGTAACTTAAAGCTAAATATCATAATCTGTTTGAAGGCTCAAAAGTTTATGAGAAAAGGACATTTTGCAATATCGGCACATGTGAAGAAAGTAGATACCGAAGAGAATCGGACGTCCTTCAAAGCAATTGGAAATTCAATGAAGTCCCAATCGTTAGTAAATTTCCAGAAGTTTTTCTGGAAAAGTTTCCTGGACTACTGACACCACGACAGGTAGAGTTCCAGATCGATTTAGTGCCAGGAGTTGCTCTAGTTGCTCGCGCGCCTTATCAACTCACCTTCCGAACTACAAGAGTTACGGAGTCAACTACAAGAATTGTTAGACCAAGGATTTATTCGACCGAGTTCATCGCCTTGGGGCGCACATGTTCTGTTCATTAAGAAGAAGGACGGATCGTTTCGTATGTATATCGACTACCGCGAGCTGAACAAGTTGACGATTAAGTATCGATATCCTCTCCCAAGGATTGATGATTTATTCGATCAACTTCAATGATCGAGCATTTATTCGAAGATTGATTTACGGTCAGGCTATCATCAATTGAGGGTGAAGGAAGAAGATGTGCCTAAGACCGTGTTCCGAACTCGGTATGGTCATTATGAATTCCTTGTAAGATCCATGAATACATCATCTTATGAACCGCGTGTGCAAGCCGCATCTAGACAAATTCGTTATCGTATTCATAGATGATATCTTAATCTATTCAAAAAGCGAAGAAGAACACGAACAACACCTTCGACTCGTGCTTGAACTCTTGAGACAAGAACAACTCTATGCCAAATTCTCCAAGTGTGAATTTTGGTTAAAGGAAGTTCAATTTCTTGGTCATGTTGTAAGCGATCAAGGTATTAAAGTCGATCTCGCGAAAATCGAAGCCATTAGTAATTGGGAAACCCCCGCTACTCCTACTCATATTTGTCAATGTTTAGGCCTCGCTGGTTATTATCGTAGATTCATCGAAGGTTTCTCTTTAGTTGCACGTCCTTTAACCGCGTTAACTCAGAAAGGAAAGAAATTTGTTTGGGTGGATGAACAAGAGTCGGCGTTTCAAATCTTAAAGAAAAAGTTAACCACCGCTCCTATCTTATCTCTTCCCGAAGGCAATGATGATTTTATTATATATTGCGATGCCTCGAAACTGGTTTATGTGTGTATTGATGCAACGAAATAAAGTTATTACTTATGCCTCTCGACAATTGAAAATTCACGATTGAAACTACACGATGCACGATCTCGAACTTGGAGCCGTTGTCTTTGCACTCTAAATGTGGAGACACTATCTTTACGGAACCAAAAGTACCATCTTCACCGACCACAAAAGCCTCCAACACATTTTCGATCAAAAACAACTAAATATGAGACAACGACAGTGGATCGAAACATTGAACGATTACGATTGTGAACTTCGTTACCATCCCAGGAAGGCAAATGTAGTAGCCGATTCCTTGAGCTGAAAGGAAAGAATGGAACCTCTTCGTGTCCGAGCCTTAAACATCACCATCCACACAAATCTCAATAGCCAAATCCGTGTAGCCCAAGATGAGGCTCTCAAAGATGAAAATATTTCTCACGAACGCTTGAACATTCTCGTCTCTCAATTCGAGGTTAAAGAGACCGGGCTCCGATATTTCGCTGGAAGAATTTGGGTGCCTAGTTATGGGGATTTACGAAGCCTTATTCTAGACGAAGCCCATAAGTCCAGGTATTCGATTCATCCCGGGGCCAGTAAGATGTACCACGATCTCAAAGAACAATATTGGTGGCCGAACATTAAAAAGGACATTGCTACTTATGTCGAAAAATGTTTAACTTGTTCCAAGGTCAAAGCCGAACATCAAAGGCCATCCGGGTTACTTCAACAACCCGAAATCCCCCAATGGAGGTGGGAACGAATAACGATGGACTTTATCATGAAACTACCAAAAACGGTAGGCGGTTATGATACCATTTGGGTTATTATTGATCGTCTCACCAAATTCGCTCACTTCCTAGCCATGAAAGAAACCGGTAAAATGGACAAACTTGCACAACTGTACATAAAGGAAATTGTATCCCATCACGGTGTACCCTTATCAATTATTTCTGACCGAGATGCCCGTTTTGCTTCTAGATTTTAGGGTTCCTTACAAGAAGCCTTGGGAACACGTTTAGACATGAGTACCGCATATCACCCACAAACTGACGGACAAAGCGAACGCACGATTCAAACCTTGGAAGACATGTTACGAGCTTGTGTTATTGACTTCGGAAAAGCTTGGGAAAAGCATTTTCCTCTAGCTGAATTCTATTACAACAATAGTTACCACTCGAGTATTAACGCCGTACCTTTCGAAGCTTTATATGGCCGCAAATGTCGTTCTCCTATTTGTTGGACCGAAGTGGGTGATAAGCAAATCATCGGACCTGAACTCATCCATGAAACAACTGAGAAGATCGTTCAAATCCAAGAAAGGCTCAAGACGGCCCGTAATCTTCAAAAGAGCAATGCTGACATTAGACGTAAAAATCTCGAATTCCAAGTGGGTGACCGCGTAATGTTAAAAGTCGCACCTTAGAAAGGTGTATTCCATTTCGGAAAGCGTGGAAAGTTAAATCCTCGATATATTGGTCCTTTTGAAATCTTGGAGCGTGTAGGACCCGTTGGTTACCGTTTAGATCTTCTGACTCAATTAAGTTCTGTTCATCCCATTTTCCACGTATCGAACCTGTAAAAGTGTCTTGCCGAACAAGAACTTTTCATACCCCTCGATGAGCTTACGATTGATGACAAACTCCACTTCGTAGAAGAACCTGTTGAGATCATGGACCGCGAGGTCAAGAACTTGAAGCAAAGCAATATTACAATCGTCCGAATGCGTTAGAATGCTAAACAAGGACCCGAGTTTACTTGGAGCGAGAGGATTAGATGAAGCAGAAATATCCTCACCTCTTCATGACCCTGCCGTCTACCTCAGCTTAAAATTTCGGGACGAAGTTTTCTTTAACAGGAGGGTAATGTAACGACCCGACTTTTTCGACTTATATTTATACTTTATACTTTCACGAATCTGCGTATATGTGCGTACTGAGCTAGATAATATTTGCGAAGTCATTATCCATGTTAATCACTTTCGTTAATATCTTAAAACGTGTTATTAAGTGCTTAATTACTTAACTTAATCCTCGAATGCATTTACGACCGTTAGTGTCACTAGTCGTTTAGAACGAGCTACGTACTTGGTACACGTTAATCTTTGGTCATAATGGGAGTATTATGACACCTTAATTCTAATTGTTATCTCTTAATGACAATTACTTAGTTCGTCATTTGCTTAATTACGTCTAGTGAATTGTTAATTACTTGGGCTTATCTTAATTGGACTAGAATTACCAGGGCCCACCCTACTCTAGTTAATGGGTTAATTAATAAGCCCATCTTAATAAGTTAATGAACCCATTAAGCTTAAGATAATCCATTAAGACATAAGACAAAAGTGTATGCATGCATGCTTGTACCACCCTTACACATTTTGGCACCATGCACCATGCCACCCAACATCACCACCTCACTTTTGTATCACCATGGACCACCACCTCCCCCACCCTCCAAACCGTCATTTTGTGTCCCCCACCATCACCACCATTTTGTTGTCTTGTTTTGTGATTACTTGCCTATAAATACAAGAACCCTCCATTCACTAATTCATTTTACACATACACTCTTCTCTCTAGTTTCTCACTCTAACTTCTCTCTAGTTTTGCAAGCTTTTCTTCTTTCTTTCTTCATCATCATCCATGAAATTCATCATCATCATTATTGTTTCAAGACCAAGTTTTATAACTTGTATCTTCTTTACATCTTGTTGCTTCAAACTCTTGTTTGAAGATTATGCAAGAACATGAAGGATTCAAGCTCTCTAGCTTTGAATCTTTCTTTACTTGTTTAAATTACTTTACTTTTGTTAAAAGATCAAAACTTGTGTTTATGATCTTCATAAAACTTGTAGATCTAGCTTTATGCTTTAAGGATCTACAAGAACATTAGAGATCCAAGCTTTCTAGCTTAGGGTTTCACTATTTTATTTAGATCTAACCTTTTTAGCTTTTGATCTCATTACTTTTACTAGATCTAAGCTCTCTAGCTTATGGTCTCATATATCTTGTTTAGATCTAAGCTTTCTAGCTTATGGTCTCATTAATCTTGTAAGAATCCAAGCTTTCTTGCTTAGGGTTTCATAATACTTGAGATCTAATTTTTGTTGTAGATCTCATTTACTTGTAACTTTTTTATGATTTTTATGGTGATAAAAATCAAGTCTTTATCATCTACATATGATAAAGGCACATAAACTTATATAAAGATGATAAAAAAACAATGCTTAATGCTAAGGACGTAACTTTGGTTCATCATGTAGCATGAAACTCTTAAAGAGTTGGTTTTATTTTCATTTAATGTTAATAAGTGTGTTGATGGTTAAAGCTTGACCAAAATGATGCAAAAGTATCTAGAGTTGCACACTTGAAGCTTAAATGCATCAAGGATGAGAACCATGATAAGCACCATGAGTTAAGAAACCCACCGGAGCACAAACTACTGTACTTTCCGGATCTGAACTAGTACCTGGTATTTCCGAAAAATTGATTTTCACAAAAGTTTAGTTTGTGTAGATAACTTTTCGTTTAAGACTCGCCTAAATTCGATATACGGTTTAGGAGTTATGGTCAAAAGAAACTTACTACTACCTTGTAACGACGTGCTGAAATTTCTGACATGTTCTCGCTCAGACTGTCGCCACGGCTTGACAACTTTGAGTTCAGATCTGGAAATTTGGCAGCGGTTAAAGGACTCAAAAACGGATCCTTGGCCACTTACCACTCTTCAATTGAGTTTGTATAGAGGGCACAACGACTGTCCTAAGTCAGCCCTCTAAACCAGTCTTTACTTTTGTTAAACGACTTTTCTTTTGATGATTGATGATGATTGATGATGATGATGTCACTCGACTTACTTTAAACTTCATACGAAACTTATCTATACACGATTACTGACTTAGCAACTTGACGCGCGCTCGTTGGATCTGTAGTGACCCGAACTTTTCCATGTTTATATATATTAATTGAGATTGATGTTTACATGATTAAATGTTTCCAACATGTTAAGCAATCAAACTTGTTAAGACTTGATTAATTGAAATAGGTTTCATATAGACAATTGACCACCCAAGTTGACCGGTGATTCACGAACGTTAAAACTTGTAAAAAAAACTATATGATGACATATATATGGTTATATATATAGTTAACATGATATTATGATAAGTAAACATATCATTAATTATATTAACAATGAACTACATATGTAAAAACAAGACTACTAACTTAATGATTTTGAAACGAGACATATATGTAACGTTTATCGTTGTAACGACATTTAATGTATATATATCATATTAAGAGATATTCGTACATCATAATATCATGATAATATAATAATTTAAAATCTCTTTTGTTATTATAAACATTGGGTTAACAACATTTAACAAGATCGTTAACCTAAAGGTTTCAAAACAACACTTACATGTAACGACTAACGATGACTTAACGACTCAGTTAAAATGTATATACATGTAGTGTTTTAATATGTATTTATACACTTTTGAAAGACTTCAATACACTTATCAAAATACTTCTACTTAACAAAAATGCTTACAATTACATTCTCGTTCAGTTTCATCAACAATTCTACTCGTATGCACCCGTATTCGTACTCGTACAATACACAGCTTTTAGATGTATGTACTATTGGTATATACACTCCAATGATCAGCTCTTAGCAGCCCATGTGAGTCACCTAACACATGTGGGAACCATCATTTGGCAACTAGCATGAAATATCTCATAAGATTACAAAAATATGAGTAATCATTCATGACTTATTTACATGAAAACAAAATTACATATCCTTTATATCTAATCCATAAACCAACGACCAAAAACACCTACAAACACTTTCATTCTTCAATTTTCTTCATCTAATTGAACTCTCTCAAGTTCTATCTTCAAGTTCTAAGTGTTCTTCATAAATTCCAAAAGTTCTAGTTTCATAAAATCAAGAATACTTTCAAGTTTGCTAGCTCACTTCCAATCTTGTAAGGTGATCATCCAACCTCAAGAAATCTTTGTTTCTTACAGTAGGTTATCATTCTAATACAAGGTAATAATCATATTCAAACTTTGGTTCAATTTCTATAACTATAACAATCTTATTTCAAGTGATGATCTTACTTGAACTTGTTTTCGTGTCATGATTTTGCTTCAAGAACTTTGAGCCATCCAAGGATCCATTGAAGCTAGATCCATTTTTCTCTTTTCCAGTAGGTTCATCCAAGGAACTTAAGGTAGTAATGATGTTCATAACATCATTCGATTCATACATATAAAGCTATCTTATTCGAAGGTTTAAACTTGTAATCACTAGAACATAGTTTAGTTAATTCTAAACTTGTTCGCAAACAAAAGTTAATCCTTCTAACTTGACTTTTAAAATCAACTAAACACATGTTCTATATCTATATGATATGCTAACTTAATGATTTAAAACCTGGAAACACGAAAAACACCGTAAAACCGGATTTACGCCGTCGTAGTAACACCGCGGGCTGTTTTGGGTTAGTTAATTAAAAACTATGATAAACTTTGATTTAAAAGTTGTTATTCTGAGAAAATGATTTTTATTATGAACATGAAACTATATCCAAAAATTATGGTTAAACTCAAAGTGGAAGTATGTTTTCTAAAATGGTCATCTAGACGTCGTTCTTTCGACTGAAATGACTACCTTTACAAAAACGACTTGTAACTTATTTTTCCGACTAGAAACCTATACTTTTTTTGTTTAGATTCATAAAATAGAGTTCAATATGAAACCATAGCAATTTGATTCACTCAAAACGGATTTAAAATGAAGAAGTTATGGGTAAAACAAGATTGGATAATTTTTCTCATTTTAGCTACGTGAAAATTGGTAACAAATCTATTCCAACCATAACTTAATCAACTTGTATTATATATTATGTAATCTTGAGATACCATAGACACGTATACAATGTTTCGACCTATCATGTCGACACATCTATATATATTTCGGAACAACCATAGACACTCTATATGTGAATGTTGGAGTTAGCTATACAGGGTTGAGGTTGATTCCAAAATATATATAGTTTGAGTTGTGATCAATACTGAGATACGTATACACTGGGTCGTGGATTGATTCAAGATAATATTTATCGATTTATTTCTGTACATCTAACTGTGGACAACTAGTTGTAGGTTACTAACGAGGACAGCTGACTTAATAAACTTAAAACATCAAAATATATTAAAAGTGTTGTAAATATATTTTGAACATACTTTGATATATATGTATATATTGTTATAGGTTCGTGAATCAACCAGTGGCCAAGTCTTACTTCCCGACGAAGTAAAAATCTGTGAAAGTGAGTTATAGTCCCACTTTTAAAATCTAATATTTTTGGGATGAGAATACATGCAGGTTTTATAAATGATTTACAAAATAGACACAAGTACGTGAAACTACATTCTATGGTTGAATTATCGAAATCGAATATGCCCCTTTTTATTAAGTCTGGTAATCTAAGAATTAGGGAACAGACACCCTAATTGACGCGAATCCTAAAGATAGATCTATTGGGCCTAACAAACCCCATCCAAAGTACCGGATGCTTTAGTACTTCGAAATTTATATCATATCCGAAGGGTGTCCCGGAATGATGGGGATATTCTTATATATGCATCTTGTTATTGTCGGTTACCAGGTGTTCACCATATGAATAATTTTTATCTCTATGTATGGGATGTGTATTGAAATATGAAATCTTGTGGTCTATTGTTACGATTTGATATATATAGGTTAAACCTATAACTCACCAACATTTTTGTTGACGTTTTAAGCATGTTTATTCTCAGGTGATTATTAAGAGCTTCCGCTGTCGCATACTTAAATAAGGACAAGATTTGGAGTCCATGCTTGTATGATATTGTGTAAAAACTGCATTCAAGAAAACTTATTTTGTTGTAACATATTTGTATTGTAAACCATTATGTAATGGTCGTGTGTAAACAGGATATTTTAGATTATCATTATTTGATAATCTACGTAAAGCTTTTTAAACCTTTATTGATGAAATAAAGGTTATGGTTTGTTTAAAAATGAATGCAGTCTTTGAAAAACGTCTCATATAGAGGTCAAAACCTCGCAACGAAATCAATTAATATGGAACGTTTTTAATCAATAAGAACGGGACATTTCAGGATCGACCACCTTACTTGCTTACGTTTACGCACTGTTTACTATACTGAGCACTCACTGTGAGTTATAGCTCCCTTTTTACTTTAACTATTTTTGGGACTGAGAATACATGCGCTTTTATGTTTTACATACTAGACACGAGTACTTTAACTTTATATATGTGTGGGTGACATAACGGCACAAATTTTCCCCTTAGCTCGGAAACGTTTAACTATTGGTTTATGAACCGGTAGACGCGAATCTTAGATATGGATCCATAGGGTTTGACATCCCCACTCGGGCTAGCTGCGCTAGCATTCAACGGGTATTTAATACTTCGTCTATTTTAACGCACTCGCCGAGTGTACTTTTAGGGGGTGATTTATATATTTCTTTGCTAAGTTAGTTACCAAGCGCCCACCTATAAGCATATACTTTTCATACTGATTTGAATACAAAAATCTAGTGGTCTAAATTATTGTTTACAGTAAAACTATAGCTCACCAACATTCGTGTTGACTTTTTAAAGCATGTTATTTCTCAGGTACTTAGACGAAATTGCTTCCGCTGTAATAGACTTGTTGTGTTAGACTTCCGCTCTCGTTAGAAGGCCTACCTTTGGTGTCGCAGACTTTATTCAAATATACTTTTGCATTCAATAAAATGAAACTGTATTTCGATACACTATTATGTAATGACTTATGAGTCACGTACTACTTATGATGCTTTCTATCTTTAGAAGCGTGCCACTTTGTTAAACTTTTTACTATGGTAAAACCTTATTTCAATAACGAATGCAAAAGCTTTGTTTAAACTAGCATATAGTGTTGTAACCGTGTAATGGAACTGTTGTTGATGATCCGTACCATAGAGGTTTTGGATGGGGCATCACAGATCAGCCGTGTTTTATTTTTGCCAATTTTATTATTGTGAATTGGTCTTTTGCTAGAGATAGTGTAGGCTTGTGAACTTGTGTTGTTCTATACTTTGTTTAAGCACACAAGACTTGGTGTCATCATCAAAACAAAGTGGTTAACATTTGAATATTAATATTGGATCACTAACCAACATATTGATTGTAAGATTGATACAGATTGTATTAGATTCTAGGAACATATGAGAGTCTTCTTATATACTAAAAAACTTGTAACAGCTAATTCTAATTGAGGTTATGCTCCATTATACTTTTTGGAACCACCTTTACACATGTGGAAATAGCTGTTGTGATGTAGCCATTGAGTCTTCTGTTAATGTTGTCTTGTGACTTTGCTAAATATGGAAATGATGAAAGTCAACCTTTCTGATCCAAGTCAATCTTTACCCAAACAGGAAAAGTGCCTTTTTTGGTTCTGTATTCTAATAAATACTTCCTACTTTAACTGTAAAACTGAATGAACATTGAACTTGTGTCATCCTTAGAATAACTAGGACCCAGATTGTGCGTATTTTGGACATGGAAGGTGCATGAGAGCACTTAATCACGTTGATGATTAATCGACTTCACAGAATTCGCTCTCCGTTAATGATGACAATCTGATCCAAATAAGATTCGAGTCCTGATAGGTTGTCTTACTCGGTCTCCAGAGAGAGAAAGTATATAGACTTCGACGAATTCTAAATGTCGCAATTATGGATCCCTAAATGTTCTATTTATAGGCGAGGATTAAGGCTTGGTCTCCATGTAACACTTGTCGTGACCTGATTAGCCAGTCAACCTTGTTGACTTGTCAATTCCTGAATGTTCGGAGCCTGGGTTTACATAGCCTCCTGGATGGATGACGCACAATGCCACATCATATGGGGCTTATACGCTAAACGACACCCATGGACTTACGTGCACGCTAGACTGGCCACAACAACTTGATAGCTTTTAATCACGTTTACGATCAACGATTTTTATTCCTTTATCGACATGTTTTATAGAATTGTATTGGCTGAACGACTGACGTATCATTAGACCCTATATATATATATATATATATATATATATATATATATATATATATATATATATATATATATATATATATATATATATATATATATATATATATATATATATATATATATATATATATATATATATATATGATCGATGGGGAAGTAACCAATTGAGGGAAGCGGGGGGAAGCAAAAAAAAATTTTCGTTTTTTTCGAAAAAAAATTTCAGACACCAAGATCACACGAAAATATGAAAATTTAAAAAAGACACTTCGTGATGAATGTTATTATTTAGGTGGAAAAATGATCGACAAAAATAACTTTCAAGATAATATTGATCGTGAAGAATGTTAACGGTTTTTTTCATGTTTTGTGTAGTACTTTTTGTCAAAATTTAGCCCGATTTAGAGTTTAAGGTTTAGGATTTAGGGTTTTGGGTTTATGGCCTAAATCCTAAACCCTAAACCCTAAACTCTAAACCGCTCGTGTTAAAAACTCAATCTAAATCCTAAATCTAAACCCTAAACCCTAAATCACTAAACCCTAATATCTAAACCCTAATGTCTAAAACTTCAAAATACGCTCGAAAAACACGATAATTGTTATATATTATTTCTTCGAGCGTTTTTCCGCCAAAATAAATTCATTTATCACAAAGTGTCTTTTTTAAATGTTCATATTTTCATCCAATCTATAATGTTCGTGAACAAAGTTTTTTCAAAAAACGAAAAATAAATAAAAAACTTGCTTCCCCCCGTTTCTCTCAAATAGGTTACTTCCCAATTAATCCTACCACTAAATATATATAATATAATATAATAAAAACTAATTAAACAAAAGTTTGATTTTTAAAGCCCAAAATACAAGCATCTATTTCAACCATCCGTTATTAAACATCTCATATACTAATAAGGAAGTGTAGTTCTTAAACAACTTTGGGCTATTTGGCTTGCAAGGAACGACATTATTTTCAATGGAACGTTCACGTGTAGATGGGCTATTGTGCGGAACATCAAGCTTAAAGTTTTTTTTATGGCCAACTAATCTCAATCTTTGTTACGGCTTTCATTCTCATGTATGGGATCAAAATCTCTTTATGTTGTGTTGTTAGGCGTTTATGGTCTCTTTTGTAACTTAACTCATGACCGAATATTTGTTCCGTCATTGTATCTTTTTAATAGTTCTTCATTGCTTTAATGAAGATATCTATCCTTATTAATTCATTTCAATTTTTTCTCTTTAAAAATTAAATTAATAAATGAGGGTTGTCAGCTTTGTTCTTGCAAAACTAATTAAGCAAGAACTGAATGAGAGCGAGCATATGTGATATTGGTCTTATAAAATTGGTGATCCAAAGTTGATGCCAAGGTGATTAAGCCGATTACAAGAATCAGAAAGATAAAGACGTTGTCGGAGACTGGAGAGGATAAGTTGTGATCGTTTGGGTCTTTGTTGATTTTGTGTATGTTAAGCTTTTAGTTTCTCTTTATTGTTGACTGTAGTTTGTATTGTTTAGTGTGGTTTTTGTTTTGTTTTCAGTGGTTGCTTCGTGTGTTAGGCTCGGTTGTAAGGGTTGTTTTATTGTTCTCGAGCCTAACTGTTTCAATTGTATAATTGTTTGTCTCATTCATCTGTCGATGATAAAATAGTGTTATATAGTTTTCGTCATTTTTGTCAAAAAAAAAAAATAATAAAAAAATTGTTGTAATATAAACTAAATAAAATGCAATAAAGAAATCATAAAAAAACATCATATATCCATAGAATTGTAGATGTATACTTTCCTTCTCTTGCAATTTGTCTTGTATGTATGTACATACTAATCCTTTGATATGTATATACATATGTGTGTACGTGTGTATGTCGCATGACAAATTAGCAGTATGACATGGTTCATTTTGTTGTGTATGTCGCATGGGCAGATTAGCAATATGACATGGTTCATTTTGTACGAACTGACCATCTTTGATTTGTGTCCCATTTATACAAATAAGATAAAAATGGGAATTAGAGACAAGAATTACTTTTGCAGAGGCCCAAAAGAAATTTTCTCTTATTTCTATTGATCTTCAATTGTCCTTGCACACCATTGATTTCTTTACTTTTTATTTCTTAGTCTGTCTTTTTCCATATCAGATCACAGAATGCAAATGCTACACAATTTTCATATAACTGACAAATGGTATGATTCTTTGTTTAAACTCATTTAAGTTTTATTTAAATTTCGAGCAAATTCAGTTCAGTAATAATTCCTTGATTTTGAACCTAAAATTATAATTATAATAAAATAATAATACGAGTAATAATTATAGTTATAATTATAATTATTTTAATTTATTTTATTTACTTTTTATCATTATTCCTATATACTAATAGTCACGCCGAAATTGGTCGTTTAGTGCTTTAGCCATCGTCGTTTTACACACATATATATTTAATTGTACGAAATCCGTTGCTTCCAGAGTGTTCGTTTCGCTGGTTGACACCTTAGTTGTCGTCCATATGGTTTGAGGTTCGATCCCCAGTTGTTTCCCCCATTTTTTATTTTTCCACCATCCAACACGTGCCCTCTCTAGACACCTGTCATTAACCCCCCTTAGTCACGTATGTTTAATTTATTTCTTTTTTTTTTAAACCCTATTGCCACCAGTTCTTCTCCAACCTTCCTACTTGATCTCAAAAAATCTATTCCACTCTCTTAACTGCTTGCCTATTACCGATTTCGTTTGTGAAAAATCCTCATCCGTTTTCCGCCAGCTTGCTTTAAGGTATTCATGCTGCTGTCTTCTCCTTCTGCTTTACTTGCTTCTATTATTTTTTACATCTAATTTCATATACAAATGGTTATAGGGATGTTGTTTTTCCTTGTAATTAGGATACGTAATTTTAGGATTAAATAGGAATAATTAATTTACTCCTATATAGTAGACATTACTGCTTTCATAGACAATCGTTGTTTCTAACCTCATACACAATTGCTTAGGGCTTTATTAGTCGTATATAGTAGATACTCAATACATATTTCATAATCGAAATTTAATGTGGCTGATATTATTCCTATTAAATTAGGATTATCAATTTTAATTTATTAGGGTTTTTAAACCTAAATGTACATATGGAAGATACGCGTCATATAATTATTCCTGTTAATATTTGGTTTAATATGGGTATGATTAAGGGTATTAAATGCCGCCAAAAAAAAGGGTCAACGCATCTGTGGAGCCCGCAGGACCATCTATTCGTGGTGGTTTTAGTGGCGATACACATTCTATAAATGTTAAAAAAAGAAAATTGGTAAATAGCCAACCTGATGTTCAAGAAGGTAGCTACATGTTTTGTAATGAATCTGTAAGTTCTCCCAATTACCAAAAGTTTGGTGCCCGTGATGAGAATAGCTACTTGCTTGCTGGGTCATCAGCGTGTGTTGGTAAGTAATCCTTTAACTTCTTTTTAAAATTAATATGTGTTCATTATGTAATGATTGCTGTTATATTTAGTTCTTTCATATATGTTTGTAGGTAGTAGCACTTCAGTTTCGTATAATCGTTTATCTTCTATTACATTATCTGCTTCGCCATTCATTCAAAATTCAGATACTAACCAAGGTATGTGTTCTTTGTTTTTTGTAGCTAAAATCCTTTACAATCACCTAATATACTTTAATTAATTTTTTGTTAATTGTATATATGTTTGAAAGCAGGCGTAACAAATATGTATGAGGATATTGGTGATTGTATATGTGTCTGTACTTATTGCGGTGCAACATTTTGGTATGAAGAACGGTTAAGAGCCTCATCCGCAACTCTGAATTATCACCGTTGTTGTGAAGGGGGCCGTGTCGATTTACCTCCAGAACAATCACCACCTAATACCATTATAGATTTGTTAGGCAATAAACATTTTATGGATAACATAAGAGCATACAACCAAATGTTTAGTATGGCTTCTTATGGTGCACACATTAATGATGCTATAAATAATGGCAGAGGGCCGTATGTATTTAGAATATCGGGCCAAGTTTATCATCGGATAGGTGCATTGTGTCCTGAAGAAGGAGATCCTCCACGTTATCTACAATTATATATATATGATACAGCTAATGAAGTGAATAATAGAATGAGATATTTTGGTGGTAATAGCTCAACAGGTATTAGTTATGAAGTAGTAGAGAAACTTATTGATATGTTGAATACAGAAAATGAATTGGTGAAGCTATTTAGGACAGCTAGGGATAAGATTTATGATCCTGCTGTTCCAGATCTAAAGGTTAAGTTATATAGCGTAATAGGCACAAGGCAATATGAACTACCAACCTCTGATACCTTAGGAGCTATTGTTTATGACTTTGGTGATAATACTCGAACTGATTACGACTTAATAATAGAATGTAAAGGAGGTACTCCTCAACGAGTAAACAAACTACATCCATCGTATATGTCTCTTCAATTCCATTTGCTTTTTGTTTTTGGTCAACCTGGATATCATCCAGGTTTGACATTAAGGGATGTAGGTCATTCCAGAGGTAATTGGAAAAAAACAAAATGACTATGAATATGTTCTATAGCTATCAATTACACGATAGATACAACAAATTTGGACTTTTGTCAAGATGCGGTCGGTTATACCAACAATATATTGTGACTGCCTACTGTAGTTTAGAGTTAGACAGACTTGATTATATCAGGAATCATCAACAAGATATACGAAATGAATACTTATCTGGTTTGTATGATGCGTTATATAGGGGTGATCACTTTGGATCTGATGTAGGTTCAAGAACCATTTTACCAGCATCTTTTACTGGTGGTCCGAGATATATGTACAGCCATTATTTAGATGCGTTAGCAATATGCCGTGTTCATGGAAATCCTAGATATTTTATAACATTTACCTGCAATTCAAAGTGGCCAGAAATTAGACGATACCTTGGAAAATATCAATATTTAACAGCTAATGATCGTGCCGACATAGTTGCTAGAGTTTTCTACATGAAACTGAAGATGTTTATAAATGTTTTAAAAGAGGAAGAACTATTTGGAACCTACACAGCAGGTACAATACTCATAGCTTTTTATTTGTTAAATCATTCAATATGTATATATATACATATATATTAAAAAAAAAAAACTACCAGTTTTATATTTCATATGCAGAATTACTTTACACTTCTAATTAGATTGTCATAGTCTATTTTCCGAATAAAATAATTAAATTTCAGTCACAAATGGTAGATATAAACAAATGGCCGCTGCTACATTTTTAAAAAATAGTCTTAAAAATTGATTAGCAACTGACTATGTTTTTTTACTGTCTATTACAATATGTAGTTTTATGCACAGTTGAGTTCCAAAAAAGAGGCCTACCGTATTGGCATACGTTATTGTGGATCAAGTCTGCATCAAACTCATCTGATCCCCGTGACGTTGATCAATATGTATCTGCCGAATTACCGGATCCAAAAACAGATCCAGATGGTTTCAAAGTAATATTAGAAATGATGATGCACGGTCCATGCGGCTCAGTTAACAGAGATGCCCCGTGTATGCAAAATATTGAAACGGGTTCATCATCTTCCTACAACAAAAATGTTATGTGTGCCAAAAAATTCCCAAAACCTTATAATGAAAGCACCTATTTTGATAAAGATGGGTATGTGAATTATCGTAGGCGTGATACAGGAATCTCAGTGGATAAAGGTATGAATTAAAATATATTTTTTTAATACTATATACAACTTTAATTACTATTTTAAATTGCATGTAACTTGATAATGGTTATTGATAAAGCATATGCTATTATTTTCTCAGGTATATGCAGACTTGATAATGGATATGTCGTACCATATAATCGAGTTTTGTGCCTTCAATTCCACGCGCATATTAATGTTGAATGGTGCGGCTGGACAATGTTGATAAAGTACCTTTTCAAATACATATCAAAAGGCACGGACCGTATAGCCGCCCATATACCTAGACCGATAGGAAATGCTTCATCAAGCGATGCACAACAACCATCAAATATTGATGAAATCCAAAACTTTGTAGATGCTCGCTTTATTTGTGCTCATGAGGCTTCTTGGAGAATTTTCAACTTCCCAATACACTTCAGAGAACCAGCAGTACAAATTCTTTCAGTGCATTTAGAAAATATGCAATTAGTGAAATTCCGTTCCAACCAACGAATACGATCCATTATTAAAAATCCCGTCAACAAAAAAACAACTCTCACAGAATGGCTGTATTACAACAGATGTTCAACTGATGGGAGACATCTTACTTATCTAGATTTCCCACTAGAATTTGTGTGGGTTTTAAACGAGAAAAGATGGAAACGAAGATTCAATCTTAATAAGCCATCCATTGGTAGACTGTCATACATGCATCCTGCATTTGGTGAAGTTTTTTTCCTTAGGATGCTATTATGTCATCAAAAAGGTTGTACTTCATTCAAAGACGTCATGACAGTTAATGGTTATCTATATTGCACATATCGAGAGGCGTTCTTGGCAATGGGTCTTCTAGGTGATGACAAAGAATGGCTATCTGCCATAGAAGAGGCAAGTGTAAGTGCAACATCCGCTGAGCTTCGTACTCTCTTTTATCACATACTTATGTTTTGTGATGTTGCTGACCCATTAAGATTATGGAAGCAAACTTGGAAGCTAATGTCGGATGACATTCCAATCCGAACAGCAGCAACATTACACATGTCCAAAATAACAATAAATTCAGACGATTTAGAAGGTTACGTTTTGTATGAATTACAAATCCTCCTAACTGGACATTCAAGAAATGTAACCGACTTCGGATTACCAGCGGTGCCACAAAATTTATTGGATGATCTGCACAATAGGTTAATTATGGAAGAAAGAAATTATGATCGAGAGGCTCTATCAAATGAAAAAACCATACTGTTAACACAACTCAATCAGAAACAACGAACTGTATACGATGCAGTAATGAACTCGAACGCCAACCAGAAACAAGAGCTGATTTTTGTTTATGGACACGGTGGTACGGGAAAAACATTTCTTTGGAAAACATTAACAACATCATTACGAGCTGAAGGAAAAATAGTCCTAGCAGTCGCCTCATCTGGAATCGCCTCATTATTGTTACCATCAGGTCAAACGGCTCACTCACAGTTCAGAATACCAATCGATATAACTGATGAAAGTGTGTGTAATATAAAAAAGAAAACACACATGGCAACCTTGCTAAGAAAAACAGAGCTTATCATATGGGATGAGGTCCCAATGAACGATCGCAAATGTTTAGAAGCACTCGATTGGACGTTAAGAGACATTTTCGAGAAAGCAGACACTCCATTTGGAGGTTTAAGTTTCGTTCTTGGCGGGGATTTCCGTCAAACTCTTCCTGTCATAAAAGGCTGTGGCAAAGTAGAAATACTAGACGCTTCTATAACTCATTCACCTTTATGGAATCACTTCCATATAATAACACTCGAAGAAAACATGCGCCTACAACAACCAAACCTCTCGGAAATTGATAAGGAAAATATTAGGTTATTTGCAAATTGGCTACTACAAATTGGAAACGGCACCATTGGTGAACCTGATGAATGTGATCCACATAACACATCATGGGTTAAAATCCCCAACCAATACTGTATCAGAGACGATGAAGATGGCCTCACAAACATGATATCCTTCATATACAGTGACAAGTTACTATATCACCCCAACCCACTACAGCTACAACAACAGGCAATTGTATGCCCAAAAAATGAGACGGCTGATGCAATTAACGAAGCAATCCTGATACGAATCAAAAAAGAATCGAAAACATATACAAGTTATGACTCTGCAACTCCCTACAGCAATGACGGAGGACAAACAGAGTTACTATACCCAATGGAATATCTAAATTCTCAAAATTTTCCAAACCTACCACCTCATCAACTAACTCTAAAAACTGGAATTCCTGTTATTTTGCTCCGAAATCTAAACATAGCTGGTGGTCTATGTAACGAAACACGGATGATTACAACACAACTACTTTCACAACACATTGAGGCCAAAATCATCACGGGAACCAGAATCGGCCAAAAAATTTACCTACCTAGAATCTCCCTTATTTACAAGGATAACGTGTTACCATATGTTTTCAAAAGAGTCCAGTTCCCAATAAAAGTATCTTATGCAATGACCATCAACAAGAGTCAAGGCCAATCTTTAAATAAAATTGGCTTCTATCTTCCTAAACCCGTTTTTGGTCATGGTCAACTCTATGTAGCCTTATCTAGAGCTACAACCCCACATGGTCTAAAAATTCTTATTAAAAAACAGGAGGGTCATAATGTCACAAAAAATATTGTATATAAAGATTTCTTACAAACTATATTTAACTCACAGGTCAAATTCCTATATATATATATATATATATATATATATATATATATATATATATATATATATATATATATATATATATATATATATATATATATATATATATATATATATATATATAAGTTAACAGCGCATATCTGTATATATTTATATGTCTACTTTACTCAGGAAAAATAAAAACTAACAACAAAATTTTAATGATGAATGCAGGATGGAACACGAAACTGAAGTTGTACCAATATCTGGTTTACGCCCAGGAGATAGACTAAAAGCCATCGAGGTCATAGTCTAAAGACAATGGGTAATCAAACGCCCCAAAACTCGAAAACCTGCTGGATTTTGCACACTCCTACTAGATATACACGTAAGCTTCATTCAAAATCTACAATGATTCTAATTCTATTTTACACGATACTAAAACCATAAGCTATAATAATTTGGACAGGGAAATGCCATACAAGCCATATCAGATTTCAGTCAAAAATGCCATTTCACAGAGGTCCTCCAGATCAATTCAGCATTCAGATTGTCAAACTTCATCTGTCGACAAATCAACAAATACGACCAGGCAATATCAAATACAACATACTTATCAATTGGTGATCAACTAGCAATACAATCCATACCAGCTATAGGCTTTCCAACCCAACATTTCGAATTTACCCCCTTTAATCGTCTACAAATCTCAACAGTTACAGGTACGTAACAAACAACAGCTAAATCATAAGCATGCAGAAAATAACAACATTTTATGACCAAATAGATTACATTGGATGTGTACTACGTATTGGAAATATCGAAGAAAGTGAAGGTAAAGCACCAAACAAGGAAATTACATATCTCCGAACAATAGAAATTATGAATACCAGGTAAACAACTTTCTTTTCCCATCATTACGCTGAAATTGGTCGTTTAGTGCTTTAGCCATCGTCGTTTTACACACATATATATTTAATTGTACGAAATCCGTTGCTTCCAGAGTGTTCGTTTCGCTATTTGACACCTTAGTTGTCGTCCATATGGTTTGAGGTTCGATCCCCAGTTGTTTCCCCCATTTTTTATTTTTCCACCATCCAACACGTGCCCTCTCTAGACACCTGTCATTAACCCCCCTTAGTCACGTATGTTTAATTTATTTCCTTTTTTTTTAAACCCTATTGCCACCAGTTCTTCTCCAACCTTCCTACTTGATCTCAAAAAATCTATTCCACTCTCTTAACTGCTTGCCTATTACCGATTTCGTTTGTGAAAAATCCTCATCCGTTTTCCGCCAGCTTGCTTTAAGGTATTCATGCTGCTGTCTTCCCCTTCTGCTTTACTTGCTTCTATTATTTTTTACATCTAATTTCATATACAAATGGTTATAGGGATGTTGTTTTTCCTTGTAATTAGGATACGTAATTTTAGGATTAAATAGGAATAATTAATTTACTCCTATATAGTAGACATTACTGCTTTCATAGACAATCGTTGTTTCTAACCTCATACACAATTGCTTAGGGCTTTATTAGTCGTATATAGTAGATACTCAATACATATTTCATAATCGAAATTTAATGTGGCTGATATTATTCCTATTAAATTAGGATTATCAATTTTAATTTATTAGGGCTTTTAAACCTAAATGTACATATGGAAGATACGCGTCATATAATTATTCCTGTTAATATTTGGTTTAATATGGGTATGATTAAGGGTATTAAATGCCACAAAAAAAAGGGTCAACGCATCTGTGGAGCCCGCAGGACCATCTATTCGTGGTGGTTTTAGTGGCGATACACATTCTATAAATGTTAAAAAAGGAAAATTGGTAAATAGCCAACCTGATGTTCAAGAAGGTAGCTACATGTTTTGTAATGAATCTGTAAGTTCTCCCAATTACCAAAAGTTTGGTGCCCGTGATGAGAATAGCTACTTGCTTGCTGGGTCATCAACGTGTGTTGGTAAGTAATCCTTTAACTTCTTTTTAAAATTAATATGTGTTCATTATGTAATGATTGCTGTTATATTTAGTTCTTTCATATATGTTTGTAGGTAGTAGCACTTCAGTTTCGTATAATCGTTTATCTTCTATTACCTTATCTGCTTTGCCATTCATTCAAAATTCAGATACTAACCAAGGTATGTGTTCTTTGTTTTTTGTAGCTAAAATCCTTTACAATCACCTAATATACTTTAATTAATTTTTTGTTAATTGTATATATGTTTGATAGCAGGCGTAACAAATATGTATGAGGATATTGGTGATTGTATATGTGTCTGTACTTATTGCGGTGCAACATTTTGGTATGAAGAACGGTTAAGAGCCTCATCCACAACTCTGAATTATCACCGTTGTTGTGAAGGGGGTGTGTCGATTTACCTCCAGAACAATCTCCACCTAATACCATTATAGATTTGTTAGGCAATAAACATTTTATGGATAACATAAGAGCATACAACCAAATGTTTAGTATGGCTTCTTATGGTGCACACATTGATGATGCTATAAATAACGGCAGAGGGCCGTATGTATTTAGAATATCGGGCCAAGTTTATCATCGGATAGGTGCATTGTGTCCTGAAGAAGGAGATCCTCCACGTTATCTACAATTATATATATATGATACAGCTAATGAAGTAAATAATAGAATGAGATATTTTGGTGGTAATAGCTAAACAGGTATTAGTTATGAAGTAGTAGAGAAACTTATTGATATGTTGAATACAGAAAATGAATTGGTTAAGCTATTTAGGACAGCTAGGGATAAGATTTATGATCCTGCTGTTCCAGATCTAAAGGTTAAGTTATATAGCGTAATAGGCACAAGGCAATATGAACTGCCAACCTCTGATACCTTAGGAGCTATTGTTTATGACTTTGGTGATAATACTCGAACTGATTACGACTTAATAATAGAATGTAAAGGAGGTACTCCTCAACGAGTAAACAAACTACATCCATCGTATATGTCTCTTCAATTCCCTTTGCTTTTTGTTTTTGGTCAACCTGGATATCATCCAGGTTTGACATTAAGGGATGTAGGTCATTCCAGAGGTAATAGGAAAAAAAACAAAATGACTATGAATATGTTCTATAGCTATCAATTACACGATAGATACAACAAATTTGGACTTTTGTCAAGATGCGGTCGGTTATACCAACAATATATTGTGACTGCCTACTGTAGTTTAGAGTTAGATAGACTTGATTATATCAGGAATCATCAACAAGATATACGAAATGAATACATATCTGGTTTGTATGATGCGTTATATAGGGGTGATCACTTTGGATCTGATGTAGGTTCAAGAACCATTTTACCAGCATCTTTTACTGGTGGTCCGAGATATATGTACAGCCATTATTTAGATGCGTTAGCAATATGCCGTGTTCATGGAAATCCTAGATATTTTATAACATTTACCTGCAATTCAAAGTGGCCAGAAATTAGACGATACCTTGGAAAATATCAATATTTAACAGCTAATGATCGTGCCGACATAGTTGCTAGAGTTTTCTACATGAAACCGAAGATGTTTATAAATGTTTTAAAAGAGGAAGAATTATTTGGAACCTACACAGCAGGTACAATACTCATAGTCTTTTATTTGTTAAATCATTCAATATGTATATATATACATATATATTAAAAAAAAAAAACTACCAGTTTTATATTTCATATGCAGAATTACTTTACACTTCTAATTAGATTGTCATAGTCTATTTTTCGAATAAAATAATTGAATTTCAGTCACAAATGGTAGATATAAATAAATGGCCGCTGCGACATTTTTAAAAAATAGTCTTAAAAATTGATTAGCAACTGACTATGTTTTTTTACTGTCTATTACAATATGTAGTTTTATGCACAGTTGAGTTCCAAAAAAGAGGCCTACCGCATTGTCATACGTTATTGTGGATCAAGTCTGCATCAAACTCATCTGATCCCCGTGACGTTGATCAATATGTATCTGCCGAATTACCGGATCCAAAAACAGATCCAGATGGTTTCAAAGTAATATCAGAAATGATGATGCACGGTCCATGCAGCTCAGTTAACAGAGATGCCCCGTGTATGCAAAATATTGAAACGGGTTCATCATCTTCCTACAACAAAAATGTTATGTGTGCCAAAAAATTCCCAAAACCTTATAATGAAAGCACCTATTTTGATAAAGATGGGTATGTGCATTATCGTAGGCGTGATACAGGAATCTCAGTGGACAAAGGTATGAATTAAATTTTTTTTTTTAATACTATATACAACTTTAATTACTGTTTTAAATTGCATGTAACTTGATAATGGTTATTGACAAAGCATATGCTATTATTTTCTCAGGTATATGCAGACTTGATATTGGATATGTCGTACCATATAATCGAGTTTTGTGCCTTCGATTCCACGCGCATATTAATGTTGAATGGTGCGGCTGGACAATGTTGATAAAGTACCTTTTCAAATACATATCAAAAGGCACGGACCGTATAGCCGCCCATATACCTAGACCGATAGGAAATGCTTCATCAAGCGATGCACAACAACCATCAAATATTGATGAAATCCAAAACTTTGTAGATGCTCGCTTTATTTGTGCTCATGAGGCTTCTTGGAGAATTTTCAACTTCCCAATACACTTCAGAGAACCAGCAGTACAAATTCTTTCAGTGCATTTAGAAAATACGCAATTAGTGAAATTCCGTTCCAACCAACGAATACGATCCATTATTAAAAATCCCATCAACAAAAAAACAACTCTCACAGAATGGCTGTATTACAACAGATGTTCAACTGATGGGAGACATCTTACTTATCTAGATTTCCCACTAGAATTTGTGTGGGTTTTAAACGAGAAAAGATGGAAACGAATATTCAATCTTAATAAGCCATCCATTGGTAGACTGTCATACATGCATCCTGCATTTGGTGAAGTTTTTTTCCTTAGGATGCTATTATGTCATCAAAAAGGTTGTACTTCATTCAAAGACGTCATGACAGTTAATGGTTATCTATATTGCACATATCGAGAGGCGTGCTTGGCAATGGGTCTTCTAGGTGATGACAAAGAATGGCTATCTGCCATAGAAGAGGCAAGTGTAAGTGCAACATCCGCTGAGCTTCGTACTCTCTTTTCTCACATATTTATGTTTTGTGATGTTGCTGACCCATTAAGATAATGGAAGCAAACTTGGAAGCTAATGTCGGATGA
The DNA here is from genome assembly GCF_046630445.1 of Rutidosis leptorrhynchoides. Classification (NCBI taxonomy): domain Eukaryota; kingdom Viridiplantae; phylum Streptophyta; class Magnoliopsida; order Asterales; family Asteraceae; genus Rutidosis; species Rutidosis leptorrhynchoides. The sequence goes on from NC_092333.1 coordinate 171,852,356, forward strand.
CATTCCAATCCAGACAGCAGCAACTTTACACATGTCCAAAATAACAATAAATTCAGACGATTTAGAAAGTTACGTTTTGTATGAATTACAAATCCTCCTAACTGAACATTCAAGAAATGTAACCGACTTCGGATTACCAGCGGTGCCACAAAATTTATTGGATGATCTGCACAATAGGTTAATTATGGAAGAAAGAAATTATGATCGAGAGGCTCTATCAAATGAAAAAACCATACTGTTAACACAACTCAATCAGAAACAACGAACTGTATACGATGCAGTAATGAACTCGAACGCCAACCAGAAACAAGAGCTGATTTTTGTTTATGGACACGGTGGTACGGGAAAAACATTTCTTTGGAAAACATTAACAACATCATTACGAGCTGAAGGAAAAATAGTCCTAGCAGTCGCCTCATCTGGAATCGCCTCATTATTTTTACCATCAGGTCAAACGGCTCACTCACGGTTCAGAATACCAATCGATATAACTGATGAAAGTGTGTGTAATATAAAAAAGAAAACACACATGGCAACCTTGCTAAGAAAAACAGAGCTTATCATATGGGATGAGGTCCCAATGAATAATCGCAAATGTTTAGAAGAACTCGATCGGACGTTAAGAGACATTTTCGAGAAAGCAGACACTCCATTTGGAGGTTTAAGTTTCGTTCTTGGCGGGGATTTCCGTCAAACTCTTCCTGTCATAAAAGGCTGTGGCAAAGTAGAAATACTAGACGCTTCTATAACTCATTCACCTTTATGGAATCACTTCCATATAATAACACTCGAAGAAAACATGCGACTACAACAACCAAACCTCTCGGAAATTGATAAGGAAAATATTAGGTTATTTGCAAATTGGCTACTACAAATTGGAAACGGCACCATTGGCGAACCTGATGAATGTGATCCACATAACACATCATGGGTTAAAATCCCCAACCAATACTGTATCAGAGACGATGAAGATGGCCTCACAAACCTGATATCCTTCATATACAGTGACAAGTTACTATATCACCCCAACCCACTACAGCTACAACAACAGGCAATTGTATGCCCAAAAAATGAGACGGCTGATGCAATTAACGAAGCAATCCTGATACGAATCGAAAAAGAATCGAAAACATATACAAGTTATGACTCTGCAACTCCCTACAGCAATGACGGAGGACAAACAGAGTTATTATACCCAATGGAATATCTAAATTCTCAAAATTTTCCAAACCTACCACCTCATCAACTAACTCTGAAAACTGGAATTCCTGTTATTTTGCTCCGAAATCTAAACATAGCTGGTAGTCTATGTAACGGAACACGGATGATTACAACACAACTACTTTCACAACACATTGAGGCCAAAATCATCACGGGAACCAGAATCGGCCAAAAAGTTTACCTACCTAGAATCTCCCTTATTTACAAGGATAACGTGTTACCATATGTTTTCAAAAGAGTCCAGTTCCCAATAAAAGTATCTTATGCAATGACCATCAACAAGAGTCAAGGCCAATCTTTAAATAAAATTGGCGTCTATCTTCCTAAACCCGTTTTTGGTCATGGTCAACTCTATGTAGCCTTATCTAGAGCTACAACCCCACATGGTCTAAAAATTCTTATTAAAAAACAGGAGGGTCGAGATCATAATGTCACAAAAAATATTGTATATAAAGATTTTTTACAAACTATATTTAACTCACAGGTCAAATTCCTATATATATATATATATATATATATATATATATATATATATATATATATATATATATATATATATATATATATAAGTTAACAGCGCATATCTGTATATATTTATATGTCTACTTTACTCAGGAATAATAAAAACTAACAACAAAATTTTAATGATGAATGCAGGATGGAACACGAAACTGAAGTTGTACCAATATCTGCTTTACGCCCAGGAGATAGACTAAAAGCCATCGAGGTCATAGTCTACAGACAATGGGTAATCAAACGCCCCAAAACTCGAAAACCTGCTGGATTTTGCACACTCCTACTAGATATACACGTAAGCTTCTTTCAAAATCTACAATGATTCTAATTCTATTTTACACGATACTAAAACCATAAGCTATAATAATTTGGACAGGGAAATGCCATACAAGCCATATCAGATTTCAGTCAAAAACGCCATTTCACAGAGGTCGTCCAGATCAATTCAGCATTCAGATTGTCAAACTTCATCTGTCGATAAATCAACAAATACGACCAGGCAATATCAAATACAACATACTTATCAATTGGTGATCAACTAGCAATACAATCCATACCAGCTATAGGCTTTCCAACCCAACATTTCGAATTTACCCCCTTTAATCGTCTACAAATCTCAACGATTACTGGTACGTAACAAACAACAGCTAAATCATAAGCATGCAGAAAATAACAACATTTTATGACCAAATAGATTACATTGGATGTGTACTACCTATTGGAAATATCGAAGAAAGTGAAGGTAAAGCACCAAACAAGGAAATTACATATCTCCGAACAATAGAAATTATGAATACCAGGTAAACAACTTTCTTTTCCCATCATTACACAATTAACATATCACATACAAATAAAAAACTCAACACCTTTTATAACAGTGAAATGCCAATAGAGGTAACATTATGGGGCGAGATGGCGACAACATTTGACATGGAAACTTACCTCTCATTACCACCATCAGTCATCATAGCAATAACATCATGCTGGGTAAAGCACAATACATGTAAGTTCTCTACTTGAAAAAAAAAACAAAAAAAAAAAAAAAAAAAAAAAAACAAAACAAAACATAACCAGGATCGTAACTAAAGTTTTAACATTATTCAAATATATGTATTTTCTAAAAAACTAAATGTTGTTGCAGTTACAGGGAATACTCAACTTTCAACAACTTCAGCGAGTCAATACTTCTTCAACCCAGACATAGAAGATTTCCACCAATCAATCCAATTGTAATAAAGTCTTAAATACAATTTCAATTCCCATAATTAATTGCATTAACATTCCCAAATAATACTCTTACAGGTACAAAGAAATCATCGAGAAAAAGCCTCTGCTAATCGCAAATACGCTTGAACAACGAGCATACACACTTGCAGACTTAATGGAATACAACCCAATAACACAACAGGTAAAAACACAACCTTTTTCAATATTTGGAACGTATCATTATACAAACGTATGCATCTCTTGTGCTCTTCCTCTAGGCTTTGTATTTGTTGAATGGTTTGCTTCTAAATAAAAAATAGATGCATGCATTATTATTTATTATTGTTATTATTATTTTTTATGGTAATGGATGATGATGAAATAAAAAAATTGAGCACTATTCATCAATTATTATAAATTTAATTAAATTAATAGTGTAAAAAATAGTATTAACTGTTAAGTGATGCATCATGTCTACAAAATTTTTTACTTTGGATCTGTAATATGCTTTGTTTGTTTCTTCACTTCGTTTTGGATTCTTGTATCATGTGAATGTCTCCACTACTTGAACTTTTGTTTATCTTGCTTTCTCCTCCAGTATAAATAATTATTAATATAGATGTTCGTTGTTTATCATATCATCTGACAAAACATATAATGCAGGGACGATTTTACATATGTGAAGGCACAATAGGCTACATTCTGAGAAACAGAGATTGGTTCTACTACGGATGTCCAGCCTGCCGAAGAATCCTAAGTGATGACCCACCTTACGGACAGTGCAAAAACCACGACACAAAAGGCGAATACATTGCAAGGTATATTCAAACACTAAAACACATTACTATCTACATCAACTACAATTCTAATAATATTTTCTTACACAGCTACTCATTCAAATCCACATTCTCTGGCGACTCAGGAACAACAATATTTACATTCTTCTCAGATGCAGCTGACAAGTTAGTAGGTGTAGACTGCAAAACGTTGGTCACAACAATGGGCTACAATAACAAAAAAGAAATCCCACCACAAATCAAACAACTAGAAGGAACCAAACACACCTTGGAATTCAAATACAGCGACAGCACATATGGATTACCAGAGTTTATCCTAACCAAACTTATATCACCAACAACACCAACAACCAACCTACACGATGCGCCAACAACAAGCAACACTCCCATCCAAACCCCATTTCCTCAGACACCAAACACAGAAAAAGAACCAGCAGGAAACCCAAATGCCAAAAAGAGCCCTATTCCGTGAATCACAAGAAAGTACCTACAAAAAAAAGAAAGAATAAAGTCAGCTTAGTAGCAGTTTAATGTAGATATTATGCATGCATATATCTGAATAAAACAATAAAATATGCATATGTTATGTTTAGGAGCAGTTTAACTTACTGGCAGTTTAATGTAAATATTATGGATATATCTGGATAAGTTAGTAGCACTTTCTGGATAAGTTAGTAGGACTTTAACAATAAAGTATGTTTAGGAGCAGTTTAATGTATATATTTACTAGTATCGAAAACAATATGCACAACCGCACTACGAACCGAATTCCACCGCCGCAACGCGCGGTCGGTAACTTTCTAGTTTATTATCAAAATGAGAAGGCGGTTGTAAACATTTTGACTACCACGTTATTGTGATTGTGACAAGAAGACAAATTCGTGGTTTTTTAGGAGGTTTTTGTATGTGACATCTTAGTGTATTTTTTTTTTATTTTTTTTTGGCAAAAAACGAAAACTTTATTACAAATCTTTATCTCGGAAAGAGAAAAGAATACAAATTTTAAGTAAAAAATCTTTATCTTAGTGTAATTTTTGATGGGTTGGTTACGGCGAGAGTCAAATTTTAAGTAAAAAATTTTGGGTGACAAGTTAAAATGTGATTGAGTAATTGGATGTAAACGAAAATAAAATAATAATTTAAAAATGACGTGTCAACTTGATTAGGTGTCAAAATTTTCTTTCCCGTCTTGAAATAAATAGACGTTCATTTTTCGTCAATTGACGCCCTGTAAAAAATGTTATTGATATTGTTTAAATCATATACATTTCTTGTCGCAATATCGGTTTCGTTTATCGTGATTTTGTGTGTTTTTGCAGGTGTTTAGCTCATTTGTGGTTAAAGATTGAAGAATACATTCTTAGAGCATTGTTCGAAGTTTGTTGCGGATTTTTGAAGATACTTGAGCTCAGAAGTCGATTTGGGTTGCGCATCATCGCGTTTCAAGCATATCTGGCTATTTTGTAACGTTTTATGGCTGAACCGGAGAAGAAACACAAGTGGCATGGCGTGCCAGATCACCAGGTTCAACTTTGGTAGGCTCTTTGTGGCACGGCGTGCCGCATACTGGCATGATGTGCTACGCACGTTATTCTGGGTGTTGGACAAGGGTATCGAGCGGGAGAACTAGCAGTGAATTGCTCGAGCTTAATAGCTTACTGAGGCCGCTAGTCTCTGATCCGTCGATTGATGATTTGTGGCGTTGGTCCTTGAGTGGTAATGGAACTTCTGTCACGAAAATTCTTTCCGATTTAATTTTTTTTTAAAGTGTACCTCCAGGTGATTCGTCTCAAGGTGAAACATTGAGGAATAATCTGACTTAAAAAAAGGAGGAAGTTTTCATATCGCGGGCACGGAAAAGGTTACCTGTCTTATCGGAATTAGATAAGCGAGCCATCGACCTCCATTCCTTGCGTGGCATTCTATGTGACGACGATATCGAGTTGGTTGATCATTCACTCCTCTCATGTAGAATTGCTCTAGAAATTTGGAACAACAGTTTTTTGATTGATGGGGTTGTGATGGTGCATACCAACTTTGCTTTGAAAACATTTCTGTTTGTAACTCTTCTATGCAAACAACGGAAGTTGGTGCGAACAGTGGGGAGTTTATTTGTTGTCCCGTGGGGCCACGGAACACCGCTAGTTTGAAAATTTTCAGTAGAAAATACCCTGTACATTGTATAGGACACCACTAAATTTAATTGGAGGACCCCATATCTTTTGCGAATTTAAAGTTTTTCCCTTAAAATGTATATGACACCACTCTATTTAACTACTCGGACCCAATATATTTTCTGAAACTTGTAGTTTTTTGAAAGTAAACAACTATTAAAATAACATTCAAATATAATTAATTTTGAAAGAAAATTTAGGACCCATTGAGTTTTCATTCTGGAATCTTCACTGGGTGCGAAGATTTGACAAGCGGTAAAATGGGTGTGTGGTTATCTCATCTGAAAGAATCGAAACCAAAAAGTTTTCAAAAATGTGAGCTGGAATCCTCCGGTTGCGCTAAATGAGATTCAAGTTAAAAATTCCGAATGGATATCAAATCGGTCTAGGTTAGTAAAAATCGATTGGCATAATTAGCTTCACAATTCGAAGTCGTTTTTTGTGTAATTACTCCTGAGTTGGCCTATGTATTTCCATTAGGGGGCTTGACTATGGATGCTCTCTTAGTATCTTAACCTTTGTTTCCTCTTGTAATAGGTAGGCTATTTTTATTTAGGCTGACGCAATGCCTCCTCTTGCGAATTATATATGTGAGGCTTGAGTTTTTAATAAAATTTTCACTTTTCAAAAAGAAAAAAGAAAAAATTATATATCTATAGTAGCGTAATAACTCAAATTAGTTTTCTATTTCTTCTCACTAATTAAAAATAATAATCTCAACTATGGATCATGTTGTTTGTATATAATCAGTACTAAGGTAGTGTATGCATATCATATATACATACATACGTGAGTGTATATGCGTGTGTCGTGCTTTTTTGCACAGGAACGGCAAAATTGACAATATACAGAGATGCAGAATTGTGGTGGTAGCATAACACATGCGAGCATGGATATGGGCAACCCACAAATATCATCTGCTGCTGCTGCCACTTTGTTTTTTAGTACTATCTTTTTCGAAAACAACTATTCAACCTCTAATATCTTGACACGTGGAGATATCCCCTGCTAGCTGTTTTTACATTTTCCTTGGCCAAAAAGTTACTACAAATAAAACACTTTCATTGCCGAAAAGTTGCAATAGATAATACAGACTTACATGTTAATTATTTCCTATGCTCCAATTTAATAGTAAAATATGTTTCTTTTACGAATTGTTTCAATTTAATTTTCACTATCAAATATGAAAAGGTAATGTATTAAAGCTTACCATATTTTCACCAACTAAAAATTTAATTACAAAATTGAGATAAATCTTAAATTAATTAGTTAGGAGTAAGAATGTCATTATGTAAAAAGTCAGTAGTAAGACTAATACGAAGTATATTTTCTTAAATTAAGTGTTTATTATTTATGAACAATTAAATTGGAAAATACATAGTAAATTTCAGGCATTATTTAAATCCCATGAAAATTTAATTTTACCATTTTTATGTCGTCTAAATTTTATTTTTAACTTAATTTAAAAATTTTTAAAATTTATTTTCTACTTATTGGCGGTAGGTCCACTCGGAAGCAATCTTTCTATCCGTTGAATAGAGAGAGGGATGACTTTCTCTACTTTTGAGAGTGTTTTTCACTCTGGGTGGATAAATGACTTGTTTTTATTCTCGAATAGGGTAATGATTGTCTACATCTCACCTCCCACATACACCACTCATGTAGTATTGGGTTTCGTTGTTGTATAGTACTCCGTAATTATTAATTTTTTTTAATGACAACTCCAGTGGCGGAGCCACATGCAAATAAGGGGGTGCAAGTGACACCACTGAATTTGAGTTTGTTATGTATACTTTTTAGGCCTTTAAATGAGTGACACCATTCAATTTTAACCATGACACCACCGTATTTCATATCACTCATTCATCATAATATTATAATGGTTTATTGGCCCACTACAAAGGTTCATATCACTAATTATTTTGAGATCGAGTAGAAAAATAATGTGAGTGTGAAGTACTTATAATTTATATAACAATAAGTGATATTAGTATACAAGTTAACATGGTTCTTTTATGTTGGTACCAAACCATAGTTCAAAATTAGTGACTCGGTAAATTTTCAATGTTATTTTGTGACACCACTGATCTAAAATCCTGGCTTCGCCTCTGGACAACTCTATGGATTATTATTAAAAATTTAAAAGACTAAAAAAAACTTAGCTTATACATACATAAAAGTAAATCATTTTGTAAAAAATAACAACTCATGAACTACAATTTTTGGCATTAATTTTAATGACAACTCTAAAGTTTGCCATAAAAAAGTTCTATTTTTATACACTCGATTCGTTCTAACTTTATTGTTAATAATAAAAACAAGCATGTGATCAGTCACACGATGCAGCTGTCGACCATATTTTCACTTAGCGTGTATATAAATGTTATAATGCTGATATATCTGAGATGATTTATTTTGCAGCTGCTATTTTTTATTATATTCCATTAAAAGCATATTGTACGTTCAAAATTATACGATCTTTTACGGTTCTTCTGCTCGTTTAATCTCTCTCCTTTTCTTCAATTTTTTGGCAGGGGCCTCTGTTATCAACATGAAGTAGTTAGTCATGGGTATAAGTTAAGTGTTTTGGTAGTGGTAACTTGCAATGTTTGTGTCTAACTGATTGAAATGCTAGTTGTCGTTTTGCACGAACACTATCTTCTTGAAAACTTGTAGCGTATGCTGATAAGTTTGTTGCTTCTAGTTTGCGCCTGTTAAGCAATGTTGCATTAAATAAATTATCATATAATTTCGTAAAACAAAGTATGGCAAAATTAACCCGTAACCCATGGTAACGCAACTGAAAGTTAGCTTCGCAAATGGTACAACTTTAACTACAGTCACCCTAATCTTACACACCTGATAAACAAACCAACAAAATAAGGGAAAACAACTATAAAATAAATAATGAAGTGAAATAACAAAGTCATTCAATTACAAAATATCAAACTCGGCATACCTTCAGAATTGAACTGTCCAACGTATATGTGATCGTTGTAAGTAAATGATCGTACCAAACACTCGCTACTCATCACTGTCAATAACAGCTTATTATCTAGTAAAAAGATAATAATTAGTAGGTACATAATTATGCAAACATACAGGAACATCTGGTGAACTGATGATAGAAGCTTGAGAAGTCTGCATTTCACTTCTAGAAGACTTAATAGCACAGGACAGTTGATAAGAAGATGAAGTCGTGGTACGATTATGATAACTCAATGTATTTCTAGTTGTAGTTAGTCTCGAAACATAGAAGGCATGTTTGCAAGACACAAATCATGATTAATATCGCCAACTTAAGCATTAGCATCACCAAAAGGATCAAAATAAAACATGTAAAAATAAATGTAAATATAAGAAGTTACTTCATAATGACGTCACAAAAACCTTCTCCAATAACCTAATACAACAGGACAACAACAGCTGGTAATCATAGCAACGACAACAGCTTAAGAAAATAACAACATGTTGCAACTAACGCAACATCAAACGTTGTGGCTGCAACACGAATAATACTTACAGCATATGCGTTCGAGAGTTACCTGCAATAATACAAAGTAGCAGTAATAAGTATAATTATATTTTATTTACTTCAATTAAGTAATAGTATCTGGGATAATAATAATGACATTTGGATTTTATCAGAATTAGGTACATATGGTGGATTGTGATTAGTACAACTCTGGTTATTTTAATTTTATGTTTCCATGAGAATGCTGGATAGTTTATTATATGTGCAGCAAGTTTATAAGACGGAAACGAAATAGGTGTTGGAAGCTTTGACGAGCCCAACACACCCACTATAGAGGATCTAGACTATACTAAACTCACTACACCAACACTTTGACGTTGATTAGCCTTTAATTTTATGAATTCTTAGTGCACAATAGTACTTAGGCGACAGTGTCGACCATATATCATTTAGGCGGTATAACCGACCATGTATCACTTAGGCGGCAGAGCCGACCATATAATAAGAACAACACAAGTGCACTAAGAACTTAAACACAAACTAAGGCTCAACCGGGAAACTTAACAAAGAACACTTTTATTAATACAAAATACAATTACAATATTACTTACTTACAAGTTTTTCTTCTCTACTCACACTCTTCTCACTTCTTACTTCTTCTCTACTTCTCAACTCACTCTTTTCACAACTTACTCACAAATGAAATCACCACCCATATTTATACTACTCCATGGAAACTTCTACACACTAGATTTTTCCATGAATAAATATCTAGATATTTTTACCACATAAAAATATCTAGATTTTTACATTTTAACATCTAGATTTTTCCTCATTAATATCTAGATATTTCTTTATTTTAATATCTAGATATTTACATACATTACTAATTCCATATTATCTAAATTTGCATTGCATTTTAACACTCCCCCTCAATGCAAATTTTCTTCCAACGATGACTTGCAGACCATTCCAAGTGCTTCTCTGAATTTTGTAAACTTTGGTTTACTTAGGCTCTTGGTGAATATATCTGCAACTTGTTCATCTGACTTTGTTGGCACCATCTTGATCTCCCCTTCAAGGACCTTCTCGTGAACATAGTGATAGTGCACTTCTATATGTTTTGTTCTCGCATGAAAGACTGGATTTTCTGCTAGACGTATAGCTGATAAGTTATCGCAGAAAACCTTTACTTGATAATCTGTTGATTGATGAAGATCTTCCATTAGCTGCTTCAACCAAGTAATTTCTTGTGTTGCTGATGCTGCCGATCGATATTCTGCTTCGGTGCTTGATAAGGATACAGTTGGTTGTCTCTTGCTGCACCATGATATTACTCTTGATCCAAGACTAAACATGTATCCAGTTGTTGATCGTCGTGTATCATAGTCTCCAGCGTAATCAGCGTCACAATATCCAGTCACGTGACATTCTTTTGTTTTCTTGTACAAAATGCCAAAGTTAATAGTGCCTTTAACATACCTTAAGATGCGTCGTACAACATCAATGTGAGGCTTCTTCGGATTGCTCATGTATCGACTAACCATTCCAACTGCATAAGATATGTCTGGCCGGCTTAGTGTGAGATAAATAAGACTTCCAACCATCTTTCGATACATGGTAACATCTTGAAGACTTTTTCCTTCATCTGCTCGTAGTTTTGTATTCGGATCCATCGGAGTTGAGATAGGTTTGCAATTAAGCATTCCGTACTTTTGTAAAAGATCACGCGCATATTTCTGTTGTCCCAGAAATAATCCTTCTCTTTTCTGCTCTATTTCGAGTCCAAGAAAATGTTTGAGTTCTCCAAGCTCCTTCATATGAAATCTGATAGACAGATTCTCTCTTGTTCTTTGGATCTCCTCATAGTGATCTCCCATGATGATTAAGTCATCCACATATACTAGCACTATGGCTAGTTTTTCTTGATCTTGTTTCACAAATAAACTAGAATCTGAAGGAGCAACTGTAAAACCACTTTGTACCAAGAACTCACCAATTTTACCGTACCAAGCTCTTGGAGCCTGCTTCAAGCCATATAGTGTCTTCTTTAATTTGCAGACATGCTCATGATGGATCTTGTTCTCAAAGCCTCTTGGTTGCTCCATATAAATGTTTTTGTCAAGTTCTCCATATAAGAAAGCGTTCTTGACATCCATCTGCCATAACTTCCAAGATGTGCTAGCGGCTAAAGCTAGTAGAGCTCGAATTGTTGTGATCTTCGCCACTGGACTAAACGTTTCTTCATAATCCAGCCCATATTGTTGAGAAAAACCTCTAGCAACAAGTCGAGCTTTATACCTTTCAATGGAGCCATCTGGTCGAGTCTTCACCTTGTAAACCCATTTACAAGATATTGGCTTTACATCTTTTGGCTTTGGAACTAAACTCCATGTCTGGTTTTCTTTTAGTGCATTAATTTCTTCTTCCATCGCTTTCTGCCATTCTTGACTTTGTGCTGCTTCTTCATAAGTGGAAGGCTTAATAGGTATTGATTCATCCACATGAGCAGCATTGGCATACCTTGGATTAGGTTGTCTCGGCCTTGCTGACCTCCTTAATTCTTGTGCATGCTCCTCGACTTCCTTTTGGCTTGGACGAACCTCCTCGGATATAAATTAATGTACACCAGTTTTCCATGGACTCTTTTCCTTAGAGTATGACCCTTCTCCTTCTTTTATTGGATCCAATATCTGCTCTTTAGGATCTTCTTTTTCTTCTGGACCTTCTTCTAATTCATGAGATTCTGGAAGCTCTATCTTTTGAGGTGACCACCATGAAGAAGCTTCATCAAATATCACATTTCTTGAAGTATGACACTTTCCGGTATTTGGATCACAACATCTCCATCCTTTTCTTGATTCATCATAACCCACAAAAATGCACCGAATTGCCTTTTTATCAAATTTGCTTCTTAGATGATCTGGCACGATGACGTTGCATACACATCCAAAAACCTTGAGATGGTTGACGGTTGGCTTGATCTTCCATAATATTTCATACGGTGAAATATATCCTAACTTTGTTTGTGGGAGTCTGTTAATCACGTATGAAGCCGTCCTCATACATTCGGCCCAAAATCTTCCTGGTACATTCTTACCATGAAGCATACTTCGACAAGTTTCAGCAAGATAACGATTCTTACGTTCTGCCACTCCATTCTGTTGTGGAGTATTAGGGCAAGTTAATTGCCTTCTGATCTTGTGCTTCTCAAGATAGATATTGAACTCGGTTGATAAATATTCTCCTCCATTATCTGTGCGTAAGCATCGAATCTTAGTATTGAGCTCACTTTCTACCTTGTTCTTGAACTCTTTAAACTTCAGAAAAGTCTCCGACTTCTCCTTCATGAAGTAAACCCACACATATCTTGAGAAGTCATCAATGAATGTCACCATATATTTCATACATCCAAGTGATGTTTGTTTCACTGGGCCGAAGACATCTGAGTGTATGAGCTCTAGTGGTGTCTTGGACTGATGCGCTGACTCTTTGAATGGCAATTGGTGAGCTTTACCAAATTGACATCCAGCACAAATTGTATCTGTTCGGATATCAATTTGAGGAAGCCCATTTACTATGTGTTTCACCATCATCTCCTTTAACTTGTTGTAGCTCACATGCCCAAGACGTTCATGCCACAGATCAGTCGTCTCATTCTTTCGAGTCTTATCCACATAAGCTGTTTCAGCAGATAATACATAGATCGATTCTATTCTTCTTCCATGCATAACTGGATTGCCAACCACCTTCACTCTCTTGAATACGGACACATCTTCTGGTCCAAAGAGCACATAATTCCCTTCTGCTGTCAATTGTGGTACTGACAGTAAATTCTTCTTTAGGCCAGGGACAAGATACACCTTCTCGAGTTGAAGCTTATGAGATCCACCTTCACTTGGAATTATTGTCTTTCCAATGTGAGAAATAGATAACCTTGAATTGTCGGCTGTCAACACGACTCTCTTTCCTTTGTAATCATCCATTTCTTGCAGCTTCGTCTCATCATTGGTCATATGATTTGAGCACCCAGAATCGATGATCCAATCATCTTTGTAGTTTATTTTTGACTTTAAAGTTGTTGTAAGAGCTTGATCATCTATGTCAGCTTCAACAGAGAGTCCAGCTTCCGCATCCCATGTTTCCTCATTAATGGATGCTTCGAATGTGACCTCTTTCTTCTCATCTCTTGCGGTGGCCACATTTCCTTCGAAAGTTCGCCTTCTGGGGAATCTACAATCTCGAGCAAAATGACCCTTCTTGCCACAATTGAAGCATTCACCATTCTTTCTCTTATCATTCTCTCCATATTGTTGGCGATGATCTTTTCTTCCTTGTTGAGCTCCCCCTGAAGCATTGCTTTTTGGTTTTAGATGACCTTTGCCTCCATATGTATGTCTTTCTTTCGTCACCTTTTGTCTTCGAGACATAGCTTTCTTCTTATTGGTGAAGAGTGCTTCTTCTCCATCTTTTATGGTTACTTCATTCATCTGCTTGGCTAATGCCTCTTGATTAGCCAATAAATTCTCCAGCTCTATTAATGATGGTTGAGTAGGCCATCCTCTCACAGCGGCTATAAATCCATTATACTCAGATCTTAAGCCGTGGATGATAATTCTCTTCATCCTTGCATCACTCACTTTCTCTTCAGGAGCAAGTTGAGATATCTCACGGCAAATAGATTTCACCTTGGTGAAATACTGAGAAATAGACAGACTTCCTTGTGAGATACCCGCGAGCTCATTTTCCAAGAGCTGGAGGCGTGCTTCATTCTTCTTTGAAAATAATTTCTCAAAAGTTTCCCAAGCTGCCTTTGGTGTTTTCTCGTCACGGATGTGCTCCAATAGATCCTCCTCGATCGTAGTCTTTAGTATAAATAAAGCCTTCCCGGCCTTGATGTTCCATTTTCTCAAGGCTTCGGCATTTTCTTTCGGTGGAGGCGTTGTGTCACTGCCAGCAACTATTTCCCATAAATCCTGTCCTTGTAGGTAGGATTCTATGCAAGTCCGCCAATAACCATAGTTGTGGTTATTGAGACTCTTGATTCCACAGCTCATACTTGCAAGATCTGCCATCATGACGTCCAACGTCCAATAAGCTTGGTCCCTGACCGATGAGCTTTCACAGTTCCTAACTGTGCTCCGACAGAATCTCCCTTAGAGCCTTGGTGAAAACAAGTCGATGTAAAGGTCCAACGTTTACCGATTTCCTCCACTAGAAATGGTCTCGAATGACCCGCTCTGATACCAATTGTTGGAAGCTTTGACGAGCCCAACACACCCACTATAGAGGATCTAGACTATACTAGACTCACTAGACCAACACTTTGACGTTGATTAGCCTTTAATTTTATGAATTCTTAGTGCACAATAGTACTTAGGCGACAGTGTCGACCATATATCATTTAGGCGGTATAACCGACCATGTATCACTTAGGCGGCAGAGCCGACCATATAATAAGAACAACACAAGTGCACTAAGAACTTAAACACAAACTAAGGCTCAACCGGGAAACTTAACAAAGAACACTTTTATTAATACAAAATACAATTACAATATTACTTACTTACAAGTTTTTCTTCTCTACTCACACTCTTCTCACTTCTTACTTCTTCTCTACTTCTCAACTCACTCTTTTCACAACTTACTCACAAATGAAATCACCACCCATATTTATACTACTCCATGGAAACTTCTACACACTAGATTTTTCCATGAATAAATATCTAGATATTTTTACCACATAAAAATATCGAGATTTTTACATTTTAACATCTAGATTTTTCCTCATTAATATCTAGATATTTCTTTATTTTAATATCTAGATATTTACATACATTACTAATTCCATATTATCTAAATTTGCATTGCATTTTAACAATAGGCTCATATAAGTGGATAAAATCAAGCAAGAGAGTATGAATCGTAATGGTTGCAAACTATAAGTTGCCCCGCCGACGTAAGAAATCATTTTAACTCATTTCTTGACCCAACTTCTACAAATTAATCATCATAGCCTCTTTTAATAACCTTCTTTCTAAAAGCATGATACATTTTTGTTCAGAGTTGTGAGAAACGTAAGGCAAAATTGTTTATACAGATGCGTCCAGTGACTAAAGATAACAACTCAAAAAATGTGTTGCTAATCTTTGTGGTCCTCTTTATGGCTCAAACATATGCGTAAACCAAGCTACTGAAAATGAATCGCCATGGCTGTAATCAGAAAATTGTCCTGCCAAGTTACGAAAACATTTATTCAAGTTGCTCCGTCGACGCTCACTATGTTCATCATCACAACCCATTTGTTAGCGTCAAACATATTGTGTAACAACCCAGAATTTTTCAACGTTTATTATTAATATTTATTATTAATACTTGTGCTTTAATAAATGTATTTTTGTACATTTACTTTTTACCGTATTTAACTTTACTTGGCCCGACTAGTCTTTGTGACACGCGTACTTTTCTCGAATAATATTTTTGAATATTATTTACATTCATGATTAATTTTTATTAATCATTTTTAATTAACTAAGATTAGTGGTTAACTACTTGGGCTTTTATTTACTTGTTGGTAACTTGGGCTTGGACTTTTATTTTATGACTAGTAAGCCCACCCTACACATTATTGGACTTGTAAGCCCAACATATTAACTAGTATTACATTAAGTGTAAGCATGGTTAATTAAATTAATTTAAAGACAAAACACTTCAAGCATGCAAGAGTCTTTTAACCTTATTACTCTTCCTAGCTTTTCTCATCCTTCCAACACTTGAAAGCAAGTTTTTGACTTCCCCTTTGAGCCAAGAAAACCGTCCATCTCATGTAGCTAGGAGGGAGTTTTTATTTTTCAATTTTTGATACATATACTCTTGTATTTCATTTCCTTTACACACACATACATATCACACTTCAATTTTTCTCTCTTTTCTCTCTAGCTTGTAAGTAACTTGTCTTATTTTTTCTTCTTTTCCCCTCTTAAAAACCGTAGCATACATACATACATCATCATCATCTAAATTACTTGCTTGTTACTTGTTGTTTGTTGGTTGTTATTCAAGATCAAACTTCCTAGTTTGCATCTTCATAGATCTTGGTTACTTCCATCTCTTTTGTTGATGAAGAACCAAGAACAAGAACTCAAACTTGTTAGTTTGTAGTTCTATACTTAAGTATTTTCAAGATCTAGAGTTCATAAACTTGATGATCTTCTTTGTTTTCATGTTTGTAGACTTAAATCCTAAGATTCAAACTTTGATTTGAATCTTCCTAACTATGAAACAAACATGACATAATACTTGTAGATCTAGTTTATTTCTTCACTTTACTTACTTTAAATTTGTGTTTGATTGTTCATGGTCAAGTATTACTAGTTAAAACTTGATCTCATACTTCTTGAAACCAAAGTTAACTTTGTAAGTTCAAGAACATGGAAGTATAACTTTTTAGTTATAACTTCATATACTTGTGTTGGATTTAACTTAAGAACTTTAGATCTAGACTTTTGTGTCTAGGATCTTCAAGATCTAACTAAGAACTATGTTCTACAACTTAAGATCTTGTTTGCTTAAGTTTATTTTCAAGTTTATAGTTTAATATTACTTTTATAACTCTTGTATGTGTTGGATCTAAGATCTTGATGTAACTTTGGTTCATCAAACATCATACAACTCTTAAGTGAGTTGTTCTACATATCTTAGACTTACACTAGTGTCATGGTAGTCAAAACTTGGTTAATATTACTTTTAGAGTTCATGTATGTGTCGGATCTAAGATCTTGATGTAACTTTGGTTCATCAAACTACATGCAACACTTAATTGAGTTGTGCAACTTATCTTAGACTTACACTAGTGTTATGATGGACAAACCTTGGTTAATATGATGCAAACACATAAACAAATTGTACACTTGAAGCTATATGCATCAAGGATGAGAACCGGGATGAGCACCAAGCACCAAGAACCCACCAGAACACTCTAACTTACTGTTTTCTGGGTCTGACCCGACCACCTGGGCTACTGTAAAGCTGATTTTAAGTTAACTCTGTTCGAGTAGATAATTTTTTGTTTAAGACTCGTCTTAATCCGAGTTACGGTTTAAGATCTATGGCCCTCCGAGTGTCACTATGTCCTTTTAACGTTGTGCTGAAAATTCTGACCTACTCGCACTTAAACCGTCACCACGGTCAAACAAAGACGAGTTTGGTTCTGGAATTTATACAGCAACTAAAGGACTCATATACAGAGCCATGGCCACTGATCTCACCTGATTTCAGTAGGTATAGAGGTCGTGGTGACTGATCGAAGTCAGCCTTTGTTTTAAACTCTTTTCTTGAATGAAACTTACTTTACACTTTTTGTTTGATGATGAATGATGATGATACTTAAGACCTAATTTACATACATTTAAACCTTTGGGAACGACTTACTGACTTAGTAACTTTTGACTTAGGTTGAGGACTTTTCGGACCTACATACTTGCTTACTTTTCCCGAATCAACTTTACTACTACTTTACCACTGTGAGTTATATCATCCCTTTTTACTTTAACTATTTTGGGAACTGAGAATACATGCGCATTTTACATTTTACATACTAGGCACGAGTACTTAAACTTTATATATGTGTGGGTTATACAACGGCATAAACATTCCCTTTAGCTCGGTAACGTTTAGTCATTGGTTTTTGAACCGGTGAACGCGAATCTTAGATATGGATCCATAGGGTTTGACATCTCCACTCGGGCTAGTCGCGCTAGTATTTAACGGGTGTTTATGTCACGACCCGGAAAATTTCGAATTAATTTTAAACCAAACTCTCGATGCGATTTAGTATTCTTGACACAATAAGCAAAGTCTGTAAGGTTGAGTGTCAAAAAGTTTGAACTGTTTCCTATATTCAATTGACCTTCGATTGTTCTCGACGATTCATGAACTATAAATTGTAAATAGATGCATATGTATTTAAATATATAAATATATATATAATAATAATTTGAATTGTAATTCAAAATAATATAAAATATAATAAAAGTTAATAGGAATTTATATATATATATATATATATATATATATATATATATATATATATATATATATATATATATATATATATATATATATATATATATATATATAAAGTATATTAAATATAATTATTAAATAATAGTAATACTTGTTTGTCGATTTGTTGGTATTTAAAATAAGTGATTCAAACTTATGTGAATTTAAAATCAACGAAAGCTCATTAATAGACTACGTAAACTCCAGACTAGTTGAAAATACAATTACTATCTTATTTTGAATTTTAATTAATTTGTATATTTTAATTGGGATTGAACTCGAATGACATGTCAATTTTCATGATCGTTATGAAATGAGTTTAAACTTGAAATTATGAGAAGTTGAAATTAAATGTTGGTCCATAATTAAGTTTTATCAACTTTAAGTTGTTAAAAATATAATTAAATACCCTGAGTTAAGTTTAGTACTCTATACATATTATTTGGAACAGAAAGTAAATAATAGACGAACCTTTTTCATCAGGTTTCAAACAGGTAATGAGTAAAATAATAAAATATATTTAATCTAAAATTTTGAGATTTTTAGGAACACTTTTATACGACAACTGTTTAGTAATGGACACGATATAGTACTCCGCGAATTGAAAATATCTAAATCGTCGGCACATAAATTCAAAATCTTAATTATATGTTCACCTGTTTTTAATTATATTATAATATAATTATTATTATATTATTATTATTTACATTACTTAAAGTATCATCTATCTTCTCTATCTATTTAATATATATATATATATATATATATATATATATATATATATATATATATATATATATATATATATATATATATATATATATATATATATATATATATACATCATTCATATACTTAAGGATTCATAAACATCTTGATCACCATAACTGTCCACAACCACCACCCTCAATCTTTTACCTTCTCACTCATCACTCTCTCTTAAATTCAAAAACCAATATAACTGATACCATAGAACCTAGTTACTATTCTGTTTTCTGTTCGGTTTCAAACACCAAAGCCGAACCATGATCAACTACTGCTACGCCTACTGTTTTCTTTTAATATTCTAACACCATAACCACAACCGCTACCACTTCATCTCCCTCCTCCTCTCTATCTATATCTCTCTACTTACTACCAATCAATTATATTTTGCTGTTTCCCGTAATCTTTCTGTTTTGAACACCTTCATTAAACCACAAAAAAACCACCATCAAACCGCCAATTAAAACTGCTATACTATCGTGTTACTGCTGCTGCAGTTTATTTTTTTTTTCTTCTTCTTCTTTCTATTTCTGTCCAGCCGTGAACCATCACCAATCTTCATAAAACGCTGCATGTTACTCCATGATTGCAGTCGAACAAAAGCACCACGTATTATTATCATTAAACCGTGATTATAACTGTGATGGGACATACCTGCTACAATTGATCAATTTGCCTTTTTTTACCGAACCCCACCAAAAGAAAACCTACAGCTACTTTATGAATCATGTGGCTAATATTAAAACTAAAAGGAATTGGACTTGGGCCGTGATTCGATTTTGTTAGTTGGGCCTAGGGAAACTCTGTTGGGCCGTTATAGGGTGATTGGGCCGAAATGAAACATAAAACGGGTTAAATAAACTAGGTCCGTGATTTGTTCAGATAAAAAGAAACAGATAAATGGTTAAGGGTGTTTTTGGGTGTTCGAGAGGTCATGGGTTCGAGTCTCATATGAAATGTCCCGTTCTTATTGATTAAAAACGTTCCATATTAATTGATTTCGTTGCGAGGTTTTGACCTCTATATGAGACATTTTTCAAAGACTGCATTCATTTTTGAAACAAACCATAACCTTTATTTCATAGATAAAGTTTTTAAAAAGATTTACGTAGATTATCAAATAATGATAATCTAAAATATCCTGTTTACACGCGACCATTACATAATGGTTTACAATACAAATATGTTACAACAAAATAAGTTTCTTGAATGCAGTTTTTACACAATATCATACAAGCATGGACTCCAAATCTCGTCCTTATTTAAGTATGCGACAGCGGAAGCTCTTAATAATCACCTGAGAATAAACATGCTTAAAACGTCAACAAAAATGTTGGTGAGTTATAGGTTTAACCTATATATATCAAATCATAATAATAGACCACAAGATTTCATATTTCAATACACATCCCATACATAGAGATAAAAATCATTCATATGGTGAACACCTGGTAACCGACATTAACAAGATGCATATATAAGAATATCCCCATCATTCCGGGACACCCTTCGGATATGATATAAATTTCGAAGTACTAAAGCATCCGGTACTTTGGATGGGGCTTGTTGGGCCCGATAGATCTATCTTTAGGATTCGCGTCAATTAGGGTGTCTGTTCCCTAATTCTTAGATTACCAGAATTAATAAAAAAGGGCATATTCGATTTCGATAATTCAACCATAGAATGTAGTTTCACGTACTTGTGTCTATTTTGTAAATTATTTATAAAACCTGCATGTATTCTCATCCCAAAAATATTAGATTTTAAAAGTGGGACTATAACTCACTTTCACAGATTTTTACTTCGTCGGGAAGTAAGACTTGGCCACTGGTTGATTCACGAACCTATAACAATATATACATATATATCAAAGTATGTTCAAAATATATTTACAACACTTTTAATATATTTTGATGTTTTAAGTTTATTAAGTCAGCTGTCCTCGTTAGTAACCTACAACTAGTTGTCCACAGTTAGATGTACAGAAATAAATCGATAAATATTATCTTGAATCAATCCACGACCCAGTGTATACGTATCTCAGTATTGATCACAACTCAAACTATATATATTTTGGAATCAACCTCAACCCTGTATAGCTAACTCCAACATTCACATATAGAGTGTCTATGGTTGTTCCGAAATATATATAGATGTGTCGACATGATAGGTCGAAACATTGTATACGTTTCTATGGTATCTCAAGATTACATAATATACAATACAAGTTGATTAAGTTATGGTTGGAATAGATTTGTTACCAATTTTCACGTAGCTAAAATGAGAAAAATTATCCAATCTTGTTTTACCCATAACTTCTTCATTTTAAATCCGTTTTGAGTGAATCAAATTGCTATGGTTTCATATTGAACCCTATTTTATGAATCTAAACAGAAAAAGTATAGGTTTATAGTCGGAAAAATAAGTTACAAGTCGTTTTTGTAAAGGTAGTCATTTCAGTCGAAAGAACGACGTCTAGATGACCATTTTAGAAAACATACTTCCACTTTGAGTTTAACCATAATTTTTGGATATAGTTTCATGTTCATAATAAAAATCATTTTCTCAGAATAACAACTTTTAAATCAAAGTTTATCATAGTTTTTAATTAACTAACCCAAAACAGCCCGCGGTGTTACTACGACGGCGTAAATCCGGTTTTACGGTGTTTTTCGTGTTTCCAGGTTTTAAATCATTAAGTTAGCATATCATATAGATATAGAACATGTGTTTAGTTGATTTTAAAAGTCAAGTTAGAAGGATTAACTTTTATTTGCGAATAAGTGTAGAATTAACTAAACTATGTTCTAGTGATTACAAGTTTAAACCTTCGAATAAGATAGCTTTATATGTATGAATCGAATGATGTTATGAACATCATTACTACCTTAAGTTCCTTGGATAAACCTACTGGAAAAGAGAAAAATGGATCTAGCTTCAACGGATCCTTGGATGGCTCGAAGTTCTTGAAGCAGAATCATGACACGAAAACAAGTTCAAGTAAGATCATCACTTGAAATAAGATTGTTATAGTTATAGAAATTGAACCAAAGTTTGAATATGATTATTACCTTGTATTAGAATGATAACCTACTGTAAGAAACAAAGATTTCTTGAGGTTGGATGATCACCTTACAAGATTGGAAGTGAGCTAGCAAACTTGAAAGTATTCTTGATTTTATGTAACTAGAACTTGTAGAATATATGAAGAACACTTAGAACTTGAAGATAGAACTTGAGAGAGATCAATTAGATGAAGAAAATTGAAGAATGAAAGTGTTTGTAGGTGTTTTTGGTCGTTGGTGTATGGATTAGATATAAAGGATATGTAATTTTGTTTTCATGTAAATAAGTCATGAATGATTACTCATATTTTTGTAATTTTATGAGATATTTCTTGCTAGTTGCCAAATGATGGTTCCCACATGTGTTAGGTGACTCACATGGGCTGCTAAGAGCTGATCATTGGAGTATATATACCAATAGTACATACATCTAAAAGCTGTGTATTGTACGAGTACGAATACGGGTGCATACGAGTAGAATTGTTGATGAAACTGAACGAGGATGTAATTGTAAGCATTTTTGTTAAGTAGAAGTATTTTGATAAGTGTCTTGAAGTCTTTCAAAAGTGTATGAATACATATTAAAACACTACATGTATATACATTTTAACTGAGTCGTTAAGTCATCGTTAGTCGTTACATGTAAATGTTGTTTTGAAACCTTTAGGTTAACGATCTTGTTAAATGTTGTTAACCCAATGTTTATAATATCAAAAGAGATTTTAAATTATTATATTATCATGATATTATGATGTACGAATATCTCTTAATATTATATATATACATTAAATTTCGTTACAACGATAATCGTTACATATATGTCTCGTTTCAAAATCATTAAGTTAGTAGTCTTGTTTTTACATATGTAGTTCATTGTTAATATAATTAATGATATGTTTACTTATCATAATATCATGTTAACTATATATATATAACCATATATATGTCATCATATAGTTTTTACAAGTTTTAACGTTCGTGAATCACCGGTCAACTTGGGTGGTCAATTGTCTATATGAAACCTATTTCAATTAATCAAGTCTTAACAAGTTTGATTGCTTAACATGTTGAAAACATTTAATCATGTAAATATCAATCTCAATTAATATATATAAACATGGAAAAGTTCGGGTCACTACAGTACCTACCCGTTAAATAAATTTAGTCCCGAAATTTTAAGCTGTTGAAGGTGTTGACGAATCTTCTGGAAATAGATGCGGGTATTTCTTCTTCATCTGATCTTCACGCTCCCAGGTGAACTCAGGTCCTCTATGAGCATTCCATCGAACCTTAACAATTGGTATCTTGTTTTGCTTAAGTCTTTTAACCTCACGATCCATTATTTCGACGGGTTCTTCGATGAATTGAAGTTTTTCGTTGATTTGGATTTCATCTAACGGAATAGTGAGATCTTCTTTAGCAAAACATTTCTTCAAATTCGAGACGTGGAAAGTGTTATGTACAGCCGCGAGTTGTTGAGGTAACTCTAGTCGGTAAGCTACTGGTCCGACACGATCAATAATCTTGAATGGTCCAATATACCTTGGATTTAATTTCCCTCGTTTACCAAATCGAACAACGCCTTTCCAAGGTGCAACTTTAAGCATGACCATCTCTCCAATTTCAAATTCTATATCTTTTCTTTTAATGTCAGCGTAGCTCTTTTGTCGACTTTGGACGGTTTTCAACCGTTGTTGAATTTGGATGATCTTCTCGGTAGTTTCTTGTATAATCTCCGGACCCGTAATCTGTCTATCCCCCACTTCACTCCAACAAATCGGAGACCTGCACTTTCTACCATAAAGTGCTTCAAACGGCGCCATCTCAATGCTTGAATGGTAGCTGTTGTTGTAGGAAAATTCTGCTAACGGTAGATGTCGATCCCAACTGTTTCCGAAATCAATAACACATGCTCGTAGCATGTCTTCAAGCGTTTGTATCGTCCTTTCGCTCTGCCCATCAGTTTGTGGATGATAGGCAGTACTCATGTCTAGACGAGTTCCTAATGCTTGCTGTAATGTCTGCCAGAATCTTGAAATAAATCTGCCATCCCTATCAGAGATAATAGAGATTGGTATTCCATGTCTGGAGACGACTTCCTTCAAATACAGTCGTGCTAACTTCTCCATCTTGTCATCTTCTCTTATTGGTAGGAAGTGTGCTGATTTGGTGAGACGATCAACTATTACCCAAATAGTATCAAAACCACTTGCAGTCCTTGGCAATTTAGTGATGAAATCCATGGTAATGTTTTTCCATTTCCATTCCGGGATTTCGGGTTGTTGAAGTAGACCTGATGGTTTCTGATGCTCAGCTTTGACCTTAGAACACGTCAAACATTCTCCTACGTATTTAGCAACATCGGCTTTCATACCCGGCCACCAAAAATGTTTCTTGAGATCCTTGTACATCTTCCCCGTTCCAGGATGTATTGAGTATCTGGTTTTATGAGCTTCTCTAAGCACCATTTCTCTCATATCTCCAAATTTTGGTACCTAAATCCTTTCAGCCCTATACCGGGTTTCGTCTTCCCGAATATTAAGATGCTTCTCCGATCCTTTGGGTATTTCATCCTTTAAATTTCCCTCTTTTAAAACTCCTTGTTGCGCCTCCTTTATTTGAGTAGTAAGGTTATTATGAATCATTATATTCATAGATTTTACTCGAATGGGTTCTCTGTCCTTCCTGCTCAAGGCATCGGCTACCACATTTGCCTTCCCCGGGTGGTAACGAATCTCAAAGTCGTAATCATTCAATAATTCAATCCACCTACGCTTCCTCATATTCAGTTGTTTCTGATTAAATATGTGTTGAAGACTTTTGTGGTCGGTATATATAATACTTTTGACCCCATATAAGTAGTGCCTCCAAGTCTTTAATGCAAAAACAACTGCGCCTAATTCCAAATCATGCGTCGTATAATTTTGTTCGTGAATCTTCAATTGTCTAGACGCATAAGCAATCACCTTCGTTCGTTGCATTAATACACAACCGAGACCTTGCTTTGATGCGTCACAATAAATCACAAAATCATCTTTCCCTTCAGGCAATGACAATATAGGTGCCGTAGTTAGCTTTTTCTTCAATAACTGAAACGCTTTCTCTTGTTCATCATTCCATTCAAATTTCTTCCCTTTATGCGTTAATGCAGTCAAGGGTTTTGCTATTCTGGAAAAGTCTTGGATGAACCTTCTGTAGTAACCAGCTAGTCCTAAAAATTGGCGTATGTGTTTCGGAGTTTTCGGGGTTTCCCACTTTTCAACAGCTTCTATCTTTGCCGGATCCACCTTAATACCTTCTTTGTTCACTATGTGACCGAGGAATTGAACTTCTTCCAACCAAAATGCACACTTTGAAAACTTAGCGTACAATTCTTCCTTCCTCAATACTTCTAACACCTTTCTCAAATGTTCACCGTGTTCTTGGTCATTCTTTGAGTAAATAAGTATGTCATCAATGAAAACAATGACAAACTTGTCAAGGTATGGTCCACACACTCGGTTCATAAGGTCCATGAACACAGCTGGTGCATTAGTTAAACCAAACGGCATGACCATAAACTCATAATGACCGTAACGTGTTCTGAAAGCAGTCTTTGGAATATCATCTTCTTTCACCCGCATTTGATGATACCCGGAACGTAAGTCAATCTTTGAATAAACAGACGAGCCTTGTAGTTGATCAAATTAGTCGTCGATTCTCGGTAGTGGGTAGCGGTTCTTGATGGTAAGTTTGTTCAACTCTCGGTAGTCGATACACAACCTGAATGTACCATCTTTCTTCTTGACAAACAAAACAGGAGCTCCCCACGGTGATGTGCTTGGTCGAATGAAACCACGCTCTAAAAGTTCTTGTAATTGGCTTTGTAGTTCTTTCATCTCGCTGGGTGCGAGTCTGTAAGGAGCACGAGCTATTGGTGCAGCTCCTGGTACAAGATCTATTTGAAATTCAATGGATCGATGTGGGGGTAATCCCGGCAATTCTTTCGGAAATACATCGGGAAATTCTTTTGCAATGGGAACATCATTGATGCTCTTTTCTTCAGTTTGTACTTTCTCGACGTGTGCTAGAACAGCATAGCAACCTTTTCTTATTAGTTTTTGTGCCTTCAAATTACTAATAAGATGTAGCTTCGTGTTGCCCTTTTCTCCGTACACCATTAAAGGTTTTCCTTTTTCTCGTATAATGCGAATTGCATTTTTGTAACAAACGATCTCTGCTTTCACTTCTTTCAACCAGTCCATACCGATTATCACATCAAAACTCCCTAACTCTACTGGTATCAAATCAATCTTAAATGTTTCGCTAACCAGTTTAATTTCTCGATTCCGACATATATTATCTGCTGAAATTAATTTACCATTTGCTAATTCGAGTAAAAATTTACTATCCAAAGGCATCAATGGACAACTTAATTTAGCACAAAAATCTCTACTCATATAGCTTCTATCCGCACCCGAATCAAATAAAACGTAAGCAGATTTATTGTCAATAAGAAACGTACCCGTAACAAGCTCCGGGTCTTCCTGTGCCTCTGCTGCATTAATATTGAAAACTCTTCCGCGGCCTTGTCCATTCGTGTTCTCCTGGTTCGGGCAATTTCTAATAATGTGGCCCGGTTTTCCACATTTATAACAAACTACATTGGCATAACTTGCTCCGACACTACTTGCTCCTCCATTACTCGTTCCGACACCATTTGTTCCTTTCGTTCTATTAACCCCTGGTCCGTAGACCTCACACTTCGCCGCGCTATGACCATTTCTTTTACACTTGTTGCAAAATTTGGTGCAGAACCCCGAGTGATACTTTTCACACCTTTGGCATAGCTGCTTCTGATTGTTGTTGCTGTTGCGGTTATTATTGTTGTTGGGATGATTGTTGTAGTTGCTATTGTTGTTGTTGTTGTTGTTGTTGGGCCGTTTGTTGTAGTTGCGATTGTTGGGATAATTGTTGCGATTATTGTTGTAATTGCTGTTGTTGCTGTATTGGCGATTCTTATCACCGTTTTCCTCCCACTTTCTTTTGACTTGCTTCACATTGGCCTCTTCAGCAGTCTGTTCTTTAATTCTTTCTTCAATCTGGTTCACTAGTTTGTGAGCCATTCTACATGCCTGTTGTATGGAGGCGGGCTCGTGTGAACTTATATCTTCTTGGATTCTTTCCGGTAATCCTTTCACAAACGCGTCGATCTTCTCTTCCTCATCTTCGAACGCTCCCGGACACAATAGGCACAATTCTGTGAATCGTCTTTCATACGTGGTAATATCAAATCCTTGGGTTCGTAACCCTCTAAGTTCTGTCTTGAGCTTATTGACCTCGGTTCTGGGATGGTACTTCTCGTTCATCAAGTGCTTGAATGCTGACCACGGTAGTGCGTACGCATCATCTTGTCCCACTTGCTCTAGATAGGTATTCCACCATGTTAACGCAGAACCTGTGAAGGTATGCGTAGCGTACTTCACTTTGTCCTCTTCAGTACACTTACTTATGGCAAACACCGATTCAACCTTCTCGGTCCACCGTTTCAATCCGATCGGTCCTTCGGTTCCATCAAATTCCAAAGGTTTGCAGGCAGTGAATTCTTTGTAGGTGCATCCTACACGATTTCCTGTACTGCTAGATCCAATGTTATTGTTGGTATGTAGCACAGCCTGTACTGCGGCTATGTTTGAAGCTAGAAAAGTACGGAATTCCTCTTCATTCATATTCACGGTGTGTCGAGTAGTCGGTGCCATTTCCTTCAAAATAGTTAAATGGAACAAGTTAATCATACAGAATATTAAGAGTAGTTAATAGTATTTCGTAGCATAATATGAACTCATTTATAAAAGCTTTTTCTTCATATTAGCGTTTTATAAGTTTAAATTCGGGTAGTACCTACCCGTTAAGTTCATACTTAGTAGCTAATATACAATTCAACTACTACAATTCTATATGAAAAACTGATTATAATAATATTTCGCGTTCAAACTTTTACACAATATTTTACAAACTTACAATACCGCTTATTTTACATAAAGCATGAAATATAGCACACAATAACTTTGATACAAGATAGTTGTGAAGAAAATTCTAATTAGTACACAAGTCGTTCAGCAAAGGCAATAAAGACACGTAATTCATACGTCCAGAAACAAGTCATGCATTCTGGTTTTACTAGGATTACTTCCCATCCTTGGTCTTGTGGAACATAACCGTTATGGCCGTTGATAAGACAGCGTGTTGTAACGTCGTCAAAGGGACGAGGGTTACGTAATGTCCAACAGTCCCGTAACAATCTAAAAACCTCATTTCTTACCCCAATTACCGACTCCGTCACTTGTGGAAACGTTTTGTTTAATAGCTGTAGCCCGATGTTCTTTTTCTCACTTTGGTGAGAAGCGAACATTACTAACCCGTAAGCATAGCATGCTTCTTTATGTTGCATGTTAGCCGCTTTTTCTAAATCATGAAGTCCTATATTCGGATACATTGAGTCAAAATAATTTCTTAACCCGTTGCGTAAAATAGCATTAGGGTTCCCCGCAATATATGCGTCAAAGTAAACACATCGTAACTTATGGGTTTCCCAATGTGATATCCCCCATCTTTCAAACGAAAGTCTCTTATAAACCAAGACATTCTTGGAACGTTCTTCGAATATCTTACAAACTGATCTCGCCTTAAATAGTTGTGCCGAGGAATTCTGACCGACTCTAGACAAGATTTCATCAATCATGTCTCCGGGTAGGTCTCTTAAAATATTGGGTTGTCTATCCATTTTGTGTTTTTAAACTGTAAAATAGACAAGAGTTAGATTCATAAAAAAATACTTATTAATACAAGCAATTTTTACATATATCATAAAGCATAAGCACACTATATTACATATATTACACCACACGAATACAACTATCTTATTCCGACTCGCTCGTTTCTTCTTCTTCGGTTTTGGTTCGTTTTGCCAAGTTTCTAGGGATATATGATGTTCCCCTAATACGAGCCGTCGTGATCCACATTGGTTTAGAAAAACCTGGTGGTTTAGAGGTTCCCGGGTCATTGTTACAACTTAAGGACTTCGGGGGTTGACGATACATATAAAGTTCATCGGGGTTGGAATTAGATTTCTCAATTTTTATGCCCTTTCCCTTATTATTTTCTTTTGCCTTTTTAAATTCAGTTGGGGTAATTTCTATAACATCATCGGAATTCTCGTCGGAATCCGATTCATCGGAGAATTGGTAATCCTCCCAATATTTTGCTTCCTTGGCGGAAACACCATTGACCATAATTAACCTTGGTCGGTTGGTTGAGGATTTTCTTTTACTTAACCGTTTTATTATTTCCCCCACCGATTCTATTTCTTCATCCGGTTCTGATTCTTCTTCCGGTTCCGATTCTTCTTCCGGTTCCGACTCTTCTTCCGGTTCCTCTTCGGGAACTTGTGAATCAGTCCACGAATCATTCCAATTTACATTTGACTCTTCATTATTATTAGGTGAGTCAATGGGACTTGTTCTAGAGGTAGACATCTATCACATAATATCAAACGCGTTAAGAGATTAATATATCACATAATATTCACATGTTAAAAATATATAGTTTCCAACAAAATTTGTTAAGCAATCATTTTTCAAGTAAACACGGTCGAAGTCCAGACTCACTAATGCATCCTAACAAACTCGATAAGACACACTAATGCAAAATTCTGGTTCTCTAAGACCAACGCTCTGATACCAACTGAAATGTCCCGTTCTTATTGATTAAAAACGTTCCATATTAATTGATTTCGTTGCGAGGTTTTGACCTCTATATGAGATATTTTTCAAAGACTGCATTCATTTTTGAAACAAACCATAACCTTTATATCATAGATAAAGGTTTTAAAAAGATTTACGTAGATTATCAAATAATGATAATCTAAAATATCATGTTTACACGCGACCATTACATAATGGTTTACAATACAAATATGTTACAACAAAATAAGTTTCTTGAATGCAGTTTTTACACAATATCATACAAGCATGGACTCCAAATCTCGTCCTTATTTAAGTATGCGACAGCGGAAGCTCTTAATAATCACCTGAGAATAAACATGCTTAAAACGTCAACAAAAATGTTGGTGAGTTATAGGTTTAACCTATATATATCAAATCATAATAATAGACCACAAGATTTCATATTTCAATACACATCCCATACATAGAGATAAAAATCATTCATATGGTGAACACCTGGTAACCGACATTAACAAGATGCATATATAAGAATATCCCCATCATTCCGGGACACCCTTCGGATATGATATAAATTTCGAAGTACTAAAGCATCCGGTACTTTGGATGGGGCTTGTTGGGCCCGATAGATCTATCTTTAGGATTCGCGTCAATTAGGGTGTCTGTTCCCTAATTCTTAGATTACCAGAATTAATAAAAAGGGGCATATTCGATTTCGATAATTCAACCATAGAATGTAGTTTCACGTACTTGTGTCTATTTTGTAAATCATTTATAAAACCTGCATGTATTCTCATCCCAAAAATATTAGATTTTAAAAGTGGGACTATAACTCACTTTCACAGATTTTTACTTCGTCGGGAAGTAAGACTTGGCCACTGGTTGATTCACGAACCTATAACAATATATACATATATATATCAAAGTATGTTCAAAATATATTTACAACACTTTTAATATATTTTGATGTTTTAAGTTTATTAAGTCAGCTGTCCTCGTTAGTAACCTACAACTAGTTGTCCACAGTTAGATGTACAGAAATAAATCGATAAATATTATCTTGAATCAATACATGACTCAGTGTATACGTATCTCAGTATTGATCACAACTCAAACTATATATATTTTGGAATCAACCTCAACCCTGTATAGCTAACTCCAACATTCACATATAGAGTGTCTATGGTTGTTCCGAAATATATATAGATGTGTCGACATGATAGGTCAAAACATTGTATACGTGTCTATGGTATCTCAAGATTACATAATATACAATACAAGTTGATTAAGTTATGGTTGGAATAGATTTGTTACCAATTTTCACGTAGCTAAAATGAGAAAAATTATCCAATATTGTTTTACCCATAACTTCTTCATTTTAAATCCGTTTTGAGTGAATCAAATTGCTATGGTTTCATATTGAACCCTATTTTATGAATCTAAACAGAAAAAGTATAGGTTTATAGTCGGAAAAATAAGTTACAAGTCGTTTTTGTAAAGGTAGTCATTTCAGTCGAAAGAACGACGTCTAGATGACCATTTTAGAAAACATACTTCCACTTTGAGTTTAACCATAATTTTTGGATATAGTTTCATGTTCATAATAAAAATCATTTTCTCAGAATAACAACTTTTAAATCAAAGTTTATCATAGTTTTTAATTAACTAACCCAAAACAGCCCGCGGTGTTACTACGACGGCGTAAATCCGGTTTTACGGTGTTTTTCGTGTTTCCAGGTTTTAAATCATTAAGTTAGCATATCATATAGATATAGAACATGTGTTTAGTTGATTTTAAAAGTCAAGTTAGAAGGATTAACTTTTATTTGCGAACAAGTTTAGAATTAACTAAACTATGTTCTAGTGATTACAAGTTTAAACCTTCGAATAAGATAGCTTTATATGTATGAATCGAATGATGTTATGAACATCATTACTACCTTAAGTTCCTTGGATAAACCTACTGGAAAAGAGAAAAATGGATCTAGCTTCAACGGATCCTTGGATGGCTCGAAGTTCTTGAAGCAGAATCATGACACGAAAACAAGTTCAAGTAAGATCATCACTTGAAATAAGATTGTTATAGTTATAGAAATTGAACCAAAGTTTGAATATGATTATTACCTTGTATTAGAATGATAACCTACTGTAAGAAACAAAGATTTCTTGAGGTTGGATGTGTAGTGACCCGAACTTTTCCATGTTTATATATATTAATTGAGATTGATATTTACATGATTAAATGTTTCCAACATGTTAAGCAATCAAACTTGTTAAGACTTGATTAATTGAAATATGTTTCATATAGACAATTGACCACCCAAGTTGACCGGTAATTCACGAACATTAAAACTTGTAAAAACTATATGATGATATATATATGGATATATATATAGTTAACATGATACTATGATAAGTAAACATATCATTAAGTATATTAACAATGAACTACATATGTAAAAACAAGACTACTAACTTAATGATTTTTAAACGAAACATATATGTAACGATTATCGTTGTAAAGACATTTAATGTATATATATATCCTATTAAGAGATATTCATACATGATAATATAATAATTTAAAATCTCATTTGATATTATAAACATTGGGTTAACAACATTTAACAAGATCGTTAACCTAAAGGTTTCAAAACAACACTTACATGTAACGACTAACGATGACTTAACGACTCAGTTAAAATGTATATACATGTAGTGTTTTAATATGTATTTATACACTTTTGAAAGACTTCAATACACTTATCAAAATACTTCTACTTAACAAAAATGCTTACAATTACATCCTCGTTCAGTTTCATCAACAATTCTACTCGTATGCACCCGTATTCGTACTCGTACAATACACAGCTTTTAGATGTATGTACTATTGGTATATACAATCCAATGATCAGCTCTTAGCAGCCCATGTGAGTCACCTAACACATGTGGGAACTATCATTTGGCAACTAGCATGAAATATCTCATAAAATTACAAAAATATGAGTAATCATTCATGACTTATTTACATGAAAACAAAATTACATATCCTTTATATCTAATCCATACACCAATGACCAAAAACACCTACAAACACTTTCATTCTTCAATTTTCTTCATCTAATTGATCTCTCTCAAGTTCTATCTTCAAGTTCTAAGTGTTCTTCATAAATTCTACAAGTTCTAGTTACATAAAATCAAGAATACTTTCAAGTTTGCTAGCTCACTTCCAATCTTGTAAGGTGATCATCCAACCTCAAGAAATCTTTGTTTCTTACAGTAGTTTATCATTCTAATACAAGGTAATAATCATATTCAAACTTTGGTTCAATTTCTATAACTATAACACTCTTATTTCAAGTGATGATCTTACTTGAACTTGTTTTCGTGTCATGATTCTGCTTCAAGAACTTCGAGCCATCCAAGGATCTATTGAAGCTAGATCCATTTTTCTCTTTTCCAGTAGATTTATCCAAGGAACTTAAGGTAGTAATGATGTTCATAACATCATTCGATTCATACATATAAATCTATCTTATTCGAAGGTTTAAACTTGTAATCACTAGAACATAGTTTAGTTAATTCTAAACTTGTTCGCAAACAAAAGTTAATCCTTCTAACTTGACTTTTAAAATCAACTAAACACATGTTCTATATCTATATGATATGCTAACTTAATGATTTAAAACCTGGAAACACGAAAAACACCGTAAAACCGGATTTACGCCGTCGTAGTAACACCGCGGGCTGTTTTGGGTTAGTTAATTAAAAACTATGATAAACTTTGATTTAAAAGTTGTTATTATGATAAAATGATTTTTATTATGAACATGAAACTATATCCAAAAATTATGGTTAAACTCAAAGTGGAAGTATGTTTTCTAAAATGGTCATCTAGACGTCGTTCTTTCGACTGAATTGACTACCTTTACAAAAATGACTTGTAACTTATTTTTCCGACTATAAACCTATACTTTTTCTGTTTAGATTCATAAAATAGAGTTCAATATGAAACCATATCAATTTGATTCACTCAAAACGGATTTAAAATGAAGAAGTTATGGGTAAAACAAGATTGGATAATTTTTCTCATTTTAGCTACGTGAAAATTGGTAACAAATCTATTCCAACCATAACTTAATCAACTTGTATTGTATATTATGTAATCTTGAGATACCATAGACACGTATACATTGTTTCGACCTATCATGTCGACACATCTATATATATATTTCGGAACAACCATAGACACTCTATATGTGAATGTTGGAGTTAGCTATACAGGGTTGAGGCTGATTCCAAAATATATATAGTTTGAGTTGTGATCAATACTGAGATACGTATACACTGGGTCGTGGATTGATTCAAGATAATATTTATCGATTTATTTCTGTACATCTAACTGTGGACAACTAGTTGTAGGTTACTAACGAGGACAGCTGACTTAATAAACTTAAAACATCAAAATATATTAAAAGTGTTGTAAATATATTTTGAACATACTCTGATATATATGTATATATTGTTATAGGTTCGTGAATCAACCAGTGGCCAAGTCTTACTTCCCGACGAAGTAAAAATCTGTGAAAGTGAGTTATAGTCCCACTTTTAAAATCTAATATTTTTGGGATGAGAATACATGCAGGTTTTATAAATGATTTACAAAATAGACACAAGTACGTGAAACTACATTCTATGGTTGAATTATCGAAATCGAATATGCCCCTTTTTATTAAGTCTGGTAATCTAAGAATTAGGGAACAGACACCCTAATTGACGCGAATCCTAAAGATAGATCTATTGGGCCTAACAAACCCCATCCAAAGTACCGGATGCTTTAGTACTTCGAAATTTATATCATATCCGAAGGGTGTCCCGGAATGATGGGGATATTCTTATATATGCATCTTGTTAATTTCGGTTACCAGGTGTTCACCATATGAATGATTTTTATCTCTATGTATGGGATGTGTATTGAAATATGAAATCTTGTGGTCTATTATTATGATTTGATATATATAGGTTAAACCTATAACTCACCAACATTTTTGTTGACGTTTTAAGCATGTTTATTCTCAGGTGATTATTAAGAGCTTCCGCTGTCGCATACTTAAATAAGGACGAGATTTGGAGTCCATGCTTGTATGATATTGTGTAAAAACTGCATTCAAGAAACTTATTTTGTTGTAACATATTTATATTGTAAACCATTATGTAATGGTCGTGTGTAAACAGGATATTTTAGATTATCATTATTTGATAATCTACGTAAAGTTTTTTTTAAACCTTTATTGATGAAATAAAGGTTATGGTTTGTTTTAAAATGAATGCAGTCTTTGAAAAACGTCTCATATAGAGGTCAAAACCTCGCAACGAAATCAATTAATATGGAACGTTTTTAATCAATAAGAACGGGACATTTCAGTTGGTATCCGAGCGTTGGTCTTAGAGAACCAGAAAATTTGCATTAGTGTGTCTTATCGAGTTTGTTAGGATGCATTAGTGAGTCTGGACTTCGACCGTGTTTTCTTTAAAAATGATTGCTTAACATTTTTGTTGGAAACTATATATTTTTAACATATGAATATTATGTGATATATTAATCTCTTATCGTGTTTGATATTATGTGATAGATGTCTACCTCTAGAACAAGTCTCATTGACTCACCTAATAATAATGAAGAGTCAAATGTAAATTGGAATGATTCGTGGACTGATTCACAAGTTCCCGAAGAGGAACCGGAAGAAGAGTCGGAACCGGAAGAAGAATCGGAACCGGAAGCAGAATCGGAACCGGAAGCAGAAATAGAACCGGTGGGGGAAATAATAAAACGGTTAAGTAAAAGAGAATCCTCAACCAACCGACCAAGGTTAATTATGGTCAATGGTGTTTCCGCCAAGGAAGCAAAATATTGGGAGGATTACCAATTCTCCAATGAATCGGATTCCGACGAGAATTCCGATGATGTTATAGAAATTACCCCAACTGAATTTAAAAAGGCAAAAGAAAATAATAAGGGAAAGGGCATAAAAATTGAGAAATCTAATTCCAACCCCGATGAACTTTATATGTATCGTCAACCCCCGAAGTCCTTAAGTTGTAACAATGACCCGGGAACCTCTAAACCACCAGGTTTTTCTAAACCAATGTGGATAACGACGGCTCGTATTAGGGGAACATCATATATCCCTAGAAACTTGGCAAAACGAACCAAAACCGAACAAGAAGAAACGAGCGAGTCGGAATAAGATAGTTATATTCGTGTGGTGTAATATATGTAATATAGTGTGCTTATGCTTTATGATGTATGTAAAAATTGCTTGTATTAATAAGTATTTTTTTTATGAATCTAACTCTTGTCTATTTTACAGTATAAAAACACAAAATGGATAGACAACCCAATATTTTAAGAGACCTACCCGGAGACATGATTGATGAAATCTTGTCTAGAGTCGGTCAGAATTCCTCGGCACAACTATTTAAGGCGAGATCAGTTTGTAAGACATTCGAAGAACGTTCCAAGAATGCCTTGGTTTATAAAAGGCTTTCGTTCGGAAGATGGGGAATATCACATTGTGAAATCCATAAGTTACGATGTGTTTACTTTGACGCATATATTGCGGGGAACCCAAATGCTATTTTACGCAATGGGTTAAGAAATTATTTTGACTCAGTATATCCGAATATAGGACTTCGTGATTTAGAAAAAGCGGCTAACATGCAACATAAAGAAGCATGTTATGCTTACGGGTTAGTAATGTTCGCTTCTCACCAAAGTGAGAACAAGAACATCAGGCTACAACTATTAAACAAAACGTTCCCACAAGTGACGGAGTCGGTAATTGGGGTAAGAAATGAGGTTTTTAGGTTATTACGAGACTGTTGGTCATTACGTAACCCTCGTCCCTTTGATGACGTTACAACACACTGTCTTATCAATGGCCATAACGGTTATGTTCCACAAGACCAAGGATGGGAAGTAGTCCTAGTAAAACCAGAATTCATGACTTGTTTCTGGACGTATGAATTACGTGTCTTTATTGCCTTTGCTGAACGACTTGTGTACTAGCTAGAATTATCTTCACAACTATCTTGTATCAAAGTTATTGTGTGCTATATTTCATGCTTTATGTAAAATAAGCGGTATTGTAAGTTTGTAAAATATTGTATAAAAGTTTGAACGCGAAATATTATTACAATCAGTTTTTCATATAGAATTGTAGTAGTTGAATTGTATATTAGCTACTAAGTATGAACTTAACGGGTAGGTACTACCCGAATTTAAACTTATAAAACGCTAATATGAAGAAAAAGCTTTTATAAATGAGTTCATATTATGCTACGAAATACTATTAACTACTCTTAATATTCTGTATGATTAACTTGTTCCATTTGACTATTTTGAAGGAAATGGCACCGACTACTCGACACACCGTGAATATGAATGAAGAGGAATTCCGTACTTTTCTAGCTTCAAACATAGCCGCAGTACAGGCTGCGCTACATACCAGCAATAACCTTGGATCTGGCAGTACAGGAAATCGTGTAGGATGCACCTACAAAGAATTCACTGCCTGCAAACCTTTGGAATTTGATGGAACCGAAGGACCGATCGGATTGAAACGGTGGACCGAGAAGGTCGAATCGGTGTTTGCCATAAGTAAGTGTACTGAAGAGGACAAAGTGAAGTACGCTACGCATACCTTCACAGGTTCTGCGTTAACATGGTGGAATACCTATCTAGAGCAAGTGGGACAAGATGATGCGTACGCACTACCGTGGTCAGCATTCAAGCACTTGATGAACGAGAAGTACCGTCCCAGAACTGAGGTCAATAAGCTCAAGACAGAACTTAGAGGGTTACGAACCCAAGGATTTGATATTACCACGTACGAAAGATGATTCACAGAATTGTGCCTATTGTGTTCGGGAGCATTCGAAGATGAGGAAGAGAAGATAGACGCGTTCGTGAAAGGATTACCGGAAAGAATCCAAGAAGATATAAGTTCACACGAGCCCGCCTCCATACAACAGGCATGTAGAATGGCTCACAAACTAGTGAACCAGATTGAAGAAAGAATTAAAGAACAGACTGCTTAAGAGGCCAATGTGAAGCAAGTCAAAAGAAAGTGGGAGGAAAACGGTGATAAGAATCACCAATATAACAACAACAGCAATTACAACAATAATCGCAACAATTATCCCAACAATCGCAACATCAATCGCAACTACAACAAACGTCCCAACAACAACAACAACAACAACAACAACAGCAACTACAACAATCATCCCAACAACAATAATAACCGCAACAACAACAACAATCAGAAGCAGCTATGCCAAAGGTGTGAAAAGTATCACTCGGGGTTCTGCACCAAATTTTGCAACAAGTGTAAAAGAAATGGTCATAGCGCGGCGAAGTGTGAGGTCTATGGACCAGGGGTTAATAGAACGAAAGGAACAAATGGTGTCGGAACGAGTAATGGCGGAGCAAGTAGTGTCGGAGCAAGTTATGCCAATGTAGTTTGTTATAAATGTGGAAAACCGGGCCACATTATTAGAAACTGCCCGAACCAGGAGAACACGAATGGACAAGGCCGCGGAAGAGTTTTCAATATTAATGCGGCAGAGGCACAGGAAGACCCGGAGCTTGTTACGGGTACGTTTCTTATTGACAATAAATCTGCTTACGTTTTATTTGATTCGGGTGCGGATAGAAGCTATATGAGTAGAGATTTTTGTGCTAAATTAAGTTGTCCATTGACGCCTTTGGATAGTAAATTTTTACTCGAATTAGCAAATGGTAAATTAATTTCAGCAGATAATATATGTCGGAATCGAGAAATTAAACTGGTTAGCGAAACATTTAAGATTGATTTGATAGCAGTAGAGTTAGGGAGTTTTGATGTGATAATCGGTATGGACTGGTTGAAAGAAGTGAAAGCAGAGATCGTTTGTTACAAAAATGCAATTCGCATTATACGAGAAAAAGGAAAACCCTTAATGGTGTACGGAGAAAAGGGCAACACGAAGCTACATCTTATTAGTAATTTGAAGGCACAAAAACTAATAAGAAAAGGTTGCTATGCTGTTCTAGCACACGTCGAGAAAGTACAAACTGAAGAAAAGAGCATCAATGATGTTCCCGTCGCAAAAGAATTTCTCGATGTATTTCCGAAAGAATTACCGGGATTACCCCCACATCGATCCGTTGAATTTCAAATAGATCTTGTACCAGGAGCTGCACCAATAGCTCGTGCTCCTTACAGACTCGCACCCAGCGAGATGAAAGAACTGCAAAGTCAATTACAAGAACTTTTAGAGCGTGGTTTCATTCGACCAAGCACATCACCGTGGGGAGCTCCTGTTTTGTTTGTCAAGAAGAAAGATGGTACATTCAGGTTGTGTATCGACTACTGAGAGTTGAACAAACTTACCATCAAGAATCGCTACCCACTACCGAGAATCGACGACTTATTTGATCAACTACAAGGCTCGTCTGTTTATTCAAAGATTGACTTACGTTCCGGGTATCATCAAATGCGGGTGAAAGAAGATGATATTCCAAAGACTGCTTTCAGAACACGTTACGGTCATTACGAGTTTATGGTCATGCCGTTTGGTTTAACTAATGCACCAGCTGTGTTCATGGACCTTATGAACCGAGTGTGTGGACCATACCTTGACAAGTGTGTCATTGTTTTCATTGATGACATACTTATTTACTCAAAGAATGACCAAGAACACGGTGAACATTTGAGAAAGGTGTTAGAAGTATTGAGGAAGGAAGAATTGTACGCTAAGTTTTCAAAGTGTGCATTTTGGTTGGAAGAAGTTCAATTCCTCGGTCACATAGTGAACAAAGAAGGTATTAAGGTGGATCCGGCAAAGATAGAAACTGTTGAAAAGTGGGAAACCCCGAAAACTCCGAAACACATACGCCAGTTTTTAGGACTAGCTGGTTACTACAGAAGGTTCATCCAAGACTTTTCCAGAATAGCAAAACCCTTGACTACATTAACGCATAAAGGGAAGAAATTTGAATGGAATGATGAACAAGAGAAAGCGTTTCAGTTATTGAAGAAAAAGCTAACTACGGCACCTATATTGTCATTGCCTGAAGGGAATGATGATTTTGTGATTTATTGTGACGCATCAAAGCAAGGTCTCGGTTGTGTATTAATGCAACGAACGAAGGTGATTGCTTATGCGTCTAGACAATTGAAGATTCACGAACAAAATTATACGATGCATGATTTGGAATTAGGCGCGGTTGTTTTTGCATTAAAGACTTGGAGGCACTACTTATATGGGGTCAAAAGTATTATATATACCGACCACAAAAGTCTTCAACACATATTTAATCAGAAACAACTGAATATGAGGCAGCGTAGGTGGATTGAATTGTTGAATGATTACGACTTTGAGATTCGTTACCACCCGGGGAAGGCAAATGTGGTAGCCGATGCCTTGAGCAGGAAGGACAGAGAACCCATTCGAGTAAAATCTATGAATATAATGATTCATAATAACCTTACTACTCAAATAAAGGAGGCGCAACAAGGAGTTTTAAAAGAGGGAAATTTAAAGGATGAAATACCCAAAGGATCGGAGAAGCATCTTAATATTCGGGAAGACGGAACCCGGTATAGGGCTGAAAGGATTTGGGTACCAAAATTTGGAGATATGAGAGAAATGGTACTTAGAGAAGCTCATAAAACCAGATACTCAATACATCCTGGAACGGGGAAGATGTACAAGGATCTCAAGAAACATTTTTGGTGGCCGAGTATGAAAGCCGATGTTGCTAAATACGTAGGAGAATGTTTGACGTGTTCTAAGGTCAAAGCTGAGCATCAGAAACCATCAGGTCTACTTCAACAACCCGAAATCCCGGAATGGAAATGGGAAAACATTACCATGGATTTCATCACTAAATTGCCAAGGACTGCAAGTGGTTTTGATACTATTTGGGTAATAGTTGATCGTCTCATCAAATCAGCACACTTCCTGCCAATAAGAGAAGATGACAAGATGGAGAAATTAGCACGACTGTATTTGAAGGAAGTCGTCTCCAGACATGGAATACCAATCTCTATTATCTCTGATAGGGATGGCAGATTTATTTCAAGATTCTGGCAGACATTACAGCAAGCATTAGGAACTCGTCTAGACATGAGTACTGCCTATCATCCACAAACTGATGGGCAGAGCGAAAGGACGATACAAACACTTGAAGACATGCTACGAGCATGTGTTATTGATTTCGGAAACAGTTGGGATCGACATCTACCGTTAGCAGAATTTTCCTACAACAACAGCTACCATTCAAGCATTGAGATGGCGCCGTTTGAAGCACTTTATGGTAGAAAGTGCAGGTCTCCGATTTGTTGGAGTGAAGTGGGGGATAGACAGATTACGGGTCCGGATATTATACAAGAAACTACCGAGAAGATCATCCAAATTCAACAACGGTTGAAAACCGCCCAAAGTCGACAAAAGAGCTACGCTGACATTAAAAGAAAAGATATAGAATTTGAAATTGGAGAGATGGTCATGCTTAAAGTTGCACCTTGGAAAGGCGTTGTTCGATTTGGTAAACGAGGGAAATTAAATCCAAGGTATATTGGACCATTCAAGATTATTGATCGTGTCGGACCAGTAGCTTACCGACTTGAGTTACCTCAACAACTCGCGGCTGTACATAACACTTTCCACGTCTCGAATTTGAAGAAATGTTTTGCTAAAGAAGATCTCACTATTCCGTTAGATGAAATCCAAATCAACGAAAAACTTCAATTCATCGAAGAACCCGTCGAAATAATGGATCGTGAGGTTAAAAGACTTAAGCAAAACAAGATACCAATTGTTAAGGTTCGATGGAATGCTCGTAGAGGACCCGAGTTCACCTGGGAGCGTGAAGATCAGATGAAGAAGAAATACCCGCATCTATTTCCAGAAGATTCGTCAACACCTTCAACAGCTTAAAATTTCGGGACGAAATTTATTTAACGGGTAGGTACTGTAGTGACCCGAACTTTTCCATGTTTATATATATTAATTGAGATTGATATTTACATGATTAAATGTTTCCAACATGTTAAGCAATCAAACTTGTTAAGACTTGATTAATTGAAATATGTTTCATATAGACAATTGACCACCCAAGTTGACCGGTAATTCACGAACGTTAAAACTTGTAAAAACTATATGATGATATATATATGGATATATATATAGTTAACATGATACTATGATAAGTAAACATATCATTAAGTATATTAACAATGAACTACATATGTAAAAACAAGACTACTAACTTAATGATTTTTAAACGAAACATATATGTAACGATTATCGTTGTAAAGACATTTAATGTATATATATCCTATTAAGAGATATTCATACATGATAATATCATGATAATATAATAATTTAAAATCTCATTTGATATTATAAACATTGGGTTAACAACATTTAACAAGATCGTTAACCTAAAGGTTTCAAAACAACACTTACATGTAACGACTAACGATGACTTAACGACTCAGTTAAAATGTATATACATGTAGTGTTTTAATATGTATTTATACACTTTTGAAAGACTTCAATACACTTATCAAAATACTTCTACTTAACAAAAATGCTTACAATTACATCCTCGTTCAGTTTCATCAACAATTCTACTCGTATGCACCCGTATTCGTACTCGTACAATACACAGCTTTTAGATGTATGTACTATTGGTATATACACTCCAATGATCAGCTCTTAGCAGCCCATGTGAGTCACCTAACACATGTGGGAACCATCATTTGGCAACTAGCATGAAATATCTCATAAAATTACAAA
Source organism: Rutidosis leptorrhynchoides (assembly GCF_046630445.1). Lineage (NCBI taxonomy): Eukaryota > Viridiplantae > Streptophyta > Magnoliopsida > Asterales > Asteraceae > Rutidosis > Rutidosis leptorrhynchoides. The sequence goes on from NC_092333.1 coordinate 171,895,212, forward strand.
AATATGAGTAATCATTCATGACTTATTTACATGAAAACAAAATTACATATCCTTTATATCTAATCCATACACCAACGACCAAAAACACCTAAAAACACTTTCATTCTTCAATTTTCTTCATCTAATTGATCTCTCTCAAGTTCTATCTTCAAGTTCTAAGTGTTCTTCATAAATTCTACAAGTTCTAGTTACATAAAATCAAGAATACTTTCAAGTTTGCTAGCTCACTTCCAATCTTGTAAGGTGATCATCCAACCTCAAGAAATCTTTGTTTCTTACAGTAGGTTATCATTCTAATACAAGGTAATAATCATATTCAAACTTTGGTTCAATTTCTATAACTATAACACTCTTATTTCAAGTGATGATCTTACTTGAACTTGTTTTCGTGTCATGATTCTGCTTCAAGAACTTCGAGCCATCCAAGGATCTATTGAAGCTAGATCCATTTTTCTCTTTTCCAGTAGGTTTATCCAAGGAACTTAAGGTAGTAATGATGTTCATAACATCATTCGATTCATACATATAAATCTATCTTATTCGAAGGTTTAAACTTGTAATCACTAGAACATAGTTTAGTTAATTCTAAACTTGTTCGCAAACAAAAGTTAATCCTTCTAACTTGACTTTTAAAATCAACTAAACACATGTTCTATATCTATATGATATGCTAACTTAATGATTTAAAACCTGGAAACACGAAAAACACCGTAAAACCGGATTTACGCCGTCGTAGTAACACCGCGGGCTGTTTTGGGTTAGTTAATTAAAAACTATGATAAACTTTGATTTAAAAGTTGTTATTTTGATAAAATGATTTTTATTATGAACATGAAACTATATCCAAAAATTATGGTTAAACTCAAAGTGGAAGTATGTTTTCTAAAATGGTCATCTAGACGTCGTTCTTTCGACTGAAATGACTACCTTTACAAAAATGACTTGTAACTTATTTTTTCGACTATAAACCTATACTTTTTCTGTTTAGATTCATAAAATAGAGTTCAATATGAAACCATAGCAATTTGATTCACTCAAAACGGATTTAAAATGAAGAAGTTATGGGTAAAACAAGATTGGATAATTTTTCTCATTTTAGCTACGTGAAAATTGGTAACAAATCTATTCCAACCATAACTTAATCAACTTGTATTGTATATTATGTAATCTTGAGATACCATAGACATGTATACAATGTTTCGACCTATCATGTCGACACATCTATATATATTTCGGAACAACCATAGACACTCTATATGTGAATGTTGGAGTTAGCTATACAGGGTTGAGGTTGATTCCAAAATATATATAGTTTGAGTTGTGATCAATACTGAGATACGTATACACTGGGTCGTGGATTGATTCAAGATAATATTTATCGATTTATTTCTGTACATCTAACTGTGGACAACTAGTTGTAGGTTACTAACGAGGACAGCTGACTTAATAAACTTAAAACATCAAAATATATTAAAAGTGTTGTAAATATATTTTGAACATACTTTGATATATATGTATATATTGTTATAGGTTCGTGAATCAACCAGTGGCCAAGTCTTACTTCCCGACGAAGTAAAAATCTGTGAAAGTGAGTTATAGTCCCACTTTTAAAATCTAATATTTTTGGGATGAGAATACATGCAGGTTTTATAAATGATTTACAAAATAGACACAAGTACGTGAAACTACATTCTATGGTTGAATTATCGAAATCGAATATGCCCCTTTTTATTAAGTCTGGTAATCTAAGAATTAGGGAACAGACACCCTAATTGACGTGAATCCTAAAGATAGATCTATTGGGCCTAACAAACCCCATCCAAAGTACCGGATGCTTTAGTACTTCGAAATTTATATCATATCCGAAGGGTGTCCCGGAATGATGGGGATATTCTTATATATGCATCTTGTTAATGTCGGTTACCAGGTGTTCACCATATGAATGATTTTTATCTCTATGTATGGGATGTGTATTGAAATATGAAATCTTGTGGTCTATTATTATGATTTGATATATATAGGTTAAACCTATAACTCACCAACATTTTTGTTGACGTTTTAAGCATGTTTATTCTCAGGTGATTATTAAGAGCTTCCGCTGTCGCATACTTAAATAAGGACGAGATTTGGAGTCCATGCTTGTATGATATTGTGTAAAAACTGCATTCAAGAAACTTATTTTGTTGTAACATATTTGTATTGTAAACCATTATGTAATGGTCGTGTGTAAACAGGATATTTTAGATTATCATTATTTGATAATCTACGTAAAGTTTTTTTTAAACCTTTATTGATGAAATAAAGGTTAGGGTTTGTTTTAAAATGAATGCAGTCTTTGAAAAACGTCTCATATAGAGGTCAAAACCTCGCAACGAAATCAATTAATATGGAACGTTTTTAATCAATAAGAACGGGACATTTCAGGATGATCACCTTACAAGATTGGAAGTGAGCTAGCAAACTTGAAAGTATTCTTGATTTTATGTAACTAGAACTTGTAGAATATATGAAGAACACTTAGAACTTGAAGATAGAACTTGAGAGAGATCAATTAGATGAAGAAAATTGAATAATGAAAGTGTTTGTAGGTGTTTTTGGTCGTTGGTGTATGGATTAGATATAAAGGATATGTAATTTTGTTTTCATGTAAATAAGTCATGAATGATTACTCATATTTTTGTAATTTTATGAGATATTTCTTGCTAGTTGCCAAATGATGGTTCTCACATGTGTTAGGTGACTCACATGGGCTGCTAAGAGCTGATCATTGGAGTGTATATACCAATAGTACATACATCTAAAAGCTGTGTATTGTACGAGTACGAATACGGGTGCATACGAGTAGAATTGTTGATGAAACTGAACGAGGATGTAATTGTAAGCATTTTTGTTAAGTAGAAGTATTTTGATAAGTGTCTTGAAGTCTTTCAAAAGTGTATGAATACATATTAAAACACTACATGTATATACATTTTAACTGAGTCGTTAAGTCATCGTTAGTCGTTACATGTAAATGTTGTTTTGAAACCTTTAGGTTAACGATCTTGTTAAATGTTGTTAACCCAATGTTTATAATATCAAAAGAGATTTTAAATTATTATATTATCATGATATTATGATGTACGAATATCTCTTAATATGATATATATACATTAAATGTCGTTACAACGATAATCGTTACATATATGTCTCGTTTCAAAATCATTAAGTTAGTAGTCTTGTTTTTACATATGTAGTTCATTGTTAATATAATTAATGATATGTTTACTTATCATAATATCATGTTAACTATATATATATAACCATATATATGTCATCATATAGTTTTTACAAGTTTTAACGTTCGTGAATCACCGGTCAACTTGGGTGGTCAATTGTCTATATGAAACCTATTTCAATTAATCAAGTCTTAACAAGTTTGATTGCTTAACATGTTGGAAACATTTAATCATGTAAATATCAATCTCAATTAATATATATAAACATGGAAAAGTTCGGGTCACTACATCATAAGGCACAATTCTTTTTAGGATAACTTTTTTTAAAGGGTATATACTTCGATTTCTATTATTATTGTTATTATTATTATTATTATTATTATTATTATTATTATTATTATTATTATTATTATTATTATTATTATTATTATTATTATTATTATTATCATTACTATCAATATTATGACTATTATTATCATTAATATTATTTTTGCTATTACCATTAATTATTATCAAGTATTATTATTAAGAATTATTAATATTAAGAGTTATTATTAAAACTATAATTTTTATTGTAAAAACAATACAACCTTTTATTTTAGTATCATTATTGTTAAAATTATCATTTTTACTAAAACTATATTTTTATTAAAAATAACATTATTAATAAAACTATCATTTTTTTTATTATTAGTTAAATTGACATTATTGATATCATTATTATTAACATTATAAAGAGATTACAATTTTTTTTAATTACGAGTATTAATATTATTTTACCAACTAACAATTAATACATAACATTAAATATAAAACATATAACACATAAGTTATTAAAATAACAAGTGTATCACTAATAATATAAATTCGTTCGAATACCATATTATGTGTTAATATATATATATATATATATATATATATATATATATATATATATATATATATATATATATATATATATATATATATATATATATATATATATATATATATATATATATATATATATAAATTTGTATGATTACAATTATGTGTGTTAATATAAGTAGTATATAAATGATATAGGTTCGTGAATCCGAGACCAACCCTACACTTATTCAATGACGTCATATGTATTTTTACTACAAAATACAGTATGGTGAGTTTCATTTACTCCATTTTTAATTGCTTTTGCAATATATATTTTTGGGCTGAGAATACATGCGCTGCTTTTATAAATATTTACGAAATAGACACAAGTACTTAAAAATATATTCTACGTTGAGTTGTACCACTGGCATATTTACCTGTAGCTTGGTAACTACTATTTACATGGGTATTGTAAACGCGAATCCTGTTGATAGATCTATCGGGCCTGACAACCCCAACCGGACTGGACGACCAGTATTCAACGGTTGTACAGTACTTTGTTTTGGTGATTACACTTGGTACGGTGTAGTGAGATTTCATAATAAAGGGAATATGCGACGTTGATTAAATGTTAAGTATGGTTACCAAGTGCTCAACCACTTAGAATATGATTATTAAAAATGTTTATACATATATGAAATCTTGTGGTCTATTAATATATTGAAATAATTGTTATGATAAACCTATGAACTCACCAACCTTTTGGTTGACACTTTTAAGCATGTTTATTCTCAGGTACGAATTAAGTCTTCCGCTGTGTATTTGCTCATTTTAAGGACATTACTTGGAGTCGATCATCGCAATGGGTCCAAATGTTGATGACTTCGTCCAGGTGGATAAGGACGGGTCTTTACATGTGGTATCAGAGCGTTGGTCCTAGCGAACCAGGTCTTGCATTAATGTGTCTAACTGATAGTTGTTAGGATGCATTAGCGAGTCTGGACTTTGACCTTAGCTGCATATTATAAGTATTGTCTATCATTCCTAGTGAAAAATTTCCTGCTAATCATTCCTAAGTCTAGACACGCCTTACTGCCTTTATTGCATGGATAGTGTATAGACAAATTTATATCTTAGCGTATCTATTACGGTAAACTTTGCCTGATATCTTCCGTAAATTTATCCGTAATTTAAGGGATCCTGGTACTATATATATCTAGGCATATCATGCATTGAGAATACCATCCAACTATCATTTGCTGTCACTAAGCTTTTCATACCAAAAATCTTTTCTGTGATTGCGTAAGATGGCCTCTACGAATCGACCAAGTTCTTCTGACTCCGAAGATAGCGTGATGGGAGCGCACCAACCGATCAACTACCGTGATTTCTTTAGAAAGTGGGGATGGGTTTGCGAAATACTTACCCTATGTAGAAATGAAGAAGGTACTCCATATCACGAGCCGAACTTACCACCTAACGTCGGAGTGCTCGACCCGCTCACCGGCGAACCTGTTTGCAACACCGTTTATACCCTTTTTGCAAGAATTTTTCGTCTTGAGGCTACCATTAACGGAACTAGAGAAGATATCCGACCTCTACCTCACACTGATAACCAACCAGGGTTAGTAGAAGAAGTTAAAGAACTCCGAGCTCGAGTGTTAACTTTAGAGAGCACGGTACACAATTTGCAAGCACTAGCAGTATCATCAACACCAGTAACATCACCAGCCTCAGCACCAACAGCACTAGTACCACCAACAACAACATCCGCGTCACCAGCTTCGACATTTCATTCTGTACCTCGAGTATAATCATCGTTCTACATGACGTTCTACATCATTTATCTTAGTTCGACATAGTGATTATGTAACCTTTAATGTTTTAGAGATTATACATTCTTGTTCTAACGGTAAATCAGATGAGTTAATATCATATTAACTCATTAAATCCATGATTGCATCTGAAGAAAATATATATGTATATATGTTTTCATAAAGATTATAATTAAAAATTCTTTCGTACAAAGTGTTAATTGTGAAAATATTTTAACGGGTAGGTAATACCCGAGGAATATTCAGATTTCACATTAAAAAGTTACAATGTACATTCTTCGAAGCTGATTCAACAGTCGTTTACTATCCTACTTACATCCACCGATATACAAATCCATTCACCACAGAATAACTATATTTATCCAATTTCATATTTGGATTTTGATTTATCAGAATCCAACAACTGGCATAATGAAGAAAACATTTGACAAAATAAAATTTGTTAGAAACAAACAAATTAACTATGAGGAATTTTGTTAAGAATCCACGCTAACTGTTCCTAGCTAACTGTTCCTAGCTAACTGTTAATTCCTTATTACATTTTAATTACTGCAATTTATTTTATCGCAATTTAATTCTCGCAATTTTATTTATTGTCATTTAAATTCTGTTATTTACTTTACGCATTTAATTTATCGTCATTTAATTTCTGTTATTTATTTTACGCATTTAAATATCAGGACACGTATACAAGGTTTTGACATATCATATCGACGCATCTATATATATTATTTGGAATCACCATAGACACTCTATATGCATTAATGATCGAGTTCTCTATACAGGATTGAGGTTGATTCTACAATAATATATATAGTTTGAGTTGTGATCGAGTCTGAGACGTATACGGGTCACTATACGTATTAATTAATTCGTATATTATATATTAAACTATATATGAATTATTGGACTGTTACTGTGGACTATCGACTGTGGACTAATGACATTGGACAATTAAAATGAATTAAAATATTGATTATAACATATGGAACTAAACAATTCTTTAAGTTTGCCACTTGATTTCATCTTAAACCTCATTTGAATCTTGACGATTCCAATTCATGTTCAAATCTTTCATGATTCTTGAAAACACCTCGATCGAGAGGATGAACCAGTCGCACCTCATTTACGGAAGAAAAGATTGATGCATATAGTTATGCATCTGAAAAACTCTCGGAAACTGAGTAAACGTTTAACACGTAGCTGTGCTAATTCCTTTAGTGTTATTATTACCCAAAATAATTTAGTAATCCTTTCAAAGAAGCAAACTTTGTCACAGCTCCAGCAACTCAACTCCGACTTTTCATCCGAGACAACCTTATTATAACCTCGGAATATATACGTGATTATTTATTGTTACCGGAGAACCTTTTATATTCCACCACATTACCATCAGCGTTTAATCATCTAAAACACAATTCTTCTGAAACCACCTCGGATTGATAACCGAAGATTCAGATATGGTAGCATTAAATGCAGAGGAAACAACAAAATCGTATATGGTCTAAACGGTCAAAAGTTTGATAATAAAGAATGGAATGTTGGAAACCCTCAATAGAAAATTTAGTGCTGAAAAGCGGATTATGCGAAACTATGAAGGAAGCCGTGGACAAATCACAAAGAATAAGTTTGACTTCAAAGAATCCAGGTAATTCTGTATCCGATGAAATCTTTAGAGAATATCTTGCTCTAATGTCATGTTAAAATCTTGCGGAAAATCTTTTCCGTTAATTTTCGAACTTAGAAATTCCAAAAAAATATCATCATAAATATCTTCGATATTTTGAGGATATTTTCATAAATATATGTCCGAAATTATCTACCTCTTTTCGTGTTTTCGGTATTCCATTATATTGAAAACTTCAGTAAAATCTAAATATGAATTATGAATGTTTCTGGAGTAGTGTTGGGAATTGAAGCATGAGTTAGTATAATATAATGCGCTTGGCCAACGTGATTATATTACAGTAAGTCATGCTGAGTTTCTAATGAAATGTGATGATGGTTAACAGTAGATTATACAATCATCATGAGTCATGTTACATAACTCTTTCATTCTACTTAACTTTTGAACATATCAAGAAAATATATTCCTGATAGTTCCATTCTCAGGGATTCTGGTAATTTGACAAATCAAATCGTGCTATCACGTTCCTTTCTGCTTAGAACATTATGATCATTCGAAACTCCATACCTACAAATTCTGGACCATTATTTCCTCGAGTTAAAATCGGGAAGAGAAAACAAAAGCATAGAGCTTCGAAATATAAGGGAGAATATCAAGCCCAATTACAAACCGTGTATATCAATGTTTATCGCAACATAAAGACACGGGAGAATTAAAAATACTATAACCCCAAGGTAATCATATACGTAAAAAGATTCCTCCGGTGAAAGTTGGAAAAGGAGAATGATTGTTACGATAGTAAGGATTAGGACTGGATTAAGCATTTACACAAACTTTTGAATTTGGGAATTCAGTATATGAGTGGTGAAACGGAAGAGGTTCATTTATAATGGAAATACCAGACCGAGCAATCGAGGCAGATCGTCGCATTTAATTATAGAGATCTTAATTTCCATAAATCCCGAAGAATCAGATCTTATAGATTTCGAAAAATTTCTTTTAAATCCCTTGAATTCCGGAAATTCAAACGTGACTACGTCAAAAGTTAAATCTCTATCTCAATCTTTTGTGATAGCTTTACTCGTACACTTCAAGAAGTCAAATTGTTTTATCCTTATTACTCAACAGTAATGAAACTTTATTTATCAGCTCATATTTTTCAGGAAAACATTCTTACTGTTAGCCATGACGATCTCGATCAAATTTCGGGGACGAAATTTCTTTAACGGGTATTCTTGACACAATAAGCAAAGTCTGTAAGGTTGAGTCTCAAAAAGTTTGAACTGTTTCCTATATTCAATTGAACTTCGATTGTTCTCGACGATTCACGAACCATAAATTGTAAATAGATGCATATGTATTTAAATATATAAATATATATATAATAATAATTTGAATTGTAATTCAAAATAATATAAAATATAATAAAAGTTAATAGGAATTTATATATATATATATATATATATATATATATATATATATATATATATATATATATATATATATATATAAAGTATATTAAATATAATTATTAAATAATAGTAATACTTGTTTGTCGATTTGTTGGTATTTAAAATAAGTGATTCAAACTTATGTGAATTTAAAATAAACGAAAGCTCATTAATAGACTACGTAAACTCCAGACTAGTTGAAAATACAATTACTATCTTATTTTGAATTTTAATTAATTTGTATATTTTAATTGGGATTGAACTCGAATGACATGTCAATTTTCATGATCATTATGAAATGAGTTTAAACTTGAAATTATGAGAAGTTGAAATTAAATGTTGGTCCATAATTAAGTTTTATCAACTTTAAGTTGTTAAAAATATAATTAAATACCCTGAGTTAAGTTTAGTACTCTATACATATTATTTGGAACAGAAAGTAAATAATAGACGAACCTTTTTCATCAGTTTTCAAACAGGTAATGAGTGAAATAATAAAATATATTTAATCTAAAAATTTGAGATTTTTATGAACACTTTTATACGACAACTGTTTAGTAATGGACACGATATAGTACTCCGCGAATTGAAAATATCTAAATCATCGGCACATAAATTCAAAATCTTAATTATATGTTCACATGTTTTTAATTATATTATAATATAATTATTATTATATTATTATTATTTACATTACTTAAAGTATCATCTATCTTCTCTATCTATTTAATATATATATACACACATCATTCATATACTTAAGGATTTATAAACACCTTGATCACCATAACTGTCGACAACCACCACCCTCAATCTTTTACCTTCTCACTCATCTCTCTCTCTTAAATTCAAAAACCAATATAACCGATACCATAGAACCTAGTTACTATTCTGTTTTCTGTTCGGTTTCAAACACCAAAGCCGAACCATGATCAACTACTGCTACGCCTACTGTTTTCTTTTAATATTCCAACACAATAACCACAACCGCTACCACTTCATCTCCCTCATCCTCTCTATCTATATCTCTCTACTTACTACCAATCAATTATATTTTGCTGTTTCCCGTAATCTTTCTGTTTTGAACACCTTCATTAAACCACAAAAAAAACCACCATCAAACCGCTAATTAAAACTGCTATACTATCGTGTTACTGCTGCTGCAGTTTATTTTTTTTCTTCTTCTTCTTTCTGTTTCTATCCAGCCGTGAACCATCACCAATCTTCATAAAACGCTGCATGTTACTCCATGATTGCAGTCGAACAAAAGCACCACGTATTATTATCATTAAACCGTGATTATAACTGTGATGGGACATACCTGCTACAATTGATCAATTTGCTTTTTTTTACTGAACCCCACCAAAAGAAAACCTACAGCTACTTTATGAATCACGTGGCTAATATTAAAACTAAAAGGAATTGGACTTGGGCAGTGATTCGATTTTGTCAGTTGGGCCTAGGGAAACTCTGTTGGGCCGTTATAGGGTGATTGGGCCGAAATGAAACATAAAACGGGTTAAATAAACTAGGTCTGTGATTTGTTCAGATAAAACGAAACAGATAAATGGTTAAGGGTGTTTTTGGGTGTTCGAGATGTCATGGGTTCGAGTCTCATAAGGCACAATTCTTTTTAGGATAACTTTTTTTAAAGGGTATATACTTCCATTTCTATTATTATTGTTATTGTTATTATTATTATTATTATTATTATTATTATTATTATTATTATTATTATTATTATTATTATTATTATTATTATTATTATTATTATTATTATTAATATTATCATTACTATCAATATTATGACTATTATTATCATTAATATTATTTTTGCTATTAACATTAATTATTATCAAGTATTATTATTAAGCATTATTAATATTAAGAGTTATTATTAAAACTATAATTTTTATTGTAAAAACAATACAACCTTTTATTTTAGTATCATTATTGTTAAAATTATCATTTTTACTAAAACTATATTTTTATTAAAAATAACATTATTAATAAAACTATCATTTTTTTTTATTATTATTTGAATTGACATTATTGATATCATTATTATTAACATTATAAAGAGATTACAATTTTTTTTAATTACGAGTATTAATATTATTTTACCAACTAACAATTAATACATAAAATTAAATATAAAACATATAACACATAAGTTATTAAAATAACAAGTGTATCACTAATAATATAAATTCGTTCGAATACCATATTATGTGTTAATATATATATATATATATATATATATATATATATATATATATATATATATATATATATATATATATATATATATATATATATATATAAATTTATTTGATTACAATTATGTGTGTTAATATAAGTAGTATATAAATGATATAGGTTCGTGAATCCGAGACCAACCCTACACTTATTCAATGACGTCATATGTATTTTTACTACAAAATACAGTATGGTGAGTTTCATTTACTCCATTTTTAATTGCTTTTGCAATATATATTTTTGGGCTGAGAATACATGCGCTGCTTTTATAAATATTTACGAAATAGATACAAGTACTTAAAAATATATTCTACGTTGAGTTGTACCACTGGCATATTTACCTGTAGCTTGGTAACTACTATTTACATGGGTATTGTAAACGTGAATCCTGTTGATAGATCTATCGGGCCTGACAACCCCAACCGGACTGGACGACCAGTATTCAACGGTTGCACAGTACTTTGTTTTGGTGACTACACTTGGTACGGTGTAGTGAGATTTCATAATAAAGGAAATATGCGACGTTGATTAAATGTTAAGTATGGTTACCAAGTGCTCAACCACTTAGAATATGATTATTAAAAACGTTTATACATATATGAAATCTTGTGGTCTATTAATATATTGAAATGATTGTTATGATAAACCTATGAACTCACCAAACTTTTGGTTGACACTTTTAAGCATGTTTATTCTCAGGTACGAATTTAGTCTTCCGCTGTGTATTTTCTCATTTTAAGGACATTACTTGGAGTCGATCATCGCAATGGGACCAAATGTTGATGACTTCGTCCAGGTGGATAAGGACGGGTCTTTACAGTTTAATACTTCGTAAACATACGCACTCGCCAAGTATACTTTCAGGGGGTTATAAACGTTAAGTTAGTTACCAAGTGCCCACGGTTAAACATATACTTTACATACTATTTTGAAACGCTCTTTGTAGCACTGAAATCTCGTGGCCTACCTTACATTACTGTTATACTTAAACTATAGCTCACCAACCTTTCTGTTGACATTTTAAGCATGTTTTTCTCAGGTACTTAAGGTTGCTTGCTTTCGCTGTTGTACTAGTCATGCCTTGTAGATTTTCGCTGTGCCTACTAGAGATATCACCGCATGAAACACTTTATCTTGCATTCAAACTTTAATACTTTTGAAACAATAATTTGTAACGACCTAAGGGTCACGCACTATTATCTTTGCTTCTATTCATAGAAGCATACTTTTGATGTAAAACATTTGACGTTAGTTATGACGTCACCTTTTATCATGAATGCAAACTTGTTTTGAAAACGCATATAGTGTTTGACCTTGTAATGATCCTGTTGTTGATGGTCCGTACATGTTGATTTAGTACGGGGCGTCACATTTGGTATCAGAGCATTGGTTGTAGGGAATTAGATTGCATTAGTGAGTCTAAGACCGACCCGAGTAGGATTCACTAATAGAACTAATCTACAACTTGCTAGTTTACTTGTTTCTGCGGAACTTGCTGCATGCTGCTGCTTACTTTTACTACTATATGTCGTATGCTACTACATGATTTCACTACTGCATGCTATTATCTGCTTTCGATTGCATGATACTTGTCGTTATTGCCATGCTACTTACTGTTACACATAATCTAGACTGTCGTAGTTACTTTTCCTAATACGTGCTTGCTTTATGATTTACTGACGTGGAAAAAGTTATGTTTTCCTTGTTCAGATGTCGAATATTCCACCTGTCATCATTTTGGACAGTAACTCAGACTCTTCAGCCACCTCACCGACCATTATTGCCGACTCTCAGATGCCGTCGTCGACACCCTCCAGTGACTCAGGCGCTTTGTCCTCCGGAGCTAGTAGTCATGCACCTGCCCCAGTGGTTACCTCTGACGGAGCCGAGGACCTCCAGGAGATTCCAGCTCCACTTGCCCCCGGACCCTCAGAGCCACACCACCATCCCAGTGGTGCTGTGATTCTCGCGGATCTTGGGGAAGGTCCAGTCCGTAATGAGCATAACCATTGGTGCCGATGCGCTCCTGATGGATGTCTCGTGCCGATCGGACCCGCCAGATACCTACAGATGATGGCCGCCCGAGGAGAGCCAGTACAACCACCCGTGCAGCCACCTCCACATGATTCAGACGACCCATCCTCCGCTGAATATTTATCTGACGACACCTCCTCAGACGACTCCAGTGACGATAATTCTGATGAGGACCCTGATGATGCACCTGTACAGCCACCCTCCACCCCGCCGAAGAAGCGGTACCGTTTCGATGGCACCATCATTCCAGGGATTAACGGAGGTCGAGCATTCACTGACACATATGGTCGGCGTCGTAGGGTTACCGCCCGTAAGCGGCTTGTGCCGTACCCTGCTGATCCTTTTGTGCATAAGCCTTACCACTTTGCAGCCTCTACTTCTGGAGCCGGATCGTCTGCACCACCAGCACCACCCGTACCGACTGCACCGCCTACCCCACCATCTCCCACTGTTGAGGAACTGACAAGGGAGGTGGAGATCTTCTATGCTCGGGTAGCTGAGCTCGAGGACCACCGATATTATCTGCAGAGATAAAGCACTTCGTATACCACACGAAGACGGTGAGCCACTGATCATCTACGGAGAAAGATGTACCTCTAAGTTGAACCTCATTAGTTGCGTGAAAGCGCAAAAGATTATGAAGAAGGGACGTCTTGCTGTCCTAGCGCATGTGAAAGCGGTAGAAACTGAGGTGAAGAGCGTGAACGACGTTCGAATTGTGAACGAATTTTCCGATGTCTTCCCAGAGGAATTACCTGGATTGCCGCTGCAGAGAGCAGTAGAGTTTCAGATTGATTTAGTGCCAGGAGCTGCACCTGTAGCTCGCGCACCCTATAGACTCGCACCTTCCGAGATGCAAGAATTACAAAGCCAACTACAAGAACTACTTGATCGAGGATTTATCCAACCAAGCTTCTCGCCTTGGGGCGCACCTGTTCTGTTTGTGAAGAAGAAGGATGGATCCTTCCGTATGTGTATCGACTACCGTGAGCTCAACAAATTGACTATCAAGAATCAGTATCCTCTTCCACGAATTGACGATCTTTTTGATCAACTACAAGGATCGAGTGTCTACTCAAAGATCGATTTGCGATCCGACTATCACCAGTTGAGGGTGAAGGAAAGTGACGTGATGAAAACTGCATTTAGGACCCGTTATGGTCATTATGAGTTTCTCGTGATGCCATTTGGTTTGACAAATGCACCTGCCGTGTTCATGGACCTCATGAATCGTGTCTGCAAGCCGTACTTGGATAAGTTTGTTATCGTCTTCATAGATGATATTCTCATCTACTCAAAGAGCGAGGAAGAGCATGAGCAACACCTCCGGCTAGTGCTTGAACTCTTGAGACAAGAGCAACTATACGCCAAATTCTCCAAGTGTGAATTTTGGTTGAAGGAAGTTCAGTTTCTGGGTCATGTTGTGAGCGACCAGGGTATCAAAGTTGATCCCGCCAAGATTGAAGCAATCAGCAAGTGGGAGACCCCCACTACTCCGACGCATATTCGCCAATTCCTAGGTCTCACCGGTTACTACCGAAGATTCATCGAAGGATTTTCTCTGATTGCGCGTCCTTTGACCGCGCTGACTCACAAGGGCAAGAAGTTCATTTGGGAACCCACACACGAATCAGCATTTCAAACTTTGAAGAAGAAGTTAACCACCGCACCTATCCTATCGCTTCCCGAAGGCAATGACGATTTCGTTGTTTATTGTGATGCATCGAAGAGTGGTTTTGGTTATGTACTGATGCAACGATCAAAGGTTATTGCCTATGCTTCTTGCCAATTGAAGATTCACGAGCGGAACTACACTACTCACGATCTTGAACTTGGAGCCGTTGTCTTTGCGCTTAAATTATGGAGACATTATTTGTAAGGAACTAAGAGCACTATCTTCACCGATCACATGAGTCTCCAACACATCTTTGATCAGAAGCAATTGAATATGAGACAGCGTCGATGGATCGAGATGCTCAAAGACTATGATTGTGAACTCCGTTATCACCCTGGCAAGGTCAATGTTGTAGCTGACGCTTTAAGCCGAAAGGAGAGGACAGCACCTCTTCGTGTTAGGGCTCTGAACATCACCATCTGAAATGTCCCGTTCTTATTGATTAAAAACGTTCCATATTAATTGATTTCGTTGCGAGGTTTTGACCTCTATATGAGACGTTTTTCAAAGACTGCATTCATTTTTAAAACAAACCATAACCTTTATTTCATAAATAAAGGTTTAAAAAGCTTTACGTAGATTATCAAATAATGATAATCTAAAATATCCTGTTTACACACGACCATTACATAATGGTTTACAATACAAATATGTTACATCGAAATCAGTTTCTTGAATGCAGTTTTTACACAATATCATACAAACATGGACTCCAAATCTTGTCCTTATTTTAGTATGCAACAGCGGAAGCTCTTAATATTCACCTGAGAATAAACATGCTTTAAACGTCAACAAAAATGTTGGTGAGTTATAGGTTTAACCTATATATATCAAATCGTAACAATAGACCACAAGATTTCATATTTCAATACACATCCCATACATAGAGATAAAAATCATTCATATGGTGAACACCTGGTAACCGACAATAACAAGATGCATATATAAGAATATCCCCATCATTCCGGGACACCCTTCGGATATGATATAAATTTCGAAGTACTAAAGCATCCGGTACTTTGGATGGGGTTTGTTAGGCCCAATAGATCTATCTTTAGGATTCGCGTCAATTAGGGTGTCTGTTCCCTAATTCTTAGATTACCAGACTTAATAAAAAGGGGCATATTCGATTTCGATAATTCAACCATAGAATGTAGTTTCACGTACTTGTGTCTATTTTGTAAATCATTTATAAAACCTGCATGTATTCTCATCCCAAAAATATTAGATTTTAAAAGTGGGACTATAACTCACTTTCACAGATTTTTACTTCGTCGGGAAGTAAGACTTGGCCACTGTTGATTCACGAACCTATAACAATATATACATATATATTAAAGTATGTTCAAAATATATTTACAACACTTTTAATATATTTTGATGTTTTAAGTTTATTAAGTCAGCTGTCCTCGTTAGTAACCTATAACTAGTTGTCCACAGTTAGATGTACATAAATAAATCGATAAATATTATCTTGAATCAATCCACGACCCAGTGTATACGTATCTCAGTATTGATCACAACTCAAACTATATATATTTTGGAATCAACCTCAACCCTGTATAGCTAACTCCAACATTCACATATAGAGTGTCTATGGTTGTTCCGAAATATATATAGATGTGTCGACATGATAGGTCGAAACATTGTATACGTGTCTATGGTATCTCAAGATTACATAATATACAATACAAGTTGATTAAGTTATGGTTGGAATAGATTTGTTACCAATTTTCACGTAGCTAAAATGAGAAAAATTATCCAATCTTGTTTTACCCATAACTTCTTCATTTTAAATCCGTTTTGAGTGAATCAAATTGCTATGGTTTCATATTGAACTCTATTTTATGAATATAAACATAAAAAGTATAGGTTTATAGTCGGAAAAATAAGTTACAAGTCGTTTTTGTAAAGGTAGTCATTTCAGTCGAAGGAGACGTCTAGATGACCATTTTAGAAAACATACTTCCACTTTGAGTTTAACCATAATTTTTGGATATAGTTTCATGTTCATAATAAAAATCATTTTCTCAGAATAACAACTTTTAAATCAAAGTTTATCATAGTTTTTAATTAACTAACCCAAAACAGCCCGCGGTGTTACTACGACGGCGTAAATCCGGTTTTACGGTGTTTTTCGTGTTTCCAGGTTTTAAATCATTAAGTTAGCATATCATATAGATATAGAACATGTGTTTAGTTGATTTTAAAAGTCAAGTTAGAAGGATTAACTTTTGTTTGCGAACAAATTTAGAATTAACTAAACTATGTTCTAGTGATTACAAGTTTAAACCTTCGAATAAGATAGCTTTATATATATGAATCGAATGATGTTATGAACATCATTACTACCTTAAGTTCCTTGGATAAACCTACTGAAAAAGAGAAAAATGGATCTAGCTTCAATGGATCCTTGGATGGCTCGAAGTTCTTGAAGCAGAATCATGACACGAAAACAAGTTCAAGTAAGATCATCACTTGAAATAAGATTGTTATAGTTATAGAAATTGAACCAAAGTTTGAATATGATTATTACCTTGTATTAGAATGATAACCTACTGTAAGAAACAAAGATTTCTTGAGGTTGGATGATCACCTTACAAGATTGGAAGTGAGCTAGCAAACTTGAAAGTATTCTTGATTTTATGTAACTAGAACTTGTAGAATTTATGAAGAACACTTAGAACTTGAAGATAGAACTTGAGAGAGATCAATTAGATGAAGAAAATTGAAGAATGAAAGTGTTTGTAGGTGTTTTTGGTCGTTGGTGTATGGATTAGATATAAAGGATATGTAATTTTGTTTTCATGTAAATAAGTCATGAATGATTACTCATATTTTTGTAATTTTATGAGATATTTCATGCTAGTTGCCAAATGATGGTTCCCACATGTGTTAGGTGACTCACATGGGCTGCTAAGAGCTGATCATTGGAGTGTATATACTAATAGTACATACATCTAAAAGCTGTGTATTGTACGAGTACGAATACGGGTGCATACGAGTAGAATTGTTGATGAAACTGAACGAGGATGTAATTGTAAGCATTTTTGTTAAGTAGAAGTATTTTGATAAGTGTATTGAAGTCTTTCAAAAGTGTATAAATACATATTAAAACACTACATGTATATACATTTTAACTGAGTCGTTAAGTCATCGTTAGTCGTTACATGTAAGTGTTGTTTTGAAACCTTTAGGTTAACGATCTTGTTAAATGTTGTTAACCCAATGTTTATAATATCAAATGAGATTTTAAATTATTATATTATCATGATATTATCATGTATGAATATCTCTTAATATGATATATATACATTAAATGTCTTTACAACGATAATCGTTACATATATGTCTCGTTCAAAAATCATTAAGTTAGTAGTCTTGTTTTTACATATGTAGTTCATTGTTAATATACTTTATGATATGTTTTCTTATCATAGTATCATGTTAACTATATATATATATCCATATATATGTCATCATATAGTTTTTACAAGTTTTAACGTTCGTGAATCACCGATCAACTTGGGTGGTCAATTGTCTATATGAAACATATTTCAATTAATCAAGTCTTAACAAGTTTGATTGCTTAACATGTTGGAAACATTTAATCATGTAAATATCAATCTCAATTAATATATATAAACATGGAAAAGTTCGGGTCACTACAGTACCTACTCGTTAAATAAATTTCGTCCCGAAATTTTAAGCTGTTGAAGGTGTTGACGAATCTTCTGGAAATAGATGGGAGTATTTCTTCTTCATCTGATCTTCACGCTCCCAGGTGAACTCGGGTCCTCTACGAGCATTCCATCGAACCTTAACAATTGGTATCTTGTTTTGCTTAAGTCTTTTAACCTCACGATCCATTATTTCGACGGGTTCTTCGATGAATTGAAGTTTTTCGTTGATTTGGATTTCATCTAACGGAATAGTGAGATCTTCTTTAGCAAAACATTTCTTTAAATTCGAGACGTGGAAAGTGTTATGTACAGCCGCGAGTTGTTGAGGTAACTCTAGTCGGTAAGCTACTGGTCCGACACGATCAATAATCTTGAATGGTCCAATATACCTTGGATTTAATTTCCCTCGTTTACCAAATCGAACAACGCCTTTCCAAGGTGCAACTTTAAGCATGACCATCTCTCCAATTTCAAATTCTATATCTTTTCTTTTAATGTCAGCGTAGCTCTTTTGTCGACTTTGGGCGGTTTTCAACCGTTGTTGAATTTGGATGATCTTCTCGGTAGTTTCTTGTATAATCTCCGGACCCGTAATCTGTCTATCCCCCACTTCACTCCAACAAATCGGAGACCTGCACTTTCTACCATAAAGTGCTTCAAATGGCGCCATCTCAATGCTTGAATGGTAGCTGTTGTTGTAGGAAAATTCTGCTAACGGTAGATGTCGATCCCAACTGTTTCCGAAATCAATAACACATGCTCGTAGCATGTCTTCAAGCGTTTGTATCGTCCTTTCGCTCTGCCCATCAGTTTTTGGATGATAGGCAGTACTCATGTCTAGACGAGTTCCTAATGCTTGCTGTAATGTCTGCCAGAATCTTGAAATAAATCTGCCATCCCTATCAGAGATAATAGAGATTGGTATTCCATGTCTGGAGATGACTTCCTTCAAATACAGTCGTGCTAACTTCTCCATCTTGTCATCTTCTCTTATTGGTAGGAAGTGTGCTGATTTGGTGAGACGATCAACTATTACCCAAATAGTATCAAAACCACTTGCAGTCCTTGGAAATTTAGTGATGAAATCCATGGTAATATTTTCCCATTTCCATTCCGGGATTTCGGGTTGTTGAAGTAGACCTGATGGTTTCTGATGCTCAGCTTTGACCTTAGAACACGTCAAACATTCTCCTACGTATTTAGCAACATTGGCTTTCATACCCGGCCACCAAAAATGTTTCTTGAGATCCTTGTACATCTTCCCCGTTCCAGGATGTATTGAGTATCTGGTTTTATGAGCTTCTCTAAGTACCATTTCTCTCATATCTCCAAATTTTGGTACCCAAATCCTTTCAGCCCTATACCGGGTTCCGTCTTCCCGAATATTAAGATGCTTCTCCGATCCTTTGGGTATTTCATCCTTTAAATTTCCCTCTTTTAAAACTCCTTGTTGCGCCTCCTTTATTTGAGTAGTAATGTTATTATGAATCATTATATTCATAGATTTTACTCGAATGGGTTCTCTGTCCTTCCTGCTCAAGGCATCGGCTACCACATTTGCCTTCCCCGGGTGGTAACGAATCTCAAAGTCGTAATCATTCAATAATTCAATCCACCTACGCTGCCTCATATTCAGTTGTTTCTGATTAAATATGTGTTGAAGACTTTTGTGGTCGGTATATATAATACTTTTGACCCCATATAAGTAGTGCCTCCAAGTCTTTAATGCAAAAACAACCGCGCCTAATTCCAAATCATGCGTCGTATAATTTTGTTCGTGAATCTTCAATTGTCTAGACGCATAAGCAATCACCTTCGTTCGTTGCATTAATACACAACCGAGACCTTGCTTTGATGCATCACAATAAATCACAAAATCATCATTCCCTTCAGGCAATGACAATATAGGTGCCGTAGTTAGCTTTTTCTTCAATAATTGAAACGCTTTCTCTTGTTCATCATTCCATTCAAATTTCTTCCCTTTATGCGTTAATGCAGTCAAGGGTTTTGCTATTCTGGAAAAGTCTTGGATGAACCTTCTGTAGTAACCAGCTAGTCCTAAAAACTGGCGTATGTGTTTCGGAGTTTTCGGGGTTTCCCACTTTTCAACAGTTTCTATCTTTGTCGAATCCACCTTAATACCTTCTTTGTTCACTATGTGACCGAGGAATTGAACTTCTTCCAACCAAAATGCACACTTTGAAAACTTAGCGTACAATTCTTCCTTCCTCAATACTTCTAACACCTTTCTCAAATGTTCACCGTGTTCTTGGTCATTCTTTGAGTAAATAAGTATGTCATCAATGAAAACAATGACAAACTTGTCAAGGTATGGTCCACACACTCGGTTCATAAGGTCCATGAACACAGCTGGTGCATTAGTTAAACCAAACGGCATGACCATAAACTCGTAATGACCGTAACGTGTTCTGAAAGCAGTCTTTGGAATATCATCTTCTTTCACCCGCATTTGATGATACCCGGAACGTAAGTCAATCTTTGAATAAACAGACGAGCCTTGTAGTTGATCAAATAAGTCGTCGATTCTCGGTAGTGGGTAGCGGTTCTTGATGGTAAGTTTGTTCAACTCTCGGTAGTCGATACACAACCTGAATGTACCATCTTTCTTCTTGACAAACAAAACAGGAGCTCCCCACGGTGATGTGCTTGGTCGAATGAAACCACGCTCTAAAAGTTCTTGTAATTGACTTTGCAGTTCTTTCATCTCGCTGGGTGCGAGTCTGTAAGGAGCACGAGCTATTGGTGCAGCTCCTGGTACAAGATCTATTTGAAATTCAACGGATCGATGTGGGGGTAATCCCGGTAATTCTTTCGGAAATACATCGGGAAATTCTTTTGCAATGGGAACATCATTGATGCTCTTTTCTTCAGTTTGTACTTTCTCGACGTGTGCTAGAACAGCATAGCAACCTTTTCTTATTAGTTTTTGTGCCTTCAAATTACTAATAAGATGTAGCTTCGTGTTGCCCTTTTCTCCGTACACCATTAAGGGTTTTCCTTTTTCTCGTATAATGCGAATTGCATTTTTGTAACAGACGATCTCTGCTTTCACTTCTTTCAACCAGTCCATACCGATTATCACATCAAAACTCCCTAACTCTACTGGTATCAAATCAATCTTAAATGTTTCGCTAACCAGTTTAATTTCTCGATTCCGACATATATTATCTGCTGAAATTAATTTACCATTTGCTAATTCGAGTAAAAATTTACTATCCAAAGGCGTCAACGGACAACTTAATTTAGCACAAAAATCTCTACTCATATAGCTTCTATCCGCACCCGAATCAAATAAAATGTAAGCAGATTTATTGTCAATAAGAAACGTACCCGTAACAAGCTCCGGGTCTTCTTGTGCCTCTACCGCATTAATATTGAAAACTCTTCCACGGCCTTGTCCATTCGTGTTCTCCTGGTTCGGGCAATTTCTAATAATGTGGCCTGGTTTTCCACATTTATAACAAACTACATTGGCATAACTTGCTCCGACACTACTTGCTCCGCCATTACTCGTTCCGACACCATTTGTTCCTTTCGTTCTATTAACCCCTGGTCCGTAGACCTCACACTTCGCCGCGCTATGACCATTTCTTTTACACTTGTTGCAAAATTTAGTGCAGAACCCCGAGTGATACTTTTCACACCTTTGGCATAGCTGCTTCTGATTGTTGTTGTTGTTGCGGTTATTATTGTTGTTGAGATGATTGTTGTAGTTGCTGTTGCTGTTGTTGTTGTTGTTGTTGGGCCGTTTGTTGTAGTTGCGATTGATGTTGCGATTGTTGGGATAATTGTTGCGATTGCTGTTGTTATTGTATTGGTGATTCTTATCACCGTTTTCCTCCCACTTTCTTTTGACTTGCTTCACATTGGCCTCTTCAGCAGTCTGTTCTTTAATTCTTTCTTCAATTTGGTTCACTAGTTTGTGGGCCATTCTACATGCCTGTTGTATGGAGGCGGGCTCGTGTGAACTTATATCTTCTTGGATTCTTTCCGGTAATCCTTTCACAAACGCGTCGATCTTCTCTTCCTCATCTTCGAATGCTCCCGGACACAATAGGCACAATTCTGTGAATCGTCTTTCGTACGTGGTAATATCAAATCCTTGGGTTCGTAACCCTCTAAGTTCTGTCTTGAGCTTATTGACCTCGGTTCTGGGACGGTACTTCTCGTTCATCAAGTGCTTGAATGCTGACCACGGTAGTGCGTACGCATCGTCTTGTCCCACTTGCTCTAGATAGGTATTCCACCATGTTAACGCAGAACCTGTGAAGGTATGTGTAGCGTACTTCACTTTGTCCTCTTCAGTACACTTACTTATGGCAAACACCGATTCAACCTTCTCGGTCCACCGTTTCAATCCGATCGGTCCTTCGGTTCCATCAAATTCCAAAGGTTTGCAGGCAGTGAATTCTTTGTAGGTGCATCCTACACGATTTCCTGTACTGCTAGATCCAAGGTTATTGTTGGTATGTAGCGCAGCCTGTACTGCGGCTATGTTTGAAGCTAGAAAAGTACGGAATTCCTCTTCATTCATATTCACGGTGTGTCGAGTAGTCGGTGCCATTTCCTTCAAAATAGTCAAATGGAACAAGTTAATCATACAGAATATTAAGAGTAGTTAATAGTATTTCGTAGCATAATATGAACTCATTTATAAAAGCTTTTTCTTCATATTAGCGTTTTATAAGTTTAAATTCGGGTAGTACCTACCCGTTAAGTTCATACTTAGTAGCTAATATACAATTCAACTACTACAATTCTATATGAAAAACTGATTATAATAATATTTCGCGTTCAAACTTTTTCACAATATTTTACAAACTTACAATACCGCTTATTTTACATATAGCATGAAATATAGCACACAATAAATTTGATACAAGATGGTTGTGAAGATAATTCTAGCTAGTACACAAGTCGTTCAGCAAAGGCAATAAAGACACGTAATTCATACGTCCAGAAACAAGTCATGCATTCTGGTTTTACTAGGATTACTTCCCATCCTTGGTCTTGTGGAACATAACCGTTATGGCCATTGATAAGACAGCGTGTTGTAACGTCGTCAAAGGGACGAGGGTTACGTAATGTCCAACAGTCCCGTAACAATCTAAAAACCTCATTTCTTACCCCAATTACCGACTCCGTCACTTGTGGAAACGTTTTGTTTAATAGTTGTAGCCCGATGTTCTTGTTCTCACTTTGGTGAGAAGCGAACATTACTAATCCGTAAGCATAACATGCTTCTTTATGTTGCATGTTAGCCGCTTTTTCTAAATCACGAAGTCCAATATTCGGATATATTGAGTCAAAATAATTTCTTAACCCGTTGCGTAAAATAGCATTTGGGTTCCCCGCAATATATGCGTCAAAGTAAACACATCGTAACTTATGGGTTTCCCAATGTGATATCCCCCATCTTTCAAACGAAAGTCTCTTATAAACCAAGACATTCTTGGAACGTTCTTCGAATGTCTTACAAACTGATCTCGCCTTAAATAGTTGTGCCGAAGAATTCTGGCCGACTCTAGACAAGATTTCATCAATCATGTCTCCGGGTAGGTCTCTTAAAATATTGGGTTGTCTATCCATTTTGTGTTTTTAAACTGTAAAATAGACAAGAGTTAGATTCATAAAAAAATACTTATTAATACAAGCAATTTTTACATATATCATAAAGCATAAGCACACTATATTACATATATTACACCACACGAATACAACTATCTTATTCCGACTCGCTCGTTTCTTCTTCTTCGGTTTTGGTTCGTTTTGCCAAGTTTCTAGGGATATATGATGTTCCCTTAATACGAGCCGTAATTTTCCACATTGGTTTAGAAAAACCTGGTGGTTTAGAGGTTCCCGGGTCATTGTTACAACTTAAGGACTTCGGGGGTTGACGATACATATAAAGTTCATCGGGGTTGGAATTAGATTTCTCTATTTTTATGCCCTTTCCCTTATTATTTTCTTTTGCCTTTTTAAATTCAGTTGGGGTAATTTCTATAACATCATCGGAATTCTCGTCGGAATCCGATTCATCGGAGAATTGGTAATCCTCCCAATATTTTGCTTCCTTGGAGGAAACACCATTGACCATAATTAACTTTGGTCGGTTGGTTGAGGATTTTCTTTTACTTAACCGTTTTATTATTTCCCCCACCGGTTCTATTTCTTCATCCGGTTCCGATTCTTCTTCCGGTTCCGATTCTTCTTCCGGTTCCGACTCTTCTTCCGGTTCCTCTTCGGGAACTTGTGAATCAGTCCACAAATCATTCCAATTTACATTTGACTCTTCATTATTATTAGGTGAGTCAATGGGACTTGTTCTAGAGGTAGACATCTATCACATAATATCAAACACGTTAAGAGATTAATATATCACATAATATTCATATGTTAAAAATATATAGTTTCCAACAAAAATGTTAAGCAATCATTTTTAAAGAAAACACGGTCGAAGTCCAGACTCACTAATGCATCCTAACAAACTCGATAAGACACACTAATGCAAATTTTCTGGTTCTCTAAGACCAACGCTCTGATACCAACTGTAATGTCCCGTTCTTATTGATTAAAAACGTTCCATATTAATTGATTTCGTTGCGAGGTTTTGACCTCTATATGAGACGTTTTTCAAAGACTGCATTCATTTTTAAAACAAACCATAACCTTTATTTCATAAATAAAGGTTTAAAAAGCTTTACGTAGATTATCAAATAATGATAATCTAAAATATCCTGTTTACACACGACCATTACATAATGGTTTACAATACAAATATGTTACATCGAAATCAGTTTCTTGAATGCAGTTTTTACACAATATCATACAAACATGGACTCCAAATCTTGTCCTTATTTTAGTATGCAACAGCGGAAGCTCTTAATATTCACCTGAGAATAAACATGCTTTAAACGTCAACAAAAATGTTGGTGAGTTATAGGTTTAACCTATATATATCAAATCGTAACAATAGACCACAAGATTTCATATTTCAATACACATCCCATACATAGAGATAAAAATCATTCATATGGTGAACACCTGGTAACCGACAATAACAAGATGCATATATAAGAATATCCCCATCATTCCGGGACACCCTTCGGATATGATATAAATTTCGAAGTACTAAAGCATCCGGTACTTTGGATGGGGTTTGTTAGGCCCAATAGATCTATCTTTAGGATTCGCGTCAATTAGGGTGTCTGTTCCCTAATTCTTAGATTACCAGACTTAATAAAAAGGGGCATATTCGATTTCGATAATTCAACCATAGAATGTAGTTTCACGTACTTGTGTCTATTTTGTAAATCATTTATAAAACCTGCATGTATTCTCATCCCAAAAATATTAGATTTTAAAAGTGGGACTATAACTCACTTTCACAGATTTTTACTTCGTCGGGAAGTAAGACTTGGCCACTGTTGATTCACGAACCTATAACAATATATACATATATATTAAAGTATGTTCAAAATATATTTACAACACTTTTAATATATTTTGATGTTTTAAGTTTATTAAGTCAGCTGTCCTCGTTAGTAACCTATAACTAGTTGTCCACAGTTAGATGTACATAAATAAATCGATAAATATTATCTTGAATCAATCCACGACCCAGTGTATACGTATCTCAGTATTGATCACAACTCAAACTATATATATTTTGGAATCAACCTCAACCCTGTATAGCTAACTCCAACATTCACATATAGAGTGTCTATGGTTGTTCCGAAATATATATAGATGTGTCGACATGATAGGTCGAAACATTGTATACGTGTCTATGGTATCTCAAGATTACATAATATACAATACAAGTTGATTAAGTTATGGTTGGAATAGATTTGTTACCAATTTTCACGTAGCTAAAATGAGAAAAATTATCCAATCTTGTTTTACCCATAACTTCTTCATTTTAAATCCGTTTTGAGTGAATAAAATTGCTATGGTTTCATATTGAACTCTATTTTATGAATCTAAACATAAAAAGTATAGGTTTATAGTCGGAAAAATAAGTTACAAGTCGTTTTTGTAAAGGTAGTCATTTCAGTCGAAGGAACGACGTCTAGATGACCATTTTAGAAAACATACTTCCACTTTGAGTTTAACCATAATTTTTGGATATAGTTTCATGTTCATAATAAAAATTATTTTCTCAGAATAACAACTTTTAAATCAAAGTTTATCATAGTTTTTAATTAACTAACCCAAAACAGCCCGCGGTGTTACTACGACGGCGTAAATCCGGTTTTACGGTGTTTTTCGTGTTTCCAGGTTTTAAATCATTAAGTTAGCATATCATATAGATATAGAACATGTGTTTAGTTGATTTTAAAAGTCAAGTTAGAAGGATTAACTTTTGTTTGCGAACAAATTTAGAATTAACTAAACTATGTTCTAGTGATTACAAGTTTAAACCTTCGAATAAGATAGCTTTATATATATGAATCGAATGATGTTATGAACATCATTACTACCTTAAGTTCCTTGGATAAACCTACTGAAAAAGAGAAAAATGGATATAGCTTCAATGGATCCTTGGATGGCTCGAAGTTCTTGAAGCAGAATCATGACACGAAAACAAGTTCAAGTAAGATCATCACTTGAAATAAGATTGTTATAGTTATAGAAATTGAACCAAAGTTTGAATATGATTATTACCTTGTATTAGAATGATAACCTACTGTAAGAAACAAAGATTTCTTGAGGTTGGATGATCACCTTACAAGATTGGAAGTGAGCTAGCAAACTTGAAAGTATTCTTGATTTTATGTAACTAGAACTTGTAGAATTTATGAAGAACACTTAGAACTTGAAGATAGAACTTGAGAGAGATCAATTAGATGAAGAAAATTGAAGAATGAAAGTGTTTGTAGGTGTTTTTGGTCGTTGGTGTATGGATTAGATATAAAGGATATGTAATTTTGTTTTCATGTAAATAAGTCATGAATGATTACTCATATTTTTGTAATTTTATGAGATATTTCATGCTAGTTGCCAAATGATGGTTCCCACATGTGTTAGGTGACTCACATGGGCTGCTAAGAGCTGATCATTGGAGTGTATATACTAATAGTACATACATCTAAAAGCTGTGTATTGTACGAGTACGAATACGGGTGCATACGAGTAGAATTGTTGATGAAACTGAACGAGGATGTAATTGTAAGCATTTTTGTTAAGTAGAAGTATTTTGATAAGTGTATTGAAGTCTTTCAAAAGTGTATAAATACATATTAAAACACTACATGTATATACATTTTAACTGAGTCGTTAAGTCATCGTTAGTCGTTACATGTAAGTGTTGTTTTGAAACCTTTAGGTTAACGATCTTGTTAAATGTTGTTAACCCAATGTTTATAATATCAAATGAGATTTTAAATTATTATATTATCATGATATTATCATGTATGAATATCTCTTAATATGATATATATACATTAAATGTCTTTACAACGATAATCGTTACATATATGTCTCGTTCAAAAATCATTAAGTTAGTAGTCTTGTTTTTACATATGTAGTTCATTGTTAATATACTTTATGATATGTTTTCTTATCATAGTATCATGTTAACTATATATATATATATATCCATATATATGTCATCATATAGTTTTTACAAGTTTTAACGTTCGTAAATCACCGATCAACTTGGGTGGTCAATTGTCTATATGAAACATATTTCAATTAATCAAGTCTTAACAAGTTTGATTGCTTAACATGTTGGAAACATTTAATCATGTAAATATCAATCTCAATTAATATATATAAACATGGAAAAGTTCGGGTCACTACACCATCCATTGGAACCTCAACAGTCAGATCAGAGTAGCCCAAGATGAGGCTCTCAAGGAGGAGAACATAACTCATGAACATTTGAACATACTTGTCTCTCGATTCGAGGTTAGGGAGTCTGGACTCCGATGTTATGCCGGAAGAATTTGGGTACCTTATTATGGAGATCTACGAAACCTGATACTTGATGAAGCCCACAAATCGAGATATTCGATTCATCCTGGAGCGGGCAAGATGTACCACGACCTTAAGGAACAGTATTGGTGGCCGAATCTCAAGAAGAACGTTGCGACTTATGTTGGAAAGTGTTTGACCTGCTCGAATGTTAAAGCCGAGCATCAGAGACCTTCTGGTTTACTTCAACAGCTGAAGATCCCACAATGGAAGTGGGAAAGGATCACAATGGATTTTATCACCAAGCTGCCAAAGACAGTGGGCGGGTGCGATACCATTTAGGTTATTGTTGACCGCCTTACCAAATCTGCACATTTCTTAGCGATGAAGGAAACTGATAAAATGGAAAGACTTGCTCAATTATACATCAAGGAGGTTGTATCTCGTCACGGTGTACCTTTATCGATCATCTCCGATCGCGATCCCCGTTTTGCTTCTAGATTTTGGCGTTCTTTACAAGAAGCCATGGGAACCCGTCTCGACATGAGTACTGCTTATCACCCTCAGACCGACGGGCAAAGTGAACGAACAATTCAGACCTTGGAGGACATGTTGCGTGCGTGTGTTATTGACTTCGGAAAGGCCTGGGAAAGGCATTTGCCACCAGCCGAATTCTCGTACAACAACAGTTATCACTCTAGCATTAATGCTGCACCTTTTGAAGCATTGTATGGACGCAAGTGCCTATCTCCTATTTGTTGGGCCGAAGTAGGCAAAAAGCAAATCACCGAACCCGAGGTAGTCCACGAAACCACGGAGAAGATTGCTCAGATCCAAGCTAGACTTAAGACTGCCCGTGATCGCCAAAAGAGTTATGCTGATCTTAAACATAAGGACTTTGAATTCAACGTTGGTGACCGTGTAATGTTAAAGGTTGCACCTTGGAAAGGTGTGATCCGTTTTGGAAAACGTGGAAAGTTAAACCCACGATACATTGGTCCATTTGAAATCTTGGAACGTGTTGGACCCATTGCTTACCGTTTGAATCTACCAGCACAATTGAGCTCAGTTCATCCTACCTTCCACGTGTCAAACTTGAAGAAGTGTCTTGCTGCACCTGAACTTATCATACCACTTGAGGAACTTAAGATTGACGACAAACTCCACTTTGTGGAAGAACCTGTTGAAATTATGGATCGTGAGATCAATACTTTGAAACGTAACAAGATTCCAATTGTACGAGTACGATGGAATGCCAAACGAGGACCTGAGTTTACTTGGGAGCGAGAGGATCAAATGATGCGGAAGTATCCTCACCTTTTCCCGACTCCTCCATCTACCTCAGCTTAAATTTCGGGACGAAATTTTCTTTAACAGGTGGGTAATGTAACGACCCTGGAATTTCCAACGTTTATTTATTAATAATTATTATTATTAATACGTGTGATTAAACAAATATATGTTGTTACATTTACATGTTGCCATGATTGCCCGAACTTGACTTTAATTGCCCGAAACGTCTTTGTGACACACGAAACTTGTACGAATAATATTTTTAAGTATTATTTATATTCATGATTAATTTTATTAATCATTTTAATTAACTATGGTGATTAGTTAGTTACTTGGGCTTTTAATTGGTTTAACTTGTGAATTATTGAACTTGGGCTTTGATTAATGTAATGGACTTATGACTTTGGGCTTACAAGCCCACCCTACATATTAAATGGACTTAATTAGCCCATAAGACTTGTAAGTATTACTTGTATATGGTAACTAGTTAGTTAAGGAGATGAGGAATCTAGTTAACTTGCCATTCCCATGTAAACACACCAAGTATCCAACTTTTGTAAGACTTTACAAGCTTGTAACCAACAAACAACTCTCTTCCTCCCTTCCCACACTCCAAACCATCAGCCTTCACATGTAGAGGGGAGAGTTTTTCAATTTTTTTTTACTACATGTTCACTAGTATCTTTCATTTACTTCTCATTTTCCAAAACACTCTCATACTTAAAACTCTTTCTCTCTCACTTTTTCTCTAGTTCTTGAAGTAATCTTGAAGACTTTTTCTCTTCTTCTTTTCTTCTTAAAACCGAATTTATACAACCCATAATCATCATCATTCTTTGATTGTTATAATCTTTTGTTAGTTGTAGTTGTTACTTGATTATTGTTGTTACTTACTTTCATGTTACAAGAATAAACTTTCTAGTTTGATTCTTCATATTAATCTTGTATTTTCAAGAACATACAAGAACTAACTTCCTAGTTATGTTCTACATACATTATGTCAAAAGATTTAAAGTTCTTGTGTTGTAACTCATACTTGAAGTACATGAAGTGAACTTAATGTTTACTTTCTAAATCTTTAAAGTATGAAACTCATGAACTTAATTACTTGTTTACTTAACTATTTACTTCATTTACTTGCACTTTAATTTCATGATTTATGTTATTATTGGTCAAATGTTACTAGTTAACTTTGATCTCATTAATCTTGAACTAAAAGTTAACTTGAAAGTTCAAGAACACACAAATAAGTTTTCTTTAAATATAACTTTGTATACTTATGCTTGATCTAGACTTTTGAGTCTTGGATCTTCAAGATCTAACTAAGAACTATGTTCTACATCTTAAGATCTTGATTAGTTAGCTTACTTTCAATTTTATAGCTCAATATTAACTTTTAAAGTTCATGTAAGTGTTAGATCTAAGACCTTGATGTAACTTTGGTTCATCAACTTCATATAACTCTTAAGTGAGTTGTGCTTCATGTCTTAGACTTGCACTTGGGTTATGATGGTCAAAACTTGGTAAAGATGATGTAGACACATCTATGAGTTGTACACTTGATGCTATATGCATCAAGGATGAGAACCGTGATGAACATCAAGCACCAAGACCACTGGAACTCACTAAAACTTACTGTTTCTGTCCAAACCCTACTGACCTGCTGTTTCTGTAAAAGACCAACATATCTGGGCTACTGAGACCATGATTTTTAGATATAACTTTTCGAGTATATAACTTTTCATATAAGACTCGTCTTAATTCGAGTTACGGTTTAGGATTTATGGCCCTCCGATCGTCACTACGTCCTTTTAACGTTGTGCAGAAATTTCTGACCTACTCGCACTTAGACCGTTGCCATGGTCAAACGAATATGAGTTTGCTTCTGTAAATTTTACCACACTTAAAGGACTCATATACAGAGCCATGGCCACTGGTCTCACCTTAATTCAGTAAGGGTAGAGGCCGTGGTGACTGACTGAAGTCAGCCTTTATTTTAAACTACTTTCATAAATGAAACCTACTTTACGCCTTTTGTTTGATGATGAATGATGATGACCTTTATGACCTTAAATATATACTTTTAAACCTATTAAGACAATTTACTGACTTAGTACTATTTGCCTTAGGTTTAGGACCTTCGGACCGATTAATTGCACACCTTTTCCGAACCGACTTTACGACTACATTATCATTGTGAGTTATAGCATTCCCTTTTTACTTTAACTTATTTTGGGAACTGAGAATACATGCGGATTTTATATTTTACATACTAGGCACGAGTACTTAAACTTATATATGTGTGGGTTATACAACGGCATAAACATTCCCTTTAGCTCGGTAACGTTTAATCATTGGTTTTTGAACCATGAACGCGAATCTTAGATATGGATCCATAGGGTTTGACATCCCCACTCGGGCTAGTAGCGCTAGCATTTAACGGGTGTTTAATACTTCGTATACATACGCACTTTCCAAGTGTACTTTCAGGGGGTATAAACGTTAAGTTAGTTACCTAGTGCCCACGGTTAACATATACTTTATCATACTGTTTTGAAACGCTCTTTGTAGCACTGAAATCTCGTGGCCTACTTTACTTACTGTTATACTTAAACTATAGCTCACCAACCTTTGTGTTGACATTTTAAAGCATGTTTTTCTCAGGTGCTTGAGGTTAGCTTCCGCTGTGTACTAGTCGTGCTGTAGACACCCGCTGCTTAGAGTTGTTATCGCATGAACTACTTTATTTTGCATTCAAACATTAGTACTTTTGAACTATGACTTGTAACGACCATTGTGGTCACATACACTTATTATTTGCTTCTACTTAGTGAAGCATGCTTTTGGATTGTAAAACATTCGATGTTGGTTTAGACATCACTTTATTAATGAATGCAAACTCTTTTCGAAAACGCATATAGTACTTAACCTTTTAATGATCCCGTTGTTGATGATTCTTACACGATGGTTTTGTACGGGGAATCACAACCTGGGCTACTGTAAAGCTGATTTTCAGTTAACTCTGTTCAAGTAGATAATTTTTCGTTTAAGACTCATCTTAATTCGAGTTACGGTTTAAGATCTATGGCCCTCCGAGTGTCACTATGTCCTTTTAACGTTGTGCTAAAAATTCTGACCTACTCGCACTTAAACCGTCACCACGGTCAAACGAAGACGAGTTTGGTTCTGGAATTTATATTGCAACTAAAGGATTCATATACGGAGCGATGGCCACTGGTTTCACCTCATTTCAGTAGGTATAGAGGTCGTGGTGACTGATCGAAATTAGCCTTTGTTTTAAACTCTTTTCTTGAATGAAACTTACTTTACACTTTTTGTTTGATGATGAATGATGATGATACTTAAGACCTAATTTACATACATTTAAACCTTTGGGAACGACTTACTGACTTAGTAACTTTTAACTTAGGTTGAGGACTTTCTGGACCTACATACTTGCTTACTTTTCCCGAATCAACTTTACTGCTACTTTACCACTGTGAGTTATATCATCCCTTTTTACTTTAACTATTTTGGGAACTGAGAATACATGCACATTTTACGTTTTACATACTAGGCACGAGTACTTAAACTTTATATATGTGTGGGTTATACAATGGCATAAACATTCCCTTTAGCTCGGTAACGTTTAGTCATTAGTTTTTGAACCGGTGAACGCGAATCTTAGATATGGATCCATAGGGTTTGACATCCCCACTCGGGCTAGTCGCGCTAGTATTTAACGGGTGTTTAATACTTCGTAAACATACGCACTCGCTAAGTGTACTTTCAGGGGGTTATAAACGTTAAGTTAGTTACCAAGTGCCCACGGTTAAACATATACTTTACATACTGTTTTGAAACGCTCTTTCTAGCACTGAAATCTCGTGGCCTTCCTTACATTACTGTTATACTTAAACTATAGCTCACCAACCTTTGTGTTGACATTTTAAGCATGTTTTTCTCAGGTGCTTAAGGTTGCTTGCTTCCGCTGTTGTACTAGTCATGCCTTGTAGATTTTCGCTGTGCCTACTAGAGATGTCACCGCATGAAACACTTTATCTTGCATTCAAACTTTAATACTTTTGAAACAATAATTTGTAACGACCTAAGGGTCACGCACTATTATCTTTGCTTCTATTCATAGAAGCATACTTTTGATGTAAAACATTCGACGTTAGTTATGACGTCACCTTTTATCATGAATGCAAACTTGTTTTGAAAACGCATATAGTGTTTGACCTTGTAATGATCCTGTTGTTGATGGTCCATACATTTTGATTTAGTACGGGGCGTCACATTTGGTATCAGAGCATTGGTTGTAGGGAATTAGGTTGCATTAGTGAGTCTAAGACCGACCCGAGTAGGATTCACTAATAGGACTAATCTACAACTTGCTAGTTTACTTGTTTCTGCGGAACTTGCTGCATGCTGCTGCTTACTTTTACTACTATATGCCGTATGCTACTACATGATTTCACTACTGCATGTTATTATCTGCTTTCGATTGCATGGTACTTGTCGTTATTTCCATGCTACTTACTGTTACACATGATCTAGACTGTCGTAGTTACTTTGCCTAATACGTGCTTGCTTTATGACCTACTGACGTGGAAAAATTTATTTTTTCCTTGTTCAAATGTCGGATATTCCACCTGTCATCATTTTGGATAGTGACTCAGACTCGTCAGCCACCTCACCGACCATTGTTGCCGATTCTCAGATGCCGTCGTCGATACCCTCCAGTGACTCAGGCGCTTTGTCCTCTGAAGCTATTAGTCATGCACCTGCCCCAGTGGTGCTGTGATTCCTGCGGATCTTGGGGAAGGTCCAGTACATAATGAGCATAACCATTGGTGCTGACGCGCTCCTGATGGACGTCTCTTGCCGATCGGACCCGCCAGATACCTACAGATGATGGCCGCCTGAGGAGAGCCAGTACAGCCACCCGTGCAGCCACCTCCACATGATTCGGACGACCCATCCTTCGCTAAATCTTTATCCAACGACACCTCCTCAGAGGACTCCAGTGACGATAATTTTGATGAGGACCCTGATGATGCACCTGTACAGCCACCCTCTACCCCGCTGAAGATGCGGTACCGTTTCGATGGCACCATCATTCCAGGGATTAACGGAGGTCAAGCATTCACTGACGCATATGGTCGGCGTCGTAGGGTTACCGCTCGTAAGCGGCTTGTGCCGTACCCTGCTGATCCTTTTGTGTGTAAGCGTTACCGCTTTGCAGCCTCTACTTCTGGAGCTGGACCGTCTACACCACCAGCTCCACCAGCACCACCCGTACCGACTGCATCGCCTGCCCCACCATCTCCCACTGTCGAGGAACTGACAAGGGAGATGGAGATCTTCCGTGCTCGGGTAGCTGAGCTCGAGGACCAGATGTCTCATGTATTGGACATCCTGGACCCACCTTCACCACAGGACATTTGTAGTAGATTTCATTATGTAATCTCATTTGTAGTTTTATGTTTTACTTATGTATTGTACGAACCTATGCTGATGTATGCAACTTATTATTAATGAATGGAACTTTGCATTATTTAATTCTTGCACGGTGTTCTATTTACTTTACTGTATGATGATTCTGTGGTATTTGTACCTGGATGCATTACTTGATAAACATGTGATGTGTTGATTCCATGTTGGTTACCATATACTGTATTATTATTTCTTGAATACTGGATTTTGACTTGAGTCAAAATTTTTGTTTAGAACATCATGGCCAACGGACGATCAACACCCACCGCAGCCCAAATCGAGGATATGATCAATGAACGAGTCGCTGCAGCTTTAGCAGAAATGAACCCCCAAGCTCCACTGCCACCGGTTATCCAGCCCATTCGTAATGGATGCACATACAAAGAGTTTCAAAGCTGTAAACCCCACAACTTTAGTGGAATGGAGGGGCCGGTTGGTCTCACTAGATGGTTTGAGAAATTTGAATCTGTGTTTCGAGTTAGTAACTGCTCAGAGGCGAACAAAACTAAGTATGCCTCATGTACGCTGTCTGACGGCGCACTAACTTGGTGGAATACATTGGCTCAAGCAAAGGGCATTGATGAGGCGTTTGATACCCCATGGGAGGAATTCAAAGGGGCCCTGATTGAAGAATATTGCCCTAGGGCCGAGATCCAGAAAATGGAGATGGAGTTTATGCAGTTGAAGGTTGTGGGAAACGATCTCGATGGTTAC
The DNA here is from genome assembly GCF_046630445.1 of Rutidosis leptorrhynchoides. NCBI lineage: Eukaryota > Viridiplantae > Streptophyta > Magnoliopsida > Asterales > Asteraceae > Rutidosis > Rutidosis leptorrhynchoides. Next base: position 171,931,288 of record NC_092333.1, read on the forward strand.
AACCGTAGGTATCTATAATTAGCCCTGATGTGTCCTACCATGGTTACCCCGGAGTTTAAGCGCATGTAAAGGTACTTGTGGGGACTTCCTAAGTCCATAAAGGGAAATGTCACCTCGTCTAAGCCACCCAATGTCCCGGAAGCAATGCGCATGGCGCATACTTTAATGAACCAAATCATCATCGATGAACCGGAGAAGGCTAAGTCCGAAGCGGGTAGTAGTGACAAGCGTAAGTGGGATAACAACAAGGGGAGAACCTATGATCAAACCCTCGCTAAGAGGCACAACAACGGTGGAAATCCAAACCCAAGCACAAGCTCAAACCTGAACTACAAGGGAACTTTACCGCAATGCAAGAGGTGCTACAAGCACCATACCGGGTATTGTAACGTTGTCTGTGAGAAGTGCCAACGGTCTGGGCATATCGGTAAGGACTGCAAGGTCACCACCCTGAATGTGAAGGCGAACCCCAATGGACCGAAAAAGTGCTACGAATGCGGATAGACGGGCCATTTCAGAAATGCGTGCCCCAACAAGCGAAAGGATGGCGGACCACCGTGTGGTAGAGCTTTCAGCGTTAATGCAAGGGATGCCTGTGAGAACCCCGACTTGGTGACAGGTATATTCACTATCAACAATCTATTAGCTTCTGTCTTATTTGATACTGGTGCCGATAGGAGTTATGTATGTAGATACTTTTGCGATAAGATAAATTGGTCATTAGTTCCTTTAAAAGAGAGTATGCTTGTCGAGGTAGCCAACGGAAAACTTGAAAAAGTTGACCAAATTAGCTGAGCAGCTATTATCAACATAGCTGGTGTGGATTTCGAGATTGAACAAATACCCATTAAGTTGGGAAGCTTTGATGTTATTGTCGGTATGGACTGGTTGACCAAGATAAGGGCCGACATTATCTGTAGAGATAAAGCTCTTCGTATACCGCACGGAGACGGCGAGCCACTGATCAAATACAGAGAGAGATGTACCTCGAAGATGAATCTCATTAGTTGCGTGAAAGCGCAAAAGATCATGAAAAAAGGACATCTTGCTGTTCTAGCTCATGTGAAAACGCTAGAAACCGAGGAGAAGAGTGTGAACAATGTTCGTGTTGTGAACGAGTTTTCCGATGTCTTCCCGGAAGAATTGCCTGGATTACCGCCAACGAGAGCAGTAGAGTTTCAGATCGATTTAGTGCCAGGAGCTGCACCTGTAGCTCGTGCACCTTATCGACTCGCACCTTCAGAAATGCAAGAGTTGCAGAGTCAGCTACAAGAACTACTAGACCGTGGGTTTATTTAACCGAGTTCTTCGCCTTGGGGCGCGCCTGTTTTGTTTGTGAAGAAGAAGGATGATCCTTCCATATGTGTATCGACTATCGTGAACTCAACAAATTGACGATCAAGAATCGGTATCCTCTTCCCCGAATTGACGATCTTTTCGATCAGCTACAAGGATCAAGCGTTTACTCTAAGATCGATTTGCGATCCGGTTATCACTAGTTGAGGGTGAAAGAGAGCGATGTAATGAAGACTGCATTCAGAACTCGTTATGGTCATTACAAGTTTCTCGTGATGCCATTCGGGTTAACCAACGCACCTGCCGTGTTCATGGATCTCATGAATCGTGTCTACAAGCCATACCTGGATAAGTTTGTCATCGTCTTCAAAGATGATATCCTCATCTACTCCAAAAGCGAAGAAGAGCATGAGCAACAACTGTGACTAGTGCTTGAACTCTTGAGACAAGAGCAACTTTATGCGAAATTCTCCAAGTGTGAATTTTGGTTGAAGGAAGTCCAGTTTCTGGGTCATGTTGTGAGCGACCAGGGTATCAAAGTTGATCGCGCCAAGATTGAAGCTATCAGCATGTAGTGACCCGAAATTTTCCATGTTTATATATATTAATTGAGATTGATATTTACATGACTAAATGTTTCCAACGTGATAAGCAATCAAACTTGTTAAGACTTGATTAAATGAAATAAGTTTCATATAGACAATTGATCACCCAAGTTGACCGGCGATTCACGAACGTTACAAAATTGTAAAAACTACATGTTGTGGTATATATAGACATATATATATGGTTGACATGAGATCATGATGAGTAAGTATCTCACTAAGTATATTAACAATGTGTGATATACATAAAAAATGAGATTACTAAGTTAAGAAACTCGAAATGATATATATAACGATTATCGTTATGATAACGTCTACTAAATATATATGTATCATATTAAGATATTGATACACTATATTTAACATGATAAAATGATATTTAAATATATCATTAAGTGTGTTAACAATGAACTACATATGTAAAAACAAGACTACTAACTCAAGAATTACGAAACGAGACTTATATGTAACGATTATCGTTGTAACGATATTTTAATGTATATATCATATTAAGAGATATTCATACATCATAATATCATGATAATATAATAATTTAACATCTCATTTGATATAATAAACATTGGGTTAACAACATTAATTGAGATCGTTAACTTAAAGGTTTCAAAACAACACTTACATGTAACGACTAACGAAGACTTAACGACTCCATTAGAATGTATATACATGTTGTGTTTTGATATGTATTCTTACACTTTTGAAAGACTTCAAGACACATATCAAAGTACTTCTACTTAACAAAAATGCTTACAATTACATCCTCGTTCAGTTTCATCAACAATTCTACTCGTATGCACCCGTATTCGTACTCGTACAATACACAGCTTTTAGATGTATGTACTATTGGTATATACACTCCAATTGTGACGCCAGCAAAATTTTTTTTTTTTTTTTTTTAAATCACAGCGGAAATCTTAATTCACATAAATACCCTTAGTTAATTACAAACATGATTATCACAAATCATTAGCTAGTTACTTATTACAAACCACCGGTGTTACGTTAAACAACTAGTTACATATTTATAAAGGTTAAGACATCAGAGTTCGTCTTGTCAAACATATCTTCAGCCCAACTCCCGTCCATACTAGCACTAAAATCCAAAACCTGCAAGGGAGGAGGTGAGGGCTTAGCACAAGGCTAAGTGAATGGAATTATCAAAAGGTCTAGCATACAGTACCAACTTGTACTCCTGCAGCAACAACATACAACAACAAGCAACATACAATAACTGGCAACTATGCTCCAACTAGAGGATCGGCGGCTTGTACGGGCACACGACTACTAGTTGATCGGGCTAGAGTCTACCGATAGTCTTTACTACTGAATCCTCAGTATAGTCATCCACACGCAGGTGATGCGTCATTCAGCACTATACTCAACAAACAGTAGCCAACTAGACCCAACCACAACTAGGTTGACCTCTCTGAGCTAAACCTAACAGATCAAGGTTCCAACTACAACAACAACTACAACTAGTGCACAGACAACCATTCAACTACTACTACTACAACAGGCAACTAATACTACTAAAAGCATAGCAACCTTAACTGCGATCAACTGTACAACATAACTACTAAACTTGGCAACTAACAACACTATAAACATAGTAGCGCAACTTGCTACTCTATACTACACCAAGTGATAATCCCACTCACCGATTACCAGCAACTGAAGGTTCTCAGAGATCTAATCTTTCTGAGCCTTCACCTTTTTGTTTATTACCTGTGAATCACCACATAACATCTCAAGTTAGTATTATATCCAAGTATTAATACACGACTTTACATTCTATGGAAATATTCACATAACAGACAAGATTTTCGAGCAAAAGTTCTCGAGCAGTTCGAGTTTTCGAGCGAATTCAAGTTTTTCGAGCAATTCGAGCTTTTCGAGCAATTTCGAGTTTTTCGAGCAATTCGAGCTTTTCGAGCAATTTCGAGTTTTTCGAGCAATAACATGTTTTCGAGCAACTCGAGTTTTTCGAGCAGTAACATGTTTTCGAGCAACTCGAGTTTTTCGAGCAGTAACATGTTTTCGAGCAGAAGGTTCTCGAGCACTCTTTTCGAGCGAGTTTCGAGCACTGTTTTCGAGCGAGTTTTCGAGCATCTTCTTCTTCACCATCAACTTCGCTGATTTGGTGATTTTAAGCCAAAAAAACTCGATTTCGAGGTTTATAGTCCAAATTCAAGCATAAAGAAACATACTAAACATACATAAACACTTTTCCCAACTATAAACATCAAAATCTAGCATTTACAATCAAGATCTGGGATTAATTCATCCCAAAATACTCACTTTATCATAAACTCAAGTTCTAACACACAATTCATCATTTTTAACAAGTTCTTACTCAATTCACAACATAATTAGATCATAATAACTATATAGCAACTATTTCTAACATCAATTAAACATAACAAACACAAATCATGAAGATTCAAGCTCATAATTATCAAAAACCCATTTCACACACAAAACCCAATTTCTATAAATTAAAGCACGAATTCAAGCATGCTAACCTGGATAAATGCTTATAAGAATGATATGATTCAGTTCCTAAAGCCTCTTGATTCAATTTCTAGCTTAGATTCAATTAGGGTTTTTGAGATGATGAAAGTTAGGTACGGGTCTTGTTCTTGCACAAATTGGGAAATGAATGGAAGTATCCAGATATTAGTTACTTAAGTTGGTTATAAACCCACACCCCATAACACACGGGTATTTATCAGTTATCTGATATCTTTCGTACTTCGTTAGGAGGCCCTAACGGTGTCTAAATTTAACAAACGAACCTGTTCTGTGACCCTTGTCACAAACTGGTCTCAACTAAACAACCAAATAATTATAAACATATAATTATTAAAAATCACCAATTACACCATACCCAAGGGTACAATGGTCATTTCATCTATGCCCAAAACGCGGGTGTTACAAATCTACCCTCCTTAAAAGAGATTCCGTCCTCGGAATCGGGTCAACTATGGTCAACAAACCCAAAAATTGTTACTCGCACCGCCAAAACACTCGGTTAAATTTATCGATCTTATCCCCGATACCGACAATATCCACCAAAATTGCATAGGGAAATGAGATTCTTGATGTCAATACACTCCCGGTACAAAATAAGTTGTCATCATCTTCATTGATCAACGCCCGTTAATCCACTTAAGCCCACAAATTGCACGATCAAGTCAAATAATCAGAGTCGAATTCGTGTTTCTTCGCCATTCCGTATCATAAATTTCACGATCTGTCATCCAATTCAACTCTTTATACTGTCCACTTTTCCCAATATCCAAAGCTTAGGCAATAGAATTAGTCATCATGCTAAAATCTATACCTATGTCCACGAAATTGTCTCGTAAGTCAACAGGACTTCACAGGTTATTCATCTCATATCCAGTCACATCACAATCCAATATAGCACAGGCCGCCTAATTTTTTTCTTCAGCTTCCCAGAAATTCCGTATGATTTATCACAATATACTTCTGTTGGCCAGGCACAAGCATATATCCTAAATCATACCTTCATTCTGAGTTGTTCGAAATGGAAAAATTCTACTTGTCTCATTCACTAACTAATGTCCAATCAATCTCCTCAATAAGCATAGGTAATAATTAATTTAACTACTTTATGACTAATCAATCACAACATCTGTCCAACCATAGTTACTCAAATCTTGTCTATCAATCATCCAAATATAATCTATCAACCAGATCATACATCCAACAAGCATAGGCAATACCATCATAACAATCATACTCATGCCACTATCCAACAACTTCATGTCGTCCAAAAGTCCACTATACAAACATACTCAATGCATCTCTATCCAAGTCACGGTCCTCAATCTCAAAAAGTCAACCTAAGGATCACCCTTACCCCACATAGCACACAAGGGTCGCGACCAGACATACAACACATAACGCAATAAAATAAATCTTTACATTACTATCAAGATCTACTAATCTACCATACATATATATACACCCAATCATATACATGTATATAACTAAATAATACGAGGATTTTGAAGCATACCTGTATTCACATCATATTCAACATCTACATCGGCAACTATCTGATAAGCTCTTGCTGTTGCCGTAGGTGGATTCTTTCTTTTCTGCCCAACTGGAGAACCAGAAGATCCACCTACTGATCCTGACTGTGCTCCTGGCCCCGCCCCAGAACTTGATCCTCTTACATATGGACACTGAGCTGACCTATGCCCCACTTGATGACATCTCCAACATGCATCCTCTTGGAACGAACACATCCGAATCTCATGTCCCACAATACCACATCTCAAACATCTTTTGGTTGAATCTGAACAAGGACCACTATGAGATGATCTGCAACTATAACACTAAGAATTCTGACTTAATGCTGACCCACTATGTTCTGACCCACTTTTCTGTTTCAACTTAACAGACTTCTTTGACCTAGAGTCCGAATGACTCATCACCTGATCTTGTTGTGGCATCTTATAACCTACTATTCTATTCCTTGCTGCTCTTACGTCATCCTCTACCATCTTAGCCATAACAAACGCTTGCGATAACGTCGTAGCCATCCTAACCATTGTTCTGTACTCTGGTAAAATTATATTAACAAAGTGCTGAATTCTGGACTGCTCATCTGGAACCCACTGTTGCACAAACCTTAATTTATCCATATACTGCTCAATCACCTCATCTATCGTCATCTGAGGTGTCATTTTCATTGACAGAAATTCCGTCTTAATTCGATTAAGGTCATAAGACGAACAATACTGCTCACAAACTTTACTATAAAATTATTCTCAAGTAATCATGTTCACTTGCTCTTTCGGTATACTAGAAATAACTGTATCCCACCAAACCATTGCCCTATTTTTCAACATACGACTAGCATAAATAACCTGTAATTCTGGTTTGCACTGACAGGCCTCAAAAACCTTTTCTATCTCTCTTAACCAGTTAAGGGTTACCGTTGAGTTAGAACTTCCTGAGTACTCTGGTGGATTACAATTCAGAAACTGTTTGAAGGTACATTTCTTTGGTTGTTGAAAACATCGGCGTCTGATACGGACCCCACATCTGATTTGGGAACTGTTGATTAAACTGAGGTGGCATCTGAAACTGTTGAGGAAACTGATATTGAGGTGGTAACCATTGCTGTTGTTGGAAAGTACTTCCAATTTGTTGATAATTATTTGACTGCACCGGATACCCACTGATCGTCTGATTCGGTACACTACCACTTGGATTCACGATTACCTGACGTTGTTCTAATTCCCTTATTCGATCACGTGCTTCCTTTAACTTACTTTGCAAATCTATTATTTGTTCCTGTGGATCCTCTTCTGACACGTACCCGTCTTCATCTGGGGCTCTGAATGTTCCGGGGGCTGACGGACCCGTTGCGTTTCCTGTATTATCTGCCATATCTGCACTACCACAACATCTCACACAAACTCTTAGTGGAAAACAGGTTAGTACCTATCAACTAACGCATGTAATCCCTACATTCACTTAACCCGTTCCCTCAGATATGTTTGACACAACACAAGGTTTGGGAACATGACATTCAACACAATGTACATGCGGCCAAACCTATGCTCTGATACCAAGTTATGACGCCAGCAAATTTTTTTTTTTTTTTTAATCACAGCGGAAATCTTAATTCACATAAATACCCTTAGTTAATTACAAACATGATTATCACAAATCATTAGCTAGTTACCTATTACAAACCACCGGTGTTACGTTAAACAACTAGTTACATATTTATAAAGGTTAAGACATCAGAGTTCGTCTTGTCAAACATATCTTCAGCCCAACTCCCGTCCATACTAGCACTAAAATCCAAAACCTGCAAGGGAGGAGGTGAGGGGTTAGCACAAGGCTAAGTGAATGGAATTATCAAAAGGTCTAGCATACAGTACCAACTTGTACTCCTACAGCAACAACATACAACAACAAGCAACATACAATAACTGGCAACTATGCTCCAACTAGAGGATCGGCGGCTTGTACGGGCACACGACTACTAGTTGATCGGGCTAGAGTCTACCGATAGTCTTTACTACTGAATCCTCAGTATAGTCATCCACACGCAGGTGATGCGTCATTCAGCACTATACTCAACAAACAGTAGCCAACTAGACCCAACCACAACTAGGTTGACCTCTCTGAGCTAAACCTAACAGATCTAGGTTCCAACTACAACAACAACTACAACTAGTGCACAGACAACCATTCAACTACTACTACTACAACAGGAAACTAATACTACTAAAAGCATAGCAACCTTAACTGCGATCAACTGTACAACATAACTACTAAACATGGCAACTAACAACACTATAAACATAGTAGCGCAACTTGCTACTCTATACTACACCAAGTGATAATCCCACTCACCGATTACCAGCAACTGAAGGTTCTCAGAGATCTAATCTTTCTGAGCCTTCACCTTTTTGTTTATTACCTGTGAATCACCACATAACATCTCAAGTTAGTATTATATCCAAGTATTAATACACGACTTTACATTCTATGGAAATATTCACATAACAGATAAGATTTTCGAGCAAAAGTTCTCGAGCAACTCGAGTTTTTTGAGCAGTAATATGTTTTCGAGCAACTCAAGTTTTTCGAGCAGTAACATGTTTTCGAGCAGAAGGTTCTCGAGCACTCTTTTCGAGCGAGTTTCGAGCACTGTTTTCGAGCGGGTTTTCGAGCATCTTCTTCTTCACCATCAACTTCGCTGATTTGGTGATTTTAAGCCAAAAAAACTCGATTTCGAGGTTTATAGTCCAAATTCAAGCATAAAGAAACATACTAAACATAAATAAACACTTTTCCCAACTATAAACATCAAAATCTAGCATTTACAATCAAGATCTGGGATTAATTCATCCCAAAATACTCACTTTATCATAAACTCAAGTTCTAACACACAATTCATCATTTTTAACAAGTTCTTACTCAATTCACAGCATAATTAGATCATAATAACTATATAGTGAAATGTCCCGTTCTTATTGATTAAAAATGTTCCATATTAATTGATTTCGTTGCGAGGTTTTGACCTCTATATGAGACGTTTTTCAAAGACTGCATTCATTTTAAAACAAACCATAACCTTTATTTCATCAATAAAGGTTTAAAAAGCTTTACGTAGATTATCAAATAATGATAATCTAAAATATCCTGTTTACACACGACCATTACATAATGGTTTACAATACAAATATGTTACAACAAAATAAGTTTCTTGAATGCAGTTTTTACACAATATCATACAAGCATGGACTCCAAATCTTATCCTTATTTAAGTATGCGACAGCGGAAGCACTTAATAATCACCTGAGAATAAACATGCTTAAAACGTCAACAAAAATGTTGGTGAGTTATAGGTTTAACCTATATATATCAAATCATAATAATAGACCACAAGATTTCATATTTCAATACACATCCCATACATAGAGATAAAAATCATTCATATGGTGAACACCTGGTAACCGACATTAACAAGATGCATATATAAGAATATCCCCATCATTTCGGGACACCCTTCGGATATGATATAAATTTCGAAGTACTAAAGCATCCGGTACTTTGGATGGGGTTTGTTAGGCCCAATAGATCTATCTTTAGGATTCGCGTCAATTAGGGTGTCTGTTCCCTAATTCTTAGATTACCAGACTTAATAAAAAGGGGCATATTCGATTTCGATAATTCAACCATAGAATGTAGTTTCACATACTTGTGTCTATTTTGTAAATCAATTATAAAACCTGCATGTATTCTCATCCCAAAAATATTAGATTTTAAAAGTGGGACTATAACTCACTTTCACAGATTTTTACTTCGTCGGGAAGTAAGACTTGGCCACTGGTTGATTCACGAACCTATAACAATATATACATATATATCAAAGTATGTTCAAAATATATTTACAACACTTTTAATATATTTTGATGTTTTAAGTTTATTAAGTCAGCTGTCCTCGTTAGTTACCTACAACTAATTGTCCACAGTTAGATGTACAGAAATAAATCGATAAATATTATCTTGAATCAATCCACGACCCAGTGTATACGTATCTCAGTATTGATCACAACTCAAACTATATATATTTTGGAATCAACCTCAACCCTGTATAGCTAACTCCAACATTCACATATAGAGTGTCTATGGTTGTTCCGAAATATATATAGATGTGTCGACATGATAGGTCGAAACATTGTATACGTGTCTATGGTATCTCAAGATTACATAATATACAATACAAGTTGATTAAGTTATGGTTGGAATAGATTTGTTACCAATTTTCACGTAGCTAAAATGAGAAAAATTATCCAATCTTGTTTTACCCATAACTTCTTCATTTTAAATCCATTTTGAGTGAATCAAATTGCTATGGTTTCATATTGAACTCTATTTTATGAATCTAAACAGAAAAAGTATAGGTTTATAGTCGGAAAAATAAGTTACAAGTCATTTTTGTAAAGGTAGTCATTTCAGTCGAAAGAACGACGTCTAGATGACCATTTTAGAAAACATACTTCCACTTTGAGTTTAACCATAATTTTTGGATATAGTTTCATGTTCATAATAAAAATCATTTTCTCAGAATAAAAATTTTTAAATCAAAGTTTATCATAGTTTTTAATTAACTAACCCAAAACAGCCCGCGGTGTTACTACGACGGCGTAAATCCGGTTTTACGGTGTTTTACGGTGTTTTACGGTGTTTTTCGTGTTTTCAGGTTTTAAATCATTAAGTTAGCATATAATATAGATATAGAACATGTGTTTAGTTGATTTTAAAAGTCAAGTTAGAAGGATTAACTTTTGTTTGCGAACAAGTTTAGAATTAACTAAACTATGTTCTAGTGATTACAAGTTTAAACCTTCGAATAAGATAGCTTTATATATATGAATCGAATGATGTTATGAACATCATTACTACCTTAAGTTCCTTGGATAAACCTACTGGAAAAGAGAAAAATGGATCTAGCTTCAACGGATCCTTGGATGGCTCGAAGTTCTTGAAGCAGAATCATGACACGAAAACAAGTTCAAGTAAGATCATCACTTGAAATAAGATTGCTATAGTTATAGAAATTGAACCAAAGTTTGAATATGATTATTACCTTGTATTAGAATGATAACCTACTGTAAGAAACAAAGATTTCTTGAGGTTGGATGATCACCTTACAAGATTGGAAGTGAGCTAGCAAACTTGAAAGTATTCTTGATTTTATGTAACTAGAACTTGTAGAATATATGAAGAACACTTAGAACTTGAAGATAGAACTTGAGAGAGATCAATTAGATGAATAAAATTGAAGAATGAAAGTGTTTGTAGGTGTTTTTGGTCGTTGGTGTATGGATTAGATATAAAGGATATGTAATTTTGTTTTCATGTAAATAAGTCATGAATGATTACTCATATTTTTGTAATTTTATGAGATATTTCATGCTAGTTGCCAAATGATGGTTCCCACATGTGTTAGGTGACTCACATGGGCTGCTAAGAGCTGATAATTGGAGTGTATATACCAATAGTACATACATCTAAAAGCTGTGTATTGTACGAGTACGAATACGGGTGCATACGAGTAGAATTGTTGATGAAACTGAACGAGGATGCAATTGTAAGCATTTTTTGTTAAGTAGAAGTATTTTGATAAGTGTATTGAAGTCTTTCAAAAGTGTATAAATACATATTAAAACACTACATGTATATACATTTTAACTGAGTCGTTAAGTCATCGTTAGTCGTTACATGTAAGTGTTGTTTTGAAACCTTTAGGTTAACGATCTTGTTAAATGTTGTTAACCCAATGTTTATAATATTAAATGAGATTTTAAATTATTATATTATCATGTATGAATATCTCTTAATATGATATATATACATTAAATGTCTTTACAACGATAATCGTTACATATATGTCTCGTTTAAAAATCATTAAGTTAGTAGTCTTGTTTTTACATATGTAGTTCATTGTTAATATACTTAATGATATGTTTACTTATCATAGTATCATGTTAACTATATATATATATCCATATATATGTCATCATATAGTTTTTACAAGTTTTAACATTCGTGAATCACCGGTCAACTTGGGTGGTCAATTGTCTATATGAAACATATTTCAATTAATCAAGTCTTAACAAGTTTGATTGCTTAACATGTTGGAAACATTTAATCATGTAAATATCAATCTCAATTAATATATATAAACATGGAAAAGTTCGGGTCACTACATATAGCATCTATTTCTAACATCAATTAAACATAACAAACACAAATCATGAAGATTCAAGCTCATAATTATCAAAAACCCATTTCACACACAAAACCCAATTTCTATAAATTAAAGCACGAATTCAAGCATGCTAACCTGGATAAATGCTTATAAGAATGATATGATTCAGTTCCTAAAGCCTCTTGATTCAATTTCTAGCTTAGATTCAATTAGGGTTTTTGAGATGATGAAAGTTAGGTACGGGTCTTGTTCTTGCACAAATTGGGAAATGAATGGAAGTATCCAGATATTAGTTACTTAAGTGGGTTATAAACCCACACCCCATAACACACGGGTATTTATCAGTTATCTGATATCTTTCGTACTTCGTTAGGAGGCCCTAACGGAGTCTAAATTCAACAAACGAACCTGTTCTGTGACCCTTGTCACAAACTGGTCTCAACTAAATAACCAAATAATTATAAACATATAATTATTAAAAATCACCAATTACACCATACCCAAGGGTACAATGGTCATTTCATCTATGCCCAAAACGCGGGTGTTACACCAATGATCAGCTCTTAACAGCCCATGTGGGTCACCTAACACATGTGGGAACCATCATTTGAAAACTAGCATGAAATATCTCATAAAATTACAAAAATATTAGTAATCATTCATGACTTATTTACATGAAAACAAAATTACATATCTTTTATATCTAATCCATATACCAACGACCAAAAACACCTACAAACACTTTCATTCTTCAATTTTCTTCATCTAATTGATCTCTCTTAAGTTCTATCTTCAAGTTCTAAGTGTTCTTCATAAATTCCATAAGTATAGTTTCATAAAAATCAAGAATACTTCCAAGTTTGCAAATCTACTTCCAAGCTTTCTAATCCATTCCAAGTAATCATCTAAGATCAAGGAACCTTTATCATTTACAGTAGGTTATCTTTCTAATTCAAGGTAATATTTATATTCAAACTTTGATTCAATTTCTACAACTATAACAATCTTATTTCGAGTGAAAATCTTACTTGAACTGTTTTCGTGTCATGATTCTGCTTCAAGAACTTTCAATACATCAAAGGATCCTTTAAAGCTAGATCTATTTTTCCCATTTCCAGTAGTTTTATCCAGAAAACTTTAGGTAGTAATGATGTTCATAACATCATTCGATTCATACATATAAAGCTATCTTATTCGAAGGTTTAAACTTGTAATCACTAGAACATAGTTTAGTTAATTCTAAACTTGTTCGCAAAAAAAAGTTAATCCTTCTAACTTGACTTTTAAAATCAACTAAACACATGTTCTATATCTATATGATATGCTAACTTAATGATTTAAAACCTGGAAACACGATGAACACCATAAAATCGGATATACGCCGTCGTTGTGAAACCAGGGGTTGTATTGGTTTGGATAATTAAAAACTATGATAAACTTTGATTTAAAAGTTGTTCTTCTGGGAAAATGATTTTTCATATGAACATTAAACTATATCCAAAAATCTTGGTTAAACTCAAAGTGAAAGTATGTTTTTCAAAATGGTCATCAAGATGTCGTTCTTTTGACGGAAATGACTACCTCTTTAGTAATTGACATGTAACTTACATTTCTGACTATAAACCTATACTTTTTATGTTTGGATTCTTAAATTAGAGTTCAATATGAAACTATAGCAATTTGATTCACTCAAAACGGATTTAAAATGAAGAAGTTATGGGTAAAACAAGATTGGATATTTTTGATCTTTTTAGCTACGGGAAATGTTTAACAAATCTATACAAATCATATCCTAGCTAACTTATATTGTATTATACATGTATTCTAATATGTTATGTAATCTTGGGATACCATAGACACGTATGCAAATGTTTTAACATATCATATCGACCCATGTATATATATTATTTGGAACAACCATAGACACTCTATATGCAGTAATGTTGGAGTTAGCTATACAGGGTTGAGGTTGATTCTAAAAATATATATACTTTGAGTTGTGATCTAGCCTAAGACGTGTATACACTGGGTCGTGGATTGATTCAAGATAGTATATATCGATTTATTTCTGTACATCTAACTGTGGACAACTAGTTATAGGTTACTAACGAGGACAGCTGACTTAATACACTCAAATCTTTAAAACATAATAAAAATGGTTGTAATTATATTTTGATCATACTTTGATATATATGTACATATTTGTATAGGTTCATGAATTGATCCGTGACCAAGTCTTATTTTCGAGGAAGGAAATATCTGTGAAAGTGAGTTATAGTCCCACTTTTAAAATCTAATATTTTTGGGATGAGAATACATGCAGGTTTTATAAATGATTTACAAAATAGACACAAGTACGTGAAACTACATTCTATGGTTGAATTATCGAAATCGAATATGCCCCTTTTTATTAAGTCTAGTAATCTAAGAATTAGGGAACAGACACCCTAATTGACGCGAATCCTAAAGATAGATCTATTGGGCCTAACGAACCCCATCCAAAGTACCGGATGCTTTAGTACTTCGAAATTTATATCATATCCGAAGGGTGTCCCGAAATGATGGGGATATTCTTATATATGCATCTTGTTAATGTCGGTTACCAGGTGTTCACCATATGAATGATTTTTATCTCTATGTATGGGATGTGTATTGAAATATGAAATCTTATGGTCTATTGTTACGATTTGATATATATAGGTTAAACCTATAACTCACCAACATTTTTGTTGACGTTTAAAGCATGTTTATTCTCAGGTGAATAATAAGAGCTTCCGCTGTTGCATACTAAAATAAGGACAAGATTTGGAGTCCATGTTTGTATGATATTGTGTAAAAACTACATTTAAGAAACATATGTCGATGTAATATATTTCTATTGTAAACCATTATGTAATGGTCGTGTGTAAACAGTATATTTTAGATTATCATTATTTGATAATCTACGTAATGTTTTTAAAACCTTTATTGATAAAATAAAGGTTATGGTTGTTTTAAAAATGAATGCAGTCTTTGAAAAACGTCTCATATAGAGGTCAAAACCTCGCAACGAAATCAATTAATATGGAACGTTTATAATCAATATGAACGGGACATTTCAGTTGGTATCCGAGCGTTGGTCTTAGAGAACCAGAAAATTTGCATTAGTGTGTCTTATCGAGTTTGTTAGGATGCATTAGTGAGTCTGGACTTCGACCGTGTTTTCTTTAAAAATGATTGCTTAACATTTTTGTTGGAAACTATATATTATTAACATGTAAATATTATGTGATATATTAATCTCTTAACATGTTTGATATTGTGTGATAGATGTCTACCTCTAGCACAAATCCCATTGACTCACCTAATAATAATGAAGAGTCGAATATATATTGGCAAGATTCACAAGTTCTCGAAGAACCGGAAGAAGAGGAACCGGAAGAAGAGGAACCAGAAGAAGAGGAACCGGAAGAAGAAGAGGTTCCGGAGGGGGGAATAGTAGGAACCACAGAAAACCGGTCAAATAAAAGAAAATCCTCAACCAATGGACCAAAGTTAATAATGGTCAATGGTGTTACCGCTAAGGAAGCAAAATATTGGGAAAATTACCAATTTTCTGATGAATCGGATCCTGATGAGGATTCCGATGATGTTATAGAAATTACCCCGACCCAATTTATTGAGGCAAAAGAAAATAATAAGGGAAAAGGCATCAAAATAGAGAAATCTGATTCCGACCCAGATGAACTTTATATGTACCGTCAACACCCATATTTTCAATATCGTGAAAATAACCCGGGAACCTCTAAACCACCAGGTTTTTCTAAACCCATGTGGAAAACAACGACTCGTATTATAGGAACATCATATATCCCTAGAAGATTAGGAAAAAGAACCAAGCCAGAAGAAGAAGAAACCAATTATTCAGATTAGAGGGGTGTGAGCATGTTGTGTAATAAATGTATTGTAGTGTGCTTGTACTTTTATTTTCTATGTAAAAATTACTTGTATTGTTTGTTATTACGAATCTAATCCTTGTCTATTTTACAGTATAAAAACAAAATGGACGTTAAGGGTAGACAACCGAATATTTTAAAAGACCTACCAGAGGATATGATTGAGGAAATCTTGTCTAGAGTCGGTCAGAATTCATCAGCACATTTAGTTATGGCGAAATTAACTTGTCAAACATTTGAAAGACTTTCTAGAAATGCCTTAGTTTATAAAAGGCTTTCCTTTGATAGGTGGGGTATATCACATTGGGGAGACTTTAAGTTACGCCGTGTTTTCTTTAAAGCGTTAAATGCGGGGAACCCAAATGCAATTTTACGCTACGGGTTAAGAACCTATTTTGACTCAACATATCCCAACATAGGATTTCGTGAATTAGAAAGAGCTTCTAACATGCAACATAAAGAAGCATGTTATGCTTACGGGTTAGTGATGTTTGCTTCTTACCAAAGTGAGAAAAAGAACATCGGATTGCAGCTTTTAAATAAAACTTTCCCACAAGTGACGGATTCAGTAGTTGGGGTAAGAAACAAGGTTTTTAGATTATTACGGGGCTGTTGGACATTACGAAACCCTCGTCCTTTTGACGACATTACAACATGATGCCTAGCTAATGGTCATAACGATTTTTTCCACAAGATCAAGGATGGGAAGTCGTCTTAGTAAAACCAGAATGCATGACTTGTTTCTGGACTTATGAATTACATGTCTTTATTTCCTTTGCTGAACAACTTGCGTATTAACTAGATTTATCTTCAAAACTGTCCTGTATCATAGTGTACTATATTTCATGTTATATGTAATATAGCGAAGTTGTAAGTTTGAAGAATATTTGTATGTGATATATTATTATAATCAGTTTTTCATATGGAATTGTAGTAGTTGAATTGTATATTAGCTACTAAGTATGAACTTAACGGGTAGGTAGTACCCGAATTTAAACTTATAAAATGCTAATATGAAGAAAAAGCTTTTATAAATGAGTTCATATTATGCTACAAGATACTATTGACTACTCTTAATATTCTGTATGATTAAATTGTTTCATTTGACTATTTTGAAGGAAATGGCACCGACTACTCGACACACCTTGAATATGTGCGAAGAGGAATTTCGTGCCTTTCTTGCTTCAAACATAGCCGCAGTACAGGCCGAGCTACATACCAACAATAACTCTGAATCTAGCAATACAGCTAACGGCGCAAGAAATCGTGTAGGATGCTCCTACAAAGAATTCACTGCCTGCAAACCTTCAGAATTTGATGGGACCGAAGGACCAATCGGATTGAAACGGTGGACCGAGAAAATTGAATCGGTGTTTGCCATAAGTAAGTGTGCTGAAGGAGACAAAGTGAAGTACGCTACGCATACCTTAACAGGTATTGCGTTAACATGGTGGAATACCTATCTAGAGCAAGTGGGACAAGATGCTGCTTACGCGCTACCGTAGTCAGCATTCAAGCACTTGATGAATGAGAAGTACCGTCCCAGAACAAAGGTCAATAAGCTCAAGTCAGAACTTAGAGGGTTACGAACACAGGGATTCGATATTACTTCGTACAAAAGACGATTCACAGAATTGTGCCTATTGTGTCCGAGAGCGTTCGAAGATGAGGAAGAGAAGATCGATGTGTTTGTGAAAGGGTTACCGGAGAGAATCCAAGAAGATATAAGTTCACACGAGCCTGCCTTCATACAAAAGGCATGTAGAATGGATCACAAACTAGTGACCAGATTGAGGGAAGAATTAAAGAACAGGCAGCCGAAGAGGCCAACGTGAAGTTAGTCAAAAGAAAGTGGGAGGAAAACGGTGATAAGAGTTACCAAAAAAACAACAACTATCCCAACAATCGCAATATCAATCGCAACTACAACAAATGGCATAACAACAACAACAACAACTACAACAATCATCCCAACAACAATAACAACTGCAACAACAACAACAACAACAACAACAACAACAACAATCAGAAGCAGCTATGCCAAAGGTGTGAAAAGTATCACTCAGGGTTCTGCACCAAATTTTGCAACAAGTGTAAAAGAAATGGTCATAGCGCGGCGAAGTGTGAGGTCTACGGACCAGGGGGTAACAGAACGAAAGGAACAAATGATGTCGGAACAAGTAATGGCGGAGCAAGTAGTCTCGAAGCAAGTTATGCCAATGTAGTTTGTTATAAATGTGGAAAACCGGGCCACATTATTAGAAATTGCCCAAACCAGGAGAACACGAATGGACAAGGCCGCGGATGAGTTTTCAATATTAATGCGGCAGAGGCACAGGAAGACCCGGAGCTTGTTACGAGTACGTTTCTTATTGACAATAAATCTGCTTACATTTTATTTGATTCAGGTGCGGATAGAAGCTATATGAGTAGAGATTTTTGTGCTAAATTAAGTTGTCCATTGACGCTGTTGGATAGTAAATTTTTACTCGAATTAGCAAACGTTAAATTAGTTTCAGCAGATTATATATGCCGGAATCGAGAAATTAAACTGGGTAGCGAAATATTTAAGATTGATTTGATACCAGTAGAGTTAGGGAGTTTTGATGTAATAGTTGGCATGGACTGGCTGAAGGAGATGAAAGCAGAGATCGTATGTTACAAAAATACAATTCGCATTGTACGAGAAGAAGGAGAACCCTTAATGGTGTACGGAGAAAAGGGCAACACGAAGCTACATCTTATTAGTAATTTGAAGGCACAAAAACTAATAAGAAAAGGTTGCTATGCTGTTCTAGCACACGTCGAGAAAGTACAAACTGAAGAAAAGAGCATCAATGATGTTCCCGTCGCAAAATAATTTCCCGATGTATTTCCGAAAGAATTACCGGGACTACCTCCACATCGATCTGTTGAATTTCAAATAGATCTTGTACCAGGAGCTGCACCAATAGCTCGTGCTCCTTACAGACTCGCACCCAGCGAGATGAAAGAACTGCAAAGCCAACTGCAAGAACTATTAGAACGTGGTTTCATTCGACCAAGCACATCACCATGGGGAGCTCCTGTTTTGTTTGTCAAGAAGAAGGATGGTACATTTAGGTTGTGTATTGACTACAGAGAGTTGAATAAACTTACCATCAAAAAACCGTTATCCACTGCCGAGAATTGACGACTTATTTGATCAACTACAAGGCTCGTCAGTTTATTCGAAAATCGATTTACGTTCTGGATATCATCAAATGCGAGTAAAGGAGGATGATATTCCAAAAACTACTTTTAGGACGCGTTATGGTCATTACGAGTTTATGGTTATGCCGTTTGGATTGACTAACGCACCAGCTGTGTTCATGGACCTTATGAACCGAGTGTGTGGGCCATATCTTGACAATTTTGTCATTGTTTTCATCGATGACATACTTATTTACTCAAAGAATGATCAAGAGCACGGAGAACATTTAAGAAAAGTGCTAGAAGTATTGAGGAAAGAAAAACTGTACGCTAAGTTTTCAAAGTGTGCATTTTGGTTGGAAGAAGTTCAATTCCTCGGTCACATAGTGAACAAAGAAGGTATCCAGGTGGACCCGACAAAGATCGAAACCGTTGAAAAGTGGGAAACCCCAAAAACTCTGAAGCATATACGTCAATTTTTAGGATTGGCTGGTTACTACAGAAGATTCATCCAAGATTTCTCCAAAATAGCAAAACCCTTGACTGCATTAATGCATAAAGGGGAGATATTTGAATGGAAGGATGAACAAGAGAAGGCGCTTCATTTATTAAAGAAAAAGCTAACTACGGCACCTATATTGTCATTGTCTGAAGGGAATGATGATTTTGTGATTTATTGTGACGCATCAAAGCAAGGTCTCGGTTGTGTATTAATGCAACGAACGAACGTGATTGCTTATGCGTCTAGACAATTGAAGATTCACTATCAAAATTATACAACTCACGATTTAGAATTGGGTGCTGTTGTTTTTGCATTAAAGACTTGGAGGCATTATTTATATGGGGTCAAAAGTATTATATATACGGACCACAAAAGTCTCCAACATATATTTAATCAGAAGCAACTGAATATGAGACAACGCAGGTGGATTGAACTGTTGAATGATTATGATTTTGAGATTCGATACCACCCGGGAAAGGCGAATGTGGTAGCTGACGCTTTGAGTAGAAAGGACAGAGAACCTATACGGGTAAAATCTATGAATATAATTATTCGTACTAACCTTACTACTCAAATAAAGGAAGCGCAACAGGGGGTTGTAAAAGAAAGAAAGTTGAAGATTGAGATACCCAAAGGATCAGAGAAACATCTTAATGTTCGGGAAGACGGAACCCGATATAGGGCTGATAGAATTTGGGTACCAAGGTTTGGAGATGTGAGAGAAATGGTACTTAAAGAAGCACATAAAACCAGATATTCAATACATCCCGGAGCGGGGAAGATATATAAAGATCTCAAGAAACACTTTTGGTGGCCGAGTATGAAAGCCGATATTGCTAAATATGTAGGAGAATGTTTGACGTGTTCTAAGGTCAAAGCTGAACATCAGAAACCATCAGGTCTACTACAACAACCTGAAATCCCAGAATGGAAATGGGAAAACATTACCATGGATTTCATTACTAAATTGCCAAGGACTGCAAGTGGTTATGATACTATTTGGGTAATAGTTGATCGTCTCACCAAGTCAGCACACTTCCTGCCAATGAGAGAAGATGACAAAATGGAGAAGTTGGCGCGATTGTATTTGAAGGATGTTGTCTCCAGACATGGAATACCCGTCTCTATTATCTCTGATAGGGATGGTAGATTTGTTTCAAGGTTCTGTCAGACGTTGCAACAAGCATTGGGGACTCGTCTAGACATGAGTACTGCCTATCATCCACAAACTGATAGGCAGAGCGAAAGGACAATACAAATGCTTGAAGACATGCTACGAGCATGTGTTATTGATTTCGGAAATAGTTGGGATCGACACCTACCGTTAGCAGAATTTTCCTACAACAACAGTTATCATTCTAGTATTGAGATGGCGCCGTTTGAGGCACTTTATGGTAGAAAGTGCAGGTCTCCGATTTTTTGGAATGAAGTGGGGGATAGACACATTACGGGTCCAGAGATAATACAAGAAACAACCAAGAAAATCATCCAAATTCAACAACGATTGAAAACCGCCCAGAGTCGACAAAAGAGCTACGTGGACAGTAAAAGAAAAGATATAGAATTTGAAATTGGAGAAATGGTCATGCTTAAGGTTTCACCTTGGAAAGGCGTTGTTCGATTTGGTAAACGGGGGAAACTAAATCCAAGGTACATTGGACCATTCAAGATTATAGATCGTGTCGGACCAGTAGCTTACCAACTGGAGCTACCTCAACAACTCGCTGCTGTACATAACACTTTTCACGTCTCGAATTTGAAGAAATGTTTTGCTAAAGAAGATCTCACTATTCCGCTGGACGAAATCCAAATCAATGAAAAACTTCAATTCATTGAAGAACCCGTCGAAATAATGGATCGTGAGGTTAAGAGACTTAAGCAAATCAAGATACCGATTGTTAAGGTTCGATGTAATGCTCGTAGAGGACCCGAGTTCACCTGGGAGCGTGAAGATCAGATGAAGAAGAAATACCCGCATCTATTTCCAGAAGATTCGTCAACACCTTCAAGAGCTTAAAATTTCGGGACGAAATTTATTTAACGGGTAGGTACTGTAGTGACCCGAACTTTTCCATGTTTATATATATTAATTGAGATTGATATTTACATGACTAAATGTTTTCAACGTGTTAAGTAATCAAACTTGTTAAGACTTGATTAAATGAAATAAGTTTCATATAGACAATTGATCACCCAAGTTGACCGGCGATTCACGAACGTTACAAATTTGTAAAAACTACATGTTGTGGTATATGTAGACATATATATATATATGGTTGACATGCGATTATGATGAGTAAATATCTCACTAAGTATATTAACAATGTGTGATATACATAAGAAATGAGATTACTAAGTTAAGAAACTCGAAATGATATATATAACGATTATCGTTATGATAACGTCTACTAAATACATATGTATCATATTAAGATATTGATACACTATATTTAACATGATAAAATGATATTTAAATATATCATTAAGTGTGTTAACAATGAACTACATATGTAAAAACAAGACTACTAACTCAAGAATTACGAAACGAGACTTATATGTAACGATTATCGTTGTAACGATATTTTAATGTATATATCATATTAAGAGATATTCATACATCATAATATCATGATAATATAATAATTTAACATCTCATTTGATATAATAAACATTGGGTTAACAACATTAATTGAGATCGTTAACTTAAAGGTTTCAAAACAACACTTACATGTAACGACTAACGAAGACTTAACGACTCCATTAGAATGTATATACATGTTGTGTTTTGATATGTATTCTTACACTTTTGAAAGACTTCAAGACACATATCAAAGTACTTCTACTTAACAAAAATGCTTACAATTACATCCTCGTTCAGTTTCATCAACAATTCTACTCGTATGCACCAGTATTCGTACTCGTACAATACACAGCTTTTAGATGTATGTACTATTGGTATATACACTCCAATGATCAGCTCTTAGCAGCCCATGTGAGTCACCTAACACATGTGGGAACCATCATTTGGAAACTAGAATGAAATATCTCATAAAATTACAAAAATATTAGTAATCATTCATGACTTATTTACATGAAAACAAAATTACATATCCTTTATATCTAATCCATATACCAACGACCAAAAACACCTGCAAACACTTTCATTCTTCAATTTTATTCATCTAATTGATCTCTCTCAAGTTCTATCTTCAAGTTCTAAGTGTTCTTCATAAATTCCATAAGTATAGGTTCGTGAATCGATCCGTGGCCAAGTCTTATTTCCGAGGAAGGAAATATCTGTGAAAGTGAGTTATAGTCCCACTTTTAAAATCTAATATTTTTGGGATGAGAATACATGCAGGTTTTATAAATGATTTACAAAATAGACACAAGTACGTGAAACTACATTCTATGGTTGAATTATCGAAATCGAATATGCCCCTTTTTATTAAGTCTGGTAAT
This sequence comes from Rutidosis leptorrhynchoides, assembly GCF_046630445.1. Classification (NCBI taxonomy): domain Eukaryota; kingdom Viridiplantae; phylum Streptophyta; class Magnoliopsida; order Asterales; family Asteraceae; genus Rutidosis; species Rutidosis leptorrhynchoides. Next base: position 171,954,553 of record NC_092333.1, read on the forward strand.
CTAAGAATTAGGGAACAGACACCCTAATTGACGCGAATGCTAAAGATAGATCTATTGGGCCTAACGAACCCCATCCAAAGTACCGGATGCTTTAGTACTTCGAAATTTATATCATATCCGAAGGGTGTCCCGGAATGATGGGGATATTCTTATATATGCATCTTGTTAATGTCGGTTACCAGGTGTTCACCATATGAATGATTTTTATCTCTATGTATGGGATGTGTATTGAAATATGAAATCTGGTGGTCCATTGTTACGATTTGATATATATAGGTTAAACCTATAACTAACCAACATTTTTGTTGACGTTTAAAGCATGTTTATTCTCATGTGAATACTAAGAGCTTCCGATGTTGCATACTAAAATAAGGACAAGATTTAGAGTCCATGTTTATATGATATTGTGTAAAAACTGCATTCAAGAAACATATGTCGATGTAATATATTTCTATTGTAAACCATTATGTAATGGTCGTGTGTAAACAGTATATTTTAGATTATCATTATTTGATAATATACGTAATGTTTTTAAAACCTTTATTGATAAAATAAAGGTTATGGTTGTTTTAAAAATGAATACAGTCTTTGAAAAACGTCTCATATAGAGGTCAAAACCTCGCAACGAAATCAATTAATATGGAACGTTTATAATCAATATGAACGGGACATTTCACAGCAAGTGGGAGACCCCCACTACTCAAAATCACATCCGCCAATTTCTAGGTCTTTCCGGTTACTACCGAAGATTTATTGAAAGTTTCTCTCTAATTGCGCGTCCTTTGACAGCATTGACTCACAAAGGGAAGAAGTTCATTTGGGAACCCGCACACGAATCAGCATTTTAAACCTTGAAGAAGAAGTTGACCACCGAACCTACTTATCTCTTTCTGAAGGCAGTGACGATTTCTTCGTTTATTGCGATGCTTCGAAAAGTGGTTTTGGTTGTGTACTGATGCAAAGATCAAAGGTTATTGCCTATGCTTCTCGTCAACTAAAGATTCACGAGCGGAACTACACTACTCACGATCTCGAACTGGGAGCCGTTGTCTTCGCATTAAAACTGTGGAGACACTATCTTTATGGAACTAAGAGCACTATTTTAACCGATCACAAGAGTCTCCAACATATATTCGATCAGAAACAACTAAACATGAGACAGCGACGATGGATTGAGACGCTGAACGACTATGATTGTGAACTTCGTTACCATCCTGGTAAGGCAAATGTTGTAGCCGATGCCTTGAGCCGAAAGGAGAGGATGGCACCTCTTCGTGTTTGGGCATTGAACATCACCATCCATTCAAATCTCAATAGCCAGATCCGAGTAGCCCAAGATGAGGCTCTCGAGGAGGGGAATATATCTCTTGAACACTTGAACATTCTCGTCTCTCGATTCGAAGTTAGGGAGACTGGACTCCGATGCTATGCCGGAAGAATTTGGGTACCTGGTTATGGAGATCTACGAAACCTTATACTTGATGAAGCCCACAAATCGAGATATTCGATTCATCCCGGAGTGGGAAAAATGTACCACGATCTTAAGGAACAGTATTGGTGACAACATCTTAAGAAGGACGTTGCAACTTATGTTGGTAAGTGTTTGACTTGCTCGAAAGTTAAGGTCGAACATCAGAGGCCTTCTGGATTACTTCAACAACCGGAAATCCCGCAATGGAAGTGGGAAAGAATAATGATAGACTTCATTACTAAGCTACCAAAGACGGTGGGTGGATACGATACCATCTGGGTTATCGTAGACCGTCTCACTAAATCTGCACACTTCTTAGCCATGAAGGAGACGGATACGATGGAGAGACTTGCTCAACTATACATCAAGGAGGTTGTATCTCATCATGGTGTACCTTTATCGATCATCTTAGATCGCGGCGATCCCCGTTTTGCTTCCAGATTTTGGCGTTCTTTACAAGAAGCCATGGGAACCCGTCTCGACATGAGTACTGCATATCACCCACAGACCGACAGACAAAGTGAACGAATGATTCATACTTTGGAGGACATGTTGTGTGCATGTGTCATTGATTTCGGAAAGGCCTAGGAAAGGCATTTGCCGTTAGTCGAATTCTCGTACAATAACAGTTATCAATCGAGCATTAATGCCGCACCTTTTGAAGCGTTGTATGGCCGCAAGTGCCGATCTCCTATTTTTTAGGCCGAAGTAGGCGAAAAGCAAATCACTGGACCCGAGGTAGTCCATGAAACAAAGGAGAAGATTGCCCAGATTCAAGCGAGACTTAAGACGGCTCGTGATCGCCAAAAGAGTTATGCTGACCTTAAACGTAAAGACTTTGAATTCAACGTCAGTGACCGTGTAATGTTGAAGGTTGCACCTTGGAAAGGTATGATTCATTTTGGAAAACGTGGAAAGTTAAACCCACGATACATTGGTCCTTTTGAAATCTTGGAACGTGTTGGACCCGTTGCTTACCGTTTGGATCTCCCAACTCAATTGAGTTCAGTTCATCCTACCTTCCACGTATCAAATTTGAAGAAGTGTTTTGCTGCACCGGAACTTATCATACTACTGGAAAAACTTACGATTGATGACAAACTCCACTTCGTGGAAGAGCCTGTCGAAATTATGGACCGTGAGGTCAAAACTTTGAAACGCAACAAGATTCCAATCGTCTGAGTACGGTGGAATGCCAAACGAGGACCCGAGTTTACCTGGGAGCGAGAGGATCAAATGATGCAGAAGTATCCTCACCTTTTCCCTACTCCTCCATCTACCTCAGCTTAAAATTTCGGGACGAAATTTTCTTTAATAGGTGGGTAATGTAACAACCCGGAATTTTCCAACATTTATTATTAATATTTATTATTAATACTTGTGCTTTAATAAATGTATTTTTGTACATTTACTTGTTACCGTATTTAACTTTACTTGGCCCGACTAGTCTTTGTGACACGCGTACTTTTCTCGAATAATATTTTTGAATATTATTTACATTCATGATTAATTTTTATTAATCATTTTTAATTAACTAAGATTAGTGGTTAACTACTTGGGCTTTTATTTACTTGTTGGTAACTTGGGCTTGGACTTTTATTTTATGACTAGTAAGCCCACCCTACACATTATTGGACTTGTAAGCCCAACATATTAACTAGTATTACATTAAGTGTAAGCATGGTTAATTAAATTAATTTAAAGACAAAACACTTCAAGCATGCAAGAGTCTTTTAACCTTATTACTCTTCCTAGCTTTTCTCATCCTTCCAACACTTGAAAGCAAGTTTTTGACTTCCCCTTTGAGCCAAGAAAACCGTCCATCTCATGTAGCTAGGAGGGAGTTTTTATTTTTCAATTTTTGATACATATACTCTTGTATTTCATTTCCTTTACACACACATACATATCACACTTCAATTTTTCTCTCTTTTCTCTCTAGCTTGTAAGTAACTTGTCTTATTTTTTTTCTTCTTTTCTCCTCTTAAAAGCCGTAGCATACATACATACATACATCATCATCATCTAAATTACTTGCTTGTTACTTGTTGTTTGTTGGTTGTTATTCAAGATCAAACTTCCTAGTTTGCATCTTCATAGATCTTGGTTACTTCTATCTCTTTTGTTGATGAAGAACCAAGAACAAGAACTCAAACTTGTTAGTTTGTAGTTCTATACTTAAGTATTTTCAAGATCTAGAGTTCATAAACTTGATGATCTTCTTTGTTTTCATGTTTGTAGACTTAAATCCTAAGATTCAAACTTTGATTTGAATCTTCCTAAGTATGAAACAAACATGACATAATACTTGTAGATCTAGTTTATTTCTTCACTTTACTTACTTTAAATTTGTGTTTGATTGTTCATGGTCAAGTATTACTAGTTAAAACTTGATCTCATACTTCTTGAAACCAAAGTTAACTTTGTAAGTTCAAGAACATGAAAGTATAACTTTTTAGTTATAACTTCATATACTTGTGTTGGATTTAACTTAAGAACTTTAGATCTAGACTTTTGGGTCTAGGATCTTCAAGATCTAACTAAGAACTTTGTTCTACAACTTAAGATCTTGTTTGCTTAAGTTTATTTTCAAGTTTATAGTTTAATATTACTTTTATAACTCTTGTATGTGTTGGATCTAAGATCTTGATGTAACTTTGGTTCATCAAATATCATACAACTCTTAAGTGAGTTGTTCTACATATCTTAGACTTACACTAGTGTCATGATAGTCAAAACTTGGTTAATATTACTTTTAGAGTTCATGTATGTGTCGGATCTAAGATCTTGATGTAACTTTAGTTCATCAAACTACATACAACACTTAATTGAGTTGTGCAACTTATCTTAGACTTACAATAGTGTTATGATGGACAAACCTTGGTTAAGATGATGCAAACACATCAATGAGTTGTACACTTGAAGCTATATGCATCAAGGATGAGAACCGGGATGAGCACCAAGCACCAAGAACCCACCGGAACACTCTAACTTACTGTTTTCTGGGTCTGACCCGACCACCTGGGCTACTATAAAGCTGATTTTCAGTTAACTCTGTTTGAGTAGATAATTTTCCGTTTAAGACTCGTCTTAATCCGAGTTACGGTTTAAGATCTATGGCCCTCCGAGTGTCACTATGTCCTTTTAACGTTGTGCTAAAAATTCTGACCTACTCGCACTTAAACTGTCACCACGGTCAAACGAAGATGAGTTTGCTTCTGGAATTTATATATAAACTAAAGGACTCATATACGGTGCCATGGCCACTGGTCTCACCTCATTTCAGTAGGTATAGAGGTCATGGCGACTGATCGAAGTCGGCCTTTGTTTTAAACTCTTTTCTTGAATGAAACTTACTTTACACTTTTTGTTTGATGATGAATGATGATGATACTTAAGACCTAATTTACATACATTTAAACCTTTGGGAATGACTTACTGACTTAGTAACTTTTGACTTAGGTTGAGGACCTTCCGGACCTACATACTTGCTTACTTTTCCCGAATCAACTTTACTACTACTTTACCACTGTGAGTTATATCATCCCTTTTTACTTTAACTATTTTGGGAACTGAGAATACATGCGCATTTTACGTTTTACATACTAGGCACGAGTACTTAAACTTTATATATGTGTGGGTTATACAACGGCATAAACATTCCCTTTAGCTCGGTAACGTTTAGTCATTGGTTTTTGAACCGGTGAACGCGAATCTTAGATATGGATCCATAGGGTTTGACATCCCCACTCGGGCTAGTCGCGCTAGCATTTAACGGGTGTTTAATACTTCGTAAACATACGCAATCGCCAAGTGTACTTTCAGGGGGTTATAAACGTTAAGTTAGTTACCAAGTGCCCACGGTTAAACATATACTTTACATACTGTTTTGAAACGCTCTTTGTAGCACTGAAATCTCGTGGCCTACCTTACATTACTGTTATACTTAAACTATAGCTCACCAACCTTTGTGTTGACGTTTTAAGCATGTTTTTCTCAGGTGCTTAAGGTTGCTTGCTTCCGCTGTTGTACTAGTCATGCCTTGTAGATTTCCGCTGTGCCTATTAGAGATGTCACCTCATGAAACACTTTATCTTGCATTCAAACTTTAATACTTTTGAAACAATAATTTGTAACGACCTAAGGGTCACGCACTATTATCTTTGCTTCTATTCATAGAAGCATACTTTTGATGTAAAACATTCGACGTTAGTTATGACGTCACCTTTTATCATGAATGCAAACTTGTTTTGAAAACGCATATAGTGTTTGACCTTGTAATGATCCTGTTGTTGATGGCCCGTACATGTTGATTTAGTACGGGGCGTCACATATTGCCTAACAACCATAAAATTTTTGTGACATCCAAAAGACGAAGAAACCCTTATGTAAAAGGACAATTTTATGATGAACAGTTGATGTTATGCGAGGTGTATATAAAATAGTTATTAATTTTAGCAGAAAACACTATTAAATACGATACAATTTTACACAAGATATTTATTTATTTATAGAATGGATATACTTAAACCTTGCTACAACACTTATAGGCAGTGTACCTAATCGTACAGTAGTGTAGTTTTTAGTAAGTCCAGTTCGTTCCACAGGGAAATCTTTAAACAAAGCTCAACGCTATATTAGTTTACTTTTATAAAAATACAAATATATATATATGTAATATTATTATTATAAAGGGGGGGTTTTTACCGTTTAATGACCGGTTTGTCGATTTTAAGACTTTAGTCGCAGTTAAAACCTAATGTAAAATATTAAATAAATAAAAGACTTAATTCAAAGCGTAAAATAAATAACGATAATGAAATTGCAATAAAAGTGCGATAAAATAAACTTGCGATAATTAAAAAGTACGATAATTAAAAGTGCAATTAAATAACAATAAATAAAAGTGCGATAATTAGAAGTGCAATTAAATATAAAATAAAGGAAATTAAATATGAAATAAAAGAATTATGCTTATTTAAACTTCCGTAATCATGATGTTTGACGTGTTGATTTTAGTTTTATGCCCATGGGTTAATTGTCCTTTGTCCTGGATTATTTAATATGTCCGTCTGGTTTTTGTCCATAACAGTCCATCAGTCATAAATATAAAGTGCGAGTGTCCTCGTCAAATTATTATTATACCCGAAGTTAAATATTCCAACTAATTGGGGATTCGAATTGTAACAAGGTTTTAATACTTTGTTTAATGAATACACCAGGTTATCGACTGTGTGTAAACCAAGGTTTTACTACTTTGTTAACAATTACACCAATTACCCTTGAATGTAATTTCACCCCTGTTTTAATTATTCTAGTGGCTATTAATCCATTCCCGTGTCCGGTTAAATGAATGATTATTCGTACATATAAATACCCCGCCCATCGTGTCCGATTGAGTGTATATGGTAATTTATAAGGACGCCCAATTGTAAATCTTTATATTAACATTAACAAACTATCATTTAGTTAAACAAATATAAAGCCCATTAATAGCCCATAGTCTAATTTCCACAAGTGTCGTTCTTTTGTCCAAACCCCATTTATGGTACAAAGCCCAATTACCCAATTTTAGTAATTAGCCCAACATCATGATTACTTCGTTTTAAATAAGCATAATAATAACTTAGCTACGAGACATTAATGTAAAAAGGTTGAACATAACTTACAATGATTAAAAATAGCGTAGCGTTACACGGACAGAATTTCGACTTACACCCTTACAACATTCGCTAACATACCCTTATTATTAGAATTAAAATTAAAATTAAAATATAAATTATATATATATATATCGTATATATGAGAGAAGAGAGAAATTAGATTATATTTTGCGATCAGAATTCGGTTGGCTTTATAGGGATTTTTGATTTTTGGGGCTCCGCGACTCGCGGCAAAATCCTCTTCAAACTCCGCGAGTCGCGGAGAATGAATTTACAGCTCACACCCTTGGAGTCTTTCTCTGCCGACGGTTTTATAATATATATATAATATATATATAATTAATATAATTAATTATATATTATATTATATTTATATACATAGTTAACTTGTAATTTTTAGTCCGTTGCGTCGAGTGTTAAGAGTTGACTCTAGTCCCGGTTCCGGATTTTCGAACGTCCTTGCGTACAATTTTATATTTTGTACTTTGCGTTTTGAATCTTATACTCTTGTAATTTCGAGACGTTTCTTATCAATAATTGGAACCTTTTTGATTGTCTTTTGTACTTTTGAGCTTTTTGGTCGTTTGCGTCTTCAATTCGTCGAATCTGTCTTTTGTCTTCACCTTTTATTATTTAAACGAATATCACTTGTAAATAGAACAATTACAACTAAAAGCTTGTCTTTCTTGAGGAATAATGCTATGAAATATATGTTCGTTTTTAGCATTATCAAATATTCCCACACTTGAGCGTTGCTTGTCCTCAAGCAATATCGTCCTGAAATACTAGAATCACTTCTTTATTATTCACACTTTGTACATCAGTGATTTCTATACGGCGGTATAAACAATGGTAGTAACGATATGGTTTACAGTCCCACATGACTATAAAAATTTAGATCCATTAAGGAAAATGGATCTTTATGAAAACATTTGATCTTTTGAAAATTAAATCTAGTTTTTACCCTAGATAAGTTTTCCGGGATAACCCTTTACCGGTGTTTGCAAAATATTTTTGTGGGTTTGGTGGGTTTTAGATTTGAAAATTTTTGCTCAAAACCTGCGGTTTTGTGTCACCCACTTGCTAACCTTGTATTTGGAAAGCAACACGTCCAGTTTACTTGTCCCGTATATTACCTTTCGGTAAACTACCGTTCGGTTGTAAAGGAAAGCGTTGAACAAGCAACTGTTAAGGCAATGTCCCGTGACATGCTTTTAATTATGGTCTATAACGTGTCGGACGCAATTACTATCCTTGGTAGGAGCAATAGTAAAGCTCACCCTTATAATTTTTCGGTATGGCACAAGGTCCTGTCTTTGACCACTATGCAACCACCGTTCTTACGGTTGACACCCGATTTAGTTCAGGTGACCTAATGAATTCCAGGTGAATTCCTAGGATTTTACGTTCAATGGTAATGAAAGCATTGAAAATAGGGTTTTCAGAAAACAAATCGGTTTGTAATTTTGATCAAAATATTTTCTCGTTTAAGCTCGAGTTTAGATATCATCGAATTCCATGAGTTTGTAATTCTCAATCTTTAAGGTCAATCTCTAGGATTGAGTAATATCAGTCTTAAAAGCTGATTTTTAATCTTTAAGGAGATTATCCTTTCTGGGGATCTGATTCATTAGTCTTATCCAGCTAATTTGCATGGTGCCCCCCCCCCCATTGTACGAGATAAATCCTTCTCATGGTTAGGATAAATCTGACCACTTGGCGACCCTGTTTAATGCTGAGGTCCGTGGATTTCCTGCTGATTTTAGTGATGACTTTTCTAGATTTTTCGTCAACCTACAGCTGGTCTGGATGACAACTTCATGACCTAAATCAAGAAGCGCGTTTCTTTTTCGGAAGACTTTACTTCCTTTTAATGATGGAATTGATTCATCGTGTAGATCCATCTCTTCTTTTCTTTTATTGGGTAAAACAGTTTAGTTTAGTTCAAAGCAAAAGTATTTTCAGTTATTTGTTACAGATATATGTGACATATGTTTAAAATAACTTGGTAAATTTTCCCACACTTGGCTTTTATTTTCCTTTTTATCGTCCTCTATTCCATTTTAAATGAATTTTAACATTTTAGTTTGTTTCTCAATTTATGTCCTTTCCGAGGTAACAATAATTTCGGTGTTAAAACCTAGTTTTATCGTTCATAAATATGTATAAACATAATTTGAATTCATTTAATTGAAAATTTTGAAAAATTTTACTAGAATTGGGTAGTCAGTATATAAGACTAGGGCTGTTCTTTTTTATCAGAGAGCACTAGATTCTAATACAACTACTGCTTTACTAGTATTTTTAATGGTAACCAAGTGTTTAAGATAAAAATTTTAAAATCCGAAAGAATTTAACCCCTTCCCACACTTAAGATCTTGCAATGCCCTCATTTGCAAGAAATCAGTAACAATTTAAATTATTGAGGGTGATTTGTGTGAAAATGATTAAATTTTTACCAAAGTTTCCAAATATATTGGCGTTTGTTTGCTGAATGATAAATGGTGCACATCATTTGTTCATTCCGTCTTGTTGTTATTTCACATATATTTTGCATCTTGTCGTCAAAATTAGTTGCTTTTGCTGAACTTAATGCCAGTCTTTGAAAATGCGTTGTTTTACCCTGTTGTGTACATAAGATAAACTGCAAACATATATACATATTTTTGAAGTTTGGTATATTACCCCACATTCAAAAATTATTAAAATCTAAGGATAAAAGTTAGATAATTATAAAAATGATTACAATATTAACAAAAGTATTAAACATACCAATAATTACAAATTACAAAAAAAAAAAAAATAATAATAAGTAAACTAAGGATGATATTGGTACCAATAGGGGTTCCAGGCATAACCATAGGTGCTATAGAATGCTTCGGCAGGGTCATACGTAGGATATGGTGGCTGCATCTCTATAGACCAAGGAGGGAAGATGGGTTTCGGTGTAGGAATATAGTTTCTACCTATATGTTGGCAATGAGCTATGATCTGGTTCTGATGAACTTGCCAATCTTCAAATGCTCTCTGTCTAGCATTTTCGTATTCCTGAGAAGCTATAAACCTATGCATTTCTTGCATCTCATTCCCCCCTCCTACATTACCTTGTTGTTGGTTTCTCTCCACCTGTGGATGTCTACCATGGTATCGTACTGCGGCGTTATTTCGCCTCTTCAAAACTTTCGCACCATGGTATACATTTAAACCTATAGTATCGCGGGGTTCCGGCTCTTCTAGTAATAATCCCCCCCGACTTATATCCACACCGAGATATTCACCAATCAAAGTAATAAAAATACCACCTCCTATTATGCTATGTGGTCGCATCCCCCGAACCATAGCTGATAAATAATAACCCACACAATATGGTATACTTACAGCGCTTTGTGGGTCTCGAATACACATATGGTAAAACAAATCCTGTTCATTTACTTTTTCTTTGTTCTTACCCCTTTGTGTAATCGAATTAGCTAAAAACCTATGTATCACTCTTAATTCGGCTCTATCTATATCCAAATAAGAGTAATTTCCCCCTTTGAAACGGTGATGGCTTGTCATTTGACTCCACACACCGTGTGTATCAAAATTTTCATCTATCTTTCTACCGTTTAGTATCAATCCTCTACAATCGGCAGACGCTAACTCCTCAGGCGTATATATACGTAAAGCCTGAGCCATGTCCAGTAAAGACATGTGGCGCATCGAACCGCCTAACAAAAATCTAATAAAAGAACGATCGGTTAAACTAGCTACCCGATCATTCAACTCTATACTACATAACAATTCTTCACATCATACTTTATATACAGGTCTACGTATGGTGAATAAACGTACCCAGTCATTAAAAGAAGAATTACCATACCTCTGTACAAGTAATTCCCTAATTGGCCCGGCCAATTCTACAGCTTCTAAGGGTCCCCATTCTATGACCCTCGGTACCTCAACAACCTTAGAATGAAGAGTATGCAAACCCCTTTGATATTTTGGATAATCTATCCAAAGTTTGTCAAATCTCAGGTTCGGGTGCAACTCTTCCAAATGCATATCGGAAAAGGTCATGACTGGATGAGGTATATCCTGCTTGTAGTAGTTATCCACCTCCTGTTGTTCCAAATTCTCAGCAGGAGCATTGCGGGCTTGGGATGAAGATTCACCCCTTTCATTCTGCAAAACACATCAAACACAATTTTTGTGCATCCAAATATGCATTAGTGTCAGCAAAATCATCAATCAAAATAATTAAAATGACATTATTAATTTATATCAAACTTAAGCTCATTTTCACATTTTTATCAAATCTACAATTTTTCAAATAAGCATATACGAAAATTTTCGCCAAGTTCATAAGCATTCAACTCAAATAACATGTCAAAATAATCATTACTAGCAATCAAACAAGTCTCAAATGGCATTATCTTTCAAAAATCAAGTTCATGAATTTTAGACTTGAAAAAGTCCACTTTAATTCTCAAAATCATATTTAGGCTCAAAGTTTGGATCATTTAACTACCTAGACATGTTACACTACTCAATTTAGCAACAATTCATGACAAAAATCGGCCATAACCTGTTTATATCAAAAAGCCCCAAATTTGCTCAAGAACACAAACCCTAGATTATTCAAAATTTGAAGTTTAAGGCTTCTAATCATTTTAAACAGCATCAATCTAGGTTATACAAGCATAATACATAAACAATTTAAGTCTAATTACACTAAAAAGCATCAAAATCAATTTGGGGAAAAAATAGCTCAAGAACACCAAATTTCGGATTAAATGGTGTTTAGGTGTAGAAATTTACCGTTTTTCTTGAGTAATTCTTAGATAGCATCCTTCTCAACATGATTTTAGCAAAAGATTTGGTGATTAACGGTTAAAAATTGGGATTTTTTTGGTGTTTTTGGGTGTATTTTCGGAGTCTTTTTTCGCTGTGTTTTTCGTTTTTGAGGTTGTGGACTGATCAGTTCGGGTGTTTATTTTTTTTTTCTGGGTTTTGGTCCCTCCGCGAGTCGCGGCGAAATGCACTTCAAACTCCGCGACTCGCGGAGTTTGTTTTTTTTTTTTTTTTTTTTTTTTTATAATCATTAACTTTTGAAAACAATTAAGAAATTAATTTTAAAATTTTGTTTCCCTTATTATTTAGGACGAGGTCGTTTCGGATCGATGTCCTAGTCCGTCTCTCGACAAAATTTTAAAATTTGTCTTTTTGTAGCGATTGTTTTAAAAGCTAAGATTTTTGGGTTTTTTCAATGTTTTTGGCATACTTTAATTCAATAAGATTAAAAATAATGATAATAAAAGTTCTCGTCCCTCCCTCGGGTAAAGCAATTTCGGTTCAAAGACCTAGTCTTCAACTTACGACAAATTTTAAAAATCATATTCTTAACTTAATGAGATAAAGTAAATTTTTGTTTTTAAATTCACACAACTTAAATATAAAATTCAAAATTAATATTAAAAATTCACACCAAACTTAAAATTTGAAATGCATAAAATTAAAAATTTATATTTTAAAAATTAAAAATTCACACCAAACTTAATTTAAAAAATTTATAAATTCATATCAAATTTATATTAATTTTTCAAATATTTACAATTTTAAAAATATTGATATTACAAAGTTTACAATATTTATAAAGGATTTAAATATTAATTTTAAAAAAAAATGGTAAAAATAAAATTAAAAATCTTTTTGTCTTTTTATCCCACTTTAATCAATCAAATATTATCAAAAATATGCGCCCCTCTTTTCGGTAAAGTAATTTCGGTTCCAAGACCTAATTTAACTCATGACGAATTTTTGAAATATTTTGGGTTGATTGTTTAAAGATATTTATACCTTAAGAATAAACGTTAAAGTTCGCAGTGATGTAATAAATTTTTGAATGATATCAATAATTTCGGTCGCCAAACCTAATTTTATTCAATACCAATTTAATACTTTTTAGCGAACAAATTAGCGTTTATTATCAAAAGGTTAAAAATAAAAATAAAAATAAAAACTGTACAGACATACCTGTGAAATAGATTTCTTAGTTATATGATCTATCCCATTCATAAGATAGTCGGTTTAATTGGTTTTCCATGGCTATATAGGCGTAACCTCGAGCATTCAGTGTCTTTTCTTCTAAACATATGAACGGTCCGTCTCTGCATAAAGTAACAAATTCGATATTTGAATAGGTTTGATTATTTGAACATTTACCTCCATGTGACCATTTTCCGCATTTGTGACATCTTTCTAGGTGTCGTGCTCTTCTTTTCGCTGCGAATTTTGATTTTCCTTTACCAAATTGTAACTTATTATCTTCGCATCTGGATTCTTTTCTAACTCCGTCCATTCTTTCTCTGATTACTGATACTATTTCACTCGGTAGTATGTCATTATTACGTTTAGTGATGAAAGCATGTAGCATTAGACCATGGTTTAGTTCACAGGCAGTCTTCATTTCGTAAAAACCTAAAAAAAATAAAAATTCAGAATGGGGGGAGAAGACTAGTTCTTTAGGGTCTGCTAGGGAAAGACCATTCGAGTTCCATTTTCGAGAACTACACGAAAACAGACAATCTAACTCTAACAGAAATACATATTATCCTTTAAAGACTTGATTCTCCCCACACTTAGTTAGCTGTGGTGTCGAAATTGTGATTAACTTCGTTGTCGACTTCCATCGGACCATGTATGTAATGTTTAACTCTGTGACCATTAACTTTAAATTCAATCCCATTTGAATTTATTAATTCTATCGTTCCGTATGGGAAAACTCTTTTGACTATGAATGGTCCAGACCATCTTGATTTCAATTTTCCAGGAAATAGCTTGAATCGTGAATTGAAAAGAAGAACTCTGTCTCCTTCTTTAAATTCTTTTGAACTTCTGATTCTTTTATCATGCCATTTCTTCGTTCTTTCTTTATGGATTAACGAATTTTCGTATGCTTCATGTCTTAATTCTTCTAATTCATTTAGTTGACTTAATCGTAGACGTCCGGCTTCATGTAAATCAAGATTACATGTTTTCAAAGCCCAAAATGCTTTGTGTTCAATTTCTACTGGAAGATGACATGCTTTTCCATAAACAAGTCTAAAAGGTTTGGTTCCAATTGGAGTTTTGTAGGCTGTTCTAAAAGCCCAGAGTGCATCCTCCAATTTAATGGACCATTCCTTCGGATTTGATCCTACGCTTTTCTCTAGAATACGTTTTAAAGCTCGGTTGGTATTTTCAACTTGTCCACTTGTTTGTGGATGATATGCGGTGGAGATTTTATGAGTTACTCCATATCTTTTAAGAACTTTCTCAAGTTGATTATTACAGAAATGAGTACCCCGATCACTTATTAAAGCTTTCGGTGTTCCAAACCTTGCAAAAAGACGTTTTAAAAAGTTGACTACAACTCGTGCATCGTTAGTTGGGAGAGCTTGTGCTTCCGCCCATTTAGATACATAATCAATGGCTACGAGTATATATAGATTATTATGAGATTTTGGAAATGGACCCATAAAGTCAATACCCCAAATGTCAAATACTTCACATACTTGGATGACATTTTGTGGCATTTCATCACGTTGACTTATTTTTTCGGCCCTTTGACATGCATCACAGGATTTGCAAAGAAGGTGTGCGTCTTTGTAAATTGTAGGCCAATAGAATCCAGCTTCATAAACTTTTCTTGCTGTTAGTTGAGGCCCATAATGCCCTCCTGTTGGTCCTGTGTGACAATGGTTTAAAATTTTACTAGCTTCATCTCCAAATACACATCGGCGTATTATTCCATCGGGACAACTTTGAAACAGATGTGGATCTTCCCAAAAATAGTGTTTTATATCACTGAAGAATTTCTTTCGTCTTTGGTACGATAATCCTTTTTCAAGGAATCCACAAACTAAGTAGTTTGCATAGTCTGCAAACCATGGGATTTCTTTATAATCTATCTTCAATAGATATTCATCAGGAAAGTTGTCTTGTATGGCTGATTCATTTAGAACTTCTAATTCGGGATTTTCAAGACGAGAAAGATGATCAGCGGCGAGATTTTCTGCTCCTCTTTTATCTCGGATTTCAATATCAAACTCTTGTAAGAGTAAGATCCAACGGATTAATCTTGGTTTAGCATCTTGTTTTGAAAATAGGTATCTAAGAGCAGAATGGTCGGTATAGACCACCGTTTTTGCTAGAACGAGATATGATCGAAATTTGTCAAAAGAAAAGACAATAGCAAGGAGTTCTTTTTCAGTAGTTGTATAGTTCGTTTGTGCTCCTTGTAATGTCTTACTAGCATAATATATAGGTTGAAATCGTTTTTCAATCCTTTGTCCTAAAACGGCTCCCATTGCAAAATCACTTGCATCGCACATTAGTTCAAATGGTAGATTCCAATTTGGTGTTATCATGATCGGTGCATTAGTGAGTTTCTCTTTAAGAATATTAAAAGATTTGATACACTCATCTGAAAAGATGAATGGCGCATCCTTTTCTAGGAGTTTATTCATAGGAGTGGCAATTTTAGAAAAATCTTTTATGAAACGTCGGTAAAAACCGGCATGCCCTAGAAAACTCCTAACTCCTCTAACATTGGTGGGATGTGGAAGTTTAGCAATTACATCCACTTTAGCTCTATCCACTTCAATTCCTTCTTTTGAAATTTTATGTCTAAGAACGATGCCTTCTTTAACCATGAAATGACATTTCTCCCAATTAAGTACTAGATTTGATTGTTCGCATCTAATTAGCATTTGTTCCAGATTAACTAGACATGATTTAAATGTATCACCGAAGACTGAAAAGTCATCCATGAATACTTCCATGCATTCTTCTATCATGTCATGAAAAATCGCCATCATGCATCTTTGAAAGGTTGCAGGGGCGTTGCAAAGTCCAAATGGCATGCGTTTGTAAGCAAAAGTACCATAAGGGCACGTGAATGTGGTTTTATCTTGGTCCTCGGGTGCTATTGGAATTTGAAAATATCCGGAAAATCCATCTAGAAAACAATAGTAACTATTTCCGGCTAATCTTTCCAACATTTGATCTATGAAAGGTAAGGGAAAGTGATCTTTTCTGGTGGTGTCATTTAATTTTCTATAATCAATACATACACGCCATCCTGTTACAGTCCTAGTAGGAATAAGCTCATTTTTCTCATTTGTAATGACAGTCATGCCACCCTTCTTAGGTACGCATTGAACTGGGCTTACCCATGGACTATCAGAAATTGGATATATCAAACCTGCATCTAGCAGTTTAATAATCTCTTTCTTAACTACATCTTGCATATTAGGATTTAGTCTTCGTTGGCGTTGCACATACGTTTTATGACCTTCTTCCATAAGGATTTTATGTGTGCAATACGAAGGACTTATTCCTTTAATATCATGAATCTTTCATGCAATGGCTGGTTTATGAGCTTTCAACACAGAAATGAGTTGTGATTTCTCATTTTCAGTAAGAGAAGACGATATTATTATAGGTAATTCAGATTCACCATGTAAATAAGCGTATTCCAAATGGTTTGGAAGTGGCTTTAACTCTAATTTCGGAGGTTCTTCTATCGATGATTTATATCGATATCTGTCTTCTTCTTTTAGCATTTGAATTTCTTCTGTTGTTGGTTCATATCCATTAGCTACAAGTGTAGCTAACATTTCAGCTTCATCAATTGGTTCATTACCTTCTCCTAAAGAACATTCTCCTGTTCCTTGTAATTCTGGAAATTCTTCTAATAATTCTGCATGTGCATCTATAGTTTGAATATAATAACATGTATCATCTGCAGATTGTGGTTGTTGCATTGCTCTATCAACTGAAAAGGTAACACTCTCATCCTCTATACTTAGGGTCAGTTTCTTACCGAACACGTCTATCATTGCTTTAGCCGTGTTTAAGAATGGTCTTCCTAATATGAGAGGAACTTGAGAATCTTCTTCCATGTCCAAAACAACAAAATCTACTGGAAATACTAAAGTACCAACTTTAACTAGCATGTTCTCCATTATCCCTCTAGGATATTTTATTGATCTATCGGCTAGTTGTATGCTTATTCTGGTTGGTTTTAATTCTCCAAGGTCTAGTTTAGTGTATAGTGAATACGGCATTAGATTTATACTAGCACCTAAGTCTGCCAATGCTTCTATTGAACTAAGACTACCCAGAAAACATGGAATTGTGAAACTTCCTGGATCAGATAGTTTTTCTGGTATCTTATTCAACAGCACTGCTGAACAATTAGCATTCATAGTAACAGCCGAGAGTTCTTCCATTTTCTTTCTATTTGAGATTAGATCTTTCAAGAATTTAGCATATCTTGGCATTCCTGAAATCACATCAATGAAAGGAAGATTTACATTTATCTGTTTAAACATATCCAAGAATTTGGATTGCTCGGCTTCAAGTTTTTCTTTCTTCATTTTACTCGGGTAAGGAAGTGGTGGTTGGTATGGTTTAACATAAGGTTTATCCTTAACTGTGTTATTTTCATTAACCTTTTCAACTACCGGTTCTTTTTCCTTATCTTGATCAGGTTGTGGTTCTTGTGGAGTAGGAATAGTTTCATCAGAAGTTACAGGTATTTCAGGTGGTTTAAGTGTTGTACCACTTCTTGTGGTAATAGCTTTAGCTGTTTCATTCCGGGGGTTAGCATTTGTATCACTAGGTAGACTTCCCGGTTTTCTTTCACCTATTAACCTTGCTAGGTTACTTACTTCTTGTTCCAGATTTTGAATAGAAGCTTGTTGATTTCTAAATGCTTGAGCATTTTGTTCATTAGTTTGTTTTTGAGATGTGAAAAACTGCGTTTGAGTTTCAACTAGCTTCGTCATCATATCTTCTAAATTCGGCTTTTTATCATCGGTTTGTTGTGGTGGTTTGTTTTGAAAATTTGGTCTTTGCTGATTGTAAGTATTATTTGATACTTGTTGATTGCTAGGACCTTGTTGGTTGTTGTATGGAATATTTCGGTTATAATTCTGGTTTTGATTGTAAATCGGTCTTGGCGGTTGATAATTATTCTGATAATTATTTCCAGGCCTTTGGTTTATGTATGAAATATTCTCTCTTTGTTCCATTGTTAATTCAATACTGAGACAATCTTTTGTCAAATGTGGTCCTCCACACTGCTCACAACTAATTCGTATTGAGTGAATATCCTTAGTCATCTTTTCCATTCGTCTCTCCACAGCATCTATCTTTGCGGAAATGGAATCTAAGTCATGGCTAGAATCGGCTCTAGCTGCTTTAGATGATCTAATGATATCTTTTTCTTGGTGCCACTCATGTGAGTGGGAAGCAGTGTTATCAATAATTTTGTAAGCATCAGTTTCGGTTTTCTTCATAATAGAACCACCAGCTGCTATATCTATGTCTTTCCTTGTAGTGATGTCGCATCCTTGGTAGAATATTTGTACTATTTGACAGGTTTCTAAACCATGTTGCGGACATCCTCTTAACAACTTTCCATATCTTGTCCACGCCTCATATAGAGTTTCATTTGGTTTCTGTGTGAACGTAACAATTTCTGCTTGAAGTCTTACGGCTTTAGATGCAGGAAAGAATTGTTTAAGAAATTTGTCAACTAAAACGTCCCATGTATCGATCGCCCCTTCAGGTAACGATTCCAACCAATCTTTGGCTTCTCCCTTTAAAGTCCAGGGAAATAACATGAGATATATCTGTTCATCCTCCACTTCTCGTATTTTAAATAGTGTGCAGATCCTATTAAAGGTACGTAGATGTTCATTTGGATCTTCCTTCGGCGCACCACTAAATTGGCATTGATTAGTCACCATGTGTAGAATTTTTCCTTTGATTTCATAATCTGGCGCATTAATGTCTGGATGAGTAATTGCGTGACCTTGGCCAGTGCGTTTAGCTCTCATTCGGTCTTCCATACTTAAAGGTTCCAGATTCTCCATAATTGAATTTGTTGAATCGGTATCACTAGATGATTCTGATTTAATGGTTCGTTCCTCAACAATCTCTGTTTGAATGATTGGTGGCTCCGGAGGAAAGTTTAATGGTTCAGGATCTATGAACCGTTCCTGAATATTTTCCGGATTCTCAATTGTGAGGTCGGGTTCAAAAAATGGATTATCGGAAATTTGAACTGAAGTACTTGGTCGACTGGATGACGATTCTAAAGAAAAATCAACGGCGGTTATATTTGCTAAATGTCTTGATCTAGTTACAGGTGGTGAACGTACAAAAGGTGGTGAACGTCTTGCTCGGTGCATTCACTGAATATCCTATTAGTTTTAAAAAGGAAAGAAAAATTATAATAAATTATCCAATCAATAGACTTTTCTGATTTTGCCCACGTTTCGAATAGCCAAAAGATGCAGCAGAGGGGCAGGATTCGTTTGGTCTCAATATAATTGAGGACTGTTTGGCTCCAATAACCCGGTCCACGTACAAATCCAACTCTTACTACGAATTAGAAAATTTTGATGTCTATTAATTTAACCACTTAAAATAAATTTTCGTAATTTTAAGAAATTTAGATAAGAAGTAGAATAAAAATCTATGTCCTAAAAACTAGAATAGCGAGAAATAAGAGAGAAAAAGAGTTCGTCGAAAAAGGTCGAAAAAGAAAAATGGTTGAAAAAAATAAAAGGTGACGGAAAAATAAAAGAAACTTATAAAAACTTAAAAATACTTGATTAACCTAATCTTATTACTACAACTAACTTAAAATTATAATCGCAAATTGAAATTACTAATTGGAATGATAATTGATACATAGTAAAAGGTGTCTAAAAAATATTAAAGCTTACAGGAAAAACTAAATTCCAAATGGAAATAACTTAAAAAGAAGCTAAAACTTAAAAAGGCCTCGCAAAATTCTAAAGTACCTAAATCTTAGTCTAAAGAAAAAGCACTTAAGGAATTCTACGGCAAAGCCTAAAAATCTAGGAGTAAAAATAACTATAGCAAAAACTAAGTTTAAAATTAAATATGAGCTAAAAATACAAATATTACGCTACAATGATTAAAAGGGGACAAAATATAAAAATATACAAAAAGTTGTAAAAAGTACAATTTTTATAAAAATATTATTTTTATATTATTTATTTAATAAAACTACTAATTTTACAATTTAATAAAACTAATTTAACTAAAGTATATAAATTAAATAAAACTTAAATAAAGTTAATTATAATAATAATAATAATTAGGGTTAATAATAATAATAATTAATAATAATCCGTAATTAATGCTGAATTAGGGCTTCCTGTTCACGTGTCAGAAAGTCTCCGCGAGTCGCGGTAATTAATGAAGAAAACCCCGCGAGTCGCGGGGTTCAGAAATTCAATTCTGGCACAGTTTGAATCGACGCGTTTTTTCTTTATTTATTTTTTTTTATTTTCTGTTTTCTATTTTTTCTATATATAAAAGATATTTAATAAAACTTATATTTTTATAAATTAAAATAAGAATAAAGAAACTTATAAAACTTAAATATTTAAAAAAATACTAAAAAATACTTATATTTTTGTTTTTCTTTTTATATTTTCGAATAATTAAAACGTATTTTTACAAAAACGAATTTTTATAAAAGTAAAAAAAAATCCTTTTTTTTTTATATTAGCGTTCCGCTTCCGGCTTTTAAGAGATTTCCCCGGCAGCGGCGCCAAAAATACTTGATGTTATGCGAGGTGTATATAAAATAGTTATTAATTTTAGCAGAAAACACTATTAAATACGATACAATTTTACACAAGATATTTATTTATTTATAGAATGGATATACTTAAACCTTGCTAAAACACTTATAGGCAGTGTACCTAATCGTACAGTAGTGTAGTTTTTAGTAAGTCCGGTTCGTTCCACAGGGAAATCTTTAAACAAAGCTCAACGCTATATTAGTTTACTTTTATAAAAATACAAATATATATATATGTAATATTATTATTATAAAGGGGGGGTTTTTACCGTTTAATGACCGGTTTGTCGATTTTAAGACTTTAGTCGCAGTTAAAACCTAATGTAAAATATTAAATAAATAAAAAACTTAATTCAAAGCGTAAAATAAATAACGATAATGAAATTGCAATAAAAGTGCGATAAAATAAACTTGCGATAATTAAAAGGTACGATAATTAAAAGTGCAATTAAATAACAATAAATAAAAGTGCGATAATTAGAAGTGCAATTAAATATAAAATAAAGGAAATTAAATATGAAATAAAAGAATTATGCTTATTTAAACTTCCGTAATCATGATGTTTGACGTGTTGATTTTAGTTTTATGCCCATGGGTTAATTGTCCTTTGTCCTGGATTATTTAATATGTCCGTCTGGTTTTTGTCCATAACAGTCCATCAGTCATAAATATAAAGTGCGAGTGTCCTTGTCAAATTATTATTATACCCGAAGTTAAATATTCCAACTAATTGGGGATTCGAATTGTAACAAGGTTTTAATACTTTGTTTAATGAATACACCAGGTTATCGACTGTGTGTAAACCAAGGTTTTACTACTTTGTTAACAATTACACCAATTACCCTTGAATGTAATTTCACCCCTGTTTTAATTATTCTAGTGGCTATTAATCCATTCCCGTGTCCGGTTAAATGAACGATTATTCGTACATATAAATACCCCGCCCATCGTGTCCGATTGAGTGTATATGGTAATTTATAAGGACGCCCAATTGTAAATCTTTATATTAACATTAACAAACTATCATTTAGTTAAACAAATATAAAGCCCATTAATAGCCCATAGTCTAATTTCCACAAGTGTCGTTCTTTTGTCCAAACCCCATTTATGGTACAAAGCCCAATTACCCAATTTTAGTAATTAGCCCAACATCATGATTACTTCGTTTTAAATAAGCATAATAATAACTTAGCTACGAGACATTAATGTAAAAAGGTTGAACATAACTTACAATGATTAAAAATAGCGTAGCGTTACACGGACAGAATTTCGACTTACACCCTTACAACATTCGCTAACATACCCTTATTATTAGAATTAAAATTAAAATTAAAATATAAATTATATATATATATATATATATATATATATATATATCGTATATATGAGAGAAGAGAGAAATTAGATTATATTTTGCGATCAGAATTCGGTTGGCTTTATAGGGATTTTCGATTTTTGGGGCTCCGCGACTCGCGGCAAAATCCTCTTCAAACTCCGCGAGTCGCGGAGAATGAATTTACAGCTCACACCCTTGGAGTCTTTCTCTGCCGACGGTTTTATAATATATATATAATATATATATATAATTAATATAATTAATTATATATTATATTATATTTATATACATAGTTAACTTGTAATTTTTAGTCCGTTGCGTCGAGTGTTAAGAGTTGACTCTAGTCCCGGTTCCGGATTTTCGAACGTCCTTGCGTACAATTTTATATTTTGTACTTTGCGTTTTGAATCTTGTACTCTTGTAATTTCGAGACGTTTCTTATCAATAATTGGAACCTTTTTGATTGTCTTTTGTACTTTTGAGCTTTTTGGTCGTTTGCGTCTTCAATTCGTCGAATCTGTCTTTTGTCTTCACCTTTTATTATTTAAACGAATATCACTTGTAAATAGAACAATTGCAACTAAAAGCTTGTCTTTCTTGAGGAATAATGCTATGAAATATATGTTCTTTTTTAGCATTATCAACAGTAAATGTGTGTTCTATTGATATATAGAATAATAATAATAATATCAGAAAACATGTCACCATGCCTGCAATCCATATATTGCCATGTCAAGATATGACCTTTTTTACCATTTTAAGGCTCAAGTTATAAGTAGTTATCATCACATCCTTCCATATTGTTATGCAAATAAACGACACATGCCATTTAAACAGAGAACTGCTTAACAACATAGTAATAGTAGCACCGGAATATATATAATCAATTAGCATACACTAAAAACATAAAATTCAGAAGTGAATGACGTTTAAAACAACTTTATATATACATTCAATTCATACTAACAACTGACAAATATTAAGAAAGTTTCTAATATCCATCCTATTTTTTCGTTATAAATGTCAAAGGAACTTTATATCAAAGTTAATTAAAAAGATACAATCACTGCAAATTGACATAACCTTTCATCATATTCGATTAAAAACATAAAGTAGCTACAAGTATTGGAAGACTGCCATTTATTTCATATCACAAAAGAAATCACCAACATCAGATAGAATCGAAGGAAATACGTAGATAATTCAAAACAGACAACACATACAATGGCAATTGAAAAGATGAAAACAACATATCCAAAGCTAACTGTTGAGTCCCCTACATAATTAAGGATTTAATTATGACAAAACATGTTTGTAAACAATAGTTGTAATGTGCAGGTCAGCATGAGTTTACTTAGTTATTTTTATGTATAAGAACAATGAATGTTGTGTCTGAGTGAGTTAGTGTGATGCCTTCACTATCAGCACAAGATAGTTCAATATTTAAAGTTTCTTCACGACCAACATAGGATGTATGCAGAACCAGCAAGAAGATCACATGAAGAACCAGCGGTAGAAGAACCATCACAGACTGGAGCAGCACACAACACTTAGATAAATTATGCTCCATTACAAGCATAATTGTTTCCTGTGTTATTTACATCAAAGGGTACTATTCAACTGACATCAAAGAAGAATTTGAACAGAAAAGGACACGCGTCAGTGGCTGACAAGTGACCTTACAAGACAAAAATGAAATGCAGAAGTTTAACACATGCGCAGTTCATGATTAATACTTTGTTAACGCATAGGAAACCCAATAATCCATTTGTTTATTCAACGTCTAGGGTCCATACTTATGCTTACTCCACCTTCTCAATGCTTCTTTGACCTTCGACACTTTTAATCCAAGTTTCAATAATAACTGGTTCCACCTCTTTAAATAGGGATGCTCGTCTTTCGATGAAAATGCAATTTTGTCTCTCTAATTGGTCTCGAACCTCGTTGAAATCTTCACAAATTACCCATGTTGCATTTGGATACCCCATTAAGTGTTCCAAACAATCCCACATATTTTTCTTATCATCATTATTGTGAGGCCCATAGACGTTGACTATTATTATTTCCGAATCCTTGCCTATCCAATGTCCCTTTATGGTTAGGAAGAAGTGTTTAACAGCCGCTTTATTTACCACAAAAACACTTGGATCCCAGATCAGCAGCAATCCTCACGATTTCTCGGCCATATATATTTACACGGAATCATAATCAGGTTCCCCCCATATAAATTCTACCCACCTTTGTTAGACCTCTTTACATTTAGATTCTTGGATGGCAACGACGTTAAGTAATTCGGACAAGCGTATGCTTCTGTACCAACAATTTTTCAATAAGGATCATCGTCACACCCAAACCCACGAATGTTTAGCTATAAAACCTTTATGATTAACCTGTAAGTTACAATTGAATAGAGGGATTTATTGGGATTTTGAAACCTAAAGTACCCCCATCCTTTCACCAAATTCTTTCAGACCAACACTACCATTTGAATCAAGTGATGCGTTCTTTAAGATTTTACACAATAAAAACAATTTGGATTTAAATTTTGAATGTAGTTTACTGACCTTTACATCATTGGGAATATCCATGTTGCCTCTAGCAACATTCTTTGCGTGAAGAATTGGGCTTTCCAACTCATAATCGAACTCCAAGTTTGATTTTTGCGGTGTTTAACACGAGGGTCTTTTGAGGAAGGTTTTTGGTGTCTATTGAGAATGGCAAACTCAGGATTGGTTAGTGAAGGTTGGAGGTTTTTAGGGTTACTATCACGAGACTTTATTAGATTGCAGGATGAGGAGTTGCTTATCGATCTTGTGCATGGAGCCTTAGCTTTGATAAATTTAGAGGAAGAGGGTTTGGAAATTGTTTTGGAAGTTTCTGTTTAGGAAGGGAGTTGGTTAGGTTTAGGTTTCGAATTGGATTGGGTTATCAGGCTCTTTTGCAAGGTTCCCAGTAATTAGGCAGAGTTTTCGAATTCGGCTATTAATGTGGTTGTCATGCTTTTTATTATTTTGGTTGTGCGCTAAGGTGTATTTAGGGGAAATGGAATCGAAAAGTTTGAAAATCCTAATAGCGCTTGTAGGTTGATCATCACCTATTAGGCTGGCAGGATCCGTTTTTCTCTCGAATTATTCTAGGCTTTCCCTTAATGGGCCATCAATATGATTTGACCCAAAATTGATCATAGCATGTCCCTTTATATTAGCCGGATCGCTTTTAGTTGCAATTGGGCTATGTGTTTTATCGTATACTTCCGATCCAATTTCTTCCACATTATTGCTAGCGCACGATTTGGAATAAGGGTAGGATCCACCGGAATTCTAGGCACAATCTTTTTCCTGACAGAAGTTTGCCTCTTACAGACTGACGTTAGGAGAATTATTGGAAATTGGAACTTCATTATTACAACTTTTGAATTTTTCACCCGTTCTCCTTTGCACTTTGGTGTTTCGTCTTCTGTATTATGGACTTTGGCCGTAATTTCAAATTCCGACAACGATTCTTCATCTGAATTGATTTCTGTTTCCGATTCATCACTGGAATACCAATCACTTTCCCTCTCGTCTAAGTCCATATTTAGCCCTACTTCATCGTTTGCTTCCTCCACGACAATACTATTTGTTAGCTATCAATAAATAGTGAACTACTATTTATGAATTATGAGTGTTTGAGACATTCATGCAAGTTATAAATCAACTTAAATTTTATCGTTTAAATTCAATATTTATTTTATTTTTATTTTTTTACAAAATTAATGATACATTCAAAACTCTATAACACAAATAAAACACGAAAAAAGAATACATGCCTAGCATTACTATGGTTACACAAATTAAAATCGAGAGATTCAAAATCAGTATTTAATCATAAAAGACATTGGAAAATAATTGAAATTCTATTTGTTTATTTACAAAACACTTAAAATATATAATATTGCAATATGTTTGTCATTAAATTAAAATTTTAGATATACTACGTATAACGATACAATATTTTCTTTCCCCTTAATATTAATATCAAAATGATGAATATAAAAACTATAAATATAAAAATTTTAATTTTAATTTCAAATTATATAATTATAATATATATATTATTATTTATGTATATGTATATGTATATAATACTAGAAAATTATAAATCATAGTTCATAATTAATATTAATAATTATAATTATTATAATTATAATCATAATCATAATACTGGTATCATATATCATCACCGTTACAATATTATTTTTCCACATAATTTCCGTAACAAGAATATTGGTCATGCATTCTTGACAATTTTTCTTATATTTCAAATAATACCCCTAGGCCTATATATAAGCTCCACCACCATTGTCACTACACAGACACACATACGCTCACATTTTCACCTTCAAAAAAACACACAAAACACACATTCCTTCCAGTATCAACCGTGAACACTCAATCACCGGAATATGTCCGGACCCGGAGGTAGAGGAAACAATCCGTACGGTTTCCGACCACAAGCTCCGCTTGTTCCGGTACAACAAACGCTGGTCGGTGGTGCTGTCGTTGGCCGGGGACAGCTACGTGCCGGAGCAAAACCCTTTTCACTTCACCCTCACTCTGGTGCTTCGTCTTCAACCGCACCGCCGCCGTCTACTGAGCTCGGTCGGCCGGTTCATTCCCAACCGTCTCCGGTTCATTCCCAACCGTCTTCAACCGCACCGACGCCGTCGACTGAGCTCAGTCAACTCTCGCTCGGTCGGCCGGTTCAGTCTCCGGTTCAGGTGGCTCCAGCTCCACAGTGGTACGCCGGTCCAGACCCGGTAGCCGTACCGCTCGTACCGTCATCTTCAAAATTGCACAAAGCTCCGGCGAGACCCGGTGTTGGTACGATTGGGAGAAAGTGCATGATTACCGCTAATCATTTTCTGGTTGACATCAGTAATAAAGATCCGCATCAGTACGATGTAAGTTGTTTTATTACATTATACATACGTTAATCTGTTCTATAAATCTGTATGCGTGTTGTCTTTGTTTATGTTTGTTTATATTAATTGTTACTACTAATATTTTGTTTGTTTATTGATAAAAAAAAAGTGGGTTTCTATTGGACTTTGGACTTTGTATAAAAAGAGCTGGAAACATTCTAATTATAGCAACTTTTGTTTGTTGTTTAGAGTATCATTTTATACACAGAGTAAAAATTTTGATTTATTATACTTATAAATAAATATAAATATACCATAATGTGTGCTCTCTGTTACATATATAAGGATTATCCCTTTATTTTACACTTTTATCATATATTGTAACTTTGTAAGGTATGCATTTTTGTTTATGTACATCATTTCAGTTTAAGTTCTTTTTAACATCAGATAATTTTGTATGCAGTTTGTAAGTTATATGGGCCTGTTTTTCATTTTATTCATTTATATAATTTATATAAATACTATTTTTGCAATTCATACTGTGTGTTTTATATTACTTATACTAGTCTTACAACCATGATTGATTATTAGAATTTCAAATAGTATAATTAAGATTAAGATTAAGATGATGTTTGTTTGAGTGTTTACAATATTTACAAGTCGTGGTTTAAATTGTTTTTGTTTGCAACTCATAATGGATAGCCTTCTACTTGTGGGCATTAATATACTGTTGTTACATGCTGCAAAATATATTTTAAATTTATATTTAAATGTTGTGTGTTTTTTATAGGTGACTATTACTCCTGAAGTGACATCAAAATCAAAATGCAAAGCCATTTTGAAATGTTTGACTGAGAAGTATCATACTTCACACTTGGGCAATCGACGTTTGGCGTACGATGGAAAAAAGAGTGCGTTTGCTGCTGGATCACTTCCGTTCGAGTCGAAAGAATTTGTCGTTACTGTCCCTGATAATAAAGAAGGGTATATACACTATTCCATTCTGTTTATTATCATTTATTTGTATCTTGATTAAATTATGTCAGATGTTTAGTAATTAGTACTTATTGTTTTGTGATATGTTAAATTTGTAGGAAAACGCGTGACTTCAAGGTCAATATCAAGTTTGCTGCAAAAAAAGAGGTTGATCATTTGAGACAGTTTTTGAATGGTAGAAGGCATGATAATCCGCAAGAAACGATTCAAGCTCTTGATGTCGTTTTGAGAGAAACTGCTTCTAAAGGGTTAGTAATAATAAGATTTATTACTGTTACATCTTTTATTTTAATGTTTTTTTCGATGTTTATGAACAATTTGTGTTTGGAATGCAGGAGGGAGATTGTTGGGAGGTCGATATTTAGTCCCGAGTTTGAGCAGGGCCCACTTGGAAATGGTATCGACTACTGGAGAGGGTTTTATCAAAGCTTGCGTCCGACTCAGATGGGATTATCATTGAATATTGGTTAGAGCATAAATGTGATTAATTATATTTATGTTTGCGTTTAGTCGTATGTATTGGTTAACTTTTGGTTTTGTTTTTGAATAGATATGGCTGCAAGGGCGTTCTACAGTAGCACTTTAGTGTCTGATTTTGTAATGGACTACCTGGGTAAAGATGTAACTAGACCTCTCTCTGATCAAGATCGAATTCGGGTACTGTTTATTACGTAGTTTTTCATTATTATTTATATATAATATACATAATACATGCATGGTTTATAACAACTACTAATCTTTTGTGTGTTTAAATTGCAGCTTAAAAAGGTGTTGAAAGGCGTAAGAGTTGAAGTTTCTCGTGGGGCTGATTACAAACGAAGCTACAAAGTTCAGAACCTAACACAGCAGAGTATCAACCAGCTCACGTAAGCTTACAACACACGATTCTTAAAACATTTAAATTATGCTGGTGTTTCAAAGCTAAATTTTTAGGGATTTTGGGTTACTGACCCATTTTGACCTGACCCAACTGCCAACCCAATATGCACCAGTACACATATATTTCAATGTTTATATATGTTCCAACGCATGTTTCTCATCACTTGAGTTAAGCTGTGTTTCAACGTAAGATTTTTAAGGATTTTGAGTGACTGACCCATTTTGACCTGACCCGACTGCCAACCCAATATGCACCAGTACACATAAATTTCAATGTTTATATGTTCTAACACATGTTTTTTATCACTTGAGTGAAGCTGTGTTTCAAAGTAAGATTTTTAAGGATTTTAAGTTACAGACCCATTTTAACCCGACCCGACCATTTTGCCAACCCTATATCCATCAGTACACATATATCTCGATGTTTATATGTGTGTGAATTGTATTCTAAGCTAATTTTTTCTGGCCTACTTATTGAGTTCTCAATTATTAACAACAATTAATAACTGAATTAAGACAATCAACATATTGATGTATATACGTTTGTTTCGTCTTTAACATCATCTGTATATTTGATATTTGACTTGTCTTCTTTTCATTACAGTTTTCCTGTTGTTGACGGAAGCACAATATCGGTTGTGACTTACTTTCGTGAAAAGTACAAACTCAACCTAAAATATCCTTTCCTACCTGCTATCCAAGCTGGCACTGATTCAAAGCCAACTTATCTACCAATGGAGGTTCAATTCAAACTTACCATTTCCATATATTTACAATCTTTCAAATACTAATAATGTTAGTTAATTAACTAACTTACGCTGATAACAACATATATATATTATACAGATTTGCAAGCTTGTTGAGAGTCAACGTTACACTAAGAAACTGAATGAGAGACAGGTTACAGCTATGCTCAAGGCTACTTGCAGACGTCCTAGAGACCGTGAAAGCGAGATCGACAGGGTATAAAATTTAAACACCTTTTTTTTTAATTTCTGTATCGTTTTAACTGTCTCAAGATGTTTTCAGTTATTATCATTTTTGTAATTTTTGGTGGTTATAGGTGCTAAAAGGGAACAAGTACAATCAAGATAAACTCGTTAAGGAAGACTTCGGTTTGCGAGTCAGGGAGCAGCTTACTTCGATTGAAGCTCGAGTCCTTCCACCACCTCCTGTAATTAATTATTTATATATTTATTTATTGTTCCCTATTATTTGTTGTTTCTTTTTATTTGTGTTTGTGACATTGTAAAAACTTCCATGGATTCAGCTCAAGTATCACCAATCGGGTCGTCAATCAGAGATCCTACCTGCTGTTGGTCAATGGAATATGATTGAACTGGTAACATTCCAAACTTCACTTTCATTATAAACCAGTTTCTCAACCTTATAATAACTTTTTTTTTTTTTTTTATTTTGCGAACGAAATTAGAAAATGATCAATGGAGGAAAAGTCAACTTCTGGGCGGTAGTGAATTTCTCAAGAAACAGGCAAGATGCGGTCGATCGTTTCGTCCATGGAATCATTTCCATGTGTCAAGACAAAGGAATGGTAATAAACTGTACATCTTCAACTTCCTTCTATTATTCATCATTATAAAATAGAACAGTTAATTATTTAATTTTTATTTTTGCTTATGTTGTAGGCTTTCAATCCGAGACCATTGATTCCACCACAAACTGCAGCTCCCCACAACGTCGAGAAGGCGTTATATGATATCCATAGTCAAAGTTCTGGTCAACTAGCGCGGGTTGCACCTGGACAGTCGCTGCAAATACTGTTTGTCATTCTACCTGAAACGAGCGGGTCCTACGGGAAGATAAAGAAGGTGTGCGAAACTGAACTGGGAATTGTTTCGCAATGCTGCCAACCTAAACATGTTATGAAGATGAACCGCCAATATTTTGAAAACGTTGCTTTGAAAGTAAACGTAAAGGTATGCTACTATAACCTACTTACAACTTTCAACTTACAAATGTATAATCTCATGTTTGTATAATGACATTTTTTTATAATAACAGGTTGGGGGAACGAATACAGTTTTGTCGAAGCAGTTGCAGGTGATATCTGAGCGTCCAACGATTATATTTGGTGCTGATGTAACCCATCCTCAACCTGGGGAGGATTCGGGCCCTTCAATTGCAGCTGTAAGTTTTTCTTTATCTATATGATTACCATATTTTAAGTAGTCATTTAAATTTAAATTAATTATGTACTAACTGCGTTTAATTTAATACTATTACAGGTTGTGGCATCAGTTGACTGGCCTCACGTGACGAAATATCGAGCGTTGGTATCATCACAGCCTCACAGGCAAGAAATAATTGAGGATCTTTATACAACTGTTGTGGATGAGCAGAAAGGCATAGTGCACAAGGGCATGATCAAGTAATTATATAACACAATTAAAGATGTTTGAACTTATTTTCTTTTTTTATTTTATTAATTTTGTTAACAGCAAATTTGAACTGATTGTTTTTGGATATTAAACCGAATACCTGCATTACAGGGATCACCTCATTGCGTTCAGGAGGGCAACTGGGCAGAAGCCTCATCGAATCATCTTTTATAGGTTGGTGATTTACTTAAATTTCCTATTTTTCTTTCAATCTGTTCATAATTACATATTATTATTATTATCTGATAATATAAACCGTTGTTTGTTTATAGGGATGGCGTTAGTGAGGGTCAGTTCAATGATGTGTTGGTGCATGAGATGGATAAAATCAGAAAGGTAAATAACATTCATTTTTACATTTTGTTGTCATTGTTGTATGTTAAAGGTTAAAAAAAGTGTTTTATACATTGTTACAGGCTTGTGTGTCCCTGGAAGAGGATTATATGCCTCGTGTTACTTTTATCGTTGTTCAAAAAAGGCATCACACACGTTTGTTTCCGATGAACCATGGGGATCGTGCTAGCACTGATAGGAGTGGCAATATACTTCCTGGTCTGTATTATTACTTTTGTGTGTTAGAAACGATTAAAACGACTATTTTGCATAACTTTCTGTATGGTGTTTGTTATATGCTTCCAGGTACTGTTGTGGACACCAAAATCTGTCACCCAACTGAGTTCGATTTCTACCTATGTAGTCATGCTGGAATTCAAGTAAACTATATCGATTTTAACATAACGTTAATGGTTGTTATGTATTCTGTTATACAGTTTTATTTATATGATATTTGTGCAAATCTTGTAGGGAACAAGCAGGCCAGCGCACTACCATGTTTTGTATGATGAAAACAAGTTTAGTGCTGATGCATTGCAGATGCTTACCAACAGCTTGTGCTACACGTATTTCACTTAAACCGTTATTATATTTATTATTATTATTTTTTTGTTGGGAATTATACATTGAAATTCTGATATTTGTTTATGTTTCAGATATGCTAGGTGCACAAGGTCTGTTTCAATAGGTATGTTCTGATCCTTTGTAATTTTATAAAAGATATAAGTATTGTTAAGTTGTAATTGTGAATATTGTGAAATAATAAGTATTAATATTAATAATAATGTGATACATGTTTTATTGCAGTTCCTCCAGCATATTATGCACATCTGACTGCGTTTAGGGCAAGGTACTACACTGAAGGTATGGGAGCATCTGAGAGTGATTCTGCTGTTAAAACGACTCGTGAAAAGACAGCAGAAGTGCGTGCGGTTCCAATGGTTCGTGATAATGTGAAGGCGGTGATGTTCTACTGTTGAAGGTTGTTATGGCTTTTTGGGTAATTTAGTACTTTGTTATAAATTTTAAACTTACTTAAGTTTTTGTTGGTGGGTTGATACACCGTTTTGAATTATTGGTGATATGGTGGTTGAGCATTGGTCTTTTATGCGGGGGTAGGTTTTTGTCGGTTATTTCGGTTGATGATTGAATGTCTTAGTATGGCATATACAATTGGTAACTTTTATATTTCCTTTTGCTGGATGAAGGTTCTTGTATCTTTTCCTGAAGTATATGATATGGTTGGCTGTTTTATTTTAGCTAAATTTTCATATGATATATTATTGTCAATTTTATGTGCTTGATCCATGTTTTTAAGTAGGTTTAGTCTTAGTCTTATTATCGATTATCGAAATATTTGACCAATTGGCTGTTGTGGGCTTAGATCGATCTAGGTTCTTTATTGGTAGTTTTTAACTGTATGCTGTTTTGAACAAGTCTTACTGATAATAATGAAGTTTAACACCACTTGTGAAAATTGTTTGAAAAATACTAATGATGCTTTTAGATACTAAAGCTTTGTGTTTACATAGTAGGTTTTCATACTATAAAACTTTCTATCATGGTTTTTCTTTTAAAGTTCTAATAGATTTTGATTAAGATATTATTTATAACATTTTGTTCAAAATTTATGAGACAAGGATACCAATAGAATTAGTCTAGGAAGACAAGGCCTATTTGTACACCTATATTTTGATCACACTTGCTACTTGTACCACTGATCAACAAATTTCTTAAATAAAAATAACTTTGTACCATTGAATTAGTCTTTTAGTTATTAAAATTTTGAAACAACTTTCAATTTAAATTTGAACTCCAATAAGTTCATAAACTGTAAAAACATCAAAATAATGCCAATATTTGATCAATAACATTAAAACTTTCTCTGCATTTCATTTGAAAGCTGTCTAAACACAAAATGTGCACCATGTTTCCTTGAATTTACAAAACACAAAAAGAAAAGCAGAGTATTGGAAACCACAACCTTTAAATTTAGAACGATATATGTGTGTGTGTGTGTGTGTGTGTGTGTGTGTGTGTGTGTGTGTGTGTGTGTGTGTGTGTGTGTGTATTCAGTTTTGGATTATAGTAAAGGAATGGACAAAAATTTCCATGTGTACGTATTTGTGTTTGTATGGAAAGTAAAGTGCGATCTTTGATTGGTCCAAAAAATAAATGGTGAATTTCTATTGGCTAGGAAGGTAATGGTGGTGCCATGTCTCTTACTCTCTTGTACAGTTGTACCAAATCAGGGGGACAAGAAGGATAAAGGTTGTTAAGATTCGTTACGTTAAGGACCAATGGTGTAATGGTTAGGGACTTGGTGTGCAAAGTTTATAACAACTCAACTCACACCAAACTTAATATTTCACAAATGGAATTAATGTAAGAATGAAAAAACATATCACTGTAATGCACCTGTACTATGCAACACAATAGTATGCATATGTATATAGAAAGATTATTCTATGTGAAGGACTATAATGTTATAAGGAAGAAACTACTAAATATCGATATATGTAACATTGAAGTGAGAATCATAATCGGAGTCAGCAAGTAACGTGCATTTTGCAGCGGATTATTAGCATTTGATATCCTTCTGCGACCACTTGATTTAGTAGACACGTTTACTGGTTTTTTACCTTACAGAATGAATCATAAGTTTAAATAATTGTGATTTTTACTTTCCGTTAAAAAAAAAAAAGAAAAAAAAAAAAAAAAAAAAAAAAAAAAAAAAAAAAAAAAACTGTTAAGAGAACTTACAGTCATGGTCAACCCATCCGATCCTTTGACCGCCCAAGTCGTAAACAACACTCTTGTCTTTCAGAACAATGTCTGCATAATATAAACTAATCAATAGCTCTGAGGATACAAGTTCTGGAGTTGATTATTTCAACCCGATCCTGTTTTGACCCATTACCCAACGTGCCCAAATTGCAACTGCTAAATTCTATTCAAAATGTGCATACCTCCTAAAATAGTGACTCCTAGACCCTTGACCTTCTGAAACGCAATACACCATGCTGATCCACCATCCTAAACACAGATATAGTTTTTGTTCAAATTATTAGTAAGAAAAAGAACATATTCGCTTGAATTACTAACAACAGCTAACTTATAACAAAATAAAACAATCTTAAGTATAAAACATACCACTGTCTTTTGTTTCAAGAGATAGTTCTCAGGTTTTAAAACCATTGAAGCATCACCAGCAAAATTTAAGCTCACACTCGGAAACATCTCAGAGACACTGAAATTATTATTAATTATTATTATTAACAACGTATAAAAGGAAGTACTAATAGATTTCATTAAGATCAATCAAAATTTCAGATTACGAATAGACCTATTCTTAGTTATATAACAATGATATCCCTTTGATTCAACAGCATGGACAGATTGAGAAACGGACTTCGTAATCTGCACAAACATAAGCAATACTCACATCATGCAAAACTGTTAATGAGTACAAGTCTTATAACATAAACGTATTTTCGCAACCTTTGGACTAAAATATATAGGAGAAGAGCAAAGCTTAAAAATATTTACCCATTGCTACTTACAGCTTCCACAAAAGGATCGTAGGCCTGTTCTGCTAAATATCCGAGAGTTGTTCCAGAATCAATTATGGTTCCTTTTCGGTTATGTGATGATCTAAAAACTGATGAATCGATCTTCAGCGTTTGATTATTGACAGAAATACTGTGCAACTCTAGACTATAATGTGTCCTGCCAAAAACATCAGTTTCTTATATAAAACACACTTTTTACGCACACGCAAAAAAGGCTAAAACTTTTTAAGGTAATTTCCCGGGTTAATTCGGGCCCACGTACAAGAAAACTCACTCTGACGAAACAAGTGGTGAGTAGACCATATGTGGATCCAAGATTTGACCAAGAACCAAAATACCGCCACCGTCACCATCACCAACAAGACAATGCGAAAACGCATCAGGAGCCGCACCTTGCGAAGCGAGTTGTTTGATAACAGACAAACCTTGTTGACCAAACCCAAATATCCCATCAACCGCTCTTTCGGGTCTTGACAACTCTCCTGATTGAGCTGTGCTACAACTGTTCATAACTTAGTTAAATTAAATAGGTTTTCACTCGAAACTATGAAGAAGTTATGCGATAGGAAAATGTAGACAGAATTACGCGGATAGTCCCTGTGGCTTACCCAAATTTGCGTGCGTAGTTCCTGAACTTCTTTTGCATTGGTAGTCCTCCGAATTTAACAAAGAAAATTGACGTTCATAGGGACAATTCACGCAAACAATTACAGTTTGAAGGACTACTAATGCAAAAAAAAATGTTCAGGACTACGCGCGTAAATTTGGGTAAACGCCAGGGACTATCCGCTAGCAAATGTGTAAGTAAGTACGTAACTAACTCTCACCCGAACATAACTTGCGATGAAACATTTGTGTTATCAGACATCATATCCAAATGGATTAAATCAGATACATAATAACCCGACGTTGAACTACCATCTCCATACTTAAATGTATAAGTGCACTGCTTCTTTGTACTAACTGCTTCATCAGATTCGATTCCAATAGAACACATTTTGTCTGAACTAGATACTAAAGAAGACGTCGATGAACTTTCAGGGTCAAAAAACACAATTGGAACCTGTTTTGTTGTAAGGTGTCGTTAGTTAGTCGCATAAAAGTGAATCACATATATATAACCAAAGGATATGGTGGATGTAAGATAATACTTTGAGTCCGCTCGATGTTGGGCAACCTTTGCAATCTTTACAGCTGACCCATAACACGTCGCTGCCCGTATCAACTTGTACATAGTATTCCTTTGGTGGAGAACCCAATTGGACTTTTGTATAATAAAGCCTATATGAGAAACAAATTATCTACAAAAGATTAAAAATTTAAAAACAAAAAGAACCAGGTACAAGTACATATAAGAGTAACTCATCTATTTTAAGAGATAAAGAAAATTTTTTATATATATATTTTTTGCAATTTGCAACCAATACAGGGAAAATTTAGTAAAATGTTTATGGGGACATAAAAGATATTTAATTATAAAATATTACGCGGATGGTCCCTGTGATTTGTATTTGGCTTTTAACACTTTGGGTGTGTTTTGACGAAACTAGCTAAAGTTGGAGCTTGTTTTTGAAGCTGTAGCTAAAACTTACGGAGTATTATTTTTCATAGGTGTTTGGCTCCTGTTTTTGGAGCTGGAGCCATTTATCTTCAAAACCAAAAAATGGCTCCCTTTTTAATTTTTGACAGACGATCCATTTATAATTTAACATAATCGAGCAATATCGAAGAAATGAATCAAGAAAAACTACCCAACGATATAAGGATCATAAGTTCCTTTAACTGCGAAATCGATAACATCTTTTGAAAAATGTTGTTGTTCGTCCTGCTTCAAGAATCTACAATGCCTTAAAGTATCTCTATCTCTAAGTTGGCTCAACTCTATTTGATCGTTGTGCGGAACAGCTCTCTCAAGTTTAAGATAGGCCGGAGACTCGCAAATAACGACCACACACTGCAACAACACCGCCACGACAATGCTACACGATGTGAAAGTCGTCGCAATCGTCATTCTTAATTAGTCCTTTTATTCTTTATTATATCCTACTTTTTTTCTTTGAGGACTTTCATCGAACAACATAAATGCTATAAAGCCTTGATTGATATACCATACACAAAATGTACATATGTTTGCATGGATTGTGATTGTTTTATGTATGATCATCTGAAAAGATTCAAGAGAATGATGAAATGTTGAATCCATTTTGGTTTTGTATAAATTATTGGTGTTTGATGATGAATGCTATAAACCCCTGAATTTGAACAGGCCATGTATATTTCACACGCTTTTTTTTTTGTTTCCTTTTTTTTTTTAGTAAAAAATACGATTGCAATCCCGGTTTTATAGCTTGAAAAATCTCTCACGAATGATCCATAAAATAACGTAATTTCGTATTTAATTCTACATCAAATTGTGGCCATTTTGTTGCTTTACAAATGGGTTTGACATTGTGATCATGACTGTTCTATTTCTTACATAATTTATCTTCAAAAATAAAAGAGTGAGTTAAACCGTTGGTCCTTGAGATTTATCCAAAAATCGTATTACCTACCTTTTAAAAGTTTTACCGGTAGTCCCTATGATTTTAACTTTATTCAGTGGTGGTCCATTTTATAACTTCTGCCAACTCCTCAGTTAACTAGTGACATGTGTTGTACACATGATGGGTAAATAACTCATTTCAACATTAGTGTATATCCTGCAAATCCTGAAATCATCTTCAAGAACCATCTTCACTATCATCTTTTTTTTTTTTTTTATTTCTTCTTTTTACTTGATAATTGTTGGAAAAAACAAGCAGGCTCAAAATCCCAAATTATTTTCTTTAAAAAGATAGGGACTATCGATGGGATTTTAGGTAAACCGTAGAGACTAAAGGTATAATTAACTCAAAATAAAATATGGACTACATATATATTTCCCTGCCATTGTTCATTTTGCTTTAGAAAAATCAACGGTTCCAACATTGTGGGACAATATTTAGGAATTGATATTAAGTGTGTTTATATATATGCTGCTAACCATTCTTCTACGACTTTGATTTCTGTCGTACGTTGTGCAACCAACCAATCTGGATCACTAGCTGTCGGAGTATGCAAATCCCAGCAATGGTGCCCTAATGATTTTCATAAGTAATAACTTAGAATCATACTAAATCTTATTCATCTATCTATCAATAAAAAAATGTCGAGTAAATTATTATAGAACGGAGATTGACTAATAAATACAGTAACGCATATGCACATATAGTGTTACATACCTTCTTGTGTATATATAGCAATTATCGAGTCCGATATGTTTTGAAGAACTCTGTAGTTTAAAAAGACATTATCAAACAATCATTAAGATGATTATAAATTATATTAAGTCTGATTAAATATGTAGATAAAGTTTTATAGTTCTTACCCTCCAGAACAGTATGGGTCACGTAATCCATTAGAAAAAATAATGTTACTACCAAATTTACTTAGCACTTGTTT
The DNA here is from genome assembly GCF_046630445.1 of Rutidosis leptorrhynchoides. Taxonomy (NCBI): domain Eukaryota; kingdom Viridiplantae; phylum Streptophyta; class Magnoliopsida; order Asterales; family Asteraceae; genus Rutidosis; species Rutidosis leptorrhynchoides. The sequence continues at coordinate 171,993,239 of NC_092333.1, forward strand.
TATATCCTACAAAACATTTCAAACACTCTACGTAAGCCCATAACTTCATTTAGAGCATATTATATAGGATAGACATGAAAATTATTAAATAGATAAAGGTAACGTACATAGCCTCCAAACTCTATTGGTGCCCAATAAAGTCTTGGGGTAACACCAAACACAAGTTCACATTGTTTTGTAAAGTTGATTATATCAAAAGGCTTGGCTTGAAACATTGTGTCATTTTCACCACGTCCCATTGGCATTACCATTTCTGTACATGACTATTTACGGAGTACAACACAAAAAACAATTCATCATCATTAATCATTAATATAAATAAATAGTGTGACATTGTTATCGTAGCATATATGTTTTAGTTAAACCTAACTTAAATCTAGAAAAAATTGCCCATTTCGTCTCTGTGTTTTACACTTTTCGCCTGTTTCATCCTTGTATTTATTTTCTACATTTTTCATCCTTAAAATACAACCTTTTGGGTTATGAACTTTTAAGTTGAGGGCAAAATTTGAAGGCTTTTGGGTAAAATATGAAGGCTTTTGAGGGTAAAATCAAATTTTAAGTCTGAAAAATTCAAGTCCACTAAAGGCAAAATCAAAAAATTCAAAATTTTAACACTAAAAATTTCAAATTCACTTGAGACGGAGACGGTGTCCCTGGCCGTATATAGTTTCGCCCGTGAGTACGCACATAATTGTTGTGTTATATGTGCACTATGTTGCACGCATTATTATCCATATCCCTAGTTCTAATACTACATGAGCATTTGTTATACTTTCTCCATCTCAAATTTATTGTTCATGGACAATAAACACATAGATTTAAAAAAAAGTTACTGTCACATGTACTTTTTGTTTAGTTTTAGTCTTACCCACTGGCAGAACCATAAATTTTTTCACCGGGAGCGAAATTTTTTTTAAAAGCGTTCACATTCATTGTAAATTTTTTTCTTCATGAAAATATAACCTTTTGAGTAGTAGGCTTTTGGGTTGGGGGTAAAATATGGAGACTTATGAGCAAAATATGGAGACTTTTGAGGACAAAAATTAAAATTTGAGCTTGAAAATTTCAAATCCACTTGAGTCAAAATCTTAAAATTGAAAATTTTAACCTTGAAAATTTCAAATCCACTGAGAGCATGTACCCCGCCCCTATTCATTTATGAAAGTGGCAATTAATTTGAGATATCTCAAAGAAAGTAATGAAAAATAGATTTGGGACGAAAGGAGTAACTCATTATTGCAAAAACGCGTACCTGCCAGTCCCAGCCAAAATCTTTGCTTAGACCTTCGTTAATTACCATATTGCAACGTTGTCCAAAAACCGCATTGTACCCTGCCATCACTTTACTTAAAACATATGTCTCGTTACCAAGCGCGTCAGATGCATTGCAAAACTTGTGTAGCGAATTATTGTAATTATACTGAGCAATATAGTTGTATCGGCTTTCCAAACTGTCCTTGAGTTCTTGTGTCGTGTTAAGTGGTCTTAACAAAAAAAAAAGTCACAATTCATAAAAATAAAAATAAAGAATAAGAAAAGTTATGTAAAAAACTTACAAGCACGTGTTGAACATTTTAGAAAGGTTTAAAAGCCCATTGGGCTGATCTGCAACTCTATCAATTTCATACCAAGACTCTCTAATGGTTTTGTAGCAACTTTCACTTGTACTCTGTATATCAAAAGTTATGTCAATGCTATATTTATCAAGGACAATTTTAAGTTAAAATTGTTGGTTTGCTTACATTAAAATCGTTAGAAACCACTACAGCATATCCGTTTTCAGGAGTTAGACCTTCGAAGTAGAGAATGGGGGCGGATGCTGCCAATGCACCATACACGATGTGTGGATACTTCAACCGAAACCATGTGGCTAACACTAAAATGAAAAGAACAAAAAATATATTATGTATATATTTAGTATTAGTATGCTATCTTATAAAAGAACTAAATTGTGGCGTGAGATGTAACGAAATATAATTTACTTCCGCCATAGGATCCTCCTACAGCTATAACAGGACAATTTTGTGCTGATAGGCTTTGTTTAAGACTTGTGATTAACTGTGCATAGTCTGCTAATGCTTGTTCTGAACTGAAAAATCCAAGATTATTGGCATCTTTATATGCTTCTTCTTTGGATCCAAACGGCATTGATGTCCCATAATACCTATGCTGTAGATTAATCATAATTTTCATGCTATCATATAATTAAAAAGGATATATTTAATGATTTTTATTTATATGCGACATAATATACTTACCTCTATATATACCATCAGCCCCTTGAACCGCGATGAAAGGATTTGAAAAAACCCCGAAATAAACACCAACTTTGTCACATCTATCTCGGCACCCATGTATACAAAGATCGGAGAGCTTGTATTGCACCCACCCCAATATTTAAAATTCATAATATATCGTTGTTGAAACGTCATGTAACTTTCGGGCTTAAAGTTGAAATGATCAAGTGTTTGTGTATAATTAAAGACTTCAAAATCAGGACCAAGAAGGTTATCGTACTCCGCGTAGGAGAAGGGTTCATTACTCAGAATACTCAATGTTGGTCTACTGGAACGTATCGCAGTAACAAATGTTCCGATGAGCACGAGTAGCAATGCTAATATATGAAGTAATGTTTGAGTCATTTTGAGATTGGTATGTTTGAGGTTATTGGAAATATGGGTAAATATAAATTTTTGTAGATTTTTATAGGTGTTTTTCATCTTGTATCTGGCACGACAATGGTTTATTCCAATAATCTAGAATAATTTTGTCTATATAGGCAAAGGAATATAACTAACATAGTATATAACTATTTCTTAGTTCGATTGCGACCTTAATATTTATTTTAAAAAAAACAAATGATGCACAACTGTTTGCTGTGTACATATATGACCCGGCAATATCAATGGGATTACTAGAAAAATTACCTTTTACAAAACATTAGAACCATAGCATAGATTTTATTAAACAATCCATTCAATTCAACAAATATATAAAGGTTAGACAAGATTAATTATATCAAGCACACGAATTTTACTTGTATAATTCCAACCTTTTGTTGGGGATTTAAGGGAATGAACGTAGTAGTATTCAATATACAAAGATAGCAATGACTTCTCACAAATCAATTTCTCTCAATTTAAACTACAAAAAGCCTCATTTCGTCACCAACACATGCACTCGACAAATAAATTAAACATTAAACCCATACATAATGTACAAATACTACATTTAAGAATCGCACATAAATAGGAAGGAAAAAAGAACAAACTCATTCACAAGTCAACCAGCAGCTGTGGTACACATAATGCATCGCATCCTAGAGGTACCTGAAGGGGTATTTTGGTCATCTTCATCCTCGATGTAATCACCATTAGCGTACGAATTGCCAGACGTATTTGCCCTTTTTTGGGTGGTTATAGAATTAGTGGAATCCATGAGACAATGCAAGTGGTACGCATGACAACAAAAGAATACGATGACTGATGCATTTTGAATTGACAAAGGGTCAAAACAGATGCAACACCGTCCACCTGCTCGGGTTTTCGACTTAGCTTCCATGGATTTTAGAACAGGGGCTCGGTCCATTGGGTTGGTGCCTGCGTCAATTTTAGAACGTGTTCCTTTTTCTTCGTTGCTCAAGTATATTGCTCGCCTAGCTTCTTTGTAATATTTGACTAAAAGGTTAACAATATCAGCCTGCCAGTATCCAATTAATTGAGTTTGTTAGAGGTGGCAACATGTGAGGACTGAACCGGTCAAAGTAAGTAGCTTATATGAATTGAACGGGTCAGGTTGGTTGATCTAGCACTTGATTAACAGGTACTGTTAAGTAAGATTACAAAAACTATATTACTTCAATGATAAACTGTGCTTTGAAGTAAACACATTATGGGCAACTTTTGACCAATTTGACCCAATGGAAGTTTTTAAAATATACACATTATGGGCAACTATTTAATCTCCCTATAAACATATCCTGAATCGACCCATTTATATGTACATATATATGTAGCACGTACGATCTCTACAGATTATCTTACGGAATAAATTGCAATTGGCAGTATAGTAGATTGGAAAAATACCTTAAGTATATCATTACAACCATGCCTCAGAGAAGTTTCAGTCCTATAATCTGTGATAATTTTGACTAAACGGTCCCTCAGCCTGAAATTAGTGAGCCAAAAAAAGCAAATTCTTTTCATCATGAAGCAAGACATGAAGCTACCAATAAACAATAAATAATAATTTTTCCTTTGAAATACATTTATAATTATTTGTATTTATTTATCCATATATCTATATAAAGATTATACTAACCGAGGGATCTCCAAACCATTGGGTACAATATTAACAATATAGAGAGGATCAAGGTTTCCGACAGTATGTTCTAACAAAACACCAACCTGCAAAGGAAATAAAAGTTATTATTAAAGGTAGCAAAGTGTAACGAGTGAATCTAACTTTGTTGATGAACATATTTAAGATTTTTATGCTTTAAAAATACTACATGGGCAAAATTAGACCCATTTGACTTGCTTCCTTTTATACTAATTGCTTTAACCCGTTACAGATCAACATAACCCAAAATCGACCCATTTTCATAGCAATTATGGGTAGAGTAGTGCAAAATTTTTACCATTTCAGGCTTATTAATGCACTGCCTAATAAGTTCTTCCCACAGGTCGTCATCATGCTGCATACTGACAAACTCTACAGCCTGTAAAATGAGGTGTTAGATAGCTTAAGACGGTAATCAACGAGATAAAAATCCAAAATGAAGAACACAAATTAAAATTCAATAAGTACCTCTTCTATATCCCCTTGTTTGTCTATAATAACAGCAAGGGCTTGTTTTGCATTCCCCATTCTTCCAAGGATGAAAACTTGTTCACTTAGTAAATCTTTCTTGAGACAAATTTCATATGCCTAATAGTACATTTTGGAGATGATAATGTCAGCATCAATAAAGAGATCAGGTAGTATCAGAAGTTCACAGTTAGAGGAGGTAATTTCAACCCATTGATGTATGCATGGCTTGATTTGGATGTTTTATATCAGCGTGTCAAATGGATTAAAAAATTTGTTTAGGAAATAAGTCAAATAGACTGCACAGTCGCACAAGTTGAAAGTCGCATAGTATATTTCTAATGGACTGACATAAATAATCATATTCCAAAGTTTATAATGGTATTGAAACAAAAATAGCTTTTATAATCATACTTAACACCAACTTTTACAAACTAAGGAAGTATTTTCTATAAACCCGACCCAATCCATTCCAAAAGACGTGTTTTGACCCGTTACTGAACCAATCCAACCAGCCCATTTAGCCACTTGTATTCCCATTCATCAAATTCATAAACCTTTTCGAGCATGTAATGCTGACTACTCCGAAGGAAAGGAAGCAGCATCTTTTGATCATACTCCGCATAAAGCTCGACCTGTTTTAGTAAGAGAGAAGAGTGTCGTTAGCATGTAGTAATAAGGCAATCACACGTATAAAAAAACCTAAATATACATAACATCATGAAAACGTGCCCCAACTATTCTCACAATCATCAATGGAGGTTATGGCAAAGCAACTTCAAATTCAAACAAGAAAACTGATGCACATTATGGACTAAACTTTACCGTTGATTACTAACCATTTCATACGACTACAAAAGTTATTTAAAGCAATCTTTAGTATGTTGAGTAGAGAATGAAATATGAATTTCTTTTAAGATTATCTTAGTAGTTAAGCTTCAAGAAAGTACACCTCAAAATGATTCTAAGGGTCTAAAATAGAACTCCATCCGTCCCAATTTAATTGTCTCCAAACAAAAAACACACATTTTAAAAAATGTCATTATTACACTGCACTTTTTGTTTACTTTACACTACATCTTACTTTTACCTATCTTTTTGTGTTATATGCATACATTAAGAGTATAAAGAAACACTACCTTTTTATTCTTATCTTATGGAAGTAGACAATTAATTTTGTACAGCCCAAAAAGCAACAACAACAACAACAACAACATGCCCAATCCCACATGCGTGAGGTATGGGGGAGGTGAGGCGTAGACAACCCTTCCTCTATCCTAGAATAAAGAAAAATCATTTCTCCACCCCGAGTGAAACACTCACAAGAGTAGAGAAAGTCCTCCCTCTCTCTGTTCAACGGATAAAGAGATTGCTTCCAATAGGACCTCCGGCCCAAAAAAAAAAAAGGTAGATAAATAAATAAATAGTAATAAAATCGAGACGCCATGAAAATGGTAGGAGCGAGTTTCCATGGGTTTTACATCAAGCCTGGAGTTCAATATAGACTCTAAGCGGCGGTCAAGTCGCCAATAAATCGACGCTTGGTGTTGCCTCCAATAATAGGGCCATATATATATGTGTGTGTGTATATATAAATAATAATAATAATAATAATAATAATACACATAGTACAAAATATATATATATATATATATATATATATATATATATATATATATATATATATATATATATATATATATATATATATATATATATATATAGAAACGTACCTTAGGCTGCTGAGCAGGGCTCCAGACATATCGAGAAAAGCTACACTAAAATAACATAAAACATACCTATCTACAGACATAAACCTACATACATACACCCAAACATACATACATACGTACGTACGTACGTACGTACGTACATACATACGTACATACATACATACATACATACATACGTACGTACGTACGTACGTACGTTCAAACATCCGTATCTAAACAATACATAAAACATACACACAAGAAACATAGAAGCGAACATAAAAACCTACCCACAAAGACAGATACATACATACACACAAACAAACCTACATCCATAAACATACAAACAAAGAACAAACAAAAGCATACAAACATACGCAAACAAACAAAAACATACAAACACAATGTTTAATCTAACACAATGTTTATAACAAAAAGCAACATGACATACCTGCATGTCATGATAGTCTCTACCAGAAAGCAATACTAGAAATAGAATTGGACAGCAAAATTTAATCTAACACAATGTTTATAACAAAAAGCAACATGACATACCTGCATGTCATGATAGTCTCTACCAGCGTGAGGGTTAACTCCAAATAGCGCATGCAAATACTCGTACAGAAAGTATCGAGAATCGGTTTGCTTTTTTGAAGCCAGAAGTTGAGAAACAACTTCAGCAGGAGTAATTAAGTCCCGGTACTGGATTAATAGTGACACTGTACGCTTGTGATCAATTACCATTAGTTGAAAAACCTGTAGAAGAATATATGGAAATTCACAAATCAAACGATCAAACAAAAAGACAGAAAACATATCCAGTATAGTAGTATGAAATATAAGAATGAAACGTGAATTTTTTATGCGATAAAAGACACAAACTAGACATTAATAAAGCGGAAAGGATAGACAACACACCTTCTCGCGAATGACATCATGCAAGTTATGCTTCTCAATGAACTCAAAGATATCTGGTTTTGTAAGCTGAAAACCAATATTCATATGATGCGATGAGTCAAATAGGAAAGACTGACAGCGTGATTAAAGAAGAATTATAAGAGCATAACTCCAGTTATCCAACTATTAACAAAGAGGTGGCAATTTCAACTCATTTACTTATGAATGGGTGTAACTGGGTTCTATTTATCTGGACCAGGTCACATAAAAATAGCTAAAAGGTGAATGGGTCAAATGGGTTAAGCAGGTCAAATGATCTAAAAGTCGCCGAGGGACTATTTTACATATATAACCTCCAACATTGTTATATTCAAAATTTCTGAGTATGTAGTATAGTAATGCTGTTTGTGTACTCTTAAGTCATAATTAACACATAAAATAATTTGTCTTAATACAAGATAAGTGTTTGCAGATCACCTGCTCTGACCTGTTTTAGCGCTACTATAAATGACCCAATTAACCCACCTTCCACATCGACCCATCTTGTCACCTCTAGTTGCAATTACCATAAATTAATAAGTGAGCACTTACATCAGCATAAAGTGCAAAAGCTTTCTCATATTGCCCATCGATTTCATACAGCACTGCCAGTGCCTGACATTAAAAACAAGCTGAGAAACATGATACGCGTAATAAAGCTAAAAATGTGTAGACGTGGCAATAAAAGAGCTTGGTCTCACCTCTTTAAGCTCGTCAGTCATGGATGACGTGTTAAGTTGGGGTTCTATAGCTGCAATGATCGGTGATGCAGAGTATATTGCGGGTGGCCATGATTTTACCGCAGATAGAAGATCCTTGTGGGAAGATGGAATTGTTGCTAAAGCTACAAGAGCAACCTGCATTTTTAGTTCAAACCAAATCATTAGTTAATACTGTAATTAAATAAATAAATTATATATAGGACACACTTACACGCATAAAATTTATGTAAATCACGTACCTCATAAGCAGTATCTCGTAGTACCGGGTTTTCTGTTGGGATGTATGGAACTAACACAGGAAGCTGGCGGAGATGAGCAAAGTGGAAAACCCATCTGTGAAAAGTTAGATATTTTAACCTTTCTTCTTCCTGTTTTTTAACTTTATTACTAGAATAGAAGTTAACTTCTGATTCAGAATAAACGGCATTAGTTACCTCTCCCATGCTGATGCAGAGCCTCGTAACACTTTTGGACATAAAGAAGCTGCTTCAGCATATTTCCTTTCTACAATCAAATGATCCAGATATCTTGATCCCACCTAATAAAATAGTTTGAAGTTAAGTTAATATTTAAGATGATTATTACCAGTACGCAGAATAATGCAGTCAGTTTTTTATTATATTCAGTGCTGACTAGGCAACATGGTTGTAGAAGTCCTCCGACTGGTCGGGAATTTGAAGTAGTCTGATTAGTCCCCGACTATTCTCCGACTTCACCAAATATTTTTGGTCAAAGTTGTCAAAAGGTCAATTTAATCAGTCAAGTTCAGCCTAAGTAGTTCAAGTCAAAATTATTCGGTCAAAGTTGGTCAGCGCGAGCTAGTCCCAACAAGTCTCCGACGTGGCCAATTAGTCCTTACAAGGTCCCGACCAACTAGTCACAGACTAGCGACTTTTACATCCTTGCTATGCAAATTAATTACGTATTCCACCAACTATGTTGGTCACAAGGTTCACATAAATTTTATCATGAAAAACGATCACAAAACTTGCTCTCAACATTATGAATATGAAATCAAGTAAATTTAATAAAAAAAAGACCTCATCAAGAAGCTCACTACGCCCCTGCCCAGCTTCAACTGCTGCTAAAGCTTTCTCGTGCCATCCATGCTGTAAAAGCCAATTAATATGATCTTCTGCATCCCTGGCAGAGAGTCCCATATTAACTAGCACTTTTTTAGCAATATATATTAAATATAAATAGATATATCTCATGTATAATTTGTAGCTAGTAGCAAGAAATGTGTGCACAAGGTTAAGAACACACTTATATATCAAGCAAGATGACTGATTTACAAATTAATAAGGATTAGACATCACACGTAACCATGTATTAATATGCACATTTAATCAAGGAGCTGTTACTTACCTAGGTTTGGCAATAACTACATCTTTTGGGGAGACAACATAATATAATGGTTCATCACCAGCAGCCCATTGACCCCCTGCATAGCTGCTACCTACACTGAAATTTGTAAGTGTCTTTTGCTATATTATGCAAATAATTAGAGATGATCATGAACATGTACCTGAGAAAGGAACATGGGCAAGTGAATAATCTTTTGCTTTGTAATGTTCAAAGCCAAGTACGGGTAATGCATCTGTTGCCAGCTCATCATTGTTCCATGTCACTACATGCACTTCTGGTCTTTGTGCATTCCCCTGCTTACAGTAGACTTAAACATCTTAGTCCATTTCCCCGAAAATTTTCGTACTACCAAAAACTTCCAATATGATATTATGATATATTATATTTGAAGAAATAATTTGATAAGTACATTGAGATCCAAAATTCTAGAAACTGATATGGATGTGTATCAGGGGACTGATAAAAACCAGCACTGATGGACTATATTTAAGAGTGTAGTACAATTAACATGTCACGTGTCTGATAATAGAGTATCAAAATAATGAAATTACTACAATCTAAACATGTGATATTATGTGGGAAATGTTACTTGTGAATTGTGATAATTCTTTAATCTCATGACAGAACATGATATTTAGTGCCCAGTGATAATAGCTGACATAATGACATCCTCATCTACTTTTGGAATATATATAACAATAAATACCAGCATTATCTTAACACACTACCACATACATATTTACATGGCTTGTGTATAATTATCTGAGATCATGAACAACAGATTCTAGAAACTTCTTAACAGAGTCAATGGTAGAACAATAACTCATAGCTACCCCAAAACGACTAGACCTACCAAGAGTAGGTGATGGAAATTAAAAAAAAAAACATTAAATCACTTTACACTTGTAAGTTGTAACTATTTGTCACACTAAGGAATACACCTAATTCTCAAATGCTTCAATGTGAAAAAGGTATAGATAGAAAAACAACAAATAAAGAATATAAAATATCAAAATTAAACTCGCTATAGCACGAGGAATTAAAATACCTGTCGTGAAGGAACACTGCTGCTGAATTCCTTGTCTCCATCTTCTTCCCCGGGTATATAAGCTAGAACAACCAACGAGTCACCAAAGGGAGCAACTCCCGATATAAAGTAACTGGTTTGAAAAGAAGCCACTATGTCAACTTGGTTCATGTTAGAAGACGTAATTTGCCTATACGAGCCATTCACACCTCCAGCCTGATTTGTTTTTATCGATGCAATTTTTATAGTCGTTCCCCAACCAATAACAAGGAGAGCATCATCCTAAACATCACAAAACATGGTTTAGATGTTTCATTGTACCAAAAAAGAAACTGACTTATTGTCATTTATGGAAGACACACAAGTTACCTGCCAAACTAAGTGAGGAAGTAGAATCTCGGGCCGTGGGCTACCTCTAGGTCGTTCAATAAAAGTAACACGTTGATCATTAGCAGCATCGTAAACTTTAACGCCGGCGTCGTTAGCCCACACAATTAGGCTTGTTCTCCATTTCACTGCATGAATAGGACCTTCCCCGGAATGCAAAACCTTCACAAGAAGATGACCCATGAGATTTAGGGTGCATTTGTTTACCTCTTAATGGAATAGTTCAGCGCTGGATGCTGAACCATTCAGCATTCAGCGCGTTTGTTTTTTACCTCTAAATGACATATGTTGCTGAATGGTTCAGAATTCAGTGCTGAACCATTCAGAGATGAAACATTCTAAACCATTAAGAGCCTAAATTTTATGTAATATTCTCCTCAAATCATATCCTGAACACTTAACCAACAAGCATGGTTTAAAAAAACGTACGCCTCATACGCCTCGAGGCGCGCCTCACTACGAAATTGTAATTCACCGTTTCGAAACGAACGCCTCATTGCTGGGAAAAAACGTACGCCTTACACTTCCGCCTCACTACAAAAAACGTACGCCTCAATGTTTTATAAAAAACGTACGCCTCAGAGAAAAAATAGCGGGAAAAAAGTGGCGGCTAAATTAGGGCCGCTAAAAACCATGGCGGCTTATTAAAGTTATTTTTGCCTCCACAAATCATCAATTGGCATTAAGCAAACATCGATTGGCCTTCAGCAAACATCAATTTCAAAAATCACTCTTCAGGTAATCTCAATTTCAACATCGATTGGCTTATATCTTTTTCTTCTGTTTCTTGACTTTCTTCTAATAATATTTTCTTTTTCTTCTGTTTCATGGCCGTTTCTCTTCTTCCATGGCTGTTTCTTTTCTTCAACATCACTATCTGTGTCCAGGTAATTTCTTCTTTTATTTAATTTTTGTATAAAGTAAAAGATTGATCCTGAATTTTTATGTGTTATCTAAACTGTTGCTCACTGTTTCTCTTCTTTTATTCTGATACTTTTTTTTTCTTCTTCCATGGCTGTTATTCTTCTTCAAAAATCAATCTTTTATCTAATAAATTGTGCTGATAACTTGTGCTGATGGTTTAATGCTACTGCTTAATGCTTGTTGATCAATCAGTCAATTGTGCTGATCAGTCAACTGTTTATGCTACTGATTTATGCTAATAAATTGTGATGATTTATGCTAATAATGGTTTAATGCTGCTGCTTAATGCTTGCTGATCAGTCAATTGTTAACTTGTTAATGGTTTAATAACTTGTCTTGCTACTAATTTATGCTATGAAACAGTTTGTTAACTTGTTATGCTTTATGTTACTGATTTATACTTATTTATGATTTATGCTACTTATTTATGCTATGATTATTGTGTGTACACTTTCTTGTAATGTTATTTGATATTTTGATTAAATATAGTTGCTCACTTGCTCACATGAAACAGTTGACTGATCATGAACATGCTATGAAATAGTTTGTGAATGGTAAATGGTTAATGGTTTAATGCTCTATTTGGCTTTTGCTAGGTAAATGGCTAGTAAAAAGAAAGATCCCGCATGGAAGTACGGGGTAGAAATAGAACATAATGTACCCGAAGGTGTTGGGAAAAAAGGTTACAAATATATCCAATGCAATTTTTGTGGTAAAACCATCAAAGGGGGAGTGAAAAGAATGAAAGAACACCTTGCGTGTACACACAAAGATGTTGCACCATGTGAACATGTTCCTCAAAAGGTGAAAGATGAAATAACTTTGTACTTGAAGCAATTCAAGGATAATAAAATTTCTTCACAATCATACTTTGAAGAGAATGTGGGAAGTGGGGCATATTACAACCCTACTAACAATAGTGGTACCGGTTCTAGAGGCATGAGAGGACCAATGGACCGGTTTGTAAATGAGCCCAACGATAATGGACCGGAAGCGACATCGCCGAATGCTAAAGAGCAACGAAAACAAGTGTGCATGGATATCGGCAGGTTCTTTTTTGAGAATGGAATCCCATTCAACGTAGCAACTAGTCCTTCTTTTACAAATATGCTACGTTCGGTCGGAAATTTTGGTCGTGGATTCAAGCCCCCTTCTATGCATGAGTTAAGGACATGGATCCTTGATGAAGAAGTTAAAACAACAAACGCAATGGTCGATGACATTAAGGCTACTTGGAAAAAAACCGGAGTTTCATTGTTATCTGATGGTTGGTCGGACATGAGAAATCGAAGCTTGATCAACTTTTTAGTCAACAATCAATATGGGACTGTTTTTTTGAAGACTGTTGATGCATCAGATTGTATAAAAAATGCTCAAAAAATTTTTGAGCTACTTGATGAAGTTGTTGAAGAGATTGGTGAAGACATTGTCGTGCAAGTGGTGACCGATAATGCTAGTGCATACAAGGCCGCGGGAAACTTGTTAATGAAAAAGAGACCAAGCTTGTATTGGACCCCGTGTGCGGCCCATTGCATTGATTTAATGCTTGAAAAAATTGGAGAGTTGCCTCAACACAAGAATGCTTTGCTTAAGGCCAAAAAAATTAGCAACTTCATTTATAATCATCAATGGGTATTGAGTTTAGCCCGAAAGATGCTAAAAAAAGATCTTCTTCGACCCGCCGCCACAAGATTCGCCACGGCATTTTTAACCGTCCAAAGTGTTTATGAATTAAAGGCTCGTTTGCAACAAATGTTTGTGTCAAATGAATGGAGGGATTGTGATTGGTCTAAGAAAAGTGATGGGAAAGAGGTAAAGAAGATAGTGATGGATGATACATATTTTTGGCCTTCGGTGGTTTATTCTATTAAAACCACAATGCCACTTGTTGAGGTTTTAAGACTTGTTGATGGGGAGAAAACACCGGCAATGGGGTTTATATATGGAGCCATGGATGAGTGCAAAGAAAAGATTGCAAAAAACTTTAATAGCGACGTCTCATTTTATAAAGAGATATGGGAAATCATTGATAACAAGTGGGATTTTCAAATGCATCGTGACTTGCATGCGGCTGCGTACTACTTGAATCCACGATATCGATGGAGTCCCAATGTATCCGAGCATGCGGAGATAAAGAGAGGGTTGTACGGTGTCTTGAATAGACTCGTCAAGGATACGAATGTCTTCATGAAGATTGAAGATCAATTGATTGAATACAAAGAGAAACAAGGGTTGTTTGGCTATAAAGGATCTTTGCTATCGTACAAGACACGTCCACCGGGTATGCTATTGTTATTGCTCACTTGTATGCTACTTGTATGCTGACTTGTATGTTAGAAAGTATGGTGAATGCCCAATTGCCTACTGATCAAATTGGGTACTTGTTAGAAATTTATATACTACTGATTATATAATAATTGTTAGAAATTATGCTACTTCTATGCTACTGATTAGAAATTTATATACTAATTGTTAGAAATTATATACTAATTGGGTCACTTGTATGCTACTTATCATTTAGATTTGGCCTTTTAGGTGTTTTTACTAACATTTCTTTAAAAACTTAATATATAGTTCAATGGTGGGACCAATATGGAGATGATACACCGGAACTCAAGGCCTTTGCACTAAAAGTTATAGGTCTTACATGTTCGGCTTCAGCTTGTGAGCGTAATTGGAGTACTTTCAACCAAGTGCATACAAAAAGAAGAAACCGTTTGGGTACTAAAAGAATGAATGACTTGGTGTACATCATGTACAATAGAAAGTTGAAGCAAAAATTCATGAAGAAGAAAAATGAAGAAGAAGATCCTTTATGCATTGAAAATGTCATGTCTGATGATGAGTGGTTAATTGGTGAGTCAAGTGAAACTCATGCCGAAGAAGATGGGGGGGGAAGATAACATTGTTGGTGGAGACGGAAGTAGCGGTGCAATTAGGGAGGAAGTTGGTTGCTCATCATCCAGGAAAAGAAAAGCCGTTCAACTTAATTTGATTGATGAGGATGATGAGGATGATGACGAAGTGAATTTGAATGTGGGAGATCATGATGTCCCGAATGATGTTGATGATTATCCTTATGTTTTTTGAGCTTGATTATAATCTTTGTTTTGTGTTTTTATGAGTATTTGTTGATGTAATGAACTTATATTTGAAACGGTTGAAACTTGTAATGAACTTATAATTTCCTATGTATTTTTTTTAACTCCGCCTCGAACGTACGCCTCGCTTCGCCTCGAGGCATACGCCTCGCCTCACAAATGGAAAACGCCTCGAGGCACGTTTCCGTTTTTTTAAACCTTGCCAACAAGTATATTGAATTTTTTATTCATGTTACAAGTTAAAAAGATAATTTTGCTCAGTTTATATCGTTCACTATGAATGATTATCAAACAGCTTATATTCATTCAGAACAAACTTTATTCAGAGGCTTTGAATCATTCAGATTCTGAACCATTCAGCACTAAATCATTAAGTTTTATCAAACGCACCCTTAGAGAGCGTTTGATAAAACTGAATGATTAAGCGCTCAATGGTTCATGATCTGAATGATTCAAAGGTTCTCAATGAAGTTTGTTCTAAATGACAATAACCCGTTTGATAATATTTTTGAATGAACAATGTGAATGATATAAAATTATCTTATTAGCCTTTTGCATGAATTAAAAAACATTATAGTTCTTTAATAAATGTCCATGATATAATTTGAAGAGTATATTACATAAAATTTAAGTGCTTAATGGCTAAGAGAGTAAATGGTTCACACCATATGTCATTTAGAGGTCAGAAACAAACGCGTTGAATGTTTAATGGTTTAACATTCAGCGTTGAACCATTCAGTTAAGAGTTAATCAAACGTACCCTTAACCTTTTTCTAACCCTCGTGAAAAAGGAAAGAGTAATAAATGACAAAAAGCATGACAAAATACCTGATCACGGTAGCCTAACCATTTCTTTACATTAAAATATAAATTTCCAGCCAAACCACCAGCAACAAATCTTCTAGATGATTTCCTTGCATAATCTGGATCTATTGCAATGGCCTTCATAGGACGATGATATTCAAACTTGAGTTTCTCATCTGTAAAAAGACTGATAATTACCACAGACCCATCATCTGAACAGCTTCCAATGAATTCACCCTCTATGTCAAAGCAGAGATCATTGACAGCAGCAGTATGAGCTTTAAATTCCTTAACCTGTCATGTATATTAGAAATATAATCGTTCAAATATCAATATTGTTATTCCTACTAAATCAGGACTTTTACTTGCTTTATAGCTATTCAAGTGAAATAAAAAAACAGTACTATAAATGTGAACACTTGTTATATTCCACGGAAAGAGAACTCATACGAGAAGATAGATTGATAACTTGCAGACATTGTACATTTAGATTAAAAGCCATCAAATTCACAATGTCAGTGACTCAGTCAGGCCATCCTATAAGTTGACTATCTTTTAAAGTCTGAAGTAGCCATGTCTGTAGAGGACAAAAAATGAACCATAGCCCGTGATCAACTAAGTTCTTTAGAAATTATTGCTGTGGCTCGAGGGCTTTGTGCATAAGTTTTCTGACCTGAACTAGCTTATTAAGGATCAGGTTTTCATGTTACTCAAAGTCATTCATCCAAGCTACACCAACTGAGAACTGAATGAAATCAAATGCACATGATCAAAACAAGCATCACTACATATAAATCGAAGACCCCGAAATAACCTACACAAGTGATGCTGATACTTTTATAATTCCCAGGATTCAATAATACCATTCTCATAACTCATATTCAACCAAATCTGAATATCCAGATATAAAAACAGCTCGTTACTCCAAAAAGTATCTACATGTGAACTCTACCACATTCAGATAGCCAAAAGCAGAAAAGCCAAAACATTCCAGCTTCAAAATCTTAGTTTAACCTAACACGTACAGAAATTCGAACCTAACTCTAACACCTCCACTAATAATAATACATATATAAACAAAATATAACCTAATGCCCTAAACAAACTCACAAAACCGAATCATCCAATAAAATTTCCTAATCCATACAACTGGATTCGATAAAGTCAACTAGTACTCTTCACATTCTTCAAAACTGAAATGTGATAACAGTACTAAAAACAACACAACAAATTCAGCTTCAGATCTTAATATCTCATATCAATCCACAAACAACTCAATTCGCCAATTCAATTCCCTAATTTAACCTAACACGTAATCAATTTCATAACCTAGATATACATACAAACAATACACATACAATTCAGTAACAATAACATATATGATCATATGGAACAATCATACCTGATTACCGAGGAAATCGAGAATATGAACGGAACCGGAATGAGTACCGAGAGCGATCATACGTTCCGCAACGGCAACACACGAAGCGGCGTCGTTTGATAATAGAGAAGGTACAGTACCTCCCATTCGTTGGTATTTAAGACGTGGCTCATCTTCTTCTTCTTCATCTTCAGCTTCTTCGTTGTTTGTGTCTTCTTCTTCGGTGTCTTGTTCGTCGTCTTCTTCACGTTCATCGTCGCCTTCGGTTCCGTTTTCTGATGGTTTCGGAGACATTGATCGGAGCTCCGAATTAGAAATGGATATAAAGTGTGATTTTGTGTGTGATGATCGATTGACTACGGGTTTGTGTTTATGTTTTTAGGGAACAAATTGGGGTGTTTTTGAGGGTCAGCAGTGAGATCTTTTCAAAAACAATTTCACTTTAATCGTATGTTTAGAAGGCTAGCTTAAATTAAAGAGCGAGATAACCGATCTAATCTTTTTTGAACAGCCACATTTACCATTAAAGGAGTTATCAATACCCGATCATCACTACGTGATCATGTTCGTTCCATATGTTAAGACCGAACAAATATCATAGAACATGTTATGTGTGTAGTCACTCTTAGTAAGCACCTTTGAACAACTATCATAAGACATACTGAGACAGCGATGCTTCGACTTCACGAACATTCAAAAGGGCGAACCAATCAATTAAATGGAGATTGTTGATAACCAATCAGCTAAATGGAGATTTTTGATAACCAATCTAATCTGATTTTAGCTTTTAATCTAACTTCTAACTTCTAACTTCTAACTTGTATATAAAAAGAAAGTGGTAATTTACTAAGCGTACTCAATTACAACCGTTAGATCATCATTTTAAATTATCATTTCACCAATGATTTGAGTGATGATATCATATTTGTTTTTCTCTTATTCTTAAACCATTGATTTGGATTTCAATCATTGGATTGTTGTGGGTGTTTTTTGCTTTGTTCATGTTGCGTCTTTGAATCGTATGGTAGTGGTATTTTTTTTATCATAAGTTTCCGAATGTTTTGCTCTTTATGTTGGCGTAGGTCCCGTTTGGTGTTTGGTTTAGTGTAGTGATTTTTGTTGCTTGTGTTAGTTTCGTGGTGCGGCGTTGGTGCCTTTGATTGTAATTGTTTCGTGACTTCATCTTTTCGATGAAAGTCCACGAGTTTTTATATAAGTTCTTGGTTTTTTTTTCCCAAAAAATTGAGTTTTATTCAAAACATTATTTGTCTCATAAATTAGATAGACGTCCTTTCAGTTAGTTATACTCTTCCTTCAAATTAGTTAATTTATCTTCTAATTAATTATTAATAATAAATATTAATTACTTATCAATCTGTGATGTTTTGGGTTATAAATTACTATTAAACATAAATAATAAATACACCGTGATAAATAATAACAATCTATCTATATATTTATATAAAAGAAAGATTTTATTTGATTACATGTCATTAGCTCCTTAAATATTGCATATTAAGCCAAATGTAATTTCCACATGTCACAATTATTCATATATACCATTATCAACCTTTTAAATCACATATTTACCCACGTAAATCCTATAATATCATATATATCCAATTTAAATACTAAAACTACTATATGTACCTATTTATTTAAAATATTTTACAAAACCCAATTTTACACCTTATTGATTCTTCTCTGTTATTTGTGGTGGTCAAAATATAATGTAACAAATTATTTGAAAGACACGTTTAGAATATTTTAATGAATCAATAACAAAATGGGTAAATTTTAACCCTTTTGATCTGGTCAACTAATCAAACTCATTACCATTTTATCTACAGTTTCAAATAGTACCAACTATAACGTATTGAAAATAGCGTACGGGCTCAAATTAACCACACATAAGCTATCGGGTCGACATGTCCTGTGACAACCCGAAAATTTCCGATCAAATTTAAACTTAATCTTAATGTGATTTCGAAACAATAAGCAAAGTCTGTAATATTGAAGTCTCAAAAACTTTGAACTGTGTTCATGTAATCATTTGACCTTTATCTATGCCCGACGATTCACGAACAATTGTTGTAAATAAATATGTATATAAATATAAATATAAATATAAATGTATATAATAATTTGAACTAATGTAATATCATTTAATCATTTGAATTAAATATGTAGAGTTGAATGCAAAATAAGTAAGATGTTATTTAAAATAAATATATATATAAATGTATATATGAATTCTGTATACAATTAACAATATACGTATGTTATAATATATATAATACATATAAATATTAAATATCCAAAAATGTTATTATAAAAAAAATATAATTAATATATGTAATATTAATATATTAAACTTAATTACAAGTTAAAATATAGTTATTATATTACTTTCATTATTAATATTGATACCAGTATTATTAATTTAAATATAAAATATATAAATAAGATTTGATAAGCATAATTTGTTACATCAATAATATTAGTATTACTCTTATTCATATTATTAATATTAACATTATTATTAGTATTAGTAATATTATTATTAATATTATTATAACTAATAAGATTATTATTATCATTTATGTATTAATATCATTATTGTTGATTATCATTGTTATAGTATTAACATTATTATATTATTATATTATTATATTATTATTTATCATTATTCATTATTAGTCTTCATCAATAATAATATTATTAATAATATTATTATTAAAAATATTAACTATTAACAGTATTGATATATTTATAATGGCTAGTTTTAAAAATTAAGAATTTAATATATTTATATACACACAGATATATAAACCAGATATATAATTATAGATAGATATATATATATATATACATATATACATACATAAAATACAGATTTATATACAAAATTACATACAGATATAGATAAATAAATAAAGCTACGGATACAGCTTATATATAAAAACAGATTCGTACACATATTAAATGATATCAAATATCTACTCCATTATTTGGTATTACTATCTACCTGTGACCTTTTGTCGAATTCATCTACCCTGCCATAACAACTTTGATCGTTTATATACTTTGGAAGATAACATACAAACCGTACCATCCAATCCTCCACAGCTAATTTATCTTTCAGTTCTTTATATTTTTTTTTCTTTTCTTTCTTCATTCTGTCAAAACAATCCGAAACCCATTTGATGGTATTATTGATTCAAAACAAATTGAACGAAAGTGGAAATGCAGAAGCCTTTTAATTCATTACTTGAAACTTTCCTCAAAATTACAAAAGCTAATTCGAAGAAACGAGCAAGAATTTTGAAGTCAAAGTTTTAAAAACAAAAAGTCAAACCTGTGTTCATCACTCAAATTTGAATTTTCTGAGAAGAATTAAGTTGAATTCATGATTCCAATAGTTTCAACGAATGAATTGAAAACTATTTCGTTTTATAATATTTGTCTAAAATGATCTTGAACTCAAAAACCATATTTATTTTTTTTCCCTTTCGTGTTCACGACTGCTGTGCAGTCTGTTTCTTTTAAATTAATTGTTTTGCTTAATCAGTTCAGTAACAAACGATTCTTTCTGTCTTAATTCAAGTTATAGACCAAACTAGGTAATTAGGTGTTTCGAGTTTGATTGGATTCCTGGTCGTGAAATAGGATGAAGAAGAAGATAAAGGAGACAGGAGTTATACGGGTTTTTATATATTTGGATCGGTTTAAAATCATATAAACAACTACAGCTGAGTGGTTTGATTGTGTGTCGGGTATGCGAGAGGTCGAGGGTTCGAGTCCTTGCCTGGACAGTTTACCATTGTTTTTTTTTAGCCTTTAAAGGTAGTCACATATCAATCTAATATTAATACTATTATTATTATTATTAGTTTTATTATTATTATGAATATAAATAAATATTATTATTATTGTTATTATAATTATCCTTAACATGATTATTACTAAGATTATTATTAATTTTAGTATCATAATTATGTATTATCATGATTTATATTTTCCTTATTTTTAATTTTATTAGAATATTATTATAAGTATCATTAATATAATTACTATTATTAATTTTATCAATTTAAGTAGTATTATAATTATTACTATTATAAGTATTGTTATGACCAGAATCGCAAATCGAGATTATAACAGCTTTAGTTAGTAGTTTAGAGATTAAACATGAAGATTAAGATTATGATCAACATAAGTATTGTTATTATTGTTAATATTATTATTACAGCTAATAATGAAAGGATTATTATTATAGATATTATAATTATTATTATTATTACTGTTATCATTAAAATTACCATCATAACTATCATCGACTGTAAAATTAATATTTTTACAAGTATTATCATTAATATCAATGTTACTATCACTAATAAAGTTATTATTAACATAAGTATATTATTAATGTATTATCATTATTTTTGCTAATATTAACTTAGTATAATTAGAACTACTGTTTTGATAACCAAATGAAATACATAAATATATATATATATATATATATATATATATATATATATATATATATATATATATATATATATATAACATCACCAAATTTAATATTTTTATATACAAAATGAGCATATAAAACATATATATATATATATATATATATATCTGTGTGTGTGTGTGTTCAAAAATTACAACTATGAATACTAATAAAATATACAAATGATATAGGTTCGTGAATCCGAGGCCAACCCTGCATTGTTCAATTGTTCAATATTGTCATGTGTATTTTTACTACAAAATACATTACGGTGAGTTCATTTGCTCCATTTTACTCATTACATTTTTGGGCTGAGAATACATGCAATGTTTTAATAACTGTTTTACAATATTTATATGCGTGAGTTCATTTGATTCCCTTTTACTCTTTACATTTTTGGGACTGAGAATACATGCGCTACTTTTACAACTGCTTTATTAAATGCTTTTGAAATACATTTTGAACTACGAATACATGAAATGCTTTTATAAATGTTTGACGAGATAGACACAAGCAAAACATTCCTCGAATGAATTATGTGGACGTGATAATTGCCACCATCGAATTATGTGGACGTGATAATTGCCACAATTGATATGAATATTTTTTCCCTGATTATTATTGCTTGGTAACCTAAGAATTCGGGAGCATCACTAATTTTGAGAATTAGTGCACGCCTAATTGACGCGAATCCTAAAGGTAGCTACCGGGTTTAACACCCCCACCCAGAATGTTCACTAGACGGAAGGGCTAGTGGGCATGGTGTTTAGTACTTCAAAGTTTATATGATTATTCTACAGACGAGATGTTCTGTTTTGGGGATATTATTATGCGCATTATATGTTAAGGTCGGTTACCAATCCAAGCTATGAAAGAAATGAAAAGTGAATGTTATGTATCGAGAGAATGATTTTATACACAGGTTATGTGTATGTTATTTTTGTGCACAAGATATGTGTACGGTTGCTAAGATTTATGAAAGATGATTTCGTACACAAGAAAGGTGTACTGTATTTAAAAGATATCGCATGTACATTACAGGCGGGCATAGGATTCGGGCCCATTTGTACCATGCAGCATTTAAATCTTGTGGTCTATCAAAATGATGAATTTTATTGTTTACGATAAACTTATGAACTCACCAACCTTTTGGTTGACACTTGAAAGCATGTTTATTCTCGGGTCTGAAAGAAATCCTCCGCTGTGCATTTGCTCATTTTAGAGAGATTACTTGGAGTCATTCATGACATATTTCAAAAGACGTTGCATTAGAGTCATTGAGTTCATCAAGATTATTATCAAGTCATTCATAGTTGGATATATTAGGAAATGGTATGCATGCCGTCAACTTTTGATGTAATGAAAGTTTGTCTTTTAAAAACGAATGCAATGTTTGTAAAATGTATCATATAGAGGTCAAGTACCTCGCGATGTAACCAAATGTAATGTATTCGTCCGGATGGATTAGGACGGGTCCTTTCAGTTGGTATCAGAGCGGTGGTCTTAGCGAACCAGATTTTGCATTAGTGTATCTAACTGATAGTTGTTAAGATGCATTAGTGAGTCTTGACTTTGACCGTGTCTGCATGTCAAAAGTTTTGCTTATCATTTAGTGTCAAAAATTATTTGCTTATCATCCTTAAAGTCTAGACACATCTTACTGCCTCTATTGCATAGACAGTGTATAGATAAATTCATATCTTAGTGTATCTGTTATTGTTACCTTTGCCTGACAGCTTTCGTAGATTCCTCTGTAACGTATGGGATTTTAGTATTATATATGCATATGTAAATTATGTATTGCAGGGTACTAATCTACGTCCTATAATCTATTTCTTATCGAAAATCCTCCATCTGATCGTACGAGATGGATCCCTCAACCAGTTCGAATTCCTCGGATTCCGACAGCTATTTCGATATGGTGTTTCACCTAAGCTCCGAAAGCAGTGTCACCAGAATGAATCAACCAATTCATCTGATGGGTTCGTAGTCGACTTAACCGATGGAGACGAGAAGAAGGCGGTCCTTTCCACCAACCAACTTCACCTCTTGGTGAAGAACCTGATGCACTTATCGGCGAACCTATCCGAAACACCATTTTCACACTCATTTCCAGAGTATCTCGCCACGATTATATTCTATCTAAAATTCTAAATCTTATTCATCCACTCGTCCGAACCGACAATCACCCCGGTATAATAGAAGAAGTCAACGAGCTTCGTGACCGAGTTGTAGCCTTGGAAATATAGTGCAAACCCTACCAGCTTCAGCAACAACACCGGCAACACCAGTACTACCAATAACATAAGCCTCAACATCACACGCCTCAACATCGCAATATATACCTCGAACACAATCTTCGTTCTACATCTTGTTTTACATCGGTTATCTTCGTTCTTCATGATGATTATGTAATCTCTAATACTTCAGAGATTATGTATTCTAGTTCTAATGATAAATCAAATGAGATTAATATCATATTGACTCATTAAAATCCATGATTACATCTGAAGAAAATATATATATGTATATATGTTTTCATAAAGATTGTAATTAAAAATTCTTTCATACAAACTAATAATGGTGAAAATATTTTAACGGGTAGGTAATACCCGAGGAATATTTAGATTTCACATTAATAAGTTACACTGTACATTCTTTCAATTCCGATTCAACAGTCATTTACTATTCTACCTACATACACAGATATACGAATCCGTTCACCGCAGAATAACTATTTTCATCCAATTTCATATTTGGATTTTGATTTATCAGAATCCAACAAGTGGCATAATGAAGAAAACATTGGACAAAATAAAATTTGTTAGAAACAAACAAATTAACTATGAGAAATTTTGTTAAGAATCCACGCTAACTGTTCCTAGCTAACTGTTCCTAGCTAACTGTTAATTCCGTATTACCTTTTATTTATCGCAATTTATTTATCGCAATTTAATTTATCGCAATTTTAATTCTCGCAATTTTATTTATCGTCATTTAATTTCTGTTATTTATTTTACGCACTTTAAATATCAGGACACGTATACAAGGTTTTGACATATCATATCGACGCATCTATATATATATATTATTTGGAATAACCATAGACACTCTGTGACACCGCTAAATTTTTTTTTTTTTTTACATACGTGGCGGAAGCATAATATTAATTAAATACGATATCGACATTTGTACAAACCGATGTCACGTGTCATTAAAACAATTTACATATTAGCAGGAAGAGACGTAAATACATTCTGTTTTCAAAAGTACATGGTTCATATTCTAAAAGACCACATCAGAGTTAACCCTGTCAAACATAACATCACCATGCCCGTCTTCTCCCAAAAAGCACTATCTACAAAAGCTATCAACCTGCAGGGAGGAGATGGAGGGGAATTAGCACGAAGCTAAGTGAGTACAACTAACTACAGACCATAGCATACATAAGTGTTATACTAATCATGTCACAATAGTCTAACACACAAACATCACCCAAGTGCCGTCTACAGAGACTCTGGCGGCTCGGCCAAACCATTAACCACCAGCTGATCGGACTGGGGCTTACCAGAAGTTCCTCCACCACCGTATGTATATACATAATCTACACGCAACGGACGCGTCATTCACATATATATACACCACGGCTGTCTAGGCCACCACGTGAGGAACCCAACCCGCAGGTTGATCTCTCCTACCGAGGCCACCACACAATAGGGACGCACTGGGCTCCAGCAGACAAGCATCAACCAACATGCAGTCATCACAATGTACTAACTATCTACAACAATAAGTATATCTAACAAGCATGGCAATCATAATATAACATGCTTCTATATACTATATTCTTCAGTTAGTCCCACTCACCGATTACCAGCAAACGAGAAGGTGTTCAGCTATCTAATCACTGAACCTTCTCTTTCTCCTTTTCTCCTGAGAAATACATATACACGAGTTAGTTTATGTCCATAAACGCCAAATAACACAATACAGAAAATTTTGTCAGAAAACTGTCCGCTAAAAATTTTCTCCTTAACACTTGTGCACTTTCAAAATTTACATCATAAACATCAAAATACAAACGGGCAGCATAACGGCTAAAAAATCAACACTTAGGTAAAATATTCTGCCCTGGACAATCAGTCGGTCGACTGACTCTTACAGTCGGTCGACTGTCTATACAATCGGTCAACTGACCTTCCCTGTCGGTCGACTTATTTGGTATTTCCACAGTCGGCCGAAAGTCAAACTCAATCGGTCGGTTCACTCGCCAGTCGGTCGGTTGTCTGTCAGTCGGTCAGTCCACTACATCAGTCGGTCGACTGTCAACCGACAGTCGACCGACTGTGTTCATCATCTGCAGATTCTGAACACAACCTACGGACTTCAAGCTAAATTCACCAAAACTCGATCTAGAGCTCGTTTTCGAAACCAAAACTTACCACAACTCAATTACTACATGTTATAGACTGTAAACTCACAAAGTTTGGACCATAACAACATCAAATCCATGGATTTTGACACAAAATCAAGCTTTTGAATAAATACACTTAAAAACACCATTTTAACACTAAATTGATTATGAAGGCTCATGATTCATACCTTAAAAGAATCAGTAGAGTGTAAAGAACGTGATTTCAAGACCAATTCGAGCTCAAGATCAACAATGGGGAATTAGGGTTTGGTAGGTAATGGAAGTGAAGGTACGGGAGTGTTTTGGGAAGGATCTGGAAAAAATGCAAGAGAGAGACAGCACTAGTTACTTAATTTAGGTTAATTTCCCACACTGTGCAACACACGGGTATTTATCAGTTATCTGATATCTTTCGTACGTCATTTGGCAACCCAAACGGAGTCCAAATTAAATAATCAAACCTGTTCTGTGACCCTTGTCACAAACTGGTCCTAACCACATCATCAAATAATAATAATAATAAATATTGAATAAAAATAAAAGCATATAGTAGCACAATACTAACTTAAGGGCAATCTAGTAATCTTACATCTAGGCCCGATTGAGGATGTTACTCACTCTATATGAAGTAATGCTGGAGTTAGCTATACAGGGTTGAGGTTGATTATATAATAATATATATAGTTTGAGTTGTGATCGAGTCTGAGACATGTACACGGGTCACGATACGTATTAATTAATTCGAATATTATATATTAAACTATATATGAATTATTGAATTACTAATTGTGGACTGCTAACTGTGGACTACCAATATTGAACAATTAAAATGAATAAAAATATTGATTATAACATATGAAACTAAACAATTCTTTAAGTTTGCCACTTGATTTCATCTTAAACCTCGTTTGTATCTTGACGATTACAATCTGCGTTCAAACTTTTCATGATTCTTAAAAACACCTCAATCGAGAGGATGGACCAACCGCACTTCATCTACGGAAGGAAAGATTTATGCATATAGTTATGCACCTGAAAAATTCTCGGAAACTGAGTAAACGTTTAACACGTAGCTGTGCTAATTCCTTTAGTGTTATTATTACCCAAAATAACTTGGTAATCCCTTTCAAGGTAGCAAATTTTGTCACAGCTCCAGCAAGTCAACTTCGACTTTTCGTTCGAAACAAACATATTATAATCTTGTTATATATGCGTACTCTTTTATTGTTATCGGGAAACCTTTTATATTTCACCGTATTACCATCAGCGTTTAATCATCTAAAAACACAATTCTCTTGAAACCACCTCGGATTGATAACTGACGATTCAGATATAGCTGCATTAAATGCAGAGGAAACAGTAAAATTGTAGATGGTCTAAATAGCCAAGAGGTTGATGATAAAGAATGGAGTGTTGGGAACGCTCGATTAAAAATTTGGTACTGAAAAACGGATTGAGCTAACCATGAAGGAGACCAAGGAGGCAAGGACAAATACAAGGACCAAACCCTATATTCAAAGAATCCAGGTAATTTTGGATCCGCAGAAATCTTTAGAGAATATCTTTCTCCGAAGTCATGTTAAAATCTTGAGGAAAACTTTTCTTCATCAATCTTCGAACTTAGAAATTCCAAAAATATCATCATAAATATCCTCGATATTTCTGAGGATATTTTCATAAATATTCTTGTCTATAAGTGTTGTATCAAGGTTTAGGTATATCCATTCTATAAATAAATAAATATCTTGTGTAAAATTGTATCATATTTAATAGTATTTCGTTATAAAAATAATACTATTTCCTAGTACACCTCGCATACATCAAGTATTTTTGGCGCCGCTGCCGGGGAAATTTTTGCTTAAACGCTGGAAGCGCAACGCTATAAAAAAAAGATTTTTATTAATTTTTAGTTTCCTTTTATAAAAATACGCTTTTGTAAAAATACGTTTTAAATGTACGAAAATATAAAAAGAAAAAGAAAAATATAAATATTTTTAATAGTTTGTTAAATATATATGTATAAAACTGTAAAGTATTTTTATTTTTAGTTTGTAAAAATATAAATTTTATTTAAATATTTTGTATTAATATAAAACAGAAAATTAAAATAGAAAAAAAATAATAAAAACACTCGAGGCCCGTATTGTAGCAGCCCAATATCAGGCCCGAAACTCTAGCTCATGCGATCGCATGAGCCTGAAGGTAAAACTTCATGCGATCGCAAGAAGCTGTCTGACACGCCACAGTAAACCCTAAAACAGCATTAATTACGGAGTATATTATAAATATTTATTATTATAACCCTAATTAGGTTTAGTTATTTAATTATTTAGTATTAGTTATTATTAATTTGTATTTTAAGTTTAATTAGTTTAATTAAAATTACAAAATTAATAGTTTTATTAAATAAATAATATAAAAATAATATTTTTTATAAAAATTGTACTTTTTACAACTTTAAGTTTATTTTTATATTTTGTATCTTTGTATTCGTTTTAGCATAATATTTGTATTTTTCACTCGTATTTAGTTTTAAATCATAGTTTTTGCCATAGTTATTTTTATTTATAGATTTTTAGGCTTTGCCGTAAAATCCCTTAAGTACTTTTTCTTTAGACTAAGATTTAGGTGCTTTAGAGTTTTGCGACGCCGTTTTTATATTTTAGTACCTTTTTAAGTTATTGCCATTTGGGATATAGAATTTCTTTTAAACTTTAATATTTTTAGACGCAACTTTTAATTTTTAGTTTTTAGTTCCTTTTTAAGTTTCGACGCGCTACATTCTTATTTTTATTTTTCGACTTTTTATTTTTCGACGTTTTTCGACGCACTCTTTTTCTTTCTTATTTCTCGACGCTCTAGTTTTTAGGACTTAGATTTTTTTTTATTTCTTATTTAAAATTTCTTTAAATTTAAACGAAAAATTATTTTAAGTGGTTAAATTGATAGACATCAAAATTTTCTGGTTCGTAGTAATAGTTGGATTTGTACGTGGACCGGGTTATTGGAGCCAAATAGTACTCAATTATATTGAGACCAAACGAATCCTTCCCCTCTGCTGCATCTTTTGGCTATTCGAAACGTGGGCAAAATCAGAAAAGTCTATTAATTTGATAACTTATATAATTTTTCTTATTTTTATAACTAATAGGATATTCAGTGAATGCACCGAGCAAAACGATCACCACCTTTTATACGTTCACCGCCTGTAACTCGATCAAGACATCTAGCAAATATTGTCGCCGTTGATTTTTCTTTAGAATCGTCATCCAGTCGACCAAATACTCCAATTCAAATTTCCGATAATCCATTTTTGAACCCGACCTCACAATTGAGAATCCGGAGAATGTTCAGGGACAATTCATAGATCCTGAACCATTAATCTTTCCTCCGGAACCACCAATCATTCAAACAGAGATTGTTGAGGAACCAACCATTAAATCAGAATCCTATAGTGATTCAGATTCAACAAATTCAATCATGGAGAATCTCGAACCTCTAAGTATGGAAGACCGAATGCGAGCTAAACACACTGGCCAAGGTCACGCAATTACTCAACCTGACATTAATGCACCAGATTATGAAATCAAAGGATAAATCCTACACATGGTAACAAATCAATGCCAATTTAGTGGTGCGCCGAAGGAAGATCCAAATGAACATCTTCGTACCTTTAATAGGATCTGCACTCTATTTAAAATCAGAGAAGTGGAGGATGAACAGATATATCTCATGTTATTTCCCTGGACTTTAAAGGGAGAAGCCAAAGATTGGTTAGAATCGTTACCTGAAGGGGCGATTGATACATGGGACGTTTTAGTTGAAAAATTTCTTAAACAATTCTTTCCGGCATCTAAAGCCGTAAGACTTCAAGGAGAAATTGTTACGTTCGCACAGAAGCCAAATGAAACTCTATATGAGGCGTGGACCAGATTTGGAAAGTTATTAAGAGGATGTCCGCAACATGGTTTAGACACTTGTCAAATAGTACAAATATTCTACCAAGGATGCGACATCACTACACGAAAAGACATAGACATAGCAGCTGGTGGTTCCATTATGAAGAAAACAGCAACTGACGCTTATAAAATTATTGATAACACTGCTTCCCACTCACATGAGTGGCGCCAAGAAAAAGATATCGTTAGATCATCTAAAGCAGCTAGAGCTGATTCTAGCCATGACTTAGATTCCATTTCGGCAAAGATAGATGCTGTTGAGAGACGAATGGAAAAGATGACTAAAGATATTCACTCAATACGAATTAGTTGTGAGCAGTGTGGAGGACCACATTTGACAAAAGATTGTCTCAGTATTGAACTAACAATAGAACAAAGAGAGAATGTTTCATACATAAACCAAAGGCCTGGAAATAATTATCAGAATAATTATCAACCGCCAAGACCAATCTACAATCAAAATCAGAATTATAACCGAAATGTCCATACAACAACCAACAAGGTCCAAGTAATCAACAAGTATCCAATAATACTTACAACCAGCAAAGACCTAATTTTCAAAACAAACCACCACAAACCGATGATAAAAAGCCAAATTTAAAAGACATGATGTCGAAGCTAGTTGAATCTCAAACTCAATTTTTCACATCTCAGAAACAAACTAATGAACAAAATGCTCAAGCATTTAGAAATCAATAAGCTTCTATTCAAAATCTGGAACAAGAAGTGAGCAACCTAGCAAGGTTGATAGGTGAAAGAAAACCGGGAAATCTACCTAGTGATACTAATGCTAACCCCCGGAATGAAACAGCTAAACCCATTACCACAAGAAGTGGTATCACACTTAAACCACCTGAAATACCTGTAATTTCTGATAATGCTATTCCTACTCCACAAGAACCACAATCTGAACAAGATAAGGAAAAAGAACCGGTAGTTGAAAAGGTTAATGAAGATAACACAGTTAAGGCTAAACCTTATGTTAAACCATACCAACCACCACTTCCTTACCCGAGTAAAATGAAAAAAAAGAGACTTGAAGCCGAGCAATCCAAATTCTTGGATATGTTTAAACAGATAAATGTAAATCTTCCTTTCATTGATGTGATTTCAGGAATGCCTAGATATGCTAAATTCTTGAAAGATCCAATCACAAATAGAAAGAAAATGGAAGAACTCTCGGCTCTTACAATGAATGCTAATTGTTCTGCAATGCTGTTGAATAAGATACCAGAAAAATTATCTGATCCAGGAAGTTTCACAATTCCATGTTTTCTGGGTAGTCTTAGTTCAATAAAAGCATTGGCAGATTTAGGTGCTAGTATAAATTTAATGTCGTATTCACTATACACTAAACTAGACCTTGGAGAATTGAAACCAACACGAATAAGCATACAACTAGCCGATCGATCAGTAAAATATCCTAGAGGGATAATGGAAAACATGCTAGTTAAAGTTGGTACTTTAGTATTTCCAGTAGATTTTGTTATTCTGGATATGGAAGAAGATTCTCGAGTACCTCTTATATTAGGAAGACCATTCTTAAACACGGCCAAAGCAATAATAGACGTGTTTGGTAAGAAGCTGACCCTAAGTATAGAGGACGAGAGTGTTACCTTTTCTGTTGATAGAGCCATGCAACAACCGCAATCTGCAGATGATACATGTTATTATATTCAAACTATAGATTCACATGCAGAATTATTAGAAGAATTTCCAGAATTACAAGGAACAGGAGAATGTTCTTTAGGAGAAGGAACTGAACCAATTGATGAAACTGAAATGTTAGCTACACTTATGGCTAATGGATATGAACTAACAACAGAAGAAATTCAAATGCTAAAAGAATAAGACAGATATCGATACAAATCATCGATAGAAGAACCACCGACATTAGAGTTAAAGCCACTTCCAAACCATTTGGAATATGCTTATTTACATGGTGAGTCTGAATTACCTGTAATAATATCGTCTTCTATTACTGAAAATGAAAAATCACAACTCATTTCTGTGCTAAAAGCTCATAAACCAGCTATTGCATGAAAAATTCATGATATTAAAGGAATAAGTCCTTCGTATTGCACACATAAAATCCTTATGGAAGAAGGTCATAAAACGTATGTGCAACGCCAACGATGTAGTGACCCGAACTTTTCCATGTTTATTTATATTAATTGAGATTGATATTTACATGATTAAATGTTTCCAACATGTTAAGCAATCAAACTTGTTAAGACTTGATTAATTGAAATATGTTTCATATATATAATTGACCACCCAAGTTGATCGGTGATTCACGAACGTTAAAACTTGTAAAAACTATATGATGACATATATATGGATATATATATATAGTTAACATGATACTATGATAAGAAAACATATCATAAAGTATATTAACAATGAACTACATATGTAAAAACAAGACTACTAAATTAATGATTTTTAAACGAGACATATATGTAACGATTATCGTTGTAAAGACATTTAATGTATATATATCATATTAAGAGATATTCATACATGATAATATCATGATAATATAATAATTTAAAATCTCATTTGATATTATAAACATTGGGTTAACAACATTTAACAAGATCGTTAACCTAAAGGTTTCAAAACAACACTTACATGTAACGACTAACGATGACTTAACGACTCAGTTAAAATGTATATACATGTAGTGTTTTAATATGTATTTATACACTTTTGAAAGACTTCAATACACTTATCAAAATACTTCTACTTAACAAAAATGCTTACAATTACATCCTCGTTCAGTTTCATCAACAATTCTACTCGTACGCACCCGTATTCGTACTCGTACAATACACAGCTTTTAGATGTATGTACTATTGGTATATACACTCCAATGATCAGCTCTTAGCAGCCCATGTGAGTCACCTAACACATGTGGGAACCATCATTTGGCAACTAGCATGAAATATCTCATAAAATTACAAAAATATGAGTAATCATTCATGACTTATTTACATGAAAACAAAATTACATATCCTTTATATCTAATCCATACACCAATGACCAAAAACACCTACAAACACTTTCATTCTTCAATTTTCTTCATCTAATTGATCTCTCTCAAGTTCTATCTTCAAGTTCTAAGTGTTCTTCATAAATTCCAAAAGTTCTAGTTTCATAAAATCAAGAATACTTTCAAGTTTGCTAGCTCACTTCCAATCTTGTAAGGTGATCATCCAACCTCAAGAAATCTTTGTTTCTTACAGTAGGTTATCATTCTAATACAAGGTAATAATCATATTCAAACTTTGGTTCAATTTCTATAACTATAACAATCTTATTTCAAGTGATGATCTTACTTGAACTTGTTTTCGTGTCATGATTCTGCTTCAAGAACTTCGAGCCATCCAAGGATCCATTGAAGCTAGATCCATTTTTCTCTTTTCCAGTAGGTTTATCCAAGGAAATTAAGGTAGTAATGATGTTCATAACATCATTCGATTCATACATATAAAGCTATCGTATTCGAAGGTTTAAACTTGTAATCACTAGAACATAGTTTAGTTAATTCTAAACTTGTTCGCAAACAAAAGTTAATCCTTCTAACTTGACTTTTAAAATCAACTAAACACATGTTCTATATCTATATGATATGCTAACTTAATGACTTAAAACCTGAAAACACGAAAAACACCGTAAAACCGGATTTACGCCGTCGTAGTAACACCGCGGGCTGTTTTGGGTTAGTTAATTAAAAACTATGATAAACTTTGATTTAAAAGTTGTTATTCTGAGAAAATGATTTTTATTATGAACATGAAACTATATCCAAAAATTATGGTTAAACTCAAAGTGGAAGTATGTTTTCTAAAATGGTCATCTAGACGTCGTTCTTTCGACTGAAATGACTACCTTTACAAAAACGACTTGTAACTTATTTTTCCGACTATAAACCTATCCTTTTTCTGTTTAGATTCATAAAATAGAGTTCAATATGAAACCATAGCAATTTGATTCACTCAAAACGGATTTAAAATGAAGAAGTTATGGGTAAAACAAGATTGGATAATTTTTCTCATTTTAGCTACGTGAAAATTGGTA
This sequence comes from Rutidosis leptorrhynchoides, assembly GCF_046630445.1. Lineage (NCBI taxonomy): Eukaryota > Viridiplantae > Streptophyta > Magnoliopsida > Asterales > Asteraceae > Rutidosis > Rutidosis leptorrhynchoides. The sequence goes on from NC_092333.1 coordinate 172,027,385, forward strand.
ACAAATCTATTCCAACCATAACTTAATCAACTTGTATTGTATATTATGTAATCTTGAGATACCATAGACACGTATACAATGTTTCGACCTATCATGTCGACACATCTATATATATTTCGGAACAACCATAGACACTCTATATGTGAATGTTGGAGTTAGCTATACAGGGTTGAGGTTGATTCCAAAATATATATAGTTTGAGTTGTGATCAATACTGAGATACGTATACACTGGGTCGTGGATTGATTCAAGATAATATTTATCGATTTATTTCTGTACATCTAACTGTGGACAACTAGTTATAGGTTACTAACGAGGACAGCTGACTTAATAAACTTAAAACATCAAAATATATTAAAAGTGTTGTAAATATATTTTGAACATACTTTAATATATATGTATATATTGTTATAGGTTCGTGAATCAACAGTGGCCAAGTCTTACTTCCCAACGAAGTAAAAATCTGTGAAAGTGAGTTATAGTCCCACTTTTAAAATCTAATATTTTTGGGATGAGAATACATGCAGGTTTTATAAATGATTTACAAAATAGACACAAGTACGTGAAACTACATTCTATGGTTGAATTATCGAAATCGAATATGCCCCTTTTTATTAAGTCTGGTAATCTAAGAATTAGGGAACAGACACCCTAATTGACGCGAATCCTAAAGATAGATCTATTGGGCCTAACAAACCCCATCCAAAGTACCGGATGCTTTAGTACTTCGAAATTTATATCATATCCGAAGGGTGTCCCGGAATGATGGGGATATTCTTATATATATGCATCTTGTTATTGTCGGTTACCAGGTGTTCACCATATGAATGATTTTTATCTCTATGTATGGGATGTGTATTGAAATATGAAATCTTGTGGTCTATTGTTACGATTTAATATATATAGGTTAAACCTATAACTCACCAACATTTTTGTTGACGTTTAAAGCATGTTTATTCTCAGGTGAATATTAAGAGCTTCCGCTGTTGCATACTAAAATAAGGACAAGATTTGGAGTCCATGTTTGTATGATATTGTGTAAAAACTGCATTCAAGAAACTGATTTCGATGTAACATATTTGTATTGTAAACCATTATGTAATGGTCGTGTGTAAACAGGATATTTTAGATTATCATTATTTGATAATCTACGTAAAGCTTTTTAAACCTTTATTTATGAAATAAAGGTTATGGTTTGTTTTAAAAATGAATGCAGTCTTTGAAAAACGTCTCATATAGAGGTCAAAACCTCGCAACGAAATCAATTAATATGGAACGTTTTTAATCAATAAGAACGGGACATTTCAGTTGGTATCCGAGCGTTGGTCTTAGAGAACCAGAATTTTGCATTAGTGTGTCTTATCGAGTTTGTTAGGATGCATTAGTGAGTCTGGACTTCGACCGTGTTTAGTTGAAAAATGATTGCTTAACAAATTTTGTTGGAAACTATATATTTTTAACATGTGAATATTATGTGATATATTAATCTCTTAACGTGTTTGATATTATGTGATAGATGTCTACCTCTAGAACAAGTCCCATTGACTCACCTAATAATAATGAAGAGTCAAATGCAAATTGGAATGATTCGTGGACTGATTCACAAGTTCCCGAAGAGGAACCGGAAGAAGAGTCGGAACCGGAAGAAGAATCGGAACCGGAAGAAGAATCGGAACCGGATGAAGAAATAGAACCGGTGGGGGAAATAATAAAACGGTTAAGTAAAAGAAAATCCTCAACCAACCGACCAAGGTTAATTATGACCAATGGTGTTTCCGCCAAGGAAGCAAAATATTGGGAGGATTACCAATTCTCCGATGAATCGGATTCCGACGAGAATTCCGATGATGTTATAGAAATTACCCCAACTGAATTTAAAAAGGCAAAAGAAAATAATAAGGGAAAGGGCATAAAAATAGAGAAATCTAATTCCAACCCCGATGAACTTTATATGTATCGTCAACCCCCGAAGTCCTTAAGTTGTAACAATGACCCGGGAACCTCTAAACCACCAGGTTTTTCTAAACCAATGTGGACAACGACGGCTCATATTAGGGGAACATCATATATCCCTAGAAACTTGGCAAAACGAACCAAAACCGAAGAAGAAGAAACGAGCGAGTCGGAATAAGATAGTTGTATTCGTGTGGTGTAATATATGTAATATAGTGTTCTTATGCTTTATGATATATGTAAAAATTGCTTGTATTAATAAGTATTTTTTTATGAAACTAACTCTTGTCTATTTTACAGTTTAAAAACACAAAATGGATAGACAACCCAATATTTTAAGAGACCTACCCGGAGACATGATTGATGAAATCTTGTCTAGAGTCGGCCAGAATTCTTCGGCACAACTATTTAAGGCGAGATCAGTTTGTAAGACATTCGAAGAACGTTCCAAGAATGTCTTGGTTTATAAGAGACTTTCGTTTGAAAGATGGGGGATATCACATTGGGAAACCCATAAGTTACGATGTGTTTACTTTGACGCATATATTGCGGGGAACCCAAATGCTATTTTACGCAACGGGTTAAGAAATTATTTTGACTCAATATATCCGAATATTGGACTTCGTGATTTAGAAAAAACGGCTAACATGCAACATAAAGAAGCATGTTATGCTTACGGATTAGTAATGTTCGCTTCTCACCAAAGTGAGAACAAGAACATCGGGCTACAACTATTAAACAAAACGTTTCCACAAGTGACGGAGTCGGTAATTGGGGTAAGAAATGAGGTTTTTAGATTATTACGGGACTGTTGGACATTACATAACCCTCGTCCCTTTGATGACGTTACAACACGCTGTCTTATCAACGGCCATAACGGTTATGTTGCACAAGACCAAGGATGGGAAGTAGTCCTAGTAAAACCAGAATGCATGACTTGTTTCTGGACGTATGAATTACGTGTCTTTATTGCCTTTGCCGAACGACTTGTGTACTAGCTAGAATTGTCTTCACAACTATCTTGTATCAAAGTTATTGTGTGCTATATTTCATGCTTTATGTAAAATAAGCGGTATTGTAAGTTTGTAAAATATTGTATAAAAGTTTGAACGCGAAATATTATTACAATCAGTTTTTCATATAGAATTGTAGTAGTTGAATTGTATATTAGCTACTAAGTATGAACTTAACGGGTAGGTACTACCCGAATTTAAACTTATAAAACGCTAATATGAAGAAAAAGCTTTTATAAATGAGTTCATATTATGCTACGAAATACTATTAACTACTCTTAATATTCTGTATGATTAACTTGTTCCATTTAACTATTTTGAAGGAAATGGCACCGACTACTCGACACACCGTGAATATGAATGAAGAGGAATTCCGTACTTTTCTAGCTTCAAACATAGCCGCAGTACAGGCTGCGCTACATACCAACAATAACCTTGGATCTAGCAGTACAGGAAATCGTGTAGGATGCACCTACAAAGAATTCACTGCCTGCAAACCTTTGGAATTTGATGGAACCGAAGGACCGATCGGATTGAAACGGTGGACCGAGAAGGTTGAATCGGTGTTTGCCATAAGTAAGTGTACTGAAGAGGACAAAGTGAAGTACGCTACGCATACCTTCACAGGTTCTGCGTTAACATGGTGGAATACCTATCTAGAGCAAGTGGGACAAGATGATGCGTACGCACTACCGTGGTCATCATTCAAGCACTTGATGAACGAGAAGTACCGTCCCAGAACCGAGGTCAATAAGCTCAAGACAGAACTTAGAGGGTTACGAACCCAAGGATTTGATATTACCACGTACGAAAGACGATTCACAGAATTGTGCCTATTGAGTCCGGGAGCATTCGAAGATGAGGAAGAGAAGATCGACGCGTTTGTGAAAGGATTACCGGAAAGAATCCAAGAAGATATAAGTTCACACGAGCCCGCCTCCATACAACAGGCATGTAGAATGGCTCACAAACTAGTGAACCAGATTGAAGAAAGAATTAAAGAACAGACTGCTGAAGAGGCCAATGTGAAGCAAGTCAAAAGAAAGTGGGAGGAAAACGGTGATAAGAATCACCAATACAACAACAACAGCAATTACAACAATAATCGCAACAATTATCCCAACAATCGCAACATCAATCGCAACTACAACAAACGGCCCAACAACAACAACAACAACAACAACAACAACAACAACAACAACAACAGCAACTATAACAATCATCCCAACAACAATAATAACCGCAACAACAACAACAATCAGAAGCAGCTATGCCAAAGGTGTGAAAAGAATCACTCGGGGTTCTGCACCAAATTTTGCAACAAGTGTAAAAGAAATGGTCATAGCGCGGCGAAGTGTGAGGTCTACGGACCAGGGGTTAATAGAACGAAAGGAACAAATGGTGTCGGAACGAGTAATGGCGGAGCAAGTAGTGTCGGAGCAAGTTATGCCAATGTAGTTTGTTATAAATGTGGAAAACCAGGCCACATTATTAGAAATTGCCCGAACCAGGAGAACACGAATGGACAAGGCCGTGGAAGAGTTTTCAATATTAATGCGGTAGAGGCACAGGAAGACCCGGAGCTTGTTACGGGTACGTTTCTTATTGACAATAAATCTGCTTACGTTTTATTTGATTCGCGTGCGGATAGAAGCTATATGAGTAGAGATTTTTGTGCTAAATTAAGTTGTCCATTGACGCCTTTGGATAGTAAATTTTTACGGTCATTACGAGTTTATGGTCATGCCGTTTGGTTTAACTAATGCACCAGCTGTGTTCATGGACCTTATGAACCGAGTGTGTGGACCATACCTTGACAAGTTTGTCATTGTTTTCATTGATGACATACTTATTTACTCAAAGAATGACCAAGAACACGGTGAACATTTGAGAAAGGTGTTAGAAGTATTGAGGAAGGAAGAATTGTACGCTAAGTTTTCAAAGTGTGCATTTTGGTTGGAAGAAGTTCAATTCCTCGGTCACATAGTGAACAAAGAAGGTATTAAGGTGGATCCGGCAAAGATAGAAACTGTTGAAAAGTGGGAAACCCCGAAAACTCCAAAACACATACGCCAGTTTTTAGGACTAGCTGGTTACTACAGAAGGTTCATCCAAGACTTTTCCAGAATAGCAAAACCCTTGACTGCATTAACGCATAAAGGGAAGAAATTTGAATGGAATGATGAACAAGAGAAAGCGTTTCAGTTATTGAAGAAAAAGCTAACTACGGCACCTATATTGTCATTACCTGAAGGGAATGATGATTTTGTGATTTATTGTGACGCATCAAAGCAAGGTCTCGGTTGTGTATTAATGCAACGAACGAAGGTGATTGCTTATGCGTCTAGACAATTGAAGATTCACGAACAAAATTATACGACGCATGATTTGGAATTAGGAGCGGTTGTTTTTGCATTAAAGACTTGGAGGCACTACTTATATGGGGTCAAAAGTATTATATATACCGACCACAAAAGTCTTCAACACATATTTAATCAGAAACAACTGAATATGAGGCAGCGTAGGTGGATTGAATTATTGAATGATTACGACTTTGAGATTCGTTACCACCCGGGGAAGGCAAATGTGGTAGCCGGTGCCTTGAGTAGGAAGGACAGAGAACCCATTCGAGTAAAATCTATGAATATAATGATTCATAATAACCTTACTACTCAAATAAAGGAGGCGCAACAAGGAGTTTTAAAAGAGGGAAATTTAAAGGATGAAATACCCAAAGGATCGGAGAAGCATCTTAATATTCGGGAAGACGGAACTCGGTATAGGGCTGAAAGGATTTGGGTACCAAAATTTGGAGATATGAGAGAAATGGTACTTAGAGAAGCTCATAAAACCAGATACTCAATACATCCTGGAACGGGGAAGATGTACAAGGATCTCAAGAAACATTTTTGGTGGCCGAGTATGAAAGCCGATGTTGCTAAATACGTAGGAGAATGTTTGACGTGTTCTAAGGTCAAAGCTGAGCATCAGAAACCATCAGGTCTACTTCAACAACCCGAAATCCCGGAATGGAAATGGGAAAACATTACCATGGATTTCATCACTAAATTGCCAAGGACTGCAAGTGGTTTTGATACTATTTGGGTAATAGTTGATCGTCTCACCAAATCAGCACACTTCCTACCAATAAGAGAAGATGACAAGATGGAGAAGTTAGCACGACTGTATTTGAAGGAAGTCGTCTCCAGACATGGAATACCAATCTCTATTATCTCTGATAGGGATGGCAGATTTATTTCAAGATTCTGGCAGACATTACAGCAAGCATTAGGAACTCGTCTAGACATGAGTACTACCTATCATCCACAAACTGATGGGCAGAGCGAAAGGACGATACAAACGCTTGAAGACATGCTACGAGCATGTGTTATTGATTTCGGAAACAGTTGGGATCGACATCTACCGTTAGCAGAATTTTCCTACAACAACAGCTACCATTCAAGCATTGAGATGGCGCCGTTTGAAGCACTTTATGGTAGAAAGTGCAGGTCTCCGATTTGTTGGAGTGAAGTGGGGGATAGACAGATTACGGGTCCGGAGATTATACAAGAAACTACCGAGAAGATCATCCAAATTCAACAACGGTTGAAAACCGCCCAAAGTCGACAAAAGAGCTACGCTGACATTAAAAGAAAAGATATAGAATTTGAAATTGGAGAGATGGTTATGCTTAAAGTTGCACCTTGGAAAGGCGTTGTTCGATTTGGTAAACGAGGGAAATTAAATCCAAGGTATATTGGACCATTCAAGATTATTGATCGTGTCGGACCAGTAGCTTACCGACTAGAGTTACCTCAACAACTCGCGGCTGTACATAACACTTTCCACGTCTCGAATTTAAAGAAATGTTTTGCTAAAGAAGATCTCACTATTCCGTTAGATGAAATCCAAATCAACGAAAAACTTCAATTCATCGAAGAACCCGTCGAAATAATGGATCGTGAGGTTAAAAGACTTAAGCAAAACAAGATACCAATTGTTAAGGTTCGATGGAATGCTCGTAGAGGACCCGAGTTCACCTGGGAGCATGAAGATCAGATGAAAAAGAAATACCCGCATCTATTTCCAGAAGATTCGTCAACACCTTCAACAGCTTAAAATTTCGGGACGAAATTTATTTAATGGGTAGGTACTGTAGTGACCCGAACTTTTCCATGTTTATTTATATTAATTGAGATTGATATTTACATGATTAAATGTTTCCAACATGTTAAGCAATCAAACTTGTTAAGACTTGATTAATTGAAATATGTTTCATATAGACAATTGACCACCCAAGTTGATCGGTGATTCACGAACGTTAAAACTTGTAAAAACTATATGATGACATATATATGGATATATATATATAGTTAACATGATACTATGATAAGAAAACATATCATAAAGTATATTAACAATGAACTACATATGTAAAAACAAGACTACTAAATTAATGATTTTTAAACGAGACATATATGTAACGATTATCGTTGTAAAGACATTTAATGTATATATATCATATTAAGAGATATTCATACATGATAATATCATGATAATATAATAATTTAAAATCTCATTTGATATTATAAACATTGGGTTAACAACATTTAACAAGATCGTTAACCTAAAGGTTTCAAAACAACACTTACATGTAACGACTAACGATGACTTAACGACTCAGTTAAAATGTATATACATGTAGTGTTTTAATATGTATTTATACACTTTTGAAAGACTTCAATACACTTATCAAAATACTTCTACTTAACAAAAATGCTTACAATTACATCCTCGTTCAGTTTCATCAACAATTCTACTCGTATGCACCCGTATTCGTACTCGTACAATACACAGCTTTTAGATGTATGTACTATTGGTATATACACTCCAATGATCAGCTCTTAGCAGCCCATGTGAGTCACCTAACACATGTGGGAACCATCATTTGGCAACTAGCATGAAATATCTCATAAAATTACAAAAATATGAGTAATCATTCATGACTTATTTACATGAAAACAAAATTACATATCCTTTATATCTAATCCATACACCAACGACCAAAAACACCTACAAACACTTTCATTCTTCAATTTTCTTCATCTAATTGATCTCTCTCAAGTTCTATCTTCAAGTTCTAAGTGTTCTTCATAAATTCCAAAAGTTCTAGTTTCATAAAATCAAGAATACTTTCAAGTTTGCTAGCTCACTTCCAATCTTGTAAGGTGATCATCCAACCTCAAGAAATCTTTGTTTCTTACAGTAGGTTATCATTCTAATACAAGGTAATAATCATATTCAAACTTTGGTTCAATTTCTATAACTATAACAATCTTATTTCAAGTGATGATCTTACTTGAACTTGTTTTCGTGTCATGATTCTGCTTCAAGAACTTCGAGCCATCCAAGGATCCATTGAAGCTAGATCCATTTTTCTCTTTTCCAGTAGGTTTATCCAAGGAAATTAAGGTAGTAATGATGTTCATAACATCATTCGATTCATACATATAAAGCTATCTTATTCGAAGGTTTAAACTTGTAAACACTAGAACATAGTTTAGTTAATTCTAAACTTGTTCGCAAACAAAAGTTAATCCTTCTAACTTGACTTTTAAAATCAACTAAACACATGTTCTATATCTATATGATATGCTAACTTAATGACTTAAAACCTGGAAACACGAAAAACACCGTAAAACCGAATTTACGCCGTCGTAGTAACACCGCGGGCTGTTTTGGGTTAGTTAATTAAAAACTATGATAAACTTTGATTTAAAAGTTGTTATTCTGAGAAAATGATTTTTATTATGAACATGAAACTATATCCAAAAATTATGGTTAAACTCAAAGTGGAAGTATGTTTTCTAAAATGGTCATCTAGACGTCGTTCTTTCGACTGAAATGACTACCTTTACAAAAACGACTTGTAACTTATTTTTCCGACTATAAACCTATCCTTTTTCTGTTTAGATTCATAAAATAGAGTTCAATATGAAACCATAGCAATTTAATTCACTCAAAACGGATTTAAAATGAAGAAGTTATGGGTAAAACAAGATTGGATAATTTTTCTCATTTTAGCTACGTGAAAATTGGTAACAAATCTATTCCAACCATAACTTAATCAACTTGTATTGTATATTATGTAATCTTGAGATACCATAGACACGTATACAATGTTTCGACCTATCATGTCGACACATCTATATATATTTCGGAACAACCATAGACACTCTATATGTGAATGTTGGAGTTAGCTATACAGGGTTGAGGTTGATTCCAAAATATATATAGTTTGAGTTGTGATCAATACTGAGATACGTATACACTGGGTCGTGGATTGATTCAAGATAATATTTATCGATTTATTTCTGTACATCTAACTGTGGACAACTAGTTATAGGTTACTAACGAGGACAGCTGACTTAATAAACTTAAAACATCAAAATATATTAAAAGTGTTGTAAATATATTTTGAACATACTTTAATATATATGTATATATTGTTATAGGTTCGTGAATCAACAGTGGCCAAGTCTTACTTCCCGACGAAGTAAAAATCTGTGAAAGTGAGTTATAGTCCCACTTTTAAAATCTAATATTTTTGGGATGAGAATACATGCAGGTTTTATAAATGATTTACAAAATAGACACAAGTACGTGAAACTACATTCTATGGTTGAATTATCGAAATCGAATATGCCCCTTTTTATTAAGTCTGGTAATCTAAGAATTAGGGAACAGACACCCTAATTGACGCGAATCCTAAAGATAGATCTATTGGGCCTAACAAACCCCATCCAAAGTACCGGATGCTTTAGTACTTCGAAATTTATATCATATCCGAAGGGTGTCCCAGAATGATGGGGATATTCTTATATATATGCATCTTGTTATTGTCGGTTACCAGGTGTTCACCATATGAATGATTTTTATCTCTATGTATGGGATGTGTATTGAAATATGAAATCTTGTGGTCTATTGTTACGATTTGATATATATAGGTTAAACCTATAACTCACCAACATTTTTGTTGACGTTTAAAGCATGTTTATTCTCAGGTGAATATTAAGAGCTTCCGCTGTTGCATACTAAAATAAGGACAAGATTTGGAGTCCATGTTTGTATGATATTGTGTAAAAACTGCATTCAAGAAACTGATTTCGATGTAACATATTTGTATTGTAAACCATTATGTAATGGTCGTGTGTAAACAGGATATTTTAGATTATCATTATTTGATAATCTACGTAAAGCTTTTTAAACCTTTATTTATGAAATAAAGGTTATGGTTTGTTTTAAAAATGAATGCAGTCTTTGAAAAACGTCTCATATAGAGGTCAAAACCTCGCAACGAAATCAATTAATATGGAACGTTTTTAATCAATAAGAACGGGACATTTCAAACGAAGACTAAATCCTAATATGCAAGATGTTGTTAAGAAAGAAATAATTAAACTGCTTGATGCAGGTTTAATTTATCCAATCTCTGATAGTCCATGGGTAAGCCCAGTTCAATGCGTGCCTAAGAAGGGTGGCATGACTGTCATCACAAATGAGAAAAATGAGCTTATTCCTACTAGGACTGTAACAGGATGACGTGTTTGTATTGATTATAGAAAATTAAATGAGCCACCAGAAAAGATCACTTAAATTAAATGACGCCACCAGAAAAGATCACTTTCCCTTACCTTTTATTGATTAAATGTTGGAAAGATTAGCCGGAAATAGTTACTATTGTTTTTTTTTTTATGGTTTTTTCGGATATTTTCAAATTCCAATAGCACCCGAGGACCAAGAGAAAACCACATTCACGTGCCCTTATGGTACTTTTGCTTACAAACGCATGCCATTTGGACTTTGCAACTCCCCTGCAACCTTTCAAAGGTGCATGATGGCGATCTTTCATGACATGATAGAAGAATGCATGGAAGTTTTCATGGATGACTTTTCAGTCTTCGGTGATACTTTTGAAACATGTCTAGTTAATCTTGAACGAATGCTTATTAGATGCGAACAATCAAATCTAGTTCTTAATTGGGAGAAATGCCATTTCATGGTTAAAGAAGGCATCGTTCTTGGTCATAAAATTTCAAAGGAAGGAATTGAAGTGGATAGAGCTAAAGTAGATGTAATTGCTAAACTTCCACATCCCACCAATGTTAGAGGAGTTAGGAGTTTTCTAGGGCATGCCGGTTTTTACCGACGTTTTATAAAAGATTTTTCTAAAATTGCCACTCCTATGAATAAACTCCTAGAAAAGGATGCTCCATTCATCTTTTCAGATGAATGCATCAAATTTTTTAATATACTTAAAGAAAAACTCACTAATGCGCCGATCATAATAACTCCAAATTGGAATCTACCGTTTGAACTTATGTGCGATGCAAGTGATTTTGCAATGGGAGCCGTTTTAGGACAAAGGATTGAAAAACGATTTCAACCTATATATTATGCTAGTAAGACGTTACAAGGAGCACAAACAAATTACACAACTACTGAAAAAGAACTCCTTGCTATTGTCTTTGCTTTTGACAAATTTCGTTCATATCTAGTTCTAGCTAAAACGGTGGTCTATACCGACCATTCTGCTCTTAGATACCTATTTTCGAAACAAGATGCTAAACCACGATTAATCCGTTGGATCTTACTCTTACAAGAGTTCGATATTGAAATCCGAGATAAAAAGGGAGCAGAAAATCTAGCCGCTGATCATCTTTCTCGTCTTGAAAATCCTGAATTAGAAGTTCTAAATGAATCGGCCATACAAGACAACTTTCCTGATGAATATCTATTGAAGATATATTATAGTGAAATTCCATGGTTTGCAGATTATGAAAACTACTTAGTATGTGGATTCCTTGAAAAAGGGTTGTCGTACCAAAAACGAAAGAAATTCTTTAGTGATATAAAACACTATTTCTGGGAAGATCCACATTTGTTTAAAAGTTGTCCCGATGGAATAATACGCCGATGTGTATTCGGGAATGAAGCTAGTCAAATCTTAAACCATTATCACACAGGACCAACAGGAGGGCATTATGTGCCTCAACTTACAGCAAGAAAAGTTTATGATGCTGGATTCTATTGGCCTACAATTTTCAAAGACGCACACCTTCTTTGCAAATCATGTGATGCTTGTCAAAGGGCCGGAAAAATAAGTCAACGTGATGAAATGCCACAAAATGTCATTCAAGTATGTGAAGTATTTGACATTTGAGGTATTGACTTTATGGGTTCATTTCCAAAATCTCATAATAATCTCTACATTCTCGTTGCCATTGATTATGTATCTAAATGGGCGAAAGCACAAGCTCTCCCAACTAACAATGCACGAGTTGTAGTCAATTTTTTAAAACGTCTTTTTGCAAGGTTTGGAACACCGAAAGCTTTAATAAGTGATCGGGGAACTCATTTTTGTAATAATCAACTTGAGAAAGTTCTTAAAAGATATGGAGTAACTCATAAAATCTCCACTGCTTATCATCCACAAACAAGTGGACAAGTTAAAAATACCAACCGAGCTTTAAAACGTATTCTAGAGAAAACCGTAGGATCAAATCCGAAGGAATGGTCCATGAAATTGGAGGATGCACTCTGGGCTTTTAGAACAACCTACAAAACTCCAATTGGAACCACACCTTTTAAACTCGTTTACGGAAAAGCATGTCATCTTCCAGTAGAAATTGAACACAAAGCATTTTGGGCTTTGAAGACATGTAATCTTGATTTACACGAAGCTGGACGTCTACGATTAAGTCAATTAAACGAATTAGAAGAATTAAGACAAGAAGCATACGAAAATTCGTTAATCTATAAAGAAAGAACAAAGAAATGGCATGATAAAAGAATCAGAAGTTCAAAAGAATTTAAAGAAGGAGACAGAGTTCTTCTTTTCAATTCATGATTCAAGCTATTTCCTGGAAAATTGAAATCAAGATGGTCTGGACCATTCATAGTCAAAAGAGTTTTCCCATATGGAACAATATAGTTAATAAATTTAAATGGGATTGAATTTAAAGTTAATGGTCACAGAGTTAAACATTACATACATGGTCCGATGGAAATTGACAATGAAGTCAATCATAATTTCACCACCCAAGAAAACCTTCAAAATGAAAACATACATATGTTATCAACAACATATGAAAAATCAAAATTGGAAAATAGGGAGGATTCAAATTGGAGTGATGAAGAACAAACCTCCCATTCTAAGAAACGAAGAAAAATGTGAACAAGAAGTTCAAATAGAAGTGAAAGAACCAAGAAAAGAACACCCGAAAAAGGTTTACAAACCAACTCGACTTACTAAAGCAGGAGACCCGGGTGAATTTATCATTTCTTGCTTGCTTAATGATGGTGCTGTATATAATGGACTCGCAGATTTAGGAGCAAGTGCAAATATTATGCCTCTTTCCTTATACAAAAGATTAGGTATGGGTAAATTAAAACCAACCAAAATAGGTGTCCAATCATTTGACCTAACCATTAAACACCCGGTTAGAATAGCAAATAATTTACTTGTTAACGTGGGAAGTTTGACCTTTGTTGCAAACTTCATAGTGATTAATATGGAGGAAAACCTTGATATTCCTCTAATTTTAGGTCGCCTATTTTTAGCAACCACCGAAGCATTCATTGAAGTAAGAGAAGGTAGAATGACACTTAGGGATGGTGATAAATCGATCACCTTTGTGAATCGAAAGTTTAGATCTCCACCAACCAAAACTATTAGACCAATAAAAACGCATAAGTATGGGGAAGATGAAGAAACACTTAATGATGATCCGATCACAAAGAACCCCGTTGATGATAAGAAATTAGATGAACCCGTTTTTAACAGTTCAACAAAGAAACTTTATAAACGGATTCACGATGCTAAGATAAAGGGAAACTTTAAGTTATGTAACCGATTAGTATCCAATTTATCGCCAAAAGAAAAGGCGATGTTAGTTGAATTTGTGAAAGCTACGGAGGAAATCAACAAATGGATTGAAGTAAAAGTCAAAGATATACAAGTTGTTGATGATCCAATTGAAAATAACGTTAATCACAATTTCAACTAAGTGTGGGGAGGTTTGAATCCTTTTAGGGTAATACATATTTCTGTTAGAGTTAGATTTTCTGTTTTCGTGTAGTTCTCGAAAATGGAACCCAAATGGTCTTTTCCAAGCAGACCCTAAAGAACTAGTCTTCTCCCCCCATTCTGAGTTTTTATTTTTTTAGGTTTTACGAGATGAAGACTTCCTGTGAACTAAACCATGGTCTAATGCTACACGCTTTGATCACTAAACGTAATAATGACACCCTTCCAAGTGAAATAGTATCATTAATCAGAGGCAAATTGGACGGAGTAAGAAAAGAATCCAGGAACGAAAATAATAAGTTACAATTTGGTAAAGGAAAATCAAAATCCGCAGCGAAAAGGAGAGCTCGACACCTTGAAAGATGTCACAAATGCGGAAAATGGTCACACGAAGGAAAATGTTCGACGAATCAGACATATTCCAATACCGAATTTGTTACTTTATGCAGAGATGGACCGTTTATATGTTTAGAAGAAAAAACGTTGAATGCTTGAGGTTACGCCTATGTAGCTATGGAAAATCAATTAGTCCGACTATCTTATGAGTGGGCTAAAGCATATCACTAAGAATACTATCTCACAGGTAAGTATGTACAGCTTTTATTTTTATTTTTATTTTTAACCTTTTGATAATAAACGCTAATTTGTTCGCTATAAAGTATTAAATTGGTATTCGATAAAATTAGGTATGCGTGACCGAAATTATTGATATCATACAAAAATTTATTACATCACTGCGAAATTTACCGTTTATTCTTAAGGTATAAATATCTTTAATCAATCAACCCAAAATATTTCAGAAATCCGTCAGGAGTAAAACTAGGTAATATAGCCGAAATTACTTTACCGAAAAGAGGGGCGTATATTTTTGGTAATATTTGATTGATTAAAGTGGGATAAAAGACCAAAAAGATTTTTAATTTTATTTTTACTTTGTTTTTAAAATTAATATTAAAATAATATTATAAAATTTTTAAATCAATATATTTAAAATTGTAAATATTTGAAAAATTAATATTTTTAATATAAGTTTGTATGTATAAAAATAAAAATATAATTTAAGTTTGGTGTGAATTTTTAATATGAATTTTTAATTTTATGCATTTTAAATTTAAGTTTGATGTGAATTTAAAAACAAAAATTTACTTTATTTCGTTAAGTTAAAAATTTGATTTTTAAAATTCGTCGTGAGTTGAAAACTAGGTTGTTGAACCGAAATTGCTCTACCTGAGGGAGGGACGAGAACTTTTATTATCATTATTTTTAATCTTATTGAACTAAAGTATGCCAAAAAAAAAAAAAAACCAAAAATCTTTACTTTTAAAACCGCGCTTTGAATTGACGAATTTTAAAATTTTGTCGAGGGACGGACTAGGACAACGATCCGAAACACCCTCATCCTAAAAAGAAACAAATTTTTAAAATTTTATTAATTATGTGTTTTATAAGTTATAAGGTTTAAAAAAAAAAAAAAAAAAGCCAAAATCACTGTACGCGGACCCCCATGCGATCGCATGGGTTTTGAACTTCAACTCCATACGATCGCATAGAGCTGAAAATCAGGCTAGGATCATATAGCAGTCGACCTGTTCTGTCTCACCACAAAACACACACATATACACGAAAATACTCCCAAATCACCTCTAAAAATCACCAAAATTCACCATAATTCGTCAAATTTCTCGCTCTAATCATGAAATTGTTCAGAAGTTTATCAAGAAAGGTAAAAATTACACCCCTAAACTTTTAAATTCTCTAGTTTTTGTGATAATTACCAATATTTTACCTAATACAATTTTGTTAATTTCTAGTGTAATTAGAGTTAAATTGTTAGTATTTTATGCATGTATAACCTAGATTGATGCTATTTAACATGATTTGAAGCAAAAAAAAACTTCAAATTTTTTAGAAATCTAGGGTTTGTGTTCTTGAGCAATTTGAGGCTTTTTGATATAAACAGGTTATGGCCGATTTTTGTCATGAATTGTTGCTAAATTAAGTAGTATAACATGTTTAGGTAGTTAAATGATCCAAACATTGATCCTAAACATGACTTTTGGAGATTAAAATGGACTTTTTAGGTGCAAAATTCATGAACTTGATTAATTCGATATAATTGCCAATTGAGACTTGTTTAATTGCTAGTAAAGGTTATTTTGACATGTTATTTGAGTTAAATGCTTATGAACTTTGTCTACATTTTCATATGTACTTATTTGAAAAAGTGTAGAATTGTAAAAAAATGTGAAAATGTGTATAAGTTTAATTTTGATTTAACATGTTATTGTGATTGTTTTAAGTTGTTATTTTGCTAACACTAATGCATATTTGGATGCACAAATTTTGTGTTTAATGTGTTTTGCAGAGTGCCGATACTGGAGGTTCATCATCATCATCATCTAAACGACCTGCTCCAGAACCTGAACCAGAAATGCAATATGAACCCGAACAAGAACCACAACAGGAACCACAACAACAGCCTGATCAACATGTACCTTATTATGATCCGCTACAGTTTGTTACTGAATTCATAGTATTTCTGATGCATCCGCCTGTAGAATACCCAACGATTCCTGAACACACATTGCATCCTAATCTGAGATTCGATAGACGATGGAGAGATTACCCGGCATATCAAAGTAATAAATTCAAATTAATAACGAAAGATGTGGAGGTGCCTAGGGTAATTGATTGGGATCCTTTGGAAAGGGTCCAACTTGCTGACCGTGTTAGGGAGCATTTGATACAAAGGTATGGCAGTTCTTCTTTTACAGATTGGGAACGATTATTCACCATTCGTAGACCTGTATATAAGGAATGGTGTGTAGAACTTATGAGTACTATAGCGTTAAATGTAGATGTAGATAGATTAGATGATAGAAGTTTTCTTAGGTTTATACTTGGCGGTAGGATGTACAGGATATCCATGCTGGACATGGCTAGGGTATTACAGATATATACGCCCGCTGAATTGCTACTACCCGATTGTATGAATTTGATTTATCGTGGTGAAAGGGTAGATAGGAATTTTGACGCGAACGCCGTCTGGAGGTGTATGTCGGACTATAATGTTTTTGGGCGGGGAGGAACACATACCTACTTACATATTAACAAAGCCGAGCTTTGCATAATTCATAGATTTTTGGCTAACTCGATTACACAGAGAGGTCACAACAAGGAAAATTTGACCTTACATGATTTAGTTTACCTAAAGTGTATTCGAGACCCAAGAGGCTTTGTTAATATCTCCTACTGTGTTGGTTTTTATTTATCTAAGACGGTTGAAGGAATACAGGAAGGGGGGATAATTGGAGGAGGTATTTTTGTTACTCTCATTGGAGAGTATTTAGGTGTAGATAAGGACCAAGGGGGTCCACTTATGGAATGTAGGGAACAAGTTGAGCTTTTAGGATTGAAGGTTTATGCGGGTGCTAAGGTATTAAAGAGTAGACGCAACCAGGCAATACCCTATGTAGGTAGTCAACCTCAGATAGAGAGAGGCTCAGATGAGGAGATGGAGGAAGCGGATGACATTAGGGGTGTCATTCGGGAGGCTATGACTGATGTCTACCAGCGTGTAGATGAGGTAGACATGACAAACGTGGAGAGATTTCGTCGGATGGAGCAGTGGCAAGTCCGGAATGATTACGAGCATTCCAGGAAACGACAGCATGATAGATGGGACTATCATCAGCGTCAGATTATGAGCCGACTGACACCTCAGGAGCCCTACATCCCGACCCGACCAGCTTACTATCCTCCACACCAGCCCGAGATGAGACCGCCTTATACTCTCTACGACCCTAACCAGGCATACCAGTACACCTATCACCAACCATGGAACCCGGACGATGACATGAACTGGAACCCCTATCCATGATTGATATAGTTCCTGTTGGTAATTTATATGATTTTTAATTTTTATTATTTCTGTTTATTTATGTTTAAACACATTATATTATGATACTTTTATTGTAATTTTTAATATTTTTATTATGTTGTACTAATGTTTCATTTTTGATTTGAAAGTGGGATTTTAAGTCCCATTTCAAATTTCCATGCATGTTTATATTTGTATGTATGTATATTTTCAATTGTACAAAACAGGGTAAAACAGCGCATTTTCAAAGACTGGCATTAAGTTCAGCAAAAGCTAGTACTTTTGACGACAAAACGAAAAACAAATATGATGTAACAACAAGACGGAATGAACAAATGATGTGCACCATTTATCATTCAACAAACAAACGCCAATATGTTTGGAAACTTTGGTAAAATTTAATCATTTTTCTACGCTAATCACCCTCAATAATTTAAATTGTTACTGATTTCTTGCAAATGAGGGCATTGCAAGATCTTAAGTGTGGGAAGGGGTTAAATTCTTTCGGAATTTTAAAATTTTTTGATTTAAACACTTGGTTACCATTAAAAATACTAGTAAAGCAGTAGTTGTATTAGAATCTAGTGCTCTCTGATAATAAAGAACAGCCCTAGTCTTATATACTGACTACCCAATTCTAGTAAAATTTTTCAAAATTTTCAATTAAATGAACTCAAAATCATGTTTATACATATTTATGAACGATAAAACTAGGTGTTAACACCGAAATTATTGTTACCTCGAAAAGGACATAAATTGAGAAACAACCCAAAATGTTAGAATTCAGTTAAAATGGAATAGAGGACAATAAAAAGGTAAATAAAAGAAAATAAAAGCCAAGTGTGGGAAAATTTACCAAGTTATTTAAAACACATATCACATATTTTTGTGCAAATAACTGAAGATACTCTTTCTTTGGACTAATCTAAATAGTTTTACCCGATTTACTGTAATATATTTGAAAGAAAAGATGGATCTACACGATGAATCAATTCCATCATTAAAAGGAAGTAAAGTCTTCCGAAAAAGACACGCGCTTCTTGATTCAGGTTATGAAGTTGTCGTCCAGATCAGCTGTAGGTTGATGAAAAATCTAGAAAAGTCATCTCTAAAATCAGCAGGAAATCCACGGACCTCAGCATCAAACAGGGTCGCCAAGTGGTCAGACTTATCCTAACCATGAGAGGATCTGTCTCGTAAAATGGGGAGGACGTCGTGCAAATTAGCTGGATAAGACTAATGAATCAGACCCCCAGAAAGGATAATCTCCTTAAAAGATCAAAAATCAGCTTTTAAGACTGATATTACTCAATCCTTGAGATTGACCTTAAAGATTGAGAATTACAAACTCATGGAATTCGATGATATCTAAACTCGAGCTTGAACGAGAAAATATTTTGATCAAAATTACAAACCGATTTGTTTTCTGAAAACCTATTTTTAATGCATTCATTACCATTGAATGTAAAATCCTAGGAATTCACCTGGAATTCATTAGGTCACCTGAACCAAATCGGGTGTCAACCGTAAAATTATAAGGGTGAGCTTTACTATTGCTCCTACCAAGGATAGTAATTGCATCCGACACGTTATAGACCATAATTAAAAGCATGTCAGGGGACATTGCCTTAACAGTTGCTTGTTCAACACTTTCCTTTACAACCGGACAATAGTTTATCGAAAGGTAATATACGGAGCAAGTATATTGGACGTGATGCTTTCCCAATACAAGGTTAGCAAGTGGGTGACACAAAACCATAAGTTTTGAGCTAAAATTTTCAAATCTGAAACCCACAAAAATATTTTACAAACACCGGTGAAGGGTTATTCCGGAAAACTTATCTAGGATAAAAGCTAGATTTAATTTTCAAAAGATCAAATGTTTTCATAAAGATCCAATTTCCTTAAAAGATCTAAATTTTCATAGTCATGTGGGACTGTAAACCACAACGTTACTACCATTGTTTATACCGTCGTATAGAAATCACTGATGTAAAAAGTGTAAA
Organism: Rutidosis leptorrhynchoides; assembly: GCF_046630445.1. Classification (NCBI taxonomy): domain Eukaryota; kingdom Viridiplantae; phylum Streptophyta; class Magnoliopsida; order Asterales; family Asteraceae; genus Rutidosis; species Rutidosis leptorrhynchoides. The sequence goes on from NC_092333.1 coordinate 172,047,326, forward strand.
GAATAAAGAAGTGATTCTAGTATTTTTATTTCAAGACAATATCGCTTGAGGACAAGCAACGCTCAAGTATGGGAATATTTGATAATGCTAAAAATGAACATATATTTCATAGCATTATCCCTCAAGAAAGACAAGCTTTTAGTTGCAATTGTTCTATTTACAAGTGATATTCGTTTAAATAATAAAAGGTGAAGACAAAAGACAGATTCGACGAATTGAAGACGCAAACGACCAAAAAGATCAAAAGTACAAAGTACAATCAAAGTGGTTCCAATTATTGATAAGAAACGTCTCAAAATTACAAGAGTACAAGACGCGAAACCTAAAATACAAGATATTAAATTGTACGCAAGGACGTTCGAAAATCCGGAACCGGGACCAAAGTCAACTCTCAACGCTCGATGCAACGGACTAAAAATTACAAGTCAACTATGCACATAAATATAATATAATATTTAAATAATTCTTATAATTATTTATATATTATATTTATTTATTAAAACGTCGACATGCAAAGAAACAAAAATATGTGAGCTGTTACCTACCACCATGCGATCACATGGCCTGGAGGCACAAAAGCCATGCGATTGCATGGCCCTGAAATCCAGGCCTGGTCCTATAAAGTTCGCGAGTTTTGGACGAAATTTACACATCTTTTTCTTCTTTCTCTCATACGTAAGATATATATATTTATATTTTAATTTTAATTTTAATTTTAAATTCTAATAATAAGGGTATGTTAGCGAATGTTGTAAGGGTGTAAGTCGAAATTCTGTCCGTGTAACGCTACGCTATTTTTAATCACTGTAAGTTATGGTTAATGTTATTTTTAAATTAATGTCTCGTAGCTAAGTTATTATTATGCTTATTTAATGCCGAAGTAATCATGATGTTAGACTAAATATTAAAATTGGGTAATTGGGCTTTGTACCATAATTGGGGTTTGGACAAAAGAACGACACTTGTAGAAATTAGACTATGAGCTATTAATGGGCTTTATATTAACTAAATGATACCTCGTTAATTTAATATATAGACTTATAATTTGACGTATTTATATATAACCACATACGCTTGACTGGGTACGGTGGGCGAGATATCTATAAATACCAATAATAGTTCATTTTATCGGACACGGAACTGGATTAATAGTTAGTAGACTTATTGAAACAGGGGTGGATTACATTCAAGGGTAATTGGTGTAATTGTTAACAAAGTAGTAAAACCTTGGTTTACACGCAGTCGATAACCTGGTGTATTCATTAAACAAAGTATTAAAACCTTGTTACAATTCGAATCCCCAATTAGTTGGAATATTTGACTTCGGGAATAAGAATAATTTGGCGAAGACTTCCTCATTTTATGATTATGACTGATGGACTATTATGGACAAATCCGTATGGACATATTGAATAATCCAGGACAAAGAACAATTAACCCATGGGAATAAACTAAAAATCAACACGTCAAACATCATGATTATGGAAGTTTAAATAAGCATAATTTTTTTATTTCATATTTAATCAAACTTTTAATTATCGCACTTTTATTTATTGTCATTGTATTTAATTGCACTTTTAATTATCGCAATTTTATTTTATCGCATTTTTATCTATCACAATTTCATTATCGTTATTTACTTTACGCTTTAAATTAAGTTATATTTATTTTTAATATGTTACATTAGGTTTTAACTGCGACTAAAGTTTTAAAAATCGACAAACCGGTCATTAAACGGTAAAAACCCCCTTTTATAATAATAATATCACTTATATATATATATATATATATATATATATATATATATATATATATATATATATATATATATATATATATATATATATATATATATATATATATATATTTGTATTTTTATAAATTTAAAACTAATATAGCGTTAAGCTTGTTTAAGAGTTCCCTGTGGACGAACCGGACTTACTAAAAACTACACTACTGTACGATTAGGTACACTGCCTATAAGTGTTGTAGCAAGGTTTAGGTATATCCATTCTATAAATAAATAAATATCTTGTGTAAAATTGTATCATATTTAATAGTATTTCGTTATAAAAATAATACTATTTCCTAGTACACCTCGCACACATCAGTTTCACAACTTGTACTCTTGTCATTTTTAGACGTTTCTTATCAATAAATTGAACCACTTGGATTGTATCTTGTACATTTGAGCTTTTTGGACGTTTGCGTCTTCAAATCTTCGTTTTCGCCTTTTGTCTTCGCACTTATTTAATATAAGCAAATATTACTTGAAAATAGAACAATTGCAACTGAAAACTTTACATATTGGAAGGATATTGCTACTAAATATATGTTCATTTGGAGCACTATCAAATATCCCCACACTTGAACGCTGCTTGTCCTCAAGCAATACATAACTTGAAATTAAATCACACGAATCACTTCTTTATTCTTCACACTTTATACATCAGTGATTTTGATACGGCGGTATAGACAATGATAGTAACGGTGTGGTTTACAGTCCCACATGACTATGAAAATTTAGATCCTTTAAGGAAATTGGATCTTTATGAAAATATTTGATCTTTTGAAATTTTCATTCTAGCTTTTGCCCTAGATAAGTTTTTCGGAATAACCCTTCACCGGTGTTGCAAAATAATTTTGTGGGTTGTGTGGGTTTCAGATTTGAAAATTTTAGCTCAAAACTTATGTTTTTGTGTCACCCACTTGCTAACCTTGTATTAGGAAAGCAACACGTCCAGTTTACTTGCTCCGTATATTACCTTTCGGTAAACGACCATCCGGTTGTAAAGGAAAGCGATGAACAAGCAACTGTTAAGGCAATGTCTAATGACATGCATTTGATTATGGTCCAAAAATGTGTCGGATGCTATTACTATCCTTTGTAGGAGCAATAGTAAAGATCATCCTATAATTTTTCGGTCTGGCACAAGGTCCTGTCTTCGACCATGCTATGCAACCACCGTTCTTACGGTTGACACCCGATTTGGTTCAGGTGACCTAATGAATGCTGATGAATTCTCAGGATTTTACGTTCAATGGTAATGAACGCATTGAAAATGGGTTTTCAGAAAACAAATTGGTTTGTTTCTAGATCAAAATATTTTCTCGTTCAAGCTCGAGTTTAGATATCATTGAATTCCATGAGTTTGAATTCTCAATCTTTAAGGTCAATCTCAAGGATTGAGTAATATCAGGCTTAAAAGCTGATTTTTAATCTTTTAAGGAGATTATCCTTTCTGGGGGTCTGATTCATTAGTCTTATCAAGCTAATTTGCACGGCGCCCTCCCCATTTTACGAGACAGATCCTCTCATGGTTAGGATAAGTCTGACCACATGGCGACCCTGTTTGATGCTGAGGTCCGAGGATTTCCTGCTGATTTTAGAGATGACTTTTCTAAATTTTTCGTCAACCTACAGCTGGTCTGGACGACAACTTCTTGACCTAAATCAAGAAGCGCGTGTCTTTTTCAGAAGTCTTTACTTCCTTTTAATGATGGAATTGATTCATCGTGTAGATCCATCTTTCTTTCAAATATATTACAATAAATCGGGTAAAACAGTTAATTTAGTCCAAAATAAAAGCACCTGCAATAACTTTACAGAAACATGTGATAGATAGTTTTTAATCGAATAACTTGGTACATTCTCCCCACACTTGGCTTTTTTCATGTGTCTTTTTAAATCTTAATAAATAATTTCAAGCGATTTAATTGTTTCTCAATTTATGTCCTTTTCGAGGTAACGATAATTTTGGCATTAACACCTAGTTTTATCGTTCATAAATATGTATAAACATGATTTTGAATTCATTTAGTTGAAAATTTTTCAAATTTTCATAAAATTTAGAAAATAAGCCAAGTATAAACCCGAGAGAATTTATAACCCTTCCCCACACTTAAGATCATGCAATGACCTCATTTGCATGAAATCAGACTATAATTATAAATTCATGAGGGTGATTAGTGTAGAAAAGTAGTTAAAGATACCATAGAATTGCAGGATGATAGATGGTGCACCTCATCGTTCATTCCTTCTTGTATTATCACACATGTTTTTTTTCTTCAAAAATGGTTGCTTTTCTGAACTGTTTGCTAATATTTGAAAATGCGTCTTTTAACCTTACTTATTATGCATGTTTATTAACGAGTTATGCACTAACTCGAACCCCGAATTTAACTTTAAGTGGGGTTAGACTTCCCCACACTTAGCTGACGACATGTGAAGTCGGTAGAATAAGTTCCACGAATTAGAATAGTGAGCCAGTTATTTATATCTCGGGTGGTGTATAATATATCAATGGGTTTAAAGTTTAGACCCACCCGATCGTCACTACTTAATTCTTTTTTAAATGTAGCTTTTAGTAAATGTATGTCTCTTTTCTGGTTCTTGGTCAAATGGATCGATATACACCGACATACATACTATAGGGTGGACAATTCCTAACATTTCCTTTCGTTTATTCTCGGGATCTAAGTTTTCACCTCTATTACCCAATTGGGTGAAATCCGAGGTGTCATTATCTATTACAGCTCGTAGTTCATCTTCGGTAGATGACTCGTCTATTGAGAATATTGGGTTGGAAGGTTGTGGAATGGTGAATTTCGGGATCGAAGCAAATTCTTCTTCACTAACGGTACTTATCTGTGATGACCCGGAAATTTCCGATCAAATTTAAACTTTAATCTTTATATGATTCTGACACAATAAGCAAAATCTGTAATGTTGAGTCTTGAAAATTTTGAAATCTATATTCATGTAATCAATTACCCTTTGACTATGCCTGACGATTCACGAACAATTATGTGTAAATAGATATATATATATATATATGAATATATACATATTTATGATTGTTAATTTGAGAAGTATTAACAAAACATTAAACGGTTTGATTGACATGTAAATATATTAAGAAATCTATTTTATGACTTGTAAAGATTAGTGAAATATTAAACGTATGATGTTATACCTATTCGTTATAGATAAACGATTGCGTGACAAAACTTGTTATGTGAATTGTGTATATAGATATATAGACAAAGTATATTGAACTTATATATTGAGCGATTTTGAATACAATTAATAGATATAGTAACACTTGATTTTTATTAAACAAGTTAACACAAACTTATAAGGATTTAAGATAAACATAAGTTCTAGTAATAAATTATGCGATCTGAATATAATTAGTTTTAGAAGGATAAGCTCTATAATAGTTATTTAATTTCAAACGTACTATGATATATTTCGAAATGTTATTATATTTTACAACATGTCAAAGTGTAATTATTAAGTTAAATATTGTTATCTTTTATTATTAGGAATTTTAGAAATTACGTAATATGATTTAAATGTCACGTCTTCTTTAAAACGGAATATAACTTTACAAATATCTGAAACCACTTTTGACAAATTATTAACGAGCCATTTTAATAAGAATAAAGGTTTTAACGTTATCTTAAAAGTTAGAATCTTTCTAGAAACCTTTTGACAAATTTTAAACGATAACGGTCCGTGATTTAATTAAACTTGCAACGTGTATTTAAAACGTGTTATTGAATATTAAATATATATATGATTTCAAATTAGTTGTGTAAACGATAGAAGCATCTTTATTTGATTCGATCGATATTAAGATATATTATTTAGAAAGTTTAAGGTAATTAAAATAAACGTTGGTGTATAAAGGAATTATATCTAATTAAGTTTAAAGCGTAAACGTTACTTTCGATTTGGTAAACGACTTTAAATTATACTTTATAATATAGTTAGTTTCGAAAATCTAGATATAGTACTATTATATAAATATTTTAAACATATATATGGTACAAATTTACAATTTTAATTAAAAATATATATTTTAACTATTCATAAAACGTCGTGATTTAAAATAAAATATTTTGACAAACAACGAGCCACTGATTTATAGAAGTAAATGACCACAACACTCAATTATATAAGTCACATTTTTTATAAAGTAATTTGTTGATGAGAAAGTCAAATTATTAATAAGGGTACGCGTCGCGTAACGTAAAAGGCTAGTTTTCCAAACGTACGAGAGTGCGCTTGAAAAACCGAAAGTGGTACATGAGTCGTGAGACCACGTACGTGTCATTTTTGTAAAAAGTATATTTTTACCATGAATGTAAATATAATATAATATATAAGTAATTATATAAATTAAATATAATAAATATATAATAATAATAAAATGATGTCGGTAGTCAAAATTAATGGAACATGGGCTGAAATTATAAGCCATGCGATTGCATGGTTACAACTCTCAAACCCCACGCAATCGCATGGTGGGAGTTGGTGGCAAAGTTCTTTAAAAGCTCGACGATTTCGGTTCATGTTTGCACACACTTCTCAATCTCTGCTCTCTATAATTATATCCATATTATTATTAATTATATTATTTATATTATTAAGATTAATAATATTATTAATCTTATTATTAATATTAGTATTAGTATTATTATTATTAGTATTATTTAGGAGTGATATTATTAGTATTATACATAAAATACTACGACGAGGTTCTGCCCGCGTGCTCTCAAAATGAATTTTTTGAGAGGGATAGAGCTAAGGAAATTATTAGTTATAGCTATGGAGGTTATGGGTAATGTTCGGGGGTTATGCTCATGAGGTTAAATTAGTGTTTATCATCTCCGTTGTGTTTATGTACCTTTCCTGCAATATTGAATCTCAATATTGATACGTGAGTACTTGATAATGCTAAAAACGAACATATATTTCATAGCATTATTCCTCAAGAAAGACAAGCTTTTAGTTGCAATTGTTCGATTTACAAGCAATATTCGTTTAAATATTAAAAAGTGAAGACAAAAGGCAGATTCGACAAATTGAAGACAAAAAGGTCCAAAGAGCTAAAAAGTACAAGATACAACTAAAAAGGTTCAAATTATTGATAAGAAACGTCTCGAAATCACAAGAGTACAAGATTCAAAACGCAAAATACAAAATATAAAATTGTACGCAAGGACGTCCGAAAATCCGGAACCGGGACCTGAGCCAAGAAGAAACGCCCGACGCAACGGACCAAAAATATCTAGTCTACTATGCACAAGAATATAATATAATATATATATAATTATATATAATTATATATTATATATATTATTATTATTATATTACGTCGACAAGAAGAAAACAAACCAATTTGGCTGGATCCAGGGTGGCCATGCGACTCGCATGGCCAAAGGCACAAATCCATGCGAGTCGCATGGAGTGAGATTGCTGGTCAGGTCCTATATAAAGCCAGTTTTGTGCCGAGTTTTAATCATCTTTTTTCTTCCTCTTCATACGTAAATATATTTATATTTATAATTTATATTTTAATTTTAATTATAATTCTAATAATAAGGGTATGTTAGCGAATGTTGTAAGAGTGTAAGTCGAAATTCTGTCCGTGTAACGCTACGCTATTTTTAATCATTGTAAGTTATGTTCAACCTTTTTACATTAATGTCTCGTAGCTAAGTTATTATTATGCTTATTTAAAACGAAGTAATCATGATGTTGGGCTAATTACTAAAATTGGGTAATTGGGCTTTGTACCATAATTGGGGTTTGGATAAAAGAACGACACTTGTGGAAACTAGACTATGGGCTATTAATGGGCTTTATATTTGTTTAACTAAATGAAAGTTTGTTAATGTTAATATAAAGATTTACAATTGGGCGTCCCTATAAATTACCATATACACTCGATCGGACACGATGGGCGGGGTATTTATATGTACGAATAATCGTTCATTTAACCGGACACGGGAATGGATTAATAGCCACTAGAATAATTAAAACAAGGGTGAAATTACATTCAAGGGTAATTGGTGTAATTGTTAACAAAGTAGTAAAACCTTGGTTTACACGCAGTCGATAACCTGGTGTATTCATTAAACAAAGTATTAAAACCTTGTTACAATTCGAATCCCCAATTAGTTGGAATATTTATCTTCGGGTATAATAATAATTTGACAAGGACACTTGCAATTTATATTTATGACTGATGGACTGTTATGGACAAAAACCAGACGGACATATTAAATAATCCAGGACAAAGGACAATTAACCCATGGGCATAAAACTAAAATCAACACGTCAAACATCATGATTACGGAAGTTTAAATAAGCATAATTCTTTTATATCATATTTAATTTCCTTTATTTTATATTTAATTGCACTTCTAATTATCGCACTTTTATTTATTTTATTTTATCGCACTTTTAATTATCGTACTTTTTAATTATCGCAAGTTTATTTTATCGCACTTTTATTATTCGCAATTTCATTATCGTTATTTACTTTACGCTTTAATTTAAGTCTTGTATTTATTTTATATTTTACATTAGGTTTTAACTGCGACTAAAGTCTTAAAATCGACAAACCGGTCATTAAACGGTAAAAACCCCCCTTTATAATAATAATATTACTTATATATATATTTGTATTTTTATAAAAGTAAACTAATATAGCGTTGAGCTTTGTTTAAAGATTTCCCTGTGGAACGAACCGGACTTACTAAAAACTACACTACTGTACGATTAGGTACACTGCCTATAAGTGTTGTAGCAAGGTTTAAGTATATCCATTCTATAAATAAATAAATATCTTGTGTAAAATTGTATCGTATTTAATAGTTTTTCCTAGTAAAATAATAACTATTTTATATACACCTCGCTCGACATCAGTACTCATAATTTAATTTTTACATACTAATAGTGTATCCCTGACTAGTGCTCGAGAAAATTAGATTATGCATGCTTGTACTTTTGATATTGCCATTAGGTAGGTTATGTTGAATCCTAAATTAGTTACACCTACGGTTGAGATAAGGTATAAGATATGCATGTCCTTGGAAAGCTAGCGAAAAACTATAAACTTTTCATTTAGATATCGAATTGATTCGATGAACGGATTAGAAGTTATTGTCAATTGAATTTTTGTATTATTATTAAAAATGATTATTATTATCGTCGTTATTATCGTCGTTCTAATCTTATTATTATTATTATTATTATTATTATTATTATTATTATTATTATTATTATTATTATTATTATTATTATTATTATTATTACTATTATTATTATTATTATTATTATTATTATTATTATTATTAATATTTTTAATAAAAAGTATTATCATTAAACATTGTTATTTTTATTACTATCGTTATTATCATTATTATAATAATTATTATTATTAGTATTATTATAATTAAAACTAATATTAGTAACACGTAATTATTATGATTACTATTATTATCATCAAAATGAACGCGTTATAAAAGACGACTTAAAAACTATTAACAAATTAATTAGGAAATAATGAGTATGAGTATCATGATGAAATTAAAATATTGTAAGATATTGATTTAGATAAAATTATCGTTCTTGTTATTTTTATCATTATTATTATTATTAAAAGTATCGATAATATTAAAACTATCATTTTTGACAAAAATTATCATTTTAATAGAAATGTCATTGTTACTATAAAATATCATTATTATTATCATTTTAAATAAAATGTTTATTTTAAAGTATCGTAAATATTGAAGTTATCATAACTAGAATTATCATTTTATCATAATATCATTTTTAGTAAATATAAACATTGATATTTTTATTAATAGAATAATAATCATTATTATTACAAAATAATACAACATTTACTTATTATTATTATTATCAATGTTATTTTATCAAGATAAAAATGTAATACAAATAATATAATTACATTAATAAAACCTATCATAACATTTTTATGATATTCAATGAACTTTATAAATTTTATTATCCAAGATATATAAAAAGTATATTTTTATATATAAAGTTTTATTTATTAATAAATAAATTATATTATTTACTCTAATAAATCTTTTAAAAATATTTAAAATATAAAACGACGATATTTAATCTATATAATAATCATTTTGGAAATCATTTTGAGTCAAATTGACTTTTGTTAACTTTTGCATATTAGTCTCGAGCATTAGGATTGTGGTACACTATGACTTGACTTAAATTGTTAGATAAATATTGACCGACACATAAATATATATAATTAATATAGGTTCGTGAATCCGAGGCCAACCTTACACTTGTTCAATGATGTTATATGTATTTTTACTACGAAATACAGTATGGTGAGTTTCATTTGCCTTTTTAACCTTTATATTTTTGGGCTGAGAATACATGCACAATTTTTATAAATGTTTTACGAAATAGACACAAGTAATTGAAACTACATTATATGGTTGAATTATCGAAATCGAATATGCCCCTTTTTATTAAGTCTGGTAATCTAAGAATTAGGGAACAGACACCCTAATTGACGCGAACTCTAAAGATAGATCTATCGGGCCCAACAAGCCGCATCCAAAGTACCGGATGCTTTAGTACTTCAAAATTTATATCATGTCCGAAGGAGGATCCCGGAATGATGGGGATATTCTTATATGCATATTGTGAATGTCGGTTACCAGGTGTTCACCATATGAATGATTTTTTGTCTCTATGCATGGGACGTATGTTTATGAGAATTGGAAATATGAAATCTTGTGGTCTATTAAAATTAAGAAGTGATTCTTTATGATAAACTAATGAACTCACCAACCTTTTGGTTGACACTTTAAAGCATGTTTATTCTCAGGTTTGAGAGAAATCTTCCGCTGTGCATTAGCTCATTTTAAAGATATTACTGGGAGTCATTCATGACATATTTCAAAAGACGTTGCATTCGAGTCATTGAAGTTCTTTAGAGATTATTATTAAGTAAATGAAAGATTAGGTCATTTATAGTTTGGATATTATGAAATGGTATGCATACCTGTCAACTTTCGATGTAATGAAAGGTTATCTTATAAAAACGAATGCAATGTTTGTAAAATGTATCATTTAAAGGTCAAGTACCTCGCGATGTAAGCATATGTTGTTGTATTTGTTCCTATGGATTGGGACAGGTCGCTTCATGTGGTATCAGAGCGGTGGTCTTAGCAAACCAGGTCTTGCATTAGTGTGTCTAACAGATAGTCGTTAAGATGCATTAGTAAGTCTGGACTTCGACCGTGTCTGCATGTCAAAAGTTTTGCTTATCATTTTGTCAAAAATTATCTGCTTATCATCCTTAATAAATTACCTGCTTATCATTTATAAGTCTAGACGCGTTTTCCTGCATTTATTACAAAATAGTGTATAGACGAATTAATATCTTAGCGTATCTGTTACTGTGAACTTTGACTAACACTTTTCAAAGATTCTCCGTAATTTAGGGGATTTTGGTATTATATATATATACATATGTAAATTATGTATTGAAGAATACCAAAACTAAATTCTACAATCTATTTCATACCAAAAATTCATCTTCCCCGATTATACAATATGGATCCCTCAACCAGTTCGAACTCCTCAAATTCCGACAGCTATGCTGATATGGACTTCCACACGAGCTCCAAAAGCAGCGTGACTGGAATGGATCAACCAATTTCCCATCATCTATTCTGGATGAATTGGGGATGGGTTAGTAATATACTAAATCACTGGAGACAAGAAGAAGGCGATCCCTTCCACCCACCACAATCACCTCTTGGCGATGAACCTGAAGCACTTACCGGCGAACCCGTTCGAGACACCATTTTCTCACTCATTGCTAGAGTATCTCATCACGATTATATAATATCCCATATTACAAATCTTATTCATCCGCTCGTTCCAACCGCCAATCATCCCGGTGTACAAACAGAAATTAACGAACTTCGCGCTCGCGTGACGGTTTTGGAGATTATGGTGCAAGGATTACAAACACCATCAGCAGCACCAGTAGCATAACCAATACCGCCAGTAACATTAACATCACAAGTCTCAATACCATAAGCACTAGCAGCAACACCGGCATCAACGGTACCACCATCATCAACCCCAACAGTACCATTACCACCACCAACAATCACATCCGCATCACACGCCTTAACATCACGATCTGTACCTCGGATATCAACATCATACGCACCGTAGACACCAAGGAATACCAATAACAACAAACGATGAAGTATTGATTCATAACTTCATCAAAGAAAATTCTGCGGTGATTATGTAATCTCTAAAGTCTTAGAGATTATGTATTTCAGCCCTAACCATAAATCAGATAAGTGGACAGAGATGATAGGGAGAAGAATCGAAACTCTGACAAGAATGGTGAGAGATTTACAAGCTAGACTTACTGTATAAGCATCACCAGCAGTTACCGGCAGTATCATCAGCATCAACAATATAGTCAGCCCTACCAACACCATCAGTACTGTCAGCATCATCAGCACTAGCAGCACCTATAACATCCCGAGCTTCGCCAGTTCAAGAATCGCCGTGGACATCATCACTGAATCAACAACGAGTATTTTGTATCAATGAGTTATGAAGTATTAACTCATTCTTCTGAAGAATTTATATATTTTATATATATGAATTCTGAAACTATAATAAATCTTTCGTACTAAGCTATTGAGTATGAATTGAAAAAGGGCAGATACTACTTGGTTAAATTCATATTACTAATATGCTATGATGTACATCCTTCGTCAGTGACTTAATCATGGTTAACTACAATCTCTGTTTCAATTAAATGAATTTGATTTCATAATAAACCAAGTGTATCATTCAATAACATGTTTGATTTTACACTTTAATCTTCGATGTACTCGAAACTTACTGGAAAACAACATTCGTATCTTGCGACGTTAGTAAGAGTTCTATGAGCATCATCATGATTCTCTAAGGAAAAATCTATAAGAATGAATATTTAAGTATTGATCACAGTAGTGAAACACTCTGAAAATTATGTAATCTCTAATGTTTTAGAGATTACTCATTTCTAATTCAAGCCGAAAAATCAAATGAGCTTAATATGATATTAACTCATTAAATCTATATTACATCTGAAGGAAATATATTTATATTTTCATAAAGATTGTAAAAAAAAAAAAATTCTCTAGTACAAAACATTACTTGTGAAATTTTTTTAACGGGTAGGTAATACCAGAGAAATATTTAAATTCACAATTAATAGGTTACATTCTTCGATTCTGATTCAACAATCATCAACTGTACTCCCTATTTTCACAATAGTATACATTCTCTTATAAGAAATCAAAACCACCATACTCATTCAAATTCAATTACATATCCTGATTTCGAAATCTCAGAATGCAACTCGAGAATATAATCAAAATCATCACTCTGAGATCCTTACATTTTTCAAAACTATACTTTGACTTAAAAACTATGGTAGAACATCACTTTTAATTGTAACACTCAGAAGGATATGAGAATCAATCGAGATTCATGACGATTTCATTCCTTGGATATTGACAATGACAAGCTGCATTTAAAACACTTCGAAATTGCGGAAGACACTTCAAATAATGAACAATTGAGATGATGATCCAACCCCACACTACCCGAAGTATTGTACCTGAAAAACTCTCAAAACCAAAGTCATAGTTAACACGTACCTGCGTCGAATTCTTTAGCATTTATTAGCAAAAACAACCTTATGATTCCTTTCCAAATTAGCCAGTTTTGTCACAGCTCCAGTAAGTCAACTTTGACTTTTTCAGTTGAACTAGTCTTACTATAACCTCGATAGATACGTTACCCTTTGCCATCGTTACTGGGGAACCTTTCATATCTCACCACATTAGCAGTAAACTTATCAACAACTTCATTAACCTTCGACTTAAGCCTCTCCGAAAAGTCACTATACTTATTCATTAAAAACCCATCATGTACTCACCTACATCCTGTAATGATAATTGTCATACCAATTACTGAGAATCAGCAATCTGTATTTTGAAATCTCACAGTGTTTCTACTTCAACAGTTATATGTAAATATATAACGTCTACCTCCAAGACTTACATACTTCAAATGTGAAGTTTCTAAAAAACATCTTGAACTACGGATAGATCTTGAAATGCTAATGAAGCACCAAAAACTGTAAACGACTTTAATAGTCAAAAGTTTGATGATAAAGAATAATGTGTTGGTAAAGCCCAGAAAAAGAGAAGAGTTGTTACTGAACAACGGATTGAACAGAACGTGAAGGAGACCAAGGACAAATACAAGGACCAAAGTCTGTACTTAAAGAATCTTGATGATTCTGGTTCAGACGAAGTCATTAACGAATACCTGGCTCCTGACTCTAAACCTTTGCTGATAATATTCTTCATCATCATCTTATCTTAAATATTATAAGATATCTTCGTATATCTCATTATACATATTCTCCATATTTTTGGAGATATTCTGATAACTATTCTTATCTGAGATCATTTATCTCTTCGTAATATCTGTAACATAAAAGAAACTATGTTAGTTTCTAAATTCTGAAAAATTCAAATATGAATGTTTTGAAGTGGTGTTAGGAACTGAATCATGAGTTAGTATAATATAATGACACTTGATCAAAGTGATTATATTACAGTAATTCATGCTGAGTTTCTAATGGAATGTGGTGATTCACAGAACATACCGTCATCATGTGCCATTTACACGACTCTTACATTCGATCTAATCTTTAAACATATCAAGAAGATATTTTTCTTGATGATTCAGTCTTTTCCGAGATATTCTAGTAATTGGACCAAAGCAAGATCGTACCATTACTATTCCCTTCTTAGAACATTTACTATGTTCATTCTGAAATTCGTATCTACAAATTTTAGACCATTACATACGATGCTTAATCACAAGAAGAAGAAACGAAAGGATAAAATCCTAAAATAGAAATTGGGGTATAAGTCGCAGCAAATGGAAGAGAGCATTAACTGTAGATGACAATGATTATAGAAGACGGAAACAGGGACATCGAAATATAAGAGAAGATATAAAACCCAATAACAACCCCGAAACTACAAACCATGTATATCAATGCGTATAGCAATATAAAGACACGGGAGAATGAAAAACACTATAATCCCAAGATAATGGTAGAAGAAAGTAACTTCCTCCGGTGGTAGATGAAAGAGAAGAATGACAGATATGAAGGTTAGGAGTATATCAAGGATCAGTACTGGATGAAGCATATTATCGAATGCTCTAAAGTATAAATCAAGGGAGAAAGAATAGAAGGTGTGAGTTATGGAAAATAAGGAAACGAAGGGGGTGGATTTATAGCAAAATATCCGACAGAGAAATCGGAACAGATTATTGCATTTAATCAAAGAAGATCCTGATTTCCTAAATCGCCGAAAAACTAAATCTTATTAAGAAGATTTTCTTTAAATCCCATGAATTTCGGAAACCAATCATAATTACATCATCGGTTAAAACGAATAGCCGTTACTCCTTTCACTCTATTGCGATAGCTTCATTTATACTCTTCGCGTAATCAAATTGTTTTATCTATATTACTCAATGATGATAAAACTCTATTTATCAACTCATATTCGTCATGAAAACATTCTTATAGTTAGCCATGACGGCCTCGATCAAATTTCAGGACGAAATTTCTTTTAACGGGTAGGTACTGTGATGACCCGGAAATTTCCGATCAAATTTAAACTTTAATCTTTATATGATTCTGACACGATAAGCAAAATCTGTAATGTTGAGTCTTGAAAGTTTTGAAATCTATATTCATGTAATCAATTATCCTTTGACTATGCCTGACGATTCACTAACAATTATGTGTAAATAGATATATATATGAATATATACATATGTATGATTGTTAATTTGAGAAGTATTAACAAAACATTAAACGGTTTGATTGACATGTAAATATATTAAGAAATCTATTTTATGACTTGTAAAGATTAGTGAAATATTAAACGTATGATGTTATACCTATTCGTTATAGATAAACGATTACGTGACAAAACGTGTTATGTGAATTGTGTATATAGATATATAGACAAAGTATATTGAACTTATATATTGAGCGATTTTGAATACAATTAATAGATATAGTAACACTTGATTTTTATTAAACAAGTTAACACAAACTTATAAGGATTTAAGATAAACATAAGTTCTAGTAATAAATTATGCGATCTGAATATAATTAGTTTTAGAAGGATAAGCTCTATAATAGTTATTTAATTTCAAATGTACTATGATATATTTCGAAATGTTATTATATTTTACAACATGTCAAAGTGTAATTATTAAGTTAAATATTGTTATCTTTTATTATTAGGAATTTTAGAAATTACGTAATATGATTTAAATGTCACGTCTTCTTTAAAACGGAATATAACTTTACAAATATCTGAAACCACTTTTGACAAATTATTAACGAGCCATTTTAATAAGAATAAAGATTTTAACGTTATCTTAAAAGTTAGAATCTTTCTAGAAACCTTTTGACAAATTTCAAACGATAACGGTCCGTGATTTAATTAAACTTGCAACGTGTATTTAAAATGTGTTATTGAATATTAAATATATATATATGATTTCAAATTAGTTGTGTAAACGATAGAAGCATCTTGATAAGGCTAAAAAGGAACATATATTTCATAGCAAAATCCCCCAAGAAAGACAAGATTTTAGTTGCAATTGTTCCATTTCCGAGTAATATTCGTTTATTTTAAATAAGTGCGAAGACAAAAGGCGAAAACGAAGATTTGAAGACGCAAAGGTCCAAAAAGCTCAAAAGTACAAGATACAATCAAAAAGGTTCAAATTATTGATGAAGAACGTCTAAAAATGACAAGAGTACAAGTTACAAAACGCAAAGTACACGATATAAAATTGTACGAAAGGGCGTTCGAAAATCCGGAACCGAGGCATGAACCAACTTTCAGCGCTCGACGCAACGGTGTAAAAATTACGAGTCAACTATGCACAAGAATAAAATATAATATTTAAATAATTCATAATAAGAATAATATTAAATAATAAAAAGTTGTTAATTGAGCATAGTTCAGGGGTCGTAAATGAAAATTTCAATTCTAATTTCGCTATAAAAGCGATGATTTACGATCAATTTGAGGACACTTTTTTTCGATCATTTTTTCTATCTTTTTCTTATTTTTCTATCTATCAATATCAATATCTATAATTTATATCTATAATTCTCTATCATAATGTTAATGTAATCAGATATAACAATAATCTTAATTTTAATTTTAAATTATGATAATAATAAGATTTATGATAGAGATCGTTTGAGTGTGTAAGTCGAAATTCTGTCCGCGTAACGCTACGCTATTTTTAATCATTGTAAGTTATGTTCAACCTTTTTACATTAATGTCTCGTAGCTAAGTTATTATTATGCTTATTTAAAACGAAGTAATCATGATGTTGGGCTAATTACTAAAATTGGGTAATTGGGCTTTGTACCATAATTAAGGTTTGGGCAAAAGACCGACACTTGTGGAAATTGGACTATTGACTATTAATAGATGGGGGGTATTGTCTAATTGAGTGACAACTCATTGGAGTCTGTCGAACCTATCTTCAAATTAATTATCCTAATAATTAATAATGATTATGGTTGTCCTATTTAGTGACGTTCATATGGAATCTATTATAATCATTTAATTAATTATTCGGGTTGGGTAATTGATTATTCAAACTGATCAAGTGGGTAAATTAATATTCATATCTAATCAAAACAGGGGTAGATTACATACAGTGATAACTGGTGTAATTGTTGACAGAAGTGATAACTGCGTCACAGTTTAAATCCTTAATTAGTTGGAATATTTGACTTCGGGTATAAGGGTAATTTGACGAGGACACTCGCACTTTATATTTATGACCGATGGACTATTATGGATAAAAACCAGATAGGTATCAAATAAACCATGACAAAGGACAATTAACCCGAGTAACAATTAATTAAAATCAAAACGTCAAACATCATGATTACGGAAGTTTAAATAAGCATAATTGTTTTATTGTATTTTTCATCGCACTTTTATTTTCTGTCATTTTATTTTCTGTCATTTTATTTATCGCAATTTATTTTACGCACTTTAATTTTTGTCATTTATTTTTACGCTTAAAATCGACAAACCGGTCATTAAACGGTAAAACCCCCATTTTATAATAATACTACTACTTATTTATATATATATTTTTACAAATAAACTTAATAATATAGTGTTAACTTCACCAGCTCCCTGTGGAACGAACCGGACTTACTAAAAACTACACTACTCTACGATTAGGTACACTGCCTATAAGTGTTGTAGCAAGGTTTAAGTATATCCACTCGATAAATAAATAAATAAAACTTGTGTAATATTTCGTCGCATTTTGTAGTAAAAATTAATACTATTTCGTACACCCCGCTGCACACATCAAGTTTTTGGCGCCGCTGCCGGGGAGCACTAAAACGCTATATTTTTAATTTATATTTGCAAAAATATATATAAAAAAAAAAACGTAAAAAAAAAAAAAAAAAATTATAAAAAAAATATATTTTTAAGATTTTGTCTATAAATTTTTTTTTTTTTTTATTACCTTTAGATTTTTAGACTATATTCGCAACTTTTAGTATTAAGTTTAGTTTTGCCATAGTTATTTTTACTTCTAGAATTTTTAGTTTTGCCGTAAAATTCCTTAAGTGCTTTTTCTTTAGACTAAGATTTAGGTGCCTTAAAATTTTGCGACGCTATTTTTCGTGCTACTTTCTTATTTTTATTTATCTTTCGACGCCGTTTACCTATGTATCAATTACAATTCCAATTAGTAATCTCTATTTGTAGTTTTAATTTTAAGATAGTGATAGTTATAAGGTTGGATTAACCGCGTGTTTACAAACCACTCTTCGTCTTTTTCATTTTTCGACACTTTTCGACGCGCAATCTTTTTCTCTCTTATTTCTCGCCATTCTAGTTTTTAGGACTTAGAATTTTTTCTACTTCTTCTCTAAATTTCTTAAAATTACGAAAATTTATTTTAAGTGGTTAAATTGATAGACATCAAAATTTTCTGGTTCGTAGTAATAGTTGGATTTGTACGTGGACCGGGTTATTGGAGCCAAACAGTACTCAATTATATTGAGACCAAACGAATCCTGCCCCTCTGCTGCATCTTTTGGCTATTCGAAACGTGGGCAAAATCAGAAAAGTCTATTGATTGGATAACTTATATAATTTTTCTTTCCTTTTTAAAAACTAATAGGATATTCAGTGAATGCACCGAGCAAGACGTTCACCGCCGGTCATACGTTCACCACCTGTAACTAGATCAAGACATTTAACAAATATAGTTGCCGTTGATTTTTCTTTAGACTCGTCATCAAGTCGACCGAGTACTTCAACTCAAATTTCCGATAATCCAGTTTTTGAAACCAATATCACAATTGAGAATCCGGAGAATACTCAGGGACAATTCCGAGACCCTGATCCATTAATTATTCCTCCGGAACCACCAATCATTCAAACAGAGATTGTTGAGGAAGAAACCATTAAATCAGAAACCTCTAGTGATTCAGATACAACACTTCCAATCATGGAAAATCTAGAACCTCTAAGTATGGAAGACCGAATGAGAGCTACACGCACGGGCCAAGGTCACGCCATTATTAAGCCAGAAGTTAATGCGCCAGATTATGAAATCAAAGGACAAATTCTACACATGGTAACTAACCAATGCCAATTCAGTGGTGCACCGAATGAAGATCCTAACGAACACCTTCGTACGTTTAAAAGAATTTGTACACTATTCAAAATCCGAGAAGTGGAAGATGAGCAGATCTATCTCATGTTGTTTCCCTGGACTTTAAAGGGAGAAGCCAAAGATTGGTTAGAATCGTTACCTGAAGGGGCGATTGACACATGGGATGTTTTAGTTGAGAAATTTCTTAAAAGATTCTTTCCGGCATCTAAAGCCGTGAGACTTCAAGGAGAAATTGTTACGTTCACACAAAAGTCAAATGAAACTCTATATGAGGCGTGGACAAGATTTGGAAAGTTGTTGAGAGGATGTCCTCAACACGGTTTAGACACTTATCAAATAGTACAAATATTCTACCAAGGTGTCAACGTTGCTACACGAAAAGACATCGACATAACAGCTGGTGGTTCCATTATGAAGAAAACCGCAACTGAAGCTTACAAAATTATTGATAACACAGCCTCCCACTCGCATGAGTGGCACCAAGAAAAAGATATTTTTCGTTCATCTAAAGTGGCTAGAGCCGATTCTAGCCATGACTTTGATTCCGTTTCAGCAAAAATAGATGCTTTCGAAAGACGAATGGAAAAGATGAATAAAGATATTCACGCAATACGAATTAGTTGTGAGCAATGCGGTGGACCACACTTATTGAAAGATTGTCACATTGAACTAACGATGGAACAACGAGAGAATGTTTCCTATATGAACCAAAGGCCGGGAAATAATTATCAAAATAATTATCAACCGCCAAGGCTAAACTTAAATCGAAATCAAAACATTCTTTACAATCCAAAAGGACCCGAAAATAACTGGTATAACCAACAAGGTCCGAATAACCAACCGACTCAAAACAACACTTTCAATCAACAAAGACCTAGCTTGTATAAACCACCACAACAACCCGAAGAGAAAATGCCAAATCTAGAAGAAATAATGGCAAAGCTAGTTGAATCTCAAACACAATTTATTACATCTCAAACCCAAACGAATGAGAGGTTTGATCAGTCATTAAGAACTCAACAAGCTTCCATTTTGAATCTAGAAAAACACGTAGGTACTCTTGCTAGCATGATGAGTGAAAGGGAACAAGGAAAGCTACCGAGTAATACTGAAGTAAATCCTCGGAATGAGAATGTTAACATGGTGTCAACAAATTCTGAAAAACCAGCTCCAGAAGTTGGGAAGGTTTTAGATGTGAGTAACAATGAAGAAGTTACACCACCACCACCAGAGTATGTAAAGCCAGTGGTGGCACCATATAAACCACCCATCCCGTTTCCAAGAAAAGGAGTTGAGTATGAGCAAGTAATAAGTAATAAAGTTTGTGATACCTCTGGAAAGAAGAAGAAGAAGAATAAAAAAGTGCAAGAAACAAAAACAGTAGAAGTAAACCCGGTGAAGACAGTTTCACCAAATCCTCCACCTAGGGTAGGTGATCCGGGTGAATTTATTGTTCCTTGTCTACTTAGTGACTGTGTCATGTATGATGCACTAGCAGATTTAGGTTCAAGTGTGAGTGTTATGCCTCTTTTATTATATAAGAGATTAGGAGTAGGTGAGTTAAGTCCAACGGATATGAGTGTTCGACTCTTTGATCAAACCATTAAGCACCCAGTTGGAATTGCTGACAACCTACCCATTCAAGTAGGTAATTTAACCTTTCTAGTCGAATTCATTGTCATTGACATAGAAGAGGACCCAAACATTCCTCTAATTTTAGGTCGACCATTCTTAGCGTCCACCGGGGCGTTCTTTGATGTAAGAAACGGTAGAATGACACTTAGTAGTGGTGACAAATCAATCACCTTTATGATTCGAAAGTCTAAATCTCCACCAACCAAAACCGTTGAACCAATAAAAACGATTGGTAAGAACCATGTTGTTTTACCAACTCCAACGGTAGTGCTTAACAATAATAAAACGCCTAAGTGTGGGGAAGATGAAGTAACACCTAATGATGACATGATAACAAAGAACCCCGTTGTTGATACGAAATTAGATAATCCCGTTATTAATAGTTCAATGAAGAAACTTATTAAACGGATTCGCGATGCTAGAACCAAGGGGAACTTTAAGTTATGTAACCGATTAGTATCCAATCTGTCGCCTAAAGAAAAGGCGAAGCTAGTTGAAATTGTGGATATAACACATGAATCCGACCAATGGCTTAAAGAGAAAGTCACAGATATGCAAGTTGATTATGGACCAAGAGAAATTGACGATAAAGTTAATCACAATTTTGACACCACAGCTACCTAAGTGTGGGGAGATTCAAGTGTTCTAAAAAGAAAATGCTATCTAGAGTTAGTTGTTCTGTTCTCGTGTAGTTCCGAGAATGGAATCCGAGTGGTCTTTTCCACTAGCAGACACTAAAGAACTAGTTTTCTCCCTCCATTCTGAATTTTTGTTTTGTAGGTTTTATATAAAATTAATATGTTTTTTTTTAATTTAAGTTTTGTGTGAATTTTAAAAACAAAATTTACTTTAATTCATTAAGTTGAAAAAAATGATTTCTAAAATTCGTCGTGAGTTGAAGACTAGGTCATTAAGCCGAAATTACTTTACCCGAGGGCGGGGCGACAAATTTTGGTATCATTATTTTTAATTTTATTGATTTAAAGTATGCCAAAAATATTATACTTTATAAATTTTTGAAAAGTGGGGTTATAAACCAAACTTCAAAAATATATATATATATATGTTTGTATTTTATCTTATGTACAAAACAGGGTAAAACAACGCACTTTCAAAGACTGTCAATAAAGTTCAGCAAAAGGTACTAATTTTGACGACAAGACGCAAAACAACAAATATGATATAACAAATGAAGGAATGAACGATGAGGCTCCATCTATCATTCGACGAGCTTTTGTAATTACAAACTCGATATTTTTAATCACTTTTCTACGCTAATCACCCTCATGAATTTAAATTATAGTCTGATTTCATGCAAATGAGGGCATTGCATGATCTTAAGTGTGGGGAAGGGTTATAAATTCTCTCAAGTTTATACTTGGTTTATTTGCCAAATTTTGTGAAAATTTGAAAAATTTTCAATTAAATGAAGTCAAAATCATGTTTATACATATTTATGAACGGTGAAAACTAGGTGATAATACCGAAATTATCGGAAAGGACATAAATTGAGAAACAACCTAAAATGCTTGAATTCATTTAAAATGAAATAGAAGAAAATAAAAAGGCAAAGAAAGAAACTAAGTGTGGGAAGAATGTACCAAGTTATTCAATTTAAAACATATATCACATATTTTTGTACAAGATTATTGCAGGTACTTTTGCTTTGGACGATACTAATCAGTTTTACCCGGTTTACTGTAATATATTTGAAAGAAAGATGGATCTACACGATGAATCAATTCCATCATTAAAAGGAAGTAAAGTCTTCCGAAAAAGACACGCGCTTCTTGATTTAGGTCAAGAAATTGTCGTCCAGACCAGCTGTAGGTTGACGAAAAATCTAGAAAAGTCATCTCTAAAATCAGCAGGAAATCCACGGACCTCAGCATCAAACAGGGTCGCCAAGTGGTCAGATTTATCCTAACCATGAGAAGGATTTATCTCGTACAATGGGGAGGCACCGTGCAAATTAGCTTGATAAGACTAATGAATCAGATCCCCAGAAAAGGATAATCTCCTTAAAGATTAAAAATTAGCTTTTAAGACTGATAATACTCAATCCTAGAGATTGACCTTAAAGATTGAGAATTCAAACTCATGGAATTCGATGATATCTAAACTCGAGCTTGAACGAGAAAATATTTTGATCAAAATTAAAACCGATTTGTTTTCTGAAAATCCATTTTCAATGCGTTCATTACCATTGAACGTAAAATCCTGGGAATTCAACAGAATTCATTAGGTCACCTGAACCAAATCGGGTGTCAACCGTAAGAACGGTGGTTGCATAGCATGGTCGGAGACAGGACCTTGTGCCAGACCGAAAAATCATAGGATGATCTTTACTATCGCTCCTACCAAGGATAGTTCTAGCATCCGACACGTTAAAAGACCATAATCAAATGCATGTCACGGGACATTGCCTTAACAGTTTCTTGTTCATCGCTTTCCTTTACAACCGGACAGTAGTTTACCGAAAGGTAATATACGGAACAAGTAAACTGGATGTGTGCTTTCCGATACCGGGATAGCAGTGGATTACACGAACCTAAATGTTTTTAGCCAAAATATTGATCCACAAATATATTTTGCAACACCGATGGTGGGTCAAATCAGAAAACTTGTCTAGGGTAAAATCTAGCTTGAATTTTTAAAAGTTCAAATGTTTTCATAAAGATCCAATTTCCTAAAGGATCTACATTTTCATAGTCATGTGGGACTGTAAACCGCCTTTCAAATGTGCACTTTGCTTTGGAAACCGAAAGTAAATCGGCTATTTGATTGCAAGTGTCATTGACCTAAACCCGAGGCAACTGTGGATGACACACCCACCTTTAACCATGGTTCTATTGTTAATATCATTGTTTATACCGCTCTATCAAAATCACTGATGTACAAAGTGTGAAGAATAAAGAAGTGATTCGTGTGATGTATTATATTATTTCAAGACTGTATTGCTTGAGGACAAGCAACGCTCAAGTGTGGGGATATTGATAAGGCTAAAAAGGAACATATATTTCATAGCAAAATCCCCCAAGAAAGACAAGATTTTAGTTGCAATTGTTCCATTTTCGAGTAATATTCGTTTATTTTAAATAAGTGCGAAGACAAAAGGCGAAAACGAAGATTTGAAGACGCAAAGGTCCAAAAAGCTCAAAAGTACAAGATACAATCAAAAAGGTTCAAATTATTGATGAAGAACGTCTAAAAATGACAAGAGTACAAGTTACAAAACGCAAAGTACACGATATAAAATTGTACTAAAGGGCGTTCGAAAATCCGGAACCGAGGCATGAACCAACTTTCAGCGCTCGACGCAACGGTGTAAAAATTACGAGTCAACTATGCACAAGAATAAAATATAATATTTAAATAATTCATAATAAGAATAATATTAAATAATAAAAAGTTGTTAATTGAGCATAGTTCAGGGGTCATAAATGAAAATTTCAATTCTAATTTCGCTATAAAAGCGATGATTTACGATCAATTTGAGGACACTTTTTTTCGATCATTTTTTCTATCTTTTTCTTATTTTTCTATTTATCAATATCAATATCTATAATTTATATCTATAATTCTCTATCATAATGTTAATGTAATCAGATATAACAATAATCTTAATTTTAATTTTAAATTATGATAATAATAAGATTTATGATAGAGATCGTTTGAGTGTGTAAGTCGAAATTCTGTCCGTGTAACGCTACGCTATTTTTAATCATTGTAAGTTATGTTCAACCTTTTTACATTAATGTCTCGTAGCTAAGTTATTATTATGCTTATTTAAAACGAAGTAATCATGATGTTGGGCTAATTACTAAAATTGGGTAATTGGGCTTTGTACCATAATTAAGGTTTGGGCAAAAGACCGACACTTGTGGAAATTGGACTATTGACTATTAATAGATGGGGGGTATTGTCTAATTGAGTGACAACTCATTGGAGTCTGTCAAACCTATCTTCAAATTAATTATCCTAATAATTAATAATGATTATGGTTGTCCTATTTAGTGACGTTCATATGGAATCTATTATAATCATTTAATTAATTATTCGGGTTGGGTAATTGATTATTCAAACTGATCAAGTGGGTAAATTAATATTCATATCTAATCAAAACAGGGGTAGATTACATACAGTGATAACTGGTGTAATTGTTGACAGAAGTGATAACTGCGTCACAGTTTAAATCCTTAATTAGTTGGAATATTTGACTTCGGGTATAAGGGTAATTTGACGAGGACACTCGCACTTTATATTTATGACCGATGGACTATTATGGATAAAAACCAGATAGGTATCAAATAAACCATGACAAAGGACAATTAACCCGAGTAACAATTAATTAAAATCAAAACGTCAAACATCATGATTACGGAAGTTTAAATAAGCATAATTGTTTTATTGTATTTTTCATCGCACTTTTATTTTCTGTCATTTTATTTTCTGTCATTTTATTTATCGCAATTTATTTTACGCACTTTAATTTTTGTCATTTATTTTTACGCTTAAAATCGACAAACCGGTCATTAAACGGTAAAACCCCCATTTTATAATAATACTACTACTTATTTATATATATATTTTTACAAATAAACTTAATAATATAGCGTTAACTTCACCAGCTCCCTGTGGAATGAACCGGACTTACTAAAAACTACACTACTCTACGATTAGGTACACTGCCTATATGTGTTGTAGCAAGGTTTAGGTATATCCACTCGATAAATAAATAAATAAAACTTGTGTAATATTTCGTCGCATTTTGTAGTAAAAATTAATACTATTTCGTACACCCCGCTGCACACATCACATCTTTATTTGATTCGATTGATATTAAGATATATTATTTAGAAAGTTTAAGGTAATTAAAATAAACGTTGGTGTATAAAGGAATTATATCTAATTAAGTATAAAGCGTAAACGTTACTTTCGATTTGGTAAACGACTTTAAATTATACTTTGTAATGTAGTTAGTTTCGAAAATCTAGATATAGTACTATTATATAAATATTTTAAACATATATATGGTACAAATTTACAATTTTAATTAAAAATATATATTTTAACTATTCATAAAACGTCGTGATTTAAAATAAAATATTTTGACAAACAACGAGCCACTGATTTATAGAAGTAAATGACCACAACACTCAATTATATAAGTCACATTTTTTATAAAGTAATTTGTTGATGAGAAAGTCAAATTATTAATAAGGGTACGCGTCGCGTATCGTAAAAGGCTAGTTTTCCAAATGTACGAGAGTGCGCTTGAAAAACCGAAAGTGGTACATGAGTCGTGAGACCACGTACGTGTCATTTTTGTAAAAAGTATATTTTTACCATGAACGTAAATATAATATAATATATAAGTAATTATATAAATTAAATATAATAAATATATAATAATAATAAAATGATGTCGGTAGTCAAAATTAATGGAACATGGGCTGAAATTATAAGCCATGCGATTGCATGGTTACAACTCTCAAACCCCATGCAATCGCATGGTGGGAGTTGGTGGCAAAGTTCTTTAAAAGCTCGACGATTTCGGTTCATGTTTGCACACACTTCTCAATCTCTGCTCTCTATAATTATATCCATATTATTATTAATTATATTATTTATATTATTAAGATTAATAATATTATTAATCTTATTATTAATATTAGTATTAGTATTATTATTATTAGTATTATTTAGGAGTGATATTATTAGTATTATACATAAAATACTACGACGAGGTTCTGCCCGCGTGCTCTCAAAATGAATTTTTTGAGCGGGATAGAGCTATGGAAATTATGGGTTATAGCTATGGAGGTTATGGATAATGTTCGGGGGTTATGCTCATGAGGTTAAATTAGTGTTTATCATCTCCGTTGTGTTTACGTACCTTTCCTGCAATATTGAATCTCAATATTGATACGTGAGTACTCATAATTTAATTTTTACATACTAATAGTGTATCCCTGACTAGTGCTCGAGAAAATAGGATTATGCATGCTTGTACTTTTGATATTGCCATTAGGTAGGTTATGTTGAATCCTAAATTAGTTACACCTACGGTTGAGATAAGGTATAAGATATGCATGTCCTTGGAAAGCTAGCGAAAAACTATAAACTTTTCATTTAGATATCGAATTGATTCGATGAACGGATTAGAAGTTATTGTCAATTGAATTTTTGTATTATTATTAAAAATGATTATTATTATCGTCATTATTATCGTCGTTATTATCGTCGTTCTAATCTTATTATTATTATTATTATTATTATTATTATTATTATTATTATTATTATTATTATTATTATTATTATTATTATTATTATTATTAATAATATTTTCAATAAAAAGTAATATCATTAAACATTGTTATTTTTATTACTATTGTTATTATCATTATTATAATAATAATAATTATTATTAGTATTATTATAATTAAAACTAATATTAGTAACACGTAATTATTATGATTACTATTATTATCATCAAAATGAACGCGTTATAAAAGACGACTTAAAAACTATTAACAAATTAATTAGGAAATAATGAGTATGAGTATCATAATGAAATTAAAATATTGTAAGATATTGATTTAGATAAAATTATCGTTCTTGTTATTTTTATCATTATTATTATTATTATTAAAAGTATCGATAATATTAAAACTATCATTTTTGACAAAAATTATCATTTTAATAGAAATGTCATTGTTACTATAAAATATCATTATTATTATCATTTTAAATAAAATGGTTATTTTAAAGTATCGTAAATATTGAAGTTATCATAACTAGAATTATCATTTTATCATAATATCATTTTTAGTAAATATAAACATTGATATTTTTATTAATAGAATAATAATCATTATTATTACAAAATAATACAACATTTACTTATTATTATTATCAATGTTATTTTATCAAGATAAAAATGTAATACAAATAATATAATTACATTAATAAAACCTATCATAACATTTTTATGATATTCAATGAACTTTATAAATTTTATTATCCAAGATATATAAAAAGTATATTTTTATATATAAAGTTTTATTTATTAATAAATAAATTATATTATTTACTCTAATAAATCTTTTAAAAATATTTAAAATATAAAACGACGATATTTAATCTATATAATAATCATTTTGGAAATCATTTTGAGTCAAATTGACTTTTGTTAACTTTTGCATATTAGTCTCGAGCATTAGGATTGTGGTACACTATGACTTGACTTAAATTATTAGACAAATATTGACCAACACATAAATATATATAATTAATATAGGTTTGTGAATCCGAGGCCAACCTTACACTTGTTCAATGATGTTATATGTATTTTTACTACGAAATACAGTATGGTGAGTTTCATTTGCCTTTTTAACCTTTATATTTTTGGGCTGAGAATACATGCACAATTTTTATAAATGTTTTACGAAATAGACACAAGTAATTGAAACTACATTATATGGTTGAATTATCGAAATCGAATATGCCCCTTTTTATTAAGTCTGGTAATCTAAGAATTAGGGAACAGACACTCTAATTGACGCGAACTCTAAAGATAGATCTATCGAGCCCAACAAGCCGCATCCAAAGTACCGGATGCTTTAGTACTTCGAAATTTATATCATGTCCGAAGGAGGATCCCGGAATGATAGGGATATTCTTATATGCATATTGTGAATGTCGGTTACCAGGTGTTCACCATATGAATGATTTTTTGTCTCTATGCATGGGACGTATGTTTATGAGAATTGGAAATATGAAATCTTGTGGTCTATTAAAATTATGAAGTGATTCTTTATGATAAACTAATGAACTCACCAACCTTTTGGTTGACACTTTAAAGCATGTTTATTCTCAGGTTTGAAAGAAATCTTCCGCTGTGCATTAGCTCATTTTAAAGATATTACTGGGAGTCATTCATGACATATTTCAAAAGACGTTGCATTCGAGTCATTGAAGTTCTTTAGAGATTATTATTAAGTAAATGACAGATTAGGTCATTTATAGTTTGGATATTATGAAATGGTATGCATACCTGTCAACTTTCGATGTAATGAAAGTTTGTCTTATAAAAACGAATGCAATGTTTGTAAAATGTATCATTTAAAGGTCAAGTACCTCGCGATGTAATCATATGTTGTTGTATTTGTTCCTATGGATTGAGACAGGTCGCTTCATTATCGGTCCCACTACTTTGGTCTCGGGGGTAAAGTTTTCAACGTTATCGTTTTCCCAAGAGTACCAATTTGTCACCCTTATTTCTTCTTCATCCATTGATGGATTGATGATTTTGTCGGTAGAGGCTAATGTGTCGATATGTTGTGAAATTGGTAAGACTGAATAAAAAGTATCATCGGGATAATTGGTGATTTCGGAGCTCTCGAATTCATCAAAATTCGATGATATGAGATTTTCTTGCACACGAATCCTCAGATCAACAGGTGTGTAATCTGATAGAGTTTCAGCTTGCCGATTTACAAACTCTCTCATTTGTTCATTTTGAGCATCAAGTTCTTCGAGTTTGATTTTTATATAATCTAAAGAATTTTCAGACACATAATTTTCCTCGTCATCTGGTTGTTGAGTTTGGATATATTCTTGGGAATAATCCCAATTTGAATTGTATTCTTCATAATCATTCCATTCAGGTTCTGTGGGTGAGTAATTTTCCATAGGAATGTAATAATAACATTCCCATGTTGAGTGATAATCTCCACAGATTTCACAACCAGTTATTGTTTCGTCATTCGTGATCCAAGATTGACCGAACGAATTGTCATCAACACCCGTTTGAGAGTATTGATTTCGTATGTCATAAAGAGTTTCCAGAATATATTCGAGATTTTCCATAATGTGCTTATTACCAAATTTTAGCTACAATGTGGTGCATTTACTGATTATCCTATTAGTTATAAAATAAAAAATTATATAAGTTATCAAATTAATAGACTTTTCTGATTTTGCCCACGTTTCGAATAGCCAATAGATGCAGCAGGTAGCCAGGACCCTTTAAATCGGAAGCCCACAACTCGCCACTAACAAATCCAACTATTACTATGAATCAGAAAATTTGGATGTCTATCAATTTAACCGCTTAAAATAATTTTTCGTTTGGAATTTTAGAGAAGAAATAGAAAATATATGTCCTAAAAACTAGCGTGTCGAGAAATAAGAAAGAAAAAGATTACGCGTTGAAAAACATCGAAAAATAAAAATAAGAAAATAGCGCGTCGTATCTTAAAAGGTACTAAAATTTATAAACAGCGTCGCAAAAATCTAAAGCACCTAAATCTTAGTCTAGAGAAAAAGCACTTAAGGGATTTTACGGCAAAGCCTAAAAATCTAGAAATATAAAATAACTACGGCAAAAACAAATTTTAAAACTAATTACGAACGACAAATATAAAATAAACGATACAAATACAAATTATAATAAAAATACAAATTTTATAAAAATATTATTTTTATATTATTATTATATAAAAATATTAATCTATATAATTAATAACAATAATAATACATATAAATAAAACTTGATATTACAAATTAATAATAAAACTAGATATTAATTATATTAAATAATAAAACCCTAAAAATTAAATATTATAATAATAATAATAAATAAAACCCTACTTCGTAATTAATGTGTATCAGGTCAGGCCTGTCAGACCAGACTCCGCGATCGCTATGTGGTTTGCCTATTTTTCTCCGAGATCGCGGAGATATGTAGGGGGCCAAAACAGGTTCGTTTTCTTTTTTTTTTCTTTTTTTTAATTTTATATTGTTTTTCTAAAAATTATATAAAAATATTTATACAAATATATATTAAAAATTATAGCGTTTCGCCGAGTCCCCGGCAGCGGTGCCAAAAACTTGATGTCGTGCGAGGTGTACGTGAAATACTATATATTTTTGATACGAAAAGCGATACAGATTACACAAGTTTTAATTATTTATTTACAGATGGATATACCTAAACCTTGCTACAACACTATAGGCAGTGTACCTAATCGTAGAGTAATATAGTTTTTAGTAAGTCCGGTTCGTTCCACAGGGAGATGGCTTAATTCACACTATATTTTTAACAACTATATTCGTACAAAATATATTATATATAGTAATAATATATAAAAGGGGGTTTACCGTTTAATGACCGGTTTGTCGATTTTATATTTTAAGTGAAGCGTAAAGTAAATGACAATAATTAAAGTGCGTAAAATAAATAACAATATAATAATTATGCTTATTTAAACTTCCGTAACCATGATGTTTAACGTTTTGATTATAATTTATTACCCTGGGTTAATTGTACTTTGTCCTGGATGTATTTGAAACCTATCTGGTTTTTGACCATAATAGTTCATCAGTCATAATTGTAAAATGCTCGGCAATTTTAACCTTATACCCGAAGTCAAATATTCCAACTAATTGGGGATTCGAACTGTAACAAGGTCTTAATACTTTGTTTAATGAATACACCAGGTTATCGACTGTGTGTAATCCAAGGTTTTAATACTTTGTTAACAATTACACCAATTAACCTTGAATGTAATCCACCCCTGCTTTAATGAGTCCATTTACTATTAATCCATCCCCGTGTCCGGTAAAATGAACAATAATTCGTACTTATAAATATCCCGCCCATCGTGTCCGATTAAGCGTATGTGGTTATATATAGATACGTCAAATCATAACCTTTATATTAAATTAACGAGGTATCGTTAATTTAATATAAAGTCCATTAATAGCTCATAGTCTAATTTCCACAAGTGTCGTTCTTTTGTCCAAACCCCAATTATGGTACAAAGCCCAATAACCTCATCTTTAATATTTAGCCCAACATCATAATTACTTTGGCTCAAATAAGCATAATAATAACTTAGTTACGAGACATTAATTTTAAAAAGGAGAACATAACTTACATTGAGTATTTATCGCGTAGTGTTACACGGACAGAATTTCGACTTCAAAACCCGTAAAATAACCTTTTCATAACCCAAACTAATCTAATATAAAACTAAACTAATATTATATATATATATATATATATATATATATATATATATATATATATATATATATATATATATATATATATATATATATATATATATATATATATATATATATATCTTACAGAGGGAGTAATATATTTATTTTTGTGTTGAACTCAGCAGAAGCTCGTGCCTTTTATAGGCATTTCTGATTTTGGCTGCTCCGCTATCGCGAAGCATTTGTGCCTTCCAGCTCCGAGATCGCGGATTTTCGCAAATCCAGCTCACCATTTTTGGATTTTTATTTGTTGACATATTTATTAAATATATATATAATATATAAATAATTTATATAATTATTTATATATTATAATTTTATTCTTGTGCATAGTTGACTCATAATTTTTGGTCCATTGCGTCGGGCGTTGACAGTTGGCTCAGGTCCCGGTTCCGGATTTTCGAACGTCCTTTCGTACAATTTAATATCTTGTACTTTGCATTTCACAACTTGTACTCTTGTCATTTTTAGACGTTTCTTATCAATAAATTGAACCACTTGGATTGTATCTTGTACATTTGAGCTTTTTGGACGTTTGCGTCTTCAAATCTTCGTTTTTGCCTTTTGTCTTCGCACTTATTTAATATAAACGAATATTACTTGAAAATAGAACAATTGCAAATGAAAACTTTACATATTGGAAGGATATTGCTACTAAATATATGTTCATTTGGAGCACTATCAAACGCAACCACAAATATTGCTTGAAAATGTAGATCAAGCGTCATAAAATAAAAATAAGTGACTTATTTAAAACGGATTTTCAGTAGCCGTGCAACGCACAGGTTCAAAACCTAGTAAAACATATATACATAAACAATAAGTAATGAATATTAAACAATTAACTAGTATAATATATAATATAAAAGATTTAGAGTTGTCATTAATACGATTTAATTGAAGATGACATGTAAATTTGGTCTGCTGGTGGTTCTAGCCCGTTCTCCAGACGTTCTATCATACTGATTTTAGATAATTTGACTCACGACTAACATTCTAGAATAAGGTTATTTTGTTATATGTGCTCATCTTTTTTAGGTGTTTCAACTTTGATTGTCTGCCCACTAAAAAAATCTGTTGGATCATTCTCTTGAGTTGCAGAGCGTCTCTTGTTCGATTTGCAACTATATGTTTGAAGATGTTGCGCACTTTTTTTCCTATAGCCTTTTGCTATGCAAGTTTGGGTATACGTTGTTTGGACGCAAATAATCACGCAATACTCATACGAAAAACTTTAAAAATAAAATAAAATGATAGTAAAAATGTGAGTACTCACAATGTAAATACTCAAATGTTCACTTGTTATTAACCAATCAACGGGTATTTTCATTGAGTGAGAATATATATTATCGGTGGAACGTGAATTTAGTTGAATTTTCTAAAACTTTATGCATTTTCAAAGTGGATAGTTATAATTGGATACTAGGAGTAACTTTCAATGAAACTCACTACAAGGACAACACTACGAGTTCATTAATTTTGTACTAATGAGCAGAGAGATGACATGTACGTTGCTGCGACCTATGATTTCATTATATACCTTTAACATTATTTCAGTAGTAGAGATAATTCGCTCATTGCGAGTGCAAACTCGTTTGCAGCAATATTCGGTTAAACCCTACACACTAAACATTATTTATGTAGTTTATTATAATACGCATATTGAAATTTGGTAAAAACCTTTTATCAACTGAAAAGTAAGAAAAATTAAAAACAAATATGCATAAAAAAGTTTTAAACAATTAAAAAAGTGATCCTCGTAGCCTTTAGGCAAAATAGCAAACGACGAAGTGTAATGGTGTAACGACATACCAAGAAATGTAAGAAGGAAAAATTTGAGGTCACTTTTTGTATTTAGCATAATATTCTCCCAGTCCCAGTTTTACTGTAAACCGACTAAAACACATAATTAAACAAAATGTAGACATCACACTTTACCTTTTGTAAAGATTACAATTTTATCATTTACCTTTTACCTTTTTTTTTTGTTAAATACATTAAATTATGCAAACAAGAACTTTAAATAAGTATCTTTACTTTCTTATAAAAATGATTTTTTTATAACATTTTATTTAATTTTTTGTTGAATGCATAATTACATAAACTATTCTCTTATAAAAAGACAATTAATTTAAGACAATTTAAATTGAGATAATGCACAATATAATAGTGCACAATTTAATTTAAGATAAAATTATGCCATTGGTCCCTGACGTTAGCTCAAATGCGTGATAGCCATTTATGTTTATTTTTGACGTGGTTGGTCACCCACGTTTGCACTAGTTACACGGTTGGCCCCTCTGCCTAACAATAATTAATTTTTCAGTTATAATTAGTCAATTGTATGGCATGTGAGAGTATTTTTGTCTTTTTTTTATTTTTTTTATTTTTTATCTTTCTTTGTCATCTAACCCACCTTAACCCTTTCCTTTCATCTTCAACGAACCATTAAATCTAAAACCGTAAATCAGTAATCCCAAAACTCTGATACGATATGTTCGTGTAATTTTTTTTAAGTTTGAAAATCTTGTTGTAAAGTAAAAAAAATAACTTAAACAATTTTTCAGATGTTTCAGAAGAAATAAATAAAGCAAACCTTTGAATATTATAGTACTTTTTGGTTTAGCAAATGACATAAGCTCAATAAAACCTATATTTATTATATCAACATTTGTAATCTCGAAACCATATAACATCTGTAACGACCTTGTATTTTCCAACGTTTATTTATTAATAATTCACTATTAATGCTTGCGTTTTAATAAACGTGTTCTTATACGTGTTACTTGTTACCGTATTTAACTTTTCATGGCCCGACTTGTCTTTGTGACACACATACTTTTCACGAATAATATTTTTGAATATTATTTACATTCATGATTAATTAATATTGATCATTTTTAATTAACTAATGTTACTAGTTAATTACTTGGGCTTTGTTTATTTAATTTGTTACTTACTTGGACTTGGACCTTTATTAATGTACATGGACTTGGAAGCCCACCCTACTCTCTTAATGGACTAGTTAGCCCACTTTTATGCAAGTATTACATTAAGGCTTAACTTAGATTAATTAGTGAATGAGGAATCTACTTACAAGTACACTTACACCATTTTCCCATACCATTTAGCTTTAATGCCATTCCAAGCTCTCACCATTCTCCAACACAAGAAAGTAGATTTGGACCCTTCCCCTTTGAGCTTGAAAACCGTCGGCCTTGAGGGGTGTTGGGGGAGTTCAAATTTTTATTTTTATTTTGTTACTTATTAGCTAGTATTACTTCATTCTTTACACATACATACATACACCACTTTTCTCTCAACTTTCTCTCATTTCTTTTCTCTCAAATATTGTAAGTAACATGAACTATTTCTTCTTCTTTCTTTTCTTTAAAAACCGAATCATAAACACATCATCATCATCATTACTTGTTCTTTGTTGTTGTTTAATTACTTGTAGTTGTTTGTTGTTGTTAAAGATCAAGTTCTATAACTTGTATCTTCATGTAATCTTGGTTACTTTCATCTTTTCTTTGATGAAGAACCAAGAACAAGAATCTAAACTTTCTAGTTTATGGTTCTACACTTAAATGTTTTAAAGATTTAAAGTTCATAAGTTTTAAAATCATACTTGTGTTCATGTTAGTAAACTTGAGGTTTACTTTCTTAAAGATAAAAGCCTTGGCTTGAATCTTTCTAAGTATGAACAACCATGAACTTATTACTTGTAGAATTAGTTTATCTCTTCATTTTATGTACTTTAAAGTTGTGATGTTGTTAATTTGGTCAAGTATTACTAGTTAATCTTGATCTCATATTTCTTGAAACTAAAAGTTAACTTTATAAGTTCAAGAACATGGAAGTATAACGTTCTAGTTATAACTTCAAACACTTATGTTGGATCTAAGTTTATATAGCTTATGGTCTTCTAATTTTGTTGTAAATAAAAGCTTATAAGCTTACATACATTTTACAAGTTGAAAATCTAAGTTTCATAACTTATGGTTTCATTAAAGTGAAGATCCAAGTTCTATAACTTAGGATCTAACTTAAGAACACTAGATCTAGACTTTCTAGTCTATGATCTTTAAGATCTATCTAAGATCTAAGTTCTACAACTTAAGATCTTTATTACATAGTTTACTTTCAAGTTTGTAGCTTAATATTACTAGTAGAACTCATGTATGTGTCGGATCTAAGATCTTGATGTAACTTTGGTTCATCAAACTACATACAACTCTTAAGTGAGTTGTGCTACATATATTAGACTTACACTAGTGTTATGATGGTCAAACCTTGGTTAAGATGATGCAAACCCATCAACGAGTTGTACACTTGAAGCTATACGCATCAAGGATGAGGACCGTGATGAGCATCAAGCACCAAGAACCCACCAGAACACATTTACTTACTATTTATGGAACTGATCAAACTACTTGGGCTACTGGAAAGTTGATTTTCAGTTATTTCAGTTCGAGTATATGATTTTCCGTTTAGACCTCGTCTTAATCCGAGTTACGGTTTAGGATCTATGGCCTCCCGAAAGTGTCATAACCCGTCCTTAACCCTAAGAACGAGTTAGATAACGTATGATTTCATTGCGAGGTATTGACCTCTATATGAGACATTTTTAAAAGAAAACTGCATATATTTTACATTACAAACCACAAATCTTATTTTTGATACAAGCTTTAGACGATAGAAAGATGATTATCGTTTAGCGATAATCTTCGACTTACAAACTTTACAAATAATGATAACAACACGATTTCTAGTATATTTTACAACACAAATCCTCGGGTATGCAGTTTTATTTTTGACACAAATATGCGTACGCAAGATCCTGCTCAAATTCAACATAATGCAGCGGAAGCTTCTAATTATCACCTGAGAATAAACATGTTTAAAACGTCAACATAAAGTTGGTGAGATATAGGTTTAATGCCGGCAGCAATATATATATATAGACCACAAGATTTCATATATAAACATTTTCATAAAAATATTCTAAGTGGTTGAGCACTTGGTAACCATACTTAACATTCAATCACGTCGCATATTCCCTTTAATATGAAATCTTACTACACCGTACCAAGTGTAGTCACAAAACGAAGTACTGTGCAACCGTTGAATACTGGTCGTCCAGTCCGGTTGGGGTTGTCAGGCCCGATAGATCTATCAACAGGATTCGCGTTTACAATACCGCTGTAAATATTAGTTACCAAGCTATAGGGAAGTATGCCAGTGGTACAACTCAACGTAGAATATATTTTTCAGTTACTTGTGTCCATATCGTAAAACATAAAATACATGTATTCTCATCCCGAAATATTTAGAGTTTAAAAGTGGGACTATATACTCACTATTGTCTTGAAGATATGAAATTTTGACTTGGTCTCCGATTGATATCACGAACCTATCCATATATAATATATCAATATATTTTCTTTTTAAGAAATAAACGTTTCATATATATACTTTTAATACTTTTATAATTCCTTAGTCCGTAGTTAGCAGTCTGATGTTAGTAGTCCACAATTAGTTGCTTAATAAAGTAAATAAATAAATAAAGACCACATCGTATTCATGTTGATCGGAATTAATCTTGACCCACGGTACCGGTGTTGTCAAATGACGTGTTGCGTACATAAAGTACCGGTGTTGTCAAATGACGTGTTGCGTACATACGTGAGGTCTTATGATTAATCTTCTCGTGTTGTTTACGGGTGGTCCTGAAATATATAAAATTAAATTACGAGTACATATATATAAAATATCATGTTATTTTAGAAAGATGTGATTTATTTAATTTTTCTCCAATTATTTTCGTGGCTAAACAAGCTTTGGACACCCGATCTTATTTTGGTCATAATTTCTTCGTTACAACTCCGTTTTCGTTGGTTCAAATTGCCACTTCCTTGGATCGAGTCCCTCTTTAAGACTATGAACTGTAAATACCTTAGTTTGTATTCAAAATCACACGGCATAGGTGAAACTTTAGTGAAACTTATGAAGTTAAACATTTTCCTTTATGTAAACAACCTTAAATAATTATTTTTCTAAAAATACATATACTTTGAATTAAATCATGAAATTTTTATGTATTATCATATTCATAGAAAATATCATTTTTCCAGAAAATAAACCTCCAATTCAAGGTTCAAAATAGTTTTTAATTATCCAACCCAAAACAGCCCCCGGTTACACTCCGACACCGTAGATTCAGTTTTTAAGGTGTTCTTTGAAAAACCAAGTTATACCTTGTTAAGTTAGCATATAATTAAGATATGTTACAGGTATTGAAGTATTTTAAAAGTTAAGTTAGAAGGATCTATTTAGTTTGCGAACAAGTTTGAAATCATTCAAACTATGTTCTAGTTTATAAACTCTTATATATATAGCTATAAATATATGAATTGAAAAAGAGTTGAAGTAGAGTTTTTACCTCAAGTTTAAAATGTAAAGTTGCTGGAAAGAAGTAGTAAAATAAAAGTTGAGAGAGTTCTTGCAAGTGTGTGTGAAAATTGGAAGTAAAATTTGGAAAATGAATGTGTAAAAATGAGTTAGAAATGGTGCTTATTTATAGGCTTGAAAATTTGGTTTTTAGTAAAAATATCTAAGATAAGTTAAAATTTATTATGTCATGAATGACATATTATTCCAATAATTGAAGATTTCTATTGGTATATACCAATAGTAAATACTTCTAGAAGCTGTGTATAGTACCCTAGATATACGTATAGGATTATTGAGGAAACGGAACGAGAATTCAAATATAACTATCTTTTGTAAATATACTTATATTGTTTTATGTATAAAAGCCCTTTAAAAATGATTAAATACATTACTTATACGATATATGTATAAACATTATAAATCATCAATATTTATGTCAAATAACGTTACGTATGGTTATTGTTTTGAAAACTTAAGTTAGTAGTTTCAAAATATACTTATGACTTTTTGTTATTAATACAAAATGAGATATTAAAACATCCTTAGATCATGTTAAATATGTATGTATAATTATCATATATTGTATAGTTCGTGATATCATCGGTCAAACTAGACGGTCAAACGTTGTGTAAAACTCTTTTCAAAAACATAAGTCTCAACAATTTGGATTGCTTATCATGTTGGTAAGGTTTAATTTATGTAAATATTAATCTCATAAGTATAGAACGATCGGAAAAGTCCGGGTCATTACAGAAAGTCACTACACCCTATTAACGTTGTGCTAAAATTTCTGACCTACTCGCACTTAAACCATCACCACGGTCAAATGAAGATGAGTTTGGTTCTGGAAAATGGTCAGCCTCTAGGGGACTCATACACGGAGCCATGGACACTAGTCTCACCTCATTTCAGTTTGTATAGAGGTCGTGGCGACTGAACGAAGTCAGCCTTTATTTCAAACCCTAGTCTTGACTTAAAACTTACTTTACACTTTTTGTTTAATGATGAATGATGATAGTACTTAAGACCTAAATTACATACTTTTAAACCTTTGGAAACGATTTACTGACTTAGTAACTTTTAACTTAGGTTGAGGACCTTCCGGACCAACCACTTGCTTACTATTTCCGCGTATCGACTTTTACTACTTTTCACTGTGAGTTATAGCATCCCTTTTTACTTTAACTATTTTGGGAACTGAGAATACATGCGCATTTTACGTTTTACATACTAGGCACGAGTACTTAAACTTATCATATGTGTGGGTTATACAACGGCATAAACTTTCCCCTTAGCTCGATAACGTTTAGTCATTGGTCTTTGAACCGGTGAACGCGAATCTTAAATATGGATCCATAGGGTTTGACATCCCCACTCGGGCTAGTAGCGCTAGCATTTAACGGGTGTTTAATACTTCGTAAACTTACGCACTCGCCAAGTGTACTTTTAGGGGGTGTTATTTACGTTAAGTTAGTTACCAAGTGCCCACGGTTATACATATACTTTTCATACTATTTTGAAACGCTGTTGAAGCGCTGAAATCTTGTGGCCTACTTTACATTACTGTTATACTTAAACTATAGCTCACCAACCTTTGTGTTGATATTTTTAAGCATGTTTTTCTCAGGTGCTTAAGGTTTGATTGCTTCCGCTGTAGTTGCCATGCTTTGTAGACTCCCGCTGCGCTTATTAGAGATGTCGTCGCATGAAACGTTTATTTTGCATTCAAACTATGTTACTTTTGAAACATTGAATTTGTAACGACCTATGGGTCACATACTATTATTAATTGCTTCTATTCATAGAAGCATACTATCGGTTGTTAAACATTTGACATTGGTTAAGACGTCACCTTTATTCATGAATGCAAACTTTTTTTGAAACAGCATATAGTATTTGACCTTGTAATGATCCTGTTGTTGATGATTCGTACATGATGGTTTTGTACGGGGCATCACATTTTGTATCAGAGCATTGGTTGTAGGGAATTAGGTTGCATTAGTGAGTCTAGACCGACTCGAATAGGATTCACTAATAGGACTAATCTACAACTTGCTAGTTTACTTGTTTCTGCGAAACTTGCTGCATGCTGCTGTTTACTTTTACTACTATAAGCCATATATTGTTACTTGCTTTCACTTCTGCATGCTATTACCTGCTTTCGATTGCATGCTACTTGTCGTTATTGTCATGCTACTTACTGCTATAGATGATCTAGACTGTCGTAGTTACTTTGCCTAATACGTTCTTGATTTATGACTTACTGACATGGAAAAAGTTATTTTTCCTTGTTCAGATGTCAGATGTCCCGCCTGTTATTATTTTGGAGAGCGACTCAGACTCATCCGCCACCTCGCCTGCCATTGTTGCCGATTCTCAGATCCCGTCGTCGACACCCTCCAGTGACTCTGGCGCTCCATCCTCTGGAGCCAGTAGCCATGCACCCGGCCCAGTGATCATCTCAGACGGACATGAGGATCCACCGGAGATTCCAGCTCCACTCCTCCCAGGACCCTCGGAGCCACAGCACCATTCCGGTGGTGCTGTGATTCCTGGGGAACATGGGGAAGGTCCGTTCCGTAATGAGCATAACCATTGGTGCCGACGCCTTCCTGATGGACGTCTCGTGCCGATCCTGCCTTTCAGATACCGACTGATGATAGCCGGCCGAGCAGAGCCACCCGTGCAGCCACCCCCAGCTGATTCAGACGACCCATCATCTGCTGACTCATCATCCGACGACTCATCCTCCGATGACTCCAGCGACGAGGATTCCGATGAGGACCCTGATGAGGCACCCTTGCAGCCACCCTCCACCCCGCCGAAGAAGCGATATCATTTCGACGGTACCGTTATTCCAGGGGTTAACGGAGGTAGATCGTTCATTAACGCACGTAGACTTGGGACTAGGGTTACCGCCCGTAAGCAGCTTGTGCCGTATCCTGCTAATCCATTCATACGTAAGGCTCCCCGTTACGCAGCATCTACTTCTAGTGCCGGATCGTCTGCACCACCAGCTCCACCTGCACCACCTGCACCATCAGCACCGCCTGCTCCACCAGCCTCTCCCTCTGTCGAGGAACTGACGAGGGAGGTGGATACCCTCCGTGCTCGGGTAACTGAGCTCGAGGACCAGGTGTCCCACATGATGGACATCCTTTACCCACCGTCACCATAGAGCATTTGTATTAGATTTCTTTATGTAATCTCGTTTGTAGTTTCATGTTTTACTTATGTATTGTACGAACCTATGCGGATGTATGCAACTTTTATTAATGAATGAAACTTTGGGTTGTTTAACTTTTGTACGGTGTTCTATTTACGTTACTATATGATGATTTTGTGGTATCTGAATCTATTTGCGTTACCTAATTAACATGTGTTGTGTTGATTCCATGTTGGTTACTATATACTGTATTATTATAATTGAATACTGGATTTTGACTTGAGTCAAAAATTTTGTTTAGAACATC
The DNA here is from genome assembly GCF_046630445.1 of Rutidosis leptorrhynchoides. Lineage (NCBI taxonomy): Eukaryota > Viridiplantae > Streptophyta > Magnoliopsida > Asterales > Asteraceae > Rutidosis > Rutidosis leptorrhynchoides. Next base: position 172,089,636 of record NC_092333.1, read on the forward strand.
AATGGCCAACGGAAGATCAACGCCTATAGCAGCATAGATCGAAGAAATGATCACTGAACGAGTAGCCGCAGCTTTAGCGGAAATGAACCCCCAAGCCCCACCAGTTAACCAGCCTATTCGTAATGGGTGTACTTATAAGGAATTCCAAAGCTGCAAGCCCCACAACTTTAGTGGTACTGAGGGGCCAGTTGGTCTCACTAGGTGGTTTAAGAAATTAGAATCGGTGTTCCGTGTAAGCAACTGCTCAGAGATGAACAAAACCAAGTATGCCTCATGTACGCTGCCGGACGGCGTACTAACCTGGTGGAACACACTTGCTCAGGCCAAGGGTATTGACGAGGCTTATGCCACTCCTTGGGAAGAATTTAAAGGGGCCATGATTGAGGAGTACTGCCCCAGAACGGAGATACAGAAGATGGAAACTGAGTTTTGGGGACTGAAAGTGGTAGGAAACGATCTTGATAGTTACAACCGTAGGTATCTGGAATTAGCTTTGATGTGTCCCACGATGGTTACCCCGGAGTTTAAGCGTATCGAAAGGTACTTGTGGGGACTTCCTAAGACCATTAAGGGAAATGTTACCTCTTCAAAACCAGCTGATGTCCCGGAAGCGATGCGCATGGCGCACACCTTAATGAACCAAAATATCAGCGATGAATCGGAAAAGGCAAAATCCGAATCGGGTAGTAGTGAGAAGCGTAAGTGGGACAACAACAAGGGGAGAGTCTATGATCAAAACCCGAGTAAGCGACAAGATGGTTTCAAGGGAAACAACCCCAACCCGAACTATATATATATATATATATATATATATATATATATATATATATATATATATATATATATATATATATATATATATATATAGCTCGAACTCTAACTACAAGGGTAGTCTGCCGCAGTGCAAGAGATGCTACAAGCATCACATCAGGTACTGCAACGTGGTCTGCGAAAAATGTAAAAGGACTGGGCATATTGGCAAAGACTGCAAGATCATCACCCTGAATGTGAAGACAAACCCTACTGGACCGAGAAAGTGCTATGAATGTGGACAGATGGTCCACTTCAGAAATGAGTGTCCCAACAAGCGAAAGGACGGCGGACCACCGCGTGGTAGAGCTTTCAATGTAAACGCAAGGGATGCCCGTGAGAACCCCGACTTGGTCAAAGGTATTTTCACTATCAACAATCTATTAGCTTCTGTCCTATTTGATACTGGTGCCGATAGAAGTTATGTATGTAGACACTTTTACTCTAAGATAAATTGGTCGTTAGTTCCTTTAAAGGAGAGTATTCTTGTAGAGGTAGCCAATGGAAAACTTGAGAAAGTTGACCAAATTAGCCGAGGAACTATTATCAATATAGCTGGTGTGGATTTCGAGATTGACTTGATACCCATTAAGTTGGGAAGCTTTGATGTTATTGTCGGTATGGACTGGTTGACCAAGATAAGTGTGACGACCCGGAAATTTCTGACCAAATTTAAACTTTAATCTTTATATTATTCAGACACGATAAGCAAAGTTTGTTAAGTTAAATCTCAAGAATTTTAAACTGTGTTCATACATTCATTATAACCTCGACCAAATTCCGACGATTCACGAACCGTTATATATAAATAGATATGTATATGTATATATATATTATAACTTGAGAATATTAATAAAGTATTAAACGTATAATACTTTACACGAACGTATTTGTTTCAATATGATTTTCGACGAAAAAAAATATATTAAATGATTGAATTATCAGAAACATTGAATTATGATTACAAGTCTCTGTTGAGAGGTCCACTATGATTTGAGAAAATCTATTCCTCTTAACGATATTCAGAATAATTTGTAAAGCTATTTATAAATAAAAACAAAAAGTGTCATTTACGAAAGTTAGATAAAAGTTAGTGGAGAATTGGTTTCCATAATATTCTATTAATCTATTTTCAAACGTACAAAGACGTTTTCAGTTTAAAAAGAACTTTATTATTAAAACGTATATAACTTTTATAAATATCTAGAATCACTTTTGACAACTCATCACTTAACCAGTATAATAAATATAACGATATTTATATTTTATTTCATTAAATATATATAACGATTTAAATTAATATTATATATATTTATACGCGTATTATACATACATAGTTTTTTTTTACTTTTACTATACTTTAACTTTACCTTTACTTTACTTTAACTTTAATAATTCATACTTTAATAATTCACTTTAATAATTCACTTTAATAATTCATACTTTAATAATTCACTTTAATAATTCATACTTTAATAATTCACTTTAATAATTCATACTTTAATAATTCACTTTTATAATTCAAAAATCTATTATAAATAGAATTCAATAGGTTTCATTATTTCATAGAAACTTGAAAATATATTTCTCTAAACTCTCTCAATTGATATATATATATATATATATATATATATATATATATATATATATATATATATTTGCTCTGTATTATTTCAAGATATTATTAGTATACATAAAATATTACGACGGAGTGCTGTCCGAGTGATTTCAAAATAGTTTTTTTGAATGAGTCGAAGCTAAGGAAATTATTGGTTATAGCTATGGAGGTGATGGGTATGGTTCATGGGTATGCTCGTGAGGTCAATCTAGTGTTTATCATCTCCGTTGCGTCTACGTACTTTCCTGCAATATTGAATCTCAATATTGATACGTTCGTGAATCCGAGGCCAACCTTGCACTTATTAAATGACGTTATATGTATTTTTACTATGAAATACAGTATTGTGAGTTTCATTTGCTCCCTTTTTCTATATATTTTTGGGCTGAGAATACATGCGTTGATTTATAAATGTTTTACGAAATAGGCACAAGTACTAAAACTAATTCTATGTGGGTTTAAACCAGAAATATACCCTTAGCTTGGTAACATTAAACTACTTGTCTATGTACGGTAGGCGTGAATCCTAAAGATAGATCTATTGGGTCTGACAAACCCCATCCTGACTATGGGATGCTTTAGTACTTCGAGGTTATTTTAAACACACCTGATCTGGTGTACTTCAGAGGGTAAAACATGAATGTTAAAGCTTGTTACCGGGTGCCTACAACTTATAGAATACTTTTATACACTTGCGAGTGTACGAATATTTATAGAAACTGAAATCTTGTGGTCTATTACTAGTACGGAAATGATGGATTATGATAAACTAATGAACTCACCAACCTTTTGGTTGACACTTTAAAGCATGTTTATTCTCAGGTATTAAAGAAATCTTCCGCTGTGCATTAGCTCATTTTAAGGATATTACTTGGAGTCATTCAAGACATACTTTGAAAGACGTTGCATTCGAGTCGTTGAGTTCATCAAGATTAATATTAAGTCAATTATAGTTGGATGTAATATGAAATGGTATGCATGCCGTCAATTTTTGATGTAAAGAAAGTTTGTATTTTAAAAACGAATGCAATGTTTGTAAAACGTATCATATAGAGGTCAAATACCTCGCGATGTAATCAACTATTGTGAATCGTTTATAATGTATATGAACGGGTCCTTTCAGTAGGTATCAACTGAAAGGACCCGTTCATATACATTATAAACGATTCACAATAGTTGATTACATCGCGAGGTATTTGACCTCTATATGATACATTTTACAAACATTGCATTCGTTTTTAAAAGACAAACTTTCTTTACAACGAAAGTTGATGGCATGCACACCATTTCATAATACATCCAACTATAATTGGCTTAATAATAATCTTGATGAACTCAATAACTCGAATGCAACGTCTTTCAAAATATGCCATGAATGACTCCAAGTAATATCCTTAAAATGAGCTAATGCACAGCGGAAGATTTCTTTAATACCTGAGAATAAACATGCTTTAAAGTGTCAACCAAAAGGTTGGTGAGTTCATAGGTTTATCATAACAATCATTTCAATATATTAATAGACCACAAGATTTCCGTTTATAAATATATGTACACTCGCAAGTGTATAAAAGTATTCTATAAGTTGTAGGCACCCGGTAACAAGCCTTAACGTTCATGTTTTACCCTCTGAAGTACACCAGATCAGGTGTGTTTAAAATAACCTCGAAGTACTAAAGCATCCCATAGTCAGGATGGGGTTTGTCAGGCCCAATAGATCTATTTTTAGGATTCGCGCCTACCGTACATAGACAAGTAGTTTAATGTTACCAAGCTAAGGGTATATTTCTGGTTTAAACCCACGTAGAATTAGTTTTAGTACTTGTGCCTATTTCGTAAAACATTTATAAAAATAGCGCATGTATTCTCAGTCCCAAAAATATATATAAAAGGGAGCAAATGAAACTCACAATACTGTATTTCATAGTAAAAATACATATAACGTCATTTAATAAGTGCAAGGTTGGCCTCGGATTCACGAACGTATCAATATTGAGATTCAATATTGCAGGAAAGTACGTAGACGCAATGGAGATGATAAATACTAGATTGACCTCACGAGCATACCCATGAACCATACCCATCACCTCCATAGCTATAACCAATAATTTCCTTAGCTTCGACTCATTCAAAAAAACTATTTTGAAATCACTCGGACAGCACTCCGTCGTAATATTTTATGTATACTAATAATATCTTGAAATAATACAGAGCAAATATATATATATATATATATATATATATATATATATATATATATATATATATATATATATATATATATATATATATCAATTGAGAGAGTTTAGAGAAATATATTTTCAAGTTTCTATGAAATAATGAAACCTATTGAATTCTATTTATAATAGATTTTTGAATTATAAAAGTGAATTATTAAAGTATGAATTATTAAAGTGAATTATTAAAGTATGAATTATTAAAGTGAATTATTAAAGTATGAATTATTAAAGTGAATTATTAAAGTATGAATTATTAAAGTGAATTATTAAAGTGAATTATTAAAGTATGAATTATTAAAGTTAAAGTAAAGTAAAAGTAAAGTAAAAGTAAAGTAAAGGTAAAGTTAAAGTATAGTAAAAGTAAAAAAAACTATGTATGTATAATACGCGTATAAATATATATAATATTAATTTAAATCGTTATATATATTTAATGAAATAAAATATAAATATCGTTATATTTATTATACTGGTTAAGTGATGAGTTGTCAAAAGTGATTCTAGATATTTATAAAAGTTATATACGTTTTAATAATAAAGTTCTTTTTAAACTGAAAACGTCTTTGTACGTTTGAAAATAGATTAATAGAATATTATGGAAACCAATTATCCACTAACTTTTGTCTAACTTTCGTAAATGACACTTTTTGTTTTTATTTATAAATAGCTTTACAAATTATTCTGAATATCGTTAAGAGGAATAGATTTTCTCAAATCATAGTGGACCTCTCAACAGAGACTTGTAATCATAATTCAATATTTCTGATAATTCAATCATTTAATATATATTTTTTTCGTCGAAAATCATATTGAAACAAATACGTTCGTGTAAAGTATTATACGTATAATACTTTATTAATATTCTCAAGTTATAATATATATATACATATACATATCTATTTATATATAACGGTTCGTGAATCGTCGGAATTTGGTCGAGGTTATAATGAATGTATGAACACAGTTTAAAATTCTTGAGATTTAACTTAACAAACTTTGCTTATCGTGTCTGAATAATATAAAGATTAAAGTTTAAATTTGGTCGGAAATTTCCGGGTCGTCACAGTACCTACCCGTTAAAGAAATTTCGTCCCCGAAATTTGATAGAGGTCGTCATGACTAACAATGAGAATGTTATTATAACGATTATAGAGTTTTATCATATTCAAGAAGAATGGATAAAATAATTCGATTACTCGAAGCGTATGAGTGAAGTTATCGTAAATGAATGAAATAAGATAATAGTGATTCGTCTTATCTTTTGACGTCATCACGATTGATCTCCGAAAAGAAAATCTTTGTAATCTATATTGGATTTGATTATTTGGCGATTAAGGAAATTATGATCCTCTTCGAATTAATGCGATAATCTATTTTGATTTCTCTGTCGGATACTTCACTATAAATCCACCTCATTTGTTTTCTTATAACTCACACCTTCTCAACTCATATTTTAAAGTATTTGTCAATATGCTTCATCCAGTGCTGATTCTTGATATACTCCTCACTTTCATATCTGTCGCTCTTCTTTTTCATCTGCCTCCGGAAGAATCTATTTACTTCTACTATACTCTTGGTTTTATAGTGTTTTTAGTTCTCCCGTGTCTTTATATTGCTATATGCATTGATATATACGGTTTGTGATTTCTGGGTTGTTGTTGGGTTTTATATCTTCCCATATATTTCAAAGTCCTTGCTTCTTCTATAATCATTGTCATCCACAGTTAATGCTCTCTTCTATTTGCTATGATTTATACTCCCATTTCTAGTTCGGAGCTTTGTCCTTCCGTTTCTTCTTCTTGCGATTAAGCACCGCTTGTAATGGTCCAGAATTCGCAGATATAAATTTCGGAATGAACATTGTTAATGTTCTAGGAAGGAAATTGTAATGACACGATCTTGACTTGTCAAATTACCAAAATACCTCGGAAAAGGCCGAATCATCAAGAAATATTTTCTTGATATTTAGGGATCAAAGAGAATACAAGAGTCGTGTAACATAGCACATGATGACGTTATGATATGTGAATCATCTTGTTTCATTTAGAAACTCAGCATGAATTACTGTAATATAATCACGTTGATCAAGTGTCATTATATTATACTAACTCATGCTTCAGCTCCCAACACTTCTTCAAGAATATTCCTATTTTAAACTCGAATGTTTCAGAATTTAGAAACTAAAATAGTTTCTTTTATGATATAATACAGATAGCGCGAAGAGGTAAATGATTTCAGATAAGAATAATTATAAAAATATCTTCAGAAGTATGGATGATATTTATAATGAAAGATACGATGATATCTTAGAATGTCTAATATCAGAGGATGATGAAGGATATTATCCGCAAGGGTTTAGAGTCAGGAGCAAGGTATTCGTTAATGACTTCAGCAAGTACTAAATCATTTGGATTCTTTGAAGGCAGGTTCAGCCTTTGTGATTTGTCCACAGCCTCATTCATACTTTTCTCAATCCGTTTTCCAGTTCCAAAGCTTCTCTTTTTCTGAGCTTTGCCAATATACTATCCTTTATCATCCAACTTTTTACTGTTAAGGTCGTTTACAGTTTTTGCTGCTTCATCAGCATTTTTCAAAATTTCGAGAACTGGTTCGCAGTTTAGGGTGTTTTTCAGAAATTTCTCATTCAAAGAATGTAAGTCTTGGAGGTAAACGTTGTGTGTATATGTAATTGTTGATGTAGACATGCTGCGAGGTTTCAAAATACTGATTGCTGATTCTCAATAATTGGTATGGCAATTCTTGTTATAAGGTACGAATGAGTATATGATAGGGTTTTGATAATTATAATGATTTTTTTTTGGAAAGTCAAAGATCAATGAAGTTGTTGGTAAGTTTATTGCTAATGTGGTGAATATAAACGATTCCCCGGTAACGTTGGCGAAAGGGCAACGTATCTATCGAGGTTATAATAAGACTGTTTTGATTGAGAAGTCGAAGATGACTTGCTGGAGCTGTGACAAAACTGTCTATTTTGAAACGGAATTGAAAAGTTATTTTAGCTAGTAAATGCCAAAGGGTCTAACACGGATACGTGTCGAACTATGACTTGGGTTTTGAGAGTTTTTCAGGTGTATAACTGTGGGTAACATGTGGTTAGATCATCATCTCGATTGTTCCTTAGTTGAAGTGTCTTCAGAAATTTTGAAGGGTTTGAGCACATATTGTAATCGTTAATACATATGATGTTCTAACACAGTTTTGAAGTCAAAGTATAGCTTTGAAAGATATAGGAATCTAAGAGTGATGATACTGGTTATATTTTGAATTGAATTATGCGATTTCAAAATCAGAATATGTAATTGAATTTGAATGAGTATGATTGTTTTGATTTATATGAAAGAATGGATATTGTTGTGAAAGTAGGGAGTATAGTTAATGATTGCTGAATCAGTTTCGAAAAATGTAATATATTAATTGTGAATTTATATATCTCTCGGGTATTACCTACCCGTTAAAAAAAATTTCACAATTAATATTTTGTACAAAAGAAGTTTATTACAGTCTTTATGAAAATATATGTGTATATTTTCTTTAGATGTAATATAGATTTAATGAGTTAATATTAAATTAAACTCATTTGTTTTATGGTTGGAACTAGAATTGAGTAATCCCTAAAACTTTATAAATTGCATAAGTATTTTTTCAATAATATTGAAATTATGAATCATTACTTTGTTATTTGTTGGTTTTCGTGAAATTCTTGTGAACTTCGCAAGGTACGAATGATGTTATTTGAAAAGTTTCGAGTACATCGATGATGAAAGCGTAAAATCAAACATATATTCGAATAATACACTTGATTTATTATAAATTGGATTTTTTATTGAATTGAGACAGAGATTGTAATTAACGATGGTTAAGTTACGGACGAAGGACGTACATCATTGCATATTTGTAATGTGAATTAACTGAGTAGTTAAGATTCACACATAATAGCTTAGTACGGGAAGATTTATTATGGTTTAAAAATTTATACATATAAAATATACATATAAATCTTTCGATTGGAAATGAGTTAATACTTCATAACTCGTTGATACAATATATTTGTTGTTGATTCGTAATGATGTCCACAATGATTCTTGAACTGACAGAGTTTGTGATGTTACAGGTGCTGTTGATTCTGACGATACTGACGGCACTGACTGTGTTGATGATGCTACGGTCCTGTTGATGCTGTTGGTAAAACAATTCTAGCTTGTAAATCGTACACCATTTTCGATCAAAGTTTCTACTCTACCATCTCCGTTCACTCATCCAATTTACGGTCAGAATTAAATAATCTCTAAGATTTTGGAGATTACATAACTGCCGCAGAGATATCTCTTCAATGAAGTTTATGAATTAATACTTCATCGTTTGTTGTTGTTGATATTCCTGGATATTTACAGGGCGTATGACGTTGATGTTTGAGATACATATTGTGATGTTGCGGTGTGGGATGTGGATGTTGTTGTTGGTGGTGGTGATGGTACTGTTGGTGTTGCTGATGGTGGTACTGTTTATGCTGCTGGTGCTGCTGCTGGTGTTTGTAACCTTTGCACCATATTCTCCAAAGCCACTACCCGAGCGCGAAACTCGTTGACTTCTTCTATTACACTGGGGTGATTATCGGTTCGGACGAGCGGATAAATAAAATCTAGAATTTGGTGTAGTATGTAATCGTGACGAGATACTCTAGAAATAAGAGAGAAAATGGTGTTTCGGATAGGTTCGCCGGTAAGTGCTTCAGGTTCTTCGCCAAGAGGGCAATGTGGTGGATGGAAGGGATCACCTTCTTCTTGTCTCCAATGATTAAGGAGGCTACGAACCCATCCCCAATTCATCCAGAATAGATGATGACTAATTGGTTGATCCATTTCGGTCACACTGCTTTCGGAACTTGAGTGGGATTCCATTTCGGAATCCGAGGGACTTGAACTAATGACGAATTCCATTTCGTACGATTGAATAAAGAATTTTTCGATATGAAATGATTTTCCGGCTATCGGGTGGTATACTAATTATATAGAGCAAAAGGTTTCGTAGATTACGGAGGAATTTACGGAATATGTCAGGCAAAGTTTACAGTAACAGATACGCTAAGATATGAATTAGCAGATACGCTAAGATATGAATTTTGTCTATACACTATTCATGCAATCAATGCAATAAGATGTGTCTAGACTAAGAATGATAAGCAGGTAATTTAAGACAAGAATGATGAGCAAAACTTTTGAAATGCAGACACGGTCGAAGTCCAGACTCACTAATGCATCCTAACGACTATCAGTTAGACACACTAATGCAGACCTGGTTCGCTAAGACCACCGCTCTGATACCAACTGAAAGGACCCGTACATATACATTATAAACGATTCACAATAGTTGATTACATCGCGAGGTATTTGACCTCTATATGATACATTTTACAAACATTGCATTCGTTTTTAAAAGACAAACTTTCTTTACAACGAAAGTTGACGGCATGCACACCATTTCATAATACATCCAACTATAATTGGCTTAATAATAATCTTGATGAACTCAATAACTCGAATGCAACGTCTTTCAAAATATGCCATGAATGACTCCAAGTAATATCCTTAAAATGAGCTAATGCACAGCGGAAGATTTCTTTAATACAATAAACATGCTTCAAAGTGTCAACCAAAAGGTTGGTGAGTTCATAGGTTTATCATAACAATCATTTCAATATATTAATAGACTACAAGATTTCCGTTTATAAATATATGTACACTCGCAAGTGTATAAAAGTATTCTATAAGTTGTAGGCACCCGGTAACAAGCCTTAACGTTCATGTTTTACCCTCTGAAGTACACCAGATCAGGTGTGTTTAAAATAACCTCGAAGTACTAAAGCATCCCATAGTCAGGATGGGGTTTGTCAGGCCCAATTGATCTATTTTTAGGATTCGCGCCTATCGTACATAGACAAGTAGTTTAATGTTACCAAGCTAAGGGTATATTTCTGGTTTAAACCCACGTAGAATTAGTTTTAGTACTTGTGCCTATTTCGTAAAACATTTATAAAAATAGCGCATGTATTCTCAGTCCCAAAATATATATATAAAAGGGAGCAAATAAAACTCACAATACTGTATTTCATAGTAAAAATACATATAACGTCATTTAATAAGTGCAAGGTTGGCCTCGGATTCACGAACGTATCAATATTGAGATTCAATATTGCAGGAAAGTACGTAGACGCAACGGAGATGATAAACACTAGATTGACCTCACGAGCATACCCATGAACCATACCCATCACCTCCATAGCTATAACCAATAATTTCCTTAGCTTCGACTCATTCAAAAAAACTATTTTGAAATCACTCGGACAGCACTCCGTCGTAATATTTTATGTATACTAATAATATCTTGAAATAATACAGAGCAAATATATATATATATATATATATATATATATATATATATATATATATATATATATATATATATATATATATATCAATTGAGAGAGTTTAGAGAAATATATTTTCAAGTTTCTATGAAATAATGAAACATATTGAATTCTATTTATAATAGATTTTTGAATTATAAAAGTGAATTATTAAAGTATGAATTATTAAAATGAATTATTAAAGTATGAATTATTAAAGTGAATTATTAAAGTATGAATTATTAAAGTGAATTATTAAAGTATGAATTATTAAAGTGAATTATTAAAGTGAATTATTAAAGTATGAATTATTAAAGTTAAAGTAAAGTAAAAGTAAAGTAAAGGTAAAGTTAAAGTATAGTAAAAGTAAAAAAAACTATATATGTATAATACGCGTATAAATATATATAATATTAATTTAAATCGTTATATATATTTAATGAAATAAAATATAAATATCGTTATATTTATTATACTGGTTAAGTGATGAGTTGTCAAAAGTGATTCTAGATATTTATAAAAGTTATATACGTTTTAATAATAAAGTTCTTTTTAAACTGAAAACGTCTTTGTACGTTTGAAAATAGATTAATAGAATATTATGGAAACCAATTCTCCACTAACTTTTGTCTAACTTTCGTAAATGACACTTTTTGTTTTTATTTATAAATAGCTTTACAAATTATTCTGAATATCGTTAAGAGGAATAGATTTTCTCAAATCATAGTGGACCTCTCAACAGAGACTTGTAATCATAATTCAATGTTTCTGATAATTCAATCATTTAATATATATTTTTTTTGTCGAAAATCATATTGAAACAAATACGTTCGTGTAAAGTATTATACGTTTAATACTTTATTAATATTCTCAAGTTATAATATATATATACATATACATATCTATTTATATATAACGGTTCGTGAATCGTCAGAATTTGGTCGAGGTTATAATGAATGTATGAACACAGTTTAAAATTTTTGAGATTTAACTTAACAAACTTTGCTTATCGTGTCTGAATAATATAAAGATTAAAGTTTAAATTTGGTCGGAAATTTCCGGGTCGTCACAATAAGGGCCGACATTATCTGTGGAGACAAAGCTCTTCGTATACCGCACGAAGACGGTGAGCCACTGATTATTTACGGAGAGAGATGTAGCTCGAAACTGAATCTCATTAGTTACATGAAAGCGCAGAAGATCATGAAGAAAGGACGTCTTGCTGTTCTAGCACATGTGAAAACATTAGAAACCGAAGTGAAGAGCGTGGATGATGTAAGAATTGTGATAGAATTTTCCGATGTCTTTCCGGAAGAATTTCCTGGATTACCACCACCTAGAGCAGTAGAGTTTTAGATCAATTTAGTGCCAGGAGCTGCACCTGTAGCTCGCGCACCCTATCGACTCGCACCTTCCGAAATGCAAGAGTTGCAGAGCTAATTACAAGAACTGCTAGACGGTGGATTTATCCAACCAAGTTTCTCGCCTTGGGGTGCACCTGTTTTATTTATGAAGAAGAAGGACGGATCCTTCCGCATGTGTATCGACTACCGTGAACTCAACAAATTGACCAAGAATCAGTATCCTCTTCCCCGAATTGACGATCTTTTTGATCAACTACAAGGATTGAGCGTTTACTCTAAGATCGATTTGCGGTCTGGTTATCACCAGTTGAGGGTGAAAGAGAGCGATGTGATGAAGACTGCATTCAGAACTCGTTATGGTCATTATGAGTTTCTCGTGATGCCATTCGGTTTAACCAACGCACCTGCCGTATTCATGGATCTCATGAATCGTGTATGCAAGCCATACCTGGACAAGTTCGTTATCGTCTTCATAGATGATATCCTCATCTACTCCAAAAGCGAAGAAGAACATGAACAACATCTTCGTCTAGTGTTGGAACTCTTGAGACAAGAGCAACTTTATGCAAAATTCTCCATGTGTGAGTTTTGGTTGAAGGAAGTCCAATTTTTGGGTCACGTTGTGAGTGATCAAGGTATCAAGGTTGATCCCGCAAAGATCGAAGCTATCAGCAAGTGGGAAACCCCCACTACTCCGACTCATATTCGCCAATTTTTAGGCCTCACCGGTTACTATCGAAGATTTATTGAAGGTTTGGTTGGGGTTGTCAAGCCCGATAGATTTATCAACAGGATTCGGGTTTACAATACCACATGTAAATAGTAGTTACCAAGGGTTGTCGGTAGTTCTTCTATTGATGATTTATATCGATATATGTCTTCCTCTTTTAGCATTTGAATTTCTTCTGTTGTTGGTTCATATCCATTATGTGACGACCCGGAAATTTTCGACCAAATTTAAACTTAATCTTTATGTGGTTTCGATACAATAAGCAAAGTATGTAATGTTGAGTCTAGAAAATTTTGGAACGATGTTCATATATTCAATTGACCTTCGACTGCTCTCGACGATTCATGAACAATTAATTGTAAATAGATATGTGTGTATGTATATATAAATAATAATTTGAAATATAATTTGAAGTATTATATGTTGTTATTATTAAAAATTAATAATAAAAAAATATATAGCATATTATATACCCACACTTGCTACATACTTGCTACCTTCTGCTTACTATCGTGATCAATTCATCACCACAATATATTTATATATATGCTTTTAGACGACACATATTCATATGGAGTATATGACTATTCTTTTTATTTCTCTAACCCTACTCAGCTTATCAATCACTTCTCTACATCTTGTGTCAATTTTTCTCACATTCTATATTTATATATGTTATGAAGGACATATAACAAACTGGGACCAGATATTTTAAAAGTCCAGATATTGTACTGTATATGATTGAGATGATATTATTATTCCTCCTTTTCAATTTCTTCACTGCACTACAAATTGCTATTGATAATTGATGTTAATTGATTTTGGTTTTGGATTCAAGCACTTTATAGATTCTTTCCACTTAAGTACAAACATGACACTATGTTTAATCAAACTAAATCAATGATATTTACCTCAACTAAATACTCGTGCAGTTATGATATATTATGTATATATAAATATAAATATACATATACAAGTTAAATATGATATATATAACCACACATAACTCAAAACTTACACACAACTACTGATTTTATTTCATGAATCTTATCCATATAATAATTTCCAAATCACAACTTCACATTTCATATTCAAATTCATGATTATCATTCGACTACAATACCCGAGTTCATAGCAAGCTCATCAAATTCTTATTTTCTTCTATGATCTTCACTCTAACCTAAGGTTATTGCCATGATTCATTACATCAACAATACTCTCATGTTTCAACCACCATCAACCTCCATGAACAAACAACTAACACCCTACCACTACCTTGATAACCACAAGCACCACCCTAACGATCACCACACCTGTTTAACATTCACGACCACCATGACAACAACAATTGTTATTCACTGTTGCTGCAACTTTTATTTGCATGTTGGGATCGAACAAGTTCACCAAAACAACCTCCAAGCTACCACTATTCGTTCCTTATTTATTTTCTTTATGGACATGTGCATATATGAGAACACCAACATAAACACATACATAATAATTAAGTGATACTATTACTGTTCTGGGTCGATTCAAACACCATCACGCCTGCAAATCTTTCTTTCGAACCAAAACAGTCCCTTTTCCCTTTTGTATGTTGTTGTAACTGCAGTTTGAAGGGAAAGACGAACACCATTAAGTGCTACTTAGTGGTACTGTTTAAAACAATACCAGATCACACCACCTCCTACTCGATCATCTTTGATGAATATGGATACGAGCAGCTACTGTCATATCTGTTTATAAAAAAAAACAACCACCAAACCCATTCTAGCTACAATTAAAATTTTCATGTTTGCTGTTTGACTTCGAACCACAGATCAATAAACTGTCACCAGACCACACCAGACCACAAGTGATTTTATATTCCTACTGTAAATCGAAGCTCTACAACAAACTTACACAATAAATCCTCAAACCAAAATACCATTACCTTCAAAGAAATCAAACCATGGATACCGTTGATCATCTCCTTGCTTCAATAACCTGCAATCTATAAATGATGATGATAGACAATAAAGAAGAGCATATTGATAAACCTGTTTGTTTCTGTTCGATTACAGCATAACCGGTTAGTTCCCGCTTCCTGTTTGAACACACCCAATCCAAAAACCATTAATTATTGCACTTATTCAATCCATTTAAAAGAACAAAATATATATAAATGAATGAAGAAATTAAGAGTGTCAATGAACTAATTACCCACTTGACTAATTTTTGAACCGATTACAAAATCGATTAATGAAGGATGAAGATTAACTATGATGATGAAGACTGATGATGACGACAGAACGATGATGAAGATGAATCGATAACCTACTAGACATTGAAAATTATTGCTGGATCGATTGTTTGGTTTATGAATCGAATAAACCTTGAGCTATGGTATTTTCTTCTGCGTATTGATCTTGCTAATTTCGATCTGTTTTGAACCCGACAACCAAACACCTAATTTCTTTTATTAGGTATAATTATTATTATTACTATTATTATTACTATTATTATTATTATTATTATTATTATTATTATTATTATTATTATTATTATTATTATTATTATTATTAAAACTATCACTTTTATTAATATTATCATTATTATTTAAATTATCATTTTTAGTATTATTAGTATTAAGAATTTTTATCAAAATTTCTATGTTTATTGTAAAAATAATACAATTTTTATTTTATTATTAGTATCATTAACATAATTGTATATATATGTATATATATATTATTATCATTTTTATTATCATTATTATTATTACTATCACTATTTTAGTATTATAATAATTATTATTTTAACAAACAAATGACATTTATATATATAGTTATTATATATACGTTATATAACCTGCTATTATTTTTTTAAACTAAAATATTATTAATTAATGTTACAAATAATATATAAATATATTTTAATATAAACATATATGTAAATTTTAATACATTATAATTAAAACACTTCAATATGAATCTAATATATATACTAAGTATTTATTTAATATATATATATTTATATATATATATATATATATATATATATATATATATATAAATAGATATAATTAAGTTATTTATTAATAGATAGTATATGTAAACTTGATTAAATATTATCATATGTTTTAATGTATATATAAATGATATAGGTTCGTGAATCCGAGACCAACTCTACACTTGTTAAATGACGTCATATGTATTTTTACTACAAAATACAGTATGTGAGTTTCATTTGCTCCCTTTTTATATATATTTTTGGGCTGAGAATACATGCGCTGTTTTATAAATGTTTTACGAAATAGGCACAAGTACTAAAACAAATTCTACGTGGGTTTAAACCAGAAATATACCCTTAGCTTGGTAACATTAAACTACTTGTCTATGTACGGTACGCGCGAATCCTAAAGATAGATCTATTGGGCCTGACAAACCCCATCCTGACTATGGGATGCTTTAGTACTTCGAGGTTATTTTAAACACACCTGATCTGGTGTACTTCAGAGGGTAAAACATGAACGTTAAGGCTTGTTACCGGGTGCCTACAACTTATAGAATACTTTTATACACTTGCGAGTGTACATATATTTATAAACGAAAATCTTGTGGTCTATTAATATATTGAAATGATTGTTATGATAAACCTATGAACTCACCAACCTTTTCGTTGACACTTTTAAGCATGTTTATTCTCAGGTATGAAAGAAATCTTCCGCTGTGCATTTGCTCATTTTAAAGATATTACTTGGAGTTGTACATGGCATACTTAGGTCTGTACCTCGCAATGGGACCAGATGTTGATGACTTCGTCCAGATGGATTAGGACGGGTTGTTTTAGTTGGTATCAGAGTTGTGGTCTTAGCGAACCAGGTCTTGTATTAGTGTGTCTAACTGATAGTTGTTTAGATGCATTAGTGGGTCTGGACTCCGACCGTGTCTGCATGTCAAAGGTTTTGCTTATCATTTTGTGTCGAAAATTTTCTGCTTATCATTCTTAGGGAATCACTTTCTTATCATACTTAATCTAGACATATCTTTCTGCCTGGATTGCATGAATAGTGTATAGACAAAATTCATATCTTAACGTATCTGCTACTGTAGACTTTGCCTGACAGCTTCCGTAGATTCCTCCGTAACTTATGGGATTTTAGTATTTTATATGCATATGTAAATTATGTATTGTAGGATACTAATCTACATCCTATAATCTATTTCTTATCGAAAAGTCCTTCATCTGATCGTACGAGATGAATCCCTCAACCAGTTCGAATTCCTCGGATTCTGACAGCTATTCCAATATGGAGTTTCACCTATCAGCGTCACCAGAATGACTCAACCAATCAGTCATCCCCAATTCATCTGATGGGTTCGTAGTTGACTTAAACAATGGAGACGCGAAGAAGGCGATCCTTTCCACCAACCGAATTTACCTCTTGGCGATGAACCTGAAGCACTTACCGGCGAATCTGTTCGTAATACTATTTTCTCTCTCATTTCCCGAATATCTCGTCAAGATTATATTCTATCTAAAATTCTAAACCTTATTCATTCGCTCGTTCCAACCGACAATCATCCCGGAATAATAGAAGAAGTCAACAAACTTCGCGCTCGAAAAATAAACTTGGAAAATATGGTGCAAAATGTACCAGCTTCAATAACATCAACAGCATCAACTATACCACCAGCAACAACACAAACCACAACAACACACGTCTCAACATCCCATTCAGTACCTCGAGTACAATCATCGTTCTACGTATCGTTCTACATCAATTATCTTCGTTCTTCATGGCGATTATGTAATCTCTAATGTTTTAGAGATTATGTATTCTAGTTATAACGGTAAATCAAATGAGATTAATATTATATTAACTCATTGAATCTATGATTACATCTGAAGAAACTATATATGTAAGTATATTTTCATAAAGATTGTAATAAAAAAAAAATCTTTTGTACAAACTGTTAATGGTGAAAATATTTTAACGGGTAGGTAATACCTGAGAAATATTTAGATTTCACATTAATAAGTTACACTGTACATTCTTCAAATCTGATTCAACAGTCATTCACTATCCTACTTACAACCACCGATATACGTATCCGTTTTTCGCAGAATAACCATTTTCATCCAATTTCATATTTGGATTTTGATTTACCAGAATTCAACAAGTGGCATAATGAAGAAAACATTGGACAAAATAAAATTTGTAGAAACAAACAAATTAACTATGAGAAATTCTATTAAGAATCCACGCTAACAAAATCCTAGCTAATTGCTCCTAGCTAACTGATTATATTTTATTTATCGCAATTTAATTATCGCAATTTACATTCTCGCAATTTTATTTATCGTCATTTAATTTCTGTTATTTACTTTACGCACTTTATTTATCGTCATTTAATTTCTGTTATTTATTTTTACGCACTTTACATATCGGAACACGTACACAAGGTTTTGACATATCATATCGACGCATCTATATATATTATTTGGAATAACCATAGACACTCTATATGCTGTAATGATCGAGTTCACTATACATGGTTGAGGTTGATTCTACAATAATATATATAGTTTGAGTTGTGATCGA
This sequence comes from Rutidosis leptorrhynchoides, assembly GCF_046630445.1. Lineage (NCBI taxonomy): Eukaryota > Viridiplantae > Streptophyta > Magnoliopsida > Asterales > Asteraceae > Rutidosis > Rutidosis leptorrhynchoides. The sequence goes on from NC_092333.1 coordinate 172,108,406, forward strand.
GTCTGAGACATGTACACGGGTCACGATACGTATTAATTAATTCGAATATTATATATTAAATTATATATGAATTATTGGACTGTTAACTGTGGACTATCGAATGTGGACTAATGACATTGGACAATTAAAATGAATTAAAATATTGATTATAACATATGAAACTAAACATTTCTTCAAGTTTACCACTTGATTTCATCTTAAACCTCGTTTGTTCCTTGACGATTACAATCTGCGTTCAAACCTTTCATGATTCTTGAAAACACCTCGATTGAGAGAATGAACCAACCGCATTTCATCTACGGAAGGAAAGAATTATGCATATAGTTATGCACCTGAAAAACTCTTGGAAATTGAGTAAACATTTAACACATAGTTATGCTAATTCCTTTAGTGTTATTATTACCCAAAATAACCTTGCAGTTCTTTTTTAAAATAGCCAATTTTGTCACAGCTCCAGCAAGACAGCTTCGACTTTTCATTCTAAACAACCTTATTATAACCTTGATATATATGCGTGCTCAATTATTGTTACTGGAGAACCTTTTATATTACACCCTATTACCATCAGCGTTTAATCATCTAAAAACACAATTCTCTTGAAACCACCTCGGATTGATAACCGATAATTCAGATATCGTAGCATTAAATGTCGAGGAAATAGAAAAATTGTAGATGGTTTAAACGGTCAAAAGTTTGATGATAAAGAAGGGAGTATTAGGAACGCTCGGTAGAAAATTTGGTACTGAAAAACGGATTGAGTTAACCATGAAGGAATCAAAGAACAAATACAAGGACCAAACCCTATATTCAAAGAATCCAGGTAAATCTGGATCCGATGAAATCTTTAGAGAATATTTTGCTCCGTACCCACGTTAAAATTTTGCGGAAAATTTTCTCCATCAATCTTCGAACTTAGAAATTCCAAAATATCATCATAAATATCTTCGATATTTTTGAGGATATTTTCATAAATATTCCTGTCTGAAATTATCTACCTCTTCGTGTTTTCAGTATTCCATTATATTGAAAACTTCTATAAAATCTAAGTATAAATTATGAATGAATTGTGGAGAAGTGTTGGAAATTGAAGCATGAGTTAGTATAATATAATGGCGCTTGGCCAACGTGGTTATATTACAGTAAGTTGTGCTGAGTTCTAATGGAACGTGATGATTCACAGATCCTAACGTCATCATGTGCCATGTTACATAACTCTTTCATTCTACTTAACTTCTGAACATATCAAGAAAATGTATTCTTGATGGTTCTATCTTCCGTGATGTTGATAAATTTGAAAATCAAATCGTGCTATTACGTTTCACCTGCTTAGAACATTATAATTATTCGAAACTCTATATCTACGAATTCTGGACCATTATTCGCTTGACTTGGAGTCGGGAAGAGAAAACCAGAGCATGGAGCTCTGAAGAATAAAGGAAAATATAAATCCGATCACAAAAACAGGAATTACAAACCATGTATATCAATGTTTATCGCAACATAAAGACACGGGAGTATGATAAACACAATAACTCCAAGGTAATAGTAGAAGTGAATAGATTCCTTCGGCGGTAACTGGAAAAGAAGAATGATAGATGCGATAATTAGGAAATATATCAAGAATCAGAACTGGATAAAGCATTTTCACAATCTTTTGGATATATGAACTAAGAAAGAAAGTATAGGAATGGTGAGAATAATGGAACGGAAGAGTTAAATTTATAATGGAAATATCAGACAGAGTAATCGAGGCAGATCACCGTATTTAATTATAGAGATCTTAATTTCTTTATTCGTCGAATAATCAAATCTGTAAGATTTTAAAGATTTTCTTTGAATCCCTGGAATTCCGGAAATCTATCGTAACAACGTCACCGGTCAAGACAAACCTGCAATTACTCAATTCTCTCTTTTGCGATAACTTCACTTGTACTCTTCGAGTAGTTGAATTATCTTATCCATATTACTCAACAGTAATAAAACTCTATTTACCAGCTCTTATTCGTCAGAAAAACATTCTTATTGTTAGCCATGATGATCCCACTCAAATTTCGGGACAAAATTTCTTTAACGGGTAAGTACTGTGATGACTCGGAAATTTTTGACCAAATTTAAACTTAATCTTTATATGGTTTTGATACAATAAGCAAAGTATGTAACGTTGAGTCTAGAAAATTTTGGAACGATGTTCATATATTCAATTGACCTTCGACTGCTCTCGACGATTCATGAACAATTAATTATAAATAGATATGTGTGTATGTATATATAAATAATAATTCGAAATATAATTTGAAGTATTATATGTTGTTATTATTAAAAATTAATAATAAAAAAATAATATAAGATATTATATACCCACACTTGCTACATACTTGCTACCTTCTGCTTACTATCGTGATCAATTCATCACCACAATATATTTATATATATATATATATGCTTTTAGACGACACATATTCACATGGAGTATATGACTATTCTTTTTATTTCTCTAACCCTATTCAGCTTATCAATCACTTCTCTACATCTTGTGTCAATTTTTCTCACATTCTATATTTATATATGTTATAGAGGACATATAACAAACCGGGATCAGATATTTTAAAAGTCCAGATATTGTACTGTATATGATTGAGATGATATTATTATTCCTCCTTTTCAATTTCTTCACTGCACTACAAATTGCTATTGATAATTGATGTTAATTGATTTTGGTTTTGGATTCAAGCACTTTATAGATTCTTTCCACTTAAGTACAAACATGACACTATGTTTAATCAAACTAAATCAATGATATTTACCTCAACTAAATACTCGTGCAGTTATGATATATTATGTATATATAAATATAAATATACATATACAAGTTAAATATGATATATATAACCACACATAACTCAAAACTTACACACAACTACTGATTTTATTTCATGAATCTTATCCATATAATAATTTCCAAATCACAACTTCACAGTTCATATTCAGATTCATGATTATCATTCGACTACAATACCCGAGTTCATAGCAAGCTCATCAAATTCTTATTTTCTTCTATGATCTTCACTCTAACCTGAGGTTATTGCCATGATTCATTACATCAACAATACTCTCATGTTTCAACCACCATCAACCTCCATGAACAAACAACTAACACCCTACCATCACCTTGATAACTACAAGCACCACCCTAACGATCACCACACCTGTTTAACATTCACGACCACCATGACAACAAAAATTGTTATTCACTGTTGCTGCAACTTTTATTTGCATGTTGGGATCGAACAAGTTCACCAAAACAACCTCCAAGCTACCACTATTCGTTCCTTATTTATTTTCTTTATGGACCTGTGCATATATGAGAACACCAACATAAACACATACATAATAATTAAGTGATACTATTACTGTTCTGGGTCGATTCAAACACCATCACGCCTGCAAATCTTTCTTTCGAACCAAAACAGTCCCTTTTCCCTTTTGTATGTTGTTGTAACTGCAGTTTGAAGGGAAATACGAACACCATTAAGTGCTACTTAGTGGTACTGTTTAAAACAATACCAGATCACACCACCTCCTACTCGATCATCTTTGATGAATATGGATACGAGCAGCTACTGTCATATCTGCTTATAAAAAAAAACAACCACCAAACCCATTCTAGCTACAATTAAATTTTTCATGTTTGCTGTTTGACTTCGAACCACAGATCAATAAACTGTCACAAGACCACACCAGACCACAAGTGATTTTATACTCCTACTATAAATCGAAGCTCTACAACAAACTTACACAATAAATCCTCAAACTAAAATACCATTACCTTCAAAGAAATCAAACCATGGATATCGTTGATCATCTCCTTGCTTCAATAACCTGCAATCTATAAATGATGATGATAGACAATAAAGAAGAGCATATTGATAAACCTGTTTGTTTCTGTTCGATTACAGCATAACCGGTTAGTTCCCGCTTCCTGTTTGAACACACCCAATCCAAAAACCATTAATTACTGCACTTATTCAATCCATTTAAAAGAACAAAATATATATAAATGAATGAAGAAATTAAGAGTGTCAACGAACTAATTACCCACTTGACTAATTTTTGAACCGATTACAAAATCGATTAATGAAGGATGAAGATTAACTATGATGATGAAGACTGATGATGATGACAGAACGATGATGAAGATGAATCGATGACCTACTAGACATTGAAAATTATTGCTGGATCGATTGTTTGGTTTATGAATCGAATAAACCTTGAGCTGTGGTATTTTCTTCTGCGTATTGATCTTGCTAATTTCGATCTGTTTTGAACCCGACAACCAAACACCTAATTTCTTTTATTAGGTATAATTATTATTATTATTATTACTATTATTATTATTATTATTATTATTATTAAAACTATCACTTTTATTAATATTATCATTATTATTTAAATTATCATTTTTAGTATTATTAGTATTAAGAATTATTATCAAAATTTCTATGTTTATTGTAAAAATAATACAACTTTTATTTTATTATTAGTATCATTAACATAATTGTATATATATATATATATATATATATATATTATCATTTTTATTATCATTATTATTATTACTATCACTATTTTAGTATTATAATAATTATTATTTTAACAAACAAATGACATTTATATATATAGTTATTATATATACATTATATAACCTGCTATTATTTTTTTTAAACTAAAATAGTATTAATTAATGTTACAAATAATATATAAATATATTTTAATATAAACATATATGTAAATTTTAATACATTATAATTAAAACACTTCAATATGAATCTAATATATATACTAAGTATTTATTTAATATACATATATATATATATATATATATATATATATATATATATATATATAAATAGATATAATTAAGTTATTTATTAATAGATAGTATATGTAAACTTGATTAAATATTATCATATGTTTTAATGTATATATAAATGATATAGGTTCATGAATTCGAGACCAACCCTACACTTGTTAAATGACGTCATATGTATTTTTACTACAAAATACAGTATGTGAGTTTCATTTGCTCCCTTTTTATATATATATTTGGGCTGAGAATACATGCGCTGTTTTATAAATGTTTTACGAAATAGGCACAAGTACTAAAACAAATTCTACGTGGGTTTAAACCAGAAATATACCCTTAGCTTGGTAACATTAAACTACTTGTCTATGTACGGTAGGCGCGAATCCTAAAGATAGATCTATTGGGCCTGACAAACCCCATCCTGACTATGGGATGCTTTAGTACTTCGAGGTTATTTTAAACACACCTGATCTGGTGTACTTCAGAGGGTAAAACATGAATGTTAAGGCTTGTTACCGGGTGCCTACAACTTATAGAATACTTTTATACACTTGCGAGTGTACATATATTTATAAACGAAAATCTTGTGGTCTATTAATATATTGAAATGATTGTTATGATAAACCTATGAACTCACCAACCTTTTGGTTGACACTTTTAAGCATGTTTATTCTCAGGTATGAAAGAAATCTTCCGCTGTGCATTTGCTCATTTTAAAGATATTACTTGGAGTTGTACATGGCATACTTAGGTCAGTACCTCGCAATGGGACCAGATGTTGATGACTTCGTCCAGATGGATTAGGATGGGTTGTTTCACATTAGCCATAAGTGTAGCTAACATTTCAATTTCATCAATTGGTTTAGTTCCTTCTCCTAAAGAACATTCTCCTGTTCCTTGTAATTCTGGAAATTCTTCTAACAATTCTGCATGTGATTCTATAGTTTGAATATAATAACATGTATCATCTGCAGATTGCGGTTGTTGCATGGCTCTATCCACTGAAAAGGTAACACTCTCGTCCTCTATACTTAGGGTCAGTTTTTTACCAAACACGTCTATTATTGCTTTAGCCGTGTTTAAGAATGGTCTTCCTAATATGAGAGGAACTCGAGAATCTTCTTCCATGTCCAGAATAACAAAATCTACTGGAAATACTAAAGTACCAACTTTAACTAGCATATTCTCCATTATCCCTCTAGGATATTTTACTGATCGATCGGCTAGTTGTATACTTATTCGTGTTGGTTTCAATTCTCCAAGGTCTAGTTTAGCGTATAGTGAATACGGCATTAAATTTATACTAGCACCTAAATCTGCCAATACTTCTATTGAACTAAGACTACCCAGAAAACATGGAATTGTGAAACTTCCTGGATCTGATAATTTTTCTGGTATCTTATTCAACAGCACTGCAGAATAATTAGCATTCATAGTAACAGCCGAGAGTTCTTCCATTTTCTTTCTATTCGTGATTAGGTCTTTCAGAAATTTAGCATATCTAGGCATTCTTGAAATTACATCAATAAAAGGAAGATTGACATTTATCTGTTTAAACATATCCAAGAATTTAGATTGCTAGGCTTCAAGTCTTTCTTTTCTCATTTTACTCGGGTAAGGAAGTGGTGGTTGGTATGGTTTAACATAAGGTTTAGCCTTAACTGTGTTATCTTCATTAACCTTTTCAACTACCGGTTCTGTTTCCTTATCATGTTCAGATTGTGGTTCTTGTGGAGTAGGAATAGCTTTATCAGAAATTACAGGTATTTCAGGTGGTTTAAGTGTAATACCACTTCTTGTGGTAATGGCTTTAGCTATTTCATTTCGGGGGTTAGCATTTGTATCACTTGGTAGACTTTCCGGTTTCTTTCACCTATCAACCTTGCTAGGTTGCTTACTTCTTGTTCCAAATTTTGAATAGAAGCTTGTTGATTTCTAAATGCTTGGGCATTTTGTTCATTGGTTTGTTTCTGAGATGTGAAAAACTGTGTTTGAGATTCAACTAGCTTCGACATCATATCTTCTAAATTTGGCTTTTTATCATCGGTTTGTGGTGGTTTATTTTGAAAATTAGGTCTTTGCTGATTGTAAGTATTGTTGGATACTTGTTGATTACTAGGACCTTGTTGGTTGTTGTATGGAACATTTCGGTTATAATTCTGGTTTTGATTGTAGTTTGGTCTTGGCGGTTGATAATTATTCTGATAATTATTTCCAGGCCTTTGGTTTATGTATGAAACATTCTCTCTTTGTTCCATTGTTAGTTCAATACTGAGACAATCTTTTGTCAAATGTGGTCCTCCACACTGCTCACAACTAATTCGTATTGAGTGAATATCCTTAGTCATCTTTTCCATTCGTCTCACGACAGCATCTATCTTTGCAGAAATGGAATCTAAGTCATGGCTAGAATCGGCTCTAGCTGCTTTAGATGATCTAACAATATCTTTTTCTTGGTGCCACTCATGTGAGTGGGAAGCAGTGTTATCAATAATTTTGTAAGCATCAGTTGCTGTTTTCTTCATAATGGAACCACCAGCTGCTATATCGATGTCTTTCCTTGTAGTGATGTCGCATCCTTGGTAGAATTTTTGTACTATTTAACAGGTGTCTAACCCATGTTGCGGACATCCTCTCAATAATTTTCCAAATCTGGTCCAAGCTTCATATAGAGTTTCATTTGGCTTTTGTGTGAACGTAACAATTTCTCCTTGAAGTCTCACGGCTTTAGATGCCGGAAAGAATTGTTTAAGAAATTTTTCAACTAAAACATCCCATGTATCAATCGCCCCTTTAGGTAACGATTCTAACCAATCTTTGGCTTTTCCCTTTAAAGTCCAGGGAAATAACATGAGATATATCTGTTCATCCTCCACTTCTCTTATTTTAAATAGTGTACAGATCCTATTAAAGGTACGAAGATGTTCATTTGGATCTTCCTTCGGCGCACCACTAAATTGGCATTGATTAGTTACCATGTGTAGAATTTGTCCATTGATTTCATAATCTGGCGCATTTATGTCAGGTTGAGTAATTGCGTGACCTTGGCCAGTGCGTTTAGCTCTCATTCGGTCTTCCATACTTAGAGGTTCCAAATTCTCCATGATTGAATTTGTTGAATCTGAATCACTATAGGATTCTGATTTAACGGTAGGTTCCTCAACAATCTCTGTTTGAATGATTGGTGGTTTCGGAGGAAAGATTAATGGATCAGGATCTATGAATTGTCCCTGAATATTCTCCGGATTCTCAATTGTGAGGTCGGGTTCAAAAAATAGATTATCGGAAATTTGAATTGGAGTACTTGGTTGACTGGATGACGATTCTAAAGAAAAATCAACGGCGACAATATTTGCTAGATGTCTTGATCTGGTTACAGGTGGTGAACGTACAAAAGGTGGTGAACGTTTTGCTCGGTGCATTCACTGAATATCCTATTAGTTTTTAAAAAGAAAGAAAAATTATATAAGTTATCCAATTAATAGACTTTTCTGATTTTGCCCACGTTTCAAATAGCCAAAAGATGCAGCAGAGGGGCAGGATTCGTTTGGTCTCAATATAATTGAGTACTGTTTGGCTCCAATAACCCGGTCCACGTACAAATCCAACTATTACTACGAACCAGAAAATTTTGATGTCTATCAATTTAACCACTTAAAATAATTTTTCGTTGAAATTTAAAGAAATTTTAGATAAGAAATAGAAAAAATCTAAGTCCTAAAAACTAGAGCGGCGAGAAATAAGAAAGAAAAAAAGAGCGCGCCGAAAAACGTCGAAAAATAAAAGGTCAAAAAATAATAAAAAGAACGTAGCGCGTCGATACTTAAAAAGGAACTAAAAACTAACAATTAAAAGTTACGTCTAAAAATATTAAAGCTTAGAGAAATACTATATCCCAAAATGGCAATAACTCAAAAAGTACTTAAATATTAAAAACGGTGTCGCAAAATTCTAAATCACCTAAATCTTAGTCTAAAGAAAAAGCACTTAAGGGATTTTACGGCAAAGCCTAAAAATCTAAAAAATAAAAATAACTATGGCAAAAACTATGACTTAAAACTAAATACGAACAAAAAATACAAATATTACGCTAAAAAAGAACAAAAAGATACAAAATATAAAAATAAACTTAAAGTTGTAAAAAGTACAATTTTTATAAAAATATTATTTTTATATTATTTATTTTATAAAACTATTAATTTTATAATTTATTAAAACTAAATAAACTAAATAAAACAAATTAATTAAAAACTAAATTAAATTAATAAAATACTAAACCCTAATTAGGGTTTTTAATTAATTAATAATAATAATTATTAACCCTAAACTTGTACAGCTTATGTTTCAGACGAGTCAAATCACTCCATGCGATCGCATGGAGTGTATGTTATATATTTTCGGGCCAGAGTTGGGCTGCTACAGTGATCGGGCCGAGTGGTTTTTAATATTTTTTTTCTGTTTTATGTTTTAATAAATAAATAAAAACTTGTATTTAAAAAAGACTAAAATAAAAATAAAGAAACTTTATAATTTTATAAATATTTAACAAACTCTTAAAAATATTTATATTTTTGTTTTTCTTTTTATATTTTCTGAATATTTAAAACGTATTTTTACAAAAGCGTATTTTTATAAAAGTAAATTAAAAATAAATAATTTTTTTTTATATATATAGCGTTACGCTTCCGGCGTTTAAGCAAGAATGCTCCCCGACAGTGGCGCCAAAAATACTTGATGTGTGCGAGGTGTACTAGGAAATAGTATTATTTTTAACAACGAAATAATATTAAATACGATACAATTTTACACAAGATATTTATTTTTTTGTAGAATGAATATACCTAAATCTTGCTACAACACTTATAGGCAGTGTACCTAATCGTACAGTAGTGTAGTTTTTAGTAAGTCCGGTTCGTTCCACAGGGAAAATTAAACAAGCTTAACGCTATATTAGTTTTAACTTATAAAAATACAAATATATATATAAGTAATATTATTATTATAAAAAGGGGGTTTTTACCGTTTAATGACCGGTTTGTCGATTTTAAAACTTTAGTCGCAGTTAAAACCTAATGTAAAATATTAAAAATAAATACAACTTAATTTAAAGCGTAAAGTAAATAACGATAATGAAATTGCGATAAATAAAAGTGCGATAAATTAAAATTGCGATAATTAAAGAGTACGATAATTAAAAGTGCAATTAAATACAAAGACAATAAATAAAATTGCGATAATTAGAAGTGCAATTAAATATGAAAATAAAGAAATTATGCTTATTTAAACTTCCGTAATCATGATGTTTGACGTGTTGTTTTTAGTTTATTCCCATGGGTTAATTGTCCTTTGTCCTGGATTATTCGATATGTCCAGACGGATTTATCCATAATAGTCCATCAGTCATAATCATAAAGTGCGAAAGTCTTCGTCAAATTATTCTTATTCCCGAAGTCAAATATTCCAACTAATTGGGGATTCGAATTGTAACAAGGTCTTAATACTTTGTTTAATGAATACACCAGGTTATCGACTGCGTGTAAACCAAGGTTTTACTACTTTGTTAACAATTACACCAATTACCCTTGAATGTAATCCACCCCTGTTTCAACAAGTCTATTAACTATTAATCCAGTTCCGTGTCCGGTAAAATGAACAATTATTGGTATTTATAGATATCCCGCCCACCGTACCCAGTCAAGCGTATGTGGTTATATATAAATACGTCAAATTATAAGTCTATATATTAAATTAACGAGGTATCATTTAGTTAATATAAAACCCATTAATAGCCCATAGTCTAATTTCCACAAGTGTCGTTCTTTTGTCCAAACCCCAATTATGGTACAAAGCTCAATTACCCAATTTTAATATTTAGTCCGACATCACGATTACTTCGGCATTAAATAAGCATAATAATAACTTAGCTACGAGACATTAATTTAAAAATAACATTAACCATAACTTACAGTGATTAATAATAGCGTAGCGTTACACGGACAGAATTTCAACTTACACCCTTACAATATTCGCTAACATACCCTTATTATTAGAATTTAAAATTAAAATTAAAATTAAATATATATATATATATTTACGTATATAGATAGAGAGATGGATGGATATATATTCTAAAAACTGAGCCAAAACACGCGAATTTATAGGACCAGACCTGATACTACTCACCATGCGATCGCATGGCTTTTTGCCTTCCAGGCCATGCGATCGCATGGCTCCTTTTTCCAGCCCACATGTTGTTGTTTGCATTCTGCCGACGGTTTATATAATAATATATAATATATAAATAATTTATATAATTATTTAAATATTATATTTTATTCTTGTGCATAGTAGACTTGTAATTTTTAGTTCGTTACGTCGAGCGTTGAGAGTTGACTTTGGTCCCTGTTCCGGATTTTCGAACGCCCTTGCGTATAATTTAATATCTTGTACTTTGCGTTTTGCGTTTTGTACTCTTGTAATTTTGAGACGTTTCTTATCAATAATTGGAACCACTTTGATTGTATTTTGTACTTTTGAGCTTTTTGGTCATTTGCGTCTTCAATTTGTCGAATCTGTCTTTTGTCTTCACCTTTTATTATTTAAACGAATATCACTTGTAAATAGAACAATTGCAACTAAAAGCTTGTATTTCTTGAGGGATAATGCTATGAAATATATGTTCATTTTTAGCATTATCGGTGGTGTTTTGGGGTTTAGCTTGTTCAGAAAACCAACATGGAAAGATTAGTTCGAGCAGTAGCAGTTTTGTTTGGTGTTGCAGGTGTATTAATGATGTTTGGGTCTCGATTTGGTGGAGGTAATCGGTATAGTAGGCAGGTGGTCTAGTAGCTAGGTTATGGGTTTAATAATGGTATAAGATGGTGTTTGTGTGTGTGTGTGAACTGTATACAGGAAGAGACCCAGAAACAGTTATACGATGGAAAAAAAAATAATGATGATGGTGCTTCAAGGCTCTATTCGATCAATAGATAGAAAAAAAAACGTTTGATGTGGTGGTTGATGACATAGGAGAAGGGTTTATGTGTGGGTTTCGATTTAAGACAAAATTAGAAACGAATCCTAACAGAAACATAATTCGATCAAGTGGTAGTTGTCGACGGTTTTCCGGTTGAGGATAAAACAAGCAAGAGAAGTAATAGGAGCATAGTTGTGGTGGCGGTTAGGATGGATAAAAGGGTGGTGTTTGAGTTGTCAAAAAAAATCACAAGGAAGTAGATGATTGTGTATGTGTGTGGTTGTTATTCCCCATGGTTTGGACGTATGTATATGTTTTCTATATATCTATCTCTATATGAATATATATAGAAAAGTTGATAGCTCAGTGGAGAACACAAACAAACATAGTATATATATTTAATAATTTATGAAGTTTGAGAAAGAATCAATTAAACATGGAGTAAAGCTTAGCAGCCTTCACTCTACCGACATTTAGATATTTTCAATACGCGGAGTGCTATATCATGTCCATTGCTAAACAGTTGTCGTATAAAAGTGTTCCTAAAAATCCCAAACTTTTAGATTAAATATATTTATTTATTTCACTCATTAACTGTTTGAAACCTGATCAAAAAGGTTCGTCTATAATTTATTTTTAATTCCAAGTAATATATACGGAGTACTAAAACTCAACTCTTCAAAGTAAAAATATTTTTAATGATCCCAAATTTTATATATCTTAATTATGGATCATCGTTTATCTTTTTAAAATCACATAAGTTGGAATTAAGTTTATCTAGATAATAATCGAATGATCAACGAGGGTTACAATCATTTAATAATTTCATATATATAGATCCATTTTATTAACAATTTTATTATTTCATATAATATTTTACATCTTTAATTCTAATATTTAAATCGTATTTTATTTCAAATTATCATATACATATTTATTTACATGTAATTGTTCGTGAATCGTCGGGAATGGTCGAATATCAATTGAATATATGAAATAGTTTAAAATTCTTGAGACTCAACCTAACAGACTTTTCTTATCGTGCCCAATATAATATCGTATCGAGAGTTTGGTTTAAAATTAGTCGAAATTTTCCGGGTAGTGACAGTACCTACCCGTTAAAGAAATTTCGTCCCGAAATTTGATCGAGGTCGTCATGGCTAACACTAAAAATGTTTTTCATGACGAATATGAATTGATAAATAGAGTTTTATCATTATTGATTAATATAGATAAAACAATTCGATCATGTGAAGCGTACGAGTGAAGCTATCACAAAAGAGTGAAAAGTTTTGTCTTGACTTTTTGACGTAGTCATGGTGGATTTACGAAATTTAAGGAATTTAAGGAAAATCTTCTAATCAGGAAGAAAATGTATAACACGATTTATTAGCAACTGTTAGAAGCGGAAGAACATAAATATCAAAGGAAATATTTCCGTGATATGCTTAGAGCTTAAGTAGAATGAAAGAGTCGTGTAACATGACACATGATGAGGGTATGATCTGTGAATTATCATCACGTTCCATTAGAAACTCAGCATAACTTACTGTAATATAATCACGTTGGCCAAGCGCATTATATTATACTAACTCATGCTTCAGTTCCCAACACTTCTCCACAATTCATTCATAATTTATACTTAGATTTTACAAAAGTTTCCAATATAATGGAATACTGAAAACACGAAGAGGTAGATAATTTGGACAAGAATATTTATGAAAATATCCTCAGAAATATCGAAGATATTTATGATGATATTTTGGAATTTCTAAGTTCGAAGGTTGATGGAAAAGATTTTCCGCAAGATTTTAACATGAGTAAGGAGTAAGATATTTGTTGAAAGTTTCATCGGATCCAGAATTACCTGGATTCTTTGAATATAGGGTATGGTCCTTGTATTTGTCCTTGATTTCCTTCATTGTTAGCTCAATCCGTTTTTTTTTCAGTACCAAATTTTCTATTGAATGTTTCTAATACTCCATTCTTTACCATCAAATTTTCGACGGTTAAGGTCTTGTACAGTTTTTGCTGCTGTATTCAGCTTTTTCAGAATTTGTGGTATTGATTTGTATACTGGGTGCTTTTCAGAATTTCAGAATTGAAGATCATAATTCTAAGAGATAAATGTTATATGTTTACATATAACTATTGATGTAGACCTGCTGCGAGATTTCAAAATACTGATTGCTAATTCCCGGTAGTTGATATAGTAATTCTCGGTATAAGATGTAAATGAGTGAATGATAGGGTTTCACTTAATATAGTGATTTTTCGGAAGTCAAAGATTAACGAAGTTGTTGGTAAATTTACTGATAATGTGGTGAGATATAAACGGTTTCCCGGTATCGATGACGAAAGATAACTTATATATCAGGGTTATAATATGCTAATCTGAGTGAAAAGTCGAAGTTGACTTGCTGCTGGAGCTGTGACAAAATTTGCTACTTTGAAAGGGATTACCAAATTCCTTTGGGTAATAATAACACTAAAGGAATTAGCACATCTACGTGTTAAACGTTTATTCAGTTTTGAGGGTTTTTCAGGTGCATAACTATATGCATCAATCTTTTCTTCCATAGATGAAGTGCGACTGGTTCATCCTCACGATCGAGGTGTTTTCAAGAATCATGAAAGATTTGAACATGGATTGGAATCGTCAAGATTCAAATGAGGTTTAAGATGAAATTAAGTGGCAAACTTGAAGAATTGTTTAGTTTCATATGTTATAATTAATATTTTAATTCATTTTAATTGTCCAATGTTGATAGTCCAATAATCGATATATATATATATTTAATCTTAGAATTTCCCAACGACGTATTGTATACGTATTGTCTTTGCATCAACCCAGAGACGTATTGTAGACGTATTGTCTTAGAATTAACTAAGACGTATTGTGTACGTATTGTCTTAGGATTTATCAAAATGTATTGTATACTTATTGTGTTAGGATGTACCAAATATTCGAATTAATAAAAACGTATCATGACCCGTGTACAACTTACTGTCTCAGAATTAATCCGACGTATTGTGTACATGTGTCCCGATTTATCCGACGATATGTAAAGTACGTAAAATAAATAACAGTATTTAAGTGACGGTAAATAAAATTGCGAGAATATAAATTGCGATAATTAAATTGCGATAAATAAAATGTAACCAGTTAGCTAGGAACAGTTAGCGTGGATTCTTAATAAAATTCTTTATAATTAATTTGTTTGTTTCTAACAAAATTGCGATAATTATTTTGACTGCATTGTCAACGGAAGTACTATTGTAAACTATTATTTACGGTGATTGTCTATATGTAAAAATCATCAGATGTCGAAAATCTTTGATTTAAATATTCATTTATGGTGTGCCTTTTCAAAAGAATGCAATGTTTACAAAATGTATCATATAGAGGTCAAATACCTCGCAATGAAATCGATGAATGACGTGTTCGTCATATGGATTTGGAGCGATCGTCACAGTTGGTATCAGAGCGTTGGTCCTAGTGAACCAGGTCTTGCATAAGTGTGTCTAACTGATAGTTGTTAGGATGCAATAGTAAGTCTGGACTTCGACTGTGTCTGCATGTCAGAAGTTTTGCTTATCATTTCTTGTCGGAAATTACCTGCTTATCATTCCTAGTCTAGACACGTCTTACTGCATTGATTGCATGAATAGTGTATAGACAAAATTCATATCTTAGCTGTAAACTTTTCCTGACATCTTCCGAAAATTTCTCCGTGATTTATGGAATTTGGTATTATATATACATATGTAAATTATGTATTGAAGAATACCAAACTAAATTCTATAATCTAATTCATATCAAAAATCATCTCCCTAATTATACAAGATGGATCCCGTATCTAGTTCAAATTCCTTAAACTCTGACAGCTATTCCGATATGGATATTCACCTGAATTCCGAAGACAGTGTAACCGAAATGGATCAACCAATTAGCCATCATCTATTCTGGATGAATTGGGGATGGGTTCGTAGCCTACTTAATTATTGGAGACAAGAAGAAGGCGATCCCTTCCATCCACCACATTGCCCTCTTGGCGAAGAACCTGAAGCACTTACCGGTGAACCTGTTCGAGACACCATTTTCTCTCTCATTTCCAGAATATCTCGTCACGGTAATATACTATCTCAAATTCTGGATCTTATTCATCCGCTCGTCCGAACCGCCAATCATCCCGGTGTAGTAGAAGAAGTCAACGAGCTTCGCGCTCGGGTAGTGGCTTTGGAGAATATGGTACAAAGGTTACAAGCACCAGCAGCATCACCGGCATCAACAGTACCACCGACAACAACACCAACAGTACCATTACCACCACCAACAACATCCGCATCGCAAACCTCAACTTCACAATCTGTTCCACGAGCATCAACGTCATATGTACCATAGTTACCAAGAAATACCAGCAACAATAACCGATGAAGTATTAACTCATTTTCCCTGAAGAAATTTTATGTATATTTAATATATATGAATTTTGAAATCAAAATAAATCTTTTCGTACTAAGCTATTACGTGTGAATCTTAACTGGTAGGTACTACTCGGCTAGTTCATATTACTAATATGCAATGATGTACATCCTTCCTTAACAACTTAACCATTGTTAACTACAATCTTTGTTTCAACTTAATGAATTCCATTTCATAATAAACCAAGTGTATTATTCAATTACATAATTGATTTTACATTTTCATTTTCGATATACTCGAAACTTTCCAGAAAATATCATTTGTACCTTGCGAAGTTAGCAAGAGTTCCATAAGCACCAACATGATTCACTGAGGAAATATCAATAAAACTGAATAACGAAGTATTGATTATATTAGTAAAATACTCCACGAAGATTATGAAATCTTTAATGTTTTAGAGATTATTCATTTCTAATCCAGCCAAAAATTAAATGAGCTTAATATGATATTAACTCATTAAATCGGTGTTACATCTGAAGAAAATATACATACATATATTTTCATAAAGACGGTAATAAAAATTCTTTTGTACAAAATATTACTTGTGAAATCTTTAACGGGTAGGTAATACTCAAGAAATATATAAGTTCACAATTAATATGTTACACTGTACATTCTTCAACTTTGATTCAAAAATTATTAACAATGCTCACAACGATATACAATCGTTTTCATACAAATTCAATTACATATTCTAATATTGACAGATCAGAATCCAAGTCATAACTCTGAACCGGTGAAATCATTCTTAGATCTCTACATCTTTCAAAGCTATACTTTGACTTCAAAACTGTGAAAGATCCTTTGGTATTGTTTTTACCAAAAATAACCTTGCAATTCCTTTTCAAAGTATCCAGTTTTACAACACTTCCAACCAGTCAACTTCAACTTTTCAGATTAAGCCTTATTGTAATCTTGATATATACGTTCTTGTTACTGGGGAACCTTTTATGTTCCACCACATTAGCAGTAAATTTACCAACAACTTCATTGATCCTTGACCTTCCAAAAAATCCTTATACTCATTGAAACCCTATCATGTACTCATCTACATCTTCTAACGATAATTTCCATACCAACTACCGGGAATTAGCAATCAGTATTTCGAATTTCGCAGCAATTCTACGCCAACAGTTATATATAAACATATAATGTCTATCTCCTAGACTTATTTTCTCCGAATGTGAAGTTTCTGAAAAACATCCCAAACTATGAACTAGTTCTCTGAAATTGGAACAATGCTGATGAAGCAACAAAAACTGTAAACGACCTTAACAGTCAAAAGTTTGATGATAAAGAATAGTATGGTGGTAAAGCTGAGAAAAAGAGAAGGTTTGAAACTGGAAAACGGATTGAGCAAACCATGAAGGAGGCTGTAGACAAATCACAAGGACGAAATCTACCTTCAAAGGATCCAAATGATTCCGTGTCTGCTAAAATCGTTAGCAAACACCTTACTCCTCATTCTAAACCTTCACAGACAGATTTTCCGCATCATCCTCTGATATTAGAAATTCTAAGATATCATCGTATCTTTCATTATAAATATCCTCGATATTTCTGGAGATATCTTCATAACTATTCTTATCTGAAATCATTCATCTCTTCGCGCTATCTATATTACATCATAAAAGAAACTATTTTAGTTTCTAAATTCTGAAACCTTCAAGTTTAAAATATGAATGTTTGAAATAGTGTTGGGAACTGAAGCATGAATTAATATAATATAATGACACTTGATCAACGTTATTATATTACAGTAAGTCATGCTGAGTTTCTAATGAAACGTGATAAAGGTTCACAGATCCCACCCTCATCATGAACCATGTTACATAACTCTTTCATTCTATATAATCTCTAAATATATCAAGAAAATATATTTCTTGATGATTCGGTCTTTTCCGGATATTCTAGTAATTTGACAAATCAAGATCGTGCCATTACAATTCCCTTCTTAGAACATTAACTATGTTCATTTCAAAATCCATACCTACGAATTCTGGACCATTATTCGCTTGACTTGAAGGCGGGAAGAGAGAACGAAAGCATGAAGCTTCGAAATATAATGGAGAATATAAAGACCGATAAAAACACATAAATTACAAACCATGAATATCAATAAGTATTGCAACGTAAAGACACGGGAGAACTAAAAACACTATAAAGCCAAGAGTATAGTAAAAGTGAATAGATTCCTCCGGCGGCAGATGAAAAAGAAGAATGATAGATATGAAAGTTAGGAGTATATCAAGAATCAGAACTGGATGAAGCATTTGTACAATTTATTAAGAAGTATTAAATAAGGAAGAAGATTATAGGAGTGGTGAAAATCAATAAAACGGAAGAGGTCAATTTATAGTGAAATATCATACATAGCAATCGAGGCAGATTACGCATTTAATCAAAGAAAAAATTAATTTTCGCAAATTCCAAAGAATCAAATCTTATTTAGATTATGAAGATTTTCTATTCTTTAAATTCCGGAAATCAATCGTTACTACGTCAAGAGATAAGACGTATCTCTATTCTCCATTTCACTCTTTTACGATAACTTTTCTCATACGCTTCGAGTAATTGGATTGTTTTATCCATATTATTCAACGGTGATAGAAATTCTATTTATCAACTCATATTCGTCATAAAAACATTTTTATTGTTAACCATGACGATCTCACTCAAATTTCGGGACGAAATTTCTTTAACAGGGAGGTACTGTGATGACCCGGAAAATTTCGACTTATTTAAATCAATTCTCTATATGATTTAATATTTTTGGCATGATAAGCAATGAATTTTGATAAGTTTTAAAACTTTTGAAAATGATTTTTTTATATAACGGTTGACCACCCTGTTTGTCCAACGATTCACGAACGTCATAACATGTATTATATACATATTTTAATAAATAAAAGAGTTTTCGATATATACGGAATCATGCGAATAATATTTATATACGAAATGATTAAAAATTTACTATTAAACGATGCTATTTCAAATTAAAAATTTTACGTATTAAGTCATTTTATTTTTATGATATAATTTTTGTAATTTTTTTTAAGAAACGAAGTTAAATTAATAATGTACAATTTGTAATGCACAACGTACAACGTGTAGCTTAAATAGTTGAATTTAAATTAATTCATTTACTATTCACATAAAAACGACATGATAGAAATTATTAATTATAAGTTACATAGAATACCCCTGAAGTATTTAATAAATACGACTTTTTAAAATTTTAATATTCGATTTACGTAATATTATGTCGACGAGGAAGAAGTTAAACACAAGTGAGCTGGAAAATCACTCCATGCGATCGCATGGAAAATGGCTTGGGAAGCCATGCGATCGCATGGCACCCTTTTGCTGGCCAACTACTATAAATTGATCGAATTCGCGACTTGTTTCTTCACACTCTCATCTCTGTATATATTTAAATTATTATTATTATTATTATTATTATTATTATTATTATTATTATTATTATTATTATTATTATTATTATTATTATTATTATTATTAAGATTATTATTATTATTAATCTTATTATTATTAGTAGTATTATTATACATAAAATACTACGACGAAGTCATGGGCGTGTCACTTTAAAAATGAGTTTTACGAGCGGGATAGAGCTAAGGAAATTATGGGTTATTACTAAGGAGGTTATGGGTATTGTTCAAGGGTTATGCTCGTAAAGTCAAACCTAGTGTTTATCATCTCTGTTACGT
This sequence comes from Rutidosis leptorrhynchoides, assembly GCF_046630445.1. Lineage (NCBI taxonomy): Eukaryota > Viridiplantae > Streptophyta > Magnoliopsida > Asterales > Asteraceae > Rutidosis > Rutidosis leptorrhynchoides. The sequence goes on from NC_092333.1 coordinate 172,128,463, forward strand.
CTACGTACTTTTCTGCAATATTAAATCACAATATTGATATGTAAGCATTTATATTTTATCTTTTATAAATTAATAGTGTATACATGTCTAGTGCTTGAGTATATATATATTTATACATGCTTGTATGCTAAATTTCGTCGTTAAACATTTTATAATGAATCACGAATTAAATACATATATTACTGGAAAAAGGTATATGATATACATGTTTTTGGAAAGCTGGCGAAAAACCAATAACTTTTCATTTAGATATCGAATAGTTTCGATGAACGGATTAAAAGATATGATCAACTGAATTATGATTGAAGTTAATTGAAATTACTTTTGAATCTGCAATTAATATTTAAACAACTTGTTTGTAAGATTGATAAATTGGATTTTTGAATATTACAAACCGAGTAAATGAATCCTTATATAAGGTACGTCTCGTTTTGTTGAACTATTGTCAAAATTGACTTTTTGAAACGACTTTGGATAACTTTTGTATGTCGATCTCGAGCATTAGGATTGTGATACACTATGACCTGACCTAGCTTGATAGACATTTATTGACCAACATATGTTCTCTAGGTTGAGATCCACGATTATTTGATAATCCGAGTTTCAGTCACATTTTGGTGAACAACTTTATATGCTGCTAAGGTGAGTTTCATTTTCTCCCTTTTTAAATGCTTTTGCAATATATATTTTTGGGCTGAGAATACATGCACTTTATTTTAAATAATGGACACAAGTACATACTAAATTCTATACTGAGTTTGAACCGAAAATCCCTTAGCTTTGGTTACTAGTAACTGCCGGTTATAAGAACTGGTGGGCGCTAGTAGTAGTATATGGATCCATAGGGCTTGACATCCCCGTCTGTTCCAGGTATAGAAACCCTAGCCTGAACTATAAAATAGACGTATGCTATTTGAGGTTAGTACAAGTTAGTTTGCGTGTATTGTACATGTTGGTTACATGTATGTTAAAACAGGGGTACTTATTAAAACGTTAAAGTTTAGTTACCAGGGTGCTCTGTTACGTAGAATCTATTGACAAACTTTTGAAAAACGTTTCTGGATGAAACAACTGAAATCTTGTGATCCACTTTTATATACAGATTATGCGAAACACTAAAACTATGAACTCACCAACCTTTGTGTTGACACTTGTTAGCATGTTTATTCTCAGGTTTCCTAGAAGTCTTTCGCTATTTGCTTATATGTTAGACAAGCTATGTGCATGGAGTCGTACATGGCATATTTTTCTAGAAAACTTTGCATTCACCAAATCATCACCATGTATCTTATTTTGACTGCATTGTCAACGGAAGTACTATTGTAAACTATTATTTACGATGATTGTCTATATGTAAAAATCATCAGATGTCAAAAATCTTTGATTTAAATATTCATTTATGGTGTGCCTTTTCAAAAGAATGCAATGTTTACAAAACGTATCATATAGAGGTCAAATACCTCGCAATGAAATCGATGAATGACGTGTTCGTCCATATGGATTTGGAGCGATCGTCACAACATATATATTTTCTTCAGATGTAATCATAGATTTAATGAGTCAATAGGATATTAAACTCCCTAATACTAGGTTAAATAATCTCTAAAACTTTAGAAATTACATAATCGTCATGTCGAGCGAAGATAATCGATGTAGAACGATATGTAGAACGAAGATAAATTAGATAGAACGATATGTAGAACGATGGTTATGCTCGAGGTACAGAATGAGATGTTGAGGTACGTGGTGTTGAAACCTGGGTTGTTGGTGGTACTGTTGGTGCCGGTGATGTTGGTGAAGCTGGTAAGTTTTGCACCATATTCTCCAAAGCTACAACTCGAGCGCGAAATTCGTTGACTTCTTCTATTATTCCGGGATGATTGGCGGTTTGAACAAGGGGATGGATAAGGTTTAGAATTTGAGATATTATATAATCGTTGCGAGATATTCTGGAAATGAGAGTGAAGATGGTGTTTCGAACTGGTTCGTCGGTAAGTGCTTCAGGTTTTTCGCCAAGAGGTGAATTCGGTTGGTGGAAGGAAAGGATCGCCTTCTTCTCGTCTCCATTGATTAAGTCAACTACGAACACATCAGATGAATTGGGGATGGATGACTGGGTGATTCATTCTGGTGACGCTGCTTTCGGAGTTTAGGTGAAACTCCATATCGGAATCCGAGGGATTTGAACTAGTGGTGAGTTCCATTTCGTACGATTAGATAAAGAGTTTTCGATATGAAAGGAATTTTGGATATCAGATGATATTCTAATTACATAGAATACTTATGTTCAATATAGAAGATCCCGTAGATTACGGAGAGAATTAAGGAAACGTGTCAGACAAGACTTAATGTGATGGGAGGTGAATTTGTCTGTATACCGTCTATGCAATAATTGCAATAAGACGCGTCGAGACTGAAAATAACAAGTAGATATTTTTCGACAAATGGTGGTAAGCAAACACTTTTAACATGCAGACCAGGTTCAAGTCTAGACTCATTAACATATCCTAACAACTACTAGGTCGAAGTCCAGACTCATTAATGCATCCTAATAACTACTAGTTAGACACACTAATGCAAGACCTGGTTCGCTACGACCACTGCTCTGATACCACATGAAACGACCCGTCCTAATCCACCTGGACGAAGTCATCAACCTCTGGTCCCATTGCGAGGTACTGACCTAAATATGCCATGAATGACTCCAAGTAATATCTTTAAAATGAGCAAATGCACAGCGGAAGATTTCTTTCATACCTGAGAATAAATATGCTTAAAAGTGTCAACCAAAAGGTTGGTGAGTTCATAGGTTTACCATAACAATCATTTCCATTATTTTAAGATTTCATATACATAAACATTTTAATAAAAATATTCTAAGTGGTTGAGCACTTGGTAACCATACTTAACATTTAATCAATGTCGCACATTCCCTTTATTATGAAATCTCACTACACCGTACCAAGTGTAGTCACGAAACGAAGTACGGTGCAACCGTTGAATACTGGTCGTCCAGTCCGGTTGGGGTTGTCAAGCCCGATAGATCTATCAATAGGATTCGCGTTTACAATACCACATGTAAATAGTAGTTACCAAGCTACAGGGAAGTATGCCAGTGGTACAACTCAACGTAGAATATATTTTTAAGTACTTGTGTCTATTTCGTATATATTTATAAAAGCAGCGCATGTATTCTCAGCCCAAAAATATATATTGCAAAAGCAATTAAAAAGGGAGCAAATGAAACTCACCATACTGTATTTTGTAGTAAAAATACATAGGACGACATTGAACAAGTATAGGGTTGGTCTCAGATTCACGAACCTATATCAGGTATATATATTAATACATGTAATGAGCATGTAATAATAATCGAACTATTTCCATATTAATTACTTATCATATTACTTTTAGTAATGTATTTGTCATTTGATATATTATGTATATCTATATATGTTATATTAATATTATACATATAAGTATTTATTTTTATGTGATATTAATAATAATATTTATATATTTGATTAAAATATATTTATTTCTTATATGTTAATTTATATGTAACTTAATTAACATTATATGATAATAAATAATAACATTTTATTTGAAAAACAAAAATAGTATGTAATATTCATATATATTTATATGTCTTAGATATATTTTTATATAAATAACCTTTGGTTTGCTAAAATAATGATTTTAATAATAATAATTAGATTTAATAATGATAATATTAATTTTAACAATTATACTAGTCATTTATTTACAGTAATAATAATAATAATTATAATAATAATAATTTTACTAATAATGATAATAATAATAATAATAATAATAATAATAATAATAATAATAATAATAATAATAATAATAATAATAATAATAATAATAATAATAGTAGTAATAATGTTAATATTAATGAAAATACTACCTTGAAGCTTTTCCAGAAAAAAAATATGCCCCATACCAGGCTCGAACTCAAGACCTCTCGCTTAACCCAAAACACTCATACACTTAACCACTGCTCCGCTTATACATTTGTGTTTTGATTTCGTATTAAAACCATATAACTCATATCATCATCATTATGTGGGCCAACAGAAAGTATGAACTCGATCTCGGCCCAACAAGAATGGATCTCGGCCCAAAATAACAAAATAACCAAATCCTAGTTTAAATCCCTATTGGGTTTTGAAGTCCAACAAGAGCCCGATCACAACTCAACCTTTCAAGACCCAATTAAGAAAGAAAAAAAAACGACCCAAGTATATAATCTGTCATCCCCATACAATTTCGTTGTGTTTGTTTTTAAAAAAAAAAATTATCGAATGGCAAGAATAAAAAAAAATTTAAATAACGTGTGCACTATACATCTTCATCATTACTTCCCTTCATCATTATCAGTTATCAGACACAGGAACCAGAAGTGATATAGCAGCAAAAGCTGCTATTTCAAATAGTAAAAAGAAATAGAAAACAGTGGTGTAGCAACGGTGAGTGGTGGTGGTCTAAGGTGGCAATTGTTCATGATGATAACGGTGGTGTTTTGGGGTTTAGCTTGTTCAGAAAACCAACATGGAAAGATTAGTTCGAGCAGTAGTAGTTTTGTTTGGTGTTGCAGGTGTATTAATGATGTTTGGGTCTCGGTTTGGTGGAGGTAATCGGTACAGTAGGCAGGTGGTCTAGTAGCTAGGTTATGGGTTTAATAATGGTAAAGATGGTGTTTGTGTGTGTGTGTGAACCATAAACAGGAAGAGACCCAGAAACAGTTATACGATGGAAAAAAAATAATGATGATGGTGCTTCAAGGCTCTATTCGATCAATAGATAGAAAAAAAAACGTTTGATGTGGTGGTTGATGACATAGGAGAAGGGTTTCTGTGTGGGTTTCGATTTAAGACAAAATTAGAAACGAATCCTAACAGAAACATAATTCGATCAAATGGTAGTTGTCGACAGTTTTTTGGTTGAGGATAAAACAAGCAAGAGAAGTAATAGGAGCATAGTTGTGGTGGCGGTTAGGATGGATAAAAGGGTGGTGTTTGAGTTATCAAAAAAAAAATCACAAGGAAGTAGATGATTGTGTATGTGTGTGGTTGTTATTCCCCATGGTTTGGACTTATGTATATGTTTTCTATATATCTATCTCTATATGAATATATATAGAAAAGTTGATAGTTCAGTGGAGAACACAAACAAACATAGTATATATATTTAATAATTTATGAAGTTTGAGAAAGAATCAATTAAACGTGGAGTAAAGCTTAGCAGCCCTCACTCTACTGACAGTTAGATATTTTCAATACGCGGAGTGCTATATCGTGTCCATTGCTAAACAGTTGTCGTATAAAAGTGTTCCTAAAAATCCCAAACTTTTAGATTAAATATATTTATTTATTTCACTCATTAACTGTTTGAAACCTGATCAAAAAGGTTCGTCTATAATTTATTTTTAATTCCAAGTAATATATACGGAGTACTAAAACTCAACTCTTCAAAGTAAAAATATTTTTAATGATCCCAAATTTTATATATCTTAATTATGGATCATCGTTTATCTTTTTAAAATCACATAAGTTGGAATTAAGTTTATCTAGATAATAATCGAATGATCAACGAGGGTTACAATCATTTAATAATTTCATATATATAGACCCATTTTATTAACAATTTTATTATTTCATATAATATTTTACATCTTTAATTCTAATATTTAAATCGTATTTTATTTCAAATTATCATATACATATATATATATATATATATATATATATATATATATATATATATATATATATATATATATATATATATATATATATATATATACATATATACATATACATATTTATTTACAAGTAATTGTTCGTGAATCGTCGGGAATGGTCGAATATCAATTGAATATATGAAATAGTTTAAAATTCTTGAGACTCAACCTAACAGACTTTTCTTATCGTGCCCAATATAATATCGTATCGAGAGTTTGGTTTAAAATTAATCGAAATTTTCCGGGTCGTGATAGTTTCTCTCTGATTGCGCGTCCTTTGACCGCGCTGACTCACAAAGGAAAGAAGTTCATTTGGGAACCCGAACATGAATCTGCATTTCAAACTTTGAAAAAGAAGTTAACCACCGCACCTATCTTATCACTTCCTGAAGGCAGTGACGATTTCGTCGTTTATTGTGATGCTTCGAAAAGTGGTTTTGGTTGTGTACTGATGCAACGAACAAAGGTTATCACTTACACCTCCCGACAACTGAAGATTCACGAACGAAATTACACAACGCATGATCTCGAGCTTGGAGCCGTTGTCTTTGCATTAAAGCTATGGAGACACTATCTTTATAGAACTAAGAGCACTATTTTCACCGATCATAAAAGCCTCCAACACATATTTGATCAGAAGCAACTGAATATGAGACAGGGTCGATGGATCGAGATGCTAAACAACTATGATTGTGAACTTCGTTATCACCCTAGCAAGGCCAATGTTGTAGCTGACGCTTTGAGCCAAAAGGAGAGGATGACACCTCTTCGTTTTCGGGCTCTGAACATCAGCATTCATTCGAACATCAATAGCCAGATCCGAGTAGCTCAAGATGAGGCTCTCAAGGAGGAGAATATATCTCATGAATACTTGAACATTCTCGTTTCTCGATTCGAAGTTAAGGAGACTGGACTCCGATGCTATGCCGGAAGAATTTGGGTACCCCGTTATGGAGATCTACGAAGCCTTATACTAGATGAATCCCACAAGTCGAGATATTCGATTCATCCAGGAGCCGGTAAAATGTACCACGATCTTAAGGAACAGTACTGGTGGCCTAATCTTAAGAAGGACGTTGCAACTTATGTTGGAAAGTGTTTGACTTGCTCGAAAGTTAAGGCCGAACATCAGAGGCATTCTGGGTTACTTCAACAACCGGAAATCCCGCAATGGAAGTGGGAAAGGATAACAATGGATTTCATTACGAAGTTACCAAAGACATTGGGCGGATACGATACCATCTGGGTTATCGTTGACCGTCTTACTAAATCTGCACACTTTTTAGCCATGAAGGAAACGGATACGATGGAAAGACTCGCTCAACTATACATAAAAGAGGTTGTATCTCGTCATGGTGTGCCCTTATCAATCATCTCAGATCGCGATCCCCGTTTTGCTTCTAGATTTTGGCGTTCTTTGCAAGTAGCCTTGGGGACTCGTCTCGACATGAGTACTGCGTATCACCCACAGACCGATGGACAAAGTGAACGCACGATTCAGACTTTGGAGGACATGTTGCGTCCATGTGTCATTGATTTCGGAAAGGCTTGGGAAAGGCATTTGCCGCTAGCCGAGTTCTCTTACAACAACAGTTATCATTCGAGTATTAATGCCGCACCTTTTGAAGCGTTGTATGGCCGCAAATGCCGATCTCCTATTTTTTGGGACAAAGTAGGCGAAACGCAAATCACCGGACCCGAGATAGTCCATGAAACAACGGAGAAGATTGTCCAAATTCAAGCAAGACTCAAGACTGCCCGTGATCGCCAAAAGAGTTATGCCGAACTTAAACGTAAAGACTTGGAATTCAACGTGGGTGACCGTGTAATGTTGAAGGTCGCACCTTGGAAAGGTGTGATTCATTTTGGAAAACGTGGGAAACTCAACCCGCGGTACATTGGTCATTTTGAAATCTTGGAACGTGTTGGACCTGTTGCCTACCGTTTGGATCTTCCAACTCAATTGAGCTCAGTTCATCCTACTTTTCATGTATCGAATTTGAAGAAGTGTCTTGCTGAATCGGAACATGTCATACCATTGGAGGAACTTACGATTGATGACAAACTCCACTTCGTGGAAGAACCTGTCGAAATTATGGACCGTGAGGTCAAAACTTTGAAACACAACAAGATTCCGATAGTCCGAGTACGATGGAATGCCAAATGAGGACCTTTGTTTACCTGGGAACGAGAGGATCAAATGATGCAGAAGTATCCTCACCTTTTCCCAACTCCTTCATCTACCTCAGCTTAAAATTTTGGGACGAAATTTTCTTTAACAGGTGGGTAATGTAATGACTTTGGATTTTCCAACGTTTATTTATTAATAATTCACTATTAATGCTTGAGTTTTAATAAACGTGTTCTTATACGTGTTACTTGTTACCGTATTTAACTTTTCATGGCCCGACTTGTCTTTGTGACACACGTACTTTTCACGAATAATATTTTCGAATATTATTTACATTCATGATTAATTAATATTGATCATTTTTAATTAACTAATGTTACTAGTTAATTACTTGGGCTTTGTTTATTTAATTTGTTACTTACTTGGACTTGGGCCTTTATTAATGTACATGGACTTGGAAGCCCACCCTACTCTCTTAATGGACTAGTTAGCCAACTTTTATGCAAGTATTACATTAAGGCTTAACTTAGATTAATTAGTGAATGAGGAATCTAGTTACAAGTATACTTACACCATTTTCCCATACCATTTAGCTTTAATGCCATTCCAAGCTCTCACCATTCTCCAACACAAGAAAGTAGATTTGGACCCTTCCCCTTTGAGCTTGAAAACCGTTGGCCTTGAGGGGTGTTGGGGGAGTTCAAATTTTTATTTTTATTTTTGTTACTTATTAGCTAGTATTACTTCATTCTTTACACACACATACATACACCACTTTTCTCTCAACTTTCTCTCATTTCTTTTCTCTCAAATATTGTAAGTAACATGAACTATTTCTTCTTCTTTCTTTTCTTTAAAAACCGAATCATAAACACATCATCATCATCATTACTTGTTCTTTGTTGTTGTTTAATTACTTGTAGTTGTTTGTTGTTGTTAAAGATCAAGTTCTATAACTTGTATCTTCATGTAATCTTGGTTACTTCCATCTTTTCTTTGATGAAGAACCAAGAACAAGAATCTAAACTTTCTAGTTTATGATTCTACACTTAAATGTTTTAAAGATTTAAAGTTCATAAGTTTTAAAATCATACTTGTGTTCATGTTAGTAAACTTGAGGTTTACTTTCTTAAAGATCAAAGCCTTGGCTTGAATCTTTCTAAGTATGAACAACCATGAACTTATTACTTGTAGAATTAGTTTATCTCTTCATTTTATGTACTTTAAAGTTGTGATGTTGTTAATTTGGTCAAGTATTACTAGTTAATCTTGATCTCATATTTTTTGAAACTAAAAGTTAACTTTATAAGTTCAAGAACATGGAAGTATAACTTTCTAGTTATAACTTCAAACACTTATGTTGGATCTAAGTTTATATAGCTTATGGTCTTCTAATTTTGTTGTAAATAAAAGCTTATAAGCTTACATACATTTTACAAGTTGAAAATCTAAGTTTCATAACTTATGGTTTCATTAAAGTGAAGATCCAAGTTCTATAACTTAGGATCTAACTTAAGAACACTAGATATAGACTTTCTAGTCTAGGATCTTTAAGATCTATCTAAGATATAAGTTCTACAACTTAAGATCTTTATTACATAGTTTACTTTCAAGTTTGTAGCTTAATATTACTAGTAGAACTCATGTATGTGTCGGATCTAAGATCTTGATGTAACTTTGGTTCATCAAACTACATACAACTCTTAAGTGGGTTGTGCTACATATCTTAGACTTACACTAGTGTTATGATGGTCAAACCTTGATTAAGATGATGCAAACCCATCAATGAGTTGTACACTTGAAGCTATACGCATCAAGGATGAGAACTGTGATGAGCATCAAGCACCAAGAACCCACCAGAACACCTTTACTTACTGTTTCTGGAACTAATCAAACTACCTGGGCTACTGGAAATTTGATTTTCAGTTAGTTCAGTTCGAGTAGATGATTTTCCGTTTAGACCTCGTCTTAATCCGAGTTACGGTTTAGGATCTATGGCCTCCCGAAAGTCACTACACCCTATTAACGTTGTGCTGAAATTTCTGACCTACTCGCACTTAAACCGTCACCACGGTCAAACGAAGATGAGTTTGGTTCTGTAAATTGGTAAGCCTCTAGGGGACTCATACACGGAGCCATGGACACTGGTCTCACCTCATTTCAGTTTGTATAGAGGTCGTGGCGACTGAACGAATCAGCCTTTATTTCAAACCCTAGTCTTGACTTAAAACTTACTTTACACTTTTTGTTTAATGATGAATTATGATGGTACTTAAGACCTAATTTACATACTTTTAAACCTTTAAAAACGATTTACTGACTTATTAACTTTTAACTTAGGTTGAGGACCTTCCGGACCAACCACTTGCTTACTATTTCCGCGTATCGACTTTTACTACTTTTCACTGTGAGTTATAGCATCCCTTTTTACTTTAACTATTTTGGGACCTGAGAATACATGCGCATTTTACGTTTTACATACTAGGCACGAGTACTTAAACTTATCATATGTGTGGGTTATACAACGGCATAAACTTTCCCCTTAGCTCGGTAACGTTTAGTTATTGGTCTTTGAACCGGTGAACGCGAATCTTAGATATGGATCTATAGGGTTTGACATCCCCACTCGGGCTAGTAGCGCTAGCATTTAACGGGTGTTTAATACTTCGTAAACTTACGCACTAGCCAAGTGTACTTTTAGGGGGTGTTATTTACGTTAAGTTAGTTACCAAGTGCCCACGGTTATACATATACTTTTCATACTGTTTTGAAACGCTGTTGAAGCACTGAAATCTCGTGGCCTACCTTACATTACTGTTATACTTAAATTATAGCTCACCAACCTTTGTGTTGACGTTTTTAAGCATGTTTTTCTCAGGTGCTTAAGGTTTGATTGCTTCCGCTGTAGTTGCCATGCTTTGTAGACTCCCAAACTGCGCTTATTAGAGATGTCGTCGCATGAAACGTTTATTTTGCATTCAAACTATGTTACTTTTGAAACATTGAATTTGTAATGACCTATGGGTCACATACTATTATTAATTGCTTCTATTCATAGAAGCATACTATCGGTTGTTAAACATTTGACGTTGGTTTAGACGTCACCTTTATTCATGAATGCAAACTTATTTTGAAACAGCATATAGTATTTGACCTTGTAATGATCCTGTTGTTGATGATTCGTACACGATGGTTTTGTACGGGGCATCACAACATCATCGGAAAACATACTTCAATCGGCTTTGATTTGAAATATATAAAAAAAAACTTGATTTTGGAAGTATCTTTGGGAACTTGCGACCTCTGACCCCCGATCGTCTTATTTTTCAATCGCCATTGATTAAATCGCCTTCTACCTCAATCACCGTCAATTAGTTTAAGATCCTTTAGAAAACGCTTTCAAATCTACTACAAGGTTCATATATGAAGGAGTTTAATGGTGACGGTGGTTAATGGTGTTGGACGGCGATCAACAGTGAGTTCTACGATGACCTACAACAAACTTCAATTTTTGGCGGGTGATTTTGTATTACATATGCGGAGTAATATTTAAGTTATGTGATTTGGTATTACAAATATATATAAAGATGAATCACATAAAGTGTTAGACTTTTTTTAAGGCAAAAACTTATATTAACAACAAAGGAGAAGATACAACATGAATTTAAAAGGATTTACAAAGTCACATGACAATAGACGAGTTATTAACAAGTATACAGGTCAATCTAACTAAGGCTACCCTGACAACTCAACCAATTCCAGATCTTTGAAACGAGCCTGAGATGTAATAACATGAGTTTATTAGCCATTAGTGCCGTTCGAGAGCGCATTTTTCGAATCGCTTTGAAATCCACTTAAAGCTTTTGATTTGAGTTTTCGAGAGAATTGAAGTGAGATCCCATCTTTTCCTTTGAAACACTATTTTATAATGTTCAAAATCTACTGTCACCGGATAAAAAATACACAGTTTAAGAACTACTATAATTAGATTTACCTTTTATTCACTTTCAGTTTATTTTTACTTATTACATAAGATTTTGTCTTACATGTATAAAGTAAGGTTATAAAAGAAAATTATCACATTATTCTTTTTTATTTATCGACGTGGATAGCTAATTTGAAATATTCGAGACAAAATAATGAAAAATAGATTTAAGACAAAATGATAACTTAAAACAAAATTTAAATTAGGTGGGTACAACACCACAAAAATGTCAAGACTTGATTAGTAGAGTAGCTTGTAATATAATAATATTTATTAAAAAATAAATAATGGTAATCGCACTCAAGAAGATTTAGCGTAAGTATATAATTATGTTATATTTAGGTTTTTAATTATAATTATGATGAATGATGAATTGTTTATCTTTAGATTTATGTTAGAATTTTAATGAGTTGAGAAAGAAAGTAAGGTTTGTGAACTTTGGTAAGGATGAAGATGAAGATGAAGATGAATTCTGAATTGACATAAATACTCTTATGTAACATGCATGATACCACTTAACGGAATTTTTTAATGACCGTTAGATCGAAGGACCAACCACATAACTAGTACAAATGTGATAATCAAACATAGGGCTGCACACGAGTCGAGCCGAGCCCGAGCTCGACTAGGCTCGAGTTCGGCTCGTTTGATATTCACAGAGTTCGAGCTCGAGCTCGGCTCGATTCGAGCTTAACATCTTAAGCTTGAGCTTGGCTCGTTTGATATTATGAAAGCTCGAGCTCGGCATGAGCTCGACTCGTTTATTACGTAAATATATTTTTTTAATAATTTTTTATTTAATTATAGTATTAAATAATTGTTTTCTTATATTTTTTATTCACATATAATAAAATTTAGTATTAACATTATTACTTTAACTACATGAAAATTATAACAAATTATGAAATTATATTATATATTATTATATTATATATTATATTATTATAAAATAGTAATTTAGTGTATATAAATAAAAAGCTCGTTTAGGCTCGCGAGCCTGTTCGAGCTCGTGATATGAAGCTCGAGCTCGAGCTCATTTACTTAACGAGCTTTAGTATATGTTCAAGCTCGGGTTCGAGCTCGTTTAGGCTCAGTTCGAATCGAGTTTTTAACGAGTCGAGTTGGAGTAGCTCACGAGTAGCTCGACTCATTTACAGCCCTAATCAAACACGTTAAAATATAACATAGGTGGATATCATGTCAACTAACAAACATCAGGGATCAAGCGCGTCATTTTGTCATAATATAATACTCCTAATGTATATTCATCAAAAACAGAAAATTGTTCCTTTGTTTTCTACGATCCCTTTATTCTTTTTCCCCAAAACTTAGAACTGAATACCACTGCCACATCCCTAGTCGATTCTTCCCCAAATTTCGTAAACTCTCTTTCTTATACATGCATCCATGTACTGATTACTGATATATACATATATTACAATCTACACTCATTTTTGGGGCTTTTTCTGAAAATCTACACTCATTTTTGGGCCTTTTTCAGGTGAGATTTTTCCTTCCTCTCATCTTCTTCCATTTTATCTGCATAATTAGAAGATTAACGACATATTGCTTGTGTTCCGTCCATAAATCATGTTTCATTAGTTGTTTAGTTTCTCTGTGAAGACTTTTACTGTTAGAACATATCAATTATAGATGATTAAATGAGTGATTGATCGTTATGAACAATGTTTAGCTAATTAGCGTGGTGGAATTTGTTAATTATGAAATAAGCAGATGATTCTTCTTTTTTTGGGAATAATTTGTTACTGTAGTTGCCTCATTTCATATTAGTTGTGCTTGATGTGTACTTAGGGTTTCAAAAATTATTTTTTGAATGCTGGTTTTAGCTGTTGAGCATTGGATAGATTAATGTCTGTTGTTACTTGCCTATATCTTATTTGGAATTGTGATCTCTCAAATTGAGTTTTAACGTAACAGATTATGTTGAATTTGTTGTTATAAATGAAAAGGAAATAGTGTCTTTTATTTAATTAATTTAATATTTAATTTATAAAAATATTAAATTTGAGAGAGTTATAGTGATTCTGTTCACTTTTGTTTGTTATATTCATCTATATTGTGAAACTTACACCCTATGACCATTTAAAACCAGAAAATTGAAATTCATCTTAATTTGGTGATTTCTTACAATGGCTAATTTATCATGTCATACTGCTATTGGTTATTACTGTTTACAATGAACTTATGTGCTATAGTTCTATAGTGAGAAAATTATTTTTGATTTCTCTATAAACAGCCAATAATTAATTTACTAATCTTTTATATAGGTTCCATACATACTAAACCAATTTGTAATCTGTTGTTGATCCTTTTCTATCATTTTTGTAGTAATCAAAAATTTAGTCCAAGACTCGAAGGAAGCCAGATTGACTTGCTAATCATCATAGTAGTCTACCTTCACAATGCCAAAGCTACTTAACTTCTACGTATTCGTCGCCTACGACAACCTCACCCAAGACAGCCTTGTAAGTTCCCTTTTTTGCTTACTCGGTCTATTTACCATCATCAAATTATCCATTTTATTTATTATTTATTCGTTTTTTATAGTTTCATAATAAATATATTTCCTTACAATCAGAGAATTCCCATTGAGTTTAATAAAGAACATCTGAAGCAGATTCAGTCGAACGAAAACATAATACTAATGGTTTCAGATAACAAGAAGTGGCCTATCGGTTGGACGAACTCGACTTATGGCCATCTTTTGCTACAAAAAGGTTGGCCAGAATTCGCTGAGCATTACCATATAAAGACTGGACATTTATTACTCTTTGAACATCAGGGAAGTTCCAATTTTCGTATTCGAATATTTGACCAAAACAGTTGTGAGATAACTTACGTTCCATTCATTAACTCCCACTTGGAAAAAGAAATCGATCAACCCATTCGGCAAAAAAAACCCAATGTTCAAGAAACAAAAGGCAAGCTTCTTACTAACGATTTGGAATACTATATTGTACAAGATAACATATATATTTCTAGGCTTTTACCAGCACACTAAAGAAAAAGCATGTTTTTGTTTTGAACTTGAATTTTATACACGTGCAAGCTTGCGTGTTAGCAGAACACATCACTATCCCTTTTTAACCAACCCTCTTAGGGGCTGTGTACTTTTTTTCTGTATTAAATCCTGTTTTAATTTGTCTCTGTTTGGGGAGGGGTTTGGGGAGGGGTGTCTGATTCTATGTCTCCTAGAAACAGACCAATTTTCAGATTAGTGACAGATTAAGTGACAAAGAAACAACAATTTTACTTACTGAAAGCCGAATAGAAACAGATCATTAAGGGAAAGTAAACAAGCTCTTAGTTCTCTTTAAATATATAGGTGGAGCAGTGAAGACTGAGTCACCACGTAAAAAGAGGTCACGAATCAGCCCATATAAATCAGACAGCAGTTTTTGGTCTGCCAGAGTAACTATTTCATCTTTAAAGTCTCATGGATTGGTAACGATTCTCAATTTCGAATCACGATTATTTATATTTTATTAATCTTTTGTTACCATATGATACTATTTTTTTTCGTCTTGTATCAGCCTGTACCTATTGAGTTTTGCAAAAAATATTTGACTGGTGAAAACAAGTGTGGAGACTGCTTACTTCAGACGTCTGATGGGAGAAACTGGGGTTTAATTCAATGCAAGGAGTACGAGAAAATTGGTAGACTGTCTGGTCAAAACTGGAATAAATTTTGTAACGACGAGCATCTGGCTGTGGATGACGTGTGTACTTTTGAGATGATAAATGAGGCGGAAAAAGTGCTCAAAGTAGCCATCGTTCGGGCTAATAAGCCGCGTTGATATAATTAGAAACAATATTAGATGATAAATAGGTTTGTTTTTAGATAAAAGTGTACTCTGTTGGTCTAATTATGTATATGATGTGTTTTTTTAATGACTTGTACTGTTTGTGTGTTATCTTTATTGGTAGGTTTGAGGTTTGGTAAGCATGTCACTTAATACATTATTCCTTTGTTATATACATTTGTTAGATGGATTATGCTAATAGCTGCTGAAATTTTGTGCATAGATATTTGATACCGTGTGGCAAACTTTGCAGAATCTCTCATCTGAAGAAAATGAACTCGCATATTTTGAAGTAAAGGTAATATCATGACTCATTTTATTCACATAATGACAGCTGTCAAAGCTATAGTTCTGTTCTGTCAAAGCTATAGTAATTGTTCCATCATCTATGGGCTTTGTTACATTCTTGTTTTTTGCTTTCGGAACTGTTCGTTATTCACCATTCGGGTGAATGCTGTTCTTCATACACTTGTCAATTTGTCATATGATATATGCTAGAGTTAAACTCGCTCCGTATCTTATTTTCACCCTTCCAGTTCCAGCACTTCATCCTGGAATTCAATTGGCTTATTTCAAGCTTATAGTGTGTGGTATAGTGATCATTGTTTTGCCTACTAACATTGTAATGTTTTCCTTCCCTAGTATCAGTTGGACCTAATGTGAAACCCGTTGGACCCATTATCACTTTAAAAAAATGAGTTCAACCTGTTTAGACCTGCTTTTGTTTTTGTCTTCATTCACTTTTGGACCTGTAGGTCTTCATTCATAACCCGTTGGACCCATTTCACGACAAATGGGTTGTGTTTGCCGGGTGTACTATACATACATGTTTTCAGAGTGCAACTAATCGGGTACTCTTCCCCACACCACGCTTTCCCCTTCTCTCCTTACTCAACAGGTCACATGTTGGTTTCTGATTGTAACTCCGATGTCTTAAATTGCAAAAAATTTGTTTGATTAGTGTAATAGTAGTTTGTACTGATTTTACCTATGAAATGTAATATAGTTCTTTTTGGGAGTAATCTTTAGTTTCTGGTCTGTTCAACAGTTCGAGGTCGAACTATCGTTTTCTATGTTTTGCATTTAGATCTTGTTGGTCTTTGTCATTAGAATCTGGGATTTGTTCTTCATAAGGTGCTCTAATTTTATTACAGCTAAGTTAAAGAAACTTTGGTGCTGTTTGTTATTTTAATTGTTTTAGTCCGAAGATTTGCGGACCATGTCTAAGATATGGCCTAAAAGTCTAGTGAAGATTGTTTCTTTTTTGTGTCTGCAAAATAACTAATTATATTTGCAATACTTATAAACATATTTTTAAGTCTGCGTGCAGACAGAATAAGACATTATTTTATCTTATGTCTTGAAAAAACAAACAGTCTGTAGCGAAAACGTCTGCACGGGCGCAAACATAAGACATAATTGTGACGACCCGGGAATTTTCGACCAAATTTAAACTTAATCTTTACATAATTAATGTTCTCCGATATGATAAGCAAAGTTTATATTATTGAGTCTAAAAACTTTGGAACTATTATACAATCATGTACCCTTTGACTGCGCTCGACGATTCACGAACATTTATGTGTATATAGAGATGACATAATCAATGGTAACATATTATATGTAATAATAAATAAAAACTTTAATTGCTATATTAATATTATTATCATTACCCTCATTAATATTATTACTAATATTAATATTAATAATTGTATCATTAATAATATTATATCAGGTATATAAATACATATGTATAAATACAAAAATATGTATATTAAAACTCATTTCATTATCTGTGATCTTGTTGTGTGTCAATCTCAAATCACAGTGTCAAACAAAAATCGTTGAAAGTCCCAATCTACTTTTCGTTTTGTTTTCATATCCTTTAGTCCTTCTTAATTGATTCTCATATCCGACTCCTTGCTAAAAGACACAATCACTTTCTGTATTATAGAATCCAATGGATTTACTTTATCAATTACCAAATCCCAAAAGCCTTTACACTATTATCCCCAACGAATTAAACCAAAGAAATGCAGTACAGCTCGATCAACTTTGTCTTCTTCAATTACCCTATCACAACCACCACTTAAATTGTTCTCTTTCTTTCTTTCTTTGTTTAATCAACCCATCTTTCTATTTGTAAAATACTTGAACTCAACTTTCATCATTATCAAACATTTTCCTTGATCAATCTTCGGTTCACTATATATGACCACCATTAACCAACATCTTCATTTACGAGAACCTCACCATGATTGTATTCATCGATAAACCAACACCATTAAATAACCGAGAACAACCCCCACAAATTACCACGACTGCAGCGCCTAGTCTACTGTTTCTGATCGAAAATAAACACCCCACATCGCTACTAATTTCCTGTCTTGATCGATTAAATAACAAGCACAAACTGTCACCTAATAAATCGTTAAACTTGTTGCTGCACACTCGATATTTCTGTTTAACTGCTCAGCCTCTTCTTCTTTTCTGTTTATTCGAACAATCACAAACTCAAACACAACCATCACAGCCGCTAATCTCCACCAACAATAACCACATAAACCACCACCTGCAACTCTATTTTTATTTCCTTTTTCTTCCTTTCCTGCTGTTTCTATTCGTAGCCCGACACAAACCTTCAATTCATGATTAGTTTTGCTGCTGCTATACTCTTATTTGTTTTTATATACCGACTTAACGATGATTATGAATGGCGATGAAGAAGTATTATAATGAAACATAAAATAATGAAGAGAATGGATCAAGATGAGTATCCTGCTGCTACTTAATCCAAGTTTGCTGCAATCAATGAAACTCACCTCACCACAATGAATCCTTATGATCAATCTTGAATCAACTCTTTTCTGTTTACGAACAAAGAACGAACCCACAACCCTTCTCTCTCTATTATCTCTCTCTTAATTCTTGTAACCAAAAGCTATCAAAACCCATCAACACTAAACCACCGATCACCCTTTATTGCTTGGATTTTTGTTTGAAACTTGAAACACTTTTACCGTTTCGTTTTCTATTTTCAATTCAACCAACACGAGCTGCTGCTGCAATAACTGTCCACTTATGTTTCGGTTTTAAATAAAGACGATGATGATGTTTTGATTCAAGAATAATGATGAATGACATTCTGTGATGATGATAAGAAGGGTAGTGGAATGTTGTTGTGTATAAACAATTAGCTAATTGAAGTAAACAATAATAATGTTGTAATCATTCTTTGATTCTGTTTAAAAGTCATAAACATCAAATACTTGGGCTACGTACATGTGTTGGGCCGATAAAGCTGTTGGGCTGTGGTTGTTTTTGCTGTTGGGCCGAGGTGAAAGGGTTAAATACAATAGGATAGCAGATATATTAGATAAACAGAAGACAGATGGATGGTTTGGGTTTGCTGTGAGTGTGTGAGAGGTCACGGGTTCGAGCCCGGTTTAGCGCATTTTTTGTTAGGAAAAGCTTTTATGAGGGTATACACTCTTATCATTTTTTTTATATATTATTATTATTAGTTATTATTATTGTTATTATTATTATGATTATTGTTATTGTTATTATTAGTATTATAATTATTATTATAAGTATCATAATTATTATTGGTAATTATTATTATATATACTAATAATAATAATAATATAATTGATATTATCACTAATATTATTATCATTGTCATTACTAGTATTATTATTATTATCATTATTAAAAAAAAAATCATTATTTCAAATCTATAATTTTATAAGAACTAGAATAATCATTATTATTATTGCTAAAATATTAAGTATCATTATCAATAGAATCCTTATTCAACACTGATATTAGTATTATTATTAATAAGACTATTAAAAACTCTATCAAAGTTACTATTATTATTAAAAATAGTATTTTTATAAAAACTATCATTGTATATAATCGTTATTATCATTTTTATTAAAACAACTATTATTATTATCATTATTATTATTATCCTTAACCTAGTATTAATACAATTATTAATTTTTGCAAATAAAAGATATCTATATATATTTACTACATAAGTATGTTAATATTAAATAATATTATGATTAACTAATATAATACAATTGTATTCTTATAACATTAACGAAATTATATATATCGAATAAGCATTATAATACATTATACATATTAATGAAATTATATATAAATATTAATCTCAATACATAACTAATTATATATATAAATTACATCACTAATAATAACATATATATATATATATATATATATATATATATATATATATATATATATATATATATATATATATTCGATTAGGAATATATGTTTTAATAAAAATATACAAATGATATAGGTTCGTGAATCCGAGGCCAACCCTGCATTGTTCGGTTGTTTAATGTCGTTATATGTATTTTTACTACAAAATACATTAGGTGAGTTTCATTATTCCCTTTTATATATATTTTTGGGCTGAGAATACATGAAATGTTTTAATAACTATTTTTCAATATTTATATGCGTGAGTTTCATTTGCCTTTTTCCCCTTTTACTCTTTATTTTTTTGGGCTGCGAATACATGCGCAACTTTTTATAACTGTTTTACGAAATAGACACAAGTAATCGAAACTACATTATATGGTTGAATGATCGAAATCGAATATGCCCCTTTTTATTAAGTCTGGTAATCTAAGAATTAGGGAACAGACAACCTAATTGACGCGAACTCTAAAGATAGATCTATCGGGCCCAACAAGCCCCATCCAAAGTACCGGATGCTTTAGTACTTCGAAATTTATATCATGTCCGAAGGAGGATCCCAGAATGATGGGGATATTCTTATATGCATATTGTGAATGTCGGTTACCAGGTGTTCAATCCATATGAATGATATTTTTGTCCCTATGCATGGGACGTATGTTTATGAGAAATGGAAATATGAAATCTTATGGTCTATTAAAATTATGAAATGATTATTTATGTTAAACTAATGAACTCACCAACCTTTTGGTTGACACTTTAAAGCATGTTTATTCTCAGGTACGAAAGAAATCTTCCGATGTGTAATTGATCATTTTAAAGATATTACTTAGAGTCATTCATAACATATTTCAAAAGACGTTGCATTCGAGTCGTTGAGATCATCAAGATTATTATTAAATCTGTTATAGTTAGATATATTATAAAATGGTATGCATGCCGTCAACTTACGTTGTAATGAAAGTTTGTCTTTTCAAAAACGAATGCAATGTTTGTAAAATGTATCATATAGAGGTCAAATACCTCGCGATGTAATCAACTATTGTGAATCGTTTATAATCAATATGGACTTCGTCCGGATGGATTAGGACGGGTCTCTACAGTTGGTATCAGAGCGGTGGTCTTAGTGAACCTGGTCTGCATTAGTGTGTCTAACTGATAAGTCGTTAGGATGCATTAGTGAGTCTGGACTTCGACCGTGTCTGCATGTCAAAAGTTTTGCTTATCATTTTTGTCGGAAATCATTTGTTTATCATCCTTAGTAAATTACCTGCTTATTATTCTTAGTCTAGACACATCTTATTGCATTGACTGCATGAATAGTGTATAGACAAAATTCATATCTTAGCGTATCTACTAATTCATATCTTAGCGTATCTGCTACTTCATATTTTAGCGTATCTGTTACTGTAACTTTGCATGACATCTTCCGTAGATTCCTCCGTAACTTATGAGATTTTAGTATTATATATGCATATGTAAATTATGTATTGCAGGGTACTAATCTACATCTTATAATCTATTTCTTATCAAAAATACTTCATCTGATCGTACGAGATGAATCCCTCAACCAGTTCGAGTCCCTCGGATTCCGACAGCTATTCCGATAGTTATCTCGACAGTTATTCCGAATGGATAGCCATCTAAACTCCGGAAGCAACATCACCAGAATGAATCAACCAATCATCCATCCCCAATTCATCTGATGGATTCGTAGTCGACTTAATCAATGGAGACGCGCAGAAGGCGATCCCTTCCACTAACCGAATTCACCTTTTGACGAAGAACCTGAAGCACTTACCGGCGAACCTGTTCGTAACACCATTTTCACCCTCATTTCTCGAATACCTCGCTACGAATATATCATAACTTAGATTCTAAACCTTATTCATCCGCTCGTTCCGACCAACAATCATCCCGGAGTAATCGAAGAAGTCAACGAGCTTCGCGCTCGAGTAATCAATTTGGAGAACATGGTGCAAAACTTACCAGCTTCAGCAACATCGCTGACACCAACAGTACCATCAGTAATAGCACCAGTACCATCAACAATCCATGCCTCAACATCGCAATCTGTACCTCAAGCATAATCATCGTTCTACGGATCATTCTACGTAAACTATCTTCGTCCTTAGTGATGATTATGTAATCTCTAACATTTTAGAGATTATGTACTCTAGTTCTAGCCGTAAATCTGATGAGTTTAATATCACATTGACTCATTAAATCCATGATTACGTCTGAAGAAAATATATATGTATATATGTTTTCATAAAGATTGTAATTAAAATTCTTATTGTACAAACTGTTAATGGTGAAGATATTTTAACGGGTAGGTAATACCCGAGGAATATTTAGATTTCGCATTAATAAGTTACACTGTACATTTGACGAAGCCGATTCAACAGTCATTTACTATCATACTTACAACCACCGATATACGTATCCGTTCACCAAAGAATAACTATTTTCATTCAAATTCAATTTCATATTTGGATTTTGACCTATCAGAATCCAACAAGTGGCATAATGAAGAAATAATGGACACAATAAAAATTGATTAGAAACAGACTAATTAACAATATTAAACTTTGTTAAGAATCCACGCTAACTGTTCCAGCTAACTATTTCTAGCTAACTGATTACATTTATTTATCGCAATTTATTTATCGCAATTTATTTATTTATCGCAATTTACATTCTCGCAATTTTAATTATCGTCATTTAATTTCTGTTATTTATGTTACGCACCTTATTTATTGTCATTTAATTTCTGTTATTTATTTTTACGCTCTTTAAATATCGGGACACATATACAAGGTTTTGACATATCATATCGAAGCATCTATATATATTATTTGGAATCACCATAGACACTCTATATGCAGTAATGATCGAGTTCTCTATACAGGGTTGAGGTTGATTCTATAATAATATATATACTTTGAGTTGTGATCGAGTCTGAGACGTATACGGGTCACGACACGTATTAATTAATTCGAATATTATATATATAATTATATATCAATTATTGAATTGCTAACTGTGGACTATCAAATGAGGACTATCAACATTGGACAATTAAAATGAATTAAAATATTGATTATAAGATATGAAACTAAACAATTCTTCAAGTTTGCCACTTGATTTCGTCTTAAACCTCATTTGTATCTTCACGATTATATTCTGCGTTCAAACCTTTCATGATTCTTGAAAACACCTCAATCGATAGGATGAATCAACCGCACTTCATCTACGGAAGGAAAGATTTATGTATATAGTTATGCACCTGAGAAAATCTCGGCAATTGAGTAAAAGTTTAACACGTAGCCGCGTCAGATCCTTTGGCATTTATTAGCAAAAATAACTTTGCGATCCCTTTTTCAAGGTAGCCAATTTTGTCACAGCTCCAGCAAGTCAACTTCGACTTTTCATTCGAAGTAGCCTTACTATAATCCTGATATATACGATTACCCGTTTGATACCGGAGAATTATTTTATATTCCACCATATTACCAGCAGATATACCAGCAACCTCGTTACTTCTTGGCTTAAATCTCTATGACAAATCATTCTATTTATTCATTGAAACCCTATCATATACTCATCCGCATCTGGTAACGAGAACTGCCATGCCAATTATCGGGAGTCAACAATCAGTACTTTAAAAACGCACAGTATATCTACATCAACAGTTATATGTATAACATTTATCTTTTAGAATTATGGTCTCTTATTCTAAAATTCTGGAAAGCACTCAATCTACAAATCAATACTATGAATGTTGAAAAAGTTGAATGAAGCAGCAGAAATCATAGACAACCGTAAACGACCTTAATCATCGGAAGTTTTTTGATAAAGAATAGTATGTTTGAAAAGCTCAGAAAAGTTGGAACTGAAAAACGAATTGAGCTAACCACGAAGGAGACAAAGGACAAATACAAGGACCATACCATATATTCAAAGAATCCAGGTAATTTTGGATCCGATGAAACCTTCAACGAATATCTTGCTCCGAAGTCATATTAAAATCTTGCGGAAAATCTTTCTCCATCAACCAGCGAACTTAGAAATTCAAAAATATCATCATCAATATCTTCGATATTTCTGAGGATATTATCATAAATATTCTCGTCCGAAATTATATACCTCCTCGTGCTTCCTGTGTATCATTATATTGGAAACGTTCAATAGAAAATTTAGTACCGAAAAGCATATTATGCGAAACTAGGAACAAAGCCATGGACAAATCATAAAGAATAAGTTTGATTTCAAAGAATCCAACAGATTCAATGTCTGCTAAAGTCTTTAGTGAATATCTTGCTTTTTACTCTAAACCCTTGCAGATAATAGTCTCTATCATCCTCTGATCTTAGATATTCTGAGATATTATCGTATCTTTCATTATAAATATCCTCCATATTATGGAGATATTTTTATAACTATTCTTATCTGAAATCATTAATCTCTTCGTGCTATGAGTATTACATCATATAGAAACTGTTTGTAACAGACTGAAACCCGGGCTAGTTGTAAGTTGCCTATTTTGCCCTGAGGGTTTGTGCTTAGTTTTAAGTGCTTTTATTTTAATTATTTAATTAGTGTTTTATTATATTTGTGTTGTGTCGAGTTTGTGATAAGGGTCCCAGAACAGGTTTGTTTATTTTATTTGGACTTTGTTTGGGTTACCTAATCTTGTGCGAAAGATATTAGATAACTGGTAAATACCCGTGTGTTGTGGGGTATGGGGTTTTAACCCCAAATTAAGTGTATGAGCAGCTAATTTCCCTCATTTGTTTCCTGAACCTTCCTCTCACTCACACCTTCACCTAACCTCATCTTCACCATCTCAAACAACCCTAAATCATTTGATCTCGAATTGAAGCTTGATTTTAGTGTCAAATCGTTCCTTGTATTGTTGTGATTCTAACAAGGTAAAGTTTGTTTAATTTCGTGATCAAATCAGTGTCAAAATGGGTGTTTTAGTCAAGTTTTATGAAAATGGGGTTTTGTGTCAAATTGGTAGAAATTGATGTTGTTTGTGTTTGAATGTTGTGGGTTTATGTTCCAAAAAGTTTAGTGTACGAGTTGTGTTCAGTTTTGAGGTCAAAAACGTGTCTAAAGTCGAGATTTGGTGATTTTGGGTTGAAACCCGTCACTTTGCTGCTGTTGCAGCTGATGAACTACCTTCGGCCGATGGTCGTTGACCATCGACCGATGGTGAGGGACGATCGGCCGGTGGATAGGACCATCGACCGATGGTGTATGACTTCTGACCAACTGATGTAATTTTGACGATCGACCGATTGGGGGAGACCATCGACCGATGGTGTGTTGACGATCGGCCGATGGATGGGACCATCGACCGATGGTCTTAGGCAGTGAAATTTTTACTAAGTGTTGATTTTTAGCCGTTATGCTGTCCGTGTGTTTTTATGATTTTCAGGATGTAAATTCTGAAAGTGCATAAGTGTTAAGCATGAAAATTTTAGCGGACGCAAATTTTTACTAATTTGCTATAATTCGCTGTCAGTGTGTCTAATCTTGATGGGAACACTATTCTAACTTGGTTGTTGCTGTTCTCAGGAGAAAAGGACAAGGAGGAAGCTCAGAAATAATAACTGAGCAGTTGCTGGTAATTGGTGAGTGGGTCTATCTACGGATAGAGTTTAAGTAGCATATCATGCTACTGTGGTTGACTCTTTTACCATGAATAGTGTAGGAATTGCCATGATAGAATAATATAGTTTGCCTGATGTTGTATGTGAATTATGTGTACACTGTGTGAATGGCACCAGTCGGGCCTAGGGAGACTGGGGACTCGGGACCGTGCCTAGGAGAGGTTAGAGTTCGTATGAGGTCAACCGTGCCTAGGGGAGGTTGGGTCCATAGGCTACTGATTGTATAGTATAGTGTGAATGATGCATCCCCTGCATCTGGATAACTATACTGTGAATTGAGTAGCAGGGACTATCGGTAGACTCAGGCCCGATCAGCTGGGAGTCGTGTGCTCGTACAAGCCGCCGATCCTCGTATTGTCTTTTGTATGCTAGTTGGTAGTTAGCAGGTATTGTTGATGTATATAGCTTGTGTGTGACTTAAGCTATATCTGTTAGATAGATTCCATTCACTTAGCGGTGCGCTAATCCCCCACATGTTTTCCCCCTTGCAGGTTTAGGTACTGCTAGTCGGGATGGGTGCTATTGCAGAAGACATGTTTGACAACCCAACTCTGATGTGGACTTTTGTATAAATAATGTTTTGTGATAACGTAACACCGTTGTGTAAACTTAAACGTAATGACGTGACTTATATTGTGTTTGTTAATAAAGTCTTCCGCTGTGTATTTAAAAAAAAAAATGGCCGGTGTTACAAGTTGATATCAGAGCATGGTTTGGCAGCAAATACGTGCGCGTATTTTGTTCCCAAACCCTGAGGCAAGTCAAACATGTCTGTGGGAGTGGGGGCTAAGTGAAAATAGGATATACGTGTGTTAGTTGTGATTGAACTAACTGTTATCCACTAAGCTTTTGTGTAAGCTGTTTTGTAGCACAGGTATGTCTGATAGAAACGCAACTGGCCCATCCAACCCCGGAACATTTAGAGCACCAGAAGAGGGTGTTGAGTCTGATGATGATCAGAGTAGTTACATCCTTCAATTAGAAAGTAAGCTAAAAGAGGCTGAGGACAAAATTAATGAGCTTGAATTGGCAAGGCATTCTGGAAATGATGATACACCACCTGGATTCCCAACCGCGCAATCCCAAACGATACCTAATGTGCACCAGAACCAGTTTCAGAATCAAATACCTAACCAATATTATATGCCACCGCAAAACACTTTTACTTACCAAAATCCCATGATGATGAATCCATACCAAATGCAAATGTTCCAACAACCTTACATGCAACCACCCAAAAAGTGTACTTATAAGAACTTCCGTGATTGCAAACCCTCTGAGTTCTCTGGAAGTACTGATCCGACTGTAACTCTCAATTGGTTGCGAGAAATTGAAAGGGTATTTGAAGCATGCCAGTGTGAACCCGAGCTGAAAGTGACATATGCAAGTCAAATGTTGAAAGGTAGGGCTATGATTTGGTGGGATTCCTTGATTTCCAGTATACCGAAAGAGCAAGTGAGTATGATCACATGGGAGCAGTTTCATGGGAAGGTGTGTGAACAATATTGTAATCCATTTGATATGAACCGAATCAAGACTGAGTTTCTTGAAATGAAGATGACACCTCAAATGACGATCGATGAGGTAGTAGAGAAGTTTATGGATAAACTGAGGTTTGTACAACAATGGGTGCCAGACGAAGCGTCTCGTATCCAGCATTTTGTTAATATCATTTTGCCAGAGTACCGAACTTTTGTTAGAACGGCTACGTCGTTGTCTCAAGCGGTTGTGATGGCTAAGATGGTAGAAAGTGATGTTCGGGCCGCCAGAAACAGAATGTTTGGTAATGTGCTACAACAAGGTGGGCAAGTATCTGGTCAATCAGGATCTAAATCCAAGAAGTCTAGTGGGTTTAAATCGAAGGGTAAAAGTGGTCAGAATAGTTCTGGATCTGGATCAGGTAAAGGGAATTGGTGTCACACGTATCGATCTTCTCACAGTGGTCAGTGTTCCGAGGCTACAAGAAGATGCTTAAAGTGTGGTGTTGTTGGGCATGAGTCTTCAGCATGCCCGTATCCGAATAGTGTATGTTGGAGTTGTCACAAACCAGGGCATCGTGCAATTAGTTGTCCGTCGAAGAGTGGTAGTTCCGGGGCAGGGGCAGGGTCAGGGGCGCGTTCAGCATCAGCTGGAGGGTCAACTGCCTCGAGTGGGCAGAAGAGGAAGAACCCTCCAACAGCAGAGGCTAGAGCTTTTCAGATGTCGGTGGAAAATGCTGTGGCAACCGACGAAGTAATCACCGGTATGTTTCTAATCAACTCAATACCTGCTCGCGTATTGTTTGATTGTGGTGCCAATAGGTGTTTTATGTCCCTAGATTTCTGTGCTAAGTTGAATTTACCAGCTACTGTGTTACCCAAGCCGGTTAGTGTAGAAGTAGCTGATGGTAAGACCACACCCGTCACAACCTATGTGACTGGGGTTTGTATAGAGATCGAAGGGAAGTCTTTCCCGGTGACTTGTTTAGTGTTACCTATTCCTAGCTTTGATGTAGTACTAGGAATGGATTGGTTGAGCTCGCTTAGGGCTAATATTAAGTGCGATAGGAAAATGATTACCTTTCGTTTGACCGATGGAACCCGTGTGGTGGCCCGGGGGGAGCGGGGCGGGTATAATTTTCCGTTGATAACCATGATGAAAGCGAAAAAGTCGATGGAAAAGGGTTGTGATTCGTTTCTTGCGTATGTGATTGATGCGAAGAAAGAAAAGAGAACAGTGGCCGATATTCCAGTAATATCAGAATTTCCCGAAGTGTTCCCAGATGAGTTACCAGGTCTGCCGCCGGCAAGGGAAGTCGAATATAAGATTGAGTTGGTTCCTGGAACAACTCCAGTTGCAAAAGCTCCATACCGATTAGCACCGTCTGAAATCCGTGAAATGATGTCACAGATTCAAGAGTTATTAGATCGTGGGTTTATCCGACCGAGTTTTTCACCGTGGGGTGCTCTGGTGTTGTTTGTTAAAAAGAAAGATGGGTCAATGCGTATGTGTATTGATTATCATGAATTGAACAAAAGAACAGTGAAGAATAAGTATCCGTTACCTCGAATAGACGATTTGTTCGATCAGTTACAGGGTGCTTCATTCTTTTCTAAGATAGACTTACGATCCCCGTATCATCAGGTTCGTGTTGCTGAATCAGATATACCAAAAACAGCGTTCAGAACAAGGTATGGTCATTATGAATTTCTTGTCATGCCGTTTGGGTTGACGAATGCGCCAGCAGTCTTCATGGATCTAATGAATAGAGTGTGTCGTCCATTCTTAGATAAGTTTGTGATTGTGTTTATTGATGATATATTGGTGTATTCAAAAACAGAGAGTGAACATGCTGAACATCTGAGATTGGTTTTGAACTTGTTAAAACGTGAGCAACTATTTGCAAAATTTTCAAAGTGTGAATTTTGGTTACGTGAAGTGCAGTTTTTGGGTCATGTGATTTGTACCGAGGGTATAAAAGTTGATCCGACAAAGATAGAAGCGGTAATGAATTGGAATTCTCCGAGGACTCCGACTGAGATTAAGAGTTTTCTGGGATTGGCTGGTTATTATCGCAGGTTTATCAAAGATTTCTCTAAAATAGCGGGTCCATTGACTAAGTTAACTCGTAAAGATATAGCCTTTCGATGGACTGATGAACAGGAAAAGGCTTTTCAGATATTGAAACGGCTACTGTGTCAGGCACCAGTGTTAGCTTTACCAGAAGGTTCAGACGACTTCGTGGTATACTGTGATGCATCATATGCTGGGTTGGGTTGTGTCTTAATGCAGAGAGATAAAGTAATCGCCTACGCCTCGCGACAGTTGAAAGTTCATGAGAAGAATTATCCAGTGCATGATCTTGAAATGGCTGCAGTAGTGTTTGCTTTGAAACTGTGGAGACATTATTTGTATGGAACTCATTGTGTTATTTGTACAGATCATAAGAGTTTGCAATATATCTTCTCACAGAAAGAATTGAATATGCGTCAGAGACGGTGGCAAGAGTTGATCAAAGATTATGATTGTGAAATTAAATATCATCCGGGTAAGGCAAATGTGGTTGCAGATGCGCTAAGTCGTAAAAAGTCAAGTGAAAATGTGAAATTCCTTCGTTTGAATATAACTTCAGATTTGATTAACAGCTTAAGAACCGTTCAGGCCTGTGCTTTGGAGGACGAACATATTAAATATGAACAAATGATCAAACGAAAAGTGGACTTAAGTGATGACTCACGTGGACTAAAGACTTTAAACAATCGTGTTTGGGTACCTAAGCTTGGAGATTTGAGGGATTTAATTATGACAGAAGCTCACAAATCCAAATTGACAGTACATCCGGGTAGTAATAAGATGTATCATGATTTGAAAGCAGTGTATTGGTGGCCGACAATGAAAACAGATATCGCTCGATATGTCGAAAAGTGCCATATTTGTGCTCAAGTGAAGGCAGAACATCAGAAACCTTATGGTTCGCTACGTCAGTTACAGATTCCAGAGTGGAAATGGGAACATATAACGATGGATTTTGTGACCAAATTACCTCGAACTCAGAAACGACATGATATGATTTGGGTAATAGTGGATCATCTAACTAAAAGTGCTCATTTTCTTGCTACTCGTGAGACAGCTTCGTTAAGTGAGTTAGCCGATTTGTATGTGAAAGAAATAGTTAGTCGACATGATGTGCCGTTATCGATCATTTCAGACAGAGATTCCAGATTTGTGTCGAATTTTTGGAACAGTCTTCAACAAAATTTGGGTACACGTGTGAATTTAAGTACAGCTTATCATCCTCAGACAGATGGTCAGAGTGAAAGAACGATACAGACTTTGGAGGATATGTTAAGGGCTTGTGTGTTAGAATACGGTGGTTCGTGGGATACACATTTATCGTTGGTCGAATTCGCGTATAATAATTCATATCATTCGAGTATAGGGATGCCGCCCTATGAAATGTTGTACGGTCGTCGTTGCAGAACTCCGACTTGTTGGTTAGAAGCCGGGGAGAAACAGTTTGCAGGTCCCGAAATTGTTCAAATGACAGCCGAAAAAGTTGCAATTGCGAGAGAAAAGTTGAAAGCCGCTAGAGATAGACAGAAAATGTATGCTGATCCGCGTAGACGTCCAGTAACCTTTAGTGTGGGTGAACGAGTGTATCTGAAAGTTTCGCCGTGGAAAGGGGTTATCAGATTCGGTAAACGCGGTAAGTTAGCACCGAGATTTAATGGTCCATTTCAGATCAGTGAAGTGTTGAATGATCAGACTGTGGTGTTAGATCTTCCGCCAGAGTTAGCCGGTATTCATAATACATTTAACGTGTGTTATCTTCGTAAGTGCGAAGTCGATGATGAAACGCAACTTCTTCCTTTAGAAGATTTAAGGGTCGATTTGAATAAGAAATTGGCGGAAGAGCCGGTCCGTGTAGTTGACCGAAAGGTGACTAAGTTGAGATATAAAGAGATACCGATGGTGTTGATTGAGTGGAAACACAGTTTGGGTTCTAATCTTACTTGGGAGACAGAAGAGTTGATGAGGACTCGCTACCCTCATTTGTTTGACCAAGACCAGATTCCGAGGACGGAATCTCCTTAAGGGGGGTGGATTTGTAACAGACTGAAACCCGGGCTAGTTGTAAGTTGCCTATTTTTCCCTGAGGGTTTGTGCTTAGTTTTAAGTGCTTTTATTTTAATTATTTAATTAGTGTTTTATTATATTTGTGTTGTGTCGAGTTTGTGATAAGGGTCCCAGAACAGGTTTGTTTATTTTATTTGGACTTTGTTTGGGTTACCTAATCTTGTGCGAAAGATATTAGATAACTGGTAAATACCCGTGTGTTGTGGGGTATGGGGTTTTAACCCCAAATTAAGTGTATGAGCAGCTAATTTCCCTCATTTGTTTCCTGAACCTTCCTCTCACTCACACCTTCACCTAACCTCATCTTCACCATCTCAAACAACCCTAAATCATTTGATCTCGAATTGAAGCTTGATTTTAGTGTCAAATCGTTCCTTGTGTTGTTGTGATTCTAACAAGGTAAAGTTTGTTTAATTTCGTGATCAAATCAGTGTCAAAATGGGTGTTTTAGTCAAGTTTTATGAAAATGGGGTTTTGTGTCAAATTGGTAGAAATTGATGTTGTTTGTGTTTGAATGTTGTGGGTTTATGTTCCAAAAAGTTTAGTGTACGAGTTGTGTTCAGTTTTGAGGTCAAAAACGTGTCTAAAGTCGAGATTTGGTGATTTTGGGTTGAAACCCGTCACTTTGCTGCTGTTGCAGCTGATGAACTACCTTCGGCCGATGGTCGTTGACCATCGACCAATGGTGAGGGATGATCGGCCGGTGGATAGGACCATCGACCGATGGTGTATGACTTCTGACCAACTGATGTAATTTTGACGATCGACCGATTGGGGGAGACCATCGACCGATGGTGTGTTGACGATCGGCCGATGGATGGGACCATCGACCGATGGTCTTAGGCAGTGAAATTTTTACTAAGTGTTGATTTTTAGCCGTTATGCTGTCCGTGTGTTTTTATGATTTTCAGGATGTAAATTCTGAAAGTGCATAAGTGTTAAGCATGAAAATTTTAGCGGACGCAAATTTTTACTAATTTGCTATAATTCGCTGTCAGTGTGTCTAATCTTGATGGGAACACTATTCTAACTTGGTTGTTGCTGTTCTCAGGAGAAAAGGACAAGGAGGAAGCTCAGAAATAATAACTGAGCAGTTGCTGGTAATTGGTGAGTGGGTCTATCTACGGATAGAGTTTAAGTAGCATATCATGCTACTGTGGTTGACTCTTTTACCATGAATAGTGTAGGAATTGCCATGATAGAATAATATAGTTTGCCTGATGTTGTATGTGAATTATGTGTACACTGTGTGAATGGCACCAGTCGGGCCTAGGGAGACTGGGGACTCGGGACCGTGCCTAGGAGAGGTTAGAGTTCGTATGAGGTCAACCGTGCCTAGGGGAGGTTGGGTCCATAGGCTACTGATTGTATAGTATAGTGTGAATGATGCATCCCCTGCATCTGGATAACTATACTGTGAATTGAGTAGCAGGGACTATCGGTAGACTCAGGCCCGATCAGCTGGGAGTCGTGTGCTCGTACAAGCCGCCGATCCTCGTATTGTCTTTTGTATGCTAGTTGGTAGTTAGCAGGTATTGTTGATGTATATAGCTTGTGTGTGACTTAAGCTATATCTGTTAGATAGATTCCATTCACTTAGCGGTGCGCTAATCCCCCACATGTTTTCCCCCTTGCAGGTTTAGGTACTGCTAGTCGGGATGGGTGCTATTGCAGAAGACATGTTTGACAACCCAACTCTGATGTGGACTTTTGTATAAATAATGTTTTGTGATAACGTAACACCGTTGTGTAAACTTAAACGTAATGACGTGACTTATATTGTGTTTGTTAATAAAGTCTTCCGCTGTGTATTTAAAAAAAAAAAAATGGCCGGTGTTACAAGTTGATATCAGAGCATGGTTTGGCAGCAAATACGTGCGCGTATTTTGTTCCCAAACCCTGAGGCAAGTCAAACATGTCTGTGGGAGTGGGGGCTAAGTGAAAATAGGATATACGTGTGTTAGTTGTGATTGAACTAACTGTTATCCACTAAGCTTTTGTGTAAGCTGTTTTGTAGCACAGGTATGTCTGATAGAAACGCAACTGGCCCATCCAACCCCGGAACATTTAGAGCACCAGAAGAGGGTGTTGAGTCTGATGATGATCAGAGTAGTTACATCCTTCAATTAGAAAGTAAGCTAAAAGAGGCTGAGGACAAAATTAATGAGCTTGAATTGGCAAGGCATTCTGGAAATGATGATACACCACCTGGATTCCCAACCGCGCAATCCCAAACGATACCTAATGTGCACCAGAACCAGTTTCAGAATCAAATACCTAACCAATATTATATGCCACCGCAAAACACTTTTACTTACCAAAATCCCATGATGATGAATCCATACCAAATGCAAATGTTCCAACAACCTTACATGCAACCACCCAAAAAGTGTACTTATAAGAACTTCCGTGATTGCAAACCCTCTGAGTTCTCTGGAAGTACTGATCCGACTGTAACTCTCAATTGGTTGCGAGAAATTGAAAGGGTATTTGAAGCATGCCAGTGTGAACCCGAGCTGAAAGTGACATATGCAAGTCAAATGTTGAAAGGTAGGGCTATGATTTGGTGGGATTCCTTGATTTCCAGTATACCGAAAGAGCAAGTGAGTATGATCACATGGGAGCAGTTTCATGGGAAGGTGTGTGAACAATATTGTAATCCATTTGATATGAACCGAATCAAGACTGAGTTTCTTGAAATGAAGATGACACCTCAAATGACGATCGATGAGGTAGTAGAGAAGTTTATGGATAAACTGAGGTTTGTACAACAATGGGTGCCAGACGAAGCGTCTCGTATCCAGCATTTTGTTAATATCATTTTGCCAGAGTACCGAACTTTTGTTAGAACGGCTACGTCGTTGTCTCAAGCGGTTGTGATGGCTAAGATGGTAGAAAGTGATGTTCGGGCCGCCAGAAACAGAATGTTTGGTAATGTGCTACAACAAGGTGGGCAAGTATCTGGTCAATCAGGATCTAAATCCAAGAAGTCTAGTGGGTTTAAATCGAAGGGTAAAAGTGGTCAGAATAGTTCTGGATCTGGATCAGGTAAAGGGAATTGGTGTCACACGTATCGATCTTCTCACAGTGGTCAGTGTTCCGAGGCTACAAGAAGATGCTTAAAGTGTGGTGTTGTTGGGCATGAGTCTTCAGCATGCCCGTATCCGAATAGTGTATGTTGGAGTTGTCACAAACCAGGGCATCGTGCAATTAGTTGTCCGTCGAAGAGTGGTAGTTCCGGGGCAGGGGCAGGGTCAGGGGCGCGTTCAGCATCAGCTGGAGGGTCAACTGCCTCGAGTGGGCAGAAGAGGAAGAACCCTCCAACAGCAGAGGCTAGAGCTTTTCAGATGTCGGTGGAAAATGTTGTGGCAACCGACGAAGTAATCACCGGTATGTTTCTAATCAACTCAATACCTGCTCGCGTATTGTTTGATTGTGGTGCCAATAGGTGTTTTATGTCCCTAGATTTCTGTGCTAAGTTGAATTTACCAGCTACTGTGTTACCCAAGCCGGTTAGTGTAGAAGTAGCTGATGGTAAGACCACACCCGTCACAACCTATGTGACTGGGGTTTGTATAGAGATCGAAGGGAAGTCTTTCCCGGTGACTTGTTTAGTGTTACCTATTCCTAGCTTTGATGTAGTACTAGGAATGGATTGGTTGAGCTCGCTTAGGGCTAATATTAAGTGCGATAGGAAAATGATTACCTTTCGTTTGACCGATGGAACCCGTGTGGTGGCCCGGGGGGAGCGGGGCGGGTATAATTTTCCGTTGATAACCATGATGAAAGCGAAAAAGTCGATGGAAAAGGGTTGTGATTCGTTTCTTGCGTATGTGATTGATGCGAAGAAAGAAAAGAGAACAGTGGCCGATATTCCAGTAATATCAGAATTTCCCGAAGTGTTCCCAGATGAGTTACCAGGTCTGCCGCCGGCAAGGGAAGTCGAATATAAGATTGAGTTGGTTCCTGGAACAACTCCAGTTGCAAAAGCTCCATACCGATTAGCACCGTCTGAAATCCGTGAAATGATGTCACAGATTCAAGAGTTATTAGATCGTGGGTTTATCCGACCGAGTTTTTCACCGTGGGGTGCTCCGGTGTTGTTTGTTAAAAAGAAAGATGGGTCAATGCGTATGTGTATTGATTATCATGAATTGAACAAAGGAACAGTGAAGAATAAGTATCCGTTACCTCGAATAGACGATTTGTTCGATCAGTTACAGGGTGCTTCATTCTTTTCTAAGATAGACTTACGATCCCCGTATCATCAGGTTCGTGTTGCTGAATCAGATATACCAAAAACAGCGTTCAGAACAAGGTATGGTCATTATGAATTTCTTGTCATGCCGTTTGGGTTGACGAATGCGCCAGCAGTCTTCATGGATCTAATGAATAGAGTGTGTCGTCCATTCTTAGATAAGTTTGTGATTGTGTTTATTGATGATATATTGGTGTATTCAAAAACAGAGAGTGAACATGCTGAACATCTGAGATTGGTTTTGAACTTGTTAAAACGTGAGCAACTATTTGCAAAATTTTCAAAGTGTGAATTTTGGTTACGTGAAGTGCAGTTTTTGGGTCATGTGATTTGTACCGAGGGTATAAAAGTTGATCCGACAAAGATAGAAGCGGTAATGAATTGGAATTCTCCGAGGACTCCGACTGAGATTAAGAGTTTTCTGGGATTGGCTGGTTATTATCGCAGGTTTATCAAAGATTTCTCTAAAATAGCGGGTCCATTGACTAAGTTAACTCGTAAAGATATAGCCTTTCGATGGACTGATGAACAGGAAAAGGCTTTTCAGATATTGAAACGGCTACTGTGTCAGGCACCAGTGTTAGCTTTACCAGAAGGTTCAGACGACTTCGTGGTATACTGTGATGCATCATATGCTGGGTTGGGTTGTGTCTTAATGCAGAGAGATAAAGTAATCGCCTACGCCTCGCGACAGTTGAAAGTTCATGAGAAGAATTATCCAGTGCATGATCTTGAAATGGCTGCAGTAGTGTTTGCTTTGAAACTGTGGAGACATTATTTGTATGGAACTCATTGTGTTATTTGTACAGATCATAAGAGTTTGCAATATATCTTCTCACAGAAAGAATTGAATATGCGTCAGAGACGGTGGCAAGAGTTGATCAAAGATTATGATTGTGAAATTAAATATCATCCGGGTAAGGCAAATGTGGTTGCAGATGCGCTAAGTCGTAAAAAGTCAAGTGAAAATGTGAAATTCCTTCGTTTGAATATAACTTCAGATTTGATTAACAGCTTAAGAACCGTTCAGGCCTGTGCTTTGGAGGACGAACATATTAAATATGAACAAATGATCAAACGAAAAGTGGACTTAAGTGATGACTCACGTGGACTAAAGACTTTAAACAATCGTGTTTGGGTACCTAAGCTTGGAGATTTGAGGGATTTAATTATGACAGAAGCTCACAAATCCAAATTGACAGTACATCCGGGTAGTAATAAGATGTATCATGATTTGAAAGCAGTGTATTGGTGGCCGACAATGAAAACAGATATCGCTCGATATGTCGAAAAGTGCCATATTTGTGCTCAAGTGAAGGCAGAACATCAGAAACCTTATGGTTCGCTACGTCAGTTACAGATTCCAGAGTGGAAATGGGAACATATAACGATGGATTTTGTGACCAAATTACCTCGAACTCAGAAACGACATGATATGATTTGGGTAATAGTGGATCATCTAACTAAAAGTGCTCATTTTCTTGCTACTCGTGAGACAGCTTCGTTAAGTGAGTTAGCCGATTTGTATGTGAAAGAAATAGTTAGTCGACATGATGTGCCGTTATCGATCATTTCAGACAGAGATTCCAGATTTGTGTCGAATTTTTGGAACAGTCTTCAACAAAATTTGGGTACACGTGTGAATTTAAGTACAGCTTATCATCCTCAGACAGATGGTCAGAGTGAAAGAACGATACAGACTTTGGAGGATATGTTAAGGGCTTGTGTGTTAGAATACGGTGGTTCGTGGGATACACATTTATCGTTGGTCGAATTCGCGTATAATAATTCATATCATTCGAGTATAGGGATGCCGCCCTATGAAATGTTGTACGGTCGTCGTTGCAGAACTCCGACTTGTTGGTTAGAAGCCGGGGAGAAACAGTTTGCAGGTCCCGAAATTGTTCAAATGACAGCCGAAAAAGTTGCAATTGCGAGAGAAAAGTTGAAAGCCGCTAGAGATAGACAGAAAATGTATGCTGATCCGCGTAGACGTCCAGTAACCTTTAGTGTGGGTGAACGAGTGTATCTGAAAGTTTCGCCGTGGAAAGGGGTTATCAGATTCGGTAAACGCGGTAAGTTAGCACCGAGATTTAATGGTCCATTTCAGATCAGTGAAGTGTTGAATGATCAGACTGTGGTGTTAGATCTTCCGCCAGAGTTAGCCGGTATTCATAATACATTTAACGTGTGTTATCTTCGTAAGTGCGAAGTCGATGATGAAACGCAACTTCTTCCTTTAGAAGATTTAAGGGTCGATTTGAATAAGAAATTGGCGGAAGAGCCGGTCCGTGTAGTTGACCGAAAGGTGACTAAGTTGAGATATAAAGAGATACCGATGGTGTTGATTGAGTGGAAACACATTTTGGGTTCTAATCTTACTTGGGAGACAGAAGAGTTGATGAGGACTCGCTACCCTCATTTGTTTGACCAAGACCAGATTCCGAGGACGGAATCTCCTTAAGGGGGGTGGATTTGTAACAGACTGAAACCCGGGCTAGTTGTAAGTTGCCTATTTTTCCCTGAGGGTTTGTGCTTAGTTTTAAGTGCTTTTATTTTAATTATTTAATTAGTGTTTTATTATATTTGTGTTGTGTCGAGTTTGTGATAAGGGTCCCAGAACAGGTTTGTTTATTTTATTTGGACTTTGTTTGGGTTACCTAATCTTGTGCGAAAGATATTAGATAACTGGTAAATACCCGTGTGTTGTGGGGTATGGGGTTTTAACCCCAAATTAAGTGTATGAGCAGCTAATTTCCCTCATTTGTTTCCTGAACCTTCCTCTCACTCACACCTTCACCTAACCTCATCTTCACCATCTCAAACAACCCTAAATCATTTGATCTCGAATTGAAGCTTGATTTTAGTGTCAAATCGTTCCTTGTGTTGTTGTGATTCTAACAAGGTAAAGTTTGTTTAATTTCGTGATCAAATCAGTGTCAAAATGGGTGTTTTAGTCAAGTTTTATGAAAATGGGGTTTTGTGTCAAATTGGTAGAAATTGATGTTGTTTGTGTTTGAATGTTGTGGGTTTATGTTCCAAAAAGTTTAGTGTACGAGTTGTGTTCAGTTTTGAGGTCAAAAACGTGTCTAAAGTCGAGATTTGGTGATTTTAGGTTGAAACCCGTCACTTTGCTGCTGTTGCAGCTGATGAACTACCTTCGGCCGATGGTCGTTGACCATCGACCGATGGTGAGGGACGATCGGCCGGTGGATAGGACCATCGACCGATGGTGTATGACTTCTGACCAACTGATGTAATTTTGACGATCGACCGATTGGGGGAGACCATCGACCGATGGTGTGTTGACGATCGGCCGATGGATGGGACCATCGACCGATGGTCTTAGGCAGTGAAATTTTTACTAAGTGTTGATTTTTAGCCGTTATGCTGTCCGTGTGTTTTTATGATTTTCAGGATGTAAATTCTGAAAGTGCATAAGTGTTAAGCATGAAAATTTTAGCGGACGCAAATTTTTACTAATTTGCTATAATTCGCTGTCAGTGTGTCTAATCTTGATGGGAACACTATTCTAACTTGGTTGTTGCTGTTCTCAGGAGAAAAGGACAAGGAGGAAGCTCAGAAATAATAACTGAGCAGTTGCTGGTAATTGGTGAGTGGGTCTATCTACGGATAGAGTTTAAGTAGCATATCATGCTACTGTGGTTGACTCTTTTACCATGAATAGTGTAGGAATTGCCATGATAGAATAATATAGTTTGCCTGATGTTGTATGTGAATTATGTGTACACTGTGTGAATGGCACCAGTCGGGCCTAGGGAGACTGGGGACTCGGGACCGTGCCTAGGAGAGGTTAGAGTTCGTATGAGGTCAACCGTGCCTAGGGGAGGTTGGGTCCATAGGCTACTGATTGTATAGTATAGTGTGAATGATGCATCCCCTGCATCTGGATAACTATACTGTGAATTGAGTAGCAGGGACTATCGGTAGACTCAGGCCCGATCAGCTGGGAGTCGTGTGCTCGTACAAGCCGCCGATCCTCGTATTGTCTTTTGTATGCTAGTTGGTAGTTAGCAGGTATTGTTGATGTATATAGCTTGTGTGTGACTTAAGCTATATCTGTTAGATAGATTCCATTCACTTAGCGGTGCGCTAATCCCCCACATGTTTTCCCCCTTGCAGGTTTAGGTACTGCTAGTCGGGATGGGTGCTATTGCAGAAGACATGTTTGACAACCCAACTCTGATGTGGACTTTTGTATAAATAATGTTTTGTGATAACGTAACACCGTTGTGTAAACTTAAACGTAATGACGTGACTTATATTGTGTTTGTTAATAAAGTCTTCCGCTGTGTATTTAAAAAAAAAAATGGCCGGTGTTACACTGTTAGTCTCTATATTCTGTAAACTTTCGAGTTTAATATATGAATGTTATTGAAGTAATGTTGGGAACTGATGCATGAGTTAATATAATATAATGACACTTGATCAACGTGATTATATAACAATAAGTCATGCTGAGTTTCTAATGGAACGTGATGATTCACAGATCATATCATCATCACGTGCCATGTTACATAACTCTTTCATTCAAATTAACTTCTGAACATATCAAGAAAATATATTCTTGATAGTTCTATTCTCAGTGATTCTAGTAATTTGACAGATCAAATCGTACTATTACGTTCTTTCTTGATTATAACATTAAATTCATTCAAAACTCTATACTTACAAATCCTGGACCAATACTCGTTTTACTAGAGATCGAGAAGAGATTAAAAAGACGAAGAGCTCCGAAACATAAAGGAAGATATAAAAACTCGACAACAACACTGAAATTACAATAATTAAAAATTAAAACATCACGACAATTAAAAATTAAAAGATTACAATCAAACTACTCGTCGTCGTCAATTGTCATCTACAAAGTAGCATTCACCAGTCATTTCACCATCCGTGAGGTACTCTGGAGACATCGGTATTTCTCTTGATGCTTCAACTGCTGCTTCAGTTGATTCATCGAGATAACGATAACCCAACGTCTCTTCATCTTCAAGAACCGCATACAAAGAAATGTGTTTACCGCGATCTTCAATGGTATCTTTTATAAAGTACCATTGATCATCGGTACATAGAAAACTTGCCCTACAATCCGCATCATAATCGTCTTTATAAAAGAACACATACATGAATTCACACGGAACTTTTTCCTTCAGAAAGGATAGCAAGTCTTGTAAACCAACATCACGAATGTCGAGATCTTCAAACGAAATACTGTCGCCCCACTTATATTCCTTCATTTGATTACGGAAATCACCTCCGTAATGAACATCGAATGAAACAATCATTGGGGGAAGTGTTAACATTTTGCAGTTTGGGAGTGTCTGATTTCGATTTTGAGAAAGGTGGAAATATAAAAGAAATATATGTTTGTGTGTATAAAATGAAGTATAGGGTTGGTGTTTATATAGTGTAAAAGTGACCGTTGGGATAGCCGTTGGAATTTTTATATAGTGTTAAAGTTTTTGGACGAAGGTGGACGATGCCTGTTGGGACCTCTCTCGTGATAGCTTCATTCGTACTCTTCGATTAATCGAATTATTTTACCTTTATTACTCAATAGTAATAAAACTCTATTTAACAACTCATATTCGTCATGAAAACATTTCTATTGTTAACCATGACCACCTCACTCAAATTTCGGGACGAAATTTCTTTAACGGGTAGGTACTGTGACAACCCGGGAATTTTCGACCAAATTTAAACTTAATCTTTACATAATTAATGTTCTCCGATATGATAAGCAAAGTTTATATTATTGAGTCTAAAAACTTTGGAACTATTATACAATCATGTACCCTTTGACTGCGCTCGACGATTCACGAACATTTATGTGTATATAGAGATGACATAATCAATGGTAACATATTATATGTAATAATAAATAAAAACTTTAATTGCTATATTAATATTATTATCATTACCCTCATTAATATTATTACTAATATTAATATTAATAATTGTATCATTAATAATATTATATCAGGTATATAAATACATATGTATAAATACAAAATATGTATATTAAAACTCATTTCATTATCTGTGATCTTGTTGTGTGTCAATCTCAAATCACAGTGTCAAACAAAAATCGTTGAAAGTCCCAATCTACTTTTCGTTTTGTTTTCATATCCTTTAGTCCTTCTTAATTGATTTACATATCCGACTCCTTGCTAAAAGACACAATCACTTTCTGTATTATAGAATCCAATGGATTTTACTTTATCAATTACCAAATCCCAAAAGCCTTTACACTATTATCCCCAACGAATTAAACCAAAGAAATGCAGTACAGCTCGATCAACTTTGTCTTCTTCAATTACCCTATCACAACCACCACTTAAATTGTTCTCTTCCTTTCTTTCTTTGTTTAATCAACCCATCTTTCTATTTGTAAAATACTTGAACTCAACTTTCATCATTATCAAACATTTTCCTTGATCAATCTTCGGTTCACTATATATGACCACCATTAACCAACATCTTCATTTACGAGAACCTCACCATGATTGTATTCATCGATAAACCAACACCATTAAATAACCGAGAACAACCCCCACAAATTACCACGACTGCAGCGGCTAGTCTACTGTTTCTGATCGAAAATAAACACCCCACATCGCTACTAATTTCCTGTCTTGATCGATTAAATAACAAGCACAAATTGTCACCTAATAAATCGTTAAACTTGTTGCTGCACACTCGATATTTCTGTTTAACTGCTCAGCCTCTTCTTCTTTTCTGTTTATTCGAACAATCACAAACTCAAACACAACCATCACAGCCGCTAATCTCCACCAACAATAACCACATAAACCACCACCTGCAACTCTATTTTTATTTCCTTTTTCTTCCTTTCCTGCTGTTTCTATTCGTAGCCCGACACAAACCTTCAATTCATGATTAGTTTTGCTGCTGCTATACTCTTATTTGTTTTTATATACCGACTTAACGATGATTATGAATGGCGATGAAGAAGTATTATAATGAAACATAAAATAATGAAGATAATGGATCAAGATGAGTATCCTGCTGCTACTTAATCCAAGTTTGCTGCAATCAATGAAACTCACCTCACCACAATGAATCCTTATGATCAATCTTGAATCAACTCTTTTCTGTTTACGAACAAAGAACGAACCCACAACCCTTCTCTCTCTATTATCTCTCTCTTAATTCTTGTAACCAAAAGCTATCAAAACCCATCAACACTAAACCACCGATCACCCTTTATTGCTTGGATTTTTGTTTGAAACTTGAAACACTTTTACCGTTTCGTTTTCTATTTTCAATTCAACCAACACGAGCTGCTGCTGCAATAACTGTCCACTTATGTTTCGGTTTTAAATAAAGACGATGATGATGTTTTG
Organism: Rutidosis leptorrhynchoides; assembly: GCF_046630445.1. NCBI lineage: Eukaryota > Viridiplantae > Streptophyta > Magnoliopsida > Asterales > Asteraceae > Rutidosis > Rutidosis leptorrhynchoides. The sequence goes on from NC_092333.1 coordinate 172,171,358, forward strand.
ATTCAAGAATAATGATGAATGACATTCTGTGATGATGATAAGAAGGGTAGTGGAATGTTGTTGTGTATAAACAATTCGCTAATTGAAGTATATGATAATAATGTTGTAATCGTAATTTTTAAACAATGATGATGATGTTTTATATTAATGGAAGATGAGGTGAGGATGATGAGATTATGATGACTGCAATTTCTTTATTTCGATTAACCAGCTCATTCTTTGATTCTGTTTAAAAGTCATAAACATCAAATACTTGGGCTACGTACATGTGTTGGGCCGAGAAGGCTGTTGGGCTGTGGTTGTTTTTGCTGTTGGGCCGAGGTGAAAGGATTAAATACAATAGGATAGCAGATATATCAGATAAACAGAAGACAGATGGATGGTTTGGATTTGCTGTGAGTGTGTGACAGGTCATGGGTTCGAGCTCGGTTTAGCGCATTTTTTGTTAGGAAAAGCTTTTATGAGGGTATACACTCTTATCATTTTTTATATATATTATTATTATTAGTTATTATTATTATTGTTATTATTATGATTATTGTTATTGTTATTATTAGTATTATAATTATTATTATAAGTATCATAATTATTATTGGTAATTATTATTATATATACTAATAATAATAATATAATTTATATTATCACTAATATTATTATCATTGTCATTACTAGTATTATTATTATTATTATCATTATTAAAAAAAAATCATTATTTCAAATCTATAATTTTATAAGAACTAGAATAATCATTATTATTATTGCTAAAATATTAAGTATCATTATCAATAGAATCCTTATTCAACACTGATATTAGTATTATTATTAATAAGACTATTAAAAACTCTATCAAAGTTACTATTATTATTAAAAATAGTATTTTTATAAAAACTATCATTGTATATAATCGTTATTATCATTTTTATTAAAACAACTATTATTATTATCATTATTATTATTATCCTTAACCTAGTATTAATACAATTATTAATTTTTGCAAATAAAAGATATCTATATATATTTACTACATAAGTATGTTAATATTACATAATATTATGATTAACTAATATAATACAATTGTATTCTTATAACATTAACGAAATTATATATATCGAATAAGCATTATAATACATTATACATATCAATGAAATTATATATAAATATTATTCTCAATACATAACTAATTATATATATAAATTACATCACTAATAATAACATATATATATATATATATATATATATATATATATATATATATATATATATATATATATATATATATATATATATATATATTCGATTACGAATATATGTTTTAATAAAAATATACAAATGATGTAGGTTCGTGAATCCGAGGCCAACCCTGCATTGTTCGGTTGTTTAATATCGTTATATATATTTTTACTACAAAATACATTAGGTGAGTTTCATTATTCCCTTTTGCGCAACTTTTTATAACTGTTTTACGAAATAGACACAAGTAATCGAAACTACATTATATGGTTGAATGATCGAAATCGAATATGCCCCTTTTTATTAAGTCTGGTAATCTAAGAATTAGGGAACAGACACCCTAATTGACGCGAACTCTAAAGATAGATCCATCGGGCCCAACAAGCCCCATCCAAAGTACCGGATGCTTTAGTACTTCGAAATTTATATCATGTCCGAAGGAGGATCCCGGAATGATGGGGATATTCTTATATGCATATTGTGAATGTCGGTTACCAGGTGTTCAATCCATATGAATGATATTTTTGTCTCTATGCATGGGACGTATGTTTATGAGAAATGGAAATATGAAATCTTGTGGTCTATTAAAATTATGAAATGATTATTTATGTTAAACTAATGAACTCACCAACCTTTTGGTTGACACTTTAAAGCATGTTTATTCTCAGGTACGAAAGAAATCTTCCGCTGTGTAATTGATCATTTTAAAGATATTACTTGGAGTCATTCATAGCATATTTCAAAAGACGTTGCATTCGAGTCGTTGAGATCGTCAAGATTATTATTAAATCTGTTATAGTTAGATATATTATAAAATGGTATGCATGCCGTCAACTTACGTTGTAATGAAAGTTTGTCTTTTCAAAAACGAATGCAATGTTTGTAAAATGTATCATATAGAGGTCAAATACCTCGCGATGTAATCAACTGTTGTGAATCGTTTATAATCAATATGGACTTCGTCCGGATGGATTAGGACGGGTCTCTACAATAATAAGGTCTGCAAACTGAAAACAAACAACACCTTTGTCTCGTCAAGTGATGGAGCACCATGGAGTAATGGGTAAGATTTGAACAATTGTTAATTCATCTTCCATTGTTTCTGTAACATTGGTGTGCTGTTCTTCAGTAACTTACAAATGACCTGCATCATAATGTTTAAATTTTTTTTGCAAGTTGCAACTTTTTGGTAGCAATTATCTTTCGTACATGCTCTATTTAGATCCGAAGGTGCTAATAGTAATAGTTTATATTTTTTCCAAATTAGTGTAAGGATTGCATTTGGTAAAAGAGCTGGAGAAAGACATGAAGGTTGCAAATGTCATTCGCATCATTGCATGGTAAGGTGATAATGCGTATTTTAATTCTTAGGGCCGTCAATTTTATATGCGATAACTTTACGGGTCATGTAATAAATAGTAGGCTTTTATATATAGGATTATGGCCCGTTTAAAACAAAAAACTACATACATGCTAAAATAAATTATACGAAGAGTGTACACTTTGCACATGTCCATATCTCCGGACTTCGTTATGCTCGCTTAATGATCAAATATAAAACTTATAGTATTTAGTTTGAGTGCTTAATTTGAGGAAAAAGTGGTTGATAGATTGTTTTACTCCGCCAATCGTGCAAACCCGATCGAAATTTGGATTCACGAAGGCGTAAAACAATCAATCGGATTACTCTACTCGATTGGATCGAATAGATTAATACCTTGAAGTAATTGAACTCTGGTGATGACCAGAATTCAATGTAAATGAATGTAAATGGTTTTTGGCAAAGTAATGGCGTATTAATTATCTGTTAGATTGTGTGTTGATAATCGTCTATGTAATGAATTACCCAATGATGTATTTATAGGTGCTAAAAGTTTGTTAGAAAGAATGATGACTTGGGTCATGTCCCTTTAATAATTGTAACAAACTATCGTAACAAACTCTCCTGAAGAATTGGGCTGATGTGGCACAACCGCTTCACTAGTGTGTTAATGCCCCTGATATGTTTAGTATACGTGTGCAGCAGGTATCCTACACACTTGGCCAAGTGGAAGGGCTTACGTATAAACACAACCTTAAAATCGTCAAGTGTTTCTTCACGGCATTCTCCATCCGGACGGTCTCTTATATGAACTGTATGTTAGAGTTATATCCGACACTTTCCATTCGGCTAGCTCTTAAATGGCTTTCATTGTTTTGTTGTTTATCCAGTTTTTGCCTAGTCGGTGTATATGTCAACCTTTCGCCAGCCGTATGTTTATCCTGCTAGCGTCCAGATGGCTTGTATGTCACCATTGTGTTCGACAAACGATTTGGTTTTAGCTGTTGTCTTGCTTCAACCGGTACCGACAAATATTTTTGAATTCTTCCGATGTTTTATTTGATAAATGTGGGTAAGTCTTATACGAATAGCGCTTATTTGATACAGATTAAATATGCGTATCATCACTTAACCTGCTTTAATTGAACGATACACTTAAGGTGGCTGGAATAAGTCATGACATACATTTTTTACTTTTAAGATCTAACTTGTACTTACGTCTTCATGAAATGAGGTATCAAGGGATCTTGTGAGCTAACCACCCACACCGAGAGAAGATCCATCCTTTTGAGCTCCCGTAACAAACTTGTATCTCTGAAAATCAAGTATGTATTGCCAGAAGTTTTCATGAAAAAACCATCACCACACCCGCAACATCAAACCCCAAGAGTTCATCTAGAAACTACAACAACATCAAAATATAGTACCTAAAAATCCAACGCTCCGATTGTCACCATATTTTACATATTTTAGATCTATATGTCTAGCAACCCCGTTCCACAGTGAATTTTCTCCCACACCTACGCTATAACTGCCGAATCTAACCACGAGGGTGGTGGTGAAGTGGTTAGAGCTTACCATTTCAAAGTGGAGGTCATGGGTTCAAATCCATGTAGCTGATAAAACAATCCATCTCGTAATCACAGAGGTTCAACTGCGATTTATTAACTACTTTAATTTTCGTGTACACCGTGTATTTATTGTATTTTGAGGGAATGTGTAGAATCTAGGGTCAGTTAAAGAGTTACAAAACCAATGGTAAGAATGTATGGTAAAAATAGGAGAAACTTAGTAATGAGAAAATCATCTGTACTTGTTTAGTAATATCCGTTTGTTTGAGCTGATGATTAAAATTGCAATTGTTAGTTATTCTCTAGAAAGCTTACTGGTAAGATTTTAAACTATTGTATTATCACATTATTAGAACATGTATGATGATGTATCGATAATAATTGTTGTGTACGGATCACTCTCCTCTTTAACCCAAAACCAAATTGAATCATTAAAGTTTGGTGGGTGAAGGCCTTAGAAGTCACAAGAGACCCCGGTTCAATCCATACCAACCTCACTTTGGGGTTTGTCTCGTGAGCTTTTGTTATCCTTTTTTGTTTGTTGATTTCTAGCTAAATTGCTTAGTTTGGATATTGGTTGGCTTAAATTTGTTTAGTATGTTTTAAGATTATTTCGGGTTGTTAGGGAAGCTCATCGTTTATTTTTATAGTCTTTTTATTTTAGATAGTTGTTTTCTAGGCGCGAGCATCCGCTTCCCTTATTTCTTTTGTATTCTTGTTGATGGCGTTTTCCTTTAGAAAACGACCTCGTTTCTATATGAGTTTTAGTATTTTTCGGCAAAAAAAAAAAACTCTCACTTTGGATCTTGCCTTTCAAAAAACAAAAAAAGAAGTCATACTTAGTCGTACTGAGGTTGTGGATTTCAAAGACTAATTTTGTAAATTTGGTGATTGTCCGTTTTCTCAATGATATCGCTCACGAGTATTAGACCATTCACAGCGGCTAGTCGATGGGGCGCCGTTGCGGCCGCCGTTGACTGCGCCGATGCTAGCAAGCGGCATGAGGGCCGCCGTTGAAAGCCCGTGATTTAAAATGCGGTGTAACGACATTTTGAAGGGCGTGGGTGGGGCCCGGTTTGAATAAAAAAATAAAAAAGGGGCATCATATTTTCATGTCGAATTTGAACTATTGTAATCGTATAAAGTGATTTAAATTAGGGTTTGTATTTGGGGAAAGAATTAGTTGCAGGTACGTGAGGGAAGAGGGGAGACAAAATGTTTTGTATTGTGTTTCTACCACCCCTTATTATTGTATTATTGTATTATGGACTTATAGTGCTCCTCAAATTTGATACTTTAACCGCATACTCCCCTATAGAACTTGAATAAAGTCACATGTAGTCAATCAGATACCTCGTTAAATATGTATTGTTTTTTTTTTTTTTTTTGTACCCTTTTTAATGTAATGTGTATTTTTATTTAATGATAATTTCTATTTTATTAAATTTGTTAAAAAAACGTTTTAAAAAAATTAAACAACTAGATACAATAATTATAATTATAATTATAATTATAATATTAGTAATAATAAGAATAATAAATAAGAATAATAAAATAATTAATATTGGAAGTGGGGTCAATGTGGTGAGTGTGATGGATGTTAGTGAATTTGGTTTGAAATGTAATTGAAAGAAGCTGCTAAGGTGGCGTTGATGTGTCAGCAGTGTGGTTCCATGACAGGTGTCATGGATAAAAGTGATCTTACTGGTGGATAAATCAAATTTAAAATTGATTAGACTTTTTTAATTTAAAATACATAAAGTGCTAACAATTAATTGTATACCTTTACACATAATTATGCGCAAAGTTGGAGAACTCGAATCTCGGGAAGATCTCGTTTGGACATTTTTGAGAAGATCTCGACATCTCGAAAAAATCTCGGGGAGATCTTGGTCGTTGATTTACGTTGACTTTTTAGTTTTTTAAGTATAAATTTATATATATAAATAGATATATGTATATATTTTTAGTAGATTTTACAAGAAAATTTGAGAAATGAGTGAGAAAATCCTAAAAATTACGAGATTTTACGAGAAAATCTGAAAAATAAGAAAGAAAATTCGAGAAATCGTGACTTTGACCAAGTTTGACCCCGTTAACCGGGAAATCTCGGGAGATGGACATCTTGTCTCGGTTGCCTTCTAAAAATGAAACCTCAGAATGATCTCGGGAAGAAATAAAGAGATTTACAACAGTGATTATGCCGATAGTCAATTTGATTATCATAATTTGCAGATATAGTGTCTAATTTTTTTTTCCCATCAGTAGTCTTTGTATTTTACATTTTTTGTGTGGATAGTCCTTTCATCTTAAGGCCGTTAGAAAAATTTAGTTAAATAACGTCACAAGAGTGAATGTTGTGTATTTTCGACGTGTTCTTTCCTCCCCTTCTTTAACACGTCCCTCTCAAACACAAACTCAAACTCAAATCAAACCTAAACTTAATTTCAAATCAAAATAGATAACAAATGTGCAAGAACATATTAACCTTAAAAGGAAAAACATAAAGAGAAACACAGTTCTTATGTTACTATGATGGTCGAAGTTGAAACGAAAAATTAATAGATAGTTTTTTTATTATTGGTATACATGGGTTTTCGATCCGCTTTGCGAGTCGACTAATGGCAACTACATGCTTTGCGGGAAGCCCGAAGTTATTGCAGGTGAATCTACGTGACTACGAGGGATTAATTTTTCCAACTTCGTGAATTCGAACCAATGATCTCTACTTTGAAAGGGTAATTACTAGATAGTTCCCGATATCTAATTCGTCACAAACACAAACATATTTCATCATGTTAATTTAGTGTCACTTTCAGTCAAACTTTAGCAAACAATAACTAAAACAAAGGGTTGTGAGCACTAAATCCAGAACATGGCAACCATCTCCGACAACCATTTTTGATGAGTTGTTTTTGATAATATATAAAAAATGAATAAAAAATAATAAATCTATCATAAATATCTATTAACAAATTGTATTACTTTCTTTAGTCAATTCTCATCGTCGTTGATATTAATAAAGCCAAACAACAAACCTTCGTTCCTTTATATATTGAAATTAATTGTAAATGTATCACAATATCTATTAACAAATTTTGTAAGTAATGATAATGTTTCGTTGCCTTTCATTCCAGTCGTGAGAATACATTTATACAGTGATTGACTAACTAACTCTCAGCTACTTGTGCTAACTATCTACACACTAACACTATTCTACTTAGCTAACAAACTTCCTATACAATAGGGGATCTTTAGTAGACTAAGTACAGATAATACAAAATATGCATGTGACATATATATAACACGTTACACTAATACACCCCCTCAGTCGGAGCGGGAGGAGGCCATAAGCTGAGACTGTTACTAAATTCTTCAAAAAGTAGTCTCGGGAGCCCTTTCGTGAATATGTCCGCCATTTGAAACCTTGTGTGTACATGTAAGACCCGGACGAGTCCACAAGCAACTTTCTCTCTTACGAAGTGGATATCCATTTCGATATGTTTAGTCCTTTGATGTTGAACCGAATTCCCGGAGAGAAATATTGCACTAACATTGTCGCAAAATACAAGTGTGGCTTCTGATATAGGGACGTGTACCTCAAGCAGTAGGTTTCAGAGCTAAGAAGATTCAGACACCACATTCGCGACACCCCGATATTCAGCCTCGACACTGGATCGAGACGCGGTTGGTTGACGTTTAGATGACCACGAAATCAGTTTGTTTCCTAAGAATACATAATAACCGGATGTGGATCATCTCGTGTCGGGACACCCGCCCCGGTCGGCGTCGGTGTAAGATACTAAGGTGTGAACTGGTGATTTAATGAGTTGCATGCCAAAGTGAAGTGTGCCCTTTATGTATCTAACTATCCTTTTTAGCGCATTCATATGACAAATTTTGGGATCATACATGTTTAAACATACTTGTTGAGCAGCGTATGATATATCCAGGCGGGCGAATGTTAAATATTGTAGAGCGCCTGCTAGACTTCTATATAGTTGCGGTTTAGAGTAAGGTGCAGCTGAATTATGTCCCTATTTACCATTGGTGTCCACGAGAGTTTTTACAGGATTGCAGTTGACAAGATCAGCTCTTTCAATTATTTCTTTAGCATATGATTCTTGACTAAGAATAAGACCCTGCGAATTGTGAGAAACATGTATTCCCAAAAAATAATTTAGGCTACCCAAATCTTTCATTGAAAATTCACTAGCAAGCGAAGCCATTAACTGTTGTCTTAATGAATCATATGAGGTAACTAAAATTATGTCGTCGACATATAAGAGAATATAGGCTGTTTCACTTCCTTTCTTAAATATAAAAAGTGAATGATCCGACTTACTGTTAATGAAGCCCAAAGTCGAGAAAAAAGTAGCAAACCGATGGTACCAAGCACGCGGTGCTTGTTTCAAACCGTACAACGAGAGTTTCAGAAGACAAACATGTTCGGGTTTAGACGTGTCACGAAAACCTTACGGTTGATTTATATAAACCGTTTCGTGTAGTTTTCCATGTAGAAGGTGTTTTTTACGTCTAGTTGATTGATTGCCCAAAATTCCGATACTGCAAGAGATAGTATAATGCTAATAGTAGTAGGTTTAACTACCGGGCTAAAGTCTCGTTGCAATCAATACCAATTGTTTGAGTACGCCCGTCCCCTACCAATCTAGCTTTATATCGTTCTAAGGACCCGTCAGATTTTATTTTGTGTTTAAAGATCCACATGCTACGTATTGCTTTCATGTCATTAGTCTTTGGAACAAGAACCCAAGTTTTATTTTCAATAAGAGCTTGATATTCATCGGACATGGCATGGTTCCAATTTGGGTCCGATAGAGCTTATTTAGGCAAAAAAACCCTAATTGGAATTAATAAAAAGCAACTTGATTTGTTTTCCTAGTACACAAGATTGACAAACAAAAGAAGTACTAAATTTATTATACTGAATGAAATTTTTATTTCTAAGTGAACGTAAAACATTATCGACCGGATGTCCGAGACAGTGATGCCATACGTTTGAAGTTGAAACAGCAAAAGTAGAAGGTGGAGATTTGAGTTGTTGTAGCGAGGTGGAGTTGATTGGATAGAGATCACCCGTGCTATCACATCTCATTTTTGGAGTGCCCTTCGAAAATTCCTTCATAGTAAAGCCAAAAGGGTCAAATTCAAGTGAGATTTGATTATCAATTGAAAGACGACGAACAGATATAAGATTTTTAATTAGTTTGGAAGAGTGAAGTATGTTTGATAGATATAATGGTCGAGATTGGTTAGGTATATACAAGTGACCGAACCTTTATTTGGAAACCATTGCCATTTCCAACAATTATCTAAGCTGAACTTAATGGAAAATAACTTTTGAGTTTACCTGAGTTTGCTGCCATATGAGATGTTGCACCCGTATCAATGTACCAATTATCGTCGGGCGGGTTAAGTGTCATGGTATGCATAGCACTAGCAAGGTCAGTAGGTAAATAACTAGGATTGTTGGACACTTGAGTGATATTAGCCTGAGCTGGACGTGGGCCTAATAAGCCTGCCTGGGTACTAGGAGTATTGGGCCGAGGCTAACCTACAGATGGATAAGGCAAGGGGGTAGATTCCAGTTATGTTGTCAATTGTACGGTGGATAACTAGTCCACTGATATTGTGGATTTTGATTAAACCCTCGCCCCTCCTCTTTGATTCGAATTCCTTCCCCTTGATTGTTACCACGATAGGATTGCTGACCATTGAAGGATTGATTCCCAAAAACAATAGGCTGATGCGATGATGACGATGCGGAAAAAGATAGATATAGGGTTTTTTAGCCCGATACCATATGTAAGTAATGATGATAATGTTTTGTTTCCTTTCATTCCAGTCGTGAGAATACATTTATACAGTGATTGGCTAACTAACTCTCAGCTACTTGTGCTAACTATCTGCAGACTAACACTATTCTAACAAACTTCCTATACAATAGGGGATCTCTAGTAGACTAAATACAGATAATACAAAATATGCATGTGACATATATAACAGTTACACTAATAAAATTGTATTGTACAATTTGTTCATGCATGTTTTTGATAATATATAAAAAAATGATGATAGACATATCGCACTTTTTCTATAACTCTCTCACTTTTTCTCCAAACTAAAAAGTGAATAGAATATAATGTAATAAATATATAACTAGCTTAAGGCCCGCGATTTCGCGGGCACTTTTGTATGAATGTTATCGAAATTGTGATGGTTCAAATAAAGACTGTAAAATAGCTTTATATAGTATGTTCATTTAATTACAAAGCAAAAAAAGAAAAAATATATAATAATAATTTATTAATGTTGTTTAGTTTGTAATACTATTAGATATTAGTTGATAGTGAAATTTGTAAACAAATATAAGTTTGCGGGTTTATTTCAAATATCAATTCAAATATGATATAAGTTGTTAACAATTATTTGTAAGTTGAAATATAATAAAGAAAATAGAATAATTTGAAATGATTGTTATTAAATAATGGTCAATACGAAGTATATGAGAAGATATTCACATGCATTAATACATTCAGATTGATGTCGTACAACAAAAAACTTTAGACTATTGATTATACTGTAAAATTTTAATAGTTATAGTTACTATTGCTGCTGGAAGAAACCATAATCGTATCCACATGCCCCCTACTCCATTTCCTGCCCTGTGCCCACTATACACATCACATCGTCTTTAGAGCTAACTAAAACATACCATACAAAAAAACATCACTCAAAACTATAATATTACCAAATCAAAGTACGTATTGTTAGATATTACAGTTACTTAATTTAATTTAGTGTATGATTATTGTGACGATCGCTCCAAATCCATATGGACGAACACGTCATTCATCGATTTTATTGCGAGGTATTTGACCTCTATATGATACGTTTTGTAAACATTGCATTCTTTTGAAAAGGCACACCATAAATGAATATTTAAATCAAAGGTTTTCGACATCTGATGATTTCTACATATAGACAATCACCGTAATATAATAGTTTACAACAATACTTCCGTTGACAATGCAGTCAAAATAAGATAGATGGTAATGATTTGGTGAATGCAACGTTTCCTTGAAAAATATGTCATGTATGACTCCATGCACATAGCTTGTATAACATATAAGCAAACAGCGGAAGACTTCTAGGAAACCTGAGAATAAACATGCTAACAAGTGTCAACACAAAGGTTGGTGAGTTCATAGTTTTATCGTTTCATATAATCTGTATATAAAGGTGGATCACAAGATTTCAGTTGTTTCATCCAGAAACGTTTATCAAATATTCTACAAGATTGAGCACCCTGGTAACTAAGCTTTAACGTTATAATAAGTACCCCTGTTTTAACATACATGCAACCAACATGTACAATACACGCAAACCAACGTGTACTAAACTCAAATAGCATACGTCTGTTTTATAGTTCAGGCTAGGGTTTCTATACCTGGAACAGACGGGGATGTCAAGCCCTATGGATCCATATATAACTACTCGCGCTCACCAGTTCTTATAACCGGCAGTTACCAGTTACTAAAGCTAAGGGATTTTCGGTTCAAACTCGGTGTAGAATTTAGTACGTACTTGTATCCATTGCGTTTAAAATAAAGTGCATGTATTCTCAGCCCAAAAATATAGATTGCAAAAGCAATTAAAAAGGAAGCAAATGAAACTCACCTTAGCAGCATATAAAGTCGTTCACCAAAATGTGATCGAAACTCGAATTACCAAATAACCGTAGATCTCAACCTAGAGAACATATGTTGGTCAATAAATGTCTATCAAGCTAGGTCAGGTCATAGTGTATCACAATCCTAATGCTCGATATCGACATACAAAAGTTATCCAAAGTCGTTTCAAAAAGTCAATTTTGACAGTTGTTTAACAAAACGAGACGTACCTTATATAAGGATTCATTTACTCGGTTGGTAATATTCAAAAATCTAATTTATCAATCTCGTAAACAAGTTGTTTAAATCTTAATTGTAGATTCAAAAGCAATTTCAATTAACGTCAATCATAATTCAGTTGATCATATCTTTTAATCCGTTTATCGAAATTATTCGATATCTAAATGAAAAGTTATTAATTTTTCGCCAGCTTTCCAAAAACATGTATATCATATACCTTTTACCAGTAATATATGTATTTAATTCGTGATTCATTATAAACTGTTTAACGATGAAATTTAGCATACAAGCATGTATAACTATATATACTCGAGCACTAGACATGGATACACAATTAATTTATGAAAGATAAAATATGAGTGCTTACGTATCAATATTGAGATTCAATATTGTAGGAAAGTACGTAGACGTAACGGAGATGATAAACACTAGTTTGACTCACGAGCAAAACCCTCAAATCATACCCATAACCTCCTTAGTAATAACCCATAATTTCCTTAGCTCTGGCTTGCTCGAAAACTCGTTTTGAAATCATTTGGACATCACTCCGTCGTAATTTTTTATGTATATTATTATTTTTGTATCGTAAAAATAATAATACTAATACTATTAATAATAAGATTAATAATAATCTTAATAATAATAATAATAATAATAATAATAATAATAATAATAATAATAATAATAATAATAATAATAAAATAATAATATAAATACAATAGAGAAAGAGATCGAGATAGTTGGAGGATATGAAACTGAGCCAGACTTCGAGCTTTTATACATGCGTCCTGAAATCTACTGCCATGCGATCGCATGGCAGTGTAGGCATTTTCCCATGCGATCGCATGGGCCATCTGTCCAGCACTAAATTGTTTTATAATCTAGTTCGTCGACGTAATTATATATAATATATATAATATATAATTTAAATAATTAATTATATATTATATTAAATTCACGTGCATAGTTGACTTGTAATTTTTGTTCCGATGACTCGTACGTCGTCACTCGACTTATGTCCCGGTTCCGGTTTTTCGAACGTCCCTTCGTACGCTGAGAAAACTTGTAATTTACATTTTGGGACACGTACCTTTGTCAAAATATAATCTTAAATTATCAATAAACTATATCACTCAAAGTATATCTTAAACTTTCGAGTGTTTTGGTCATTTACTTCTATAAATCAATGGCTCGTTATCTAACAAAGTATATTTAATAATATTGTTTTAAATCAAAACGTTTTGTAACCAAAATAATATTTATAAACACGTTTTAAATGTACGTCGCAAGTTATTCATATATCTAATTCCAACAGTTAATATTCCTTATTTTTGTATCGTCTAGATTACGTTATTTAAATAAACACTTTACCATTTAGTCCGAATATCGTTAAGAATGAACGATTTCTCAAATCAGCGTGGACCTCATAACAGAGACGTGTAACAACATCGTAATCATTAAAAGACTTAGTAAATATCTTTTAACTCAATCGTTTAGCATAATCTTTTAACTTCGTAGTTAAATACATCAATCAGATAATCAAACCAATAAGTTTAATGCACAGAATCGTTTACTTAACACTTTGTTACGTTTTCAAGTTATAGTATATGTATCTATTTACATATAATTGTTCGTGAATCGTTGGTCACGATCGAAGGGTAATTGAATAGTTCAAAATTTTGAGATTCAACTTCATAGACTTTGCTTATCGTGTCGGAAACGTTAAAGATTAAGTTTAAAGTTGATCGGAAATTTTCGGGTCATCACAGTACCTCCCCGTTAAAGAAATTTCGTCCCGAAATTTGAATGAGGTCGTCATGGCTAACAATAAAAATGTTTTCATGATGAATATGAGTTGATAAATAGAATTTTTATCACCGTTGAATAATATGGATAAAACAATCCAATTACTCGAAGCGTATGAGGAAAATTATCATAATAGAGTGAAATGGAGAATAAAGATGCGTCTTATCTCTTGACGTAGTAACGATTGATTTCCGGAATCTAAGGAATAGAAAATCTTCATTATCTAAATAAGATTTGATTCTTCGGAAATTGCGGAAATTAAGATTTTCTTTGATTAAATGCGTAATCTGCCTCGATTGCTATGTCTGATATTTTGCTATAAATTGACCTCTTTCGTTTCATTATTTTCATCACTCCTACATCTCCTTCCTCAATTCATACTTTAAGGTATTTGTCAGCATGCTTCATCCAGTTTTGATTCTTGATATACTCCTAACTTTCATATCTATCGTTCTTCTTTTTCATCTGCCGCCGAAGGAATCTATTCACTTTTACTATACTCTTGGCTTTATAGTGTTTTTAGTTCTCCCGTGTCTTTACGTTGCAATACTTATTGATATTCATGGTTTGTAATTTATGTGTTTTTATCTGGCTTTATATTCTCCGTTATATTTCGGAGCTTCATTCTTTCGTTCTCTCTTCCCGCCTTCTAGTCAAGCGAATAATGGTCCAGAATTTGTAGGTATGAATTTTGAAATGAACGTAGTTAATCTTCTAAGAAGGAAATTGTAATGGCACGATCTTGATTTGTCAAATTACCAGAATATCCGGAAAAGACCGAATCATCAAGAAATATATTTTCTTGATATATTTAGAGATTATATGGAATGAAAGGGTTATGTAACATGGTTCATGATGAGGGTGTGATCTGTGAATATTTATCACGTTCCATTAGAAACTCATCATGACTTACTGTAATATAATCACATTGATCAAGTGTCATTATATTATACTAATTCATGTTTCAGTTCCCAACACTAATTCAAACATACATTTTTCAAATTTTTCAAATTTTTGAAACTAAAATAGTTTCTTTTATGATGTAACACAGATAGTGCGAAGAAATGAATGATTTCAGATAAGAATAGTTATGAAAATATCTTCAGAAATATCGAGGATATTTATAATGAAGGATACGATAATATCTTAGAATTTCTAATATTAACGGATGGTGAAGAAGATTTTTCTGTGAAGGTTTAGAGTCAGGAGCAAGGTATTCATTAATGACTTCAGCAGACACTGAATCACTTGGATTCTTTGAATATGGAGTTTGGTCCTTGTATTTGTCCTTTGTCTCCTTCATGGTCTGTTAAATCCGTTTTCCAGTTCCAAACCTTTTTTTTTCTCAGCTTTACCACCATACCATTCTTTATCATCAAACTTTTAACTGTTAACGTCGTTTACAGTTTTTGCTGCTTCATCAGCATTTTTCCAAAATTCGGAGGACTAGTTTCACAGCTTGGGGTGTTTTTCAGAAACTTCACATTCGAAGTATGTAAGTCTAGAAGATAGATGTTATCTATATATAACTAGTATCGTAGAAAATGCTGCGAGATTCAAAATACTGATTGCTAATTCCCGGTAGTTGGTATGGCAATTATTGTTACAAGATGTGAATGAGTACATGATAGGGTTTCAATGAGTATACGAATTTTTCGGAAGGTCAAGGATAAATGAAGTTGTTGGTAAATTTACTGCTAATGTGGTGGAACATAAAAGGTTCCCCAGTAACAAAAACGTATATACCAAAGTTTCAAGTCTGAAAGGTTGTCGTTGACTGGTTGAATGGTTGATAATACTGGATACTTTGAAAAGGGATTGCAAGGTTATTTTCGGTAAAAACAACGCTAAAGGATCTTGCACAGTTTTGAAGTCAAAGTATAGCTTTAAAAGATGTAGAGATCTAAGAATGACGTCACCGATTTAGAGTTATGACTTGGATTCTGATCCGTCAATATCAGAATATGTAATTGAATTTATATGAAAACGATTGTATATCGTTATGAGCATTGTTAATAATTTTTGAATCAAAGTTGAAGAATGTACAGTGTAACATATTAATTGTGAACTTATATATTTCCCGAGTATTACCTACTCGTTAAAGATTACACAATTAATACTTTGTACAAAAGAACTTTTATTACCGTCCTTATGAAAATATATGTATGTATATTTTCTTCAGATGTAATACAGAGTTAATGAGTTAATATCATATTAAGCTCAGTTAATTTTTCTGCTTGAACTAGAAATGAATAATCTCTAAAACATTAGAGATCACATAATCTTCGCGGAGTATGAAATCAATACTTCATTGTTTATTCTTATTCCTTGGTGAAGGATGTTGATGCTCGTGGAATTTTTGTGAACCTTACAAGGCACATATGATGTTTTCTGGAAAGTTTCGAGTACATCGAAAATGAAAATTTATAATCAATTATGTAATTGAATAATACACTTGGTTTATTAGGAAATGGAATTCATTGAGTTGAAACAGAGATTGTAGTTAATGAAGGTTAAGTTGTTAACGAAGGATGTACATCATAGCATATGAATTAATCGAGTAATATTTACCCTTTTTCAATTCATACATAATAGCTTAGTACGAAAAGATTTATGATGGTTTTAAAATTTATATATATATAAGATATACATATAAATTCTTAGAGGAATTGAGTTAATACTTCATAACTCATTGATACAATATACTCGTTGTTGACTCGTAATGATGTCCACGGTACTTTCTTGAACTGGCGGAGCTTGTGATGTTAGAGGCGATGTTGACAGCACTGACTGTGCTGGTGAGGCTAAGGGTACTGTTGATGTTGTTGGTAAAATAGTCTAGCTTGTACCTTACGTACTATTCTTGTCAGGGTTTCACTTTATTATTTCTATCCGCCGACTACTAATTTACAATATATAATCTCTAAAACTTTTAGAAACTACATATTCTCTGCAGAATATTTCTTCGATGAAGTTATGAATCAATACTTCATCGTTTGTTGTTGTTGATATTCCTTGGTATCTATAGGGCGTATGACGTTGATGCTCGTGGAACAGATTGTGAAGTTGAGGTTTGCGATGCGGATGTTATTGGTGGTGGTAATGGTACTGTTGGTGTTGTTTTCGGTGGTACTGTTGATGCCGGTGATGCTGCTGGTGCTTGTAACCTTTGCACCATATTCTCCAAAGCCACCACCCGAGTGTGAAGCTCGTTGACTTCTTCTACTACACCGGGATGATTGGCGGTTCGGACGAGCGGATGAATAAGATCCAGAATTTGAGATAGTATATTATCGTGACGAGATACTCTGGAAATGAGAGAGAAAATGGTGTCTCGAACAGGTTCGCCGGTAAGTGCTTCAGGTTCTTCGCCAAGAGGGCAATGTGGTGGATGGAAGGGATCGCCTTCTTCTTGTCTCCAATAATTAAGTAGGCTATGAACCCATCCCCAATTCATCCAGAATAGGTGATGGCTGATTGGTTGATCCATTTCGGTTACACTGTCTTCGGAATTCAGGTGAATATCCAAATCGGAATAGCTGTCAGAGTTTAAGGAATTTGAACTAGATACGGGATCCATCTTGTATAATTAGGGAGATGATTTTCGATATGAATTATATTATAGAATTTAGTTTGGTGTTCTTCAATACATAATTTACATATGTATATATAATACCAAAATTTCATAAATCACGGAGAAATTTTCGGAAGATGTCAGGAAAAGTTTACAGTAACAGATACGCTAAGATATGAATTTTTGTCTATACACTATTTATGTAATAAATGCAGGAAAACGTGTCTAGACTTAAGAATGATAAGCATGTAATTTTCGACAAGAAATGATAAGCAAAACTTTTAACATGCAGACACGGTCGAAGTCCAGACTTACGAATGTATCCTAACAACTATCAGTTAGACACACTAATGCAAGACCTGGTTCACTAGGACCAACGCTCTGATACCAACTGTGACGATTGCTCCAAATCCATAAGGACGAACACGTCATTCATCGATTTCATTGCGAGGTATTTGACCTCTATATGATACGTTTTGTAAACATTGCATTCTTTTGGAAAGGCACACCATAAATGAATATTTAAATCAAAGGTTTTCGACATCTGATGATTTCTACATATAGACAATCACCGTAATATAATAGTTTACAACAATACTTCCGTTGACAATGCAGTCAAAATAAGATAGATGGTAATGATTTGGTGAATGCAACGTTTCCTTGAAAAATATGCCATGTATGACTCCATGCACATAGTTTGTATAACATATAAGCAAACAGCGGAAGACTTCTAGGAAACCTGAGAATAAACATGCTAACAAGTGTAAACACAAAGGTTGGTGAGTTCATAGTTTTATTGTTTCATATAATCTGTATATAAAGGTGGATCACAAGATTTCAGTTGTTTCATCCAGAAACGTTTATCAAATATTCTACAAGATTGAGCACCCTGGTAACTAAGCTTTAACATTATAATAAGTACCCCTATTTTAACATACATGCAACCAACATGTACAATACACGCAAACCAACGTGTACTAAACTCAAATAGCATACGTCTGTTTTATAGTTCAGGCTAGGGTTTCTATACCTGGAGCAGACGGGGATGTCAAGCCCTATGGATCCATATATAACTACTCGCGTTCACCAGTTCTTATAACCGGCAGTTACCAGTTACCAAAGCTAAGGAATTTTCGGTTCAAACTCGGTGTAGAATTTAGTACGTACTTGTATCCATTGCGTTTAAAATAAAGTGCATGTATTCTCAGCCCAAAAATATAGATTGCAAAAGCAATTAAAAAGGGAGCAAATGAAACTCATCTTAGCAGCATATAAAGTCGTTCACCAAAATGTGATCGAAACTCGGATTACCAAATAACCGTAGATCTCAACCTAGAGAACATATGTTGGTCAATAAATGTCTATCAAGCTAGGTCAGGTCATAGTGTATCACAATCCTAATGCTCGATATCGACATACAAAAGTTATCCAAAGTCGTTTCAAAAAGTCAATTTTGACAGTTGTTTAACAAAACGAGACGTACCTTATATAAGGATTCTTTTACTCGGTTGGTAATATTCAAAAATCCAATTTATCAATCTCGTAAACAAGTTGTTTAAATCTTAATTGTAGATTCAAAAGCAATTTCAATTAACGTTAATCATAATTCAGTTGATCATATCTTTTAATCCGTTTATCGAAATTATTCGATATCTAAATGAAAAGTTATTGATTTTTCGCCAGCTTTTCAAAAACATGTATATCATATACCTTTTACCAGTAATATATGTATTAATTCGTGATTCATTATAAACTGTTTAATGATGAAATTTAGCATACAAGCATGTATAACTATATATACTCGAGCACTAGACATGGATACACAATTAATTTATGAAAGATAAAATATGAGTGCTTACATATCAATATTGAGATTCAATATTGTAGGAAAGTACGTAGACGTAACGGAGATGATAAACACTAGTTTGACTCACGAGCAAAACCCTCAAATCATACCCATAACCTCCTTAGTAATAACCCATAATTTCCTTAGCTCTAGCTTGCTCGAAAACTCGTTTTGAAATCATTTGGACATCACTCCGTCGTAATTTTTTATGTATATTATTATTTTTGTATCGTAAAAATAATAATACTAATACTATTAATAATAATCTTAATAATAATAATAATAATAATAATAATAATAATAATAATAATAATAATAATAAAATAATAATATAAATACAATAGAGAAAGAGATCGAGATAGTTGGAGGATATGAAACTGAGCCAGACTTCGAGCTTTTATACATGTGTCCTGAAATCTGTTGCCATGCGATCGCATGGCTGTGTAGGCATTTTCCCATGCGATCGCATGGGCCATCTGTCCAGCACTAAATTGTTTTGTAATCTAGTTCGTCGACGTAATTATATATAATATATATAATATATAATTTAAATAATTAATTATATATTATATTAAATTCACGTGCATAGTTGACTTGTAATTTTTGTTCCGATGACTCGTACGTCGTCACTCGACTTATGTCCCGGTTTCGGTTTTTCGAACGTCCCTTCGTACCCTGAGAAAACTTGTAATTTACATTTTGGGACACGTACCTTTGTCAAAATATAATCTTAAATTATCAATAAACTATATCACTCAAAGTATATCTTAAACTTTCGAGTGTTTTGGTCATTTACTTCTATAAATCAATGGCTCGTTATCTAACGAAGTATATTTAATAATATTGTTTTAAATCAAAACGTTTTGTAACCAAAATAATATTTATAAACACGTTTTAAATATACGTCGCAAGTTATTCATATATCTAATTCCAACAGTTAATATTCCTTATTTTTGTATCGTCTAGATTACGTTATTTAAACAAACACTTTACCATTTAGTCCGAATATCGTTAAGAATGAACGATTTCTCAAATCAGCGTGGACCCCACAACAGAAACGCGTAACAACATCGTAATCATTAAAAGACTTAGTAAATATCTTTTAACTCAATCGTTTAGCATAATCTTTTAACTTCGTAGTTAAATATATCAATCAGATAATCAAACCAATAAGTTTAATGCACAGTATCGTTAACTTAACACTTTGTTACGTTTTCAAGTTATAGTATATGTATCTATTTACATATAATTGTTCGTGAATCGTTGGTCACGATCGAAGGGTATTTGAATAGTTCAAAATTTTGAGATTCAACTTCATAGACTTTGCTTATCGTGTCAGAAACGTTAAAGATTAAGTTTAAAGTTGATCGGAAATTTTCGGGTCATCACAATTATAATGATGGTGATTTGGGTAAGTAGTTAGGTGATCTTGGTGGCAATACATTTGCATGAAAGAATAAATGGAAGTAGATTCAACTTTTCAAACTCAATGACTATTTGTATGGTAAGAAAATTAGTTGCGAGTCTTTTAAAAAGTTTGTATTTTGAGCCATAAATTGCTCCTAATCCATATATCATCCAAACTTGACTAAAAATAGTCAAATCAATTGTGTTTCAATCCTCCTTGTATTAACAACTCCCTTCAATCATTTGTGCATTTCATCATTAGCAATCCTATCATATCTATATTTTAAAACCTATAGTACTTTAATGACGTTTTCAGTCATATAATACCATTAAGTATAAACCTTTTGAATCGTGAAAGTTAGCTAATACAACCCATTTTGACCCTAACCCGTTTAAGCCAATTACCTAAAAGTTTGAACAATTATTTGTACATCACCGGCTCTGAAGGTACCCCCATGCCCATTGAAATCTTGATGGAATGACTTTGTCAATTTACAACAATATATTCAGCAGGTTATATAAGTGTGCTTATTCACATCATAAGCTGAGGTCATGATCAATTTGATTCATATCATCAGCTAAAGGTCAGCGATTAGTGTCTATCAGTAACTTAAGGTCGCATCAAATTACAGTGATGCACATGAACGTTAATATCATATATGAAGATAGAGGGTAGTACTGCAAGTTAAATGAGAAGAAAAAGTACTTTCATGTTGTGATGCTCGGAGAAATGGATATCGTTTTAAGATATGGTGGGTGTAGCAGTACTTACAAGATATAGTAGTTATTTATGTTAGAAGTGAACAAATCATGCATAGATGCACCCTCCTTTTACCTGCTCTGCAGTTGGTCTTGCATCAGGGTCTTTTTTTTTTTTTTGTAGAGATGGAAACAGATCAACAAGGATCTGTCAAGATATGGCAAAAATATTTACTTTATTAGCACATACATCTGAAAACCGAATGAAAAGGAGATGACTTAAACGGCGTTGTTCATGTATTTGTATATAAATTATACACGACGTGATGATATATTTAAAATAAAATGCACCAACAATTTTCTTCTTATTTTCAGGAAATTAGCATATACGAAAAAGGGTAAGATTACACAAGGGGTGATTTGGCTTTGATCTCCTGAAATCGTCAAAGGCAACATGCCCAAGTTGAAGTTAGATATCTACCTGCAGCACACAATATACATTATACATTTATTAAAATTAAAACTTCATAACAAAATTTAAAATGGACTGACTTACACATTGGGCAATTCAAAATCAAAATTGTGAATTAACAATATAGGAGTATGCATGACCTATACACATTGGACAACCTTCGACACTTTCGACCACTTCCTTCTAAGCCTATTTATAAGGAATAAAATGGTAACCCAAATCAACCCATTCGTAAGATGGGTCAAAATTACCAACACAATACAAATGCATACCATGTTGTCATGTGCCCAATGGGTTTCGATGGATCTACTCTATATTTTAACATGTTAATGTTATAAGACAAGTAGATGACAATGACCCAAGGACATCAATTCGAACATGCTATAAGACAACAAAACACGAACTGCTTGTGTACATGAAATAAACATCAAGAAAGTCGCTCTAACGGAAATTCATGGTTTGACTGCAAATAAGAAACACGGTTATCCCAGTACACCACAGAACTGAGAAAGGAGCATACCTCTATCCGGTCTGATTTTTATAGTTATTGATAACTTAGCATTCAAAATTTACTAACGGGTAGTTAGCATGGCAACGTTTTCCGCATATCAGGTTATATACCCTGTTGAAGACATCAAGATTTATAAGATTGACAGGCTCGTATGATGGGGATCAATAATGCAGGATATTTGACCCACAAACAATTTGAATGGGTCAATGCCATGTTTAATCTCTAAAATCGTATAAAGAAAGTACTACTATTATACAGCTCGTGAATCGTTATACTCCAATAAGATATTTAGTACCATATGAAGTATACTAAATCTTTCTAGAGGTAACTGTTTGTAGCCCCTGCCACCACACCTCTTTTTTAACCAGTAAAAAGATAAACCTTTGATATAGAAATCAAAACACATCTTCCAGTTTTCACTTCCAGGTTACTGTCTCCTAGTGACACTGAATCGTCCTAAAGCAACAGAGACACACTCTAATAGACGGACTGATGATAATGTACAAATGGAACATGATAGTTTATGTACATAAATTATATATTAGCATACCCGCATTATTGTTTGACATGATAGTTTATATAGGTAGCTTAACATCTATATTTCGGGAAATAATTCTGGGATTATTTCATACTGATTACGCATGATTACAATATTTTCCATAAATATGCATTTGAAGTTGACTTTATATTAGTGAAATTAATTATGAATCATCATACGCGTTTTGTGATTGCGAAAAATCATTAACCTTACTTGAATTACTCCATATTAGCATCTATTCCAAAAACAATTATATGATTAGCAGCAACGATATAAACACTACCAACATATTAGTTTATCCAAACTAACAATTACAGTAACCACAAACCTCGTGATAGTTGTAATTTAAGTATAATTAATAATTTATAATTGATCAATGTGTACAAATCCTAAAATCTGTATTAGGTATATAAATATTTCCGACAAAATATAATATTTTGAGAATCATATAATTACAGTGGAGCATATCCAAGTGATGCCTTAATCGAGATGCATACAGAACTTGTTGTATTCATCGATTAACAAAAATCATAAAAAAATCAGCGGTAAACAGAAATCTACTATAAAGGGAAGTATTTACCAATCAGTTATGGTAGATAGTAACAACAATCAGAATAAACAAAGGAACATTATGAATCTTGAATACCAAATTACATAGCTTAATCGAAAGTTTCAGATGTACGTATATGTTAATTGACACATGTAGCAACCATCAAGAATCGTCGAAAACCGTATTTTATTGACATCTACATGAATTGATGCTTCAAATATTTGAATGTAAATAGTACCCGCATCACAACTATCACAACTGCAAGAATCGTTATACCACTGACGTGATGTCATTGAGCATAAGGTTCCATGAAGTGGTTATACAACAGTATTGATATCCAATTTATCAAACAATAACCTAAATTTCATACATCAATCGTGTATCCATGATTGCTATATTTGAACATTCAATGAAAAATACAAACTGATACACAGATATGACACTACACAAATACAATTATTCATCAAAACTTATACAGACAAACTATTCGTTCAAACAGAACAGAACACAGTGGTTATACAAGAGTATTGATATTCAATTTATCAAACAATAACCTAAATTTCATACAAAAATCGTGTATCCATGATTGGTTATATTTGAACTTTCAATCTAAAATTAAACCACGAATACATACCAGGTCTAACATTATTTGGGTGATCGTCATTAACAGGATCAATTTTGATATCTAATGACAAATACTCATCGTTGTCTGCTCTCTTTTTCTTTATTTTTCGCTGCGATGATTCCCCAGGTGGCGTTTTTTGCATTTGCAAGATTTTGGTAGTAAATTGGATATCTGCAACTTTACAATGGAGAATAGTAGATTAGGTTACAGACTGGAATCATCGATGATTCGATGTAGCAAAATCAAATATAACCAATTTCATTAATGAGTGATTAGGGACAGACACAGATTCATAAAACCTAAACAATCTATCTAGAAAAAAGAAACTAAAGGAAACACATAAGAAAGCATAGAGCAAATTCACAATAACAATTTATATACAACAGAATAAGAAATCGATTCAAACCCATTGTATTTGAAAACCTATGTTTGCAACTTTTCCAACATCATGTGTTAAATTTTTGACCATACAGTACCAACCATTAACAATTTCTATTTCATCAGCACAGACTAATAGATTTTTGGCGGCCGTTATTTGCTCATCTCAAGAAATCATTAAACCCTAGAAAAAAAATCTGAATATTAAGTGAAATAAAAAATTATAACAAAAAAGAATAAAAGGATCAAATAGTATTACTAATCAAAAGGTGACGATCCAATTAGATATGTTTGAATGATTGAGCTTTGGAGAGTAATAGCGAGAGATGTAGAAATCGGCTGATTCCCCTGTTCATAAAAAAAGGTACGGTAGGAGCTGAAGGCGACGGCGGCGATTAAGTACTGCAGGAGCAACGTCGCTTGCATCAATTTTAGGGTCGAAGGTTAATCCTAATTTGTTAATCTGCTACTGTGTGTTTTTAGAATTGAAGAGTATTTTGGAGAGTTTGAGAATTAAAATTGATTTATTACCTAATAGAGTTAGAAAATCATTTTAGACCATTAGATCAAAGGGCATGTGAGAGGCTTTTTTTGGGCTAATCTGTTACTGTAATTGTCTCATTTCACATAAGTTGTGCTTCATGTACTTTTAGAGTTTCAAAACATATCTGGTGAATGCTAATTTTGGCTGTTTGGTGATTAGATAGATAAATACATATGCTTGTAGTAGCATGTTTCTCATTTGTAATATAATCTCTCAAATTGACTTTTAGCTTCACAGATTAGGTTAAATATGTTATGAACGAAAATGAAATAGTGTGTTTTATTTATTTATTTATTTATTTAATATTCAACTTATGAAAATTAAATTTGATAGAATTCTAATGATGCTGTTCACATTTATTTACAATGGCTAATGCATCATCTCTTACTGCTATTGGTGATTATAGTTAACAGTGAAATTGTTGTTGATTTATCTCATAGGTTTGTCTTCGGGTGAAATTTGTTCTCGATTTCTTTATAAGAAGCCAATAATTCTTTTACTTTTTTATATTAGCTTCACAAGTGCTAACCCAATTTGTAATATGTTGTTGATCCTTTTTCCCTCATTTTTGTAGTAATCAAAAGTTAATTAGTCCAAGACTGTAGCCAGATTTACTTGTTAATTATCACAGTAGTCTGCCTTCACGATGTCGGAGCCACTTAACTTCTACGTATTTATCACCTACGACAACCTCACCCAAAACGGTCTTGTGAGTTCCCTTTTTTGTTTACATGGCCTATTCACCATCATCAAATTATCCATTTTATTTATATTTATTTATGTTCATAAATAATATATTTCTCTACAATCAGAGAATTCCCATCAAGTTTACCAAAGAACATCTAAAGCAAATTCAATCGAACGACAAAATAATACTAATGGTTTCAGATAACAAGAATTGGGCAATGGGTTGGCAAAACTCGACTAATGGCCAGCTCTTGCTACAAAAAGGTTGGCCAGAATTTGCTGAGCATTACAGTATAAAGATTGGGCAGTTGTTACTCTTTGAACATCAGGGAAGTTCCAATTTTCATATTCGAATATTTAACCGAAACAGTTGTGAGATAACCAACTTTCCTTTCACTAAATCCTTCCACTTGGAAAAAGAAATCGTTCAACCCGTGCTGCAAACAAATTCCAATGTTCAAGAACCGAAAATACTATAATCTATTTACATCTAACATACATGCTAATTCTTTTTAACATATAATATATAGGTGGAGCAGTTAACATAGAGTTAGCACTGAAAAACGGGTCAAGAATCAGAGCATATGAATCAGACAGCCGTTTTTGTTCGTCCAGAGTAACTGCTTTCTGCTTAAGGTCTTATGGATTGGTAATGATTCTCAATTTGGGATCATGCTTATTTATTTATTTATTTATTTATTTATTTATTTATTAATCTTTTGTTACCATATGATATGATACTATCCCCCTGTTTTTATTTTATTACAGTATCTACCTATCACGTTTGCTAGAAGATGTTTGACTGGTGGAAAAAAGTGGGGACACTGCAAGCTTCAGACACCTGATGGGAGAAACTGGGGTCTAATTCAATGCAACGAGTACGAGAAATTTGGTAGAATTAAGAGTGAAAACTGGAAGAAATTTTGTAACGACGAGCATCTGGCTGTGGGTGACAGGTGTGTTTTTGAGCTGATAAATGAGGTCAAAAAAGTGCTGAAAGTCACCATCATCCGGGCTCCGGGCTAAACTGCATTGACACAATTAGAAATAAGATTAGATGATAAATACGTTTGTTAATGGGTAAAATCGTACTATGTTGGTCTAATATCGTGATGATGTTTTTGGTAAATGACTTTTACTGTTTGTGGGTAATCCTTATTGGTTTACTAGACATTCAAATTTAGTATCAGTATTCAGTATACATGATCATATGGATGATGATATATTTTTTATTTTATACAATTATAAAGGAGACTTTTCGTTTTCTTTATTTACTACAGGATTTAAGATTTTGTTCTCTTTATGTAATTCATCTGATCAAATATAGTTTTTATTTTTTAAGCGAATAATAGAGCTGCGGATGAGTCAATCTGTTCTCGAGAAACTTGAACTTGGCTCGAGCTTGAGCTGTAGACCATTTCTCTCATTCAAGCTCAAGCTCTGAACTTAAATTTGAGTTCAAGTCATCACCTGCTGCTCAATTCCGGAGCCTCGATTTGAAATGTCAAATTGAATTCAGAACTTTTTAGAAATTTATTTTCAGTTTGCTTCTGTTACATTTACAAACTGGTGATATGGATTTATCGAAAGTCAATAAGAAACTTATCAGTTCAGTTCGTTCCACTAGATCCATCGGACAGTTTTAGGGCTTTCTATACAAATTTTATACGTAATGTTAGATTTTGTGTATTTAATAATACCTATCTCGTGTTGCATCGATGTTGTTATGTATTTAACTAAATGTGGATCACATTGTGTTATAGTTGTACATATGAAAAATTATTGATCACATTGTGTTATAGTTAGCTGTATATATAATTTAACTCTGTGAAAGTAGTATACTGTAATTACCATAAGATTTAGTAGTATGAGTTAGTATACTGTGCAAGTTAGTGAACCTCTTGAATTCCTTTTTTAAAAATGCTAGACTTACATTATTTCGGTCTTTAAATTTTGATACTATAGAGAAAGCTTATGTTACTGTAATCAGACCCTAAAAATTGATCACATGTAAAAAAAAAAAACTGTATTGCAGGTTCCTGCACGGGCTGTGACTTGGGTAAGTATAATTTGTGCACTTGCTTCAATTCTTCCTCATCATAGACAATGTCTCTCCTCAAGTTCCCAAGAACTGAGTTCAAAATATGGAAGCACCTAATCAAAGGGCCATTGGTCTAGCGGTATTGAGGTAACCCATCGACTCTCTGAGGTTGTGGGTTTAAGTCCTCGGTATGACTATTTATAAATATTCGTGATATGGGTGTGTGTTTGCCTTTAAAACAAGAAAAATGCTACCTAGATGGATCATTGAGCATACGCCACTAGTTGGAAATTGACTATTTTTTTCTATACTAAAAAGTCCACTTATGTTGCTAGTTCATAATAGAGCATTGAGATATCAACCATGTTTATTGATACATCCACCATAATTCTGCATTAACATGTTTTACAGTACAAAATATTTGAATGTGAGTTTAGGTGCTTCGAGCACTTTAAAATACGTCATGGCTACTTTAGTGATCCATTTTTCTACCAGTATCGTATCCCTATCCCTATCGTCTCAAATTTCCTAAGTGTATAGTATTTGCAAGTCAATGTCGAAGTAAGATGTGTAAAACACATAAGTGGCCTAGCGGTAAAGACTTGGTCTCCATGGGTGAAAATATCTAGAGGTCACAAGTTCGAATCCTAAGAGAGAAAAGTATACCCCTTTGTGGACAAGGAAGTTTACCCATGATGATTCCGGACTACCCGCAAAGCGGGTGGTCACCTGGTAATTAGTTAGCTCACAAAGCTAATCGAATACACAAGTTCCAAAAACAAATTACATTCAATATAGAAGATAACAAATCACATAAGAGTGCTTGAAATATTATATATTCAAGCTGTAGACTTTATATTAGCACGACAAAATCGCTGAAATGGTCCCTGTGGTTTGTATCAAAATGCTGATTTAGTCCCTATGCTTTTTTTTACTGAGTTCACCCTCGTGGTTTCTAATTGTTGATGATTTCATCTGTAACATCCCGTTTTTCTTCATACATGTCTGAGGTACTTGATTGATCTTTAGAATGTTCATACTTGGTTGTATAATAGTATAAAGATGATTGTACGATGAGTGCATGAAGTGTACCAAGCGTACACGTGTTGCTTGTTCGAATGTCGAAGAAAACTGGACGTTGTTTGAGTTACATGATGTGTACGTACCTTTTCGATCCCAAATAAAGTTTGAGTTGACATTTCAAAACCTTACCATTAGAAAGGAAATCTTATTACGTTTCCAACGATATTTGATTCATCGAAAACGGAGTTACGGTCAAAAAGTTATGGCCAAAACAAGTTTGCTGAAGTTCGGATGAAACAGGCAATTGTCACGGCGCGACAAATTGCTCCGCGGCGCGACAAATGCCTATGTTGAAGGTCAGAAAGCTTGAAAAACATGTTCTAAAATCACCCTTTGGGCCACGGCGCGACAAATTGCTCCGCGGCGCGACAATAGGCACGATCTGGTGCTGTTCAGCCTTTTAATGAGTTAAATGAGGGGCAATGTTGGTATTTCACATATGGACGGGTCTTTGGCCATAAAACTGATCCTAATCTTATCTAAACCTCATTTCCTTCTCATTTCTTCCCTCCCACTCACACCCCAAACCCTAGAGAGAGAGTAAAGGGTTTAGAGAGAGAAAGCTCGAATCGGGGATGAAGAAGAGTGATTCGGGTCGGGTCTCAAGAGTTAAAGTTGTTCTCCTCGTTCACGGCTACGTTGTGATAGTGATGGTAAGTTCTAACTCCGAAATTTATCTTTATGATTTGGTATTCAAGTTAGGGTTTTTAGCTTTTTAGTTGTAAAACCCATTTAGATGATGAAGTGGGTTTATGGAAACTAGTTATTTTTGATACATGGCGGGTTTTGGGTTGATTGACATTTTGACCATGATTAGGCTTTGGTTTTGGGTGTAATCACTTAGTTTAGTGATTTTGGAAGCGTTGGAACCCTTTTGGGTGTATTCGAGTTGACTAATTTTGAAATGGGTCAAAATTAGGGTTTATGTGTCAAAGTGGGTTTCGAGTGATGAAATTATGAGTTTGGGTCTTGCGTATGTTGGTTAAACGTTAGAACATTTATGTTGACTTGGTTTTTGGGTGTAAACCCTAATTTAGGTCAAAACGGGTCAAAAGGGCATTTCGGGACAAGTAAGCTCGATTCGTTGTCAAATTAAGTTTTAAATCAAGTTTTGGTAAATCAAGTAGGTAAATACTTGATTTAAGTGTTAGTGGTCGTCTTGGAAATATAATCACTAGTCGTTAGTGATTTTGGGGCGTTTTATGACTTTGGTCAATATGAGCAATTTGAATTGGGTCGAAATTGAGGATGACACTAATTTGGATTAATTGGATGTTAAACACTTTTGTTGAGTGTTAAATGATGCTTTTCATGTAATTACTCGCGAGAAGTGATTTTAGGTTAAAATTTGGTGTTTTAGCAATAAGGTCAAACTTGGTCAACCATGGAATGGGTTTTGTGTAAAATACGAGCTAGTATGCGTTTGAAGGTTAAAGTTGACATAATTGGGTATTTCGAGAACGCGGGAACTAGTCTCGCTAGTTTTGGACCTTCGGGTAGCGTTAAAAGTGCAAAAGGGTATATTTTGCACTTGTTGTTCATTTGGGCGGGTCGAGAGTCCAAATGGGGTTGTATGTTGATTATGTGTATGCCTATATGCGTATTATAGGTAAAATCTTGCTCGGTTGCGTGTGGTGAAGATTTCGTGCATGGTTTGTAATGCTCGAGTTCACGAGGTGAGTGGAATAATTATGCGTGTACGTATATAATGTATTTATTTGTGTAGTATGAATGTGGCATTGTCGCGGTGTTTAAGGCACCACATTCTAAGTAACGAGTAGTATTGTCGCGGTGTTTAAGACACTACTCATGGTTGATTGACATGTGGTAGCGTCGCGGTGTTTAAGACGCCACATTGTCATGGGAGTGGAATTGTCGCGGTGTTTAAGATACCACTCATTGTTTTGATTGACGTGTGGATTCATCGCGGTGTTTAAGATGCCACGTTGTCATGAGGGTGAATTAGTCGCGGTGTTTAAGACATCACCCGGGGGAATTAGTGATTACGCGGTGTTTAAGTAACACTAATGGATGTTATGAACTCCGGCGGTCTTTCGAGTACCGTTCCCTTGTATGATCGGGTAACCATGGTTATGTGTTGTAGTTTTAGCATATTAAATTGTGAACTATATGCTTTTGGCGATGCTAGCTTATTGTGAATTGCGGATATTTAGTATGCATTGTGATTGCATGTTTGTTGAGTTGCTAGCTCGTATGCGGTATTTGTGTAAGTGTTTGCAAGTAAGTAGATTATATATGTATATGTATAATTATTGCATTCACTAAGCGTTAAGCTTACCCCTCTCGTTGTTTACCTTTTTACAGGTACTGTGTTATGAAGTTAGCTAGTTGTTAGACTAGTTGCGTAGGAGCACTTGGTCTCGATGGGGTAGCTATTGGACATTGGACACGGATCGGGGATTTGGTAGATCCTCGGGATTATGCTCCTGGTATCGGGTTGGGCTATTGTGTCTTAACCGTGGTGTTGTGTAAATGTTTCGAGGTCGTATTGTTTGGTTGTGTTGAGTCAAACCTTGTATGTGAAATACATTCTCGTAAGGATGTATGATGTCATTTGTAAACCATGAGTCGAGATAAAACGTTAACGTGCTATTATGATAAATTGTATTCGGTTAAATTATTTGAAATGGTTTATGTAAAGTGGATATTTAATGGGACCTATCTTATAAAAAAAAAAAATGTACTCCGTTTTTGGTTAAACGGATTGGGGTTGTTACAAGTGGTATCAGAGCATAGTCTAAGGGAATTAGGTGACCTTGGAATAGGTGCCTAGTCTTAGACTTATTGACAGTGGTGCGTTATTTGCGAGACTTGTAGGAGTACGGGTTGGATTGAGATTTGTTAGTGCCTTAGAGTAGGTGACTAACTAGGACTTGTTTTTGTCCAAAGTGTGATTATGTGGAGCCTTATTTCGTGTGTAAATTAGTGCCTTAGATTACTAGTGCCTAATGTAAGTAGGCGAACTTGGACGTTGTTTTAGTAATAGTCACCTAGGATGTAGGTTGACTTGTGGGTGCGGTGTACTTGTGTGCATTTATTATTATATTGTATATAGGTGTATATATACAGGTATCTTTTGTGTGGTATCCTAGGGATGAATCTATTGGAGAGATTTGTATGTTTGGCGGTTTTGAGTGATCAAGTTCATGGTAAGGACTTTGGTCATTCGGGTACTAGGAGTTATCGCGTGTTATTTTGTGTGAATGTTGCGTCAGTCCGGGTAAAGTACCTTGCGTGACCATGTGGAAATGGTAAGGTACGCATTTGTAATAATGACCGATCACCATTATTACGAAAGTGTATCTTGACACTAAGCATGACATGACAAGTACCGAACGGAGGAAACGTGGCATGGTTGGGGTAGAACGGGACGAATTAGGAATCTTCTATTGGTTCCTAGGGTATAGTAGTCTCGAGTGATGTGCTTGTTGTCACATCAGGTTCTTTGTGAGTCGGGAAGTGTACGATGGATTCGGTTAGTTAAGTGAGCGAGCCAACTCACGACTTTGGTGCGTGCTTAGTCACCCTAAGTAGTGGGTGCATTATTGAGATTGTGACTGGTTGTAGTTACCCATCGTAACTGGGATGACAGAATTACGCTTACGTGTGTGCGACGAGGACTTGAATTCCGTAATGGAATGCGACAAGTCTAATGATTGTAGTTTTGGGTTACACTCGGTAGAGTGTGTAGTTAGAGAATCGTGTAAGGATTCTAGTTGTGAGTCGCCTTGGAATTGGAGAATCGGGGAGTCTTTAGGTCATTAAACTCATGTGAGTGGGACCCATATGACAATGGTTGCGTTAGTGTGTTATGGATTATAGGGTAACATTCCTAACGGAATATCCCTTGTAGTGGTGGTGTTATCGAGATGTAGAAGGGTGTAAGACTTGGTGTTCCCGAGCATCTCTTTAGTGTTAGATGAAGGGTTTCGTGAGGCTATATCGTTTGGCCTTGTGGACTATTGCGGGTAGCATGTGATCGCTAGGAATTTTCGATAAGACGATAAACCGTAAGGTTTGCCGGGTAGGTATGACTGCGGGTCATTATTATTGAGAGATGGGTGACATCGGGTGTATGGAACCTAAAGATCGGGTTT
Source organism: Rutidosis leptorrhynchoides (assembly GCF_046630445.1). NCBI lineage: Eukaryota > Viridiplantae > Streptophyta > Magnoliopsida > Asterales > Asteraceae > Rutidosis > Rutidosis leptorrhynchoides. The sequence continues at coordinate 172,204,293 of NC_092333.1, forward strand.
CTAAAAATTCGGTTGATTGTGGTGGGAGTCTGCATGACACGGCGTCAGGTGCCTTCTTATACCTGCTAGTGTAATGTTCAACTCTGGTGATGGTGTGATCACTTTGTGCTTAGGGTGCCTGTGAGATACCCTTTGGAAACATCGAAGATTTTAAATAGTGATCGACAGGTGATAGTAAATCGACGGTTGCGAAGGTTCAAGTTTAGGAGCAATGCAGTAAATACTTCTTATGAAGTGGCAGATGAGCGAATCTGGTTGCTCTTATGTGATGGACGAGTAAGGATGACCGGTGAGCCGGTGATGGGCTTAATGGTCGATTAGGTCGAAGGTTATGATGAAGCGTTGATATTGTGGTCGATGCAATTATTGTGTCGGATTGGTCACTCTTCCCCATGAGAGTGAGTAATTATTGATAATGGTTCGTTGCGTGGAAGGTCGGGCGATCTCGACTGAGACGTACGATTGATTAATCGGAATGACGTATGCTTAGGCATAGAGACGTATGTGGGACTTTGGCGGAGTTCGCCTTGCGAACGATTAAGGCAGTTGATTGTGATTTGTGGTATGAAGGTGCGAAGTCGTCGCGTGTACGACACCTCCGGTAATTTTGTATGACGGCTCTGAGAGCCTAAAGTGAATTTGCAGTGATTCGGTGTTTATGATTAGTGATGAGAATGATCATGTGTGTTGTGGAATGGTAATTCCGCGGGATGTTATCATCTTTGCGGTAAGAATGTGGAGCTAGATCCTAAGTGGGGGAGTTTTTACTGCCACCCGAGGAAGCTCCCGTGGTACTAGATCAAGTGAAGTGTAAGACCTCTTAAGTAAGGTGGTCGTGTAGTACCAAGGTGCAGTATGAGACCAAGTGTGAAGTTTGAGATCACGGAAGTGAGAGAATGTAATTGTTATTGTGGGTGCTCTCGTGATAATAATTTGGGTAGATGTGAAACTCGGATAGTACTGTCAAGTGAGTACGAGTTCGAGATGACAGTGAATACTGTATTTTCCCTGTCGGGAAACGTGATCGTGAGAATTTTCAGTGGATTATTCCACTTTGTGGATGGTTGTGAGGCGGGGAGCGCCGGTTCTGTTTGTCTCACGTCGAGACACGCGGTTGTTGTTTGTTTGCGAGAGTGTGTTCCCTAGTGATGCGACCCGTTGGTTGCATGGAAATGTCAAGGCCATCCTTTATGGACGGTCTAGGTAGTAGGGTTCACCCGACGTCGGTGAATATTTTAAGGGTCGTGTGACGAATTGCGAATTGTCGGGATAATAATTCGCCATTGACAGGATTCTAGTACACGAATAGTTTCCATGCTAGTACTAAGGAGCCGTAGGGTATGGATGCGTTGTAGGGTTTGGAGGAGAAACCCTGTGTCGAGTGTTGATGATTTTCCTAGTTCGTGGTGTATTATTGTCGTCCTGGATTAATCCAGAGACTGGTGATCGTGTGCGGATCGATCGATGGGAAAGTTTGTGTTCCCTAGAGTGATTATTTTGGTGATACCGAAATTTCTTCGTTGAAGGAATAATCCGGTTGCGGAAATGAGGGAGGTTGGTTCTTGAAATAGAGAACATACTTGATTGACCGGTTGAGTGTTGCGTTATGGACTGTTAAAGTGCAGAGTTTTAATGGAGGCAGCTTGAACGTTGAGCGCGTGAAATATCGCTTGTTGCGGTAATGCACGCTAGGGATTATTAGAGTGTGGTGAAAACTTCGGATTAATGGAAATTGTTAATGGAATTGTTGCAGACATCGAGTTTGGATGTGTGTCGGAGGACTATAGAGTGTAGGTTCGGATTAGTTAAGTGACTAGGATCACGAGGACGTGATTGAATTTAAGTGGGGGAGAGTTGTAACATCCCGTTTTTCTTCATACATGTCTGAGGTACTTGATTGATCTTTAGAATGTTCATACTTGGTTGTATAATAGTATAAAGATGATTGTACGATGAGTGCATGAAGTGTACCAAGCGTACACGTGTTGCTTGTTCGAATGTCGAAGAAAACTGGACGTTGTTTGAGTTACATGATGTGTACGTACCTTTTCGATCCCAAATAAAGTTTGAGTTGACATTTCAAAACCTTACCATTAGAAAGGAAATCTTATTACGTTTCCAACGATATTTGATTCATCGAAAACGGAGTTACGGTCAAAAAGTTATGGCCAAAACAAGTTTGCTGAAGTTCGGATGAAACAGGCAATTGTCACGGCGCGACAAATTGCTCCGCGGCGCGACAAATGCCTATGTTGAAGGTCAGAAAGCTTGAAAAACATGTTCTAAAATCACCCTTTGGGCCACGGCGCGACAAATTGCTCCGCGGCGCGACAATAGGCACGATCTGGTGCTGTTCAGCCTTTTAATGAGTTAAATGAGGGGCAATGTTGGTATTTCACATATGGACGGGTCTTTGGCCATAAAACTGATCCTAATCTTATCTAAACCTCATTTCCTTCTCATTTCTTCCCTCCCACTCACACCCCAAACCCTAGAGAGAGAGTAAAGGGTTTAGAGAGAGAAAGCTCGAATCGGGGATGAAGAAGAGTGATTCGGGTCGGGTCTCAAGAGTTAAAGTTGTTCTCCTCGTTCACGGCTACGTTGTGATAGTGATGGTAAGTTCTAACTCCGAAATTTATCTTTATGATTTGGTATTCAAGTTAGGGTTTTTAGCTTTTTAGTTGTAAAACTCATTTAGATGATGAAGTGGGTTTATGGAAACTAGTTATTTTTGATACATGGCGGGTTTTGGGTTGATTGACATTTTGACCATGATTAGGCTTTGGTTTTGGGTGTAATCACTTAGTTTAGTGATTTTGGAAGCGTTGGAACCCTTTTGGGTGTATTCGAGTTGACTAATTTTGAAATGGGTCAAAATTAGGGTTTATGTGTCAAAGTGGGTTTCGAGTGATGAAATTATGAGTTTGGGTCTTGCGTATGTTGGTTAAACGTTAGAACATTTATGTTGACTTGGTTTTTGGGTGTAAACCCTAATTTAGGTCAAAACGGGTCAAAAGGGCATTTCGGGACAAGTAAGCTCGATTCGTTGTCAAATTAAGTTTTAAATCAAGTTTTGGTAAATCAAGTAGGTAAATACTTGATTTAAGTGTTAGTGGTCGTCTTGGAAATATAATCACTAGTCGTTAGTGATTTTGGGGCGTTTTATGACTTTGGTCAATATGAGCAATTTGAATTGGGTCGAAATTGAGGATGACACTAATTTGGATTAATTGGATGTTAAACACTTTTGTTGAGTGTTAAATGATGCTTTTCATGTAATTACTCGCGAGAAGTGATTTTAGGTTAAAATTTGGTGTTTTAGCAATAAGGTCAAACTTGGTCAACCATGGAATGGGTTTTGTGTAAAATACGAGCTAGTATGCGTTTGAAGGTTAAAGTTGACATAATTGGGTATTTCGAGAACGCGGGAACTAGTCTCACTAGTTTTGGACCTTCGGGTAGCGTTAAAAGTGCAAAAGGGTATATTTTGCACTTGTTGTTCATTTGGGCGGGTCGAGAGTCCAAATGGGGTTGTATGTTGATTATGTGTATACCTATATGCGTATTATAGGTAAAATCTTGCTCGGTTGCGTGTGGTGAAGATTTCGTGCATGGTTTGTAATGCTCGAGTTCACGAGGTGAGTGGAATAATTATGCGTGTACGTATATAATGTATTTATTTGTGTAGTATGAATGTGGCATTGTCGCGGTGTTTAAGACACCACATTCTAAGTAACGAGTAGTATTGTCGCGGTGTTTAAGACACTACTCATGGTTGATTGACATGTGGTAGCGTCGCGGTGTTTAAGATGCCACATTGTCATGGGAGTGGAATTGTCGCGGTGTTTAAGACACCACTCATTGTTTTGATTGACGTGTGGATTCATCGCGGTGTTTAAGATGCCACGTTGTCATGAGGGTGAATTAGTCGCGGTGTTTAAGACATCACCCGGGGGAATTAGTGATTACGCGGTGTTTAAGTAACACTAATGGATGTTATGAACTCCGGCGGTCTTTCGAGTACCGTTCCCTTGTATGATCGGGTAACCATGGTTATGTGTTGTAGTTTTAGCATATTAAATTGTGAACTATATGCTTTTGGCGATGCTAGCTTATTGTGAATTGCGGATATTTAGTATGCATTGTGATTGCATGTTTGTTGAGTTGCTAGCTCGTATGCGGTATTTGTGTAAGTGTTTGCAAGTAAGTAGATTATATATGTATATGTATAATTATTGCATTCACTAAGCGTTAAGCTTACCCCTCTCGTTGTTTACCTTTTTACAGGTACTGTGTTATGAAGTTAGCTAGTTGTTAGACTAGTTGCGTAGGAGCACTTGGTCTCGATGGGGTAGCTATTGGACATTGGACACGGATCGGGGATTTGGTAGATCCTCGGGATTATGCTCCTGGTATCGGGTTGGGCTATTGTGTCTTAACCGTGGTGTTGTGTAAATGTTTCGAGGTCGTATTGTTTGGTTGTGTTGAGTCAAACCTTGTATGTGAAATACATTCTCGTAAGGATGTATGATGTCATTTGTAAACCATGAGTCGAGATAAAACGTTAACGTGCTATTATGATAAATTGTATTCGGTTGAATTATTTGAAATGGTTTATGTAAAGTGGATATTTAATGGGACCTATCTTATAAAAAAAAAAAAAAATGTACTCCGTTTTTGGTTAAACGGATTGGGGTTGTTACATCATCCCTCTGACTGACGGCCGTTAAAAAACCCCGTTAACTCATGTCACATGCTACGCACACGAGGGTAAATTCATCTTTTACATTTTCTTCCTTATTTTCATTTTATTTATTATCTTTATTGGTATTAGTATATCACCTACTTTTCTTCTCCAAATTAAATTGTTTCCATCATCTCTTTCTTCAATCTTCCCCATCTTTATTATCTTTGTTGTTTCATCACCATCTTCTACCTCTCTTTCATCTCTCATCTCATTATCCTTATTATTTTATCTATACAACCAAAATCTCATTTTTAACACAAGTTGGAAGCACAAACATGTGCAATCTCTTTTATTCTTTTTTGAACCGAAACACAGTGCAATTAAATGGAATAATTTACAACTTTAATGTCCAAAAAGCCAACTATAAAAGTAGCAGCATGTATGGAAGCTTATCTTAATCGCCGGAGACGTTAGATCTAACGGCGGCGTGATGCTAATGATGGGTTAGGAGACGTCAAGATCTAATGGCGGCGTGATGATATCGATGGATTAAGAGACGTCGAGATGTAACAGCGGATGGGTTTTACTCAGATTTCTGACCTTTGAATCCAGATCTAAAACGAATGGTAGATGTTATTCAGATTTGTGTTCTACTCATACGGGTTTCTCTTGATTTCGTAAATTTGGGGTTTGTGAAAATTGGTCCAGATTTACACTGAAATGACGAATGAGATCTGTTTTTAATGAAGTTGAAGTGTGGTGGTAACAAGGTTGGAGAACTCGGATCTCGGGGAGATCTCGTTTGGACATTTTTGAGGAGATCTCGGCATCTCGGAAAAATCTCGGGGAGATCTCGGACGTTGACTTGTGTTGACTTTCTAGTATTTTTAATATAAATATGTATAAATATATAAATATATGTATATTTATATGGATTTTTACGAGAAAATTTGAGAAATGAGCGAAAAATTAGAAGAAAATCCGAGAAATTGCGAGAAAATCCGAGAAATTACGAGAAAATCCGAGATCTCACCGAGAAAATCCGAGAAATCGTGACGTTGACCGAGATTTTAACCGTTGACCGAGAAATCTCAACGAGATGGGAAAATATTCTCGGCTGAGTTTTGAAACCGAGATCTCCCCGAGATCTCGCCGAGAAATTCCGAGATCTGCAACACTGGGTGGTAATTACTACAATTTGATTGGAACAAATAATAAGAAGGAAGGGACTGCAAATTGGTAGTGACGAGAGCAGGTGGGTCAAGTTATGGTATTTTGGGAACAAAGAATTAAATATATGTTTTGTCACCACTTGAATTGAAATAGCAACTGGTGAATCAAATTGGTCGATTTACATTAGTTTTGTATTGAAATGATGCGGGTGTTTTCTACATATTTAAGAATTGATCAAATGATGTGTTAATTTTTATTTTAAATAATGTGATGATTGTTTGGTTTTGATGTGTTTTGTAGTCCCTGTTGTTTAAAGAAAATTAAAATTAGGGTTTGTTCTTTTGGGATAAAGATGAAGGCAGGGAAGGAGACAACGTAAAATTACATTTCTGCCCTCATGTGTGTGGTATGTGACTGGATTTAACGGTTAATTTAGACGGCCGTCGGAAATAGGGATTAAATCAGCAATATTGACAAACTACGAGGACGAAATCCGTCAAAAAAAAACCGCAGAGACTAAATCAGCATTTTGATACAAACCACAGGGACCATTTCAGCAATTTTGTCTATTAGCACCAAACAGATTAGAAAGGGGTCGGGGATACTCCGGCTTTCAGTATGACATTGCTTGCTATAGTATTCTCTATAGTTAGTACTCACATTTCGTTTAAATAAGAGAGTACCCACATTTGCATATTGGTCAATACTGAAAAAGGAATTGATTCTAGGACTTGTCACTAGTTTGATAGAACTAGATCCTACAAGGTACATGGTTGATCTCATTGTGAAGATAATGGCCTTCCATCTATCGTTAGTCAATATGGATATATCTTATAAAGCTTGTCATCTCCTTTTGTCAGAAGAAAACATGCCATTGCACAATGTTGCTGAGTTCTAGACTCTTAAAAGATTAAACTATTCTTTTCAGCATTCTAAACTGTTGAGAAGGGGAGGTGGATCATATCCGAACCCGAGAGACAAAGTCAAAGGAAGATCCAAGTCTTGCTCAACAAATAAATCGTGGGTGGTGGAAACTGTCCAATAGCTCGTGTTTACACAATTGTAGTGGACTTGGAGAAATAATCCACTTGCTTTCTTCTATGGATTTTGCTAATGACAGCCCTAAAAATTGCCATGAACATGTATAAAAGTTATACAATTCAATAACCTTATTATAAAGTCAATATGTAACCGTCATGTACAACTATTTTGTCCTGGTTAACGACAACCTTAAGAATTGTCATCCGCAAATTCCTTCTTTTATTTGTAGATTGTAAATTATAATTGTATCGTAGAAGAAAAAGGGAGATAGCCTCTAGTATTTACATTTCCATGTAAACTAGAGAGAAACTAATAAACAAAGTTCTCCCAATTAATATTTCTTTTTGTCATTGCATTCTATATCATTTTCATCATATACACCGTATCATTTTACATCGCAAAATCATTGTGATCTTTAATTACGTAATGGATAACTTAGCGGTAGCGAGAAGTAACTCATCAACTTTGAAGTTATGAGTTTAAAGCATGTCGTGGACTATTGAATAAGTTTGGTTGCCAATAAAAAAATGTTACGATGAAGGTTATCAGATTGATTAATTATTAGTTTCAGTTGTGGTTAGTGTTATTCACTTATTTGTTGGGTGCAAAGAAGATCAAAACGAATAAGCTAAAGTTATCGTGTTCGGGTGATGTTTATCGTGTTCCAGTGATGTTTGTCGCAAAACGGGACAAAACTGGAAAGTGATAAAGTGCACTGAAACGAGACAAATATGGCAGAAGTGGGTGTCAGAAGCTATCGCGTTTTGGACCACTTTGTCACGTCCTGATGCAGTTTGTCGTGGAACGCGGCAAAGTGTCGCGAAACACGACAATGTTCGTGGCCAGCAAATTATTTGATTTGTTTCCTAATTTTGATTTGCACTATAAATACCCTCATTGTAACCTGTAAAGTGTGCCCGAAAAATATAGAAAACGATCTCTGGTTTGCGCCCGTGGAGCAAACCCTTCTCCGTGTTTGGAGTTGGGATATAACCACGTTAAATCCCCGTGTCGTTTATGTTTTATTTATCATCTCGCTTATTCGTTTGTTGTATGTAGGTTATGTGATTATTGTAAATCACATGTTTTTGTTAGGGTCCACTACCGAATTCCTAACAAGTGGTATCAGAGCTAAATGTTTGAAGACCTGGCACAATGGCGAATTAAAAGCAGGTATACGATTGTTGGTGATTTGATTATCATCAAGAGAAGAAACGACAGATGTAGGGTTGTGTGTCTTGCAACTTGTGTCGAGATCTAGAGACTTAGTTGATCGCGGTGGACTTGGGGTATGTATATGTATCCATGAAGTTGATCACACCAGGGTTGGTCTGATTCTGGCGGGTTATGATGTAAACGGGACGCTACTTACATCGTGATGGTGATTTATTCGCGAAGGGTTACGCAGTCTAAGGGGTCGGTTCGATAGGGTTTGGTTGCAGAAGATACACGTAGAGATTTTCTGAAAGATCCGGGTGACGGATCGGGTTCTTGTTCCGCATTATCCCGTACGAAGGAACGATTGAGCAAAATTCGGATGTTCATGCGCAGCCGCAGAAGAAAATTCATAGCAGGTTCGTTAACCGTTGGATCGCCTTGAAAATTTTACTGTATTTAAAGGACTCATAGATCCAGTTTATGTAAAATTTTGAGGCCGATCGGACCGTTGAATTTTGAGATACGATTTTTCGAATTTGGGCAGTTTTCAGGGTGAACTTTTCGGGTTTTGATGACGCGAGTGCGAGATGGTTTTGTCTCGGGAAACTTCGGGTGACACGAGCTGGATATTATGGGATGTTGGTTTGTTACAGAAGCTCACGAGGGTGATTCTCTCAGGTTTGGGCATGGTTGGGTAACGTTGGGTACATCCGGGTTATTATCAACAGTGGAAGTTATCGGGGAAGTTTTATGCTTGCGTTTTTTGAAACGGGACGACCAAATGTTTTGATTGGTTATTCCAAAGTGTGTGGAATATGCAGGCGGGTTAAAGCTTCTCTCACTAAGGAGATTGGTTGATGAAGGGTGTCGGATAGAACACGTTCGACCAGTGCTCAGGGTTTTGGGTGATGTTTGGTTCAACAAACGAGCTTTTTTCTTCGGGGTTACCAATTAGGAGTTCTTAGATGATTGATGTAGTGACCCGAACTTTTCCATGTTTATATATATTAATTGAGATTGATATTTACATGATTAAATGTTTCCAACATGTTAAGCAATCAAACTTGTTAAGACTTGATTAATTGAAATATGTTTCATATAGACAATTGACCACCCAAGTTGACCGGCGATTCACGAACGTTAAAACTTGTAAAAACGACATGACGATATATATATGGATATACATATGGTTAACATGAGATTATGATAAGTAAGTATCTCCATAAGTATATTAACAATGAGTTATATACATATAAACAAGACTACTAACTTAAGGATTTCGAAACGCGACATATATGTAACGATTATCGTTGTAACGACATTTAAATGTATATATATCATATTAAGATATATTAATATATCATAATATCATGATAATATAATAATTTAACATCTCATTAGATATAATAAACAATGGGTTAACAACATTAATTGAGATCGTTAACTTAAAGGTTTCAAAACAACACTTACATGTAACGACTAACGATGACTTAACGACTCAGTTAAAATGTATATACATGTAGTGTATTTAGATGTATTAAAATACTTTTGGAAGACTTCAAGACATATATCAAAACACTCATACTTAACGAAAATGGTTACAGTTACTTTTCCATTCTTTTCTTTCATCAAGAATTCTAGTCGTATTCTTATCCGTATTATACACAGCTTCAAAACGTACTTACTATGAGTATATACCAATAGGAACTAGCATGGGATTCCACTCATGATTATATCATATATGACTAATCAATTTTAACTTCTACCATGAGCTAGTCAACTAACTAGAACTCCTTTTAACCCCACTCACCACTCACCAATTACCACTCATCATTCACTCCATTTCACTTCCAATTCTCTTTCTAATTCTCTCTCAACACACACACACTATTATGAACGTATTTTTCCAGTAGTTAATCATCATCTTCATCAAAAATCACTTCAAGAATCAAGCTATAATCATCATAGGAAGAACACTTCAAGAACACTTCAAAAATCCCTTCAAGTTTACTAATTTACTTCCAAGCTTTCTAATCCATTCCAAGTAATCATCTAAGATCAAGAAACCTTTGTTATATACAGTAGGTTATCTTTCTTATTCAAGGTAATATTCATATTCAAACTTTGATTCAATTTCTATAACTATAAACTATCTTAATTCGAGTAAAAATCTTACTTGAACTTGTTTTTGTGTCATGATCCTACTTCAAGAACTTTCAAGCCATCCAAGATCCTTTGAAGCTAGATCATTTCTTGTCACTTCCAGTAGGTTTACCTACTAAACTTGAGGTAGTAATGAGGTTCATAACATCATTCGATTCATATATATAAAACTATCTTATTCGAAGGTTTAAACTCGTAATCACTAGAACATAGTTTAGTTAATTCTAAACTTGTTCGCAAACAAAAGTTAATCCTTCTAACTTGACTTTTAAAATTAACTACACACATATTCTATATCTATATTATATGCTAACTTAATGATTTAAAACCTGGAAACACGAAAAAAACCGTAAAACCGGATTTACGCCGTCGTAGTAACACCGCGGGCTGTTTTGGGTTAGTTAATTAAAAACTATGATAAACTTTGATTTAAAAATTGTTATTCTGAGAAAATGATTTTTATTATGAACATGAAACTATATCCAAAAATTATGGTTAAACTCAAAGTGGAAGTATGTTTTCTAAAATGGTCATCTAGACGTCGTTCTTTCGACTGAAATGACTACATTTACAAAAACGACTTGTAACTTATTTTTCTGACTATAAACCTATACTTTTTCTGTTTAGATTCATAAAATAGAGTTCAATATGAAACCATAGCAATTTGATTCACTCAAAACGGATTTAAAATGAAGAAGTTATGGGTAAAACAAGATTGGATAATTTTTCTCATTTTAGCTACGTGAAAATTGGTAACAAATCTATTCCAACCATAACTTAATCAACTTGTATTGTATATTATGTAATCTTGAGATACCATAGACACGTATACAATGTTTCGACCTATCATGTCGACACATCTATATATATTTCGGAACAACCATAGACACTCTATATGTGAATGTTGGAGTTAGCTATACAGGGTTGAGGTTGATTCCAAAATATATATAGTTTGAGTTGTGATCAATACTGAGATACGTATACACTGGGTCGTGGATTGATTCAAGATAATATTTATCGATTTATTTCTGTACATCTAACTGTGGACAACTAGTTGTAGGTTACTAACGAGGACAGCTGACTTAATAAACTTAAAACATCAAAATATATTAAAAGTGTTATAAATATATTTTAAATATACTTTGATATATATGTATATATTGTTATAGGTTCGTGAATCAACCAGTGGCCAAGTCTTACTTCCCGACGAAATAAAAATCTGTGAAAGTGAGTTATACTCCCACTTTTAAAATCTAATATTTTTGGGATGAGAATACATGCAGGTTTTATAAATGATTTACAAAATAGACACAAGTACGTGAAACTACATTCTATGGTTGAATTATCGAAATCGAATATGCCCCTTTTTATTAAGTCTGATAATCTAAGAATTAGGGAACAGACACCCTAATTGACGCGAATCCTAAAGATAGATCTATTGGGCCTAACAAACCCCATCCAAAGTACCAGATGCTTTAGTACTTCGAAATTTATATCATATCCGAAGGGTGTACCGGAATGATGAGGATATTCTTATATATATGCACTTTGTTAATGTCGGTTACCAGGTGTTCACCATATGAATGATTTTTATCTCTATGTATGGGATGAGTATTGAAATATGAAATCTTGTGGTCTATTGTTACGATTTGATATATATAGGTTAAACCTATAACTCACCAACATTTTTGTTGACGTTTAAAGCATGTTTATTCTCAGGTGAATACTAAGAGCTTCTGCTGTTGCATACTAAAATAAGGACAAGATTTGGTGTCCATGTTTGTATGATATTGTGTAAAAACTGCATTCAAGAAACTGATTTCGATGTAACATATTTGTATTGTAAACCATTATGTAATGGTCGTGTGTAAACAGGATATTTTAGATTATCATTATTTGATAATCTACGTAAAGCTTTTTAAACCTTTATTTATGAAATAAAGGTTATGGTTTGTTTTAAAAATGAATGCAGTCTTTGAAAAACGTCTCATATAGAGGTCAAAACCTCGCAACGAAATCAATTAATATGGAACATTTTTAATCAATAAGAACGGGACATTTCAATTGGTATCAGAGCGTTGGTCTTAGAGAACCAGAAAATTTGCATTAGTGTGTCTTATCGAGTTTGTTAGGATGCATTAGTGAGTCTGGACTTCGACCGTGTTTTCTTTAAAAATGATTGCTTAACATTTTTGTTGGAAACTATATATTTTTAACATATGAATATTATGTGATATATTAATCTCTTAACGTGTTTGATATTATATGATAGATGTCTACCTCTAGAACAAGTCTCATTGACTCACCTAATAATAATGAAGAGTCAAATGTAAATGGGAATGATTCGTGGGCTGATTCACAAGTTTCCGAAGAGGAACCGGAAGAAGAGTCGGAACCGGAAGAAGAATCAGAACCGGAAGAAGAATCGGAACCGGAAGAAGAAATAGAACCGGTGGGGGAAATAATAAAACGGTTAAGTAAAAGAGAATCCTCAACCAACCGACCAAGGTTAATTATGGTCAATGGTGTTTCCGCCAAGGAAGCAAAATATTGGGAGGATTACCAATTCTCCGATGAATCGGATTCCGACGAGAATTCCGATGATGTTATAGAAATTACCCCAACTGAATTTAAAAAGGCAAAAGAAAATAATAAGGGAAAGGGCATAAAAATAGAGAAATCTAATTCCAACCCCGATGAACTTTATATGTATCGTCAACCCCCGAAGTCCTTAAGTTGTAACAATGACCCGGGAACCTCTAAACCACCAGGTTTTTCTAAACCAATGTGGACAATGACGGCTCGTATTAGGGGAACATCATATATCCCTAGAAACTTGGCAAAATGAACCAAAACCGAACAAGAAGAAACGAGCGAGTCGGAATAAGATAGTTGTATTCGTGTGGTGTAATATATGTAATATAGTGTGCTTATGCTTTATGATATATGTAAAAATTGCTTGTATTAATAAGTATTTTTTATGAATCTAACTCTTGTCTATTTTACAGTATAAAAACACAAAATGGATAGACAACCCAATATTTTAAGAGACCTACCCGGAGACATGATTGATGAAATCTTGTCTAGAGTCGGTCAGAATTCCTCGGCACAACTATTTAAGGCGAGATCAATTTGTAAGACATTCGAAGAACGTTCCAAGAATGCCTTGGTTTATAAAAGGCTTTCGTTAAAGATGGGGGATATCACATTGGGAAATCCATAAGTTACGATGTGTTTACTTTGACGCATATATTGCGGGGAACCCAAATGCTATTTTACGCAACGGGTTAAGAAATTATTTTGACTCAGTATATCCGAATATAGGACTTCGTGATTTAGAAAAAGCGGCTAACATGCAACATAAAGAAGCATGTTATGCTTACGGATTAGTAATGTTCGCTTCTCACCAAAGTGAGAACAAGAACATCGGGCTACAACTATTAAACAAAACATTCCCACAAGTGACGGAGTCGGTAATTGGGGTAAGAAATGAGGTTTTTAGGTTATTACGAGACTGTTGGTCATTACGTAACCCTCGTCCCTTTGACGACGTTACAACACGCTGTCTTATCAACGGCTATAACGGTTATGTTCCACAAGACCAAGGATGGGAAGTAGTCCTAGTAAAACCAGAATGCATGACTTGTTTCTGGACGTATGAATTATGTGTCTTTATTGCCTTTGCTGAACGACTTGTGTACTAGCTAGAATTATCTTCACAACTATCTTGTATCAAAGTTATTGTGTGCTATATTTCATGCTTTATGTAAAATAAGCGGTATTGTAAGTTTGTAAAATATTGTATAAAAGTTTGAACGCGAAATATTATTACAATCAGTTTTTCATATAGAATTGTAGTAGTTGAATTGTATATTAGCTACTAAGTATGAACTTAACGGGTAGGTACTACCCGAATTTAAACTTATAAAATGCTAATATGAAGAAAAAGCTTTTATAAATGAGTTCATATTATGCTACGAAATACTATTAACTACTCTTAATATTCTGTATGATTAACTTGTTCCATTTGACTATTTTGAAGGAAATGGCACCGACTACTCGACACACCGTGAATATGAATGAAGAGGAATTCCGTACTTTTCTAGCTTCAAACATAGCCGCAGTACAGGCTGCGCTACATACCAACAATAACCTTGGATCTGGCAGTACAGGAAATCGTGTAGGATGCACCTACAAAGAATTCACTGCCTGCAAAACTTTGGAATTTGATGGAACCGAAGGACCGATCGGATTGAAACGGTGGACCGAGAAGGTCGAATCGGTGTTTGCCATAAGTAAGTGTACTGAAGAGGACAAAGTGAAGTACGCTACGCATACCTTCACAGGTTCTACGTTAACATGGTGGAATACCTATCTAGAGCAAGTGGGACAAGATGATGCGTACGCACTACCGTGGTCAGCATTCAAGCACTTGATGAACGAGAAGTACCGTCCCAGAACCGAGGTCAATAAGCTCAAGACAGAACTTAGAGGGTTACGAACCCAAGGATTTGATATTACCACGTACGAAAGACGATTCACAGAATTGTGCCTATTGTGTCCGGGAGCATTCGAAGATGAGGAAGAGAAGATCGACGCGTTTGTGAAAGGATTACCGGAAAGAATCCAAGAAGATATAAGTTCACACGAGCCCGCCTCCATACAACAGGCATGTAGAATGGCTCACAAACTAGTGAACCAGATTGAAGAAAGAATTAAAGAACAGACTGCTGAAGAGGCCAATGTGAAGCAAGTCAAAAGAAAGTGGGAGGAAAACGGTGATAAGAATCACCAATACAACAACAACAGCAATTACAACAATAATCGCAACAATTATCCCAACAATCGCAACATCAATCGCAACTACAACAAACGGCCCAACAATAACAACAACAACAACAGTAACTACAAAAATCATCCCAACAACAATAATAACCGCAACAACAACAACAATCAGAAGCAGCTATGCCAAAGGTGTGAAAAGTATCACTCGGGGTTCTGCACCAAATTTTGCAACAAGTGTAAAAGAAATGGTCATAGCGCGGCGAAGTGTGAGGTCTACGGACCAGGGGTTAATAGAACGAAAGGAACAAATGGTGTCGGAACGAGTAATGGCGGAGCAAGTAGTGTCGGAGCAAGTTATGCCAATGTAGTTTGTTATAAATGTGGAAAACCGGGCCACATTATTAGAAATTTCCCGAACCAGGAGAACACGAATGGACAAGGTCGCGGAAGAGTTTTCAATATTAATGCGGCAGAGGCACAGGAAGACCCGGAGCTTGTTACGGGTACGTTTCTTATTGACAATAAATCTGCTTACGTTTTATTTGATTCGGGTGCGGATAGAAGCTATATGAGTAGAGATTTTTGTGCTAAATTAAGTTGTCCATTGACGCCTTTGGATAGTAAATTTTTACTCGAATTAGCAAATGGTAAATTAATTTCAGCAGATAATATATGTCGGAATCGAGAAATTAAACTGGTTAGCGAAACATTTAAGATTGATTTGATACCAGTAGAGTTAGGGAGTTTTGATGTGATAATCGGTATGGACTGGTTGAAAGAAGTGAAAGCAGAGATCGTTTATTACAAAAATGCAATTCGCATTATACGAGAAAAAGGAAAACCCTTAATGGTGTACGGAGAAAAGGACAACACGAAGCTACATATTATTAGTAATTTGAAGGCATAAAAACTAATAAGAAAAGGTTGCTATGCTGTTCTAGCACACATCGAGAAAGTACAAACTAAAGAAAAGAGCATCAATGATGTTCCCATTGCAAAAGAATTACCCGATGTATTTCCGAAAGAATTACCGGGATTACCCCCACAGCGATCCGTTGAATTTCAAATAGATCTTGTACCAGGAGCTGCACCAATAGCTCGTGCTCCTTACAGACTCGCACCCAGCGAGATGAAAGAACTGCAAAGCCAATTACAAGAACTTTTAGAGCGTGGTTTCATTCGACCAAGCACATCACCGTGGGGAGCTCCTGTTTTGTTTGTCAAGAAGAAAGATGGTACATTCAGGTTGTGTATCGACTACCGAGAGTTGAACAAACTTACCATCAAGAACCGTTACCCACTACCGAGAATCGACGACTTATTTGATCAACTACAAGGCTCGTCTGTTTATTCAAAGATTGACTTACGTTCCGGGTATCATCGAAGATGATATTCCAAAGACTGCTTTCAGAACACGTTACGGTCATTACGAGTTTATGGTCATGCCGTTTGGTTTAACTAATGCACCAGCTGTGTTCATGGACCTTATGAACCGAGTGTGTGGACCATACCTTGACAAGTTTGTCATTGTTTTCATTGATGACATACTTATTTACTCAAAGAATGACCAAGAACACGGTGAACATTTGAGAAAGGTGTTAGAAGTATTGAGGAAGGAAGAATTGTACGCTAAGTTTTCAAAGTGTGCATTTTGGTTGGAAGAAGTTCAATTCCTCGGTCACATAGTGAACAAAGAAGGTATTAAGGTGGATCCGGCAAAGATAGAAACTGTTGAAAAGTGGGAAACCCCGAAAACTCCGAAACACATACGCCAGTTTTTAGGACTAGCTGGTTACTACAGAAGGTTCATCCAAGACTTTTCCAGAATAGCAAAACCCTTGACTGCATTAACGCATAAAGGGAAGAAATTTGAATGAAATGATGAACATGAGAAAGCGTTTCAGTTATTGAAGAAAAAGCTAACTACGGCACCTATATTGTCATTGCCTGAAGGAAATGATGATTTTGTGATTTATTGTGACGCATCAAAGCAAGGTCTCGGTTGTGTATTAATGCAACGAACGAAGGTGATTGCTTATGCGTCTAGACAATTGAAGATTCACGAACAAAATTATACGACGCATGATTTGGAATTAGGCGCGGTTGTTTTTGCATTAAAGACTTGGAGGCACTACTTATATGGGGTCAAAAGTATTATATATACCGACCACAAAAGTCTTTAACACATATTTAATCAGAAACAACTGAATATGAGGCAGCGTAGGTGGATTGAATTGTTGAATGATTACGACTTTGAGATTCGTTACCACCCAGGGAAGGCAAATGTGGTAGCCGACGCCTTGAGCAGAAAGGACAGAGAACCCATTCGAGTAAAATCTATGAATATAATGATTCACACTAACCTTACTACTCAAATAAAGGAGGCGCAACAAGGAGTTTTAAAAGAGGGAAATTTAAAGGATGAAATACCCAAAGGATCTGAGAAGCATCTTAATATTTGGGAAGACGGAACCCGGTATAGGGCTGAAAGGATTTGGGTACCAAAATTTGGAGATATGAGGGAAATGGTACTTAGAGAAGCTCATAAAACCAGATACTCAATACATCCTAGAACGGGGAAGATGTACAAGGATCTCAAGAAACATTTTTGGTGGCCGAGTATGAAAGCCGATGTTGCTAAATACGTAGGAGAGTGTTTGACGTGTTCTAAGGTCAAAGCTGAGCATCAGAAACCATCAGGTCTACTTCAACAACCCGAAATTCTGGAATGGAAATGGAAAAACATTACCATGGATTTCATCACTAAATTGCCAAGGACTGCAAGTGGTTTTGATACTATTTGGGTAATAGTTGATCGTCTCACCAAATCAGCACACTTCCTGCCAATAAGAGAAGATGACAAGATGGAGAAGTTAGCACGACTGTATTTGAAGGAAGTCGTCTCCAGACATGGAATACCAATCTCTATTATCTCTGATAGGGATGGCAGATTTATTTCAAGATTCTGGCAGACATTACAGCAAGCATTAGGAACTCGTCTAAACATGAGTACTGCCTATCATCCACAAACTGATGGGCAGAACAAAAGGACGATACAAACGCTTGAAGACATGCTACGAGCATGTGTTATTGATTTCGAAAACAGTTGGGATCGACATCTACCATTAGCAGAATTTTCCTACAACAACAGCTACCATTCAAGCATTGAGATGGCGCTGTTTGAAGTACTTTATGGTAGAAAGTGCAGGTCTCCGATTTGTTGGAGTGAATTGGGGGATAGACAGATTACGGGTCCGGAGATTATACAAGAAACTACCGAGAAGATCATCCAAATTCAACAACGGTTGAAAACCGCCCAAAGTCGACAAAAGAGCTACGCTGACATTAAAAGAAAAGATATAGAATTTGAAATTGGAGAGATGGTCATGCTTAAAGCTGCACCTTGGAAAGGCGTTGTTCGATTTGGTAAACGAGGGAAATTAAATCCAAGGTATATTGGACCATTCAATATTATTGATCGTGTCGGACCAGTAGCTTACCGACTTGAGTTACCTCAACAACTCGCGGCTGTACATAACACTTTCCACGTCTCGAATTTGAAGAAATGTTTTGCTAAAGAAGATCTCACTATTCCGTTAGATGTAATCCAAATCAACGAAAAACTCCAATTCATCGAAGAACCCGTCGAAATAATGGATCGTGAGGTTAAAAGACTTAAGCAAAACAAGATACCAATTGTTAAGGTTTGATGGAATGCTCGTAGAGGACCCGAGTTCACCTGGGAGCGTGAAGATCAGATGAAGAAGAAATACCCGCATCTATTTCCAGAAGATTCGTCAACACCTTCAACAGCTTAAAATTTCGGGACGAAATTTATTTAACGGGTAGGTACTGTAGTGACCCGAACTTTTCCATGTTTATATATATTAATTGAGATTGATATTTACATGATTAAATGTTTCCAACATGTTAAGCAATCAAACTTGTTAAGACTTGATTAATTGAAATATGTTTCATATAGACAATTGACCACCCAAGTTGACCGGCGATTCACGAACGTTAAAACTTGTAAAAACGACATGACGATATATATATGGATATACATATGGTTAACATGAGATTATGATAAGTAATTATCTCCATAATTATATTAACAATGAGTTATATACATATAAACAAGACTACTAACTTAAGGATTTCGAAACGAGACATATATGTAACGATTATCGTTGTAACGACATTTAAATGTATATATATCATATTAAGATATATTAATATATCATAATATCATGATAATATAATAATTTAACATCTCATTAGATATAATAAACAATGGGTTAACAACATTAATTGAGATCGTTAACTTAAAGGCTTCAAAACAACACTTACATGTAACGACTAACGATGACTTAACGACTCAGTTAAAATGTATATACATGTAGTGTATTTAGATGTATTAAAATACTTTTGGAAGACTTCAAGACATATATCAAAACACTCATACTTAACGAAAATGGTTACAGTTACTTTTCCATTCTTTTCTTTCATCAAGAATTCTAGTCGTATTCTTATCCGTATTATACACAGCTTCAAAACGTACTTACTATGAGTATATACCAATAGGAACTAGCATGGGATTCCACTCATGATTATGTCATGTATGACTAATCAATTTTAACTTCTACCATGAGCTAGTCAACTAACTAGAACTCCTTTTAACCCCACTCACCACTCACCAATTACCACTCATCATTCACTCCATTTCACTTCCAATTCTCTTTCTAATTCTCTCTCAACACACACACACTATTATGAACGTATTTTTCCAGTAGTTAATCATCATCTTCATCAAAAATCACTTCAAGAATCAAGCTATAATCATCATAGGAAGAACACTTCAAGAACACTTCAAAAATCCCTTCAAGTTTACTAATTTACTTCCAAGCTTTCTAATCCATTCCAAGTAATCATCTAAGATCAAGAAACCTTTGTTATATACAGTAGGTTATCTTTCTTATTCAAGGTAATATTCATATTCAAACTTTGATTCAATTTCTATAACTATAAACTATCTTAATTCGAGTAAAAATCTTACTTGAACTTGTTTTTGTGTCATGATCCTACTTCAAGAACTTTCAAGCCATCCAAGATCCTTTGAAGCTAGATCATTTCTTGTCACTTCCAGTAGGTTTACCTACTAAACTTGAGGTAGTAATGAGGTTCATAACATCATTCGATTCATATATATAAAACTATCTTATTCGAAGGTTTAAACTCGTAATCACTAGAACATAGTTTAGTTAATTCTAAACTTATTCGCAAACAAAAGTTAATCCTTCTAACTTGACTTTTAAAATTAACTACACACATGTTCTATATTTATATGATATGCTAACTTAATGATTTAAAACCTGGAAACACGAAAAACACCGTAAAACCGGATTTACACCGTCGTAGTAACACCGCGGGCTGTTTTGGGTTAGTTAATTAAAAACTATGATAAACTTTGATTTAAAAGTTGTTATTCTGAGAAAATGATTTTTATTATGAACATGAAACTATATCCAAAAATTATGGTTAAACTCAAAGTGGAAGTATGTTTTCTAAAATGGTCATCTAGACGTCGTTCTTTCGACTGAAATGACTACCTTTAGAATAAAACGACTTGTAACTTATTTTTCTGACTATAAACCTATACTTTTTCTGTTTAGATTCATAAAATAGAGTTCAATATGAAACCATAGCAATTTGATTCACTCAAAACGGATTTAAAATGAAGAAGTTATGGGTAAAACAAGATTGGATAATTTTTCTCATTTTAGCTACGTGAAAATTGGTAACAAATCTATTCCAACCATAACTTAATCAACTTGTATTGTATATTATGTAATCTTGAGATACCATAGACACGTATACAATGTTTCGACCTATCATGTCGACACATCTATATATATTTCGGAACAACCATAGACACTCTATATGTGAATGTTGGAGTTAGCTATACAGGGTTGAGGTTGATTCCAAAATATGTATAGTTTGAGTTGTGATCAATACTGAGATACGTATACACTGGGTCGTGGATTGATTCAAGATAATATTTATCGATTTATTTCTGTACATCTAACTGTGGACAACTAGTTGTAGGTTACTAACGAGGACAGCTGACTTAATAAACTTAAAACATCAAAATATATTAAAAGTGTTGTAAATATATTTTAAACATACTTTGATATATATGTATATATTGTTATAGGTTCGTGAATTAACCAGTGGCCAAGTCTTACTTCCTGACGAAGTAAAAATCTGTGAAAGTGAGTTATAGTCCCACTTTTAAAATCTAATATTTTTGGGATGAGAATACATGCAGGTTTTATAAATGATTTACAAAATAGACACAAGTACGTGAAACTACATTCTATGGTTGAATTATCGAAATCGAATATGCCCCTTTTTATTAAGTCTGGTAATCTAAGAATTAGGGAACAGACACCCTAATTGACGCGAATCCTAAAGATAGATCTATTGGGCCTAACAAACCCCATCCAAAGTACCGGATGCTTTAGTACTTCGAAATTTATATCATATCCGAAGGGTGTCCCGGAATGATGGGGATATTCTTATATATATGCACTTTGTTAATGTCGGTTACCAGGTGTTCACCATATGAATGATTTTTATCTCTATGTATGGGATGAGTATTGAAATATGAAATCTTGTGGTCTATTGTTACGATTTGATATATATAGGTTAAACCTATAACTCACCAACATTTTTGTTGACGTTTAAAGCATGTTTATTCTCAGGTGAATACTAAGAGCTTCCGCTGTTGCATACTAAAATAAGGACAAGATTTGGAGTCCATGTTTGTATGATATTGTGTAAAAACTGCATTCAAGAAACTGATTTCGATGTAACATATTTGTATTGTAAACCATTATGTAATGGTCGTGTGTAAACAGGATATTTTAGATTATCATTATTTGATAATCTACGTAAAGCTTTTTAAACCTTTATTTATGAAATAAAGGTTATGGTTTGTTTTAAAAATGAATGCAGTCTTTGAAAAACGTCTCATATAGAGGTCAAAACCTCGCAACGAAATCAATTAATATGGAACGTTTTTAATCAATAAGAACGGGACATTTCAATTGATGGAGTGGATAATCTTGTAAGTCCTGGAACTTGAAGCTATCAAGATATTGTTGAGAGTGTCGGGAACTCGGAGTGAGTTTGGAACTGACGGAAGTATCGGGTAAGTGGGAGTTGGACGACTAGTGGGAGTTGTAGAGACTGTTGTACGATATGTTTCTCTGATTTTCACAGTGTTAGTGTGTCGATTTCGACTAGATACTCGGGTACTTGTTTTACTCTCCAATGGCAAAGAAATTTGCAACTGATCGGGTGGTACGAAACAGATTCCTCTTGGGTAGCAGCGGTTTTATTTTCTTACTCGTACAGTGGGAGCGCGCTTAAGATTGAGAAGATGGGTTCGTGAAATTCATAGCTATGAGGATCAGTGTACCAGCGTGAAAGCGGAAAGTTGAAAGTGTAGTTTTCGAGGTTGTGACTGCGTTCTCACTGGAGCTTTGATGAATAGTCTACAAGGGCGTTTGTCAGATTTTCTGATTGCTGAGAAGGAAAATCAGTGATAGACAGAAATTCTGTATGAGGGTGATCATTGACATGTCGATGACAGGATTGGGCGTGTCTAGAGTGATGAGTTGAGGCGGTTTTGTCTCCTGTTCAAAATCCTACGATTGAGGTCTCGCACACTTCAATGGTGGCGCAGAAATCGAGAGATGACCCAAGCTAGCAACGAAGATCATATTATTACTCAGCTATTTGAGTGTCGAAAGTCTTCCTTCCCATGGCGTGGAAGTGCGGCTTGTCCCGGGTGTTTATTCGGCGGTGTTCAAATGGAGTTCCATAATCAGGCGATCTAGAGTTGTTGTGGGTGTTTAACACAATTGACAGGTGAAGTTGATTACGTTTTGACAAGTGTAGTTTGAAGTGCTCTTTATCGAAAGCTGCTAACTTGTTGGTTAGAATGTGCGTGTCTCAAGAAGCTTTCTTGGCGGTATAGACGGGTACGTTCAAGAGTCGAAGTGTTGATCGAGTACAGGTTAAGGTTGGGTTTTGTTCGCCTTTGAGTGGGAGAATTGTTGGGTGCAAAGAAGATCAAAACGAATGAGCTGAAGTTATCGTGTTCGGGTGATGTTTATCGTGTTCGGGTGATGTTTATCGTGTTTCAGTGATGTTTGTCGCAAAACGGGACAAGAATGGAAAGTGATAAAGTGCAATGAAACGAGACAAATATGGCAGAAGTGGGTGTCAGAAGCTATCGCGTTTTGGACCACTTTGTCACGTCCTGATGCAGTTTGTCGCGGAACGCGACAAAGTGTCGCGAAACACGACAATGTTCGTGGCCAGCAAGTTATTTGATTTGTTTCCTAATTTTGATTTGCACTATAAATACCCTCATTGTAACATGTAAAGTGTGCACGAAAAATATAGAAAAAGATCTCTGGTTTGCGCCCGTGGAGTAAACCCTTCTCCGTGTTTGGAGTTGGGATATAACCACGTTAAATCTCTGTGTCGTTTATGTTTTATTTATCGTATCACTTATTCGTTTGTTGTATGTGGGTTATGTGATTATTGTAAATCACATGTTCTTGTTAGGGTCCACTACCGAATTCCTAATATTATTGTATACATGTCCCTCCCTTACACAATCTACTCTGAATATGTGTATAATTGTCCCTCTTTCATGTATGTTTTCTCTTGTTTGTTTTTGAGGTTCGGTAAGTGTTTCATGTGTGTTTTTTCTTGTTTGTTTTTGAGATTCGATAAGGGAGGAGCACCAAACTAGGGATGGTATCGGTACCAAATAGTACTGGTACAAAAAAAAGATCAAACCCTTTCCCGAATACCGTATCGAATCAAAGGTATCGGTACTGATATTTTGGTACTAATACCACATATAGTACCGAAATCTTACATGTCGGTTTAAACTTAGTTAAACTTTGATTAGTCGTTCTTAGCTTAACCATCCACCACATAATAGAGGCTCAAAATCCTTAATAAAAGAGGCTCAATCCTTAATAAAAATGTCAATTCTTCTTTGAGGATCTTAACACATCTGTGATTATCAAAAAGAGGCTTAAATATTAAAGAGGGGCTAAGAAATTAACGAATGGATCCAAGTGCTTATGTAAACAATAATATTGTAATGTAGGTGTAGGTATGATTTGGTGTTGGATGCATATAATTTTGGTTGTTTCTTTTTTTCTTGTGTAGTTAGTTTATAGCCCACATCTACCGAGCCTTGAAGTATATGTATGGCTTGTTGTGATTAATGAGTAAAATTTAGCATTTAATGAAAAATCTATATTTATATGTTTTTAGCTTGAATGTGAAAAGATAATTTTTTTTACGTTATATTTATTAGACTTTCATGAATCATATTACCCTTTAATCCTTTATATTTATTTTATATATCAGTTTTTATATTGAGAAATATCAGTATCAAACTGTATAGTATTAAAATTATTTTTTGTGCAAACTAGGAATCGATTCCGATATCAATATCATATAGTATCAAATTTAATTTAGTTTTTTTATTTTTTGATAAGGAATTATGTGATTAATGGACGTTTCGGACAGGGACCACCCACAAAACATTTTGAAAATACAATAATTACACACGTCGAAAAAATACGAAGACGCGGCGTGAAGTTTAGTGTAAATATCAGAAACCACCCACATAATCTTTCTTCATTTAATTTTTAAACATTCGAGTCAAATTATTTTAAATACTAGGATCAAGTTGACAATCCAACAATCTATTATAAATAAATAAATAAAAAAAAAAAAATTTGTTTGAAGATAATTAATAGTGATTCCTTGAGAAATATCAATACGTGTTTTTCTAGATTGGTTTATCTTTTTTTTTTTTTTACCAGCAGTTCGGATCATCCAAAAAGGGACTAAACCATTCATGCATTCATCTCTCGCAGTTGCAAAACCTGCTCCCAACTGCTGCCCAACAATAAACCCGACCCAATCCGAGGGCATGGGCGGTAAAACCCCCTCCCCTGCCCCCGCAGTGCGATGTGCGGAACGCGCACTTAGGTGGAATTCAAGGGTTAAGAGGCAACATTGTGCGTCTTGTAAACAAAAGTAAATAAACAAAAGGGCTAATGTGTGACGATCGCTCCAAATTCATATGGACGAACACGTCATTCATCGATTTCATTGCGAGGTATTTGACCTCTATATGATACATTTTGTAAATATTGCATTCTTTTGAAAAGGTACACCATAAATGAATATTTAAATAAAAGGTTTTCGACATCTGATGATTTCTACATATAGACAATCACCGTAATATAATAGTTTACAATAGTACTTCCGTTGACAATGCAGTCAAAATAAGATACATGGTGATGATTTGGTGAATGCAACGTTTCCTTGAAAAATATGCCATGAAAGACTCCATGCACATAGCTTGTCTAACATATAAGCAAACAGCGAAAGACTTCTAGGGAACCTGAGAATAAACATGCTAACAAGTGTCAACACACAGGTTGGTGAGTTCATAGTTTTAATGTTTTGCATAATCTGTACATAAAGGTGGATCACAAGATTTCAGTTGTTTCATCCAGAAACATTTATCAAAATATTCTACAAGATTGAGCACCCTGGTAACTAAGCTTTAGCGTTATAATAAGTACCCCTGTTTTAACATACATGCAACCAACATGTACAATACACGCAAATCAACGTGTACTAAACTCAAATAGCATACGTCTGTTTTGTAGTTCAGACTAGGGTTTCTATACCTGGAACAGACGGGGATGTCAAGCCCTATGGATCCATATACAACTACTCGCGCCCACCAGTTCTTATAACTGGCAGTTACTAGTTACCAAAGCTAAGGGATTTTCGGTTCAAACTCAGTGTAGAATTTAGTATGTACTTGTATCCATTGTGTTTAAAATAAAGTGCATGTATTCTCAGCCCAAAAATATATAATGCAAAAGCATTTAAAAAGGGAGCAAATGAAACTCACCTTAGTAGCATATAAAGTCGTTCACCAAAATGTGACCGAAACTCGGATTACCAAATAACCGTAGATCTCAACCTAGAGAACATATGTTGGTCAATAAATGTCTATCAAGCTAGGTCAGGTCATAGTGTATCACAATCCTAATGCTCGAGATCGACATACAAAAATTATCCAAAGTCGTTTCAAAAAGTCAATTTTGACAATAGTTCAACAAAACGAGATGTGCCTTATATAAGGATTCATTTACTCGGCTGGTAATATTCAAAAATCCAATTTATCAATCTTACAAACAAGTTGTTTAAATATTAATTGTAGATTCAAAAGCAATTCCAATTAACGTCAATCATAATTCAGTTGACCATATCTTTTAATTCGTTCATCGAAATTACGCGATTTCTAAATGAAAAGTTATTGATTTTTCGCCAGCTTTCCAAAAACATGCATATCATATACCTTTTATCAGTAATATATGTATTTATTCGTGATTCATCATAACTATCTAATGACGAAATTTAGCATACAAGCATGCATAAACATATATACTCGAGCACTAGACATGTATACACTATTAATATATAAAAGATAAGATATGAATGCTCACGTATCAATATTGTGATTCAATATTGTAGGAAAGTACGTAGACGCAACAGAGATGATAAACACTAGGTTTGACTTGCAAACAATACCCGCGAATATTACCCATAACCTCCATAGCTATAACCCATAATTTCCTTAGCTCTATCCCGTTCGAAAAGCTTGTTTTGAAGTGACACGCTCATGACCTCGTCGTAGTATTTTATGTATAATATTAATTATTAATAATAATAATAATAATAATAATAATAATAATAATAATAATAATAATAATAATAATAATAATAATAATAATAATAATAATAATAATAATATATATATATATATATATATATATATAAGAGAGCAGAGGGATGTGAGGATATGTGTGTGTGTAATCGAGCAAAAACGAATTCAATTTATAGACCTTTCCTGAAATCTGACCCCATGCGATCGCATGGGTTTTATGCCTATTTCCCATGCGATCGCATGGCCCCAAAATCCAGCTCACAATTTTTTTTTTTTTGCTTGTCGACATAATTAAATATAATATATATAATTTAAATTAATTAATTATATAATATATTATATTCTCTTGTCTAGTTGACTTGTAATTTTTGTTCCGATAAGTCGTACGTCGTCACTCGACTTATGTCCCGGTTTCCGGTTTTTCGAACGTCCTTTCGTTACACTGAGAAAACTGGCACTTTACCTTTCGTGACTCGTACATTTGTCAAAATATAGACTTAACTATCCATAAACTATATCACTCGAAATATAACTTATACATTCGAGTGTTTTGGTCATTTACTTCTATAAATCATCGTCTCGTTATCTATCAAAGTATATTTAATAATATTGTTTTAAATCAAAACGTTTAATAACCAAGTTAATATTCATAAACACGATTTAAATACATATCTCAAATTATTCATACAATTACAATTCCAACTTATCATATATATTCAAATAGATATTTAAACCAATAAGTTTTATGCACAATATCATACAATTAATACTTTGTTACGCTTTCAAGTTATAGTGTATATATGTATCTTTTTACATGTAATTGTTCGCGAATCGTCGAGAACAGTCGATGGGTAATTGAATAGTTCGAAAATTTTGAGATTCAATTTTACAGACTTTGCTTATCGTGTCGGAAACATTAAATCATATCGAGAATTTGGTTCAAAATAAGTCGAAATTTTCTGGGTCATCACAGTACCTACCCGTTAAAGAAATTTCGTCCCGAAATTTGAGTGAGGTTGTCATGGCTAACAATAAAAATGTTTTCATGACGAATATGAGTTGATAAATAGAATTTTATCACCGTTGAATAATATGGATAAAATAATCCGATTACTCGAAGCGTATGAGGGAAGTTATCGTAATAGAGTGAAATGGAGAATAGAGATTTGTTTTAACTCATGACGTAGTAACGATTGATTTCCGAAATTTAAGGAATAGAAAATCTTCATAATCTAAATAAGATTTGATTCTTCAGAATTTAAGGAAATTAAGATTTCCTTTGATTA
Organism: Rutidosis leptorrhynchoides; assembly: GCF_046630445.1. Taxonomy (NCBI): domain Eukaryota; kingdom Viridiplantae; phylum Streptophyta; class Magnoliopsida; order Asterales; family Asteraceae; genus Rutidosis; species Rutidosis leptorrhynchoides. The sequence continues at coordinate 172,232,437 of NC_092333.1, forward strand.
AATGCGTAATCTGCCTCAATTGCTATGTATGATATTTCGCTATAAATTGACCTCTTCCGTTTCATTTATTTTCACCACTTCTATAATCTTCTTCTTTATTTCATACATCCCAATAGATTGTGAAAATGCTTAATCCAGTTCTGATTATTGATATTTTCCTGGCTATCGTATCCTTCATTCTTCTTTTTCATCTGCCACCAGAGGAAGTTATTTTCTTCTACTATTACCTTGGGGTTATAGTATTTTTCATTCTCCCGTGTCTTTATATTGCTATACGCATCGATATATACGGTTTGTAAATTTCGGGGTTGTTATCGGGCTTTATATTTTCCATTATATTTCAGAGCTTCATGCTTTTGTTTTCTCTTCCCGACCTTAAGTCAAGCGAATAATGGTCCATAATTCGTAGTTATGCATTTCGGAATGAACATAGTCAATGTTCTAAGAAAGAAATTGTAATGGCACAATCTTGATTAGTCAAATTACCAGAATATCCGAAAAAGACCGAATCGTCAAGAAAAATATTTTCTTGATATATTTAGAGGTTAAATAGAATGAAAGAGTTATGTAACATGGTTCATGATGAGGGTATGATCCGTGAATCTTTATCACGTTCCATTAGAAATTCAGCATGACTTACTGTAATATAATCACGTTGATCAAGTGTCATTATATTATACTAACTCATGCTTCAATTCCCAACACTATTTCAAAAACATCTATTTTACGAAATTTTCAGGATTTCGAAACTAAAATAGTTTCTTTTATGATGTAATACAGATAGCGCAAAGAGATAAATGATTTCAGATAAGAATAGTCGTGAAAATATCTTCTGGAATATCGAAGATATTTATAATGAAAGATACGATGATATCTTAGAATTTTTTAATATTGCAGAATGATGAAGAAGATTTGTTCGTAAAGGTTTAGAGTCAGGAGCAAGGTATTCGTTAATGACTTCAGCAGACACTGAATCATTTGGATTCTTTGAAGGCAGGTTTAGTCTTTGTGATTTGTCCACAGCCTCCTTCATGGTTTACTCAATTCGTTTTTCAGTACCAAATTTTCTCTTTTTCTGTGCTTTTCCAACACACTACTATTTATCATCAAACTTTCGACTGTTAAAGTCGTTTACAGTTTTTGCTGCTTCATCAGCATTTTTCAAGATTTCGAGAACTAGTTCGTAGTTTAGGGTGTTTTTCAAAAACTTCACATTCGAAGTCTGTAAGTCTTGAAGGTAAACGTTATATGTATATATATAACTGTTGGCGAAAAATTGCTACGAAATTCAAAATACTGATTTGCTAATTCCCAGTAGTTGGTATGACTATTGTTGTTACAAGTTGTATATGGGTACTTGATAGAGTTTCAATGAATAATTATCGTGATTTTTCGAAGAGGCTTAATGATCAATGAAGTTGTTGATAAGTTTACTGCTAATGTGGTGGAATATTAAAGGTTCTCTGGTAACAATGATGAAGGAGTAATCGTTATAATAAGGCTTATTAGAATGAACAATTGAAGGTGATTTGCTGGAGTGGTGACAAAACTATCTATTTTGAAAAGGGATTAAAAAGTTATTTTAGCTAATAAATGCCAAAGAGTCTGACACGGATACGTGTTAAACTATGACTTTGATTTCGAGGGTTTTTCAGGTACAAGACTGCGGTAACATGTGGTTGGATCATCATCTCGATGATTCATTATTTGAAGTGTCTTCAGGAATTTTGAGGGATTTGAACATAGATTGTAATCGTTAATATTCATATGATGTTCTACGAATTTGAATGATACAAATACTTTTCTGGGTTCTATGATGTTCTAGCACAGTTTTGAAGTCAAAGTATAGCTTCGAAAGATGTAGTAATCTAAGAATGATGTCTTTTGTTAAATCTTGACTTGAATTTTGATTTGTCAAAATCAAAATATGTAATCAAATTTGGATGAGGATGGTTGCTTTGATTTTTATAAAAGAATATATATTTTTGTGAAAGTAGTGAGTATAGTTGATGATTCGTTGAATCAGAATCGAAGAATGTAACATATTAATTGTGAATTTATATATCTCTCGGGTACTACCTACCCCGTTAAAATATTCTCACCATTAACAGTTTGTACAAAAGAATTTTCTTAATTACAATCTTTATGAAAATATACCTACATATATATTTTCTTTAGATGTAATCATGGATTTAATGAGTTAACATAATATTAATCTCATCTGGTTTTCGACTAGGACTAGAATATACAATTTCTAAAACTTTTAGAAACTACATATTATCTGCAAAATATTTCTTCGATGAAGTTATGAATTAATACTTCATCGTTTATTGTTGTTGGTATTCCTTGGTATCTATGGTGCGTATGACGTTGATGTTCGAGGTACATATTGTGATATTGAGGTGTGGGATGCGGATGTTGTTGTTGGTGGTGGTGATGGTACTGTTGGTGTTGCTGATGGTGGTACTGTTGCTGCCGGTGCTGCTGCTGGTGCTTGTAACCTTTGCACCACATTCTCCAAAGCCACTACCCGAGCACGAAGCTCGTTGACTTCTTCTATTACACCGGGGTGATTGTCGGTTCGGACCAGTGGACGAATAAGATCTAGAATTTGAGATAATATATAATCGTGACGAGACATTCTGGAAATGAGAGAGAAAATGGTATCTCGAATAGGTTCGCCGGTAAGTGCTTCAGGTTCTTCGCCAAGAGGGCAATGTGGTGGATGGAAGGGATCACTTTCTTCTTGTCTCCAATGACTAAGCAGGCTACGAACCCATCCCCTATTCATCCAGAATAGGTGATGGCTGATTGGTTGATCCATTCCGGTTACACTGTCTTCGGAATTCAGGTGAATATCCATATCGGAATAGCTGTCGGAGTTTAAGGAATTTGAACTAGATACGGGATCCATCTTGTATAATTAGGGAGATGATTTTTGATATGAATTAGATTATAGAATTTAGTTTGGTATTCTTCAATACATAATTTACATATGTATATATAATACCAAATTCCATAAATCACGGAGAAATTTTCGGAAGGTGTCAGAAAAAGTTTACAGTAACAGATACGCTAAGATATGAATTTTTGTCTATATACTATTTATGCAATAAATGCAGGAAAACGTGTCTAGACTTAAGAATGATAAGCATGTAATTTCCGACAAGAAATGATAAGCAAAACTTTTAACATGCAGACACGGTCGAAGTCCAGACTTACTAATGCATCTTAACAACTATCAGTTAGACACACTCATGCAAGACCTGGTTCGCTAGGACCAACGCTCTGATACCAACTGTGACGATCGCTCCAAATTCATATGGACGAACACGTCATTCATCGATTTCATTGCGAGGTATTTGACCTCTATATGATACATTTTGTAAATATTGCATTCTTTTGAAAATGTACACCATAAATGAATATTTAAATAAAAGGTTTTCGACATCTGATGATTTCTACATATAGACAATCACCGTAATATAATAGTTTACAATAGTACTTCCGTTGACAATGCAGTCAAAATAAGATACATGGTGATGATTTGGTGAATGCAACGTTTCCTTGAAAAATATGCCATGAAAGACTCCATGCACATAGCTTGTCTAACATATAAGCAAACAGCGAAAGACTTCTAGGGAACCTGAGAATAAACATGCTAACAAGTGTCAACACACAGGTTGGTGAGTTCATAGTTTTAATGTTTTGCATAATCTGTACATAAAGGTGGATCACAAGATTTCAGTTGTTTCATCCAGAAACATTTATCAAAATATTCTACAAGATTGAGCACCCTGGTAACTAAGCTTTAACGTTATAATAAGTACCCCTGTTTTAACATACATGCAACCAACATGTACAATACACGCAAACCAACGTGTACTAAACTCAAATAGCATACGTCTGTTTTGTAGTTCAGGCTAGGGTTTCTATACCTGGAACAGACGGGGATGTCAAGCCCCATGGATCCATATACAACTACTCGCGCCCACCAGTTCTTATAACTGGCAGTTACTAGTTACCAAAGCTAGGGAATTTTCGGTTCAAACTCAGTGTAGAATTTAGTATGTACTTGTATCCATTGTGTTTAAAATAAAGTGCATATATTCTCAGCCCAAAAATATATAATGCAAAAGCATTTAAAAAGGGAGCAAATGAAACTCACCTTAGCAGCATATAAAGTCGTTCACCAAAATGTGACCGAAACTCGGATTACCAAATAACCGTAGATCTCAACCTAGAGAACATATGTTGGTCAATAAATGTCTATCAAGCTAGTTCAGGTCATAGTGTATCACAATCCGAATGCTCGAGATCGACATACAAAAATTATCCAAAGTCGTTTCAAAAAGTCAATTTTGACAATAGTTTAACAAAACGAGATGTCCCTTATATAAAGATTCATTTACTCGGCTGATAATATTCAAAAATCCAATTTATCAATCTTACAAATAAGTTGTTTAAATATTAATTGTAGATTCAAAAGCAATTCCAATTAACGTCAATCATAATTCAGTTGACCATATCTTTTAATTCGTTCATCGAAATTACGCGATTTCTAAATGAAAAGTTATTGATTTTTCGCCAGCTTTCCAAAAACATGCATATCATATATCTTTTATCAGTAATATATGTATTTAATTCGTGATTCATCATAACTATCTAACGACGAAATTTAGCATACAAGCATGCATAAACATATATACTCGAGCACTAGACATGTATATACTATTAATATATAAAAGATAAGATATTAATGCTCACGTATCAATATTGTGATTCAATATTGCAGGAAAGTACGTAGACTCAACAGAGATGATAAACATTAGGTTTGACTTGCAAACAATACCCACGAATATTACCCATAACCTCCATAGCTATAACCCATAATTTTCTTAGCTCTATCCCGTTCGAAAAGCTTGTTTTGAAGTGACACGCTCATGACCTCGTCGTAGTATTTTATGTATAATAATAATAATAATAATAATAATAATAATAATAATAATAATAATAATAATAATAATAATAATATAATAATAATAATAATAATAATAATAATAATAATAATAATAATAATAATAATAATAATAATAATATATAAAGAGAGCAGAGGGATGTGAGGATATGTGTGTGTGTAATCGAGCAAAAACGAATTCAATTTATATACCTTTCCTGAAATCTGACCCCATGCGATCGCATGGGTTTTATGCCTATTTCCCATGCGATCGCATGGCCCAAAAATCCAGCTCACAACTTTTTTGTTGTTTTGCTTGTCGACATAATTAAATATAATATATATAATATATATAATTTAAATTAATTAATTATATAATATATTATATTCTCTTGTCTAGTTGACTTGTAATTTTTGTTCCGATAAGTCGTACGTCGTCACTCGACTTATGTCCCGATTTTTGGTTTTTCGAACGTCCTTTCGTACACTGAGAAAACTGGCACTTTACCTTTCGTGACTCGTACATTTGTCAAAATATAGACTTAACTATCCATAAACTATATCACTCGAAATATAACTTATACATTCGAGTGTTTTGGTCATTTACTTCTATAAATCATCGTCTCGTTATCTATCAAAGTATATTTAATAATATTGTTTTAAATCAAAACGTTTAATAACCAAGTTAATATTCATAAACACGATTTAAATACATATCGCAAGTTATTCATACAATTACAATTCCAACTTATCATATATATATATATATATATATATATATTCAAATAGATATTTAAACCAATAAGTTTTATGCACAGTATCATACAATTAATACTTTGTTACGCTTTCAAGTTATAGTGTATATATGTATCTTTTTACTTAGGGAGCAAGTATTTTATTTATGGATTGCCTTTGACTTGAAGGACAAGTTAGCTTGTTCAACAAGTAGCTAGCTTTAATGCTTCACTATAAATAGACCCCTAGCCTCATTGTAATTGTGTGCACGAAAATAATAAGAAAATTTCTCTGATTTGCGCCCGTGGAGTAAACCCTTCTCCGTGTTTGGAGTTGGGATATAACCACGTTAAATCCATGTGTCATTTATTTATCGTTTATTGCTTTAGCTAATTCGTTTGTCGTTCATGGGTGTATAATTAGATTAAATCATACGTCTTGTTTGGGTCCAATAATTCTTACAAGTGGTATCAAGAGCTCATGGTTTCGAGTGAAAGCGATGGCGAGTTGAAAGCATGAATAAACGATAGATTTGGGGTTTGTGCAACATGGATCGAGATCTAGAGACTTAGTTGATCGCGAAGAACTCGCGGGTATGGTCTATGTACTCGTGATATAATCTATTATAATTGTATATGATTACTAACAGATTATTATGGTGGCTCGCGGTGGTAACGGAGTTGGTGATCGGATCGATAAGTTAAGTTGCGGGAGAGATTTTTTTTCAAAATTCGGATGTTCAGAAATTGCTGCAGAAGAAAATTCATAACGGGTTCGTTAACTGTTGGATCGCCATGATATTTTAATTGGGGGTTGTCGACTCATAGATCTAATTGTGTTCAAAATGTCGTAGAGATCGGACCGTTCAATTGGGAGATTTGTTTTTTTGAAGTTGCGGCAACTCAGGTAAGGGTTTAATTGCGCAGCTGTAGTAGAAAAATCATTGTCGGTTCGTCTACTGTTGGATCGACCTGAAAATTGGGATGTAGGTGGTTGACAAGTAGATCTAGAGGCTATAAAATTTTGAAAGCGATGGGACTGTTAGATTTGTAGTTACGTGTTTTCAAAGTTGACAGTCGTCATGAAAACCCTTGGGGTTTTGTGATTGCGCTGCAGAAGTAGAAAATTCATTGTAAATTCTTCTACCGTTGGATCGATCTGAAATTTTTACTGGTATTGCAAAATATTCGGTTCTACTGGTGGTTTAAATTTGGTCATGATCGGACCGTTGGATTTTGAGATACGATTTTTCGAATCTGGGCAGTTTTCAGGGTGAACTTTTTTCGGGTTTTGATGACGCGAGTGCGAGATAGTTTAGTCTCGAAAACTTCGGGCGATACGAGCTGGATATTTTGGAATGTTGGCTTGTTACAGAAGCTCACGAGGGTGATCTCTCTCAGGTTTGGGGTTTGGATAACGAGGGGATTACATCCGGGTTATTATCGACAGTGGGAGTTATCTATCTATATTATGATTTGTTTCTACGGTTGTGGTCTTGGATTTGAGGATTTGGTTGAAGTTTCGGGTGATATGTTTAGAATGTGGTTTGTGTTGGTAGCCGTCATCTATATTCTATAATTTTTGGTAGATTTAGGATTTCCTTTGCTGTTTGGTTGGCGATTTTGTGAGAGTATGGTCGTTTCGGCGGTTCAAGTAGTTTGCATCTTCTGTGTAAACGTGCAAATTGATCCCTAAATACAATCAATACTGTATACGATATAGCTTCACCTGATTCATATCGGTTGCCTTACCATCCCTAAGGCTCTGTTCCAGAGCTGTTATTTGGAGAGAAATGAATTAATTTGGAAGAAAATCAAAATCACAAATGCATTTTCAAGTTTTGACCGGAAAGAAAAGTAAGAGAATGGATGGATATTTTACTCTTCATCTATTCCTTTCAAATTGAAAGGATTTGAAATCCCTGCCCATCATTCCCTTTATTTCATTTCATTTCATTTATAAAAAATCTTGGAAACACACCCTAAATACAATACTTATACATTGGTCCCCACATCCTTATTTGCCAGCTCAGTAGTACCACTGCCACATCCCCATTTGCTTTTTCCCCAAACTTCATATACTCTATTTCTTATACATATCCCGAGTATTTCACAATTTACACTCATTTTTGGGGGTATTTTTTTCTGAAGATTTACTTCTTACATAACATCGGTGAGATTTTTTCTTCCTCTCATCTTCTTCTACTACTTCATTTGCTTAATTAGATAGAAGATTAATGATGTATTGCTTGTGTTTCCAGCCATAAATCATGCTTCATTTGTCGTTAAATTTCTCTATACAGATTTTTACTTTTAGAATATATATTATCTTACTTACTCATAATTCATAAAATCAATGTTTGATCATTATGTAGAATGTTTAGCTAGTTACTCTGGTGGAATTATTTTACTTATGAATTAAGTAAATGCTACTTCTTTTTCGAGTAAATTGTTACCGTAGTTGTCTTCAATTTGTGCTTGATCTACTTTAGGGTTTCAAAACATATTTGTTGAATGCTGCTTTTAGCTGTTGAGCATTTGATAGATAAATATCTGTTTCTAGCAGCCTGTTTCTAATTTGTAATTGTGATCTCTCAAATTGATTTTTAACTCAACAGATTATGTTAAATTGTTATGAATGAAAAGGAAATAGTGTCTTTAATTTATTTAATACTGTATTTAAATTTGAAAGTTAAATTATGAAACTTACAAGATATGACCATTTAAAAACTGAAATTCATCTTAATGAAGTGATATCTTACAATGGCTAATTTATCATTTTATACTGCTATTGGTGATTACTGTTTACAATGAACTTCTGCTCTGCATTTTACACTATAAGTCCATAGTGCGAAATTATTATTGATTTCTGTATAAACAGCCAATAATTCATTTACTTTTCTTTTATATAGGTTCCATACATACTAACCCAATTTGTAATCTGTTGTTAATCCTTTTCTATCATTTTTGTAGTAATTAAAAGTTTAGTCCAAGGCTCGAAACCAAATTTACAATGCCGAAGCTACTTAACTTCTACGTATTCGTTGCTTACGACAACCTCACCCAAAACAGCCTCGTGAGCTCCCTTTATTGTTTACTCGCCTTATTCACCATCATCAAATTATCGATTTTATTTATTCATTTTTTATTACTTTCATAATAAATAAAATTGTATTTATTTATAATCAGAGAATTCCCATTGAGTTCAATAGAGAACATCTGAAGCAGATTCAGTCGAACGAAAACATTATACTAATGGTTTCAGATAACAAGAAGTGGCCTATCGGTTGGACGAACTCGACTTATGGCCATCTTTTGCTACAAAAAGGTTGGCCAGAATTTGCTGAGCATTACGGTATAAAGACTGGACATTTTTTACTCTTTGAACATCAGGGAAGTTCCAATTTTCATATTCGAATATTTGACCAAAACAGTTGTGAGATAACTTACGTTCCATTCGTTAACTCCCACTTAGAAAAAGAAATCGATCAACCCGTGCTGCAGACAAATTCCAATGTTCAAGAAACAAAAGGCAAGATTCTTACTAACACATATTTAATACTATAATTCTGATAACATATATGCTTATAGGCTTCTAGCAGCACACTAAAGAAGAACCAACCCTTTTAGTTCTTTAATTCTTTTTAACATATATAGGTGAAGCAGTGAACACAGAGTTAGCACTGAAAAGTAGGTCAAAAAGCAAAGCGTTTAAATCAGACAACCGTTTTTATTCAGTCATACTAAGTGCTTCGAACTTAAAGTCTAATGGATTGGTAATGATTCTCAATTCCGGATCACGATTATTATTTTTTTATTAGTCTTTTGTTACCATCTGACAGCCGTTTTTTTACAGTATCTACCTAACGCGTTTTGTAGAAGATGTTTGACTGGTGAAAACAAAAGTGGAGACTGCATGCTTCAAACACCTGATGGTAAAAACTGGGGTCTGATTCAATGCAGTGAGTACGATAGTTTTGGTAGACTGTCTGGTAAAAACTGGAAGAAATTTTGTCATGAGGAGCATCTGGGTGTGGGTGATGTGTGTACTTTTGAGCTGATTAATGAGGTGGAAAAAGTGTTGAAAGTCACCATTGTCCGGGCTAATAAGCAGGGTTGATACAATTAGAAATAAGATTAGATGATAAATACGTTTGTTTTTGGGTAAACTTGTGTACTTTGTTGGTCTAATTATGGTCATGATGTATTTGGTGATGACTTGAAGTGTTTGTGGAATTTTGAGTTCAAGTTATATAACCAGATGAGCTCGTGACTATATGAGATCGATTTGAGTTTATTGGACGACTATTCGATGTTGGCTTGCAGGAATTTAAAAGTACATATTAAGAGAGTTTTTACTTGGTAAATGAAATTTGCAGACATAAGAAAAAAAATGAAGAAAGAAAGATCTTAGTACAGATTAAATTGTAAAAGCATAAGCTTGTAATATAGCTACCTAATGGATATTTCTTGATCTATGTTGGATTTCGACTTGGGGACAGATGGGGAAGGAGCCCTATCTATCTACTTCTTGCTCTCACTAATAAGTATAAAGATTACAAAGAATTTTGTTGAAACCAAACTTTCATCCTTCTTGTTGGAACCGAACTTTTTGTCATCAAACTTCCTTTCCTTCCATTTGATTTCTTTTTGTTGTTGTTTTTGTTCCCATCGTAATTATCTTCTATCTTATTGATAGAAGATGATACCGGTTCCTTACCCTTCCCAAAACTCTAAACTCTAAGCCGTTCGTTTTAAAAATTCAATCTAAACCCTAATTTCTAAACCCTAAATCCTAATTTCTAAATCCTAATTTCTAAATCCTTAAAAAAGACTCTAATTAAAACATTACTCATAATGAATGTTATCATTTATTTTCTTCGAGCGTTTTCCTGCAAAAATAATAACATTTATCAAATAGTGTCTTTTTTAAATGTTCAACACAATTTTAACACAAATATTTACATAATGTATACTCCAGGACTTGAACTCTTGACCTGGGTCATAGCACCACATTCAAATGGTGGGAATGAAGTTTTTATTTTTCTTGAAATTTGTATCTTAACTTAAAACTTTTTTAGAAAATAAGTTCTTGTGTTTTAATAAATATTTGGAAAAATAGTTTTTAATAGACGTGAAAATGAGCACAGTTGAGCCCGAGATTGATAGTGTTCGAGTTCGGCTCCTTTAGATTTCTAGAAGCTTAATCTCGGATCGTTTTCAGTCTTAAGGTGCGTTTGTTTACCTCTTAATTGAATATTTCAGCGCTGAATGCTGAATCATTCAACATTCAACGCATTTGTTTTTTTACTGACTGACAGATAGTGCTGAATGATTCAATATTCACTGTTGAATCATTCAGTTGAAATTATCTCTTAATCATTAAGAACCTAAATTTTATGTAGTATTATCTTTAAATTATATCAAAACACTTATTACTTATTAAAGAACTATATTGAAAATTTTATTTACGTCAAAGGTTAATAGCTCGTGACTCATTTCAGAAAGTTCGTGATTCATGTCTAAAAACTCAAGCTCGTCTCGTTGTTAGCTTGATTTGTTGTTTAGACCGAATTAAGCCCGACAACTCGATATCGTTAACAATATATGGATAAGATGGTTCACATAAGTTTATTGCCATAGTAATTTCAATATGAATTACAATCATATATACAAAGAATTAGTCACGTTGGTTAATTGAGATATATCGATAAGAATCAACATTATTTTGGGTAAAGAAACAGACATATTGAAAATTGATGGAAAATCAATTGGTCACTTTGAGCAAAAGAAGAAACATAAATTTTATGTTGAGAAAAGGAGTAGATATGCATGCTTATTTGGTCTTGAAATTGCATGAATATACAAGTCAGATATCCATGTTGGTAATCAGGCGAGATTATGGATCACAATGGATATCCGATATATCGGATATTCATTCGATTCGATCCATTTAAATGAATTTAGATGATCTAAATGGATGATAAATAGATCTGGGTATGGATAATGTAAAAAAGTAGTGGATCGGATATGAATAATAATTTCTCATCCATGAATATATTTATTTACCACCCGAAATACATATATACATATAAATATATACATATTTACTTGAATATATGCGTTTACATTTACATTTACATATACTTATATATGTACACGATAAACTATTACGGAGTAAATGTAATCGAAAATATAGATATTGGAGATACAACTATGTAAATAGTATTAAATCCGTATATTTTGCATATCTTACATGTTTTTTTTGTTAAAAATACTTTGTTGATTTCATTTCATTATAGGAATATTTTTAGATAAAGTTAACATCCAACAGATATTCGTTACTTATTTCATTCAACGGATATGGATATGGATATGGATATGGATATAGATGGATGAATTATATTTAGATGGATATGGATTTTAAAAATTAAATTGATATGAATATGTATATAGGCTTACCCAATCCATTTCCATCTCTAGACGGAATCCAATGACGTTACATTTCCTTAAAAAGAATTGATTAATAATCTTTAACTATGTTGCAGAAGGAGAACAAAACCTCCCCGAATCCATCTTCTAAGGTATACGCAACACAACGTAACCAACTCCGGTGGCGGTGAGGTGTTCGATGGTGACACCGGTTGACGACGCTAACGCAACATCACCTTTGACGATTTGCAGGCGTTAGTCAGTTAATGGAGGAAGAATCGGCGTTTCATTATGTATCAATCAATTACAATCTAACACAGATATATTTATATTATTAATTTATCATTTTTCACCAAACATCCGATCATATCTTACTAGATTACTTAGACTGCTTACAACCATGACACCTGTCAAAGATAGACACTTCCGCCACATCAGCACCACCTCAACAACTTCTTTTTAAGACTTAACTCATCACACTCCCTAGTATCAATGACATACCTTTTTACCAAACCTAAATTAATTAATTAATACAATGTATCACTTTTAATGAGTAATGTACAACAAAATAATGCAAATACTCCATCCTTGAATATGTTATACTATAAACCATGATGAACGACGGGCCTTGAAAAGAAGCACCAAGGAAGCTCGATGGCAATGGAATCTTCCAACGACGCCCCCAAAAAGCTCCGACGACATAGCCATTGTGAGCAGCCTTAAAACATTTTCACCCACTCAAATTACCTTCTCCATGACATTGGGAGAAAACCATTTTATCTCCAAAAAGCAACACTTACACTCCATTTCACTTCACGGTCAAAAATTGGTCAAAATGGCTAAATAAAACCCCTCAAATTCCCAATTTTCACTCAAAACCCTAACAGTACCTTCAAAAATCCGATTCATGATGTTGCAATCAGGTGAATTGGCTATGATCAAAAGACCCAAACTTTCATCAAATAACATAACCAATGAAATCATAAACGAAGATCTGTTTAGCAAATTACCCGACGCATTACTTACACAAATTCAATCTCGACTTCCTGATGCTGACGCCGCTCGAACACGCATTTTATCAAACAGGTGGAACAATCTCTTTCCATTTCTCCCAAATCTCCATTTCTCTACTAACCTTTTTTGGCCAATTCAACAAGTTAACAAGTTTTTTAATTCCGTTAATCAAACCCTAACTCTTCGCGGTGATTTGCCAATTCAAAAGCTCTATCTTCATTTTACTGATAACTGTGAGTATAATCGTATTTACGATTTGTTTCGAGATATTGTACAACGTAGAATTGAAGAACTTGATGTTAATTTTATGATTATTGATTTAGACGGTAGAATTAGTTCTCGTTGGAATTTGTTTAGAGTTAGATCTTGCTGGGATTGGATTAAGACTTGTAACTCGCTCGTTAGTTTAAGTTTACGTTGGGGTTTCGTGTTAGATATTCCTGAAGCTTTAGATTTTCCCTGTTTAAAAAAACTTAATTTACACTGCGTTGTTCATTTGAACGGTAAGTCGTTTTCAAATCTTGTTTCTAGTTGTCCTGTTTTAGAAGAATTGGTTTTTAGGAGAATAAGAAGAGATTGTGATGCACAATTGTTTAACATCGTTTCGCCATGTTTGAAGACATTGATATATATTTCTACGATGAGTCATTCGGATGATGAAGTTATGATTGATGCTCCTAAACTAGAATTCCTTCAGATTTTGGATGATAAGTCGTCGTACTACTCTTTGAAGAATTCGCCGTCTCTTGTTGAAGCCCGCATTGCAATTTCTAGTAATGTACTTCGAAATGTTGCTCACCTTGTTACCGGTCTCTCATCTGTCAAACAATTAACATTGAGTCCGTCAGCTGTAACGGTATCTTTAAGCTGATTATTCTAATTTCCAAATTGTTTATGTTGCATAAAATAGTATGGCTACATAAATTGTGCATCTAAACTATGGTTAAGTGTTTTTTTATCCAACTTTGAAAGCATAAAAATGTATCAAAAAACCTTAAGCTACAAAATTACTTGATGGATCATGTTGCTTAGAATGTGAGTGATAAGAAACAGTTATAAAATAAAATAATTAAAAATCATAATAATTAGGCCCCTAAATCTCGTTACTCACAAACTGCATAACTTGACATATCAAGTTATAAATAACTTTAGAGGATTCTAATCCATCTGTTTGACACGACCCTAACCAACTGTTAAAATTACCTACATATAATATCATGTTATTTTGAAGTTTGATACATTATAAAACACTTAACCATGATGCTGTTGTTAAGCAACCATTTTTGTTACATCAGAAAATGCTATTGTTAAGCATTAACAGAATATGGTTTATGGAGGCACTTGGAACGATTTTAGTTTATAACAGGCCCGAGTATAATATTCATAGGTATAACAACATGCACTTGTTTCCAAACTTGGTCAAACTTGTGATTCGTATCTACTCTAATGGTGACTGGAATAATTTTCTGGCTCTCTTAAACCATATGCCTAATCTCGAGCATATTACCTTTGCTGATGTAAGTTTACGTGTACCTACAGATTTCTTTATACCATCAATAATGATAGGGGAAAAACTAGTTATATATTGACTTTGATATGTAGAAACTGTTTATCTTATTTTTTGGGGACATTTGCTTATCGATAGGGGTTTCTACTTTTCCCACTTACGGACCCTTATTACATGAGTCAGAATCCGCGACATGAAGCACCAGCTTGTTTGCGGTTGAATGTGAAGGAAGTAGTTATACGTAATCGTAAAGCTATACAAGAGGAAGAGTTTGTCGTTATAAGTTATCTTCTGAAACACGCGAACAATTTGGAAGTGATGACAATAAATTCTTATCAAGGTGATGATAATTTGCGGTTGAAGTTGATGAACATGCAGTTAGAAAACTTCGCTCGTGGTTCCCATTTGTTTAGGATTGAATTCGTTACTTGTTTCAGTTTACGGTAATTATCATATTCTGGTGGTTGTTGATTGATCCTTTGCAAGACTCAGATTATTCAATCCTTTATGTTTCTTAATTTGTATGAGATGGAAAATATGGCATAGTTTTAACTCATATTTAGATTAGAAGTTCATTTGTTGACTTAATTTTCACTTTGCTAAAGGTCAAATGTCACATTGTTATTATTAGGTTTGCAAATCATTGGTTGTGAAAGTAGTACAGATATAGAACGATACAAGTATAACAAGTGTTGTAAAAAACCCGATTACTCGCCGATTAATCCCCGATTAATCATTTTTAAGAGCAATCCGTTCCGATTTTTCAAAATTCGTTTAATTAATCGGTCAACGTCAATTGTTGAGTCAAAATTGAATTCGGTAATCAAAGTCGGTCAAAGACAAAATTGATCAGCATTTTAACATGAATTATGTTTATGTTAAAGTTTATGTTTATGTTTATGATTTTCATCTATATTTACACATAATTTTTGAAATTTAATATTTAAATGCATAAAGTACAATCCGATTAATCCCCGAATTACCGATTAATCCTTCCAAAGTCCTAACCGATTAATTCTCGAATAGCGAGTTTTGCAACCTTGAGTATAACGATTGATATGCACATGTAAAATTTGTAGACACCAAAGAACCAGCGATGCTATCGTTCATTTCTAATGCTACACATGATTGATCTACTGGTACCTGAAAATCAAAAAGTTCACAAAAACAATTAAACATAAAAGCATTGTTAGATAAGAATGTAATAATTTTTATTGATTTACCTTTGGGCATAGAAAATATACGTGGGTGCTTAAACGGGAGACAAAAATGAGCAGAATAGACCGGGTGATGATGTCGTTGGAGGTATTGGAGGACATGCCTGACATTCGTTTGGTGGCGTTCGGTAGATATACGCCGTTACTAGTATTTGTTGAGATATGGAAACTTTAAACAAAAGGAAAGAAATCAAATTAGCTTGGAGATTAAGTTAGCTTGGAAGCCAAGTTTTACTTAGGGAGCAAGTATTTTATTTATGGATTGCCTTTGGCTTGAAGGACAAGTTAGCTTATTCAACAAGTAGCTAGCTTTAATGCTTAACTATAAATAGACCCCTAGCCTCATTGTAATTGTGTGCACGAAAATAATAAGAAAATTTCTCTGGTTTGTGCCCGTGGAGTAAACCCTTCTCCGTGTTTGGAGTTGTGATATAACCACGTTAAATCCATGTGTCGTTTATTTATCGTTTATTGCTTTAGCTAATTCGTTTGTCGTTCGTGGGTGTATGATTAGATTAAATCATACGTCTTGTTTGGGTCCAATAATTCTTACAAGTGGTATCAAGAGCTCATGGTTTCGAGTGGGAGCGATGGCGAGTTGAAAGCATGAATAAACGATAGATCTGGGGTTTGTGCAACATGGATCGAGATCAAGAGACTTAGTTGATCACGAAGAACTCGCGGGTATGGTCTATGTACTCGTGATATAATCTATTATAATTGTATATGATTACTAATAGATTATTATGGTGGCTCGCGGTGGTAACGGAGTTGGTGATCGGATCGATAAGTTAAGTTGCGGGAGAGATTTTTTTTCAAAATTTGGATGTTCAGAAATTGCTGCAGAAGAAAATTCATAGCGGGTTCGTTAACCGTTGGATCGTCATGATACTTTAATTGGCGGTTGTCGACTCATAGATCTAATCGTGTTCAAAATTTCGTAGAGATCGGACCGTTCAATTGGGAGATTTGTTTTTTCGAAGTTGCAGCAACTCAGGTAAGGGTTTAATTGCGCAGCTGTAGTAGAAAAATCATTTCCGGTTCGTCTACTGTTGGATCGACCTGAAAATTGGGGTGTAGGTGGTTGACAAGTAGATCTAGAGGCTGTAAAATTTTGAAAGTGATGGGACTGTTAGATTTGTAGTTATGTGTTTTCGAAGTTGACAGCCGTCATGAAAACCCTTGGAGTTTAGCAGAAGTAGAAAATTCATTGTAAATTCGTCTACCATTGGATCGATCTGAAATTGTTACTGGTATTGCAAAACATTCGGTTCTACTGGTGGTTTAAATTTGGTCATGATCGGACCGTTGGATTCTGAGATACGATTTTTCGAATCTGGGCAGTTTTCAGGGTGAACTTTTTTCGGGTTTTGATGACGCGAGTGCGAGATAGTTTAGTCTCGAAAACTTCGGGCGATACGAGCTGGATATTTTGGAATGTTGGCTTGTTACAGAAGCTCACGAGGGTGATCTCTCTCAGGTTTGGGGTTTGGATAACGAGGGGATTACATCCGGGTTATTATCGACAGTGGGAGTTATCGGAGAAGTTTTTTATGCTTGTGGTTTTGAAACGGGACGACCAAAGGTTTTGGTTGGATATTCCAAAGTGTGTGGAATATGCAGGTGGGTTAGAGCTTCTCTTACTAAGGAGAGATTAGTTGACGAAGGGTGTCGGATAGAACGCGTTCGACCAGTGCTCACTGTTTTGGGTGATGTTTGGTTCAACAAACGAGCTTTTTCCTTCGGGGTTACCAATTAGGAGTTCTTAGGTGATTGATGGAGTGGATAATCTTGTAAGTCCTGGAACTTGAAGCTTTCAAGATATTGTTGAGAGTATCGGGAACTCGGAGTGAGTTTGGGAACTGACAGAAGTATCAGGTAAGTGGGAGTTGGACGACTAGTGGGAGTTGTAGAGATGGTTGTACGATATGTTTCTCTGATTTTCACAGTGTTAGTGCGTCGATTCCGACTAGATACTCTGGTACTTGTTTACTCTCCAATGGCAAAGAAATTTGCAACTGATTGGGTGGTACGGAACAGATTCTTCTCTGGCAGCCGCAGTTTATTTTTCTTACTCGTACAGTGGGAGAATGCTTGAGATTGAGAAGATGGGATCGTGAAATTCATAGCTATGAGGATCAGTGTACCAGCGTGAAAGCGGAAAGTTGAAAGTGTAGATTTCGAGGTTGTGACTGCGTTCTCACTGGAGCCTTGATGAATAGTCTACAAGGGCGTTTGTCAGATTTTTTGATTGCTGGGAAGGAAAATCAGTGATAAACGAAAATTCTGTATGAGGGTGATCATTGACATGTCGGTGACAGGGTTGGCGTGTCTAGAGTGATGAGTTGAGGTGGTTTTGTCTCCTGTTTAAAATCCTGTGATTGAAGTCTCGCACACTTCAATGGTGGCGCAGAAATCGAGAGATGACCCAAGCTAGCAACGACGATCAGATTATTACTCAGCTATTTGAGTGTCGAAAGTCTTCCTTCCCATGACGTGAAAGTGCGGCGTGTCCCGGGTGTTTATTCGGCGGTGTTTAAATGGAGTTCCATAATCGGGTGATCTAGAGTTGTTGTGGGTGTTTAACACAAGTAAAAGGTGAAGATTACGTTTTGGCAAGTGTAGTTGAAGTACTCTTTATAGAAAGCTGCTAACTTGTTGGTTAGAATGTGCATGTCCCATGAAGCTTTCTTGGAGGTATAGATGGGTAGGTTTATCAAAGTCAAGACAGGTAATCTGGTATGGGTTTGTTCAAAGTCTCCAAGTGGGAGATTGTTGAGATATGGAAACTTTAAACAAAAGGAAAGAAATCAAATTAGCTTGGTGATTAAGTTAGCTTGGAAGCCAAGTTTTACTTAGGGAGCAAGTATTTTATTTATGGATTGCCTTTGGCTTGAAGGACAAGTTAGCTTATTCAACAAGTAGCTAGCTTTAATTCTTAACTATAAATAGACCCCTAGCCTCATTGTAATTGTGTGCACGAAAATAATAAGAAAATTTCTCTGGTTTGTGCCCGTGGAGTAAACCCTTCTCCGTGTTTGGAGTTGTGATATAACCACGTTAAATCCATGTGTCGTTTATTTATCGTTTATTGCTTTAGCTAATTCATTTGTCGTTCGTGGGTGTATGATTAGATTAAATCATACGTCTTGTTTGGGTCCAATAATTCTTACAAGTGGTATCAAGAGCTCATGGTTTCGAGTGGGAGCGATGGCGAGTTGAAAGCATGAATAAACGATAGATCTGGGGTTTGTGCAACATGGATCGAGATCTAGAGACTTAGTTGATCACGAAGAACTCGCGGGAATGGTCTATGTACTCGTGATATAATCTATTATAATTGTATATGATTACTAATAGATTATTATGGTGGCTCGCGGTGGTAACGGAGTTGGTGATCGGATCGATAAGTTAAGTTGCGGGAGAGATTTTTTTTCAAAATTTGGATGTTCAGAAATTGCTGCAGAAGAAAATTCATAGCGGGTTCGTTAACCGTTGGATCGTCATGATACTTTAATTGGCGGTTGTCGACTCATAGATCTAATCGTGTTCAAAATTTCGTAGAGATCGGACCGTTCAATTGGGAGATTTGTTTTTTCGAAGTTGCAGCAACTCAGGTAAGGGTTTAATTGCGCAGCTGTAGTAGAAAAATCATTGCCGGTTCGTCTACAGAGTTTTAGGGGAAACACACTTTGTGTAATTGTGAGCTAGGGGAGGAAGGCGTAAGCATTCTTTGGGTGTGACTTAGTATTTATACTCATACTAAGTTACTTACAATTTATCACATAGACACTAAGCCTAGCAAACTCATCCCTTGATCAATCACAAATCTATATCTATTATTATTGGGAATTTCTATTCCTAACAATCTCCCCCTTAGATATATGATGTGATTGATAATCTTTAGCTTTTGACAAATCTTTTGAGAAACTCGTCTTTGCCAAAGATAAATGATAAATCTTCAACTCAAAACTTTTGAAGCAATCTTTTCTCTGAACCAATCTCCAATCTTGAAAACTTCATCGAAATTCTAATGCTGAGGATTATATAAGATACGTTGAGCATATATCTTTAAACTTTGTGGTACGTTGCAGCATTCATCGAATCTTTATCTTTCTTGAAATGCTCGAGGTTAGAGAATATGAGTGACATTTGAGGGGCATGTGATTTGACTTTGTATCTTCGAAAATCTTGTAGATAATCTTGTGCTCCCCCTTAGATGTAGAGTTGTAACTTCCATTACTCCCTCTCAAACAAACAAATCTTTATAAACTAATACTCCAAAGTCTTGACATTTTGTTGCATTGAATCCGAGTAAAAGAGTCTTTCTAGATGTCTTGTAATTTGTTGGATATGACAATATCATCTTTCATCAATATATTCTCCCCCTCATGATGACCTCGAATCTTCATGGTCATCATGCTTGGTGAATGATGCGACAAATTACATACGAACATATAATGGGTAAAGAAATGTGTTAACCAGAGCAAAACCTTAGTTTTAGGTTTGCGACACGGTACATGTATCAAATTGACTAACTCCAAATCTTCATCATATTTACTAACACCGTGACCATCTCCTCCAGATGTGTTATTGACTAACTCCTTGACTATCTCCTCCAGATGTGTTAGATGTACCAACATCTTCCTTAACATCTGATGTACCAATATTCTTCCTTGACATAGTTCGAATAAGTACCCCATATAGCTTTCTTTTCTCCCGCATTAATCAAAATTGTCATGATCATCTCGTTGAGGACTTAACACTGAGCTACATGAAGTTATATGATAATATTCGTTAACTTTGTGAAGCACGTAAACTTGGTGCTAACATCTAGACTCTGTGCTAAGCTTCGAATCAATGCACGTTGATAAACAACATTTACAATGTCTTTGAAGGAGAGATGTGGTAAACTGGAGGAGGATGGCAGTGAAGAACCTATCGATGTCGGTGAAAGTGTTTGAGTCGTCGTGAGGACGGGTTTTGGGATATTTATGAGTGGCGAAGGAATGAAGATGATAGGCGGTGAAGTCAAAAAGATTTGATCCCCGGGTAAATAAGGACCTTGATTTTTTGAAAATTCAAGCTAGTTGTGAAACTAGACAGTTTTGAAAATGACATGCTAGTGGTATCACTGGGCAAGTTTTTCTGAAATCGAAACTTTTTTCGGATTTGGGTACCTCACCTGTATTGGTTGGTTCGGGAGTTACCTCAGCGGATGGTGAGTGATGATACGCATAATGACCCATCTCTAAAAAGACACTAAGTAGCAGTATCCCGGATGAGGTTCACCCGGCATAGCCCATCCCGGGAAAGAACATCTTCCCGACATCACCGCAGTAACCTGACCAGAGGGTTACTTATGTATGAACCGGAACGATCATACCGGACAGAGGCTAGTCGGGGATGCTATGTAAAAATCCATCCCAGACAAGCATGCACGCTACCGGCATCACCAAGCCGGATGCAAAAGCGTTAAGAAGACAAGGACTATGTTGACACGCAAATAATCCTGTTGGTAAACTGGCAACAAATCTTGCCCGTTCATAACAGAAACCGTGAAGAAACACTTGGAATAAGCACAAGACAAGTCCTTCTCGATTAATCAAGGCATTCGTCCGTCACGACTTGGTCGGATTTACCATGATCCCGGAATTATCATGTCCTCCCGGTTTAATTATCCTGGCCCGGAACAAGTTTACATCCCGGGATAAGCACGCCTTCCCTGGATAAGCATGCTGTCCCGGAACAAGTGCATTGTCCCGGAATAGACACTTCATCCCAGAATAAGTGCACTATCCTAGAACGAGTACTTGACCTCGGAACAAACATACAAACAAACTACACGCCATGTCAGCCCGTGAATCTAGAAAAGTTTGTTAAGATCTGTTCGGTTATTCCCATGAAAGGGACATGTGCCACGTCAGCCCTCAGGATGAACAAAGTTTGTTACAACCATGAAAGGGACATGTGCCACGTCACCATTCCCTCATAATATCTATAAATACACAAACAAAATCATTCATTCAATAACATTGGATGCACTAACGTTACTCTGTGACGCCCCGTACAAAACCATCATGTACGAATCGTCAACAACAGGTCTATTACACGGTATACTACTACATGCTGTTTTAAAACGAGTTTTGCATTCATGAAAAGATAATGTTTTTACAAAAGATAACGTGACACAAAGGTGGTTACAAAGTCATTATTCAAAATAACATAAGTTGCGAATGCAAAATAAAAGTTCCATGATTGAGGCATCTCTAAGTAATGCAACGGAAGTCTAACACAGCGAGTCTGTAACAGCAAGTCTATAACACCAAGACAGCAAGTCTAACAGCGGAAGCAACAACGTCTAAGCACCTGAGAAATACACGCTTAAAAGTCAACACGAAAGTTGGTGAGCTATAGTTTGTATTCAGTAATGTAATGTAGACCACGAGATTTCGTATTCAAAACAGTATGAAAAGTATATGCTTATCCGTGGGCACACGGTAACTAACTTAACGTAATAATAATACCCCCTAAAAGTACACTTGGCGAGTGCGTATGTCCTCGAAGTATAAAACACCCGTTAAATGCTAGAGCGACTAGCCCGAGTGGGGATTTCAAACCCTATGGATCCATATCTAATATTCGCGTTCACCGGTTAAAAAACCAATGATTGAACGTTACCGTGCTAAGGGGAATCTTTGTGCCGTTATGTCACCCACACATATATAAAGTTTAAGTACTCGTGTCTAGTATGTAAAACATAAAAGCGCATGTATTCTCAGTCCTAAAAATAGTTAAAGTAAAAAGGGAAGCTATAACTCACAGTGAATGTGTGGTAAAGTCGATATGAAAAGTATGCAAGTAGTAAGTCGGTCCGAAAGGTCATCAACCTAAGTCAAAGGTCACTAAGTCAGTATATTGTCCCCAAAAGTTTAAGAGTGAATAAATTAAGTCTTAAGTATCGTCATCATCATCATCATCATTATCATCATACGTAAAAGATAAAGTAAGTTTTCAACAAGAATAGAGATCGAAACAAAAGGCTGACTTCGGACAGCTGCTGCGACCTCTATACAGAATGAAAAAATGCGTGGTTAGTGGCTAAGGCTCCGTATATGAGTCCTCTAACCGCTATCCAATTTTTAGATTCTAACTCGATGTCGTTTGACCGTGGCGACGGTTCAAGCGCGAGTAGGTCAGAATTTTTCAGCACGTCGTTATAACGGCGTAGTGACTTTCAGAAGGCTATAAATCCTAAACCGTATATTGGATTTAGGAGAGTCCTAAAAGAAAAGTCATCTACTCGAAACGAACTATCTGAAAATCAATTTTACAGAAGTCCTAGGAGTCTGATCAGACCCCTAAAAACAGCAAACAAGTGCTCTGGTGGGTTTCTTGGTGCTTAATGCTCATCACCGTTCTCATCCTTGATGCGTGTAAGCTTCAAGTGTACAACTCTTTGATGTTTTAGCATCACTTTGACCAAGTTTCAACTATCAAAACACAACTAAGAGTAAAATCTAACATTCTACAAGTTTTGAACATCAAGGTTGCCTCTTTATTGCATAAACACAATAAAGCTTCAACCTTTGTCCTTTTTACGCAAGTTTATGCATCTCCATCATATGAGATGATGAAGACTTGATCTTTATCATCCCAAAAATCACAAAAAGGTTCCAAGTAAGTGAGATATACAATGATAACTTAGATCTCAAGTATTAACAAAACCCTAAACTAGAAAGCTTGGATCTTTACAAGATTAATGAGACCATAAGCTAGAAAGTTAAGATCTAACGAAAGTAATGAGACCATAAGCTAAAAAGATAAGATCTTTAACAAAATAATGAAACCCTAAGCTAAAAAGCTTGGATCTTTAATGTTCTTGAAGATCCTTAAAGCAAAAGACTAGATCTTCAAGTTACATGAAGATCATAAACACAAGTTTTGATCTTTTTAACAAAATAAAGGAATCATAAGCTAGAAAACTTAGATCCAATAAAGTAATGAAGATTCAAAGCTAGAAAGCTTGAATCTTTCATGTTCTTGAAGGATTCAAACCAAAGTTTGAATCTACAAGATATAACAAGATCAAGAAGCTAAAAAGCTTGATCCTTGCATGATGATGATGATGTCGAAAATGAGAAGAGAAGAAGAAGAAGAAAATTTAAAACTTACACTTTTTAGAGTGAGAAAGGCTAGAGAGAGAATTAGAGAGTAAGTGTGTGTAAAATGTGAATGAGATTAAGTGTGAAATGGGTGAAAATGGCTTGGTATTTATAGTGAAGGTGGTGGTAGTTGGCCGTGGGGTTTAGGGGGGACAAGGGGGACACCTTTTTTTCTTTTCGGTTAATGGTGGTCTAAAGTTGGTGCTTATGTTGGGATCCCATGCAACAATTGTGATTATGCTTAACAAAAATGCTAGTATGTTCCCTCTAATAAATGGGTATTTGTCTTACATTTATATGGGTCATAAACTTATTAAAATTAGGCTAATTAAATAATCCATTAGCTAGAGTAGGGTGGGCTTGAGTCCAACACGGTAGAAAGTCCAACAAGACTAACTAGTGAGCATAAGTAAATTACTAAGCGTAATTAAGCAACTAAAATCCCAAGTAATTGTTATTAGAAAATAAAAATTAGTATTACGTAGTCGTAATATTTCAGTTATGACAAAAGTTAAATGTGTACCAAAACACATAGCTCGTTCTCAACGTCACGTGACACTAACGGTCGTAAAAGCATTCGGGGATCAAGTTAAGTAACTAAGTACTTAATGGCACGTTGTATGATATTAACGAAAGTAATTAATCATGAAATAAGATCCCAGAATATAAAACAACACAGTACGCACAAATACGCAGTTTCGCAGAAAGTAACAAGCACAAAAGTAAGTCGAAAAAGTCGGGTCATTACATTACCCACCTGTTAATGAAAATTTCATCCCGAAATTTTAAGATGAGGTAGACGGTAGAGTTGTGAAGAGGTGAGGATACTTCTGCATCATCTGATCCTCTCGTTCCCAAGTAAACTCAGGTCCTCGTTTAGCATTCCAACGAACTCGGACAATTGGAATCTTGTTGCATTTCAAGGTTTTGACCTCACGGTCCATAATTTCAACAGGTTCTTCCATGAAGTGGAGTTTGTCATCTATCGTAAGCTCCTCAAGTGGTATGACAAGTTCTGGTTCAGCAAGACATTTCTTCAGGTTCAACACGTGGAAAGTGGGATGAACTGCACTCAACTGAGGCGGAAGATCCAAATGGTAAGCAACGGGTCCAACACGCTCCAAGACTTCAAAAGGACCAATATATCGCGAATTTAGCTTCACACGCTTTTCGAAACGGATTACACATTTCCAAGGTGCGACTTTCAACATCACTCGGTCACCTACTTGGAATTTCGCGATCTTTACGCTTAAGATCGGCATAGCTCTTTTGATGATCACGGGCCGTCTTGAGCCTCGCTTGAATTTAGAGAATCTTCTCGGTTGTTTCATGGACGATTTCGGGTCCAGTGATTTTCTTTTCACCTAATTCAGCCCAACAGATAGGAGAACGAAATATGCGGCCATATAAAGCTTCGAAAGGTACGGCCTTAATGCTCGCGTGATAGCTATTGTTGTAAGAGAATTCGGCCAGCGGCAAATGCTTTTCCCAAGCCTTCGCAAAATCAATTACACAAGCACGCAACAAGTCCTCCAGGGTTTGAATCATGCGTTCGATCTGTCCGTCGGTTTGCGGGTGATACACAGTACTCATGTCTAAACGTGTTCCCAAAGCTTCTTGTAAAGAACGCCAAAATCTAGAAGCGAAACGGGCGTCTCGGTCTGAAATAATCGATAAGGGTACACCGTGTCAAGATATAACTACCTTTATGTATAGTTGCGCGAGTTTCTTCATCGTATCAGTTTCCTTCATGGATAGAAAGTGTGCAGATTTGGTAAGACAGTCAATGATAACCCAGATGGTATCATAACCTCCTACCATCTTCGGTAGCTTCGTGATGAAGTCCATTTTTATTCCTTCCCACTTCCATTGCGGGATTTCGGGTTACTGAAGTAACGTGGATGGCCTCTGATGTTCGGCCTTGATCTTAGAACAAGTTAAACACTTTTCGACGTAAGTCGCAACATCCTTCTTGAGGTTTGGCCACCAATATTGAACCTTGAGGTCGTGGTACATCTTACCAGCTCCTGGATGAATCGAATACCTTAACTTGTGAGCTTCATCTAGAATAAGGCTTCGTAAATCTTCATAACTAGGCACCCAGATTCTTCTGGCAAAATATCGAAGTCCAGTCTCTTTGACTCGAATAGAGAGACGAGAATGTTCAAGTGCTCTTGAGCAATATTCTCCTCCTTGAGAGCTTCCTCTTGGGCTACACGGATTTAGCTATTGAGATTTGTATGAATGGTGACGTTTAAGGCTCGGACACGAAGGGGTACCATTCTTTCCTTTCAGCTCAAGGCATCGGCTACAACATTTGCCTTGCCAGGGTGGTAACGAAGTTCACAATCATAATCGTTCAACGTCTCGATCCACCGTCGCTGTCTCATGTTTAGTTGCTTCTGATCAAATATGTGTTGGAGGCTTTTGTGATCGGTGAAGATAGTGCTCTTGGTTCCATACAGATAGTGTCTCCAAAGTTTGAGTGCAAAGACAACGGCTCCAAGCTCGAAATCGTGAGTCGTGTAGTTTCGCTCGTGAATCTTCAGTTGTCGAGAGGTGTAAGCAATAACCTTCTTCCGTTGCATCAATACGCACCCAAAACCTTGTCGGGAGGCATCGCAATACACAACGAAATCATCGCTGCCTTCGGGAAGGGATAGAATAGGAGCGGTGGTCAACTTCTGCTTCAGGGTTTGGAATGTCGACTCTTGCTCGGTTGCCCAAATGAACTTCTTCCCCTTGTGAGTTAACGTGGTCAAAGGACGCGCAATCAAAAAGAAACCTTCGATGAATCTACGATAATAACCGACGAGGCCTAAAATTTGGTGGATATTAGTAGGAGTAGTGGGTGTTTCCCACTTGATGATGGCTTCGATCTTTGTGGGATCGACTTTGATACCCTGATCGCTCATAATATGACCAAGAAATTGGACTTCCTTCAACCAAAATTCACACTTGGAGAATTTAGCATAGAGTTGCTCTTGTCTCAAGAGTTCAAGCATGAGTCGAAGATGTTGCTCATGTTCTTCTTCGATTTTGGAATAGATTAGGATATCGTCTATGAATACAATAACGAATTTGTCCAGGTACGGCTTGCATACGTGATTCATGGGATCTATAAACACGGCAGGAGCGTTGGTTAACCAGAATGGCATCACCAGAAACTCATAGTGACCATAACGAGTTCGGAACGCAGTCTTCAGCACATCGCTCTCCTTCACCCTCAACTGGTGTATTATAGTGGTAATACTGTAGTCTACTGCAACAGGAGAAAGGAAAGCAGGAAAATATTCATGAGTTGACCCTCTTTAAGCTTTCTCTTTCTGCTCGCTCCTGTTAACGAATGAATTTACTACTTGTGTCACTGACATTCCATTAGCATGGTGGACTATAGACCGGCTTTCACGTTCACTCTACAGGAAGGGGACTTAGATTAATCGATTCAATGGGCGAACTGCTTTCCTTATAACTTGATCGTAAATCGATCTTGGAGTAAATGCTGGATCCTTGCAGCTGATCAAAAAGATCGTCAATCCTGGGAAGGGGATACTGATTCTTGATCGTCAACTTGTTCAGTAATGATAATCGATACACATGCGGAAAGATCCATCCTTCTTCTTCACGAACAAAACAGGTGCACCCCAAGGCGATGAACTCGGTCAGATAAATCCATGGTCTAGCAGTTCCTGCAGTTAACTCTGCAACTCTTGTAGTTCGGAAGGTGCAAGAAGATAAGGAGAGCGAGCTACAGGTGCAGCTCCTGGCACTAGTTCGATCTGAACCTCCACTGATCTCGGCGGCAGTAATCCCGGCAATTTTTCTGGAAAGACGTCGGGAAATTCGTTCACAATTCATACATCGTCCACGCTTTTCTCCTCTGTTTCTAACTTCTTCACGTGCGCCAAAACAGCAAAACACCCCTTTTTCATAACCTTTTGTGCCTTCAAGCAATTAATAAGGTTCTGCTTCAGGCTACATCTCTCTCCGTAAACAATTAGTGGCTCACCATCTTCACGTGGTATACGAAGAATCTTCTCTCCACAAATAACTTCTGCTCTTACCTTGGATAACCAGTCCATACCGACTATCACATCAAAACTCCCCAACTTAATGGGTATCAAATTGTAGTGACCCGAACTTTTCCATGTTTATATATATTAATTGAGATTGATATTTACATGATTAAATGTTTCCAACATGTTAAGCAATCAAACTTGTTAAGACTTGATTAATTGAAATATGTTTCATATAGACAATTGACCACCCAAGTTGACCGGCGATTAACGAACGTTAAAACTTGTAAAAACGACATGACGATATATATATGGATATACATATGGTTAACATGAGATTATGATAAGTAAGTATCTCCATAAGTATATTAACAATGAGTTATATACATATAAACAAGACTACTAACTTAAGGATTTCGAAACGAGACATATATGTAACGATTATCGTTGTAACGACATTTAAATGTATATACATGTAGTGTATTTAGATGTATTAAAATACTTTTGGAAGACTTCAAGACATATATCAAAACACTCATACTTAACGAAAATGGTTATAGTTACTTTTCCATTCTTTTCTTTCATCAAGAATTCTAGTCGTATTCTTACCCGTATTATACACAGCTTCAAAACGTACTTACTATGAGTATATACCAATAGGAACTAGCATGGGATTCCACTCTTGATTATGTCATGTATGACTAATCAATTTTAACTTCTACCATGAGCTAGTCAACTAACTAGAACTCCTTTTAACCCCACTCACCACTCACCAATTACCACTCATCATTCACTCCATTTCACTTCCAATTCTCTTTCTAATTCTCTCTCAACACACACACACACACACTATTATGAACGTATTTTTCCAGTAGTTAATCATCATCTTCATTAAAAATCACTTCAAGAATCAAGCTATAATCATCATAGGAAGAACACTTCAAGAACACTTCAAAAATCCCTTCAAGTTTACTAATTTACTTCCAAGCTTTCTAATCCATTCCAAGTAATCATCTAAGATCAAGAAACCTTTGTTATATACAGTAGGTTATCTTTCTTATTCAAGGTAATATTCATATTCAAACTTTAATTCAATTTCTATAACTATAAACTATCTTAATTCGAGTAAAAAATCTTACTTGAACTTGTTTTTGTGTCATGATCCTACTTCAAGAACTTTCAAGCCATCCAAGATCCTTTGAAGCTAGATCATTTCTTGTCACTTCCAGTAGGTTTACCTACTAAACTTGAGGTAGTAATGATGTTCATAACATTATTCGATTCATATATATAAAACTATCTTATTCGAAGGTTTAAACTCGTAATCACTAGAACATAGTTTAGTTAATTCTAAACTTGTTCGCAAACAAAAGTTAATCCTTCTAACTTGACTTTTAAAATTAACTACACACATGTTCTATATCTATATGATATGCTAACTTAATGATTTAAAACCTGGAAACACGAAAAACACCGTAAAACCGGATTTACGCCGTCGTAGTAACACCGCGGGCTGTTTTGGGTTAGTTAATTAAAAACTATGATAAACTTTGATTTAAAAGTTGTTATTCTGAGAAAATGATTTTTATTATGAACATGAAACTATATCCAAAAATTATGGTTAAACTCAAAGTGGAAGTATGTTTTCTAAAATGGTCATCTAGACGTCGTTCTTTCGACTGAAATGACTACCTTTACAAAAACGACTTGTAACTTATTTTTCTGACTATAAACCTATACTTTTTCTGTTTAGATTCATAAAATAGAGTTCAATATGAAACCATAGCAATTTGATTCACTCAAAACGGATTTAAAATGAAGAAGTTATGGGTAAAACAAGATTGGATAATTTTTCTCATTTTAGCTACGTGAAAATTGGTAACAAATCTATTCCAACCATAACTTAATCAACTTGTATTGTATATTATGTAATCTTGAGATACCATAGACACGTATACAATGTTTTGACCTATCATGTCGACACATCTATATATATTTCGGAACAACCATAGACACTCTATATGTGAATGTTGGAGTTAGCTATACAGGGTTGAGGTTGATTCCAAAATATATATAGTTTGAGTTGTGATCAATACTGAGATACGTATACACTGGGTCGTGGATTGATTCAAGATAATATTTATCGATTTATTTCTGTACATCTAACTGTGGACAACTAGTTGTAGGTTACTAACGAGGACAGCTGACTTAATAAACTTAAAACATCAAAATATATTAAAAGTGTTGTAAATATATTTTGAACATACTTTGATATATATGTATATATTGTTATAGGTTCGTGAATCAACCAGTGGCCAAGTCTTACTTCCCGACGAAGTAAAAATCTGTGAAAGTGAGTTATAGTCCCACTTTTAAAATCTAATATTTTTGGGATGAGAATACATGCAGGTTTTATAAATGATTTACAAAATAGACACAAATACGTGAAACTACATTCTATGGTTGAATTATCGAAATCGAATATGCCCCTTTTTATTAAGTCTGGTAATCTAAGAATTAGGGAACAGACACCCTAATTGACGCGAATCCTAAAGATAGATCTATTGGGCCTAACAAACCCCATCCAAAGTACCGGATGCTTTAGTACTTCAAAATTTATATCATATCCGAAGGGTGTCCCGGAATGATGGGGATATTCTTATATATGCATCTTGTTAATGTCGGTTACCAGGTGTTCACCATATGAATGATTTTTATCGCTATGTATGGGATGTGTATTGAAATATGAAATCTTGTGGTCTATTGTTACGATTTGATATATATAGGTTAAACCTATAACTCACCAACATTTTTGTTGACGTTTAAAGCATGTTTATTCTCAGGTGAATACTAAGAGCTTCCGCTGTTGCATACTAAAATAAGGACAAGATTTGGAGTCCATGTTTGTATGATATTGTGTAAAAACTGCATTCAAGAAACTGATTTCGATGTAACATATTTGTATTGTAAACCATTATGTAATGGTCGTGTGTAAACAGGATATTTTAGATTATCATTATTTGATAATCTACGTAAAGCTTTTAAACCTTTATTTATGAAATAAAGGTTATGGTTTGTTTTAAAAATAAATGCAGTCTTTGAAAAACGTCTCATATAGAGGTCAAAACCTCGCAACGAAATCAATTAATATGGAACATTTTTAATCAATAAGAACGGGACATTTCAGTTGGTATCAGAGCGTTGGTCTTAGAGAACCAGAAAATTTGCATTAGTGTGTCTTATCGAGTTTGTTAGGATGTATTAGTGAGTCTGGTTTTCGACCGTGTTTTCTTTAAAAATGATTGCTTAACATTTTTGTTGGAAACTATATATTTTTAACATATGAATATTATGTGATATATTAATCTCTTAACGTGTTTGATATTATGTGATAGATGTCTACCTCTAGAACAAGTCCCATTGACTCACCTAATAATAATGAAGAGTTAAATGTAAATTGGAATGATTCATGGACTGATTCACAAGTTCCCGAAGAGGAACCGGAAGAAGAGTCGGAACCGGAAGAAGAATCGGAACCGGAACCGGAAGAAGAAATAGAACCGGTGGGGGAAATAATAAAACGGTTAAGTAAAAGAGAATCCTCAACCAACCGACCAAGGTTAATTATGGTCGATGGTGTTTCCGCCAAGGAAGCAAAATATTGGGAGGATTACCAATTCTCCGATGAATCGGATTCCGACGAGAATTCCGATGATGTTATTGAAATTTCCCCAACTGAATTTAAAAAGGCAAAAGAAAATAATAAGGGAAAGGGCATAAAAATAGAGAAATCTAATTCCAACCCCGATGAACTTTATATGTATCGTCAACCCCCGAAGTCCTTAAGTTGTAACAATGACCCGGGAACCTCTAAACCACCAGGTTTTTCTAAACCAATGTGGACAACGACGGCTCGTATTAGGGGAACATCATATATCCCTAGAAACTTGGCAAAACGAACCAAAACCGAACAAGAAGAAACGAGCGAGTCAGAATAAGATAGTTGTATTCGTGTGGTGTAATATATGTAATATAGTGTGCTTATGCTTTATGATATATGTAAAAATTGCTTGTATTAATAAGTATTTTTTTTTATGAATCTAACTCTTATCTATTTTACAGTATAAAAACACAAAATGGATAGACAACCCAATATTTTAAGAGACCTACCCGGAGACATGATTGATGAAATCTTGTCTAGAGTCTGTCAGAATTTCTCGGCACAACTATTTAAGGCGAGATAAGTTTGTAAGACATTCGAAGAACGTTCCAAGAATGCCTTGGTTTATAAAAGGCTTTCGTTCGAAAGATGGGGGATATCACATTGGGAAATCCATAAGTTACGATGTGTTTACTTTGACGCATATATTGCGGGGAACCCAAATGCTATTTTACACAACGGGTTAAGAAATTATTTTGACTCAGTATATCCGAATATAGGACTTCGTGATTTAGAAAAAGCGGCTAACATGCAACATAAAGAAGCATGTTATGCTTACGGGTTAGTAATGTTCGCTTCTCACCAAAGTGAGAACAAGAACATCGGGCTACAACTATTAAACAAAACGTTCCCACAAGTGACGGAGTCGGTAATTGGGGTAAGAAATGAGGTTTTTAGATTGTTACGGGACTGTTGGACATTACGTAACCCTCGTCCCTTTGACGACGTTACAACACGCTGTCTTATCAACGGCCATAACGGTTATGTTCCACAAGACCAAGGATGGGAAGTAGTCCTAGTAAAACCAGAATGCATGACTTGTTTCTGGACGTATGAATTACGTGTCTTTATTGCCTTTGCTGAACGACTTGTGTACTAGCTAGAATTATCTTCACAACCATCTTGTATCAAATTTATTGTGTGCTATATTTCATGCTATATGTAACATAAGCGGTATTGTAAGTTTGTAAAATATTGTATAAAAGTTTGAACGCGAAATATTATTATAATCAGTTTTTCATGTAGAATTGTAGTAGTTGAATTGTATATTAGCTACTAAGTATGAACTTAACGGGTAGGTACTACCCGAATTTAAACTTATAAAATGCTAATATGAAGAAAAAGCTTTTATAAATGAGTTCATATTATGCTAATAAATACTATTAACTACTCTTAATATTCTGTATGATTAACTTGTTCCATTTGACTATTTTGAAGGAAATGGCACCGACTACTCGACACACCGTGAATATGAATGAAGAGGAATTCCGTGCTTTTCTAGCTTCAAACATAGCCGCAGTACAGGCTGCGCTACATACCAACAATAACCTTGGATCTGGCAGTACAGGAAATCGTGTAGGATGCACCTACAAAGAATTCACTGCCTGCAAACCTTTGGAATTTGATGGAACCGAAGGACCGATCGAATTGAAACGGTGGACCGAGAAGGTCGAATCGGTGTTTGTCATAAGTAAGTGTACTGAAGAGGACAAAGTGAAGTACGCTACGCATACCTTCACAGGTTCTGCGTTAACATGGTGGAATACCTATCTAGAGCAAGTGGGACAAGATGATGCGTACGCACTACCGTGGTCAGCATTCAAGCACTTGATGAACGAGAAGTACCGTCCCAGAACCGAGGTCAATAAGCTCAAGACAGAACTTAGAGGGTTACGAACCCAAGGATTTGATATTACCACGTACGAAAGACGATTCACAGAATTGTGCCTATTGTGTCCGGGAGCATTCGAAGATGAGGAAGAGAAGATCGACGCGTTTGTGAAAGGATTACCGGAAAGAATCCAAGAAGATATAAGTTCACACGAGCCCGCCTCCATACAACAGGCATGTAGAATGGCTCACAAACTAGTGAACCAGATTGAAGAAAGAATTAAAGAACAGACTGCTGAAGAGGCCAATGTGAAGCAAGTCAAAAGAAAGTGGGAGAAAAACGGTGATAAGAATCACCAATACAACAACAACAACAATTACAACAATAATCGCAACAATTATCCCAACAATCACAACATCAATCGCAACTACAACAAACGGCCCAACAACAACAACAACAACAACAACAGCAACTACAACAATCATCCCAACAACAATAATAACCGCAACAACAACAACAATCAGAAGCAGCTATGCCAAAGGTGTGAAAAGTATCACTCGGGGTTCTGCACCAAATTTTGCAACAAGTGTAAAAGAAATGGTCATAGCGCGGCGAAGTGTGAGGTCTACGGACCAGGGGTTAATAGAACGAAAGGAACAAATAGTGTCGGAACGAGTAATGGCAGAGCAAGTAGTGTCGGAGCAAGTTATGCCAATGTAGTTTGTTATAAATGTGGAAAACCGGGCCACATTATTACAAATTGCCCGAACCAGGAGAACACGAATGGACAAGGCCGCGGAAGAGTTTTCAATATTAATGCGGCAGAGGCACAGGAAGACCCGGAGCTTGTTACGGGTACGTTTCTTATTGACAATAAATCTGCTTACGTTTTATTTGATTCGGGTGTGGATAGAAGCTATATGAGTAGAGATTTTTGTGCTAAATTAAGTTGTCCATTGACGCCTTTGGATAGTAAATTTTTACTCGAATTGGCAAATGGTAAATTAATTTCAGCAGATAATATATGTCAGAATCGAGAAATTAAACTGGTTAGCGAAACATTTAAGATTGATTTGATACCAGTAGAGTTTGGGAGTTTTGATGTGATAATCGGTATGGACTTGTTGAAAGAAGTGAAAGCAGAGATCGTTTGTTACAAAAATGCAATTCGCATTATACGAGAAAAAGGAAAACTCTTAATGGTGTACGGAGAAAAGGGCAACACGAAGCTACATATTATTAGTAATTTGAAGGCACAAAAACTAATAAGAGAAGGTTGCTATGCTGTTCTAGCACACGTCGAGAAAGTACAAACTGAAGAAAAGAGCATCAATGATGTTCCCATTGCAAAAGAATTTCCCGATGTATTTCTGAAAGAATTACTGGGATTACCCCCACAGCGATCCGTTGAATTTCAAATAGATCTTGTACCAGGAGCTGCACCAATAGCTCGTGCTCCTTACAGACTCGCACCCAGCGAGATGAAAGAACTGCAAAGCCAATTACAAGAACTTTTAGAGCGTGGTTTCATTCGACCAAGCACATCACCGTGGGGAGCTCCTGTTTTGTTTGTCAAGAAGAAAGATGGTACATTCAGGTTGTGTATCGACTACCGAGAGTTGAACAAACTTACCATCAAGAACCGCTACCCACTACCGAGAATCGACGACTTATTTGATCAACTACAAGGCTCGTCTGTTTATTCAAAGATTGACTTACGTTCCGGGTATCATCAAATGCGGGTGAAAGAAGATGATATTCCAAAGACTGCTTTCAGAACACGTTACGATCATTACGCGTTTATGGTCATGCCGTTTGGTTTAACTAATGCACCAGCTGTGTTCATGGACCTTATGAACCGAGTGTGTGGACCATACCTTGACAAGTTTGTCATTGTTTTCATTGATGACATACTTATTTACTCAAAGAATGACCAAGAACACGGTGAACATTTGAGAAAAGTGTTAGAAGTATTGAGGAAGGAAGAATCGTACGCTAAGTTTTCAAAGTGTGCATTTTGGTTGGAAGAAGTTCAATTCCTCGGTCACATAGTGAATAAAGAAGGTATTAAGGTGGATCCGGCAAAGATAGAAACTGTTAAAAAGTGGGAAACCCCGAAAACTCCGAAACACATACGCCAGTTTTTAGGACTAGCTGGTTACTACAGAAGGTTCATCCAAGACTTTTCCAGAATAGTAAAACCCTTGACTGCATTAACGTATAAAGGGAAGAAATTTGAATGGAATGATGAACAAGAGAAAGCGTTTCAGTTATTGAAGAAAAAGCTAACTACGGCACCTATATTGTCATTGCCTGAAGGAAATGATGATTTTGTGATTTATTGTGACGCATCAAAGCAAGGTCTCGGTTGTGTATTAATGCAACGAACGAAGGTGATTGCTTATGCGTCTAGACAATTGAAGATTCACGAACAAAATTATACGACGCATGATTTGGAATTAGGCGCGGTTGTTTTTGCATTAAAGACTTGGAGGCACTACTTATATGGGGTCAAAAGTATTATATATACCGACCACAAAAGTCTTCAACACATATTTAATCAGAAACAACTGAATATGAGGCAGCGTAGGTGGATTGAATTATTGAATGATTACGACTTTGAGATTCATTACCACCCGGGGAAGGCAAATGTGGTAGACGATGCCTTGAGCAGGAAGGACAGAGAACCCATTCGAGTAAAATCTATGAATATAATGATTCATAATAACCTTACTACTCAAATAAAGGAGGCGCAACAAGGAGTTTTAAAAGAGGGAAATTTAAAGGATGAAATACCCAAAGGATCGGAGAAACATCTTAATATTCGGGAAGACGGAACCCGGTATAGGGCTGAAAGGATTTGGGTACCAAAATTTGGAGATATGAGAGAAATGGTACTTAGAGAAGCTCATAAAACTAGATACTCAATACATCCTGGAACGGGGAAGATGTACAAGGATCTTAGGAAATATTTTTAGTGGCCGGGTATGAAAGCCGATGTTGCTAAATACGTAGGAGAATGTTTGACGTGTTCTAAGGTCAAAGCTGAGCATCAGAAACCATCAGGTCTACTTCAACAACCCGAAATCCCGGAATGGAAATGGGAAAACATTACCATGGATTTCATCACTAAATTGCCAAGGACTGCAAGTGGTTTTGATACTATTTGGGTAATAGTTGATCGTCTCACCAAATCAGCACATTTCCTGCCAATAAGAGAAGATGACAAGATGGAGAAGTTAGCACGACTGTATTTGAAGGAAGTCGTCTCCAGACATGGAATACCAATCTCTATTATCTCTGATAGGGATGGCAGATTTATTTCAAGATTCTGGCAGACATTACAGCAAGCATTAGGAACTCGTCTAGACATGAGTACTGCCTATCATCCACAAACTGATGGGCAGAGCGAAAGGACGATACAAACGCTTGAAGACATGCTACGAGCATGTGTTATTGATTTCGAAAACAGTTGAGATCGACATCTACCATTAGCAGAATTTTCCTACAACAACAGCTACCATTCAAGCATTGAGATGGCGCCGTTTGAAGCACTTTATGGTAGAAAGTGCATGTCTCCGATTTGTTGGAGTGAAGTGGGGGATAGACAGATTACGGGTCCGGAGATTATACAAGAAACTACCGAGAAGATCATCCAAATTCAACAACAGTTGAAAACCGCCCAAAGTCGACAAAAGAGCTACGCTGACATTAAAAGAAAAGATATAGAATTTGAAATTGGAGAGATGGTCATGCTTAAAGTTGCACCTTGGAAAGGCGTTGTTCGATTTGGTAAACGAGGGAAATTAAATCCAAGGTATATTGGACCATTCAAGATTATTGATCGTGTCGGACCAGTAGCTTACCGACTTGAGTTACCTCAACAACTCGAGGCTGTACATAACACTTTCCACATCTCGAATTTGAAGAAATGTTTTGCTAAAGAAGATCTCACTATTCTGTTAGATGAAATCCAAATCAACGAAAAACTCCAATTCATCGAAGAACCCGTCGAAATAATGGATCGTGAGGTTAAAAGACTTAAGCAAAACAAGATACCAATTGTTAAGGTTCGATGGAATGCTCGTAGAGGACCCGAGTTCACCAGGGAGCATGAAGATCAGATGAAGAAGAAATACCCGCATCTATTTCCAGAAGATTCGTCAACACCTTCAACAGCTTAAAATTTCGGGACGAAATTAATTTAACGGGTAGGTACTGTAGTGACCCGAAATTTTCCATGTTTATATATATTAATTGAGATTGATATTTACATGATTAAATGTTTCCAACATGTTAAGCAATCAAACTTGTTAAGACTTGATTAATTGAAATATGTTTCATATAGACAATTGACCACCCAAGTTGACCGGCGATTAACGAACGTTAAAACTTGTAAAAATGACATGACGATATATATATGGATATACATATGGTGAACATGAGATTATGATAAGTAAGTATCTCCATAAGTATATTAACAATGAGTTATATACATATAAACAAGACTACTAACTTATGGATTTCGAAACGAGACATATATGTAACGATTATCGTTGTAACGACATTTAAATGTATATACATGTAGTGTATTTAGATGTATTAAAATACTTTTGGAAGACTTCAAGACATATATCAAAACACTCATACTTAATGAAAATGGTTACAGTTACTTTTCCATTCTTTTCTTTCATCAAGAATTCTAGTCGTATTCTTACCCGTATTATACACAGCTTCAAAACGTACTTACTATGAGTATATACCAATAGGAACTAGCATGAGATTTTACTCTTGATTATGTCATGTATGACTAATCAATTTTAACTTCTACCATGAGCTAGTCAACTAATTAGAACTCCTTTTAACCCCACTCACCACTCACCAATTACCACTCATCATTCACTCCATTTCACTTCCAATTCTCTTTCTAATTCTCTCTCAACACACACACACACACACACACTATTATGAACGTATTTTTCTAGTAGTTAATCATCATCTTCATTAAAAATCACTTCAAGAATCAAGCTATAATCATCATAGGAAGAACACTTCAAGAACACTTCAAAAATCCCTTCAAGTTTACTAATTTACTTCCAAGCTTTCTAATCCATTCCAAGTAATCATCTAAGATCAAGAAACCTTTGTTATATACAGTAGGTTATCTTTCTTATTCAAGGTAATATTCATATTCAAACTTTGATTCAATTTCTATAAATATAAACTATCTTAATTCGAGTAAAAAATCTTACTTGAACTTGTTTTTGTGTCATGATCCTACTTCAAGAACTTTCAAGCCATTCAAGATCCTTTGAAGCTAGATCATTTCTTGTTACTTACAATAGGTTTACCTACTAAACTTGAGATAGTAATGATGTTCATAACATCATTCGATTCATATATATAAAACTATCTTATTCGAAGGTTTAAACTCGTAATCAATAGAACATAGTTTAGTTAATTCTAAACTTGTTCGCAAACAAAAGTTAATCCTTCTAACTTGACTTTTAAAATTAACTACACACATGTTCTATATCTATATGATATGCTAACTTAATGATTTAAAACCTGGAAACACGAAAAACACCGTAAAACCGGATTTACGCCGTCGTAGTAACACCGCGGGCTGTTTTGGGTTAGTTAATTAAAAACTATGATAAACTTTGATTTAAAAGTTGTTATTCTGAGAAAATAATTTTTATTATGAACATGAAACTATATCCAAAAATTATGGTTAAACTCAAAGTGGAAGTATGTTTTTTAAAATGGTCATCTAGACGTCGTTCTTTCGACTGAAATGACTACCTTTACAAAAACGACTTGTAACTTATTTTTCCGACTATAAACCTATACGTTTTCTATTTAGATTCATAAAATAGAGTTCAATATGAAACCATAGCAATTTGATTCACTCAAAACGGATTTAAAATGAAGAAGTTATGGGTAAAACAAGATTGGATAATTTTTCTCATTTTAGCTACGTGAAAATTGGTAACAAATCTATTCCAACCATAACTTAATCAACTTGTATTGTATATTATGTAATCTTGAGATACCATAGACACGTATACAATGTTTCGACCTATCATGTCGACACATCTATATATATTTCGGAACAACCATAGACACTCTATATGTGAATGTTGGAGTTAGCTATACAGGGTTGAGGTTGATTCCAAAATATATATAGTTTGAGTTGTGATCAATACTGAGATACGTATACACTGGGTCGTGGATTGATTCAAGATAATATTTATCGATTTATTTCTGTACATCTAACTGTGGACAACTAGTTGTAGGTTACTAACGAGGACAGCTGACTTAATAAACTTAAAACATCAAAATATATTAAAAGTGTTGTAAATATATTTTAAACATACTTTGATATATATGTATATATTGTTATAGGTTCGTGAATCAACCAGTGGCCAAGTCTTACTTCCCGACGAAGTAAAAATCTGTGAAAGTGAGTTATAGTCCCACTTTTAAAATCTAATATTTTTGGGATGAGAATACATGCAGGTTTTATAAATGATTTACAAAATAGACACAAGTACGTGAAACTACATTCTATGGTTGAATTATCGAAATCGAATATGCCCCTTTTTTTTATTAAGTCTGGTAATCTAAGAATTAGGGAACAGACACCCTAATTGACGCGAATCCTAAAGATAGATCTATTGGGCCTAACAAACCCCATCCAAAGTACCGGATGCTTTAGTACTTCGAAATTTATATCATATCCGAAGGGTGTCCCGGAATGATGGGGATATTCTTATATATATGCATCTTGTTAATGTCGGTTACCAGGTGTTCACCATATGAATGATTTTTATATCTATGTATGGGATGTGTATTGAAATATGAAATCTTGTGGTCTATTGTTACGATTTAATACATATAGGT
Source organism: Rutidosis leptorrhynchoides (assembly GCF_046630445.1). NCBI lineage: Eukaryota > Viridiplantae > Streptophyta > Magnoliopsida > Asterales > Asteraceae > Rutidosis > Rutidosis leptorrhynchoides. The sequence continues at coordinate 172,272,937 of NC_092333.1, forward strand.
TAAACCTATAACTCACCAACATTTTTGTTGACGTTTAAAGCATGTTTATTCTCAGGTGAATACTAAGAGCTTCCGCAGTTGCATACTAAAATAAGGACAAGATTTGGAGTCCATGTTTGTATGATATTGTGTAAAAACTGCATTCAAGAAACTGATTTCGATGTAACATATTTGTATTGTAAACCATTATGTAATGGTCGTGTGTAAACAGGATATTTTAGATTATCATTATTTGATAATCTACGTAAAGCTTTTAAACCTTTATTTATGAAATAAAGGTTATGGTTTGTTTTAAAAATGAATGCAGTCTTTGAAAAACGTCTCATATAGAGGTCAAAACCTCGCAACGAAATCAATTAATATGGAACGTTTTTAATCAATAAGAACGGGACATTTCACAAATCAATCTCAAAATCCACACCAACCAAGTTTATGATACCTCCTCGGCCAACTTGGTCAACTTTCTCAAGTTTTCCATTGACTACCTCAACAAGTATATTCTCATCCAAAGGCACTAACGACCAATCTATCTTAGAGCAAAAGTGTCTACATACATAACTCCTATCAGCACCGGTATCAAACAGGACAGAAGCTAATAGTTTATTGATAGTGAATGTACCTATGACCAAGTCAGGAACTTCACGGGCATCTCTGGCGTTCAGGTTGAAGACTCTTTCATGTGTTGGCCCGCCATCCTTCTTCTTGTTGGGACATTCATTCTTGAAGTGGCCCTGCTGACCGCACTCAAAACACTTCCTTGGTCCATTTGGGTTTGTCCTCACAGCTGGGGCGGTTATCTTACAATCTTTGCCGATGTGTCCAGTCCTTTTACACTTCTCACACACTACGTTGCAGTATCTAGTGTGATGCTTGTAGCATCTCTTACACTGAGGAAGGGTACCTTTGTAGTTAGGGTTAGAGCTAGGGTTCAGGTTAAGGTTCATCCAGTCGTTGTTTCCCTTAAAATTCTCACACCTCTTAGCTGGGTTCTAGTCAACACCTTTTCCCTTACTTCCGTCCCACTTACGTTTCCCATTACTAGCTCCCGATTCTGATTTCGCCTTCTCTGGCTCTTGACGGGTAATTTGATTCATCAGGGTGTGCGCCATGCGCATAGCTTCAAGTACATTCGCTGGTTTCGAAGAAGTGACATTTCCCTGAATGTCCTTGGTTACATTTCCCTGAAATTCAGGCACTACAGTATCTGTGGGGACTCCCCAAGGAAATTCAAGGAAATGTTACTTCATCGAAACCAGCAAATGTCCCCGAAGCTATGCGCATGGCGCACACCCTGATGAATTAAATTACCAGCCAAGAGCTATAGAAGGCGAAATCAGAATCGGGAGCAAGTAATGGAAAACGTAAGTGGGACGGAAACAAGGGAAAAGGTTTTGACCAGAACCAAGCTAAGAGGTATGAGAATTTCAAAGGGAACAACGACTGGAGGAAACCAAACCCGAATTCTAGCTCAAACCCTAACTACAAGGGTACCCTTCCTCAGTGTAAAAGATGCTACAAGCATCATACAGGACAATGCAATGTAGTGTGTGAGAAGTGCAAAAGGATTGGACACATTGGCAGAGACTGTAAGAGCACTGCCCCAGCTGTGAGGACAAACCCAAATGGACCAAGGAAGTGCTATGAGTGCGGACAACAGGGCCACTTCAGGAATGAATGTCCCAACAAGAAGAAGGATGGTGGCCAGCACGTGGAAGGGCCTTCAACATGAACGCAAGAGATGCCCGCGAGAATCCTTACTTGGTTACAGGTACATTCATTATCAATAACCTATTAGCTTCTGTTCTGTTTGATACTGGTGCCGATAAGAGTTATGTATGTAGACACTTTTGCTCTAAGATAGATTGGTCGTTAGTTCCTTTGGAGGAGAATATGCTTGTTGAGGTAGCCAATGGAAAACATGAGAAAGTTGACCAAATTGGCCGAGGAGGTATTATCAACCTAGCCAGAGTGGATTTTGAGATTGATCTAATACCCATCAAGTTGGGAAGCTTTGATATGATTGTCGGTATGGACTGGTTGTCCAAGGTAAGAGCCGAAGTTATCTGCGGAGAGAAGATTCTTGGTATACCACGCGAAGATGGTGAGCCTTTGATCATTTACGAGGAGAGATGTAGTCCGAAGTTGAACCTTATTAGTTGCTTGAAGGCACAAAAGGTTATGAAGAAGGGGTGTTTTGCTATTCTGGCACATGTGAAGAAGCTAGAAGTTAAAGAGAAGAGCATGAATGACGTACGAATTGTGAACGAATTTCCCGACGTCTTTCCAAAAGAGTTGCCTGGATTACCACCATCGAGAGTAGCGGAGTTTCAGATCGACCTAGTGCCAGGAGCTGCACCCGTAGCTCGTGCACCTTATCGACTTGCACCTTCTGAACTACAAGAGTTACAGAGCCAACTGCAGGAATTGCTAGACCGAGGGTTTATCCAACCGAGTTCATCGTCTTGGGGCGCACCTGTTTTGTTCGTGAAGAAGAAGGACAGATCTTTCCGCAGGTGTATCGACTATCGAGAGCTGAAGACGATCAAGAATCGGTATCCTCTTCGTAGAATTGATGATCTTTTCGATCAGCTGCAAGGATCCAGTGTTTACTCCAAGATCGATCTACGGTCAGGTTATCACCGGTTGAGGGTGAAGGAGAGTGATGTACTTAAGATGGCGTTCCGAACACGTTATGGCCACTACGAGTTTCTGGTGATGCCATTTGGCTTAACTAATGCACCTGCCATGTTTATGGATCTCATGAATCATGTATGCAAGCCATATCTGGACAAGTTCGTTATCGTCTTCATAGATGATATCCTCATATATTCCAAAAGTGAAACAGAACATGAGCAACATCTTTGACTCGTGCTAGAACTCTTGAGACAAGAGCAACTTTATGCCAAATTCTCTGAGTGCGAATTTTGGTTGGAGGAAGTTTAATTTATCGGTCATATCGTGAGCGATCAGGGTATCAAAGTCAATCCCGCAAAGATCGAAGCTATCAACAAGTGGGAAACTCCCACTACTCTGACTCATATTCGCCAATTCTTAGGCCTCGCCAGTTATTACCGAAGGTTCATTGAAGGTTTCTCTCTGATTGCACATCCTTTGACTGCATTAACTCATAAGGGGAAGAAGTTCGTTTGAGAAACTGAGCAAGAATCGGCATTCCAAACCATGAAGCAGAAGTTAACCTCCGCACCTATTCTGTCCCTTCCTGAAGGCAGTGATGACTTTGTTTTGTATTGCGATGCCTCCCGACAAGGCTTTGGGTGTGTATTGATGCAACAGAAGAAGGTTATTTCTTACGCCTCCCGACAACTAAAGATTCACGAGCGAAACTACACAAGTCATGATCTCGAGCTTGGAGCTGTTGTCTTCGCACTAAAACTGTGGAGATACTATCTTTATGGGACTAAGAGCACTATCTTCACCGACCACTAAAGCCTCCAACACATCTTTGATCAGAAGCAACTGAATATGAGACAACGTCGATGGATCGAGACGTTGAACGACTATGATTGTGAACTCCGTTACCATCCTGACAAGGCAAATGTTGTAGCCGATGCCTTAATCCAAAAGGAGAGAATGTTACCTCTTCGTGTCCGTGCCTTGAACATCACCATTCAGACGAATCTCAACAGCCAGATCCGCGTAGCTCAAGATGAGGCTCTCAAGGAGGAGAATATTGCCCAAGAGCACTTGAACATTCTAGTTTCTCGATTTAAGGTCAAGGAAACTGGACTCCGATACTTTGCTAGAAGAATATGGGTGCTTAGTTATGGGGATTTATGGAGCCTTATTCTAGACGAAGCCCACAAGTCAAGGTATTCAATTTATCCAGGAGCTGGTAAGATGTACCACGACCTCAAGGTTCAATATTGGTGGCCAAACCTTAAAAGGGATGTTGCAGCATATGTTGGAAAGTGTTTAACTTGTTCCAAGATCAAAGCCAAAAATCAGAAGCCGTCTGGGTTACTTCAACAACCTGAAATCCCGCAATGGAAGTGGGAAGGAATAACAATGGACTTCATCACGAAGCTACCGAAGACCGTAGGCGGTTATGATAGCATCTGGGTTATCGTTGACCTTCTAACCAAATCTGCACACTTCCTAGCCATGAAGGAAACTGATATGATGGAGAGACTGGTGCTTTATACATAAAGGAGATTGTATCTCGTCACGGTGTACCCTTATCGATTATCTCAGATCGCGATACCCGTTTCGCTTCCAGATTTTGGCGTTCTTTACAAGAAGCCTTGGGAACACGTCTAGATATGAGTACAGCGTATCACCCATAAATTGACGGACAGAGCAAGCGCACGATCTAAACCCTGGAGGACATGTTACGTGCTTGTGTTATTGATTACGGGAAAGCTTTGGAGAGACATTTGCCGTTAGCTGAATTCTCTTACAACAACAGCTATCACCTTTTGAAGCATTGTATGGCCGTAAATGTCGTTCTCCTATCTGTTGGGCCGAAGTAGGTGAAAAATAACTCACCGGTCCTGAACTCGTCCATGAAACAACCGATAAGATTGTCCAAATTCAAGCGAGGCTCAAGACGACCCGTGATCGTCAAAAGCGCTATGCCGACCTTAAATGTGGAGATCGCGAATTTCAAATCGGCGACCGCATTATGTTGAAAGTTGCACCTTGGAAAGGTGTAATCCATTTCAGAAAGCGTGGGAAGTTGAATCCATGATATATTGGTCCTTTTAAAATGTTGGAGCGTGTTGGACCCGTTGCTTACCGTTTGGATCTTCCGATTCAATTGAGCGCAGTTCACCCCACTTTCCACGTGTCGAATCTGAAGAAATGTCTTGTCGAACCAGAACTCGTCATACCTCTCGAGGAGCTTACGATTGACGACAAACTCCACTTCGTGGAAGAGCCTGTCGAAATTATGGACTGTGAGGTCAAGACCTTGAAACGCAACAAGATTCCGATCGTCCGAGTCCGATGGAATGCAAAACAAGGACCTGAGTTTACTTGGGATCGAGAGGATCAGATGAAACAGAAATATCCTCACCTCTTCACAACTCTACCATCTACCTCAGCTTAAAATTTCGGGACGAAATTTTCATTAACAGGTGGGTAATGTAACAACTCGACTTTTTCGACTTGCTTTTGTGCTTTGTGCCTTCACGAAACTGCGTATTTGTGCGTACTGAGCAATATTATACTCTGGAATCTTACTACATGTGGATTACTTTCGTTTATATGTTAAAACGTGTCATTAAGTACGTAGGTTACTTAACTTGATCCCCGGAAGCCTTTACGACCGTTAGTGTCACTTAACGTTTAGAACGAGCTATGTTTGTCAGTACACGTTTAACTTTGGTCATAATTAGAATATTATGACTACGAAATACTAATTGTTATTTTATAATAACAATTATTTGGGCTTTTTGGATGCTTAATTACGCTTAGTAATTTACTAGAACATACTAGTTAGCCTTGTTGGACTTTAGCCCACCCTACTCTAGCTAGTGGACTATTTAATTAGCCCAATTATTAGTGGATTATGACCCAATTATATGTAAGACAAATGCCCATTTATAAGAGCCAACATACTAGCATTTTTGCTTACCATTATCCTTAATGTTGCATGGGATCCTAACAATAATCACCACCTTTAGACCACCACTAATCAAAAAGCAACTTGTCCCCCTTTTTTTCCCTTCAAAGTCGACGGCCAAAGGGCCTCCCCACCCCTATAAATATCAAGCCATTTCCTCACATTTCACACTTGATTTCATTCTCATTTTTCACACACTTGTTCTCTTATTTTCTCTCTAGTCTTTCTCACTCTAAAACTTGTAAGTTTCTTGATTTTCTTCTTCTTCTTCTTCTTCTTCCTTTCTTGGTGATGACATCATCATCATCATTGGAAGATCAAGCTCTTTAGCTTTTAGATCTTGTTATATCTTGTAGATTCAAATTTGGATTTGAATCCTTCAAGAACATGGAAGATTCAAGCTTCCTAGCTTTGAATCTTCACTTATTTTGTTAGATCTAAATCTTTAAGCTTATAATCTTTGTATTTTGTTGTAAAGATCCAAACTTGTGTTTGTGGTCTTCATGTAACTTGAAGATCTAGCTTCATGCTTCAAGGATCTCCAAGAACAACCAAGATTCAAGCTTTCTAGCTTTGAATCTTCATTTCTTTTGTTGGATCTAAGTTTTCTAACTTATGATCTCATTATTTTGTTATAAAGATCAAAACTTATGTTTATGATCTTTATGTAACTTGAAGATCTAAGCTTTATGTTTCAAGATCTTCAAGAACACCAAAGATTCAAGCTTTCTAGCTTTGTAATCTCATAACTTGTGTGAAAAGGATCCAAGCTCTCTAGCTTAGGGTTCCATTACTTTATTTGATCAAGTTTGTGTTCATACTTGTTTGATTGAAGGAAAGTTTGTAGCTTTAGTTGTAAATAGAACCTGTATTGGTGTTAAGACAAAGAATATGATGTTACCTTGGTTAATCATCCTTCTAAAACTCTTAAGTGAGTTGTATTCTTACTTGGTCTTAACATATTGTGTGTTGATGGTTGAATCTTGGTCAAAGTGAGGCTAACAAATCAATGTGTTGTACACTTGAAGCTACTAGCATCGAGGATGAGAACCGTGATGAGCATCAAGCACCAAGAAACCCACCGGAGCACTTGTTTGCTATTTTTTCGGGTCTGATCAGACTCCTGGACCTCTGGAAAATTGATTTTCAGATAGTTCGTTTCGATTAGATGCTTTTCGTTTAGGCCTCGCCTAAATCCGATATACGGTTTAGGATTTATAGCGTTCCGAAAGTTACTACGCCTTTGTAACGACGTGCTGAAAATTCTGACCTACTCTCACTTAAACCGTCACCACGGTCAAACGAAGACGAGTTAGATTCTGAAAATTGGTCAGTGGTTAGAGGACTCACATACGGATCCATGGACACTGACTACGAAAATTTTTGATTTGTATAGAGTTCGTAACAGCTGTCCAAATTCAGCCTTTTGTTTCGATCTCTATTCTTGTTAAACTTACTTTAGCTTTGATGATGATGACACTTGCACTTTTAAACTTATGGGGACAACATACTGACCTAGTGACCTGTGACTTAGGTTGACGACCTTTCGGACCAACTTACTACCTGCATACGTTTCATATCAACTTTTACTGCTTATTCACTATGAGTTATAGCATCCCTTTTTTACTTTAACTATTTTTGGGACTGAGAATACATGCGCTTTTTATGTTTTACATACTAGACACGAGTACTTAAACTTTATTTATGTGTGGGTAACATAACAGCATAAATATTCCCCTTAGCTCGGTAACATTTAATCATTGGTTTCCTAATCGTGAACGCGAATCTTAGATATGGATCCATAGGGTTTGACATCCCCACTGGGGCTAGTCGTGCTAGCATTCAACGGGTGTTTAATACTTCGAGGACAAATGCACTCGCTAAGTGCACTTTTAGGGGTGATATACATACGTTAAGTCTAGTTACCGGGTGCCCATGGTTAAGCATATACTTTTTATACTGATTTAAACTGCTGATTGAAGCACTGAAATCTCGTGGTCTACATTACTTTACTGATTACAAACTATAGCTCACCAACATTAGTGTTGACTTTTAAGCGTGTATTTCTCAGGTGCTTAGATGATGTTGCTTCCGCTGTTAGACTTGCTGTCTTGGTGTTATAGACTTGCTGTTATGGACCTGCTGTGTTAGATTTCCGCTGCATTATTTAGAGATGTCTCAATCATAAAACTTTTATTTTGCATTCATAACTTATGTTATTTTCAAACAATGGCTTTGTAACGACCTTTGGGTCACATACTTATGTTAACACTTCTATTAATAGGAAGCACGTTAACTTTTGTAAAACGCTATCTTTTTATGAATGCAAAACTGGTTTTCAAACAGTATATAGTGTTTGAACTTGTAATGATCCTGTTGTTGATGAACCGTACACGATGGTTTTGTACCGGGCGTCACATTTGGTATCAGAGCCTTGGTTGTAGGTAATTAGGTTGCATTAGTGAGTCTAGACCAGACCGAGTAGGATTCACTAATATGACTAATCTATAACTTTCTTGTTTACCTATTTCTGTGAAACTGCTGCATGCTACTATATTGTATTACTACATGTCAATGTTACTACCACTGCATGCTACTGCTTACTCTTACTGCTGTGTGAACTTACTGTATGCTGCTACTTATTCTTGTTACTGCATGCTACTACCTGCTTTTACATGTTACTTCTGTTTAGAACTGTTTTCATTACCATGTCCTGTACTGCTGTAGACGACCTAGGCTGCTGTAGTTATTATTCCTGATTTCTTGCTGCTATATGTCTTACTGACATGGAAAAAGTTATTTTTCCTTGTTCAGATGTCGGACATGCTGCCCATGACCTTTGACTTCCAGAGTGACTCAGAGACGACTGCTGCCTCGCCAACTATTGTTGCTAACACACCGCTACCCTCCGGCGACTCCGGTGATTCTTCATTCGGAGATAGCAGATACGCGCTTGACCTGATGGACATCTCGGACGGAGACGAGGATCCAGAGGAGATTCCAGTTCCACCCAGCCCTGGTCTCCCGGGAGCACAGTACCATTCCGGTGATGCTGTGATTCCTGGGGGAAATGGGGACGGTCCTTTCCGTAACGAGCATGGACATTGGGTTAGATGCACCACTGACGAACATGTCGTACCAATTACACCTGGCAGATATCGACTTATAACCACCGGCCAGACGCTTTCTCCCTCCCGTGATGTATCTGCACTACCTTCCGACGATTCAGATGGATCATCATTCGACGACTCTAGCGAGGAGGATCCCGAGGAGGATTCTAAGGAGGACCCTGAGGAGGAACCCGTGCAGCCGCCCTCTACCCCGTGGAAGAAGCGGTACCATTTCGATGGTATTGTTATTCCAGGGGTTAATGGAGGTAAGCCGTTCGTGAACGCACATGGACAGTTGGTTAGGGTCACAACCCGTAAGCGGGTCGTACCGTATCCTGCCGATCCATTCTTGCGTAAGATCGCCCGCACTATGCCGTCTACATCTGCATCATCTGGACCATCTGCACCACCTGCCCCACCAGCATCCCCCGTCGTCGAGGAACTGACGAGGGAAGTGCATGCCCTCCGTGCTCGGGTAACTGAGCTCGAGGACTAGATGTCCCACCTGATGGACATCATTTACCCACCTTCACCCTAGGACTATTGTATTGGATTTTCTTATGTATTCCGTTTGTAGTTTCCTGTTTTTCATTAATGTAATGTACGAACCTCATGCCATTGTACGTAACTTTCTTATTATGAATGGAATTACTGTTGCTTAATTGTTGTACGACATTTTATTACATTTTGGCTTTTGTGCTACCTGCTGCTTGTTGCCATGCTTAGTTATCGTGTATTGTGTTTTTTTCGTACTGTTTACCTTATGCTATGACGTTACCGATTATTGGATTTTGACTTAAGTTGAAATTTTTGTTTGGAAGATCGATGGCTAATGGAAGAGGTCCGAGAGAAATCCCCACCGCAGCTCAAATTGAGGAGATGATAGCTGCTCGAGTAGCCGCGGCTATGGCAGATGCCAACCCTGAACCAGCACCAATGGCGAACCGGAATGCTCAAAATGGGTGCACTTACAAGGAGTTCCAGAGCTACAAGCCCCACAATTTCAGTGGAACAGAAGGGCCAGTTGGCTTAACAAGATGGTTTGAAAAGTTAGAATCTGTGTTCCGTGTGAGTAACTGCTCCGAAGCAAACAGGACTAAGTTTGCATCCTGCACACTGTCGGATGGCGCTTTGACTTGGTGGAATACGTTCGCCCAGGCTCAGGGAATTAATGAAGCTTATGCTACACCATGGGAAGAGTTTAAGAGGGCTATGATCGAGGAGTACTACCCCAGAACAGAAGGTACCTGGAGTTAGCCCTGATGTGCCCCACAGTGGTTACACCTGGGTTCAAATGCATGGAATGGTATCTGTGGGGACTCCCCAAGGAAATTTAGGGAAATGTCACTTCATCGAAACCAACAAATGTCCCGAAAGCTATGCGCATGGCGCACACCCGGATGAATTAAATTACCCGCCAAGTGCCAGAGAAGGCGAAATCAGAATTGGGAGCTAGTAATGGGAAACGTAAGTGGGACGGAAACAAGGGAAAAGGTTTTGACCATAACCCAGCTAAGAGGTATGAGAATTTCAAAGGGAACAACGACTGGAGGAACCCGAACCTGAATCCTAGCTCAAACCCTAACTACAAGGGCACCCTTCCTCAGTGTAAGAGATGCTACAAGCATTATACTAGACAATGCAACGTAGTGTGTGAGAAGTGCAAAAGGATTGGACACATCGGCAGAGACTGTAAGAGCACCGCTCCAGCTGTGAGGACAAACCCAAATGGACTAAGGAAGTGCTATGAGTGCGAACAACAGGGCCACTTCAGGAATGAATGTCCCAACAAGAAGAAGGATGGCAGGCCAGCATGTGGAAGAGCCTTCCACATGAACGCAAGAGATGCCCGCGAGAATCCTGACTTGGTTACATGTACATTCACTGTCAATAACCTATTAGCTTCTGTTCTGTTTGATACTGGTGCCGATAGGAGTTATGTATGTAGACACTTTTGCAAGATAGATTAGTCGTTAGTTTCTTTGGAGGAGAGTATGCTTGTTGAGGTAGCCAATGGAAAACATGAGAAAGTTGACCAAATTGGCCGAGGAGGTATTATCAACCTAGCTAGAGTAGATTTTGAGATTGATCTAATACCCATCAAGTTGGGATGCTTTGATATGATTGTCGGTATGGACTGGTTGTCCAAGGTAAGAGCCGAAGTTATCTGCAGAGAGAAGATTCTTCGTATACCACGCGAAGATGGTGAGCCTTTGATCATTTACGGGGAGAGATGTAGTATGAAGTTGAACCTTATTAGTTGCTTGAAGGCACAAAAGGTTATGAAGAACGGGCATTTTGCTATTCTGGCACATGTGAAGAAGCTAGAAGTTGAAGAGAAGAGCATGGATGATGTACGAATTGTGAACGAATTTCCCGACATCTTTCCAGAAGAGTTGCCTGGATTACCGCCATCAAGAGCAGTGGAGTTTCAGATCAACCTAGTGCCAGTAGCTGCACCCGTAGTTCGCGCACCTTATCTGATCATATACATAACATTGTATATGTATATTTTATTTGCTACAGGCCAAGAGCAGAACTGCGTGAACTATAACGCAAGGTTATGGAGTGTTCGCTGAAAATAAATATAGCAGTTATCTTTTCGCACTAGCAAATGACTGCAGTCTAATCCGCTGAGTTTCCGCGGATAGTTAAGTGACTCGCAGACCGCGGATACCTTGAATACTATAAATAAGGAGCATGGCCTCTCATTTATAGGTTGTTGATTCTCTGCCATTTTGCCTAAGCCTTTGTAATTTCCACTTGTGATCTTGCCCAAGGGATTTTTACATTGCGCAAAGGTGAATTATGCTAATTAGCAATCAAGACCGGGTCTGGGTGGTTGATCACTTGATAGTTAAAGTGAAAGACGATCATCGGGCCCAAAATAACCATCAAACATCCCATCCTCCATTGTAATCGTATTGCACTCAATCCGTAATTAAGTAACATCGCTAATTAAGGATTGATCAATTGACACCATCCGCGGGACTCGTTTTACAAATTGAACTCGAAATTTTTTGTTTTGTGCTATCAAACAATTAATTCGTCGGTTTAATTTCAATCGTGTTTTTGTTGTGATGATTTGCAGGTACTTTTTGAATACGCAATACGTTGATCTGCTTGACAGTCATAATGACAAATGCAAAGAAAACTGGCGTTTCTGCGAATGCTGATGCATTACCTGGCGATTCGCAGAACGTCGTGATATTTCCGTTGCAAACAAATGCTAGTATAACCGCGGGAAAATCGGTTCAAGAACCGATTGCTAAAACATCCACTGTAAACAACGCTAGTGATTCGCAGCCACAAATCGCTACTGAGAAAATGATTGCGCGGAGAACTTTTCTGCAAAATCGCGATGAAACAATTGCTGATGGGGAGCGAGTAAAAGTTTTATCTGGAAAATCTAATCTGCGAACTGACAAAATTGTTGGTACTGCTATTGAGCAAGCTAAGAAAGATGCTAAGTGCAGTCGTGAGTCTCGCATACCGCGCACTTACTTATGGCCATTGAATGATTCAGGATCACAAGTTGATCGCTTAGTTCTTGAGCATAATGATAGCGATAGTGATAATGCAGAAGATCGCATTCATTTGAATTCTGCATATAACTCAAAAATGGCGAAGACGCCAAGAGAAGAAAGAAAATTTTCTGATGATTCGGACAGCATGGAAGAGTTTGTTAAAAATCCACATGTTAAGGGAAAACGACCACCAACACCTTTCCCTCGTTATGGGGAAGAGGGTTAAGCATCTGATGCTGCTCGCAGAGAAAATGCCCAAAATTTTTTGGCGGATGCTTTCAGAGGCATTGCGCCAAAATCAATACAACATAAGTTTTATCAGCCAAATTTTTTGCAAGACATGCTTACCAATTTTTGTGCGGAGAATGCAGATACTCGCACAAAAAAGGCAACAGAAATCACTACTGCTACGGACAAGTTTGCCCAGCATATTTCTGACTATCCAATTGTTTCTCCGCCGATCGTGCCGGCAACTCTGGGAGTCTATTCGGGTTTAACCGATCCCTTAGATTTTCTGCAACGCTTTGAAGGGGTGGTAAGCACCTATAACTGGGATGAACCAGTTGTGTGTAGAGTGTTCCCCATGGCTTTACAAGGGTCAGCAAGGGAGTGGTTTCATAGTCTGCAATCTCGCAGTATCATTGGCTTTGTCGATTTGCGCGAATTTTTTTTACGGCAGTTTCAAAATCTTTTACCGCAGAAAAAGGCACATATAGGATGTCACGATATTAAGCAAGGTAATAAGAAAACTTTGAGCGCATTACTTACGCGGTACATTTACGAGTGCCAAAAAATTCCACGATTGAATGAAGATCAAAAATTTCTGGTTTTTTGCATGCTCTTAACCCACAGCGACATCCTACTCTTGTGCGAAGATTGCGAAGAGATGTCCCGCCGACTTTCGCAAAAGTTCAACAAGAAACATATGATTATCTCTGCGGTGGAGAGGATAGCAGTATAAACCCTACGTGTGGGTGGGGTAGAGACAAAAGTTGGCGAGATGATAATGACTCTTTTCGTGATGGCAACAGTGATAATTACCGAGGATCAGGTTTTCTGCGGAGAAATGGCGGCGGTGGATACCCGCGAAATGACAGGTTTCAAGGTCAAAATGATAACCATGGATATGGCCGTCGTGATCGCTATTATACGCGAAAATAGAACAATGAATCTTTCAATATCATTCAGATGCTAACAAAAACACCAAAGGAGATTTTGTTACAGGAAAGGGTCGCTAAATCTTTTCCTGATCCGCAGCCTTTGGGAGACAATAGTAGGCGCGATCAATTAAAGTTTTGTGTTTTCCATGACGATTATGGTCATGACACCAATCGCTGCAGAGATTTGGCAGAATTCATTGCAGAAGCATACGAGCAAGGCAAGCTGGACCATTTAATCGCACAGAACACTGCAAATGCGATTATAATGCCTACAGAAGGTAACACCTCAAATGCATCAAATTCGGTTGAGCGAAAGGCTCCCACAGTGAAAAATCTAGGGGTAAAGATGGTGAATAAGAAAGAAAATTAGCGCGGAATTCAAGTAATTAATGTGGTAGAAGTGCAGGGCGAACTGTCAGTACTTCAAATTTCTGAGCAGATTGTAAGTTGGAGGTGCCCCTCCATTACTTTTCCTCCTGCAAGCTTAACCGCGGATGTTGATAAACCTGTGGTGGTTTCATGTCGCATTGCGAATACTGGTATAATGATAATGAAGGAACATGTGGATACTGGTAGCAGTGTCGATGTCATGTACGAACAATGTTTTAGCAAGCTGCCCGCGAACATTCAAGCTTTGATGAAACCTACTGCGGTTTCACTTGCTGGGTTCTCAGGAGAGTCATCCTGGCCTGTTGGCCAGTTGGAATTGCAAATGGAGCTAGTTGATGAAAGCGATGAGTCGCTAAGGCGCCAAACTTTATTGAATCTGTACATAATGCAAAATCAATCGCGATTCAATATGATACTTGGGCGCACTGCTCTGCGCATGTTTGGTACTATTTCTTCTACTATACATGGCATGGTTAAATTTTCTGCCAATAAGGGAATTGGCACGCTAATTTCTGCAGAGATGAAGCCATTCTGCGCTATGATTATGGCAAATGCGAATATGGGTATTGAAGGACATTCAGTTAATCCTAAATTGTAACGACCCGACCAAAACCGTTATTGACGGCGCCGTTAACTTAGGTCCCGTTGCGTGGTCGTAGTCCCTATATGAGACTCGTTTGACCAAAATTATGTAGCATTCATTTGAAAGGTACAAAGTTTAGTTTAACAAACGGATCGACAAAAAGTTTAAGTTTACAAAGTTATAAAGTATGAATGATATAACTTGCGACATAATTAGTTTGAAACCACAGTTGCTATAAATAGCGTAAGTATGTAAACAATATGTTTGAATCCAAAGGTGCTATCACTAGCGTATGCATGTATGTATGCTTGACTCCAAGCAAGAAATCAGAGTGTATGCATGTATGCTTGACCCCAAGCAAGTATGAATGTACGCGGAAGCATGTATCAAATAGCCATGTATGAACCTGAGAAACATATAGAAAACTGTCAACGAAAAACGTTGGTGAGATCATAAATGTATTTGTAAAAGTATATTTTGAACCACAATAGTTTGTATAGATGATTATCCAAATCGTATTTATTCCGAAGAATGTAGTTTGTATTGCGAGCACCCAATTACCAAAGCTTAACTGAATCTTCCCTCTGAATTTTGAATATAGTGTTAGACCATACACTATGCACGTTGAAATTATATTTCATCCACTAACGGTAGCGAACCGTCTGAATGAGGGTTCGTTAAACCCGTATGGCCACACAACATAATCACTCGCTTACACTTACACCCTGCAAGTGGAACTAATGATAATTGGATTGAGGACTTTTGTTCTAACTCGTCTGTATCTTTGTATTCGTATTTGTGTTCAAAGTATAAAAATATGAAAAGTATATATACATGTGAAATGTATATAAGTATGTAATGTATATGTTTCTCAGCCCACGATTTAAAAGAATAAAAGTTGTTGAAAAGGTGGGACTATGATCTCACCTCGAGTGCACGAGTATAAAAGTACTTCACAAAGTAACGTATGCATGAAAGTTGCTTAGCCTTGACCTAAACAAGTAAGTTGTGTCAATTAACCGGTTACGATACAAGGTCGGGTGAAATGTGTTCAATTAGTCCTATGGCTCGTTACGACTCGATTAAATATAGCATGTGAATCAATTTGTCAAGTTTCATACAAGAATCACGTATAAAAGCATGTTAGAACGATTGCATAAAAGTTTGGTTAAGTTTGACTAAAAGTCAAACTTGGTCAAAGTCAACGAAAAAGTCAACACGTTCGGGTCGGGTCCCGGACTATTTTTCTATGCTAGTTATTCATATACAAGTATATTAGAACAAGTTTCATGTGAATCGGAGGTCGATAGCTAGTCAAACATTTCGCGTGAAATGCGCCAAAGTGAGCAGAATCTGGCCAGGCGATTCTGCGCGCCGCGCGGGGATGTGGCGCGCCGCGCCACTACCTGGCCAGAGAATTCTGGTCAGTTTTCAAAGTATGCACGAACCAAAACACAAACATTCACATTTTATGATCCGCAAACAATTAGAACATGTATTTTATATCATCGGAAAGCTATTTCGACAAGGAATACAACTAACCACATATCATTAATCAAAAACATCATTTACAATAACCGAAAACTCGTCAATTGATCAAGAAAGGTTTATTTTCAAAGTTTCAAGTTCGTAAAACGTATTTTATGATTCGGGAATCCAATTTACACATACGATATGCCGTTTTGAAGGTAATGAAGCATACATTACTACTAAACACTAACAATTAACACTCCATGGCATTTAAGCATCCAAAAGTTCATGTCAAGAACTATCAAACCCTAGTCAAACATCACAAAATCATTAATCGGGTTTTTGAAGTTTTCTTAATCAACCTACACATCCAAATGTGGCTAATGATACTAGTAACACAATTAAAACATGCACTTTAACAATCTAACAACATTAACTCATCCAAAATCAAGGATTTAGCAAACCCATTTCAAAAACTCAAACTAGTTACTCCAAACCACAAATCGAGCAAACAAAACATATATTCATGTTACACACGAGCCATAGACACTAACTAACACAATTTCAAGTATATAAAACGAATTTAGAGAAATTTAGTGTTTTAGAAATGTTACCCAAAATGGATGAAATTGGTACCAAATCGAAGAGGATGATGAGAGGATCACGAATATGTAATTTGTTTTGAAGTTTGCTTCCCGATCCGAATTTAGATGATGAATTATGTTTGTGTTCTTGAGAGAAAAAAAAGAAAGAAAGAGAGAGAGAGGGAGGTGATGGAATGGATGAAATGGGTTGACTAGTTGACCTAGTCAACTAGTTTGCCCATTTGGCAACTCCGGTCCCTCGAGTTTCAAAGCGGGTGCGGGATTTAACCGATCGAATATTTTTAAAACGCAAGTTAACGAGAGATGTTATAATTAAATGACGGAATTATTATGAACGTTAGTCAACGGAAACTACGAATTTAAATAACGAAAGGTATTATTTAAAAGAAAAAGACGGTGTTAAAAATAAATTTAACGGAAAAAGGCGGGATGTTACATTACCTACACCTTAAAAGAAATTTCGTCCCGAAATTTAGTTGGAAGTAGTAGTCGTTGTTTCTTCCTCGAGATCTTGCGTTGTCGGTTCTACGAGTGAGGGAGAAGTACGTCCTAGGGTATTTCAACGAATTTTGACGGTCGGGATCATATGTTGTCTTAAGGTTTGGCTTCCATGATTCATGGTTTCAACCGGTCCTCCTAGGAAGTGAGGGTTATCGTCGATAGTGAGTTCATCAAAGGAGATAACAAGTTCTCGTTTCGCAAAACACGTCTTTGAGTTGATACATCGAATGTAGGATAAACGGAGACCCAAAATGAGTCGGAAAAGTCTAAACGGCTAGCGACGGGTCCAAAACAACCCAAGAATTTAAAGGATCAAAATATCGCGGATTTAGCTTCCTACGTTTCCCGAAACGGATTGCACCTTTCCAAGGTGCGACTCTTAACGTGACGCGGTTTCCCACGTGGAATTTGAAATGTTTACGTCAAACATCGGCGTAGCTCTTGGTGATTACGAGTCGCGTAGGGTTTTACTTGAATATGTATAAATTTTCTCGGTTGCTCATGAATAATCCCGGTCCCGGTGAATTGATCATCGTTTACTTGGTTCGACAAAAGAGAATGACGTTTCCGGTCACATGTGGTTCCAAAAGGAGTGACGTTAAAACTCGAATGAAAATCATTGTAGTACGAGGATTCGGTTAAAGGAAAATACTTTTCTCAAGTAAATTTGAAGTTGGTAATACAAACTTGTATTATGGTTTCCAAGGTTTAAATCGCATGTTTGTTCGGTCCGTCGGGTTGTGGATGGTACGCGGTACTCATGTCTAAATGCGGTCCCGAGGCTTTTTGTAAGGTACTCCAAAATCTAGAAGTGAAACGAGGATCTCAATCCGAAACGGGGTACATTTCCCTAAGGCATAGTGAACAAGTTTGCTAGGAATTGAAAACGTTAGCTAGGACAAGTTTCTCAAGAAAATTCGCGTCGCGGAAGATTTATCAGTTTCCAAAAACGTTCGTCGGGGCAAGTTCTCATCGGTTTCTGAAAGAAAAACGTTCGTCGGAACTATTCACCCTCGAGGTGAATACTAGTATAACGTGGAGAGTCTCTCCTCCATTGAGAGTTTAGAGTAAAGATTTCCTGAACCGGAAGTACGAGTGTGATGAGAGAGAAGTTTCCGCCTCGGTGCGAGCATAACGAGTAAATCGTAATTAGTCAATAAGACTGTGCGAGGACGAGATAGTATACACGTGTAACATACGGTTTAAGTCGAGAGGAATCGGTAATTCATTCGGAAGCATAAGTATAGTTCGACAAAAGTCGAAGGGGTGTCCCCGGTATGGTTGTTATCAATATTCTCGGAGTTTTCGGATGTCCAAACATGAAAGGATGAAGTCATGTACATGGCACATGGTGGTGTTTAGGTTGATCGAGTCTAACCACCATCACGCGTCACTAGAACTTTGGTATGTCTTACCGTAATATAACCACGTTGATCGAGTGTCGTTATATTACGCTAACTCATACCTCCATTCCCACATCACTCTATAGATTCAAGTTCGTGTCATCGCGAAAATCTAAAATGAACAAAGTGTAACGACGTCTCAAACGTGACTCGTATTAAATCGAAATAGTTCCTACAACTCTAAAGAAGCGTTTCCCCGCGGGAAGTGTATAAATGATTGTTAACGTCAAATCGGTTCGATTCAAACAATAATGTATTTAGGTATGAAAAGAGTAACGAGTCATGATAACGAGTAGCACGCAACCGTAGTGATAAATGTTGATGACGATACTCACCTAGAGTAGTGATGGTAGTAACACCAAAAAGTAGATAGTAAGAAGCACCAGTGGGAAACCGATAGTAAGTTGAAACGGTGGCAAATAACAATCCGGGAGACAGAGTTCCCGAACAAGTGTGACTAATGAAGTCGTCGTCATCCATACGTGTATGAATCATGAATTTACGTGTGTCACCAAAAAGTGGCGGAATACGAGTTCGTATGACGAAGGTTGAGTACCATTAAAAAGTTTTCCTAAGAATGATTCAAGTATAATGTACAAGTAGTCAAGTAAGTGCTATCTATAGCAAATGTATGTCAGAATGCAATGGCTAACTATCCGGTTGTAGTCTAGACTCACTAATGCGTCCTAACGACTCTGTTAGACACACTAATGCACGTCCTAGTTCCCTACAACCAACGCTCTGATACCATCTGTAACGACCCGACCAAAACCGTTATTGACGGCGCCGTTAACTTAGGTCCCGTTGCGTGGTCGTAGTCCCTATATGAGACTCGTTTGACCAAAATTATGTCGCATTCATTTGAAAGGTACAAAGTTTAGTTTAACAAACGGATCGACAAAAAGTTTAAGTTTACAAAGTTATAAAGTATGAATGATATAACTTGCGACATAATTAGTTTGAAACCACAGTTGCTATAAATAGCGTAAGTATGTAAACAATATGTTTGAATCCAAAGGTGCTATCACTAGCGTATGCATGTATGTATGCTTGACTCCAAGCAAGAAATCAGAGTGTATGCATGTATGCTTGACCCCAAGCAAGTATGAATGTACGCGGAAGCATGTATCAAATATCCATGTATGAACCTGAGAAACATATAGAAAACTGTCAACGAAAAACGTTGGTGAGATCATAAATGTATTTGTAAAAGTATATTTTGAACCACAATAGTTTGTATAGATGATTATCCAAATCGTATTTATTCCGAAGAATGTAGTTTGTATTGCGAGCACCCAATTACCAAAGCTTAACTAAATCTTCCCTCTGAATTTTGAATATAGTGTTAGAACATACACTATGCACGTTGAAATTATATTTCATCCACTAACGGTAGCGAACCGTCTGAATGAGGGTTCGTTAAACCCGTATGGCCACACAACATAATCACTCGCTTACACTTACACCCTGCAAGTGGAACTAATGATAATTGGATTGAGGACTTTTGTTCTAACTCGTCTGTATCTTTGTATTCGTATTTGTGTTCAAAGTATAAAAATATGAAAAGTATATATACATGTGAAATGTATATAAGTATGTAATGTATATGTTTCTCAGCCCACGATTTAAAAGAATAAAAGTTGTTGAAAAGGTGGGACTATGATCTCACCTCGAGTGCACGAGTATAAAAGTACTTCACAAAGTAACGTATGCATGAAAGTTGCTTAGCCTTGACCTAAACAAGTAAGTTGTGTCAATTAACCGGTTACGATACAAGGTCGGGTGAAATGTGTTCAATTAGTCCTATGGCTCGTTACGACTCGATTAAATATAGCATGTGAATCAATTTGTCAAGTTTCATACAAGAATCACGTATAAAAGCATGTTAGAACGATTGCATAAAAGTTTGGTTAAGTTTGACTAAAAGTCAAACTTGGTCAAAGTCAACGAAAAAGTCAACACGTTCGGGTCGGGTCCCGGACTATTTTTCTATGCTAGTTATTCATATACAAGTATATTAGAACAAGTTTCATGTGAATCGGAGGTCGATAGCTAGTCAAACATTTCGCGTGAAATGCGCCAAAGTGAGCAGAATCTGGCCAGGCGATTCTGCGCGCCGCGCGGGGATGTGGCGCGCCGCGCCACTACCTGGCCAGAGAATTCTGGTCAGTTTTCAAAGTATGCACGAACCAAAACACAAACATTCACATTTTATGATCCGCAAACAATTAGAACATGTATTTTATATCATCGGAAAGCTATTTCGACAAGGAATACAACTAACCACATATCATTAATCAAAAACATCATTTACAATAACCGAAAACTCGTCAATTGATCAAGAAAGGTTTATTTTCAAAGTTTCAAGTTCGTAAAACGTATTTTATGATTCGGGAATCCAATTTACACATACGATATGCCGTTTTGAAGGTAATGAAGCATACATTACTACTAAACACTAACAATTAACACTCCATGGCATTTAAGCATCCAAAAGTTCATGTCAAGAACTATCAAACCCTAGTCAAACATCACAAAATCATTAATCGGGTTTTTGAAGTTTTCTTAATCAACCTACACATCCAAATGTGGCTAATGATACTAGTAACACAATTAAAACATGCACTTTAACAATCTAACAACATTAACTCATCCAAAATCAAGGATTTAGCAAACCCATTTCAAAAACTCAAACTAGTTACTCCAAACCACAAATCGAGCAAACAAAACATATATTCATGTTACACACGAGCCATAGACACTAACTAACACAATTTCAAGTATATAAAACGAATTTAGAGAAATTTAGTGTTTTAGAAATGTTACCCAAAATGGATGAAATTGGTACCAAATCGAAGAGGATGATGAGAGGATCACGAATATGTAATTTGTTTTGAAGTTTGCTTCCCGATCCGAATTTAGATGATGAATTATGTTTGTGTTCTTGAGAGAAAAAAAAGAAAGAAAGAGAGAGAGAGGGAGGTGATGGAATGGATGAAATGGGTTGACTAGTTGACCTAGTCAACTAGTTTGCCCATTTGGCAACTCCGGTCCCTCGAGTTTCAAAGCGGGTGCGGGATTTAACCGATCGAATATTTTTAAAACGCAAGTTAACGAGAGATGTTATAATTAAATGACGGAATTATTATGAACGTTAGTCAACGGAAACTACGAATTTAAATAACGAAAGGTATTATTTAAAAGAAAAAGACGGTGTTAAAAATAAATTTAACGGAAAAAGGCGGGATGTTACATAAATAGTGCGAAATTTTAAAAGTTGTAATGAGATGCTAAGGCAAACTTCATCAACGTATGATATAATGATGCGAATATGATTGTTGCATTTATTTTTGAACCTTGTAATGCGAAACAATAATGAATGAGGCAAAGTTAATTTCAGTGTTAGTAGTTGTTTCTTTAACAAAGCGAATGCACTGCGTGTGGCCACACGTAGTGATAATTTCGCAGAATACAATTACTTATCTTTTATAACACTAAGTTAATGTTTGTTCTGTGGATACTTTAAGTAAAGAGGCATGGTTTTCGCTAAACATGGCCTACTTAAATGTTATAATAATGCAAAAATGCATTGCGAAATAATTTGTTAAAAACAAAGTGATGAAATTGCCCACTTGTGTTAATAATTACGAAAGGATAAAAATTTCCTAAGTATTTGATCTTGCTAATACTTAGATGCTTCGCAATGCTAAATTTGCCTAAGGATCGATTTGTCGGACTTAGAAGATTCATAATGATTAAAAGATTTTTTCGCATAAAGTACACTTTGTTATGTGCACAATAGCGAATGCGGAAATTGCAAAGGGCAAGTCTGAATTATGAATATATGATAAAGTAAAGCGCTATATAAATAAAAGAAGTTGCAACTGCGAATTGTAAATAAGTCATTAATATTAAGCATGGAAACAATGCGGATCATTACAAAAAATGTAATTCAAGATTGCGAGAATACATTCAAAAGTTAGCTAAGGAAAATTTAAAGCTCTAATGCTTCAATATCTGCGAATGAAATGCCCTCGCGCTGACTAAGTTCCTCCAGAGCAGGTATGCTGACTTTCTCGACCTCCTTCTTCGCTCTCTCAAGTGCTTCGCGAGCATCATCTGTGGCGCATATTTCTTTCGCCATGTCAGAAGGTAGAGGTTGAGAAAGATAGCCAAGCTTGCATAATAGATTATACCACTCACAGCGAGTGGCAAGTTTTGCTGCTTGGGCATACGCTTGAAATTTTTCAGTGACTGGATTGGAGTCCATCACTTTATCTGCGAAAGTTGGGAGATATTTGACCAGGTGTGCGAAATTTTGTTCTGCAGTTTCCGCCCTCTTTTTGAGCTTAGCGTTCTCTTCCGCAACCTTTTTCAACCATTCCTCAGCCCTTTGCGCTTTTCTCTCGTGCGTGTTAGCAAGCTTCACTACATTTTCATACTCATCCGACATCTCCGTGAAGCACTCCATGCTGTCAATTGTTAGATAAATTCCATTATAACAATTATGCAGCCGCTGTCTTGCAGCTTCGGGGGTATGAAAGTTTACGGTATTGCTCTTTTGTTTCCTGGGGAACAAATTTATAAAGCCTGCGGTATAATTTATTGGCATGTTCTGCTGCTGTGGTTTCTTCTGCATCAGCTTCTCCTTCCTCCTCCTGATTAGACGCTTATGCGTCAGATGGAAGAGACAAATCTTCTTGCCCGGGCTCTTCAAGAACATCTTTGGGGATGCTCCCTCTGATGTTGTAGAGTGGGGTGGCTTCAGCGGATGACTCTGAAAGAACAACTATAACCAGATAAACAAATATAACGAGTTTATGCGAAATTAAAAAACGCGTAATAAATAAATACTGCGAATTCAAAATTACGTAATCGTTTCTTGTTCAGCAAGAGAGCGTAATCGTTTTCTACGCGGGGTGGTGGCACCTTCCACAACTTTTCGCTTGCCGCGATCTTCGCCACCAGTAATATAACATGTATTGATGATTGGCTCATCAATAAGAACAATGTCGCCGTCGCTATTCTTTAGGCGACGAGCAGGGCTAATCCTGCTGATATCGGCATACCTTATGATAAGGTCAAGAGCAATCTCTGCGAAAATATAAACATATAGTGTTATGTGAAGCAAAAATATACTGTGAAAAGTATAAAAAGTATTATGTGATAAGTTTAAGCGAAATACCATTTTTTGCCTGGTCAACCAAAAGCGCGTCATAATCGCTCCATGGCCATTGAATTGAAACTCTGCCGATGTACAGCGGTACATTCGAATAAGCTCGCAGAATTAGGCCTGCGTTTTTGAGTGTCTTGAGAATATGATTCTCAAGATCATCAAGTACAGGTTTCTCATTGAAATTGGGATCAAGTTCTGTACACCATGTCCTTGGTATGTCGTTGTCCACATTGGCGGTATCGTTGATGTAAAAGAAAGAACCGCGCCAGTTGCCGATTGAGTCTTTTGGCGAAATCATTGTTCCCAGTTTGCTGCGGAATGAAAACCATCCCACATCATATAAAATCAGACTGTTACACGTGCAAAACATGTTTAGCAGCAGTTGTACATTGGTGGCATTGCAAAACATCTCAAACAACACAATTTTATTAATTGCGTTGGGATGAAGCTGCGCCATGGCAATCTTATAATATTCACAAACACTGCGGAAGAATGGAATAAACGAGAATCGTAAGTTGCCCTGTGAGATGGCAGCCTCATAAACGGAAATCATCCCCTTAGGGGGAGTGTCAGCTCGTTGTTCTGCTGTGGGTGCGGTAGGAACAAATTGGGCAAGTGGCGGATACCACTCCTGTAGGGTTTGGAGTTTTGTTTCCGTTATATAGGAAACATAACCTCCAGGAGTATGCATAGATGAAGACGACGCCATTTGTAATAAGGAAAATAAATTGGATGTTGGAATTGAAGAAATTAAAGGTTGGATTCGTTAATTGCTTGGTACGATTGTGATTAGATGAATTTGATTGAAAATGAAATCGAGCGAGAAAGCGTAAAGTTTTTATGCAGATTATTCAGCTATTTATAATTGGAATTAGGGCGAGCAAGTGGAAAAGGTAATCATTACATTTAAATAAGCACTTCTTTATTTTTAGAGTTTATCATGATACATTTGCTTCGCGAAAATGTATCATAATAAACTGGGGGGACTTGATCATATACATAGCATTGTATATGTATATTTTATTTGCTACATGCCAAGAGCAGAACTGCGCGAACCATAACGCAAGGTTATGGAGTGTTCGCTGAAAATAAGTATAGCAGTTATCTTTTCGCACTAGCAAATGACTGCGGTTTAATCCGCTGAGTTTCCGCGGATAGTTAAGTGACTCGCAGACCGCGGATACCTCGAATACTATAAATAGGGAGCATGACCTCTCATTTATAGGTTGTTGATTCTCTGCCATTTTGCCTAAGCCTTTGTAATTTCCACTTATGATCTTGCCCAAGGGATTTTTACATCGTTCAAAGGTGAATTATGCTAATTAACAATCAAGACCGGGTCGGGGTGGTTGATCACTTGATAGTTAAAGTGAAAGACGATCATCGGGGCCCAAAATAATCATCAAACATCCCATCCTCCATTGTAATCTTATTGCACTCAATCCGTAATTAAGTAACATTGCTAATTAAGGATTGATCATTATCGACTTGCACCTTCCGAACTACAAGAGTTGCAGAGTCAACTGCAGGAATTGCTAGATCGAGGGTTTATCCAACCGAGTTCATTGCCTTGGCCTGTTTTGTTCGTGAAGAAGAAGGACGGATCTTTTCGCATGTGTATCGACTATCGAGAGCTGAACAAATTGACGATCAAGAATCGGTATCCTCTTCCTAGAATTTATGATCTTTTCGATCAGCTGCAAGGATCCAGTGTTTACTCCAAGATCGATTTCCGATCAGGTTATCACCAGTTGATGGTGAAGGAGAGCGATGTACTTAAGACGGCGTTTCGAACACATTATGGCCACTATGAGTTTCTAGTGATGCCATTTGGCTTAACTATCGCACCTGCCGTGTTTATGGATCTCATGAATCGTGTATGTAAGCCATATCTGGACAAATTCGTTATCGTCTTCATAGATGATATCCTCATCTATTCCAAAAGTGAAACAGAACATGAGCAACATCTTCGACTCGTGCTAGAACTCTTGAGACAAGAGCAACTTTATGCCAAATTATCTAAGTGCGAATTTTGGTTGAAGGAAGTTCAATTTCTCGGTCATATCGTGAGCGATAAGGGTATCAAAGTCGATCCCGCAAAGATCGAAGCTATCAGCAAGTGGGAAACTCGCACTACTCCGACTCATATCCGCTAATTCTTAGGCCTCACCAGTTATTACCGAAGGTTCATTGAAGGTTTCTCTCTAATTGCGTGTCCTTTGACTACATTAACTCATAAGGGGAAGAAGTTCGTTTGAGAAACCGAGTAAGAATCGGCATTCCAAACCCTGAAGCAGAAGTTAACCACCGCACCTATTCTGTCCCTTCCTGAAGGCAGTGATGACTTCATTGTGTATTGTGATGCCTCCCGACAAGGCTTTGGGTGTGTATTGATGCAACGGAAGAAGGTTATTGCTTATGCCTCCCGACAACTAAAGATTCACGAGCGAAACTACACAATTCACGTTCTCGAGCTTGGAGCTGTT
The DNA here is from genome assembly GCF_046630445.1 of Rutidosis leptorrhynchoides. NCBI lineage: Eukaryota > Viridiplantae > Streptophyta > Magnoliopsida > Asterales > Asteraceae > Rutidosis > Rutidosis leptorrhynchoides. The sequence continues at coordinate 172,298,932 of NC_092333.1, forward strand.
GTCTTCACACTATAACTGTGGAGACACTATCTTTATGGGACTAAGAGCACTATCTTCACCGACCACAAAAGCCTCCAACACATCTTTGATCAGAAGCAACTGAATATGAGACAACGTTGATGGATTGAGACGTTGAACGACTATGATTGTGAACTCCATTACCATCCTGGCAAGGCAAATGTTGTAGACGATGCCTTAAGCTGAAAGGAGAGAATAGTACCTCTTCATTTCCGTGCCTTTAACATCACCATTCAGACGAATCTCAATAGCCAGATCCACGTAGCTTAATATGAGGCTCTCAAGGAGGAGAATATTGCCCAAGAGCACTTGAACATTCTCATTTCTCGATTTGAGGTCAAGGAAACTGGACTCCGATACTTTGCCGGAAGAATCTGGGTGCCTAGTTATGGGGATTTACGGAGCCTTATTCTAGACGAAGCCCACAAGTCAAGGTATTCAATTCATCCAGGAGCTGGTAAGATGTACCACGACCTCAAGGTTCAATATTGGTGGCCATACCTCAAAAGGGATGTTGCAGCATATGTTGGAAAGTGTTTAACTTGTTCCAAGATTAAAGCCAAAAATCAGAAGCCGTCTGGGTTACTTCAACAACCCGAAATCTCGTAATGGAAGTGGGAAAGAATAATAATGGACTTCATCACAAAGCTACCGAAGACGGTAGGCGGTTATGATACCATCTGGGTTATCGTTGACAGTCTTACCAAATCTGCACACTTCCTAGCCATGAAGGAAATTAATACGATGGAGAGACTGGCACAGTTATACATAAAGGAGATTGTATCTCATCACTGTATACCCTTATCGATTATCTCAGATCGCGATACCCGTTTCGCTTCCAGATTTTGGCGTTCTTTACAAGAAGCCTTGGGAACACGCCTATATATGAGTACAACGAATCACCTGCAAACCGACGGACATAGCAAGCGCACGATCCAAACCCTGAAGGACATGTTACGTGCTTGTGTTATTGATTTCGGGAAAGCTTGGGAGAGACATTTGCCGTTAACCGAATTCTCTTACAACAACAGCTACCACGCAAGCATTAAGGCCGCACCTTTTGAAGCATTGTATGGCCGTAAATGTTGTTCTCTTATCTTTTGGGCTGAAGTAGGTGAAAAACAACTCACCGGTCCCGAACTCGTCCATGAAACAACCGAGAAGATTGTCCAAATTCAAGCGAGGCTCAAGACGGCCCGTGATCATCAAAAGAGCTATGCCGACCTTAAACATGGAGTTCGCGAATTTCAAATTGGCGACCGCTTTATGTTGAAAGTCGCACCTTGGAAAGGTGTAATCCGTTTCAAAAAGCGTGGGAAGTTGAATCCGCGATATATTGATCCTTTTGAAGTCTTGGACCGTGTTGGACCTGTTGCTTATCATTTGGATCTTCCGACTCAATTGAGCGCAGTTCACCCCACTTTCCACGTGTCGAAAGTGAAGAAATGTCTTGCCGAACCAGAACTCGTCATACCTCTCGAGGAGCTTACGATTGACAATAAATTCCACTTCGTGGAAGAGCCTGTCAAAATTATAGACCGTGAGGTCAAGACCTTGAAATGCAACAAGATTCCGATCGTCCGAGTCCAATGGAATGCAAAACAAGGACCTGAGTTTACTTGGGAGCGAAAGGATCAGATGAAACAGAAATATCCTCACCTCTTCACAACTCTACCATTTACCTCAACTTAAAATTTCGGGACGAAATTTTCATTAACAGGTGGGTAATGTAACGGCCCAACTTTTTTTGACTTGCTTTTGTGCTTTGTGCCTTTACGAAACTATGTATTTGTGCGTACTGAGCTATATTATACTCTGGGATCTTACTACATGTGGATTACTTTAATTTATATGTTAAAACGTGTCATTAAGTACGTAGGTTACTTAACTTGATCCCAGGAAGCCTTTACAACTGTTAGTGTCACTTAATGCTTAGAACGAGCTATGTTTGTCGGTACACGTTTAACTTTGGTCATAATCGGAATATTATGACTACGAAATACTAATTGTTATTTTATAATAACAATTACTTGGGCTTTTTGGATGCTTAATTACGCTTAGTAATTTACTAGAACGTACTAGTTAGTCTTGTTGGACTTTCTACCTTGTTGGACTTTAGCCCCCCCCCCCCCCCCCCCCCCCCCAACTCTATTTAATTAGCCCAATTATTAGTGAATTATGACCCAATTATATGTAAGACAAACGCCCATTTATAAGAACCAACATACTAGCATTTTTGCTTACCATTATCCTTAATGTTGCATGGGATCCTAACAATAATCACCACCTTTAGACGACCACTAATCAAAAAGCAACTTGTCCCCCTTTTTGTGCCCCCAAATTCGATGGCCAAAGGTCCTCCCCACCCCTATAAATATCAAGCCATTTCCTCACATTTCACACTTGATTTCATTCTCATTTTTCACACTTGTTCTCTTATTTTCTCTCTAGTCTTTCTCACTCTAAAACTTGTAAGTTTCTTCTCCTTCTCCTTCTCCTTCTCCTCCTCCTCCTCTTTCTCCTCCTCCTCCTCCTCCTCCTCCTCCTTCTCCTCCTCCTTCTCCTTCTCCTCCTCCTCCTCCTCCTCCTTCTCCTCCTCCTCCTTCTCCTCCTCCTTCTCCTTCTCCACCTCCTTCTTCTTCTTCTTCTTCTTCTTCTTCTTCTTCTTCTTCTTCTTCTTCTTCTTCTTCTTCTTCTTCTTCTTCTTCTTCTTCTCCTCCTCCTCCTCCTCCTCCTCCTCCTCCTCCTCCTCCTCCTCCTCCTCCTCCTCCTCCTCCTCCTCCTCCTCCTCCTCCTCCTCCTCCTTCTCCTTCTTCTCCTTCTTCTTCTTCTTCTTCTTCTTCTTCTTCTTCTTCTTCTTCTTCTTCTTCTTCTTCTTCTTCTTCTTCTTCTTCTTCTTCTTCTTCTTCTTCTTCTTCTTCTTCTTCTTCTTCTTCTTCTTCTTCTTCTTCTTCTTCTTCTTCTTCTTCTTCTTCTTCTTCTTCTTCTTCTTCTTCTTCTTCTTCTTCCTCCTTTCTTGGTCACGACATCATCATCATTGGAAGATCAAGCTCTTTAGCTTTTAGATCTTGTTATATCTTGTAGATTCAAATTTGGATTTGAATCTTTCAAGAACATGGAAAATTCAAGCTTCCTAGCTTTGAATCTTCACTTATTTTGTTAGATCTAAATCTTTTAGCTTATAATCTTTGTATTTTGTTGTAAAGATCCAAACTTGTGTTTGTGGTCTTCATGTAACTTGAAGATCTAGCTTCATGCTTCAAGGATCTCCAAGAACAACCAAGATTCAAGCTTTCTAGCTTTGAATCTTCATTTCTTTTGTTGGATCTAAGTTTTCTAACTTATGATCTCATTATTTTGTTATAAAGATCAAAACTTGTGTTTATGATCTTCATGTAACTTGAAGATCTAAGCTTTATGTTTCAAGATCTTCAAGAACACCAAAGATTCAAGCTTTCTAGCTTTGTAATCTCATAACTTGTGTGAAAAGGATCCAAGCTCTCTAGCTTAGGGTTCCATTACTTTATTTGATCAAGTTTGTGTTCATACTTGTTTGATTGAAGGAAAGTTTGTAGCTTTAGTTGTAAATAGAACTTGTATTGGTGTTAAGACTAAGAATATGATGTAACCTTAGTTCATCATCCTTCTAAAACTCTTAAGTGAGTTGTATTCTTACTTGGTCTTAACATATTGTGTGTTCATGGTTGAATCTTGGTCAAAGTAATGCTAATACATCAATGAGTTATACACTTGAAGCTACAAGCATCAAGGATGAGAACCGTGATGAGCATCAAGCACCAAAAAACCCACCGGAGCACTTGTTTTCTGTTTTTCGGGGTCTGATCAGACTCCTGAACTTCTGGAAAATTGATTTTCAGATATTTCGTTTCGAGTAGATGACTTTTCATTTAGGCCTCGCCTAAATCCGATATACGGTTTAGGATTTATAGCCTTCCGAAAGTCACTACGTCTTTGTAACGACGTGCTGAAAAATTCTGACCTACTCGCACTTAAACCATCGCCACGGTCAAACGAAGACGAGTTAGATTCTGAAAATTGGTCAGTGGTTAGCGGACTCACATATGGAGCCATGGCCACTGACTACGCGTCTTTTAGATTTGTATAGAGGTCGTAACAGCTGTACAAATTTAGCCTTTTGTTTCGATCTCTATTCTTGTTAAACTTACTTTAGCTTTGATGATGATGATGATGACACTTAAACTTAATTTATGCACTTTTAAACTTATGGGGACAACATACTGACCTAGTGACCTTTGACTTAGGTTGACGACCTTTCGGACCGACTTACTACCTGCATACGTTTCATATCAACTTTTACTGCTTATTCACTGTGAGTTATAGCATCCCTTTTTACTTTAACTATTTTTGGGACTGAGAATACATGCGCTTTTTACGTTTTAAACTTTATATATGTGTGGGTAACATAACGGCACAAAGATTCCCCATAGCTCGGTAACGTTTAATCATTGGTTTCCTAACTGTGAACGCGAATCTTAGATATGGATCCATAGGGTTTGACATCCCCACTCGGGCTAATCGCGCTAGCATTCAACGTGTGTTTAATACTTCGAGGACAAATGCACTCGCCAAGTGCACTTTTAGGGGGTGATATACATACGTTAAATCTAGTTATCGGGTGTCCACGGTAAAGTATATACTTTTCATACTGATTTAAACTGCTGATTGAGGCACTGAAATCTCGTGGTCTACATTACTTTACTGATTACAAACTATAGCTCACCAACATTAGTGTTGACTTTTAAGCGTGTATTTGTCAGGTGCTTAGACGATGTTGCTTTAGCTGTTAGACTTGCTGTCTTGGTGTTATAGACTTGCTGTTATGGACCTGCTGTGTTAGATTTCCGCTGCATTACTTAGAGATGTCTCAATCATGAAACTTTTATTTTGCATTCGTAACTTTTGTTATTTTCAAACAATGGCTTTGTAACGACCTTTGGGTCACATACTTATGTTAACGCTTCTATTCATAGGAAGCACGTTATCTTTTGTAAAAGGCTATCTTTTTATGAATACAAAACTGGTTTTCAAACAGCATATAGTGTTTGACCTTGTAATGATTCTGTTGTTGATGAACCGTACACGATGGTTTTGTATGGGGCGTCACACCTAGGAGTCTGATCAGACCCCAAAAAACAGCAAATAAGTGCTCCGGTGAGTTTCTTGGTGCTTGATGCTCATCACCGTTCTCATCCTTGATGCGTGTAAGCTTCAAGTGTATAATTCTTTGATGTTTTAGCAGCACTTTGACCAAGTTTCAACCATCAACACACAACTAAGAGTAAAAGCTAACATTCTACAAGTTTTAAACATCAAGGTTGCCTTGTAACGACCCTGGATTTTCCAATGTTCATTTATTAATAATAATTATTATTAATACGTGTGATTAAACAAATGTACGTTATTACATTTACATGTTGTCATGATTGCCCGAACTTGACTTTAATTGCCCGAAACGTCTTTGTGACACAGGAAACTTACACGAATAATATTTTCAAGTATTATTTACGTTCATGATTAAGTTTTATTAATCATTTTATTTAACTAAAGTTATTAGTTAGTTACTTGGGCTTTTTATTGGATTACTTGTTAATTACATACATACTTGGGCTTTTAATTGAACTTGGGCCTTTATTAGTATTAGTGGACTTTAGAAGCCCACCCTACATCTTACATGGATTATTAAGCCCATTTTTATGTGTAAGTATTACTTTCATGTGTAACTAGTTAGTTTTGTCACATGAGAATCTAGTTTGCCCATAATCCCCATGTAAACCCATCCATTAACCAACTTTTGTAAGCTTTTCATGCTAGTGACCAACAAACTCTTCTCTTTCCCCCCTTGGAGCCAAAAAGCCGTCGGCCTTTAGGCCTTGGATGGGAGTTTTGGTTTTCAAATTTCATTACTTACTTCATTCAAATTTACTCTTTCATTTACACACACATTACTTGCATACTTTTCTCTCTTTTCTCTCTCATTTTTCTCTCTTTCTTGTAAGTATTATGAACAAATTTTTCTCTTCTTTTTCTTACAAAAACCGTGACCATGAATACATATCATCATCATCTTTGTTCTTTGGTTATTGTTTACTTGTTACTTACTTGTTGTTGTTGCTTTGTTACATGTAATTGTTAGTTGTTCTTTACTAGTTACAAGAATCAACTTTCTAGTTTATTCTTCATTTTTATCTTGTATTTACAAGAACAAACAAGGACTAACTTACTAGTTATGTTCTACATATACTCTCTTAAAAGATTGCAAGTTCATGTGTTGATTAAAATCATACTTGTGATTCATGAAGTAAACTTCAAGTTTACTTTCTTAAAGATCAAACTTTGGTTTGAATCTTTAAAGTATGAACAACCATGACCTATTAACTTGTTTATTTAGTTTGTTACTTCATATTATGCACTTTAATTTCATGTTTGTTTGTTATTATTGGTCAAGTGTTACTAGTTAACCTTGATCTCATTTCTCTTGAACTAAAAGTTAACTTTACTAGTTCAAGAACATGTAAATGAAACTTTTTAATTATAACTTTGTACACTTATGTTAGATCTAGACTTGTGAGTCTTGGATCTTCAATATCAAACTAAGAACTATGTTCTACAACTTAAGATCTTGATTTCATAAGTTTACTTTCAAGTTTGTAACTTATTATTAGTTTTAAAGTTCATGTATGTGTTAGATCTAAGACTTTGATGTAACTTTGGTTCATCAAACTTCATACAACTCTTAAGTGAGTTGTGCTTCATGTCTTAGACTTACACTTGGGTTATGATGGTCAAACCATGGCAAAGATGATGTAAACACATCAATGAGTTGTACACTTGAAGCTATAGGTATCAAGGATGAGAACCATGATGAACATCAAGCACCAAACCCACCGGAACCCACTATTTTTCTGATTTCTGCATTCTACCTACTGTTGTGCTGTTTCTGTAAGAGACCAGTAACTGTAACCATGATTTTCAGATAGATATTTTCGAGTAGATAACTTTTTATATAGGACTTGTCTTAATCCGAGTTACGGTTTAGGATTTATGGCCCTCCGATCGTCACTATGTCCTTTTAACGTTGTGCAGAAATTTCTGACCTACTCGCACTTAGACCATCGTCACGGTCAAACGAAGACGAGTTTGCTTCTGTAAATTTTACCACACTTAAAGGATTCATATACGGAGCCATGACCACTGGTCTCACCTTAATTCAGTAAGGGTAGTGGCCGTGGTGACTGATCGAAGTCAGCCTCTGTTTTAAACTACTTTCATAAACGAAACCTACTTTAATAAACGAAACCTACTTTACACCTTTTGTTTGATGATGAATGATGATGACCTTTAAGACCTTATTTACATACTTTTAAACCTTTTCAGATGATTTACTGACTTAGTACTATTTGACTTAGGTTGAGGACCCGTTTGGACAACCTTCATTACTTGCTTACTTTCCGAGTCATACTTTACCGCTACTTTATCATTGTGAGTTATAGCATTCCCTTTCTACTTTAACTTATTTTGGGAACTGAGAACACATGTGGATTTTATGTTTTACATACTAGGCACGAGTACTTAAACTTATATATGTGTGGGTTATATAACGGCAGAAACATTCCCTTTAGCTCGATAACGTTTAGTCATTGGTTTTTGAACCGGTGAACGCGAATCTTAGATATGGATCCATAGGGTTTGACATCCCCACTCGGGCTAGTAGCGCTAGCATTTAATGAGTGTTTAATAGTTCTTAAACATACGCCCTTTCCAAGTGTACTTTCAGGGGGTATAAACGTTAAGTTAGTTACCAAGTGCCCACGGTTAACATATACTTTATCATACTGTTTTGAAACGCTCTTTGTAGCACTGAAATCTCGTAGCCTACCTTACATACTGTTATACTTAAACTATAGCTCACCAACCTTTGTGTTGACGTTTTTAAGCATGTTTTTCTCAGGTGCTTGAGGTTAGCTTCCGCTGTGTACTAGTCGTGCTGTAGACACCCGCTGCTTAGAGTTGTCATCGCATGAACTACTTTACCTTGCATTCAAACTTTAGTACTTTTGAACTATGACTTGTAACGACCATTGTGGTCACATACACTTATTATTTGCTTCTACTTAGTGAAGCATGCTTTTGGATTGTAAAATATTCGATGTTGGTTTAGACATCACTTTATTTTTGAATGCAAACTCTTTTTGAAATCGCATATAGTACTTAACCTTGTAATGATCCTGTTGTTGATGATTCGTACACGATGGTTTTGTACGGGGCATCACATGCCTCTTTATTGCATAAACACAATAAAGCTTCAACCTTTGTCCTTTTTACGCAAGTTTATGCATCTCCATCATATGAGATGATAAAGACTTGATCTTTATCATCACAACAATCACAAAAAGGTTCCAAGTTGTAAGACCCTGTTTTAGTTTCTATTTTGTTCAGATGATTGGGACGCCGTCCAAGAGGTGGGACGCCGTCCATCAAAGAAATACTGGACGCCGTCCAGATTGTTTTATGCCGTCCAGATTGTTGGACACCGTCCAGATGAACTGGTGGGACAGCTGTGCAGTTTTTTTTATATTAAGAGGGGAATTTGTATCTTTTCACTTGAGGCCAGATGTGAGGCCATATTATCAGTTTGGAATCCAACTTTGGATCATATTTCACATCTACAAACACTCTCACTTCATTCTTAGAGAGAGAGAGAGAGAGAGAGAGTTCTAGAGATAGATTTGGTGATTTGGAGAAGAAGGAGCTTGAATTGGTCAAAAGCCCAAGTGTCAAAGTTGTTCATCTCGTTCACGGCTACGTGGTGGTTGTTGTGGTAAGCTTTAACTCCGATTTTCATTGTTGGATTTGACATTCAATGTTAGGGTTTTGATTGTGTGTCCTTGAATAAGACCAACTAGTTGATAAATGGATGATTAAGCTAGTAAATGGTGTTGATAACCATTGTTGGTAGGTTTTGGGTTGGTTGATGAAATTGATTAGTTGATAATCATGTTCGAGTGTTGGTATCACTAATAACTTAGGCTAAGTTACAAGTGATTATTTGTGTAAGCTTGCAAAAATGATGTTTTGACTTGAGATTAGGTTAAAATGGGTTTTGGTGTCAAATGATGCAAGTAATGTGTTTTGATGATGAAAACCTTGGGTAAATGGGTTGTTGGAACATAATCACTAGTCGATTGTGATTATGGGTGTTTCGGGTAAGATTTGACTTGGTCAAGTGGAAGTAAGTGCAAACGGGTCAATATTGCACTTATTGGTGTTTTGGGCATAAGCTAGGGTGTTTAGCTTATTTGTTTGTGAATTACCTAGGTGATTTTCATTTGGACATTTAGGAGCTCAAGAGGGATTTCTTTTCAAGGAATCGAGGTGAGTGGAATATTTATACGCTTATGTATATAATTTGGTTGCTTGTGTGAACCGTGGTAAGTGACATCCGTTAGGATTCACTTTTCATGGACCACAATATGAGTTGGAAAAATATAGTGAGTGATATCCGTGTGGATAGCTCTTCGTTGGCTATATTTGTTTTGTGTATGTGGCGAGTGATAAAAGTTTGACCTATCGCTCTTTGTCGGCCACGTGTGTATGTGTGTGTTTGGAATGTGGTGAGTGAAATCCGAAAGGAATGACTCTTTTTCGACCACGATTGGGGGTGAACATGTGACGAGTGATTAACGATTGACCTATCGCTCTTCGTCGGTGACATGTGAATATTTGGTTATGTGGCGAGTGATTAATGTTTGACCTATCGCTCTTAGTAGGCCACATGCGTGTTTGGGTAAGTGGCGAGTGTTATCCGTTTAGGGATTCACTCTTCGTCGTCCACTTATCGTAGGATGGTAAGCGGTTTCGCTTTTCGTCGGCCATCCTTGTGATTAAGTTAAGTGTTAACGTTTTGGTTGCACTTTTCGTCGGCCTTATGGTGCGTAGTGATAAGTGGTTAATGATATTGACCTACCGCTCTTCGTCGGTCACGTACGCGTTGCGATGGTTGGTGAGTGGTTAACGTATTTGACCTAACGTTCTTCGTCAGCTACCATCGAGTCGAATGTCGACATGGTGTATATTGGGTTGTGTAAGTTCTATTAGCATTGTACGTATGATTATTCGTTTATTCGTTTATTGTTGTTTGCTAATGATATTGCGTTGTTTGTGTAGGTGTATGCAAGTGATTGAATTATGTATATATGCGTATAAGTATTGCATTCACTAAGCATTAGCTTACCCTCTCGTTGTTTACATTTTTAGGTTCAGTGGCGGACGTAGCAAGGGTATGCTCGGGACTAGATGATTTTCCCCTTTTGATGCTTGCTTGGATTATATTTTGGATTCGGCCTAGGATTTGGGTAGTTTATCCTCAAACATCATGCTCGTAATTTGTTTCGAACTTAAACTCTTTTGGGTCGAAATTGCTACTTAAACGTAATTTGGGTCGTTGTGGCCTGGTGTTTTAAAACTCGTTTTGATTATGGAAATCTCTTAATTATAATTATTATAATGTATTGTGAAAGGGTTTTCGTGTAAAAGTGTCGGCAAGCGGGTTTTTCGCCCGCGTGATTTGGAAAAAACTGAGCAGGAACTTTTAGTACATTTGGACGCCGTCCAAAAGTCTTGGACGCCGTCCAGCCCTTAAGAACTGGACGCCGTCCAGGTAACTGGACGCCATCCAGATGAACTGTCACATAATTTTTTTTAGGGCATGTTTTTGGATGGATAACGGGTTGGGTCGTTACAAGTGGTATCAGAGCATGGTCTAAGGGATTTAGGTGACTTGAGATAGGTGCCTAGACTTAGACTTTTGTGTGTGTTATTATGCGGGACTTGTAGGATTACAGGTCGGTTCGGGTTTTAGTTAGTGCCTTAGAGAATAGGTGAACTAACTATGTATTGATTATGTGTTACTAATCATGTTGTTTTGTGTTGAATATCTAGCGAGATGGTTGTTGTATTCATGAGCTCGGCATGGCGTGTGAGCGTAATAATGCTTCGCGACCATTATTACGGTTGCAAGCCAAGTCAAGTAAGTGATGTACGACAAGTATTGAACTAGATGGGATGTGCAAATGGTGGCGTATTTATTTGATTGTGAATATTGTTCACGACGGTGTATATAATTTATTCGTGTTGCGTTCCTAACCGAATTCATTTCTTAGAATGAAGACGAGGAACGGACATGATAATGGTGATCAAGGCGAGGACTCCGAGTTCACGGCTAAGGTAGAGGCCATCTTCGAACGTCAAAAAGCGGAGTTTCTAGAGGACGTTAAAAAGATGTTCTTAGATACGATTGACGAGCAAGTAGTCAATCTAGTCATGGAACAAGTTAAGGTTGTTCTTCGCGAGGATAATGTGAGAAGGCGAGACTTCTACTACAAAAATTTCAAGGATGCTCAACCTCCCACTTTTGTTGGTGAGCGAGATCCACTTAAGAGTGCTCGATGGATCTCCGATATGGAGGGGGCCTTTCGTACTAGTGAGTGCCCTCTCGATAAGAAGACGATGTATGGTAGTAGTATGCTAAAGGGTGACGCCAAGTTGTGGTGGGATGCGAAAATTCAACTCTATGGTGATGAACAATGTATGGAGTTCACATGGGACGAGTTTAAGACGGAAACTGACATTTGCCATCACCAACACGTGCTCGTTATATATCCTTTGAGGGATATTCAGACCCCTCAATTGGTCAACCATCTCCTCACCTAATTCCGATTGCTGTCTCAGTTCTTGCACAGTCACAAATAAGACAGCGCATCCCTCATCGTAAAATTGGCGCACTTCGCAAAAACAAACGATTGCACCCAGTTATCTGCAATCACTGACGGCTCCCCAAGAAAACCAATCTCGTCAGTAAATGTATACCACCCTTTACGGTATGACGTCAGTCGAAATATACGTCTAAAAATATTCAAACTCAAGATCATCCCTCAGCCATTGCTATACATTTCAAACAAAACAATCCAACGAATGCCATTGGGATGCAAACGTGCAACACTGACACGGTAAAAGTTAAGGACCTTCATGAAAAACGCGTGAATGGATACCTAAGATTTGAGACCTCGAAAGGTCTCAAATAAATGGCACAATGGTTTAGTGGGGACCCACAAGCATGCTGTTGTGACCTCGGTATCACCAGCCCTAAATCTCGTAATCGAGGGCATATATAATAAACCCTATCAAGATAGGCTTGATCAACGTTGCTAGGTGCACGTAATACGTCATGAAGAGGATTAGAAGGTCTGGGAGGCATGCTGAACGAAGAAAAAAATGAAGAAAGGTTAAAATCAAAGAAGATAAGAAAACTATATCTATATTATGTAAAATGAAGAATATCGAAACTGGAAAAATTTAAGTGAAAATAAGTGGTCGCTTATATAGGCAAATATCCTATGAGGGCCCCACAAAACTCAAAAAGGCACATCAAAACACGAGAAATACTTTACTATGATTAAGACAGAATGTAACGCGCATTAATTACATGTCGAATCACGCGCGTGGGGTATGTTACTTTAAGTTTGGCAATGCAGCCATGCCAGCTGACCACATCAAACTGGGGAGACTTGATGATACGCATAATGATCCGTCTCTAAAAAGACACTAAGTAGCAGTATCCCGGCTGAGGTTCACCCAGCGTAGCCCATCCCGGGAAAGAATATCTTCCCGACATCACTGCAGTAACCTGATCAGAGGGTTACTTATGTATAAACCGGGAACGATCATACCGGACAGAGGCTAGCTGGGGACGCTACGTAAAAATCCAGCCCAGACAAGCATGCACGCTACCGGCATCGCCAAGCCGGATGCAAAAGCGTTAAAAAGACAAGGACTATGTTGACACGCAAATAAGCCTGTTGGCAAACCGGCAACAAATCTTGCCCGTTCATAACAGAAACCGTGAAGAAACACTTGGAATAAGCACAAGACAAGTCCTTCTCGATTAATCAAGGCATTCGTCCGTCATGACTTGGTCGGATTCACCACACTCCCGGAATTATCATGTCCTCCCGGTTTAATTATCCTAGCCCAGAACAAGTTTACATCCCAGGATAAGCACGCCGTCCTGGGATAAGCACGCTGTCCCGAAACAAGTGCATTGTCCCGGAATAGACACTTCATCCTAGAATAAGTGCACTATCCTAGAACGAGTACTTGACCGGAACAAACATACAAACAAAGTACACGCCACGTCAGCCCGTGAATCTAGGAAAGTTTGTTAAGATTTGTTCGGTTATTCCCATGAAAGGGACATGTGCCGCGTCAGCCCTCGGGATAAACAAAGTTTGTTACAACCATGAAAGGGACATGTGTTACGTCACCATTCCCTCATAATATCTATAAATACACAAACGAAATCATTCATTCAATAACACTGGATGCACTAACGTTACTCTGCCCAAATTAGCTACAGTAGCATCTCTCCTGTCAAAATCGGAATTAATCCTTACCCTAAGATATTAGCTTATTCGATTTCAATCGAATAAGGCTAATCTCGTCGATTATTTTATGCCCTTGAAATCTAGATTTCAAATCGAGGTTCGCACAATTATTGGAGTTAAAACATTCGATCCCCTCTTTTTCCCAAATCGAGCACTCAAACATGAAATCTATTCACGCCATACGATTTTGGTTTGATCAGTGAGGATGACTGGTCACAGAAGTTCCATTCGGCGTTAGCAAGCTATCCGCCCCCATGATTGAAGTATCATGGAACTTTTGTGTGACTTTACCACTCTTGGTTATACCAAGCCTTCCAACAGTACCTAAAACCGCATTGGCGTCGGTAAATATCGATGTAATGTAGGAAGATGTTACATCGAGTCCCGAAGTCATTGATATGTTATGAGACGACACATCTCTTTCAGTTGTTGCACTCTCCAAGGAGTGTGTGAGGTCAGGCTTAGAAGCTGACTGATCTTTAAGGAGATCATCCTTCCGGAGGTCTGATAAATCTACCGAACTAGTGTCATATTGCCTCTATGATGGATGAAACAGATCTCCCTCATCAAGTTAAGTTTGACCTCCAGGCCCTGTTTGATGTTGAGGCTCAACCCCATCATTTTGACGAGTGTCACCAGGAGGACTTCAAGCCGATACGCAGGGTTCCTTTTCAAGATTTTTCGAAACCCCTTCGGCCATTCTGGACTTCAACTTCTGACTTAAGTCAGACAATTGTGTCTTATCGAAAGACTTTACTTCCTTTTGAGGTGACTTTACACCTTTATTAATTGATATTTGAAGATAAGATAATATAACCTACCCCCTCAACATTTGCATGTTTAGAAGGGTAGATTTTGACATTACTTGAAACAAGGTCGGTCCGCTTGTTTTCATTAAACCTCGATAACTGATGAATTGACGATTCTACCTGCGAGAAAAACACTAAAGAACGGGTTTTGCATTGTTATGTGTACAAAAGTCATAGTCAAATAAAGTAAAACATTTTTGGTTTTCATCATTTAACATATTTTTGAATTTTGTATTATCGATAATAAACCAAAATATTCACAAATTTTTCCATTTTAGGAAACATTTTTAGAACATGTTCTGTACGGAAGAATACAGAAGCCATTATGAAGTCAAAACAATTTGTAAATGATTTATAATACCATTTATAGGTACTATCGATTTGAATTATTGACATTGAATTCCACCTTGGTTTAATACACAATGTATCTTTTGAAAATAATTTGCGTGGAATCAATGGAGATGCAACATTAGCCAAAATTACGGATCGTGGCTTAAACTTAAGTAACTCCTCAAAAGGTACTTAATTGGTTTTGAATCACTTGTTTTGGTTTTCCACTTCTTGTTTGACACATGTTTAGAAAACATATTGTTTTTAGGTTTATAAACATGGTCGGGTGTATCACAAGATTTCATGGATGGTTTTCTAGGTTTGTGTGGAAACCAACCATATTGATCTCGATATCCTGTAATCTTCCCATTCTTCCCGTAAGTAGTTTCCAGAAACGGACGATTTGTCTTGGTCTCGTAACTAAAGTTAACTTTCTTATTTGAGAAAACTGATTTCTTAGGGTGAGTTGAAAACTTTGAGTAGAAGTCTTCGGGGTTTTGGATTTCCAAGTTGATTTCCTCGGTGTCTTTGTAGACTTCGGAGGACCCAGATCTTTCACTTTAGGGGTCTCTAAGGTCTTAGACGTTTCTCTCGAAATCGGCTTCGAGTACATCGAGGATTGATGCAACCTTGGTCTTGGTTTAGTCTTTAAGATATTAACTTGCTTTTCTACTGTCGTAGGTGCACACATTGGAGTATTGGTCAAGTTTGTCTCGGGAATTGAAACTTGGGTACAAATCGACACTATGAGTTTTGGAGTGTCAGTGGTAGCTTGTTCAGCTTTAACGCAGGTTTGGTGTCTCAAATGTTCATCTTGTAGTTCTTGATATGCTTTCTCTATCATAGTCAATTGCTTTTGAAAATAATTTATTTGATGTTTTAAATCACAAGATGAATCATTTACGGTGGCCTCTAAAATAGTTGTTTTAACACCAATCGAAACATTCTTAACGACCTTTGGTGTGGTTGGAGGAATATCACAAAATGTAGTTTGAACACCTATCGACATCATTTTGGGTTTTAAACGGTGTGATGTGTTCTCTTTTAATTCAAGAGCTTTGATTTGCTTGATCAAACATTGCTTTTTATGCTCAAAAGATCCTTTTTGTGATTTTAAATCGCTTTCAAGTTTTATGATCTTAGATTGTAAGAAAACATTTTGGATTCGTATTTTAAACATTTAGTTTCAAAATCTTTTGATTCAGCAGGTAAGTTTTTCATCTTCAAAGAGTATGGCTTGCTTCACGAGTTTAGACTCTAAATCATAAAACTTATGTTTTAAAGTAAGTATGTCTGAATCTCATGTAGCTAGAGAAATAACAACACTCTTGTTTTTCACAATTAACTTTTTATTATCTGCATTTAAGGAGTGAATGGTTTCAGTGGCAACCTTATGTTCAGCTTTGAGATGAATATACAGATTTTGAAGTCTGATGTGTTCCTCGTCAAATGAATCATCTTATTTCTTCAACTCTGCTTTGTGCCTTGAAATTTGTTCTTTCAGCTGAACTTCACATTTTTCATGTAAGTCAGTTTGGTTAGCCGTCTTGTGGATATATGTTCTTGATTCCTTTGAATCAACCGAAACACTATTGTTTAACTTGAACTTGAACACCTCATATAGTCCAACCGGACAAGGGTTTGCAGACAGAAAACGATAACATGAACACAAACGATTCTCATGTGACCATTCTTGATTTTGTGTAGGTTTTGGGGGTATCAAAATTTGTGTCTGAGCAGCGGAAGAATTTAGGTGAGACATTACCAAACAAATCGAATAATCCTCAAAAAACATGAAATAGTATTGAAGACAAGTAATGTGTGAACCAGTTGAGCTCTCTTGTATTTCTGAAATGTTTAACATTCTGATATTTAAATCCCTTGGTTTCCTGTCTCGTTTCCCAAAATATAGAACACAAGTTACATGATCTGTTGGTCTCTTTTTCTTCAAAAAAAATTCATGAACAGAGATACACACTGTAGTGACCCGAACTTTTCCATGTTTATATATATTAATTGAGATTGATATTTACATGATTAAATGTTTCCAACATGTTAAGCAATCAAACTTGTTAAGACTTGATTAATTGAAAGATGTTTCATATAGACAATTGACCACCCAAGTTGACCGGCGATTCACGAACGTTAAAACTTGTAAAAATGACATGACAATATATATATGGATATACATATGGTTAACATGAGATTATGATAAGTAAGTATCTCCATAAGTATATTAACAATGAGTTATATACATATAAACAAGACTACTAACTTTAGGATTTCGAAACGAGACATATATGTAACGATTATCGTTGTAACGACATTTAAATGTATATATATCATATTAAGATATATTAATATATCATAATATCATGATAATATAATAATTTAACATCTCATTAGATATAATAATAAATAATGGGTTAACAACATTAATTGAGATCATTAACTTAAAGGTTTCAAAACAACACTTACATGTAACGACTAACGATGACTTAATGACTCAGTTAAAATGTATATACATGTAGTGTATTTAGATGTATTAAAATACTTTTGGAATACTTCAAGACATATATCAAAACACTCATACTTAACGAAAATGGTTACAGTTACTTTTCCATTCTTTTCTTTCATCAAGAATTCTAGTCGTATTCTTACCCGTATTATACACAGCTTCAAAACGTTCTTACTATGAGTATATACCAAGAGGAACTAGCATGGGATTCCACTCTTGATTATGTCATGTATGACTAATCAATTTTAACTTCTACCATGAGCTAGTCAACTAACTAGAACTCCTTTTAACCTCACTCACCACTCACCAATTACCACTCATCATTCATTCCATTTCACTTCCAATTCTCTTTCTAATTCTCTCTCAACACACACACACACACTATTATGAACGTATTTTTCCAGTAGTTAATCATCATCTTCATCAAAAATCACTTCAAGAATCAAGCTATAATCATCATAGGAAGAACACTTCAAGAACACTTCAAAAATCCCTTCAAGTTTACTAATTTACTTCCAAGCTTTCTAATCCATTCCAAGTAATCATCTAAGATCAAGAAACCTTTGTTATATATAGTAGGTTATCTTTCTTATTCAAGGTAATATTCATATTCAAACTTTGATTCAATTTCTATAACTATAAACTATCTTAATTCGAGTAAAAATCTTACTTGAACTTATTTTTGTGTCATGATCCTACTTCAAGAACTTTCAAGCCATCCAAGATCCTTTAAAGCTAGATCATTTCTTGTCACTTCCAGTAGGTTTACCTACTAAACTTGAGGTAGTAATGATGTTCATAACATCATTCGATTCATATATATATAAAACTATCTTATTCGAAGGTTTAAACTCATAATCACTAGAACATAGTTTAGTTAATTCTAAACTTGTTCGCAAACAAAAGTTAATCCTTCTAACTTGACTTTTAAAATTAACTACACACATGTTCTATATCTATATGATATGCTAACTTAATGATTTAAAACCTGGAAACACGAAAAACACCGTAAAACCGGATTTACGCCGTCGTAGTAACACCGCGGGCTGTTTTGGGTTAGTTAATTAAAAACTATGATAAACTTTGATTTAAAAGTTTTTATTCTGAGAAAATGATTTTTATTATGAACATGAAACTATATCCAAAAATCATGGTTAAACTCAAAGTGGAAGTATGTTCTCTAAAATGGTCATCTAGACGTCGTTCTTTCGACTGAAATGACTACCTTTACAAAAACGACTTGTAACTTATTTTTCCGACTATAGACCTATACTTTTTCTGTTTAGATTCATAAAATAGAGTTCAATATGAAACCATAGCAATTTGATTCACTCAAAACGGATTTAAAATGAAGAAGTTATGGGTAAAACAAGATTGGATAATTTTTCTCATTTTAGCTACGTGAAAATTGGTAACAAATCTATTCCAACTATAACTTAATCAACTTGTATTGTATATTATGTAATCTTGAGATACCATAGACACGTATACAATGTTTCGACCTATCATGTCGACACATCTATATATATTTCGGAACAACCATAGACACTCTATATGTGAATGTTGGAGTTAGCTATACAGGGTTGAGGTTGATTCCAAAATATATATAGTTTGAGTTGTGATCAATACTGAGATACGTATACACTGGGTCGTGGATTGATTCAAGATAATATTTATCGATTTATTTCTGTACATCTAACTGTGGACAACTAGTTGTAGGTTACTAACGAGGATAGCTGACTTAATAAACTTAAAACATCAAAATATATTAAAAGTGTTGTAAATATATTTTAAACATACTTTGATATATATGTATATATTGTTATAGGTTCGTGAATCAACCAGTGGCCAAGTCTTACTTCCCGACGAAGTAAAAATCTGTGAAAGTGAGTTATAGTCCCACTTTTAAAATCTAATATTTTTGGGATGAGAATACATGCAGGTTTTATAAATGATTTACAAAATAGACACAAGTACGTGAAACTACATTCTATGGTTGAATTATCGAAATCGAATATGCCCCTTTTTATTAAGTCTGGTAATCTAAGAATTAGGGAACAGACACCCTAATTGATGCGAATCCTAAAGATAGATCTATCGGGCCTAACAAACCCCATCCAAAGTACCGGATGCTTTAGTACTTCGAAATTTATATCATATCCGAAGGGTGTCCCGGAATGAGGGGGATATTCTTATATATATGAATCTTGTTAATGTCGGTTACCAGGTGTTCACCATATGAATGATTTTTATCTCTATGTATGGGATGTGTATTGAAATATGAAATCTTGTGGTCTATTGTTACGATTTGATACATATAGGTTAAACCTATAACTCACCAACATTTTTGTTGACGTTTAAAGCATGTTTATTCTCAGGTGAATACTAAGAGCTTCCGCTGTTGCATACTAAAATAAGGACAAGATTTGGAGTCCATGTTTGTATGATATTGTGTAAAAACTGTATTCAAGAAACTGATTTCGATGTAACATATTTGTATTGTAAACCATTATGTAATGGTCGTGTGTAAACAGGATATTTTAGATTATCATTATTTGATAATCTACGTAAAGCTTTTAAACCTTTATTTATGAAATAAAGATTATGGTTTATTTTAAAAATGAATGCAGTCTTTGAAAAACGTCTCATATAGAGGTCAAAATCTCGCAACGAAATCAATTAATATGGAACGTTTTTAATCAATAAGAACGGGACATTTCAGTTGGTATCCGAGCGTTGGTCTTAGAGAACCAAAAAATTTGCATTAGTGTGTCTTATCAAGTTTGTTAGGATGCATTAGTGAGTCTGGACTTCGACCGTGTTTTCTTTAAAAATGATTGCTTAACATTTTTGTTGGAAACTATATATTTTTAACATATGAATATTATGTGATATATTAATCTCTTAACGTGTTTGATATTATGTGATAGATGTCTACCTCTAGAACAAGTCCCATTGACTCACCTAATAATAATGAAGAGTCAAATGTAAATTGGAATGATTCGTGGACTGATTCACAAGTTCCCGAAGAGAAACCGGAAGAAGAGTCGGAACCGGAAGAAGAATCGGAACCGGAAGAAGAATCGGAACCGGAAGAAGAAATAGAACCGGTGGGGGAAATAATAAAACGGTTAAGTAAAAGAGAATCCTCAACCAACCGACCAAGGTTAATTATGGTCAATGGTGTTTCCGCCAAGGAAGCAAAATATTGGGAGGATTACCAATTCTCCGATGAATCGGATTCCGACGAGAATTCCGATGATGTTATAGAAATTACCCCAACTGAATTTAAAAAGGCAAAAGAAAATAATAAGGGAAAGGGCATAAAAATAGAGAAATCTAATTCCAACCCCGATGAACTTTATATGTATCGTCAACCCCCGAAGTCCTTATGTTGTAACAATGACCCGGGAACCTCTAAACCACCAGGTTTTTCTAAACCAATGTGGACAACGACGGCTCATATTAAGGGAACATCATATATCCCTAGAAACTTGGCAAAACAAACCAAAACCGAACAAGAAGAAACGAGCGAGTCGGAATAAGATAGTTGTATTCGTGTGGTGTAATATATGTAATATAGTGTGCTTATGCTTTATGATATATGTAAAAATTGCTTGTATTAATAAGTATTTTTTTATGAATCTAACTCTTGTCTATTTTACAGTATAAAAACACAAAATGGATAGACAACCCAATATTTTAAGAGACCTACCCGGAGACATGATTGATGAAATCTTGTCTAGAGTCAGTCAGAATTCCTCGGCACAACTATTTAAGGCGAGATCAGTTTGTAAGACATTCGAAGAATGTTCCAAGAATGCCTTGGTTTATAAAAGGCTTTCGTTCAAAAGATGGGGGATATCACATTGGGAAATCCATAAGTTACGATGTGTTTACTTTGACGCATATATTGCGGGGAACCCAAATGCTATTTTACGCAACGGGTTAAGAAATTATTTTGACTCAGTATATCCGAATATAGGACTTCGTGATTTAGAAAAAGCGGCTAACATGCAACATAAAGAAGCATGTTATGCTTACGGGTTAGTAATGTTCACTTCTCACCAAAGTGAGAACAAGAACATCGGGCTACAACTATTAAACAAAACGTTCCCACAAGTGATGGAGTCGCTAATTGGGGTAAGAAATGAGGTTTTTAGGTTATTACGAGACTGTTGGTCATTACGTAACCCTCTTCCCTTTGACGACGTTACAACACACTGTCTTATCAACGGCCATAACGGTTATGTTCCACAAAACCAAGGATGGGAAGTAGTCCTAGTAAAACCAGAATGCATGACTTGTTTCTGGACGTATGAATTACGTGTCTTTATTGCCTTTGCTGAACGACTTGTGTACTAGCTAGAATTATCTTCACAACTATCTTGTATCAAAGTTATTGTGTGCTATATTTCATGCTTTATGTAAAATAAGCGGTATTGTAAGTTTGTAAAATATTGTATAAAAGTTTGAACTCGAAATATTATTACAATCAGTTTTTCATATAGAATTGTAGTAGTTAGATTGTATATTATCTACTAAGTATGAACTTAACGGGTAAGTACTACCTGAATTTAAACTTATAAAACGCTAATATGAAGAAAAAGCTTTTATAAATGAGTTCATATTATGCTACAAAATACTATTAACTACTCTTAATATTCTGTATGATTAACTTGTTCCATTTGACTATTTTGAAGGAAATGGCACCGACTACTCGACACACCGTGAATATGAATGAAGAGGAATTCCGTACTTTTCTAGCTTCAAACATAGCCGCAGTACAGGCTGCGCTACATACCAACAATAACCTTGGATCTGGCAGTACAGGAAATCGTGTAGGATGCACCTACAAAGAATTCACTGCCTGCAAACCTTTGGAATTTGATGGAACCGAAGGACCGATCAGATTGAAACGGTGGACCGAGAAGGTCGAATTGGTGTTTGCCATAAGTAAGTGTACTGAAGAGGATAAAGTGAAGTACGGTACGCATACCTTCACAGGTTCTGCATTAACATGGTGGAATACCTATCTAGAGCAAGTGGGACAAGATGATGCGTACGCACTACCGTGGTCAGCATTCAAGCACTTGATGAACGAGAAGTACCGTCCCAAAACCGAGGTCAATAAGCTCAAGACAGAACTTAGAGGGTTACGAACCCAAGGATTTGATATTACCACGTACGAAAGACGATTCACAGAATTGTGCCTATTGTGTCCGGGAGCATTCGAAGATTAGGAAGAGAAGACCGACGCGTTTGTGAAAGGATTACCGGAAAGAATCCAAGAAGATATAAGTTCACACGAGCCCACCTCCATACAACAGGCATGTAGAATGGCTCACAAACTAGTGAACCAGATTGAAGAAAGAATTAAAGAACAGACTGCTGAAGAGGCTAATGTGAAGCAAGTCAAAAGAAAGTGGGAGGAAAACGGTGATAAGAATCACAAATACAACAACAACAGCGATTACAACAATAATCGCAACAATTATCCCAACAATCGCAACATCAATCGCAACTACAACAAACGGCCCAACAACAACAACAACAACAACAACAACAGCAACTACAACAATCATCCCAACAACAATAATAACCGCAACAACAACAACAATCAGAAGCAGCTATGCCAAAGGTGTGAAAAGTATCACTCAGGGTTCTGCACCAAATTTTGCAACAAGTGTAAAATAAATGGTCATAGCGCGGCGAAGTGTGAGGTCTACAGACCAGGGGTTAATAGAACGAAAGGAACAAATGGTGTCGGAACGAGTAATGGCGGAGCAAGTAGTGTTGGAACAAGTTATGCCAATGTAGTTTGTTATAAATGTGGAAAACCGGGCCACATTATTAGAAATTGCCCGAACCAGGAGAACACGAATGGACAAGGCCGCGGAAGAGTTTTCAATATTAATGCGGCAGAGGCACAGGAAGACCCGGAGCTTGTTACGGGTACGTTTCTTATTGACAATAAATCTGCTTACGTTTTATTTGATTCGGGTGCGGATAGAAGCTATATGAGTAGAGATTTTTGTGCTAAATTAAGTTATCCATTGACACCTTTGGATAGTAAATTTTTACTCGAATTAGCAAATGGTAAATTAATTTCAGCAGATAATATATGCCGGAATCGAGAAATTAAACTGGTTAGCGAAACATTTAAGATTGATTTGATACCAGTAGAGTTAGGGAGTTTTGATGTGATAATCGGTATGGACTGGTTGAAAGAAGTGAAAGCAGAGATCGTTTGTTACAAAAATGCAATTCGCATTATACGAGGAAAAGGAAAACCCTTAATGGTGTACGGAGAAAAGAGCAACACGAAGCTACATATTATTAGTAATTTGAAGGCACAAAAACTAATAAGAAAAGGTTGCTATGCTGTTCTAGCGCACGTCGAGAAAGTACAAACTGAAGAAAAGAGCATCAATGATGTTCCCATTGCAAAAGAATTTCCTGATGTATTTCCGAAAGAATTACCGGGATTACCCCCACAGCGATCCGTTGAATTTCAAATAGATCTTGTACCAGGAGCTGCACCAATAGCTCGTGCTCCTTACAGACTCGCACCCAGCGAGATGAAAGAACTGCAAAGCCAATTACAAGAACTTTTAGAGCGTGGTTTCATTCGACCAAGCACATCACCGTGGGGAGCTCCTATTTTGTTTGTCAAGAAGAAAGATGGTACATTCAGGTTGTGTATCGACTACCGAGAGTTGAACAAACTTACCATCAAGAACCGTTACCCACTACCGATAATCGACAACTTATTTGATCAACTACAAGGCTCGTCTGTTTATTCAAAGATTGACTTACGTTCCGGGTATCATCAAATGCGGGTGAAAGAAGATGATATTCCAAAGACTGCTTTCAGAACACGTTACGGTCATTGTCACGACCCTACTTTTTCCGTTATTTTCTTTCGTTAACTATTTAACGACCGTTAACTGTTAGTGTGCCACGTCATTTCCATGACCTATATTATTATTTTTGTAATAATATATATATAATAATTATTATGTGTTATGTGGATATATGTATTCATATTTTAAATTATACGTTTCTACGTTCTGCGGATTTCCATCCGGCGAATCTTTTCGGTTTTTAAACCAACGGTCGAGCTTTCGGGATTTTTAAATCCTAAATATTTTAAATATGATATTTTAAGGTCATATTATTAGTAGGTGTATTTATATTTATTTTTCGTCGCGCGTTCGTTATCTTTCCGGATTTTTAATCGCGTAAGCGTGTTTTCGCGTTTCGGGTTTCGTTCGGGCTTTCGGGCCATCAGGAAATCCACATTTAACAAAGATGGGCCAAGTGGGACCCACCCCACTCAACCCATCGGCCGAATCAATGGGAGGGAGTAATACTCCCTTGATTTTTCATTTTGTAATTATTTTGTAATTCATCAAAAATACCAAAAACCTAAATACTATTTTTTTCTCTCAAACCCTCTCCCCCCCTCTCCCTTGTGCCGTCACCATCCACCACCAACATCACCATCATCATCTAAAATTGTAGCTTGGATCATAAATCAAGTAACACCAACGCGTTCCTTGTTTCGTTCTCTACGCGATCATCTACTTTGTTTCTCGATTAGGGTATAAACCCTAACCCTAGCTTTTTGAATTTTCAATTATTTTACTGATTTTATATGTTATATGATTAGTATGATGTGTATAAGTTATTGTATTGTTGTTTGAATGCGTAGAATTACTCGTTTGTTCATGTTTTCGGTTTGTAAATTTTGGACAGCAGTTTGATTCGTATATTCTGACTATATAACTGATATGAATGTTAAAATAAAGTACATAAATGAGTTCCTCTCATCAAGACATTAATTTTAGACTCCGGATTCATGTCGTTTCGATTCCCGGAGCCCTAGATTTACTTAATTTGGTTTTTGTTAAAGATTGAAAGGTGTTCTTGGCATGAACAAGGTTGGGTCCGACTTTGTGACCATCCTTGGTGTCTTTAGGGTGCCTCATTTGGTTAGGACTGATGGTGAGACGAATATTCATGTTCGGGTCACCTAAATCCGAGCCACGGTTCACCCGTTTTGCCCGAATTACTGTTTTGAGTAAGATGATTTTCCCAATTGATGTCATGGCTGATACCCACGACCTAGGGACTGTTCTTGGAGTGTTCTTGAGTTCATAAATGTGTCGGGTGGTTTGAGTAGGTGAAGTTACATATGTGGCTTGCCCGAAACCGACGCCCGGGGCTCAAGATACGACCCGGCGAACTTTTAAACTTAAAACTTATGGTTAATGATTAAACTTATGATAAAATTTATGGAATTCATTATTAATTAATTACTTAAGATAAAAGAAGTAATTATTATTATTTAAAACTTATGATATAAATATTTATTATATCATTTAATTATTAATTATAATTTCATTAACATTTTAATTAGACTTATGATTAATAATACTTTTATTATTAAAGGAAAATACTTATGATAAGTATTAAATTTGTTTTTGAGAAATTATTAAAAGACTTATAATAAAGATTAAATAATTATTTAATTATTATAAGACTTAATTATTATTTAATTATGACTTAATTATTAAATACTTATGATTTAATAATTTTAATTAGAAACTTATGATATGATTAATAATTCATTATTAATTAATAATACTTATGATATGATTTAAAATTTATTATAAATTAATAATATTTATATTATGATTGATATTTAGTTAATTAATTAAATACTTATGTTATACTAATTATAACATTTCAACTTATATTAACTTTAATAATTCATTTTATTTAATTAAACTTATGTTAAGACATTATTATACACTTTTGACTTTAAATAACATTATAACCTATGTTATTATTATAACTTACACTTTTAAAATTAATGTTGACTATGTTTGACCAAGGTTGACTTTTGAGTTGACTTTCGGTTGACTTTGACTTTCAGTTGACTTCTGTTGACTTTCTAAATAAGGAAACTTTCCTAACTTCAAAACTTTCTAAAAATAGAACTTTCTAAATTTGGAAACTTTCCAAAAATAGAAACTTTCCAAAAATAGAAACTTTCCAAAAATAGAAACTTTCCTAAAATAGAAAACTTTCCAAAAATGGAAACCTGCTAAAAATAGAAACTTTCTAAAAATAGAAAGTGTGTGTCCTTATGCTGTTCCAATCAAACCGATGCTTGCTGAGTAATGTTCTATGCCTACTTGCAACATGTACCATAGCTATCATACTAAGACTTGGCCTAAGTTAGTTATTTATTTCGACCTGCTTTATTTATAGGTCGGCGTTGTGATCTTTCTTGATCACTTTACTTTACGTGCTGTTCGCTTGTTTGTGAGATTTCTTCAGTTGCTATTTAAGGTGAGTTATAGTCCCGTTTTTACATACTTTTCAAAGTATATTTTTGGGATGTGATTACATGCAGATTTTTATTTACGTTTAGACACAAGTAACAGTTAAATTTAATTATTCATTGTGAGTTGGACAAAAATATTCCCTAGTCTGGTAACTGTAATCATTGGTTTCTACCGGTGAACGCGAATCCTACGGATAGATCTATCGGGTTTGACAACCCCATTTCGAGCTAGTCGCGCTAGCAATTTATAATCGGAATGTTTAGTACTTCGTAATTTGTTGTAGATACACTGTCCAAGTGTATATTTTTATTGTGTTTGGCAAGGGTAAATAAAGGGTTAAGTGGTTACCAGGTGGCTCATTGATAATGGAATAATGTTTAATGTTTTCTAACATTTTTAAATCTTGTGGTCTAAAGTTTACTTATTTATTTAAACCTATAATTCACTCAACCTTTGTGTTGACAGTTTACTTGCATGTTTTCACAGGTACTTGAGTTATTTGATGCTTCCGCTGTCGTTAGAAGAGTCTGCATGCATTTGGGCAGATTTTATGAAACAATTTATGAAACTTAAGTTTGCATTCTATTTTGGATAATTTAAATTGTGGGATTGTTGGCAATGTTTTGTGTCAACTTTTGGTTTCATATTATGGTTGGTTGGTTTTCAAACTACTTAATTTGGTTTGTTTCCTTTTTGGGGAACATTTTGAAATAAAAGAATGCAACTTTGTTTATTTAATTCATTTAAGTCCGATCAAGCTATGGGACCAACTGACGGATCCGTTAAGTGTTTTGATGGGGTCGTCACATGTGGTATCAGAGCGCTGGTTGTAGGGAACTAGGCGGTCTTAATGTGGTCAACCCGTGGTTATTAGGGTGCATTAGAGTCTAGTCTACAGCCCGACCTTTTTGCTATAGCATTATTATGCATTTCATTTCGTATAAGTTATATTATTAGCTTTCATATCTTTTGGTATATGGTTTGCGGTTTTGCTGTTTGCAGATGTCGACCTCGAGCGATAACTCTGTTGCTGCTCCTGCTCCTCCGTCTCCTGCTAGACGTCGTGCTAATCAACCGGAGATCGATGATCCTGTTCATTACTATTTTTCTACCATTACTCATATGAACCGGGCTTATAATGAGGTGACACGTATTAACGCCCTTAGTGATTGTTTGCGCACCTTGCCACATAATGAAGTTATGGACGAGATTCGTGCCGACATGGGTAACTTTATCACTTTCAAGCATAGGGTTGAGGATGCGAACCGCAAGCGTGATCGAGAAGTTAATGCTAAGTTCGAGGCTCTCGAGAGCACTGTTCGTGTGTTGAAGGAAGAGTTGGATGTTGTGAAAGGGAAGTTGCGTAAGTATGAGGATCCTGCTGAGACTCATGCTGGACCAGCTTATCACACCCGCTCTAAGCGAATGTGATGTGATTATTCATATTGATTATCTATTTCATCAGACTTAATGTCCTTTTTTATACATACATTTTGGGTTATGTACGGCGTTTTGCCGAGGATTTTATTAAGATTTTGTTATGGGATATTTTTCATTATGTATGGATGGTTATTTTTATGACATCTATTATCATTATCATGTTTTATTTCTGATGTTGTGGCTCTTGGCATGTTATATTATGCGTAATATATGTTCATGTATGTTAGGTGCTATGTATGTTGTATGATGTTATCATAAAATATGTATGCATGTGATGGTTATTTCTATAACAATCATAACTGTCATGTTATTACTCATAGTGTTAGTTGACTAATATCTTAATGGTTAGTCTTTTCGTGTTTTGATCTATTCCTTTATGACACTAGTATTATTCTTGGTACTAACGGATGTGTTATTCTATTTTGAAGATCATGCCTCCAAGAGAGTCCACTGAAGCGCGTATGCAACGCCTGATCAATGAAGGAATTGCTGCTGCTATGGCAGCAAATGCTAATGTTAACGCCAATGCGAACAACAACGTGGGATGCTCCCACAAAACTTTTATGGCTGGTCGACCTCAAGAATTCAGTGGTACGGAAGGACCAATAGGGCTTACTCGTTGGTTCGAGAAAATCGAATCTATTTTCAGGGTCAGTCGAGTTCGTGAAGAGGACAAAGTTAGTTTCGCTAGTTGCACTCTCAAGGATAGTGCCTTGACATGGTGGAACAATCTGGTTAGTAGTTTGGGAAGCGATGTAGCTTATGGTTTGGCCTGGAATGATTTTAAGGAAAGATTGATCACCCGCTATAGACCTCGGGGTGAGCTTAAGAAGCTAGAGGTTGAGCTCAAGAATTTGAAAATGCATGGCACCGAGTTAGATGCCTATGAACGAAGGTTTTTCGAGTTAACTTTACTGTGTCCTAGGGTTTATGCGGATGAGGACCGCAAAATTGAGGCTTACATTGATGGTTTGTCCGAGAAGATTGAACACGGGGTTGAGTCCAGTGAACCCCAGACTATTGAGGCAGCTATGTCTATGGCCCACAAACTTAATGACAAGGTGTTGAGAAGAAGCAAGACTACAGTTGTTGAAAGTAGTGAGGAGGTTGTCAAGAAGGCTGATAATGGGAAACGAAAGTGGGATAACAACCGCAATCAAAACCAAAATCAGCAGAAGAAACAGGATACCTCAGGTGCTAACAACAGAAATCAGCGTGTGTGTCCTCGTTGCTATAAAGTTCATGATGGTTACTGCACAGTTACTTGTAAGAGGTGCTCTAAGCAAGGGCACATTGCTAAAGATTGTACAGTGCTTTTGCCGGGGTCTGCTACTCCCGCGACTGGTGGTAATAATAATAGTGTTGGTAATAGAGGTGGTAACGGTAACGGAAATGGGAAATCGAATAATGGAGGTAATCCGAGGGTTTGTTATGAGTGTGGGAAGCCGGGGCATTTCCGAGATGCTTGTCCCAACAAGAAGACTGCAGAGACTGCACGCGGCCGAGCGTTTAACATTAATGCTAAGGATGCGGAGGAAGATCCTAAGCTTGTTACTGGTACGTTCTCAGTCAACGATTTATCAGTTTATGTGTTATTTGATTCAGGGGCTGATTTAAGTTTCGTGTCGAGTAAATTAAGTCCGAGAATCAAAACGCCGTTAGCTCTCTTAGACAATACTTATGTTATTGAAGTAGCTAATGGTAAGGAACTTACTGCTAAGACTGTACATCGTAAGTGTAACATTAATCTGGGTGGTAGGGATTTCGAGATAGATTTGATACCGATTGAACTTGGTAGTTTTGATATTGTTATTGGTATGGATTGGTTGTCCGCGAACCGTGCTGAGATCGTCTGTTATGATAAGGCTATTCGTATTACTGATGTGATTGGAGAGCCACTGATGGTCTTTGGAGATAAGAAATGCACACAGTTAAACCTTATTAGCTGTATGAAAGTTCGTAAACATCTCCGCAAGGGCTGTCATGCTATCCTTGCTCATGTTGTTGATCCTAGTAAGGAAGTAAAGAACGTTGATGACGTTCATATTGTTAGGGATTTTCCCGAGGTGTTTCCCGATGACTTACCTGGCCTTCCGCCGCAACGCGCGGTAGAATTCCAAATTGATCTTGTTCCCGGCGCTGCTCCTGTAGCACGTGCTCCTTATCGTCTTGCGCCTTCTGAACTTCAAGAATTGTCAAGTCAACTCCGTGAGTTGATAGACAAAGGTTTTATTCGTCCTAGTTCGTCCCCTTGGGGAGCTCCTGTTCTGTTTGTTAAGAAGAAGGATGGTTCTTTTCGTTTATGCATTGATTATCGTGAACTGAATAAGCTCACTGTTAAAAATCGTTATCCTCTTCCGAGAATTGATGATCTGTTCGATCAGCTTCAGGGTTCTTCTGTTTATTCAAAAATTGATCTTCGTTCTGGCTATCATCAGTTGCGTGTTAAAGAATCTGATGTTTCAAAAACTGCTTTTCGCACCCGTTACGGTCACTTTGAATTTCTTGTTATGCCGTTCGGATTGACAAATGCACCTGCTGTGTTCATGGACCTCATGAACCGTGTGTGTAGACCCTATCTAGACAAGTTCGTTATTGTTTTCATCGACGACATTCTTATATATTCTAGGAATGATGAAGAGCACGAAGAACACTTGAGGTTAGTGCTTGATTTGTTAAAGAAAGAAGAGTTGTACGCTAAGTTCTCTAAGTGTGCTTTTTGGTTAAGAGAAGTTCAGTTCCTTGGTCACATTGTTAGCAAACAAGGAATACAAGTTGATCCTGCTAAAATTGAGGCGATTGAAAAGTGGGAAACCCCGAAAACTCCTACTCAAATTCGTCAGTTCTTAGGTTTGGCAGGTTACTATCGAAGGTTCATCCAGGATTTCTCTCGTATAGCGAAACCTCTGACTGCTTTAACGCATAAAGGGAAGAAGTATGAGTGGAAGGATGAACAGGAGAATGCTTTTCAGATTTTGAAGAAGAAACTGACTACCGCTCCGATATTGTCTCTACCGGAGGGTAATGATGATTTTGTTGTTTATTGTGACGCATCACGACAAGGCTATGGTTGCGTTTTGATGCAACGAAAGAAGGTTATTGCGTACGCATCACGTCAGTTGAAAATTCACGAGCAGAACTATACAACTCATGATTTAGAGTTGGGGGCCGTTGTTTTTGCACTTAAGATTTGGAGACATTATTTGTATGGGGTCAAGAGTACTGTGTACACAGATCACAAAAGTCTTCAACATATCCTCGATCAGAAACAGTTGAAC
The DNA here is from genome assembly GCF_046630445.1 of Rutidosis leptorrhynchoides. Classification (NCBI taxonomy): domain Eukaryota; kingdom Viridiplantae; phylum Streptophyta; class Magnoliopsida; order Asterales; family Asteraceae; genus Rutidosis; species Rutidosis leptorrhynchoides. Next base: position 172,330,165 of record NC_092333.1, read on the forward strand.
ATGAGACAACGAAGATGGATTGAGACGTTGAATGATTACGATTGTGACCTTTTGTATCACCCGGGTAAGGCCAATGTTGTGGCTGATGCATTGAGTCGTAAAGAAAGGACTGAACCTCGCAGGGTTAGGGCCTTGAATATGACAGTTAGATCAAACCTCGCAAGGCAGATTCTTGAGGCACAACAAGAAGCCTTAAAGGAAGAGAATTTTGTGAAAGAAAACGTAAGAGGTATGGCTAAGAAATTCGAGATTCGAGCAGATGGTACTAGGTACTTTGTAGGACGTCTTTGGGTTCCGAAGTTTGGTGAACTGCGACAACTTGTTTTGGATGAGGCTCATAAGTCTAGGTACTCTATTCATCCTGGTTCAGGGAAGATGTATCATGATCTTAAGGAGCTGTATTGGTGGCCAAATTTGAAAGGTGATGTGGCTACGTATGTGGCTAAGTGTTTGACCTGTTCTAAGGTCAAAGCTGAACATCAAAAACCGTCCGGATTGTTGGTACAACCAGAAATTCCCGAGTGGAAGTGGGAAGGTATCACTATGGATTTTATCACTAAGTTACCAAGAGTTTCGGGTGGCTACGATGCGATTTGGGTGATTGTAGATCGACTCACTAAGTCGGCTCACTTTTTGCCGATTAGGGAAACCGATTCCATGGAGAAACTCACCCGTTTGTATTTGAAAGAGATTGTTTCGAGGCATGGTGTTCCCGTTTCTATAATTTCCGACAGAGATAGTCGATTTGTATCGAGATTTTGGCAATCGTTGCAAGAAGCCTTGGGCACTAGATTGGATATGAGCACCGCTTATCATCCTCAAACGGATGGTCAAAGTGAGAGAACCATTCAGACATTAGAAGATATGTTGCGAGCTTGTGTGATTGATTTTGGAAATGGGTGGGATAAGTATTTGCCGTTAGCTGAGTTTTCTTATAACAACAGCTACCACGCAAGTATTAAAGCCGCACCGTTTGAAGCTTTGTACGGTAGGAAATGTAGATCTCCTATTTGTTGGAATGAGGTTGGGGATGCTCAACTTACAGGTCCAGAGATTATTCACGAGACTACTGAGAAGATTGTTCAAATTAAAGAAAGGTTGAGAACTGCTAGAAGTCGGCAAAAGAGTTATGCCGACAAAGGAAGGAAAGATGTTGAATTTCAAGTTGGTGATCGTGTTATGTTAAAAGTTTCGCCTTGGAAGGGTGTTATTCGTTTTGGTAAAAGAGGGAAGTTAAGTCCTCGTTTCGTGGGACCGTTTGAGATCATTGAAAGAGTTGGACCGGTGGCTTATCGTTTGAAGTTGCCACAAGAACTCAGTGCTGTTCACGATGTTTTCCATATTTCGAACTTAAAGAAGTGTTTGGCTGAATTTGATCAGACTATTCCTTTGGAGGAACTTCAAGTTGACAAGCAATTGCATTTTATTGAGCAGCCAGTTGAGATCATGGACCGAGAGGTTAAGACTCTTAAACAGAGCAGAATTCCTATTGTTCGGGTCCGATGGAACGCTAGACGCGGTCCCGAGTTCACTTGGGAGTGTGAAGACCAAATGAAGCAGAAGTATCCGCATTTGTTCTCAGATGCCGAGTCAACCTCTGCGCCTGCTTAAATTTCGGGACGAAATTTCCGTAACGGGGAGGTACTGTCACGACCCTACTTTTTCCGTTATTTTCTTTCGTTAACTATTTAACGACCGTTAACTGTTAGTGTGCCACGTCATTTCCATGACCTATATTATTATTTTTGTAATAATATATATATAATAATTATTATGTGTTATGTGGATATATGTATTCATATTTTAAATTATACGTTTCTACGTTCCGCGGATTTCCATCCGGCGAATCTTTTTGGTTTTTAAACCAACGGTCGAGCTTTCGGGATTTTTAAATCCTAAATATTTTAAATATGATATTTTAAGGTCATATTATTAGTAGGTGTATTTATATTTATTTTTCGTCGCGCGTTCGTTATCTTTCCGGATTTTTAATCGCGTAAGCGTGTTTTCGCGTTTCGGGTTTCGTTCGGGCTTTCGGGCCATCAGGAAATCCACATTTAACAAAGATGGGCCAAGTGGGACCCACCCCACTCAACCCATCGGCCGAATCAATGGGAGGGAGTAATACTCCCTTGATTTTTCATTTTGTAATTATTTTGTAATTCATCAAAAATACCAAAAACCTAAATACTATTTTTTTCTCTCAAACCCTCTCCCCCCCTCTCCCTTGTGCCGTCACCATCCACCACCAACATCACCATCATCATCTAAAATTGTAGCTTGGATCATAAATCAAGTAACACCAACGCGTTCCTTGTTTCGTTCTCTACGCGATCATCTACTTTGTTTCTCGATTAGGGTATAAACCCTAACCCTAGCTTTTTGAATTTTCAATTATTTTACTGATTTTATATGTTATATGATTAGTATGATGTGTATAAGTTATTGTATTGTTGTTTGAATGCGTAGAATTACTCGTTTGTTCATGTTTTCGGTTTGTAAATTTTGGACAGCAGTTTGATTCGTATATTCTGACTATATAACTGATATGAATGTTAAAATAAAGTACATAAATGAGTTCCTCTCATCAAGACATTAATTTTAGACTCCGGATTCATGTCGTTTCGATTCCCGGAGCCCTAGATTTACTTAATTTGGTTTTTGTTAAAGATTGAAAGGTGTTCTTGGCATGAACAAGGTTGGGTCCGACTTTGTGACCATCCTTGGTGTCTTTAGGGTGCCTCATTTGGTTAGGACTGATGGTGAGACGAATATTCATGTTCGGGTCACCTAAATCCGAGCCACGGTTCACCCGTTTTGCCCGAATTACTGTTTTGAGTAAGATGATTTTCCCAATTGATGTCATGGCTGATACCCACGACCTAGGGACTGTTCTTGGAGTGTTCTTGAGTTCATAAATGTGTCGGGTGGTTTGAGTAGGTGAAGTTACATATGTGGCTTGCCCGAAACCGACGCCCGGGGCTCAAGATACGACCCGGCGAACTTTTAAACTTAAAACTTATGGTTAATGATTAAACTTATGATAAAATTTATGGAATTCATTATTAATTAATTACTTAAGATAAAAGAAGTAATTATTATTATTTAAAACTTATGATATAAATATTTATTATATCATTTAATTATTAATTATAATTTCATTAACATTTTAATTAGACTTATGATTAATAATACTTTTATTATTAAAGGAAAATACTTATGATAAGTATTAAATTTGTTTTTGAGAAATTATTAAAAGACTTATAATAAAGATTAAATAATTATTTAATTATTATAAGACTTAATTATTATTTAATTATGACTTAATTATTAAATACTTATGATTTAATAATTTTAATTAGAAACTTATGATATGATTAATAATTCATTATTAATTAATAATACTTATGATATGATTTAAAATTTATTATAAATTAATAATATTTATATTATGATTGATATTTAGTTAATTAATTAAATACTTATGTTATACTAATTATAACATTTCAACTTATATTAACTTTAATAATTCATTTTATTTAATTAAACTTATGTTAAGACATTATTATACACTTTTGACTTTAAATAACATTATAACCTATGTTATTATTATAACTTACACTTTTAAAATTAATGTTGACTATGTTTGACCAAGGTTGACTTTTGAGTTGACTTTCGGTTGACTTTGACTTTCAGTTGACTTCTGTTGACTTTCTAAATAAGGAAACTTTCCTAACTTCAAAACTTTCTAAAAATAGAACTTTCTAAATTTGGAAACTTTCCAAAAATAGAAACTTTCCAAAAATAGAAACTTTCTAAAAATAGAAACTTTCCAAAAATAGAAACTTTCCTAAAATAGAAAACTTTCCAAAAATGGAAACCTGCTAAAAATAGAAACTTTCTAAAAATAGAAAGTGTGTGTCCTTATGCTGTTCCAATCAAACCGATGCTTGCTGAGTAATGTTCTATGCCTACTTGCAACATGTACCATAGCTATCATACTAAGACTTGGCCTAAGTTAGTTATTTATTTCGACCTGCTTTATTTATAGGTCGGCGTTGTGATCTTTCTTGATCACTTTACTTTACGTGCTGTTCGCTTGTTTGTGAGATTTCTTCAGTTGCTATTTAAGGTGAGTTATAGTCCCGTTTTTACATACTTTTCAAAGTATATTTTTGGGATGTGATTACATGCAGATTTTTATTTACGTTTAGACACAAGTAACAGTTAAATTTAATTATTCATTGTGAGTTGGACAAAAATATTCCCTAGTCTGGTAACTGTAATCATTGGTTTCTACCGGTGAACGCGAATCCTACGGATAGATCTATCGGGTTTGACAACCCCATTTCGAGCTAGTCGCGCTAGCAATTTATAATCGGAATGTTTAGTACTTCGTAATTTGTTGTAGATACACTGTCCAAGTGTATATTTTTATTGTGTTTGGCAAGGGTAAATAAAGGGTTAAGTGGTTACCAGGTGGCTCATTGATAATGGAATAATGTTTAATGTTTTCTAACATTTTTAAATCTTGTGGTCTAAAGTTTACTTATTTATTTAAACCTATAATTCACTCAACCTTTGTGTTGACAGTTTACTTGCATGTTTTCACAGGTACTTGAGTTATTTGATGCTTCCGCTGTCGTTAGAAGAGTCTGCATGCATTTGGGCAGATTTTATGAAACAATTTATGAAACTTAAGTTTGCATTCTATTTTGGATAATTTAAATTGTGGGATTGTTGGCAATGTTTTGTGTCAACTTTTGGTTTCATATTATGGTTGGTTGGTTTTCAAACTACTTAATTTGGTTTGTTTCCTTTTTGGGGAACATTTTGAAATAAAAGAATGCAACTTTGTTTATTTAATTCATTTAAGTCCGATCAAGCTATGGGACCAACTGACGGATCCGTTAAGTGTTTTGATGGGGTCGTCACAGTCATTACGAGTTTATGGTCATGCCGTTTGGTTTAACTAATGCACCAGCTGTGTTCATGGACCTTATGAACCGAGTGTGTGGACCATACCTTGACAAGTTTGTCATTGTTTTCATTGATGACATACTTATTTACTCAAAGAATGACCAAGAACACGGTGAACATTTGAGAAAGGTGTTAGAAGTATTGAGGAAGGAAGAATTGTACGCTAAGTTTTCAAAGTGTGCATTTTGGTTGGAAGAAGTTCAATTCCTCGGTCACATAGTGAACAAAGAAGGTATTAAGGTGGATCCGGCAAAGATAGAAACTGTTGAAAAGTGGGAAACCCCGAAAACTCTGAAACACATACGCCAGTTTTTAGGACTAGCTGGTTACTACAGAAGGTTCATCCAAGACTTTTCCAGAATAGAAAAACCCTTGACTGCATTAATGCATAAAGGGAAGAAATTTGAATGGAATGATGAACAAGAGAAAGCGTTTCAGTTATTGAAGAAAAAGCTAACTACGGCACCTATATTGTCATTGCCTGAAGGGAATGATGATTTTGTGATTTATTGTGACGCATCAAAGCAAGGTCTCGGTTGTGTATTAATGCAACGAACGAAGGTGATTGCTTATGCGTCTAGACAATTGAAGATTCACGAACAAAATTATATGACGCATGATTTGGAATTAGGCGCGGTTGTTTTTGCATTAAAGACTTGGAGGCACTACTTATATGGGGTCAAAAGTATTATATATACTGACCACAAAAGTCTTCAACACATATTTAATCAGAAAAAACTGAATATGAGGCAGCGTAGGTGGATTGAATTATTGAATGATTACGACTTTGAGATTCGTTACCACCCGGGGAAGGCAAATGTGGTAGCCGATGCCTTGAGCAGGAAGGACAGAGAACCCATTCGAGTAAAATCTATGAATATAATGATTCATAATAACCTTACTACTCAAATAAAGGAGGCGCAACAAGAAGTTTTAAAAGAGGGAAATTTAAAGGATGAAATACCCAAAGGATCGGAGAAACATCTTAATATTCGGGAAGACGGAACCCGGTATAGGGCTGAAAGGATTTGGGTACCAAAATTTGGAGATATGAGAGAAATGGTACTTAGAGAAGCTCATAAAACCAGATACTCAATACATCCTGGAACGGGGAAGATGTACAAGGATCTCAGGAAATATTTTTGGTGACTGGGTATGAAAGCCGATGTTGCTAAATACGTAGGAGAATGTTTGACGTGTTCTAAGGTCAAAGCTGAGCATCAGAAACCTTCAGGTCTACTTCAACAACCCGAAATCCCGGAATGGAATGAGAAAACATTACCATGGATTTCATCACTAAATTGCCAAGGACTGCAAGTGGTTTTGATACTATTTGGGTAATAGTTGATCGTCTCACCAAATCAGCACATTTCCTGCCAATAAGAGAAGATGACAAGATGGAGAAGTTAGCACGACTGCATTTGAAGGAAGTCGTCTCCAGACATGGAATACCAATCTCTATTATCTCTGATAGGGATGGCAGATTTATTTCAAGATTCTGGCAGACATTACAGCAAGCATTAGGAACTCGTCTAGACATGAGTACTGCCTATCATCCACAAACTGATGGGCAGAGTGAAAGGACGATACAAACGCTTGAAGACATGCTACGAGCATGTGTTATTGATTTCGAAAACAGTTGGGATCGACATCTACCATTAGCAGAATTTTACTACAACAACAGCTACCATTCAAGCATTGAGATAGCGCCGTTTGAAGCACTTTATGGTAGAAAGTGCAGGTCTTCGATTTGTTGGAGTGAAGTGGGGGATAGACAGATTACGGGTCCGGAGATTATACAAGAAACTACCGAGAAGATCATCCAAATTCAACAATGGTTGAAAACCGCCCAAAGTCGACAAAAGAGCTACGCTGACATTAAAAGAAAAGATATAGAATTTGAAATTGGAGAGATGGTCATGCTTAAAGTTGCACCTTGGAAAGGCGTTGTTCGATTTGGTAAACGAGGGAAATTAAATCCAAGGTATATTGGACCATTCAAGATTATTGATCGTGTCGGACCAGTAGCTTACCGACTTGAGTTACCTCAACAACTCGCGGCTGTATATAACACTTTCCACGTCTCGAATTTGAAGAAATGTTTTGCTAAAGAAGATCTCACTATTTCGTTAGATGAAATCCAAATCAACGAAAAACTCCAATTCATCGAAGAACCCGTCGAAATAATGGATCGTGAGGTTAAAAGACTTAAGCAAAACAAGATACCAATTGTTAAGGTTCGATGGAATGCTCGTAGAGGACTCGAGTTCACCTGGGAGCGTGAAGATCAGATGAAGAAGAAATACCCGCATCTATTTCCAGAAGATTCGTCAACACCTTCAACGGCTTAAAATTTCGGGACGAAATTTATTTAACGGGTAGGTACTGTAGTGACCTGAACTTTTCCATGTTTATATATATTAATTGAGATTGATATTTACATGATTAAATGTTTCCAACATGTTAAGCAATCAAACTTGTTAAGACTTGATTATGTTAAGCAATCAAACTTGTTAAGACTTGATTAATTGAAATATGTTTCATATAGACAATTGACCACCCAAGTTGACCGGCGATTCACGAACGTTAAAACTTGTAAAAACGACATGACGATATATATATGGATATACATATGGTTAACATGAGATTATGATAATTAAGTATCTCCATAAGTATATTAACAATGAGTTATATACATATAAACAAGACTACTAACTTAAGGATTTCGAAACGAGACATATATGTAACGATTATCGTTGTAACGACATTTAAATGTATATATATCATATTAAGATATATTAATATATCATAATATCATGATAATATAATAATTTAACATCTCATTAGATATAATAAACAATGGGTTAACAACATTAATTGAGATCGTTAACTTAAAGGTTTCAAAACAACACTTACATGTAACGACTAACGATGACTTAACGACTCAGTTAAAATGTATATACATGTAGTGTATTTAGATGTATTAAAATACTTTTGGAAGACTTCAAGACATATATCAAAACACTCATACTTAACGAAAATGGTTACAGTTACTTTTCCATTCTTTTCTTTCATCAAGAATTCTAGTCGTATTCTTACCCATATTATACACAGCTTCAAAACATACTTACTATGAGTATATACCAATAGGAACTAACATGGGATTCCACTCTTGATTATGTCATGTATGACTAATCAATTTTAACTTCTACCATGAGCTAGTCAACTAACTAGAACTCCTTTTAACCCCACTCACCACTCACCAATTACCACTCATCATTCACTCCATTTCACTTCCAATTCTCTTTCTAATTCTCTCTCAACACACACACACACACACACTATTATGAACGAATTTTTCCAGTAGTTAATCATCATCTTCATCAAAAATCACTTCAAGAATCAAGCTATAATCATCATAGGAAGAACACTTCAAGAACACTTCAAAAATCCCTTCAAGTTTACTAATTTACTTCCAAGCTTTCTAATCCATTCCAAGTAATCATCTAAGATCAAGAAACCTTTGTTATATACAGTAGGTTATCTTTCTTATTCAAGGTAATATTCATATTCAAACTTTGATTCAATTTCTATAACTATAAACTATCTTAATTAGAGTAAAAATCTTACTTGAACTTGTTTTTGTGTCATGATCCTACTTCAAGAACTTTCAAGCCATCCAAGATCCTTTGAAGCTAGATCATTTCTTGTCACTTCCAGTAGGTTTACCTACTAAACTTGAGGTAGTAATGATGTTCATAACATCATTCGATTCATATATATAAAACTATCTTATTCGAAGGTTTAAACTCGTAATCACTAGAACATAGTTTAGTTAATTCTAAACTTGTTCGCAAACAAAAGTTAATCCTTCTAACTTGACTTTTAAAATTAACTACACACATGTTATATATCTATATGATATGCTAACTTAATGATTTAAAACCTAAAAACACGAAAAACACCGTAAAACCGGATTTACGCCGTCGTAGTAACACCGCGGGCTGTTTTGGGTTAGTTAATTAAAAACTATGATAAACTTTGATTTAAAAGTTGTTATTCTGAGAAAATGATTTTTATTATGAACATGAAACTATATCCAAAAATTATGGTTAAACTCAAAGTGGAAGTATGTTTTCTAAAATGGTCATCTAGACGTCGTTCTTTCGACTGAAATGACCACCTTTACAAAAATGACTTGTAACTTATTTTTCTAACTATAAACCTATACTTTTTCTGTTTAGATTCATAAAATAGAGTTCAATATGAAACTATAGCAATTTGATTCACTCAAAACGGATTTAAAATGAAGAAGTTATGGGTAAAACAAGATTGGATAATTTTTCTCATTTTAGCTACGTGAAAATTGGTAACAAATCTATTCCAACCATAACTTAATCAACTTGTATTGTATATTATGTAATCTTGAGATACCATAGACACGTATACAATGTTTCGACCTATCATGTCGACACATCTATATATATTTCGGAACAACCATAGACACTCTATATGTGAATGTTGGAGTTAGCTATACAGGGTTGAGGTTGATTCCAAAATATATATAGTTTGAGTTGTGATCAATACTGAGATACGTATACACTGGGTCGTGGATTGATTCAAGATAATATTTATCGATTTATTTCTGTACATCTAACTGTGGACAACTAGTTGTAGGTTACTAACGAGGATAGCTGACTTAATAAACTTAAAACATCAAAATATATTAAAAGTGTTGTAAATATATTTTAAACATACTTTGATATATATGTATATATTGTTATAGGTTCGTGAATCAACCAGTGGCCAAGTCTTACTTCCCGACGAAGTAAAAATCTGTGAAAGTGAGTTATAGTCCCACTTTTAAAATCTAATATTTTTGGGATGAGAATACATGCAGGTTTTATAAATGATTTACAAAATAGACACAAGTACGTGAAACTACATTCTATGGTTGAATTACCGAAATCGAATATGCCCCTTTTTATTAAGTCTGGTAATCTAAGAATTAGGGAACAGACACCCTAATTGACGCGAATCCTAAAGATAGGTCTATCGGGCCTAACAAACCCCATCCAAAGTACCGGATGCTTTAGTACTTCGAAATTTATATCATATCCGAAGGGTGTCCCGGAATGATGGGGATATTCTTATATATATGCATCTTGTTAATGTCGGTTACCAGGTGTTCACCATATGAATGATTTTTATCTCTATGTATGGGATGTGTATTGAAATATGAAATCTTGTGGTCTATTGTTACGATTTGATACATATAGGTTAAACCTATAACTCACCAACATTTTTGTTGACGTTTAAAGCATGTTTATTCTCAGGTGAATACTAAGAGCTTCCGCTGTTGCATACTAAAATAAGGACAAGATTTGGAGTCCATGTTTGTATGATATTGTGTAAAAACTGCATTCAAGAAACTGATTTCGATGTAACATATTTGTATTGTAAACCATTATGTAATGGTCGTGTGTAAACAGGATATTTTAGATTATCATTATTTGATAATCTACATAAAGCTTTTAAACCTTTATTTATGAAATAAAGGTTATGGTTTGTTTTAAAAATGAATGCAGTCTTTGAAAAACGTCTCATATAGAGGTCAAAACCTCGCAACGAAATCAATTAATATGGAACGTTTTTAATCAATAAGAACGGGACATTTCACACACGAACCCTAAATCGTCTTTAGTTCAATTCTTATTTCTTAAATCAAACTAATTCTGGGTCTCTTCTTCATTCTAATTCCTTCTTCTTTTCTACACTCCTCTGAAACTAATAAACCCTAAATCAAATCAACCAAAGGAACCCTAATTTTTGATAAAAATTGAGCAGCACTTCGTTACAATATCACGAATTGAATGAAGTGTAACTGTGCGGTTTAAGGTTTGTATCCGTGTGGTACGAGTATGAATCCGTACGGCTACGATTTTAAATCCGTGCGGTTACAATTTTTGTATCCGTATGATTAGGGTTTAAATTCGTGTGGTTAGATTATGTATCCGGGTTTGGTTGAATACGGTTACAGTTGTGTACGGATGAAGGTCAAGCGGATGTAGTTCATGATGTTCAGGTGTCGGAAAATTCAGCTATGGCGGTTGACGGTGGCTACACGGCGGAGGAAATCAGAAGGTGCTCAAAACAGAGGTAAAACACTCGATTTTATTTACAATCGATGCCTAGACCTTCGATTAACACTTTCTAATCCCTAATAGATCCAAAAAAATGCACTGAAATCTGACTTTTGATTATGTTTGAGACCTAAAATATTTCTAACTGAAAATAATAAAATTAAGGCTCGTTTTAAGGAATTAACAGCTGAAAATTTGAGCGAAGAATCACGAGATGATATAGAAACTAACTACATTAACATATTTTTCTTAAACACTCTCAAATCAATTCCCGCTCTGATCAGTTTTGAAGAATATGACACTGTTTTGACAGAATTCGAATAAGAACAGGATGTATACACGAATTGAAGCTCGGATCGATTCAAAGAGCTTGTTTATGCTCTGATACCACTTGTTATCAATAGTTTCAGCTTCAATTCATGTTTAGATGTTGATATGATTGAGTACAATAGGTTTAGAGTGAAGGTGATGTTGTGTGATGAAGATGAATGTATGAATATGAATAAGAAAAAATCTGAATATGAATAAACTTGTTTATTGAATATGTAATCATGATCTATACAATACAATGCCAATGGAATCAATACCAAAATTGATCCACGGCTTTCTTCAACAATCAACTTGATGATCAAGTTGATGTCATAAGTCAACTCAAGTCTCCAACAATGTGTTAGAGTGTTCTAGGGGAAACACACTTTGTGTGTGTGTCTGTGTGTAATTGTGAGCTAGGGGAGGAAGGCTTAATCATTCTTAGGGTGTGACTTAGTATTTATACTCATACTAAATCACTTACAATTTATCACATAGACACTAAGCCTAGCAAACTCATCCCTTGATCAATCACAAATCTATATCTATTATTATTAGGAATTTCTATTCCTAACAACGCTGTTTGATTACGTAAAGAAATCAAAAATAATATTAAGGGATGGATCAAAGATGTAAAAGCAAATGAGAAATTGAAAGTGAGTCAAATCAACGAATTGAAAAGATAGATGATGAGATTGAATCCGGAACTGCTACTTCGGTTTTGATCGACCAAAGAAAGTAAACTAACTGATGAATTATTGGAGATTAAAAGGTTAGAGGATATGGACTTGGCTAAAAAATAGTGGGCGAAATGGGTCGTAGACGTTGATGAGAAGCCAATGTTATTGGTAGGTTTAAGTCTGAGTAGTGTTGCAAACTAGGATGGAATGGTTAATAAGTTCAAAAAGTGTCTTGGAAGTTGAAAAGTTAATATGTTATCGGTAAGCGGGAGGTTGACACTTATCAAGTCAGTGTTAGAGAGTTTGGGGATATACTACCTTTCATTGTTTCGTTGCTCGGAAGGAATAATGAAAACGTTGAATCAATGAGGCCGGCTTTCTATTGGGGTTCGAGTAGCCCGGAGAATTGAAATATTAGTTGGGTGAAATGGGACATGGCGTTAGCTTCGCTGGAGAAAGGTGGTTTGGGCATTGGAAGTGTCAAAGCGTTTAATTTGGCACTTTTACAAAAATGGAGATGGAGGGTGAAGACTTGTGAGAATGCGTTTTGGGTTGAAATAGTTAAATAAATGTTTAGCGGTGATTGGGTTGTCAACAACAATGTTTTGGTAAAGTTGGAGTTCCGGTTACGTGCGCCTCTAAAGAAAATGCTTCAAAAGTGGGTGAGTTATTTGGAGAAGTTATCGCCGTGTCAGAGTCTTCTTCGACATTAGGATCCGTCGGGTTATTTTTTGCTTTTGTTAAATCGACAAGTGTGAAGCATATTCACGATGTGGTAGAAGTGGATTTGAAGGGCTCGGTATGCTCAAGATGCATTGTTTGAGTATCAGATATCAATAGTTCAGCACGGGTTCTGTTCGACGGGTTTGATAATTCTTTGTTAGAGTCTACTAACCGGTTTATTTTGTCAAATGGTGTGATGGTAGAAAATGCCTTGAGTCATCAGGTTATTCTCTCTTTGGATACACAAAATAAGGGTAACGAGATTGCCACAAAGTCTAATTATTCTGGGTTGCAGTTTGGGTCGTTGGATTTTAATGCAAGTAATCATGTTGATTTGGAGTGTGTTGCACCAAAGACAAAGTCCCAAGTTGGTGTTGTAGAGTGTATTGTACCATCACAAACAAAGTCCAAAGTTGGTGTTGTAGAGTGTAATGAACCATCTCAAGTTGGTTGTCATGAGGATCCAACTAGTTTAGCTACTGGATCAACAAATGGTTAGGTGTCATTTTCAAAAAGAAATTGTGCAACAAAGTTGAACATGATAAGGATGTGCCCTGTTCGGCCCAAGAAGGGCCCTATTCATTCCATGGTGGTGTCTCTAAAATCATTGGGATTGCGGGTTCTATTAGTAAAGAAGCTAATTTTAACGATTTCAAGGAGCCGAATGATGACAACATTACATTTGCGGTTAGATTGGATCGACTGAAGAAGAAGAAAAAGAAAAAGAAAAAGAAGGAAGAATTGTTGGCAAATAGAAAGGTTGAATCGAACGTTGAAAGGCCTAAACCGATTTTGATTGGTCGTAGTGGATGATGTTATTGTGATTGTGAGGTTCCCTCGTGTGACGGTTTTGCAAAGCGTGGTATGTTTTGAATAAGGATGTTTCAAGATGTTTACTTAGTGATGTTAACCCTAAGTCAAGAAAGAACGCGAACAAGGGTTCCACTTCGGGTGATTATAAGCTTAAAGATAACATTGACGACTTGGATTACGGGAACGCAATTCAAAACTTGTTTATGGGTCCTCAAGATGGAAGAGATGACGGTTCATCGGCATTTGGGAGAGGAAATATGTCCACGAAGGCTTTCGCGACTTTCGATGTTTTGATGAAACGGTTGGCCGGAGAGAGTGCACCGGGTGATGGATCCGCTAATGTGTTATCATACAAAATTGAGAATCGGTCCGGGAAGAGTTCTTTGAAAGAGATGGTTAATGGAAAATTTAAAAGGGCGGGTCCTAGAGCTTGATTGTTATGGTTCGTCTTGTTCTTTCGGTTGATTTCATTCCTTGTAGTTTTGGGTATTTTTCGATTTTTGTTTGGTTTATATGTTTGTAAGGTTTTTATCGGGATGTTAGGGAGGCTCATTATAGATAGTATTTGTTAGATTGGTTGCTTTATAGACGCGAGCTTCCCCGTTTCCCCTTGTCCTTTTGTATTTCCTGGTAAGGGCGTTTTCCTTTAGAAAACGACCTCGTTTCTGTATGAGTTTTTGTTTTTTCGGTAAAAAAGACAAAACAACAAGGTATAAGAGGCCAAGGGGTATGGGCAAATATTTTTAACTCCATCAAATGTGTAGCGGGTAAAAATATTATTCAATGGAACACGTTATATAGGAAGATTGGAAACGGTAACGACACAAGTTTTTGGAAAAATCAATGGTTGGGGATGCGCCTTTATGTACTCCGTTCAATAGACTGTTTCACATTGAAGTAAATCCAAATGATTCGATTGCGGACAAGAGAGGTAATGATGAATGGTCATGGAACTGGGTTCGTGAGGTGAATGTGAGGACTAGGGAGGAACTCGATATCATGTTAGGGGAATTTGTTGAGTTTCGTTTATATGATAGACGGGATGAGTGGGCGAGGGGCATGGCGAGTGATGGGTTTTTCACGGTTGCGGATACATGAAAACATATTGATGACTTGCTACTACCTTCTAGTTCGATGGTCACAAGATGGTCCAAGGTTCTTCTGTTGAAGGTAAACATTTTTATGTGGAGGTTATCATTAGATGCGCTACCACATAGATTCAATTTGTTGTTGAAAGGCTTGGAGATTTTAGATATCTCGTGTCCGACATGTGGAAAAGAGGTGGAAGCGTTGATCATGTGTTATTCGATCGTGCTACGATTAGAGAATTATGTGGTCGCATAAGGTTGTGGTGTAATGTAGATATTCCTACAAAATTATGTCGTGGGAAGAATTATCAAGCTGGATCGACATTGTCAAGGTAGTGCACATTGGAAAACTCGGATTTATGTTATAGCGGTGAAAACGGTGTTGATTATATGGAGATATAGGAACGCCATTGTATTCACCACTCTTGCAATTAAGAAGTATGTTCTATTTGATTCCATTCGATCGTTTTCATTTTTTTGTTTAAGAAATGGAGGTAAAGGTGTGTCGAATTTGAATACTTGGCTTTATAATCCGTTGTAATTTGGCCCTCTAGCTTCTCGCTAGTAGAGGTTTTTTTTTTTTTTTTTTTTTTTTTTTTTTTTTTTTTTTCCTTTTTTGGAATTTGAATAAAAATTGGCCGTTAAAAAAAGATAAGAATGTAATAAACTAGTCAAAATCTATCAATACAAACTATATATTGTTGCAGTTTCAGTGTATGTTCTCAGACCCCATACTTTAATGCAGAGAATAGTGCTGAATGTTAGAATAAAAACTGTTTTTTTTATCTTCAAAATTGTACTTTGCAAGTGTAAAACTTATAAAGTGACCAGCATCAAGATCCAATAAAAGTGTTAATTTCTATAAGGGAACGTTTGGTTCGTGGGATTTCGTGGGATTTGGAAGAATTTACATTTCATATCCTATAAATTCCATGTTTGGTTGGAGGATTTGGTTGGAGGGATTTGCATTTCAAATCCCATGAAATCCCGGGTTCACGTTTCGGGTTCGCGTTTCGGGTTCCATTTCGGGTTCGCGTTTCGGGTTCCATTTCGGGTTCGCGTTTCGGGTTCACGTTTCGGGCTCACATATCGGATATGTGACTCGGGTTCGCGTTTCGGGTTTCATTTCGGGTTCACGTTTCGGGTTCGAGTTTAAGGTTCGCGTTTCGGGTTCACATTTCGGATACGCGATTCGGGTTCGCGTTTCGGGTTCGTGTTTCGGGTTCGAGTTTCGCGTTCTCGTTTCGGATTCGCGTTTCGGGTTCGCGTTTCAGGTTCGCGTTTCGGGTCCGTGTTTCGGGTTCGCGTTTCGGGTTTGTGTTACGGGTTCGCGTTTCGGGTTCGAGTTTCGTGTTCCATTTCTGGTTCGCATTTCAATTTCGGGTTCACATTTCCGTTTCGGATTCGCATATCACGGTCGTATTCACGTTGTGGATTCATGTTTCGATTTCGGGTTTGCGTTTTGCGATCGCGTTTCCATTTCGGGTTCGCATTACAAATTCTGAGATTTGAAAACTTCGAACTAAATAGAAGATAGGATTTCAAATCTTAGGATCTCAAATCCTAGAATTTCAAATCCTGTGAGATTTCAAATCTCATAAGATTTCAAATCCTGAAAATTGAAATCCTTGAACCAAACGCCGCTTAAGACGTGGTGAATCCTTTAGTACTTTTATCATCTCCACAATATAATGGAGTCTTATCAATGTTCAAGAATATCTTTAGACCCTCCCACCTATATGTCATGATTAAAAATTTGAGGGTAAAAAAGTAATTCTACATTAAGAAAACTTATAACAGAACTAGTAGAGGTTATACTACATCCGTCTCATTTCAATAGTCCACAGACAAAAAACACGCAGTTTTAGGAAATCCCACTAACTTCATTTCTCCACCAATAAAATATCTTCTCTCTCCAAATCCACCAATGAAATATCATCTTTCCTTTCTATTTATGGAAGTGGACTATCAGAATGGGACAACCCAAAATGAAATACTAGCCTATTGGAATGAGACGGAGGTAGTATAATTTAATGTACTTTAGCTTTTCAACCCATGCTTCACCTCCCTTTGTTGCACAGATAACATCAAGCTACAAAATAACACAAATATGAAGACATTAAAAAAACTAGTACTAAAACTTTAGTAAAACTTGCATATAAGGCTAGCTTTTATCAAAGAATAAAAAGATCTTACTTGGACATTATATATATATATATATATATATATATATATATATATATATATATATATATATATATATATATATATATATATATATATATATATATATATATATATAATATAATCATATTAACTCCCTTGTTTATTACTCCACTGTTCCATAATTAATTGTCCTCAGACAAAAAACACACTTTAAAGAAATGTCATAAAAGTACTGTACTACTTTTTGTTTAGTTTTCAGTTTTACCCTTACTTTTTCTTTCTCCTGTAATTTTATCCACATACGTTTTAAGGCATAATAGAATTTCAATTTATGAAAGTGGATAAATAATTTGGGCATCCCAAAATGGAATAGTGGATAATAAATTAGGGACGAAGGGAGTAACTCCCTTGTTTAGACGTTCATTAACCTATTTAACAAACAACATACAAAACAATGTCAAGTAAACTTTTCGCAACTTAAATTAATCTTTGAAATCTTGCCTAGTTAAAATTTGGTCGCACGAAATCGCCTTCTAAGTAACTGAAAACAAGACTGGACTCGCCACCCCATTTGTCAAAAAAAAAAACTAAAAAAAAATCTATAAAATTAGATATTGATTCAAACTAGTTAATAACATTCACCGGGTGAACACTCTTTATAAAACTTTTTACATAATTTATTGTGTTTTTTGAAGAAATATTTAGGAAGACAAAAGTAGATGTTCTAGATCTTTAATATCATGACTAAGAAATCCGAATTCATTAACATCCTCTGTGTGGGGGCCGGTTTTAATTTTTGAACAAAGGTTAAGGGCTTTAGTTGCGAAAAGGGGAAAAAAGTGAAAAAAGGAAGGGAAAAAATGTGAAAGGACGAAAATGTCCTTGATTACTATGCACCATTTTTGTCTATTAAATAACATAGTAATAATTTTGGGAAAAAAAAAAAAAAAACAAAAAAACAAAATCAACATGGTACAAAGTAACTTAATCCGGAGTTTCTTTCTAATGACAACATTCATCAAAAGATTAAGACCACCATTTCTATCTGGTGTCTTCATTAAAGAATCAAGGTAAATTGAGTACCTTTGCCTCGAGGTTCCTCTCACTATCTCGGTGTCTGTCATTGATATTTGATCCATATCAGAATGCAATAGAAAATTGTAAAAATCCTACAATAAAAAGAAAAAAAAAAAAAGAAAAAAAAGAATCAGATAGTAGATAGTAGAGGAGGCAAGATGGGCGGGTTGTATAATGGATCAAAACAGGTTATAGTTGAAACACGTCATCTTCTAGTAAAGATTCAAACAGCCAACCCTGGATATTTTGACTTGCTGACACTTTGAATATAAATGATTACTTTAAACATACTTATGGATGTTTTCTGCTTAAAAAAATCTTGGGTGACTTTAAGCATGTCAACCTTGACATGTTCGACACACTCTCCTTTTTGTTATTTCATATGACCTATTTGACCCGTTTAAGATAAAACACCACCCGTATCGACCCAATCATGCTCTTTAGTTATTAAGTAACACGTACAACATAGTTACTATTGGCACCAACGACTCCTTCAAGATCACTCCATGTTTCTGTAGCATTTGCCATTTGGTAATGGAGATGGAGAAAGACATGAAGGTTGCAAATGTGTAAAACTACTCTCAACCATCACACTACTTTTTCAATCACACTGTGCCACATCAACGCCACCTCAGCAGCTTCTTCCAACCACATTCACTAACAATCATCACACCAACCACATTGACCTCACATCAATATTTTATATTTTTATATATTATTATTATTTATGATTATTATTTTTATAATTATATTATAATTTTAAAATGTTTTTTTATAATTGAAACGAAAAAAAATAAATAAAATAAAAAGTTTGATTAAAATAAAAAACACACATTACAGTTAATAATAAAAAAACAATACATAATTAAAAGCTAGAAATTTAAATGAAATATCGTCGTTGGACTTGTACTCCATGGCGTACTTATAACGACCCGTCAAAATCGCTATTGACGCAGCCCGTTATCATCGGTCCCAAAAGCACGGTCATGACCTCTAGCAACAGCGGAAGCAATATCTAGGTACCTGAGAATAAAACATGCGAGTAAAAGTCAACATAAAAATGTTGGTGAGATATAGGTTTAATAAAACAACTTAAATATCATTATACCACAAGATTTAATGTTGAGAAACGTCTAGAAAATATTATTACATTTATCCCGTAAGCACCTGATAACCCAACTTAACTCGTTTTATCTACCCTTTTATGGATCATACACTGTACAGGTGTATCTTCTACGAAGGACTAAATATTCCCTTGAAAACAAGCGCGACTAGGAAGGAATAGGGCGGTCTGGCCCCAATAGATCTATCAATCGGATTCGCGCCTACGGTACAGAGCCCGTAGCTACAAGTTACCAAGCTAAGGTATATTTTTGTACAACTCACTGATGAATAAGTCACCATTTTTGATTACTTGTGTCTAATATGTAAAAACGAAAAGTATGTATTCTCATCCCAAAAAGATTTAAAATAGTAGAAAAAAAAGTGGGACTATAACTCACCTTAGAGTGCAATGTAGATAGTAATCCAACAAGCACAAAATAAAATGATCACAGATGATCAAAGGCTCCAACCTAATTACGAAAGTAAGTAAAAGTTTAACTTAGGTCAGGTCAATGCATGATAGTGATGTGTGCAGCGGTGTATACGAAATATATTATATTTTACTACGAAATACTATTAAATACGATACAATTTACACAAGTTATTTATTTATTTATTGAATAGATATACCTAAACCTTGCTACAACACTTATAGAAAGTGTACCTAATCGTAGAGTAGTGTAGTTTTTAGTAAGTCCGGTTCGTTCCACAGGGATCTAGCTGAGTTTAACACTATATTTATTTTAAACTATATTTGTATATATATATATATATATATATATATATATATATATATATATATATATATATATATAAGTAATATTATTATTGTTATAAAAGGGGGGTTTTTACCGTTTAATGATCGGTTTGTCGATTTTAAAACTTAAATTATAATTAAAACCTAATGTAAAATATTAAATATAAATATGACTTAATTTAAAGCGTAAAGTAAATGACGATAAATGAAAAGTGAGATAATTAAAATTACGATAAATAAAATGACGATAAATAAAAGTGCGATGAGATATAAAATAAAAGAATTATGCTTATTTAAACTTCCGTAATCATGATGTTTGACGTGTTGATTTTAATTTATTACCATGGGTTAATTGTCCTTTGTATTGGATTATTTGATACGTCCATCTGGTTTTTATTCATAATGGTCCATCGGTCATAAATATAAAGTGCGAGTGTCCTCGTCGAATTACCCTTATACCCGAAGTCAAATATTCCAACTAATTGGGGACTTAAACTGTAACAAGGTCTTAATACTTTGTTAATGATTACACCAGGTTATCGACTGTGTGTAATCCATGGTTTTAATACTTTGTTAACAATTACACCAATTATCCTTGTATGTAATCCACCCCTGTTTTAATGAGTCCATTGGCTATTAATCCATCCCCGTGTCCGGTCAAATGAACAATTATTAGTATTTATAAATATCCCGCCCATCGTATCCGATCGAGTGTATGTGGTTATTTATAGATACGTCAAATTGTAAATCTCTATATTAAATTAACAAACTATCGTTCAGTTAAACAAATATAAAGCCCATTAATAGCCCATAGTCCAATTTTCACAAGTGTCGGTCTTTTGTTCAAACCCTAATTATTGTCCAAAGCCCAATAATCCCGTCTTAATATGTAGTCCAACATCACGATTACTTCGGCTTAAATAAGCATAATAATAACTTAGCTACGAGACATTAATTTAAAAAGGTTGAACATAACTTACAATGATTATTTATCGCGTAGTGTTACACGGACAGAGTTTCGACTTACAAAACCTTAAAACGTTTGCTATAATAACCTTATTATTATTATTATTAACTTAATTAAAATTATAAAATATAAATATATATTGAGAGATCAGAGAGGAGTATTGATTGAGGTGTGTAGAATTCAGCAGAAAACGTTCCAATTTATATGACTTGGCATGAACTTTATGCCCATGCCATCGTATGGAAATGCTTCTTCCAGGCCATGCGATTGCATGGCTGCCTTGGACAGCTCACTTCACTTTGTTTTGTAGCTTGCCGACACATTTTTAAATATATATATATATAATATATATAATTTTTACATAATTATATATATATATATATATATATATATATATATATATATATATATATATATATATATATATATATATATATATATATATATATATATATATATTATATTCATGTGCATAGTTGACTTGTAATTTTATCTCCGTTGACTTGCGCGTTGATGCTCGGTTTATGTCCCGGTTCCGGATTTTCGAACGTCCTTTCGTACGATTTAATATCTTGTACTTTGCGTTCCGCGGCTTGTACTTTCGTAATTTTTAGACGTTTCTCATCAATAATTTGAACCACTTGGATTGTACTTTGTACTTTTGAGCTTTTTGGTCATTTGCGTCTTCAAATAGTCGATTATGTCTTTTGTCTTCACCTTTTATTATTTAAACGAATATCACTTGTAAATAGAACAATTGCAACTAAAAGCTTGTCTTTCTGGAAGGATAATGCTATGAAATATATGTTCATTTTTAGCATTATCAAATATTCTCACACTTGAGCGTTGCTTGTTCTCAAGCAATATAGAACTTGAATATAACTTTACTAGAATCACTTCTTTATTCTTTACACTTTGTACATCAGTGATTTTTATACGGTGGTATGAACAATGATAGTAACGATGTGGTTTACAGCCCCACATGACTATGAAAATTTAGATCCTTTAAGGAAATTGGATCTTTATGAAAATATTTGATCTTTTGAAAATTCAATCTAGCTTTTACCCTAGATAAGTTTTCCAGAATAACCCTTCACCGGTGTTTGCAAAATTTTTTTGTGGGTTTTGTGGGTTTCATATTTTAAAATTTTTGCTCAAAACTTGCGGTTTTGTGTCACCCACTTGCTAACCTTGTATTAGGAAAGGAACACGTCCAGTATACTTGTCCCGTATATTACCTTTCGGTAAACTACCATCCGGTTGTAAAGGAAAGCGTTGAACAAGCAACTGTTAAGGCAATGTCTAATGACATGCTTTTGATTATGGTTCACAACGTGTTGGATGCAATTACTATCCTTTGTAGGAGCAATAGCAAAGATCACCCTATAGTTTTTTGGTCTGACACAAGGTCCTGTTTTCGACCATGCTATACAACCACCGTTCTTACGGTTGACACCCGATTTGGTTCAGGTGACCTAATAAATTCCGGTGAATTCTCAGGATTTTACGTTCAATGGTAATGAACTCATTGAAAATAGGTTTTCAGAAAACAAATCGGTTTTAATTTTGATCAAAATATTTTCTCGTTCAAGCTCGAGTTTAGATATCATCGAATTCTATGAGTTTGTAATTCTCAATCTTTAAAGTCAATCTCAAGGATTGAGTAATATCAGGCTTAAAAGCTGATTTTTAATCTTTAAGGAGATTATCCTTTCTAGGGATCTGATTCATTAGTCTTATAAGCTAATTTGCACGGTGCCCCCTCATTGTACGAGACAGATCCTCTCATGGTTAGGATAAGTCTGACCACTTGGCGACCCTGTTTGATGCCGAGGTCCGTGGATTTCCAGCTGATTTTCGAGAAAACTTTTCAAGGTTTTTCATAGGCTCTACAACTGGTCTGGACGACAACTTTCTGACCTAAATCAAGAAGCGCGTGTCTTTTTCGGAAGACTTTACTTCCTTTTAAATCCCATTTATATTACATTAAACTGGGTAAAACTGATTAATATCGTCCAAAACAAAAGTATCTTCAATTATTTGTACAAAAATATGTGATATATGCTCTAAATAACTTGGTAAATTTTTCCCACACTTGGCTTTTATTTTTCTTTCTTTGCCTTTTTATTCTCTTCTATTCCATTTTAAATGAATTCAAGCATTTTAGGTTGTTTGTAACGACCCTGGATTTTCCAACATTTATTTATTAATAATTATTATTATTTATACGTGTGATTAAACGAATGTATATAATTACATTTACATGTTTCCATGATTGCCCGTACTTGACTTTTAAGGGCCCGAAACGTCTCTGCGACACACGAAACTTCGCGAATAATATTTTTAGAATATTATTTATATTCATGATTATTTATTATTAATCATTTTAATTAATCAAGGTCAGTGATTAATTACTTGGGCTTTAATTATTTAAATTGCATCTTTAATTAAACTTGGGCCTTTAATTAATGGACTTGGACTAGTAAGCCCACCCTACACTTAAATGGACTTGTAAGCCCATTCTAGTAAGCTAGTTTATGTTAAGTATAATCAAGGTTTAATTAGGCTAATTTAGAGACAAAGTTGTCTCAAGCATGCAAGGCTTTCTTTAACTTATTACCCAATTAAGCTTACACCATTAACCAACACATGAAAGAAGCTTGTTGACTCCCTCCTTTTGCACCTAGAACCGTCCACTTCCTTTAGTGTATGAGGAGTTCTTTTTTTTTTTTCATTTTACTTGTTACTTACAACTAGCATTCTCTCATTCATGTCACACACACAAACTCTCTCACAACTCTCTCATCTTTTCTCACTTTTCTTGTAAGTAAAATGTTCAAATCTTTTCTCTCTTGCTCTTCCAAAACCGTAGCCTAAGGGCATCCATCATCATCATTTCTTGTTTGATTTACTTGTTAGCTTGTAGTATGTTACTTCCTTGTTGTAAGATCAAGTTTCTTAACTTGAATCTTCTTAAATCTTGATTTCTTCTTTTGATATTGAAGAACCAAGAACAAGAACTCAAACTCACTAGTTTGTAGTTCCATAATTATGTAATTTCATGTTTCAAGTTCATAAACCTTAAGATCTTTCTTTGTTTTCATGATTTGTAGACTTGAACTCTTAAGATTCAAAACTTAGTTGAATCTTCTCAAGCATGATACAAACATGAACAAATACTTAAAGATCTAGTTACTTACTTTATTTATGTTCACTTTAATTTCATGTTTTCAAATTCATAAGTTTCAAAACTTTCTTATTGTTTATATTGTTGACTTGAACTATTAAGATCTACACTTTGGTTTGATCTTCTCAAGTATGAAACAAATGTAAACATAAAACTTGTAGATCTAGTTATTTGTTTCACTTTTACTTAGTTAAATTTGTGATTTATGTTCATGGTCAAGTACTTACTAGTTAAAGACTTGATTATTATTCTTGAAACTTTGTAAGTTCAAGACATAGAAGTGTAACTTGCTAGTTACAACTTCACATACTTGTGTTGATTTAACTTAAGTACTAGATCTATACATTTGAAACTAAGATCTTCAAGATCTACTAAGAACTAAGTTCTACAACCTAAGATCTTGTGTACTTAAGTTTATTTTCAAGTTTGTAGCTTATGACTAGTTTTAAAGTTGATGTAAGTGTTAGATCTAAGACTTTGATGAAACTTTGGTTCATCAAACATCATACAACTCTTAAGTGAGTTGATCTACATGTCTTAGACTCACACTTGTGTTGCTAGTGTCAAAACTTAGTTAGTATTACTTTCATAGTTCATGTGTGTGTAGATCTAGGACTTGATGTAACTTTGGTTCATCAAATTAATGTCTTAGACTTGCACTAGGGTTATGATGGACAAATCTTGGTTAAGATGATGTAGACACATCCATGAGTTGTACACTTGAAGCTATATGCATCAAGGATGAGAGCCATGATGAACATCAAGCACCAAGACCACCGGAACTCTCCAAACTTCCTGCTTTCTGTCCCAAAGTTTCTGACCTACTGTTTCTGGACCAGACCAGTAGGTCTGGGCTGATTCCATCTTGATTTTTGAATAGAACTTTTCGAGTAGATAACTTTTCATATAAGACTCGTCTTAATCCGAGTTACGGTTTAGAGTCTACGGCCCTCCGAGCGTCACTATGTCCATTTACTTTTCTGTTTTCTGTGTACAGTTTCTGTTTTTCTGGTTTCTGTAATAGCCAGTACACCTGGGCTACTGTAACCTTTATTTTCAGATAGCTCAGTTCGTGTAGATAACTTTTCATATAAGACTCGTCTTAATCCGAATTACGGTTTAGGATTTATGGCCCTCCGATCGTCACTATGTCCTTTAACGTTGTGCAGAAATTTCTGACCTACTCGCACTTAGACCGTCGCCACAGTCAAACCAAGACGAGTTTGCTTCTGTAAATTTTACCACACTTAAGGGACTCATAGACGGAGTCATGGACACTGGTCTCACCTTAATTCAGTAAGGGTAGAGGTCGTGGTGACTGACTGAAGTCAGACTTTGTTGAAAACTACTTTCATAAACGAAACTTACTTTACGCCTTGTGTTTGATGATGAATGATGATGACCCTTAAGACCTTAAATACATACTTTTAAACCTATTAAGACGATTTACTGACTTAGTACTATTTGACTTAGGTTGAGGACTTCGGACCATTTACTTGCACACCTTTCCCGACTACTACTTTACCGCTACTACTATCATTGTGAGTTATAGCATTCCCTTTTTACTTTAACTTATTTTGGGAACTGAGAATACATGCGCATTTTACGTTTTACATACTAGGCACGAGTACTTAAACTTATATATGTGTGGGTTATATAACGGCATAAACATTCCCTTTAGCTCGGTAACGTTTAATCATTGGTTTTTGAACCGTGAACGCGAATCTTAGATATGGATCCATAGGGTTTGACATCCCCACTCGGGCTAGTAGCGCTAGCATTTAACGGGTGTTTAATACTTTGAGGTTATACGTACTTGCCAAGTGCACTTTAAGGGGGTACATTAAACGTTAAGTTAGTTACCGGGTGCCCACGGTTAAGCATATACTTTTACATACTTTTGAACGCTCGTTGTAGCACTGAAATCTCGTGGCCTACTTACATTACTGTTATACTTAAACTATAGCTCACCAACATTTGTGTTGACCTTTTTAAGCGTGTAATTCTCAGGTGCTTGAAGTCGCTTCCGCTATCTTACTAGTCGTGCTGTAGAACCCGCTGCCTAGAGTTGTTATCGCATGACTACTTATCTTGCATTCAAACTTATTTACTTTGAAACTATGTTATGTAATGACCATTGGGGTCTCGTACACTTATTTATTGCTTCTACTTAACGAAGCATGCTTTTGAATTGTAAAACATTTGACGTTTGTTATGACGTCACCTTTATTAATGAATGCAAACTCTGTTTTGAAAACGCATATAGTACTTAACCTTGTAATGATCCTGTTGATGATGGTCCGTACATGATAATTTAGTACGGGGCGTCACATTTGGTATCAGAGCGTTGGTTGTAGGGAATTAGGTTGCATTAGTGAGTCTAAGACCGACCCGAGTAGGATTCACTAATAGGACTAATCTACAACTTGCTAGTTTACTTGTTTCCGCTGTGTTTACTGCATGCTGCTGCTTACTTTTACTGCTATATGCCGTATGCTACTATATGATATCACTACTGCATGATGCTACTTGCTTCCGATTGCATGCTACTTTCATACGATTTGCCGATATTGCCATTCTACTTACTGTTATACATGATTTAAACTGTTGGCCTATTATTTGCGTGCTTACTGACAGGGAAAATTTACTTTTCCTTGTTCAGATGTCGGACGTTCCACCTGTTGACATTCCGGGCAGTACAGGCTCAGACCCCGTTGTTCCACCTACTGCTGCACCTGCTGCTGCTGCTGCTGCCGATATTCCGGCCCCGACACCCACTGGCGATCCCGGCGCTTCTACTTCTGGAGCTAGCTCTAGCGCACCTGCCCCAGCGTCTGCTTCCAGACCCCCGAGGCAACTGGCTCGCATTGGTGGTATGGAGATCCCCGCGGAGTTCGGGGAAGGTCCCTTCCGTAATCACTGGCGCACACCTTGCCGACGCACTCCCGACGGACGCCTAGCCGTGATTACGCCAGGCCGACACCGACAGATGTTGGCCGCTTTCGGACATTTCGGATTACCACCTCCGCCACCCGCGTCACCACCACATGATTCAGACGACGGGTCTTCCACCGATGCTCCTTCAGACGACACCTCATCTGACAACTCCAGTGATGATGAGGATCCTACCGATAGACCTATTCAGGCACCCTCCACCCCGCCGAAGAAGCGGTACCGTTTCGATGGCACCGTCATTCCAGGGGTGAATGGAGGTCGTGTTTTTACTGATGCTTTTGGACATCGACGTAGGGTTACTGCTCGTAAACGAGTGGTGCGATAGCCTGCCGACCCACAGATACGTAAGGCTCCCCGTTACGTATTTACTATTCCTGGAACCGTACCACCTAGATTCAGATACGCACCACTTACATCTAGGGACGTACCGTCTACATCCGGAGCCGGACCATCTACATCAGCACCACCGGCACCACCCGCACCACCCGTCCCACCTGCACCGCCTGCCCCACCAGCTCCCTCTAACGAGGAACTGATGAGGGAGATTGAGACTCTCCGAGCTCGAGTCACTGAGCTCGAGGAGCAGTTGGCTCGAGGAGCAGTTCACCCGCCTTCACCGTAGGACCTTGTATTTAGATTTCATGATGTAATCTAGACATAGTTTCATGTATTTCATATGTATTGTACGAACTTATTCAGATGTATGAAACTTATTATTATTAACGAATGGAACTTTGCATTATTTAATTCTTGCACGATGTTCTATTTACATTGCTGTAAGATGATTCTGTGGTATTTGTACCTAGATGCATTATTTAATAACATGTGATGTTTTGATTCCATGTTAGTCACTATATACTGTATTACTACTACTTGCATGCTGGATTTTGACTTGGGTCAAAATTTTTGTTTAGAATACCATGGCCAACGGAAGAACCACACCTACCGCCGCCCAGATTGAGGACATGATTAACGAACGTGTTGCTGCTGCTCTAGCAGAAAGGAACCCTCCAATTGTACCACCGCCTGTCGTTCCACTAGTCCGAGATGGGTGTACTTACAAGGAATTCCAGAGCTGCAAACCGCATAACTTCAGCGGCACCGAGGGACCAGTTGGTCTCACCAGATGGTCTCACCAGATGGTTTGAAAAGTTGGAATCGGTATTCAGGGTTAGCAATTGTTCGGAAGCTAACAAAACGAAATTTGCATCTTGCACGCTTTCTGATGGCGCGCTTACATGGTGGAATACCATGGCCCAAGCGCAAGGAATTGATGAGGCGTATGCTACACCTTGGGAAGAATTTAAATGTGCTATGATCGAGGAATACTGTCCGAGAACCGAAATTCAGAAGATGGAAATCGAATTTATGCAGTTAAAGGCCGTAGGGAACGACCTTAACAGTTACAACCGTAGGTTTTTGGAGTTGGCTCTTATGTGTCCGACCATGGTCACCCCCGAATTTAAGCGCTTGGAAAAATACTTCTCGGGACTTCCTAAGTCCATCAAGGGTAATGTTACCTCATCCAAGCCACCAAGCGTTTCCGAAGCAATGCGCATGGCGCATACTCTCTTGAATCAAATCATCCTTGACGAGCCGGAGAAGGCTAAGTTTGAAACTGGTAGTGGCGAGAAGAGGAAATGGGACAACAACCACAACAACAACAGGGGTAAGAACTATGATCAAAACCCAGCGAAGCGACATGAAGGGTTCAGGCAAAACAACAACAACACCAACCCCAACAACAACAGCTCCAACCCGAACTACAAAGGAACTTTACCACAATGCAAGAGGTGTTATAAGCACCACACCGGGTATTGCAATGTTGTCTGTGAGAAATGCCAACGGACTGGGCATGTTGGTAAGGATTGTAAGGTTACTACTTTGAACGTGAAGCCAAACCACAACAACAATGGGCCCAGGAAATGCTATGAGTGTGGAAAGACGGGCCATTTCAGAAACGAGTGCCCAAACAAGCGTAAGGATGGCGGACCACCACGTGCTAGAGCCTTCAATGTTAATGCAAGGGACGCACGCGACAACCCCGACTTGGTGACAGGTATATTCAAAATCAACAATCTTTTAGCTTCTGTCCTATTTGATACTGGTGCCGATAGGAGCTATGTGTGTAGACATTTTTGTGATAAGTTAGATTGGTCGTTAGTTCCTTTGAAGGAAAGTATGCTTGTCGAGGTCGCCAATGGAAAACTTGAAAAGGTTGACCATATTAGTCGTGGAGCTATTATCAACATAGCTGGTGCAGATTTCGAAATTGATTTGATACCTATCAAACTGGGAAGTTTTGACGTGATCGTCGGTATGGATTGGTTGAGCAAGATAAAGGCCGATGTTATCTGTGGATATAAAGCACTTCGCATACCACAAGGAGATGGCGAACCACTGGTTATCTATGGAGAGAGATGTACCTCGAAGTTGAACCTCATTAGTTGCGTGAAAGCGCAAAAGATTATGAAGAAGGGATGCTTTACTGTCCTAGCACATGTGAAAGCGGTAGAAACTGAGGTGAAGAACGTGAACGACGTTCGAATTGTGAACGAATTTTCTGATGTCTTCCCAGAGGAATTGCCTGGATTACCGCTGCAGAGAGCAGTAGAGTTTCAGATTGACTTAGTGCCAGGAGCTGCACCTGTAGCTCGCGCACCTTATAGACTCGCACCTTCCGAGATGCAAGAATTACAGAGTCAACTACAAGAGCTATTAGATCGAGGGTTTATCCAACCAAGCTTCTCGCCTTGGGGTGCACCGGTGTTGTTTGTGAAGAAGAAGGATGGATCCTTCCGTATGTGTATCGACTACCGTGAACTCAACAAATTGACTATCAAGAATCGATATCCTCTTCCACGAATTGACGATCTTTTTGATCAACTACAAGGATCGAGCGTTTATTCAAAGATCGATTTGCGATCCGGATATCACCAGCTGAGGGTGAAGGAAAGTGACGTGATGAAAACTGCATTCAGGACCCGTTATGGTCATTATGAGTTCCTCGTGATGCCATTCGGTTTGACAAATGCACCTGCCGTGTTCATGGACCTCATGAATCGTGTCTGCAAGCCTTACTTGGACAAGTTTGTTATCGTCTTCATAGATGATATCCTCATCTACTCTAAGAGCGAAGAAGAACATGAGCAACACCTCCGATTAGTGCTTGAACTCTTAAGACAAGAGCAACTTTACGCCAAATTCTCCAAGTGTGAATTTTGGTTGAAGGAGGTACAACTTTTGGGTCATGTTGTGAGCGACCAGGGTATCAAAGTTGATCCCGCCAAGATTGAAGCCATCAGCAAGTGGGAGACCCCCACTACTCCAACGCATATTCGCCAATTTCTAGGTCTCGCCGGTTATTATCGAAGGTTTATCGAAGGATTTTCTCTGATTGCGCGTCCTTTGACCGCACTGAATCACAAGGGCAAGAAGTTCATTTGGGAACCCGCACACGAATCAGCACTCCAAACTTTGAAGAAGAAGTTAACCTCCGCACCTATCCTATCACTTCCTGAAGGCAGTGACGACTTTGTTGTTTATTGCGATGCTTCGAAGAGTGGTTTTGGTTGTGTACTGATGCAACGATCAAAGGTTATTGCCTATGCCTCCCGCCAATTGAAGATTCACGAGCGGAACTACACTACACATGATCTTGAACTTGGAGCCGTTGTCTTTGCGCTCAAATTGTGGAGACACTATTTGTATGGAACTAAGAGCACTATCTTCACCGATCACAAGAGTCTCCAGCACATACTTGATCAGAAGCAATTGAATATGAGACAGCGTCGATGGATCGAGACGCTCAACGACTACGATTGTGAACTCCGTTATCACCCTGGCAAGGCCAATGTTGTAGCTGACGCTTTAAGCCGAAAGGAGAGGACGGCACCTCTCCGTGTTAGGGCTCTGAACATCACCATCCATTCGAACCTCAACAACCAGATCAGAGTAGCCCAAGTTGAGGCTCTCAAGGAGGAGAACATATCTCACAAGCATTTGAACATACTTGTCTCTCGATTCGAGGTTAGAGAGTCTGGACTCCGATGTTATGCCGAAAGAATTTGGGTACCTTACTATGGAGATCTACGAAGCCTGATACTTGATGAAGCAGACAAATCGAGATATTCGATTCACCCCGGTGCAGGTAAGATGTACCACGACCTTAAAGAACAGTATTGGTGGCCGAATCTTAAGAAGGACGTTGCGACTTATGTTGGTAAGTGTTTGACTTGCTCGAAGGTTAAAGCCGAGCATCAGAGACCTTCTGGGTTACTTCAACAGCCGGAAATCCCACAATGGAAGTGGGAAAGGATCACAATGGATTTCATTACTAAGCTGCCAAAGACGGTGGGCGGATGCGATACTATTTGGGTTATTGTTGACCGCCTCACCAAATCTGCACACTTCCTAGCGATGAAGGAAACTGATACAATGGAAAGACTTGCTCAGCTGTACATCAAAGAGGTTGTATCTCGTCATGGTGTACCTTTATCAATCATCTCCGATGGCGATCCCCGTTTTGCTTCCAGATTTTGGCGTTCTTTGCAAGAAGCCATGGGAACTCGTCTTGACATGAGTACTGCTTATCATCCCCAGACTGACGGGCAAAGTGAACGAACGATTCAGACCTTGGAGGACATGCTGCGTGCATGTGTCATTGATTTTAGAAAGGCCTGGGAAAGGCATTTGCCACTCGCCGAATTCTCGTACAACAACAGTTATCACTCTAGCATTAATGCTGCACCTTTCGAAGCGTTGTATGGCCGTAAGTACCGATCTCCTATTTGTTGGGCCGAAGTAGGCGAAAAGCAAATCACTGGACCCGAGGTAGTCCACGAAACGACGGAGAAGATTGCTCAGATTCAAGCTAGACTTAAGACTGCCCGTGATCGCCAAAAGAGTTATGCCGATCTTAAATGTAAGGACTTTGAATTTAATGTTGGTGATCGTGTAATGTTGAAGGTTGCACCTTGGAAAGGTGTGATCCGTTTTGGAAAACGTGGAAAGTTGAACCCACGATACATTGGTCCTTTCGAGATCTTGGAACGTGTTGGATCCGTTGCTTACCGATTAGATCTACCAGCACAATTGAGCTCAGTTCATCCTACCTTCCATGTGTCAAACTTGAAGAAGTGTCTTGCTGCACCTGAACTTATCATACCACTTGAGGAGCTTACGATTGACGACAAACTCCACTTTGTGGAAGAACCAGTTGAGATTATGGATCGTGAGATCAAAACTTTGAAACGCAACAAGATTCCGATCGTTCGAGTACGATGGAATGCCAAACGAGGACCTGAGTTTACTTGGGAGCGAGAGGATCAAATGATGCGAAAGTATCCTCACCTTTTCCCGACTCCTCCATCTACCTCAGCTTAAAATTTCGGGACGAAATTTTCTTTAACAGGTGGGTAATGTAACGACCCTGGATTTTCCAACATTTATTTATTAATAATTATTATTATTTATACGTGTGATTAAACGAATGTATATAATTACATTTACATGTTTCCATGATTGCCCGTACTTGACTTTTAAGGGCCCGAAACGTCTCTGCGACACACGAAAGTTCGCGAATAATATTTTTAGAATATTATTTACATTCATGATTATTTATTATTAATCATTTTAATTAATCAAGGTCAGTGATTAATTACTTGGGCTTTAATTATTTAAATTGCATCTTTAATTAAACTTGGGCCTTTAATTAATGGACTTGGACTAGTAAGCCCACCCTACACTTAAATGGACTTGTAAGCCCATTCTAGTAAGCTAGTTTATGTTAAGTATAATCAAGGTTTAATTAGGCTAATTTAGAGACAAAGTTGTCTCAAGCATGCAAGGCTTTCTTTAACTTATTACCCAATTAAGCTTACACCATTAACCAACACATGAAAGAAGCTTGTTGACTCCCTCCTTTTGCACCTAGAACCGTCCACTTCCTTTAGTGTATGAGGAGTTCTTTTTTTTTTCATTTTACTTGTTACTTACAACTAGCATTCTCTCATTCATGTCACACACACAAACTCTCTCACAACTCTCTCATCTTTTCTCACTTTTCTTGTAAGTAAAATGTTCAAATCTTTTCTCTCTTGCTCTTCCAAAACCGTAGCCTAAGGGCAACCATCATCATCATTTCTTGTTTGATTTACTTGTTAGCTTGTAGTATGTTACTTCCTTGTTGTAAGATCAAGTTTCTTAACTTGAATCTTCTTAAATCTTGATTTCTTCTTTTGATATTGAAGAACCAAGAACAAGAACTCAAACTCACTAGTTTGTAGTTCCATAATTATGTAATTTCATGTTTCAAGTTCATAAACCTTAAGATCTTTCTTTGTTTTCATGATTTGTAGACTTGAACTCTTAAGATTCAAAACTTAGTTGAATCTTCTCAAGCATGATACAAACATGAACAAATACTTAAAGATCTAGTTACTTACTTTATTTATGTTCACTTTAATTTCATGTTTTTAAATTCATAAGTTTCAAAACTTTCTTATTGTTTATATTGTTGACTTGAACTATTAAGATCTACACTTTGGTTTGATCTTCTCAAGTATGAAACAAATGTAAACATAAAACTTGTAGATCTAGTTATTTGTTTCACTTTTACTTAGTTAAATTTGTGATTTATGTTCATGGTCAAGTACTTACTAGTTAAAGACTTGATTATTATTCTTGAAACTTTGTAAGTTCAAGACATAAAGTGTAACTTGCTAGTTACAACTTCACATACTTGTGTTGATTTAACTTAAGTACTAGATCTATACATTTGAAACTAAGATCTTCAAGATCTACTAAGAACTAAGTTCTACAACCTAAGATCTTGTGTACTTAAGTTTATTTTCAAGTTTGTAGCTTATGACTAGTTTTAAAGTTGATGTAAGTGTTAGATCTAAGACTTTGATGAAACTTTGGTTCATCAAACATCATACAACTCTTAAGTGAGTTGATCTACATGTCTTAGACTCACACTTGTGTTGCTAGTGTCAAAACTTAGTTAGTATTACTTTCATAGTTCATGTGTGTGTAGATCTAGGACTTGATGTAACTTTGGTTCATCAAATTAATGTCTTAGACTTGCACTAGGGTTATGATGGACAAATCTTGGTTAAGATGATGTAGACACATCCATGAGTTGTACACTTGAAGCTATATGCATCAAGGATGAGAGCCATGATGAACATCAAGCACCAAGACCACCGGAACTCTCCAAACTTCCTGCTTTCTGTCCCAAAGTTTCTGACCTACTGTTTCTGGACCAGACCAGTGAAATGTCCCGTTCTTATTGATTAAAAACGTTCCATATTAATTGATTTCGTTGCGAGGTTTTGACCTCTATATGAGACGTTTTTCAAAGACTGCATTCATTTTTAAAACAAACCATAACCTTTATTTCATAAATAAAGGTTTAAAAAGCTTTACGTAGATTATCAAATAATGATAATCTAAAATACCCTGTTTACACACGACCATTACATAATGGTTTACAATACAAATATGTTACATCGAAATCAGTTTCTTGAATGCAGTTTTTACACAATATCATACAAATATGGACTCCAAATCTTGTCCTTATTTTAGTATGCAACAGCGGAAGCTCTTAATATTCACCTGAGAATAAACATGCTTTAAACGTCAACAAAAATGTTGGTGAGTTATAGGTTTAACCTATATATATCAAATCGTAACAATAGACCACAAGATTTCATATTTCAATACACATCCCATACATAGAGATAAAAATCATTCATATGGTGAACACCTGGTAACCGACATTAACAAGATGCATATATAAGAATATCCCCATCATTCCGGGACACCCTTCGGATATGATATAAATTTCGAAGTACTAAAGCATCCGGTACTTTGGATGGGGTTTGTTAGGCCCAATAGATCTATCTTTAGGATTCGCGTCAATTAGGGTGTCTGTTCCCTAATTCTTAGATTACCAGACTTAATAAAAAGGGGCATATTCGATTTCGATAATTCAGCCATAGAATGTAGTTTCACGTACTTGTGTCTATTTTGTAAATCATTTATAAAACCTGCATGTATTCTCATCCCAAAAATATTAGATTTTAAAAGTGGGACTATAACTCACTTTCACAGATTTTTACTTCGTCGGGAAGTAAGACTTGGCCACTGGTTGATTCACGAACCTATAACAATATATACATATATATCAAAGTATGTTTAAAATATATTTACAACACTTTTAATATATTTTGATGTTTTAAGTTTATTAAGTCAGCTGTCCTCGTTAGTAACCTACAACTAGTTGTCCACAGTTAGATGTACAGAAATAAATCGATAAATATTATCTTGAATCAATCCACGACCCAGTGTATACGTATCTCAGTATTGATCACAACTCAAACTATATATATTTTGGAATCAACCTCAACCCTGTATAGCTAACTCCAACATTCACATATAGAGTGTCTATGGTTGTTCCGAAATATATATAGATGTGTCGACATGATAGGTCGAAACAATGTATACGTGTCTATGGTATCTCAAGATTACATAATATACAATACAAGTTGATTAAGTTATGATTGGAATAGATTTGTTACCAATTTTCACGTAGCTAAAATGAGAAAAATTATCCAATCTTGTTTTACCCATAACTTCTTCATTTTAAATCCGTTTTGAGTGAATTAAATTGATATGGTTTCATATTGAACTCTATTTTATGAATCTAAACAGAAAAAGTATAGGTTTATAGTCGGAAAAATAAGTTACAAGTCGTTTTTTTAAAGGTAGTCATTTCAGTCGAAAGAACGACGTCTAGATGACCATTTTAGAAAACATACTTCCACTTTGAGTTTAACCATAATTTTTGGATATAGTTTCATGTTCATAATAAAAATCATTTTCTCAGAATAATAACTTTTAAATCAAAGTTTATCATAGTTTTTAATTAACTAACCCAAAACAGCCCGCGGTGTTACTACGACGGCGTAAATCCGGTTTTACGGTGTTTTTCGTGTTTCCAGGTTTTAAATCATTAAGTTAGCATATCATATAGATATAGAACATGTGTTTAGTTGATTTTAAAAGTCAAGTTAGAAGGATTAACTTTTGTTTGCGAACAAGTTTAGAATTAACTAAACTATGTTCTAGTGATTACAAGTTTAAACCTTCGAATAAGATAGCTTTATATGTATGAATCGAATGATGTTATGAACATCATTACTACCTTACGTTCCTTGGATAAACCTACTGGAAAAGAGAAAAATGGATCTAGCTTCAATGAATCCTTGGATGGCTCGAAGTTCTTGAAGCAGAATCATGACACGAAAACAAGTTCAAGTAAGATCATCACTTGAAATAAGATTGTTATAGTTATAGAAATTGAACCAAAGTTTGAATATGATTATTACCTTGTATTAGAATGATAACCTACTGTAAGAAACAAAGATTTCTTGAGGTTGGATGATCACCTTACAAGATTGGAAGTGAGCTAGCAAACTTGAAAGTATTCTTGATTTTATGAAACTAGAACTTTTGGAATTTATGAAGAACACTTAGAACTTGAAGATAGAACTTGAGAGAGATCAATTAGATGAAGAAAATTGAATAATGAAAGTGTTTGTAGGTGTTTTTGGTCGTTGGTGTATGGATTAGATATAAAGGATATGTAATTTTGTTTTCATGTAAATAAGTCATGAATGATTACTCATATTTTTGTAATTTTATGAGATATTTCATGCTAGTTGCCAAATGATGGTTCCCACATGTGTTAGGTGACTCACATGGGCTGCTAAGAGCTGATCATTGGAGTGTATATACCAATAGTACATACATCTAAAAGCTGTGTATTGTACGAGTACGAATACGGGTGCATACGAGTAGAATTGTTGATGAAACTGAACGAGGATGTAATTGTAAGCATTTTTGTTAAGTAGAAGTATTTTGATAAGTGTATTGAAGTCTTTCAAAAGTGTATAAATACATATTAAAACACTACATGTATATACATTTTAACTGAGTCGTTAAGTCATCGTTAGTCGTTACATGTAAGTGTTGTTTTGAAACCTTTAGGTTAACGATCTTGTTAAATGTTGTTAACCCAATGTTTATAATATCAAATGAGATTTTAAATTATTATATTATCATGATATTATCATGTATGAATATCTCTTAATATGATATATATACATTAAATGTCTTTACAACGATAATCGTTACATATATGTCTCGTTTAAAAATCATTAAGTTAGTAGTCTTGTTTTTACATATGTAGTTCATTGTTAATATACTTAATGATATGTTTACTTATCATAGTATCATGTTAACTATATATATATATCCATATATATGTCATCATATAGTTTTTACAAGTTTTAACGTTCGTGAATCACCGGTCAACTTGGGTGGTCAATTGTCTATATGAAACATATTTCAATTAATCAAGTCTTAACAAGTTTGATTATTTAACATGTTGGAAACATTTAATCATGTAAATATCAATCTCAATTAATATATATAAACATGGAAAAGTTCGGGTCACTACAGTACCTACCCGTTAAATAAATTTCGTCCCGAAATTTTAAGCTGTTGAAGGTGTTGACGAATCTTCTGGAAATAGATGCGGGTATTTCTTCTTCATCTGATCTTCATGCTCCCAGGTGAACTCGGGTCCTCTACGAGCATTCCATCGAACCTTAACAATTGGTATCTTGTTTTGCTTAAGTCTTTTAACCTCACGATCCATTATTTCGACGGGTTCTTCGATGAATTGAAGTTTTTCGTTGATTTGGATTTCATCTAACGGAATAGTGAGATCTTCTTTAGCAAAACATTTCTTCAAATTTGAGACGTGGAAAGTGTTATGTACAGCCGCGAGTTGTTGAGGTAACTCAAGTCGGTAAGCTACTGGTCCGACACGATCAATAATCTTGAATGGTCCAATATACCTTGGATTTAATTTCCCTCGTTTACCAAATCGAACAACGCCTTTCCAAGGTGCAACTTTAAGCATGACCATCTCTCCAATTTCAAATTCTATATCTTTTCTTTTAATGTCAGCGTAGCTCTTTTGTCGACTTTGGGCGGTTTTCAACCGTTGTTGAATTTGGATGATCTTCTCGGTAGTTTCTTGTATAATCTCCGGACCCGTAATCTGTCTATCCCCCACTTCACTCCAACAAATCGGAGACCTGCACTTTCTACCATAAAGTGCTTCAAACGGCGCCATCTCAATGCTTGAATGGTAGCTGTTATTGTAGGAAAATTCTGCTAACGGTAGATGTCGATCCCAACTGTTTCCGAAATCAATAACACATGCTCGTAGCATGTCTTCAAGCGTTTGTATCGTCCTTTCGCTCTGCCCATCAGTTTGTGGATGATATTCAGTACTCATGTCTAGACGAGTTCCTAATGCTTGCTGTAATGTCTGCCAGAATCTTGAAATAAATCTGCCATCCCTATCAGAGATAATAGAGATTGGTATTCCATGTCTGGAGACGACTTCCTTCAAATACAATCGTGCTAACTTCTCCATCTTGTCATCTTCTCTTATTGGCAGGAAGTGTGCTGATTTGGTGAGACGATCAACTATTACCCAAATAGTATCAAAACCACTTGCAGTCCTTGGCAATTTAGTGATGAAATCCATGGTAATGTTTTCCCATTTCCATTCCGGGATTTCGGGTTGTTGAAGTAGACCTGATGGTTTCTGATGCTCAGCTTTGACCTTAGAACACGTCAAACATTCTCCTACGTATTTAGCAACATCGGCTTTCATACCCGGCCACCAAAAATATTTCCTGAGATCCTTGTACATCTTCCCCGTTCCAGGATGTATTGAGTATCTGGTTTTATGAGCTTCTCTAAGTACCATTTCTCTCATATCTCCAAATTTTGGTACCCAAATCCTTTCAGCCCTATACCGGGTTCCGTCTTCCTGAATATTAAGATGCTTCTCCGATCCTTTGGGTATTTCATCCTTTAAATTTCCCTCTTTTAAAACTCCTTGTTGCGCCTCCTTTATTTGAGTAGTAAGGTTATTATGAATCATTATATTCATAGATTTTACTCGAATGGGTTCTCTGTCCTTCCTGCTCAAGGCATTGGCTACCACATTTGCCTTCCCCGGGTGGTAACGAATCTCAAAGTCGTAATCATTCAATAATTCAATCCACCTACGCTGCCTCATATTCAGTTGTTTCTGATTAAATATGTGTTGAAGACTTTTGTGGTCGGTATATATAATACTTTTGACCCCATATAAGTAGTGCCTCCAAGTCTTTAATGCAAAAACAACCGCGCCTAATTCCAAATCATGCGTCGTATAATTTTGTTCGTGAATCTTCAATTGTCTAGACGCATAAGCAATCACCTTCGTTCGTTGCATTAATACACAACCGAGACCTTGCTTTGATGCGTCACAATAAATCACAAAATCATCATTCCCTTCAGGCAATGACAATATAGGTGCCGTAGTTAGCTTTTTCTTCAATAACTGAAACGCTTTCTCTTGTTCATCATTCCATTCAAATTTCTTCCCTTTATGCGTTAATGCAGTCAAGGGTTTTGCTATTCTGGAAAAGTCTTGGATGAACCTTCTGTAGTAACCAGCTAGTCCTAAAAACTGGCGTATGTGTTTCGGAGTTTTCGGGGTTTCCCACTTTTCAACAGTTTCTATCTTTGCCGGATCCACCTTAATACCTTCTTTGTTCACTATGTGACCGAGGAATTGAACTTCTTCCAACCAAAATGCACACTTTGAAAACTTAGCGTACAATTCTTCCTTCCTCAATACTTCTAACACCTTTCTCAAATGTTCACCGTGTTCTTGGTCATTCTTTGAGTAAATAAGTATGTCATCAATGAAAACAATGACAAACTTGTCAAGGTATGGTCCACACACTCGGTTCATAAGGTCCATGAACACAGCTGGTGCATTAGTTAAACCAAACGGCATGACCATAAACTCGTAATGACCGTAACGTGTTCTGAAAGCAGTCTTTGGAATATCATCTTCTTTCACCC
Organism: Rutidosis leptorrhynchoides; assembly: GCF_046630445.1. NCBI lineage: Eukaryota > Viridiplantae > Streptophyta > Magnoliopsida > Asterales > Asteraceae > Rutidosis > Rutidosis leptorrhynchoides. The sequence goes on from NC_092333.1 coordinate 172,370,122, forward strand.
GCATTTGATGATACCCGGAACGTAAGTCAATCTTTGAATAAACAGACGAGCCTTGTAGTTGATCAAATAAGTCATCGATTCTCGGTAGTGGGTAGCGGTTCTTGATGGTAAGTTTGTTCAACTCTCGGTAGTCGATACACAACCTGAATGTACCATCTTTCTTCTTGACAAACAAAACAGGAGCTCCCCACGATGATGTGCTTGGTCGAATGAAACCACGCTCTAAAAGTTCTTGTAATTGGCTTTGTAGTTCTTTCATCTCGCTGGGTGCGAGTCTGTAAGGAGCACGAGCTATTGGTGCAGCTCCTGGTACAAGATCTATTTGAAATTCAACGGATCGATGTGGGGGTAATCCCGGTAATTCTTTCGGAAATACATCAGGAAATTCTTTTGCGACGGGAACATCATTGATGCTCTTTTCTTCAGTTTGTACTTTCTCGACGTGTGCTAGAACAGCATAGCAACCTTTTCTTATTAGTTTTTGTGCCTTCAAATTACTAATAAGATGTAGCTTCGTGTTGCCCTTTTCTCCGTACACCATTAAGGGTTTTCCTTTTTCTCGTATAATGCGAATTGCATTTTTGTAACAAACGATCTCTGCTTTCACTTCTTTCAACCAGTCCATACCGATTATCACATCAAAACTCCCTAACTCTACTGGTATCAAGTCAATCTTAAATGTTTCGCTAACCAGTTTAATTTCTCGATTCCGACATATATTATCTGCTGAAATTAATTTACCATTTGCTAATTCGAGTAAAAATTTACTATCCAAAGGCGTCAATGGACAACTTAATTTAGCACAAAAATCTCTACTCATATAGCTTCTATCCGCACCCGAATCAAATAAAACGTAAGCAGATTTATTGTCAATAAGAAACGTACCCGTAACAAGCTCCGGGTCTTCCTGTGCCTCTGCCACATTAATATTGAAAACTCTTCCGCGGCCTTGTCCATTCGTGTTCTCCTGGTTCGGGCAATTTCTAATAATGTGGCCCGGTTTTCCACATTTATAACAAACTACATTGGCATAACTTGCTCCGACACTACTTGCTCCGCCATTACTCGTTCCGACACCATTTGTTCCTTTCGTTCTATTAACCCCTGGTCCGTAGACCTCACACTTCGCCGCGCTATGACCATTTCTTTTACACTTGTTGCAAAATTTGGTGCAGAACCCCGAGTGATTCTTTTCACACCTTTGGCATAGCTGCTTCTGATTGTTGTTGTTGTTGCGGTTATTATTGTTGTTGGGATGATTGTTGTAGTTGCTGTTGTTGTTGTTGTTGTTGTTGTTGTTGTTGTTGTTGTTGGGCCGTTTGTTGTAGTTGCGATTGATGTTGCGATTGTTGGGATAATTGTTGCGATTATTGTTGTAATTGCTGTTGTTGTTGTATTGGTGATTCTTATCACCGTTTTCCTCCCACTTTCTTTTGACTTGCTTCACATTGGCCTCTTCAGCAGTCTGTTCTTTAATTCTTTCTTCAATTTGGTTCACGAGTTTGTGAGCCATTCTACATGCCTGTTGTATGGAGGCGGGCTCGTGTGAACTTATATCTTCTTGGATTCTTTCCGGTAATCCTTTCACAAACGCGTCGATCTTCTCTTCCTCATCTTCGAATGCTCCCGGACACAATAGGCACAATTCTGTGAATCGTCTTTCGTACGTGGTAATATCAAATCCTTGGGTTCGTAACCCTCTAAGTTCTGTCTTGAGCTTATTGACCTCGGTTCTGGGACGGTACTTCTCGTTCATCAAGTGCTTGAATGCTGACCACGGTAGTGAGTACGCATCGTCTTGTCCCACTTGCTCTAGATAGGTATTCCACCATGTTAACGCAGAACCTGTGAAGGTATGCGTAGCGTACTTTACTTTGTCCTCTTCAGTACACTTACTTATGGCAAACACCGATTCAACCTTTTCGGTCCACCGTTTCAATCCGATCGGTCCTTCGGTTCCATCAAATTCCAAAGGTTTGCAGGCAGTGAATTCTTTGTAGGTGCATCCTACACGATTTCCTGTACTGCTAGATCCAAGGTTATTGTTGGTATGTAGCGCAGCCTGTACTGCGGCTATGTTTGAAGCTAGAAAAGTACGGAATTCCTCTTCATTCATATTCACGGTGTGTCGAGTAGTCGGTGCCATTTCCTTCAAAATAGTCAAATGGAACAAGTTAATCATACAGAATATTAAGAGTAGTTAATAGTATTTCGTAGCATAATATGAACTCATTTATAAAAGCTTTTTCTTCATATTAGCGTTTTATAAGTTTAAATTCGGGTAGTACATACCCGTTAAGTTCATACTTAGTAGCTAATATACAATTCAACTACTACAATTCTATATGAAAAACTGATTGTAATAATATTTCGCGTTCAAACTTTTATACAATATTTTACAAACTTACAATACCGCTTATTTTACATAAAGCATGAAATATAGCACACAATAACTTTGATACAAGATAGTTGTGAAGATAATTCTAGCTAGTACACAAGTCGTTCAGCAAAGGCAATAAAGACACGTAATTCATACGTCCAGAAACAAGTCATGCATTCTGGTTTTACTAGGACTACTTCCCATCCTTGGTCTTGTGGAACATAACCGTTATGGCCGTTGATAAGACAGCGTGTTGTAACGTCATCAAAGGGACGAGGGTTACGTAATGTCCAACAGTCCCGTAACAATCTAAAAACCTCATTTCTTACCCCAATTACCGACTCCGTCACTTGTGAAAACGTTTTGTTTAATAGTTGTAGCCCGATGTTCTTGTTCTCACTTTGGTGAGAAGCGAACATTACTAATCCGTAAGCATAACATGCTTCTTTATGTTGCATGTTAGCCGCTTTTTCTAAATCACGAAGTCCAATATTCGGATATATTGAGTCAAAATAATTTCTTAACCCGTTGCGTAAAATAGCATTTGGGTTCCCTGCAATATATGCGTCAAAGTAAACACATCGTAACTTATGGGTTTCCCAATGTGATATCCCCCATCTTTCAAACGAAAGTCTCTTATAAACCAAGACATTCTTGGAACGTTCTTCGAATGTCTTACAAACTGATCTCGCCTTAAATAGTTGTGCCGAGGAATTCTGACCGACTCTAGACAAGATTTCATCAATCATGTCTCCGGGTAGGTCTCTTAAAATATTGGGTTGTCTATCCATTTTGTATTTTTAAACTGTAAAATAGACAAGAGTTAGATTCATAAAAAAATACTTATTAATACAATAAATATTTTTTTTACATATATCATAAAGCATAAGCACACTATATTACATATATTACACCACACGAATACAACTATCTTATTCCGACTCGCTCGCTTCTTCTTCTTCGGTTTTGGTCCGTTTTGCCAGGTTTCTAGGGATATAAGATGTTCCCCTAATACGAGCCGTCGTTGTCCACATTGGTTTAGAAAAACCTGGTGGTTTAGAGGTTCCCGGGTCATTGTTACAACTTAAGGACTTCGGGGGTTGACGATACATATAAAGTTCATCGGGGTTGGAATTAGATTTCTCTATTTTTATGCCCTTTCCCTTATTATTTTCTTTTGCCTTTTTAAATTCAGTTGGGGTAATTTCTATAACATCATCGGAATTCTCGTCGGAATCCAATTCATCGGAGAATTGGTAATCCTCCCAATATTTTGCTTCCTTGGCGGAAACACCATTGACCATAATTAACCTTGGTCGGTTGGTTGAGGATTTTCTTTTACTTAACCGTTTTATTATTTCCCCCACCGGTTCTATTTCTTCATCCGGTTCCGATTCTTCTTCCGGTTCCAATTCTTCTTCCGGTTCCGACTCTTCTTCCGGTTCCTCTTCGGGAACTTGTGAATCAGTCCACGAATCATTCCAATTTACATTTGACTCTTCATTATTATTAGGTGAGTCAATGGGACTTGTTCTAGAGGTAGACATCTATCACATAATATCAAACGCGTTAAGAGATTAATATATCACATAATATTCACATGTTAAAAATATATAGTTTCCAACAAAATTTGTTAAGCAATCATTTTTCAAGTAAACACGGTCGAAGTCCAGACTCACTAATGCATCCTAACAAACTCGATAAGACACACTAATGAAAAATTCTGGTTCTCTAAGACCAACGCTCGGATACCAACTGAAATGTCCCGTTCTTATTGATTAAAAACGTTCCATATTAATTGATTTCGTTGCGAGGTTTTGACCTCTATATGAGACGTTTTTCAAAGACTGCATTCATTTTTAAAACAAACCATAACCTTTATTTCATAAATAAAGGTTTAAAAATCTTTACATAGATTATCAAATAATGATAATCTAAAATACCCTGTTTACACACGACCATTACATAATGGTTTACAATACAAATATGTTACATCGAAATCAGTTTCTTGAATGCAGTTTTTACACAATATCATACAAATATGGACTCCAAATCTTGTCCTTATTTTAGTATGCAACAGCGGAAGCTCTTAATATTCACCTGAGAATAAACATGCTTTAAACGTCAACAAAAATGTTGGTGAGTTATAGGTTTAACCTATATATATCAAATCGTAACAATAGACCACAAGATTTCATATTTCAATACACATCCCATACATAGAGATAAAAATCATTCATATGGTGAACACCTGGTAACCGACATTAACAAGATGCATATATAAGAATATCCCCATCATTCCGGGACACCCTTCGGATATGATATAAATTTCGAAGTACTAAAGCATCCGGTACTTTGGATGGGGTTTGTTAGGCCCAATAGATCTATCTTTAGGATTCGCGTCAATTAGGGTGTCTGTTCCCTAATTCTTAGATTACCAGACTTAATAAAAAGGGGCATATTCGATTTCGATAATTCAGCCATAGAATGTAGTTTCACGTACTTGTGTCTATTTTGTAAATCATTTATAAAACCTGCATGTATTCTCATCCCAAAAATATTAGATTTTAAAAGTGGGACTATAACTCACTTTCACAGATTTTTACTTCGTCGGGAAGTAAGACTTGGCCACTGGTTGATTCACGAACCTATAACAATATATACATATATATCAAAGTATGTTTAAAATATATTTACAACACTTTTAATATATTTTGATGTTTTAAGTTTATTAAGTCAGCTGTCCTCGTTAGTAACCTACAACTAGTTGTCCACAGTTAGATGTACAGAAATAAATCGATAAATATTATCTTGAATCAATCCACGACCCAGTGTATACGTATCTCAGTATTGATCACAACTCAAACTATATATATTTTGGAATCAACCTCAACCCTGTATAGCTAACTCCAACATTCACATATAGAGTGTCTATGGTTGTTCCGAAATATATATAGATGTGTCGACATGATAGGTCAAAACAATGTATACGTGTCTATGGTATCTCAAGATTACATAATATACAATACAAGTTGATTAAGTTATGATTGGAATAGATTTGTTACCAATTTTCACGTAGCTAAAATGAGAAAAATTATCCAATCTTGTTTTACCCATAACTTCTTCATTTTAAATCCGTTTTGAGTGAATTAAATTGATATGGTTTCATATTGAACTATATTTTATGAATCTAAACAGAAAAATTATAGGTTTATAGTCGGAAAAATAAGTTACAAGTCGTTTTTTTAAAGGTAGTCATTTCAGTCGAAAGAACGACGTCTAGATGACCATTTTAGAAAACATACTTCCACTTTGAGTTTAACCATAATTTTTGGATATAGTTTCATGTTCATAATAAAAATCATTTTCTCAGAATAACAACTTTTAAATCAAAGTTTATCATAGTTTTTAATTAACTAACCCAAAACAGCCCGCGGTGTTACTACGACGGCGTAAATCCGGTTTTACGGTGTTTTTCGTGTTTCCAGGTTTTAAATCATTAAGTTAGCATATCATATAGATATAGAACATGTGTTTAGTTGATTTTAAAAGTCAAGTTAGAAGGATTAACTTTTGTTTGCGAACAAGTTTAGAATTAACTAAACTATGTTCTAGTGATTACAAGTTTAAACCTTCGAATAAGATAGCTTTATATGTATGAATCGAATGATGTTTTGAACATCATTACTACCTTAAGTTCCTTGGATAAACCTACTGGAAAAGAGAAAAATGGATCTAGATTCAATGGATCCTTGGATGGCTCGAAGTTCTTGAAGCAGAATCATGACACGAAAACAAGTTCAAGTAAGATCATCACTTGAAATAAGATTGTTATAGTTATAGAAATTGAACCAAAGTTTGAATATGATTATTACCTTGTATTAGAATGATAACCTACTGTAAGAAACAAAGATTTCTTGAGGTTGGATGATCACCTTACAAGATTGGAAGTGAGCTAGCAAACTTGAAAGTATTCTTGATTTTATGAAACTATAACTTTTGGAATTTATGAAGAACACTTAGAACTTGAAGATAGAACTTGAGAGAGATCAATTAGATGAAGAAAATTGAAGAATGAAAGTGTTTGTTGGTGTTTTTGGTCGTTGGTGTATGGATTAGATATAAAGGATATGTAATTTTGTTTTCATGTAAATAAGTCATGAATGATTACTCATATTTTTGTAATTTTATGAGATATTTCATGCTAGTTGCCAAATGATGGTTCCCACATGTGTTAGGTGACTCACATGGGCTGCTAAGAGCTGATCATTGGAGTGTATTTACCAATAGTACATACATCTAAAAGCTGTGTATTGTACGAGTACGAATACGGGTGCATACGAGTAGAATTGTTGATGAAACTGAACGAGGATGTAATTGTAAGCTTTTTTGTTAAGTAGAAGTATTTTGATAAGTGTATTGAAGTCTTTCAAAAGTGTATAAATACATATTAAAACAATACATGTATATACATTTTAACTGAGTCGTTAAGTCATCGTTAGTCGTTACATGTAAGTGTTGTTTTGAAACCTTTAGGTTAACGATCTTGTTAAATGTTGTTAACCCAATGTTTATAATATCAAATGAGATTTTAAATTATTATATTATCATGATATTATCATGTATGAATATCTCTTAATATGATATATATACATTAAATGTCTTTACAACGATAATCATTACATATATGTCTCGTTTAAAAATCATTAAGTTAGTAGTCTTGTTTTTACATATGTAGTTCATTGTTAATATACTTAATGATATGTTTACTTATCATAGTATCATGTTAACTATATATATATATATCCATATATATGTCATCATATAGTTTTTACAAGTTTTAACGTTCGTGAATCACCGGTTAACTTGGGTGGTCAATTGTCTATATGAAACATATTTCAATTAATCAAGTCTTAACAAGTTTGATTATTTAACATGTTGGAAACATTTAATCATGTAAATATCAATCTCAATTAATATATATAAACATGGAAAAGTTCGGGTCACTACAACCAGTAGGTCTGGGCTGATTCCATCTTGATTTTTGAATAGAACTTTTCGAGTAGATAACTTTTCATATAAGACTCGTCTTAATCCGAGTTACGGTTTAGAGTCTACGGCCCTCCGAGCGTCACTATGTCCATTTACTTTTCTGTTTTCTGTGTACAGTTTCTGTTTTTCTGGTTTCTGTAACAGACCAGTACACCTGGGCTACTGTAACCTTGATTTTCAGATAGCTCAGTTCGTGTAGATAACTTTTCATATAAGACTCGTCTTAATCCGAATTACGGTTTAGGATTTATGGCCCTCCGATCGTCACTATGTCCTTTAACGTTGTGCAGAAATTTCTGACCTACTCCCACTTAGACCGTCGCCACGGTCAAACCAAGACGAGTTTGCTTCTGTAAATTTTACCACACTTAAGGGACTCATAGACGGAGTCATGGCCACTGGTCTCACCTTAATTCAGTAAGGGTAGAGGTCGTGGTGACTGACTGAAGTCAGACTTTGTTGAAAACTACTTTCATAAACGAAACTTACTTTACGCCTTGTGTTTGATGATGAATGATGATGACCCTTAAGACCTTAAATACATACTTTTAAACCTATTAAGACGATTTACTGACTTAGTACTATTCGACTTAGGTTGAGGACTTCGGACCATTTACTTGCACACCTTTCCCGACTACTACTTTACCGCGACTACTATCATTGTGAGTTATAGCATTCCCTTTTTACTTTAACTTATTTTGGGAACTGAGAATACATGCGCATTTTACGTTTTACATACTAGGCACGAGTACTTAAACTTATATATGTGTGGGTTATATAACGGCATAAACATTCCCTTTAGCTCGGTAACGTTTAATCATTGGTTTTTGAACCGTGAACGCGAATCTTAGATATGGATCCATAGGGTTTGACATCCCCATTCGGGCTAGTAGCGCTAGCATTTAACGGGTGTTTAATACTTCGAGGTTATACGCACTTGCCAAGTGCACTTTAAGGGGGTACATTAAACGTTAAGTTAGTTACCGGGTGCCCACGGTTAAGCATATACTTTTACATACTTTTGAACGCTCGTTGTAGCACTGAAATCTCGTGGCCTACTTACATTACTGTTATACTTAAACTATAGCTCACCAACATTTGTGTTGACCTTTTTAAGCGTGTAATTCTCAGGTGCTTGAAGTCGCTTCCGCTATCTTACTAGTCGTGCTGTAGAACCCGCTGCCTAGAGTTGTTATCGCATGACTACTTATCTTGCATTCAAACTTATTTACTTTGAAACTATGTTATGTAATGACCATTGGGGTCTCGTACACTTATTTATTGCTTCTACTTAACGAAGCATGCTTTTGAATTGTAAAACATTTGACGTTTGTTATGACGTCACCTTTATTAATGAATGCAAACTCTGTTTTGAAAACGCATATAGTACTTAACCTTGTAATGATCCTGTTGATGATGGTCCGTACATGATAATTTAGTACGGGGCGTCACATTGTTTCTAAATTTATGTCAATTTCGGTATTAACACCTAGTTTTATCGTTCATAAATATGTATAAACATGATTTTGAATTCATTTATTTGAAAATTTTTAAATTTTTTACTAGAAGTGGGTAGTCAGTATATAAGACTAGGGCAGTTTTTTATTATCAGAGAGCACTAGATTCTAATACAACTACTGCTTTACTAGTAAAATTTAACAGTGGCTATTAAACCAAGTGTATAAGTCAAATGTTTAAAACCGAAAGAATTTAATCTCTTTCCACACTTAAGATCTTGCAATGCCCTTATTTGCAAGAAATCAGTAACAATTTAAATTATTAAGGGTGATTAGCGTAGGAAAATGATTAAATTTTACCAAAGTTTCCAAACATATTGTTGTTTGTTTGAATGATAAATAGTGCACTTCATTTGTTCATTCCTGCAGTGTTATTTAACATATTTTTTTGTATCTTGTCGTCAAAATTAGTAGCTTTTGCTGAACTTAATGCCAGTCTTTAAAAGTTCGCTGTTTTACCCTGTTGTGTACAATTCATAATATACATACAATACAAATATAAACATGCATGGTAATTTGAAATGAGACTTAATATCCCACTTTCAAATTATAAATATGAAATATTAGTAACAAAATAATAAAAATGTTAAAAATTACATAAAAGTATCAAAATATTAAATGTTTAAACATAAACAAATAAAAATGATGAAAGATAAGAAATCACCAATGGAACTGTATCAATCTGGATATGGATTCCAGTTCTTGTCATCGCTCGGGTTCCATGGCTGGTGATAGGTGTTCTGATAGGCTTGGTTGGGGTCGTACAGGTTAAAGGGTGATCGTATGTCAGGCTGATGTGGTGGATAGTAAGCAGGCTGAGTGGGAATGTAGTTCTGTGGTACCTGATATGATAGATGGCTCATGATTTGGTGCTGATAAACATGCCATCTATCATGTTGGAGTCTCCTGGATTGCTCGTACTCATCTGCGGCTCACCACTACTCATACGGACGATGCCTAGCCTCGTTAATCATTTCCACCTCATCTATACGCTGATAAACATCCATATAACTATCCATAATGACATCCCTAATGTCATCTGCTTCCTCCATCTCCTCATCAGAACCCCTTTCTACCTGTGGATGGGTGCCCTGATATGGTATTGGCCTATTGTGTCTCCGAGTTAGTACCTGTGCACCTTGATAAACCGATAGACCTATAGTTTCGGTCTGTTCCTGAACCACGATCATTGAACCCCTTTGTTCCCTATCTACACCTAAATACTCTCCAATGAGAGTAACAAAAATTCCACCTCCTATTATTCCTCCCTCCTGTATACCTTCCACCTTTTTGGACAAATAATAACCAACACAATAGGGGATATTAACAAAGCTTCTGGGGTCTCGAATGCACTTGAGGTAGAATAAATCGTTTAGGGTCATTTTCTCCTTGTTTCTACCTCTCTGTGTAATCGAGTTTGCTAAAAACCTATGAATTACACGAAGCTCTGCCCGATCAATATCCAAATAGAAGTGTTTTACACCCCGCCTAAACACATTATATTTTGACATTCGCCTCCATATGGCATTAGCGTCAAAATCTCTATCTACCCTATCACCTTCATAAATCAAAGTTGTACAATCAGGTGATAATAATTCAGTGGGGGTGTAAATCTTTAAAGCCCTAGCCTTGTCCAGCATGGACATCCTGTACATCCTACCTCCAAGTAAAAATCTAAGAAAAGTCCAATCGTCTAACATAGATACATCCTTATTAAATGCTATAGTACTCATTAATTCAACACACCATTCCTTATATACAGGCCTACGAATGGTAAACAAACAGTCCCAGTCAGGAAAAGAAGAGTTCCCATACCTTTGGATTAGTAACTGTCTAACTGAGTTAGCTAGGTTGACTTCTTCCAAAGGTCTCCAATCTATTACCCTTGGTACTTCCACATTTTTGGTGTAAAGCTTAAATTTGTTACGTTGGTACTTCAGGTAATCTCTCCAGTTTCGCTCAAATCTGAGATTGGGATGTAATTTATGTTCATGAACTCTTGAGTGTATTATTAATTCATGAGGCGGATATTGTATGTAGGCAGTAAAAAATTGTGGTTCTGGTTCATAATATGGTAGGTGTTGATTATGATGTTACTGCTCTTGTTGTGGCTCAGGCTGCAGCTCAGGTTGTGGCTCTGGATCAGCTTGTCTAGACGATGATGCACCGTCAGTATCTGTATTTCTCTGCAAAACACATTAAACACAAAATTTTGTGCATCTAAATATTCATTAGTGTTAGCAGAATAACAACTTAAAACAATTACAATAACATGTTTAATCCATATTAAACCTATACACATTTTCATGAATTTAACAATTCTATATTTTTTCATTAAGCATATATGAAAATGCATACAATGTTCATAAGCATTCATCTCAAATAACATGTCAAAATAATCATTATTAGTAATTAAACAAGTTTCAAATGGCATTTATATCAAATTAATCAAGTTCATGAATTTTAAACTTAAAAAGTCCACTTTGATGCTCAAAAATCATGTTTAGGATCAAAGTTTTGATCATTTAGCAACCTAAATATGCTACACTACTTAATTTAGCAATAATTAATAACAAAAATTGGCCATAACCTGTTTATATCAAAATGCCCTAAATTACTCAAGAACACAAACCCTAGATTTCTAAAACTTTTGAAGTTTAAGGCTTCAAATCATGACAAATAGCACCAATCTAGGTTATACAAGCATAATATACTAACAATTTAACTCTAATTAAGCTAGAAATCATCAAACTAAGATTATTACAATTAATTGTAATTATCACAAAATTTAGGAATTTAAGAGTTTAGGGGTGAAATTTCTACCTTTTTACTCCCCAATCTGAACAAACACATGATTATAGTGGATTGTAGTGACAAATTTCATGAATTTTGGTTGAAAAATGAAGATTTTAGGGGTGTTTGTGTGTGTGTGTGTATGTGTGTGTGTGTGTTCGTGTTTGAGTGTATGTAGTGTGAAGACAGAAGACCTCGACTGAAAACTTTGTACCTGCCCAGCATTTGGTCCCCATGCGATCGCATGGGTTCTAAGTGCAAACCCCATGCGATCGCATGGGGTGTGGTATTATTTTTTTATTTTTTATTATTTTTTAACAACCTTCAACTAATAAAACAAATGATTAATTAATTTAAAATTTTGTCTCTTTTTAGATTGAGGTCATTTCGGTATGTTTACCTAGTTCGTCCCTCGACGAAATTTTAAAATTTATCATTTTAAAGCGTTTGTTTTAAAAGAAAAGATCTTTGGGGTTTTTAATGTTTTTGACATACTTTAAATTAATAAAATTAAAATAAAAATAAAAAAATTTCTCGTCCCGCCCTCGGGTAAAGCAATTTCGGTTTAACGACCTAGTCTTTAACTCACGACGAATTTTTAGAAATCAATTTTTAACTTAATGAAATAAAGTACAATTTTGTTTTGAAATTCACACTAAACTTAAATTTAAAATGCACATTAATAAAATTTCATGCAAATATCATTAATATTTAAATATATTAGTTTACAAACTTATATTTAAAATAATATAATTAAATATTAATTTTATAAATTTACAATAATATTAAATTAATATTTATATATTAATTTTAAAAACAAGGTAAAAATAAAATCAAAATCTTTTTGGTCTTTTAGGTAGTGACCCGGGAATTTCCGACCAAATTTAAACTTGAATCTTTATATGATTTCGACACGATAAGCAAAGTCTATTAAACTGAGTCTCATAATGTTTGAACTATTTCCATGAATGCATTTAACCTTTGACCCCTCCCAATGATTCACGAACAATTGTGTGTAAATAATTATATATATATATATATATATATATATATATATATATATATATATATATATATATATATATATATATATATATATATATATATATAAGTGTATATATAATATTTTGATTTAATAAAATACACTTTAATAAATTTGAAATTAATTATGTAAAATAATGAAACGACTAAGCATTTATATATAAATATATATATGATATTATTATGACTATATATGATTTCAAATTATTGTTATATATATAATGTATAAATAATAAAAAAATTTAATAAAAAGTTATTATTATGATTATTAAATATTCTTACTTTCTGTATTATTAAAATAAATATCAATATTAATTGTATTATGATACAAATATGAAATTTGAGATGTGTAAACTAGCACTGTTATTAATATTAGTATCATATTAATATAATTAGTATTATGAATGTTATTACTATTACCATTTTTTTAGATATTATTATTATCGTTTTATTATAATTGTTATACTAATATACTAATGTTATAATTACTTACATTATTATTATTAACATTAATGTTAATATCATTACTTGTTAAATTAACATTTTTAATATATATATTATAGATACCAAAATTTGTACATGTAAGGTGTAATAATTATTAATAGTATTGTTATCATTATTAATAGCACTGTTATTATAATAGAAAAATTTAACTAGTATTATAATTATTATCTTATTAAGTGTCATTATTATCATAAATAATATTAATAATACAAAAAGTATTATTATCATGAATAAGGTTATTAGTATTAATTTTATAGTTAATATCATTATTATTACTTATTAAATTTTATAAAAACAATTATTATTAGTATTATTATTTGTTATCATAGATAATACTATTAATATTAAATACACTAAAAATTATTATTATTATGAATTATTATTGCTAGTATTTTTATTACTATTATAATTATTAATAATATTATTATTATTATTATTTGTAATATAATTATGATTATTAATTACTTATCATAATTATATAAAATCAGGAATCAGATCAAACCTTATGATAATATCATCTGCAGTTGATATTTTGTTTCTTTCTATAATTGTACCAATCTATAACAGTGTTTATATATCAGATAAATTAGGATATCTATAATTATTTTTATATTCTGAGCGAATATTTGGTTGTCGACCATTTTTTCTTTATTTCTTATAAAACAATCGATTCTCTGTGTCATTGTAACAGCTTACTCATTTTCTTCATCTTCTATATCTATTACAATTATTTTTAAATGGATTCAAATCGTAAATTTAATCAAGATTTTATTTTTTTTAAAGAACACCTCTGTTCTTCCATAATTTTCGACAAAACTCAGATCCGAATGAAACTTAAAAATGTAATAATGTCATTTGATTAGGAATCATTCAATTAAACTATCTGGAAAGTTTCAAGGTTCAATTTGTCCTATCGAATTCAAAATTTGAAGTCAAAGGTATTTTCAAAAAAAGTCAAACTATATGTTCATAGCAAAATTCGTAAATTTCTTGATGTTTGAAGTTAATTTAACGACCCAGAAAGCTTTTAGGAGAGATTTGAAATATATTTCATGTTGTAATCGCGGTCTAAAACATTGTAAAATCTCGAATTTGATTTGGAATTCAAAAACGGGTATTTTAGTCTGCTGTACGATTTTTTTTTATTTATTTATTATGTTTAATCAATTCAAACAACAATTATGGATCGCTCTGTATATATTTTAAATCCTAAAACTAGTAAAGAAGTTTATTGTTACTTCCTGGTCGAGCTAGTGTTAAAGAAGAAGATAATGAGGGAAAGATAGAAACGGATATAAAGATACAGAAGCTATTAAAATCAGAAAAGTGAGTTTGGCAGAGTGGTTTGAGGTGTTGTGGTGTGAGGGAGGGGTTTCGGGTTCGATCCTAGTCTGGAACATTTCTTTTTAAGAGGAGCTTTTATATGGGTATACTCTTTTATAAAATTTCTATTATTATTATTATTATTATTATTATTATTATTATTATTATTATTATTATTATTATTATTATTATTATTATTATTATTATTATTATTATTATTATTATTATTATTATTATTATTATTATTATTATTATTATTATTATTAATTGTTATTATTATTGTTATATTACTAATTATGATCCTTTTATTAGTTATTAATATGACTAGTATCATTAATTTCATTAATGTAAATTACGACATTATCATTAATATTATGAGTATTATCATGTACAAACACTAGTAGTATTATCATTTCTAATATTATTATCATTAGTATTATTATTACTGTATTATTGCTAATAATATTATCATGTTTACGAACAAGATTTTAAAAGAAATCATTGTCGTTAGTCTATGAATTAAATACGAAGGTTATGATTATTATAACTATGAATTTGCAGGTTTTGATAATATGGATAAGATAATAAATATAGAAATCTTGGATATAAATATTTTTATGAAAAATGATACAAATTATTATTATTTTCATTTATATTAACATTATTATCATTAACATTATTATTAGTATCATAATTATTAATATCCTTATTCTAGTACTATTATCATAAATATTTTTTTTACAAAAGAAAATTTTATAAGAATATATTTATTATCTAAGTATACTAATAATACATAATATTACATCTTAACTAATATAATATCATCTATATTGAAATAACGTTAGTTAAACTATAAATCAAATGAACATTATAATATATGATAAGTATTAATAAAATTATATATATATATATATATATATATATATATATATATATATATATATATATATATATATATATATATATATATATATATATATATATATATATATATATATATATATATATATATATTAATCTTAATACAAAAACTAAAGATATATAAATTCGATTACAAGTATACGTATTAATGAATATACAAATGATATAGATTCGTGAATCCGGGGCCAGCCCAGCATTGTTCAGTTGTTCAATATAGTTATATGTATTTTTACTATAAAATACATTAGGTGAGTTTCATTTGCCTTTTTACCCTTTATATTTTTGGGCTGAGATTACATGCACAATTTTTATAAATGTTTTACAAAATAGACACAAGTACTTAAAACTACATTCTATGGCTGGATTATTAAACCGAATATGCCCCTTTTTAGTCTGGTAATCTAAGAATTAGGGAACAGACACCCTAATTGACGTGAATCCTAAAGATAGATCTATCGGGCCCAACAAGCCCCATCCAAAGTACCGGATGCTTTAGTACTTCGAAATCTATATCATGTCCGAAGGAGGATCCCGGAATGATGGGGATATTCTTATATGCATATTGTGAATGTCGGTTACCAGGTGTTCAATCCATATGAATGATTATTTTGTCTCTATGTATGGGACGTATATTTATGAGAAATGAAAATCTTGTGGTCTATTAAAATGATGGAAATGATTATTTATGTAAACTAATGAACTCACCAACCTTTTGGTTGACACTTTTAAGCATGTTTATTCTCAGGTATGAAAGAAGTCTTCCGCTGTGCAATTGCTCATTTTAAAGATATTACTTGGAGTCATTCATGACATATTTCAAAAAACGTTGCATTCGAGTCGTTGAGTTCATCAAGATTATTATTAAGTCAATTATAGTTAGATATATTATAAAATGGTATGCATGCCGTTAAGTTTCAATGTAATGAAAGATTGTCTTTTCAAAAACGAATGCAATGTTTGTAAAATGTATCATATAGAGGTCAAGTACCTCGCGATGTAATCAACTGTTGTGAATCATTTATAATCGATATGGACTTCGTCCGGATGGATTAGGACGGGTCTTTACAGTTGGTATCAGAGCGATGGTCTTAGCGAACCAGGTCTGCATTAGTTTGTCTAACTGATAAGTCATTAGGATGCATTAGTAAGTCTGGACTTCGACCGTGTCTGCATGTCAAAAGTTTTGCTTATCAATTTTGTCGGAAATCGTCTGCTTATCATCGTTAGGAAATTACCTGCTTATCATTCTTAGAGAATCACTTGCTTATCATCCTTAGTCTAGACACATCTTACTGCAATGACTGCATGAATAGTGTATAGACAAAATTCGTATCTTAGTGTATCTGCCAATTCATATCTTAGTATATCTGTTACTATAGACTTTTCCTGACAACTTCCGTAGATTCCTCCGTAACTTATGGGATTTTAGTATTATATATGCATATGTAAATTATATATTGCAGGGTACTAATCTACATCCTATAATCTATTTCTTATCGAAAATCCTTCATCTGACTGTACGAGATGAATCCCTCAACCAGTTCAAATTCCTCGGATTCCGACAGCTATTTCGATATGGAGTTTCATCTAAGCTCCGAAAGCAGTATCACCAGAATGAATCAACCAATTCATCTGATGGGTTCGTAGTCGACTTAACCGATGGAGACGAGAAGAAGGCGATCCTTTCCACCAACCAACTTCACCTCTTGGTGAAGAACCTGATGCACTTACCGGCGAACCTATCCGAAACACCATTTTCACACTCATTTCTAGAGTATCTCGCCACGATTATACTTTATCTAAAATTCTAAATCTTATTCATCCACTCGTTCGAACGGACAATCATCCTGGTATAAAAGAAGAAGTCAACGAGCTTCGCGCTCGGGTAGTGGCTTTGGAGAATATGGTGCAAAGATTACAAACACCAGCAGCAGCACTAGCAGCATAACCAATATCACCACCACCAACAACAACCGCATCGCAAACCTCAACTTCACAATCTGTCACACGAACATCAACATCATACGTACCATAGATACCAAGGAGTACCAACAACAATGAATGATGAAGTATTAATTCATAACTTCATTGAAGAAATATTCTGCGAAGAATATGTGGTTTCTAAAAGTTTTAGAGATTACTTATTCTAGCTCAACCCGAAAAGCAAATGAGATTAATATAATGTTAACTCATTAAATCCATGATTACATATGAAGAAAATATATATGTATATATATTTTTTCATAACGATTTTAATTAAAAATTCTTTTGTACAAACTGTTAATGATGAAAATATTTTAACGGGTAGGTAATACCCGAGGAATATTTAGATTTCACATTAATAAGTTACACTGTACATTCTTCAAAGCAGATTCAATAGTCATTTACTATCCTACTTACATCCACCGATATACAAATCCATTCACCACAGAATAACCATATTCATCCAATTTCATATTGGGATTTTGATTTATCAGAATCCAACAAGTGGCATAATGAAGAAAACATTGGACAAAATAAAATTTGTTAGAAACAAACAAATTAACTATGGGAACTTTTGTTAGGAATCCACGTGAAAGGACCCGTCCTAATCCACCTGGACGAAGTCATCAACATTTGGTCCCATTGCGATGATCGGCTCCAAGTAATGTCCTTATATTGAGCAAATGCACAGCGAAAGACTTAATTCATACCTGAGAATAAACATGCTTTAAAGTGTCAACCAAAAGGTTGGTGAGTTCATAGGTTTATCATAACAATCATTTCAATATGTTAATAGACCACAAGATTTCATAATCATAAACATAATACACTCGCAAGTGTATGTAAAGCATTCTAAGTGGTTGAGCACTTGGTAACCATACTTAACATTTAATCAACGTCACATATTCCCTTTATTATGAAATCTCACTACACCGTACCAAGTGTAGTCACCAAAATGAAGTACTGTGTAACCGTTGAATACTGGTCGTCCAGTCCGGTTGGGGTTGTCAGGCCCGATAGATCTATCAACAGGATTCGCGTTTACAATACCCATGTAAATAGTAGTTACCAAGCTACAGGGAAATATGCCAGTGGTACAACTCAACGTAGAATATATTTTTAAGTACTTGTGTCTATTTTGTAAACATTTATAAAAGCATCGCATGTATTCTCAGCCCAAAAATATATATTGCAAAAGCAATTAAAAAGGGAGCAATGAAACTCACTTTTGCCTTGAAGGTATTTAATTCGACTTGGTCTCTGATAGATATCACGAACCTAACCATATATATAATATATCAACATATTTTCTTTTTAAGTAATCGTTACATATATATATATATATATATATATATATATATATATATATATATATATATATATATATATATATATATATATATATATATATATATATATATATATATATATATATATATATATACTTTTAATATTTTCTTAGTCCGTAGTTAGCAGTCCGATGTTAGTGGTCCACAATTAGTTGCTTAAATAAAATAAATAAAGACCCCATCGTATTCGTATTGATCAGAATTAATCTCGACCCATGGTACCATGTTGTCAAATGACGTGTTGCGTACATAAAGTACCGTGTTGTCAAATGACGTGTTGCGTACAATCATGAGGTCTTATGATTAATCTTATCGTGTTGTTTATGGGTGGTCCTGAAATATATAAAATCAAATCATAAGTAATTATATATAAAATATCATATTAATTAGAAAAGATATGATTAATTTACTTTTTCTCCAAATATTTTCGTAGCTAAACTAGCATCGGATACCCAATCTTGTTTTAGTCGTAGTTTCTTCATTACAACTCCGTTTTTGTTGGTTCAACTTGCCACTTCCTTGGATCGAGTCAAATTTTAAGAATATGAACTGAAAATACCTTAGTTTGTATTCGAAATCATAGGTTATAGGTCAAACTTTGGTGAAACTTATGAAAGTGATCATTTTCCATCATAAAAACAACATTTAATGATCATTTTTCTAAAAATACTTACACTTTGAGTTAAACTATGAAATTTTTATGTGTTAACATATTCATAAGAAATATCATTTTTCGAAAACATTAACTTCCAATTCAAAGTTCAAGTTAGTTTTTAATTATCCAACCCAAAACAGCCCCCGGTTTCACTCCGACGACGTAGATTCAGTTTTTAAGATGTTCTTTGTAAAACCAAGTTATATCTTGTTAGGTTAGCATATCATTATGATATATTACAGGTCTTGAAGTATTTTAAAAGTCAAGTTAGAAGGATCTATTTAGTTTGCAAACAAGTTTGAAATCATTCAAACTATGTTCTTGTTGTTAAAATTTTATACCACAAAATAAGATAGCTATATGAATATGAATTGAATAAGATTATGAACAAGGTTACTACCTCAAGTTACTTGGATAAAGTTACTGCAAAAGATAAGAAATAATCTTGGAATCAAAGAGTGGTGGAGTTAGATCAAAAGGTTGGAAGAGTTTTCTTATGGTGTTTAAGGCTTATAATTGAAGCTAAATGATGGGAAAAATGCTTGGAGATGATCAAGTATGAAGTTAGGAGTATTTTGAGAGAGAAATGAGGGTGTAGGTATGAGAAAATGGAGTGAAAAAATGGTGTTCATTTATAAAAACGTTTTTAGTTTATAAAGAAAGAAAAGGATTCCTAATTTTGTTTCCTTACTAATAATTCATACTGCTTGACAAATCCTAGTTACCTCATATCTAGGGAAGTAATAATTTTGATTAGGATGTTGATTTGATGTGTATATACCAATAGTAAATACGTATAGAAGCTGGGTATGATACGGGTACATATACCCTAGATATATGTATAGAAATCTTGAGGAAACGGAACGAGAATTCAAATATAGCTATCTTTTATGAATATACTTATATTGTTTTATGTATTTAAGTCCTTAAAAAGTGATTAAATACATTATATATACGATACATGTATAAGCATTATAGATTATAAGTATATATATCAAAGAATGTTACGTATAGTTATCGTTTTGAAAACTTAAGTTAGTAGTTTCAAAATATACTTATAACTCATTATCATTAGTACACAATGAGATGTTAAACCATCCTTAGATCATGTTAAATATATATAAATACATATATATACACAAACGTATAATTATCGTATGTTATATAGTTCGTGATATCATCGGTCATATTGGACGGTCAAACGTTGTGTAAAACTCTTTTCAAAAACACAAGTCTCAACAATTTGGATTGCTTATCATGTTGGTATGGTTTAATTTATGTAAATATTAATCTCATAAGTATAATTTGGTCGGAAAATTCCAGGTCATTACAGTACCTACCCGTTAAAGAAATTTCGTCCCCGAAATTTGATTGAGGTTGTTATGGATAACAATAAGAAGGTTTTCATGACAAATATAAGGTGATAATGGAGTTTTATCATCATTGAGTAATGTAGATAAAATGATTCGATTATGCGAAGAATATAAATGAGACTATCGTAAAAGAGTGAGATGAGTAAAATATATTCGTCTTAACCGATGACGTAGTTATGATTGATTTCCGGGATTTAAGGGATTTAAAGAGAATCTTACGTAATAAGATTTGGTTCTTTGGTGATTAAGGAAATCAGGATCTTCTTTGATTATATGCAATAATCTATTTCGATTGCTCTGTCGGATATTTCACTATAAATTCACCCCTTCGTTTCCTTATTTTCCATGACTCACACCTTCTATTCTTTCTCCCTTGATTCTTACTTTAAAGCATTCATCAATATGCTCCATCCAGTCCTGATTCTTGATATACTCCTAACTTTTATATCTGTCATTCTTCTTTTTCATCTACCACCAGAAGAATCTATTTACTTCTACTATACTCTTGTGTTTATAGTGTTTCTAATTCTCATGTGTCTCTATATTGCTATCTGCATCTATATACACGGTTTGTAATTTCGGGGTTATTATCGAAGTTTATATTCTTCATTATTTTTCGGAGCTTCATGCTTTCATTTTCTCTTCCCGACTTCGAGTCAAGCGAGTAATGGTCCGGAATTCGTAGATATGAAATTCAGAATGAACATAGCTAATGCTCTAAGAAGAAAATGGTAATAGAATGATTTTGATTTGTTAAATTACCAGAATACCCTGGAGAAGACCGAGTCATCCAGAAAAATATTCTCTTGATATGTTTAGAGATTAGATAGAATGTAAGAGTCGTGTAAATGGCACATGATGACGGTATTGTGAATCATCATGCATCATTAGAAACTCAGCATGACTTACTGTAATATAATGACATTGATCAAGTGTCATTATATTATACTAATCCATGCTTCAGTTCCCAACACTACTTCAAAACATTCATATTTTAAACTCGAAGGTTTCTGAATTTAGAAACTAACACAGTTTCTTTTATGTTGCAGATATTACGGAGAGATAAATGATCTCAGATAAGAATAGTTGTGAAAATATCTCCAGAAATATGGAGGATATTTATAATAGAACATACGAGAATATCTTAGAATTTCTAATATCAATGGATGATGAAGAAGATTTGTCTGTGAAGGTTTATAATGAGAAATAAGATGTTTGATAACGATTTCAGCAGGCACAGAATCATTTGGATTCTTTGAAGGCAAACTTATTCTTTGTGATTTGTCCACGGCTTTCTTCATAGTTTCGCATAATCCACTTTTCGGTACTAAATTTTCTATCGAGCGTTCCTAACACTCCTTTCTTTATCATCAAACTTTTGGCCATTAAGATCATCTACAACATGCTGCTTCGTCAGCATTTTCAAAGTTAACTGATCTGGGTCATCGGTTATCAAACCGAGGTAGTTTCAGGAGAATTGTGTTTTTTTAGAATGATTAATCGCTGATGGTAATATTATGGAATATAATAGGTTCCCCAGTAACAATAAAGAGTACGCATATATATCGCGGTTATAATAAAGTTGTTTCGAATGAAAATTCGGAGTTGACTTGCTGGAGCTGTGACAAAATTAGCTACTTTGGAAAGGGATTGCAAAACGATCTTCGGTAATAACAATGTCAAAGGAACTAGAACAGATACGTGTCAAACATTTACTCAGTTTCCGAGGGTTTTTCAGGTGCATAACTATATGCATCAATCTTTTCTTCCGTACATGAAGTGCGGTTGGTTTATCCTCTCGATTGAGGTGTTTTTAAGAATCATGATAGATTTGAACGCTGATTGTAATCGTCGAGATACAATGAGGTTTAAGATGAAATCAAGTGGCAATCTTGAAGAAATGTTTAGTTTCATATGTTATAATCAATATTTTAATCCATTTTAATTGTCTAATGTCATTAGTCCACAGTCGATAGTCCACAGTAACAGTCCAATAATTCATATATAGTTTAATATATAATATACGAATTAATTAATACGTGTCGTGACCCGTATACGTCTCAGACTCGATCACAACTCAAACTATATATATTATTGTGGAATCAACCTCAACCCTGTATAGAGAACTTGATCATTACTGCATATAGAGTGTCTATGGTGATTCTAAATAATATAAATAGATGCGTCGATATGATATGTCAAGACATTGTATACGTGTCCCGATATTTAAAGTGCGTAAAATAATTACAGAAATTAAATGACGATAAATAAAAGTGTGATAATTAAATTGCGATAAATAAACTGCGATAAATAAAATGTAATCAGTTAGCTAGGAACAGTTAGCTGGAACAGTTAACGTGGATTCTTAACAAAATTTTTCATAGTTAATTTGTTTGTTTCTAACAGATTTTATTTTGTCATATGTTTTCTTCTTATGCCACTTGTTAGATTCTGGAAAGTCAAAATTCAAATTTGAAATTGAATGAAAATGGTTATTTTGCGGTGAACGGATACGTATATCGGTGGTTGTAAGTAGGATAGTAAATGACTGTTGAATCAGCTTCGACGAATGTACAATGTAACTTATTAAGATGAAATCTAATTATTCCTCGGGTATTACCTACCCGTTAAAAAAAAATTTCACCATTATTATTTTGTACAAAAGAACTTTTAATTACAATCTTTATGAAAACATATATACATATATATTTTCTTCAGATGAAATCATGAATTTAATGAGTTAATATGATATTAATTTCATTTGCTTTTCGGTTTGAGCTAGAATAAGAAATCTCTAAAACTTTTTGAAACCACATATTCTTCGCAGAATATCAATGAATTTATCGATCAATACTTCATCATTCATTATTGTTGGTACTCCTTGGTATCTATGGTGCGTATGATGTTGATGTTTGTGGGACAGATTATGATGTCGAGACGTGTGATGCGGATGTTGTTTGTTAGTGGTGATGATGGTATTGTTGATGTTATTGATAGTGGTACTGATTATGCTGCTGGTGCTGCTGCTGGTGTTTGCAACCTTCGCACCATGTTCTCCAAAGCCGTCACGCGAGCGCGAAGTTCGTTAACTTCTGCTCGTACACCGGGATGATTGGCGGTTGGAGCGAACGAATGAACAAGATTTGTAATATGGGATAGTATATAATCGTGACGAGATACTCTAGAAATGAGAGAGAAAATGGTGTTTCGAATAGGTTCGCCGGTAAGTGCTTCAGGTTCATCGCCAAGAGGGCAATTTGGTGGATGGAATGGATCACCTTCTTCTTGTCTCCAGTGATTTAGTATATTACGAACTCATCCCCAATTCATCCAGAATAGATGATGGGAAATTGGTTGATCCATTCCGGTGATGCTGCTTTCGGAGCCCGAATGGAAATCCATATCGGCATAACTGTCGGAATCTGAAGAATTTGAACTAGATGCGAAATCCATCTTGTATAATGGGGAAAATGAAATTTTGGTATGGAATAGATTATAGGAGTTAGATTTGGTACTCTTCAATACATAATTTACATATGTATATATAATACCAAAATCCCGTAAATTACGGAGAATCTTTGAAAAGATATCAGTCAAAGTTTGCAATAACAGATATGCTAAGATAAGAATTCGTTTATACACTATCAATGCAGTAAATGCAGTAAAACGTGTCTTGACTTATGAATGATAAGCAGGTAATTTCCTAAGGATGATAAGCAGATGATTTCCGACTAGAAATGATAAGCAAAACTTTTGACATGTAGACACGGTCGAAGTCCAGACTCATTAATGCATCCTAACAACTACTAGTTAGACACACTAATGCAAGTCCTGGTTCGCTACGACCACCGCTTTGATACCAACTGAAAGGACCCGTCCTAATCCACCTGGACGAAGTCATCAACATTTGGTCCCATTGCGATGATCGGCTCCAAGTAATGTCCTTATATTGAGCAAATGCACAACAGAAGACTTAATTCATACCTGAGAATAAACATGCTTTAAAGTATCAACCAAAAGGTTGGTGAGTTCATAGGTTTATCATAACAATCATTTCAATATGTTAATAGACCACAAGATTTTATAATCATAAACATAATACACTCGCAAGTGTATGTAAAGCATTCTAAGTGGTTGAGCACTTGGTAACCATACTTAACATTTAATCAACGTCGTATATTCCCTTTATTATGAAATCTCACTACACCGTACCAAGTGTAGTCACCAAAACGAAGTACTGTGCAACTGTTGAATACTGGTCGTCCAGTCCGGTTGGGGTTGTCAGGCCCGATAGATCTATCAACAGGATTCGCGTTTACAATACCCATGTAAATAGTAGTTACCAAGCTACAGGGAAATATTCCAGTGGTACAACTCAACGTAGAATATATTTTTAAGTACTTGTGTCTATTTTGTAAACATTTATAAAAGCAGCGCATGTATTCTCAGCCCAAAAATATATATTGCAAAAGCAATTAAAAAGTGAGCAATGAAACTCACTTTTGCCTTGAAGGTATTTAATTCGACTTGGTCTCTGATAGATATCACGAACCTAACCATATATATAATATATCAACATATTTTCTTTTTAAGTAATCGTTACATATATATATACTTTTAATACTTTTAATATTTTCTTAGTCCGTAGTTAGCAGTCCGATGTTAGTGGTCCACAATTAGTTGCTTAAATAAAATAAATAAAGACCCCATCGTATTCGTATTGATCAGAATTAATCTCGACCCATGGTACCATGTTGTCAAATGACGTGTTGCGTATATAAAGTACCGTGTTGTCAAATGACGTGTTGCGTACAATCATGAGGTCTTATGATTAATCTTCTCGTGTTGTTTACGGGTGGTCCTGAAATATATAAAATCAAATCATAAGTAATTATATATAAAATATCATATTAATTAGAAAAGATATGATTAATTTACTTTTTCTCCAAATATTTTCGTAGCTAAACTAGCTTCGGATACCCAATCTTGTTTTAGTCGCAGTTTCTTCATTACAACTCCGTTTTTGTTGGTTCAACTTGCCACTTCCTTGGATCGAGTCAAATTTTAAGAATATGAACTGAAAATACCTTAGTTTGTATTCAAAATCATAGGTTGTAGGTCAAACTTTGGTGAAACTTATGAAAGTGATCATTTTCCATCATAAAAACAACATTTAATGATCATTTTTCTAAAAATACTTACACTTTGAGTTAAATCATGAAATTTTTATGTGTTAACATATTCATAAGAAATATCATTTTTCCAGAACACGAACTTCCAATTCAAAGTTCAAGATGGTTTTTAATTATCCAACCCAAAACAGCCCCCGGTTGCACTCCGACGACGTAGATTCAGTTTTTAAGATGTTCTTTGTAAAATGAAGTTATATCTTGTTAGGTTAGTATATCATTATGATATATTACAGGTCTTGAAGTGTTTTAAAAGTCAAGTTATAAGGATCTATTTAGTTTGCAAACAAGTTTGAAATCATTCAAACTATGTTCTTGTTGTTAAAATTTTATACCACAAAATAAGATAGCTATATGAATATGAATTGAATAAGATTATGAACAAGGTTACTACCTCAAGTTACTTGGACAAAGTTACTGCAAAAGATAAGAAATAATCTTAGAATCAAAGAGTGGTGGAGTTAGATCAAAAGGTTGGAAGTAAACTTCTTCAAATGGGTGGTTATTTTGATATGTTCTTGAAAGAATTTTCTTATGGTGTTTAAGGCTTATAATTGAAGCTAAATGATGGGGAAAATGTTTGGAGATGATCAAGTATGAAGTTAGGAGTATTTTGAGAGAGAAATGAGGGTGTAGGTATGAGAAAATGGAGTGAAGAAATAGTGTTCATTTATAAAAACGTTTTTAGTTTATAAAGAAAGAAAAGGATTCCTAATTTTGTTTTCTTACTAATAATTCATACTACTTGACAAATCCTAGTTACCTCATATCTAGGGCAGTAATAATGTTGATTAGGATGTTGATTTGATGTGTATATACCAATAGTAAATACGTATAGAAGCTGGGTATGATACGGGTACATATACCCTAGATATACGTATAGAAATCTTGAGGAAACGGAACGAGAATTCAAATATAGCTATCTTTTGTGAATATACTTATATTGTTTTATGTATTTAAGTCCTTAAAAAGTGATTAAATACATTATATATACGATACATGTATAAGCATTATAGATTATAAGTATATATATCTAAGAATGTTACGTATAGTTATCGTTTTGAAAATTAAGTTAGTAGTTTCAAAATATACTTATAACTCATTGTCATTAGTACACAATGAGATGTTAAACCATCCTTAGATCATGTTAAATATATATAAATACATATATATATCAAAAACGTATAATTATCGTATGTTATATAGTTCGTGATATCATCGGTCATATTGGACGGTCAAACGTTGTGTAAAACTCTTTTTAAAAACACAAGTCTCAACAATTTGGATTGCTTATCATGTTGGTATGGTTTAATTTATGTAAATATTAATCTCATAAGTATAATTTGGTCGTAAAATTCCGGGTCATTACACCACGCTAAATGTTCCTAGCTAATTGTTCCTAGCTAACCGATTACATTTTATTTATATCAATTTAATTATCACAATTTACATTCTCGCAATTTTATTTATCGTCATTTAAATTCTGTTATTTACTTTACGCACTTTATTTATCGTTATTTAATTTCCGTTATTTATTTTACACACTTTAAATATCGGGACACGTATACAAGATTTTGACATATCATATCGACGCATTTATATATATTATTTGGAATAACCATAGACACTCTATATGCAGTAATGAACGAGTTCTCTATATAGGGTTGAGGTTGATTCTACAATAATATATATAATTTGAGTTGTGATCGAGTCTGAGACATGTACACGGGTCACGATACGTATTAATTAATTCGAATATTATATATTAAGCTATATATAAATTATTAGACTGTTAACTGTGGACTATCGACTGTGGACGAATAATATTGGACAATTAAAATGAATTAAAATATTGATTATAACATATGAAAATAAACAATTCTTCAAGTTGCTACTTGATTTCATCTTAAACCCCATTTGTATCTTGACAATTACAATCTGTGTTCAAATTCTTCATGATTCTTGAAAACACCTCAATCGAGAAGATGAACCAACCGCACTTCATCTACAGAAGAAAAGATTGATGAATATAGTTATGCACCTAAAAAACTCTCGGAACCTGAGTAAACATTTAAAACATAGCTGTGCTAATTCCTTTGGCGTTGTTATTACCGAAAATAACTTTGCAATTCCTTTTCAAATTAGCTAATTTTGTCACAGCTCCAATAAGTCAATCCCGACTTTTCGTTCCAATCAACCTTATTATAACTTTGATATATATACGTTTTCCATTATTATTGTTATCGGGAAAACCTTTTATATTCCGTCACATTAGCAGTAAACTTACTAACAACTTCATTGATCTTTGACCTTTTGAAAAACCATTATATTCATCAAAACCCTATCATATACTAATCCGTATCTTGTAACGAGAATTACCATATCAGTTGCCGAGAATTAGCAATCAGTATTTTGAATATCGCAGCGTTTCTACATCAACAGTTATATGTATACATATAACCTTTATCTCTTAGAATTATGACCTTCCACTCTGAAATTTTGAAAAGTACCCAGTCTACGAATCAATACTCGGAATGCTGAAAAAGCTGAATGAAGCAGCAAAAACTGTACACGACCTTAATCGTCGAAAGTTTGATGATATAGAATGGAGTATTGGAAACACTCAATAGAAAATTTAGTACCGAAAAGCGGATTATGCGAAACTATGAAGGAAAACGTGGACAAATCACAAAGAATAAGTTTGACTTCAAAGAATCCAAATGATTCAATGCCTGCTGAAGTCTTTAGCGAATATCTTGTTCCTTACTCTAAACCCTTGCGGACAATATTCTTCATCATCCTCTGATCTTAGAAATTCCAAGATATCATCGTATCTTTCATTATAAATATCCTCCATATTTCTGAAGATATTTTCATAACTATTCTTATCTGAAATCATTAATCTATTCGTGCTATCAGTGTTACATCATATAGAAACTGTTAGTTTCTATATTATGTAAACCTTCGAATTTAAAATATGAATGTTATTGAAGTAATGTTGGGAACTGATGCATGAGTTAGTATAATAAAATGACACTTGATCAACGTGATTATATTACAGTAGGTCATGCTGAGTTTCTATTGGAACGTGATGTTTCACAGGTCATAACGTCATCATGTGCCATGTTACATAACTTTTTCATTCTGCTTAACTTCTGAACATATCAAGAAAATATATTCTTGATAGTTCTATTCTCAGTGATTCTGGTAATTTGACAAATCAAATCGTGCTAATACATTCTTTCTTATTTAGAACATGATGTTTATCCAAAATTCCATACTTACGAATTCTGGACCGTTACTCGCCTTACTAGAGGTCGGGAGGATAATAAAAAGGCAAAGAGCTCCAAAATATAAGAGAAAATATAAAGTCCAATAAAACACGAAGGTTTCAAACCGTGGATATTAATACAAATAGCAATATAAAGACACAATAGAATTAAGAATAGTATCACCCCAAGGTAATAGTAGAAGTAAACAGATTCTTCTGGTGGAAGATTTAAAAGAAGGATGACAGAAATGATAACTAGGAAAATATCAAGGATTAGAACGGGATTAAGCATTTTCACAATCTTTTGGATGTATGAACTAAGAAAGAAAGTATAGGAATGGTGAGAATAATGGAACGGAAGAGTTTAATTTATAATGAAAATATCAGACATAGTAATCGAGACAGATCATCGTATTTAATGATAGAGATCTGAATTTCCTTACTCGCCGAAGAATCAAATCTTATAGATTTCGAAGATTTTCTTTAAATCCCTTGAATTCTGGAATTCAACCCTGACTCTGTCAAAAGTTAAGATAAATCTTTACTTTCCAATTTCACTCTTTGGTGATAGCTTCATTCGTACTCTTTGAATAATCGAATTATTTTTATCCATATTACTCAATGATGATAAAACTCAATTTATCAACTCATATTCATCATGAAAACATTTTTTATTATTAGCCATGACCACCTCACTCAAATTTCGGGACGAAATTTCTTTAACGGGTAGGTACTGTAGTGATCCGGGAATTTCCGACCAAATTTAAACTTGAATCTTTATATGATTTCGACACGATAAGCAAAGTCTATTAAACTGAGTCTCATAATATTTGAACTATTTCCATGAATGCATTTAACCTTTGACCCGTCCCAATGATTCACGAACAATTGTGTGTAAATAATTATATAAATATAAATATATATATTTATATATATATATATATATATATATATATATATATATATATATATAAATATATAAATATAAGTGTATATATAATATTTTGATTTAATAAAATACACTTTAATAAATTTGAAATTAATTATGTAAAATAATGAAACGACTAAGCATTGATATATAAATATATATATGATATTATTATGACTATATATGATTTCAAATTATTGTTATATATATATATATATATATATATATATAATGTATAAATAATAAAAAAATTTAATAAAAAGTTATTATTATGATTATTAAATATTCTTACTTTCTGTATTATTAAAATAAATATCAATATTAATTGTATTATGATACAAATATATAAATATAAATATCAATTGTATTATTAAATATTAGTATCATAGTAATATAATTAGTATTATGAATGTTATTACTATTACCATTTTTTTAGATATTATTATTATCATTTTATTATAATTGTTATACTAATATACTAATGTTATAATTACTTACATTATTATTATTAACATTAATGTTAATATCATTACTTGTTAAATTAACATTTTTAATATATATATTATAGATACCAAAATTTGTACATATAAGGTGTTATAATTATTAATAGTATTGTTATCATTATTAATAGCATCGTTATTATAATAGAAAAATTTAACTAGTATTATAATTATTATCTTATTAAGTGTCATTATTATCATAAATAATATTAATAATACAAAAAGTATTATTATCATGAATAAGGTTATTAGTATCAATTTTATAGTTAATATCATTATTATTACTTATTAAATTTTATAAAAACAATTATTATTAGTATTATTATTTGTTATCATAGATAATACTATTAATATTAAATACACTAAAAATTATTATTATTATGAATTATTATTGCTAGTATTTTTATTACTATTATAATTATTAATAATATTATTATTATTATTATTTGTAATATAATTATGATTATTAATTACTTATCATAATTATATAAAATCAGGAATTAGATCAAACCTTACGATAATATCATCTGCAGTTGATATTTTGTTTCTTTGTATAATCGTACCAATCTATAACAGTGTTTATATATTAGATAAATTAGGATATCTGTAATTATTTTTATATTCTGAGCGAATATTTGGTTGTCGACCATTTTTTCTTTCTATATTATAAAACAATCGATTCTCTGTGTCATTGTAACAACTTACTCGTTTTCTTCATCTTCTATATCTATTACAATTATTTTTAAATGGATTCAAATCGTAAATTTAATCAAGATTTTTTTTTTTTAAAGAACACCTCTGTTCTTCCATAATTTTCGACAAATCTCAGATCCGAATGAAACTTAAAAATGTAATAATGTCATTTGATTAGGAATCATTCAATTAAACTATCTGGAAGGTTTCAAGGTTCAATTTGTCCTATCGAATTCAAATTTTGAAGTCAAAGGTAATTTCAAAAAAAGTCAAACTATATGTTCATAGCAAAATTCGTAAATTTCTTGATGTTTGAAGTTAATTTAAAGACCCAGAAACTTTTAGGAGAGATTTGAAATATATTTCATGTTGTAATCGCGGTCTAAATCATTGTAAAATCTCGAATTTGATTTGGAATTCAAAAATGGGTATTTTAGTCTGCTGTACGATTTTTTATTTATTTATTATGTTTAATCAATTCAAACAACAATTATGGATCGCTCTGTATATATTTTAAATCCTAAAACTAGTAAAGAAGTTTATTGTTACTTCCTGGTCGAGCTAGTGTTAAAGAAGAAGATAATGAGGGAAAGATAGAAACGGATATAAAGATACAGAAGCTATTAAAATTAGAAAAGTGAGTTTGGCAGAGTGGTTTGAGGTGTTGTGGTGTGAGCGAGGGGTCTCAGGTTCGATCCTAGTCTGAAACATTTCTTTTTAAGAGGAGCTTTTATATGGGTATACTCTTTTATAAAATTTCTATTATTATTATTATTATTATTATTATTATTATTATTATTATTATTATTATTATTATTATTATTATTATTATTATTATTATTATTATTATTATTAATTGTTATTATTATTGTTATATTACTAATTATGATCCTTTTATTAGTTATTAATATGACTAGTATCATTAATTTCATTAATGTAAATTACGACATTATCATTAATATTATGAGTATTATCATGTACAAACACTAGTAGTATTATCATTTCTAATATTATTATTATTATTATTATTACTGTATTATTGCTAATAATATTATCATGTTTACGAACAAGATTTTAAAAGAAATCATTGTTGTTAGTCTATGAATTAAATACGAAGGTTATGATTATTATAACTATGAATATGCAGGTTTTGATAATATGGATAAGATAATAAATATAGAAATCTTGGATATAAATATTTTTATGAAAAATTATACAAATTATTATTATTTTCATTTATATTAACATTATTATCATTAACATTATTATTAGTATCATAACTATTAATATCCTTATTCTAGTACTATTATCATAAATATTTTTTTTACAAAAGAAAATTTTATAAGAATATATTTATTACCTAAGTATACTAATAATACATAATATTACATCTTAACTAATATAATATCATCTATATTGATATAACGTTAGTTAAACTATAAATCAAATGAACATTATAATATATGATAAGTATTAATAAAATTATATATATATATATATATATATATATATATATATATATATATATATATATAAATATTAATCTTAATACAAAAACTAAAGATATATAAATACGATTACAAGTATACATATTAATGAATATACAAATGATATAGATTCGTGAATCCGAGGCCAACCCAGCATTGTTCAGTTGTTCAATATAGTTATATGTATTTTTACTATAAAATACATTAGGTGAGTTTCATTTGTCTTTTTACCCTTTATATTTTTGGGCTGAGAATACATGCACAATTTTTATAAATGTTTTACGAAATAGACACAAGTACTTAAAACTACATTCTATGGCTGGATTATTAAACCGAATATGCCCCTTTTTAGTCTGGTAATCTAAGAATTAGGGAACAGACACCCTAATTGACGCGAATCCTAAAGATAGATCTATCGGGCCCAACAAGCCCCATCCAAAGTACCGGATGCTTTAGTACTTCAAAATCTATATCATGTCCGAAGGAGGATCCCGGAATAATGGGGATATTCTTATATGCATATTGTGAATGTCGGTTACCAGGTGTTCAATCCATATGAATGATTATTTTGTCTCTATATATGGGACGTATATTTATGAGAAATGAAAATCTTGTGGTCTATTAAAATGATGGAAATGATTATTTATGTAAACTAGTGAACTCACCAACCTTTTGGTTGACACTTTAAAGCATGTTTATTCTCAGGTATGAAAGAAGTCTTTCGCTGTGCAATTGCTCATTTTAAAGATATTACTTGGAGTCATTCATGACATATTTCAAAAGACGTTGCATTCGAGTCGTTGAGTTCATCAAGATTATTATTAAGTCAATTATAGTTAGATATATTATAAAATGGTATGCATGCCGTCAACTTTCAATGTAATGAAAGATTGTATTTTCAAAAACGAATGCAATGTTTGTAAAATGTATCATATAGAGGTCAAGTACCTCGCGATGTAATCAACTGTTGTGAATCGTTTATAATCGATATGGACTTCATCCGGATGGATTAGGACGGGTCTTTACATTTTATCCCACTTTAATCAATCAGATATTAACAAAAATATACGTCCCTCTTTTGGGTAAAGTAATTTCGGCTATATTACCTAGTTTTACTCCTGAAGATTTTTTGAAATATTTTGAATTGATTGATTAAAGATATTTATACCTTATGAATAAACGGTAAATTTCGCAGTGATGCATTAAATTTTTGTATGATATTAATAATTTCGGTTTATTATACCTAATTTTATTGAAGATCAATTTAATACATAATAGCAAACGATTCAGCGTTTATTATCAAAATGTTAAAAGCAATAAATAAAAACAAAATAAAAACTGTACATACTTACCTGTGAGATAGAATTCTCAGAGTCCTGCTTTAGTCGACTCATAGGAGAGTCGTTCGATTTAGTTTTCCATAGCTACGTAAGCGTATCCACGATTTTTCAATAATTTTTCTTCTAAACATATGAACGGTCCTTCTCTGCATAGAGTAACGAACTCGGTATTGGAATGTTTCTGATTGTTTGAACATTTCCCTTCGTGTGACCATTTTCCGCATTTATGACATCTTTCTAGGTGTCGTGCTCTTCTTTTTGTTACGGATTTTGATTTTCCTTTACCAAAATTTGTCTTATTATGATCTTTCCTGAGTTCTTTCCTTACTTCGTCCATTTTGCCTCTTATGAATGATACCAGCTCACTCGGGAAAGTGTTATTATTACGTTTAGTAATCATAGCGTATAGTAGTAGACCACGGTTCAAATCAAAGGAATTCTTCATCTCGATAAAACCTAAAAACACAAAAATTCAGAATGGAGGGAGAAGACTAGATCTTTAGGGTCTGCTAGGGAAAGACCATTCGGATTCCATTTTCGAGAACTACACGAAAACAGAACATCTAACTCCAGACAGACAATATATTATCTCTTAGAACATTCGAATCTCCCCACACTTAGTTAGCTGTGGTGTCAAAATTGTGATAAACTTCATCTTCAACTTCCATTGGACTATCTATGTAATGTTTAACTCTGTGACCATTAACTTTAAATTCAATCCCGTTTGAATTTATTAATTCTACTATTCCGTACGGGAAAACTCTTTTGACTATGAATGGTCCAGACCATCTTGATTTCAATTTTCCAGGAAATAACTTGAATCTTGAATTGAAAAGAAGAACTCTGTCCCCTTCCTTAAATTCTTTTGAATTTCTGATTCTTTTATCATGCCATTTCTTCGTTCTTTCCTTATAGATTAACGAATTTTCATATGCAACATGTCTTAATTCTTCTAATTCTTTTAGTTGACTTAATCGTAGACGTCCAGCTTCATGCAAATCAAGATTACATGTCTTCAAAGCCCAAAATACTTTGTGCTCAATTTCTACTGGAAGGTGACATGCTTTTCCTTAAACAAGTTTAAAAGGTGTGGTGCCAATTGGAGTTTTGTAGGCTGTTCTAAAAGCCCAGAGTGCATCCTCCAATTTCATAGACCATTCTTTCGGATTTGATCCTACAGTTTTTTCTAGAATACGTTTTAAAGCTCGATTGGTATTTTCAGCTTGTCCACTTATTTGTGGATGATAAGCGGTTGAGATTTTATGAGTTACTCCATATCTTTTGAGAACTTTCTCAAGTTGATTATTACAGAAATGAGTACCCCGATCACTTATTAAAGCTTTCGGTGTTCCGAACCTTGCAAAAAGACATTTTATGAAGTTGACTACAACTCGTGCATCGTTAGTTGGGAGAGCTTGTGCTTCCGCCCACTTAGATACATAATCAATGGCAACGAGAATGTAGAGATTATTATGAGATTTTGGAAATGGACCCATAAAGTCAATACCCCAAACGTCAAAAACTTCACATACTTGAATGACATTTTGTGGCATTTCATCACGTTGACTTATTTTTCCGGCCCTTTGACATGCATCACAGGATTTACAAAGAAGGTTTTCGTCTTTGAAAATTAAAGGCCAATAGAATCCAGCGTCGTAGACTTTCCTTGCTGTGAGTTGAGGCCCATAATTCCCTCTGTTGGTCCTGTGTGACAATGGTTTAAGATTTGACTAGCTTCATCTCCAAATACGCATCGGCGTATTATTCCATCGGGACAACTTTTAAGCAAATGTGGATCTTCCTAGAAATAGTGTTTTATATCACTAAAGAATTTCTTTCGTTTTTGGTACGACAACCCTTTTTCAAAGAATCCACATACTAAGTAGTTTACAAAGTCTGCAAACCATGGAATTTCATTATAATTAATTTTCAAGAGATATTCATCAGGAAAGTTATCTTGTATAGCCGATTCATTTAGAACTTCTAATTCAGGATTTTCAAGGCGAGAAAGATGATCAGCTGCGAGATTTTCTGCTCCCTTTGTGTCTCGAATTTCAATATCGAACTCCTATAAGAGTAAGATTCAACGGATTAATCATGGTTTAGCATCTTATTTTGAAAATAGGTATCTAAGAGCAGAATGGTCGGTATAGACCATCGTTTTTGCTAGAACGAGATATAAACGAAATTTGTCAAAAAAAAGACAATAGAAAGGAGTTCTTTTTCAGTAGTTGTGTAATTCGTTTGTGCTCTTTGAAACTTCTTACTAGCGTAATAAATAGGTTGAAATCGTTTTTCAATTCTTTGACCTAAAACGGCTCCCATTGCAAAATCACTTGCATCGCACATGAGTTCAAATGGTAGATTCCAATTTGGAGTTATCATGATCGGCGCATTAGTGAGTTTTTCTTTAAGAATATTAAAAGATTTGATACATTCATCCGAAAAGATGAATGGAGCATCCTTTTCAAGGAGTTTATTCATAGGAGTGGCAATTTTAGAAAAATCTTTTATGAAACGTCAGTAAAAACCGGCATGCCCTAGAAAACTCCTAACTCCTCTAACATTGGTGGGATGTGGAAGTTTAGCAATTACATCTACTTTAGCTCTATCTACTTTAATTCCTTCCTTTGAAATTTTATGACCAAGAACGATGCCTTCATTAACCATGAAATGACATTTTTCCCAATTAAGTACTAGATTTGATTGCTCACATCTAATAAGCATTCGTTCAAGATTAATTAGACATGTTTTAAAAGTATCACCGCAGACTGAAAAGTCATCCATGAAAACTTCCATGCATTCCTCTATCATGTCGTGAAAAATCGCCATCATGCACCTTTGAAAGGTTGCAGGGGCGTTGCAAAGTCTAAATGGCATGCGTTTATAAGCAAAAGTACCATAAGGGCACGTGAAGGTGGTTTCTCTTGGTCCTCTGGTGCGATTGGAATTTGAAAGTATCCGGAGAAACCGTCAAGAAAACAATAGTAACTGTTCCCAGTTAACCTTTCCAACATTTGATCAATGAAAGGTAAAGGAAAGTGAACTTTTCTGGTGGCGTCATTTAATTTTCTATAATCAATACAAACACGCCATTCCGTTACAGTCCTAGTAGGAATAAGCTCATCTTTTTCATTTGTGATGACAGTAATGCCACCCTTCTTGGGCACGCATTGAACTGGGCTTACCCATGGACTATCAGAGATTGGATAAATTAAACCTGCATCGAGCAGTTTAATAATTTCTTTCTTAACAACATCTTGCATATTAGGATTTAGTCTTCGCTGGCGTTGCACATATGTTTTATGACCTTCTTCCATAAGGATTTTATGTATGCAATACGAAGGACTTATACCTTTAATGTCATGAATCTTCCATGCAATAGTTATTTTATGAGCTTTTAGCACATAAATGAGTCAAGATTTTTCATTTTTCGTAAGAGAAGACGAGATTATTACAGGTACTTCAGATTCACCATGTAAATAAGCGTATTCCAAATGGTTTGGAAGTGGCTTTAACTCTAATATCGGTGGTTCTTCTATCGATGATTTGTATCAATATCTGCCTTCCTCTTTCAGCATTAGAATTACTTCTATTGTTGGTTCGTATTTATTAGCCATGAGGGCGGCTAACATTTCAGCTTCATTAATTGGTTTAGTTCCTTCTCCTAAAGAATATTCTCCTATTCCTTGTAATTCTGGAAATTCTTGTAACAATTCTTCTTGTGAATCTATAGTTTGAACATAATAACATGTATCATCTGCAGATTGCAGTTGTTGCATAGCTCTATCCACAGAAAAGGTAACACTCTCATCCTCTATACTTAGGGTCAGTTTCTTACCAAACACGTCTATTATTGCTTTAGCCGTGTTTAAGAATGGTCTTCCTAATATAAGAGGAACTCGAGAATCTTCTTCCATGTCCAGAATAACAAAGTCTACTGGAAATACTAAAGTACCAACTTTAACTAGCATGTTCTCCATTATCCCTCTAGGATATTTTACTAATCGATCGCCTAGTTGTATCCTTATTCGTGTTGGTTTCAATTCTCCGATGTCTAGTTTAGTGTATAATGAATATGGCATTAAATTTATACTAGCACCTAAGTCTGTCAATGCTTCTATTGAACTAAGACTACCCAGAAAACATGGAATTGTGAAACTTTCAGGATCTGATAATTTTTCTGGTATCTTATTCAACAACACTGCAGAACAATTAGCATTCATTGTAACAGCCGAGAGTTCTTCCATTTTTCTTCTATTTGTGATTAGATCTTTCAAGAATTTAGCATATCTTGGCATTCCTGAAATCACATCAATGAAAGGAAGATTGACATTTATTTGTTTAAACATATCCAAGAATTTGGATTGCTCGGCTTCAAGTCTTTCTTTTCTCATTTTACTCGGGTAAGGAAGCGGTGGTTGGTATGATTAACATAAGGCTTTGCCTTAACTGTGTTATCTTCATTAACCTTTTCAACTACCGGTTCTGATTCCTTCTCTTGCTTAGGCTGTGGTGCCTGTGTAGTAGGAATAGAGTTATCAGAAATTACAGGCATTTCAGGTGGTTTAAGTGTAATACCACTTCTTGTGGTAATGACTTTAGCTGTTTCATTTCAGGGGTTAGCATTTGTATCGGTAGGTAGACTCCCCGATTTTCTTTCACCAATTAACCTTGCTAGGTTACTCAATTCTTGTTCCAGATTTTGAATTGAAGCTTGTTGATTTCTAAATGCTTGAGCATTTTGTTCATTAGTTTGTTTCTGAGATGAGAAAAATTGCGTTTGAGATTCAACTAGCTTCGACATCATATCTTCTAAATTTGACTTTTTATCATCAGTTTGTGGTGCTTTATTTGGAAAAATAGGTCTTTGCTGGTTGTAAGTATTATTAGATACTTGTTGATTGCTAGGACCTTGTTGGTTGTTGTATGGAACATTTTGGTTATAATTCTAATTTTGATTGTAGTTTGGTCTTGGCGGTTGATAATTATTTTGATAATTATTTCCCGGCCTTTGGTTCATGTATGAAACATTCTCTATTTGTTCCATTGTTTGTTCAACACTGAGACAATCTTTTGTCAAATGTGGTCCTCCACACTGCTCACAACTAATTCATATTACGTGAATATCTTTAGTCATCTTTTCCATTCGTCTCTTGAAAGCATCTAACTTTGCGGAAATGGAATCAAAGTCATGGCTAGAATCGGCTCTAGCCGTTTTAGATGAACGAAAAATATCTTTTTCTTGATGCCACTTTTGTGAGTGGGAGGCTGTGTTATCAATAATTTTGTGAGCTTCAGTTGCGGTTTTCTTCATAATGGAACCACCAGCTGCTGTGTCGATGTCTTTTCGTGTGGCGATGTCGACACCTTGGTAGAATATTTATACTATTTGATAAGTGTCTAAACCGTGTTGAGGACATCCTCTCAACAACTTTCCGAATCTTGTCCACGCCTCATATAGAGTTTCATTTGACTTTTGCGTGAACGTAACAATTTCTCCTTAAAGTCTCATGGCTTTAGATGCCGGAAAGAATCTTTTAAGAAATTTCTCAACTAAAACATCCCATGTTTCAAACGCCCCTTCAGGTAACGATTCTAACCAATCTTTGGCTTCTCCCTTTAAGGTTCAGGGAAACAACATGAGATAGATCTGTTCATCCTCAACTTCTCTAATTTTAAATAGAGTACATATCCTATTGAAGGTTCAAAGATGTTCGTTTGGATCTTCTTTTGATGTACCACTAAATTGGCATTGATTAGTTACCATGTATAGGATTTGTCCTTTGATTTCATAATCTGGTGCATTAATATCTGGTTGAGTAATGGCATGACCTTGGCCCGTGCGTATGGCTCTCATTCGGTCTTGCATACTTAGAGGTTCCCGATTTTCCATGATTGAATTTGTTGAATCTGATTCACCAGAGGATTCTGATTTAATGGTTTCTTCCTCGATAATCTCTGGTTGAATAATGTGTGATTCAGGAGCAATAATTAGTGGTTCAGGATCTCTGAATTGTCCTTGAATATCCTCCGGGTTTTCAATTGTGAGATCGGGTTCAAAAAATGGATTATCGGAAATTTGATTTGGAGAACTCATTCGACTAGATGATGATTCTAAAGAAAAATCAACGGCGACAATATTGGTTAGATGTCTTGATTTAGTTATAGGTGGTGAACGTATGAAAGTTGGTGAACGTTTTGCTCGGTGCATTGACAGAATATCCTATTAGTTATAAAGATAAAAATTATTAAAGTTATCAAATTAATAGAGACTTTTCTGATTTTGCCACATTTCGAATAGCCAATAGATGCATCAGGTAGCCAGGACCCTTTAAATCGGAAATCCACAACTCGTCACTAACAAATCCAACTATTACTACGAATCAGAAAATTTTGGATGTCTATCAATTTAACCGCTTAAAATAATTTTTCGTCAAAATTTTGAAATAAAAATATATGTCCTAAAAACTAGAGCGTAGAAATGAAAAAGAAAAAGCGAGTCAAAAAATAAGAGTCGAAAAATTAGCGTCGAAAAATAAAAGGTCTAAAAATAATAATAAGAAAGTAAAGCGTCGAAACTTAAAAGTCTATAACCTAAAAATTAAAACTTGCGTCTAAAGGTATTAAAGCTTAAAAGGAATTCTAAACGGAAAACGGAAATTACTTAATTAGGCACTAAAATTTATTTAAAACTAAATCGATAAGCGATGTCGTAAAATTCTAAAGCATCTAAATCTTTATCTAAAGAAAAAGCACTTAAGGGATTTTACGACAAAGTTTAAAAATCTAAAAATACAAAATAACTACGGCAAAAACTAAGTTTAAAACTAATTACGAACGACAAATTATAACGAATTAAACGATAAAAAAACAAAATACAGAAAGAAACTAAGTTGATAAAAATATAATTTTATATAAATATAATTTTTATATCATTATTTATAAAAGTATTAGTTTTATATAATTAATAAAACTAAATAAACTTAAATTACATTACAAACTAACTTAAATTAAAACTAAAATTAATTAAAAAATTAATTAAACCCTAACTTAATTAATAATAACTTAAAAAAAAACCTAACAGCGTAATAAATGAGGTCCGAGGTTTGTGGCCTGCCAGCTACACTCATGCGACCGCATGAGAATCAGCCTACAGGGTCATGCGATCGCATGGCCATGTAGGTTCAGAATAAATTGCAGGTTCAAAAATGCAGGTTCAGTTTTTATTATTTTTTTTGTATTTAATTTATAATCTTTACAAAAATTAATATAAGTAATATTTAGAATTATATTTTTAAGAACTTAATAAAAATACTTTTATACTCTATATAAAATTTATTTTCTTTTTACTTAAACACTTAAATAAATAGATAAATAATTTTTTTTTATATTTTTGTATTTTTATGTTTAAAAGTTATTATATTTTTACAAAAATAGATTAAAACTAATATTTTTTATAGCGTTTCGTTTCGGCGTTGTCCCCAGCAGCGGCGCCAAAAATACTTGATGTGTGCAGCGGTGTATACGAAATAGATTATATTTTACTACGAAATACTATTAAATACGATACAATTTACACAAGTTATTTATTTATTTATTGAATGGATATACCTAAACCTTGCTACAACACTTATAGGTAGTGTACCTAATCGTAGAGTAGTGTAGTTTTTAGTAAGTTCGGTTTGTTCCACAGGGATCTAGCTGAGTTTAACACTATATTTATGTTAAACTATATTTGTATATATATATATATATATATATATATATATATATATATATATATATATATATATATATATATAAGTAATATTATTATTGTTATAAAAGGGGGGTTTTTACTGTTTAATGACCGGTTTGTTGATTTTAAAACTTAAATTACAATTAAAACCTAATGTAAAATATTAAATATAAATATGACTTAATTTAAAGTGTAAAGTAAATGACGATAAATGAAAAGTGCGATAATTTAAAGTGCGATAATTTAAAGTACGATAAATAAAATGATGATAAATAAAAGTGCGATGAGGTATAAAATAAAAGAATTATGCTTATTTAAACTTCCGTAATCATGATGTTTGACGTGTTGATTTTAATTTATTACCATGGGTTAATTGGCCCTTATCCTGGATTATTTGACACGTCCATCTGGTTTTTATCCATAATGGTCCATCGGTCATAATTATAAAGTGCGAGTGTCCTCGTCGAATTACCCTTATACCCGAAGTCAAATATTTCAACTAATTGGGGACTTAAACTGTAACAAGGTCTTAATACTTTGTTAATGATTACACCAGGTTATCGACTGTGTGTAATCCAAGATTTTAATACTTTGTTAACAATTACACCAATTATCCTTGTATGTAATCCACCCCTATTTTAATGAGTCCATTGGCTATTAATCCATCTCCGTGTCCGGTCAAATGAACAATTATTAGTATTTATAAATATCCCGCCCATCGTATTCGATCGAGTGTATGTGGTTATTTATAGATACGTCAAATTGTAAATCTCTATATTAAATTAACAAACTATCGTTCAGTTAAACAAATATAAAGCCCATTAATAGCCCATAGTGCAATTTCTACAAGTGTCGGTCTTTTATCCAAACCCCAATTATGGTCCAAAGCCCAATAACCCCGTTTTAATATTTAGTCCAACATCATGATTGCTTTGGCTTAAATAAGCATAATAATAACTTAGCTACGAGACATTAATTTAAAAAGTTTGAACATAACTTACAATGATTATTTATCGCGTAGTGTTACACGGACAGAGTTTCAACTTACAAAACCTTAAAACATTTGCTATAATAACCTTATTATTATTATTAACTTAATTAAAATTATAAAATATAAATATATATTGAGAGATCAGAGAGGAGTATTGATTAAGGTGTGTAGAATTCAGCAGAAAATGTTCCAATTTATAGGACTTGGCATGAACTTTATGCCCATGCGATCACATGGAAATGCTTCTTCCAGGCCATGCGATCGCCTAGCTGCCTTGGACAGCTCACTTCACGTTATTTTGTAGCTTACTGACACATTTTTAAATATACAACAACAACAACAACAATAACAACAACAACAACAACAAAACCCAATCTCATATGTGTGGGGTATGGGGGAGGTGAGATGTAGACAATCCTTCCT
Organism: Rutidosis leptorrhynchoides; assembly: GCF_046630445.1. NCBI lineage: Eukaryota > Viridiplantae > Streptophyta > Magnoliopsida > Asterales > Asteraceae > Rutidosis > Rutidosis leptorrhynchoides. Next base: position 172,413,576 of record NC_092333.1, read on the forward strand.
CTATCCTTGGATAAAGAGAAGTCATTTCTCCACCCCGAGTGAAACACTCACAAGAGTGAAGAGAGTCCTCCCGATTCGACGGATAAAGAGATTGCTTCTAAGCAGACCTCCGGCCAAAAAATAGGAAAAAAAAATACATAAATAAATAAATGAATAAATAAATAAATAATAATAATAATAATATATATACGCCATGAGAATGGTAGAAACAAATTTTCATGGGTTTTAACATGCCTGGAGTTCAATTTGGACTCTAAGCGTCAGTCAAGTCGCCAGTAAATCGACGCTTGCTATTGCCTCACTTAATAGAGTCGTAATTAAAAAAATAAATAAATAAATGATAATAGTAATAATAAATAAATAAATAAAAAGAAAATATATATATATATATATATATATATATGTCTCTGTGTGTGAAAAACGTACCTTAGACCGATGCGTGGTGCTCAAGATATCGGGAAAAGCTACACTAAAAGAACACTAACCATATATGACCACATAAAAACAACCATAAACACACCTAAAAATACGTAACCACATACATACATACATACATACATACATACATACATACATACATACATACATACATACATACATACATACTTACATATACACCTACATCCATACATACATATAATATATATAATTTTTATATAATTATATATATATTATATTATATTCATGTGCATAGTTAACTTGTAATTTTAGCTCCGTTGACTTGCACGTTGATGCTCGGTTTATGTCCCGGTTCCGGAGTTTCGAACGTCCTTTCGTACGATTTAATATCTTGTACTTTGCGTTCCGCGGCTTGTACTTTTGTAATTTTTAGACGTTTCTCAATAATAATTTGAACCACTTGGATTGTACTTTGTACTTTTGAGCTTTTTAGTCATTTGCGTCTTCAAATCGTCGATTCTGTCTTTTGTCTTCACCTTTTATTATTTAAACGAATATCACTTGTAAATAGAACAATTGCAACTAAAAGCTTGTCTTTCTGGAAGGATAATGCTATGAAATATATGTTCATTTTTAGCATTATCAGATAGTCATAGTGCTTGAAGTGGCTTTGGAATTATGTAATGAAAAGTTTGAATAAGTATTACGTGTACTTTCTATTTTTAGTAAGTTTTCCATTTTTAGAAAATTTCTACTTTTAATAAGTTTCTATTTTAGGAATGTTCTAATTTTAGAAAGTTTCTATTTCGGGAAAGTTCTCTTATTTAGAAGGTTTCTTATTTAGAAGGTTTCTTATTTAGAAAGTCAACGTATGTCAAACGAAAAATCAACCAAAAGTCAACTTCAGTCAACCTAAGTCAACTTTGATATTTAATGTATAATTAATTTTAATATCATATATTATAATATCATTTGACATACATAGGTATTTATTTCGATATATTATTAGTCTAATTAAATTAGATTAATTTAATTAACTTATTATAAGGTTAATGACATAGTAAATATATCATAAGTAATTAATTAATAATTATAGATTAATTATATTATAAGTATTTTTAATTAATAATGAGTTATTAATTATAGTATAAGTATATTAATTAATATAATATTAATCATAACATAAGTTTTAAATAATAACAATTATTAATTTTTATAAACTAAGTATTGGATTATATTAAGAAATATTATTTTATCCTAAGTCAATTCAAAAAGTTTAATTCAAAAAGTCAATAGTCGCGGTCAATGGTTAAATTTAAAAAAATCAACAGGCAACGTTAAAAGTCAACATGACTCAAAAATGATCTTTAAAACTCATACACACTCATTTTATAATGATGTTGCTATAGTATATGTTCCGATAGTCGTTAAACTTAACAAAAATACAAAACTTAAAATTCTACAAAAATGACTAAACTGCCCACTTTGACATTTTCTAGAAAATTCAGTGGGTTTCAATTTGACAATTGGCCAATGCTTAGAGTTCCTTTTTATAGCAAAGTATCTACAAAAAATTTCACAAAGGTTAACTCGACCTGAGCAACTCGCAACGACTGAGACGATTTTGACATTTCAATGATTTTCTATCAGCTTTCCTGAAAACATGTAAAAATGACTAAGTGACCAACTTTGGTGATTTTTAGAAAACTAAGTAGGCCTCGAATTGACGAACGACCAATTACAGGAGTTTCTATTTGCATCAAAGATAATTCACAAAAATCATGAAAAGTTAATTCGACTTAGGAAAGGTGTAGTGATCGAAGTGGTTTTGACACTTTAAGTTTCTGATTTTCAGCATTTTAGAAAAATGTACAAGTGCACTCAGGTGACCCAATTTGACAATTTTTACAAAATTCTATGGACCACCGTTTGACAAACGGGAAAAGCCGAGAGCCTCTCCTTACTACAAAGTTACAACATGATTTGTTTTAGAAACCCATTCGCATTGAAATGATCACAGCGATTGAATAGATTTTGACAAAACACACTTTCTGCTTCAGCACTTGTACAAGTAATATATTTTTATAAGATTTCAAAAATTCATAACTAATTCAAGAAAATCGCAACTGACGTGATTCAAAAGCCTAAACTTATTAATTTTTTGACGCGCACTCAACCATGAACCCAAAAATTTAATATCAGGTGGCACGCATACGGAGGTGTAACAACCCGACTTTTTTCGTTTACTATCGTTACTTGTCCGTTATGTATTTAACGATGTTTACTTAGACTTTGTGTGTTTAATAAGACTAAATGCATATTTGATCCTAGTGGACTACTTGAATTAATATGTTATATTAATTTATGGACTTATTTCGGATAGCGAAATAATTTGAAAACGTTACGTTTAAGTTAATCTCCTAGAAAGTTTTTCAGTTTACGGAACTCAGAAAAAAGATTAAATAATTTTCAATAATTATTGACTTTACGAAAATTATTTTTAATTTATTATTTATTTAATGAATTAAACTCGGTGATTACGCATCAACGACTAGTTAACATTCCGGAGACCCGGTACAATTAACGGCACTCGAAACGGACCACGCACGTACCAAGAGTTAAGTAAAAACGAGCCCGAGACCCCATGATAGGGCCATTCGGCCGACCACCCCCCAGCCCCTTTGTGTTTCTATTTTGGACTCATGTTTGCTAGTATTGGACTTTAATTATTTAATTTGAGGCCCTAACCCGATATATAAAAGGCTAAATCACTTGAGAAACCTTCATTCTTATTTTTTTTGGCCGATTTTCTTCTCCCCTCTCCCCCTTGGAACGTCGGCCACCATCACACCACCACCACCTGAAGGGACCCGTTCATGTACATAATAGATGATTCACAATAGTTGATTACATCGCAAGGTATTTGACCTCTATATGATACATTTTACAAACATTGCATTCGTTTTTAGAAGACAAACTTTCATGACATTGAAAATTTGATAGTCAAGCATACCCTTTCATAATATGTCCAATCTATAAATTACTTAATAGTAATCTTGTTGAACTCAACGACTCGAATGCAACGTCTTAAGAAATTTGCCATGAATGACTTCAAGTAATATCTCTAAATGAGCAAATGCACAGCGGAAGATCTCTTTAATACCTGAGAATAAACATGCTTTAAAGTGTCAACCAAAAGGTTGGTGAGTTTATTAGTTTATCATAAACGATCATTTTCATCATTTTAATAGACCACAAGATTTTCTTTTCTCATAAATACACATCTCGTATCAGGCATTTCGCAAACTGCATAGAGATAAAAATCATTCATATGAATTGACCACCTGGTAACCGACCTTAACAAGATGCATATAGAATATCCCCCAGTATACAGCGCGCACCTAATATACTAAATAATACCTCGAAGTACTAAAGCATCCATACCCTGGATGGGGCTCGTTGGGCTCGATAGATCTATCTTTAGGATTCACGTCAATTAGGGGTGCACTAATTCTCAAAATTAGTGATGTTCCCTAATTCTTAGGCTACCAAGCAAAAGGGGCATATTCGGCTTCGATCATTCAACCATATAATGTAGTTTTGATTACTCGTATCTATTTCGTAAAACATTTATAAAAATTGCGCATGTATTCTCAGCCCAAAAATATAAAGGGTAAAAAGGCAAATGAAACTCACCATACTGTATTTCGTAGTAAAAATACATATAACATCATTGAACAAGTGCAAGGTTGGCCTCGGATTCACGAACCTATATTAAGTATATATATTTATATAATGATCAATATTTGTCTAACAATATAGGTCAAGTCATAGTGTACCACAATCCTAATGCTCGATACTAATATGCAAAAGTCAACAAAAGTCAATTTGACTCAAAATGATTTCCAAAATTTATACATGATTATTATATAGTTTAAATATCGTCGCTTTATATTTTTAAAAGATTTTATTAGAGTAAATAATATACTTCATTTATTATTAAAATAAAAATATACTTTTATATATCTTAAGTAATAAAATGTATAAAGTTTATTTAATATCATAAAAATAATATGATAGGTAATATTAATGTAATTATATTACACGTAGTAAAATATCTTTGTATTACATATTTATTTGATAAAATAACATTGATAATAATAATAAGTAAAGGTTGTATTATTTTGTAATAATAATAATTATTATTTTATTAATAAAAATATCAATATTTATATTTGCTAAAAGTGATATTATGATAAAACGATAATTCTGATTATGATAACTTAAATATTTACGATACTTTTTAATATTAACTTTAAAATAATAACTCTATTTAAGATGATAATAATAATGATATTTTATAATAACAATGACATTTCTATTAAAATGATAATTTTTGTTAAAATGATAGTTTTAATACTAACGATACTTTTAATAATATTAGTAAGGATAAAAATAATAAGAACGATAATTTTATCTAAATCAATATCTTACAATATTTAATTTCATCACGATACTCATACTCATTATTTCCTATTCAATTCGTTTAATAGCTTTTAATCGTCTTTCATATCGCGTTCATGTTAATAATAACAATAGTAATTATAATAATTAAGTGTTACTAATATTAGTTTTAATTATAATAATACTAATAATAATAATTATTTTGATAATATTAATACTAATAACTATTTTAATGACAATAATAATAATAATAATAATAATACTAATTATAACTTTAACGATAGTAAGATAGTAATAATAATAAAAATAACAATTTTTAATGATAATACCTTTTATTGATAATGATAATATTAATAATAATAATAATAATAATAATAATAATAATAATAATAATAATAATAATAATAATAATAATAATAATAATAATAATAATAATAATTAGATAAAAATTATAACGACGATAATAACGACAATAATAATTGTAAGACCTGGATTCTGATTCTGCCCAGTAGCGCGCCGCGCGGGGTTATGGCGCACCGCGCCATATGTCGCTGGCAGACCCCTTTTGTTATTTTAGAGTTTTTAAAAGGGCATTTTGGTCTTTTCACGTTTAAGCCAGATTTGTGGACTTAACCTCCTCCACCCATTTCATTTATTCATTTCTTTTTCCTTTTCCTTTCATATTTCTCTCAAGAACTCAAACACCCATTTGATTCAAAGGGATTTTTGGAAAGGAAGAAGCGGGTTTTGATCTTTGGCGTAGTAGACAAGTTTGTTCTCCTCGTTCTTAGCTACGCGGTGATACTAGTGGTAAGCTCTAACTCCGAATTTCGTTTTTGTGTTCATCATTCAAATTTGGGGCTTTTGATTGTATGATTCATAGATGGAACCCATTTAGTTGTTAATTGAAGATTAACACCAAGATTCGGGTTTATAAGTGTTAAAGGCGGGTTTTGGGTTGGTTGATGATTTAACCATGTTTAAGACTTGAAAATGGTGTATAATCACTAGTGTTAGTGATTATTGATGTATTGGAGACCTTTAGGGTTCTTGTGGTTGACTAATTTTGACTAGAGTCAAAGTTAGGGTTTGGTGATGATTATGACCCGAATGTCGATTCGATGAGGTTTATAAACTTAAAATGGATTAAGTTGAAGTATAAAACCGAGTTAAATATGTTTTGGTGTCAAAACTTGTAATTGGTGAGATTTTGACTTTATGGGTCAAAATTAGGGTTTATGGACGATTTCGAGTACGATAAGTGTTTAACACTTGTGTTCGGGTTTAATTGGCATATTAGGACCATTATCACTTCTGTTAGTGATTATTGGTTAGTTTGGGCACGATTTGTGCTTGGAAGTGCAATTGGGTCGAAATTGTACTAAGTGTCGAATTAGGTTGGTTTGTAAATCCATCCTAATTATGTTGTGGTATTTATGATAATGGAATAGGTACATTCCTTCGACGAGTTGTGGATTATTCGGAAGCGTTCTTCAAGGCGACAAGGTGAGTGTTAATATCCTATGTGCATATGTATGTGTAGGATGGGTGCCGGTCGGGTGAAGTGATTCTCGGCTATAGAGCTCACTTCACATATAGGTGGTTTTGATGGACTTGTGTATAGGTCCAATTGGCACGGTTGTGCATTTTGGTTGATCACCTTTGGCGAGGTACACATTTGGTGTGTACATTATCACACGTGGTTGTGATGTGAATGATATAACCCCAATGGCGAAGGGTTTTGATGTTGAGAAGTGAGTCGCGTGTAGTTCGGATTCACGATGACGCTTGTAGTTCGGTCACCTTTGTAACATCCCGCGTTTTTCCGTTAAATTTAATTTTAACACCGTTTTTTTTTTAAAACATAATCTTTCGTATTTAAATTAATAGTTTCCGTGAGTAACGTTCATTATATTCCCGCTATTTAATTTTGACATCACCCGTTTACTCGAGAGTTTTAAAAATATTCGTTTGGTTAATTCCCGCACCCGCTTTAAAACTCGAGGGACCAAAGTTGCAAAGGGGCCTAACTAGTGACTAGGTCAACTAGTCAAACCCCATCTCATCCATTCATTTTCACCAACACTTTCACCTTCTTCCTCCCTTTTTCTCTCTACTTCCCTTTTATGAACACAAAACCCTCAAACACAAATTCATCATCTAAAACCGAATCATGGAGCAAACATCAAAACAAATTACATTTTCGTGATCCTCTCTTCATCCTCTACATTTTGATACCAATTTCATCAAGTTTGGGTAACATTTCTAAAACACTAAATTTCTCTAAATTCGTTTTATATACTTGAAATTGTGTTAGTTAGTGTCTATGGCTCGTGTGTAACATGAATATATGTTTTGTTTGCTCGATTTGTGGTTTGGAGTAACTAGTTTGAGTTTTTGAAATGGGTTTGCTTAATCCTTGATTTTGGATGAGTTAATGTTGTTAGATTGTTAAAGTGCATGTTTTAATTGTGTTACTAGTATCATTAGCCACATTTTGATGTGTAGGTTGATTAAGAAAACTTCAAAAACCCGATTAATGATTTTGTGATGTTTGACTAGGGTTTGATAGTTCTTGACATGAACTTTTGATGCTTGAATGCCATGAAATGTTAATTGTTAGTGTTTAGTAGTAATGTATGCTTCATTACCTTCAAAACGGCATATCATATGTGTGAATTGGATTCCCGAAACTTAAAATGCGATTGATGAACTTGAAACTTTGAAAATGGACTTTTATTGATCACTTGATGAGATTTCGGCTATTGTAAATGATGTTTGTGATTGATGAATTGTGTTTAGTTGTATTCCTTGTAAAAATACCTTTCCGATGATATAAGATACATGTTCTAATTGTTTGCGGATCATAAAATGTGATTGTTCGTGTTTTGGTTCGTGCATACTTTGAAAAACAGAAAAATGTCTGCCCAGATGGTGGCGCGGCGCGCCCCATCCCCGCGCGGCGCGCGAACTGGCCTGGCCAGAATTCTGCTCACTTTGTCACTTTTCACGCGAAATGTTTGACTAGCTATCGACCTCCGATTCACATGAAACTTGTTCTAATATGCTTATATATGAATAACTAGCATAGAAAAATAGTTCGGGACCCGACCCGAACGCGTTGACTTTTTCGTTGACTTTGACCAAGTTTGACTTTTAGTCAAACTTAACCAAACTTTTATACAATCATTCTAACATGCTTTTATACTTGTTTCTTGTATGAAACTTGACAACGTGATTCACATGCTATACTTAATCGAGTCGTAACGAGCCATAGGACTAATTGAACACATTTCACCCGACCTTGTGTCGTAACCGGTTAATTGATATAACTTACTTGTTTAGGTCAAGGCTAAGCAACTTTCATGCACACGTTTACTTTGTGAAGTACTTTTATACTCGTGCACTCGAGGTGAGATCATAGTCCCACTTTTACTCTTTTAAACTTACTTTTGGGATGAGAAAACATAAACGATTCTTTTGAACTAAGTGAACACAAGAACGGGAAAACAAACATTCTACATACGAGTTTAGAACGAAAATCCTCAATCCGATTATCATTAGTTACATCAGATGGTGTAAGCGAGAACTTATGTTATATGGCCATATGGGTTTGACAACCCTCATCTTTGACGGTTCGCTACCGTCTACGGATGAAATATATTTTCGGGAACAGTGTTGTTCTAGCACTAATTGATGGGGTATTCAACGGACGGAACGTTAAGCTTTGATAATTGGGTGCTCGTGAATATTAACTTTTAGAATGTACTACTATTATTTCAACTTTGCAAATCTTGTGGTTCGACTTACTTTACTTTTACTCACTTACTCAAACCTATGATTTCACCAACGTTTTTGCGTTGACAGATTCTTCTATGTTTTCTCAGGTTTTCACATGGCTATTTGTTACATGCTTCCGCACTCTTTGATTACTTGATTGGAGTCTACCATGCATGCATACGCTAGGGATAGCATTTTTGGATTCAAACTTTTGTCTACTTACTTACGCTATTTATAGCAACTGTGGTTTCAAACTAATTATGTCGCAAGTTATTTCATTCATACTTTATAACTTTGTAAACTTAAACTTATTGTCGATCCATTTGTTAAACTAAACTTTGTACCTTTCAAATGAACGCGACATAATTTTGGTCAAACGAGTCTCATATAGGGACTACGACCACGCAACGGGACCTAAGTTAACGACGCCGTCAATAACGGTTTTGGTCGGGTCGTTACAAGTGGTATCAGAGCGTTGGTTGTAGGGAACTAGGACGTGCATTAGTGTGTCTAACGGAGTCGTTAGGACGCATTAGTGAGTCTAGACTACAACCGGATAGTTAGCATTTGCATTCTGACATACATTTGCTATAGATAGCACTTACTTGACTACTTGTGCATTATACTTGAATCATTCTTAGGCAAACTTTTTAATGGTACCCAACCTTCATCATACGAACTCGTATTCCGCCACTTTTGGTGACACACGTGGATTCATGATTCATACACGTATGGATGACGACGACTTCATTAGTCACACTTGTTCGGGAACTCTGTCTCCCGGATTGTTATTTGCCACCGTTTCAACTTACTATCGGTTTCCCACTGGTGTTTCTTACTATCTACTTTTTGGTGTTACTACCATCACTACTCTAGGTGAGTATCGTCATCAACATTTATCACTACGGTTGCGTGCTACTCGTTATCATGACTCGTTACTCTTTTCATACCTGAATACCTTATTGTCTGACTCGAACCACATTGACGTGAACAATCATTTATACACTTCCCTCGGGGAACGCTTCTTTATAGTTGCACTAATTCTTTCGATTCAATACGAGTCACGTTAGAGACGTCGTTACACTTTGTTTATTTTAAACTTCACGATTACACGAACTTGAATCTATAGAGTGATGTGGGAATGGAGGTATGAGTTAGCGTAATATAACGACTCTCGATCAACGTGGTTATATTACGGTAAGACATACCAAAGTTCTAGTGACGCGTGATGGTGGTTAGACTCGATCAACCTAAACACCACCATGTGCCATGTACATGACTTCATCTTTTCAGGTTTGGACATCCGAAAACTCCGAGAATATTTATAACAACCATACCGGGGACACCCCTTCAATTATTGTCAAATTATATTTATGCTTCCGAATGAATTACCGATTCCATTCGACTTCAACCGTATGTCACACGGGTATACTAGCTCGTCCTCGCGCAGTCTTATTGACTAACTACAATTTACTCGTTATGCTCACATCGGGGCGGAAACTTCTCTTGCATCACCCTCGTACTTCCGGTTCAGGAGGTCCTTATTCTAAATTCTCAATGGAGAGCGACTCTTCACGTCATACAAGTATTCGCCGCGAGGGTGGATAGTCCTAACAATCGTTTTCAAAACCCGATAAGAACTTGCCCCGACGAACGTTTTTGGAAACCGATAAATCTTCCGCGACGCGAATCTTCTTGAGAAACTTGTCCTAGCTAACGTTTTCAATTCCTAGCAAACTTGTTCAATATGCCTTAGGGAAATGTACCCCGTTTCGGATCGAGATCCTCGTTTCACTTCTAGATTTTGGAGTACCTTACAAAAAGCCTCGGGACCGCGTTTAGACATGAGTACCGCGTACCATCCACAAACCGACGGACCGAACAAACATGCGATTTAAACCTTGGAAACCATAATACAAGTTTGTATTACCAACTTCAAATTTACTTGAGAAAAGTATTTTCCTTTAACCGAATCCTCGTACTACAATGATTTTCATTCGAGTTTTAACGTCACTCCTTTTGAAACCACATGTGACCGGAAACGACATTCTCCTTTGTCGAACCAAGTAAACGATGATCAATTCACCGGGGCCGAGGTTATTCATGAGTAACCGAGAAAAATTTATTCATATTCAGGTAAAACCCTACGCGACTCGTAATCACCAAGAGCTACGCCGATGTTAGACGTAAACATTTCAAATTCCACGTGGGAAACCGCGTCACGTTAAGAGTCGCACCTTGGAAAGGTGCAATCCGTTTCGGGAAAACGTAGGAAGCTAAATCCGCGATATTTTGATCCTTTATATTCTTGGGGTGTTTTGGACCCGTCGCTAGCCGTTTAGACTTTTCCGACTCATTTTGGGTCTCCGTTTATCCTACATTCGATGTATCAACTCAAAGACGTGTTTTGCGAAACGAGAACTTGTTATCTCCTTTGATGAACTCACTATCGACGATAACCCTCACTTCCTAGGAGGACCGGTTGAAACCATAAATCGTGAAGCCAAACCTTAAAACAACATATGATCCCGACCGTCAAAATTCGTTGAAATACCCTAGGACGTACTTCTCCCTCACTCGTAGAATTGGCAACGCAAGATCTCGAGGAAGATTCAACAACTACTACTTCCAACTAAATTTCGGGACGAAATTTCTTTTGAGGCGTGGATAATGTAACATCCCGCGTTTTTCCGTTAAATTTAATTTTAACACCGTTTTTTTTTTTTTAAACATAATCTTTCGTATTTAAATTAATAGTTTCCGTGAGTAACGTTCATTATATTCCCGCTATTTAATTTTGACATCACCCGTTTACTCGAGCGTTTTAAAAATATTCGTTTGGTTAATTCCCGCACCCGCTTTGAAACTCGAGGGACCAAAGTTGCAAAGGGGCCTAACTAGTGACTAGGTCAACTAGTCAAACCCCATCTCATCCATTCATTTTCACCAACACTTTCACCTTCTTCCTCCCTTTTTCTCTCTACTTCCCTTTTATGAACACAAAACCCTCAAACACAAATTCATCATCTAAAACCGAATCATGGAGCAAACATCAAAACAAATTACATTTTCGTGATCCTCTCTTCATCCTCTACATTTTGATACCAATTTCATCAAGTTTGGGTAACATTTCTAAAACACTAAATTTCTCTAAATTCGTTTTATATACTTGAAATTGTGTTAGTTAGTGTCTATGGCTCGTGTGTAACATGAATATATGTTTTGTTTGCTCGATTTGTGGTTTGGAGTAACTAGTTTGAGTTTTTGAAATGGGTTTGCTTAATCCTTGATTTTGGATGAGTTAATGTTGTTAGATTGTTAAAGTGCATGTTTTAATTGTGTTACTAGTATCATTAGCCACATTTTGATGTGTAGGTTGATTAAGAAAACTTCAAAAACCCGATTAATGATTTTGTGATGTTTGACTAGGGTTTGATAGTTCTTGACATGAACTTTTGATGCTTGAATGCCATGAAATGTTAATTGTTAGTGTTTAGTAGTAATGTATGCTTCATTACCTTCAAAACGGCATATCATATGTGTGAATTGGATTCCCGAAACTTAAAATGCGATTGATGAACTTGAAACTTTGAAAATGGACTTTTATTGATCACTTGATGAGATTTCGGCTATTGTAAATGATGTTTGTGATTGATGAATTGTGTTTAGTTGTATTCCTTGTAAAAATACCTTTCCGATGATATAAGATACATGTTTTAATTGTTTGCGGATCATAAAATGTGATTGTTCGTGTTTTGGTTCGTGCATACTTTGAAAAACAGAAAAATGTCTGCCCAGATGGTGGCGCGGCGCGCCCCATCCCCGCGCGGCGCGCGAACTGGCCTGGCCAGAATTCTGCTCACTTTGTCACTTTTCACGCGAAATGTTTGACTAGCTATCGACCTCCGATTCACATGAAACTTGTTCTAATATGCTTATATATGAATAACTAGCATAGAAAAATAGTTCGGGACCCGACCCGAACGCGTTGACTTTTTCGTTGACTTTGACCAAGTTTGACTTTTAGTCAAACTTAACCAAACTTTTATACAATCATTCTAACATGCTTTTATACTTGTTTCTTGTATGAAACTTGACAACGTGATTCACATGCTATACTTAATCGAGTCGTAACGAGCCATAGGACTAATTGAACACATTTCACCCGACCTTGTGTCGTAACCGGTTAATTGATATAACTTACTTGTTTAGGTCAAGGCTAAGCAACTTTCATGCACACGTTTACTTTGTGAAGTACTTTTATACTCGTGCACTCGAGGTGAGATCATAGTCCCACTTTTACTCTTTTAAACTTACTTTTGGGATGAGAAAACATAAACGATTCTTTTGAACTAAGTGAACACAAGAACGGGAAAACAAACATTCTACATACGAGTTTAGAACGAAAATCCTCAATCCGATTATCATTAGTTACATCAGATGGTGTAAGCAAGAACTTATGTTATATGGCCATATGGGTTTGACAACCCTCATCTTTGACGGTTCGCTACCGTCTACGGATGAAATATATTTTCGGGAACAGTGTTGTTCTAGCACTAATTGATGGGGTATTCAACGGACGGAACGTTAAGCTTTGATAATTGGGTGCTCGTGAATATTAACTTTTAGAATGTACTACTATTATTTCAACTTTGCAAATCTTGTGGTTCGACTTACTTTACTTTTACTCACTTACTCAAACCTATGATTTCACCAACGTTTTTGCGTTGACAGATTCTTCTATGTTTTCTCAGGTTTTCACATGTCTATTTGTTACACGCTTCCGCACTCTTTGATTACTTGATTGGAGTCTACCATGCATGCATACGCTAGGGATAGCATTTTTGGATTCAAACTTTTGTCTACTTACTTACGCTATTTATAGCAACTGTGGTTTCAAACAAATTATGTCGCAAGTTATTTCATTCATACTTTATAACTTTGTAAATTTAAACTTATTGTCGATCCGTTTGTTAAACTAAACTTTGTACCTTTCAAATGAACGCGACATAATTTTGGTCAAACGAGTCTCATATAGGGACTACGACCACGCAACGGGACCTAAGTTAACGACGCCGTCAATAACGGTTTTGGTCGGGTCGTTACAACCTTATTGAGGTAGTAATCTCGTGTGGTTTCGGATTACTATGGCTCGTGTAGTTCGACCAACCTCGATGTTGTCTTGTTGAAGATAGTAATCTCGTGTGGTTTCGAATTACTAAGGCTCGTGTAGTTCGGCCAATCTTCATTGTGGTGTTTGGTATTTCGGTAATGGGTTAACCTTATTCGTTTATATATTGTTATATATATATATATATATATATATATATATATATATATATATATATATATATATATATATATATATATATATATATTGTTGTATTGTCGTGATGTAGCTAACCCTCCGGGTGTAGCTTCTTGGCTTTGTTCACATCGTCATTAGTGAACTTATATTTTGTTGATGTATCTTTAGCTCGTTGCCTAGTGATCGTACGGTATGCTTAGATTAGCTAGCCTTTATGCTTGGATGCTCTGGTATGCGGTATTTGATATTTTGTGGCGTGTCCATTTTATGCATATATATGTATGTAGTATGTTATCACTCACTAAGCGTTAGCTTACCCTCTCGTTGTTTACATTATTATAGATATGCTTGGATGCGGTAGCTCGGGTAAGCGTGGGAACTAGTGGACTCGCGTAGTTGCTTTAGAAGGCTTGCTTTTGGATTTGATTAGGATTGGTTAGCGTATCCCCAATCGCCATGCTCGGCTTTGTGTTGTGTTAAAAATCATGTGGTTGAAAACTTGAATTTTGTACGAAAGTCGTAAAACGGCCGATGTGGGCCCGGTCTCGTAAAACTTATTTTTATGAATGGAACGTGTTAGTTTTTCATATATGAATATGTTGTGAAAAGCGTTTTGTCTAAATACGTCGGGAAGTGGTCAAACATTTTCACGTTTCAAGACTTTTTGGACAGACCAGATCGGCGCACCGCGCGGGGTACTGGCGCGCCGCGCCAGTTGCTGAACAAACAAATTTTTTTTTTGTGAACTTTAAGCGGGTTCGAACGTGGTTTGGTTTGGGTTGTTACAATAATAATCATTTTTAATAATAATACAAAGATTCAATTGACAATAACTTCTAATCCGTTCATCGAAACTATTCGAGTTCTAAATGAAAAGTTCTTAATTTTTCGCTATCTTTCCAATGACATGCATATCTTATACCTTATCTCAACTGCATATGTAACTAATTCAGGATTCAACATAACCTATCAAATGGCAATATCAAAAGTACTAGCATACATACTCCTATATACTCGAGTACTAATCAGAGATACACTATTAATATATAAAAGTTAAATTATGAGTACTCACATATCAATATTGAGATTCAATATTGCAGGAAAGGTACGTAGACGTAACAGAGACGATAAACACTAGGTTGACCTCACGAGCATACCCATGAACCATACCCATCACCTCCATAGCTATAACCCATAATTCCCTTAGCCCTATCCTACTCGAAAACCAGTTTTGAAGATAACCCACTCATGACCTCGTCATAGTATTTTAGGTATAATACTAACAATATCGCTCCTAATAATACTAATACAAAAATTAATAAGATTAATATTAATAACTTTAATATTAATAATAATAATAATAATATATAAACAATAATAATGATAACGGAGTGTTTGATGAAAAATGTTTCTCACAAAACTGCGAACGTCCGAATATATAGCATATGACACCACCTACTACACCATGCGATCGCATGGGCTTGAGAGTGTGTGGCCATGCGATCGCATGGCCTCTATGTACAGCTCATAATCGCTTAAAGTCTCTTGCCGACACATTATATGAGTATATTTATATTATTTAATATATAATATTTTTATTCTTTAGAATTAATTAAATATTATATTATATTCTCGTGCATAGTTAAATTGTAATTTTTACTCAAATGACTCTTACGTTGTCACTCGACTCATGTACCACTTTCAATTTTTCGAGCGCACTTTCGTACGTTTAAAAAACTAGCCTTTTACGTTACGCGACATGTACCCTTATTAATAATTTGACTTACTCATCAATAAATTACCTCATAAAAAATGTAACTTATAAAATTGAGCGTTGTGGTCATTTGCTTCTATAAATCATTGTCTCGTTGTTTATCAAAATATATTATTTACTATTATTTTTAAGTCTAAACGTTTTATGAGTAAATTAATATTATATTTTTATCACTTTGTAAAATATATAAAAATATATATATAAAAATATATATATATATATATATATATATATATATATATATATATATATATATATATATATATATATATATATATCTTCATAAAAATATAATTTATTCATATAATTGAAATATTTATTTATTATTTAGTTTTTCAAAACTAAATATATTTCAAAGTATAAATTTTAAGATCGTTTACATATTAGGATTTTGTTTTATCATATGACGTTTTCATTTTAAAACTTAACGAAGTATAGTTCATTTATGTATTAGCGTTAATTTAACTTCTTAATGTACTAATTGATATATCTAACTATCAATCGAATCAATAAGCGAGCGTTCTAATATACATAAACACCTTTTAATTACACATTGCAAGTTAACAACCAATATTCGTTATTTAATCAAAACATTTTAAATAATCAAGTTCTATTATATCGAAAAGCATTTTTTTTACATAAAAAATAAAATAATATGTAAATCATAACAGGTTTCAAGTTATTAACTTATAGTTTATTCATGAGTTGTAGGGTTAGGTCAAATGGATAAATGTACGTATGAAATCATCTTAACATGACAAATGGTTTTATCTTGCCGACGAAAATTAACACAATTATTTACTCTTCATGATAAAATATCATCAAAGCCTAGTAATTAACCTATCAATAAAAATTATTGTAAGGCATGTATTGAAAATCAAACAGGAGTCTCCACTAATCCGACTAGCTCTCGCTACTTGACACTTTGTCCTTACTCGAAGATCACTTTACCATTTATTCTGAATATCGTTAAAAGGAATAGATTTTCTCAAATCATAGTGGACCTCTCAATAGAGACTTGTAATCATAATTCAATGTATCTGATAATTCAATCATTTAATATTATCTTTTAATTCCGTCGATAATTATTCTAAATATATTTTGAAACAAATACATTTATGTAAAGTATTATACGTCTAATACTTTGTTAATGTTTTCAAGTTATAATATATATACATATACATATATAATCATATCCGTTTAATGGTTTGTGAATCATTGGGATTTGGTCGAGGTTAAATGAATGTATGAACATAGTTTAAAATTTTTGAGATTCAACTTAACAAACTTTGCTTATCGTGTCGGAAACATATAAAGATTAAAGTTTAAATTTGTTCGGAAATTTCCTGGTCGTCACAGTACCTACCCGTTAAAGAAATTTCGTCCCCAAAATTTGATAGAGGTCATCATGGCTAACAATGAGAATGTTATTATGACGAATGTAAGCTGATACATAGAGTTTTATCATGATTAAGAAATACAGATATAATAAGCGTATGAGTGAAGTTATCATAAATGAATGAAATAAGATAATAGTGATTCATCATTTCTTTTGACGTAGATAGGGTGGATTTCCAAGTTCAATAGATTTGGAGAAAATCTTCGTAATAGGATTTGATTTTTCGATAATCAAGGGAATTAGGATCTGCTTTAAATGCGATCATCTGTTTTGATTGCTCTGTCGGATATTTTACTATAAATTCAACTCATTCGTTTCCTTACAACTCACATCTTCTATTCTTTCTCCCTCAACTCATACCTTAAAGCATTCGTCAATATGCTCCATCCAGTTCTGATTCTTGATAGACTCCTAACTTTCATATCTGTCATTCTTCTCTTCTATCTTTCTTCTCTTCTATCTTCCACCAGAAGAATCTATTTACTTCTACTATACTTTTAGTTTTATAGTGTTTTTAGTTCTCCCATGTCTTTATGTTGCTATATGCATTGATATATACGGGTTGTAATTTCCAGGATGTTGTTGGGCTTTATATCTTCCCTTATATTTCAAAGTCCCTACTCCTGTCTCTCCTATAACCATTGTCATCCACAGTTAATACTCTCTCCAATTTATTGTGATTTATACCCCCATTTTTATTTCGGATCTTCATTATTTCATTTTCTCTTCTTGCAATTAAGCACCGTATGTAATGGTCCAGAATTCGTAGATATTAACTTCGAAATGAACATAGTTAATGTTCCAAGAAGAAAGTTGTAAAGGCACGATCTTGATTTGTTAAATTACCAGAATACCTCGAAAAAGACCGAATCATCAAGAAAAATATTTTCTTGATATGTTTAGAGGTTAAGTAGAATACAAGAGTCGCGCATCATGGTACATGATGACGTTATGATCTGTGAATCATCACATTCCATTTAGAAACTCAGCATGACTTACTGTAATATAATCACGTTGATCAAGTATCATTATATTATACTAATTCATGCTTCAGTTCCCAACACTACTTCAAAAATATTATTATTTTAAACTCGAAGGTTTCAGAATTTAGAAACTAAAACAGTTTCTTTTATGATGTAATATAGATAGCGTGAAGAGATAAATGATTTCAGATAAGAATAATTATGGAAATATCTTCAGAAATATGGCGGATATTTATAATGACAGATACGATGATATCTTAGAATTTCTAATATCAGAGGATGATGAAGGATATTGTCCGTAGGGGTTTAGAGTCAGGAGTAAGGTATTCGGTAATGACTTCAGCAGGCACTGAATCATTTGGATTCTTTAAAGACAGGTTTAGTCTTTTTGATTTATCCACAGCCTCCTTTATGGTTTGCTCAATTCGTTTTCCAGTTCCAAACTTTTTCTTTTTCTGGGCTTTGCCAACACACTATTCTTTATCATCAAACTTTTGACTGTTACGGTTGTCTACAGTTTCTGCTGCTTCATTCATCTTTTACAAAATTCGGAGAACTAATTCGTAGTTTAGGGTGTTTTTCAGAAACTTCACATTCAAAGTATGTAAGTCCAGGAGATAGACGTTATATGTACACATATAACTGTTGGCATAGACATGCTGCGGAATTTCAAAATACTAATTGCTAATTCTCGATGATTCGTATGATAATTCTCGCTACAAGATGCAGATGAGTAAATGATGGGGTTTTGATAATTATAATGATTTTCCAGAAAGTTAAAGATCAGTGAAGTTGTCGGTAAGTTTATCGCTAAAATGGTGGAATATGAAAGGTTTCCCAATTCGATGGCAAAAGGGCAACGTATCTATCGAGGTTATAATAAGACTAGTCCACTGAAAAATCGAAGTTGACTTACTGGAGTTGTGACAAAACTGTCTATTTTTTAAAAAGAGATCGAAAAGTTATTTTAGCTAATAAATTTGAAAGGGTCTGACACGGATATGTGTTAAACTATGACTTTATTTTCGAGAGTTTTTCAGGTACGTAACTGGGGATAACATGTGGTTGGATCATCATCTCGATTATTCATTATTTGAAGTGTCTTCAGGAATTTCGGAGGGTTTGAACACAGGCTGTAATCGTTAATATACATATGATGTTCTAACACAGTTTTGAAGTCAAAGTATAGCTTTGATAGATGTAAGGATCTAAGAGTGATTATTTCGATTACATCTCGAATTGAATTTTTTTGCGATTTCAAAATCAAAATATGTAATTGAAATTGAATGAGTATGGTTGTTTTGATTTCTATGAAAGAATGTAAATTGTTATGAAAATAGTGAATATAGGGGATGATGACTGAATAAGATTCGAAGAATTGTAACATATTAATCGTGAATTTATATATCTCTCGGGTATTACCTACCCGTTAATTTTTTTTTTCACAATTAACATTTTGTACAAATGAATTTTATTACAGTCTTTATGAAAATATGTATATTTTCTTCAGATGTAACATAGATTTAATGAGTTAATATTAAATTAAACTCATTTGGTTTACGGTTGAAACTAGAATAAAATAATCCCTAACTTTAGAAATTACATAACTTTTACGGAGTATTTCTTCAATGTGATTGAAATTATGAATCAATATTTCGTTATTTGTTGATGCATGATGTTGGTATTCGTGGAATTCTTGTGAATTTCGTAAAGTACGAATGATGTTATCTGAAAAGTTTCGAGTACATCGATGATAAAAGTGTAAAATCAAACATATATTTGAATAATATACTTGATTTATTATGAGCTAGAATTCATTGAATTAAAACAGAGATTGTAGTTAATGATGGTTAAGTTGCTGACGAAGGATGTACATCATAGCATATTAGTAATATGAATTAACCGAGTAGTTAAGATCCATACATAATAGCTTAGTCCAAAAAGATTTATTTTGATATCAAAATTTATATATATATATATATATATATATATATATATATATATATATATATATATATATATGTATATATATATATATATATATATATATATACATATAATTTCTTCAGGGGGATTGAGTTAATACTTCATAACTCATTGATACAATATACGCGTTATTGATTCGTAATCATGTCCACGGTGATTCTTGAACTGGCGGAGTTTGTGATATTATAAGTGCTGCTAGTGCTGATGATGCTGATGGCACTGACTGTGCTGGTGATGCTACGATACTGTTGATGTTGTTGGTAAAACAAGTCTAGCTTGTAGCTCACCCACCATTCTTGTCAGGGTTTCTACTCTTCCTTCTATCATTTTGGTTTACTCAACTGATTTATGGTTAGGGTTAGAATAGATAATCTCTAAGACTTTAGAGATTACATAATCGCCAATGAAGTTATAAATCAATACTTCATCGGTTATTGTTGTTGGTACTCCTTGGTATCTATGATGCGTATGATGCTGATGTTCGTGGGACAGATTGTGAAATTGAGGTGTGGGATGCGGATGTTGCTGTTGATGGTAGTGATGGTGCTGTTAGTGTTACTGATAGTGGTACTGGTTATGCTGCTGATGCTGCTGCTGGTGTTTGTAACCTTTGCACCATATTCTCCAAGGCCACTACCCGAGTGCGAAGCTCGTTGACTTCTTCTATTACACCGGGGTGATTGTCTGTTCGGACAAGCGGAAAAATAAAATCTAAAATTTGATGTAGTAGCGAGATACTCTGGAAATGAGATAGAAAATGGTGTTTCGGACAGGTTCACCGGTAAGGGCTTCAGGTTCTTCGTTAAGAGGACAATGTGGTGGATGGAATGGATCACCTTCTTCTTGTCTCCAATGATTGAGGAGGCTACGAACCCATCCCCAATTCATCCAGAATAGATAATGGCTGATTGGTTGGTCCATTCCGGTCACACTGCTTTCGGAGCTTGAATTGGTTTCCATTTCGGAATCCGAGGGACTAGAACTGATGACGAATTCCATTTCGTAAAATTGGATAAAGGATTTTTCGATATAAACAGATTTCCGGCTATCGGATGGTATTCTAATTAAATAGAATATCTATATATATAGAGCAAAAGATGTCGGAGATTACGGAGGAATTTACGGGATATGTCAGGCAAAGTTACAGTAACAGATACGCTAAGATATGAATTAGCAGATAAGCTAAGATACGAATTTTGTCTATACACTATTCATGCAATCAATGCAATAAGATGTGTCTAGACTAAGAATGATAAGTAGGTAATTTCCTAAGGATGATAAGTAGGTAATTTTCGACACAAAATGATAAGCAAAACTTTTGACATGCAGACACGGTCGAAGTCCAGGCTCACTAATGCATCCTAACGACTTATCAGTTAGACACACTAATGCAGACCTAGTTCGCTAAGACCACCGCTCTGATACCAACTGAAGGGACCCGTTCATATATATTATAAACGATTCACAATAGTTGATTACATCACAAGATATTTGACCTCTATATGATAAATTTTACAAACATTGCATTCGTTTTTAGAAGACAAACTTTCATTACATTGAAAATTTGACAGTCAAGCATACCCTTTCATAATATGTCCAATCTATAAATGACTTAATAGTAATCTTGTTGAACTCAGCGACTCGAATGCAACGTCTTACGAAATATGCCTTGAATGACTTCAAGTAATATCTCTAATGAGCAAATGCACAGCGGAAGATCTCTTTAATACCTGAGAATAAACATGCTTTAAAGTGTCAACCAAAAGGTTGGTGAGTTCATTAGTTTATCATAAACGATCATTTTCATCATTTTAATAGACCACAAGATTTTCATTTCTCATAAATACACATCTCGTATCAGGCATTTCGCAAACTGCATAGAGATAAAAATCATTTATATGGATTGAACACCTGGTAACCGACTTTAACAAGATGCATATAGAATATCCCACAGTATATAGCGCACAGCTAATATACTAAATAATACCTCGAAGTACTAAAGCATCCATACCCTGGATGGGGCTCGTTGGGGCCGATAGATCTATCTTTAGGATTCTCGTCAATTAGGGGTGCACTAATTCTAAAAATTAGTGATGTTCCCTAATTCTTAGGCTACCAAGCAAAAGGGGCATATTCGGTTTCGATCATTCAATCATATAATGTAGTTTCGATTACTTGTGTCTATTTCGTAAAACATTTATAAAAATTGCGCATGTATTCTCAGCCCAAAAATATAAAGGGTAAAAAGGCAAATGAAACTCACCATACTGTATTTCGTAGTAAAAATACATATAACATCATTGAACAAGTGCAAGGTTAACCTCGAATTCACGAACCTATATTAAGTATATATATTTATATAATGATCAATATTTGTCTAACAATATAGGTCAAGTCATAGTGTGCCACAATCCTAATACTCGATACTAATATGCAAAAGTCAACAAAAGTCAATTTGACTCAAAATGATTTCCAAAATTTATAAATGATTATTATATAGTTTAAATATCGTCGCTTTATATTTTTAAAAGATTTTATTAGAGTAAATAATATACTTCATTTATTATTAAAATAAAAATATACTTTTATATATCTTAAGTAATAAAATTTATAAAGTTTATTTAATATCATAAAAATAATATGATAGGTAATATTAATGTAATTATATTACACGTAGTAAAATATCTTTGTATTACATATTTATTTGATAAAATAACATTGATAATAATAATAAGTAAAGGTTGTATTATTTTGTAATAATAATAATTATTATTTTATTAATAAAAATATCAATATTTATATTTGCTAAAAGTGATATTATGATAAAACGATAACTCTGATTATGATAACTTAAATATTTACGATACTTTTTAATATTAAGTTTAAAATAATAACTCTATTTAAGATGATAATAATAATGATATTTTATAATAAAAACGACATTTCTATTAAAATGATAATTTTTATTAAAATGGTAGTTTTAATACTAATGATACTTTTAATAATATTAGTAAGGATAAAAATAATAAGAACGATAATTTTATCTAAATCAATATCTTACAATATTTTAATTTCATCATGATACTCATACTCATTATTTCCTATTCAATTCATTTAATAGCTTTTAATCGCCTTTTATATCGCGTTCATGTTAATAATAACAATAGTAATCATAATAATTAAGTGTTACTAATATTAGTTTTAAATATAATAATACTAACAATAATAATTATTATGATAATATTAATACTAATAACTATTTTAATGACAATAATAATAATAATACTAATTATAACTTTAATGATAGTAAGATAGTAATAATAATAAAAATAACAATTTTTAATGATAATACCTTTTATTGATAATGATTATATTAATAATAATAATAATAATAATAATAATAATAATAATAATAATAATAATAATAATAATAATAATAATAATTAGATAAAAATTATAACGACGATAATAATGACGATAATAATAATCATTTTTAATAATAATACAAAGATTCAATTGACTATAACTTCTAATCCGTTCATCGAAACTATTCGAGTTCTAAATGAAAAGTTCTTAATTTTTCGCTATCTTTCCAACGACATGCATATCTTATACCTTATCTCAACTGCATATGTAACTAATTCAGGATTCAACATAACCTATCAAATGGCAATATCAAAAGTACAAGCATACATACTCCTATATACTCGAGCACTAATCAGGGATACACTATTAATATATAAAAGTTAAATTATGAGTACTCACGTATCAATATTGAGATTCAATATTGCAGGAAAGGTACGTAGATGCAACGGAGATGATAAACACTAGGTTGACCTCACGAGCATACCCATGAACCATATCCATCGCCTCCATAGCTATAACCCATAATTCCATTAGCCCTATCCTACTCGAAAACCAGTTTTGAAGATAACCCACTCATGACCTCATCGTAGTATTTTAGGTATAATACTAATAATATCGCTCCTAATAATACTAATACTAAAATTAATAAGATTAATATTAATAACTTTAATAATAATAATAATAATAATAATAATAATAATAATAATAATAATAATATATATACAATAATAATGATAACGGAGTGTTTGATGAAAAATGTTTCTCACAAAACTGCGAACGTCCGAATATATAGCATATGACACCACATACTACACCATTGCGATCGCATGGGCTTGAGAGTGTGTGGCCATACGATCGCATGGCCTCTATGTACAGCTCATAATCGCTTGTAGTCTCTTGCCGACACATTATATGAGTATATTTATATTATTTATTATATAACATATTTAATCTTTAGAATTAATTAAATATTATACTATATTCTCGTGCATAGTTAAATTGTAATTTTTACTCAAATGAGTCGTACGTTGTCACTCGACTCATGTACCACTTTCGGTTTTTCGAGCGCACTTTCGTACGTTTAGAAAACTAGAATTTTATGTTACGCGACATGTACCCTTATTAATAATTTGACTTACTCATCAATAAATTACCTCATAAAAAATGTAACTTATAAAATCGAGCGTTGTGGTCATTTGTTTCTATAAATCAGTGACTCGTTGTTTATCAAAATATATTAGTTACTATTATTTTTAAGTCTAAACGTTTTATGAGTAAATTAATATTATATTTTTATCACTTTGTAATATATATATATATATATATCTATCTTCATAAAAATATAATTTATTCATATAATTGAAATATTTATTTATTATTTAGTTTTTCAAAACTAAATATATTTCAAAGTATAAATTTTAAGATCGTTTACATATTAGGATTTTGTTTTATCATATGACGTTTTCATTTTAAAACTTAACGAAGTATAGTTCATTTACGTATTAGCGTTAATTTAACTTCTTAATGTATTAATTGATATATCTAACTATCAATCGAATCAATAAGCGAGCGTTCTAATATACATAAACACATTTTAATTACACATTGCAAGTTAACAACCAATATTCGTTATTTAATCAAAACATTTTAAATAATCAAGTTCTATTATATCGAAAAGCATTTTTTTTACATAAAAAAATAAAAAAATATGTAAATCATAACAGGTTTCAAGTTATTAACTTATAGTTTATTCATGAGTTGTAGGGTTAGGTCAAATGGATAAATGTACGTATGAAATCATCTTAACATGACAAATGGTTTTATCTTGCCGACGAAAATTAACTCAATTATTTACTCTTCTTGATAAAATATCATTAAAGCCTAGTATTAACCTATCAATAAAAATTATTGTAAGGCATGTATTGAAAATCAAACAGGAGTCTCCACTAATCCGACTAGCTCTCGCTACTTGACACTTTGTCCTTACTCAAAGATCACTTTACCATTTATTCCGAATATCGTTAAAAGGAATAGATTTTCTCAAATCATAGTGGACCTCTCAACAGAGACTTGTAATCATAATTCAATGTATCTGATAACTCAATCATTTTATATTATCTTTTAATTCCGTTGATAATTATTCTAAATATATTTTGAAACAAATACATTTATGTAAAGTATTATACGTCTAATACTTTTTTTAATATTTTCAAGTTATAATATATACACATATATAATCATATCCGTTTAATGGTTCATGAATCATTGGGATTTGGTCGAGGTTAAATGAATGTATGAACATAGTTTAAAATTTTTGAGATTCAACTTAACAAACTTTGCTTATCGTGTCGGAAGCATATAAAGATTAAAGTTTAAATTTGTTCAGAAATTTCTGGGTCATCACACCACCCTCAAAACTCAAAATTAGATCAAACCCCGTGCACGAACGTTGTTCCTTGTGTCGTTCCCTACACGTACATACTAGCAATTTGTGATTTTAAGGTATAACTAGTAACCCTAAATTCTATAATATATATTTTTATGCAATTACATAGTGTATTAGAGTCTAGTGCTCAATTAATGGTGTTTTGTGTTGTTAATTATCGTTTGATTGCTCGATTGGTGATGTTTGCATAAAAACGACTTTTATCTTGTAGGTCTGATAAAATTGACTTATGAACTGATCTTGTATTATGTTTATATGGATATATATCGAAAAATTATTAATTTTAGACTTTAATTTTGCGTGATTTCGTTATTGTATGCTCAAGATATGCTTAATCGAAGTGTTGACTAGGTTATGCTTGTAATACGAATTTTCTGACTTGATTACTTTAATATTTGGCCAATGAAAAGTGTATTATAGTATTCCTTGCGAAAAACCATGCATGTTAGACTTAAGATTTACGTTAAACGCTTTTGTAATGCTTCCGATATGTTAAAACGAAGATTCGTATTGTTTAGTGAGCTGAAACTGATTTGAATGTTAAACAAAAATTGCTAGAGTAAACTAGGAGTTGAATGAGACTTTGATCTTCTGGAATATATTATTTTATATGTCACTTGACATATTTCATTTGTATGCGAACTTACAAAAACATGATTTACCATGAGATATATGCTCGTCTAAGTGACATGTCTGTTTGATGAACAAAACTGGAAGGTCTGTAAAGATTGATTAAACTGTACGAATTGTCAAAAGAGATGTATTTGATTATTTAACTGCTAAAATTTTGGAATGTTTTGAGATGAGTCCAATTGGCCGTTCATCAAAATCTATTTTCTATATTTTCTGACAAATATTTCAAAACTGATGCGCGTGCTGAAACTGATTTAGTAAATGTAACTAGATCCCTTCTGACTTCTAACTTTTAATTATTGTATGAGGATTTAGTTGGACTTTTTGGAATCAATTTTAAGTATAGATGTGATCTGGAGTTGGTCATAATTTTATGATTTATGTGCTATGAGCTATAGTTGAATCTTTCTACGATGTACGTATTTCGAAGCCATGCTTTAAACTGCGAATGTGCAATTTGCTTAACTATAAGTTTTAAACTGATACTTGACCTAGGTTTGACATGTTGATCATGTTTGAATGACCTACTGAGATGTTTGACTTTAGTTGACCACTTTGATCGAGTTGACTTTTGGTTTGACTTTGGTTGACTTGCTTGGACTAGTTGACTTTTACTTGTTTGTTGAGACAGTCTGAGAACTAGGACTTTGCGTACACTATGGGTTGACATAGTATGACCTCTATGTGTATACTTAAGGTGACTTACATAATTAGGTTCTGTTGTTTTCTGTCGAGATTGTTCAACTACAGTACGTTTTGCTAAGATATTTCAGGTGCTCTTGCTAAGGTGAGTCTACAGTCCCTACTATGTTTTTGCAGGGATGAGATACATGCTTTTTACAAATGTTTTACATATTAGGCACAAGTAACTTAAACATATACATATAAGTTCAGATAAAAAATCCCTTAGCTTGATTGTATTAGTTACTTTCTAAGCTCGAATTATAGGGACAGTACCGTTAGGTTTGACAAACCTCACCGCAACATAATGGTGCTTATTTTGTTGTTACTCGTAGACTTGATCAGTGTATCACTTAGATAGGGTAAACTGAAGACGTATTGCTCGGCTATACGCAAAGGTTAAAGCTTTATAATCAAGTGCTCATGATAATGTATACTTTTCTTACGATGTTTTCCAGAAAATCTTGTGGCCTAACTTACGAAATGTTTTACTAAACCTGTAGATTCACTCAACGTTTTTCGTTGACGTTTTGCATGTTTTATCTCAGGTCCATAGAGGTAGTGCTTCCGCTATACGGAAGTTGTTATGCTGTCTGCTGCTAGAACTGAACGGTGTCCAGCATATTGTAAAGTCTTTATTTCAAGAACAATTATTTGCATATAAACTATTTACTTATTGAGATATTTTGGGTTCATTTACGTTAGTCATTTATGTCAAATACTTTTAAGTTACGTTTTATTTAATAAATGACTTTTCTTTGATAATTAATGCAAATACTTTTCGGAAACGTCTCATATAGAGGGCGTGACCGCTAAACTGTGGGACCTGAGTTAATACACCGTTAGTGGATTCTAATGGGGTATTACTAAGCGCTATGTATCACTACTACTTATTTCCAGTCCTACTAGAATCGTTATGATTTAATATTACCTACTATGCATCATTCCCGTTGCTAGTATATTTTTATGTACCGATTTCATTAGCACTAACCGAGTGTGTTATCTTGACCAGAAAGATAATGCTGCCGAAGACAGTTTCCCAAGCTAATGTTCGTCGATGGATCATCGAAGTAATAACCGAGGTTGTAGCAGAACTCCGTAACGGAACTAACAGTGACACTGTCAATACTGCAAATCAGCGGAACCAGGATACAACTAATGCTCAGAACAATGGACAAGCAGGGTGTACGTACAAGACTTTCTTGAACAGTAAACCACACTCGTTTAATGGCACCGAAGGCCCAGTTAGTTTAACTCGTTAGTTTGAGAAGCTTGAATCTGTTTTCCATATCAGCGGTTGTAGAGATGCAGATAGAACAAAGTTTGCATCTGCTAAGTTATCAGATGGCGCCTTGACATGGTGGAATAATTATGCAAATTCTGTAGGCATGGACCAGGCTTTTGAGACTTCATGGGAGGATTTGAAACGACGGATGATCGAAGAGTATTGTCCCTACACTGAAACTGTTAAGATGGAGCGTGAACTCGAAAACTTGAAGCTAGTGTGTACTAATTTAGCCAGTTACAACAAGAGGTTTTTTGAGCTCGCTCTCATGTGTCTACACATGGTTACTCCCGAACGCCACAAGATCACTCTGTATGCGAGAGGTTTGACCTAGAATATTCAAAGCGGTGTGACTACTTCGAAGCCGAGAACTATACAAGAGACTGTTGAGATGGCTGGAGAGTTGATGGATCAAGTTGAATAGCGAGGGAAAACTCCTGCCTCAACTGAGTCTAAGACTTATGATAACAAGAGGAAATGGAACAACAATAACTCGCGGAAGAATTTCAATCAGCAGCCCTTTAAGAAACAAGATACTGCTAAGGGCAACATCGCAACTCCAAATGCTAGTTCTGGCTATAAGGGAAGATTCCCGTTGTGTGCTAAATGTAATAGGCATCATCCGAGAGATTGGTTGAAGAAGTGTGATAAGTGCAAAAAGAGTGGGCATGTGGCTGTGGAATGTAAAGCTGGTTCAAATATGTGCTATGGGTGCAGAAAAGAAGGTCATTTCCAGAAGGATCGTCTAACTGCTAGTAAGACTGCTGAACCTGCAAGAGGAAGAGCTTTCAACATTAACGCTAATGAAACTCGTGATGATCCCAAGCTAGTCACGGGTACGTATCTACTCGATAATTAACATGTTTATGTACTTTTCGATTCTGGAGCTGATAGAAGCTTTGTGTCTAGGGATTTTTGCCATAGACTTAAGAATCCTGTATCGTCATTAGAAAACTCATACTCTATAGAACTAGGGGATGGTAATCTAATGAGTGCTGATAAGGTTTACCGTGGTTACACTTTTACTTTGGCTGAAATGTCGTTTAAGATAGATGTGATAACGATTAAGCTAGGAAGTTTTGACCTTGTGGTTGGAATGGACTGGATAGCCCAGAATAGAGCCGACATTGTTTGTCACCAGAAAGCGATTCGTATTCCTGTTATCAAAGGTGAACCTCTAATGGTGTATGGAGAACGAAGCAATACGCCGTTACATTTTATTAACTGTTTGAAGGCGCAAAAACACATAAGAAAGGGTTGTCTTGCTATGCAAGTTCACGTGAGCAAAACTGAATCTGAAGGCAAGAAACTCGAAGATGTGCCCATTGTTAGAGAATTTCCCGATGTTTTTCCAGATGAGTTACCCGGATTACCTCCGCATAGAGATGTAGAGTTCCAGATTGATTTAGTTCCCGGAGCAGCACCAGTAGCGCGTGCACCATATAGACTTGCACCACAAGAATTGCAAGAGTTGTCTAGTCAACTGCAAGAACTTTTAGACAAAGGATTAATTCGACCGAGTTCTTCGCCATGGGGAGCTCCTGTACTGTTTGTGAAGAAGAAGGATGGATCTATGAGGCTCTGTATTGATTACAGGGAGTTAAATAAGTTAACTATCAAGAATAGATATCCGTTGCCGAGGATTGATGACTTGTTTGATCAATTACAAGGATCATCATGCTACTCTAAGATTGATCTGAGGTCAGGTTACCATCAGATGAGGGTAAAAGAGACAGATATACCAAAGACAGCATTTAGAATATGCTATGGGCATCATGAGTTCACAATAATGCCGTTTGGATTGACGAACGCACCGGCTGTGTTATTGGATCTCATGAACCGTGTGTGTAACCCGTATCTAAACAAGTTTGTTATTATGTTTATCGATGATATTCTGGTATACTCTAAGAACGAGGAAGAGCATGAGCAACATCTTCGTTTGCTACTAGAGATACTCATGAAGGAGCAGTTGTAAGCAAAATTTTCGAAGTGTGACTTTTGGCTTCAAGAAGTGCAAATTTTGGGTCATATCGTAGGTGTCAATGGTATTCAAGTTGATCCTACAAAAATAGAAACGGTTAAGAAATGGGAGACTCCTAAGTTGCCAAAACAGATACGAAAATTATTAGGTCTCGTCGGTTATTATAGAATATTCATTGAGGAATTTTCTACTATCGCCCGACCGTTAACAGCATTGACTCATAAGGGTAAGAAGTATGAATGGACAGAGTTGCATGAAGCTGCATTTCAGTTGTTAAAAGAGAAATTAATGACTGCACCGATTTTGTCTTTACTTGAAGGAACCGAAGATTTCGTGGTTTACTGCGACACTTCACGACAGGGTTTTGGCTGCGTATTGATGCAACAAAAGAAAGTGATTGCATACGGATCACGACAATTGAAGATACATGGACAGAACTATATGACTCACGATTTAGAACTTGGTGTTGTGGTCTTTGCACTGAAGATGTGAAGACACTATCTGTATGGTACTAAGTTTACTGTTTTCATGTATCACAAGAGTTTGTAGCATATCTTCGATCAGAAACAGCTTAATAAGAGACAGAGACGTTGGATAGAACTATTGAATGACTACGACTGCGACATTTGCTATCATCCTGGCAAGGCTAATGTAGTTGCAGATGCAATGAGTAGGAAGGAAAAGGTTAAGCCTATTCGAGTTAGAGCATTGAATATGACTATTCGAAGGAACTTTACTTCTCATATACACGATGCACAACTAGAGGCGTTAAAGAAAGAGAACGTTGCTACCGAGTCACTTCGAGGAATTGATAAGAAGTTTGTTATTAGAGAAGATGGAACCCGATATTTCATCAACAGAATATGGGTACCAAAGTTTGGCGGGTGAAGGGAACTAGTGCTAGATGAGGCACACAAGACAAGGTATTCTATTCACCCTGGATCTGACAAGATGTACTAAGATCTTTAGGAACTGTACTGGTGGCCTAACATGAAAGCTGATATCGCTACCTATGTAGGTAAGTGCTTGACTTGTGCTAAAGTTAAGGCGGAGCATCAGAAACCATCAGGATTGCTGACACAACCAGAGATTCCTCAATGGAAGTGGGAAAATATTACTATGGATTTTATTACGAAGTTACCCAAGACTGTGGGAGGTTATGATACGATTTGGGTTATCGTTGATCCTCTCACAAAGTCAGCTCATTTTCTACCGATTAAGGAGATGGATAATATGGGGAAGTTGGCACAGATCTACATAAAGGAAGTAGTTTCCCGACATGGAGTGCCGATATCCATTATTTTCGACAGAGACAGCAGATTTACATCTAGATTTTGGCAAGCTTTGCAAGATGCCATGGGAACCCGTTTAGACATGAGTACAGCGTACCATTCCCAAACTGATGGTCAAAGTGAGAGAACCATCCAGACATTGGAAGACATGTTAAGAGCATGTGTTATTGAGTTTGGAATTGGATGGGATAGACATCTACCATTAGTAGAGTTTTCTTACAACAATAGTTATCACGCAAGTATAAAGGCAGCATCTTTTGAGGTACTGCATGGCAGAAAGTGCAGATCACCTGTATGTTGGACTGAGTTAGGAGATAGTCAATTGACTGGTCCTGAGATTGTACACGAAACGACTGAGAAGATCGCACAGATATGAGAGAGGATGAAAATAGCGCAAGATTGTCAAAAGAGTTATGCCAACATTAGAAGGAAAGATTTGGAATTTCAGATTGGAGACAAAGTTATGCTCAAGGTATCACCTTGGAAGGGTGTAGTACGCTTTAGCAAAAGAGGAAAGTTAAGTCCGAGATATATTGGACCGTTTGAGATTACCGAAAGAATTGGTCCAGTAGCGTATAGGCTGAAACAACCACAAGAACTTAGTGAGATTCATGATACTTTTCATGTTTCCAATTTGAAGAAATGCTTATCAGATGAAAGTTTGGTAATTCCTTTAGACGAGGTACAAGTTGATCTCAAGCTTAATTTCATTGAAGAACCTGTTAAGATTATGGGACATGAGGTTAAGCAACTAAAGCAAAGCAGAATTCCGATCGTTAAGGTTAGATGGAATGCCCGTAGAAGACCTGAATTCACATGGGAGCGTGAAGATCAGATGAGACTGAAGTATCTAAAACTGTTTCCCGAGGAGACGACTATGGCATATGAGCACTAAAATTTCGGGGCGAAATTTTTCATAACAGGTGGGTAATGTAACAACCCAACTTTTTTCGTTTACTATCGTTACTTGTTCGTTATGTATTTAACGATGTTTACTTAGACTTTGTGTGTTTAATAAGACTAAATGCATATTTGATCTTACTAGATTACTTGAATTAATATGTTATATTAATTTATGGACTTATTTCGGATAGCGAAATAATTAGAAAATGTTACGATTAAGTTAATCGCCTAGAAAGCTTTTCAGTTTACGGAACTCAGAAAAACGACAAAATAATTATTTTCAATAATCATTGACTTTACGAAAATTACTTTTAATTTATTATTTATTTAATGAATTAAACTCGGTGATTGCGTTTCAACGACTAGTTAACGTCCCGGAGACCCGGTACGATTAACGGCACTCAAAACGGACCACGCGCGTACCAAGAGTTAAGCAAAAACGAGCCGGAGGCCCTATGATAGGGCCATTCGGCTGACCACCCCCAGCCACTTTGTGTTTCTATTTTGGACTCAAGTTTGCTAGTATTGGACTTTAATTATTTAATTTGAGGCCCTAACCCGATATATCAAAGGCTAGATCACTTGAGAAACCCTCATTCTTATTTTTTGGCCAATTTTCTTCTCCCCTCTCCCCCATGGAACCGTCGGCCACCATCACACCACCACCACCCTCAAAACTTAAAATTAGATCAAACCCCGTGCACGAACGTTGTTCCTTGTGTCGTTCCCTACGTGTACGTACTAGCAATTCGTGATTTTAAGGTATAACTAGTAACCCTAATTTCTATAATTCAGATTTTTATGCAATTACATAGTGTATTAGAGTCTAGTGCTCAATTAATGGTGTTTTGTGTTGTTAATTATCGTTTGATTGCTCGATTGGTGATGTTTGCATGAAAAACGAATTTGTATCTTGTAGGTCTGATAAAATTAACTTATTAACTGATCTTATATTATGTTTATATGGATAGATATCGAAAAGTTATTAATTTTAGACTTTGATTTTGCGTGATTTCGTTATCGTATGCTTAAGATATGCTTAATCGAAGTTTTGACTAGGTTATGCTCGTAATACGAATTTTATGACTTGATTACTTTGTGATTTGGCTAATGAAAAGTGTATTATAGTATTCCTTTCAAAAAACCATGCATGTTAGACTTAATATTTACATTAAACGCTTTTGTAATGCTTCCGATATGTTAAAACGAAGATTCGTATTGTTTAGTGAGCTGAAACTGATTTGAATGTTAAACAAAAAATTGATAGAGTGAACTAGGAGGTGAATGAGACTTTGATCTTCTGGAATATGTTAGTTTATATGTTACTTGACATATTTCATTTGTATGTGAACTTGTGAAAACATAATTTTCCATGAGATATATGCTCATCTAAGTGACATGTCTGTTTGATGAACAAAACTAGAAGGTATGTAAAGATTGATTAAACTGTACAAATTGGCTAATGAGATGTCTTTGATTATTTTACCACTAAAATTTTGGAATGTTTTGAAATGACTCCAATTGGCCATTTGTCAAAATTTATTTTCTATATTTTCTAAGAAATATTTCAAAACTAATGCGCGTGCTGAAACTGATTTAGTAAACTGTAACTAGACCCCTTCTGACTTCTGACTTTTAACTATCGTATGAGGCTTTGGATGGAATTTTTGGAATCGATTTTAAGTATTGATGTGATCTGGAGTTAGTCATAATTTTATGATTTATGTGCTATGAGCTGTAGTTGAATCTTTCTACGATGTACGTATTTCGAAGGCATGCTTTAAACTGCGAATATGCAATTTGCTTAACTATAAGTTGTAAAGTGATACCTGACCTAGGTTTGACATGTTGGCCATGTTTGCATGAACTACTGAGATGTTTGACTTTAGTTGACCACTTTGACCGAGTTGACTTTTGGTTTGACTTTGGTTAACTTTTGTTGACTTGCTTGGACTAGTTGACTTTTACTTGTTTGTTGAGTCAGTCTGAGCACTAGGACTTTGCGTACACTATGGGTTGACATAGTATGACCTATATGTGTATACTTAAGGTGGCTTACATGATTAGGTTGCGTTGTTCGGTCGAGATTGTTCGACTACAGTACGTTTTGCTAAGATATTTCAGGTGCTCTTGCTAAGGTGAGTCTACAGTCCCCACTATGTTTTTACAGGGATGAGATACATGCTTTTTACAAATGTTTTACATATTAGGCACAAGTAAATTAAACATATACATATGAGTTCAGATCAAAAATTCTTTAGCTTGATTATATTAGTTACTTTGTAAGCTCGACTTATAGAGACAGTACCGTTAGGTTAGACAAACCTCACCGTAACATAACTGGTGCTTATTTTGTTGTTACTCGTAGACTTGATCGGTGTATCGCTTAGATAGGGTAAACTGAAGACGTATGACTCGGCTATACGCAAAGGTTAAAGCTTTATAATCAAGTGCTCATGATAATGTATACTTTTCTTACGATGTTTTCCAGAAAATCTTGTGGCCTAACTTACGAAATGCTTTACTAAACCTGTAGATTCACTCAACGTTTTTCGTTGACATTTTGCATGTTTTATCTCAGGTCCATAGAGGTAGTGCTTCCACTATACAGAAGTTGTTATGCTATCTGCTGCTAGAACTGGACGGTGTCCAGCATATTCTAAAGTCTTTATTTCAAGAACAATTATTCGCATCTAAACTATTTACTTATTGAGATATTTTGGGTTCATTTACGTTAGTCATTTATGTCAAATACTTTCAAGTTACGTTTTCTTTAATAAATGACTTTGCTTTGATAATTAATGCGAATACTTTTCGGAAATGTCTCATATAGAGGGCGTGATCGCTAAACTGTGGGACCGGAGTTAATACACCGTTAGTGGATTCTGACGGGGTATTACACGAGACAACCCGAACATACCTGGCCGCTTTCAAATTTATTAATATTTTTATTTCAAAACCTGTTTTAATTGTATCTTACAAACCGTTCATCAGATTTTAATGTTCTTCATATATATTTTTGATTCAAAAACACAATCCCGACATGATGGTGATGCTCTAAGAGCACAGAAACATCACGTTTTTCGAGGTCACATCAGCTATAACTGTTATTTTATATTTTATATTTTAAATTTATAAACATCAAAAATTCATATCTTGAGTTCTATACGTCCGTTTAACACGAATCCTAAAGGAAAATCGCACTACTCATCGAGAGGAACACGATGAGCAACAGAGTTTCATCAAAAAATTATGGCATGGTTCCCAAAAACGCAGATTAAGGGTTTGTCCAAAATTTTGTAATCCGAAAAATATGATTTTTACATGTTTAATTCATCCAAATATTACCACAATTATCCACAAGCACTATGACTAATATATCATGCATACTAACATATAGATAAGTAATAATTGAAAAGGCTAGGGTTTTATAACTACCTCAAAGCAAGAAACGAGAAATATAGAAACCTAGAGCGTGTCGCGAGGATTCCAAATATATGATTTAGCTTGAATGGAGATGAAGGGATTAGGTGAAGATGATTGTTGATAGTTTTGGGGTGTTGGAGGTTTTCCAATCGGCTGGAACAAGAGAGAACAATCGATATTTGATGTGAGCAGCGGTGTATACGAAATACTATTATTTTTATTACGAAATACGATACAATTTACACAAGTTTTATTTATTTATATAGATGAGATATACTTAAACCTTGCTACAACACTTATAGGCAGTGTACCTAATCGTAGAGTAGTGTAGTTTTTAGTAAGTCCGGTTCGTTCCACAGGGAGCTAGCTGAGTTTAACGCTATATTTTTAACAACTATATTTATATAAAATATATATAATTATATATAGTAATATTATTATAAAAGGGGGTTTTTACCATTTAATGACCGGTTTGTCAATTTTATATTTTAAGCGTAAAGATAAATGACGATAATATAAATGACATAATTTAAATTGTGATAAAGTAAATTACAGTAATTAAAATGACAGTAAATAAAGGTACGATGAAATATGAAATAAAAGAATTATGCTTATTTAAACTTCCGTAATCATGATGTTTGACGTTTTGATTTTAATTAATTGTTGCCCGGGTTAATTGTCCTTTGTCCTGATTTATTTGATACCTATCTGGTTTTTGTCCATAATAGTCCATCGGTCATAATTATAAAATGCTCGTCAAATTAACCTTATTCCCGAAGTCAAATATTCCAACTAATTAGGGATTCGAACTGTAACAAGGTTTTAATACTTTGTTTAATAATTACACCAGGTTATTGACTGCGCGTAATTCAAGGTTTTAATACTTTGTTAACAATTACACCAATTATCCTTGTATGTAATCCACTCCTGTTTTAATGAGATATGAATATTAATTTACACACTTGATCAAAATGAATAATCAATTACCCAACTCGAATAATTAATTAAATGATCGTAAAAGATGTCGTATAAACGTCACTAAATAGAACATACATAATCATTTTAATAATTATTAGATTAACTAATTTGAAGATAGGTTCGACAGATTCTAATGAGTTGTCATTCGATCAGACAATACCCCCTATCTATTAATAGTCAATAGTCCAATGTCCACAAGTGTCGGTCTTTTGTCCAAACCTTAATTATGGTACAAAATTCAATAACCCAATCTTAATTTTTAGTCTAACATCACGATTACTTTGGCTCAAATAAGCATAATAATAACTTAGTTACGAGACATTAATTTAAAAAGGAAAAACATAGCATACAGTGGTGATTAATTGCGTAGCGTTACACGGACAGAGTTCTGACTTAAAACCCGTAAAACATTTCTTACAATAACCCAACTAAACCATAATTTATTATTAATCTCAATTTAAAATTAAAATTATAATATAAATATATATTATGAGAGAGATCAGAGAAAGATGGATATAGAAAAAGATGTGTTTTTACTCGCAGAAAACTGGCGAATTTATAGAATGTGGCCTGCTACAGTAACTCATGCAATCGCATGAGATTTTAGTGCAAATCTCATGCACTCGCATGGGCTCATGCACTCGCATGAGTTTTATGCCTATTTCCCATGCGATCGCATGGCCGTCAGATCCAGCTCACATATTTTTTTTGGTTGCTAGTTTGTCGACGTTATTTAATCTAATATATAATATATAAATAATTTATATAATTATTTAAATATTATATTATATTCTTGTGCATACTCGACTTATAATTTTAGCTTCGTTGCGTCGCGCGTTGAGAGTTGACTCTGGTCCCGGTTTCAGGTTTTCGAACGTCCTTTCGTATAATTTAATATCTTGTACATTGCGTTTTGCGGCTCGTACTCTTGTAATTTTGAGACGTTTCTCATCAATAAATTGAACCACTTGAATTATATCTTGTACATTTGAGCTTTTTGGTTATTTGCGTCTTCAAATCATCGTTTTCTTCTTTTGTCTTCGCACTTATTTATTTAAATGAATATTACATAAAAATAGAACAATTGCAACTAAAAGCTTTACATATTGGAAGGATATTGATACTAAATATATGTTCCTTTTTAGCATTATCAAATATCCCCACACTTGAACGTTGCTTATCCTCAAGCAATACAGAATTTGAAATTAAATCACACATCACTCGAATCACTTTTTTATTTTCACACTTTATACATCAGCGATTTTGATACGGCGGTATAAACAATGATAGTAACGATGTGGTTTACAGTCCCACATGACTATGAAAATTTAGGTCCTTTAGAAAATTGGATCTTTATGAAAATATTTGATCTTTTGAAAATTCAATCTCGCTTTTACCCTAGATAAGTTTTCCGGAATAACCCTTCACCGGTGTTTGCAAATTGTTTTTGTGGGTTTTGTGGGTTTTGTGGGTTTCAGATTTTAAAATTTAGCTCAAAGCTTGCGGTTTTGTGTCACCCACTTGCTAACCTTGTATTAGGAAAGCAACACGTCCAGTTTTTTGCTCCGTATATTACCTTTCGGTAAACTACCGTCTGGTTGTAAAGGAAAGCGTAGAACAAGCAACTGTTAAGGCAATGTCCCGTGACATGCTTTTGATTATGGTCTATATCGTGTCGGATGCAATTACTATCCTTTGTAGGAGCAATAGTAAGATCACCCTATAGTTTTTCAGTCTGACACAAGGTCCTATCTTTGACCATGCTATGCAACCACCGTTCTTACGGTTGACACCCGATTTGGTTCAGGTGACCTAATGAATGCCAGGTGAATTCCTAGGATTTTACGTTCAATGGTAATGAACACATTGAAAATGGTTTTTCAGAAAATAAACCGGTTTTAATTTGATCAAAATATTTTCTCGTTCAAGCTTGAGTTTAGATATCATCGAATTCCATGAGTTTGTAATTCTCAATCTTTAAAGTCAATCTCAAGGATTGAGTAATATCAGGCTTAAAAGCTGATTTTTAATCTTTTAAGGAGATTATCCTTTCTGGGGGTCTGATTCATTAGTCTTATCAAGCTAATTTGCAAGGCGCCCTCCCCATTTTACGAGACAGATCCTCTCATGGTTAGGATAAGTCTGACCACTTGGCGACCCTGTTTGATGCTTAGGTCCGTGGATTTCCTGCTGATTTTAGAGATGACTTTTCTAGATTTTTCGTCAACCTACAGCTGGCCTGGACGACAACTTCCTGACCTAAATCAAGAAGCGCGTGTCTTTTTCGGAAGACTTTACTTCCTTTTAATGATGGAATTGATTTATCGTGTAGATCCATCTTTTCTTTCAAATGTGTTACAGTAAATCGGGTAAAACTGATTAGTTTATTCCAAAGCAAAAGTACCTGCAATAATCTGTACCAAATATGTGATATGTGTTTTAAAGAAATTGGTATATTCTTCCCACACTTAGCTTTTATTTATTCTTTTCTTTGCCTTTTTATTCTCCTCTATTACATTTTAAATGAATTCAAGCGTTTTTGGTTGTTTCTCAATTTATGTCCTTTCCAATGGTAACAATAATTTCGGTATTAACACCTAGTTTTATCGTTCATAAATATGTATAAACATGATTTTGAATTCATTTAGATGAAAAATTTTCAAATTTTCACAAAATTTGGCAATTAAACTAAGTGTAAACCCGAGAGATTTTATAATCCTTCCCCACACTTGAGATCATGCAATGCCCTCATTTGCATGAAATCAGACTATAATTATAAATTCATGAGGGTGATTAGTGTAGAAAAGTGATTAAAAATACCGAGTTTGCTAACATATTATTTTATATCACATTTGATATTTTGCGTCTTATCGTCAAAATTAGTAGCTTTTGCTGAACTTTAATGTCAGTTTTTGAAAATGCGCTGTTTTACCCTGTTTTGTACATAAGATAAACTACAAACATATAATATATATATATATATATATTATAAAACCTTTATTTATTAAAACAATTTAAATGAATAATTTTTTAAAATTTTGTTTCCTTTTACTTTAGGTAGTTTCGGTATGTTTACATAGTCCGTCCCTCGACAAAATTTAACATTTGTCGTTAACGCGATTGTTTTAAAAGCAAAGATTTTCGGGTTTTTTTTTTAATTTTTTTTTTGGTATACTTTAGATTAATAATATTAAAAATAATGATAACAAAATTTTTCGCCCCGCCTTCGGGTAAAGCAATTTCGGTTCCATGACCTAGTCTTCAACTTACGATGAATTTTAGAAATCATTTTTTAAACTTAATGAAATAAAGTAATTTTTATTTTTAAATTCACACAAAACTTAAATTTAAAAATGCATATTAATTTCATACAAAAACTACAAAACAAAAATTCAGAATGGGGGGGAAAACTAGTTCTTTAGTGTCTGCTAGCGGAAAAGACCAATCGGATTCCATTCTCGAAACTATACGAGAACAGAACAATTAACTCTAGACAACATTTTCTTTTTAGAACATTTGAATCTCCCCACACTTAGGTAGCCGTGGTGTCGAAATTGTGATTAACTTCATTGTCAATTTCTTTTGGACCATAATTAACTTGCATATCTGTGACTTTTGCTTCAAGCCATTGGTCGGATTCCTGTGTAATATCTACAAATTCAACTAGTTTCGCCTTTTCTTTAGGCGATAGATTGGATACTAACCGGTTACACAACTTAAAGTTCCCCTTGGTTCTAGCATCGCGAATCCATTTAATAAGTTTCTTCATTGAACTATTAATAACGGGGTCGTTTAATTTCGTATCAACAACGGGGTTCTTTGTTATCAGGTCATCATTAGGTGTTACTTCATTTTCCTCACACTTAGGCGTTTTATTATTGTTAAGCACTACCGTTGGAGTTGGTAAAACAACATGGTTCTTACCAATCGTTTTTGTTGGTTCAACGGTTTTGGTTGGTGGAGATTTAGTCTTTTGAATCACAAAGGTGATTGATTTTTCATCATTACTAAGTGTCATTCTACCCTCTCTTACATCAAATAACGCTCCGGTGGACGCTAAGAATGGTCGACCTAAAATTAGAGGAATGTTTGAGTCCTCTTCTATGTCAATGACAATGAATTCGACTAGAAAGGTTAAATTACCCACTTGAAAGGGTAGGTTGTCAGTGATTCCAACTGGGTGCCTAATGGTTTGATCAAAGAGTAGGACACTCATCTCTGTTGGACTTAACTCCCCTACTCCTAATCTCTTATATAATGAAAGAGGCATAACACTCACACTTGCACCTAAATCTGCTAGTGCATCATACATGACACAATCACTAAGTAGACAAGGAACAATAAATTCACCCGGATCACCCACCCTGGGTGGAGGTTTCGGTGGAACTGTCTTCACCGGGTTTACTTTTACGGTTTTTATTTCTTGTACTTTCTTATTCTTCTTCTTCTTTCCAGAGGTATCACAAACTTTATTACCTATTACTTGCTCATACTCAACTCCTTTTCTTGGAAACGGGATGGGTGGTTTGTATGGTGCCACCACTGGCTTTACATACTCGGGTGGTGGTGGTGGTGTTGTAACTTCTTCATTGTTACTCACATCTAAAACCTTCCCATCTTCTGGAGTTGGTTTTTCAGAATTTGTTGATACCATATTAACATTCTCATTCCGAGGATTTACTTTAGTATCACTCGGTAGATTTCCTTGTTCCCTCTCACTCATCATGCTAGCAAGAGTACCTACGTGTTTTTCTAGATTCAAAATGGAAGCTTGTTGAGTTCTTAATGACTGATCAAACCTCTCATTTGTTTGGGTTTGAGATGTTATAAATTGTGTTTGAGATTCCATTAGCTTTGCCATCATTTCTTCTAGATTTGACTTTTTCTCTTCGGTTTGTTGTGGTGGTTTATATAA
Organism: Rutidosis leptorrhynchoides; assembly: GCF_046630445.1. Lineage (NCBI taxonomy): Eukaryota > Viridiplantae > Streptophyta > Magnoliopsida > Asterales > Asteraceae > Rutidosis > Rutidosis leptorrhynchoides. The sequence goes on from NC_092333.1 coordinate 172,455,575, forward strand.
GCCAGGTCTTTGTTGATTGAAAGTGTTGTTTTGAGTTGGTTGGTTATTCAGACTTTGTTGGTTGTACGAGTTGTTGTTAGGTTCATTTGGATTGTAAAGAATGTTTTGATTTCGATTGAAGTTTGGCCTTGGCGGTTGATAATTATTTTGATAATTATTTCCTGGCCTTTGGTTCATGTAGGAAACATTCTCACGTTGTTCCATCGTTTGCTCGATGTGACAATCTTTCGTTAAGTGTGGTCCACCACATTGCTCACAACTGTTTCGTATTGCATGAATATCTTTATTCATCTTTTCTATTCGTCTCTCGAAAGCATCTATTTTTGCGGAAACGGAATCAAAGTCATGGCTAGAATCGGCTCTAGCTGCTTTAGATGAACGAAAGATATTTTTTTCTTGGTGCCACTCATGTGAGTGGGATGCTGTATTATCAATTATCTTGTGAGCTTCAGTTGCAGTATTCTTCATAATGGAACCACCAGCTGCTATGTCGATGTCTTTTCGTGTAGCAATGTCGCATCCTTGGTAGAATATTTGTACTATTTGATAAGTGTCTAAACCATGCTGAGGACATCCTCTCAACAACTTTCCAAATCTTGTCCACGCCTCATATAATGTTTCATTTGGCTTTTGCGTGAATGTAACAATTTCTCCTTGAAGTCTCATGGCTTTGGATGCCGGAAAGAATTGTTTAAGAAATTTTTCAACTAAAACGTCCCATGTATCAATCACCCCTTCAGGTAACGATTCTAACCAATCTTTGGCTTCTCCCTTTAAAGTCCAGGGAAAAAACATGAGATAGATCTGTTCATCCTCAACTTCTCTGATTTTGAATAGAGTACAGATCCTATTAAAGGTCCGAAGATGTTCGTTTGGATCTTCTTTTGGCGTACCACTATATTGGCATTGATTAGTTACCATGTGTAGGATTTGTCCTTTGATTTCATAATCTGGCGCATTAATGTCTGGCTTAATAATGGCGTGACCTTGGCCAGTGCGTGTGGATCTCATTCGGTTTTCCATACTTAGAGGTTCTGTTACTTTCATAATTGAATTTGTTGAATACGAATCACTAGAGAATTCTGATTTAACGGTTTGTGGTTCAGGAGGAATGATTAGTGGTTCAGGATCTTGGAATTATCCTTGAATATCCTCCGGGTTCTCGGTAGTGAAGTCGGGTTCAAAAAATGGATTATCAGAAATTTGAATTGGAATACTTGGTTGACTAGATGACGATTCTAAAGAAAAATCAACGGCGACAATATTGGCTAGATGTCTTGATCGAGTTACAGGTGGTGAACGTATGAAAGGTGGTGAACGTTTTGCTCGGCGCATTCACTGAATATCCTATTAGTTATAAAGATAAAAATTATATAAGCTATCAAATTAATACACTTTGCTGATTTTGCCCACGTTTCGAATAGCCAATAGATGCAGCAGGTAGCCAGGACCCTTTAAATCGGAAGCCCACAACTCGCCACTAACAAATCCAACTATTACTACGAATCAGAAAATTTTGGATGTCTATCAATTTAACCGCTTAAAAAAAAATTTCTTCGAAATTTTGAAGATAAAATCTATGTCCTAAAAACTAGAGCGTCGAGAAATAAGAAAGAAAAAGAGTGCGTCAAAAAACGTCGAAAAATAAAAATCGAAAAATTAAAATAAGAAAGAAAAATGTTGAAACTTAAAAGTCTAAAAACTAAATCTAAAAAGTTGTGCCTAAAGGTATTAAAGCTTAAAAGGAAATCTATATCCAAAACGGCAATAACTTAAAAGTACTAAAATCTTAAAACGGCTTCGCAAAATTCTAAAACACCTAAATCTTATTCTAAAGAAAAAGCACTTAAGGGATTTTACGGCAAAGTCTTATAATCTAGAAATAAAAATTAACTACGGCAAAATACTAATCTTAAAACTAATTACGAATGAAAAAATATACAAATTACAATTAAACGATTAAAATATACAATTTATAAAAAGAAATAAAAATGATAATATCACTTATTTTTATAAAAATATTATTTTCATATTATTATTTTATAAAAGTTAAGTTTATATATTTAATAAAACTAATTATAACTTAAAAAATACAAATTAAATAAAACTAAAACTAATTAATAAAATAATTAACCCTAATTAGGTTAATAATAATAATAATAAATAATTTAAACCCTAAACCGTACCAGCTCTGAGATCAGACCTGTCAGACAGGCTCATGCGATCGCATGAGTCTTCTGTTATGAGGCCATGCGATCGCATGGACTGTGGATCCAGGCCATAAGTTGGGCTGCTACAGTGTTCGGCCCAGTTCGTTTTAATTATATATATATATATATATATTTTTTCAGATTTTAATTTTTATAAAATAATAAAAACAAACTTATATTAAAAAAAATAAAAAAAATAAAAATACTTTTTAATTTTATATATTTTAAACGAAATCTTAAAAATATTTATATTTTTATATTTTTCTCTTTTTATTATTTTTAACACTTATTATAAATACAAAATATTTTTATGAAATAACAATATATTTTTACAAAAATATAGTTTTACTAAAATATAGCGTAAAAATATAGCGTTTCGCCGAGTCCCCGGCAGCGGCGCCAAAAATACTTGATGTGAGCAGCGGTGTATACGAAATACTATTATTTTTATTACGAAATACGATACAATTTACACAAGTTTTATTTATTTATATAGATGAGATATACTTAAACCTTGCTACAACACTTATAAGCAGTGTACCTAATCGTAGAGTAGTGTAGTTTTTAGTAAGTCCAGTTCGTTCCATAGGGAGCTAGCTGAGTTTAACGCTATATTTTTAACAACTATATTTATATAAAATATATATAATTATATATAGTAATATTATTATAAAAGGGGATTTTTACCGTTTAATGACCGGTTTGTCGATTTTATATTTTAAGCGTAATGATAAATGACGATAATATAAATGACATAATTTAAATTGCGATAAAGTAAATTACAGTAATTAAAATGACAGTAAATAAAGGTACGATGAAATATGGAATAAAAGAATTATGCTTATTTAAACTTCCGTAATCATGATGTTTGACGTTTTGATTTTAATTAATTGTTGCCCGGGTTAATTGTCCTTTGTCCTGATTTATTTGATACCTATCTGGTTTTTGTCCATAATAGTCCATCGGTCATAATTATAAAATGCTCGTCAAATTAACCTTATTCCCGAAGTCAAATATTCCAACTAATTAGGGATTCGAACTGTAACAAGGTTTTAATACTTTGTTTAATAATTACACCAGGTTATCGACTGCGCGTAATTCAAGGTTTTAATACTTTGTTAACAATTACACCAATTATCCTTGTATGTGATCCACCCCTATTTTAATGAGATATGAATATTAATTTACCCACTTGATCAGAATGAATAATCAATTACCCAACCCGAATAATTAATTAAATGATCGTAAAAGATGTCGTATAAACGTCACTAAATAGAACATACATAATCATTTTAATAATTATTAGATTAACTAATTTGAAGATAGGTTCGACAGATTCTAATGAGTTGTCATTCGATTAGACAATACCCCCTATCTATTAATAGTCAATAGTCCAATGTCCACAAGTGTCGATCTTTTGTCCAAACCTTAATTATGGTACAAAATTCAATAACCCAATCTTAATTTTTAGTCTAACATCACGATTACTTTGGCTCAAATAAGCATAATAATAACTTAATTACGAGACATTAATTTAAAAAGGAAGAACATAGCTTACAGTGGTGATTAATTGCGTAGCGTTACACGGACAGAGTTCCGACTTAAAACCCGTAAAACATTTCTTATAATAACCCAACTAAACCATAATTTATTATTAATCTTAAATTAAAATTAAAATTATAATATAAATATATATTATGAGAGAGATCAGAGAAAGATGGATATAGAAAAAGATGTGTTTTTACTCACAGAAAACTGGCTAATTTATAGAATGTGGTGTGACACCGCTAAATATTTTTTTTTTATATACGTGGCGGAAGCATAATATTAATTCAATACGATATCCACATTAACTATTGTTAATACAACCTGTGTCATGTGTCATTACATAATACTTGTATATACAGAGAAGACATATTTACAAAAAGATTATTATTTTCATAAAACAAGACAACATCAGAGTTGACTCCTGTCAAACATAATATCTTCATGCCCGTCTTCTCCCCAAAAGCATAATCTACAAAAGCTAATAACCTGCAGGGAGGAGATGGAGGGGAATTAGCACGAAGCTAAGTGAGTACGACTAACTACAGGCCATAGCATACATAAGTGTTATACTAATCATGTCACAAAAGTGTAACACACAATCATCACCCAAGTGCCGTCTATAGAGACTCTGGCGGCTCGGCCAAACCATTAACCACCAGCTGATCGGACTGGGGCTTACCAGAAGTTCCTCCACCACCGTATGTATATACATAATCCACACGCGACGGACGCGTCATTCACATATATATACACCAAGCTGTCTAGGCTACCACAGAGGAACCCAACCCGCAGGTTGATCTCTCCTACCGAGGCTACCACATAATAGGGACGCACTGGGCTCCAGCAGACAAGCATCAACTAACATGCAGTCATCACAAGAACTAACTATCCCCAACAATAAGTATATCTAACAAGCATGGCAATCATAATATAACATGCTTCTATATACTATAATCTCCAGTTAGTCCCACTCACCGATTACTAGCAAACGAGAAAGTATTCAGCTATCTAATCACTGAACCTTCTCTTTCTCCTTTTCTCCTGAGAAAACATATACACAAGTTAGTTTCTGTCCGTTAACACCAAATAACACAATATAAAAATTCTTGTCAGAAAAAACTGTCCGCTAAAATTTTTCTCCTTAACACTTGTGTACTTTCAAAATTTACATCAAAAACATCAAAATACAAACGGGCAGCATAACGACTAAAAATCACTTTCAAAATTTACATCAAAAACATCAAAATACAAACGGGCAGCATAACGACTAAAAATCAACACTTGGTAAAATATTCACTGCCCAATATACTCGGTCGACTGTCAGAGACAGTAGGCCGACTGTCTACACTCACTCGGCTGAGTGTCTAGTCACTCGGTCAATGGTCTCTCGCAGACACACTAGGTCGTGGGTCATACACACTCGGTCGATGGTCGAGTCAGTCGGTCGAGTGTCAGGAGACACTCGACCGACCGTGTTCATCTGCAGAAGCTGAAGACAAGGTGATGGGTTTCACCCAAAATCGACCAATTCTTGCTCTAGAGCTCGCTTATGACCTCAAAACTGACAAAATCGAAGACACTATACATTAAGAAACATAAAACCACAAGATTTAGACTCAAACAACATCAAATTTAACCACTTTGACCCAAATTACTCACTTTGTAAAAACTAACACAAAAACTCAATTTTCTCAAAGATTAAAGCATGAAAACTTGTGATTCTTACCTTGATAGAATCAGTAAATCACAAGGAACACGAAAATGTAAATGATTTGAGCTCTAAAACAAGAATCAAGGATTACGGTTTGGTAGGTGAGGGAGATGAAGAACGGGTGTGTTTGGGAATTTTCTGGAAGAATGCAGAAATGAGCTGCACTAGTCATGTTAAGTGGGTTAAAATCCCACACTGTGTGACACACGGGTAATTATCAGTTATCTGATATCTTTCGTACATCATTTGGCAATCCAAACGAAGTCCAAATTAAATTAACAAACCTGTTCTGTGACCCTTGTCACAAACTGGTCCTAACCACATCATTAAATAATAATAAATATTAAATAAAAATAAAAGTATATAATAACACAATACTAACTTAAGGGCACTTTAGTAATCTTACATCTAGGTCCGATTGAGGATGTTACAAATCTACCCCCTTAAGAAGATTCCGTCCTCGGAATCTGGTCAAGGTCAAACAACTAGGGATAGCGCGCCCTCATTAACTCCTCGGTTTCCCACGTCAAGTTAGAACCTAAACTGTGCCGCCATTCCACTAACAACATTGGAATCTGTTTCTTTCTTAACTTTGTGACTTTCTTGTCCTCTATTCTAACCGGTTCTTCCACTAATTTCTTAGTCAAATCAACTTTCAAATCCTTCAACGGAAGAATCTGACTTTCATCATCCACTTTGCACTTTCTTAGATAGCACACGTTGAACGTGTTGTGTATTCCTGCTAACTCTAATGGAAGATCTAAAACAACAGTCTGATCATTCAAAATTTATTTGATCGAAAATGGCCCAATAAACCTCGGTGCGAGTTTACCCCGTTTACCAAATCTGATCACCCATTTCCACGACGAAACTTTCAGATAAACACAATCACCTACATTAAATGTCACCGGACGTCTGCGCGGATCAGCATACATCTTTTGTCGGTCTCTGGCTGCTTTCAATTTCTCACGTGCAATTTCGACCTTTTCTACGGTTATCTGAACAATTTCAGGACCTGCAAATTGTTTCTCACCTGCTTCTAACCAACACGTAGGAGTTCTGCACTTGCAACCATACAACATTTCATATGGCGGCATTCCGATACTCGAATGATATGAATTGTTGTAAGCAAACTCTATCAATGGAAGATGTGAATCCCAAGAACCACTATATTCTAAGACACACGCTCTCAACATGTCTTCTAACGTTTGAATCGTCCGTTCACTCTGACCGTCTGTTTGCGGATAATAAGCTGTACTTAGATTCACACGTGTGCCCAAATTCTGTTGTAAACTATTCCAGAAGTTCGATACAAACCTAGTATCTCTATCGAAAACTATTGACAACGGTATACCATGCCGGCTAACGATTTCTTTCAAGTACAAATCTGCCAAATCACTCAACGAAGCTGTTTCACGAGTAGCTAAAAAGTGAGCACTCTTTGTTAAACGGTCCACAATCACCCAGATCATGTCGTGTCCTTTCTGGGTTCGGGGTAACTTGGTTACAAAATCCATCGTTATATGATCCCATTTCCACTGAGGAATTTCTAACTGTCTTAGAGATCCATACAGTTTCTGATGTTCTGCCTTAACTTGTGCACAAATATGACATTTTTCGACAAAATTTGCAACATCTGTCTTCATTGTCGGCCACCAATACAATGTTTTCAAGTCTCTATACATCTTAGTACTACCTAGATTCACTGATAATCTCGATTTATGCGCTTCAGTAAGGATTAAATCCCTCAAGTCTCCAAGCATGGGCACCCAAATTCGATCTTTATAGGTTTTTAATCCTCTAGAATCATTGCATAGGTCAAATTTTCTTTTAGTCATTTGTTCAGTCTTTAGGATTTCGTCATTCAAAGCTACTAACTGAATAGTTTTCAATCGATCAATCAAGTCTGAAACTATTTCAATTCTCATAAATCTAACATTTTCGATGGTTTTCTTGCGACTCAGAGCATCTGCGACCACATTTGCTTTACCCAGATGGTACTTAATCTCACAATCGTAGTCTTTAATCAATTCTAAACATCGACATTGACGCATATTTAATTCTTTCTGCGAAAAGATATATTGAAGACTCTTATGATCTGTATAGATTTCACAATGTGTACCATACAAATAATGTCTCCAAAGCTTCAAAGCAAACACAACTGCAGTTAACTCTAAATCGTGAGTAGGGTAGTTTCGTTCATGATTCTTCAACTGTCGTGAAGCATACGCTATGACTTTATTTCTCTGCATCAAAACACAACCCAGACCAGCGCGTGACGCATCGCAGTAAACTACAAAGTCTTCTATTCCCTCTGGTAAAGCTAAAATTGGCGCTTGACATAACAACTGTTTGAGAGTATGAAAAGCCTTTTCTTGTTCATCAGTCCATCGAAAGGCTACATCTTTTCTAGTTAACTTATTCAACAGACCTGCTATTTTAGAGAAGTCTTTGATAAATCGGCGGTAATAACCTGCTAAACCCAGAAAACTCTTAATTTCTATCGGCGTTTTCGGTGAGTTCCAATTCATTACGGCCTCTATCTTAGACTGATCTACTTTAATACCCTGTTCACAAATCACATGACCCAGAAACTGTACTTCCCGCAACCAAAATTCACATTTGGAAAACTTAGCGTACAACTGTTCCTGTTTCAGAAGTTCTAATACCAATCTCAAATGTGTAGCATGATCTTTCTTGGTTTTTGAATATATTAAGATATCATCTATGAAGACAATCACAAACTTATCAAGATACTGACGACACACCCCATTCATGAGATCCATAAACACTGCTGGCGCATTTGTTAACCCAAATGGCATAACTAAAAATTCATAATGACCATATCTAGTTCTAAACGCTGTTTTTGGTATGTCGGTCTCTGCAACACGTACCTGATGATACCCTGAACGTAAATCAATCTTTGAAAAGTAAGAAGCACCCTGTAACTGATCGAATAAATCATCTATTCTCGGTAAGGGATACTTATTCTTTATTGTTCTCTTATTCAAATCACGGTAATCTATACACATACGAAGCGACCCATCTTTCTTTTTCACAAACAAGACAGGAGCACCCCATGGTGAAGAACTTGGTCGGATAAACCCCTTATCTAATAGTTCCTGAATTTGAGACATCATTTCTCGGATTTCTGATGGAGCTAATCTGTAAGGAGCTTTTGCAACTGGCGTAGCACCTGGAACCAAATCAATTTTATACTCTACTTCATGTACTGGAGGTAACCCTGGTAAATCATCTGGAAATACTTCTGGAAATTCTGACACAACGGGAATATCGATCACCTGCTTCTTCTCTTTCTTAACATCAATCACGTAGGCTAAGAATGAATCACACCCTTTCGTTATTGCCTTCTGAGCTTTCATTAGGGAAACCATAGGGAAGTTAAATCCACTGCGCTCTCCCCTAGCTATCACTCGGGATCCGTCGGCCAAACGGAAAGAAATCATCTTCTTATCACACTTAATATTAGCCCTATTAGCTCTTAATCACCCGCATAAAATGCTGAATCTTATCTTTCTCAGTTGGTACCCACTGTTGAACGAACCTTAGTTTAGATGTGATATCTTTTAAAACTTCATCAATCGTCATACTCTCTGTCATCTTCATACTCAGAAACTCAGTTTTCAATCTTTTTATCTCATACTCAGAACAATATTGCTCACGAACCTTAGCAGCAAATTGTTCCCAGATAATCTGGCTGATCTGTTCTTTGGGTAAATATGTAGTGATAGAGTCTCACCATTCCATTGCTTCACCTTTGAGAAGTCTACTTGCAAACAGTACCATAGATTCAGGCTCACAGAAACATGCTTCCAACGCTCGCTCTACTTCTCTTAACCAATTGAGTGTCACTGTAGGGTTTGTGTGACCATGATATTCTGGAGGTTTGCAATCAATAAACTGTTTATAGGTACACTTCTTTTTCATCTCGGAAACTTGAAATGGGTATATCATTTGATTTGGAAATGCCTAGTTAAACGGGAATTGCATTTGGAGATTTTGGTAAGTATTTTGTGGAAACTGGGATTGGGAACTGCCACCGGCTTGATTATGAAAGTTAGGAGGAAAGGTTGTATTTAACGCAGTGGTATTAGGGTTCCATTGCGCTCGTTCTTGTTCCAATTCCTTAATTTTCTCCTGAGCTTCTAGTAACCGACTTTGAAGTTCTATTACTTCTTGAGAAGTTTCTTCTTCTGAAGACACATGTCCATCCTCATCTGGGGCTCGGAAGGTTCCAGTTCCAGGGGCGGTAGGGCCAGTAGCGTTAGCTTCATTATCTGCCATTACTGCACTACCACAACACTCACACCAAAGCTTAGTATAAACTCTGTTAGTACTATCAACTAACACATAACCTGTTCTAGTACTCACTTAACCCATCCCCAACGTGTTATGTTTGACATGACTCTTCTAAGTTTGGGAACATGACATGTAGATCACAATGCACATGCTGCCAAACTCATCTCTGATACCAACTTGTGACACCGCTAAAATTTATTTTTTTTATATACGTGACGGAAGTATAATATTAATTCAATACGATATCCACATTAACTATTGTTAATACAACCTGTGTCACGTGTCATTACATAATACTTGTTTATACAGAGAAGACATATTTACAAAAAGATTATTGTTTTCATAAAACAAGACAACATCAGAGTTGACTCCTGTCAAACATAACATCTTCATGCCCGTCTTCTCCCCAAAAGCATAATCTACAAAAGCTAATAACCTGCAGGGAGGAGATGGAGGGGAATTAGCACGAAGCTAAGTGAGTACGACTAACTACAGGCCATAGCATACATAAGTGTTATACTAATCATGTCACAAAAGTCTAACACACAATCATCACCCAAGTGCCGTCTATAGAGACTCTGGCGGCTCGGCCAAACCATTAACCACCAGCTGATCGGACTGGGGCTTACCAGAAGTTCCTCCACCACCATATGTATATACATAATCTACACGCGACGGACGCGTCATTCACATATATATACCCCACGGCTGTCTAGGCTACTACAGAGTAACCCAACCCGCAGGTTGATCTCTCCTACCGAGGCTACCACACAATAGGGACGCACTGGGCTCCAGCAGACAAGCATCAACTAACATGCAGTCATCACAAGAACTAACTATCCCCAACAATAAGTATATCTAACAAGCATGGCAATCATAATATAACATGCTTCTATATACTATAATCTCCAGTTAGTCTCACTCACCGATTACCAGCAAATGAGAAGGTATTCAGCTATCTAATCACTGAACCTTCTCTTTCTCCTTTTCTCCTGAGAAAACATATACACAAGTTAGTTTCTGTCCGTTAACACCAAATAACACAATATAAAAATTCTTGTCAGAAAAAACTATCCGCTAAAATTTTTCTCCTTAACACTTATGCAACACTTGGTAAAATACAAACGGGCAGCATAACGACTAAAAATCAACACTTGGTAAAATATTCACTGCCCAATACACTCGGTCGACTGTCAGAGACAGTCGGCCGACTGTCTACACTCACTCGGCCGAGTGTCTAGTCACTCGGTCGATGGTCTCTCGCAGACACACTCGGCCGTGGGTCATACACACTTGGTCGATGGTCGAGTCAGTCGGTCGAGTGTCAGGAGACACTCGGCCGACCGTGTTCATCTGCAGAAGCTGAAGACAAAGTGACGGGTTTCACCCAAAATCGACCAATTCTTGGTCTAGAGCTCGCTTATGACCTCAAAACTGACCAAATCGAAGACACAATACATTAAGAAACATAAACCCACAAGATTTGGACTCAAACAACATCAAATTTAACCACTTTGACCCAAATTACTCACTTTGTAAAAACTAACACAAAAACTCAATTTTCTCAAAGATTAAAGCATGAAAACTTGTGATTCTTACCTTGATAGAATCAGTAAATCACAAGGAACACGAAAATGTAAATGATTTGAGCTCTAAAACAAGAATCAAGGATTAGGGTTTCGTAGGTGAGGGAGATGAAGAACGGGTGTGTTTGGGAATTTTCTGAAAGAATGCAGAAATGAGCTGCACTAGTCATGTTAAGTGGGTTAAAATCCCACACTGTGTGACACAAGGGTAATTATCAGTTATCTGATATCTTTCATACATCATTTGGCAATCCAAACGAAGTCCAAATTAAATAAACAAACCTGTTCTGTGACCCTTGTCACAAACTGGTCCTAACCACATCATTAAATAATAATAAATATTAAATAAAAATAAAAGCATATAATAACACAATACTAACTTAAGGCCACTTTAGTAATCTTACATCTAGGCCCGATTGAGGATGTTACATGTGGCCTGCTGCAGTAACTCATGCGATCGCATGAGATTTTAGTGCAAATCTCATGCACTCGCATGGGCTCATGCACTCGCATGAGTTTTATGCCTATTTCCCATGCGATCGCATGGCCGTCAGATCCAGCTCACATATTTTTTTGTTTGCTAGTTTGTCGACGTTTTTTAATATAATATATAATATATAAATAATTTATATAATTATTTAAATATTATATTATATTCTTGTGCATAGTTGACTTGTAATTTTAGCTCCGTTGCGTCACGCGTTGAGAGTTGACTCTGGTCCCGGTTCCGGTTTTTCGAACGTCCTTTCGTATAATTTAATATCTTGTACTCTGCATTTTGCGGCTCGTACTCTTGTAATTTTGAGACGTTTCTCATCAATAAATTGAACCACTTGAATTATATCTTGTACATTTGAGCTTTTTGGTCATTTGCGTCTTCAAATCGTCATTTTCTTCTTTTGTCTTCGCACTTATTTATTTAAACGAATATTACATAAAAATAGAACAATTGCAACTAAAAGCTTTACATATTGGAAGGATATTGATACTAAATATATGTTCCTTTTTAGCATTATCAATATTTTTATTTTTTTTAAAAATGGCATGATTTCTTAATAATTAATATTATCTACAAATTAAATCACAAAGAAAAAATTTGGGCTTATCTCCTTGAATAAGTCAGCCGACATTATTAGGAATATTATTTATTTATTTTTATTTTTAATTATCCTTAATTGTATTTATCAAATTAATTAAATTAATAAATGGGCTAAATACAAATACATGGAAAATAAAATAACTCATGGGCCACCATAAATGGTTCGGCCTAGTTGGTCTAGGTTGGGCCCAACATTAAAATTTGATTTTTATATATTGGCCCGAACGATTAAACGAACGCGATTCGAGAGAATTTCGTTATGCGAGAATGATAAAAGTCCACGAAATAAAATATAAAAAATATTTACGAATTCATATGACATTGGAATATCTTAGAAAATTAATTCGGGATTTAAAAATCAAGAAAAGACGATCGTTAGTTTGGAAACGAGACGATTCTTAAAAGTCTAATTGAAACACGTAAGCATGTAATAATACACAAATGTATATTTTCATTTAATAAATAATATTAGAATGTTATCATTTCAATGGAGTCACGTAAATAAATATATTTTATAGCGCTCATCCTTAGTAAGTTTAATACGACATAACACGTAATAGCTTAAAAAAAAATTAGCGTAGAAAATCATAGAATTTAGCTAACGTTCGTCAAATATTTAGCAGAAAGTTATCGTAAAAAGTCGGGTTGTTACAGTGCCGGCCCCTTAAAGAAAAACTCATCCCGAGATTTGGTGTGTGTAGGTAAAGATACTAAGAAGTTAAGACGACACAAAAAACATGTGTCTAAACAAACTTGACGGTATGGATGGTTCTTGCTTTGAGTCTCATGTTTTACAAATGAGTCTATGAAAGAGTATTTACTCTCGATTGAAAACACCACCGAGGGATGGAGATAAAGCGATTTTATCTCACGAAACGTATGAGAGACGGTATCTCGATAAATGAAATGAGGAATGTAAATTGTGAAATCAGAAATTGAACGAAGATAGTATAAGTTAATGAAGACCTGTATCTAATGATAAATGAGTCGTATAAATATAATTCTTCCGTATATGATATGAATGAAGTCGTAACCTCAGATAGTGTGGCATCTAAGGTCGCAGCATTTAAGATGACAATTGAGAAAGTAGGAGAGTAATGTAACATGGTACATGATGATAATAAGGTTGGTCAGGCATCATCATCATCATGATCCATTAGAACTTCCATATAACTTACCATAATATAACAACGTTGACCAGACGTCCTTATATTACACTAATTTATACATCCATTCCAACATTACTCAATAAGTTGAAATAATCCATTCCAACCCTTTACCAGTGTCATTCCGCCAATGCTTTAGAGTTATTATTTTTAAAGCATCCCTCGTGGGATAGATATTTAAAATAGTTGGTCGAAACCAAAATATTTGTAAATTGCCTTAATAAATGGATAATGTGTTATGAAAGAAAATTATGTTGGAATTACCACGTGACAAATTTTATAAATTTTGAAAACGTTCGTGTCAGATCAAGATTGGTTACTAAACCAATAAACTTTTTTTTTTTTTTTTTGGAAAATTGTTAAGAAGCATAAAGTTTTGGAAGATATATAAGGAAGATCCAAGATTTATATAAAAAGTTCGAAGTGTAGAGGGAACAGATAACATTTTCGTCTGAACAATAGGGAGAAAAAATAATGAATGAAGTGAAATATTATCTCTGATAAAATTTGATATTTATCCAAAAGAATTCACGCGAATTCAATGCGCATCTCGAAGAAATGAAATTTTGATAGTTTATGTGAAAAGGTTATCAGTGAGTAGGTTTCCCTTAACTAAAACATTGGGTTTCTTGCTCGATATCTCTCGTATAGATGCAGCTACGGATGGCGAATCCATCGCGACAGGTTCATTTTCCAAAGGAACGAAAGTACTCTTCTAGAGTCATAAAGTCAATCTAAAATCTATAGGGCATCTAACGAAGGCAAAATGCACTCTCGTAACGAAAGTATTGCATTCAACATTTAAAAATTTCTAAAACTAGAAATAAACCTCATCCAAAAATGTAATTGTTAAGAATAGCGCATTGATCCAGACATCAGTGTTAACTTAATACCATTATCTAAATAATGTATTCTAAAATTTTATTTGAATGCAAATAAAATGTTTTAAACCAAACATCCAACTAACAACTCGGTTATAGACTAGGTCCTCTAATGTATCCTAACAATAACCAGTTAGACACACTAAGGTAACCTAATTCCCTATAACCAATGCTCTGATACCAACTACAATGACCCGTCAAAATCACTATTGACGAAGCCCATTATCATTGGTCCCAAAAGCACGGTCATGACCTCTAGCAACAGCGAAAGCAATATCTAGGTACCTGAGAATAAAACATGCGAGTAAAAGTCAACATAAAAATGTTGGTGAGATATATGTTTAATAAAACAACTTAAATATCATTAGACCATAAGATTTAATGTTGAGAAACGTCTTGAAAATATTATTTCATCTATACCGTAAGCACCTGGTAACACAACTTAACTCGTTTTATCTACCCTTTTATGGATCATACACTGTACATGTGTATCTTCTATATCTTCTACGAAGGACTAAACATTCCCTTGAAAACTAGCATGACTAAGAAGGAGGGCGGTCAGGCCCGATAGATTTATCAATAGGATTCGCGCCTACGGTACAGAGCCCGTAGCTACAAGTTACCAAGCTAAGGTATATTTTTGTACAACTCACAGATGAATAATTTACCATTTTTGATTACTTGTGTCTAATATGTAAAAACGAAAAGCATGTATTCTCATCCCAAAAAGATTTAAAATAGTAGAAAAAAAGGTGGGACTATAACTCACCTTAGAGTGCAAAGTAGATAGTAATCCAACAAGCACAAAATAAAATGATCACAGATGATCAAAGGCTCCAACCTAATTACGAAAGTAAGTAAAAGTTTAACTTAGGTCAGGTCAATGCATGATAGTCATAGTGCTTGAAGTGGCTTTGGAATTATGTAACGAAAAGTTTGAATAAGTATTACGTGTACATTCTATTTTTAGTAAAGAAAACTTTGAATAAGTATTACGTGTACATTCTATTTTTAGTAAGTTTCCATTTTTAGAAAATTTCTACTTTTAGTAAGTTTCTATTTTAGAAAAGTTTCTAATTTTAGAAAGTTTATATTTCGGGAAAGTTCTCTTATTTAGAATCTTTCTTATTTAGAAGGTTTTTTATTTAGAAAGTCAACTTAAGTCAAACGAAAAATCAACCAAAAGTCAACTTCAGTCAACCTAAGTCAACTTTGATATTTAATCTATAATTAATTTTAACATCATATATTATAATATTATTTGACATACATAGGTATTTATTTTGATATATTATTTGTCTAATTAAATTAGATTAATTTAATTAACTTATCATAAGCTTAATGACATAGTAGATATATCATAAGTAATTAATTAATAATTATAGATTAATTATATTATAAGCATTTTTTAATTAATAATGAGTTATTAATTATAGTATAAGTATATTAATTAATATAATATTAATCATAACATAAGTTTTAAATAATAACAATTATTAATTTTTATAACCTAAGTATTGGATTATATTAATAAATATTATTTTATCCTTAGTCAATTCAAAAAGTTTTTTTTTTCAAAAAGTAAACAGTCGCGGTCAACGGTCATCTTCAAAAAAATCAATAGTCAACGTTAAAAGTCAACATGACTAAAAAATGATCTTTAAAAGTCATACACACTCATTTTATAATGATGTTGCTATAGTATATGTTCCGGTAGTCGATAAACTTAACAAAAATACAAAACTTAAAATTATGCAAAAATGACTAAACTGCCCACTTTGACATTTTCTAGAAAACTCAGTGGGTTTCAATTTGACAATTGGACAATGCTTAGAGTTCCTTTTTACAGCAAAGTATCTACAGAAAATTTCACAAAGGTTAACTCGACCTGAGCAACTCGCAACGACTGAGACGATTTTGACATTTCAATGATTTTCTATCAGCTTTCCTGAAAACATGTAAAAATGACTAAGTGACCAACTTTGGTAATTTTTAGAATACTAATTAGGCCTCGAATTGACGAAAGACCAATTACAGGAGTTTCTATTTGCATCAAAGATAATTCACAAAAATCATGAAAAGTTAATTCGACTTAGGAAAGGTGTAGTGATCGAAGTGGTTTTGACACTTTAAGTTTCTGATTTTCAGCATTTTAGAAAAATGTACAAGTGCGCTCAGGTGACCCACTTTAACAATTTTTACAAAATTCTACGGACCTCCGTTTGACAAACGGGAAAAGCCGAGAGCCTCTCCTTACTACAAAGTTACAACATGATTTGTTTCAGAAACCCATTCGCATTGAAATGATCACAGCGATCGAATAGATTTTGACAAAACACACTTTCTGCTTCAGCACTTATACAAGTAATATATTTTTATAAGATTTCAAAAATTCATAACTAATTCAAGAAAATTGCAAATGACATGATTGAAAAGCCTAAACTTATTAATTTTTCGACGCGCACTCAACCGTGAACCCAAAAATTTTATATCAGGTGGAACGCATACCGAGTCAACCCGAACTGACCTGGCCGCTTTCAAATTTATTAATATTTTTATTTCAAAACTTGTTTTAATTGTATCTTACAAACCGTTCATCAGATTTTAACGTTCTTCGTATATTTTTGATTCAAAAACACAATCCCGACATGATGGTGATGCTCTAAGGTCTTTAATACTTAGCTAAGATCTAAGTTCTATAACTTAAGGTCTTGCTTATTTAGTTTAAATCAAAGTTTATAGCTTAATAAAACTTGTACTTGTGTCGAAACTAAGAATTTGATGTAACTTTGGTTCATCATCTTGCTCAAACTCTTAGATGAGCTGTATTTTATTTCTTAGTCTTGACTTTGTGTATTGATGGTTAAACCTTGGTTAAAGTGATGCTAAAACATCAAGAGTTGTACACTTGAGGCTTATACGCATCAAGGATGAGAACCGTGATGAGCATCAAACACCAAGAAACCCACCGGAGCACATGTTTACTATTTTTCAGGGTTTGATCAACTCCTGGGCTTCTAGAAAAGTTGATTTCCAGATAGTTTGGTTAGAGTAGATGACTTTTCGTTTAAGACTCGCCTAAATCCGATATACGGTTTAGGATTTATAGCCTCCCGAAAGTCACTACGCCTTTATAATGACGTGCTAAAAAATTCTGACCTACTCGCGCTTGAATCGTCGCCACGATCAAACAACATCGAGTTAGGATCTGAAAAATGGATCGCGGTAAAAGGACTCACATACGGAGCCTTGGCCATTGACCGCACGTCATTTAAGTTTGTATAGAGGTCGTAGCAGCTGAACGAAGTCAGCCCTTTGCTTCGATCTCTATTCTTGTTGAAAACTTACTTTACTTTTTACGTATGATGATGATGATGATGATGATGACACTTAAGACTTAACTTATTTACTTTTAAACCTTTTGGGGACTTAGGTTGAGGACCTTTCGGACCAACATACTACTTGATTACTTATCTCGTATCGACTTTTACCGCACATTCACTGTGAGTTATAGCTCCCTTTTTACTTTAACTATTTTTTAGACTGAGAATACATGCGCTTTTTATGTTTTACATACTAGACACAAGTACTTAAACTTTATATATGTGTGGGTGATATTGAAAGGACCCGTTCATATACATTATAAACGATTCACAATAGTTGATTTCATTGCGAGGTACTTGACCTCCATATGATACATTTTACAAACATTGCATTCGTTTTTAAAAGACAAACTTTCATTTACATCGAAAGTTGACGGCATGCATACCCTTTCATAGTATATTCATCTATAATTGACTTAATAATAATCTTGATGAACTCGACAACTCGAATGCAATGTCTTTTGAAATATGTCATGAATGACTCCAAGTAATGTCTCTAATATGAGCTAATGCATAGCGGAAGATTTCTTTCATACCTGATAATAAACATGCTTTTAAGTGTCAACCAAAAGGTTGGTGAGTTCATAGGTTTATCATAAAATAATAAAATTCATCATTTTGATAGACCACAAGATTTAAATGTTGCATGGTACAAATGGGCTCGAATCCTATACCCACCTGTAATGTACATGCGATATCTTTTAAATACAGTACACCTTTCTCGTGTACGAAATCATCTTTCATAAATCTTAGTAACCGTACACATATCTCGTGCACAAAAATAACATACACATAACCTGTGTATAAAATTATTCTCTCGATACATAACATTCACTTTTCATTGCTTTCATAGCTTGGCTTGGTAATCGACCTTAACATATAATGCGCATAATAATATCCCCAAAACAGAACATCTCGTCTGTATAATAATCATATAAACTTCGAAGTACTAAACACCATACCCACTAGCCCTTCCGTCTAGTGAACATTCTGGGTGGGGGTGTTAAACCCGGTAGCTACCTTTAGGATTCGCGCCAATTAGGCGTGCACTAATTCTCAAAATTAGTGATGTTCCCTAATTCTTAGGTTACCAAGCAATAATAATCAGGGGAAAAATATTCATATCAATTGTGGCAATTATCACGTCCACATAATTCAATGGTGGCAATTATCACGTCCACATAATTCATTCGATGAATGTTTTGCTTGTGTCTATCTCGTCAACATTTATAAACGCATTTCATGTATTCACAGTTCAAAATGTATTTCAAAAGCGTTTAATAAAGCGGTTGTAAAAGTAGCGCATGTATTCTCAGTCCCAAAAATGTAAAGAGTAAAAGGGAATCAAATGAACTCACAAAATGTATTTTGTAGTAAAATTACATATGACTATATTGAACAATGCAGGGTTGGCCTCGGATTCACGAACCTATATCATTTGTTTATTTATTAATGTACATAATCGTAATCGATCAAATTTATATATATATATTTATAACTTTATTAGTTATATTATTTTTATATTGAATATATATATATATATATATATATATATATATATATATATATATATATATATATATATATATATATATATATATATATATATATATATATATATATATAGGTATATATGTTTTATATTTTCATTTTATAAAATAAAATGTTAGTTTTATTATGTTATATATATTAAATATTATACATATACATATATATATATATATATATATATATATATATATATATATATATATATATATATATACACTTTTCATTTGTTTGTTAAAATAGCAATTATAATAATACCAAAACAGTATTAGTAGTGATTAAAATAATAATAATGATAATACTAGTGTTAATAATAATGATGATAATATTAATGATTTTATTAATAATAATATTAATGATAGTTTTAATGATAAATCTTATGATAATAGCAGTAGTTCTTAATAAAATGAAAAGTTTACTAATAATGTTAATGAAAATATTAATTTTGATAATAATACATAATACTTAATAATAATAATAATAATAATAATAATAATAATAATAATAATAATAATAATAATAATAATAATAATAATTGTAACCCTAATCGAAATATAACCCTAATCATAATATTAATAATAAATGATACTTAATACTTGTATAATAATAATAATAGTAATAATAGTTATAATACTACTAATAACGATAACAATGATAAAAATAATTATTATAATATTTAGTACTAATAACAATAATTAATAATAATAAAATTAATAATAATAAATATAAATCTACCTCAAAAGCTTATCAAAAATAAAACTGTCATGAACCAGGCTTAAACCCCCGACCTCTCGCTAACCCAACCAACATCCAAACCGTCCTTCTATATCTATATTTCTATTTTAATATCGCAGACCCATATATATATATATGATCCATATCTATATGTATCTGTTTCTTTAATACGGCCCAGCTCACCTTCGGCCCAATAATCAAGATCAAAACAGCCCACTTAACGATCCATGGGGTATCCTGGGTTTTTAATGGAATCGGTAGTAGCCAAAAAAACGAAGGGTTTTTGTGGGTTAAAGTTGTCGGCCATTAACTGCAAGTTTCTCGAGAATTGATAAAGCAATACATTTAAATATCCAACACGTCTTCTTCTTCTTCTTCTATCAAATAACCGAAGCAGTACTTGTATAGTTGGTTATGGGTCTTTAAACGAAACAGAAAAATACATGTATTTTAATTGTAGTAGCGGTATGTGGTCGATGATGAGGGTGGTTGAGGTGGTGTTCTTGGTGGTGGTGCATAGTGACCGAAACAAAAAAAATATATATAATGGTGTTGGGTTGTTGAGCGGTTGAAGAAAGTAAACACCCAGGTGGTGGATGAAAGGTGGTAAACGCGTACGTTGGTGGAATTTTAATGGTTGTTAAAGTAGTTGTTTAAATGATGATGGTGGTTTAATGGTTTCAGTCGACATAAATAAGGAAAAAGGGTGCTAGGAGATCGATGGTTGATGAAATGTCCCGTTCTTATTGATTAAAAACGTTCCATATTAATTGATTTCGTTGCGAGGTTTTGACCTCTATATGAGACGTTATTCAAAGACTGCATTCATTTTAAAACAAACCATAACTTTTATTTCATCAATAAAGGTTTAAAAAGCTTTACGTAGATTATCAAATAATGATAATCTAAAATATCCTGTTTACACACGACCATTACATAATGGTTTACAATACAAATATGTTACAACAAAATAAGTTTCTTGAATGCAGTTTTTACACAATATCATACAAGCATGGACTCCAAATCTCGTCCTTATTTAAGTATGCGACAGCGGAAGCTCTTAATAATCACCTGAGAATAAACATGCTTAAAACGTCAACAAAAATGTTGGTGAGTTATAGGTTTAACCTATATATATCAAATCATAATAATAGACCACAAGATTTCATATTTCAATACACATCCCATACATAGAGATAAAAATCATTCATATGGTGAACACCTGGTAACCGACATTAACAAGATGCATATATAAGAATATCCCCATCATTCCGGGACACCCTTCGGATATGATATAAATTTCGAAGTACTAGAGCATCCGGTTCTTTGGATGGGGTTTGTTAGGCCCAATAGATCTATCTTTAGGATTCGCGTCAATTAGGGTGTCTGTTCCCTAATTCTTAGATTACCAGACTTAATAAAAAGGGGCATATTCGATTTCGATAATTCAACCATAGAATGTAGTTTCACGTACTTGTGTCTACTTTGTAAATCATTTATAAAACCTGCATGTATTCTCATCCCAAAAATATTAGATTCTAAAAGTGGGACTATAACTCACTTTCACAGATTTTTACTTCGTCGGGAAGTAAGACTTGACCACTGGTTGATTCACGAACCTATAACAACATATACATATATATCAAAGTATGTTTAAAATATATTTACAACACTTTTAATATATTTTGATGTTTTAAGTTTATTAAGTCAGCTGTCCTCGTTAGTAACCTACAACTAGTTGTCCACAGTTAGATGTACTGAAATAAATCGATAAATATTATCTTGAATCAATCCACGACCCAGTGTATACGTATCTCAGTATTGATCACAACTCAAACTATATATATTTTGGAATCAACCTCAACCCTGTATAGCTAACTCCAACATTCACATATAGAGTGTCTATGGTTGTTCCGAAATATATATAGATGTGTCGACATGATAGGTCGAAACATTGTATACGTGTCTATGGTATCTCAAGATTACATAATATACAATACAAGTTGATTAAGTTATGGTTGGAATAGATTTGTTACCAATTTTCACGTAGCTAAAATGAGAAAAATTATCCAATCTTGTTTTACCCATAACTTCTTCATTTTAAATCCGTTTTGAGTGAATCAAATTGCTATGGTTTTATATTGAACTCTATTTTATGAATCTAAACAGAAAAGTATAGGTTTATAGTCGGAGAAAAAAGTTACAAGTCATTTTTGTGTAAAGGTAGCCATTTCAGTCGAAAGAACGACGTCTAGATGACCATTTTAGAAAACATACTTCCACTTTGAGTTTAACCATAATTTTTGGATATAGTTTCATGTTCATAATAAAAATCATTTTCTCAGAATAACAACTTTTAAATCAAAGTTTATCATAGTTTTTAATTAACTAACCCAAAACAGCCCGCGGTGTTACTACGACGGCGTAAATCCGGTTTTACGGTGTTTTTCGTGTTTTTAGGTTTTAAATCATTAAGTTAGCATATCATATAGATATAGAACATGTGTTTAGTTGATTTTAAAAGTCAAGTTAGAAGGATTAACTTTTGTTTGCGAACAAGTTTAGAATTAACTAAACTATGTTCTAGTGATTACAAGTTTAAACCTTCGAATAAGATAGCTTTATATGTATGAATCGAATGATGTTATGAACATCATTACTACCTTAAGTTCCTTGGATAAACCTACTGGAAAAGAGAAAAATGGATCTAGCTTCAACGGATCCTTGGATGGCTCGAAGTTCTTGAAGCAGAATCATGACACGAAAACAAGTTCAAGTAAGATCATCACTTGAAATAAGATTGTTATAGTTATAGAAATTGAACCAAAGTTTGAATATGATTATTACCTTGTATTAGAATGATAACCTACTGTAAGAAACAAAGATTTCTTGAGGTTGGATGATCACCTTACAAGATTGGAAGTGAGCTAGCAAACTTGAAAGTATTCTTGATTTTATGAAACTAGAACTTTTGGAATTTATGAAGAACACTTAGAACTTGAAGATAGAACTTGAGAGAGATCAATTAGATGAATAAAATTGAAGAATGAAAGTGTTTGTAGGTGTTTTTGGTCGTTGGTGTATGGATTAGATATAAAGGATATGTAATTTTGTTTTCATGTAAATAAGTCATGAATGATTACTCATATTTTTGTAATTTTATGAGATATTTCATGCTAGTTGCCAAATGATGGTTCCCACA
Source organism: Rutidosis leptorrhynchoides (assembly GCF_046630445.1). Taxonomy (NCBI): domain Eukaryota; kingdom Viridiplantae; phylum Streptophyta; class Magnoliopsida; order Asterales; family Asteraceae; genus Rutidosis; species Rutidosis leptorrhynchoides. The sequence goes on from NC_092333.1 coordinate 172,478,964, forward strand.
TGTGTTAGGTGACTCACATGGGCTTCTAAGAGCTGATCATTGTAGTGTATATACCAATAGTACATACATCTAAAAGCTGTGTATTGTACGAGTACGAATACGGGTGCATACGAGTAGAATTGTTAATGAAACTGAACGAGGATGTAATTGTAAGCATTTTTGTTAAGTAGAAGTATTTTGATAAGTGTCTTGAAGTCTTTCAAAAGTGTATGAATACATATTAAAACACTACATGTATATACATTTTAACTGAGTCGTTAAGTCATCGTTAGTCGTTACATGTAAATGTTGTTTTGAAACCTTTAGGTTAACGATCTTGTTAAATGTTGTTAACCCAATGTTTATAATATCAAAAGAGATTTTAAATTATTATATTATCATGATATTATGATGTACAAATATCTCTTAATATGATATATATACATTAAATGTCGTTACAACGATAATCGTTACATATATGTCTCGTTTCAAAATCATTAAGTTAGTAGTCTTGTTTTTACATATGTAGTTCATTGTTAATATACTTAATGATATGTTTACTTATCATAATATCATGTTAACTATATATATAACCATATTGATGATGTAGCGTGAGGGTACAAAATAGTATTATTTTTAATACAAAATACTACAAAATATGACACAAGTTTTATTAATTTACGGATGGGATATACCTAAACCTTGCTACAACACTATAGGCAGTGTACCTAATCGTAGAGTAGTGTAGTTTTTAGTAAGTCCGGTTCGTTCCACAGGGAGCTGGTGATACTTACTATATTTTTAACTATATTTATACAAAATATATATAATTATATAAGTAGTAATATTATTATAAAAGGGGGGTTTTACCGTTTAATGACCGGTTTGTTGATTCTATATTTTAAGCGTAAAGATAAATGACGATAATTAAAGTGCGTAAAATAATGACAATAAATAAAATGACAGTAAATAAAATTGCGAGTAATAAAATGACAGTAAATAAAGATACGATGAGAAATATAATAAAAGAATTATGCTTATTTAAACTTCCGTAATCATGATGTTTGACGTGTTGATTTTAATTTATTACCATGGGTTAATTGTCCTTTGTCCTGGTTTATTTGATACGTCTATCTGGTTTTTGTCCATAATAGTCCATCGGTCATAAAAATAAAGTGCGAGTATCCTCGTCAAATTACCCTTATACCCGAAGTCAAATATTCCAACTGATTAAGGATTTAAACTGTGACGCAGTTATCACTTCTGTCAACAATTACACCAGTTATCACTGTATGTAATCCACCCCTGTTTTAATTAGTTTATGAATATTAATTCATCCACTTGATCAGAATGAATAATCAATTACCCAACCCAATTGATTAATTAAATGATTATAACAGATTCCATATGAACATCACTAAATAGGACAACCATAATCATTATTAATTATTAGGTTAATTAATTTGAAGATAGGTTCGACAGACTCCAATGAGTTGTCACTCAATTAGACAATACCCCCCATCTATTAATAGTCAATAGTTCAATTTTCACAAGTGTCGGTCTTTTGCCCAAACCTTAATTATGGTCCAAAGTTCAATAACCCCTTCTTAATATTTTAGCCCAACATCACGATTACTTCGGCTCAAATAAGCATAATAATAACTTAGTTACGATACATTAATGTAAAAAGGTTGAACATAACTTACAATGATTAAAAATAGCGTAGCGTTACACGGACAGAATTTCGACTTACACACTCAAACGATCTCTATCATAAATCTTATTATTATCATAATTTAAAATTAAAATTAAGATTATTGTTATATCTTATTAAGTTAACATTATGATAGAGATATAGAATATAGATATTGATAATTGATATTGATAAATAAGAAAAAGATAGAAAAAGGTGTGTTTTTACATTACGATTACAAAGCCTTTTATAGGCGAATTTAGAAATTGAATTTTCACTTATGACCCCTGACCTATGCTCAATTAACAACTTTTTATTATTTAATATTATTCTTATTATGAATTATTTAAATATTATATTTTATTCTTGTGCATAGTTGACTCGTAATTTTTACACCGTTGCGTCGAGCGTTGAGAGTTGACTCTAGTCCCAGTTCCGGATTTTCGAACGTCCTTGAGTACAATTTTATATTTTGTACTTTGCGTTTTGTAACTTGTACTCTTGTCATTTTTAGACGTTCCTCATCAATAATTTGAACCTTTTTGATTGTATCTTGTACTTTTAAGCTTTTTGGACCTTTGTGTCTTCAATTCGTCGTTTTCGCCTTTTGTCTTCGCACTTATTTAAAATAAACGAATATTACTTGAAAATGGAACAATTGCAACTAAAATCTTGTCTTTCTTGGGGGATTTTGCTATGAAATATATGTTCCTTTTTAGCCTTATCAATATCCCCACACTTGAGCGTTGCTTGTCCTCAAGCAATACAGTCTTGAAATAATATAATACATCACACGAATCACTTCTTTATTCTTCACACTTTGTGCATCAGTGATTTTGATAGAGCTGTATAAACATTGATAGTAACGATATGGTTAAAGGTGGGTGTGTCATCCACAGTTGCCTTGGGTTTAGGACAACGACACTTGCAATCAAATAGCCGATTTACTTTCGGTTTCCAAAGCAAAGTGCACATTTGAAAGGCGGTTTACAGTCCCACATGACTATAAAAATTTAGATCCTTTAAGGAAATTGGATCTTTATGAAAACATTTGATCTTTTGAAAATTCAAGCTAGATTTTACCCTAGACAAGTTTTCTGATTTGATCCATCATCGGTGTTGCAAAATATATTTGTGGATCAATATTTTGGCTAAAACTTTTAGGTTCGTGTAATCCACTGCTATCCCGGTATCGGAAAGTACACATCCAGTTTACTTGTTCCGTATATTATCTTTCGGTAAACTACCGTCCGGTTGTAAAGGAAAGCGATGAACAAGAAACTGTTAAGGCAATGTCCCGTGACATGCAGATAATTATGGTCTTTTAACGTGTCGGAAGCTAGAACTATCCTTGGTAGGAGCGATAGTAAAGATCATCCTATGATTTTTCGGTCTGGCACAAGGTCCTGTCTCCGACCATGCTATGCAACCACCGTTCTTACGGTTGACACCCGATTTGGTTCAGGTGACCTAATGAATTCCAGGTGAATTCCTAGGATTTTACGTTCAATGGTAATGAACGCATTGAAAATGGGTTTTCAGAAAACAAATCGGTTTGTATTTTTGATCAAAATATTTTCTCGTTCAAGCTCGAGTTTAGATATCATTGAATTCCATGAGTTTGAATTCTCAATCTTTAAGGTCAATCTCAAGGATTGAGTAATATCAGTCTTAAAAGATGATTTTTAATCTTTAAGGAGATTATCCTTTCTGGGGATCTGATTCATTAGTCTTATCAAGCTAATTTGCACGGTGCCTCCCCATTGTACGAGATAAATCCTTCTCATGGTTAGGATAAATCTGACCACTTGGCGACCCTGTTTGATGCTGAGGTCCGTGGATTTCCTGCTAATTTTAGAGATGACTTTTCTAGATTTTTCGTCAACCTACAGCTGGTCTGGACGACAACTTCTTGACCTAAATCAAGAAGCGCGTGTCTTTTTCGGAAGACTTTACTTCCTTTTAATGATGGAATTGATTCATCGTGTAGATCCATCTTTCTTTCAAATATATTACAGTAAACCGGGTAAAACTGATTAGTATCATCCAAAACAAAAGTACCTGCAATAATCTTGTACAAAGATATGTGATAGATAATTTTTAATTGAATAACTTGGTACATTCTCCCCACACTTAGTTTCTTTCTTTGCCTTTTTATTCTCCTTTATTCCATTTTAAATGAATTCAAGCATTTTAGGTTGTTTCTCAATTTATTTCCTTTCCGAGGTAACGATAATTTCGGCATTAACACCTAGTTTTATCGTTCATAAATATGTATAAACATGATTTTGAATTCATTTAGTTAAAAAATTTTAAAATTTTCATAATATTTAGAAAATAAGCCAAGTATAAACCCGAGAGAATTTATAACCCTTCCCCACACTTGAGATCATGCAATGCCCTCATTTGCATGAAATCAGACTATAATTATTAATTCATGAGGGTGATTAGTGTAGAAAAGTGATTAAAAATACCCAGTTTGTAATTACAAAGCTCGTCGAATGATAGATGGCGCGCCTCATCGTTCATTCCTTCATTTATTATATCACATTTGTTGTTTTGCATCTTGTCGTCAAAATCAGTACCTTTTGCTGAACTTAATGTTAGTCTTTGAAAGTGCGTTGTTTTACCCTGTTGTTTACATGATAAAATACAAACATATATACATATTTTTAAAGTTGGGTATATTACCCCACGTTCAAAAATTTATAAAATCAAATATATTTTTTTTTGGCATACTTTAAATCAATAAAATTAAAAATAATGATGAAAAAATTTTTCGCCCCGCCCTCGGGTAAAGTAATTTCGGCTCAACGGCCTAGTCTTCAACTCACGACGAATTTTAGAAATCATTTTTTTCAACTTAATGAAATAAAGTAAATTTTTATTTTTAAATTCACACAAAACTTAAAAAGAAAACATATTAATTTCATATAAAACCTAAAAAACAAAAAAATTTCAGAATGGGGGGAGAAAACTAGTTCTTTAGTGTCTGCTAGCGGAAAAGACCAATCAAATTCCATTCTCAGAACTACACGAGAACAGAACAACTAACTCCAAACAGCATTTTCTTTTTAGAATATTTGAATCTCCTCACACTTAGGTAGATGTGGTGTCGAAATTGTGATTAACTTCATCGTCAATTTCTCTTGGACCATAATCAACTTGCATATCTGTGACTTTTGCTTTAAGCCAGTGACCAGCTTTTTCCGTAATATCCACAAATTCAACTAGCTTCGCCTTTTCTTTAGGCGACAGATTGGATACTAACCGGTTATATAACCTAAAGTTTCCCTTACTTTTAGCATCAATAACCCGTTTAAAAAGTTTCTTCATTGAACTGTTAATAACGGGGTTATTTAATTTCGTATCAACTATGGGGTTCTTTATTATCAAGTCATCATTAGGTGTTACTTCATTTTCCCCACACTTAGGCGTTCTATTATTGTTAAGCATTACCGTTGGAGTTGGTAAAACAACATGGTTCTTACCAATCGTTTTTGTCGGTTCAACGGTTTTGGTTTGTGGATATTTAGACTTTCGAATCATAAAGGTGATCGATTTCTCATCATTACTAAGTGTCATTCTACCCTTTCTTACATCAAATAACGCCCCGGTGGACGCTAAGAATGGTCGACCTAAAATTAGAGGAACGTTTGAGTCCTCTTCTATGTCAATGACAATGAATTCGACTAGAAAGGTTAAATTACCTACTTGAACGGGTAGGTTGTCAGCAATTCCAACTGGGTGCTTAATGGTTTGATCAAGGAGTCGAACACTCATATCCGTTGGAGTTAACTCACCTACACCTAATCTCTTATATAATGAAAGAGGCATAACACTCACACTTGAACCTAAATCTGCTAGTGCATCATACATGACACAGTCACTAAGTAGACAAGGAACAATAAATTCACCCGGATCACCTACCCTAGGTGGAGGATTTGGTGGAACTGTCTTCACCGGGTTTACTTCTACTATTTTTGTTTCTTGCACTTTTTTATTCTTCTTCTTCTTCTTTCCAGAGGTATCACAAACTTTATTACCTATTACTTGCTCATACTCAACTCCTTTTCTTGGAAACGGGATGGGTGGTCTGTATGGTGCCACCACTGGCTTTACATACTCGGGTGGTGGTGGTGGTGTAACTTCTTCATTGTTACTTACATCTAAAACTTTCCCATCTTCTGGTATTGGTTTTTCAGAATTTGTTGATATCATGTTAACATTTTCATTCCGAGGATTTACTTCATTATTACTCGGTAGCTTTCCTTGTTCCCTTTCACTCATCAATCTAACAAGAGTACCTACTTGTTTTTCTAGATTTAAAATGGAAGCTTGTTGAGTTCTAAATGACTGCTCAAACCTCTCATTCGTTTGGGTTTGAGTTTCAATAAATTGTGTTTGAGATTCAACTAGCTTAAATACCACTTCTTCCAGATTTGACTTCTCGTCGGTTTGTTGTGGTGGTTTATACAAGCCAGGTCTTTGTTGATTGAAAGTGTTGTTTTGAGTTGGTTGGTTATTCGGACCTTGTTGGTTATACGAGTTATTGTCAGGTCCTTTTGGATTGTAAAGAATGTTTTGATTTCGATTGAAGTTTGGCCTTGGCGGTTGATAATTATTCTGATAACTATTTTCCAGCCTTTGGTTCATGTAGACAACATTCTCCCGTTTTTCATCGTTTGTTCAATGTGACAGTCTTTCATTAAGTGTGGTCCACCGCATTGCTCACAACTGATTCGTATTGCGTGAATATCTTTATTCATCTTTTCCATTCGTCGTTCGAAAGCATCTATTTTTGCGGAAACGGAATCAAAGTCATGGCTAGAATCGGCTCTAGCCGCTTTAGATGAACGAAAAATATCTTTTTCTTGATGCCACTCATGAGAGTGGGAGGCTGTGTTATCAATAATTTTGTAAGCTTCAGTTGCGGTTTTCTTCATAATGGAACCACCAGCTGTTATGTCGATGTCTTTTCGTGTAGCAACGTTGACAACTTGGTAGAATATTTGTACTATTTGATAAGTGTCTAAACTGTGTTGAGGACATCCTCTCAACAACTTTCCAAATCTTGTCCACGCCTCATATAGAGTTTCATTTGGCTTTTGCGCGAACGTAACAATTTCTCCTTGAAGTCTCACGGCTTTGGATGCCGGAAAGAATTGTTTAAGAAATTTTTCAACTAAAACATCCCATGTGTCAATCGCCCCTTCAGGTAACGATTCTAACCAATCTTTGGCTTCTCCCTTTAAAGTCCAGGGAAACAACATGAGATAGATCTGCTCATCTTCCACTTCTCGGATTTTGAATAGTGTACAAATTCTTTTAAACGTACGAAGGTGTTCGTTAGGATCTTCATTCGGTGCACCACTGAATTGGCATTGGTTAGTTACCATGTGTAAAATTTGTCCTTTGATTTCATAATCTGGCGCATTAACTTCTGGCTTAATAATGGCGTGACCTTGGCCCGTGCGTGTGGCTCTCATTCGATCTTCCATACTTAGAGGTTCCGTTACTTCCATAATTGAATTTGTTGAATACGAATCACTAGAGGATTCTGATTTAATGGTTTGTGGCTCAGGAGGAATAATTAGTGGTTCAGGATCTTGGAATTGTCCTTGAATATGCTCCGGGTTCTTAATTGTGAAGTCGGGTTCAAAAGATGGATTATCGGAAATTTGAGTTGGAGTTCTTGTTCGACTAGATGACGATTCTAAAGAAAAATCAACGGCGACAATATTTGCTAGATGTCTTGATCGAGTTACAGGTGGTGAACGTATGAAAGGTGGTGAACGTTTTGCTCGGTGCATTCACAGAATATCCTATTAGTTATAAAAATAAGAAAAACTTATATAAGTTGTCCAATCAATAGACTTTTCTGATTTTGCCCACGTTTCGAATAGCCAAAAGATGCAGCAGAGGGGCAGGATTCGTTTGGTCTCAATATAATTGAGTACTGTTTGGCTCCAATAACCCGGTCCACGTACAAATCCAACTATTACTACGAAACAGAAAATTTTGATGTCTATCAATTTAACCACTTAAAATAAATTTTCGTAATTTTAAGAAATTTAGAGAAGAAGTAGAAAAAAATCTAAGTCCTAAAAACTAGAATGGTGAGAAATAAGAAAGAAAGAGATTGCGCGTCGAAAAAGGTCAAAAAATAAAAAGGTCGAAAAATAGGCGTCGAAAAATAAAAATAAGAAAGTAGTGCGAAATACGGCGTCGTAAAATTCTAAAGCACCTAAAACTTAATCTAAGGAATAAGCACTTAAGGGATTTTACGGCAAAGCCTAAAAATTCTAGAAGTAAAAATAACTATGGCAAAACTAAACTTAATACTAAAAGTTGCGACTATAGTCTAAAAATCTAAAGGTAATAAAACTAAAAAAAAACAATTTTTTTTATAGACAAAATCTTAAAAAATATATATTTTTTTTTAATAATTTTTTTTTTTTTTTTTTTTACGTTTTTGTTTTTTTTTACGTTTTTTTTTTTTAAGTTTTTTTTTTTTTTTTTTTTTTACGTTTTTTTTTTTTTTTTAAAAACGAATTTTTTTTTCTAAAAAAAAAACGTTTTTTTTTTACAATTTTTTTTTTTTTTTTTTAAAAAATGATTTTTTTTACAAATTAATACTTTTTTTATAATTATTATTTTTTTTTCAAAACTTTTTTTTTAATTCATTTACTATTCATGAATAGTAAATGAAAAGAAATTAATTAATTTACTATTCACATGAAAGCGACATGATAGAAATTATTAATTATAATTTACATAATATACCCCTGAAGTATTTAATAAATACGACTTTTTAAAACTTTTACGATTCAAAATATATTCTAAAATATTATTATATTATTATATTCTATTTCAATATTATTATATTATTATATTCTATTTCAATATTATTATATTATTATATTTTATTTCAATATTATTATAATTAAAAATATAGCGTTTTAGCGCTCCCCGGCAGCGGCGCCAAAAACTTGATGATGTAGCGTGAGGGTACAAAATAGTATTATTTTTAATACAAAATACTACAAAATATGACACAAGTTTTATTAATTTACGGATGGGATATACCTAAACCTTGCTACAACACTATAGGCAGTGTACCTAATCGTAGAGTAGTGTAGTTTTTAGTAAGTCCGGTTCGTTCCACAGGGAGCTGGTGATACTTACTATATTTTTAACTATATTTATACAAAATATATATAATTATATAAGTAGTAATATTATTATAAAAGGGGGGTTTTACCGTTTAATGACCGGTTTGTCGATTCTATATTTTAAGCGTAAAGATAAATGACGATAATTAAAGTGCGTAAAATAATGACAATAAATAAAATGACAGTAAATAAAATTGCGAGTAATAAAATGACAGTAAATAAAGATACGATGAGAAATATAATAAAAGAATTATGCTTATTTAAACTTCCGTAATCATGATGTTTGACGTGTTGATTTTAATTTATTACCATGGGTTAATTGTCCTTTGTCCTGGTTTATTTGATACGTCTATCTGGTTTTTGTCCATAATAGTCCATCGGTCATAAAAATAAAGTGCGAGTATCCTCGTCAAATTACCCTTATACCCGAAGTCAAATATTCCAACTGATTAAGGATTTAAACTGTGACGCAGTTATCACTTCTGTCAACAATTACACCAGTTATCACTGTATGTAATCCACCCCTGTTTTAATTAGTTTATGAATATTAATTCATCCACTTGATCAGAATGAATAATCAATTACCCAACCCAATTGATTAATTAAATGATTATAACAGATTCCATATGAACATCACTAAATAGGACAACCATAATCATTATTAATTATTAGGTTAATTAATTTGAAGATAGGTTCGACAGACTCCAATGAGTTGTCACTCAATTAGACAATACCCCCCATCTATTAATAGTCAATAGTTCAATTTCCACAAGTGTCGGTCTTTTGCCCAAACCTTAATTATGGTCCAAAGTTCAATAACCCCTTCTTAATATTTTAGCCCAACATCACGATTACTTCGGCTCAAATAAGCATAATAATAACTTAGTTACGATACATTAATGTAAAAAGGTTGAACATAACTTACAATGATTAAAAATAGCGTAGCGTTACACGGACAGAATTTCGACTTACACACTCAAACGATCTCTATCATAAATCTTATTATTATCATAATTTAAAATTAAAATTAAGATTATTGTTATATCTTATTAAGTTAACATTATGATAGAGATATAGAATATAGATATTGATAATTGATATTGATAAATAAGAAAAAGATAGAAAAAGGTGTGTTTTTACATTACGATTACAAAGCCTTTTATAGGCGAATTTAGAAATTGAATTTTCACTTATGACCCCTGAACTATGCTCAATTAACAACTTTTTATTATTTAATATTATTCTTATTATGAATTATTTAAATATTATATTTTATTCTTGTGCATAGTTGACTCGTAATTTTTACACCGTTGCGTCGAGCGTTGAGAGTTGACTCTGGTCCCGGTTCCGGATTTTCGAACGTCCTTGCGTACAATTTTATATTTTGTACTTTGCGTTTTGTAACTTGTACTCTTGTCATTTTTAGACGTTCCTCATCAATAATTTGAACCTTTTTGATTGTATCTTGTACTTTTGAGCTTTTTGGACCTTTGTGTCTTCAATTCGTCGTTTTCGCCTTTTGTCTTCGCACTTATTTAAAATAAACGAATATTACTTGAAAATGGAACAATTGCAACTAAAATCTTGTCTTTCTTGGGGGATTTTGCTATGAAATATATGTTCCTTTTTAGCCTTATCACATATATATGTCATCATATAGTTTTTACAAGTTTTAACGTTCGTGAATCACCGGTCAACTTGGGTAGTCAATTGTCTATATGAAACCTATTTCAATTAATCAAGTCTTAACAAGTTGATTGCTTAATATGTTGGAAACATTTAATCATGTAAATATCAATCTCAATTAATATATATAAACATGGAAAAGTTCGGGTCACTACAGTACCTACCCGTTAAATAAATTTCGTCCCGAAATTTTAAGCTGTTGAAGGTGTTGACGAATCTTCTGGAAAGAGATGCGGGTATTTCTTCTTCATCTGATCTTCACGCTCCCAGGTGAACTCGGGTCCTCTACGAGCATTCCATCGAACCTTAACAATTGGTATCTTGTTTTGCTTAAGTCTTTTAACCTCACGATCCATTATTTCGACGGGTTCTTCGATGAATTGAAGTTTTTCGTTGATTTGGATTTCATCTAAAGGAATAGTGAGATCTTCTTTAGCAAAACATTTCTTCAAATTCGAGACGTGGAAAGTGTTATGTACAGCCGCGAGTTGTTGAGGTAACTCAAGTCGGTAAGCTACTGGTCCGACACGATCAATAATCTTGAATGGTCCAATATACCTTGGATTTAATTTCCCTCGTTTACCAAATCGAACAACGCCTTTCCAAGGTGCAACTTTAAGCATGACCATCTCTCCAATTTCAAATTCTATATCTTTTCTTTTAATGTCAGCGTAGCTCTTTTGTCGACTTTGGGCAGTTTTCAACCGTTGTTGAATTTGGATGATCTTCTCGGTAGTTTCTTGTATAATCTCCGGACCCGTAATCTGTCTATCCCCCACTTCACTCCAACAAATCGGAGACCTGCACTTTCTACCATAAAGTGCTTCAAACGGCGCCATCTCAATGCGTGAATGGTAGCTGTTGTTGTAGGAAAATTCTGCTAACGGTAGATGTCGATCCCAACTGTTTCCGAAATCAATAACACATGCTCGTAGCATGTCTTCAAGCATTTGTATCGTCCTTTCGCTCTGCCCATCGGTTTGTGGATGATAGGCAGTACTCATGTCTAGACGAGTTCCTAATGCTTGCTGTAATGTCTGCCAGAATCTTGAAATAAATCTGCCATCCCTATCAGAGATAATAGAGATTGGTATTCCATGTCTGGAGACGACTTCCTTCAAATACAGTCGTGCTAACTTTTCCATCTTGTCATCTTCTCTTATTGGCAGGAAGTGTGCTGATTTGGTGAGACGATCAACTATTACCCAAATAGTATCAAAACCACTTGCAGTCCTTGGCAATTTAGTGATGAAATCCATGGTAATGTTTTCCCATTTCCATTCCGGGATTTCGGGTTGTTGAAGTAGACCTGATGGTTTCTGATGCTCAGCTTTGACCTTAGAACACGTCAAACATTCTCCTACATATTTAGCAACATCGGCTTTCATACCTGGCCACCAAAAATGTTTCTTGAGATCCTTGTACATCTTCCCCGTTCCAGGATGTATTGAGTATCTGGTTTTATGAGCTTCTCTAAGTACCATTTCTCTCATATCTCCAAATTTTGGTACCCAAATCCTTTCAGCCCTATACCGGGTTCCGTCTTCCCGAATATTAAGATGCTTCTCCGATCCTTTGGGTATTTCATCCTTTAAATTTCCCTCTTTTAAAACTCCTTGTTGCGCCTCCTTTATTTGAGTAGTAAGGTTATTATGAATCATTATATTCATAGATTTTACTCGAATGGGTTCTCTGTCCTTCCTGCTCAAGGCATCGGCTACCACATTTGCCTTCCCCGGGTGGTAACGAATTTCAAAGTCGTAATCATTCAATAATTCAATCCACCTACGCTGCCTCATATTCAGTTGTTTCTGATTAAATATGTGTTGAAGACTTTTGTGGTCGGTATATATAATACTTTTGACCCCATATAAGTAGTGCCTCCAAGTCTTTAATGCAAAAACAACCGCGCCTAATTCCAAATCATGCGTCGTATAATTTTGTTCGTGAATCTTTAATTGTCTAGACGCATAAGCAATCACCTTCGTTCGTTGCATTAATACACAATCGAGACCTTGCTTTGATGCGTCACAATAAATCACAAAATCATCATTCCCTTCAGGCAATGACAATATAGGTGCCGTAGTTAGCTTTTTCTTCAATAACTGAAACGCTTTCTCTTGTTCATCATTCCATTCAAATTTCTTCCCTTTATGCGTTAATGCAGTCAAGGGTTTTGCTATTCTGGAAAAGTCTTGGATGAACCTTCTGTAGTAACCAGCTAGTCCTAAAAACTGGCGTACGTGTTTCGGAGTTTTCGGGGTTTCCCACTTTTCAACAGTTTCTATCTTTGCTGGATCCACCTTAATACCTTCTTTGTTCACTATGTGACCGAGGAATTGAACTTCTTCCAACCAAAATGCACACTTTGAAAACTTAGCGTACAATTCTTCCTTCCTCAATACTTCTAACACCTTTCTCAAATGTTCACCGTGTTCTTGGTCATTCTTTGAGTAAATAAGTATGTCATCAATGAAAACAATGACAAACTTGTCAAGGTATGGTCCACACACTCGGTTCATAAGGTCCATGAACACAGCTGGTGCATTAGTTAAACCAAACGGCATGACCATAAACTCGTAATGACCGTAACGTGTTCTGAAAGTAGTCTTTGGAATATCATCTTCTTTCACCCGCATTTGATGATACCCGGAACGTAAGTCAATCTTTGAATAAACAGACGAGCCTTGTAGTTGATCAAATAAGTCATCGATTCTCGGTAGTGGGTAGCGGTTCTTGATGGTAAGTTTGTTCAACTCTCGGTAGTCGATACACAACCTGAATGTACCATCTTTCTTCTTGACAAACAAAACAGGAGCTCCCTACGGTGATGTGCTTGGTCGAATGAAACCACGCTCTAAAAGTTCTTGTAATTGGCTTTGCAGTTCTTTCATCTCGCTGGGTGCAAGTCTGTAAGGAGCACGAGCTATTGGTGCAGCTCCTGGTACAAGATCTATTTGAAATTCAACGGATCGATGTGGGGGTAATCCCGGTAATTCTTTCGGAAATACATCGGGAAATTCTTTTGCAATGGGAACATCATTGATGCTCTTTTCTTCAGTTTGTACTTTCTCGACGTGTGCTAGAACAGCATAGCAACCTTTTCTTATTAGTTTTTGTGCCTTCAAATTACTAATAAGATGTAGCTTCGTGTTGCCCTTTTCTCCGTACACCATTAAGGGTTTTCCTTTTTCTCGTATAATGCGAATTGCATTTTTGTAACAGACGATCTCTGCTTTCACTTCTTTCAACCAGTCCATACCGATTATCACATCAAAACTCCCTAACTCTACTGGTATCAAATCAATCTTAAATGTTTCGCTAACCAGTTTAATTTCTCGATTCCGACATATATTATCTGCTGAAATTAATTTACCATTTGCTAATTCGAGTAAAAATTTACTATCCAAAGGCGTCAATGGACAACTTAATTTAGCACAAAAATCTCTACTCATATAGCTTCTATCCGCACCCGAATCAAATAAAACGTAAGCAGATTTATTGTCAATAAGAAACGTACCCGTAACAAGCTCCGGGTCTTCCTGTGCCTCTGCCGCATTAATATTGAAAACTCTTCCGCGGCCTTGTCCATTCGTGTTCTCCTGGTTCGGGCAATTTCTAATAATGTGGCCTGGTTTTCCACATTTATAACAAACTACATTGGCATAACTTGCTCCGACACTACTTGCTCCGCCATTACTCGTTCCGACACCATTTGTTCCTTTCGTTCTATTAACCCCTGGTCCGTAAACCTCACACTTCGCCGCGCTATGACCATTTCTTTTACACTTGTTGCAAAATTTGGTGCAGAACCCCGAGTGATACTTTTCACACCTTTGGCATAGCTGCTTCTAATTGTTGTTGTTGTTGCGGTTATTATTGTTGTTGGGATGATTGTTGTAGTTGCTGTTGCTGTTGTTGTTGTTGTTGTTGTTGGGCCGTTTGTTGTAGTTGCGATTGATGTTGCGATTGTTGGGATAATTGTTGCGATTATTGTTGTAATTGCTGTTGTTGTTGTATTGGTGATTCTTATCACCGTTATCCTCCCACTTTCTTTTGACTTGCTTCACATTGGCCTCTTCAGCAGTCTGTTCTTTAATTCTTTCTTCAATCTGGTTCACTAGTTTGTGAGCCATTCTACATGCCTGTTGTATAGAGGCGGGCTCGTGTGAACTTATATCTTCTTGAATTCTTTCCGGTAATCCTTTCACAAATGCGTCGATCTTCTCTTCCTCATCTTCGAATGCTCCCGGACACAATAGGCACAATTCTGTGAATCGTATTTTGTACGTGGTAATATCAAATCCTTGGGTTCGTAACCCTCTAAGTTCTGTCTTGAGCTTATTGACCTCGGTTCTGGGACGGTACTTCTCGTTCATCAAGTGCTTGAATGCTGACCACGGTAGTGCGTACGCATCATCTTGTCCTACTTGCTCTAGATAGGTATTCCACCATGTTAACGCAGAACCTGTGAAGGTATGCGTAGCGTACTTCACTTTGTCCTCTTCAGTACACTTACTTATGGCAAACACCGATTCGACCTTCTCGGTCCACCGTTTCAATCCGATCGGTCCTTCGGTTCCATCAAATTCCAAAGGTTTGCAGGCAGTGAATTCTTTGTAGGTGCATCCTACACGATTTCCTGTACTGCTAGATCCAAGGTTATTGTTGGTATGTAGCGCAGCCTGTACTGCGGCTATGTTTGAAGCTAGAAAAGTACGGAATTCCTCTTCATTCATATTCAGGGTGTGTCGAGTAGTCGGTGCCATTTCCTTCAAAATAGTCAAATGGAACAAGTTAATCATACAGAATATTAAGAGTAGTTAATAGTATTTCGTAGCATAATATGAACTCATTTATAAAAGCTTTTTCTTCATATTAGCGTTTTATAAGTTTAAATTCGGGTAGTACCTACCCGTTAAGTTCATACTTAGTAGCTAATATACAATTCAACTACTACAATTCTATATGAAAAGCTGATTATAATAATATTTCGCGTTCAAACTTTTATACAATATTTTACAAACTTACAATACCGCTTATTTTACATAAAGCATGAAATATAGCACACAATAACTTTGATACAAGATAGTTGTGAAGATAATTCTAGCTAGTACACAAGTCGTTCAGCAAAGACAATAAAGACACGTAATTCATACGTCCAGAAACAAGTCATGCATTCTGGTTTTACTAGGATTACTTCCCATCCTTGGTCTTGTGGAACATAACCGTTATGGCCGTTGATAAGACAGCGTGTTGTAACATCGTCAAAAGGACAAGGGTTACGTAATGTCCAACAGTCCCGTAACAATCTAAAAACCTCATTTCTTACCCCAATTACCGACTCCGTCACTTGTGGAAACGTTTTGTTTAATAGTTGTAGCCCGATGTTCTTGTTCTCACTTTGGTGAGAAGCGAACATTACTAATCCGTAAGCATAACATGCTTCTTTATGTTGCATGTTAGCCGCTTTTTCTAAATCACGAAGTCCAATATTCGGATATATTGAGTCAAAATAATTTCTTAACCCGTTGCGTAAAATAGCATTTGGGTTCCCCGCAATATATGCGTCAAAGTAAACACATCGTAACTTATGGGTTTCCCAATGTGCTATCCCCCATCTTTCAAATGAAAGTCTCTTATAAACCAAGACATTCTTGGAACGTTCTTCGAATGTCTTACAAACTGATCTCGTCTTAAATAGTTGTGCCGAGGAATTCTGGCCGACTCTAGACAAGATTTCATCAATCATGTCTCCGGGTAGGTCTCTTAAAATATTGGGTTGTCTATTCATTTTGTGTTTTTAAACTGTAAAATAGACAAGAGTTAGATTCATAAAAAAAATACTTATTAATACAAGCAATTTTTACATATATCATAAAGCATAAGAACACTATATTACATATATTACACCACACGAATACAACTATCTTATTCCGACTCGCTCGTTTCTTTTTTTTCGGTTTTGGTTCGTTTTGCCAAGTTTCTAGGGATATATGATGTTCCCCTAATACGAGCCGTCGTTGTCCACATTGGTTTAGAAAAACCTGGTGGTTTAGAGGTTCCCGGGTCATTGTTACAACTTAAGGACTTTGGGGGTTGACGATACATATAAAGTTCATCGGGGTTGGAATTAGATTTCTCTATTTTTATGCCCTTTCCCTTATTATTTTCTTTTGCCTTTTTAAATTCAGTTGGGGTAATTTCTATAACATCATTGGAATTCTCGTCGGAATCCGATTCATCGGAGAATTGGTAATCCTCCCAATATTTTGCTTCCTTGGCGGAAACACCATTGACCATAATTAACCTTGGTCGGTTGGTTGAGGATTTTCTTTTACTTAACCGTTTTATTATTTCCCCCACCGGTTCCGATTCTTCTTCCGGTTCCGATTCTTCTTCCGGTTCCGACTCTTCTTCCGGTTCCTCTTCGGGAACTTGTGAATCAGTCCACGAATCATTCCAATTTACATTTGACTCTTCATTATTATTAGGTGAGTCAATGGGACTTGTTCTAGAGGTAGACATCTATCACATAATATCAAACACGTTAAGAGATTAATATATCACATAATATTCATATGTTAAAAATATATAGTTTCCAACAAAAATGTTAAGCAATCATTTTTAAAGAAAACACGGTCGAATTCCAGAATCACTAATGCATCCTAACAAACTCGATAAGACACACTAATGCAAATTTTCTGGTTCTCTAAGACCAACGCTCGGATACCAACTGAAATGTCCCGTTCTTATTGATTAAAAACGTTCCATATTAATTGATTTCGTTGCGAGGTTTTGACCTCTATATGAGACGTTTTTCAAAGACTGCATTCATTTTAAAATAAACCATAACCTTTATTTCATCAATAAAGGTTTAAAAAGCTTTACGTAGATTATCAAATAATGATAATCTAAAATATCCTGTTTACACACGACCATTACATAATGGTTTACAATACAAATATGTTACAACAAAATAAGTTTCTTGAATGCAGTTTTTACACAATATCATACAAGCATGGACTCCAAATCTCGTCCTTATTTAAGTATGCGACAGCGGAAGCTCTTAATAATCACCTGAGAATAAACATGCTTAAAACGTCAACAAAAATGTTGGTGAGTTATAGGTTTAACCTATATATATCAAATCATAATAATAGACCACAAGATTTCATATTTCAATACACATCCCATACATAGAGATAAAAATCATTCATATGGTGAACACCTGGTAACCGACATTAACAAGATGCATATATAAGAATATCCCCATCATTCCGGGACACCCTTCGGATATGATATAAATTTCGAAGTACTAAAGCATCCGGTTCTTTGGATGGGGTTTGTTAGGCCCAATAGATCTATCTTTAGGATTCGCGTCAATTACGGTGTCTGTTCCCTAATTCTTAGATTACCAGACTTAATAAAAAGGGGCATATTCGATTTCGATAATTCAACCATAGAATGTAGTTTCACGTACTTGTGTCTACTTTGTAAATCATTTATAAAACCTGCATGTATTCTCATCCCAAAAATATTAGATTCTAAAAGTGGGACTATAACTCACTTTCACAGATTTTTACTTCGTCGGGAAGTAAGACTTGACCACCGGTTGATTCACGAACCTATAACAACATATACATATATATCAAAGTATGTTTAAAATATATTTACAACACTTTTAATATATTTTGATGTTTTAAGTTTATTAAGTCAGCTGTCCTCGTTAGTAACCTACAACTAGTTGTCCACAGTTAGATGTACTGAAATAAATCGATAAATATTATCTTGAATCAATCCACGACCCAGTGTATACGTATCTCAGTATTGATCACACCTCAAACTATATATATTTTGGAATCAACCTCAACCCTGTATAGCTAACTCCAACATTCACATATAGAGTGTCTATGGTTGTTCCGAAATATATATAGATGTGTCGACATGATAGGTCGAAACATTGTATACGTGTCTATGGTATCTCAAGATTACATAATATACAATACAAGTTGATTAAGTTATGGTTGGAATAGATTTGTTACCAATTTTCACGTAGCTAAAATGAGAAAAATTATCCAATCTTGTTTTACCCATAACTTCTTCATTTTAAATCCGTTTTGAGTGAATCAAATTGCTATGGTTTCATATTGAACTATATTTTATGAATCTAAACAGAAAAGTATAGGTTTATAGTCGGAGAAAAAAGTTACAAGTCGTTTTTGTGTAAAGGTAGTCATTTCAGTCGAAAGAACGACGTCTAGATGACCATTTTAGAAAACATACTTCCACTTTGAGTTTAACCATAATTTTTGGATATAGTTTCATGTTCATAATAAAAATCATTTTCTCAGAATAACAACTTTTAAATCAAAGTTTATCATAGTTTTTAATTAACTAACCCAAAACAGCCCGCGGTGTTACTACGACGGCGTAAATCCGGTTTTACGGTGTTTTTCGTGTTTTTAGGTTTTAAATCATTAAGTTAGCATATCATATAGATATAGAACATGTGTTTAGTTGATTTTAAAAGTCAAGTTAGAAGGATTAACTTTTGTTTGCGAACAAGTTTAGAATTAACTAAACTATGTTCTAGTGATTACAAGTTTAAACCTTCGAATAAGATAGCTTTATATGTATGAATCGAATGATGTTATGAACATCATTACTACCTTAAGTTCCTTGGATAAACCTACTGGAAAAGAGAAAAATTGATCTAGCTTCAACGGATCCTTGGATGGCTCGAAGTTCTTGAAGCAGAATCATGACACGAAAACAAGTTCAAGTAAGATCATCACTTGAAATAAGATTGTTATAGTTATAGAAATTGAACCAAAGTTTGAATATGATTATTACCTTGTATTAGAATGATAACCTACTGTAAGAAACAAAGATTTCTTGAGGTTGGATGATCACCTTACAAGATTGGAAGTGAGCTAGCAAACTTGAAAGTATTCTTGATTTTATGAAACTAGAACTTTTGGAATTTATGAAGAACACTTAGAACTTGAAGATAGAACTTGAGAGAGATCAATTAGATGAAGAAAATTGAAGAATGAA
Source organism: Rutidosis leptorrhynchoides (assembly GCF_046630445.1). Classification (NCBI taxonomy): domain Eukaryota; kingdom Viridiplantae; phylum Streptophyta; class Magnoliopsida; order Asterales; family Asteraceae; genus Rutidosis; species Rutidosis leptorrhynchoides. The sequence continues at coordinate 172,498,557 of NC_092333.1, forward strand.
AGTGTTTGTAGGTGTTTTTGGTCGTTGGTGTATGGATTAGATATAAAGGATATGTAATTTTGTTTTCATGTAAATAAGTCATGAATGATTACTCATATTTTTGTAATTTTATGAGATATTTCATGCTAGTTGCCAAATGATGGTTCCCACATGTGTTAGGTGACTCACATGGGCTGCTAAGAGCTGATCATTGGAGTGTATATACCAATAGTACATACATCTAAAAGCTGTGTATTGTACGAGTACGAATACGGGTGCATACGAGTAGAATTGTTAATGAAACTGAACGAGGATGTAATTGTAAGCATTTTTGTTAAGTAGAAGTATTTTGATAAGTGTCTTGAAGTCTTTTAAAAGTGTATGAATACATATTAAAACACTACATGTATATACATTTTAACTGAGTCGTTAAGTCATCGTTAGTCGTTACATGTAAATGTTGTTTTGAAACCTTTAGGTTAACGATCTTGTTAAATGTTGTTAACCCAATGTTTATAATATCAAAAGAGATTTTAAATTATTATATTATCATGATATTATGATGTACAAATATCTCTTAATATGATATATATACATTAAATGTCGTTACAACGATAATCGTTACATATATGTCTCGTTTCAAAATCATTAAGTTAGTAGTCTTGTTTTTACATATGTAGTTCATTGTTAATATACTTAATGATATGTTTACTTATCATAATATCATGTTAACTATATATATAACCATATATATGTCATCATATAGTTTTTACAAGTTTTAACGTTCGTGAATCACCAGTCAACTTGGGTAGTCAATTGTCTATATGAAACCTATTTTAATTAATCAAGTCTTAACAAGTTTGATTGCTTAATATGTTGGAAACATTTAATCATGTAAATATCAATCTCAATTAATATATATAAACATGGAAAATTTCGGGTCACTACAGTTGAGGTCGTGGTTGATGGTGGATGGTGTTCGTGTTAGACAGAAAAGTATAGCAGCAACAGCAGAATTTTATCGAGCAGTAGCAGTTCTTGTGTTAGGGTTGTTTTGGGTGTTGATCATGAGGGTAACAAAATAATCATATGATAATTCCGTTTGGTATTGCAATTGGTAACAGTAGTAGTACAATTTGGGATGGTATAAACTTGTCATGTTTTAGTGAGGTTTCATGATGGTTAGTTAATGGTTGAGTTGGCGGTTTGTAATTGACAAGAAGAAAGGAATACTTACAAAAGTGGTGGAGTTCTTGGCATTTAATGAAATCAGTCATAGCAATACGAGTGTTTGATGGTGATATGGGTGGTAGTTTGTTCATGGTGTTGGTGAAGGTGATAGCCGGGAGTGGTGGTTCACGAGTGGTGTTCAAAGATGGTGGGTTTAGTTTTGAAAACTAACTAGAACAAGCGGTCCTTGGTCCTTGGTTTAATCGAAAAGAAGGAAGACAAGAAGTAATAGTAAGAAGAAGATGGAAAATGTTTGTGTTGTTTGCAACTCGGCAGGAAACAGATACATGATATATTAGTGAGATGTGGATGTTAATATAATTATATATTATGTAATACTATCATGTATCAAGTTGTCAACAATAATATAATATGATAAATAAACGTGCATGAATCCTTAGCAGCCATTAATTTGGATTTACATCTACCGACAGTTCTAGTAGGTTATTATATCGTAGCCCGTTGTTAAACAGTGGTAGATAAAAGTTCTTCAGAAAAATCCCATATTTTTAAATTAACTATATTTATTTATTTTGGTCATTATGGTATAAAATTCGATCCTTAATTTGTTAGATAAAAAGTACATCAACTGTCCCTCTCCTTTATGGGTAAAATATAAAAAGTGTTAAAACTTAACCAATAGTTCCTAAATACATTTTTAATAAGCCTAAAATTTATAGAACTCATTTTCGGATCACCGTTTATTTTAAAATCACACATATTCGTTTTTAACTCGTTTAATATCGATCGAATTACTATTGAGCGTTACTGTCGATTATAAAAAATAAATTCAAATATATATATATATATATATATATTCAATATACTTCATTTACATATGTAGATACCTTTTAAATAATAGTTATTATATATTATTTTATTTTACATTATTAGTTCTAACAATTACGTCATATAATATTTTAATTTATATTTCAAATTCATATATTTAAATATATATGTATCTATTTACAAATAGTGGTTCGTGAATCATCGAGAGCAGTCGAAGGTCAATAAATTCATGAAAACGGTTCAAAATCTTGAGACTCAACATTACAGACTTTGCTTATCTTGTCAAAATTATATAAAGATTAAGTTTAAATTTGGTCAGAAATTTCCGGGTCGTCACAGATATAATGGCACAAATTTTTCCCTTAGCTCGGTAACGTTTAACTATTGGTTTATGAACCGGTAGACGCGAATCATAGATATGAATCCATAGGGTTTGACATCCCCACTCGGGCTAGTCACGCTAGCATTTAACGGGTGTTTAATACTTCGTCTATTTTAACGCACTCGCCAAGTGTACTTTTAGGGGGTGATATATTATTTTACGTTAAGTTAGTTACCAAGTACCCACGGTTAAGCATATACTTTTCATAACGTTTTGAATACGAAATATCGTGGTCTACATTACATTGTTGATTACAATAAAACTATAGCTCACCAACATTCGTGTTGACATTTTAAAGCATGTTATTTCTCAGGTGCTTAGACGTTTGTTGCTTCCGATGTATTAGACTCGCTGTTAGACTTGGTGTGTTAGACTTCCGCTGCATTGTTTAGTGATGTCTCAATCATGGAACTTTTATTTTGCATTAACAACTTATGTTACATTTGAACAACGGCTTTGTAATGACCTTTTTATCACGTACTTATATTAATTTCTATTCGTAGAAGCACGCTATCTTTTGTAAAACGCTATCTTTTCATGAATGCAAACTTGTTTTAAAACAGCATATAGTGTTGTAACCTTGTAATGGACCTGTTGTTGATGATCCGTACACATTGATTTTGTACGGGGTGTCACATTCGGTATCAGAGCATTGGTTGTAGGGAATTAGGTTGCATTAGTGTGTCTAAACCCAGTCGAATAGGATTCACTAATAGGACTAATCTACAACTTGCTTGTTTACTTGTTTCTGCAGAACTACTGCATGCTACTGCTTACTATAACTACTATATGTTATTGCTACTACTGCATGCTTGTAACGCCCCGTACAAAACTATCGTGTACGGTTCATCAACAACAGGATCATTACAAGGTCAAACACTATATGCTATTTGAAAACCAGTTTTGCATTCATGAAAAGACAGCGTTTTACAAAAGATAACGTGCTTCATATGAATAGAAGCAGTAACATAAGTATGTGACACAAAGGTCGTTACAAAGCCATTGTTTGAAAATAACATAAGTTGCGAATGCAAAATAAAAGTTCCATGATTGAGACATCCCTAAGTAATGCAGTGGAAAATCTAACACAGCAGGTCTGTAACAGCAAGTCTATAACACCAAGATAGCAAGTCTAATAGCGGAAGCAACAACGTCTAAGCACCTGAGAAATACATGCTTAAAAAGTCAACACGAATGTTGGTGAGCTATAGTTTGTTTGTAATCAGTAATGTAGACCACGAGATTTCAGTGCTTCAACAAGCAGTTTAAATCAGTAATTCGAATTAGTCTGATAAAGTATATGCTTATCTGTGGGCACCCGGTAACTAACTTAACGTAATAGTAATACCCCCTAAAAGTACACTTGGCGAGTGCGTATGTCCTCGAAGTATCAAACACCCATTAAATGCTAGCGCGACTAGCCCGAGTGGGGATGCCAAACCCTATGGATCCATATATAATATTCGTGTTCACCGGTTCAAAACAAATGATTAAACGTTACTGTGCTAAGGGGAATCTTTATGCCGTTATATAACCCACACATATGTAAAGTTTAAGTACTCATGTTTAGTAAGTAAAACATAAAAAGCGCATGTATTCTCAGTCCCAAAAATAGTTAAAGTAAAAGGGAAGCTATTACTCACAGTGAAATAGCAGTAAAAGTTGATATGAAATGTATGCAAGTAGTAAGTCGGTCCGAAAGGTCGTCAACCTAAGTCAAATGTCACTAGGTCAGTATGTTGTCCCAAAAGGTTTAAAAATGCATAAATTAAGTTTAAGTGTTGTAGTGACCCGTCCTAATCCATCTGGACGAATACATTACATTGGGTTACATCGCGAGGTACTTGACCTCTATATGATACATTTTATAAACATTTCATTCATTTTTAAAAGACAAACTTTCATTACATCGAAAGTTTACAGGCATGCATACCATTTCATAATATATCCAAACTATCAATGACTTAATAATAATCTTGATGAACTCAACGACTCGAATGCAACGTCTTTTGAAATATGTCATGAATGACTCCAAGTAATATCTCTAAAATGAGCAAATGCACAGCGGAAGATTTCTTTAATACCAATAAACATGCTTTCAAGTGTCAACCAAAAGGTTGGTGAGTTCATTAGTTTATCATAAACAATCATTTCCATTATTTTAATAGACCACAAGATTTTCATTTCCATTTCTCATAAACATACATCTCATATCAGGCATTTCGCAAACTGCATAAAGATAAAAATCATTCATATGGTGAACACCTGGTAACCGAATTTAACAAGATGCATATAGAATATCTCCATCATTCCGGGACTCCCTTCGGACATGATAAATTCGAAGTACTAAAGCATCCGGTACTTTGGATGGGGCTTGTTGGGCCCAATAGATCTATCTTTAGGATTCACTTCAATTAGGGTGTCTGTTCCCTAATTCTTAGATTACCAGACTAAAAAGGGGCATATTCGGTTTAATAATCCAGCCATAGAATGTAGTTTTAAGTACTTGTGTCTATTTCGTAAAACATTTATAAAAGCAGCGCATGTATTCTCACTCCCAAAAATATATATTGCAAAAGCATTTAAAAATGGAGCAAATGAAACTCACGCATATAAATATTGTAAGATAGTTAATAAAGCATTTGCATGTATTCTCAGCCCAAAAATGTAAAGAGTAAACGGGAGCAAATGAAACTCACATATAATGTATTTTGTAGTAAAAATACATATAACGAGACTGAACAATGCAGGGTTGGCCTCGGATTCACGAACCTATATCAATTTTATATCTATTAAAACATATAATGGAAATCACCTAATTTCATTTATTAATATATGTTATTTACGTAGTTGAAGTTATATAAAATTTATACTAAATTTCGTTAAATTCATATACTTATATTATATCTTGAATTATGTGTTATATATGTTTATTTTGTATATATATCTAAAGTGATTAATATAGTTATATTAATATCTATATATATTTAGTATTATATTAAAAGTACCTAATTTGTTATATGTAAGTATTTATATAAGAAATGTTAATATGTTATATGAAATATCAATATAGTTATAGTATAAGTAATAAGTGTGTTTTTATGTACAAAATATTTATTTGTTAAAAATGATAGTTTTGATATTAATGATTTACTAATTATAATAATAATAACTTTATTAATAATAATAATATTAATAATAATAATGATATTGCTAATAATAATCCTTATGTTAATAATAATAATAATCCTAATAACTATAACAATGATGCTAATACTAGCATTAATGATTAATGATAATAATAATGTTAATCTCAATATTAATGTTAGTAATAATAATAACAATACTTTTATCAATTATTTTAATACTAATGATAATAATAATAGTAACACTTATTTTACTTTTAATAATAACAATGATCTTACAAATTTTAGAACGATAATAATATTCCTAATATCAATAACCTTAATCATAATAACAATATTACTTGTTCTAATACTTGTTTTGATATTGATAATAATAATCAAGATAATAATAATGGTACAAGTAATAATAATAATAAATATAATAAGAAAACTACCTCACTTCATGATAAGCTTTAAAAAAATTATAAGCTGCACTAGCCCGGGCTCAAACCCTTAACCTCTCGCTTTCTCGAACACACACTCAACCAGTTGAACCATTTCATTTTTCTGAACTATAGTGTACCCCAAAAATATATAAACCGATCTTCTTATTTCTATTTCTTCTTCTCCATTTCTAATCTTAATCGGCCAAAATATTCAAATCAATATATCAATGATTTTGATACTTCAACATAATCATAATTAATCAATATTAAGTGATTGTAGTATTTGAAAACGAAAAAAAATAAAAAACAAATAATAAAAATAAAAATGGCCTGCTGTATTCAGCGACTGCACAAACAAAAAAAAATTTTGATTTTCATTTCTGGACTGTTTTAGACAAAAGTTATAAAACGAATTATGTTGCAAATCGATCCTGGGAACTGTTGGAATCTTCAATTGAGCTTGAATTATCAAAACGATTACGAATTTGATGAAAAACGATATGTTGACTTTTTATTTTCAAAACTTTGACTCTAAAATTCATGATCGATAGAAAGATTTGGGAAGTGAGATTTTACAAAAAGATTAACTAGGTGAATACTAACCTAATTGCATTTATAGATTTCAAAAAACAATGCAAAATCGTGTTTTTGCAATTCAAGTTCAAGAACAAAAGAACGGCTCATGTTCTTCTTTAATATTTTTGATAAATTCGCTGTCTTAAATTAATTGTAATTGGTAATTGAGAAAATTGATGAACCGTTTGAATAAATTTTAGTCTGATATCCTGATTTCAATTGATGATTTTATAAAAAAAAAATCGACATAACCTCTCGGGTAAACAGCGAGTAAAAGAAAAAAATAATATGCTGATAATGATGGATTATTACTTGTTACGCGTAATTATATGTATCTGCGCTCTAAATAATATGATGATTTTATATATCTACCTTTTATATATCAATCTTAATATTTAATAAATTAATTAATAATATTAATTCTTTTAATATTATAAATATTGATAATAAAATAATATTAATAACATAAAAATAACAATAGTACAATATTAATAATAATTTTTATTATTATTAATGATACTTTTAATAAAGATAGTAATAATAATAATAACACAAGTTATAATAATACTAGTATTATTAATGATAATAATAATATTAGTAATATTAATAGTAATTTTATATATATCAGATTCGTATCTATAGATTATATATTTTAAGTAATAATATTAATAACACTATTACTGATATTAATAACGATGTTATTATAACACTATTTTATAATTAAATTTAATATAATAGTATTACATATTATTGGTTATGTAATATAACTATATATATTATATAATAACTTATTTTAAGTATTAAATTTTTATATAATTTAACATGTATTAAAATATACATATAATTATATATAGAATTCATATATTTATATATAAATTTATTTTAATTACAACTTAATTATTTTATATTTTATTTTACTTATTTAATTTTAAATGTTTAAATTATATTGTATTATTTCTATTTATTATTATATGTATACTTACATTTATATTTACATATTTAATTACACATAATTGTTCGTGAATCATCGGGAATAGTCCAAAGGTAAATGATTACATGAAAATAGTTTAATATTCAACATTACAGATTTTGCTTATCGTGTCGTAAATCAAATAAGAATTTAAATTTGGTCAGAAATTTTTGGGTCGTCACAGTACCTACCCGTTAAAGAAATTTCGTCCCGAAATTTGATTGGGATGGTCATGGCTGACAATAAATATGTTTTCATGACTCATATGAGTTGGAAAAAGAGTTTTATCATTATTGAGTAATACAGATAAAACTATTTAATTATTCGAAGCATATGAGTGAAGTTATCACAAAATGAAATGAGTAAATACAAGTTCATCTTAATCGGTGACGTAGTCACGGTTGATTTCCGGAATTTCGGGGATTTAAAGATAATCTTCGAATCTATATAAGATTTGATTCTTCGGTAATTCAGGAAATTAGGAGTTCTCTAATTAAATGTGGAGACCTTCCTTGATTTCTTTATCAGATATTTCACTATAAATTAATTTCTTCCATTCCATTACTTTTACCATTCCTATACCCAATTCCCAAATTCAAAAGGTTGTGAAAATGCTTAATCCAGTTTTGATCCTTTTCCTTATCCTGACCATCGCAAAAATCATTCTCCTTTTCCAACTTCCACCGGAGGAATCTGTTTACTTTTACTTCGCCCTTGGGGTTATAGTGTGTCTAATTCTCCCGTGACTTTATGTTGCAATAAATATTGATATACACGGTTTGTAATTCTGTATTATTGTTGAGCTTTATATTTCTTTTTATATTTCGGAGCACCATGCTCTTGTTTTCTCTTCCCGGTTTCAAGTCAAGCGAATAATGGTACAGAATTCGTAAGTATGGAGTTTCGAATGAACATGACTAATGTTCTAAGAGAGAAATTGTAATAGCATGATCTTGATTGGTTAAATTACCAGAGTTTAAGAGAAGATCGAATTTTTAGAAAGATATGTTCTTGATATGTTTAGGGATTATATAGAATGTAAGAGTCGTGTAAATGGCACATGATGACGTTAAGATCTGTGAATCATCACGTTCCATTTAGAACTCAGCATGACTTACTGTAATATAATCACGTTGATCAAGTGTCATTATATTATACTAACTCATGCTTCAGTTCCCAACACTTCTTCAATAACATTCATATTTTAAGTTCGAATTTTCAGAATTTAGAAACTAAAACAGTTTCCTTTCTGATGTAACACTGATATTGCGAAAAGATAAATGATTTCGGATAAGAATAGTTATGAATTATCTTCAGAAATATCGAGGATATTTATAATAGAGGATACAATATTATCATACAATTTTAGAATCAAATTGTGATGAAGAAATTCAATCACGATGATTAAGGAGTAAGATATTCGCTAAAGATTTCATTAGAATCAGAATCATCAGGATTCTTTATGTACAAGTTTAGTCCTTGTGATTTGTCCATCATAAACCGCTTTTTGGTACTAAATTTTCTATTGAGCGTTTCCAACACTCCATTCTTTATCATCATACTTTCGACGGTTAAGGTCGTTTCCAGTTTTTGTTGCTTCATTCAATTTTTCAAATTTCAGAGTATTGATTCGCAGACTGGGTGCTTTTCAGAATGAAAGATCATAATTCTAAGAAATAAATGTTATATCTATACATATAAATGTTGATGTAGAAACGTTGTGAGATTCAAAATACTGATTGCTAATTCTCGGTAGTTGGTATGGCAATTCTTGTCACAAGGTGCGGATGAGTATATGATGGGGTTTCAATGAATGTAATGATTTTTCGGAAAGTCCAAGATCAGGGAAGTTGCTGGTAAGTTTATTGTGACTGTGGTGGAATATAAATGATTCTCCGGTAACGATGACGAAAGGCAACATTATGATAAGGTTAATCCTAGTGAAAGTTGAAATTGATTTTGCTGGAGGTGTGACAAAATTGGCTAATTTGAAAAAGAGTTGCAATGTTATTTTCGGTAATTACAACGCCAAAGAAGCTAGCACAGATACGTGTTAAATGTTTATTCAGTTACCGAGTGTTTTCAGGTGCATAACTATATGCATCAATCTTTTCTTCCGTAGATGAAGTGCGGTTGGTTCACCCTCTTGATTGAGGTGTTTTCAAAAATCATGAAAGGTTTGAACGCAGATTGTAATCGTCAAGATACAAATGAGGTTTAAGATGAAATCAAGTGGCAAACTTGAAGAATTGTTTAGTTTCATATGTTATAATCAATATTTTAATTCATTTTAATTATCCAATGTTGGTATTCCATAATTAGTAGTCCACAGTTAGTAATTCAATAATTCATATATATATATATATATATATATATATATATATATATATATATATATATATATATATATATATATATATATATATATATATATATATATATATATATAATATTCGAATTAATTAATACGTATCGTGACTCATTGTATACATGTCTCAGACTCGATCACAACTCAAAGTATATATATTATTGTAGAATCAACCTCAAACCCTGTATAGCTAACTCGAATATTATGGCATATAGAGTGTCTATGGTTATTCCAAATAATATATATAGATGCCGCCCATATGATATAACGACCCTCAAATTTCCAACATTTATAAATCCTTTCATCATTTATTTTGCCCAAACGAATAATTAAAACTTAATGAGTTAACTTTGATCCTTAACTGTCAACTTTAAAAAGTTATAAAACGCACTAAATAACTTTGTGCAACAAATGACAACTAATAAAAGATGCAATAAAAATGTTCTTACAAACATGGTGTACAAAAAGTAATAACTCAAAACCTAAGGTGTTTAAATAATTAATTTGGAACAATTAAGGAGATATTTTAAACAACCAAAAGTACAAGGACTAAAGTGAAAAAGGTTCCACCTCCTCCCATGAAACCCTAGCCGAAATTTAAAGGGTAAAAAGACCCTTTTGCCCTCAAAATTTCTGCCACCTTAAACCTAACCCTAAAACCTAACTTATTCTCTAAGAAAACCTAACTAAACCCTAATTCTAGATCCTTCCTAGCTCTAGTATAAAAGGAGGTGCAAGGGTTTAGGTTTTTCTCATCTCATTCATCACACAAAAACCCTAAATCTCTCTCCCTCTCTCTTCTTGATTTCGGAATTATAGCCACAACCAAACCACCATCATCTTCAAGTGATCTTTAAGTAATCTTCAAAGGATCTTCATCGCGTTCTTCGTGTTCATCTAGATCTTTAAGTTTGTTCTTCGATATTCAAGTGTTTTGATCTTCATCTTCAAGTTTTCTTCATCTTTTCTTGTTAATCTTCAACATCATTCATCAAGGTAAAAACCTTAGATCCAAACTTTTAGATTCTATCTTTCAATTCATGTTATATTCATAATTATTCATGCATGATCTTAACATCTATATTTTTCATGTATATATATATATATATATATATATATATATATATATATATATATATATATATATATATATATATATATATATATATATATATATATATATATATATATATATATATATATATATGTATATATACATATACATACACCCCTACGGTTTTAAAAAAAATAGAGAAGTTTTGTTTGATCTTCAAAACCCTAGAGATTTGATAAAGGTTTGTTAATAGTTAAAAAAGGAAACAAATAAATATATACCTAATATATATATACATATACGATTCTATATATATTTATATATAAAAAAATATTTTCTATAGATATACATAAATATGCAAGGTTATATAAATAAATAAATAAAATATATAAAAATTATATATATATATATATATATATATAATTTTTATATATTTTATTTATTTATTTATATAACCGTGTATATTTATGTATATCTATATATATATATATATATATATATATATATATATATATATATATATATATATATATATATATACGATACATATATATATATATATATATATATATATATATATATATATATACGATACATACATATGTATATATATATTAAATACATAAAACCCTAATATTACTTAAACCCTAATTAACCTAACCCTAATTTATTAAAATCCTAATTTACTACCTAAACCCTAAACATTAATTATTAAACCCTAATAATCATTACCTAATCATTTAATCATAACCTAATTATTACTTTACTAAACCCTAATCATTAATATTACTTTAATTAATTAAACCTAATCAATTAATACTACTACTTACTACTTAAGCCTAACTACTAATACTACTAATCATTTACTTAATACTACTTATACTATACTACATACTACTACTTACACACCTATACTACTACTTACACTTATAGGGTACTACTTATATTATAATACTTATGTTATAAGATTAAAACATACGCGATATTGAAACTACTCGAACGTCAACGCTACTTAAGGCCTAGGGTGATCCTTGGTACCACTAAGGGACGCTTGTGGATTACGAATGCCAAACATAGATTTTGGTCAAGAAATCATGGGCCAACCGGTAACAATTGGTCATCCTAGTGACTCGGCGGTGGCATAGATGTTTGGGGATGGTGCACAATATCAACCCGACTATAGTAATCAAACACTTAGTTACTTTCACACTTAATAAGTGGTAGACTTATTAAGGAAAACTCACTAGTGTTCAACACTAACTTACTATAAATGGAAACTTTCTAAACGTGGAAACTATCTAAACATGGAAACTTACTAAAAGAGGAAACTTACTAAAAGTGGAAAAGTTTCTAGACATGGCAACTTTCTAAATATGGAATCTTTCTAAAAATGAAAACTTACTAAGAATAGAAACTTAGCAAAACGAACTATACTTAAGTATATACATACGTAAATTTAACTTAAACTCGGGCAAAACATCTAAACTATTCTTAATGTCATTAGGTTGACATTCGGCTCACAATCAACCAACTCATTTATCTTTCTCTTCCAAGGAATAACTCTCTCATCTACTTACTAAAGTGAACTCATAGCCCCAGTCTTTATTGGTAGCAAATTTATTTAACTTATTTGGGGTGAGACACATGCTACTTTTACTATTTACAATTTAGACACAAGTACCAACTATTAAACTATGCTATACCCGGCTATGTCCGACTAAGTCCCTACAGTGATATTTTTAATTGCTCGTTAAATGCATTCTTAATTATTGGAGGTAGGCCTATCGGGAGTAACGTTCCCGATCCATTTGACTAATTCATTATATTACTTAATAATGAAATTAAACCGAAAAGTATAGACACAACTTGTCATTGGGGCAAACTTTGAACGTTTAGTCTAAATATCACGAATTGGCATAACTTTTTGGTCCCTGCGAGATCAACTTTTAAGATCTTTGTGATCTTCTTTGACAACTAAAGATCTGTGTGATCTACTTTATAAACAAAAATCTTGTGGTTTAAAAACAATGATAACTACTTTTGTTAAACCTATGATTTCACTCAACCTTTTTGGTTGACACTTTAGCATGTTTGTCTCAGGTGTTGATTGATCAAGCTTACTTATCTTCTACTTATGTGATGCTACTTGGACATAGAATCTCAAGAACTATCACATTTATTATTCTTGCATTTGAAACATTTACATCATTGTAATTTAAATTCTTGTAACGACATTCTATTTTCTTCCGCTGCGTTATCAATAAAATTTGTTTTTATCATATAGAATTTTTCTTGTATTATTATATGTTGGTTTATTTGATATTAGTGACGTTTTCTTCCAGACCCTATCTGGAGGACGTTACAGAGTGGTATCAGAGCATAACCAGGCTGTTATAGAGAACCAGGATTGCATCTTTATGTGTGCCTTACTTGTTAGTTAGGGTGCCTTAGCAATCTAGGAAACTATAACCTTTCTTGCCTTAGACTTTAAAGCACTTAGGATTGCCTTGTAATCTTAAAACATATGCTTTACAACTTTATCTTAAAAATCTAAATCTCTTTCCTAATGTTAGGATGCCTAACTCTCATCAAGCGAACAAAATGAATCTTTTCGAGCCAACCGAAAAAGTTACTGAAAGGTCTTCCACTGAAAGACCAGTCCAAAGTCCACCTTATGGTTTTAGTAGTCCTCCCTTACCAAATTATAGCCCGGATACTCTACCTACTTCTCCTAATTTTCACCCGACTCAAGGATCTGAAAGCGAAGGAAAAAGCCCTGCTAATTCTGCTGACTCTGGCTCTTATCACTCACTGGTATATAAACCGTGAGTACTCCCGAATGGGATGCTCTTCAAGATCTCCCTAACTACGACAGTGACTTCTCAAATTATGAGCCGGAAGAAGAGCCTATTGAAGAATCATCTGAAAACTCAACTCTAAAGAGAAAGCAACCCGAACCCGCTACTACTGGTGAAACTGGTCCATCATTTTGTAGTAACATGGAGCACGTAATGGTGAAGCGTGATATCATCAACCTTCAGAATAGTTGTGAGAAGAATAGAGAGTATAGCAGACGCCATGTTGCTCGGATAGAAGTGCGTCTAAACAGCCTAGAAAAAGAAAACAAAATCTTGAAGGAAATCATCCAAGAGTCCTTCGACTCTCAAACTGAAAGGCTAGAGAAACTTGTGAAGAATAACATGGACAAAGTGATGGAGAAAGTGATGGCTGAGAAAGAGAAGAAATGAAGCGTATCTTGTTCTTGTTTTCCTATTTATTTATTTTCCATTTTCCTATCTATGCAAAGGCTGTGACTTAAACTATTTCTATTTCCAAATCGTGTAATAAAAAGGTTTGTTTAAAGCCTCGTTCTTAATAATATAAAGTGTTTCGTTTATATCATATTCATCTTTATCTCGCTTAAATTTTTTTTCAAACTTATGACCTATTGGATTTATCAAACTTCTATACACCCACATGTAGTGAAGAATCATGGCTCGTCCAACCGCACCAACTCTTACCACGATGTTTCATAAATTTCTCGTTTGACCACGTCCATTTCATGACTTAACTTTCAAAGATATGAAAGTTGACCAAGTCTATAAAGACTACAACATAAAACTAGTCAACCATAACCCGACAAGTTCGTAACTGTTTTCATGGATGACATTTCGATCTGCTCCAAGAGTGAGAAAGATCATGAGCAACATTTGCAAATTGATTCTTGAACTCTTAAGAAAAAGAACAACTCTACGCAAATGTTTCCAAGTGCAAGTTTTGGCTTAAAATCGACATGTTGTCGACCCAGCTAAGATTACTCTATCCTTAACACACTATATTAGAAATCATCGTTGATCACATATCCTGACCTTATGGAGTGACCTTAGAATGGAAATATGAATTAGTGAAATATAATGACGGTGGCCAACGTGATTATATTACGGTAATTCATAGAAATATTCCAATATCATGACGTATGGAATAGAAAGTGAATCAAAGAAAACTCTCAAGCTATCTGTTCAAAAACCCAAATGCAAGGGTATGAAAGGAGAAAAATGACCATCTTGATATTAGTAGATACGAAGAACTCATTCTAATCAAACTATATATCTATCTCATACTCATTTAACAAACTTTCATGTACCATAAAGGATGTAAACAATCGAATCTTGAAATTTTACATTCATTTATCCTAAATGGATATCTCATGATCATTGATACTTAATCATCACTTGTTATATCCAAATCCTCTCGGTTATTACACTTTCGGTGTAAATTTTCATATGACTTTCAAAAACCCATGTCATCTGAACCCTCAAACGTCGATATTACAAACACCACGTCCAATATTACATTTTTTATGTCGAGATGATAAATATCTCATATGCATAATCTTTTGAAGGATGGAATCTCCATACGTGTAACATTTTGATTAGCATAGTTAAGAAACTTCTGTACTCGTACATCTATTTATAATAGACTACTTGGCACCATGCGAGTAATGGTGTCATACTCAAACAATAATCAATCATTGTCAACTCGAAAAAGGTGAAATAAACTATCTCAAGTTGTGGCTTGAGCTAGACTCATCACATCTGAAAAAATGCTGTAATAATTGAAATGATTCCATCATACTTTAACGTATCCTCCTCTCAGACCAATTAAGGCTGAATTCAAACGATCATTACATAGTTGAAAGTCACTACTTTAGCATTTATTTATACTTGTCTATGCGACTGCCAGTTTATTCATGCCGAGTTCTCGAACTCTCACTATCACTCAAACGATTCAAAGTTGCAAAACTTATTTGAAGTTCTTTCATACATAACTCAAATTCCGAGGGATTTACTCATTTGATGATAATCACATTATCATCCTCCTTACTTTAATGTTAACATTTTTGAGTCCAAGGACTCATGCCCTGATAAAAGTCAATTCACTAGTTTTCACTACCTCGAAACAATTATTACACAATTATTCTCCAGAATTTTAAAATCTTCAATCAATTTTTCTCAAACAAATAATCTCTTAAATACAAGTACCCCGTTTTCCAAAGATTTCTTACACGAGTCTTTATTTCCAAACTATCTCGGAATTTATAAAAATGATTTTTCACTTATGCGATCTGTAAAATCTTATACATAAATATACCTATACATATTTTGACTAGTACATATCAAATTATACTTTCACTTCTACAAATTTCCACTTTGATTAAATAAAAATTACTTTACAAAATTTTACGTAACCCTAGTTGTACTATGAACATCATTTCGTCACCTCCTCTAAAATTACTTTCACTAATTATATAAACATTTTCGCATTTTTAGCAATTTACCTTTGTTTCATCAAATTAAACATTCTTTTAATCAACTCTTTTTCGTATTGTTCAAATTATTTCACATAAAATAATACGTGTTGTACGTAACTCAAGTTTTACTAATAGCTATGCTTCGTTTATATTGTTATATCAAATGTCGCAACTTTTTAAAAATTACTTTGGCTTATTATTAAAACTTTCGTATTGCTCTCCAATGTGTTTGGATCACCTTTATTTTCTTTCTCCGTGCAAGAACGAGACTTACCTCTTTACGTACATCATCTCTTCCTTGCTGTGTTAGTCATTAAGAAGTTTCTACTTCCGGTATTTCACGCCTAAACCACACCGCTCTCGTAAACATTAATTCTATGATCTTTTGAACAAGGAAGCAGAGGTTCCTTCATCTTATAAACAATGATTCACATTCGCATCCGCGTTTAAACTCATCAGTAAAAATAGGCCGACTCGCCATTTGTGCGAAAACACGTTTCTTACTCTGAAGGAGTTACCTTAAACATTTATGAAGATACTCTAAAACATTTCTTCCTTCATGGATTGTAACTAGATGATTATTCTAGTCAAGTTTTAATCTATGGTTCAATATGAAACTGAAATCATAAATCTTAAAGCTACATTCTGAAATTATTTCTAAAGACAAATTCTCATGTATACTGAATGATGTCTTTCATTTAATCGCTCATATTATCCTGAGGTCAATGAATCCTCAACTAACATCTCATTTGTCTATTAGACATCTCTTGAAAACTAAAGGTATTCTGGTTACCTTTCGAAACTTGAAGCTGGTACTATCTCTAACAAACACCAGCCATGCATCAAAATACGTAACTGAAATCTCTACGTACTTCATTCTATTTATCTGCCCTACTATTATGGCATGAACACTTAAGACTTTAATGAGCTCAACGACACATTTACTGCTGGTATAGCATCATCTTTCCTTTTAAAGAAAAACTAGCCAAACGACACCCTTGTTATTCCTTGGAAAATCTCCGCATTTAATGCACTTTGTAAACGACCTATTAAGGTTAAGGATCATGAGATCAAACGTGTAAACAAAACAATATACTTATTGTTAACACTCATTCGAGTTCACATATGGGCCCCGATTGTACCAGGGAACGTGAAAATCAAACTCTATTGTTAAAATCCGTTGAGATTCACGTAGAAGCCCCTAATATACGTGGGAATGCAAAGACCAAATGATACGAAAATACTTCCATCTCTTCTCAACTGCTGATGCAAACGAGAGCTCTACCTAAAACTTCGGGACGAAGTTTCTAATAACGGGGAGGTACTATAACGACCCTCAAATTTCCAACATTTATATATCCTTTCATCATTTATTTTGCCCAAACGAATAATTAAAACTTAATGAGTTAACTTTGATCCTTAACTGTCAACTTTAAAAAGTTATAAAACACACTAAATAACTTTGTGCAACAAATGACAACTAATAAAAGATGTAATAAAAATGTTCTTACAAACATGGTGTACAAAAAGTAATAACTCAAAACCTAAGGTGTTTAAATAATTAATTTGGAACAATTAAGGAGCTATTTTAAACAACCAAAAGTACAAGGACTAAAGTGAAAAAGGTTCCACCTCCTCCCATGAAACCCTAGCCGAAATTTAAAGGGTAAAAAGACCCTTTTGCCCTCAAAATTTAGGCCACCTTAAACCTAACCCTAAAACCTAACTTATTCTCTAAGAAAACCTAACTATACCTTAATTCTAGATCCTTCCTAGCTCAAGTATAAAAGGAGGTGCAAGGGTTTAGGTTCTCATCTCATTCATCACACAAAAACCCTAAATCTCTCTCCCTCTCTCTTCTTGATTTCGTCAATTATAGCTACCACCACACCACCATCATCTTCAAGTGATCTTCAAGTAATCTTCAAAGGATCTTCATCGCGTTCTTCGTGTTCATCAAAATCTTCAAGTGTGTTCTTCGATATTCAAGTGTTTTGATCTTCATTTTCAAGTTTTCTTCATCTTTTCTTGTTAATCTTCAACATCATTCATCAAGGTAAAAACCCTAGATCCAAACTTTTAGATTCTATCTTTCAATTCATGTTATATTCATAATTATTCATGCATGATCTTAACATCTATATTGTTCATGTAAAAATAAAAATAAAATATATACATATACATACACCCCTACGGTTTTTTTTTTAAAAAAAAGAGAAGTTTTGTTTGATCTTCAAAACCCTAGAGATTTGATAAAGGTTTGTTAATAGTTAAAAAAGGAAACAAATAAATATATACCTAATATATATATATATATACATATACGATTCTATAGATATACATATATATATACACGGTTATATATATAAATAAAAAAATATATATAAAAATTATATATATATATATATACATATATACGATACATACATATGTATATATATATTAAATACATAAAACCTTAATATTACTTAAACCCTAATTAACCTAACCCTAATTTATTAAAACCCTAATTTACTACCTAAACCCTAAACATTAATTATTAAACCCTAATAATCATTACCTAATCATTTAATCATAACCTAATTATTACTTTACTAAACCCTAATCATTAATACTACTTTAATTAATTAAACCTAATCGATTAATACTACTACTTAACACTTAACCCTAACTACTAATACTACTTAAACCCTAATACTACTAATCATTTACTTAATGCTACTTATACTATACTACATACTACTACTTACACACCTATACTACTACTAACACTTATAGGGTACTACTTATATTATAACACTTATGTTATAAGATTAAAACATACGCGATATTGTGAAACTACTCGAACGTCAACGCTACTTGTGGCCTAGGGTGATCCTTGGTACCACTATGGGACGCTTGTGGATTACGAATGCCAAACATAGATTTTGGTCAAGAAATCCTGGGCCAACCGGTAATAATTGGTCATCCTAGTGACTCGGCGGTGGCATAGATGTTTGGGTATAGTGCACAATATCAACCCAACTATAGTAATCAAACACTTAGTTACTTTCACACTTAATAAGTGTTAGACTTATTAAGGACAACTCACTAGTGTTCAACACTAACTTACTATAAATGGAAAATTTCTAAACGTGGAAACTATCTAAACATGGAAACTTACTAAAAGAGGAAACTTAGTAAAAGTGGAAAACTTTCTAGACATGGCAACTTTCTAAATATGGAAACTTTCTAAAAATGGAAACTTACTAAGAATAGAAACTTAGCAAAACGAACTATACTTAAGTATATACATACTTAAACTTAACTTAAACTCGGGAAAAACATCTAAACTATTCTTAATGTCATTAGGTTGACATTCGGCTCACGATCAACCAACTCATTTATCTTTCTCTTCCAAGGAATAACTCTCTCATCTGCTTACTAAGGTGAACTCATAGCCCCACTCTTTATTGCTAGCAAATTTATTTAACTTATTTGGGGTGAGACACATGCTACTTTTACTATTTACAATTTAGACACAAGTACCAACTGGTAAACTATGCTATACCCGGCTATGTCCGACTAAGTCCCTACAGTGATATTTTTAATTGCTCGTTAAATGTATTCTTAATTATTGGGGGTAGGCTTATCGGGAGTAACGTCCCCGATACATTTCACTAAGTCATTGTATTACTTAATAATGAAATTAAACCGACAAGTATAGACACAACTTGTCATTGGGGTAAACTTTGAACGTTTAGTCTAAATATCACGAATTGGCATAACTTTTTGGTCCCTGCGAGATCAACTTTTAAGATCTTTGTGATCTTCTTTAACAACTAAAGATCTGTGTGATCTACTTTATAAAAAAAAATCTTGTGGTCTAAAAACAACGATAACTACTTTTGTTAAACCTATGATTTCACTCAACCTTTTTGGTTGACACTTTAGCATGTTTGTCTAAGGTGTTGATAGATCAAGCTTACTTATCTTCTACTTATGTGATGCTACTTGGACATAGGATCTCAAGAACTATCACATTTATTATTCTTGCATTTGAAACATTTACATCATTGTAATTTAAATTCTTGTAACGACATTCTATTTTCTTCCGCTGCGTTATCAATAAAATTTGTTTTTATCATATAGAATTGTTCTCTTATTATAATATGTTAGTTTATTTGATATTAGTGACGTTTTCTTCCAGACCCTATCTGGAGGACGTCACTTATGATATGTCAAAACATTGTATATGTGTCCCGACGATATTTAAAGTGCGTAAAATAAATAACAGAAATTAAATAACGATAAATAAAATTGCGAGAATTAAAATTGCGATAAATAAATTGCGATAATAAATTACGATAAATAAATTGCGATAAATAAATGTAATAAGGAATTAATAGTTAGCTAGGAACAGTTAGCTAGGATTTTGTTAGCGTGGATTCTTAACAAAATTGATGATAGTTAATTTATTTATTTCTAACAAATTTTTATTTTGTCCAATATTTTCTTCATTATGCCACTTGTTGGATTCTGATAAGTCAAAATCCAAATATGAAATTGTATGAAAATGGTTATTCTATGGTGAACGGATGCGTATATCTGTGGATGTAAGTATGATAGTAAATGACTGTTGAATCAGATTCGAAGAATGTACAGTGTAACTTATTAATGTGAAATCTAAATATTCCTCGGGTATTACCTACCCGTTAAAATATTTTCACCATTAACAGTTTGTACAAAAGAATTTTTAATTACCATCTTTATGAAAATATATATATATATATATATATATATATATATATATATATATATATATATATATATATATATATATATATATATATATATATATATATATATTTATATATATATATAATATATAATATATTCTTCAGATATAATATAGATTTAATATGTTAATATGATATTAAACTCATTTGATTTATCGTTAGAACTAGAACACATAATCTCTAAAAAATTAAAAATTATATAATCGTCATGTAGAACGAAGATAAATGATGTAGAACGTCATGTAGAATGATGATTATCCTCGAGATACAGAATGACATGTTGAGACATGTGATGTTGAAATTGGGTTGTTAGTGGTACTGATGTTGATGTTGGTGGTACTGTTGGTGCTAGTGATGTTGCTGAAGCTGGTAGGTTTTGCACCATTTTCTCTAAATTTATTACTCGAGTGCGAAGCTCGTTGACTTCTTCTATTACATCGGGATGATTGGCGGTTGGAACAAGCGAATGAATAAGGTTCATAATTTGGGATATCATATAATCGTTGTGGGATATCCTGGCAATGAGGGTGAATATGGTGTTTCGGATAGGTTCGCGGGTAAATGCTTCAGGTTCTTTGACAAGAGGTGAATTTGGTTGATGGAAAGGATCTCCTTCTTCTTGTCTCCACTGAGTAAGTCGACCACGAACCCATCCCCAATTCATCCAGAATAGATGATGACTAATTTTTTGATCCATTCCGGTCACACTGATTTCGGAGCTCGAGTGAAAATCTATATCGGAATAACTGTCAGAATCCGAGGAATTTGAACTAGTTGAGGGATCCATCTCGTACGATCAGATGAAAGATTTTCGATATGAAATAGAATATAGGATGTAGATTATTACCCTGCAATACATGATTTACATATGCATATATAATACTAAAATCCCATAAGTTACGGAGGAATCTACGGAAGCTATCAGGCAAAGGTAACAATAACAGATATGCTAAGATATGAATTTATCTATACACTGTGTTTGCAATAGAGGCAGTAAGACATGTCTAGACTTTAAGGATGATAAGCAAATAATTTTCAACACTCAATGATAAGCAAAACTTTTAACATGCAGACATGGTCGAAGTCCAGACCCACTAATGCAGCTAAACAACTACTAGTTAGACACACTAATGCAAGACCGAGTTCGCAAAGACCACCACTCTAATACCACCTGTAGTAACCCGTCCTAATCCATCTGGACGAATACATTACATTGGGTTACATCCCGAGGTACTTGACCTATATATGATACATTTTACAAACATTGCATTCGTTTTTAAAAGATAAACTTTCATTACATCGAAAGTTGAGAGGCATGCATACCATTTCATAATATATCCAAACTATGAATGACTTAATAATAATCTTGATGAACTCAACGACTCGAATGTAACGCCTTTTGAAATATGTCATGAATGACTCCAAGTAATATCTCTAAAATGAGCAAATGCACAGCGGAAGAATTTTTAAATACCTGAGAATAAACATGTTTTCAAGTGTCAACCAAAAGGTTGGTGAGTTCATTAGTTTATCATAAACAATCATTTCCATTATTTTAATAGATCACAAGATTTTCATTTTCATTTCTCATAAACATACATCTCATATCAGGCATTTCGCAAACTGCATAGAGATAAAAATCATTCATATGGTGAACACCTGGTAACCGGCCTTAACAAGATGCATATACAATATCCCCATCATTCCGGGACTCCCTTCGGACATGATAAATTCGAAGTACTAAAGCATTCGGTACTTTGGATGGGGCTTGTTGGGCCCAATAGATCTATCTTTAGAATTCACGTTAATTAGGGTGTCTGTTCCCTAATTCTTAGATTACCAGACTAAAAAGGGAAATATTCGGTTTAATAATCCAGTCATAGAATGTAGTTTTAAGTACTTGTGTCTATTTCGTAAAACATTTATAAAAGCAGCGCATGTATTCTCAGTCCCAAAAATATATATTGCAAACGCATTTAAAAAGGGAGCAAATGAAACTCACGCATATAAATATTGTAAGACAATTAATAAAGCATTTGCATGTATTCTCAGCCCAAAAACGTAAAGAGTAAAAGGGAGCAAATGAAACTCACATATAATGTATTTTGTAGTAAAAATACATATGACCAAACTGAACAATGTAGGGTTGGCCTCGGATTCACGAACCTATATCAATTTTATATCTATTAAAACATATAATGGAAATCACCTAATTTCATTTATTAATATATGTTATTTATGTAGTTGTAGTTATATAAAATTTATACTAAATTTCATTAAATTCATATACTTATATTATATCTTAAATTATGTGTTATATATGTTTATTTTGTATATATATATCTAAAGTGATTAATATAGTTATATTAATATCTATATATATTTAGTATTATATTAGAAGTACCTAATTTGTTATATGTAAGTATTTATATAAGAAATGTTAATATGTTTTATATATAGTTATATGAAATATCAATATAGTTATAGTATAAGTAATAAGTGTGTATTTATGTACAAAATATTTATTGGTTAAAAATGATAGTTTTGATATTAATGATTTACTAATGATAATAATAATAACTTTAATAATAATAATAATAATAATAATGATATTGCTAATAATAATCCATATGTTAATAATAATAATAATAATAATCCTAATAACTATAACAATGATGCTAATACTAGCATTAATGATAATAATAATGTTAATCCCAATATTAATGTTAGTAATAATAATAACAATACTTTTATCAATCATTTTAATACTAATGATAATAATAATAGTAACACTTATGTTACTTTTAATAATAACAATGATCTTACAAATTTTAGAGCGATAATAATATTCCTAATATCAATAACCTTAATCATAATAACAATATTACTTGTTCTAATACTTGTTTTGATATTGATAATAATAATCCAGATAATAATAATGGTACAAGTAATAATAATAATAAATACAATAAGAAAACTACCTCACTTCATGGATAAGCTTTAAAAAAAATATAAGCTGCACTAGCCCGGGCTCAAACCCTTGACCTCTCGCTTTCCCTAACACACACTCAACCAGTTGAACCATTTCATTTTTCTGAACTATAGTGTACCCCAAAAATATATAAACCGATCTTCTTATTTCTATTTCTTCTTCTCCATTTCTAATCTTAATCGGCCAAAATATTTAAATCAATATAACAATGATTTTGATACTTCAACATAATCATAATTAATCAATATTAAGTGATTGTAGTATTTGAAAAAAAAATTAAAAAAATTAAAAATAAAAATGGCCTGCTGTATTCAGCGACTTCACAAATAAAATAAAAATTTGATTTTTATTTCTGGACTGTTTTAGATAAAAGTTATAAAACGAATTATGTTGCAAATCGATCCTGGGAACTGTTGGAATATTCAATTGAGCTTGAATTATCAAAACGGTTACGAATTTGATGAAAAACAATCTGTTGACTTTTTATGTTCAAAACTTTGACTCTAAAATTCATGATCGATAGAAAGATTTGGGAAGTGAGATTTTATAAAAAGATTAACTAGGTGAATACTAACCTAATTGCATTTATAGATTTCAAAAAACAATACAAAATCTTGTTTTTGCAATTCAAGTTCAAGAACAAAAGAACGGCTCCTGTTCTTCTTTAATATTTTTGATAAATTCGCTGGCTTAAATTAATTGTAACTGATAATTGAGAAAATTGATGAATCGTTTGAATAAATTTTAGTCTCATATCCTGATTTCAATTGATGATTTTATAAAAAAAAAAAATTGACATAACCTCACGGGTATACAGCGAGTAAAAGAAAAAAAATAATATGCTGATAATGATAGATTATTACTTGTTACGCATAATTATATGTATCTGCACTCTATATATCTGTATTTTGTATATCTGCCTTTTATATATTAGTCTGAATATTTAATAAATATATTAATAATATTAATTCTTTTAATATTATAAATATTGATAATAAAATAATATTAATAACATAAAAAGAACAATAGTACAATATTTATAATAATTTTTATTATTATTAATGATACTTTTAATAAAGATAGTAATAATAATAATAACACCAATTATAATAATACTAGTATTATTAATGATAATAATAATATTAGTAATATCATTAATAATTTTATATATATCTGATTCGTATCTATAGATTATATATTTTAAGTAATAATATTAATAACACTATTACTGATATTAATAATGATATTATTATTACACTATTTTATAATTAAATTTAGTATAATAGTATTACATATTATTGGTTATGTAATATAACTATATATTATATAATAACGTATTTTGAGTATTAAATTTTTATATAATTTAACATGTATTACAATATACATATAATTATATATAGAATTCATATATTTATATATAAATTTATTTTAATTACAACTTAATTATTTTATATTTTATTTTACTTATTTACTTTTAAATGTTTAAATTATATTGTATAATTTCTATTTATTATTATATGTATACTTTCATTTATATTTACATATTTAATTACACACAATTGTTCGTGAATCGTCGGGAATAGTCCAAAGGTAAATGATTACATGAAAATAGTTTAATATTCAACATTACAGATTTTGCTTATCGTGTCGTAAATCAAATAAGAATTTAAATTTGGTCAGAAATTTTCGGTCGTCACAAGTGTCATCATCAACATCATCATTATCATCATCATTCATCAGTACTAATGTAAGTTTAACAAGAATAGAGATCGAAACAAAAGGCTGACTTCGGACACCTGTTACGATCTCTCTACAAATCGAAAAGATGCGTAGTTAGTGGCTATGGCTCCATATGTGAGTCGTCTAACCGCTGACCAGTTTTCAGAACCTAACTCGTCTTTGTTTGACCGTGGAGACGGTTTAAGTGCGAGTAGGTCAGAAATTTCAGCACAACGTTACAAGGGCGTACTGACTTTCGGAAGGCCATAAATCCTAAACCGTATATCGGATTAAGTCGAGGCATAAAAAAAAAGTCATCTACTTGAAACAAACTATCTGAAAATTAATTTTCCAGAAGCCCAGAAGTCTGATCAGACCCTGAAAAACTGCAAACAAGTGCTCCAGTGAGGTTCTTGGTGCTTGATGCTCATCATGGTTCTCATCCTTGATACTTGTAAGCTTCAAGTGTATAACTCTTTGATGTTTTAGCATCACTTGGACCAAGGTTCAACCATCAAAACACAACTAAAAGTAAAATCTATCATTCTACAAGTTTTGAACATCAAGATTGCCTCTTTATTGCATGAATCCAATAAAGCTTCAACCTTTGTCCATTTTACACAAGTTTATGCATCTCCATCATATGTGATGATGAAAACTTGATCTTTATCATCAAAACAAACACAAAAAGGTTCCATGTAAGTGAGATCTACAATAATATCTTAGATCTCAAGTATTAAGAAAACCCTAAGCTAGAAAGCTTTGATCTTTACAAGATTAATGAGACCATAAGCTAGAAAGCTAAGATCTTTAACAAAATAATGAAAGTAATGAGACCATAAGCTAAAAAGCTAAGATCTTTAACATAATAATGAAACCCTAAGCTAAAAATCTTGGATCTTTAGTGTTCTTGAAGATCTTGAAACATAAATCTTGGATCTTTAAGATACATGAAGATTACAAACACAAGTTTGAATCTTTATAACAAAATAACAAGATTAAAGCTAAAAAGATTTAGATCTACAAAATAAGTGAAGATTTAAAGCTAGAAAGTTTGAATCTTCCATGTTCATAAAGGATTCAAACCCAAGTTTGAATCTTTAAGATATAACAAGATCAAAAGCTAAAAGCTAGATCCATAAAATGATGACGATGATGTCATGTGGATGGAGGGGAGAAGAATAAGAAATAAATCAAAAACTTACACTTTTTAGAGTGAGAAAGACTAAAGAGAGAATTAGAGAGTAAGTGTGTGTAATTTGTAAATGAGAGCAAGTGTAAATTGTGAGGAAATAGCTTGGTATTTATAGGAAATGAGGGTGGTGGGAAGGCTTCAAAACCGTAGCCTTTGGGAGGGGACAAGGGGGACCAACTTTTACTTTTTTGGTTAATGGTTGTCTAATGTTGGTGCTTATGTTAGGATCCCATGCAACATTAAGGATAATGCTTAACAAAAATGCTAGTATGTTCCCTCTAATAAATGGGCATTTGTCTTTCATTATTATGAGTCACTAACTTATTATAATTGGGCTAATTAAATAGTCCACTAGCTAGTGTAGGGTGGGCTAAAGTCCAACAAGGTAGAAAGTCCAACAAGACTAACTAGTGTGCTTTTGTAAATTACTAAGCGTAATTAACCATCCAAAAACCCAAGTAATCGTTATTATAAAATAACAATTAGTGTTTTTTAGTCATAATATTCTGATTATGACCAAAGTTAAACGTGTACCGAAATACATAGCTCGTTTCAAACGTCAAGTGACAACAACGGTCGTAAAAGCTTTCGGGGATCAAGTTAAGTGATTACACACTTAATAGTACATTGTAAGATATTAATGAATGTAATTAATCAATAATTAAGATCCCGAAGCATAAACTAGCTCAGTACGCACATATACACAGTTTCGTGAAAGCACAAAGCATAAAAGCAAGTCGAAAAAGCCGGTCGTTACATTACCCACCTGTTAAAGAAAATTTCGTCCCGAAATTTTGAGGAGTGATCAACAATGGTACCGTATTTGACTAAGAAGGAGCGTATCAAAGTTCCGTGAGACTCGTGGGCTCAGAAGTGAGTTATTTACCTTGATAGGTACTTCGGCGTATAAGAGTAAGAATAGGTTTATGCCATTAATTAAGTCTCTTGTCTTAAGAGATTAACAAACTGATTTCATTTCTGGTTAACATGAGTATGTCATCTGAATATACATATCCACAAAAGGGAAGATGATGTTTTTAGCCTTACAGGCATCTTCAGTAAGCTGGATGCATGAAATGCATCATGAATGTTACCAAACTCCTCTAAAACGTTGAGCGCTTATGTCGCAATACCAAGCTGACCGGTAGAATGGAAAACATGGTGATCACAACCATGCGATTTGATGTCTAGATAGTGTTAGCCACGAATTTTACTAACCCCTTGATTTCGAAAGGATACCATAGGCAAAAAGAACCCGATATTTAAGAACGTTTCATTTGACTAAATGAATTGAAATTTTAGTTGAAAGTGACCAATCGGACTTATATGCAATGCAAGCCATAATTATTTATAGTGTCTTCAGGACGGTCTGAACGAACAATGAAGGATATCACCCAGTTTGCCAAACAGCAGGTGAACTCATCCTTAGATTGAATGAAAGCACAGTTCCATAATGTAAATTTATCCTTTCAGTTACATGTTGAAGTTAGGGTTAACATTAACTAGAACAACATATAGTTGTAACCAACGATGGAAGGAATATGTAGAGTAACCACACCTGTGCTATAGAAGTTTTAAGCAGTCCCTTCCAAGAGGATAACAAGATTCATAGATTCTCAAAGTATCTTATATTACATTTTCGAAAGAAAATCGCACGAAAGGTGTGATCTTTGAACGAGAGTGAACACTTCGAGCGGTTTGTTCTGAATTTATCCTTATACTTAGGGGGATGCGTGGATGAGAAGATACGTGAACTCCTAGTCCTAAAGAATGGTTTACTGCAAGTGAAAATAATCCCAAAAGTGATTTCTTTTACCTCAATATACTGATTCATAGAGATGATGTTTACGAGGGTGATGCAATTAGTTGTGAAACATTAAGAGTAGAAATCCACCTAGTGCCTTTCCTACTATAGGGTGACCACTAAGTGTACCTCAGAAAACTGATTTACCGGCTCGCGTTTTTGCCATGTCTAACCTTAAAGGAATATTTTACGAGCGCAAAGACTTCCTAACAAATTTTATAAATCTTCCATCCAAAGTGGCTCAAGAGTTTTTAACAAAGATCTTAATAGTAAGCTCCATCCCTAATGGAGGGCTAGAAGAAGTGTTCTCCATACATGGTGTAGTCTAATACGAAAACCTTTAATAAAATCAACCAAGGAAGTTTTGAAAAACTTTAAACATTTGATGCGACGACATAAACGGAACAAAGTTCCTAGTAAATTTAGAAGTATGTACAACGTGTACCATTTTGCACAAAACTATTTGACTTAAGTTAAACAGCTCAATAAATGAGCGATTTTTTAATAATTTGAAGGTATAGCTTAGTATGTACTAACCCCAAATAAATAAAGGTAAGTTTATTAACTTAATTATATACATACATATATGATTTTACAAATCACATAAGTGACAGAAAAATTTAATTATTTTCATTTGTCCATAAATCTCGTGAGGATTGCGTAAATAAACAACGTGTAAAAATCAACGTGTAAAAACTTTGATAAACATAGTTTTTCGTATTTCAGAGGTTACGAGTTGAAAAAGATCAAGTGAAAAATCTTTGAATCATCGGGTGACATGTTACTAGGTAATGAATTAAATGTAGTTTTGATAATTATCAGAACACAAGTCATTAGGCCAAAAATGTTCACGTGTGAAGCCGTTACTAAAAAGTGAGGTATGAAGGATAGAGCATGAGGATGAGAGGTTAATCACTTCTTGACTTTGCAAAATGCCAAAAAAGTTATGACTAATACTAAAGTCGGAATACTGATGGTGTTAATATCGCTAGATGAGAATCTCTTGGAATAAGTCAGGACTTAGAGTTATGTAAGAAAGAGCATCGCTCCAACAGGTGTGGCAAATAGGATCCCTGGGGTAATGCCATAATTTTGAATGGTTTAAGTATTAGTGGATGCCTGAAGGCTCTGCATGACATGGTAGTGAGTGCCTTCATCACATACACACACACACATGAATCTCTCTGTTCTGACGGTTATAAAGTCTTCATGTTGACTTGGATACGAATAAGCAACGAAAAAGTTTATATAATACGCAACGAAAATTTTATAGAAATTGTTTAAGGTGACAATGTAAGAAGAGAAATGAAATTCTTAGTAAACTAGGGTTATGTACATCACGTACCATTCAAAGTAAAATATCTTTTGAATAAAAGATTTGATTTGTAAAAGTGAAAGTAAAATTTCATATGTATTTGTCAAAGATAAGTAATTATTTACTTTATTTTATATAACATATACGATATCAAAAATTTGCACGAATGGCAAATAAAATAAATTTACTTTATAAAACTTTGAGGGGATTGTACCGTAAAATAGTGTGTGAAAAATTTTGGCAAACAAAATTTTCATATTTCGGAGATTACAAGTTGGAAAAAGGTTGATGAGGATTGAGTAAAAGATTTTGAAAATTTTGTGTGATCTTTGAGGTAATAAAAATCATTGAATTTAAATGTGGTTGATGACTATTGGTGGGGCATAAGTCTTTCAATCAAAAATGCTTAAGTGTAAGGTTGTTGCTTATAAGTGAGATACGAAAGGGAGAGTATGAGGATGAGAATTAACCTCCCATTGATTTTGGAAAATTTTGAACTGGTATGACTAATATCGACGTAAGAAGGATGATGGTATGATTATTATTGAATAAGAAATCTCCCGGGATAAGTTAGGATTCAGAGTCGCGTAAAAATGAGTATCAAATAAGGTTCTCGGGTAGTTTTTAATATAGAATCTGAATCGTTGAGGTGACGGGATACATTTTCCTTTATATATCATTGTGAAAGTTTATCCGTTGCATCGGTTTCTTTTATGGCTAGAGGGTGAGCAGATTTGGTGAGATGGTCAACAATTACCCAGATAGTGTCCTAGCCGCCTACTGTTTTTGGTAGCTTCGTGATGAAATCCATTGTTATTCCTTTCCATTTCCATTTCCATTGTGAGATTTCGGGTTGTTTGTCATGCAACTAATAGGGTTCAACTTCGGGCTACTTCTCTCCCCGTAAACTATTAATGGCTCACCATGCTTGCGAGGTATACGAATGACCTTCTCACTATAAATAACTTTCATTTTCATCCTTGAAAGCCAGTCCGTTCCAACTATTTCATCAAAGCTTCCTATCTTGATGAGTATTAGATTAATCCTAAAGTCCATTCCAAATTTTATATCAAGCTTCCTAACTTGATGAGTATTAGGTTAATCTTAAGATTCATTAAAACCAAATCTTATTATACTATCGCGAAAAATTCTATCAACCTTCTCAAATAATATTTGTTTGTGCATAGGTAACTAATCCTTTCTAACTACTTCATTAAAATTTCCAAGTTTTGTTGGCATGCGGTCATCTCCAAATGACCCACCTGTTAATTTTAACGTACTACCTTAAATCATTCCTCTATCTCTGCCCGCTTACCATTTGCTTGTCCTACATAATACTTAACTCTCATGGTTGTTAATGGCTTATTAGTCATAACACTAAGGTTCTTAGATATAAGGTTTCTATCGCTCTAGTACTAAACAACCTCGAGACAATAAAACTTTGTGACGAAACATACCCTAACTAAAATCAGGATCCATGCGAGTCTCCATAGCTGAGATAACGATTGCTCTATCGCAAGTAAGTCCAAAGATTTTCATATTTGAGAACTTTTCGGGTTTTCAATTCCGCAATCAAGGCCCTTCTTGTACAGTATCTGGGCTACGTGGTTATTCTTTCCCTACCTTTAACAGACCATAGTGCGTATACTCCAGTGGTTTCTACCAAAATTTTCTTTGAATCACTTCATATTCCTTATATAGTAGCATTGGGACTTCTGCATGATTTACTTCAATATAATCACGCTGGCCTGGCATCATTATATTGTACTAAATCGTACGTTCGTTCCAGTATCACTCCATATGGTCAATGTAATGTGATCACTTCAAGTTCTACTCAATTTCATCTAACGGTGCTTTATCTATGCTATCTCAAAACAAATTTACATAATTAATCTCACAGTTTCTCGGTGTGGGTGCGTAGGTTCTGTAGGTCATGCATCGATGCCTAAATGTCCTGAAATTTCTTTAAGATGTTCGGGTTCAGGTAACGTCGTTAGGTTCCTTTATAGAAATTCGATCTGGGTCTCGTGTTGACTTGTACGTGTAGCAAGTGGTAATACGATATGTTTTGAGGTGGCTTCCAAGTCTTTGGGTATGGCTGAGCATCAGCAGAAGACACTATGACCTTGTGAAAGGAGATGCCTTCCCGACTTCTCCAATGCCTAAGAGCGTTAGGGACCTAAGTCCAGAAGTGTTGTTAGATCGTCGAGTAGTGGTGAAGAATGAAAGAGATAAGTGACAGTCATGAAAGCGTACGGAATACGAGTCATCTTGCAAAAACTGAACAACCTTCTAATGTTCATACGTTGTACATGGCTATTTAGGGTGAGCTCAGGGTGCGGTTACTCCGACAAGTCCTCACATATCTCCTCCTCCGAGGATCAACTTTAACGGGCGTGTAATCCGAGGGGTTCTCCTCCTAGATTGCGTGAAGTAATGTTTCGATCTCTAGAATGGTGGAACGGTAGTAACAGGTGGATTACAATACTAGTCCTTAGGGTTAGAGAGATGGAAAAGGGTTCAGAAAAATATCTGAATTGGGAAGGATAAGTTCTCCAAGTCGGTACAGCGAAAAGCAGACGGGTAGCAAGCACGAAATCAGGCATAGTAACTACAGCAGCCTAGATCGTCTACAGCAGTGCGTAGCATGGCAATAGTAACAATATCATACCGATGTAACATGCTAAAAGTAGATAGTAGCATGTAGTAGCGAGAATAAGCAAAATCATACATCGAGTTTACATAGCAGTAAAAGGAAACAGTAGCATGCAGCAAGTTCATACAGCAGTAGAAGTAAGCAGTGGCATGCAATAGTAGTAAGCAGTAACATGCAGTAATATAACACAGTAGCATGCAGCAGGTTCCGCAGAAACAAGTAAACGAGCAAGTTGTAGATTAGTCCTATTAGCGAATCCTACTCGGTCCGGTCTAGACTCACTAATGCAACCTAATTCCCTACAACCAATACTTTGATACCAAATGTGACGCCCGGTACAAAAACATCGTGTACGGTTCATTAACAACAGGATCATTACAAGGTCAAACACTATATGCTATTTGAAAACCAGTTTTGCATTCATGAAAAGACAGCGTTTCACAAAAGATAACGTGCTTCATATGAATAGAAGCAGTAACTTAAGTATGTGACACAAAGGTCGTTACAAAGCCATTGTTTAAAAATAACATAAGTTGCGAATGCAAAATAAAAGTTCCATGATTGAGACATCTCTAAGTAATGCAGCGGAAAATCTAACACAGCAGGTCCGTAACAGCAAGTCTATAACACCAAGACAGCAAGTCTAACAGCGGAAGCAACAACATCTAAGCACCTGAGAAATACATGCTTAAAAAGTTAACACGAATATTGGTGAGCTATAGTTTGTTTGTAATCAGTAATGTAGACCACGAGATTTCAGTGCTTCAACAAGCAGTTTAAATCAGTAATTCGAATCAATATGATAAAGTATATGCTTATCTTTGGGCACCCGGTAACTAACTTAACGTAATAGTAATACCCCCTAAAAGTACATTTGGCGAGTGCGTATGTCGTAGAAGTATCAAACACCCATTAAATGCTAGCGCGACTAGCCCGAGTGGGGATGTCAAATCCTATGGATCCATATCTAATATTCGCGTTCACCGGTTCAAAACCAATGATTAAATGTTACCGTGCTAAGGGGAATCTTTATGCCGTTATATAACCCACACATATGTAAAGTTTAAGTACTCGTGTTTAGTAAGTAAAACATAAAAAGCACATGTATTCTCAATCGTAAAAATAATTAAAGTAAAAGGGAAGCTATAACTCACAGTGAAATAGTAGTAACAGTTGATATGAAATGTATGCAAGTAGTAAGTCGGTCCGAAAGGTCGTCAACCTAAGTCAAAGGTCACTAGGTCAGTATGTTGTCCCAAAAGGTTTAAAAATGCATAAATTAAGTTTAAGTGTCATCATCAACATCATCATTATCATCATCATCATTCATCAATACTAAGGTAAGTTTAACAAGAATAGAGATCGAAACAAAAGGCTGACTTCGGACAGCTGTTACGACCTCTATACAAATCAAAAAGACGCGTAGTCAGTGGCTATGGCTCCGTATGTGAGTCCTCTAACAGATGACCAATTTTTAGAACCTAACTCATCTTCTTTTGACCGGGGCGTTGGTTTAAGTGCGAGTAGGTCAGAAATTTTAGCACAACGTTACAAGGGCGTAGTGACATTCGGAAGGCCATAAATCCTAAACCGTATATCGGATTAAGTCAAGGCCTAAATGAAAAGTCATCTACTTGAAACGATCTATCTGAAAATTAATTTTTCAGAAGCCCAGAAGTCAGATCATACCCCAAAAAACAGCAAACAAGTGCTCCGGTGAGGTTCTTGGTGCTTGATGCTCATCACAGTTCTCATCCTTGATGCTTGTAAGCTTCAAGTGTACAACTCTTTGATGTTTTAGCATCACTTGGACCAAGGTTCAACCATCAACACACAACTAAAAGTAAAATCTATCATTCTACAAGTTTTAAACATCAAGATTGCCTCTTTATTGCGTGAATCCAATAAAGCTTCAACCTTTGTCTATTTTACATAAGTTTATGCATCTCCATCATATGTGATGATGAAGACTTGATCTTTATCATCACAAGAAACATAAAAAGGTTCCAAGTAAGTGAGATCTACAATAATAACTTAGATCTCAAGTATTAAGAAAACCCTAAGCTAGAAAGCTTGGATCTTTACAAGATTAATGAGACCATAAGCTAGAAAGCTAAGATCTTTAACAAAATAATGAAAGTAATGAGACCATAAGCTAAAAAGCTAAGATCTTTAACATAATAATGAAACCCTAAGCTAAAAAGCTTGGATCTTTAGTGTTCTTGAAGATCTTGAAGCATAAAGCTTGGATCTTTAAGATACATGAAGATTACAAACACAAGTTTGAATCTTTATAACAAAATAACAAGATTAAAGCTAAAAAGATTTAGATCTACAAAATAAGTGAATATTCAAAGCTAGAAAGTTTGAATCTTCCATGTTCTTAAAGGATTCAAACCCAAGTTTGAATCTTTAAGATATAACAAGATCAAAAGCTAAAAGCTAGATCCATAAAATGATGATGATGATGTCGTGTGGATGAAGGGGAGAAGAAGAAGAAATAAATCAAAAACTTACACTTTTTAGAGTGAGAAAGACAAGAGAGAGAATTAGAGAGTAAGTGTATGTAATTTGTAAATGAGAGCAAGTGTGAATTGTGAGGAAATAGCTTGGTATTAATAGGAAATGAGGGTGGTGGGGAAGCTCCCAAACCGTAGCCTTTAGGAGGGGACAAGGGGGACCAACTTTTGCTTTTTGGTTAATGGTTGTCTAAAGTTGGTGCTTATGTTAGGATCCCATGCAACATTAAGGATAATGCTTAACAAAAATGCTAGTATGTTCCCTCTAATAAATGGGCATTTGTCTTTCATTATTATTGGTCACTAACTTATTATAATTGGGCTAATTAAATAGTTCACTAGCTAGTGTAGGGTGGGCTAAAGTCCAACAAGGTAGAAAGTCCAACAAGACTAACTAGTGTGCTCTTGTAAATTACTAAGCGTAATTAAACATCCAAAAACCCAAGTAATTGTTATTATAAAATAACAATTAGTGTTTCATAGTCATAATATTCCGATTATGACCAAAGTTAAACGTGTACCGAAATACATAGCTCGTTTCAAACGTCAAGTGACACCAACGGTCGTAAAAGCTTCCGGGGATCAAGTTAAGTGATTACACACTTAATAGTATGTTGTAAGATATTAATGAAAGTAATTAATCATTAATTAAGATCCCAGAGCATAAACTAGCTCAGTATGCATATATACACAGTTTCGTGAAAGCACAAAGCACAAAAGCAAGTCGAAATAGCCGGGTCGTTACAATGCTACTATCTGTTTTGATTGCATGTTACTTCTGTTTGATGCTGTTACTATTACCATGCTATGTACTGCTAGGTTGTTGTAGTGCCTGATTAAGTGCTTGCTATATGTCTTACTGACATGGAAAAAGTTATTTTTCCTTGTTCAGATGTCAGACATTCCGCCTATTATCATTGATTTGGAGAGTGACTCAGATTCATCTGCTACTTTGCCTACTATTGTCGCTGACTCACAGATCCCGTCACCGCTACCCTCTGAAGACTCTGGCGATTCGTCTTCTGGAGATAGTAGACACGCGCTTGACCTCATGGACATCTCAGACGGAGACGAGGATCCCGAGGAGATTCCAGCTCCACCCAGCCCTAGACTCTTGGGGCCACAACACCATTCTGGTAGTACAGTGATCCCTGAGGGAGACGAGGATGGTCCCTTCCGTAACGAGCGTGAACATTGGGTTAGACGCACTGCTGACGGATGGGTCGTACCGATTACACCTGGCAGATATCGACTTATGACCGCCGGCCAGACACATTCTCCCGTACATGATGTACCTGTACCACCTTTGGATGATTCATACAGTTCATCATCGGATGGGACTAGCGAGGAGGATCCCGAGGAGGACCCAGAGGAGGAGCCAGTTCAGCTACCCTCTACCCCGCCGAAGAAGCGATACCGCTTCGATGGTACTGTTATTCCATTGATTAATGGAGGTAAGCCGTTCGTGAACGCACATGGACTGTTGGTTAGGGTCACCGCCCGTAAGCGAGTTGTGCCATATCATGCTCATCCATTCGTGCGTAAGGTCGCCCGTTATGCGCCATCTACTTCTGGTGCACCATCTGAACCACCGGCGCCACCTACACCACCAGCACCACCTGCGCCACCGACATCTCCAACCATAGAGGAGCTAACGAGGGAAGTGCGTACCCTGCGTGCCCGGGTTACTGAGCTCGAGGACCAGGGGTCCCACCTGATGGACATCATTTACCCACCCTCACCCTAGGACTGTTGTATTAGATTTCTTTATGTATCCCGTTAGTAGTTTCCTGTTTTTATTTATGTATTGTACGAACCTTATGAAGCTGTATGCAAATTTTCTTATTATGAATGGAACTACTGTTGTTTGAATTATTGTGTGGCGTTTTATTTAAGTTATTACATGATGGTTTTTGTTCTATCTGCAACTAGTTTGCCATGCTTAGTTAACGTGTATTGTGTTATTTCCATATTGATTACCTATTACTATAATATTATGAATTACTGAGTAATGGATTTTGACTTAAGTCGAAATTTTTGTTTGGAAGATCGATGGAAACGGAAGAGTTCCAAGGGAAATGTCCACAACAGCACAGATTGAGGAGATGATAGCTGCTCGAGTAGCCGCAGCCATGGCAGATGCCAACCCCCAAGCTCCACTGGCTAACCAGAATATTCAGAATAGGTTCACTTATAAGGAATTTTAGAGTTGCAAGCCCCATAATTTCAGTGGTACTGAAGGGCCAGTTGGGCTGATGAGATAGTTTGAAAAGTTAGAATCTGTGTTCCGTGTGAGTAACTGCTCCGAAGTGAATAAGACCAAGTTCGCATCCTGCACGCTGTCGGATGGCGCTTTGACTTGGTGTAAGACCTGGATTCTGATTCTGCCCAGTCGCGCGCCGCGCCATATGTCGCTGGCAGACCACTTTTGTTATTTTAGAGTTTTTAAAAGGGCATTTCGGTCTTTTCGCATTTGAGCCATATTTGAGGACTTAACCTCCTCCACCCATTTCATTTATTCATTTCTTTTTCCTTTTCTTTTCATATTTCTCTCAAGAACTCAAACACCCATTTGATTCAAAGGGATTTTTGGAAAGGAAGAAGCGGGTTTTTATCTTTGGCGTAGTAGACAAGTTAGATCTCCTCGTTCTTAGCTACGCGGTGATACTAGTGGCAAGCTCTAACTCCGAATTTCGTTTTTGTGTTCATCATTCAAATTTGGGGCTTTTGATTGTATGATTCATAGATGGAACCCATTTAGTTGTTCATTGAAGATTAACACTAAGATTCGGGTTTATAAGTGTTAAAGGCGGGTATTGGGTTGGTTAATGATTTAACCATGTTTAAGACTTGAGAATGGTGTATAATCACTAGTATTAGTGATTAGTGATTTATTGGAGACCTTAAGGGTTCTTGTGGTTGACTAATTTTGACTAGAGTCAAAGTTAGGGTTTGTTGATGATTATGACCCGAATGTCGATTCGATGAGGTTTATAAACTTAAAATGGATTAAGTTGAAGTATAAAACCGAGTTAAATATGTTTTGGTGTCAAAACTTGTAATTGGTGAGATTTTGACTTTATGGGTCAAAATTAGGGTTTATGGGCGATTTTGAGAACGATAAGTGTTTAACACTTGTGTTCGGGTTTAATTGGCATATTAGGACCATTGTCACTAGTGTTAGCGATTATTGGTTAGTTTGGGCGCGTTTTATGCTTGGAAGTGCATTTGGGTCGAAATGGCACTAAGTGTCGAATTGGGTTGGTTTATAAGTCAACCCTAATTGTGTGTTGTTGTAATTGTGTAATAACCCAGAATTTTCAGACCAAATTATACTTATGAGATTAATATTTACATAAATTAAACCATACCAACATGATAAGCAATCCAAATTGTTGAGACTTGTGTTTTTGAAAAGAGTTTTACACAACGTTTGACCGTCCAATATGACCGATGATATCACGAACTATATAACATACGATAATTATACGTTTGTGTATATATATGTATTTATATATATTTAACATGATCTAAGGATGGTTTAACATCTCATTGTGTACTAATGACAATGAGTTATAAGTATATTTTGAAACTACTAACTTAAGTTTTCAAAACGATAACTATACGTAACATTCTTTGATATATATATACTTATAATCTATAATGCTTATACATGTATCGTATATATAATGTATTTAATCACTTTTTAAGGACTTAAATACATAAAACAATATAAGTATATTCACAAAAGATAGCTATATTTGAATTCTCGTTCCGTTTCCTCAAGATTTCTATACATATATCTAGGGTATATGTACCCGTATCATACCCAGCTTCTATACATATTTACTATTGGTATATACACATCAAATCAACATCCTAATCAACATTATTACTGCCCTAGATATGAGGTAACTAGGATTTGTCAAGTAGTATGAATTATTAGTAAGAAAACAAAATTAGGAATCCTTTTCTTTCTTTATAAACTAAAAACGTTTATATAAATGAACACCATTTCTTCACCCTATTTTCTCATACCTACACCCTCATTTCTCTCTCAAAATACTCCTAACTTCATACTTGATCATCTCCAAGCATTTTCCCCATCATTTAGCTTCAATTATAAGCCTTAAACACCATAAGAAAACTCTTTCAAGAACATATCAAAATAACCACCCATTTGAAGAAGTTTACTTCCAACCTTTTGATCTAACTCCACCACTCTTTGATTCCAAGATTATTTCTTATCTTTTGTAGTAACTTTGTTCAAGTAACTTGAGGTAGTAACCTTGTTCATAATCTTATTCAATTCATATTCATATAGCTATCTATTTTGTGGTATAAAATTTTAACAACAAGAACATAGTTTGAATGATTTCAAACTTGTTCGCAAACTAAATAGATCCTTCTAACTTGACTTTTAAAACACTTCAAGACCTG
The DNA here is from genome assembly GCF_046630445.1 of Rutidosis leptorrhynchoides. Lineage (NCBI taxonomy): Eukaryota > Viridiplantae > Streptophyta > Magnoliopsida > Asterales > Asteraceae > Rutidosis > Rutidosis leptorrhynchoides. The sequence continues at coordinate 172,538,205 of NC_092333.1, forward strand.
TAATATATCATAATGATATGCTAACCTAACAAGATATATCTTGGTTTTACAAAGAACATCTTAAAAACTGAATCTACGTCGTCGGAGTGCAACCGGGGGCAGTTTTGGGTTGGATAATTAAAAACCATCTTGAACTTTGAATTGGAAGTTCATGTTCTGGAAAAATGATATTTCTTATGAATATGTTAACACATAAAAATTTCATGGTTTAACTCAAAGTGTAAGTATTTTTAGAAAAATGATCATTAAATGTTGTTTTATGATGGAAAATGATCACTTTCATAAGTTTCACCAAAGTTTGACCTATAACCTATGATTTTGAATACAAACTAAGGTATTTTCAGTTCATATTCTTAAAATTTGACTCGATCCAAGGAAGTGGCAAGTTGAACCAACAAAAACGGATTTGTAATGAAGAAACTACGACTAAAACAAGATTGGGTATCCGAAGCTAGTTTAGCTACGAAAATATTTGGAGAAAAAGTAAATTAATCATATCTTTTCTAATTAATATGATATTTTATATATAATTACTTATGATTTGATTTTATATATTTCAGGACCACCCGTAAACAACACGAGAAGATTAATCATAAGACCTCATGATTGTACGCAACACGTCATTTGACAACACGGTATTTTATGTACGCAACACGTCATTTGACAACATGGTACCATGGGTCGAGATTAATTCTGATCAATACGAATACGATGGGGTCTTTATTTATTTTATTTAAGCAACTAATTGTGGACCACTAACATCGGACTGCTAACTACGGACTAAGAAAATATTAAAAGTATTAAAAGTATATATATATATGTAACGATTACTTAAAAAGAAAATATGTTGATGTATTATATATATGGTTAGGTTCGTGATATCTATAGGAGACCAAGTCGAATTAAATACCTTCAAGGCAAAAGTGAGTTTCATTTCTCCATTTTTAATTGCTTTTGCAATATATATTTTTGGGCTGAGAATACATGCGCTGCTTTTATAAATGTTTACAAAATAGACACAAGTACTTAAAAATATATTCTACGTTGAGTTGTACCACTGGCATATTTTCCTGTAGCTTGGTAACTACTATTTACATGGGTATTGTAAATGTGAATCCTGTTGATAGATCTATCGGGCCTGACAACCTCAACCGGACTGAACGACCAGTATTCAACGGTTGCACAGTACTTCATTTTGGTGACTACACTTGGTACGGTGTAGTGAGATTTCATAATAAAGGGAATATGCGACGTTGATTAAATGTTAAGTATGGTTACCAAGTGCTCAACCACTTAGAATGCTTTACATACGCTTGCGAGTGTATTATGTTTATGATTATGAAATCTTGTGGTCTATTAACATATTGAAATGATTGTTATGATAAACCTATGAACTCACCAACCTTTTGGTTGACACTTTAAAGCATGTTTATTCTCAGGTAAGAATTAAGTCTTCCGCTGTGCATTTGCTCAATATAAGGACATTACTTCGAGCCGATCATCGCAATGGGACCAAATGTTTATGACTTCGTCCAGGAGGATTAGGACGGGTCCTTTCAGTTGGTATCAGAGCGGTGGTCATAGCGAACCAGGTCTTGCATTAGTGTGTCTAACTAGTAGTTGTTAGGATGCATTAATGAGTCTGGACTTCGACCGTGTCTACATGTCAAAAGTTTTGCTTATCATTTCTAGTCGGAAATCATCTGCTTATCACCCTTAGTAAATTACCTGCTTATCATTCATAAGTCAAGACACGTTTTACTGCATTTACTGCATTGATAGTGTATAGACGAATTCTTATCTCAGCATATCTGTTATTGCAAACTTTGACTGATATCTTTTCAAAGATTCTCCGTAATTTACGGGATTTTGGTTTTATATATACATATGTAAATTATGTATTGAAGAGTACCAAATCTAACTCCTATAATCTATTCCATACCAAAAATTCATTTTCCCCATTATACAAGATGGATTCCGCATCTAGTTCGAATTCTTCAGATTCCGACAGTTATGCCGATATGGATTTCCATTCGGGCTCCGAAAGCAGCATCACCGGAATGGATCAACCAATTTCCCATCATCTATTCTGGATGAATTGGGGATGGGTTCGTAATATACTAAATCACTGGAGACAAGAAGAAGGTAATCCATTCCATCCACCAAATTGCCCTCTTGGCGATGAACCTGAAGCACTTACCGGCGAACCTATTTGAAACACCATTTTCTCTCTCATTTCTAGAGTATCTCGTCACGATTATATACTATCCCATATTACAAATCTTGTTCATTCGCTCTCTCCAACCGCCAATCATCCCGGTGTACTAGCAGAAGTTAACGAACTTCGCGCTCGCGTGACGACTTTGGAAAACATGGTGCGAAGGTTGCAAACACCAGCAGCATAATCAGCACCACCATCAATAACATCAACAATACCATCATCACCACTAACAAACAACATCCGCATCACACGTCTCGACATCATAATCTGTCCCACAAACATCAACATCATACGCACCATAGATACCAAGGAGTACCAACAATAATGAACGTTGAAGTATTGATCCATAACTTCATTGATATTCTGCGAAGAATATGTGGTTTCAAAAAGTTTTAGAGATTTCTTATTCTAGCTCAAACCGAAAAGCAAATGAAATTAATATCATATTAACTCATTAAATTCATGATTTCATCTGAAGAAAATATATATGTATATATGTTTTCATAAAGATTGTAATTAAAAGTTCTTTTGTACAAAATAATAATGGTGAAATTTTTTTTTAACGGGTAGGTAATACCCGAGGAATAATTAGATTTCATCTTAATAAGTTACATTGTACATTCGTCGAAGCTGATTCAACAGTCATTTACTATCCTACTTACAACCACCGATATACGTATCTGTTCACCGCAGAATAACCATTTTCATTCAATTTCATAATTGAATTTTGACTTCCCAGAATCTAACAAGTGGCATAAGAAGAAAACATATGACAAAATAAAATCTGTTAGAAACAAACAAATTAACTATGAAAATTTTTTATAAGAATCCACGCTAACTGTTCCAGCTAACTGTTCCTAGCTAACTGATTACATTTTATTTATCGCAGTTTATTTATCGCAATTTAATTATCGCACTTTTATTTATCGTCATTTAATTTCTGTAATTATTTTACGCACTTTGAATATCGGGACACATATACAATGTCTTGACATATCATATCGACGCATCTATATATATTATTTGGAATCACCATAGACACTCTATATGCAGTAATGATCAAGTTCTCTATACAGGGTTGAGGTTGATTCTACAATAATATATATAGTTTGAGTTGTGATCGAGTCTGAGACGTATACGGGTCACGACACGTATTAATTAATTCGTATATTATATATTAAACTATATATGAATTATTGGACTGTTACTGTAGACTATCGACTGTGGACTAATGACATTGGACAATTAAAATTAATTAAAATATTGATTATAACATATGAAACTAAACATTTCTTTAAGATTGCCACTTGATTTCATCTTAAACCTCATTGTATCTCGACGATTACAATCAGCGTTCAAATCTATCATGATTCTTAAAAACACCTCAATCGAGAGGATAAACCAACCGCACTTCATCTATGGAAGAAAAGATTGATGCATATAGTTATGCACCTGAAAAACCCTCGGAAACTGAGTAAACGTTTGACACGTATCTGTTCTAGTTCCTTTGACATTTTTATTACCGAAGATCGTTTTGCAATCCCTTTCCAAAGTAGCTAATTTTGTCACAGCTCCAGCAAGTCAACTCCGACTTTTCATCCGAAACAACTTTATTATAACCGCGATATATATGCGTACTCTTTATTGTTACTGGGGAACCTATTATATTCCACAATATTACCATCAGCGATTAATCATTCTAAAAAAACACAATTCTCCTGAAACTACCTCGGTTTGATAACCGATGACCCAGATCAGTTACTTTGAAAATGCTGACGAAGCAGCATGTTGTAGATGATCTTAATGACCAAAAGTTTGATGATAAAGAAAGGAGTGTTAGGAGCGCTCGATAGAAAATTTAGTACCGAAAAGCGGATTATGCGAAACTATGAAGAAAGCCGTGGACAAATCACAAAGAATAAGTTTGCCTTCAAAGAATCCAAATGATTCTGTGCGTGCTGAAATCGTTAGCAAACATCTTATTTCTCATTCTAAACCTTCACAGACAAATCTTCTTCATCATCCATTGATATTAGAAATTCTAAGATATTCTCGTATGTTCTATTATAAATATCCTCCATATTTCTGGCTATATTTTCACAACTATTCTTATCTGAGATCATTTATCTCTCTGTAATATCTGCAACATAAAAGAAACTGTGTTAGTTTCTAAATTCTGAAACCTTCGAGTTTAAAATATGAATGTTTTGAAGTAGTGTTGGGAACTGAAGCATGGATTAGTATAATATAATGACACTTGATCAACGTTATTATATTACAGTAAGTCATGCTGAGTTTCTAATGATGCATGATGATTCACAGTACCATCATCATGTGCCATTTACATGACTCTTACATTCTATCTAATCTCTAAACATATCAAGAGAATATTTTTCTGGATGACTCGGTCTTCTCCAGGGTATTCTGGTAATTTAACAAATGAAAATCATTCTATTACCATTTTCTTCTTAGAGCATTAGCTATGTTCATTCTGAATTTCATATCTACGAATTCCGGACCATTACTCGCTTGACTCGAAGTCGGGAAGAGAAAATGAAAGCATGAAGCTCCGAAAAATAATGAAGAATATAAACTCCGATAATAACCCCGAAATTACAAACTGTGTATATCGATGCAAATAGCAATATAGAGACACATGAGAATTAGAAACACTATAAACACAAGAGTATAGTAGAAGTAAATAGATTCTTCTGGTGGTAGATGAAAAAGAAGAATGACAGATATAAAAGTTAGGAGTATATCAAGAATCAGGACTGGATGGAGCATATTGATGAATGCTTTAAAGCAAGAATCAAGGGAGAAAGAATAGAAGGTGTGAGTCGTGGAAAATAAGGAAATGAAGGGGTGAATTTATAGTGAAATATCCGACAGAGCAATCGAAACAGATTATTGCATAAAATCAAAGAAGATCCTGATTTCCTTAATCACCAAAGAACCAAATCTTATTACGTAAGATTCTCTTTAAATCCCTTAAATCCCGGAAATCAATCATAACTACGTCATCGGTTAAGATGAATATATTTTACTCATCTCACTCTTTTAGGATAGTCTCATTTATATTCTTCGCATAATCGAATCGTTTTATCTACATTACTCAATGATGGTAAAACTCCATTATCACCTTATATTTGTCATGAAAACCTTCTTATTGTTATCCATAACAACCTCTATCAAATTTCGGGGACGAAATTTCTTTAACGGGTAGGTACTGTAATGACCCGGAATTTTTCGACCAAATTATACTTATGAGATTAATATTTACATAAGTTAAACCATACCAACAGGATAAGCAATCCAAATTGTTGAGACTTTTGTTTTTGAAAAGAGTTTTACACAACGTTTGACCGTCCAATATGACCGATGATATCACGAACTATATAACATACGATAATTATACGTTTGTGTATATATATGTATTTATATATATTTAACATGATCTAAGGATGGTTTAACATCTCATTGTGTACTAATGACAATGAGTTATAAGTATATTTTGAAACTACTAACTTAAGTTTTCAAAACGATAACTATACGTAACATTCTTTGATATATATACTTATAATCTATAATGCTTATACATGTATCGTATATATAATGTATTTAATCACTTTTTAAGGACTTAAATACATAAAACAATATAAGTATATTCACAAAAGATAGCTATATTTGAATTCTCGTTCCGTTTCCTCAAGATTTCTATACGTATATCTAGGGTATATGTACCCGTATCATACCCAGCTTCTATACGTATTTACTATTGGTATATACACATCAAATCAACATCCTAATCAACATTATTACTGCCCTAGATATGAGGTAACTAGGATTTGTCAAGTTGTATGAATTATAAGCCTTAAACACCTAACTTCATACTTGATCATCTTCAAGCATTTTTCCCATCATTTAGCTTCAATTATAAGCCTTAAACACCATAAGAAAACTCTTTCAAGAACATATCAAAATAACCACCCATTTGAAGAAGTTTACTTCCAACCTTTTGATCTAACTCCACCACTCTTTGATTCCAAGATTATTTCTTATCTTTTGCAGTAACTTTGTCCAAGTAACTTGAGGTAGTAACCTTGTTCATAATCTTATTCAATTCATATTCATATAGCTATCTTATTTTGTGGTATAAAATTTTAACAACAAGAACATAGTTTGAATGATTTCAAACTTGTTCGCAAACTAAATAGATCCTTCTAACTTGACTTTTAAAACACTTCAAGACCTGTAATATATCATAATGATATACTAACCTAACAAGATATAACTTGGTTTTACAAAGAACATCTTAAAAACTGAATCTACGTCGTCGGAGTGCAACCAGGGGCTGTTTTGGGTTGGATAATTAAAAACCATCTTGAACTTTGAATTGGAAGTTCATGTTCTGGAAAAATGATATTTCTTATGAATATGTTAACACATAAAAATTTCATGGTTTAACTCAAAGTGTAAGTATTTTTAGAAAAATGATCATTAAATGTTGTTTTTATGATGGAAAATGATCACTTTCATAAGTTTCACCAAAGTTTGACCTATAACCTATGATTTCGAATACAAACTAAGGTATTTTCAGTTCATATTCTTAAAATTTGACTCGATTCAAGGAAGTGGCAAGTTGAACCAACAAAAACGGAGTTGTAATGAAGAAACTACGACTAAAACAAGATTGGGTATCCGAAGCTAGTTTAGCTACGAAAATATTTGGAGAAAAAGTAAATTAATCATATCTTTTCTAATTAATATGATATTTTATATATAATTACTTATGATTTGATTTTATATATTTCAGGACCACCCGTAAACAACACGAGAAGATTAATCATAAGACCTCATGATTGTACGCAACACGTCATTTGACAACACGGTACTTTATGTACGAAACACGTCATTTGACAACATGGTACCATGGGTCGAGATTAATTCTGATCAATACAAATACGATGGGGTCTTTATTTATTTTATTTAAGCAACTAATTGTGGACCACTAACATCGGACTGCTAACTACGGACTAAGAAAATATTAAAAGTATTAAAAGTATATATATATGTAACGATTACTTAAAAAGAAAATATGTTGATATATTATATATATGGTTAGGTTCGTGATATCTATCGGAGACCAAGTCGAATTAAATACCTTCAAGGCAAAAGTGAGTTTCATTGCTCCCTTTTTAATTGCTTTTGCAATATATATTTTTGAGCTGAGAACACATGCGCTGCTTTTATAAATGTTTACAAAATAGACACAAGTACTTAAAAATATATTCTACGTTGAGTTGTACCACTGGCATATTTCCCTGTAGCTTGGTAACTACTATTTACATGGGTATTATAAATGCGAATCCTGTTGATAGATCTATCGGGCCTGACAACCCCAACCGGACTGGACGACCTGTATTCAACGGTTGCACAGTACTTCGTTTTGGTGACTACACTTGGTACGGTGTAGTGAGATTTCATAATAAAGGGAATATGCGACGTTGATTAAATGTTAAGTATATTTACCAAGTGCTCAACCACTTAGAATGCTTTACATACACTTGCGAGTGTATTATGTTTATGATTATGAAATCTTGTGGTCTATTAACATATTGAAATGATTGTTATGATAAACCTATGAACTCACCAACCTTTTGGTTGACACTTTAAAGCATGTGTATTCTCAGGTACGAATTAAGTCTTCCGCTGTGCATTTGCTCAATATAAGGACATTACTTGGAGCCGATCATCGCAATGGGACCAAATGTTGATGACTTCGTCCAGGTGGATTAGGACGGGTCCTTTCAAATTGTGATAATGGAATAGGTACTTTCCATTGACGAGTTGCAGAATATTTGGAAGCGTTCATCAAGGCGACAAGGTGAGTGTTAATATCCTATGTACATATGTATGTGTAGGATGGGTGCGGGTCAGGTGAAGTGTTTCTCGGTTATAGAGCTCACTTCACATATAGGTAGATTTGATGGACTTTTGTATGAGTCCAATTAGCACGGTTGTGCGTTTTGGTTGACCTCCTTTTGACGAGGTGTACACTTGTGTGTACGTTATCACATGTATTGTAATGTGGATTTGGATAACCCCGATGTGGTGGATTTTATAATCCCGTGACAGTGGGTTTTGTTATTGGAGAAGTGAATCGCGTGTAGTTCGGATTCACGATGACTCGTGTAGTTCGGTCATCTTATTGAGGTAGTAATCTCGTGTGGTTTCGAATTACTAAGGCTCGTGTAGTTCGGCCAACCTCGATGTTGTCTTGTTGAAGATAGTAATCTCGTGTGGTTTCAGATTACTAAGGCTCGTGTAGTTTGGCCAATCTTCATTGTGGTGTTTGGCATTCGGTAATGGGTTAAGGGGTTAACCTTATTCATTTATATATTGTTATATATATATTGTTGTATTTTCGTGATGTAGCTAACCCTCCGGGTGTAGCTTCTTGGCGTTGTTCACATCGTCGTTGGTGAACTTACGTTTGTTGATGCATATTTAGCTTATTGCTTAGTGATCGTACGGTATGCTTGGATTAGCTTGCCTTTATGCTTGGATGCTCCGGTATGCGGCATTTGTTTATTTATGTGGCGTGTCCATTTTATGCATATATATGTATGTAGTATGTTATCACTCACTAAGCGTTAGCTTACCCTCTCGTTGTTGACTTTTTTATAGATTTGCATGGATTGCGGTGGCTCGAGTAATCGGAGACTAGTAGACTTGCGTAGTTGCTTTAGAAGGATTGCTTTTGGATTGATTAGGATTGGGTAGCGTATCCCCAATCGCCATGCTCGGTCTTTATTTTGTATTACAAATCATTTGATTGAAAACTTGTATTTTCGTATGAAATTCGTAAAATGGTCAATGTGGGCCCGGCCTCGTAAAACTTATTTTATGAATGGAACGTGTTAGTTTTTTATATATGAATAGGTTGTGAAAAGCGTTTTGTCTAATTTCATCGGGAAGTGGCCAAACATTTTCGCGTATTTAACTTTTTGGGACAGCAGCCTGTCCAGGCCATTCTGCACGCCGCGCGAAGGCCTGGCGCGCTGCGCCACCAGCTGAACACAGAAATATATTTTTTTATTTTTTTTGATATTTAATCGCGGGTTGTTCGTGGTTTGGTTTGGGTTGTTACAAGTGGTATCAGAGCATGGTCTAAGGAATTTAGGTGACTTAAGATAGGTGCCTAGACTTAGACTTTTGTGTGTGCTAAATTTTGTGCGGGACTTGTAGGAGTACGGGTCGGAATGGGTTATAGTTAGCGCCTTGTTTATGGGTGGACTAACGTTTATATTAGTAATGCGGATATTATTAATATGTTATTGTGTTGTAATGATAATTCTTGCGTGTGCTTATATCGCGTAGGATTTTGTTTGTGATTGTTTATATCATCGAGCGAGGCGGTCGTTGTACTAACGAGTCGATACGGCGTGTGTGCGTAATAACGACTTGCAAACCTTATTACGGGTGCAAATCGTGTCTAACAAGTGATGTGCGATGAGTGTTTAGCAAGATGGGGGCGGTATTGTGTGTGTGCTTTATACGTTCGTGATCTAATCGCTTTTGCATTCCTTAGAATGGCGACGGGAAACGGGATCGAGACGAACAATTTGGAGTTTAACACTAGAGTTGTGGCCGCCGTTGCGGAGCAAATGAGTGCATTTCTAGAAGAAATGGATAGGAAGTATTTCGAACTTCAAAGTAGTGGTGAAATGGAGCGTTGTCTTAAAAGCTTTATGAGGACTAAACCCCTGATGTACGACGGAAAACCAGATCCTTTGGTAAGCACAACTTGGATCTCGGATGTTGAAGGGTGTTTTCGTACTATTGAATGCCCTTCTGAGAAGAGGACAAGACTCGCTACTAGTTTGTTGCGGGGTAGGGCAAAGGATTGGTTGGATGGTGAGATTGATCTTGTCGGTGGTGAACCGTTTATGGCGATATCATGGGACGAGTTTAAGAAGGAATTCTTCAAGGAGTTCCGAACTTCAGCCGATTTGTCGGAAATGCGTAATGAGTTGCGAAATTTGCAACAGGGTTCTATGGATTTGAATACTCTCAAGACGACCTTTATGGCGAAGGCTCGTTTTTGCTCGGAGTATTTGGGAAATGATCATTTGTTGATGCAAGATTTCTATCGGACCTTGAATGATGACTTGAAGAATAAAATTAGCCGGGGTCAAGCGAAATCATTTGCGGAGTTATTCGCCTTGGCTAGAGGTTTCGAGTCATATTCACGATCCAAGAAGAGTGAACCTGCAAGTGAGAGAAGGGTTGTTTCGTATGGTGCTCCGAGTAAGAGGACTAAGGGTCCGAGTGTTAGCACGGGTGATACACGGACGGGTATATCAGATTCTAGTGCGTCTAGATGTTACAATTGTGGCATGAGGGGTCACAAGTCTTGGGAATGTGCGGTACCAAAGGGTAATGGCGTGGTGTGTTTCAATTGCCAAGAAGAAGGACGTCGTAAGCTGGAATGTCCCAAGTTAGAGGGGACGGGTGCGGCAAGGAGACGTTAAGGTACGTTTCGTTTTAATAAATATGTCCTTTGATTATTTATTAAGTGTCGTTTGAATTTGAGATTGATTAAGTGCCTTGTGTTGTGCATATTGTTGTTATGGGTGACGTTCCTAATGGAAGTACCCTATGGTGACGTTTGATTATCGGGTGAAGGGCGTAATACTTGGTGCAACCAAGCATTCCTTAGTATTTGGAAATGTTTCCACCAAGCCATGGAAATGGGTTTTCGTATCAGCTGTTAAGCGCATGTTCGCTTTTGTGTTGAAATGGATGAACCGTGAGGTTCGGGTGGTTGGAACCCTTGAGATCGAGTGTTTTGAATCTCAGTGTATGTTGGTAATGGAGTTTATACGATGCGATATTAGGTGCCTCTTTTATACCTACTAGCGTGCTGTTCGACTCCGATTGTGTTGCGGTTACATTGTACTTAGGGTACCGAAGTGAAACCCCTAGGTTCATGAGTGACTGGGTGAAATTTGACAAACTAAAGCAATTGGATGATTGCGAGGATATGGTTTGTGTAATTTGCGGTACACTTTTTGTTCGAAGTGTTTAAGGATAGGTTAAGATCCTTGGTATGCTCAAGGTTGGAGCAAGATATGGTGATGGGTCGTGTGAACCCAATTGTTGGTAAAGTCTACCTTTGGTAGCATTGTACGGTTGTACGAGTTGTGGATACGGAACGTAGTTCCAAGTGGGGGAGTTACACCCCCACACGAGGATGCCTTAGGGTGAGATTACGGATGACGTTTTAGTAGATCCGAAAATTGTGTTGGGACATAGTTTGGTCGATTTGTGGTAGAGTACAATTTCGGTTAAATTGTACTTATGATATTGGATTTGAATTATCACCGAGGTGGTAATGCGGTAAATCTCGTTGAGATATAATGGACGTGGTTGACGAGCAAGGTGAAATCCCTCGGTTCAGGGATGTGTGTGGTAGATTCTCTTTTAGAGAATTATTGTTTTGTGCCTATGTTGGATATAGGTGGTTCTTCCTCGATTGTATGGATGGTTAGTGGTATCCGTTAGGGTTCACTATAGTGTAGCAGAGCGCGATGTTGCACTACTCGTTGTTCGAGGCCAAAAGTGCGTATGTGATTGATGAAGCATGACCTTCGGGGTCCACTGACTTCATCATGGGATTACTGATTGGTGGAGCATGACCTTCGGGGTCCGCTGACTTCATCAGGGGCGTAGTGTTATATCGGTGAAGCATGATTTTCGGGGTCCGCTGACTTCATCCGGTGTTGAGATTGGTGAAGCATGACCTTTAGGGTCCGCTGACTTCATCATGGTAGTGGATCGCGTGTGGTTTTGGATTCACGATGACGCATGTGGTTTCGGTCATCTTATTGTGGAAGTGAATCGCGTGTAGTTCGGATTCACCAATGACTCGTGTGGTTTCGTTCATTGTATTGCGGAGTGAGTCTCGTGTAGCTCGGATTCACAAATGACTCGTGTAGTTCGGTCATTCCTTTGGGATAGTGACTCTCGTGTAGTTCGGATTCACTATGGCGCGTGTAGTTCGGCCAATCCCGATTGTCGTTGCGAGGAAGGTAGCGAGTCGCGTGTAGTTCGGATTCACTAAGACACGTGTGTTTTCGGCCAGCCTTCATGTTGTTTAATCTATTGGTTGTTTATACACCAATGGTGGGGTCGTAAGGACCGTGTTGCGTGATATATTGGTTGTTTATACACCAATGGTGGGGTCGTAAGGACCGTGTTGCGTGATCTATCGGTTGTTTTATACACCGATGGTTGGGTCGTAAGGACCATGTTATGTGAACTATCAGTTGATTTATACACCGATGGTGGGGTCGTGAGAACCATGTTGTAGGATTAGTGATGCGATAGCCGTGCTTCGCTCACATTTTGTTACGGTTGTGACAATAGTCGATTTTGTACACCTTCGGATTAGCGTTGCCATAGTCGTTTGGGCGCTATCGGTTTTAGCCGTGGATTATGATGTTACGGTAGTGGCGTATTGGTTGTGTTGCGCACTACGAGGTATGTTTAGTGATTGGTGTTATCCGTAAGGATTCACTTCTATTCGGTCTTCGTCGGTTTAGATGGTTGACTTTATTCTGATGTGCGGTTGTTACTAGCGATGTACTTGGTATGGTATGCTAGGGGTTGATATCTCGGTTCGAGATTGGTTGAGCTTTTCTCGATGTGAGGGATTGAGTATGGATTTAGTGCTCGGATTGGTGGATTTGATAATTCGCGAGTGACGATCTTAGTTGTTAAAATTGATTCATTGGGAAGAATTGTCTAGGAAAGTTCGGAATTGGGTTATGATTGAGGACCGTTGAGTGGGTCCAGAATGGTTAAGTGGTGAAGATCACGAGGATGTGATCGATTTTAAGTGGGGGAGAGTTGTAAGACCTAGATTCTGATTCTGCCCATTCGCGCACCGCGCAGGGTTATGGTGCGCCGCGCCATATGTCGCTGGCAGACCCCTTTTGTAATTTTAGAGTTTTTAAAAGGGCATTTCGGTCTTTTCGCGTTTGAGCTAGATTTGAGGACTTAACCTCCTCCACCCATTTCATTTATTCATTTCTTTTTCCTTTTTTTTTCATATTTCTCTCAAGAACTCAAACACCTATTTGATTCAAAGGGATTTTTGGAAAGGAAGAAGCGGGTTTTGATCTTTGGCGTAGTAGACAAGTTAGATCTCCTCGTTCTTAGCTACGCGGTGATACTAGTGGTAAGCTCTAACTCCGAATTTCATTTTTGTGTTCATCATTCAAATTTGGGGCTTTTGATTGTATGATTCATAGATGGAACCCATTTAGTTGTTAATTGAAGATTAACACCAAGATTCGGGTTTATAAGTGTTAAAGGCGGGTTTTGGGTTGGTTAATGATTTAACCATGTTTAAGACTTGAGAATGGTGTATAATCACTAGTATTAGTGATTAGTGATGTATTGGAGACCTTTAGGGTTCTTGTGGTTGACTAATTTTGACTAGAGTCAAAGTTAGGGTTTGTTGATGATTATGACCCGAATATCGATTCGATGAGGTTTATAAACTTAAAATGGATTAAGTTGAAGTATAAAACCGAGTTAAATATGTTTTGGTGTCAAAACTTGTAATTGGTGAGATTTTGACTTTATGGGTCAAAATTAGGGTTTATGGGCGATTTTGAGAACGATAATTGTTTAACACTTGTGTTAGGGTTTAATTGGCATATTAGGACCATTGTCACTAGTGTTAGTGATTATTGGTTAGTTTGGGCGCGTTTTGTGCTTGGAAGTGTGATAGTTAAAGCTAAGGGGTATAAAATACTATTAATTTTTAGCAAGAAATACTATTAAATACGATACAATTTTACACAAAATATTTATTTATTTAGAGAATGGATATACTTAAACCTTGCTACAACACTTATAGGCAGTGTACCTAATCGTACAGTAGTGTAGTTTTTAGTAAGTCCGGTTCGTTCCACAGGGAAAATCTTTAAACAAAGCTTAACGCTATATTAGTTTACTTTTATAAAAATACAAATATATATATAAGTAATATTATTATTATAAAGGGGGGTTTTTACCGTTTAATGACCGGTTTGTCGATTTTAAAACTTTAGTCGCAGTTAAAACCAAATGTAAAATAATAAATAAATACAAGACTTAATTTAAAGCGTAAAGTAAATAACGATAATGAAATTGCGAATAATAAAAGTGCGATAAAATAAACTTGCGATAATTAAAAAGTACGATAATTAAAAGTGCAATTAAATACAATAACAATAAAAATGCGAAAATTAGAAGTGCAATTAAATATAAAATAAAGGAAATTAAATATGAAATAAAAGAATTATGCTTATTTAAACTTCCGTAACCATGATGTTTGACGTGTTGATTTTAGTTTTATGCCAATGGGTTAATTGTCCTTTGTCCTGGATTATTTAATATGTCCGTCTGGTTTTTGTCCATAACGGTCCATCAGTCATAAATATAAAGTGCGAGTGTCCTCGTCAAATTATCCTTATACCCGAAGTTAAATATTCCAACTAATTGGGGACTTAAACTATAACAAGATTTTAATACTTTGTTTAATAATTACACCAGGATGTCGACTGAGTGTAACCCAAGATTTTAATATTTTGTTATCAATTATACCAAGTGTCCTTGTACATAATTTCACCCCTGTTTTAATTATTCTAGTGGCTATTAATCCATTCCCGTGTCCGGTTAAATGAACGATTATTCGTACATATAAATACCCCGCCCATCGTGTCCGATCGAGTGTATATGGTAATTTATAGGGACGCCCAATTGTAAATCTTTATATTAACATTAACAAACTATCATTTAGTTAAACAAATATAAAGCCCATTAATAGCCCATAGTCTAATTTCCACAAGTGTCGTTCTTTTGTCCAAACCCCAATTATGGTACAAAGCCCAATTACCCAATTTTAGTAATTAGCCCAACATCATGATTACTTCGGATTAAATAAGCATAATAATAACTTAGCTACGAGACATTAAATTAAAAAGGTTGAACATAACTTACAATGATTAAAAATAGCGTAGCGTTACACGGACAGAATTTCGACTTACACCCTTACAACATTCGCTAACATACCCTTATTATTAGGATTAAAATTAAAATTAAAATTAAAATTAAAATATAAATATAAATATATACGTTTAGATAGATGGATGGATATATATTATGTGTTTTTTGCGATCAAACTGCGTTTGCTTTTATAGGGAATTGAGTCCAGGTGAGCTCCGCGACTCGCGGCATTTTTGCTCTTCAAACTCCGCGACTCGCGGAGTTTGAAATTCCAGCTCACTCCAAATTGGATCTTAGTCTGCCGACGGTTTATTATATAATATAATATATATATATATAATTTATATAATTAATTATATATTATATTATATTTATATGCATAGTTAACTTGTAATTTTTAGTCCGTTGCGTGGAGCGTTGAGAGGTGACTCTGGTCCCGGTTCTGGATTTTCGAACGTCCTTGCGTACAATTTAATATCTTGTACTTTGCGTTTTGAATCTTGTACTCTTGTAATTTTGAGACGTTTCTTATCAATAATTGGAACCTCTTTGATTGTCTTTTGTACTTTTGAGCTTTTTGGTCATTTGCGTCTTCAATTCGTCGAATCTGTCTTTTGTCTTCACCTTTTATTATTTAAACGAATATCACTTGTAAATAGAACAATTGCAACTAAAAGCTTGTCTTTCTTGAGGAATAATGCTATGAAATATATGTTCGTTTTTAGCATTATCAAAGTGCATTTGGGTCGAAATTGCACTAAGTGTCGAATTGGGTTGGTTTGTAAGTCAACCCTAATTGTGTGTTGTTGTAATTGCGATAATGGAATAGGTACTTTCCATTGACGAGTTGCGGAATACTTGGAAGTGTTCATCAAGGCGACAAGGTGAGTGTTAATATCATATGTACATATGTATGTGTAGGATGGGTGCGGGTCGGGTGAAGTGGTTCTCGGTACTTCACATATAGGTGGATTTGATGGACTTTTGTATGAGTCCAATTGGCACGGTTGTGCGTTTTGGTTGACCTCCTTTTGGCGAGCTGTACACTTGTGTGTACGTTATCACATGTATTGTGATGTGGATTTGGATAACCCCGATGTGGTGGATTTTATAATCCCGTGACCGTAGGTTTTGTTATTGGAGAAGTGAATCGCGTGTAGTTCGGATTCACGATGACTCATGTAGTTCGGTCATCTTATTGAGGTAGTAATCTCGTGTGGTTTTGGATTACTAAGGCTCGTGTAGTTCGGCCAACCTCGATGTTGTCTTGTTGAAGATAGTAATCTCGTGTGGTTTCGGATTACTAAGGCTCGTGTAGTTCGGCCAATCTTCATTGTAGTGTTTGGCATTCGGTAATGGGTTAAGGGGTTAACCTTATTCGTTTATATATTGTTATATATATATGGTTGTATTGTCATGATGTAGCTAACCCTCCAGGTGTAGCTTCTAGGCGTTGTTCATATCGTCGTTGGTGAACTTATGTTTGTTGATTCATATTTAGCTTGTTGCTTAATGATCGTACGGTATGCTTAGATTAGCTTGCCTTTATGCTTGGATGCTCCGGTATGCGGCATTTGTTTATTTATGTGGCATGTCCATTTTATGCATATATATGTATGTAGTATGTTATCACTCACTAAGCGTTAGCTTACCCTCTCGTTGTTGACTTTTTTATAGATTTGCATGGATTGCGGTGGCTCGGGTAATCGGAGACTAGTAGACTTGCGTAGTTGCTTTAGAAGGCTTGCTTTTGGATTGATTAGGATTGGGTAGCGTATCCCCAATCGCCATGCTCGGTCTTTATTTTGTATTACAAATCATGTGATTGAAAACTTGTATTTTCGTATGAAAGTCGTAAAACGGACGATGTGGGCCCGGCCTCGTAAAACTTATTTTATGAATGGAACGTGTTAGTTTTTCATATATGAATAGGTTGTGAAAAGCATTTTGTCTAATTTCTTCAGGAAGTGGCCAAACATTTTCGCGTATTTTACTTTTTGGGACAGCAGCTTGTCCAGGCCATTCTGCGCCGCGCGAAGGCCTGGCACGCCGCGCCACCAGCTGAACATAGAAATATTTTTTTTTTATTTTTTTTGATATTTAATCGCGGGTTGTTCGTGGTTTGGTTTGGGTTGTTACACTTGGTGGAATACGTTAAATCTTAATTAAACCAACAGAACTATCAATCAAATTCTCGGTATGTTCCTTTGGATGAGAGCGTTCTTGTCGAAATAGCCAACGGAAAACTTGAGAAAGTTGACCAAATTGGCTGAAGAGGTATAATAAACGTAGCTGGAGTGGATTTCGAGATTGATTTGATACCCATTAAGTTGGGGAGCATTGATGTGATAGTCGGTATGGACTGGTTGTCCAAGGTAAGAGCAGAAGTTATCTGTGGAGAGAAGATTCTTCGTATACCTCGCGAGGATGGTGTGCCATTAATTATTTACGGAGAGAGATGTAGCCTAAACCTGAACCTTATTAACTGTATGAAGGCACAAAAGGTCATAAGAAAAGGGCGTATTACTATTTTAGCACATGTGAAGAAGCTAGAAACCAAGGAGAAAAGCGTGGATGATGTGCGGATCGTGAACGAATTTCCCGAAGTCTTTCCAGAAGAATTGTCAGGACTACCCCCACCGAGATCAGTGGAGTTTCAGATTGATCTAGTACCAGGAGCTGCACCTGTAGCTCGCGCACCTTATCGACTTGCACCTTCCAAAATGCAAAAGTTGCAAAGTCAACTACAAGAATGGCTAGACCGTGGATTTATTCGAACAAGTTCTTCGCCTTGGGGCGCTCCCATTTTGTTCATAAAGAAGAAGGACAGATCTTTCCATATGTATATCGATTATCGCGAACTCAACAAGCTGACAATTAAGAACCGGTATCCCCTTCCCAGGATTGATGATCTATTCAATTATCTGCAAGGATGTAGCATTTTCTCCAAGATCGATTTGCGACCAGGTTATCACCAGTTGAGGGTGAAGGAGAGAGATGTACTTAAGACTGCATTCCGAAATCGTTATGGTCATTATGAGTTTCTTGTGATGCCATTTGGTTTAACTAACGCACCTGCCGTGTTTATGGATCTTATGAATCGCGTATGAAAGCCGTACCTCGACAAATTCGTTATCGTATTCATAGATTACATCTTGATCTATTCCAAAAGCGAAGAAGAACACGAACAACATCTTCGACTCGTGCTTGAGCTCTTGAGGCAAGAACAGCTCTATGCCAAATTCTCCAAGTGTGAATTTTGGTTGAAGGAGGTTCAATTTCTTGGTCATATTGTGAGCGATCAGGGTATCAAAGTCGATCCCGCAAAGATCGAAGCCATCAGCAAGTGGGAAACCCCGACTACTCCTATTCATATCTGCCAATTTTTAGGCCTCGCCGGTTACTATCGTAGATTTATCGAAGGTTTCTCTCTGATTGCACGTCCATTAACCGCATTGACTCACAAAGGAAAGAAATTCATGTAACACTATCCATTTTTTTTATAACACAGCGGAAGACTTTGCTAATAAACACAATATAAGTCACGTCATTACATTAATTCGTGTAATTAAGTTTAAGTTTACACAACGGTGTTACGTTATTACAAAACATTATTTAAACAATTGGCCACATCAGAGTAGGGTTGTCAAACATGTCTTCTACATCAGCACCCATCCCGACTAGCAGTATCTAAACCTGCAAGGGGAAAATGTGGGGGATTAGCGCACCGCTAGGTGAATGGAATCTATCTATCAGATATAGCTTAAGCCACACACAAGCTATATACTAACAACAACACATGCTAACTACCAACTAGCATATAATAAGACAATACGAGGATCGGCGGCTTGTACTAGCACACGACTCTCAGCTGATCGGGCCTGAGTCTATCGATAGTCCATGCTACTCAATTCACAGTATAGTTATCTAGATGCAGGGGATGCATCATTCACACTATACTCCATAATCAGTAGCCTATGGACCCAACCTCCCCTAGGTACGGTTGACCTCATACGGACTCTAACCTCTCCTAGGCACGGTCTCGATCCCCAATCTCCCTAGGCCCGACTGGTGCCATTCACACGGTGTACACATAATTTACACACAACATCAGACAAACTATATTATTCTAACATGGCAATCCCTACACTATGCATGATAAAAGAGTCAACCACAGTAGCAAGTTATGCTACTTAAACTCTATCCGGAGATAGTCCCACTCACCAATTACCAGCAACTGCTCAGTTATTATTTCTGAGCTTCCTTCGTGTTCTTATCTCCTGAGAATAACAAAAACCAAGTTAGGATAGTGTTCCAATCAACATTAGACACACTGACAGCACATTATAACAATTTAGTAAAAAAATGCGTTCGCTAAAAATTCATGCTTAACACTTATGCATTTTCAGAATTTACATACTGAAAACCATAAAAACACACGGGCAGCATAACGGCTATAAATCAACACTTAGTAAAATATTTACTGCCTAAGACCATCGGTCGACCGACAAAGACAATCGGCCGACGGTCTTCACACCATCGGCCGAGGGTCTCTTCTACCGACCGAACGACTAAAGAAATTTTACCAACTGAAAGACTCTCACCATCGGTCGATGGTCAACGACCATCGGCCGGTTGTCATTCACCATCGGTCGATGGTCAAAGACCATCGGCCGTAGGTAGTTCATCAGCTGCAGCTGCAGCAAAGTGACTGGTTTCAACCCAAAATCACCAAATTTCGACTTTGGTCACGTTTTTAACCTCAAAACTGAACACATCTTGTACACAAAACATTTAGAAACATAAACCCACAACCTTTATGCACAAACAACAACAAATTGAACCAATTTTGACATCAAACCCCACTTTCAAAAAACTTAACTATAACACCCATTTTGACACTGATTTGATCACGAAATCAAACAAAATTTACCTTGTTAGAATCACAACAACACAAGGAACGATTTGACAATAAAATCAAGCTTCAATTCGAGATCATATGATTTAGGGTTGTTTGAGATGATGAAGATGAGGTTAGGTGAGAGTGAGAGAGAGTGGAAAGGAAATTCAGGAAACTTCAAGAAAAGAGCTGGTCACCAGCTTATATTTGTGTTAAAACACAATACCCCATCACACACGGGTATTTTCCAGTTATCTGATATCTTTCGCATAAGATTAGGTATCCCAAATGAGGTCCAATTAAAATAAACAAATCTGTTCTGGGACCCTTGTCACAAACTGGTCACAACATAATATAATAAAACACTAATAAAATAATTAAAATAAAAGCACTTAAGACTAAGCACAAACCCTAAGGGCAAAATAGGCAACTTACAACTAGCCCGGGTTTCGGTCCGTTACAAATTCACCCCTTTAAGAAGATTCCATCCTCGAAATCTGATCTTGGTCAAACAAATGAGGGTAGCGGGTTCTCATCAACTCTTCTGTCTCCCGAGTAAGATTAGAACCTAAACTGTGTTTCCACTCAATAAACACCATCGGAATTTCTTTCTTTCTCAGCTTAGTCACCTTTCAGTCAACTACACGGACCGGCTCTTCCACCAGTTTCTTATTCAAATCGACCCTTAAATATTTTAAAGGAAGAAGTTGTGTTTCATCTTCGACTTTACACTTATGAAGATAACATACGTTGAATGTATTATGAATACCGGCTAAATTTGGCAGAAGATCTAACATCACAGTCTGATCATTTAATACTTCATTGATCGAAAACGGACCAATATACCTCGGTGCTAACTTACCACGTTTACCGAATCTGATAACCCCTTTCCACGGCAAAACTTTCAGATACACTCATTCACCCACACTAAAGGTTATCGGACGTCTACGTGGATCAGCATACTTTTTCTGCCTGCCTCTAGTGGCTTTTAACTTTTCTCACGTAATTGCAACTTTTTCGGCTGTCATTTGAACAATTTCGGGACCTGCAAACTGTTTCTCCCCGGCTTCTAACCAATAAGTCGAAGTTCTGCAATGACGACCGTACAACATTTCATAGAGCGGCATCCCTATACTCGAATGATATGAATTATTATATGCGAATTCGACCAACGGCAAATGTGTATCCCACAAACCACCGTATTCTAACAAGCCCTTAACATATCCTCCAAAGTTTGCATCGTTCTTTCACTCTGACCATCTGTATGAGGATGATAAGCTGTGCTTAAATACACACTTGTACCTAGATTCTGTTGAAGACTATTCCAAAAATTCGACACAAATCTGGAATCTCTGTCTGAAACGATCGATAATGGCACACCATGTCGACTAACTATTTCTTTCACGTACAATTCGGCTAACTCACTTAACGAAGATGTTTCACGAGTAGCAAGAAAATGAGCATTTTTAGTTAAACGATCCACTATTACCCAAATCATATCATGTCTTTTCTGAGTTCGAGGTAATTTTGTCACAAAATCCATCGTTATATGTTCCCACTTCCACTCTGGAATCTGTAACTGGCGTAACGAACCATAAGGTTTCTGATGTTCTGCCTTCTCTTGAGCACAAATATGTCACTTTTTGACATAACGGGCGATATCTGTTTTCATTGTTGGCCACCAATACACTGTTTTCAAATCATGATACATCTTATTACTACCCGGATGTACTGTCAACCTGGATTTGTGAGCTTCTGTCATGATTAAATCCCTCAAGTCTCCAAGTTCAGGCACCCAAACACGATTGTTTAAAGTCTTTAGTCCCCGTGAGTAATCAATTAAGTCCACTTTTCGTTTGGTCATTTGTTCAGATTTAATATGTTCGTCCTCTAAAGCACATGTCTGAACGGTTCTTAAGCTGTTAATCAAATTCGAAGTTATATTCAAACGAAGGAATTTCATATTTTCATTTGAATTTTTACGACTTAGCGCATCTGCAACCACATTTGCCTTACCCATATGGTATATAATTTCACAATCATAATCTTTGATCAACTCTTGCCATCATCTCTGACGCATATTCAATTCATTCTGTGAGAAGATATACTGCAAACTCTTGTGATCTGTACATATAACACAATGGGTTCCATACAAGTAGTGTCTCCACAGTTTCAAAGCAAAGACTACTGCAGCCATTTCAAGATCATGTACTGGATAATACTTCTCATGAACTTTCAACTGTCGTGAGGCGTAAGCGATTACTTTATCTCTTTGCATTAATACACAACCCAACCCCACAAATGACGCATCACAAGTCGTCTGAACCTTCTGGTAAAGCTAAAACTGGTGCCTGACACAGTAGCTATTTCAAAATCTGAAAAGCCTTTTCCTGTTCATCAGTCCATCGAAAGGCTACATCTTTACGAGTCAACTTAGTCAACGGACCTGCTATTTTAGAAAAATCTTTGATAAACCTGCGATAATAACCAGCCAATCCTAGAAAACTCTTAATCTCAGTCAGAGTCTTCAGAGAATTCCAATTCATTACGGCTTCTATCTTTATCGGATCAACCTTTATACCTTCGCCACAAATCACATGACCCAAAAACTGCACTTCACGTAACCAAAATTCACATTTTGAAAATTTTGCGAATAGTTGCTCACGTTTCAACAAGTTCAAAACCTGTCTCAGATGTTCTGCATGTTCAGTCTCTGTCTTTGAATACACTAGTATATCGTCTATAAACTCAATCACAAACTTATCTAAGAACGGACGACACACTCTATTCATTAGATCCATGAAGACTGCTGGCGCATTCGTCAACCCAAACGGCATGACAAGAAATTCATAATGACCATACCTTGTTCTGAACGCTGTTTTTGATATATCTGATTCAGCAACACGAACCTGTTGACATCCGAACCTGTTGATCGAACAAATCGTATATTCGAGGTAACATATACTTATTCTTCACTGTTCTTTTGTTCAATTCACGATAATCAATACACATACGCATTGACCCATCTTTCTTTTTAACAAACAATACCGGAGCACCCCACGGTGAAGAACTTGGTCGGATAAACCCACGATCTAATAACTCTTGAATCTGTGACATCATTTCACGGATTTCTGATGGCGCTAATCGGTATGGAGCTTTTGCAACTGGAGTTGTTCCTGGAACCAACTTAATCTTATATTCGACTTCCCTTACCGGCGGCAGACCTGGTAACTCATCCGAGAATATCGGCCACTGTTTTCTTTTCTTTCTTCGCATCAATCACATATGAAAGAAAAGATTCACAACCCTTTGCCATCGAATTTTTCGCTTTCATCATGGTTATCAATGGAAAATTATACCCGCTCCGCTCCCCTCGGGCCACAACACGGGTTCCATCGGTCGAACAAAAGGTAATCATTTTCCTATCACACTTAATATTAGCCCTAAGCGAGCTCAACCAATCCATTCCTAATACTACATCAAAGCTAGGAATAAGTAACACTAAACAAGTCACCGAGAAAGACTTCCCTTCGATCTCTATACAAACCCCAAACATATATGTTGTGACGGGTGTGGTCTTACCATCGGCTACTTCTACACTAACCGGCTTGGGTAACATAGTAGTTGGTAAATTCAACTTAGCACAGAAATCTAGGGACATAAAACACCTATTGGCACCACAATCAAATAATACGCGAGCAGGTATTGAGTTGATTAGAAACATACCAGTGATCACTTCATCGGTTGCTACAACATTCTCAACTAAAATTTGAAAAGCTCTAGTCTCTGCTATCGGAGGGTTCTTCCTCTTCAGCTCACTCGAGGCAGTTGACCCTCCGGCTGATGCCGAACGCGCCCCTGACCCTGCCCCGGAACTACCACTCTGCGACGGACAACTAACTGCACGATGCCCTGGTTTGTGACAACTCCAACACACACTATTTGGATACGGGCATGCTGAAGACTCATGCCCAACAACACCACACTTTAAACATCTTCTTGTAGCCTCAGAACACTGACCACTGTGAGAAGATTGACACGTGTGACACCAATTACCCTTACCTGATCCAGACCCATAAAAATCTGACCACTTTTACCCTTCGATTTAAACCCACTAGACTTGTTGGATTTAGATCCTGATTGACCAGATACTTGCCCACCTTGTTGTAGCACATTATCAAACATTCTATTGTTGGCAGCCTGAACATCACTTTCTACCATCTTAGCCATCACAACAGCTTGAGACAACGACGTAGCTATTCTAACAAAAGTTCGGTACTCTGGCAGAATGATATTAACAAAATACTGGATACGAGATGCTTCATCTGGCACCCATTGTTTTACAAACCTCAGTTTATCCATAAAGTTCTCTACTACTTCATCGATCGTCATTTGAGGTGGCATCTTCATTTCAAGAAACTCAGTCTTGATTCGATTCATATCAAACGGATTACAATATTGTTCACACACCTTCCCATGAAACTGCTCCCACGTGATCATACTCACTTGCTCTTTCAGTATACTGAAATCAAAGAATTTCACCAAATCATAGCCCTACCTTTCAACAGTCGACTAGCATATGTTACTTTCAGCTCAGGTTCACACTGGCACGCTTCAAATACCCTTTCAATTTGTCGCAACCAATTAAGAGTTACAGTTGGATCAGTACTTCTAGAAAACTCAGAGAGTTTGCAATCACGGAAGTTCTTATAAGTACACCTTTTTGGTGGTTGCATGTAGGGTTGTTGAAACATTTGCATTTGGTATGGGTTCATCATCATGGGATTTTGGTAAGTAAAAGTGTTTTGCAGTGGCATATAGTATTGGTTAGGTATTTGATTCTGAAACTGGTTCTGGCGCACATTAGGTATTGTTTGGGATTGCGCGGTTGGGAATCCAGGTGGTGTATCATCATTTCCAGAATGCCTTGCCAATTCGAGCTCATTAATTTTGTCTTCAGCCTCTTTTAGCTTGCTTTCTAACTGAAGGACGTAACTATTCTGATCATCATCAGACTCAACACCCTCTTCTGGTGGTCTGAATGTCCCGGGGTTGGATGGGCCAGTTGCGTTTCTATCAACCATACCTGTGCTACAAAACAGCTCACACAGAAGCTTAGTGGATATCAGTTAGTTCAACCACACTAACACACACATATATCCTATTTTCACTTAGCCCCCACTCCCATAGACATGTTTGACTTGCTAAAGTGTTTGGGAACAAAATACGCGCACGTATTTGCTGCCAAACCATGCTATGATACCTACTTATAACACTGGCCATTTTTTTTATAACACAGCGGAAGACTTTGCTAATAAACACAATATAAGTCACGTCATTACATTAATTCGTGTAATTAAGTTTAATTTACACAACAGTGTTACGTTATTACAAAACATTATTTAAACAAAAGTCCACATCAGAGTAGGGTTGCCAAACATGTCTTCTACATCAGCACCCATCCCGACTAGTAGTATCTAAACTTGTAAGGGGGAAAATGTGGGGGATTAGAGCACCGCTAAGTGAATGGAATCTATCTATCAGATATAGCTTAAGCCACACACAAGCTATATACTAACAACAACACATGCTAACTACCAACTAGCATATAATAAGACAATACGAGGATCGGCGGCTTGTATGAGCACACGACTCTTAACTGATCGGGCCTGAGTCTACCGATAGTCCCTGCTACTCAATTCACAGTATAGTTATCCAGATGCAGGGGATGCATCGTTCACACTATACTCCACAATCAGTAGTCTATGGACCCAACCTCCCCTAGGCACGGTTGACCTCATACGGACTCTAACCTCTCCTAGGCACGGTCTCGAGTCCCCAATCTCCCTAGTCCCGATTGGTGCCATTCACACAGTGTACACATAATTTACATACAACATGAGGCATACTATATTATTCTAACATGGTAATCCCTACACTATGCATGATAAAAGGGTCAACCACATTAGCAAGTTATGCTACTTAAACTCTATCCGGAGATAGACCCACTCACCAATTACCAGCAACTGCACAGTTATTATTTCTGAGCTTCCTCCGTGTTCTTATCTCCTGAGAACAACAAAAACCAAGTTAGAATAGTGTTCCAATCAACGTTAGACACACTGACAGCACATTACAGCAATTTAGTAAAAAAATACTGAAAACCATAAAAACACACGGGCAGCATAACGGCTATAAATCAACACTTAGTAAAATATTTACTGCCTAAGACCATCGGCCGAACGACCAAGACAATCGGCCGATTGTCTTCACACTATCGGCCGAGGGTCCCTTCTACCGACCGAACGACTAAAGAAATTTCACCAACTGAAAGACTCCCACCATCGGTCAATGTTGAACGACCATCGGCCGGTTGTCAGTCACCATCGGTCGATGGTCAAAGACCATCGGCCGTAGGTAGTTCATCAACTGCAGCAGCAGCAAAGTGACGGGTTTCAGCCCAAAATCACCAAATCTCAACTTTGGTCACGTTTTTAACCTCAAAACTGAACACATCTTGTACACAAAACATTTAGAAACATAAACCCACAACCTTTATGCACAAACAACAACAAATTGAACTAATTTTGACATCAAAACCCACTTTCATAAAACTTAACTAAAACACCCATTTTGACACTGATTTGATCACAAAATCAAACAAACTTTACCTTGTTAGAATCACAACAACACAAGGAACGATTTGACACTAAAATCAAGCTTAAATTCGAGATCAAATGATTTAGGGTTGTTTGAGATGATGAAGATGAGGGTAGGTGAGAGTGAGAGAGAGTGGAAAGGAAGTTCAGGAAACTTCAAGAAAGGTGCTGGTCACCATCTTATATTTGTGTTAAAACACAATACCCCATCACACACGGGTATTTTCCAGTTATCTGATATCTTTCGCACAAGATTAGGTAGCCCAAACGAGGTCCAATTAAAATAAACAAACCTGTTCTGGGACCCTTGTCACAAACTAGTCACAATACAAATATAATAAAACATTAATAAAATAATTAAAATAAAAGCACTTAAGACTAAACACAAACCCTAAGGGCAAAATAGGCAACTTACAACTAGCCCGGGTTTCAGTCCGTTACAATTCGCTTGGGCCGCCGAACAAGAGTCTGCATTCCAAACCCTGAAGCAGAAGTTAACCACCGTACCTATATTGTCCCTTCCCGAGGGCAGTGATGACTTCGTTGTGTATTGCGACACCTCGAAACATGGTTTTAGGTGTGTATTAATGCAACGAACAAAGGTTATTTCTTACGCCTCCCGACAATTGAAGGTTCACAAGCGAAACTACATGACTCACGATCTCGAGCTTGGAGCTGTCGTCTTTGCGCTCAAACTATGGAGACACTATCTTTATGGAACCAAGAGCGCTATTTTCACCGACCACAAAAGCCTCCAACACATCTTTGATCAGAAGCAACTGAATATGAGACAGCGTCGATGGATCGAGAGGTTGAACGATTATGATTATGAACTTCGTTACCACCCTGGCAAGGAAAATGTTGTAGCCGATACCTTGAGCCGAAAGGAGAGAATGGTACCTCTTCGTGTTCGTGCCTTGAACATCACCATTCACACGAATCTCAATAGCCAAATTTGCATAGCCCAAGATGAGGCTCTCAAAGAGGAGAATATTTTTCATGAACACTTGAACATTCTCGTCTCTCGATTCGAGGTTAAAGAGACTGGACTCTGATATTTTGCTGGAAGAAATTGGGTGCCTAGACATGGGGATTTGCGAAACCTTATCCTAGACGAAGCTCATAAGTCAAGGTATTCGATTCATCCAGGAGCCTGTAAGATGTACCATGACCTCAAGGAGCAATATTGGTGGCCAAACCTTAAGAAGGATGTTGCTACTTACGTTGGGAAGTGTTTGACTTGTTCAAAGGTCAAAGCCGAACACCAAAGACCATCTGGGTTACTTCAACAACCCGAAATCCCGCAATGGAAGTGGGAAAGTGTAGTGACCCGAACTTTTCCATGTTTATATATATTAATTGAGATTGATATTTACATGATTAAATGTTTCCAACATGATAAGCAATCAAACTTGTTAAGACTTGATTAATTGAAATATGTTTCATATAGACAATTGACCACCCAAGTTGATCGGTGATTCACGAACGTTAAAACTTGTAAAAACTATATGATGACATATATATGGATATATATATATATATAGTTAACATGATACTATGATAAGAAAACATATCATAAAGTATATTAACAATGAACTACATATGTAAAAACAAGACTACTAACTTAATGATTTTTAAACGAGACATATATGTAACGATTATCGTTGTAAAGACATTTAATGTATATATATCATATTAAGAGATATTCATACATGATAATATCAAGATAATATAATAATTTAAAATCTCATTTGATATTATAAACATTGGGTTAACAACATTTAACAAGATCGTTAACCTAAAGGTTTCAAAACAACACTTACATGTAACGACTAACGATGACTTAACGACTCAGTTAAAATGTATATACATGTAGTGTTTTAATATGTATTTATACACTTTTGAAAGACTTCAAAACACTTATCAAAATACTTCTACTTAACAAAAATGCTTACAATTACATCCTCGTTCAGTTTCATCAACAATTCTACTCGTATGCACCCGTATTCGTACTCGTACAATACACAGCTTTTAGATGTATGTACTATTGGTATATACACTCCAATGATCAGCTCTTAGCAGCCCATGTGAGTCACCTAACACATGTGGGAACCATCATTTGGCAACTAGCATGAAATATCTCATAAAATTACAAAAATATGAGTAATCATTCATGACTTATTTACATGAAAACAAAATTACATATCCTTTATATCTAATCCATACACCAACGACCAAAAACACCTACAAACACTTTCATTCTTCAATTTTCTTCATCTAATTGATCTCTCTCAAGTTCTATCTTCAAGTTCTAAGTGTTCTTCATAAATTCCAAAAGTTCTAGTTTCATAAAATCAAGAATACTTTCAAGTTTGCTAGCTCACTTCCAATCTTGTAAGGTGATCATCCAACCTCAAGAAATCTTTGTTTCTTACAGTAGGTTATCATTCTAATACAAGGTAATAATCATATTCAAACTTTGGTTCAATTTCTATAACTATAACAATCTTATTTCAAGTGATGATCTTACTTGAACTTGTTTTCGTGTCATGATTCTGCTTCAAGAACTTCGAGCCATCCAAGGATCCATTGAAGCTAGATCCATTTTTCTCTTTTCCAGTAGGTTTATCCAAGGAAATTAAGGTAGTAATGATGTTCATAACATCATTCGATTCATACATATAAAGCTATCTTATTCGAAGGTTTAAACTTGTAATCACTAGAACATAGTTTAGTTAATTCTAAACTTGTTCGCAAACAAAAGTTAATCCTTCTAACTTGACTTTTAAAATCAACTAAACACATGTTCTATATCTATATGATATGCTAACTTAATGATTTAAAACCTGGAAACACGAAAAACACCGTAAAACCGGATTTACGCCGTCGTAGTAACACCGCGGGCTGTTTTGGGTTAGTTAATTAAAAACTATGATAAACTTTGATTTAAAAGTTGTTATTCTGAGAAAATGATTTTTATTATGAACATGAAACTATATCCAAAAATTATGGTTAAACTCAAAGTGGAAGTATGTTTTCTAAAATGGTCATCTAGACGTCGTTCTTTCGACTGAAATGACTACCTTTACAAAAACGACTTGTAACTTATTTTTCCGACTAGAAACCTATACTTTTTTTGTTTAGATTCATAAAATAGAGTTCAATATGAAACCATAGCAATTTGATTCACTCAAAACGGATTTAAAATGAAGAAGTTATGGGTAAAACAAGATTGGATAATTTTTCTCATTTTAGCTACGTGAAAATTGGTAACAAATCTATTCCAACCATAACTTAATCAACTTGTATTATATATTATGTAATCTTGAGATACCATAGACACGTATACAATGTTTCGACCTATCATGTCGACACATCTATATATATTTCGGAACAACCATAGACACTCTATATGTGAATGTTGGAGTTAGCTATACAGGGTTGAGGTTGATTCCAAAATATATATAGTTTGAGTTGTGATCAATACTGAGATACGTATACACTGGGTCGTGGATTGATTCAAGATAATATTTATCGATTTATTTCTGTACATCTAACTGTGGACAACTAGTTGTAGGTTACTAACGAGGACAGCTGACTTAATAAACTTAAAACATCAAAATATATTAAAAGTGTTGTAAATATATTTTGAACATACTTTGATATATATGTATATATTGTTATAGGTTCGTGAATCAACCAGTGGCCAAGTCTTACTTCCCGACGAAGTAAAAATCTGTGAAAGTGAGTTATAGTCCCACTTTTAAAATCTAATATTTTTGGGATGAGAATACATGCAGGTTTTATAAATGATTTACAAAATAGACACAAGTACGTGAAACTACATTCTATGGTTGAATTATCGAAATCGAATATGCCCCTTTTTATTAAGTCTGGTAATCTAAGAATTAGGGAACAGACACCCTAATTGACGCGAATCCTAAAGATAGATCTATTGGGCCTAACAAACCCCATCCAAAGTACCGGATGCTTTAGTACTTCGAAATTTATATCATATCCGAAGGGTGTCCCGGAATGATGGGGATATTCTTATATATGCATCTTGTTATTGTCGGTTACCAGGTGTTCACCATATGAATGATTTTTATCTCTATGTATGGGATGTGTATTGAAATATGAAATCTTGTGGTCTATTGTTACGATTTGATATATATAGGTTAAACCTATAACTCACCAACATTTTTGTTGACGTTTAAAGCATGTTTATTCTCAGGTGAATATTAAGAGCTTCCGCTGTTGCATACTAAAATAAGGACAAGATTTGGAGTCCATGTTTGTATGATATTGTGTAAAAACTGCATTCAAGAAACTGATTTCGATGTAACATATTTGTATTGTAAACCATTATGTAATGGTCGTGTGTAAACAGGATATTTTAGATTATCATTATTTGATAATCTACGTAAAGCTTTTTAAACCTTTACTTATGAAATAAAGGTTATGGTTTGATTTAAAAATGAATGCAGTCTTTGAAAAACGTCTCATATAGAGGTCAAAACCTCGCAACGAAATCAATTAATATGGAACGTTTTTAATCAATAAGAACGGGACATTTCAGTTGGTATCCGAGCGTTGGTCTTAGAGAACCAGAAAATTTGCATTAGTGTGTCTTATCGAGTTTGTTAGGATGCATTAGTGAGTCTGGACTTCGACCGTGTTTTCTTTAAAAATGATTGCTTAACATTTTTGTTGGAAACTATATATTTTTAACATATGAATAGTATGTGATATATTAATCTCTTAACGTGTTTGATATTATGTGATAGATGTCTACCTCTAGAACAAGTCCCATTGAATCACCTAATAATAATGAAGAGTCAAATGTAAATTGGAATGATTTGTGGACTGATTCACAAGTTCCCGAAGAGGAACCGGAAGAAGAGTCGGAACCGGAAGAAGAATCAGAACCGGAAGAAGAATCGGAACCGGATGAAGAAATAGAACCGGTGGGGGAAATAATAAAACGGTTAAGTAAAAGAAAATCCTCAACCAACCGACCAAAGTTAATTATGGTCAATGGTGTTTCCGCCAAGGAAGCAAAATATTGGGAGGATTACCAATTCTCCGATGAATCGGATTCCGACGAGAATTCCGATGATGTTATAGAAATTACCTCAACTGAATTTAAAAAGGCAAAAGAAAATAATAAGGGAAAGGGCATAAAAATAGAGAAATCTAATTCCAACCCCGATGAACTTTATATGTATCGTCAACCCCCGAAGTCCTTAAGTTGTAACAATGACCCGGGAACCTCTAAACCACCAGGTTTTTCTAAACCAATGTGGACAACGACGGCTCGTATTAGGGGAACATCATATATCCCTAGAAACTTGGCAAAACGAACCAAAACCGAAGAAGAAGAAACGAGCGAGTCGGAATAAGATAGTTGTATTCGTGTGGTGTAATATATGTAATATAGTGTTCTTATGCTTTATGATATATGTAAAAATTGCTTGTATTAATAAGTATTTTTTTATGAATCTAACTCTTGTCTATTTTACAGTTTAAAAACACAAAATGGATAGACAACCCAATATTTTAAGAGACCTACCCGGAGACATGATTGATGAAATCTTGTCTAGAGTCGGCCAGAATTCTTCGGCACAACTATTTAAGGCGAGATCAGTTTGTAAGACATTCGAAGAACGTTCCAAGAATGTCTTGGTTTATAAGAGACTTTCGTTTGAAAGATGGGGGATATCACATTGGGAAACCCATAAGTTACGATGTGTTTACTTTGACGCATATATTGCGGGGAACCCAAATGCTATTTTACGCAACGGGTTAAGAAATTATTTTGACTCAATATATCCGAATATTGGACTTCGTGATTTAGAAAAAGCGGCTAACATGCAACATAAAGAAGCATGTTATGCTTACGGATTAGTAATGTTCGCTTCTCACCAAAGTGAGAACAAGAACATCGGGCTACAACTATTAAACAAAACGTTTCCACAAGTGACGGAGTCGGTAATTGGGGTAAGAAATGAGGTTTTTAGATTATTACGGGACTGTTGGACATTACGTAACCCTCGTCCCTTTGATGACGTTACAACACGCTGTCTTATCAACGGCCATAACGGTTATGTTGCACAAGACCAAGGATGGGAAGTAGTCCTAGTAAAACCAGAATGCATGACTTGTTTCTGGACGTATGAATTACGTGTCTTTATTGCCTTTGCTGAACGACTTGTGTACTAGCTAGAATTGTCTTCACAACTATCTTGTATCAAAGTTATTGTGTGCTATATTTCATGCTTTATGTAAAATAAGCGGTATTGTAAGTTTGTAAAATATTGTATAAAAGTTTGAACGCGAAATATTATTATAATCAGTTTTTCATATAGAATTGTAGTAGTTGAATTGTATATTAGCTACTAAGTATGAACTTAACGGGTAGGTACTACCCGAATTTAAACTTATAAAACGCTAATATGAAGAAAAAGCTTTTATAAATGAGTTCATATTATGCTACGAAATACTATTAACTACTCTTAATATTCTGTATGATTAACTTGTTCCATTTAACTATTTTGAAGGAAATGGCACCGACTACTCGACACACCGTGAATATGAATGAAGAGGAATTCCGTACTTTTCTAGCTTCAAACATAGCCGCAGTACAGGCTGCGCTACATACCAACAATAACCTTGGATCTAGCAGTACAGGAAATCGTGTAGGATGCACCTACAAAGAATTCACTGCCTGCAAACCTTTGGAATTTGATGGAACCGAAGGACCGATCGGATTGAAACGGTGGACCGAGAAGGTTGAATCGGTGTTTGCCATAAGTAAGTGTACTGAAGAGGACAAAGTGAAGTACGCTACGCATACCTTCACAGGTTCTGCGTTAACATGGTGGAATACCTATCTAGAGCAAGTGGGACAAGATGATGCGTACGCACTACCGTGGTCAGCATTCAAGCACTTGATGAACGAGAAGTACCGTCCCAGAACCGAGGTCAATAAGCTCAAGACAGAACTTAGAGGGTTACGAACCCAAGGATTTGATATTACCACGTACGAAAGACGATTCACAGAATTGTGCCTATTGTGTCCGGGAGCATTCGAAGATGAGGAAGAGAAGATCGACGCGTTTGTGAAAGGATTACCGGAAAGAATCCAAGAAGATATAAGTTCACACGAGCCCGCCTCCATACAACAGGCATGTAGAATGGCTCACAAACTAGTGAACCAGATTGAAGAAAGAATTAAAGAACAGACTGCTGAAGAGGCCAATGTGAAGCAAGTCAAAAGAAAGTGGGAGGAAAACGGTGATAAGAATCACCAATACAACAACAACAGCAATTACAACAATAATCGCAACAATTATCCCAACAATCGCAACATCAATCGCAACTACAACAAACGGCCCAACAACAACAACAACAGCAACTACAACAATCATCCCAACAACAATAATAACCGCAACAACAACAACAATCAGAAGCAACTATGCCAAAGGTGTGAAAAGAATCACTCGGGGTTCTGCACCAAATTTTGCAACAAGTGTAAAAGAAATGGTCATAGCGCGGCGAAGTGTGAGGTCTACGGACCAGGGGTTAATAGAACGAAAGGAACAAATGGTGTCGGAACGAGTAATGGCGGAGCAAGTAGTGTCGGAGCAAGTTATGCCAATGTAGTTTGTTATAAATGTGGAAAACCAGGCCACATTATTAGAAATTGCCCGAACCAGGAGAACACGAATGGACAAGGCCGTGGAAGAGTTTTCAATATTAATGCGGTAGAGGCACAGGAAGACCCGGAGCTTGTTACGGGTACGTTTCTTATTGACAATAAATCTGCTTACGTTTTATTTGATTCGGGTGCGGATAGAAGCTATATGAGTAGAGATTTTTGTGCTAAATTAAGTTGTCCATTGACGCCTTTGGATAGTAAATTTTTACTCGAATTAGCAAATGGTAAATTAATTTCAGCAGATAATATATGTCGGAATCGAGAAATTAAACTGGTTAGCGAAACATTTAAGATTGATTTGATACCAGTAGAGTTAGGGAGTTTTGATGTGATAATCGGTATGGACTGGTTGAAAGAAGTGAAAGCGGAGATCGTTTGTTACAAAAATGCAATTCGCATTATACGAGAAAAAGGAAAACCCTTAATGGTGTACGGAGAAAAGGGCAACACGAAGCTACATCTTATTAGTAATTTGAAGGCACAAAAACTAATAAGAAAAGGTTGCTATGCTGTTCTAGCACACGTCGAGAAAGTACAAACTGAAGAAAAGAGCATCAATGATGTTCCCATTGCAAAAGAATTTCCCGATGTATTTCCGAAAGAATTACCGGGATTACCCCCACATCGATCCGTTGAATTTCAAATAGATCTTGTACCAGGAGCTGCACCAATAGCTCGTGCTCCTTACAGACTCGCACCCAGCGAGATGAAAGAACTGCAAAGCCAATTACAAGAACTTTTAGAGCGTGGTTTCATTCGACCAAGCACATCACCGTGGGGAGCTCCTGTTTTGTTTGTCAAGAAGAAAGATGGTACATTCAGGTTGTGTATCGACTACCGAGAGTTGAACAAACTTACCATCAAGAACCGCTACCCACTACCGAGAATCGATGACTTATTTGATCAACTACAAGGCTCGTCTGTTTATTCAAAGATTGACTTACGTTCCGGGTATCATCAAATGCGGGTGAAAGAAGATGATATTCCAAAGACTGCTTTCAGAACACGTTACGGTCATTACGAGTTTATGGTCATGCCGTTTGGTTTAACTAATGCACCAGCTGTGTTCATGGACCTTATGAACCGAGTGTGTGGACCATACCTTGACAAGTTTGTCATTGTTTTCATTGATGACATACTTATTTACTCAAAGAATGACCAAGAACACGGTGAACATTTGAGAAAGGTGTTAGAAGTATTGAGGAAGGAAGAATTGTACGCTAAGTTTTCAAAGTGTGCATTTTGGTTGGAAGAAGTTCAATTCCTCGGTCACATAGTGAACAAAGAAGGTATTAAGGTGGATCCGGCAAAGATAGAAACTGTTGAAAAGTGGGAAACCCCGAAAACTCCGAAACACATACGCCAGTTTTTAGGACTAGCTGGTTACTACAGAAGGTTCATCCAAGACTTTTCCAGAATAGCAAAACCCTTGACTGCATTAACGCATAAAGGGAAGAAATTTGAATGGAATGATGAACAAGAGAAAGCGTTTCAGTTATTGAAGAAAAAGCTAACTACGGCACCTATATTGTCATTGCCTGAAGGGAATGATGATTTTGTGATTTATTGTGACGCATCAAAGCAAGGTCTCGGTTGTGTATTAATGCAACGAACGAAGGTGATTGCTTATGCGTCTAGACAATTGAAGATTCACGAACAAAATTATACGACGCATGATTTGGAATTAGGCGCGGTTGTTTTTGCATTAAAGACTTGGAGGCACTACTTATATGGGGTCAAAAGTATTATATATACCGACCACAAAAGTCTTCAACACATATTTAATCAGAAACAACTGAATATGAGGCAGCGTAGGTGGATTGAATTATTGAATGATTACGACTTTGAGATTCGTTACCACCCGGGGAAGGCAAATGTGGTAGCCGATGCCTTGAGCAGGAAGGACAGAGAACCCATTCGAGTAAAATCTATGAATATAATGATTCATAATAACATTACTACTCAAATAAAGGAGGCGCAACAAGGAGTTTTAAAAGAGGGAAATTTAAAGGATGAAATACCCAAAGGATCGGAGAAGCATCTTAATATTCGGGAAGACGGAACCCGGTATAGGGCTGAAAGGATTTGGGTACCAAAATTTGGAGATGTGAGAGAAATGGTACTTAGAGAAGCTCATAAAACCAGATACTCAATACATCCTGGAACGGGGAAGATGTACAAGGATCTCAAGAAACATTTTTGGTGGCCGGGTATGAAAGCCGATGTTGCTAAATACGTAGGAGAATGTTTGACGTGTTCTAAGGTCAAAGCTGAGCATCAGAAACCATCAGGTCTACTTCAACAACCCGAAATCCCGGAATGGAAATGGGAAAACATTACCATGGATTTCATCACTAAATTGCCAAGGACTGCAAGTGGTTTTGATACTATTTGGGTAATAGTTGATCGTCTTACCAAATCAGCACACTTCCTACCAATAAGAGAAGATGACAAGATGGAGAAGTTAGCACGACTGTATTTGAAGGAAGTCGTCTCCAGACATGGAATACCAATCTCTATTATCTCTGATAGGGATGGCAGATTTATTTCAAGATTCTGGCAGACATTACAGCAAGCATTAGGAACTCGTCTAGACATGAGTACTGCCTATCATCCACAAACTGATGGGCAGAGCGAAAGGACGATACAAACGCTTGAAGACATGCTACGAGCATGTGTTATTGATTTCGGAAACAGTTGGGATCGACATCTACCGTTAGCAGAATTTTCCTACAACAACAGCTACCATTCAAGCATTGAGATGGCGCCGTTTGAAGCACTTTATGGTAGAAAGTGCAGGTCTCCGATTTGTTGGAGTGAAGTGGGGGATAGACAGATTACGGGTCCGGAGATTATACAAGAAACTACCGAGAAGATCATCCAAATTCAACAACGGTTGAAAACCGCCCAAAGTCGACAAAAGAGCTACGCTGACATTAAAAGAAAAGATATAGAATTTGAAATTGGAGAGATGGTCATGCTTAAAGTTGCACCTTGGAAAGGCGTTGTTCGATTTGGTAAACGAGGGAAATTAAATCCAAGGTATATTGGACCATTCAAGATTATTGATCGTGTCGGACCAGTAGCTTACCGACTAGAGTTACCTCAACAACTCGCGGCTGTACATAACACTTTCCACGTCTCGAATTTAAAGAAATGTTTTGCTAAAGAAGATCTCACTATTCCGTTAGATGAAATCCAAATCAACGAAAAACTTCAATTCATCGAAGAACCCGTCGAAATAATGGATCGTGAGGTTAAAAGACTTAAGCAAAACAAGATACCAATTGTTAAGGTTCGATGGAATGCTCGTAGAGGACCCGAGTTCACCTGGGAGCGTGAAGATCAGATGAAGAAGAAATACCCGCATCTATTTCCAGAAGATTCGTCAACACCTTCAACAGCTTAAAATTTCGGGACGAAATTTATTTAACGGGTAGGTACTGTAGTGACCCGAACTTTTCCATGTTTATATATATTAATTGAGATTGATATTTACATGATTAAATGTTTCCAACATGATAAGCAATCAAACTTGTTAAGACTTGATTAATTGAAATATGTTTCATATAGACAATTGACCACCCAAGTTGATCGGTGATTCACGAACGTTAAAACTTGTAAAAACTATATGATGACATATATATGGATATATATATATATATAGTTAACATGATACTATGATAAGAAAACATATCATAA
Source organism: Rutidosis leptorrhynchoides (assembly GCF_046630445.1). Taxonomy (NCBI): domain Eukaryota; kingdom Viridiplantae; phylum Streptophyta; class Magnoliopsida; order Asterales; family Asteraceae; genus Rutidosis; species Rutidosis leptorrhynchoides. The sequence goes on from NC_092333.1 coordinate 172,576,472, forward strand.
AGTATATTAACAATGAACTACATATGTAAAAACAAGACTACTAACTTAATGATTTTTAAACGAGACATATATGTAACGATTATCGTTGTAAAGACATTTAATGTATATATATCATATTAAGAGATATTCATACATGATAATATCAAGATAATATAATAATTTAAAATCTCATTTGATATTATAAACATTGGGTTAACAACATTTAACAAGATCGTTAACCTAAAGGTTTCAAAACAACACTTACATGTAACGACTAACGATGACTTAACGACTCAGTTAAAATGTATATACATGTAGTGTTTTAATATGTATTTATACACTTTTGAAAGACTTCAATACACTTATCAAAATACTTCTACTTAACAAAAATGCTTACAATTACATCCTCGTTCAGTTTCATCAACAATTCTACTCGTATGCACCCGTATTCGTACTCGTACAATACACAGCTTTTAGATGTATGTACTATTGGTATATACACTCCAATGATCAGCTCTTAGCAGCCCATGTGAGTCACCTAACACATGTGGGAACCATCATTTGGCAACTAGCATGAAATATCTCATAAAATTACAAAAATATGAGTAATCATTCATGACTTATTTACATGAAAACAAAATTACATATCCTTTATATCTAATCCATACACCAACGACCAAAAACACCTACAAACACTTTCATTCTTCAATTTTCTTCATCTAATTGATCTCTCTCAAGTTCTATCTTCAAGTTCTAAGTGTTCTTCATAAATTCCAAAAGTTCTAGTTTCATAAAATCAAGAATACTTTCAAGTTTGCTAGCTCACTTCCAATCTTGTAAGGTGATCATCCAACCTCAAGAAATCTTTGTTTCTTACAGTAGGTTATCATTCTAATACAAGGTAATAATCATATTCAAACTTTGGTTCAATTTCTATAACTATAACAATCTTATTTCAAGTGATGATCTTACTTGAACTTGTTTTCGTGTCATGATTCTGCTTCAAGAACTTCGAGCCATCCAAGGATCCATTGAAGCTAGATCCATTTTTCTCTTTTCCAGTAGGTTTATCCAAGGAAATTAAGGTAGTAATGATGTTCATAACATCATTCGATTCATACATATAAAGCTATCTTATTCGAAGGTTTAAACTTGTAATCACTAGAACATAGTTTAGTTAATTCTAAACTTGTTCGCAAACAAAAGTTAATCCTTCTAACTTGACTTTTAAAATCAACTAAACACATGTTCTATATCTATATGATATGCTAACTTAATGATTTAAAACCTGGAAACACGAAAAACACCGTAAAACCGGATTTACGCCGTCGTAGTAACACCGCGGGCTGTTTTGGGTTAGTTAATTAAAAACTATGATAAACTTTGATTTAAAAGTTGTTATTCTGAGAAAATGATTTTTATTATGAACATGAAACTATATCCAAAAATTATGGTTAAACTCAAAGTGGAAGTATGTTTTCTAAAATGGTCATCTAGACGTCGTTCTTTCGACTGAAATGACTACCTTTACAAAAACGACTTGTAACTTATTTTTCCGACTAGAAACCTATACTTTTTTTGTTTAGATTCATAAAATAGAGTTCAATATGAAACCATAGCAATTTGATTCACTCAAAACGGATTTAAAATGAAGAAGTTATGGGTAAAACAAGATTGGATAATTTTTCTCATTTTAGCTACGTGAAAATTGGTAACAAATCTATTCCAACCATAACTTAATCAACTTGTATTATATATTATGTAATCTTGAGATACCATAGACACGTATACAATGTTTCGACCTATCATGTCGACACATCTATATATATTTCGGAACAACCATAGACACTCTATATGTGAATGTTGGAGTTAGCTATACAGGGTTGAGGTTGATTCCAAAATATATATAGTTTGAGTTGTGATCAATACTGAGATACGTATACACTGGGTCGTGGATTGATTCAAGATAATATTTATCGATTTATTTCTGTACATCTAACTGTGGACAACTAGTTGTAGGTTACTAACGAGGACAGCTGACTTAATAAACTTAAAACATCAAAATATATTAAAAGTGTTGTAAATATATTTTGAACATACTTTGATATATATGTATATATTGTTATAGGTTCGTGAATCAACCAGTGGCCAAGTCTTACTTCCCGACGAAGTAAAAATCTGTGAAAGTGAGTTATAGTCCCACTTTTAAAATCTAATATTTTTGGGATGAGAATACATGCAGGTTTTATAAATGATTTACAAAATAGACACAAGTACGTGAAACTACATTCTATGGTTGAATTATCGAAATCGAATATGCCCCTTTTTATTAAGTCTGGTAATCTAAGAATTAGGGAACAGACACCCTAATTGACGCGAATCCTAAAGATAGATCTATTGGGCCTAACAAACCCCATCCAAAGTACCGGATGCTTTAGTACTTCGAAATTTATATCATATCCGAAGGGTGTCCCGGAATGATGGGGATATTCTTATATATGCATCTTGTTATTGTCGGTTACCAGGTGTTCACCATATGAATGATTTTTATCTCTATGTATGGGATGTGTATTGAAATATGAAATCTTGTGGTCTATTGTTACGATTTGATATATATAGGTTAAACCTATAACTCACCAACATTTTTGTTGACGTTTAAAGCATGTTTATTCTCAGGTGAATATTAAGAGCTTCCGCTGTTGCATACTAAAATAAGGACAAGATTTGGAGTCCATGTTTGTATGATATTGTGTAAAAACTGCATTCAAGAAACTGATTTCGATGTAACATATTTGTATTGTAAACCATTATGTAATGGTCGTGTGTAAACAGGATATTTTAGATTATCATTATTTGATAATCTACGTAAAGCTTTTTAAACCTTTACTTATGAAATAAAGGTTATGGTTTGATTTAAAAATGAATGCAGTCTTTGAAAAACGTCTCATATAGAGGTCAAAACCTCGCAACGAAATCAATTAATATGGAACGTTTTTAATCAATAAGAACGGGACATTTCAGAAAGGATAACGATGGACTTCATTATGAAACTACCAAAGACGGTGGGCGGATATGATACCATCTGGGTTATTATTAACCATCTTACCAAATCTGCTCACTTCCTAGCCATGAAGGAAGCTGATATGATGGAAAAACTCGCGCAACTATAAATAAAGGAAATTGTATCTCGTCACGGTGTACCCTTATTGATTATTTCAGACCGAGATGCCCGTTTCGCTTCTAGATTTTGGCGTTCGTTGCAAAAAGCCTTGGGAACACGTATCGACATGAGTACCGCATATCACCCACAGACCAACGGACAAAGAGAACGCACGATTCAAACTTTGGAGGACATGTTGGGTGCTTGTGTCATTGATTTCAGAAAAGCTTGGTAAAAGCATTTGCCGCTAGCCGAATTCTCTTACAACAACAGTTATCATTCGAGTATTAATGCCGTACCTTTCGAAGCGTTGTATGGCCGCAAATCCCGTTCTCCTATTTGTTGGGCCGAAGTAGGTGAAAATCAAATCACCGGACCCGAACTCATCCATGAAACAACCGAGAAGATCGTTCAAATCCAAGCAAGGTTTAAGACGGCCCGTGATCGTCAAAAGAGCTATGCCGACCTTAAACGCAAGGATTTCAAATTCCAAGTGGTTGACCGCGTAATGTTGAAAGTCGAACCTTGGAAAGATGTAATCCGTTTCGGAAAGCGTGGGAAGTTAAATCCGCAATATATTAGTTCTTTTGAAATCTTGGAGCGTATTGGACCCGTTGCTTACCATTTGGATCTTCCAACTCAATTGAGCTCCGTTCATCCTACCTTCCACGTATCGAATCTGAAGAAGTGCCTTGCTGAACCAGAACTTATCATACCACTAAAGGAGATTACGATTGATGACAAACTCCACTTCGTGGAAGAACCTATTGAGGTAATGGACCCCGAGGTTAAGACTTTAAAGCACAACAAGATTCCAATCGTCCGAGTTCGTTGGAATGCTAAACGAGGACCTAAGTTTACTTGGGAACGAGAGGATCAAATGATGCAGAAGTATCCTCACCTCTTCACGACTCTACCGACTACCTCAGCTTAAAATTTCGGGACAGAATTTTCTTTAACAGGTGGGTAATGTAACGACCCGATTTTTTCGACTTATAATTTTTTATTACTTTCACGAAACTGCGTATTTGTGCATACTGGGTTAGATTTTATTCTGGTATCATTAATTATGTTAATTACCTTCATTAATATCTACAACGTGTTATTAAGTGCTTAATCACTTAACATGATCCTTGAATGCATTTATGACTGTTAGTGTCACTTATTGTTTAAAATGACCTACGTACTTGGTACACGTTAAACTTTTGTCATAATTGGAATATTATGACTACGTAAACATAATTGTTATTTATTTATGACAATTACTTGGCTTGATGTTTTATTAATTACGCTTAGTGTTTACTAATGCTCACTAGTTACCATAATGGACTTTTACCTTAATGGACTTCCATGGCCTAACCTACTCAACTTAGTGGATTAATTAGTGGACTAATTAGCCCATTTACTTAATGGTTAGCCCATGTAAATAATGAGACAAGTAACTAGCATGCCTTGTGTACTAATACTTACATTTTGTCTCAAACCACCCAACATACCAACACTACTTTGTACCATCACCATGGATCACACCATGCCACCACCACATGAGGCCAAAATGGTCCCCCCCACCCCTCCTTTGGCCGTCGGCCATTTAACACCACCACCACCACTTCATTTTTCAAATTTCACTTCATTTATTCAAACACACACACACACTTTTCTCTCTAGTTGCTTCACACTCTAACTTCTCTCTAAAGTTTTGAAGAACTTGTAAGTGTTCTTGATTTTCTTTTCTTCTTTTCTTTCCTTATTTTCGTGAATCATCATCATCATAATCAAGGATTCAAGTTTTGTAACTTGAATCTTCATAACTCTTGTAAGATTCAAACTTTGTTTTGAAAAGTATTCAAGAACATGAAGGATTCAAGCTTTTTAACTTTGAATATTCATTATCTTGTTAGATCTAAGTTTATTAACTTAAGATCTCTTTAATTGTGTTAAAAGATCAAAACTCATGTTTATGATCTTCATGTAACTTGTAGATCCAACTTTTACTTTATGGATCTTCAAGAACATTAGAAATACAAGCTTACTAGCTTGAGATTTCTAAAAAAAAGTTAGTTAAGATCAAAGTTTACTAACTTATGATCTTCTTTAATTTGTTGTACTTTAGATTTGTGACTTTTGTTTTCATTAAACAAAAGATACAAGCTTACTAGCTTGAAATCTCATAAGTGTTGTTAGAAATCCAAGCTCTCTAGCTTAGGGTTTCATTTTTGTGTTTGATCTAAGTTGTGTAACTTATGGTCTTCTACTTTGTTTAAACAAAAGCTCATTAGCTTATGTTCATTTTACTTTACAAAATCTAAGTTTCATAATTTATGGTTGTGTAAAAGTTGAAAGTCTAAGTGCTATGACTTAGGGTTTCACCAAGAACATGCGATCTAGACTTTTAGTCTAAGGTCTTTAATACTTAGCTAAGATCTAAGTTCTATAACTTAAGGTCTTGCTTATTTAGTTTAAATTAAAGTTTATAGCTTAATAAAACTTGTACTTGTGTCGAAACTAAGAATTTGATGTAACTTTGGTTCATCATCTTGCTCAAACTCTCAGATGAGTTGTATTTTATTTCTTAGTCTTGACTTTGTGTATTGATGGTTAAACCTTGCTTAAAGTGATGCTAAAACATCAAGAGTTGTACACTTGAGGCTTATACGCATCAAGGATGAGAACTGTGATGAGCATCAAATACCAAGAAACCCACCGGAGCACTTGTTTGTTGTTTTTTAAGGTCTGATCAGACTCCTGGTGCGATGCCCCGTACAAAACCATCATGTATAAATCGTCAACAACAGGTCCATTACACGGTATACTACTACATGTTGTTTTAAAACGAGTTTTGCATTCATTAAAACATAATGTTTTTACAAAAGATAACGTGACACAAAGGTCGTTACAAAGTAATTATTCAAAATAACATAAGTTGCAAATGCAAAATAAAAGTTCCATGATTGAGACATCTCTAAGTAATGCAGCGGAAGTCTAACACAGCGAGTCTGTAACAGCAAGTCTATAACACCAAGACAGTAAGTTTAACAGCGGAAGCAACAACGTCTAAGCACCTGAGAAATACATGCTTAAAAGTCAACACGAATGTTGGTGAGCTATAGTTTGTATCCATTAATGTAATGTAGACCACGAGATTTCATATTCAAAATAGTATGAAAAGTATATGCTTATCCGTGGGCACCCTTAACGTAATAATAATACCCCATAAAAGTACACTTGGTGAGTGCGTATGTCCTTGAAGTATCAAACACCCATTAAATGCTAGCGTGACTAGCCCGAGTGGGGATGTCAAACCCTATGGATCCATATCTAATATTCGCTTTCACCGGTCCAAAAACCAATGATTAAACGTTTCCGTGCTAAGGGGAATATTTGTGCCATTATATCACCCACACATATATAAAGTTTAAGTACTCGTGTCTAGTATGTAAAACATAAAAAGCGCATGTATTCTCAGTCCCAAAAATAGTAAAGTAAAAAAAGGGAAGCTATAACTCACAGTGAATAAGCAGTAAAAGTCGATATGAAAAGTATGCAAGTAGTAAGTCGGTTCGAAAGGTCGTCAACCTAAGTCAAAGGTCACTAAGTCAGTATATTGCCCCCAAAAGTTTAAAAGCGAATAAATTAAGTCTTAAGTATCATCATCATCATCATCATCATTATCATTATACGTAAAAGATAAAGTAAGTTTTCAACAAGAATAGAGATCAAAACAAAAGGCTGACTTCGGACAGCTGCTACGACCTCTATACAAAACAAAAAACGCATGGACAGTGGACAAGGCTCCGTATGTGAGTCCTCTAATCTCTTTCAAATTTTCAGATCCTAACTCGATGTCGTTTGACCGTGGCGACGGTTCAAGCGCGAGTAGGTCAGAATTTTTCAGCACGTCGTTACAAGGGCGTAGTGACTTTCGAAAGGCTATAAATCCTAAACTGTATATCGGATTTAGACGAGTCCTAATCGAAAAGTCATCTAATTGAAACGAACTATCTGAAAATCAACTTTACATAAGTCCTAGGAGTCTGGTCAGACCCCGAAAAACAGCAAACAAGTGCTCCGGTGAGTTACTTGGTGCTTGATGCTCATCACGGTTCTCATCCTTGATGCGTGTAAGCTTCAAGTGTACAACTCTTTGATGTTTTAGCATCACTTTGACCAAGTTTCAACTATAAACAAACAACTAAGAGTAAAAGCTAACATTCTACAAGTTTTGAACATCAAGGTTGCCTCTTTATTGTATAAACACAATAAAGCTTCAACCTTTGTCCTTTTTACGCAAGTTTATGCATCTTCATCATATGAGATGATGAAGACTTGATCTTTATCATCACAACAATCACAAAAAGTTCCAAGTAAGTGAGATCTACAATGATAACTTAGATCTCAAGTATTAAGAAAACCCTAAGCTAGAAAGCTTGGATCTTTACAAGATTAATGAGACCATAAGCTAGAAAGCTAAGATCTAATGAAAGTAATGAGACCATAAGCTAAAAAGCTAAGATCTTTAACAAAATAATGAAACCCTAAGTTAAAAAACTTGAATATTTAATGTTCTTGAAGATCCTTAATGCAAAAGACTAGATCTTCAAGTTACATGAAGATCATAAACACAAGTTTTGATATTTTTAACAAAATAAAGGAATCATAAGCTAGAAAACTTAGATCCAATAAAGTAATGAAGATTCAAAGCTAGAAAGCTTGAATCTTTCATGTTCTTGAAGGATTCAAACCAAAGTTTGAATCTACAAGATATAACAAGATCAAGAAGATAAAAAGCTTGATCCTTGCATGATGATGATGATGTCGAAAATGAGAAGGGAAGAAGAAGAAGAAGAAGAAGAAGAAGAAGAAGAAGAAGAAGAAGAAGAAGAAGAAGAAGAAGAAGAAAAAGAAGAAGAAGAAGAAGAAGAAGAAGAAGAAGAAGAAGAAGAAAATTTAAAACTTACACTTTTTAGAGAGAGAATTAGAGAGTATGTGTGTGTAAAATGTGAATGAAATTAAGTGTGAAATGGGTGAGGTTTTCTTGGTATTTATAGGATGGTGAGGTGGAGGTGAGGTGGTGGTGATCGTGGGTATGGAGGGGACAAGGGGGACACCTTTTTTTTGCTTTTTGGTTAATGGTGGTCTAAAGTTGGTGCATATGTTGGGATCCCATTCAACAATTGTGATTATGGTTAACAAAAATGCTAGTATGTTCCCTCTAATAAATGGGTATTTGTTTTACATTTATATGGGTCATAAACTTATTATAATTGGGCAAATTAAATAGTCCATTAGCTAGAGTAGGGTGGGCTTGAGTACAACAAGGTAGAAAGTCCAACAAGACTAACTAGTGAGCATAAGTAAATTACTAAGCGTAATTAAGCAACCAAAAGCCCAAGTAATTGTTATTAGAAAATAACAATTAGTATTTCGTAGTCGTAATATTACAATTATGATAAAAGTTAAACGTGTACCAAAACACATAGCTAGTTCTCAACGTCACGTGACACTAACGGTCGTAAAAGCATTCGGGGATCAAGTTAAGTAACTAAGTACTTAATGGCACATTGTATGATATTAATGAAAGTAATTAATCATGAAATAAGATCCCAGAATATAAACGAACACAGTACGCATAAATACACAGTTTTGCAGAAAGTAACAAGCACAAAAGTAAGGCGAAAACGTCGGGTCGTTACATTACCACCTGTTAATCCAAATTTCGTCCTGAAATTTTAAGCTGAGGTAGATGCTAGAGTTGTGAAGAGGTGAGGATACTTCTGCATCATCTGATCCTCTCGTTTCCAAGTAAACTCGAGTCTTCGTTTAGCATTCCAACAAACTCGAACAATTGAAATCTTGTTGCATTTCAAGGTTTTGACCTCACGGTCCATAATTTCAACAGGTTCTTCCACGAAGTGGAGTTTGTCATCTATCGTAAGCTCCTTAAGTGGAATGACAAGTTTTGGTTCAGCAAGACATCTCTTCAGGTTCGACACATGGAAAGTGGGATGAACTACGCTCAACTGAGTCAGAAGATCCAAATGGTAAGCAACGGGTCCAACACGCTCCAAGACTTCAAAAGGACCAATATATCGAAGATTTAGCTTCCCACGCTTTCTGAAACGGATTACACCTTTCCAAGGTGCCACTTTCAATATCACTCGGCCACCTACTTGGAATTCACGATCTCTACGTTTAAGATAGGCATAGCTCTTTTGACGATCACGGCCGTCTTGAGCCTCGCTTGAATTTGGACAATCTTCTCGGTTGTTTCATGGACGAGTTCGGGTCCGGTGATTTGATTTTCACCTACTTCGGCCTAACAGATAGGAGAACGACATCTGCGGCCATATAAAGCTTCGAAAGGTGCGGCCTTAATACTCACGTGATAGCTATTGTTGTAAGAGAATTCGGCTAGCGGCAAATGCTTCACCCAAGCCTTTCTGAAATCTATTACACAAGCACGTAACATGTCCTACAGGGTTTGAATCGTGCGTTCGCTCTGTCGGTCGGTTTGCGGGTGATACGCAGTATTGAATACCTTGACTTATGTACTCCATCTAGAATAAGGAGATCGTGGTACATTTTACCAGCTCCTGGATGAATTGAATACCTTGACTTATGTACTCCATCTAGAATAAGGCTTCGTAAATCCCCATAACTAGGCACCCAGATTCTTCCGGCAAAGTATCGGAGTCCAGTCTCCTTAACCTCGAATCGAGAAACGAGAATGTTCAAGTGCTCTTGAGCAATATTCTCCTCCTTGAGAGCTTCCTCTTGAGCTACACGAATTTGGCTATTGAGATTCGTGTGAATGGTGACGTTCAAGGCTCGAACACAAAGAGGTACCATTCTTTCCTTTTGCCTCAAGGCATCAGCTACAACATTTGCCTTGCCAGTGTGGTAGCGGAGTTCACAATCATAATCATTCAACGTCTCGATCCACCGTCGATGTCTCATGTTCAGTTGCTTTTGATCAAAGATGTGTTGGAGACTTTTGTGGTCAGTGAAGATGGTACTCTTGGTTCCATATAGATAGTGTCTCCATAGTTTGAGTGCAAAGACAATGGCTCCAAGTTTAAGATCGTGAGTAGTGTAGTTTCGCTCGTGAATCTTTAGTTGTCGGGAGGCGTAAGCAATAACCTTCTTTCGTTGCATCAATACGCACCCAAAACCTTATCGGGAGGCATCGCAATACATAATGAAATCATCGTTGTCTTCAGGAAAAGATAGAATAGGAGCGGTGGTCAACTTCTGCTTAAGAGGTTTGGAATGCCGACTCTTGCTCGGTTGCCCAAACGAACTTCTTCCTCTTATGAGTTAACGCGGTCAAAGGACGCGCAATCAAAGAGAAACCTTCGATGAATCTACGATAATAACCGGCGAGGCCTAAAAATTGGCGGATATGAGTAGGAGTAGTGGGGGTTTCCCACTTGCTGATGGCTTCGATCTTTGCGGGATCAACTTTGATACCCTGATCGCTCATAATATGACCAAGAAATTGGACTTCCTTCAACTAAAATTCACACTTGGAGAATTTGGCATAGACTTGCTCTTGTCTCAAGAGTTCAAGCATGAGTCGAAGATGTTGCTCATGTTCTTCTTCGCTTTTGGAATAGATTACGATATCGTCTATGAATACAATAACGAATTTATTCAGGTATGGCTTGCATACGCGATTTATGAGATCCATAAACATGGCAGGAGCGTTGGTTAACCCGAATGGCATCATCAGAAACTCATAGTGACCATAACGAGTTTGGAACGCAGTCTTCAGCACATCGCTCTCCTTCACCCTCACATGGTGATAACCGGATCGTAAATTGATCTTGGAGTAAACGCTGGATCCTTGCAGCTGATCAAAAAGATCGTCAATCCTAGGAAGGGGATACCGATTCTTGATCGTCAACTTGTTCAGTTCGCGATAATCGATACATATGCGGAAAGATCCGTCCTTCTTCTTCACGAACAAAATAGGTGTGCCCCAAGGCGATGAACTCGGTCGGATAAATCCACGGTCTAGCAGTTCTTGCGGTTGACTCTGCAACTCTTGCAGTTTGGAAGGTTCAAGTCGATAAGGTGCGCGAGCTACAGGTGCAGCTCCTGGCACTAATTCGATCTGAAACTCCACTGATCTTGGCGGCGGTAATCCCGGCAATTCTTCTGGAAAGACGTCGGGAAATTCATTCACAATTCGTATATCATCCACGCTTTTCTCCTCAGTTTCTAACTTCTTCATGTGCGCCAAAATAGTAAAACGTCCCTTTTTCATAACCTTTTGTGCCTTCAAGCTACTAATAAGGTTCAGCTTCGGCCTACATCTCTCTCTGTAAACAATTAGTGGCTCACCATCTTCGCGTGGTTTACAAAGAATCATCTCTCCACAAATAACTTCTGCTTTTACCTTGGACAACAAGTCCGTACCGACTATCACATCAAAACTCCCCAACTTAATGGGTATCAAATCCATCTCAAAATCTTTAGTGACCCGAAATTTTCCATGATTATATATTATGTGAGATTAATATTTACATGAATAAATGTTTCCAACATGTTAAGCAATCAAACTTGTTAAGACTTGATTAATTGAAACGGATTTTGAGTTAACGTTTGACCACCCAGTTTGTCCGATGATTCACGAACGTTATAACTTGTATATGACATGATATTATATATGAACATATATATATATATATGTTTAACATGATGAAATTATAATTAATTATCTCATTATGTATATTAACAATGAAATTTATACATAAAATAAGACTACTAACTTAAGAAATACAAAACGATATCTATACGTAATGATTATCGTTGTAATAACGTCTTAATATTTATATATCATATTAAGATATATTAGTACATCATGTTATCATAATAATGTAACAATTTAACATCTCATTAGATATAATAACAATGGGATTTATTACATTTAGCGAAATCGTTAACTTAAAGGTTCCGAAACAACATATAAATGTAACGGCTAACGATGACTTAACGACTCAGTTAAAATGCATATACATGTAGTGTATTAAGATGTGTTAATACACTTTTGAAAGACTTCATGACACATATCAAAGTACTTCTACTTAACAAAAATGCTTACAATTACATTCTCATTCATTTTCATCAACAATTCTACTCGTATGCAACCGTATTCGTACTCGTACAATACCCAGCTCCTAGATGTACATACTATTGGTATATACACTTCAATGATCAGCTCTTAGCAGCCTTAATGAGTCACCTAAATATGTGGGAACCATCATTTGGCAACTAGCATGAAATATCTCACAAAATTACAAACTAATGGAGCCTATATCTTGACTCTAAGTTCACGTGAAGTATCACCAACCCTAAACACATTTTGATTCCAACTTTTATGCATCAAACACATCTCTCTTAAGTTCTCTCTTGGTGTTCTAAGTGTTCTTCATCATCGTCATCAAAATCTAGCTCAATCTAGTTCAAAAATCCTAACCTAGATCAACATACAACACAATCTATCAAGAACACTTCTAAGTTTGTTAACTTACTTCCAATCTTGCAAATTCATTTCAAGTGATTATCCAACCTCACTAAATCTTTGTTATTTATAGTAGGTTATCATCCTAAATCAAGGTAATATTCATATTCAAGCTTTGATTCAATTTCTATAACTATAACTAGAACTTTCATTATTCTAGTTCAAGAACTTTCAAGCCATCCAAGATCCTTTGAAGCTCTAGATCATTTCTTGTCATTTCCAGTAGGTTTACCTACTATACTTAAGATAGTGATGATGTTCTTAACATCATTCGATTCATATATATATATATAACTATCTTATTCGAAGATTATAACATGTAATCACTAGAACATAGTTTAGTTAATTCTAAACTTGTTCGCAAACAAAGTTAATCCTTCGAACTTGTAAGACCCGAATAATTAGTATACAGCGGTGTAAATATGGTACATGGAGTGTGGGTGACATTGTACAGCTAAACAGAGGTCAGAGCCAGCTCAGGCATGTGTGCGCGCCGCGCAGGTATAGGTGTGCGCGCCGCGCACCTGTACTGTTGGCAGATTCCAGCTTTTAAATTAAAGTTTAATGAGGGGCATTATGGTCCTTTCACATGGGGCCGGTTTAAGGGCACTTATGGCCAGATTTGTGGAGGTTGAAGCACATTCAACACAACCACCAACACCATCTTCAATTCTACTTTAATCTAGAGAGAGAAACCCTTTAAGAGTGATAAAGCTTGAATCAAGGAGGAAGAAGCTTGATTCGGGTTAAAGCTCAAGTATTAAAGTTGTTCATCTAGCCTTTAGCTACGTTTCAGTTGTGGTGGTATGTTCTAACCTCGATTTCCCTATTTTAATTTATCTAACGGTTAGGGTTTGGGTTAGTGATGAACATAAAACCCATATTTGGTGATTTTGGGTGTTCTTGGGTAAGATTGAGTCATGAAGACTCAATAGCAACAAACCTAGGGTTTTAAAGTGTTAATTGGTGTTTATGAGCCATAATAGGTTAGTTAATTACTAGCACACCTAGATGTTTAGTAAATGGGTGTTATGTGGGTTTGTGGATGACCCGAAATGGGTGTGTTGACCTTAAAATGGTCAAATGGGTAATAATTGAACTAATTGGGAAAGATGGATATGAAATACCCTAATTGTGTATTAGTTAGGGTTGTTGGACCTTAGTCACTAGCTTTTAGTGGTTCGTGATGGTCTTGACCTTAAATGGATGGTTTTGGAGTAAATGGGTGGTTTAATGCATTAAGTCATTAAATGCACATTAGTGAATGGTTGGTGTTTAGTCCAACTAGTTTGTGTGTTGATTGAGTACTTATTGTAATAGGTACTTTGCTTTGAAGCTTGTGGAAGTGTAAAACCATCACCAAATCGTTAAGGTGAGTGCAGTAATTATATGCGTAGGTATATAATGCATTTATTTGTTGTAGCGTAAGATGTGAAGTGTCGAAGTGTTAAGACACCACGTTTCACGTGACGAGTGAAGCGTCAAGGTGTTAAGACGCCACTCGGGGTGAAGCATCGAGGTGTTAAGGTGCCACCTAGAAGTGAAGTGCCGAGGTGTTAAGGCACCACTCCGTAAGATAAAGGGTGAAGCATCGAGGTGTTAAGATGCCACCCGAGGGTTTAGCGATACGAGGTGTTAAGTACACTAACGGATGTTATGAACACCGATGGCCTTTTGCAAGTGCCATTCCCTTGTACGATTGGTTAACGATGGTTATTGCATTGTAGTGTAAGCATACTACATTGTTCGAGTTATATATATGAAATTGTTGTGCTAGCTTGTTATATCGGAGGTTAATAGCTTTGTAATTGAGATGATAAGCTAATTGTATTGCTAGCTTGTATGCGGTATATGTGTAAGTGTTTGCAAGTAGGTATATTATATATGTATGTGTATAATTATTGCATTCACTAAGCATTTTGTTTACCCTCTCGTTGTTTATCTTTTTATAGGCTCGGGCGTTGACAAGGGTAAGGGCATTCAATTGGATTAGAGATCCTGCTTTGTTTTGATAGGGGATGCTTTTGGATGTGTTAGCTTTTGAAGTTTGACCGAGAGTTGGGTAGTTTAACCCCCAAACATCATGCTCTAGTGTCGTTTAGAATTTAAACTAGTTTGGTTGAAACTTATATTTTGTACGAAACTCGTATTACGGCATATGTGGGCCCGGTTTCATAAAACTTATTTTATTATCGAATCGTGTGTGTTTTAACTATTATAACATGTTGTGAAAAGTGTTTTGTCTAAATATGTCGGGAAGTGGGAGATCTTTAATTGAAATTTGACAAAACCGGACAGAAGCTGTTGGAGCTTGTGTGCGCCGCGCACCCTAGGGTGTTGCGCGCCGCGCACCTATGCTGAATAAAAAAAAAATATTTCGTGTATTCGGTTGGATATTGGGTTGGGTTGTTACAAGTGGTATCAGAGCATGGTCTAAGGGATTTAGGCGACTTGAGATAGGTGCCTAGACTTAGACTTTATTATGTATGCGCGTGATTAAGGACTTGTAGGAGACGGGTCGGACCGGGGATTGGTTAGTGCCTAGGATGAGGTTAACTAACTATGCGCTAATTATTTTGTGTTGTGTTTTGCAATCATCATGCGAGATAGACGTTGTACTAGCAAGTTAATGTGACGTGCTCGCGTAACAATGATTAGCCGATTGTTATGTCCTTGTGTTATGTACCTTGTGTTATGTCCTTTCGTTTCATTGTTTAACCGATTTCCGTTTTATAGTATGAAGACCCGAGAACCATGAAGGAGGTACGAGTGAGGACCTCGCGTTTACAGCCAAGGTTGAGGTCATTATTAAGAAGCAAAGAGCGGAATTTCTTGAGGATGTCCGAAAGGTTTTCCAAGAATCGGTTGATGGGCAAGTAACCGAGTTAATAAATGAGCGAATGAATGCCGCAATTGAAGAGGCATTAGAAGCTAGAAACATTCATCCTCGGGGCGAGGGGGTGATGGTAGAGGTGGGTATGTAAGGCGATACTTCCATTACAAAAATTTCAAGGATGTTCAACCTCCTATGTTTAATGGAGTAAGGGATCCATTGAAAAGCACATGTTGAATATCTGACATCGAGGGGGCTTTCCGTACCGCGGAGTGTCCTCCCGAGAAGAAAACGAGATACGGTTCAAGTATGTTGCGTGAAGAGGCAAAGTTGTGGTGGGACGATAAGATTAAGTTGTATGGTGAAGAGCAATGTATGGGCTTGTCGTGGGATGAGTTTAAAAAGGAGTTCTTTGATGAATATCGAACTCCATCCGATCTTAACAAAATCCGGGACGAGTTGCATGATTTGCAACAAGGTTCGATGGACTTGGTTACTCTCAAGTCTACCTTCTTGTCAAAGACTCGTTTTTGTCCTGAGTATGTAGGTGATGACCGAATGTTGATGCTAGATTTTTATCGTACACTAAGCGATGAGTTGAAGCGTAAGATTAGTCGGGGAATGGCTAAGTCTTTTGATGAATTGTTTGAGTTAGCCCGGGGTTTTGAGCCGGAGGTTCCAAAAAGAAGTGACTTCTCTTTTTCTAAGAGAAAATTTGAAGGTTCGAGTCATTCGAGCTTTTCAAGCAAAAAGAGCAAGAGCAAGAAGGGTTCCGAAAGTGTCAATAGCGTGAAGAAGAGTGCTTCCGGGGGTTTTTCTTATACATGCTACAATTGTGGACAAATGGGCCATATGGCTCGTAATTGTCCGAACCCATCTTTCGGAAACAACCTCACATGTTTCAATTGCCAAAAGCAAGGACACCGAAAGTCGGAGTGTCCCGATTTGAACACCGATCATGTTAAATGGTTAGAAAAGGCGGCGGGTACGGCTAGGGGTTGCAATTATTTAATGACTAATGACGAAGCCAAGCAATCCAATGAAGTTGTCTCAGGTACTTTCATGGTTAACTCTAATCCGGCAAGGATCCTATTTGATAGTGGTGCTAACTTATTGTTTGTTTCTCCAAGATTTGTGTCTAAGCTTGATAAACTGCTAGTTAAGTTAAGTCATCCGGTAGAAGTTAAAATAGCATATGGTAAGACGGTGCTAGGGGTTGATGTTTGTAATGATTGTGATATTGTGTTTGGTTTCAAAACGTTTAAAATTGATCTTATCCCGATGACCTTGGGTGAATTCGATATTGTCGTTGGTATGGATTGGCTCAATCGTTATAGAGCCGATATTGCATGCCATGAAAAATCTATTCGTCTGAAGACCCCAAGTGGGGGAGAGTTAATTATTCATGGCGAGAGACGGAGAAGACTTGTGCCATTATGCACTTATGCATGGGCACGTCGTGTAGTGACCCGAACTTTTCCATGATTATATATTATATGAGATTAATATTTAAATGAATAAATGTTTTCAACATGTTAAGCAATCAAACTTGTTAAGACTTAATTAATTGAAATGAGTTTATATAGACAACTGACCACCCAGTTTGTCTGATGATTCACGAACGTCATAACTTGTGATAATTATATAATCGTTTTATTTATTTATTTATTTTTTTATGATGTAAGTTTTATTTTATATATCTATATAAGAAGAAATACAATTAAATCAAAGATGTACACGTAAAACACTATTTGCTACAGTAAAACACTATTTGCTACAGCAAAACACTATTTGCTACCGTAAACCATTATTTGCTACAGTAAATACTATTTACTCATATTAAATCCGTATTCGTACTCGTACAATAGTCAGCTTCTATATATATATACTATTGGTATATACACTTCAATGATCAGCTCTTAGCAGCCTTAAATGATTAACCAACATGTGGGAACCATTACTTGTCTTCAAGTATGAATTATTACACAAAATAATAAAATGAGGAGCCTTTGTTTCCATTATAAAATCACGCCACCACCACTGTCATTTACTACATCATTTCCATTCTATAATTTCACATACAAATCCTCTCTAATTACTTACTCCAAGAACACTTGAAAGATCAGGAACATCCAAATTATCTCGGTATTTTTTTCTTTCTAATTCAAGGTAATACTCATATTCAAACTTTGATTCAGTTTCTATAACTATAACAATCTTAATTCAAGTAGTAATCTTACTTGAACTTGTTTTCGTGTCATGATTCTACTTCAAGAACTTCCAAGCCATCAAATATCCTTTGAAGCTCAAGTTAATTTCTCATCATTTCTAGTAGGTTTACCTACTATACTTGAGGTAGTGATGATGTTCATAACATCATTCGATACATATATATATATATATATATATATATATATATATATATATATATATATATATATATATATATATATATATATATATATATATATATATATATATATATATAACTATCTTATTCGAAGATTTAAAATTGTAATCACTAGAACATAGTTTAGTTAATTCTAAACTTGTTCGCAAACTAAGTTAATCCTTCTACCTTAACTTTTAAAATCAACTAAACACATGTTCTATATCTATATGATATGCTAACTTAATGATTTAAAACCTGGAAACACGATGAACACTGTAAAACCGGACATACGCCGTCGTAGTGAAACCGGGGGCTGTTTTGGGTTAGATAATTAAAAACTATGATAAACTTTGATTTAAAAGTTGTTCTTGTGGGAAAATGATTTTTCTTATGAACATGAAACTATATCCAAAAATCATGGTTAAACTCAAAGTGGAAGTATGTTTTTCAAAATGGTCATCAAGATGTCGTTCTTTCGACGGAAATGACTACCTCTTACAAAAATGACTTGTAACCTGTATTTCTGACAATAAACTTATACTTTTTCTGTTTAGTTTCATAAATTTTAGTTCATTATGAAACCATAGCAATTTGATTCACTCAAAACGGATTCAAAACGAAGAAGTTATGGGTAAAACAATATTGGATATTTTTGCTTATTTTAGCTACGTGAAACTTTGTAACAAACCTATACTAACCATAACTAAACTAACTTATATTATATTATACATGTATTCTAACATATATTATGTAATCTTGATAGAACATAGACACGTATACAATGTTTTGACATATCATATCGATGTCATCTATATATATTATTTGGAACAACCATAGACACTCTATATGCGGTAATGTTTGAGTTAGCTATACAGGGTTGAGGTTGATTCCAAAATAATATATATACCTTGAGTTGTGATCGAGTCTGAGACTTGTATACATTGGGTCGTGGATTGATTCGAGATAATATATATCGATTTATTTCTGTACTATTAACTGTGAACTACTAATTGTGGACTACTAACGTTGGACTACTAATTTAACAACTTAAAACGTCAACACGTAATAAAAGTGTTGTGAATATATTTCGATCATATTTTGATATATATATATATATATATATATATATATATATATATATATATATATATATATATATATATATATATATATATATATATATATATATATATATATATATATATATATATATATATATATATATATATATTTGTTATAGATTCGTGAATCAACCCGTAGCCAAGTTTAAATCTCGACGAATTGAAAATCTTTGAAAGTGAGTTATAGTCCCATTTTTACTATCTAATATTTTTGGGATGAGAAAACATGTAGCTTTTTAAATGTTTTACAAAATAGACACAAGTACTCGAAACTACATTCTATGGTTGGATTATTAAACTGAATATCACCCCTTTTAGCTTGGTAACCAAAGAATTAGGCAGACGAGAGGTTCTGTTCCTAATTGACGCGAATCCTAAAGATAGATCTATTGGGCCTAACAACCCCCATTCAGGTTATGGATGGCTTTAGTACTTCGAGATTATTATTATATAGACGAGAGGTTCTGTTTGGGGATATTCTATGCATTAAAGTTAATGTCGGTTACCAGGTGTTCAATTCATAAGAATGATTTTATCTTTATGCAGACGAGAGGTTATGCTTATAAATATGAAAATCTTGTGGTCTATTATTACAATTTGAATATATATATATATATATATATATATATATATATATATATATATATATATATATATATATATATATATATATATATATATATATATATATATATATATATATATAAGCTAAACCTATAACTAACCAACATTTTTGTTGATATTTTAAGCATGTTTATTCTCAGGTGATTATTAAGAGCTTTCGTTGTAGCATGCTAGTTAAATACAAGATTTGGAGTCACCATGCTTATATAATATTGTTTAAAAACTGCATTCGAAAAATAAATTGTTGTATAATATTATTGTAATCCATTATGTAACGGACGTGTGAAAAAGTGTATTTTAGATTATCATCACTTGATAATCTTTGTTATGTCTAATAAATCTTTATCGATAAAATAAAGGTTATGGTTTGTTTTAAAAATGAATTCAGTCTTTGAAAAACGTCTCATATAGAGGTCAAAACCTCGCAACGAAACCAATTAATATGAAACGTTTATAATTGATATGAACGGGACATTTCAGTTGGTATCTATGCGTTGGTCTTAGAGAACCAGAAATTTGTATTAGTGTGTCTAACCGAGTTTGTTAGGATGCATTAGAGAGTCTGGACTTCGACTGTGTTTTTCTTTAAAAACAATTGCTTAACACGTTTGTTAGAAACTATATATTGTTAACATGTAATTATTATGTGATATATTAATCACTTAACGTGCTTGCTATTGTGTGATAGATGTCTACCTCTAGTACAAATCCCATCAACTCACCCAATAATAATGAAGAGTCAAATGTATTTTGGGAAGATTCACAAATTCCGGAAGAAGAGGAACCGGAAGAAGAGGAACTGGAAGAAAAAGAGGTTCCGGAGGGAGAAATATTAGGAACCACAGAAAAACAGTTAAATAAAAGAAAATCATCAATTAATGGACCAAAGTTAAAAATGGTTTGTGGTGTCTCCACCGAGGAGGAAAAATATTGGGAAGATTATCAATTTTCTGATGAATCGGATCCCGACGAGGATACCGATGATGTGATGGAAATTACCCCGGCTCAATTTAATAAGGCAAAAGAAAATAATAAAGGAAAAGCTATCAAAATAGAAAAACCCGAGTCCAAAACCGATGAACTTTATGTTAACATGAAATATCCCGATGGGATATATCGTAAACACCCGTATTTCTTAAATTTTAACTATAACCCGGGAACATCTAAGCCACCAAGTTTTTCTAAACCATTTGTGAAAATGACGGCTTGTATTAGAGGAGCACCAGGTATCCCTAGGAAATTAGCGAAACGAACCAAGTCCGAGGAGGAAGAAACGAGTGAGTCGGAATAAAGAGTTGTAATCATGCGATGTAATATATGTAATATAGTGTTCTTGTACTTTTATATTATATGTAAAAATTGCTTGTATTATTTGTTAATTATCTTTTACGAATCTAATCCTTGTCTATTTTACAGTATAAAAACACAAAATGGATGTTAAGGATAGACGACCGAATATTTTAGAAGACCTACCAGGGGATATGATTGATGAAATCTTGTCTAGAGTTGTTCAAGAGTCATCGGCTCAATTGTTTACGGCGAGATTAGTTTGTAGAACATTTAAAAGACGTTCCAGGCATGCCTTAGTTTATAAAAGGCTTTCCTTCGATAGATGGTGTATCTCACATTGGGGAAACCTTAAGTTACGACGTGTTTTCTTTAAGGCTTTGAGTGCGGGAAACCCTACTGCAATTTTCCGCTACGGGTTGAGAGCCTATTTTGACTCCACATATCCCAACATAGGACTTCGTCCTTTAGAAAAAGCTTCAAACATGCAACTTAAAGAAGCATGTTATGTTTACGGGTTAGTGATGTTCGCTTCTCACCAAATTGATAAAAAGAACATTGGATTGCAACTTCTAAATAAAACATTCCCACAAGTGACGGATTCAGTAGTTGGGGTGAGAGATAAGGTTTTTAGATTGTTACGAAGCTGTTGGGCATTACGTAACCCCCGCCCTTTTGATAACGTTAAAACATGCTGCCTAGCCAACGGCCATAATGGTTATTTTCCACAAGACCAAGGATGGGAAATAGTATTAGTAAAACCCGAATGCATGACTTGCTTCTGGACCTATGAATTACGTGTCTTTATTGCCTTTGCTGAATGACTTGCATTAAACTAGAATTGTCTTCACAGCTGCTTTGTATCAAAGTTATTATGTGCCATATTTCATGCTATATGTAAAATAGCGATATTGTACGTTTGTAAAATATTGTATAAAAATTTGAACGTAATATTATTGTAATCAGTTTTTCATATAGAATTGTAGTAGTTGAATTGTATATTAATTGTATATTAGCTACTAAGTATGAACTTAACTGGTAGGTACTACCCGAATTAAAACTTATAAAACACTAATATGAAGAAAAAGCTTTTATAAATAAGTTCATATTATGCTACGAAATACTATTGACTACTCTCAAAATTCTATATGATTAACTCAAATCTTTTGGCTATTTTTGAAGGAAATGGCATCGACTACTAGGCAAAAACTTGAATATGAGCGAGGAAGATTTCCGTGCATTCCTTGCTGCAAACATAGCCGCAGTTCAGGTTGCGATGCAAAACAACAATAATAACTCTGGGTCTAGCAGTGGAGTTAACTCCACAGAAAACTGTGTAGGATGCTCCTACATGGCTTTCACTGCCGATAAACCTCTGGAATTTGATGGAACTGAAGGACCAGTCATACTGAAACGATGGACCAAGAAGGTTGAATCTATGTTTGCTGTAAGCAAATGTACCGAAGAAGACAGGGTTAAGTACGCCACGCATACCTTCACAGGTACTGCATTAACTTGGTGGAACACCAATCTTGAACAGGTGGGACAAGATGCTGATTACGCACTACCGTGGTCAGCATTCAAACACTTGATGAATGAGCAGTACCGTCCCAGAAACGAAGTCAATAAGCTCAAGACAGAGCCTAGAGAATTACGAGCGCAAGGATTCGATATTAACACATACGAACGACGATTTACAGAGTTGTATTTATTGTGTCCAAGAGTGTTCGAAGATGAAGAAGAGCAGATCGATGCGTTTGTAAAAGGGTTACCAGAGAGAATTCAGGAGGATGTGAGTGCAAGCGCGCCTAGCTCAATGCAAAAGGCAAATCAAATGGCTCACAAACTTATAAATCAGATCGAGGGGAGGATTAAAGAGCAGGTGGTCGAGGAGGCCAAAATGAAACAAGTCAAGAGGAAGTGGGAAGAAAACAGTGACAAGGGTCACCAACCCAACAACAGTAACTATCGCTTCAACAGTCAACCCAACAATCACCACTACAATCGCACTATTTTTAGCAAAAACAAATGCAACAACAACCATCTCAACAACAACAACTACAACAACCGTTCTAACAACAATAACAACCACAACAACAACAATCCCAGCAATAACAACAAGGGGCAGAAACCGTGCCAGAGGTGTGAAGGATACCATCTGAATGGGTACTGTACGGCATCATGTACTAAGTGTAACAAAAAGGGCCATAGTGCGACGAAGTGCGAAATCTACGGATCAATGGCTAAAGGAACAAATAATGCCGGAGCAAATTATGCCGACATTACTTGTTTTGGATGCGGGAAGAAGGGCCATTACAAAAATATGTTTCCAAACCAAGGAAGTACTAGTGGTCAAGGACGAGGAAGAGTCTTCAACATTAATGCTATAGAAGCGCAAGAAGACCTGGAGCTTGTTACGGGTATGTTTCTTATTGACGATAAACCTGCTTATGTTTTATTTGATTCGGGTGCGGATAGAAGCTATATGAGTAGAGATTTTTGTGCCAAATTAAGTTGTCCATTAACGCCTTTGGATAATAAGTTTTTACTCGAATTAGCAAACGGTAAGTTTATTACGGCGGATAAAATATGTCAAAACCGAGAAATTAAACTGGTTGGCAAAACATTTAAGATTAATTTGATACCAGTAGAGTTAGGGGGTTTTGATGTGATAATTGGCATGGACTGGTTGAAAAAGGAGAGAGCAGAGGTTATGTGTTACAAAAATGCGATTCGCATTGTACGCGAAAAAGGAAAACTCTTAATGGTGTACGGAGAAAAGAGCAACACGAAGTTAAATCTTATTAGTAGTTTGAAGGAGCAAAAACTAATAAGAAAAGGTTGCTATGTCATTCTAGCACACATCGAGGAAGTCAAACCCGAAGAAAAGAACATCAGTGATGTTCCCGTCGCAAAAGAATTTCCCAATGTATTTTAAAAAGAATTACCGCGACTACCTCCACACCGATCCGTTGAATTTCAAATAGACCTTGTACCAGGAGCTGTACCAATAGCTCCTGCTCCTTACAGACTAGCACTCAGCGAAATGAAGGAATTACAAAGTCAATTACAAGAACTTTTGGAACGTGGTTTAATTCGACCAAGCACATCACCATTGGGAGCTCCTGTTTGGTTTGTCAAGAAGAAAGATGGTACATTTAGATTGTGTATCGACTACCGAGAGATGAACAAAGTTACCATCAAGAACCGTTATCCACTACCGAGAATCGATGACTTATTTGATCAATTGCAAGGTTCGTTAGTTTATTCGAAAATTGATTTACGTTCTGGGTATCATCAAATATGGGTGAAGGAGGAGGATATCCCAAAGACTGCTTTTAGGACGCGTTACGGTCATTATGAGTTTATGGTTATGCCGTTTGGATTAACTAACGCACCAGCTGTGTTCATGGACCTCATGAACCGAGTGTGTAGACCATATCTTGACAAGTTTGTCATTGTTTTCATTGATGACAGATTTATTTACTCAAAGAATGATCAAGAGCACGGAGAACATTTGAGAAAAGTGCTAAAATTGCTGAGGAAAGAAAAACTGTACGCTAAGTTTTCAAACTGTGCATTTTGGTTGATAGAAGTTCAATTCCTTGGTCACATAGTGAGCAAAGAAGGTATTCGGGTTGATCCGGCAAAGATTGAAATCGTTGAGAAATGGGAAACACCGAAAACTCTGACACAGATACGTCAATTTTTAGGATTGGCTGGTTACTACAGAAGATTCATCCAAGATTTTTCCAAAATAGCAAAACCCTTGACTGCTTTAACGTATAAAGGGAAGAAATTTGAATGGAAGGATGAAAAAGAAAAGGCGTTTCAATTGTTGAAAAAAAAGTTAACTACAGCACCTATATTGTCATTACATGAAGGGAATGATGATTTTGTGATTTATTGTGACACTTCAAAGCAAGGTCTCGGTTGTGTTTTAATGCAATGAAAGAAGGTAATTGCTTATACATCCAGATAATTGAAGATTCATGAGCAGAATTATACGACTCATGATTTGGAATTGGGCGCTGTTGTTTTTGCATTAAAGATATGGAGGCACTATATAAATGGGGTCAAATGTACCATATATACCGATCACAAAAGTCTCCAATACATATTTGATCAAAAACAACTGAACATGAGGCAACGTAGGTGGAATGAGCTGTTAAATGATTACGATTTTGAGATTCGTTACCACCCGGGGAAGGCAAATGTGGTAGTCGACGCCTTAAGTAGAAAGGACAAAGAACCTATTCGAGTAAAAGCTATGAATATAATTATTCATACTAACCTTACCACTCGAATAAAAGAGGCACAGCAAGGAGTTGTGAAAAAAGGGAATTTGAAGAATGAAATACCCAAAGGATCGGAGAAACATCTTAATATTCGGGAAGACGGAACCCGGTATAGGACTGAAAGAATTTGGGTACCAAAGTTTAGAGATATGAGAGAAATGGTACTTAGGGAAGCAGATAAAACCCGATATTCAATACATCCCGGAGCGGGAAAGATGTACCAAGATCTCAAGAAACATTTTTGGTGGCCGGGTATGAAAGCCGATATTGCTAAATACATAGGAGAATGTTTGACGTGTTCTAAGGTTAAAGCTGAACATCAGAAACCATCAGGTCTACTTCAACAACCTGAAATCTCGGAATGGAAATGGGAAAACATTACCATGGATTTCATTACTAAATTGCCAAGGACTGCAAGTGGTTATGATACTATTTAGGTAATAGTCGATCGTCTCACCAAATCAACACACTTTCTACCAATGCGAGAAGATGATAAAATGGAAAAATTAGCACGACTATCGCTAGAAGTCGACATCTGCAAACAGTAAAACCATAAACCACATACTAAAAGATATAAATGCTTATGATATAACTTATACGAAATGAAATGCATAATAATGCTATAGCAACTGGGTCGGGCTGTAGACTAGACTCTAATGCACCCTAAGAACCACGGGTTGACCACATTAAGACCGCCTAGTTCCCTACAACCAAAGCTCCGATACCAACTGTTATGGCCCCGTCAAAACACTTAACGGCTCCGTCACTTGGTCCCACAGCTTGATCAAACTTAAATCAATTTAACAAACGACATTGCATTCTTTTATTTCAAAAGTTTCCCAAAAAGGAAAGCATACCAAAATATGTAGTTCAAAAGTTACCCAACATATTAATAATCCAAAGTTGACACAAAACATTGTCAACAACCCACAAGTATTAATTATTCAAAAACCGAATGCAAGCCAAAGTTTCATAAATTGTTTCATTAAAATCTGCCCAAATGCATGCAGACTCTTCTAAACACAGTGGAAACATCACATAAACTCAAGTACCTGTGAAAACGTGCGAGTAAACTATCCACACAAAGGTTGAGTGAATTATAGGTTTAAATAATTAAATAAACTTTAGACCACAAGATTTAAAAAAAATGTTAGAAAACATTAAACATTATTCCATTATCAATGAGCCACCTGGTAACCACTTAATCCTTAATTTACCCTTGCCAAACACAATAAAAATATACACTGGACAGTGTATCTACAACAAAATACGAAGTACTAAACATTCTGATTATAAATTGCTGGCGCGACTAGCTCGAAATGGGGTTGTCAAACCCGATAGATCTATCAGTGGGATTCGCGTTCACCGGTAGAAACCAATGATTACAGTTACCAGACTAGGGAATATTTTTGTCCAACTCACAATGAATAATTTAAATTTAATTGTCACTTGTGTCTAAACGTGAAATAAAATGCATGTAATCACATCCCAAAAATATACTTTGAAAAGTATGTAAAAACGGGACTATAACTCACCTTAATAGTAGCGAAGTAACCAACACAAATAAGCGAACAGCAATGAAGTACAGTGATCAGGAATGATCACAACGTCGACCTATAAATAAAGCAGGTCGATATAAATAACTAACTTAGGTCAAGTCTTAGTATGATAGCTATTGTACATGTTGCAAGTAGACATAGAACAATACTCAATATGCATTGGTTTGATTGGAATAGCTTACGGACACACACTTTCTATTTTTAGAAAGTTTCTATTTTTGGCAGGTTTCCATTTTTGGAAAGTTTCTATTTTTGGAAAGTTTCCAAATTTAGAAAGTTGCTATTTTAGGAAAGTTTATAAGTTAGGAAAGTTTCCTTAATTAGAAAGTCAACTGAAAGTAAAAGTCAACCGAAAGTCAAATCAAAATTCAACCTTGGTCAAACGTAGTCAACGTTAATTTTAAAAGTGTAAGTTATAATGTTTATTAAAGTTAAATATGTCTAATTATGTCATAACATAAGTTTAATTAAATAAAAATGAATTATTAAAGTTAATATAAGTTTAAATGATATATTTAATATAACATAAGTATTTAATTAATTAATTAAATATTAGTCATAATATAAGTATTATTAATTAATAATAAATTTTAAATCATATCATAAGTATTATTAATTAATAATGAATTATTAATCATATCATACGTTTCTAATTATAATTATTAAATCATAAGTATTTAATAATTAAATTATAATTAAATAATAACTAAGCCTTATAATAATTAAATAATTAATTAATCCTTATTATAAGTCTTATAATAGTAATCTCATAATATAAGTTTAATACTTATCATAAGTATTTTCCATTAATAATAAAAGTATTATTAATCATATGTTTAATTAAAATGTTTATTAAATCATAAGTATTAATTAAATGATATAATAAATATATATCATATGTCTTAAATAATAATAATTACTTTTTTTTATCATAAGTAATTAAATGATAATGAAGTACATTATTTATATCATAAGTTTAATTATTAGTCATAAGTTTTAAATCAAAAGTTCATCGTGTCGTATCCTGAGCCCCGGGTGTCGGTTTTCGGCGAGCCTTACATATATCTCCGCCTAAGCAAACCACCCGACACTTTGGTACACTTAAGAACACCCCAAGAGCAGTCCACAAGTAGTGATGTACAGCCATTACACTACTTGGAACTTCAATTCACTTAAAATCGTGTTTTAGACATAACGGGTGATTCGTGGCTCGGATCGAGATGACCCGAACATGAAAGTTCGTCCCACCATTAGTCCTAACATACTAACACACCCTAAAGTCACCAAATATGGTCACAAATTCGGACCAAACCAGGTTCATACCAATATCACAATTCAATCTTAACAAAATACCACTTTGATCATATCTAGGGCTCCGGGAATTGAAACGACATGAATCCGGAGTCTAAAATTAATGTCTTGATGAGAGGAACTCATCTAGATACTTTATGTTAACTTTTATAACAGTCACCATATCAGAAATACACGAAATAGCTGCTGTCCCAATTTTATCAAACAGAAAACATGTGTTTATGAGTAATTCTATGCATACAAACACCATTACAACAACAAGTAATCATCATACTATTAATATATAATCAAAATACAGAAAAATAATGAAAAATCAAAAGTTCTAGGGTTAGGGTTTATACCCTAATCAAGAATCAATGGATGTTATCGCGTAGAGGATGACGAGTAGAACACGATTATGCAAACCAAATGATGATCCAAGAAATAAAAATTGATGATGATGATGTTGGTGTGTGTGGTTGGCGACTGCAAGAGGGAGAGGGAGAGAGGAGAGCACCAAAAATAATTTAGGTTTTGATATTTTGCAAAATAATACACAAAATGAGAAACAAGGGAGTGTTACTCCCTCCCTTGGTGGCTTCGGCCGATTTGGATGGGGTGGGCCCCACTTGTGGGCCATCTTGCTAATGTGATTAAATCCTAGTGGCCCGAAAGCCCGAACGAATCCCGAAACGCAAAAACACTCTTACGCGATTAAAATTTCGGAGAGATAACAAACGCGCGACGAAAAATAAATATAAATACTCTTTATAATAATATGACTTTAAAATATCATATTTAAAAATAATTAGGATTTAAATATCCCAAAAACTCGACCGTTGGTTTGAAAATCGAAAAGATTCACCGGATAGAAATCCGCGACACGTAGAAACGTATAATTCAAAATATGAATACAAATATTCACATAACACATAATAATTAATATATATATTATTACAAAAATAATAATATAGGTCATAGAAATGACGTAGCACGAATAACAGTTAACGGTCATTAAATAATTAACGGTAAAAGATGACGGAAAAAGTAGGGTCGTGACAGTACCTTCCCGTTACGGAAATTTCGTCCCGAAATTTAAGCAGGTGCAGGGGTTGATTCAGCATCTGGGAACAAATGCGGGTACTTCTGCTTCATCTGATCTTCACGCTCTCAAGTGAACTCGGGACCGCGTCTGACGTTCCTTCTAACCCGGACAATAGGAATTCGGCTCTGCTTAAGAGTCTTAACTTCTCGATCCATAATTTCAATAGGTTCCTCAATAAAGTGAAGTTGCTTATCAACATGAAGTTCTTCCAAAGGAATTGTTTTGTCGGCCTCAGCCAAACACTTCTTTAAATTCGATACATGAAAAACATCGTGAACAGCACTGAGTTCTTGTGGTAACTTCAAACGATAAGCCGCCGGTCCAACTCTCTCAATGATCTCAAACGGTCCAACAAAACGAGGACTTAACTTTCCCCTTTTACCAAAACGGATCACACCCTTCCGAGGTGAAACCTTTAACATGACACGATCACCAACTTGAAATTCTACATCTTTCCTTCCCCTATCGGATAACTCTTTTGCCGACTTCTAGCGGTTCTCAATCTTTCCTTAATCTGTACAATCTTCTCGGTAGTTTCGTGAATAATTTCTGGACCTGTGAGTTGAGCATCCCCAACCTCATTCCAACAGACAGGAGACCTACACTTCCTACCGTATAGAGCTTCAAATGGTGCGGCTTGAATACTTGCGTGATAACTGTTGTTATAAGAAAACTCAGCTAGCGGAAAATATTTATCCCACCCATTACCAAAATCGATAACACACGCTCGTAACATATCTTCCAACGTCTGAATGGTCCTTTCGCTCTGACTATCCGTTTGAGGATGATAAGCGGTGCTCATATTTAACCTAGTTCCCAAGGCTTCCTGTAAAGATTGCCAAAACCTCGATACAAATCGACTGTCTCGGTCTGAGATAATGGATACAGGAACACCATGCCTAGAAACAATCTCCTTCAAGTACAAACGTGTAAGCTTCTCCATTGAATCTGTTTCCCTAATCGGCAAAAAGTGAGCCAACTTAGTGAGTCGATCTACAATCACCCAAATAGTGTCATAGCCACCCGCAACTCTCGGTAACTTAGTAATAAAATCCATCGTAATTCCTTCCCACGTCCACTCAAGAATCTCAGGTTGCACCAACAGTCCAGATGGTTTTTGATGTTCAGCTTTAACCTTAGCACATGTCAAACACTTAGCCACATACGTAGCCACATCACCTTTCAAATTAGGCCACCAATACAGCTCTTTAAGATCATGATACATCTTTCCTGAACCAGGATGAATAGAATACCTAGACTTATGAGCCTCATTCAAAACCAGTTGTCACAGTTCACCAAACTTCAGAACCCAAAGACGTCCTGCAAAATATCTAGTACCATTTGTTCGAATCTCAAATTTCTTAGCCATATCTCTTACGTTCTCTTTCACAAAATTCTCTTCCTTTAAGGCTTCTTGTTGTGCGTCAAGAATCTGCCTTGCGAGGTTTGTTCTAATTGTCATATTCAAGGCCCTAAACCTGCGAGGTTCAGCCCTTTCTTTACGACTCAACGCATCCGCCACAACATTGGCCTTACCCGGATGATATAAAAGTTCACAATCGTAATCATTCAACGTCTCAATCCATCTTCGTTGTCTCATGTTCAACTATTTCTGATCGAGGATATGTTGAAGACTTTTGTGATTTGTGTACACAGTACTCTTGACCCCATACAAATAATGTCTCCAAATCTTAAGCGTAAAAACAACGGCCCCCAACTCTAAATCATGAGTTGTATAGTTCTGTTCGTGAATCTTCAACTGACGTGACGCGTACGCAATAACTTTCTTTTGTTGCATCAAAACACAACCAAAGCCTTGACGCGAAGCATTACAATAGACAACAAAATCATCATTACCCTCAGGTAGTGACAATATCGGAGCGGTAGTCAACTTCTTCTTTAAAATCTGAAAAGCAGCCTCTTGTTCATCCTTCCACTCGTACTTCTTCCCTTTATGCGTTAAACCAGTCAGAGGTTTTGCAATACGAGAGAAATCTTGAATGAACCTTCTATAGTAACCTGCTAATCCTAGGAACTGACGAATCTGAGTAGGAGTTTTCGGAGTTTCCCACCTTTCAATTACCTCAATCTTAGCAGGATCAACTTGTATCCCTTATTTGCTAACAATATGTCCAAGGAATTGAACTTCTCGTAACCAGAATGCACACTTAGAGAACTTAACGTACAACTCTTCTTTTCTCAACAGATCAAGCACTAACCTCAAATGTTCCTCGTGCTCTTCATCACTCTTCGAATAAATAAGGATGTCATCGATGAACACAATAACGAACTTATCCAGATAGGGTCTACACACACGGTTCATGAGGTCCATGAATACATCAGGTGCATTTGTCAATCCGAACGGCATAACAAAAAACTCAAAGTGACCGTAACGGATGCGAAAAGCAGTTTTTGAAACATCAGATTCTTTAACACGTAACTGATGATAGCCGGAACAAAGATCGATTTTTGAATAAATGGATGAACCCTGATGCTGATCGAACAGATCATCAATTCTCGGAAGAGGATAACGGTTTTTAATAGTGAGCTTGTTCAACTCACGATAATCAATGCACAAATGAAAAGAACCATCCTTCTTCTTAACAAATAGAACAAGAGCTCCCCAAGGGGATGAACTAGGATGAATAAAACCTTTGTCTAACAACTCACGGAGTTGACTCAACAATTCTTGAAGTTCGGAAGGCGCAAGACGATAAGGAGCACGTGCTACAGGAGCAGCACCAGAAACAAGATCAATTTGAAATTCTACCGCGCGTTGCGGCGGAAGGCCAGGTAAATCTTTGGGAAATACCTCAGGAAAATCTCTAACAATATGAACATCACCAACGCTCTTCGTTTCTTTATCGAAATCAACAACATGGGCCAGAATAGCATGACAGCCCTTGCGAAGATGTTTAACAACTTTCAAACAGCTAACACGATTTAACTGTCTTCATTTCTTATCTCCAAAAACCATCAGAGGCTCTCCAACCACATTAGTAATACGAATAGCTTTATCATAACACACAATCTCAGCACGATTCGCAGATAACCAATCCATCCCAATAACAATGTCAAAACTACCAAGTTCAATCAGTACCAAATCTATCTCGAAATCTCTGCCAGCCAAATTAATGTTACATTTACGATGCACAGTCTTAGCAGTGAGCACTTTACCATTAGCTATTTCAACAACATAAGTATTGTCTAAAGGAGTTAACGGTGTTTTGATTTTTGGACTTAATTTACTAGACACAAAACTCAAATCAGCCCCTGAATCAAATAGTACATAAACTGATAAATTGTTGACCGAGAACGTACTAGTAACAAGTTTAGGATCTTCCTCAGCATCCCTAGCGTTAATGTTGAACGCTTTTCCTCGTGCAGTCTCTGCAGTCTTCTTGTTGGGACAGGCATCACGGAAATGCCTCGGCTTCTCACACTCGTAAAAAACTCTCGGATTACCACCATTATTCGACTTTCCATTACCATTACCATTCCCACCTCTATTACCAGCATTATTACCATTATTACCACCTGCAGCAGGAGCAGCAGAACCCGGCAGAAGCACTGTACAATCCTTAGCAATGTGTCCCTATTTGGAACACCTCTTGCAAGTTACGGTACAGAAACCATCATGAGCCTTGTAACAACGAGGACACACACGCTGACTGCGGTTAGTTGAACCAGAAGTATCCTTCTTTTTCTGCTGACCTTGGCTTTGATTGTGGTTATTATCCCACTTTCTCTTCCCATTATCGGCTTTCTTAACAGTCTCTTCACTGGGTTCGGTTACAGCAGCCTTGCTTCTTCTCAAAATCTTATCATTTAACTTATGAGCCATAGACATCGCGGCCTCAATAGTCTGGGGCTCACTAGACTCGACCCCATGCTCGATTTTCTCAGACAACCCATCAATGTAAGCTTCAATCTTAAGATTCTCATCGGCATAAATATTAGGGCACAACAAAGTCAACTCAAAGAATCTCTGCTCGTAGGCATCTAATTCGGTGCCCTTCATTTTCAAGTTTTTAAGTTCAACCTCTAACTTCTTAAGCTCACCCCTAGGACGGTAGCGGGTGATCATTCTTTCCTTGAAATTATTTCAAGTTAAACCATAAGCCACATCATTTCCCAAATTGTTAACCAAGTTGTTCCACCAGGTCAATGCACTGTCCTTCAAAGTGCAGCTAGCAAAACTAACCTTGTCCTCCTCTCGGACTCAACTAACCCTGAAAATAGACTCGATTTTCTCGAACCAGCGGGTAAGTCCTATAGGTCCTTCCGTACCACTGAATTCCTGTGGACGACTCGCCATAAACGTTTTGTGGGAGCACCCCACCTGATTGTTGTTCGCATTAGCATTAGCATTTGCATTTGCTGCCATAGCAGCAGCTATCCCTTCGGTAATAAGACGTTGCATACGGGCTTCGTTGGACTCTCTAGGAGGCATGATCTTCAAAAAAGAATAACACAACCGTTAGTACTAAGAATAATACCAGTGTTATAAAGGAATAGATCGAACACGAAAAGATTAACTATTAAAATAATAGTCAGTAAACACTATGAGTAATAACATGATAGTTATGATTGTTATAGAAATAACCACCACATGCATACATATTTTATGATAACATCATACAACATACATAGCACCTACATACATGATCTACATTACGCATAATATAACATGCCAAGAGTCACAACATCAGAAATAAAATGTGATAATGATAATAGATGTCATAAAAATAACCATCCATACATAATGAAAAACATCCCATAACAAAACCTTAATAAAATCCTCGGCAAAACGCCGTACATAACCCAAAAATGTATGTATGAAAGGACATTAAGTCTTATGAAATAAGTAATCAATCATGAATCATGATATCACATCTGCTTAGAGCGGGTGTGATAAGTTGGGTCAGCATGAGTCTCGACCGGAGTCTCATACTTCCGCAACTTTCCATTCACTTCTTCCAACTCTGCCTTCAAACCACGAACTGTGCTCTCTAGAGCCTCGAACTTAGCGTCAACTTCACGGTTACGCTTACGATTCTCGAACCCAACATTGTTCTTGAAGCTAACAAACGAATCCATACTAGCTCGAATCTGGTCCATCATTTCGTTATGTGGCAAAGTACGCAAACAATCACTAAGAGCATTAATACGCGTCACTTCATTGTAAGCCATGTTCATGTGAGTAAGGGTGGAAAAGTAGTAGTGAATAGGATCATCGATCCTAGGTTGACCAGCACGACGTCTAGCAGCAGACGAAGGAGCAGGAACAGCAACGGAGTTATCGCTCGAAGTCGACATCTGTAAATAGTAAAACGGCAAACCACATACTAAAAGATATAAATGCTTATGATATAACTTATACGAAATGAAATGCATAATAATGCTATAGCAACTGAGTCGGGCTGTAGAATAGACTCTAATGCACCCTAAGAACCACGGGTTGACCACATTAAGACCGCCTAGTTCCCTACAACCAGAGCTCTGATACCAACTGTGATGGCCCCGTCAAAACACTTAACGGCTCCGTCACTTGGTCCCACAGCTTGATTGAACTTAAATGAATTTAACAAACGACATTGCATTCTTTTATTTTAAAAGTTTTCCAAAAAGGAAAGCATACCAAAATATGTAGTTTAAAAGTAACCCAACATATTAATAATCCAAAGTTGACACAAAACATTGTCAACAACCCACAAGTATTAATTATTTAAAAACCGAATGCAAGCCAAAGTTTCATAAATTGTTTCATAAAAATCTGCCCAAATGCATGCAGACTCTTCTAAACACAGCGGAAGCATCACATAAACTCAAGTACCTGTGAAAACATGCGAGTAAACTGTCAACACAAAAGTTGAGTGAATTATAGGTTTAAATAATTAAATAAACTTTAGACCACAAGATTTAAAAAAATGTTACAAAACATTAAACATTATTCCATTATCAATGAGCCACCTAGTAACCACTTAACCCTTTATTTACCCTTGCCAAACACAATAAAAATATACACTGGACACTGTATCTACAACAAAATACGAAGTACTAAACATTCCGATTATAAATTGCTAGCGCGACTAGCTCGAAATAGGGTTGTCAAACCCGATAGATCTATCCGTAGGATTCGCGTTCACCGGTAGACACCAATGATTACAGTTACCAGACTAGGGAATATTTTTGTCCAACTCACAATAAATAATTTAAATTTAATTGTCACTTGTGTCTTAACGTGAAATAAAATGCATGTAATCACATCCCAAAAATATACTTTGAAAAGTATGTAAAAACGGGACTATAACTCACCTTAATAGTAACGAAGTAACCAACACAAATAAGCGAACAGCAATGAAGTACAGTGATCAGGAATGATCACAACGCCGACCTATAAATAAAGCAGGTCGATATAAATAACTAACTTAGGTCAAGTCTTAGTATGATAGCTATTGTACATGTTGCAAGTAGACATAGAACAATACTCAATATGCATTGATTTGATTGGAACAGCTTACGGACACACACTTTCTATTTTTGGCAGGTTTCCATTTTTGGAAAGTTTCTATTTTTGGAATGTTTCCAAATTTAGAAAGTTGCTATTTTAGGAAAGTATATAAGTTAGGAAAGTTTCCTTAATTAGAAAGTCAACAAAAGTCAACTGAAAGTCAAAGTCAACCGAAAGTCAACCTTGGTCAAACATAGTCAACGTTAATTTTAAAAGTGTAAGTTGTAATAATAATGTAAGTTATAATGTTTATTAAAGTTAAATATGTCTAATTATGTCATAACATAAGTTTAATTAAATCAAAATGAATTATTAAAGTTAATATAATTTTAAATGATATATTTAATATAACATAAGTATTTAATTAATTAATTAAATATTAGTCATAATATAAGTATTATTAATTAATAATAAATTTTAAATCATATCATAAGTATTATTAATTAATAATGAATTATTAATCATATCATAAGTTTCTAATTATAATTATTAAATCATAAGTATTTAATAATTAAATTATAATTAAATAATAACTAAGCCTTATAATAATTAAATAATTAATTAATCCTTATTATAAGTCTTATAATAGTAATCTCATAATATAAGTTTAATACTTATCATAAGTATTTTCCATTAATAATAAAAGTATTATTAATTATATGTTTAATTAAAATGTTTATTAAATCATAAGTATTAATTAAATGATATAATAAATATATATCATAAGTCTTAAATAATAATAATTACTTTTTTTATCATAAGTAATTAAATGATAATGAAGTCCATTATTTATATCATAAGTTTAATTATTAGTCATAAGTTTTAAATCAAAAGTTCATCGGGTCGTATCCTGAGCCCCGGGTGTCGGTTTTCGGCGAGCCTTACATATATCTCCGCCTAAGCAAACCACCCGACACTTTGGTACACTCAAGAACACCCCAAGAACAGTCCACAAGTCGTGATGTACAGCCATTACACTACTTGGAACTTCAATTCACTTAAAATCGTGTTTTAGACATAACGGGTGATTCGTGGCTCGGATCGAGATGACCCGAACATGAAAGTTCGTCCCACCATCAGTCCTAACACACTAACACACCCTAAAGTCACCAAATATGGTCACAAAGTCGGACCAAACCAGGTTCCTACCAATATCACAATTCAATCTTAACAAAATACCACTTTGATCATATCTAGGGCTCCGGGAATTGAAACGACATGAATCCGGAGTCTAAAATTAATGTCTTAAAGAGAGGAACTCATCTAGATACTTTATTTTAACTTTTATAACAATCACAATATCAGAAATACACGAAATAGCTGCTGTCCCAATTTTATCAAACCGAAAACATGTGTTTATGAGTAATTCTATGCATACAAACACCATTACAACAACAAGTAATCATCATACTATTAATATATAATCAAAATACAGAAAAATAATGAAAAATCAAAAGTTCTAGGGTTAGGGTTTATACCCTAATCAAGAATCAATGGATGTTATCGCGTAGAGGATGACGAGTAGAACACGATTATGCAAACCAAATGATGATCCAAGAAATAAAAATTGATGATGATGATGTTGGTGTGTGTGGTTGGCGACTGCAAGAGGGAGAGGGAGAGAGGAGAGCACCAAAAATAATTTAGGTTTTGATATTTTGCAAAATAATACACAAAATGAGAAACAAGGGAGTGTTACTCCGTCCCTTGGTGGCTTCGGCCGATTTGGATGGGGTGGGCCACACTTGTGGGCCATCTTGCTAATGTGATTAAATCCTAGTGGCCCGAAAGCCCGAACGAATCCCGAAACGCGAAAACACTCTTACGCGATTAAAATTTCGGAGAGATAACAAACGCGCGATGAAAAATAAATATAAATACGCGATGAAAAATAAATATAAATACTCTTTATAATAATATGACTTTAAAATATCATATTTAAAAATAATTAGGATTTAAATATCCCAAAAACTCGACCGTTGGTTTGAAAACCGAAGAGATTCTCCGGATAGAAATCCGCGACACGTGAAAACGTATAATTCAAAATATGAATACAAATATTCACATAACACATAATAATTAATATATATATTATTACAAAAATAATAATATAGGTCATAGAAATGACGTAGCATGAATAACAGTTAACGGTCGTTAAATAATTAACGGTAAAAGATAACGGAAAAAGTAGGGTCGTGACAGTGATATCCGGTATAATAATTCAACCATAGAATGTAGTTTCAGTACTTGTGTCTATTTCATAAAATAGTTATAAAAGCAGCGCATGTATTCTCAGTCCCAAAAATATATATTGCAAAAGCATTGAAAAAGGGAGCAAATGAAACTCACAATACTGATGTGTACGTAGGGGTATATGAAATGGCTACAAGTTTTATATATATTTACGGACGGAATATACCTAAATTCTACTACAACACTATAGGCAAGTGTACCTAATCGTATGGTAATATAGCTAGGGTAAATTCGGAGTTCGTTCCATGGGATTTGATATTTTTAGGCTTTTTTTTTTTTTTTTAGAGTTTTAGGAATTATAGATTAATATTACTAATACTAAAATGGGGGATTTACCGTTTAATGACCGGTTTGTCGATTGGGTTTCAGATATTTAAACTAATAAATAAATTCAATAATAATGCAAAAGAGATATAAATATAATAACAAGGGACTATGTTCATCTAGTCATTTTAATACGTAATGTTTAATATTTTTCTTTATAAATTATGGGTTAATTTCCTTTATACCAGAAATATTTAATGACTCCACCTAGAGTTCTCTAGCATGGATATATAGTCAAAACTACCCAACGCAAGTATCCTTGTCACCGGGTCCTAACGACTATAATTAACCATTCTTATAAATAATGATTTACACTATGACGCGGTTTTCACTTCTGTCAACAATTACACCAGTTTTCCCTGTGTATAATCCACCCCTGTATCAACTAATTTATTCAGTTTTAATTCGTCTCCTTGGTCCAGATGAACGCTCAAATACCCAACCCAATTAATTGATTACATGATTGTGGTAGACTCCGTATAAACGTCACTAAGTAGGTCAATCACAATTATTAATAATTTATATATTAAATAAAATGAAAATAAGTGTAACAGACTCCAACGAGTTATTGCTCTACCGGAAAATTACACTTACCAATTAAATTGACCAAAAGTATTAACAAGAATGTTAATTTGTGTAATAATTAAATAAAAGTATACATTTAATTAACCTAAACCGTTAGTTTTAATCAAACATTACGATTATTTGGACTAGATGAACATAGTATAAATTTAGCTACGAGACATTAATTTAAAAAGGAGAACATAACTTATAAATATTATTACGTAGCGTTACACGGACGGAACTTCGATTCAACAACCCATAAATTAACCGTTACAATACCCAAACTAACCTTAACTAAACCAAAATATATATAAATATAAATATAGATATATGTATCGTATATCTTATATAGAGATAGATAGAATTGAGAGGTGTAGATCCCTGCTCTCTTATTTATACTACAATTGAAAAGCCAGATTTTAAATATATAATATTATAATGCACTCCAGCTCTTGTCCACATAATATAAATATATATATTTATATAATTATTTATATATATATATATATATATATATATATATATATATATATATATATATATATATATATATATATTATATTCTTGTTCATGGTTGACTTGTAATTTTAGCTCCATTGACTTGTACATTTACGCCCAGTTTATGTCTTAGTTTCTCGTACGTCTTTTTGTATGCTTTAATATTTTGTACTTTACGTTTCGCGGCTTGTACTCTTGTAATTTTTAGACGTTAATTATCAATAAATGGAACCACCTGGATTGTAACTTGTATGTTTGAGCTTTTTGGTCATTTGCTTCTTCAAATCGTCGTTTTCTTCTTTTGTCTTCGCATTTACTTATTTAAACGAATATTACATAAAAATAGAACAATTGCAACTAAAAGCTTTACATATTGGAAGGATATTGCTATGAAATATATGTTCATTTGGAGCATTATCAAATATCCCCACACTTGAACGTTACTTGTCCTCAAGCAATACAGAACTTGAAATTAAATCACACTTCACTCGAATCATTTTTTTTATTCTCACACTTTATACATCAGTGATTTTAATACAGTGGTATAAACAATGATAGTAACGATGTGGTTTATAGTCCCACATGACTATGAAAATTTAGATCCTTTAAGGAAATTAGATCTTTATGAAAACATTTGATCTTTTGAAAATTCATTCTAGCTTTTGCCCTAGACAAGTTTTCCAGAATAACCCTTCACCGGTGTTTGTAAAATTTTTTTGTGGGTTTCAGATTTGAAAATTTTAGCTCAAAACTTGTGGTTTTGTGTCACCCCTTGCTAACCTTGTATTACGAAAGCACACATCCAGTTTTACTTGCTCCGTATATTACCTTTTGGTAAACTACCGTCCGGTTGTAAAGGAAAGCGTTGAACAAGCAACTGTTAAGGCAATGTCTAATGACATGCAGATGTTCATGGTCCACAACGTATCGGATGCAATTACTATCCTTTGTAGGAGCAATAGCAAAGATCACCCTATAATTTTTCGATCTGGCACAAGGTCCTGTCTTCCACCATGCTATGCAGCCACCGTTCTTACGGTTGACACCCGATTTGGTTCAGGCGACCTAATAAATTCTGATGAATTCTCAGGATTTTACGTTCAATGGTAATGAACGCATTGAAAATAGGTTTTCAGAAAACAAGTCGGTTTTAATTTGATCAAAATATTTTCTCGTTCAAGCTCGAGTTCAGATATCATCGAATTCCATGAGTTTGTAATTCTCAATCTTTAAGGACAATCTCAAGGATTAAGTAATATCAGGCTTAGAAGCTAATTTTTAATATTTAAGGAGATTATCCATTCTGGGGGTCTGACTCATTAGTCTTATCAAGCTAATTTGCACGGCACCTCCCCATTTTACGAGACAGATCCTCTCATGGTTAGGATAAGTCTGACCACTTGGCGACCCTGTTTGATACTGAGGTCTGTGGATTTCCTGCTGATTTTAGAGATGACTTTTCTAGATTTTTCGTCAACCTACAGCTGGTCTGGACGACAACTTCCTGACCTAAATCAAGAAGCGCGTGTCTTTTTCTGAAGACTTTACTTCATTTTAATGATGGAATTGATTCATCATGTAGATCCATCTTTTCTTCCATTTATATTACAATTTACCGGGTAAAGCAGTTAATTTAGTCCAAAACAAAAGCAACTGCAATAACTTTACAGAAACATGTGATAGATAGTTTTTAATTGAATAACTTGGTATATTCTCCCCACACTTGACTTTTATTTATTTCTTTCTTTGCCATTTTATTCTCCTCATTTCCATTTTAAATGAATTCAAGTATTTTAGGTTGTTTCTCAATTTATGTCCTTTCTGAGGTAACGATAATTTCGGTATTATCACCTAGTTTTATCGTTCATAAATATGTATAAACATGATTTTGAATTCATTTAGTTGAAAATTTTTCAAATTTTCACAAAATTTGGCAATTAAACCAAGTGTAAACCCGAGAGAATTTATAATCCTTCCCCACACTTGAGATCTTGCAATGCCCTCATTTGCAAGAAATCAGTAAAAATTTAAATTCATGAGGGTGATTAGCGTAGAAAAATGATTAAAAATACCGAGTTTGCAAACGTATTGTTTTTATATCACATTCTATATTTTACGTCTTGTCGTTAAAATTAGTAGCTTTTGCTGAACTTAATGACAGTCTT
This sequence comes from Rutidosis leptorrhynchoides, assembly GCF_046630445.1. Taxonomy (NCBI): domain Eukaryota; kingdom Viridiplantae; phylum Streptophyta; class Magnoliopsida; order Asterales; family Asteraceae; genus Rutidosis; species Rutidosis leptorrhynchoides. The sequence goes on from NC_092333.1 coordinate 172,617,964, forward strand.
TGAAAGTGCATTGTTTTACCCTATTTTGTATATAACATAAAATACAAACATATATATACATTTTTTTGAAGTATGGTATATAACCCCACGTTCATAGAATATTTTTGGCATACTTTAGATTAATAATATTAAAATAATGATAACAAAATTTTTCACACCGTCTTTGGGTAAAGCAATTTCAGTTTTATGACCTAGTGTTTAACTCACGACGAATTTTAGAAATTATTTTTTAAACTTAATGAAATAAAGTAAATTTTGTTTTTAAATTCACACAAAACTTAAATTTTAAAAAAAAAATGCATATTAATTTCATACAAAATCTACAAAACAAAAATTCAGAATGGAGGGAGAGAACTAGTTCTTTAGTGTCTGCTAGTAGAAAAGACCAATCGGATTCCATTCTTGGAACTATAGAGAACAGAACAACTGACTCTAGACATCATTTTCTTTTTAGAACATTTGAATCTCCCCACACTTAGGTAGCTGTGGTGTCGAAATTGTGATTAACTTCATCGTCAATTTCTCTTGGACCATAATCAACTTGCATATCTGTGACTTTTTCTTTAAGACATTGGTCGGATTCCTGTGTAATATCCACAAATTCAACTAGTTTTGCATTTTCTTTATGCGATAGATTGGATACTAACCGATTACATAACTTAAAGTTCCTCTTGGTTCTAGCATCGCGAATCCGTTTAATAAGTTTCTTCATTGAACTGTTAATAACGGGGTCATTTAATTTCGTATCAACATCGGGGTTCTTTGTTATCAAGTCATCATTAGGTGTTACTTCATCTTCCCCACACTTAGGCATTTTATTATTTTTAAGCACTACCGTTGGAGTTGGTAAAGCAACATGGTTCTTACCAATTGTTTTTATTGGTTCAACGATTTTGGTTGGTGGAGATTTAGATTTTCGAATCATAAAGGTGACCGATTTGTCACCATTACTAAGTGTCATTCTACCCTCTCTTACATCAAATAACGCCCCAGTGAATGCTAAGAATGGTCGACCTAAAATTAGAGGAATGTTTGAGTCCTCTTCTATGTCAATGACAATAAATTCGACTAGAAAGGTTAAATTACCCACTTGAACGGGTAGGTTGTCAGCAATTCCAACTGGGTGCTTAATGGTTTGATCAAGGAGTCGAACACTCATTTCTGTTAGACTTAACTTACCTACTCCTAATCTCTTATATAACGAAAGAGGCGTAACACTCACACTTGCACCTAAATCTGCTAGTGCATCATATGTAACGACCAGACAAAATCGTCATTTACGGCGCCGTTAACTTAGGTCCCGTTGCGTGGTCATAGTCCCTAAATGAGACGCGTTTGACCAAAATTATGTCGCATTCATTTGAAACGTACAAGATTTACAAAGTTTAGTTTATCAAACGATTCGACAACAAGTTTAAGTTTACAAAAGTTATAAAGTATAAATGAAATAACTTGCGACATAATATAAGTTGAAAATCACAGTTGCTATAAATAGCGTAAGTATGTATGTATGCTTGACTCCAAGCAAGTAATCAGAGTGTATACGGAAGCATGTATCAAATAGCCATTCATGAACCTGAGAAAATATATAGAAAATTGTCAACGAAAAACGTTGGTGAAATCATAGGTGTAGTAATAAATGTTATTTTTGAACCACAATATTTAGTATTCCCATAAAATTGATCATCTAAATAGTTTGTTTTCCAAAATAAGTTCGCGAGCACCCAATTATCAAGGCTTAACTTTCCTTCCATAGAACCCCATCACAATAGTGTTAGAACATACACTGTTTCTCGAAAATACATTCCATCCGAATTAACGGTAGCGAACTGTCCGGATGAGGGTTTGTCAAACCCGTATGGCCATACAACATAAGTTCACGCTTACACCCGGCAAGTGTAACTAATGATAATCGAATTGAGGATTTTTGTTCAAACTCGCTGTGGAATGTTTGTTTCATCGGACTTGTGTTCAAAACATAAAAGTAAGTAGTACAAGATGTAACAAAGTATATGTTTCTCAGCCCACGATTTAAAAGTATAAAAGTTGTTGAAAAGGTGGGACTATGATCTCACCTCGAGTGCACGAGTATAAATGTATTTCATAAAGTAAACGTGTGCATGTAAGTTGTTTAGTCTTGACCTAAACAAGTAAGTTATATCAATTACCGGTTATGGCACAAGGTCGGGCGAAATGTGTTCAATTAGTCCTATGGCTCGTTACGACTCAATTAATATAGCATGTGAATCACGTTGTCAAGTTTCATGCAAGAATCAAGTATAAAAGAAGATTAGAACGATTGCATAAGTGTTTGGTTAAGTTTGACTAAAAGTCAAATTTGGTCAAAGTCAATGTCAAAGTCAACGGGGTCGGGGTCGGGGTCGGGTATCCGACAATTTTTCTATGAAAGATAAGCATATATAAGTATGTTGGCCAAGTTTCATGTTAATCGGAGGTGCGTAGCATAGTTAGAATTAAACGTAAATGAGACTTTTTGGACAACAAGCAAATGGCGCTCCGCTCAGATTCGTGGCGCGCCACTCCGTTTCAAGGAAAAAGTCTCAGCACCACTATATAGGCATTCAGCGCTCTGCTTAGGAATCGGCGTGCCTCTCCGTATGCCTGACAGAAATTCTGGGCTGTTTTCATGTGTAGGCTCGAACCAAACTTTAAACAAACGTAACTAATGAACCATAAACATTCAAAACATATATCTTATATCGTTGGAAAGGTAATTTAACAAAGAATACAACTAAACACTTTTCATTAAACAAAAACATCATTTACAATAACCAAAATCTCGCCGAAAGATCATATTATGCTCACCATTTAATGTTTCAAGCTCATAAATACAATTGATGATTCGGAAACTTAACACACACATATATTACGCCGTTTCGTAGGTAATTATGCATAAAATACTACTAAACACTTAAAAATAATGTCTCATAGCATTCGATGCATCAAAAGTTCATTTTAAAGTTCATCAAACCCCTAACCAAGAATCATGAATTTTATCATTTTGTAAATGAAGCTTTTCTAAATCAACCCACATACCAAAACTAAGCTAATGATGCTAGCAACACATTTAATACATGAACTTTAACATTTAAACAACATTTAGTCAACCAAAATCTAGGATTAAACTAACCCATTTCAAGTATTCATACTAGTTACTCAAAACAACAAAATCGAGCAAACAAATCACATATCCATGTTAGACTTGAGCCATAGACACTAATTAACACCATTTCAAGTCTATAAAAATGAATTTGAGAAATCTAGAGTTTTTAGAAACCTTACCCCCAAGTAGTGAAATTGGTACCAAAATGTAGAGGAAGATGCAAGGATTCCAAAAGTACAATTTGTTTTGTGATGAGCTTCCTAGATTCGAAATGGATGATGATTGAATGATGAAGATGAAAATGGTGAAAGTTGGAAGTAATACTTGAGAGGAAAAAAGGAAAAGAAAAATGAAATGAAATGAATGGTGGTGGAGAGTTTGACTAGTTCAACTAGTCAACTTCTTTGGTCCATTGGCAACTTTGGTCCCTCAAGTTTGAAAGCGGGTGCGTGAATTAACCAAACGAATTAATTTAAATACGAGAGATTAAACGGGAGATGTTATAATCGAATAACGGAATTATTAAGAACGTTAGTTAACAAAAGATACGAATTTAGATAACGACAGATATTATCTAAAATAAAATAAAAAAGACGGGCGCTAAAATAATTTAACGGAAAAATGCGAGATGTTATATTACCTACACCTTAAAAGAAATTTCGTCCCGGAATTTAGTTGAAAGTAGTAGTCGTTGTTTGTTCTTCGAAACCTTGCATTGGAAACTCTACGAATAAGTGAAGGTACTTCCTTGGGCATTTCAACGAACTTGACAGTCGGGATTTTACGTTGTCTCAGAGTTTGTTTTCACGATTCAATATTTCAACCGGTCCTCCTAGGAAGGGAAGTTTGTCATCGATAGTAAGCTCATTGAAAAGGATAACAAGTTCTTGTTCGGCAAGACACTTCTTTAAGTTTGATATATATAATGTAGGATGAACGGAATTCGATTGAGTCGGGAGTTCGAAACGGTAAGCAACGGGTCCAAAATGCCCCAAGATTTTAAAAGGATCAAAATATCACGGATTTAGTTTTTCTACGTTTCCTGAAACGGATTACACCTTTTCAAGGTGCGACTTTTAACGTTACGCGTCCACCCACTTGGAATTTGAGAGGTTTACGTCTAACATTGGCATAGCTCTTTTGGCGACTACGAACCATCTTGAGCCTTTCTTGGATTTGAACGATCTTAACGGTTATTTCATGAATGAGTTCGGGTCCGGTGATTTGCTGTTCACCTACTTCGTCCCAACAATTTGGAGAACGACATTTGCGGCCATATACAGCTTCGAAAAAGGTGCGGCGTTAATACTCGAGTGATAACTATTGTAGTGAAAGAGTTCGGCTAAAGGCAATTACTTTTCTCAAGTAAATTTGAAGTTGATAACACAAACTCGTATTATGGTTTCCAAAGTTTGAATTGTACATTTACTTTGTTCGTCAGTTTGCGGGTGACACGCGGTACTCATGTCTAAACGTGGTCCCAAGGCTTCTTGTAAGGCACCCCAAACATTTAGAAGTGAAACGAGTATCTCAATCCGAAATAAATGACAATGGCACATCGTGTTGAGATAGAATTCCTATAATGTATAGTTGTACAAGTTTTTCCCATCTTGTCGGTTTCTAAAAAACGTTTGTCGGAACAAGTTTCTTATCGGTTTCTGAAAACGTTCGTTAGGACTACTCACCTTCGTGGTGAATACTAGTATAACGTGAAGAGTCTCTCTCTCCATTGAGAATTCAGGTAAAAGATTTCCTTATACGGAAGTACGAGTGTAATACGAGAGAAGTTTTTCCGTCTCGATGTGAGCATAACAAGCATATTGTAGTTCATCGATAAAACTGCGCGAAAATGAGATAGTACACACGTGTAACCTATGTTTTGAAGTTGAAAGAGTTTGTCATTCATTCGGAAGCGTAAATATGTTTTGGCTATACCAAGAGGTGTCCCTGGTATGGTTGCTATCAATATTCTCGAAGTTTTCGGATGGCAACAAGGAAAAACAAAGTCATGTACATGGCACATGATGGTGATTAGGTTGATCGAGTCCAATCACCATCACGTGTCATTAGAACTTTGGTATGACTTACCATAATATAACTACGTTGATCCAGTGTCGTTATATTACGCTAACTCATACCTCCATTCCCACATCACTCCATAGAATCAAGTTCGTGTAATCATGAAGATTTAAATTGAATAAAGTGTAACGACATCTCTAACATGACTCGTATCGAATCAGAAGAATTAGTGCAACTCTGAAGAAGCGTTTCCCGAGGGAAGTGTATAAACGATTATTCACATCAATGCGGTTCAAGTCAAACAATAATGTCTTTAGGTACGAAAGGAGTAACGAATTATGATAACGAGTAGTACGCAACTGTAGGGATAAGTAGTGATGACGATACTCACCTAGAGTAGTGGTGGTAGTAACAAGAAGTAGTAGATAGTGAAGAACGCCGGTGTAACATCGATAGTGGTTAGTGATTGCCATGGTGGTGAAAACTTCACAGCGCTTGTGGATAGTAAGCTGAGATGGTGGCGAATAACAACTGAGGAGATAGAGTTCCCAAACTAGTATAACTAATGAAGTCGTCGTCATCCTTACGTGTATGAATCTTGAATTTACGTGTGTTACCCAAAAGTGGCAGAGTACGAGTTCGCATGATGAGAATTGGTTACAATTAGGAAGTTCACCTAAGTAGGATTCAAGTAAAAATGGACAAGTAGTCAAGTAAGTGCTATCTATAGCAAATGCAAGTCAGGATGCAATGGTTAACTATCCGGTTGTAGTCTAGATTCACTAATGCGTCCTAACGACTTTTTCATACACACTAATGCATATCCTAGTTCCCTGCAACCAACGCTCTGATACCATCTGTAACGACCCAAAAAAATCGTCATTTACGGCGCCGTTAACTTAGGTCCCGTTGCGTGGTCATAGTCCCTAAATGAGACGCGTTTGACCAAAATTATGTCGCATTCATTTGAAACGTACAAGATTTACAAATTTTAGTTTATCAAATGATTAAACAACAAGTTTAAGTTTACAAAAGTTATAAAGTATAAATGAAATAACTTGCAACATAATATAAGTTGAAAATCACAGTTGCTATAAATAGCGTAAGTATGTATGTATGCTTGACTCCAAGCAAGTAATCAGAGTGTATGCGGAAGCATGTATCAAATAGCCATTCATGAACCTGAGAAAACATATAGAAAACTGTCAACGAAAAACGTTGGTGAAATCATAGGTGTAGTAATAAATGTTATTTTTGAACCACAAGATTTAGTATTCCCATAAAATTGATCATCCAAATAGTTTGCATTCCAAAATAAGTTCGCGAGCACCCAATTATCAAGGCTTAACTTTCCTTCCATAGAACTCCATCACAATAGTGTTAGAACATACAGTGTTTCTTGAAAATACATTTCATTCGAATTAACGGTAGCGAACCATCCGAATGAGGGTTTGTTAAACCCGTATGGCCATACAACATAAGTTCCCGCTTACACCCGGCAAGTGTAACTAATGATAATCGAATTGAGGATTTTTGTTCAAACTCGCTGTGGAATGTTTGTTTCATCGGACTTGTGTTCAAAACATAAAAGTAAGTAGTACAAGATGTAACAGAGTATATGTTTCTCAGCCCACGATTTAAAAGTATAAAAGTTGTTGAAAAGGTGGGACTATGATCTTACCTCGAGTGCATGAGTATAAAGGTACTTCACAAAGTAAACGTGTGCATGAAAGTTGTTTAGTCTTGACCTAAACAAGTAAGTTATATCAATTACCGGTTACGACACAAGGTCGGGCGAAATGTGTTCAATTAGTCATATGGCTCATTACGACTCGATTAATATAGCATGTGAATCACGTTGTCAAGTTTCATGAAAGAATCAAGTATAAAAGAAGATTAGAACAAGTGCATAAGTGTTGGTTAAGTTTGACTAAAAGTCAAATTTGGTCAAAGTCAAAGTTAAAGTCAACAGGTTCGGGTCGGGTATCTGACAATATTTCTATGAAAGATAAGCATATATAAGTATGTTGGCCAAATTTCATGTTAATCGGAGGTGCGTAGCATAGTTAGAATTAAACGTAAATGAGACTTTTTGGACAACAGGCAAATGGCGCTACGCTCATATTCGTGGCGCGCCGCTCCGTTTCAAGGCAAAAGTCTCGGCACCACTATGTAGGCATTCGGTGCTCCGCTCAAGAATCTACGCGTCGCTCCGTATGCCTGACAGAAATTCTGGGCTGTTTTCATGTGTAGGCTCGAACCAAACTTCAAACAAACGTAACTAATGAACCGTAAACATTCAAAACATGTATCTTATATCGTTGAAAAGGTAATTTAACAAGGAATACAACTAAACACTTTTCATTAAACTAAAACATCATTTACAATAACCGAAATCTCGCCGAAAGATCATTATATGCTCACCATTTAGTGTTTCAAGCTCATAAATACAATTGATGATTCGGAAACTTAACACACACATATATTACGCCGTTTCGTAGGTAATTATGCATACAATACTACTAAATACTAAAAAATAACATCTGATAGCATTCAATGCATCAAAAGTTCATTTTAAAGTTCATCAAACCCCTAACCAAGAATCATGAATTTTACCATTTTGTAAATGAAGCTTTTCTAAATCAACCCACATACCAAAACGAAGCTAATGATACAAGCAACACATTTAATACATGAACTTTAACATTTAAACAACATTTAGTCAACCAAAAATCAAGGATTAAACTAACCAATTTCAAGTGTTCATACTAGTTACTCAAAATAACAAAATCGAGCAAACAAATCACATATCCATATTAGACTTGAGCCATAGACACTAATTAACACCATTTCAAGTCTATAAAAATGAATTTAAGAAATTTAGAGTTTTTAGAAACCTTACCCCAAGTAGTGAAATTGGTACCAAAACGTAGAGGAAGATGCAAGGATTCCAAAAGTACAATTTGTTTTGTGATGAGCTTCCTAGATTCGAAATGGATGATGATTGAATGATGAAGATGAAAATGGTGAAAGTTGGAAGTAATACTTGAGAGGAAAAAAGGAAAAGAAAAATAAAATGAAATGAATGGTGGTGGAGAGTTTGACTAGTTCAACTAGTCAACTTCTTTGGTCCATTGGCAACTTTAGTCTCTCAAGTTTGAAAGCGGGTGCGTGAATTAACCAAACAAATTAATTTAAATACGCGAGAGTAAACGGGAGATGTTATAATCGAATAACAGAATTATTAAGGACGTTAGTTAACAAAAGATACGAATTTAGATAACGAGAGATATTATCTATAAAAAAAAGACGGGCACTAAAATAATTTAACGGAAAAATGCGGGATGTTACATTATACATGACACAATCTCTAAGTAGACAAGGAACAATAAATTCACCCGGATCACCCAACCTGGGTGGAGGTGGAACTAATTTTACCGGGTTTATTTTTACGGTTTTTGTTTCTTGCACTTTCTTATTCTTCTTCTTCTTTCCAAAGGTATCACAAACTTTATTACCTATCACTTGCTCATACTCAACTCCTTTTCTTGGAAACGGGATGGGTGGTATGTATGGTGCCACCACTGGCTTTACATACTCGGGTGGTGGTGGTGGCATAACTTCTTCATTGTTACTCACATCTAAAACCTTCCCATCTTTTGGTGTTGGTTTTTCAGAATTTGTTGACACCATATTAACATTCTCATTCCGAGGATCTCGGTAGCTTTCCTTGTTCCCTCTCACTCATCATGCTAGCAAGAGTACCTACGTGTTTTTCTAGATTCAAAATGGAAGCTTGTTGAGTTCTAAATGACTGATCAAACCTCTCATTCATTTGAGTTTGAGTTGCAATAAATTGTGTTTGAGATTCAACTAGCTTTTGTACCATTTCTTTCAGATTTGACTTTTTTTCTTCGATTTGTTATGGTGGTTTATACAAGCTATGTCCTTGTTGATTGAAAGTGTTGTTTTGAGTTGGTTGGTTATTCGGACCTTGTTGGTGGTACGAGTTATTGTTGGGTCCATTTGGATTGTAAAAAATGTTTTGATTTCGATTGAAGTTTGGCCTTGGCGGTTGATAATTATTTTGATAATTATTTTCCAGCCTTTGGTTCATGTAGGAAACATTCTCACGTTGTTCCATGGTTTGTTCAATGTGATAATCTTTCGTTAAGTGTGGTCCACCGCATTGCTCACAACTGATTCGTTTTGCGTGAATATCTTTATTCATCTTTTCCATTCATCTTTCAAAAGCATCTATTTTTGCGGAAACAGAATCGAAGTCATGGCTAGAATCGGCTCTAGCCGCTTTAGATGAATGAAAAATATATTTTTCCTGGTGCCACTCATGAGAGTGGGAAGCTGTATTATCAATTATCTTGTGAGCTTCGGTTGCGGTTTTCTTCATAATAAAACCACCAGCTGCTGTGTCGATGTCTTTTCGTGTGGTGACATCGACTCCTTTGTAAAATATTTGAACTATTTGATAAGTATCTAGACCGTGTCGAGGACATCCTCTCAACATTTTTTCGAATCTTGTCCATGCCTCATATAACGTTTCATTTGGCTTTTGCATGAACGTGACAATTTCTCCTTGAAGTCTCACGGCTTTAGATGCCGGAAAAAATCTTTTAAGAAATTTCTCAACTAAAACATCCCATGTGTCAATCACCCCTTCAGGTAACGATTCTAACCAATCTTTGGCTTCTCCCTTTAAAGTCCATGGGAACAACATAAGATAAATAGTTTCATCCTCAACTTCTCGGATTTTAAATAGATTACAAATCCTATTAAAAGTTCGAAGATGTTCGTTTGGATCTTCTTTTGCTGTACCACCGAATTGGCATTGATTAGTGACCATGTGTAGGATTTGTCCTTTGATTTGAAAATCTGGTGCATTAATATATGGCTTAATAATGGCGTGACCTTGGCCCGTACGTGTGTCTCTCATTCGGTCTTCCATACTTTGAGGTTCCGTTTCTGCCATATTTGAATTTGTTGAATCCGAATCACTAGAAGATTCTGATTTAACGGTTTCTTCTTCGATAATCTCCGGATGAATAATTTGTGGTTCAGGAGGAATGACTAGTGGTTCAAGATCGCTGAATTGTCCTTGAATATCCTCCTGGTTTTCAATTGTGAAGTCGGTTTCAACAATTAGATTATCGGAAATTTGAGTTGGAGTACTTGTTCGACTAGATGACGATTTTAAAGAAAAATCAACGGCGACAATATTGGCTAGATGTCTTCATCGAGTTACAGGTGGTGAACTTATGAAAGGTGGTGAACGTTTTGCTCAGTGCATTCACTGAATATCCTATTAGTTATAAAAATAAAAATTATATAAGTTATCAAATTAATAGACTTTTCTGATTTTGCCCACATTTCGAATAGCCAATAGATGCAGCAGGTAGCCAGGACCCTTTAAATCGGAAGCCCACAACTCGCCACTAACAAATCTAACTATTACTACGAACCAGAAAATTTTGATGTCTATCAATTTAATTGCTTAAAATAAATTTTCGTCAAAATTTTGAAATCAAAATATATGATTCTATTTCTATATAATAAAAGTATTATACAAAAATTATTAAAATTTCTAATAAAACTAAAAGTTAATTAAAAAGTTTTAAAAATTTAAAATGGATAATAGTAGAAAAATTAAATAAAAATATACATATTTATTTATTTATTAATTAATTGTTCTATATATAGAATGTTATATTATTTTAAATTTTAATAATAATTAACTTAAATTATCTAATTAATTAAAATTAATAACCTAATTATCTAATAATCTAATAATAATAATAATAATAAACTAAGTAGTAATCAATTCACAAAGTGACTCACCAATTCACACTCCGACACCATAATAAACAATAGATAAAATTATGTCAAGTCCCCCCACTTCAACAGTAGCCTACCATCTTTTTTACAATTTAGATTATAAAGGGTGTGAGGTGGTCGAGTAGGAAGGAAAAAGCAAAAGGGAGTAGACACAGTGTGTGTCACGAGTCAACAGAGATATTGAATTTTCTGACAAGTAAACACTCACACATACACGTTTCTTATTTATATCCTACTTTATTTTCAAGTTTCATGTACTAGTTGAAGATTGTGTAACATAATAAATTTTACGGGTATTAAGATTGAATTCGTATAATCCACAGGGCTATATATGAGGCTGCGGCATTATTTTATTACAACAAAATTCTTTATATGTTATTGATGCAAGTGTTGTCTATGAAGAAAATTGATGCAAGGACCACTTAATATATATTATGATCTTGTGTCTGACAAAGGAGGGAGTGTGAAGGAATCTCATGAGCTCACAATAATTCACAGAACAAAAAGTTGTCAAATTAGTTTCACATTTCAATTTATATTTTGTTCAACTGGTTCGAATTACTCCATATGATCATTTCATTTTTATTCTTATGTTTAAGAGTAGTTTTATAGCACGAGTATTTTTTTATATTACAAACTTAAAAATTATAAATACAAAAACTACTATATAAAAAATCTAAAATTCCGAAAAAAAAATCCTAAATCAGTCCCCGGCAGCGGCGCCAAAAACTTGATGTGTACGTAGGGGTATATGAAATGGCTACAAGTTTTATATATATTTACGGACGGAATATACCTAAATTCTACTACAACACTATAGGCAATTGTACCTAATCGTATGGTAATATAGCTAGGGTAAATCCGGAGTTCGTTCCATGAGATTTGATATTTTTAGGCTTTTCTTCTTTTTTTATAGTTTTAGGAATTATAGATTAATATTACTATTACTAAAATGGGGGATTTACCGTTTAATGACCGGTTTGTCGATTGGTTTTCAGATATTTAAACTAATAAATAAATACAATAATAATGCAAAAGAGATATAAATATAATAAAAAGGGACTATGTTCATCTAGTCATTTTAATACGTAATGTTTGATATTTTTCTTTATAAATTATGGGTTAATTTCCTTTATACCAGAAATATTTAATGACTCCACCTAGAGTTCTCTAGCGTGGATATATAGTCAAAACTACCCAACGCAAGTATCCTTGTCACCGGGTCCTAACGAGTATAATTAAACATTCCTAAAAATAATGATTTACACTATGACGCGGTTTTCACTTCTGTCAACAATTACACTAGTTTTCCCTGTGTATAATCCACCCCTGTATCAACTAATTTATTCAGTTTTAATTCGTCTCCTTGGTCCATATGAACGCTCAAATACCCAACCCAATAAATTGATTAAATGATTGTGATAGACTCCGTATAAACGTCACTAAGTAGGACAATCACAATTATTAATAATTTATAGATTAAATAAAATGAAAATAAGTGTAACAGACTCCAACGAGTTATTACTCTACCGGACAATTACACTTACCAATTAAATTGACCAAAAGTATTAACAAGAATGTTAATTTGTGTAATAATTAAATAAAAGTATAAATTTAATTAACCCAAACCGTTATTTTTAATCAAACATTACGATTATTTGGACTAGATGAACATAGTATAAATTTAGCCTCGAGACATTAATTTAAAAAGGAGAACATAACTTACAAATATTATTGCGTAGCGTTACACGGACGGAACTTCGATTCAACAACCCATAAATTAACCGTTACAATACCCAAACTAAACTTAATTAAACCAAAATATATATAAATATAAATATAGATATATATATATCGTATATCTTATATAGAGATAGATAGAATTGAGAGGTGTAGATCCCTGATCTCTTATTTATACTACAATTGAAAAGCCAGATTTTAAATATATACTATTATAATGCACTCCTGCTCTTGTCGACATAATATAAATATATATAATTTATATAATATATATATATATATATATATATATATATATATATATATATATATATATATATATATATATATATATATATATATATATATATATATATATATATATTATATTCATGTTCATGGTTGACTTGTAATTTTAGCTCCGTTGACCTGTACATTTACGCCCGGTTTATGTCTTAGTTTCTCGTACATCTGTTTGTATGCTTTAATATTTTGTAAGTTACTTTTTGTGGCTTGTACTCTTGTAATTTTTAGATGTTAATTATCAATAAATGGAACCACCTGGATTGTAACTTGTACGTTTGAGCTTTTTGATCATTTGCGTCTTCAAATCGTCGTTTTCTTCTTTTGTCTTCGCACTTACTTATTTAAACGAATATTACATAAAAATAGAACAATTGCAACTAAAAGCTTTACATATTAGAAGGATATTGCTATTAAATATATGTTCATTTGGAGCATTATCAAATACGATATTTTGTAGTAAAAGTATACATACGACGATACTGAACAATGCAGGGTTGTCCTTGAATTCACGAACCTATATCATATATATATATATATTAACACATATAATAGTAATCAAAATTACATCTATTAATTATATAATATTTATGTATTTAGTATTGTAGTTTATATAGAATTTGTATTACATTTTGTCTATATTTTATATCCTAAATTATATACTATATATATGTTTATTTTGTATATATATATATATATATATGTGTGTGTGTGTGTGTGTGTGTGTGTGTGTATGTGTGTGTGTTAATATGCTTAATATATAGTTATAGGTAATATAAATATATTTTATGTATAAATCTTTATTTGTTATAATATAATAATAATGAAAATGATAATTTTAATAAAAATGGTAGTTTTAATAATTATTAGAATTTTCATAAAAATGATACTATAAATAAATATGGTAATAAAAATAATATAGCTAATAAGAATAATATTAATAATGATAATACTAGAAATGATAATTTTGATATAAAGTGATAATTTTTATTATAATGATGCTACTAATAATATTCATAATTTAATACTATTACTAATGTTAATAATAATAATAATAATAATAATAATAATAATAAAAATAAAAATAATAATAATAATAATAATAATAATAATAATAATAATAATAATAATAATAATCTTAAAATCATATTAATAATAATAATACTAACTCTAGTAATAATAATAATAATAATAATAATAATAATAATAATAATAATAATAATGATAATAATAATAATAATAATAATAATGATAATAATAATAATAATAATAATAATAATAATAATAATAATAATAATAATAATCATAATAATAATAATCATAATAATAATAATAATAATAATAATAATAATAATAATAATAATAATAATAATAATAATAATAATAATAATAATAATAATAATAATAATAATAATAATAATAATAATAATAATAATAATAATAATAATAATAATGATGATGATGATGATAATACTATTAATTAGATTAATGATAATAATAATTATACTTCTAAGTGTTAGGAAATAATAACAATTATTATAATAATAACAATAATAATAACAATAACAATAACAATAATAATAATAATAATAATAATAATAATAATAATAATAATAATAATAATAATAATAATAATAATAATAATAATAATAATTAAAACTACCTTAAAAGCTTTTCCTAAAAAAATATGCCTCTGCCCAGGCTCGAACCCATGACCTCTCGTTAACGCGCCACTCACCCAAACCGTTCTCTTTATATTACATTCTGTTTTAATTCACGTAATAAATCTTTTTAACCCGTATTCATCATCAAGCTACTTCGCCACAATATCTACCATCTGGCCCAATTTCTTTCCGGCCCAACATTAAATATTAAGCCCGATATACTAATCCATTTGTTGAATCCACAAGACAATCCAGTCCAGTAGCAAAAGAGTTGGGGGGTTTAGTTTTTTTTGTTTAATTCGATAAGGATCAAAAACAAACAACAATGATTTATCAATGAGTTTCATGGGTTTCGAATAAACAAGGTACACGTAGCATCGAGAAAACAGTCATTTCTTCGGTTCATCTTCATCGTTACATGGCATCACCAAAGCATCATCATCGTACTCATCATCATCAAAATCATTCAAAAAAAAAAATTAGAAAAAAGCCATCGATTCATTACAGCGTGCATTATTTATTTATTATATCCCAAACTCCTTTACAGCTCATAACCCCAATTATGAATTGAATCATGGTATCCAATTCCATATATCACGGCGTATTAAAAAAAATATGGTGGCCCCAAAACAAAGAACTAATTCGGATTATAAAAAAATTCCACTAGCGCCTTATCAAAGCTTTCCATATCACCATTCCATTATTTTCATTTTATAAAGCATATATATACTCCGTAGAACTCAAAGTAACAGCAGGAAAAAGGAATTGCAGTTGCGACAAAACAAAAAAAAATGATGAAAGTGGTGGTCATTTTTGAAGGTTGTTTCAATGGGGTTCACGAAGGAGAATGTGTTTGGGTTTGTTGTTCGTTTGAATTAGAACTCAAGAAAATAGCAGCCCATGATGTTTGCAGATTGGTTTTCAAACTTTTGACAGTTTGAACCGTAAACAAAGTATAGCAGCAGGTTCTAGCTCCATAGTAGTGGTAGGGAATCGAATAACATAAATAAAATGGTATTCTATTATGGGTTATGGTGATCGGTTTATCTATGAAAAATAAACAGAAGACATCTCGTGTAATAACAAAAGTGATGGTAGAGGTTGAATGGATTTTGTTGGTGGTGATGATTATTCGAACCCAAAACAGGAATAGGTAGTGATGGTTGTCGTTGGAGAAAAACAAAAGAGAGGTGGTCGATGGTTGGTTCAGGGTAATGATTGTGGTGATGGGACGTAACTGAAGACCTGAACCGAAGGGGGTCTTGGTTCTTGAACGAGGTTCGAGTAGAAGATGCATCAAGATATAGCAGTTTAATGGTGTTGGAGTTTATTGATCAAGGTTATATAATTGTTCATGAAAGCTTATATGACAAAAACCAAAAAGTGTTAAGTTAAGCATTCGTATTAAAACAATTCTTATGGAACATCAATGGTATATATTCAACACATATACTTTGGTTTGTGATGGTGTTCGAATAAAACCGAATTAGTGAAATAACAGCATGGTCGATGGTTAGGTGACGTTTGAAGAAGAGTAAAGGGAGGTGTTGATGACGGGTGTTATGGTAGTTGTTGGTGATAGGATGGTGGTTTCTTGGCTTGATTCAATCCGAAACCAAAGCATTAGTAGTTGTAACAATTGAATGGTTCTTGAACGAAATAAGAAACAGAGAAAAAAATATAATAACGATGGTGATATTTAACCGTATGAGAAGAGGAGAGGGAGAGGTGATGCTTACCGGTTGAGAAGAAGAAGTGTGAAGGTGTTCTAGTAATTGCATCTCCATATGTGTATTTATTCTTCATATATAATAATATTTGAGATTGATATGGTGGAAGAAGAGACAATAATAGAAATAGTATTACATATGATAATTAATTCTCATGTATCACCCGTGACATGTTGTTGAAAGAAATATCCTACCGACACTTTCAACTGGATATAATATCGTGTCCATTGCTAAACAGTTAATACATAAAAGTGTTCCTAAAAATCCCAATTTTTTAAATTAAGTCCATTTATTTATTTTGGTCATTATGGTATAAAATGCGATCATTAAATATTAAATAAAAATTTCATTAATTATTCACCCCTAATCCCAAGTAAAATATAAAAAAGTTTTAAAATTCAACAAATAGTTCCTAAATACATTTTTAATAAGCCTAAAATTTATATTACTCATTTTCGTATCACCGTTTATTTTAAAATTACATAAGTTTGAATTTATCTTGCTTAATATCAATTGAAACATCAAACGAGTATTACAATCATTTAATATTTATTTTTAATATACTTTATTTATATATAGAGATATATTTTAAATAATAATTATTATAATATCTTATTTTTATTTTATTAATTTTTAATAACAACAAAATACAATATTTAAAATTATGTCTCATATATTATATATATATATATATATATATATATATATATATATATATATATATATATATATATATATATATATATATATATATATATATATATATATATATATATATATATATATATATATATATATATATATATATATATATTTATATACACTTATCAAGTTACAATTAATTGATCATGAATCGTCAGAACTGGTCGAAGGTCAAATGATTTCATAAAATAGTTCAAAAATTTTGAAATTCAATTTAATATACTTTGCTTATCATGTCGAAACCATATAAAGATTAAGTTTAAATTTGGTCGGAAATTTCCGGGTCATCACAGTACCTATCCGTTAAAGAAATTTCGTCCCCGAAATTTGATTGGGATGGTCATGGCTGACAATAAGTATGTATTCATGACTCATATTAGTTGATAAATAGAGTTTTATCATTATTGAGTAATATGGATAAAACAATTTAATTTTTGTGAATAGTACGAGTGAAGCTATCACAAAAAAGGGAAATGAGTAAATGAAGGTTTGTCTCAACCCGTGACCTAGTCACGGTTGTTTTTTGGAATTCGAGTGATTTAGAGAAAAATCTTCGTAATAATATTTGGTTCTTCGGTAATTAAGGAAATTAGAATCCTCATTGGTTAAATACAATAATCGATTTCGATTGCTCTGTCGGATATTTCACTATAAATCCACCCCCTTTGTTTCCTTATTTTTACAGCTCATTCATTTGTTTTCTCTTCCCGATTTTAAGTCAAGCGAATAATGGTCCAGAATTCGTAGGTATGAAGTTTTGAATGAACAAGACTAACGTTCTAAGAGAGAAATTGTAATAGTACGATCTTGATTGGTTAAATTACCAGAATTCAGGAGAAAAGATAGAACTATCAGGAAATTATGTTCTTGATATGTTTGGAGATTAGGTAGAATGTAAGAGTCGTGTAACATGGTACATGATAACATTATAATCTGTGAATCATCACATTCTACTAGGAACTCAGCATGACTTACTGTAATATAATCACGTTGATCAAGTGTCATTATATTATACTAACTCATGCTTCAGTTCCCAACACTACTTCAAAAACATTCATAGTTTAAATTCGAATTTTCAGAATTTAGAAACTAAAGCAGTTTCCTTTCTGATGTAACACTGATATCGAGAAGAGATAAATGATTCCATATAAGAATAGTTATGAAAATAACTTTAGAAATATCGAGAATATTTATAATGAAAAATACGATGATATCTTAGAATTTCTAATATCGATGAATGATGATGAAGATTTGTCCATGAAAGTAGAGAGTCAGGAGCAAGGTATTTGTTAATGAATTCAACAGATACTGAATCATTTGGATTCTTTGAAGACAGGTTTAGTCTTTGTGATTTATTCACAGTCTCCTTCATGGTTTGCTCAATTCTTTATTATCAAACTTTTAACTGTTAAGGCAGTCTCCAGTTTTTACTGCTTCATCAGCTTTTTCGAAACTCAGAAAATTGATTCATAGGCTAAAGCGCATTTCAGAAATTCAGAATTGAAGTTCGTAAATCCAGGAGATAGAAGTTATATATATATATATATATATATTTATATATATATATAATTATTATCATAGAATCGCTGGGAAATTCGAGATTATCGATCGATGCCTCTCAGTATTTGGCATGGTAATTATCGTTACAAGATGCCGATGAGTTCATGATAAAACTTCAATAGATAATATAGTGATTTGTCGGAGAGATTTAAGCTAAGGAGCAACGAGGTTGCTAGTACGTCTGCTGATAATATGGTGGAATATAAAAGGTTCCCCGGTAACAATAAAAGAGCACGCGTATATATCAAGGTTATAATAAGGTTGTTTCGAACAAAAAGTCAAAGTTGGTTTGCTGCAGCTGTGACAAAACTGGCTATCTCGAACAGGAGTTGAAAAGTTATTTTCGGTAATAATAACACTAAAGGAATTAGCACAGCTACGTGTTAAACGTTTGCTCAGTTTTCGAGAGTTTTCCAGGTGCATAACTATATGCATCAATCTTTTTTTCCGTAGATGATGTGCGGTTGGTTCATCCTCTCAATTGAGGTGTTTTCAAGAATCATAAAAGGTTTAAACGCAGATTGTAATCGTTAAGATACAAATGAGGTTTAGGATGAAGTCAAGTGGCAAACTTGAAGAAATGTTTAGTTTCATATGTTAAAATCAATATTTTAATTCATTTTAATTGTCCAATACAGTTATTAGTCCACAGTTGGTGATTATAATATTCGAATTAATTAATACGTATCGTTACCCATTGTATACATGTCTCAGACTCGATCACAACTCAAAGTATATATATTATTTAAGAATCAACCTCAACCTTGTATAGCTAACTCGATCATTACCGCATATAGAGTGTCTATGGTTATTCCAAATAATATATATAGATGATGTCGATATGATATGTCAAAACTTTGTATACGTGCCCCGATATTTAAATGCGTAAATAACAGTATTTAAATGACGATAAATAAAGTGTAATAAAATAAATAACAGAAATTAAATGACGATAAATAAAATTGCGAGAATTAAAATTGCGATAAATAAATTACGATAAATAAAATGTAATAAGCAATTAACAGTTAGGTAGGAACAGCTAGCTAGGATTTTGTTAGCATGGATTCTTAACAAAATTTCTCATAGTTAATTTGTTTGTTTCTAACAAATTTTATTTTTGTCCAATGTTTTCTTCATTATGCCACTTGTTGGATTCTGATAAGTCAAAATCCAAATATGAAATTGAATGAAAATGGTTATTCTGTGGTGAACGGATTCGTATATCTGTGGATGTAAGTAGGATAGTAAATAACTGTTGAATCAAATTCGAAGAATGTACAGTGTAACTTATTAATGTGAAATCTAAATATTTCTCGGGTATTACCTACCCGTTAAAATATTTTTACCATTAATAGTTTATACAAAATAATTTTTAATTACAATCTTTATGAAAATATATATACATATATATTTTCTTCAGATGTAATCATGGATTTAATGAGTTAATATGATATTAAACTCATTTGATTTACCGTTAGAACAAGAATATATAATCTCTAAAATATTAGAGATTACATAATCGCCATGTCGAACGAAGATAAATGATGTAGAACGTCGTGTAGAACGATGATTATTCTCGAGGTACGGATTATGATGTTGAGGCGTGTGTTGTTGATGGTACGGGTGCTGTTGCTGAAGCTGGTAAGTTTTGCACCATATTCTCCAAATTGATTACTCGAACGCGAAGCTCGTTGACTTCTTCCATTATTCCGGGATGATTGTCGGCCGGAACGAGTGGATGAATAAGGTTTAGAATTATGGATAGAATATAATCGTGTCGAGCTACCCTGGAAATGAGACTGAAAATGGTATTTCGGATAGGTTCACCGGTAAGTGCTTCAGGTTCGTCGCCAAGAGGGAAATGTTTGGTTGGTGGAAAGGATCACCTTCTTCTCGTCTCCATTGATTAAGTCAACTACGAACCTATCCCCAATTCATCCAGAATTAATGATGGCTGATTGGTTGATTCATTCCGGTGATGATGCTTTCGGATCTTAGGTGAACATCCATGTCGGAATAGCTGTCAGAATCTGATGAATTTGAACTAGTTTGAAGGATTCATTTCGTACGATCAGGGATTTGATTTTCGATATGAGATAGATTATAGGACTTAGAAATAAAAAATTTTCATATGTATATAAAATACCAAGACCCCATAAGTTACGGAGGAATCTTCAGAAGCTGTCAGACAAAGTTTACAGTAACAGATACGCTAAGATACGAATTTATCTATACACTATCTATGCAATAGAGGCAGTAGGATGTGTCTAGACTTTACGGATGATAAGCAAATGATTTTTGACATGAAATGATAAGCAAAACTTTTGACATGCAGACACAGTCGAAGTCCTGACTCACTAATGCATCTAAACAACTATCAGTTAGACACACTAATGCAAGACCTGGTTCGCTAAGACCACCGCTCTGATACCAACTAAAGTGCCTCGTTCGTATACATTATAAACGATTCACAATAGTTGATTTCATCGCGAGGTACTTGACCTCCAAATGATACATTTTACAAACATTGCATTTGTTTTTAAAAGATAAACTTTCATTACATCGAAAGTTGATGGCATGCATACCATTTCATAATATATTCAACTATAATTGACTTAGTAATAATCTTGATGAACTCAACGACTCGAATGCAATGTCTTTTGAAATATGCCATGAATGATTCCAAGTAATATCTCTAAAATGAGCAAATGCACAGCGGAAGATTTCTTTAATACCTGAGAATAAACATGCTTTCAAGTGTCAACCAAAAGGTTGGTGAGTTCATTAGTTTATCATAATCAATCATTTCCATAATTTTAATAGACCACAAAATTTCATTTTTTATATTACACATAACCTGTGTAATAAAATAGTACGCATAACCTGCGAATTAAAATTCATTCATATGGTGAACACCTGGTAACCGACATTAACAAATGCATCTAGAATATCCCCAAATATACAGGTACACTCATCTGTATATAAAATCGAAGTACTAAAGCATCCATAACCTGGATGGGGTTTATTAGGCCCAATAGATCTATCTTTAGAATTCGCGTCAATTAGGGGGTCTGTTCCCTAATTCTTAGACTACCAAGCTAAAAGGGTGATATCCGGTATAATAATTCAACCATAGAATGTAGTTCCAGTACGTGTGTCTATTTCATAAAATAGTTATAAAAGCAGCGCATGTATTCTCAGTCCCAAAAATATATATTGCAAAAGCATTGAAAAAGGGAGCAAATAAAACTCACAATACGATATTTTGTAGTAAAAGTATGCATACGACGATACTGAACAATGAAGGTTTGTCCTTGAATTCATGAACCTATATCATTTACATATATTTATTAACACATATAATAATAATCAAAATTACATCTATTAATTATATAATATTTATGTATTTAGTGTTGTAGTTTATATAGAATTTGTATTACATTTTGTCTATATTTTATATCCTAAATTATATACTATATATAAGTTTATTTTATGTATGTATATATATATATATATATATATATATATATATATATATATATATATGTTAATATGTTAATATGTTTAATATATAGTTATAGGTAATATAAATATATTTTATGTATAAATCTTTATTTGTTATAATATAATAATAATGAAAATGATAATTTTAATAAAAATGGTAGTTTTAATAATTATTAGAATTTTGATAAAAATGATACTATAAATAAATATGGTAATAAAAATAATATAGCTAATAAGAATAATATTAATAATAATAATACTAGAAATGATAATTTTGATATAAAGTGATAATTTTAATAAAAGTGATAATTTTTATAATAATGATGCTAAAAATAATATTCATAATTATAATACTATTACTAATGTTAATAATAATAATAATAATAATAATAATAATAATAATAATAATAATAATAATAATAATAATAATAATAATAATAATAATAATAATAATTATAATAATAATAATAATAATAATAATAATAATAATAATAATAATAATAATAATAATAATAATAATCATCTTAAAATCATATTAATAATAATACTACTACTAGTAATAATAATAATAATAATAATAATAATAATAATAATAATAATAATAATAATAATAATAATAATAATAATAATAATAATAATAATAATAATACTTAATAATAATACTAGTAATAATACTGATGATAATACTATTAATTAGATTAATGATAATAATAATTATACTTCTAAGTGTTAGGAAATAATAACAATTATGATAATAACAATAATAATAATAATAATAATAATAATAATAATAATAATAATAATAATAATAATAATAATAATAATTAAAACTACCTTAAAAGCTTTTCCTAAAAAAAATATTCCTCTGCTCAGGCTCGAACCCATGACCTCTAGTTAACGCGCCGCTCACCCAAACCGTTCTCTACATATTACATTCTGTTTTAATTCATGTAATAAATCTTTTTAACCCGTATTCATCATCAAGCTACTTCGCCACCATCTCTACCATCCGGCCCAATTTCTTTCCGGACCAACATTAAATATTAAGCCCGATATACTAATCCATTTGTTTAATCCACAAGACAATCCAGTCCAGTAGCAAAAGAGTTGGGGGTTTCATTTTTTTTTTGTTTAATTCGATTAGGATCAAAAACAACCAACAACGATTTATCAATGAGTTTCGTGGGTTTCCAATAAACAAGGTAAACATAGCAGCGAGAAAACAGTCAATTCTTCTGTTCATCTTCATCGTTACATGGCATCACCAAAGCATCATCATTGTACTCATCATCATCAAAATCATTTAAAAAAAAAATTTAGAAAAAAGCCATCAATTCATTACAGCGTGCATTATTTATTTATTATATCCCAAACTCCTTTACAGCTCATAACCCCAATTAAGAATTGAATCATGGTATCCAATTCCATATATCACGACGTATTAAAAAAATATATGGTGGCCCCAAAATAAAGAACTAATTTGGTTTATAAAAAAATTCCACTAGCACCTTATCAAAGCTTTCCATCTCACCATTCCATTATTTTCATTTTATAAAGCATATATATACTCCGTAAAATTCAAAGTAACAGCAGGAAAAAGGAATTGCAGTTGCGACAAAACAAAAAAAAATGATGAAAGTGGTGGTCATTTTTGAAGGTTGTTTCAATGGGGTTCACGAAGGAGAATGTGTTTGGGTTTGTTGTTCTTTGAATTAGAACTCAAGAAAATAGTAGCCCATGATGTTTGCAGATTGGTTTTCAAAGTTTTGACAGTTTGAACTGTAAACAAAGTATAGCAGCAGGTTCTAGCTCCATAGTAGTGGTAGGGAATCGAATAACATAAAGAAAATGGTATTCTATTATGGGTTATGGTGATCGGTTTATCTATGAAAAATAAACAGAAGACATCTCGTGTATTAACAAAAGTGATGGTAGAGGTTGAATGGATTTTGTTGGTGGTTATGATTATTCGAACCCAAAACAAGAATAGGTAGTGATGGTTGTCGTTGGAGAAAAACAAAAGAGATTTGGTCGATGGTTGGTTCAGGGTAATGATTGTGGTGATGGGACGTAACTGAAGACCTGAACCGAAGGGAGTCTTGGTTCTTGAACGAGGTTCGAGTAGAAGATGCAGCAAGATATAGGAGTTTAATGGTGTTGGAGTTTATTGATCAAGGTTATATAATTGTTCATGAAAGCTTATATGACAAAAATAGAAAAGTGTTAAGTTAAGCATCCGTATTAAAACAATTCTTATGGAACATCAATGGTATATATTCAACACATATACTTTGGTTTGTGATGGTGTTCGAATAAAACCGAATTAGTGAAATAACAGCATGGTCGATGGTTAGGTGACATTTGAAGAAGAGTAAAGGGAGGTGTTGATGACGGGTGTTATGGTAGTTGTTGGTGATAGGATGGTGGTTTCTTGGCTTGATTTAATCCGAAACCGAAACATTAGTAGTTGTAACAATTGAATAGTTCTTGAACGAAATAAGAAACAGAGAAAAAAAATATAATAATGATGGTGATATTTAACCGTATGAGAAGAGGAGAGGGAGAGGTGATGCTTACCGGTTGTGAAGAAGAGGTGTGAAGGTGTTCAAGTAATTGTATCTCCATATGTGTATTTATTCTTCATATATAATAATATTTGAGATTAATATGGTGGAAGAAGAGACAATAATAGAAATAGTATTACATATGATAATTAATTCTCATGTATCACCCATGACATGTTGTTGAAAGAAATATCCTACTGACACTTTCAACTGGATATAATAGCGTGTCCATTGCTAAATAGTTAATACATAAAAGTGTTCCTAAAAATCCCAATTTTTTAATTTAAGTCCATTTATTTATTTTGATCATTATGGTATAAAATGCGATCATTAAATATTAAATAAAAATTACGTTAATTATTCACCCCTAATCCCAAGTAAAATATAAAAAAGTTTTAAAATTTAACAAATAGTTCCTAAATACATTTTTAATAAGCCTAAAATTTATATTACTCATTTTCGTATCACCGTTTATTTTAAAATTACATAAGCTTGAATTTATCTTGCTTAATATCAATCGAAACATCAAACAAGTATTACAATCATTTAATATTTATTTTTAATATACTTTATTTTTATATAGAGATATATTTTAAATAATAATTATTATAATATCTTATTTTTATTTTATTAATTTTTAATAAAAACAACATACAATATTTAAAATTATGTCTCCAATTATTTATATATATATATATATATATATATATATATATATATATATACACTTATCAAGTTACAATTAATTGTTCGTGAATCGTCGGAACTGATCGAAGGTCAAATGATTTCA
Organism: Rutidosis leptorrhynchoides; assembly: GCF_046630445.1. NCBI lineage: Eukaryota > Viridiplantae > Streptophyta > Magnoliopsida > Asterales > Asteraceae > Rutidosis > Rutidosis leptorrhynchoides. The sequence continues at coordinate 172,643,493 of NC_092333.1, forward strand.
TAAAATAGTTCAAAAATTTTGAAATTCAATTTAATAGACTTTGCTTATCATGTCGAAACCATATAAAGATTAAGTTTAAATTTGGTCGGAAATTTTCGGGTCGTCACAGAATGAAGTGGGGATAGACAAATTACGGGTCCAGAAATAATCCAAGAAACTACCGAGAAAATCATTCAAATTCAACCACGGTTGAAAACCGCCCAAAGTCGACAAAAGAGCTACGCGGACAGTAAAAGAAAAGATATAGAATTTGAAATTGGTGACATGGTCATGCTTAAGGTATCACCTTGGAAAGGTGTTGTTCGATTTGGTAAATAGGGGAAACTGAATCCAAGGTACATTGGACCATTCAAGATTATAGATCGTGTCGGACCAGGAGCTTACCGACTTGAATTACCTCAACAACTCGCCGACGTACATGATACTTTTCACGTATCGAACCGGAAGAAATGTTTAGCCAAAGAAGATCTCACTATTCCTTTAGACGAAATCCAAATCACTGAAAAACTTCAATTCATTGAAGAACCCGTCGAAATAATGGATCGTGGGGTTAAAGGACTTAAGCAAAACAAGATACCAATCGTTAAGGTTCGATAGAATGCTAGTAGGGGACCCGAGTTCACCTGGGAGCGTGAAGATCATATGAAGAAGAAATACCCACACTTATTTCCAGAAGATACGCCAACATCTCCTACTGCCTGAAATTTCGGGACGAAATTTATTTAACGGGTAGGTACTGCAGTGACCCGAACTTTTCCATGATTATATATTATATAAGATTAATATTTACATGAATAAATGTTTCCAACATGTTAAACAATCAAACTTGTTAAGACTTGATTAATTGAAATGAGTTTATGTAGACAATTGACCATCCAGTTTGCATGATGATTTACGAACGTCATAACTTGTGATAATTATATAATCGTTTTATTTATTTTATTTATTTTTTTATGATGTAAGTTTTATTTTTTATATCTATATAAGAAGAAATACAATTAAATCAAAGATGTACAAGTAAAATACTATTTGCTACAGTAAAACACTATTTGCTACAGTAACACTATTTGCTACAGTAAATTTTCACTTTCCTACAGTAACATACTATTTGCTACAGCAAAATACTATTTGCTACAGTAAAATATTATTTGCTACAGTAAACACTATTTACTACATTAAACACTATTTACTCGTATTCAATCCGTATTCGTACTCGTACAATACTCAGCTTCTATATATATATACTATTGGTATATACACTTCAATGATCAGCTCTTAGCAGCCTTAAATGATTAACCAACATGTGGGAACCATTACTTGTCTTCAAGTATGAATTATTAAACAAAATAACAAAATGAGGAGCCTTTGTTTCCATGATAAAATCACGCCACCACCACCGTCATTTACTACATCATTTCCATTCTATAATTTTACATACAAATCCTCTCTAATTACTTACTCCAAGAACACTTGAAAGATCAGGAACATCCAAATTATCTCAGTAATTTTTTCTTTCTAATTCAAGGTAATACTCATATTCAAACTTTGATTCAATTTCTATAACTATAACAATCTTGATTCAAGTAGTAATCTTACTTGAACTTGTTTTCGTGTCATGATTCTACTTCAAGAACTTCCAAGCCATTAAAGATCCTTTGAAGCTCAGTAGGTTTACCTACTATACTTGAGGTAGTGATGATGTTCATAACATCATTCGATTCATATATATATATATATATATATATATATATATATATATATATATATATATATATATATATATATAACTATCTTATATATATATATATATATATATATATATATATATATATATATATATATATATATATAACTATCTTATTCGAAGATTTAATCTTGTAATCACTAGAACATAGTTTAGTTAATTCTAAACTAGTTCGAAAACCAAGTTAATCCTTCTAACTTAACTTTTAAAATCAACTAAACACATGTTCTATATCTATATGATATGCTAACTTAATGATTTAAAACCTGGAAACACGAAGAACACCGTAAAACCGGACATACGCCGTCGTAGTGAAACCGGGGGCTGTTTTGGGTTAGATAATTAAAAACTATGATAAACTTTGATTTAAAATTTGTTATTCTAGGAAAATGATTTTTCTTATAAACATGAAACTATATCCAAAAAACATAGTTAAACTCAAAGTGGAAGTATGTTTTTCAAAATGTTCATCAAGATGTCGTTCTTTCGACGGAAATGACTACCTCTTACAAAAATGACTCGTAACATGTATTTCTGACTATAAACTTATACTTTTTTCTGTTTAGTTTCATAAATTTTAGTTCATTATGAAACCATAGCAACTTGATTCACTCAAAACGGATTTAAAACGAAGAAGTTATGGGTAAAACAAAATTGGATATTTTTACTTATTTTAGCTAACTTATATTGTATTATACATGTATTCTAACATATATTATATAATCTTGATAGACTATAGACACATATACAATGTTTTGACATATCATATCGACGTCATCTATATATATTATTTGGAACAACCATAGACACTCTATATGCGGTAATGTTCGAGTTAGCTATACAGGGTTGAGGTTGATTCTAAAATAATATATATACCTTGAGTTGTGATCGAGTCTGAGACTTGTATACACTGGGTCGTGGATTAATTCGAGATAATATATATCGATTTTTTCTGTACTATTAACTGTGAACTACTAATTGTGGACTACTAACGTTGGACTACTATTTAACAACTTAAAATGTCAACACGTAATAAAAATGTTGTGAACATATTTCGATCATATATATATATATATATATATATATATATATATATATATATATATATATATATATATATATATATATATATATATATATATATATATATATATATATATATATTGTTATAGGTTCGGGAATCAACCCGTGGCCAAGTTTAAATCTCGACGAATTGAAAAAATCTGTGAAAGTGAGTTATAGTCCCATTTTTACTATCTAATATTTTTGGGATGAGTATACATGCAGCTTTTTAAATGTTTTACAAAATAGACACAAGTACTCGAAAGTACATTCTATGGTTGGATTATTAAAACTAATATCACCCCTTTTAGCTTGGTAACCTAAGAATTAGGCAGACGAGAGGTTCTGTTCCTAATTGACGTGAATCCTAAAGATAGATCTATTGGGCCTAACAACCCCCATTTAGGTTATGGATGGCTTTAGTACTTCGAGATTATTATTATACAGACGAGAGGTTCTGTTTGGGGATATTCTATGCATTAAAGTTAATGTCGGTTACCAGGTGTTCAATTCATATGAATGATTTTATCTTTATGCAGACGAGAGGTTATGCTTATAAATATGAAAATCTTGTGGTCTATTATTACAATTTGATATATATATATATATATATATATATATATATATATATATATATATATATATATATATATATATATATATATGTATATATAGGCTAAACCTATAACTCACCAACATTTTTGTTGATATTTTAAGCATGTTTATTCTCAGGTGATTATTAAGAGCTTCCGATGTTGCATGCTAGTTAAATACAAGATTTGGAGTCAGCATGCTTGTATAATATTGTTTAAAAACTGCATTCGAAAAATAAATTGTTGTATAATATTATTGTAATCCATTATGTAACGGACGTGTGAAAAAGTGTATTTTAGATTATCATCACTTGATAATCTTTGTTATGTTTAATAAACCTTTATTGATAAAATAAAGGTTATGGTTTGTTTTAAAAATGAATGCAGTCTTTGAAAAACGTCTCATATAAAGGTCAAAACCTCGCAACGAAACCAACTAATATGAAATGTTTATAATTGATATGAACGGGACATTTCACGTCGTTTTCTTGTTAGTGGTGGCATGGCTTTCCTTGCTCATGTAGTTGATACTCGCGAAGAGCCACCATCCATTCGTGAAATTCTGGTGGTTAGTGAATTTGAAGACGTTTTTCTGGATGAATTGTTGGGTGTATCAGCGAAAAGACAAGTCGAATTTCGCATTGAGTTGGTTCCGGGTGCTACTCCCATTGCTAAAACTCCTTATTGTTTAGCACTAACGGAAATGCAAGAGTTGTTAAATCAAACCCAAGAGTTGCTTGAAAAGGGTTTCATTCGACCGAGTGCTTCGTCATGGGGCTCTCCAATTTTATTTGTGAAGAAGAAGGATGGTAGTATGCGGATGTGCATTGATTATCGTGAGTTGAACAAGGTGACAATCAAGAATTGTTATCCATTGCCTCGGATTGACGATTTGTTTGATCAACTCCAAGGCGCGACTTATTTTTCTAAAATTGACTTACAGTCTGGCTATCACCAAATGCGGGTCCGTGAGGAAGATATTGAGAAATGGCTTTTCGAACGCGTTATGGGCATTTTGAGTTTGTAGTTATGCCTTTTGGTCTTATGAATGTACCGGCGGCATTCATGGATCTTATGAACCGAGTGTGCCAACCTATGTTGGACAAGTCGATGATTGTGTTCATTGACAAGATACTTGTCTATTCGAAGAGTATGAAGGAACATGAACATCATTTGCGTGATGTGTTGAAGACGTTACAGAAGGAGAAATTATATGCAAAATTCTCCAAATGTGAATTTTGGCTATGGGAGGTTCAATTCCTTGGACATATTGTAAACAAGGATGGTATTCAAGTAGATCCGGGGAAGATTGAGACGGTGAAAAGTTGGGGACGATCGACTACGCCTACGAAAATCCAAAGTTTTCTTGGATTGGCCGGTTATTATCGTCGGTTTATCCAAGGCTTTTCAAAAATCATTTCTCCTTTGACAAAGTTAACGAGAAAGAACGCGAGATTTAATTGGGAAAACGAGCAAGAAATAACTTTCCAATTGTTAAAAGAGAAGTTATGTCAAGCTCCAGTTTTAGTGTTGCCGGAAGGTGTAGAAGACATGACGGTTTATTATGATGCCTCTTTAAATGGGATCGGTTGTGTTCTAATGCAATGAGGTAAAGTCATTGCGTATGCCTCTCAACAATTAAAGGAACACGAAATGAGATATCCGACTCATGATCTTGAGTTGGCGGCAGTTTTTCATGCGTTGAAAATTTGGCGCCATTACTTGTATATTGTCAAGTGTACGATTTATTCGGATCACAAGAGCTTAAAACATCTTTTTGATCAACAAGATTTGAATTATCATCAACGTAGATGGATAGATGTGGTGAAAGACTATGATTGTGAAATACTTTATCATCCGGGTAAGGCGAATGTGGTCGCGGATGCGTTAAGTCGAAAGAGTCAATATCCGGCGATACGAGTAGGATCGTTACGCATGATTATTACTAACGATTTTCTTGTAAAGCTTGACGAGACTCAAATCGAAGCTTTTATTAACAATAAGCATGAGGAACTAATCGTGGGACAAATGGAGTTTATTACCTTAGGTCCGCATGGTTTGTTATCTTTTCAAGGAAGAGTGTGGGTGCCTAAAATGGGTGATCATCGACGAGTGCTACTTGATGAAGCACATAAGTCAAAGTATTCCATTCACCCAGGCGCAACGAAAATGTATCTTGATTTGAAGAAAGAGTATTGGTGGCCGGGCATGAAACGTGATGTTGTAAAGTATGTTTAATAATGTGTCACGTGTTTGCAAGTTAAGGCCGAGCACCAAAAGCCGTATGGTAAGTTGCAACCATTAGAAAATCTGAAATGGAAATGGGAGCATATTACCATGGATTTCATTACAAAGTTACCAAAGACGGCGAGAACCCAATTTGATACGATTTGGGTGATAGTTGATCGTTTGACAAAAAGTGCTTTGTTTCTTCCCATTCGGGAAACGATATCGTCAGAGACTTTAGCTAAAATATTTATCAAGGAGGTGATATCGAGACACGGGGTTCCTATATCTATTATTTCGAATCGAGATACTCGTTTCACATCTCGGTTTTGGAATAAGTTTCATGAAGATATGAGTACATAATTGAGAATGAGCACGGCGTACCATCCTCAAACGGACGGTCAAACCGAACGTATGAATCAAACATTAGAGGATATGTTACGGGTGTGTATTATTGATTTCGGTGGTAGTTGGGATGAGCATTTGCCCTTGGTGGAATTCTCGTACAATAATAGTTATCATACTAGTATCGGGATGCCACCTTATGAGATGCTTTATGGTCGGAGGTGTCGAACTCCGATTTGTTGGGGCGAAGTGGGTCAAAGAGAAATCGGGAGTACCGATTTGGTTTTAGAGACGAATAGCAAGATTGAGATGATTCGGACTCATTTAAAAGCGGCTCAGGATAGACAAAAGTCGTATGCCGACAAACGTAGGCGATTGATTGAGTTCCAAGAAGGTGACATGGTGATGCTTAAGGTTTCGCCATGGAATGGTATTATTCGGTTTCGAAAAAGGGGAAAGTTAGCTCCTCGGTTTAATGGGCCTTTTAAGATTTTAGCTCGCGTTGGTGAAGTTGCGTATCGTTTGGAATTACCCGAAGAACTTGCGGGGATCCATAATACATTTCATGTTTTCCATCTCCGTAAGTGTCTTGCGGATGATTCTTCATAGATGCCATTAGATGAAATTGAGCTAAACAATAAGTTAGAGTATATTGAAGAGCCGATTGCTATACTCGATGAGAAGGTCAAAAGGTTGAGAAATAAAGAGGTGAGAACTTTTAAAGTTCAATGGCGTCGTTGTAAAGGTTCCGAGTTTACTTGGGAGCCCGAAGAGTTTGTGTTAGTTTATCTTCCCGCTTGTCATGTGGCTTGGATTGCGAGGACGCGCTTCGATTCAAGTGGGGGAGAGTTATAAGACCCGGATAATTAGTGTACAGCGGTGTAAATATGGTACATGAAGTGTGGGTGACATTGTACAGCTAAACAGAGGTCAGAGCCTGCTCAGGCTTGTGTGCGCGCCGCGCAGGTATAGGTGTGCGCGCTGCGCACCTGTACTGTTGGCAGATTCCAGCTTTTAAATTAAAGTTTAATGAGGGGCATTATGGTCCTTTCACATGGGGCCGGTTTTAGGGCACTTATGGCCAGATTTGTGGTGGTTGAAGCACATTCAACACAACCACCAACACCATCTTCAATTCTACTTTAATCTAGAGAGAGAAACCCTTTAAGAGAGAAAGCTTGAATCAAAGAGGAAGAAGCTTGATCCGGGTTAAAGCTCAAGTATTAAAGTTGTTCATCTAGCCTTTAGCTACATTTCAGTTGTGGTGGCATGTTCTAACCTCGATTTCCCTATTTTAATTTGTCTAAGGGTTAGGGTTTAGGTTAGTGATGAACATAAAACCCATATTTGGTGATTTTGGGTGTTCTTGGGTAAGATTGAGTCATGAAGACTCAATAGCAACTAACCTAGGGTTTTAAAGTGTTAATTGGTGTTTATGAGCCTTAATTGGTTAGTTAATTACTAGCACACCTAGATGTTTAGTAAATGGGTGTTATGTGGGTTTGTGGATGACACGAAATGGGTGTGTTGACCTTAAAATGGTCAAACGGGTAATAATTGACCTAGTTGGGAAAGATGGGTATGAAATACCCTAATTGTGTATTAGTTAGGGTTGTTGAACCTTAATCACTAGCTTTTAGTGGTTCGTGATGGTCTTGACCTTAAATGGACGGTTTTGGAGTAAATGGGTGGTTTAATGCATTAAGTCATTAAATGCACATTAGTGAATGGTTGGTGTTTAGTCCAACTAGTTTGTGTGTTGATTGAGTACTTATTGTAATAGGTACTTTGCTTTGAAGCTTGCGTAAGTGTAAATCCGTCAACGAATCGTTAAGGTGAGTGGAGTAATTATATGCGTAGGTATATAATGTATTTATTTGTTGTAGCATGAGATGTGAAGTGTCGAAGTGTTAAGACACCACGTTTCACGTGACGAGTGAAGCATCGAGGTGTTAAGATGCCACTCAAGGTGAAGCATCGAGGTGTTAAGGTGCCACCTAGGAGTGAAGTGCCGAGGTGTTAAGGCACCACACCATAAGATAAAGGGTGAAGCATCGAGGTGTTAAGATGTCACCCGAGGGTTTAGTGATACGAGGTGTTAAGTACACTAACGGATGTTATGAACACCGATGGCCTTTCACGAGTGTCATTCCCTTGTACGATTGGTTAACCATGGTTATTACATTGTAGCGTAAGCATATTACATTGTTCGAGTTATATATATGCCATTGTTGTGCTAGCTTGTGGTGTCGGAGGTTAATAGCTTTGTAATTGAGATGATATGCTAATTGTGTTGCTAGCTTGTATGCAGTATATGTGTAAGTTTTTGCAAGTAGGTATATTATATATGTATGTGTATAATTATTGCATTCACTAAGCGTTTTGCTTACCCTCTCGTTGTTTATCTTTTTATAGGCTCGGGCATTGACAAGGGTAAGGGCGTTCGATTGGATTAGAGATCCCGCTTTGTTTTGATAGGGGACGCTTTTGGATGTGTTAGCTTTTGAAGTTTGACCGAGAATTGGGTAGTTTAACACCCAAACATCATGCTCTAGTGTCTTTTGGAATTTAAACTAGTTTGGTCGAAACTTATATTTTGTACGAAACTCGTATTATGGCATATGTGGGCCCGGTTTCGTAAAACTTATTTTATTATCGAATCGTGTGAGTTTTAACTATTATAACATGTTGTGAAAAGCGTTTCGTCTAAATATGTTGGAAAGTGGGAGATCTTTAATTGAAATTTGACAAAACCGAACACAAGCTATTGGAGCTTGTGCGCGCCGCGCACCTATGCTGAATAAAAAAAATTCGTGTATTCGGTTGGATATTGGGTTGGGTTGTTACATAACTTAACTTTTAAAATCAAATAAACACATGTTCTATATCTATATGATATGCTAACTTAATGATTTAAAACCTAGAAACACGAAGAACACCGTAAAACCGGACATACGCCGTTGTAGTAAAACCGGAGGCTGTTTTGGTTTGGATAATTAAAAACTATGATAAACTTTGATTTAAAAGTTATTCTTCTGGGAAAATGATATTTCTTATGAACATGAAACTATATCCAAAAATCATGGTTAAACTTATAGTAGAAGTATGTTTTTCAAAATGGTCATCAAGATGTCGTTCTTTCGACGGAAATGACTACCTCTTTCAAAAATGACTTGTAACTTGTATTTCTGACTATAAACTCATACGTTTTCTGTTTAGTTTCATAAATTTCAGTTCATTATGAAACCATAGCAACTTGATTCACTCAAAACGGATTTATAACGAAGAAATTATGGGTAAAACAAAATTGGTTAGATTTACTAGTTTAGCTACGAAAATTTTATAACAAATCTATACTAACCATAACTTAACTAACCTATATTGTATTATACATGTAGTCTAATATATATTATGTAATCTTGATAGACCATAGACACGTATACAATGTTTTGACATATCATATCGACGTCATCTATATATATTATTTGGAATAACCATAGACACTCTATATGCGGTAATGCTCGAGTTAGCTATACAGGGTTGAGGTTGATTCCAAAAATATATATATATATATTTTGAGTTGTGATCGAGTCTGAGACTTGTATACACTGGGTCGTGGGTTGATTCGAAAAAATATATATTTATTTATGTACTACTAACTGTGGACTACTAATTGTGGACTACTAACGATGGACTGCTAACTTAACAACTTAAAACGTCAACACATAATAAAAATGTTGTGAATATATTTCGATCATACTTTGATATATATATATGTATATATCTGTTATAGGTTCGTGAATCGACCCGTGGCCAAGTCTTATTTTCCGACGAAGTGAAAATACGTGAAAGTGAGTTATAGTCCCACTTTTAATATCTAATATTTTTGGGATGAGAATACATGCAGTTTTATAAATGTTTTACAAAATAGACACAACTAATCGAAACTACATTCTATGTTGGATTATCGAACCGAATATGCCCCTTTTTAGCTTGGTAGCCTAAAAATTAGGGAAATGGCCCCTAATTGACGCGAATCCTAAAGATAGATCTATTTGGCTCCACAAGCCTCATCCGAGTTGCGGATGCTTTAGTAATTCGATTTATCATATCGATGAGAGTCCCGGAATGATGGGGATATTCTATATGCATCCTATTAAGGTCGGTTACCAGGTGTTCAACATATGAATGATTTTTATGCAGATTGCTATATGCATGAATGATGTTTATGAGAAACGGAAATATGAAATCTTGTGGTCTATTATTACGATTTGATAAATATATAGGTTAAATCTATAACTCACCAATATTTTTGTTGACTTTTAAATCATGTTTATTCTCAGGTGATTATTAAGAGCTTCCGTTGTTGGATGCTAAATTAAGGACAAGATTTGGAGTCAGCATGCTTATATGTTAATGTTTAAAGAAAAACTGCATTCGGAAAATAAATTGTTGTAATATATTATTTTAACCCATTATGTAATGGTCGGGTGTAAACGTTGTACTTTAGATTACCATTATTTGGTAATCTACGCTATGTCTTTTAAACCTTTATCGATAAAGTAAAGGTTATGGTTTGTTTTAAAAATCGAATGCAGTCTTTGAAAAATGTCTCATATAGAGGTCAAAACCTCGCAACGAAACCAATTAATATGAAATGTTTATAATCCATATGAACGGGACCTTTCAGTTGGTATCTGAGCGTTGGTCTTAGAGAGCCAGAAATTTGCATTAGTGTGTCTAACTGAGTTTGTTAGGATGCATTAGTAAGTCTGGACTTCAACCGTGTTTACTTTAAAAACGATTGCTTAACACTTTTGTTGGAAACCATATATTTTTACATGTAAATATTATGTGCTATATTAATCTCTTAACGTGTTTGATATTGTGTGATAGATGTCTACCTCTAGTACAAATCTCATCGACTCACCTAGTAATAATGAAGAGTCGAATGTATTTTGGGAAGATTCACAAATTCTGGAAGAAGAAGAGGAACCGGAAGAAGAGGAAGTTCCGGAGGAGGAAATGATAAAAAATCACAGAAAACCGTTAAATAATAGAACGGATCCCGATATTTGGTTTGTGGTGTTTCCGCTGAGGAGGAAAAATATTGGGAAGATTACCAATTTTCTGATGAATCGGATCCCGATGATATTATAGAAATTACCCAGGCTCAATTTAATAAAGCAAAAGAAAACAATAAGGGAAAAGCCATCAAAATAGAGAAACCTGATCCTAACCCCAATGAACTCTATGTTAACATGAAATACCCTGATGGGGTGTACCGTAAACACCCGTATTTCTTAAATTTTAACTATAACTAGGGAACATCTAAGCCACCAGGTTTTTCCAGACTATTTATGAAAACGACGGATCGTATTAGAGGAGCATCATGTATCCCTAGGAAATTAGGAAAACGAACCGAGTCCGAGGAAGAAGAAACAAGTGATTCGGAATAAAGAGTTGTAATCATACTATGTAATATATGTATGATAACGTGCTTGTACTTTTATGCTACATGTAAAATAGCGGTATGGTATGATTGTAAAATATTGTATCAAAAGTTTAAACGTGAAGTGTTAATGAATTAAGTTTTTCATGATAGAATATTATTTCGATAGTAGTAGTTAATTTTTGCGCTAGATATTAAGTATGAACTTTAACGGGTAGGTACTACCCGAACTAAAATTATAAAATGCTAATATAAAGAAAAGGCTTTTATAAATAAGTTCATATTATGCTACGAAATACTATTGACTACTCCTAATATTCTATATGATTAACTTAACTCTTTTGGCTATTTTTGAAGAAAATGGCACCGACTACTCGACAGAACTTGAATATGAGCGAAGAAGATTTCCGTGCATTCCTTGCTGCAAACATAGCCGCAGTACAGGCTGCAATGCAAAACAACAACAATAACTCAGGGTCTAGCAGTGGAGTTAACTCCACAAGAAACCGTGTAGGATGCTCCTACAAGGCATTTACTGCCTGTAAACCTCTGGAATTCGATGGAACTGAAGGACCAGTCGGACTGAAACGATAGACCGAGAAGGTCGAATCTGTGTTTGCTATAAGCAAATGTGCTAAAGAATACAAAGTAAAGTACGCCACACATACCTTCACTGGTACTGTGTTAACCTAGTGGAACACCTATCTCGAATAGGTGGGACAAGATGCTGCTTACGCACTACCGTGGTCAGCATTTAAACACTTGATGAATGAGCAGTACCGTCCCAGAAATGAATTCAATAAGCTCAAAACAGAGCTTAGAGAGTTACGAGCGCAAGGATTCGATATTACCACATACGAACGACAATTCACAGAGTTGTGTTTACTGTGTCCAAGAGTATTCGAAGATGAAGAAGAGCAGATAGATGCATTTGTAAAAGGGTTACCAGAGTGGATTCAGGAGGATGTGAGTTTAAGCTCGCCCACCTCAATGCAAAAGGAAAGTCGAATGGCCCACAAACTCATAAATTATATTGAGGGAAGAATTAAAGAGCAGGCGGCCGAAGAGGCCAACATGAAACAAGTCAAGAGAAAGTGGGAAGAAAACAATGACAAGAGTCACCAATACAACAATAACAACAATCACAATCACAATTGCAATAACTATCACAACAACCGCAACATCAATCACAACAACAAACGCAATACCAACAATAATTACAACAAACGTCCCAACAACAACAACTATAACAACCGTCCCAACAACAATAACAACCACAACAATTCCAACAACAACCATTTCAATAACAGCAATGGCAACAAAAATCAGAAAATTTCGTGTCAAAGGTGTGAAGGGTATCATCCGACTACTTACTGTCCGGCATCATGTACCAAATGTAATAGAAAGGGTCATGGTGCGACGAAGTGTGAAGCTTACGGACCAGTGGTTAAAGGAACAAATAATGCCCACATTACTTGTTTCGGATGCGGGAAGAATGGCCACTACAAAACTATGTGCCCAAATCAGGAAAATAATAATGGGCAAAATCGTGGAAGAGTCTTCAACATTAATACGGTAGAAGCGCAGGAAGACCCGGAGCTTGTTACGGGTATGTTTCTTATTGACGATAAACCTGCTTATGTTTTATTTGATTCAGGTGCGGATACAAGCTATATGAGTAGAGATTTTTGTGCCAAATTAAGTTGTCCATTAACGCCTATGGATAATAAATTTTTACTCGAATTAGCAAACGGCAAATTAATTACAGCAGATAAAATATGTCGGAATCGAGAAATTAAACTGGTTAGCGAAACGTTTAAAATTGATTTGATACCAGTAGAGTTAAGGAGTTTTGATGTGATAATTGGCATGGACTGGTTGAAAGAGGTGAAAGTAGAGATCGTTTGTTACAAAAATGCGATTCGTATTATGCATGAAAAGAGAAAACCCTTAATGGTGTACGGAGAGAAGAGCAACGCGAAGTTAAATCTTATTAGTAATTTGAAGGCGCAAAAGCTAATAAGAAAAGGTTGCTATGCCGTTCTAGCATACATCGAAGAAGTCAAACCCAAAGAAAAGAACATAAATGATGTTCCCGTCACAAAAGAATTTCCTGATGTATTTCCGAAAGAATTACCGAGACTACCTCCACACCGACCCGTTGAATTTCAAATAGACCTTGTACCAGGAGCTGCACCAATAGCTCGTGCTCCATACAGACTAGCACCCAGTGAAATAAAGGAACTACAAAGCCAATTACAAAAAATTTTAGAGCGTGGTTTCATTCGACCAAGTACATCACCGTGGGGAGCTCCTATTTTGTTTGTTAAAAATAAAGATGGTACAATCAGATTGTGTATCGATTATCGAGAGTTGAACAAGATTACCATCAAGAACTGCTATCCACTACCTAGAATCGACGATTTATTTGATCAACTGCAAGGTTCGTGTGTCTATTCGAAGATTGATTTACGTTCGGGTTATCATCAAATGCGGGTGAAGGAGGATGATATTCCAAACACTGCTTTTAGGACGCGTTACGGTCATTACGAGTTTATTGTTATGCCGTTTGGTTTGACTAACGCACCAGCTGTGTTCATGGACCTCATGAACCGAGTGTGTGGACCATACCTTGACAAGTTTCTCATTGTTTTCATCGATGACATACTTATTTACTCAAAGAATGATCAAGAGCACGGTGAACATTTGAGAAAAGTGCTAGAATTGTTAAGGAAGGAAAAATTATACGCTAAATTTTCAAAGTGTGCATTTTGGTTGAAAGAAGTTCAATTCCTCGGTCATGTAGTAAACAAAGAAGGTATTCAGGTTGATCCGTCAAAGATTGAAATCGTTGAAAACTAGGAAACCCCGAAAACTCCGAAGTATATATGTAAATTTTTAGGATTGCCTGGTTACTACAGAAGATTCATCCAAGATTTTTCCAAAATAGCAAAACCCTTGACTGCATTAACGCATAAAGGGAAGAAATTTGAATGGAAGGATGAGCAAGAGAAAGTGTTTCAATTGTTGAAGAAAAAGTTAACTACGGCACCTATATTGTCATTGCCTAACGGGAATGATGATTTTGTGATATATTGTGACGCCTCAAAGCAAGGCCTCGGTTGTGTATTAATGCAACGAATGAAGGTAATTGCTTATGCGTCCATACAATTGAAGATTCACGAGCAAAATTATATGACTCACGATTTGGAATTGGGCGTTGTTGTTTTTGCATTAAAGACATGGAGGCACTACTTAAATGGGGTCAAAAGTATTATATATACCGACCACAAAAGTCTCCAATATATAATTGACCAGAAACAACTGAACATGAGGCAGCGTAGGTGGATTGAGTTGTTGAATGATTTTGATTTTGAGATTCGTTACCATCCGGGGAAGGCGAATGTAGTAGCCGACACTTTGAGTATAAAGGACAGAGAACCTATGCGGGTAAAAGCTATGAACATAATTATTCATACTAATCTTACTACTCAAATAAAGGAGGTGCAACAGGGAGTTTTAAAAGAGGGAAATTTGAAGAATGAAATACCCAAATGATCGGAGAAACATGTGACACCGCTAAATTTTTTTATTTTTTTTTATACGTGGCGGAAGCATTTATTTATTAATTACATAATAAACATTAACTATTGTTAATACAACCAGTGTCATGTGTCATTACAAAATACTTGTTTATATGGAGAAGACGTATTTACAATACATTTACAAAGTATCACTGTTTAAACAAAACAAGACAACATCAGAGTTGATTCCTGTCAAACATAACATCACCATGCCCGTCTTCTCCCAAAAAGCACAATCTACAAAAGCTATCAACCTGCAGGGAGGAGATGGAGGGGAGTAGCATGAAGCTAAGTGAGTACAACTAACTACAGGCCATAGCATACATAAGTGTTATACTAATCATGTCACATAGTCTACACACAAACATCACCCAAGTGCCGTCTACAGAGACTCTGGCGGCTCGGCCAAACCATTAACCACCAGCTAATTGGACTGGTGCTTACCAGAAGTTCCTCCACCACCGTATGTATATACATAATCTACACGCGATGGACGCGTCATTCACATATATATACACCACGGTTGTCTAGGCTACCACAGAGGAACCCAACCCGCAGGTTGATCTCTCCTACCAAGGCTACCACACAATAGGGACGCACTGGGCTCCAGCAGACAAGCATCAACTAACATGCAGTCATCACAAAGTACTAACTAACCACAACAATAAGTATATATCTAACAAGCATGGAAATCATAATATAACATGCTTTTATATACTATATTCTCCAGTTAGTCCCACTCACCAAATACTAGCAACCAGCTCAGATAATCTACTACTGAGCGGCTTTCTTATCTTTTGCACCTGAACATAAGGCAAATCAAGTTAGTTATTGTCTATTAACACCAAATAACACAATATATAAATTTTTGTCAGAAAAAGTATCCGCTAAAAATTTTTGCTTAACACTTGTGCACTTTCAAAATTTACATCAATATCATCAAAATACGAACGGGCAGCATAACGGCTAAAACTCAACACTTAGTAAAAATTTCTACTACATAGACCATCGGTCGATCGTCTGAGACGACCGGCCGATCATCACTACACCATCGGCCGATCGACCACACTATCGGCCGATCGTTAAAATTACAACCGTTGGTCGAAGGACTTCCACCATCGGTCGATAGTTTAGTCCATCGACCGATCGTCAAACACCATCGGTCGGTGGTCAGAGACCATCGGCCGATGGTAGTTCATTTGCAGCAGCAGCTACCAAAGTGACGGGTTTCTCACCAAACTCACCAATTCTCGATCTAGACCTAGTTTTTAACCTCAAAACTTACCAAATCGAAGACACTAAACATGTAGGAACATAAACCCACAATATTTGGACTCAAACAACATCAAATCTAACTCTTTTGACCCAAAATACACACTTTGTAAAAACTAACACAAAAACTCCATTTTCTCAAAGATTAAAGCATGAAAACTTGTGATTCTTACCTTGATAGAATCAATAAAACATAAGGAACAAGATAATGTAAATGATTTGAGCTCTAAAACAAGAATTAAAGATTAGGGTTAATTAGGTGAAAGAGATGAAGGTACGGGAGTGTGTGGAAGAGTCTGGAAAATGAGAAGAACACAGCTCACTAGTCATCTAAAGTGGGTTAAAATCCCACACTTTGCAAGTGTGTGGAAGAGTCTGGAAAATGAGAAGAACACAGCTCACTAGTCATCTAAAGTGGGTTAAAATCCCACACTTTGCAACACAACGGGTATTTATCAGTTATCTGATATCTTTCGTACATCATTTGTCAACCCAAACGAAGTCCAAATTAAATAAACAAACCTGTTCTGTGACCCTTGTCATAAACTGGTCCTAACCACATCATTATTTAATAATAAATATTAAATAAAAATAAAAGTATATAGTAACACAATACTAACTTAAGGGCAAGTTAGTAATCTTACATCTAGGCCCAGTAGAGGATGTTAAAAATGTACCCCCTTAAGAAGATTCCGTCCTCGAAATCTGGTCAAGGTCAAACAACTGGGGATAGCGCGCCCTCATTAACTTCTCGGTTTCCCACGTCATGTTAGAACCTAAGCTGTGCCGCCATTCCACTAAAACCATTGGAATCTGTTTCTTTCTTAAATTGGTGACTTTCTTGTCCACTATTCTAACCGACTCTTCAACTAACTTCTTACTTAAGTCCACTTTCAAATTCTTCAGTGGAAGAATCAAACTTTCGTTGTCTACCTTACACTTCCTTAAATAACATACATTGAACGTGTTGTGAATTCCTGCTAACTCTGAAGGAAGATCTAAAACTACCGTTTGATCATTCAAAATTTCTTTGATCGGAAATGGTCCAATAAACCTCGGTGCTAGTTTACCATGCTTACCAAATCTGATCACCCCTTTCCACGGCGAAAATTTCAAATATACACGATCACCTACATTAAATATCACCGGACGTCTGGCGGATCAGCATACATCTTTTGTCTATCTCTAGCTGCTTTTAACTTTTCACGTACAATTTTGAACTTTTCTGTGGTTATCTGAACAATTTTGGGACCTGCAAATTGTTTCTCACCCGCTTCTAACCAACATGTAGGAGTTCGGCATTTGCGACCGTACAACATTTCATACGGCGGCATTCCGATACTCGAATGATATGAATTATTGTAAGAAAACTCTATCAATGGAAGATGTGAATCCCAAGAACCACCATATTCTAAGACACACGCTCTCAACATGTCTTCTAACGTCTGAATCACTCATTCACTCTGATCGTCTATTTATGGATGATAAGCTGTACTTAGATTCACACGTGTACCCAGATTCTGTTGTAAACTATTCCAGAAGTTCGATACAAACCTAGTATCTCTGTCAGAAACTATTGACATCGGTACACCATGTCGACTAATGATCTCTTTTAAGTATAATTTTGCTAAATCACTCAACGAAGCAGTTTCACGAGTAGCTAAGAAGTGAGCACTCTTCGTTAGACGATCCCCTATCACCTAGATCATGTCATGTCCTTTCTGGGTTCGGGGTAATTTGGTTACAAAATCCATCGTTATATGATCCCATTTCCACTGAGGAATTTCTAACTGTCGTAGAGACCCGTACGGTTTCTGATGTTCTGCTTTAACTTGCGCACAAGTATGACATTTTTTAACGAAACCTGCAACATCTGTCTTCATTGTCGGCCACCAATACAATGTTTTCAAATCTCTATACATCTTAGTACTACCCGGATGCACTGTTAATCTCGATTTATGCGCTTCATTAAGGATTAATTCCCTCAATTCTCTAAGCTTAGGCACCCAAATTCGGTCTTTATAGGTCTTTAATCCTCTAGAATCATTGCATAGGTCAAATTTTCTTTTGGTTATTTGCTCAGTCTTTAGGTTTTCGTCATTCAAAGCTACTAACTGAACTGTTTTCAATCGATCAATCAAGTCTGAAACTATCTCAATTCTCATAAATCTAACATTTTCGACTGTTTTCTTGCGACTCAGAGCATCTGCGACCACATTTGCTTTACCTGAATGGTACTTAATCTCATAATCGTAGTCTTTAATCAATTCTAAACATCGACGTTGATGCATATTTACTTCTTTCTGCGAAAATATATATTGAAGACTCTGATGATCTGTATAGATTTCACAATGCGTACCATAAAATAGTGTCTCCAAAGCTTCAAGGCAAACACAACTGCAGTTAACTCTAATTCATGAGTAGGGTAATTTCGTTCATGATTCTTCAACTGTCGTGAAGCATACGCTATGACTTTATTTCTCTGCATCAAAACGCAACCCAAACCTGCTCGTAACACATCACAGTAAACTACAAAGTCTTCTGTTCTCTCTAGTAAAGCTAAAATCGGCACTTGACATAACAACTGTTTGAGAGTCTGAAAAGCCTTTTCTTGTTCATCAGTCCATCGAAAGGCTACATCTTTTCTGGTTAACTTATTTAATGGGCCTGCTATTTTGGAAAAGTCTTTGATAAACCGGCGGTAATAACCTGCTAAACCCAGAAAACTCTTGATTTATGTCAGCGTTTTCGGTGAATTCCAATTCATTACGACCTCTATCTTAGACTGATCCACTTTAATACCCTGTTCACAAATCATATGACCCAGAAACTGTACTTTCTGCAGCCAAAATTCACATTTGGAGAATTTAGCGTACAACTGTTCCTGCTTCAGAAGTTCTAACACTAACCTCAGATGTGTAGCATGATCCTTCTCGGTTTTCGAATATATCAAGATATCATCTATGAAGACAATCACAAACTTGTCAAGATACTAATGACACACCTTGTTCATTAAATCTATAAACACTGCTGGCGCATTTGTTAACTCGAATGGCATAACTAAAAATTCATAATGACCATATCTAGTTCTAAACGCTGTTTTCAGTATATCATTCTCTGCGACACGTACCTGATGATACCCTGATCATAAATCAATCTTTGAAATGTAGGAAGCACCCTATAACTGATTGAATAAATCATCTATTCTCAGTATCGGATACTTATTCTTTATTGTTCTCTTGTTTAAATCACGATAATCTATACACATACGAAGTGACCCATCTTTCTTTTTCAAAAACAACACAGGAGCACCCCACGGTGAAGAACTTGGTCGAATAAACCCCTTATCTAACAGTTCCTGAATTTGAGACATCATTTCTCGGATTTCTGACGGAGCTAATCTGTAAGGAGTTTTTGCAACTGGCGTAGCACCTGGAACCAAATCAATTTTATACTCTACTTCACGTAATGGAGGTAACCCTGGTAGATCATCTGGAAACACTTCGAGAAATTCTGATACAACGGGGATATCGGTCACCTACTTCTTTTCTTTCTTTACATCAATCACATAAGCTAAGAATGAATTACACCCTTTCGATATCGCCTTCTGAGCTTTCATTAGGGAAACCATAGGGAAGTTAAATCCATTGCGCTCTCCCCTAGCTATCACTCAGGGATCCGTCGGCTAAACGGAAAGAAATCATCTTCTTAGCACACTTAATATTAGCCCTATTGGCTCTCAACCAATTCATGCCTATGCCTACGTCAAAGCTAGGTATAGGCATCAACAAACAGGTTAAAGGGAAGGAACGGCCATCGATTTCGTTGGTAATTCCAGACACAGATGATGTGCATGGAACCATTTTATCATCAGCTACTTCTATTCCCAAAGGCGCATCTAACATTCTAACAGGCAACTTCAACTTATCACAGAAGCCTAAGGACATAAAAGAACGATTTGCTCCAGAATCAAATAACACACGAGCTGGCAAGGAATTAACCAAGAACATACCGGTAATGACATCATCGGTAGCGGTTGCAGCGTCTACCGTCATCTAAAACGCCCATGCCTCTGCTGTTGGAGGATTCTTTCTCTTCTGCCCAGCAGTTGAAGCAGAAGATCCCCCAGAAGTTACTAACCTCGCCCCTGACCCTGCCCCAGAACCGGCTCTTGACGCAGATGGACAATTTGAAGATCTATGCCCCTCTTGATGGCAACTCCAACAAACATTAGACTTAAAAGAACAAGTTGTTGATTCATGACCTAGCACTCCACATTTCAAACACCTTCTGGTCATTGGAGAACATGGACTGGTATGGGTGTACTTACAAACATTACACCACCCGGACTGACTTGAACCCGATCCACTTATACCAGACTTACTTTTCTATTTAAACCCGCCTGACTTCTTACCACGAAAACCAGATTGCTTACTCGACTGCTGAGTCGACTGTCCACCTGATTGACTTTCTGATTTTCCTCCAAACGATCCACCTCTCGAACTTTCTCTTTTCACTGCCATTACATCACATTCAGTAACCTTAGCCATCTCATGAGCTTGTGCCAAGGTTGGTGCAAATCTCGCAATGGTTCTGTACTCTGGCTTAATCACCCGCATGAAATGCTGAATTTTATCCTTCTCATTCGGTACCCATTGCTGAACTGTGACGACCCGGGAATTTCTGACTAAATTTAAACTTAATTTTTATATGATTTCGACATGTTAAGTAAAGTCTGAAATGTTAAGTCTCAAAAAGTTTGAACTGCTTCATTTTTATCGTTACAAATATTATTTTAGTATTATTACAATTACTAGTTTAAACAAATAAATGATATATATAAAAATATATTTAACTTACATAACTTAACTATATTAATACTTTTATATACAAAATGAATATATTTAATGAAACAATGAAAAATATACAAGTTAATAACATAAAAATTATATCACTAATAATGATATATATATTTATTCGATTACGAATACGTGTGTTAATATATACAAATGATATAGGTTCGTGAATCCAAAGGCCAACCCTGCATTGTTCAATATAGACATATGTATTTTTACTACAAAATACATTTGGTGAGTTTCATTTGCTCCCTTTTTAAATGCTTTTGCAATATATATTTTTGGGACTGAGAATACATGCGCTTTTATAAATGTTTTACGAAATAGACACAAGTAATCGAAACTACATTATATGGTTGAATGATCGATGCCGAATATGCCCCTTTTACTTGGAAACCTAACAATTAGTAAACCAGTCTACTAATTGACGTGAATTCTAAAGATAGATCTATTGGGCCTAACGAACCCCATCCAAAGTACCGGATGCTTTAGTACTTCGATGTTGTTTTATCATGTCCGAAGGACTTAACGGAATGATTGGGGATATTCTTATATGCATCTTGTTAATGTCGGTTACCAGGTGTTCACCATATGAATGATTATTTTTGTCTATATACATGGGACATATATTTATGAGAAATGAAAATCTTGTGGTCTATTAAAAAGATGGAAATGATTATTTATGTTAAACTAATGAACTCACCACCCTTTTGGTTAACACTTTAAAGCATGTTTATTCTCAGGATCGAAAGAAATCTTCCGCTGTGCATTTGCTCATTTTATGGATATTACTTGGAGTCATTAATGGCATATTTCAAAAGACGTTGCATTCGAGTCGTTGACTTCATCAAGAATATTATTAAGTCGTTTATAGTTTGGATACATTATGAGATAGCATGCATGCCTGTCAACTTTTAATGTAAAGGAAGTTGTCATTCAAAAATGAATGCAATGTTGTAAAATGTATCATATAGAGGTCAAGTACCTCGCGATGTAACCAAATGTAATGTATTCGTCCAGATGGATTAGGACGGGTCCTTTCTGTTGGTATCAGAGCGGTGGTCTTAGCGAACCAGGTATGTATTAGTGTGTATAACTGATAAGTCGTTAGGATGCATTAGTGAGTCTGGACTTTGACCGTGTCTGCATGTCAAAAGTTTTGCTTATCATTAGTGTCGAAAATTATTTGCTTATCATCCTTAAAGTCTAGACACGTCTTACTCCCTCTATTGCATAGATAGTGTATAGATAAATTCATATCTTAGTGTATCTGTTATTGTTACCTTTTCCTGACAACTTCCGTAGATTCCTCCGTAACTTATGGGATTTTAGTATTATATATGCATATGTAAATTATGTATTGCAGGGTATTAATCTACATCCTATAATCTATTTCTCATAGAAAATCCTTTATCTAATCGTACGAGATGAATCCCTCATCCAGTTCGAGTCCCTCAGATTCCGATAGCTATTCTGATAGTTATTCCGACAGCTATTTCGACATGAATGTTTACCTAAGCTCCGGAAGCAGCGTCACCATAACGAATCAACCAATCGGCCATCCCCAATTCATCTGATGGTTTCGTAGTCGACTTAATCAATGGAGACGCGAAGAAGGCGATCCCTTCCACCAACCGAATTCACCTCTTGACAATGAACCTGAAGCTTTTACCGGCGAACCTCTTCGAGACACCATTTTCTCTCTCATTTCCAGAGTATCTTGTCACGATCATATACTATCTCAGATTCTAAACCTCATTCATCCGCTCGTCCGAACCGACAATCATCTCGGTATAATAGAAGAAGTCAACGAGCTTCGCACCCGAGTTGTAGCCTTGAAAAATATAGTGAAAAACATACCAGCTTCAACAACATCACCGGCACCAACAGTACCAACAGTAACAGCACCGGTACCATCAACAATCAATGCCTCAACATCTCATTCTGTACCTCGAGTATAATCATCGTTCTACGTATCATTCTACATCAATTATCTTTGTTCTTCATGGCGATTAAGTAATCTCTAAATGTTTTAAAGATTATGTATTCTCGTTCTAACGGTAAACCAAATGAGTTTAATATCATATTAACTCAATGTATCCATGATTACATCTGAAGAAAATATATATGTATATATATGTTTTCATAAAGATTGTAATTAAAAATTCTTTTGTACAAACTGTTAATGGTGAAAATATTTTAACGGGTAGGTAATACCCAAAGAATATTTAAATTTCACATTAATAAGTTACACTGTACATTCTTCGAATCTGATTCAACAATCATTTACTATCCTATTTATAACAACCGATATATGAATCCGTTCACCACGAAATAACCAGTTTCATTCAATTTTATATTTGAATTTTGACCTATCAGAATCCAACAAATGGCATAATGAAGAAAATATTGGACAAAAATAAAAATTTATTAGAAACAAACGAATTAACTATGAGAAATTCTGTTAAGAAACCACACTAACAAAATCCTAGCTAACTGTTCCTAGCTAACTGATTACATTTTATTTATCGCAGTTTATTTATCGTAATTTAATTATCGCAATTTTATTTATCGTCATTTAATTTCTGTTATTTACTTTACGCATTTTATTTATCGTCATTTAATTTCTGTATTTATTTTTACGCACTTTAAATATCGGGACACGTATACAAGGTTTTGACATATCATATCGACGCATATATATATATATATATATATATATATATATATATATATATATATATATATATATATATATATATATATTATTTGGAATAACCATAGACACTCTATATGCAGTAATGATCGAGTTCTCTATACAGGGTTGAGGTTGATTCTACAATAATATATATACTTTGAGTTGTGATCGAGTCTGAGACATGTACACGGGTCACGATACGTATTAATTAATTCGAATATTATATATTAAACTTTATATGGATTATTGGACTGTCAACTGTGGACTATCGTCTGTGGACCAATAAAACTGGACAATTAAAATAAATTAAAATATTGATTATAACATATGAAACTAAACAATTCTTCAAGTTTGCCACTTGATTTCATCTTAAACCTCATTTGTATCTTGACGATTACAATCTGCATTCAAACCTTTCGTAATTCTTGAAAACACCTCAATCGAGAGGATGAACCAACCGCATTTCATCTACGTAAGAAGAGATTTATGCATATAGTTATGCACTTGAAAACTCTCGGAACCTGAGTAAACGTTTAACACGTATCTGTGCTAATTCCTTTAGCGTTATTATTACCCAAAATAACTTGGTAATTCCTTCCAAAGTAGCAAATTTTTTCACAGCTCCAGCAAGTCAACTTCGACTTTTCAGTCGGACTAGCCTTATTATAACCTTGATATATATGCGTGCTCTTTTAATGTTATCGGGAACCTTTTATATTCCACCATATTACCAGCAGATGTACCAGCAACCTCGTCGCTCCTTGGTTTAAATCTCTCACAAATCACTATATTTATCTATTAAAGTCTCATCATGTACTCATTCGCATCTTGTAACAAGAATTGCCATACCAATTTCCGGGAATCAGCAAATCTGTATTGTGAGCCTCGCAACGTTTCCACATCAATAGTTATATGTATCCATATAACATTTATCTCTTAGAATCATGATATTCCATTCTGAAATTCTGAAAAGCACCCAGTCTACGAATCAATACTCTGAATTTTGAAAAGTTGAATGAAGCAACAAAAACTGTAAACGACCTCAACAGCCAAAAGTTGATGATAAAGAATTGTATGTTGGCAAAGCTCAGAAAAAGTTTGAAACTGAAAAACTGATTGAGCAAACCACGAAGGAGTCTCTGAACAAATCACGAGGACTAAACTTGTACATTAAGAATCCTGATGATTCTGTTTCTGATGAAATCTTTAGCGAATACCTTGCTTCTGACTCCAAACTCTTACGGACAAATTTTCTTCACCATCCTTCGATATTAGAAATTCCAAGAAATCATCGTATCTTTCATAATAAATATCCTCCATATTTCTGAAGATGTTTTCATAACTATTCTTATCTGAAATCATTAATCTCTTCGTGCTATCAGTGTTACATCATATAGAAGCTGTTAGTTTCTATATTCTGTAAACTTTCGAGCTTAAAACACGAATGTTATTGAAGTAATGTTGGGAACTGATGCATGAGTTAGTATAATATAATGACACTTGATCAACGTGATTATATTTCAATAAGTCATGCTGAGTTTCTAAATGGAACATGATGATTCACATATTTTAACGTCATTATGTGTTATGTTACATAACTCTTTCATTCTGATTAACTTCTGAACATATCAAGAAAGCATATTCTTGATAGTTCTATTCTCAATGATTCTGATAATTTGACAAATCAAATCATGCTATTACGTTCTTTCTTGTTTAGAACATTAAGTTCATTCGAAATTCCATACTTACGAATTCTGGACCGTTACTCGCTATACTAGAGGACGAGAAGATAATAAAAAGGTAAAGAGCTCCAAAATATAAGAGAAAATATAAAGCCCAATAAAAACACGGAGGTTACAAACCGTGGATATTAATACGAATAGCAATATAAAGACACAGTATAATTAAGAATAGTATCACCCCAAGGTAATAGTAGAAGTAAACAGATTTTCTGGTGAAAGATTGAAAAGAAGGATGACGGTAATGATAATTAGGAAAAATATCAAGGATTAGAACTGGATTAAGCATTTTCACAATCTTTTGGATGTATGAACTAAGAAAGAAAGTATAGGAATGGTGAGAATAATGGAATGGAAGAGCTTAGTTTATAATGGAAATATCAGACAGAGTAATCGAGGCAGATCGTCGTATTTAATTATAGAGATCTTGATTTCCTTTCTCGCCGAAGAATCAAATCTTTTAGATTTCGAAGATTTTCTTTAAAATCTCTTGAATTTCGGAATTCAAACCTGACTCTGTCAAAAGTTAAGACGCACCTTATTTTCTATATTCAACCATGATTAGTCAAAAGTTATGATGAAACTTATCTTTCATTCATTTCACTCTCTTGTGATAGCTTCACCTATACTCTTCAAGCAATCGAATTGTTTTTTCCATTTACTCAATAATGATAAAACTCTATTTATCATCTCATATTCGTCATGAAAACATTTTTATTGCTAGCCATGACCACCTCACTCAAATTTTGGGACGAAATTTCTTTAACGGGTAGGTACTGTGACAACCCGGGAATTTCCGACTAAATTTAAACTTAATCTGTATATGATTTCGACATGTTAAGTAAAGTCTGAAATGTTAAGTCTCAAAAAGTTTGAACTGCTTCATTTTTATCGTTACAAATATTATTTTAGTATTATTACAATTACTAGTTTAAACAAATAAATGATATATATAAAAATATATTTAACTTACATAACTTAACTATATAATACTTTTATATACAAAATGAATATATTTAATGAAACAATGAAAAATATACAAGTTAATAACATAAAAATTATATCACTAATAATGATATATATATTTATTCGATTACGAATACGTGTGTTAATATATATACAAATGATATAGGTTCGTGAATCCAAAGGCCAACCCTGCATTGTTCAATATAGACATATGTATTTTTACTACAAAATACATTTGGTGAGTTTCATTTGCTCCCTTTTTAAATGCTTTTGCAATATATATTTTTGGGACTGAGAATACATGCGCTTTTATAAATGTTTTACGAAATAGACACAAGTAATCGAAACTACATTATATGGTTGAATGATCGAAGCCGAATATGCCCCTTTTACTTGGAAACTTAAGAATTAGTAAACCAGTCTACTAATTGACGCGAATTCTAAAGATAGATCTATTGGGCCTAACGAACCCCATCCAAAGTACCGGATGCTTTAGTACTTCGATGTTGTTTTATCATGTCCGAAGGATTTCCCGGAATGATAAGGGATATTCTTATATGCATCTTGTTAATTTCGGTTACCAGGTATTCACCATATGAATGATTATTTTTGTCTCTATGCATGGGACGTATATTTATAAGAAATGAAAATCTTGTGGTCTATTAAAAAGATGGAAATGATTATTTATGTTAAACTAATGAACTTACCACCCTTTTGGTTGACACTTTAAAGCATGTTTATTCTCAGGTACGAAAGAAATCTTTCGCTGTGCATTTGCTCATTTTAGGGATATTACTTGGAGTCATTAATGGCATATTTCAAAAGACGTTGCATTCAAGTCGTTGACTTCATCAAGAATATTATTAAGTCGTTTATAGTTTGGATATATTATGAGATAGCATGCATGCCTATCAACTTTTAATGTAAAGGAAGTTGTCTTTTAAAAACGAATGCAATGTTGTAAAATGTATCATATAGAGGTCAAGTACCTCGCGTTGTAACCAAATGTAACGTATTCGTCCAGATGGATTAGGACGGGTCCTTTCATGAACAAACCTTAACTTAGATGTGAAGTCTCTAAAAACTTCATCAATCGTCATATTTTCTGTCATCCTCATACTCAGAAACTCAGTTTTCAATCTTTCCATCTCATACTCAGAACAATACTGCGCACGAAACTAAGCTCTGATACCAACTTGTGACACCGCTAAAATTTTTTTTTATACGTGGCGGAAGCATTTATTTATTAATTACATAATAATCATTAACTATTGTTAATACAACCAGTGTCACGTGTCATTACAAAATACTTGTTTATATGGAGAAGACGTATTTACAATACATTTACAAAGTATCAATGTTTAAACAAAACAAGACAACATACAATACAACCAGTGTCACGTGTCATTACAAAATACTTGTTTATATGGAGAAGACGTATTTACAATACATTTACAAAGTATCAATGTTTAAACAAAACAAGACAACATCAGAGTTGATTCCTGTCAAACATAACATCACCATGCCCGTCTTCTCCCAAAAAGCACAATCTACAAAAGCTATCAACCTGCAGGGAGGAGATGGAGGGGAGTTATCACGAAGCTAAGTGAGTACAACTAACTACAAGCCATAGCTTACATAAGTGTTATACTAATCATGTCACATAGTCTACACACAAACATCACCCAAGTGCCGTCTACAGAGACTCTGGCGGCTCGGCCAAACCATTAACCACCAGCTGATTGGACTGGGGCTTACCAGAAGTTCCTCCACCACCGTATGTATATACATAATCCACACGCGATGGACGCTTCATTCACATATATATACACCACGGTTGTCTAGGCTACCACAGAGGAACCCAACCCGCAGGTTGATCTCTCCTACCGAGGCTACCACACAATAGGGACGCACTGGGCTCCAGCAGACAAGCATCAACTAACATGCAGTCATCACAAAGTACTAACTAACCACAACAATAAGTATATCTAAAAGCATGGCAATCATAATATAACATGCTTTTATATACTATATTCTCCAGTTAGTCCCACTCACCAAATACCAGCAACCAGCTCAGATAATCTACTACTGAGCGGCTTTCTTATCTTTTTCACCTGAACATAAGGCAAATCAAGTTAGTTATTATCTATTAACACCATATAACACAATATATAAATTTTTGTCAGAAAAAGTATCCGCTAAAAATTTTAGCTTAACACTTGTGCACTTTCAAAATTTACATCAATATCATCAAAATACGAACGGGCAGCATAACGGCTAAAACTCAACACTTAGTAAAAATTTCTACTACATAGACCATCGGTCGATCGTCTGAGACGACCGGCCGATCATCACTACACCATCGGCCGATCGACCACACTATCGGCCGATCGTTAAAATTACAACCGTTGGTCGAAGGACTTCCACCATCGGTCGATAGTCAAGTCCATCGACCGATCGTCAAACACCATCAGTTGGTGGTCAGAGACCATCGGCCGATGGTAGTTCATTTGCAGCAGCAGCTACCAAAGTGACGGGTTTCTCACCAATTCTCGATCTAGAGCTCATTTTTAACCTCAAAACTTACCAAATCGAAGACACTAAACATGTAGGAACATAAACCCATAAGATTTGGACTCAAACAACATCAAATCTAACTCTTTTGACCCAAAATACACACTTTGTAAAAACTAACACAAAAACTCCATTTTTTCAAAGATTAAAGCATGAAAACTTGTGATTCTTACCTTGATAGAATCAGTAAAACACAAGGAACAAGATAATGTAAATGATTTGAGCTCTAAAACAAGAATTAAAGATTAGGGTTAATTAGGTGAAAGAGATGAAGGTACGGGAGTGTGTGGAAGAGTCTGGAAAATGAGAAGAACACAGCTCATTAGTCATCTAAAGTGGGTTAAAATCCCACACTGTGCAACACACGGGTATTTATCAGTTATCTGATATCTTTCGTACATCATTTGGCAACCCAAACGAAGTCCAAATTAAATAAACAAACCTGTTCTGTGACCCTTGTCATAAACTGGTCCTAACCACATCATTATTTAATAATAAATATTAAATAAAAATAAAAGTATATAGTAACACAATACTAACTTAAGGGCAAATTAGTAATCTTACATCTAGGCCCAGTAGAGGATGTTACAAACCATCTTAATGTTCGGGAAGACGGAACCCGGTATAGGGCAGAAAGAATTTGGGAACCAAAGTTTGGAGATGTGAGAGAAATGGTACTTAGGGAAGCACATAAAACCAGATATTAAATACATCCCGGAGCGGAAAAGATGTACAAAGATCTCAAGAAACATTTTTGGTGGCCGAGTATGAAAACCGATATTGCTAAATACGTAGGAGAATGTTTGACGTGTTCCGAGGTAAAAGGTGAACATCAGAAACCATCAGGTCTACTTCGACAACCTGAAATCCCGGAATGGAAATGGGAAAACATTACCATTGATTTCATTACTAAATTGCCAAGGACTGCAAGGGGTTATGATACTATTTGGGTAATAGTTGATCGTCTCACCAAATCAGCACACTTTCTACCAATGCGAGAAGATGATAAAATGGAAAAGTTAGAATGACTATACTTGAAGGAAGTCATATCCAGACATGGAATACTAATCTCTGTTATCTCTGATAGGGATGGTAGATTTGTTTCAAGATTTTGGCAGACGTTACAACAAGCATTGGGAACTCGTCTAGACATGAGTACTGCCTATCATTCACAAACTGATGGGCAGAGTGAAAGGACAATACAGACCCTTGAAGACATGCTATGAGCATGTGTTATTGATTTTGGAAATAGTTGGGATCGACATCTACCGTTAGCAGAATTTTCCTACAACAACAGTTACCACTCGAGTATTGAGATGGCACCGTTTGAGGCACTTTATGGCAGAAAGTACAGGTCTTCGATTTGTTGGAGCGAAGTGGGGGATAGACAAATTACAGGTCCGAAGATTATCCAAGAAACTACCGAGAAAATTATTCAAATTCAACAACGGTTGAAAACCGCCCAGAGTCGACAAAAGAGCTACGTAGACAGTAAAAGAAAAGATATAGAATTTGAAATTGGAGAGATGGTCATGCTTAAGGTTTCACCTTGGAAAGGCGTTGTTTGTTTTGGAAAATGAGGAAAATTAAAC
This sequence comes from Rutidosis leptorrhynchoides, assembly GCF_046630445.1. Classification (NCBI taxonomy): domain Eukaryota; kingdom Viridiplantae; phylum Streptophyta; class Magnoliopsida; order Asterales; family Asteraceae; genus Rutidosis; species Rutidosis leptorrhynchoides. The sequence continues at coordinate 172,674,196 of NC_092333.1, forward strand.
CTGAGATACACTGGGCCATTCAAGATTATTGATCGTGCCGGACCGGTAGCTTATCAACTTGAATTACCTCAACAATTAGCTGGTGTACATAATACTTTTCACGTCTCGAATCTGAAGAAATGCTTAGCCAAAGAAGATCTCACTATTCCTTTAGACGAAATCCAAATCAATGAAAAACTTCAATTCATTGAAGAACCCGTCGAAATAATGGATCGTGAGGTTAAACGACTTAAGCAAAATAAAATACCAATCGTTAAGGTTCGATGAAATGCTTGTAGAGGACCCGAGTTCACTTGGGAGCATGAAGATCAGATGAAGAAGAAATAACCGCACTTATTTCCAGAAGATGCGACAACACCTTCAACTGCTTAAAATTTCGGGACGAAATTTATTTAACGGGTAGGTACTGTAGTGACCCGAACTTTTTCATGATTATATATTATGTGAGATTAATATTTACATGAATAAATGTTTCTAACATGTTAAGCAATCAAACTTGTTAAGACTTGATTAATTGAAACGGATTTTGTGTTAACGTTTGATCACCCAGTTTGTTCGATGATTCACGAACATTATAACTTATATATGACATGATATTATATATATGAACATATATATATGTTTAACATGATGAAATGATAATTAAGTATCTCATTATGTATATTAATAATGAACTTTATACATAAAACAAGACTACTAACTTAAGAAATTCAAACTGATATCTATACGTAACGATTATCGTTGTAATAACGTCTTAATATTTATATATCATATTAAGATATATTAGTACATCATATTATCATAATAATATAACAATTTAACATCTCATTCGATATAATAACAATGGGATTTATTACATTTAGCAAAATCGTTAACTTAAAGGTTCCGAAACAACATGTACATGTAACGGCTAACGATGACTTAACGACTCAGTTAAAATGCATATACATGTAGTGTATTAAGATGTGTTAATACACTTTTGAAAGACTTCATGACACATATCAAAGTACTTCTACTTAACAAAAATGCTTACAATTACATTCTCATTCATTTTCATCAATAATTCTACTCGTATGCAACCGTATTCATACTCGTACAATACCCAGCTCCTAGATGTACATACTATTGGTATATACACTTCAATGATCAGCTCTTAGCAGCCTTAATGAGTCACCTAAACATGTGGGAACCATCATTTGGCAACTAGCATGAAATAACTCATAAAATTACAAACTAATGGAGCCTATATCTTAACTCTAAGTTCACGTGAAGTATCACCATAAACACATTTTTATTCCAACTTTTATGCATCAAACACATCTCTCTCAAGTTCTATCTTGGTGTTCTAAGTGTTCTTCATCATCTTCATCAAAATCTAGCTCAATATAGTTCAAAAATCCTAACCTAGATCAACATACAACACAATCTATCAAGAACACTTCCAAGTTTGTTAACTTACTTCCAATCTTGCAAAACCAATTCAAGTGATCATCCAACCTCACTAAATCTTTGTTATTTACAGTAGGTTATCATCCTAAATCAAGGTAATATTCATATTTAAGCTTTGATTCAATTTCTATAACTATAACTATCTTAATTCGAGTAGAAATCTTACTTGAACTTGTTTTGGTGTCATGATTCTACTTCAAGAACTTTCAAGCCATCCAAGATCCTTTGAAGCTCTAGATCATTTCTTGTCATTTATAGTAGGTTTACCTACTATACTTAAGGTAGTTATGATGTTCTTAACATCATTCGATTCATATATATAACTATCTTATTCGAAGATTATAACATGTAATCACTAGAACATAGTTTAGTTAATTCTAAACTTGTTCGCAAACAAAGTTAATACTTCTAAATTAACTTTTAAAATCAACTAAACACATGTTCTATATCTATATGATATGCTAACTTAATGATTTAAAACCTGGAAACATGAAGAACACCGTAAAACCGGACATACGCCGTTGTAGTAAAACCGGGGGCTGTTTTGGTTTGGATAATTAAAAACTATGATAAACTTTGATTTAAAAGTTGTTCTTCTGGGAAAATGATATTTCTTATGAACATGAAACTATATCCAAAAATCATGGTTAAACTTAAAGTGGAAGTATGTTTTTCAAAATGGTCATCAAGATGTAGTTCTTTCAACAGAAATGACTACCTCTTTCAAAAATGACTTGTAACTTATATTTCCAACTATAAACTCATACATTTTCTGTTTAGTTTCATAAATTTTAGTTCATTATGAAACCATAGCAACTTGATTCACTCAAAACGGATTTATAACGAAGAAATTATGGGTAAAACAAAATTGGTTAGATTTACTAGTTTAGCTACGAAAATTTTATAACAAATCTATACTAACCATAACTTAACTAACTTATATTGTATTATACATGTAGTCTAATATATATTATGTAATCTTGATAGACCATAGACACGTATACAATGTTTTAACATATCATATCAACGTCATCTATATATATTATTTGGAATAACCATAGACACTCTATATGCGGTAATGCTCGAGTTAGCTATACAGGGTTGAGGTTAATTCCAAAATAATATATATACTTTGAGTTATGATCGAGTCTGAAACTTGTATACACTGGGTCGTGGATTGATTCGAAAAAATATATTTATTTATGTACTACTAACTGTGGACTACTAATTGTGGACTACTAACGATGGACTGTTAACTTAACAACTTAAAATGTCAACACGTAATAAAAATGTTGTGAATATATTTTGATCATACTTTGATATATATATATATATATATATATATATATATATATATATATATATATATATATATATATATATATATATATATATATATATATATATATATATATATATATGTATGTATATATCTATTATAGGTTCGTGAATCGACCCGTGGCTAAGTCTTATTTTTCGACGAAGTGAAAATACGTGAAAGTGAGTTATAGTCCCACTTTTAATATCTAATATTTTTGGGATGAGAATACATGCAGTTTTATAAATGTTTTACAAAATCGACACAAGTAATCGAAACTACATTCTATGTTGGATTATCGAACCGAATATGCCCCTTTTTAGCTTGGTAGCCTAAGAATTAGGAAAATGGCCCCTAATTGACGTGAATCCTAAAGATAGATCTATTTGGCCCAACATGAAATGCCCCGTCCTAATCCATCTGGACGAAGTCATCAACATTTGATCCCAGAGCGATGATCGACTCCAAGTAATGTCCTTAAAATGAGCAAATGCACAGCGGAAGATTTCTTTCACACCTGAGAATAAACATGCTTTCAAGTGTCAACCAAAAGGTTGGTGAGTTCATAGGTTTATCTTAAAACAATAAAATTCATGATTTTGATAGACCACAAAATTTAAATTCTGCATGATATAAATGGGCCCGAATCCTATACCCAGATGTAATATACATGCTATATCTTTTAAATACAGTACATCTTTCTCGTGTACGAAACCATTTTCATAAATCATAGTAACCGTACACATATCTTGTGCCCAAAAATAACATACACATAACCTGTGTATAAAATCATTCTCTCGATATATAACATTCACATCAACTGGTGGCAATTATCATGTCCACATAATTCAATGGTGACAATTATCATATCCACATAATTCAATGGTGGCAATTACCATGTCCACATAATTCAATGGTGGCAATTATCATGTCCACATAATTCAATAATAATCCGCAGAACTTCTGTCAGCATAATAATTCATTCGAGAAATGTTTTGCTTGTGTCTATCTCGTCAAACATTTATAAAAGCATTTCATGTATTCACAGTTCAAAATATATTTCAAAAGCATTTAATAAAGCAGTTATAAAATCAGTGCATGTATTCTCAGTTCCAAAAATGTAAAGAGTAAAAGGGAATCAAATGAACTCACATATTGTATTTTCTAGTAAAAATACATAGGACGACATTGAACAAGTGTAAGGTTGGTCTCGGATTCACGAACCTATATCATTTGTATATTCATTAATACATATAATCATAATTGAACAAATTTATTTATTATATCCTTAATTTATATATTATGTATATTTAATTTGTGTATATATTCAAAATGGTTAATATTTATATAGTTATATTAATATATCTATATTTATATACATACTTGTTTAATGTTATATTTAAAAATTGATAGTTTGTTATTTGTAAGTATTTATATAAATAATTTTGGTAGGTTTGATATATATAGTTATGTGAAATTTTAATACAATTATAGTATATGTAATAAGTATATTTTATGTACAAAATATTTATTTGCTTAAAAAGGTAGTTTTTGATATTAATAATTATAATATTAATAATCATATTACTTAATAATAATACTTATTTTGATAATAATAATATTAGTAATAACGATAATAATAATAATAATAATAATTATAATTGTAACTAAGGTTATGATAATAATAATAATAATAATAATAATAATAATAATAATTATAATAATAATAATAATAATAATAATAATAATAATAATAATAATAATAATAATAATAATAATAATAATAATAATACTTGTTCTAGTAGTAGTTTTTATATTAATAACAATTAAGATACAAGTAATAATTAATATAACAATAACAATAATAATAATAATAATAATAATAATAATAATAATAATAATAATAATAATAATAATAATAATAATAATAATAATAATAATAATAATAATAATAATAATAATAATAATAATAATAATAATAATAATAATAATAATAATAATAATAATAATAATAATAATAATAATAATAATGATAATAATGATTTTTGAAATTAGAATCTACCTCAAAAAGCCTTTAAAAAAAATAAATGCCTTAGCCCGGGTTCGAACCCGAGACCTCTTGCTTAAGCACAAACACCATTAACCATTGGATCTGTCATGTTTTGTTGAAATTATTATAACCATAAACCTACTTAACCCGTCTATTTTCAGCTCGGCCCTGCACCCTCTCAGCCCACTGCACACTCTCGGCCCAACATAAACTTAGAAGCCCAACTTAACTTGATCCATGAAACAAATCCCAATTCGTTTAATAGAATAGGTTTAGGAAGGGAAAAAGAATCTGTCAGTGGTGTGTTATGATTAAAACCGAAAAGCTTATGCAGTCGCCATTTTCTTTTTTTTTCTTTCCATCATCATCTATCAATGCATCATCATCATCTTGTTCTCACGAGTATCTTCAATATCATAATCATCATCGTGCTTTATCATAATTATCATCATCAAATCATCATCATCATTCTAGTCGTTATCATCTCATGTATCACTTTCTTCATCAACGTTTAACATATCATTATCATGTTATTAAGATTATTAATATTATCCTATTTTCATCACTTTAGTTAAGAGATCGACTGGAAGAGAATCAAGGGTGTGATTCGATTGATAAACAAAAGCAGTAGCAACAGTTTTCTATGAAAGTGGTTGTGATTGATCGGAATGGTAACAGTAATTCAAACGAGTTTCGAACAAGGAACTGAACAGGAGCAGGTAGTGGTGTTTTCGGTTCTAAACAGAAATATATAGCAATAGCTACAGTAGCAGTAGAGGTTTGATAATAGTTAAATGGTAGGGTTGTGGTGTTTTTGCAAGGGTAAACAGAAAAAATGTGTGCAGTGGTTTAAAACAGAAAAACTTTAATATTATCGTATCACTATCATCATCTTACCATAACCATCTTGTTTATCATAACGTAATAGTCTTGTTACCTTTCTACTGTTAATCATCTCTCGTGTTTTATTTTAATGGTGTTTTACGAATGAAAATAAGAGGAATAGTAGGGACTTGTCGAGTTCGAAGGGTTGTGCGTGTGCGGTGTTTGAATCAAGTACACAGTAACAGTTAACATAGATGGGAGTGGCAGTTCAAAGTTAGGAGAGAGAGAGAGAGAGAGAGAGGAGAATGAGGTGGTGGCAGTTTATGGTGTTGGGAGAGGGTGTTCGACGGTAACAGTTTGTGTGGTGGTTTTAGGACAACATCAGTCTTCAGTTTAGTGATGATACTTAACAGAACCGTAGTGCAGAAAGTGGAGATGATGGTGGTTCTTTGAATCGAGAGTAAAGAGAGAGGATGAATCATGGTGGTGCTTCGGTGTAGTGGTGGCGGTTTGAGAGTGGTGTTCGAAGATGGCTAGATGGTGATTATAGTCGAGGGTTGTGGTGGCCGGTGAGGATGGTGCACACGTGGTTGAAGTTCACGAAGATGTTGGGAGATAGTTGTAGGTGGTGATGGATGTTGTGGTTCAAGAGTACTGATAAAGTGTGTGAGATTAATGTAAATGTATATGTAAATATATCTTGCGTGTGTACTGTGTATATGAGATTGAGATGATAACAGAAAGTGAGTGTGGAAAGAATTGAAAAGAAAAAGTAGTACACAATCATTCAATTTTTTTAATTCTTATTCGGATATGATAAATCAATTTAGAACAGGTGATATGTACAATATTAATGATTTAATAATTATAATATAAATATGCAATCGTGTGAACATACAAAGAAGAAAGCAGCCTCAAATTTTGTAATCTTTCTACCGACAGTTTTCACGGACTGTGTATATCGTGCCCCCTTGTTCACTCAGTGGCGAATAAAAATTCTTCAGAAAAATCCCAAATTTTTACAGTAATTATCTTTATTTATTTTGGTCATTATGGTATAAAATTCGATCATTAATTATTAAATAAAAATTACACCAACTGTCCCTCTCAATTCTGGTAAAAATATAAAAAGTGTTAAAATTTAATAACTAGATCCTAAATACATTTTTAGTAAGCCTAAAATTTATAGTACTCATTTTCGTATCATCGTTTATTTTAAAATTACATAAGTTCGAATTTAACTTGCTTAATATCAATCGGAACATTAAATGAGTACTACAGTCATTTAATATTTATTTTTAATATACTTTATTTATTTATAGAGATATATTTTAAATAATAATTATTATAATATCCTATTTTTATTTTATTAATTTTTACTAATAACAACATATGATGCTTCAAATAATATTTTAAATTATTATTTATATATACATACACACATATCTATTTACAATTAATTGTTCGTGAATCGTCAGAATAGTCAAGGTCAAATGCATTTATGAAAAATAGTTCCAACATTTTGAGACTCGGTTTAATAGACTTTGCTTATCGTGTCAGAATCTCATAAAGATCAAGTTTAAATTTGGTCGGAGATTTCCGGGTCGTCACGGTACCTACCCGTTAAAGAAATTTCGTCCCGAAATTTGAGTGAGGTGGTCATGGCTAACAATAAAAATGTTTTCATGACGAATATGAGTTGATAAATAGAGTTTTATCATCATTGAGTAATATGGATAAAATGATTCGATTAATCAAAACGTATGAATGAAGCTATCACAAAAGATCGAGATGAAGAAATGGAGATTTTTCCATAACTTATGACGTAGTTGCGATTGAATTTAGAAAATAAGATGCGTCATAACTCTTGATGTTGTCTTCATTGAATTCCGGAATTCAAAAGATATAAAGAAAATCTTTGAAATCTAAAAGATTTGATTCTTCGGCGAATAAGAAAATTAGGATCCTCTTTGATTGAATGTGGTCATCTGTCTTGATTGTTACATCTAATTTTTCCTTTATAAATTAAACTCTTCCGTTCCATTATTCTCACTATTCCTATACTTTCTTTCTTAGTTCATACATCCAAAAGATTATGAAAATGCTTAATCCAGTTCTAATCTTTGATATTTTCCTAATTATCATTTCTATCATCCTTCTTTTTAATCTTCCACCAGAAGAATCTGTTTACTTCTACTATTACCTTGGGATGATACTATTCTTAATTATAATGTGTCTTTATATTGCTATCTATATTAATATCCATGGTTTGTAACTTCCGTGTTGTTATTGGGCTTTTCATTTTTCTCTTATATTTTGGATCTCCTTTCCTTTTTATTATCTTCTCGTCCTCTAGTAAAGCGAGTAACGGTCCAGAATTCGTAAGTATGGAACTTCGAATGAACTTAATATTCTAAACAAGAAAGAACGTAACCGCACGATTTGATATGTCAAATTATCAGAATCACTGAGAATATAACTATCAAGAATATATTTTCTTGATATCTTCATAAGTTAAGCAGAATGAAAGAGTTATGTAACATGACATGCGATGACGTTTTGATCTGTGAATCATCACGTTCTATTAGAAACTCAGCATGACTTACTGTAGTATAATCACGTTGATCAAATTTCATTATATTATACTAACTCATGCATCAGTTTCCAACATTACTTCAATAACATTCATATTTTAAGCTCGAAAGTTTACAGAATATAGAAACTAACAGTTTCTATATGATGTAACACTGATAACACGAAGAGATTAATGATTTCAGATAAGAATGGTTATAAAAATATCTTCAGAAATATGGAGGATATTTATAATGAAAGATACGATGATATCTTAGAATTTCTAATATCGATGGATGATGAAGAAAATTTATCCGTAAAGGTTTAGAGTCAGGAGCAAGGTATTCATTAATGACTTCAGTAGATATTGAATCATTTGGATTCTTTGAAGGCAGAATTAGTCTTTGTGATTTGTCCATAGCCTCTTTCATGGTTTGCTCAATCCGTTTTCCAGTTCCAACATTTTTGAGCTTTGCCAACATACAATTCTTTATCATTAAACTTTTGGTTGTTAAGGTCGTTTACAGTTGTCTATTGCTTATGCTGCTTCATTCAGCTTTTTCAACATTCAGAGTATTGATTTGTAGACTGAGTGCTTTTCAGAATTTCATAATGAAAGACCATAATTCTAAGAGATAAATGTTATATATATAACTGTTGATGCAAATATACTGTGAGTTTTCAAAGTACTGATTGCGAATTCCCGGTAATTGTTATGGCAGTTCTCGTTACAAGATGCGGATGAGTACATGATAAGACTTCAATAGATAAATATAGTGATTTGTCGGAGGGATTTAAACCAAGAAGCGACGAGGTTGCTGGTACGTCTACTGATAATATGGTGGAATTTAAAAGGTTCCCCGGTAAAAACAAAAGAGCACGCATATATATATATTAAGATTATAATAAGGTTAATTCGAATGAAAATTGAAGTTGACTTGCTGAAGCTGTGACAAAATTTACTAATTTTGGAAAAGGATTGTAAAGTTATTTTTGGTAATAACAATACCAAAAGAGCTAGCTCAGATACGTTTTAAATGTTTACTCGGGTTCCGAGTGTTTTCAGGTGCATAACTATATGTATCAATCTTTTCTTCCGTAGATGAAGTGCGGTTATTTCATCCTCTCAATCGAGGTGTTTTCAAGAATTATGAAAGGTTTGAACGCAGATTGTAATCGTTAAGATACAAATGGGGTTTAAGATGGAATCAAGTGGCAAACTTGAAGAATTGTTTAGTTTCATATGTTATAATCAATATTTTAATTCATTTTAATTGTCCAATGTTATTAGTCCACAGTCGGTAGTCCACAGTTGGCAGTCCAATAATTCATATATAGTTTAATATATAATATTCGAAGTAATTAATACGTGTCGTGACTCGTATACATCTCAGACTCGATCACAACTCAAAGTATATATATTATTGTAGAATCAACCTCAACCCTGTATAGAGAACTCGATCATTACTGCATATAGAGTGTCTATGGTTATTCCAAATAATATATATATATATATATATATATATATATATATATATATATATATATATATATATATATATATATATATATATATATATATATATATGCGTCGATATGATATGTCAAAACCTTGTATACGTGTCCCGATATTTAAAGTGCGTAAAAATAAATAACAGAAATTAAATGACGATAAATAAAGTGCGTAAAGTAAATAACAGAAAATAAATGACGATAAATAAAATTGCGAGAATGTAAATTGCGATAATTAAATTGCGATAAATAAAATGTAATCAGTTAGCTAGGAACAATTAGCTAGGAACAGTTAGCGTGGATTCTTAACAAAATTTCTCATAGTTAATTTGTTTTTTTCTAACAAATTTTATTTTGCCAAATGTTTTCTTCATTATGCCACTTGTTGGATTCTGATAAATCAAAATCCCAATATGAAATTGGATGAATATGGTTATTCTGTGGTGAATGAATTTGTAGATCGGTGGATGTAAGTAGGATAGTAAAAGACTGTTGAATCAGATTCGAAGAATGTACAGTGTAATTTAATAATGTGAAAACTAAATATTTCCTCGGGTATTACCTACCCGTTAAAATATTTTTATCATTAACAGTTTGTACAAAAGAATTTTCAATTACAATCTTTGTGAAAATATATATACATATCTATTTTCTTCAGATGTAATCATGGATTTAATGGGTTAATATGATATTAATCTCATTTGCTTTACCGTTAGAATAAGAATACATAATCTCTAAAACATTAGAGATTACATAATCGTCATGTCGAATGAAGATCAAGGATGTAGAACGATACGTAGAACGAAGATAATCGATGTAGGACAAGATGTAGAACGAAAATTATGCTCGAGGTATAGATTGCGATGTTGAGGCATGTGATGTTGAAACTTGGGTTGTTGGTGGTACTGGTGTTGATATTGGTGATACTGTTGGTGCCGGTGATGTTGTTGAAGCTGGTACATTTTGCACCATATTTTCCAAAGCCACTACTCGAGCACAAAGCTCATTGACTTCTTCTATAACGCCGAGATGATTGTCAATTCGGACAAGCGAATGAATGAGGTTTAGAATTTTAGATATAATATAATCATGGCGAGTTATTCGGGAAATGAGGGTGAAAATGGGGTTTCGGACTAGTTCACTGGTAAATGCTTCGGGTTCTTCGTCAAGAGGTGAATTCGGTTGGTGGAAGGGATCACCTTCTTCGCGTCTCCATTGATTAAGTCGACTACGAACCCATCAGATGAATTTGGGATAGCTGATTGATTGATTCATTCTGGTGACACCGCTTTCGCAGCTTAGGTGAATATCCATGTCGGAATAGCTGTCGAGATAACTATCGGGATAGCTATCGAAATCTGAGGGACTCGAACTGGTTGAGGGATTCATCTCGTATGATCAGATGAAGGATTTTTGATAAGAAATAGATTATAGGATGTAGATTAGTACCCTGTAATACATAATTTACATATGCATATATAATACTAAAATCCCATAAGTTACGGAGGAATCTACGGAAGCTGTCAGGCAAAAGTAACAATAACAGATATGCTAAGATATGAATTTATCTATACACTGTCTATGCAATCCAGGCAGTAAGTTATGTCTAAATTGAGAATGATAAGCAAGTGATTCCTTAAGAATGATAAGCAGGTAATTTTTGACACGAAATGATAAGCAAAACTTTTGACATGCAGGCACAGACGAAGTCCAGACTCACTAATGCATCCTAATGACTTATCAGTTAGACACACTATTGTAAGACCTGGTTCACTAAGACCACCGCTCTGATACCAACTAAAATGCCCCGTCCTAATCCATCTGGAAGAAGTCATCAACATTTGGTCCCAGAGCGATGATCGACTCCAAGTAATGTCCTTAAAATGAGCAAATGCACAGCGGAAGATTTCTTTCACACCTGAGAATAAACATGCTTTCAAGTGTCAACCAAAAGGTTGGTGAGTTCATAGGTTTATCTTAAAACAATAAAATTCATCATTTTGATAGACCACAAAATTTAAATGTTGCATGGTACAAATGGGCCCGAATCCTATACCCACCTGTAATGTACATGCTATATCTTTTAAATACAGTACATCTTTCTCGTGTACAAAACCATTTTCATAAATCATAGTAACCGTACACATATCTTGTGCCCAAAAATAACATACACATAACCTGTGTATAAAATCATTCTCTCGATATATAACATTCACATCAACTGGTGGCAATTATCATGTCCACATAATTCAATGGTGGCAATTATAATGTCCACATAATTCAATGGTGGCAATTATCATGTCCACATAATTCAATGGTGCCAATTATCATGTCCACATAATTCAATAATAATCCGCAGAACTTCTGTCTGCATAATAATTCATTCGAGGAATGTTTTGCTTGTGTCTATCTCGTCAAACATTTATAAAAGCATTTCATGTATTCGCAGTTCAAAATATATTTCAAAAGCATTTAATAAAGCAGTTATAAAATCAGCGCTTGTATTCTCAGTCCCAAAAATGTAAAGAGTAAAAGAGAATCAAATGAACTCACCTATTGTATTTTGTAGTAAAAATAAATAGGACGACATTGAACAAGTGTAAGGTTGGTCTCGGATTCACGAACCGATATCATTTGTATATTCATTAATACATATAATTGTAATTGAACAAATTTATTTATTATATCCTTAATTTATATATTATGTATATTTAATTTGTGTATATATTCAAAATGGTTAATATTTATATAGTTATATTAATATATCCATATTTATATACATACTTGTTTAATGTTATATTTAAAAATCGATAGTTTGTTATTTGTAAGTATTTATATAAATAATTATGGTAGGTTTGATATATATAGTTATGTGAAATTTTAATACAATTATAGTATATGTAATAAGTATATTTTATGTACAAAATATTTATTTGCTTAAAAAGGTAGTTTTTGATATTAATAATTATAATATTAATAATCATATTACTTAATAATAATACTTATTTTGATAATAATATTAGTAATAACGATAATAATAATAATTATTATAATTATAATTGTAACTAAGGTTATAATAATAATAATAATAATAATAATAATAATAATAATAATAATAATAATAATAATAATAATAATAATAATAATAATAATAATAAGAATAATAATAATAATAATACTTGTTCTAGTACTAGTTTTTATATTAATAACAATTAAGATACAAGTAATAATTAATATAACAATAACAATAATAATAATAATAATGATTTTTGAAATTAGAATCTACCTCAAAAAGCCTTTAAAAAAAATAAATGCCTTAGCCCGGGTTCGAACCCGAGACCTCTTGCTTAAGCACAAACACCATTAACCATTGGATCTGTCACGTTTTGTTGAAATTATTATAACCATAAACCTACTTAACCCGTCTATTTTCAACTCGGCCCTGCACCCTCTCAGCCCACTGCACACTCTCGGCCCAACATAATCTTAGAAGCCCAACTTAACTTGATCCATGAAACAAATCCCAATTCGTTTAATAGAATAGGTTTAGAAAGGGAAAAAGAATCTGTCGGTGGTGTGTTATGATTAAAATCGAAAAGCTTATGCAGTCGCCATTTTCTTTTTCTTTTTTTTTCTTTCCATCATCATCTATCAATGCATCATCATCATCATCTTGTTCTCACGAGTATCTTCAACATCATAATCATCATCGTGCTTTATCATAATTATCATCATCAAATCATCATCATCATTCTAGTCGTTATCATCTCATGTATCACTTTCTTCATTAACGTTTAACATATCATTATCATGTTATTAAGATTATTAATATTATCCTATTTTCATCACTTTAGTTAAGAGATCGACTGGAAGAGAATCAAGGGTGTGATTCGATTGATAAACAAAAGCAGTAGCAACAGTTTTCTATGAAAGTGGTTGTGATTGATCGGAATGGTAACAGTAATTCAAACGAGTTTCGAACAAGGAACAGAACAGGAGTAGGTGGTGGTGTTTTCGGTTCAAAACAGAAATATATAGCAATAGCTACAGTAGCAGTAGAGGTTTGATAATTGTTAAATGGTAGGGTTGTGGTGTTTTTGCAAGGGTAAACGGAAAAAACGTGTGCAGTGGTTTAAAACAGAAAAACTTTAATATTATCGTATCACTATCATCATCTTACCATAACCATCTTGTTTATCATAACGTAATCGTCTTGTTACCTTTCTACTGTTCATCATCTCTCGCATTTTATTTTAATGGTGTTTTACGAATGAAAATAAGAGGAATAGAAGGGACTTGTCGAGCTAGAAGGGTTGTGCGTGTGCGGTGTTTGAATCAAGTATACAGCAACAGTTAACACAGATGGGAGTGGCGGTTCAAAGTTAGGAGAGAGAGAGAGAGAGAGAGAGAGAGAGAGAGAGAGGAGAATGAGGTGGTGGCGGCTTATGGTGTTGGGAGAGGGTGTTCGACGGTAGTAGTTTGTGTGGTGGTTTTAGGACAACATCAGTCTTCGGTTTAGTGATGATACTTAACAGAACCATAGTGTAGAAAGTGGAGATGATGGTGGTTCTTTGAATCGAGAGTAGAGGGAGAGGATGAATCATGGTGGTGCTTCGGTGTAGTGGTGGCGGTTTGAGAGTGGTGTTCGAAGATGGCTCGATGGTGATTGTAGTCGAGGGTTGTGGTGGCCGGTGAGGATGGTGCATACGTGGTTGAAGTTCACGAAGATGGTGGGAGATAGTTGTAGGTGGTGATGGATGTTGTGTTTCAAGAGTACTGATAAAGTGTGTGAGATTAATGTAAATGTATATGTAAATATATCTTGTGTATGTACTGTGTATATGAGATTGAGATGATAACAGAAAGTGAGTGTGGAAAGAATTGAAAAGAAAAAGTAGTACACAATCATTCAATTTTTTTAATTCTTATTCGGATATGATAAATCAATTTAGAACAGGTGATATGTACAATATTAATAATTTAATAATTATAATATAAATATGTAATCGTGTGAACATACAAAGAAGAAAGCAGCCTCAAATTTTGTAATCTTTCTACCGACAGTTTTCACGGACTGTATATATCGTGCCCCGTTGTTCACTCAGTGGCGAATAAAAAGTTTTCAGAAAAATCTCAAATTTTTACAGTAATTATCTTTATTTATTTTGGTCATTATGGTATAAAATTCGATCATTAATTATTAAATAAAAATTACACCAACTGTCCCTCTCAATTCTGGTAAAAATATAAAAAGTGTTAAAATTTAATAACTAGATCCTAAATACATTTTTAGTAAGCCTAAAATTTATAGTACTCATTTTCGTATCATCGTTTATTTTAAAATTACATAAGTTCGAATTTAACTTGCTTAATATCAATCGGAACATTAAACGAGTACTGTAACACCCTAGGCAAATCCCACATCGCCCACAGACATGAGTGATCATGGGATTATAAGGTAATACTCACGCTTAAATGACACAACGCGTTTTGGGATCACAGGCAGAGCAGATGTGTGAGTACGCTGCAGTTAAGCGTGCTCGGGCGAGAGCACTACCAGGATGGGTGACCTCCTGGGAAAGTGCTTCTCGTGTGTGGTCGCCAAGAAAAAGCCGTGCGCCTGCGGGCAAAGCGGACAATATTGTGGTCATGTTAAGCTGGGGTGTTACAGAATGGTATCAGAGTCACTCATGTGCCGTTGGGGGTGGTGGGGCAAACCTCATCGAGGACGATGAGTCCCTTAGGGGGGGTGAATGTAACACCCTAGGCAAATCCCACATCGCCCACAGACATGAGTGATCATGGGATTATAAGGTAATACTCACGCTTAAATGACACAACGCGTTTTGGGATCACAGGCAGAGCAGATGTGTGAGTACGCTGCAGTTAAGCGTGCTCGGGCGAGAGCACTACCAGGATGGGTAACCTCCTGGGAAAGTGCTTCTCGTGTGTGGTCGCCAAGAAAAAGCCGTGCGCCTGCGGGCAAAGCGGACAATATTGTGGTCATGTTAAGCTGGGGTGTTAAAAGTACTGCAATCATTTAATATTTATTTTTAATATACTTTATTTATTTATAGAGATATATTTTAAATAATAATTATTATAATATCCTATTTTTATTTTATTAATTTTTACTAATAACAACATATGATGCTTTAAATAATATTTCAAATTATTATTTATATATACATACACACATATCTATTTATAATTAATTGTTCGTGAATCATCGGAATAGTCAAGGTCAAATGCATTTATGAAAAATAGTTCCAACATTTTGAGACTCGGTTTAATAGACTTTGCTTATCGTGTCAGAATCTCATAAAGATCAAGTTTAAATTTGGTCGAAGATTTCCGGGTCGTCACACAACAAGCCTCATCCGAGTTACGGATGCTTTAGTACTTCGATTTATCATATCCGATGAGAGTCCCGGAATGATGGGGATATTCTATATGCATCCTGTTAAGGTCGGTTACCAGGTGTTCAACATAAGAATGATTTTTATGCAGATTGCTATATGCATGCATGATGTTTATGAGAAATGGAAATATGAAATCTTGTGGTCTATTATTATGATTTGATAAATATATAGGTTAAACCTATAACTCACCAACATTTTTGTTGACTTTTAAAGCATGTTTATTCTCAGGTGATTATTAAGAGCTACCGCTGTTGCATGCTAAATTAAGGACAAGATTTGGAGTCAGCATGCTTGTATGTTAATGTTTAAAGAAAAACTGCATTCAGAAAATAAATTGTTATAATATATTATTGTAACCCATTATGTAATGGTCGGGTGTAAACGATGTACTTTAGATTACCATTATTTGGTAATCTACACTATGTTTTTTAAATCTTTATCGATAAAGTAAAGGTTATGGTTTGTTTTAAAAATCGAATGCAGTCTTTGAAAAATGTCTCATATAGACGTCAAAACCTCGCAACGAAACCAATTAATATGAAACGTTTATAATCCATATGAACGGGACATTTCAAAATCTACACCAGCTAAGTTTATGATACCTCATCGGCCAACTTGGTCAACTTTCTCAAGTTTTCCATTGGTTACCTCAACAAGTATACTCTCATCCAAAGGTAGTAACGACCAATCAATCTTAGAGCAAAAGTGTCTACAAACATAACTCCTATCGGCATCAGTATTAAACAGGACAGAAGCTAATAGTTTATTGATAGTGAATGTACCTGTGACCAAGTCAGGATCTTCACGGGCATCTCTGGCGTTCAGGTTGAAGACTCTTCCACGTGCTAACCCGCCATCCTTCTTCTTGTTGGGATATTCATTCTTGAAGTGGCCCTGGTGACCGCACTCAAAACACTTCCTTGGTCCATTTGTGTTTGTCCTCACAGCTGGGGCGGTGATCTTACAATCTCTGCCGATGTGTCAAGTCCTTTTACACTTCACACACACTATGTTGCAGTATCCAGTGTGATGCTTGTAGCATCTCTTACACTGAGGAAGGGTACCTTTATAGTTAGGGTTAGAGCTAGGGTTCGGGTTAGGGTTCCTCCAGTCGTTGTTTCCCTTAAAATTCTCATACCTCTTAGCTGGGTTCTGGTCAAAACTTTTTCCCATTTTGTCATCCCACTTACATTTCCTATTACTAGCTTCCGATTCTGATTTCACCTTCTCTGGCTCTTGACGGGTAATTTGATTCATCAGGGTGTGCGCCATGCGCATAGCTTCCGGGACATTTACTGGTTTCGAAGAAGTGACATTTCCCTGAATGTCCTTGGGGAGTCCCCACAGATACCTCTCCATCCATTTGTACTCCGGAGTAACCATTATGGGGCACATTAAAGCTAACTCCAAGTACCTTCAGTTATAGCCATCAAGGTCAGTTCCTACAACTTTCAGTTCCCAAAATTCCGCTTCCATTTTCTGAATTTCGGTTCTGAGGCAGTACTCCTCGATCATAGCCCTCTTAAACTCCTCCCATGGTGTAGCGTAAGCTTTGTCAATTCCTTGCACCTAGACGAGCGTATTCCACCAAGTCAAAGCACCATCCGTTAAAGTGCAGGATGCGAACTTAGTCTTATTCCCTTCGGAGCAGTTACTCACACGGAACACAGATTCTAACTTCTCAAACCATCTCGTCAGTCCAACTGGCCCTTCTGTTCCACTGAAATTGTAGGGCTTACAACGATGGACTTCATTACGAAACTACCAAAGACGGTGGGCAGATACGATACCATCTAGGTTATCGTTGACCATCTTACCAAATCTGCACAAATTTTAGCCATGAAGGAAACTGATACGATGGAGAGACTCGCTTAACTATACATAAAGGAAATTGTATCTCGTCATGGTGTGTCCTTATCGATTATTTCAGACCGAGATGCCCGTTTTGCTTCCAGATTTTGGCGTTCTTTGCAAGAAGCCTTGGGAACCCGTCTTGACATGAGTAATGCATATCACCCACAAACCGACGGATAAAGCGAACGCACGATTCAGACTTTGGAGGATATGTTGCGTGCTTGTGTTATTGATTTCGGAAAGGCTTGGGAAAGGCATTTGCCGCTAGTCGAGTTCTCTTACAAAAACAGTTATCATTCGAGTATTAATGCCGCACCTTTTGAAGCGTTGTATGGTCGCAAGTGCCGTTCTCCTATTTGTCGGGCCGAAGTAGGCGAAACGCAAATCACCGGACCCGAGGTAGTCCATGAAACAACTGAGAAGATTGTCCAAATTCAAGCGAGACTCAAGACTGCCCGTGATCGCTAAAAGAGTTATGCCGACCTTAAACGTAAAGACTTCGAATTCAATGTGGGTGACCGTGTAATGTTGAAGGTCGCACCTTGGAAAGGTGTGATTCGTTTTGGAAAGCGCAGAAAGTTAAACCCGCGATACATTGGTCCTTTCGAAATCTTGAAGCGTGTTGGACCTGTTGCTTACCGTCTGGATCTTTCGACTCAATTGAGCTCAGTTCATCCTACCTTCCACGTATCAAATTTGAAGAAGTGTCTTGCTGAACCGAAACTTATCATACCACTGGAAGAACTTACGATTGATGACAAACTCCACTTCGTGGAGGAACCTGTCGAAATTATGGACCGTGTGGTCAAAACTTTGAAACGCAACAAGATTCCGATCGTCCGAGTCCGATGGAATGCCAAACGAGGACCTGAATTTACCTGGGAACGAGAGGATCAAATGATGCAGAAGTATCCTCACCTTTTCCCAACTCCTCCATCTACCTCAGCTTAAAATTTCGGGACGAAATTTTCTTTAACAGGTGGGTAATGTAACGACCCTGCATTTTTCCAACGTATATTATTAATATTTATTATTAATGCTTGCATTTTAATAAATGTATTTTTATACATTTTACTTGTTACCATATTTGATTTTTTTTCATGTCCCGACTTGTCTTTGTGACACACGTACTTTTCACGAATAATATTTAGAATATTATTTACATTCATGATTAATTATTATAAATTATTTTTAATTAACTAATGTAAGTAGTTAATTACATGGGCTTTTTATTTATTTGTTGGTTACTTGGACTTGGGCTTTTATTATATGGACTTGGAAGCCTACCCTACTTTCTTAATGGACTACTTGTAAGCCCACTTTTATGCTAGTAATTTATTAATGTTAAGCATGGATTAATTAGTTAATGATGAGACAAATTATTCAAGCATGCAAGACCATTTCTCCATACATTTAACTTATTACCTCTTCTTAGCTTACACCTTCATCCCACACTTGAAAGTGAGAATTTGACTTCCCCTTTGGGCACCATGAAACCGTCGGCCATAGCTAGGAGGAAAGAGAGTTCTTTTTTCATTTTTTTTGTTACTTATACACTAGTATCATCTCATTTTACACACAAACTCATACACCACTTCATTTTCTCTCAACATTTTCTCTCAAACTTTGTAAGTAGCAACTTTATTTCTTCTTTCTTTTTCTTCTTTAAAACTGAATCCATCATCATCATTTTAATTACTTGTTTTGTTACTTGTTGTTTGTTGTTGTTAAAGATCAAGTTATCTAGCTTGAATCTTCATGTAATCTTGTTACTTCCATCTTTATTTGATGAAGAACCAAGAACAAGGATCTATGTTTCTATAACTTATGGTTCTACACTTAAATGTTTTAAAGATCTAAAGTTCATAAGCTTTATGATCTTACTTGTGTTCATGTTTTGTAGACTTAAAGTTACTCTCCTAAGATCCAAACTTTGATTTGAATCTTCTAAAGTATGAAACAAACATGAACATAATACTTGTAACTTTAGTTATTTCTTTCTTTGTAAGTACTTTAAAGTTGTGATATTGTTAATTTGGTCAAGTATTACTAGTTAAACTTGATCTCATTCATCTTGAAACTAAAGTTAAACTTTGTAAGTTCAAGAACATGGAAGTTTAACTTTCTAGTTATAACTTCACACACTTATGTTGGATCTAAGTTTTTATAGCTTATGGTCTTCTAATTTTTTTTAAAACAAGAGCTTATAAGCTTACATACATATTACAAGATAAAAATCTAAGTTTCATGACTTATGGTTTCATTAAAGTGAAGATCCAAGTTCTATAACTTAGGGTTTAACTTAAGAACACTAGATCTAGACTTTTTAGTCTAGGATCTTCAAGATCTAACTAAGAACTAAATTTCTACAACTTAAGATCTTGTTTACTTAGTTTACTTTCAATTTATAGCTTAATATTACTTTTAGAACTCATGTATGTGTCGGATCTAAGATCTTGATGTAATTTTGGTTCATCAACCTTCATACAACTCTTAAAAGAGTTGTGCTACATATCTTAGATTTAAACTAGTGTAATGAAGGTAAAAACTTGGTAAAGATGATGCAAACACATCACCGAGTTGTACACTTGAAGCTATAAGCATCAAAGATGAGAACCGTGATGAGCATCAAGCACCAAGAACCCACCGGAACACTTTACTTACTGTTTCCTGGGTCTGATAATTAACCCAGGCTACTGGAAAAGTTGATTTCCAGTTAGTTCGGTTTGATTAGATAATTTTCCGTTTATGCCTCGTCTTAATCCGAGTTACGGTTTAGGATTTATAGCCTTCCGAAAGTCACTACACCCTTTTAACGTTGTGCTGAAATTTCTGACCTACTCGTACTTAAACCGTCACCACGGTCAAACAAAGATGATTTTGGTTCTGTAAATTGGTCAGCAACTAGGGGACTCATATACGGAGCCATGGCCACTGGTCTCACCTCATTTCAGTTTGTATAGAGGTTGTGGCGGCTGAACGAAGTCAGCCTTTGTTTTGAACTCTATTCTTGATTGAAACTTACTTTACACTTTTTGATTAATGATGAATGATGATGATACTTAAGACCTAATTTACATACATTTAAACCTTTGGGAACGATTTACTGACTTAGTAACTTTTGACTTAGGTTGAGGACCTTTCGAACCAACTACTTGCTTACCTGTCTCGTACCGACTTTACTACTTTTAACTGTGAGTTATAGCATCCTTTTTTACTTTAACTATTTTGGGAACTGAGAATACATGCACGTTTTATGTTTTACATACTAGGCACGAGTACTTAAACTTATTATATGTGTGGGTTATACAACGGCATAAACTTTCCCCTTAGCTCGGTAGCGTTCAGTCATTGGTCTTTGAACCGGTGAACGCGATTATTGGATATGGATCTATAGGGTTTGACATCCCTACTCGAGCTAGTAGTGCTAGCATTTAACGGATGTTTTATACTTCATAAAATTACGCACTCGCCAAGTGTACTTTTAGGGGGTGATATTACGTTAAGTTAGTTACCAAGTTCCCACGGTTGAACATATACTTTTCATACTGTTTTGAAACACTGAGATCTTGTGGCCTGCCTTACATTACTGTTATACTTAAACTATAGATCACCAACATTCATGTTGACGTTTTTAAGCATGTTTTCTCAGGTGCTTAGAGGTTTGGTTGCTTCCGCTGTAGTTGTCATGCTGTTTAGACTCCCGCTGCGTTTATTAGAGATGTCTTCGCATGAAACATTTATTTTGCATTCAAACTATGTTACTTTTGAAATGATGAATTTGTAACGACCTTTGGGTCACGTACTATTATTATTGCCTTCTATTCGTAGAAGCACACTATCAGTTGTAAAACTTTTAATGTTGGTTAACACGTCACTCCGTTTTATGAATGCAAACTTATTTTAAAACAGCATATAGTATTTGACCTTGTAATGATCCTGTTGTTGATGATCCGTACACGTTAATTTTGTACGAGGCATCACATTTAGTATCAGAACGTTGGTTATAGGGAATTAGGTTACATTAGTGAGTCTAGACCGGACCGAGTAGGATTCACTAATAGGACTAATCTACAACTTGCTAGTTTACTTGTTTCTGCGGAACTTGCTGCATGCTGATGCTTACTTTTACTACTATATATCGTATACTGCTACTTTCTTTCACTACTGCATGCTACTATCTACTTTCAATTGCATGATACTTGTCATTATTGCCATGCTACTTACTGCTATAGATGATCTAGACTGTCGTAGTTACTTTGCCTAATACGTGCTTGCTATATGACTTACTGACATGGAAAAAGTTATTTTTTCTTGTTCAGATGTCGGATATCCCCCCCATCATCATTGACTTGGACAGTGACTCAGATTAATCTGTCGTCTCGCCTGCAGCTGCTGCCGACTCACAGATCCCGTCATCGCTACCCTCCAGTGACTCTGGCGATTCATCCTCTAGGACAGTAGCCACGCACCTGATCTGATGATCATCTCTGACGGAGACGAGGAGCCAGAGGAGATTCCAGCTCCACCTAACCCAGGACTCCCGGAGCCACATCACCATTCCGGTGGTGCTGTGATTCCTGGGGAAAATGGGAACGGTCCTTTCCGCAATGAGCATGGACATTAGGCTAGACGCCTTCCTAATGGACGTGTCGTACCGATCCCGCCTTGCAGATACCGACTGATGACCACCGGTCGAGCAGATCCACCCTCAGATAGTTCAGATGACTCATCATCCGATGACTTCAGCGAGGAGGATTCCGACGAGGATTCCGACGAGGACCCTGAGGAGATGCCCGTGCAGACGCCCTCTACCCCGTCAAAGAAGCAGTATCGTTTCAGTGGTACTGTTATTCCAGGGGTTAACGGAGGTAGGTCGTTCGTTAACGCACGTGGACTGAAGGTTAGAGTTACCGCCCGTAAGCAGGTTGTGCATTACCCTACCGATCCATTCGTGCGTAAGGCTTCTCGATACGCAGCATCTTCTTCTGGTGCTGGACCGTCTGCACCACTAGCTCCACCAGCATCATCTGCACCACCAGCTCCACCTGTACCGTCTGCACAGCCTGCACCACCAGCATCCCCCGTCATCGAGAAACTGACGAGGGAAGTGCATATCCTCTGTGCTTGGGTAACTGAGCTCGAGGACCAGGTGTCCCACATGATGGACATCCTTTACCCACCGTCACCCTAGGGCTATTGTATTAGATTTCATTATGTAATTCCTGTTGTAATTTCATGTTTTGCTAATGTATTGTACGAACCATATGAGGATGTATGTCACTTTCTTATTAATGAATGGAACTTGGTGTTGTTTAATTTCTGTACGGTATTCTATTTACGTTACTATATGATGATTTTGTGGTATCTGTATCTAGTTGCATTACTTAATTAACATGCGATGTGTTGATTCCATGTTGGTTATCATATACCGTATTACTATTTATTGAATGCTTGATTTTGACTAAAGTCGAAATTTTTGTTTCGAAGATCAATGGCAAACGGAAGATCAACGCCCACAGCAGCACAGATTGAGGAGATGATAATTGAACGAATAGCTGCCGCAATGGCGAATGTCAACCCCCAAGCTCCACCGGTTAACCAGTACAATCATAAAGGGTGTACCTATAAGGAATTTCAAAGCTGCAAGCCCCACAACTTCAGTGGTACTGAGGGGCCGATTGGACTGACGAGGTGGTTTGAGAAATTGGAAGCTGTGTTCCGTGTGAGCAACTGCTCAGAAATGAACAAGACTAAGTATGCCTCCTATACACTGTCGGACAGCGCTTTAACCTGGTGGAACACACTGGCTCAGGCTAAGGGTATTGATGAGGCTTATGCTACATCTTGGGAGGAATTTAAGGGGGCCATGATTGAGGAGTACTGCCCCAGAACAGAGATTCAGAAATGAAGCTAAGTTTTAGGAGTTGAAGGTTGTGGGAACCGATCTTGACGGTTATAACCAAAGGTACTTGGAACTAGCTTTGATATGTCCCACGATGGTTACCCCGGAATTTAAGTGCATGGAACGGTATTTATGGGGACTTCCCAAGTCCATCCAAGGAAATGTCACCTCTTCAAAACCAGCTGACGTCCCGGAAGCTATGCGCATGGCGCACACCCTGATGAACCAAATTACCAGCAAAGAACCAGAAAAGGTAAAATCAGAATCGGGAGCTAGTAATGAGAAACGTAAGTGGGACAGCAACAAGGGAAGGGTTTTTGATCAAAATCCAGCTAAGAGGCATGAAAGTTTCAAGGGAAACAACTCCAACCCGAACCCTAGCTCGAACCCTAACTACAAGGGTAGTCTTCCGCAATGCAAGAGATGCTACAAGCATCATACCGGGTACTGCAACGTGGTCTGTGAAAAGTGTAAAAGGACTAGGCATATTGGCAAAGACTGCAAGATCACTACCCCAACTGTGAAGACAAACCCTACTGGTCCAAGGAAATGCTATGAGTGTGGACAACATGGCCACTTCAGGAATGAATGTCCCAACAAGAGAAAGGACGGCGGGCCAGCGCGTGGAAGAGCTTTCAACGTAAACGCAAGGGATGCCCGTGAGAACCCCGACTTGGTTACAGGTATATTCACTATCAACAATCTATTAGCTTCTGTCCTATTTGATACCGGTGCCGATAGGAGTTATGTATGTAAACACTTTTGCTCTAAGATAAATTGGTCGTTAGTTCCTTTAAAAGAGAGTATGCTTGTTGAGGTAGCCAATGGAAAACTTGAGAAAGTTGACCAAATTAGCAGAGGAGGTATTATCAACATAGCTGGTGTGGATTTCGAGATTGACTTGATACCCATCAAATTGGGAAGTTTTGACGTGATTGTCGGTATGGACTGGTTGACCAAGGTAAGGGCCGACATTATCTGTGGAGATAAAGCTATTCGTATACCACACGTAGATGGTGTAGAGACCTGTCCTAATCCATCCGGACAAAGTCCGTATCGATTATAAACGATTCACAATAGTTGATTTCATCACGAGGTACTTGACCTCTATATGATGTATTTTACAAACATTGCATTCGTTTTTGAAAAAACAATATTTCATTACATCGAAAGTTGACGGCATACATACCCTTTCATAATATATCTAACTATAATTGACTTAATATTAATCTTGATGAACTCAACGACTCGAATGCAACGTCTTTTGAAATATGTCATGAATGACTCCAAGTAATATCCCTAAAATGAGCAAATGCACAGCGGAAGATTTCTTTCATACCTGAGAATAAACATGCTTTAAAGTGTCAACCAAAAGGTTGGTGAGTTCATTAGTTTAACATAAATAATCATTTTATAATTTTAATAGACCACAAGATTTCATATTTCCTTTTCTCATAAACATACGTCCCATGCATAGAGACAAAAAAATATCATTCATATGGATTGAACACCTGGTAACCGACATTCACAATATACATATAAGAATATCCCCATCATTTCCGGATCCTCCTTCGGACATGATATAAATTTCGAAGTACTAAAGCATCCGGTACTTTGGATGGGGCTTGTTGGGCCCGATAGATCTATCTTTAGAGTTCGCGTCAATTAGGGTGTCTGTTCCCTAATTCTTAGATTACCAGACTATATAAAAAGGGGCATATTCGATTTTGATCATTCAACCATATAATGTCATTTTAATTACTTGTGTCTATTTTGTAAAACAGTTATAAAAGTTGCGCATGTATTCTCAGTCCCAAAAATATATATTGCGAAAGCATTTAAAAAGGAAATAATGAAACTCACGCATATAAATATTGTAAAAGAGTTAATAAAGCATTTACATGTATTCGCAGTTCAAAATATATTTCAAAAGCATTTAACAAAATAGTTGTAAAAGTAGCGCATGCATTCTCAGTCCCAAAAATGTAAAGAGTAAAAGGGAATCAAATGAAACTCACATATTGTATTTTGTAGTAAAAATACATATGACGAAACTGAACAATGCATGGTTGGCCTCGGATTCACGAACCTATACCAATTATATATATTAACACATATAATAATATTTAAACAAGTTTAGGTATTAATATTAATATACTTGTTATTATATTAATAATTCATATATTATTTATTATAGTTATTACATATTAATGTTCAGAATATTCTGTAATGTATAATAATAATACTTATCTTAATAATAATAATGATATGATAATAATAATAAGGATGATAATAATAATAATAATAATAGTAATAATAATAAAAGAGTACAACCTTTGAAGAAAGGAGCTCTAAAAAAAATAAAACGCCACTGCCCGAACTCGAACCCGTGACCTCTTGAATAAGCAAACACACTCCCAACCACTCATCTGTCTGTTTTTATGTGTCTTATAATGCTCGTTTATTTATTAAACAGGTACAACAAACCATTCTACCATCTTCATCATTCATTTTGATAATCTGGCCCAACATTCTTTCGGCCCAAAATAGCTTCACGAGCCCAACATTTAATTATATTGAAACCCATTATAGCAACCTAATAAGCCCAAGTAAAATTTTGTGGGTTGCTTTGGTTTTCCCTGAGTTCAACGGAATGGAATAACAACACAAAAAAAAATAACACAGCTAGCTTTATTATTCATCATCATCTTCATTATTAACCTAATCGTGAATCATAATCATCATCGTCACAGAATAATTATCAATATTCATTCGTTACATCATCATACACCTCATAACCCGTCACTGTTTTTCCTTCTTTTTAAATGGGTTTCGGTTTAAACATCAAAACAGAAGCAGCAGGCTGCTGCCCTTCGACTGGAACATGTATAGCAGTTTTTCGATGGGTGTGTTTTTTTTTTTTTTAATGGTGGAGGTGGTTGATTCTCTACAGTTTGCAACAGAGAATTACGGCTGCAGTCATGGTGTTTGAGGGTGATTTTCGTGGGTTTATGAAGATGAAGATGATCGTGGTTTGAGGATGGTGTTTGTGAATTTCATCGAACTACACAGGAAGCAACCGCAGCAGCAGTTTCCGAGGACTGTGGTGGTTGTTAGTGGTCTCACGGTGGACAGTAGTTGGGCAGGAAGACAGATAACAGAAACAAAAGAATGTGGTGTAATCTTGTTCAATTGATACAAAAGTAATCGCAAAAGGATAATAGAAAGAAATAAAAGTGAGAGAGGAGAGAAGATGAAAAGGAGATGTGGTGGGAGATGATCGATGAGGTCTCGGTGGTGATGGTAGTTTGTTAGAAAACAAAAAAAAATATAAGAACAAGAAGGATGGTGTTGTGTTTCATGGTGTAGTTCGAACAATTGGTGATAATGATGATGATATGGTGGGTTTTAGGTTGTGTTAATCATACAAGGAAAGAAGGAAAAATCATACAAATGCAAGTGGGTTTTTTTTTTTTGGGTGATGGTGTCTCTTGAAGATGAAGTGGGTTTAAGGTGTAGGTGATGGCGGTTTTGATGAAAGGTGGTGGTAGCCGAGATGAGTGAAGGTGGTGATGGTTTTCGGTTACAAGCGGGAAGGTAATGGTGATTAGAGTGTATCATGTATCTATTTCTTTATATATATTTATATACATATAACTTTGTTTTATCAAAGTAAGAAACGGAAATAGAGATGTATGTACTAGTAATGCAAGTGGATGTTTAAATAAGTGGTGATTGACTACAAGGGTATTTGTGTGGTGTTGACAAGAAACATAAAATAAATTGCAGCAAATGGGTTTGGTGGGTGTTGAAATCACAAGAGAATAAGGAAGATTTGAAGTGGTGGTGAGTGTTTGTTCCATATATCCATCTATTACATATGTAAATATATAGATATATACCTCGTAGGGTGATCCAAGTGGAGAAAAAGAAAAACAATCACAAAAGTGAATTCCCATAATTTCAATGTTTAAATAGTTAGCCGCCTGTTATTTGGTGTATATGTATATTATATACAGATACATGGAAAAGTTGTAAAAGAAAACTATCCCATTTGAATTTAAAAGTATCCACTCACTACAATAATAATTCTCGTGAAGATTAATTGTTCTTATGCTACTGATATCAATTCAGGGAGTGTTAAATCGTGCTCCGTTGTTTACTCAGTGGCGAATAAAAAGTCTTCAGAAAAATTTCATATTTTTAGATTAACTATATTTATTTATTTTGGCCATTATGGTATAAAATTCGATCATTAACCTATTAAATAAAAATTACTTCAACTGTCTCTCTCATTTATGGGTGAAATATAAAAAGTGTTAAAACTTAACAAATAGTTCCTAAATACATTTTTAATAAGCCTAAAATTTATAGAACTCATTTTCGTATCACCTTTTATTTTAAAATTATATAAGTTTGAATTTAACTTGCTTAATATCAATCGAAACATCAAACGAGTATTACAATCATTTAATATTTATTTTTTATATAATTTATTTATATATAGAGATATATTTTAAATAATAATTATTATAATATCATATTTTTATTTTATTAATTTTTTAATACAACAACATATAATACTTCAAATTATATTTCGAATTATTATTTATATATACATACACACATATCTATTTACAATTAATTTTTCGTGAATTGTCGAGGGCAGTCGAAGGTCAAATGAATGTATGAAATAATTCAAAAATTTTGAGATCTCAACATTACAGACTTTGCTTATCGTCTTGGAAACATATAAAGATTAAGTTTAAATTTGGTCGGAAATTTCCGAGTCGTCACAGTACCTACCCGTTAAAGAAATTTCGTCCCGAAATTTGAGTGAGGACGTCATGGCTAACAATAAAAAGGTTTTTATGACGAATATGAGTTGATAAATAGGGTTTTATCATTATTGATAACTATAGATAAAATGATTTGATTATGTGGAGCGTTCGAGTGAAGCTGTCACAAAATATTGAGATAGATATTTAACTTTTGACGCAGATACGGTGGATTTTCGGAATTCAAGGAATTTAAAAGAAAATCTTGGAAATCTATAAGATCTGATTGTTCAAATTTTATGAAAATTATGATCTCTTTAATTAAATTCGATCATCTGTCTCGATTGCTTTGTCTGGCATTTCCACTATAAATGAACTTCTTCCGTTTCATTACTTCCTACCACTCCCATTTTCTATTCTTTAATTCATACTTCTAATTCATCAGTCAATATGCTTCATCCCGTTTTAATTCTGGATATATTCCAGACGTTTATATCGATCATTCTCCTTTTTACCACCGAAGGAATCTGTTTACTTCTACTTCGCTCTTGGGGTTATATTGTTTTTAATTCTCCTGTGTCTTTATGTTGCGATAAACATTGACATACACGGGTTGTAATTCCTATGTTGTTATCGGGCTTTGTATACTCCTTTATATTTCGGGGCTCCATGCTTTTGTTTTCACTTCAAGTCAAGCGAATAATGGTCCAGAATTCATAGGTATGGATTTTCGACTGAACATACGTATGGTTCTAAGTGAGATTGTGATAGCACGATCTTGATTGATTAAATTACCAGAATCACTGAGAATGGAACTATCAAGAATATAATTTCTTGATACATTCAGAGATTAAACAGAATGAAAGAGTTGTGTAACATGGCACATGATGATGTTATGATCTGTGAATCATCACATTCCATTAGAAACTCAGCATGACTTACTGTAATATAATCACGTTGATCAAGTGTCATTATATTATACTAACTCATGCATCAATTTCCAACACTACTTCAAAATCATTCATAATTCAAACTCAAATTTTAAAGAAATTTAGAAACTAAGTAGTTTCCTTTATGATGTAATATAGATAGCAGGAAGAGATAAATAATTTCGGACAAGAATATTTATGAAAATATCCTCAGAAATATCGAAGATATTTATGATGATATTTTGGAATTTCTAAGTTCGATGGTTGATGGAGAAAGATTTTTCGCAAGATTTTAACATGAGTACGGAGCAAGATATTCGTTGAAGGTTTCATCGGATCCAGAATTACTTGGATTCTTTGAACATATGGTATGTTACTTGTATTTGGCCTTGGTCTCCTTCATGGTTTGCTCAATATGTTTTTCAGTACCAAATTTTTTATCGAGCGTTCCTAACACTCCCTTTCTTTATCATCAAACTTTTGGCCGTTTAGACCATCTACAATTTTTCTGTTTCCTCTGCATTTAATGCTATGATATCTGAATCATCGGTTATCAATCCGAGGTGGTTTCAGGAGAATTGTGTTTTTAGATGATTAAACGCTGATGGTAATATGGTGTAATATAAAAGGTTCCCCAGTAACAATAAAAGAGCACGCATATATATCAAGGTTATAATAAGGTTGTTTCGAATGAAAAGTCGAAGTTGACTTGCTGGAGCTGTGACAAAATTGGCTACTTTGAAAAGGGATCGCAAAGTTATTTTTGCTAATAAATGCCAAAGGATCTGACGCGGCTACATGTTAAACTTTTACTCAGTTGCTGAGAGTTTCTCAGGTGCAATACTATATGCATAAATCTTTCCTTCCGTAGATGAAGTACGGTTGGTTCATCCTATCGATTGAGGTGTTTTCAAGAATTATGAAAGTTTGAATGCAGATTGGAATCGTCAAGGTACAATTAAGGTTTAAGATGAAATCAAGTGGCAACCTGAAGAATTGTTTAGTTTCATATATTATAATCAATATTTTAATTCATTTTAATTGTCCAAGGTTGGTAGTCATCAGTTGATAGTCCACAGTTGACAGTCCAATAATTCATATATAGTGTAATATATATAATATTCGAATTAATTAATACGTGTCGTGACCCGTATACATCTCAGACTCGATCACAACTCAAAGTATATATATTATTGTAGAATCAACCTCAACCCTGTATAGAGAACTCGATCATTACTGCATATAGAGTGTTTATGGTGATTCCAAATAATATATATAGATGCGTCGATATGATATGTCAAAACCTTGTATACGTGTCCCGATATTTAAAGTGCGTAAAATAAATAACAGAAAATAAATGACGATAAATAAAGTGCGTAAAGTAAATAACAGAAATTAAACGACGATAAATAAAATTGCGAGAATGTAAATTGCGATAAATAAAATGTAATACGGAATTAACAGTTAGCTAGGAACAGTTAGCTGGAAACAGTTAGCGTGGATTCTTAACAAAATTTTTCATATTGTTAATTAGTCTATTTCTAATCAATTTTTATTGTGTCCATTATTTCTTCATTATGCCACTTGTGGGATTCTAATAGGTCAAAATCCAAATATGAAATTGAATGAAAATGGTTATTCTGCGGTGAACGGATACGTATAACGGTAGTTGTAAGTAGGATAGTAAATAACTGTTGAATCAGATTCGAAGAGTGTACAGTTTAACTTATTAATGTGAAATCTAAATATTCCTCTGGTATTACCTACCCGTTAAAATATTTTCACAATTAACACTTTGTACGAAAGAATTTTTAATTACAATCTTTATGAAAACGTATATACATATACATTTTCTTCAGATGTAATCATGGATTCATTGAGTTAATACGATATTCAACTCATTTGGTTTACCGTTAGAACTAGAATACATAATCTCTAAAACATTTAGAGATCACTTAATCGTCATGAAGAACGAAGATAATCGATGTAGAACGATACGTAGAAGGATGATTATACTCGAGGTACAGAATGAGATGTTGAGGCATGGATTGTTGATGGTACTGATGCTGTTACTGATGGTACTGTTGGTGCCGATGATGTTGCTGAAGCTGGTACATTTTGCACTACATTTTCCATATTGATTACTTGAGCGCGAAGCTCGTTGACTTCTTCTATGGTTCCGGGATGATTGTCGGTCAGAACGAGTGGATGAATAAGGTTTAGAATTTTGGATAGAATATAATCGTTTCGAGATACTCTGGAAATGAGGCTGAAAATGGTGTTTCGAATATGTTCGCCGGTAAGTGTTTCAGGTTCTTCGCCAAGAGGTGAATTCGGTTGACGGAAAGGATCACCTTCTTCTTGTCTCCAATGATTAAGTAGACTACGAACCCATCAAATGAATTGGTTGATTCATTCTGGTGACTCTGCTTTCGGAGCTTAGTTGAAACTCCATATCGAAATAGATGTCGGAATCCAAGGAATTCGAATTGGTTGGGGGATTCATCTCGTACGATCAGATGAAGGATTTTTGATAAGAAATAGATTATAGGATGTAGATTAGTATCCTGCAATACATAATTTACATGTACATATATAATACTAAAATCTCATAAGTTACAGAGGTATCTACGGAACCTGTCAGGCAAATATAACAATAACAGATACGCTAAGATATGAATTAGCAGATATGCTAAGATATGAATTAGCAGATACGCTAAGATATGAATTTTGGTCTTTACACTATTCATGCAGTCAATGCAGTAAAACGTGTCTAGACTAAGAATGATAAGCAGGTAATTTCCTAAGGATGATAAGCAGATGATTTCCGAATAGAAAATGATAAGCAAAATTTTTGACATGCAGACACGGTCGAAGTCCAGACTTACTAATGCATCCTAACAACTATCAGTTAGACATTCTAATGCAAGACCTGGTTCGCTAAGACCACCGCTCTGATACCAACGGTAGAGACCCGTCCTAATCCATCCGGACAAAGTCCGTATCGATTATAAACGATTCACAATAGTTGATTTCATCACGAGGTACTTGACCTCTATATGATGTATTTTACAAACATTGCATTCGTTTTTGAAAAAACAATATTTCATTACATCGAAAGTTGACGGCATACATACCCTTTCATAATATATCTAACTATAATTGACTTAATATTAATCTTGATGAACTCAACGACTCGAATGCAACGTCTTTTGAAATATGTCATGAATGACTCCAAGTAATATCCCTAAAATGAGCAAATGCACAGCGGAAGATTTCTTTCATACCTGAGAATAAACATGCTTTAAAGTGTCAACCAAAAGGTTGGTGAGTTCATTAGTTTAACATAAATAATCATTTCATAATTTTAATAGACCACAAGATTTCATATTTCCTTTTCTCATAAACATACGTCCCATGCATAGAGACAAAAAAATATCATTCATATGGATTGAACACCTGGTAACCGACATTCACAATATACATATAAGAATATCCCCATCATTTTCGGGATCCTCCTTCGGACATGATATAAATTTCGAAGTACTAAAGCATCCGGTACTTTGGATGGGGCTTGTTGGGTCCTATAGATCTATCTTTAGAGTTCGCGTCAATTAGGGTGTCTGTTCCCTAATTCTTAGATTACGAGACTATATAAAAAGGGGCATATTCAATTTCGATCATTCAACCATATAATGTCATTTTAATTACTTGTGTCTATTTTGTAAAATAGTTATAAAAGTTGCGCATGTATTCTCAGTCCCAAAAATATATATTGCGAAAGCATTTAAAAAGGAAATAATGAAACTCACGCATATAAATATTGTAAAACAGTTAATAAAGCATTTACATGTATTCGCAGTTCAAAATATATTTCAAAAGCATTTAACAAAACAATTGTAAAAGTAGCACATGCATTCTCAGTCCCAAAAATGTAAAGAGTAAAAAGGAATCAAATGAAACTCACATATTGTATTTTGTAGTAAAAATACATATGACGAAACTGAACAATGCAGGGTTGGCCTCGGATTCACGAACCTATACCAAATATATATATTAACACATATAATAATATTTAAACAAGTTTAGGTATTAATATTAATATACTTGTTATTATATTAATAATTCATATATTATTTATTATAGTTATTACATATTAATGTTCAGAATATTCTGTAATGTATAATAATAATACTTATCTTAATAATAATAATGATATGATAATAATAATAAGGATAATAATAATAATAATAATAATAATAATAATAATAATAATAATAATAATAATAATAATAATAATAATAATAATAATAATAATAATAATAATAATAATAATAATAATAATAATAATAGTAATAATAATAAAAGAGTACAACCTTTGAAGAAAGGAGCTCTAAAAAAAAATAAAACGCCACTGCCCGAACTCGAACCTGTGACCTCTTGAATAAGCAAACACACTCCCAACCACTCATCTGTCTGTTTTTATGTGTCTTATAATGCTCGTTTATTTATTAAACAGGTACAACAAACCATTCTACCATCTTCATCATTCATTTTGATAATCTGGCCCAACATTCTTTCGGCCCAAAATAGCTTCACGAGCCCAACATTTAATTATATTGAAACCCATTATAGCAACCTAATAAGCCCAAGTAAAATTTTGTGGGTTGCTTTGGTTTTCCCTGAGTTCAACGGAATGGAATAACAACACAAAAAAAAAAAATAACGCAGCTAGCATTATTATTCATCATCATCTTCATTATTAACCTAATCGTGAATCATAATCATCATCGTCATAGAATAATTATCAATATTCATTCGTTACATCATCATACACCTCATAACCCGTCACTGTTTTTCCTTCTTTTTAAATGGGTTTCGGTTTAAACATCAAAACAGAAGCAGCAGGCTGCTGCCCTTCGACTGGAACATGTATAGCAGTTTTTCGATGGGTGTGTTTTTTTTTTAATGGTGGAGGTGGTTGATTCTCTACAGTTTGCAACAGAGAATTACGGCTACAGTCGTGGTGTTTGAGGGTGATTTTCGTGGGTTTATGAAGATGAAGATGATCGTGGTTTGAGGATGGTGTTTGTGAATTTCATCGAACTACACAGGAAGCAACCGCAGCAGTAGTTTCTGGGGACTGTGGTGGTTGTTAGTGGTCTCACGGTGGATAGTAGTTGGGCAGGAAGACAGATAACAGAAACAAAAGAATGTGGTGTAATCTTGTTCAATTGATACAAAAGTAATCACAAAAGGATAATAGAAAGAAATAAAAGTGAGAGAGGAGAGAAGATGGAAAGGAGATGTGGTGGGAGATGATCGATGAGGTCTCGGTGGTGATGGTAGTTTGTTAGAAAACAAAAAAAAAATATAAGAACAAGAAGGATGGTGTTGTGTTTCATGGTGTAGTTCGAACAATTGGTGATAATGATGATGATATGGTGGGTTTTAGGTTGTGTTAATCATACAAGGAAAGAAGGAAAAATCATACAAATGCAAGTGGGTTTTTTTTTTTTTGGTGATGGTGTCTCTTGAAGATGAAGTGGGTTTGAGGTGTAGGTGATGGCGGTTTTGATGAAAGGTGGTGGTAGCCGAGATGAGTGAAGGTGGTGATGGTTTTCGGTTACAAGCGGGAAGGTAATGGTGATTAGAGTGTATCATGTATCTATTTCTTTATATATATTTATATACATATAACTTTGTTTTATCAAAGTAAGAAACAGAAATAGAGATGTATGTACTAGTAATGCAAGTGGATGTTTAAATAAGTGGTGATTGACTACAAGGGTGTTTGTGTGGTGTTGACAAGAAACATAAAATAAATTACAGCAAATGGGTTTGGTGGGTGTTGAAATCACAAGAGAATAAGGAAGATTTGAAGTGGTGGTGAGTGTTTGTTCCATATATCCATCTATTACATATGTAAATATATAGATATATACCTCGTAGGGTGATCCAAGTGGAGAAAAAGAAAAACAATCACAAAAGTGAATTCCCATAATTTCAATGTTTAAATAGTTAGCCGCCTGTTATTTGGTGTATATGTATATTATATACAGATACATGGAAAAGTTGTAAAAGAAAACTATCCCATTTGAATTTAAAAGTATCCACTCACTACAATAATAATTCTCGTGAAGATTAATTGTTCTTATGCTACTGATATCAATTCAGGGAGTGTTAAATCGTGCTCCGTTGTTTACTCAGTGGCGAATAAAAAGTCTTCAGAAAAATTTCAAAATTTTAGATTAACTATATTTATTTATTTTGGCCATTATGGTATAAAATTCGATCATTAACCTATTAAATAAAAATTACTTCAACTGTCTCTCTCATTTATGGGTGAAATATAAAAAGTGTTAAAACTTAACAAATAGTTCCTAAATACATTTTTAATAAGCCTAAAATTTATAGAACTCATTTTCGTATCACCTTTTATTTTAAAATTATATAAGTTTGAATTTAACTTGCTTAATATCAATCGAAACATCAAACAAGTATTACAATCATTTAATATTTATTTTTTATATACTTTATTTATATATAGAGATATATTTTAAATAATAATTATTATAATATCATATTTTTATTTTATTAATTTTTTAATACAACAACATATAATACTTCAAATTATATTTCGAATTATTATTTATATATACATACACACATATCTATTTACAATTAATTGTTCGTGAATTGTCGAGGGCAGTCGAAGGTCAAATGAATGTATGAAATAATTCAAAAATTTTGAGATCTCAACATTACAGACTTTGCTTATCGTCTTAGAAACATATAAAGATTAAGTTTAAATTTGGTCGGAAATTTCTGGGTCGTCACAGATGGTGAGCCACTGATTATTTACGGAGAGAGATGTAACTCGAAGCTGAACCTCATTAGTTGCATGAAAGCACAAAACATCATGAAGAAAGGACGTCTTGCTGTTTTAGCGCATGTGAAAACATTTGAAACCGAGGTGAAGAGCGTGGATGATGTAAGAATTGTGAACGAATTTTCCGATGTCTTTCCAGAAGAATTTCCTGGATTACCACCATCGAGGGTAGTGGAGTTTCAGATCGATTTAGTGCCAGGAGCTGCACCTGTAGATCGCGCACCTTATCGACTCGCACCTTCCGAAATGCAAGAGTTGCAGAGTCAACTACAAGAACTGCTAGACCGTGGATTTATCCAACCAAGTTCTTCGCCTTGGGGCGCTCCTGTTTTGTTTGTGAAGAAGAATGATGAATCATTCCGCATGTGTATCGACTACCGCAAACTCAACAAATTGACGATCAAGAATCGGTATCCCCTTCCCTGAATTGATGAATTTTTTCGATCAGCTACAAGGATCAAGCGTTTACTCTAAGATCGATTGGTGATCCGGTTATCACCAGTTGAGGGTGAAGGAGAGTGATGTGATGAAAACTACGTTCAGAACTCGTTATGGTCATTATGAGTTTCTCGTGATGCCATTCGGTTTAACCAACGCACCTGCCATGTTTATGGATCTCATGAATCGTGTATGCAAGCCATACCTGGATAAGTTCGTTATCGTCTTCATAGATGATATCCTCATCTACTCTAAAAGCGAAGAAGAACGTGAGCAACATCTTTGACTAGTGCTTGAACTCTTGATATAAGAGCAACTTTATGTCAAATTCTTCAAGTGTGAGTTTTGGTTGAAGGAAGTCCAATTTCTGGGTCATATTGTGAGCGATCAAGGTATCAAAGTTGATCCCACAAAGATTGAAGCTATCAGCAAGTGGGAAACCCCCACTACTCCGACTCATATTCGCCAATTTTTAGGTCTCGCCGGTTACTATCGAAGATTTATTGAAGGTTTCTCTCTGATTACGCGTCCTTTGACCGCGCTGACTCACAAAGGGAAAAATTTCGTTTGGGAAATCGAACAAGAATCAGCATTTCAAACCTTGAATTAGAAATTGACCACCGCACCTATCTTATCACTTCCTGAAGGCAGTGACGACTTCGTTGTGTATTGTGATACCTCGAAAAATGGTTTTGGTTGCATATTGATGCAAAGAACGAAGGTCATTGCTTATGCTTCTCGTCAACTGAAGATTCACGAGCGAAACTACACTACTCACAATCTCGAACTTGGAGCCGTTGTTTTTGCGCTCAAATTGTGGAGACACTATCTTTATGGAACTAAAAGTACTATCTTCACTGACCACAAAAGCCTCCAACACATATTCGATCAGAAACAACTGAACATGAGACAGCAACGATGGATCGAGACGCTGAACAACTATGATTGTGAACTTCGTTACCATCCTGGCAAGGCCAATGTCGTAGCTGACTCCTTGAGAAAAAGGAGAGGATGGCACCTCTTCGTGTTCGGGCCCTGAACATCACCATTCATTCAAATCTCAATAGCCAGATCTGAGTAGCTCAAGATGAGGCTCTCAAGGAAGAGAATATTTCTCATGAACAGTTGAACATTCTCGTCTCTCGATTCAAGGTTAAGGAGACAGGACTCCGATACTTCGCCGGAAGAATTTGGGTGCCTAGTTATGGGGATTTGCGAAGCCTCATTCTAGACGAAGCCCACAAGTCAAGATATTCGATTCATCCCAGAGCCGGTAAAATGTACCACGATCTCAAGGAACAGTATTGGTGGCCAAATCTTAAGAAGGATGTTGCAACTTATGTTGGGAAGTGTTTGACATGTTCAAAGGTTAAGGCCGAACATCAAAGGCCACCTGGGTACTTCAGCAACCAAAAATCCCGCAATAGGGAAAGGATAACGATGGACTTCATTACGAAACTACCAAAGACGGTGGGCGGATACGATACCATCTGGGTTATCGTTGACCGTCTTACCAAATCTGCACAATTTTTAGCCATGAAGGAAACTGATACGATGGAGAGACTCGCTCAACTATACATAAAGGAAATTGTATCTCGTCATGGTGTGCCCTTATCGATTATTTCAGACCGAGATGCCCGTTTTTCTTTCAGATTTTGGCATTCTTTGCAAGAAGCCTTAGGAACCCGTCTCGACATGAGTAATGCGTATCACCCACAGACCGACGGACAAAGCGAACGCACGATTCAGACTTTGAAGGACATGTTGCGTGCTTGTGTTATTGATTTTGGAAAGGCTTGGGAAAGGCATTTTCCGCTAGCCAAGTTCTCTTACAACAACAGTTATCATTCGAGTATTAATGCGGCACCTTTCGAAGCGTTGTATGGCCACAAGTGCTGTTCTCCTATTTGTTGGGCCGAAGTAGGTGAAATGCAAATCACCGGACCAGAGGTAGTCCATGAAACAACTGAGAAGATTGTCCAAATTCAAGCGAGACTCAAGACTGCCCGTGATCGCCAAAAGAGTTATGCCGACCTTAAACGTAAAGACTTCGAATTCAACGTGGGTGATCGTGTAATGTTGAAGGTCGCACCTTGGAAAGGTGTGATTCATTTTGGAAAGCGCTGAAAGTTAAACCCGCGATACATTGGTCCTTTCGAAATCTTGGAGCGTGTTGGACTTGTTGCTTACCGTCTAGATCTTCCGACTTAATTGAGCTCAGTTCATCCTACCTTCCACGTATCGAATTTGAAGAAGTGTCTTGCTGAACCGGAACTTGTCATACCGCTGAAAGAACTTACGATTGATGACAAACTCCACTTCGTGGAGCAACCTGTCAAAATTATGGACCGTGAGGTCAAAACTTTGAAACGCAACAAGATTCCGATCGTCCGAGTCCGATGGAATGCCAAACGAGGACCTGAGTTTACCTGGGAACGAGAGAATCAAATGATACAGAAGTATCCTCACCTTTTCCCAACTCCTCCATCTACCTCAGCTTAAAATTTCGGGACGAAATTTTCTTTAACAGGTGGGTAATGTAACGACCCTGGATTTTTCCAACGTATATTATTAATATTTATTATTAATGCTTGCATTTTAATAAATGTATTTTTATACATTTTACTTGTTACCGTATTTGATTTTTTTTCATGTCCCGACTTGTCTTTGTGACACACGTACTTTTCAAGAATAATATTTAGAATATTATTTACATTCATGTTTAATTATTATTAATCATTTTTATTTAACTAATGTAAGTAGTTAATTACTTGGGCTTTTTATTTATTTGTTGGTTACTTGGACTTGGGCTTTTATTATATGGACTTGAAAGCCCACCCTGCTTTCTTAATGGACTACTTGTAAGCCCACTTTTATGCTAGTAATTTATTAATGTTAAGCATGGATTAATTAGTTAATGAGGAGACAAATTATTCAAGCATGAAAGACCATTTATCCATACATTTAACTTATTACCTCTTCTTAGCTTACACCTTCATCCCACACTTGAAAGTGAGAATTTGACTTCCCCTTTGGGCACCATGAAACCGTCGGCCATAGCTAGGAGGGAGGAGAGTTCTTTTTTCATTTTTTTGTTACTTATACACTAGTATCATCTCATTTTACACACACACTCATACACCACTTCATTTTCTCTCAACATTTTCTCTCAAACTTTGTAAGTAGCAACTTTATTTCTTCTTTCTTTTTCTTCTTTAAAACCGAATCCATCATCATTATTTTAATTACTTGCTTTGTTACTTGTTGTTTGTTGTTGTTAAAGATCAAGTTATCTAGCTTGAATCTTCATGTAATCTTGTTACTTCCATCTCTATTTGATGAAGAACCAAGAACAAGGATCTATGTTTCTATAACTTATGGTTCTACACTTAAATGTTTTAAAGATCTAAAGTTCATAAGCTTTATGATCTTACTTGTGTTCATGTTTTGTAGACTTAAAGTTACTCTCCTAAGATCCAAACTTTGATTTGAATCTTCTTAAGTATGAAACAAACATGAACATAATACTTGTAACTTTAGTTATTTCTTTCTTTTGTAAGTACTTTAAAGTTGTGATATTGTTAATTTGGTCAAGTATTACTAGTTAAACTTGATCTCATTCATCTTGAAACTAAAGTTAAACTTTGTAAGTTCAAGAACATGGAAGTTTAACTTTCTAGTTATAACTTCACACACTTATGTTGGATCTAAGTTTTTATAGCTTATGGTCTTCTAATTTTTTTTTAAAACAAGAGCTTATAAGCTTACATACATATTACAAGATAAAAATCTAAGTTTCATGACTTATGGTTTCATTAAAGTGAAGATCCAAGTTCTATAACTTAGGGTTTAACTTAAGAACACTAGATCTAGACTTTTTAGTCTAGGATCTTCAAGATCTAACTAAGAACTAAAGTTCTACAACTTAAGATCTTGTTTACCTAGGTTACTTTCAAGTTATGGCTTAATATTACTTTTAGAACTCATGTATGTGTCGGATCTAAGATCTTGATGTAACTTTGGTTCATCAACCTTCATACAACTCTTAAGTGAGTTGTGCTACATATCTTAGATTTACACTAGTTTCATGACGGTTAAAACTTGGTAAAGATGATGCAAACACATCAACGATTTGTACACTTGAAGCTATAAGCATCAAGGATGAGAACCGTGATGAGCATCAAGCACCAAGAACCCACCAGAACACTTTGCTTACTATTTTTTGGGTCTGATCAGTAACCTGGGCTACTGGAAAAGTTGATTTCCAATTATTTCGGTTCGAGTAGATGATTTTCCATTTAGTCCTCGTCTTAATCCGAGTTACGGTTTAGGATTTATAGCCTTCTGAAAGTCACTACACCCTTTTAACGTTATGCTAAAATTTCTAACCTACTCGCACTTAAACCGTCGCCACGGTCAAATGAAGATGATTTTGGTTCTGTAAATTGGTAAGAAACTGGGGGACTCATATACGGAGCCATAGAAACTGGTCTCACCTCATTTCAGTTTGTATAGAGGTCGTGGTGGCTGAATGAAGTCAGCCTTTGTTTTGAACTCTATTCTTGATTGAAACTTACTTTACACTTTTTGATTAATGATGAATGATGATGATACTTAAGACCTAATTTACATACTTTTATACCTTTGGGAACGATTTACTGACTTATTAACTTTTGACTTAGGTTGAGGACCTTTCGGACCAACTACTTGCTTACTTGTCTCGTACCGACTTTACTACTTTTCACTGTGAGTTATAGCATCCCTTTTTACTTTAACTATTTTAGGAACTGAGAATACATGCGCGTTTTACGTTTTACATACTAGGCACGAGTACTTAAACTTATTATATGTGTGGGTTATACAACGACATAAACTTTCCCCTTATCTCGGTAACGTTTAGTCATTGGTCTTTGAACCGGTGAACGCGAATCTTAGATATGGATCCATAGGGTTTGACATCCCCACTCGGGCTAGTAGCACTAGTATTTAACGGGTATTTAATACTTCGTAAACTTACACACTCGCCAAGTGTACTTTTAGGGGGTGATATTACGTTAAGTTAGTTACCAAGTGCCCACGGTCGAACATATACTTTTCATACTGTTTTGAAACACTGAAATCTCGTGGCCTACCTTACATTACTGTTATACTTAAACTATAGATCACCAACATTCGTGTTGACGTTTTTAAGCATGTTTTCACAGGTACTTAGAGGTTTGGTTGCTTCCGCTGTAGTTGTCATGCTGTTTAGACTCCCGCTGCGTTTATTAGAGATGTCTTCGCATGAAACATTTATTTTGCATTCAAACTATGTTACTTTTGAAACGATGAATTTGTAACGACCTTTGGGTCACGTACTATTATTATTGCCTTCTATTCGTAGAAGCACACTATCGGTTGTAAAAATTTTAATGTTGGTTAAGACATCACTCCGTTTTATGAATGCAAACTTATTTTAAAACATCATATAATGTTTGACCTTGTAATGATCCTGTTGTTGATGATCCGTACACGTTAATTTTGTATGGGGCGTCACAGATAACGTGACACAAAGGTCGTTACAAATTCATTATTCAAAATAACATAAGTTTCGAATGCAAAATAAAAGTTCCATGATTGAGACATCTCTAAGTAATGCAGCGGAAGTCTAACACATCGAGTCTGTAACAGCAAGTCTATAACACCAAGACAGTAAGTCTAACAGCGGAAGCAACAACGTCTAAACACCTGAGAAATACATGCTTAAAAGTCAACACGAATGTTGGTGAGCTATACTTTGTATTCATTAATGTAATGTAGACCACGAGATTTCGTATTCAAAATAGTATGAAAAGTATATGCTTATCCGTGGGCACCCGGTAACTAACTTAATGTAATAACAATACCCCCTAAAGGTATACTTGGCGAGTGCGTATGTCCTCGAAGTATCAAACACCCGTTAAATGCTAGTGCGACTAGCCCGAGTGGGGATGTCAAACCCTATGGATCCATATCTAATATTCGCGTTCACCGGTTCAAAAACCAATGATTAAACGTTACCGTGCTAAGGGGAATATTTGTGTTGTTATATCACCCACACATATATAAAGTTTAAGTACTTGTTTCTAGTA
The DNA here is from genome assembly GCF_046630445.1 of Rutidosis leptorrhynchoides. Classification (NCBI taxonomy): domain Eukaryota; kingdom Viridiplantae; phylum Streptophyta; class Magnoliopsida; order Asterales; family Asteraceae; genus Rutidosis; species Rutidosis leptorrhynchoides. Next base: position 172,717,249 of record NC_092333.1, read on the forward strand.
TGTAAAATATAAAAAGCGCATGTATTCTCAGTCCTAAAAATAGTAAAGTAAAAAAGGGAAGCTATAACTCACTGTGAATAAGCAGTAAAAGTTTATATGAAAAGTATGCAAGTAGTAAGTCGGTCCGAAAGGTCGTCAACCTAAGTCAAAGGTCACTAAGTCAGTATATTGCCCCCAAAAGTTTAAAAGCGAATAAATTAAGTCTTAAGTATCATCATCATCATCATTATCATCATACGTAAAATATAAAGTAAGTTTTCAACAAGAATAGAGATCGAAACAAAAGGCTGACTTCGGACAGCTGCTACTACCTCTATACAAAACAAAAAGATGCGTGGTCAGTGGCCGAGGCTCCGTATTGAAGTCCTCTAACCGATTTAAAATATTTAGATCCTAACTCGATGTCGTTTGACCGTGGCGACAGTTCAAGCGCGAGTATGTCAGAATTTTCAGCACGTCTTTACAAGGGCGTAGTGACTTTCGGAAGGCCATAAATCCTAAACCGTATATCGGATTTAGACGAGTCCTAAACAAAAAGTCATCTACTCGAAACGAGATATCTGAAAATCAACTTTCCAGAAGTCCTAGGAGTTTGATCAGACCCAGAAAACAGCAAAAAAGTGCTCCGATGGGTTACTTGGTGCTTGATGCTCATCACGGTTCTCATCTTTGATGCGTGTAAGCTTCAAGTGTACAACTCTTTGATGTTTTAACATCACTTTGACCAAGTTTCAACCATAAACACACAACTAAGAGTAAAAGCTAACATTCTACAAGTTTTGAACATCAAGGTTGCCTCTTTATTGCATAAACACAATAAAGCTTCAACCTTTGTCCTTTTTACGCAAGTTTATGCATCTTCATCGTATGAGACGATGAAGACTTGATCTTTATCATCATAACAATCACAAAAAGTTCCAAGTAAGTAAGATCTACAATGATAACTTAGATCTCAAGTATTAAGAAAATCCTAAGCTAGAAAGCTTGGATCTTTACAAGATTAATGAGACCATAAGCTAGAAAGCTAAGATCTAATGAAAGTAATGAGACCATAAGCTAAAAAACTAAGATCTTTAACAAAATAATGAAACCCTAAGCTAAAAAGCTTGGATCTTTAATGTTCTTGAAGATCCTTAAAGCAAAAGACTAGATCTTCAAGTTACATGAAGATCATAAATACAAGTTTTGATCTTTTTAACAAAATAAAGGAATCATAAGCTAGAAAACTTAGATCCAACAAAGTAATGAAGATTCAAAACTATAAAGCTTGAATCTTTTATGTTCTTGAAGGATTCAAACCAAAGTTTGAATCTACAAAATATAACAAGATCAAGAAGCTAAAAAGCTTGATCCTTACATGATGATGATGATGTCGAAAATGGGAAGGGAAGAAGAAGAAGAAGAAAATTTAAAACTTACACTTTTTAGAGTGAGAAAGGCTAGAGAGAAAATTAGAGAGTAAGTGTATGTAAAATGTGAATGAGATTAAGTGTGAAATGGGTGAGGTTTGCTTGGTATTTATAGGGTGGTGAGGTGGTGATGACCGTGGGTATAGGGGGGACAAATGGGACACCTTTTTTTGCTTTTTGGTTAATGGTGGTCTAAAGTTGGTGCTTATGTTGGGATCCCAAGCAACAATTGTGATTATGGTTAACAAAAATGCTAGTATGTTCCCTCTAATAAATGTGTATTTGTCTTACATTTATATAGGTCATAAACTTATTAAAATTGGGCTAATTAAATAGTCCATTAGCTAGAGTAGGGTGGGCTTAAGTCCAACAAGGTAGAAAGTCCAACAAGACTAACTAGTGAGCATAAGTAAACTACTAAGCGTAATTAAGCAACCAAAAGCCCAAGTAATTGTTATTAGAAAATAACAATTAGTATTTCGTAGTCATAATATTCCAATTACGACAAAAGTTAAACGTGTACCAAAACACATAGCTCGTTCTCAACGTCACGTGAGTCTAAAGGTCGTAAAAGCATTTGGGGATCAAGTTAAGTAACTAAGTATTTAATGGAACGTTGTATGATATTAACGAAAGCAATTAATCATGAAATAAGATCCCAGAATATAAACCAACACAGTACGCACAAATACGCAGTTTCTCAGTTTCGCAGAAAGTAACAAGCACAAAAGTAAGTCGAAAAAGTCAGGTCGTTACACCTGGGCTTCTGGAAAATTTTATTTCCAGATAGTTCAGTTCGAGTAAATGACTTTTCATTTAAGACTCGCCTAAATTCGATATAAGGTTTAGTATTTATAGCCTCCCGAAAGTCAATACGCCTTTATAACGACGTGCTAAAAATTCTGACCTACTCGCGCTTGAACCGTCGCCACGGTCAAAAGACATCGAGTTAGGATCTGAAAATTAGATAGTGGTAAAAGAACTCACATACGGAGCCTTGGCCACTGACCGCGCGTCATTTCATTTTGTATAGAGCTCGTAGCAGCTGAATGAAGTCAGCCCTTTGCTTCGATCTCTATTCTTGTTGAAAACTTACTTTACTTTTTACGTATGATGATGATGATGATGATGATGATGATGATGACACTTAAGACATAACTTATTTACTTTTAAACCTTTTGGGATGATTTACTGACTTAGTAACCTTTGACTTAGGTTGAGGACCTTTCAGACCGACTTACTACTTGCTTACTTATCTCGTATCGACTTTTACCGCACATTCACTGTGAGTTATAGCTCCTTTTTTACTTTAACTATTTTTGAGACTGAGAATACATGCGCTTTTTATGTTTTACATACTAGACATGAGTATTTAAACTTTATATATGTGTGGGTGATATAATGGCACAAATTTTCCCCTTAGCTCGGTAACGTTTAACTATTGGTTTATGAACCGGTAGACGCGAATCTTAGATATGGATCCATAGGGTTTGACATCCCCACTCGGGCTAGTCGCGCTAGCATTTAACGGGTGTTTAATATTTCGTCTGTTTTAACGCACTCGTCAAGTGTACTTTTAGGGGGTGATATATTATTTTACCTTAAGTTAGTTACCAAGTGCCCACGGTTAAGCATATACTTTCATAATGTTTTGAATACGAAATCTCGTGGTCTACATTACATTGTTGATTACAATAAAACTATAGCTCACCAACATTCGTGTTGACATTTTAAAGCATGTTATTTCTCAGGTGCTTAGACGTTTGTTGCTTCCGCTGTATTAGACTCGCTGTTAGACTTGCTGTGTTAGACTTCCGCTGCATTGTTTAGTGATGTCTCAATCATGGAACTTTTATTTTGCATTCACAACTTATGTTACATTTGAACAACGGCTTTGTAATGACCTTTGTGTCACGTACTTATATTAATACTTTCTATTCGTAGAAGCACGCTATCTTTTGTAAAACGCTATCTTTTCATGAATACAAACTTGTTTTAAAACAGCATATAGTGTTGTAACCTTGTAATGGACATGTTGTTGATGATCCGTACACACTGATTTTGTATGGGGCGTCACATTTTGTATCAGAGCATTGGTTGTAGGGAATTAGGTTGTATTAGTGTGTCTTGATCGAGTCGAGTAGGATTCACTAATAGGACTAATCTACAACTTTCTTGTTTACTTGTTTCTGCGGAACTACTGCATGCTACCGTTTGCTATAACTGCTATATGTTAATGCCTCTACTGCATGATACTATCTGTTTTGATTGCATGTTACTTCTATTTGATGCTGTTACTATTACCATGCTATGTACTGCTAGGATGCTGTAGTGCCTGATTACGTGCTTGCTATATGTCTTACTGACATGGAAAAAGTTATTTTTTCTTGTTCAGATGTTGGACATTCCGCCTATTATCATTGATTTGGAGAGTGACTCAGATTCATCTGCTACTTCGCCTACTATTGTTGCTGACTCACAGATCCCGTCACCGCTACCCTCCGACGACTCTGACGATTCATCTTCTGGAGATAGTAGAAAAGCGCTTGACCTCATGGATATCTCAGACGGAGACGAGGATCCCGAGGAGATTCCAGCTCCACCCAGCCCTAGACTCCCGGGACCACAGCACCATTCCGGTGGTACTGTGATCCCTGGGGGAGACGGGGACGGTCTCTTCTGTAACGAGCGTGAACATTGGGTTAGACGCACCGCTTATGGACGTGTCGTACCGATTACACCTGACAGATATCGACTTATGACCGCCGGCCAGACACATTCTCCCGTACATGACGTACCTGCACCACCTTCGGATGATTTAGACAGTTCGCCATCGGATGAGACTAGCGAGGAGGATCTCGAGGAGAATTCTGATGAGGACCCCGAGGAGGAGCCCGTGCAGCCACCCTCTACCCCGCCAAAGAAGCGGTACCGCTTCGATGGTACCGTTATTCCAGGGATTAATGGAGGTAAGCCGTTCGTGAACGTACATGGACTGTTGGTTAGGGTCACCGCCCGTAAGCGGGTTGTGCCGTATCCTGCTGATCCATTCGAGCGTAAGGTTGCCCGTTATCCGCCATCTACTTCTGGTACACCGTCTGCACCACCGACGCCACCTGCACCACTAGCACCACCTGCCCCACCGGCATCTCCCACCATAAAGGAGCTGACGAGGGAAGTGCGTACCCTGCGTGCCCGGGTGACTGAGCTCGAGGACCAGGTGTCCCACCTGATGGACATCATTTAACCACCCTCACCCTAGGACTGTTGTATTAGATTTCTTTATGTATCCCGTTAGTAGTTTCCTGTTTTCATTTATGTATTGTACGAACCTTATGAAGCTGTATGCAAATTTTCTTATTATGAATGGAACTACCGTTGTTTGAATTATTGTGCGGCGTTTTATTTAAGTTATTACATGATGGTTTTTGTGATATCTGCAACTAGTTTGTCATGTTTAGTTAACGTGTATTGTGTTGTTTCCATATTGATTACCTATTACTATAATATTATGAATTATTGAGTAATGGATTTTGACTTAAGTCGAAATTTTTGTTTGGAAGATCGATGGCAAACGGAAGAGTTCCAAGGGAAATGCCCACAACAGCACAGATTGAGGAGATGATAGCTGCTCGAGTAGCCACAACCATGACAGATGCCAACCCCCAAGCTCCACCGGCTAACCAGAACATTCAGAACGGGTACACTTATAAGGAATTTCAGAGTTGCAAGCCCCACAATTTCAGTGGTACTGAAGGGCCAGTTGGGCTGACGAGATGGTTTGAAAAGTTGAAATATGTGTTCCGTGTGAGTAACTGCTCCGAAGTGAATAAGACCAAGTTCGCATCCTGCACAATGTCGGATGGCGCTTTGACTTGGTGGAATACGTTAAATCTTAATTAAACCAACAGAACTATCAATCGAATTCTCGATATGTTTTTATTTTCCCAGTTTTAATTCGGTTAGATTTTTAGGTTAATCGATTTGAAATCAACACCCTGAGCAAGAGTTACAATAGTTACGGTAAAATGTACCGTGAAAATTTGATTAATTCACTTATATTTATGTATTAGCAATTGTATCGTTCAAACAACTTTTACATAAAAATCATAAAAATGATGGATATATTTTGAATGGATCTATCATCATCCATAAAAACACTTAAACTTGCCAGGGTATTTAAAAAAAGATTTTGAACAAACTAGTTGTGGCGCCCTCGCGATGTGACGGAAGAACGTTAGCTAAATTCGATTATGAAAAGTAAAGAAAAAAGTAGAAGCAAATGACATAAACTGAAAAAAAAAAAAAAAAAAAAAAAAAAAAAAACCTCAAAGTATAAAAAAATCAAATAATAACAATAACAATTATATTAATAGTAGCAACATTAACGATTTGTAATAAATGAAAGTTATGTGGTTGATTCTTAGTAAATGGAATGTTATGTGTTTGATTTCTAATAAACGTAAAGTTAAACCATAATAATAATAATGGTTGTGGTTGAATTACGGAAGATTGAAAGTTTGTTGTAAAATTAGAAAAACCATAAATTTCACTAATTATAAGGTTTTACCTTTTAGTATATACAGGGACGGAGCTTAGAGTAACCCGGAGGGGGTATCCGCCCCACCTGGATTTAACGGATAAAAAAACTTTTACACTAATTTTTTTTTTTTTTACAAAAAAATAAGGTTTTTATTAGTGTTTACCCCCGCTGAAAATAAAAAAATTATTAAATTTTCGCATCTGTCCCATCTGTCTTCAAGTTCAAGTTCCGTCACTGAGTATATAGTATAATATAATATAATATAATTACAATTATATGGTCGATTTATAATGAATGAGAGGTTTTTATAAAATGTGAAAAGTTTGTGGTAAGCTTATAAAAATTATAAAGTTCACTATTGTAAAGAGTGTGGTTGAATTTAAAAAAAAAGTTTGTTATAAGTTTGTGAGCTTTGTGAAGCTCAGTATTCATTTTCTCTATGTCTTTTAGATATATTGAGAAAATTATACAACATTTTTAAAATTAACTTTTTGGTTAATAGTGTATCTCTTTATATAACGAGCCAAACAAAAAGAAGGTTTCCGTACATCATTTGTTTTTTGTGATCTCTAAATCCATTTCCCCAAAACTGTAAAGTGAAATCAATAATTCGTCCCCACATCCCTCGTTGCCAGCTCAGTAGTACCCACTGCCACATCACTTTTTTCCCCAAACTTCATATATACTCTCATTCTTTTAAACATGCATATACATATACATATACATATACATTATACTCATTTTGGGGCTTTTTCTGAAGATTAATTTCTTACAATACATGGGTGAGATTTCTTCTTCCTCTCATCTTCTTCTACTTTATTTTGCCTCTATTTCCTGCTAAAAATCCTGTTTTTTAGGGTTTCAAAACTTATTTGTTGAATGCTGGTTTTATCTTTTGAGCATCGGATAGATTATAGATATATGTCATCTGTTTGTATTAGCCTGTTTCTTATTTGTAGTATTTGTGATCTCTCAAATTGATTTTTATCTTAACTGATTATGTTAACTTTAACTATCTTATGAATGAAAAGCAAAAAAAATGTGTTTTATTTATTTAATATTTAACTTATAAAAAATCAATTTGTGAAAATTCTAGTGATCCTGTTCAATTTTATTTGTTATATATGTATCTATATTGTGAAACTTGCAACCTATGACCATAAAAACCAGAAAACTGAAACTCATCTTAATGAAGTGATCTCTTACATTGGCTAATTTATCATGTTAACTGCTATTTGTTTTATGTATAACAATATAAAGTGTGGAAATTTTTTCTCTCTCTACGAACAGCCAATTTATTCGTTTAGTTTGCTTTTATATTGGTTCCATACGTACTAATTTAATTCGTAATCTGTTGTTGTTCATCCTTTTTGTAGTAATCATAAGTTAATTAGTCCAAGACTGAAGCCGATTGACTTGTTAATCATCAATGCCGGAGCCACTTAACTTCTACGTATTCATGACCTATGACAACCTCACCCAAAACAGCCTCGTGAGTTCCCTTTTTTGTATACTAGGCCTATTTACCATCATCAAATTATCCTTTTTATTTATTATTTATTTACTTTCATAATATATTTTATTTTATTTTCTACAATCAGAGAATTCCCATTGAGTTTACTAAAGAACATATGAAGGAGATTCAGTCGAACGACAACATCATACTAACGGTTTCAGATAACAAAAATTGGCCTGTCGGTTGGCAAAACTCGACTAATGGCCAACTCTTGCTACAAAAAGGCTGGCCGAATTTTGCTGAGCATTATCATATAAAGATTGGGCTGTTGTTACTCTTTTATCATCAGGGAAGTTCCAATTTTCATGTTCAAATATTTGACCGAAACAGTTGTGCGATAACTTGCTTTCCATTCGCTAAATCCTCCGAAATCAGTCAACACGTGCTGCAATCACATTCTAATGTTCAAGAAATGAAAGGCAAGATTCTTACTAACATATCTAGAATACATATATATTTCTAGGCTTCTAGCATCACACTAAAAAAAGTACGTTTATGTTTTGAACTTATAATTTTTATACGCACAAGCCTGCGTGTTAGCAGAACACATCATTATCCCAATTAACCAACCCTTTTAGTTCTCTTTAAATATATAGGTGGAGCAGTGAACACTGAGTTCGCACCGAAAAGGAGGTCAAAATGCACCGAGTTAGCACCGAAAAGTAGGTCAAAAAGCAGAGAGCGTAAATCAGACAATCATATTCTGTCAGTTGTTGTAACTGCTTCCAACTTAAAGTCTCATAGATTGGTAATGATTCTCAATTAATTTGGAATCATGATTATTTATGTATTTTATTTTTCTTCTATTACCATATGATAATAATTATAATGATATGCTACTATCCCCCTTTTTTATTTTCTTTTACAGTATCTATCGACCGCGTTCTGTAGATGTTTGACTGGTGAAAAGAAATGTGGAGACTTCATGCTTCAGACAGCTACAGGGAGAAACTTGGGTCTAATTAAATGCAAGGAGTACGAGAAATTCGGTAGACTTTATGGTAAAAACTGGAAGAAATTTTGTAACGACAAGCATCTGGATGTGCGTGATGTGTGTGATTTTGAGCTGATAAATGAGGTCGAAAAAGTGCTGAAAGTCACTATCGTTCGGGCTAATAAGCCGCATTAATATAATTAGAAATTAAGTTTAGATGATAAATACGTTTGTTATTGGGTAAAATCGTACTATGTTGGTCTAATATGGTGATGATGTTGGTAGTGACTTGTACCTATCTAGTGTTGCACTGATGTTATGTATTTAACTAAATGCTCATCACATTGTGTTATAGTTACCTATATATAAAAAATTATTGATTGTTATAAAAGTTAAATTGGATGTTAATTTTATTATTATTATAGATATTGTATAGTAGATTTTTTGAGTATAAATATGTGTGTTATGAGTTTATAAAACACACACTAAATATATTCTCTCATATTCTCTCTATATACTTATTAGTAGTCTACAATCAAGAACTAGGCCACTAAAGGTAGTTATAAGCCTACTGAATTATAACACGTTATCAGCACGAAGTGCTCCGTATAATCAAGGTTTATCTAAGCAAGCACACGTCACTAATCAAGGTAAGAAATTATCTAACTTTTATTAACTTCACTAACATTTATATTTATGTTATTTAAGTTATATATGGTCGGTTATACCGCCTGAATTATATTTCTGTAATCTAACTTTTATTAACTTCACTAACATTTATATTTATGTTATTTAAGTTATATATGGTCGGTTATACCGCCTGAATTATTTTTCTGTAATCTAACTTTTATTAACTTCACTAACATTTATATTTATGTTATTTAAGTTATATATGGTCGGTTATACCGCCTGAATTATATTTCTGTAAACTAACTTTCATTAACTTCACTAACATTTATATTTATGTTATTTAAGTTATATATGGTCGGTTATACCGCCTGAATTATATTTTCTGTAATCTGACTCTTATTAACTTCACTAACATTTATATTTATGTTAATAAGACCTCATGATTGTACGCAACACGTCATTTGACAACACGGTACTTTATGTACGCAGCACGTCATTTGACAACACGGTACCATGGGTCGAGATTAATTCTGATCAATACGAATACGATGGGGTCTTTATATGTTATCTAACATTTATGATTACTTATGCAATTAATCATTATTTATTTCATGCATACTAATGTTTATTCTTAAAAGTAAATCTTAAAAGTTAAAATAAGAAAAAATAGTTTGTATTTTTATTAAAAGTAAATCTTAAAAGTTAAAATAAGAAAAAGTAGTTTGTATTTTTATTAAAAGTAAATCTTAAAAGTTAAAATAAGAAAAAGTAGTTTGTATTTTTATTAAAAGTAAATCTTAAAAGTTAAAATAAGAAAAGTAGTTTGTATTTTTATTAAAAGTAAATCTTAAAAGTTAAAATAAGAAAAGTAGTTTGTATTTTTATTAAAAGTAAATCTTAAAAGTTAAAATAAGAAAAAAAATCTTGTCCTTTATATTACTCATACGCGTTTTGATATAGTGACTTTATTCGTTAACGTCAACTAACGACGTTACAACGGTCATATATACATAACGGTTGTTAACGTCAACAGACGACGTTACAACAACTATATTTTTCAAATATAAAATAAACATCTCCGTTTTCACATTTTCACAAATCAATCTTCATTTTTCAGATTACTACTCTCAAAAAGTTTTTGTAAAAATGATTCACACAAGGATGATTTTTCCTATTGTATTGGTCATATTAACTATCATCATTGTTGCTAATATACCACCGGGTGAACCTATATTCTATCCTGCCCTTGTGGTTTTATTATTTGTAATCATACCATTATTCTGTTGTTTGCTGTTTATGAATTTAAAATGATTCTAATTTCATTTTATTATTTGTCTATGAATAGAAGTTGATTATGATTATGATTTATGTTATTCATCTTTATGATAATAGAAAATGTCGAATTTGAAAAGGCTTAAATTTGCTCATTTAGAACAAGTGGGAACAACTACTTAACATGGGTTATGAATGTAGAAAAACATCTCGAATCAAACTGTATTTTAGAAACCCTGAATGAAAATAACAATTATTCCGAACAAGAGAAAGCAATAGTAAGTATTTTTCTTAGCAAACATATTGACGAGTCCTTAGAATCTACATATTATATGATCGAAAATCCAAGTGTATTATGGAAAATACTCAAAGATAGATACGATATTAATTATCAAAAAATAAAATAAAAAAATAAAAAATAATAAAAAATAAAATAAAAAATAAAAAATAATAACAGTGATCCATGAAAGAATAAAATTAAAGATATTAGTAGACGCTCTTATAAGAATTCCGGAGATTCTTATTAATGATCTGGTAACGTGGATCATCAGTCTAGTATTTCTTGAATACATGAACCTCTTGTTTAGCTCTACAAATAAGTCCCAAAAGAAAAGAAAACCAGAGTGAATCTGTTGACAAATCTTGATTAAATTAACCCTGAGCTACCTTGAGACTTGAATGGTTTGAATTTTCTAAGATGCCTAGTTTTTTTATGTATCACTCATAAATAAATGGTTTTAGACCATAACGCATATGTTTTATTAAGTGTTATCTTTTATGTACTTCATATTATAACTTGTTTGCAGGTAATATAATTTGATTATCTTACTGAAATATAACTCATTATTTGCATATCTTATTTGAAGTTTTAGTATGAATCCTGCAGAAATACAACATCAATTAAATGGTAAAGACCTATGTATTGCAGATAGTAGTAACATACACACTATGATCAAATCTAAGAAATATTTCATTGATTTAAATCAAATGAAGGAATTATAAATACTATATCAGCTCTTGCAAACTTGATATAAGAAACGAAAAAGGCAAAATTTCATATTACCAAATGGTACGAATTTTTTGGTAAACAATGTCTTGTTTTCTCCCAAATCAAAGAGAAATTTGTTAAGTTTCTCTGATATATATCATAATGGATATGATTATGAGTCAATGATAATCGAAAATGAGAAATATTTATGTAGCACCGAAAAGCGCATAGGATTAAAAGCGCATACGATAAAAAGCGCATATGATGAAAAGCGCAGCGCATATGATTAAAAGCGCATATGATAAAAAGCGCATATGATGAAAAGCGCATCGCATATAATTAAAAGCGCATATAATGAAAAGTGCATATGACGAAAAGCGCAGCACATATGATTAAAAGCGCATATGATAAAAAACGCATATGATGAAAAGCGCAGCGCATATGATTAAAAGCGCATATGATAAAAAGCGCATATGATGAAAAGCGCATCGCATATAATTAAAAGCGCATATAATGAAAAGTGCATATGACGAAAAGCGCAGCACATATGATTAAAAGCGCATATGGTGAAAATGATATATGATGAAAAGCACATATGGTGATTAATGAAAATCACATATGGTGATTAATGAAAAGCACAAATAGTGATTAATGAAAAGCACATATAGTGATTAACGAAAAACACATATGGTGATTAATGAAAATCACATATGGCGATTAATGAAAAGCACATTGAGAAATAATCACCAATGTTTCTTGAAAGAATTCAAGGGTATATATATGGACCAATTCATCCATCATGTGGACCATTTTTCTAATAGACGCATCTAACGCATGGTCTCATGTTTGTGTGTTATCAAGCCATAATATGGCATTTGCAAAGTTTCTTGCACAAATTATTAAATTAAGAACACATTAATCTGATTACACCATTAAAAGGATGAGACTTGATAATGCTGGTGAGTTAACATCTCAAGCTTTTAATGATTATTATATGTCTACAAGGATTGTTGTTGAACATCCAGTTGCTCATGTGCATACACAAAATTGGTTTAGCTGAATCAATAGATAAACGCTTACAGCTAATAACTAGACAATTAGAAATGAGTACAAAACTCTCAATATTTATATGGGGACATGTAAATTTACATGATGTGACATTAATTCGCATTAAATCAAGTGCAAGTTATAAATATTCTCCATTACCAACTTAATTTTGGTGGAGACCAAATATTTTCCATCTTAGAACATTTGGTTGTGCAGTGTATTTTTAATTGAACAACCACAACAAATGGTTCCTCAAAGAAGGATTGAAATATATGTTAGATATGAAACATCTTCAATCATAAGATATATTGAACCCATGACGGGTGATGTTTTTACAGCAAGTTTTGTCAATTGTCACTTTAATGAAACATTGTTCCCTATATTAGGGGGAGAAATGAAATATAAATAAAATGATGTTTCATGGTGTGAACATCAATTAAGGAATATTGATCATCGCACAAAAGAATGCGAAAAGAAAGTTCAAATATAATGCATATGTAAGAACTTGCAAATTAATTACTTTATGCATTTAAAGATACAAAAAATAAGTGACTAAATCATATATACCAGCAGTAAATGCTTCAGCTAGAATTGAAATTACAAAAGCTGGCAATAATGTCACTCATGAGTCTTTGCTACGGCAGAAACGTGGGAGACCAATTGGTTCCAAAGATAAAAATCCTCGAAAAAGAAAATCAGCTGATAATGAGGTAAAAGAAAGTGTTCAACAAGAACCACAAATCAATACTCCTTCTGCAGAGGATATTGATAAATGTAAATACATAAATTGCAATAAATTATGCAATATTATGAAACTGAAATGAAATGAAAAATCTTGATGAGATATTTTCATATAATGTTACAATGACATCATGAATAAAGATGATGATCTGGAACCAAAATCTGTCATTGAATATCAAAATAGACATGATTGAGCTCAACAGAAAGGAGCAATACGAGCTGAATTAGAATCACTCAATAAAAGAAAAGTTTTCGGATCAATCGTTATCACTTTTAAAGATGTGAAACGTATGGAACATAAATGAATTTTTATCCGAAAAAGAAATGTGCAAATGAAGATACAAGGCAAAACTAGACTTGTAACTCAAGGTTTCCCACAAAGACCAGAAATGAATTATGAGGAAAACTTATCCTTATGTAATGGATACAATTACTTATTAGATACTTAATCAACCTGGTAGTTACTTAAATGCATCTCATGGATGTTGTTACTACTTATCTATATGGATCACTTGATAGTGATATATATGAATATACCTGAAGGGTTTAAGGTATCAGAAACATCTAACGTAAAACCTAAAGAAATGTATTCCATTGAATCACAAAGATTTTTATATGGGTTGATACAATAGTATAACGGATTAAGTGATTACTTGATAAGAAAAGTGTATACATATAAACTTATTTGCACATGTGTTTTAATTATGAAAACAATGACCAGATATATATCGTAGTTATTTATGTCAATGGTCTTAATATCATAGGTACAAAAAAAAGAGATCCATGAAGCCATTCAACTTCTAAAGAAAGAATTTGAAATGAAAGATCTCGGAAAAACCAAGTATTGCCTTGGTTTACAAATTGAACATATTCCTAATGGTTTACTTGTACATCAAACAACATATACTGAAAAGATTTTAAAATGTTTTAATATGGACAAGGCAAAACCATTAAGTACTCCTATGGTTGTTAGATCACTTAATGTTGACACTGATCCATTTCTTCCCTGTGAAGATCATGAAGATATCCTAGGACCAGAAGTACCATATCTTAGTGCAATTGGAGCTCTTATGTATCTTACAAATTGTACAAGATCTGACATTTCTTTTGCAGTTAATTTGTTGGCAAGGTTCAGCTCAGCTCCTACCAAAAGACACTGGAATGGGATCAAACACATATTTCGATACCTTCGAGGAACTACTGATTTAGGATTATTTTATTCTAACGAATCGAAACAAGATTTGATTGGTTATGCAGATGCAGGTTATTTATCTGATCCACATAAAGCTAAATCTCAAAATGGATATGTATTCCTAAATGGAGGTACCGCAATATCATGGCGTTCTCAAAAACAAACACTTGTTGCAACATCATCAAATCATGCCGAAGTGATTGCATTACATGAAGCTACTCGGGAATGTTTTTGGTTGAGATTAATGACACAACTCATTACTGATTCTTGTGGACTAGAACGCGATAAAAGTCCAACAACTATCTATGAAGATAATGTAGCTTGCATAACACAGATGAAAGAAGGGTATATCAAAAGTGACCGAACAAAACACATACCTCCTAGATTCTTCTCATACACTTAAAATCTCATTAAGGACAACCAGATTGAAATGAGATATATTCAGTCAAGTAAAACCTCTGCTGACCTTTTCACCAAAGCACTTCCAACTGCTATTTTCAGAACACACATTCATAATATTGGCATGAGGCATGTTCAGAAGATGTAACAATTCAGGCGTTGCCTACTTGAAGGGGAGTCAACTCTATGCTGCACTCTTTTTCCCTTAGCTAAAGTTTTATCCCAATGGGTTTTCTTTAGCAAGGTTTTTAACGAGGCAGTACTAGTTATTCTCTAATAAAATTGTCATCCAAGGGGGAGTGTTATAAAAGTTAAATTGGATGTTAATTTTATTATTATTATAGATATTGTATAGTAGATTTTTTGAGTATAAATATGTGTGTTATGAGTTTATAAAACACACACTAAATATATTCTCTCATATTCTCTCTATATACTTATTAGTAGTCTACAATCAAGAACTAGGCCACTAAAGGTAGTTATAAGCCTACTGAATTATAACATTGATCACGTTGTGTTATAGTTAGCTGTATATAGTATAATTTAACTCTGTGTAAGTAGTATACTGTAACAACCTTGTGGCAATAGCTAGGTGTTATGGGTTTAGTATGAGTAATTAGTATATTGTGCAAGTTAGTGAACCTGTTGAATTCCATTTTTTAGCGTACAAACTTTGTTCTGATGAACAATGGGATACAATTGATTCTTCTCACTTATGTGATGTTAGTGTAGGATTAACGTGCAAGGTACAACATATAACTATATGGCCAATCTCATTTGAGCCTTCGGGGTCACACACATATACACCGAGACGTCAAATAAAATATATATATGATGTATATATATTACCCAAGTAACAAAATAGTAAATCGAAATTAATTCATTTACTATTCATATGAATAGTAAATGAAACCAAATTAATTAATTTACTATTCACATGAAAGCGACATGATAGAAATTATTAATTATAAGTTACATAATATACTCTTAAAGTATTTGAGAAATACGACTTTGAAAAAGAAAATTACAAAATAAGTTAAAACGCGTAAATCATAAATACGACTTTCAAAAAGGAAAATATATCCGTGATCCAAATTGATTGATACTCTTTACTTTACTTTATATTATATATATGGACGAGAGAATTGAAAAGAGAGGAAGTAAGAAAAAATAACATTGTTTCATATGGAGTATCATTTTGGATTCATAATATTAATCAAAGGTTGATTAATTATTACTTGAGTTTGGACTAGTATTCATTGACGTTGTTTGAAGTGTAGTGTGGACTATCCATAGAGACGGTCATACTTTTGATCGTAAGTTTCTCTCCGTCTCATCCATTTCTCCAAGAAAGGTATATCGTTAACTCCTCTTTTGCTTTATATTCATGACAATTATTATGGTGTAACTAGATCATTGGAAAAGATTAATCGTGTGCATGTTTTATTAAATTTAAATATATGAATATTTAATCTTGTAAATTTTGTTCATAAAATAATAAAAGATTATTATTTTTACTATCCGCTGCGTTAATCTGAAATTGGTAAAAGTACACACGGTTTTCCAACAGTGGTATCCGAGCCGCTTTTACACCATCTCAATTGTCGCGTGATTTTCTTTAGATTTAGTTTTGTGGTGAATTGGTAAAATTCGAAACCTTTTTGATTTTTAAAGTCAACGCGGTTGATTTAGACTTAACCTCATGACGCACAAATATAATTGAAAGAATATCACTATTTTAAATTGTAGATTTAATAAGCCATATTTAAGTTTTAATAATGTAGTTATTAAAATTGTGATTGCACTCATAGCCCATAATGCCCCGACCTATGTATGATTGTTGTGATTGTTGATTACGGCAATATTATGTCATGTTGATTATTTGTATTATTAGAAAGGCCATTTTGAAGCCAAAGTTGTATTATATTTATTTTTCATTTTAATAATATTGTATTTAAGTTTATTTCAATTTGTAAAAGTACTAGTTTAATCGTATTTTCAAATTTAAATAAATGTAACAAGATGAAGATTGAAGATAAAATACAACGTGCTTTTGGCTTAGAAGATGGCGAACATGTCAAGTTGACAACGATGGCGTTTGTCAAGTTTTTCACTTGATTCTTGAATCAAGTGGGAGCTACGATATTACCCTTAGTTTGGCCTCTTGATCCCATGTCGGCTCATGGGATCAAGCATAGGATTTTTGGTATAGTTGTGTTTTATTTTTACGCATTTATATTTAATTGTTGATTATAATATATGCTAAATGTTTTTAATGAAAACATCAAATAAAACTAGTAACGAGTTTCAAAGGTTAAAATTGATGATTTTAAAAAGTTAAACTCTAACGAGTTTAAAGTTAAATATTTTTTTTGAAACTCAAATAATATATATGAGCGACATCTTTTAAAAATGTTTTAAAATGATACACAATGTGTATTTGTTATTTTTTTATATAAAATAAAATAACAAAATAGACGCATAAACACGATCGACATATATAAAATTGATTAAAATGATTTTTAACAAATAGTGTAGCGAATCTTGTGTGCATGCATTATTCGTTAACACAAACATTTTCAAAATACCCGTCAAATTTAAGTCATGCCATCCAATGAGCTTGCAAACACTCCTCGTTATTTTTTGATTACGGTGAGACCTAATCGAATTATAGCCATGAGGTGGATTTTCAGTTACGAGTGAGACTAGGCTGAATTTCTACTGTTTCCAAATTGGACGACTTAATCGTATTCACGGTGAGACCTGAGTTCGAGGCAAGGATGGGACAAACATGCCAATAGATAATAGTGGTTTGTTAGACTACACATATCTCAAGGTCCCATAAAGATCTAAGAGTTGCACCTGAGATGCAATTAGTACTCGCTACCTACCAGTAGACTCTATAACTGCTAGCTGATCAACAGATGTAGTTATGGAACCTCTATGTGGATCTTAGGCTTTCGTAAATTAATTGTTTTTAAATATATTAAAACTTGGGTAATTAATTTATTAAAGTATTATATCGAAAATACTAAAATTGAACCTTGTTCTTTTGTAGATGTCAAACAATCTGAAAAATGGGGAGATGCTATGAAGGCAGAGATGCAGTCCATGAAAGATAATCAAGTATGAGACTTGATTGATCTTCCACCCAATTGCAAGACAGTGGGGTGTAAATGGGTCTTTAAGAAGAAGGCTGACATGGACGGTAATGTAAATACTTTTAAGGCTCTGTTGGTGGCAAAAGGTTATACTCAAACTCAAGGAATTGATTATGAGAAAACTTTTTCACCAGTCGCGAGCATTAAATCAATTAGGATACTTATTGTCATAGCTGCTTTTCATGATTATGAAATATGGTAAATGGATGTCAAAACCGCTTTCCTAAATGGCGACCTAAGCGAGGACATATATATGGTTCAGCCGGAAGGGTTTGTGAATCCTAAGCATCCTACTAAAGTATGAAAGCTTCTAAAATCCATTTATGGATTAAAGCAAGCATCCAGGAGCTGAAATCTTAAGTTTGATCAGAAAATCAAAGAGTTTGGTTTTTCTCAAAACCAAGATGAGCCCTGTGTTTACATTAGAGCTAGTGGGAGCAAAGTTGTCTTCTTGATCTTGTATGTTGATGACATACTATTTATTGGAAATGTCATTCCAACTTTGCAAGATGTCAAATCTTGGCTTGGAAAATGTTTTTCCATAAAAAATCTTGGAGAAGCTAAGTATATTCTAGGAATCAGGATCTATAGAAATAGATCCAAAAGGCTTATTGGTTTGAGTCAAAGTACATACATTGACAAAATCTTACGAAGATATAACATGCAAAACTCCAAGCGCGGAGCATTGCCCATGCAGAAGGGCATAACCTTGAGCAAGTCTCAAAGTCCTATCACACCTGATGAGATAAGACGAATGAAATGTGTTCCGTATGTGACGACCCGGGAATTTCCGACCAAATTTAAACTTAATCTTTGTATGATTCCGATACGATAAGCAAAGTCTGTAATGTTGAGTCTCAAAAATTTTGAACTATTTCATAAACTCAATTGACCTTCGACCATTCCCGACGATTCACAAACAACTAATTTGTAAAATAGATATATATAATTTTATTTGAAATATTATTTGAAATAATATATGATTTAATTGTTGGAAATAAATATATTAAATAATATCAGTATATTTAATATTATTAGTTTAATATATAATATATAGATATGTAGATAATTAAATATATATATATATATATATATATATATATATATATATATATATATATATATATATATATTATAAAATGAAATATTATATATTTTAATTGTTATAATCAATGTTAAAAAAAAAAAAATAATATATAACAATTATTATTTAAAGAGTATATATATATATATATATATATATATATATATATATATATATATATAAATAAAGTATATAGAATATATATTTTGTGATTTCAAAGTTATTTAATAAATGACGGTAACGCTCAATTGTCATTCGATAGATAGTAAACGAGTTAAAAAGGAACTCATGTGATTTTAAAATAAACAGTGATCCGAAAATGGGTTCTATAAATTATAGGCTTAGTAAAAATGTATTTAGGAGCTATTTATTAAATTTTAAAACTTTTTATATTTTACTTGGGATCGGGGGTGAATAATTAATGTAATTTTTATTTAATAGTTAATGATCGAATTTTATATCATCATAACCAAAATAAATAAATATAATTTGTAACGACCCTGGATTTTCCAACGTTTATTTATTAATAATTGTTATTATTAATATTTGTGAATTAACGAATGTATGTTATTACATTTACTTGTTACCATGATTGCCCGTACTTGACTTTTAAATGCCCGAAACGTCTTTGTGACACGCATACATTACACGAATAATATTTTCAAGTATTATTTGCATTCATGATTAAGGTTTATTAATCATTTTAATTAACTAAGGTTATTAGTTAATTACTTGGGCTTTAGTTGGATTTACTTGTTAATTAATGGAACATGGGCTTTCATTAGTGATTAGTGGGCTTGGAAGCCCACCCTACATCTTTATGTACTTAATTAGCCCAACACTTCATGTAAGTATTACTTAACTAGTTAGTTTAAAGACTAGGAATCTAGTTACCACCTTATCCCCATGAAACCCCATCTAATAACCAACTTTGTAAGACTTTACATGCATGAAACTAGTGGGCAAAACTCTTCTCCTTCCCCCCTTGGTGAACCGTCGGCTTTAGGAGTTGATGGGGAGAGTTTTGTTTCATTTTATGCATTACATCTTACTCACATTCCTCTCATTCCAAAAACACACAATACTTGCAACTCATTTCTCTCTCAATTCTCTCTAATCTTGTAAGTAACATGAACAAAATCTTCTTCCTTTTCTCCTCTCCAAAACCGTGACCAAGTACTCAATCATCATCATCTTTTGTTACTCGTTGTTAATTACTTGATTATTGTTTACTTACTTACTTGTAGTTATTTGTTACTTACTTACATGTTACAAGAATCAAACTCTTTAGTTTGATTCTCCATATTATCTTGTATTTACAAGAACACACAAGAACTTAACTTACTAGTTATGATTCTACATTTAATTTCTTAAAAATTGTAAGTTCATGGTTGTCAATCATTACTTGTGTTCATGAAGAAAACTTAAAAGTTTACTTCCTAAAGATCAAGACTTAGGCTTGAATCTTTAAAAGTATGAAACTCATGAACTTATTACTTGTTTACTTAGCTTGTTTCTTTATATTATGCACTTTAAATTCATGTTTGTTGGTTAAGATTGGTCAAGTGTTACTAGTTAACTTTGATCTCATTAATCTTGAACTAAAAGTTAACTTTAAAAAGTTCAAGAACATGTAAGTAAGCTTTCTTTAATTATAACTTGGTACACTTATGTTAGATCTAGACTTTTGGGTCTAGGATCTTCAAGATCTAACTAAGAACTATGTTCTACAACTTAAGATCTTGATTTTATAAGTTTATTTTTAAGTTGTAACTTAATATTAGTTTTAAAGTTCATGTATGTGTTAGATCTAAGACTTTGATGTAACTTTGGTTCATCAAAACACTTGCAACACTTAAATGAGTTGTGCTACATGTCTTGGA
This sequence comes from Rutidosis leptorrhynchoides, assembly GCF_046630445.1. NCBI lineage: Eukaryota > Viridiplantae > Streptophyta > Magnoliopsida > Asterales > Asteraceae > Rutidosis > Rutidosis leptorrhynchoides. The sequence continues at coordinate 172,738,048 of NC_092333.1, forward strand.
CTTGCACAAGTGTTATGATGGTGAAACCTTGGTTAAGATGATGCAAACACATCAACGAGTTGTACACTTGAAGCTATATGCATCAAGGATGAGAACCGTGATAAGCATCGAACACCAAGAACCCACCGGACCTACTGTTTTACTATTTCTGGGTCTGAAACGTAAAACCTAGGCTACTGTAAAGATGATTTTCAGATAGCTCTGTTCGATTATATAACTTTTCATTTAGGACTCGTCTTAATCCGAGTTACGGTTTAGGATTTATGGCCCTCCGATCATCACTATGTCTTTTAACGTTGTGCTGAAAATTCTGACCTACTCGCACTTAGACCGTCGCTACGGTCAAACGAAGACGAGCTCGCTTCTGAGATTTTTACCACAACTAAAGGACTCATATACAGAGCCATGGCCACTGGTCTCACCTTATTTCAGTAGGTATTGAGGCCATGGTGACTGACTGAACTCAGCCTTTGTTTTAAACTACTTTCTTGAACGAAACTTACTTTACACCTTTTGTTTGATGATGAACGATGATGACCTTTAAGACCTTATTTACATACTTTTAAACCTATTCGAACGATTTACTGACTTAGTACTATTTGACTTAGGTTGAGGACTTCCCGGACCTACACACTTGCTTATTTCCAGAGTCATACTTTACCGCTACTTTATCATTGTGAGTTATAGCATTCCCTTTTTACTTTAACTATTTTGGGAACTGAGAATACATGAGCATTTTATGTTTTACATACTAGGCACGAGTACTTAAACTTATATATGTGTAGGTTATACAACGGCATAAACATTCCCTTTAGCTCGGTAACGTTTAGTCATTGGTTTTTGAACCGGTGAACGCGAATCTTAGATATGGATCCATAGGGTTTGACATCCCCACTCGGACTAGTAGCGCTAGCATTTAACGGGTGTTTAATACTTCGTAAACATACGCATTTACCAAGTGTACTTGCAGGGGGTATAAATGTTAAGTTAGTTACCAAGTGCCCACGGTTAAACATATACTTTATCATACTGTTTTGAAACGCTCTTTGTAGCACTGAAATCTCGTGGCCTACCTTACATACTGTTATACTTAAACTATAGCTCACCAACCTTTGTGTTGACGTTTTTAAGCATGTTTTTCTCAGGTGCTTAAGGTTGCTTCCGCTGTGTACTAGTCTTGTGTGATGACCCGGAAATTTTTGATCAAATTTAAACATTAATCTTTATATGTTTCCGACACGATAAGCAAAGTCTGTAATATTGAGTCTCAAAAATTTTTGAACTGTTTACATAAAGTCAGTTGACCTTTGACTATTCCCGATGATTCACGAACAGTTTTGTGTAAATATATATGTAGAAATATATATGTATAAACAACATCGATCATCTTGGTTAATATATAGTTTCTTTCTTCAACAAGAAAACACCACTTAAATCACCAAACTTACTGCACCTGCTACTCTTTCACTACGGCTTCTCAGTTGGACAATACTATCAAACCGTCACCCATATAACACCCAAAAACATTCGATTATTTTTGCTCTTGTTCCTGTCTTCTGTCACGACACAAACCACCACCTTTGTGTTGTAGTTCGAACCACAACCGAACCTTGTTCCTGTTTTCTGTCACAAACACCCTCGCAACCATATTATCAATCTCAAAACCCACCATTCTTCTTTTCCTTAAAACCGTGAAGTTGAAAGCAAGAAATATATATATATATATATATATATATATATATATATATATATATATATATATATATATATATATATATATATATATATATATATATATATATATATATATATATATATATATATATATATATATATACGCGTTATATTTTTCCTTTTTATATGAAATCGTGATAAATTTTATGATGGAAAGGAATGAGTGGATACGTATGTGGAGGAGATTACTTCCGGTTTAAACTATATACGTGAACCATTATAAAGTGACGCATGGATCATTTTTTTCTCAAAATCCATGACCCACCCAAAAGAAAAGCTATCGACAAGTTATCTTTTATATAGTCAAGTGGGACGATTTTTTTTTTATTTAGAGGACAAAGGTGTCGACTACCCTACAGCAACTTCATAATTGGAATCAAACACTTAATATTTTTTTGATTACTCAAAGCTTCGACTTGCAAGTGGAGATAAAGAAAGCAATTAGAGGTCAATTGTAGGGTCCAAGTGAGTAAAAGAGTTGATTTATATTTTGTGTTTCCATTTCCTTCTCAAATACAGCCGACACCCACTAAAAAAAATAATAATCCCACTTGTTTGATTAATGGCATAAAATAATGATAATGATAATAGGAGGTGGCGGCATATATTGTTTCTTGTGATTAAACTACATGAACCGATCGAATATGAATTGCAGTTGGGATTTGGATTATGTTGTTGTGTAGTGACCCGAACTTTTCCATGTTTATATATATATTAAATGAAATTGTTATTTACATGATTAAGTGTTTCCAACATATTAAGCAATCAAACTTGTTAAGACTTGATTAATTGAAATAGGTTTCATATAGACAATTGACCACCCAAGTTGACCGGTGATTCACGAACTTTAAAACTTGTAAAAACTATATGATGACATATATATGGTTATATATATAGTTAACATGATATTATTATAAGTAAACATATCATTAAGTATATTAATAATGAACTACATATGTAAAAACAAGACTACTAACTTAATGATTTTGAAACGAGACATATATGTAACGATTATCGTTGTAACGACATTTAATGTATATATATCATATTAAGAGATATTCGTACATCATAATATCATGATAATATAATAATTTAAAATCTCATTTGATATTATAAACATTGGGTTAACAACATTTAACAAGATCGTTAACCTAAAGGTTTCAAAACAACACTTACATGTAACGGCTAACGATGACTTAACGATTCAGTTAAAATGTATATATATGTAGTGTTTTAATATGTATTCATACACTTTTGAAAGACTTCAAGACACTTATCAAAATACTTCTACTTAACAAAAATGCTTACAATTACATCCTCGTTCAGTTTCATCAACAATTCTACTCGTATGCATCCGTATTCGTACTCGTACAATACACAGCTTTTAGATGTATGTACTATTGGTATATACACTCCAATGATCAGCTCTTAGCAGCCCATGTGAGTCACCTAACACATGTGGGAACCATCATTTGGCAACTAGCATGAAATATCTCATAAAATTACAAAAATATGAGTAATCATTCATGACTTATTTACATGAAAACAAAATTACATATCCTTTATATCTAATCCATACACCAACGACCAAAAACACCTACAAACACTTTCATTCTTCAATTTTCTTCATCTAATTGATCTCTCTCAAGTTCTATCTTCAAGTTCTAAGTGTTCTTCATAAATTCCAAAAGTTCTAGTTTAATAAAATCAAGAATACTTTCAAGTTTGCTAGCTCACTTCCAATCTTGTAAGGTGATCATCCAACCTCAAGAAATCTTTGTTTCTTACAGTAGGTTATCATTCTAATTCAAGATAATAATCATAGTCAAACTTTGGTTCAATTTCTATAACTATAACAATCTTATTTCAAGTGATGATCTTACTTGAACTTGTTTTCGTGTCATGATTCTGCTTCAAGAACTTCGAGCCATCCAAGGATTCGTTGAAGCTAGATCCACTTTTCTCTTTTCCAGTAGGTTTATCCAAGGAACTTAAGGTAGTAATGATGTTCATAACATCATTCGATTCATACATAAAAAGCTATCATATTCGAAGTGGTAAACTAGTAATCACTAGAACATAGTTTAGTTAATTCTAAACTTGTTCGCAAATAAAGTTAATCCTTCTAACTACATTTTTAAAATCAACTATACACATGATATATATCTATATGATATGCTAACTTAATGATTTAAAACCCGAAAACACGATAAACACCATAAAACAGGATTTACGCCGTCGTAGTTACAACCGGGGGCTGTTTTGGGTTAGTTAATTAAAAACTATGATAAACTTTGATTTAAAAGTTGTTATTTTGGGAAAATGATTTTTATTATGAACATAAAACTATATCCACAAATTAGGGTTAAACTCAAAGTGGAAGTATGTTTTCTAAATGGTCATCTAGACGTCGTTCTTTCGACTGAAATGACTACCTTTACAAAAATGACTTGTAACTTATTTTTCTGACTATAAACCTATACTTTTTCTGTTTAGATTCATAAAATAGAGTTCAATATTAAACTATAGCAATTTGATTCACTCAAAACGGATTTAAAATGAAGAAGTTATGGGTAAAACAAGATTGGATAATTTTTCTCATTTTAGCTACGTGAAAATTGGTAACAAATCTATTCCAACCATAACTTAATCAACTTGTATTGTATATTATGTAATCTTGAGATACCATAGACACGTATACAATGTTTCGACCTATCATGTCGACACATCTATATATATTTCGGAACAACCATAGACACTCTATATGTGAATGTTGGAGTTAGCTATACAGGGTTGAGGTTGATTCCAAAATATATAGAGTTTGAGTTGTGATCAATACTGAGATACGTATACACTGGGTCGTGGATTGATTCATGATAATATTTATCGATTTATTTCTGTACATCTAACTGTGGACAACTAGTTGTAGGTCACTAACGAGGACAGCTGACTTAATAAACTTAAAACATCAAAATATATTAAAAGTGTTGTAAATATATTTTGAACATACTTTGATATATATGTATATATTGTTATAGGTTCGTGAATCAACCAGTGGCCAAGTCTTACTTCCCGACGAAGTAAAAATCTGTAAAAGTGAGTTTCATTAATCCCTTTTTAAATGCTTTTGCAATATATATTTTTGGGGCTGAGAATACATGCGCTGTTTTTATAACTGTTTTACGAAATAGACACGAGTAAATGAAACTACATTCTATGGTTGAATTATCGAAATCGAATATACCCCTTTTTATTAAGTCTGGTAATCTAAGAATTAGGGAACAGACACCCTAATTGACGCGAACTCTAAAGATAGATCTATTGGGCCTAACAAACCCCATCCAAAGTACCAGATGCTTTAGTACTTCGAATTTTATATCATATCCAAAGGGTGTCCCGGAATGATGGGGATATTCTTATATATGCATCTTGTTAATGTCGGTTACCAGGTGTTCACCATATGAATGATTTTTATCTCTATGTATGGGATGTATATTGAAATATGAAATCTTGTGGTCTATTGTTACGATTTGATATATATAGGTTAAACCTATAACTCACCAACATTTTTGTTCACGTTTAAAGCATGTTTATTCTCAGGTGAATACTAAGAGCTTCCGCTGTTGCATACTAAAATAAGGACAAGATTTGGAGTCCATGTTTGTATGATACTGTGTAAAAACTGCATTCAAGAAAATGATTCCGATGTAACATATTTGTATTGTAAACCATTATGTAATGGTCGTGTGTAAACAGGATATTTTAGATTATCATTATTTGATAATCTACGTAAAGCTTTTTAAACCTTTATTTATGAAATAAAGGTTATGGTTTGTTTTAAAAATGAATTCAGTCTTTGAAAAACGTCTCATATAGAGGTCAAAACCTCGCAACGAAATCAATTAATATGGAACATTTTTAATCAATAAGAACGGGACATTTCAGTTGGTATCCGAGCGTTGGTCTTAGAGAACCAGAATTTTGCATTAGTGTGTCTTATCGAATTTGTTAGGATGCATTAGTGAGTCTGGACTTCGACCATGTTTACTTGAAAAATGATTGCTTAACAAATTTTGTTTGAAACTATATATTTTTAACATGTGAATATTATGTGATATATTAATCTCTTAACGTGTTTGATATTATGTGATAGATGTCTACCTCTAGAACAAGTCTCATTGACTCACCTAATAATAATGAAGAGTTAAATGTAAATTGGAATGATTCGTGGACTGATTCACAAGTTCCCGAAGAGGAACCGGAGGAAGAGTCGGAACCGGAAGAAGAGTCGGAACCGGAAGAAGAATCGGAACCGGAAGAAGAAATAGAACCAGTGGGGGAAATAATAAAACGGTTAAGTAGAAGAAAATCCTCAACCAACCGACCAAAGTTAGTTATGGTCAATGGTGTTTCCGCCAAGGAAGCAAAGTATTGGGAGGATTACCAATTCTCCGATGAATTGGATCCCGACAAGGATTCCGATGATGTTATAGAAATTACCCCAACACAATTTAATAAGATAAAAGAAAATAATAAGGGAAAGGGCATAAAAATAGAGATATCTAATTCCAACCCCGATGAACTTTATATGTATCGTCAACCCCCGAAGTCCTTAAGTTGTAACAATGACCCGGGAACCTCTAAACCACCAGGTTTTTCTAAACCAATGTGGAAAACGACGGCTCGTATTAGGGGAACATCATATATCCCTAGAAACTTGGCAAAACGAACCAAAACCGAAGAAGAAGAAACGAGCGAGTCGGAATAAGATAGTTGTATTCGTGTAGTGTAATATATGTAATATAGTGTGCTTATGCTTTATGATATATGTAAAAAAAAATTGCTTGTATTAATAAGTATTTTTTTTATGAATCTAACTCTTGTCTATTTTACAGTATAAAAACACAAAATGGATAGACAACCCAATATTTTAAGAGACCTACCCGGAGACATGATTGATGAAATCTTGTCTAGAGTCGGTCAGAATTCTTCGGCACAACTATTTAAGGCTAGATCAGTTTGTAAGACATTCGAAAAACGTTCCAAGAATGCCTTGGTTTATAAAAGGCTTTCGTTCGAAAGATGGGGGATATCACATTGGGAAATCCATAAGTTACGATGTGTTTACTTTGACGCATATATTGTGGGGAACCCAAATGCTATTTTACGCAATGGGTTAAGAAATTATTTTGACTCAATATATCCGAATATTGGACTTCGTGATTTAGAAAAAGCGGCTAACATACAACATAAAGAAGCATGTTATGCTTACGGATTAGTAATGTTCGTTTCTCACCAAAGTGAGAACAAGAACATCGGGCTACAACTATTAAATAAAACGTTCCCACAAGTGACGGAGTCGGTAATTGGGGTAAGAAATGAGGTTTTTAGATTGTTACGGGACTGTTGGACATTACGCAACCCTCGTCCCTTTGATGACGTTACAACACGCTGTCTTATCAACGGCCATAACGGTTATGTTCCACAAGACCAAGGATGGGAAGTAGTCCTAGTAAAACCAGAATGCATGACTTGTTTCTGGACGTATGAATTACGTGTCTTTATTGCCTTTGCTGAACGACTTGTGTACTAGCTAGAATTATCTTCACAACCATCTTGTATCAAATTTATTGTGTGCTATATTTCATGCTATATGTAAAATAAGCGGTATTGTAAGTTTGTAAAATATTATGTAAAAGTTTGAACGCGAAATATTATTATAATCAGTTTTTCATATAGAATTGTAGTAGTTGAATTGTATATTAGCTACTAAGTATAAACTTAACGGGTAGGTACTACCCGAATTTAAACTTATAAAACGCTAATATGAAGAAAAAGCTTTTATAAATGAGTTCATATTATGCTACGAAATACTATTAACTACTCTAAACATTCTGTATGATTAACTTGTTCCATTTGACTATTTTTAAGGAAATGGCACCGACTACTCGACACACCGTGAATATGAATGAAGAGGAATTCCGTACTTTTATAGCTTCAAACATAGCCGCAGTACAGGCTGCGCTACATACCAACAATAACCTTGGATCTAGCAGTACAGGAAATCGTGTAGGATGCACCTACAAAGAATTCACTGCCTGCAAACCTTTGGAATTTGATGGAACCGAAGGACCGATCGGATTGAAACGGTGGACCGAGAAGGTCGAATCGGTGTTTGCCATAAGTAAGTGTACTGAAGAGGACAAAGTGAAGTACGCTACGCATACCTTCACAAGTTCTGCGTTAACGTGGTGGAATACCTATCTAGAGCAAGTGGGACAAGATGATGCGTACGCACTACCGTGGTTAGCATTCAAGCACTTGATGAACGAGAAGTACCGTCCCAGAACCGAGGTCAATAAGCTCAAGACAGAACTTAGAGGGTTACGAACCCAAGGATTTGATATTACCACGTACGAAAGACGATTCACAGAATTGTGCCTATTGTGTCCGGGAGCGTTCGAAGATGAGGAAGAGAAGATCGACACGTTTGTGAAAGGATTACCGGAAAGAATCCAAGAAGATATAAGTTCACACGAGCCCACCTCCATACAACAGGCATGTAGAATGGCTCACAAACTAGTGAACTAGATTGAAGAAAGAATTAAAGAACAGACTGCTGAAGAGGCCAAGGTGAAGCAAGTCAAAAGAAAGTGGGAGGAAAACGGTGATAAGAATCACCAATACAACAACAACAGCAATTACAACAATAATCGCAACAATTATCCCAACAATCGCAACATCAATCGCAACTACAACAAATGGCCCAACAACAACAACAACAACAACAACAACAACAACAACAGCAACTACAACAATCATCCCAACAACAATAATAACCGCAACAACAACAACAATCAGAAGCAGCTATGCCAAAGGTGTGAAAAGTATCACTCGGGGTTCTGCACCAAATTTTGCAACAAGTGTAAAAGAAATGGTCATAGCGCGGCGAAGTGTGAGGTCTACAGACCAGGGGTTAATAGAACGAAAGGAACAAATGGTGTCAGAACGAGTAATGGCGGAGCAAGTAGTGTCGGAGCAAGTTATGCCAATGTAGTTTGTTATAAATGTGGAAAATCGGGCCACATTATTAGAAATTGCCCGGACCAGGAGAACACGAATGGACAAGGCCACGGAAGAGTTTTCAATATTAATGCGGCAGAGGCACAGGAAGACCCGGAGCTTGTTACGGGTACGTTTCTTATTGACAATAAATCTGCTTACGTTTTATTTGATTCGGGTGCGGATAGAAGCTATATGAGTAGAGATTTTTGTGCTAAATTAAGTTGTTCATTGACGCCTTTGGATAGTAAATTTTTACTCAAATTAGTAAATGGTAAATTAATTTCAGCAGATAATATATGTCGGAATCGAGAAATTAAATTGGTTAGCGAAACATTTAAGATTGATTTGATACCAGTAGAGTTAGGGAGTTTTGATGTGATAATCGGTATGGACTGGTTGAAAGAAGTGAAAGCAGAGATCGTTTGTTACAAAAATGCAATTCGCATTATACGAGAAAAAGGAAAACCCTTAATGGTGTACGGAGAAAAGGGCAACACGAAGCTACATCTTATTAGTAATTTGAAGGCACAAAAACTAATAAGAAAAGGTTGCTATGCTGTTCTAGCACCCGTCGAGAAAGTACAAACTGAAGAAAACAGCATCAATGATGTTCCCATTGCAAAAGAATTCCCCGATGTATTTCCGAAAGAATTACCTGGATTACCCCCACATCGATCCGTTGAATTTCAAATAGATGTTGTACCAGGACCTGCACCAATAGCTCGTGCTCCTTACAGACTCGCACCCAGCGAGATGAAAGAACTGCAATGCCAATTACAAGAACTTTTAGAGCGTGGTTTCATTCGACCAAGCACATCACCGTGGGGAGCTCCTGTTTTGTTTGTCAAGAAGAAAGATGGTACATTCAGGTTGTGTATCGACTACCGAGAGTTGAACAAACTTACCATCAAGAACCACTACCAACTACCGAGAATCGACGACTTATTTGATCAACTACAAGGCTCGTCTGTTTATTCAAAGATTGACTTACGTTCCGGGTATCATCAAATGCGGGTGAAAGAAGATGATATTCCAAAGACTGCTTTCAGAACATGTTACGGTCATTACGAGTTTATGGTCATGCCGTTTGGTTTAACTAATGCACCAGCTGTGTTCATGGACCTTATGAACCGAGTGTGTGGACCATACCTTGACAAGTTTGTCATTGTTTTCATTGATGACATACTTATTTACTCAAAGAATGACCAAGAACACGGTGAACATTTGAGAAAGGTGTTAGAAGTATTGAGGAAGGAAGAATTGTACGCTAAGTTTTCAAAGTGTGCATTTTGGTTGGAAGAAGTTCAATTCCTCGGTCACATAGTGAACAAAGAAGATATTAAGGTGGATCCGACAAAGATAGAAACTATTGAAAAGTGGGAAACCCCGAAAACTCCGAAACACATACGCCAGTTTTTAGGACTAGCTGGTTACTACAGAAGGTTCATCCAAGACTTTTCCAGAATAGAAAAACCCTTGACTGCATTAACGCATAAAGGGAAGAAATTTGAATGGAATGATGAACAAGAGAAAGCGTTTCAGTTATTGAAGAAAAAGCTAACTACGGCACCTATATTGTCATTGCCTGAAGGGAATGATGATTTTGTGATTTATTGTGACGCATCAAAGCAAGGTCTCGGTTGTGTATTAATGCAACGAACGAAGGTGATTGCTTATGCGTCTAGACAATTGAAGATTCACGAACAAAATTATACGACGCATGATTTGGAATTAGGCGCGGTTGTTTTTGCATTAAAGACTTGGAGGCACTACTTATATGGGGTCAAAAGTATTATATATACCGACCACAAAAGTCTTCAACACATATTTAATCAGAAACAACTGAATATGAGGCAGCGTAGGTGGATTGAATTGTTGAATGATTAAGACTTTGAGATTCGTTACCACCCGGGAAAGACAAATGTGGTAGCCGATGCCTTGAGCAGGAAGGACAGAGAACCCATTCGAGTAAAATCTATGAGTATAATGATTCATAATAACCTTACTACTCAAATAAAGGAGGCGCAACAAGGAGTTTTAAAAGAGGGAAATTTAAAGGATGAAATACCTAAAGGATCGGAGAAGCATCTTAATATTCGGGAAGACGGAACCCGGTATAGGGCTGAAAGGATTTGGGTACCAAAATTTGGAGATATGAGAGAAATGGTACTTAGAGAAGCTCATAAAACCAGATACTCAATACATCCTGGAACGGGGAAGATGTACAAGGATCTCAAGAAACATTTTTGGTGGCCGGGTATAAAAGCCGATGTTGCTAAATACGTAGGAGAATGTTTGACGTGTTCTAAGGTCAAAGCTGAGCATCAGAAACCATCAGGTCTACTTAAACAACCCAAAATCCCGGAATGGAAATGGGAAAACATTACCATGGATTTCATCACTAAATTGCCAAGGACTGCAAGTGGTTTTGATACTACTTGGGTAATAGTTGATCGTCTCACCAAATCAGCACACTTCCTGCCAATAAGAGAAGATGACAAGATGGAGAAGTTAGCACGACTGTATTTGAAGGAAGTCGTCTCCAGACATGGAATACCAATCTCTATTATCTCTGATAGGGATGGCAGATTTATTTCAAGATTCTGGCAGACATTACAGCAAGCATTAGGAACTCGTCTAGACATGAGCACTGCCTATCATCCACAAACAGATGGGCAGAGCGAAAGGACGATACAAACGCTTGAAGACATGCTACGAGCATGTGTTATTGATTTCGGAAACAGTTGGGATCGACATCTACCGTTAGCAGAATTTTCCTACAACAACAGCTACCATTCAAGCATTGAGATGGCGCCGTTTGAAGCACTTTATGGTAGAAAGTGCAGGTCTCCGATTTGTTGGAGTGAAGTGGGGGATAGACAGATTACGGGTCCGGAGATAATACAAGAAACTACCGAGAAGATCATCCAAATTCAACAACGGTTGAAAACCGCCCAAAGTCGACAAAAGAGCTACGCTGACATTAAAAGAAAAGATATAGAATTTGAAATTGGAGAGATGGTCATGCTTAAAGTTGCACCTTGGAAAGGTGTTGTTCGATTTGGTAAACGAGGGAAATTAAATCCAAGGTATATCGGACCATTCAAGATTATTGATCGTGTCGGACCAGTAGCTTACCGACTTGAGTTACCTCAACAACTCGCGGCTGTACATAACACTTTCCACGTCTCGAATTTGAAGAAATGTTTTGCTAAAGAAGATCTCACTATTCCGTTAGATGAAATCCAAATCAACGAAAAACTTCAATTCATCGAAGAACCCGTCGAAATAATGGATCGTGAGGTTAAAAGACTTAAGCAAAACAAGATACCAATTATTAAGGTTCAATGGAATGCTCGTAGAGGACCTGAGTTCACCTAGGAACGAGAAGATCAGATGAAGAAGAAATACCCGCATTTATTTCCAGAAGATACGTCAACACATCCAACTGCTTAAAATTTCAGAACGAAATTTATTTAACTGGTAGGTACTGTAGTGACCCGAACTTTTCCATGTTTATATATATATATTAAATGAAATTGTTATTTACATGATTAAGTGTTTCCAACATATTAAGCAATCAAACTTGTTAAGACTTGATTAATTGAAATAGGTTTCATATAGACAATTGACCACCCAAGTTGACCGGTGATTCACGAACGTTAAAACTTGTAAAAACTATATGATGACATATATATGGTTATATATATAGTTAACATGATATTATTAGAAGTAAACATATCATTAATTATATTAATAATGAACTACATATGTAAAAACAAGACTACTAACTTAATGATTTTGAAACGAGACATATATGTAACGATTATCGTTGTAACGACATTTAATGTATATATATCATATTAAGAGATATTCATACATCATAATATTATGATAATATAATAATTTAAAATCTCATTTGATATTATAAACATTGGGTTAACAACATTTAACAAGATCGTTAACCTAAAGGTTTCAAAATAACACTTACATGTAACGGCTAACGATGACTTAACGACTCAGTTAAAATGTATATACATGTAGTATTTTAATATGTATTCATACACTTTTGAAAGACTTCAAGACACTTATCAAAATACTTCTACTTAACAAAAATGCTTACAATTACATCCTCGTTCAGTTTCATCAACAATTCTACTCGTATGCATCCGTATTCGTACTCGTACAATACACAGCTTTTAGATGTATGTAATATTGGTATATACACTCCAATGATCAGCTCTTAGCAGCCCATGTGAGTCACCTAACACATGTGGGAACCATCATTTGGCAACTAGCATGAAATATCTCATAAAATTACAAAAATATGAGTAATCATTCATGACTTATTTACATGAAAACAAAATTACATATCCTTTATATCTAATTCATACACCAACGACCAAAAACACCGAAAAACACTTTCATTATTCAATTTTCTTCATCTAATTTATCTCTCTCAAGTTCTATCTTCAAGTTCTAAGTGTTCTTCATAAATTCCAAAAGTTCTAGTTTCATAAAATCAAGAATACTTTCAAGTTTGCTAGCTCACTTCCAATCTTGTGAGGTGATCATCCAACCTCAAGAAATCTTTGTTTCTTACAGTAGGTTATCATTCTAATACAAGGTAATAATCATAGTCAAACTTTGGTTCAATTTCTATAACTATAACAATCTTATTTCAAGTGATGATCTTACTTGAACTTGTTTTCGTGTCATGATTCTGCTTCAATAACTTCGAGCCATCCAAGGATCCGTTGAAGCTAGATCCACTTTTCTATTTTCCAGTAGGTTTATCCAAGGAACTTAAGGTAGTAATGATGTTCATAACATCATTCGATTCATACTTAAAAAGCTATCATATTCGAAGTGGTAAACTAGTAATCACTAGAACATAGTTTAGTTAATTCTAAACTTGTTCGCAAATAAAGTTAATCCTTCTAACTACATTTTTAAAATCAACTATACACATGATATATATCTATATGATATGCTAACTTAATGATTTGAAACCCGGAAACACGATAAACACCATAAAACAGGATTTACGCCGTGGTAGTTACAACCGGGGGCTGTTTTGGGTTAGTTAATTAAAAACTATGATAAACTTTGATTTAAAAGTTGTTATTCTGGGAAAAATGATTTTTATTATGAACATAAAACTATATCCACAAATTAGGGTTAAACTCAAAGTGGAAGTATGTTTTCTAAAATGGTCATCTAGACGTCGTTCTTTCGACTGAAATGACTACCTTTACAAAAATGACTTGTAACTTATTTTTCTGACTATAAATCTATACTTTTTCTGTTTAGATTCATAAAATAGAGTTCAATATGAAACCATAGCAATTTGATTCACTCAAAACGGATTTAAAATGAAGAAGTTATGGGAAAAACAAGATTGGATAATTTTTCTCATTTTAGCTACGTGAAAATTGGTAACAAATCTATTCCAACCATAACTTAATCAACTTGTATTGTATATTATGTAATCTTGAGATACCATAGACACGTATACAATGTTTCGACCTATCATGTCGACACATCTATATATATTTCAGAACAACCATAGACACTCTATATGTGAATGTTGGAGTTAGCTATACAGGGTTGAGGTTGATTCCAAAATATATATAGTTTGAGTTGTGATCAATACTGAGATACGTATACACTGGGTCGTGGATTGATTCAAGATAATATTTATCGATTTATTTCTGTACATCTAACTGTGGACAACTAGTTGTGGGTTACTAACGAGGACAGCTGACTTAATAAACTTAAAACATCAAAATATATTAAAAGTGTTGTAAATATATTTTGAACATACTTTGATATATATGTATATATTGTTATAGGTTCGTGAATCAACCAGTGGCCAAGTCTTACTTCCCGACGAAGTAAAAATCTGTGAAAGTGAGTTTCATTATTCCCTTTTTAAATGCTTTTGCAATATATATTTTTGGGACTGAGAATACATGCGCTGTTTTTATAACTGTTTTACGAAATAGACACGAGTAAATGAAACTACATTCTATGGTTGAATTATCGAAATCGAATATACCCCTTTTTATTAAGTCTGGTAATCTAAGAATTAGGGAACAGACACCCTAATTGACGCGAACTCTAAAGATAGATCTATTGGGCCTAACAAACCCCATCCAAAGTACCGGATGCTTTAGTACTTCGAATTTTATATCATATCCGAAGGGTGTCCCGGAATGATGGGGATATTCTTATATATGCATCTTGTTAATGTCGGTTACCAGGTGTTCACCATATGAATGATTTTTATCTCTATGTATGGGATGTATATTGAAATATGAAATCTTGTGGTCTATTGTTACGATTTGATATATATAGGTTAAACCTATAACTCACCAACATTTTTGTTGACGTTTAAAGCATGTTTATTCCCATGTGAATACTAAGAGCTTCCGCTGTTACATACTAAAATAAGGACAAGATTTGGAGTCCATGTTTGTATGATACTGTGTAAAAACTGCATTCAAGAAAATGATTCCGATGTAACATATTTGTATTGTAAACCATTATGTAATGGTCGTGTGTAAACAGGATATTTTAGATTATCATTATTTGATAATCTACATAAAGCTTTTTAAACCTTTATTTATGAAATAAAGGTTATGGTTTGTTTTAAAAATGAATGCAGTCTTTGAAAAACGTCTCATATAGAGGTCAAAACCTCGCAACGAAATCAATTAATATGGAACGTTTTTAATCAATAAGAACGGGACATTTCATGTTGGGCCAGGATTAAACGCCATTTTGCTCGACTACTAGTCTGCTGCCTTTCCTTTTGGATTTTTTTTCTTTATTTTAGGATGTCTGATGATGAAGGGGATGCATTATGATGTTGGTATTATATGCTGTGATAAAGAAGATAATGATATAGTGGTATGTTAATCGATGACGAGTAGATGATGATATGAAGATGAGGAGGAGAAGGTGAGGAGGTTAAATGATGATGACGAATGATGATCACGGTTTTAATAATATTAATGATTATGATGATTGGTTTGATTAAAGATGATGATGATTTTGTTATATGATAGTGATGATAGATGAAGAGAATCGGTGATATATGTTAAATGAGTTGAAAAGCGAGTTAATACGGAAAAACATAAATGGTCGAATGGTTTAGCAGCAAGTAATTTGAATGAGAGGTCTTGAGTTTGAATCCGGTTCGGGGCATTTCTTTTTATTTAAGCTTTAGAAGGTATAACTCATTACCAAAAATTATTATTATTATTATTATTATTATTATTATTATTATTATTATTATTATTATTATTATTATTATTATTATTATTATTATTATTATTATTATTATTGTTATTGCTATTGCTATTGCTATTATTAATTATTAATGTTATAATTGTTATTATTACTAAAATCATTACCATTACTTAGTATTATTGTTATTATTATTAACTAATATTAATATATGTATTATTATTATTATTATTATTATTATTATTATTATTATTATTATTATTATTATTATTATTATTATTATTATTATTATTATTACTATTATTATCATTATTATTATTATCATTATTATGAACATAATACCATCTATTATTATAAATATCATTATTAGAATCATTTTATAATTGTTAGTATGATTATCATTATTATTAATCTTATCACTACAAATATAATCTTAGTATTATTAAAATACTGTCCTTAACAAACAAATGATATATATAATATATATATATATATATATATATATATATATATATATATATATATATATATATATATATATATATATATATATATATATATATATATATATATATAAATACACTTAATATATAATATAACAAAATTAATATTTTATTTAACTAAAATATATAAAAATGAATACCTAGAACATATAAGTTATTAACATAAAAAGAATATAATTAATAAATTTATATATATATTTGTCCGATTACAACTATGTATATTAATAAATATACAACTGTTATTGGTTCGTGAATCCGAGGCCAACCCTGCATTTGTTCAATATCGTAATATGTATTTTTACTACAAAATACAATATGGTGAGTTTCATTATTCCCTTTTTAAATGCTTTCGCAATATATATTTTTGGGACTGAGAATACATGCGCTATTTTTATAACTGTTTTACGAAATAGACACAAGTAATTGAAACTACATTGTATGGTTGAATGATCGAAATCGAATATGCCCATTTTTATTAAGTCTGGTAATCTAAGAATTAGGGAACAGATACCCTAATTGACGCGAACTCTAAAGATAGATCTATTGGGCCCAACAAGCTCCATCCAAAGTACCGGATGCTTTAGTACTTCGAAATTTATATCATGTCCGAAGGAGGATCCCGAAATGATGGGGATATTCTTATATACATATTGTGAATGTCGGTTACCAGGTGTTCAATCCATATGAATGACATTTTTGTCTCTATGCATGGGACGTATGTTTATGAGAAATGGAAATATGAAATCTTGTGGTCTATTAAAATTATGAAATGATTATTTATGTTAAACTAATGAACTCACCAACCTTTTGGTTGACACTTGAAAGCATGTTTATTCTCAGGTACGAAAGAAATCTTCCGCTGTGCATTTGCTCATTTTATAGATATTACTTGGAGTCATTCATGGCATATTTCAAAAGATGTTGCATTCGAGTCGTCGAGTTTATCAAGATTATTATTAAGTCAATTATAGTTGGATATATTATGAAATGGTATGCATGCCTGTCAACTTTCGATGTAATGAAAGATTGTCTTTTCAAAAACGAATGCAATGTTTGTAAAATGTATCATATAGAGGTGAAGTACCTCGCGATGTAATCAACTGTTGTGAATCATTTATAATCGATATGGACTTCGTCCGAATAGATTAGGACGGGTCCTTTCATCTTGCTGTAGACACCCGCTGCTCTAGAGTTATCACTGCATGAACTGTTTATCTTGCATTCATAACTTTAAATAATTTTGAACAATGATTTGTAATGACCTAAGGGTCACGTACTACTACTATTTGCTTCCGTTCATTGAAGCATACTTTTTGATGTAAAACATTTGACGTTGTTTATGACGTCACCTTTTATCATGAATGCAACTTGTTTTGAAAATGCATATAGTATTTGACCTTGTAATGATCCTGTTGTTGATGGTCCATACATGATGATTTAGTACGGGGCATCACTTTTGGTATCAGAGCTTTGGTTGTAGGGAATTAGGTTGCATTAGTGAGTCTAAGACCGACCCGAGTAGGATTCACTAATAGGACTAATCTACAACTTGCTAGTTTACTTGTTTTCGCTGAACTTACTGCATGCTGCTGCTTACTGTTACTGCTATATGCCGTATGCTATTACATGATTTCACTACTGCATGCTATTATCTGCTTTCGATTGCATGATACTTGTCATTATTGCCATGCTACTTACTGTTATACATGATTTAGACTGTTGGCCTAATACGTGCTTGCTTTATGACTTACTGACATGGAAAATTTATTTTTCCATGTTCAGATGTCGGATATTCCAACTGCTATCGTTTTGGGCAGTTCAGACTCGTCAGCCACCCCACCTACTGCTGCTGCCGACACACCAATCCCGTTGCTTACTAGTGACCCCGACGCTTCATCTTCCGGAGCTAGCAGCCATGTGCCTGCCCCAGTGGTTACTTCTAACGGAACCCAGGACCCTCCGGAGATTCCAGCTCCATCTGACCCCGGACCCTCGGTGTCACAGCCCCGCTTTGGTGAGATTGTGGTTCCCGCGGAATTCGGGGAAGGTCCATTCCGTAACCGGTATTGCCATTGGTGCCGACGAGCCCCTGATGGACGTCTCATTCCGATCGGACCCGCCCGTTACCGACAGATGATAGCCGCCCAAGGAGGGCCGCCCATGAAGTCACCACCATATGATTCGGACGACCCATCATCCGCTGATTCTTCATCCGATGACTCATCCACAAATGACTCGAGTGACGATGACTCCGACGAGGAGGACCCTGATGCACTTGTACAGCCACCCTCCACCCCGCCGAAGAAGCGGTATCACTTCGACGGTACTATTATTCCGGGGATCAACGGAGGACGAGCATTCACTGATGCATTTGGTCGGCGTCGTAGGGTTACCGCCCGTAAGCAGCTTGTGCCGTATCCTGCCGATCCCTTCATCCGTAAGCCTTACTGCCTCGCAGCGTCTGCTTCTAGAGCCGGACCGTCTGCACCACCAGCTCCACCAGCACCACCCGTACCGATTGCTCCGCCTGCCCCACCCACTCCCTCTGTCAAGGAACTGATGAGGGAGGTGGAGATCCTCCGTGCTCGGGTAACTGAGCTCGAGGACCAGATGACCCACGTATTGGACATCCTACACCCACCTTCACCGTAGGGCTTTTGTATTTAGATTTCATTATGTAATCTAGTTGTAGTTTTATGTTTCACTTATGTATTGTACGAACTTATTCAGATGTATGCAACTTATTATTATTAATGGAACTTTGCGTTATTTAATTCTTGCACGATGTTCTATTTACGTTACTGTATGATTCTGTGGTATTTGTACCTGGATTGCATTACTTAATAAACATGTGATGTGTTGATTCCATGTTGGTTACCATATACTGTATTATTACTATTTGAATACTGGATTTTGACTTGAGTCAAAATTTTTGTTTAGAACATCATGGCCAACAGACGATCAACACCTACCACCGCCCAAATCGAAGAGATGATTGAAGAAAGGGTAGCCGCAGCCATTGCGGAAATGCAACCCCAAGCTCCACCGCCACAGCCACCGCCACCGGTTATTCAACCCGTTCGTAATGGGTGTACGTACAAAGAGTTCCAAAGCTGTAAACCACATAACTTTAGCGGAACCGAGGGGCCGGTTGGTCTCACTAGATGGTTTGAAAAACTTGAATCTGTGTTCCGAGTCAGCAACTGTTTAGAGGAGAATAAGACCAAGTTTGCTTCATGCACGCTGTCTGATGGCGCACTAACGTGGTGGAACACGTTGGCGCAAGAAAAAGGTATTGATGAGGCATTTGCTATCCTATGAGAGGAATTCAAAAGGGCCCTGATTGAGGAATATTGCCCTAGGACCGAAATCCAGAAGATGGAGATTGAATTCATGCAGTTAAAGGCCGTTGGGAACGACCCTGATGGTTACAACAGGAGATTTTTGTAACTAGCCATGATGTGTCCGACAATGGTTACACCGGAGTTCAAACGAATGGAAAGGTACTTCTGGGGACTTCCTAAGAGCATTAAGGGAAACGTCACCTCGTCCAAGCCACCAAATGTCCCGGAAGCGATGCGCATGGCGCATACTTTAATGAATCAAATTATCATCGAGGAACCGGAGAAGACTAAGGCTGAAGTGGGTAGTAGTGAGAAGCGCAAATGGGATAACAATAGGGGAAGGACCTATGAGCAAAACCCGGCGAAATGACATGAGGGTATCAGAGGAAACAACGACGGTGGAAACCCCAATCCGAACACCAACTCAAACTCGAACTACAAAGGAACCATACCACAATGCAAGCGGTGCTACAAGAACCATACTGGATATTGTAATGTTGTTTGCGAAAAGGGCCAACGGACTGGGCATATCGGGAAAGACTGCAAGGTCACCACTTTGAATGGGAAGCCGAACACCAATGGACCGAAAAAGTGCTACGAATGCGAACAGACGGGCCATTTCAGAAATGCGTGCCCCAACAAAAGAAAAGACAGTGGACCACCCCGTCGTAGAGATTTCAACGTTAATGCAAGGGATGTACGCGAGAATCCCGACTTGGTGACATGTATATTCACTATCAACAATCTATTAGCTTCTGTCTTATTTGATACTGGTGCTGATAGAAGTTATGTATGTAGACATTTTTGCAATAAGATTAATTGGTCATTAGTCCCGTTAAAAGAGAGTATGCTTGTCGAGGTCGCCAATGGTAAACTTGATAAAGTTGACCATATTAGTCGAGGAGCTATTATCAACATAGCTGGTGCAGATTTCGAAATCAATTTGATACCCATCAAACTGAGAAGTTTTGACGTGATCGTTGGTATGGATTGGTTGAGCAAGATAAGGGCCGATGTTATCTGTGGAGATAAAGCTCTTCGTATACCACAAGGAGACGGTGAGCTAATGATCATCTACGGAGAGAGATGTACCTCGAAGCTGAACCTCATTAGTTGCGTGAATGTAACATCCCGTTTTGCCCGTACGTATCGAAAGGTACATACTTAATCATTTGTACGTATGTAACTCGTTGTTTATGCGTAATTGTGTGTGTATATATATATATATATATATATATATATACTTGTTAAGGTGTGCGTAAATAAGTCTTAAAGGAGTTTCGGTTAGTGTTAAGTCTTGTGAGACTTAGATATGAGAGTTAGACGTGTATTGGAAGCTTGAACGAATTTAATGTTGTGTAAAACGATTTTTGTGTTTAAGATGGTCGAGCTGACCAGATCGTGCCTTAGGCCGCGCCGCGACAAATGGGTCCGCGCCGCGACAAAGCAAACAAACCAGGATCAGAAGTTGAGTTAAGAAGGGTCAATTTTTATGTTATATGTCGCGCCGCTACGAACTGGCCGCGCCGCGGCAATTCTGCTGGATAGATTCCGAACTTAGATCTTTTTGAGGGGTTTTAAGGGGCAAAATAGTAAGTTGACATGTGGATCGGATGGGAGCATTAACTCTCCACCACATATTCATTTAATTCATTTCTTTTTCTCTTTTCTCTCCATTTTCTCTCCCAAAACTTAAAACCCATTTGAATTATAAGTGAGATTTGAGAGTGAAGGATTGAGGGTTGATCTTTGGAGCGAGATTTAAAGTTGTTCCTTGTGTCTCTAGCTACGCGTTGATAGTCTCGGTAAGTTCTAACTCTAAGTTTTGAGTTTTAATTGGTTAATGACTAGGGTTTTGGGTACTAGAGATTTGTAAGACCCATTTGGTGGTAAAATGGGTGAGTTTGGGTTATGTTGTTGTAATGAAACCCTAATAGCCATAATCTAGGGTTTTGGCCTTGTGATTTGAGGTTGTAAGTGTCAATTGGTGTTGTTAGTCACTAATGCACTTTAATATTTATGAAAGAAGGGTTAATGAGTAAGTTTGACTTGATTGTGAGTTTAAGTGAGATAAAATGGGTCAAAATGTACTAGTTGACCTAATGGGATGAAATGGGTATGGATTACCCTAAGTTTTGTGTTAATTAAAGTTAATAGACTTTAATTCACTAGTCTTAGTGATTAAAGTCGAGTCTTGGCCATGTATGGGCGGTTGTGAGTAGTTGAGTCATTTAATGCAATTTGGGTCATTAAATGCTCAAGTGGGAGTATTGTGGTTAATCCCACTAGTTGTGAAATTGAATGTATACTTAATGATTTAGGTACATTGCGTTGAAGCTCGGAAGTGCTAAATCATCATCCTTGTGACAAGGTGAGTGGAATAATTATATATGCATGTATATGATTTATTTGCTTGTGGGGTATGGGTTAAAGTTCGATGTTGACGATACCATACCCTAGTGTATATTTGAGGTTGTTGATGAGGGTTTAAAGTTTGTTGTTGACGATACCTCATACTTATGGAATTAAAGTTCGATGTTGACGATGCCATACGATTATTGTAGTGACGTTGATGAGGGTTTAAAGTTCGTTGTTGACGATACCTCATATGTGGGTTTAAAGTTAGGTGTTGACGATACCACATTAATGTATGCAAATGGGATTTAAGTTCGATGTTGATGATACCATTCGTTGGGCTAGCCTTGAGATCTTGAGTACTACGGATGTTGTGAACATCATCGTTATACTTGTGTTTTAGCATATTGTATTGTTGTGTTATAAGCTATTGTTATACTAGCCTTATTATCGCGATACTTAGCGTTATACATGTGAAAGGTATGCTAATTAGGTAACTAGTATGTATGCGGATTTGGTAAGTGTTTGCAAGTAAGTAGGTTATATATATGTATGTATAATTGTTGCACTCACTAAGCCTTGCTTACCCTCTCGTTGTTTACCATTTTATAGGTTCCGGCTTGTACAAGGGTAAGGGCATACGTTTGGACTAGTGGTCTCTCGCTTATGTTGTCGGGGGTGCTATTGGTGTTAGCTTTTGAAGTTGGCCTAACGTTTTGGGTAGTTTAGACCCAAACCATGCTCGAGGTCGTTTGGATTATAAACTATCCTTGTAGTGGGTCAAACTTGTATTAAACTTAATTAATGGCTTTTGTGCCTTTTGTAAACATTTAAATTGATGTACGTTTAAATGGAACTTATGGAATGGTTTACATATTTAATTGGTGCATAAATGTGTATTATAAAAAAAAAAATTATCGTATGGAATACGGGTTGGGTTGTTTCAAGTGGTATCAGAGCATGGTCTAAGGGATTTAGGCGACTTGAGACAGGTGCCTAAACTTGGGCTTTATTGTGTGAGCGCTTTATGCGGGACTTGTAGGACTTTGGGTCTAATCGGGAATTGTTAGTGCTTTGGTTTATGTGAACTAACCTTGTACTAATTGTTTTGTATTGTGTTTAGCAATCATCAAGCAAGACGGACGTTGTACTAGCGAGTTAATGCGACATGCTCGCGTAACAACGATTAGCTACCGTTGTTACGGGTGCAAATCGTGTCAAACAAGTAATGTACGACGATTGTCGAACAAGATGGAGTAGTGTGGTGTACATGTATATACTTACATGTTATGTCTTTTCGTTCTTTGTTTAATATTTTCCGTTTTATAGAATGAAGACGAGAAACGGACACGATAATGATAACGGTGGTACGAGTGAGGATGTTGAACTCACGGCCAAGGTTGAGGCCACCTTTAAAAAGTTAAAGAAGGATTTTCTTGACGATGTCCGAAAGGTCTTCCAAGAGTCGGTCGATGGACAAGTGACCGAAATGATCAATGATCGAATGAGATCCGCAATAGAGGAGGCTTTAGAGGCTAGAAACATTTATCCTCGAGGCGAAGGGGGTGAAGGTAATTGTGGGGGTGGAAGGCGGGACTTCCACTACAAAAATTTCAAGGATACTCAACCTCCGATGTTTAATGGGGTGAGGGATCCATTGAAAAGCACTTGTTGGATTTCCGATATCGAGGGAGCTTTCCGTACCGCGGAATGTCCTCCCGAGAAGAAGACGAGGTATGGTTCTAGCATGTTACGTGAAGAAGGCAAGTTGTGGTGGGACGATAAATTCAATTTGTATGGTGAAGAGCAATGTATGAACTTGACATGGAAGGAGTTTAAGAAGGAATTCTTCCTAGAATACCGAACTTCTTCCGACCTTGATAGAATCTGGGACGAGTTGCATCATTTGCAACAAGGTTCAATGGACTTGGTTACTCTCAAGTCTACCTTTTTGGCAAAGACTCGCTTTTGCCCGGAATATGTTGGTGACGATCACAAATTAATGAAAGATTTCTACCGTACTTTAAATGATGAGTTGAAGGGTAAGATTAGTCGGGGTATGGCTAAGTCTTTTGAAAAGCTATTCGAGTTGGCTCGGGGTTTTGAACCGGAGGTTCCGAGGAAGAGTGATTTCACTTTTTCAAAAAGAAAGTTCAAAGGTTCGAGTTATTCGAATTTTTCAAATAAAAAGAACAAGAACAAAAAGGGTTCCGAAAGTGTCAATAGTGTGAAGAAGGGCGCTACCGGTGGTTTTGGGAACTTTGTCCCTACTTGCTACAATTGTGGGGTACGTGGACATATGGCTCGAGATTGTCCGAAGCCAAATTCAACAAACAAGCTCACTTGTTTTAATTGCAACAAAGAAGGACACCGAAAGTCAGAGTGTCCCGATTTGAACAACGATAATGTTAAAAGGCTAGAGAAGGCGGCGGGTACGGCTCGAGGTCGAAACTATTTGATGACTAACGACGAAGCCAAGTAATCCAACGAAGTTGTCTCAGGTACCTTCTTGGTTAATTCTAATCCGGCAAGGATTCTTTTTGATAGCGGTGCAAATTTGTCGTTTGTGTCTCCAAAATTTGTGCCTAAACTTGATAGACCGTTAGCTAAGTTAAGTCGTCCGGTAGAATTCGAAATAGCGGACGGCAAGACGGTGCTAGTGGTTGATGTGTATAAGAACTGTGATGTCGTTTTTGGTGGCGAAAACTTTAAAATAGATCTCATTCCTATGACTTTGGGCGATTTTGATATCGTTGTTGGTATGGATTGGATCGATCGAAATAGAGCCGATATTGCATGCCATGAAAAGTTTATTCATGTGAAGACCCCAAGTGGGGGGGAGTTGATTATTCATGGCGATAGATGAAGAAGACTTGTGCCGATATGTTCTTTTGCATGGGCACGTCGTTTTCTTGTTAGTGGTGGCTTGGATTTTCTTGCCCATATTGTTGATACTTGTGATGAGCCACCACCTATTCGTGAAATTCCCGTGGTTAGGGAATTCGAAGACGTTTTTCCGGATGAGTTACCGGGTGTCCCGGCGGAAATATAAGTTAAATTTCGCATTGAGTTGGTTCCGGGAGCTACTCCCATTGCTAAAAATCCTTATCGTTTAGCACCAACGGAAATGCAAGAGTTGTTAAATCAAACCCAAGAGTTGCTTGAAAAGGGTTTTATTCGACCGAGTGCTTCGCCATGGGGCGCTCCGGTTTTAGTTGTGAAGAAGAAGGATTGTAGCATGCGAATGTGCATCGATTACCGGGAGTTGAATAAGGTGACGATCAAGAATCGTTATCCATTGCCTAGGATTGACGATTTGTTTGATCAACTCCAAGGTGCGACGTATTTCTCTAAGATCGACCTACGGTCTGGCTATCACCAAATGCGGGTCCGTGAGGAAGATATTGAGAAAACGGCTTTTCGAACATGTTATGGGCATTTTGAGTTCGTATTTATGCCTTTTGGTCTTACGAATGCACCGGCGGCATTCATGGATCTTATGAACCGAGTGTGCCAACCTATGTTGGACAAGTCAGTAATTGTGTTCATTGACGACATACTTGTTTATTCAAAGAGTATGAACGAACATGAACGTCATTTGCGTGAAGTATTGAAGATATTACGAAAGGAGAAGTTGTATGCTAAGTTCTCCAAATGTGAATTTTGGCTAAGGGAAGTTCAATTCCTTGGTCATATTGTGAACAAGGAGGGCATTCAAGTAGATCCGGGGAAGATAGAGACGGTGAAGAGTTGGAGACAACCGACTACGCCTACGGAGGTCCGAAGTTTTCTCGGATTGGCCGGTTATTATCGTCGGTTTATCCAAGACTTTTCTAAGATCGCTTCTTCGTTGACGAAATTGACAAGGAAGAATGCGAGATTTAATTGGGAGAACGAGCAAGAAATTGCTTTTCAATTGTTAAAGGAGAAGTTATGTCAAGATCCGGTGTTAGTGTTACCGAAAGGAGTGGAAGACTTGACAGTTTATTGTGATGCTTCGTTAAATGGACTCGGGTGTGTTCTAATGCAAAGAGGTAAAGTCATTGCTTATGCCTCTCGACAATTAAAGGAACACGAGACGAGATATCCGACTCATGATCTTGAGTTGGCGGCGGTTGTGCATGCGTTGAAAATTTGGTGCCATTACTTGTATGGTGTCAAGTGTACGATTTATTCGGATCATAAGAGTTTGAAACACCTCTTTAATCAATGAGATTTGAATTATCGTCAACATAGGTGGATGGATGTGGTGAAAGATTATGATTGTGAAATACTTTATCATCCGGGCAAAGCAAATGTGGTCGCGGATGCGTTAAGTCGAAAGAGTCATCACCCGGCGTTACGACTGGGATTGTTACGTATGATTATTACTAACGATTTTCTTGAAAAACTCGGAGTGATTCAAATAGAGGCTTACGTTCACAACAAGCATGCGGAGCGAATTGTGGGACAATTAGAGTTCATTACTATGGGCTCGCGGGGTTTGTTCTCTTTTCAAGAAAGAGTGTGGGTGCCTAAGATGGGTGATTACCGACAAGTGCTACTCGATGAAGCACATAAGTCAAAGTATTCCATTCATCCGGGCGCGCCGAAAATGTATCTTGATTTAAGGAAAGATTATTGGTGGCCGGGCATGAAACGTGATGTTGTGAAGTATGTTGAGCAATGCGTCACGTGTTTGTAAGTTAAAGCTGAGCACCAAAAGCCGTATGGTAAGTTAAAACCGTTATAAATCCTGAAATGGAAATGGGAGCACATTACCATGGATTTCATCACGAAGTTACCTAAAACGGTGAGAACCCAGTTTGATTCGATTTGGGTTATAGTTGATCGACTGATGAAAAGTGCTTTGTTTCTTCCCATTAAGGAAGCGATATCGTCGGAGACCTTGGCTAAGTTGTTTGTCAAGGAAGTCATCTCTCGACACGGTGTTCCTATATCTATTATTTCGGATCGAGATACTCATTTTACATCTCGGTTTTGGGAAAAGTTTCATGAAGATATGGGTACGCAATTAAAATTAAGCACGGTGTATCATCCTCAAACGGACGGTCAAACCGAACGTACGAATCAAACTTTGGAAGATATGTTACGTGCGTGCATTATCGATTTTGGTGGTAGTTGGGATGAGCACTTACCTTTGGTGGAATTCTCGTACAATAATAGTTATCATACTAGTATTGGGATACCACCTTATGAGATGCTTTATGGGTGTAGGTGTCGAACCCCGATTTGTTGGAGTGAAGTAGGACAAAAGGAAATCGGGAGTACCGATTTGGTTTTAGAGACGAATAGCAAGATTGATGTGATTCGAGAGCATTTGAAAAAGGCTCAAGATAGGCAAAAATCTTATGCCTATAAACGTAGACGAACGATCGAATTTCAAGAAGGTGACATGGTGATGCTCAAAGTTTCGCCATGGAAGGGTATTATTCGGTTTCGGAAACGAGGAAAGTTAGCTCCTCGGTTTATTGGACCGTTTAAGGTTTTAGCTCGTGTTGGTGAGGTTGCGTATCGTTTGGAATTACCCGAAGAGCTTGCGGAGATCCATAATACATTTCATGTTTCCCACCTCCGTAAGTGTCTTGCGGATGATTCATCTTGGGTGCCATTAGACGAGATTGAGCTAAATAATAAGTTAGAGTATATCGAGGAACCGATTGCCATACTTGATGAGAAGGTCAAAAGATTGAGACATAAAGAGGTAAGGACTTTTAAAGTTCAATGGCGTCGTAATAAGGGTTCCGAGTTCACTTGGGAGCCCGAAGAGTTTGTGTTGGTTTATCTTCCTTCTTGTCATGCGGCTTGGATCGCGAGGACGCGCTCCGATTCAAGTGGGGGAGAGTTGTAACATCCCGTTTTTCCCGTACGTATCGAAAGGTACATACTTAATCATTTGTACGTATGTAACTCGTTGTTTATGCGTAATTGTGTAGATATATATATTATATATATATATATATATATATATATATATATATATATATATATATATATATATATATATATATATATATATATATATATATATATATATATATATATATATATATATATATATATACTTGTTAAGGTGTGCGTAAATAAGTCTTAAAGGAGTTTCGGTTAGTGTTAAGTCTTGTGAGACTTAGATATGAGAGTTAGACGTGTATTGGAAGCTTGAACGAATTTAATGTTGTGTAAAACGATTATTGTGCTTAAGATGGTCGAGCTGACCAGATCGTGCCTTAGGCCGCGCCGCAACAAATGGGTCCGCACCGCGGCAAAGCAAGCAAACCAGGATCAGAAGTTGAGTTAAGAAGGGTCAATTTTTATGTTATATGTCACGCCGCGACGAACTGGCCGCGCCGCGGCAATTCTGCTGGATAGATTCCGAACTTAGATCTTTTTGAGGGGTTTTAAGGGGCAAAATAGTAAATTGATATGTGGATCTGATGGGAGCATTAACTCTCCACCACATATTCATTTAATTCATTTCTTTTTCTCTTTTCTCTCCATTTTCTCTCCCAAAACTTAAAACCCATTTGAATTATAAGTGAGATTTGAGAGTGAAGGATTGAGGGTTGATCTTTGGAGTGAGATTTAAAGTTGTTCCTTGTGTCTCTAGCTATGCGTTGATAGTCTCGGTAAGTTCTAACTCTTAGTTTTGAGTTTTAATTGGTTAATGACTAGGGTTTTGGGTACTAGAGATTTGTAAGACCCATTTGGTGGTAAAATGGGTGAGTTTGGGTTCTGTTGTTGTAATGAAACCCTAATAGCCATAATCTAGGGTTTTGGCCTTGTGATTTGAGGTTGTAAGTGTCAATTGGTGTTGTTAGTCACTAATGCACTTTAATATTTATGAAAGAAGGGTTAATGAGTAAGTTTGACTTGATTGTGAGTTTAAGTGAGATAAAATGGGTCAAAATGTACTAGTTGACCTAATGGGATGAAATGGGTATGGATTACCCTAAGTTTTGTGTTAATTGAAGTTAATAGACTTTAATTCACTAGTCTTAGTGATTAAAGTCGAGTCTTGGCCATGTATGGGCGGTTGTGAGTAGTTGAGTCATTTAATGCAAATTGGGTCATTAAATGCTCAAGTGGGAGTATTGTGGTTAATCCCACTAGTTGTGAAATTGAATGTGCACTTAATGATTTAGATACATTGCGTTGAAGCTCGGAAGTGCTAAATCATCATCCTTGTGACAAGGTGAGTGGAATAATTATATATGCATGTATATGATTTATTTGCTTGTGGGGTATGGGTTAAAGTTCGATGTTGACGATACCATACCCTAGTGTATATTTGAGGTTGTTGATGAGGGTTTAAAGTTCATTGTTGACGATACCTCATACATATGGAATTAAAGTTCGATGTTGACGATGCCATACGATTATTGTAGTGACGTTGATGAGGGTTTAAAGTTCGTTGTTGACGATACCTCATATGTGGGTTTAAAGTTCGGTGTTGACGATACCATATTAATGTAGGCGAATGGGATTTAAGTTCGATGTTGACGATACCATTCGTTGGGCTAGCCTTGAGATCTTGAGTACTACGGATGTTGTGAACATCATCGTTATACTTGTGTTTTAGCATATTGTATTGTTGTGTTATAAGCTATTGTTATACTAGCCTTGTTATCGTGATACTTAGCGTTATACGTGTGAAAGGTATGCTAATTAGGTAACTAGTATGTATGCGGATTTGGTAAGTGTTTGCAAGTAAGTAGGTTATATATATGTATGTATAATTGTTGCACTCACTAAGCCTTGCTTACCCTCTCGTTGTTTACCATTTTATAGGTTCCGGCTTGGACAAGGGTAAGGGCATACGTTTGGACTAGTGGTCTCCTGCTTATGTTGTCGGGGGTGCTTTTGGTGTTAGCTTTTGAAGTTGGCCTAACGTTTTGGGTAGTTTAGCCTCAAACCATGCTCGAGGTCGTTTGGATTATAAACTATCCTTGTAGTGGGTCAAACTTGTATTAAACTTAATTAATGGCTTTCGTGCCTTTTGTAAACATTTAAATTGATGTACGTTTAAATGGAACTTATGGAATGGTTTACATATTTAATTGGCGCATAAATGTGTATTATAAAAAAAATTATCGTATGGAATACGGGTTGGGTTGTTTCAGTGAAAGCGCAAAAGATTATGAAGAAGGGACGCCTTCCTGTCCTAGCACATGTGAAAATGGTGGAAACCGAGGTAAAAAGTGTGGACGATGTTCGAATTGTGAACGAATTCTCCGATGTCTTTCCGGAAGAATTGTCTGGATTACTGCCGCTGAGAGCAGTAGAGTTTTAGATCGACTTAGTGCCAGGAGCTGCACCTGTAGCTCGCGCACCTTATAGACTCGCACCTTCCGAGATGCAAGAATTACAGAGTCAACTACAAGAGCTGTTAGACCGTGGATTTATCCAACTAAGTTTCTCGCCTTGGGGCGCACCTGTGTTGTTTGTGAAGAAGAAGGATCGATCCTTCCGTATGTGTGTCGACTACCGTGAACTCAACAAATTGACAATCAAGAATCGGTATCCTCTTCCCCGCATTGATGATCTTTTTGATCAACTACAAGGATCGAGTGTTTACTCTAAGATCGATTTTCGATCCGGTTATCACCAGTTGAGGGTGAAGGAAAGTGATGTGATGAAGACTGCATTCAGAACTCGTTATGGTCATTATGAGTTTCTCGTGATGCCATTCGGAT
Organism: Rutidosis leptorrhynchoides; assembly: GCF_046630445.1. NCBI lineage: Eukaryota > Viridiplantae > Streptophyta > Magnoliopsida > Asterales > Asteraceae > Rutidosis > Rutidosis leptorrhynchoides. Next base: position 172,768,996 of record NC_092333.1, read on the forward strand.
TAACCAACGCACCTGCCGTGTTCATGGACCTCATGAATCGTGTCTGCAAGCCATACCTGGATAAGTTTGTTATCATCTTCATCGATGATATCCTCATCTACTCTAAGAGCAAAGAAGAGCATGAGCAACACCTCCGACTAGTACTTGAACTCTTGAGGCAAGAGCAACTTTACGCCAAATTCTCCAAGTGTGAATTTTGGTTGAAGGAAGTCCAATTTCTGGGTCATGTTGTGAGCGACCAGGGTATCAAAGTTGACCCCGCCAAGATTGAAGCTATCAGCAAGTGGGAGACCCCCACTACTCCAACTCACATTCGCCAATTCCTAGGTCTCGCACGTTACTACCGAAGGTTTATTGAAGGATTTTCTCTGATTGCGCGTCCTTTGACCGCGCTGACTCACAAGGACAAGAAGTTCATTTGGGAACCCGCACACGAATCAGCATTTCAAACTTTGAAGAAGAAGTTAACCACCGCACCTATCCTATCACTTCCTGAGGGCAGTAACGACTTTGTCATTTATTGTGATGCATCGAAGAGTGGTTTTGGTTGTGTACTGATGCAACGATCAAAGGTTATTGCCTATGCTTCTCGTCAACTGAAGATTCACGAGCAGAACTACACTACACATGATCTTGAACTTGGAGCCGTTGTCTTTGCACTCAAATTGTGGAGACACTATTTGTATGGAACTAAGAGTACTATCTTCACCGACCACAAGAGTCTTCAGCACATCTTCAATCAGAAGCAACTAAATATGAGACAGCGTCGATGGATCGAGATATAAAACGACTACGATTGTGAACTTCGCTATCATCCTGGCAAGGCCAATGTTGTAGCTGACGCTTTAAGCCGAAAGGAGAGGACGGCACCTCTTCGTGTTAGGGCTCTGAACATCACCATCCATTCGAATCTCAACAGCCAGATCCGAGTAGCCCAAGATGAGGCTCTCAAGAAGGAGAATATAACTCATGAACATTTGAACATACTTGTCTCTCGATTCGAGGTTAGGGAGTCTGGACTCCGATGTTATGCCGGAAGAATTTGGGTACCTCTTTATGGAGATCTACGGAACCTTATACTTGATGAAGCAGACAAATCGAGATATTCGATTCACCCCGGAGCGGGCAAAATGTACCACGACCTTAAAGAACAGTATTGGTGGCCGAATCTTAAGAAGGACGTTGCGACTTATGTTGGTAAGTGTTTGACTTGCTCGAAGGTTAAAGCCGAGCATCAGAGACCTTCTGGGTTACTTCAGCAACCGGAAATCCCACAATGGAAGTGGGAAATGATCACAATGGATTTAATCACCAAGCTACCAAAGACGGTGGGCGGATACGATACTATTTGGGTTATTGTTGAGCGCCTTACCAAATCTGCACACTTTCTAGCGATGAAGGAAACGGATACGATGGAGAGACTTACTCAACTATACATCAAAGAGGTTATATCTCGTCATGGTGTACCTTTATCGATCATCTCAGATCGCGATCCCCGTTTTGCTTCTAGATTTTGGCGTTCTCTGCAAGAAGCCATGGGAACTCGTCTCGACATGAGTACTTCTTATCACCCACAGACCGACGGGCAAAGTGAACGTATGATTCAGACCTTGGAGGACATGTTGCGTGCATGTGTCATTGATTTCGGAAAGGCCTGGGAAAGGCATTTGCCGTTTGCTGAATTCTCGTACAACAACAGTTATCACTCAAGTATTAATGCTGCACCTTTTGAAGCGTTGTATGGCCGCAAGTGCCGATCTCCTATTTGTTGGGCCGAAGTAGGCGAAAAGCAAATCACCGGACCCGAGGTAGTCCACGAAAAAACGGAAAAGATTGCTCAGATTCAAGCTAGACTTAAGACTGCCCGCGATCGTCAAAAGAGTTATGCCGATCTTAAACGTAAAGACTTTGAATTCAACGTTGGTGATCGTGTAATGTTGAAGGTTGCACCATGGAAGGGTGTGATTCATTTTGGAAAGCATGGAAAGTTGAACCCACGATACATTGGTCCTTTTAAAATCTTAGAACGTGTTGGACCCGTTGCTTACCGTTTGGATTTACCAGCACAATTGAGCTCAGTTCATCCTACCTTCCACGTGTCAAACTTGAAGAAGTGTCTTGCTGCACCTGAACTTATCATACCACTTGAGGAACTTACAATTGACGACAAACTCCACTTCGTTGAAGAGCCTGTTGAAATTATGGACCGTGAGGTCAAAACTTTGAAACGCAACAAGATTCTGATTGTACGAGTACGATGGAATGCCAAGCGAGGACCTGAGTTTACTTAGGAGCGAGAGGATCAAATGATGTGGAAGTATCCTCACCTTTTCCCGACTCCTCCATCTACCTCAGCTTAAAATTTCGAGACGAAATTTTCTTTAACAGGTGAGTAATGTAACGACCCTGAATTTTCCAACGTTTATTTATTAATAATTGTTATTATTAATATTTGTGAATTAACGAATGTATGTTATTACATTTACTTGTTACCATGATTGCCCATACTTGACTTTTAAATGCCCGAAACGTCTTTGTGACACGCATACATTACACGAATAATATTTTCAAGTATTATTTACATTCATGATTAAGGTTTATTAATCATTTTAATTAACTAAGGTTATTAGTTAATTACTTGGGCTTTAGTTAGATTTACTTGTTAATTAATGGAACATGGGCTTTCATTAGTGATTAGTGGGCTTGGAAGCCCACCCTACATCTTTATGGACTTAATTAGCCCAACACTTCATGTAAGTATTACTTAACTAGTTAGTTTAAAGACTAGGAATCTAGTTACCACCTTATCCCCATGAAACCCCATCTAATAACCAACTTTGTAAGACTTTACATGCATGAAACTAGTGGGCAAAACTCTTCTCCTTCCCCCCTTGGTGAACCGTCGGCTTTAGGAGTTGATGGGGAGAGTTTTGTTTCATTTTATGCATTACATCTTACTCACATTCCTCTCATTCCAAAAACACACAATACTTGCAACTCATTTCTCTCTCAATTCTTTCTAATCTTGTAAGTAACATGAACAAAATCTTCTTCCTTTTCTCCTCTCCAAAACCGTGACCAAGTACTCAATCATCATCATCTTTTGTTACTTGTTGTTGTTTACTTGATTATTGTTTACTTACTTACTTGTAGTTGTTTGTTACTTACTTACATGTTACAAGAATCAAACTCTTTAGTTTGATTCTCCATATTATCTTGTATTTACAAGAACACACAAGAACTTAACTTACTAGTTATGATTCTACATTTAATTTCTTAAAAGATTGTAAGTTCATGGTTGTAAATTATTACTTGTGTTCATGAAGAAAACTTAAAAGTTTACTTCCAAAAGATCAAGACTTATGCTTGAATCTTTAAAAGTATGAAACCCATTTTAACACCCCGTCAAAAATCCCTTTAATGGAATGTTAACTCTGGTCCCAGTGCTTGGCTTGACTTCTACGTAATAGCAATATTCTACAGCGGAAGCAATTAATACCTGAGAATAAAACACGCAAAATGGATCAACAACAATGTTGAGTGAATCTACAGGTTTTAGGTAAACAATACAGTATGTTTAAGAAATACATTTCGAAAACGGTTATTAGTGGAAGACCACCAAGGTTTGAACCAAAAAGTAAGACAACTCCGTGTCCCATTTCAAAAGTTTGTTGACACTACCATGTCAAGTTTCAATCATTTGTAGACAATACCATGTCAAGTTTCAAATATTCGTAGACAATACCATGTCAAGTTTTATCTCATTTGTTCGTAAACCACAGTTTTAAATAACGTTATATAGTATCTGAAAAACATTTATCAGAAATATAGTTTAGTTTCCTTGACCACGAGATTTTACAAGTACAACTCCAAGTTGCGAAACGTTTGCATAATCTATGAGCACCTGAATACTAGCAATGACCCAAGTATAGAATCCACTATACCTGCCTTTACCTCATAAAAATGTTATACACTTGTACGAATGTATTATGTTCAAAGTAAATGCACCACAGTTTTTATAGCGGGTGAGGTGGTCAACCTAATGGATCCGTCCATCTAAATTGTGCCTACACCGATGGTATTTAAAGTATTCAAGCTAGAGGCTTTGTGTACAAACTCAATATGCAGATATAGTACTCGTGTCAATACAAAAAGCATTTGATAATGTAAGTATAACAGCGTGTATTCTCATCCCTGAAAACATGTAAAAAACGGGACTGTAGACTCACCTTTGAATAAAGCTCGGATTGAAAAGTGGACAATTTACTTGTACGGTTTATAGCCGAGTAATGCAACCTAAGTATATGTATTTAGGTTGGTCAATAAATATGTCTTAAAAAAGTGTGGTTTCAAAAACAAGAGATCAAAACTTGATGGAGAATTGTAGGGATGAAGGTATGGGATTATTTGGTGTGTATGGGGCTGCAGTCATGGAGCAAGAATGATAGGAAAAAGAATGGGATATGTTCTCTTGTTACTTAGAAATTAAGAGAATATAGTTACTGTCCTAAACAACCAAAAGTCAACAAACATGGGCCTAAACTAATAGTTAACACGCATTGGCTACTCATGGGACCAAGGATGATGAGGTATGAGGTCATGGCCATGTGGCCTCGGGCTCGGGTCTCGGGCTCGTTTTGTGTAAAAGCTCGTTCGCGCGTGGTTCATTTCGAGTGCCATTAACCTTACCGAATCTCCGGAACGTTAACTAGTCGTTGAAACAAAATCACTGTGTTTAATTCATTAAGTAAATAATAAATTAAATTTCTTTCATAAGTTCAATAATTATTAAGAATAATTATTCTATCGTTTTTCTGAGTTCCGTTAACTGAAAAGTTTTCTAGGCGATTAACTTTAATCATATCGTTTCTAGTTTAATTCGTCAACCGAATTAAGTTCACTAATTAATATAACATATTAATTCAAGTAATCCACTAAGGATCAAGTATGCATTTAATTACTTTAAATACGAAAAAGTTTCACGTAGCCACTGTTAACTATTCTGGAAAAAAAAATTGGCGTATGAAAATTGTATGATTTAACTAACGATCGTCAAGTATTTAACTGAAGTTTTAACGAAAAAACTCGGGTTGTTACATTACCCACCTGTTATTGAAAATTTCGTCCCGAAATTTGGATGATGGCAGTTATTGATGAAAATAAAATATTTTCGTATCATTAGAAATCCACGTTTCAACGTGAGCTTGAATTCTATAACTAAGTTTGCAAATAAAGTTTATACTTGGCTTGAATAGTTTGTCTTTCCAGACGTAAGCCTTCATACATTCTTTTAATAAAAGAATTTGTTCATATACGAGTGTTTCGTCAAATAATATGATAAGATTAAATAATCTTTCGAGATCTCTATACGGATGGACTTCTAAGGTCCGTTCGGTTTCGTAATGAATATGAGTTAAGTGTATGGAATTTCTTATCATCAAGAATATGAATGAAATGATTCGGTTACGTGTAAAAATACGACTGAATATGTCACTAACGGATGTATTGAAGTAATAGTTGTCCGCCTTGACTTTTTGATGTAATCACTATTGAATCTCCTAAATTTAAGGGATTTGAATATAATCGTTTGAAATATGTGAGATTTGGATCCGGTAAGGAAATTAGAATCCTTTTCTTTTTGATTTAATACGATTATCTTAATCGGCTGACGCGTTGCTATGGTAAAAAGTTTTGATATAAATTAATCATCTCTGCGTCCTTATTTTCTCAACCTCAATCTTCTTACTTTCAAAATTCTATTTTCAAAAATTTTGTGAAGATGCTTCATCCGCTCTTAATTTTCGTTACTATTTTGACTGTGTATACAGTCATTCTTCTTTTTAGTCTACCACCAGAAGAATCTCTGTTCTTCTATAATGCTCTAGGGGTGACAGTATTTTTAATTCTACCACTCCTCTGTTTTTCAATACTTATTGATATAAATGGTTTATGATCTTCCATGTTTGTTGTCTTTTATATTCTGACCTATTTTTCGAAGACTCGTGCTTTTTATCCAAGAAGATCTTCAACTTGTTCTTCTATACATGGTCAAATAATACAGATCAATGGCTGGTGATAATGCAGAAACATTCGCTGTTCATCGTCATAGTATCCGTTTTCACATTGTTTTCTCTTCTCGACTTTAAATAAAGCAAGTAATGGTCCAGAATTCGTAGGTATGGAGTTTCGAATGATCATAATATACAAAGTAGAAAGGAAAGGTAATAGCACAATTTGATTTGTCAAATTACCAGAATATCCGAAAAAGACCGAATCATCAAGAAATATATTTCCTTGATATGTTTATAAGTTAAATAGAATGAAAGAGTTATGTAACATGGTTCATGATGATTGTAAGGTCTGTGAATCATCATCTTCCATTAGAAATTCAGCATGACTTCAGAGCAAGATATTCTCTAAAGATGTCATCGGATCCAGAATTACCTGGATTCTTTGAATATAGGGTTTGGTCCTTGTATTTGTCCTTGGTCTCCTTCATAGTTAGCTCAATCCGTTTTTCAGTTCCAAATCTGAGCCTTTTTCAATACGTTATTCTTTATCATCAAACTTTTGGCCATTAAGACCATCTATAGCTTTTGCTGCTTCGTCAGCATTCTCAAGGTTAACGAATCTGAATCGTTGGTTATCAATCCGAGATGGTTTCAAGAGATTTTATTTTTAGATGATTAAACGCTGATTGTAGTCGTTAACGGATCTAATGGTTGACGAATAGGCGTTGTTGATTTCAAAAGTAATGAATGATAATTTCGATGGTTTGATGTGATAATTCATCATAGAATACAAATGAATATAATTCATGAATGTAGTGATCTTTAGGAAGATAACACTTGCTAAAGCTTTACTTAGATTCCGATACGTCAAAATCAGCATATGTAGTAGTTGTTCTTTAGTGAGCGGATACACATATCTTGTGAGTGTAATTAGTATAGTTACTGATTATTGAATCAGAATTTGAAGAATGTATAATATAACATATTAATGTGAGATATAAATATTTCTCGGGTTTTACCTACCCGTTAAATATTTTTTACAATTTACAGTTTGTACAGAAGAGTTTTTAATTACAATCTTTATGAAGATATATATTCGTATATATTCTTCAGATGTAATCATGGATTTAATGAGTTAATATAATATTAAACTCATTTGATTTACGGTTGAAGATAATCTCTAAAACCTTAGAGATTTCATAATTGTCGCGAAATATTTCGCTAATGAAGTTATGAATCAATACTTCATCGTTCATTGTTTATTGATATACCTCGGTATATGATATTGATGCTTGTGAAGTTCTTGTGAAATTTACAAGGCACGAATAATGTTTTCTAGAAAGTTTCGAGTACATCGAAAATAGAAGTGAAAAATTAAACATGTATTTGAATAATACACTTAGTTTATTATGAAATGGAGTTTATTGTGCTGAAGCAGTGATTAATGATTGTTAAGTCATTAACGAAGGATGTACATCATAGCATATTAGTGATATGATTTAACCAAGTAGTACATACTAGTTAAGATTCACACGTAATAGTTTAGTACGAAAAGATTTATTATTGTTCCAAACCATATATATATAAAGTATACATATATAATTTTTTTTTCCAGGAAGAATGAGTCAATACGTCTTAACTCACAATTAATAATATTCCTTGGTATCTATGGGGTGTATGATGTTGATATCCGAAGTATCGAGTGTGATGTTGAGGTATGGGATGCGGATGTTGTTGTTGGTGAAGCTGATGCTGCTGGTGGTGATGTTGATGGTACTGGTGGTGCTGGCTATGCTGCTGGTGCTGCTGATGCTCTTAGATTTTGCACCATATTCTCCAGAGCCACTACTCGAGCGCGAAGCTCGTTGACTTCTTCTACTATTCCGGGATGATTGGCGGTTCGGACAAGTGGATGAATAAGATCTAGAATTCTGGATATTAGATATTCGTGGCGGGATATCCTGGAAATGAGGGTGAAAATGGTGTTCCGGATTGGTTCGCCGGTAAGTGCTTCAGGTTCTTCACCAAGAGGTGAATTCGGTTGGTGGAAGGGATCGCCTTCTTCTCGCCTCCATTGATTAAGTCGACTACGAACCCACCCCTAATTCATCCAGAAAAGATGATGGCTAATAGGTTCATTCGTTCTGGTTACGCTGTCCATGAAGCTCGAGGAATCAGGTGAGAAATCCATATTATGTGTTTGGAATAGGGTTTGATATGAATTGAGTGTTGGATGCTATGTTTGTCTCCTTGAATATGTGTATATAGCAAAAAGATTTCCGTAATTTACGGAGGAAATTTAGGAAATATATCAGACAAAATCTAATATAATAAGTATGATAGCGACAGGATTAGCCTATATGTAATTGGTACAATAATTGCAGTAAGATGTCGGTGGATCAAAAATGATAAGCAGTGAGAAGTAGTGATCGATCGCGACTAGTGGTGAAAGGCGGCGTTGAGTAGTAGTAACCAACGATAAATAGCAAGGAGTAGTGGTATAAGATGATGAGTATGTCCAGGCAGTGTCTTCGTAGTGCCAAGTAGAAATAAGGGGTGACGGACAGTGTCGGGTAGTGACGAATTGTGACGTGATTACACGCTCCTTATAGGTTATAATAACAATTAAATTGTACGGTGTAAATTTCTACTCATATTTGAAATTAAACTGTTTATGTTCTAAACGGTATTTATCCAAGTAACCTACTTGACTCGCTCCCAATTCCTTATTTTGTGATGTCGGAACTTCTATATGAGTTACCGTAATGTAATCCCGGTCATTACATTAGGCTATCTCACATTTCCATTCGACATAACTCCATAAGTTCAAGATGGCGTAATCAACTTAATTTAGTTAAATCTCGCGTCTCGTGTACGTATGTGATTCGTAGTATAACGTTTAGTTCAAGTCCATATCATATGGGTATAGGGTGTATATGTACGTGATGTAATGTGTAGTCCTACATGTCGTATTGTGAAGCAAATAGTGCATGTATGGTGTATAAAAGTCATCCAAGACACACGGCTATAGACTAGACTTCACTAATGCGCCCTACGGTTAGACACACTAATGTATCCTAGTTCCCTATAGCCAAAGCTCTGATACCATCTTTAACACCCCGTCAAAAATCCCTTTAACGGAATGTTAACTCTGGTCCTAGTGCTTGGCTTGACTTCTACGTAACAGCAATATTCTACAGCGGAAGCAATTAATACCTGAGAATAAAACACGCAAAACGGATCAACAACAATGTTGAGTGAATCTACAGGTTTTAGGTAAACAATACAGTATGTTTAAGAAATACATTTCGAAAACAGTTATTAGTGGAAGACCACCAAGGTTTGAACTAAAAAGTTAGACAACTCCGTGTCCCATTTCAAAAGTTTGTTGACACTACCATGTCAAGTTTCAATCATTTGTAGACAATACCATGTCAAGTTTCAAATATTCGTAGACAATACCATGTCAAGTTTTATCTCATTTGTTCGTAAACCACAATTTTAAATAACGTTGTATAGTATCTGAAAAACAGTTATCAGAAATATAGTTTAGTTTCCTTGACCACGAGATTTTACAAGTACAACTCCAAGTTGCGAAACGTTTGCATAATCTATGAGCACCTGAATACTAGCAATGACCCAAGTATAGAATCCACTATACCTGCCTTTACCTCATAAAAATGTTATACACTTGTACGAATGTATTACGGTCAAAGTAAATGCACCACAATTTTTATAGCGGGTGAGGTTGTCAACCTAACGGATCCGTCCATCTAAATTGTGCCTACACCGATGGTATTTAAAGTATTCAAGCTAGAGGCTTTGTGTACAAACTCAATATGCAGATATAGTACTCGTGTCAATACAAAAAGCATTTGATAATGTAAGTATAACAACATGTATTCTCATCCCTGAAAACATGTAAAAAGCGGGACTGTAGACTCACCTTTGAATAAAGCTCGGATTGAAAAGTGGACAATTTACTTGTACGGTTTATAGTCGAGTAATGCAACCTAAGTATATGTATTTAGGTTGGTCAATAAATATGTCTTAAAAAAGTGTGGTTTCATAGTATAAGTTGTCTTATTGCTCGAATCGACGCGTTTCAAAGTAGAAGTCAACATACAGTCAACTAATTCATGCAAGTCAAACAAAGTAAACCAAAGTCAAACTTGTTCAAAGTAGTCAACTAAGGTCAACATCAGTAGGTTCATGTCAAATGTTGGTCAACATATCAAACCTAAGTCAAACAACACGTTTTAGATCATAATTGGTCAATTTCACAATTTCAGTTTATCGTTGTGCACAAAGTTCATGTACATGTAGCAAACTTAACATATTATCTCATAGTACAAAATTCAAGTAAACATGGCAAACTCCAGATCATAAGTATGCTCAAAATTGATTCCAAAAAGTCCAGCCAGGGTCTCATACGATAATTAAAAGTCAGGAATTAGAAGGGGTATATTTGGGGTTCACCAAGTCAGTTTCTGACCGCGCACTGATTTGGTTTTAGCTATAACCGGAGTTAGGAACATGAAATCGATACAAGACCAGTGGCCATAGTTCACAAACAAGTTAAACTAACACATATAAAAAATCGAGCAATTTTGGTTTAGCCAATTTGTACAGTTTATTCATGCAAATTGAACATTCAGTTTTTCAGCTCAAATCAGAATTTACATAAAGTATGGCCCTATTGTGCCCAATGCATAAGGTTTCAGAGATTGACATAAGCTAAGAATAAGTCACATATCATGTTAAAATTCATATTCCCGAAGCTTACATTATCATTCAATAAACACAATCCACAGAGTATAAAACAGAGAGCAATTTACAGATTCGATTCTAGTTTCGCTAGTCACATTCGCACGCGATTAGCCAAAGATCTAGATACAATTAGCCTATGATATCTACATTAAAGATGAATTACTTTTTGTGTAGATTTCAAATATGCAAAGCTTTAATCACAGAAGCTAACACATTTTATCATACAAGGTCATTTTCATGCAAGTGCTGTATAAAACTACTTTTACACTAATTCAAGCATATCTCAGGTTTTACATAAGCAAACGACATGATATCCTAGTGTAAACTGAGTGTTTTTAAATTACCTATCCAATGGTATAAATTTCACAATCCAATTCGTGGTCTATCAAACCCAGATTTCTGATCAATCACAAAAACACAACGTTAATTTCAATTGGCCATAACTTGATCATCCGGAAATGAAATCAAGCGAATCCAAAGCCTAAAATCAATAGTTTTTCGCAAGGAATCTAATTATAATATAATATCATACAATTGAAAAATTAAAATTACTGTACACATCAAATACAAATTCGGTTTTCGCATAAAACAATCAAGACGAGCAATTTATCGCATCTAGTATTCATCAAACATCAAGACTTAAGCAATAGACAACCTAATCCATGAAACCTTAATAACAATCTGATTTTAGAGATTAGAGTTTATGTGTTTATACCTTTGATCACAAAATCGTTTATACAAACGCGTAGAGAACGATGCAAGCAACAATATTGATCAAAGAAGCAAAAACAAGAGATCAAAACTTGATGGAGAATTGTAGGGATGAACGTATGTGATTATTTTGTGTGTATGGGGCTGCAATCATGGAGCAAGAATGATAGGAAAAAGAATGGGATATGTTCTCTTGTTACTTAGAAATTAAGAGAATATAGTTAGTGTCCTAAACAACCAAAAGTCAACAAACATGGGCCTAAACTAATAGTTAACATGCATTGGCTATTCATGAGACCAAGGATGATGAGGTATGAGGTCATGGCCATGTGGCCTCGGGCTCGGGTCTCGGGCTCGTTTTGTGTAAAAGCTCGTTCGCGTGTGGTTCATTTCGAGTGCCATTAACCGTACCGAATCTCCGGAACGTTAACTAGTCGTTGAAACAAAATCACCGTGTTTAATTCATTAAGTAAATAATATATTAAATTTCTTTCATAAGTTCAATAATTATTAAGAATAATTATTCTATCGTTTTTCTGAGTTCCGTTAACTGAAAAGTTTTCTAGGCGATTAACTTTAATCGTATCGTTTCTAGTTTAATTCGTCAACCGAATTAAGTTCACTAATTAATATAACATATTAATTCAAGTAATCCACTAAGGATCAAGTATGCATTTAATTACTTTAAATAAGAAAAAGTTTCACGTAGCCACTGTTAACTATTCTGGAAAAAAAAAATTGGCGTATGAAAATGGTATGATTTAACTAACGATCGTCAAGTATTTAACTGAAGTTTTAACGGAAAAACTCGGGTTGTTACACCCATGAACTTATTACTTGTTTACTTAGCTTGTTTCTTTATATTATGCACTTTAAATTCATGTTTGTTGGTTAAGATTGGTCAAGTGTTACTAGTTAACTTTGATCTCATTAATCTTGAACTAAAAGTTAACTTTAAAAAGTTCAAGAACATGTAAGTAAGCTTTCTTTAATTATAACTTGGTACACTTATGTTAGATCTAGACTTTTGGGTCTAGGATCTTCAAGATCAAACTAAGAACTATGTTCTACAACTTAAGATCTTGATTTTATAAGTTTATTTTCAAGTTGTAACTTAATATTAGTTTTAAAGTTCATGTATGTGTTAGATCTAAGACTTTGATGTAACTTTGGTTCATCAAAACACTTGCAACACTTAAATGAGTTGTGCTATATGTCTTGGACTTGCACAAGTGTTATGATGGTGAAACCTTGGTTAAGATGATGCAAACACATCAATGAGTTGTACACTTGAAGCTATATGCATCAAGGATGAGAACCGTGATAAACATCGAACACCAAGAACCCACCGGACCTACTGTTTTACTGTTTCCGAGTCTGACCCGTACAACCTGGGCTACTGTAAAGATAATTTTCAGATATCTATGTTCGAGTAGATAACTTTTCATTTAGGACTGGTCTTAATCCGAGTTACGGTTTAGGATTTATGGCCCACCGTCGCCACGGTCAAACGAAGACGAGTTTGCTTCTGAGATTTTTACCACAACTAAAGGACTCATATATAGAGCCATGGCCACTGGTCTCACCTTATTTTAGTAGGTATTGAGGCCGTGGTGACTGACTGAACTCAGCCTTTGGTTTAAACTACTTTCTTGAACGAAACTTACTTTACACCTTTTGTTTGATGATGAACGATGATGACCTTTAAGACCTTATTTACATACTTTTAAACCTATTCGCACGATTTACTGACTTAGTACTATTTGACTTAGGTTGAGGACTTCCCGGACCTACAAACTTGCTTATTTCCAGAGTCATACTTTACCGCTACTTTATCATTGTGAGTTATAGCATTCCCTTTTTACTTTAACTATTTTGGGAACTGAGAATACATGCGCATTTTATGTTTTACATACTAGGCACGAGTACTTAAACTTATATATGTGTGGGTTATACAACGGCATAAACATTCCCTTTAGCTCGGTAACGTTTAGTCATTGGTTTTTGAACCGGTGAACGCGAATTTTAGATATGGATCCATAAGATTTGACATCCCCACTCGGGCTAGTAGCGCTAGCATTTAACGGGTGTTTAATACTTCGTAAACATACACACTTGCCAAGTGTACTTTCAAGGGGTATAAACGTTAAGTTAGTTACCAAGTGCCCACGGTTAAACATATACTTTATCATACTCTTTTGAAACGCTCTTTGTAGCACTGAAATCTCGTGGCCTACCTTACATACTGTTATACTTAAACTATAGCTCACCAACCGTTGTGTTGACGTTTTTAAGCATGTTTTTCTCAGGTGCTTAAGGTTGCTTCCGCTGTGTAGTAGTCTTACTGTAGACACCCGCTGCTCTAGAGTTATCACCGCATGAACTGTTTATCTTGCATTCATAACTTTAAATACTTTTGAACAATGATTTGTAACGACCTAAGGGTCACGTACTACTACTATTTGCTTCCGTTCATTGAAGCATACTTTTGGATGTAAAACATTTGACGTTGTTTATGACGTCACCTTTTATCATGAATGCAACTTGTTTTGAAAACGCATATAGTATTTGACCTTGTAATGATCCTGTTGTTGATGGTCCGTACATGATGATTTAGTATGGGCGTCACATAATTACTGTTAAAATTTGGGAATTTTTCGAAGACTTTTAATCCGCCACTAGTTTACAACGGAGTACGATACAATACCCGTGTTAGAGTGTCGATAGACTAATAGTAATTTATATCCGTGACTCTTGAAAAATTACTCAAAGTGTACTGTGTTTGTCTCCCATTTAAGTGCCTCTTTCTTTTCTTTTCTATATATTATATGCTTATACCTACATGAAGAGAAGAACTTAAAACTTAACTGAGTTTCTCATTTACTTCTTTACTTTCGAAAACACCCGACAACAACAACCATAACCCATCGATCATCATCATCATCATGTTATTATTGGATCACCTCTTGCTTGATCATCACCACCGTACAACCATCATGCTCGAACACCCACCACCATCGAACCTTTACCACCCATCAACCTTCACCACCACCCTAAATCACCATTACAATCACTAAACTCCACCTGCATTTTCTTTTCTGTTGGACACCACCATTACCTTCTCGTTCTAAGACCCACCTCATCACCTCAAAAACCACCATCAATCGAACACCATGTTACCCTCACTACTATACGATTAAACCCAAAACAAACACTTAATTAAACTGCTACTATCCTCCTTCGCTGCACCCGCTAGTTCTGTTTTTGTTTTCATTCGAGGTCCACACTCAAAAACCGCCACCCTATTAAATTTTATTCGGTTTGTTTCGAGCTGCAAACCATAAACACCATAAAAACATAATCACATCTCCATTAAAACTACACAAGAATTGGACTGCTTCTATTGAACCCGTCGCCAACCTCCACCTAGCCTTTAGGTATATTTTTTTTTCTTTCACTACTACTCGAAACCACCACCCTAATAATTGGAACCTACTCATAATTATTTCCTTGTGATTTCTTCCACAACTCATCACCTTCTTCCTTCTCTCTTCTTCTCTCTCTCTCTTATTAACCACTATCGTGAAACCATCTATGAAACCTATGTCGATTGCTATTTTGCTGTTATCACTACTACTGCATTTACTCTTTTGAAAAGAAAAACACCAAAACACAAACACAACCAAACCAAGATTCACCTAAAAACTTTGTTGCCTTTCGGTTTATTGATATGGCAACTTGATAATATAATATGGCAAGATGATAGTGATGTTATCATTATTAAAGGGTTGCCGTTTCTCTTTTGGCTGAAAGTCCCAAACAAACAACCCACTTTCACAAATTACTTTCTTGGCTAACCCCACTAGTTCCCTTTTAAATATAAAGTCTAAAATAATATGAGGTAATAATTGATGAGATGATAAGGAATGCATACGTGATTAAGGAATGCATACGTACTGCAACTAATCTCTCTTGCGAAAACCACCTACAGCTGCACGAACTTGTTTGTTTTCTGTGTGATTTAAAACTCACGAAGGAAATGAAGTTTGATGATGGCGCGTTTAATGAAACGGGTTTCGAATTATTCTGATCATTTAAGAAATGAATGATGTTTGGTTATATAGATGATGATGTTAATGGGATGACGGATGATGATTAGAAACCGGTGATATAATTGATAATTATGAAATAGATGATAAAAATGTCTAATGATGATAACAATGGTGATGGAAATGTTAAATGGATTTTGTTTTTAGAAGAAGATGAAGAAAACATAAAATTTCGGGTTTAATAATTTGAGTCTGAGATATAAAACAGAAAGGGTCGGACAGAGGAATGGTTTATGGTGTTTATGTGTTAGCGAGAGGCCTTGAGTTCAAGCCCGGTCTGGAACATTTATTTATTTTTTTGGGAAAACATCTTAAGGTAGTTATCTTATTTTTATTAGTATTATTTCCTTATTATTATTATTATTATTATTATTATTATTATTATTATTATTATTATTATTATTATTATTACTATTATTATTATTATTAATTATTATTATTATTGTTATTAAGTTAGTTAATATTAGTAATGAAATGATTATTAATGTATTATATGAGATTATCATTATTATTACTAGTAGTATCATTATAATTATTATTATAAGTATTATCATTATTATTATGATTATGATTACTATTATTATTATTAGGAAAACAATACAACCTATTATTATTATCATTAATATTAGTAATATTACAATACATATAATTATTATCATAAGAATTATTATTAACGTTATCATTATTATTATTATTATTAGCATGATTATCATTATTAATATTGTCATTGTTAAAAACTACTATCATTATAAACATTAACACTTTGTTAACATGAAAATTAATACTGGTATTATTATTAATATTATCAATATCATTATTATTTTTTTAAATTAGTATGATTATGAAAATAAAGATTTTTTTAAATATACTGTTTTCAAGAAAATTATAAACAAAATATCATTTGTATTATTATTATCACTGATCATTATCAATATTATTACAAATAGATACTCGTATATAAAATTTCACTACCATAATATTAGTAATACATATCACTATATATATATATTTTTTTATCAAAATAATACTAATTAAGTTATAAAAGATATCAATTGATATATAGATATATTTTTATCATATAAAAACCCTAGTATAAATTTTATTTATAACCTGTTATAAAGAAAGATAAATATTAATTAGATAAAATATATAAATTAAATATATTAAATTTAACTAAATAATATAATATAACAAGCATATTATTAATAATAATATATAAACTTGTTCGATTACAATTATATGCGTTAATAGATATACAATTGATATAGGTTCGTGAATCCGAGGCCAACCATGCATTGTTCAATGTCGGGATATGTATTTTTACTACAAAATACAGTATAGTGAGTTTCATTTGCTCCCTTTTTAAATGCTATTGCAATATATATTTTTGGGACTGAGAATACATGCGCTGCTTTTATAAATGTTTTACGAAATAGACACAAGTAATCGAAACTACATTATATGGTTGAATGATCGAAATCGAATATGCCCCTTTTAGCTTGGTAGCCTAAGAATTAGGGAACATCACTAATTTTGAGAATTAGTGCACCCCTAATTGATGCGAATCCTAAAGGTAGATCTACGGGAACTAACAACCCCCATTCTGGAATTTGGAATGCTTTAGTACTTCGATTTTATCATGTCCAATGGGTGTCCCGGAATGAAGGAGATATTCTATATGCATCTTGTTAAGGTCGGTTACCAGGTGTTCAATCCATATGAATGATTTTTATCTCTATGCAGTTTGCGAAATGCCTGATATGAGATGTGTATTTATGAGAAATGAAAATCTTGTGGTCTATTAAAATGATGGAAATGAATGTTTATGATAAACTAATGAACTCACCAACCTTTTGGTTGACACTTTAAAGCATGTTTATTTTCAGGTATGAAAGAAATCTTCCGATGTGCATTTGCTCATTTTAGAGATATTACTTGGAGTCATTCATGACATATTTTAAAAGACGTTGCATTCGAGTCGTTGAGTTCAACAAGATTATTATTAAGTCAATTATAGTTGGATATATTATGAAATGGTATGCATGCCGTCAACTTTCGATGTAATGAAAGTTTGTCTTTTAAAAACGAATGCAATGTTTGTAAAATGTATCATATAGAGGTCAAGTACCTCGCGATGTAACCAAATATAATGTATTCGTCCAGATTGATTAGGACGGGTCATGAAAGTTGGTATCAGAGCGGTGGTCTTAGCAAACCAGGTCTTGCATTAGTGTGTCTAACTGATAGTTGTTAACATGCATTAGTGGGTCTGGACTTCGACCGTGTCTGTGTGTCAAAAGTTTTGCTTATCATTTCTAGTCAGAAATCATCTATTTACCATCCTTAGAAAATTACCTGCTTATCATTCTTAGTCTAGACACATTTTATTGCATTGACTGCATGAATAGTGTATAGACAAAATTCATATCTTAGCGTATCTGTTAATTCTTATCTTAGCGTATGTACTATAAACTTTGCCTGACAGCTTCCGTAGATTCCTCCGTAACTTATGAGATTTTAGTATTATATATGCATATGTAAATTATGTATTGCAGGGTACTAATCTACATCCTATAATCTATTTCTTATCGAAAATCCTTCATCTGATCGTACGAGATGAATCCCTCAACCAGTTCGAATTCCGACAGCTATTCTGATATGAAGTTTCACCTAAGCTCCGAAAGCTGTGTCACCAGAATGAATCAACCAATTCATCTGATGGGTTCGTAGCCTACTTAATCATTGGAGACAAAAAGAAGGTGATCCTTTCCACCAACCGAATTCACTTCTTGGTGAAGAACCTGAAGTACTTACCTGCAAACCTATCCGAAACACCATTTTTAGCCTCATTTCTAGAGTAGCACGATACGATTATATTCTATCCACAATTCTAAACCTTATCCATCCGCTCGTTTCGACCAACAATCATCCCGGAGTAATGGAAGAAGTCAACGAGCTTCGCGCTCGAGTAATCAATTTGGAAAATGTGGTGCAAAACCTACCAGCTTCAGCAACAGCACCCGTAACACTAGTACCACCAACAACAACATCCACAGCACAATCCTCAACATTACATGTCTCAAACTCACAGTCTGTACCTCCAGCATAAGCATCATACTACATGATGTCCTACATCGATTATCTTCGTTCTACATGATGTTCTATATCATTTATCTTCGTACGACATGGCGATTATGTAATCTCTAATATTTTAGAGATTATATATTCTTGTTCTAACGGTAAATCAAATGAGTTTAATATCATATTAACTCATTAAATCCATGATTACATCTGAAGAAAATATATATGTATATATGTTTTCATAAAGATTGTAGTTAAAAATTCTTTTGTATAAACTGTTAATGGTAAAAATATTTTAACGGGTAGGTAATACCCGAGGAATATTTAGATTTCACATTAATAAGTTACACTGTACATTCTTTCAAATCTGATTCAACAGTCATTTACTATCCTATTTACATCCACCGATGCACGTATCCGTTCACCACAGAATAACCATTTTCATTCAATTTCATATTTGAATTTTGACCTATCAGGATCCGACAAGTTGCATAATGAAGAAAACATTGAACAAAATAAAATTTGTTAGAAACAAACAAATTAACTATGAGAAATTTTGTTAAGAATCCATGCTAACAAAATCCTAGCTAACTGTTCCTAGCTAACTGTTAATTCCTTATTGTACATTTAATTATCGCAATTTATTTTATCGCAATTTAATTCTCGCAATTTTATTTATTGTCATTTACATTCTGTTATTTATTTTACGCACTTTATTTATCGTCATTTAAATACTGTTATTTACGCATTTTAAATATCGGGACACGTATACAAGGTTTTGACATATCATATCGAAGCATCTATATATATTATTTGGAATAACCATAGACACTCTATATGCAGTAATGATAGAGTTAGCTATACAGGGTTGAGGTTGATTCTCAAATAATATATATAATTTGAGTTGTGATCGAGCCTGAGACATGTACACGGGTCACGATACGTATTAATTAATTCGAATATTATAAACTATATATGAATTATTGAATTAGTAACTGTAGACTGCTAACTGTGGACTACCAACATTGGACAATTAAAATGAATTAAAATATTGATAATAACATATGAAACTAAACAATTCTTCAAGTTTGCCACTTGATTTCATCTTAAACCTCGTTTGTATCCTGACGATTACAATCTGCATTCAAACCTTTCATGATTCTTGAAAACACCTCAATCGAGAGGATGAGCCAACCGCACTTCATCTATGGAAGAAAAGATTGATGCATATAGTTATGCACCTGAAAAACTCTCGAAACCTGAGTAAACATTTAACACGTATCTGTGCTAATTCCTTTAGTGTTATTATTACCCAAAATAACTTGGTGATTCCTTTCAAAGTAGTAAATTTTGTCACAGCTCCAGCAAGTCAACTTCAATTTTTCGTTCGAAACAACCTTATTAACACTTTGATATATATGTGTGCGCTCTTTTATTGTTACCGGGGAACCTTTTATACTCCACCATATTACCATCAGCGTTTAATCATCTAAAAACACAATTCAATTGAAACCACCTCGGATTGATAACCGCCGATTCAGATATGGTAGCATTAAATGCAGAGGAAACAGCAAAATTGTAGATGATCTAAACGGCCAAAAGTTTGATAATAAGGAATGGAAGGTTGAAAATGCTCAATGGAAATTTTAGTACCGAAAAACGGATTATGCGAAACTATGAAGGAAGCCGTGGACAAATCACAAAGACTAAACCTGCCTTCAAAGAATCCAAATGATTCATTATCTACTGAAGTCATTATCGAATACCTTGCTTCTGACTCTAAAATCTTGCGGAAAATTTTTCTTCATCAACCATCGAACTTAGAAATTCCAAAATATCATCATAAATATCTTCGATATTTCTGAAGATATTTTCATAAATATTCTCGTCCGAAATTATTTATCTATTCGTGCTATCTATATTACATCATAAAGGAAACTACTTTAGTTTCTAAATTTCTTTAAAATTTAAGTTTGAATTATGAATGATTTTGAAGTAGTGTTGGGAACTGAAGCATGAGTTAGTATAATATAATGACACTTGATCAACGTGATTATATTACAGTAAGTCATGCTGAGTTTCTAATGAAACTTGATGATTCACAGACCATAACTTCATCAGGTGCCATGTTACATAACTTTTTCATTCTGCTTAACTTCTGAACATATCAAGAAAATATATTCTTGATAGTTCTATTCTCAGTGATTCAGGTAATTTGATAAATCAAATCGTGCAGTAACGTTCTTTCTTGTTTAGAACATTAAGTTCATTCGAAACTCCATACTTACGAATTCTGGACCATTACTCGCTTTACTAGAGGTCGAGAGGAGAATAAAAAGGCAAAGAACTCCGAAGCATAAGGGAAAATATAAAGCCCAATAATAACACGGAGGTTACAAACCGTGGATATTAATACGAATAGCAATATAAAGACACGGTAGAATTAAGAATAGTATCATCCCAAGGTAATAGTAGAAGTAAACAGATTTTCTGGTGGAAGATTGAAAAGAAGGATGACAGAAATGATAATTAGGAAAATATCAAGGATTATAACGGGATTAAGCATTTTCACAATCTTTTGAATGTATGAAACTAAGAAAGAAAGTATAGGAATGGTAAAAATAATGGAACCGAAGAGTTTAATTTATAATGGAAATATCAGACAAAGTAATCGAGGCAGATCACCGTATTTATAGAGATCTTAATTTCCTTACTCGCTGAAGAATCAAATCTTTTAGATTTCGAAGATTTTCTTTAAATTCCTTGATTTTCGAAAATCAACCGTAACTACGTCACCAGACAAGACGAATATGCATTTATTCAATTCACTCTTTTGTGATAGCTTCATTTGTACTCTTCGAATAAATCGAATTATTTTATCCTTATTACTCTATGGTAATAAAACTCTAGTTATCAACTCAAAATCGTCATGAAAACATATTTATTGTTAGCTATGACGACCTCGATCAAATTTCGGGACGAAATTTCTTTAACGGGTAGGTACTGTGACGATCCGGAAATTTCCGACCAAATTTAAACTTAATCTTTGTATGATCCCGATACGATAAGCAAAGTCTGTAATGTTAAGTCTCAAAAATTTTGAACTATTTCATAAACTCAATTGACATTCGACCATTCTCGACGATTCACAAACAACTAATTTGTAAAATAGATATATATAATTTTATTTGAAATATTATTTAAAATAATATATGATTTAATTGTTGGAAATAAATATATTAAATAATATCAGTATATTTAATATTATTAGTTTAATATATAATATATATATATATATATATATATATATATATATATATATATATATATTATAAAAAGAAATATTATATATTGTAATTGTTATAATCAATGTTAAAATATATATATATATATAACAATTATTATTTAAAGAGTATATATATATATAAATAAAGTCTATAGAATATATATTTTGTGATTTTGAAGTTATTTAATAAACGACGGTAACGCTCAATTGTCATTCGATAGATAGTAAACGAGTTAAAAAGGAACTCATGTGATTTTAAAATAAACAGTGATCCGAAAATGAGTTCTATAAATTATAGGCTTAGTAAAAATGTATTTAGGAGCTATTTATTAAATTTTAAAACTTTTTATATTTTACTTGGGATCGGGGGTGAATAATTAATGTAATTTTTATTTAATAGTTAACGATCGAATTTTATATCATCATGACCAAAATAAATAAATAAAATTACTGTTAAAATTTGGGAATTTTTCGAAGACTTTTAATCCGTCACTAGTTTATAACGGAGTACGATACAATACCCGTGTTAGAGTGTTGGTAGACTAATAGTAATTTATATCCGTGACTCTTGAAAAATTACTCAAAGTGTACTGTGTTTGTCTCCCATTTAAGTATAACAACCCTCACTTTTCCATTCTGAATTTACTAAATTACCCTTAGGGTTTCAGTGTCTTGTATCATTAGGGTTGTTATCCGGATAATAAATGTCCAAAATTTTAAATGCTCGTATTAAATAAACCTTAACCCTAATTAATAATATAAAACCCTAGATATTAATCAATATTGTAAACCCTAACACATTTAATAATTATAACTCTAACCCTAATACTATAAACCCTAAATTAAAAAAAAAAATTATTTAAGCACATGAAGTATTAATAATATGTATATATATGAAACTTATATTAACTTTGTTAATAATGAAAGTGTCACATAACTAACGTAGTAAAAAAAAATAAGTAAAGGTGTCACAATTATAAATAATAAAAACTATAAGTTGATAATTTCAAAATAAAAGTTTAATATTATTAAATACCAAAAATATAGATAAATATATATTAATTTCGTATTTAAAATTTAAAAATTAAATAAAAATAAAAATGAAATTCTAAAAATTCTAGAATAATCCTAATCTTATCTACAAAAAAAAAAATATAGATATATGTAAAGGTTCGGCCGTGAGTTTAAAAAAAAAAATGGATAATATCTTTTTAAATTTATTTTACTAAATCATAATGTATTTATACAACAAATAGACTACATTCCTAATTTAACAAATTAAAAAATTCTATCCCAAAAACTTAGCAAAATCCTACTGTATTTCTTTGGGATTTTTTTTGTTTTTATTTTTATTTCTTTTAACAAATTCCTATCTATAAATACTAGCACACTCCTAATTTATTTTTATCACTCACAATTCACTAATATTTCTCTCAAAAAAAAAAAGAAACGCAGCTTTAGAGGTATCCTCTCATCATCGACTTTTTTTTATATTTGTTTCGGTTATTTTATATTTTTCTTGTAATTAACAGCGACTGTTTTATTTTTATTTAATAACAAATGGAAACACAACATCAAAAATCTATATGATCATACTTTAATTAATCTTAAGGATTATGGAATGTATTAGAATTATTTTTACTGATTATTTAATCAGATTATAATTTAAAATACATTTAAAAATGAATTTGTAATTTATACGAATGTAAATTTGAAATAAATATGTAATAATTATAAAATTGATAAAAATAGTTTTTACAGGTTTCTAAATTATAGTATGACATATTAGTGATTAGAAATAATTTTTATAGAAATTATAAATGTATAATTCGAATTATTAAGTATTTATTGTATTATTATACATCTAATATTATATAAACATGTAAAAATCGAAATTAATTGTTATAAATACTTATAATTTGTTATGATAATTTTTACAGATGTTATAAGACATATAAAAATTATTGGATGAGAAAAAATATTTAATATAACATTTTATACATTTATACAATAATTAGTTTTTTTAAATTGATTAAATATGTAAAAACGAATTTAATTTAGGTACAAATATTCATATCAGTTATTTTTGCTTATAAAGTGTTTATAACAGTAGTAACATTCATAAAAATAATTATAATAAGTTTTGGAATATTATTTATATTTAAATACGAATTAAAT
Organism: Rutidosis leptorrhynchoides; assembly: GCF_046630445.1. NCBI lineage: Eukaryota > Viridiplantae > Streptophyta > Magnoliopsida > Asterales > Asteraceae > Rutidosis > Rutidosis leptorrhynchoides. Next base: position 172,793,142 of record NC_092333.1, read on the forward strand.
AGTGATTAAACACAAATACTGAGTGAAATTCGTAATAAATATTAAACGTAAATAAAAATAATTATAAATATTTTTTTATGAGATTATTATAACTATATAAAGCTGCAAAAATTATAAAAAATAAATAAATAGGTCATTTAGTATTTAATGTATATTTGTTTGTGTTTAATTGTTAACCGAGAGGAAAAGAAAAAGAAATACAAAATAAATACAAAAGTGTATTAAATCTGATAATATAAAATTTTTATATAATCATTAGGATGTATAGGTACTGTAAAAATTTTAAAAATTTATTTTAAATTAATTTATCTTATTTATTTAATTATAAGCCTAATTTAATGGTTAAATGATAAGATAATATTAAATAAATAATATATATATATATAATTCGTATTTATAATTTTTGTAATATATTTGCAAAATAAAGAACCCATAAAAAATATAAAAGTTTTTAATTAGGTCGAATTAATAATTAATAACTAATTAACCTTGATTAAAATGAATGGAATATGTATATATAAAGAAAATACGAAAGAAATATAAAAATGAGCTATATTTATATTTATAAAAATTTACACAGTTTATAATACTTAAATAAACTTATAAAAATTTTATTTATATTTAATTGGTATTTATTGTAATTAAAAACGAATTTAAGGAAATAAATAATAAGTATAATATTTATAATATAAGTTAATAACAATAATAATAATACATTATTAATAAATACTTATATTATAACTTATTAAAATACATTAGTTATTATATAATAATTAAAAGTTAATAATAATTAATAATACTAACCATAGTAATGCATTAATAATGAATAATTATAATGTAACTATTAATACTTTATTATAAGTATGATTTAAAAATGAATAATAAGTCATTAATAAATAAGTATAATATAACTTATAATATAATAATATGACTTAAACCTAAATTGAAGGTTAATCAAAAGATAACGTACAGGTCATGCGAATTTCACCGCTACTTACGGTCGTAAGTGAATGATGTCTAGGTTGCCATTTATGGGTAAGCTTGTGGATCTCGAATGCTGATAATGCTAAAAATGAACATATATTTCATAGCATTATCCCTCAAGAAAGACAAGCTTTTAGTTGTAATTGTTCTATTTACAAGTGATATTCGTTTAAATAATTAAAGGTGAAGAAAAAAGACAGATTCGGCGAATTGAAGACGCAAATGACCAAAAAGCTCAAAAGTACAAAATACAATCAAAGTGGTTCCAATTATTGATGAGAAACGTCTCAAAATTACAATAGTACAAGACGCGAAATGCAAAGTACAAGATATTAAATTGTACGCAAGGACGTTCGAAAATCCGGAACCGGGACATGAACCAACTATCAACGCGCGATGCAACGGAGCTAAAATTACAAGTCAACGGAGTACAAGAATATTATATAATATATATATATATATATATATAATTATATTTAATTATATATATTATATTATATAATAAATAAATAAGCAGCTCACGTTTTTAAAGACTTTTGAGCTCTCCCAGCTGGCCATGTGATCGCATGGCCTGGAAGAACAAAAACCATGCGATCGCATGGCCCTGAAATCCAGGCCTGGTCCTATAAATTCACGTGTTTTGGCTCAGTTTATATATCATATATCCATCTCTCTATCTATACGTAAATATATTTATATTTATATTATAATTTTAATTTTAATTTTAAATTCTAATAATAAGGGTATGTTAGCGAATGTTGTAAGGGTGTAAGTCGAAATTCTGTCCGTGTAACGCTACGCTATTTTTAATCACTGTAAGTTATGGTTAATGTTATTTTTAAATTAATGTCTCGTAGCTAAGTTATTATTATGCTTATTTAATGCCGAAGTAATCATGATGTTAGACTAAATATTAAAATTGGGTAATTGGGCTATGTACCATAATTGGGGTTTGGACAAAAGAACGACACTTGTAGAAATTAGACTATGGGCTATTAATGGGTTTTATATTAACTAAACGATACCTCGTTAATTTAATATATAGACTTATAATTTGACGTATTTATATATAACCACATACGCTTGACTGGGTACGGTGGGCGGGATATCTATAAATACCAATAATTGTTCATTTTACCGGACACGGAACTGGATTAATAATTAATAGACTTGTTGAAATAGGGGTGGATTACATTCAAGGTAATTGGTGTAATTGTTAACAAAGTAGTAAAACCTTGGTTTACACGCAGTCGATAACCTGGTGTATTCATTAAACAAAGTATTAAGACCTTGTTACAATTCGAATCCCCAATTAGTTGGAATATTTGACTTCGGGAATAAGAATAATTTGACGAAGACTTTCGCACTTTATATTTATGACTGATGGACTATTATGGACAAATCTGTATGGACATATCGAATAATCCAGGACAAAGGACAATTAACCCATGGGAATAAACTAAAAACAACACGTCAAACATCATGATTACGGAAGTTTAAATAAGCATAATTCCTTTATTTCATATTTAATTTCCTTTATTTCATATTTAATTGCACTTTTAATTATCGCACTTTTATTTATTGTCATTGTATTTAATTGTACTCTTTAATTGTCGTACTTTTTATTTATCGCATTTTTATTTATCGCAATTTCATTATCGTTATTTACTTTACGCTTTAAATTAAGTTATATTTATTTTTAATATTTTACATTAGGTTTTAACTGCGACTAAAGTTTTAAAAATCGACAAACCGGTCATTAAACGGTAAAAACCCCCTTTTTATAATAATAATATTACTTAAATATATATTTGTTTTTTTTATAAATTAAAACTAATATAGCGTTAAGCTTGTTTAAGTGTATCCCTGTGGAACGAATCGGACTTACTAAAAACTACACTACTGTACGATTAGGTACACTGCCTATAAGCGTTGTAGCAAGGTTTAGGTATATCCACTCTATAAATAAATAAATATCTTGTATAAAATTGTATTGTATTTAATAGTATTTTGTTGTAAAAATAATACTATTTTCTAGTACACCTCGCACACATCAAGTATTTTTGGCGCCGCTGCCGGGGAAATACTAAAACGCCGGAAGCGCAACGCTATATTAAAAAAAAAGATTTTTATTAATTTTTAGTTTCCTTTTGTAAAAATACGTTTTTGTAAAAATAAGTTTAAAATATACGAAAATATAAAAAGAAAAACAAAATATAAATATTTTTAAGAGTTTGTTAAATATATAAGTTTTATAAAGTTTCTTATTTTTATTTTTTTAAAAAATATAAGTTTTATATCAATATTCTATATATTTAAAACAGAAAAACAGAAAATAAAATATTAAAAACCAAACGGCCCAGTACTGTAGCAGCCCGTAACCTGGCCCGAAACCCTAGCTCATGCGATCGCATGAGCCCGAAGGCAAAACTTCATGCGATCGCATGAAGCTGTCTGACACGCCACAGTAAACCCTAAAACAGCATTAATTACGGAGTATATTATAAATATTTATAACCTTAATTAGGTTTAGTTATTTAACTATTTAGTATTAGTTGTTATTAATTTGTATTTTAAGTTTAATTAGTTTAATTAAATTACAAAATTAATAGTTTTATTAAATAAATAATATAAAAATTGTACTTTTATAAAAATTGTACTTTTTACAACTTTAAGTATATTTTTATATTTTGTTCCTTTTTATTCGTTTTAGCGTAATATTTGTATTTTTCGCTCGTTTTTAGTTTCAAGTCATAGTTTTTGCCATTGTTATTTTTACTTGTAGATTTTTAGGCTTTGCCGTAAAATCCCTTAAGTGCTTTTTCTTTAGACTAAGATTTAGGTGCTTTAGAATTTTGCGACGCCGTTTTTAAATTTTAGTGCATTTCTAAGTTATTGTCATTTGGGATATAGTTTTTCTTTTAAGCTTTAATATTTTTAGACGCAACTTTTAATTCTTAGTTTTTAGTTCCTTTTTAAGTTTCAACGGGCTATTTTTTTTTTTCGACGCCTTTTATTTTTCGACGTTTTTCGACGCGCTCTTTTTCTTTCTTATTTCTCGCCGATCTAGTTTTTAGGACTTAGATTTTTTCTATTTCTTATCTAAAAATTCTTTAAATTTCAAAACGAAAAATTATTTTAAAGTGGTTAAATTGATAGACATCAAAATTTTCTGGTTCGTAGTAATAGTTGGATTTGTACGTGGACCGGGTTATTGGAGCCAAACAGTACTCAATTATATTGAGACCAAACGAATCATGCCCCTCTGCTGCATCTTTTGGCTATTCGGAACGTGGGCAAAATCAGAAAAGTCTATTAATTTGATAACTTATATAATTTTTCTTCCTTTTTAAAAACTAATAGGATATTCAGTGAATGCACCGAGCAAAACGTTCACCACCTTTTGTACGTTCACCACCTGTAACTCGATCAAGACATCTAGCAAATATTGTCGCCGTTGATTTTTCTTTAGAATCGTCATCCAGTCGACCAAGTACTCCAATTCAAATTTTCGATAATCCATTTTTTGAACCCGACCTCACAATTGAGAATCCGGAGAATATTCAGGGACGATTCCAAGATCCTGAACCATTAATCTTTCCTCCGGAACCACCAATCATTCAAACAGAGATTATTGAGGAACCAACCATTAAATCAGAATCCTATAGTGATTCAGATTCAACAAATTCAATAATGGAGAATCTGGAACCTCTAAGTATGGAAGACCGAATGAGAGCTAAACGCACTGGCCAAGATCACGCAATTACTCAACCTGACATAAATGCGCCAGATTATGAAATCAAAGGACAAATTCTACACATGGTAACAAATCAATGCTAATTTAGTGGTGCGCCGAAGGAAGATCCAAATGAACATCTTCGTACCTTTAATAGGATCTGCACTCTATTTAAAATCATAGAAGTGGAGGATGAACAGATATATCTCATGTTATTTCCCTGGACTTTAAAGGGAGAAGCCAAAGATTGGTTGAAATCATTATCTGAAGGGGCGATTGATACATGGGACGTTTTAGTTGAAAAATTTCTTAAACAATTCTTTCTGGCATCTAAAGTCGTAAGACTTCAAGGAGAAATTGTTACGTTCACACAGAAGCCAAACGAAACTCTATATGAGGCATGGACAAGATTTGGAAAGTTATTAAGAGGATGTCCGCAACATGGGTTAGACACCTGTCAAATAGTACAAATATTCTACCAAGGATGCGACATCACTACAAGAAAAGACATCGATATAGCAGCTGGTGGTTCCATTATGAAGAAAACCGCAACTGATGCTTATAAAATTATTGATAACACTGCTTCCCACTCACATGAGTGGCACCAAGAAAAAGATATCGTTAGATCATCTAAAGCAGCTAGAGCCGGTTCTAGCCATGACTTAGATTCCATTTCCGCAAAGATAGATGCTGTCGAGAGACGAATGGAAAAGATGACTAAAGATATTCACTCAATACGAATTAGTTGTGAGCAGTGTGGAGGATCACATTTGATAAAAGATTGTCTCAGTATTGAATTAACAATGGAACAAAGAGAGAATGTTTCCTACATAAACCAAAGGCCTGGAAATAATTATCAGAATAATTATCAACCGCCAAGACCGATCTACAATCAAAACCAGAATTATAACCAAAATGTTCCATACAACAACCAACAAGGTCTAAGTAATCAACAAGTATCCAATAATACTTACAACCAGCAAAGACCTAATTTTCAAAATAACCCACCACAAACCGATGATAAAAAGCCAAATTTAGAAGATATGATGTCAAAGCTAGTTGATTCTCAAACACAATTTTTCACATCTCAGAAACAAACCAATGAACAAAATGCTCAAGCATTTAGAAATCAAAAAGCTTCTATTCAAAATCTGGAACAAGAAGTGAGCAACCTAGCAAGGTTGATAGGTGAAAGAAAACCGGAAAGTCTACCAAGTGATACAAATGCTAACCCCCGGAATGAAACAGCTAAAGCCATTACCACAAGAAGTGATATTACACTTAAATCACCTGAAATACCTGTAATCTCTGATGAAGCTATTCCTACTCCACAAGAACCACAATCTGAGCAAGATAAGGAAAAAGAACCGGTAGTTGAAAAGGTTAATGAAGATAACACAGTTAAGGCTAAACGTTATGTTAAACCATACCAACCACCACTTCCTTACCCGAGTAAAATGAGAAAAGAGAGACTTGAAGCCGAGCAATCCAAATTTTTGGATATGTTCAAACAAATAAATGTAAATCTTCCTTTCATTGATGTGATTTCAGGAATGCCTAGATATGCTAAATTTTTGAAAGATTTGATCACAAATAGAAAGAAAATGGAAGAACTCTCGGCTGTTACTATGAATGCTAATTGTTCTGCAGTACTGTTGAATAAGATACCAGAAAAATTATCAGATCCAGGAGATTTCACAATTCCATGTTTTCTGGGTAGTCTTAGTTCAATAGAAGCATTTGCAGACTTAGGTGCTAGTATAAATATATTGCCGTATTCACTATACATTAAACTAGACCTTGGAGAATTGAAACCAACAAGAATAAGCATACAACTAGCCGATAGATCAGTAAAATATCCTAGATTTTGTTATTTTGGACATGGAAGAAGATTTTCGAGTTCCTCTCATATTAGGAAGACCATTCTTAAACACGGCTAAAGCAATAATAGACGTGTTTGGTAAGAAACTGACCCCAAGTATAGAGGACGAGAGTGTTACCTTTTCAGTGGATAGAGCCATGCAACAACCGCAATCTGCAGATGATACATGTTATTATATTCAAACTATAGAATCACATGCAAAATTGTTAGAAGAATTTCCAGAATTACAAGGAATAGGAGAATGTTCTTTAGGAGAAGGAACTGAACCAATTGATGAAACTGAAATGATAGCTACACTTATGGCTAATGGATATGAACCAACAACAGAAGAAATTCAAATGCTAAAAGAGGAAGACAGATATCGATATAAATCATCGATACAAGAACCACTGACATTAGAGTTAAAACCACTTCCAAACCATTTAGAATACGCTTATTTACATGGTGAGTCTGAATTACCTGTAATAATATCGTCTTCTCTTATTGAAAATGAAAAATCTCAACTCATTTCTGTGCTAAAAGCTCATAAACCAGCTATTGCATGGAAAATTCATGATATTAAAGGAATAAGTCCTTCGTATTGCACACATAAAATCCTTATGGAAGAAGGTCATAAAACGTATGTGCAACGCCAACGAAGACTAAATCCTAATATGCAAGATGCTGTTAAGAAAGAAATTATTAAACTGCTAGATGCAGGTCTAATTTATCCAATTTCTGATAGTCCATGGGTAAGCCCAGTTCAATGTGTACCTAAGAAGGGTGGCATGACTGTCATCACAAATGAGAAAAATGAGCTTATTCCTACTAGGAGTGTAACAGGATGGCGTGTTTGTATTGATTATAGAAAATTAAATGACGCCACCAGAAAAGATCACTTTTCCTTACCTTTCATTGATCAAATGTTGGAAAGATTAGCCAGAAATAGTTACTATTGTTTTCTTGATGGTTTTTCCGGATATTTTCAAATTCCAATAGCACCCGAGGACTAAGAGAAAACCACGTTCACGTGCCCTTATGGTACTTTTGCTTACAAACGTATGCCATTTGGACTTTGCAACGCCCCTGCAACCTTTCAAAGGTGCATGATGGCGATTTTTCACGACATGATAGAAGAATGCATGGAAGTTTTCATGGATGACTTTTCAGTCTTCGGTGATACTTTTGAAACATGTCTAGTTAATCTTGAACGAATGCTTATTAGATGCGAACAATCAAATCTAGTTCTTAATTGGGAGAAATGCCATTTCATGGTTAAAGAAGGCATCGTTCTTGGACATAAAATTTCAAAGGAAGGAATTGAAGTGGATAGAGCTAAAGTAGATGTAATTGCTAAACTTCCACATCCCACCAATGTTAGAGGAGTTAGGAGTTTTCTAGGGCATGCCGGTTTTTACCGACGTTTTATAAAAGATTTTTCGAAAATTGCCACTCCTATGAATAAACTCCTAGAAAAGGATGCTCCATTCATCTTTTCAGATGAATGCATCAAATCTTTTAATATTCTTAAAGAAAAACTCACTAATGCGCCGATCATGATAACTCCAAATTGGAATCTACCATTCAAACTAATGTGCGATGCAAGTGATTTTGCAATGGGAGCCGTTTTAGGACAAAGGATTGAAAAACGATTTCAACCTATATATTATGCTAGTAAGACGTTACAAGGAGCACAAACGAACTATACAACTACTGAAAAATAACTCCTTGCTATTGTCTTTGCTTTTGACAAATTTCGATCATATCTCGTTCTAGCTAAAACGGTGATCTATACCGACCATTCTGCTCTTAGATACCTATTTTCGAAACAAGATGCTAAACCAAGATTAATCCATTGGATCTTACTCTTACAAAAGTTTGATATTGAAATCCGAGATAAAAAGGGAGCAGAAAATCTCGCCGCTGATCATCTTTCTCGTCTTGAAAATCCGAATTAGAAGTTCTAAATGAATCGGCTATACAAGACAACTTTCCCGATGAATATCTATTGAAGATAGATTATAATGAAATTCCATGGTTTGCAGACTATGCAAACTACTTAGTATGTGGATTCCTTGAAAAAGGATTATCATACCAAAAACGAAAGAAATTCTTTCGTGATATAAAACACTATTTCTGGGAAGATCCACATTTGTTTAAAAGTTGTCCCGATGGAATAATACGCCGATGTGTATTCGGAGATGAAGGTAGTTAAATCTTAAACCATTGTCACACAGGACCAACAGGAGGGCATTATGGGCCTCAACTAACAGCAAGAAAAGTTTACGATGCTGGATTCTATTGGCCTACAATTTACAAAGACGCACACCTTCTTTGCAAATCCTGTGATGCATGTCAAAGGGCCAGAAAAATAAGTCAACGTGATGAAATGCCACAAAATGTCATTCAAGTATGCGAAGTATTTGAAATTTGGGGTATTGACTTTATGGGTCCATTTCCAAAATCTCATAATAATCTATACATTCTCGTTGCCATTGATTATGTATCTAAATGGACGGAAGCACAATCTCTCCCAACTAACGATGCGCGAGTTGTATTCAACTTCTTAAAACGTCTTTTTGCTAGGTTTGGAACACCGAAAGCTTTAATAAGTGATAGGGGTACTCATTTTTGTAATAATCAACTTGAAAAAGTTCTTAAAAGATATGGAGTAACTCATAAAATCTCCACTGCTTATCATCCACAAACAAGTGGACAAGTTGAAAATACCAACCGAGCTTTAAAACGTATTCTAGAGAAAACCGTAGGATCAAATCTGAAAGAATGGTCCATGAAATTGGAGGATGCACTCTGGGCTTTTAGAACAGCCTACAAAACTCCAATTGAAACCACACCTTTTAAACTCGTTTACGAAAAAGCATGTCATCTTCCAGTAGAAATTGAACACAAAGCATTTTGGGCTTTGAAGACATGTAATCTTGATTTACATGAAGCCGGGCATCTACGATTAAGTCAGCTAAACGAATTAGAAGAATTAAGACTTGAAGCATACGAAAATTCGTTAATCTATAAGGAAAGAACGAAGAAATGGCATGATAAAAGAATCGGAAGTTCAAAAGAATTTAAAGAAGGAGACAGAGTTCTTCTTTTCAATTCACGATTCAAGCTATTTCCTGGAAAATTGAAATCAAGATGGTCTGGACCATTCATAGTCAAAAGAGTTTTCCCATATGGAACAATAGAGTTAATAAATTCAAATGGGATTGAATTTAAAGTTAATGGTCACAGAGTTAAACATTACATACATGGTCCGATGGAAGTCGACAATGAAGTCAATCATAATTTCACCACCCAAGAAAACCCTAAAAATGAAAACATAAATATGTTATCAACAACATATGAAAAATCAAAATTGGAAAATAGGGAGGATTCAAATTGGAGTGATGAAGAAGAATTCTTATACAAACCTCCCATTCAAAGAAATGAAGAAAAATGTGAACAAGAAGTTCAAATAGAAGTGAAAGAACCAAGAAAAGAACACCCGAAAAAGGTTTACAAACCAAATTGACTTACTAAAGCAGGAGACCCGGGTGAATTTATCATTTCTTGCTTGCTTAATAATGGTGCTGTATATAATGGACTCGCAGATTTAGGAGCAAGTGCAAATATTATGCCTCTTTCCTTATACAAAAGATTAGGTATGGGTAAGTTAAAACCAACCAAAATAGGTGCTCAATCATTTGACCAAACCATTAAACACCCGGTTGGAATAGAAAATAATTTACTTGTTAACATGGGAAGTTTGACCTTTGTTGCAAACTTCATAGTGATTAATATGGAGGAAAACCTTGATATTCCTCTAATTTTAGGTCGCCCATTTTTAGCAACCACCGAGGCATTCATTGATGTAAGAGAAGGTAGAATGACACTTAGGGATGGTAATAAATCGATCACCTTTGTAAACCGAAAGTTTAGATCTCCACCAACCAAAACTGTTAAACCAATAAAAATGCATAAGTGTGGGGAAGATGAAGAAACACTTAATGATGATCCGATCATAAAGAACCCCGTTGATGATAAGAAATTAGATGAACCCGTTTTTAACAGTTCAACGAAGAAACTTTATAAACGGATTCACGATGCTAAGATTAAGGGAAACTTTAAGTTATGTAACCGATTAATATCCAATTTATCGCCAAAAGAAGAGGCGATGTTAGTTGAATTTGTGAAAGTTACAGAGGAAATCAACAAATAGATTGAAGTAAAAGTCAAAGATATACAAGTTGTTGATGATCCAATTGAAAATAACGTTAATCACAATTTCAACTAAGTGTAGGGAGGTTCGAATCTTTTTAGGGTAATATGTATTTCTGTTAGAATTAGATTTTCTGTTTTCGTGTAATTCTCAAGAATGGAATCCGAATGGTCTTTCCCTAGCAGACCCTAAAGAACTAGTCTTCTTCCCCCATTCTGAATTTTTATTTTTTTTAGGTTTTACGAGATGAAGACTTCCTGTGAACTAAACCATGGTCTAATGCTACACGCTTTGATCACTAAACATAATAATGACACCCTTCCAAGTGAATTAGTATCATTAATCAGAGGTAAATTGGACGGAGTAAGAAAAGAATCGAGAAACGAAAATAATAAGTTACAATTTGGTAAAGAAAAATCAAAATCCGCAGCGAAAAGAAGAGCACGACACCTTGAAAGATGTCACAAATGCGGAAAATGGTCACACGAAGGTAAATGTTCAAATAATCAAACCTATTCAAACACCGAGTTTGTTACTTTATGCATAGATGGACCGTTCATATGTTTAGAAGAAAAAACGTTGAATGCTCGAGGTTACGCCTATGTAGCTATGGAAAACCAATTAGTCCGACTATCTTATGAGTGGGCTAGAGCATATCACTAAGAAATCTATCTCACAGGTAAGTATGTACAGTTTTTATTTTTTTTATTTGCTTTTAACCTTTTGATAATAAACTCTAATTTGTTCGCTATAAAGTATTAAATTGGTATTCGATAAAATTAGGTATGCGTGACCGAAATTATTGATATCATACAAAAATTTATTACATCACTGCGAAATTTACCGTTTATTCTTAAGGTATAAATATCTTTAATCAATCAACCCAAAATATTTCAGAAATTCGTCAGGAGTAAAACTAGGTTGTTGAACCGAAATTACTTTACCGAAAAGAGGGGCGTATATTTTTGATAATATTTGATTGATTAAAGTGGGATAAAATACCAAAAAGATTTTTAATTTTATTTTTACTTTGTTTTTAAAATTAATATTAAATTAATATTGTTAACCTTTTAAAATTAATATATTTAAAATTGTAAATATTTGAAAAATTAATATTTTTAATATAAGTTTGTATGTATAAAAACAAAAATATAATAAAAGTTTGGTGTGACTTTTCAATTTTCATAATATGAATTTTTAATTTTATGCATTTTAAATTTAAGTTTGGTGTGAATTTAAAAACAAAAATTTACTTTAATTCGCTAAGTTAAAAATTGATTTCTAAAAATTCGTCGTGAGTTGAAGACTAGGTCATTGTACCGAAATTGCTTTACCCAAGGGAGGGACGAGAACTTTTATTATCATTATTTTTAATCTTATTGAACTAAAGTATACCAAAAACATTTAAAAAACCCAAAAATCTTTACTTTTAAAACCGCGCTTTGAATTGACAAATTTTAAAATTTTGTCTAGGGACAGACTAGGACAACGATCCGAAACGCCCTCATCCTAAAAAGAAACAAATTTTTAAAATTTTATTAATTATATGTTTTATAAGTTATAAGGTTTTATATATAAAAAAAGCCAAAATCACTGTACCCGGACCCCCATGCGATCGCATGGGGTTTGCACTCCAACCTCATGCGATCGCATGAGGCTGGATTTCAGGCCAGATTGTTAAAACCCAGCGAGCTGCTCTGTCTACTCCACAAAACACACACATATACACGAAAATACTCCCAAATAATCTCTAAAATTTGCAATTTTTCACCGTAATTCGTCAAATTTCTCGCTCTCATCATGAAATTGTTCAGAAGTTTATCAAAAAAGGTATAAATTACACCCCTAAATCTCTTTAAATTTAATTTTTAGTGTTCTTGAGCTATATTTTACCTAATTTGATTTTGTTAGTTTCTAGTGTAGAGTTAAATTGTTAGTATTTTATGCATGTATAACCTAGATTGATGCTATTTAACATGATTTGAAGCCAAAAACTTCAAAATTTTTAGAAATCTAGGGTTTGTGTTCTTGAGCAATTTAGGGCTTTTTGATATAAACAAGTTATGGCCGATTTTTGTCATGAATTATTGCTAAATTGAGTATTGTAACATGTTTAGGTAGCTAAATGATCCAAACTTTAATCCTAAACATGATTTTTGAAGATTAAAGTGGACTTTTTAGTTGCAAAATTCATGAACTTGATTAATTTGATATAATTGCCAATTGAGACTTGTTTAATTGTTAGTAATGACTATTTTGACATGTTATTTGAGTTAAATGCTTATGAACTTTGTCTACATTTTCATATGTGCTTATTTGAAAAAGTGTAGAATTGTAAAAATTGTGAAAATGCGTATAAGTTTAAGTTTGATTTAACATGTTATTGTGATTGTTTTAAGTTGTTATTTTGCTAACACTAATGCATATTTGGATGCACAAATTTTGTGTTTAATGTGTTTTGCAGAGAGCCGATACTGGAGGTTCATCATCATCATCATCTAGACGACCTGCTCAAGAACCAGAACCCGAACCAGAACCACAACAGGAACAACAACATCAGCCTGACCAACATGTACCTTATTATGATCCGCTACAGTTTGTTAATGAATTCATAGTATTTTCGATGCATCCACCTGTAGAATACCCAACGATTCCTGAACACACGTTGCATCCTAATCTGAGATTCAATAGACGATGGAGAGATTACCCGGCATATCAAAGTAATAAATTCAAATTAATAACGAAAGATGTAGAGGTGCCTAGGGTAATTGATTGGGATCCTTTGGAAAGGGTCCAACTTGCTGACCGTGTTAGGGAGCATTTGATCTAAAGGTATGGCAGTTCTTCTTTTACTGATTGGGAACGCTTATTCACCATTCGTAGACCTGTATATAAGGAATGGTGTGTTGAGCTGATGAGTACTATAGCGTTAAATGTAGATGTAGATAGATTAGATGATAGAAGTTTTCTTAGATTTATACTTGGCGGTAGAATGTACAGGATGTCCATGCTGGACATGGCCAGGGCATTATAGATATATACGCCCGCTGAATTACTACTACCCGATTGTATGAATTTGATTTATCGTGGTGAAAGGGTAGATAGGAATTTTGACGCGAATGCCGTTAGGAGGCGTATGTCTGATTATAATGTTTTTGGGCGGGGAGGAACACATACCTACTTACATATTAACAGAGCCGAGCTTCGTATAATTCATAGATTTTTGGCTAACTCGATTACACAGAGAGGTTACAACAAGGAAAAATTGACCTTACATGATTTATTTTACCTAAAGTGTATTCGAGACCCAAGAGGCTTTGTTAATATCTCTTACTGTGTTGGTTTTTATTTATCTAAGATGGTTAAAGGAATACAGGAAGGGGGGATTATAGGAGGAGGTATTTTTGTTACTCTCATTGGAGAGTATTTAGGTGTAGATAAGAACCAAGGGGGTCCACTTATGGAATGTAGGGAACAGGTTGAGCTTTTAGGATTGAGGGTTTATGTGGGTGCTAAGGTATTAAAGAGTAGACGCAACCAGGCAATACCCTATGTAGGTAGTCATCCTCAGGTAGAGAGAGGCTCAGATGAGGAGATGGAGGAAGCGAGTGACATTAGGGATGTCATTCGGGAGGCTATGACTGATGTCTACCAGCGTGTAGAGGAGGTAGATATGACAAACACGGAGAGATTTCGTCGGATGGAGCAGTGGCAAGCCCGGAATGATTACGAGCATTCCAGGCAACGACAGCATGATAGATGGGACTATCATCAGCGTCAGATTATGGGCCGGCTGTCACCTCAGGAGCCCTACATCCCGACCCGACCAGCTTACTATCCTCCATACCAGCCCGAGATGAGACCGCCTTATACTCTCTACGACCCTAACCAGGTATACCAGTACACCTATCACCAACCATAGAACCCGGACGATGACATGAACTGGAACCCCTATCCATGATTGATATAGTTCCTGTTGGTAATTTATATAATTTTTAATTTTTATTATTTCTATTTATTTATGTTTAAACACATTATATTATGATACTTTTATTGTAATGTTTAATATTTTTATTATGTTGTACTAATGTTTCATTTTTGATTTGAAAGTGGGATTTTAAGTCCCATTTCAAATTGCCATGCATGTTTATATTTGTATGTATGTATATTGTCAATTGTACAAAACAGGGTAAAACAGCGCATTTTCAAAGACTGCATTAAGTTCAGCAAAAGCTAGTACTTTTGACGACAAAACGAAAAACAAATGTGATGTAACAACAAGATGGAATGAACAAATGATGTGCACCATTTATCATTCGACAAACAAACGCCAATATGTTTGGAAACTTTGGTAAAATTTAATCATTTTTCTACGCTAATCACCCTCAATAATTTAAATTGTTACTGATTTCTTGCAAATGAGGGCATTGCAAGATCTTAAGTGTGGGAAGGGGTTAAATTCTTTCGGATTTTTAATTTTAAACTTATACACTTGGTTATCATTAAAAATACTAGTAAAGCAGTAGTTGTATTAGAATCTAGTGCTCTCTGATAATAAAGAACATCCCTAGTCTTATATACTGACTACCCAATTCTAGTAAAAATTTTCAAAATCTTCAATTAAATGAATTCAAAATCATGTTTATACATATTTATGAACGATAAAACTAGGTGTTAAACACTGAAATTATTGTTACCTCGGAAATGACATAAATTGAGAAACAAACCAAAATGTTAGAATTCATTTAAAATGGAATAGAGGACAATAAAAAGGCAAAGAAAGGAAAATAAAAGCCAAGTGTGGGAAAAATTTACCAAGTTATTTAAAACATATATCACATATTTTTTTTACAAATAACTGAAGATACTTTTGCTTTGGACTAATCTAAACAGTTTTACCCAATTTACTGTAATATATTTGAAAGAAAATATGGATCTACACGATGAATCAATTCCATCATTAAAAGGAAGTAAAGTCTTCCGAAAAAGAAACGCGCTTCTTGATTTAGGTCATGAAGTTGTCGTCCAGACCAGCTGTAGGTTGACGAAAAATCTAGAAAAGTCATCTCTAAAATCAGCAGGAAATTCACGGACCTCAGCATCATACAGGGTCGCCAAGTGGTCAGACTTATCCTAACCATGAGAGGATCTGTCTTGTAAAATGGGGAGGACGCCGTGCAAATTAGCTGGATAAGACTAATGAATCAGATCCCCAGAAAGGATAATCTCCTTAAAAATCAAAAATCAGCTTTTAAGCCTGATATTACTCAGTCCTAGAGATTGATCTTAAAGATTGAGAATTACAAACTCATGGAATTCGATGATATCTAAACTCGAGCTTGAACGAGAAAATAGTTTGATCAAAATTACAAACCGATTTGTGTTCTGAAAACCCATTTTTAATGCGTTCATTACCATTGAACGTAAAATCCTAGGAATTCACCTGGAATTCATTAGGTCACCTGAACCAACTCGGGTGTCAACCGTAAGAACGGTGGTTGCATAGTATGGTCGAAGACAGGACCTTGTGCCAAACTGAAAAACCATAAGGGTGAGCTTTACTATTGCTCCTACCAAGGATAGTAAATGCATCCGACACGTTATAGACCATAATTAAAAGTATGTCAGGGGACATTGCCTTAACAGTTGCTTGTTCAACGTTTTCCTTTACAACCGGACGGTAGTTTACCGAAAGGTAATATACGGAGCAAGTATACTGGACGTGTTGCTTTCCCAATACAAGGATAGCAAGTGGGTGACACAAAACCGCAAGTTTTGAGCTAAAATTTTCAAATATGAAACCCACCAAACCCACAAAAACAATTTGCAAACACCGGTGAAGGGTTATTCCGGAAAACTTATCTAGGGTAAAAGCTAGATTTAATCTTCAAAAGGACAAATGTTTTCATAAAGATCCAATTTCCTTAATGGATCTAAATTTTTATAGTCAAGTGGGACTGTAAACCACATCGTTACTACCATTGTTTATACCGCCGTATAGAAATCACTGATATACAAAGTGTGAAGAATAAAGAAGTGATTCTAGTATTTTTATTTCAAGACTATATTGCTTGAGGACAAGCAACGCTCAAGTGTGGGAATATTTGATAATGCTAAAAACGAACATATATTTCATAGTATTATCATTCAAGAAAGACAAGCTTTTAGTTGCAATTGTTCTATTTACAAGTGATATTCATTTAAATAATAAAAGGTGAAGAAAAAAGACAGATTCGACGAATTGAAGACGCAAATGACCAAAAAGCTCAAAAGTACAAAATACAATCAAAGTGGTTCCAATTATTGATGAGAAACGTCTCAAAATTACAAGAGTACAAGACACGAAATGCAAAGTACAAGATATTAAATTGTACGCAAGGACGTTCGAAAATCCGGAACCGAGACATGAACCAACTATCAACGCGCGACGCAACGGAGCTAAAATTACAAGTCAACGGAGTACAAGAATATAATATAATATATATATAATTATATTTAATTATATATATTATATTATATAATAAATAAATAAGCAGCCCACGTTTTTAAAGACTTTTGAGCTCTCCCAGCTGGCCATGCGATCGCATGGCCTGGAAGAACAAAAACCATGCGATCGCATGGCCCTGAAATCCAGGCATGGTCCTATAAATTCGCGTATTTTGGCTCAGTTTATATATCATATATCCATCTCTCTATCTATACGTAAATATATTTATATTTATATTATAATTTTAATTTTAATTTTAAATTCTAATAATAAGGGTATGTTAGCGAATATTGTAAGGGTGTAAGTCGAAATTCTGTCCGTGTAACGCTACGCTATTTTTAATCACTGTAAGTTATGGTTAATGTTATTTTTAAATTAATGTCTCGTAGCTAAGTTATTATTATACTTATTTAATGCCGAAGTAATCATGATGTTAGACTAAATATTAAAATTGGGTAATTGGGCTTTGTACCATAATTGGGGTTTGGACAAAAGAACGACACTTGTGAAAATTAGACTATGGGCTATTAATGGGTTTTATATTAACTAAACGATACCTCGTTAATTTAATATATAGACTTATAATTTGACGTATTTATATATAACCACATACGCTTGACTGGGTACGGTGGGCGGGATATCTATAAATACCAATAATTGTTCATTTTACCGGACACGGAACTGGATTAATAATTAATAGACTTGTTGAAACAGGGGTGGATTACATTCAAGGATAATTTGTGTAATTGTTAACAAAGTAGTAAAACCTTGGTTTACACGCAGTCGATAACCTGGTGTATTCATTAAACAAAGTATTAAGACCTTGTTACAATTCGAATCCCCAATTAGTTAGAATATTTGACTTCGGGAATAAGAATAATTTGATGAAGACTTTCGCACTTTATATTTATGACTGATGGACTATTATGGACAAATCTGTATGGACATATCGAATAATCCAGGACAAAGGACAATTAACCCATGGGAATAAACTAAAAACAACACGTCAAACATCATGATTACGGAAGTTTAAATAAGCATAATTCCTTTATTTCATATTTAATTTCCTTTATTTCATATTTAATTGCACTTTTAATTATCGCACTTTTATTTATTATCATTGTATTTAATTGTACTCTTTAATTGTCATACTTTTTATTTATCGCATTTTTATTTATCGCAATTTCATTATCATTATTTACTTTACGCTTTAAATTAAGTTATATTTATTTTTAATATTTTACATTAGGTTTTAACTGCGACTAAAGTTTTAAAAATCGACAAACCGGTCATTAAACGGTAAAAATCCCCTTTTTATAATAATAATATTACTTAAATATATATTTGTTTTTTTTATAAATTAAAACTAATATAGCGTTAAGCTTGTTTAAGTGTATCCCTGTGGAACGAACCGGACTTACTAAAAACTACACAATTGTACGATTAGGTACACTGCCTATAAGCGTTGTAGCAAGGTTTAGGTATATCCACTCCATAAATAAATAAATATCTTGTATAAAATTGTATCGTATTTAATAGTATTTTGTTGTAAAAATAATACTATTTCCTAGTACACCTCGCACACATCAAATGCCATGACTTAGATTCTGGTCAAGAGTCCTGGGCTCCCGGTTACATCTGGTCATACCTGACTTATTTGATAGCAACGAAGTTTGAGTAAAGTTGTACAACATCTTAAGAAAGATTATAACCCGAACTTCCTAAATTTGGAAACTTACTATAAATGGAAACTTTCCAAAAATAGTAACTTTTCAAAAATAGAACTCTTTTAGAAAACCATTATCATTAGTATAGTTACTATACTTATGTCTATTAGACAATATCTGATCGTGCATTCTATCTCTAGGTTGAGATCTCGATCACGTTCGTCCGTTCAATCCTCTCATTTGTGGAATATTTCTTTTGTGCTATTTAAGGTGATTTCATAGCCCCATTTTCTTTTACTTTTTTATATATATTGGGATGAGACACATGCTATCTTTTAAATGTTTTACATGTTAGACACAAGTACAAAATCTTAAAACGCCATGTTATATGCTTAAGTCATATTAAATTCCCCTTATAGTAATATCGTTAATTGCTATGTTTAGTGAGCTTACTTATTATGAATAGCGCTGTTGAGGGTAATGCCTCTGTCCATTAACCTATGGTTGTGGACACATAATAATGATTTGGGGCCAGAAAGAGCCTTGGGGTTACCGTTTAGTCTCGCTATTACAATTCGGCATATATTTTAAAGATTGATATGATGAATGTCAGTCTATTTTATTAAAATCTTGTGGTCTTAACAATTCATGAATAATTATAAACCTATGATATCACTCAACCTTTGTGTTGACTTTTTAATGTATGTTTTGTCTCAGGTAATTAAGATGCTGATAATGTGGATTGCTAGCTTTACATGGAGTCTGCATAATATCATCATTTATTTTAGTTTCATTTAATACATTGTTATTTCAATATAAAGACAATATTTACTTCCACTGCAAATAAAGAAGTTTACTTTTATAAAACGTCTCATATAGAGTCGTTCTCGTTTATGTACAATACTTGTTTTGATATAACTGGTCACAAATACCCCCGGCCCTATTTGGGGTGTGACATTAAGTGCCTCTTTCTTTTCTTTTCTATATATTATATGCTTATACCTACATGAAGAGAAGAACTTAAAACTCAACTGAGTTTCTCATTTACTTCTTTACTTTCGAAAACACCCGACAACCACAACCATAACCCATCGATCATCATCATCATCATCATGTTATTATTAGATCACCTCTTGCTTGATCATCACCACCGTACAACCATCATGCTCGAACACCCACCACCATCGAACCTTTACCACCCATCAACCTTCACCACCACCCTAAATCACCATTACAATCACTAAACTCCACCTGCATTTTCTTTTCTGTTGGACACCACCATTACCTTCTCGTTCTAAGACCCACCTCATCACCTCAAAAACCACCATCAATCGAACACCATGTTACCCTCACTACTATAAGATTAAACCCAGAACAAACACTTAATTAAACTGCTACTATCCTCCTTCGCTGCACCCACTAGTTCTATTTCTGTTTTCATGCGAGGTCCACACTCAAAAACCGCCACCCTATTAACTTTTATTCGGTTTGTTTCGAGCTGCAAACCATAAACACCATAAAAACATAATCACATCTCCATTAAAACTGCACAAGAATTGGACTGCTTCTATTGAACCCGTCGCCAACCTCCACCTAGCCTTTAGGTATATTTTTTTTTCTTTCACTACTACTCGAAACCACCACCCTAATTATTGGAACCTACTCATAATTCTTTCCTTGTGATTTCTTCCACAACTCATCACCTTCTTCCTTCTCTCTTCTTCTCTCTCTCTTATTAACCACTATCATGAAACCATCTATGAAACCTATGTCGATTGCTATTTTGCTGTTATCACTACTACTGCATTTACTCTTTTGAAAAGAAAAACACCAAAACACAAACACAACCAAACCAAGATTCACCTAAAAACTTTGTTGCCTTTCGGTTTATTGATATGGCAACTTGATAATATAATATGGCAAGATGATAGTGATGTTATCATTATTAAAGGGTTGCTATTTCTCTTTTGGCCGAAAGTCCCAAACAAACAACCCACTTGCACAAATTACTTTCTTGGCTAACCCCACTAGTTCCCTTTTAAATATAAAGTCTAAAATAATATGAGGTAATAATTGATGAGGTGATAAGGAATGCATACGTGATTATTTTTGTGATTCACGTCCGATATAACTCAAGAGAGTATCAAGACAGCCCACCGAATATTACTAGGATTATTGCTGTTAGGCCCTGTTCCAAATCTAGTTGGGTCGAGACTTTTTTAAATTTCCAGTTGGGCCACGAATTAGGTTCTGTTGGGCTGCTGTTATCAATGTGAAATGTCACCAAGGACCTCACGTACTGCAACTAATCTCTCTTGTGAAAACCACCTACAGCTGCACGAACTTGTTTGTTTTCTGTGTGATTTAAAACTCATGAAGGAAATGAAGTTTGATGATGGCGCGTTTAATGAAATGGGTTTCGAATTATTCTGATCATTTAAGAAATGAATGATGTTTGGTTATATAGATGATGATGTTAATGGGATGACGGATAATGATTAGAAACCGGTGATATAATTGATAATTATGAAATAGATGATAAAAATGTCTAATGACGATAACAATGGTGATGGAAATGTTAAATGGATTTTGTTTTTAGAAGAAGATGAAGAAAACATAAAATTTCAGGTTTAATAATTTGAGTCTGAGATATAAAACAGAAAGGGTCGGACAGAGGAATGGTTTATGGTGTTTATGTGTTAGCGAGAGGTCTTGAGTTCAAGCCCGGTCTGGAACATTTTTTTTTTTTTGGGAAAACTTCTTAAGGTAGTTATCTTATTTTTATTAGTATTATTTCCTTATTATTATTATTATTATTGTTATTATTATTATTACTATTATTATTTTTATTATTAATTATTATTATTTTATTATTAAGTTAGTTAATATTAATAATGAAATGATTATTAATGTATTATATGAGATTATCATTATTATTACTAGTATTATCATTATAATTATTATTATAAGTATTATCATTATTATTATGATTATGATTACTATTATTATTATTAGGAAAACAATACAACCTATTATTATTATCATTAATATTAGTAATATTACCATACATATAATTATTATTATCATAAGAATTATTATTAACGTTATCATTATTATTATTATTAGCATGATTATCATTATTAATATTGTCATTGTTAAAAACTACTATCATTATAAACATTAATACTTTGTTAACATGAAAATTAATACTGGTATTATTATTAATATTATCAATATCATTATTATTTTTTTAAATTAGTATGATTATGAAAATAAAGATTTTTTTTAAAATATACTGTTTTCAAGAAAATTATAAATGAAATATCATTTGTATTATTATTATCACTGATCATTATCAATATTATTACAAATAGATACTCGTATATAAAATTTCACTACCATAATATTAGTAATACATATCACTATATATATGATACTAATTTAGTTATAAAAGATATCAATTGATATATAAATATATTTTTATCATATAAAAACCCTAGTATAAATTTTATTTATAACCTGTTATAAAGAAAGATAAATATTAATTAGATAAAATATATAAATTAAATATATTAAATTTAACTAAATAATATAATATAACAAGCATATTATTAATAATAATATATAAACTTGTTCGATTACAATTATATGCGTTAATAGATATAGGTTCGTGAATCCGAGGCCAACCCTGCATTGTTTAATGTCGTCATATGTATTTTTACTCCAAAATACAGTATAGTGAGTTTCATTTGCTCCCTTTTTAAATGCTTTTGCAATATATATTTTTGGGACTGAGAATACATGCGCTGCTTTTATAAATGTTTTACGAAGACACAAGTAATCGAAACTACATTATATGGTTGAATGATCGAAATCGAATATGCCCCTTTTAGCTTGGTAGCCTAAGAATTAGGGAACATCACTAATTTTGAGAATTAGTGCACCCCTAATTGAAGCGAATCCTAAAGGTAGATCTACGGGAACTAACAACCCCCATTCTGGAATTTGGAATGCTTTAGTACTTCAATTTTATCATGTCCAATGGGTGTCCCAGAATGATGGGGATATTCGATATGCATCTTGTTAAGGTCGGTTACCAGGTGTTCAATCCATATGAATGATTTTTATCTCTATGCAGTTTGCGAAATGCCTGATATGAGATGTGTATTTATGAGAAATGAAAATCTTGTGGTCTATTAAAATGATGGAAATTAATGTTTATGATAAACTAATGAACTCACCAACCTTTTGGTTGACACTTTAAAGCATGTTTATTCTCAGGTATGAAAGAAATCTTTCGCTGTGCATTTGCTCATTTTAGAGATATTACTTGGAGTCATTCATGACATATTTCAAAAGACGTTGCATTCGAGTCGTTGAGTTCAGCAAGATTATTATTAAGTCAATTATAGTTGGATATATTATGAAATGGTATGCGTGTCGTCAACTTTCGATGTAATGAAAGTTTGTCTTTTAAAAACGAATGCAATGTTTGTAAAATGTATCATATAGAGGTCAAGTACCTCGCGATGTAACCAAATGTAATGTATTCGTCCAGATGGATTAGGACGGGTCATGAAACCGTATGCTTCGGCTATAGGATCCATTATGTATGCCATGTTATGTACTAGACCTGATGTCTCGTTAACTTTGAGTTTGACGAGTCGTTATCAACAGAATCCAAGTGAAGAACATTGGATTTGTAACGACCCTGGATTTTTCAACGTTTAATTATTAATAATTTATTATTAATGCTTGCGTTTTAATAAACGTGTTCTTATACGTGTTACTTGTTACCGTATTTAACTTTTCATGGCCCAACTTGTTTTTGTGACACACGTACTTTTCACGAATAATATTTGGAATATTATTTACGTTCATGGTTAATTATTATTAATCATTTTTAATTAACTAATGTTAGTAGTTAATTACTTGGGCTTTTATTTTATTTGTTGCATACATACTTGGACTTGGGCCTTTATTATTGGAAATGGACTTGGAAGTCCACCCTACTCTCTTAATGGACTTGTAAGTCCATCTTATATGCTAGTATTTCATTAAGACAAAATTAGATTAACTAAGATTTAGTTGGAGACTAGTTACTTGTATACTTACACCACTTTCCCATACCGTTTAGCTTTAATACCATTTCAAGCTCTCACCATCTCCCCATGTATGAAAGTTTGCTTTTAACCTTGCCCCATTTAGCCCTTGGTCGTCGATTTTGAAGGCTAGGAGGGAGGAGTTCAATTTTTTTTTGTATTACTTATTTACTAGTATTACACTTCACTTTTACACATACATTCAAACACCACTTCATTTTCTCTCATTTTTCTCTCAAATATTGTAAGTAACAAAACTTTTTCTTCTTCTTTTTCTTGTTCCAAAACCGCCATCTACATCATCATCATTTGCTTGTTTTGATTACTTGTTACTTGTTCTTTGTTGTTGTTGTTTACTTACTAGTTGTTAAGAATCAAACTTTCTAGTTTATTCTTCATATTATCTTGTTCATACAAGAACATACAAGAACCAAAGAGGATCAAGTTATAGTTTGATTCCTTCATAAAACTTGTTAAAAGAAAAGTTCATGAGCTTTAAAATCATACTTGTGTTCATGTTTGTAAACTTAAGGTTTACTTTCTTAAAGATCAAAGTCTTGGCTTGAATCTTTCTAAGTATGAATAACCATGAACTTATTACTTGTAGATTTAGTTTATCTCTTCATTTTATGTACTTTAAAGTTGTGATGTTGTTAAATTGGTCAAGTATTACTAGTTAAACTTGATCTCATATTTCTTGAAACTAAAAGTTAACTTTATAAGTTCAAGAACATGGAAGTATAACTTTCTAGTTATAACTTCATATACTTATGTTAGATCTAAGTTTATATAACTTATGGTCTTCTAATTTTGTTGTAAATAAGAGCTTACAAGCTTACATACATTTTACAAGTTGAAAATCTAAGTTTCATAACTTATGGTTTCATTAAAGTGAAGATCCAAGTTCTATAACTTAGGATCTAACTTAAGAACACTAGATCTAGACTTTCTAGTCTAGTATCTTTAAGATCTAGCTAAGATCTAAGTTCTACAACTTAAGATCTTATTTATTTAGTTTACTTTCAAGTTTGTAGCTTAATATTACTAGTAGAACTCATGTATGTGTCGGATCTAAGATCTTGATGTAACTTTGGTTCATCAAACTACATACCACTCTTAAGTGAGTTGTGCTACATATCTTAGACTTACACTAGTGTTATGATGGTCAAACCTTGGTTAAGATGATGCAAAGCCATCAACGAGTTGTACATTTGAAGCTATACGCATCAAGGATGAGAACCGTGATGAGCATCAAGCACCAAGAACCCACCGGAACACATTTACTTACTGTTTATGGAACTGAGAAAACTACTTGGGCTTCTGGAAATTTGATTTTCAGTTAGTTTGGTTCGAGTAGATGATTTTCTGTTTAGACCTCATTTTAATCCGAGTTACGGTTTAGGATCTATGGCCTCCCGAAAGTCACTACACCCTATTAACGTTGTGCTGAAATTTCTGACCTACTCGCACTTAAACGTCACCATGGTCAAAGGAAGACGAGTTTGGTCATGGAAATTGGTCAGTACCTAGGGGACTCATATACGGAGCCATGGCCACTGGTCTCACCCCATTTCAGTTTATATAAAGGTTGTGGCGACTGAACGAAGTCAGCCCTTGTTTCAAACCCTAGTCTTGACTTAAAACTTACTTTACACTTTTTGTTTAATGATAAATGATGATGATGGTACTTAAGACCTAATTTACATACTTTTAAAACCTTTGAGAACGATTTACTGACTTAGTAACTTTTGACTTAGGTTGAGGATCTTTCGGACCAACCACTTGCTTACTTTTCCCGTGTATCGACTTTTACTACTTTACACTGTGAGTTATAGCATCCCTTTTTATTTTAACTATTTTGGGAACTGAGAATACATGCGCATTTTACGTTTTACATACTAGGCACGAGTACTTAAACTTATTATACGTGTGGGTTATACAACGGCATAAACTTTCCCCTTAGCTCGGTAACGTTTAGTCATTGGTCTTTGAACCGGTGAACGCGAATCTTAGATATGGGTCCATAGGCTTTGACATCCCCACTCGGGCTAGTAGCGCTAGCATTTAACGGGTGTTTAATACTTCGTAAACATACGCACTCGCCAAGTGTACTTTAGGGGGTGTTATTTACGTTAAGTTAGTTACCAAGTGCCCACAGTTATACATATACTTTTCATACTTTTTTGAAACACTGAAATCTCGTGGCCTACCTTATATTACTGTTATACTTAAACTATAGCTCACCAACCTTTGTGTTGACGTTTTTAAGCATGTTTTTCTCAGGTGCTTAAGGTTTGATTGCTTCCGTTGTAGTTGTCATGCTTTGTAGACTCCCGCTGCGCTTATTAGAGATGTCTTCGCATGAAACGTTTATTTTGCATTCAAACTTTATTACTTTTGGAACAATGATTTGTAACGACCTATGGGTCACGTACTATTATTAATGCCTTCTATTCGTAGAAGCACACTTTCGTTGGTTAAACATTTGACGTTGGTTAAGACGTCACCTTTATTCATGAATGCAAACTTATTTTGAAACAGCATATAGTATTTGACCTTGTAATGATCCTGTTGTTGATGATTCATACACGATGATTTTGTACGGGGCATCACAGGATTGCTGTTAAGAGCATTCTTAAATATTTGCGGAGAACTAAAGATATGCTCTTGGTTTACGGTGGTTTGGAAGAAGAGTTGAGTATTAGATGTTATACAGATGCTAGTTTCCAAACTGATCGAGATGATTCTCGATCCCAGTCAGGGTATGTCTTTGTCATGAATGGCGGGGCAGTTGTTTGGAGAAGCTCAAAGCAGAGCACAGTTGCACAGTCTACAACGGAAGCAGAATACATTGCTGCCTCAAAAGCTGCTCAAGAAGCTGTCTGGATTATGAAGTTTATTGCTGAACTCGGAGTAGTTCCCAGCATTGAATCCCCTATGAAAATGTACTGTGATAATTCAAGTGCTATTATACTTGCGAAAGAATCACGTGTACGTAAAGGTAGCAGACACATTCTTCGAAAGTTTGACTACATTCAAGAAGTTGTTGAGAGGAATGATATTAGTATTCTTAAGGTTCATACAGATGATAATGTGGCTGACCCGTTCACGAAGCCCATGACACACAACAAGCATGATGATCATGCTAGTAGTATTGGACTTCGTTATGCTGCCGATCTTTTTAATTTGTAATTTAGTATTTGGATATTTTTGGAACATTAAGCAGTTTTATCTTAATGAATTGATATATAGTTGGTATGATCAGTTTCATTTATATTATTGTGTTCTATATTAGCATGTTTAATTCATGAATAATTGTTGATTATTCAAAATATCCATAATCGGTTATGTTATGGGAATAACATGAATTAAGATTAATATGAATTTTTGGTTATATTCATTGATGATGAATAGTTAACTTATTGAGACCAAAATTCATATGTATTCATTGATGATGAATATTGGAATGACCCAACCATGAGATGTCACTACATGGATCGTAGTCAGTAGTGAATCTTTTAGTGATTATGTTTTTATGTCCTTAGACTTGAGATGCACGCCAGTTTTGATGTGTGGAACATTGTACTTTGATATGGTTAAATGCTGTCCTGAATAAGGCTGTTATAAAGGCCATTATTTGGTATAATGTAAAGCTCGTGATAGACACGTGTATGCAATATAGGATTTGTTCCTCTAAAATGTTTGAAGTTAGATACTTTTTGAGCTCCTCGATGAATGAATAAGATATTTGTGTGACCACACCCAAATGTAATTAAGATGATACTTAATTAGTTTGGTGATCAAATTCAGTTCTAAGATCGAGAAACAAAATTGTTAAACAAATGAGAATGACCGATGATCCATATCTAAAGTTTAACTAAAGTATCTGAAACAAAAGGACGAATGACATTTAAAACTTACCATAAAAAGTTTCGAGAAACTACCCTCACAAGAATTTGGGGACAATGACGTGTTGCTAGACGCTTACCATTGTTTGTATAGTTACTTGGTGTTGTGCCATGCACAAGTGGGAGTCTGTAGGATTAATGTGCAAGGTACAACATATAACTATATGGCCAACCTCATTTGAGCCTTCGGGGTCACACACATATACACCGAGACGTCAAATAAAATATATATATATATGACGTATATATATTACTCAAGTAACAAAATAGTAAATTGAAATTAATTAATTTACTATTCACATGAATAGTAAATGAAACAAAATTAATTAATTTACTATTCACATGAAAGCGACATAATAGAAATTATTAATTATAAATTACATAATATACCCCTAAAGTATTTGAGAAATACGACTTTGAAAAAGAAAATTACAAAAGAAGTTAAAACGCGTAAACTTTCAAAAAGGAAAATATATCTGTGATCCAAATTGATTGATACTCTTTACTTTACTTCATATTATATATATGGACGAGAGAATTGAAAAGAGAGGAAGTAAGAAAAAATAACATTGTTTCATATGGAGTATCATTTTAGATTCATAATATTAATCAAAGTCTCATCAATTTCTCCAAGAAAGGTATATCGTTAACTCCTCTTTTATTTTATATTCATGACAATTATTATGGTGTAACTGGATCATTGGGAAAGATTAATCGTGTGCATGTTTTATTAAATTTAAATATATGAATATTTAATCTTGTAAATGGTTTATAAAATAATAATTGATTATTATTTTAACTATCCCCTGCGTTAATCTGACTAAAAGTACACACGATTTTTCAACAGTTAGTAAGCGTTTAAAAAGTTCAACAGTTTTTTTTTTTTTTTTTTTTTTTTTTTGGTAACCAAGGAACCACTACTACGAATAGGCACATTGGCCTCCGCGCAGCGCGTAAACCTTGGGGCAGCAGGCAATCCAGGTATCACCTGTGCCAGGAAAAGCACCCTCTTGTCAGGGGCCACTATTAAGTTCGTCTGCCTATGGCAAGATTCGAACCCGTGACCTCCCGCTTCACAGTGAGCCCTGGTGGCCATCTAAGCTAAGCCTGGATGGTTAAGTTCAACAGGTTTTGATTCGGTCCCTGGTCGAAATGTTGATTCTGGAACATGTTTCATGTCGACTTCTGATGTACAATCGAATGTTTTTAAATTCTAATGCCGGTATTTATTTTGGGTCTTTGGGTGAGGTTAATTTCAACAGAATTGAATCGGATATACAGCTTGAAAGTGTTTGATGTTCATGTATCAAATTTTGAGGCTGAAGTGAATGTTGCTGTTAGTAGTAATGGACCCAATTTAGCCCCCAATGTGGCCACGAAGTGTATTGAGACAGTGCATCCAGGGGCTAAAATGATTAGCTTTGTTGAACTCATGAATAAAATGACAAAAAAGGTCATTCGAATGTTTAGTTTGGAGTCACAAGTATTGGTTTTAACAAGAGGGTGAACAGGAAAGCCGCTTCCGGATCTTATTAGCTAAAAGATAATGTTGACTACTTGAAATTCGGTGATGCGATTCAGAACTTGTTCAAGGAGTCTCATGTCGTTAATCACATTGGTAGGTCTTTGGATGCAGAACCCGGATCGTCTAATGACGAATAAAGGTGTCTTCGAATATTTAACGGATCACGGTTTAATACCCCTCAACGGCTATTTTGGTTGGTGACGGCTCTTCAAATGTTCTATCCTTCCGGATCAATAATCGGTCCGGAAAAGAAGTTCGTCGGAAGATTATTAATGATAAAGTTAATAAGCGGGACCGAAAGATTGATAGGTGTTTGTTAAGGTATGCTCCCTTGCGTTTAGCTTTTTAGCTGTATGCATTTGTCCGTAGTCTTTTTTAATTTTGTTTAATTGTAATTTGATTCGGTTGTCGTTTGGATATAGTTTGGTGAGACTCGGTTATAGATAGTTTTCTAGTTTTGTGCATCTTAGGTACGAGCCTCATAATTTTCAAATGTGTATCTTTGGTTGAAGACTTTTTTTAATTTTTTTTAATAACGTTTTCGTTTTTATATGATTTTTCGTTTTTTTTTTTTTTTTTTTAAATGTAGTAACTCATACTATGTAACATATAATTGAGTTTGTATAATAATAGAGATTTTTTTATTAAAAGGAAATGGTAAAAGAATTGGAAAAAGCTTTTATGTCAATTAGATCGTGAGGTCTAATCGAACATATCAGCTAGGGTCTGTATCACTAGTAATTAAATCGATTGTTTCAATCTATATCAATTAGTATATTTATAATTATAAATGAAACTAAATAAATGAGAAAATCTAACTAATACCCTAAAGTCACAAGATAAGAGCTATTAATAAACTATTATTGTACGGTTCCAGTTCGATTTTAATAATTAGGTATTGATGCTCATCGCTACCATTAAGGTTGTTTACTTTTTAAAGATTATAGTACAATCCCTATGATTTACCTTAATTTGTGGATATAGTTTTTAAACTTTTTCTTCTCCAGAAGCAGTCGAGTCGATGTATGTTCTAATTTTTACGTAGATAGTCCCTCCATCTCTCGATCTGTTAAAAAGTATCGTTAAATCGCATCACATGCTAAGCACGTAAGGGTAATTTTATCATTTCCTTCCCCCTCTTCTTTAACACATATATTCCAAACATAAACTCGGATTTAAATCAAACTTAGACCATTATTCATATCGGACTTTAACCTAAATTCAGATCATACTTAAACTCAAACTACCATGTATCACTTAGAGAATGAAAAATTAATAATCATTTTGAGTCTTTTGGTCATTTCATTAAAATTATCAAATATATTACTCCATCTGTCTCAATTTAATTGGCCTCATTCTATTTTGGGATGTTCCAAATTAATAATCCACTTTGTATTTCAACAAATTAGGAGATGTTATAGTGGAGACAGAAGATATTTTATTGGTAGAGAATGAAGTTAATAAGATTTTTCTAAAACTGCGTGTTTTCTGTCCGAGAACTATTAAATTGAGACGAATGGAGTACTTAGAGAATGCAAAATTGCTATTCATTTTGAGTCTTTTGGTCAATTCATTAAAATCAAAATAGATAATGTGCATGAATGGATTAATCATAAAAGAGACACATAAAAGAAAAACATATTTACTCTGGTGGTTAACTGAAGAAAAATTATTGAATAATTTTTAAAGAATTTGAAAGCTTGCGCGTTATGGTGGGGTAATATTTGACGGCGTGTTGACGTCAATATAACATCAAGCGCGGTTACTGTACATAATTGCTATGTTTTAGTAGTTGGTATAATATAATATTTAAATCGTGAAATACACATGCATATTTCATCATGTAAACAAGTTTTTTGTTTTTTTTTTTTTTTTTTTTTTTTTACAAAAAACAAGAATAAAATTAATAACAATTTTTCACGAAAAAATAAAATACTAAAAAAAATACAAGATGGAGCACAATAGGCTTACACAGTGTTGTAAAAAACCCGATTACTCACCGATTAATCCCCGATTAATCATTTTTAGGAGCAATCCGTTCCGATTTTCAAAAAATCGTTTAATTAAATGGTCAACGTCAATTGATGAATCAAAATCGAATTTGGTATTCAAAGTCAGTCAAAGTCAATCAAAGTCAAAAATGGTTAACATTTTAACATGAATTTAAACTAGAATTTTATAATTTTGAAGCAAAATGAACAATTTTAGACAATTATGTTAAAAATTATCTTTATATTTATGGTTTTTTTCTATAGTTACACATATAGTTTTTTAAATTTAATATTTAAATGTATACAGTACAATCCGATTAATCTCCGATTAATCCTTGAATTACCGATTAATCCTTTCAAAGTCCCAACCGATTAATCCTCGAATAGCGAATTTTGCAACCTTGGGCTTATGTACTCCTTGCCCACCTGCTATGAACTATACCAAAATAACAAAGGGGTTGTGAACTCTAAATCTAAAACACGATAACTATCCCTCGATAACCATCTTCGACGAGCTGTTGTTTTCGTAGCTGAATCTCACCATCATCGATTTATATAAAGCCAAACAATATACGTTTTTTCCTTTCAATAAATCTCACAAAAGTGAGGTATGAGATAGGTAAGATGCATATAATCCTTCTTATATCCTATAATAATGAGAAGTAATTTCTTCATCCGGAGTGAAACACCACAAGGGTAGAGAAAATCATCTCTCAATATTTTATGGATAGAGAGATTGCTTCTGAATGTACCTCCGACCAATATGTAGGTTAAAAAAAGTGTGAGACGCCACGAAAATGGTAGAATCAAATTTTTATGAGTTCTAAACCTGTTTGGAATTTAATTTAGGTTCTAAGCGACAATCAAGTCGCTAACAAATCGACGTTTGTTGTTGACTCGATTAATAGAGCCAAACTAATGATATATAGTAATAAATTATATTGTACAATTTATTATTTATTAATGCATATTTTTAATAATCTATCAAAAATTATGATAAAAATATTACCAATTTTGCTTATAAATCTCACATTTTTGCCAACTCTAAGACCATTTGCATCGGTTGAAAGGGATCTTCCGAGTTTGCTTATTTGGTAAAACTCATGCCTCATAATAGTGTAACGGGCGTGAGTTTGGGCGTGGATGAAAGCGTGAGTTGGAATCCTACTTTGGAAGTCACGAGCATGGGTTCTTTTTTAGTGGTGAGTCATTTTTCCTTTTTTATTTTTATCATTTTTTACTCAACTTTCATTAGTATTTTATCACATCATCAAAATACTTCTCACACACAAACCAACTCACATCACCATTATTTCATATTTTCAACCAACACCGCACATCATTAGAAAACCTACACCACCAACACACCCACTATATCCAACATCATTTTACTTCATCCACCATAACTGTGCAGTAATAGATTGTATTGTACAACAAGTTAATGCATTATTTGTGGAGGATGAAGTAAAAATAATAGTGGATATATCACCACCCATTACAAATGGTCTATGTTGAAATGTCCCGTTCTTATTGATTAAAAACGTTCCATATTAATTGATTTCGTTGCGAGGTTTTGACCTCTATATGAGACGTTTTTCAAAGACTGCATTCATTTTTAAAACAAACCATAACCTTTATTTCATAGATAAAGGTTTTAAAAAGCTTTACGTAGATTATCAAATAATGATAATCTAAAATATCCTGTTTACACACGACCATTACATAATGGTTTACAATACAAATATGTTACAACAAAATAAGTTTCTTGAATGCAGTTTTTACACAATATCATACAAGCATGGACTCCAAATCTCGTCCTTATTTAAGTATGCGACAGCGGAAGCTCTTAATAATCACCTGAGAATAAACATGCTTAAAACGTCAACAAAAATGCTGGTGAGTTATAGGTTTAACCTATATATATCAAATCATAATAATAGACCACAAGATTTCATATTTCAATACACATCCCATACATAGAGATAAAAATCATTCATATGGTGAACACCTGGTAACCGACATTAACAAGATGCATATATAAGAATATCCCCATCATTCCGGGACACCCTTCGGATATGATATAAATTTCGAAGTACTAAAGCATCCGGTACTTTGGATGGGGTTTGTTAGGCCCAATAGATCTATCTTTAGGATTCGCGTCAATTAAGGTGTCTGTTCCCTAATTCTTAGATTACCAGACTTAATAAAAAGGGGCATATTCGATTTCGATAATTCAACCATAGAATGTAGTTTCACGTACTTGTGTCTATTTTGTAAATCATTTATAAAACCTGCATGTATTCTCATCCCAAAAATATTAGATTTTAAAAGTGGAACTATAACTCACTTTCACAGATTTTTACTTCGTCGGGAAGTAAGACTTGGCCACTGGTTGATTCACGAACCTATAACAATATATACATATATATCAAAGTATGTTCAAAATATATTTACAACACTTTTAATATATTTTGATGTTTTAAGTTTATTAAGTCAGCTGTCCTCGTTAGTAACCTACAACTAGTTGTCCACAGTTAGATGTACAGAAATAAATCGATAAATATTATCTTGAATCAATCCACGACCCAGTGTATACGTATCTCAGTATTGATCACAACTCAAACTATATATATTTTGGAATCAACCTCAACCCTGTATAGCTAACTCCAACATTCACATATAGAGTGTCTATGGTTGTTCCGAAATATATATAGATGTGTCGACATGATAGGTCGAAACATTGTATACGTGTCTATGGTATCTCAAGATTACATAATATACAATACAAGTTGATTAAGTTATGGTTGGAATAGATTTGTTACCAATTTTCACGTAGCTAAAATGAGAAAAATTATCCAATCTTGTTTTACCCATAACTTCTTCATTTTAAATCCGTTTTGAGTGAATCAAATTGCTATGGTTTCATATTGAACTCTATTTTATGAATCTAAACAGAAAAAGTATAGGTTTATAGTCGGA
Source organism: Rutidosis leptorrhynchoides (assembly GCF_046630445.1). NCBI lineage: Eukaryota > Viridiplantae > Streptophyta > Magnoliopsida > Asterales > Asteraceae > Rutidosis > Rutidosis leptorrhynchoides. The sequence continues at coordinate 172,827,598 of NC_092333.1, forward strand.
AAAATAAGTTACAAGTCGTTTTTGTAAAGGTAGTCATTTCAGTCGAAAGAACGACGTCTAGATGACCATTTTAGAAAACATACTTCCACTTTGAGTTTAACCATAATTTTTGGATATAGTTTCATGTTCATAATAAAAATCATTTTCTCAGAATAACAACTTTTAAATCAAAGTTTATCATAGTTTTTAATTAACTAACCCAAAACAGCCCGCGGTGTTACTACGACGACGTAAATCCGGTTTTACGGTGTTTTTCGTGTTTCCAGGTTTTAAATCATTAAGTTAGCATATCATATAGATATAGAACATATGTTTAGTTGATTTTAAAACTCAAGTTAGAAGGATTAACTTTTGTTTGCGAACAAGTTTAGAATTAACTAAACTATGTTCTAGTGATTACAAGTTTAAACCTTCGAATAAGATAGCTTTATATATATGAATCGAATGATGTTATGAACATCATTACTACCTTAAGTTCCTTGGATAAACCTAATGGAAAAGAGAAAAATGGATCTAGCTTCAACGGATCCTTGGATGGCTCGAAGTTCTTGAAGCAGAATCATGACACGAAAACAAGTTCAAGTAAGATCATCACTTGAAATAAGATTGTTATAGTTATAGAAATTGAACCAAAGTTTGAATATTATTATTACCTTGTATTAGAATGATAGCCTACTGTAAGAAACAAAGATTTCTTGAGGTTGGATGATCACCTTACAAGATTGGAAGTGAGCTAGCAAACTTGAAAGTATTCTTGATTTTATGTAACTAGAACTTGTAGAATATATGAAGAACACTTAGAACTTGAAGATAGAACTCGAGAGAGATCAATTAGATGAAGAAAATTGAAGAATGAAAGTGTTTGTAGGTGTTTTTGGTCGTTGGTGTATGGATTAGATATAAAGGATATGTAATTTTGTTTTCATGTAAATAAGTCATGAATGATTACTCATATTTTTGTAATTTTATGAGATATTTCATGTTAGTTGCCAAATGATGGTTCTCACATGTGTTAGGTGACTCACATGGGCTGCTAAGAGCTGATCATTGGAGTGTATATACCAATAGTACATTGATAATGCTAAAAACGAACATATATTTCATAGCATTATTCCTCAAGAAAGACAAGCTTTTAGTTGCAATTGTTCTATTTACAAGTGATATTCGTTTAAATAATAAAAGGTGAAGACAAAAGACAGATTCGACGAATTGAAGACGCAAACGACCAAAAAGCTCAAAAGTACAAAAGACAATCAAAGAGGTTCCAATTATTGATAAGAAACGTCTCGAAATTACAAGTGTACAAGATTCAAAACGCAAAGTACAAGATATTAAATTGTACGCAAGGACGTTCGAAAATCCGGAACCGGGACCAGAATCAACTCTCAACGCTCGACGCAACGGACTAAAAATTACAAGTTAATTATATATATAAATATAATATAATATATAATTAATTATATTAATTATATATATATTATATTTATAAAATAAATCGTCGACAAACAAAGAGCCAAAAGCTGGTGAGCTGTATTTACAAACTCCGCGACTCGCGGAGTTTGAAGGCCAAAAGGGCCGCGAGTCGCGGAGCCCCAAAGTATGAAACTCCCTATAAAAGCAACCGAATTCTGAGCATTTTTGATCACTCATATATCCATCCATCTATCTAAACGTATATATTTATATTTATATTATAATTTTAATTTTAATTTTAAATCCTAATAATAAGGGTATGTTAGCGAATGTTGTAAGGGTGTAAGTCGAAATTCTGTCCGTGTAACGTTGCGCTATTTTTAATCATTGTAAGTTATGTTCAACCTTTTTAATTTAATGTCTCGTAGCTAAGTTATTATTATGCTTATTTAATCCGAAGTAATCATGATGTTGGGCTAATTACTAAAATTGGGTAATTGGGCTTTGTACCATAATTGGGGTTTGGATAAAAGAACGACACTTGTGAAAATTAGACTATGGGCTATTAATGGGTTTTATATTAACTAAACAATACCTTGTTAATTTAATATACAAACTTATAATTCGACGTATTTATATATAACCACATACGCTTGACTGGGTACGGTGGGCGGGATATCTATAAATACCAATAATTATTCATTTTACCGGACACGAAACTGGATTAATAGTTAATAGACTTGTTGAAACAGGGGTGAATTACATTCAAGGGTAATTGGTGTAATTGTTAACAAAGTAGTAAAACCTTGGTTTACACGCAGTCGATAACCTGGTGTATTCATTAAACAAAGTATTAAAACCTTGTTACAATTCGAATCCCCAATTAGTTGGAATATTTGACTTCGGGAATAAGAATAATTTGACGAAGGCTTTCGCTCTTTATATTTATGACTGATGGACTATTATGGACAAATCCGTATGGACATATTAAATAATCCAGGACAAAGGACAATTAACCCATGGGCTTAAAATTAAAATCAACACGTCAAACATCATGATTACGGAAGTTTAAATAAGCATAATTCTTTTATTTCATATTTAATTTCCTTTATTTTATATTTAATTGCACTTTTAATTATCGCACTTTTTAATTATCGCAAGTTTATTTTATTGCACTTTTATTATTCGCAATTTCATTATCGTTATTTACTTTACGCTTTAAATTAAGTCTTGTATTTATTATTTTACATTTGGTTTTAACTGCGACTAAAGTTTTAAAATCGACAAACCGGTCATTAAACGGTAAAAACCCCCTTTATAATAATAATATTACTTATATATATATTTGTATTTTTATAAAAGTAAACAAATATAGCGTTAAGCTTTGTTTAAAAAGATTCCCTGTGGAACGAACCGGACTTACTAAAAACTACACTACTGTACGATTAGGTACACTGCCTATAAGTGTTGTAGCAAGGTTTAAGTATATCCATTCTCTAAATAAATAAATATCTTGTGTAAAATTGTATCGTATTTAATAGTATTTCGTAGTAAATATATAAGCTATTTTATATACTACTATGCTAAAACATCAAGTATTTTTGGCGCCGCTGCCGGGGAGTCTCTTAAAAGCCGGAAGCGCAACGCTAATATAAAAAAAAAAATTTAGTTTACTTTTATTAAAATTCGTTTTTATAAAAATACGTTTTAAATATTCGAAAATATAAAAAGAAAAACAAAAATATAATTATTTTTAAGATTTTGTTAAAAATTTAAGTTTTATAAAGTTTCTTTAGTTTGTAAAAATATAAGTTTTATTTAATTTATTTTATAAATATATTTTATAAATATAAAAAACTGAAAAAAATAAAATAAAATATATATAAATCTAATTTTAAGTTTTTATTTTTAAAATTATAAAGTAGTTCTATTTTTATTTAAGTTTTTAAAATATAAGTTTTTTTTATAAATATTTTGATATAATCAGAAAATATAAAAACAGAAAATAAAAAATAAAAAAAAACTCGTCAGTTTTAAACTGTTCCAGGGTTGAATTTTGAAACCCCGCGACTCGCGGGGTTTACTGCTTGAAATACCGCGACTCGCGGAGGGGACCTGACACCGACAGAAACCCTAACTGCAATTAATTACGGAGTAATTATTAATTATTATTATTATAAACCCTAATTATTATTATTATTATTATAATTAGTTTAATTTTAAAGTTTTACTTTTTATTTAATTTATATTTTAGTTAAATTAGTTTAATTAAATTGTAAAATTAATAGTTTTATAAAATAAATAATATAAAAATAATTTTTTTATAAAAAATTGTACTTTTTACAACTTTTTGTATATTTTTATATTTTATCCCTTTTTAATCGTTTTAGCGTAATATTTGTATTTTTCGCTTATATTTAGTTTTAAACTTAGTTTTTGCCATAGTTATTTTTACTTCTAGATTTTTAGGCTTTGCCGTAGAATTCCTTAAGTGCTTTTTCTTTAGACTAAGATTTAGGTGCTTTAGAATTTTGCGACGCCTTTTTAAGTTTTAGTACCTTTATAAGTTATTTCCATTTAGTTTTTCCTGTAAGCTTTAATATTTTTTAGACGCCTTTTACCTATGTATCAATTATCATTCCAATTAGTAATCTCAATTTGCGATTATAATTTTAAGTTAGTTATAGTAATAAGGTTAGGTTAGTCAAGTATTTTTAAGTTTTATAAGTTTCTTTTATTTTTCCGTCACCTTTTATGTTTTAACCATTTTTCTTTTTCGACCTTTTTCGACGAACTCTTTTTCTTTCTTATTTCTCGCTATTCTAGTTTTTAGGACATAGATTTTTATTCTACTTCTTATCTAAATTTCTTAAAATTACGAAAATTTATTTTAAGTGGTTAAATTAATAGACATCAAAATTTTCTGGTTCGTAGTAATAGTTGGATTTGTACGTGGACCGGGTTATTGGAGCCAAACAGTCCTCAATTATATTGAGACCAAACGAATCCTGCCCCTCTGCTGCATCTTTTGGCTATTCGAAACGTGGGCAAAATCAGAAAAGTCTATTGATTGGATAACTTATTATAATTTTTCTTTCCTTTTAAAAACTAATAGGATATTCAGTGAATGCACTGAGCAAGACGTTCACCACCTTTTGTACGTTCACCACCTGTAACTAGATCAAGACATTTAGCAAATATTACTGCCGTTGATTTCTCTTTAGAATCGTCATCCAGTCGACCAAGTACTTCAGTTCAAATTTCCGATAATCCATTTTTTGAACCCGACCTCACAATTGAGAATCCGGAGAATATTCAGGAACGATTCGTAGATCCTGAACCACTAAACTTTCCTCCGGAACCACCAATCATTCAAACAGAGATTGTTGAGGAACGAACCATTAAATCAGAATCCTCTAGTGATTCCGATTCAACAAATTCAATTATGGAGAATCTGGAACCTTTAAGTATGGAAGACCGAATGAGAGCTAAACGCACTGGCCAAGGTCACGCAATTACTCATCCAGACATTAATGCGCCAGATTATGAAATCAAAGGACAAATTCTAAACATGGTGACTAATCAATGCCAATTTAGTGGTGCGCCGAAGGAAGATCCAAATGAACATCTACGTACCTTTAATAGGATCTGCACACTATTTAAAATCCGAGAAGTGGAGGATGAACAGATATATCTCATGTTATTTCCCTGGACTTTAAAGGGAGAAGCCAAAGATTGGTTGGAATCGTTACCTGAAGGGGCGATTGATACATGGGATGTTTTAGTTGAAAAATTTCTTAAACAATTCTTTCATGCATCTAAAGCCGTAAGACTTCAAGCAGAAATTGTTACGTTTACACAGAAGCCGAATGAAACTCTATATGAGGCATGGACAAGATATGGAAAGTTGTTAAGAGGATGTCCGCAACATGGTTTAGACACCTGTCAAATAGTACAAATATTCTACCAAGGATGCGACATCACTACAAGGAAAGACATAGATATAGCAGCTGGTGGTTCTATTATGAAGAAAACAGAAATTGATGCTTACAAAATTATTGATAACACTTCCCACTCACACGAGTGGAACCAAGAAAAAGATATCGTTAGATCATCTAAAGCAGCTAGAGCCGATTCTAGCCATGACTTAGATTCCATTTCCGCAAAGATAGATGCTGTCGAGAGACGAATGGAAAAGATGACTAAAGATATTCACTCAATACGAATTAGTTGTGAGCAGTGTGGAGGACCACATTTGACAAAAGATTGTCTCAGTATTGAATTAACAATGGAACAAATAGAGAATATTTCATACATAAACCAAAGGCCTGGAAATAATTATCAGAATAATTATCAACCGCCAAGACCGATTTACAATCAAAACCAGAATTATAACCGAAATATTCCATACAACAACCAACAAGGTCCTAGCAATCAACAAGTATCCAATAATAATTACAATCAGCAAAGACCTAATTTTCAAAACAAACCGATGATAAAAAGCCGAATTTAGAAGATATGATGACGAAGCTAGTTGAAACTCAAACGCAGTTTTTCACATCTCAGAAACAAACTAATGAACAAAATGCTCAAGCATTTAGAAATCAACAAGCTTCTATTCAAAATCTGGAACAAGAAGTGAGTAACCTAGCAAGGTTAATAGGTGAAAGAAAACCGGGAAGTCTATGATGTCGTAGCGTGGGGTTACGGAATATACTATATTTTTAATACGGAATGCTACAAAATTTAACAAGTTTTAATTAAATATTTACAAAATGGATATACCAAAACCTTGCTACAACACAATAGGCAGTGTACCTAGTCGCGGAGTAGTATAGTTTTTAGTAAGTCCGGTTCGTTCCACAGGGAGACGGGCTTATGAAACACTTATTTTTATATAATTATATTTGTACAAAATATATATAATTATATATAATAATATATAAAAGGAGAGTTTACCGTTTAATGACCGGTTTGTCGATTTTATATTTTAAGCGAAGCGTATAGTAAATGACGATATTTAAATAATAAAATAAAATAAATAACAATAATTAAAATGACAATAAATAAAAGTACGAGGAAATATGAAATAAAATATATTATGCTTATTTAAACTTCCGTAACCATGATGGTTGACGTGTTGATTTTAGTTTTATGCCCATGGGTTAATTGTCCGTTGTCCTGGATTATTTAATATGTCCGTCTGGTTTTTGTCCATAACAGTCCATCGGTCATAAATATAAAATGCGAGTGCCCTCGTCAAATTATCCTTATACCCGAAGTTAAATATTCCAACTAATTGGGGATTCGAATTGTAACAAGGTTTTAATACTTTGTTTAATGAATACACCAGGTTATCGACTGCGTGTAAACCAAGGTTTTACTACTTTGTTAACAATTACACCAATTACCCTTGAATGTAATTTCACCCCTGTTTTAATTATTCTAGTGGCTATTAATCCATTCCCGTGTCCGGTTAAATGAACGATTATTCGTACATATAAATACCCCGCCCATCGTGTCCGATCGAGTGTATATGGTAATTTATAGGGACGCCCAATTGTAAATCTTTATATTAACATTAACAAACTTTCATTTAGTTAAACAAATATAAAGCCCATTAATAGCCCATAGTCTAATTTCCACAAGTGTCGTTCTTTTGTCCAAACCCCAATTAAGGTACAAAGCCCAATAACCTCGTCTTTAATATTTAGTCCAACATCATGATTACTTTGGCTCAAATAAGCATAATAATAACTTAAGTACGAGACATTAATTTAAAAAGAAGAACATAGCTTACATTGATTATTTATCGCGTAGTGTTACACGGACAGAGCTCCGACTTTAAAACCCGTAAAATAACCTTTACATAACCCGAACTAATCTAATATAAAACTACACTATACTATATATATTATATATATTTATTTATTACAGAGTATTATTATTATTATGTGTGTGGTGTGTTAAAAACGAACGAAAAACTGGCAATTTATAGAATGTGAGCTGATTCTGATCCTCATGCGACTCGCATGGGTTTATGCCTATTTGCCATGCGACTCGCATGGCCACGCTGGACAGCTCACATATCTTTTGTCTTCTTGTTCGTCGACATATTTATTAAATATATATAAAATATAAATAATTTTAATAATTATTTATATATTATATTATATTTATATGCATAGTAGACTAGATATTTTTGGTCCATTGCGTCGGGCGTTTCTTCTTGGCTCGGGTCCCGGTTCCGGATTTTCGGACGTCCTTGCGTACTATTTTATATCGTGTACTTTGCGTTTCGTAACTTGTACTCTTGTTATTTTTAGACGTTCCTCATCAATAATTTGAACCATTTTAATTGTATCTTGTACATTTGAGCATTTTGGACCTTTCCGTCTTCAAATCTCGTTTTCACCTTTTATCTTCGCACTTATTTAATATAAACGAATATTACTTGAATATGGAACAATTACAACTAAAATCTTGTCATTTCGGAAGGATATTGATACTAAATATATGTTCATTTAGAGCACTATCAAATATCCCCACACTTGAACGTTGCTTGTCCTCAAGCAATACAGTCTTGAAATAAAAACATACGAATCACTTCTTTATTCTTCACACTTTGTACATCAGTGATTTTGATAGAGCGGTATAAACAATGGTAGTAACGGTATGGTTTACAGTCCCACATGACTATAAAAATTTAGATCCATTAAGGAAATTGGATCTTTATGAAAACATTTGATCTTTTGAAAATCTAGTTTTTACCCTAGATAAGTTTTCCGGAATAACCCTTTACCGGTGTTTGCAAAATATTTTTGTGGGTTTGGTGGGTTTCAGATTTGAAAATTTTAGCTCAAAACTTATGGTTTTGTGTCACCCACTTGCTAACCTTGTATTTGGAAAGCAACACGTCCAGTTTACTTGTCCCGTATATTACCTTTCGGTAAACTACCGTCCGGTTGTAAAGGAAAGCGTTGAACAAGCAACTGTTAAGGCAATGTCCCGTGACATGCTTTTGATTATGGTCTATAACGTGTCGGACGCAATTACTACCCTTGGTAGGAGCAATAGTAAAGCTCACCCTTATAATTTTTCGGTCTGGCACAAGGTCCTGTCTTTGACCATGCTATGCAACCACCGTTCTTACGGTTGACACCCGATTTAGTTCAGGTGACCTAATGAATTCCAGGTGAATTCCTAGGATTTTACGTTCAATGGTAATGAACGCATTGAAAATAGGGTTTTCAGAAAACAAATCGGTTTGTAATTTTGATCAAAATATTTTCTCGTTTAAGCTCGAGTTTAGATATCATTGAATTCCATGAGTTTGAATTCTCAATCTTTAAGGTCAATCTCTAGGATTGAGTAATATCAGTCTTAAAAGCTGATTTTTAATCTTTAAGGAGATTATCCTTTCTGGGGATCTGATTCATTAGTCTTATCCAGCTAATTTGCATGGTGCCCCCCCATTGTACGAGATAAATCCTTCTCATGGTTAGGATAAATCTGACCACTTGGCGACCCTGTTTAATGCTGAGGTCCGTGGATTTCCTGCTGATTTTAGTGATGACTTTTCTAGATTTTTCGTCAACCTACAGCTGGTCTGAACGACAACTTCATGACCTAAATCAAGAAGCGCGTTTCTTTTTCGGAAGACTTTACTTCCTTTTAATGATGGAATTGATTCATCGTGTAGATCCATCTCTTCTTTTCTTTAGTATCACAATAAACCGGGTAAAACTATTAATTTAGTTCAAAACAAAAGCACCTGCAATAACTTTACAGAAACATGTGATAGATAATTTTTAATTGAATAACTTGGTACATTCTCCCCACACTTAGTTTATTTCTTTGCCTTTTTATTCTCTTCTATTCCATTCTTAAATGAATTCAAGCGTTTTGGGTTGTTTCTCAATTTATGTCCTTTTTAAGGTAACGATAATTTCGGTATTAACACCTAGTTTTCATCGTTCATAAATATGTATAAACATGATTTTAAATTCATTTAGTTGAAATTTTTTTCAAATTTTCACAAAATTTTGGCAAATAAACCAAGTGTAAACCCGAGAGAATTTATAACCCTTCCCCACACTTGAGATCATGCAATGCCCTCATTTGCATGAAATCAGACTCTAATTATAAATTCATGAGGGTGATTAGTGTAGAAAAGTGATTAAGAATACCTAGTTTGTACTTACAAAGCTCGACGAATGATAGATGGCGCGCCTCATCGTTCATTCCTTCTTGTATTATCACACATGTTTTTCTTCAAAAATGGTTGCTTTTCTGAACTGTTTGCTAATCTTTGAAAATGCATCTTTTACCCTAATTTATTATGCATGTTTATTAACGAGTTATGCACTAACCCGAACCCCTAATTTAACGTTAAGTGGGGTTAGACTTCCCCACACTTAGCTGACGACATGTGAAATCGGTGGAATACGTTCCACGAATTAAAATAGTGAGCCAGTTATTTGCATCTCGGGTGGTGTATAATATATCAATGGGTTTAAAGTTTAGACTCACCCGATCGTCACTACTTAATTCTTTTTTAAGTGTAGCTTTTAGTAAATGGATATGTCTCTTTTCTGGTTCTTGGTCAAATGGATCGATATACACCGACATACTTATATGTATAGGGTGGTCAATTCCAAAAGTGTCCTTCCGTTTATTCTCGGGATTAAAGTTTTCACCTCTATTACCCAATTGGGTGAAATCCGAGGTGTCATTATCTATTACAGCTCGTAGTTCATCTTCAGTAGATGACTCGTCTATTGAGAATATTGGGTTGGAAAGTTGTGGAATGGTAAAGTTCGGTTTGGCCTCGGGGGTAAAATTTTCAACGTTATCGTTTTCCCAAGAGTACCAATTTGTCACCCTTTCTTCTTCTTCATCCTCCATTGATGGATTGATTATTTCGTCGGTAGAGGCTAATGTGTCGATATGTTGTGAATTTGGTAAGACTGAATAAAAAGTATCATCGGGATAGTTGGTGATTTCGGAGCTCCCGAATTCATCAAAATTCGATGATTTGAGATTTTCTTGCACACGACTCCTCAGATCAACAGGTGTGTAATCTGATAGAGTTTCAGCTTGCCGGTTTACAAACTCTCTCATTTGTTCCTTTTGAGCATCAAGTTCTTCGAGTTTGATTTTCATATTGTCTAAAGAATTTTCGGACACGTAATTTTCCTCGTCTTCTGGTTGTTGAGTTTGGATATATTCTTGGGAATAATCCCAGTTTGAATTGCGTTCTTCATAATCGTTCCATTCAGGTTCTGTGGGTACGTAATTTTCCATAGGAACGTAATAATAACATTCCCATGTTGAGTGATAATCTCCACAGATTTCACAACCAGTTATTGTTTCGTCATTTGTGATCCAAGATTGACTGAACGAATTGTCATCAACACTCGGTTGAGAGTATTGATTTAATTGATTTTGGAGTTCAAAAAGAGTTTCCAAGGCCTTGTTTTCAAAATTTTCCATTTTATTGCGACGGCCAAATTTTAGCTACATTCACAAATGATCCTATTAGTTATAAAAATAGAAAAACTTATATAAGTTGTCCAATTAATAGACTTTTCTGATTTTTGCCCACGTTTCGAATAGCCAAAAGATGCAGCAGGTAGCCAGGACCCTTTAAATCGGAAGCCCACAACTAGCCACTAACAAATCCAACTATTACTACGAACCAGAAAAATGTCAACGTCCATTATCTTAACCGCTTAAATAATTTTTCTTTCCGTTTTGAGAATTAGATAAGAAGTAGAGAAAATTTCTAAGTCCTAGAAAACTAAAGCGTCGAGAAATAAGAAAGAAATAGATTGCGCGTCGAAAAGTGTCGAAAAAATAAAAAGGTAGAAAAATAGGCGTCGAAAAATAAAAATAAGAAAATAAAACGTCGGAACTTAAAAGTCTAAAAACTAAATCTAAAAAGTTGTGCCTAAAGGTATTAAGGCTTAGAAGCAATTCTATAGGAAATCCGCAATTACTTAAAGGCACTAAAATCTATTTAAAACTAAAGCGAAAAACGGCGTCGCAAAATTCTAAAGCACCTAAATCTTAGTCTAAGGAATAAGCACTTAAGGGATTTTACGGCAATGCCTAAAAATTCTAGAAATAAAAATGAAACTACGGCAAAAACTAGACTTAAAACTAAGCACGAATGATAAAAATACAAAAATTACGCTAAAAATAAATAAAAGATACAAAATATAAAGGAAAATAAAAAGTTGATAAAATTATATATTTTTATAAAAATATTATTTTTATATTTATATTATAAAAGTATTAATTTTAAATAAAATAAAACTAATTATAAGTAATAATAACTAATTAAAAACTGAAATATAATAATAATAAATAGATTAGGGTTTATAATAATAATAATAATAAAATCCGTAATAAATGCGAAATTAGGGTAGAATGGTGGCCTGTCAGAAGACCTCATGCGACTCGCATGGGGTTCAGTTGAAATATCATGCGACTCGCATGGTGTTCGGATCCAGGCCAAAAGTTGGGCTGCTACAGTACCTTGGCCCGATTACTTATTATTTTTTTTTTATTTTTTTTCTGTTTTTCTATTTTTTAATTTTTCTGTTTTAAAATTTAATATAAAATATTTATATAGTTTAAATAAAAACTTATATTTTTATAAAACTAAAAATAGAAATATTTGATAATTTTGTAAATAAAAATCTTAAAAATATATATAAGTATATTTTTTTTTCGGTTTTAAAAATTTTTTTTTTTTTTTTTTTAGATTTTATATTGTTTTTTCTAAAAATGTAAATAAATATTTCGCCGACTCCCCGGCAGCGGCGCCAAAAACTTGATGTCGTAGCGTGGGGTTACGGAATATACTATATTTTTAATACGGAATGCTACAAAATTTAACAAGTTTTAATTAAATATTTACAAAATGGATATACCAAAACCTTGCTACAACACAATAGGCAGTGTACCTAGTCGCGGAGTAGTATAGTTTTTAGTAAGTCCGGTTCGTTCCACAGGGAGACGGGCTTATGAAACACTTATTTTTATATAATTATATTTGTACAAAATATATATAATTATATATAATAATATATAAAAGGAGAGTTTACCGTTTAATGACCGGTTTGTCGATTTTATATTTTAAGCGAAGCGTATAGTAAATGACGATATTTAAATAATAAAATAAAATAAATAACAATAATTAAAATGACAATAAATAAAAGTACGAGGAAATATGAAATAAAATATATTATGCTTATTTAAACTTCCGTAACCATGATGGTTGACGTGTTGATTTTAGTTTTATGCCCATGGGTTAATTGTCCGTTGTCCTGGATTATTTAATATGTCCGTCTGGTTTTTGTCCATAACAGTCCATCGGTCATAAATATAAAATGCGAGTGCCCTCGTCAAATTATCCTTATACCCGAAGTTAAATATTCCAACTAATTGGGGATTCGAATTGTAACAAGGTTTTAATACTTTGTTTAATGAATACACCAGGTTATCGACTGCGTGTAAACCAAGGTTTTACTACTTTGTTAACAATTACACCAATTACCCTTGAATGTAATTTCACCCCTGTTTTAATTATTCTAGTGGCTATTAATCCATTCCCGTGTCCGGTTAAATGAACGATTATTCGTACATATAAATACCCCGCCCATCGTGTCCGATCGAGTGTATATGGTAATTTATAGGGACGCCCAATTGTAAATCTTTATATTAACATTAACAAACTTTCATTTAGTTAAACAAATATAAAGCCCATTAATAGCCCATAGTCTAATTTCCACAAGTGTCGTTCTTTTGTCCAAACCCCAATTAAGGTACAAAGCCCAATAACCCCGTCTTTAATATTTAGTCCAACATCATGATTACTTTGGCTCAAATAAGCATAATAATAACTTAAGTACGAGACATTAATTTAAAAAGAAGAACATAGCTTACATTGATTATTTATCGCGTAGTGTTACACGGACAGAGCTCCGACTTTAAAACCCGTAAAATAACCTTTACATAACCCGAACTAATCTAATATAAAACTACACTATACTATATATATTATATATATTTATTTATTACAGAGTATTATTATTATTATGTGTGTGGTGTGTTAAAAACGAACGAAAAACTGGCAATTTATAGAATGTGAGCTGATTCTGATCCTCATGCGACTCGCATGGGTTTATGCCTATTTGCCATGCGACTCGCATGGCCACGCTGGACAGCTCACATATCTTTTGTCTTCTTGTTCGTCGACATATTTATTAAATATATATAAAATATAAATAATTTTAATAATTATTTATATATTATATTATATTTATGTGCATAGTAGACTAGATATTTTTGGTCCATTGCGTCGGGCGTTTCTTCTTGGCTCGGGTCCCGGTTCCGGATTTTCGGACGTCCTTGCGTACTATTTTATATCGTGTACTTTGCGTTTCGTAACTTGTACTCTTGTTATTTTTAGACGTTCCTCATCAATAATTTGAACCATTTTAATTGTATCTTGTACATTTGAGCATTTTGGACCTTTCCGTCTTCAAATCTCGTTTTCGCCTTTTGTCTTCGCACTTATTTAATATAAACGAATATTACTTGAATATGGAACAATTACAACTAAAATCTTGTCATTTCGGAAGGATATTGATACTAAATATATGTTCATTTAGAGCACTATCAGTCTACCTAGTGATACAAATGCTAATCCCCGAAATGAAACAGCTAAAGCCATTACCACAAGAAGTGGTACAACACTTAAACCACCTGAAATACCTGTAACTTCTGATGAAGCTATTCCTACTCCATAAGAACCACAACCTGATCAAGATAAGGAAAAAGAACCGGTAGTTAAAAAGGTTAATGAAGATAACACAGTTAAGGCTAAACCTTATGTTAAACCATACCAACCACCACTTCCTTACCCGAGTAAAATGAAGAAAGAGAAACTTGAAGCCGAGCAATCCAAATTCTTGGATATGTTTAAACAGATAAATGTAAATCTTCCTTTCATTGATGTGATTTCAGGAATGCCTAGATATGCTAAATTCTTGAAAGATCTAATCTCAAATAGAAAGAAAATAGAAGAACTCTCGGCTGTTACCATGAATGCTAATTGTTCAGCAGTGCTGTTGAATAAGATACCAGAAAAACTATCTGATCCAGGAAGTTTCACAATTCCATGTTTTCTGGGTAGTCTTAGTTCAATAGAAGCATTAGCAGACTTAGGTGCTAGTATAAATCTAATGCCGTATTCACTATACGCTAAACTAGACCTTGGAGAATTGAAACCAACCAGAATAAGCATACAACTAGCCGATAGATCAATAAAATATCCTAGAGGGATAATGGAGAACATGCTAGTTAAAGTTGGTACTTTAGTATTTCCAGTAGATTTTGTTGTTCTGGACATGAAAGAAGATTCTCAAGTTCCTCTCATATTAGGAAGACCATTCTTAAACACGGCTAAAGCAATGATAGACGTGTTCGGTAAGAAACTGACCCTAAGTATAGAGGATGAGAGTGTTACCTTTTCAGTTGATAGAGCAATGCAACAACCACAATCTGCAGATGATACATGTTATTATATTCAAACTATAGATGCACATGCAGAATTATTAGAAGAATTTCCAGAATTACAAGGAACAGGAGAATGTTCTTTAGGAGAAGGTAATGAACCAATTGATGAAGCTGAAACGTTAGCTACACTTATAGCTAATGGATATGAACCAACAACAGAAGAAATTCAAATGCTAAAAGAAGAAGACAGATATCGATACAAATCATCGATAGAAGAACCTCCGAAATTTGAGTTAAAGCCACTTCCAAACCATTTGGAATACGCTTATTTACATGGTGAATCTGAATTACCTGTAATAATATCGTCTTCTCTTACTGAAAATGAGAAATCACAACTCATTTCTGTGTTGAAAGCTCATAAACCAGCCATTGCATGGAAGATTCATGATATTAAAGGAATAAGTCCTTCGTATTGCACACATAAAATCCTTATGGAAGAAGGTCATAAAACGTATGTGCAACGCCAACGAAGACTAAATCCTAATATGCAAGATGTAGTTAAGAAAGAGATTATTAAACTGCTAGATGCAGGTCTAATTTATTAAATCTCTGATAGTCCATGGGTAAGCCCAGTTCAATGCGTGCCTAAGAAGGGTGGCATGACTGTCATTACAAATGAGAAAAATGAGCTTATTCCTACTAGGACTGTAACAGGATGGCGTGTATGTATTGATTATAGAAAATTAAATGACGCCACCAGAAAAGATCACTTTCCCTTACCTTTCATAGATCAAATGTTGGAAAGATTAGCCGGAAATAGTTACTATTGTTTTCTAGATGGATTTTCCGGATATTTTCAAATTTCAATAGCACCCGAGGACCAAGAGAAAACCACATTAACGTGCCCTTATGGAACTTTTGCTTACAAACGCATGCCATTTGGACTTTGCAACGCCCCTGCAACCTTTCAAAGGTGCATGATGGCGATTTTTCACGACATGATAGAAGAATGCATGGAAGTTTTCATGGATGACTTTTCAGTCTTCGGTGATACATTTGAATCATATATAGTTAATCTAGAACGAATGCTAATTAGATGCGAACAATCAAATCTAGTACTTAATTGGAAGAAATGCCATTTCATGGTTAAAGAAGGCATCGTTCTTGGTCATAAAATTTCAAAAGAAGGAATTGAAGTGGATAGAGCTAAAGTAGATGTAATTGCTAAACTTCCACATCCCACCAATGTTAGAGGAGTTAGGAGTTTTCTAGGGCATGCCGGTTTTTACCGACGTTTCATAAAAGATTTTTCTAAAATTGCCACTCCTATGAATAAACTCCTAGAAAAGGATGCTCCATTCATCTTTTCGGATGAGTGTATCAAATCTTTTAATATTCTTAAAGAAAAACTCACTAATGCGCCGATCATGATAACACCAAATTGGAATCTATCATTTGAACTAATGTGCGATGCAAGTGATTTTGCAATGGGAGCCGTTTTAGGACAAAGGATTGAAAAACGATTTCAACATATATATTATGCTAGTAAGACGTTACAAGGAGCACAAACGAACTAAACAACTACTGAAAAAGAACTCCTTGCTATTGTCTTTGCTTTTGACAAATTTCGATCATATCTCGTTCTAGCAAAAACGGTGGTCTATACCGACCATTCTGCTCTTAGATACCTATTTTCAAAACAAGATGCTAAACCAAGATTAATCCGTTGGATCTTACTCACAAGAGTTTGATATTGAAATCTGAGATAAAAGAGGAGCAGAAAATCTCGCCGCTGATCATCTTTCTCGTCTTGAAAATCCCGAATTAGAAGTTCTAAATGAATCGGCCATACAAGACAACTTTCCTGATGAATATCCATTGAAGATAGATTATAAAGAAATACCATGGTTTGCAGACTATGCAAACTATTTAGTATGTGGATTCCTTGAAAAAGGATTATCGTACCAAAAACGAAAGAAATTCTTCAGTGATATAAAACACTATTTTTGGGAAGATCCACATCTGTTTAAAAGTTGTCCCGATGGAATAATACGCCGATGTGTATTTGGAGATGAAGCTAGTAAAATTTTAAACCATTGTCACACAGGACCAACTGGAGGGCATTATGGGCCTCAACTAACAGCAAGAAAAGTTTATGATGCTGGATTCTATTGGCCTACAATTTACAAAGACGCACACCTTCTTTGCAAATCCTGTGATGCTTGTCAAAGGGCCGGAAAAATAAGTCAACGTGATGAAATGCCACAAAATGTCATCCAAGTATGTGAAGTATTTGACATTTGGGGTATTGACTTTATGGGTCCATTTCCAAAATCTCATAATAATCTATATATACTCGTAGCCATTGATTATGTATCTAAATGGGCGGAAGCACAAGCTCTCCCAACTAATGATGCACGAGTTGTAGTCAACTTTTTAAAACGTCTTTTTACAAGGTTTGGAACACCGAAAGCTTTAATAAGTGATCGGGGTACTCATTTTTGTAATAATCAACTTGAGAAAGTTCTTAAAAGATATGGAATAACTCATAAAATCTCCACCGCATATCATCCACAAACAAACGGACAAGTTGAAAATACCAACCGAGCTTTAAAACGTATTCTAGAGAAAACCGTAGGATCAAATCCGAAGGAATGGTCCATTAAATTGGAGGATGCACTCTGGGCTTTTAGAACAGCCTACAAAACTCCAATTGGAACCACACCTTTTAGACTTGTTTATGGAAAAGCATGTCATCTTCCAGTAGAAATTGAACACAAAGCATATTGGGCTTTGAAGACATGTAATCTTGATATACGTGAAGCCGGACGTCTACGATTAAGTCAACTAAACGAATTAGAAGAATTAAGACATGAAGCATACGAAAATTCGTTAATCTATAAAGAAAGAACGAAGAAATGGCATGATAAAAGAATCAGAAGTTCAAAAGAATTTAAAGAAGGAGACAGAGTTCTTCTTTTCAATTCACGATTCAAGCTATTTCTTGGAAAATTGAAATCAAGATGGTCTGGACCATTCATAGTCAAAAGAGTTTTCCCATACGGAACGATAGAATTAATAAATTCAAATGGGATTGAATTTAAAGTTAATGGTCACAGAGTTAAACATTACATACATGGTCCGATGGAAGTTGACAATGAAGTTAATCATAATTTCACCACCCAAGAAAACCTTCAAAATGAAAACATAAATATGTTATCAACAACATATGAAAAATCAAAACTGGAATATAGGGAGGATTCAAATTTGAGTGATGAAGAAGAATTCCTATACAAACCTCCCATTCCAAGAAACGAAGAAAAATGTGAACAAGAAATTCAAATAGAAATGAAAGAACCAAGGAAAGAACACCCGAAAAAGGTTTACAAACCAACTCGACTTACTAAAGCAGGAGACCCGGGTGAATTTATCATTTCTTGCTTACTTAATGATGGTGCTGTATATAATGGACTCGCAGATTTAGGAGCAAGTGCAAATATTATGCCTCTTTCCTTATACAAAAGATTAGGCATGGGTAAATTAAAACCAACCAAAATAGGTGTTCAATCATTTGACCAACCCATTAAACACCCGGTTGGAATAGCAGATAATTTACTTGTTAACGTGGGAAGTTTGACCTTTGTTGCAAACTTCATAGTGATTAATATGGAGGAAAACCTTGATATTCCTCTAATTCTAGGTCGCCCATTTTTAGCAACCACCGAGGCATTCATTGATGTAAGAGAAGGTAGAATGACACTTAGGGATGGTGATACATCGATCACCTTTGTGAACCGAAAGTTTAGATCTCCACAAACCAAAACTGTTAGACCAATAAAAACGCATAAGTGTGGGGAAAATGAAGAAACACTTAATGATGATCCAATCACAAAGAATGCCGTTATTGATACAAAATTAGATGAACCCATTTTTAACAGTTCAACGAAGAAACTTTATAAACGGATTCACAATGCTAAGATTAAAGGAAACTTTAAGTTATATAACCGATTAATATCCAATTTATCGTCAAAAGAAAAGGCAATGTTAGTTGAATTTGTGAAAGTTACGGAGAAAATCAACAAATGGATTGAAGTAAAAGTCAAAGATATACAAGTTGTTGATGATTCAATTGAAAATAATGTTAATCACAATTTCGATACAAAAGCTGACTAAGTGTGGGGAGAATCAAGTCTTTAAAGGATAATATGTATTTCTGTTAGAGTTAGATTGTCTGTTTTCGTGTAGTTCTCGAAAATGGAATCCGAATGGTCTTTCCCTAGCAGACCCTAAAGAACTAGTCTTCTCCCCCCATTCTGAATTTTTATTTTTTTTAGGAAATGAAGACTGCCTGTGAACTAAACCATGGTCTAATGCTACACGCTTTGATCACTAAACGTAATAATGACACACTTCCGAGTGAAATAGTATCAGTAATCAGAGAAAGAATGGACGGAGTTAGAAAAGAATCCAGATGCGAAGATAATAAGTTACAATTTGGTAAAGGAAAATCAAAATCTGCAGGGAAAAGAAGAGCAGACACCTAGAAAGATGTCACAAATGCGGAAAATGGTCACATGGAGGTAAATGTTCAAATAATCAAACCTATTCAAACACCGAATTTGTTACTTTATGCAGAGACGGACCGTTCGTATGTTTAGAAGAAAAAACACTGAATGCTCGAGGTTACGCCTATGTAGCCATAGAAAACTAATTAAACCGACTATCTTATGAATGGGATAGATCATATAACTAAGAAATCTATTTCACAGGTATGTTTGTACAGTTTTTTTTTTATTTTTTTTTATTTTTAACCTTTTGATATTAAACGCTAATTTGTTCGCTATAAAGTATTAAATTGGTATTGAATAAAATTAGGTTTGGCGACCGAAATTATTGATATCATTCAAAAATTTATTACATCACTGCAAAATTTAACGTTTATTCTTAAGGTATAAATATCTTTAATCAATCAACCCAAAATATTTCAAAAATTCATCATGAGTTAAATTAGGTCTTGG
Source organism: Rutidosis leptorrhynchoides (assembly GCF_046630445.1). Taxonomy (NCBI): domain Eukaryota; kingdom Viridiplantae; phylum Streptophyta; class Magnoliopsida; order Asterales; family Asteraceae; genus Rutidosis; species Rutidosis leptorrhynchoides. The sequence goes on from NC_092333.1 coordinate 172,847,559, forward strand.
AACCGAAATTACTTTACCGAAAAGAGGGGCGCATATTTTTGATAATATTTGATTGATTAAAGTGGGATAAAAAGCCAAAAAGATTTTTTATTTTATTTTTACCATGTTTTTAAAATTAATATATAAATCTTAAATTAATATTGTAAACTTTGTAAAATCAATATATTTAAAATTGTAAATATTTGAAAAATTAATATAAGTTTGGTGTGAATTTATAATATGAATTTTTAAATTAAGTTTGGTGTGAATTTTTAATTTTTAAAATATGAATTTTTAATTTTATGCATTTCAAATTTTAAGTTTGGTGTGAATTTTTAATATTAATTTTGAATTTTATATTTAAGTTGTGTGAATTTAAAAACAAAAATTTACTTTATCTCATTAAGTTAAAAATATGATTTTTAAAATTCGTCGTAAGTTGAAGACTAGGTCTTTGAACTGAAATTGCTTTACCCGAGGGAGGGACGAGAACTTTTATTATCATTATTTTTAATCTTATTGAATTAAAGTATGCCAAAAACATTAAAAAAAAAAACCCAAAAATCATAGCTTTTAAAACAATCGCTACAAAAAGACAAATTTTAAAATATTGTCGAAGGACGGACTAGGACATCGATCCGAAACGACCTCGTCCTAAATCACAAGGGAAACAAAATTTTAAAATTAATTACTTAATTGTTTTAATTAATATAAGATGTTTAAAAAAAAAAAAAAAGTAAACTCCGCGACTCGCGGAGTTTGAAGGCTTAAACCCCACGACTCGCGGAGGGATCGAATTACAGAAAAAAATAAAAAGAGCTGAAACAGCTCAGTCCACACAACACACAAAGAAAACACTGCGAAATAACTGCCGAAAAAATCCCCAAAAACACCCCCAAAATCACAATTTTTAACCGTTAATCATCAAATCTTTTACTAAAATCATGTTGAGAAGGATGCTATCAAGGAATTACTCAAGAAAAACGGTAAATTTCTACACCTAAACACCATTTAATCCGAAAATTAGTGTTCTTGAGCAATTTTTTTCCCAATTTGATTTTGATGCTTTTTAGTGTAATTAAGCTTAAATTATTTATGTATTATGCTTGTATAACCTAGATTGATGCTATTTAATATGATTAGAAGCCTTAAACTTCAAATTTTGAGTAATCTAGGGTTTGTGTTCTTGAGCAAATTTGGGGCTTTTTGATATAAACAGGTTATGGCCGATTTTTGTCATGAATTGATGCTAAATTAAGTAGTGTAACATGTTTAGGTAGTTAAATGATCCAAACTTTGAGCCTAAACATGATTTTGAGAATTAAAGTGGACTTTTTCAAGTCTAAAATTCATGAACTTGATTTTTGAGAGATAATGCCATTTGAAACTTGTTTAATTACTAGTAATGATTATTTTGACATGTTATTTGAGTTGAATGCTTATGAACTTGGCGAACATTTTCGTATATGCTTATTTGAAAAAGTGTAGATTTGATAAAAATGTGAAAATGAGCTTAAGTTTGATATAAATTGATCATGTCATTGTAATTAATTTGATTGATGATTTTGCTGACACTAATGCATATTTGGATGCACAAAAATTGTGTTTGATGTGTTTTGCAGACTGAAAGGGGTGAATCTTCATCCCAAGCTCTCAATGCTCCTGCTGAGAATGCGGAACAACAGGAGGTGGATAACTACTACAAGCAAGATATACCTCATCCAGTCATGAGATTTTCTGATATGCACTTGGAAGATTTGCACCCGAACCTGAGATTTGACAGACTTTGGATAGATTATCCAAAATACCAAAGGGGTTTGCATACTCTTCATTCTAAAGTTGTTGAGGTACCTAGGGTCATAGAATGGGGACCCTTAGAAGCTGTAGAATTGGCCGGGCCAATTAGGGAATTACTTGTACAGAGGTATGGTAATTCTACTTTTAATGACTGGGTACGTTTATTCACCATGCGTAGACCTGTATATAAAGTATGGTGTGAAGAATTGTTATGTAGTATAGAATTAAATGATTGGGTATCTAGTTTAACCGATCGATCTTTTATTAGATTTTTGTTAGGAGGTTCGATGCGCCACATGTCTTTACTAGACATGGCTCAGGCTTTACGTATATATACGCCTGAGGAGTTAGCATCTGCCGATTGTAGAGGGTTGATACTAAATGGTAGAAAGATAGATGAAAATTTTGATACACACGGTGTATGGAGTCAAATGACAAGCCATCATCGATTCAAAGGGGGAAATTACTCTTATTTGGATATAGATAGAGCTGAATTAAGAGTGATTCATAGGTTTTTAGCTAATTCGATTACACAAAGAGGTAAGAACAAGGAAAAGGTAAATGAACAGGATTTGTTTTACCATATGTGTATTCGAGACCCACAAAGCGCTGTAAGTATACCTTATTGTGTGGGTTATTATTTATCAGCTATGGTTAGGGGGATGAGACCGCATAGCATAATAGGAGGTGGTATTTTTATTACTTTGATTGCTGAATATCTCGGTGTGGATATAAGTCGGGGGGATTATTAGTCGAAGAACCAGAACCCCGCGATACTATAGGTTTAAATGTATACCATGGTGCGAAAGTTTTGAAGAGGCGAAATAACGCCGCAGTCCAATACCATGGTAGACATCCACAGGTTGAGAGAAACCAACAACAAGGTAATGTAGGAGGGGGAAATGAAATGCAAGAAATGCAAAGGTTTATAGCTTCACAGGAGTACGAAAATGCTAGACAAAGAGCATTTGAAGATTGGCAAGTTCATCAAAACCAAATCATAGCTCATTGCCAACATATAGATAGAAACTATATTCCTACACCAAAACCCATATTCTCTCCCTGGTCTATAGAGATGCAACCACCGTATCCTACGTATAACCCTGCCGAAGCATTCTATAGCACCTATGGTTATGCTTGGAACCCCTATTGGTACCAGTATCATCCCTAGTCTACTTAGTTTTATTTATTTTGTAATTTGTAATGTTGATACGTTTAATACTTATGTTAATATTGTAATAGTTTTTATAATTTTCTAACTTTTATTCTTAGATTTTAATAATTTTTGAATGTGGGGTAATATACCAAACTTCAAAAATATGTATATATGTTTGCAGTTTATCTTATGTACACAACAGGGTAAAACAACGCATTTTCAAAGACTGGCATTAAGTTCAGCAAAATCAACTAATTTTGACGACAAGATGCAAAATATATGTGAAATAACAACAAGACGGAATGAACAAATGATGTGCACCATTTATCATTCAGCAAACAAACGCCAATATGTTTGGAAACTTTGGTAAAATTTAATCAATTTCACACAAATCACCCTCAATAATTTAAATTGTTACTGATTTCTTGCAAATGAGGGCATTGCAAGATCTTAAGTGTGGGAAGGGGTTAAATTCTTTTGGATTTTAAAATTTTTTACTTTATACACTTGGTTACCATTAAAAATACTAGTAAAGCAGTAGTTGTATTAGAATCTAGTACTCTCTGATAATAAAGAACAGCCCTAGTCTTATATACTGACTACCCAATTCTAGTAAATTTTTTAAAAATTTTCAATTAAATGAACTCAAAATCATGTTTATACATATTTATGAACAATAAAACTAGGTTTTAACACCGAAATTATTGTTACCTCAGAAAGGACATAAATTGAGAAACAAACCAAAATTTTAAAATTCATTTAAAATGGAATAGAGAACGATAAAAAGGAAAATAAAAGCCAAGTGTGGGAAAATTTACCAAGTTATCTTAAACATATGTCACATATATCTGTAACAAATAACTGAAAATACTTTTGCTTTGGACTAAACTAAACTGTTTTACCCGATGAAAGAAAAGAAAAGATGGATCTACACGATGAATCAATTCCATCATTAAAAGGAAGTAAAGTCTTCCAAAAAAGAAACGCGCTTCTTGATTTAGGTCAAGAAGTTGTCGTCCAGACCAGCTGTAGGTTGACGAAAAATCTAGAAAAGTCATCACTAAAATCAGCAGGAAATCCACGGACCTCAGCATTAAACAGGGTCGCCAAGTGGTCAGATTTATCCTAACCATGAGAAGGATTTATCTCGTACAATGGGGGGCACCATGCAAATTAGCTGGATAAGACTAATAAATCAGATCCCCAGAAAGGATAATCTCCTTAAAAGATCAAAAATCACCTTTTAAGCCTGATATTACTCAATCCTAGAGATTGACCTTAAAGATTGAGAATTCAAACTCATGGAATTCAATGATATCTAAACTCGAGCTTGAACGAGAAAATATTTTGATCAAAATTACAAACCAATTTGTTTTCTGAAAACCCTATTTTCAATGCGTTCATTACCATTGAACGTAAAATCCTAGGAATTCACCTGGAATTCATTAGGTAACCTGAACTAAATCGGGTGTCAACCGTAAGAACGGTGGTTGCATAGCATGGTCAAAGACAGGACCTTGTGCCAGACCGAAAAATCATAAGGGTGAGCTTTACTATTGCTCCTACCAAGGATAGTAATTGCGTCCGACACGTTATAGACCATAATCAAATGCATGTCATTAGACATTGCCTTAACAGTTGCTTGTTCAACGCTTTCCTTTACAACCGGACGGTAGTTTACTGAAAGGTAATATACGGGACAAGTAAACTGGACGTGTTGCTTTCCAAATACAAGGTTAGCAAGTGGGTGACACAAAACCATAAGTTTTGAGCTAAAATTTTCAAATCTGAAACCCACCAAACCCACAAAAATATTTTGCAAACACCGGTAAACGGTTATTCCGGAAAACTTATCTAGGGTAAAAACTAGATTTATTTTTAAAAGATCAAATGTTTTCATAAAGATCCAATTTCCTTAATGGATCTAAATTTTTATAGTCATGTGGGACTGTAAACCATATCGTTACTACCATTGTTTATACCACCGTATAGAAATCACTGATGTACAAAGTGTGAAGAATAAAGAAGTGATTCTAGTATTTCAAGACGATATTTCTTGAGGACAAGCAACGCTCAAGTGTGGGAATATTTGATAATGCTAAAAATGAACATATATTTCATAGCATTATTCCTCAAGAAAGACAAGCTTTTAGTTGCAATTGTTCTATTTACAAGTGATATTCGTTTAAATAATAAAAGGTGAAGATAAAAGACAGATTCGACGAATTGAAGACGCAAACGACCAAAAAGCTCAAAAGTACAAAAGACAATCAAAGAGGTTCCAATTATTGATAAGAAACGTCTCGAAATTACAAGAGTACAAGATTCAAAACGCAAAGTACAAGATATTAAATTGTACGCAAGGACGTTCGAAAATCCGGAACCGGGACCAGAATCAACTCTCAACGCTCGACGCAACGGACTAAAAATTACAAGTTAATTATATATATAAATATAATATAATATATAATTAATTATATTAATTATATATATATTATATTTACAAAATAAATCGTCGACAAACAAAGAGCCAAAAGCTGGTGAGCTGTATTTACAAACTCCGCGACTCGCGGAGTTTGAAGGCCAAAAGGACCGCGAGTCGCGGAGCCCCAAAGTATGAAACTCCCTATAAAAGCAACCGAATTCTGAGCATTTTTGATCACTCATATATCCATCCATCTATCTAAACGTATATATTTATATTTATATTATAATTTTAATTTTAAATCCTAATAATAAGGGTATGTTAGCGAATGTTGTAAGGGTGTAAGTCGAAATTCTGTCCGTGTAACGCTACGCTATTTTTAATCATTGTAAGTTATGTTCAACCTTTTTAATTTAATGTCTCGTAGCTAAGTTATTATTATGCTTATTTAATCCGAAGTAATCATGATGTTGGGCTAATTACTAAAATTGGGTAATTGGGCTTTGTACCATAATTGGGGTTTGGATAAAAGAACGACACTTGTGGAAATTAGACTATGGGCTATTAATGGGTTTTATATTAACTAAACAATACCTTGTTAATTTAATATACAAACTTATAATTCGACGTATTTATATATAACCACATACGCTTGACTGGGTACGGTGGGCGGGATATCTATAAATACCAATAATTATTCATTTTACCGGACACGGAACTGGATTAATAGTTAATAGACTTGTTGAAACAGGGGTGAATTACATTCAAGGGTAATTGGTGTAATTGTTAACAAAGTAGTAAAACCTTGGTTTAGACGCAGTCGATAACCTGGTGTATTCATTAAACAAAGTATTAAAACCTTGTTACAATTCGAATCCCCAATTAGTTGGAATATTTGACTTCGGGAATAAGAATAATTTGACGAAGGCTTTCGCTCTTTATATTTATGACTGATAGACTATTATGGACAAATCTGTATGGACATATTAAATAATCCAGGACAAAGGACAATTAACCCATTGGCTTAAAATTAAAATCAACACGTCAAACATCATGATTACGGAAGTTTAAATAAGCATAATTCTTTTATTTCATATTTAATTTCCTTTATTTTATATTTAATTGCACTTTTAATTATCGCACTTTTTAATTATCGCAAGTTTATTTTATTGCACTTTTATTATTCGCAATTTCATTATCGTTATTTACTTTACGCTTTAAATTAAGTCTTGTATTTATTATTTTACATTTGGTTTTAACTGCGACTAAAGTTTTAAAATCGACAAACCGGTCATTAAACGGTAAAAACCCCCCTTTATAATAATAATATTACTTATATATATATATATTTGTATTTTTATAAAAGTAAACAAATATAGCGTTAAGCTTTGTTTAAAAAGATTCCCTGTGGAACGAACCGGACTTACTAAAAACTACACTACTGTACGATTAGGTACACTGCCTATAAGTGTTGTAGCAAGGTTTAAGTATATCCATTCTCTAAATAAATAAATATCTTGTGTAAAATTGTATCGTATTTAATAGTATTTCGTAGTAAATATATAAGCTATTTTATATACTACTCTGCTAAAACATCATACATACATCTAAAAGCTGTGTATTGTACGAGTACGAATACGGGTGCATACGAGTAGAATTGTTGATGAAACTGAACGATTATGTAATTGTAAGCATTTTTGTTAAGTAGAAGTATTTTGATAAGTGTATTGAAGTCTTTCAAAAGTGTATAAATACATATTAAAACACTACATGTATATACATTTTAACTGAGTCGTTAAGTCATCGTTAGTCGTTACATGTAAGTGTTGTTTTGAAACCTTTAGGTTAACGATCTTGTTAAATGTTGTTAACCCAATGTTTATAATATCAAATGAGATTTTAAATTATTATATTATCATGATATTATCATGTATGAATATCTCTTAATATGATATATATACATTAAATGTCTTTACAACGATAATCGTTACATATATGTCTCGTTTAAAAATCATTAAGTTAGTAGTCTTGTTTTTACATATGTAGTTCATTGTTAATATACTTAATGATATGTTTACTTATCATAGTATCATGTTAACTATATATATATATCCATATATATGTCATCATATAGTTTTTACAAGTTTTAACGTTCGTGAATCACCGGTCAACTTGGGTGGTCAATTGTCTATATGAAACATATTTCAATTAATCAAGTCTTAACAAGTTTGATTGCTTAACATGTTGGAAACATTTAATCACGTAAATATCAATCTCAATTAATATATATAAACATGGAAAAGTTCGGGTCACTACAGTACCTACCCGTTAAATAAATTTCGTCCCGAAATTTTAAGCTGTTGAAGGTGTTGACGAATCTTCTGGAAATAGATGTGGGTATTTCTTCTTCATCTGATCTTCACGCTCCCAGGTGAACTCGGGTCCTCTACGAGCATTCCATCGAACCTTAACATCGGGTCCTCACGATCCATTATTTCGATGGGTTCTTCGATGAATTGAAGTTTTTTGTTGATTTGGATTTCATCTAACGGAATAGTGAGATCTTCTTTAGCAAAAAATTTCTTCAAATTCGAGACGTGGAAAGTGTTATGTACAGCCGCGAGTTGTTGAGGTAACTCAAGTCGGTAAGCTACTGGTCCGACACGATCAATAATCTTGAATGGTCCAATATACCTTGGATTTAATTTCCCTCGTTTACCAAATCGAACAACGCCTTTCCAAGGTGCAACTTTAAGCATGACCATCTCTCCAATTTCAAATTCTATATCTTTTCTTCTAATGTCAGCGTAGCTCTTTTGTCGACTTTGGGCGGTTTTCAACCGTTGTTGAATTTGGATGATCTTCTCGGTAGTTTCTTGTATAATCTCCGGACCCGTAATCTGTCTATCCCCCACTTCACTTCAACAAATCGGAGACCTGCACTTTCTACCATAAAGTGCTTCAAACGGCGCCATCTCAATGCTTGAATGGTAGCTGTTGTTGTAGGAAAATTCTGCTAACGGTAGATGTCGATCCCAACTGTTTCTGAAATCAATAACACATGCTCGTAGCATGTCTTCAAGCGTTTGTATCGTTGATGTGGTAGCGTGGGGGTACGTGATAGTACTATATTTTACTACGAAATACGTTACAAATTACACAAGTTTTAATTATTTATTTACAAATGGGATATACCTAAACCTTGCTACAATACTATAGGCAGTGTACCTAATCGTAGAGTAGTATAGTTTTTAGTAAGTCCGGTTCGTTCCACAGGGAGCGAGCTTATTGCACACTATATTTTTAAACAATTATATTTGTAAAAAATATATATAATTATATATAATAATATATAAAAGGGGGTTTACCGTTTAATGACCGGTTTGTCGATTTATATTTTAAGCGAAGCGTATAGTAAATGACAGTATTTAAATAACAATATAAAATAAATAACAATAATTAAAATGACAATAAATAAAAGTACGAGGAAAAATGAAATATATTATACTTATTTAAACTTCCGTAATCATGATGTTTGACGTGTTATTTTAGTTTTATGCCCATGGGTTAATTGTCCTTTGTCCTGGATTATTTAATATGTCCGTCTGGTTTTTGTCCAAAACAGTCCATCAGTCATAAATATAAAGTGCGAGTGTCCTCGTCAAATTATCCTTATACCCGAAGTTAAATATTCCAACTAATTGGGGACTTAAACTGTAACAAGGTTTTAATACTTTGTTTAATAATTACACCAGGATATCGACTGTGTGTAACCCAAGGTTTTAATACTTTGTTAACAATTACGCCAAGTGTCCTTGTACATAATTTCACCCCTGTTTTAATAATTCCATAGACTATTAATCCATTCCCGTGTCCGGTAAAATGAACGATTATTCGTACATATAAATACCCCGCCCATCGTATCCGATCGAGTGTATATGGTTATTTATGGGTACGTCCAATTGTAAATCTTTATATTAAAATTAACAAACTATTATTTAGTTAAACAAATATAAAGCCCATTAATAGCCCATAGTCTAATTTCCACAAGTGTCGTTCTTTTGTCCAAACCCCAATTATGGTACAAAGCCCAATTACCCAATTTTAGTATTTTAGCCCAACATCATGATTACTTCGGTTCAAATAAGCATAATAACAACTTAGTTACGAGACATTAATTTAAAAAGGAGAACATAGCTTACATTGATTATTTATCGCGTAGTGGTACACGGACAGAGCTCCGACTTTAAAACCCGTAAAAATAACCTTTACATAACCCGAACTAATCTAATATAAAACTACCCTATACTACATATATATATATATATATATATATATATATATATATATATATATATATATATATATTATATATATATATTTATTTATTATTTAGTATTATTATTATTATTTATTTTTTTTATATATATATTAAAATCGAACGAATGCATGGCCTTTTATAGGCATTTTGATTTCTGACAGCTCCGCGAGTCGTGGAGTTTTATACCTGCAAACTCCGCGAGTCGTGGAGTTTGAAAATCCAGCTCAGGATCCTTTGTCTCATAGCTTGTCGACATGATTATATATATATATATTTATAATATATAAATAATTTATATAATTATTTATATATTATATTTTATTCTTGTGCATAGTTGACTCATAATTTTTAGTTTGTTGCGTCGGGCGTTGATAGTTGACTCATGTCCCGGTTCCGGATTTTCGAACGTCTTTTCGTATAATTTAATATCTTGTACTTTGCGTTCCGCAACTTGTACTTTTGTCATTTTTAGACGTTTCTCATCAATAAATTGAACCTTTTGAATTGTATCTTGTAAATTTGAGCTTTTTGGACGTTTGTGTCTTCAAATCTTCGTTTTCGTCTTTTGTCTTCGCACTTATTTATTTAAACAATTACAATGAAAATATAATACAATTACATATGAAAACCTATTATTTAGGAGGGATATTGCTATGAAATATATGTTCCTTTTTAGCCTTATCAAATATCCCCACACTTGAGCGTTGCTTGTCCTCAAGCAATACAGAACTTGAAATAAAAACATACATGAATCACTTTTTTATTCATCACACTTTGTACATTAGTGATTTTGATATGGTGGTATAAACAATGATAGTAACGATAGAACCATGGTTAAAGGTGGGTGTGTCATCCATAGTTGCCTCGGGTTTAGATCAACGACACTTGCAATCAAATAGCCGATTTACTTTCGGTTTCCAAAGCAAAGTGCACATTTGAAAGGCGGTTTACAGTCCCACATGACTATGAAAATGTAGATCCTTAAGGAAATTGGATCTTTATGAAAACATTTGATCTTTTGAAAATTCAATCTAGCTTTTAACCTAGATAAGTTTTCCGGAATAACCCTTCACCGGTGTTGCAAAATATTTTTGTGGGTTTTGTGGGTTTCAGATTTGAAAATTTTAGCTCAAAACTTATGGTTTTGTGTCACCCACTTGCTAACCTTGTATTAGGAAAGCAACACGTCCAGTATACTTGCTCCGTATATTACCTTTCGGTAAACTACCGTCCAGATGTAAAGGAAAGCGTTGAACAAGCAACTGTTAAGGCAATGTCCCCTGACATGCTTTTAATTATGGTCTATAACGTGTTGGACGCAATTACTATCCTTGGTAGGAGCAATAGTAAAGCTCACCCTTATAATTTTTCGGTCTGGCGCAAGGTCCTGTCTTTGACCATGCTATGCAACCACCGTTCTTACGGTTGACACCCGATTTGGTTCAGGTGACCTAATGAATTCCAGGTGAATTTCTAGAATTTTACGTTCAATGGTAATGAACGCATTGAAAATAGGTTTTCAGAAAACAAATCGGTTTTAATTTTGATCAAAATATTTTCTCGTTCAAGCTCGAGTTTAGATATCACTGAATTCCATGAGTTTGAATTGTCAATCTTTAAGGTCAATCTCAAGGATTGAGTAATATCAGTCTTAAAAGCTGATTTTTGATCTTTTAAGGAGATTATCCTTTCTGGGGATCTGATTCATTAGTCTTATCAAGCTAATTTGCACGACGCCCTCCCCATTTTATGAGACAAATCCTTCTCATGGTTAGGATAAATCTGACCACTTGGCGACCCTGTTTGATGCTGAGGTCCGTGGATTTCCTGCTGATTTTAGAGATGACTTTTCTAGATTTTTCGTCAACCTACAGCTGGTCTGGACGACAACTTCCTGACCTAAATCAAGAAGCGCGTGTCTTTTTCGAAAGACTTTACTTCCTTTTAATGATGGAATTGATTCATCGTGTAGATCCATCTCTTCTTTCCTTTCATCGGGTAAAACAGTTAATTTAGTCCAAAACAAAAACACCTGCAATAACTTTACGGAAACATGTGCTAGATAGTTTTTAATTGAATAACTAGGTACATTCTCCCCACACTTAGTTTCTTTCTTTGCCTTTTTATTCTCCTTTATTCCATTTTAAATGAATTCAAGCGTTTTAAGTTGTTTCTCAATTTATGTCCTTTTCGAGGTAACGATAATTTCGGTATTAACACCTAGTTTTCATCGTTCATAAATATGTATAAACATGATTTTGAATTCATTTAGTTGAAAAATTTTAAAATTTTCACAATATTTAGAAAATAAGCCAAGTATAAACTCGAGAGAATTTATAACCCTTCCCCACACTTGAGATCATGCAATGCCCTCATTTGCATGAAATCAGACTCTAATTATAAATTAATGAGGGTGATTAGTGTAGAAAAGTGATTGAAAATACCCAGTTTGTAATTACAAAGCTCGTCGAATGATAGATGGCGCGTCTCATCGTTCATTCCTTCTTGTTTTATCACACATGCTTTTTTTTTTTTTTTTTTTCCAAAAACGGCTGCTTTTCTGAACTGTTTACTAATATTTGAAAAATGCGTCTTTTACCCTAATCATGCATTTTTATTAACGAGTTATGCACTAACCCGAACCCCTAATTTAACGTTAAGTGGGGTTAGACTTCCCCATACTTAGCTGACGACATGTGAAGTCGGTAGAATAAGTTCCATGAATTAAAATAGTGAGCCAGTTATTTACATCTCGGGTGGCATAAAATATATCAATGGGTTTAAAGTTTAGACCCACCCGATCGTCACTACTTAATTCTTTTTTAAGTGTAGCTTTTAGTAAATGGATATGTCTCTTTTCTGGTTCTTGGTCAAATGGATCGATATACACCGACATATATATTATAGGGTGGACAATTCCTAACATTTCCTTCCTTTTATTCTCAGGATCAAAGTTTTCACCTCTATTACCCAATTGGGTGAAATCCGAGGTGTCATTATCTATTACAGCTCGTAGTTCATCTTTAGTATATGACTCGTCTATTGAGAATATTGGGTTGGAAAGTTGTGGAATAGTGAATTTGAGGATCGAAGCAAATTCTTCTTCATTAATGGTACTTATTGGTCTCACCATTTTGGTCTCGGGGGTAAAATTTTCAACGTTATCGTTTTTCCAAGAGTACCAATTTGTCACCCTTACTTCTTCTTCTTCATCCATTGATGGATCGTTGATTTCGTCGGTAGAGGCTAATGTGTCGATATGTTGTGAAATTGGTAAAGCTGAATAAAAAGTATCATCGGGATAGTTGGTGATTTCGGAGCTCTCGAATTCATCAAAATTCGATGATATGAGATTTCCTTACACAATACTCCTCAGATCAACAGGTGTGTAGTCTGATAGAGTTTCAGCTTGCCGGTTTACAAACTCTCTCATTTGTTCATTTTGAGCATTGAGTTCTTCGAGTTTGATTTTCATATTGTCTAATAAATTTTCAGACACGTAATTTTCCTCGTCTACTGGTTGTTGAATTTGGAAATATTCTTGGCAATAATCCCAATTTGAATTGTATTCTTCATAATCATTCCATTCAGGTTCCGTGGGTGCGTAATTTTCTATAGGAACGTAATAATAACATTCCCATGTTGAGTGATAATCTTCACAGATTTCACAACCAATTATTGTTTCGTCATTCGTGATCCAAGATTGACCGAACGAATTGTCATCAACACCCGTTTGAGAGTATTGATTAAATTGATTTTGGATATCAAAAAGAGTTTCCATAGCCTTGTTTTCAAAATTTTCCATTTTATTGCGATGGCCAAATTTTAGCTACAATGTGGTGCATTTACTAATTATCCTATTAGTTATAAAAATAGAAAAACTTATATAAGTTGTCCAATTAATAGACTTTTCTGCTTTTGCCCACGTTTCGAATAGCCAAAAGATGCAGCAGTGAGCCAGAACCCTTTAAATCGGAAGCTCACAACTCAGCCACTAACAAATCCAACTATTACTACGAAGCAGAAAATTTGGATGTCTATCAATTTAACCGCTTAAAATAATTTTTCGTTTGGAATTATTAGAGAAGAAGTAGAGAAAATTTCTAAGTCCTAAAAACTAGCGTGTCGAGAAATAAGAAAGAAAAAGATTGCGCGTCGAAAAATGTCGAAAAATAAAAGTGTCGGAAAATAATAGGCGTCGAAAAATAAAAATAAGAAAGTAGCGCGTCGAAACTTAAAAAGGAATTAAAAACTAAGAATTAAAAGTTGCGTCTAAAAATATTAAAGCTTAAAAGAAAAACTATATCTCAAATGGTAATAACTTAAAAAGGTATTAAAATATAAAAACGGCGTCGCAAAATTCTAAAGCACCTAAATCTTAGTCTAAAGAAAAAGCTCTTAAGGGATTTTATGACAAAGCCTAAAAATCTAGAAATAAAAATAACTACGGCAAAAACTATGACTTAAAACTAAGTACGAGCGATAAAATACAAATATTACGCTAAAACAAATAAAAAGATACAAAATATAAAAATAATCTTAAAGTTGTAAAAAGTACAATTTTTATAAAAATATTATATTTATATTTTTATTTTATAAAAGAATTAATTTATATATAAATAAAACTAATTAAAATTTAAAATACAATTTAATTAAAAATTAAAACTAATTATATTAAACTAATAAAGTAATTAGGGTTTAAAAATAATAATAAATAATATTACCCCGTAATTAAAGCAAAAATAGGGTTTCTATCAGCGCGTCAGAGCAGCTCCGCGAGTTGCGGCGTTTTAAGCCTGCAAACTCCGCGAGTCGTGGAGTTTGCATTTTCGGTTTTTTTTACTTAAGTTTTATATTGTTTTTCTAAAAATATATATATTTATACAAAAATAAATTAAAAATATAGAGTTTCGCCGACTTCCCCGGCAGCGGCGCCAAAAACTTGATGTGGTAGCGTGGGGGTACGTGATAGTACTATATTTTACTACGAAATACGTTACAAATTACACAAGTTTTAATTATTTATTTACAAATGGGATATACCTAAACCTTGCTACAACACTATAGGCAGTGTACCTAATCGTAGAGTAGTATAGTTTTTAGTAAGTCCGGTTCGTTCCACAGGGAGCGAGCTTATTGCACACTATATTTTTAAACAATTATATTTGTAAAAAATATATATAATTATATATAATAATATATAAAAGGGGGTTTACCGTTTAATGACCGGTTTGTCGATTTATATTTTAAGCGAAGCGTATAGTAAATGACAGTATTTAAATAACAATATAAAATAAATAACAATAATTAAAATGACAATAAATAAAAGTACGAGGAAAAATGAAATATATTATGCTTATTTAAACTTCCGTAATCATGATGTTTGACGTGTTATTTTAGTTTTATGCCCATGGGTTAATTGTCCTTTGTCCTGGATTATTTAATATGTCCGTCTGGTTTTTGTCCAAAACAGTCCATCAGTCATAAATATAAAGTGCGAGTGTCCTAGTCAAATTATCCTTATACCCGAAGTTAAATATTCCAACTAATTGGGGACTTAAACTGTAACAAGGTTTTAATACTTTGTTTAATAATTACACCAGGATATCGACTGTGTGTAACCCAAGGTTTTAATACTTTGTTAACAATTACGCCAAGTGTCCTTGTACATAATTTCACCCCTGTTTTAATAATTCCATAGACTATTAATCCATTCCCGTGTCCGGTAAAATGAACGATTATTCGTACATATAAATACCCCGCCCATCGTATCCGATCGAGTGTATATGGTTATTTATGGGTACGTCCAATTGTAAATCTTTATATTAAAATTAACAAACTATTATTTAGTTAAACAAATATAAAGCCCATTAATAGCCCATAGTCTAATTTCCACAAGTGTCGTTCTTTTGTCCAAACCCCAATTATGGTACAAAGCCCAATTACCCAATTTTAGTATTTTAGCCCAACATCATGATTACTTCGGTTCAAATAAGCATAATAACAACTTAGTTACGAGACATTAATTTAAAAAGGAGAACATAGCTTACATTGATTATTTATCGCGTAGTGGTACACGGACAGAGCTCCGACTTTAAAACCCGTAAAAATAACCTTTACATAACCCGAACTAATCTAATATAAAACTACCCTATACTACATATATATATATATATATATATATATATATATATATATATATATATTATATATATATTTATTTATTATTTAGTATTATTATTATTATTTATTTTTTTTATATATATATTAAAATCGAACGAATGCATGGCCTTTTATAGGCATTTTGATTTCTGACAGCTCCACGAGTCGTGGAGTTTTATGCCTGCAAACTCCGCGAGTCGTGGAGTTTGAAAATCCAGCTCAGGATCCTTTGTCTCATAGCTTGTCGACATGATTATATATATATATTTATAATATATAAATAATTTATATAATTATTTATATATTATATTTTATTCTTGTGCATAGTTGACTCATAATTTTTAGTCTGTTGCGTCAGGCGTTGATAGTTGACTCATGTCCCGGTTCCGGATTTTCGAACGTCTTTTCGTATAATTTAATATCTTGTACTTTGCGTTCCGCAACTTGTACTTTTGTCATTTTTAGACGTTTCTCATTAATAAATTGAACCTTTTGGATTGTATCTTGTAAATTTGAGCTTTTTGGACGTTTGTGTCTTCAAATCTTCGTTTTCGTCTTTTGTCTTCGCACTTATTTATTTAAACAATTACAATGAAAATATAATACAATTACATATGAAAACCTATTATTTAGGAGGGATATTGCTATGAAATATATGTTCCTTTTTAGCCTTATCAATCGTCCTTTCGCTCTGCCCATCAGTTTGTGGATGATAGGCAGTACTCATGTCTAGACGAGTTCCTAATGCTTGCTGTAATGTCTGCCAGAATCTTGAAATAAATCTGCCATCCCTATCAGAGATAATAGAGATTGGTATTCCATGTCTGGAGACGACTTCCTTCAAATACAGTCGTGCTAACTTCTCCATCTTGTCATCTTCTCTTATTGGCAGGAAGTGTGCTGATTTGGTGAGACGATCAACTATTACCCAAGTAGTATCAAAACCACTTGCAGTCCTTGGCAATTTAGTGATGAAATCCATGGTAATGTTTTCCCATTTCCATTCCGGGATTTCGGGTTGTTGAAGTAGACCTGATGGTTTCTGAAGCTCAGCTTTGACCTTAGAACACGTCAAACATTCTCCTACGTATTTAGCAACATCGGCTTTTATACCCGGCCACCAAAAATGTTTCTTGAGATCCTTGTACATCTTCCCCGTTCCAGGATGTATTGAGTATCTGGTTTTATGAGCTTCTCTAAGTACCATTTCTCTCATATCTCCAAATTTTGGTACCCAAATCCTTTCAGCCCTATACCGGGTTCCGTCTTCCCGAATATTAAGATGCTTCTCCGATCCTTTGGGTATTTCATCCTTTAAATTTTCCTTTTTTAAAACTCCTTGTTGCGCCTCCTTTATTTGAGTAGTAAGGTTATTATGAATCATTATATTCATAGATTTTACTCGAATGGGTTCTCTGTCCTTCCTGCTCAAGGCATCGGCTACCACTTTGCCTTCCCCGGGTGGTAACGAATCTCAAAGTCGTAATCATTCAATAATTCAATCCACCTACGCTGCCTCATATTCAGTTGTTTCTGATTAAATATGTGTTGAAGACTTTTGTGGTCGGTATATATAATACTTTTGACCCCATAAAAGTAGTGCCTCCAAGTCTTTAATGCAAAAACAACCGCGCCTAATTCCAAATCATGCGTCGTATAATTTTGTTCGTGAATCTTCAATTGTCTAGACGCATAAGCAATCACCTTCGTTCGTTGCATTAATACACAACCGAGACCTTGCTTTGATGCATCACAATAAATCACAAAATCATCATTCCCTTCAGGCAATGACAATATAGGTGCCGTAGTTAGCTTTTTCTTCAATAACTGAAACGCTTTCTCTTGTTCATCATTCCATTCAAATTTCTTCCCTTTATGCGTTAATGCAGTCAAGGGTTTTGCTATTCTGGAAAAGTCTTGGATGAACCTTCTGTAGTAACCAGCTAGTCCTAATAATTGGCGTATGTGTTTTCGGAGTTTTCGGGGTTTCCCACTTTTCAACAGTTTCTATCTTTGCCGGATCCACCTTAATACCTTCTTTGTTCACTATGTGACCGAGGAATTGAACTTCTTCCAACCAAAATGCACACTTTGAAAACTTAGCGTACAATTCTTCCTTCCTCAATACTTCTAACACCTTTCTCAAATTTTCACCGTGTTCTTGGTCATTCTTTGAGTAAATAAGTATGTCATCAATGAAAACAATGACAAACTTGTCAAGGTATGGTCCACACACTCGGTTCATAAGGTCCATGAACACAGCTGGTGCATTAGTTAAACCAAACGGCATGACCATAAACTCGTAATGACCGTAACGTGTTCTGAAAGCAGTCTTTGGAATATCATCTTCTTTCACCCGCATTTGATGATACCCGGAACGTAAGTCAATCTTTGAATAAACAGACGAGCCTTGTAGTTGATCAAATAAGTCGTCGGTTCTCGGTAGTGGGTAGCGGTTCTTGATGGTAAGTTTGTTCAACTCTCGGTAGTCGATACACAACCTGAATGTACCATCTTTCTTCTTGACAAACAAAACAGGAGCTCCCCACGGTGATGTGCTTGGTCGAATGAAACCACGCTCTAAAAGTTCTTGTAATTGGCTTTGCAGTTCTTTCATCTCGCTGGGTGCGAGTCTGTAAGGAGCACGAGCTATTGGTGCAGCTCCTGGTACAAGATCTATTTGAAATTCAACGGATCGATGTGGGGGTAATCTCGGTAATTCTTTCAGAAATATATCGGGAAATTCTTTTGCAATGGGAACATCATTGATGCTCTTTTCTTCAGTTTGTACTTTCTCGACGTGTGCTAGAACAGCATAGCAACCTTTTCTTATTAGTTTTTGTGCCTTCAAATTACTAATAAGATGTAACTTCGTGTTGCCCTTTTCTCCGTACACCATTAAGGGTTTTCCTTTTTCTCGTATAATGCGAATTGCATTTTTGTAACAAACGATCTCTGCTTTCACTTCTTTCAACCAGTCCATACCAATTATCACATCAAAACTCCCTAATTCTACTGGTATCAAATCAATCTTAAATGTTTCGCTACCCAGTTTAATTTCTCGATTCCGACATATATTATCTGCTGAAATTAATTTCCCATTTGCTAATTCGAGTAAAAATTTACTATCCAAAGGCGTCAATAGACAACTTAATTTAGCACAAAAATCTCTACTCATATAGCTTCTATCCGCACCCGAATCAAATAAAACGTAAGCAGATTTATTGTCAATAAGAAACGTACCCGTAACAAGCTCCGGGTCTTCCTGTGCCTCTGCCGCATTAATATTAAAAACTCTTCCGCGGCCTTGTCCATTCGTGTTCTCCTGGTTCGGGCAATTTCTAATAATGTGGCCCGGTTTTCCACATTTATAACAAACTACATTGGCATAACTTGCTCCGACACTACTTGCTCCGCCATTACTCGTTCCGACACCATTTGTTCCTTTCGTTCTATTAACCCCTGGTCCGTAGACCTCACACTTTGCCGCGCTATGACCATTTCTTTTACACTTGTTGCAAAATTTGGTGCAGAACCCCGAGTGATACTTTTCACACCTTTGGCATAGCTGCTTCTGATTGTTGTTGTTGTTGCGGTTATTATTGTTGTTGGGATGATTGTTGTAGTTGATGTTGTTGTTGTTGTTGTTGTTGTTGTTGTTGTTGTTATTGTTGTTGTTGTTGTTGTTGTTGTTGTTGTTGTTGGGCCGTTTGTTGTAGTTGCGATTGATGTTGCGATTGTTGGGATAATTGTTGCGATTATTGTTGTAATTGCTGTTGTTGTATTGGTGATTCTTATCACCGTTTTCCTCCCACTTTCTTTTGACTTGCTTCACATTGGCCTCTTCAGCAGTCTGTTCTTTAATTCTTTCTTCAATCTGGTTCACTAGTTTGTGAGCCATTCTACATGCCTGTTGTATGGAGGCGGGCTCGTGTGAACTTATATCTTCTTGGATTCTTTCCGGTAATCCTTTCACAAACGCGTTGATCTTCTCTTCCTCATCTTCGAATGCTCCCGGACACAATAGGCATAATTCTGTGAATCGTCTTTCGTACGTGGTAAGATCAAATCCTTGGGTTCGTAACCCTCTAAGTTCTGTCTTGAGCTTATTGACCTCGGTTCTGGGACGGTACTTCTCGTTCATCAAATGCTTGAATGCTGACCACGGTAGTGCGTACGCATCGTCTTGTCCCACTTGCTCTAGATAGGTATTCCACCATGTTAACGCGGAACCTGTGAAGGTATGCGTAGCGTACTTCACTTTGTCCTCTTCAGTACACTTACTTATGGCAAACACCGATTCGACCTTCTCGGTCCACTGTTTCAATCTGATCGGTCCTTCGGTTCCATCAAATTCCAAAGGTTTGCAGGCAGTGAATTCTTTGTAGGTGCATCCTACACGATTTTCTGTACTGCTAGATCCAAGGTTATTGCTGGTATGTAGCGCAGCCTGTACTGCGGCTATGTTTGAAGCTGGAAAAGTACGGAATTCCTCTTCATTCATATTCATGGTGTGTCGAGTAGTCGGTGGCATTTCCTTCAAAATAGTCAAATGGAACAAGTTAATCATACAGAATATTAAGAGTAGTTAATAGTATTTCATAGCATAATATAAACTCATTTATAAAAGCTTTTTCTTCATATTAGCGTTTTATAAGTTTAAATTCGGGTAGTACCTACCCGTTAAGTTCATACTTAGTAGCTAATATACAATTCAACTACTACAATTCTATATGAAAAACTGATTATAATAATATTTCGCGTTCAAACTTTTACACAATATTTTACAAACTTACAATACCGCTTATTTTACATATAGCATGAAATATAGCACACAATAAATTTGATACAAGATGGTTGTGAAGATAATTCTAGCTAATACACAAGTCGTTCAGCAAAGACAATAAAGACACGTAATTCATACGTCCAGAAACAAGTCATGCATTCTGGTTTTACTAGGATTACTTCCCATCCTTGGTCTTGTGGAACATAACCGTTATGGCCGTTGATAAGACAGCGTGTTGTAATGTCGTCAAAGGGACGAGGGTTACGTAATGTCCAACAGTCCCGTAACAATCTAAAAACCTCATTTCTTACCCCAATTACCGACTCCGTCACTTGTGGGAACGTTTTGTTTAATAGTTGTAGCCCGATGTTCTTGTTCTCACTTTGGTGAGAAGCGAACATTACTAATCCGTAAGCATAACATGCTTCTTTATGTTGCATGTTAGCCGCTTTTTCTAAATCACGAAGTCCAATATTCGGATATATTGAGTCAAAATAATTTCTTAACCCATTGCGTAAAATAGCATTTAGGTTCCTCAAAATATATGCGTCAAAGTAAACACATCGTAACTTATGGATTTTCCAATGTGATATCCCCCATCTTTCGAACGAAAGCCTTTTATAAACCAAGGCATTCTTGGAACGTTCTTCGAATGTCTTACAAACTGATCTCGCCTTAAATAGTTGTGCCAAAGAATTCTGACCGACTCTAGACAAGATTTCATCAATCATGTCTCCGGGTAGGTCTCTTAAAATATTGGGTTGTCTATCCATTTTGTGTTTTTATACTGTAAAATAGACAAGAGTTAGATTCATAAAAAAAATACTTATTAATACAAGCAATTTTTACATATATCATAAAGCATAAGCACACTATATTACATATATTACACCACACGAATACAACTATCTTATTCCGACTCGCTTGTTTCTTCTTCTTCGGTTTTGGTTTGTTTTGCCAAGTTTCTAGGGATATATGATGTTCCCCTAATACGAGCCGTCATTTTCCACATTGGTTTAGAAAAACCTGGTGGTTTAGAGGTTCCCGGGTCATTGTTACAACTTAAGGACTTCGGGGGTTGACGATACATATAAAGTTCATCGGGGTTGGAATTAGATTTCTCTATTTTTATGCCCTTTCCCTTATTATTTTCTTTTGTCTTTTTAAATTCAGTTGGGGTAATTTCTATAACATCATCGGAATTCTCGTCGGAATCAGATTCATCGGAGAATTGGTAATCCTCCCAATATTTTGCTTCCTTGGCGGAAACACCATTGACCATAATTAACCTTGGTCGGTTGGTTGAGGATTTTCTTTTACTTAACCATTTTATTATTTCCCCCACCGGTTCTATTTCTTCATCCGGTTCCGATTCTTCTTCCGGTTCCGACTCTTCTTCCGGTTCCTCTTCGGGAACTTGTGAATCAGTCCACGAATCATTCCAATTTACATTTGACTCTTCATTATTATTAGGTGAGTTAATGGGACTTGTTCTAGAGGTAGACATCTATCACATAATATCAAACGCGTTAAGAGATTAATATATCACATAATATTCACATGTTAAAAATATATAGTTTCCAACAAAATTTGTTAAGCAATCATTTTTCAAGTAAACACGGTCGAAGTCCAGACTCACTAATGCATCCTAACAAACTCGATAAGACACACTAATGCAGAATTCTGGTTCTCTAAGACCAACGCTCGGATACCAACTGAAATGACCCGTTCTTATTGATTAAAAACGTTCCATATTAATTGATTTCGTTGCGAGGTTTTGACCTCTATATGAGACGTTTTTCAAAGACTGCATTCATTTTTAAAACAAACCATAACCTTTATTTCATAGATAAAGGTTTTAAAAAGCTTTACATAGATTATCAAATAATGATAATCTAAAATATCCTGTTTACACACGACCATTACATAATGGTTTACAATACAAATATGTTACAACAAAATAAGTTTCTTGAATGCAGTTTTTACACAATATCATACAAGCATGGACTCCAAATCTCGTCCTTATTTAAGTATGCGATAGCGAAAGCTCTTAATAATCACCTGAGAATAAACATGCTTAAAACGTCAACAAAAATGCTGGTGAGTTATAGGTTTAACCTATATATATATCAAATCATAATAATAGACCACAAGATTTCATATTTCAATACACATCCCATACATAGAGATAAAAATCATTCATATGGTGAACACCTGGTAACCGACATTAACAAGATGCATATATAAGAATATCCCCATCATTCCGGGACACCCTTCGGATATGATATAAATTTCGAAGTACTAAAGCATCCGGTACTTTGGATGGGGTTTGTTAGGCCCAATAGATCTATCTTTAGGATTCGCGTCAATTAGGGTGTCTATTCCCTAATTCTTAGATTACCAGACTTAATAAAAAGGGGCATATTCGATTTCGATAATTCAACCATAGAATGTAGTTTCACGTACTTGTGTCTATTTTGTAAATCATTTATAAAACCTGCATGTATTCTCATCCCAAAAATATTAGATTTTAAAAGTGGGACTATAACTCACTTTCACAGATTTTTACTTCGTCGGGAAGTAAGACTTGGCCACTGGTTGATTCACGAACCTATAACAATATATACATATATATCAAAGTATGTTCAAAATATATTTACAACACTTTTAATATATTTTGATGTTTTAAGTTTATTAAGTCAGCTGTCCTCGTTAGTAACCTACAACTAGTTATCCACAGTTAGATGTACAGAAATAAATCGATAAATATTATCTTGAATCAATCCACGACCCAGTGTATACGTATCTCAGTATTGATCACAACTCAAACTATATATATTTTGGAATCAACCTCAATCCTGTATAGCTAACTCCAACATTCACATATAGAGTGTCTATGGTTGTTCCGAAATATATATAGATGTGTCGACATGATAGGTCGAAACATTGTATACGTGTCTATGGTATCTCAAGACTACATAATATACAATACAAGTTGATTAAGTTATGGTTGGAATAGATTTGTTACCAATTTTCACGTAGCTAAAATGAGAAAAATTATCCAATCTTGTTTTACCCATAACTTCTTCATTTTAAATCCGTTTTGAGTGAATCAAATTGCTATGGTTTCATATTTAACTCTATTTTATGAATCTAAATAGAAAAGGTATAGGTTTATAGTCGGAAAAATAAGTTACAAGTCGTTTTTGTAAAGGTAGTCATTTCAGTCGAAAGAACGACGTCTAGATGACCATTTTAGAAAACATACTTCCACTTTGAGTTTAACCATAATTTTTGGATATAGTTTCATGTTCATAATAAAAATCATTTTCTCAGAATAACAACTTTTAAATCAAAGTTTATCATAGTTTTTAATTAACTAACCCAAAACAGCCCGCGGTGTTACTACGACGGCGTAAATCCGGTTTTACGGTGTTTTTCGTGTTTCCAGGTTTTAAATCATTAAGTTAGCATATCATATAGATATAGAACATGTGTTTAGTTGATTTTAAAAGTTAATTTAGAAGGATTAACTTTTGTTTGCGAACAAGTTTAGAATTAACTAAACTATGTTCTAGTGATTACAAGTTTAAACCTTCGAATAAGATAGCTTTATATATATGAATCGAATGATGTTATGAACATCATTACTACCTTAAGTTCCTTGGATAAACCTACTGGAAAAGAGAAAAATGGATCTAGCTTCAACGGATCCTTGGATGGCTCGAAGTTCTTGAAGCAAAATCATGACACGAAAACAAGTTCAAGTAAGATCATCACTTGAAATAAGATTGTTATAGTTATAGAAATTGAACCAAAGTTTGAATATGATTAATACCTTGTATTAGAATGATAACCTACTGTAAGAAACAAAGATTTCTTGAGGTTGGATGATCACCTTACAAGATTGGAAGTGAGCTAGCAAACTTGAAAGTATTCTTGATTTTATGTAACTAGAACTTGTAGAATATATGAAGAACACTTAGAACTTGAAGATAGAACTTGAGAGAGATCAATTAGATCAAGAAAATTGAAGAATGAAAGTGTTTGTAGGTGTTTTTGGTCGTTGGTGTATGGATTAGATATAAAGGATATGTAATTTTGTTTTCATGTAAATAAGTCATGAATGATTACTCATATTTTTGTAATTTTATGAGATATTTCATGCTAGTTGCCAAATGATGGTTCCCACATGTGTTAGGTGACTCACATGGGCTGCTAAGAGCTTATCATTGGAGTGTATATACAAATACTACATACATCTAAAAGCTGTGTATTGTACGAGTACGAATACGGGTGCATACGAGTATAATTGTTGATGAAACTGAACGAGGATGTAATTGTAAGCATTTTTGTTAATTAGAAGTATTTTGATAAGTGTATTGAAGTCTTTCAAAAGTGTATAAATACATATTAAAACACTACATGTATATACATTTTAACTGAGTCGTTAAGTCATCGTTAGTCGTTACATGTAAGTGTTGTTTTGAAACCTTTAGGTTAACGATCTTGTTAAATGTTGTTAACCCAATGTTTATAATATCAAATGAGATTTTAAATTATTATATTATCATGGTATTATCATGTATGAATATCTCTTAATATGATATATATACATTAAATGTCTTTACAACGATAATCGTTACATATATGTCTCGTTTAAAAATCATTAAGTTAGTAGTCTTGTTTTTACATATGTAGTTTATTGTTAATATACTTAATGATATGTTTACTTATCATAGTATCATGTTAACTATATATATATCCATATATATGTCATCATATAGTTTTTACAAGTTTTAACGTTCGTGAATCACCGGTCAACTTGGGTGGTCAATTGTCTATATGAAACATATTTCAATTAATCAAGTCTTAACAAGTTTGATTGCTTAACATGTTGGAAACATTTAATCATGTAAATATCAATCTCAATTAATATATATAAACATGGAAAAGTTCGGGTAACTACATATGTCATAACCCGTCCTAAACCATAAGGACAAATATAATAACATATGATTTCATCGCGAGGTATTGACCTCTATATGCGACATTTTTTTAAAGAAAACTGCATTAGTTTTTACAATACAAACCATAACTTTTATTAAAAATACAAAGTTTAAACAACATAATAATGATTATCGTTTAGCGATAATCTTAGCCTTACAAACTTTACATGTGATGATAACAACACGATTTCCAACGTATTTTACATTACAACTTCTCCGATATACAGTTTTATTTTTGACACAAATATGCATACTCAAGATCTTGCTTAAATTCAACATGTTGCAGCGGAAGCTTTTAGTTATCACCTGAGAATAAACATGCTTAAAACGTCAACATAAAGTTGGTGAGATATAGGTTTAATGCCGGCAGCGTTATAAATATAGACCACAAGATTTCATATATAAACATTTTAATAAAAATATTCTAAGTTGTTGAGCACTTGATAACCATACTTAACATTCAATCAACGTCGCATATTCCCTTTATTATGAAATATTACTACACCGTACCAAGTGTAGTCACCGAAACGAAGTACTGTGAAACCGTTGAATACTGGTCGTCCAGTCCGGTTGGGGTTGTCAGGCCCGATAGATCTATCAACAGGATTCGCGTTTACAATACCTCATGTAAATAGTAGTTACCAAGTTACAGGGAAGTATGCCAGTGGTACAACTCAACGTAGAATATATATTTTTAATCACTTGTGTCAATAACGTAAATCATAAAATGCATGTATTCTCATCCCGAAATATTTAGAGTTTAAAAGTGGGACTATATACTCACTTTTGCCTTGAAGGTATTTAACACGACTTGGTCTCCGATAGATATCACGAACCTAACCATATATATAATATATCAACATATTTTCTTTTCAAATAATCGTTACATATATATATATATATATATATATATATATATATATATATATATACTTATAATACTTTTAATATTTTCTTAGTCCGTAGTTAGCAGTCTGTTGTTAATGGTCCACAATTAGTTGCTCAATAAAATAAATAAATACCCCATAGTATTCGTATTGATCAGAATTAATCTCGACCCATGGTACCATGTTGTCAAATGACGTGTTGCGTACATAAAGTACCGTGTTGTCAAATGACGTGTTGCGTACAATCATGAGGTCTTATGATTAATCTTCTCGTGTTGTTTACGGGTGGTCCTGAAATATATAAAATCAAATCATAAGTATAAAATATCATATTAATTAGCAAAAATATGATTAGTTTAGTTTTACTCCAATTAATTTCGTAGCTAAACTAGCTTCGGATACCCGATTTTGTTTTAAGGTGTTCTTTGTAAAAACAAGTTGTATCTTGTTAAGTTAGCATATCATTATGATATATTACAGGTCTTGAAGTATTTTAAAAGTCAAGTTAGAAGGATCTATTTAGTTTGTGAATAAGTTTGAAATCATTCAAACTATGTTCTTGTTGTTATAATTTATAACTCAAAATAAGATAGCTATATAAATATGAATCGAATAAGATTATGAATAAGGTTACTACCTCAGGTTACTTGGATAAAGCTACTGGAAAAGATAAGAAAAATCTTGGAATCAAAAGAGTGGTGGAGTGGGATTGAAAGATTGGAAGTAATCTCCTTGAAATCGGATGACTATATTGATACGTTCTTGAGTAGGTACATGAAGAGAGATTAGGGAGTGAATTAACTTGAAAGAAAATTGAAAATGAAATTGTATGTGTGTGTGTGCAAAATGATGTGATTATGGGATGGATATATAGGAGATTTTAGTTTGTTTTCATGCATATAAGTCATACATGAGGTTAAATGGTTGGTTCCCACATGTAACATCATGTCTAGTGGCTGATCATTGGAGTTTATTGTTGGTATATACTAATAGTAAATACGTATGGAAGCTGGGTATGATACGGTTACATATACCCTAGATATACTTGTAGAAATTTTGAGGAAACGGAACGTGAATTTAAATATGGACGGGTTTATAACTGTAAAAGAGGCTCAAAACCGGGCTTTTATTTTGGGTCAAACCGGGCCAAAATAAAATTTTAAGACATTTTTAATAAAGCTCGACCCCAGCCAGGGGCTCTGCCCCTTGGACCCCGCCAGGGGTTGCCACCCCTTGGACCCCGCTATCGGGGGCGCTGCCCCCGAACCCCCGTCATGATCAAGATAAGTTCAAACAAGTGTGCACTCCATACTTTCCCAAACTTGTTCGCTATTTATCAAGATTATTTTGGTTAACAAATTAATCCCATTACACTTAAATCATATTGGTGACATAAATCACCAACACATTATAGATTATAAGTATATATGTCAAAGAATGTTACATATAGTTATCGTTTTGAAAACTTAAGTTAGTGATCTCAAAATATACTTATAACTCATTGTTGTTAGTACACAATGAGACGTTAAACCATCCTTAAATCATGTTAAATAGGTATAGATATGTATATATACATAATCGTATAATTATCATGTGTTATATAGTTCGTGATATCATCGGTCAAATTGGACGGTCAAACGTTTTGTAAAACTCTTTTCAAAAACATAAGTCTCAACAATTTGGATTGCTTATCATGTTGGTAAGGTTTAATTTATGTAAATATTAATCTCATAAGTATAAAACGATCGGAAAAATCCGGGTCGTTACAGTCTAAAAAGTGAATAGAATACAAAAATAAATACTCCTTCTGTCTCAAAATAACTGTCTTGTTTGCCACGTAATAGGACAAATGGAACATCCTTTTTGTCGGGTAGTACTATTTGATCGGTAAAGCTAATAAAGTGTAAGTGGTCTCTGGCGCAGCCTGCTAATTGTCTGTACCAACTTTCGTGCACCCTGCACCACTACCTGTCAGTTGCATTATGTCTAGATCGTGCATAACCGTTTGTATCGTCCTTTATTGTCCTTGCGACTTTATGTGGCGCTATCCGGTTAGCGCTTGTGTTTGCGCCCCTTTTAGGCGGCGCGTACGCCAAGTATGCCATTTGGTTAGGTAGCGTTTTAATGAACGCTTCACGTTATAATGCTTGTAGACGCGAATGTCATATTTGTAGTTTAAAAGATCTTTGATGGTTAGGCATTTGTTAAGTACGTACTAGTCACGTGTGATACGCGTGTATGAGATATGCGAGTATGCGGTACATCCAGTGTTGTAAATCTCGGAATTTCTCGACGAGATCTCGGTTTGAAAAGTCAGCTGAGAATATTTTTCCATCTCGTTGAGAACTCTCGGTCAACGGGTAAAATCTCGGTTAATGCCACGATTTCTCGAAATTTCTCGCTCATTTTTCGACTTTTCTCTTAATTTCTCGAATTTTCTCGTAATTTTTCGAAATTTCTTCGTAATTTCTCGTTCATTTCTCAGATTTTCTCGTAAAAACTCGTAAAAATGTATATAAATATACATATATTTATGTATTGCATATATATATATATATATATATATATATATATATATATATATATATATATATATATATATATATATATATATACACACATTTGCGCAAAAGTGGGTTACTATTGATGAATAGCAGCCCACTTCCATGCTTAAAAGAGTTGTACATTTCGCTTAAATAGTCGTACCGACTAGCACCCTTTACTAACAAAGGTCAAACACTCCAAAATTCAAGAGCTAAAGTGAAACTTACATATTTCTAAATTAAAAAACTTAATAAAAAAAACTCACCCAAATCTTCAACGGACCACATTTTCTCGCTCGCTATGCGTTAATTTTTTTCGAAACCACGGTTCAACTCGAAATAATTTTACGAACACAACACAACTACCTATACGCAAAATGGACGCTTTTCAAAAAACGCTAAATATCTCGAGCTATTATTCATACATATTTTTTTTTTTAATATCATGTTTTCCCACCGTGTCCGTTCTGGCCTTCCGCTGCGAAGCGCAGGGGCTCATTTACTAGTTTATATATATTTATATTAAAAAAAACTAAAAAGTAAACACAAGTCAACGCTCGAGATATCTCCGAAAATTTTTCGAAATACCGAGATCTCCTAGAAAATGTTAAAACGAGATCTCTCCGAAATCTGAGTTCTCAAAACCTTGGGTACATCAACCTATTTAACAAAAGAAATATGAAAAAATGTCAAGTTAGAGAGAATTGTGAGGGTGTTAATCTACGTGGCAAAATTCTATTGCCAGAGGTAAAACAAATATTCAGTTTTTTTTTTTTTTTTTACGGCGAAAATATTAATATATATATAAAAAGATCGTAAAGATCGGTGTTACAAACAAGCGACAATGATTGAAATTGTAAGGGCTCGCTCTGGTCGTCCTACACATTTGACGAGAACAGTGATTGAATAAGAGCGAGCACATTGAAATTGAAATGATACAAACAACTAGTAACAACCAAACCTAAATCTAATCACAACATAAAACCGGGAACGTGTCTAGCGTCACAATCTCCACTACTAAGAAGCCGCACAATAAAAGGAACGTCGGGCACTCCAGCAGCACCTAACCCGAGACCTGCACTTCAAAATAACCTCTCGTACACGAAGAACCCATAACCCTCCTAATCAGAGACTAACAAGCTCGTCATGAAAGATCAAACCCCGTTCGAGCAGATAAGGATCCCGAGTTTATTGTGTTTGATGTATTTTTAGGGTTTCAAAACATATTTGTTAAATGCTTATTTTAGATGTTGAGCATTCGATGGATAAATATCTGCTTGCAGTAGCTTGTTCACATTTATTTGTTATCTCTAGAGATATTGTGAAAATCACAACCTTATATGATGATTTAAAGCCAAAAAACTGAAATTCATTTTAATAATAAAGGTATCTCTTATTACATACAGTAGTAAGTAGTATTTACAATTTACAATGGCTAATTCATCATCTCTTACTGTTTACAATGAACTTTTGTACTGTATTAAGCTGAAATCGTTCTTGATATCTCCATAAAAAGCCAATAAATCTTTTACTTTGCTTTTATATAAGTTCCATTAGCACTAATCCAATATGAAATCTGTTGTTGATCCTTTTTCATCATTTGATGTAGTAATCAAAAGTTTGGTTAAGGACTCAAAGCCAAATTGACTTGTTAATCATCCTAGTACTCTGCCTTTACAATGCCGGAGCCACGTAACTTCTACGTATTCATCACCTACGACAACCTCACCCAAAACAGCCTCGTGAGTTCCCTTTTTTGTATACTCGGTCTATTCACCATCATCAAAATTATCAATTTTTTTATTCATTTTTTATTACTTTCATGATTTATTTATTTTTATACAATCAGAGAATTCCTATTGAGTTTGATAAAGAACATCAGAAGCAGATTCAGTCGAACGACAACATAATACTAATGGTTTCAGATAACAAGAATTGGCCTATCGGTTGGCATAACTCGACTTATGGCCATCTCTTGCTACAAAAAGGTTGGCCAGAATTTGCTGAGCATTATCGTATCAAGATTGGATATTTGTTACTCTTTAATCATCACCAAAGTTCCAATTTTCATATACAAATATTTGACCGAAACAGTTGTGAGATAACTAGCTTTCCATTTGCTAAATCCTCTCACTTGGAGAAACACATTGATCAACCGTGCTGCAAACAAGTTCCAATGTTCAACAAATGAATGGCAGGATTCTTACGAACTCATCTAGAATACTATATTTCTTTTACAAGATAACATATATATTTGTAGTGCAAGCTTGTGTGTTAGCATAACACATCATTATCCCATTCAACCAACTTTTTTAGTTCTCTTCAAATATATAGGTGGAGCAGCGAACACTCAGTTGGCACCGAAAAGGAGATCAATAATATCAGACAATCGTTATTTTTCAGTTAGAGTAAATGCTCGATCTATAAATCACTGCGGATTGGTAATGATTCTCAATTTGAGATCATGATCTGCTTATTTTTTATTTTTTATTTTTTTTTTTTGGATTTTTGCTAACGTTCATAAAACTGTTGTACAATTCAAAAACAGCCACTATAAGTCAATATATAACCATCATGTACAACCCTTTTATGCACCTTAACAAGGCTCTTAGGCTGTTGTTAGCAAAATCTTTTTTTATTAATCATTTGTTACCATATGATACTATCCCCTGATCCTTTTCTTTTTCCTTCTTTTATATTACAGTATGCAACCATGGCGTTTTGTAAAACATATTTGACCGGTGAAAACGTGTGTAGACTTCATGCTTCAGACACCTGATGGTAAAAACAAGGGTCTAATTCAATTGAAGGCATACGACAGAATTTGTAGACTTTATGGTCAAAACTGGAAGAAATTTTGTAATGACGAGCATCTGGGTGCGGGTGACGTGTGTGCTTTTGAGATGATTAACGAGGTAAAAAAAGTGCTGAAAGTCACCATCGTTCGGGCTAAGCTGCATTGACACAATTTGAAACAAGATTGGGTAAACTTGTGTACTCTGTTGCTCTAATTATGGTAGTGATGTTTATCAAATAGAGTAGCACCACAAACAGTTATACAGCTTATTTTCGCAGTTTTAAATCACCTAAATTCGTATAGTGACTTCGAATTTCAGAAAGAAAAAAAAAAAAATAGACAGTAAAATGTTATAAGCATATTTTCGATGTTGATAGACTCTTCCTTCACTAATCTTGTTATTTTTAGTATGTCTTTCGACTTCGCTATTTCAACAACTGTATCATCTTTTACTTTGTAGACACCAGAGAACCAGTGATGCTACCGATCATTTCTAACGCTACACATGGTTGATCAACCGGTACCTGTTAATTAAAATCCAAAAACAAAACAAAAACAAAAAACATTGTTAGAGATGGTTTTATGACGACAATAACGTCATCAAAATTATATATGGCTGTTTTTGCAGAGAACAGTTTTGAATGTTGGGATAAAAATTAAAAACTGTGTTTTCTTTAGAAACTTAAAAGTTAAAGATTGCAAGTGTAAAACTTACAAAGTGACCAGCTTCAAGAATCCAATAAAAGTGTAAATTTCTGTAAGACTTGGTGAATCCTTTTGTCCTTTTATCATCTCCACAATATAATGGAGTCCTATCAATGTTCAAGAATGTCTTTAGACCTTCCCACCTATGTCATTACAAAAAAGTTGAGGGTAAAAAAGTAAATCTACATTAGAAAAACATATATTATATAACTGAAGGCTATATATGTAAATGTACTTGAGCTTTTCAACCCATGCTTCAGTTCCCTTCGTTGCACATATAACATCAAGCTACAAAAGAACACATTTTATCAACCAGTACTAAACTTTAGTGAAATTTGCATATAAGGCTAGCTATTTTCAAGGGATAAAAAGATCTTACTTGACCATTGTATATAGTCATATTAACTCCCTTGTTTAAAAGTTCATCAACCTATTTAACAAAAGATTTACGAAAAATAATGTCAAGTTATAAACTTTTTTCAATTTTAATCTGTCTTGTTCTTAATCTTTAAAATCTTGCCTCATTAATTCTTGGTCGCATGAAATCGCCTTCTAAGTAACTGAAAACAAGATCTGACTGGCCACCCCATCTGTCAAAAAAACAAAACTCGAATTCATAACATTAGGTATAGGTATTGATTCAAAATTCGGTAAAACAAAATCAAGAAAGTACAAAATAACTTACTCGACGTCATTTGGAATGATCCCGAGTTTCTTTCTAATGGCACCATTCATCAAAAGATTAAGACCACCATTTTCACCCGGTGTCTTCCTTAAAGAATCAAGGTATCTTGAGTACCTTCGTCTCGGGGTTCCTCTCACTAGCTCAGTTGCTGTCGTCGACAATGGATCCATCGCAGAATCCAATAAGAAATTATAAAAATCCTACAATTCATATAAAAAAAAATAAAAAAAAAGCCAGTTAGTAGAGGTGGCAAGATGGGTGGGTTGTATAATGGGTCAAAACACGTTTTGGTTTAAACATGTCATCTTCTAATACAGAAACAGACCGGCTCTGGTTATGTTGATTTTCTAACACTTTTTCATCCATTTTGTTATAAAATATAAATATAATTGAATATAAATGATTACTTAAAACATACTTAAGGATGTTTTCTGCATTAAGTTAACCTTTTGACATGCCAACCTTAACCTGTTTGATCCCCTCTACTTTTAGTTTTCTCCTATGACCTATTTGACCCGCTTAAGATAAAACACAGCCCGTATCGACCCATTCATAAGCAAAAGGGTCAAAATTACGAGAGTTAGGCATTAGTTATTAAGTAACACGTACAACAGAGTTACTACTGGAACCAATGACTCCTTCAAGATCACTCCATGTTTCTGTAGCAGCTTTTAATTTCCCAGTTGCAATTTGCTGCTTTATTTGCTTAACTAGTCTGTTTCCTGACATGCATTTGTCAGATAAAAAAAAAATCAAATCCAATTTTTAATAATATTTTCAAAAACCGACCCGTTTGCTTCGATCAAGCCATTCTCGTCTATTCTTGATACATCCTTCAGAAGAGGACCCCATGATTCCTAAATTTCAATTTGAAAGCTTTTAAAGTAAATATCATGCTCCGTATATTCTGGATTTGTATACTATTTTTTTTTTTATAAATGGCATTTTAAAAGTAAAGTTACCACAAAGTCTTCAGGTGAGATCCAACTATCTCCCAATGCAATGCCTAAACATAAACCATAAAGCCCATTTAAAGTGATTTGATGCATTAACTATTATTGCAGTCGAACCACCATCAATGTACAAATAATTTATTCATGTCCAAATTCTTTAGACAGCCCTTAAGAGTGTCATCAATATATTCCTAAATTTAATTATATAACGATGCACACTGGCATAATGCACAATTGGCTATGTGTATCTTTTTTATTTCCTATTTTTCCAGCATAGAGTGTGTTATATTCGATCTTGCAAAAATGAACCTTTTTGCCACTTTAGTACTTAAAAACTGGCTTTTTATCTTATTTTCATAAGAAAAATGTGTATTTTATTAGAAACTTTATATAAAGTGTGTAATTTGTATACCTCCAAGAATAAGCTTCAACTTTTTATCTTCAATGGCTTTAAGAGCTGAGAGTCCAAGAGTGACTGCATACTTGCCACCATAAGACTCTGCAACTATATAAAGTGGACTCTTTTGAAGTGTTTCATTTCGGTTAAAAATTTCAATAAGCAAAGTAGTTAAATCAGTTGCAGCCTCTTCATCAGTTTTCACCAACACCTCTTTATCCTCAACAAAGCTGTATCCAGTCCCAACTGGATTATCCTAATTTTCCACAAAAGTTACCAAATAATTTAAACAAAATTCACTATATATTATATTTAAATTACTTGTATAAATATAAATTTTTACTCCAAGATTAGTATACCACAAACAATAAATCTGCTTTTCTGAGCCATGTGGAGTTTCTGGGCTTCAAGAAAGAGTCCAGTGGGCCCACTTCTTCAAAATTTCCAGTTCCAACTCCTGATGCACCCTATACATTTTATACAGTAAACACACATATATAGTATTAATCACAAACACATTTACAAGAAAAAAGTTATGGGGTGTTTGGCAATGTTGATTATTTAATGATTTGGATCTGAATTAACTATCTGACACTTGCATAACCACATTCTATGAATACTATTTACTATATATAAACCAGTTATGTGCTACTTGTATACAATATTTAATCAAGTTTTTAAATACTACAATGCCCAAACAGCCTCTATTTATCCAATGGTATAATTATGAGTACTTACAGGACCACCTTGCAACCAAAGAATTATAGGCCATGGATTGTTTGGATCTTCAGTTCTATATGGACTTTTGTAGTACCACCAAAACATATGAGCTTCTATTAAAATGTAAAATCATAAATTAAATTAACATTAAAAAAAATGGAATCTTGAAAATGGGTTAACTGATAGTATAATGAATCTTACTTGGTCTGACTTCAACATAGCCCCAACTTTCTGATCCATCTGAAGTTCCTGAAGATATGACCAATCCTCCATTGAAAAATGGAAGAAATATAAACACAAATAAAACAAAATGAAATGAAGCCACAAAATGAAACTTCCCCATTTCAAGGAAACTATCAAAGAATCACAAACCAATGATGTTTATTTATTCATTTATAAAAATAGATAAATAAGTAAGACACTTATTGTGTATGGTGGATCTGCTTTTACAATACCCTATCACTAATAAATAAAAGGTGTTAACTTTTTCAAATGCTCTTGTAGTAACATCAAAATAAAAGTTTGGGTATAAAGGAATTTAATGATTTAATTAGATGCAAGGTAAAAAAATGTGAATTTATGAGGAAGGGATTGAGTGTTAGAAGGGTCGACTGCTGTCAAGAAAATGACTTGTGACCTATTCATCTGATCATATTTCTACTTCTTAACTAGCCTAGTTTATGAATATGCGTTCGGCACTCAATCTAAAAAATTAAGTAAAAACAGAAAAAACCAACTGGTCCTTTACTTTTTAATTTTTTTTAATTTTTATTTATTTTTATTTTTTTACATTTTGTTTTTTTTTGTTTTGCAAAATAAATTATATATAGATAGAAATAAGAACAAATAATCGAAACGATGAAAAGCCCAAGTTCTTTCACGGAAGCATCTTCGGCCATGCGTAAGATAGGCAACCGACCAGGGTTAAAAAATTAGAAGTGCTCAAAGATTTGAAAATTTTTATATATTATATTATATATACATATATATGTATGTATGAATGTGTGTACAACTGTACGTGTATATATGTGTGTATGCGCGCGTGCGAGATATAAGAGAAATAATACAAAGTGAAGAAGAAAAAGAAGCAACGTGATGAATTATATTAAGTTGTTTCTTCCTCTTCTCTTTTTTTTTTACTTCACCATGATCACTGCCATATATATATATATATATATATATATATATATATATATATATATATATATATATATATATATATATAGTGGTAGGATCAAGAGGGAAGTAACCATTCGGGGGGAAGCGGGGGGAAGCAAAAACTTTTTATTTTTCATTTTTTGAAAAAACTTTGTTCACGAACATTATAGATGAGATGAAAATATGAACATTTAGTAGAGACACTTTGTGATAAATGTTTTTATTTTGGCGGGAAAACGCTCGAAGAAGTAATATATAACAATTATCGTGTTTTTCGAGCGTATTTTGAGGTTTTAGCTATTAGGGTTTAGATATTAGGGTTTAGATATTAGGGTTTATAGGGTTTAGATATTAGGGTTTAGAAATTTAGGGTTTAGGGTTTAGATTTAGGGTTTAGATTTAGGATTTAGATTGAGTTTTTAACACGAACGGTTTAGAGTTTAGGGTTTAGGGTTTAGGGTTTGGTGTTTTGGGTTTATGGAATAAATCCAAAACACCAAACCCTAAACCCTAAACCCTAAACTCTAAATCGGGCTAAATTTTACTTCACAAAACATGAAAAAAAAACGTTCATATTCTTCACGAACAATATTATCTTGAATGTTATTTTTGTCGATCGTTTTCCCGCCTAAATAATAACATTCATCAATAGGTGTCTCTTCTAAATTTTCATATTTTCGTGTGATCTTGATGCCGGAAAAAAAAATTTCAAAAAAAAAAAACGAAAAAAAAAAAATTTGCTTCCCCCCGATTGGTTACTTCCCCATAGATCCTGCCCCTATATATATACATATATATATATATATATACATATATATATATATATACATATATATATATATATATACATATATATATATATATACATATATATATATATATATATATATACATATATATATATATATATATATATATATATATATATATATATATATATATATATATATATATATATATATAATAGGGTGAGTATCCAGAGAGAACTAAGGGTATGAGAGAACTCATAAGACTCACATACTAAGATGCAGATTGACTCAATCTGTGTGCAGATTGACTAAATCTGTGTGCAGATTGAGCCAACCTTTGTGCAGATTGACTCAATCTGTGTGCTGATTGAGCTCAATTTGTGAGTTCTATGGGTTCTCTCACACCCTTACTTCTCTCTGGATCCCTTCACTATATACATATATATATATATATATATATATATATATATATATATATATATATATATATATATATATATATATATATATATATATATATATATATATATATATATATATATATATATATATATATAAGATCCAGAGCTAAGAGATGGTCTTGGGGATAAGTGATTTTGTGATTTTTATATCTTTAGTTCTACAACTCCGATTTAAAAAAAAAATGGTATCAATTTTCATTGTATAGATTCAGAAATTTTTTTTTTTTTAACTGGCTTGTTAACATTTATCTGATGTATGCTAACAGTTGTTCATACACCAGATGTATAATAACAAAAAAAAAAATAGAAAAAATGACTTTTGATTAATGAATAACAGTGTTTAGGGTTTAGTAATTAGTAATTAGGATTTAGTAATTAGGGTTTAGAAATTAGGGTTTAGGGTTTAAATTTAGGGTTTAGAATGAGTTTTTAATACTAACAGTTTAGAGTTTAGGGTTTAGAGGTTAGAGTTTAGGTTTTAGGTAAACCCAAAACACTAAACTCTAACCCATAACCCCTAAACTCTAAATGGAATTAGAAAGATGATAAATTACACTTGAATAGTAATCTCGGTATTGTTATACCTAGTCAAAAAACCTTCATTTATATGTGTTTGATTGTTGATTGCATGAGAACTTGATTAAGATTGCCTTTAAGCTAGTAACTGGAGATGATCTAATTAGGTTCATTAGCTTATCGATTTGTCAGCCTAATTACATGTTGTCTTAGTCTCTATCATAAGATTAAGATGATATGTATCATGTGATTATTCAAATGCTATGAATTAAGATGTTAACTTTGAACATCCACTTAGTTGACATATGCTTTAGGGCCTACTTTGCGTATTTTATGTGATTTGTAGCTTAGCCTTTTAGGAATAGTGATTGGTCTATGATTACTATTGTCACGACCCTACTTTTTTCGTTATGTTTTACCGTTTATTATTTAACGTCCGTTAATTGTTATTCGTGCCACGTCATTTCTATGACCTATATTATTATTTTTGTAATAATATATTAAATGTTATGTGTTAAATGATTATTTGTATTCATATTTTAATTCGTACGTTTCTACGTGTCGTGGATTTCTATCCGGCGAATCTTTTCGGTTTTCAAACCAACGGTCAAACTTTTGGGATTTTTAAATCCAAATTATTTTAAATATGATATTTTAATGTCATATGATTATATATAGTGTTTATATATTTTATTCGTCGCGTATTTGTTATCTCTCCGAAAAATTAATCGCGTAATAGCGTTTTCGCGTTTCGGGCTTCGATCGGGCGTTCGGGACACAAGCAATTATACATTAAACAAAATTAGGCCATGGGGCCCACCCCATGCCCTCCCATTCAGCCGAACCCATGGGGAGGGGTATACCCCCATTTGATTTTCTTTTTGCAATTCATTTTTACATTATCTCATTTTTACACTACAAACCTAATTCCATTTTGCTCTCATCCTTCTTCTCCTTCCTCTCTAGGCTGTCGCCACCATCACCCTCCATCATCATCATCTCACAAAAATTGTTAATCATTTCTTAAAGCTTTCAACACAATCGGATTCTACACAACGATCTCTACGCGTTCATATTACTTGATTGTTGATTAGGGTATAAACCTTAACCCTAACTTTTTGATCTTTTCATTATTTTAATGATTTTATATGTTATTATTATAGTATAGTGCTTGTATGATGTTGGATTATTGATTGTATGCATAGAATCACTCGTTAATTCATGATATCGGTTTGATTGATTTTGGACAGCGGAGTATTTGACCATTTCTGTAAACTAAACTGATGTTTTTGTTAAATTAAAGTATTTAGATGTGTTCCTCTCATCGATATATTAATTTTAGACTCCGGATTCATGTTATTTCGATTCCCGGAGCTTAAGTTATGATTAAAATGGTGTTTTCATGAAATCAAAACATAAAAATGAATGTGTTCAGGTTTGGCCCAACTTTGTGACCACTTTTGGAGTCTCTAGGGTGTACTAGTGTATTAGGATTGATAATTGGATGAACATTCATGTTCGGGTCATCGAAATCCGAGCCACGAATCACCCTGTATGACTAAAACATGTTTTTAGTCGGATTAAAGTCCCAAGTTGAATTATAGCTGTTGGTCACAACTTGGGGGCTGTTCTTGGGATGTTCTTGCGTGTACTAATGTGTTGGGTGGTTTGGCTAGGCAAAGATGTATATAAGACTCGCCGAAAACCGATACCCGGGGCTCAAGTTATGACCCGATGAACTTTTAATTAAAACTTATGGTTATAAAATGGAACTTATGATATAAATAATGATTTTAATTATCATTAAATTACCTATTATATAAAAGTAATTAATTTAATTTAATACTTATGATATATATATTTAATATATCATTTATTAATTACATTATGATTTAATTAAACATTTAATTAAACTTATAATTAATAATACTTTTATTATTAATGAAAAAAAATACTTATGGTAAGTATTAAACTTATGTTATGAGATTATTATAATAAGACTTATAATAAGGATTAATTAATTATTTAATTATTATAAGACTTAGTTATTATTTAATTATAATTTAATTATTAAATACTTATGGTTTAATAATTATAATTAAATACTTATGATATGATTAATAATTCATTATTAATTAATAATACTTATGATATGATTAAAAATTTATTATTAATTAATAATACTTATATTATGATTAATATTTAATTAATTAATTAAATACTTATATTATATTAATTATATCATTTGAACTTAAGGGCTATGAAAAAGAGAGAGAGAATGAGAGGAGAGAGAGGGCGAGGTGAGAGAGATCAGAAATTTCATCCAGGCACGAGAGAGGTAAGGGATCGATTCAATGGAAGACTACAGGATTGTTTGAGAAGCCTTTTCGGAATCCATTTGACTTCATTCATGTTTTTTAATTTCCCTGAAAGCTGGAATGTTTCTGAGTTGTGGAGAGTATTCAAACCATTCGGTGATGTTCGTGATATCTATATGGCTGGGAAGAGACTCAAGGGGGACATCGATTTACTTTTGTTCGATTCACTCATGTTTCTGATGCAGAGCTTCTGCTCTCTTCCTTTAGTAGAATCATCTTTGCTTTTCATTGTCCCATCAAGATATACAAGGCTTATGAAAGGAAAGATGACGTCGACTTAAGGTACAAGATTAATATAAATAAGGAGTTCAAGGCTCATAAGAGTTTCAATCTCAGGGACCACATGCCATTCAATCAAGTGGTAGACAATAGAAGTTTTAATCTCAAGGACAATCTGAAGAAAGCTACTGACCTGAGGGATACCTTAAATAATATACGTGGGGAGAAGTCCACCGAAACGAAGAAAATAATTAAAATGGTACTCATCAGTGACTCAATGCGAATCCCTCATCTTGCTAGAAGATCTATTATTGGTTCGGTAAAGATTGGCAATTTATTAAGCAGATTGTTGGTCTTAGTAGGACAGAAGGCATGAATAATTGTGATATTAAATACCTTGGAGGATTAGAAGTTCTCTGGGTCTTTTACTCATCCATTAAAGCTGAGAAGGTTCTTAACAATCGAAATCATGGAATTCATATATGGTGTAACAATTGTAGAATGTTTAGTCAACCCTACAATCTGTGCAACCGTTTGGTTTGGGTTAAAGTTATTGGTGTCCCTGTTGATTGCTGGAATGTTCAGGTATTCTCCATGATTTCAAATGCGTGGGGGGAAATCTTAGATACTGAGAACTGTTCCATTACACAAGATGACCAAAATCTTGATCAAGGTTGGGTACTTGTTCGTACTAGATGCTTATCTTTTATAGGGGAAGAAGTGGAGGTAGTTGTTAGGAAGCAAGCTATTCGGGTTTACGTAGAAGAGGATAAGTCCAAAGTTGTCACCATGGACATTGAGGAAGAGGTGAATTTGGATAATCAAGACTGCCCTAATGAGGATCACGTTCAACCTGCTAATCCTATGGAGGATGATAAGGATGATGTCGATTTTGTTGGGGATACCTATGGAAATTCAGATGATGAAGGTCATTTTATCCCTTGTGAATCTGATTTTGAAGAAGAAAAAGAGGATGAAGATCCAATAATCGAAGAAAAGGCGAAAGAGGAAAAAGCGAAAGATGATTCTCCGGCGAAAACTCAGGCGAGTAACCCAGATTCCGGTAAGTGTCAAATTAAGGTTGGTATAAATGTCGAAGATGAAGAGTCTCATTGCCTAGGGCTGCGTAATCTTTTCCAAGAAGATGCCATTAATGATGATTGTGGTGATAACGGCCTTAGCAATTCCAAGAAGCATGCGGATGCTTGTGATATTAATGCTCACGTGGACCTAGGGCAGTCCAATATACATGAAAATTCCATTCCTGGTACAAACATTGAAATTAGTTCGGACCTAATTCTGCCTTACACCGATTTGGGCCCAGTTAATGTGGTTTCAGGAAGTCCAATGGGCCCCAGGGCTGGGTGCCCACCAAGCAAAGATGAGACTTCAAGCCTAATTATAAGGGATGCTAATGAGAGCCCAATAAACAACGTGGTTAACTATCCAATTGAAAGTGATGTCTGTCCAGACACTTTCAATAAACCCCCAATTGATCAATACGATTGCAACTATGATGATACCACTCACGATCGCACGATAATACCCTCAAGTGTTCAATCTCCAATTCCAAAGCCGAAGGTTAGTAAGTCATCAAAT
This sequence comes from Rutidosis leptorrhynchoides, assembly GCF_046630445.1. Taxonomy (NCBI): domain Eukaryota; kingdom Viridiplantae; phylum Streptophyta; class Magnoliopsida; order Asterales; family Asteraceae; genus Rutidosis; species Rutidosis leptorrhynchoides. The sequence goes on from NC_092333.1 coordinate 172,889,961, forward strand.
TCTAATCCTAAACTAAAGTTGGGCAAGAAATTGAGATCCAAAGAGTGTAATTGAGGTTCCAATTCGGTGAAAAAGCCATGTTGTTGGTCGAATGTCAGGAGGTGGAAATCATCTTCTAGATTACTCAATACAAGAAGACTGCGAGAACTGTTAACCATGATAACAAACCTCTAAGTTCTAAATGCTCATCGTGTGCAAATAATGTCTCAAATTTGAAATCTTCTGCAGGCTTTCAAGGTGTGTCTGCCTCTAATAATTCAAGTAAGTCCGTTTACTCGATTGGGGTCCACGAATATGGCTACAGATTGGGGTTAAAGTGGAAGGAGAAGGCTCCTTCCATCTAATGTACTTGCTAGTATTTCGATTTGTTGGGGTTCCAATGAAGATAATTTCATTGAACATTAGGGGTTTCGGGATCGGAAGCCCGGATGATAAAGTCGGGTGGGTTAAACGATTAATTGCAAAGGAAAAGCCAAACTTTTTAGCCTTAGAGGAGACCAGACTTAATTTGGTCAATGATCGTTGGATTCAATTTTTGTGGGGTTCCTCTGATTGCAATCTTTTGCAACTTGAAAAGATTGGTTTAGCAGGTGGACAGTTACTGACTTGGGACACTATTTGTTTTGAGGCGATAAATGTTATTAGGTTCAACGTTGATCGGATATTAGGGGTACAAGGTATATGGAAAGACTCGGGTGATACTCTTAATGTTGTGAATGTTCACGGGCCGCATGATGATTTAAAAAAGGTTATGTTTTGGGATGACCTCTCTAATAAATTGTGTAATAGTGATGAAGCGTTTATCTTATGTGGGGACTTTAATGAAGTTAGGGAGAACTCGGAAAGGTTTAACTGCGAATTTGTCGAAGCAAGGGCCAGGAGATTTAATGAGTTTATTTCCAACAACCGACTAATGGATATTCCAATGGGGGGGAGAAATTTCACTCGGGTTAGTGATGATGGGGTTAAGTTTAGTAAACTTGACCTTTTTTGGTTAATGATAAGTTCTACAATCTTTGGTGTGACCTCACGGCGGTAGTTTTGGATAGACACCTCTCGGACCATTGTCCAATCATACTTAAAGATGAAGAAAGGAATTTTGGCCCGAAGCCCTTCAAAATCTTTGACTCTTGGTAAGATGACGATGAAGTTGACAACATCATAGCAGCAGCTTGAAACATCTCAGTTCAGACCAAAGTCAGAAAGGATTGTACATTCCGGGACAAGTTGAAAAATGTTAAAAATGCATTGCGTACTTGGAGTAATAAATTTAATTGTATAGATGGCGAAATTGAAGCTCTAAAGGCCGTTGCGAACAACTTAGAACTAAAAGCCGAATTGCATACTCTAAATGATGATGAACAGGTTCTTTGGAGAGAGTCGAGAAAAAAATAGTTGGAAAGGTCAAGACAAGTATGCTCAAGCAAAAATCACGAGTTAAGTGGATTGTGGATCGTGATGAAAACTAAAAATATTTCCATAATATTGTTCGAAGGAACAACAATAATAGGAATATTCAAGGGTTAACAATAAACGGGTTATGGAATGATTCGCTTGTGGATATTAAAGCTGCATTTTTTGACCACTACAAAAAAATGTTTGAAGAACCGATCACCTTGAGACCAAGTATGGAGGACCTCAATTATCCTTCATTGACAGCAGACAGCAGCCTTACTCTTGAATTACATTTCGATGAAGCCAAGACTAAATCTTCCATTTTTGATTGTGGAAGCACGAAGGCCCCGGGCCCCGACGGCTTCAACATGCGATTCTATAAAAAATATTGGGAGTTAATTAAGGCGTATCTCATCAGTGCCATACAATGGTTTTGGGAAAAGGGAGAATTCTCGAAGGGGTGCAACACGTATTTTGTTACACTTATACCTAAGAAGTCGGATTCGCTTACCTTAGGTGATTATCGACCCATCAGTTTAATTGGCAGCTACTACAAAGTAATTGCTAAGATTCTTTCGAATAGGCTAAGAAGGGTAATCCCGTCTCTTGTGGGTTCGGAACAAAGCGCCTTTATTAAGCATAGGTTTATTTTGGACGGCGATCTCGTTGTTAATGAAAGCATAGATTTCTTAAGGGCAAAGAAGATGAAGAGTATCTTGTTCAAGGTCGATTTCGAGAAGGCGTTTGACTGCCTAAACTGGGATTTTCTTTTGGAGGTCATGAAATGTATGGGGTTTGGATCTAAATGGAGAATGTGGATACATTCTTGCTTAAAATCCGCGACAATCTCGGTTTTGGTAAATGGCTCCTCGACAAGTGAATTCTCACTTGGAAGGGGAATAAGGCAAGGGGATCCCTTGTCACCTTTTCTTTTTATTTTAGCGGGTGAAGGGTTAAATATTCTCTCTAAAGTGGCTACCGAGAAGGGACTATTCGAGGGTGTCGAAATAGGGAGTAATAAGATTCATCTATCACACCTCCAATACGCGGATGATACTATTTTCATTTGTAAATGGAGCCGTGCCAATGCGTATAGTCTTCAAAACCTACTCAAATGCTTTGAACTAGCATCGGGGCTCAAGGTTAACTTCCATAAAAGTTGCCTTTACGGGATTGGTGTAGATGGTGATGAAATCAATCAAGTGGCGGGGAGATTGGGGTGTAAAGTAGGCTCTTTCCCCTTCACATACTTAGGGTTGCTAATTGGTGAGAAAATGTCAAAACAAAAGAATTGGAACCCCGTTATTGATAAATTTAAATCTCGGCTTTCGAAATGGAAAATGCGAGTGTTGTCATCCGGTGGAAGAATTGTGCTAATCAAATCGATCCTTAATAGTCTTCCCTTATATTACTTCTCTCTCTTTCGTGCACCACAAAGTGTGTTAAAATTACTTGAGAGTGTGAGGCGAGATTTTTTTTGGGGTGGGGCGGATACGAATCATAATATCTCGTGGGTTAAATGGGAAAATGTTGTTGCACCTTACAAAATTGGGGGGGGGGGTGTTAAATATTGGGTTGCTAAAGCACAAAAATTTGGCTCTTTTGGGGAAATGGTGGTGGAGGTTTTTAACCGAAACCAACTCACTTTGGTGTATTATTATTCGTAGCATTTATGGCCTGTGTGGCGGCTTGGGGTTAGGTGCCGAAGCAATTCGATCCCTAAAACTGAGTGTGTGGCGTGATATTCTTATGACGGGTTCTGAAATTACAGCGCTGGACATTCCATTCAGAGATTCATTTTTCAGACGAGTGGGAGACGGATCTTCAACATGCTTTTGGGATGATAACTGGACTGGGAGAGGGAAGCTGAGGGATATATTCTCCAGGCTATATAGGCTGGAAATTTCAAAATAGGCTTTGGTAAGAGATAGATTAAGGTGGGCCGAATCAGGCCCTAAGTTCGTTGGCAATTGGGCCCGTGAACCTTCTGTCCGAGCTGCGGGTGATCTAGCTGAACTTTCAAAAATCGTAGAAGACTACGGATTTGATCGAGACTCAATCGACAAATGGAGATGGACACTCTCAGGTAACCAGAAATTCTCGGTTAAGAGTCTGTCCTCAATTATCTCGGATCAATTCTACACGGGTAATTCCTCATCTCCTGAAACTTTACTCAATAACTTTGTTCCAAAGAAAATTGAATTATTTGTATGGCGAGCATTCTGAAAAAGGTTACCTGTTAGAATTGAACTTAATAAGTGAGGGGTAGACTTAAACACCGTTCATTGCCCGTTGTGTGATGATGCTCTAGAAACCGTGAAGCATTCTTTAATTTTTTGTAGTAAAGTTATGGAAATCTGGAATCGAATCTTCTCATAGTGGGGTTTCGGGTCAATGTCGAACTTTAGCATTAACGAAATCCTTCGTGGGAATGGTCCGACTCAAGTAACTTAACATGGGAAAAAGTTGTGGCAAGCGGTAGAATGGGTGTGTGCCTATCTAGTGTGGTTAAATCGGAACAATGTGGTCTTTCGTGGAAAAGGATGGAACACACCAGTGGCGATCAACAAAATTCAAGTGAAGTCGTTCGAGTGGATATCTCATAGATCGAAAGGAGGCAAATTTGATGGGTTAACTTGGTTGAACAACCCTAGCGTTTATCTATCTTAATTGTATGTAATTCGTGTATGTATTATTCGGTTGCATACTTTGCAGCCGATTGTGTTTCTAGCTTGATGTATCTTGTGCCTTCCGGCCATTATACTAAACTTTGTATATCTTTTATGGTATATAAAATCTCGTTTTGCCTTTCAAAAAAAAAAAAAAATATCATTTGAACTTATGTTAACTTTAGTAATTCACTTAATTTAATTAAACTTATGCTATGACATAATTATACATACATAACTTTAAATAACATTATAACATATATTATTATTATAACTTATACTTTAAAAATTAATGTTGACAATGTTTGACCAAGGTTGACTTTTGAGTTGACTTTCGGTTGACTTTGACTTTTAGTTGACTTTTATTGACTTTCTAATTAAGGAAACTTTCTTAAGTTATAAAATTTCCATAAATAGCAACTTTCTAAAAATAGAAACTTTCCTAAAATAGAAACTTTCCAAAAATGGAAACCTGCTAAAAATAGAAACTTTCTAAAAATAGAAAGTACGTGTCCTTAAGCTGTTCTGATCAAACCGAAGCATATTGAGTGTTGTTCTATGTTTACTTTCAACAAGTACTATAGATATCATACTAATACTTGACCTAAGTTAGTTATTTATATCGACCTGCTTTATTTATAGGTCGGCGTTGTGATCATTCTTGATCACTTTACTTCATTTGCTGTTTGCTTTTTGTGTGGTTACTTCATTTTCTTTAAGGTGAGTTATAGTCCCGTTTTTCATACTTTTAAAGTATTTTTGGGATGTGATTACATGCATTTTTGTTTTACGTTTAGACACAAGTGACAATTAAATTTAAATTATTCATTATGAGTTGAACAAAAATGTTCCCTAGTCTGGTAATTGTAATCACTGGTTTCTACTGGTGAACGCGAATCCTATGAATAGATCTATCGGGCTTGACAACCCCATTTCGAGCTAGTCGCGCTAGCAATTTATAATCGGAATGTATTAGTACTTCGTATTTATTTGAAGATACACATGTTCAGTGTATATATTGTGTTTGTCAAGGGTAAGAAAATGGTTAAGTGGTTACCAGGTGGCTCATAGATAATGGAATAATATTTTATGTTTTCTAACATTTCAAATCTTATGGTCTAAAGATTATTCGTTTATTTAAACCTATAATTCACTCAACATTTTTGTTGACAGTTTACTCGCACGTTTTCACAGGTACTTGATTTGTTTGGTGCTTTCGCTGTGTTAGAAGTGTCTGCATGCATTTGGGCAGATTTTGTTAAACGTTTTATGAAACATTGAACTTGCATTCTCTTTTGGATTATTAAATTGTGGGTATTTTATTGACAGTGTTTTATGTCAACTTTGGTTATTTAATATGTTGGGTTTGTTTAAACTGCATATTTTGGTAAATTTCCTTTTTGAGAAACTTTTTGAATAAAAGAATGCAATGTTGTTTATTAAATTCATTTAAAGTTCGATCAAGATGTAGAACCAAGTGACGGAGCCGTTAAGTGTACTTGACGGGGCCATCACAGTTGGTATCAGAGCTCTGGTTGTAGGGAATTAGGCTGCATTAATGTGGTTTACCCTTGGTCTTTAGGGTGCATTAGAGTCTAGTCAACAGCCCGGCCTTTCTTGATATAGCACTATTATGCATTTCATTTCGTATGAGAAATAACATAAGCAATTTATTTCTATTTTATATGTGGTTTGTGGTTTTACTGTTTGCAGATGTTGGCTTCCAGCAACAATCCGTTCCTACTCCCGTTTCTCCGTCTGCCGCCCGTTGTCGTGCACAGCAACCTTATCTGAGGGACCCTGTTAACTATTACATGGCTACCAGGACTCATATGACTAGGGCGTATAGGAACGAGACTCGCATTAATGCTCTTAACGACTGTATGCGTGTCTTGCCTCATACAGAGGTGATGGATGAGATTAGAGCTGATATGGATACGTTCGTTAGCTTTAAGCATAGGATCGAGTTCAAGACTAGGAAGCGTAACCGAGAGGTGAACGCTAAGTTCGAGGCTCTTGAGAGCGTGATTCGTGGTCTAAAGACAGAGTTGGAGGAAGTGAAAGGAAAGTTGAGGAAGTATGAGACTCCTGACGAGCCTTATACCGGCCCAGCTTATCACACCCGCTCCAAGCAGATGTGATGTGATGTTCATGAGCGATTATTTTATTTCATAGACTATTTGTCCTTTTATACATTCATTTTTGAGTGATGTACGGCGTTTTTTGCCGCGGATTTTGTTATGGGATATTTTCATTTATGTATGGATGGTTATTTCTTTTATAACATCTGGTTATCATTATCATATTTTTATTCTGGTGTTGTGACTCTTGGCATGTTATATTATGCGTAATATAGTTGATGTATGTTAGGTGCTATGTATGTTGTATGATTTTCATCATAAAATATGTATGCATGCGGTAGCTATTTCTATAACTATCATAACTATCATGTTATTACTCATAGTGTTCATTGACTATTATTCTAATGGTTAATCTTTCTGTGTTCGATCTATTCCTTTATAACACTGGCATTATTCTTAGTACTAACGGTTGTGTTATTCTGTTTTGAAGATCATTCCTCCCCGTGAGTCCAACGAAGCTCGTATGCAACGCTTAATTTCTGAAGGGATTGCAGCTGCTATGGCAGCTAATGCTAATGCCAATGCCAATAATCAGGTGGGATGCTCCCACAAGACTTTCATGGCCAGTCTTCTACAAGAATTTAGTGGCACCGAAGGACTCATTGGACTTACTCGTTGGTTTGAGAAAGGTGAGTCTATTTTTTGGGTTAGTAGAGTCCGTGATGAGGACAAGGTTAGTTTCGCCAACTGCACTCTTAAAGACATTGATTTAACTTGGTGGAATAATTTGGTTAGTAGTTTGGGTAATGATGCTGCTTATGGTTTGTCTTGGAATGATTTTAAAGAGAGGATGATCACCCGTTATCGTCCCAGGGGTGAACTTAAGAAGTTGGAGACTGAGCTTAAGAATTTTGTTAGGACCCCGAAGTTGTATAGTGTTAATGTGAAATAAGCTTAAATGATGGTTCCTTAGAAGAGGGCTATATAAGGAACCTAAGTAGTCCTAATTAGATAGCCATTGCATTGTAACTGAGTTCTAGAAGCTGTGGAATGTAAATCTTATTGATTCTCTCTCATACCGAGTCTCCTTTACACTTACCGAATCTCATTCTAACTTGTCTTTTCTTCTTATCTCAACATGATCTGACCTATCATTTGGTATCAGAGCTTCTAGGGAGTGATATTACATCACTAGATCGATCCAGAGATTGAAGATTACAGAATCTGAGCACTCTCAGTATATTGAATCAGATTCGGTATAATCGAATCTGATAATCTGACATTCAGATTCTTGTGATAAGTTCAGCGAAGGTGTATTAGGTTGATTAGAAAGAGTTTCAATCATCATTACAGCTTTTTAACATCAATTATGAAGAATCAAGTTGATTTTTAGAGTTCGTGGCTAAAACTCTCGGTATTCATCATTTCAAGCTTGATTCTGTAGTTTAGTAAAGATTTGAGGTTTCAGTTGTGATCGTGAGGTGTTTAATCACATTTCTGACGGTTTAATTTCATCAATTCTTCAAGTTTTGAAGATTTGATCTACATTCGGTATCGTAACTGCCATACCGAATTTGCTTCAAAGCTATTAATTCTCAATCAGTGTTGCAGATTGTGGTGTGTTTGTGATTCTATCACATTCGGTTTGGTCATACGCAGCTAATTGGTGTGATTTGAGAAAGGATTCGTTTGAATTCTAAGTTTTCATACTTAGACTCGGTATTGTCAACTGCTACAGTTGATGTTATGCGAGGTGTATACGAAATAGTTATATTTTTATTGCGAAATACTATTAAATACGATACAATTTTACACAAGTTATTTATTTATTTATAGAGTAGATATACCTAAACCTTGCTACAACACTATAGGCAGTGTACCTAATCGTAAAGTAGTGTAGTTTTTAGTAAGTCCAGTTCATTCCGCAGGGAGCTAGCTGAGTTTAACGCTATATTTATTTTAAACTATATTTGTATCAATATATATATAAGTAATATTATTATTATTATAAAAGGGGGTTTTTACCGTTTAGTGACCGGTTTGTCGATTTTATGTCTTAAGTCACAATTAAAACCTAATGTAAAATATTAAATATAAATACAACTTAATTTAAAGCGTAAAGTAAATTACAATAAATAAAATTACGATAATTAAAAGTGCGATAAATAAAATGACGATAAATAAAATTGCAATAATTAAAAGTACGATGAGATATAAAATAAAGGAATTATGCTTATTTAAACTTCCGTAATCATGATGTTCGACGTGTTGATTTTAGTTTATTACCATGGGTTAATTGTCCTTTGTCCTGGATTATTCGATATGTCCATATAGTTTTGTCCATAATAGTCCATCAGTCATAATTATAAAGTGCGAGAGTCTTCGTCAAATTAACCTTATACCCGAAGTCAAATATTCCAACTAATTGGGGATTCGAACTGTAACAAGGTCTTAATACTTTGTTTAATGAATACACCAGGTTATCGACTGCGTGTAATCCAAGGTTTTAATACTTTGTTAACAATTACACAAATTACCCTTGAATGTAATCCACCCCTGTTTTAATGAGTCCAGTGACTATTAATCCATCCCCGTGTCCGGTCAAATGAACAATAATTCGTATTTATAAATATCCCGCCCACCGTACCCGATTAAGCGTATGTGGTTATATATAGATACGTCAAATTGTAACCTTTATATTAAATTAACGAGGTATCGTTTAGTTAATATAAAGCCCATTAATAGCCCATAGTCTAATTTCCACAAGTGTCGATCTTTTGTCCAAACCCCAATTATGGTACAAAGCCCAATAACCCCGTATTTAATATTTAGCCCAACATCACGATTACTTTGATTTAAATAAGCATAATAATAACTTAGCTACGAGACATTAATTTAAAAAGGTTGAACATAACTTACAATGAGTATTAATCGCGTAGTGTTACACGGACAGAATTTCGACTTACAAACTTAAAACATTCGCCACTATAACCTTATTATTATTAAACTTAAATTAAAATTATAATTATAAAATATATATATATATATATATATATATATATATATATATATATATATATATATATATATATATATATATCGTATATGATATGAGATAGGAAAAGAAAAAGGTGTAATGAAATCGATCAGAATGCGCGGCCTTTTATAGGCCCACTTTGAACTGTTGTGCTCTGCGATTGCGGTTCTTTTGTGCTTCACAGCTCCACGAGTGCGGAGCTTTGGATTCCAGCTCACCATAGTGATTTAAATAAGGGCTGCTTTTAATTATAATATATAATAATATATATAATTAATTATATATTATATTATATTCTTGTGCATAGTTGACTTATAATTTTTGGTCCATTGCGTCACGTGCTGATAGTTGGTTCATGTCTCGGTTCCGGATTTTCGAACGTCCTTGCGTATTATTTAATATCTTGTACTTTGCGTTTCACGGCTTGTACCCTTGTAATTTCTAGACGTTTCTCATCAATAATTTGAACCACTTGGATTGTACTTTGTACTTTTTAGCTTTTTGGTCGTTTGCGTCTTCAAATCGTCGATTCTGTCTTTTGTCTTCACCTTTTATTATTTAAATGAATATTACTTGGAAATAGAACAATTGCAACTAAAAGCTTGTCTTTCTAGAAGGATAATGCTATGAAATATATGTTCGTTTTTAGCATTATCAACAGATGACATTCGGTATCCTATACATTCGGTATCTTTGATATTTTGTGTGATACTAACTTGTTTCCTTGTGTAGCAAGGTTACAGAATCTAGTTCAAAGGAATTGAATTGTGTTTGAATTCAAATTCATACAGAATCTGACTACCGAGTCAGATACCGAATCAGAATCTCGGTATCACTTAATTCATTGGTTTTAAGTGTTCTCAGGCTACAAATCTTGTGGTTACCGAATCTATGCTGAATCTGGGTGTGTTACTTGTATTTCTGATCAGTTTCTGATACAAAATCTGGTTTACTGAATCTACTACAGTACAGAATCTGTACCGAATCTGCTACAGTACCGAATCAGATACCGAATCTGACAATTTTGTTAGAATTGTTGTGATTTTTCATCCTAGATTTGTGTAATACCGAATCTTTACCAAATCTACCTCATTTTCATGATGTCTACTCAAGATACTTTGATCATTGGATCAGATTCCCGTCCTCCAGTATTGTTTGATGGCAAGTATACTCAGTGGCTTCACCGAATCACTCAGTACAGAGACTATAAGGGTGAGAAATCAAAGTACATATGGGCTTCTCTGAGAGATGGTCCATTTGTAGATTATCATCTGGATACTGGTATGCCAAATTCAGTCTATGAACTTTCTGGTGATAAACGTGAGAGAGCTCAGGGTGACATAGAGGCAAAGAACATTGTTATGCAAGCTATCCCATATGAGTTGTTTGAAAATGTTGATAGCAACACCACAACAAAAGATATATGAGATGAGATCAAACTGTAGTGACCCGAACTTTTCCTTAATTATATATATTAAATGATATCTAATATTAACATGATTAAATGTTTCCAACATGTTAAGTAATCAAACTTGTTAAGACTTGATTATTTGTTATGAGTTTCATGTAGACAATTGACCACCCAAGTTGACCGGCGATTCACGAACATTAAAACTTGTAAAAATGACATGATGTTATATATATATGGATATATATATATATATGGTTAACATGAGATTATGTTATGTAAGAGTCTCACTAGGTATATTCACAATGTGTGATATACATAAAAATGAGAATTTTGAATTATGAAACTCGAAACGATATATATAACGATTATCGTTATAACAACGTCTTACTAAATACATATGTATCATATTAAGATATTGTTACGCTATATTTAACATGATAAAATGATAATTATATATATCATTAAGTATATTAATAATGAACTACATATGTAAAACAAGACTACTAACTTAAGAATTTTGAAACAATATATATACGTAACGATTATCGTTGTAATAGTATTTTAACACACACACACACACACACACACACACACACACATATATATATATATATATATATATATATATATATATATATATATATATATATATATATATATGATGTTAAGATATATTTATACACCATGTTATTATGATAACATAACAATTTAACATCTTATTTAAGTATTATAACAATGGATTAGTTACATTTAACAAGATCGTTAACTTAAAGGTTTCAAAACAACACTTTCATGTAACGACTAACGGTGACTTAACGACTCAGTTAAAATGTATATACATGTAGTGTATTAATATGTATTAGTACACTTTTGAAAGACTTCAAGACACATATCAAAGTACTTCTACTTAACAAAAATGCTTACGATTACTTCCTCATTCATTTTCATCAATAATTCTACTCGTATGCAACCGTATTCGTACTCGTACAATACACAGCTTCTAGATGTATATACTATTGGTATATACACTTCAATGATCAGCTCCTTAGCAGCCCATGTGAGTCATTAAACATGTAGGAACCATCATTTGGCAACTAGCATGAAATATCTCACAAAATTACAAAAAATATTATAAATCATTCATGAATTATTTACATGAAAATAAACTTACACATCCTTTATATCTAATCCATATACCAACGACCAAAAACACCTACAAACACTTTCATTCTTCAATTTTCTTCATCTAATTGATCTATCTCAAGTTCTATCTTCAAGTTCTAAGTATTCTTCATATATTCTATAAGTTCTAGTTTCATAAAACCAAGAACACTTTCAAGTTTGCAAGATTACTTCCAAGCTTTCTAATCCATTCCAAGTAATCATCTAAGATCAAGAAACCTTTGTTACTTACAGTAGGTTATCTCTCTAATTCAAGGTAATACTCATATTCTAACTTTGATTCAATTTCTATAACTATAACAATCTTAATTCGAGCAGAAATCTTACTTGAACTTGTTTTCGTGTCATGATTCTACTTCAAGAACTTTCAAGCCATCCAAGAATCTTTTAAAGTTAGATCATTTCTTGTCACTTCCAGTAGGTTTACCTACTAAACTTAAGGTAGTAATTATGTTCATAACATCATTCGATTCATACATATAAATCTATCTTATTCGAAGATTTAAACTTGTAATCACTAGAACATAGTTTAGTTAATTCTAAACTTGTTCGCAAATAAAGTTAATCCTTCTAACTCGACTTTTAAAATCAACTAAATACATGTTCTATATCTATATGATATGCTAACTTAATGATTTAAAACCTGGAAACACGAAGAACACCGTAAAACCGGACATACGCCGTCGTAGTAACACCGCGGGCTGTTTTGGGTTAGTTAATTAAAAACTATGATAAACTTTGATTTAAAAGTTGTTCTTCTGGGAAAATGATTTTTATTATGAACATGAAACTATATCCAAAAATCATGGTTAAACTCAAAGTGGAAGTATGTTTTCCAAAATGGTCATCAAGACGTCGTTCTTTCGACTGAAATGACTACCGCTTATAATATTGACTTATAACCTGTATTTCTGACTATAAGCTTATACTTTTTCTATTTAGATTCATAAACTTAAGTTCAATATGAAACCATAGCAACTTGAATCACTCAAAACGGATTTGAAACGAAGAAATGACGGGTAAAACAAAATTGGATAAATTTGCTAGTTTTAGCTACGAAAATTTTGTAACAAATCTTGACTGAACATATCCTAACTAAATTATATTGTATTATACATATTATGAAATCTTGGGATTCCATAGACACGTATACAATATTTTGACATATCATATCGACCCATCTATATATATATTTCAGAACAACCATAGACACTCTATATACAGTAATGTTTGAGTTAGCTATACAGGGTTGAGGTTAGACACTGGGTCGTGGATTGATTCGATATAATATATATTGCTTTATTTCTTCACATCTAACTGTGAACAACTAGTTGTAGGTTACTAACGAGGACTGCTGACTTAACAAACTCAAATCATTAAAACGTAATAAAAATGTTGTAAATATATTTTGAACATACTTTGATATATAAATATATATATATATATATATATATATATATATATATATATATATATATATATATATATATATATATATATAAATATTTGTTATAGGTTCGTGAATTGACCAGTGGCCAAGTCTTACTTCCGGCAAAGTAAAAATCCGTAAAAGTGAGTTATAGTCCCACTTTTACAATCTAATATTTTTTTTGGGATGAGAATACATGCAGCTTTATAAATATTTTACAAAATAGACACAAGTACGCAAAACTACATTCTATGGTTGGATTATTAAAGCGAATATCGCCCTTCAATTCTGGTAACCTAAGAATTAGGGAAATGGCCCCTAATTGACGCGAATCCTAAAGATAGATCTATTGGGCTTAACAACCCCCATTCAGGTTATGGATGGTTTAGTACTTCGAGATTATTATACAGACGAAAGGTTCTATTTTGGAGATATTCTATGCATTAAGTTAACGTCGGTTACCAGGTGTTTAACATATGAATGATTTTTATCTCTATGCAGTTTGCGAAATGCCTGATATGAGATGTGTTATAAAAATGAAATCTTGTGGTCTATTATTATGATTTGATAATATATAGGTTAAACCTATAACTCACCAACATTTTTGTTGACGTTTTAAGCATGTTTATTCTCAGGTGATTATTAAGAGCTTCCGCTGTTGCATACTAAAATAAGGACAAGATTTGGAGTCCATGCTTGTATAATATTGTGTAAAAACTGCATTCAAGAAACTTATTTTTGATGTAATATATTCTTATTGTAAACCATTATGTAATGGTCGTGTGTAAACGGTATATTTTAGATTATCATTATTTGATAATCTATGTAATGCTTTTTAAACCTTTATCGATAAAATAAAGGTTATGGTTGTTTTAAAAATGAATGCAGTCTTTGAAAAACGTCTCATATAGAGTTCAAAACCTCGCAACAAAATCAATTAATATGGAACGTTTATAATCAATATGAACGAGACATTTCAGTTGGTATCAGAGCGTTGGTCTTAGAGAACCAGAAATTTACATTAGTGTATCTTATCGAGTATGTAGGATGCTTTAGTGAGTCTGGACTTCGACCGTGTTTACTTGAAAAATGATTGCTTAACATTTTTGTTGGAAACTATATATTGTTAACATGTAAATATTATGTGATATATTAATCTCTTAACGTGTTTGATATTGGGTGTTAGATGTCTACCTCTAGTACAAATCCCATCGACTCACCTAAGTCGAATTTAGTTTGGGAAGATTCACAAATTCCCGAAGAGGAACCGGAAGAAGAGGAACCGGAAGAGGAGGAACCGGAAGAGGAGGAACCAGAAGAAGAGGAACCGGAAGAAGAGGTTCTGAAGGAGGAAATATTAGGAACCACAGAAAAACAGACAAATAAAAGAAAACCCTCAACTAATGGACCAAAATTAGTAATGGTCAATGGCATTTCCGCCGAGGAAGAAAAATATTAGGAAGATTACCAATTTTCCGATGAATCGGATCCCGATGAGGATTCTGATGATGCTATAGAAATTACCTCGACCTAATTTGAAAAAGCAAAAGAAAATAATAAGGGAAAGGGCATCAAAATAGAGAAACCTGATTCCAACCCCGATGAACTTTATATGTATCGTCAACACCCGTATTTCTTAAGTTGTAACAATAACCCGGGAACCTCTAAGCCACCAGGTTTTTCTAAACCATTTGTGAAAACAACGGCTCGTATTAGAGGAACATCATATATCCCTAGAAAATTAGCAAAACGAAACAGGTCCGAAGAGGAAGAAACTAGTGAGTCGGAATAAAGAGTTGTAATCATGAGGTGCAAAATATGTAAAATAAGTGTGCTTGTACTTTTCTTGTTGTATGTGAAAATTACTTGCATTATTTATTAATTATCTTTTACGAATCTAACTCTCGTCTATTTTTACAGTATAAAAACAAAAATGGATGTTAAGGATAGACAATCAAAAATTTTAGAAGACCTACCCGGGGACATGATTGATGAAATCTTGTTTAAAGTCGTTCAGAATTCGTCGGCACAATTATTTACGGCGAAGTTAGTGTGTAGAACATTTGATGAATGTTACAGGCATGCCTTAGTTTATAAAAGGCTTTCATTTGAAAGATGGGATATATCACATTGGGGACAACGCAAGTTACGCCGTGTTTTCTTTAAAGCGTTAAATGCGGGGAACCCAAATGAAATTTTTTGCTACGGGTTGAGAACCTATTTTGACTCAACATATCCCAACCTAGGACTTCATGAGTTAGAAAGAGCTTCTAACATACAACATAAAGAAGCATGTTATGCTTACGGGTTAGTGATGTTCGCTTCTCACCAAAGTGAGAAAAAGAACATCGGATTACGAATGTTAAATAAAACATTCCCACAAGTGACAAATTCAGTAGTTGGGTGAGAAACAAGGTTTTTAGATTATTACGGGGCTGTTGGGCATTACGAAACCCTCGTCCTTTTGACGACGTTACAACATGCTGCCTAGCCAATGGTCATAACGGTTATTTTCCACAAGACCAAGGATGGGAAGTAGTCTTAGTAAAACCAGAATGCATGACTTGTTTCTGGACTTATGAATTACGTGTTTTTATTGCCTTTGCTGAACAACTTGCGTATTAACTAGGATTGTTGTCACAACTATTTTGTATCAAAGTGATTGTGTGCTATACTTCATGCTATATGTATAATAGCGGTATTGTAAGTTTGTAAATTTTTGTATAAATGTTTGAACGCGAAATATTATTATAATCAGTTTTTTATATAGAATTATAGTAGTTGAATGGTATATTAGCTACTAAGTATGAACTTAACGGGTAGGTACTACCCGAATTAAAACTATAAAACGCTAATATGAAGAAAAAACTTTTATAAATGAGTTCATATTATGCTACGAAATACTATTGACTACTCTTAATATTCTATATGATTAACTTAATTCTTTTGGGCTACTTTTGAAGGAAATGGCACCGACGACTCGTCAGAATTTGAACATGAGCGAGGAAGACTTCCGTGTTTTCCTTGCAGCAAACATAGCCGCAGTACAGGCTGTAATGCAAAACAATAACAATAACTCTGAATCTAGCAATGCAATAACGCCACAAGAAATCGTGTAGGATGCTCCTACAAAGAATTCATTGCCTGTAAACCTTTGAAATTCGATGGAACCGAGGGTCCAATCGGATTGAAATGGTGGACCGAAAAGGTTGAATCGGTGTTTGCCATAAGTAAGTGTACTGAAGAAGACAAAGTAAAGTACGCTATGCATACCTTCACAGGTACTGCGTTAACATGGTGGAATACCTACCTAGAACAAGTGGGACAAGATGCTGCGTACGCACTACCGTGGTCAGCATTCAAACATCTGATGACTGAGCAGTATCGTCCCAGAAGCGAGGTCAACAAGCTAAAAGTAGAGCTTAAGGGATTACGAATACAAGGATTCGATATTACCACATATGAACGACGATTCACGGAGTTGTGCTTATTGTGCCCGAGAGCGTTCGAAGATGAAGAGGAGAAAATCGACGCATTTGTAAAAGGGTTACCAGAAAGGATCCAAGAAGATATAAGTTCACACGAGCCCAATTCCATACAAAAGGCGAGTCGAATGGCTCATAAACTCATAAATCAAATTGAGGAAAGAGTTAAAGAGCAGACGGCCGAAGAAGCCAACACGAAACAAATCAAGAGAAAGTGGGAAGAAACCAGTGACAAGGGTCACAATTTTAATAATCAACACAACATTCATAACTACAATCGCACCAATTTTCGCAACAACAAACGCAACAACAACAACCACCCCATCAACAACTACAACAACCGTTTCAACAACAATAACAACCGCAACAACAACAATCCCAAAAATAACAACAAGAGGCAGAAACCATGTCAGAGGTGTGAAGGATACCATCCGACTGGGCTCTGTACGGCAGTGTGTACTAAGTGTAAAAGAAAGGACCATGGTACGACAAAGTACGAAATCTACGGATCAATGGCAGGGGGAACAAATAATGCCGGAACAAGTTATGCCGACATTACCTGTTTTGAATGCGGGAAGAAGGGCTATTACAAAAATGCGTGTCCAAATCAGGGGGATAATAATGGGCAAGGCCAAGGAAGAGTCTTCAACATTAATGCGGTTGAAGCGCAGGAAGACCCGGAGCTTGTTACGGGTATTTTTCTTATTGATAATACATCTGCTTATGTTTTATTTGATTCGGGTGCGGATAGAAGCTATATGAGTAAGGATTTCTGTGCTAAAATAAGTTGTCCATTGACGCCTTTAGATAATAAATTTTTACTCGAATTAGCAAACGGTAAATTAATTACAGCAGATAAGATATGTCAGAATCGAGAAATTAAACTGGTTAGCGAAACGTTTAAGATTGATTTGATACCAGTAGAGTTAGGGAGTTTTGATGTGATAATCGGCATGGACTGGTTGAAAAAGGAGAGAGCGGAAATCGTATGTTACAAAAATGCGATTCGCATTGTAAGAGAAAAAGGAAAACCCTTAATGGTGTACGGAGAAAAGAGCAACGCGAAGCTAAATCTTATTAGTAATTTGAAGGCGCAAAAACTAATAAGAAAAGGTTGCTATGCTGTTCTAGCACACATCGAAGAAGTAAAACCCGAAGAAAAGAACATCAATGATGTTCCCGTCGCAAAAGAATTTCCCGATGTATTTCCAAAAGAATTACCGGGACTACCTCCACACCGATCTGTTGAATTTCAAATAGATCTCGTACCGGGAGTAGCACCAATAGCTCGTGCTCCATACAGACTCGCACCCAGCAAAATGAAGGAACTCCAAAGCCAATTACAAGAACTCTTAGAGCGTGGTTTCATTCGACCACGCACATCACCATGGGGAGCTCCTGTTTTGTTTGTCAAGAAGAAAGATGGTACATTCAGGTTGTGTATCGACTACCGAGAGTTGAACAAACTTACCATCAAGAATCGTTACCCACTACCGAGAATCGATGACTTATTTGATCAATTACAAGGTTCGTCAGTTTATTCGAAGATTGATTTACGTTCCGAATATCATCAAATGCAGGTGAAGGAGGATGATATTCCAAAAACAGCTTTTAGGACGTGTTATGATCATTACGAGTTTATGGTTATGCCATTTGGTTTGACTAACGCACCAGCTGTGTTCATGGACCTTATGAACCGAGTGTATGGACCATATCTTGACAAGTTTGTCATTGTTTTCATCGATGACATACTTATCTACTCAAAGAATGATCAAGAGAACGAAGAACATTTGAGAAAAGTGCTAGAGTTGTTGAGGAAAGAAAAACTGTACGCTAAGTTTTCAAAGTGTGCATTTTGGTTGGAAGAAGTTAAATTTCTCGGTCACATAGTGAACAAAGAAGGTATTCAGGTGGATCCGGCAAAGATTGAAATCGTTGAAAAATGGGAAACCCCGAAAACTCCGAAGCATATACGCCAATTTTTAGGACTAGCTGGTTACTACAGAAGATTCATCCAAGATTTTTCCAAAATAGAAAAACCCTTGACTTCATTAACGCATAAAGGGAAGAAATTTGAATGGAAGGATGAGCAGGAGAAAGCGTTTCAATTGTTGAAGAAAAATTTAACTACGGCACCTATATTATCATTGCCTGAAGGGAATGATGATTTTGTGATATATTGTGACGCCTCAAAGCAAGGCCTCGGTTGTGTATTAATGCAACGAATGAAGGTAATTGCTTATGCGTCTAGACAATTGAAGATTCACGAGCAGAATTATACGACGCATGATTTGGAATTAGGCGCGGTTGTTTTTGCATTAAAGACTTGGAGGCACTACTTATATGGGGTCAAAAGTATTATATATACCGATCACAAAAGTCTCCAACACATATTTAATCAGAAACAACTAAACATGAGGCAGCGTAGGTGGATTGAGTTATTGAATGATTACGATTTCGAGATTCGTTACCATCCGGGGAAGGCGAATGTGGTAGCAGATGCTTTGAGTAAAAAGGACAGAGAACCTA
This sequence comes from Rutidosis leptorrhynchoides, assembly GCF_046630445.1. Lineage (NCBI taxonomy): Eukaryota > Viridiplantae > Streptophyta > Magnoliopsida > Asterales > Asteraceae > Rutidosis > Rutidosis leptorrhynchoides. The sequence goes on from NC_092333.1 coordinate 172,909,179, forward strand.
TACGGGTAAAAGCTATGAATATAATTATTTGTACTAACCTTACTACTCAAATAAAGGAGGCACAGCAGGGTGTCGTAAAAGAAGGGAATATGAAGAATGAAATACCCAAAGGATCAGAGAAACACCTTAATATTCGAGAAGACGGAATCCGGTATAGAGCCGAAAGAATTTGGGTACCAAAGTTTGGAGATGTGAGAAAAATGGTACTTGGGGAAGCACATAAAACCAGATACTCAATACATCCCGGAGCGGGAAAGATGTACAAGGACCTCAAGAAACATTTTTGGTGGCCGGGTATGAAAGCTGATATTGCGAGATATGTAGGAGAATGTTTGACGTATTCTAAGGTCAAAGCTGAACATCAGAAACCATCAGGTCTACTTCAACAACCTGAAATCCCAGAATGGAAATAAGAAAATATTACCATGGATTTCATTACTAATTGCCAAGAACTGCAAGTGGTTATGATACTATTTGGGTAATAGTCGATCGTCTTACCAAATCAGCACACTTTCTGCCAATGAGAGAAGATGATAAAATAGAGAAGTTGGCGCGATTATATTTAAAGGAAGTTATCTCCAGACATGGAATACCAATCTCTATTATCTCTGATAGGGATGGCAGATTTGTTTCAAGGTTTAGGCAGACACTGCAACAAGCATTAGGGACTCGTCTAGACATAAGTACTGCTTATCATCCACAAACTGATGGGCAAAGTGAAAGGACAATGCAGACCCTTGAAGACATGCTACTAGCATGTGTTATCGATTTCGAAAACAGTTGGGATCGACACCTACCGTTAGCAGAATTTTCCTACAACAACAGTTACCATTCGAGTATTGAAATGGCGCCGTTTGAAGCACTTTATGGTAGAAAGTACAGGTCTCCGATTTGTTGGAGTGAAGTGGGGGATAGACAGATTACGAGTCCGGAGATAATACAAGAAACTACCAAGAAAATCATCCAAATTCAACAACGATTGAAAACCGCCCAGAGTCAACAAAAGAGCTACGCGGACAGTAAAAGAAAAGATATAGAATTTGAGATTGGAGAGATGGTCATGCTTAAGGTTTCACCTTGGAAAGGTATTGTTCTATTTGATAAACGGGAGAAACTAAATCCAAGGTACATTGGACCATTCAAGATTATAGATCGTGTCGGACCAGTAGCTTACCAACTTGAGTTACCTCAACAACTCGCGGCTGTACATAACACTTTCCATGTCTCGAATTTGAAGAAATGTTTTGCTAAAGAAGATCTCACTATTCCATTCGACGAAATCCAAATCAACGAAAAACTTCAATTCATTGAAGAACCCGTCGAAATAATGGATCGTGAGATTAAAAGACTTAAGCAAAACAAGATACCAATTGTTAAGGTTCAATGGAATGCTCGTAGAGGACCTGAGTTCACCTGGGAGCTTGAAGATTAGATGAAGAAGAAATACCCGCACCTATTTCCAGAAGATTCGTCAACACCTTCTACAACTTAAAATTTTGGGGCGAAATTTATTTAACGGGTAGGTACTGTAGTGACCCAAACTTTTCCATAATTATATGTATTAAATGATATCTAATATTAACATGATTAAATATTTCCAACATATTAAGCAATCAAACTTGTTAAGACTTGATTATTTGTTATGAGTTTCATGTAGACAATTGACCACCCAAGTTGACCGGCGATTCACGAACGTTAAAACTTGCATGATGTTATATATATGGATATATATATGGTTAACATGAGATTATGTTATGTAAGAATCTCACTAGGTATATTAACAATGTGTGATACACATAAAAATGAGAATATTGAATTATGAAACTCGAAACGATATATATAACGATTATCGTTATAACAACGTCTTACTAAATACATATGTATCATATTAAGATATTGTTACACTATATTTAACATGATAAAATGATAATTACATATATCATAAGTATATTAACAATGAACTACATATGTAAAACAAGACTACTAACTTAAGAATTTCGAAACAATATATATACGTAACGATTATCGTTGTAATAGTATTTTAACATATATATATGATGTTAAGATATATTTATACACCATGTTATTATGATAACATAACAATTTAACATCTTATTTAAGTATTATAACGATGGATTAGTTACATTTAACAAGATCGTTACCTTAAAGGTTTCAAAACAACACTTTCATGTAACGACTAACGGTGACTTAACGACTCAGTTAAAATGTATATACATGTAGTGTATTAATATGTATTAGTACACTTTTGAAAGACTTAAAGACACATATCAAAGTACTTCTACTTAACAAAAATGCTTACGATTACATCCTCATTCATTTTCATCAACAATTCTACTCGTATGCACCCGTATTCATACTCGTACAATACACAGCTTCTAGATGTATATACTATTGGTATATACACTTCAATGATCAGCTCTTTAGCAGCCCATGTGAGTCATTAAACATGTGGGAACCATAATTTGGCAACTAGCATGAAATATCTCACAAAATTACAAAAAATATTATAAATCATTCATGAATTATTTACATGAAAACATACTTACAGATCCTTTATATCTAATCCATATACCAACGATCAAAAATACCTACAAACACTTTCATTCTTCAATTTTATTCATTTAATTAATCTCTCTCAAGTTCTATCTTCATGTTCTAAGTGTTCTTCATATATTCTATAAGTTCTAGTTTCATAAAACCAAGAACACTTTCAAGTTTGCAAGATTACTTCCAAGCTTTCTAATCCATTCCAAGTAATCATCCAAGATTAAGAAACCTTTGTTACTTATAGTAGGTTATCTCTCTAATTCAAGGTAATACTCATATTCAAATTTTGATTCAATTTCTATAACTATAACAATCTTAATTCGAGCAGAAATCTTACTTGAACTTATTTTCGTGTCATGATTCTACTTCAAGAACTTTCAAGCCATCCAAGAATCTTTTGAAGCTAGATCATTTCTTGTCACTTCCAGTAGGTTTACCTACTAAAATTAAGGTAGTAATAATGTTCATAACATCATTCGATTCATACATATAAAGCTATCTTATTTGAAGATTTAAACTTGTAATCACTAGAACATAGTTTAGTTAATTCTAAATTTGTTCTCAAATAAAGTTAATCCTTCTAACTTGACTTTTAAAATCAACTAAACACATGTTCTATATCTATATGATATGCTAACTTAATGATTTAAAACCTGGAAACACGAAGAACACCGTAAAACCGGACATACGCCGTCGTAGTAACACCGCAGGCTGTTTTGGGTTAGTTAATTAAAAACTATGATAAACTTTGATTTAAAAGTTGTTCTTCTGTGAAAATGATTTTTATTAAGAACATGAAACTATATCCAAAAATCATGGTTAAACTCAAAGTGGAAGTATGTTTTCCAAAATGGTCATCAAGACGTCGTTCTTTCGACTGAAATGACTACCTCTTATAATATTGACTTGTAACCTGTATTTTTGACTATAAACTTATAATTTTTCTATTTAGATTCATAAACTTAAGTTCAATATGAAACCATAGCAACTTGAATCACTCAAAACGGATTTGAAACGAAGAAATGACGGGTAAAACAAAATTGGATAAATTTGCTAGTTTTTGCTACGAAAATTTTGTAACAAATCTAGACTAAACATATCCTAACTAAATTATATTGTATTATACATATTATGAAATCTTGGGATATCATAGACACGTATACAATGTTTTGACATATCATATCGACCCATCTATATATATATTTCAGAACAACCATAGACACTCTATATGCAGTAATGTTTGAGTTAGCTATACAGGGTTGAGGTTGATTAATATATATACTTTGAGTTGTGATCGAGTCTGAGACTTGTAGACACTGGGTCGTGGATTGATTCGAGATAATATATATTGCTTTATTTCTGCACATCTAACTGTGGACAACTAGTTGTAGGTTACTAACGAGGACTGCTGACTTAACAAACTCAAATCATTAAAACATAATAAAAATGTTGTAAATATATTTTGAACATACTTTGATATATATATATATACATATTTGTTATAGGTTCGTGAATCGACCAGTGGCCAAGTCTTACTTCCGGCAAAGTAAAAATTTGTGAAAGTGAGTTATAGTCCCAAATTTACAATCTAATATTTTTTTTGGGATGAGAATACATGCAGCTTTATAAATGTTTTACAAAATAGACACAAATACGCAAAAGTACATTCTATGGTTGGATTATTAAACCAAATATCGCCCTTCAAGTCTGGTAACCTAAGAATTAGGGAAATGGCCCCTAATTGACGCGAATCCTAAAGATAGATCTATTGGGCTTAACAACCCCCATTCAGGTTATGGATGGTTTAGTACTTCGAGATTATTATACAGACGAGAGGTTCTGTTTTGGGGATATTCTATGCATTAAGTTAACGTCGGTTACCAGGTGTTCAACATATGAATGATTTTTATATCTTTGCAGTTTGCGAAATGCCTGATATGAGATGTGTTATAAAAATGAAATCTTGTGGTCTATTATTATGATTTGATAATATATAGGTTAAACCTATAACTCACCAACATTTTTATTGACGTTTTAAGCATGTTTATTCTCAGGTGATTATTAAGAGCTTCCGCTGTTGCATACTAAAATAAGGACAAGATTTAGAGTCCATGCTTGTATGATATTGTGTAAAAACTGCATTCAAGAAACTTATGTTTGATGTAATATATTCTTATTGTAAACCATTATGTAATGGTCGTGTGTAAACGGTATATTTTAGATTATCATTATTTGATAATCTACGTAATGCTTTTTAAACCTTTATCGATAAAATAAAGGTTATGGTTGTTTTAAAAATGAATGCAGTCTTTGAAAAACGTCTCATATAGAGGTCAAAACCTCGCGACGAAATCAATTAATATGGAACGTTTATAATCAATATGAACGGGACATTTCACAAACAATAACAAGAAAGTTATGATATGTCAGATGTTACTAAACTGAATAAGGCTCTGGGATTTTATGAATATTTCAAGCAGAAACCTGATGAACCACTTAAGGATACCTACCGTCGTTTCAATGGTGTTCTCAATGAGTTGAAAAGGTGCAAGATCATAAAAGTAAATGCTGAAGTCAACATGAAATTTCTCAAAAAGCTCAATGTTGATTGGCTTCCGTATGGAACCATTGTTCGATCTACCAAAGAGATTGATAAGTTGACTATTCATGAGCTTGTTGGAGTTCTTATGCAGTTATGCATTACCAACCTGAAGTGTCTAAACTTCAAGAAGGAAGGAAAGAGTCATCTCCAAGTGATCCTCTTGCTCTCATTGCCAAAAAGAAGAGCAAATCATTTACGACTTCCAAAAGTTTGTCCAAGAAAGTGCTTGTTGAAGAATCAACTGATTCTGAAGAGTTGAATCTTTCTGATGTTGATGATTCTCACCTTGAATTAGTCAAAATGGCAGCCATGTTCACAAAAGCCTTGAACAAACACAAGTTCAAAGGCAAATCAAGCAATCAACACAAGAACTCATCGTCTTCCTCGTACTACAAGAAAGCTAATCACTCAAAACAACAACAACGTGCTGATGATTCCAAGAAGGATGAATCAATCTGTTTCAATTGTGGCAAAGCTGGTCAGTACTCTCGTGAGTGCAAGATGCCTAAGAAGAAGGATGCAGGTTACTACAAGAAGAAAATATTGATGGCTAAGATTATAGAAACTGGGGGAGAGCTGAAACCGGTTGATGATACTTGGTTTAACTGGACTGATGATTCAGATTCAGAGGTGGGACATGAAAATGTTTGCAAGGTGACTAAGCTCATCAAAGCTAAGGAAGCAATGGAGAATTCTGAGTCAGCATCTGATGATGATGAGGTACAATCATTTGAAATTTCACCTGATTTTATAAAAGTGCAAAATGACATGATGAAGAATTTGGTCTCAATGTCAAAAGAAGTCAAAGGTTTAAAATCTGAAAACAAGGTTTTAAAAGATAAAATCAAACTTTCTGAGACCAAACCATCTTCATCCAAATTACAATCGGAATTGCAAAGATTTACTGTCCAACTCAGCTCCACGGAAATTGAGTTGGAAGATCTTAAAAAATCAATTCATCCGATTAAGGTCGAAAGGACAGATTATCGTCTAAAATCGGAACGACTTGCAGAAAAAGTTCAATTTTTAGAAAAAGATCTTTCTGATTTGAAAACTCAACATGTACCCACACTTTCAAAGCTAAACAATAAAATTATTCAATTGGAAAACACCATAATTGAAAAGAACTCTGAAATTTCTTCATTGTCAAAAGAGTCTTTTCAAATGAAAGCACAACTTGCTCGATATGAGGAAAAACTCTATCGAACAGATCAATCCAAAGCTATCATGAATATGGAACTTTCAAAACAAACGATTTTTATGAATAGACCAAAAACAATTCATGGTGAAAAGTGAGGGTTGGGTTATGAAGATCCTAAGATCTTAGATAATGCTTCCAAAAATATTCCAGGATTATATCATTCTGATTACTTTCAAGCTGGTTTACTATCTCATTTTGTGCATGCTTCTGATGCTAATTTTGATGATATTATTGTTAATCTCAAATCTTGGAAATACCATCAAATTAGCTTAATGTATGAGAAAATCAATGCTAAAATGGGTAAATCAAGTCCTGATTTCTTGAAAAAACTTGTTGAAACTGAAAAGAATATGCAACGTGAAAATTATGTGCCTAAGCGTAGACTGGTTTATATCCCAACACTCATGCTAGAAAAATACATTTTAATGCTTGAGAATGAAGTGTTTAACAACCCTAGTTCTAGCATTATTGCCATAGATGAGGTGTTTGATAAACCAACTTTTGATGTGAAACCAATTCTACCGGCCTTACCTGCGTGTTTTGATAATGTTTTCTGTGAAGACCTAGCACATGAACTAACTGTCTTCTTTGAGACAGAATCCCTAGTTCAAATTGATTTAGATGTAAAGGTAGAACCTCAAGATGAACCAACTGTTGAAAACTTGATAGACTTTGACACAACAATTGATCCTTTGAATGAATTTTATGCAAACATACCTATTGTTCAAAACTTGAAACGTATATTAGGTATAGTTGAACAAGAAAATGTTGATTTGCAACTTAAGTGTCAATCATTAGAGCAAATGCTTACTTTGTGTGATAAGTTGCCTCCATTTCCTAAGAAAGAATGTACTTATGATTTTAAGGAAGGTGATGTGCTAGTTTCTACAGAGGAATTATGTCTTGAGATTAAGAGCTTAAAAAAAACAATTCAACTGAAATAGGCTAACATACTTAAGCAATCATCTACTGTTGAAACCAATGTGCCTGAATGTGTTGGTGGGATTAATAAGAAAGGGAAGGGAACAACAACATCTACGGATGCGAAACCCATTACTATTCTTCAAAATCCACTACTTTCTCAATTTGGTAAACGTGTTTCAAAAGTTGCATCTTCAACCCAATTTGTTGTCAAGAGAGTTCATTCTCAAAATGGTTCTGTGTTAATTGAAAAGATTCATATGATTCCAATGTCAAATCAATCAAAGGAAAGTCTTTTAACAAAATCAGTCAAGCCAACACAACACACGAGTCCAAAACCTGATTTGAGTGAGTATGATGCAAAGGAACGTAAAATCAAATTGGAAATTTTGCAAAATCAATCATCTCATGTGTCAACTGAAAAGTTTGGACGTCTAACTAACAGAGGTGTTTTTCGTGTCACAGGTCATAATCTAAATTTGACTTACAAGTCTGTATGGGTTCCTAAGTCCACGACTAAGAAAGTAGCAACCAAACCAAAGCAATCTGCTAGTCGACCTTGGAAATCATCTCATGTCTTTCAATTTTCGTCTGTGAACAAAACATCTGCTTGAAATAAGTTGTGTGTTAAAACTTCTGATAATGATGTAAAACTTGATATTGTGTACGATGCTTCATGTAATGTGGTTTTAAATGATGCGTTATTGTCTAAATTGCATGATGCTTTACGTGATTATCTCATTGTTGATCCAAAGTTTATTGTTGGTACTAACGGTAGAGGACCCAAGAAACTTTGGGTACCTAAACTCTAGGAAATTAACATTTTCAGGGTTTCAACGTCTGTGTTTGGTATATCGATTTCAGTTGCTCTCGACACATGATGGGCGATAAATCCTTGCTTGTTAATTTCGTTGACAAATTCCTAGGAATGGTTACTTTTGGAAACGATGAGATTACAGCAATAATGGGTTATGGAGATTTTGTGAAAAATGGCATACCGATCAAACGGGTCTCATATGTTGAGGGTTTGGGGTGCAGTTTATTTAGTGTCAGCCCATTTTGTGACAGAGATCTCAAGGTTTTATTTGAACGTCGTCAATGCTCGGTACAATCCACCGATGGAAACGATCTCCTTGTTGTTAAACGTTGTGCTTCACTTTATACAATTGACCTCAATGATGCACCACCACATGCAACCATGTGTTTGGTTACTCGTTCAACAAAGGAAAATTCATAGTTATGGCATCACCGGATGTCACACCTGAATTACAAGGGTATTAATCGACTGGTATCTAAAGACTTAGTTGATGGTATTCCATGCTTTCAATATGATAAGCATCATGTGTGTCCATCATGTGCGATGGGTAAGCTGTAACAGACTAATTATCCGCTTAAGCAAAACCCCAGTACTTCATCTTCCTTGCAATTATTGCATATGGACTTATGTGGACCCATGCGTATTTCTAGCCTTGGTGGCCGGAAACATGTGCTTGTCATTGTAGATGACTATACCCGATTTACATGGATTTTCCTTCTAAGGACTAAGTCAGAAACCCCCGCCATTATCATAGAGTTCATTAAAAAAGACTCAACTCACTTTTAACAAACATGTTAAGAGTATTCGAGCTGATAATGGGACATAATTTAAGAATGACCTGCTTGATAGTTATTTGAAAGACTAAGGCATTGAACATCAGTTCTCTGCTGCACGAACCCCTCAATAGAATGGAGTAGTCGAACGATGTAATCGTACGTTGTGCGAAGCAGCTCGAACGATGCTTGCTTACTCCAAACTACCTTCGAAAATGTGGGGGAGGCCATTTCCACTGCATGCTATACCCAAAATCGCAGTATCATTAATAAAGGTTTTGATAAAACTCCTTATGAGTTACTATATGGTAGACGCCCTAATGTCAAATATTTCCGTGTCTTTGGTTGTATATGCTATGTACTTAACGATTTTGACAGCCTCGGAAAGTTTGATCCTCATGTCGATCAGGCCATATTTCTCGGTTATTCTTCGAACAAAGTTGCCTATCGTGTCTATCATAAATGGACAAAGACGATCAAGCAAAGCATTAATGTGAGGTTCGATGAGTTATCGGGAATGGCTTTTGAACAACTCAGTTCAAAACCTTATCCTAACCTGACTACTAATTCTTCCGCTCAAAATTCAATTTTCTTGAAGAAGGGTGTTCCTACGGTAACAACAGAGGAACTGGATATCTTGTTTGATAGTCTTTATGCTCCTCAACGGAATTCAAATGTTCAAGCCGTACCGGTTACACCATCACAGTCAACGACTGTGGAGACTTAACCAAGTCTTTTTGATGAAGATACAACACCAACTGATTCACCCGTTGCTTCTTCATCCTCCCTCCCACCTCCTGATGATAATCTTGAACCAATTCAAGATACATCTGTTAATACAACTCTATTTGTTTCTCCAGATACTCAAATAAATCTATTAGAAAGTGTTACATCAGATCAAGCGGATCAAGGCTCAACGTCAACAACAGTTGATGTTTCAATGGATACCACTGATGTACAACCTCTTCCACATAACAATCGATGGACTAAAAGTCATCCAATTGATCTTATCATTGGTGATGCATCTGCTCCAGTCTCAACTCGAAGGGCAACTCGGAATATATGTCTATACACTGCCTTTCTTAGTAAGATTGAACCAACAATAGTTGTTCAAGCTTTACTAGATCCGAACTGGGTGGTAGCAATGCAAGAAGAGATCAATCAATTTGATCGTTTGAAAGTATGGCGATTAGTTCCAAGACCACCGGGTCAACGACCAATAGGGGTTAAGTGGATTTTTAGAAATAAGAAGGATTCTGATGGAATTGTGGTTCGAAATAAGGCACGTCTTGTAGCCAAGGGATAACGACAACAAGAGGGTATTGATTATGACGAAACATTTGCTCCGGTTTCTAGGATTGAGGCTATTCGTCTTTTCCTTGCATTTGCTTCTCATATGAAGTTCACGGTATTTCAAATGGATGTAAAAACTGCTTTTCTGAACGGTCATCTTCAAGAGGAAATTTATGTTGATCAACCAGAAGGCTTTGTCGATCCCATTCATCCAAACCACGTCTACTACTTGGAGAAAGCTTTGTATGGTCTGAAGCAAGCACCGCGTGCATGGTACGAGACCTTAACAAAGTATTTGTTGGATAATGGCTTCTCTTGTGGAACGATTGATACAACGCTATTCATTCATAAAAACCATGGTCACATTCTCTTGGTTCAAATTTACGTTGATGACATTATTTTTGGTTCCACGTCCCCGGCCTTATGCAAAGAATTTGGTGACCTTATGGCCAACAAATTCGAAATGAGCATGCTTGACCAATTAAATTTCTTCTTGGGGTTACAAGTAAAACAATTACCAAATGGGATTTTTATCAGTCAAACAAAGTATGTCAATGATATGTTAAAATGTTTTAAAATGACTGCTTTAAAACCAATGACAACCCCAATGAGGACTTTACTGGATGCTGATGCTAATGGGGAACCCTTTGACATTACACTTTATCGAAGTATGGTTGGTTCTTTAATGTATTTGACTGCAAGCAGACCAGACATTACACTTGCTGTAACTGTCTGTGCCCGCTTTCAGTTAAACCCTAAGAAATCACACTCCAAAGCGGTTGTTAGGATTTTTCAGTATCTTAAAGGTACACCTAACCTTGGGATCTGGTATCCTCATGGATCCGATTTCAATCTCACTGCTTATACTGATGCAGATCATGGCGGTTGCCATGTTGATAGAAAGAGCATATCTGGATCAATTCAGATGTTGGGGAATAGGCTAATTGGTTGGTCATCCAAAAAGCAGAACTGTGTGTCTTTATCAACAGCCGAGTCTGAGTACATTGCTGCAGCTCACTGTTGTTCACAAGTTTTGTGGATGCAAACTCAACTTTTGGACTATGGCTTTAAGATTTCTAAGACCCCGATTTACTGTGATTCACAAAGTGCTATTGCAATTACAAGCAACCGGCCCAACATTCTAAGACTAAACACATTGATATTCGTTATCATTTTATTAAGGACCATGTAGAAAAAGGAGATGTAGAGTTATACTTTGTGCCTACCAAAGTGCAATTAGCTGACATGTTCACTAAGCCCTTAGATGAACTTAGGCTAAAGTTCTTGATAAAATAGATTGGCATGGTAGAGTATAGTGCTTGACATTCCTTAGATCTGTTGGGACTTATACTTGGGATCTTGTGTTTAGGGGGAGTAGATACTTTCTAGGGGAAGCAACTGATTTCTTATGCTTTAGTTAACATCTTTCAAGGGGGAGCCTTTTAGATTTGTGTTAACTTCCTAGGATTAAGTTTTAATGGTTACGAAAGGGGGAGGTAATTCATTGATATCATATTTCAAGGGGGAGTTAATTCATTTTCTTGGGAAAATATCAAAATGGTGATTTACTTTCTTGTATATCACATTTTGAGGGGGAGAAAATGGGAGAAAATAAAAAAAAAATTATTTTTCAAAAGTGAATTTTATAAATTCTTTGTTTATATCTGAAAATAATTATCTAAGGCTTGTATACATCTCAGTATGCAACCCGTTTTAACAATTGGTATCACTGAAGATTTGTACTTTGTACATAATTCAAAATTTTCTAAGTACAAATCTTGTTTTATAAAATTCATAAAAATTGGAAAAGATAAAATCCAAAAACATGTGAATTTTAAATGAATAAATGCTAATTTTAGCATTATACCGAATCTGACAACCAACAGTACAGATTCGGTAAGTTCAAAATTTTCAAAAATTGTCTTAGAAATGTTTTTCATAAAAAAAGTGATAGTCTTGAATGATTTTTGATAAAGATTTGTCAAAATTTGAAGTGAATATGTTTAAATCTGAGATTGGACTGTATTCGGTATTTAAGGCCCATTCGGTAAAGCCCTTGTCTTCAAAACATTCGGTATCTATAAATAGCAGGGTCAAAGTCAAACTTTCTCTCACTTTACTCTAATTGCATACCGAATCTGAACTAATCTACCGAGTCTACCTAATCTACCGAATCCGTCTCTCTGTATCTTCAAATCTTTGGTATATTCTTGTTTTAATCAAATTTAAGTATCACATGTTGTAGATCTGAGATGATTGAACACTTGTAAACCAGAAAATAATGCAAATAACATAATTGTGACACTTAATTTTAAAAAAGTGTTGATTATACTGAATCTGAGTCGAGTTTCTTATTTCTTAGATTAAACTCATTTGATTTGGTTAATTAACATAAATTCTTGTCAAATCTATGTTAATTTAGTTGATCTATCAATTGACCAAGTCTGATTACATGTTTAATTGAGTATTTGATGGATTCGGTACATACCGAATGTGTTCTTGCTACAGTACCAAGTCTGTTCAAATGATTAACATGCTTTTCTGCTTTGATTGAGTTGTTAATTGATTATGATCATATTTTTACATGATATAAGACTGAATATGCATGTTTGGGTGATTATGTGTGATTTTTGAAGATACCGAATCTGTTCTTGGAATTTTACCGAGTCTGTAATTTTCAACTTGATAAATCTTGCATGCTTTATTTAAGTCGTTGGTATGAAAACTCAAGCTTATTTGGTTACAGAATCTCAAGTTTTCATGACTACCGAATCTGCTTGATTTGTGCTTAAATTTGACTAAGTGTTGTTCTGATTTTTTGTGTTATATAATTGACTTTGCATGATGATTTTGTACTGTAATGAATATCATATGAATGTCATGCTTGTCAATTACTTATTCATATTTGGAATAAATGATTTTTATAACTTAGAAAAACCATCAAAATGATAAAAATTGAAAAATACAAAGGATTTCAAAGGAAAATAAGAATAGAGATATGTGCTTTATGTTAAACATCTTGTGGTCTTCTATTTCTTATTTATACAGCTAAATGGTGAACAATTACTTTATCAACTCTGAAACCAACATTCCCTGCAACTACTGGACTGCAATACTAGAGAGGCATACACTGTGGCCTGCTCTAAGCTCTACTGCCAGTGTGCCTGTGACAGATCTAGAGCTACTGAACAGAACTATTAAGTTTGTGGAAGCTACACAATCTATTGCTGCAAATTCAGAGGGTACACAAGCTCGATTTGAATTTAAGCTAAGAGGAGTTCAAAGGATGAGGAGTATTATAAAAGCTGATTTCAGGAGGATATTTCAGCTTCCTCTTGTTTAAAATGCTCCTGCTTTCCCTGCTACTCAGCAGATGATGTCTTCAATTTTTGATCTTGGTTATGTTGGAGCTACCAATGTTCCACCGGCTAAGTTTCAGAAGAAATACCTGCACTCAAGGTGGAATGTAATCTTCTCAATCATCAAAAGATGCTTGTTGATGACAAGGAGTGGATCAGATAGGTTGACGGTGCCAATGTTGAGGCTGTTCTACTCATTCACAAGAGTAGAGACTCCTGACTATGCATAGCTACTATGGGATTTGGTTCAGGCTCAAGTTGATAAGCCAAGGGGTTCATACATCCCTTGTGAAAGGCTTTTCTGTATCTTTATCCATGATGCTATAAATGCTTGCAGAAATGCAAATATATTTTACCAGGTACACATGGATTACAGATGAAAAGATTCGGGGAGCTGAAGATGAATACCCCGATGGTATCTGACAATCAATTCACTGCGCCGATTCTAAATTGGCTTGTAGGGCTAGCTGCACCCCAAGACGCTCGAATGCATTCATATTTTGAGGCTGTAGGAATACCTCTTCCGAACCTGGTACAACAAGCACAAGTTGAACCCGCCGCGGTTCCAGCCCCAGAGGTTGTAGAGGAACCTGTAGTACAACCACCTGGGCCAGCTAATCCTCCACTTAGGGTGAACCTCAAACGTTCTAGGGTAGCATAACATGCTCAACCCGTGAGGATCAGGGAACCTAGATCATCTAGGATTGAACCAACCTTTTCAACAACACCCGAAGTGAGCAGTGATACTGATTCTTCAGCAACTAAATCATCTCCTGAACATTCTCCTAAGAGAACTCAATTTATGCCTGATAAGATGATTCAGACTCCGCCAACCTAAAAGGACCCGTCCTTATCCACCTGGACGAAATCATCAACATTTGGTCCCATTGCGAGGTACTGATCTAAATATACCATGAATGACTCCAAGTAATATCTTTAAAATGAGCAAATGCACAGCGGAAGACTTAATTCGTACCTGAGAATAAACATGCTTTAAAGTGTCAACCAAAAAGTTGGTGAGTTCATAGGTTTATTATAATAATCATTTCAATATATTAATAGACCACAAGATTTCATAATTATAAACATAATACACTCGCAAGTGTATGTAAAGCATTCTAAGTGGTTGAGCACTTGGTAACCATATTTAACTATTAATCAATGTCGCATATTCCCTTTATTATGAAATCTCACTACACTGTACCAAGTGTAGTCACTGAAACAAAGTACTGTGCAACCGTTGAATACTGGTCATCCAGTCCGGTTGGGGTTGTCAGGCCCGATAGATTTATCAACAGGATTCGCGTTTACAATACCCATGTAAATAGTAGTTACCAAGCTACAGGGAAATATGCCAGTGGTAAAACTCAACATAGAATATATTTTAAGTACTTGTGTCTAATTTGTAAACAATTATAAAAGCAGCGCATGTATTCTCAGCCCAAAAATATATATTGCAAAAGCAATTAAAAAGGGAGCAAATGAAACTCACCATACTGTATTTTGTAGTAAAAATACATATGACGTCATTGAACAAATATAGAGTTGGTCTCAGATTCACGAACCTATATCATTTATATATATATAAATTAACACACAAAATTTTAATCAAATAAATTTATATCTATGTAAATTTGTTAGTTAAATCATTTTTATATTAATAGTCTACATGTTTCATATATTCATTTTATATAAGTAAAAATATTAATTTTGTTATGTTATATGTATTAAATATATTTTTGTATATATTTATATATCATTTGTTTTGTTAAAATTATAATAATACTAAAATGATATTAGTAATGATAAAAATAATAATAGGGTTAAAAATGATATTTTTAATATTAATGATAATAGTGATAACTTTAATAAAAATGATTCCATTAATAGGAAAGTTAATTTTAATAACAATTAATACTAATAATAATAACTGTAAAAATAATGATTTTACTAATACCAATAATGATTCTAATATTTATATTATTAACTATAATGATAATAATACTACTAATGATAATACTAATACTTATGATAATGATAATACTAATACTTATGATAATAATAATAATAATAATAATAATAATAATAATAATAATAATAATAATAATAATAATAATAATAATAATGATAATAATAATAATATTAATAATAATAATAATAATAATAATAATAATAATAATAATAATAATAATAATAATAATAATAATAATAATAATAATAATAATAATAATAATAATAGTAGTAGTAATAAAAACTACCTTCAACGAAATAGTTCCAAAAATAATTGCCCTTGCCCGGGCTCGAGACCTCTCAGTTAAACCCCAACACTCCGAACCATTAGTCTACTTAGTGTTTTTCTAAAATTATTATTACACTAAATATATTTAGCTCGATTTTCTGTCATCATCTTCAATATCATTTTCGTGATCATTATTATCATTATCCAACATATTCATCGTATAAACATCATTATTATATCATTCATTATCATCTTTCATGTATGATTATTATCATAATCACTAACATCCTAACCCATATAAAATCACCATCGTCTTCATCATTTCCCGTCATCATCATTTCAATATCATCACGATATCATAACGTATCTTTATCATAACTTTGGACTATAGAACTCAGAAACAGAATCAAATAAATGTTGTGTAATCGGACAGTCCAACCGAGAAGCTGGATTTCGAACAGAAAAAGGCTCATCTCATCAGCCCAACATTATACAAGCCCAAGAAAATTTCTATACCCAATATGAAGAAACCCTATGTTCGTAAATGAGTAGAAACAGTTGAAATTGGTTTCCTTGTGTAAAACCCGAAGGAAGGAAACAAATGACAGCCCCACTAGTATTCTGTTTCAATTCTTTTCCCTTTTTCACTGATTAATCAAGTGGTTTAATTGTTTATTGGTTGTCGGCCATTAAGGAAAAATATACAAAAAAAAAAACAACCCAGCAACAGTGTCGTGCATCATTATCAGCATTCATCCTTTTTCTCCTTCTTTTCATCGT
This sequence comes from Rutidosis leptorrhynchoides, assembly GCF_046630445.1. Lineage (NCBI taxonomy): Eukaryota > Viridiplantae > Streptophyta > Magnoliopsida > Asterales > Asteraceae > Rutidosis > Rutidosis leptorrhynchoides. The sequence goes on from NC_092333.1 coordinate 172,925,732, forward strand.
TCAAACATAAATAAAACAAAACGTAAAGTGTGCAGCAGCAGACACAACTTTTGCAGGTGAGTTTGGTTGTGACTTGGACATAAATAGTTATCGAAAGCAACTAGTAGCAGTAGCAGCAGAAAACGTATATAGTGGTGGTTTTATTGAGGTTTTCCAAACGGTAATAGATAGAGAGGGAAAGAGAGGGTGGTGTATTAGTGGCGGTGGCGTTGGACAAAATACAGTAACAGTAAACGATAGTTAAACAATGAATGTAACCGTGGTGGTGGTGTTTGTTTAGGTTGGTGGTTTGTTGGGTCTTGATGGTGTTCGGTTATAATTAGAAAACAGAAAGTATAATAGGTGGTCGTGGAGGTGATTAGTAACCGGTGGTTCGATGGTGGGTTTGATGATCATGGGTTTAAGACAAAAGTGTCCTTGTGATCGTTTCATCGATTAGAAACAGGGAAGAGAGCAAAAAGGATAAGTTGGTTTTGATCTTGGTTGCATCGGGAATTTGAAATAAAATAAAACGGTGGTGGGTTAAAGATGATCATGGGTGGCTGTGTTGGTCGATGGTTAAAGAGGTCAAGGATGGTGATGAAAGTGGTGTTCGAAGGTGGTTATGATGATGGTGGTTTGATCTCGTTCGATCAAAACAGAAAACATAAGTGATAGTAGTTCACTAATGTTTTGAGATTTGTGTTGTTTGCAAACCGAATAGAAGACAGGCAATAACAAAGAATAATTGGCGGAGTTAAATTTTTAATGGTTCTCTGATGATATTTGCTTGAATGTGTGTATATATATAGAATATAATGTGGTGAAGGAGTCAATCAAGTTGTATAACAAAACAAATGATAATATAATATAATAATAATTGAAAACAGTAATTAACCGTGCAGGAATTTGAAAGCCACCATCAATTACTCTGCCGACACTTTGATAGGATAATATATCGTGTCCATTGCTAAACAGTTAAAATATAAAAGTGTTCCTAAAAATCCCAAATTTTTAGATTAAATATATTTAATTATTTCACTCATTAACTACTTGAAACCTGATCAAAAAGGGTTCACTAATTATTTATTTTCTGTTCCAAATGCTATGTACAGAGTACTAAAACTTAAACTAAAAGGGGTAAAAATATTTTTATCACATAACAACATTTAATATTTCAATTTACATTTTCAATTATTATATATATATATATATATATATATATATATATATATATATATATATATATATATATATACACACACACACACACAAACTATATACAATTAATTGTTCGTGAATCGTCGAAACTGGTCGAGGTCAATTGAATATATGCAACACTTCAAAATTTTTGAGACTCAACCTAGCAGACTTTGATTATCGTGTCAAAGATATTAAATCGTATTGAGGGTTTGGTTTAAAATTAGTCTAAATTTTCCGGGTCGTGATAGTACCTACCCGTTAAAGAAATTTCGTCCCCGAAATTTGATAGAGGTCGTCATGGATAACAATAAGGATGTTTTCATCATGACGAATATGAGTGGATAAATAGAGTTTTATCATCATTGAGTAATATAGATAAAATGATTTGATTATGTGAAGCGTATGAGTAAAGCTGTCACAAAAGATTGAGATAGAGATTTGACTTTTGACGTAGTCATGTTTGATTTTCAGAATTCAAGGAATTTAAAGAAATCTTCTAATCAGAAAGAAAATGTAATCACATGATTTGTTAGCAGATTGTCGGAGTTACGGAAGAACAGAAATATCAAGGAAGTATTTCTGTGATATGCTTAGAAATTAAGTAGAATGAAAGAGTCGTGTAACATGGCACATGATGAGGGTAAGATTTGTGAACCATCATCACATTCCAATAGGAATTTAGCATGACTTACTGTAATATAACCACGTTGGCCCGGTGTCATTATATTATACTAACTCATGTTTCAATTCCCTACACTTCTCCAAAAATCATCCATAATTTAAACTCAAATTTTATAGAAGGATAGAAACTGAAACAGTTTCTTTTATGAGGTAACATAGATAGCACGAAGAGATAGATAATTTCGAATAAAGATATTTATGAAGGTATCTTTAGAAATATCTAAGATATTTATAATGATATTTTGGAATTTCTTAGATCGAAGGTTGATGAAGAAAGATTTTCAGCAAGATTTTAACATGACTTCAGAGCAAGATATTCTCTAAAGATTCTGTCGGATTCAGAATCATCTGAATTTATTAAGTACAAGTTTGGTCCTGGTGATTTGTCTACAGTTCCCTTCATGGTTTGCTCAGTCCGTTTTTCAGTACCAAATTTTCTATCGATCGTTCCTAACACTCCTTTCTTTATCATCAACCTCTTGGCCATTAAGACCTTCTACAACGTGTTGCTTCGTCAGCATTTTCAAAGTTAACAGATCTGGGTTATCGGTTATCAAACCGAGGGGTTTTAAGAGAATTGTGTTTTTAGATGATTAAACGCTGATGGCAATATGGTGGAATACGAAAGATTTCCCGATAACAATAAAAGAGTACGCATATATTTCAAGGTTATAATAAGGTTGTTTTGAACGAAAAGTCGAAATTAACTTGCTGAAGCTGTGACAAAATTGGCTAATTTGAAAAGAAATTGCAAAGTTAATTTCGGTAATAACAACGCCAAAGGAGCTAGCACAGATATGTTTTAAACGTTTACTCAGATTTCGAGTGTTTTCAGGTGCATAACTATATGCATAAATCTGTTCTTTCGTAGATGAAGTGCGGTTCGTTCATCCTCTCGATTGAGGTGTTTTCAAGAATCATGAAAGTTTTCAACGCAGATTGGAATCGTCAGGATACAAATGAGGTTTAAGATGAAATCAAGTGGCAAATTTGAAGAATTGTTTAGTTTCATATGTTATAATCAATATTTTAATTCATTTTTAATTGTCCAATCTTAATAGTCCACAATTAACAGTCCAATAATTCATATATAGTTTAATTTATAACATTCGAATTAATTAATACGTATCGTGACCCGTGTACCGGTCTCAGTATTGATCACAACTCAAACTATATATATATTTTGGAATCAACCTCAACCCTGTATAGCTAACTCCGTCATTTGCATATAGAGTGTCTATGGTTGTTCCAAGATAAATATATAGATGGGTCAATATGATAGGTCGAAACCTTGTATACGTGTCCCGTTATTTAAAGTGCGTAAAATAAATACAGAAATTAAATGACGATAAATAAAATTGCGAGAATGTAAATTGCGATAATTAAATTGCGATAAATAAAATGTAACCAGTTAGCTAGGAACAGTTAGCTAGGAACAGTTAGCGTGGATTCTTAACAAATTTTTTTCTTCTCGTAGTTAATGTGTTTGTTTCTAACAAATTTTATTTTGTCCAATGTTTTCTTCATTATGCCACTTGTTGGATTCTGATAGGTCAAAATCCAAATATGAAATTGAATGGAAATGGTTATTCTGTGGTGAACGGATTCGTATATCGATGAATGTAAATAGGACAGTAATTGACTGTTGAATCAAATTCGAGGAATGTAAAATGTAACTTACTAATGTGAAATCTAAATATTCCTCGGGTATTACCTACCCGTTAAAATATTTTTGATGTTAAAGCTAAGGGGTATAAAATACTATTAAATTTTAGCAGGAAATGCTATTAAATACGATACAATTTTACACAAGATATTTATTTATTTAGGGAATGGATATACTTAAACCTTGCTACAACACTTATAGGCAGTGTACCTAATCGTACAGTAGTGTAGTTTTTAGTAAGTCCGGTTCGTTCCACAGGGAAAATCTTTAAACAAAGCTTAACGCTATATTAGTTTACTTTTATAAAAATACAAATATATATATATATAAGTAATATTATTATTATAAAGGGGGATTTTTACCGTTTAATGACCGGTTTGTCAATTTTAAAACTTTAGTCGCAGTTAAAACCAAATGTAAAATAATAAATAAATACAAGACTTAATTTAAAGCGTAAAGTAAATAACGATAATGAAATTGCGAATAATAAAAGTGCGATAAAATAAACTTGCGATAATTAAAAAGTACGATAATTAAAAGTGCAATTAAATACAATAACAATAAAAATGCGATAATTAGAAGTGCAATTAAATATAAAATAAAGGAAATTAAATATGAAATAAAAGAATTATGCTTATTTAAACTTCCGTAATCATGATGTTTGACGTGTTGATTTTAGTTTTATGCCCATGGGTTAATTATCCTTTGTCCTGGATTATTTAATATGTCCGTCTGGTTTTTGTCCATAACAGTCCATCAGTCATAAATATAAAGTGCGAGTGTCCTCGTCAAATTATCCTTATACCCGAAGTTAAATATTCCAACTAATTGGGGACTGATAATGCTAAAAACGAACATATATTTCATAGCATTATTCCTCAAGAAAGACAAGCTTTTAGTTGCAATTGTTCTATTTAAAAGTGATATTCGTTTAAATAATAAAAGGTGAAGACAAAAGACAGATTCGACGAATTGAAGATGCAAACGACCAAAAAGCTCAAAAGTACAAAATACAATCAAAGAGGTTTCAATTATTGATAAGAAATGTCTCGAAATTACAAGAGTACAAGATTCAAAATGCAAAGTACAAGATATTAAATTGTACGCAAGGACGTTCGAAAATCCGGAACCGGGACCAGAGTCAACTCTCAACGCTCGACGCAACGGACTAAAAATTACAAGTCAACTATGCACATAAATATAATATAATATTTAAATAATTCTTATAATTATTTAATATATTATATTTATTTATAAAACCGTCGGTAAACAAAGAGCCAAACTTGTGTGAGCTGTAAAAGCAAACTCCGCGACTCGCGGAGTTTGAAGGCCAAAAGGGCCGCGAGTCGCGGAGGCCCAAATTCTGAAAGTCCCTATAAAGCCAACCGAATTCTGATCATTTTTCACACTCTTAATCTATCTCTCTTTCAATATATACGTAAAAATATATATATAATTTATATTTTAATTTTAATTTTAATTTTAAATCCTAATAATAAGGGTATGTTAGCAAATGTTGTAAGGGTGTAAGTCGAAATTCTGTCCGTGTAACGCTATGCTATTTTTAACCATTGTAAGTTATGTTCAACCTTTTTAATTTAATGTCTCGTAGCTAAGTTATTATTATGCTTATTTAATCCGAAGTAATCATGATGTTGGGCTAATTACTAAAATTGGGTAATTGGACTTTGTACCTTAATTGGGGTTTGGACAAAAGAACGACACTTGTGGAAATTAGACTATGGGCTATTAATGGGTTTTATATTAACTAAACAATACCTTGTTAATTTAATATACAAACTTATAATTCGACGTATTTATATATAACCACATACGCTTGATTGGGTACGGTGGGCGGGATATCTATAAATACCAATAATTATTCATTTTACCGGACACGGAACTGGATTAATAGTTAATAGACTTATTGAAACAGGGGTGAATTACATTCAAGGGTAATTGGTGTAATTGTTAACAAAGTAGTAAAACATTGGTTTACACGCAGTCGATAACCTGGTGTATTCATTAAACAAAGTATTAAAACCTTGTTACAATTCGAATCCCCAATTAGTTGGAATATTTGACTTCGGGAATAAGAATAATTTGACGAAGGCTTTTGCTCTTTATATTTATGACTGATGGACTATTAAGGACAAATCCGTATGGACATATTAAATAATCCAGGACAAAGGACAATTAACCCATGGGCATAAAACTAAAATCAACACGTCAAACATCATGATTACGGAAGTTTAAATAAGCATAATTCTTTTATTTCATATTTAATTTCCTTTATTTTATATTTAATTTCACTTCTAATTATCGCATTTTTATTGTCATTGTATTTAATTGCACTTTTAATTATCGTACTTTTTAATTATCGCAAGTTTATTTTATCGCACTTTTATTATTCGCAATTTCATTATCGTTATTTACTTTACGCTTTAATTTAAGTCTTGTATTTATTTTTAATATTTTACATTTGGTTTTAACTGTGACTAAAGTTTTAAAATCGACAAACCGGTTATTAAACGGTAAAAACCCCCCTTTTATAATAATAATATTACTTTTATATATATTTGTATTTTTATAAAAGTAAACTAATATAGCGTTAAGCTTTGTTTAAAGATTTCCCTGTGGAACGAACCGGACTTACTAAAAACTACACTACTGTACGATTAGGTACACTGCCTATAAGTGTTGTAGCAAGGTTTAAGTATATCCATTCTATAAATAAATAAATATCTTGTGTAAAATTGTATCGTATTTAATAGTATTTCCTGTAAAATTTAATAGTATTTTATATACCCCCACGCTACCACATCAAGTATTTTTGGCGCCGCTGCCGGGGACTTCTTAAACGCCGGAAGCGCAACGCTAATAAAAAAAAAGATTTTTAGTTTACTTTTATTAAAATTCGTTTTTATAAAAATACGTTTTAAATATTCGAAAATATAAAAAGAAAAACAAAAATATAAGTATTTTTAAGATTTTGTTAAATATTTAAGTTTTATAAAGTTTCTTTAGTTTGTAAAAATATAAGTTTTATTTAATTTATTTTATAAATATATTTAAAAAAAACCGAAAAAATAAAAAAAAATTTAATATATATAAATCTATTTTTAAGATATTTTTAAAAAATTATAAAGTAAGTTCTATTTTTATTTAAGTTTTTAATTATAAGTTTTTATTATACAATATAAACAGAAAATATAAAAACAGAAATTAAAAAAAAAAAGTCGAATAAAAAACGTACCTGAGTTGATTTTTGAAACCCCGCGACTCGCGGGGGTTTACTGCTTTAAATACCGCAAGTCGCGGAGATACTCTGACACGCGACAGAACCCTAATTCTGCATTTATTACGGGTAATTATTAATTATTATAATTATTAACCCTAATTATTATTATTATTATAATTAGTTTTATTTTAAGTTTTACTTTTTATTTAATTTGTTTTATTTAGTTAAATTAGTTTAATTAAATTGTAAAATTAATAGTTTTATAAAATAAATAATATAAAAATAATATTTTTATAAAAATTGTACTTTTTACAACTTTTTGTATATTTTTATATTTTGTCCCTTTTTAATAGTTTTAGCATAATATTTGTATTTTTCGCTCATATTTAGTTTTAAACTTAGTTTTTGCCATAGTTATTTTTACTTCTAGATTTTTAGTCTTTGTCGTAGAATTCCTTAAGTGCTTTTTCATTAGACTAAGATTTAGGTGCTTTAGAATTTTGCGACGCCTTTTTAAGTTTTAGTTTCTTTTTAAGTTATTTCCATTTGGGATTTAGTTTTTCCTGTAAGCTTTAATATTTTTAGACGACTTTTACCTATGTATCAATTATCATTCCAATTAGTAATCTCAATTTGCGATTATAATTTTAAGTTAGTTGTAGTAATAAGGTTAGGTTAGTTAATTGTTTTTAAGTTTTATAAGTTTCTTTTATTTTTCCGTCACCTTTTATTTTTCAACCATTTTTCTTTTTCGACCTTTTTCCGACACGCTCTTTTTCTTTCTTATTTCTCGCTATTCTAGTTTTAGGACATAGATTTTTATTCTACTTCTTATCTAAATTTCTTAAAATTACGAAAATTTATTTTAAGTGGTTAAATTGATAGACATCAAAATTTTCTAGTTCGTAGTAATAGTTAGATTTGTACGTGGACCGGGTTATTGGAGCCAAACAGTACTCAATTATATTGAGACCAAACGAATCCTGCCCCTCTGCTGCATCTTTTGGCTATTCGAAACGTGGGCAAAATCAGAAAAGTCTATTGATTGGATAACTTATTATAATTTTTCTTTCCTTTTAAAAACTAATAGGATATTCAGTGAATGCACCGAGCAAGACGTTCACCACCTTTTGTACATTCACCACCTGTAACTAGATCAAGACATTTAGCAAATATTACTGCCGTTGATTTTTCTTTAGAATCGTCATCCAGTCGACCAAGTACTCCAGTTCAAATTTCCGATAATCTATTTTTTGAACCCGACCTCACAATTGAGAATCCGGAGAATATTCAGGCACGATTCGTAGATCCTGAACCATTAAACTTTCCTCCGGAACCACCAATCATTCAAACAGAGATTGTTGAGGAACGAACCATTAAATCAGAATCCTCTAGTGACTCCGATTCAACAAATTCAATTATGGAGAATCTGGAACCTTTAAGTATGGAAGACCGAATGAGAGCTAAACGCACTGGCCAAGGTCACGCAATTACTCATCCAGACATTAATGCGCCAGATTATGAAATCAAAGGACAAATTCTACACATGGTGACTAATCAATGCCAATTTAGTGGTGCGCCGAAGGAAGATCCAAATGAACATCTACGTACCTTTAATAGGATCTGCACACTATTTAAAATCCGAGAAGTGGAGGATGAACAGATATATCTCATGTTATTTCCCTGGACTTTAAAGGGAGAAGCCAAAGATTGGTTGGAATCGTTACCTGAAGGGGCGATTGATACATGGGACGTTTTAGTTGAAAAATTTCTTAAACAATTCTTTCCTGCATCTAAAGCCGTAAGACTTCAAGCAGAAATTGTTACGTTTACACAGAAGCTGAATGAAACTCTATATGAGGCGTGGACTAGATACGGAAAGTTATTAAGAGGATGTCCGCAACATGGTTTAGACACCTGTCAAATAGTACAAATATTCTACCAAGGATGCGACATCACTACAAGGAAAGACATAGATATAGCAGCTGGTGGTTCTATTATGAAGAAAACCGAAACTGATGCTTACAAAATTATTGATAACACTGCTTCCCACTCACATGAGTGGCACCAAGAAAAAGATATCGTTAGATCATCTAAAGCAGCTAGAGCCGATTCTAGCCATGACTTAGATTCCATTTCCGCAAAGATAGATGCTGTCGAGAGACGAATGGAAAAGATGACTAAAGATATTCATTCGATACGAATTAGTTGTGAGCATTGTGGAGGACCACATTTGACAAAAGATTGTCTCAGTATTGAATTAACAATGGAACAAAGAGAGAATATGTCATACATAAACCAAAGGCCTGGAAATAATTATCAGAATAATTATCAACCACCAAGACCGATTTACAATCAAAACCAGAATTATAACAGAAATATTCCATACAACAACCAACAAGGTCCTAGCAATCAACAAGTATCCAATAATACTTACAATCAGCAAAGACCTAATTTTCAAAACAAACCACCACAACAAACCGATGATAAAAAGCCGAATTTAGAAGATATGATGACAAAGCTAGTTGAAACTCAAACACAGTTTTTCACATCTCAAAAACAAACCAATGAATAAAATGCTCAAGCATTTAGAAATCAACAAGCTTCTATTCAAAATCTGGAACAAGAAGTAAGTAACCTAGCAAGGTTAATAGGTGAAAGAAAACCGGGAAGTCTACCTAGTGATACAAATGCTAACCCCCAGAATGAAACAGCTAAAGCCATTACCACAAGAAGTGGTACAACACTTAAACCACCTGAAATACCTGTAACTTCTGATGAAACTATTCCTACTCCACAAGAACCACAACCTGATCAAGATAAGGAAAAAGAACCGGTAGTTGAAAAGGTTAATGAAGATAACACAGTTAAGGCTAAACCTTATGTTAAACCATACCAACCACCACTTCCTTACCCGAGTAAAATGAAGAAAGAGAAACTTGAAGCCGAGCAATCCAAATTCTTGGATATGTTTAAACAGATAAATGTAAATCTTCCTTTCATTGATGTGATTTCAGAAATGCCTAGATATGCTAAATTCTTGAAAGATCTAATCTCAAATAGAAAGAAAATGGAAGAACTCTCGGCTGTTACTATGAATGCTAATTGTTCAGCAGTACTGTTGAATAAGATACCAGAAAAACTATCTGATCTAGGAAGTTTCACAATTCCATGTTTTCTGGGTAGTCTTAGTTCAATAGAAGCATTAGCAGACTTAGGTGCTAGTATAAATATAATGCCGTATTCACTATACGCTAAACTAGACCTTGGAGAATTGAAACCAACCAGAATAAGCATACAACTAGCCGATAGATCAATAAAATATCCTAGAGGGATAATGGAGAACATGCTAGTTAAAGTTGGTACTTTAGTATTTCCAGTAGATTTTGTTGTTCTGGACATGGAAGAAGATTCTCAAGTTCCTCTCATATTAGGAAGACCATTCTTAAACACGGCTAAAGCAATGATAGACGTGTTCGGTAAGAAATTGACCCTAAGTATAGAGGATGAGAGTGTTACCTTTTCAGTTGATAGAGCAATGCAACAACCACAATCTGCAGATGATACATGTTATTATATTCAAACTATAGATGCACATGCAGAATTATTAGAAGAATTTCCAGAATTACAAGGAACAGGAGAATGTTCTTTAGGAGAAGGTAATGAACCAATTGATGAAGCTGAAATGTTAGCTACACTTATAGCTAATGGATATGAACCAACAACAGAAGAAATTCAAATGCTAAAAGAAGAAGACAGATATCGATACAAATCATCGATAGAAGAACCTCCGAAATTAGAGTTAAAGCCACTTCCAAACCATTTGGAATACGCTTATTTACATGGTGAATCTGAATTACCTGTAATAATATCGTCTTCTCTTACTGAAAATGAGAAATCACAACTCATTTCTGTGTTGAAAGCTCATAAACCAGCCATTGCATGGAAGATTCATGATATTAAAGGAATAAGTCCTTCGTATTGCACACATAAAATCCTTATGGAAGAAGGTCATAAAACGTATGTGCAACGCCAACGAAGACTAAATCCTAATATGCAAGATGTAGTTAAGAAAGAGATTATTAAACTGCTAGATGCAGGTTTAATTTATCCAATTTCTGATAGTCCATGGGTAAGCCCAGTTCAATGCGTGCCTAAGAAGGGTGGCATGACTGTCATTACAAATGAAAAAAATGAGCTTATTCCTACTAGAACTGTAACAGGATGGCGTGTATGTATTGATTATAGAAAATTAAATGACGCCACCAGAAAAGATCACTTTCCCTTACCTTTCATAGATCAAATGTTGGAAAGATTAGCCGGAAACAGTTACTATTGTTTTCTTGATGGTTTTTCCGGATATTTTCAAATTCCAATAGCACCCGAGGACCAAGAGAAAACCACATTCACGTGCCCTTATGGTACTTTTGCTTACAAACGCATGCCATTTGGACTTTGCAACGCCCCAGCAACCTTTCAAAGGTGTATGATGGCAATTTTTCACGACATGATAGAAGAATGCATGGAAGTTTTCATGGATGACTTTTCAGTCTTCGGTGATACATTTGAATCATGTCTAGTTAATCTTGAACGAATGCTAATTAGATGCGAACAATCAAATCTAGTACTTAATTGGGAGAAATGCCATTTCATGGTTAAAGAAGGCATCGTTCTTGGTCATAAAATTTCAAAAGAAGGAATTGAAGTGGATAGAGCTAAAGTAGATGTAATTGCTAAGCTTCCACATCCCACCAATGTTAGAGGAGTTAGGAGTTTTCTAGGGCATGTCGGTTTTTACCGACGTTTCATAAAAGATTTTTCTAAAATTGCCACTCCTATGAATAAACTCCTAGAAAAGGATGCTCCATTCATCTTTTCAGATGAGTGTATCAAATCTTTTAATATTCTTAAAGAGAAACTCACTAATGCGCCGATCATGATAACACCAAATTGGAATCTACCATTTGAACTAATGTGCGATGCAAGTGATTTTGCAATGGGAGCCGTTTTAGGACAAAGGATTGAAAAACGATTTCAACCTATATATTATGCTAGTAAGACGTTACAAGGAGCACAAACGAACTATACAACTACTGAAAAAGAACTCCTTGCTATTGTCTTTGCTTTTGACAAATTTCGATCATATCTCGTTCTAGCAAAAACGGTGGTCTATACCGACCATTCTGCTCTTAGATACCTATTTTCAAAACAAGATGCTAAACCAAGATTAATCCGTTGGATCTTACTCTTACAAGAGTTTGATATTGAAATCCGAGATAAAAGAGGAGCAGAAAATCTCGCCGCTGATCATCTTTCTCGTCTTGAAAATCCCGAATTAGAAGTTCTAAATGAATCGGCCATACAAGACAACTTTCCTGATGAATATCTATTGAAGATAGATTATAAAGAAATTCCATGGTTTGCAGACTATGCAAACTATTTAGTATGTGGATTCCTTGAAAAAGGATTATCGTACCAAAGTCGAAAGAAATTCTTCAGTGATATAAAACACTATTTTTGGGAAGATCCACATCTGTTTAAAAGTTGTCCCGATGGAATAATACGCCGATGTGTATTTGGAGATGAAGCTAGTAAAATTTTAAACCATTGTCACACAGGACCAACAGGAGGGCATTATGGGCCTCAACTAACAGCAAGAAAAGTTTATGATGCTGGATTCTATTGGCCTACAATTTACAAAGACGCACACCTTCTTTGCAAATCCTGTGATGCTTGTCAAAGGACCGGAAAAATAAGTCAACGTGATGAAATGCCACAAAATGTCATCCAAGTATGTGAAGTATTTGACATTTGGGGTATTGACTTTATGGGTCCATTTCCAAAATCTCATAATAATCTATATATACTCGTAGCCATTGATTATGTATCTAAATGGGCGAAAGCACAAGCTCTCCCAACTAACGATGCACGAGTTGTAGTCAACTTTTTAAAACGTCTTTTTGCAAGGTTTGGAACACCGAAAGCTTTAATAAGTGATCGGGGTACTCATTTCTGTAATAATCAACTTGAGAAAGTTCTTAAAAGATATGGAGTAACTCATAAAATCTCTACCGCATATCATCCACAAACAAGTGGACAAGTTGAAAATACAAACTGAGCTTTAAAACGTATTCTAGAGAAAACCGTAGGATCAAATCCAAAGGAATGGTCCATTAAATTGGAGGATGCACTCTGGGCTTTTAGAACAGCCTACAAAACTCCAATTGGAACCACACCTTTTAGACTTGTTTATGGAAAAGCATGTCATCTTCCAGTAGAAATTGAACACAAAGCATTTTGGGCTTTGAAGACATGTAATCTTGATTTACATGAAGCTGGACGTCTACGATTAAGTCAACTAAACGAATTAGAAGAATTAAGGCATGAAGCATACGAAAATTCGTTAATCTATAAAGAAAGAACGAAGAAATGGCATGATAAAAGAATCAGAAGTTCAAAAGAATTTAAGGAAGGAGACAGAGTTCTTCTTTTCAATTCACGATTCAAGTTATTTCCTGGAAAATTGAAATCAAGATGGTCTGGACCATTCATAGTCAAAAGAGTTTTCCCATACGGAACGATAGAATTAATAAATTCAAATGGGATTGAATTTAAAGTTAATGGTCACAGAATTAAACATTACATACATGGTCCGATGGAAGTTGACAATGAAGTTAATCATAATTTCACCACCCAAGAAAACCTTCAAAATGAAAACATAAATATGTTATCAACAACATATGAAAAATCAAAACTGGAATATAGGGAGGATTCAAATTTGAGTGATGAAGAAGAATTCCTATACAAGCCTCCCATTCCAAGAAACGAAGAAAAATGTGAACAAGAAATTCAAATAGAAATGAAAGAACCAAGGAAAGAACACCCGAAAAAGGTTTACAAACCAACTCGACTTACTAAAGCAGGAGACCCGGGTGAATTTATCATTTCTTGCTTACTTAATGATGGTGCTGTATATAATGGACTCGCAGATTTAGGAGCAAGTGCAAATATTATGCCTCTTTCCTTATACAAAAGATTAGGCATGGGTAAATTAAAACCAACCAAAATAGGTGTTCAATCATTTGACCAAATCATTAAACACTCGGTTAGAATAGCAAATAATTTACTTGTTAACGTGGGAAGTTTGACCTTTGTTGCAAACTTCATAGTGATTAATATGGAGGAAAACCTTGATATTCCTCTAATTCTAGGTCGCCCATTTTTAGCAACCACCGAGGCATTCATTGATGTAAGAGAAGGTAGAATGACACTTAGGAATGGTGATACATCGATCACCTTTGTGAACCGAAAGTTTAGATCTCCACAAACCAAAACTGTTAGACCAATAAAAACGCATAAGTGTGGGCAAGATGAAGAAACACTTAATGATGATCCAATCACAAAGAATACCGTTGATGATACGAAATTAGATGAACCCATTTTTAATAGTTCAACGAAGAAACTTTATAAACGGATTCACGATGCTAAGATTAAAGGAAACTTTAAGTTATATAACCGATTAATATCCAATTTATCGTCAAAAGAAAAGGTAATGTTAGTTGAATTTGTGAAAGTTAAGGATGAAATCAATAAATGGATTGAAGTAAAAGTCAAAGATATACAAGTTGTTGATGATTCAATTGAAAATAATGTTAATCACAATTTCGATACCACAACTGACTAAGTGTGAGGAGAATAAAGGGGTTTATGTATTTCTGTTAGAGTTAGATTGTCTGTTTTCGTGTAGTTCTCGAAAATGGAACCCGAATGGTCTTTCCCTAGCAGACCCTAAAGAACTAGTCTTCTCCCCCCATTCTGAATTTTTATTTTTTTAGGTTTTTAGGAAATGAAGACTGCCTGTGAACTAAACCATGGTCTAATGCTACACGCTTTGATCACTAAACGTAATAATGACACACTACCGAGTGAAATAGTATCAGTAATCAGAGAAAGAATGGATGGAGTTAGAAAAGAATCCAGATGCGAAGATAATAAGTTACAATTTGGTAAAGGAAAATCAAAATCCGCAGCAAAAAGAAGAGCACGGCACCTAGAAAGATGTCACAAATGCGGAAATGGTCACATGGAGGTAAATGTTCAAATAATCAAACCTATTCAAATACCGAATTTGTTACTTTATGCAGAGACGGACCGTTCATATGTTTAGAAGAAAAGACACTGAATGCTCGAGGTTACGCCTATGTAGCTATGGAAAACCAATTAAACCGACCATCTTATGAATGGGATAGATCATATAACTAAGAATACTATCTCACAGGTAAGTCTGTACAGTCTTTATTTTTATTTTTAACCTTTTGATAATAAACGCTAATTTGTTCGCTATAAAGTATTAAATTGGTATTAAATAAAATTAGGTTTGGCTACCGAAATTATTGATATCATTCAAAAATTTATTACATCACTGCGTAATTTAACGTTTATTCTTAAGGTATAAATATCTTTAATCAACCAACCCAAAATATTTCAAAAATTCGTCATGAGTTAAATTAGGTCTTGGAACCGAAATTACTTTACCGAAAAGAGGGACGCATATTTTTGATAATATTTGATTGATTAAAGTGGAATAAAAAGCCAAAAAGATTTTTAATTTTATTTTTACCATGTTTTTAAAATTAATATATAAATCTTAAATTAATATTGTAAACTTTGTAAAATCAATATATTTAAAATTGTAAATATTTGAAAAATTAATATAAGTTTGGTGTGAATTTATAATATGAATTTTTAAATTAAGTTTGGTGTGAATTTATAATATGAATTTTTAAATTAAGTTTGGTGTGAATTTTTAATTTTTAAAATATGAATTTTAATTTTATGCATTTCAAATTTTAAGTTTGGTGTGAATTTTTAATATTAATTTTGAATTTTATATTTAAATTGTGTGAATTTAAAAACAAAAATTTACTTTATCTCATTAAGTTAAAAATATGATTTTTAAAATTTATCATAAGTTGAAGACTAGGTCTTTGAACCGAAATTGCTTTACCCGAGGGAGGGACGAGAACTTTTATTATCATTATTTTTAATCTTATTGAATTAAAGTATGCCAAAAACATTAAAAAAAAACCCAAAAATCTTAGCTTTTAAAACAATCGCTACAAAAAGACAAATTTTAAAATTTTGTCAAAGGACGGACTAGGACATCGATCCGAAACGACCTCGTCCTAAATAACAAGGGAAACAAAATTTTAAAATTAATTACTTAAATGTTTTAATAAGATATATATAAAAAAAAAAAAATAATACCAAACTCCGCGACTCGCGGAGTTTGAAGGTCCAAACACCGCGAGTCGCGGGAGGACCAAAATACAGAAAAAAAATAAAAACGCAGAACAGCTCAGTTCACAACCCACAACACAAAACACAGCGAAAAAACTGCCGAAAAAACCCACAAAAACACCCCCAAAATCACAATTTTTAACCGTTAATCATCAAATCTTTTACTAAAATCATGTTGAGAAGGATGCTATCAAGGAATTACTCAAGAAATACGGTAAATTTCTACACCTAAACACCATTTAATCCGAAAATTAGTGTTCTTGAGCAATTTTTTCCCCAATTTGATTTTGATGCTTTTTAGTGTAATTAGGCTTAAATTGTTTATGTATTATGCTTGTATAACCTAGATTGATGCTGTTTAACATGATTAGAAGCCTTAAACTTCAAATTTTGAGTAATCTAGGGTTTGTGTTCTTGAGCAAATTTGGGGCTTTTTGATATAAACAGGTTATGGCCGATTTTTGTCATGAATTGTTGCTAAATTAAGTAGTGTAACATGTTTAGGTAGTTAAATGATCCAAACTTTGAGCCTAAACATGATTTTGAGAATTAAAGTGGACTTTTTCAAGTCTAAAAATTCATGAACTTGATTTTTGAAAGATAATGCCATTTGAAACTTGTTTAATTGCTAGTAATGATTATTTTGACATGTTATTTGAGTTGAATGCTTATGAACTTGGCAAACATTTTCGTATATGCTATTTTGAAAAAGTGTAGATTTGATGAAAATATGAAAATGAGCTTAAGTTTGATATAAATTGATCATATCATTGTAATTATTTTGATTGATGATTTTGCTGACACTAATGCATATTTGGATGCACAAAAATTGTGTTTGATGTGTTTTGCAGACTGAAAGGGGTGAATCTTCATCCCAAGCTTGCAATGCTCCTGCTGAGAATGCGGAACAACAGGAGGTGGATAACTACTACAAGCAAGATATACCTCATCCAGTCATGACATTTTCTGATATGCACTTGGAAGAGTTGCACCCGAACCTGAGATTTGACAGACTTTGGATAGATTATCCAAAATACCAAAGGGGTTTGCATACTCTTCATTCTAAAGTTGTTGAGGTACCTAGGGTCATAGAATGGGGACCCTTAGAAGCTGTAGAATTGGCCGGGCCAATTAGGGAATTACTTGTACAGAGGTATGGTAATTCTACTTTTAATGACTGGGTACGTTTATTCACCATGCGTAGACATGTATATAAAGTATGGCGTGAAGAATTGTTGTGTAGTATAGAATTAAATGATCGGGTAGCTAGTTTAACCGATCGATCTTTTATTAGATTTTTGTTAGGAGGTTCGATGCACCACATGTCTTTACTAGACATGGCTCAGGCTTTACGTATATATACGCCTGATGAGTTAGCATCTGCCGATTGTAGAGGGTTGATACTAAATGGTAGAAAGATAGATGAAAATTTTGATACACACGGTGTATGGAGTCAAATGACAAGCCATCACCGATTCAAAGGGGAAATTACTCTTATTTGGATATAGATAGAGCTGAATTAAGAGTAATTCATAGGTTTTTAGCTAATTCGATTACACAAAGAGGTAAGAACAAGGAAAAGGTAAATGAACAGGATTTTTTTACCATATGTGTATTCGAGACCCACAAAGCGCTGTAAGTATACCTTATTGTGTGGATTATTATTTATCAGCTATGGTTAGGGGGATGAGACCGCATAGCATAATAGGAGGTGGTATTTTTATTACTTTGATTGCTGAATATCTCGGTGTGGATATAAGTCGGGGGGGATTATTAGTCGAAAAACCAGAACCCCGCGATACTATAGGTTTAAATGTATACCATGGTGCGAAAGTTTTGAAGAGGCGAAATAACGCCGCAGTACAATACCATGGTAGACATCCACAGGTTGAGAGAAACCAACAGCAAGGTAATGTAGGAGGGGGAAATGAGATGCAAGAAATGCAAATGTTTATAGCTGCACAGGAGTACGAAAATGCTAGACAAAGAGCATTTGAAGATTGGCAAGTTCATCAAAACCAAATCATAGCTTATTGCCAACATATAGGTAGAAACTATATTCCTACTCCGAAACCAATATTCCCTCCCTGGTCTATAGAGATGCAACCACCGTATCCTACGTATAACCCTGCCGAAGCATTCTATAGCACCTATGGTTATGCTTGGAACCCCTATTGGTATCAGTATCATCCCTAGTCTACTTAGTTTTATTTATTTTGTAATTTGTAATGTTGATACGTTTAATACTTATGTTAATATTGTAATAGTTTTTATAATTTTCTAACTTTTATTCTTAGATTTTAATAATTTTTGAATGTGGGGTAATATACCAAACTTCAAAAATATGTATATATGTTTGCAGTTTATCTTATGTACACAACAGGGTAAAACAACGCATTTTCAAAGACTGGCATTAAGTTCAGCAAAAGCAACCAATTTTGACGACAAGATGCAAAATATATGTGAAATAACAACAAGACGGAATGAACAAATGATGTGCACCATTTATCATTCAGCAAACAAACGCCAATATATTTGAAAACTTTGGTAAAAATTTAATCATTTTCACACAAATCACCCTCAATAATTGAAATTGTTACTGATTTCTTGCAAATGAGGGCATTGCAAGATCTTAAGTGTGGGAAGGGGTTAAATTCTTTCGGATTTTATAATTTCTATCTTAAACACTTGGTTACCATTAAAAATACTAGTAAAGCAGTAGTTATATTAGAATCTAGTGCTCTCTGATAATAAAGAATAGCCCTAGTCTTATATACTGACTACCCAATTCTAGTAAAATTTTTCAAAATTTTCAATTAAATGAACTCAAAATCATGTTTATACATATTTATGAACGATAAAACTAGGTTTTAACACCGAAATTATTGTAACCTCGGAAAGGACATAAATTGAGAAACAAACCAAAATGTTAAAATTCATTTAAAATGGAATATAGGACGATAAAAAGGAAAATAAAAGCCAAGTGTGGGAAAATTTACCAAGTTATCTTAAACATATGTCACATATATCTGTAACAAATAACTGAAAATACTTTTGCTTTAGACTAAACTAAACTGTTTTACCCGATGAAAGAAAAGAAGAGATGGATCTACACGATGAATCAATTGTATCATTAAAAGGAAGTAAAGTCTTCCGAAAAAAGAAACGCGCTTCTTGATTTAGGTCAAGAAGTTGTCGTCCAGACCAGCTGTAGGTTGACAAAAAATCTAGAAAAGTCATCACTAAAATCAGCAGGAAATCCACGGACCTCAGCATTAAACAGGGTCGCCAAGTGGTCAGATTTATCCTAACCATGAGAAGGATTTATCTCGTACAATGGGGGGGCACCATGCAAATTAGCTTGATAAGACTAATGAATCAGATCCCCAGAAAGGATAATCTCCTTAAAAGATCAAAAATCAGCTTTTAAGCCTGATATAACTCAATCCTTGAGATTGACCTTAAAGATTGAGAATTACAAACTCATGGAATTCAATGATATCTAAACTCGAGCTTGAACGAGAAAATATTTTGATCAAAATTATAAACCGATTTGTTTTCTGAAAACCCTATTTTCAATGCGTTCATTACCATTGAACGTAAAATCCTAGGAATTCACCTGGAATTCATTAGGTCACCTGAACTAAATCGGGTGACAACCGTAAGAACGCTGGTTGCATAGCATGGTCAAAGACAGGACCTTGTGCCAGACCGAAAAATCATAAGGGTGAGCTTTACTATTGCTCCTACCAAGGATAGTAATTACGTCCGACACGTTATAGACCATAATTAAAAGCATGTCAGGGGACATTGCCTTAACAGTTGCTTGTTCAACGCTTTCCTTTACAACCGGACGGTAGTTTACCGAAAGGTAATATACGGGAC
Organism: Rutidosis leptorrhynchoides; assembly: GCF_046630445.1. NCBI lineage: Eukaryota > Viridiplantae > Streptophyta > Magnoliopsida > Asterales > Asteraceae > Rutidosis > Rutidosis leptorrhynchoides. Next base: position 172,945,687 of record NC_092333.1, read on the forward strand.
AAGTAAACTGGACGTGTTGCTTTCCTAATACAAGGTTAGCAAGTGGGTGACACAAAACCGCAAGTTTTGAGCTAAAATTTTCAAATCTAAAACCCACCAAGCCCACAAAAATATTTTGCAAACACCGGTGAAGGGTTATTCCGGAAAATTTATCTAGGGTAAAAACTAGATTTAATTTTCAAAAAGATCAAATGTTTTCATAAAGATCCAATTTCTTTAATGGATCTAAATTTTTATAGTCATGTGGGACTGTAAACCATATCGTTACTACCATTGTTTACACCGCCGTATAGAAATCACTGATGTACAAAGTGTGAAGAATAAAGAAGTGATTCTTTATTCTTCACACTTTGTACATCAGTGATTTCTTTACGGCGGTATAAACAATGGTAGTAACGATGTAGTTTACAGTCCCACATGACTATAAAATTTCGATCCATTAAGGAAATTGGATCTTTATGAAAACAGTTGATCTTTTAAAAATTAAATCTAGTTTTTACCCTAGATAAGTTTTCCGGAATAACCCTTCACCGGTGTTTGAAAAATATTTTTGTGGGCTTGGTGGGTTTCAGATTTGAAAATTTTAGCTCAAAACTTGCGGTTTTGTGTCACCCACTTGCTAACCTTGTATTAGGAAAGCAACACGTCCAGTTTACTTGTCCTGTATATTACCTTTCGGTAAACTACCGTCCGGTTGTAAAGGAAAGCGTTGAACAAGCAACTGTTAAGGCAATGTCCCCTGACATGCTTTTAATTATGGTCTATAACGTGTTGGACGCAATTACTATCATTTGTAGGAGCAATATAAAGCTCACCCTTATAATTTGTCGGTCTGGCACAAGGTCCTGTCTTTAACCATGCTATGCAACCACCGTTCTTACGGTTGACACCCGATTTGGTTCAGGTGACCTAATGAATTCCAGATGAATTCCTAGGATTTTACGTTCAATGGTAATGAACGCATTGAAAATGGGTTTTCAGAAAACAAATCGGTTTATAATTTGATCAAAATACTTTCTCGTTCAAGCTCGAGTTTAGATATCATTGAATTCCATGAGTTTGAATTCTCAATCTTTAAGGTCAATCTCTAGGATTGAGTAATATCAGGCTTAAAAGCTGATTTTTAATCTTTAAGGAGATTATCCTTTCTGGGGATCTGATTCATTAGTCTTATCCAGCTAATTTGCACGGTGCCCTCCCCATTTTACAAGACAGATCCTCTCATGGTTAGGATAAGTCTGACCACTTGGCGACCCTGTTTGATGCTGAGGTCCGTGGATTTCCTGCTGATTTTAGTGATGACTTTTCTAGATTTTTCGTCAACCTACAGCTGGTCTGGATGACAACTTCATGACCTAAATCAAGAAGCACGTTTCTTTTTCGGAAGACTTTACTTCCTTTTAATGATGGAATTGATTCATCGTGTAGATCCATCTCTTCTTTTCTTTCATCGGGTAAAATAGTTTAGTTTAGTCCAAAGCAAAAGTATTTTCAGTTATTTGTTACAGAAATATGTGACATATGTTTAAGATAACTTGGTAATTTTTCCCACACTTGGCTTTTATTTTCCTTTTTATTGTCCTCTATTCCATTTTAAATGAATTTTAACATTTTGGTTTGTTTCTCAATTTATGTCCTTTCCGAGGTAACAATAATTTCAGTGTTAACACCTAGTTTTATCGTTCATAAATATGTATAAACATGATTTTGAGTTCATTTAATTGAAAATTTTTGAAAAATTTTACTAGAATTGGGTAGTCAGTATATAAGACTAGGGCTGTTCTTTATCATCAGAGAGCACTAGATTCTAATACAACTACTACGTTACTAGTATTTTTAATGGTAGCCAAGTGTTTAAGATAAAAATTTAAAAAATCCGAAAGAATTTAACCCCTTCCCACACTTAAGATCTTGCAATGCCCTCATTTGCAAGAAATCAGTAACAATTTAAATTATTGAGGGTGATTAGTGTAAAAATGATTAAATTTTACCAAAGTTTCCAAACATATTGGCGTTTGGTTGCTGAATGATAAATGGTGCATATCATTTGTTCATTTCGTCTGTTGTTACATCACATTTATTTGTCATCTTGTCATCAAAATTAGTAGCTTTTGCTGAACTTAATGCCAGTCTTTGAAAATGCGCTGTTTTACCCTGTTTTGTACAATTTACAATATACATACATACAAATATAAACATGCATGGCAATTTGAAATGGGACTTAATATCCCACTTTCAAATTCTAAATGTGAAATATTAGTACACAATAATAATAAAAATGATAAAGATTACATAAGTATATTCAATAACATAAGTTTAAACATGAATAAGTAAAAAGATAAAAACATAAAAATCATATAAATAACCAAATGGAACTAAATCAGTCTGGATATGGGTTCCAGTTCATCTCGTCAGGTGGGTTCTATTGTTGGTTATAGGTGTTTTGATAGGCTTGGTTATAGTCATACCGGTTAAAGGGTGGTCGGATATCGGGGCTATGTGGCGGAAAATGAGCAGGTCGAGTAGGTACATAGTTATTTGGTACCTGATATGATAGCTGGCTCATGATTTGGTGCTGATGAACTAACCAGCTATCGTGTTGGCGTCGCCTATAATCCTCGTATACTCGCTCGGAGTTCCACTGCTCATACATACTATGTCTGGCCGCGTTCGTCATTGCTTCCTCATCTATACGAACGTGGACGTCAAGAATAGCATCTCGAAAGACATCCCTAATGTCTTCCGCCTCCTCCATTTCCTCGTCTGAGCCTCTCTCTACCTGAGGATGAGATCCCTCATAGGGTACTGCCTGGTTACGTCTACTTTTCAATACCTTAGCACCCACATAAACTTTCAATCCTTAGGGCTCAACCTGTTCTCTACAAAGCTGTAATGGACCTCCTTGGTTCCTATCAACACCTAAATACTCTCCAATGAGAGTAACAAAAATACCTCCTCCTATTATACTCCCGTCCTGCATTCCCTCTACCATTTTAGATAAATAAAAAGCAACACAGTAAGGTATATTGACAAAGCTTCTAGGATCCCGAATACACTTTAGGTAGAATAAATCATGTAAGGTAATTTTTTTCTTTATTATGACCTCTCTGTGTAATCGAGTTAGCCAAAAATCTATGAATAATACGAAGCTCGGCTCTGTCAATATGTGTATAGGAGTGTCCTCCTGCTCGTGTAAAAACATCAAAATGTGACATACGCCTCCAAATGGCTTCAGCGTCAAAGTTACTATCTACCCTTTCACCATAATGAATCAAATTTGTACAATCGGATAATAGTAACTCACCAGGAGTATATATCTGTAAGGCCCTGGCCATATCCAGCATGGACATTCTGTACATCCTACCGCCAAAGATAAACCTAAGAAATCTTCTATCATCTATTCTAACTATATTTGTATCAAGTGATACAGTACTCATCAACTCAACACACCATTCCTTATATACAGGTCTACGAATGGTGAAAAGACGTTCCCAATCTGTAAAAGAAGAACTGCCATACCTTTGAACTAAAAGCTGTCTAACACGGTCAGCTAGATGGACCGTTTCCAAAGGGGCCCAATCGATTACCCTTGGCACCTCTACATTTTTTGTTACCAATTTGAATTTGTTCCTTTGATATGTCTCGTAATCTCTCCATCTTCTATCAAATCTCAGATTAGGATGTAGAGTGTGCTCAGGAATCGTTGGGAATTCTACTGGCGGCCTCATTGGGAATACTATGAATTCATCAACAAACTGTACCGGATCATAATAAGGTATGTGCTGATCAGGCTGTTGTTGTTGTTCCTGTTGTGGTTCTTGTTCGTGTTGCATTTCTGGTTCTGGTTCTGGTGCTGGTGCTGGTGCTGGTCGTCTAGATGATGATGCTCCTGAACCTCCAGTATCGGCTTTCTGCAAAACACATTAAACACAAAATTTGTGCATCCAAATATGCATTAGTGTTAGCAAAATAACGACTTAAAACATTCACTATAACATATTAAATCAAAATTAAACTTATACACATTTTCACAATTTTTCACAATTCTACACTTTTCAAATAAGCACATATGAAAATGTATACAAAATTCATAAGCATTTAACTCAAATAACATGTCAAAATAGTCATTACTAATAATTAAACAAGTCTCAAATGGCAAATATATCAAATTAATCAAGTTCATGAATTTTGGACTTAAAAAGTCCACTTTAATCTCCAAAAATCATGTTTAGGATCATTGTTTGGATCATTTAACTATCTAAACATGTTACACTACTCAATTTAGCAATAATTCATGACAAAAATCGGCCATAACCTGTTTATATCAAAAAGCCCCAAATTGCTCAAGAACACAAACCCTAGATTTCTAAAAATTTTAAAGTTTTTGGCTTCAAATCATGTTAAATAGCATCAATCTAGGTTATACATGCATAAAATACTAACAATTTAACACTAATTACACTAGAAATTAACAAAATTGAATTAGGTAAAAAATTGGTAATTATCACAAAAACTAGGAATTTATAGAGTTTAGGGGTGTAATTTTTACCAATTTGCTGAAGAATGAGAATCTAGGCATGATTAGAGCAAGAAAAATGACGAATTACGGTGGAAAATTGATGAAATTTGGTGAAGATTTGAGGTATTTTCGTGAATGTATGTGTGTTGTGGTGAGGAAGACAGCTCGCTGGCTGTTTTGTATCAGGCCTGCATTTAATCCCCATGCGATCGCATGGGTTCCAAGTGCAAACCCCATGCGATCGCATGGGGTGCCGGCTACAGTGATTTCAGGTTTTTTTTTTTTTATTTTTTTTTATTTTTATAAAACCTTATACTTTATAAAACTTATAATTAATTAAATTTTAAAAATTTTGTTTTCCTTTAGGAGCGAGGGCGTTTCGGATCGTTGTCCTAGTCTGTCCCTCGACAAAATTTTAAAATTTGTCAAATCAAAGCGCGGTTTTTAAAAGTAAAGATTTTTGGGTTTTTTAATGTTTTTGGCATACTTTAATTCAATAAGATTAAAAATAATGATAATAAAAGTTCTCGTCCCTCCCTCGGGTAAAGCAATTTCGGTTCAATGACCTAGTCTTCAACTTACGACGAATTTTAAAAATCATTTTTTTAACTTAATGAGATAAAGTAAATTTTTGTTTTTAAATTCACACCAAACTTAAAATAAAAATACATAAAATTCATAATTAATATTAAAAGTTCACACCAAACTTAAAATTTGAAATGCATAAAATTAAAAATTCTTATTTTAAAAATTAAAAATTCACACCAAACTTAATTTAAAAAAATTCATATTATAAAATCACACCAAACTTATATTATATTTTTTAAATATTTATAATTTTAAATATATTGTTTTTACAAAGTTTACAATATTAATTTAAGATTTATATATTAATTTTAAAAACATGGTAAAAATAAAACTAAAAATCTTTTTGGCTTTTTATCCCACTTTAATCAATCAAATATTATTAAAAATATACGCCCCTCTTTTCGGTAAAGTAATTTCGGTTCCAAGACCTAATTTTACTCATGACGAATTTTTGAAATATTTTGTGTTGATTGATTAAAGATATTTATACCTTAAGAATAAACGTTAAATTTCGCAGTGATGTAATAAATTTTTGAATGATATCAATAATTTCGGTCGCCAAACCTAATTTTATTTAATACCAATTTAATACTTTATAGCGAACAAATTAGCGTTTATTATCAAAAGGTTAAAAATAAAAATAAAAATAAAAACTGTACAGACTTACCTGTGAGATAGTATTCATAGTTATATGATCTATCCCATTCATAAGATAGTCGGTTTAATTGGTTTTCCATGGCTACATAGGCGTAACCTCGAGCATTCAGTGTTTTTTCTTCTAAACATATGAACGGTCCGTCTCTGCATAAAGTAACAAATTCGGTATTTGAATAGGTTTGATTATTTGAACAGTTACCTCCATGTGACCATTTTCCGCATTTGTGACATCTTTCTAGGTGTCGTGCTCTTCTTTTCGCTGCGGATTTTGATTTTCCTTTAACAAATTGTAACTTATTATCTTCGCATCTGGATTCTTTTCTTACTCCGTCCAATCTTTCTCTGATTACTGATACTATTTCACTCGCTAGTGTGTCATTATTACGTTTAGTGATCAAAGCGTGTAGCATTAGACCATGGTTTAGTTCACAGGCAGTCTTCATTTCGTAAAAACCTAAAAAAATAAAAATTCAGAATGGGGGGAGAAGACTAGTTCTTTAGGGTCTGCTAGGGAAAGACCATTCGGGTTCCATTTTCGAGAACTACACGAAAACAGACAATCTAACTCTAACAGAAATACATATTATCCTTTAAAGACTTGATTCTCCCCACACTTAGTTAGCTGTGGTATCGAAATCGTGATTAACTTCATTGTCGAATTCCATCGGACTATCTATTTAGTGTTTAACTCTGTGACCATTAACTTTAAATTCAATCCCATTTGAATTTATTAATTCTATCGTTCCGTGGGAAAACTCTTTTGACTATGAATGGTCCAGACCATCTTGATTTCAATTTTCCAGGAAATAGCTTGAATCGTGAATTGAAAAGAAGAACTCTGTCTCCTTCTTTAAATTCTTTTAAACTTCTGATTCTTTTATCATGCCATTTCTTCGTTCTTTCTTTATAGATTAATGAATTTTCGTATGCTTCATGTCTTAATTCTTCTAATTCGTTTAGTTGACTTAATCGTAGACGTCCAACTTCATGTATATCAAGATTACATGTCTTCAAAGCCCAAAATGCTTTGTGTTCAATTTCTACTGGAAGATGACATGCTTTTCCATAAACAAGTCTAAAAGGTGTGGTTCCAATTGGAGTTTTGTAGGCTGTTCTAAAAGCCCAGAGTGCATCCTCCAATTTAATGGACCATTCCTTCGGATTTGATCCTATGGTTTTCTCTAGAATACGTTTTAAAGCTCGGTTGGTATTTTCAACTTGTCCACTTGTTTGTGGATGATATGCGGTGGAGATTTTATGAGTTACTCCATATCTTTTAAGAACTTTCTCAAGTTGATTATTACAAAAATGAGTACCCCGATCACTTATTAAAGCTTTCGGTGTTCCAAACCTTGCAAAAAGACGTTTTAAAAAGTTGACTACAACTCGTGCATCGTTAGTTGGGAGAGCTTGTGCTTCCGCCCATTTAGATACATAATCAATGGTTACGAGAATGTAGAGATTATTATGAGATTTTGGAAATGGACCCATAAAGTCAATACCCCAAATGTCAAATACTTCACATACTTGTATGACATTTTGTGGCATTTCATCACGTTGACTTATTTTTCCGGCCCTTTGACATGCATCACAGGATTTGCAAAGAAGGTGTGCGTCTTTGTAAATTGTAGGCTAATAGAATCCAGCATCGTAAACTTTTCTTGCTGTTAGTTGAGGCCCATAATGCCCTCCTGTTGGTCCTGTGTGACAATGGTTTAAAATTTTACTAGCTTCATCTCCGAATACACATCGGCGTATTATTCCATCTGGACAACTTTTAAACAGATGTGGATCTTCCCAAAAATAGTGTTTTATATCACTGAAGAATTTCTTTCGTTTTTGGTACGATAATCCCTTTTCAAGGAATCCACATACTAAGTAGTTTGCATAGTATGCAAACCATGGAATTTCATTATAATCTATCTTCAATAGATATTCATCAGGAAAGTTGTCTTGTATGGCCGATTCATTTAGAACTTCTAATTTGGGATTTTCAAGACGAGAAAGATGATCAGCGGCGAGATTTTCTGCTCCTCTTTTATCTCGGATTTCAATATCAAACTCTTGTAAGAGTAAGATCCAACGGATTAATCTTGGTTTGGCATCTTGTTTTGAAAATAGGTATCTAAGAGCAGAATGGTCGGTATAGACCACCGTTTTTGCTAGAACGAGATATGAACGAAATTTGTCAAAAGCAAAGACAATAGCAAGGAGTTCTTTTTCAGTAGTTGTGTAATTCGTTTGTGCTCCTTGTAACGTCTTACTAGCATAATATATAGGTTGAAATCGTTTTTCAATCCTTTGTCCTAAAACGGCTCCCATTGCAAAATCACTTGCATCGCACATTAGTTCAAATGGTAGATTCTAATTTGGTGTTATCATGATCGGCGCATTAGTGAGTTTCTCTTTAAGAATATTAAAAGATTTGATACATTCATCTGAAAAGATGAATGGAGCATCCTTTTCTAGGAGTTTATTCATAGGAGTAGCAATTTTAAAAAAATCTTTTATGAAACGTCGGTAAAAACCGGCATGCCCTAGAAAACTCCTAACTCCTCTAACATTGGTGGGATATGGAAGTTTAGCAATTACATCTACTTTAGCTCTATCCACTTCAATTCCTTCTTTTGAAATTTTATGTCCAAGAACGATGCCTTCTTTAACCATGAAATGGCATTTCTCCCAATTAAGTACTAGATTTGATTGTTCGCATCTAATAAGCATTCGTTCAAGATTAGCTAGACATGATTCAAATGTATCACCGAAGACTGAAAAGTCATCCATGAAAACTTCCATGCATTCTTCTATCATGTCATGAAAAATCGCCATCATACACCTTTGAAAGGTTGCAGGGGCGTTGCAAAGTCCAAATGGCATGCGTTTGTAAGCAAAAGTACCATAAGGGCACGTGAATGTGGTTTTCTCTTGGTCCTCAGGTGCTATTGGAATTTGAAAATATCCAGAAAATTCATCAAGAAAGCAATAGTAACTATTTCCGGCTAATCTTTCCAACATTTGATCAATGAAAGGTAAGGGAAAGTGATCTTTTCTGGTGGCGTCATTTAATTTTCTATAATCAATACATACACGCCATCCTGTTACAGTCCTAGTAGGAATAAGCTCATTTTTTTCATTTGTAATGACAGTCATGCCACCCTTCTTAGGTACGCATTGAACTGGGCTTACCCATGGACTATCAGAGATTGGATAAATTAAACCTGCGTCTAGCAGTTTAATAATTTCTTTTTTAACTACATCTTGCATATTCGGATTTAGTCTTCGTTGGCGTTGCACATACGTTTTATGACCTTCTTCCATAAGGATTTTATGTGTGCAATACGAAGGACTTATTCCTTTAATATCATGAATCTTCCATGCAATGGCTGGTTTATGAGCTTTCAACACAGAAATGAGTTGTGATTTCTCATTTTCAGTAAGAGAAGATGATATTATTACAGGTAATTCAGATTCACCATGTAAATAAGCGTATTCCAAATGGTTTGGAAGTGGCTTTAACTCTAATTTCGGAGGTTCTTCTATCGATGATTTGTATCGATATCTGTCTTCTTCTTTTAGCATTTGAATTTCTTCTATTATTGGTTCATATCGATTAGCTATAAGTGTAGCTAACATTTCAGCTTCATCAATTGGTTCATTACCTTCTCCTAAAGAACATTCTCCTGTTCCTTGTAATTCTGGAAATTCTTCTAACACTTCTGCATGTAAATCTATAGTGTGAATATAATAGCATGTATCATCTGCAGATTGCGATTGTTGCATTGCTCTATCAACTGAAAAGGTAACACTCTCGTCCTCTATACTTAGGGTCAATTTCTTACCAAACACGTCTATCATTGCTTTAGCCGTGTTTAAGAATGGTCTTCCTAATATGAGAGGAACTTGAGAATCTTCTTCCATGTCCAGAACAACAAAATCTACTGGAAATACTAAAGTACCAACTTCAACTAGCATGTTCTCCATTATCCCTCTAGGATATTTTATTGATCGATCGGCTAGTTGTATGCTTATTCTTGTTGGTTTCAATTCTCCAAGGTCTAGTTTAGTGTATAGTGAAAACGGCATTAAATTTATACTAGCACCTAAGTCTGCCAATGCTTCTATTGAACTAAGACTACCCAGAAAACATGGAATTGTGAAACTTCCTGGATCAGATAATTTTTCTGGTATCTTATTCAACAGCACTGCTGAACAATTAGCGTTCATGGTAACGGCCGAGAGTTCTTCCATTTTCTTTCTATTCGTGATTAGATCTTTCAAGAATTTAGCATATCTAGGCATTCCTGAAATTACATCAATGAAAGGAAGATTTACATTTATCTGTTTAAACATATCCAAGAATTTGGATTGCTCGGCTTCAAGTTTCTCTTTCTTCATTTTACTTGGGTAAGGAAGTGGTGGTTGGTATGGTTTAACATAAGGTTTAGCCTTAACTGTGTTATCTTCATTAACCTTCTCAACTACCGGTTCTTTTTCCTTATCTTGATCAGGTTGTGGTTCTTGTGGAGTAGGAATAGCTTCATCAGAAGTTACAGGTATTTCAGGTGGTTTAAGTGTTGTACCACTTCTTGTGGTAATGGCTTTAGCTGTTTCATTCCGGGGGTTAGCATTTGTATCACTAGGTAGACTTCCCGGTTTTCTTTCACCTATTAACCTTGCTAGGTTACTTACTTCTTGTTCTAGATTTTGAATAGAAGCTTGTTGATTTCTAAATGCTTGAGCATTTTGTTCATTGGTTTGTTTTTGAGATGTGAAAAAATGCGTTTGAGTTTCAACTAGCTTCGTCATCATATCTTCTAAATTCGGCTTTTTATCATCGGTTTGTTGTGGTGGTTTGTTTTGAAAATTAGGTCTTTGCTGATTGTAAGTATTGTTGGATACTTGTTGATTGCTAGGACCTTGTTGGTTGTTGTATGGAATATTTCGGTTATAGTTCTGGTTTTGATTGTAAATCGGTCTTGGCGGTTGATAATTATTCTGATAATTATTTCCAGGCCTTTGGTTTATGTATGAAATATTCTCTCTTTGTTCCATTGTTAATTCAATACTGAGACAATCTTTTGTCAAATGTGGTCCTCCACACTGCTCATAACTAATTCGTATTGAGTGAATATCCTTAGTCATCTTTTCCATTCGTCTCTCGACAGCATCTATCTTTGCGGAAATGGAATCTAAGTCATGGCTAGAATCGGCTCTAGCTGCTTTAGATGATCTAACGATATCTTTTTCTTGGTGCCACTCATGTGAGTGGGAAGCAGTGTTATCAATAATTTTGTAAGCATCAGTTTCTGTTTTCTTCATAATGGAACCACCAGCTGCTATATCTATGTCTTTCCTTGTAGTGATGTCGCATCCTTGGTAGAATATTTGTACTATTTGACAGGTGTCTAAACCATGTTGCGGACATCCTCTCAATAACTTTCCAAATCTTGTCCACGCCTCATATAGAGTTTCATTCGGTTTCTGTGTAAACGTAACAATTTCTGCTTGAAGTCTTACGGCTTTAGATGCAGGAAAGAATTGTTTAAGAAATTTTTCAACTAAAACATCCCATGTATCAATCGCCCCTTCAAGTAACGATTCCAACCAATCTTTGGCTTCTCCCTTTAAAGTCCAGGGAAATAACATGAGATATATCTGTTCATCCTCCACTTCTCGGATTTTAAATAGTGTGCAGATCCTATTAAAGGTACAAAGATGTTCATTTGGATCTTCCTTCGGCGCACCACTAAATTGGCATTGATTAGTCACCATGTGTAGAATTTGTCCTTTGATTTCATAATCTGGCGCATTAATGTCTGGATGAGTAATTGCGTGACCTTGGCCAGTGCGTTTAGCTCTCATTCGGTCTTCCATACTTAAAGGTTCCAGATTCTCCATAATTGAATTTGTTGAATCGGATTCACTAGAGGATTCTGATTTAATGGTTCGTTCCTCAACAATCTCTGTTTGAATGATTGGTGGTTCCGAAGGAAAATTTAATGGTTCAGGATCTATGAATCATCCCTGAATATTGTCCGGATTCTCAATTGTGAGGTCGGGTTCAAAAAATGGATTATCGGAAATTTGAACTGGAGTACTTGGTCGACTGGATGAAGATTCTAAAGAAAAATCAACGGATATTTGCTAAAAGTCTTGATCTAGTTACAGGTGGTGAACGTACAAAAGGTGGTGAACGTCTTGCTCGGTGCATTCACTGAATATCCTATTAGTTTTTAAAAAGGAAAGAAAAATTATATAAGTTATCCAATCAATAGACTTTTCTGATTTTGCCCACGTTTCGAATAGCCAAAAGATGCAGCAGAGGGGCAGGATTCGTTTGGTCTAAATATAATTGAGGACTGTTTGGCTCCAATAACCCGATCCACGTACACATCCAACTATTACTACGAACCAGAAAATTTTGATGTCTATCAATTTAACCACTTAAAATAAATTTTCGTAATTTTAAGAAATTTAGATAAGAAGTAGAATAAAAATCTATGTCCTAAAAACTAGAATAGCGAGAAATAAGAAAGAAAAAGAGCGCGTCGAAAGAGGTCGAAAAAGAAAAGAAAAATTGAAAAAGGCGTTGAAAAATAAGAAATAAAAAGAGTGACTAATAAAACTTTAAAACATTCGCCTAACCCAACCTTATTACTACCACTAACTTAAAATTATAATCGCAAATTGAGATTACTAATTGGAATGATAATTGATACATAGGTAAAAGGTGTCTAAAAATATTAAAGCTTACAAGAAAAACTATATTCCAAATGGCAATAACTTAAAAAGAAACTAAAACTTAAAAAGGCGTCGCAAAATTCTAAAGCACCTAAATCTTAGTCTAAAGAAAAAGCACTTAAGGGATTTTACGGTAAAGCCTAAAAATCTAGAAGTAAAAATAACTATGGCAAAAACTATGAGTTAAAAATAAATACGAGTGAAAAATACAAAAATTACGCTAAAACTATTAAAAAGGGACAAAATATATAAAAAGTTGTAAAAATTACAATTTTTATAAAAATATTATTTTTATATTATTTATTTTATAAAACTATTAATTTTATAATTTCATTATACTAATTAAACTAAAAATACAAATTAATAATAAAAACTAAATTAATAATTAAAAATTAAACCCTAATTAGGGTTATAATAATAATAATTATATATTAATTAAAACCCTAAACAGGCGGCTGAGGTTACCAGGCCTGTCAAATCACCTCATGCGATCGCATGAGGTGTTAGTTGATTTTCCATGCGATTGCATGGCTTGCTAAATTGGGCCAGGCTCTGGGCTGCAACAGTGATCGGGCAGAGAGTTTATTACTTTTATTTTTTTCTGTTTTAATAAAAGTATGTAATATATTTATATAAATTAAATAAAACTTATATTTTTATAAAATAAAGATAAAGAAACTTTTATATAACTTACAAACTCTTAAAAATATTTATATTTTTGTTTTTCTTTTTATATTTTCGAATATTTAAAATGTATTTCTACAAAAGCGTACTAAAAATAAAAATCTTTTTTTTTTATGTGTGCGGCGTTTCGCTTCGGCGTTCCCCGGCAGCGGCGCCAAAAATACTTGATGTTAAAGCTAAGGGGTATAAAATACTATTAAATTTTAGCAGGAAATGCTATTAAATACGATACAATTTTACACAAGATATTTATTTATTTAGAGAATGGATATACTTAAACCTTGCTACAACACTTATAGGCAGTGTACCTAATCGTACAGTAGTGTAATTTTTAGTAAGTCCGGTTCGTTCCACAGGGAAAATCTTTAAACAAAGCTTAACGCTATATTAGTTTACTTTTATAAAAATACAAATATATATATATAAGTAATATTATTATTATAAAGGGGGATTTTTACCGTTTAATGACCGGTTTGTCGATTTTAAAACTTTAGTCGCAGTTAAAACCAAATGTAAAATAATAAATAAATACAAGACTTAATTTAAAGCGTAAAGTAAATAACGATAATGAAATTGCGAATAATAAAAGTGCGATAAAATAAACTTGCGATAATTAAAAAGTACGATAATTAAAAGTGCAATTAAATACAATAACAATAAAAATGCGATAATTAGAAGTGCAATTAAATATAAAATAAAGGAAATTAAATATGAAATAAAAGAATCATGCTTATTTAAACTTCCGTAATCATGATGTTTGACGTGTTGATTTTAGTTTTATGCCCATGGGTTAATTGTCCTTTGTCCTAGATTATTTAATATGTCCGTCTGGTTTTTGTCCATAACAGTCCATCAGTCATAAATATAAAGTGCGAGTGTCCTCGTCAAATTATCCTTATACTCGAAGTTAAATATTCCAACTAATTGGGGACTTAAACTGTAACAAGATTTTAATACTTTGTTTAATAATTACACCAGGATGTCGACTGAGTGTAACCTAAGGTTTTAATACTTTGTTAACAATTATGCCAAGTGTCCTTGTACATAATTTCACTCCTGTTTTAATAATTCTAGTGGCTATTAATCCATTCCCATGTCCGGTTAAATGAACGATTATTCGTACATATAAATATCCCGCCCATCGTGTCCGATTGAGTGTATATGGTTATTTATAGGGACGCCCAATTGTAAATCTTTATATTAACATTAACAAACTATCATTTAGTTAAACAAATATAAAGCCCATTAATAGCCCATAGTCTAATTTTCACAAGTGTCGTTCTTTTGTCCAAACCCCAATTATGGTACAAAGCCCAATTACCCAATTTTAATATTTTTAGCCCAACATCATGATTACTTCGGATTAAATAAGCATAATAATAACTTAGCTACGAGACATTAAATTAAAAAGGTTGAACATAACTTACAATGATTAAAAATAGTGTAGCGTTACACGGATAGAATTTCGACTTATACCCTTGCAACATTCGCTAACATACCCTTATTATTAGAATTAAAATTAAAATTAAAATTATAATATATATATATATATATATATATATATATATATATATATATATATATATATATATATATATATATATATATATATATATATATATATATATATATATATATATATATATATATATATATATATATATATATATATATATATATATATATATTACGTTTGTAGGATAGAGAGATAGGTGGTTATATTTTGGCCAAAACGCGTTGAATTTATAGGACCTGGGCTGGATTTCAGAGCCATGCGATCGCATGGATTTTGTGCCTCCAGGCCATGCGATCGCATGGCCAGTTGGGAGAAGTCACATATCTTTGTTTTCTTTCTTGCCGACGTTTATAAATAATAATATAATATATAAATAATTATAAGAATTATTTAAATATTATATTTTATTTATGTGCATAGTTAACTTGTAATTTTTATTCCGTTGCGTCGAGCGTTGAGAGTTGACTCTGGTCCCGGTTCCGGATTTTCGAACGTCCTTGCGTACAATTTAATATCTTGTACTTTGCGTTTTGAATCTTGTACTCTTGTAATTTTGAGACGTTTCTTATCAATAATTGGAACCTCATTGA
Organism: Rutidosis leptorrhynchoides; assembly: GCF_046630445.1. Classification (NCBI taxonomy): domain Eukaryota; kingdom Viridiplantae; phylum Streptophyta; class Magnoliopsida; order Asterales; family Asteraceae; genus Rutidosis; species Rutidosis leptorrhynchoides. The sequence continues at coordinate 172,960,982 of NC_092333.1, forward strand.
TTGTAGTTTGTACTTTTGAGATTTTTGGTCGTTTGCGTCTTCAATTCGTCGAATCTGTCTTTTGTCTTCACCTTTTATTATTTAAACGAATATCACTTGTAAATAGAACAGTTGCAACTAAAAGCTTGTCTTTCTTGAGGAATAATGCTATGAAATATATGTTCGTTTTTAGCATTATCAATTTTCACCATTAATAGTTTGTACAAAAGAATTTTTAATCACAATCTTTATGAAAATATACATACATATATATTTTCTTCAGATGTAATCATGGATTTAATGAGTCAATAAGATATTAAACTCATTTGACTTATCGTTAATGCTAGATTACATAATCTCTAGAACTTTAGAAATTACATAATCGCCATGTTGAGGGGAGATAATCGATGTAGAACAATATGTAGAACGAAGATAAAGTAGATAGAATGATACATAGAACGATGATTATGCTCGAGGTACAGAATGAGATGTTGAGGTGTATGATGTTGAAACTTAGGTTGTTGGTGGTACTGTTGGTGCCGGTGATGTTGCTAAAGCTGGTAAGTTTCGCACCATATTTTCCAAAGCTACAACTCGAGCGCGAAGTTCGTTGACTTCTTCTATTATTCCGGGATGATTGTCGGTTGGAACGAGCGGATGAATAAGGTTTAGAATTTTAGATAGAATGTAATTGTGACGAGCTACCCTGGAAATGAGGCTAAAAATGGTGTTTCGGATAGGTTCGCCGGTACGTGCTTCAGGTTCTTCGCCGAGAGGTGAATTCGGTTGGTGGAAGGGATCACCTTCTTCTTGTCTCCAATAATTGAGTAGACTACGAACCCATCAGATGAATCGGGGATAACTGATTAATTGATTCATTCAGGTGACGCTGCTTTCGGGGCTTAGGTGACCGTCCACGTCGGAATAGCTGTCGGAATAACTTATCGAAATAGCTATCGAAATTCGAGGGACTCGAACTGGTTGAGGGATTCATCTCATACGATCAGGTGAAGGATTTTCGATAAGAAATAGATTATAGGATGTAGATTAGTACCCTGCAATAAATAAATTTACATATGCATATATAATACTAAAATCCCATAAGTTACGGAGGAATCTACGGAAGCTGTCAAGCAAAGTCTACAGTAACAGATACGCTAAGATATGAATTTGGTCTATACACTATCGATATAATAGTGGTAGTAAGATGTGTCTAAACTTAAGGATGATAAGCAAGTAATTTCCGACAAGAAATGATAAGCAAAACTTATAATATGCGGCTAAGGTCAAAGTCCAGACTCGCTAATGTATCCTAACAACTATCAGTTAGACACACTAATGCAAGACCTGGTTCGCTAGGACCAACGCTCTGATACCACCTGTGAGGACCCGTCCTTAACCACCTGGACGAAATCATCAACATTTGGTCCCATTACGAGGTACTGATCTAAATATACCATGAATGACTCCAAGTAATATCTTTAAAATGAGCAAATGCACAGCGGAAGACTTAATTAGTACCTGAGAATAAACATGCTTTAAAGTGTCAACCAAAAGGTTGGTGAGTTCATAGGTTTATTATAATAATCATTTCAATATATTAATAGACCACAAGATTTCATAATTATAAACATAATACACTCGCAAGTGTATGTAAAGCATTCTAAGTGGTTGAGCACTTGGTAACCATACTTAACTATTAATCAATGTCGCATATTCCCTTTATTATGAAATCTCACTACACTGTACCAAGTGTAGTCACCGAAACGAAGTACTGTGCAACCGTTGAATACTGGTCATCCAGTCCGGTTGGGGTTGTCAGGCCCGATAGATCTATCAACAGGATTCGCGTTTACAATACCCATGTAAATAGTAGTTACCAAGCTACAGGGAAATATGCCAGTGGTACAACTCAACGTAGAATATATTTTTAAGTACTTGTGTCTATTTTGTAAACAATTATAAAAGCAGCGCATGTATTCTCAGCCCAAAAATATATATTGCAAAAGCAATTAAAAAGGGAGCAAATGAAACTCACCATACTGTATTTTGTAGTAAAAATACATATGACGTCATTGAACAAATATAGAGTTGGTCTCAGATTCACGAACCTATATCATTTATATATATATAAATTAACACACAAAATTTTAATCAAATAAATTTATATCTATGTAAATTTGTTAGTTAAATCATTTTTAAATTAATAGTCTACATGTTTCATATATTCATTTTATATAAGTAAAAAAATTAATTTTGTTATGTTATATGTATTAAATATATTTTTGTATATATTTATATATCATTTGTTTTGTTAAAATTATAATAATACTAAAATGATATTAGTAATGATAAAAATAATAATAGGGTTAAAAATGATATTTTTAATATTAATGATAAAAGTGATAACTTTAATAAAAATGATTCCTTTAATAGGAAAGTTAATTTTAATAACAATTAATACTAATAATAATAACTATAAAAATAATGATTTTACTAATACCAATAATGATTCTAATATTTATATTATTAACTATAATGATAATAATACTACTAATGATAATACTAATACTTATGATAATGATAATATTAATACTTATGATAATAATAATAATAATAATAATAATAATAATAATAATAATGATAATAATAATAATAATAATAATAATAATAATAATATTAATAATAATAATATTAATAATAATATTTATAATAATAATAGTAATAAAAACTACCTTCAACGAAATAGTTCCAAAAATAATTGCCCTTGCCCGGGCTCGAGACCTCTCAGTTAAACCCCAACACTCCGAACCATTAGTCTACTTAGTGTTTTTCTGAAATTATTATTACACTAAATATATTTAGCTCGATTTTCTGTCATCATCTTCAATATCATTTTCGTGATCATTATTATCATTATCCAACATATTCATCGTATAAACATCATTATTATATCATTCATTATCATCTTTCATGTATGATTATTATCATAATCACTAACATCCTAACCCATATAAAATCACCATCGTCTTCATCATTTCCCGTCATCATCATTTCAATATCATCACGATATCATAACGTTTAACATTGTTATCATAACTTTGGACTATAGAACTCAGAAACAGAATCAAATAAATGTTGTGTAATCGGACAGTCCAACCGAGAAGCTGGATTTCGAACAGGAAAAGGCTCATCTCATCAGCCCAACATTATACAAGCCCAAGAAAATTTCTAAACCCAATATGAAGAAACCCTATGTTCGTAAATGAGTAGAAACAGTTGAAATCGGTTTCCTTGTGTAAAACCCGAAGGAAGGAAACAAATGACAGCCCCACTAGTATTCTGTTTCAATTCATTTCCCTTTTTCACTGATTAATCAAGTGGTTTAATTGTTTATTGGTTGTCGGCCATTAAGGAAAAATATACAAAAAAAAAACAACCCAGCAACAGTGTCGTGCATCATTATCAGCATTGATCCCTTTTCTCCTTCTTTTCATCGTTCAAACATAAATAAAACAAAACGTAAAGTGTGCAGCAGCAGACACGACTTTTGCAGGTGAGTTTGGTTGTGACTTGAACATAAATAGTTATCGAAAGCAACTAGTAGCAGTAGCAGCAGAAAACGTATATGGTGGTGGTTTTATTGAGGTTTTCCAAACGGTAATAGATAGAGAGGGAAAGAGAGGGTGGTGTATTAGTGGCGGTGGCATTGGACAAAATACAGTAACAGTAAACGATAGTTAAACAACGAATGTAACCGTGGTGGTGGTGTTTGTTTAGGTTGGTGGTTTGTTGGGTTTTGATGGTGTTCGGTTATAATTAGAAAACAGAAAGTATAATAGGTGGTCGTGAAGGTGATTAGTGACTGGTGGTTCGTTGGTGGGTTTGATGATCATGGGTTTAAGACAAAGGTGTCCTTGTAGTCGTTTCATCGATTAGAAACAGGGAAGAGAGCCAAAAGGATAAGTTGGTTTTGATCTTGGTTGCATCGGGAATTCAAAATAAAATAAAACGGTGGTGGGTTAAAGATGATCATGGGTGGCTGTGTTGGTCGATGGTTAAAGAGGTCAAGGATGGTGATGAAAGTGGTGTTCGAAGGTGGTTATGATGATGGTGGTTTGATCTCGTTCGATCAAAACAGAAAACATAAGTGATAGTACTTCACTAATGTTTTGAGATTTGTGTTGTTTGCAAACCGAATAGAAGACAGACAATAACAAAGAATAATTGGAGGAGTTAAATTTTTAATGGTTCTCTGATGATATTTGCTTGAACGTGTGTATATATATAGAATATAATGTGGTGAAGGAGTCAATCAAGTTGTATAACAAAACAAATGATAATATAATATAATAATAATTGAAAACAGTAATTAACCGTGCAGGAATTTGAAAGCCACCATCAATTACTCTGCCGACACTTTGATAGGATAATATATTATTATCGTGTCCATTGCTAAACAGTTAAAATATAAAAGTGTTCCTAAAAATCCCAAATTTTTAGATTAAATATATTTAATTATTTCACTCATTAACTGCTCGAAACCTGATCAAAAAGGGTTCACTAATTATTTATTTTCTGTTCCAAATGCTATGTACGGAGTACTAAAACTTAAACTAAAAGGGGTAAAAATATTTTTATCACATAACAACATTTAATATTTCAATTTACATTTTCAATTATTATATATATATATATATATATATATATATATATATATATATATATATATATATATATATATATATATATATATATACACACACACACACACACAAACTATATACAATTAATTGTTCGTTAATCGTCGAAACTGGTCGAGGTCAATTGAACATATGCAACACTTCAAAATTTTTGAGACTCAACCTAGCAGACTTTGATTATCGTGTCAAAGATATTAAATCGTATTGAGGGTTTAGTTTAAAATTAGTCAAAATTTTCCGGGTCGTGACACAACCCAACGAGTAACTAGATCTAGGACTTCGACACCTATCGTCCGCCAAACAGTTACTCCAACCATTAGTGATACGGACCAAGACCTAGAGCCGATTAGGTCACCCTCACCCATCTCTGTATCACATCCAATAATAACAGTAAGCCCTACGCTAAATGAAGCGCAAGCTTTGGTAGGCAAGAGAGCTAAATGCACGGATGGTAAAAAGACCAATAAGCCAATCCAATCTAAACAGGACTTAATAATAAATCCTACACAGCAAGATGCTTCGGCATCTAAGGAAGTAAATGAAATGTCCCGTTCTTATTGATTAAAAACGTTCCATATTAATTGATTTCGTTGCGAGGTTTTGACCTCTATATGAGACGTTTTTCAAAGACTGCATTCATTTTAAAACAAACCATAACCTTTATTTCATCAATAAAGGTTTAAAAAGCTTTACGTAGATTATCAAATAATGATAATCTAAAATATCCTGTTTACACACGACCATTACATAATGGTTTACAATACAAATATGTTACAACAAAATAAGTTTCTTGAATGCAGTTTTTACACAATATCATACAAGCATGGACTCCAAATCTCGTCCTTATTTAAGTATGCGACAGCGGAAGCTCTTAATAATCACCTGAGAATAAACATGCTTAAAACGTCAACAAAAATGTTGGTGAGTTATAGGTTTAACCTATATATATCAAATTATAATAATAGACCACAAGATTTCATATTTCAATATACATCCCATACATAGAGATAAAAAATCATTCATATGGTGAACACCTGGTAACCGACATTAACAAGATGCATATATAAGAATATCCCCATCATTCCGGGACACCCTTCAGATATGATATAAATTTCGAAGTACTAAAGCATCCGGTACTTTGGATGGGGTTTGTTAGGCCCAATAGATCTATCTTTAGGATTCTCGTCAATTAGGGTGTCTGTTCCCTAATTCTTAGATTACCAGACTTAATAAAAAGGGGCATATTCGATTTCGATAATTCAACCATAGAATGTAGTTTCACGTACTTGTGTCTATTTTGTAAATCATTTATAAAACCTGCATGTATTCTCATCCCAAAAATATTAGATTTTAAAAGTGGGACTATAACTCACTTTCACAGATTTTTACTTCGTCGGGAAGTAAGACTTGGCCACTGGTTGATTCACGAACCTATAACAATATATACATATATATCAAAGTATGTTCAAAATATATTTACAACACTTTTAATATATTTTGATATTTTAAGTTTATTAAGTCAGCTGTCCTCGTTAGTAACCTACAACTAGTTGTCCACAGTTAGATGTACAGAAATAAATCGATAAATATTATCTTGAATCAATCCACGACCCAGTGTATACGTATCTCAGTATTGATCACAACTCAAACTATATATATTTTGGAATCAACCTCAACCCTGTATAGCTAACTCCAACATTCACATATAGAGTGTCTATGGTTGTTCCAAAATATATATAGATGTGTCGACATGATAGGTCGAAACATTGTATACCTGTCTATGGTATCTCAAGATTACATAATATACAATACAAGTTGATTAAGTTATGGTTGGAATAGATTTGTTACCAATTTTCACGTAGCTAAAATGAGAAAAATTATCCAATCTCGTTTTACCCATAACTTCTTCATTTTAAATCCGTTTTGAGTGAATCAAATTGCTATGGTTTCATATTGAACTCTATTTTATGAATCTAAACAGAAAAATTATAGGTTTATAGTCGGAAAAATAAGTTACAAGTCGTTTTTGTAAAGGTAGTCATTTCAGTCGAAAGAACGACGTCTAGATGACCATTTTAGAAAACATACTTCCACTTTGAGTTTAACCATAATTTTTGGATATAGTTTCATGTTCATAATAAAAATCATTTTCTCAAAATAACAACTTTTAAATCAAAGTTTATCATAGTTTTTAATTAACTAACCCAAAACAGCCCGCGGTGTTACTACGACGCCGTAAATCCATTTTTACGGTGTTTTTCGTGTTTCCGGGTTTTAAATCATTAAGTTAGCATATCATATAGATATAGAATATGTGTTTAGTTGATTTTAAAAGTCAAGTTAGAAGGATTAACTTTTGTTTGCGAACAAGTTTAGAATTAACTAAACTATGTTCTAGTGATTACAAGTTTAAACCTTCGAATAAGATAGCTTTATATGTATGAATTGAATGATGTTATGAACATCATTACTACCTTAAGTTCCTTGGATAAACCTACTGGAAAAGCAAAAAATGGATCTAGCTTCAACGGATCCTTGGATGGCTCGAAGTTCTTGAAGCAGAATCCTGACACGAAAACAAGTTCAAGTAAGATCATCACTTGAAATAAGATTGTTATAGTTATAGAAATTGAACCAAAGTTTGAATATGATTATTACCTTGTATTAGAATGATAACCTACTGTAAGAAACAAATATTTCTTGAGGTTGGATGATCACCTTACAAGATTGGAAGTGATCTAGCAAACTTGAAAGTATTCTTGATTTTATGTAACTAGAACTTGTAGAATATATGAAGAACACTTAGAACTTGAAGATAGAACTTGAGAGAGATCAATTAGATGAAGAAAATTGAAGAATGAAAGTGTTTGTAGGTGTTTTTGGTCGTTGGTGTATGGATTAGATATAAAGGATATGTAATTTTGTTTTCATGTAAATAAGTCATGAATGATTACTCATATTTTTGTAATTTTATGAGATATTTCATGCTAGTTGCCAAATGATGGTTCCCACATGTGTTAGGTGACTCACGTGGGCTGCTAAGAGCTGATCATTGGAGTGTATATACCAATAGTACATACATCTAAAAGCTGTGTATTGTACGAGTACGAATACGGGTGCATACGAGTAGAATTGTTGATGAAACTGAACGAGGATGTAATTGTAAGCATTTTTGTTAAGTAGAAGTATTTTGATAAGTGTATTGAAGTCTTTCAAAAGTGTATAAATACATATTAAAACACTACATGTATATACATTTTAACTGAGTCGTTAAGTCATCGTTAGTCGTTACATGTAAGTGTTGTTTTGAAACCTTTAGGTTAACGATCTTGTTAAATGTTGTTAACCCAATGTTTATAATATCAAATGAGATTTTAAATTAATATATTATCATGTATGAATATCTCTTAATATGATATATATACATTAAATGTCTTTACAACGATAATTGTTACATATATGTCTCGTTTAAAAATCATTAAGTTAGTAGTCTTGTTTTTACATATGTAGTTCATTGTTAATATACTTAATGATATGTTTACTTATCATAGTATCATGTTAACTATATATATATATCCATATATATGTCATCATATAGTTTTTACAAGTTTTAACGTTCGTGAATCACCGGTCAAATTGGGTGGTCAATTGTCTATATGAAACATATTTTAATTAATCAAGTCTTAACAAGTTTGATTGCTTAACATGTTGGAAACATTTAATCATGTAAATATCAATCTCAATTAATATATATAAACATGGAAAAGTTCGGGTCACTACAGTACCTACCCGTTAAATAAATTTCGTCCCGAAATTTTAAGCTGTTGAAGGTGTAGACGAATCTTCTGGAAATAGATGCGGGTATTTCTTCTTCATCTGATCTTCATGCTCCCAGGTGAACTCGGATCCTCTACGAGCATTCCATCGAACCTTAATAATTGGTATCTTGTTTTGCTTAAGTCTTTTAACCTCACGATCCATTATTTCGACGGGTTCTTCGATGAATTGAAGTTTTTCGTTGATTTGGATTTCATCTAACGGAATAGTGAGATCTTCTTTAGCAAAACTTTTTTTCAAATTCGAGACGTGGAAAGTGTTATGTACAGCCGCGAGTTGTTGAGGTAACTCAAGTCGGTAAGCTACTGGTCCGACACGATCAATAATCTTGAATGGTCCAATATACCTTGGATTTAATTTCCCTCGTTTACCAAATCGAACAACGCCTTTCCAAGGTGCAACTTTAAGCATGACCATCTCTCTAATTTCAAATTCTATATCTTTTCTTTTAATGTCAGCGTAGCTCTTTTGTCGACTTTGGGCGGTTTTCAACCGTTGTTGAATTTGGATGATCTTCTCGGTAGTTTCTTGTATAATCTCCGGACCCATAATCTGTCTATCCCCCACTTCACTCCAACAAATCGGAGACCTGCACTTTCTACCATAAAGTGCTTCAAATGGCGCCATCTCAATGCTTGAATGGTAGCTGTTGTTGTAGGAAAATTCTGCTAACGGTAGATGTCGATCCCAACTGTTTCCGAAATCAATAACACATGCTTGTAGCATGTCTTCAAGCATTTGTATCGTCCTTTCGCTCTGCCCATCAGTTTGTGGATGATAGGCAGTACTCATGTCTAGACGAGTTCCTAATGCTTGCTGTAATGTCTGCCAGAATCTTGAAATAAATCTGCCATCCCTATCAGAGATAATAGAGATTGGTATTCCATGTCTGGAGACGACTTCCTTCAAATACAGTCGTGCTAACTTCTCCATCTTGTCATCTTCTCTTATTGGCAGGAAGTGTGCTGATTTGGTGAGACGATCAACTATTACCCAAATAGTATCAAAACCACTTGCAGTCCTTGAAAATTTAGTGATGAAATCCATGGTAATGTTTTCCCATTTCCATTTCGGGATTTCGGGTTATTGAAGTAGACCTGATGGTTTCTGATGCTCAGCTTTGACCTTAGAACACGTCAAACATTCTCCTACGTATTTAGCAACATCGGCTTTCATACCCGGCCACCAAAAATGTTTCTTGAGATCCTTGTACATCTTCCCCGTTCTAGGATGTATTGAGTATCTGGTTTTATGAGCTTCTCTAAGTACCATTTCTCTCATATCTCCAAATTTTGGTACCCAAATCCTTTCAGCCCTATACCGGGTTCCGTCTTCCCGAATATTAAGATGCTTCTCTGATCCTTTGGGTATTTCATCCTTTAAATTTCTCTCTTTTAAAACTCCTTGTTGGGCCTCCTTTATTTGAGTAGTAAGGTTATTATGAATCATTATATTCATAGATTTTACTCGAATGGGTTCTCTGTCCTTCCTGCTCAAGGCATCGGCTACCACATTTGCCTTCCTCGGGTGGTAACGAATCTCAAAGTCGTAATCATTCAATAATTCAATCCACCTACGCTGCCTCATATTCAGTTGTTTCTGATTAAATATGTGTTGAAGACTTTTGTGGTCGGTATTATAATACTTTTGACCCCATATAAGTAGTTCCTCCAAGTCATTAATGCAAAAACAACCGCGCCTAATTCCAAATCATGCATCGTATAATTTTGTTCGTGAATCTTCAATTGTCTAGACGCATAAGCAATCACCTTTGTTCGTTGCATTAATACACAACCGAGACCTTGCTTTGATGCGTCACAATAAATCACAAAATCATCATTCCCTTCAGGCAATGACAATATAGGTGCCGTAGTTAGCTTTTTCTTCAATAACTGAAACGCTTTCTCTTGTTCATCATTCCATTCAAATTTCTTCCCTTTATGCGTTAATGCAGTCAAGGGTTTTGCTATTCTGGAAAAGTCTTGGATGAACCTTCTGTAGTAACCAGTTAGTCCTAAAAATTGGCGTATGTGTTTCGGAGTTTTCAGGGTTTCCCACTTTTCAACAGTTTCTATCTTTGCCGGATCCACCTTAATACCTTCTTTGTTCACTATGTGACCGAGGAATTGAACTTCTTCCAACCAAAGTGCACACTTTGAAAACTTAGCGTACAATTCTTCCTTCCTCAATACTTCTAACACCTTTCTCAAATATTCACCGTGTTCTTGGTCATTCTTTGAGTAAATAAGTATGTCATCAATGAAAACAATGACAAACTTGTCAAGGTATGGTCCACACACTCGGTTCATAAGGTCCATGAATACAGCTGGTGAATTAGTTAAACCAAACGGCATGACCATAAACTCGTAATGACCGTAACATGTTCTGAAAGCAGTCTTTGGAATATCATCTTCTTTCACCCTCATTTGATGATACCCGGAACGTAAGTCAATCTTTGAATAAACAGACGAGCCTTGTAGTTGATCAAATAAGTCGTCGATTCTCGGTAGTGGGTAGCGGTTCTTGATGGTAAGTTTGTTCAACTCTCGGTAGTCGATACACAACCTGAATGTACCATCTTTCTTCTTGACAAACAAAACAGGAGCTCCCCACGGTGATGTGCTTGGTCGAATGAAACCACGCTCTAAAAGTTCTTGTAATTGGCTTTGCAGTTCTTTCATCTCGCTGGGTGCGAGTCTGTAAGGAGCACGAGCTATTGGTGCAGCTCCTGGTACAAGATCTATTTGAAATTCAACGGATCGATGTGAGGGTAATCCCGGTAATTCTTTCGGAAATACATCTAGAAATTCTTTTGCAATGGAAACATCATTGGTGCTCTTTTCTTCAGTTTGTACTTTCTCGACGTGTGCTAGAATAGCATAGCAACCTTTTCTTATTAGTTTTTGTGCCTTCAAATTACTAATAAGATGTAGCTTCGTGTTGCCCTTTTCTCCGTACACCATTAAGGGTTTTCCTTTTTATCGTATAATGCGAATTGCATTTTTGTAACAAACGATCTCTGCTTTCACTTCTTTCAACTAGTCCATACCGATTATCACATCAAAACTCCCTAACTCTACTGGTATCAAATCAATCTTAAATGTTTCGCTAACCAGTTTAATTTCTCGATTCCGACATATATTATCTGCTGAAATTAATTTACCATTTGCTAATTCGAGTAAAAATTTACTATCCAAAGGGGTCAATGGACAACTTAATTTAGCACAAAAATCTCTACTCATATAGCTTCTATCCGCACCCGAATCAAATAAAACGTAAGCAGATTTATTGTCAATAAGAAACGTACCCGTAACAAGCTCCGGGTCTTCCTGTGCCTCTGCCGCATTAATATTGAAAACTCTTCCGCGGCCTTGTCCATTCGTGTTCTCCTGGTTCGGGCAATTTCTAATAATGTGGCCCGGTTTTCCACATTTATAACAAACTACATTGGCATAACTTGCTCCGACACTACTTGCTCCGCCATTACTCGTTCCGACACCATTTGTTCCTTTCGTTCTATTAACCCCTGGTCCGTAGACCTCACACTTCGCCGCGCAATGACCATTTCTTTTACACTTGTTGCAAAATTTGGTGCAGAACCCCGAGTGATACTTTTCACTCCTTTGGCATAGCTGCTTCTGATTGTTGTTGTTGTTGCGGTTATTATTGTTGTTGGGATGATTGTTGTAGTTGCTGTTGTTGTTGTTGGGCCGTTTGTTGTAGTTGCGATTGATGTTGCGATTGTTGGGATAATTGTTGCGATTATTGTTGTAATTGCTGTTGTTGTTGTATTGGTGATTCTTATTACCGTTTTCCTCCCACTCTCTTTTGACTTGCTTCACATTGGCCTCTTCAGCAGTCTGTTCTTTAATTCTTTCTTCAATCTGGTTCACTAGTTTGTGAGCCATTCTACATGCCTGTTGTATGGAGGCGGGCTCGTGTGAACTTATATCTTCTTGGATTCTTTCCGGTAATCCTTTCACAAACGCGTCGATCTTCTCTTCCTCATCTTCGAATGCTCCTGGACACAATAGGCACAATTCTATGAATCGTCTTTCGTACGTGGTAATATCAAATCCTTGGGTTCGTAACCCTCTAAGTTCTGTCTTGAGCTTATTGACCTCGGTTCTGGGACGGTACTTCTCGTTCATCAAGTGCTTGAATGCTGACCACGGTAGTGCGTACGCATCGTCTTGTCCCACTTGCTCTAGATAGGTATTCCACCATGTTAACGCAGAACCTGTGAAGGTATGTGTAGCGTACTTCACTTTGTCCTCTTTAGTACACTTACTTATGGCAAACACCGATTCGACCTTCTCGGTCCACCATTTCAATCCGATCGGTCCTTCGGTTCCATCAAATTCCAAAGGTTTGCAGGCAGTAAATTCTTTGTAGGTGCATCCTACACGATTTCCTGTACTGCTAGATCCAAGGTTATTGTTGGTATGTAGCGCAGCCTATACTGCGGCTATGTTTGAAGCTAGAAAAGTACGGAATTCCTCTTCATTCATATTCACGGTGTGTCGAGTAGTCGGTGCCATTTCCTTCAAAATAGTCAAATGGAACAAGTTAATCATACAGAATATTAAGAGTAGTTAATAGTATTTCGTAGCATAATATGAACTCATTTATAAAAGCTTTTTCTTCATATTAGCGTTTTATAAGTTTAAATTCGGGTAGTACCTACCCGTTAAATTCATACTTAGTAGCTAATATACAATTCAACTACTACAATTCTATATGAAAAACTGATTATAATAATATTTCGCGTTCAAACTTTTACACAATATTTTACAAACTTACAATACCGCTTATTTTACATATAGCATGAAATATAGCACACAATAAATTTGATACAAGATGGTTGTGAAGATAATTCTAGCTAGTACACAAGTCGTTCAGCAAAGGCAATAAAGACACGTAATTCATACGTCCAGAAACAAGTCATGCATTCTGGTTTTACTAGGATTACTTCCCATCCTTGGTCTTGTGGAACATAACCGTTATGGCAGTTGATAAGACAACGTGTTGTAACGTCGTCAAAGGGATGAGGGTTACGTAATGTCCAACAGTCCCTTAACAATCTAAAAACCTCATTTCTTACCCCAATTACCGACTCCGTCACTTGTGGAAACGTTTTGTTTAATAGTTGTAGCCCGATGTTCTTGTTCTCACTTTGGCGAGACGCGAACATTACTAATCCGTAAGCATAACATGCTTCTTTATGTTGCATGTTAGCCGCTTTTTCTAAATCACGAAGTCCAATATTCGGATATATTGAGTCAAAATAATTTCTTAACCCATTGCGTAAAATAGCATTTGGGTTCCCCGCAATATATGCGTCAAAGTAAATGAAATGTCCCGTTCTTATTGATTAAAAACGTTCCATATTAATTGATTTCGTTGCGAGGTTTTGACCTCTATATGAGACATTTTTCAAAGACTGCATTCATTTTTAAACAAACCATAACCTTTATTTCATCAATAAAGGTTTAAAAAGCTTTACGTAGATTATCAAATAATGATAATCTAAAATATCCTGTTTACACACGACCATTACATAATGGTTTACAATACAAATATGTTACAAAAAAATAAGTTTCTTGAATGCAGTTTTTACACAATATCATACAAGCATGGACTCCAAATCTTGTCCTTATTTAAGTATGCAACAGCGGAAGCTCTTAATAATCACCTGAGAATAAACATGCTTAAAACGTCAACAAAAATGTTGGTGAGTTATAGGTTTAACCTATATATATCAAATCATAATAATAGACCACAAGATTTCATATTTCAATACACATCCCATACATAGAGATAAAAATCATTCATATGGTGAACACCTGGTAACCGACATTAACAAGATGCATATATAAGAATATCCCCATCATTCCGGGACACCCTTCGGATATGATATAAATTTCGAAGTACTAAAGCATCCGGTACTTTGGATGGGGTTTGTTAAGCCCAATAGATCTATCTTTAGGATTCGCGTCAATTAGGGTGTCTGTTCCCTAATTCTTAGATTACCAGACTTAATAACAAGGGGCATATTCGATTTCGATAATTCAACCATAGAATGTAGTTTCACGTACTTGTGTCTATTTTGTAAATCATTTATAAAACCTGCATGTATTCTCATCCCAAAAATATTAGATTTTAAAAGTGGGACTATAACTCACTTTTACAGATTTTTACTTCGTCGGGAAGTAAGACTTGGCCACTGTTGATTCACGAACCTATAACAATATATACATATATATTAAAGTATGTTCAAAATATATTTACAACATTTTTAATATATTTTGATGTTTTAAGTTTATTAAGTCAGCTGTCCTCGTTAGTAACCTACAACTAGTTGTCCACAGTTAGATGTACAGAAATAAATCAATAAATATTATCTTGAATCAATCCACGACCCAGTGTATACGTATCTCAGTATTGATCACAACTCAAACTATATATATTTTGGAATCAACCTCAACCCTGTATAGCTAACTCCAACATTCACATATAGAGTGTCTATGGTTGTTCCGAAATATATATAGATGTGTCGACATGATAGGTCAAAACATTGTATACGTGTCTATGGTATCTCAAGATTACATAATATACAATACAAGTTGATTAAGTTATGGTTGGAATAGATTTGTTACCAATTTTCACGTAGCTAAAATGAGAAAAATTATCCAATCTTGTTTTACCCATAACTTCTTCATTTTAAATCCGTTTTGAATGAATCAAATTGCTATGGTTTCATATTGAACTGTATTTTATGAATCTAAACAGAAAAAGTATAGGTTTATAGTCGGAAAAATAAGTTACAAGTCGTTTTTGTAAAGGTAGTCATTTCAGTCGAAAGAACGACGTCTAGATGACCATTTTAGAAAACATACTTCCACTTTGAGTTTAACCATAATTTTTGGATATAGTTTCATGTTCATAATAAAAATCATTTTCTCAGAATAACAACTTTTAAATCAAAGTTTATCATAGTTTTTAATTAACTAACCCAAAACAGCCCGCGGTGTTACTACGACGGCGTAAATCCGGTTTTACGGTGTTTTTCGTGTTTCCAGGTTTTAAATCATTAAGTTAGCATATCATATAGATATAGAACATGTGTTTAGTTAATTTTAAAAGTCAAGTTAGAAGGATTAACTTTTGTTTGCGAACAAGTTTAGAATTAACTAAACTATGTTCTAGTGATTACGAGTTTAAACCTTCGAATAAGATAGTTTTATATATATGAATCGAATGATGTTATGAACATCATTACTACCTCAAGTTTAGTAGGTAAACCTACTGGAAGTGACAAGAAATGATCTAGCTTCAAAGGATCTTGGATGGCTTGAAAGTTCTTGAAGTAGGATCATGACACAAAAACAAGTTCAAGTAAGATTTTTGCTCGAATTAAGATAGTTTATAGTTATAGAAATTGAATCAAAGTTTGAATATGAATATTACCTTGAATAAGAAAGATAACCTACTGTATATAACAAAGGTTTCTTGATCTTAGATGATTACTTGGAATGGATTAGGAAGCTTGGAAGTAAATTAGTAAACTTGAAGGGATTTTTGAAGTATTCTTGAAGTGTTCTTCCTATGATGATTATAGCTTGATTCTTGAAGTGATTTTTGATGAAGATGATGATTAACTACTGGAAAAATACGTTCATAATAGTGTGGGTGTGTTGAGAGAGAATTAGAAAGAGATTTGGAAGTGAAATGGAGTGAATGATGAGTGTTAATTGGTGAGTGGTGAGTGGGGTTAAAAGGAGTTCTAGTTAGTTGACTAGCTCATGGTAGAAGTTAAAATTGATTAGTCATACATGACATAATCAAGAGTGGAATCCCATGCTAGTTCCTATTGGTATATACCCATAGTAAGTACGTTTTGAAGCTGTGTATAATACGGGTAAGAATACGACTAGAATTCTTGATGAAAGAAAAGAATGGGAAAGTAACTGTAACCATTTTCGTTAAGTATGAGTGTTTTGATATATGTCTTGAAGTCTTCCAAAAGTATTTTAATACATATAAATACACTACATGTATATACATTTTAACGGAGTCGTTAAGTCACCGTTAGTCGTTACATGTAAGTGTTGTTTTGAAACCTTTAAGTTAACGATCTCAATTAATGTTGTTAACCCATTGTTTATTATATCTAATGAGATGTTAAATTATTATATTATCATGATATTATGATATATTAATATATCTTAATATGATATATATACATTTAAATGTCGTTACAACGATAATCGTTACATATATGTCTCGTTTCGAAATCCTTAAGTTAGTAGTCTTGTTTATATGTATATAACTCATTGTTAATATACTTATGGAGATAATTACTTATCATAATCTCATGTTAACCATATGTATATCCATATATATATCGTCAAGTCGTTTTTACAAGTTTTAACGTTCGTGAATCGCCGGTCAACTTGGGTGGTCAATTGTCTATATGAAACATATTTCAATTAATCAAGTCTTAACAAGTTTGATTGCTTAACATGTTGGAAACATTTAATCATGTAAATATCAATCTCAATTAATATATATAAACATGGAAAAGTTCGGGTCACTACAGTTCCTACCCGTTAAATAAATTTCGTCCCGAAATTTTAAGCTGTTAAAGGTGTTGATGAATCTTCTGGAAATAGATGCGGGTATTTCCTCTTCATCTGATCTTCACGCTCCCAGGTGAACTCGGGTCCTCTACGAGCATTCCATCGAACCTTAACAATTGGTATCTTGTTTTGCTTAAGTCTTTTAACCTCACGATCCATTATTTCGACGGGTTCTTCGATGAATTGGAGTTTTTCATTGATTTGGATTTCATCTAACGGAATAGTGAGATCTTCTTTAGCAAAACATTTCTTCAAATTCGAGACATGGAAAGTGTTATGTACAGCCGCGAGTTGTTGAGGTAACTCAAGTCGGTAAGCTACTGGTCCGACACGATCAATAATCTTGAATGGTCCAATATACCTTGGATTTAATTTCCCTCGCTTACCAAATCGAACAACGCCTTTCCAAGGTGCAACTTTAAGCATGACCATCTCTCCAATTTCAAATTCTATATCTTTTCTTTTAATGTCAGCGTAGCTCTTTTGTCGACTTTGGGCGGTTTTCAACCGTTGTTGAATTTGGATGATCTTCTCGGTAGTTTCTTGTATAATCTCCGGACCCGTAATCTGTCTATCCCCCACTTCACTCCAACAAATCGGAGACCTGCACTTTCTACCATAAAGTGCTTCAAACGGCGCCATCTCAATGCTTGAATGGTAGCTGTTGTTGTAGAAAAATTCTGCTAACGGTAGATGTCGATCCCAACCGTTTCCGAAATCAATAACACATGCTCGTAGCATGTCTTCAAGCGTTTGTATCGTCCTTTCGCTCTGCCCATCAGTTTGTGGATGATAGGCAGTACTCATGTCTAGACGAGTTCCTAATGCTTGCTGTAATGTCTGCCAGAATCTTGAAATAAATCTGCCATCCCTATCAGAGATAATAGAGATTGGTATTCCATGTCTGGAGACGACTTCCTTCAAATACAGTCGTGCTAACTTCTCCATCTTGTCATCTTCTCTTATTGGTAGGAAGTGTGCTGATTTGGTGAGACGATCAACTATTACCCAAATAGTATCAAAACCACTTGCAGTCCTTGGCAATTTAGTGATGAAATCCATGGTAATGTTTTCCCATTTCCATTCCGGGATTTCGGGTTGTTGAAGTAGACCTGATGGTTTCTGATGCTCAGCTTTGACCTTAGAACACGTCAAACATTCTCCTACATATTTAGCAACATCGGCTTTCATACCCGGCCACCAAAAATGTTTCTTGAGATCCTTGTACATCTTCCCCGTTCCAGGATGTATTGAGTATCTGGTTTTATGAGCTTCTCTAAGTACCATTTCTCTCATATCTCCAAATCTTGGTACCCAAATCCTTTCAGCCCTATACCGGGTTCCGTCTTCCCGAATATTAAGATGCTTCTCCGATCCTTTGGGTATTTCATCCTTTAAATTTCCCTCTTTTAAAACTCCTTGTTGCGCCTCCTTTATTTGAGTAGTAATGTTATTATGAATCATTATATTCATAGATTTTACTCGAATGGGTTCTCTGTCCTTCCTGCTCAAGGCATCGGCTACCACATTTGCCTTCCCCGGGTGGTAACGAATCTCAAAGTCGTAATCATTCAACAATTCAATCCACCTACGCTGCCTCATATTCAGTTGTTTCTGATTAAATATGTGTTGAAGACTTTTGTGGTCGGTATATATAATACTTTTGACCCCATATAAGTAGTGCCTCCAAGTCTTTAATGCAAAAACAACCGCGCCTAATTCCAAATCATGCGTCGTATAATTTTGTTCGTGAATCTTCAATTGTCTAGACGCATAAGCAATCACCTTCGTTCGTTGCATTAATACACAACCGAGACCTTGCTTTGATGCGTCACAATAAATCACAAAATCATCATTCCCTTCAGGCAATGACAATATAGGTGCCGTAGTTAGCTTTTTCTTCAATAACTGAAACGCTTTCTCTTGTTCATCATTCCATTCAAATTTCTTCCCTTTATGCGTTAATGCAGTCAAGGGTTTTGCTATTCTGGAAAAGTCTTGGATGAACCTTCTGTAGTAACCAGCTAGTCCTAAAAACTGGCGTATGTGTTTCGGAGTTTTCGGGGTTTCCCACTTTTCAACAGTTTCTATCTTTGCCGGATCCACCTTAATACCTTCTTTGTTCACTATGTGACCGAGGAATTGAACTTCTTCCAACCAAAATGCACACTTTGAAAACTTAGCGTACAATTCTTCCTTCCTCAATACTTCTAACACCTTTCTCAAATGTTCACCGTGTTCTTGGTCATTCTTTGAGTAAATAAGTATGTCATCAATGAAAACAATGACAAACTTGTCAAGGTATGGTCCACACACTCGGTTCATAAGGTCCATGAACACAGCTGGTGCATTAGTTAAACCAAACGGCATGACCATAAACTCGTAATGACCGTAACGTGTTCTGAAAGCAGTCTTTGGAATATCATCTTCTTTCACCCGCATTTGATGATACCCGGAACGTAAGTCAATCTTTGAATAAACAGACGAGCCTTGTAGTTGATCAAATAAGTCGTCGATTCTCGGTAGTGGGTAGCGGTTCTTGATGGTAAGTTTGTTCAACTCTCGGTAGTCGATACACAACCTGAATGTACCATCTTTCTTCTTAACAAACAAAACAGGAGCTCCCCACGGTGATGTGCTTGGTCGAATGAAACCACGCTCTAAAAGTTCTTGTAATTGGCTTTGCAGTTCTTTCATCTCGCTGGGTGCGAGTCTGTAAGGAGCACGAGCTATTGGTGCAGCTCCTGGTACAAGATCTATTTGAAATTCAACGGATCGCTGTGGGGGTAATCCCGGTAATTCTTTCGGAAATACATCGGGAAATTCTTTTGCAATGGGAACATCATTGATGCTCTTTTCTTCAGTTTGTACTTTCTCGACGTGTGCTAGAACAGCATAGCAACCTTTTCTTATTAGTTTTTGTGCCTTCAAATTACTAATAAGATGTAGCTTCGTGTTGCCCTTTTCTCCGTACACCATTAAGGGTTTTCCTTTTTCTCGTATAATGCGAATTGCATTTTTGTAACAAACGATCTCTGCTTTCACTTCTTTCAACCAGTCCATACCGATTATCACATCAAAACTCCCTAACTCTACTGGTATCAAATCAATCTTAAATGTTTCGCTAACCAGTTTAATTTCTCGATTCCGACATATATTATCTGCTGAAATTAATTTACCATTTGCTAATTCGAGTAAAAATTTACTATCCAAAGGCGTCAATGGACAACTTAATTTAGCACAAAAATCTCTACTCATATAGCTTCTATCCGCACCCGAATCAAATAAAACGTAAGCAGATTTATTGTCAATAAGAAACGTACCCGTAACAAGCTCCGGGTCTTCCTGTGCCTCTGCCGCATTAATATTGAAAACTCTTCCGCGGCCTTGTCCATTCGTGTTCTCCTGGTTCGGGCAATTTCTAATAATGTGGCCCGGTTTTCCACATTTATAACAAACTACATTGGCATAGCTTGCTCCGACACTACTTGCTCCGCCATTACTCGTTCCGACACCATTTGTTCCTTTTGTTCTATTAACCCCTGGTCCGTAGACCTCACACTTCGCCGCGCTATGACCATTTCTTTTACACTTGTTGCAAAATTTGGTGCAGAACCCCGAGTGATTCTTTTCACACCTTTGGCATAGCTGCTTCTGATTGTTGTTGTTGTTGCGGTTATTATTGTTGTTGGGATGATTGTTGTAGTTGCTGTTGTTGTTGTTGTTGTTGTTGTTGTTGGGCCGTTTGTTGTAGTTGCGATTGATGTTGCGATTGTTGGGATAATTGTTGCGATTATTGTTGTAATTGCTGTTGTTGTTGTATTGGTGATTCTTATCACCGTTTTCCTCCCACTTTCTTTTGACTTGCTTCACATTGGCCTCTTCAGCAGTCTGTTCTTTAATTCTTTCTTCAATCTGGTTCACTAGTTTGTGAGCCATTCTACATGCCTGTTGTATGGAGGCGGGCTCGTGTGAACTTATATCTTCTTGGATTCTTTCCGGTAATCCTTTCACAAACGCGTCGATCTTCTCTTCCTCATCTTCGAATGCTCCCGGACACAATAGGCACAATTCTGTGAATCGTCTTTCGTACGTGGTAATATCAAATCCTTGGGTTCGTAACCCTCTAAGTTCTGTCTTGAGCTTATTGACCTCGGTTCTGGGACGGTACTTCTCGTTCATCAAGTGCTTGAATGCTGACCACGGTAGTGCGTACGCATCATCTTGTCCCACTTGCTCTAGATAGGTATTCCACCATGTTAACGCAGAACCTGTGAAGGTATGCGTAACGTACTTCACTTTGTCCTCTTCAGTACACTTACTTATGGCAAACACCGATTCAACCTTCTCGGTCCACCGTTTCAATCCGATCGGTCCTTCGGTTCCATCAAATTCCAAAGGTTTGCAGGCAGTGAATTCTTTGTAGGTGCATCCTACACGATTTCCTGTACTGCTAGATCCAAGGTTATTGTTGGTATGTAGCGCAGCCTGTACTGCGGCTATGTTTGAAGCTAGAAAAGTACGGAATTCCTCTTCATTCATATTCACGGTGTGTCGAGTAGTCGGTGCCATTTCCTTCAAAATAGTTAAATGGAACAAGTTAATCATACAGAATATTAAGAGTAGTTAATAGTATTTCATAGCATAATATGAACTCATTTATAAAAGCTTTTTCTTCATATTAGCGTTTTATAAGTTTAAATTCGGGTAGTACCTACCCGTTAAGTTCATACTTAGTAGCTAATATACAATTCAACTACTACAATTCTATATGAAAAACTGATTGTAATAATATTTCGCGTTCAAACTTTTACACAATATTTTACAAACTTACAATACCGCTTATTTTACATATAGCATGAAATATAGCACACAATAAATTTGATACAAGATGGTTGTGAAGATAATTCTAGCTAGTACACAAGTCGTTCAGCAAAGGCAATAAAGACACGTAATTCATACGTCCAGAAACAAGTCATGCATTCTGGTTTTACTAGGATTACTTCCCATCCTTGGTCTTGTGGAACATAACCGTTATGGCCGTTGATAAGACAGCGTGTTGTAACGTCGTCAAAGGGACGAGGGTTACGTAATGACCAATAGTCTCGTAATAACCTAAAAACCTCATTTCTTACCCCAATTACCGACTCCGTCACTTGAGGGAACGTTTTGTTTAATAGTTGTAGCCCGATGTTCTTGTTCTCACTTTGGTGAGAAGCGAACATTACTAACCCGTAAGCATAACATGCTTCTTTATGTTGCATGTTAGCCGCTTTTTCTAAATCACGAAGTCCTATATTTGGATATACTGAGTCAAAATAATTTCTTAACCCGTTGCGTAAAATAGCATTTGGGTTCCCCGCAATATATGCGTCAAAGTAAACACATCGTAACTTATGGATTTCCTAATGTGATATCCCCCATCTTCCGAACGAAAGCCTTTTATAAACCAAATCATTCTTGGAACGTTCTTCGAATGTCTTACAAACTGATCTCGCCTTAAATAGTTGTGCCGAGGAATTCTGACCGACTCTAGACAAGATTTCATCAATCATGTCTCCGGGTAGGTCTCTTAAAATATTGGGTTGTCTATCCATTTTGTGTTTTTATACTGTAAAATAGACAAGAGTTAGATTCATAAAAAAAATACTTATTAATACAAGCAATTTTTACATATATCATAAAGCATAAGCACACTATATTACATATATTACACCACACGAATACAACTATCTTATTCCGACTCGCTTGTTTCTTCTTCTTTGGTTTTGGTTCGTTTTCCCAAGTTTCTAGGGATATATGATGTTCCCCTAATACGAGCCGTTATTTTCCACATTGGTTTAGAAAAACCTGGTGGTTTAGAGGTTCCCGGGTCATTGTTACAACTTAAGGACTTCGGGGGTTGACGATACATATAAAGTTCATCGGGGTTGGAATTAGATTTCTCTATTTTTATGCCCTTTCCCTTATTATTTTCTTTTGCCTTTTTAAATTCAGTTGGGGTAATTTCTATAACATCATCGGAATTCTCGTCGAAATCCGATTCATCGGAGAATTGGTAATCCTCCCAATATTTTGCTTCCTTAGCGGAAACACCATTGACCATAATTAACCTTGGTCGGTTGGTTGAGGATTTTCTTTTACTTAACCGTTTTATTATTTCCCCCACCGGTTCTATTTCTTCATCCGGTTCCGATTCTTCTTCCGATTCCGATTCTTCTTCTGGTTCCGACTCTTCTTCCGGTTCCTCTTCGGGAACTTGTGAATCAGTCCACGAATCATTCCAATTTACATTTGACTCTTCATTATTATTAGGTGAGTCAATGAGACTTGTTCTAGAGGTAGACATCTATCACATAATATCAAACGCGTTAAGAGATTAATATATCACATAATATTCACATGTTAAAAATATATAGTTTCCAACAAAATTTGTTAAGCAATCATTTTTCAAGTAAACACGGTCGAAGTCCAGACTCACTAATGCATCCTAACAAACTAGATAAGACACACTAATGCAAAATTCTGGTTCTCTAAGACCATCGCTCTGATACCAACTGAAATGTCCCGTTCTTATTGATTAAAAACGTTCCATATTAATTGATTTCGTTGCGAGGTTTTGACCTCTATATGAGACATTTTTCAAAGACTGCATTCATTTTTAAACAAACCATAACCTTTATTTCATCAATAAAGGTTTAAAAAGCTTTACGTAGATTATCAAATAATGATAATCTAAAATATCCTGTTTACACACGACCATTACATAATGGTTTACAATACAAATATGTTACAAAAAAATAAGTTTCTTGAATGCAGTTTTTACACAATATCATACAAGCATGGACTCCAAATCTTGTCCTTATTTAAGTATGCAACAGCGGAAGCTCTTAATAATCACCTGAGAATAAACATGCTTAAAACGTCAACAAAAATGTTGGTGAGTTATAGGTTTAACCTATATATATCAAATCATAATAATAGACCACAAGATTTCATATTTCAATACACATCCCATACATAGAGATAAAAATCATTCATATGGTGAACACCTGGTAACCGACATTAACAAGATGCATATATAAGAATATCCCCATCATTCCGGGACACCCTTCGGATATGATATAAATTTCGAAGTACTAAAGCATCCGGTACTTTGGATGGGGTTTGTTAAGCCCAATAGATCTATCTTTAGGATTCGCGTCAATTAGGGTGTCTGTTCCCTAATTCTTAGATTACCAGACTTAATAACAAGGGGCATATTCGATTTCGATAATTCAACCATAGAATGTAGTTTCACGTACTTGTGTCTATTTTGTAAATCATTTATAAAACCTGCATGTATTCTCATCCCAAAAATATTAGATTTTAAAAGTGGGACTATAACTCACTTTTACAGATTTTTACTTCGTCGGGAAGTAAGACTTGGCCACTGTTGATTCACGAACCTATAACAATATATACATATATATTAAAGTATGTTCAAAATATATTTACAACATTTTTAATATATTTTGATGTTTTAAGTTTATTAAGTCAGCTGTCCTCGTTAGTAACCTACAACTAGTTGTCCACAGTTAGATGTACAGAAATAAATCAATAAATATTATCTTGAATCAATCCACGACCCAGTGTATACGTATCTCAGTATTGATCACAACTCAAACTATATATATTTTGGAATCAACCTCAACCCTGTATAGCTAACTCCAACATTCACATATAGAGTGTCTATGGTTGTTCCGAAATATATATAGATGTGTCGACATGATAGGTCGAAACATTGTATACGTGTCTATGGTATCTCAAGATTACATAATATACAATACAAGTTGATTAAGTTATGGTTGGAATAGATTTGTTACCAATTTTCACGTAGCTAAAATGAGAAAAATTATCCAATCTTGTTTTACCCATAACTTCTTCATTTTAAATCCGTTTTGAATGAATCAAATTGCTATGGTTTCATATTGAACTGTATTTTATGAATCTAAACAGAAAAAGTATAGGTTTATAGTCGGAAAAATAAGTTACAAGTCGTTTTTGTAAAGGTAGTCATTTCAGTCGAAAGAACGACGTCTAGATGACCATTTTAGAAAACATACTTCCACTTTGAGTTTAACCATAATTTTTGGATATAGTTTCATGTTCATAATAAAAATCATTTTCTCAGAATAACAACTTTTAAATCAAAGTTTATCATAGTTTTTAATTAACTAACCCAAAACAGCCCGCGGTGTTACTACGACGGCGTAAATCCGGTTTTACGGTGTTTTTCGTGTTTCCAGGTTTTAAATCATTAAGTTAGCATATCATATAGATATAGAACATGTGTTTAGTTAATTTTAAAAGTCAAGTTAGAAGGATTAACTTTTGTTTGCGAACAAGTTTAGAATTAACTAAACTATGTTCTAGTGATTACGAGTTTAAACCTTCGAATAAGATAGTTTTATATATATGAATCGAATGATGTTATGAACATCATTACTACCTCAAGTTTAGTAGGTAAACCTACTGGAAGTGACAAGAAATGATCTAGCTTCAAAGGATCTTGGATGGCTTGAAAGTTCTTGAAGTAGGATCATGACACAAAAACAAGTTCAAGTAAGATTTTTGCTCGAATTAAGATAGTTTATAGTTATAGAAATTGAATCAAAGTTTGAATATGAATATTACCTTGAATAAGAAAGATAACCTACTGTATATAACAAAGGTTTCTTGATCTTAGATGATTACTTGGAATGGATTAGGAAGCTTGGAAGTAAATTAGTAAACTTGAAGGGATTTTTGAAGTATTCTTGAAGTGTTCTTCCTATGATGATTATAGCTTGATTCTTGAAGTGATTTTTGATGAAGATGATGATTAACTACTGGAAAAATACGTTCATAATAGTGTGGGTGTGTTGAGAGAGAATTAGAAAGAGATTTGGAAGTGAAATGGAGTGAATGATGAGTGTTAATTGGTGAGTGGTGAGTGGGGTTAAAAGGAGTTCTAGTTAGTTGACTAGCTCATGGTAGAAGTTAAAATTGATTAGTCATACATGACATAATCAAGAGTGGAATCCCATGCTAGTTCCTATTGGTATATACCCATAGTAAGTACGTTTTGAAGCTGTGTATAATACGGGTAAGAATACGACTAGAATTCTTGATGAAAGAAAAGAATGGGAAAGTAACTGTAACCATTTTCGTTAAGTATGAGTGTTTTGATATATGTCTTGAAGTCTTCCAAAAGTATTTTAATACATATAAATACACTACATGTATATACATTTTAACGGAGTCGTTAAGTCACCGTTAGTCGTTACATGTAAGTGTTGTTTTGAAACCTTTAAGTTAACGATCTCAATTAATGTTGTTAACCCATTGTTTATTATATCTAATGAGATGTTAAATTATTATATTATCATGATATTATGATATATTAATATATCTTAATATGATATATATACATTTAAATGTCGTTACAACGATAATCGTTACATATATGTCTCGTTTCGAAATCCTTAAGTTAGTAGTCTTGTTTATATGTATATAACTCATTGTTAATATACTTATGGAGATACTTACTTATCATAATCTCATGTTAACCATATGTATATCCATATATATATCGTCAAGTCGTTTTTACAAGTTTTAACGTTCGTGAATCGCCGGTCAACTTGGGTGGTCAATTGTCTATATGAAACATATTTCAATTAATCAAGTCTTAACAAGTTTGATTGCTTAACATGTTGGAAACATTTAATCATGTAAATATCAATCTCAATTAATATATATAAACATGGAAAAGTTCGGGTCACTACAGTAAACACATCGTAACTTATGGATTTCCCAATGTGATATCCCCCATCTTTCGAACGAAAGCCTTTTATAAACCAAGGCATTCTTGGAACGTTCTTCGAATGTCTTACAAACTGATCTCTCCTTAAATAGTTGTGCCGAAGAATTCTGACCGACTTTAGACAAGATTTCATCAATCATGTCTCCGGGTAGGTCTCTTAAAATATTGGGTTGTCTATCCATTTTATGTTTTTATACTGTAAAATAGACAAGAGTTAGATTCATAAAAAAAATACTTATTAATACAAGCAATTTTTACATATATCATAAAGCATAAGCACACTATATTACATATATTACACCACACGAATACAACTATCTTATTCCGACTCGCTTGTTTTTTCTTCTTCAGTTTTGGTTCGTTTTGCCAAGTTTCTAGGGATATATGATGTTCCCCTAATACGAGCCGTCATTTTCCACATTGGTTTAGAAAAACCTGGTGGTTTAGAGGTTCCCGGGTCATTGTTACAACTTAAGGACTTCGGGGGTTGACGATACATATAAAGTTCATCGGGGTTGGAATTAGATTTCTCTATTTTTATGCCCTTTCCCTTATTATTTTCTTTTGCCTTTTTAAATTCAGTTGGGGTAATTTCTATAACATCATCGGAATTCTCGTCGGAATCCGATTCATCGGAGAATTGGTAATCCTCCCAATATTTTGCTTCCTTGGCGGAAACACCATTGACCATAATTAACCTTGGTCGGTTGGTTGAGGATTTTCTTTTACTTAACCGTTTTATTATTTCCCCCACCGGTTCTATTTCTTCATCCGGTTCCGATTCTTCTTTCGGTTCCGATTCTTCTTCCGGTTCCGACTCTTCTTCCGGTTCCTCTTCGGGAACTTGTGAATCAGTCCACGAATCATTCCAATTTACATTTAACTCTTCATTATTATTAGGTGAGTCAATGGGACTTATTCTAGAGGTAGACATCTATCACATAATATCAAACGCGTTAAGAGATTAATATATCACATAATATTCACATGTTAAAAATATATAGTTTCCAACAAAATTTGTTAAGCAATCATTTTTCAAGTAAACACGGTCGAAGTCCAGACTCACTAATGCATCCTAACAAACTCGATAAGACACACTAATGCAAAATTCTGGTTCTCTAAGACCAACGCTCGGATACCAACTGAAATGTCCCGTTCTTATTGATTAAAAACGTTCCATATTAATTGATTTCGTTGCGAGATTTTGACCTCTATATGAGACGTTTTTCAAAGACTGCATTCATTTTAAAACAAACCATAACCTTTATTTCATCAATAAAGGTTTAAAAGCTTTACGTAGATTATCAAATAATGATAATCTAAAATATCCTGTTTACACACGACCATTACATAATGGTTTACAATACAAATATGTTACAACAAAATAAGTTTCTTGAATGTAGTTTTTACACAATATCATACAAGCATGGACTCCAAATCTGGTCCTTATTTAAGTATGCGACAGCGGAAGCTCTTAATAATCACCTGAGAATAAACATGCTTAAAACGTCAACAAAAATGTTGGTGAGTTATAGGTTTAACCTATATATATCAAATTATAATAATAGACCACAAGATTTCATATTTCAATATACATCCCATACATAGAGATAAAAAATCATTCATATGGTGAACACCTGGTAACCGACATTAACAAGATGCATATATAAGAATATCCCCATCATTCCGGGACACCCTTCGGATATGATATAAATTTCGAAGTACTAAAGCATCCGGTACTTTGGATGGGGTTTGTTAGGCCCAATAGATCTATCTTTAGGATTCGTGTCAATTAGGGTGTCTGTTCCCTAATTCTTAGATTACCAGACTTAATAAAAAGGGGCATATTCGATTTCGATAATTCAACCATAGAATGTAGTTTCACGTACTTGTGTCTATTTTGTAAATCATTTATAAAACCTGCATGTATTCTCATCCCAAAAATATTAGATTTTAAAACTGGGACTATAACTCACTTTCACAGATTTTTACTTCGTCAGGAAGTAAGACTTGGCCACTGGTTGATTCACGAACCTATAACAATATATACCTATATATCAAAGTATGTTCAAAATATATTTACAACACTTTTAATATATTTTGATATTTTAAGTTTATTAAGTCAGCTGTCCTCGTTAGTAACCTACAACTAGTTGTCCACAGTTAGATGTACAGAAATAAATCGATAAATATTATCTTGAATCAATCCACGACCCAGTGTATACGTATCTCAGTATTGATCACAACTCAAACTATATATATTTTGGAATCAACCTCAACCCTGTATAGCTAACTCCAACATTCACATATAGAGTGTCTATGGTTGTTCCGAAATATATATAGATGTGTCGACATGATAGGTCGAAACATTGTATACGTGTCTATGGTATCTCAAGATTACATAATATACAATACAAGTTGATTAAGTTATGGTTGGAATAGATTTGTTACCAATTTTCACGTAGCTAAAATGAGAAAAATTATCCAATCTTGTTTTACCCATAACTTCTTCATTTTAAATCCGTTTTGAGTGAATCAAATTGCTATGGTTTCATATTGAACTCTATTTTATGAATCTAAACAGAAAAAGTATAGGTTTATAGTCGGAAAAATAAGTTACAAGTCGTTTTTGTAAAGGTAGTCATTTCAGTCGAAAGAACGACGTCTAGATGACCATTTTAGAAAACATACTTCCACTTTGAGTTTAACCATAATTTTTGGATATAGTTTCATGTTCATAATAAAAATCATTTTCTCAGAATAAAAACTTTTAAATCAAAGTTTATCATAGTTTTTAATTAACTAACCCAAAACAGCCCGCGGTGTTACTACGACGGCGTAAATCCGTTTTTACGGTGTTTTTCGTGTTTCCAGATTTTAAATCATTAAGTTAGCATATCATATAGATATAGAACATGTGTTTAGTTGATTTTAAAAGTCAAGTTAGAAGGATTAACTTTTGTTTGCGAACAAGTTTAGAATTAACTAAACTATGTTCTAGTGATTACAAGTTTAAACCTTCGAATAAGATAGCTTTATATGTATGAATCGAATGATGTTATGAACATCATTACTACCTTAAGTTCCTTGGATAAACCTACTGGAAAAGAAAAAAATGGATCTAGCTTCAACGGATCCTTGGATGGCTCGAAGTTCTTGAAGCAGAATCCTGACACGAAAACAAGTTCAAGTAAGATCATCACTTGAAATAAGATTGTTATAGTTATAGAAATTGAACCAAAGTTTGAATATGATTATTACCTTGTATTAGAATGATAACCTACTGTAACAAACAAAGATTTCTTGAGGTTGGATGATCACCTTACAAGATTGGAAGTGATCTAGCAAACTTGAAAGTATTCTTGATTTTATGTAACCAGAACTTGTAGAATATATGAAGAACACTTAGAACTTGAAGATAGAACTTGAGAGAGATCAATTAGATGAAGAAAATTGAAGAATGAAAGTGTTTGTAGGTGTTTTTGGTCGTTGGTGTATGGATTAGATATAAAGGATATGTAATTTTGTTTTCATGTAAATAAGTCATGAATGATTACTCATATTTTTGTAATTTTATGAGATATTTCATGCTAGTTGCCAAATGATGGTTCCCACATGTGTTAGGTGACTCACGTAGGCTGCTAAGAGCTGATCATTGGAGTGTATATACTAATAGTACATACATCTAAAAGCTGTGTATTGTACGAGTACGAATACGGGTGCATACGAGTAGAATTGTTGATGAAACTGAACGAGGATGTAATTGTAAGCATTTTTGTTAAGTAGAAGTATTTTGATAAGTGTATTGAAGTCTTTCAAAAGTGTATAAATACATATTAAAACACTACATGTATATACATTTTAACTGAGTCGTTAAGTCATCGTTAGTCATTACATGTAAGTGTTGTTTTGAAACCTTTAGGTTAACGATCTTGTTAAATGTTGTTAACCCAATGTTTATAATATCAAATGAGATTTAAAATTATTATATTATCATGATATTATCATGTATGAATATCTCTTAATATGATATATATACATTAAATGTCTTTACAACGATAATCGTTACATATATGTCTCATTTAAAAATCATTAAGTTAGTAGTCTTGTTTTTACATATGTAGTTCATTGTTAATATACTTAATGATATGTTTACTTATCATAGTATCATGTTAACTATATATATATCCATATATATGTCATCATATAGTTTTTACAAGTTTTAACGTTCGTGAATCACCGGTCAACTTGGGTGGTCAATTGTCTATATGAAACATATTTTAATTAATCAAGTCTTAACAAGTTTGATTGCTTAACATGTTGGAAACATTTAATCATGTAAATATCAATCTCAATTAATATATATAAACATGGAAAAGTTCGGGTCACTACAGTAAAGTCTTCCTTTACAGTAAAGTCTGCGTTGACTCAATCGATTGAGGAAACTCAATCATTGAAGTCCAGAACGTCTGAAGGGGAGCCGAAAAGTCTTTAAAAGGTACCCTGCGTATCGGCTGGAAATCCTCCTGTGCCTCAATGTACAACAGGGCCTCTAGGTCCGACTTATCTTGATGAGGGAGATCTGCCGCATCCCATGGTAACGAGTCAACATGACAATCCTTCAGGATATTTATCAGACTTCCAGCAGACTGATCCCTTGGTTCATGAAAGTGATCCATTGGTTTAAACCACTTCTCTTCCGAATTCTGAATCTCAGGGTTTGGAGGAAGAGTCGTTAACTGAAAGAGATCTTCCGCATTAACAAAACACCAAGGAGTAAAAGATTTACTTATATAGGTTCACGATTGCTTCCAGCAAGTAAAATAAATTGGTATGAGTTTATGTGGAGGAAACACATCAACAAAGATGAAGATGATTTGTGGCTTCAAAGAAAATATCGTATTTCAGAAGTGTTAAATATTACTCGAGTCGGAGTAGAGATAAGCGAGAAAAGAGATGTCATCAGTTAGTTTCACGTTATTAGAGAAGATGAGAAGGAATACAAGTTCACAGAAGCAGATTTTCATAATCTAGATATGCTTGATATCATTCACATCTACAACTACATCAGTATCATCACCATTTGACCTTTTGCTAAGGCTTAAGCTTTGGAAGCTGTGAAAAGATACATGATGGAGACAATCGAACTGATGAGACGTGAAGATTTTCAAATTGGTCTTGAAGCGAATAGGAAAAAGATTCGAATAACCTGTGCGAATCAATACACAGAGGGACTAAAGGATATGAGAATGTTTCAAATGCAATTCGAACCCGAAGGGTTTGTAATTGTGAATTCTCAGAAAGAAAAAGTGTTCATCCACACTGAAGAGTTGAACAAATACTCAGATGGTACACTCAAGGCTGCACTGAAGTATCTTAAAATTCGTCAAAGCAAGTTTGATGACATTGACATGAAAATGGGTCTTGGAGAGTTTATAAAGCATATCAGAGATCGTCTGAAGCTCTGAATCCGTACAAGACAGTTTGAGATTCTTCGTGGCCAGAGAAAGAGAAGGTATTTCAAAGAAATGGATGAATATCCATTACATGAGGGAGATCCAAGAAAAGTGTGGGGCGTCTAGAAACCTTCTAAGCAAATTTCAGAAAATCAAGTAGAAGTTTCAAAACCTGATGGCACACGATGGAAACTAACGTTTGGACCTCTCAAGATTACTCAATAGGATTATATTGTAAAGTTCACATTTAACACTAAGGGGGAGATTGTTAGGACCTCGAAGTTGTATAATGTTAATGTAAAATAAGCTTAAATGATGGTTCCTTAGAAGAGGGCTATATAAGGAACCTAAGTAGTCCTAATTAGATAGCCATTGCATTGTAACTGAGTTCTAGAAGCTGTGGAATGTAAATCTTATTGATTCTCTCTCATACCGAGTCTCCTTTACACTTACCGAATCTCATTCTAACTTGTCTTTTCTTCTAATCTCAACATGATATGACTTATCAAATTTAAAGATGAAGGGCACCAATTTAGATGCCTATGAGCAAAGGTTCTTTGAATTGACGTTGTTGTGTCCAAATGCCTATGCTGATGAGGACCGTAAGATTAAAGCTTATATTGATGGGTTATCTGAGCAGATTGAACATGGGGTTGAATCCAGTGAGCCCCAGACTATTGAAGCTGCCATGTCTATGGCGCATAAGCTTAATGATAAGATTTTGAGAATAAGTAAGAAAGCTACGACTAATGCCAGTGAGGAAGTTGTTAAAAAGGCTGATGATGGGAAGAGAAAGTGGGATAACACCCATAACCAGAACCAAAATCAGCAGAAGAAACAAAATACTTCTGGTTCTAATAACCGCAATCAGCATGTTTGTCCGAGGTGTTATAAGGCTCATGATGGTTATTGTACGGTTACTTGTAAGAGGTGTTTCAAGCAGGGACCATTGCTAAAAATTGTACGGTGATCATGCTGGATACTGCTACTCCTGCTGCAAGTGGTGGTAATAATGGTGGTAACAATGGTGGTAATGGTAATGGGAAGCCGAGAAATGGTGGAAATCAGAAAGTTTGTTATGAATGTGGTAAGCCGGGGCATTTCCGTGATGCCTGCCTTAACAAGAAGACCACTGAGAATGCACGAGGAAGAGCGTTCAATATTAATGCCAGGGATGCTGAGGAAGATCCAAAACTTGTTATGGGTACATTCTCGATCAACGATTTATCAGTTTATGTACTATTTGATTCAGGGGCTGATTTGATTTTTGTGTCGAGTAAATTTAGTCCAAAAATCAAAACACCGTTAACTCCCCTAGACAGAACTTATGTTGTAGAGGTAGCTAATGGTAAAATGCTTACTTCTAAGAGTGTGTATCGTAACAACAACAACAACAACAACAACAACAACAATACCCAATCCAACGAAAGTGGGGTATGGGGGAGGTGAGTGTAGACAATCATTCCTCGTACCCTAGATTAGAAGGAAGTCACTACTCTACCCGCGAACCCGCGCCTAGATAAGGTCGTCCCTCCCTCTACTCTAGCGCAAAAGAGATTGCTTCCTAAAGGA
Source organism: Rutidosis leptorrhynchoides (assembly GCF_046630445.1). Taxonomy (NCBI): domain Eukaryota; kingdom Viridiplantae; phylum Streptophyta; class Magnoliopsida; order Asterales; family Asteraceae; genus Rutidosis; species Rutidosis leptorrhynchoides. The sequence continues at coordinate 172,995,015 of NC_092333.1, forward strand.
CCTCCAGCCCAAAGAGCTCATAAGAACGAAATAGAGAGGGCAAATGATACGTACCTGTACGAGTAATGAGCGCCTAGCAAGAAGCAACCATACACAGTAACCATAAAGGGGACACATATAGCAGTAGTGCACAATAGTAGGGCAAAGAGCATGAATAAAATAGTGCACATAACCATTTAATTTTAGGTAGACATACAGACAAACAAAATATATACATATACATATACATATACATATACATATACATATACATATACATATACATATACATATACATATATATATATATATATATATATATATATATATATATATATATATATATATATATATATATATATATATATATATATATATATATATACCCACCCACACAGACACACACACACCGATATATATATACCACACGAAAGCATGAAAAAAAAAAACTCATGCTTAAACATAATTACATATAGATACATTCGTAGATATATATACCTAGGTACAGATACAAGACAGACAAACATACATACACCAATACATGCACTTAGATACATAGATACATAGATACATATATAGATACAAACATGTACATCGGTACATATATATAGCCTAAAAACATATACATAGATACAAAGGAATATAAAAAATGTAGAGGGGTATAAATAGTGTGGTTATTGAATATCTAGTTATAGTTATATATGTAGTGGTATAATAAAAGTAACTAACACAATGAAAAAAAAATGGTTATGTGCACTAAGTGTGTATCGTAAGTGTAACATTAATCTAGCTGGTAGAGATTTTGAGGTAGATTTAATACCGATTGACCTAGGCAGTTTTGACGTGGTTATTGGTATGGATTGGTTGTCTGTGAATTGTGCTGAAATAATGTGTTATGAGAAGGCTGTTCGTATTACTAATGTGGTTGGATAGCCGCTGATGGTTTTTGGGGATAAGAAATGCGGACAGTTAAACCTTATTAGCTGTTTGAAAATTCATAAACATCTTCTCAAAGGCTGTCATGCTATTCTAGCCCATGTTGTTGATTCTGATAGAGAAGAGAAGAGGATTGATGATGTGCATATTGTTAGAGATTTCCTGAGGTATTTCTCGAAGATTTACCTAGCCTTTCGTTGCAACGTGCAGTAGAATTTCAAATCGATCTTGTTCCCGGTGCTGCTCATGTAGCACCTGCTCCTTACCGACTTGCGCCTTTCGAACTTCAAGAATTGTCGAGTCAAATCCGTGAGTTGTTAGACAAAGGTTTTATTCATCCCAGTTCGTCCCCTTGGGGAGCCCTTGTTCTGTTTGTTAAGAAGAAAGATGGTTCGTTTCGTTTGTGTATTGATTATCGTGAACTGAACAAGCGTACAGTTAAAAACCGTTACAATCTTCCAAGAATCGATGATCTGTTCGATCAACGTCAGGGTTCGTCTGTTTATTCTAAGATCGATCTTCGTTCCGGTTATCATGAACTGTGTGTTAAAGAATCTGATGTTCCAAAAACCGCATTTTGCACCCGTTATGGTCATTACGAATTCCTTATTATGCCGTTCGGATTGACAAATGTACCTGCTGTGTTCATGGACCTCATGAACTGTGTGTGTAGACCCTATCTGGACAAATTCCTCATTATTTTCATTGATGATATCCTTATTTATTCCAAGAGTGATGAAGAACATGAAGAACATTTAAAGTTGGTGCTCGATTTGTTAAGGAAAGAAGAGTTGTACGCTAAGTTCTCAAAGTGTGCTTTCTGGTTAAGAGAAGTTCAATTCCTTGGACACGTTGTTAGTAAACAGGGAATACAAGTTGATCCTGCCAAGATTGAGGCAATTGAGCAGTGGGAAATTCCGAAGACTCCTACTCAGATTCGTCAGTTTCTAGGGTTGGCAGGTTACTATAGAAGGTTCATTCAAGATTTCTCTCGTATAGTGAAACTTCTGACTGCTTTAATGCACAAGGGGAAGAAGTATGAGTGGAAGGATGAACAAGAGACTGCTTTTCAAAATCTGAAGAAGAAGTTGACTACCGCTCTGATATTATCACAACCTGAGGGTAATGACGATTTTGTTATCTATTGTGATGCATCGCATCAGGGCTTTGGTTGTGTTTTGATGCAATGAAAGAAAGTCATTGCTTACGCGTCACGTTAGATGAAAATCCATGAACAAAATTATACAACCCATGATTTAGAATTGGGAGCTGTTGTGTTTGCGCTCAAGATTTGGAGACATTATCTTTATGGGGTCAAAAGTGTGACGACTCGAAAATTTCCGATCAAATTTAAACTTAATCTTTATATGATCTCGACAAGATAAGCAAAGTCTGTTAAACCGAGTCTCAAGATTTTTGAACTGTGTTCATGAATACATTTGACCTTTGACTACTCCCGACGATTCACGAACAAATAATTATGTATGTATGTGTGTATATATATATATATATATATATATATATATATATATATATATATATATATATATATATATATATATATATATATATAAATGTATATATAATATTTTGAATTAATAATGTATACTTTAATCAATTAGAATTAAAAATATAAAATAACAAACAAATAAATAAGTTATTATTAAAATGAAGATATATAAATAGATATATAATATTATTAAATATATATATATATATATATATATATATATATATATATATATATATATATATATATATATATATATATATATATATATATATATATATATATATATATATATATAAGATCTCTATTAATAACTATTATATTGAAACATTTGTAAAATTTATAAATATTAAATATTCAATATATATATATATATATACATATATATTACTATATAATATATATTACAAATAGAATATAATTAATAATTGTAATATATTAAATTATAAGTTAAAATATAGTTGTTATAGTAATATTATCATTACTTTCATTAAAATCAGTATTAGTTATGTTATTATAGATAACATATAGATATGAAATTTAATGCATCTAATTTGTTATTTTTACTAATAATATTATTACTCTCATTAATATTATTAGAATAGATATTTAATATAAATATCAGGGTTATTATTATTAAGTAAAATACATAAATATAAAAATTGATACAATGATTTTGTTATAGTGTTATTAAACTTATTATTGTTATCATTATTATTACTCTTATTAATATTGTTAATAATAATATTATTATTATTATTATTATTAATATTAGTAATATTATCATTTTTATTATAGTTGTTGGAAAATAATACCATCTATTATTATAATCATTAATAAATGTAATTACTATCTTTTTTATATCATTATTATTTATTTTATTTTTTACTAGTAGTATAATAATTAATATTATGAATATAATTATTAATTATTAATATTAATTATATAAATTATATAAAAATTCATATGTACGAATCTGTTATCTTTTGAAATCTGCTTTTTAAATTTTGTTTTCTTCTAATTGGAATTGTCGACTACATTATTGCTATAACATTTTCATCTGAAATTAGAATTGATGAGGAGATTTATTTTTATTTTTATTTTACCTACGGTTCCTCTGTACTTAACACTTTTTGGCCAAAATTCGATTTCGAACCAATCTTCAAAATCTTTAAATGCAGATGTCTTAGGAATCATCCATTTAATCTCTTTGTAAATTCTCAACTCTTAATTCCTTAATTCAAGTAAAAATTTCGAAGTCAAAGTTTTTGAAATAAAAAGTCAACGAATGTTCTTTGATCAAATTAGAGTTTTCTGTGATGAATTAATTTAAAATAACGATTCCAATAGTTTTAGGGATTGATTTCCAATGTTTTTCGTTTTATAACCTATGTCCAATACCTTCTCAAAGGTGAAAACCAAAATTTTTTTTCCCTTTTATCAGCGTCGGACAGCAGGACCCTTTATTTATTTATTTATTTATTTTTCAAACTAATTAATCCCAAATCAGTGTATATATGATGATATTAAGTCCTAAAACGTTTATGTAATTCGCGTATTAGGATTTGGTTTGAGTTTGATTTGAGTTCATTGATGAAGAAGATGAACACTGTAAGTTAAGAGTTAAAGGAAATTGGTTTGGAGTTTAATCAGAAAATCTAAAATGGTGGAGTGGTCTTGAGTGTTAGCGGGTGGGCGTGAGATCTCGGGTTCGAGCCTGGCTTTGGGCTGTTTTTTTTTTTTTAAAATGGCTTATTAAAGGTAGTTTCTATTTTAAAATTTATATTATCATTATTATTGTTATTATTATTATTGTTATTATTAATTATTGCTATTATTACTATGTATTACAATTGTTATTAGTATTGTAACTATTATTATTATTATCATAATTAAAAGTATTATAACCATTATCATAATTATTATTCTTAAAAATGTTATTATTATTATTATTATTAGAATTATTATTACTATCGTTAAAATTAGTGTTATCATCATATTTACAATTGTTATTATCATTACTATCATTATTATCATTATAAGTGTTTGTACTAGCATTACAATTATTAATATTAAAATGATTATCATTATCAATATGATTATTATTATTATTATTATTATTATGGTTAAGTTAATTATTAGTAATACTATAATACTGCAATTACATATTATTATCATTAAAATGAATATTATTAACATAATTGTTAATATTATTATCATCATTAATATTAAGATTATTATTATTGTTACCAATAACATAATTATAAGTATTAGTATTTATATTATGATGAGTATTATTATTAGGTAATTACTAACATCATTATCATAACTATCATTAACAGTAAAATTAATATTTTTATAGTTATTATCATTAATATCATTATCACTAATAGAATTAAAAACGTTATTACTTTTCTTAGAAAACTAAAGTATTATAATTATTACCATATTTAATAATATTTTAATATTATTATAATTACTATTTTCATTAGCAAACAAATGATATATAAATATATATAAAAATATGTAATACATATAACATGACAAAAAATTTTATATTTCTATATACAAAAATGAATATAGGAAAAATATACATATTACTAATATAAATATAATATAACTAATAACATATATATAATTGTTCGATTGCAAAAATGTGTTTTAATACATATACAAATGATATAGGTTCGTGAATCCAATGCCAACCCTGCATTGTTCAGTGTCGTCATATGTATTTTTACTACAAAATACAGTATTGTGAGTTTCATTTGCTCCCTTTTTAAATGCTTTTGCAATATATATTTTTGGGACTCAGAATACATGCGCTGCTTTTATAAATGTTTGACGAAATAGATACAAGTACTTAAAAACATTCTACGATTGAGTTACGAGTACACCGGATATCACCCCTTTATAGTCTGGTAATCTAAGAATTAGGAAACCGAGCTCCAAATTGACGCGAATCCTAAAGATAGATCTATGGGCACTCACAAGCCCCAGTCAGAGAATTTGAACTTCTTTAGTACTTCGAAATAGGTATACAACCGCGAGCTTTAAAAGATATGATCTGTTTGTGAGGTGTACACAACCATCATATTTAAAAGAGTGGCATGTTTGTATGCTTTTGCATGACTGTGCGGAATGCCGGTATGCGGGGGATATTCTATATGCATCTTGTTAAAGTCGATTACCAGGTGTTTATATATCGTATGAATGATTTTCTAGCAGTGAGCAGACCTGCACAGATTGTTTTCGAAATATGAGTATCTTGTGGTCTATTATACTATCTGAAATGATTATTTATGATAAACTAATAAACTCACCAACCTTTTGGTTGACACTTTAAAGCATGTTTATTCTCAGGTATTAAAGAAATCTTCCGCTGTGCATTTGCTCATATTAGAAATATTACTTGGAGTCATTCATGACATATTTCAAAAGACGTTGCATTCGAGTCGTCGAGTTCATCAAGATTATTACTAAGTCAATTATAGTTGGATATATTATGAAATGGTATGCATGCCGTCAACTGTCGATGTAATGAAAGTTTGTCTTTTAAAAACGAATGCAATGTTTATAAAATGTATCATATAGAGGTCAAGTACCTCGTGATGTAACCAAATGTAATGTATTCGTACAGATGGATTAGGACGGGTCATGAAAGTTGGTATCAGAGCGGTGGTCTTAGCGAATCAGGTCTTGCATTAGTGTGTCTAACTGATAGTTTCTTAGATGCATTAGTGAGTCTGGACTTCGACCGTGTCTGCATGTCAAAAGTTTTGCTTATCATTTCATGTCGAAAATTATTTGCTTATCATCCTTAAAGTCTAGACACGTCTTACTGCATTTAATGCATCAATAGTGTATAGACAAAATTCATATCTTAGCGTATCTGTTACTGTAGACCTTTCCTGACAGCTTCCATAGATTCCTCCGTAACTTATGGGATTTTAGTATTATATATGCATATGTAAATCATGTATTGCAAGGTACTAATCTACATCCTATAATCTATTTCATATCGAAAATCTTTCATCTGATCGTACGAGATGGATCCCTCAACCAGTTTGAATTCCTCGGATTCCGACAGCTAATCCGATATGGATTTCCACTCGAACTCCGAAAGCAGTGTAAATGAAATGAATCAACCAACTAGTCATCTTCAATTCTGGATAAATTGGGGATGGATTCGTAGTCGACTTAACCGATGGAGACAAGAAGAAGGCGATCCTTTCCACCCACCAACTTGCACTCTTGGTGAAGAACCTGAAGCACTTACCGGCGAACTCATTCGAAACACCATTTTCACACTCATTTCCAGAGTATCTCACCACGATTATATTCTATCTAAAATTCTAAACCTTATTCATCCGCTCTTTCCGACCGACAATCATCCCGGAATAATAGAAGAAGTCAACGAACTTCGCGCTCGAGTAATCAATTTGGAGAATATGGTGCAAAATTTACCAGCTTCAGCAACATCACCGACACCAACAGTACCATCAATAACAGCACCAGTACCACCAATAGCAACATCCGCATCCCACACCTCGACATCACAATACGTACCTCGAGCATTAATGTCATACGCACCGTAGATACCAAGGAGTACCAACAACAATGAACGATGAAGTATTGATTCGTAACTTCATTGAAGAAATATTATGCGAAGAATATGTGGTTTCTAAAAGTTTTAGAGATTACTTATTCTAGCTCAAACCGAAAAGCAAATGAGTTTAATATCATATTGACTCATTAAATCCATGATTATATCCGAAGAAAATATATATGTATATATGTTTTCATAAAGATTGTAATTAAAAATTCTTTCGTACAAACTATTAATGGTGAAAATATTTTAACGGGTAGGTAATACCCAACGAATATTTAGATTTCACATTAATAGGTTACACTGTACATTCTTCGAAGCTGATTCAACAGTCATTTACTATCCTACTTACAACCACTGATATACGTATCTGTTCACCGCAGAATAATCATTTTCATTCAATTTCATATTTGGATTTTGACCTATCAGAACCCAACAAGTGGCATAATGAAGAAAACATTTGACAAAATAAAATTTGTTAGAAACAGACAAATTAACTATGAGGAATTTTGTTAAGAATCCACGCTAACAAAATCCTAGCTAACTATTCCTAGCTAACTTTTAATTCCGTATTACATTTATTTATCGCAATTTATTTATCGCAATTTATTTATCACAATTTTAATTCTCGCAATTTTATTTATTGTCATTTAATTTCTGTTATTTATTTTACGCACTTTAAATATCGGGACACATATACAAAGTTTTGACATATCATATCGACGCATCTATATATATTATTTGGAATAACCATAGACACTCTATATGCAGTAATGCTTGAGTTAGGTATACAGGGTTGAGGTTGATTCTAAAATAATATATATACTTTGAGTTGTGATCGAGTTTGAGACATGTATACAATGGGTTACGAATACGTATTAATTAATTCGAATATTATATATTAAACTATATATGAATTATTGAACTGCAAACTGTGGACTACTAATTGTGGACTAATAACATTGGACAATTAAAATGAATTAAAATAAATTAAAATATTGATTATAACATATGAAACTAAACATTTCTTCAAGTTTGCCACTTGATTTCATCTTAAACCTCATTTGTATCTTGACGATTACAATCTGCGTTCAAACCTTTATTGATTCTTGAAAACACCTCAATCGAGTGGATGAACCAACCACACTTCATTTACGGAAGAAAAGATTTATGCATATAGTTATGCACCTGAGAAACTCTCGGCAACTGAGTAAACGTTTAACACGTAGCTGTGCTAATTCCTTAGTGTTATTATTACCCAAAATAACTTGGTAATCCCTTTCAAAGTAGCAAATTTTGTCACAGCTCCAACAAGTCAACTTCGACTTTTCATTCGAAACAACCTTATTATAACCTTGATATATATATGCGTGCTCTTTTATTGTTACCATGGAACCTTTTATATTTCACCATATTACCAGCAGACGTACCAGCAACCTCGTTGCTTCTTGGCTTAAATCTCTCTGATAAATCATTATATTTTTTCATTGAAACCCTATCATATACTCATTCGCATCTTGTAACGAGAATTGCCGTACCAATTACCGGGAATCAGCAATCAGTACTTTGAAAACTCACAGCATATCTACATCAACAGTTATATGTATAACATTTATCTCTTAGAATTATGAACTTTCATTCTGAAATTCTGAAAAGCACTCAGTCTACAAATCAATACTCTGAATGTTGAAAAAGCTGAATGAAGCAGCAGAAACCGTAGACAACCGTAAACGACCTTAATCATCGGAAGTTTGATGATAAAGAATAGTATGTTGGAAAAGCTCAGAAAAGTTGGAACTGGAAAACCGATTGAGCTAACCACGAAGGAGACCAAGGACAAATTCAAGGACCATACCCTATATTCAAAGAATCCGGGTAATTCTGGATCCGGTGAAATCTTTAGAGAATATCTTGCTCCGAAGTCATGTTAAAATCTTGCGAAAAATTTTTCTTCATCAACCTTTGAACTTGGAAATTCCAAAATATCATCATAAATATCTTCGATATTTCTGAGGATATTTTCATAAATATTCTCGTCCGAAATTATATACCTCTTCGTGCTTCCTGTGTTTCATTATATTGGAAACTTCTGTAAAATCTAAGTTTAATTTATGAATGAATTCTGGAGAAATGTAAAGAAATTGATGCATGAATTAGTATAATATAACGACACTTGATCAACGTGATTATATTACAGTAAGTCATGCCGAGTTTTTAATGGAAAGTGATGATTCACAGATCATAACGTCATCATGTGCCATGTTACATAACTCTTTCATTCTGCTTAACTTCTGAACATATCAAGAAAGTATATTCTTGATAGTTCTATTCTCAGTGATTCTGGTAATTTGACAAATCAAATCGTGCTATTACGTTCTTTCTTGTTTAGAACATTAAGTTCATTCGAATCTACATACTTACAAATTCTGGACCATTACTCGCTTTACTAGAGGTCGAGTAGAGAATAAAAAGGCAAAGAGCTCCAAAATATAAGAGAAAATATAAAGCCCAATAACAACACGAAGGTTACAAACCGTGGATATTAATACGAATATCAATATAAAGACATGGTATAATTAAGAATAGTATCACCCCAAGGTAATAGTAGAAGTAAACATATTTTTTTAGTGGAAGATTGAAAAGAAGAATGACAGAAATGATAACTAGGAAAATATCAAGGATTAGAACTGGATTAAGCATTTTCACAATCTTTTGGATATATGAACTAAGAAAGAAAGTATAGAAATGGTGAGAATAATGGAACGGAAGAGTTAAATTTATAATGGAAATATCAGATAGAGTAATCGAGGCAGATCACCGTATTTAATTATAGAGATCTTAATTTCCTTACTCGCCGAAGAATCAAACCTTTTAGATTTCGAAGATTTTCTCTAAATCCCTTGAATTCTGAAAATCAACCGTGACTATGTCACTGGTTGAGACGAACTTGCATTTACATCATTTCACTATTTTGTGATAACTTCACTCGTACTCTTCACAAAATCAAATTTGTTTTATCTATATTACTCAATGATGATAAAACTCTAATTATCAACTCACATTCGTCATGAAAACATTTTTATGGTTAGCCATGACGACCTCACTCAAATTTCGGGATGAAATTTCTTTAACGGGTAGGTACTGTGACGACCCGTAAATTTTCGATCAAATTTAAACTTAATCTTTATATGATCTCTACAAGATAAGCAAAGTCTGTTAAACCGAGTCTCAAGATTTTTGAACTGTGTTCATGAATACATTTGACCTTTGACTACTCCCGACGATTCACGAACAAATAATTATGTGTATATATATATATATATATATATATATATATATATATATATATATATATATATAAATATAAATGTATATATAATATTTTGAATTAATAATGTATACTTTAATTAATTAGAATTAAAAATATAAAATAACAAACAAATAAATAAGTTATTATTAAAATAAAGATATATAAATAGATATATAATATTATTACAAATCTATATATATATATATATATATATATATATATATATATATATATATATATATATAAGATCTCTATTAATAACTATTATATTGAAACATTTGTAAAATTTATAAATATTAAATATTAAATATATATATATATATATATATATATATATATATATATATATATATATATATATATATATATTACTATATAATATATATTAAAAATAGAATATAATTAATAATTGTAATATATTAAATTATAAGTTAAAATATAGTTGTTATAGTAATATTATCATTACTTTTATTAAAATCAGTATTAGTTATATTATTATAGATAACATATAGATATGAAATTTAATGCATCTAATTTGTTATCTTTACTAATAATATTATTACTCTCATTAATATTATTAGAATAGATATTTAATATAAATATCAGTGTTATTATTATTAAGTAAAATACATAAATATAAAAATTGATACAATGGTTTTGTTATAGTGTTATTAAACTTATTATTGTTATCATTATTATTACACTTATTAATATTGTTAATAATAGTATTATTATTAATATTAGTACTATTATCATTTTTATTATAGTTGTTGGAAAATTATACCATCTATTATTATAATCATTAATAAATATAATTACTATCATTTTTATATCATTATTATTTATTTTATTTTTTACTAGTAATATAATAATTAATATTATTAATATAATTATTAATTATTAATATTAATTATATAAATTATATAAAAATTCATATGTACGAATCTGAGATCTTTTGATATCTGCTTTTTAAATTTTGTTTTCTTCTAATTGGAATTGTCGACTACATTATTGCTATAACATTTTCATCTGAAATCAGAATTGATGAGGAGATTTTTTTTTTTATTTTTTTACCTCTGTACTTAACACTTTTTGGCCAAAATTCGATTTCGAACCAATCTTCAAAATCTTTAAATGCAGATGTCTTAGGAATCATCCATTTAATCTATATGTAAATTCTCAACTCTTAATTCCTTAAATCAAGTAAGAATTTCGATGTCAAAGTTTTTGAAACAAAAAGACAACGAATGTTCTTTGATCAAATTATAGTTTTCTGTGATGAGTTAATTTAAAATAATGATTCCAATAGTTTTAGGGATTGATTTCCAATGTTTTTCGTTTTATAACCTATGTCCAATACCTTCTCAAAGGTTAAAACCAATTTTTTTTCTTCCTTTTATCAGCGTCGGACAGCAGGACCCTTTAATTTTTTTTTTTCAAACTAATTAATCCTAAATCAGTGTATATATTATGATATTAAGTCCTAAAACGATTATGTAATTCGCGGATTAGGATTTGGTTTGAGTTTGATTTGAGTTCATTGATGAAGAAGATGAACACTCTAAGTTAAGAGTTAAAGGAAATTGTTTTGGAGTTTAATCAGAAAATCTGAAATGGTGGAGTGGTCTTGAGTGTTAGCGGGTGGGCGTGAGGTCTCGGGTTCGAGCCTGGCTTTGGGCTATTTTTTTTAAATGGCTTATTAAAGGTAGTTTCTATTTTAAAATTTATATTATCATTATTATTGTTATTATTAATTATTGCTATTATTGCTATGTATTTCAATTGTTATTAGTATTGTAACTATTATTATTATTATTATTATTATTATCATAATTAAAAGTATTATAACCATTATCATAATTATTATTCTTAAAAATGTTGTTATTATTATTATAATTAGAATTATTATTACTATCGTTAAAATTAGTGTTATCATCATATTTACAATTGTTATTATCATTACTATCATTATTATCATTATAAGTGTTAGTATTAGCATTACAATTATTAATATTAAAATGATTATGATTATCAATATGGTTATTATTATTATTATGGTTAAGTTAATTATTAGTAATACTATAATACTACAATTACATATTATTATCATTAAAATGAATATTATTAACATAATTGTAAATATTATTATCATCATTAATATTAATATTAAGATTATTATTATTGTTACCAATAACATGATTATAAGTACTAGTATTTATATTATCATGAGTATTATTATTAGGTAATTACTAACATCATTATCATAACTATCATTAACAGTAAAATTAATATTTTTATAGTTATTATCATTAATATCATTATTATTATCACTAATAGAATTATAAACATTATTACTTTTCTTAGAAAACTAAAGTATTATAATTATTGCCATATTTAATATTATTTTAATATTATTATAATTACTATTTTCATTAGCAAACAAATGATATATAAATATATATAAAAATATGTAATACATATAACATGACAAAAAATTTTATATTTCTATATACAAAAATGAATATAGGAAACATATACATATTACTAATATAAATATAATATAACTAATAACATATATATATTTGTTCGATTGCAAAAATGTGTTTTAATACATATACAAATGATATAGGTTCGTGAATCCAAGGCCAACCCTGCATTGTTCAGTGTCGTCATATGTATTTTTACTACAAAATACAGTATTGTGAGTTTTATTTGCTCCCTTTTTAAATGCTTTTGCAATATATATTTTTGGGACTGAGAATACACGCGCTACTTTTATAAATGTTTGACAAAATAGACACAAGTACTTAAAAACATTCTATGATTGAGTTACGAGTACACCGGATATCACCCCTTTATAGTCTGGTAATCTAAGAATTAGGAAACTGAGCTCCTAATTGACGCGAATCCTAAAGATAGATCTATGGGCACTCACAAGCCCCAGTCAGAGAATTTAAACTGCTTTAGTACTTCGAAATAGGTATACAACCGCCAGCTTTAAAAGATATGATCTGTTTATGAGGTGTACACAACCATCATATTTAAAAGAGTGGCCTATTTGTATGCTTTTACATGACCGTGCTGAATGCTGGTATGCGGGGGATATTCTATATGCATATTGTTAAGGTCGATTACCAGGTGTTTATATATCGTATGAATGATTTTCCAGCAGTGAACAGACCTGCACAGATTATTTTCGAAATATGAGTATCTTGTGGTCTATTATACTATCTGAAATGATTATTTATGATAAACTAATGAACTCACCAACCTTTTGGTTGACACTTTAAAGCATGTTTATTCTCAGGTATTAAAGAAATCTTCCACTTTGCATTTGCTCATATTAGAGATATTACTTGGAGTCATTCATGACATATTTCAAATGACGTTGCATTCGAGTCGTCGAGTTCATTAAGATTATTACTAAGTCAATTATAGTTGGATATATTATGAAATGGTATGCATGCTGTAGAGACCCGTCCTAATCCATCCGGACGAAGTCCATATCGATTATAAACGATTCACAACAGTTGATTACATCGCGAGGTACTTGACCTCTATATGATACATTTTACAAACATTGCATTCGTTTTTGAAAAGACAATCTTTCATTACATCAAAAGTTAATGGCGTGCATACCATTTTATAATATATCTAACTATAATTGACTTAATAATAATCTTGATGAACTCAACGACTCGAATGCAACGTCTTTTGAAATATGTCATGAATGACTCCAAATAATATCTTTAAAATGAGCAATTGCACAGCGGAAGACTTCTTTCATAACTGAGAATAAACATGCTTTAAAGTGTCTACCAAAAAGGTTGGTGAGTTTATTAGTTTATCATAAAGAATCATTTCATAATTTTAATAGACCACAAGATTTCATATTTCCAATTCTCATAAACATACGTCTCATGCATAGAGATAAAAATATCATTCATATGGTGAACACCTTGTAATCGACATTAACAAGATGCATATAAGAATATCCCCATCATTCCGGGATCCTCCATCGGACATGATATAAATTTCGAAGTACTAAAGCATCCGGTACTTTGGATGGGGTTTGTTAGGCCCGATAGATCTATCTTTAGGATTCGCGTCAATTAGGGTATCTGTTCCCTAATTCTTAGATTACCAGACTTAATAAAAAGGGGCATATTCGATTCGATAATTCAACCATAGAATGTAGTTTCGATTACTTGTGTCTATTTCGTAAAACAGTTATAAAAATTACGCATGCATTCTCAGCCCAAAAATATAAAGGGTAAAAAGGTAAATGAAACTCACCTAATGTATTTTGTATTAAAAATACATATGAAGACATTGAACAATGCAGGGTTGGCCTCGGATTCACGAACCTATATCATTTGTATATCTATTAATACACATAATCGTATTCGAACATATACATATATTATATCTTAAATTATATATTATACTTATCTAGTTTGTGTATATATTCAAAATTTTTAATATTTATATAGTTATATTGATATATATTTGATTAATATTTTAATAAAAATACCTAACATGTTATATATGAATATTTATATAAACTTTGTTAGTTTGATTGAAAACAACCTTAATAATATCTTTAAAACTTTTATTTTCTTAAACGTAATTATTTTTAGTAATATTGATATAGATAATGCTGATAATAATAATAATGATAGTTTTAACAAAATAATAATAATTTTGGTAAGAATAATAATAATAATAATAATAATAATAATAATAATTATATTAATAATGATAATATCAGTATTTTTTAATATAATGAATAATTTAATAATAATACTGATGATAATAATTTTGATGTTAATTCTCAATGCCTATTAATAATAATTATTATAACATTCTTTTTACGGATGGTAATTTTAATAGTAATACCTATATTAATAATAATCATAAAAAAATATTCATTTTACTACTAATGAGAATAATGATAATAAGTTTAATAACAATAATACTAGTAATAATAAAAATGATATTATTAATAATTAGTCTCATGTCGTTAATAATAATGATGACATCACTCATAAACATAATAACAATAACACATATATTAGTAATAATAATAATGATAATGATAATAATAATAATAATAATAATAATAATAATAATAATAATAATAATAATAATAATAATAATAATAATAATAATAATAATAATAATAATAATAATAATATTAAATATTAGTGTTTTGTAATGGTAATAATATTAGTAATAATAATAATTAGTAATAATTTACTTAACATAATTATAATAATAATAATAAGTATTGGTTAATGATACTAATAATTTTAATACTAGTAATAATAATAATAATCAAATTTGTAATAATACTAATCATAATAATTATAACAATAATAATAGTAGCAACAATAATAATAATAATGATTTTTGAAATTTGAAACTACCTCAAGAACGCTTTAAAAAGATTAGTTGCCACTAGCCGGGATCGAACCCGAGATCACTCGGTTACACACTAACACTCATCACCACTAAACCGTTTCCGATTTTTCTGATATTAATTCCTGGCCCAGTGTATTTAACCCGTACATCCTGTGTTCCATTTACCTTCTTCCTCCTCTCTCAACTAGCCGACCAGAGGACTAGATTAACCCATTTAATTTAAACTTTGTTTTTGGTTTTGGAATTACAGAAACTATAGTAACAATTATATTGTATTTTTAAATTAATCAAACGCAAAAAAAATAAATAAAGAAAAAGAATCAGCGACTGCTGTCGCAGTTTAAAAAAAAAAAAATTGAACTTGATATTTAAGAATGTTTTAGCTTGGGGTTTCAACATAAAAAGGTTTGTAAATCACTCCACGAAACTTTTAGAATCATCAATTTGCTCAGAAACAGAATCATGAACGCGAATTTGTCTCAAGAACAATTGTTGACTTTTTAAAACCAAACTTTGACTCGTAAAATTCACAGTCGATATTAAGAATTGAGACTTGAGATTTGGCAGATAGTTTGAGTAGAAGATTTAAATCACTACTGCATTTACACATTTTGAATTTTATTTGAAATCGTGATTTTGACAAAAATGGACAAGAACAGAGATAAAAGGAGCTGTAAGTTTGATTTTCTGTTTTTGATTCTTAATTGCAGTGATAGATATACGTACATGATATTGGAAGGTTATTATAGCATCAAAATTTTGTTTATCTTGTTTTGTAGCAGAATGAGGTCGACAAGCATTTTGTTACTCGTACAAAAAGAAAATAATAAAAAAAATGACATCGATAGCTAACAGAATTGGCAACTTTTAACTATTGTATATTGTAATCGGTTCCATATATGAATCCAAATTTTAATAAAGGTTGAAAGAAACTTGCAACAGAATCTGATCCCAAATCCATTTACGGTTTATATAAATGATTTTTATTAATTAATAATTATGATTATATTAATAATAATCAAAATACTAAATAAAATAAATACTGATTTCTTATATATATCAGTATATATCAGCGTATATATATGTTATATATATGCGTATATATGCCCATCTCTATATATGTATATCTATTATACTTATATATTTACAACTCTAATTTTTGATATTAATATTGAAAGTAATATTACTATAACAATTATTTTTAACTTAAAATTTTAGTTCAATATATCACTACTACATATTATTAACTATATGATATTTAATAATATATGTTCACTATTTACTATTTATACATTATATATATATATATATATATATATATATATATATATATATATATATATATATATATATATATATATATATATATATATATATATATATATATATATATATATATATATATATATATATATATATATATATATATATTTTACAATGTACATATAATGTTAATTATGTTTATGAATCATATATATTTATATATGTATATGTATATGTATGTATATATATATATATATATATATATATATATATATATATATATATATATATATATATATATATATATATATATATATATATATATATATATATATATATTGACATAAATCTTGATTTTCTAATATATTATTTTATTTGATTCTAATATTTCAATTGTATTTATTATTTCACAATATTGTATATATTTACATTTATATTTATATTTGTAATTACATATCAATACATATTTATTTACACAATGGTTCGTGAATCGTCAGAAACAGTCGGAGGACAAATGCATTCATGAAAAAAAAATTGTTCCAAAGTTTTCAAGACTCAACATTACAGACTTTGCTTATCGTATCGAAATCAAATAAGATTCAAGTTTAAATTTGGTCGGAAATTCCCGGGTCGTCACAGTACCTACCCGTTAAAGAAATTTCGTCCTGAAATTTGAGTGAGGTGGTCATGGTTAACAACAAAAATGTTTTCATGACGAATATGAGTTGAAAATTAGTGGTTTATCATCATTGAGTAATATAGATAAAATAATTTGATTATTCGAAGAGTACGAATGAAGTTATCACAAAAGAGTGAAATAAAGAAATAGAGATTCGTCTTAGGTTTTGACTAGCCAGGGTTGAATTTAGAAAGTAAGGTGTGTCTTAACTTTTGACATTGTCTTGGTTGAATTCCGGAATTCAAGGGATTTAAAGAAGATCTTCAAAATCTAAAAGATTTGGTTCTTCAGCGAATAAGGAGATTAAGATCTCTATAATTAAATACGGTGATCTACCTCGATTACTCTATCTGATATTTCCATTATAAATTAAACTCCTCCATTCCATTATTCTCACCATTCCTGTACTTTCTTTCTTAGTTCATACATCCAAAATATTGTGAAAATGATTAATCCCATTCTAATCCTTGTTCTCATTCTAGCTATTGTAATGTTCGTTCTTCTTTTCCAACTTCCACCAGAAGAATCTGTTTATTTCTAATTATTGTATTTATAATCCTCCCGTGTCTTTATAATGCTATATGCACTGATATTCACGGTTTGTAATTTATGTGTTGTTATTGGGCTTTATATCTTCCCTGATATTTCGAAGTCCCTGCTTTTATCTTCTATAATCATTGTCATCCCCAGTTAATACTTCCCCCCTATTTGCTGCGATTTATACTCCAATTTCTACTTCGGAGCTTTATCTCTTCGTTTCTTCTTCTTCTTGCGATTGGGCATCTCTTGTAATGGTTCAGAATTCGCAGATATAAGTTTCAGAATGAACATTGTCAATGTCCTGAGAAATAAACGGTAATAGCACAATTTGACTTGTCAAATTACCAGAATCGCTGAGAATAGAACTATCAAGAATATATTTTCTTGATATGTTCAGAAGTTAATCAGAATGAAAGAGTTATGTAACATGACACATGATGACGTTATAATCTGTGAATCATCATGTTCCATTTAGAAACTCAGCATGTCTTACTGTAATATAATCACGTTGATCAAGTGTCATTATATTATACTAACTCATGCATCAGTTCCCAACATTACTTCAATAATATTCATATTTTTAAGTTTGAAAGTTTACAGAATATAGAAACTAACAGTTTCTATATGATGTAACACTGATAGCACGAAGAGATTATTGATTTCGGATAAGAATAGTTATGAAAATATCTTCAGAAATATGGAGGATATTTGTAATGAAAGATACGATAATATCTTTGAATATTTAAGATCAGAGGAAGATGGAAACTATTGTCTGCAAGGATTTAGAGTAAGGAGCAAGAAATTCGCTAAAGACTTCAGCAGGCATTGAATCATTTGGATTCTTTGAAGTCAAACTTATTCTTTATGATTTGTCTACGGCTTTCTTCATAGTTTCGCATAATCTGCTTTTCCGTACTAAATTTTCTATTGAATGTTTCCAATATAATGATACACAGGAAGCACGAAGAGGTATATAATTTCGGACGTAAATATTTATGAAAATATCCTCAGAAATATCGAAGATATTGATGATGATATTTTTGGAATTTCTAAGTTCGATGGTTGATGAAGAAAGATTTTTCGCAAGATTTTAACATGACTTCGGAGCAAGATATTCTCTAAAGATTTCAACGGATCCAGAATTACCTGAATCCTTTGAATATAGGGTTTGGTCCTTGTATTTGTCCTTGGTCTCCTTCATGGGTAGCTCAATCTGTTTTTCAATACCTAATTTTCTATCGAGCGTTCCTAACACTCCTTTCTTTATCATCAAACTTTTGGTCATTTAGATCATCTACCATTTTTCTGTTTCCTCTGCATTTAATGCTATGATATCTGAATCATCGGTTATTAATCCGAGGTAGTTTCAGGAAAATTGTGTTTTTAGATGATTAAACGCTGATGGTAATATGGTGGAATATGAAAGGTTCCCTGATAACAATAAAAGAGCATGCGTATATATCAACGTTATAATAAGGTTGTTTCGTACGAAAAGTCGAAGTTGTCTTGCTGGAGCTGTGACAAAACTGGCTATCTCGAACAGCAGATGCAAAGTTATTTTCGGTAATAATAACGCTAAAGGAATTAGCACAGCTACGTGTTAAACGTTTACTCAGGTTCCGAGTGTTTTCAGGTGCATAACTATATGCATCAATCTTTTCTCCCGTAAATGAAGTGTGGTTGGTTCATCCTCTCGATTGAGGTGTTTTCAAGAATCATGAAAGGTTTGAATGCAGAATGTAATCGTGAAGATACAAATGATGTTTAAGACGAAATCAAGTGGCAACTTGAAGAATTGTTTAGTTTCATATGTTATAATCAATATTTTAATTCATTTTAATTGTCCAATGTTGCTAGTTCTCAGTTGATAGTCCACAGTTAGCAATTCAATAATTCATATATAGTTAATTTATAATATTCGGATTAATTAATAAATATCGTGACCCGTGTACATGTCTCAGACTCGATCACAACTCAAAGTATATATATTATTATAGAATCAACCTCAACCCTGTATAGAGAACTCGATCATTACTGTATATAGAGTATCTATGGTTATTCCAAATAATATATATATATGCATCGATATGATATGTCAAAACCTTGTATACGTGTCCCGATATTTAAAGTGCGTAAAATAAATACAGAAATTAAATGACAATAAATAAAAAGCGTAAAGTAAATAACAAAAATTAAATGACGATAAATAAAATTGCGAGAATTAAAATTGCGATAAATAAAATGCGATAAATAAATTGCAATAAATAAAAGGTAATACGGAATTAACAGTTAGCTAGGAACAGTTAGCTAGGATTTTGTTAGCGTGTATTCTTACCAAAATTTTTTATAGTTAATTTGTTTGTCTCTATCAAATTTTTATTTCGTCAAATGTGTTCTTCATTATGCCACTTGTTGGATTCTGATAAATCAAAATCCAAATATGATATTGAATGAAAATAGTTATTCTGCGGTGAACGGATACGTATATCTGTGGATGTAAGTAGGATAGTAAATGACTGTTGAATCAGATTCGAAGAACGTACAATGTAACTTATTAATGTGAAATCTAAATATTCCTCGAGTATTACCTACCCGTTAAAATATTTTCACCATTAACAGTTTGTACGAAAGAATTTTTAATTACAGTCTTTATGAAAAAATATATATACATATATATTTTCTTCAGATGTAATCATAGATTTAATTGGTCAATATAATATTAAACTCATTTGATTTACCGTTAGAACAAGAATATAGAATCTCTAGAACATTAGAGATTACATAATCGCTGTGAAGAACGAAGATAATAGATGTGCAACGATACGTAGAACGATGATTTTACTCGAGGTATAGAATGAGATATTGGGGCATGTGATGTTGAAACTTGTATTGTTGGTGGTACTGTTGATGCCGGTGATGTTGCGGAAGCTGGTACGTTTTGCACCATATTCTCCAAATTGATTACTCGATCGCGAAGTTCGTTGACTTCTTGTATTACTCCGGAATAATTGTCGGTCGGAACGAGCAGATGAATAAGCTTTCAAATTGTGGATAAAATATAATCATGTTGAGCTACTCTAGAAATGAGGGTGAAGATGGTGTTTCGGATTGATTTACTGATAAGTGCTTTGGGTTATTCGTCAAGAGGTGAATTCGGTTGGTGAAAAGGAAAGGATCGCTTTTTTTGTGTCTCTGTTGGTTTAGTCGACTACGAACCCATCAGATGAATTAGGGATGGCTGATTGATGGATTCATTCTGGTGACACCGCTTTCGGAGCTTAGGTGAATATCCATGTCGGAATAGCTGTCGGAATAACTATCGGAATAACTATCGAAATCTGAGGGACTCGAACTGGTTGAGGGATTCATCTCGTACGATCAGATGAAGGATTTTTCGATAAGAAATAGATTATAAGATGTAGATTAGTACCCTGCAATACATAATTTACATATGCATATATAATACTAAAATCCCATAAGTTACGGAGGAGTCTACGGAAGCTGTCAGGCATAGGTAGCAATAACAGATATGATAAGATATGAATTTATCTATAAACTGTCTATGCAATAGAGGCAGTAAGACGTGTCTAGACTAGGAATGATAAGTAAGTGATTCCCTAAGAATGATAAGCAGGAAATTTTCGACACGAAATAATAAGCAAAACTTTTGACATGCAGACACGGTCGAAGTCCAGACTCACTAAAGCATCCTAACGACTTATCAGTTAGACACACTAATGCAGACCTGGTTCGCTAAGACCACCGCTCTGATACCAACTGTAGAGACCCGTCCTAATCCATCCGGACGAAGTCCATATCGATTATAAATGATTCACAACAGTTGATTACATCGCGAGGTACTTGACCTCTATATGATACATTTTACAAACATTGCATTCGTTTTTGAAAAGACAATCTTTCATTACATCAAAGTTGACGGCGTGCATACCATTTTATAATATATCTAACTATAATTGACTTAATAATAATCTTGATGAACTCAACGACTCGAATGCAACATCTTTTGAAATATGTCATGAATGACTCCAAATAATATCTTTAAAATGAGCAATTGCACAGCGGAAGACTTCTTTCATACCTGAGAATAAACATGCTTTAAAGTGTCAACCAAAAAGGTTGGTGAGTTCATTAGTTTATCATAAAGAATCATTTCATAATTTTAATAGACCACAAGATTTCATATTTCAAATTCTCATAAACATACGTCCCATGCATAGAGACAAAAATATCATTCATATGGTGACCACCTGGTAATCGACATTAACAAGATGCATATAAGAATATCCCCATCATTCCGGGATCCTCCATCGGACATGATATAAATTTTGAAGTACTAAAGCATCCGGTACTTTGGATGGGGTTTGTTAGGCCCGATAGATCTATCTTTAGGATTCGCGTCAATTAGGGTGTCTGTTCCCTAATTCTTAGATTACCAGACTTAATAAAAAGGGGCATATTCGATTCGATAATTCAACCATAGAATGTAGTTTCGATTACTTGTGTCTATTCGTAAAACAGTTATAAAAATTACGCATGTATTCTCAGCCCAAAAATATAAAGGGTAAAAAGGTAAATGAAACTCACCTAATGTATTTTGTATTAAAAATACATATGAAGACATTGAACAATGCAGGGTTGGCCTCGGATTCACGAACCTATATCATTTGTATATCTATTAATACACATAATCGTATTCGAACATATACATATATTATATCTTAAATTATATATTATACTTATCTAGTTTGTGTATATATTCAAAATATTTAATATTTATATAGTTATATTGATATATATTTGATTAATATTTTAATAAAAATACCTAACATGTTATATATGAATATTTATATAAACTTTGTTAGTTTGATTGAAAAAAACCTTAATAATATCTTTAAAACTTTTATTTTCTTAAACGTAATTATTTTTAGTAATATTGATATAGATAATGCTGATAATAATAATAATGATAGTTTTAACAAAATAATAATAATTTTGGTAAGAATAATCATAATAATAATAATAATTATTATATTAATAATGATAATATCAGTATTTTTTAATATAATGAATAATTTAATAATAATACTGATGATAATAATTTTGATGTTAATTCTCAATGCCTATTAATAATAATTATTATAACATTCTTTTTACGGATGGTAATTTTAATAGTAATACCTATATTAATAATAATCATAAAAAATATTCATTTTACTACTAATGAGAATAATGATAATAAGTTTAATAACAATAATACTAGTAATAATAAAAATGATATTATTAATAATTAGTCTCATGTCGTTAATAATAATGATGACATTACTCATAAACATAATAACAATAACACATATATTAGTAATAATAATAATGATAATAATAATAATAATAATAATAATAATAATAATAATATTATTATTATTATTATTAAATATTAGTGTTTTGTAATGGTAATAATATTAGTAATAATAATAATTAGTAATAATTTACTTACCATAATTATAAAAATAATAATAATAATAATAAGTGTTGGTTAATGATACTAATAATTTTAATACTAGTAATAATAATAATAATCAAATTTGTAATAATACTAATGATAATAATTATAACAATAATAATAGTAACAACAATAATAATAATAATGATTTTTGAAATTTGAAACTACCTCAAGAATGCTTTAAAAAGATTAGTTGCCACTAGCCGGGATCGAACCCGAGACCTCTCGGTTACACACTAACACTCATCACCACTGAACCGTTTCCTATTTTTCTGATATTAATTCCTGGCCCAGTGTATTTAGCCCGTACATCCTGTGTTCCATTTACCTTCTTCCTCCTCTCTTAACTAGCCGACCAGAGGACTAGATTAACCCATTTAATTTAAACTTCGTTTTTAGTTTTGGAATTACAGAAACTATAGTAACAATTATATTGTATTTTTAAATTAATCAAACGCAAAAAAAAAGAAAAAAAAGAAAAAGAATCAGCGACTGTTGTCGCAGTTTAAAAAAATTGAACTTGATATTTAAGAACGTTTTAGCTTGGGGTTTCAACATAAAAAGGTTTTTAAATCACTCCACGAAACTTTTAGAATCATCAATTTGCTCAGAAACAGAATCACGAACGCGAATTTGTCTCAAGAACAATTGTTGACTTTTTAAAACCAATCTTTAACTCGTAAAATTCACAGTCGATATTAAGAATTGAGACTTAAGATTTGGCAGATAGTTTGAGTAGAAGATTTAAATCATTACTGCATTTACACATTTTGAATTTTATTTGAAATCGTGATTTTGACAAAAATGGACAAGAACAGAGATAAAAGGAGCTGTAAGTTTGATTTTCTGTTTTTGATTCTTAATTGCAGTGATAGATATACGTACGTGATATTGGAAGGTTATTATAGCATTAAAAATTCGTTTATACTGTTTTGTAGCAGAATGAGGTCGACAAGCATTTTGTTACTCGTACAAAAAGAAAATAATAAAAAAAATGACATCAATAGCTAACAGAATTGGCACCTTTTAACTGTTGTAGATTGTAATCAGTTCCATATATGAATCCAACTTTTAATAAAGGTTGAAAGAAACTTGCATCGGAATCTGATCCCAAATCCATTTACGGTTTATATAAATGATTTTTATTAATTAATAATTATGATTATATTAATAATAATCAAAATACTAAATAAAATAAATACTGATTTCTTATATATATCAGTATATATCAGTGTATATATCTGTTATATATATGCATATATATGCCCATATCTATATATGTATATCTATTATACTTATATATTTACAATTCTAATTTTTGATATTAATATTGAAAGTAATATTACTATAACAATTATTTTTAACTTAAAATTTTAGTTTAATATATCACTACTACATATTATTAACTATATGATATTTAATAATATATGTTCACTATTTAATATTTATCCATTATATATATATATATATATATATATATATATATATATATATATATATATATATATATATATATATATATATATATATATATATATATATATATATTTTACAATGTACATATAATTTTAATTATGTTTATGAATCATATATATTTATATATGTATATGTATATGTATATATGTATATATATATATATATAATTTTTTTTTTGACATAAATCTTGATTTTCTAATATATTATTTTATTTGATTCTAATATTTCAATTGTATTTATTATTTCACAATATTGTATATATTTACATTTATATTTATATTTGTAATTATATATCAATACATATTTATTTACACAATGGTTCGTGAATCGTCAGAAACAGTCGGACGACAAATGCATTCATGAAAAAAAAATTGTTCCAAAGTTTTCAAGACTCAACATTACAGACTTTGCTTATCGTATCGAAATCAAATAAGATTCAAGTTTAAATTTGGTCGGAAATTCCCGGGTCGTCACACATGCCGTCAACTGTCGATGTAATGAAAGTTTGTCTTTTAAAAACGAATGCAATGTTTGTAAAATGTATCATATAGAGGTCAAGTACCTCGCAATGTAACCAAATGTAATGTATTCGTCCAGATGGATTAGGACGGGTCATGAAAAAAAGTACAGTTTACACTAATCACAAAAGTCTTCAACATATCCTTGATCAAAAACAGCTAAATTTGAGGTAGCGAAGATGGATTGAGACGTTGAATGATTATGATTGTGAACTTTTATACCATCCGGGAAAGGCCAATGTTGTGGCCGATGCGTTGAGTCGAAAAGAGAGGGCTGAACCTCGTAGATTTAGAGCCTTGAATATGACCATTCGAACTAACCTCGCTAGCCAGATTCTTGAGACACAACAAGAAGCCTTGAAAGAGGAGAATTTTGTGATCACGAAAGTCAGAGGCATGGCTAAGAAGTTTGAGGTACGAGCAAATGGTACTAGATACTTTACGAGACGTCTTTGGGTTCTGAAATTTGGTAATCTGTGACAACTTGTTTTGGATGAAGATCATAAGTCGAGGTACTCTATTCATCCTGGTTCAGGAAAGATGTATCATGATCTTAAGGAGCTGTATTGGTGGCCTAATTTGAAAACTGATGTGGCTACTTATGTGGCTAAGTGTTTGACCTGCGCTAAGGTTAAAGCTGAACATCAGAAACCGTCTGGACTTTTGGTGCAACCTGAGATTCCCGAATGGAAGTGGGAAGGTATTACGATGGACTTTATTACGAAGTTACCGAGAGTTGTGGGTGGTTATGATACCATTTGGGTGATTGTTGACCGACTCACAAAGTCAGGTCATTTCTTGCCGATTAAGGAAACAGATTCGATGGAGAAGCTTACTCGTTTGTACTTGAAGAAAATTGTTTCAAGACATGGTGTTCCTGTATCTATTATTTCAGACTGAGATAGTCGATTTATATCGAGGTTTTGGCAATCCTTACAGGAAGCTTTGGGAACTAAGTTGGATATGAGCACCGCTTATCATCCGCAGACGGATGGTCAGAGTGAAAGGACCATTCAAACATTGGAAGACATGTTACGAGCGTGCGTTATTGATTTTGGTAATGGGTGGGATAGATATTTGCCACTAGCAGAATTTTCTTATAATAACAGCTATCATGCAAGTATTAAAGCCGCACCGTTTGAAGCTCTGTATGGTAGAAAATGTAGATCTCCTGTCTGTTGGAATGAGGTTGGGGATGCTCAACTCACAGGCCCAGAAATTATTCATGAGACTACTGAGAAGATCGTACAGATTAAAGAAAGATTGAGAACCATCAGAAGTCGACAAAAGAGCTATGCCGATAAGAGAAGGAAAGATATAGAATTTCAAGTTGGTGACCGTGTTATGTTGAAGGTATCACCTTGGAAAGGTGTAGTACAATTTGGTAAAATGGGAAAGTTGGCAGTTTGAGATTACCGAGAGAGTTGGACCCGTGGCTTATCGTTTGGAATTGCCACAAGAACTTAGTGCCGTTCATGACGTTTTTCATGTATCAAATTTGAAGAAGTGTTTGGCCGAGGCCAATCAAACTATTCCTCTTGAAGAGCTTCACGTTGATAAGCAACTCCATTTTATTGAGAACCTGTTGAAATTATGGATGGAGAGGTTAAGACACTCAAGTAGAGTAGAATTCCTAACGTCCGAGTGAGATGGAATGCCAGACGCGGTCCCGAGTTCACTTGGGAGCGTGAAGATTAGATGAGGCAGAAGTACCCACATTTGTTCCCAGATGACTAGTCAACCCCATGCACCTGCTTAAAGTTCGGGACAAAATTTCCGTAACGGGAAGGTACTGTCACGACCCTACTTTTTTCGTTATCTTTTAGCGTTTATTATTTAACGCCCGTTAATTGTTATTCGTACCACATCATTTCTAATTGTTATTCGTACCACATCATTTCTATGACCTATATTATTATTTTTGTAATAATATATTAAATGTTATGTGTTAAATGAATATTTGTATTCATATTTTAATTTGTACGTTTCTATTTGTCGTGGATTTCTATCCGGCGAATCTTTTCAGTTTTCAAACCAACGGTCAAAATTTTGGGATTTTTAAATCCAAATTATTTTAAATATGATATTTTAATGTCATATGATTATATATAGTGTTTATATATTTTATTCGTCGCGTATTTGTTATCTCTCTGAAAATTAATCGCGTAATAGCGTTTTCGCGTTTCGGGCTTCGATCGGGCGTTCGGGCCACAAGCAATTATACATTAAACAAAATTGGGCCATGGGACCCACCCCATACCCTCCTATTCGGCTGAACCCATGGGGAGGGGTATACCCTAATTTGATTTTCTTTTTGCAATTCATTTTTGCATTATCTCATTTTTACACTACAAACCTAATTCCATTTTGCTCTCATCCTTCTTATCCTTCCTCTCTAGGCCATCGCCACCATCACCCTCCATCATCGTCATCATCATCATCTCACAATGTAACAACCCGACTTTTTCCGTTTACTTTCGTTACTTGTCCGTTAAGTATTTAACGGTGTTTACTTAGACTTGTGTGTTTAATAGAATTAAATACATGCTTATTAGAGAGATTTTGAATTAATATGTTATATTAATTTATGAGATTATTTCGGAAAATGAAATAACTAGAAAACGTTACGATTAAGAATGTCGCCTAAGAAGCTTTTCAGTTTAC
Organism: Rutidosis leptorrhynchoides; assembly: GCF_046630445.1. Lineage (NCBI taxonomy): Eukaryota > Viridiplantae > Streptophyta > Magnoliopsida > Asterales > Asteraceae > Rutidosis > Rutidosis leptorrhynchoides. Next base: position 173,023,441 of record NC_092333.1, read on the forward strand.
GGAACTCAGAAAAATGACGAAATAATTATTTTTAATAATTATTGACTTTAAGAAAAACTAATTTAATTTATTATTTATTTAATGAATTAAATTCGGTGATTTTGTTTCAACGACTAGTTAACATTCCGGAGACCTGGTACGGTTAACGGCATTCGAAACGGAACACGCGCGTACAAGCAATTAAGCAAAAAGAGCCCAATGACCCCCTAGAAGGGCCATTCGGCCGAACCCTCTCCAACACCCCCATATTGGACTTATTTTGTGTAGTGAATCATTAGTTTAGTGTACTTAGGCCCTAAACTAAATAAATATAAATTGCACTAACTTAACCTAAATCTAATTAGAAACTTAAAAAATTACGCAGTGTCACACCCCCAAATAGGGCCTGGGGTAATTGTGACTAATTATATCAAATTAAAGTTGTATAAACGAGAACGACTCTATATGAGACGTTTTATTGAGTTTTGCAGCGGAAGATAAATAGTTACATTGTATTTAGAGCATTAAATGTCTTTAATTGATATGATATGTAATGAAGACTCGAAGCATAGCAAGCAATCATCAAAGCAGCAGATATACAGCCGAAGCAATATTTAAGTACCTGAGAATAAACATGTTTTAAAAAGTCAACACGAGGTTGAGTGAGTTCATAGGTTTATCATAAATCAATAGTTCAGTATAGCATTAGACCATAAGATTTCAGTTTAAAGTTGATTAATACCAAATATATCAATCGAAAGAGTTGCTGTTTGTAATATCGCGACTAAACAAAAGTTACCCCGTGACACCTTGTACTGTCAGTGTCGTTGAATCATTATTATGTATCCAAAGACTAACGGTCAAATGGACAGAGACGTCACTCTCAGTAGCGCTACTCACAATAACTAAGCTTGCATCTTATACCTCAGCAATTAACGATATTATGACAGGGATTTAGCATGACAAAGCACATATATAGCATAAAAGTTTGAGTACTTGTGTCTAACGTGTAAAACAGTTATAAAAGTTACGCATGTATTCTCTGCCCAAAAATATATATAAAAAGGGAGCAAATGAACTCACGATACGATACGATAGTTTGTAGTAAATATGCATATGACGGCACTGAACATGTGTAGAGTTGTCCTCGAAATTACGAACCTATATCAAGTTTATATATTAAAACATATACTTGTAATCGAATAAGTTTATATATTATTTCACTTGTTATATATTTCTATATATTTCTCTATATATATATATATATATATATATATATATATATATATATATATATATATATATAATTATATATATATATTCTATGTATAAGTATTTGTCTGATAAAATGACTTTAATAATGATAGTGAATAAAGAGTTGTATTATTTTGTAATAATAATAATACTAGTAGTAAAAATGATAATAATTATAATAAGGTTTTAAAAATAATAATAATATAGTTTTGATGATAGCAAAAATGTTAATTTTTGTAAAAATGATAATAACAATAATAATTTTAATAATAACAATACTAATAATAATAATTATACTTATGTTAAAAATGATAATAACAATAGTTCTTAATAATAATAAAAATACTTACATTAAAAATTAAAATGATAACAAAAATAATAATATTTGATAATAATACTTGATACTAGTAATAATACTAATAATTATTATTATAATAATTATGATAATAATAATAATAATCTAAATGATAATTTTTGGAATAATATTAATGATAAAAATAAAAATAATAATGTTAATTCCATTAAAATGATAGTTTTAATAATAATGAATATAATACTACGAATAATAATTATACTTATATCGATTTTGATAATAATACTAGTATTGATAATAATATTTAGTAATAACAACAATAATAATAATAATCTTACTTGTAAATATAATTATGATAAATGATAATTAATACTTTTTTAATAATAATAATTATAGTACTTTGTAATAATAATAGTAATAATACTAATAATAATACTAATACTAATACTTAATAATGACAATAATAATAACAATAATAATAATAATAATAATAATAATAATAATAATAATAATAATAATAATAATAATAATAATAATAATAATAATAATAATAATAATAATAATAATAATAATAATAATAATAATAATAATAATAATAATAATAATAATAATAATAATGAAAACTACCTTAGGAAGCTTTCTAAAAAAAATGCCCAAGACGGGACTCGAACCCGTGACCTCTCGCTAACCCACATCACCCCTTAACCATCTACTCTAATCTATTTTTCTGATTTATATGTGTTTTTATTTGTTTATAAACCGTATATACATATCATCATCTTCTTCCTCATCATCATCATCATCATCATCATCATCATCATCATCATCATTATTATCAATATCAAATCAAACCAAGAATCCATTTAATCTTAATTATAATTACAAACATGATTTTAGTGTTTACTAACCAAGACATAAACAATTAACAACGAAGAAAAGAAAAAAATTTTAAGAGCTGCTGCCGTCGCTATACTTTAAAAAAAAATCTTGAATTTTGATTTATAAACGTTTTTAGACTCAAATTTCTACACGAATTATGTTGGAAATCCTTCCTAGAAACTTTCTGTACAATCAATTGATCCAGAAACATAAAAACTAATCCTAATTTTACCAAGAACACAGCTTTTGACTTTTTAAAATATAAACTTTGACTCAAAAATTAAAGCTTGATATAATGAATTGGAACTTGGGATTTTGCAGATAGATTAAGTAAATGATTCCTAACCAAACTGCATTTCCAGATTTTTAAATTGAAAACGAAAATGAAGTTTTGAATATTTGAACAAGAACAGAGGTATCGTAAAGAAAAAATATATTTCTGTTTTTGATTCATGAATTACAGTAAGTAGAGTTGTATATAGTTGAATGTGTTAATGTAGTATTTATAATCAATCAAACTTGTTGTGTATTTTTTATTGATCGACAAAAAAAAAATCAAGACCGTTTAGAGAAAAAAAATAAAAAAAAGTTGCACGATAATAAAAAAATGGAAAGCAGAATCACGATGGATTAAAAATATTGAGAAGGAGATCATGATTCTGGAAGGAATAATAAAAAAATAGAAGCAGTTAGTGACAATACCTAATTTAGGTACACGTCTTTTTTTCATTTTTATTAAATAAATACATTAATAACTATAATAATTAATAATAATAATTTTAATAATAATTATAATTATAATTATAATAATAATAATAATAATGATAATAGATAAAGATAAGAATAATATGATATTACTAATACTAATAATTCTTAAATAACAATACTAAACATAATGATAATAATATAGATTATGTTAATATTATTAATAATCATAATAATCTTAATAATAACAAATGATAAATGATAATAATAATAATTTTGGATAATAATAATAATAATAATAATAATAATAATAATAATAATAATAATAATAATAATAATAATAATAATAATAATAATAATACTAATACTAATAATATTAATAATATATTAGTAATTATATTAATGATAATGATAATTATTAATAATTATAATTATAATACTTGATAATAATAATGATTGTATATGATGTATATACACACACATATATATTTACATATCTTTTTATAATCGATTATTCGTGAATTGTTGGAAACAGTCGAAGTTTAGTTTAAATTTAATCAAAAATTTTCCGGATTATCACAGTACCTACCCGTTAAAAGTTGTTGTCATCAGTCGGCGTTGTTTGTAAACATGTGAAGATATTTTCATTTTATTTGATTTTCACATTCCCAGGTATACTCGGGGCCTTGCATGAATTCCAAGGGATAGAATATTGTTTTGTTTCTAGCGTTTAAATCTTACGATCCATAAATTCTACGAAGTGCATTTTATTATTAATACGGAGGTTATCTAAAGGATTTAACAAGAGTATCATTGATTAGGTTTTCTAAGAAAGAGATTATGACGCTATACAGGCATTTCAATACACATGAAATGTGTTATGAATAATAGTGAGCTTATATAAACCTTGACCGTTTATGCCACAATATTAGGGTAGACAAAATAGAGAGGAGTTCATGAAAATCATAGTCATGAAATTTGATAGAGATCGTCATTCTTTACAACAAGAATGATGAATATGAGTTGAAAATTAGAGTTTTATCGACATTAAATAATATGGATAAAACGATTTGATTATAGAAAGAGTATAAATGAAGCTATCACAAAAGAGTTAAATGAGGAAATTAAATGTTCGTCTTAACTTTTGATATAGCTATAGTTGATTTTCGGAATTCAAGGGATTTAAAGAAATCTTCGAAATCTTTATAAGATTTGGTTCTCCGATAATTAAGGAAATTAGGATTTTCTTTGATTAAATGCGGTGAATTGCCTTGATTGTTGTGCCTGGAATTTTGCTATAAATTAGCTTCTTCCGTTTCATTATCTTCACCACTTCTATACTTTCTTCCTCAATTCATACTTCCAAAATATTTGTTAATATGCTCAATCCCGTATTTATCCTTGTTATTATATTGACCATATATACAGATATATACAGTCATTCTTCTTTTTCATTTACCACCAGAGGAATTTGTTTTCTTCTACTATTCTCTTGGGGTTATAATGTTTTTAATTCTCCCGTGTCTTTACGTTGCAATACGTATTGATATGCACGGTTTGTAATTTCCGTGTTGTTATTGGGCTTTATATTTTCCATTATATGTCGGAGCTTCATGCTTTTGTAAAGCAAGTAATGGTCCAGAATTCGTAGGTATGAAGTTTTAAATGAACCTAATGTTCTTAGTAGAAAGGAACATAATATCATGATTTGATTTGTTAAATTACCAAAATTACTGTGTATAGAACTATCAAGAATATAGGTTCTTGATATGTTCGGAGGTTAAGTAGAATGTAAGAGTCGTGTAACATGGCAAATGATGATTATAAAGTCTATGAATCATCATCTTCCTTTAAAAATTTAGCATGACTTACTGTAATATAATCACGTTGGCCTGACGTCATTATATTATACTAACTCATGCTTCAGTTCCCAACACTACTTCAAAACATTTATAATTTAAACTTGAATTTTACAGAATATAGAAACTAAAACAGTTTCCTTTATTATGTAACAAAGATATCGCAAAGAGATAATTTATTGCGGACAAGAATAGTTATGAAGATATCTTCAGAAATATCGAGGATATTTATGATGAAAGATACGATGATATCTTAGAATTTTCTAAGATCAAATGATAATGAGGAAAGTTCTTCTATAAGGATTTAAGATAAGTAAGGAGCAGGGTAATTGCTAATGATTTCAGCAGATACTGAATCATCTAGAATCTTTGAATACAGGTTTAGTCCTTGGGATTTGTCCACAGCTTCCTTCATGTTTTGCTCAATTCGTCTTTCAATACCAGATTTTCTTTTGAGCTTTTTCAACGCACAATTCTTTATTATCAAGCTTCTGGTCATTAAGATCATCTACAGCATTTGCTGCTTCATCAGTATTATTAGGGTTAACGAATCTGAATTGTTGGTTATAGTTCTAAGGTGTTTTCAAGAATTTTGAAGAATGTACAATGTAACATATTAATGTGAGATATAAATATTTCTTGGGTATTACCTACCCGTTAAATATTTTCACAATCAACAGTTTGTACAACAGAATATTTAATTACAATCTTTATGATAATATACGTACATATATATTTTCCTTCAGATGTAATCATGGATTTAATGAGTTAATATAATATTAAACTCATTTGATTTGAGGTTGGAACAAGAATAAATAATCTCCAAAAACTTTTAGAAACTACATTTTCTCTGCAGAGTATTTCTTCAATGTAGTTATGAATCAATACTTCTTCGTTTGTTGTTAATGGTATTCCTTGGTATCTATGGTGTGTATGATGTTGATGCTCATGGCATAGATGGTGATGTAGAGGCTTGTGATGCGAATGTTGTTGTTGATGAAGCTGATGGTGTTGATGTTGTTGCTGATACTGATGCAACTGTTGGTGCTTATAATGCTTGCTGTGTTGATGATGTTGGCGGTACTGATGGTATTGCTGGTTATGCTGCTGGTATTGCTTGTGGTACTTGGGTAGTAGGTGTGAGCCTAGCTTCCAAATCGTGCACTGTTTCCTCCAGGGTTTCTACTTTACGCTTGAGTCTATGGATTTGTTCTACCCATTCCTCCGTAAGGTTTGCCAATTCTTGATATTTAGTTCGAAGTCTTCTAACTTCTTCTAATAACCCTATCTGTTTAGAATTAGGGAGTAGAGGCGAATACTGTCTTGGGCTACATCGAGTCGACCTTCGAGGTGGAAAATCCTTGTGAAAAGAGTGAAAACGGTATTGCGAATAGGTTCGCCGGTAAGTGAATCGAGTACTCTGACGTTTGGTGGTAAGTTTGGCTCGTGATAAGGAGTACCTTCTTCATTTCTCCATAGGGTGAGTATTTCATGAGCCCATCCCCATTTTTCTGAAGAAATCACTGTAATTGATCGGTGGGTGTGCTCCCGTCAAGCTATCTTCGGAGCTAGAGGAACTTGAGGAATCATGTGAGAAATCCATATTATGTGTTTGGAATAGGGTTTGATATGAAATGGGTGTTGAATATTGAATGATATATTCATTTCCTTGAATACGTATATATAGCAAAAAGATTTCCTTAATTTACGGAGGAAATTTAGGAAAAGTGTTAGACAAAGTCTATTGAGATAGATATGATAAGATATGATTTGTCTATACTCCATTTATGGAATAATTGCAGTATGACGTGTCGAGATTTAAAATGATAAGTATGTAATCAGATAATCTTTCGATTATAGACTTTCAATTCGTAATGGCCTATTCAGGTCTAGGGGCTTGAGCTATAGGATCCTTTAAATCGGTAATCCAAACTCTTCCATTCTAGAGTTTCGTAGACGCCACTCGTCAAGAAAATTCAATGATCAAAATAACGAGAAGGCAAAGATTTTGAAAGTAATGAATATGAATAGTAGAGATTTCAAGAATTATGGATAACATTTCATGTAATACATATGTAATACACAAAACCATGATAGATGACAAATGAATGTCGAGAATTTTAGAAATCATGGTGTCGCATTTAAATGTGGTGGCGGAATTGGATAGTACTTAGGAGAGTCAACAGAATTGTTAGGTTGGCTCGGCATTCTAAGAAAGATTAAAGAATTTAATAAGCATAGTTTCTAAAGTATAGTGTAGCATTTAGCAAGTAAAGGCAACAATTAAAGGCACTATGGTCAAGGAAAGTTGTAGTCCTATATTGCTAAGTTACCTAATTGTATAAGGCACACTTAAAATGCAATTCTGGTTCTCTACAACAAACTGCTCTGATACCATTTCTGTCACACCCCCAAATAGGGCCTGGGTAATTGTGACTAATTATATCAAATCAAAGTTGTATAAACGAGAACGACTCTATATGAGACATTTTATTGAGTTTTGCAGCGGAAGATAAATAGTTACATTGTATTTAGAGCATTAAATGTCTTTAATTGATATGATATGTAATGAAGACTCCAAGCATAGCAAGCAATCATCATCAAAGAAGCAGATATACAGTGGAAGCAATATTTAAGTGCCTGAGAATAAACATTCTTTAAAAATTCAACACGAGGTTGAGTGAGTTCATAGGTTTATCATAAATCAATAGTTCAGTATAGTATTAGACCATAAGATTTCAGTTTAAAGTTGATTAATACTAAATATATCAATCGAAAGAGTTGCTATTTGTAATATCGCGACTAAACAAAAGTTACCCCGTGACACCTTGTACTGTTAGTGTCGTTGAATCATTATTATGTATCCAAAGACCAACGGTCAAATGGACAGAGACGTCACTCTCAGTAGCGCTAATCACAATAACTAAGCTTGCATCTTATACCTCAGCAATTAACGATATTACGGCAGGGATTTAGCATGACAAAGCACCTATATAGCATAAAAGTTTGAGTACTGGTGTCTAAAGTGTAAAACAGTTATAAAAGTTGCGCATGTATTCTCAGCCCAAAAATATATATAAAAAGGGAGCAATTGAACTCACGATACAATACGATAGTTTGTAGTAAATATGCATATGACGGCACTGAACAAGTGTAGAGTTGTCCTCGAATTTACGAACCTATATCAAGTTTATATATTAAAACATATACTTGTAATCGAATAAGTTTATATATTATTTCACTTGTTATATATATATATATATATATATATATATATATATATATATATATATATATATATACATATATATATATACATATATATATATACATATATATATATATACATATATACATATATATATATATATATATATATATATATATATATATATTCTATGTATAAGTATTTATTTGATAAAATGACTTTAATAATGATAGTAAATAAAGAGTTGTATTATTTTGTAATAATAATAATACTAGTAGTAAAAATGATAATAATTATAATAAGGTTTTAAAAATAATAATAACATAGTTTTGATGATAGCAAAAATGTTAATTTTTGTAAAAATGATAATAACGATAATAATTTTAATAATAACAATACTAATAATAATAATTATACTTATGTTAAAAATGATAATAATAATAGTTCTTAATAATAATAAAAATACTTACATTAAAAATTAAAATGATAACGAAAATAATAATTTTTGATAATAATACTTGATACTAGTAATAATAATAATAATAATAATTATTATAATAATAATTATGATAATAATAATAATCTAAATGACAATTTTTGGAATAATATTAATGATAAAAATAATAATAATAATGTTAATTCCATTAAAATGATAGTTTTAATAATAATGAATATAATACTACTAATAATAATTATACTTATATCGATTTTGATAATAATACTAGTATTGATAATAATATTTAGTAATAACAACAATAATAATAATAATAATCTTACTTGTAAATATAATGTGTTGCCCCGTACAAAATTAACGTGTACGGATCATCAACAACAGGATCATTACAAGGTCAAACACTATATGCTGTTTTAAAAGAAGTTTGCATTCATAAGAAAAGATGACGTCATAACCAACGTCAAATGTTTAACATACGATAGTGTGCTTCTACGAATAGAAGGTAATAATAATAGTACGTGACCCAATGGTCATTACAAATTCATTGTTCCAAAAGTAACATAGTTTGAATGTAAAATAAATGTTTCATGCGGAGACATCTCTAACAGAAGCAGCGGGTGTCTACACAGCAATACTACAACAGCGGAAGCAATCAAACCTCTAAGCACCTGAGAAAACATGCTTAAAAACGTCAACACGAATGTTGGTGAGCTATAGTTGAAGTATAACAGTAATGTAAGGTAGGCCACGAGATTTCAGTGTTTCAAAACAGTATGAAAAGTATATGCTCAACCGTGGGCACTTGGTAACTAACTTAACGTAATATCACCCCCTAAAAGTACATTTGGCGAGTGCGTAAGTTTATGAAGTATTAAACACCCGTTAAATGCTAGCGCTACTAGCCCGAGTGGGGATGTCAAACCCTATGGATCCATATCTAAGATTCGCGTTCACCGGTTCAAAGACCAATGACTAAACGTTACCGAGCTAAGGGGAAAGTTTATGCCGTTGTATAACCCACACATATATAAAGTTTAAGTACTCGTGCCTAGTATGAAAAAGGTAAAACACACATGTATTCTCATTCCCAAAATAGTTAAAGAAAAAAAAGGATGCTATAACTCACAGTGAAAAGTAGTAAGGTCGGTACGAGATAAGTAAGCAAGTAGTTGGTCCGAAAGGTCCTCAACCTAAGTCCAAAGTTACTAAGTCAGTAATTCGTTCCCAAAGGTTTAAAAGTATGTAAATTAGGTCTTAAGTATCATCATCATTCATCATCATAGGTAAAAGTAAAGTAAGTTTTCAATCAAGAATAGAGATCGAAACAAAGGCTGACTTCGTTCAGCTGCTACGACCTCTATACAAACCCAAAAGACGCGTAGTTAGTGGCTATGACTCCGTATTTGAGTCCTCCAACCACTGACCAGTTTTTAGAACCAAACTCGTATTCGTTTGATCTTGGATACGGTTTAAGTGCGAGTATGTCAGAAATCTCAGCACAACGTTATAAAGGTGTAGTGACTTTCGGAAGGCTATAAATCCTAAACCGTAAATTGGATTAAGACGAGTCCTAAATGAAAAGTCATCTACTCAAACCGAAAAATCTGGAAATTAACTTTTCCAGTAGCCCAGGTTATTGATCAGATCCCAAAAACAGTAAGCAAAGTGTTCCGGTGGGTTCTTGGTGCTTGATGCTCATCACGGTTCTCATCCTTGATGCTTATTGCTTCAAGTGAACAACTCGTTGATGTGCTTGCATCGTCTTTACCAAGTTTTGACCATCATGACACTTGTGTATGTCTAGGATATGTAACACAACTCATTTAAGGGTTTTAAGTAGGTTGATGAACCAAAGTTACGTCAAGATCTTAGATCCGACACATTCATGAGTTCTAATAGTAACATTAAGCTATAAACTTGAATGTAAACTAAATAAACAAGATCTTAAGTTGTAGAACTTAGATCTTAGTTAGATATTGAAGATCCTAGACTAGAAAGTCTAGATCTAGTGTTCTTAAGTTAAACCCTAAGTTATGGAACTTGGATCTTTACTTTAATAAAACCATAAGTTATGAAACTTAGATTTTTGTCTTGTAAAATGTATATAAGCTTATAAGCTTTTGTTTTAGACAAAATTGGAAGACCATAAGCAATAGAAACTTAGATCCAACATAAGTGTATGAAGTTATAACTAGAAAGTTTAACTTCCATGTTCTTGAACTTACAAGTTTAACTTTAGTTTCAAGAAAAATGAGATCAAGTTTAACTAGTAATACTTGACCAAATTAACAACATCACAACTTTAAATAAATAAAATGAAGAAATAAACTAAAGTTACAAGTAGTAAGTTCATGTTTGTTTCATACTTAAGAAGATTCAAGCCAAAGCTTGGATCTTAAGAAAATAAACCTTAAGTTTACAAAACATGAACATAAGTAAGATCTTAAAGCTTATGAACTTTAGATCCTTAGAATATTTTAAGTGTAGAATCATAAGTTATAGAAACTTAGATCCTTGTTCTTGATTCTTCATCAAACAAAGGATGGAAGAAACAAGATTACATGAAGATACAAGCTAGAAAACTTGATCCTTAACAACAAACAAGCAACAAGTAAATTGATGATGATGATATTCGGTTTTCAAAGGGAAGAAGGAAGAAAGAAAAAGATATATTACTTACAATTTTTGAGAGAAAAGTGAGAGTAAAAGAAGTGGTGTAAGTATGTGTGTGTAAAATGAAGTAAAAGCAAGCTAATAAGTAACAAAAAAAAAAAATTGAATCCCACTCTCCTAGCCACAATGGTCGACGGTCATGGTGCCCAAAATGGGGTAGTCAACTTGCTCTTTCAAGTGTTGGAAGGAGGTGAATGCTAGTATGAGGTATAAAGTTAAATGTATGGGAAAGTGATCATGCATGCTTGAACATTTTGTCTCCTCACTTAACTTAATTAATGTAGTTTAACCTTAAAGAGTCATTAGCATAAAAGTGGACTTACTAGTAGTCCATTAAGAAAAGTAGGGTGGGCTTCCAAGTCCAATAATATAAGCCCATGTTCAAGTATGCAACAAATTAATAAAAGCTCAAGTAATTAACTACTTGTATTAGTTAATTAAAAATGATTAATAATAATTAATCATGAACGTAAATAATATTCTAAATATTATTCGTGAAAAGCGTGTGTCACAAAGACAAGTCGAGATATGGAAAGTCAAATACGGTAACAAGTAAAATGTATAAGAATACATTTATTAAAACGCAAGCATTAATAATAAATATTAATAATATAAGTCAGAAAATCCAGGGTCGTTACATATAATTATGATAAATGATAATTAATACTTTTTCAATAATAATAATTATAATACTTTGTAATAATAATAGTAATAATACTAATAATAATAATACTAATACTTAATAATAACAATAATAATAACAATAATAATAATAATAATAATAATAATAATAATAATAATAATATTAATAATAATAATAATAATAATAATAATAATAATAATAATAATAATAATAATAATAATAATAATAATAATAATAATAATAATAATAATAAGAATGAAAACTACCTTAGGAAGCTTTCTAAAAAAATGTCTAAGACGGGACTCGAACCCGTGACCTCTCGCTAACCCACATCACCCCTTAACCATCTACTCTAATCTGTTTTTCTAATTTATATGTGTTTTTATTTGTTTATAAACCGTATATACATATCATCTTCTTCTTCCTCATCATCATCATCATCATCATCATCATCATCATCAATAACAAATCAAACCAAGAATCCATTTAATCTTAATTATAATTACAAACATGATTTTAGTGTTTACTAATCAATACATAAACAATTAACAATGAAGAAAAGAAAAAAAAATTTAAGAGCTGCTGCCGTCGCTATACTTTAAAAAAAAAATCTTGAATTTTGATTTATAAACGTTTTTAGACTCAAATTTCTACACGAATTATGTTGGAAATCCTTCCTAGAAACTTTCTGTACAATCAATTGATCCAGAAACATAAAAACTAATCCTAATTTTACCAAGAACACATCTTTTGACTTTTAAATTATAAACTTTGACTCAAAAATTAAAGCTTGATATAATGAATTAGAACTTGGGATATTGCAGATAGATTAAGTAAATGATTCCTAACCAAACTGCATTTCCAGATTTTTAAATTGAAAACGAAATTGAAGTTTTGAATATTTGAACAAGAACAGAGGTATCGTAAAGAAAAAAATATATTTCTTTTTTTGATTCATTAATTACAGTAAGTATAGTTGTATATAGTTGAATGTGTTAATGCAGTATTTATAATCAATCAAATTTGTCGTGTATTGTTTATTGATCGACAAAAACAAAATCAAGACCGTTTAGAGAAAAAAAATAAAAAAAAAGTTGCACGATAAAAAAAATGGAAAGCAGAATCACGATGGATTAAAAATATTGAGAAGGAGATCATGATTCTGGAAGGAATAATAAAAAAATAGAAGCAGTTAGTGACAATACCTAATTTAGGTACACGTCTTTTTTTATTTTTATTAAATAAATACATTAATAACTATAATAATTAATAATAATAATTTTAATAATAATTATAATTATAATGATAAAGATAAGAATAATATGATATTAATAATACTAATAATTCTTAAATAACAATACTAAACATAATGATAATAATATAAATTATGTTAATATTATTAATAATCATATTAATATTAATCTTAATAATAACAAATGATAAATGATAATAATAATAATAATTTTGGATAATAATAATAATAATAATAATAATAATAATAATAATAATAATAATAATAATAATAATAATAATAATAATAATAATAATAATAATAATAATAATAATAATATTTCATTATTTTTAATACTAATGTTAAGTATTAATACTAATACTAATAATATTAATAATATATTAGTAATTATATTAATGATAATGATAATTATTAATAATAATAATTATAATACTTGATAACAATAATGATTGTACATGATGTATATACACACACATATATATTTACATATCTTTTTTTTACCGGTTATTCGTGAATTGTCGAAAACAGTCGAAGTTTAGTTTAAATTTAATCGAAAGTTTTCCGGGTTATCACACGCAGATTCTCCCTCCCTTGCTCTCACCATCAACGACCACCATCACCACCATAACACCACTCACAACTCAAAATTAGATCAAACCTTCAACACGAACGTTGTTCTACGCATCGTTCTCTACGCGATAGTATAAGCAATTTGATCATTAGATGTATAATTGCTAACCCTAGTATTTATAAATCTGAATTTTGTTCAATTTCATAGTGTATTAGAGTCTATTGCTCAATTAATGGTGTCTTGTGTTGTTAATTATAGTTTGATTGCTTGATTAACGTTGTTTGCATGAAAAACGAATTTGTATTTTAATGATCTGATTAAATTGACATGAGAACTGATCTTGTAATATGTTTAGATGAATAGATATCGAAAATTTATTAATTTTAGACTCTGATTTTGCGTGATTTCGTTATCGTATGCTTAAGATATGCTTAATCGAAGATTTGACTAGGTTTTGTTCGTAATCCGAATTTTCTGAGTTGCATGCTTTGTGTTTTAGCTTATAAAAAGTATACTACTGTATTCCTTATGAAAATTTATGCAATTTGGACTTAATATTTGCGTCAAAAGGTTATGTAATACTCCCGTTATGTCAAAACGAAGATTTGGTTCTTAAAGTGAGCTGAATCGATTTTTAAAGTTACATAAAAATTGCTAGAGTTAACTAGGAGTTGATTGAGACTTTGTTCTTCTGTAATATGTTATTTTATATGTTATTTGACATATTTCATTTGTATGAGAACTTGCGAAAACGTGAATTGACATGAGATATATGCTCGTCTAAATGATATGTCTGTTTGATGAACAAAACTTTAAGGTCTGTAAAGATTGATTAAACTGTAAGAATTGGATAAAGTGATGTCTTTGATTATTTTATCACTAAAATTTTGGAATGTTTTGAGATGACTCCAATTAACCGTTCGTCAAAATCTATTTTCTATATTTTCTGAGAAATATTTCAAAACTTATGCGCGTGCTGAAACTGATATAGTAAACCGTAAGTAGACCTCTTCTGACTTCTGACTTTTATATATCGTATGAGGCTTTAGCTGGACTTTTTGAAATTGATTTTAAGTGTAGTTATCATCTGTAGTTGTTCATGATTTAATGATTTGTGTGCTATGAGCTATAGTTGAATCTTTCTACGATGTACGTTTTTCTATGGCATGCTTTAAAATGCAAAAGTGCAATTTGCTTTACTATGACTTGTAAAGTGATACTTGACCTAGGTTTGACTTGTTGACCATGTTTTCATGGCCTACTGAGATGTTTGACTTTAGTTGACCACTTTCACAGAGTTGACTTTTGGTTGATTTTGTTGACTTGCTTGGATTAGTTGACTTTTACTTGTTCGTTGAGTCAGTCTGAGCACTAGGACTTTGCGTACTCTATGGGTTGACATGGTTTGACCTTTAAGTGTATACTTAAGATGATTTACTTGTTTAGGTTGCGTTGTTCAGTCGAGATTGTTCGACAACCGTACGTTTTGCTAAGAAATTTACAAGTGCTTTTGCTAAGGTGAGTCTACAGTCCCTACTACATTTTTACAGGAATGAGATGCATGTTTTTTACAAATGTTTTACATATTAGGCACAAGTAACTTAAACATATACATATGAGTTCAGATCAAAAATCCCTTAGCTTGATTATATTAGTTACTTTATGTAAGCTCGACTTATAGGGACGGTACTGTTAGGTTTGACAAACCTCACCGCAACATAAACTGGTACTTATTTTGTTGTTACTCGTACACTTGATCGGTGTATCGCTAAGATAGGGTAAACTGAAGATGTGTGGCTCGGCTATACGCAAAGGTTAAAGCTTTATAATCAAGTGCTCATGATAATGTATACTTTTCTTACGATGTTTTCCAAGAAAATCTTGTGGCCTAACTTACGAAATGATTTACTAAACCTGTAGATTCACTCAACGTTTTTCGTTGACGTTTTTCATGTTTTATCTCAGGTACATAGAGGTAGTGATTTCGCTTAACATAAGTTAATTTGCTGTTTGCAGCTAGAACTGGACGGCGTCCAGTATATTTTATCATTTTCATTTCAATAACAAATATTCGCATTTAAACTATTTTCTTTCGATATGTTTTGGGGTTCATTTATGTTAGTCATTTATGTCAAATGTTTACCAGTTACATTTTCTTTAATAAATGACTTTGCTTTGATAATTAATGCGAATACTTTTCGGAAACGTCTCATATAGAGGGCGTGACTACTAAACTGTGGGACCGGAGTTAATATTCTGTTAGTGGATTCCGACGGAGTATTACATTTGGTATCAGAGCAGATCGGTTACCTAGGACTAGGCTGCATAAGAGAGTCGAACGTTAGGACGTCTATTGAGTCTAGACTATAACCCTAGACTTGTTAAGTTACATGAACCCTAGTTAAATTAATTGCTATGCTACTTGATTTCTATAATGACATGATTACTAGATGAACTAACTTTGTGTTTTCTTTGAGTGCTATATGACTTCTTCCAATCCTATTATTCTTACCGACTCCGACACGCAATCCGAGGAAACCGTGCAAGCGCAAGGAAATACGATACTCCAGTTTGCAGATGATACCGAGTTGGAACCCGAGATGAAAACCGAGCACGAGGATGAGCCCAAAGGAAAGGAACCGGAAGAGAATCCCGAGGAAGACTCGGAACCCGAATCCGAATCCGAACCTAACTTACACGATTCACCCCAGTCACCTTTTGTTAATCCCGACTATGTTAACCCCTATGGACCGAGAGGCTACTGTAGGATACCGAAAGGACCTGCTCGAGCTAATAATCCATTTTATAAGAGTTTTCGCTATGATAACCAGTCACTTGAGATGTGTCGCCGTTTTCATCCCTATGACGCTTCTATATCTACTTCAAAACCTAGTACCTCCACTGCTGCTGCTAATGACAACAACCCTAATGACCTCACGTTACGAGTCGAAAACTTGGAGAAGATGGTCGAGTATTTGTTGAAGGAGCTTCAAAAATGCAAATAGAGATCGCTTGTTTAGACTTGTTCCACCCTATTGATTACTATTTGAATATTATTGCTTATTAGTTGATATTCGCACATACATTGCTAGATGTGGTTTTACTTATGTGGTTTTACTTATGATATGAGGGATATGTTTTTTCGTTGGTTATGCATGATTTTTGAACGAGATTTTTATTACATTAAGTGTTAGATTTACTAGTGATTGATCATGCTTAGTGTTGCTACTACTATTGTTAATTAGTGATAATGCTACTAGTGTACATTTTCCTTAATACTGCTACTACTAAACGCTATGTATCGCTATTACTTATCACTAGTCCTACTAAAATCACTATGATTTAATATTATCTACTATGCATCATTCCCATTGCTAGTATAATTTTTATATGTCGATTTCATTGACGCTAACCAAATGTGTTATCTTGACCAGGAAGATAATGCCGCCCAAGCCAGTTTCCCAAGCTGATGTTCGTCAGTGGATCTCCGAAGGATTAACCAAGGTCGTGGCAGAACTCTGTAATGGAACCAACAGCAACAATGTGAACGCTACAAATCAGTGAAACCAGGATGCAACTAATACTCAAAACAATGGACAAGTAGGGTGTACGTACAAGACTTTCTTGAGTTGTGAACCACACTCGTTTAATGGCACCAAAGGTCCAGTTGGTTTGACTCGTTGGTTTGAGAAGCTTGAGTCTGTTTTCCATATCAGTGGTTGTAGAGATGCGGATAGAACGAAGTTTGCATCTTGTAAGCTATCTGATGGCACTTTGACATGGAGGAATACTTATGCAAATTTCGTAGGTATGAACCAGGCTTTTGAGACTCCATGGGAGGATTTGAAACGACGGATGATCGAAGAGTATTGTCCCTACACTGAAACTGTTAAGATGGAGCGTGAACTCCAAAACTTGAAGCTAGTGGGTACTAATTTGGCCAGTTACAACAAGAGATTCTTCGAGCTTGCTCTCATGTGTCCACATATGGTTACTTCCGAACGCCGCAAGATCACTTTGTATGCGAGAGGTTTGACTGAGAATATTCAAAGCGGTGTGACTACTTCGAAGCCGAGAACTATACAAGAGGCTGTTGAGATGGCTGGTGAGTTGATGGATCAAGTTGAACAGCGAGGGAAGACTCCTGCCTTAACTGAAACTAAAACTTATGATAACAAGAGGAAATGGAACAATAATAATAACTCGGGGAAGAATTTCAATCAGCAGCCCTTTAAGAAACAAGATGCTGCTAAGGGCAATACTGCAACTCCGAATGCTAATTTTGGCTATAAGGGAAAGTTCCCGTTGTGTGCTAAATGTAATAGGCATCACCCGGGAGATTGTTTAAAGATGTGTGATAAGTGCAAGAAGAGTGGGCATGTGGCTGCTGAATGTAAAGCTGGTACGAATATGTGTTATGGGTGCAGAAAAGAAGGTCACTTCCGGAAGGATTGCCCAACTGCTAGTAAGACTGTTGAACCTGCAAGAGGAAGAGCTTTCAACATTAATTCTAATGAAGCTCGTGATGATCCCAAGCTAGTCACGGGTACGTTTCTTCTCGATAATCAACATGTTTATGTACTTTTCGATTCTGGAGCTGATAAAAACTTTGTGTCTAGAGATTTTTGCCATAATCTTAAGAATCCTGTATCGTCATTAGAAAACTTATACTCTATAGAGCTAGGAAATGGTAATCTAATGAGTGTTGATAAGGTTTACCGTGATTGTACTTTGAATTTGGCTGGAATGTCATTTAAGATAGATGTGATACCGATTAAGCTAGGAAGTTTCGACCTTGTGGTTGGAATGGATTGGTTAGTCGAGAATAGAGCCGACATTGTTTGTCATCAGAAAGTAATTCGCATTCCTGTTATTGAAGGTGAACCTCTAATGGTGTATGGAGAGCGAAGTAATACGCCGTTACATTTTATTAACTGTTTGAAGGCGCAAAAACACATAAGAAAGGGTTATCTTACTATGCTGGTTCACGTGAGCAAAATTGAATCTGAAGGCAAGAAACTCGAAGATGAGCCCATTGTTAGAGAATTTCCTGATGTTTTTCCAGATGAGTTACCCGGATTACCTCTACATAGAGATGTAGAGTTCCAGATTGATTTAGTTCCCAGAGCAGCACCAGTAGCGCGTGCACCGTATAGACTTGCACCATCAGAATTGCAAGAGTTGTCTAGTCAACTGCAAGAGCTTTTAGACAAAGGATTCATTCGTCCGAGTTCTTCGCCATGGGGAGCTCCAGTACTGTTTGTGAAAAAGAAGGATGGATCTATGAGACTCTGTATTGATTACAGGGAGTTGAATAAGTTAACTATCAAGAATAGATATCCGTTGCCGAGGATTGATGATTTGTTTGATCAATTGCAAGGATCAGCGTGTTACTCTAAGATCGATCTGAGATCAGGTTATCATCAGATGAGAGTGAAAGAGGCAGATATACCGAAGATAGCGTTTAGGACACGCTACGGTCATCATGAATTTACTGTAATGCCGTTTGGATTGATGAACGCACCGGCCGTGTTCATGGATCTCATGAACCGTGTGTATAAGCCATATCTAGACAAGTTTATTATTGTGTTTATCGATGATATTCTGGTATACTCTAAGAATGAGAAGGAACATGAACAACATCTCCGTTTGTTACTAGAGATGCTCAGGAAGGAGCAGTTGTACGCGAAATTTTCAAAATGTGACTTTTAGCTGCAAGAAGTGCAATTTTAGGGTCATATCATAGGTTTCAATGGTATCCAAGTTGATCCTGCGAAGATAGAGACGGTTAAGAAATGGGAGACTCCTAAGTCGCCAACGCAGATACGACAATTCTTAGGTCTCGCCGATTATTATAGAAGATTCATTAAGGGATTTTCTACTATTGCCCGACCGTTAACAGCATTGACTCACAAGGGTAAGAAGTATGAATGGACAGAGTTGCATGAAACTGCATTTCAGTTGTTAAAAGAGAAATTAACGACTGCACCGATATTGTCATTACCCGAAGGAACTGAGGATTTCGTGGTTTACTGCGACGCTTCACGACAAGGTTTTGGTTGCGTGTTGATGCAACGTACGAAAGTGATTGCGTGTGGATTATGACAATTGAAGATACATGAGTTGAATTACACGACTCACGATTTAGAACTTGGTGCTGTAGTCTTTGCACTGAAGATGTGGAGACATTATCTGTATGGTACTAAGTTTACTGTTTTCACGGACCACAAGAGTTTGTAGCATATTTTCGATTAGAAACAGCTTAATATGAGACATAGACGTTGGATCGAACTATTGAACGACTACGACTGCGACATTAGCTATTGTGACGACCCGGAAAATTTCGACAAATTTTAAATCAAACCCTCGATACGATTTAATATTTTTGATACGATAAGAAAAGTCTGTAAAGTTGAGTCTCAAATTTTTTGAACTGTTTCATTTATTCAATTGATCTTTGACCATTTCCGACGATTCACGAACAACTATTTGTAAATAAATATGTGTGTATATATATAAATAATAATTGGAAGTATAATTTGAAATATTAAATGTTGTTGTATGAAACATGATATTATAATAATTATTATTTAAAAACATACCTATATATAAATAAAAGTATATTAAAAATAAATACTAGATAATTGTAATACTCGTTTGATGTTTCGATTGATATTAAACAAGTTAAAAATTCAAACTTATATGATTTTAAAATAAACGGTGATTCAAAAATGAGTTATATAATTTTTAGGCTTATTAAATATGTATTTAGAATCTATTAGTCAAATTTTAGTATTTCATACTTTTTACCCGGGACTAAGCTCTAATATCAAACGAACCTTTTTGATCATGTTTTTCTCATTTAGTGATTAAAATTAATAAATATATTTAGTTTAAAAATGGGATTTTTCTGAATACTTTTATCCGTCATTGAATTTATCACGGAGCGATATAGCACTCCGATGGAAAGCTGTCGACAGATAAATATCTATAACTATACTGTGGGCGTGGGTTCTTTCACTTTAACATACATTATTATTATATTTATAATTATATATAGATTGATTGATAAATGATTGAGATACCCGTGATTATGTACATGTAAATTTGTTATCTATATCTATCAACTGTATATGATTATAATTGGAATTACTGTACATATTATTAAGTGGCCACAGTGTTTGATTCTACTTTATCTAAAACCTATATGTAAATATATATACATGAACATAGACAGATATATTATATACTTGTACATATGCTTAATCAACCGAAGCACAAACCCATCGTCTATATAAGTCCTTCCCTTTCTTCAACAACCCAGTAACACCCTAACACTACTATATCGCTACCCTAATCACCACCTTGTTGTTTTAATCTACTCGAAACCCATTAAATCATCACCACTTCAAATCAAAAGATCAAACCCACTTGTTATTCTGCTTCTTGATCGACAAACCAAACCATCTCATCACCATTCTCTTTAGGCACGATAGACTACTACATCTTGCTCGTTGTTGCAACCCTTCAAGAACCACCATAATTCATCATAGAACACCACTCAAACCCGCCACTAAACTAGATCGTTTCTTGTTGTATCTACCTTTGAACTTCGGTATGTATCACTATAACCACAAACCCATATGTCGAGAACAACCATCACAGCCACCTCCTCCACCTGCAATTACTCACTGTACCTGCTGCACCTTTCTTTTTCTGTTTCAAAACCATCATGGTATCCCTACTGTTGCAGCCACTGTTGTGTATTATTTTATTTTTTTTATTTTGAACCATCACCAACCACAACCGTGACCTTACAGCCATCACCGCTTATAATCACCACCATCTAGATGTTATACGTTGCTGCTACTATTTTTTTTCTGATTCAAGCCAAACAAAAGATCACCATCGATCATCTCTTTTCCTCCCTCTTCTACAAACCAAGAACTACCGCTGCTATTTATTTTTTTCTTCTGTCAAACAAATACAATTGAAACCAGGCTACTCCTATTCGATTTCTACTGCAGTTGTATGGATAAGTTGCTGTTTAAAAGAATGATAATAAACATTGCTGCAAGTTGATGTCATTTGATAATAACTATTCTAAAATCACTTTACACGTTTCTCCTCTTTTTCCCTTTTGAACCGACAAATTACTAAATAATTTACCCCACTTGTTGAATTGTGATTAAAGATTAAAAAAAAGGGTTTGAGCAATCATACGGCCGATGCACTTTACCTTTTTTTTATTTAACGAAACCTATTAGACATATGTTGGTGGACTAGATTGATGGATCAAATTAATCATGCAAATGGGCTTCTCTTAAAACTAGCTGGGCTGTTCGATAACCTAAACCACACACCATTTCGAGGTTTGTCTTCCTGATATGAAACCATATTTAACATAATGATGAAATGATGATGATGGGAGGTTATAATCTTAATATTGAGAAGATAATCGAATCGTTAATAATGATAATGATAATGATAATGATAACGATTTATTATGTTCTCAATGATGATTATGATACGATACTATGATCATTAGTGCAGTGATGATGGTACGTGTTAATATATGACGATAATGATGTATGATGAAAATTAATGATGATGATGATCGAGTTATTTAAGAGGATGAAGAAAAATGGAAACATAATGAAAACGGGTTAAATAAAATTCGGTTATGAAATATTACAGAAAAACAGAAGTGGTGCAATGGTTTGAGGGTGTTCGGTTTAACAAGAGGTCTCGGGTTCGAGCCCGGGCTGTGGCAATTCTTTTTAGGAAGCTTATTTAATCATTTAAAGGTAGTATTTTTATTATTATTATTATTATTATTATTATTATTATTATTATTATTATTATTATTATTATTATTATTATTATTATTATCAACAAAAGTATTATTAATAATATCATTATTATTATTAATATGATTATTAGTATTGTTATAATTAAACTTATTATCATTATTATCATTGGTAGTAAAATAGATATTTTTATAATTATTATTATTATTATGAATTAAGTATTATTATTTTCATTCCCATTATTATTAAATTATTCATTTTATTAAAAACTACTGTTATTATCACTATTATGAGATTCTTTATTAAAACTATCATTAATATTATCATTTAATAGAATTATTAATATTATTATTATTATTATTATTATTATTACTATTATTATTATTATTATTATTATTATTATTATTATTATTATTATTATTATTATTATTATTATTATTATTATTAATATTAGTATTATAATATTTATTATTTTATCACTAATAATATTATCTTAGTATTATTAAAATACTATTTTAACAAACAAATGATATATATATATATATATATATATATATATATATATATATATATATATATATATATATATATATATATATATATATAACAAAACAGAATTAATATTTTATTTAGTTAAAATATATAAAAATGAATATATGAAATATATATGTTATTAATATAAAAATGATAAACTAATAAATTTATATATATATAAATTTATTCGATTACAATTATGTGTGTTAATATATATACAAATGATATAGGTTCGTTAATCCGAGGCCAACCCTACACTTGTTCAGTGCCGTCATATGTATTTTACTACGAAATACATTATTGTGAGTTTCATTTGCTCCCTTTTTTAACTGCTTTTGCAATATATATTTTTGGGCTGAGAATATATGCGTTGCTTTTATGTTTGACGAAATAGACATAAGTACTTAAAATATATTCTACGTTGAGTTGTACCACCTTGCATATCTTCTCTAATAGCTTGGTAACTAATATTTACATGTTGTATGAACATGTAAGCGTGAATCCTATTGATAGATCTATCGAGTTTGAAAACCCCAACCGGGCTAGTTTCTCTAGTATCGTAAATGGATGCATAGTACTTCGTTTTTAATACACTTGGTACAGTGTAGGGAGATTTCATAATAAAGGGAATATGCCACATTAATTGTTAAGTATGGTGTAACAACCCTCACTTTTCGACTTCTAAATTTACTGAATTAACCCTAGGGTTATATGTCTGACTATATGTATTAAGGGTTGTTATATACAATTAAATATTGACCGAATAGTACTTTTTAGTCAACAATGTACGCTTAAATAAATAATATATTATTAATTTATATAATTTGACATAATTTAACTAAGTATATAAACTTTGTATCACTTTTATTATTTAGTTAATGTATTATATATTTAACTATATAATAAATCTAATTATATATAAATGTAATAATATTTACAAACCTACTAAAACTATAGTTTAATAATTAAAATCATAATTATTATTAAAAATACAAAATACCGAATTATTTATTATTTTTATGCAAAATTTGTATTTATTAATTAAATAAATAAAAAATAAAAAAAATAAAAAATATTATTGAAAAATATTCTTGGAAAAGCATTAAATCAATTTGTTTATTTATATAAAAAAAAATCCTTAAAATAAATTAAAAAAATAAATAAATAAATAAATAAATAAATTACTTTTTAATTAAAAATTTTAATGGAAAAACTACTTTTATTATTTTATTTTGTGCATTATCCCATGACCTAACATTTAATACTTTTTAATTTTAAAATCCCATTAAGAATTAAAATATTTCTTTTTCTTTTAATTATTTTATTCTTTTTACCTAATTTTTTCAAGTATAAATACCCCTCATTTCTCATTCAAACTCACACCAAAATTTCTCTCATTCTCTCTTTGAAGAATTACTATTAGTAAGTATTCTTTTCTTACTTTTTATTTTTTTACTTTTTACTTTTTACTTTTTACTTTTTACTCCGGTTATTATTTTTACCGAAACATGTAAATAATGTTATAAATTATATGCAATTAAAAATAAAATAAATAACATGTATACACTATTACTATTACTAGCACCTATAACCTACTACTTATATTGTAACATAAAAATATTTTGGGATATGTATTAGAGATGTATAGATCTTCGAACTTTCTTGACGAATGATTTCTATGAGATTCTAGGCAGAGGGTTTGGATTTCCGATTTAAAGGGTCCTATGGCTCAAGCCCCTAGATCTAAATTAGCCATTCGAAGGGAAAGGGGTGATTGGAAGCTTATCTAATACGGCAAGTATCCTAAAATGGAAAACACTGATAAAAGTAGAAACTCTCTAGTCATAGAAACTTAGTAAAATAAGAAACTTTCTAAAAATGGAAACTTTATAAAAATAGTAACTTACTAGGAATAGAAACTTAGTAAAACAAACACATACTTAAACTTAAACATGGGAAAAACACTTAACTACTCTTAAATGTCAATAGGTTGACTTTCCTGGTCACTCATTCAACTCTTTATTCGAAGGAATAACTCTCTCTCTACTTACTAAGGTGAATTCATAGCCCCTCTTTATTGCTAGCAAACTTACTTACTTTACTTGGGGTGAGACACATGCTATTTTTACTTTTTTTACTTTTTATACTTTAGACACAAGTACCAAACTGTTAAACTATGTTATACCCGGCTATGTCCGACTAAGTCCCTACAGTGATATTTTTAATTGCTGCGGCATGCTTAATTATTGGGGGTAGGCCTATCGAGAGTAATGTCCCCGATACATTTGACTAAGTCATTGTATTACTTAATAATGAAATTAAACCGACAAGGACAGACACAACTTGTCATGGGGTAAAACTTGAACATTTAGTCTAAATATCACGCATTGGCATAACTTTTTGATCCTGCGGGAGATCAACTTTACAAACTAAATCTTGTGGTCTAAAACAACGACAAACTTTTTGTTAAACCTATGAACTTCACTCAACCTTTTTGGTTGACACTTTAGCATGTTTTTTCTCAGGTGCTGTTTGATTCAAGCTCTTATACTTACCGCTTATGTGATGCTACTTGGACATAGGATCAAGAGATATCGCATTTATTACTTCTGCATGTGAACATTTACGATATTGTTATTCCTATCATTGTAACGACATTTCATTTTCCGCTGCGTACTCATTAAAGTTAAATTCATCATTTAGTATTGTTCTCGTTTATTATAATATGTTGGTATGTTTTGATATTAGTGACGTTCCTTCCAGACCCTATTGGGAGGACGTTACAGATTGGTATCAGAGCATAACCAGGCTGTTATAGAGAACCAGGATTGCATTTTTATGTGTGCCTTACTTGTTAGCTAGGGTGCCTTAGCAATCTAGGAAACTATAACCTTTCCTGCCTTAGAATTATAGCACTTAGGATTGCCTCATAATCTTAACGATTATGCTTTAATAAACTTGACTTAAAGATTCTAATCAAAATATCCTTCCTAATGTTAGGATGTCTAATTATCATCAAACGACCAAAATGAATCTTTTCAAGCCAAACGAAAAAGATACTGAAAGGTCTTCCACAGAAAGACCAGTCCAAAGTCCACCTTATGGCTTTGGTGGTCCTCCCTCACCAAATTATAGCCCAAATACTACTCTAAAGTTACATGGGTCTCCTGAATACTATCCAACCCCGAGGAATAAAGACAAGAGGAAATGTCTTGAAGAAACTGGGCCGTCAAAGAAAAGATCCCGATCTCCTTCCTACGATGAAGTTGATGCCAAGTACGAGCTCATGAATCTGCGAAAAACTACCGATGACCTAATTCGCCATATTGCAAGGATCGATTTTCAAATGAAGGAAAAAGACCTAGCGATCAAGAAGCTCATGGAGGAAAATGCTGAACTAAAGAAAGAGATAAAGTTGGTGAAGTATGAAGGTGATAGAAATACCCGATGGGGGAAGCAATCTCTCTCCTACCTAAGAGAAGATGTTGACCTTAGATTGAAGATGGAGGAAAACCGCGTGAATAATCAACTTTCTATAAGGGACCATAAGTACCATGTAATCAACAATGAAGTTTCTAACCTTTATGATAATCTCGAGTTCCTGCATGAGAAACAAAAGGCGAAGAATGAGAAAGTTGAGAAGTTTATGAAGAAGGTTGAGGACGAGAAGAAGGAATATGAATCTTAATATTCTTTAGTTATCTTTCTATTTTCCATCTATGTAAAGGCTATGCCTTAAAACTATTTCTATTTTCGAATCATATATTAAAAGGCTTATTTAATGCCTAGTTCCTTAATAAAATAAAATGTTTTATTTATATCATGTGATATTAATACTTTATCTTATTCCTACTTGTAATTGCTCAAATTTGTTAACTTATCCGACTTATGTTCACTTTTATGTAGTGACATCATGGTTCGTTCAGCTGCACCTACCGTTAACAATGTTGTGTTAACTACTGAGCAATTCTAACAGTTACTCACTGCCGCCCAAGGCAACGCCCAAGCTAACCATGCTAATCCACAGCCGAAACCTTGTTCCTACAAGGATTTTTTAAACTGTCATCCTCCTGCATTTAAGGGGACTGAAGAAGCTGTCAAACTAGTCCGTTGGTTCGAGAAGATGGAATCTATTTTCCGTATTTGCAACTGTGGTGATAACGATCGAGTAAAGTATGCCACTAGCTCATTGGGTGGCAATGCTTTAACTTGGTGGACTACTCATGCTAAGTTCGTAGGAATTGATAATGCTAATGCAATTCCATGGGATGAACTCAAAAGCATGATGGTCAACAAATTCTGTCCTCGAAGTCAAGTTCAAAAACTTGAAGCTGAGTTCTGGGAACTCAAGGTCAAGGGTACTGACATTGAGAACTATACCAATCGTTATCTGGAGCTTTCTACTCTATGTCCTGAAATGTTTCCTACTGAAGCTAGAAGAATTGAGCGGTATATTGAAGGTCTTCCCGAGGATGTTTAAGGGAATGTTATTGCTGCTGAGAAGGTTACTTTGGATGCTGTGATTCTCATGGCACAAAATCCCATGTTGGCCAAGAGAAGAAGGGCGTCGACCAAAAAGCAAGTTGAAACCAAGGGTAATGATGGAAAGAGGAAGTTTGAGCCATCTCAAGGTTCAGCTCAGAATGATAATAAGAAGCCTGCGGATGGTACAAGGTCGAATTATAAGGGTACTTATCCTTTCTGTATTCGTTGTGGGAGGCATCACTCGGGGAAGTGTACTGCGGTTTGTGCGTTGTGTAAGAAAGTGGGACACGTTGCTAAGATGTGTAAGACTCCTCAGAAGGATAAGGCTATTGTTCCGGCCAAAGCTCCTCCTACATGCTATACTTGTGGAGAGAAGGGACACATTAGTCCGAATTGTCCTAAAAAGAAAGATAATCCCGCTACTGGAGCTAATGCTACTGCTGCGAAGGGTCGTGCGTTTGTTATTACTGCTGCTGAAGCCCGAGATGAAGATGAAGTTATCACGGGTACGTATCTTGTCAATAATTTCTATGCAACTATTTTATTCGATACTGGTGCCGACAGAAGTTACGTGTCTAGTGATTTTTGTACCCTATTTGCTGTAAAGCCTCAACCCTTAGAAACTAAAAGATTAGTAGAAGTAGCCAATGGAAAGGTCATGCAAGTCGATAAAATCTATAAAAACTGCAACCTAATATTAGCCGATAAAGAATTTAAGATAGACCTTTTGCCGGTCAAACTCGGAAGTTTTGATGTCGTAGTTGGTATGGATTGGTTACGTCCATTACATGCTGCTATCATGTGTTACAATAAAACTGTTAATGTTCCATTGGGGAATGGAGATACTCTCATCATCCAAGGTGAAAAGAGTGGTTCCAATCTCAATATCATCTCCTATATCAAAACCCGCAAATTCCTTATGAAAGGTTATCCAGCCATTCTAGCCCACGTTAAGCTGATCGAATCGGAAGAGAAGCGTATTGAAGATGTACCAGTGGTTAGAGACTATCCCGATGTATTTACCGAAGATCTTCCTGGTCTTCCACCTCCTCGACAAGTTGAATTTCAAATTGATTTAGCTCCCGGTGCTGCTCCTATTGCTAAAGCACCATACCGTTTAGCACCTTCCGAAATGAAGGAACTTTCCAACCAGCTCCAAGAACTATTGGATAAAGGTTTCATTCGTCCAAGCTCGTCCCCATGGGGAGCTCCTATTCTATTTGTTAAAAAGAAGGATGGTACGTTAAGGATGTGCATTGATTACCGTGAACTTAACAAGCTTACTATCAAGAACCGTTATCCGTTGCCACGTATTGATGATCTATTCGACCAACTTCAAGGGTCAAGTGTTTATTCAAAGATTGATTTGAGGTCCGGATATCACCAACTTAGAGTCAAGGAATCTGATATTCCTAAGACTGCTTTTCACACTCGTTATGGGCACTATGAATTCTGTGTCATGCCTTTTGGTTTGACCAATGCTCCTGCCGTTTTCATGGATCTCATGAACCGTGTCTACAAACCTTATCTCGATAAATTCGTCATTGTTTTCATTGATGACATTTTGATCTACTCCAAGAGTGAGAAGGAACATGAGCAACATCTGCGCGTGATTCTTGAACTCTTACGAAAGGAACAACTCTACGCTAAGTTTTCTAAGTGCGAGTTTTGGCTCAAAACCGTACAATTCCTCGGACACGTTGTTGATAGTAATGGAATACATCTCGATCCAGCTAAGATTATCGCTATCCAGAACTGGGAGATACCAAAGACTGCGAAGCATATTCGTCAATTTTTGGGACTTGCCGGTTATTATCGAAGATTCATAAAGGATTTTTCCCTTCTTTCCAAACCTCTTACGAAGCTAACTCAAAAAGGGAAGAAGTTTGAGTGGTCCGAAGAACAGGAATCTGCTTTCAAGATTCTGAAAGAGAAGTTGACCACAGCCCCGATTCTATCTTTACCTGAAGGTACTGACGATTTTGTTGTTTACCGTGATGCCTCAAAGCAAGGCTTTGGTTGTGTTTTAATGCAACGTGAAAAGGTTATTGCCTACGCATCTAGACAGTTGAAGAAACACGAGGAGAACTATACCACACACGACCTTGAGTTAGGTGCCGTGGTATTTGCATTAAAGATATGGAGACATTATCTATATGGTACCCAGTTTACGGTGTACACTGACCATAAAAGTCTTCGACACATCATTGATCAAAAACAGCTGAATATGAGGCAAAGCCGATGGCTCGAGTTATTGAACGATTATGACTGTAAGATGGAATATCATCCTGGCAAGGCAAACGTAGTTGCTGATGCCCTTAGTCGAAAAGACGATGTTAAACGTGTTCGTGCCTTAAACCTGAAAATCAAATCAAATCTTATATCACGAATCTGCGAAGCTCAACTGGAAGCTATTAAACCAACACTTATCGAAGGTGAAGGACCTATCGGTTTCGAGAACCAACTCCAAGTGAAAGCTAATGGTACACGGTACTTTGGCAACAGAATTTGGGTTCCTCGCTTCGGTAATCTCCGTGAACTAGTCTTGGATGAAGCGCATAAGACTAGGTATTCTATTCATCCGGGTTCCAGTAAGATGTACCACGATGTGAAGGAATTCTACTGGTGGCCTAATATGAAAGCCGACATTGCTACTTATGTTAGTAAGTGTCTCACTTGTTTGAAAGTCAAGGCTGAACATCAAAAGCCTTCTGGTCTGTTGACACAACCCGATATTCCACAGTGGAAGTGGGAATGTATCGCTATGGACTTTATTACTAAATTGCCCAAGACTTCTAGTGGCAATGATACTATATGGGTCATAGTAGATCGTCTTACTAAATATGCTCATTTCTTACCGATCAAGGAGACTGACAAGATGGAGAGATTGTCACAACTGTATATCAAAGAAATTGTCTCTCGTCATGGTGTTCCTATATCAATCATATCCGATCGCTACAGTAGATTCACTCCAGATTCTGGAAATCCTTACAAACTGCTCTTGGAACTCAACTCGACATAAGTACTGCTTATCATCCGCAAACCGATGGTCAAAGTGAACGAACCATTCAAACATTGGAAGATATGCTTCGCGCTTGTGTTATCGACTTCGGCAAAGGCTGGGATAGACATTTGCCTTTGGTTGAATTCTCTTACAATAACAGTTACCACTCAAGTATTAAGGCTGCACCTTTTGAGGCCTTATAAGGACGAAAATGTAGATCCCCACTATGCTGGGATGAATTAGAGGACAGACAGTTAACTGGTCCTGAAATCATACACGAGACAACCGAAAAGATAGTTCAGATTAAGAAACAAATAGAAACTGCCCGCAGCCGACAGAAGAGCTATGCTAATAAAGGTCGGAAAGATTTGGAATTTCAAGTTGGTGACAAAGTCATGTTGAAAGTATCCCCTTGGAAAGGCGTCGTTCGTTTTGGTAAACGAAGCAAACTAAGTCCGCGTTTTGTTGGACCCTTCAAGATTACCAAAAGGATCGGACCCGTGGCTTATCGATTAGAATTACCTACTGAACTTAGCAGCGTACACAACGTATTTCATGTCTCGAATCTTAAAAAGTGTCTCGCTGATGACACTCTCATTATTCCTTTGGATGACATTCACATTGATGATAAAATGCACTTCATAGAGGAACCCGTAGAAGTCATGGACCGATCTGCTAAACGCTTAAAACAAAGCACCATACCTATTGTTAAGATCCGTTGGAATTCGCGACGTGGCCCCAAGTATACCTGGGAATGTGAAGACCAAATGAAACAGAAATATCCCCATCTCTTCTCAACCGCTGATGCATCCGAGAAGTCTACCTAAAACTTCGGGACGAAGTTTTTATTAACGGGGAGGTACTGTAACAACCCTCACTTTTCGACTTCTAAATTTACTGAATTAACCCTAGGGTTATATGTCTGACTATATATATTAAGGGTTGTTATATACAATTAAATATTGACCGAATAGTAATTTTTAGTCAACAATGTACGCTTAAATAAATAATATATTATTAATTTATATAATTTGACATAATTTAACTAAGTATATAAACTTTGTATCACTTTTATTATTTAGTTAATGTATTATATATTTAACTATATAATAAATCTAATTATATATAAATGTAATAATATTTACAAACTTACTAAAACTATAGTTTAATAATTAAAATCATAATAATTATTAAAAATACAAAATACCGAATTATTTATTATTTTTATGCAAAATTTGTATTTATTAATTAAATAAATAAAAAATAAAAAAAAATATTATTGACAAATATTCTTGGAAAAGCATTAAATCAATTTGTTTATTTATATAAAAAAATCCTTAAAATAAATGAAAACAAAATAAATAAATAAATAAATAAATAAATTACTTTTTAATTAAAAATTTTAATGGAAAAACTACTTTTATTATTTTATTTTGTGCATTATCTCATGACCTAATATTTAATACTTTTTAATTTTAAAATCCCATTAAGAATTAAAATATTTTTTTTTCTTTTAATTATTTTATTCTTTTTACCTAATTTTTTCAAGTATAAATAACCCCCATTTCTCATTCAAACTCACACCAAAATTTCTCTCATTCTCTCTTTGAAGAATTACTACTAGTAAGTATTCTTTTCTTACTTTTTATTTTTTTACTTTTTACTTTTTACTTTTTACTTCGGTTATTATTTTTACCGAAACATGTAAATAATGTTATAAATTATATGCAATTAAAAATAAAATAAATAACATGTATACACTATTACTATTATTAGCACCTATAACCTACTACTTATATTGTAACATAAAAAAATTTTGGGATATGTATTAGAGATGTATAGATCTTCGAACTTTCTTGACGAATGGTTTCTATGAGATTCTAGGCAGAGGGTTTGGATTTCCGATTTAAAGGGTCCTATGGCTTAAGCCCCTAGATCTAAATTAGCCATTCAAAGGGAAAGGGGTGATTGGAAGCTTATCTAATACGGCAAGTATCCTAAAATGGAAAACACTGATAAAAGTAGAAACTCTCTAGTCATAGAAACTTAGTAAAATAAGAAACTTTCTAAAAATGGAAACTTTATAAAAATAGTAACTTACTAGGAATAGAAACTTAGTAAAACAAATACATACTTAAACTTAAACATGGGCAAAACACTTAACTACTCTTAAATGTCAATAGGTTAACTTTCCTGCTCACTCGTTCAACTCTTTATTCCGAGGAATAACTCTCTCTCTACTTACTAAGGTGAATTCATAGCCCCTCTTTATTGCTAGCAAACTTACTTACTTTACTTGGGGTGAGACACATGCTGTTTTTACTTTTTATACTTTAGACACAAGTACCAAACTGTTAAACTATGCTATACCCGGCTATGTCCGACTAAGTCCCTATAGTGATATTTTTAATTGCTGCGGCATGCTTAATTATTGGGGGTAGGCCTATCGGGAGTAACGTCCCCGATACATTTGACCAAGTCATTGTATTACTTAATAATGAAATTAAACCGACAAGGACAGACACAACTTGTCATGGGGCAAAACTTGAACGTTTAGTCTAAATATCACGCATTGGCATAACTTTTTGATCCTGCGGGAGATCAACTTTACAAACTAAATCTTGTGGTCTAAAACAACGAAAAACTTTTTGTTAAACCTATGAACTTCACTCAACCGTTTTGGTTGACACTTTAGCATGTTTTATCTCAGGTGCTGTTTGATTCAAGCTCTTATACTTACCGCTTATGTGATGCTACTTGGACATAGGATCAAGAGATATCGTATTTATTACTTCTGCATGTGAACATTTACGATATCGTTATTCCTATCATTGTAACGACATTTCATTTTCCACTGCGTACTCATTAAAGTTAAATTCATCATTTAGTATTGTTCTCGTTTATTATAATATGTTGGTATGTTTTGATATTAGTGACGTTCCTTCCAGACCCTATTGGAAGGACGTTACATATGGGTACCGAAGCGCTCAACAACTTATAGAATACTTTTATACACTTGCGAGTGTACATATATTCATGAAACGGAAATCTTATGGTCTATTAAAATATTGAAATGATTGTTATGATAAACCTATGAACTCACCAACCTTTTTGTTGACACTTTTAAGCATGTTTATTCTCAGGTACGAATTAAGTCTTTCGCTGTGCATTTTCTCAATTGAAATATATTACTTGGAGTCATTTATGGCATATTTAGGTCAGTACCTCGCAATGGGACCAAATGTTGAAGACTTCGTCCAGGAGGATTAGGACGGGTCGTCACAGGTGGTATCAGAGCGGTGGTCTTAGTGAACCAGGTCTTGCATTAGTGTGTTTAACAGGTAGTTGTTAGGATATATTAGTGAGTCTGGACTTCGACCTAGTAGTGGTTAGGTTACATTAATAAGTCTGGACTTAAACCTGGTCTGCATGTCAAAAGTTTTGCTTACCGTTCTTTGTCGAAAAATATCTACCTATCATTTTCAGTCTCGACATGTCTTATTGCATTTATTGCATGGATGGTGTACAGACAAATTCATATCCCATCACATTAGATCTTGTCTGATACGTTTCCTTAATTCCCTCCGTAACCTACAGGATCTTCTGTACTATATATATGTATTCTATGTAATTAGATTATCATCCGATATCCAAAAATCATTTCATATTGAAAATCCTTTATCTAACTGTACAAGATGGAACTCGCAACTAGTTCAAATCCCTCGGATTCTGACAGCTATTCTGATGTGGATATTCATCTGAACTCCGAAGACAGTGTAACCGGAATGGATCAACCAATCAGCCATCACCTGTTCTGGATGAATTGGGGATAGGTTCATAGCCTACTTAATCACTGGAGACAAGAAGAAGGTGATCTCTTCCATCCACCTTATTGTCCTCTCGGTGAAGAACCTGAAGCACTTACCGGTGAACCTGTTCGAAACACCATTTTCACACTCATTTCCAGAGTATCTCGCCACAATTATATTCTGTCTAAAATTCTAGATCTTATTCATTCGCTCGTCCGAACCGACAATCACCCAGGTGTAATAGAAGAAGTCAGCGAGCTTCGCGCTCGGGTAGTGGCTTTGGAAAATATGGTGCAAAACCTACCAGCTTCAGCAACATTATCGGCACCAACCGCACCACCAACATCAACACCAGTACCACCAACAACCCAAACATCACATGCCTCAACATCTCATTCTGTACCTCGAGCATAATTATCGTTCTACGTATCGTTCTATCTACTTTATCTTCATTCTACATATCGTTCTACATCGATTATCTTCACTCGACATGGCGATTATATAATTTCTAAAGTTTTAGAGATTATGTAATCTAGTACTAACGATAAATCAAATGAGTTTAATATCTTATTGACTCATTAAATCCATGATTACATCTGAAGAAAATATATATGTATATTTATTTTCATAACGATGGTAATTAAAAATTCTTTTGTACAAACTGTTAATGGTGAAAATATTTTAACGGGTAGGTAATACCCGAGGAATATTTAGATTTTACATTAATAAGTTACATTGTACATTCTTCGAATCTGATTCAACAGTCATTTACTATCCTACTTACATCCACAGATATACGTATCCATTCACCGCAGAATAACCATTTTCATTCAATTTCATATTTGGATTTTGACCTATCAGAATCCAATAAGTGGCATAATGAAGAAAACATTGGACAAAATAAAATTTGTTAGAAACAAACAAATTAACTATGAGAAAAATTTTGTTAAGAATCCACGCTAACTGTTCCTAGCTAATTGTTCCTAGCTAACTGATTACATTTTATTTATCGCAATTTATTTATCGCAATTTTATTTATCGTCATTTAATTTCTGTTATTTATTTTACACACTTTAAATATCGGGACACGTATACAAGGTTTTGACATATCATATCGACGCATCTATATATATTATTTGGAATAACCATAGATACTCTATATGCGGTAATGATCGAGTTAACTATACAGGGTTGAGGTTGATTCTAAAATAATATATATACTTTGAGTTGTGATCGAGTCTGAGACATGTATACAATGGGTCACGATACGCATTAATTAATTCGAATATTATATATTAAACTACATATGAATTGTTGAACTACTAACTATGGACTACTAATTATGGACTACAAACTTTGGATAATTAAAATGAATTAAAATATTGATTATAACATATGAAACTAAACAATTCTTCAAGTTTGCCACTTGATTTCATCTTAAACATCCTTTGTATCTTGACGATCACAATCAACATTTAATCATCTAAAAACCTTCAATATTCTTGAAAACCCTCGGTTTGATAACCGATAATCCAGATCCGTTAACTTTGAAAATGCTGACGAAGCAGCATGTTGTAGATGGTCTAAATGACCAAAAGTTTGATAATAAAGAATGGAATGTTGGGAACGCTCGATAGAAAATTTGGTACTGAAAAACGGTTTGAGCTAACCATGAAGGAGACCAAGGACAAATACAAGGACCAAACCCTATATTCAAAGAATCCAGGTAATTCTGGATCCGATGAAACCTTCAATGAATATCTTGCTCCGTACTCATGTTAAAATCTTGCGGAAAATCTTTCTTCATCAACCTTCGAACTTAGAAATTCCAAAATATCATCATAAATATTCTCGATATTTCTGAGGATATTTTCATAAGTATTCTTGTCCGAAATTATATACCTCTTCGTGCTTTCTGTATTACCTTATATTGGAAACTTCTGTAAAATTTAAATATAATTACTAATGAATTCTGGAGAAGTGTTAAGAATTTGAGCATGAGTTAGTATAATATAATGACACTTGGCCAACGTGATTATATTACAGTAAGTCATACTGGAAATTCTAATGAAACATGATGATTCACAGACTATACCGTCATCATGTGCCATGTTACATAACTCTTTCATTCTGCTTAACTTCTGAACATATCAAGAAAATATACTCTTGATAGTTCTATCCTCAGTGATTCTGGTATTTTGACAAATCAAATCGTGCTATTACATTCCTTCCTACTTAGAACATTAGGTTCATTCGGAACTTCATACCTACGAATTCTGGACCATTATTCGTTTGACTTAAAGTCGGGAAGAGAAAACAAAAGCATAGAGCTCCGAAATATAAGGGAGAATATAAAGTCCAATAACAACACCAAAATTACAAATCGTGTATATCAATTCAAATATCAATATAAAGATACGGGAGAATTAGAACTACTATAACCCCAAGAGCGAAGTAGAAGTAAACAGATTCCTCCGGTGGGAGTTGGAAAAGAAGAATGACTGAAACGATAGTCAGGAAAATATTAAGGATTAGAACTGGATTAAGCATTTTCACAATTCTTGGAAATATGATTTAAGAAAGAAAGTATTGAAGTGGTGAAAGTAATGGAACGGAAGAAGTATATTTATAATGAAAATATCAAATAGAGCAATCAAGACAAATTACCGCATTTAATTAAAGAGATCTAATTTCCCTATTTACTGAAGAATCAAATCTAATATAGATTTAGAAGATCTTCTTTAAATCCCTTGAATTCCGAAATTCAAACGTGACTACGCAGAGGCTAAGGCGAATCTTTATTTTCTCATTTCAAATCTTTTGCTATAGTTTCTCTCATACGCTTCGAGTAATCGAATTGTCTTATTCATATTACTCAACGGTGATAAAACTCTATTTATCAACTCATATTCATCACGAAAACATTCTTATTGTTAGCCATGACAACCTAAATCAAATTTCGGGACGAAATTTATTTAACGGGTAGGTACTGTGACGACCCAAAAAATTCCGACTAATTTTAAATCAAACTCTCAATACGATTTAATATTTTTGATACGATAAGAAAAGTCTGTAAAGTTGAGTCTGTAAAGTCTGTAATATTTTTAATATTTTTGTTTCATTTATGCAATTAATCTTCGACCATTTTCGACGATTCACGAACAACTATTTGTAAATAAATATGTGTGTATATATATAAATAATAATTGGAAGTATAATTTGAAATATTAAATGTTGTTGTATGAAACATGATATTATAATAATTATTATTTAAAAACATACCTATATATAAATAAAAGCATATTAAAAATAAATACTAGATAATTGTAATACTCGTTTGATGTTTCGATTGATATTAAACAATTTAAAATTCAAACTTATATGATTTTAAAATAAACGGTGATTCAAAAATGAGTTATATAATTTTTAGGCTTATTAAATATGTATTTAGAATCTATTAGTCAAATTTTAGTATTTCATACTTTTTACCAGGGACTAAGCTCTAATATCAAACGAACCTTTTTGATCATGTTTTTCTCATTTAGTGATTAAAATTAATAAATATATTTAATTTAAAAATGGGATTTTTTTTGAATACTTTTATCCGTCACTGAATTTATCACGGAGCGATATAGCACTCCGAGGGAAAGCTGTCGACAGATAAATATCTATAACTATACTGTAGACGTGGGTTCTTTCACTTTAACATACATTATTATTATATTTATAATTATATATAGATTGATTGATAAATGATTGAGATACCCATGATTATGTACCTGCAAATTTGTTATCTATATTTATTGAAAGGACCCGTCCTATTCCACCTGGACGAAGTCATCAACATTTGATCCCATTGCGATGATCGGCTCCAAGTAATGTCCATATATTGAGCAAATGCACAGCGGAAGACTTAATTCATACCTGAGAATAAACATGCTATAAAGTGTCAACCTAAAGGTTGGTGAGTTCATAGGTTTATCATAACAATCATTTCAATATGTTAATAGACCACAAGATTTCATAATCATAAACATAATACACTCGCAAGTGTATGTAAAGCATTCTAAGTGGTTGAGCACTTGGTAACCATACTTAACATTTAATCAACGTCGTATATTCCCTTTATTATGAAATCTCACTACACCGTACCAAGTGTAGTCACCAAAACGAAGTACTGTACAACCGTTGAATACTGGTCGTCCAGTCCGGTTTGGGTTGTCAGGCCCGATAGATCTATAAACAGGATTCGCGTTTACAATACTCATGTAAATAGTAGTTACCAAGCTACAGGGACAATATGCCAGTGGTACAACTCAACATAGAATGTATTTTAAGTATTTGTGTCTATTTCGTAAAGCATTTATAAAAGCAGCGCATGTATTCTAAGCCCAAAAATATATATTGCAAAAGCAATTAAAAAGGGAGCAAATGAAACTCACCTAATGTATTTTGTAGTAAAAATACATATGACGACATTTTACAAATGTAGGGTTGACCTCGGATTCACGAACCTAAATCATTTGTGTATATTAATACATATAATCATAATCAAACAATTTTATACATATTTAGTTATGTATTAGGATTTACTATTTATATATATGATTTAAGTTTTAAAATATATTTATATTTTATTTGTAACTTATTTATAATAGCATTTTATTTAACAAGATAGTATTTAATATTAATATAGATGTACAATATATTTTTATATAAATGTCCTTTATTTATTGAAGTAATATTTTTTTAATACTAACATAGTAACAATAATAATAATGATAATAATAATATTAATAATAATAATAATAATAATAATAATAATAATAATAATAATAATAACGGTAAATAAGTAAACTACCTAAAAATCTTTTCTAAAAAGAAAACGCCCCGAACCGGGCTCGAACCCAAGACCTCTCGTTTAACGTCAATACCCTTAAACCATTCTACCATTTATGTCTTTCTTATTAAATGCGAATTCAATTCATATTTAACTTGTTTTATTTGGTTTCCAATTTCTTCTTCTTCCAAAACAATTCAAATCCATAATCCTCACATAAAATCATAATCATAACCGTGATTTACGATTACAATATCTTATTCATCGTCATCCATTAATCTCCTCGCGAACATCTTTCTTCATTATTTCGAAAATCATGATTTCATGTATCATTTCCATTTTCATTTTCTTTCGATAGAAACACAGAAGTATCAGTAAGGTGAGTGAAGAAAGTGATTATCAAGGTTGTTCCTGGTGGTTTTGATGGTGGTGATCTAGGGTTGTTGTAAAGGGAATTATGGTGGTTTGCAGGTTATCATCAAATCTGGAAGAGAGCAACAGAAACAGTGAATTGTCGTGTGGGTTAGTCTGGCCCAACAGAAAGTCAGAAGCCCAACTGGAAAATTGACAGCCCAACTTGGATCGATTAATAAGGCAGGCTTTCGGCTTAAAAGGCAGTCCAGGACACTAAAAAAAATATCATGAATGGCCCCAACAATAAATAACAGCCTATTAGACAAAAGGATTTATAATCCTAAATCATGTATCTGCGTTTCTTTTTAATATGGAACCAAATTAAGCATCGTGGGACAATAGTTTGGCAAGGAAAGTTTAAAATGCACCGGCCACTACAAGTTCTCCATATTGCTTCGACATGATGTAGTGAGTGGGCCTTAGTGGAACAAAACAATCCATCTTTATTTCGTATCATTATCATTCACAGTTATCACTTCTCCCCTTTCTCTTATTTAATCACTCCTCTAATATCCAATCATTCACAGGTTTTGTTTTTTTTTTTTTTAAATCGTATGGAAACAAAATACTTCGGCTTCATAACAGCTATTAAGCTCCGAGAAGAAAGGAAGGAGGTAAATAAGTTGAAGATCACGGTGGCAGTGTTCATGTGAAGATCGAAAGAGTGGTGTTGTTAATGGTAGTTGTCTCGGCCACTAGTTGAAAACGAATAGTACATCAGCTCCCTAGTTTCAGGTTTGATAGTAATAAGGTGTTTGGTTTTGGGTGCTCTTCGAACGTAACAGAAAGGGGAAAAGAAGAAACAAAAATAGTTTATCATGGTGATATGGTGGAGAAAGTGATGGTTGGTTTGTAGGTGATTGATGGTGAGGGTGTTCATGCGATAATAACAATTAAGATAATGATTTTATGAAGATGATAATGGTACCCTTGATGGTGGTTTGGTTGGGTTACGACGACAACAGTAAACAATAATAGTGGATCGGTTTTGTGGTAAACTAAACGAAACGTATCAGATTTTACAGAACTTTCACGATGGTGTAGTGTTGATAGTGGGGGTTTTGAGTAGGTTTTTGATGATGAGGAAGAAACAGGATAGCATGTTCATTGTGGTTGTTCGATTAAACCAAATAGTGGTGGTTCAAACAACAACAACAATAAATAACGATGGTTGCTCGATGATTGATATGGTTGGTTCATGATAAGGATCGAGGTTGTAATAGAAACAGAAAAGTAAGGTGATTGCTAGTGGAGTTGATGGTTGAGCTCACAACGGAAAGTGGTGAGGTGTGCTGTGCGAATAAAATAAGAAAGCAGAAAGATGGTTCATGAGGATGATCAAAGTGGTTGTGTTAAAGTTCTCGGTGATGGGTGGCGAGAGGGACGGTTGAGAAAGGAGAGGGAGATATAGGTGTGATAGGCATATATCTATATGCATATGTGTTATATGTATATGTATATTTATATAATATGTGTTTGGAAGAAAACAAAAGAATATACAGTAATCTCAATTTAGATTTCCAAATTTACGGATGAATTGTTGTTATAAATTGCTTTCAATCCAATTAAACACAGTAACCTCCAAATATTTATCAATTAGGTACAGTTATAATATAATATAATAATAATAATCAAATAAGAAAACGTGTAAAAAAAATAATGATTCTCAAATAATTCTTGACGAAAGTTTTCCCCCGAGTGACTATATCATGTCTATTGCTAAATAGTTAACGTATAAAAGTGCTCCTAAAAATCTCAAATTTTTAGATTAAATATATTTAATTATTTCACTCATTACCCGTTTGAAACCTGGTCAAAAGGGTTCGAAAATTATTTATTTTCTGTCTCAATTTATATGTACGGAGTACAAAAACTTAGATTGAAAAGGTAAAAAAAAATATTTATCAAAACTATTATCTTTTTAATCAAATTTTGGACCAACATTTATTTAGAAATTTCATATATATATATTAGACCTATTTTAAAAATAATTAAACGTCAACCGAAAGTTACAGACATTTATCATTTAAGCTCAAAATTAATTATATTTAATATACACTATGTATATGACTATGTATATGTATAAACAATTTTAAATAACAAAATTTGCTACGCAATTAAATATATATTAAATAATTAAATTAAATATAACAAAATATATATACTAGCAATATACATATATTATATATAAAATAATAGTTGTTATTACCATGTATTTATATATATACACAAATTTATATATATATCCACATATTTACAAGCAGTGGTTCGTGAATCGCCGGGAATGGTCAAAGGATAATTGATTACATGAATATAGATTTCAAAATTTTTGAGACTTAACATTTCAGATTTTGCTTATCGTATCGGAAACATATAAAGATTAAAGTTTAAATTTGGTCGGAAATTTCCGGGTCATTACAGTACCTACCCGTTAAAGAAATTTCGTCCCCGAAATTTGATCAAGGGCGTCATGGCTAACAATAAAAATGTTTTCATGACGAATATGAGTTGACAAATAGAGTTTTATTATTATTGAGTAATATGGATAAAATAATTCGAGTACTCGAAGCGTACGAGTGAAACTATCACAAAAGAATGAAATGGAGTAAATAGAGGTTCGTCTTAATTTTTGATGTATACATGGTTGATTTTCGGAATTCAAGGGATTTAAAGGAAATCTTCAAATCAGAAAGAAAATGTAATCGCACAATTTATTAGCAAACTATTGGAATTACGGAAGAATAGAAATATCAAGGAAATATTTCCGTGATATGCTTAGAGCTTAAGTAGAAAGAAAGAGTCGTGTAACATGGCACATGATGATGGT
Organism: Rutidosis leptorrhynchoides; assembly: GCF_046630445.1. NCBI lineage: Eukaryota > Viridiplantae > Streptophyta > Magnoliopsida > Asterales > Asteraceae > Rutidosis > Rutidosis leptorrhynchoides. The sequence goes on from NC_092333.1 coordinate 173,065,954, forward strand.
AATGTGAATCATCACATTCCATTAGAAACTCAACATGACTTACTGTAATATAATGACGTTGATCAAGTGTCATTATATTATACTAATTCATGCTTCAGTTCCCAACACTACTTCAAAACATTCATATTTTAAACTCGAAGGTTTTAGAATTTAGAAACTAACACCGTTTCTTTTATGTTGTAACGCAGATATTACGGAGAGATAAATGATCTCTGATAAGAATAGTTGTGAAAATATCTCCAGAAATATGGGGAATATGTATAACGGAAAATATGAAGATATCTTATAATATCTAAGATAAGATGGTGATGAAGAATATCATCTGGAAAGGTTTAGAATAAGGAGTAGGGTTCTTACTAACGGTTTCAGCAGGCACTGAATCATTTAGATTCTTTGAAGGCAGGTTTAGTCCTTGTGATTTGTCCACAGCCTCTTTCATACTTTGCTCAATCCGTTTTCCTTCTCTGTTTCTGAGCTTTACCAACACACTGTACTTTATCGTCAAAACTTTTGACTGTTAAAGTCGTTTACAGTTTTTGCTGCTTCATCAGCATTTCAAGAACTAGTTCACAGTTCGGGGTGTTTTTCAGAAACTTCACATTCCAAGTGTGTAGGTTTAGACGTTATATTAGAAACGCTGCGAGATTTCAAAATACCGATTGTTGATTTCGCCAAAGAGATGACGAGCTGTTGGTACATCTGCTGATGATGTCGTGGAATATCTAAAAGGTTCTCCGGTAACGACGGCGAAAGAACAACGAGTATATATCGAGGTTATAATAAGAGTAGTCTTACTGAGAAGTCGAAGTTAACTTGCTGAAGCTGTGACAAAATTGGCTATTTTAAAAAGGAATTGTAAGGTTGTTTTTGCTAATAAATGGTAAAGAATTCAACACGAGTACGTGTTAAACTATGACTTTGGGTTCGTGAGTTTTTCAGGTGCATAACTCTTTTCTTCCGTGGATGAAGTGCGGTTGGTTCAACTTCTCGATTGAGGTGTTTTCAAGAATCATGAAAAGATTTGAACGCGGATTGTAACTGTCGAGGTACAAATGAGGTTTATGATGAAATCAAGTGGTAAACTTGAAGAATTGTTTAGTTTCATATGTTATGATCAATATTTTAATTTATTTTAATTGTCCAAAGTTAGCAGTCCAAGAGTCCAATAGTCCAATAATTCAATAGTTCATATATAGTTTAATATATAATATTCGAATTAATTAATACATATCGTGACCCGTGTACCGGTCTCAGTATTGATCACAACTCAAACCATATATATATTTTGGAATCAACCTCAACCCTGTATAGCCAACTCCAACATTCACATATAGAGTGTCTATGGTTGTTCCGAAATATATATATAGATGGGTCGATATGATAGGTCGAAACCTTGTATACGTGTCCCGTTATTTAAAGTGCGTAAAATAAATAAATATGTATCATGACCCGTGTACAACGTATTGTCTCAGAATTAATCCGACGTATTGTGTACATGTGTCCCGATTTAAAGTGCGTAAGATTAAATAACAGAAATTAAATGACGATAAATAAAATTGCGATAAATAAAATGTAATAGGAATTAACAGTTAGCTGGGAACAGTTAGCTAGGAACAGTTAGCGTGAATTCTTAAAAAAATTCTTTATAATTAATTTGTTTGTTTCTAACAAATTTTAATTTGTCCAATATTTCTTCATTATGCCATTTGTTGGATTTTGATAGATCAAAATTCGATTATGAAATTGAATGAAATTGGTTATTCTGTGGTGAACGGATTTGTATATCGGTGGTTGTAAATAGGATAGTAAATGACCGTTGAATCAGATTCGAAGAATGTACAGTGTAACTTATTAATGTGAAACTCAAATATTCCTCGAGTACTACCTACCTGATGTCAAAGCTAAGGTGTATATAAAATAGCTTATATTTTACTAGGAAAAACTATTAAATACGATACAATTTTACACAAGATATTTATTTATTTATAGAATGGATATACTTAAACCTTGCTACAACACTTATAGGCAGTGTACCTAATCGTACAGTAGTGTAGTTTTTAGTAAGTCCAGTTCGTTCCACAGGGAAATCTTTAAACAAAGCTCAACGCTATATTAGTTTACTTTTATAAAAATACAAATATATATATAGGTAATATTATTATTATAAAGGGGGGTTTTTACCGTTTAATGACCGGTTTGTCGATTTTAAGATTTTAGTCGCAGTTAAAACCTAATGTAAAATATAAAATAAATACATGACTTAAATTAAAGCGTAAAGTAAATAACGATAATGAAATTGCGAATAATAAAAATGCGATATAATAAAATTGCGATAATTAAAAAGTACGATAATTAAAAGTGCGATTAAATAACAATAAATAAAAGTGCGATAATTAGAAGTGCAATTAAATATAAAATAAAGGAAATTAAATATGAAATAAAAGAATTATGCTTATTTAAACTTCCGTAATCATGATGTTTGACGTGTTGATTTTAGTTTTATGCCCATGGGTTAATTGTCCTTTGTCCTGGATTATTCAATATGTCCGTCTGGTTTTTGTCCATAACAGTCCATCAGTCATAAATATAAATTGCGAGTGTCCTTGTCAAATTATTATTATACCCGAAGTTAAATATTCTAACTAATTGGGGATTCGAATTGTAACAAGGTTTTAATACTTTGTTTAATGAATACACCAGGTTATCGACTGCGTGTAAACCAAGGTTTTACTACTTTGTTAACAATTACACCAATTACCCTTGAATGTAATTTCACCCCTGTTTTAATTATTCTAGTGGCTATTAATCCATTCCCGTGTCCGGTTAAATGAACGATTATTCGTACATATAAATACCCCGCCCATCGTGTCCGATCGAGTGTATATGGTAATTTATAAGGACGCCCAATTGTAAATCTTTATATTAACATTAACAAACTTTCATTTAGTTAAACAAATATAAAGCCCATTAATAGCCCATAGTCTAATTTCCACAAGTGTCGTTCTTTTGTCCAAACCCCAATTATGGTACAAAGCCCAATTACCCAATTTTAGTAATTAGCCCAACATCATGATTACTTCGTTTTAAATAAGCATAATAATAACTTAGCTACGAGACATTAATGTAAAAAGGTTGAACATAACTTACAATGATTAAAAATAACGTAGCGTTACACGGACAGAATTTCGAATTACACCCTTACAACATTCGCTAACATACCCTTATTATTAGAATTATAATTAAAATTAAAATATAAATTATAAATATAAATATAAATTTTACGTATGAAGAGGAAGAAAAATATATGAAATTTGATCAGAATTCGGTTGGCTTTATAGCCAGAGTTGAAAATTGGGGCTCCGCGACTCGCGGCAAAATGCCCTTCAAACTCCGCGAGTCGCGGAGATAGAAATTACAGCTCAGTCCTTGGAGTTTCTCTGCCGACGGTTTTATATATATAAATATAATATATATATAATTAATATAATTAATTATATATTATATTATATTTATATACATAGTTAACTTGTAATTTTTAGTCCGTTGCGTCGAGCGTTAAGAGTTGACTCTGGTCCCGGTTCCGGATTTTCGAACGTCCTTGCGTACAATTTTATATTTTGTACTTTGCGTTTTGAATCTTGTACTCTTGTGATTTCGAGACGTTTCTTATCAATAATTGGAACCTTTTTGATTGTCTTTTGTACTTTTGAGCTTTTTGGTCGTTTGCGTCTTCAATTCGTCGAATCTGTCTTTTGTCTTCACCTTTTATTATTTAAACGAATATCACTTGTAAATAGAACAATTGCAACTAAAAGCTTGTCTTTCTTGAGGAATAATGCTATGAAATATATGTTCGTTTTTAGCATTATCAAATATTCCCACACTTGAGCGTTGCTTGTCCTCAAGAAATATTGTCTTGAAATACTAGAATCACTTCTTTATTCTTCACACTTTGTACATCAGTGATTTCTATACGGTGGTATAAACAATGGTAGTAACGATATGGTTTACAGTCCCACATGACTATAAAAATTTAGATCCATTAAGGAAATTGGATCTTTATGAAAACATTTGATCTTTTGAAATCTAGTTTTTACCCTAGATAAGTTTTCCGGGATAACCCTTTACCGGTGTTTGCAAAATATTTTTATGGATTTGGTGGGTTTCAGATTTGAAAATTTTAGCTCAAAACTTGTGGTTTTGTGTCACCCACTTGCTAACCTTGTATTTGGAAAGCAACACATCCAGTTTACTTGTTCCGTATATTACCTTTCGGCAAACTACCATCCGGTTGTAAAGGAAAGCGTTGAACAAGCAACTGTTAAGGCAATGTCCCGTGACATGCTTTTGATTATGGTCTATAACGTGTCGGACGCAATTACTATCCTTGGTAGGAGCAATAGTAAAGCTCACCCTTATAATTTGTCGGTTTGGCACAAAGTCCTGTCTTTGACCATGCTATGCAACCACCGTTCTTACGGTTGACACCCGATTTAGTTCAGGTGACCTAATGAATTCCAGGTGAATTCCTAGGATTTTACGTTCAATGGTAATGAACGTATTGAAAATGGGTTTTCAGAAAACAAATCGGTTTGTATTTTTGATCAAAATATTTTCTCGTTCAAGCTCGAGTTTAGATATCATCGAATTCCATGAGTTTGTAATTCTCAATCTTTAAGGTCAATCTCTAGGATTGAGTAATATCAGTCTTAAAAGCTGATTTTTAATCTTTAAGGAGATTATCCTTTCTGGGGATCTGATTCATTAGTCTTATCCAGCTAATTTGCATGGTGCCCCCCCATTGTACGAGATAAATCCTTCTCATGGTTAGGATAAATCTGACCACATGGTGACCCTGTTTAATGCTGAGGTCCGTGGATTTCCTGCTGATTTTAGTGATGACTTTTCTAGATTTTTCGTCAACCTACAGCTGGTCTGAACGACAACTTCATGACCTAAATCAAGAAGTGCGTTTCTTTTTCGGAAGACTTTACTTCCTTTTAATGATGGAATTGATTCATCGTGTAGATCCATCTCTTCTTTTCTTTCATCGGGTAAAACAGTTTAGTTTAGTCCAAAGCAAAAGTATTTTCAGTTATTTGTTACAGATATATGTGACATATGTTTAAAATAACTTGGTAAATTTTCCCACACTTGGCTTTTATTTTCCTTTTTATCGTCCTCTATTCCATTTTAAATGAATTTTAACATTTTAGTTTGTTTCTCAATTTATGTCCTTTCCGAGGTAACAATAATTTCGGTGTTAAAACCTAGTTTTATCGTTCATAAATATGTATAAACATGATTTTGAATTCATTTAATTGAAAATTTTGAAAAATTTTACTAGAATTGGGTAGTCAGTATATAAGACCAGGGCTGTTCTTTATTATCAGAGAGCACTAGATTCTAATACAACTACTGCTTTACTAGTATTTTTAATGGTAACCAAGTGTAAAAAATTTTAAAATCCGAAAGAATTTAACCCCTTCCCACACTTAAGATCTTGCAATGCCCTCATTTGCAAGAAATCAGTAACAATTTAAATTATTGAGGGTGATTTGTGTGAAAATGATTAAATTTTTACCAAAGTTTCCAAATATATTGGCGTTTGTTTGCTGAATGATAAATGGTGCACATCATTTGTTCATTCCGTCTTGTTGTTATTTCACATATATTTTGCATCTTGTCGTCAAAATTAGTTGCTTTTGCTGAACTTAATGCCAGTCTTTGAAAATGCGTTGTTTTACCCTGTTGTGTACATAAGATAAAATGCAAACATATATACATATTTTTGAAGTTTGGTATATTACCCCACATTCAAAAATTATTAAAATCTAAGAATAAAAGTTAGATAATTATAAAAATGATTACAATATTAACAAAAATATTAAATGCATCAATAATTACAAATTACAAAATAATAAAAAATAATAAGTAAACTAAGGATGATATTGGTACCAATAGGGGTTCCACGCATAACCATAAGTGCTATAGAATGCTTCGGCAGGGTCATACGTAGGATATGGTGGCTGCATCTCTATCGACCAAGGAGGGAAGACGGGTTTCGGTGTAGGAATATAGTTTCTACCTATATGTTGGCAATGCGCTATGATCTGGTTCTGATGAACTTGCCAATCTTCAAATGCTCTCTGTCTAGCATTTTCGTATTCCTGAGAAGCTATAAACCTATGCATTTCTTGCATCTCATTCCCCCCTCCTACATTACCTTGCTGCTGGTTTCTCTCTACCTGTGGATGTCTACCATTGTATCGTACTGCGGCGTTATTTCGCCGCTTCAAAACTTTCGCACCATGGTATACATTTAAACCTATAGTGTCGCGAGGTTCCGGCTCTTCTACTAATAATCCCCCCCGACTTATATCCACACCGAGATATTCACCAATCAAAGTAATAAAAATACCACCTCCTATTATGCTATGTGGACGCATCCCCCGAACCATAGCTGATAAATAATAACCCACACAATATGGTATACTTACAGCGCTCTGTGGGTCTCGAATACACATATGGTAAAACAAATCTTGTTCATTTACCTTTTCTTTGTTTTTACCCCTTTGTGTAATCGAATTAGCTAAAAACCTATGTATTACTCTTAATTCGGCTCTATCTATATCCAAATAAGAGTAGTTTCCCCCTTTGAAACGGTGATGGCTTGTCATTTGACTCCACACACCGTGTGTATCAAAATTCTCATCTATCTTTCTACCGTTTAGTATCAATCCTCTACAATCGGCAGACGCTAACTCCTCAGGCGTATATATACGTAAAGCCTGAGCCATGTCCAGTAAAGACATGTGGCGCATCGAACCGCCTAACAAAAATCTAATAAAAGAACGATCGGTTAAACTAGCTACCCGATCATTCAACTCTATACTACATAACAACTCTTCACACCATACTTTATATACAGGTCTGCGTATGGTGAATAAACATATCCAGTTATTAAAAGAAGAATTACCATACCTCTGTACAAGTAATTCTCTAATTGGCCCGGCCAATTCTACAGCTTCCAAGGGTCCCCATTCTATGACCCTCGGTACCTCAACAACCTTGGAATGAAGAGTATGCAAACCCCGTTGATATTTTGGATAATCTATCCAAAGTCTGTCAAATCTCAGGTTCGGGTGCAACTCTTCCAAATGCATATCGGAAAAGGTCATGACTGGATGAGGTACATCCTGCTTGTAGTAGTTATCTACCTCCTGTTGTTCCAAATTCTCAGCAGGAGCATGGCGGGCTTGGGATGAAGATTCACCCCTTTCATTCTGCAAAACACATCAAACACAAATTTTGTGCATCCAAATATGCATTAGTGTCAGCAAAATCATCAATCAAAATAATTACAATGACATTATCAATTTATATCAAACTTAAGCTCATTTTCACATTTTTATCAAATCTATACTTTTTCAAATAAGCATATACGAAAATTTTCGCCAAGTTCATAAGCATTCAACTCAAATAACATGTCAAAATAGTATTTTTGCAGTTTTTGTGTGTGGGAGCTGATCAGTTCGTGCAGCTCTCTATATTTTTTTTTCTGTAATTTGGTCCCTCCGCGAGTCGCGGAGATTTAGGCTCCAAACTCCGCGAGTCGCGGAGTTTGGTATTTTTTTTTTTTTTTTTTTTTTTTTTTATAATCATTAACTTATTAAAACAATTTAGTAATTAATTTTAAAATTTTGTTTCCCTTGTTATTTAGGACGAGGTCGTTTCGGATCGATGTCCTAGTCCGTCCCTCGACAAAATTTTAAAATTTGTCTTTTTGTAGCGATTGTTTTAAAAGCTAAGATTTTTGGGTTTTTTAATTTTTTTTGGCATACTTTAAATCAATAAGATTAAAAATAATGATAATAAAAGTTCTCGTCCCTCTCTCGGGTAAAGCAATTTCGGTTCAAAGACCTAGTCTTCAACTTACGACGAATTTTAAAAATCATATTCTTAACTTAATGAGATAAAGTAAATTTTTGTTTTTAAATTCACACAACTTAAATATAAAATTCAAAATTAAAAATTAAAAATTCACACCAAACTTAAAATTTGAAATGCATAAAATTAAAATTTCATATTTTAAAAATTAAAAATTCACACCAAACTTAATTTAAAAATTCATAAATTCATACCAAACTTATATTAATTTTTCAAATATTTACAATTTTAAATATATTGTTTTTACAAAGTTTACAATATTAATTTAAGATTTAAATATTAATTTTAAAAACATAATAAAATTAAAAATCTTTTTGTCTTTTTATCCCACTTTAATCAATCAAATATTATTAAAAATATGCGCCCCTCTTTTCGGTAAAGTAATTTCGGTTCCAAGACCTAATTTAACTCATGACGAATTTTTGAAATATTTTGGGTTGATTGATTAAAGATATTTATACCTTAAGAATAAACGTTGAATTTCGCAGTGATGTAATAAATTTTTGAATGATATCAATAATTTCGGTCGCCAAACCTAATTTTATTTAATACCAATTTAATACTTTTTAGCGAACAAATTAGCGTTTATTATCAAAAGGTTAAAAATAAAAATAAAAATAAAAACTGTACAGACATACCTGTGAAATAGATTTCTTAGTTATATGATCTATTATATTCATAAGATAGTCGGTTTAATTGGTTTTCCATGGCTGCATAGGCGTAACCTCGAGCATTCATTGTCTTTTCTTCTAAACATATGAACGGTCCGTCTCTGCATAAAGTAACAAATTCGGTATTTGAATAGGTTTGATTATTTGAACATTTACCTCCATGTGACCATTTTCCGCATTTGTGACATCGTTCTAGGTGTCGTGCTCTTCTTTTCGCTGCATATTTTGATTTTCCTTTACCAAATTGTAACTTATTATCTTCGCATCTGGATCCTTTTCTAACTCCGTCCATTCTTTCTCTGATTACTGATACTAATTCACTCGGGAGTATGTCATTATTTCTTTTAGTGATCAAAGCGTGTAGCATTAGACCATGGTTTAGTTCACAGGCAGTCTTCATTTTGTAAAAACCTAAAAAAAATAAAAATTCAGAATGGGGGGGAGAAGACTAGTTCTTTAGGGTCTGCTAGGGAAAGACCATACGTGTTCCATTTTCGAGAACTACACGAAAACAGACAATCTAACTCTAACAGAAATACATATTATCCTTTAAAGACTTGATTCTCCCCACACTTAGTTAGCTGTGGTGTCGAAATTGTGATTAACTTCGTTGTCGACTTCCATCGGACCATGTATGTAATGTTTAACTCTGTGACCATTAACTTTAAATTCAATCCCATTTGAATTTATTAATTCTATCGTTCCGTATGGGAAAACTCTTTTGACTATGAATGGTCCAGACCATCTTGATTTCAATTTTCCAGGAAATAGCTTGAATCGTGAATTGAAAAGAAGAACTCTGTCTCCTTCTTTAAATTCTTTTGAACTTCTGATTCTTTTATCATGCCATTTCTTCGTTCTTTCTTTATAGATTAACGAATTTTCGTATGCTTCATGTCTTAATTCTTCTAATTCGTTTAGTTGACTTAATCGTAGACGTCCGGCTTCATGTAAATCAAGATTACATGTCTTCAAAGCCCAAAATGCTTTGTGTTCAATTTCTACTGGAAGATGACATGCTTTTCCATAAACAAGTCTAAAAGGTGTGGTTCCAATTGGAGTTTTGTAGGCTGTTCTAAAAGCCCAGAGTGCATCCTCCAATTTAATGGACCATTCCTTTGAATTTGATCCTACGGTTTTCTCTAGAATACGTTTTAAAGCTCGGTTGGTATTTTCAACTTGTCCACTTGTTTGTGGATGATATGCTGTGGAGATTTTATGAGTTACTCCATATCTTTTAAGAACTTTCTCAAGTTGATTATTACAGAAATGAGTACCCCGATCACTTATTAAAGCTTTCGGTGTTCCAAACCTTGCAAAAAGACGTTTTAAAAAGTTGACTACAACTCGTGCATCGTTAGTTGGGAGAGCTTGTGCTTCCGCCCATTTAGATACATAATCAATGGCTACGAGTATATATAAATTATTATGAGATTTTGGAAATGGACCCATAAAGTCAATACCCCAAATGTCAAATACTTCACATACTTGGATGACATTTTGTGGCATTTCATCACGTTGATTTATTTTTCCGGCCCTTTGACATGCATCACAGGATTTGCAAAGAAGGTGTGCGTCTTTGTAAATTGTAGGCCAATAGAATCCAGCTTCATAAATTTTTCTTGCTGTTAGTTGAGGCCCATAATGCCCTCCTGTTGGTCCTGTGTGACAATGGTTTAAAATTTTACTAGCTTCATCTCCAAATACACATCGGCGTATTATTCCATCGGGACAACTTTTAAACAGATGTGGATCTTCCCAGAAATAGTGTTTTATATCACTGAAGAATTTCTTTCGTCTTTGGTACGATAATCCTTTTTCAAGGAATCCACAAACTAAGTAGTTTGCATAGTCTGCAAACCATGGGATTTCTTTATAATCTATCTTCAATAGATATTCATCAGGAAAGTTGTCTTGTATGGCCGATTCATTCAGAACTTCTAATTCGGGATTTTCAAGACGAGAAAGATGATCAGCGGCGAGATTTTCTGCTCCTCTTTTATCTCGGATTTCAATATCAAACTCTTGTAAGAGTAAGATCCAACGGATTAATCTTGGTTTAGCATCTTGTTTTGAAAATAGGTATCTAAGAGCAGAATGGTCGGTATAGACCACCGTTTTTGCTAGAACGAGATATGATCGAAATTTGTCAAAAGCAAAGACAATAGCAAGGAGTTCTTTTTCAGTAGTTGTATAGTTCGTTTGTGCTCCTTGTAATGTATTACTAGCATAATATATAGGTTGAAATCGTTTTTCAATCCTTTGTCCTAAAACGGCTCCCATTGCAAAATCACTTGCATCGCACATTAGTTCAAATGGTAGATTCCAATTTGGTGTTATCATGATCGGTGCATTAGTGAGTTTTTCTTTAAGAATATTAAAAGATTTGATACATTCATCTGAAAAGATAAATGGCGCATCCTTTTCTAGGAGTTTATTCATAGGAGTGGCAATTTTAGAAAAATCTTTTATAAAACGTCGGTAAAAACCGGCATGCCCTAGAAAACTCCTAACTCCTCTAACATTGGTGGGATGTGGAAGTTTAGCAATTACATCTACTTTAGCTCTATCCACTTCAATTCCTTCTTTTGAAATTTTATGTCCAAGAACGATGCCTTCTTTAACCATGAAATGGCATTTCTCCCAATTAAGTACTAGATTTGATTTTTCGCATCTAATTAGCATTCATTCCAGATTAACTAGACATGATTTAAATGTATCACCGAAGACTGAAAAGTCATCCATGAATACTTCCATGCATTCTTCTATCATGTCGTGAAAAATCGCCATCATACACCTTTGAAAGGTTGCAGGGGCGTTACAAAGTCCAAATGGCATGCGTTTGTAAGCAAAAGTACCATAAGGGCACGTAAATGTGGTTTTCTCTTGATCTTCGGGTGCTATTGGAATTTGAAAATATCCGGAAAATCCATCTAGAAAACAATAGTAACTATTTCCGGCTAATCTTTCCACCATTTGATCTATGAAAGGTAAGGGAAAGTGATCTTTTCTGGTGGCGTCATTTAATTTTCTATAATCAATACATACACGCCATCCTGTTACAGTCCTAGTAGGAATAAGCTCATTTTTCTCATTTGTAATGACAGTCATGCCACCCTTCTTAGGCACGCATTGAACTGGGCTTACCCATGGACTATCAGAAATTGGATATATCAAACCTGCATCTAGCAGTTTAATAATTTCCTTTTTAACTACATCTTGCATATTAGGATTTAGTCTTCGTTGGCGTTGCACATACGTTTTATGACCTTCTTCCATAAGGATTTTATGTGTGCAATACGAAGGACTTATTCCTTTAATATCATGAATCTTCCATGCAATGGCTGGTTTATGAGCTTTCAACACAGAAATGAGCTGTGATTTCTTATTTTCAGTAAGAGAAGACGATATTATTACAGGTAATTCAGATTCACCATGTAAATAAGCGTATTCCAAATGGTTTGGAAGTGGCTTTAATTCTAATTTCGGAGGTTCTTCTATCGATGATTTATATCGATATCTGTCTTCTTCTTTTAGCATTTGAATTTCTTCTGTTGTTGGTTCATATCCATTAGCTATAAGTGTAGCTAACATTTCAGCTTCATCAATTGGTTCATTACCTTCTCCTAAAGAACATTCTCCTGTTCCTTGTAATTCTGGAAATTCTTCTAATAATTCTGCATGTGCATCTATAGTTTGAATATAATAACATGTATCATCTGCAGATTGTGGTTGTTGCATTGCTCTATCCACTGAAAAGGTAACACTCTCATCCTCTATACTTAGGGTCAATTTCTTACCGAACACGTCTATCATTGCTTTAGCCGTGTTTAAGAATGGTCTTCCTAATATGAGAGGAACTTGAGAATCTTCTTCCATGTCCAAAACAACAAAATCTACTGGAAATACTAAAGTACCAACTTTAACTAGCATGTTTTCCATTATCCCTCTAGGATATTTTATTGATCTATCGGCTAGTTGTATGCTTATTCTGGTTGGTTTCAATTCTCCAAGGTCTAGTTTAGCGTATAGTGAATACGGCATTAGATTTATACTAGCACCTAAGTCTGCCAATGCTTCTATTGAACTAAGACTACCCAGAAAACATGGAATTGTGAAACTTCCTAGATCAGATAGTTTTTCTGGTATCTTATTCAACAGCACTGCTGAACAATTAGCATTCATAGTAACAGCCGAGAGTTCTTCCATTTTCTTTCTATTTGAGATCAGATCTTTCAAGAATTTAGCATATCTTGGCATTCCTGAAATCACATCAATGAAAGGAAGATTTACATTTATCTGTTTAAACATATCCAAGAATTTGGATTGCTCGGCTTCAAGTTTCTCTTTCTTCATTTTACTCGGGTAAGGAAGTGGTGGTTGGTATGGTTTAACATAAGGTTTATCCTTAACTGTGTTATCTTCATTAACCTTTTCAACTACCGGTTCTTTTTCCTTATCTTGATCAGGTTGTGGTTCTTGTGGAGTAGGAATAGTTTCATCAGAAGTTACAGGTATTTCAGGTGGTTTAAGTGTTGTACCACTTCTTGTGGTAATGGCTTTAGCTGTTTCATTCCGGGGGTTAGCGTTTGTATCACTAGGTAGACTTCCCGGTTTTCTTTCACCTATTAACCTTGCTAGGTTACTTACTTCTTGTTCCAGATTTTGAATAGAAGCTTGTTGATTTCTAAATGCTTGAGCATTTTGTTCATTGGTTTGTTTTTGAGATGTGAAAAACTGTGTTTGAGTTTCAACTAGTTTCGTCATCATATCTTCTAAATTCGGCTTTTTATCATCGGTTTGTTGTGGTGGTTTGTTTTGAAAATTCGGTCTTTGCTGATTGTAAGTATTATTGGATACTTGTTGATTGCTAGGACCTTGTTGGTTGTTGTATGGAATATTTCGGTTATAATTCTGGTTTTGATTGTAAATCGGTCTTGGCGGTTGATAATTATTCTGATAATTATTTCCAGGCCTTTGGTTTATGTATGAAATATTCTCTCTTTGTTCCATTGTTAATTCAATACTGAGACAATCTTTTGTCAAATGTGGTCCTCCACACTGCTCACAACTAATTCGTATAGCATGAATATCTTTAGTCATCTTTTCCATTCGTCTCTCGAAAGCATCTATCTTTGCCGAAATGGAATCTAAATCATGGCTAGAATCGGCTCTAGCTGCTTTAGATGATCTAATGATATCTTTTTCTTGGTGCCACTCATGCGAGTGGGAAGCAGTATTATCAATAATTTTGTAAGCATCAGTTTCGGTTTTCTTCATAATAGAACCACCAGCTGCTATATCTATGTCTTTTCTTGTAGTGATGTCGCATCCTCGGTAGAATATTTGTACTATTTGACAGGTGTCTAAACCATGTTGCGGACATCCTCTTAATAACTTTCCATATCTTGTCCACGCCTCATATAGAGTTTCATTTGGTTTCTGTGTGAACGTAACAATTTCTGCTTGAAGTCTTACGGCTTTAGATGCAGGAAAAAATTGTTTACGAAATTTGTCAATTAAAACGTCCCATGTATCGATCGCCCCTTCAGGTAACGATTCCAACCAATCTTTGGCTTCTCCCTTTAAAGTCCAGGGAAATAACATGAGATATATCTGTTCATCCTCCACTTCTCGTATTTTAAATAGTGTGCAGATCCTATTAAAGGTACGTAGATGTTCATTTGGATCTTCCTTCGGCGCACCACTAAATTGGCATTGATTAGTCACCATGTGTAGAATTTGTCCTTTGATTTCATAATCTGGCGCATTAATGTCTGGATGGGTAATTGCGTGACCTTGGCCAGTGCGTTTAGCTCTCATTCGGTCTTCCATACTTAAAGGTTCCAGATTCTCCATAATTGAATTTGTTGAATCGGTATCAATAGATGATTCTGATTTAATAGTTCGTTCCTCAACAATCTCTGTTTGAATGATTGGTGGTTCCGGAGGAAAGTTTAATGGTTCAGGATCTACGAACCGTTCCTGAATATTCTCTGGATTCTCAATTGTGAGGTTGGGTTCAAAAAATGGATTATCGGAAATTTGAACTGAAGTACTTGGTCGACTGGATGACGATTCTAAAGAAAAATCAACGGCGGTTATATTTGTTAAACGATGTCTTGATCTAGTTACAGGTGGTGAACGTACAAAAGGTGATGAACGTCTTGCTCGGTGCATTCACTGAATATCCTATTAGTTTTTAAAAGGAAAGAAAAATTATAATAAGTTATCCAATCAATAGACTTTTCTGATTTTGCCCACGTTTCGAATAGCCAAAAGATGCAGCAGAGGGGCAGGATTCGTTTGGTCTCAATATAATTGAGGACTGTTTGGCTCCAATAACCCGGTCCACGTACAAATCCAACTATTACTACGAACCAGAAAATTTTGATGTCTATTAATTTAACCACTTAAAATAAATTTTCGTAATTTTAAGAAATTTAGATAAGAAGTAGAAAAAATTCTAAGTCCTAAAAACTAGAATAGCGAGAAATAAGAGAGAAAAAGAGTTCGTCGCCAAAGGTCGAAAAAGAGAAAAAAAAATGGTTGAAAAATAAAAGGTGACGGAAAAATAAAAGAAACTTATAAAAACTTAAAAATACTTAACTAACCTAACCTTATTACTACAACTAACTTAAAATTATAATCGCAAATTGAAATTACTAATTGGAATGATAATTGGTACATAGTAAAAGGTGTCTAAAAATATTAAAGCTTACAGGAAAAACTAAATCCCAAATGGAAATAACTTAAAAAGAAACTAAAACTTAAAAAGGCGTCGCAAAATTCTAAAGCACCTAAATCTTAGTCTAAAGAAAAAGCACTTAAGGAATTCTATGGCAAAGCCTAAAAATCTAGGAGTAAAAATAACTATAGCAAAAACTAAGTTTAAAATTAATTATGAGCTAAAAAAAAATACAAATATTACGATACAACGATTAAAAAGGTACAAAATATAAAAATATACAAAAAGTTGTAAAAAGTACAATTTTTATAAAAATATTATTTTTATATTATTTATTTAATAAAACTACAAATTTTACAATTTAATAAAACTAATTAATACTAAATACATAAATAAATAAAAAGTAAAAATAAAACTAAAACTAATAATAATAATAATAATAATAATTAGGTTTAATAATTAATATTAATAATAATTCGTAATTAATGCTCGATTAGGGCTTCCTGTGCGCGTGTCAGATTAGCTCCGCGAGTTGCGGTGATTAATGAGGAAAACCCCGCGAGTCGCGGGGTTCAGAATTTGAGCTGACAGATTTATCTTTTTACGCGTTTTTCTTTTTTTTTTTTTTTTTTTTTATTTTTTCTGTTTTCTTAAATAAATAAAAGAATTTAAAATAAAACTTATATTTTTATAAACTAAAATAGAAATAAAGAAACTTATAAAACTTAAATATTTAACAAAATCTTAAAAATACTAATATTTTTGTTTTTCTTTTTATATTTTCGAATATTTAAAACGTATTTTTACAAAAACAACTTTTAATAAAAGTAACTAAAAATCTTTTTTTTTTTTTTATATATTAGCGTTGCGCTTCCGGCTTTTAAGATAGTTCCCCGGCAGCGGCGCCAAAAATACTTGATGTCAAAGCTAAGGTGTATATAAAATAGCTTATATTTTACTAGGAAAAACTATTAAATACGATACAATTTTACACAAGATATTTATTTATTTATAGAATGGATATACTTAAACCTTGCTACAACACTTATAGGCAGTGTACCTAATCGTACAGTAGTGTAGTTTTTAGTAAGTCCGGTTCGTTCCACAGGGAAATCTTTAAACAAAGCTCAACGCTATATTAGTTTACTTTTATAAAAATACAAATATATATATAGGTAATATTATTATTATAAAGGGGAGTTTTTACCGTTTAATGACCGGTTTGTCGATTTTAAGATTTTAGTCGCAGTTAAAACCTAATGTAAAATATAAAATAAATACAAGACTTAAATTAAAGCGTAAAGTAAATAACGATAATGAAATTGCGAATAATAAAAATGCGATATAATAAAATTGCGATAATTAAAAAGTACGATAATTAAAAGTGCGATTAAATAACAATAAATAAAAGTGCGATAATTAGAAGTGCAATTAAATATAAAATAAAGGAAATTAAATATGAAATAAAAGAATTATGCTTATTTAAACTTCCGTAATCATGATGTTTGACGTGTTGATTTTAGTTTTATGCCCATGGGTTAATTGTCCTTTGTCCTGGATTATTCAATATGTCCGTCTGGTTTTTGTTCATAACAGTCCATCAGTCATAAATATAAATTGCGAGTGTCCTTGTCAAATTATTATTATACCCGAAGTTAAATATTCCAACTAATTGGGGATTCGAATTGTAACAAGGTTTTAATACTTTGTTTAATGAATACACCAGGTTATCGACTGCGTGTAAACCAAGGTTTTACTACTTTGTTAACAATTACACCAATTACCCTTGAATGTAATTTCACCCCTGTTTTAATTATTCTAGTGGCTATTAATCCATTCCCGTGTCCGGTTAAATGAACGATTATTCGTACATATAAATACCCCGCCCATCGTGTCCGATCGAGTGTATATGGTAATTTATAAGGACGCCCAATTGTAAATCTTTATATTAACATTAACAAACTTTCATTTAGTTAAACAAATATAAAGCCCATTAATAGCCCATAGTCTAATTTCCACAAGTGTCGTTCTTTTGTCCAAACCCCAATTATGGTACAAAGCCCAATTACCCAATTTTAGTAATTAGCCCAACATCATGATTACTTCGTTTTAAATAAGCATAATAATAACTTAGCTACGAGACATTAATGTAAAAAGGTTGAACATAACTTACAATGATTAAAAATAGCGTAGCGTTACACGGACAGAATTTCGACTTACACCCTTACAACATTCGCTAACATACCCTTATTATTAGAATTATAATTAAAATTAAAATATAAATTATAAATATAAATATAAATTTTACGTATGAAGAGGAAGAAAAAGATATGAAATTTGATCAGAATTCGGTTGGCTTTATAGCCAGAGTTGAAAATTGGGGCTCCGCGACTCGCGGCAAAATGCCCTTCAAACTTCGCGAGTCGCGGAGATAGAAATTACAGCTCAGTCCTTGGAGTTTCTCTGCCGACGGTTTTATATATATAAATATAATATATATATAATTAATATAATTAATTATATATTATATTATATTTATATACATAGTTAACTTGTAATTTTTAGTCCGTTGCGTCGAGCGTTAAGAGTTGACTCTGGTCCCGGTTCCGGATTTTCGAACGTCCTTGCGTACAATTTTATATTTTGTACTTTGCGTTTTGAATCTTGTACTCTTGTGATTTCGAGACGTTTCTTATCAATAATTGGAACCTTTTTGATTGTCTTTTGTACTTTTGAACTTTTTGGTCGTTTGCGTCTTCAATTCGTCGAATCTGTCTTTTGTCTTCACCTTTTATTATTTAAACGAATATCACTTGTAAATAGAACAATTGCAACTAAAAGCTTGTCTTTCTTGAGGAATAATGCTATGAAATATATGTTCGTTTTTAGCATTATCACTACCCGTTAAAATATTTTCATCATTAACAGTTTGTACGGAAGAATTTTTAATTACAATCTTTATGAAAATATACTTGCATATATATTTTCTTCAGATGTAATTATGGATTTAATGAGTCAATAAGATATTAAATTCATTTGATTTATCGTTAATACTAGATTACATAATCTCTAAAACTTTAGAAATTTCATAATCACCATGTCGAATGAAAATAAATGAGATAGGACGATACGTAAAGCGAAGATAATCGATATGTAGAGCAAAGATCATACTCGAAGTACAGATGGTGATATTGAGGCGTGTGATGTTGATATCCGAGGTATAGATTGAGATGTTGAGGTTTACGACGCGGTTGTGGTTGGAGATGATAAGGGTACTGTTGGCGTTGATGGTGGTGGTGCTGATTATGCTGCTGGTGCTGCTGCTGGTGTTTGCAACCTTCGCACCATGTTCTCCAAAGTCGTCACGCGAGCGCGAAGTTCGTTAACTTCTGCTAGTACACCGGGATGATTGGCGGTTGGAGAGATCGAATGAACAAGATTCGAGATATAGGATATTATATAATCGTGACGGGATACTCTAGAAATAAGCGATAAAATGGTGTTTCGAATAGGTTCGTCGGTAAGTGCTTCAGGTTCATCGCCAAGAGGGAAATTTGGTGGATGGAAGGGATCGCCTTCTTCCTGTCTCCAGTGATTTAGTATATTACGAACCCATCAGATGAATTGGGGATGGATGATTGGTTGATTCATTCTGGTAACACTGCTTTCGGAGCTGGAGTGGGACTCCATATCGGAATCCGAGAGGCTTGGACTAGTGGTGAGTTCCATTTTGCTCGGTTAGATAAAGAGTTTTTGGTATGAAATGAAATTCGGATATCGGATGATATTCTAATTACATAGAATATCTATGTATAGTACGGAAGATCTCGTAGATTACGGAAAGAATTAAGGAAACGTGTCAGATAAAGTCTACAGTAACAGATACGCTAAGATATGAATTTATCTATACACTATCTATCAAATAAGTGCAAGAAGTCGTGTCTAGACTTAGGACTAATAAGCAGGTAAATTTTCCACTAGGAATGATAAACAATACTTATAATATACAGCTAAGGTCGAAGTCCAGACTTGCTAATGCATCCTAACAACTATCAGTTAGACAAACTAACGCAAGGCCTGATTCGATAAGACCACCGCTCTGATACCAACTGAAAGCACCCGTCCTAATCCACCTGGACGAAGTCATCAACATTTGGTCCCATTGCGATGATCGGCTCCAAGTAATGTCCATATATTGAGCAAATGCACAGCGGAAGACTTAATTCGTACCTGAGAATAAACATGCTTTAAAGTGTCAACCTAAAGGTTGGTGAGTTCATATGTTTATCATAACAATCATTTCAATATGTTAATAGACCACAAGATTTCATAATCATAAACATAATACACTCGCAAGTGTATGTAAAGCATTCTAAGTGGTTGAGCACTTGGTAACCATACTTAACATTTAATCAACGTTGCATATTCCCTTTATTATGAAATCTCACTACACCGTACCAAGTGTAGTCACCAAAACGAAGTACTGTGCAACCGTTGAATACTGGTCGTCCAGTTCGGTTGGGGTTGTCAAGCCCGATAGATCTATCAACAGGATTCGCGTTTACAATACTCATGTAAATAGTAGTTACCAAGCTACAGGGAGAATATGCCAGTGGTACAACTCAATGTAGAATGTATTTTAAGTACTTGTGTCTAGTTCGTAAAGCATTTATAAAAACAGCGCATGTATTCTAAGCCCAAAAATATATATTGCAAAAGCAATTAAAAATGGAGCAAATGAAACTCACCTAATGTATTTTGTAGTAAAAATACATATGACGACATTTTACAAATGTAGGGTTGACCTCGGATTCACGAACCTAAATCATTTGTGTATATTAATACATATAATCATAATTAAACAATTTTATACATATTTAGTTATGTATTAGGATTTACTATTTATATATATGATTTAATTTTTAAAATATATTTATATTTTATTTGTAACTTATTTATAATAGCATTTTATTTAACAAGATAGTATTTAATATTAATATAGATGTACAATATATTGTTATATAAATGTCCTTTATTTATTGAAGTAATATTTTTTTAATACTAACATAGTAACAATAATAATAATGATAATAATAATAATAATAATAATAACGGTAAATAAGTAAACTGCCTCAAAATCTTTTCTAAAAAGAAAACGCCCCGAACCGGGCTCGAACCCAAGACCTCTCGTTTAACGTCAATACCCTTAAACCATTCTACCATTTCTGTCTTTCTTATTAAATGCGAATTCAATTCATATTTAACTTGTTTTATTTGGTTTCCAATTTCTTCTTCTTCCAAAACAATTCAAATCCATAATCCTCACATAAAATCATAATCATAACCGTGAATTACGATTACAATATCTTATTCATCGTCATCCATTAATCTCCTCGCGAACATCTTTCTTCATTATTTCGAAAATCATGATTTCATGTATCATTTCCATTTTCATTTTCTTTCGATAGAAACACAGAAGTATCAGTAAGGTGAGTGAAGAAAGTGATTATCAAGGTTGTTCCTGGTGGTTTTGATGGTGGTGATCTAGGGTTGTTGTAAAGGGAATTATGGTGGTTTGCAGGTTATCATCGAATCAGGAAGAGAGCAACAGAAATAGTGAATTGTCATGTGGGTTAGTCTGGCCCAACAGAAAGTCAGAAGCCCAACTGGAAAATTGATAGCCCAACTTGGATCGATTAATAAGGCAGGCTTTCGGCTTAAAAGGCAGTCCAGGACACTAAAAAAAATATCATGAATGGCCCCAACAATAAATAACAGCCTATTAGACAAAAGGATTTATAATCCTAAATCATGTATCTGCGTTTCTTTTTAATATGGAACCAAATTAAGCATCGTGGGACAATAGTTTGGCAAGGAAAGTTTAAAATGCACCGGCCACTACAAGTTCTCCATATTGCTTCGACATGATGTAGTGGGTGGGCCTTAGTGGAACAAAACAATCCATCTTTATTTCGTATCATTATCATTCACAGTTATCACTTCTCCCCTTTCTCTTATTTAATCACTCCTCTAATATCCAATCATTCACAGGTTTTGTTTTTTTTTTTTTTTAAATCATATGGAAACAAAATACTTCGGCTTCATAACAGCTATTAAGCTCCGAGAAGAAAGGAAGGAGGTAAATAAGTTGAAGATCACGGTGGCAGTGTTCATGTGAAGATCGAAAGAGTGGTGTTGTTAATGGTAGTTGTCTCGGCCCCTAGTTGAAAACGAATAGTACATCAGCTCCCTAGTTTCAGGTTTGATAGTAATAAGGTGTTTGGTTTTGGGTGCTCTTCGAACGTAACAGAAAGGGTGAAAAGAAGAAACAAAAATAGTTTATCATGGTGATATGGTGGAGAAAGTGATGGTTGGTTTGTAGGCGATTGATGGTGAGGGTGTTCATGCGATAATAACAATTAAGATAATGATTTTATGAAGATGATAATGGTACCCTTGATGGTGGTTTGGTTGGGTTACGATGACAACAGTAAACAATAATAGTGGATCGGTTTTGTGGTAAATTAAACGAAACGTATCAGATTTTACAGAACTTTCACGATGGTGTAGTGTTGATAGTGGGGGTTTTGAGTAGGTTTTTGATGATGAGGAAGAAACAGGATAGCATGTTCATTGTGGTTGTTCGATTAAACCGAATAGTGGTGGTTCAAACAACAACAACAACAAATAACGATGGTTGCTCGATGATTGATATGGTTGGTTCATGATAAGGATCGAGGTTGTAATAGAAACAGAAAAGTAAGGTGATTGCTCGTGGAGTTGATGGTTGAGCTCACAACGGAAAGTGGTGAGGTGTGCTGTGCGAATAGAATAAGAAAGCAGAAAGATGGTTCATGAGGATGATCAAAGTGGTTGTGTTAAAGTTCTCGGTGATGGGTGGCGAGAGGGGCGGTTGAGAAAGGAGAGGGAGATAGAGGTGTGATAGGCATATATCTATATGCATATGTGTTATATGTATATGTATATGTATATTTATATAATATGTGTTTGGAAGAAAACAAAAGAATATACAGTAATCTTAATTTAGATTTCTAAATTTACGGATGAATTGTTGTTATAAATTGCTTTCAATCCAATTAAACATAGTAACCTCCAAATATTTATCAATTAGGTACAGTTAAAATATAATATAATAATAATAATCAAATAAGAAAACGTGTAAAAAAAATAATGATTCTCAAATAATTCTTGACGAAAGTTTTCCCCCTAGTGACTATATCGTGTCTATTGCTAAACAGTTAACGTATAAAAGTGCTCCTAAAAATTTTAAATTTTTAGATTAAATATATTTAATTATTTCACTCATTACCCGTTTGAAACCTGGTCAAAAGGGTTCGAAAATTATTTATTTTCTGTCCCAATTTATATGTACGGAGTACAAAAACTTAGATTGAAAAGGTAAAAAAAAATATTTATCAAAACTATTATCTTTTTAATCAAATTTTGGACCAACATTTATTTAGAAATTTCATATATATATATATTAGACCTATTTTAAAAATTATTAAACGTCAACTGAAAGTTACAGACATTTATCATTTAAGCTCAAAATTAATTATATTTAATATACACTATGTATATGACTATGTATATGTATAAACAATTTTAAATAACAAAATTTGCTACGCAATTAAATATATATTAAATAATTAAATTAAATATAACAAAATATATATACTAGCAATATACATATATTATATATAAAATAATAGTTGTTATTACCATGTATTTATATATATACACAAATTTATATATATATCCACATATTTACAAGCAATGGTTCGTGAATCGCCGGGAATGGTCAAAGGATAATTGATTACATGAATATAGATTTCAAAATTTTCGAGACTTAACATTTCAGATTTTGCTTATCGTATCGGAAACATATAAAGATTAAAGTTTAAATTTGGTCGGAAATTTCCGGGTCATTACATCTATCAACTGTATATGATTATAATTGAAATTACTGTACATATTATTAACTGGCCATAGTGTTTGATTCTACTTTATCTAAAACCTATATGTAAATATATATACATGAACATAGACAGATATATTATATACTTGTACATATGCTTAATCAACCGAAGCACAAACCCATCATCTATATAAGTCCTTCCCTTTCTTCAACAACCTGGTAACACCCTAACACTACTATATCGCCACCCTAATCACCACCTTGTTGTTTTAATCTGCTCGAAACCCATTAAATCATCACCACTTCAAATCAAAAGATCAAACCCACTTGTTATTCTGCTTCTTGATCGACAAACCAAACCATCTCATCATCATTCTCTTTAGGCACGATACACTACTACTTCTTGCTCATTGTTGCAACCCTTCAAGAACCACCATAATTCATCATAGAACACCACTCAAACCCGCCACTAAACTAGATCATTTCTTGTTGTATCTACCTTTGAACTTCGGCATGTATCACTATAACCACAAACCCATATGTCGAGAACAACCATCACAGCCACCTCCTCCACCTGCAATTACTCACTGTACCTACTGCACCTTGCTTTTTCTGTTTCAAAACCATCATGGTATCCCTACTGTTGCAGCCACTGTTGTGTTTATTTATTTTTATTTATTTTGAACCGTCACCAACCACAACCGTGACCTTACAGCCATCACCGCTTATAATCACCACCATCTAGATGTTATACATTGCTGCTACTATTTTTTTTTCTGGTTCGAGCCAAACAAAAGATCACCATCGATCATCTCTTTTCCTCCCTCTTCTACAACCCAAGAACTACCGCTGCTATTTATTTTTTTCTTCTGTCGAACAAAGACAATTGAAACCAGGCTACTCCTATTCGATTTCTACTGCAGTTGTATGGATAAGTTGCTATTTAAAAGAATGATGATAAAGATTCCTGCAAGTTGATGTCATTTGATAATAACTATTCTAAAATTACTTTACACGTTTCTCCTCTTTTTCCTTTTTGAACCGACAAATTACTAAACAATTCACCCCACTTGTTGAATTGTGATTAAAGATTTAAAAAAAAGGGTTTGAGCAATCATACGGCCGATGCACTTTACCTTTTTTTTATTTAACGAAACCTATTAGACTTATGTTGGTGGACTAGCTTGATGGATCAAATTAATCATGCAAATGGGCTTCTCTTTAAACTAGCTAGGTTGTTCGATAACCTAAACCACATACCATTTCGGGGTTTGTCTTCCTGATATGAAACCATATTTAACATAATGATGAAATGATGATGATGATGGGCGGTTATAATCATAATATTGAGAAGATAATCGAATCGTTGATAATGATAATGATAATGATAACGATTTATGATGTTCTCAATGATGATCATGATACGATGCTATGATCATTAGTGCAGTGATGATGGTACGTGTTAATATATGATGATAATGATGTATGATGAAAACTAATGATGATGATGATCGAGTTATTTAAGAGGATGAAGAAAAATGGAAACATAATGAAAACGGGTTAAATAAAATTCGGTTATGAAATATTACAGAAAAACAGAAGTGGTGCAATGGTTTGAGGGTGTTGGGTTTAACCAAGAGGTCTCGGGTTCGAGCGCGGGCTGTGGCAATTCTTTTTAGGAAGCTTATTTAATCATTTAAAGGTAGTATTTTTATTATTATCAACAAAAGTATTATTAATAATATCATTATTATTATTAATATGATTATTAGTATTGTTATAATTAAACTTATTATCATTATTATCATTGGTAGTAAAATAGATATTTTTATAATTATTATTATTATTAAGAATTAAGTATTATTATTTTCATTACCATTATTATTAAATTATTCATTTTATTAAAAACTACTGTTATTATCACTATTATGAGATTCTTTATTAAAACTATCATTAATATTATCATTTAATAGAATTATTAATACTATTATTATTATTATTATTATTATTATTATTATTATTATTATTATTATTATTATTATTATTATTATTATTATTATTATTATTATTATTATTATTATTATTATTATTATTATTATTATTATTATTATTATTATTATTATTAATATTAGTATTATAATATTTATTATTTTATCACTAATAATATTATCTTAATATTATTAAAATACTATTTTAACAAACAAATGATATATATATATATATATATATATATATATATATATATATATATATATATATATATATATATATATATATATATATATATATATATATATATATATATATATATATATATATATATATATATAACAAAACAGAATTAATATTTTATTTAGTTAAAATATGTAAAAATGAATATATGAAATATATATGTTATTAATATAAAAATGATAAACTAATAAATTTACATATATATAAATTTATTCGATTACAATTATGTGTGTTAATATATATACAAATGATATAGGTTCGTTAATCCGAGGCCAACCCTACACTTGTTCAGTGCCGTCACATGTATTTTACTATGAAATACAGTATTGTGAGTTTCATTTGCTCTATTTTTTAATTGCTTTTGCAATATATAATTCTGGGCTGAGAATACATGCGTTGCTTTTATGTTTGACGAAATAGACATAATGTGAAGACCCGGGAATTTCCGACCAAATTTAAACTTAATCTTTATATGAATTCGACACGATAAGCAAAGTCTGTAATGTAGAATCTCAAAAATTTTTGAAATGTTTCATATATTCATTTAACCTTGACTATTCCTGACGATTCACGAACCTTTAATTATAAACAGAATTGTATATATAAATAAATTACTTATAAATAAATATATATTAATAAACTATTATGTGCGTTAAGATAACTTAAAATAACTACAACTTGTTAGTTGGAATAGTTATTATATTAAACATAAATAATTTCAAACATGATATGTCAACGTTAATAAAGTATTAAATTTACAATATTATACTTTAAGTTTATTGTTTCAATATATATATATATATATATATATATATATATATATATATATATATATATATATATATATATATATATATATAATTAATATATTTGTCTAAGTAATAAAGCTTGTTATTAAAAATATAATTTTATATATAGTAGTTTTAATATATTTGTACTTAATTATTATTATATGTATATTAATATACATAAAATTTAATACCCAGTATAAGAAATTATATAATATATATTATACTAGTTACATTACATAACCAATAATATGTAATACTGATATAATAAGTTATAAGTATAGTTGTTATACTAATATTATTATTATTACTTCATTGTTATTATTAATATTAATATTAACATTATTATTAATATATGTATTATTAGTATCACTATATATATATATATATATAGATATAAAATTTGGTACATTTAAATTGTTAGCATTATTAATAATATTATTATTATAATTAATAATAAAATTATAATTTTAGTTATTATTATAATTATTATTCTTATCATTACTAAAAATTATCATTTTTAATTAAAATTATTATTTTTATTAATTTTATACATATTAATATTATTTTGACTAATATTATTTCTATTACTATTATTATTTATATATTTTTTTATTATTATTAATAAAATCATCCATATATTTATTAATAATATATATTTATTAGTTATAACATTAATTAATTATAAATAATAAAAGTCATAAGAATCGTACATTATTGTTACCTGTAACTATCCTCCTTTATATAATTTTGTCTTCTGTCTTTGTTATGATTACAACTAGAATCTGAAATCAGCTACACAACAATTTCAGTTGTGTGTCTTGATTTTTTTTATATATTTATTTTATTTTATTTTTTATCCTTTTCTTGAACTGAAAATGTCGACCAATTTAATCATATAAAAAATCGATTTCTTCATATTACGGATAATGATAATTCGATTCTTCACCTTCTATATCAGATAAAAAAAAACTGCGATAACTGATTTCATTTATTAAAACAAGAGTATTATTATTATTTTTTTCTACTCAACTTGTTATAACCCTGCTCAAATACTTTTCAGACATATTTCAAATATGAAACAATTTCAAAAATCCATTAATGTAGATTTGTTAGGAATTGTCTATGTAAACTTCCTGCAAAGTTTGAACTTCCAATTTTTCGAATTGAGAATGAATTTTCGAGTCAAAGTTTTGATCTCAAAAAGTCAAAACGGTGTTCTTCACTAAAATTGAAGTTTTATGGTTCGTTTCTGTTAAAATTAAAGATTTGATAAGTTTCAAGGAATGATTTGCTACCTATTTCGTGTTGAAACTTTTAGTTAAAACTGTCTTAAAATCTAAATCACCATTTGAGTTTCATACTTTTTTTTAAACGAACAAGCAGCAGCAGCTATGCTGTGTATTTTTTATTTTTATTTTTTGTTTTGTTTTGTTTTGTTTTGATAATCACAAACCACTATATAAACCCTGGTTGTTGCGAGTCCTAAATTGAAAACACAGATTCTTAGTTAGTAATTGAGTTCCTGGTCGATCGATTGGATAAAGGAGATGAACAAAATAATACACGGTTTATATATTTATAAATATGGTATTAAATAAGATAAACAAGCACAGCGAGATGGTTGGAGTTGTTTCGGGTTTAGTAGAGGTCACTGGTTCGATTCTGGATACTGCCTTTTTTTTAAAGCTAGGTCTAAAGGTAGTTTTATTATCATATTGTTATTATTGTTATTATTATTATTATTGTTATATCTATTACTATCATTGTTATTATTATAACCATTATTATTTTGATTATTATTATTATTATTAGTAATATAATTATTAGTATTATTAGTTAACACTTAATATTATTATTTTTATTATGATTATAATTACAATTATGAATATTATTATTATGATTACTAATTATTGTTATTATTATGAAAATTGTTATTAATTCCTAAAATCTAAACGTATGATTATTATTATAATTAATCTAATTAATAGTATTACCATTATTGTTGTTACTAGTATCATTTTATAAAATAAAAAATATTTTTTTATCAAAACTATTACTTTATATAAAAATTATCACATATAGTATAATTATTATTAATATCAATGTTATTAGAAATATCATTTCATTATCATATTTATGTAAAGAATCATTATTATTAAAAATTCTCATAGATATTAAAAATACCACTTTTATTATAATTATCATTATAAATATTATTATAATATTATAACCAATAAAGATTTTGTACACAAAGTATATTTATATTAACTATAAATTATATAATAAACATATTAACATATATATATTATATAACATAATATATAGGCTAAATCATATACAAATTCTTTATAAATTACAATAACAAATAAATATAGATATTAAATAATTAATAAATGAAAATTTATATGAATTCCATTATATGTTTAATAAGAAATACAATTATTATAGGTTCGTGAATCCGAGGCCAACCCTGCATTGTTCAGTTGTTTAATGTCAATATATGTATTTTTACTACAAAATACATTAGGTGGGTTTCATTTGTTCCCTTTTACTCTTTACGTTTTTGGGCTGAGAATACATGCAAATGCTTTATTAATTGTTTTACAATATTTATATGCGTGAGTTTTCATTTGCCCCTTTTTACTCTTTACATTTTTGGGCTGAGAATACATGCAAATGCGTTATTAACTGTTTTACAATATTTATATGCGTGAGTTTCATTAATCCCTTTTTAAATGCTTTTGCTTTGGGACTGAGAATACATGCGCTGTTTTTATAACTGTTTTACGAAATAGACACAAGTAATTGAAACTACATTATATGGTTGAATTATCGAAATCGAATATGCCCCTTTTTATTAAGTCTGGTAATCTAAGAATTAGGGAACAGACACCCTAATTGACGCGAACTCTAAAGATAGATCTATCGGGCCCAACAAGCCCCATCCAAAGTACCGGATGCTTTAGTACTTCGAAATTTATATCATGTCCGAGGGAGGATCCCGGAATGATGGGGATATTCTTATATGTATATTGTGAATGTCGGTTACCAGGTGTTCAATCCATATGAATGATATTTTTGTCTCTATGCATGGGACGTATGATTATGAGAAATGGAAATATGAAATCTTGTGGTCTATTGAAATGATGGAAATGATTATTTATGTTAAACTAATGAACTCACCAACCTTTTGGTTGACACTTTAAAGCATGTTTATTCTCAGGTACAAAAGAAATCTTCCGCTGTGCATTTGCTCATTTTAGAGATATTACTTGGAGTCATTCATTACATATTTCAAAAGACGTTGCATTCGAGTCGTTGAGTTCATCAAGATTATTATTAAGTCAATTATAGATGGATATATTATAAAATGGTATGCATGTTGTTAACTGTCGATGTAAATGAAAGGTTGTCTTTTAAAAACGAATGCAATGTTTGTAAAATGTATCATATAGAGGTCAAGTACCTCGCGATGTAATCAACTATTGTGAATCGTTTGTAATCAATATGGACTTCGTCCGGATGGAATAGGACGGGTCATTTCAGTTGATATCAGAGCGGTGGTCGTAGCAAACAAGGTCTTGCATTAGTGTGTCTAACTAGTAGTCGTTAGGATGCATTAGTGAGTCTGGACTTCAACCTGGTCTGCATGTCAAAAAGTTTTGCTTATCATTTTGTGTCAAAAATTATCTTCTTATCATTCTTAGTCTAGACATGTCTTGCTGCATTGATTGCATGAATAGTGTATAGACAAGATTTATATCTTAGTGTATCTGTTACTGTAAACCTTACCTGGCGTATTCCGTAAATTCCTCCGTAACTTATGGGATTTTAGTATTATATAAGCATATGTAAATTATGTATTGCAGGGTACTAATCTATATCCTATAATCTATTTCCTATCAAAAATCCTTCATCTGATCGTACGAGATGAATCCCTCAACCAGTTCGAGTCCCTCAGATTTCGATAGCTATTCCGATAGTTATTCCGACAGCTATTCCGATATGGATTTCCACTTGAGCTCCGAAAGCAGTGTAACCGGAATGAGTCAACCAATTAGCTATCATTTATTTTAGATGAATTGGAGATGGGTTCGTAGTCAACTTAATCAATAGAGACACGAAGAAGGCGATTCTTTTCACCAACCGAATTTGCCTCTTGACGAAGAACCCGAAGCACTTACCAGTGAACTAGTCTGAAACACCATTTTCACCCTCATTTCCCGAATATCTCGCCATGATTATTTTCTATCTAAAATTTTAAACCTCATTCATCCGCTCATCCGAACCGACAATAATTCCAGTGTAATAGAAGAAGTCAATGAGCTTTGCGCTCGAGTAGTGGCTCTGGAGAATATGGTGCAAAATGTACCAGCTTCAGCAACATCACCAGCACCAACAGTACCACCAGTAACAGCACCAGTACCATCAACAATCCATGCTTCAACATCTCATCCTATATCTCGAGCATAATCATCGTTCTACATGACGTTCTATATCATTTATCTTCGTTATATATGACAATTATGTAATCTCTAATGTTTTAGAGATTATATATTCTTGTTCTAACGCTAAATCAAATGAGTTTAATATCATATTGACTCATTAAATCCATGATTACATCTGAAGAAAATATATATGTATATATTTTCATAAAGATTGTAATTAAAAAAATTCTTTCGTACAAACTGTTAATGGTGAAAATATTTTAATGGGTAGGTAATACCCGAGGGATATTTAGATTTCACATTAATAAGTTACACTGTACAATCTCCGAATCTGATTCAACAGTCATTCACTATCTTACTTACATCCACCGATATACAAATCCGTTCACCACGAAATAACCATTTTCATTCAATTTCATATTTGGATTTTGATCTATCAGAATCCAACAAGTGGCATAATGAAGAAAACATTGGGCAAGATAAAATTTGTTAGAAACAAACAAATTAACTTTGAGAAATTTTGTTAAGAATCCACTCTAACGAAATCCTAGCTAACTGTTCCTAGCTAACTGTTAATTCCGTATTACATTTTAATTATCGCAATGTTAATTCTCGCAATTTTATTTATCGTCATTTGATTTCTGTTATTTACTTTACGCACTTTATTTATCGTCATTTAATTTCTGTTATTTACCTTACGCACTTTATTTATCGTCATTTAATTTCTGTTATTTATTTTACGCACTTTAAATATCGGGACACGTATACAAGGTTTTGACATATTATATCGACGCATCTATATATATTATTTAGAATAACCATAGACACTCTATATGCAGTAATGATCGAGTTCTCTATACAGGGTTGAGGTTGATTCTACAATAATATATATAGTTTGAGTTGTGATCGAGTCTGAGACGTATACGGGTCATGACACGTATTAATTAATTCGAATATTATATATTAAACTATATATGAATTATTGGACCGTCAACAGCGGACTATCGACTGTGGACTAATAATATTGGACAATTAAAATGAATTAAAATATTGATTATAACATATCAAACTAAACAATTCTTCAAGTTGCCACTTGATTCCGTCTTAAACATCATTTGTATCTTCACGATTACATTCTGCGTTCAAACCTTTCATGATTCTTGAAAACACCTCAATCGAGAGGATGAACCAACCGCACTTCATTTACGGGAGAAAAGATTGATGCATATAGTTATGCACATAAAAATACTCGAAACCTGAGTAAACGTTTAACACGTAGCTGTGCTAATTCCTTTAGCGTTATTATTACCGAAAATAACTTTGCATCTGCTGTTCGAGATAGCCAGTTTTGTCATAGCTCCAGCAAGACAACTTCGACTTTTCATAACGAAACAACCTTATTATAACGTTGATATATACGCGTGCTCTTTTATTGTTACCAGGGAACCTTTCATATTCCACCATATTACCATCAGCGTTTAATCATCTAAAAACACAATTTCCCTGAAACCACCTCAGATTAATAACCGATGATTCAGATATCATAGCATTAAATGCAGAGGAAACAGAAAAATGGTAGATGGTCTAAACGACCAAAAGTTTGATGATAAAGAAAGGAGTGTTAGGAACGCTCGATAGAAAATTGGGTATTGAAAAACAGATTGAGCTACCCATGAAGGAGACCAAGGACAAATACAAGGACCAAACCCTATATTCAAAGAATTCAGGTAATTCTGGATCCGTTGAAATCTTTAGAGAATATCTTGCTCCGAAGTCATGTTAAAATCTTGCGGAAAATCTTTCTCCATCAACCATCGAACTTAGAAATTCCAAAATATCATCATCAATATCTTCGATATTTCTGAGGATATTGTCATAAATATTCTCGTCTGAAATTATATACCTCCTCGTGCTTCATGTGTATCATTATATTGGAAACGCTCAATAGAAAATTTAGTACCGAAAAGCAGATTATGCGAAACTAGGAAGAAAGCCGTAGCCCAATCATAAAGAATAAGTTTGACTTCAAAGAATCCAAATGATTCAATGTCTGCTAAAGTCTTTAGTGAATATCTTGCTCCTTACTCTAAACCCTTGCAGATGATAGTCTCTATCATCCTCTGATCTTAGATATTCCGAGATATTATCGTATCATTCATTATAAATATCCTCCATATTCTGGAGATATTTTTATAACTATTCTTATCTGAAATAATTAATCTCTTCGTGCTATCAGTGTTACATCATATAGAAACTGTTAGTTTCAATATTCTGTAAAACTTTTGAGCGTAAAATATGAATGTTATTGAAGTAATGTTGGGAAGTGATGCATGAGTTAGTACAATATAATGACACTTGATGAACATGATTATATTATAGTAAGTCATGCTGAGTTTCTAATGGAACGTGATGATTCACAGATCATAACATCATCATGTGCCATGTTACATGACTCGCTCATTCTACTTCACCTCCGAACATATCAAGAAAATATATTCTCGATAGTTCTATTCTCAGTGATTCTGGTAATTTGACAAATCAAATCGTGCCATTACGATTTCCTTCTTAGAACATTAACAATGTTCATTCCGAAGTTTATATCTGCGAATTCTGAACCATTACAAGCGGTGTTTAATCGCAAGAAGAAGAAACGAAGGGACAAAGCTCCAAAATATAAGAGAAAATATAAAGCCCAATAACAACACGGAGGTTACAAAACGTGGATATTAATACGAATAGCAATATAAAGACATGGTAGAATTAAGAATAGTATCACCCCAAGGTAATTGTAGAAGTAAATAGATTTTTCTGGTGGAAGATTGAAGAGAAGGATGACAGAAATGATAATTTGGGAAATATCAGAGATTAGAACCGGACTAAGCATTTTCACAATCTTTTGGATGTACGAAATAAGAAAGAAAGCGTAGGAATGGTGAGAATAATGGAACGGAAGAGTTTAATTTATAAGGGAAATATCAGACAGAGTAATCGAGGCAGATCACCGTATTTAATTATAGAGATCTTAATTTCCTTATTCGCCGAAAAATCAAATCTTTTAGATTTCGAAGATTTCCTTTAAATCTCTTGAATTCCGGAATTCAAACGTGACCACGTCAAAGGTTAGGATGCACCTTATTTTTCTAAATTCAACCCTGACTCTGTCGAAAGTTAAGATGAATCTTTACTTTTACCATTTCAATCTTTTGTGTTAGCTTCATTCTTACGCTTTGAATAACCGAATAGTTTTATCCAAATTATTCAATGATGATAAAACTCTATTTATCAACTTATATTCGTCATGAAAACATTTTTATTGTTAGCCATGACGACCGCACTAAAATTTCGGGACGAAATTTCTTTAACGGGTAGGTACTGTGATGACCCGAGAATTTCCGACCAAATTTAAACTTAATCTTTATATGAATTCGACACGATAAACAAAGTCTGTAACGTAGAATCTCAAAAAATTTTGAAATGTTTCATATATTCATTTAACCTTGACTATTCCCGACGATTCACGAACCTTTAATTATAAACAGAATTGTATATATAAATAAATTACTTATAAATAAATATATATTAATAAACTATTATGTGAGTTAAGATAACTTAAAATAACTACAACTTGTTAGTTGGAATAGTTATTATATTAAACATAAATAATTTCAAACATGATATGTCAACGTTAATAAAGTATTAAATTTACAATATTATACTTTAAGTTTATTGTTTCAATATATATATATATATATATATATATATATATATATATATATATATATATATATATATATATATATATATATATATATATATATATATATATATATATAATTAATATATTTATCTAAGTAATAAAGCTTGTTATTAAAAATATAATTATATATATAGTAGTTTTAATATATTTATACTTAATTATTATTATATGTATATTAATATACATAAAATTTAATACCCAGTATAAGAAATTATATAATATATATTATACTAGTTACATTACATAACCAATAATATGTAATACTGATATAATAAGTTATAAGTATAGTTGTTATACTAATATTATTATTATTACTTCAATGTTATTATTAATATTAATATTAACATTATTATTAATATATGTATTATTAGTATCACTATATATATAGATATAAAATTTGGTACATTTAAATTGTTAGCATTATTAATAATATTATTATTATAATTAATAATAAAATTATAATTTTAGTTATTATTATAATTATTATTCTTATCATTACTAAAAATTATCATTTTTAATTAAAATTATTATTTTTATTAATTTTATACATATTAATATTATTTTGACTAATATTATTTCTATTACTATTATTATTTGTATTTTTTTATTATTATTAATAAAATCATCCACATATTTATTAATAATATATATTTATTAGTTATAACATTAATTAATTATAAATAATAAAAGTCATAAGAATCGTACATTATTGTTACCTGTAACTATCCTCCTTTATATAATTTTGTCTTCTGTCTTTGTTATGATTACAAATAGAATCTGAATTCAGCTACACAACAATTTCAGTTGTGTGTCTTGATTTTTTTTATATATTTATTTTATTTTATTTTTTATCCTTTTCTTGAACTAAAAATGTCGACCAATTTAATCATATAAACAATCGATTTCTTCATATTACGGATAATGATAATTCGATTCTTCACCTTCTATATCAGAAAAAAACTGCGATAACTGATTTCATTTATTAAAACAAAAGTATTATTATTATTTTTTTCTACTCAACTCGTTATAACCCTGCTCAAATACTTTTCAGACATATTTCAAATATGAAACAATTTCAAAAATCCATTAATGTACATTTGTTAGGAATTGTCTATGTAAACTTCCTGCAAAGTTTGAACTTCCAATTTTTCGAATTGAGAATGAATTTTCGAGTTAAAGTTTTGATCTCAAAAAGTCAAAACGGTGTTCTTCACTAAAATTGAAGTTTTATGGTTCGTTTCTGTTAAAATTAAAGATTTGATAAGTTTCAAGGAATGATTTGCTACTGATAAGGCTAAAAAGGAACATATATTTCATAGCAATATCCCTCCTAAATAATAGGTTTTCATATGTAATTGTATTATATTTTCATTGTAATTGTTTAAATAAATAAGTGCGAAGACAAAAGGCGAAAACGAAGATTTGAAGACACAAACGTCCAAAAAGCTCAAATGTTCAAGATACAATTCAAAAGGTTCAATTTATTGATGAAAAACGTCTAAAAATGACAAGAGTACAAGTTACAAAACGCAAAGTACAAGATATTAAATTGTACGCAAGGACGTTCGAAAATCCGGAACCGGGACATGAGTCAACTATCAACGCCCGACGCAACGGACCAAAAATTACAAGTCAACTATGCACAAGAATATAATATAATATTTAAATAATTATATAAATTATTTATATATTATATATATTTAAAAATTATGTCGACAAGCTATGAGACAAATGATCCTGAGCTGGATTTTCAAACTCCGCTACTCGCGGAGTTTGAAGGCTAAAAACTCCACGACTCGCGGAGCTGTCAGAAATCAAAACTCCTATAAAAGGTCACGAATTCTGCGAGTAAAAATAACATAATAATAATAATACTCCCTAGTATAATATAAATAAATATAATATATATATATATATATATATATATATATATATATAATATAGATTAGTGTTATATTAGATTAGTTCGGGTTATGTAAAGGTTATTTTACGGGTTTTAAAGTCGGAGCTCTGTCCGTGTAACACTACGCGATAAATAATCAATGTAAGCTATGTTCTCCTTTTTAAATTAATGTCTCGTACTTAAGTTATTATTATGCTTATTTGAGCCGAAGTAATCATGATGTTAAGCTAAATATTAGAGATGGGGTAATTGGGTTTTGTACCATAATTGGGGTTTGGACAAAAGAACGACACTTGTGGAAATTAGACTATGGGCTATTAATGGGCTTTATATTAAATTAAAGATACCTCGTTAATTTAATATAAAGGTTATGATTTGACGTATCTATATATAACCACATACGCTTAATCGGACACGATGGGCGGGATATTTATAAGTACGAATTATTGTTCATTTGACCGGACACGGGGATGGATTAATAGTCAATGGACTCATTAAAACAGGGGTGGATTACATTCAAGGGTAATTGGTGTAATTGTTAACAAAATATTAAAACCATGGTTTACACACAGTCGATAACCTGGTGTATTCATTAAGCAAAGTATTAAGACCTTGTTACAGTTCGAATCCCCAGTTAGTTGGAATATTTGACTTCGGGTATAAGGTTAAATTTGCCGAGCAGTTTATAATTATGACCGATGAACTATTATGGACAAAAACCAGATAGGTTTCAAATACATCCAGGATAAAGGACAATTAACCCAGGACAATAAATTAAAATCAAAACGTCAAACATCATGGTTACGGAAGTTTAAATAAGCATAATATATTTTATTTCATTTTTCCTCGTACTTTTATTTATTGTCATTTTAATTATTGTTATTTATTTTATATTGTTATTTAAATATCGTCATTTACTACACGCTTCTCTTAAAATATAAATCGACAAACCGGTCATTAAACGGTAAACCCCCTTTTATATATTATTATATATAATTATATATATTTTGTACAAATATAGTTGTTTAAAAATATAGTGTGCAATAAGCCCGCTCCCTGTGGAACGAACCGGACTTACTAAAAACTATACTACTCTACGATTAGGTACACTGCCTATAGTGTTGTAGCAAGGTTTAGGTATATCCCATTTGTAAATAAATAATTAAAACTTATCTAAAATTGTAGCATATTTAATAGTATTTCCTAGTAAAAATATAAACTATTTCGTACCCCACGCTACCACATCAAGTTTTTGGCGCCGCTGCCGGGGAACTTGGCGAAACGCTATATTTTTAATATATATTTGTATAAATATATTTTTAGAAAAACAATAAAAAAAAAAAAATATATATATATATATATATATATATATATATATATATAAATCTAGTTTTACGATTTTTATTTATAAAATTATAAAGTAGTTCTATTTTTATTTTAGTTTTTAAATATAAGTTTTTATTATATAAATATTTAGATTTTGAAACAGAAAAAAAAAAAACACGTCGAATTAAAAACTGTACCAGAGTTGAATTTTGGAACCCCGCGACTCGCGGGGTTTGCTGCTTGAAATACCGCGACTCGCGGAGACACTCTGACACACGTGACAGAACCCTAATTTCACATTAATTACGGATTTTATTATTATTATTATTAATAAACCCTAATTAGTTTAATTATTATAATTAGTTTAAGTTTTTTTAATTAAATTGTATTTTAAATTTTAATTAGTTTTATTATATGTAAAATTAATAGTTTTAATAAATAAATAATATAAAAATAATATTTTTATAAAAATTGTACTTTTTACAACTTTTTGTATATTTTTATATTTTGTCCCTTTTTAATCGTTTTAGCGTAATATTTGTATTTTTAGCTCATATTTAGTTTTAAACTTAGTTTTTGCCATAGTTATTTTTACTTCTAGATTTTTAGGCTTTGCCGTAAAATCCCTTAAGTGCTTTTTCTTTAGACTAAGATTTAGGTGCTTTAGAATTTTGCGACGCCGTTTTTATATTTTAGTACCTTTTTAAGTTATTACCATTTGAGATAT
The DNA here is from genome assembly GCF_046630445.1 of Rutidosis leptorrhynchoides. Lineage (NCBI taxonomy): Eukaryota > Viridiplantae > Streptophyta > Magnoliopsida > Asterales > Asteraceae > Rutidosis > Rutidosis leptorrhynchoides. Next base: position 173,104,386 of record NC_092333.1, read on the forward strand.
AGTTTTTCTTTTAAGCTTTAATATTTTTAGACGCAACTTTTAATTCTTAGTTTTTAATTCCTTTTTAAGTTACGACGCGCTATTTTCTTATTTGTATTTTTCGACGTTTTTCGACGGGCATTCTTTTTTTTTCTTATTTCTCGACGCTTTAGTTTTTAGGACTTAGAAATTTTCTCTATTTCTTATCTAATATCTCAAACAGAAAGAAAAATTATTTAAGTGGTTAAATTAATGGACGTTGACAATTTTCTGCTTCGTAGTAATAGTTGGATTTGTTAGTGGCTGAGTTGTGAGCTTCCGATTTAAAGGGTTCTGGCTCCCTGTTGCATCTTTTGGCTATTCGAAACGTGGGCAAAAGCAGAAAAGTCTATTAATTGGACAACTTATATAAGTTTTTCTATTTTTATAACTAATAGGATAATTAGTAAATGCACCACATTGTAGCTAAAATTTGGCCATCGCAATAAAATGGAAAATTTTGAAAACAAGGCTATGGAAACTCTTTTTGATATCCAAAATCAATTAAATCAATACTCTCAAACGAGTGTTGATGACAATTCATTCGGTCAATCTTGGATCACGAATGACGAAACAATAACTGGTTGTGAAATCTGTGGAGATTATCACTCAACATGGGAATGTTATTATTACGTTCCTATGAAAAATTACGCACCCACGGAACCTGAATGGAATGATTATGAAGAATACAATTCAAATTGGGATTATTCCCAAGAATATATCCAAACTCAACAACCAGTAGATGAGGAAAATTACGTGTCTGAAAATTTATTAGACAATATGAAAATCAAACTCGAAGAACTCAATGCTCAAAATGAACAAATGAGAGAGTTTGTAAACCGGCAAGCTGAAACTCTATCAGACTACACACCTGTTGATCTGAGGAGTCGTGTGCAAGAAAATCTCATATCATCGAATTTTGATGAATTCGAGAGTTCCGAAATCACCAACTATCCCGATGATACTTTTTATTCAGTCTTACCAATTTCACAACATATCGACACATTAGCCTCTACCGACGAAATCATCGATCCATCAATGGATAAAGAAGAAGTAAGGGTAACAAATTGGTACTCTTGGGAATACGATAACGTTGAAAATTTTACCTCCGAGGCCAAACCGAACTTCACCATTCCACAACCTTCCAACCCAATATTCTCAATAGACGAGTCATCCACCGAAAATGAACTACGAGCTGTAATAGATAATGACACCTCGAATTTCACCCAATTGGGTAATAGAGGTGAAAACTTTGACGTCGAGAATAAAAGGAAGGAAACGTTAGAAATTGTCCACCCTATAATATGTATGTCGGTGTATATCGATCCATTTGACCAAGAACCAGAAAAGAGACATATCCATTTACTAAAAGCTACACTTAAAAAAGAATTAAGTAGTGACGATCGGGTGGGTCTAAACTTTAAACCCATTAATATATTTTATACCACCAGAGATGTAAATAACTGGCTCACTATTTTAATTCGTGGAACTTATTCTACCGACTTCACATGTCTTCAGCTAAGTGTGGGGAAGTTTAACCCCACTTAACATTAAATTAGGGGTTCGGGTTAGTGCATAACTCGTTAATAAACATGCATAATAAATTAGGGTAAAAGACGCATTTTTAAAGATTAGCAAACAGTTCAGAAAAGCAACCGTTTTTGAAGAAAAATATGTGTGATAAAACAAGAAGGAATGAACGATGAGCCGCGCCATCTATCATTCGACGAGCTTCGTAATTACAAACTGGGTATTTTCAATCACTTTTCTACACTAATCACCCTCATGAATTTATAATTAGAGTCTGATTTCATGCAAATGAGGGCATTGCATGATCTCAAGTGTGGGGAAGGGTTATAAATTCTCTCGGGTTTATACTTAGTTTATTTGCCAAATTTTGTGAAAATTTGAAAAATTTTCAACTAAATGAAGTCAAAATCATGTTTATACATATTTATGAACGATGAAAACTAGGTGTTAATACCGAAATTATCGTTACCTCGGAAAGGACATAAATTGAGAAACTCCCTAAAACGATTGAATTCATTTAAAATGGAATAAAGGAGAATAAAAAGGCAAAGAAAGAAACTAGGTGTGGGGAGAATGTGCCAAGTTATTCAATTAAAAACTATCTATCACATGTTTCTGTAAAGTTTATTGCAGGTGCTTTTGTTTTGGACTAAATTAACGATTTTACCCGATGAAAGAAAAGAAAAGATGGATCTACACGATGAATCAATTCCATCATTAAAAGGAAGTAAAGTATTCCGAAAAAGACACGCGCTTCTTGATTTAGGTCAAGAAGTTATCGTCCAGACCAGTTGTAGGTTGACGAAAAATCTAGAAAAGTCATCACTAAAATCAGCAGGAAATCCACGGACCTCAGCATCAAACAGGGTCGCCAGGTGGTCAGATTTATCCTAACCATGAGAAGGATTTATCTCGTAAAATGGGGAGGGCGCCGTGCAAATTAGCTTGATAAGACTAATGAATCAGACCCCCAGAAAGGATAATCTCCTTTAAAGATTAAAAATCAGCATTTAAGCCTGATATTATTCAATCCTTGAGATTGACTTTAAAGATTGAGAATTACAAACTCATGGAATTCAATGATATCTAAACTCGAGCTTGAACGAGAAAATATTTTGATCAAAATTAAAACCAATTTGTTTTCTGAAAACCCATTTTCAATGCGTTCATTACCATTGAACGTAAAATCCTAGGAATTCACCTGGAATTCATTAGGTCACCTGAACCAAATCGGGTGTCAACCGTAAGAACAGTGGTTGCATAGCATGGTCGAAGACAGGACCTTGTGCAAGACCGAAAAATTCCTAGGGTGAGCTTTACTATTGCTCCTACAAAGGATAGTAATTGCGTCCGACACGTTATAGACCATAATTAAAAGCATGTCAGGGGACATTGCCTTAACAGTTGCTTATTCAACGCTTTCCTTTACAACCGGACGGTAGTTTATCGAAAGGTAATATACGGAGCAAGTATACTGGACGTGTTGCTTTCCTAATATAAGGTTAGCAAGTGGGTGACACAAAACCACAAGTGTTGAGCTAAAATTTTCAAATCTGAAACCCACAAAACCCACAAAAATATTTTGCAACACCGGTGAAGGGTTATTCCGGAAAACTTGTCTAGGGTAAAAGCTAGATTGAATTTTCAAAAGATCAAATGTTTTCATAAAGATCTAATTTCCTAACGGATCTAAATTTTCATAGTCATGTGGGACTGTAAACTGCCTTTCAAATGTGCACTTTGCTTTGGAAACCGAAAGTAAATCGGCTATTTGATAGCAAGTGTCGTTGACCTAAACCCGAGGCAACTGTGGATGACACACCCACCTTTAACCATGGTTCTATCGTTACTATCATTGTTTATACCACCATATCAAAATCACTGATGTACAAAGTGTGATGAATAAAAAAGTGATTCATGTATGTTTTTATTTCAAATTCTGTATTGCTTGAGGACAAGCAACGCTCAAGTGTGGGGATGTTTGATAAGGCTAAAAAGGAACATATATTTCATAGCAATATCCCTCCTAAATAATAGGTTTTCATATGTAATTGTATTATATTTTCATTGTAATTGTTTAAATAAATAAGTGCGAAGACAAAAGGCGAAAACGAAGATTTGAAGACACAAACGTCCAAAAAGCTCAAATGTTCAAGATACAATTCAAAAGGTTCAATTTATTGATGAAAAACGTCTAAAAATGACAAGAGTACAAGTTACAAAATGCAAAGTACAAGATATTAAATTGTACGCAAGGACGTTCAAAAATCCGGAACCGGGACATGAGTCAACTATCAACGCCCGACGCAACGGACCAAAAATTACAAGTCAACTATGCACAAGAATATAATATAATATTTAAATAATTATATAAATTATTTATATATTATATATATTTAAAAATTATGTCGACAAGCTATGAGACAAATGATCCTGAGCTGGATTTTCAAACTCCGCGACTCGCGGAGTTTGAAGGCTAAAAACTCCACGACTCGCGGAGCTGTCAGAAATCAAAACTCCTATAAAAGGTCACGAATTCTGCGAGTAAAAATAACATAATAATAATAATACTCCCTAGTATAATATAAATAAATATAATATATATATATATATATATATATATATATATATATATATATATATATATATATATATATATATATATATATATAATATAGATTAGTGTTATATTAGATTAGTTCGGGTTATGTAAAGGTTATTTTACGGGTTTTAAAGTCGGAGCTCTGTCCGTGTAACACTACGCGATAAATAATCAATGTAAGCTATGTTCTCCTTTTTAAATTAATGTCTCGTACTTAAGTTATTATTATGCTTATTTGAGCCGAAGTAATTATGATGTAAAGCTAAATATTAGAGATGGGGTAATTGGGTTTTGTACCATAATTGGGGTTTGGACAAAAGAACGACACTTGTGGAAATTAGACTATGGGCTATTAATGGGCTTTATATTAAATTAACGATACCTCGTTAATTTAATATAAAGGTTATGATTTGACGTATCTATATATAACCACATACGCTTAATCGGACACGATGGGCGGGATATTTATAAGTACGAATTATTGTTCATTTGACCGGACACGGGGATGGATTAATAGTCAATGGACTCATTAAAACAGGGGTGGATTACATTCAAGGGTAATTGGTGTAATTGTTAACAAAATATTAAAACCTTGGTTTACACACAATCGATAACCTGGTGTATTCATTAAGCAAAGTATTAAGACCTTGTTACAGTTCGAATCCCCAGTTAGTTGGAATATTTGACTTCGGGTATAAGGTTAAATTTGCCGAGCAGTTTATAATTATGACCGATGAACTATTATGGACAAAAACCAGATAGGTTTCAAATACATCCAGGACAAAGGACAATTAACCCAGGACAATAAATTAAAATCAAAACGTCAAACATCATGGTTACGGAAGTTTAAATAAGCATAATATATTTTATTTCATTTTTCCTCGTACTTTTATTTATTGTCATTTTAATTATTGTTATTTATTTTATATTGTTATTTAAATATCGTCATTTACTACACGCTTCACTTAAAATATAAATCGACAAACCGATCATTAAACGGTAAACCCCCTTTTATATATTATTATATATAATTATATATATTTTGTACAAATATAGTTGTTTAAAAATATAGTGTGCAATAAGCCCGCTCCCTGTGGAACGAACTGGACTTACTAAAAACTATACTACTCTACGATTAGGTACACTGCCTATAGTGTTGTAGCAAGGTTTAGGTATATCCCATTTGTAAATAAATAATTAAAACTTATCTAAAATTGTAGCATATTTAATAGTATTTCCTAGTAAAAATATAAATTATTTCGTACCCCACGCTACCACATCAGCTACCTATTTCGTGTTGAAACTTTTAGTTAAAACTGTCTTAAAATCTAAATCACCATTTGAGTTTCATATTTTTTTTTTAAACGAACAAGCTGCAGCAGCTATGCTGTGTATTTTTTATTTTTATTTTTTGTTTTGTTTTGTTTTGATAATCACAAACCACTATATAAACCCTGGTTGTTGCGAGTCCTAAATTGAAAACACAGATTCGTAGTTAGTAATTGAGTTCCTGGTCGATCGATTGGATAAAGGAGATGAACACAATAATACACGGTTTATATATTTATAAATATGGTATTAAATAAGATAAACAAGCACAGCGAGATGGTTTGGAGTTGTTTCGGGTTTAGTAGAGGTCACTGGTTCGATTCTGGATACTGCCTTTTTTTTAAAGCTTGGTTTAAAGGTAGTTTTATTATCATATTGTTATTATTGTTATATCTATTACTATCATTATTATTATTATAATCATTATTATTTTGATTATTATTATTATTATTATTATTAGTAATATAATTATTAGTATTATTAGTTAACACTTAATATTATTATTTTTATTATGATTATAATTACAATTATGAATATTATTATTATGATTACTAATTATTGTTATTATTATGAAAATTGTTATTAATTCCTAACATCTAAACGTATGATTATTATTATAATTAATCTAATTAATAGTATTACCATTATTGTTGTTACTAGTATCATTTTATAAAATAAAAAATATTTTTTTTATCAAAACTATTACTTTATATAAAAATTATCACATATAGTATGATTATTATTAATATCAATGTTATTAGAAATATCATTTCATTATCATATTTATGTAAAGAATCATTATTATTAAAAATTCTCATAGATATTAAAAATACCACTTTTATTATAATTATCATTATAAATATTATTATTATATTATAACCAATAAAGATTTTGTACACAAAGTATATTTATATTAACTATAAAGTATATAATAAACATATTAACATATATATATTATATAACATAATATATAGGCTAAATCTGATACAAATTCTTTATAAATTACAATAACAAATAAATATAAATATTAAATAATTAATAAATGAAAATTTATATGAATTCCATTATATGTTTTAATAAGATATACAATTATTATAGGTTCGTGAATCCGAGGCCAACCCTGCATTGTTCAGTTGTTTAATGTCGATATATGTATTTTTACTACAAAATACATTAGGTGAGTTTCATTTGTTCCCTTTTACTCTTTACATTTTTGGGCTGAGAATGCATGCAAATGCTTTATTAATTATTTTACAATATTTATATGCGTGAGTTTTCATTTGCCCCTTTTTACTCTTTACATTTTTGGGCTGAGAATACATGCAAATGCTTTATTAACTGTTTTACAATATTTATATGCGTGAGTTTCATTAATCCCTTTTTAAATGCTTTTGCAATATATATTTTTGGGACTGAGAATACATGCGCTGTTTTTATAACTATTTTACGAAATAGACACAAGTAATTGAAACTACATTATATGGTTGAATTATCGAAAACGAATATGCCCCTTTTTATTAAGTCTGGTAATCTAAGAATTAGGGAACATACACCCTAATTGACGCGAACTCTAAAGATAGATCTATCGGGCCCAACAAGCCCCATCCAAAGTACCGGATGCTTTAGTACTTCGAAATTTATATCATGTCCGAAGGAGGATCCCGGAATGATGGGGATATTCTTATATGTATATTGTGAATGTCGGTTACCAGGTATTCAATCCATTTGAATGATATTTTTGTCTCTATGCATGGGACGTATGATTATGAGAAATGGAAATATGAAATCTTGTGGTCTATTGAAATGATGAAAATGATTATTTATGTTAAACTAATGAACTCACCAACCTTTTGGTTGACACTTTAAAGCATGTTTATTCTTAGGTACGAAAGAAATCTTCCGCTGTGCATTTGCTCATTTTAGAGATATTACTTGGAGTCATTCATTACATATTTCAAAAGACGTTGCATTCGAGTCGTTGAGTTCATCAAAATTATTATTAAGTCAATTATAGATGGATATATTATAATATGGTATGCATGATGTTAACTGTCGATGTAAATGAAAGGTTGTCTTTTAAAAACGAATGCAATGTTTGTAAAATGTATCATATAGAGGTCAAGTACCTCGCGATGTAATCAACTATTGTGAATCGTTTGTAATCAATATGGACTTCGTCCGGATGGATTAGGACGGGTCCGTTCACACAAGTACTTAAAATATATTCTACGTTGAGTTGTACCACCGTGCATATCTTCGCTAATAGCTTGGTAACTAATATTTACATGTTGTAAGAACATGTAAGCGCGAATCCTATTGATAGATCTATCGAGTTTGACAACCCTAACTGGGCTAGTCGCTTTAGTATCGTAAACGGTTGCATAGTACTTCGTTTTTACTACACTGGTACAGTGTTGGGAGATTTCATAATAAAGGGAATATGCCACATTAATTGTTAAGTATGGTTACCGAAGCGCTCAACAACTTATAGAATACTTTTATACACTTGTGAGTGTACATATATTCATGAAACGGAAATCTTGTGGTCTATTAAAATATTGAAATGATTGTTATGATAAACCTATGAACTCACCAACCTTTTGGTTAACACTTTTAAGCATGTTTATTCTCAGGTACGAATTAAGTCTTCCGCTGTGCATTTGCTCAATTGAAATATATTACTTAGAGTCATTCATGGCATATTTAGGTTAGTACCTCGCAATGGGACCAAATGTTGAAGACTTCGTCCAGGAGGATTAGGACGGGTCGTCACAGCTATCATCCTGGTAAGGCTAATGTAGTGGCAGATGCTTTGATTAGGAAGGAGAGAGTTAAGCCTATTCGAGTTAGAGCATTGAACTTGACTATTCGAAGGAACCTTACTTCTCAGATACATGACGCACAGTTAGAGGCATTGAAAGAAGAGAACATTGCTACCGAATCGCTTCGAGGAATCGATAAGAAGTTCATTACTCGAGATGATGGAACCCGATATCTTATCGACAGAATTTGGGTACCGAAGTTTGGCGGATTAAGGGAACTAGTGCTATAAGAGGCACACAAGACAAGGTATTCTATTCACCCTGGATCCGACAAGATGTACCAAGATCTTAAGGCACTGTATTGGTGGCTGAAAGGACCCGTTCATATCGATTATAAATGATTCACATTAGTTGATTACATTGCGAGGTTCTGACCTTTATATGATACATTTTACAAACATTGAATTCATTTTTAAAAGACAACTTTCATTACAACGATAGTTGACAATATGCATACCATTTCTCAATATAACCATACTATAGATGACTTAATCTGTCATTTACGTAATAATAATCTTTTTGAACTCGATCGACTCGAATGCAACATCTTTTGAAATATGTCATGAATGACTCCAAGTAACATCTCTAAAATGAGCAAATGCACAGCGGAAGATTTCTTTAATACCTGAGAATAAACATGCTTAAAAGTGTCAACCAAAAAGTTAGAGAGTTCATTAGTTTATCATAATCATTCGTTTCCATCATTTTAATAGACCACAAGATTTCAGATATTTAATTGTACACGTAACCCGAGTAAAAAATAGTACACATAACCTGCGAATTAAAAATCATTCATATGGTGAACGCTTGATAACCGAACTAGCAGGATGCATATAGAATATCCCTCACATACAGGCATTTCGCAAACTGCATGCTATATACCGGCCGTCGTAATCAGTATATATCGATCGAAGTAATAAAGCATTTGTACCCCGAATGGGACTTGTCAAGGTCCATAGATCTATCTTTAGGATTCGCGTCAATTGGTGGCAATTATAATAAACACCAATTCTTAGGCTACCAAGCTAAAAGGGGTGATATTCGATTTCGATAATCCAACCATAAAATGTAATTTTGAACACTTGTATCTATTTCATCAAACATTTATAAAACAGCGCATGCATTCTCAGTCCCAAAAATATATATTGCAAAAGCATTTAAAAAAAGGAAGTAATGAAACTCACAATACTGTATTTCGTAGTAAAAATACATATGACGACATTGAACAAATGCAAGGTTGGCCTCGGATTCACGAACCTATATTAAGTATATATATTTATATGTTGGTCAATATCTGTCTAACAATTTAGGTCAAGTCGTAGTGTATCACAATCCTAATGCTCGAGATCGACATGCAAAAGTCAACAAAAGTCAACTTGACCCAAAATGACTTCCAAAATCTATACATGTTTATTATATAACTTAAATATAGTCGTTTAATATATTTAAATATATTTATCAGGTTTTATTAGAGTAAATAATACAAGTTCTTTATTAATAAATAAAAATTTTATATTAAAAATTATATATGATAAAAATATATTTTTATATATCTTAAGTAATAAATTTTTTAAAGTTCACTTAATATCATAAAAAATATAGTGGTATGTATTATTAATGTAACTATATTACGTGTGGTAAAAATATCTTTGTATCACATATTTATTTGATAAAATAATATTGATAATAATAATACTGAGTAAAAGTTGTATTATTTTGTAATAATAATAATAATTATTATTATTATACTAATAATTATAATAAAAATATTCATTTACTAATGATGATATTAATTAAAATAAAATGATAATTCTAATCATGATAATTTTAGTCATAACGACACTTTTTATTATTAACTGTAATAATAATAATATTTTATAAAAATAATAATTCTATTCAAAATGATAATTTTTTATAATAATAATACTAAAATGATAATAATAATGATATTTTATAATAACAATGATATTTCTATTAAAATGATAACTTTAATAAAAATGATAGTTTTAATATTAATTATACTTTTAATAGTAATAATAACGATAAAAATAATAAAATGATAGTTTTGACAAAAATATTAATTATTTTAATAATAATAATAATAATAATAATAATAATAATAATAATAATAATAATAATAATAATAATAACTTTAATGATAATAATGATAGTAATAATAATAACAATTTTTAATGATAATACTTATATTAATAACGATAATGATAATAATAATTATAATAATAATAATTAGATAATGATAATAATAATAATAAAAATAATAATTATTAGTTAGTAATAATAACGACGATAACAACGATGATATTAATAATAATAATCATTTTAATAATAATATTAAAATTAATGATAATTCAGTTGACTATATCTTTTAATCCGTTTATCGAAACGATACGCTTTCTAAATGATAAGTTATTAATTTTTCACCAGCTTTCCAACGACATGCATATCATATAACTTATCTCATTAGCATATGTAATAAATTCACGATTTATCATAAACTATTTAACGCCAAAGTTAAGCATACAAGCATGCATAATCATATATACTCGAGCACTATTCAGGGATACACTATTAATATATAAAATATAGGATATGAATGCTCACGTATCAATATTGTGATTCAATATTGCAGGAAACTACATAGACGCAACAGAGATGGTAAACACTAGGTTGTCCTCTCAAACAAAAACCATGAACTATACCTATAACCTCCATAGCTATAACCCATGAATTCCAAAGCTTAACCCATTCGAAAACCCATTTTGAAAACCCGTTTGAGATCACTCGAACAGCACTCTGTCGTAGTATTTTATGTATATACTAATAATAATAATACTAATACTACTAATAATATTTTTGGATTAATAATAATAATTAATAATTAATATAAATAATAAAATAACTAATATTAATACGGAGTAATATGAAGATGATAGGTAAATAATGAAATGAATCGGCCAAACTCATCGAGCTTTATAGCCTAAACTCTGGTCCCAGTAACCTCCGCGATTGCGAGGTCTTTGAGGGTATTATCTCCACAATCGCGGAGCCGCCTTCTCCTGCTCACTCTCATTTTCCTCGTGGGCTGCCGACAGTTTTATTATATAATATATATTTATTAACTAATAATTAATAATCTATATAATTATAATTATATATATATTATATAATATTCACGAGCATGTATAACTTGTAACTTTTGTTCCAACAACTTGTACGTTTTCACTCGATAAATGTCTCGATTCTGGTTTTTCGAACGACGTTTCGTACGCTTAGAAAACTAGTACTTTACGTTTCATGACTCGTACCCTTGTTAAAATATAGACTTAGATTATCAAGAAACTATATCGTTCTAAAGGTAATTTGAACGTTCGAGTATTTTGGTCATTTGTTTCTATAAATCGACGTCTCGTTATTTATATATATATATATATATATATATATATATATATATATATATACATATAATAGTATTATTTAATATTAATTTATTTATATATTTTCTATTATATAATTTAGTTATATAATAGTATTATTTAATATATATATATATATATAATATATATATATATATATATATATATATATATATATATATATATATATATATATATATATATATATTACAATGTAATAAGATTTAATATTAATTTAGTTATAAAATGTTTTTATTTAAATAATACTATTATCTATATATATATATATATATATATATATATATATATATATATATATATATATATATATATATATATATATATATATATATATATACTTTCATTTTGAAATACAAATTTGAAATATTTATTTAATAATATAATATATAATTTTTAAAACTAAATATATTTCAAAATTCTTTATATAATTTAAAATCGTTTCGAAATTATTATTTAGTAATACTTTTATCTTTTTGAAACAATAAAAATATATTTACAAATTTATAATACAACGCTTTAATTAAGTTATTCAAAATTCATAAACAAATTATCTTATAAAATGTTTTAATAATAAAGTTGTTTTTAAACTGAAAACGTTTTGTGCATTTGAAACTAAATCAAATAAATATGATAATTTTATTTTCCAAAACTTAATATATTTAAGAATCATTTTAAAAGTTTCAAATAATGGAAATCATTATATCATAAAACATTTTAGAAAAGTAAAATTATATATACTCATAGTAGGTTTCAAGTTCTTATATTACAGTTTGTTGGTGAAGCGTGGGATAAGGTTCAAAAGTTAAATAAACGTATGAAATCATCTTAATGTAAAATGTCGATTTACTTAACTTATCGATATCCATTTTCTAAGTTATCTATATTCCACAATTTTACTTTCACATTAAATAATATGAAAGTTAAATAGTTATCTTATCAAAAGTCACGAGGTAATTATTGTAAAGCATGTATTGGAAATCAAACAAGAATCTCCACTAACTTTTGTCTAACTCTCGTTAAGTGACACTTTGTTTTTACTTGTAATTCACTTTACCATTTTTCGAATATTGTTAAAAAGAAATAGGTTTCTTAAATCACAGTGGACCTCACAACGGGGACCCGTAATCATATCACAATGTAACTGATAACTCAGTCAGTTGATATTATCTTTTAATTACGTCGATAGAATATATTGAAACAAATACGTTCATGTAAAGTATTATACATTTAATACTTTGTTAACGTTTTCAAGTTATAATATATACACATATATATATACATACATAATCATATCTAATTATATAATGGTTCGTGAATCGTTGGAATCTAGTTAAGGTTAAATGAATACATGAACATAGTTCAAAAATGTTTGAGATTTAACTTAACAGACTTTGCTTATCATGTCGAAATCATATAAGATTAAGTTTAAATTTGGTCAGAAATTTTCGGGTCGTCACAGTACCTACCCGTTAAAGAAATTTCGTCCTGAAATTTGATCGAGGTCCTCATGGCTAATAATAAGAATATTTTCATGACGAATATGAGCTGATAAATAGAGTTTTATCACCATTGAGTAATAAGGATAAAATAATTTAATTTCGCGGAGGGTACGAGTGAAGCTATCACAAAAGAGTGAAATGAAAAAAATAAGATTCGTCTTGACTTTTGACGTAGTCACGGTAAATCTCCGGATTAGCGAAAATCTTTATATTTTATATAAGATTTGATTCTTCGGTGTTTAAGGAAATTACGATCCTCTTCGATTTAATGCGATAATCTGTCTCAATTTCTCTGTCTGATATTTTACTATAAATTTACCTCCTTCGCTTCCTTATTTTCACATCTCCCATCTTCTATATTTTCTTCTTTAATTCATACTTTCAAAACATTCGTCAATATGCTCCATCCAGTTTTAATTCTTGATATATTCTTGACTATCACATCTGTCATTCTTCTTTTTCATTTTCCACCGGAGGAATCCGTTAACTTCTACTATGCTCTTCGGTTTATAGTGTTCTTAGTTCTCTCGTGTCTTTTTATTACTATACGCATCGATATACACGGTTTGTAATTTCTACGTTGTCGTTGTGCTTATATTTTTCCTAATATTTTGGAGTTTCATGCTTCCGTCTTCTTTTCCCGATTTCAAGTCAAGCGAATAATGGTCCAGAATTCATAGATGTGAAATTTGTAATGAACATAGCTAATTCTCTAAGAAAGAAATTGTAATAGCACAATTTGACTTGTGAAATTACCAGAATCCAAGGGAAAAGATAGAACTATCAAGAGAATGTGTCTTGATATGTTTAGAGATTAGATTGAATGTAAGAGTCGTGTAATATGGCACATGATAACGTTATGGTCTGTGAATCATCATGTTTCATTAGAAACTCAGCATGACTTACTGTAATATAATCACGTTGATCAAGTGTCATTATATTATACTAACTCATGCTTCAGTTCCCAACACTACTTCAAAAACATTCATAATTTAAACTCGAAGGTTACAGAATATAGAAACTAAATAGTTTCCTTTAGGATGTAATGCAGATAACGAGAAGAGATAAGTGATTTCAGATAAGAATATTTATGAAAATATCTTCAGAAATATCGAGGATATTTATAATGAAAGATACGATGATATCTTAGAATTTCTAATATTAAAGGATGATGAAGAAAATTTGTCCGTAAAAGTTTAGAGTCAGGAGCAAGGTATTCATTAATGACTTCAGCAGATACTGAATCATTTGGATTCTTTGAAGGCATGTTTAGTCTTTGTGATTTGTCCACAGCCTCCTTCATGATTTGCTCAATCCGTTTTCCAGTACCAAATTTTTCTCATCTTTTGAGCTTCTTCAACCAATATTCTTTATCATCAAACTTTTGACTGTTACGGTTGTCTACAGTTTCTGCTGCTTCATTCAGCTTTTTCAAATTTTAGGGTAGTGATTCGTAGACTGGGTGCTTTTCAGAATTTCAGAATTGAGGGTCAAAATTTCCAGGAGTTACACGTTATATGTATACATATAATTGTTGAAGTAAAAACGCTGCGAGATTCGAGATTGATGATTGATGATTCTCGGTATTTGTTATGGAAATTATTGTTACAGGATGTAGGTGAGCACATGATGGGGTTTCATGAATAATATAGATATTTTTCAGAGAGACTAAAGCCGAAGTTGCTGGTACATCTGCTGATAATATAGTGGAATATAAAAGGTTCCCTGGTAACGATGGCGAAAGGGCAACGTATATATTGAGGTTATAATAAGGCTAGTCCGACTGAAAAGTCGAAGTTGGCTTGCTGGAGCCGTGACAAAACTGGCTGCTTTGAAAAGGAATTGCAAGGTTATTTTCGGCAACAACAACGCTAATGGTTCACGGATTTTTGTTAAACTTCTACTTCGGTTCCGGGAGTTTTCCAGATGCATGATTGTGGATAACATGTGGTTGGATCATCATCTCGATTGTTTCTTAATTGAGATGTTTTCAAGAATCATGAAGGGTTTGAATGTAGATTGTAATGAATTTTTGAATAACACTAAAATTATTTTATGGGTTTAATGAATAGAAGTGATGTTTTAGCATAGTTTTGAAATCAAAGTATGGCTTTAAAATCTGTAGGGATCTAAGAGGGATGATATTGGTTATATCTCGAATTTGAATTTTGTTCTGTCAAAATCAGAATATGTAATCGAATTTGGATGCGAATGATTATTTTGATTTCTATGAAGGAATGTATAGTTGTGAAAGTAGTGAGTATAGTTAATGATTTCTGAATCAGAATCGAATAATGTAACATATCAATTGTGAATTTATATATCTCTCGGGTATTACCTACCGGTTAAAAGTTTCACAAGTAATATTTTGTACAAGAGAATTTGAATTACAGTCTTTATGAAAATATATGTATATTCTCTTCAGATGTAATACAGATTTAATAAATTAATATTTCATTAAACTCATTTGATTTATGGTTGGAATTATGATTGAGAAATTCCTAAAACTTCAGAAGTTACGTAATCTTCATTGAGTATTTCTTCTATTTGAATGAAATTATGAATTACCACTTCATTATTCATCTATTGATATTTCTTCGATGAATGATGTTGGTGTTTGTGGAAATTCTTGTGAACTTCGCAAGACACGAATGATGATTCTTAGAAATTTTCGAGTATATCGAAAATGAAAGTGTAAAATCAAACTTATAATTGAATAATACACTTGGTTTATTATGAAATGGAATTTATTAAATTTGAAACAGAGATGACGGTTAAGTCGTTAATGAGGGATGTACCTTATTTCATATTAATAACATGAATTATCCGAGTAGTATCTACCAGTTATGATTCACATGTAATTGCTTAGTACAAAAAGATTTATTGTGGTTTCAAAACTCATATATATATATATATATATATATATATATATATATATATATATATATATATATATATATATATATATATATATATATATATATATATATATATATATACATACGTACATATAAAATATACATATAAATTCTTCAGAGGAAATGAGTTAATACTTCATAACTCATTGATACAAATATATCCGTTGATGATTGTGGTGTCGATATCGTTGATGGTTATGGAGCTAGTGTAGCTTGTGGTGCTACAGGTGTTGCTGGTGTTGGTGATACAGATGGTGATGTTGGTGCTGACGATGCTGACAGTACCATTGGTGCTGCTTGTATAACAAGTCTAGCTTGTAAATCGCACACCATTACTGTTAGAGTTACATTTCATCATTTTTATTCGCCCACTCATCTCGTCGTTTATTGTTGTTGGTACTCCTTGGTATCTATGGTGCGTATGACATTGATGCTCGAGGTACAGATTGTGATGTTGAGGTGTGGGATGCAGATGTTGTTGTTGGTGGTGGTAATGATACTGTTGATGTTGATGATGATGGTACTGTTGATGCCAGTGATGCTGCTGGTGCTTGTGGTATTAAGGTTTGCGATGTGGATGTTATTGGTGGTATTGGTGTTGTTGCTGGTGCTTGTAATCTTTGCACCATAGATTCCAAAGCCACTACTCGAGCGCGAAGCTCGTTGACTTCTTCTATTACACCGGGATGATTGTCGGTTCGGACGAGCGGTCGAATAAGATCTAGGATTTGAGATAGTATATAATCGTGACGAGATACTCTGGAGATGAGAGAGAAAATGGTGTCTCGAACAGATTCACCGATAAGTGCTTTAGGTTCTTCGCCAAGAGGGAAATGTTGTAACGACCTGACTTTTTCGACTTGCTTTTGTGCTTTGTGCTTTCACGAAACTGCGTATTTGTGCGTACTGAGCTATATTATACTCCGGGATCTTACTACATGTGGATTACTTTCGTTTATGTGTTTAAACGTGCCTTTAAGTACGTAGGTTACTTAACTTGATCCCCGGAAGCCTTTATGACCGTTAGTGTCACTCGACGTTTAGAACGAACTGCATACTGTGTACACGTTTGACTTTGGTCATAATTGGAATATTATGACTACGAAACACTAATTGTTATTTTAGAATAACAATTACTTGGGTTTTTGGATGTTTAATTACGTTTAGTAATTTACTAGAGCACACTAGTTAGTCTTGTTGGACTTTCTACCTTGTTGGACTTTAGCCCACCCTACACTAGCTAGTGGACTATTTAATTAGCCTAATTTTAATAAGTTAGTGACCCATATTAATGTAAGACAAATGCCCATTTATTAGAGGGAACATACTACCATTTTTGTTAACCATAATCCATAATGTTGCAAGGGATCCTAACATAAGCACCAACTTTAGACAACCATTAACCAAAAAGCAAAAAGATATCCCCCTTGTCCCCTCCTAATACCTACAGCCACCACCACCATGTCATACCCTCACCTTCTATAAATACCAAGGTTATTCATCTCATTTCACACTTGATCTCATTCATAAATTACACACACATACTCTCTAATTCTCTCTCTAGTCTTTCTCACTCTAAAAAGTGTAAGTTTTAAACTTTATTCTTCTTCTTCTTCTTCTTCTTCCCTTCCCATTCACGACATCATCATCATCAAAGGGTCTAGCTCTTTCGCTTTTAGATCTTGTTATATCTTGTAGATTCAAACTTGGATTTGAATCCTTCAAGAACATGGAAGATTCAAGCTTCCTAGCTTTGAATCTTCACTTATTTTGTTAGATCTAAATCTTTTATCTTTTAATCTCTTTATTTTGTTGTAAAGATTCAAATTTGTGTTTGTAATATTCATGTAACTTGAAGATCTAGCTTCATGCTTCAAGGATCTTCAAGAACAACCAAGATTCAAGCTTTCTAGCTTTGAATCTTCATTTCTTTTGTTGGATCTAAGTTTTCTAACTTATGATCTCATTATTTTGTTATAAAGATCAAAATTTGTGTTCATGATCTTCATGTAACTTGAAGATCTAAGCTTTATGCTTCAAGATCTTCAAGAACACCAAAGATTCAAGCTTTCTAGATTTGTAATCTCATAACTTGTGTGAAAAGGATCCAAGCTCTCTAGCTTAGGGTTCCATTACTTTATTTGATCAAGATTATGTTCATACTTGTTTGATTGAAGGAAAGTTTGTAGCTTTAGTTGTAAATAGAACTTATATTTGTGTTTAGATTAAGAATATGATGTAACCTTGGTTCACCATCCTTCTAAAACTCTTAAGTGAGTTGTATTCTTACTTGGTCTTAACATATTGTGTGTTGATGGTTGAACCTTGGTCAAAGTGATGCTAATACATCAATGAGTTGTACACTTGAAGCTACAAGCATCAAGGATGAGAACCGTGATGAGCATCAAGCACCAAGAAACCCACCAGAGCACTTGTTTAATATTTTTTGGGTCTGATCAGACTCTCTGGGCTTCTAGAAAGTTGATTTTCAGATAGTTCACTTCGATTAAATGACTTTTCGTTTAGGCCTCGTCTAAATCCGATATACGGTTTAGGATTTATAGCCTTCCAAAAGTCACTACGCCTTTGTAACATTATGCTGAAATTTCTGACCTACTCGCACTTAAACCGTCGTTAGGTTCTGAAAATTGGTCAGCGGTTAGAGGAAACACATACGAGCCTTGGCCACTGACTACGCATCTTTTTGATTTGTATAGAGGTCGTAACAGGTGTCTAAAGTCAGCCTTTTGTTTCGATCTCTATTCTTGTTAAACTTACCTTAGCTTTGATGAATGATGATGATGTTGATGATGACACTTAAACATAATTTATTCACGTTTAAACTTTTGGGGACAACATACTGACCTAGTGACCTTTGACTTAGTTTGATGACCTTTCGGACCGACTTACTACCTGCATACGTTTCATATCGACTTTTACTGCTTATTCACTGTGAGTTATAGCATCTCTTTACTATTTTTACTATTTTTGGGACTGAGAATACATGCGCTTTTTACATTTTACATACTAGAGACGAGTACTTAAACTTTATATATGTGTGGGTTACAAAATGGCACAAAGATTCCCCTTAGCTCGGTAACGTTTAATCATTGGTTTCCTAACCGTGAACGCGAATCTTAGATATGGATCCATAGGGATTGACAACCCCACTCGGGCTAGTCGCGCTAGCAGATAACGGGTGTTTAATACTTTGAGGACAAATGCACTCGCCAAGTGCACTTTTAGGGGGTGATATACATACGTTAAGTCTAGTTACCGGGTGCCCAAGATTAAGCATATACTTTTTATACTGATTTAAACTGCTGGTTGAAGCACTAAAATCTCATGGTCTACATTACTTTACTGATTACAAACTATAGATCACCAACATTCGTGTTGACTTTTAAGCGTGTATTTCTCAGGTGCTTAGACGATGTTGCTTCCGCTATTAGACTTGCTATCTTGGTGTTATAGACTTGATGTTATGGACCTGCTGTGTCAGATTTCTGCTGCATTACTTAGAGATGTCTCAATCATGAAACTTTTATCTTGCATTCGTAACTTATGTTATTTTCAAACAATGGCTTTGTAACGACCTTTGGGTCACATACTTATGTTAACGCTTCTATTCATAGGAAGCACTTTATCTTTTGTAAAACGCTATCTTTTTATGAATGCAAAACTGGTTTTTAAACAACATATAGTGTTTGACCTTGTAATGATCCTGTTGTTGATGAACCATACACGATGGTTTTGTACGGGGCGTCGCATTTGGTATCAGAGAATTGGTTGTAGGGAATTAGGTTGCATTAGTGAGTCTAGACCAGATCTAGTAGGATTCACTAATAGGACTAATCTACAACTTGTTCATTTACTTGTTACTGCTTACTTATACTGCCGTATGATCTTACTGCATGCTACTGCTTACCCTTACTGCTATGTGAACTTGTTGTATGCTATTGCTTATTCTCGTTACTGCATGCTACTATCTGCTTTCGATTGCATGCTACTTTGTTTAGTACTGTTGTTATTACCATGTACTGCGGTAGACGATCTAGGTTGCTGTAGTGCCTGATTACGTGCTTGCTATATGTCTTACTGACAGGGAAAAAGTTATTTTTCCTTGTTCAGATGTCGAACATGCCGTCCATGACCTTTGACTTCGAGAGTGACTCAGATACGTCTGCTACCTTGCCTACGATTGTTGCTGATTCACCGCTACCCTCCGGTGACTCCGGCGATTCTTCATCCAGAGATAACAGATACGCGCTTGACCTGATGGATGTCTCGGACGGAGACAAGGATCCAGAGGAGATTCCATCTCCACCCAGCCCTGGACTCCCGGGAGCACGGCACCATTCCGGTGATGATGTGATTCCTGGGGGAAACGGAGATGGTCCTTTCCGTAATGAGCATGGACATTGGGCTAGACACACCGCTGATGGACGTGTTGTACCGATTCCACCAGGAAGATGCCGACTTATGACCACCGGCCAGACGCTTTCTCCCACCCGCGATGATCCTGCATTACCTTCCGACGATTCAGACGATTCATCATCCGATGACTCCAGCGAGGAGGATCTCGAGGAAGATTCTGAGGAGGACCCTGAGGAGGAGCCCGTGCAGCCACCCTCTACCCCGACGAAGAAGCGGTACCGTCTCGATGGTACTATTATTCCAAGGGTTAACGGAGGTAGACCGTTCGTGGACGCACATGGACAGTTGGTTAGGGTCACAGCCCGTAAGCGGGTCGTACCGTATCCTGCCGATCCATTCGTACGTAAGACCGCCCGCACTGTTCCGTCTACATCTGGACCATCTGAACCATCTGCGCCACATGCGCCACCTGCACCACCTGCCCTACCAGCATCCCCCACCGTCGAGGAGCTGACGAGAGAAGTGCATGCCCTCTGTGCTCGGGTAACTGAGCTCGAGGACCATATATCCCACCTGATGTACGTCATTTACCCACCTTCGCCCTAGGACTATTGTATTAGATTTCCTTATGTATTCCGTTTGTAGTTTCCTATTTTTCATTAATGTAATGTACGAACCTCATGCCATTGTACGTAACTTTCTTATTATGAATGGAATTACTGTTGCTTAATTGTTGTACGGCGTTTACTTTAAGTTATCACATGTTGGCTTATGTGCTATCTGCTGCTGTTTGCCATGCTTAGTTATCGTGTATTGTGTTGTTTCTGTACTGTTTACCTTATGCTATGACGTTACCGATTATGGGATTTTGACTTAAGTCGAAACTTTTGTTTGGAAGATCGATGGCTAACAGAAAAGGTCGGAGAGAAATCCCCACCGCAGCTCAAATTGAGGAGATGATAGCTACTCGAGTAGCTTCGGCTATAGCGAATGCCAACCCTGCTCCAACTCTATCAGCTAACCCAGCTATTCAGAACGGGTGTACTTACAAGGAGTTCCAGAGCTGCGAGCCCCACAATTTCAGCGAAACAGAAGGGCCAGTTGGGCTGACGAGATGGTTTGAAAAGTTAGAATCTGTGTTCCGTGTGAGTAACTGCTCCGAAGGGAATAAGACCAAGTTCGCATTCTGCACTTTGTCGGATGGCGCTTTGACTTGGTGGAATACGTTCGGCCAGGCTCAGGGAATTGACAAAGCTTATGCTACACCATGGGAAGAGTTTAAGAGGGCTATGATCGAGGAGTACTGCCCCAGAATCGAAATTCAGAAAATGGAAGCGGAGTTTTAGGAACTGAAAGTTGTAGGGACTGATCTTGATGGCTATAACCGAAGGTACTTGGAGTTAGCCCTGATGTGCCCCACAATGGTTACTCTGGAGTACAAGCGGATGGAGAGGTATCTGTGGGGACTCCCCAAGGACATTCAAGAAAATGTCACTTCATCAAAACTAGCGAATGTCCCAGAAGCTATGCGTATGGTGCACACCCTGATGAATCATATTACCCGCCAAGAGCCAGAGAAGGCGAAATCAGAATCGGGAGCTAGTAATGGGAAACGTATGTGGGATGGAAACAAGGGAAAAGGTTTTGACCAGAACCCATCTAAGAGTTATGAGAATTTCAAAGGGAACAACGACTGGAGGAACCCGAACCCGAATCCTAGCTCCAACCCTAACTACAAAGGTACCCTTCTACAGTGTAAGAGATGCTACAATCATCATATTGGACAATGCAACGTAGTGTGTGAGAAGTGCAAAAGTATGGGACACATCGGCAGAGACTGTAAAAGCACCGCCCCAGCTGTGAGGACAAACTCAAATGGACCAAGGAAGTGCTATGAGTGCGGAAAGCAGGGCCACTTCAGGAATGAATGTCCCAACAAGAAGAAGGATAGCGGGCCAGCACGTGGAAGAGCCTTCAACATGAACACCAGAGATGCCCGCGAGGATCCTGACTTGGTTACAGGTACATTCACCATCAATAAACTATTAGCTTCTGCCCTGTTTGATACCGGTGCCGATAGGAGTTATGTATGTAGACACTTTTGCTCTAAGATAGATTGGTCGTTAGTTCCTTTGGAGGAGAGTATGTTTGTTGAGGTAGCAAATGGAAAACATGAGAAAGTTGACCAAATTGGCCGAGGAGGTATTATCAACCTAGCCGGAGTAGATTTTTGAAATTGATCTAATACCCATCAAATTGGGAAGCTTTGATGTGATAGTCGGTATGGACTGGTTGTCAAAAGTAAGAGCCGAAGTTATCTGTGGTGAGAAGATTCTCCGTATACCACGCGAGATTGGAGAGCCACTTATTGTTTACGGAGAGAGATGTAGCCTGAAACTGAACCTTATTAGTTTCTTGAAGTTACAAAAGGTTATGAAGAAGGGGCGTTTTGCTATTCTGGCACATGTGAAGAAGCTAGAAGTTGAAGAGAAGAGCTTGGATTATGTACGAATTGTGAACGAATTTCCCGACGTCTTTCCAGAGAGTTGCCTGGATTACCGCTGCCGAGATCAGTGGAGTTTCAGATTGATCTAGTGCCAGGAGCTGCACCCGTAGCTCGCGCACCTTATCGACTTGCACCTTTCGAACTACAAGAGTTGCAGAGTCAAGTGCAGGAATTGCTAGACCGAGGGTTTATCCAACCGAGTTCATTGCCTTAGGGCGCACCTGTTTTGTTCGTAAAGAAGAAGGATGGATCTTTCCGCATGTGTATCAATTATCGTGAACTGAAAAAGTTGACGATCAAGAATTGGTATTCCCTTCCTAGAATTGACGATCTTTTCGATCAGCTGCAAGGATCCAGTGTTTTACTCCAAGATTGATTTGCGATCAGGTTATCACCAGTTGAGGGTGAAGGAGAGCGATGTGCTGAAAACTGCGTTCCGAACTCGTTCTGGTCATTACGAGTTTCTAGTGATGCCATTTGGCTTAACTAACGCACCTGCCGTGTTTATGGATGATATGCTACTAACGGACGGTTTTATTTGTGTGGTGTCATTAGGTCGCAGGATGTTCGATTCGGTAGCACACAGTGTCTTCGTTTATTTAAATTTTTTGCGGGACCTAAATTTACTTTTACTTTCTAAGGTGTAGAAGGTGTAAGTTAACCTAGTGTCGTATTTTTATGCTGATTAATGAATTGAAGATCAAGTGGATAATTTTATTTTAGTTAAATTACCTGGATAAAAGATAGTAGTTGATTTTAGCTGAAGGTCCTAAATGCAGAAAAGCAAATAAAGTGGAAGGATATCCGGAGTATGCAGATCAGGGAAATGTTGACCAAGATATCAGTGTTGGGTTAGGGAAAGGTAATTATGCTTATGTTAAGACTATGCTTGGAATGATGTAGATCTGGTTGGATGAGCCAATTACACAGACCTACTTGTCTTTGGACTCTCGGAGTTCTCTTTGAGCAGTGAGAAGTATGTCACTTGGTGGTATAACTGAAAGGTAACAATACCTCGGAAGTTATCCTCAGTAAAGTACTAGGTTGGTTAGTGAGTTAAGCTCTAATCCTAACCCTCGTTATCAGTTTAGGTAACTGAATAACAATGTGCCGTGTTGATTGAACACTGATCACAAACGGAAGGAATCCGTCGGTTTAAGTTGGCAAAACCTTAAATGAAAACCAACAAATATTCCATCATACTAATGAGATCACAACAATTCAAACATTATATAGCATCACAGTTAATATACTGATAGTAAAGCAGATAGAAACCTAATGAATACCTAAACAGTTGATATGACTAAGACCTAGGGCAACAATCAGACAAGAACATGCAATAGGCTTTTGTCATACAGTAAAGGCACTAACTAGATCTTAACAGCTCCTAAGAGGTCTCTTCGGAACATTCAATAGGCATACTAGGTCATTCATGTCTTAATTCCTAAGTTCCGTGGCCTAAAAGTGCATTAGATGCCTCTCGGGAACTCCGGCCATACCGAGTTCATAGAATCTTCAAATACAGTATAACCAGGGGTCTTAATCCTATGAAGTAGCTAATTTCATATAGGTGGACAAGTCCTGATCACAATTAATCCTTAAGATGCTAGCATACAAATCTATCAGACTTCCTATTCATCATTATAACAGTAATCGTACTAAATTGACATAATTACGCTAACCCAAACTTCTATCATGGTAACATACAGATTAATTAAGCTATCATGGCAATATCGGAATGAACTATTAAACATAAAAAGTAAGAACACATGTTTAATACAAAAGACAAGCGTTTCGGATAAAAACCTGAAAAGGCCGAAGAAATCTGCCCGAGATCGCAGGGACTCACCGGGATATCCTCCGGAAAATAAAAGCTAAGCTAACTACTACTAAAAACTAACTAAAAGCTTGAAAATATGAAATGAATTACAAATTGAGTGTGTGTTGGAATGGATGGAGAGAGCCCTTTAAATAGACTCCATTTTTGCCTGCAAACGACTGGCAAGCCGTTTGGCAGGCCGTATTTGGCAAGCCGTTTGCAAGGCAAGCCGTTTATTGAGCCCGTTTACCTGACCGTTTGGCAGGCCGTTTGCCATACTGGCAAGCCGTTTGGCAAGCCGTATTACAGGCCGTTTTTGGGCCTGGTTAGCCTTGATTCACTGGATCGTAACTTGATTTCTCGTCTTTCACCGTTTTCGCTCTAGAATCTTCGTTTTAGCTCCGTTTTATTTGATTCTTTTTGCATCGCCTTCGTAATTACTTAATCTACAAAATCAACCAAAAAAGCAATAATTTTGCCGACAAAATTTAAATCTTTATTGTTCTAGGGCTTAATTTAGGGATAAAAATGTGACTTTTTGCCCGATATCAAATACCCCACACTTGGCTTTGCTTGTCCTCAAGTAAAAAGCGAGAATATCAGGATCTTCCTAATAGACTCTCCCTTGCCCCACCCGTAGATCTTTTTATTATGCCTTCATCAGAAGTCGGAATATCTTTCGAAAGTATTAGAAAAAGTTTCGAGCTTCGATGATTTGGTCGCTAGATTTCAATTGCGTCCATAGTGAAAAAGGTGTACTTTCCAACTCTCAGATGTAGAGTATACATGATCAGGCTCCTCACTAGCGGATCACTCATATCACTCAAGTGTTTAGGGTGTCCTATTCTAATTGTATTGTCGCTCAGAAGCCAGTCGTGTAACAGTTCTCATCATAGGCTTGGTAAAGCATCGATATCTCCACCGGTTAAGTAAGGACGACACTGATCTTCTTCCTAAGCATTATTTCAAGAGGAAGACGAGTTATAGGGTTTGGTTGGGAATTTATGGATCGGTGAAAGGTATCCAAATCTTTTGATTTTTGAGAGAATTGATAGACATTGATTCTTGAGAGTATCCATTTTTGGATAGAGGCGGATTTTGCTAAGACTTTGTCTAGAATTTTCTTTTGCTCTTCTAGCATTCTTCTTCAGGGCATCTTCTCAGGTTTTTCTTTGCCTTATTTATAGAGACTTTGCTCTAGAGACTTTTCTTTTTTTTCGGCATACCATTTCTTCATAACTTTTGTCTTTCATTCCTGGTGCCCAGAGAGGAAGTGATAATCCACTGAAAATAGGTCTTTGACCTATCAAAAACAATCAGGGGTTCGGAATCTTTCAACAAGTGCTTTTGAAGCGAATTTGATCGATC
Organism: Rutidosis leptorrhynchoides; assembly: GCF_046630445.1. NCBI lineage: Eukaryota > Viridiplantae > Streptophyta > Magnoliopsida > Asterales > Asteraceae > Rutidosis > Rutidosis leptorrhynchoides. The sequence continues at coordinate 173,130,629 of NC_092333.1, forward strand.
TATCTCTTTATTAATCTCTGGATCTTTCGATGAATGGAAAGGGGAATGAAATGTGAATGGTGTATTTTGGGAGTGAATTTGGGGTGAATATTTCTGATTCATCAACTCTTTATGTGAGTTGGTCAATTTAAATTGCGTGAAGTGGAAACGGAAATGGATAGCTTTTTGTCTTCTCTATTCAGAATGATTTCGGAAGGAGTATCGCACCTGCACCACGTATGGCGCTCACTAACCATTGGTCTTGAAACGTATGTCTGAACCAAGTTCTAACTTGGACCGTACACCGGTACGCTCATCAATTGAAATAACAAAGTACTGTAGATTTGATGGTCATACAGATACTTTGGGTCCAAGATTCCTTACCTTTTTTTGGGGAGTAGGGGTCGTGCTTGATCATGCATAGCCTTTTACATATTTTTTTAAAAGAAATCTTTTGACACAAAACATAAGTTTCAGCTTAATCATTCCGTTCTAATAAATGTCCCGAAAACCGATTTCTAGCAATTTTATTAGATCTTTTGGGCAAAAACAAGGTAAGAATTTTTCAAAATTACCCAATATCCATTGCTTAATTACTTTTGGACAAAAGAATTTTTCAAAACTTGGCATTTTACGGTTACTCGACCTTAAAAACCTTTACCCATTACCCCACACTTAGAAGAACATTATCCCTAATGTTCTCTAGAAAGAATATTTTAATACTTTATAAATTAAGGACATTGACTTCTAAAATTCTAAGTTAGTTGCGGGGGTTACCCCACACTTAGAGATTTTAGTGCATTATAATCGAAATAGGTTTGAGGAAGGATTACTTCCCTATAGTCGTGTTAGTTTCCTAGTGCTGGGCCATCCTACGGTCAATTTCCTAGGGACCAGTCTCTTTTGATAATATTTCTGCATGAAGAACAAAAAAAAAGAAAAAAGGCAGCATTTTCACTATATATAACTTTTTCAGTACAATGCTTCAAAAAGATAAAACTAAAAGAAAAATAAAGATAAAGTAGTCTATGTGATACTATTCTGGTCAATGTGCTGAGTCGGCTCTGCGAAGTATCCAAAGATCTCATCATCATCCTCTAGTGTCGGCAAGTACTCGAGAGGTTGCCCTATATCCAACTCAGGGCCTAGTAGTGAATCCAGACATAAGTCTGACGGCAACTCCAGGTAGGATAAGCTCAAGAAAGGCTCCTCGACAGGTATGCTCCCAGTGATCTCAAATGCCTGGGCCGTTGGCGGCTCAACTGAAATGGGAATAGTGGCTAGGTGACAACCCTTAGGTAACTCAGTGACTGGAACTGGCTCGATGACTGGAGCAGGCCGCGTGATAGGAATAGGAGTAGCATGTACAGGCATGGCAGCAGAGGCAACTGAGTGAACTGAGGCTGGTGTGGAACGCCTGGGCGTAGCTTGTCGTGTCGGCTGAACATGGCGCGCTAGCCTAAATGAAGACGGGCCCAAGGTACTGTGCGGCATCCCCTCGCACAGGAGGTATGCTCTCAGAGCTCTGTACAGTCTCTACTGATCTATGAGTAGTGCCCATGCAACATCAGGGTCACTTAAGGTGGCTCCGTAATGTATCACTGTCTGTGGCTCATGTGTTTATGGCAACTGTGTGCTCGACTGGTCTCCTGGCTAAACGTCTAGATCATCGAATGGGAGGAGCTGGTGGTGCTGTGGCTCATGTGTCTGTGGCAACTGTGTGTGCTCTTTGGTTTAAATCTCTCCAACCAATCACTATATTTATCTATTGAAGTCTCATCTTGTACTCGTTCGCATCTTGAAACAAGAATTGACATACCAATTATTGGGAATCACCAAATCGGTATTGTGAGCCTCACAACGTTTCCACATCAACAGTTATATGTATCCATACAACATTTATCTCTTAGAACTATGATCTTCCATTCTGAAATTCTGAAAAACACCCAGTCTGCAAATTAATAATCTGAATTTTGAAAAGTTGAACGTAGCAACAAAAACTGTAAATGACCTCAACAGCCAAAAGTTGATGATAAAGAATTGTATGTTGGCAAAGCTTAGAAAAAGTTTGAAACTGAAAAACTGATTGAGCAAACTACGAAGGAGTATCCGAACAAATCACAAGGACTAAACTTGTACATTAAGAATCCTGATGATTCTATTTCTGATGAAATCTTTAGAGAATATCTCGCTCCGAAGTCATGTTAAAATCTTGCGAAAAATCTTTCTTCATCAACCATCGAACTTAGAAATTCCAAAAATATCATCATGAATATCTTCGATATTTCTGAGGATATTTTCATAAATATTCTCGTCCGAAATTATTTATTTCTTCGCGTTATCTGTATAATATCATAAACGAAACTATTTTAGTTTCTAAATTCTGAAACCTTCGAATTTAAAATATGAATGTTTTTTTTTTTTTTTGAAGTAGTGTTGGGAACTGATGCATGAGTTAGTATAATATAATGACACTTGATCAACGTGATTATATTACAGTAAGTCATGCTGAGTTTCTAATGGGACTTGATGATTCACAGATTATAACATCATCATGTGCCATGTTACATGAATGTTAACATCATCATGTGCCATGTTACATGACTCTTACATTCTATCTAATCTATAAACATATCAAGAACATATTTTCTTGATAGTTCTATCTTTTCCGTGATATTCTGGTAATTTGACAAATCAAGATCGTACCATTATAATTTCCTTCTTAGAACATTAACTATGATCATTCCGAAATTATATTTACGAATTCTGGACCATTACATGCGGTGCCTAATCGCAAGAAGAAGAAACGAAGGGACAAAGCTCCGAAATAGAAAGTGGAGTATAAATCGCAGCAAATAGGAGGGAGTATTAACTGTGGATAACAATGATTATAGGAAACAGAAGCAGAGACATCGAAATATAAGGGAAGATATAAAACCCAACAATAATACAGAAATTACAAATCGTGAATATTAATACGAATAGCAATATAAATACAAGGTAGAATTGAGAATGGTATCACCCCAAGGTAATAGTAGGAGTAAACAGATTTTTCTGGTGGAAGATTGAAAAGAAGGATACAGAAGTGATAATGAGAAAAGTATCAAGGATTAGAACGGGATTAAGCATTTTCACAATCATTTGGATACATCAAATAAGAAAGAAAGTATAGGAATGGTGAGAATAATGGAACGGAAGAGTTTAATTTATAAGGAAAATATCAGACAGAGGAATCGAGACAGATCACCACATTTAATTATAGAAATCTAAATTTCCTTATTCGCAGGAGAATCAAATCTTTTAGATTTCGAAGATTTTCCTTAAATTCCTTGAATTCCGGAATTCAACCCTCTACGTCAAAAGCTATGACGCACCATATCTTCTAAATTCAACCCTGAATCTGTCAAAAGTTAAGATGAATCTTTACTTTCCTATTTCACTCTTTGGTGATAGCTTCATTCATACTCTTCGAATAATCGAATTATTTTTATCCATATTACTCAATGATGATAAAACTCTTTTTGTCAACTCATATTTGTCATGAAAACATTTTTATTGTTAGCCATGACCACCTCACTCAAATTTCGGGACGAAATTTCTTTAACGGGTAGGTACTGTGATGACCCGGAAATTTCCGATCAAATTTAAACTTTAATCTGTATATGTTTCCGACATGATAAGAAAAATATGTAATGCTGAGTCTCGAAAGTTTTGAAAACTATATTCATGTAATCAAATACCCTTTGACCGTGCCAGGCGATTCACGAACATTTATGTGTAAACAGATATGTATGAATATATACATATGTGTGATTGTTAATTTGAGAAATATTAACAAAACATTAAACGGTTTGATTGACATGTAAACATATTAGGAAATCTATTTTTATGACTTGTAAAAGTTAGCAAAATATTAAACGTATGACATTATACTTATTCATTGTAGATAAACGTTTACGTGACAAAACGTGTTATGTGAATTGTATATATATGTATATATAGACAAAGTATATTGAACTTATATATTGAGCGGTTTCGAATACAATTAATAGATATAGTAACACTTGATTTTTATTAAACAAGTTAACACAAACTTATAAGGATTTAAGATAAAAATAAAGTTCTATTAATAAATTATGTGATCCGAATATAATTAATTTTAGAAGGATAAACTCCATAATAGTTATTTGATTTAATTTCAAACGTACTATGATATATTTCGAAAGATTAGGACCTTTTACAACATGTCAAGGCGTAATTACTAAGTTTAATATTGTTATCTTTTAGGAATTTTAAATGATTTAAATGTCACGTTTTTTTTTAAAAAGGAATATAATTTTATAAATAGTTGAAACCACTTTTGACAAATTAATAACGAGCCATTTTAATAAGGATAAAGATTTTAATGTTATCTTAAAAATTTAGAATCTTTCTAGAAACCTTCTGACAAATTTCAAATAATAACGGTCCGTGATTTAATTAAATATAAATATATGAATAACTTGCAATGTGTATTTAAAACGAATCTATATAAGATTTTTGTATTATAATAAATTGTATAAATAATAATCACTCAATAAAAGTTATTATGCAATGTATCATCTGATTATTAGATATTACATAGATAATATATATATATATATATATATATATATATATATATATATATATATATATATATATATATATATATATATATATATATATATATATATATATATATATATATATATATATATATATATATATATATATATATATATATATATATATATATATATGTATATATATATAATACAAGTCAAAATATATATGTTATAAAATTATTATTTTTATTCTTAAAATGAATAATAATATTAATATCATAATTACTAATATTAAGATAAAATAATAATAATAATAATAATAATTGATATATATTGTTATATCAATATTATTATTAAAATTATTAGTATTACTATAATTAGTATTAATATATTAGTATTATTATTATAATTATCATTAATATTATCATTATTAATTTCATTAAGATTAATAGGAATTATTATTATTATTACTACTATTATTATAAATATTATTATTATTATAAATATTATTATTATTATTATTAAGTAGATTATTATTAAAAATGTTATAATTATTAGTTATTAACAAATAATTATATAAAATCGTATGTACCAACTAAGAATCCAAAATTCAGGAGCAGAGATATATCAAAACTGTTTTTAATCTTGTTCCTATCTCTTGAGTTGTTAAACATCACGATCAAAATTGTACCTACAGTTGAAAATATAACTGAACTTTATTTATTTTTTTTATTTTTTTTGCTTTTGTCGAATTAATTAAGCTAGCAAACAAGTATCGATCCAATCATGTACTGTCACAAGTATTCGATTTCTATTATAATTATTAACACACTCTACAAATAAATTGCTGTGAATCGAAGGGATTAAAGATAAAATATGAGGAACATTCGTATTACCTCTGTTAGTGTCACTTTTTGAGCAAAGACTCGAATCCGAAATAATTGGCAAAATTTATAAACGCAAGAGTGTTAGGATGTATCTAAGCAAACTTTCTGTAATATTTCAGTTTCTAATTCCTTCAAACGAAATCGAATTTACAAGTCAAAGTTTAGAACTCAAAAAGTCAAACGATGTGTTCTAGCTAAATTCGAATTAGTGTCAAAAGTTCTGGATCAATTGATGATTCTAATGATTTCTAATGTCGATTTGAAAGAGATTTTATGAAGGAAGTGAGGTCTCAAAACCTTCCAATTTCAAAATCACATATTAAGTTCATTTTTTTTCTTTTTCTCGCAAACAACAGCAGGTTTTTCTTTTATTTTTGTTTTCGTTTGCTGTTAATACAAGTCAACCACAAATGGATCGTTTATGTTTAGTTCATGAATCCAAAAACCAAATCAGTTTGTAATTGATATGGTTGATTGCCTCTGGTCGAATAAAGGAAGAAGAAGAATAGGGAAAAGCAGATATGGGTTATATTTTATAGCGAATAGAATTATATCAGAAAGAGTTACAGCAGCTCAATGGTTTAAAATGTTTGTGGGTTAGCGAGGGATCTCGGGTTCGATTCCGGTTTGTGGCAAATCTTTTTAGAAAAGGATCTTAAGGGTATATACATATTATTATTATTATTATTATTATTATTATTATTATTATTATTATTATTATTATTATTATTATTATTATTATTATTATTATTATTAATTATTATTATTATTATTATTATTATTATTATTATTATTATTATTATTATTATTATTATTATTATTATTTACCATTTATTATGATTATTGTGATTATTGTTATTATCATTAGTTATCAATATTACAACTAGTAGTATAATTATAACTTGTATTATAATTATCATGAATATAAGTATCATAACCATTATTAGTATTATTATTGATATTATGATCATTAGAAATTATTATTATTATTATTATTGAGATAAGTATGATTATTATTATTGTTATGAATATGATTATTATTATTATTATTACAAAAATAACACAAACTATTATCATTATCATTAATATTAGTATTAGAAGCATTTAGGAGTTATTATTATTATTATTATTAGTAAAAGTGTTATTATTAAGATTACTATTAGTAATAAGATCGTTATAATTATTATTATTAAGTACTAATATCAAAAATTACTATTTTCACTATCATTATTACTAAATTATTCATTTTATCAAAAACTACTAATATTATCATTATGAGATTTATAATCAAAAACTATCATCAATATTATTAATAACAAAAGTATTAACTTTAATATTTTTATTAGTAACATTAGGTATTATTATTATTATTATCAATATGATGAAAATGTTTATTATTATTATTATCATTATGAAAATAATACAATTATTATTATGTTCGTAAATATTAGTATTAGTATTTTTTTTTATAATAGAATTTTTAATATTAACATAAGTATATTATTATTGTTATTATCATTATCTTTACTAATATTAACTTAGTGTAATTAGCGTTACTGTTTTGATAAACAAATGAAATACATAAATATATATATTTAACACATATAACATAACAAAATATTTTACTATATAAAAGGATTATACAAAATATAAATATATTATTAATATAAAAAATAATATCATTAATAGGTCATATATATAAACTTATACGATTATGATTATGTGTATTAATATACATATACAAATGATATAGGTTCGTGAATCTAAGGCCAACCTTGCATTGTTCAGTTATTCAATATAGTCGTATGTATTTTTACTACAAAATACAGTATGGTGAGTTTCATTAATCCCTTTTTAAATGCTTTTGCAATATATATTTTTGGGACTGAGAATACATGCGCTGCTTTTATAAATGCTTTACGAAAGAGACACAAGTAATCGAAACTACATTCTATGGTTGGATTATCTAATCGAATATGCCCTTTTTATTAAGTCTGGTAATCTAAGAATTAGGGAATAGACACCCTAATTGACGCGAACTCTAAAGATAGATCTATCGGGCCCAACAAGCCCCATCCAAAGTACCGGATGCTTTAGTACTTCGAAATTTATATCATGTCCGAAGGAGGATCCCGGAATGATGGGGATATTCTTATATGCATAATGTGAATGTCGGTTACCAGGTGTTCAATCCATATGAATGATATTGTGTCTCTATGCAGGGGACGTATATTTATGAGAAATGGAAATATGAAATCTTGTGGTCTATTAAAATTATGAAATGATTATTTATGTTAAACTAATGAACTCACCAACCATTTTTGGTTGACACTTGAAAGCATGTTTTTTCTCAGGTATGAAAGAAATCTTCCGCTGTGCATTTGATCATTTTAAAGATATTACTTGGAGTCATTCATGACATATTTCAAAAGACGTTGCATTCGAGTCATCGAGTTCATCAAGATTATTATTAAGTGAATTATAGTTAGATATATTATGAAATGGTATGCATAATGTCAATTTTCGATGAAAAGAAAGTTTGTCTTTTAAAACGAATGCAATGTTTGTAAAATGTATCATATAGAGGTCAAATACCTCGCGATGTAATCAACTATTGTGAATCGTTTATAATCGATATGGACTTCATCCGGATGGATTAGGACGGGTCGCTTCAGTTGGTATCAGAGCGGTGGTCTTAGCGAACCAGGTCTTGCATTAGTATGTCTAACTGATAGTCGTTAGGATGCAGTAGTGAGTCTGGACTTCGACCGTGTATGCATGTCAAAAGTTTTGCTTATCATTTCTAGTCGGAAATCATCTGCTTATCATCCTTAGGAAATTACCTGCTTATCATTCTTAGTCTAGACATATCTTACTGCAATGATTGCATGAATAGTGTATAGGCAAAAATTCGTATCTTAGCGTATCTGCTAATTCATATCTTAGCATATCTGTTACTGTAGACTTTGCCTGACAGCTTCCGTAGATTCCTCCGTAACTTATGGGATTTTAGTATTTTATATGCATATGTAAATTATGTATTGCAGGGTACTAATCTACATCCTATAATCTGTTTCTTATCGAAAACACTTCATTTAACCGTACGAGATGAATCCCTCAACCAGTTCGAATTCCTCGAATTCTGACAGCTATTCCGATATGGAGTTTCACCTAAGATCCGAAAGCAGTGTCACCAGAATGAACCAACAAATCATCCATCCCCAATTCATCTTATGAGTTCGTAGTCGACTTAATCAATGGAGACGCGAAGAAGGCGATCCCTTCCACCAACCGAATTCATCTCTTGACAATGAACCTGAAGCGCTTACCGGCGAACCTGTTTGAGACACCATTTTCTCTCATTTTCAGAGTATCTCGTCACAATCATATACTATCTCAGATTCTAAATCTCACTCATTCGCTCGTTCTAACCGACAATCACCCCGGAATAATAGAAGAAGTCAACAAACTTCGCGCTCGAAAAATAAATTTGAAGAATATGGTGCAAAATTTACCAGCTTCAGCAACATCACCAGCACCAACAGTACCATCAGTAACAGCACCAGTACCATCAACAATCCCTGCCTCAACATCTCATTCTGTACCTCGAGTATAATCATCGTTCTACGTATCGTTCTACGTATCGTTCTACATCAATTATCTTCGTTCTTCACGGCGATTAAGTAATATCTAAATGTTTTAGAGATTATGTATTCTAGTTCTAACGGTAAACCAAATGAGTTTAATATCATAGTAACTCAATGAATCCATGATTACATCTGAAGAAAATATATAGGTATATATTTTTTCATAAAGATTGTAATTAAAAATTCTTTCGTACAAACTGTTAATGGTGAAAATATTTTAACGGGTAGGTAATACCCGAGGAATATTTAGATTCCACCTTAATAAGTTACACTGTACATTTTTCGAATCGGATTCAATAAGCATTTACTATTCTACCTACATCCACCGATATACGAATCCGTTCACCACAGAATAACCATTGTCATTCAATTTCATATTTGGATTTTGACTTATCAGAACCCAACAAGTGGCATAATGAAGAAAAACATTGGACAAAATAAAAATTTGTTAGAAACAAACAATTTAATTATGAGAAATTCTATTAAGAATCCACGCTAACAAAAATCCTAGCTAACTGTTCCTAGCTAACTGTTAATTCCATATTACATTTTATTTTATCGCAATTTACATTTTCGCAATTTTATTTATCGTCATTTAATTTCTGTTATATACTTTACGCACTTTATTTATCGTTATTTAATTTCTGTTATTTATTTTATGCACTTTAAATATCGGGACACGTATACAAGGTTTTGACATATCATATCGACGCATTTATACATATTATTTAGAATAACCATAGACACTCTATATGCAGTAATGATCGAGTTCTCTATACAGGGTTGAGGTTGATTCTACAATAATATATATAATTTGAGTTGTGATCGAGTCTGAGACATGTACACGGGTCACGATATGTATTAATTAATTCAAATATTACATATTAAACTATATATAAATTATTGTACTATTAACTGTGGACTATCGACTGTGGACTAATAACATTGGAAAATTAAAATGAATTAAAATATTAATTATAACATATGAAACTAAACATTTCTTCAAGTTTTCCACTTGATTACATCTTAAACCTCATTTGTATCTCAACGATTACAATTTGCGTTCAAAGCTTTCATGATTCTTAAAAACACCTCAATCGAGAGGATGAACCAACCGCACTTCATCTACGGAAGAAAAGATTGACACATATAGTTATGCACCTGAAAATACTCAGAACCTGAGTAAACGTTTAACACGTATCTATGCTAGCTCCTTTGACATTGTTATTACCGAAAATAACATTGCAACTCTTTTTCAAATTAGCCAATTTTGTCACAGCTCCAACAAGTCAACTTCGACTTTTCGTTCGAAACAACCTTATTATAACCTTGATATATATATGCGTGCTCTTTTATTGTTACCAGGGAACCTTTTATATTCCATCATATTAACAGCAGACGTACCAGCAACCTCGTTGCTCTTTGGTTTAAATCTCTCCAACCAATCACTATATTTATTTATTGAAGTCTCATCTTGTACTCGTTCGCATCTTGAAACAAGAATTGACATACCAATTATCGGGAATCACCAAATCGGTATTGTGAGCCTCGCAACGTTTCCACATCAATAGTTATATGTATCCATACAACATTTATCTCTTAGAACTATGATCTTCCATTCTGAAATTCTGAAAAACACCCAGTCTGCGAATTAATAATCTGAATTTTGAAAAGTTGAACGTAGCAACAAAAACTGTAAACGACCACAACAGCCAAAAGTTGATGATAAAGAATTGTATGTTGGCAAAGCTCAGAAAAAGTTTGAAACTGAAAAACTGATTGAGCAAACTACGAAGGAGTATCCGAACAAATCACAAGTACTAAACTTGTACATTAAGAATCCTGATGATTCTATTTCTGATGAAATCTTTAGAGAATATCTTGCTCCGAAGTCATGTTAAAATCTTGCGAAAAATCTTTCTTCATCAACCATCGAACTTAGAAATTCCAAAAATATCATCATGAATATCTTCGATATTTCTGAGGATATTTTCATAAATATTCTCGTCCAAATTTATTTATTTCTTCTCGTTATCTGTATACTATCATAAACGAAACTATTTTAGTTTCTAAATTCTGAAACCTTCGAATTTAAAATATGAATGTTTTTTTTTTGAAGTAGTGTTGGGAACTGATGCATGAGTTAGTATAATATAATGACACTTGATCAACGTGATTATATTACAGTAAGTCATGCTGAGTTTCTAATTGGACTTGATGATTCACAGATTATAACATCATCATGTGCCATGTTACATGAATATTAACATCATCATGTGCCATGTTACATGACTCTTACATTCTATCTAATCTATAAACATATCAAGAACATATTTTCTTGATAGTTCTATCTTTTCCGTGATATTCTGGTAATTTGACAAATTAAGATCGTACCATTACAATTTCCTTCTTAGAACATTAACTATGATCATTCTGAAATTATATTTACGAATTCTGGACCATTACATGCGGTGCCTAATCGCAAGAAGAAGAAACGAAGGGACAAAGCTCCAAAATAGAAAGTGGAGTATAAATCGCAGCAAATAGGAGGGAGTATTAACTATGGATAACAATGATTATAGGAAACAGAAGCAGAGACATCGAAATATAAGGGAAGATATAAAACCCAACAATAATGCAGAAATTTCAAATCGTAAATATTAATACGAATAGCAATATAAAGACAAGGTAGAATTGAGAATGGTATCACCCCAAGGTAATAGTAGGAGTAAACAGATTTTTCTGGTGGAAGATTGAAAAGAAGGATACAGAAGTGATAATGAGAAAAGTATCAAGGATTAGAACGGGATTAAGCATTTTCACAATCATTTGGATACATCAAATAAGAAAGAAAGTATAGGAATGGTGAGAATAATGGAACAGAAGAGTTTAATTTATAAGGAAAATATCAGACAGAGGAATCGAGACAGATCACCACATTTAATTATAGAAATCTAAATTTCCTTATTCGCAGGAGAATCAAATCTTTTAGATTTCGAAGATTTTCCTTAAATTCCTTGAATTCCGGAATTCAACCCTCTACGTCAAAAGCTATGACGCACCATATCTTCTAAATTCAACCCTGAATCTGTCAAAAGTTAAGATGAATCTTTACTTTCCTATTTCACTCTTTGGTGATAGCTTCATTCATACTCTTCGAATAATCGAATTATTTTTATCCATATTACTCAATGATGATAAAACTCTTTTTGTCAACTCATATTTGTCATGAAAACATTTTTATTGTTAGCCATGACCACCTCACTCAAATTTCGGGACGAAATTTCTTTAACGGGTAGGTACTGTGATGACCCGGAAATTTCCGATCAAATTTAAACTTTAATCTGTATATGTTTCCGACATGATAAGAAAAATATGTAATGTTGAGTCTCGAAAGTTTTGAAAACTATATTCATGTAATCAAATACCCTTTGACCGTGCCAGGCGATTCACGAACATTTATGTGTAAACAGATATGTATGAATATATACATATGTGTGATTGTTAATTTGAGAAATATTAACAAAACATTAAACGGTTTGATTGACATGTAAACATATTAGGAAATCTATTTTTATGACTTGTAAAAGTTAGCAAAATATTAAACGTATGACATTATACTTATTCATTGTAGATAAACGTTTACGTGACAAAACGTGTTATGTGAATTGTATATATATGTATATATAGACAAAGTATATTGAACTTATATATTGAGCGGTTTCGAATACAATTAATAGATATAGTAACACTTGATTTTTATTAAACAAGTTAACACAAACTTATAAGGATTTAAGATAAAAATAAAGTTCTATTAATAAATTATGTGATCCGAATATAATTAATTTTAGAAGGATAAACTCCATAATAGTTATTTGATTTAATTTCAAACGTACTATGATATATTTCGAAAGATTAGGACCTTTTACAACATGTCAAGGCGTAATTACTAAGTTTAATATTGTTATCTTTTAGGAATTTTAAATGATTTAAATGTCACGTTTTTTTTAAAAAGGAATATAATTTTATAAATAGTTGAAACCACTTTTGACAAATTAATAACGAGCCATTTTAATAAGGATAAAGATTTTAATGTTATCTTAAAAATTTAGAATCGTTCTAGAAACCTTCTGACAAATTTCAAATAATAACGGTCCGTGATTTAATTAAATATAAATATATGAATAACTTGCAATGTGTATTTAAAACCAATCTATATAAGATTTTTGTATTATAATAAATTGTATAAATAATAATCACTCAATAAAAGTTATTATGCAATGTATCATCTGATTATTAGATATTACATAGATAATATATATATATATATGTATATATATATATATATATATATATATATATATATATATATATATATATATATATATATATATATATATATATATATATAAATACAAGTCAAAATATATATGTTATAAAATTATTATTTTTATTCTTAAAATGAATAATAATATTAATATCATAATTACTAATATTAAGATAAAAAATAATAATAATAATAATTGATATATATTGTTATATCAATATTATTATTAATATTATTAGTATTACTATAATTAGTATTAATATATTAGTATTATTATTATAATTATCATTAATATTATCATTATTAATTTCATTAAGTTTAATAGGAATTATTATTATTATTATTATTACTACTATTATTATAAATATTATTATTATTATTAAGTAGATTATTATTAAAAATGTTATAATTATTAGTTATTAACAAATAATTATATAAAATCGTATGTACCAACTAAGAATCCAAAATTCAGGAGCAGAGATATATCAAAACTGTTTTTAATCTTGTTCCTATCTCTTGAGTTGTTAAACATCACGATCAAAATTGTACCTGCAGTTGAAAATATAACTGAACTTTATTTATTATTATTTTTTTTTTTTGCTTTTGTCGAATTGATTAAGCTAGCAAACAAGTATCGATCCAATCATGTACTGTCACAAGTATTCGATTTCTATTATAATTATTAACACACTCTACAAATAAATTGCTGTGAATCGAAGGGATTAAAGACAAAATATGAGGAACATTCGTATTACCTCTGTTCGTGTCACTTTTTGAGCAAAGACTCGAATCCAAAATAATTGGCAAAATTTATAAACGCAAGAGTGTTAGGATGTATCTAAGCAAACTTTCTGTAAGATTTCAGTTTCTAATTCCTTCAAACGAAATCGAATTTACAAGTCAAAGTTTAGAACTCAAAAAGTCAAACGATGTGTTCTAGCTAAATTCGAATTAGTGTTAAAAGTTCTGGATCAATTGATGATTCTAATGAATTCCAATGTCGATTTAAAAGAGATTTTATGAAGGAAGTGTGGTCTCAAAACATTCCAATTTCAAAATTACATATTAAGTTCATTTTTTTTTCTTTTTCTCGCAAACAACAGCAGGTTTTTCTTTTATTTTTGTTTTCGTTTGCTGTTAATACAAGTCAACCACAAATGGATCGTTTATGTTTAGTTCATGAATCCGAAAACCAAATCAGTTTGTAATTGCTATGGTTGATTGCCTCTGGTCGAATAAAGGAAGAAGAAGAATAGGGAAAAGCAGATATGGGTTATATTTTATAGCGAATAGAATTATATCAGAAAGAGTTACAGCAGCTCAATGGTTTAAAATGTTTGTGGGTTAGCGAGGGATCTCGGGTTCGATTCCGGTTTGTGGCAAATCTTTTTAGAAAAGGCTCTTAAAGGTATATACTTATTATTATTATTATTATTATTATTATTATTATTATTATTATTATTATTATTATTATTATTATTATTATTATTATTATTATTATTATTATTATTATTTACCATTTATTATGATTATTGTGATTATTGTTATTATCATTAGTTATCAATATTACAACTAGTAGTATAATTATAACTTGTATTATAATTATCATGAATATAAGTATCATAACCATTATTAGTATTATTATTGATATTATGATCATTAGAAATTATTATTATTATTATTGAGATAAGTATGATTATTATTATTGTTATGAATATGATTATTATTATTATTATTATTATTATTATTACAAAAATAACACAAACTATTATCATTATCATTAATATTAGTATTAGAAGCATTTAGGAGTTATTATTATTATTATTATTATTAGTAAAAGTGTTATTATTAAGATTACTATTAGTAATAAGATCGTTATAATTATTATTATTAACTACTAATATCAAAAACTACTATTTTCACTATCATTATTACTAAATTATTCATTTTATCAAAAACTACTAATATTATCATTATGAGATTTATAATCAAAAACTATCATCAATATTATTAATAACAAAAGTATTAACTTTAATATTTTTATTAGTAACATTAGGTATTATTATTATTATTATCAATATGATGAAAATGTTTATTATTATTATTATCATTATGAAAATAATACAATTATTATTATGTTCGTAAATATTAGTATTAGTATTTTTTTTATAATAGAATTTTTAATATTAACATAAGTATATTATTATTGTTATTATCATTATCTTTACTAATATTAACTTAGTGTAATTAGCGTTACTATTTTGATAAACAAATGAAATACATATACATAAATATATATATTTAACACATATAACATAACAAAATATTTTACTATATAAATGGATTATACGAAATATAAATATATTATTAATATAAAAAATAATATCATTAATAGGTTATATATATAAACTTATACGATTATGATTATGTGTATTAATATACATATACAAATGATATAGGTTCGTGAATCCGAGGCCAACCCTGCATTGTTCAGTTATTCAATATAGTCGTATGTATTTTTACTACAAAATACAGTATGGTGAGTTTCATTAATCCCTTTTTAAATGCTTTTGCAATATATATTTTTGGGACTGAGAATACATGCGCTGCTTTTATAAATGCTTTACGAAATAGACACAAGTAATCGAAACTACATTCTATGGTTGGATTATCTAATCGAATATGCCCTTTTTATTAAGTCTGGTAATCTAAGAATTAGGGAACAGACACCCTAATTGACGCGAACTCTAAAGATAGATCTATCGGGCCAAACAAGCCCCATCCAAAGTACCGGATGCTTTAGTACTTCGAAATTTATATCATGTCCGAAGGAGGATCCCGGAATGATGGGGATATTCTTATATGCATAATGTGAATGTCGGTTACCAGGTGTTCAATCCATATGAATGATATTTTGTCTCTATGCAGGGGACGTATGTTTATGAGAAATGGAAATATAAAATCTTGTGGTCTATTAAAATTCTGAAATGATTATTTATATTAAACTAATGAACTCACCAACCATTTTTGGTTGACACGTGAAAGCATGTTTATTTTCAGGTACGAAAGAAATCTTCCGCTGTGCATTTGATCATTTTAAAGATATTACTTGGAGTCATTCATGACATATTTCAAAAGATGTTGCATTCGAGTCATCGAGTTCATCAAGATTATTATTAAGTGAATTATAGTTAGATATATTATGAAATGGTATGCATAATGTCAATTTTTGATGAAAAGAAAGTTTGTCTTTTAAAACGAATGCAATGTTTGTAAAATGTATCATATAGAGGTCAAATACCTCGCGATGTAATCAACTATTGTGAATCGTTTATAATCGATATGGACATCGTCCGGATGGATTAGGACGGGTCGCTTCATCCTCCTTATCGTGGTCTTCTAGATAAGCTTTCAACCAGTGACTGTTGACCTTAAAGTTACCAGTAGGTCCTTCCAATTCCACGGCTCCTTGTGGAAAAGCATGTACAACTTTGTATAGGCCACTCCATCTTGATCTAAATTTTCCTGCGAACTTCTTGAACCGAGAATTGAAGAGAAGAACTTTATCTCCAGGGGCGAACTTTGTAGGAATCAATTTTGCGTCATGCGTAAGCTTCATTCGTTCCTTGTAGATGTATGATGTTTCATATGCTTGGTCTCTCAATTCGGCGAGTTCGTTCATTTGCATTTTCCTATGTTTTCCGGTAACTGAGGGATCGAGGTTCCAGGTCTTCAGGGCCCAGAGAGATTTATATTCAAGTTCCAGCGGAAGGTGACAAGCTTTTCCATAGATCATGCGGTAGGGTGTACTTCCTAGAGGATTCTTGTAAGCAGTCCGGAATGCCCACAGAGCATCATCTAGCTTCTCGGCCCATTTATTTCCATGATGGCCGACAGTTCATTCTAAGATTCTTTTGAGTGCTCTGTTCGTGACCTCTGCTTATCTGTTGGTCTGCGGATGATAGGCAGTAGACATTTTGTGGGTAACTCTGTATTGTTGCATCACCTTCATAAATTGAGTATTACAGAAGTGTGTGCCTCTATCACTTATTATAGCACGGGGAGCTCCAAATCTGCAGAAGAGTCTCTTCAGGAAGTTGGTGACGACTTTCGCATCATTAGTTGGAAATGCTTGGGCTTCGACCCATCTAGAGACGTAATCTACTTCTACGAGGACATATTCTTTTCCATTAGACTTTGGGAATGAGCCCATGAAGTCTAATCCCCATATATATCGAAGGTCTCACAAGCTTGGATATTAGTCCGAGGCATCTCATTCTTCATAGAGATAATATCTTTCCTTTGGCATGCGTCGCAACGCTTTACAAGATCTTGCACATCTCGGAATATAGACGGCTAATAGAATTTTGATTCGTAGACTTTTCTCACGGTTAAATTTGCTCCATGATGACCTCCAGTTGGTCCATGGTGACATTGGTGAAGAATCCCTACTGCTTGCTTTTCATCTACGCACCTCCTGATTATCTGATCAGGGCAAATTCTAAACAGGTAAGGATCTTCCCAGTAGTAGTACTTGGCATCCCTAAAGAACTTCCTTCTTCGGGAGGTGCTCATTCCTTTTTGTACTACTCTGGCAACTAGGTAGTTGGCCATGTCGGCATACCAAGGAGTGTCAGTAAATTGTGATCCTATGTGAGTTTGTCCTAAACTCATAAGCTGTTCTTCCAGAAATTTATCTATGATATCTTGTTCAGCAAGTTTTTCCGTCGCTGGGTTCTCCAAACGACTAAGATGATCTGCTGTGATGTTCTCTGCTCCTTTCTTATCTTTAATCTCAATATCGAATTCTTGAAGGAGTAAGATCCATCGTAGGAGTCTTCTTAGTGAATAGATATTTGAGGGCTGAATTGCAGTGACCTGAACTTTTCCATGTTTATATATATTAAATAAAATTGATATTTACAGGATTAAGTATTTCCAACATGTTAAGCAATCAAACTTGTTAAGACTTGATTAATTGAAATAGGTTTCATATAGACAATTGACCACCCAAGTTGACCGGTGATTCACGAACGTTAAAACTTGTAAAAACTATATGATGACATATATATGATTATATATATAATTAACATGATATTATGATAAGTAAGTATCTCATTAGGTATTTTAACAATGAGTTATATACATAAAATTGTGTTTATTGAATTAAGAAACTCAAAACGATATATATAACGATTATCGTTATAACAACGTCTTACTAATTACATATGAATCATATTAAGATATTGTTACACTATGTTTAATCATGATAAATGATAAGTAAACATGTCATTATGTATATTAACAATGAACTACATATGTAAAACAAGACTACTAACTTAAGAATTTCGAAACGAGACATATATGTAACGATTATCGTTGTAACAACATTTAACTGTATATATATCATACTAAGATATATTAATATATCATAATATCATGATAATGTAATAATTTAACATCTCTTTAGATATAATAAACAATGGGTTAACAACATTTAACAAGATCGTTAACCTAAAGTTTTCAAAACAACATTTACATGTAACGACTAACGATGACTTAACGACTCAGTTAAAATGTATATACATGTAGTGTTTTAATATGTATTCATACACTTTTGAAAGACTTCAAG
The DNA here is from genome assembly GCF_046630445.1 of Rutidosis leptorrhynchoides. Classification (NCBI taxonomy): domain Eukaryota; kingdom Viridiplantae; phylum Streptophyta; class Magnoliopsida; order Asterales; family Asteraceae; genus Rutidosis; species Rutidosis leptorrhynchoides. Next base: position 173,149,687 of record NC_092333.1, read on the forward strand.
ACACTTATCAAAATACTTCTACTTAACAAAAATTCTTACAATTACATCCTCGTTCAGTTTCATCAACAATTATACTCGTATGCACCCGTATTCGTACTCGTACAATACACAGCTTCTAAATATATGTACTATTGGTATATACACTCCAATGATCAGCTCTTAGCATCCCATATGAGTCACCTAACACATGTGGGAACCATCGTTTGGCAACTAGCATGAAATATCTCATAAAATTACAAAAATATTAGTAATCATTCATGACTTATTTACATGAAAACAAAATTACATATCCTTTATATCTAATCCATATACCAACGACTAAAAACACCTACAAACACTTTCATTCTTCAATTTTCTTCATCTAATTGATCTCTCTTAAGTTCCATCTTCAAGTTCTAAGTGTTCTTCATAAATTCTACAAGTTCTAGTTTCATAAAATCAAGAATACTTCCAAGTTTACTAGCTCACTTCCAATCTTATAAAGTGATCATCCAGCCTCAAAAAATCCTTGTTGTTTACAGTAAGATATCATTCTTAATAAAGGTAATACTCATATATAAACTTTGATTCAATTCCTATAACTATAGCTATAACTATCTTAATTCGAGTGATAATCTTACTTGAACTTGTTTTCGTGTTATGATTCTACTTCAAGAACTTTCAAGCCATCCAAGATCCTTTGAAGCTAGATAATTTCTTTTAACTTCTAGTAGGTTTACCTACTAAACTTAAGGTAGTAATGATGTTCATAACATCATTCGATTCATACATATAAAACTATCTTATTCGAAGATTTGAACATGTAATCACTAGAACATAGTTTAGTTAATTCTAAACTTGTTCGCAAAAAAAAGTTAATCCTTCTAACTTGACTTTTAAAATCAACTAAACACAAGTTTTATATCTATATGATATGCTAACTTAATGATTTAAAACCGAAAAACACGAAAAACACCGTAAAACCTGATATACGCCGTCTTAGTAACACCGCGGGCTGTTTTGGGTTAGTTAATTAAAAACTATGATAAACTTTGATTTAAAAGTTGTTCTTCTGGGAAAATGATTTTTCTTATGAACATGAAACTATATCCAAAAATAATGGTTAAACTCATAGTGGAAGTATATTTTCCAAAATGGTCATCTAGACGTCGTTCTTTCGACTTAAATGACTACCTTTACAAAAATAACTTGTAACTTATTTTTCTGACTATAAACCTATACTTTTTATGTTTAGCTTCGTAAAATAGAGTTCAATATGAAACCATAGCAATTTGATTCACTCAAATCGGATTTAAAACGAAGAAGTTATCGGTAAAACAAGATTGGATATTTTTTGATTGTTGTAGCTACGGGAAATATTGTAACAATTCTATACAAATCATATCCTAGCTAACTTATGTTGTATTATACATGTATTCTAATGTAATCTTGGGATACCATAGACACGTATGCAAATGTTTTGACATATCATATCGACCCATGTATATATATTATTTGGAACAACCATAGACACTCTATATGCGGTAAGGTTGGAGTTAGCTATACAGGGTTGAGGTTGATTCCAAAAATATATATACTTTGAGTTGTGATCTAGCCTGAGATGTGTATACACTTGGTCGTGGATTGATTCAAGATAATATATATATATATATATCGATTTATTTATGTACATCTAACTATGGACGACTAGTTGTAGGTTACTAACGAGGACAGGTGACTTAATAAATTTAAAACGGTAAAACATATTAAAAATGTTGTAAATATATTTTGAACATACTTTGACATATATGTACATATTTGTTATAGGTTCGTGAATCGACCAGTGGCCAAGTCTTACTTCCCGACGAAGTAAAAATCTGTGAAAGTGAGTTATAGTCCCACTTTTAAAATCTAATATTTTGGGATGAGAATACATGCAGTTTTATAAATGTTTTACGAAATAGACATAAGTAATTGAAACTACATTATATGGGTGAATGATCGAAGCCGAATATGCCCCTTTTGCTTGGTAACCTAAGAATTAGTAAACCGATCTACTAATTGACGCGAATCCTAAAGATAGATCTATTGGGCCTAACGAACCCCATCCAAAGTACCGGATGCTTTAGTACTTCGAATTCGTTTATATCATGTCCGAAGGATTTCCCGGAATAATATGGGATATTCTTATATGCATCTTGTTAATGTCGGTTACCAGGTGTTCACCATATGAATGAATTTTATCTCTACGTATGGGATGTATATTGAAATATGAAATCTTGTGGTCTATTATTATGATTTGGTCTATTATTATGATTTGATAATATATAGGTTAAACCTATAACTCACCAACATTTTAGTTGACGTTTTAAGCATGTTTATTCTCAAGTGATTATTAAGAGCTTTCGCTGTTGCATACTAAAATAAGGATAAGATTTGGAGTCCATGCTTGTATAATATTATGTAAAAACTGCATTCAAGAAACTTATTTTTGATGTAATATATTCTTATTGTAGATCATTATGTAATGGTCGTGTGTAAAAGGTATATTTTAGATTATCATTATTTGATAATCTACGTAATGCTTTTTAAACCTTTATCGATAAAATAAAGGTTATGGTTGTTTTAAAAATGAATGCAGTCTTTGAAAAACGTCTCATATAGAGGTCAAAACCTCGCGACGAAATCAATTAATATGGAACGTTTATAATCTATATGAACGGGACATTTCAGTTGGTATCCGAGCGTTGGTCTTAGAGAACTAGAAAATTGCATTAGTGTGTCTTACTGAGTTTGTTAGGATGCATTAGTGAGTCTGGACTTCGACCATTTTTTTCTTCAAAAACGATTGCTTAACATTTTTTTTTGTTGGAAACTATATATTATTAACATGTAAATATTATGTGATATATTAATCTCTTAACGTGTTTGATATTGTGTGATAGATGTCTACCTCTAGTACAAATCCCATTGATTCACCTAATAATAATGAAGAGTCGAATATATTTTAGGAAGATTCACAAATTCCCGAAGAGGAACCGGAAGAGGAGGAACCGGAAGAGGAGGAACCGGAAGAATAGGAACCAGAAGAGGAGGAATCGGAAGAGGAGGAACCAGAAGAAGAGGTTCCGGAGGAAGAAATATTGATACCTATAGTAAATCGATTAAATAAAAGAAAATCCTTAACCAACGGACCAAAGTTAATAATGGTCAATGGTGTTTCCACCGAGGAAGCAAAATATTGGGAAGATTACCAATTTTCTGATGAATTGGATCCCGATGAGGATTCCGATGATGTTATAGAAATTACCTCGACCCAATTTAATAAAGCGAAAGAAAATAATAAGGGAAAAGGTATAAAAATAGAGAAACCCGATTCCAACCCCGATGAACTTTATATGTATCGGCAACATCCGTATTTCCTAAAATGTAACAATGACCTGGGAACCTCTAAACCACCAGGTTTTTCTAAACCATTATGGAAAACGACGGCTCGTATTAGAGGAACACCATATATTCCTAGAAAATTAGGAAAACGAACCAAGTTCGAAGAAGAAGAAACCAGTGATTCAGATTAGAGGGTTGTAATCATGTTGTATATTATATGTATTGTAGTGTGCTTGTACTTTTATGTTCTATGTAAAAATTGCTTGTATTGTTTGTTATTACGAATCTAATCCTTGTCTATTTTACATTATAAAAACAAAATGGACGTTAAGGGTAGACAACCGAATAATTTAGAAGACCTACCAGAGGATATGATTGAGGAAATCTTGTCTAGAGTCGGTCAGAATTCATCAGCACATTTAGTTATGGCGAAATTAACTTGTCAAACATTTGAAAGACTTTCCAGAAATGCCTTAGTTTATAAAAGGTTTTCCTTTGATAGGTGGGGTATATCACATTGGGGAGACCGTAAGTTACGCCGTGTTTTCTTTAAAGCATTAAATGCGGGGAACTCAAATGCAATTTTACGCTACGGGTTAAGAACCTTTTTTGACTCAACATATCCCAACATAGGATTTCGTGAATTAGAAAGAGCTTCCAACATGCAACATAAAGAAGCATGTTATGCTTACGGGTTAGTGATGTTCGCTTCTTACCAAAGTGAGAAAAAGAACATCGGATTGTAACTTTTAAATAAAACCTTCCCACAAGTGACGGATTCAGTAGTTGGGGTGAGAAACAAGGTTTTTAGATTATTACGGGGCTGTTGGACATTACGAAACCCTCGTCCTTTTGACGACATTACAACATGCTGCCTAGCCAATGGTCATAACGGTTATTTTCCACAAGACCAAGGATGGGAAGTCGTCTTAGTAAAACCAGAATGCATGACTTGTTTCTGGACTTATGAATTACTTGTCTTTATTTCCTTTGCTGAACAACTTGCGTATTAACTAGATTTATCTTCAAAACTGTCCTGTATCATAGTGTACTATATTTCATGTTATATGTAATATAGCGAAGTTGTAAGTTTGAAGAATATTTGTATGTGATATATTAATATAATCAGTTTTTCATATGGAATTGTAGTAGTTGAATTGTATATTAGCTACTAAGTGTGAACTTAACGGGTAGGTAGTACCCGAATTTAAACTTATAAAACGCTAATATGAAGAAAAAACTTTTATAAATGAGTTCATATTATGCTACGAAATACTATTGACTACTCTTAATATTCTGTATGATTAACTCAATTCAGTTGGCTATTTTGAAGGAAATGGCACTGAATACTCGACACACCATGAATATGAGCGAAGAGGAATTTCGTACCTTTCTTGCAGTAAACATAGCCGCAGTACAGGCTGCGCTACATACTAACAATAACTCTGAATCTAGCAATGCAGCTAACGGCACAAGAAATCGTGTAGGATGCTCCTACAAAGAATTCACTTCCTGCAAACCTTTGGAATTTGATGGAACCGAAGGACCAATTGGATTGAAACGGCGGACCGAGAAAGTCGAATCGGTGTTTGCCATAAGTAAGTGTACTGAAGAGGACAAAGTTAAGTATGCTACGCATATGTTCACAGGTACTGCATTAACGTGGTGGAACACCTATCTTGAACAGGTAGGACAAAATGCTGCTTACGCACTACCGTGGTCGGCATTCAAGCAATTGATGAACAAGCAGTACCGTCCTAGAAACGAAGTCAATAAACTCAAGGCAGAACTTAGAGAGTTACGAACACAAGGGTTCGACGTTACCACATATGAACGATGATTCACAGAGTTGTACCTATTGTGTCCGGAAGCATTCGAAGATGAAGAAGAGAAGATCGACGCATTTGTAAAAGGATTACCAGTAAGGATTAAATAAGATGTGAGTTCACACGAGCCCGCTTCTATACAGAAGGTAAGTCGAATGGCTCATAAACTCATAAATCAGATTGAGGGAAGAATTAAAGAGTAGGCAGTCAAAGAAGCCAACACGAAACACCTCAAGAGGAAGTGGGAGGAAAACGGTGACAAGAGTCACCAGTACAACAACAACAACAATTACAACCACAATTGCAACAACTATTCCAACAACCGCAACAACAATCGCAACAATAACCGCAATCCTAACAATAACTACAATAAACATCCCAACAACAACAACTACTACAACAACCGTTTCAACAACAATAACAATCCCAACAACAACCTCAATAACAACAACGGCAACAAAAACCAAAAACAGCCATGTCATAGGTGTGAAGAAAATCATCAAGGGTTTTGCACGACATTTTGCAACAGGTGTAAAAGAAATGGTCATAGCGCGACAAAGTGTGAGTTCTACGGACCAAAGTTTAACAGAACTAAAGGAACAAATAATGTCGGAACAAGTAATGCCGAAACGAATAGTGTCGGAGCAAGTAATACCAACGCTGTTTGTTATAAATGTGGAAAATCCGGCCACATTATTAGAAATTGCCCAAATCAGGGGAATACTAATGGGCAGGGTAGTGGAAGAGTTTTCAATATTAATGCGGCAGAAGCACAGGAAGACCCGGAGCTTGTTACGGGTACGTTTCTTATTGATGATAAATCTTCTTATGTTTTATTTGATTCGGGTGCGGATAGAAGCTATATGAGTAGAGAATTTTGTGCTAAATTAAGTTTCCCATTGACGCCTTTGGATAATAAATTTTTACTCGAATTAGCAAACGGTAAATTAATTTCAGCAGATAATATATGTCGGGAGAGAGAAATTAAACTGGGGGATGAAACGTTTGAAATTGATTTAATACCAGTCGAGTTAGGAAGTTTTGATGTAATAATTGGCATGGAATGGTTGAAAAAGGTGAGAGCAGAGGTCATTTGTTACAAAAATGTGATTCGCATTATGCGTGAAAAGGGAAAACCTTTAATGGTGTACGGAGAAAAGAACAACGCGAAATTAAATCTTATTAGTATTGTGAAGGCACAAAAACTAATAAGAAAAGGTTGTTACGTCATTCTAGCACACATCGAGGAAGTTAAACCTGAAGAAAAGAACATCAGTGATGTTCCCATCGCAAAAGAATTTCCCGATGTATTTCCGAAAGAATTACCGGGATTACCTCCACATCGATCCGTTGAATTTCAAATAGACCTTGTACCAGGAGCTGCACCAATAGCTCGTGCTCCATACAGACTCGCACCCAGTGAAATGAAAGAATTACAAAGTCAGTTACAGGAACTTTTAGAGCGTGGTTTCATTCAACCAAGCACATCACCATGGGGAGCTCCTATTTTGTTTGTCAAGAAGAAAGATGGTACATTTAGGTTGTGTATCGACTACCGAGAGTTGAACAAACTTACCATCAAGAACCGCTACCCACTACCGAGAATCGACGACTTATTTGATCAACTACAAGGCTCGTCTGTTTATTCGAAGATCGATTTACGTTCTGGATATCATCAAATGCGGGTGAAGGAGGATGATATTCCAAAGACTGCTTTTAGGACGCGTTACAGTCATTACGAGTTTATGGTTATGCCGTTTGGATTGACTAACACACCAGCTGTGTTCATGGACCTCATGAACCGAGTGTGTGGGCCATATCTTGACAAGTTTGTCATCGTTTTTATCGAGGACATACTTATTTACTCGAAGAATGATCAAGAGCACGAAGAACATTTGAGAAAAGTGCTAGAGTTGCTGAGAAAAGAAAAACTGTACGCTAAGTTTTCAAAGTGTGCATTTTGGTTGGAAGAAGTTCAATTCCTTAGTCACATAGTGAACAAAGAAGGTATTCAGGTGGATCCAGCAAAGATTGAAACCGTTGAAAAGTGGGAAACCCCGAAAACTCCGAAACACATACGTCAGTTTTTAGGACTAGCTGGTTACTACAGAAGGTTCATCCAAGACTTTTCCAGAATAGCAAAACCCTTGACTGCATTAACGCATAAAGGGAAGAAATTTGAATGGAAAGATGAACAAGAGAAAGCGTTTCAATTGTTAAAGAAAAAGTTAACTACGACACCTATATTGTCATTACCTGAAGGGAATGATGATTTTGTGATATATTGTGATGCCTCAAAGCAAGGTCTCGGTTGTGTATTAATGCAACAAACGAAAGTAATTGCTTATGCGTCTAGACAATTGAAGATTCACGAACAGAATTATACGACGCATGATTTGGAATTAGGCAAGGTTGTTTTTGCATTAAAGACTTGGAGGCACTACTTATATGGGGTCGAAAGTATTATATATACCGACCACAAAAGTCTTCAACACATATTTAATCAGAAACAACTGAATATGAGGCAGCGTAGGTGGATTGAATTGTTGAATGATTACGACTTTGAGATTCGTTACCACCCGGAGAAGGCAAATGTGGTAGCCGACGCCTTGAGCAGAAAGGACAGAGAACCCATTCGAGTAAAAGCTATGAATATAATGATTCACACTAACCTTACTACTCAAATAAAGGAGGCGCAACAAGGAGTTTTGAAAGAGGGAAATTTAAAGGATGAAATACCCAAAGGATCAGAGAAGCATCTTAATATTCGGGAAGACGGAACCCGGTATAGGTCTGATATTCAGTTTTTGGGTACCAAAATTTGGAGATATGAGAGAAATGGTACTTAGAGAAGCTCATAAAACCAGATACTCAATACATCCTGGAACGGGGAAGATGTATAAGGATCTCAAGAAACATTTTTGGTGGCCAGGTATGAAAGCCGATGTTGCTAAATACGTAGGGGAATGTTTGATGTGTTCTAAGGTCAAAGCGGAGCATCAGAAACCACCAGGTCTACTTCAACAACCCAAAATCTCGGAATGGAAATGGGAAAACATTACCATAGATTTCATCACTAAATTTCCAAGGACTGCAAGTGGTTTTGATACTATTTGGGTAATAGTTGATCGTCTCACCAAATCAGCACACTTCCTGCCAATAAGAGAAGATGACAAGATGGAGAAGTTAGAACGACTGTATTTGAAGGAAGTCATCTCCAGACATGGAATACCAATCTCTATTATCTCTGATAGGGATGGCAGATTTATTTCAAGATTCTGGCAGACATTACAGCAAGCATTAGGAACTCGTCTAGACATGAGTACTACCTATCATCCACAAACTGATGGGCAGATTGAACGGATGATACAAACGCTTGAAGACATGCTACAAGCATGTATTATTGATTTCGGAAACAGTTGAGATCGACATCTACCGTTAGCAGAATTTTCCTACAACAACAGCTACCATTCAAGCATTGAGATGTCGCCGTTTGAAGCGCTTTATGGTAGAAAGTGCAGGTCTCCAATTTGTTGGAGTGAAGTGGGGGATAGACAGATTACGGGTCCGGAGATAATACAAGAAACTACCGAGAAGATCATCCAAATTCAACAACGGTTGAAAACCGTCCAAAGTCGACAAAAGAGCTACGCCGACATTAAAAGAAAAGATATAGAATTTGAAATTGGAGAGATGGTCATGCTTAAGGTTGCACCTTGGAAAGGCGTTGTTCGATTTGGTAAAAGAGGGAAATTAAATCCAAGGTATATTGGACCATTCAAGATTATTGATCGTGTCGGACCAGTAGCTTACTGACTTGAGTTACCTCAACAACTCGCGGCTGTACATAACACTTTCCACGTCTCGAATTTGAAGAAATGTTTTGCTAAAGAAGATCTCATTATTCCGTTAGACGGAATCCAAATCAACGAAAAACTTCAATTCATCGAAGAACCCGTCGAAATAATGGATCGTGAGGTTAAAAGACTTAAACAAAACAATATACCAATTGTTAAGGTTTGATGGAATGCTCGTAGAGGACCCGAGTTCACCTGGGAATGAGAAGATCAGATGAAGAAGAAATACCCGAACTTATTTCCAGAAGATACGTCAACACCTCCAACTGCTTAAAATTTCGGGACGAAATTTATTTAACGGGTAGGTACTGTAGTGACCCGAACTTTTCCATGTTTATATATATTCAAAGAAAATGATATTTACATGATTAAGTATTTCCAACATGTTAAGCAATCAAACTTGTTAAGACTTGATTAATTGAAATAGGTTTCATATAGACAATTGACCACCCAAGTTGACCGGTGATTCACGAACGTTAAAACTTGTAAAAACTATATGATGACATATATATGATTATATATATAATTAACATGATATTATGATAAGTAAGTATCTCATTAGGTATTTTAACAATGAGTTATATACATAAAATTGTGTTTATTGAATTAAGAAACTCGAAACGACATACATAACGATTATCGTTATAACAACGTCATACTAATTACATATGAATCATATTAAGATATTGTTACACTATGTTTAATCATGATAAATGATAAGTAAACATGTCATTATGTGTTGAGTCCCCAAAATAATTAAGGATTTAATTATGACAAAACTTTAGTTTATTTACACTAAAATGTTATGTGCAGCCAGCACAAGTTTTTTTATATACTGTCAGCTAATATAGCTGTGTCGAGTGTGTAGTATGCTGGCTGATCTACCAGCACAAGGTAGAATGTATTCTTCGAATCAGCACAGGATGAGTACTCAGCTAATTAAGAATATCAAGTGACTCAGCATATGAAGAACCAGTAGATCTGAATAGCAGCATACAACACAAGACAGCCATGCTCCATTACAAGCATGGTAGTTTCCCAGAGTGGTCTACATCAACGGACTATTCAACAGAAGTCGAAGACAAAGTTGAACAGAAAAGGACAGGAGTCGGCGGCTGACAAGTGACCTTACAAGACCACGTGGGAATGCAGAAGTGGAACGCATGTGCAGACATGTGTTATACTTTATTCATACCTAGGGAACACAACATTCCATTTGTTTAAAACAAATGGTAGTGCCAAACTGAATTGGTGTGTTCCTGCAAATAGCTACCTAAGAGGAAAGAAGGAGAGCACGCCTTCTGACACAATTGTCCCCACAAGTACAAGGCATCCTATGTACTAGTGGACAATAGATTAATTACACGGACAATAGGACTACTATATAATTGTTGTATTCACTGTTGTATCAACTAGTGGTGTGGGTTTTATTATTTAGAGTCCTAAACGTGTAATAGCTTTTAGTTTACCTCTTAGCTATAATCTAGGTAATCTTTATCAACCAACTATCATTCCGCCAAGGATAGTTGTAATTCTTTGTAATTCAATCAATAAAGAATAACCGTTGAAAATTACCTGTGACTCTATCTAATTTGCATGCTTGAATACATAATCGAGTCTAACTGTTTAGTTAATTGAAAAGAAATTGTATTCACCCCCCCCCTCTACAATACTCCTGTTGTTATTAAGGGACCAACAACTGGTATCAAGCTTCAGTCTTGATAATTAATATCTTGGATCTGAATTCTCTCATGGCTGCATATTCCAATACAGCTTACCTTGAAAATGGCTCATCCAATAGACCACCCAAATTTGATGAAGAAGAGTATGAAACTTGGAAGGCAAGATTCATGCTTCACCTTGAGTCTATTGACACACTCATGCCTGATATTGCCACAAATGGTCCATTTGTTCCTACTGAGACTATTGGCAGTATACCAACGACTGCTGACACTCCTGCTGTTTCTGGTAGAGAGGTTATTCTCACTCCTTCTAGATGGGATGCTGAGGATAAACGTCGTGTTGGACTTGACCCTAAGATCAGAACCCTGTTAGCTATAACTTTACCTAACACATTGTTCAAACTGATTAAGGGAAAAGAAAATGCTAAGCTTATGTTGGACTATTTAGACGTTACCTATGAGGGTATGGGTGAGGTAAGACAGAACAGAATGATAGTTTTGAAAAGAGAATATGAAATGTTCTTTGCCTACAAGAATGAAACTCTTAACCAAACCTTCATTAGGTTTAACTCCCTAATTGCTGACTTGAATACCTTGAATGTCACGTATACAGAATTTGAACAAGTAAACAAATTCATTGACTCACTGCCTGCTAAATGGAAACCTGTAACTGACCCATTAAGAACCACTCAGACCTTAAAAAACTTTAACATGTCTTCTCTCTATAGCTCCTTATGGAACTATGAGAAGGCAGAAGCTAAATTTGAACTTAACTTGAAAGAAAACTTTAGATCTGCCCCCACCACTTCAAAATCGTCTAAAACTGATGATACTGCTCTTTTTACTATTGCTAAAAAGAAAGCTCAAAAGGCTTTACTGGTTCAAAAGCTGCTGGCAGAAGAAGAGACAGCTGAGAGTGATGTGGATAGTGGTACTGGGTCTGAAGAAAGCAGTGATGATGAAAGTGATGTAGAAGGGTTTGCTGAAGGTATGGCCTTGCTGGCTAGGCAGTTCAAAAGGTTCAATCGTAATAGAACCAGCAAGTCATACAAAGGGAGTAAGAAACCAAGTGCTAGGTTTAGCAGCAAATCAGTCAAAGGTCCTAAATCTGAGTGTTATAATTGTGGGAAGGTTAGACACTTTGCAGCTGAGTGCATGTCCAGGAAACCTCCAACTTCACATGCTAACTCTTTCTCTAAAGCTGATAAGTACAAGAACAAGTACAAAGCTATGAAAGCTCAGATGAAGGAAAGTGCTAAGACTGATAAGAAGGGTAAAAAGCCAGAAAAGGTTCTAGTTGCTGAGCATCATGATTGGGATGAAACCAGCTCATCGTCTTCCTATGATAGTGATACTGATGATGATGGTGCTGGTTATGCTCAAGAAAAGAAGCTGTGTTTAATGGCCAAGGAGGTCAAGGAGTCTGATGTGGATGATAGTGGTAGCAAGTTTTTGGCTGATATGAGGGAAGCTGATCAGAAAAGAGATTCTCCTCAATGGAAAACTGAATTGATGTATAAGGTTGATAATTTTTGAACTTATACTGATGATGAAAAGGCCGAAATGTTTGACTACCTAAGAGTTGACTTATGTAGAGGCAGCAAACGTGAAGAAGTTTTGATATCTGACAACAAATCTTTAAATGACAAACTTAAATGCAAAAATGATGAAATTAAAATCTTGAAAGATGATATTTCAAAACTCGAAAAACAAAATTTTGCTTTAAAGTCTCTTCACTTTGAGGCAGCAGAAGTCAAGAACCAACTGGATAATCTTAAAAAGGTTGTCGCTTCATGGTGTACATCTGCTCAACGCACAGCAAAGTGTGTTAACGAGCAGGTGCCTGCCCAAGTTGAAGCTTTCTTTGCTGGTGACTATGCTGTTGCTGCTGCTGCTGCTATTGCAGAGGTTACTTTCATGGACCAAATTCTTGAAACAGATCCTGAAGCTGTCTTGCCAAATACTTTTGCCAAGATAGTTAAAGGTAAAAAGTTCTTGACGAATAAATTTGTTAGACCTGCTACTGTGTCCCCACCACCTGCCATGAAAGAGATTTTGGAGGATGAGGTTAGAGCAGGAGAAGCCAGTACCTCAATTGATGAGACTACTGACCCCTCAAGCATCTACTACATGACTCCAAAAAAAAGACGTATAAAAAGGGAAATCACTGATAATAATCTTAGAAAAGTTAAATCTACTGATTCCCCTTCGTGTTCGAGTTCCAATTGTGCTGTGCCAGCTGATGACAAACTTACTGGTCAACCAGTAGCTGCAGACAAGCCAGTCAAACGTAATACTGGCAAGTCCAAGGTAGCAGGAAAAACATCTTCTAGTTCATCAGCTTCAGTTAACAAGCCAGTAACTTCCCACACTGGCTCGTCAAATGATAAAGGCAAAGCAATACATCATGACTATGGTACTGGTTCCAAGAAGAAAGCTGCCCTTAAGGGAAAAGCAAAAGTGGACTCGAATGAAGAGCTGTCTATCACTGAGATTATGACAGTCAAGCTTGACCAGCTTATTGAGGCAGTAACCAAACATCGCCCCGATCCCCTTTACAATGTGTATGATCCATCACCGATACCAAATGTGAGAAAATGCTACAAATGTGGCAGCAAATTTCACTTAGACAACAGGTGTCCTTTTACCCCAACCCCGTCTGCTGATGCTTCTTCAAGCAAACCAGCAGACAGGAAGAGGTCATCAAAGATGACCCTTCCAGAACCCATCCTTGGATGGGTTCCCAAAAAGAACTAATCTCTTAGCTACTGTGCAGGGCATTCAAAACAAGCAAATCTAGTATCTCGATAGTGGATGTTCGAGAAATATGACCGGATGTAAGTCCCTGCTAATGGACTATCAAGAAAAGGATGGTCCAGTTGTTTCATATGGAGATAATTCGTTGGGTTACACAAAGGGTTTTGGTACTTTGACTAATGGGAATGTTACATTCTCAAATGTTGCATATGTAGTTGGGCTTAAACATAATTTACTCAGCATAAGCCAACTGACAAGCAAGAACAAGATAGTCCAATTCAGAAAGAAAATTGGCACTATTTTTGATAAGACAGGGAAGCCACTGCTGACTGCAAAACGTCATGAAAACATGTATCAAATTGACATGAACACAGCTGTCACAACAACTGATACTTGTTTCTATTCGAAGGCTGCAGACAACCTGAAATGGTTATGGCACAAGAGACTCTCACATCTCAACTTTAAAGATATTAACAAATTATCCAGTAGAAGTTTGGTGTCTGGGCTACCCACCATGTCTTATGTAAAGGACAGACTGTGTCCTGGTTGTGAAAAAGGAAAACATCACCATGCCTTATTCAAATCAAAGCAAATCTCATTTGTTGAGAAACCATTTCATTAACTTCATATGGATCTTTTTGGTCCTGTTAATGTGGCCAGCTGTAGTGGGAAGAAGTATACACTGGTTACTGTTGATGAATATTCCAGATACACCTGGGTATTCTTTTTGAAACAAAAGAGTGAAGCTGCTGATGAAATTATCAATTTTATCAAACGAATGGAGCTTTTGAATGGGCAGCTGGTGAAACAGTTAAGAAGTGATCATGGAACAAAATTCAGAAATGCAATTTTAGAAGAATTTTGTGCTGACAAAGGTGTTTCACAAAACTTTTCTGCTGTGAGAACACCTCAGCAAAATGGTGTTGCAGAAAGAAGAAACAGAACTCTCATTGAAGCAGCAAGATCTATGTTAGCTGAGTCTGGGTTGAAAAATTCATATTGGGCAGAAGCTGTGAATACTGCTTGTTTTACCCAGAATAGATCTCTTATTGTGAAAAGACATCAGAAAACTGCTTATGAAGTTCTCAAAGGTAGAAGACCCTCAATTTCATTTCTTCATGTATTTGGCAGTCCCTGTTACATTCTCAATAATAGGGATCAGCTGGGCAAATTTGATGCCAAGGCTGATGAAGGTATATTCTTAGGATATTCCAACATGTCAAAGGCATATAGGGTTTTCAACAAGAGAAGGGGTTGTTTTGAAGAATCCATTAATGTTACATTTGATGAAACTGCTCCTTCTTCATCTTCTGATTATGAAGATGAAGAGCTACTGTTTGAAGAGCCTACTCAGCCAGCTCTAGATGATGAAGAACCAGCAGCACAACCCTCGCCTATTCATGCTGCTGGGTTCTCTGATGATGAGATGGAACACTCTGTTCCATCTGTGTCTAAACCAAGTGGACCTACTGGCTCTACTAAAGTCTTACAACGTGAGCATAGGTCTACTGGTTCTGAAGGATCACAAGCTGATACTGGTTACACCAATAATGAATAGCTGTCTCCAACTGCTGTTTATACTTCCAAACCAGCTGATGATCAAGATGCTGTGTGTTCCACGACAAGCTCACCTGTTCATAACACTAGATGGACAAAAGAGCATCCTATCGAGCAAGTTATTGGTAATCTGGCTAGTGGTGTTAAAACCAGAAGACATGCAACCAGCAATTTTTGTATGCATGTAAACTTTGTATCTACCATTGAACCTAAATGTCCTGATGAAGCAATTAAAGATCCAAGCTGGGCAGGAGCTATGCAAGAAGAGATCTCCTAGTTTGATAGGAATAAGGTTTGGACATTGGTACCTAAACCTGAGGATGAATCTAAGAAAATCATTGGTACCAAGTGGGTTTTCAAGAACAAGATGGATGAAGATGGGATTGTGATCAGAAACAAAGCTAGATTGGTAGATCAAGGTTTCAAACAAGAAGAAGGATTGGATTATGGAGAGACTTATGCTCCAGTGGCTAGGATTGAAGCTATCAGACTGTTCTTGGCGTATGCTGCTAAGATGAACTTTAGGGTATTCCAGATGGATGTTAAATCTGCATTTCTAAATGGGAAGCTGCAAGAAGAAGTTTATGTCAAACAGCCTCCTGGTTTTGTAAGCAGTAAATATCTAGACCATGTCTACAAGCTAGACAAAGCTCTTTATGGCCTCAAACAGGCTCCAAGAGCATGGTATGAGACACTTCATGTGTATCTCACTGGTATAGGCTTTAAAGTTGGAACAATTAACACCACTCTGTTCTCAAAAGAGACAGATGGTGATCTCTTGCTGGTACAGATATATGTGGATGATATTATTTATGGATCTAAAAATGAGAAACATTGTCAAAATTTTTCAAAACTTATGTCAAAGACATATGAAATGAGCTTACAAAGAGACTTGCAATACTTTTTGGGATTGCAAATTAAACAACTTGATGATGGAATTTTTATAAGTCAAGACAAATATATCAAAGATATGCTAAAGAAATTTGGTCTGACCTGTTTAAAAGATATAGGGACTCCAATGGCAGCAACTATTAAAATAGATGCTGATCCCAATGGTGAACCAGTCAATATCACTGAATATAGAGGTATGATTGGATCCCTACTTTATCTCACAGCCAGCAGACCAGATATTATGTTTGCCACATGTCTGTGTGCCAGATATCAAGCTGATCCTAAAGAGTCACACTTGCTAGCAGTAAAAAGGATATTTAGGTATCTGAAAGCTACTGCTAAACGTGGTCTTTGGTATCCCAAAGACCAGGATTTTGAGCTAATTGGGTATTCAGATGCTGATTTTGCAGGGTGTAAAATAGACAGGAAAAGTACTACTGGTGGTTGCCAGTTACTGGGTGGTAGGCTAGTCAGCTGGATGAGCAAAAAGCAAAATACTGTGTCCACATCTACTGCTGAGGCAGAATACGTTTCTGCTGGTAGTTGTACTGCTCAAGTACTATGGATGCAAAGCCAGCTGAAAGACTATGGTGTTCATGTTACAAAGACTCCAATCTACTGTGACAACACAAGTGCAATAGCTATCACCAACAATCCTGTGATGCATTCAAGAACAAAGCACATTGACGTTCGATATCATTTCATAAGGGATCATGTTCAAAAAGGAGACGTGGAGCTACATTTTATTTCAATCGACCAGCAGTTAGCAGATCTATTCACAAAGTCCTTAGATGAGAAACGTTTTAACTATCTCATCTCTGAGCTGGGTATGCTTGAACTTTAAATAAAAGACAATTTTTGTTAGTGTGCTGGCTCTACAACATGTAGGGCAAACCAGTAAGCACTTTTTGTTACCTTACTGCCTACATGTACAACTCTCAGCACAACAAGGTCTTTTATATTTTGGTTACTCAAAATGTTTTTAATTGAAATAATAAATAGCTCACAAAATTAAATGATTCCTTAAAACTGAAACTCATTTACTTCCAATGATTTAAATTAAATTCATGACATATTAAATGTAACAAAGTATCTTGTATTTAATACAACACTTATTTTGTGGTTTTCAATTTTTTTTAAAAAAATTAAAACCTGCTGCATTTAATGTTGAATGGAAGGTATGAGTATTCAAGCCGTATATACGTCAAATCATCAGTCTGTGTCCCCTCGAGTGTGCCAGTCTGTCACATCTACCCACGCGCCTGCTAATAGCAGTTGTCACTTTCTCTCTCCTACCTTTTTCACCCAATCACAATGGTTAAAAGTGTGTTTTATCTTCCATAATAACCTTTGGTTATTCAGTTTTCAAATTCACACTCCTCTCTCTAAAAATCCCCAAATCTTCATATCTTCACTTTCTACAATCATCAATGGCAGAAAAACAACAACATCAATCACCACCTGCTGAAACACAGCAACCGGAACAGTAACCACCGCCGGCTATAGAGGAACAAATTGAACAAGGGCACCCCAATCTTGTTAGGGCTGCAAACGCACCTGAACACTCTACGATTCACCTTTCACGAGGCAATGCTGCTCATGCCCTTTCTGTTCCCAAATCAAAAGTCAATACCGGCTATGAAGAGCTGATTTCCTATATCCGTCAATCCCCTCTGGCAAGAGCCATTACCGGTGTACCTTCACGATTATATCCAGCCTGTTTGGCCAGATTTTGGTATACTGCCACCATGGCCACCACCGAACAGAACGTTCCATGTATTCATGGCATGGTGACTGAAAACTTACCCTGTTCCATTACTGTTGACGCCATCCGACGAGCTCTTCAATTACCCAATGGTCCATTTGTAGATTCACCTACAAGTGATGAGTTTCGAAGGGAGGTATTGGAAATCATTGGCTACTCTCAACCAGTATCTCATACACCACTCAGGAAACACATGCCACCACTATGGTATTATTTCTTTGGGTTGCTGACTCAGTGTATCAGTCATAAATCTGGCAGTTTTGATCAATGCTCAGATTATGAGTTGAAGATGGGTCACGGGCTGCTGTTCAACCGCAACATAGATTATGCCAGTGAAATCTACTTAAGGTTAAGGGAAATGGTGCTTGCACCCAAATGAACACATCTAATCCCCTTTCCAAGGTTTTTGAGCCTTGTTTTTGAAAATGGGCTGGGTGAAGCTTACCAGCAGATTGCTGACACATCATACGACCTGCCTCTAAAACAAGGGGGGATGCCAAAGGATAAGCCTACTGCTCCATTTGTTGCGTTGACACCAGCAATGCTTGAGTATCTAGCTGCTCAGGGTGGAGCTGCCCCATCAACTGCCTCTGGTGTTGCACCAGCTGAGGGGGAGGGTCTTCAGCGAAAGCCAGCTGTCAAGAGGAAGAATCCAGCTACCTCAACTAGTACAGCCACCGTCTCACATACTAGTAACGCAGTAGTTGTATTAGAATCTAGTGCTCTCTGATCATAAAGAACAGCCCTAGTCTTATATACTGACTACCCACTTCTAGTATTGGAATCCGTTGCTTTACTATTCTTGGTAACAGGCAAATCCAAAT
The DNA here is from genome assembly GCF_046630445.1 of Rutidosis leptorrhynchoides. Classification (NCBI taxonomy): domain Eukaryota; kingdom Viridiplantae; phylum Streptophyta; class Magnoliopsida; order Asterales; family Asteraceae; genus Rutidosis; species Rutidosis leptorrhynchoides. The sequence continues at coordinate 173,168,212 of NC_092333.1, forward strand.
GTGCAAGAGCTGGCTCCAAGCAAACCACAGGGGGAATTGCACCAGTCTCAACTGCTGCTCCTGCAAAGGATGTGGCTATGGAACTTGGTACGTTTCTAGACCATACAGCAAAAAATTCTAACATAATTAAAAATATTTTATCTGCTGACTTGAAAAATGAATGTGGAGTTCAAGGTATAACCCTGGCTCCCAAGTTGACTGGTTTTAAAACTAGTGTTAAGAAGAGTAGCAACCCATACTCTTCTATCCAGACACTTCCACATTTTTCAAATTTGAACTTAATGTTATATCCTCTGCTGCCAGTACAATCAGCAGAGCAAATACCTGACCCCCAAAGCAAACTTGAGCTGGCACCTCATCGTGTTGAACCAGCTCAGGATACTGCACAGCCATTATGTTACTCGGATCATGCTAAGAGTCTCACTCCTACATCATTACCAGCTAGAACTCTTACACTATCTGAGTCAACATGTGTCGCCAATGAGTCAGCAGAGTCACAGCTGTACTTACAGACACCTTATTCTGTCTCATTCGAAGGGCTGACCAAATCACCAGTCTGTCCCCAGAGACCAACAACAGATGCAATTGTTGAGTCAAATTTATTTGGTTCTACTGTTGTTAACATAAAATGTTCTATTGTTTCAGTTCTTAGCAGGGTAGATGAACAGGCAGAGGGGGAGCAAGTTAAAGATGACCCTATTCCTACTGAGCAGATTGCTGCCTCTGCTACTGGTATTGGTGCTACTGTTTCTCCTACTGGTGGTGCTGATGCTAGTACTGTTGCTTCTACAGCTGCTGGAAATTCTGCTCCCAGTATTGTTGCTTCCACTACTACACCTGAAGTGGAAGATGAAATCATAGTGGATCCTCCTGTTCTTAAAAAGGTAATTGACAATATTGTCAAGGATGTTCTACTTGATGAACCTGTCACTGAATCAAAGGGAGATATTACGTCTGCTGCTGCTACCGATGCACAAAATGTTATCATGGAAGCTGGTACAAGTGCTACTTTTCCATCTGATGTTATCATGGAAGCTGGTACAAGTGCTACTTTTCCATCTGATGTTATCATGGAAGCTAGTACAAGTGCTACTTTAACATCTGATGTTATCCTGGATGCTGGTAAAAGTGCTACTTTTCCATCAGATTCTGGTTCACAGGGTGATACTGTTCTGGAGGGTCTTAATTTTGTTAATGCTGGCTATGTTGGCTTTGTTCCCAAAGAGCCAACGGTGGATACTGATGCTACTACTGGAGATGCTGCTTCTTCACCTACTGCACAGTTACTTACCGATGCTACTGGTTCTACAGAACCCGTTATGGATGCTGGTACCTCTGCTATTACCACTACTGACTCTTCTCAGGCTACTGTTTCTGCTAAGAAAAAACCCTATGTGTGCCAGGTGCCAGATCCTGATGAAGTTGTCCCTAACTTCATCTATCGAGGAGCATCTATCACTCCCAGAGTTGCTCTGCTGGTGGATCAGCTAACTTTTGATCCTCAAACTGCCATAGTCTCAGCCAGCAAATTGCCTCGCGAGGAGCTGACTGAACTATTGTCTCAGCTTGATCGACCAGCTAGAGAAGAAGTTTATGAGAGGCTGGCTACTTTAGAACAGATAAACGAGCAGCTATTTTATCATTATTTTGGCATGGCTCCAGCTGCTTCCCCATGGCCTGGTACATGGAGGCCTCTCAAATTCATCAGAGATCCTTCTACTGGTAAATACGTTATGCAGAATATTCCTGATTCGCCAGTACCTTCTAATTCATCAGCTTCTTCCTCAGCATCTTCTTCTTCTGATGGTGATGCTGATAAAGGTACTGGTAAGGATGAACCAGCCATTCATGATAATGTGACTGGTTCCAAAGACAAACCAGTGGATCTCACAGATGATGCTGATCTTCATGCTGACAAGGATACTAGTGGTTCTAAACCTTCGGGTGAAGGTAAAAATGATGGTGATCATGGTGACGAGTCAGATCATGACCTTCCACCTCCACCACCCCACGAAAGTACTCCCGTGTCAGCTGCTTCTGACCAGCCCTCAACCAGCTATCTTAAATTTAATGCTGATGAGGTGGCTGATATTTCCACCTTTGCTGTGCTTAGGACACTCAGAGAAGTTACACCAGATCTACAAAACACCATTCGCACTGCTATTGATGATAGTGTAACCCAAGCCATCCGGAACGCTGGGCAAGTCACCTCTTCGAATATTGAGGCCCAGCTAGGACAAATACGTGCTTTTGCTGATCTGGCTGTATCAGCCATTGTCAAGCAAATGGAGGGGAGGAGGAATTACAGCAGCAAATCCTTTCTCACAATGAGTACATGGAGGACATTGCTAGCCTTAAAGCTGATTTGGAGGCTGCCAATTGCAGAATCCTGTTTCTTAATGAAGAAAATGCCGTTCTACATGAGAGACTGGAATCGCAGGAACAACAAATGGCTAACATGATTCCTGTCTCTGCCTATGTTCAAATGGTGGAGAATATGCAACGCCTGGCTGCTCTACAGGGTGATGTTAGGGCTATGGTTGAACAGATGGCCATGGGTGTTGCAAGGAATGAAGTTAGATCCTCCAACCTTCTCCTTAGATAATTTGGTGTGGATCCTGGTGCCCATCTTACTCCTGAAGTTGCTGATTGGAACAATTTCGCTTTCTCTGTTCCCAACTCAGATAGTGACCTTGATGCACAGGTCTCCCCTGTTCCCTCTCCTGCCCCTGCTGATGACAAAAAGGGGGAGAAGAAGAAATCTAAATGGAAATCTAAAAAGAGAAAAAATCATAGGGGGAGCATGAGCATGAAAAGGCTCCTAAACAACCAAGGAGTGATGGTGATGGTGATGGTGATGGTCAAGACTCTGGCACTAAGCCCAGCAACGCTCATACTGAAACTGGTGTACAGGCAGCTGGTAGATCTCAACCCAATGAGTCTGTCACATCAGTGGATGATATTGGTTCTGGCAGTAAGTCCAGTGATGTTTCTGATATGGCTGTTGCTAAAGCTCTTCTTGTCTCTCAGTCTATTGAAAGGAAAATGAAGAGAAAACTTGAGAGATATCAGAAGAGACAGCAAGACTTAAATGATGCCTTCAATGTCAAATGGGATGCCTATGTTGCTCTTAAATGCCACAGAATTGATCATAGGAGATGGCTAACCCAATAAAAGAAGGACATTGATGATGACCTGACTGGAATTGATCTATACAAAAAGGAAGCACGAAAAAGAAATGCCAAGTTCATGATCAAATACGACAAAAAGAGGGCAAAGTTGTATGCTGAGCGTGCAGACAGAATTAAACGAATGACTCTAGAAGAAATGAAAGATTATCTTGCATCTACTGGGTTAGGGGGAGGAGTTAGAGCTGATATTTTTATGAAATGGTTAGATGCTGTGTTAGAAACCAGCTCATCTCCTCGACCAACGTCCACTGCTCAGCCAGCTACACAGCAACAACCAGCAGAAACAATCAATCTCGACGATGATGATACTCAGGGGGACCATCTTGCTATTGTTCCCTATCTGTCTCCACAAGAACCAGTATCAACACAAGAACCATCAGCTGAACCCAAGCCTATTGACAAACAAAGGGTGAAATCCACTCCAAGGGATAACCAGCCCCTCAGGAAAGGACCCCTATTTGAGGCAGCTGATGAAGATACTGTGACAGTCGTGCCAGCTGATACTAATCAATCAGCTAGTACTGAAGACTCAGCAAGGAGTGCTGAGAAAGAAGACACAGCCAGAAGTGTGCTGCTGGGTGGCACAAGCTTTGAAGACCCATCCAAGGTGGTTGAGCTGGGTGCTAAACCAGATGATGATACGGTTGATCCTGCTGACTTTACTGTCTGGGGCAGAGAAGATCACTTATTTGTTCAATCTCCTATCTCTCCTCGGACCCTCACTTATTTTAATAGAACAAAGGATAACCATGTCAATCAATTCTCAGTAAGTTCATCTGGAATAGATGAATCAAACATGTATCCTCCATCTTCCCCAAAACGTCATGGTAAACACAGAACCTGGGAAGATGATTCAGTTGCCCATAGTGAGCCGAATCTTTTCAGAATGAATCCAGATGAAAGAGAAGCTTACAGGCTGGAGATCACTGTTCCAGAATTGCTTGAGCAAAGACAAGTAGAGCTTAATGAAAGAATACACCAAGTCAGATTGATGCATCATCCTCTTGATCAGCCACTCTACATCGCTGCCTTGAACTTTGGCGTTGATATTGGTGTATATTTGAATAACAGTGGTTGAAAGCTCTCCACTGATAAGGAGAAAGCTCAATTTCATGAAGCTCATCAGCTGGGTATGGATCTGAAAGAGTATCAGGTTGCTCTAAGAACTGAAGATGGAAGAAAAATGATTGAAGCAGTCAGATCTCTAAAAATTAGCCACACTGATTATCTGCTAGGCTTAGTGGCAGAACGGCAAAGAAGAGAGGCTACTGATGCTGAACTTACTGAGAGATTAAGGCTTCAGGAAATAGAAGACAAGTTGGCTGCCAATGAAAAGGAAGAGGCTGAGTCCCTCAAACTAATTCAAGCCATTGTCAAAGAACAGGATAAGGCACTTGATGAGAAGGAAGCTGCTGAGAAAGCACCTGCTACTGCTCCTATAAAACCTGTCAGTACTATTGAAGTTCCTGATCATTATTACAGGAGCAGATATGGTGATGTAATGAATAGAAGATCAAATCCCAGCAGGATCATCAAAGTGAACAGAGGGTCAAAAAGAGCCTTCAACGTTAAAAGGGAGAATAATGTTCAAGAAAGGATTAACTATGATGAGTTAAGATCCCTTGGATTTAGTGAATGGATGGAGATACTGGAGTATTTTATTGGCAAAGGTGATAGTGCCATCAAAAAGACAATTAAATCTGAACTTCAACAGCTCTTCAACAAAGCCACGAAGTTTGGGAATGCACCAGCAGTAGATGTAGAAGAGGTTCTTTCTCAAAAATTTAAAAGACATCAATCTACTGGTGAAGGACCAACCGAAAAAGGCCTCATCATTCTACCTCCTTCTATCCCTGTTTTTGACCCTGCTGAGATACCTATTCTGTTCTATGAATCCTGGAGAATCAAACAAGAGGAGCTATCTGAAGAAGAACGGGACAAAGATAAAGATAGATAGTCTCCTATATGCTTAAATTGTATCTTTTGTCTAACTCACTTTTCATTCTAGTATCACTGTATTTAATGTATATCCTGTTGTAATGAAAGTGAAATGAGTTTATCTCCAAAATCATATCGAATTATAAGATATAGATAACTCAGCAAAAGATCCCAAAACAAACTTAAAAGGGACAATCTCACTGCATATTCTTATTTGATCCCTTGTTGCTGGCTTTAGTGTTTTCTCTATATGTCATAGGTTTTGTCATCATCAAATAGGAGGAGATTGTTGAGTCCCCAAAATAATTAAGGATTTAATTATGACAAAACTTTAGTTTATTTACACTAAAATGTTATGTGCAGCCAGCACAAGTTTGTTTATGTACTGTCAGCTAATATAGCTGTGTTAAGTGTGTAGTATGCTGGCTGATCTACCAGCACAAGGTAGAATGTATTCTTCGAATCAGCACAGGATGAGTACTCAGCTAGTTAAGAATATCAAGTGACTCAGCATATGAAGAACCAGTAGATCTGAATAGCAGCATACAACACAAGACAGCCATGCTCCATTACAAGCTTGGTAGTTTCCCAGAGTGGTCTACATCAACGCACTATTCAACAGAAGTCGGAGACAAAGTTGAACAGAAAAGGACAGGAGTCGGCAGCTGACAAGTAACCTTACAAGACCACGTGGGAATGCAGAAGTGGGACGCATGTGCAGACATGTGTTATAATTTATTCATACCTAGGGAACACAACATTCCATTTGTTTAAAACAAATGGTAGTGCCAAACCGAATTGGTGTGTTCCTGCAAATAGCTACCTAAGAGGAAAGAAGGAGAGCACGCCTTCTGACACAATTGTCCCCACAAGTACAAGGCATCCTATGTACTAGTGGACAATAGATTAATTACACGGACAATAGGACTACTATATAATTGTTGTATTCACTGTTGTATCAACTAGTGGTGTGGGTTTTATTATTTAGAGTCCTAAACGTGTAATAGCTTTTAGTTTACCTCTTAGCTATAATCTAGGTAATCTGTATCAACCAACTATCATTCCGCCAAGGATAGTTTTAATTCTTTGTGATTCAATCAATAAAGAATAACCGTTGAAAATTACATGTGACTCTATCTAATTTGCATGCTTGAATACATAATCGAGTCTAACTGTTTAGTTAATTGAAAAGAAATTGTATTCACCCCCCCTCTACAATACTCCTGTTGTTATTAAGGGACCAACGTTATGTATATTAACAATGAACTACATATGTAAAACAAGACTACTAACTTAAGAATTTCGAAACGAGACATATATGTAACGATTATCGTTGTAACAACATTTAACTGTATATATATCATACTAAGATATATTAATATATCATAATATCATGATAATGTAATAATTTAACATCTCTTTAGATATAATAAACAATGGGTTAACAACATTTAACAAGATCGTTAACCTAAAGGTTTCAAAACAACATTTATATGTAACGACTAACGATGACTTAACGACTCAGTTAAAATGTATATACATGTAGTGTTTTAATATGTATTCATACACTTTTGAAAGACTTCAAGACACTTATCAAAATACTTCTACTTAACAAAAATGCTTACAATTACATCCTCGTTCAGTTTCATCAACAATTCTACTCGTATGCACCCGTATTCATACTCATACAATACACAGCTTCTAAATGTATGTACTATTGGTATATACACTCCAATGATCAGCTCTTAGCAGCCCATGTGAGTCACCTAACATATGTGGGAACCATCATTTGGCAACTAGCATGAAATATCTCATAAAATTACAAAAATATTAGTAATCATTCATGACTTATTTACATGAAAACAAAATTACATATCCTTTACATCTAATCCATATATCAATGAGCAAAAACACCTACAAACACTTTTATTCTTCAATTTTCTTCATCTAATTGATCTCTCTCAATTTCCATCTTCAAGTTCTAAGTGTTCTTCATAAATTCTACAAATTCTAGTTTCATAAAATCAAGAATACTTCTAAGTTTACTAGCTCACTTCCAATCTTGTAAAGTGATCATCCAGCCTCAAAAAATCCTTGTTATTTACAGTAACATATCATTCTAAATTAATGTAATACTCATATACAAACTTTGATTCAATTCCTATAACTATAACTATCTTAATTCGAGTGATAATCTTACTTGAACTTGTTTTCGTGTTATGATTCTACTTCAAGAACTTTCAAGCCATCCAAGATCCTTTGAAGCTAGATCATTTCTTGTCACTTCTAGTAGGTTTATCTACTAAACTTGAGGTAGTAATGATGTTCATAACATCATTCGATTCATACATATAAAACTATCTTATTCGAAGATTTGAACATGTAATCACTAGAACATAGTTTAGTTAATTCTAAACTTGTTAGCAAACAAAAGTTAATCCTTCTAACTTGACTTTTAAAATTAACTAAAAACATGTTCTATATCTATATTATATGCTAACTTAATGATTTAAAACTGGAAAACACGAAGAACACCGTAAAACCGGATATACGCCGTCGTAGTAACACCGCGGGCTGTTTTGGGTTAGTTAATTAAAAACTATGATAAACTTTGATTTAAAAGTTTTTCTTTTGGGAAAATGATTTATTTTATGAACATAAAACTATATCCAAAAATCATGGTTAAACTCAAAGTGGAAGTATGTTTTCCAAAATGGTCATCTAGACGTCGTTCTTTCGACTGAAATGACTACCTTTACAAAAATGACTCGTAACTTATTTTTCTTACAATAAACCTATACTTTTTATGTTTAGATTCATAAAATAGAGTTAAATATGAAACCATAGCAATTTGATTCACTCAAATCGGATTTAAAACGAAGAAGTTATGGGTAAAACAAGATTGGATATTTTTTAATTATTGTAGCTACAGGAAATATTGTAACAATTCTATACAAATCATATCCTAGCTAACTTATATTGTATTATACATGTATTCTAATGTAATCTTGGGATACCATAGACACGTATGCAAATGTTTTGACATATCATATCGACCCATGTATATATATTATTTGGAATAACCATAGACACTCTATATGCAGTAATGTTGGAGTTAGCTATACAGGGTTGAGGTTGATTCCAAAAATATATATACTTTTAGTTGTGATCTAGCCTGAAATGTGTATACACTGGGTCATGAATTGATTCAAGATAATATATATCAATTTATTTCTGTACATCTAACTGTGGACAACTAGTTGTAGGTTACTAACGAGGACAGCTGACTTAATAAATTTAAAACAGTAAAACGTATTAAAAATATTGTAAATATATTTTGAACATACTTTGATATATATGTACATATTTGTTATAGGTTCGTGAATCGACCAGTGTCCAAGTCTTACTTCCCGACGAAGTAAAAATCTGTGAAAGTGAGTTATAGTCCCACTTTTAAAATCTAATATTTTGAGATGAGAATACATGCAGTTTTATAAATGTTTTACGAAATAGACACAAGTAATTGAAACTACATTATATGGGTGAATGATCGAAGCCGAATATGCCCCTTTTGCTTGGTAACATAAGAATTAGTAAACCGATCTACTAATTGACGCGAATCCTAAAGATAGATCTATTGGGCCTAACGAACCCCATCCAAAGTACCGGATGCTTTAGTACTTCGAATTCATTTATATCATGTTCGAAGGATTTCCCGGAATGATAGGGGATATTCTTATATGCATCTTGTTAATGTCGGTTACTGGGTGTTCACCATATGAATGAATTTTATCTCTATGTATGGGATGTATATTGAAATATGAAATCTTGTGGTCTATTATTATGATTTGATAATATATAGGTTAAACCTATAACTCACCAACATTTTTGTTGACGTTTTAAGCATGTTTATTCTCAGGTGATTATTAAGAGCTTCCGCTGTTGCATACTAAAATAGGGACAAGATTTAGAGTCCATGCTTGTATAATATTATGTAAAAACTGCATTCAAGAAACTTATTTTTGATGTAATATATTCTTATTGTAAACCATTATGTAATGGTCGTGTGTAAACGGTATATTTTAGATTATCATTATTTGATAATCTACGTAATGCTTTTTAAACCTTTATCGATAAGATAAAGGTTATAGTTGTTTTAAAAATGAATGCAGTCTTTGAAAAACGTCTCATATAGAGGTCAAAACCTCGCGACGAAATCAATTAATATGGAACGTTTATAATCAATATGAACGGGACATTTCATGAATGATCTGTATAGCTTGTAGTTTTGGACAGGATGAGATAGGAACGAAATTTATCGAAGGTGAATACTACGGCTAGCAGCTCCTTCTCCGTGGTAGTGTAATTCTCTTGAGCTCCGGTTAAGGTTTTGCTTGCGTAATAGATTGGATGAAAGTGTTTATCTATCTGTTGTCCAAGCACAGATCCAACTGCAAAATCACTCGCATCACACATGATTTCAAAGGGTAGACTCCAATCAGGAGCTATCATGATGGGCGCATGTGTTAGCTGTTCTTTCAGATAGTTGAACGCTTTTCAAAATTATTCATCGAAGACAAACGGGACTTCCTTTCCTAGGAGATGAGTGAGAGGTTGTTTGACCTTTGAAAAATCCTAAATGAAGCGTCGGTAGAAACTGGCGTGTCCTAGGAAACTCCTTACCGCTCTTACTATGGTAGGTTCTGGAAGCTTAGTAATGGTCTCAATCTTAGCCTTATCAACTTCTATTCCTGCTTTTAAAATCTTATGTCCTAAAACTATCCCTTCTTTTACCATGAAGTGATATTTTTCCCAATTCAGAACTAAATTTGACTCTTCACACTGGGTGAGCATCTTGTCAAGGTTTGATAGGCATGAATCAAAGGTACTACCAAAGACTGAGAAGTTGTCCAATCAACGTTCAATCATGTCGTGGATTATTGCTACCATGCATCGCTGAAATGTGGCGGGTGCATTGCATAACCCAAAGGGCATACGTCGATAAGCAAATGTTCCATAAGGACAGCTAAAGGTTGTTTTCTCTTGGTCCTTTGGATCGAGAGGGATTTGAAAGTAGCCAGAAAAACCGTCAAGGAAACAGTAGTATTCATTTCCTGATAGACGTTCCAACATTTGATCGATGAAAGGTAATGGAAAATGATCCTTCTGGGTTGCATCATTTAGTTTACGATAATCTATGCAAACCCTTCAACCGGTGACTTCTCGAATTGGAATAAGTTCATTATTCTCATTTTGAATTACGGTTGTCCCTCCCTTTTTGGGTACCACTTGAACAGGACTAACCCATGGAGAATCAGAGATAGGATAGATTAGACCGGGATCCAGAAGTTTGATTACTTCTTTCTTCACGACTTCTTGAATCATAGGATTGACCCTTCTTTGCCTCTGAACTGAAGGTTTGAAATCATCTTCCATGAAGATCTTGTGGGTGAAATAGTTGGGGCTGGTACCTTTGATGTCGGAGATCTTCCAAGCAATTGCCTTCTTATGTGATTTCAAAACTTGAATCAATTTTGCCTTTTCTCGTGGTGTGAGGTCTTTCGAGATGATTACAGGGAGTTGCGATTCTCCTTCCAAGAATGCATACTCCAGATTGTCGGGTAACTTCTTCAATTCCAATTCCAAAGGTTCCTCGATAGATGGCTTCATCCTAGCTATTTCTTTTCGGTCTAATGAGTCATACATCTCCTGGAATTCTGATTCTTCAGTAGCGTTCACTGATGCTATCTGTTCTTCATTCTGGAAATCGTCCTTCTTAATGCTTCATCTTCAGAAACGTCTCCTTTAGTTTCGAAGGTTGGTTTGGGAAACTCCTCACAGTCCTTCCTTGACTGGGGTTCCTGATATATCGGAATGAAATCTGTTTCTTCATTCGGTCTTCTCCTTAGTAGAGGTAAAGGAATGCCTTGTCCTAGCGGTGCTATTTGAATAGTCTTGCCAAGAGAGTTACTTTCAGAGAGGGGAGATATGGGTTGACTAAGGTTTACGGCTGAATGGTTGTCGAGATTTCCTTCAGGAGGTGTAAAGAACAGATCCTTAGAAATCTGATCTTGACTACATATAGCCATAGTCTCTTCCAGGTATTCGTTGACGAGTTCTTGAAAAGAATGAGAGAGATTCACATATTCTTCCTTAGGATGGTTCATGAGGCGATCAACATTGAATGTGATTTCTTCTCCTCCAACCCTTAACTTTAATGATTTTTCGTGAACATCAATTACGACCTTGGCAGTATTCAGGAATGGTCTGCCAAGAATGATTGGGACCTTCGTGTCTTCCTCAATATCCATAATAACGAAATCAATGGGAAACGCGAACTTATCCACTCTAACTAGGACATCTTCAGCTATTCCCCGAGGAATCTTTACTGATCTGTCTGCGAGTTGGATATTCATTTTGGTGGGCCTTAAGTCATTTAATTCTAGCTTTTTGAATAATGAATAGGGCATTAGGTTTACACTGGCTCCTAAGTCTGCTAACGCATTGCTAATTTGGACATCTTGCAGGTATTAATGTACCGTAAATCTTCCTGTATCTCCTAACTTAGGGGGAATTCCATGTTGTAACACTAACGAGCATTCTTCACTTAAGGGCAAGCTAACTACCTCTCTTAATCTCTCTTTGTTTGGAAGCAGTTCTTTGAAAAATTTAGCGCAGTTTGGCATCTCTACTAAAGCATCTACTAGTCGTACATTGAAATGCAAATTCTTAATAATATCTCAATACTTAGCGAATTGCGCTTCTTGTTTTTCCTTCCTAAGCCTACATGGGAAAGGTATACGGGCGCGCGGAATAATTTCCGGGGCCTTAGGAGAGATAGGTTCCGGTAGATTGACAGCTGGGTCAATTGACACAGGTTCCTTATCGGAAAAATCTTGTATGGGTATATTGACAGTTGTTTCCTTCCCTCCTATAGTAATTACTAGGGCATCAAACTCACTACACTCTATATCAACTTTAGTGGTTAATCTTTTAAGCGTAAGCTAAAAATTAGTGATTAGTTCTTCAAAAGTCTTTATCAAAGTGTCGAACTTATTCTGGCATTCTATGACTTGAAGGTTTATCGTGTATTGCTTTTTCATAAATTCAACTAAAATTTCCTTAGAGTGGAGAGTAGGTTTGTGTAACTGGAAGATTATATTATGATCCAAGCTATTTTGTTGTTTGTGTGCCCATCTAGGGTAAGGATACCTTAGATTGGTTCTAGTAGCATCGGAGTTTCTAGGAATTGGTAAATTTTGAAAAGTGAGGGTGAGATCTTGTAACATGGTTTCCAGCATTTTTACCGTATGAGCGAAGATGTCATCCTTCTCAGCAGCTTCATTGTTCTAATCTTCCTGTTGTGCATCTATTGTGTCCAAGAGATTCCATGCTTCGTCTGCTGTTCGAGACATGAAATTGCCTTGCGAGGCCATGTCTAGGAGAACCTTATCATCCTTGGTCAATCCATTGTAAAGCGTACAGATTATGTCTGCCCGACTTAATGAATGATTCGGACATCTTTTAAGCATCATCTTTACTCTATCCCATGCTAGACACAATGACTCATTTTCTTTTTTAGAAAAGTTTGTGATGTCATTTCTTAAACAGGTTTGCAGGGAGGGTGGATAAAATTTGTTTAGAAATTTAGTGGCTAAATTCTTCTCAGATGGATTGAATTCGGGTTAAGTTCGTCAAACCATGCTGAAGTGTGTTCAGAAAGTGAATATTGAAAAAGATGAAGTTTCAAAATGTTTTTCTCATTTTCGTCCTTCTTAAAAGACTCAACCAGACTGATAAATTTGTTTATATGAAATTTTGGATCGTCATTCGGTAATCCTTGAAATTTACAGATCATACTGACTAGTTTAATTATGTGTGAACTAATTTCAGGAATTCCTTCGGTTCCTATGGTGATTGGTCCTCCTATTTCCTCTAAGCATGACTTATGCATAGAAGTAAGGGTGTCTGGTTGTTCCAATTTTTTTTTTAGATTTTCTGTTTAAAAGACTTAAAAGTAACTTTTAGAAAATATTAATTTGCTAAAAGGATCGATAATTTAATGAAAACAATTATTCTTGAAATTCGGTCGCTAACCAGATCGGATATCTTAACTGATAAGACTTCTCACAGATTACGTGTATCGAGGTGGCCAGGCTGACTACGGAGAGGCAGGATCCTTTTGGTTCCAATATAATTGGAGACTGTTCGGAAAATCCAACAACCAAGTCCGTGTATAATTGTCTTTCTTAGACACCACCAAACAACACTTTGTCTGTTTAAAATCTTTCTCGATCAAAATATTCGATCCCCGGAAGCGGCGCCAAGAAACTAGATCTAACTGATATGCTACTAACGGATGGTTTTATTTGTGCGGTGTCGTTAGGTCGCAGGATGTCCGATTCGGTCACACACCTTGTCTTCGTTTATTTATATTTTTTGTGGGGCATAAATTTACTTTTACTTTCTAAGGTGTAAAAGGTGTAATTTAACCTAGTGTCATATTTTTATGCTGATTAACGAATTGAAGATCAAGTGGATAATTGTATTTTAGTTAAATTACCTGGATAAAAGATAGTAGTTGATTTTAGCTAAAGATCCTAAATGCAGAAAAGTAAATAAAGTGGAAGGATATCCGGAGTATGCAGATCTAGGAAATGTTGACCAAGATATCAGTGTTGGGTTTGGGAAAGGTAATTATGCTTATGTTAAGACTATGCTTGGAATGATATAGATCTGGTTGGATGAGCCAATTACACAGACTTACTTGTCTCTGAACTCTCGGAGTTCTCTTTGAGCAGCGAGAAGTATACGTTACTTGGTCGTATAATTGAAAGGTAACAATACCTCGGAGGTTATCCTCAGTAAAGTAATAGGTTGGTTAGTGAGTTAAGCTCTAATCCTAACCCTCGTTATCAGTTTAGGTAACTGAATAACAACGTGCCGTGTTGATTGAACACTGATCACAAACGGAAGGAATCCATCGGTTTAAGTTGGCAAAACCTTAAATGAAAACTAACAACCATTCCATCATACTAATGAGATCACAACAATTCAAACATTATACAGCATCACAGTTAATATACTGATAGTAAAGCAGATAGAAACCTAATGAATACCTAAACAGTTGATATAACTAAGACCTAGGGCAAGAATCAGACATGAACATGCAATAGGCTTGGGTCATACAGTAAAGGCACTAACTAGATCTTAACAGCTCCTAAGAGGTCTCTTCGGAACAGTCAATAGGCATACTAGGTCATTCATGTCTCAATTCCTAAGTTCCGTGTCCTAAAAGTGCATTAGATGCCTCTCGGGAACTCCGGCCATACCGAGTTTTAATAGAATCTTCAAATACAGTATAACCAGGGGTCTTAATCCTATGAAGTAGCTAATTTCATATAGGTGGACAAGTCCTGATCACAACCTAGGTTGGTCAATCCTTAAGATGCTAGCATACAAATCTATCAGACTTCCTAGTTCAGCATTATAACAGTAATCGTACTAAATTGACATAATTACGCTAACCCAAACTTCTATCATGGCAACATACAGATTAATTAAGCTATCATGGCAATATCGGAATGCACTATTAAACATAAAAAGTAAGAACACATGTTTAATACAAAAGTTCGGATAAAAACCTAAAAAAGGCCGAAGAAATTTGCCCGAGATCGCAGGGACTCGCCGGGATATCCTCCGGAAAATTAAAGCTAAGCTAACTACTACAAAAAACTAACTAAAAGCTTGAAAATATGAAATGAATTACAATTTGAGTGTGTGTTGAAATGGATGGAGAGAGCCCTTTAAATAGACTCCATTTTTGCCTGCAAACGGCTGGCAAGCCGTTTGGCATGCCATATTTGGCATGCCGTATTTGGCAAGCCGTATTTGGCAAGGCAAGCCGTTTATCGAGCCCAATTGGCAGGCCGTTTTCCATACTGGAAAGCCATTTGGCAAGCCGTATGGCAGGCCATTTTTGGGCCAGGTCAGCCTTGATTCACTGGATCGTAACTTGATTTCTTGTCTTTCACCGTTTTCGCTCTAGAATCTTCGTTTTAGCTCCGTTTTACTTGATTCTTTTTTCATCGCCTTCGTAATTACTTAATCTACAAAATCAACCGAGAAAGCGATAATTTTGCTGAAAAAGTTTAAATCTTTATTGTTCTAGGGCTTAATTTAGGGATAAAAATGTGACTTTTTGCCCGATATCAATGGAACTCATGAATCGTGTATGCAAGCCATATCTGGAAAAGTTCGTTATTGTCTTCATAGATGATATCCTCATCTATTCCAAAAGTGAAACAGAACATGAGCAACATCTTCGACTCATGCTAGAACTCTTGAGACAAAAGCAACTTTATGCCAAATTCTCTAAGTGTGAATTTTGGTTGAAGGAAGTTCAATTTCTCGTTCATATTATGAGCAAACAGGGTATCAAAGTCGATCCCGCAAAGATCGAAGCTATCAGCAAGTGGGAAACCCCCACTACTCGGACTCATATCCGCCAATTCTTAGGCCTCGCCAGTTACTATTGTAGATTCATCGAAGGTTTCTCTTTGATTGTGCGTCCTTTGACCGCGTTAACTCATAAGGGGAAGAAGTTCATTTGGGAAACCAATCAAGAGTCGGCATTACAAACCCTGAAGCAGAAGTTAACCACCGCTCCTATTCTGACCCTTCCCGAAGGCAGTGATGACTTCGTTGTGTATTGTGATGCCTCCCGACAAGGTTCTGGGTGTGTATTAATGCAACGGAAGAAGTTTATTGCTTACGCCTCCCGAGAATTAAAGATTCAAGAGCGAAACTACACAACTGACGATCTCGAGCTTGGAGCCGTTGTCTTTACACTCAAACTATGGAGACACTATCTGTATAGAACCAAGAGTACTATCTTCACCGACCACAAAAGCCTCCAACACATTTTTTATCAGAAGCAACTGAATATGAGACAACGTCGATGGATCGAGACGTTGAACGACTATGATTGCGAACTTTGTTACCACCCTGGGAAGGCAAATATTGTAGCCGATGCCTTAAGCCAAAAGGAGAGAATGGTACCTCTTCGTGTCCGTGCCTTGAACATCACCATTTAGACGAATCTCAGCAGCCAGATCTGGGTAGCTCAAGAAGAGGCTCTCAAGGAGGAGAATATTTCTCAAGAGCACTTGAACATTCTTGTTTCTCGATTTGAGGTCAAGGAGACTGGACTCTGATATTTTTCCGGAAGAATCTGGGTGCCCAGTTATGGAGATTTACAGAGCCTTATTCTAGACGAAGCCCACAAGTCAAGGTATTCAATCCATCCAGGAGCTGGTAAGATGTACCACGACCTCAAGGTTCAATATTGGTGGCCAAACCTCAAAAGATATGTTGCAGCATATGTTGGAAAGTGTTTAACTTGTTCCAAGATCAAAGCCAAACATCAAGAGCCGTCTGCGTTACTTCAAAAACCCGAAATCCCGCAATGGAAGTGGGAAGGAATAACAATGGACTTCATCACGAAGCTACCGAAGACGGTAGGCGGTTATGATACCATCTGGGTTATCATTGACCGTCTTACCAAATCTGCACACTTCCTAGCCATTAAGGAAACTGATACGATGGAAAGACTGGCGCAGTTATACATAAAGGAGATTGTATCTCGTCACGGTGTACCCTTATCGATTATCTCATATCGCGATACCCGTTTTGCTTCTAGATTTTGGCGTTCTTTACAAGAAGCCTTAGGAACACGTCTAGATATGAGTACAGCGTATCACCCGCAAACCGACGGACAGAGCGAGCGCATGATCCAAACCCTGGAGGACATGTTGCGTGCTTTTGTAATTGATTTCGAAAAAACTTGGGAGAGACATTTGTCGTTAGCCGAATTCTCTTACAAGAACAGTTATCACGCAAGCATTAAGGCCACACCTTTTGAAGCATTGTATGGCCATAAATGTCGTTCTCCTATCTGTTGGGCCGAAGTAGGTGTAAAGCAGATCACCGGACCTGAACTCGTCCATGAAACAACGGAGAAGATTGTTCGAATTCAAGCGAGGCTCAAGACGGCCCGTGATCGTCAAAAGAGCTATGCCGACCTTAAACGTGGAGATTGCGAATTTCAAGTCGACGACCGCATTATGTTGAAAGTCGCACCTTGGAAAGGTGTAATCCGTTTCGAAAAGTGTGGGAAGTCGAATCCGCGATATATTGGTCCTTTTGAAGTCTTGGAGCGTGTTGGACCCGTTGCTTACCGTTTGGATCTTCCGACTCAATTGAGCGCAGTTCACCCCACTTTCCACGTGTCGAATTTGAAGAAATGTCTTGCCAAACCAGAACTCGTCATACCTCTTGAGGAGCTTACGATTGACGACAAACTCCATTTCATGGAAGAACCTATCGAAATTATGGACCGTGAGGTCAAGCCCTTGAAACGCAACAAAATTCCGATTGACCGAGTCCGATGGAATGCAAAACGAGGACCTGAGTTTACTTGAGAGCGAGAGGATCAGATGAAACAGAAATATCCTCACCTCTTCACAACTCTACCATCTACCTCAGCTTAAAATTTTGGGACGAAATTTTCATTAACAGGTGGGTAATGTAACGACCCGACTTTTTCGACTTGCTTTTGTGCTTTGTGCTTTCACGAAACTGCGTATTTGTGCATACTTAGCTATATTATACTCTGGGATCTTACTACATGTGGATTACTTTCGTTTATATGTTTAAACGTGCCTAAAAGTACGTAGGTTACTTAACTTGATCCCCGGAAGCCTTTATGACCGTTAGTGTCACTTGACGTTTAGAACGAACTGCGTACTGTGTACACATTTGACATTGGTCATAATTGGAATATTATGACTACGAAACACTAATTGTTATTTTATAATAACAATTACTTGGGTTTTTGGATGCTTAATTACGCTTAGTAATTTACTAGAGCACACTAGTTAGTCTTGTTGGACTTTCTACCTTGTTGGACTTTAGCCCACTCTACACTAGCTAGTGGACTATTTAATTAGCCCAATTTTAATAAGTAAGTGACCCATATTAATGTAAGACAATTGCCCATTTATTATAGGGAACATACTAGCATTTTTGTTAACCATAATCCATAATGTTGCATGGGATCCTAACATAAGCACCAACTTTGGACAACCATTAACCAAAAAGCAAAAAGGTGTCCCCCTTATCCCCTCCCAATACCCACGGCCACCACCACCATCTCACACCCTCACCTTCTATAAATACCAAGCTTATTCATCCCATTTTACACTTGATCTCATTCATAAATTACACACACATACTCTCTAATTCTCTCTCTAGTCTTTCTCACTCTAAAAAGTGTAAGTTTTAAACTTTCTTCTTCTTCTTCTTCTTCTTCTTCTTCTTCCCTTCTCATTCACGACATCATCATCATCATCAAAGGGTCTAGCTCTTTAGCTTTTAGATCTTGTTATATCTTGTAAATTCAAACTTAGATTTGAATCCTTCAAGAACATGGAAGATTCAAGCTTCCTAGCTTTGAATCTTCACTTATTTTGTTAGATCTAAATCTTTTAGCTTTTAATCTCTTTATTTTGTCGTAAAGATTCAAACTTGTGTTTGTAATCTTCATGTAACTTGAAGATCTAGCTTCATGCTTCAAGGATCTTCAAGAATAACCAAGATTTAAGCTTTCTAGCTTTGAATATTCATTTCTTTTGTTGGATCTATGTTTTCTAACTTATGATCTCATTATTTTGTTATAAAGATCAAAACATTTTTTCATGATCTTCATGTAACTTGAAGATCTAAGCTTTATGCTTCAAGATCTTCAAGAATACCAAAGATTCAAGCTTTCTAGCTTTGTAATCTCATAACTTGTGTGAAAAGGATCCAAGATCTCTAGCTTAGGGTTCCATTACTTTATTTGATCAAGATTGTGCTCATACTTGTTTGATTGAAGAAAAGTTTGTAGCTTTAGATGTAAATAGAACTTGTATTTGTGTTAAGACTAAGAATATGATGTAACCTTGGTTCATCATCCTTCTAAAACTCTTAAGTGAGTTGTATTCTTACTTGGTCTTAACATATTGTGTGTTTATGGTTGAACCTTGGTCAAAGTGATGCTAACACATCAATGAGTTGTACACTTGAAGCTACAAGCATCAAGGATGAGAACCGTGATGAGCATCAAGCACCAAGAAACCCACCGGAGCACTTGTTTACTATTTTTAGGGGTCTGATCAGACTCTCTGGGCTTCTGGAAAGTTGATTTTCAGATAGTTCGTTTCGATTAGATGACTTATAGTTTAGGCCTCTCCTAAATCCGATATACGGTTTAGGATTTATAGCCTTCCGAAAGTCACTACGCCTTTGTAACGTTATGCTGAAATTTCTGACCTACTCACACTTAAACCGTCGTCACGGTCAAAGGAAGACGAGTTAGGTTTTGAAAATTGGTCAGAGGTTCGAGGACTCACATACGGAGCCTTGGCCACTGACTACGCGTCTTTTCGATTTGTATAGAAGTCGTAATAGCTGTCCAAAGTCAGCCTTTTGTTTCGATCTCTATTCTTGTTAAACTTACCTTAGCTTTGATGAATGATGATGATGTTGATGTTGACACTTAAATGTTTTGGGGACAACATACTGACCTAGTGACCTTTGACTTAGGTTTACGACCTTTTGGACCGACTTACTACCTGCATACGTTTCATATCGACTTTTACTGCTTATTCATTGTGAGTTATAGCATCCCTTTACTATTTTTACTATTTTTAGGACTGAGAATACATGCGCTTTTTACGTTTTACATACTAGACATGAGTACTTAAACTTTATATATGTGTGGGTTATAAAACGGCACAAAGATTCCCCTTAGCTCGGTAACGTTTAATCATTGGTTTCCTAACCGTGAACGCGAATCTTAGATATGGATCCATAGGGTTTGACAACCCCACTCGGACTAGTCGCGCTAGCAGACAACGGGTGTTTAATACTTCGAGGACAAACGCACTCTCCAAGTGCACTTTTAGGGGTGATATACATATGTTAAGTCTAGTTACCGGGTGCCCACGGTTAAGCATATACTTTTCATACTGATTTAAACTGCTGGTTGAAGAACTGAAATCTCGTGGTCTACATTACTTTACTGATTACAAACTATAGCTTACCAACATTCGTGTTGACTTTTAAGCGTGTATTTCTCAGGTGCTTAGACGATGTTGCTTCCGCTGTTAGACTTGCTATCTTGGTGTTATAGACTTGCTGTTATGGACCTGCTGTGTTAGGTTTTCGCTGCATTACTTAGAGATGTCTTAATCATGAAACTTTTATCTTGCATTCGTAACTTATGTTATTTTCAAACAATGGCTTTGTAACGACCTTTGGGTCACATACTTATGTTAATGCTTCTATTCATAGGAAGCACGTTATCTTTTGTAAAACGCTATCTTTTTATGAATGCAAAACTGATTTTCAAACAGTATATAGTGTTTGCCATTGTAATGATCCTGTTGTTGATGAACCGTACACGATGGTTTTGTACGGGGTATCACAAATGTGGTGGATGGAAGGGATCGCCTTCTTCTTGTCTCCAATGATTAAGTAGGCTACGAACCCATCCCCAATTCATCTAGAATAGATGATGGCTAATTGGTTGATCCATTCCAGTTACACTGCTTTCGGAGCTCGAGTGAAACTCCATATCGGAATTCGAGGGACTAGAACTAGTTGAGGGGTTCATCTCGTACGATCAGGGAAATGAATTTTGATATGTAATTGATTATAGGATTTAGTTTAGTATTCTTCAATACATATTTTACATATGTATATATAATACCAAGATTCCATAAGTTACGGAGAAATTTTAGAAAGATGTCAGACAGAGTTTACTGTAATAGATATGTAAAGATATGAATTTGTCTATACACTATCTATGCAATGAATGCAGTAAGACGCGTCTAGACTTAAGATGATAAGTAGGTAATTTCCGACACAAATGATAAGCAAGACTTTTTGACATGCAGACACGGTCGAAGTCCAGACTCACTAATGCATCTTAATAACTATCCGTTAGACACACTAATGCAAGACCTGGTTCGCTAAGACCAACGCTCTGATACCAACTGAAAGGACCCGTTCATATCGATTATAAACGATTCACATTATTTGATTACATTGCGAGGTTCTGACCTCTATATGATACATTTTACAAACATTGCATTCATTTTTAAAAGACAACTTTCATTACAACGATAGTGTGAAGACCCGTCCTAATCCATCTGGACGAAGTCCATATCGATTATAAAAGATTCACAACAGTTGATTACATCGCGAGGTACTTGACCTCTATATAATACATTTTACAAACATTGCATTCGTTTTTGAAAAGACAATCTATCATTACATCTAAGGTTGATGACATGCATACCATTTCATAATATATCTTACTATAATTGACTTAATAATAATCTTGATGAACTCAATTACTCGAATGCAACATCTTTTGAAATATGTCATGAATGACTCCAATTAATATCTCTAAGATGAGCAAAAGCACAGCGGAAGATTTATTTCATACCTGAGAATAAACATACTTTAAAGTGTCAACCAAAAGGTTGGTGAGTTCATTAGTTTATCATAAACAATCATTTCATAATTTTAGTAGACCACAAGATTTCATATTTCCAATTCTAATAAATAAACGTCCCATGCATAGAGACAAAAATATCATTCATATGGATTTAACACCTGGTAACCGACATTCACAATATGCATATAAGAATTCCCCATCATTCCGGGATCCTCCTTCGGACATGATATAAATTTCGAAGTACTAAAGCATCCGGTACTTTGGATGGGGCATGTTGGGCCCGATAGATCTATCTTTAGAGTTCGCGTCAATTAGGGTGTCTGTTCCCTAATTCTTAGATTACCAGACTAAAAAGGGGCATATTCGGTTTAATAATCCATCCATAGAATGTAGTTTCATTTACTCGTGTCTATTTCGTAAAACAGTTATAAAAGCAGCGCATGTATTCTCAGCCCAAAATATAAAGGGTAAAAAGGCAAATGAAACTCACCTAATGTATTTTGTAGTAAAAATACATATGGCGACATTGAACAACTGAACAATACAGGGTTGACCTCGGATTCACGAACCTATATCATTTGTGTATATATTAATACACATAATAGTAATCAAATAATTTCATTTATTAATTGAATAAATTTTTAGATATGTGTAGTTATATAGAATTTATACTAAAATCTATTTAAATATATACTTTATTTATATATAATATATCTTATGTTATATTTGTATATTTATATATATATATATATATATATATATATATATATATATATATATATATATATATATATATATAATTAATTTTTATCTATGCATTTAGTTGTATGTAAGTATTTATATAAAAATATTAGTATGTTTGATATATTATTATATGAAATATGATTATAGTATGTATAGTAAGTATAATTTTTGTTTAAGATATTTATTTGTTAAAAAAAAGTAGTTTTGATAATAATGATTTATCAATAATAATGACTTTATTAATAATGATAGTAAAACTAATATTTTTAATAAAAATGTTAATTACTAATAATAAAATATTAGTTTTAAGAATGATATATATATATATATATATATATATATATATATATATATATATATATATATATATATATATATATATATATATAGTTTGATAGTAATAATACTTATATCCATATTGATAATAATGTTAATATTAATAATGTTAATAATATCAATGATGATGATATGAATAATGATATTCCTTAATAATACTAATAGTAGTAATAATAGCTAATAATAATAATACTAATAACAATAATAATAATATTTAGTTGTCATAATCATACTGATAATAATGAGTGTTATTTAATAATAATACTAATAATTATAATTCTACTAATAATAAATATAATCAAATTAATGATAATACCATTGATAATACTAATTATAACAATAATAATAATAATAATAATAACCATAATAATAATAATCAATAATAATAATAAATATAACATAATAAAGGGAAATCTACCTTTAAATAGGCTTTTTATAAAAAGAATGTCACAAGCGAGGCTCGAACTCGCGACCTCTCGAATCCCGAATAACACTCCTACCATCTGGGCTGTGCCCGATTATCTGTTTTATAATCCGCGCAACTTTATTATAACCCGTATGTCCTTTCTTATTTTCTCCTCCATCTTCTTCCCAAATCAAAACGATTCAATCCAAGTTCAAACCAATTACTAACGAATTAAATTGGTTTTAGGACCCTCAAATAATATGTAACCAATCTATATCAATCTTTGAATTTAATTGGAACGAAAAAGAGAAAAAAAAATTAAAATAGCAGAATCAGTTACGGTTAATACAAAATAGATTCTAAACTTGATTTCAATCGACCAATTCGATATTCAATGATCATAACAGCAAAACAAACAAAGAATTGAATTTAGAACATGTGATTGAAACCAAAATGTGCTGTTATACTTGAATTGGTTTAACATGACAGGAAAATAAAATAAAAAAAATTTCGCTGTTATCATAAAGAACACGAACATTGATTTTAAATTTGAGATAGTTTGACACCTCGATTCCTTCATGAAATATTTTCTAAATCTCTCCTAGAAACTACCTGAATCCTTATTTTAATTCAAAACATCAAAAGGAATTCGAATTTCGTGAAGAACAGAATGGTTGACTTTTTGAAATAAACGTTTGACTCTAAAATTTGAATTCAATTCAAGGAATTGAATTCTGAAACTTTACAAGTAGTTTAAGTAAAGGATTCTTAACTGAACTGCGTTTGTGGATTTTGAAATTTATACAACTTTGAGGTTTTTGATTTAACGAAGCAGGAACAGAGTAAGGTTTGGGTGTTCTTCATTTATTTCTATTTAAAATTCGAAATTGAGGGTAATGGGTAGTAATAATTGATGATGAATAGGATGAATGTCAATAATAGCTTTGAGAATTCATTGTTTTGTAGTCCAATGGGTATCGACGGGTTTAATCAAAAGGACAGAAAAGAAATGAAAGAAATCGATATGCACTGTTATAGATTTGTACAGATTATATGGATATAAAACAGATTTAGATAGAGACAAGGTTTATAAACAGCTGCTGTTGGATTTTTCCCCTAATCCATATCTGTGTGAATCGTTTACATATATATAATATATGTATATCTTTAAAAAAATGTAATATTAATAATTGATAAATATAAATATTAAAATAATATCTTTAATATTAATAATAATAAATAGTAGTAATAATAATACTAATAATAATAATATAACAATTTATTAAATTTCATGTTTATATCCTAATATTATTATTGATAATAGTAATACTATACTAATTATAATAATATTTACATTATTATTGATAATAATTTTATTAGTAGTAATAATAACACAAATTGTATCTATATATATATATATATATATACATATATAAATATATATATATATATATATATATATATATATATATATATATATATATATATATATATATATACATATATACATATATACATCTGTATATAAATCTATATCTATTTTCATATCTTATAATTCATCTATTATAAATAATAAATTTAATGATACAAGTATTTAATATTGAAAGTACTAATAATATTAATATAATGACTAATTTAATATCATTTATTATTAATTATATTTTATATATTATCATGTACATATTTATATCTATTAACATTACTTAATTACTCTAACTGTTATTTTTCATTTTAAATTCTAATTATTTAAAGTATACTTTATTTAATCAAAATATTATATATTCTTATATTTATAGTTATATAATATATATATATATATATATATATATATATATATATATATATATATATATATATATATATATATATATATATATATATATATATATATATTTACAAATAATTGTTCGTGAATCGTCGGGATTAGTCAAATGGGTAATCGATTACATGAAAGTAGTTCAAAAATTTTGTGATTCAATTTTACAGACATTGCTTATCATGTCGGAATCATAGGAAGATCAAGTTTAAATTTGGTCGGAAATTCCCGGGTCATCACAGATAGTTGACAATATGCATACCATTTCTCAATATAACCATACTATAGATGACTTAATCTGTCATTTACTTAATAATAATCTTTTTGAACTCGATCGACTCGAATGCAACGTCTTTTAAAATATGTCATGAATGACTCCAAGTAACATCTCTAAAATGAGCAAATGCACAACGGAAGATTTCTTTAATACCTGAGAATAAACATGCTTAAAAGTGTCAACCAAAAGGTTGGCGAGTTCATTAGTTTATCATAATCATTCGTTTCCATCATTTTAATAGACCACAGGATTTCAGATATTTAATTGTACACGTAACCTGGGTACAAAATAGTACGCATAACCTGCGAATTAAAAATCATTCATATGGTGAACGCTTGATAACCGAACTAACAGGATGCATATAGAATATCCCCCACATACAGGCATTTCGCAAACTGCATGCTATATACCAGCCGTCGCAATTAGTATATATCGATCGAAGTACTAAAGCATTCGTACCCCGAATGGGACTTATCAAGGTCCATGGATCTATCTTTAGGATTCGCATCAATTGGTGGCAATTATAATAAACACCAATTCTTAGACTACCAAGCTAAAAGGGGTGATATTCGATTTCGATAATCCAACCATAGAATGTAATTTTTGAGCACTTGTGTCTATTTCGTCAAACATTTATAAAACAGTGCATGTATTCTCAGTCCCAAAAATATATATTGCAAAGCATTTAAAAAAATGGAGTAATGAAACTCACAATACTGTATTTCTTAGTAAAAATACATATGACGGCATTGAACAAATGCAAGGTTGGCCTCGGATTCACGAACCTATATTAAGTATATTTATTTATATGTTGGTCAATATATGTCTAACAATTTAGGTCAAGTCATAGTGTATCACAATCCTAATGCTCGAGATCGACATGCAAAAGTCAACAAAAGTCAACTTGACCCAAAATGACTTCCAAAATCTATACATATTTATTATATAACTTAAATATAGTCGTTTAATATATTTAAATATATTTATCAGGTTTTATTAGAGTAAATAATACAAGTCCTTTATTAATAAATAAAAAATTTATATTAAAAATTATATATGATAAAAATATATTTTTATATATCTTAAGTAATAAAATTTTTAAATTTCACTTAATATCATAAAAAATATAGTGGTATGTATTATTAATGTAACTATATTACGTGTGGTAAAAATATCTTTGTATCACATATTTATTTGAAAAAATAATATTGATAATAATAATACTGAGTAAAAGTTGTATTATTTTGTAATAATAATAATAATTATGATTATTCTACTAATAATAATGATAACAATATTCATTTACTAATGATGATATTAATTAAAATAAAATGATAATTCTAATCATGATAATTTTAGTAATAACGATACTTTTTATTATTAACTATAATAACAATAATATTTTATAAAAATAATAATTCTATTCAAAATGATAATTTTTAATAATAATAATAATAATACTAAAATGATAATAATAATGATATTTTATAATAACAATGATATTTCTATTAAAAAGATAATTTTAATAAAAATGACAGTTTTAATATTAATTATACTTTTAATAGTAATAATAACGATAAAAATAATAAAATGATAATTTTGATAAAAATATTAATTATTTTAATAATAATAATAATAATAATAATAATAAGAATAATAATAATAATAATAATAATAATAATAATAATAATAATAATAATAATAATAATAATAATAATATTAATAATAACTTTAATGATAATAACGATAGCAATAATAATAACAATTTTTAATGATAATACATATATTAATAATTATAATAATTATAATAATAATAATTAGATAATGATAATAATAAAAATAATAATTATTAGATAGTAATAATAACGACGATAGTAATAATAATAATCATTTTAATAATAATACTAAAATTAATGATAATTCAGTTGGCTATATCTTTTAATCCGTTTATCGAAACGATACGCTTTCTAAATGATAAGTTATTAATTTTTCGCCAGCTTTCCAACGATATGCATATCATATACCTTATCTCAGTAGCATATGTAATAAATTCACTATTTATCATAAACTATTTAACGACAAAATTAAGCATACAAGCATGCATAATCATATATACTCGAGCACTATTCAGGGATACACTATTAATATATAAAAGATAGGATATGAATGCTCATGTATCAATATTGTGATTCGATATTGCAGGAAAGTACGTAGACGCAACGGAGATGGTAAACACTAGGTTGTCCTCTCAAACAAAAACCATGAACTATACCTATAACCTCCATAGCTATAACCCATGAATTCCAAAGCTTAACCCATTCGAAAACCCGTTTTGAAAACCCGTTTGAGATCACTCGAACAGCACTCCGTCGTAGTATTTTATGTATATACTAATAATAATAATAATACTAATACTACTAATAATAACTTTGGATTAATAATAATAATTAATATAAATAATAAAATAAATAATATTAATACGGAGTAATATGAAGATGGTAGGTAAATAATGAAATGAATCGGCCGAACTCATCGAGCTTTATAGCTTAAACTCTGGTCCCAGTAACCTTCGCGATTGCGAGGTCTTTGAGGGTATTATCTCCGCAATCGTGGAGCCGCCTTCTCCTGCTCACTCTCATTTTCCTCGTGGGATGCCGATAGTTTTATTATATAATATATATTTATTAATTAATAATTAATAATCTATATAATTATATATATATTATATAATATTCACGAGCATAGGTAACTTGTAACTTTTGTTCCAACAACTTGTACGTTGTTACTCGACAAATGTCTCGGTTCTGGTTTTTCGAACGACGTTTCGTACGCTTAGAAAACTAGCACTTTACGTTTCGTGACTCGTACCCTTGTCAAAATATAGACTTAGATTATCAATAAACTATATCGTTCTAAAGGTAATTTGAACGTTCGAGTATTTTGGTCATTTGCTTCTATAAATCAACGTCTCATTATATATATATATATATATATATATATATATATATATATATATATATATATATATATATATATATATATATATATATATATATATATTATTTAAATAAAAACATTTTATAACTAAATTAATATTAAATCTTATTACATTGTAATATATATATATATATATATACTTTCATTTCGAAATACAAATTTGAAATATTTATTTAATAATATAATATATAATTTTTCAAAACTAATTATATTTCAAAGTTCAATATATAATTTAAAATCGTTTCAAAATTATTATTTAGTAATACTTTTATCTTTTTGAAACAATAAAAATATATTTACAAATTTATAATACAACGCTTTAATTAAGTTATTCAAAATTCATAAACAAATTATCTTATAAAATTTTTTAATAATAAAGTTCTTTTTAAACTGAAAACATTTTGTACATTTGAAACTAAATCAAATAAATATGAAAATTTTGTTTTCCAAAACTAAATATATTTAAGAATCATTTTAAAAGGTTCAAATAGTGGAAATCGTTATATCATAAAACGTTTTAGAAAAGTAAAATTATATATACTCATAGTAGGTTTCAAGTTCTTAAATTACAGTTTGTTGGTGAAGCGTGGGATAAGGTTCAAAAGTTAAATAAACGTATGGAATCATCTTAATGTAAAATGTCGATTTACTTAACTTATCAATATCCATTTTCTAAGTTATCTATATTCCACAATTTTACTTTCACATTAAATAATATGAAAGTTAAATAGTTATCTTATCAAAAGTCACGAGGCAATTATTGTAAAGCATGTATTGGAAATCAAACAAGAATCTCCACTAACTTTTGTCTAACTCTCGTTAAGTGACACTTTGTTTTTACTTGTAATTCACTTTACCATTTTTCGAATATTGTTAAAAAGAAATAGGTTTCTTAAATCATAGTGGACCTCACAACGGGGACCCGTAATCATATCACAATGTAACTGATAACTCAATCATTTGGTATTATCTTTTAATTCCGTCGATAGAATATATTGAAACAAATACGTTCATGTAAAGTATTATACATTTAATACTTTGTTAACGTTTTCAAGTTATAATATATACACATATATATATACATACATAAACATATCTAATTATATAATGGTTCGTGAATCGTCGGAATCTAGTCAAGGTTAAATGAATACATGAACATAGTTCATAAATGTTTGAGATTTAACTTAACAGACTTTGCTTATCATGTCGAAATCATATAAGATCAAGTTTAAATTTGGTCAAAAATTTTTGGGTCGTCATAGTGGCCTAATATGAAAGCTGATATCGCTACTTATGTTGGTAAGTGCTTGACTTGTGCTAAAGTTAAGGCAGAGCATCAGAAACCGTCAGAATTGTTGACACATCCAGAGATTCCTCAATGGAAGTGGGAGAATATTACAATGGATTTTATCACTAAGTTGCCTAAAACTGTAGGAGGTTATGATACGATTTGGGTTATCGTTGATCGTCTTACAAAGTCTGCCCATTTTCTACCGATTAAGGAAATGGATAAGATGGAGAGGTTGGCGCAAATCTACATAAAGGAAGTAGTTTCTCGACATGGAGTGCCGCTATCCAATATTTTCGACAGAGATAGTAGATTTACATCTAGATTCTGGCAAGCTTTGCAATATGCCATGGGAACCCGTTTGGACATGAGTACAGCATACCATCCACAGACTGATGGTCAAAGTGAGAGAACCATTCAGACATTAGGAGACATGTTAAGAGCGTATGTTATTGACTTTGGAATTGGATGGGATAGACATCTACCGTTAGTAGAGTTTTCTTACAACAATAGTTATCACGCAAGTATAAAGGCAGCGCCTTTTGAAGCACTGTATGGCAAAAAGTGCAGATCACCTATATGTTGGACTGAGTTAGGAGATAGTCAGTTAACTGGTCCTGAGATTGTACACAAAACGACAGAGAAGATCGCACAGATACGAGAGAGAATGAAAATAGCGCGGGATCGTCAAAAGAGTTATGCCGATACTAGAAGGAAAGACTTGGAATTTCAGGTTGGGGACAAAGTTATGCTTAAAGTGTCACCCTGGAAGGGTGTAGTGCGTTTTGGAAAAGGAGGGAAGTTAAGTCCGAGGTATATTGGACCGTTTGAGATTACCGAAAGAATTGGACCGGTAGCGTATAGGCTGAAGTTACCGCAAGAACTTAGTGAGATTCACGATACTTTTCATGTTTCCAATTTGAAGAAATATTTATCAGATGAAAGTTTGGTCATTCCCTTAGATGGAGTGCAAGTTGATTCTAAGATTAATTTCATTGAAGAACCTGTTGAGATTATGGGTCACGAGGTTAAGCAACTAAAGCAAAGTAGAATTCTGATTGTTAAGGTTAGATGGAATGCCCGTAGAGGACCAGAATTCACGTGGGAACGTGAAGATCAGATGAGACTTAAGTATCCGCAACTGTTTCCCGAGGAGACGACTACGACGGATGAGCACTAAAATTTTGGGACGAAATTTTTCATAACAGGTGGGTAATGTAACAACCCGACTTTTTCCGTTTACTTTCGTTACTTGCCGTTAAGTATTTAACGGTGTTTACTTAGACTTGTGTGTTTAATAGAACTAAATACATGCTTATTAGAGAGATTTTGAATTAATATGTTATATTAATTTATGAGATTATTTCGGAAAGTGAAATAACTAGAAAACGTTACAATTAAGAATGTCGCCTAGGAAGCTTTTCAGTTTACAGAACTCAGAAAAACGACGAAATAATTATTTTTAATAATTATTGACTTTAAGAAAAACTAATTTAATAATTTATTTATTTAATGAATTAAATCCGGTGATTTTGTTTCAACGACTAGTTAACGTTCCGAAGACTAGGTACGGTTAACGGCATTCGAAACGGACCACGCGCGTACAAGCAATTAAGCAAAACGAGCCCAATGACCCCCTAGAAGGGCCATTCGGCCGAACCCTCCCCAACACCCCCATATTGGACTTATTTTGTGTAGTGGATCATTAGTTTAGTGTAGTTAGGCCCTAAACTAATTAAATATAAATAGCACTAACTTAACCTAAACCTAATTAGAAACCTAAAAAAATTATGCAGCTTCTCCCTCCCTTGCTCTCACCATCGACGACCACCACCACCACCATAACACCACTCACAACTCAAAATTAGATCAAACCTTCAACATGAACGTTGTTCTACGCATCGTTCTCTATGCGATAGTATAAGCAATTTGATCATTAGAGGTATAATTTCTAACCCTAGTATTTATAAATCTGAATTTTGTTCAATTTCATAGTGTATTAGAGTCTAGTGCTCAATTAATGGTGTCTTGTGTTGTTAATTATCGTTTGATTGCTTGATTAACGTTGTTTGCATGAAAAATAAATTTGTATTTTAATGATATGATTAAATTGACATGAGAACTGATCTTGTAATATGTTTAGATGGATATATATCGAAAAGTTATTAATTTTAGACTCTGATTTTGCGTGATTTCGTTATCGTATGCTTAAGATATGCTTAATCGAAGATTTGACTAGGTTTTGTTCGTAATCCGAATTTTCTGAGTTGCATTCTTTATGTTTTAGCTTATAAAAAGTGTACTACTATATTCCTTATGAAAATTTATGCAATTTGGACTTAACATTTGCGTCAAAAGGTTATGTAATGCTCCCGTTATGTCAAAACGAAGATTTGGTTCTTAAAGTGAGCTGAATCGGTTTTTAAAGTTATATAAAAATTGCTAGAGTGAACTAGGAGTTGATTGAGACTTTGGTCTTCTGGAATATGTTATTTTATATGTTACTTGACATATTTAATTTGTATGCAAACTTGCAAAAACGTGAATTGACATGAGATATATGCTCGTCTAAATGATAAGTCTGTTTGATGAATAAAACTGGAAAGGTCTGTAAAGATTGATTAAACTGTAAGAATTGGCTAAAGAGATGTCTTTGATTATTTTATCACTAAAATTTTGGAATGTTTTGAGATGACTCCAATTGGTCGTTCATCAAAATATATTTTCTGAGAAATATTTCAAAACTGATGCGCGTGCTAAAACTGATTTAGTAAACCGTAACTAGACCCCTTCTGACTTCTGACTTTTATATATCGTATGAGGCTTTAGCTGGACTTTTTGGAATTGATTTTAAGTGTAGTTATAATCTGGAGTTGTTCATGATTTAATGATTTATGTGCCATGAGCTATAGTTGAATCTTTCTACGATGTACGTTTTTCTAAGGCATGCTTTAAAATGCAAAAGTGCAATTTGCTTTACTATGACTTGTAAAGTGATACTTGACCTAGGTTTGACTTGTTGAACATGTTTGCATGGCCTACTAAGATGTTTGACTTTAGTTGACCACTTTGACCAAGTTGACTTTTGGTTGACTTTTGTTGACTTGCTTGGATTAGTTGACTTTTACTTGTTCGTTGAGCCAGTCTGAGCACTAGGACTTTGCGTACACTATGGGTTGACATGGTTTGACCTATAAGTGTATACTTAAGATGATTTACTTGTTTAGCTTGCGTTGTTCAGTCGAGATTGTTCGACAACCGTACGTTTTGCTAAGAAATTTACAAGTGCTTTTGCTAAGGTGAGTCTACAGTCCCTACTACATTTTTACAGGGATGTGATTCATGTTTTTTACAAATGTTTTACATATTAGGCACAAGTAACTTAAACATATACATATGAGTTCAGATCAAAAATCCATTAGCTTGATTATATTAGTTACTTTATGTAAGCTCGACTTATAGGGACTGTACTGTTAGGTTTGACAAACCTCACCGCAACATAAATTGGTGCTTATTTTGTTGTTACTCGTACACTTGATCGGTGTATCGCTAAGATAGGGTAAACTGAAGACGTGTGGCTCGGCTATACGCAAAGGTTAAAGCTTTATAATCAAGTGCTCATGATAATGTATACTTTTCTTACGATGTTTTCCAAGAAAATCTTGTGGCCTAACTTACGAAATGATTTACTAAACCTGTAGATTCACTCAACGTTTTTCGTTGACGTTTTGCATGTTTTATCTCAGGTACATAGAGGTAGTGCTTCCGCTTAACAGAAGTTAATGTGCTGTTTGCAGCTAGAACTGGACGGCGTCCAGCATATTTTATCATTTTCATTTCAAGAACAAATATTCGCATTTAAACTATTTTCTTTCGAGATGTTTTGGGGTTCATTTACATTAGTCATTTATGTCAAACGTTTACCAGTTACATTTTCTTTAATAAATGACTTTGCTTTGATAATTAATGCGAATACTTTTCGGAAACGTCTCATATAGAGGGCGTGACCGCTAAACTGTGGGACCAGAGTTAATATTCCGTTAGTGGATTCTGACGGGGTATTACACACAAAAATTGTTAATCATTTCTTGAAGCTTTCAACACAATCGGATTCTACACAACGATCTCTACGCGTTCATATTACTTGATTGTTGATTAGGGTATAAACCCTAACCCTAAATTTTTGATCTTTTCATTATTTTACTGAATTTATATGTTATTATGATAGTATAGTGCTTGTATGATGTTGGATTATAGATTGTATGCATAGAATCACTCGTTAATTCATGATATCGGTTTGATTGATTTTGGACAGCGGAGTATTTGACAATTTTTGTAAACTAAACTGATGTTTCTTTAAATTAAAGTGTTTAGATGTGTTCCTCTCATCGAGACATTAATTTTAGACTCCAGATTCATGTTATTTCGATTCCCGGAGCTTAAGTTATGATTAAAACGGTGTTTTCATGAAATCAAAACATAAAAACGAATGTGTTCAGGTTTGATCCGACTTTGTGACCACTTTTGGAGTCTATAGGGTGTAATAGTGTGTTAGGATTGATGATTGTATGAACATTCATGTTCGGGTCATCGAAATCCGAGCCACGGATCACCCGGTATGACTAAAACATGTTTTTAATCGGATTAAAGTCCCAAGTTGAATTATGGCTGTTGGTCACGACTTGGGGCTGATCTTGGGATGTTCTTGAGTGTACTAATGTGTTGGGTGGTTTGGCTAGGCGAAGATGTATATAAGACTCGCCGAAAACCGATACCCGGGGCTGAAGTTATGACCCGACGAACTTTTAATTAAAACTTATGGTTATAAATGGAACTTATGATATAAATAATGATTTTCATTATCATTAAATTACCTATGATATAAAAGTAATTAATTTAATTTAAGACTTATGATATATATATTTAATATATCATTTATTAATTACATTATGATTTAATTAAACATTTAATTAAACTTATGATTAATAATACTTTTATTATTAATGAAAAAAAATAATTATGGTAAGTATTAAATTTATGTTATGAGATTATTATAATAAGACTTATAATAAGGATTAATTAATTATTTAATTATTATAAGACTTTGTTATTGTTTAATTATAATTTAATTATTAAATACTTATGGTTTAATAATTATAATTAAATACTTATGATATGATTAATAATTCATTATTAATTAATAATACTTATGATATGATTAAAAATTTATTATTAATTAATAATACTTATATTATGATTAATATTTAATTAATTAATTAAATACTTATGTTATATTAATTATATCATTTGAACTTATGTTAACTTTAGTGATTCATTTAATTTAATTAAACTTATGTTATGACATAATTATACATACATAACTTTAAATAACATTATAACTTATATTATTATTATAAATTATACTTTAAAAATTAATGTTGACTATGTTTGACCAAGGTTGACTTTTGAGTTGACTTTCGGTTGACTTTGACTTTCAGTTGACTTTTGTTGACTTTCTAATTAAGGAAACTTTCCTAAGTTCTAAACTTTCCATAAATAGAAACTTTCTAAAAATAGAAACTTTCCTAAAATAGAAACTTTCCAAAAATGAAAACCTGCTAAAAATAGAAACTTTCTAAAAATAGAAAGTACGTGTCCTTACATTGTTCTGATCAAACCGAAGCATATTGAGTGTTGTTCTATGTTTTCTTGCAACAAGTACTATAGCTATCATACTAAGACTTGACCTAAGTTAGTTATTTATATCGACCTGCTTTATTTATAGGTCGGCGTTGTGATCATTCTTGATCACTTTACTTCGTTTGTTGTTCGCTTTTTGTGTGGTTACTTCATTTGCTTTAAGGTGAGTTATAGTCCCGTTTTTCATACTATTAAAGTATTTTTGGGATGTGATTACATGCATTTTTGTTTTACGTGTGGCAAATAAATTTAAGTTATTCATTATGAGTTGAACGAAAATATTCCCTAGTCTGGTAACTGTAATCACTGGTTTCTACTGGTGAACGCGAATCTTATGGATAGATCTATCGGGCTTGACAGCCCCATTTCGAGCTAGTCGCGCTAGCAATTTATAATCGTAATGTATTAGTACTTCGTATTTATTTGAAGATACACCTGTTCAATGTATATATTGTGTTTGGCATGGGTAAGAAAATGGTTAAGTGGTTACCAGGTGGCTCATAGATAATGGAATAATATTTTATGTTTTCTAACATTTCAAATCTTGTGGTCTAAAGTTTATTCGTTTATTTTAACCTATAATTCACTCAACATTTTTGTTGACAGTTTACTCGCATGTTTTCACAGGTGCTTGATTTGTTTGGTGCTTCCGCTGTGTTAGAAGTGTCTGCATGCATTTGGGCAGATTTTGTTAATCGTTTTATGAAACATTGAACTTGCATTCTCTTTTGGATTATTAAATTGTGGGTATTTGGTTGGCAGTGTTTTATGTCATCTTTGGTTATTTAATATGTTGGGTTTGTTTAAACTACATATTTTGGTAAATTTCCTTTTTGGGAAACTTTTTGAATAAAAGAATGCAATGTTGTTTATTAAATTTATTTAAAGTTCGATCAAGCTGTGGGACCAAGTGACGGAGCCGTTAACTGTACTTGACTGGGCCATCACAACTATGTGCTACTTGTCAATGTGAGTATGAAACTGTATAATAAGATTCCTTCAAATGTTGCTAGTCCTTGTAATCACCTTCACTTTTAATATTCGTTTTTCTATCTTTCCTATTCATTCGTTTCGTTAACTTACTTGGAAAAACTTCGTGTTCTTGTCGCCTTCTAAATTCCACTTGTTTTTAGCCTTCTGTATCACATCTTTATCTTCAATTACCTGTAAAGATTCGATTTCTTTTAATATCTCAGACCTCTCAGTCAACTCTTGAACACACACATTTATGTTGTCCACTTTATCACAGCTAGTCTTTTAGAAAGAGTTGAAGTTTGAGATTTATTGGAGGCCCGTTGATCTGCTACCCACAATTTAATCTTTCTTTTCAAATGTTTCAATTTGTCATGAAAGTGTGCTTGATCCTTATAATCAGCACCACCTATCACCTGTTTAACCATATCATCAAACCCATTTAAACTTGCTCAAGAATGGAAAAACTTAAACGGAATCGGGCCGAAGTCTAACTTGAAAACATGTAAAAGTAAAGGAAAATGATCTGAATGCATGCATGATAACGCATCTAACTTCAAATCTGGAAACATATCCAACACATGTTGCAAGACTAAAACCCTGTCAAGTTTACTCATTTTGGAAGCCGATTTATTCATCCACGTGAATCGTCTACCATCAAGGGGGATCTCCAACAATCCATTATTAGCAATGACGAATAGAAGTTATTTGATTCTCTAACATTAAAATAAGTCCTAAAACGATCATCCTCCACTCTTATTACCTCATTCACACCAAAAACAATAAATTCTCCCTCGTTATCGCTAATAAAAAAAGATAACCTCTCCCATAAGCTAGCTTTAACTCTACTCGAATGTGGACCATTAATGTTGATCATGAAAAATGTTGTATCTGAATTCACCTACTTGAATTCACCTACTTACCTTTGAGACAAACCGAATTTTCGTCGGACCGAATTCTCTCCTTAACAAAGAAATTTGGATCTCACACTGACCCAATTCCTCTTGACATTCCACAGGATGAGCTACTAGCATAATCAAATGCATAATTCCCCCACATCGTATTAACTTGAAACAAATCCTGTTGGTTGAATGTTGGTTAATGGACTAACCGACAAAGTTAAGTATGATGCTTAACCAAATAATATGTTTTGATGATGACACATACATACGCATAAGTGATGATCGACATCTTATCATAAAACACGCAAGTTCACTAATCCATACTTGATCTTGCAAATGACCAAGTCAAACAAAACTTATAGAATGAAAATAAAGATCATTAAAATACACGGTCAAAGTACGGTCGACCGTACACATAGCCGTAGAAACCCAGACTGAATCTGCAATGCAGTTTTGTGAAAACAAGTTGCACGGCTACCACCACGGTCAACCGTAGTGCGACCACAGAATCCTCTATCTGTTAGAAATATGTTCTCGGGTTGGCTACGGTTCGATCGTGGTTTGACCGTGGTACATATATTCCGAAGATATACCCATGACATTAAATAATAAAAGTCCATTTATCCTATTCGGTCACACACAAAGGCCAATCGTAAATTGTTTGATATACCTTCTAATCGGAAATTAATTTATTAATCATTAGTTAATGGTTTAATAAATTAAGTAAGTTTTTTTTATGTGTGTACATATACTTACAAATCTAAATATATAAGATTTGATTTGATATAAATAAGATTTGATTTGATTTGTAAATCTTATTTTATATAAAGATTTGTACTATAATCATATTTTATATAATATATAAGATTTGATTTGATATAAATAAGATTTGATTTGATTTGTAAATCTTATTTTATATAAAGATTTGATTTTGCAGATCTTTTAAAATCTTTCCAAATCTTTATATTTGTATTATATGTATCAATTTTATTCTATATAATACCAAGTCTTGGTATTGAAAATATATATAGAAACTTGAGATACAAAAACACACATACAAAATGATATTTCTCTTTCTCTTTTTCAAGTAACCAAAATATTTGAGATCTATAATTGGGTTCGGTTTTGGTGGAAATAAGGAAAAAGAAAAGATCCGTTAAGTAGAAGGTATAGATTGAAACAAGGTTGGAACTTTGGGTGTCTACCGTTTAGAGGAACTCTTCTTTGGGTTTTTCAGATTCGATCTTCAAAAGGCTACAAAGGTTGTATTCTAATCTTCTCTTGTTTAATTTCGTTAATTTTGTTTTGTTTGCTAAAGTTTTGTACAATGATCCGTGGAAGAGTATGATTTTGTAAAGTTTTAAAAATGCTTCCGCTCGCTTTGAATTTGTATCATACTCCAACAGTGGTATCCGAGCCATCTTGTACAAGTTTTAACAAACTTTTCTTATGATATTTAGTTTTGATGGATGCGTTGTGCATGATTCTTGGAGATGATCATGCATAAAAAACATGCAAAACAAGTATCATAATTTATGTTTTATGTTTCCTAAATACTAATTTGAATCTTGGATTTTGGCAAAATGTAAAATGGGTTAAATTCATTTTTTTCATTTAAGAAATTTTTTTCAGCCTGGACAGTCCGTATTTGATGGACTGTTTCGGGGCTTTAAACTCAATATTATTGTATGAGACCAATTGCATTTGAAAGCTAACTGAAAGAACTTAAATTTGAAAAAAAATCATCGAAAACGGATTAGAAATGAGTAAGATATGACCATTTAAAGTTACATGTATGAATCTGCCAAAATCCGAAAATTTTAATGGTAACTTGCATGTTGACTATTAAAGATTCAATGTTTAGGAAAATAAAGTACATGAATTCTTTTCATGTTTTACATGAAATGAGAAAATTAAAATTATTATTTTTAGACTTTATGCTTTGGTAAAGTGAATAAATCTCCAACATGTTTTGATTCACTTAATATGTTTATTTGGATGGTTTTGGCATGAAAACCATACTTACAAAATATGAAGTGGGTTTACATACATATGTTATGTAAACAAGGATTGAATATTATAAGTGCCATTAAGTGTTGTTTAAATCAATCCTTATCGAAACATGTTATATGAAAATGGACGGTTGCCACTCCATTTGTTATGTATGTGATTGTTGTATGAAATCGGTAGTATTTGCCTCAATAAGACCCTTGTGTGGATGTTTGGTTGTATGATTTAATTTATTATTTATTCGGGATGAATGTAATAATTTATTAAACGACTTGCATGTCGTCTTTCTATTTATATTGTATTTGTAATAGTATAGAAAATAGAATAGTTATTTTGTAAGATAATGCAACCAAGATTGAAATCAAGAAGACGATGTTCACAAGGCGGCTCATCCGAGCATATAATGGAGATGGCGGTTTTAGTGGGAGCCAATTCTCACACAAGGTTATGTCCCTAGTTGACCATGTTTTTCCGTGTGTTGGCTCACCGGAAAAACGCATAGGACTCGAGGCATACTACCGATAATTGCGTGTCATGATTATTATTGTTTTATTATTTGTCTATGCCATGCTAGCTAGAAAATGTTTTAAAAAAAAACAAAAGGGACAATAATCATATAAAACGGTTTGGTTAAAATTAGTTTAACAAACGCAACACGCAATACATAATTAGCAAATGTTTTAAAATGGTGTAAACTACTTTTGCTAAAATAAAACAAAAACCCGTTTTAAATGTAAACTTTACGCTATCCATGAGTAGTACACACATCCGAACCTTCTACCTGTTAGAGTTCGCGATACCCGAGAGTCTTGGGCCGGACTTTAATCGGGTGTTGGGAAGGGTGCGGTGAATTTCGCGATACCCGAGAGTCTTGGGCCGGATTTCACGTGTATCTATCACGGACGGTTTACAATCTGAAATCGTGGTTTGCGGCAAACCCGCCACGAGGAAGGATTAGCGTAGAAGGGATTAAACATGCCAAGTGAAATAATTGATTATCACTAAATCTCGCAGAACCTAAGAATTTCATAATGGATGAAATTGGTAATATAGTTACCTACCTAAATAGCTTATGGTTGGCGATCTGCGGCGAACCCGTCGTTAACATAAGTGAAATATGGATCTTAGCCTTGTTAATTATAATTGTTTGAATATTAAACACACTTGGGTAATTATCTTAACAAGGTTTAAACATATCAAACTAACTAATACAACTTACTTTAAAAATAAAATATGACAGATGTCTGCAACAAACACAAATCCTACTCCGTCATCAATCACTAATTTCTGCCTTAAAGGGCTCCTCGAAAAGGACAAGCTTACGAACTTGAACTACATGGACTGGCTTCGCAACCTAAGAATTGCTCTTAGGATGGAAGGAAAGATCAAGGCAATTGAGGAACCCTTACTGGCAGAACCCGGATCGAGAGCTACTCAAGCGGCTAGGGACGAGTTTGAAAAACGGCGTTCCGAGTCTAATGAGGTAGCATGCTTGATGTTGGCGACCATGTCTCCAGAGCTCCAAAAGGGCATGGAGAGCTTAGGGTCGTATGACATGCTTAACCAACTCAAGGACATGTTCCAACAACAAGCAAAGCAAGAAAGGTTTGACACCGTGAAAGCTCTCGTATCTTGCAAAATGGCAACGGGAAGTAGTGTTAATGTCCATGTACTACAAATGAAAGGGTACATAGACCGGTTGGAGCGCCTTGGTTTTTCCATAAGTCAGGAGCTTGCAACGGATTTTATCCTGAACTCGCTGACTAGTGCATATGAAGGATTCATTATGAACTATAATATGAACAATATGGAGAAAACAATCATGGAGCTCCATGGCATGTTAAAAACCGCTGAGGCTAACATGGCCAAATCTAAACCCGCAACTACCATTCTAGCCATTCGTGAAGGTGGGATTAAGAAGAAGAAAAACAAAGCAAAGGGCAAGAACAAGGGCAAGGGTAAGGTTGGCACGTCTAACTTCAAACCTAAACCTAAGGGCATTGCTAACTCTTCTACTTCAAAGATCCCGCAAACCAAGTCTCCTGAAGAAGCAATATGCTTTCATTGTGGGGATAAAGGACATTGGAGGCGCAATTGTACTAAGTACTTGAAGGAACTTAATGAACTACGGGCTAAGGGAGTCGCCGTACCTTCAGGTTTGTTCATGATTGAACTAAACAATACTACTATTTCTAATTCCTGGGTATTGGACACAGGATGTGGTACTCACATTTGTACAAATGTGCAGGGACTCACAAGAAGTAGGAAGCTGAAGACCGGGGAGCTTAATCTAATCATGGGGAATAAGAATGTTGCCTCTGTTGACATGATTGGAGAATACAAGCTTTCTTTTGATTCTGGTTTATGTATTGTTTTATCTAATGTTTGCTACAGTGCCGAAATGGCAAGAAACATTATATCTTTTGATTCTTTATTTAATGATGGTTTTAATTTTAGTTTTGATAATGGATCAATACTTGTTCACAAAAATGGGATGTTTTATTTCAAGGCTAGTCCTTGTAAAGGCATCTTAGAAACCACAGCAAAGCTAAATGATAGTTCAATCTACAATGTTGATTCATCCAAAGATGTTTTGGATAAAACGTATCTATGGCATTGTCGTTTAGGCCACATAAACAAGAAACGCATAGCCAAACTCCAGTCAGATGGAATTCTAGAATCATTTGATATAATATCGTATGATGAATGCGAATCTTGCTTATCAGGAAAAATGACAAAGGCACCTTTCACAGGAAGCTGTGAACGGGCAAAGGATCTATTGGGGTTGGTACACACTGATGTGTGAGGTCCGTTCAGATCACCTACTAGACACAAGGAACGATACTTCGTTACATTTACTGATGACTTCAGTAGATATGGCTATGTTTATTTAATTAAACAAAAGTCTGAAACTTTTGGAGTGTTCAAGGCATACCAAAACGAAGTAGAAAATCAACTGAACAAAAGAATTAAGATTCTCCGATCTGATAGAGGTGGTGAATATCTTAATGATGAATTACGTGATCATCTACGGGGTTGTGGGATAATCTCACAATTAGCTCCTCCTAGAACACCACAACATAATGGTGTGGCTGAAAGGAGGAACCGA
The DNA here is from genome assembly GCF_046630445.1 of Rutidosis leptorrhynchoides. NCBI lineage: Eukaryota > Viridiplantae > Streptophyta > Magnoliopsida > Asterales > Asteraceae > Rutidosis > Rutidosis leptorrhynchoides. The sequence goes on from NC_092333.1 coordinate 173,210,465, forward strand.
ACATTACTTGATATGGTTCGATCCATGATGAGCCGCACAATGCTTCCAATCAGTTTTTGGGGTTACGCCCTACAAACTGCTGCAAGGATCCTTAACCTCATCCTAACCAAGAAAGTTTTCAAAACACCTTATGAGATATGGCATGGTAAAACTGTGTCTCTCTCATATCTAAGAATCTGGGGTTGTGAGGCTTACGTTCGTTGTGAAGCTCAAGATAAACTTGAACCCAGATCTGAAAAGTGTTTATTTGTTGGTTACCCGACTGATTCTTTTGGATATTTGTTTTACAACCCTACTGAGAACAAAGTCTTTATGTCTCGAAGGGGAGTCTTCCTTGAAAAGGATCTTATATCGAAAGGAACCAGTGAGAGCAAAATTGACCTTGAAGAAATTCAAGAATCAACCTACATGGAAACCGATATTAGAACCGATTCTCCTCAAGAGGTCGACGAGCCTGCAATTGAAAGAGAAACTGACCTACAGCCACCACCCATACGTAGATCTGATAGAGTGCGTCGAACACCAAAGAAATATAGTTTACACATATTTGAGGGTGATGACGAAAATATAGATTCTGATGAACCTATTACCTATCAGGAAGCGATGACAGGCCCCGAGTCTGCCAAATAGAAGGAGGCTATGGACAACGAGATCCAATCCATGCATGATAATTAAGTCTGGATCTTGATTGATCATATACCAGGTATTAAAACTATTGGTTGTAAGTGGGTCTTCAAGAAGAAGACCGATATGGATGGAAATGTACACACATTCAAAGCCAGACTGGTGGCTAAGGGTTACACGCAACAATATGGTGTAGACTATGATGAAACTTTTTCACCAGTAGCTATGTTGAAATCCATTAGAATACTTCTTGCCATAGCTGCATTTTATGACTATGAGATATGGCAAATGGATGTAAAAACAGCTTTCCTTAATGGTAAACTAACAGAGGATGTGTTTATGACACAACCTGAGGGTTATGTACATCCTAAGTATCCTAATAGTGTGTGTAAGCTTCAAAAGTCCATTTATAGACTTAAACAAGCTTCTCGTACCTGGAATCTTTGCTTTAATCAGAAGATCAAAGAATTTGGTTTTATTAGAGGCGAAGATGAGCCATGTGTCTATGTTAGGTCTAGTGGGAGTGTTGTAGTCTTCCTTGTACTATATGTCGATGACATATTACTCATGGGAAACGATATCCCGACACTGAAAGATGTCAAAGCTTGGCTAGGGAAATGTTTCTCCATGAAAGACATAGGAGATGCATCATATATTTTGGGAATAAAGATCTATCGAGATAGGTCAAGGAGATTAATTGGGCTAAACCAAAGTGCATATATAGATAAGATACTGAAGAAATTCGGTATGCATAACTCTAAGAAAGGGTGCGTTCCTATGAACCCTGGAATGATATTGAGCAAGTCTCAATGTCCTAATTCTGACTTGGAGTCAGCTACCATGAGTCGTACTCCATATGCTTCAGCTATACGATCGATCATGTATGCGATGATATGCACTAGGCCTGACGTGTCGTATGCACTAAGCATGACTAGTCGTTATCAGGCCAATCCTGGTGAAGCTCATTGGATAGCAGTCAAGAACATTCTAAAGTATCTTAGGAGGACCAAAGAGATGTTCTTGGTCTATGATGGGAATGACGAGCTGAGCGTCAAAGGATACTCAGACGCTAGTTTCTAATCAGATAGAGATGATTGCTCTTCACAATCAGGATTTGTATTTATGTTGAACGGTGGAGTCGTCACATGGAGAAGTGGCAAGCAAAGTACTATTGCTGATTCTACGACAGAAGCCGAGTATATAGCGGTAAATGAAGCTGCTAAAGAGGCCATGTGGATAAATAAATTCATCGGGGATCTAGGAGTGGTTCCTACAATCCATGATCCTGTTGAGATTTTCTGCGACAATGTGAGTGCGGTTGTCTTGGCTCAAGAACCGAGGTCACAAAAGCGCACACGGCATATACTCAGAAAGTACCATTACATCCGTCAACTTGTAGCAGAAAATGACATATTATTAAGTAGAGTAGACACGACTAAGAACTTGGCTGATCCTTTCACCAAGCCTTTGCCACAGACTAAGCATGATGCTCATAGCATGTCTATTGGCATTCGTGTCATTGATGATAAAGTTTGATTGTATTTATTATGTTAAGTTTGAAACTTTAAACATTAGGCAACAATATATGTTGCAATTGATCTGATGATTAATATATTGAGATTATATTATACGCACGATGCGATCATTTCATTGTATATTGCCATGTTTCATTTTGCATGTTTTAACTTCCAATGAATACTATTTCATAAACTTCCACAGTCGGTCATTCTCTAAGGAAGAGAGAATTGAATTAAGGCTGCTATGAAGTGTAGTAATATAGGCTTATATGAAACTACATTCATGAGGAACTTGATAGTTGATTCAAGGTTCTAGAATGACCACACTTAGATGCTACTTCATGGTTTTAAGTCACAAGTAAGCTCTAAGATGGCAATATCATTTATCCTAGAGTGGATATGTATGAGGAATCCTGACACAAACTATATTCTACTTTGACCTGTATTTAACGCTGTGCGTAAATGCCAGTCATAAGGGTGCAGATCAGGTACAATATGGGATGTGGTGGATGTCTATACAGTTGAAGCAATTTGTTCCTTCTTCTCATAGCAAGTTGAAGCGATATCTCTGGGCCCCTCGTTGATTTGTGCTGCATTAAATGCATGGCCATGCTACGACTGAATTGATGCAATAGCAGTCTATTTGATCACCACAAATCTCTATCGGGAAACATAATCTTGAATGATGATGATTGACACTTAACCATGTCACACGTTCATATAGATATCTTGAACAAAAGGATGACTGATATAAATCAAAATATAGGAGTGTAATGTAGCAGACTAGTTGTTACACACGGTGTGTTTTTTAAGACAGGCCAATATTATTAATGTCAGTGCAAGTGGGAGTCTGTTAGAAATATGTTCTCGGGTTGGCTACGGTTCGATCGTGGTTTGACCGTGGTACATATATTCCGAAGATATGCCCATGACATTAAATAATAAAAGTCCATTTATCCTATTCGGTCACACACAAAGGCCAATCGTAAATTGTTTGATATACCTTCTAATCGGAAATTAATTTATTAATCATTAGTTAATGGTTTAATAAATTAAGTAAGTTTTTTTTATGTGTGTACATATACTTACAAATCTAAATATATAAGCTTTGATTTGATATAAATAAGATTTGATTTGATTTGTAAATCTTATTTTATATAAAGATTTGTACTATAATCATATTTTATATAATATATAAGATTTGATTTGATATAAATAAGATTTGATTTGATTTGTAAATCTTATTTTATATAAAGATTTGATTTTGCAAATCTTTTAAAATCTTTCCAAATCTTTATATTTGTATTATATGTATCAATTTTATTCTATATAATACCAAGTCTTGGTATTGAAAATATATATAGAAACTTGAGATACAAAAACACACATACAAAATGATATTTCTCTTTCACTTTTTCAAGTAACCAAAATACTTGAGATCTATAATTGGGTTCGGTTTTGGTGGAAATAAGGAAAAAGAAAAGATCCGTTAAGTAGAAGGTATAGATTGAAACAAGGTTGGAACTTTGGGTGTCTACCGTTTAGAGGAACTCTTCTTTGGGTTTTTCAGATTCGATCTTCAAAAGGCTACAAAGGTTGTATTCTAATCTTCTCTTGTTTAATTTCGTTAATTTTGTTTTGTTTGCTAAAGTTTTGTACAATGATCCGTGGAAGAGTATGATTTTGTAAAGTTTTAAAAATGCTTCCGCTCGCTTTGAATTTGTATCATACTCCAACACTATCACCATTTTTTATCAAATTTAATTTGACCACTTTCCGACATCTATAATTCATGAAACATTTTTCAACACGCTTAGAATAGATGTCCTTTCCATACTCAATTGAGTCTTGGTCATAAAAACACTAATCTTGGTTAATTACGCTTAATTACATCTTAATGACAAATTAACCATGATTAGGCATAACACATAAGTGTTAACCAATAACTTGTGATCTTAAAACTTGTATAGACATTCTTAGGATGATCACCAAGTACCAACACACATAAGCTAATGTCACTAGAACACTAATTACAATTAAAGATTACTTAGTGACAAATTAAGGCTAAATGAAGAACAATACTTTTGAGTAAAGACTTCTAATCTTAAAATACACTTAGATACATTTAGGATGATCACCAAGTCCCAACTAGAGATTGCTCTTCCCTTGTGCATGTGTTGAACATTAATGTGTGCTTACACATTAATCATGCAATATGTTATATTGCAAGTAAGCTTGCTAAAGCTTAAATCATAGTGTTGTGTAAATATCCATATGATTGATTTTAAAATAATATCTCTTGCTATGTGTGAGTATTACTTGCTACTTGCTAAGACAAGTATGGCTGACCAAAGCTTGATTAGAGTTGTATCAAACATATGAGTGATGGAGGGATAAGTGAATCTAGGTGATTGTGTGTTAGTGATAGGTATCAACGGATTATTCATGAAGCATTGGTGAGATGTTGTGATAAGACAGGTATGGCTGACCAAAGATAAAATGTTGATGCCCCCTTGACCTCCAGAATAAGAAAATCACCCTCTAAGGAGCATAGTACGGATGATAATCTACCGAAATGCATTTTTCAGTTGGAGCGTCAATTGCAGGAAATGAGAGACATAGTAGAGGAATTAAAACAACGACAGTCACAACTCACTCAAACTACCGTTGCTACAACTCAAACTATTGTTGTTCCAAATAAGGAAGTGATAATACTCAATAATAATAAATTGCCAAAAAATAGGCATTCAAAACACGACTTTCCAACATATAAATAAAACTTGTTTATCACTTCCTATCGAACGTCTTCCTATTCATTATTTCAATTATTCTCAACTCTTTAACTTGCAATTCATTAATAAAACGAAATCAGGTTTGTACGACGTTATTAGTATATATTGAATCTTTAGTTTTACATATCAAAGGTTTGATTGCATAATACTATGAAATCGTGTTTTGTACGGTTGCATAATAATGTCTGTTGGTTTCATGTTTTTGTAATTTATGAGACCACTCCCTATGGTTCCATTATTCGTCATTACCCGCTATTACTCGTAGTTACCCGTAATGAACCATAGGCACGGCTTAGTTACCCACGTTAATTACCCGCACTCACCATGGATTTAATGGAAGAGTTTAGGTTAGTTATAGGAATTGTGGGTCTCAGTGACTTTTATTGTTGGACTTGATGCTTTATTGCTTGTACATTGTATATTAAGAGGAGTATTGTTTTAGTCATGATAGGGAGTGTTTAGTTATGAGTTAGTTATAGGATATTGGTGTTGATGTGGCGCTGATGTGGAAGGTTAAGAGGATGAATAGTTTAGTTAAGATATGGAGTGGCCTGAATGGATTACTAGTGGATATATAAATATATGTATATATCTTTGATTATATCAAAATTCTCGTATATGGTTTTGTGTATTAATATATGCCTATGTGAATTCGTTTATTACATCTTTGAATACAATTAACTTCAACCTTTGAGTTGGCATGTTTGTACTCTAATTAAGAATCAACAAGAGATATTATTTCACCTACATACAATATATCGTCGTCGTACCATCCAAATAACAATATTTTGTTACTGTTATAATTCAGTAGGCTTATAACTACCTTTAATGGTTATAAGAACAAAAAGAGAAAAAGAGAGAAGAGAGAAGAAATATTGATATTAATATTTCAAGAGAAATGGTACACCTTAAATAGTTACCATACATGTCTATTTATAGTATAAAATATTACTATGCAAGAAATATAATAATAATAAAATTAACATCCAATCTAGATATTTTATAACACAATCTAGATATTTTATAACACTCCCCCTTGGATGACAATTTTATTAGAGAATAACTAGTACTGCCTCGTTAAAAACCTTGCTAAAGAAAACCCATTGGGATAAAACTTTAGCTAAGGGAAAAAGAGTGCAGCATAGAGTTGACTCCCCCTCAAGTAGGCAACGCCTGAGTTGTTACATCTTCTGAACATGCCTCATGCCAATATTATGAACGTGTGTTCTGAAAATAGCAGTTGGTAGTGCTTTGGTATAAAGATCATCAGAGTTTGTTGATTGAACGTATCTCATTTTAATCTGGTTGTCTTTTACGAGATCTTGAGTATATGAGAAGAATCTGAGGTTTTCATCTGAAACTGTATCATCTAAATCTTTTATGTACAAGTTTAGCCCCTGTGATTTGTCTACATTCTCCTTCATGGTTTGCTCAAACCCTTGTTTCAATTCCTATTCCCTTGTAGTCTTTTCTGAGCCTTACCAACATACCATTCTTTTCCATCAAACTTATGACCGTCCTCATCAACATTTATATTTTGTTCTGTCACTTTTGATACTCTTCTTTCATTTGTATTATGCAAGCTGTATTATCTTCATATATAGTTATTGGTGAAGATAGTTGTTAGTCTTTTATAGCGTTCTAGTCCACAAGAATCAATAATGATTTGTGTCATTGATCTCAACCAAACACATTTTCGAGTAGTTTCATATAATGCAATCACTTCGTCATGATTTGATGATGTTGCAACAAGTGTTTGTTTTAAGAACGCCATGATTTTGTGGTACCTCCATTTAGGAATACATATCGAGTTTGAGATTTATTTTTATGAGGATTTGATGAATGACCTGCATATACATAATCAACTAAATCTTGTTTTGAAGCGTTAGAATAAAATAATTTTAAATAAGCAGTTTCTCAAGGGTATCAAAATATGCGTTTGATCCCGCCCCATTGTCATTTGAGCTGAATCTTGCCAACAAATTAACTGCAAGAGAAATGTCAGGTCTTGTACAATCTATAAGATACATAAGAACCTCAATTATACTAAAATATGGAACTTCCGATCTGTTAAGATTTTCATGATCTTCGCAGGGATGAAATAGATCAGTGTCAATATTGAGTGATCTAACAACAATGAGTTTGTCTTTTAAAAAAATGTTTTAAAATCTTTTCGGTATAAGTTGTTTGATGTACAAGTAAACCATTAGGCATATGCTCAATTTGCAATCCAAGGTAATACTTGGTTTTTTCAAGATCTTTCATTTCAAAATAATTCTTTAGAAGTTGAATGATTTCATAGATCTCTTTATTTGTTCATATGATGTTAAGAACATTGGCATAAACAACTACGATCACATATACGAACATTGTTTTTATAAAACATACATGCAAAATAAGTTTATATGTATACCCTTTTTTTTATCAAGTAGTCATTTAATCAGTTATACCACATACGTCCCAATTGTATAGACCCATATAAAAATCTTTGTGATTTAATAGAATACATTCCCTTGGATTTTGCATTAGATGCTTATGATACCTTAAACCCTTCAGGTATATTCATGTATATCACTATCAAGTGATCCATACAGATAAGTAGTTACAACATCCATGAGATGCATCTAAGTAACTACCAGGTTGATTAAGTATCTAATAAGTAATTGTATCCATTACAGGAGGATAAGTTTTCCTCATAATTCATTTTCGGTCTTTGTGGGAAATTTTGAGTTACAAGTCTAGTTTTGCCTTGTAACTTCATTTGCACATTTCTTTTTCGGATAAAAATTCATTTGTATCCCATACGTTTCACATCTTTAAAAGTGATAACGATTAATCCGAAAACTTTTTTTATTGAGCGATTCTAATTCAGCTCGTATTTCTCCTTTCCATTGAGCTCAATCATGTCTATTTTGATATCCAGTGACAGATTTTGGTTCTAGATCATCATCTTTATTCATGATGTCATTGTAATATTATATGAAAATATCTCATCAAGATTTTTCATTTCATTTCGGTTCCATAATATTGCATAATTTATCGCAATTTATGTATTTACATTTATCAATATCCTCTGCAGAAGGAATATTAATTTGTGGTTCTTCTTGAACACTTTTATTTTACCTCATTATCAGCTGATTTTCTTTTTCGGGGATTTTTATCTTCGGAACCAATTGATCTTCCACGTTTGATGCGTGGCAAAGACTCAACAGTGACATTATTTCCAGCTTTTGGAATTTCAGTTCGAGCTGGAGCATTTATCGCTGGTATATATGATTTAGTCACCTTTTTTATATCTGTAAATGCATAAAGTAATTAATTTGCAAGTTCTTGCGTATGCATTATTTTTGAACTTTCGTTTCACATTCTTTTGTGTGAGTTCAATATACTTTAATTGATGTTCACATCATGAAACATCATTTTCTTTATTTTTTTATTTCTCCCCCTAATCTAGGGAACAATGTTTTATTAAAATGATAATCAGCAAAACGTGCTGTAAAAATATCACCCATCATGGGTTTAGTATATCTTATGATTGAAGATGTTTTATATCCAAAATATATTACCATCTTTCTTTGAAAAAACCATTTTATCGTGTTGTGATATAATTGGAACATACACTGCACAACCAATGTTCTAAGGTGGAAAATATTTGGCTCTTGGCCAAAATCAAGTAGTAAGTTAAATATTTATGACTTCCACATGGTATAATGCGAATTAATGTCGCAGCATGTAAATTTACATGTCCACATATAAATATTGAGAGTTTTGTACTCATTATCAATTGTCTAGTTATTAGCTGCAAGCGTTTATCTATTGATTTAGCTAAACCAATTTTGTGTATGCACATGAGCAACTGGATGTTCAACAACAATCCCTGTAGATATATAATGATCATTAAATGCTTGAGATGTTAACTCACCAGCATTATCAAGTCTCATCCTTTTTAATGGTGTAATCAGAATAATGTGTTCTCAATTTAATAATTTGTGCAAGAAACTTTGCAAATGCCATATTATGGCTTGATAACATACAAATATGAGACCATCCGCTAGATGCGTCTATTAGAACCATGAAATATCAAAATGGTTCACATGATGGATGAATTGGTTCATATATCTTTACCTTGAATTCTTTCAAGAAACATTTGTGATTCTTTTTCACAATATACTTTTCATTAATCATCATATGTGCTTTTTCATTAATCACCATATGCGCTTTTGATCATATATATTTTTCACCATATACGCTTTTAATCATATGCGCTGTGTTTTTTTCACCATATGCGCTTTTGATCATATGCGCTGTGCTTTTCATCATATTCGCTTTTAATCATATGCGCTTTTATAATATGCGCTTTTTATGTGAATAGTAAATTAATTAATTTCGTTTTACTATTCATATGAATTAATTTCGATTTTCTATTTTGTTAATTGAGTAATATATATATACATCATATACTTGTGACTCCGAAGGCTCAAATGAATTTGACCATATAGTTATATGTTGTACCTTGCATATTAATTTTCAGTAGAAGCTATGTACATAAAAATTATGTCATGATTGAGGACGTGACTGTCAAAAACTGCTTAATGTAGCAAGTTGGTTGAAATAGACATTTATAACGGTAGTGTGAATTGTCTTGTTAGCAAAGATTACAACTTAACTATAGTTTTTCACGCGAATGATTAGCCTAAAAAACCTGTGAGTATAACGTACGAATGATAACACACAAAAAAAAAAAAGTTGTAACATTAATACTTTCGTACGAAATATGTGAGTATATAGGTTTCCTTCTTACAGCCAAACTCAAGATGTGAAGCAATTAACTACGGAGTATTAGAAAATGCATTGTTGCAAACTTGCAAACGATATTGTTTTCAATACACTAATATAGGTGGGAATATGTGGGATCACTGAGTTTCTTTAATCATAAAAAGAGTCTTTAGAAATGGTAATATACTTTTGAGTTTGTTACTTGCAAACAAATATCCAACTTTTGAGCTTATACTTCGTCTAATACGATGCACAAAATATGTTGGTGATTTTAGCATGATCCAACGTCATTTTAGTTGATTTGTACTTGTCACAATTAGGGATAGCACCCGCGGGTCGTGGATGCGGATTCATTGGATCCATCACCCGTACCTGCGGATTTTTTTTTAAATCAAATAACTGGAAATTTGGAATTTTTTTTTTTTTAAGAAACATCCAATTGAACCCTTGTTCGTTGAAACAATTTGACTATCTTTTTAACTCCCCATTATTAAACGGGTCATTTTGATGCACACTCTTTTAAAAATAATTTGTTTTTTAAGTTTTATTATTCAACCTCCTTTTTTCAACGGTCACGTTTTTAACAAAACATTTGACAAGTTTGGAAAAAAAAAATTTTTTTTTTTTACTTTGCTTTCCCCCTTTCTGTAAAACTCATTTAAACACTTTCTTTGTTTTTTTTTTAAAAAAAACTTCCCTTTTTTTTACGTTACCCGTAAATTATAAATATATAAAAAACTTTTTGTTTAAAAAAACTTTCTAGTTTTTAAAAGGCCACTTGACTAAATTTTTTTAATTCTTTCACAACACCCGATATCGTGATCGTGACCTTTCACCAAAGCAAGAAGTATTCTTGATAAACTAAACACTGACTCGTGTTTGGAATTGTCGGTCAAAAAAAATTTCATTTGATGAAAGTATATTTTTTTTAATTATAGAAGGAGACCACTTCATTTTCAATACTTCATTTTTGACAAAAAGCTACTCCATTTTACCATTCCTTTTTTTTCTTATTTTAACTTTTAAAATTTACTTTTAATAAAAATACAAACTACTTTTGTATTTTAACTTTTAAGATTTACTTTTAATAAAAAATACAAACTACTTTTTTTATTTTAACTTTTAAGATTTACTTTTTAATAAAAATACAAACTACTTTTTTTTATTTTAACTTTTAAAATTTACTTTTAATAAAAATACAAACTATTTTTTTGTATTTTAACTTTTAAGATTTACTTTTAATAAAAATACAAACTGCTTTTTGTATTTTAACTTTTAAGATTTACTTTTAATAAAAGTACAAACTACTTTTTCTTATTTTAACTTTTAAGATTTACTTTTAATAAAAATACAAACTACTTTTTGTATTTTAACTTTTAAGATTTACTTTTAATAAAAGTACAAACTACTTTTTCTTATTTTAACTTTTAAGATTTACTTTTAATAAAAATACAAACTACTTTTTGTATTTTAATTTTTAAGATTTAATTTTAATAAAATACAAACTACTTTTTTTTTTATTTTAACTTTTAAGATTTACTTTTAATAAAAATACAAACTACTTTTTCTTATTTTAACTTTTAAGATTTACTTTTAATAAAAATACAAACTACTTTTTTTATTTTAACTTTTAAGATTATAAATTTAAGAATAAACATTAGTATGCATGAAATAAATAATGATTAATTGCATAAGTAATCATAAATGTTAGATAACATATAAAGACCTCATCATATTCGTATTGATCGAAATTAATCTCGACCCATGGTACCGTGTTGTCAAATGACGTGTTGCGTACATAAAGTACCGTGTTGTCAAATGACGTGTTGCGTACAATCATGAGGTCTTATTAACATAAATATAAATGTTAGTGAAGTATAAGAGTTAGATTACAGAAAATATAATTTAGGCGGTATAACCGGCCATATATAACTTAAATAACATAAATATAAATGTTAGTGAAGTTAATAAGAGTTAGATTACAGAAAATATAATTCAGGCGGTATAACCGACCATATATAACTTAAATAACATAAATATAAATGTTAGTGAAGTTAATAAAAGTTAGTAAACATAAATGATAGTTAGGCGACAGTGTCGACCATATATAATTTAGGTGGCAGAGCCAACCATATAATAAGAACAATACAAATGCACTAAGAACTTAATAAATGTTAGTAGTCCAAAGTTTGATATATTCGAGTCTGAAAATTATTAATAATTTCATACCTTGATCAGTGACTCGTGATCGTTTGAGATATCCTTTGATTACACTAAGCTCTTCGTGCTGATAACGTGTTATAATTCAGTAGGCTTATAACTACCTTTAATGGTTATAAGAACAAAAAGAGAAAAAGAGAGAAGAGAGAATAAATATTGATATTAATATTTCAAGAGAAATGGTACACCTTAAATGGTTACCATACATGTCTATTTATAGTATAAAATATTACTATGCAAAAAATATAATAATAATAAAATTAACATCCAATCTAGATATTTTATAACACAATCTAGATATTTTATAACAGTTACTCCGTATTTAAGAAAATAACACGAGTGGCCTGTGTTCATTTATTTTTTATTTTTTCAACTCCTGTATAACTTTTACAGTTTTACCACACGTAGCAATTAACTCAGCAACATCCAACCAGGTGGCTTCCACGTGTCATCTGTACATTACCTCTCACGCTAGATAATTCCACTCACTCATTCACTCACGTCTCTATCACTCCTCACAAAAAGCATATAAACAACGAGTATTTTCGATCAATTACAAACCAACAACATAACACTAAATGGCTCCGAAAAGAACATCGCTGGTCAAAACAACCAAAAAAACCATCAAAGAAACAGTTCAAGTTTCCATAGTCGATGAAACTACAAAAACACCAATCATCCAAAACCTTTCATCAAAAGAAAAAAACGAAACTTTCACCGAAAAACTCCCACCACAACAAAAACCAACACGAATAATCGACACCCAATTGGAAGACGAACAAAACGACATTGAAAACACCGAAAACAGTCCAAAATCAAGAGAAGTCGACATTCGGACGCCGGAAAATCAAGAACCGGTGAAGAAAACCTCGCGAAAAAAGCGGAAAGTAGGAAAGAGTGTTGAAGGGTATCAAAGGTACTTATACAAAGTGTTGAAACAAGTGCATCCTGATTTAGGTATTTCATCAAAAGCGATGGTGATAATTAATAATTTTATGACGGATATGTTCGAGAGGTTAGCGGAAACTTCGGGACGGTTGTCGGAATATAACAAGAAGATAACGATGTCATCAAGGGAGGTACAAGCGGCGGTTAAGTTGGTGGTCCCGGGGGAACTAGGGAAACATGCGATTGCCGAGGGGACTAAGGCGGTTTCTAATTATACGGCTTATGGTTCATGAAGAATTAGTTGGAGCTGTTTTGGGTTATTAGGATTTATTTTCGTATTGTTAAGTTTGTCTAACTTTTAGGTATGTTACGTTTGTTATATCGGTGTATGAGTTCAATGTGTAGGTTAGGTTGTTAATTTGATGCGTGTGTGACCTAGTTAACTGTTTCGTTGTGTTATCGAACTGAATGTTTTCCTTTCAAGTAACTTTGTTAATTGTACTTTCAAATGCTGGTCTTTAAGTCTCCCCAGCTCAATCGGTTTTTTTTTTTTTTTTTTTTTTTTTTTTTTTTTTTTTTTTGAACAACAAATATATTAAACCTGCTAGCAAGGAGCCAGAAACGGGGAGACAACCAACAAATTACAAAGGATCGATAAGCCACAAATTACGGCTTAGAAAAAATTTACCTCTATGCTTAACGAAAAGAAAAATTTCAAATGTTATCAAACAAACGATTCTTCTTCGAACGGGCCACTAAAAATAGGGCCACTAAAAATAGTTTCATTCCTGAAAAAAATCTGCAACAATTGAAAGTTGTTTAGCTCAATCGGTTACCTTCATTTTATTAACATTTTTGTTTTAAAATTCAGGACTAAATCAAGTTTTATGACACTTTCTGGAAGGTACTATTGTGAATGTGACAGGTGCTGTGAATTTGTGTGGGAGGTGTTGGGAGGTTCTAGCACGTGACAAAATATAATTTTGACAAAATACAACTGAGAATTGGGTAGAAAAGATAAAATAGTAATGTAATTTGACGTGGCAAATTTCTATTTGGTTACATGTCATTTATGCCTGCTATTAACTTGCCCGACCCTAACTTAAACTATTAAAAATGTTATGCCTGCTACTAACTTGCCCGGCCCGAATTTAACTATTAAAGATGACGCCCATGACGCGTCATGATGTTGGTGACTGATAGACGTTATTTATAGGTCATTTTCGATCCAACGTCACGAAAGTATGCAACCGTTTCTATCGTAGCAGCTGTAGCAAAGGCGGGTGGTAAGTGTAGTTCTTCTGTTAAAGCTGATTTGGGTTTCGATAGGTCACCTTCGGTTACGTTCTCTTTAGATAAGGTTCAGGCAGCTCTAGATTCTCAAGGCTTTCGCAAACGTACAGGGCTCGTTGTTTAAATTCAGGTGATGATGGTGTGGGTTCGGTGGGGTACGAGAAGGTTAGATTGGTGTTGTTTGTTTAGGATTTATTTGTGTTTTTTGGGCCTAGTCGCCTTTATTTGTAACTTCGTCCAAGTCTTCATTTTTTAATAAAGATTATGTTTTTTATTAAGCTAATGTACCGTTTTTGGCCTAAAGAAAAAGTACCCTTTATACTACCAACGTTAGCAACATATTTTTTAAAATTGTGTAAGAAATTATTATATGTATGAATGGGAGTTTAAGTTGAGCTATGGTGGAGAAATGACTTGAAGTCGTTACAGCTGAGGCCCAACGACTATGAATGTGAGCTTAAGTTGTACTATGGTGCACAAATGATTTGAACAAGTTGCAGGTGACGGCCAGCGGCCCATAAAAACATATGACGTGTGTTTTGATTCGCTAAGAATAAGAAATTTAGTCCAATAAACACTTCTAATCTTCTCACTCATATTTAAGCAATGCTAATAATCTTTTTTAAACAATAGAAGTAACTAGTTGTGGAGCCCTCGCTTTGCGCCGGGGGCTCCGTTTTGAATGCGAGTTAAAAAAAAAGTCTTGATTTATTTTGTAAAAAAGAATTTTTTTCGAAATCTAACATTGAAGGGTTGTTCCTTTTGAAATTGCTTCTTTTAGCGTTATTTTTTTTTTTTAAGTTAGTTGATCTATTTTGTAAAAAAAAATGTTTTTCGCCATCTTTTGATAATATTGAAGGGTTGTTCATTTTATGAAGTTGTCACTTTTATCGTTGAAGAAGAAAAGAGAAGAAAAAAAAAAGTTAGTTGATTTTTTTTGTAAAAAAAGAATTTTTTTCGACATGTTTTCGTAACATTGAAGGGTTGGTTCTTTTACGAAAGTTGCTTCTTTTATCGTTGGGGACAAAAAAAAAATAAAAATAAAAAATAAAAAAAACAAGTGATGATAAAAATACCCCTGGTTACTATTGATGAATAATGGAACAGTGTTTTGTCTATTAGTATATATATAAACTATTGATGAATAGTGAGACAGTGTTTTGTCTATTAGTATATATATAAATTTGCAACGGCTAGGCGCATTAGTCGGGATCCCTTATAACGAACTAAAACGTGCCACGTGTTCAAATACTTCCACCTCCTCTTTTTTTTTTTTTAATTTCTAAAAAAATTTCGCCTAACTTAACCATTCTAGACGTATTAGGCAGATTTCTTTAGGCGAGTTAGGCGTATTGATAGAAGCCAATTAAACGAGCCACATGTATTTTAAATTTCTGCCTAGCCTATTAGGCGTAATTGTTAACTTAAGCCTTTTGTTACCTTCTGAATTTGTGTTGCAATTTTACATTTTTATGCTGTATATATCAACCTTACTTCACAATGTTAAGCTACTACCACATGTCATTTTCTTCTTATCCTTCTTGATTCTACATATAAAATGCAAATAAATATCACTCACTAACCGTAGGTAAATAAGGAACAAAACGAACGCTATAGCTACTAAACATAAAATATAAAATTTTAGCATTAATAGAACTAACACTTAAGATTAATACTATCTAATTATTAATCTAAACATACCATAAAATATTAAATAAAGTTTAGCATAAATTTATTACACTAACAGTTTGCATAAAAAGGTCGATACATCATAAAAATCTAAAAATTGACACTAAAACTCAAAGGGTAACAAAAAGCGTGATTTTAAAAAATTTCCGCCTAATAAGCCTACAAATCTAGGTTATGCGGAAATTTAAAATACACGTGAGGCGAATATTCGCCTAATACGCCTAGAATAATTAGGTTAGGCGAAAAATTTTATTAAAAAAAAAAAAAAAAGGAGAGGTGGAAGTATTTTGGACACGTGGCGCATTTAATTGGTTACAAGACGTTCCGCCAAATACACCAAGCTCTTATTATCTGTTGTTGAAAAAAAACTTCTGACATTACTTATATAAGAGTAAAGGTCAAAAGTGCTTATTTGAAAAAATTTCTTGCCAAAATTATGGTTGCCATAATTGTCAGTGAAATTCATTCAATAATGTGTATAATAAATGTGTGTTTTGATTCGCCAAAAAATGGTTACCATAAGAGAGGTCCCAATGGTGGCATTCAAGTCTTCTAGGACTAGGTGACACATCAACATCACATCAGCACTTCTTTTTCAGGACTAAACTCAGGACTAAACACTATTAACTATTATACTCCCTCAAATAAATTGAGACCCATTTATATTATTTAATCAAAGAATGTACAAGTTTTAATACTACTAGTACAATGAATAAATACATATACCCCGTCCTCAAATATTTTACAAAATGACTAACAGGAGGACTAACACGAGGACTGACATGAGGACTAGTTGTTGCCAATGACGTCCTCCTGGGTTGGGGTGTGGACAAGGAGCAAGACACAACCATTGAGCTAAACGTCACTTGAATTCATACAATAATGTGTATACTAAAAACTAGCCAGAAGCTAGCAAATACAACGATAAAAAACGATCCTTAAAACGACACCCGAACCAGCTAACAAAAACAACAAACCAAACCAACCCTTAAAACAAGTATCACACCTCACATCCCGGGAACATGAACCCAATAACAAACCCTAAAACCTAGACATCAACTAGATAACCACAAAAAACGGAACAAGAATGAAATTAAAAGCCTGTATTGAAAACATAGCAGGCTCTTCTAAGATTAGATAAAAAATTATCATTACCAATTTCTTCTACCTTACTCCGTAGTATGCTGGTGCATCCATCAAGTTCAAACAAGTATGTTGTGTACTTCAATAACGACACGTAAATGTTTACGACATTAGAGCAAATTGTAATACGTTGCTCGTCATATGAGGTCGTTTTATGTTTCATTTGGTTGGCAAAGGTCAACTGAGAGGGAAGAACAAATGGCTCAGGAATCGACTGGGTACCAAATTTTTTTCCCTAAGCTAAACTAATTTGAAAGGTCTGTTTACCTTGAGAAAAATCTATAAATCTCACACATATATGAGAATTTGAAGAGAAATTTTTTAAAGTAATTTCTAAACTAGTGGTCTCCCAGACATATATACTAGATTCGCCCATGCAATTATGGTAAAGAGATCAATCATACTGAATACCAAAACATTTGAGACCACGTTGCAAAACAGTAAAAGTAAACGTATTTAACAGAAACTTTAGCAGCAGCTTTAAAGCATAATTTACAAGTCATTATATGAAGATTGGTAATCATCGAGCAAGTAAGATTAGATGAAAAGTTTCAAGGCATAGCAGCAGCATCGACCCGGTGAAGTAAGTATCATCATGACAGTTTTCAACATTAAGCAGTTTGCCACTCAACAAAACAATAGGTTTGAGCAAAGCCTAGACATAACCTGTCAAAATTCAATTAGAATGATACTATTTAATAAAATGAATTGCAGCATGAAAAATAAAGATGTAACAGTTTACTTAAAAGATATCTGTAGAAATAATTACCTGATCTGAGTTTTGGTAAAAAACACTAAACGGAAATCCTTTCTGCCTCGTTATTAGAGCTGCTAATTATTCTTGTAACGTTAAAATCGTAGAGTAAGAGTATGTATGTATTCACCTCCGCTTACGGGTGCCTAACACTTTCCTTTAGTTTCGACCAGTTAATCTTTTCTGCACAATTTGAGCATACGAATGTATGTCCACCCCTAAAATTACACAATTCATGATTAAAAAAAAAATATTATATTAGCGTACAAGAACCTCCCTTTATAATATATTGAAGTACAAATTGTCAGTTCCATTATTACCCATTTGGTGAAGAGTCAGAATCACAGCATAAGAAGCAAGTTTGCAAATTATCACCTGAATTATTAATTCAATGATTTAACACAAGTTTTATCAAGATGGGAACATTTTTCTTAAACACAAATGACAATAGATACGTGCGTATGACGATTATTGAACCTGAACTAGATGATCGACTTAGAGCTGATGAAACCTCTTGTTTGACGGATCGTTGCAACTCAAGTTGCATCTTCATGCAATTCTCCAGTGTGCTCTGCATGCTATTCATTCGTTCATGAAGCAGGATCATATCGATACGAAGACCATTAATAATATCCCATTCCTGGTACATATGAATGATCACAGTTAGTTAAAACTTCAAAACAATATATCAATTCAGTCAACTCAAACTAGTAAAACAATCTTACATTTCCAGAGTGTTGAAGTGCGGTTAGTGGCAAAGAGTGAGAACTTCGTCTACTCTCAACAGCCTCGCTGACATCAGCGTTTTCGTCTATGCTCTGCTGGTCAGAATCTTGCTGAAGCATCCACTCAAAATCATCGGATTCAGGTGCCTGATAATGGCGTTGAATGTAGGATAGTAACAACTGGTCCAGTCTCACACGAAAATCACTTTGAAGAAGATTGGAGACTCGTCTCCTACACCATCAAACGAAACTTCTATAAGTTTAATCTACTTAAAGCTAAATATGACTGAATAAAAGCTTTTAGATGTGTTGATTACCTGCGCGTAAGTTCTCGAAGTTCTGGCCTGCCACTATTATCATCATCCCATGTGTAAAACACATCAGTTAGTGGAAGATTTTCGTACCAGTCATCATGTGATTCTTGATACCATCCATCTTCATTCTCAATTGAGTTTGCGTCTAGACTCTCAGTTGAACCAGTATTGGTCAAACGTTCTTCAGCTTCAACAGAACCTTGTTGCTGAGACAAGATATTATCAGTTTCCAAATGATTTTGATGAAAAAATGTCTCGTTAGCTTCTGGTTCATATTCTTGGGTATTGATTGAGTTTGCATCTGAACACTCGATTGACGCTGTATTATTCAAACTGTCTTCTGCTTCTACAGAACCTTCTTCCCAAGCAAACAAAACTGTATTAATTTCTGAAGGATTTTGATGATTGAATGTCTCATAAACTTCTGGTTCATCAACATCAGAATGATAGTCGACGTTAGCTGGGCCTTTAACTGAGGCAGCATCTGAACTCACGATTGACTCGGTTTTTGTCAAATTGTTTTCCGATTCTACAGAACCTTCTTGCCATGATAAGATCTCTGTATTAGTTTGCGAAGAACTTTGGCGGTCAATCGTCTCATTTACTTCCGGTTCACACTTATCAGATTGATACTGACCATGTGCTTCGATTTCTCTAGTCTCTTCATGTGGGCCCTCATTTGACTCAGAACTTGCCAAATTCTCTTCTATATTTGCTAAACTTTCTTGCTGAGAAAAAATAACTGCATTGGTTGAATTTTGACGGTCAAATGTCCCATCAGTTTCTGGTCCATCCACATTAGAGCGAATATGAATATGGTCAGATGTTTGACTTGTAAGGTTTACATTCTGCTCCCTGATTTTAAAACGTTCAGTGGGTGGTGGCGGCGGTGGTGGTGGTGGCGGTAGTGGCGATGGAGATGGCTTTCCTTTAGTCAAAACTCTTTTATCTGTTACATCACTAATAGACCGAATATGGTCAGGTGCTTGAACTACGTGTGTCACATTCTGTTCCCTGCGTTTATTAAACCCAGTTGGAGGTGGTGGCGGTGGAGGTGGCAGCAGTGAAGCTGGCAGCAATGATGGTGGCGGCAGTGAAGGTGGTGGCAGTGAAGGTGGTGGCGGTGGAGGTGGCGGCAGTGAAGGTGGTGATGGCAGCTTAACCTTGGTTTCCAAAACTCGTTTAAGTGTTTCTACTACTGAAGCTGCATTATATTTAGGAGAACTTGCACCTATTTTGGAGTGACAGTGAGTTTCTTCAATGTTGCTTGTTGTACAGATAGTCTCAAACTCGTTAACAATAATATCGTCTTGTGGTTGACTTTCTTGACTTTTCGAGCCATTGTCAGATGAGGTGTCAGATTGGCTATCCACTCTAGACAGGAACCCTTTCCTGTTCAAACAAATGCTAAAGAAATCACATTTTCACATTCAAGAAAGAATGATTAAAAAAGGTTACATTGGGATACACAATTGAAGTCTTCAATTAAGCTCAATATCATAAAATGTTTCAAGATGGATACATTAAAGAGTATTGCCAGATGCGTATAAAAGTATGAAAAGGAAAAAAAAATAAAAAATACCTCAAATCAGATACAGTGTGTTTTTGCCTCAGTAACCCCAGCTCATTTGCTGCAGTAGAGTTAGACTTTTCATCTTCAGGAGATCTTTGGCACAGGAATCTACCTTTTAACATTGCCTATGGCAAGATCATACAATCATACATAGATTTTAGGTATATGCAAAGTGCAAACGAAATAATACATGATCTTTTCATCCAAATCATTAGTATGATCTGGAAATGGAACTATTCTAGACAACAACTAAATCCTTACATATGCATATAATAAATTGACATCTACAAATCATCATGATGGCATTCTAAGTCCTTGTATCTTAAAGAAAAAGGGTTTCTTCATCTTAGCAAACTAAGCATAGAAATATTCATGGGATTTTGATTTTGTAAAATCATATTTTGTCCAATATTCAGTGCAACTTATATACACAAAACGAAAAAATATGACCAAAATCTTTTAACTCTAAGCCTAGACTAACACATAGAATACCCAAACCATAGATCCAGTAATCCAGATAAACGAATAATGATATCAAAAGCAGGCAAATGTTACTAGATACTACTTCAAGACTCTGTGCTCTCAAAGTTAATGCTATAAAAACCAACCGACGGTATAAAAACCAAATGGCACAATAAAGTACAAACCTGAATGCGGTTCCGCTGAGCAAAATTTGATACGAGCTGACTCTCCAACAATCCCTTAATTTCCTTTTCCCTTTCCATCTCAAACCGGGATATTAAGTCAAGAAGAGCTTGTTTGCCACGAACAGGCTTTCGTGCACAAACTCTAGTAAGATCAGACACTGATCCATCCTGTTCTCTCTCACCCTGACTACTTATTTTTGGAGCTTGTTCCTCTGTAACAGAGGGACCAGTTTCCACTTGTTGAACGTTTGACTCTAACCACTGTCTCACTGTCCTGACCCTGTTATCATTTTCACAAAGCCTTTGAATCCTTGAACAGTTGCTCTTATGTGGAACCTCGAGTGCACGCCCACTGCTGTTTTTACTTCCCCATTCACGAAAAACTTGCCTCACACGTTCTTTATCAGCTACACTGATAGCAGGAGAGCGTTGTACACAAGTGTTCCCAGTATCATCTACAACATTCTTAATCTCAATCTGGTTCTCACGTGGACATTCGTTCTCAGCTTCACTAGTATTTATCAACACATCTTCACTTTCGGTACCTACTGATGAACACGAGCATTGGCTTCCCAATTTTTTATTTGCAATAAGTCCACTTGTCTGTTGTCTTTCATTCTCCCTAATTCTGGTTTCACCTTCAAGATCACGCCACATTTTCCGGATAAAAGATGTTCGTGTAAGCGGTTTCTCGTGAAAAGATGTTTCCAGAACTGAAGCATTGTTTATCCCAGCAACAGCCATTTTTCACCCCTGATAACTACACCTCTACATTAATTGCTTCCTGTATCCTGAGTACAACAGGAATAAAAATTATAAGTTCAAATTTCAGGAAAAGTAACTTAAAGAAAGCAATCAAAGTTCACAAAAACAAATTTCAATTTATATCACTAACAAAAGACTAGGTACCAAAATATATACGAGTACAATTTGATTCAATTTATAACCATAACATGCATTGAATTGGTTAAGATTTGGATGAATTTAGTACCGCAACAATTAATCCTAGCAAAATCATACTTAAAATATTACTCCGACAATTTAGACTTGATAATTTTCATATTCACAAAAAATAATTATAATAATCTTAACAATTTAAGAGTTCTACGCTAATTAAATTTTGTGCATCAAGAACAAATCCATAATTTCCTGAAATTTAACTTCAAGAATTCAAAACAAAACGTATATTGAAATAGGATTACATTTAAAACAGAAT
This sequence comes from Rutidosis leptorrhynchoides, assembly GCF_046630445.1. Lineage (NCBI taxonomy): Eukaryota > Viridiplantae > Streptophyta > Magnoliopsida > Asterales > Asteraceae > Rutidosis > Rutidosis leptorrhynchoides. The sequence goes on from NC_092333.1 coordinate 173,232,636, forward strand.
CATTATAATTAATAATAGCTAAGGTATAGCCATAAATTTATATGCGTGTGCGTCAATATAATGGTAAATAGTGATAAATAGTGATGATAAGCCGCATTAATTCCTACAACCTTCAGTAAAATTTTCCATTGATTACAGATTCATACTCCAGATTACACGATCCGAATCAAAAATTAACATATACAAATATGATTTACATAATAATATACATTTAATGCGAACAGGAAATATAAATCTAAACATAGATTATAATCGATAAAATTAACAACGTAGCAACAGCAGATTATGAATCGATTAAAACGAACAATATGAATTTAATAAATAAATAAATAAATAAATAAATAGAAATATAATATAATTTCATACTCCGTATTAGATTTCGATAAACAACAGATGCCGAATCGAATGAAACGACAGTGACTTAATAGAGAATTAAAGGAAAATGGAATAAAAAAGAACCTGTAAAATGCTCTGAAATTCATAGAGATAGATGAAATTGAATTGAATAGTCTTCAATTAGTCAGAGTAGGTAAACACTAAATAGTCGCAACAAGCACGCACGCAGTTAATTGTGTGTCAACTATGTGTAAATCTGTATCTATATGTGTACGTATATATTTGTGAGAAATTAACGAAAAAGATAAAGATGAAAAACGAGTAAATGCTTAAAAGAGGTAAACACGATTTTCTGTTGGGAAGGTGCATAAATTATGGCGTACCTGTAACGTCTTTTTTTAAAACAAAAAAGAACGAAAGAAGCGGAGGAGCTATTGACTGGATTTGACTATTTTACCCTTCTGGAATGTTGAATTGTTGACTAGTGGATAACAGTATTTAATTGCAACCTTACGCAAATTGTGGAGTCTTGAATTCAACGGTAAGATGGGTAGATGACTCATGAACGGGGTGGGTAAAGATGTAAACGACATCGTTCTCGTATTAAGAAATATCGTCTTTTTCTTCTAGAGAAATAATTCTCTTATTATTTTCTTACGAGTAAATAAATTGGTACAAAACGTAATACTCGTATTTCTTTATTTACCTTAATTTACCATAATATTATAATGTTCACAATGTTCATGATTGCATGTGTTTTACAGTAACTTTTAAATTTGTTTTATGTACCTTGATTTACCATAATATTATAATTATAATGTTCACAATATTCATGATTATATGTGTTTTAAATTTGTTTAAAATACAGAATATACATCAGTTTTTAATATCAAATCACATTATACATGTTATATATAAACTTGAACTTTTTTGAGAGGCCAAAATCACCATATCATTATATCATATAGTAACATGTTCATTAAGGGTCAGGATCACTTTTATATTTAATTAATTAATTAAAAATTTTAAAAATACACAGTTGGTTTTGTATCCTCATTAGATACTATCTGTGGAACTAACCAAGTAGTCATTCCTAATCTCAGTCTCGTCAAAATATCACTGTCATAACTCTCATCAGTAGTGGCGGAAATCAAGTGAGGTATATCTTACCTATAGTATATATGAATATATTTTTTGAGTTACGAACGTTTTTTATTTTTTAATTAATTAAAATCTGAGTTCATATGAAAAAAATATATGACTAAAACGGCGGAGGCTCGTTAAATAAGCGAGTTGACATCGTTACTTGATTTAAAAGTTCAAATGCTAGTTACTCAAAGGGTTATAAATTTTATTTTTATCAGGGCTCCTCCCGGCCCTCATTAAGCTTCAACGTGTATATTAAAAATATTATTATCAAAATGTAAATTTTATTTGTTATTTATATTTTCAAGCATTAATATAGTTTTGGATATTTATTACTCAGTATAAGGGTTATATACCTAGGCCACTCCCTATCGTAACTAAACTATTCATCCTCTTAACCTTCCACATCAGCGCCACATCAACACCAATATCCTATAACTAACTCATAACTAAACACTCCCTATCATGGCTAAAACAATACTCCTCTTAATATACAACGTACAAGCAATAAAGCATTAAGTCCAACAATAAAAAGCACTGGGACCCGCAATTCCTATAACTCTTCCGTTAAATCTATGATGAAAGCGGGTAACTAACGCGGGTAACTAAGTGGTGCCTATGGTTAGTTACGGGTAATGAGCGGGTAACTAACCATAGAGGGTGGTCTTATATTACCTACAACTCAAACTTACCATAAACAAAAATTCGTATTAAGAACATTATATATATTTATAATTACTTCCATTGAATTTACTAATTACACATGTATGAATTAATCCTAGCCCTCGGAGCTAGGGGTGTTCAAAACCAGATATCCGAAAATTCGGATATTCGAATTTCGAATATCCGAAAATTCAAATAATGGTTTGGTCATCTGTTATCCGAATTCGAAATTTCGGATATCCAGTTTTCGGATATCCGAAATTTTGGATTCGGATATTGGATTATCCGAAAATACGAACTCTAGTTTTAACTATGATAGTAAGTCGATGAACTTGAAAAAAAAAAGTGTGTATTAACATAAAAATTATTAGGTATGATATTATAATTGATGATACTGATCTGATTAGCATTAATCGTATCTATTTTGTGACGGTTAAACATAATTATACGGAGTATTAATTAACGATTGTTTAAAGTGTGTGGGCAAAGAATGAGTGTAAAACATGGAGCAGCTGAGATCAATAAATTTATTTGTTTGGTCTTGCATGGCCAAATGGATGACTGCAATGCAAATATGGTAATCTTATTTGTTTGGTCTAATGTTGTGTGGCCCGAATGCAATGCAAATATGCAGCAGCTGCAGAGTGCAGTAAACCTATTGAGCTGATCTACTCACATTTCGTATTCAAACCTTATACTAATGTATATATTAGTTTGGTCTAGCATGTAATACATCTCTAGTTTAGACAGCTAATTCATGTCACAATCTCGCAAATATACAGGTTATAATCGAGTTCTAAAGTATAATATAAATATATATTAAAAATAAGTATAGGGTTATAATCGAGTTCTATAGTATAATATAGGGTTAAGGCTACTCAAGGGTCATATACTTTTTATTTTGTCCCGATGTAGGCCATATACCCAAAAAAATACTAATGTAGGTCATTAAATAACACTTTAGGTCCTATTACATAATTTCCAAAACGTATTTGTTTTCACATTACGTCTAACAACTTTAATAAAACGTACATTACATAATTAAATCATAAACCGGGTTATACTCATGACCCATTTGACTAAACCAATATACGTCACATGACCCGACTAGTTACTTAACACAAAACCGAGCATGGTGATTGGGACTACGCTACCCAATCCTAAATCGAGTCCAAAAGCAAGATCTTCTAAAGCAACCTAGCCAAGATCTCTAATCCCCACGCTTACCCGAGCCGCCATCACGCAAACCTATAAAAATATCAACAACGAGAGGGTAAGCTAATGCTTAGTGAATGTAAAGGTACTATACACATACATATGCATAAAATGACTACGCATCACCGAGCACAAAAGTAAACACATACCACCTCCGCATGGTAAACAAGCTACAAAAGAGCACATGCACAAAGTAGCTACACGCTACGTAATCACCAAGCTAACGCCACAAGATTAGCTACAACACAACAATAATTATATATGCATATACAATAAATATAATCAACAACATCAATAAGGTTAACCCCTTAACCTAAACCACATGAAGGTTGGCCGAACTTCACGCGCCTTAGTGAATTCGAACTTCACGCGACTCACTATCTTCAAGCAACTTGACTATTAAGGATGGCTGAACTTCACGCGCCTTTATGAATCCGAACATCACGTGACTCATACCTTAGTCAAACATCACAATAGGGTTGGCCGAACTTCACGCTCCTTAATGAATCCAAACTTCACGCGATTCACTACCCGAATCATCTCCACGACAAATGCTAGCAAAACCCATCACCAAAGGGTTTATCCAACACGCTAGCCAATCACAACATCAAGGGTAGTAACCCAAAACGCATAAGCGTATCACATGGACCCGAAGCACAAGAGGGGTCCATTCTCCCACACAAACATAGAGTAAACCCGCGCAAGGGTCACTCTACACACACGCACCCATCCTATGCATACATACACGTATAGTAAATTTACACTCACCTTAAACGCCTCGATGAAGTGCAAACCAATCCCACAACTCGTCAATGGAACGTACCTATTCTATTTATCACATAATCATCAATACAAACTCATTTGGACTCTCGACCCGCCCAAATGAACAACAAGTGCAAATCACACCCTTTTGCACTTTTAACTATAACAACCCTCATATTTCCATGCCTGAATTGACTAATTTGACTATAGGGTTGTTATCCATACGTAATATATAATTAAATTCGACGTTGATCAAATATTTATTTTTAGTCGACACGTTCTGTTAACTAAAGTTTACACTAATTATATAAAATAACTTTAGTTAATATTAATGCGTATTATATTTAAAACTATATGTAACATAATTATTAATTAAATGATAAGTTATTTTAATCATTATATATATATATTTTTAGCTTATAAAAAAAAAAGAAATAAGATTTTTTTTATAAATTAAATAACGAGCCCATGAATTTTGACTAAATATTTTCAAAAACAAAAACTTATTAAAAACATTTTTAACATGTTTTTATTATTTTGTCAAAATTGGCACCTTTATTTTATTATTTTTTTTCTTTTCACCAACCATTTTTTACCTATAAATACATGGCTCCTCATTCATTTTTTCTTGCCAAACACAAAAACTTAAGTTATTCTCTCAAAACCTTGAAGAAAATTTGAGGTACTTTCTATTTTTATTAATTTTTTTCAATATTGTCATTTATATTTATATTTATTGTATATTCTTTGTAAAATTCGAAATTAATTATGTTTATATGTTATAATTAGTATTATAAGTGTTATGATGCATAAAAATAATTTTGATAATTTATGGAATATTATTTATAGTTAAATACGAATTATGTAGTGTTTAAACGTAAAAACAATGTAAAATTCGTAATAAATACTTTTAACCAAAAATAAAATATATATAATTTTTTTCTGAGTTTTTAAAACTTATATAGATCTGAAAAAATTATAAAAATAATTACTTGGGTCGAATTGGTATTTATTATATAATTAAACTCTATTATTATGTAATTTGAAGGTAAATTAAGAATAAATATAAAATAATAAAAAATATTTTTTTAAATATTTTTCTACAGGTTATTAGACTGATAGAAACTTATAAAAATTATAAAAATAATTATTTGGGTTTATTTAGTAATTACGTAGAATTAAATTTTTTTGTGAATACATTAAGGGTAAAAACAAAAATAAATACAAAAATATAATAAAAATATTTTCTTAAATTTTTCTACTAATCTATATGATTAACTAAGACTATAAAAATTATGTATGTAATTTTTAGATATTTAATTTATTATTTAGACATTTTTGAATAATGTTCGATTAATAAAACACTATTATTTTTGAAGTAATTTAGGTATTTATTTAAAGGTAATTATATTTAATATATATAAGACATACTAAGGTATAATAACTAAATATTAAATAAAACTTAGGTTATATTATCACATATATAATTATTAAGTACATTAATAATTCGTTGTGTGTATACACCTAAAGTGAAGGTTAATCAAAGATAATGTATAATTCATGTGAACTTCATCGCTACTCACGGTCGTAAGTGAATGATGTCTAGATTGCCATTTATGGGTAAGCTTGTGGATCTCGAATGCCATGACTTAGATTCTGGTCAAGAGTCCTGGGCCCCCGGTTACATCTGGTCATTCCTGACTTATTTTATAGCAACGAAGTTTGAGTAAAGTTGTACAACGTCTTGCTAAAGATTAACCCGAACTTTCTAAAATTGGAAAATTACTATAAGTGAAAACTTTCCATAAATAGTAACCTTCCGAGAATGGAAATTCTTTAGTGAACCATTACTATCAATATAGTACTATATACTATTGTCTGTTAGGCAATGTCTGATCATACGTTCTATCTCTAGGTTGAGATCTCGGTCACGTCCTCCCGTTCAATTCTTTCGTGTGCTACTAAGGTGAACTTCATAGTCCCACTTTTTACTGTTTCATAACTGTTTTACAACTTTTGGGGTGAGACACATGCTTGCTTTATAACTGTTTTACACTTAGACACAAGTACTAAATTGTTAACTATGCTGTCATGCTTTGATTCATGCTAAATCCCTACCGTAATATCGTCAATTGCTACGTTTAGATGCAAACTTAATTATTGTGAGTAGGCCTATTGAGAGTAACGTCTCTAACCATTCGACCGTTGGTCTTTGGTTACATAATAATGATTCCACGACACTGACAGTACAAGGTGTCATAGGGTAAACTTGTTTAGTAGCGATATTACAAAATGCAGCAACACTTTTAGATTGATATTTCTATATCAATCAACTTTAAACTAAATCTTGTGGTCTAAAACTTTGGATATTATTTATAAACCTGTGAATTTCACTCAACCTTTTTGGTTGACACTTTAAGCATGTTTTGTCTCAGGTGATGATTGAGCTAGCTGTTTGCAACTTTGTGATGATAGATTTGATGCTTGCATGGAGTCCACATCGCATATTATATTTTAGTTCATAAACATTTATTTTACGTTTTAATAATAATGTAAACATGTATTACTGCTTCCGCTGTTTTATTAACAAAGATTTTATTTAAAAAGTCTCATATAGAGTCGTTCTCATTTATACAACTGTATTATGATATGATTAGTCACAATTACCCCTGGTCCATTTTGGGGAGTGTGACAGATTGGTATCAGAGCAGGCTGATGTAGAGAACCAGGATTGCATTTTATGTGTGCCTTATACAATTAGGTACCTTAGCAATGTAGGACTACAACTTTCCTTGACTATAGTGCCTTTAATTGTTGCCTTAAACTGTTAAATGCTACACTATACGTTTGAAACTTTACTTATCTTAGAATGCCAAGCCAACCTAAGAACTCTGCTCACTTTCCTAAGTACTATTCAATTCCGCCACCACATTTAAATGCGACACCGTTCTCGACATTCCTTTGTCATCTATCATAGTTTTGTGTATTACATATGTATTACATGAAATGTTATCCATGATTTTTGAAACTCCTATATTTGTTACTATTCATACTCAAACGTATATAACCTCCTTGTTATATCACGTACCTATATGCTTTATGCCTTTATGCATCGGTTTGTGAACCAGAAAATGTCATTGAGTTATCTCAAAGACATTATAATGTCATCACTACTCATATTCATTACTTTTAAATCTTTGATTTCTCGTTATTTTTTTATCATTGAATTTTCTTGACGGATGGCGTCTACGAAACTCTAGAATAGAAGGGTTTGGATTATCGATTTAAAGGATCCTATAGCTCAAGCCGTATACCTGAATAGGCCATTACGAATTGAAAGTCTTCAATCGAAAGATTATCAGATTACATACTTATCATTTTATGATCTCGACAAGTCATACTGCTATTAATGGAGTATAGACACATCATATCTTATTATATCTTATCATATATATCTTAATAGACTTTGTCTAACACTTTTTCTAAATTTCCTCCGTAAATTACGGAAATCTTTTTACTATATATACGTATATCAAGAAGACAAATATATCATTCAATATTCAACACTCATCTTATAACAAAAACCCTTATTCCGATCAGATAATATGGATTTCTCACTTGATTCCTTGAACTCCCTAAGCTCTAATGGCAGCGTAACCGGAATGAACCAACCAATTAGTCATCACCTTTTCTGGATGAATTGGGGGTGGGTTCGTAGTCTACTTAATCAATGGAGAAGTGAAGAAGGTGATCCTTTTCACCCACCACATTGCCCTATTGGCGAAGAACCTGAAGCACTTACCGGCGAACCCGTTCGGAACACTATTTTCACCCTCATTTCCAGGATATCCCGTCACGAATATATAATATCTAGAATTTCAGATCTTATTCATCCCCTTGTCCGAACCGCCAATCATCCCGGAATAATAGAAGAAGTCAACGAGCTTCGCGCTCGAGTAGTGGCTTTGGAAAATATGGTGCAAAACCTACGAGCACCAGCAGCAGCACCAGTAGCATAACCAGCACCACCAGTACCATCAGCATCACCGCCAACAGCATCAGCTTCACCAACAACAACATCTGCATTCCACGCCTCAACATCACACTCAGTACCTCAAACATTAACATCATACGCCCCATAGATACCAAGGAATATTAGTAATAATGAGTTAAGATGTATTGACTCATTCTTCCTGAAGAATTATATATGTATACTTTATATATATATGGTTTGGAACAATAATAAATATTTTCGTACTAAGCTATTACGTGTGAATCTTAACTAGTAAATACTACTCGGTTAATTCATATCACTAATATGCTATGATGTACATCCTTCGTTAATGACTTAACAATCGTTAATCACTGCTTCAGCACACTAAACTCCATTTTCATAATAAATCAAGTGTATTATTCAAATACATGTTTGATTTTACACTTCCATTTTCGATGTACTCAAAACTTTCTAGAAAACATTATTCGTGCCTTGTGAATTTCACAAGAAATCCATGAGCACTGTAGCGACCCCGACAAATCGTCAAGTGACGGCGTCGTCTACGTATGGTCCCATTACATGGTTATAAGTATTTATAACAAAGTTTGACCGAAAATATGTCGCATACATTTCATAAAGGATGTTTCAATGTTTACAAAAGTAATTCCCAAGACAAGTACATAACAAAAGTTATTGTTCATATGAAACACGTGCGACATAGTTTAAAATAGCCAAAAAGACGCTCCACGTATGCAAGTATACTCGACATCCAATGCAAGTATCAAAAAGTATGTGCGGAAGCATGTATCACCTAAGTTCAAGGACCTGAGAAAAACATAGAGAATCTGTCAACGAAAACGTTGGTGAAATCATAGGTTTAAATAAGTAAATGAGTAAAAGCAAGCTGAACCACAAGAGTTGCAATATTGATAAAGTCATAGTACATTCTAAAAGTTAATATTCACGAGCACCCAATTATCAAAGCTTAACATTCCGTCCGTTGAATACCCCATAAATTAGTGCTAGAACAACACTGTTTCCCGAAAATATATTTCATCCGTAGACGGTAGCGAACCGTCAAAGATGAGGGTTGTCAACCCATATGGCCATATAACATAAGTTCTCGCTTACACCATCTGATGTAACTAATGATAATCGGATTGAGGATTTTCGTTCTAAACTCGTATGTAGAATGTTTGTTTTCCCGTTCTTGTGTTCACTTAGTTCAAAAGAATCGTTTATGTTTTCTCATCCCAAAAGTAAGTTTAAAAGATTAAAAGTGGGACTATGATCTCACCTTGTATGCACGAACAAAAAGTACTTCGACAAGTAACGTGTGCAAAGAACAATGCTAGTCTTGACCTAAACAAATAGGTTGTATCAATAACGATAGTCACGAAGGGCCAAAGATGTTCAGTTAGTCCTATGGCTCAATACGACTCGATTAATAAAGCATGTGAATCAAATTGTCAAGTTTCATGCAAGATACAAGTAGTTGAGCATGTTAGAACGATTGTATAATCGTTTGGTTAAGGTTGACTAAAAGTCAAACTTGGTCAAAGTCAAAGTCAACGAGGTCGGGTCGGGTGTCCGACAATTTTCTCATGATGAGAAGTCATATACGAGCATAATAGTCAAGTTTCATGTTAATCGGAGTTACGGTTAAGCGGGAAACATTTTGGGAGCGTTTAAAGACAAGGAAGTTGGCCTGGGCCATTTGCGCGGTGCGCAATGGGTTGCGCGGCGCGCACCCATGTGCAATACCAGGTCAGAACTCGACCAAGGGAACCATTTATTTGGTTTTTCTGATTTGCGCGGTGCGCAGGTGCACGCGCGGCGCGCATAACCTGGGGAAGTGCTGATTGCGAAAAAAAATAACTTAAGTAACGAACCAAAACTCATTTTAACATATTTCATCATCAAATAACATATGTACACCTAAAACTCAAGATTAAACAAGCATTCTTTCAATATGAGCTAGTTACACCAAAATAGCAAGAACAAGCATACAAAACACATAATCATACTAGACTTGAGCCATAGACACTAATTAACAACCTTTTAACTCAAAAACTCAAGAACACATAAAATTAGTGATTTTAGAAAGTTACCCAAATTTGATGAAATCGGTATGGAATCGAAGAGGAGATCACGAGGAGTTCAAATATGTAATTTGTTTGGCCCGAAGCTTGATCGATTGAATATGGATGATGAATTGCTTTTTGATGGAATTAAAGAAATGGTGGAAGTATTAGATGAAAAGGAAAATTAAATGGGGAAATGAGGTGGAAGAGGTTGACTAGTCAAGTGGCTAGTCACCACTTTGGTGTCTTGGCGAAACTAGTCCCTCAAGTTGCAATCGGGTGCGTTAAATTACCTAAAACAAGATAATTGAAACGCGTATTAACGGGAGATGTTATAAACATATAACGGAGTTTAAAATAGTTAAACGGAAAAGTTGACGGAAAAAGGCGGGATGTTACATTGGTGCGCACCCATGTGCAATACCAGGTCAGAACTCGACCAAGGGAACCATTTATTTGGTTTTTCTGATTTGCGCGGTGCGCAGGTGCACGCGCGGCGCGCATAACCTGGGGAAGTGCTGATTGCGAAAAAAAATAACTTAAGTAACGAACCAAAACTCATTTTAACATATTTCATCATCAAATAACATATGTACACCTAAAACTCAAGATTAAACAAGCATTCTTTCAATATGAGCTAGTTACACCAAAATAGCAAGAACAAGCATACAAAACACATAATCATACTAGACTTGAGCCATAGACACTAATTAACAACCTTTTAACTCAAAAACTCAAGAACACATAAAATTAGTGATTTTAGAAAGTTACCCAAATTTGATGAAATCGGTATGGAATCGAAGAGGAGATCACGAGGAGTTCAAATATGTAATTTGTTTGGCCCGAAGCTTGATCGATTGAATATGGATAATGAATTGCTTTTTTATGGAATTAAAGAAATGGTGGAAGTATTAGATGAAAAGGAAAATTAAATGGGGAAATGAGGTGGAAGAGGTTGACTAGTCAAGTGGCTAGTCACCACTTTGGTGTCTTGGCGAAACTAGTCCCTCAAGTTGCAATCGGGTGCGTTAAATTACCTAAAATAAGATAATTGAAACGCGTATTAACGGGAGATGTTATAAACATATAACGGAGTTTAAAATAGTTAAACAGAAAAGTTGACGGAAAAAGGCGGGATGTTACATTACCTACACCTTAAAAGAAATTTCGTCCCGAAATTTAGGTAGGCGTAGTAGTCGTTGTTTCTTCCTCGGAATCTGACGTTTCCGGAACCGGGAATAGATGAGGGTGTTTCTTTCGCATTTGATCTTCTCTTTCCCAAGTAAACTCGGGTCCCCTTTTGGCGTTCCAACGGACCTTGACAATCGGGATCCGGCTTTGTTTCAATTCCTTCTCGACGTAGTCCACAATTTCAACCGGTTCCTCCACAAAATGAAGTTTGTCATTAATAGTAAGTTCCTCGAGAGGAACGACGATATCGGGCTCGGCAAGACATTTCTTCAAGTTAGATACATGAAAAGTAGGATGGACGGAGCTTAGTTGAGGCAGAAGATCCAAACGATACGCAACGGTTCCAACACGTTCTAAGATTTCGAAAGGACCAACGTACCGCGGATTTAGTTTCCCACGTTTCCCAAAACGGATGACACCTTTCCAAGGTGCGACTTTTAACATGACGCGGTCACCGACTTGAAATTCGAGGTCTTTGCGTCTTTTGTCGGTATAGCATTTTTGACGACTCCGGGCCGTCCGAAGCCTATCTCGGATTTGAAGAATCTTCTCGGTGGTTTCGTGAATGAGGTCGGGCCCGGAAATTTGCACGTCACCCACTTCGGCCCAACAAAGAGGAGAGCGACATTTTCGGCCATATAATGCTTCAAAAGGTGCGGCCTTAATACTCGCGTGATAACTATTGTTATATGAGAACTCGGCGAGGGGTAAGTGCTTGTCCCAAGCTTTTCCAAAATCAACAACGCAAGCCCGTAACATATCCTCCAATGTTTGTATGGTACGTTCACTTTGCCCATCGGTTTGGGGATGATATGCGGTGCTCATGTCCAAACGCGTTCCCAACGCTTCTTGTAACGTACGCCAAAATCTAGAAACGAAACGACCATCTCGGTCGGAGATAATCGATAACGGTACTCCGTGTCGGGCTACAATCTCTTTAATGTAAAGTCGTGCAAGTTTCTCCATTTTGTCGGTTTCTTTCATGGCGAGAAAGTGCGCGGATTTGGTGAGACGGTCAACAATGACCCAAATTGTATCATAACCGCCCGACGTTTTCAGTAGTTTGGTGATAAAATCCATCGTGATCCTTTCCCACTTCCATTGTGGGATCTCGGGTTGTTGAAGTAACCCGGACGGTCTTTGGTGTTCGGCTTTGACTTTAGCGCAAGTCAAACATTTGGCAACGTATCTAGCAACTTCCTTTTTGATATTCGGCCACCAATATTGTTCTTTAAGGTCATGGTACATCTTATTGGCGCCGGGATGAATCGAGTATCGCGATTTGTGGGCTTCGTCTAGGATGAGGTTTCGTAAGTCGCCATATCTAGGCACCCAAATTCTTCCGGCGTAATATTGAAGTCCGTTCTCCTTAACTTCGAATCGAGAGACGAGGATGTTTAAAAGTTCACGTCCGATGTGGTTGTCTTTAAGAGCCTCCTCTTGGGCTACACGAATTTGGCTATTAAGGTTGGAGTGAATGGTGATGTTTAAAGCTCGGACACGAAGAGGCACCGCTCTTTCTTTTCGACTTAAGGCATCGGCCACTACATTTGCCTTCCCGGGGTGGTAACGAAGCTCGCAATTATAATCGTTCAAGGTTTCAATCCACCTTCGTTGTCTCATGTTTAGTTGCTTTTGATCGAAGATGTGTTGGAGACTTTTGTGATCGGTAAATATAGTACTTTTGGTACCAAGAAGATGATGTCTCCATAACTTAAGTGCAAAGATGACGGCACCGAGTTCAAGATCATGTGTCGTGTAGTTTCGTTCGTGGACTTTGAGTTGTCGAGAGGCATAAGCAATGACTTTCTTTCGTTGCATTAGTACACACCCATAACTGTTTTTCGAGGCATCACAATATACAACAAAATCATCATTGCCTTCGGGAAGTGACAAGATAGGAGCGGTGGTTAGCTTAGTTTTCAAGATTTGGAAAGCGGTTTCTTGTTCGGATGTCCAAACGAATTTTCGTTCCTTGTGAGTTAAAGCGGTTAGAGGGCGAGCGATTAAGGAGAAATCCTTGATGAATTTACGATAGTATCCGGCGAGACCTAAGAATTGACGAATTTGAGTAGGAGTAGTAGGAGTCTCCCATTTACTAATGGCTTCGATTTTTGCTGGATCGACTTTAATGCCTTGATCACTTACAACGTGACCGAGGAATTGAACTTCCTTCAACCAAAATTCACACTTGGAGAACTTGGCATAGAGTTGTTCTTTTCTCAAGAGTTCAAGCACGAGTCGGAGATGTTCTTTGTGTTCCTCTTCGCTTTTAGAATAGACCAAAATATCGTCAATGAACACGATAACGAATTTGTCGAGGTAAGGTTTGCACACGCGGTTCATGAGATCCATGAACACCGCCGGTGCGTTAGTGAGACCAAAAGGCATGACAAGGAATTCGTAACTACCGTAACGAGTCCGGAAAGCGGTTTTGGAGACATCTTCCCCCTTAACCCTTAGTTGATGATAACCCGAACGGAGATCGATTTTTGAATATACACAAGACCCTTGTAGTTGATCAAAGAGGTCATCGATGCGAGGAAGAGGATATCAGTTTTTAACCGTCAATTTGTTTAGTTCACGATAATCAATGCACATTCGTAGGGATCCGTCTTTCTTCTTAACGAACAAAATCGGAGCGCCCCATGGTGAATGGCTAGGTTGAATGAAACCACGGTCAAGTAACTCTTGGATTTGACTTTGCAATTCTTGCAATTCGGATGGGGCGAGTCTATACGGTGCACGCGCTACGGGTGCGGCTCCTGGAATAAGATCGATTTGAAATTCAACCGGTCGATGAGGTGGAAGACCCGGTAATTCGTCGGGAAATACATCGGAATAGTCACTAACAATTGGCACATCATCGATGCGCTTCTCATCGGCCTCGACTTTCTTAATGTGAGCAAGAATTGCGAAACAACCCTTGCGAAGTAGCTTTCGAACTTTAAGGCATGAAACGAGATTGAGTCCGGTGAAATTTTTGTCGCCATAGACAATCAATGGTTCACCGTTCTCGATAGGAATTCGGATTGCGTGAAGGTCGCAAAGAATGTGAGATTTATTTTTGACCATCCAATTCATACCGATTATTACATCAAAACTTCCTAGTTCCATGGGTATCAAGTCAATTTCAAATTCATTACCCAAAATGTTTAAAGTACACCCCCGGTAATATGTGTCGGCACTTAAGAGTTTTCCATCGGCCACTTCGATGGAATAAGTAGTATCTAAAGGGTGTGGTGGAGTGCAAAGAGTAGGAGTCAAAGTCTTAGACACAAAACATTTATCGGCACCCGAATCGAATAAGCAAGTAACATAAGTGTTGTTGAGAAGAAACGTACCCGTGACTAGTTCGTTGTCATCTCGGGCTTCCTCGGTGTTGATGTTAAAGGCTCGGCCTCGGTTGTTGGGGTTGGCTTTCTTCTTCAGGCATTCGTTCTTATAATGGCCCGTTTGGCCACATTCATAACAAGTGACCGTCCTTGGAGGATTGGGCCCCTTTCGAGCGACGGGGGCGGTGCTTGTGCAATTGTTGGCCCTATGACCAACTCCTTGGCAACGGTGACAAATTAGCTTGTTACATTCGCCGTAATGATGTTTGTGGCACTTGTTGCACAAAGGTAAGTTTCCGACATAACCCTTCTTGCCGTCGTTGTTGAAGGGCTTTTTGGTGAAGGTGTTGTTGTTGTAGTTAGTTGATGGAGTGGCTTCCCATTTCCTTTTGTTGCCACCCGACTTGTCCTCGGCCTTAGGAGCCGGTACTACGATTTCGTCAACCGTTTCAATTAATTGGCGAGCCATGTTCATAGCGGCTTGATGAGTAGTGGGTTTGGATGACATCACCCCTTGTTTGATGCTTTTTGGAAGACCGAGCATGTAGAGCTCAATCCTTTGAGATTCGGGGTTAACAAGATTAGGACACATCAAGGATAGTTCGGCGAAGCGTTGATTATAAGCTTTAAGATCGTTTCCGACCGCTTTCAAAGCTCTTAGTTCTTCCTCAAGCTTGCGGGTTTCTTCACGCGGAAAATATTCAACAATCATCTTTTCCCTTAGATCGGCCCAAGAGAGGGCATGAGCTTCATCTGTACCCACCGATTGAACATAGGTGTTCCACCATGTTAGAGCAATCCCGGAGAAAGTGTGGGTGGAGTATTTGACCTTGTCTTGATCCCGACAACCGCTTATGCTAAAGACGGCCTCGGTTTGTTCAAACCAACGAGTAAGCACAACCGGTCCACCGGTCCCATCATAAGAGTGAGGTTTGCACCCCATGAAAGCTTTGTAGGAGCACCCTTCGCTAGAGTTACCGGCTCCTTGGTTGTTGTTGTTGTTATTATTGTTGTTGTTGGACGAGTGACCGGCCATGGCCGCATCCACGGCGGTGGCTATCATGCGTTGCAAAGCTTGTTCGGGAGTTTCGGGAGGGGCGCGTCGACGAGCCATTGTTCCTTCAAAACACAAGAATACCGTTGGTTAGTATTCTAAATAATACTAACCGTGATATGAAATAAAGATAGAGAGAAAAATTATCCTTGACTCGCCTTAAATTCTTTATGTCATAATGTCGGAATGTTCATATGAGTCACCGTAATATAATCCCGGAAATTATATTACCCTAATTCATATGTGCATTCGACATTACTACATATAGTCAAGGTGGCGTATCAATTAAATCATACAACGCAAGAGTAAGATAGAATAAGAGTAGATATGAGTAAGAGAGTTCGAGTATAAATGCACAAGTAGTCAGGTAATTCCTATGTCAAGTCTATATGCCGGTTGTAGTCTAGACTCACCAATGTACCCTATGACTCGGGGTTGACACTAATGAACTCTAAATCCCTACAACCAAGGCTCTGATACCACTTGTAGCGACCCCGACAAATCGTCAAGTGACGGCGTCGTCTACGTATGGTCCCATTACATGGTTATAAGTATTTATAACAAAGTTTGACCGAAAATATGTCGCATACATTTCATAAAGGATGTTTCAATGTTTACAAAAGTAATTCCCAAGACAAGTACATAACAAAAGTTATTGTTCATATGAAACACGTGCGACATAGTTTAAAATAGCCAAAAAGACGCTCCACGTATGCAAGTATACTCGACATCCAATGCAAGTATCAAAAAGTATGTGCGGAAGCATGTATCACCTAAGTTCAAGGACCTGAGAAAAACATAGAGAATCTGTCAACGAAAACGTTGGTGAAATCATAGGTTTAAATAAGTAAATGAGTAAAAGCAAGCTGAACCACAAGAGTTGCAATATTGATAAAGTCATAGTACATTCTAAAAGTTAATATTCACGAGCACCCAATTATCAAAGCTTAACATTCCGTCCGTTGAATACCCCATAAATTAGTGCTAGAACAACACTGTTTCCCGAAAATATATTTCATCCGTAGACGGTAGCGAACCGTCAAAGATGAGGGTTGTCAACCCATATGGCCATATAACATAAGTTCTCGCTTACACCATCTGATGTAACTAATGATAATCGGATTGAGGATTTTCGTTCTAAACTCGTATGTAGAATGTTTGTTTTCCCGTTCTTGTGTTCACTTAGTTCAAAAGAATCGTTTATGTTTTCTCATCCCAAAAGTAAGTTTAAAAGAGTAAAAGTGGGACTATGATCTCACCTTGTATGCACGAACAAAAAGTACTTCGACAAGTAACGTGTGCAAAGAACAATGCTAGTCTTGACCTAAACAAATAGGTTGTATCAATAACGATAGTCACGAAGGGCCAAAGATGTTCAGTTAGTCCTATGGCTCAATACGACTCGATTAATAAAGCATGTGAATCAAATTGTCAAGTTTCATGCAAGATATAAGTAGTTGAGCATGTTAGAACGATTGTATAATCGTTTGGTTAAGGTTGACTAAAAGTCAAACTTGGTCAAAGTCAAAGTCAACGAGGTCGGGTCGGGTGTCCGACAATTTTCTCATGATGAGAAGTCATATACGAGCATAATAGTCAAGTTTCATGTTAATCGGAGTTACGGTTAAGCGGGAAACATTTTGGGAGCGTTTAAAGACAAGGAAGTTGGCCTGGGCCATTTGCGCGGTGCGCAATGGGTTGCGCGGCGCGCACCCATGTGCAATACCAGGTCAGAACTCGACCAAGGGAACCATTTATTTGGTTTTTCTGATTTGCGCGGTGCGCAGGTGCACGCGCGGCGCGCATAACCTGGGGAAGTGCTGATTGCGAAAAAAAATAACTTAAGTAACGAACCAAAACTCATTTTAACATATTTCATCATCAAATAACATATGTACACCTAAAACTCAAGATTAAACAAGCATTCTTTCAATATGAGCTAGTTACACCAAAATAGCAAGAACAAGCATACAAAACACATAATCATACTAGACTTGAGCCATAGACACTAATTAACAACCTTTTAACTCAAAAACTCAAGAACACATAAAATTAGTGATTTTAGAAAGTTACCCAAATTTGATGAAATCGGTATGGAATCGAAGAGGAGATCACGAGGAGTTCAAATATGTAATTTGTTTGGCCCGAAGCTTGATCGATTGAATATGGATGATGAATTGCTTTTTGATGGAATTAAAGAAATGGTGGAAGTATTAGATGAAAAGGAAAATTAAATGGGGAAATGAGGTGGAAGAGGTTGACTAGTCAAGTGGCTAGTCACCACTTTGGTGTCTTGGCGAAACTAGTCCCTCAAGTTGCAATCGGGTGCGTTAAATTACCTAAAACAAGATAATTGAAACGCGTATTAACGGGAGATGTTATAAACATATAACGGAGTTTAAAATAGTTAAACGGAAAAGTTGACGGAAAAAGGCGGGATGTTACAAGCACCAACATCATATACCGAGATATATCAATAACAATGAACGATGAAGTATTGATTCATAACTTCATTAGCGAAATATTTCGCGACAATTATTAAATCTCTAAGGTTTTGGAGATTATTAATTCTCATTTCAACCGTAAATCAAATGAG
Organism: Rutidosis leptorrhynchoides; assembly: GCF_046630445.1. NCBI lineage: Eukaryota > Viridiplantae > Streptophyta > Magnoliopsida > Asterales > Asteraceae > Rutidosis > Rutidosis leptorrhynchoides. The sequence continues at coordinate 173,251,012 of NC_092333.1, forward strand.
TTTTAAATTATATTAACTCATTAAATTCATGATTACATCTGAAAGAAAATATATATGTACGTATATTTTCATAAAGATTGTAATTAAATATTCTGTTGTACAAACTGTTGACGGTGAAAATATTTTAACGGGTAGGTAATACCCGAGAAATATTTATATCTCACATTAATATGTTACACCGTACATTCTTCAATTCTGATTCAACAGTCATTAACTATACTACTTACATCCACATATGTATCCGTTCACTAAAGAACAACCATTTTCATACAAATTCAAATACATATTCTGATTTTGACATATCGGAATTTAAATAAAACTTTAGTAAGTGTTATCTTCTTAAAGATCACTACATTCATGAATTATATTCATTCGTATTCTATGATGAATTATCACATCAAACCACCGAACTTACCATTCCTTACTTTTGAAAATCACAAACATTTCTTCGTCAACTGTTAGATCCATTGATGGATGCATCTTAGGCTTAAACACTTCAAATTCAAAATTTTTGAAAACATCCTTTGAATCTTGATGATCACAATCAGCGTTCAATCATCTAAAAACGAAATTTCTTGAAACCATTTCAGATTGATAACCGACGATTCAAATATGGCTGCATTAAATGCAGAGGAAACAGCAAAATTGTAGATAGCCTAAATGGCCAGGAGTTTGATGATAAAGAATGGGGTATTGGGAACGCTCGATAGAAAATTGGGTGCTGAAAAATGGATTGAGCAAACCATGAAGGAGACCATGGACAAATCACAATGATTAAACCTGTAATCAAAGAATCTAGATGATTCGATTTCTGATGAAAATCACAAAAGATCTCCTTACGCATTCTAAATCCTTACAGAAGAATTTTTCTCGTTATCATTTGATCTTAGAAAATTCTAAGATATCATCGTATCTTTCGTTATAAATATCCTCCATATTTCTGAAGATACATTCATAAATACTCTTGTCCGAAATTATTTATCACTTCGCACTTTATGTGTTACATAATAAAGGAAACTGTTTTAGTTTCTATATTTCTATAACATACAAGTTTAAATTTTGAATGATTTGAGGTAGTGTTGGGAATTGAAGCATGAGTTAGTATAATATAATGATGTCAGGCCAACGTGATTATATTACAGTAAGTCATGCTAAATTTTTAATGGAAGATGATGATTCATAGACTTTATAATCATCATTTGCCATGTTACATGACTTTTACATTCTACTTAACCTCTGAACATATCAAGAACATATATTCTTGATAGTTCTATCCTTAGTAATTCTAGTAATTTGACAAATCAAATCGTGCTATTACCTTTCCTTCTGCTTTGTATATTATGATCATTTGAAACTCCATACCTACGAATTCTAGACCATTATTCGCTTGACTTGAAGTCGGGAAGGAAAAACAAGAGCATAGAGCTCCGACATATAAGGGAAAATATAAAGCCCGATAACAACACAGAAATTACAAACCGTGTATATCAATGCGTATAGCAACATAAAGACACGGGAGAATTAAAAACACTATAACCCCAAGGTAATTGTAGAAGTAAACAGATTCCTCTGGGGGTAAATGAAAAAGAAGAATGACAGAAATGATAGTCAGAAAAATATCCAGGATAAGAACTGGATGGAGCATTTTCACAATCTTTGGAAGTATGAATCGAGAAAGAAAGTATAAAAGTGGTGAAGATAATGAAACAAAAGAAGCTAATTTATAGCAAAATTCTAGACACAACAATCAAGGCAATTTTAATTTCCTTAATTATCGGAGAATCAAATCTTATACAGATTATAAAGATTTCCTTTAAATCCCTTGAATTCCGGAAATCACCTTTAATTATGTCAAAAGTTAAGGCAAACTGATATTTCCTTATTTCAAACTTTTAAGATAACTTCATTTTTACTCTTCCTATAATCGAATCGTTTTATCCATATTACCCAATGTTGATAAAACAATATTTTCAACTCATATTCATCATTCTTGTTGTAAAGAATGACAATCTCTATCAAATTTCACGACTATGATTTTCATGAACTCCTTTCTATTTTGTCTACCCTAGCGTGGTAGCATAAACGCTCAAGGTTTAAATGAGCTCGATATTATTCATAACACATTTTATATATCCAATTTACTGAAATGACTTGTATAACATCATCATTTTGAATGATCTCCGCATTAATAATAAAATGCACTTCGTAGAAGAACTTGTAGAAATTATGGTTTGTATGATTTTAATTCTTGAAACAGAACAATATTCTATCCGTTGGAATTCACGCAAGGCCCCGAGCATACCTGGGAACGTGAAAACCAAATAAAACGTAAATATCCTCGTCTATGTACGAACAACACCGATTAATGGCAACAACTAAATTTCGGGACGAAATTTCTTTTAACGGGTAGGTACTATAACAACCCTCATATTTCCATGCCTGAATTGACTAATTTGACTATAGGGTTGTTATCCATACGTAATATATAATTAAATTCGACGTTGATCAAATATTTATTTTTAGTCGACACGTTCTGTTAACTAAAGTTTACACTAATTATATAAAATAACTTTAGTTAATATTAATGCGTATTATATTTAAAACTATATGTAACATAATTATTAATTAAATGATAAGTTATTTTAATCATTATATATATATTTTTAGCTTATAAAAAAATAAGATTTTTTTTATAAATTAAATAATGAGCCCATGAATTTTGACTAAATATTTTCAAAAACAAAAACTTATTAAAAACATTTTTAACATGTTTTTATTATTTTGTCAAAATTGGCACCTTTATTTTATTATTTTTTTTTCTTTTCACCAACCATTTTTTACCTATAAATACATGGCTCCTCATTCATTTTTTCTTGCCAAACACAAAAACTTAAGTTATTCTCTCAAAACCTTGAAGAAAATTTGAGGTACTTTCTATTTTTATTAATTTTTTTTAATATTGTCATTTATATTTATATTTATTGTATATTCTTTGTAAAATTCGAAATTAATTATGTTTATATGTTATAATTAGTATTATAAGTGTTATGATGCATAAAAATAATTTTGATAATTTATGGAATATTATTTATAATTAAATACGAATTATGTAGTGTTTAAACGTAAAAACAATGTAAAATTCGTAATAAATACTTTTGTCCAAAAATAAAATATATATAATTTTTTTCTGAGTTTTTAAAACTTATATAGATCTGAAAAAATTATAAAAATAATTACGTGGGTCGAATTGGTATTTATTATATAATTAAACTCTATTATTATGTAATTTAAAGGTAAATTAAGAATAAATATAAAATAATAAAAAATATTTTTTTAAATATTTTTCTACAGGTTATTAGACTGATATAAACTTATAAAAATTATAAAAATAATTATTTAGGTTTATTTAGTAATTACGTAGAATTAAAATTGTTTTGTGAATACATTAAGGGTAAAAACAAAAATAAATATAAAAATATAATAAAAACATTTTCTTAAATTTTTCTACTAATCTATATGATTAACTAAGACTATAAAAATTATGTATGTAATTTTTAGATATTTAATTTATTATTTAGACATTTTTGAATAATGTTCGATTAATAAAACACTATTATTTTTGAAGTAATTTAGGTATTTATTTAAAGGTAATTATATTTAATATATATAAGACATACTAAGGTATAATAACTAAATATTAAATAAAACTTAGGTTATATTATCACATATATAATTATTAAGTACATTAATAATTCGTTGTGTGTATACACCTAAAGTGAAGGTTAATCAAAGATAATGTATAATTCATGTGAACTTCATCGCTACTCACGGTCGTAAGTGAATGATGTCTAGATTGCCATTTATGGGTAAGCTTGTGGATCTCGAATGCCATGACTTAGATTCTGGTCAAGAGTCCTGGGCCCCCGGTTACATCTGGTCATTCCTGACTTATTTTATAGCAACGAAGTTTGAGTAAAGTTGTACAACGTCTTGCTAAAGATTAACCCGCACTTTCTAAAATTGGAAAATTACTATAAGTGAAAACTTTCCATAAATAGTAACCTTTCGAGAATGGAAATTCTTTAGTGAACAATTACTATCAATATAGTACTATATACTATTGTCTGTTAGGCAATGTCTGATCATACGTTCTATCTCTAGGTTGAGATCTCGGTCACATCCTTCCGTTCAATTCTTTCGTGTGCTACTAAGGTGAACTTCATAGCCCCACTTTTTACTGTTTCATAACTGTTTTACAACTTTTGGGGTGAGACATATGCTTGCTTTATAACTGTTTTACACTTAGACACAAGTACTAAATTGTTAACTATGCTGTCATGCTTTGATTCATGCTAAATCCCTACCGTAATATCGTCAATTGCTACGTTTAAATGCAAACTTAATTATTGTGAGTAGGCCTATTGAGAGTAACGTCTCTAACCATTCGACCGTTGGTCTTTGGTTACATAATAATGATTCCACGACACTGACAGTACAAGGTGTCATAGGGTAAACTTGTTTAGTAGCGATATTACAAAATGCAGCAACACTTTTAGATTGATATTTCTATATCAATCAACTTTAAACTGAATCTTGTGGTCTAAAACTTTGGATATTATTTATAAACCTGTGAATTTCACTCAACCTTTTTGGTTGACACTTTAAGCATGTTTTGTCTCAGGTGATGATTGAGCTAGCTGTTTGTAACTTTGTGATGATAGATTTGATGCTTGCATGGAGTCCACATCGCATATTATATTTTAGTTCATAAACATTTATTTTACGTTTTAATAATAATGTAAACATGTATTACTGCTTCCGCTGTTTTATTAACAAATGTTTTATTTAAAAAGTCTCATATAGAGTCGTTCTCGTTTATACAACTGTGTTATGATATGATTGGTCACAATTACCCCTGGTCCATTTTGGGGGTGTGACATTAACGCTACTCGAAGGTCCGAAACCAACAAGACCAAATCCCGCGTGCCCGAAATACCCAAAGACACCACATTTAGCCATTAAACACACACTAGTCCGCATATTCGCCCAAAACCCATTTTGACCCTTAACAAAGTCAAATTCTCACATTTACAAGTTTTGACTTCAAAACGCCACCAACACTAGTTTATACTTTAACTTAACTCATTTTAAGTTTATAAACTCAACTAAAACAAAAATCGGGCTACAATCATCATCAAACCCTAATTTTGACTCTATTCAAAATTAGTCAACCAATCGAACTCAAATGGTTTCCAATACATCAATAATCACTAATACTAGTCATTATTCACTCTTTGCAAGCCTTACATGTTTAAACTCGCTCACCAAACCCAAAACCCGCCTTCCACACCTATAAACCCGAATCCTAGTTATCATCTTCATTAACAACTAGTTGGGTTCCATTTATGAACTCACAATCAAAAGCCCTAAATTTAAATGATGAACACGAAAACGAAATTCAGAGTTAGAGCTTACCGCTAGTATCAACTTGTAGCTAAGAACGATGAGAAAAATGTTTCTTCTTGCTCCAAAGATCGAATCACGAATCTTCACACCCGATTTACTCTTTGATTCTAGGAAGGTTTTATGTTTTGGGAGAGAAATTAGAAAGAAAAGAGAAAAGAAAATGAGATAAATGAATGAGTGGACCAGAATTGGGGCTTAAATCTGGCGCATACGTGAAATGACCAAAACGCCCTCACTTTCCCTTTAAAATTACAAAATCCGGAACCAGTCACCCAAAAGCGCCGCGCCGCGGCCTTCTTTCTCCGCGCCGCGACCCACATCGTGGTCTGGTGGCCTTGGTTACATGCCGTCTGATCTTGATTTGAGTTAAATACCGCGTCGCGAGCCACTAGGCCGCGCCGCGACCTAGTGTGGGTCTTGTCCACTTTTCGCGTACTTGAACTCCAACACACGAACACGTGTCGTACCCTTCATACACTAGACGTATATACTCTCTAGAACACGTATAACAACCCTTCGATCACCCTCGTACTCTATTTACATACATGCAACATATATACATACTCGATACACATATATATTCTTTACCTATATATATATATATATATATATATATATATATATATATATATATATATATATATATATATATATATATATATATATATATATATATATATATATATATATATATATATATTCGTTATACGTCGTACGTGCTCTTCATATATACATCGTACGAATAAACGGGTCTTACACATATACTTTCAAAAAGTGTATCGATGTAAACAAAAGGCATAAGTGTTACCAGGTATATAGCTTACATTGGAAAAAAAATACTTTTTTTTGAAGCTTAATCTACAAAATCGATTTATCATGTCAACAAGTTAAGTTGATTTACATTAACACATATTTTTAAAGTTTATAGCCTATAATAGTATTTTTTTAGGCATATGGCCTACATCGGAACAAAATAAAAAGTATATGACCCTTGAGTAGCCTTAACCCTATAATATAAATATACATTAAAAATAAGTATATGTAATTTCGGATATTCGGATATACGAATATCTGAGTTTTTTGAAAAGCGGCATCCGATATCCGAATTCGAAAAATCCGATATCCGATTTCCGAACACCCGAAAATCTGGATATACGATTTTTAAGATATTTTCAAATTGAATTTTCAAATTATTCAGATTGCGAATTCGGGTTCGGATATTATGAGCACTCCTACTCGGAGCTATAAGAGCATTCACATTTTTATTGAATTTTAATGTAAAAATGAATTGGTTATCAACAAAATGTTGATTGGAATGAGGGTTTAGGTAACAAAAGTGACATTCTCCATATTACATTATTATATCACAATGTATAGTTTATAGGGATTTATAAATATTTCGATTACTTGCTTTTAAAAAAAAGAAAAAAAATGAAAGACACATTTATATATATATATATATATATATATATATATATATATATATATATATATATATATATATATATAAATTGTGGTAAATGGTGTCAACCTATGATTGGTTGACACCATTTGTTAATAGTAATTTTTTTTTCCTCAAAGCATGATTAGTTACAGTACTTTTTTTTCTTCCCGAAACTAACCCGCAGCGAAAGCGCGGGCCAAAAAACTAGTTTTAGAATTGAATATCGTTTATGTATACATGACAATAAAATGGACAAATCATCATAGCAATAAATATGAAGATACACCTATACGGCACTACTACAAAAGGACAAAAACGTATCTATAAAATAGATTTAATAGATCTATCGTCATAAGAACGTATTACGTATATGTTCGAAACAACGTGTACTAATATCCTACACTTGTGAATACGTGATTTTCTCCACCAAGTGAAAATATGAGTCAAGATAATGAAAGAAGTACGAAGTAAATTCCAACTATTCTTTAAGTATTTATCTACATTTTAATTATTAACTAGAAAAAATGGTCTGTGCGATGCGACGGGGCATTTCGAGTTGAATATTCATATTTAATGTAGCGTCATGTATTTACAAAATTAAAAACGTGTTACTACAGATGTATTTGGATACACGTGGTTAGTACCTAGTATATATAATGGTGTGCGCGTTTTTGACGACAGGGAGATTGCCTAAAAAGAGGAACGGAACCGTCGATAGTTTGTAGTTATTTTGGGTTGTTTATTATACGTGTATGTATATGTATGAAAGTTAGACCGAAATATTTAGCGTTTTTTAAAATACGTCCGTTTCGCGTATAGTTAGTTGCGTTGTGTTCGTAAAATTATTTCGAGTTGAACGATGATGTCAAATAAATTTAACGTATAACGAGCTAGAAGATATGTCCCGTTAAAAATTTGGGTGAATTTTATTTAAGATTTAGTATTAAGATAATGAATTTACCTTTTGGCCCCCTGTGTGGGGGGTTAGAAGTGTAAGTTGGTCAAAAGTTTGGTTTTTTTTTTTTGTTTTTTATTTTGGTTGGCGTTTTGACTTCATCAAACGACCAAAAACTGCATGCCATTTAGTATGTAGGTTTAATTTAATTTAATTTAATAATTAATAACTACTCCGTATAACTATATCTATTTATATTCAACATACGTCTTTTGTATTTAGAGATAATAATCATCAACTGATCCAATAGATATTCACTCAATCCACGACTACATGATGAATGGACGATATAAATGGATGAATACCGGATATGATTATGAATTACTAGTAATCGAATATGGATGAAAATACTATTCATTATTACTCGAATTGTATATGTAATTACACAAATATAGATATATGAATATATATTTACATGTTAAAATACGCATATATCATAAGAATTTGAAGTGTTATTGAAAATAAAAGGTTTTGAAGTATATATATTAAATACCAATATGTATATGCGTGGTTCACTTAATTTATATTCATCTAATATACATATATCAAGTTGGATCCTTTCCATTCACATATGTCAGTCTTTCGCTTGGTGCGAAAATGAACAAATTGAGTAGTTAGAATCCAGTTATTGATAAAATAAAGTTTAGACTTTCAGCATGAAAAATGCGTTCGATGTCATTTGGAGGAAGAATGGTTCTTATCAAATCGATCCTTAATAGCCTACCATTGTATTATTTCTCGCTCTTTCGTGCCCCGTCTTGTGTGTTAAAAATACTTGAGAGTGTGAGAAGAGTGTTATTTTGGGACGGGTCAGGGCTTAATTCAAAAATCACATGGGTTAAATGGGATAAAGTTGTTTCTTCTTACGAAATGAGGAGTTAAATTTCGGGCTTTCAAAAAGTAAAAAACGTTGCTTTATTGGGGAAGTGGTGGTAGAGGTTTAATACCGAAACCGACTCACTTTGGGTAAAAATTATTCGTAGTATTTATGGTCTGTGCGGTGGTTTGGAGTTGGAGAATGAAGAAATTTAATTTCTAAAACCAACCACTTGAAGAAACATTATTTTGATAGGTTCGCATCTTCAAGATATCGGAATCAACATCAAAAGTTCATTTGTGAAGTTAGTCAGCAGCAATTCGGAGCTTTCTTTCTGGGATTCAACTTGGTTAACTGGTGCGAAGCTAAAGATGCAATATCCCAGATTATTCCGATTGGAAACAGACAAGCAGTCCAAGATCAGGGATCGCATCGTGTTAACTGATTCAGGAGTAAATCTGTGCAGTAATTGGTGTCGTCTGCGGACTGGAAGAACGAGCAGCGAGCTAGAAGTTTTAAGCAATTTAATCGCAGGTTACAACTTCAACAATTCGGGGCGTGATACGTGTAGCTGGTCCATCTCGCATAACGGTATTTTCACTGTCCGAACTTTATCCCTTATTATTGATAACCATCTAATTGCGGAAGATTTGAATATCATTGAAACTATGAGGAATAATATAGTACCAAAAAACTATAAATTTTTGTTTGGAAAAAAGGCTACCCCTCATGATCGAGATCGACAAGAGGGGGATAGATTTGCATAGTGTAAGATGCCCGTTATGCGATGATGATCTAAAAACTGTAGAACACTCCTTGATTTTTTGTAAGTACTCTATGGAGATTTGGGATCGAGTTTTCGCATGGTGGGGGATTCGGAACATGGCAAATCTTAGCATTGGTGAAATTCTTCGCGGCAAGGGTCTTCCGTCTTCAACAACACTCGGGAACAAAAGCGGTTGAATGCGTGTGTGCATTATTTAATATGGAAAAATAGGAACGAGAAAGTTATTCGGGGTAAAACATGGAATTCACCAGTAGCTCTAAATGAAATTCAACTAAAGGCCTTCGATTGGATCTCTAAGAGATTGGAAAAGAGGAAGATTGATTGGTTAACTTGGCTAAATGATCCTAGTGTATATCTTCAATTAGTTTAGTTTTCGTGTTATCCTCTTGTATTTGGTTTGCTATCTTTGCAAACCATGTTTGTGGTTCTTGTATCGAGCACTTGTCTTGGCACATTGTAACATTTCATTTTGTTTAATACAGCTTGATTTTCTAAAAAAATAAAAATAATAACTCATATTTTCTTCTAGTCATATACCGAAGTTTGAACAAATTACAAATAAAATATGTGTGATTAACCAAATAAAAATAGATACTACATATTTACGTTCCTACGTTAATTGTAACAGTAGCAAATTATGTTCGATTAACGATGAGTATTACACATTTTTGTGGCTGGATATGTTTATATTATGTCATATACATTTTTATTACAATTTTTCTCGATTTTATATAATATTAGCAAATATAATAATATTTATTTGTATGTTCAATGAAAATTCATTAACTCACTTAATTCAGTTAATATGAATATGAATGAATGAATTGAAATAAAATGGATACAGAGCCGGATGAACAAGAATTAAAGGATGTAGATATGGTGTCACCATATACATATCCGATCCATTGTCATCTATACTTGTATTGTATCTATATGTATAATGCATTATATTTGTTCATTTCTATTTCGTAAATATGTTTTACCTTGAAACCACTCCCCCAGGCCGTGCGTTGATTTTAACGTATCGTCAAGTGTGAGGGGCAGTCCAGGAGGAACGGATCAATATTCTAATATTTATAATGCGTGGGCTTAAATTTAACTATCACTCTTAATCTTAAAAAGGGTATTAGTTGAAGTATGACCTAGGGCCGTTCTTTAAAAAACGTGAAATTAAAGTTAAGCAATTTAGGAATCTTTGGTTAATTAGATGGGTTTAATAGTGAATGGTGATTTTGTTTCTTATCACTACTAAATTAAAGTATTTAAAAGTAATTAAGTTGGAGGTGTCACGAGGTATGTTTTGATAGGGGGCATGACTGTCATGACGGTGATATGTGTTGAAGCTAAGTAATTAAATATCTTAAAAACTAAGAGAGAGATAGGTTTATCCTAGAGGGTGAGTCAATTCAACAAGCATACCCAAAGGATGTTCAGAACTTAAAGTCTGGTGTAACATCCTCAATTAGGGTATAGAGGTAATTGACCAAATTGCATTTAGATTAAATATTAATTTATTAATATTAGTGATTTTATAATTAGGTGCTCCTAATTATGTTAATGCGCTATTAGATTCGCTTTGTGATAAGGGTCATAGAACATATTTATTTATTTTATTTGTACCTCATTAGGACCGCTTAGTGAGGTACAATGTGTTTCAGATACTGGTATTTACCAGTGTGTAACACGGAATAGGTTTCCTTCTATTGAAGTAACCCCCTTTGCCTTAAAACCCCTATTTCTTCCTTATTTCCATTTTTGGAAACATCAGGGCACTCACACACATACTCTCTCAAACCCTAATCTTGTAAACTTTGATTTTGATCTTGATTCAAACTCCAAATCGTTCTCTGTGATATCAATAAACAATCCAAGGTATTTATCTCTGATTTCATATGATTAACAAGTGAGTTTTAATAAAGTTTGATAAATTAGGGTTCTTGACTCAATTCTTGCTCATATGTGTTTATGATCCATGATTGATGCTTTCTATAGCTCTTATATGTGTACTTAATGTCCTTGAACCATTTGATCGACCAAAACATGTTTAGGTATCAAATTAGGGTGTAAAATGCCTCAAAATAACTCAAAAAGGGTTGTTCTGATGTCCTCGTACAAAGAGGACTTCTTTTCGTACGAAGAGGCTCTTCTTCGTCCGAAGAGAATTCTCTTCGTACGGGCAGTTTTTGGAAAAATTGAAATGACTGTAACTTTCAAATTGTAACTCTGTTTTTGACAAATAAACTGTAACGACCCTGGATTTTCCAACGTTATTTTATTAATAATTGTTATTATTAATACTTGTGATTAAACAAATGTATGTTATTACATTTACTCGTTACCATGATTGATCATACTTGACTTTAATTGCCCGAAACGTCTTTGTAACACGCGAAACTTACACAAATAATATTTTCAAGTATTATTTACGTTCATGATTAAGTTTTATTAATCATTTTATTTAACTAAGGTTATTAGTTAATTACATGGGCTTTTATTGGATTACTTGTTAATTACTTACAAACTTGGGCTTTATATTTGTACATGGACTTAAAGAGCCCACCCTACTTCTTAGTTGGACTATTTAGCCCATTCTCACTTGTAAGTATCAATTTAATTGTAACTAGTTGTTTAAGGAGACTTGGAATCTAGTTTGCACATAATCCCCATGCATGACCATCAAATAATCACCTTTGTAAGGCTTTTACATGCTTAAACTATTGGTCACTCCCTTCCTCCCTCCCCTTGCTGCTGACCGACGGCTAGGAGACTCCAAGAGGAGTGTTTTGCTTTCAAATTTTACTTACTTCTTTCATTAGTTCACTTCACATTTCACACACACACTTTTACTTACAATTCCTCAATCATTTTGCTCTTTACTTTGTAAGTATCTTGAGTTATTTTCCTTCTCTTCTTTCTTTGTAAAACCGAATACATAACACACTTAATCATCATCATCATTTGTTCATTTGTGTTGTTTGATACTTGCCCTTGTTAAGTTACTTACTAGTTGTTGTTTATAGTTATTTACTTACTAGTTAGCAAGTTTATCTTTCTTTTTTTTTTTTTTACAGAAACCGTACCCTTGGCTACACAAATCATCATCATCTTTTATCACTTGTTGTAGTTTACTTGATCATGATTTACTTACTTACTTGTTGTTGTTACATACTAGTTTCAAGAATCAACTCTTTAGTTTGATTCTTCATAATATCTTGTATTTTCAAGAACACAAGAACATAAACTTACTAGTTTATGATTCTACATTTATTGTTTCAAAAGATTTAAGGTTCATGTGTTGTAAATCATACTTGTAATTCATGTTAGTAAACTTTAAAGTTTACTTTCTTAAAGATCAAACTTTGGTTTGAATCTTTAAAGTATGAACAACCCATGAACTAGTTACTAGTTACTTGCTTACTTAGCTTATTTACTTCATTTACATGCACTTTAATTTCATGATTTATGTTCTTGTTGGTCAAGTGTTACTAGTTAACATTGATCTCATTAATCTTGAACTAAAAGTTAACTTTAATAGTTCAAGAACATGTAAGTAAGATTTCTTTAATTATAACTTTGTACACTTATGTTAGATCTAGACTTTTGAGTCTTGGATCTTCAAGATCAAACTAAGAACTATGTTCTACATCTTAAGATCTTGATTTCATAAGTCCACTTTCAAGTTTGTAACTTATTATTAGTTTTAAAGTTCATGTATGTGTTAGATCTAAGACTTTGATGTAACTTTGGTTCATCAAAACACTTGCAACACTTAAGTGAGTTGTGCTTCATGTCTTAGACTTACACTTGGGTTATGATGGTCAAACCTTGGTGAAAATGATGCAAACACATCAACGAGTTGTACACTTGAAGCTATATGCATCAAGGATGAGAACCATGATAAGCATCGAGCACCAAGAACCACCGGAACCTACTGACCCTACTATTTTACTGTTACTGTGTCTGACTCGTATGACCTGGGCTACTGTAATTATGATTTTCAGATAGCTCTATTCGAGTAGATACATATAGGACTCATCTTAATCCGAGTTACGGTTTAGGATTTATGGCCCTCCGATCGTCACTATGTCCATTTAACGTTGTGCTGAAAATTCTGACCTACTCGCACTTAGACCGTCTCCACGGTCAAACGAAGACGAGTTTGCTTCTGTAATTTTTACCACAACTAAAGGACTCATAGACGGAGCCATGGCCACTAGTATCACCTTATTTCAGTAGGTATAGAGGCCGTGGTGACTGACCGAACTCAGCCTTTGTTTTAAACTACTTTCATGAACGAAACCTACTTTACACCTTTTGTTTGATGATGAATGATGATGACCTTTAAGACCTTATTTACATACTTTTAAACCTTTTCGGACGATTTACTGACTTAGTACTATTTAACTTAGGTTGAGGACCCGTTTGGACAACCTTCATTACTTGCTTACTTTCCGAGTCATACTTACCGCTACTTTATCATTGTGAGTTATAGCATTCCCTTTTTACTTTAACTTATTTTGGGAACTGAGAATACATGCGGATTTTATGTTTTACATACTAGGCACGAGTACTTAAACTTTATATGTGTGTGGGTTATACAACGGCATAAACATTCCCTTTAGCTCGGTAACGTTTAATCATTGGTTTTTGAACCGTGAACGCGAATCTTAGATATGGATCCATAGGGTTTGACATCCCCACTCGAGCTAGTCGCGCTAGCATTTAATGAGTGTTTAATACTTCGTAGACATACGCACTTGCCAAGTGTACTTTCAGGGGGTATAAACGTTAAGTTAGTTACCAAGTGCCCACGGTTAACATATACTTTATCTTACTGTTTTGAAACGCTCTTTGTAGCACTGAAATCTCGTGGCCTACCTTACTTACTGTTATACTTAAACTATAGCTCACCAACCTTTGTGTTGACGTTTTTAAGCATGTTTTTCTCAGGTGCTTAAGGTTATTTGCTTCCGCTGTCGTGCTAGTCTTGCCGTAGACACCCGCTGCGCTAGTGTCATCACCGCATGAACTGTTTATCTTGCATTCAAACTTTAATACATTTGAAACTATATTTTGTAACGACCTAATGGTCATATACATTTATTCATGCTTGCTATTCGTAGAAGCATACTGTTGGTGTAAAACATTTGATGTCGGTTATGACGTCACCTTTTTATCGTGAATGCAACTTCTTTTATTACAGCATATAGTACTTAACCTTGTAATGATCCTGTTGTTGATGATTCGTACACGATGGTTTTGTACGGGGCATCACATAAACTACCGCTGAAATCGGCTTTAAGTCTACTTTCCAATAGTAAGGTTTTAAAGCAGAAATCAAACTTTTAGTTTGGTCAAATTTATGGGATAGCGTGTGTGCTTCGTCCTGTGTGAGTACGGGTGCTACTATCGAATGGAAATTGGGTAAACTTGCCAATGATGGTTCATAGACTTATTTAAATGACATAATAGCATACGATAATGTTAATATATTGATTATTCATTGAATGTTACTTGTATGCTGTTCTTGCACCTCGTGCGAAGAGATTCTCTTCGTACGAAGTGAAGGTCTCTTCGTGCGAGGAGTCCAGGTCCTCGTGTGAACTAAAACTTGATTCATATTATTTGACTTAGTGTTCCAACTCGTACGAAGGGAATGTAATTATTACGAAGTGGGTACCTCGTCGTACGAAGATTGTGGTACTCTGTACGAGTTGATTTTTGTGAAACTAGGTTGAGTTTGACTACTGACCTCGAACGAAGACTTCATGCCTAATACGAGGAGATACTTCTTCGTACAAGAGGTTGTCATTCGTACTGACTGTTTGGTTGATTTGAAGGTGTAACTTTTGTGTTTCGATTTTGATGCATTTGATCAGATATGTGCTGACTTGAGATATGATATTCTCAGGTAATAAAGGAATGGAGAAGGCTCAGTAATATTAGATCTCTAAGTTTTAGCTGACATCAGGTGAGATGGACTATTTTAACTGTTATATGTATGTAGTAGCAGGTTATGCTGCTGTTGTCCTGCCATGTTTACGTGATACGCTAAGTATATGATATACTATTAGGGATGGCAATGGATCTAAAAAAATCCGAGATCCGCGGGTACCCGCACCCGTGATATGCGGATAAAATTAAAAAATCTTTACCCGCGGGTGGGTGATGGATGCAATCTTGTACCCGCTAAAGGGTCGCGGGTGGGTGATGGATGTAATAGATCCGTTGCGTTTAAAATTCGATCCGAAAATCTGTAACACCCGTTTGAATAATCCACGAATATTCCCGGTCTAAACAGGTGGAAATCCCCACTTTGAATAAATGGTCATTAGATAATAATATACTCCGTATAAGTTTCTACATTTCTCATTTCATTTTGGTATCGAAATATTTAGTAACTAGAGAATCTCATAACTATACATTACATGTATTATATAATCAAAGAATATTGTTGTTTGTTTCGTTTATTAGACTATCTTAATAAATCTTATTTTTAGCTATCACTTTATTAATTCGTCAACCTACTGTATGATTAGTTTTAGCAACTAAATTTTGATTGTTAATTTTAAACATCTTAGCTTCGCATATATTAGCAAAAAAGTATAAATAATTTATGTTTTCTCATTTTCCTATATCATAAACATGGTATATGATATCATAAACATGGGTATATAATTGGAGAATGTTTTTCATGTCATTTTGAAGTTTGTAATGACGTTTATTTTTGGTTTTAGAATACTTTAATTTACACATACTTCATGAATAAGATCCGCGGGTAAACCCGCGACCCGCAAATATCCGTGGGTACGGGCATGGATCTAAAAATAATTCTGCTAACTAAGATCCGCGGGCTAATGGATCATCAAAAAATTCGCGGGTGCGGGTGATGGATGTAGTGGATCCGCGCCCACGACCAGCAGGTGCCATCCCTATATACTATATTGATTTGATGTTTATGTGCACACGGGTAATTTCGGATAGTTTTTCGGCATCCAACTTTATGTTATGAAGCTGAGAAGAGGTCAACCTTGGGTAATGAGGTTGGGTTCAAGGTGTTTCTATTCGTGTAGTATAGTATTGAATGACGCATCCCCTGCGTTCGGATTACTATGCGAGGGGGTTAGTAACAGGAACCATCGGTAAACTATAGCCCGATCAGCTAGGTGTGGAATGGCCCGTACAGCCGCCGGTCCTCTGTGACTGTGTTGTTTGGTTACTTGCTGTTATGCAGTTGTTATTAGCTTGATGCTAGATACCTATGACTATTAGGATATTTTCATTCACTTAGCTTTATGCTAATTCTCCACAGTTCCTCCCTAGGTTAGGCTATGCATGCTAGAGCTTTAGGAGAAGTTGGTTGTTGGATATGTTTGACAGGCCTCACTCTGATGTCTATATTTTGATACACTATTAAGTTGTGGTTTTTGTAATAATGTAACACCTGGTTACTATAATAACTATGCCTTGGGTTATTACTTTATGTTTCCGCTGTGATTTAAAAAAAAGTACGGTGTTACATCTGGCATGTCACTTAGGGTTGAAAAATTGAAGTGCTGTAATTGACAGAAGTTATTCTTCAATTGACAGTTCAGATAGAAAAGCAGTCATGCTCTAATCTCACAAAGGAGTAGAATAGCTTAAGTATCGGGATTGTCATGCTGTCTGAACCCCTTGGTTTTATCAACAAACACCTGTTGATTATCGAGAAGATCACATACCACTGGGAGTGTAGGAACTTCTTCTGAAAGAACCTAACGACGGCATTCCTTTCACCACTATATCTCAGATCATAGATAGTATTCAGCATCACAGATTTTGGTGAAAGTGCTGGAGGATTATTAATAGCTGGAAGGTTAAAAATCCTTCTGAAGTCATCTTTTGTGATTGTCCTCCTTCCTGGTACTTCTCTAAGAGAGAAAGAGAAATAAGCAAGTTCTCCTTGAGGATTTGCTGTTGATGGAAGAGTTTCCTCAACGAATTTGATAGTGCGGTTGAGGATTCTCAGATCTTCCTCAGGTACACTCACATTGTTATTTAGAGCACCCCATATTTGATGTCTTTAAAGAATGGCCAACCAGCAATTTCCAGGGATGTTTGTTGCAGATGTGATGAAATGATTGTTTGCCATTTGCTGCTTGATAAGAATATTAGACTACAAGATGTTATAAACAAATATGTCTTTATTGTTATTTCCCTTTAAGTCCCATTTATTATTTTTCAAAATTTTAAAAGTTTTTATGAATTTTCTAAATTTTAAAAACTTTTATTCTAAACATGAAATCCAAATTTCCGTATGTAATCCTGTTTAATTTTGGAAGATAATATTCATCATACTTGAATCTAACACTTGTACATGAAATTTATATTTATTAGATTTGGACATACATGATTTAGCAAGTATACACTTAAAATCAAACAGCAACATGTAATCTTTCATACAAAGATCAGATTCGAACACAATAATCAATTAACATTTTAAGATATGAATTAGATTCGCACACATGAGATTCTGTCACAAGTACTATAAACAGAGTGTTCAAAAACAAAGACAATTCATCAGTTTCGAACATGTGAGATTCGCACATATTCAAATTAAATTTGTCTGATTCGTACACTTCTCAAATAATCACATACTTGTAATCATCATGTTAATCTATTCATATAAGCATTCAAACTAGGGGTGAGCATGGTGCGGATAGGGGTGGTTTGAGGTCAAAACCACATCCATAACCATTATTGCGGTTAACTAGTTTTAGTAACCATTGGGTTTGGTTAAAAGCGGTTTGGTTAATTTGGTTAAATCGGTTAACGATTAATTATAAAACGATTAATTTTGTTAACCATTTACGAAAAAAATTTAATTTAATAAGTTTGTTTCTATACTACATAAAATAACATTTTAATATGAGGCGAGGTCATTGTCTCATATTTTTAATCGAAAATAAAAGTAGATCAATGTCGTTTTTACACTCCTACTTGATGCAAAAGACCATAAATAATTAGACAAAACATAAGATCACGTAAAGTTCTTAAAATATAAACTTTCCTTCAAACTTTCTTCTCCCTCCATCCCATCCGGGAGTCATAGATCAAAGTGTCTTTCATTGGTGTCTTTGCCTTTGGCATAGTTTATATGTATGCTTATCTTTTCTCAACTTTAAAGTGAAAATAATGTTACACATTAATCTACAAGGTTTAATATTTTAACAAGTTAGCCTTCTTCTATAAAATGATCATATATAAATACTAAATGGTGCGTGTGCGGTTAATTCGGTGCGGGTGCCTATTATTTCCATAACCGATCCACAAAGTGCGGTTAATTCGAAAGTGTTAACTAAACCCTCGGTTATCCATTTGATTTGGTTAATTCGGTGCGGTTTTATCGATTAATATGGTTACGGTTCGGTTAATGTAGTTTTTTGCTCACCCCTAAATCAAACACTAACAGATTCACACATATTCAAAGTTTGAATAGATTCTCACACTTTGACCAAAGATCAGATTCGCACATCAGATTCAACTCAGATTCGCACAACTTTTAATCATCATTGCAAACTAAGTCTTTTATATGCTACATCCATTTGTCAAACATCAATTAATCACAGATAAGCAACAACAATGTGTACGAATCTGTTCAAGTATACAAATTCGTATACTTGCATTAGATTCGCACAAATCAAAATTAAACACTTTTCTGTTATCTGATCATTTAACAATTGATATTTTCTATTTACATTAACCTTAAATGGTTCAGATCTCTTCAATTCTATGAAAAACTTGATTAAAAATTGAATTTACCAAATATATGTCTCGAGATTGAGTCAGATTCGCACGTAGTGTCAGATTCGAACGTCTTTGTAATTGAGAGAATTTTGAAAAAGGTAATTTTAGTTTGACTCTTTGACTTTCATTTGTAGTCCGAATCTGGTTTGAAAATGGGCCGTGCAAATCTCTCACTAATGGGCCTTGTAACTGAGCGAATCTGAGTTAAATCAGTCCATTTTATTCATTTTCAACACAAAATTTGGATCATCCGAATTTAGAAAATCACAAGCTCTTCATTTTTCATTAAAATTATGATTGAGAGAAATTGAGTTTTGAGATTCTCCGAATGTCAACAGTTTGCTGTCAGATTCGGACATATGTTAAAAATAACTTTTATTCAAGAAAAATAAAATCTTTTTGATTTTTAATCTTTTAAAATTATTAGGGTTTTTCACAAATGAAATTTGTACTTATTAAAATTTCAACAACAATGGATAAATTTTCGTGATATCAGTTGCAGAGCGAGTTGCATACTGAAATGTATACAAGCCAAAGTGAAATTTTAACACTTAATACACAAGTTTTTTATGTTTTCACTTTTTGTTATCAATTTTCTTTTCATTTTCTCCCATTTCTCCCCCTAAAATATGATATACAATATGTAAATCATCATTTTGAAGTTTCCAATGAAAACTGTAAGAAGAAAACAGATAGGCAAAGGAGAAAACATATAGGCAAAACTCCCCCTAGAAAAATACTATCTAAAGCATGACATAATCAGTTGCTTCCCCTAAAAAGTAGAACTCCTCCTAAACACAAGATCTCAAGATCATGCACGAAACGTATCAAAGAAATTAAGAACTATACTCCAACATGTCTATTTGATGAATCAAGAACTTTAGCCTAACCTCATCTAAGGGCGTAATAAACATGTCAGCTAATTGTAATTTTGTAGGCACAAAGTATAACTCTACATCATCCTTTTCTACATGACATTTGATAAAGTGGTAACGAATGTCTATGTGTTTGGTCTTAAATGTTGGACCGAGTTGCTAGTAATGGCAATGGCACTCTAGGAATCACACTAGATTGGAGTCTTAGAAACTTTAAAGCCATAGTCTAAAAGTTGAGTTTGCATCCACAAAACTTGTGAACAATAGTGAGCTGCAGAAATGTACTCAGACTTAGTTGTTGATAATGAAACATAGTTCTGTTTCTTGGGTTCCAACCAACCAGTCTACTACCCAACATCTGAAGTGATCCGGATGTGCTTTTTCTATCCACATGACAACTGCCATGATCCGCATCCGTATAAGTAATAATATTGAAATCGGATCCATGAGGATACCAAATCCCAAGGTTAGGTTTACCTTTAAGGTATTGAAAAATTCTAACCACCGCTTTGGATTGTGATTTCTTTGGGTTTGACTGAAACTGAGCACAGACAGTTACAGCAAGTGTAATGTCTGGTCTACTAGCAATCAGATACATGAGAGAACCAACCATGCTTCGATAAAGAGTAATATCAAAGGTGAAACGACCCAACCCGCCGTTAAACCTTCCCATATTTTTTTTCCTTCTTTTATAACAATTAATACTATTAAAACGATGCCATGATTATGTTTTCCAATTATCTTTAAAATACCTACTAGTACAAATGACTTTAATAACACACACTACATATTTAAACCATATTTATCAAATCCTATCACGTAACCAAAAGACACTAATAAGTTTTTCGACAAAAGACCGAGCATGGTGATTGGGAACGATCTACCCAATCCTATGTAATCCAAAAGCCAAGTCTTCTAAGCGTCACACGCTAGCTCACTAGTCCCGGTACTTACCCTTGCCGCTATCATGTGAACCTATAAAAATAAAGTTAACGAGAGGGTAAGCTAATGCTTAGTGAGTGAGAATATACTACATACATATATATGCATAAAATGGACACGCCACACTATAATAATCGAATAGCACATACCGGAGTCCGAGCATAAAGGCAAGCTAATCTAAACATACCGTTTGAACGTAATTACGACAAGCTAACAAATCAACCATGTATGTGCACCACAACCGATATGAACAAAGCCATCAAGCTATACCCGAAGGGTTAGCCACATCACAACAATACGGCAATATATATATATATATATATATATATATATATATATATATATATATATATATATATATATATATATATATATATATATATATATATATAACAATGCGTAGATCGCCCATGGTTAACCCCCTTATCCCAATACCAAATGAAGATTGGCAGAACTACACGAGCCTTAGTAAATCCGAACCACACGCGACTACTATCTTCAATACCATTACAACATCGAGGTTCACCGAACATACATGAGCCCTAGTGAATCCGCACCACACGTGACCACTACCTCAAAAAGATGACCGAATCTACACGCGTCATCGTGAATCCGCACCACACGTGATTCACCTCCCAAATCAAAACCCACGGTCCCGGGATTATATAAATCTACATCATCGGGGTTACTCAACCGCAACTCAAAATATCAACCCCACACCATCGGGATTATAAATCCACATCATAGGGGTTATCCAAATCACAAGCCCATGTGATCACGTACACACGAAGTGTGCACCTCGCTAAAAGTGGTCAACCAAAATGCACAATCATGCCAATTGGACCTATAAAACAAGTCCATCAAATCCACCTCTATGTGAAGTGAGCTCTATAGTCGAGGTTTACTTCACCCAACCCGCACCCATCCTATACATACATATGAACATAGTATATTGAAACTCACCTTGAAATCTTGATGGATGCAAAACCAAGATCCGCAATCGCCAATGGAACGTACATATTCCATTTATCACATAACAAACAACACAATTAGGGTGGATTACAAACCTACCCATATCGACACCTAGTGCCATAATGACCCAAATGTACTTCCAAGCACAACTCATGCCCAATCTCACCAATAATCACTAACTAGAGAGATAATGGTTCCAATAACACCAATCAAGCCCAATCATAAGTGTTAAACACTTATCTTACCCAAAATGACACCTAAACCCTAATTTTGACCCATTTCAAAAATAGTCTACCAAATACACCCAAAATGGGTTTCAATGTAACATCCCACATTTTTCCGTTAAATTATTTTAACGCCCGTCTTTTTTATTTTATATACTACTCTTCGTATCTAGATTCGTATCTTCCGTTACTTAGCGTTTCAAATGTTCACGTTGTTTAATTATAACGTCTCTCGTTTGCTCTAGCGTAATTAAAATATTCGTTCGGTTAATTCCCGCACCCAACTACAAACTTGAGGGACTAATCGTGTCAATTGGCTAAAGTGGTGACTAGGTCAACTAGTCAACCACCTCACCACCTCCACTCATTCATTCATCTTCTCTTTTACTACTTCCACTTTATTCTCTCAAACACCAACTCAAAGAATCATCATCCATTTTGAATCTAACAAGCGTTCTTCAAAACAAATTACATATTCGGAATCCTTGCATCTTCCTCTTTGAATCCATACCAACTTCATCTCATTTGGGTAACTTTCTAAAAACAATAGATTTTATGTTCTTGATGATTTTGACTTATAAAAGTGTTAGTTAGTGTCTATGGCTCGAGTCTAACATGAATATATGATTTGTATGCTCGATCTTGTTATTTTAGTGTAACTAGCTTGAACTTGCAAAGTGTGTATTAAATCTTGAATTTTGGATGATTAAATGTTGTTGTTATGACAAAGTTCATGCATTAAATGTGTTACTAGCATCACTAGCTTCATTTTGATGTGTAGGTTGATTAAGAAAACTTCATTAACATGATTATTGAATTTGTGATTTTGGGTTAGGGTTTGATAGACTTAAATATGAACTTTCGATGCATTGAATGCTATGAAATGTTATTGGTAAGTGTTTAGTTGTATTGTATGCGTAATTACCTATGAAACGGCGTAATATATGTGTGCATTTAATTTCCGAATCATCAATGTGCATTTATGATCTTGAATGCAATAAATGATGAACATTTAATGCAATTTTTGTTGTTGTAAATGTTGGATTGATTGATGAAATGTGTTTAGTTGCGTTCCTCATCAAAATATCTTTCCAGTAATATAAGATACATGTTTTGATTGTTTGCGGATCATAAATTGTGATTGTTTGAAGTTTGGTTCGTGCACTTGTGAAATTTCAGCAAGCAGGATCTGTATACCAATTTGGATGCCCTACAAATCATTGGACGCCGTCCAGTCCTTCATTGCTGGACGCTGTCCAGAACTTTTGGACGCCGTCCAAATGAACTGCCAGGGACTGTCCAACTTGGTCATTTTTCGTTTAATTCTAACGATGCTACGCACCTCCAATTAACATGTAACTTGTTTTAACATGCTCATATATGAATATAAAACTCAGAAAAATTGTCCGAGACCCGACCCCAACGTGTTGACTTTTTCGTTGACTTTGACTTGACCAAAGTTGACTTTTATTCAAACTTAACCGAATACTTATGCAATCGTTCTCACGTGCTTTTATACTTGAATCTTGCATGAAACTTGACAATTTGACGCACATGCTATATTAATCGAGTCGTAACGAGCCATAGGACTAATTGAACACTTTGACCGACCGTGTTTACCGATATTGATACAACCTATTTTACCCGTGCACTCATGGTGAGATCATAGTCCCACTTCTACTCTTTTAAACTTACATTTGGGATGAGAAAATATAAACGTTTCGTTTTACAAAGTGAACACAAGTACGGAAACAAACATTCTACGTTCGAGTTAGAACAAAAATCCTCAATTCGATTATCATTAGTTACACTTACCGGATGTAAGCAAGAACTTATGTTGTATGGCCATATGGGTTTGACAAACCCTCATTCGGACGGTTCGCTACCGTTATTCGAATGAAATATATTTTCGAGAATAAGTGTAGGTTCTAACACTATGTGATGGGGTAACGTTAGTTAAGCCTTGATAATTGGGTGCTCGTGATAACAATTTTTAGAATGATTTTACTATTACTTCAACGTTATAAATCTTGTGGTTCAACTTACTTACTTACGTACTCACTTACTAAACCTATGATTTCACCAACGTTTTTGTTGACAGATTTTCTATGTTTTTCTCAGGTCCTTGAACGATATGTGTTACATGCTTCCGCACTCTATTTTGATACTTGCTTGGATGTCGCGTATACTTGCATTACATGGAGCATCTTTTGACTTTACATTAAATCGTGTCGCATAAGTTTCAATTGTACTTAAAAACGTTATATCGTATTAGTCGTTGAACTACTTTGTAAACTTTGAAACATCTTTATCAATAGTACACTTAAAACCTGTTCGTTATGTGATTAAATGAGCTACGGTGTTAATTGTCGTATAAGGGCATATGTGTTATATATATATATATATATATATATATATATATATATATATATATATATATATATATATATATATATATATATATATATATATGTTTGAACCTTTGTTTTATGTTAAACTTTCGAAGTGACCAGGATAAGGCAAACGCCGCGCCGCGGCAAAAGGGATCGCGCCGCAGTAAACAAAGAAAATCCAGATCAGAACTTGAGTTAAGAAGGGTCATTTTTCCTTCTTTATGTCGCGCCACGACAAAGAAGCCGCGCCGCGGCACTTCTGCAATTCTGACTCCGAATTTTACTCAAATTAAATAGGGTTTAGGGATAATTTGGTCTTTTTACATGTAGATCTGGTTGGAGCTTTTAATATCAACCACTTATCCTATATTCTCATTTCTTTTCCATTTTCTTTCATAAATTCCTCTCAAAACTTAAAATCCGCTTAGTTTATACTTGAGATTTGAAGAAAGAGTTTTGTGAATCAATCCTTGAAGCAAGAATTAAAGTTTTTCTCCTTGCTATTAGCTACAAGAGGATAGTTTTGGTAAGTCTCAACTTTAAGTTTCGAGTTTTATTTAGTTAAGCTAGGGTTTGGTTCATATGGGATTTGTGTGACCCATTTGAGGGTTAAATGGGTGGTTTTTGGGTTAGATTGTTGAAAGGAAACCCTAATTACCATAACCTAGGGTTTGGTCTAATGAAATGGGGTTTGTAAGTGTTAATGGTGTTGTAAGCATTAAATACACTTGTTAAATGTTGGTGAGATTGTGAATAGGTCATGTTTGACAAAGTTTGAATGTGTAAGTGTCAAAATGGGTCATATGAGTCAAAGTTGAACTAATTGGGTAAAATGGGTATGAAATACACCAATTTTATGTTAGTTGATGTTAATAGACCCTAATCACTAGCTTTTAGTGATTTATGACAAAGAATGGTCATTAATGGGCGGTTTTGGTGTAGTTGAGTCATTTAATGCAATAGGGTCATTAAATGCTCAAGGGATAGAAGTTGGCATTTAATTTAACTAGATTGTATGTTAATAAATTCATAATGTAATAGGTACGTTACATTGAAGGGTTGCAAGCTCGGTTAGCTTTCACAAGAGACTTGAGGTGAGTGGAATGATTATGCATATGTGTATATAATGTATTTACTTGTATGAGATTCGATGTGGGTTTAAGTTCGGGCAGTCGATACCACATCGGGTCAATATATGATATGGATTTAAGTTCGGGCGTTCGATGCCATGTCATGTATGTGTGTGGGCGTGTAGCGTGGGTTTAAAGTTTGGGCGTTCGATACCACATTACACGTGACGAGTGGGTTTAAAGTTCGGGCGATCGATACCACTCCGTGGTTAGTGTTATAATTGTTGTGCACTAACGGTTGTTGGGAACACCAATGGGAAATTCGAAGTACCATTCCTTTGTACTATTGGTTAACCATGGCTATGTGTTTGTTGTGAGGTGTTTTCACAATATTCGAGTTACATATGTTATCGTTGTGCTAGCTTGTGGTCTTGGAGATTTAGCGTTATGCCTTGCGTTGGTATGTCTTTTAAATTGCTAGCGTGTATGAGGTAATTGTGTATGTGATTGCATGTAAGTAGGTTATATATGTATGTGTATAATTATTACATTCACTAAGCGTTAGCTTACCCTCTCGTTGTTTATCTTTTTAGATGCATGCGCAGTTAAGGGCAAGGGGGTTATCGGACATTAGGTGTCCCGTGATGATGCTTTGTTGGAGTTTTGATGTTGGCTTAACGTTTTGGGTAGTTTAGTCCCAAACCATGCTCGAAGTGTCGTTTGGATTGTAAACTATCATTTGTAATGGGTCAAACTTGTACTAAATTTTATTCGTGGCCCTCGTGCCTTTTGTAAACAATTAATTGTTGTGCTTTTTAAATGGAACTCGTGAAATGGGTTACATATTTATTTGGCGTGTAATTGTGTTGTATAAAATTTTTTTTATCGTATGGATTACGGGTTGGGTTGTTACAAGTGGTATCAGAGCATAGTCTAAGGGATTTAGGTGACTTGAGATAGGTGCCTAGACTTAGACTTTTATGTTGTGGAATTATATGCGGGACTTGTAGGACTACGGGTCGGTGCGGGGTTGGATTAGTTCTTTGATGCATAGGTGGACTAACTATGCTATGTTATGATGTTACAAATAATGTGTTGTTGTTTTGAACATCGAGCAAGATGGTTGTGACACGTTTGAGCATGGCACGGCATGCGAGCGTAATAGTGAGTCGCGACCACTATTACAGTTGCAAGTCAAGTCAAGCGAGGATGTGCGATAAGTATCGAGTTAGATGTGGTGTGTGTGCGGTCATATGCATAGGTATATATGTGTATTAAATTGTTGGTGATGTCTAATCCATTTTTAATCTTTAGAATGAAGACGAGAAACGGAACGAATACGAATGGCAATGGTGGTCCCTCTCATGTGGAGGAAGATGAGATGACTACCAAGATTGAGACCGCTTTAGAAAACTATGTTTTGGTTTTCTCACGAAGGGTTAAAAAAATATTCGAAGAGTCGGTTTCGGAACAAATTGTCGATATGATTCAAGAACGGATGACTAATGCCGTTAAAGAAGAAGTTGAAAGGAGGTTTCCTAGACCTCAAAATATGGGCGAGTTGGAGTTTAGCTATAAGAACTTCTTGGTGACTAAGCCTCCTCACTTTCACGGGGATCCCGACCCCATGAAGAGTGCGGCTTGGATCTCCGATGTTGAAGGTTGTTTTCGCACGACCGAGTGCCCACCCGAGAAGAAGACAAGGCTTGCTACTAGTTTGTTGAGGGGCCATGCTAAAGATTGGCTCGATGGCAAGATTGATATGGTGGGTGATGCGGCTTTTGTGGGGTTATCTTGGGCGGATTTCAAGAAGGAGTTTTTCCTTGAATATCGTACGAAAGCGGATCTTTCCAAATGCGCAACGAGTTAAGGAACATGCGTCAAGGGTCTATGGACCTAAACACTCTTAAAACCAACTTTCTCGCCAAAGCGCGTTTTTGCCCCGAGTATGTGGGGAACGATCAATTGTTAATGGAAGACTTTCATGCGACCCTTAGAGATGATTTGAAGGGTAAAATTAGTATTGGTCATGTTGAGACCTTTGCTAAGCTTTTGGCGGTGGCGAAGGGGTTTGAAGCGCAAGCTCTGAGTCCGGTTAGTTATGCGCCAAGTAAAAGAAAGTTTGAAGCTTCTAGTTTTTCGAACAAGAAGAGTAAGGGAGCAACCAAAAGTGTCGGTAGCGTGAAGAGGGGTGCTTCTAGTGGTCACATGGTCACATGTTTCAATTGTGGGCAAAAGGGTCACTACACTCGTGATTGTCCAAAACCGCCTACTAATACAATCACGTGTTTTAATTGTCAAAAAGAAGGGTACCGAAAGTCAGAGTGCCCCGAACTCCGAAATGATCAAGTTAAGAGAATGGAGAAGGCGGCGGGGTCGGCTAGGGGACGTAATTATTTGATGACCAATGACGAAGCCAAGCAATCCAATGAAGTCGTTTCAGGTACTTTCATGGTTAACTCTAATCCGGCAAGGATTCTATTTGATAGCGGTGCAAATTTATCGTTTGTGTCTCCAAAATTTGTGCCTAAACTTAATAAACCGTTAGCTAAGTTAAGTCTTCCGGTAGAAGTCGAAATAGCGGATGGAAAGACGGTGCTAGTGGTTGATGTGTGTAAGAATTGTAATGTTGTGTTTGGTTCCGAGAACTTTAATATTGATCTCATTCCGATGACGTTGGGTGATTTCGATATTGTTGTTGGTATGGATTGGCTCGATCGTTATAGAGCCGATATTGCATGCCATGATAAATTCATTCGTGTAAAAGCCCCAAGTGGGGGAGAGTTAATTATTCATGGCGATAAGTGTAGAAGACTTATGCCAATATGCACTTTTGCACGGGCACGTCGTTTCCTTGTTAGTGGTGGCATGGCTTTTCTTGCCCATGTTGTTGATACTCGTGATGAGCCACCACCCATTCGTGAAATTCCGGTGGTAAGTGAGTTTGAAGATGTTTTTCCGGATGAGTTACCGGGTGTACCGGTGGAAAGACAAGTCGAATTTCGCATTGAGTTGGTTCCGGGAGCTACTCCCATTGCTAAAACTCCTTATCGTTTAGCACCGACGGAAATGCAAGAATTGTTGAGTCAAATTCAAGAGTTACTTGAGAAGGGTTTCATACGACCGAGTGCTTCGCCATGGGGTGCTCCGGTTTTATTCGTGAAAAAGTGGGATTGGGGACGACCGACTACGCCTACGGAAATTCGAAGTTTTCTCGGATTGGCCGGTTACTATCGTCGGTTTATCCAAGACTTTTCCAAGATTGCTTCGCCATTAACTAAGTTGACAAGGAAGAGTACAAGATTCAATTGGGAGAACGAGCAAGAAATCGCTTTTCAATTGTTGAAAGAGAAATTGTGTAAAGCTCCGGTCTTAGTATTGCCGGAAGGTGTGGATGATATGACGGTCTATTGTGATGCTTCTTTGAATGGGCTCGGGTGTGTTCTAATTCAACGAGGTAAAGTCATCGCTTACGCCTCTCGCTAATTAAAGGAACATGAAAAGAGATACCCGACTCATGATCTCGAATTAGCGGCGGTGGTCCATGCTTTGAAAATTTGGCGCCATTACTTGTATGGTGTCAAGTGTACGATTTATTCGGATCACAAGAGTTTGAAACATCTTTTTGATCAACAGGATTTGAATTATCGTCAACGTAGATGGATGGATGTGGTAAAGGATTATGATTGTGAGATACTTTATCATCCGGGCAAAGCGAATGTGGTCGCGGATGCGGTAAGCCGAAAGAGTCACCACCCGGCTTTACGATTGGGATTGTTACCTATGATTATTACTAACGATTTTCTTGAAAAACTTGGTGTGATTCAAATAGAGGCTTACGTTCACAACAAGCATGCGGAACGAATTGTGGGGCAATCGAAATTCATTATGATGGGTTCGCGTGGTTTATTGTCTTTTCAAGAAAGAGTGTGGGTGCCTAAGATGGGTGATTTCCGAAAGGTGCTCCTTGATGAGGCGCACAAGTCTAAGTATTCCATACATCCGGGTGCGACAAAGATGTACCATGATTTGAAGAAAGATTATTGGTGGCCGGGCATGAAACGCGACGTTGTTAAGTATGTTGAGCAATGCATCACGTGTTTGCAAGTTAAAGCCGAACACCAAAAGCCGTATGGTAAGTTGCAACTGCTAGAAATTCCTATGTGGAAGTGGGAGCATATTACCATGGATTTTATTACCAAGTTGCCAAAAACGGCAAGAACCCAATTTGATACTATTTGGGTGATTGTTGATAGATTGACAAAAAGTGCATTGTTTCTTCCTATTAAAGAAGCGATTACATCAGAGGCACTTGCGAAGATGTTCATTAAGGAGGTGATATCGAGACATGGCATTCCCGCGTCTATCATTTCGGATCGGGACACGCGTTTTACTTCTCGATTTTGGAAGAAATTTCATGAAGATATGGGTATGAGGGTAAATATGAGTACGACGTACCATCCTCAAACGGACGGTCAAACTGAACGTACGAATCAAACGTTGGAGGATATGTTATGTGCGTGTATTATTGACTTCGGTGGTAGTTGGGATGAACATTTACCTTTGGTGGAATTCTCGTACAATAATAGTTTTCACTCTAGTATTGGAATGCCACCGTATGAGATGTTGTATGGTAGAAGGTGTCGAACCCTGATTTGTTGGGGAGAAGTGGGACAAAGGGAAGTTGGGAGCTCCGACTTGGTATTGGAGACAAATGATAAAATCGTTATGATTCGGGAACATTTGAAAAAGGCGCAAGATAGACAAAAGTCTTATGCCGATAAGCGTAGACGTTTGATCGAATTCCAAGAAGGTGATATGGTGATGCTCAAGGTTTCGCCATGGAAGGGTATTATTCGGTTTCGGAAACGAGGAAAGTTAGCTCCTCGGTTTATTGGGCCGTTTAAGGTTTTAGCTCGTGTTGGTGAAGTTGCGTATCATTTGGAATTACCAGAAGAACTTGTGGGGATCCATAACACGTTTCATGTTTCCCACCTCCGTAAGTGTCTTGCGGATGATTTTTCATGGATGCCTTTAGACGAAATTGAGCTAAACAACAAGTTAGAATACGTTGAAGATCCAATTGCTATACTCGATGAGAAGGTAAAAATGTTGCGTAACAGAGAGGTGAGGACCTTTAAGGTCCAATGGCGTCGTAGTATAGGTTCCGAGTTTACTTGGGAGCCCAAAGAATTCGTGTTGGTTTACCTTCCCTCGTGTCATGCGGCTTGGATCGCGAGGACTCGCTCCGATTTAAGTGGGGGAGAGTTGTAACACCCCGATTTCCTGTGCGCGTCTAAAGGTACGTACTTTATCAATAGTACACTTAAAACCTGTTTGTTATGTGATTAAATGAGCTATGGTGTTAATTATCGTATAAGGGCATATGTGTTTATATATATATATATATATGTTTGAACCTTTGTTTTATGTTAAACTTTCGAAGTGACCAGGATAAGGCAAACGACACGGCAAAAGGGATCGCGCCGCGGTAAACAAAGCAAATCCAGATCAGAACTTGAGTTAAGAAGGGTCATTTTTCCTTCTTTATGTCGCGCCGCGACAAAGAAGCCGCGCCGCGGCACTTCTGCAATTCTGACTCCGAATTTTACTCAAATTAAATAGGGTTTAGGGGTAATTTGGTCTTTTTACATGTAGATCTGGTTGGAGCTTTTAATATCAACCACTTATCCTATATTCTCATTTCTTTTCCATTTTCTTTCATAAATTCCTCTCAAAACTTAAAATCCGCTTAGTTTATACTTGAGATTTGAAGAAAGAGTTTTGTGAATCAATCCTTGAAGCAAGAATTAAAGTTGTTCTCCTTGCTATTAGCTACAAGAGGATAGTTTTGGTAAGTCTCAACTTTAAGTTTCGAGTTTTATTTAGTTAAGCTAGGGTTTGGTTCATATGGGATTTGTGTGACCCATTTGAGGGTTAAATAGGTGGTTTTTGGGTTAGATTGTTGAAAGAAAACCCTAATTACCATAACCTAGGGTTTGGTCTAATGAAATGGGGTTTGTAAGTGTTAATGGTGTTGTAAGCATTAAATACACTTGTTAAATGTTGGTGAGATTGTGAATAGGTCATGTTTGACAAAGTTTGAATGTGTAAGTGTCAAAATGGGTCATATGAGTCAAAGTTGAACTAATTGGGTAAAATGGGTATGAAATACACCAAATTTATGTTAGTTGATGTTAATAGACCCTAATCACTAGCTTTTAGTGATTTATGACAAGGAATGGTCATTAATGGGCGGATTTAGTGTAGTTGAGTCATTTAATGCAATAGGGTCATTAAATGCTCAAGGGATAGAAGTTGGCGTTTAATTTAACTAGATTGTATGTAATAAATGTATAATGTAATAGGTACGTTACATTGAAGGGTTGCAAGCTAGGTTAGCTTTCACAAGAGACTTGAGGTGAGTGGAATGATTATGCATATGTGTATATAATGTATTTACTTGTACGAGATTCGATGTGGGTTTAAGTTCGGGCGATCGATACCACATCGGGTCAATATATGATATGGATTTAAGTTCGGGCGTTCGATGCCATGTCATGTATGTGTGTGGGCGTGTAGCGTGGGTTTAAAGTTCGGGCGTTCGATACCACATTACACGTGACGAGTGGGTTTAAAGTTAGGGCGATCGATACCACTCCGGGGTTAGTGTTATAATTGTTGTGCACTAACGGTTGTTGGGAACACCAATGGGAAATTCGAAGTACCATTCCTTTGTACTATTGGTTAACCATGGTTATGTGTTTGTTGTGTGGTGTTTTCACAATATTCGAGTTATATATGTTATCGTTGTGCTAGCTTGTGGCCTTGGAGATTTTGCGTTATGCCTTGCGTTGGTATGTCTTTTAAATTGCTAGCGTGTATGAGATAATTGTGTATGTGATTGCATGTAAGTAGGTTATATATGTATATGTATAATTATTGCATTCACTAAGCGTTAGCTTACCCTCTCGTTGTTTATCTTTTTAGATGCAGGCGCAGTTAAGGGCAAGGGGGTTATCGGACATTAGGTGTCCCGTGATGATGCTTTGTTGGAGTTTTGATGTTGGCCTAACGTTTTGGGTAGTTTAGTCCCAAACCATGCTCGAAGTGTCGTTTGGATTGTAAACTATCATTTGTAATGGGTCAAACTTGTACTAAATTTTATTCGTGGTCCTCGTGCCTTTTGTAAACAATTAATTGTTGTGCATTTTAAATGGAACTCGTGAAATGGGTTACATATTTATTTGGCATGTAATTGTGTTGTATAAATTTTTTTTTTATCGTATGGATTACGGGTTGGGTTGTTACATCTTTACATATGAAATGAATGCGACGTTGTTTTAAAGACTTATGACCACGTAACGGGACCTAAGTAGACGGCGCCGTCAATGACGATTTTGTCGGGTCGCTACAGATGGTATCAGAGCATTGGTTGTAGGGATTTAGAGTTCATTGGTGTCAACCCCGAGTCATAGGGTACATTAGTGAGTCTAGACTACAACCGGCGTATAGACTTGAAGTAGGACTTGCTTGACTACTTGTGCATTTATACTTGAACTCTCCTATTCGTACTAACTCTTATTTCGTCTTAATCTCACGTTGTTTAATTTGATTGACACGCTATCTTGACTTTATGAGGTAATGTCGAATGCACATATGAATTAGGGTAATATAATTGCCGGGATTATATTACGGTGACTCATATGGACGTCCCGACATTATAACATGAAGAATTTAGGGCGAGTCAAGGAAAAATTTTCTTTCTATCTTTATTCCATATTGAAATGTCCCGTTCTTATTGATTAAAAATGTTCCATATTAATTGATTTCGTTGCGAGGTTTTGACCTCTATATGAGACGTTTTTCAAAGACTGCATTCATTTTAAAACAAACCATAACCTTTATTTCATGAATAAAGGTTTAAAAAGCTTTACGTAGATTATCAAATAATGATAATCTAAAATATCCTGTTTACACACGACCATTACATAATGGTTTACAATACAAATATGTTACAACAAAATAAGTTTCTTGAATGCAGTTTTTACACAATATCATACAAGCATGGACTCCAAATCTCGTCCTTATTTAAGTATGCGACAGCGGAAGCTCTTAATAATCACCTGAGAATAAACATGCTTAAAACGTCAACAAAAATGTTGGTGAGTTATAGGTTTAACCTATATATATCAAATCATAATAATAGATCACAAGATTTCATATTTCAATACACATCCCATACATAGAGATAAAAATCATTCATATGGTGAACACCTGGTAACCGACATTAAGAAGATGCATATATAAGAATATCCCCATCATTCCGGGACACCCTTCGGGTATGATATAAATTTCGAAGTACTAAAGTATCCGGTACTTTGGATGGGGTTTGTTAGGCCCAATAGATCTATCTTTAGGATTCGCGTCAATTAGGGTGTCTGTTCCCTAATTCTTAGATTACCAGACTTAATAAAAAGGGGCATATTCGATTTCGATAATTCAACCATAGAATGTAGTTTCACGTACTTGTGTCTATTTTGTAAATCATTTATAAAACCTGCATGTATTCTCATCCCAAAATATTAGATTTTAAAAGTGGGACTATAACTCACTTTCACAGATTTTTACTTCGTCGGGAAGTAAGACTTGGCCACTGGTTGATTCACGAACCTATAACAATATATACATATATATCAAAGTATGTTCAAAATATATTTAGAACACTTTTAATATATTTTGATGTTTTAAGTTTATTAAGTCAGCTGTCCTCGTTAGTAACCTACAACTAGTTGTCCACAGTTAGATGTACAGAAATAAATCGATAAATATTATCTTGAATCAATCCACAACCCAGTGTATACGTATCTCAGTATTGATCACAACTCAAACTATATATATTTTGGAATCAACCTCAACCCTGTATAGCTAACTCCAACATTCACATATAGAGTGTCTATGGTTGTTCCGAAATATATATAGATGTGTCGACATGATAGGTCGAAACATTGTATACGTGTCTATGGTATCTCAAGATTACATAATATACAATACAAGTTGATTAAGTTATGGGTGGAATAGATTTATTACCAATTTTCACGTAGCTAAAATGAGAAAAATCATCCAATCTTGTTTTACCCATAACTTCTTCATTTTAAATCCGTTTTGAGTGAATCAAATTGCTATGGTTTCATATTGAACTCTATTTTATGAATCTAAACATAAAAAGTATAGGTTTATAGTCGGAAAAATAAGTTACAAGTCGTTTTTGTAAAGGTAGTCATTTAGTCGAAAGAACGACGTCTAGATGACCATTTTAGAAAACATACTTCCACTTTGAGTTTAACCATAATTTTTGGATATAGTTTCATGTTCATAATAAAAATCATTTTCTCAGAATAACAACTTTTAAATCAAAGTTTATCATAGTTTTTAATTAACTAACCCAAAACAGCCCGCGGTGTTACTACGACGGCGTAAATCCGGTTTTACGGTATTTTTCGTGTTTCCAGGTTTTAAATCATTAAGTTAGCATATCATATAGATATAGAACATGTGTTTAGTTGATTTTAAAAGTCAAGTTAGAAGGATTAACTTTTGTTTGCGAACAAGTTTAGAATTAACTAAACTATGTTCTAGTGATTACAAGTTTAAACCTTCGAATAAGATAGCTTTATATGTATGAATTGAATGATGTTATGAACATCATTACTACCTTAAGTTCCTTGGATAAACCTACTGGAAAAGAGAAAAATGGATCTAGCTTCAACGGATCCTTGGATGGCTCGAAGTTCTTGAAGCAGAATCATGACACGAAAACAAGTTCAAGTAAGATCATCACTTGAAATAAGATTGTTATTGTTATAGAAATTGAACCAAATTTTGAATATGATTATTACCTTGTATTAGAATGATAACCTACTATAAGAAAAAAAGATTTCTTGAGGTTGGATGATCACCTTACAAGATTGGAAGTGAGCTAGCAAACTTGAAAGTATTCTTGATTTTATGTAACTAGAACTTGTAGAATTTATGAAGAACACTTAGAACTTGAAGATAGAACTTGAGAGAGATCAATTAGATGAAGAAAATTGAAGAATGAAAGTGTTTGTAGGTATTTTTGGTCGTTGGTGTATGGATTAGATATAAAGGATATGTAATTTTGTTTTCATGTAAATAAGTCATGAATGATTACTCATATTTTTGTAATTTTATGAGATATTTCATGCTAGTTGCCAAATGATGGTTCCCACATGTTTTAGGTGACTCACATGGGCTGCTAAGAGCTGATCACTGGAGTGTATATACCAATAGTACATACATCTAAAAGCTGTGTATTGTACGAGTACGAATACGGGTGCATACGAGTAGAATTGTTGATGAAACTGAACGAGGATGTAATTGTAAGCATTTTTGTTAAGTAGAAGTATTTTGATAAGTGTATTGAAGTCTTTCAAAAGTGTATAAATAAATATTAAAACACTACATGTATATACGTTTTAACTGAGTCGTTAAGTCATCGTTAGTCGTTACATGTAAGTGTTGTTTTGAAACCTTTAGGTTAACGATCTTGTTAAATGTTGTTAACCCAATGTTTATAATATCAAATGAGATTTTAAATTATTATATTATCATGATATTATCATGTATAAATATCTCTTAATATGATATATATACATTAAATGTCTTTACAACGATAATCGTTACATATATGTCTCGTTTAAAAATCATTAAGTTAGTAGTCTTGTTTTTACATATGTAGTTCATTGTTAATATACTTAATGATATGTTTACTTATCATAGTATCATGTTAACTATATATATATCCATATATATGTCATCATATAGTTTTTACAAGTTTTAACGTTCGTGAATCACCGGTCAACTTGGGTGGTCAATTGTCTATATGAAACATATTTCAATTAATCAAGTCTTAACAAGTTTGATTGCTTAACATGTTGGAAACATTTAATCATGTAAATATCAATCTCAATTAATATATATAAACATGGAAAAGTTCGGGTCACTACACATATCACGATTAGTATTATTGAGAATACTAATCAATGATATTCTTACGTTTTCAAGGAACAATGGCTCACCGAGGTCTACATAACACTCCTCCCGAAACTCTCGAACGAGCTCTTCAACGAATGATAGCCACCGCTGTGGATGCGGCCATGGCTGGTCACTCCTCCAACAACAATAACAACAACACTAACCATGGAGCCAATAATTCAAACGAGGGGTGCTCCTACAAGAACTTCATGGCGTGCAAACCTCCCACTTTCGATGGAACCGGGGGACCGGTTGCTCTCACCCGATGGTTTGAACAAATGGAGGCCATTTTTAGAATAAGCGGTTGTCGGGACCAAGATAAGGTCAAGTTTTCCACCCTCACTTTCGCCGGTATTGCTCTCTCATGGTGGAACACGTATGTATAATCTGTGGGTACCGATGAAGCCCACACACTCTCTTGGACCGAATTAAGAGAAAGAATGATCACCGAATACTTCCCGCGCGAAGAGACTCGAAGGCTCGAACAGGGACTAAGAAATTTAAAAATGGTTCGAAATGAGCTCGAAGCTTACAATCAGCGGTTTGCCGAACTAGTCTTAATGTATCCAAACCTCATGACTCCCGATTCCCTAAGAGTTGAACTTTACATGGATGGTCTCCCTAAGAGCATTCGACACGGGGTAATGTAATCCAAACCTGCTAACCTACAAGTGGCTTTAATGATGGCCCATAAATCTATAGAAACAGTGGATGAAATTGAAGCACTGACACCAACGGCCGAGGATCAATAGGGCGGAAGCAAAAGAAAATGGGAAGCCTCCCCAACAAGCAACTACAACAACAACTTCACCAAGAAGCCTTTCACCTCCGACGGCAAGAAGAGTTATGCCGGAAATCTACCTTTTTGTGACAAGTGCCACAAGCATCACTTTGGTGAGTGTGGCAAACCATTTTGCAACAAGTGTCGAAGGAGTGGCCATTTGGCCAAATATTGTAAAAGTACCACCCCCGTCACTCCAAAGGTGCCCAACGCACACCGAATGGGTATTTGTTTCGAGTGTGGCCAATCGGGTCATTTTAAGAATGCATGCCCAAAGAAGAAAGCCAACCCCAATGCACGTGGCCGATCTCTCAACATCGACACCAAGGGTGCTCGAGATGATAATGAACTAGTCACGGGTACGTTTCTCCTTAATAACTCTTATGTTTCTTGTTTATTCGATTCGGGTGCCGATAAGAGTTTCGTATCCAAGGCTTTGACTCATGCCTTTTGCGTTTCACCACTCCCCCTAGATACTACTCATACTATTCAAGTGACCAACGGAAAACTATTACGTGCCGACAAATTTTATCGGGGTTATACGTTAAATTTATTAGGTAAAGAGTTTGAATTTGACTTAATGACTGTAGAACTAAGGAGCTCCAATCATATCCGTTAAAAAGAAAATGAATCCCTACATGTGTATCGATTATCGTGAACTAAATAAATTTCCGGTTAAGAACCGACATCCTTTTCCTCATATCAATAACCCCTTGATCAATTATAGGGATTTCGTGTACATTTCAAAATCGACCTCCAATCCATTATCATATTCATAGATGATGTCTTAAACTATTCAAGCAAGGAAGAAAACGAACAACATCTCCATCTTACGCTCGAACTCTAGAGAAGGAACAACTCTATGCCAAATTCTCCCAGTGTGAATTTTGGTTAACAAAGTCCAAATTTTAGAACATGTTATTAGTAGTCAAAGTATTAAAGTCGATCCCGCAGAAATCAAAGCCATACCTAATTGGGAGACCCTCACGATTCCGACTTATATTAGTAAATTTTTGGATCACGCCGGTTATAACGAAGATTTATTTCCGACTTTTCTGTATTCTCGTCATTTAACCTCGTTAACTCACAAAGGAAAGAAATTCGTTTGGTCCGTCGAACAAGAATCGACATTTAGTATCTTTAAGAAGAAGTTAACCACCGCACTTATCCTAACTCTTTTCGAAGGCACTGATGATTTTGTTGCATGTTGTGACGCCTCCAAACAAGGTTTTGGGTATGTGTTAATACCACGAAGGAAAGTTATTGCCTACTCTTCTCGACAATTGAAATCTCACGAACGATACTACTTGACACACAAACTTGAATTAAGAACCGTTGTCTTTGCACTTAAAATGTGGAGACACTATCTTTATGGGACCAAAGGTACCATCCTCACCAACCACCAAAAAGCCTCCAACACATTTTCGATCAAAAACAACTCAACACGAGACAACGACTGTGGACTGAAACATTAAATGATTAATATTGTGAACTTCGTTACCAGCCAAACTCGTGTAGCACATAATGGAACATGAAATATGAAAATATTTCTCAGTGAGCACCTGAAGGGCCTCCTCTCTCGACTCGAAATCAAGGAAACTGAAATTCGTCATTTTGCCTGAAGAATTGGAGTACTTAATTATGGACCCGATAAACATTCTCATCACCATGTACCACGTTACATAACTCTATTATTTCACTGTCGCTGTCTGATAGTACCGGAACCCAAGATGAAACACAATCCAAGGATACCCCCTTCTTCATCGACTTATCGTCCTTAAGCTTCTGATATATGGTCAGCTACTATTTAACACCAAAACATGTAACTATGTGTACTACCTCGTTTCTACCAAGTCTTGACATTTGATCACAAGATGCGCGACACAATTATATCAAAAATGAAAACTCCTCCTATCATTACACTCATACTTCCGTATAAGGAAATCTTATCATCTGATCTCTCAGTGGGGAGGGACCCCTCATACAATCCCATCTTTCACCACGAAGGGGAATGACCTTATTAAACGTATTCAGAAACCGACGAGATAGGAAAAACTTGCACAACAGTTCATTGAAGGGAATTCTTTTCCGACATGGTGTACCATTGTCAATTACCTCGGATCAAAATGCTCGTTTCACTTCTAGATTTACAAGAAGCTTTGAGAACACGTTTAGACATGAGTACCGCGTATCATCCACAAACTGATGGACCATGCAAACGAACGATTCAATTCTTCGAAAGACATGTTACGAACTTGTATTGTCGCCTTTGGCCGATTCCTCTTACAATGATAGTTATCACTCGTGCATTAACGCATCACCTTTTTGAAACTTTATATGGCCACAAATGTCGTTCTCCAATTCGTTGGGCCGAAGTAGGTGACATGCAAACCACCGGATTTGAACTCATTCAAGAAATAACCGTTGGGATCGTTCAATTCAGGAAAGGCTCAAGATGGCCCGTAGTCGCCAAAAGAGTTATGCCGATGTTAGACGTAAACCTCCCGAACTCCAAGGGAGTGACCGCGTAATATTGAGAAATCGCACCTTGGAAAGGTGTAATCCATTTCAGGAACGTAGAAAGTTAACTCCGCGATATATTGATCATTTTGAAAGCTTAGGGCGTATTGGACCCTCTGCATACCGTTTAGATCTTCCGACTCAATTAAGTTTCCGTTTATCCTACATTCCAGATATCAAACTTAGAGAAGTGTCCTGCGGAACAGGAACTTGTTACTCTTTTAGATGAGCTTACTATTAATGACAAACTCCACTTCATAGGAGAACCGTTTGAAATTATGGATCGTGAAACCAAACCTTGAGACAACGTAAAATCCCGACTGTCAAAGCTCGTCGGAATGCCCAAGGAAGTACCTTCACTTATTCGTAGAATTGGTAACGCGAGGTCTCGATGAAGAAACATCGACTACTACTTCCAACTAAATTTCGGGACAAAATTTCTTTTAAGGTGTGGGTAATGTAACATCCCGCATTTTTTCATTAAATTATTTTGACATCCCGCATTTCTTTTTGCATGCTCGATCTTGTTGTTTTAGTGTAACTAGCTTGAACTTGCAAAGTGTGTATTAAATCTTGAATTTTGGATGATTAAATGTTGTTGTTATGATAAAGTTCATGCATTAAATGTGTTACTAGCATCACTAACTTCATTTTGATGTGTAGGTTGATTAAGAAAACTTCATTAACATGATTATTGAATTTGTGATTTTGGGTTAGGGTTTGATAGACTTAAATATGAACTTTTGATGCATTGAATGCTATGAAATGTTATTGGTAAGTATTTAGTTGTATTGTATGTGTAATTTGTAGTGACCCGAACTTTTCCATGTTTATATACATTAATTGAGATTGATGTTTACATGATTAAATGTTTCCAACATGTTAAGCAATCAAACTTGTTAAGACTTGATTAATTGAAATAGGTTTCATATAGACAATTGACCACCCAAGTTGACCGGTGATTCACGAACGTTAAAACTTGTAAAAAAAACTATATGATGACATATATATGGTTATATATATAGTTAACATGATATTATGATAAGTAAACATATCATTAATTATATTAACAATGAACTACATATGTAAAAACAAGACTACTAACTTAATGATTTTGAAACGAGACATATATGTAACGTTTATCGTTGTAACGACATTTAATATATATATATATATATATCATATTAAGAGATATTCGTACATCATAATATCATGATAATATAATAATTTAAAATCTCTTTTGATATTATAAACATTGGGTTAACAACATTTAACAAGATCGTTAACCTAAAGGTTTCAAAACAACACTTACATGTAACGACTAACGATGACTTAACGACTCAGTTAAAATGTATATACATGTAGTGTTTTAATATGTATTTATACACTTTTGAAAGACTTCAATACACTTATCAAAATACTTCTACTTAACAAAAA
Organism: Rutidosis leptorrhynchoides; assembly: GCF_046630445.1. NCBI lineage: Eukaryota > Viridiplantae > Streptophyta > Magnoliopsida > Asterales > Asteraceae > Rutidosis > Rutidosis leptorrhynchoides. The sequence goes on from NC_092333.1 coordinate 173,292,539, forward strand.
TGCTTACAATTACATTCTCGTTCAGTTTCATCAACAATTCTACTCGTATGCACCCGTATTCGTACTCGTACAATACACAGCTTTTAGATGTATGTACTATTGGTATATACACTCCAATGATCAGCTCTTAGCAGCCCATGTGAGTCACCTAACACATGTGGGAACCATCATTTGGCAACTAGCATGAAATATCTCATAAGATTACAAAAATATGAGTAATCATTCATGACTTATTTACATGAAAACAAAATTACATATCCTTTATATCTAATCCATACACCAACGACCAAAAACACCTACAAACACTTTCATTCTTCAATTTTCTTCATCTAATTGAACTCTCTCAAGTTCTATCTTCAAGTTCTAAGTGTTCTTCATAAATTCCAAAAGTTCTAGTTTCATAAAATCAAGAATACTTTCAAGTTTGCTAGCTCACTTCCAATCTTGTAAGGTGATCATCCAACCTCAAGAAATCTTTGTTTCTTACAGTAGGTTATCATTCTAATACAAGGTAATAATCATATTCAAACTTTGGTTCAATTTCTATAACTATAACAATCTTATTTCAAGTGATGATCTTACTTGAACTTGTTTTCGTGTCATGATTTTGCTTCAAGAACTTTGAGCCATCCAAGGATCCATTGAAGCTAGATCCATTTTTCTCTTTTCCAGTAGGTTCATCCAAGGAACTTAAGGTAGTAATGATGTTCATAACATCATTCGATTCATACATATAAAGCTATCTTATTCGAAGGTTTAAACTTGTAATCACTAGAACATAGTTTAGTTAATTCTAAACTTGTTCGCAAACAAAAGTTAATCCTTCTAACTTGACTTTTAAAATCAACTAAACACATGTTCTATATCTATATGATATGCTAACTTAATGATTTAGAACCTGGAAACACGAAAAACACCGTAAAACCGGATTTACGCCGTCGTAGTAACACTGCGGGCTGTTTTGGGTTAGTTAATTAAAAACTATGATAAAATTTGATTTAAAAGTTGTTATTCTGAGAAAATGATTTTTATTATGAACATGAAACTATATCCAAAAATTATGGTTAAACTCAAAGTGGAAGTATGTTTTCTAAAATGGTCATCTAGACGTCGTTCTTTCGACTGAAATGACTACCTTTACAAAAACGACTTGTAACTTATTTTTCCGACTAGAAACCTATACTTTTTTGTTTAGATTCATAAAATAGAGTTCAATATGAAACCATAGCAATTTGATTCACTCAAAACGGATTTAAAATGAAGAAGTTATGGGTAAAACAAGATTGGATAATTTTTCTCATTTTAGCTACGTGAAAATTGGTAACAAATCTATTCCAACCATAACTTAATCAACTTGTATTATATATTATGTAATCTTGAGATACCATAGACACGTATACAATGTTTCGACCTATCATGTCGACACATCTATATATATTTCGGAACAACCATAGACACTCTATATGTGAATGTTGGAGTTAGCTATACAGGGTTGAGGTTGATTCCAAAATATATATAGTTTGAGTTGTGATCAATACTGAGATACGTATACACTGGGTCGTGGATTGATTCAAGATAATATTTATCGATTTATTTCTGTACATCTAACTGTGGACAACTAGTTGTAGGTTACTAACGAGGACAGCTGACTTAATAAACTTAAAACATCAAAATATATTAAAAGTGTTGTAAATATATTTTGAACATACTTTGATATATATGTATATATTGTTATAGGTTCGTGAATCAACCAGTGGCCAAGTCTTACTTCCCGACGAAGTAAAAATCTGTGAAAGTGAGTTATAGTCCCACTTTTAAAATCTAATATTTTTGGGATGAGAATACATGCAGGTTTTATAAATGATTTACAAAATAGACACAAGTACGTGAAACTACATTCTATGGTTGAATTATCGAAATCGAATATGCCCCTTTTTTATTAAGTCTGGTAATCTAAGAATTAGGGAACAGACACCCTAATTGACGCGAATCCTAAAGATAGATCTATTGGGCCTAACAAACCCCATCCAAAGTACCGGATGCTTTAGTACTTCGAAATTTATATCATATCCGAAGGGTGTCCCGGAATGATGGGGATATTCTTATATATGCATCTTGTTATTGTCGGTTACCAGGTGTTCACCATATGAATGATTTTTATCTCTATGTATGGGATGTGTATTGAAATATGAAATCTTGTGGTCTATTGTTACGATTTGATATATATAGGTTAAACCTATAACTCACCAACATTTTTGTTGACGTTTTAAGCATGTTTATTCTCAGGTGATTATTAAGAGCTTCCGCTGTCGCATACTTAAATAAGGACAAGATTTGGAGTCCATGCTTGTATGATATTGTGTAAAAACTGCATTCAAGAAACTTATTTTGTTGTAACATATTTGTATTGTAAACCATTATGTAATGGTCGTGTGTAAACAGGATATTTTAGATTATCATTATTTGATAATCTACGTAAAGCTTTTTAAACCTTTATTGATGAAATAAAGGTTATGGTTTGTTTAAAAATGAATGCAGTCTTTGAAAAACGTCTCATATAGAGGTCAAAACCTCGCAACGAAATCAATTAATATGGAACGTTTTTAATCAATAAGAACGGGACATTTCAGTTGGTATCCGAGCGTTGGTCTTAGAGAACCAGAAAATTTGCATTAGTGTGTCTTATCGAGTTTGTTAGGATGCATTAGTGAGTCTGGACTTCGACCGTGTTTTCTTTAAAAATGATTGCTTAACATTTTTGTTGGAAACTATATATTTTTAACATATGAATATTATGTGATATATTAATCTCTTAACGTGTTTGATATTATGTGATAGATGTCTACCTCTAGAACAAGTCCCATTGACTCACCTAATAATAATGAAGAGTCAAATGTAAATTGGAATGATTTGTGGACTGATTCACAAGTTCCCGAAGAGGAACCGGAAGAAGAGTCGGAACCGGAAGAAGAATCGGAACCGGAAGAAGAATCGGAACCGGATGAAGAAATAGAACCGGTGGGGGAAATAATAAAACGGTTAAGTAAAAGAAAATCCTCAACCAACCGACCAAAGTTAATTATGGTCAATGGTGTTTCCGCCAAGGAAGCAAAATATTGGGAGGATTACCAATTCTCCGATGAATCGGATTCCGACGAGAATTCCGATGATGTTATAGAAATTACCCCAACTGAATTTAAAAAGGCAAAAGAAAATAATAAGGGAAAGGGCATAAAAATAGAGAAATCTAATTCCAACCCCGATGAACTTTATATGTATCGTCAACCCCCGAAGTCCTTAAGTTGTAACAATGACCCGGGAACCTCTAAACCACCAGGTTTTTCTAAACCAATGTGGACAACGACGGCTCGTATTAGGGGAACATCATATATCCCTAGAAACTTGGCAAAACGAACCAAAACCGAAGAAGAAGAAACGAGCGAGTCGGAATAAGATAGTTGTATTCGTGTGGTGTAATATATGGAATATAGTGTTCTTATGCTTTATGATATATGTAAAAATTGCTTGTATTAATAAGTATTTTTTTTATGAATCTAACTCTTGTCTATTTTACAGTTTAAAAACACAAAATGGATAGACAACCCAATATTTTAAGAGACCTACCCGGAGACATGATTGATGAAATCTTGTCTAGAGTCGGCCAGAATTCTTCGGCACAACTATTTAAGGCGAGATCAGTTTGTAAGACATTCGAAGAACGTTCCAAGAATGTCTTGATTTATAAGAGACTTTCGTTTGAAAGATGGGGGATATCACATTGGGAAACCCATAAGTTACGATGTGTTTACTTTGACGCATATATTGCGGGGAACCCAAATGCTATTTTACGCAACGGGTTAAGAAATTATTTTGACTCAATATATCCGAATATTGGACTTCGTGATTTAGAAAAAGCGGCTAACATGCAACATAAAGAAGCATGTTATGCTTACGGATTAGTAATGTTCGCTTCTCACCAAAGTGAGAACAAGAACATCGGGCTACAACTATTAAACAAAACGTTTCCACAAGTGACGGAGTCGGTAATTGGGGTAAGAAATGAGGTTTTTAGATTATTACGGGACTGTTGGACATTACGTAACCCTCGTCCCTTTGATGACGTTACAACACGCTGTCTTATCAACGGCCATAACGGTTATGTTGCACAAGACCAAGGATGGGAAGTAGTCCTAGTAAAACCAGAATGCATGACTTGTTTCTGGACGTATGAATTACGTGTCTTTATTGCCTTTGCTGAACGACTTGTGTACTAGCTAGAATTGTCTTCACAACTATCTTGTATCAAAGTTATTGTGTGCTATATTTCATGCTTTATGTAAAATAAGCGGTATTGTAAGTTTGTAAAATATTGTATAAAAGTTTGAACGCGAAATATTATTATAATCAGTTTTTCATATAGAATTGTAGTAGTTGAATTGTATATTAGCTACTAAGTATGAACTTAACGGGTAGGTACTACCCGTATTTAAACTTATAAAACGCTAATATGAAGAAAAAGCTTTTATAAATGAGTTCATATTATGCTACGAAATACTATTAACTACTCTTAATATTCTGTATGATTAACTTGTTCCATTTAACTATTTTGAAGGAAATGGCACCGACTACTCGACACACCGTGAATATGAATGAAGAGGAATTCCGTACTTTTCTAGCTTCAAACATAGCCGCAGTACAGGCTGCGCTACATACCAACAATAACCTTGGAGCTAGCAGTACAGGAAATCGTGTAGGATGCACCTACAAAGAATTCACTGCCTGCAAACCTTTGGAATTTGATGGAACCGAAGGACCGATCGGATTGAAACGGTGGACCGAGAAGGTTGAATCGGTGTTTGCCATAAGTAAGTGTACTGAAGAGGACAAAGTGAAGTACGCTACGCATACCTTCACAGGTTCTGCGTTAACATGGTGGAATACCTATCTAGAGCAAGTGGGACAAGATGATGCGTACGCACTACCGTGGTCAGCATTCAAGCACTTGATGAACGAGAAGTACCGTCCCAGAACCGAGGTCAATAAGCTCAAGACAGAACTTAGAGGGTTACGAACCCAAGGATTTGATATTACCACGTACGAAAGACGATTCACAGAATTGTGCCTATTGTGTCCGGGAGCATTCGAAGATGAGGAAGAGAAGATCGACGCGTTTGTGAAAGGATTACCGGAAAGAATCCAAGAAGATATAAGTTCACACGAGCCCGCCTCCATACAACAGGCATGTAGAATGGCTCACAAACTAGTGAACCAGATTGAAGAAAGAATTAAAGAACAGACTGCTGAAGAGGCCAATGTGAAGCAAGTCAAAAGAAAGTGGGAGGAAAACGGTGATAAGAATCACCAATACAACAACAACAGCAATTACAACAATAATCGCAACAATTATCCCAACAATCGCAACATCAATCGCAACTACAACAAACGGCCCAATAACAACAACAACAACAACAACAACAGCAACTACAACAATCATCCCAACAACAATAATAACCGCAACAACAACAACAATCAGAAGCAACTATGCCAAAGGTGTGAAAAGAATCACTCGGGGTTCTGCACCAAATTTTGCAACAAGTGTAAAAGAAATGGTCATAGCGCGGCGAAGTGTGAGGTCTACGGACCAGGGGTTAATAGAACGAAAGGAACAAATGGTGTCGGAACGAGTAATGGCGGAGCAAGTAGTGTCGGAGCAAGTTATGCCAATGTAGTTTGTTATAAATGTGGAAAACCAGGCCACATTATTAGAAATTGCCCGAACCAGGAGAACACGAATGGACAAGGCCGTGGAAGAGTTTTCAATATTAATGCGGTAGAGGCACAGGAAGACCCGGAGCTTGTTACGGGTACGTTTCTTATTGACAATAAATCTGCTTACGTTTTATTTGATTCGGGTGCGGATAGAAGCTATATGAGTAGAGATTTTTGTGCTAAATTAAGTTGTCCATTGACGCCTTTGGATAGTAAATTTTTACTCGAATTAGCAAATGGTAAATTAATTTCAGCAGATAATATATGTCGGAATCGAGAAATTAAACTGGTTAGCGAAACATTTAAGATTGATTTGATACCAGTAGAGTTAGGGAGTTTTGATGTGATAATCGGTATGGACTGGTTGAAAGAAGTGAAAGCGGAGATCGTTTGTTACAAAAATGCAATTCGCATTATACGAGAAAAAGGAAAACCCTTAATGGTGTACGGAGAAAAGGGCAACACGAAGCTACATCTTATTAGTAATTTGAAGGCACAAAAACTAATAAGAAAAGGTTGCTATGCTGTTCTAGCACACGTCGAGAAAGTACAAACTGAAGAAAAGTGCATCAATGATGTTCCCATTGCAAAAGAATTTCCCGATGTATTTCCGAAAGAATTACCGGGATTACCCCCACATCGATCCGTTGAATTTCAAATAGATCTTGTACCAGGAGCTGCACCAATAGCTCGTGCTCCTTACAGACTCGCACCCAGCGAGATGAAAGAACTGCAAAGCCAATTACAAGAACTTTTAGAGCGTGGTTTCATTCGACCAAGCACATCACCGTGGGGAGCTCCTGTTTTGTTTGTCAAGAAGAAAGATGGTACATTCAGGTTGTGTATCGACTACCGAGAGTTGAACAAACTTACCATCAAGAACCGCTACCCACTACCGAGAATCGACGACTTATTTGATCAACTACAAGGCTCGTCTGTTTATTCAAAGATTGACTTACGTTCCGGGTATCATCAAATGCGGGTGAAAGAAGATGATATTCCAAAGACTGCTTTCAGAACACGTTACGGTCATTACGAGTTTATGGTCATGCCGTTTGGTTTAACTAATGCACCAGCTGTGTTCATGGACCTTATGAACCGAGTGTGTGGACCATACCTTGACAAGTTTGTCATTGTTTTCATTGATGACATACTTATTTACTCAAAGAATGACCAAGAACACGGTGAACATTTGAGAAAGGTGTTAGAAGTATTGAGGAAGGAAGAATTGTACGCTAAGTTTTCAAAGTGTGCATTTTGGTTGGAAGAAGTTCAATTCCTCGGTCACATAGTGAACAAAGAAGGTATTAAGGTGGATCCGGCAAAGATAGAAACTGTTGAAAAGTGGGAAACCCCGAAAACTCCGAAACACATACGCCAGTTTTTAGGACTAGCTGGTTACTACAGAAGGTTCATCCAAGACTTTTCCAGAATAGCAAAACCCTTGACTGCATTAACGCATAAAGGGAAGAAATTTGAATGGAATGATGAACAAGAGAAAGCGTTTCAGTTATTGAAGAAAAAGCTAACTACGGCACCTATATTGTCATTGCCTGAAGGGAATGATGATTTTGTGATTTATTGTGACGCATCAAAGCAAGGTCTCGGTTGTGTATTAATGCAACGAACGAAGGTGATTGCTTATGCGTCTAGACAATTGAAGATTCACGAACAAAATTATACGACGCATGATTTGGAATTAGGCGCGGTTGTTTTTGCATTAAAGACTTGGAGGCACTACTTATATGGGGTCAAAAGTATTATATATACCGACCACAAAAGTCTTCAACACATATTTAATCAGAAACAACTGAATATGAGGCAGCGTAGGTGGATTGAATTATTGAATGATTACGATTTTGAGATTCGTTACCACCCGGGGAAGGCAAATGTGGTAGCCGATGCCTTGAGCAGGAAGGATAGAGAACCCATTCGAGTAAAATCTATGAATATAATGATTCATAATAACATTACTACTCAAATAAAGGAGGCGCAACAAGGAGTTTTAAAAGAGGGAAATTTAAAGGATGAAATACCCAAAGGATCGGAGAAGCATCTTAATATTCGGGAAGACGGAACCCGGTATAGGGCTGAAAGGATTTGGGTACCAAAATTTGGAGATATGAGAGAAATAGTACTTAGAGAAGCTCATAAAACCAGATACTCAATACATCCTGGAACGGGGAAGATGTACAAGGATCTCAAGAAACATTTTTGGTGGCCGGGTATGAAAGCCGATGTTGCTAAATACGTAGGAGAATGTTTGACGTGTTCTAAGGTCAAAGCTGAGCATCAGAAGCCATCAGGTCTACTTCAACAACCCGAAATCCCGGAATGGAAATGGGAAAACATTACCATGGATTTCATCACTAAATTGCCAAGGACTGCAAGTGGTTTTGATACTATTTGGGTAATAGTTGATCGTCTCACCAAATCAGCACACTTCCTACCAATAAGAGAAGATGACAAGATGGAGAAGTTAGCACGACTGTATTTGAAGGAAGTCGTCTCCAGACATGGAATACCAATCTCTATTATCTCTGATAGGGATGGCAGATTTATTTCAAGATTCTGGCAGACATTACAGCAAGCATTAGGAACTCGTCTAGACATGAGTACTGCCTATCATCCACAAACTGATGGGCAGAGCGAAAGGACGATACAAACGCTTGAAGACATGCTACGAGCATGTGTTATTGATTTCGGAAACAGTTGGGATCGACATCTACCGTTAGCAGAATTTTCCTACAACAACAGCTACCATTCAAGCATTGAGATGGCGCCGTTTGAAGCACTTTATGGTAGAAAGTGCAGGTCTCCGATTTGTTGGAGTGAGGTGGGGGATAGACAGATTACGGGTCCGGAGATTATACAAGAAACTACCGAGAAGATCATCCAAATTCAACAACGGTTGAAAACCGCCCAAAGTCGACAAAAGAGCTACGCTGACATTAAAAGAAAAGATATAGAATTTGAAATTGGAGAGATGGTCATGCTTAAAGTTTCACCTTGGAAAGGCGTTGTTCGATTTGGTAAACGAGGGAAATTAAATCCAAGGTATATTGGACCATTCAAGATTATTGATCGTGTCGGACCAGTAGCTTACCGACTTGAGTTACCTCAACAACTCGCGGCTGTACATAACACTTTCCACGTCTCGAATTTGAAGAAATGTTTTGCTAAAGAAGATCTCACTATTCCGTTAGATGAAATCCAAATCAACGAAAAACTCCAATTCATCGAAGAACCCGTCGAAATAATGGATCGTGAGGTTAAAAGACTTAAGCAAAACAAGATACCAATTGTTAAGGTTCGATGGAATGCTCGTAGAGGACCCGAGTTCACCTGGGAGCGTGAAGATCAGATGAAGAAGAAATACCCGCATCTATTTCCAGAAGATTCGTCAACACCTTCAACAGCTTAAAATTTCGGGACGAAATTTATTTAACGGGTAGGTACTGTAGTGACCCGAACTTTTCCATGTTTATATACATTAATTGAGATTGATGTTTACATGATTAAATGTTTCCAACATGTTAAGCAATCAAACTTGTTAAGACTTGATTAATTGAAATAGGTTTCATATAGACAATTGACCACCCAAGTTGACCGGTGATTCACGAACGTTAAAACTTGTAAAAAAAACTATATGATGACATATATATGGTTATATATATAGTTAACATGATATTATGATAAGTAAACATATCATTAATTATATTAACAATGAACTACATATGTAAAAACAAGACTACTAACTTAATGATTTTGAAACGAGACATATATGTAACGTTTATCGTTGTAACGACATTTAATATATATATATATATCATATTAAGAGATATTCGTACATCATAATATCATGATAATATAATAATTTAAAATCTCTTTTGATATTATAAACATTGGGTTAACAACATTTAACAAGATCGTTAACCTAAAGGTTTCAAAACAACACTTACATGTAACGACTAACGATGACTTAACGACTCAGTTAAAATGTATATACATGTAGTGTTTTAATATGTATTTATACACCTTTGAAAGACTTCAATACACTTATCAAAATACTTCTACTTAACAAAAATGCTTACAATTACATTCTCGTCCAGTTTCATCAACAATTCTACTCGTATGCACCCGTATTCGTACTCGTACAATACACAGCTTTTAGATGTATGTACTATTGGTATATACACTCCAATGATCAGCTCTTAGCAGCCCATGTGAGTCACCTAACACATGTGGGAACCATCATTTGGCAACTAGCATGAAATATCTCATAAGATTACAAAAATATGAGTAATCATTCATGACTTATTTACATGAAAACAAAATTACATATCCTTTATATCTAATCCATACACCAACGACCAAAAACACCTACAAACACTTTCATTCTTCAATTTTCTTCATCTAATTGAACTCTCTCAAGTTCTATCTTCAAGTTCTAAGTGTTCTTCATAAATTCCAAAAGTTCTAGTTTCATAAAATCAAGAATACTTTCAAGTTTGCTAGCTCACTTCCAATCTTGTAAGGTGATCATCCAACCTCAAGAAATCTTTGTTTCTTACAGTAGGTTATCATTCTAATACAAGGTAATAATCATATTCAAACTTTGGTTCAATTTCTATAACTATAACAATCTTATTTCAAGTGATGATCTTACTTGAACTTGTTTTCGTGTCATGATTTTGCTTCAAGAACTTTGAGCCATCCAAGGATCCATTGAAGCTAGATCCATTTTTCTCTTTTCCAGTAGGTTCATCCAAGGAACTTAAGGTAGTAATGATGTTCATAACATCATTCGATTCATACATATAAAGCTATCTTATTCGAAGGTTTAAACTTGTAATCACTAGAACATAGTTTAGTTAATTCTAAACTTGTTCGCAAACAAAAGTTAATCCTTCTAACTTGACTTTTAAAATCAACTAAACACATGTTCTATATCTATATGATATGCTAACTTAATGATTTAGAACCTGGAAACACGAAAAACACCGTAAAACCGGATTTACGCCGTCGTAGTAACACTGCGGGCTGTTTTGGGTTAGTTAATTAAAAACTATGATAAAATTTGATTTAAAAGTTGTTATTCTGAGAAAATGATTTTTATTATGAACATGAAACTATATCCAAAAATTATGGTTAAACTCAAAGTGGAAGTATGTTTTCTAAAATGGTCATCTAGACGTCGTTCTTTCGACTGAAATGACTACCTTTACAAAAACGACTTGTAACTTATTTTTCCGACTAGAAACCTATACTTTTTTTGTTTAGATTCATAAAATAGAGTTCAATATGAAACCATAGCAATTTGATTCACTCAAAACGGATTTAAAATGAAGAAGTTATGGGTAAAACAAGATTGGATAATTTTTCTCATTTTAGCTACGTGAAAATTGGTAACAAATCTATTCCAACCATAACTTAATCAACTTGTATTATATATTATGTAATCTTGAGATACCATAGACACGTATACAATGTTTCGACCTATCATGTCGACACATCTATATATATTTCGGAACAACCATAGACACTCTATATGTGAATGTTGGAGTTAGCTATACAGGGTTGAGGTTGATTCCAAAATATATATAGTTTGAGTTGTGATCAATACTGAGATACGTATACACTGGGTCGTGGATTGATTCAAGATAATATTTATCGATTTATTTCTGTACATCTAACTGTGGACAACTAGTTGTAGGTTACTAACGAGGACAGCTGACTTAATAAACTTAAAACATCAAAATATATTAAAAGTGTTGTAAATATATTTAGAACATACTTTGATATATATGTATATATTGTTATAGGTTCGTGAATCAACCAGTGGCCAAGTCTTACTTCCCGACGAAGTAAAAATCTGTGAAAGTGAGTTATAGTCCCACTTTTAAAATCTAATATTTTTGGGATGAGAATACATGCAGGTTTTATAAATGATTTACAAAATAGACACAAGTACGTGAAACTACATTCTATGGTTGAATTATCGAAATCGAATATGCCCCTTTTTTATTAAGTCTGGTAATCTAAGAATTAGGGAACAGACACCCTAATTGACGCGAATCCTAAAGATAGATCTATTGGGCCTAACAAACCCCATCCAAAGTACCGGATGCTTTAGTACTTCGAAATTTATATCATATCCGAAGGGTGTCCCGGAATGATGGGGATATTCTTATATATGCATCTTGTTATTGTCGGTTACCAGGTGTTCACCATATGAATGATTTTTATCTCTATGTATGGGATGTGTATTGAAATATGAAATCTTGTGGTCTATTGTTACGATTTGATATATATAGGTTAAACCTATAACTCACCAACATTTTTGTTGACGTTTTAAGCATGTTTATTCTCAGGTGATTATTAAGAGCTTCCGCTGTCGCATACTTAAATAAGGACAAGATTTGGAGTCCATGCTTGTATGATATTGTGTAAAAACTGCATTCAAGAAACTTATTTTGTTGTAATATATTTGTATTGTAAACCATTATGTAATGGTCGTGTGTAAACAGGATATTTTAGATTATCATTATTTGATAATCTACGTAAAGCTTTTTAAACCTTTATTGATGAAATAAAGGTTATGGTTTGTTTAAAAATGAATGCAGTCTTTGAAAAACGTCTCATATAGAGGTCAAAACCTCGCAACGAAATCAATTAATATGGAACGTTTTTAATCAATAAGAACGGGACATTTCATAATTACCTACGAAACGGCGTAATATATGTGTGCATTTAATTCCCGAATCATCAATGTGCATTTATGATCTTGAATGCAATAAATGATGAACATTTAATGCGATTTTGGTTGTTATAAATGTTGGATTGATTGATGAAATGTGCTTAGTTGTGTTCCTCGTCAAAATATCTTTTCGGTGATATAAGATACATGTTTTCATGATTGTTTGCGGATCATAAATTGTGATTGTTTGAAGTTTGGTTCGTGCACTTGTGAAATTTCAGCAAGCAGGATCTGTATACCATTTTGGACGCCGTCCAGTCCTTCATTGCTGGACGCTGATAATGCTAAAAATGAACATATATTTCATAGCATTATCCTTCAAGAAAGACAAGATTTTAGTTGCAATTGTTCTATTTACAAGTTATATTCGTTTAAATAATAAAAGGTGAAGACAAAAGACAGATTCGACGAATTGAAGACTCAAATGACCAAAAAGCTAAAAAGTACAAAGTACAATCTAAGTGGTTCAAATTATTGATGAGAAACGTCTAAAAATGGTAAGAGTACAAACCGCAAAAAACAAAGTACAAGATATTAAATTATACGAAAAGGCTTTTGAAAATCCGGAACCGAGACATGAACCAACTTTCAGCGAACGACGCAACGGACCAAAAATTACAAGTCAACTATGCACAAGAATATAATATAATATATAATTAATTATATATATTATTATATATTATAATTATATGCAGCCCACATTTTGGATTTAATCTATGAGCTGGATTCCAGACCTCCGCACTCGCGAAGCTTTGATGAAGAAAACCTCTGCACTCGTGAAGCTCAACAGTGAAACGTGGGCCTATAAAAGGCCGCGCATTCTGATCGATTAAAAACACCTTTTTCTTTCTATCTATCTATGATATATTTATATTTATATTTTATAATTTTAATTTTAATTTAAGTTTAATAATAATAAGGTTATAGTGGCGAATGTTTTAAGTTTGTAAGTCAAAACTCTGTCCGTGTAACGCTACGCTATTAATACTCATTGTAAGTTATGTTCAACCTTTTTAAATTAAAGTCTCATAGCTAAGTTATTATTATGCTTATTTAAGCTGAAGTAATCGTGATGTTGGGCTAAATATTAAAGACGGGGTTATTGGGCTTTGTACCATAATTGGAGGTTGGACAAAAGACTGACACTTGTGGAAATTGGACTATGGGCTATTAATGGGCTTTATATTTGTTTAACTGAATGATAGTTCATTAATTTAATATAGAGATTTACAATTTGACGTATCTATAAATAACCATATACACTCGATCGGACACGATGGGCGGGATATTTATAAATACTAATAATCTTTCATTTGACCAGACACGGGAATGGTTTAATAGTCAATGGACTCATTAAAACAGTGGTGAATTATGTACAAGGACACTTGGCGTAATTGTTAACAAAGTATTAAAACCTTGGGTTACACGCAGTCGATATCCTGGTGTAATTATTAAACAAAGTATTAAGACCTTGTTACAGTTTAAGTCCCCAATTAGTTGGAATATTTGACTTCGGGTATAAGGATAATTTGACGAGGACACTCGCATTTTATATTTATGACTGATGGACTGTTATGGACAAAAACCAGATGGACATATCAAATAATCCAGGACAAAGGACAATTAACCCATGGTAATAAACTAAAATCAACACGTCGAACATCATGATTACGGAAGTTTAAATAAGCATAATTCCTTTATTTTATATCTTATCGCACTTTTAATTAGCGTACTTTTTAATTATCGCAATTTTATTTATCGTCATTTTATTTATCGCACTTTAATATATCGCACTTTAATTATTGTCATTTACTTTACGCTTTAAATTAAGTTATTTTTATTTTTAATATTTTACATTAGGTTTTAATTGTAACTTAAGTTATAAAATCGACAAACCGGTAATTAAACGGTAAAAACCCCCCCTTTTATAATAATAATACTACTTATTTATATATATATATATTTATATTTTACAATTATAGGTTAAAATAATTATAGCGTTAAACTTGTTTATTGTATCCCTGTGGAACGAACCGGACTTACTAAAAACTACACTACTGTACGATTAGGTACACTGCCTATAATTGTTGTAGCAAGGTTTAGGTATATCCACTTTATAAATAAATAACTTGTATAAAATTGTATCGTATTTAATAGTATTTGGTAGCAAATATATAACTATTTCGTACCCCTCTGCTTTAACATCAAGTATTTTTGGCGCCGCTGCCAGGGAAAATTCAACGCCAAAGCGAAACGCTATAAAAAAAAAGATTTTTATTAAGTTTTAAAGTATTTTTGTAAAAATATAAGTTTTAAATATTAAAAACAAAAATATAAAAACATGTAAAAAAATATATATCTATTTAGGTGTTTTAATTAAAAAGTTTATTTTTTTTAGAATTATAAAAATCTAATAAGTAATTGTTAAAATATAAGCTTTATTTAAGTTATATTTTATAAAAACTAAAAACATAAAAAAATTAAAAGTAAAAAAGTAAAAAAAAAATTCAAATATAAAAAAACTGAACTGGGCCAGTTTATTTTCGAAAACCAAAATAAATTTTAAATTAAAAACTGAACTGGGCCGAACTGTTTAAGCCCAACCAACGAACCCAATATTATTAAATTCCGCAGTCGCGGAGCTTTTCAGGTACAGAAAACCGCAGTCGCGGAGCCTGTTCTGGCAGGAAACCTAGTACGCCATTAATTACGGGATTAGGGTTTTATAATTTAATTTTTATTATTAGGGTTTGTATATTTAATTAGTATTTGTATTTAGTTTTAATTTATAATTTGAATTATTAAGTTTTAATATTATTATTAAGTATATAGATTAATACTTTTATAAAATAAAAATATAATAATAATATTTTTATAAAAATAAGTAATTTTATCATTTTTTTAAATTTTTTTTTGTATATTTTAATCGTTTAATTCATAATTTGTATATTTATCATTCGTAATTAGTTTTAAGATATAGTTTTTGCTGTAGTTATTTTTATTTCTAGATTTTTAGGCTTTGCCGTAAAATCCCTTAAGTGCTTTTCCATTAGATTAAGATTTAGACGCCTTAGAATTTTACGAAGTCGCTTATCGTTTTAATATTTTATAGATTTTAGTGCCTAATTAAGTTATTGCCATTTTGGATATAGAATTTCTTTTAAGCTTTAATACCTTTAGACGCAACTTTTAGTCTTAAGTTTTTTTTTAGAATTTTAAGTTTCAATGCTTTACTTTCTTATTATTATTTTTCGACCTTTTATTTTTCGACTTTTTCCGACGCACTCTTTTTCTTTCTTATTTCTCGATGCTCTAGTTTTTAGGACATAGATTTTTATTTCATAATTTCGACAAAAAATTATTTTAAGCGGTTAAATTGATAGACATCCAAAATTTTCTGGTTCGTAGTAATAGTTGGATTTGTTAGTGGCGAGTTGTGGGCTTCCGATTTAAAGGGTCCTGGCTACCTGCTGCATCTATTGGCTATTCGAAACGTGGGTAAAATCAGAAAAGTCTATTAATTTGATAACTTATATAATTTTTATCTTTTATAACTAATAGGATATTCAGTGAATGCACCGAGCAAAACGTTCACCACCTTTCATACGTTCACCACCTGTAACTTGATCAAGACATTTAGCCAATATTGTCGCCGTTGATTTTTCTTTAGAATCGTCATCTAGTCGACCAAGTACTCCAATTCAAATTTCCGATAATCCATTTTTTGAACCCAACCTCACAATTGAGAATCCGGAGGATATTCAGAGACAATTCAGAGATCCTGAACCACTAATCATTCCTCCTGAACCACAAATCACTCATCCATAGATTGTCAAGGAAGAAACCATTAAATCAGAATCCTCTAGTGATTCAGATTCAACAAATTCAATCATGGAAAATCTGGAACCTCTGAGTATGGAAGACCGAATGAGAGCTAAACGCACTGGCCAAGGTCACGCAATTACTCAACCAGACATTAATGCGCCAGATTATGAAATCAAAGGACAAATCCTACATATGGTAACTAATCAATGCCAATTTAGTGGTGCGCCGAAGGAAGATCCAAACGAACATCTTCGAACTTTTAATAGAATTTGTACTCTATTCAAAATAAGAGAAGTTGAGGATGAACAGATCTATCTCATGTTATTTCCCTGGACCTTAAAGGGAGAAGCCAAAGATTGGTTAGAATCATTACTTGAAGGGGCGATTGATACATGGGATGTCTTAGTTGAAAATTTTCTTAAACAATTTTTTCCGGCATCTAAAGCCGTGAGACTTCAAGGAGAAATTGTTACGTTTACACAAAAGCCAAATGAAACACTATATGAGGCGTGGACAAGATTTGGAAAGTTGTTAAGAGGATGTCCACAATATGGTTTAGACACTTATCAAATAGTACAAATATTCTATCAAGTATGCGACATCACTACAAGAAAAGACATCGATATACAGCTGGTCGTTCCATTATGAAGAAAACCGCAACTGAAGCTTACAAAATTATTGATAACACTGCTTCCCACTCACATGAGTGGTATCAAGAAAAAGATATCGTTAGATCATCTAAAGTGGCTAGAGCCAATTCTAGCCATGACTTTGATTCCATTTCCGCAAAGTTAGATGCTGTCGAAAGACAAATGAAAAAGATGACTAAAGTTATTCATGCAATATGAATTAGTTGTGAGCAGTGTGGAGGACCACATTTGACAAAAGATTGTCTCAGTATTGAATAAACAATGGAACAAAGAGAGAATATTTCATACATGAACCAAAGGCCTGGAAATAATTATCAGAATAATTATCAACCGCCAAGACCAAACTACAATCAAAACCAGAATTATAACCGAAATGTTCCATACAACAACCAACAAGGTCCTAGCAATCAACAAGTATTTAATAATACTTACAACAAGTAAAGACCTATTTTTCAAAATAAACCACCACAAACCGATGGTAAAAAGACAAATTTAGAAGACATGATGTCGAAGCTAGTTGAATCTCAAACTCAATTTTTCACATCTCAGAAACAAACCAATGAACAAAATACTCAAGCATTTAGAAATCAACAAGCTTCTATCCAAAATCTGGAACAAGAAGTAAGTAACATAGTAAGGTTGATAGGTGAAAGAAAACCAGGAAGTCTACCTAGCGATACAAATGCTAACTCCCAGAATGAAACAGCTAAAGCCATTACCACGAGAAGTGGTATTACACTTAAACCACCTGAAATACCTATAATTTCTGATGATTATATTCCTACTCCACATGAACCACAGCCTGAGCAAGATAAGGAAACAGAACTGGTAATTGAAAACGTTAATGAAGATAACGCAGTTAAGGCTAAACCTTATGTTAAACCATACCAACCACCACTTCCTTACCCGAGTAAAATGAGAAAAGAAAGGCTTGAAGTCGAGCAATCCAAATTCTTGGATATGTTTAAACAGATAAATGTCAATCTTCCTTTCATTGATGTGATTTCAGGAATGCCAAGGTATGCTAAATTCTTGAAAGATCTAAACACAAATAGAAAGAAAATGGAAGAACTCTCGGCTGTTACTATGAATGCTAATTGTTCTGCAGTGCTGTTGAATAAAATACCAGAAAAACTTTCAGATCCAGGAAGTTTCACAATTCCATGTTTTCTGGGTAGTCTTAGTTTAATAGAAGCATTGGCTGAATTAGGTGCTAGTATAAATTTAATGCCATATTCACTATACACTAAACTAGACCTTAGAGAATTAAAACCAACACGAATAACTATACAACTAGCTGATCGATCAGTAAAATATCCTAGAGGGATAATGGAGAACATGCTAGTTAAAGTTGGTACTTTAGTATTTCCAGTAGATTTTGTTATTCTGGACATGGAAGAAGATTATCGAGTTCCTCTCATATTAGGAAGACCATTCTTAAACACGGCTAAAGCAATAATAGACGTGTTCGGTAAGAAATTGACCCTAAGTATAGAGGACGAGAGTGTTACCTTTTTAGCTGATAGAGCCATGCAACAACCGCAATCTGCAGATGATACATGTTATTATATTCAAACTATAGATTCACATGCAGAATTGTTAGAAGAATTTCCAGAATTACAAGGAACAGGAGAATGTTCTTTAGGAGAAGGAACTGAACCAATTGATGAAGCTGAAATATTAGCTACACTCATGGCTAATGTGTAGTGACCCGAACTTTTCCATGTTTATATATATTAAATGAAATTTTTATTTACATGATTAAGTGTTTCCAACATGTTAAGCAATCAAACTTGTTAAGACTTGATTAATTTAAATATGTTTCATATAGACAATTGACCACCCAAGTTGACCGGTGATTCACGAACGTTAAAACTTGTAAAAACTATATGATGACATATATATGATTATATATATAGTTAACATGATATTATGATAAGTAAGTATCTCATTAGGTGTTTTAACAATGAGTTATATACATAAAATTGAGTTTATTGAATTAAGAAACTCGAAACGATATATATAACGATTATCGTTATAACAACGTCTTACTAAATACATATGAATCATATTAAGATATTGATACACTATGTTTAATCATGATAAATGATAAGTAAACATGTCATTAAGTGTATTAACAATGAACTACATATGTAAAAACAAGACTACTAACTTAATGATTTCGAAACGAGACATATATGTAACGATTATCGTTGTAACAACATTTAACTGTATATATATCATACTAAGATATATTAATATATCATAATATCATGATAATGTAATAATTTAACATCTCTTTAGATATAATAAACAATGGGTTAACAACATTTAACAAGATCGTTAACCTAAAGGTTTCAAAACAACATTTACATGTAACGACTAACGATGACTTAACGACTCAGTTAAAATGTATATACATGTAGTGTTTTAATATGTATTCATACACTTTTGAAAGAATTCAAGACACTTATCAAAATACTTCTACTTAACATAAATGCTTACAATTACATCCTCGTTCAGTTTCATCAATAATTCTACTCGTATGCACCCATATTCGTACTCGTACAATACACAGCTTTTAGATATATGTACTATTAGTATATACACTCCAATGATTAGCTCTTAGCAACCTATGTGAGTCACCTAACACATGTGGGAACCATCATTTGGCAACTAGCATGAAATATCTCATAAAATTACAAAAACATTAGTAATCATTCATGACTTATTTACATGTAAACAAAATTACACATCCTTTATATCTAATCCATATACCAATGACCAAAAATACCTACAAACACTTTCATTCTTTAATTTTCTTCATCTAATTAATCTCTCTCAAGTTCTATCTTCAAGTTCTAAGTGTTCTTCATAAATTCTATAAGTTCTAGTTTCATAAAATCAAGAATACTTCCAAGTTTGCTAGCTTACTTCCAATCTTGTAAAGTGATCATCTAACCTCAAGAAATGTTTCTTATTTACAGTAAGATATCTTTCTAATACAAGGTAATACTCATATTCAAACTTTGATTCAATTTCTATAACTATAACAATCTTATTTTGAGTGGAAATCTTACTTGAACTTGTTTTCGTGTCATGATTCTGCTTTAAGAACTTTCAAGCCATCCAAGGATCCTTTGAAGCTAGATCTATTTTTCTAATTTCCAGTAGGTTTATCCACAAAACCTGAGGTAGTAATGATGTTCATAACATCATTCGATTCATATATATAAAACTACCTTATTCGAAGGTTTAAACTTGAAATCACTAGAACATAGTTTAGTTAATTCTAAACTTGTTCGCAAACAAAAGTTAATCCTTCTAACTTGACTTTTAAAATTAACTAAACACATGTTATATATCTATATTATATGCTAACTTAATGATTTAAAACCTGGAAACACGAAAAATACCGTAAAATCGGACATACGCCGTCGTAGTAACACCGCGGGCTGTTTTGGGTTTGATAATTAAAAATTATGATAAACTTTGATTTAAAAGTTGTTCTTCTGGGAAAATGATTTTTCTTATGAACATGAAACTATATCCAAAAATCATGGTTAAACTCAAAGTGAAAGTATGTTTTCCAAAATGGTCATCTAGACGTCGTTCTTTCAACTGAAATGACTAGCTTTACAAAAATGA
Organism: Rutidosis leptorrhynchoides; assembly: GCF_046630445.1. NCBI lineage: Eukaryota > Viridiplantae > Streptophyta > Magnoliopsida > Asterales > Asteraceae > Rutidosis > Rutidosis leptorrhynchoides. The sequence continues at coordinate 173,313,191 of NC_092333.1, forward strand.
CTTGTAACTTGTATTTCTGACTATAAACTTATACTTTTTATGTTTAGATTCATAAACTTAAGTTCAATATGAAACCATAGCAACTTGAAACACTCAAAACGGATTTAAAACGAAGAAGTTATGGGTAAAACAAGATTGGATATTTTTGCTTGTTGTAGCTACGTGAAAATTGGTAACAAATTTATATTAATCATATCCTAGCTAACTTATATTGTATTATACATGTATTCTAATATATTATGTAATCTTGGGATACCATAGACACATATGCAAATGTTTTGACATATCATATCGACCCATCTATATATATTATTTGGAACAACCATAGACACTCTATATGCAGTAATGTTGGAGTTAGCTATACAGGGTTGAGGTTGATTCTAAAAATATATATACTTTGAGTTGTGATCTAGCCTGAGACGTGTATACACTGGGTCGTGGATTGATTCAAGATAATATATATCAATTTATTTTCTGTACATCTAACTATGGACAACTAGTTGTAGGTTACTAACGAGGACAGCTGACTTAATAAACTTAAAACATCAAAATGTATTAAAATTGTTGTAATTATATTTTGAACATACTTTGATATATATGTACATATTTGTTATAGGTTCGTGAATCGACCTGTGGCCAAGTCTTACTTCCCGACGAAGTAAAAATCTGTGAAAGTGAGTTATAGTCCCACTTTTAAAATCTAATATTTTGGGATGAGAATACATGCAGTTTTATAAATGTTTTAAGAAATAGACACAAGTAAATGAAACTACATTATATGGGTGAATGATCGAAGCCGAATATGCCCCTTTTGCTTGGTAGCCTAAGAATTAGTAAACCGATCTACTAATTGACGCGAATCCTTAAGATAGATCTATTGAGCCTAACGAACCCCATCCAAAGTACCGGATGCTTTAGTACTTCGAATTCGTTTTTATCATGTTCGAAGGATTTCCCGGAATGATAGGGGATATTCTTATATGCATCTTGTTAATGTCGGTTATCAGGTGTTCACCATATGAATGAATTTTATCTCTATGTATGGGATGTATATTGAAATATGAAATCTTGTGGTCTATTATTTTGATTTGATAATATATAGGTTAAACCTATAACTCACCAACATTTTTTGTTGATGTTTTAAGCATGTTTATTCTCAGGTGATTATTAAGAGCTTCTGCTGTTGCATACTAAAATAAGGACAAGATTTGGAGTCCATGCTTGTATGATATTATGTAAAAACTGCATTCAAGAAACTTATTTTTGATGTAATATATTCTTATTGTAACCATTATGTAATGGTCGTGTGTAAACGGTATATTTTAGATTATCATTACTTGATAATCTACGTAATGCTTTTTAAACCTTTATCGATAAAATAAAGGTTATGGTTGTTTTAAAAATGAATGCAGTCTTTGATAAACATCTCATATAGAGGTCAAAACCTCGCGACGAAATCAATTAATATAGAACGTTTATAATCAATATGAACGGGACATTTCATAATGGATATGAACCAACAACAAAAGAACTTCAAATGCTAAAATAGGAAGACAGATATCGATACAAATTATCGATAGAAGAACCACTGACATTAGAGTTAAAGCCACTTCCAAACCATTTGGAATACGCTTATTTACATGGTGAATCCGAATTACCTGTAATAATATCGTCTTCTCTTACGGAAAATGAAAAATCTCAACTCATTTCTATGCTAAAAGCTCATAAACCAGCTATTGCATGGAAAATTCATGACATTATAGGCATAAGTCCTTCGTATTGCACACATAAAATCCTTATGGAAGAAGGTCATAAAACGTATGTGCAACGCCAACGAAGACTAAATCCTAATATGCAAGATGTTGTTAAGAAAGAAATTATTAAACTGCTAGATGCAGGTTTAATTTATCCAATCTCGAATAGTCCATGGGTAAGCCCAGTTCAATGCGTACCTAAGAAGGGTGGCATGACTGTCATCACAAATGAAAAAATGAGCTTATTCCTACTAGGACTGTAACAGGATAACGTGTTTGTATTAATTATAGAAAATTAAATGACGCCACCAGAAAAGATCACTTTCCCTAACCTTTCATTGATCAAATTTTGGAAAGATTAGCCGGGAACAGTTACTATTGTTTTCTTGACGGTTTTTCCGGATATTTTCAAATTCCAATAGCACCCGAGGACCAAGAGAAAACCACGTTCACGTGCCCTTATGGTACTTTTGCTTACAAACGCATGCCATTTGGATTTTGCAACGCCCCTGCAACCTTTCAAAGGTGATGATGGAAATTTTTCACGACATGATAGAAGAATGCATGGAAGTTTTCATGGATGACTTTTCAGTCTTCGGTGATACTTTTGAAACATGTCTTGTTAATCTTGAACGAATGCTTATTAGATGCGAACAATCAAATCTAGTTCTTAATTGGGAGAAATGCCATTTCATGGTTAAAGAAGGCATCGTTCTTGGTCACAAAATTTCAAAGGAAGGAATTGAAGTGGATAGAGCTAAAGTAGATGTAATTGCTAAACTTCCACATCCCACCAATGTTAGAGGAGTTAGGAGTTTTCTAGGGCATGCCGGTTTTTACCGACGTTTCATAAAAGATTTTTCTAAAATTGCCACTCCTATGAATAAACTCCTAGAAAAAGATGCTCCATTCATCTTTTCGGATGAATGCATCAAATCTTTTAATATTGTTAAAGAAAAACTCACTAATTCGCCGATCATGATAACTCTAAATTGGAATCTACCATTTGAACTCATGTGCGATGCAAGTGATTTTGCAATGGGAGCCGTTTTAGGACAAAAGATTGAAAAATGATTTCAACCTATTTATTACGCTAGTAAGACGTTACAAGGAGCACAAACGAATTACACAACTACTGAAAAAGAACTCCTTGCTATTGTCTTTGCTTTTGACAAATTTCATTCATATCTCGTTCTAGCTAAAACGGTGGTCTATATCGACCATTCTGCTCTTAGATACCTATTTTCAAAACAAGATGCCAAACCATGATTAATCCGTTGGATCTTACTCTTACAAGAGTTCGATATTGAAATCCGAGACAAAAAGGGAGCAGAAAATCTCGCAGCTGATCATCTTTCTCGTCTTGAAAATCCTGAATTAGAAGTTCTAAATGAATCGGCCACACAAGATAACTTTCCTGATGAATATCTATTGAAGATAGATTATAATGAAATTCCATGGTTTGCAGACTATGCAAACTACTTAGTATGTGGATTCCTTGAAAAAGGGTTGTCGTACCAAAAACGAAAGAAATTCTTTAGTGATATAAAACACTATTTCTGGGAAGATCCACATTTGTTTAAAAGTTGTCCCGATGGAATAATACGCCGATGTGTATTCGGGGATGAAGCCAGTCAATTCTTAAACCATTGTCACATAGGACCAACAGGAGGGCATTATGTGCCTCAACTCACAGCAAGAAAAGTTTACGACGCTGGATTCTACTGGCCTACAATTTTCAAAGACACACACCTTCTTTGTAAATCCTGTAATGCTTGTCAAAGGGCCGGAAAAATAAGTCAACGTGATGAAATGCCACAAAATGTCATTCAAGTATGTGAAGTATTTGACGTTTGGGGTATTGACTTTATGGGTCCATTTCCAAAATCTCATAATAATCTCTATATTCTCGTTGCCATTGATTATGTATCTAAATGGGCGGAAGCACATGCTCTTCCAACTAACGATGCACGAGTTGTAGTCAACTTCTTAAAACGTCTTTTTACTAGGTTCGAAACACCGAAAGCTTTAATAAGTGATCGGGGTACTCATTTTTGTAACTATCAACTTGAGAAAGTTCTCAAAAGATATGGAGTAACTCATAAAATCTCAACCGCTTATCATCCACAAACAAGTGGACAAGTTGAAAATACCAACCGAGCATTAAAACGTATTCTAGAGAAAACTGTAGGATCGAATCCAAAGGAATGGTCCATGAAATTGGATGATGCACTCTGGGCTTTTAGAACAGCCTACAAAACTCCAATTGGAACCACACCTTTTAAACTCATTTACGGAAAAACATGTCATCTTCCAGTAGAAATTGAGCACAAAGCATTTTGGGCTTTAAAGACATGTAATCTTGATTTGCATGAAGCCGGACGTTTACGATTAAGTCAACTAAACGAATTAGAAGAATTAAGACATGAAGCATATGAAAATTCGTTAATCTATAAAGAAAGAACGAAGAAATGGCATGATAAAAGAATCAGAAGTTAAAAAGAATTTAAAGAAGGAGACAGAGTTCTTCTTTTCAATTCACGATTCAAGCTATTTCCTGGAAAATTGAAATCAAGATGGTCTGGACCATTCATAGTCAAAAGAGTTTTCCCATATGGAACAGTAGAATTAATAAATTCAAATGGGATTGAATTTAAGGTTAATGGTGTCAGAGTTAAACATTACATAGATAATCCAATGGAAGTTGAAGATGAAGTAAATTTCAATTTCGACACCACAGCTAACTAAGTGTAAGAAGGTTCGAATCTTTTAAGTATAATGTATATTTCTGTTAGAGTTAGATATTTTGTTTTCGTGTAGTTTTCGAGAATGGAATCCGAATGGTCTTTCCCTAGCAGACCCTAAAGAACTAGTCTTCTCCCTCCATTCTAAATTTTTATTTTTTTAGGTTTTACGAGATGAAGAATTCCTTTGATCTGAACCATGGTCTAATGCTACACACTATGCTTACTAAACGTAATAATGACATACTTCCGAGTGAACTGGTATCATTCATAAGAGAAAAAATGGACGAAGTGAGAAAAGAACTCAGGAAAGATCATCATAAGATACATTTTGGTAAAGGAAAATCAAAATCCGCAACAAAAAGAAGAGCACGACACCTTGAAAGATGTCATAAATGCGGAAAATGGTCACACGAAGGTAAATGTTCGAACAATCAAATATATTCAAATACCGAATTTGTTACTCTATGCAGAGAAGAACCGTTCATATGTTTAGAAGAAAAGTTATTGAAGAATCGAGGTTATGCTTATGTAGCTATGGAAAACATGATCACACGACTCTTCTATGAGTCGGTTAAAGCAGGTCTCTGAGAATTCTTTTTCACAGGTAAGTATGTACAGTTTTTATATTATTGCTTTTAACCTTTTGATAATAAACGCTGAATCGTTCGCTAAAAAGTATTAAATTGATATTCAATAAAATTAGGTATGCGAAACCGAAATTATTGATACCATACAAAAATTTATTACATCACTGCGAAATTTACCGTTTATTCTTAAGGTATAAATATCTTTAATCAATCAATCCAAAATATTTCAGAAATTTGTCAGGAGTAAAACTAGGTAATATAGCCGAAATTACTTTACCCAAAAGAGGGGCGTATATTTTTGATAATATTTGATTGATTAAAGTGGGATAAAAGACCAAAAAGATTTTTAATTTTATTTTTACCTTATTTTTAAAATTAATATATAAATATTAAATTATTATTGTAAATTTTTTTAAATCAATATATTTAAGTTTTTAAATATTTTAAAAATTAATATTTTCGATATAAGTTTGTAAAATTAATGTATAAAAATAATGATAATATTAATATGAATTTTTAATTTTATGCATTTTAAATTTAAGTTTGGTGTGAATTTAAAAACAAAAATCTACATTATTTTATTAAGTTAAAATTTTGATATTTAAAATTTATCGTGAGTTGAAGACTAGGTCGTTGAACCGAAATTGCTTTTCCCGAGGGCGGGATGAGAAATTTTGTTATCATTATTTTTAATCTTATTGATTTAAAGTATGCCAAAAACATTTAAAAAACCCAAAAATCTTTGCTTTTAAAACAAACGCCAATATGTTTGGAAACTTTGGTAAAATTTTAATCATCTTTTTACACTAATCACCCTCAATAATTTAAATTGTTATTGATTTCTTGCAAATGAGGGCATTGCAAGATCTTAAGTGTGGGAAGGGGTTAAATTCTTTCGGATTTTTAAATTTAAATTAAACACTTGGTTACCATAAAAAATACTAGTAACGCAGTAGTTGTATTAGAATCTAGTGCTCTCTGATAATAAAGAACAGCCATAGTCTTATATACTGACTACCCAATTCTAGTAAAATGTTTCAAAATTTTTAACTAAATGAACTCAAAATCATGTTTATACATATTTATGAACGATAAAACTAGGTGTTAACACCGAAATTATTGTTACCTCGGAAAGGACATAAATTGAGAAACAACTCAAAACGCTTGAATTCATTTAAAATGGAATAGAAGAGAATTAAAAGGCAAAGAAAGAAAAATAAAAGCCAAGTGTGGGAAAAATTTACCAAGTTATTTAGAACATATATTACATATTTTTGTACAAATAATTGAAAATACTTTTGTTTTGAACAATATTAATCAGTTTTACCCAGTTTATTGTAATATAAATAGAATTTATAAGGAAGTAAAGTCTTTCGAGAAAAAAGACACGCACTTCTTGATTTAGGTCAGGAAGTTGTCGTCCAGACCAGTTGTAGAGTCTACGAAAAACCTTGAAAAGTTTTCTCGAAAATCGGTTGGAAATCCACAGACCTCAGCATCAAATAGGATCGCCAAGTGGTCAGACTTATCCTAACCATGAGAGGATCTGTCTCGTACAATGAGGGGGGGGGGGTACCGTGCAAATTAGCTTATAAGACTAATGAATCAGATCCCCAGAAAGGATAATCTCCTTAAAAGATCAAAAATCAGCTTTTAAGCCTGATATTACTCAATCCTTGAGATTGACCTTAAAGATTGAGAATTCAAACTCATGAAATTCAATGATATCTAAACTCGAGCTTGAACGAGAAAATATTTTGATCAAATTACAAACCGATTTGTTTTCTGAAACCCTATTTTCAATGCGTTCATTACCATTGAACGTAAAATCCTAAGAATTCACCGGAATTCATTAGGTCACCTGAACCAAATCGGGTGTCAACCGTAAGAACGGTGGTTGCATAGCATGGTTGAAGAAAGGACCTTGTGCCAGACCGAAAAACTATAGGGTGATCTTTACTATTGCTCCTACCAAGGATAGTAATTGCATCTGACACGATATAGACCATAATCAAAAGCATGTCACGAGACATTGCCTTAACAGTTGCTTGTTCAATGCTTTCCTTTACAACCGGACGGTAGTTTACCAAAAGGTAATATACGGAGCAAGTATACTGGACGTGTTGCTTTCCTAATACAAGGTTAGCAAGTGGGTGACACAAAACCTTAAGTTTTGAGCTAAAATTTTCAAATCTGAAACCTACAAAACCCACAAAAACATTTTACAAACACCGGTGAAGGGTTATTCTGGAAAACTTATCTAGGGTAAAAACTAGATTGAATTTTCAAAAGATCAAATATTTTCATAAAGATTCAATTTCCTAACGGATCTAAATTTTCATAGTCATGTGGGACTGTAAACCACATCGTTATTATCATTGTTTATATCGCCGTATAGAAATCACTGATGTACAAAGTGTGAAGAATAAAGAAGTGATTCTAGTAAAGTTTTATTCAAGATCTATATTTCTTGAGGACAAGCAACGCTCAAGTGTGGGAATATTTGATAATGCTAAAAATGAACATATATTTCATAGCATTATCCTTCAAGAAAGACAAGCTTTTAGTTGCAATTGTTCTATTTACAAGTTATATTCATTTAAATAATAAAAGGTGAAGACAAAAGACAGATTCGATGAATTGAAGACGCAAATGACCAAAAAGCTAAAAAGTACAATGTACAATCTAAGTGGTTCAAATTATTGATGAGAAACGTCTAAAATTGGCAAGAGTACAAGCCGCAAAAAGCAAAGTACAAGATATTAAATTATACGAAAAGGCGTTCGAAAATCCGGAACCGAGACATGAACCAACTTTCAGCGAGCAACGCAACGGACCAAAAATTACAAGTCAACTATGCACAAGAATATAATATAATATATAATTAATTATATATATTATTATATATTATAATTATACGCAGCCCACGTTTTGGATTTAATCTATGAGCTGGATTCCAGACCTCCGCACTCGCGGAGCTTTGATGAAGAAAACCTCCACACTCGCGGAGCTCAACAGTGAAACGTGGGCCTATAAAAGGCCGCGCATTCTGATCGATTAAAAACACCTTTTTCTTTCTATCTATCTACGATATATTTATATTTATATTTTATAATTTTAATTTTAATTTAAGTTTAATAATAATAAGGTTATAGTGGCGAATGTTTTAAGTTTGTAAGTCAAAACTCTGTCCGTGTAACGCTACGCTATTAATACTCATTGTAAGTTATGTTCAACCTTTTTAAATTAATGTCTCGTAGCTAAGTTATTATTATGCTTATTTAAGCCGAAGTAATCGTGATGTTGGGCTAAATATTAAAGACAAGGTTATTGGGCTTTGTACCATAATTAGGGTTTGGACAAAAGACCGACACAAATGGAAATTGGACTATGGGCTATTAATGGGCTTTATATTTGTTTAACTGAATGATAGTTCATTAATTTAATATAGAGATTTACAATTTGACGTATCTATAAATAACCATATACACTCGATCGGACACGATGGGCGGGATATTTATAAATACTAATAATCGTTTATTTAACCGGACACGGGAATGATTTAATAGTCAATGGACTCATTAAAACAGGGGTGAATTATGTACAAGGACACTTGGCGTAATTGTTAACAAAGTATTAAAACCTTGGGTTACACACAGTCGATATCCTGGTGTAATTATTAAACAAAGTATTAAGACCTTGTTACAATTTAAGTCCCCAATTAGTTGAAATATTTGACTACGGGTATAACGATAATTTGACGAGGACACTCGCATTTTATATTTATGACTGATGGACTGTTATGGACAAAAACCAGATGGACATATCAAATAATCCAGGACAAAGGACAATTAACCCATGGTAATAAACTAAAATCAACACGTCGAACATCATGATTACGAAAGTTTAAATAAGCATAATTCCTTTATTTTATATCTTATCGCACTTTTAATTATCGTACTTTTTAATTATCGCAATTTTATTTATCGTCATTTTATTCATCGCACTTTAATTTATCGCACTTTAATTATTGTCATTTACTTTACGCTTTAAATTAAGTTATTTTTATTTTTAATATTTTACATTAGGTTTTAATTGTAACTTAAGTTATAAAATCGACAAACCGGTCATTACACGGTAAAAACCCCCCTTTTATAATAATAATACTACTTATATATATATATATATATATATATATATATATATATATATATATATATATATATATATATATATATATATATATATATATATATATATATATATATATATATTTATATTTTTACAATTATATGTTAAAATAATTATAACGTTCCTGTGGAACGAACCGGACTTACTAAAAACTACACTACTGTACGATTAGGTACACTGCCTATAAGTGTTGTAGGAATGTTTAGGTATATCCACTTTATAAATAAATAAATAACTTGTATAAAATTGTATCGTATTTAATAGTATTTCGTAGCAAATATATAATTATTTCGTACCCCTCTGCTTTAACATCAGATGCCGTCCAGAACTTTTGGACGCCGTCCAAATGAATTGCCAGGGACTGTCCAACTTGGTCATTTTTCGTTTAATTCTAACTATGCTACGCACCTCCGATTAACATGTAACTTGTTTTAACATGCACATATATGTATATAAAACTCAGAAAAATTGTCCGAGACCTGACCCGAACGTGTTGACTTTTTGGTTGACTTTGACTTGACCAAAGTTGACTTTTATTCAAACTTAACCGAATACTTATGCAATCATTCTCACATGCTTTTATACTTGAATCTTGCATGAAACTTGACAATTTAACGCACATGCTATATTAATCGAGTCGTAACGAGCCATAGGACTAATTGAACACTTTGACCGACCGTGTTTACCGATATTGATACAACTTATTTGTTTAGGTCAAGACTAGCATTTGTTCTTGCACACGTTTACTTTGTGAAGTACCTATTTTACTCATGCACTCAAGGTGAGATCATAGTCTCACTTTTACTCTTTTAAAATTACATTTGGGATGAAAAAACATAAACGTTTCGTTTTACAAAGTGAACACAAGTACGGAAACAAACATTCTACGTACGAGTTAGAACAAAAATCCTCAATTCGATTATCATTAGTTACACTTTCCGGGTGTAAGCGAGAACTTATGTTGTATGGCCATATGGGTTTGACACTATGTTCGCTACCGTTATTCGGTGTAAGCGACAACTTATGTTCGCTACCGTTATTCGGATGAAATATATTTTCGAAAATAAGTGTAGGTTCTAACACTATGTGATGGGGTAACGATAGTTAAGCCTTGATAATTGGGTGCTCGTGATAACAATTTTTAGAATGATTTTACTATTAATTCAACGTTATAAATCTTGTGGTTCAACTTACTTACTTACGTACTCACTTACTAAACCTATGATTTCACCAACGTTTTCATTGACAGCTTTTCTATGTTTTTCTCAGGTCCTTGAACGATATGTGTTACATGCTTCCGCACTCTATTTTGATACTTGCTTGGATGTCGAGTATACTTGCATTACATGGAGCATTTTTTGACTTTACATTAAATCGTGTCGCATAAGTTTCAATTGTACTTAAAAACGTTGTATCGTATTAGTCCTTGAACTACTTTGTAAACTTTGAAACATCTTTACATATGAAATGAATGCGACATATTTTGGTCAAACGTTGTTTTAAAGACTTAAGACCACGTAACGGGACCTAAGTAGACGGCGCTGTCACTGACGATTTTGTCGGGTCGCTACATTCAATACTTCCATAATCACTAACACTAGTGATTATACTCCATTTACAAGCCTAAAACAAAGCTAAATCATTTACCAACCCAAAACCTGCCAACATCAACTTTAAACCCAAACAATAACATCAATAAACTTACTTCTTAAGTTTAAGTGGGTTTCTTGACAATTTAAGTTCAAACCCAACATTGAATCTCAAATCAAACAATGAAACTCGGAGTTAGAACTTACCAATACAACCACAACGTAGCCACGAATGAGATGAACAACTTTAACACTTGAGCTTTCACCTGAATCGACCTTCTTCTTCCCCAAATCGAGCTCTCTCCCCCTAAAACTCTAACTCTCTCTCTAGAATGAAGGTGTGTGGGTGAAAGAGTAATAAATGAGATAGGGATAAGCTTTGGATCAGTTTTTATGGCCTCAAACCGTCTACAAAGTGAAAAGACCAAAATACCCCCAAAATACCCCTTTAAAAACGAGCTGGAAAACTGAATCAGGCCACGTGTCGCGTTTCGCGACATTACGTCATGTTTCGCGACATTACATCGCATTTTGCGACAAACAGAACGCGACAAAGATCACCAAAACGCGACAGATTGATCAGGTCGAGGAGTTTTCAGGGTGTCGCATTTCAAACACGCCTGTCGCGTTCCGCGACGTGCCTAGACGCGATACTCATGCCCAAAACGCAATGGTTTGCCAGTTTAGTCCATTTTCCAACATTTAAACCATTTACAATTGATCACAGTTAAAGTTAAACATTCACAAGGTTAAATACGCACCTATGGACCATGTATGAGGAAAAACGGGGTGTTACAAAAGGGTTCTCCATTTTCATCAGCATTGAGCAAAGTCCTCATTGGGGTTGACATTGTTTTCAAATCAGTCATTTTAAAATGTTTTAGCATATCGTGAATGTATTTGGTTTGACTGATAAAAATGCCATTTGGCAATTGTTTGACTTGTAACCCTAAGAAGAATCTGAGCTCATATAGCATGCTCATTTCGAATTTGTTGGCCATTAGGTCACCAAATTTGTTGGCCATTAGGATGTGACCGTGATGTTTACGGATGAAGAGAGTTGTGTCAATTGTTCTATGAGAGAAGTCATTTTCCAACAAATGCTTTGTCAAGGTCTCGTACCATACTCGTGGAGCTTGCTTTAGACCGTACAAAGCTTTCTCTAAGTAATACATGTGGTTTGGATGAATCGGATCAACAAAATTCAGGTTGATCAACATAAACTTCTTCTTGAAGATTACTATTGAGAAAAGCAGTCTTGACATCTATTTGAAACACCGTAAACTTCTTGTAAGAAGCATATGCAAGAATAAGACGAATAGCCTCAATCCTTGCTACTGGAGAAAATGTTTCATTATAGTCAATACCCTCTTATTGTTGGTATCGTTTGGGCATGAGTCGTGCCTTGTTTCGCACCATAATTCCATCAGAATCCTTTTTGTTTTTGAAAATCCTCTCAACCCCGATTGGTTGTTGACCCAGTGTTCTTGGAACTACCATACTTGCAAATGATCAAATTGACCTATTTCTTGCATTGATATGACCCATTTAGGATCAAGTAAAGCTTGAGCAACCAAAGTCGGTTCAATCTTACTAAGAAAGGTATTATACAAACACAAATTGCGGGTATCCCTTCGAGTTGTAACAGGAGCATTAGCATCACCATTATTAAAATCAGTTGGATGACTCTTATTCCATCGGCTGGTACATGGATGAGGGTCATGAGAAACATTATCAATTGAAACAGCAACCGTTGTTGAAGTAGAGCCAGGATCCTTATGTGCCGAAGCAACAATGTCCAATGATTCTAATTGAATAACCGTAGAAACATCTGGAGTTGAATCAAGTGATGCATCCTGAATCGGATCAATATTTACATCTGGAGGCGAGAGAGAAGATGAATAATACCGCACTTTTATCCTTACCCGCCCTCACGGCGACTCACACACTTCCACTGACATCACCGACAACATCAGATGTTGCTGCTACTATTCCAATTGTTACTTTTCCACCATCACCCCCACTTTCACCAAATTATTATGATGCTTTGGAGCAAGAATATTTTAGTCGTATGTTTTCTAGAATAAATATTGACGTTCTTCGACGTACTTCTCTTCAAGCAATGTTTCGTGCTAGAATACCACATCTAATGACTTCTTGATCTTCTCCACTATGACCTCACCGTGATGATGAACATGACGATTGTAATCCTCAGAATAGCCATGACGGGGAGATAGGAGTAGATGGAGAATTTCTTACGCTGAATATTTCCACTAGGGGTGGTGGTACGAGGTGCTTCAACTTCATCACTTGTAGAATCAGAAATATCAACTACATCATCATTTCCCCAATGTTGACTAGACGAACCAGCCTCATATGTTGAGCATTGAAAAACACCGAACCCGTAACTATGTCTATTCTCCCCCTCATGAAGATTGTCGGGATCGAAATCATCATGGTCAGGCATATGTATTGGTCCAGGTGACTTACATGGTGATAGAGGAAATACTACCCTTGCTTGTTCAAGATACATCATCATTGTGTCACGAACTTCATCAAGATCAGTACGTTTAGAAAATTCATCAAGGTATAGTTCCTAAACCTCATTGTCAGAGAGACATTAAAATCCATATATGTTGGAATTCCTAGAAGGTGGCCTAGTTGGTGAAACAACAGTGTAAGTAGGAGCCGCTGCAGATGATGTCCGAGAATTCTATTTCCACTAGGGTGGTGGTGCGAGGTCTGCTTCAACTTCACAAGCGGTTAATGTTGAATCTGAGGCAATGCAAACTCATGATGATGTAGTTAAGAATGCAGAGCCTGAGCAAGTGATTATTCCAATTTTACAATCAACTCAAGCTGAGGTTGAAGGTGGACAAGTTGAAGAGGATTTGAACTTAAGTGATTTTTATCTTGAGGAAACGGATGATGATGGGTTTGTAATTTTAAGCACTATATCTTCTCTTTCTACTATACCTGATGATGTAGAGATGGTTGATGAAGGGAATCCTGAACTAGATATTCAAAGTGATGATGAAGAGGATTCTAATAATGAAGATGGCGCAGATCAATATGAAAGCCCATACGTGGATGAAAAATTTAATCATATTGAAGATGATAATGCTCCAACTGAAAATACAACGAATTCTTCAGAACAATCTGTATCATCCAGTTCAAATCCAACAAATGAAAATGAGAGTTCAACTCCTGGTGCAACAACTTCAAGTTCTACAATGAATTCCTGGTTCAAATACAACAACGGTTTATTTTTCAAAAATCGGGATCATCGACTGCAGTTGGGAGTTGAACATGATTTCATGACTTTGAAAAACACATTCATCGAGGAAAATGCTTATAAGATCTTCTGCATAAATGAGATGCCAATAAGTGAAAGGTTTACCAATATTAGTTCACAATTGCTTCCAGCTAATGAAAGGAACTGGTATCAGTTTATGTGGAGAAAACATATCAATCGAAATGAAGATGATTTGTGGTTACAATGAAAGTACTGGATATCAGAAGTGTTAGATATTACTTGAGTGGGAGTAAACATAAGTGTGAAGAAAGACGTCATCAGTCAGTTTCATGTTATCAGAGAAGACGAGAAGGAGTACAAGTTTCATGTTATCACAATTCGACCTTATGCTAAAACTCAAGCTTTGGAAGCTGGAAAGAGATACATGATGGAGACAATTGAACTGATGAGACATGAGGACTCTCAAATCAGTCTTGAAGCTAAAAGGAAAAAGATTCGAATAACATGTCCGGATCAATTTCTAGTGGGACTGGAGGACATGGGAATGTTTCAAATATAATTCGAACCCGAAGGGTTTGTGTTTGTTAATTCTCAGAAAGAAAAGGTGTTCATCAGAACGAAAGAGCTAAACAAATATTCAGATGGTACACTCAAAGCTGCATTGAAGTATCTTAAGTTCCGTCAAAGCGAGTTTGATGACATTGACATGAAAATGGGTCTTGGAGAGTTCATTAAGCATATCAGAGATAGTCTGAAACTCCGGATCCGAACTAGACAATTTGAGATTCTTTGTGGCCAAAGGAAAAAAAGATATTTCAAAGAAATGGATGAATATTCATTACACGAGGGAGATCCAAGAAAGCCATGGGGAGTCTGGAAACCTTCTAAGAAGATTTCAGATAATCAGATTGGATTTTCCGACCCCACTGGCACAAGATGGAAAGCTACGTTTGGACCTCTCAAGATAACACAATAGGATTACATTGTAATTTTCACATTTAACACTAAGGGGGAGATTGTTAGGACCCCAAAGTGTGTGTAGTGTTAATGTGAAACAAGCCTAAATGATGGTTCCTTAGAAGAGGGCTATATAAGGAACCTTAGTAGTCCTAATTAGATAGCCATTGCATTGTAAACTAGTTTAAGAAGCTGTGGAATGTAAATTTACCGATTCTCTTTAATACCGAGTCTGTTCTTACCTTACCAAGTCTCACTCAATCTTATCACATCTTCAATTCTCACTATGATCTGACCTATCAGTTACGATTCAGTTTTAGGGTATGTATGATTTTGGATGAATTTAGGCTGTTTTGGAGCTGTACTTGGGCGATTTTTAGTGATTCAAAAGCCAAAGTTCATCAATTCTAAAGGATTATCTTATAGGATCAAAGATTGGTCTTTGAAACATCATTAGTACTTTATTCGTCATGAGTTTTTATTAGATTACTATGAATTATATTGTATTTATGAGTTTGTTTGCCTTTTCCATGATCATAAGTAAATAAATCCCTTAAGAGTTTGCTTTAATGTAAGACTTTTGACAATGGATTTCTTAATATTTTGAGTTACGATGATTATTATGCTTGATTAATTGTGTTCTTTCATCGATCGATGTGATTATTTATTTTTCTTAATTTAATCATATAAATTGTTTACTAGTTAATGTGAGTTAATTAGAGAATAACAATTTGTACTTCAACAGTTTGTGATCTAGACATTTACATGTGAGTGTATTTGGTGATTAAACGCCTTTGTGATAACACAATTGTGTAGTTTATTTTGAGTGATCATAATGAACTAGGTTTTATGTGAATATAACCGCGAAGGAGTCCAACTGATTAAACATGGTAGATTAGAATTGTGAATGATGTTTATGTGAATTTACTGATTTCATTAAGTCTTAGTTCATTGATATTGTGAGATTGAAGTGAGCTTTCTACTTATAATTATCAAATAACCGGTTTAACATTAAAAAGAGCAATCCTAGTCAATTGTCAAGCATTAAAGTGAACACTATTTCGTCCATCCGAGTTTCGTTTATTCACTTTTCGTTTTTAGTTTAACTTCAAAACTCCCCCTTTTACAGTTTTTACTCTAGAATAATTATTAATTTTAAAATCTTAACAACCGCTTTATGTGGAATGAATATGTACTTTCTAATACTTTATTACATTGGTCGGGACTAGTTACCTGATTCGTGTGTTAAAACCATTTAGTTAGTATAAATAATTTAAGTGTGGTTTTACATCATCAACTTTTTGGCACTTATGCAGGGGAGTGGTGCTAGTTTGGGATTTAAAGCTTTTAGTTGTTAGATCCTTTTGTGAGAATGTAATTCTTGTAAAAGTTACTTTTCTATTATTTTTATTTGGGTTTATACGTTGGAGTTTGTTGTGGTGTGAGCGTAGGTTAGATACAATTAAACTCTGGAACCGTCTAGAGTTTATTACATACACAGCAAGGTTAAGGAGGAACAGTCAATTTTAGAGGGTTTTATTGCATTACCCTATTATATTCCAGATTTCCAGTTTGCCAAAGAAGAGACACCGATGGCAGATCCTAATGATCAACCAATGTAGAGTGCCAGGCAAGCTGCACCGCATGCACTTCCACCTCCGATCTGAAGAACATATATTACAGTTGATAACTTTGAGGTTAAACCTTAATTTATTCATATGGTCAGGGAGAATTTGTTTGATGGAAGAACTGGTAATGCATTTGAGTATGTTGAATAGTTAGATGAGCTTTGTGGGTTATACATACAAAAAGGTGTGAGTATGGATGCATTCAAGTTGTGAATTTTCCCTTATTCTCTTACTGGGGACGCAAAGAATTGGTTGAAATCTCTACCATCCAATCCCATCACTGCATACATGGATCTTCTCAACAATGTCATTAACGTTATTTTCCACCGGTCAAGGTTGCAACATTGAAAGCGGAGATCAATTCCTTTGCTCAAAAGTTTGATGAATCTTTGCACGATGCATGGAACATGTTGAAGAAGATGTTGCGTGGGTGTTCCCAACAAGGGTTAGAGGTTGGTCCGATTGTTCAGATTTTCTCTCAGGACATTGATGAGCGTACAAAGGGTATCTTAGACTTTTCTGAGGGATAAGTAATTCATTATAAGACACCAAATCAGGCGTATCAACTATTAGAAGATATGTCCCCGCACACTTCTAAATGGTCATCATCATCTAGGGGTGCTTCAATGAAGAAAACAATGTCTACTGTGTATGATGAAGATGACGGTAGTGGTATGACTCTTGCTTTGTTGTCAAATCACTTGAAGACCTTTTTTGAATCATGAAAAAACACAAGATTGAAATATAAAATTGTTGAAAGATTCAAAAGCCAAATTCTACCCATTTAAGGGATGTATCTAGCTCCCGATGGTAGATATCCTCCTTCAAAGTCAAAAGCATGACGAGAGGATTAGATTAAACATATGGAAAAAAGCCAAGTGTTAACCCAAACCTATTTCGTAGTCTAGATATCTACGATTGTCATGAAATTAACATAAAACATAAAACTAGTTCATATCATATGAAAACATGAAAATACAAAAAAGAAGAAAAATTATCTCATACCATGCATCATACATATAATACAAAAGTTACAATAATCGACAAAGTCATAAAGAAAATCAAAAAAGTTTTAAGGCTTAAAGTTCATGATATTGTCATGAGTAGAATCTTGATTTTTGCATATTTCTTCAAAGTTGGCGAAAGAGATATTTTGTAAGGATTGAAGAGCTTCATATACTTTGTTGACGGAATTCGGTTTTAGATGAGTAATGATATATTAAGGATGAATGGGAAAATTATGAGTATTCTTCTGCAAATAGTCAATAGTCTTGAAGCGTTCAACATCTATGGTGGCATAAAGAAGCTCCGCATATAGTTTCTAAACAACATCATAAGTAAGAAAACTCTTAAGAAGAGGAGGCAAACCTACCATTAAGCGATTTAAATCACCAAAGATATCCGAAGCAGAAGCAAGAAGTCTGTTATTTTCACCTACAAGATCATGCCAGGCCGTTTCATTTTTCTTATTTTCTTCTTGAGAAGCAAGGAGTTGCTCTTAAAACTTTTTGATTCGTCTGGATGCTTTTGTTCCTTTGATTCCAAAACTTCAGTTTGAGATTCAGCCTTTAATTTCATAGTAGTAGCAGCTTCAACTTGAAATTCTAAATTTTCCTTTACGTTATGCAAGTCACCCAGTTCAAAATTAGAAATAGAACTGCGTTGATCAAGTTTGGGGTTACAAAAAGCAATTTCTGCTCGTTCATTTTGGAAAATTTGGTTAAAACCAGTCATCATGGTATGGATAAGACCTTGAGCATGAGCTTTGCGCGAATCCCGGTTAGTAATCCTATTAAAGGAACTCAAAAAGTTGGGGAAGAAATGGTTTCTAGAAAAGTTTCGTAACCATCATAACTGTTTGGAGGATCTCTTAAAAAAGATAACATTCAAGAAATATCTATCTACAAAAGATGAGAACCAGCAGTACTAGCAATATTTTTTGTAGGGCGTATTGTTGATGGAGAATGGATAATAATAGGAGAAGAAGCATTTTGATTTACTGACAAAGGATAAGAAAGATTATCAAAAGAAGTTGTTGGTTAAGATTCAAAGCATAATATTCAAAAGTTAATCACTTTGTTTTGATGATGACACACAAGAACTAAGTAGTTAAATCATATGTAGGATGACATGAGTTCATGAGCCTAAACTATCTCTAGCAAAAGACCAATACTTAAGAAATCAACTTGGGAAAAATGCTACACGGCTGCACCACGGTCGACCGTGACATCAACCGTGTGTGTCCTGCATTAACCAGTTCAAGCTCTTCTAAAACTGCATACTAACGGCTGACCTCACGGACGACCGCAGCCCGACCGTAGTTTTCTCTGTTACCAATCTTGACCAAATAAAGTTTGACTAGTTCCCGGCATCTATAATTTACAAAACCTTTTTTAACATACTTATAATAGTTGCCCTTTTTGATCTCAAAAGAGTTTTGAACCAAAAAATGTTAATTTTTACTAATCACACCTAATGACATCTTAATGACACTTTAAGCTTGATTTAGGCTAAAACACTCAAGTATCATATCTCTTTATCATAGTGTCATTTAAACATACTAATAATGGTCATTAAAGTCACAATTAAAGAGTTGCTCTCCCATTGATTTTATGTATCATTATTTGTATGAAAATGAAATTAGCTCAAGTCTAGTCAAGATGTAACAAGAATCATTATGTTCAAACTAGACTCAAACTAGTTCATTTAAGTTGTAACAATGTTCTAAAAGGTAAGAAACTCCCATAATCTAAATGACAAGTGATTAAGAAAGGTTGATGAATATTTTGGAAGATAATGGTTTGTCAAGAGACAAAAATCTGCAATTACCTCTTTTGGTAATCAATGACAAATGGTCAAAGATTAAAGACTTTCTTCTTTAATGGACATGTCAACTTCCAAGCTTATGTCCAAAACATAAAAGGTAATGAGGATAATTTCAGAAGTAATTGGCCTTTAGTTGCAGCTACTCAACAAGGGAAAATGATAATTTTCAAAGGACAAAAATGGCCATAAGAATCAGATGTCAGAGGTACACGGTCGAACCACAGTCGACCGTATAGTGAGCCGTATGACTTCCAGGAAGATTTCTCTTTCCTATAAAAGCCAAGCCTTGAAGCATTTGAAGACTTACCTCTTGCACTCATATTTTCTCATACTTACTGATATCATTCTTATACTTAATTTGTAATCTTTTAGAGTGATTCTAGCAAGAGTACTTGTAAGCTTAAAGTTGTAAGTTTACTTGTAAACTATCTTCTTAAAGGGATCTAGAGGATAGTTGTGTTTTCATTAGGATAAGTTCATTAGGATCTTGTGGTAAGAGCTATAGGTGTTTGTGAAGTCTTCAAAGGGACGTAAGAGTTCACAAGTTACGGCTTATCGAAGTACTAGTGTTGTATCCGGACACTGTGACGACCCGAAAATTTTCGACCAAATTTAAACTTAATCTTTATATGGTTTCGACATGATAAGCAAAGTCTATTAAATTGAATTTCAAAATTTTTGAACTATTTTATGAAATCATTTGACCTTCGACTAGTTCCGATGATTCACGAACAATTAATTGTAACTTAATATGTGTATATATATATATAAAAATAATAATTGGAAACATAATTTTAAATATTGTATGTTGTTGTTATTAAAATTAATTATATAAAATAAAATGAAAATACGATATTATGATAATTATTATTCAAAACATATCTATATATATAAAGGAAGTATATTGAATACATATTTATAGTTTCAAATTTATTTTGTAAACGACTGTAACACTCAATTGTCATTTGATCGATATTAAGCAAGTTAAATTCGAACTTATGTAATTTTAAAATAAACGGTTAGCTGAAAATGAGTTTTATGAATAATAGGCTTATTAAAAATGTATTTAGGAACTATTTGTTGAATTTTAAAACTTTTTTATATTTTACTTGGGGTTGAGAGTGAATAATTAATGTAATTTTTATTTAATAGTTAATGACTGAATTTTATACCATAATGATCAAAATAAATAAAACTATTTAATTTAAAAATATGGGATTTTTCTGAACACTTTTATCCGCCACTAATTATCAACGGGGTATGAAATAGTAGTCCGTTAAAACTGTCGGTAGGAAGAAACCAAACATTTGGCTTACTGTTTTCATATTGATTGCACGTTTATTATTATATTTTATTATTTACCAACTTGCAGTTATATAATATTATATCTCATGTGCACTTAGACACAATATTATCAAATCAGAATAACTTAAGATATATATTACTATTACAAGCACTGTGTAAAAAGGAATTCTATAGGTCATTGTTTTGATTGAATCATTCCACTCAATGTATTTTATATTCATATTGCTAGTATTACATATCTATGTATCTATATATATTACCTATATGATTAACCGAGAAAACCACCCCTTCATGTATCCTTTCCTCGAATAACACCACCCATAACCACCGTGCCATTTTTTTAACGTCTACCACCATCACTAACGCCTTACTAGACCAACACCACCTCATCTCTCTCTCTCTCTCTCTCTCTCTCTCTCTCTATTTTCCCTCTATGTAACTCACAAATTGGGTGATGTTGCTAATACGTTTATGTGTCAGCTGAAAATAGCTTTAAAGATCATCAAGTCATCGTATGTTACTGCTGCAGTTCACGCCATTAATGAACCACCACTACACTCGCCAACTTCACCATCACAAACCACTCACCATCTCTCCCTTCAAATCGTGACCCATCACATTACCTTAAAACCCACAACCTTCGCTTATTTTTCTGTTTTCTATCACCATTGCCAAACGCCAAGAACCACCACGATTATAATCGTATAACTAGCCATCCCTATAAGTTTTGATTTCCTGTACTAGCCAACAACGCCATTCGAACATCACCTAACTGCTGCGTAGGTTTTATTTCTGTTTAGACTTCGCAAACTACCCCTAAAACTATCACAGCAACCTACAATATGATCCCAATGTTTTGTTGTTCTTGTTTAATATTTTTGTTTCAGTCCGAGAGAACCTCACAACCATCACACAAACATCTCCTGCAGTTCCTATTTTGTGTTTAAAAATCGTAACTCACCTAAGAACACAACAACGTTGATGATTCTCGGAAGATGATGATGATCGGAGAAGACGATGAATAGTGAAAACATTAATGATAATACAAATGTTTATGATGATCAAGAGGGTATGACAATGGCATGATGATTCACGAAGATGATTATGTTTGTTAAGGTTCTGTCAAACACATATGTTCAGTATATTGATACTGCTATCATTCAAATTATTGAAAAGATTAACGGGCTGCCTTTTTGATTCTATACTAACATGTAACAAATCAATAAATGGGCTTGTCAAAAATTGTTAATTGGGCTTGTAATGCATCATGGACCGAAGCCCCACTACCCACTTGTGCGTCAGTTTAAAAAAAAAAACAGATAAATATTGATTAAAAGAATAAAAGGTTGTATTTTTAACAAAAAAGGGGGAATTGGATGGATGGTTGGGTGTTGTGTTGGGTTAGCAAGAGGTCGCGGGTTCAAACTCGAACTTGGGCATTTTTAAAGAGCTACTTCTTTGAGGTAGTATTACTATTACCTTTATCATTTTTATTATTAGTATTATTATTATTCGTGTCATATCTATTTTTATTATTATCTTTAAAATTATTATTTATTATTATTATTATTATTATTATTATTATTATTATTATTATTATTATTATTATTATTATTATTATTATTATTATTATTATTATTATTATTATTATTATTATTATTATTATTATTATTATTAGTATTATTATTATTATTACTGATATTATTGTTATATTAATAATTATTGATATTAATATCATCATTTTTATTATTATCATTAAAATAGTTTACATTATTATCATTAAAATAACTATTATGAGTATTATTAAAAACTATTATCTTTATTATCATTTTTACAAAAATTATCATTATTATGAAAAATTATTATTATTATTACCATTTTCTATTAAAAATATCATTATAACTAAAATTATCAACGTTATCATTTTTATTAAACTTATCATTTTTATCAAAATTTAACGTTATTAGTTAAGTTATTATCTTTATCCATATTAAAATTTACATTTTTATTATTACTATTATTACTATCATTATTATTATTATCATCATTTTTATTACTAGTATTATTATTATTATTATTATTATTATCATTATAACTATATTACTATTATCAACACTACTATTAATATTATTATCAATATGACTATAAGAATTAGTCATATAAAAAAATATATACTTAACAAAACTATATTAATATTTCTTTTAAAAGTATACAAAATAAATACATTTAATTAAGATACTAATGAAATACCTAATCTACTAAGATAACACTTATAATATATAAATCTGTTCGATTACAATTAGAGTTGTTAATATATATACTTGATATAGGTTCGTGAATCCGAGGCCAACCCTGCATTGTTCAATGTCGTCATATGTATTTTTACTACAAAATACATTATCGTGAGTTTCATTTGCTCTCTTTTTAAATGCTTTTGCAATATATATTTTTGGGACTGAGAATACATGCGCTGCTTTTATAAATGTTTTACGAAATAGACACAAGTTGTGATGACCCGTCCTAATCCACCTGGACGAATACATCAACATCTGGTGCCATTGCGAGGTATTTGACCTCTATGTGATACGTTTTGTAACATTGCATTCGTTTTAAAAGGTAATTCATAAATGAATATATAAATTCCAGGTTTTTAACATCTGATGATTCCTACGTATAGATAATCACCATTTAAATGGTTTACAATAATACATTTGTTGACAATACAGTCAAAATAAGGTACATGGTAATGGTTTGGTGAATGCAAGTTTCTTGTATATAGCATGTATGACTCCAAGCACATAACTTGTATCACGTATCAGCAAACAGCGGAAGACTTCTAGAAACCTGAGAATAAACATGCTTCAAGTGTCAACACAAAGGTTGGTGAGTTCATAGTTTTAATATTACACATAATCCGTATATCAATGTGGATTACAAAAGTTCAGTTGTTTTATTCAAAACGTTTATCAATAGGTTTTACATAAAAGGTGGACCACAAGATTTTAGTTGTTTCATCCGAAATGTTTATCAATCAGTTCTACAAAATTGAGCACCCTGGTAACTAAACTTTAACGTTTATATAATTTGTACCCTTTGTATAATCATCTTAATAATACACGCAAACCAACGTGTACGCTTCTCAAATAGCATACGTCCGTTAAAAGGCTAGTGCTCTAGTGTAACGACCCGGAAAATTTCGACTAATTTTAAACGAAACTCTCGATACGATATTATAGTTTTGACAAGATAAGCCATGTCTGTTAGGATTAGTCTCAAAAATTTTGAACTGTTTCATATATTCAATTGACCTTCGACTGTTCTCGACGATTCACGAACAACTATTTGTAAATAGATAAATATATATTTCAATATATATATATATATATAGATATGTATATATTTGGAGTTTAAATTTAAAATACTATATGCTTTAGTTAATTATGTAAAATAAAAATAAAATATAATATTAATACTAAAATAAATCCATATATATATAAAGTATAAATATTAAATGATTGTAATACTCGTTTGATGTTCCGATTGATATTAAACAAGTTTAATTCGAACTTATATGATTTTAAAATAAATGGTGATCCGAAAATGAGTTCTATAAATTTTGGGCTTACTAAAAATGTAATTAGGATCTAGTTGTTAGATTTTAACACTTTTTATATTTTATTTAGGGTTGGGAGTGAATAATTAATGTAATTTTTATTTGTTAGTTAGTGACCGAATTTTTTTACCATAATGACCAAAATAAATAAATACATTTAATTTAAAAATATGGAATTTTTAGAGGATTTTTTTTTATCCGCCACTAATTATCAACGGGGTACGATATATTAGCTCATTAATGTCGGTAGATAAAAGCCAAAGAAGCTTTGCTGATGATTGTACACATGCATGAATCAATTGAAATATAATAGTATTATTTTACTGTGCATAATTGTAACCCGCTTACTGTTTATGATCATAATCATCTTAACTTTATTCTATATATATAAAAACACATACATGTGCGACGGAGAAACACGCCTCAATTCTTTGGCCTACACATGGTGATATTTCACTCTCTTTTATTTTATCTATTTAACTTAGTTAACATTTTTTTTTTTTTGTTTTGTTTCTAAAACTTTCAATTCATGTATTACTTATTGATCACAAATAATTATGAGTACCTCGAATTCAGTCTTTTATGTAATTACAACCACCACCTTATTAAAAACAACCACCGTGAACTATCTCCGTCCTCACCATTTCCATCAATCTATCATCGATCACAACCTACGGGTTTATGCTAGTGATATTCCTGTGTTTATATTCGAACCATGAACACCATCACCTTTAACCACTCCAATCCGCCACCACCCTAACCTCTACCATGGACCACCACTTCGATCACCATGAAACCCACTTAAACAACCGCCACCATCCACCACCTATGAAAAATACCATCACCTTAGTTGTTTAAACCGCCACTTCCACCCACTTATCAAGTCACGGCCTAACTAACCGATCCAATATGCACTACCTATGAGCACCACATTTCTTTCTTTACTTCCTACAACCGAAACCACCACTTTGTAACCATCCTAACCACCACCGGTTACCAACCGCCATCAACACCCTACAACTATCACCACCTTCCAACCACTCTACAAACTTAAATTCTTTTTATAAAATATATACCCATAACCATATCACATCCTTATTATATACTTCACATATTACTTACATTCTACAAATTTCACCATGTAATAAAAATATATGATCACAAAGGAAATGAATTGAGAAAAAAAAAATATAGAATATGGTGTTGAGAAGGAAACAACGGACGATCATCACAAGTTAATTGATATTTAAAGGTAATTTTTTTTATATAGAACTTAAATATTAATATAATATATTAAGAAGTATTAATAGTATCATGTTCATATATGCCAATAAAGATATTAGTCAGTTATGATATGGAAATGGTTATTGGTACAAAAGAAACATCATTTTTTTTTTCTAAAAAAATCGAAACTCATATTAATATTTATTTGTTAGTTGTATTTGGTTCCAAATAATAAAGGAAAGAGAATGAGACTTTTAAAGTCTCCATCTAGTTTACGAAGAACAAGAAACAAGAAAGTTTATGATATTGAAATTTACAGTTTTAGTCCCTGGTGTATGTGTTATGTTACCAATTTGAATACACAGAACTGTTTGTATACAATTTGACCCCCTGTCCTATGAAATGTAAACTTTTAAAAGAAAACGAATGTAGAAACAAATAATAAATAAATAATTATTTTTAACTCTTAAGTAGAAAGGATAGGTAATCGTATTTTTTTTTTCAAATTAAATTAAATCATTAAATTAAAGAGTATTTACTATGTAGGTCATTAACAAATTTATTATGATAAGTTAATACAAATATTTAATTTATTTATTAATATAACTTATAATTTATAAATATAACAAGTATATTACTAATAAGAATATATAAACTTGTTTGATTAATATTATATATATATATACTTGATATAGGTTCGTGAATCCGAGGCCAACCCTACACTTATTCAACGATGTTAAATGTATTTTTACTACAAAATACAGTATGGTGAGTATATAGTCCCACTTTTAAACTCTAAATATTTCGGGATGAGAATACATGTATTTTATGTTTTATGTTATGGACACAAGTAACTGAAAAATATATTCTACGTTGAGTTGTACCACTGGCATACTTCCCTGTAGCTTGGTAACTATTATTTACAGCGGTATTGTAAACGCGAATCCTGTTGATAGATCTATCGGGCCTGACAACCCCAACCGGACTGGACGACCAGTATTCAACGGTTGCACAGTACTTCGTTTCGTGACTACACTTGGTACAGTGTAGTAAGATTTCATAATAAAGGGAATATGCGACGTGATTAAATGTTAAGTATGGTTACCAAGTGCTCAACCACTTAGAATATTTTTATTAAAATGTTTACATATGAAATCTTGTGGTCCATAGTTATAACGCTGCTAGCATCAAACCTATATATCTCACCAACTTTATGTTGACGTTTTAAAGCATGTTATTCTCAGGTACGAATTAAGTTTTCCGCTGTGCATTAGCTCATACTAAAGACACTAATTAGAGTCGATCATCGCAATGGGACCAACTGTTGAAGACGTCGTCCGGGAGGATTAGTTCGGGTTTCTACAGTTGGTATCAGAGCGTTGGTCTTAGTGAACCAGGACTTGCATTAGTGTGTCTGACTAGTAGTTGTTAGGATACATTAGTGAGTCTGGACTTTGACCGTGTCTACATGTCAAAAGTTTTGCTTATCATTTCTAGTCGGAACACATCTGCTTATCATCCTTAGAAAATTACCTGCTTATCATTCTTTAGTCTAGACACGTCTTACTGCATTTAGTGCATCGATAGTGTATAGACAAAATTCAAATCTTAGCGAATCTGATAATTCATATCTTAGCGCATCTGTAGACTTGTCTGTCATATGCCGTAGTTTCCTCTGTAGTCTACGATATCTTTAAGAATATATATATGGATATTCTATATAGTTAGAATATCATTCGTTATTCGAAAATCATTTCATATCGGAGATCCCTTCCATTCACCAAATTGCTCACTTGGCAAAGAACCTGAAGCACTTACCGGCGAACCTATTTGAGAAACTATTTTCTCTTCCATTGCTAGAGTATCTTGTCACGATTATATACTATCCAATATCTTGAATCTTATTCATTCGCTCACTTCAACCGACAAACATCCCGTAGTACTAGAAGAAGTTAACGAACTACGTGCTCGTGTGACGACTTTGGAGAACCTGGTGCGAAGGTTACAAACACCAGCCGCAGCACCAGCAGCATAATCAGTACCACCATCATCGACGTCGACAAGTACCCTTATCATCCCTAAACCATAATCGTGCCGTAACTCTCAACATCACAATCTGTACCTCGAATATCAACATTACACGCCTCAATATCATCATCTGTACTTCAAGTATAATCCTTGTTTTACATATCGTTTTACATCGATTACTTTCGCTTTACGTAACGTTCTACCTCAGATATCTTCGTTCGACATGGTGATTATGAAATCTCTAATGTTTTAGAGATCATGTAATCCAGTATTAACGATAAATCAAATGAGTTTAATATCTTATTGACTCATTAAATCCGTAATTACATCTGAAGAAAATATATATGCAAGTATATTTTCATAAAGATTGTAATTAAAAAAAAAATTCTTTCGTCCAAACTGTTAATGATGAAAATATTTTAACGGGTGGGTAGTACCCGAGGAATATTTAGAATTCACATTAATAAGTTACACTGTACATTCTTCGAATCTGATTTAATGATCATTTACTATTCTACTTACGACTACCAATATACGTATCCGTTCACCATAGAATAACCACCTCTATTCAAATTTCATATTTGGATTTTGACCTATCAAAATTCAACAAGTGGCATAATGAAGAAAATATTGGATATAATAAAATTTGTTAGAAACAAACGAATTAACTAATTGAAATTTTGTTAAGATTCCACGCTAACTGTTCCTAGCTAACTGTTCCCAGCTAACTGATTAACATTTAATTTATCGCAATTTACATTCTCGCAATTTTATTTCTGCACTTTACATACCGTCGGGACACATGTACAACAATACGTCGGATTAATTCTGAGACAACACGTTGTATAATGGGTCGTGATATATATTTATTTATTTTATGCATTTTAAATAACGGGATACGTATGCAAGGTTTCGACTTATCATATTGACCCATCTATATATATATATTGGAACAACCATAGACACTCTATATGTGAAGATGGGAGTTGGCTATACAGGGTCAGAGTTGATTCCAAAATATATATATACTTTGAGTTGTGATCGACACTGAGACCGGTACACGGGTCACGATACGTATTAATTATGTATATTAAATTATATATGAATATATTGAACTGTTGAACTATTGGACCATTGGACAATCGGACTAATAGACTGCTAACTATGGACAAGTAAAATGAATTAAAATATTGATTATAACATATGAAACTAAACTAATCTTCAAGTTTGCCACTTGATTTCATCTTAAACCTCATTTGTACCTCGACAATTACAATCCGCATTCAAACCTTTCATGATTCTTGAAAACGCCTTGATCGAAAGGATGAACCAGCCGCACTTCATCTATGGAAGAAAAGATTTATGCATATAGTTATACACCTGGAAAAAAAAAAATTCTTGGAACCTGAGTAAAGGTTTAACACGTATCTGCGCTAACTCCTTTGGCGATGTTACTACCGAAAATCACTTTGCAATCCCACTCCCAATTTGCCAAATTTTGTCACAACTCCAACAAGTCAACTCCGACATTTCATCCGAAACGACCTTATTATAACCTTGATATATATGCGTACTCTTTATTGTTACTGGGGAAACTTTTATATTCCACCATACTACCATCAGCGTTTAATCATCTCAAAACGCAATTTTCTTAAAACACCTCGGTTTGATAACCGATGACCCAGATCCGTTAACTTTGAAAATGCTGACGAAACAGCATGTTGTAGATGGTCTTAATGGCCAAAAGTTGATGATAAAGAAGGAAGTGTTAGGAACGCTCGATAGAAAATTTGGTACTGAAAATCGGATAGAGCACACCATGAAGGAGACCAAGGATAAATACAAGGACCAAAACCTATATTCAAATAATCCAGGTAATTCTGGATCCGATGAAATCTTTAGAGAATATCTTGCTCCAAAGTCATGATAAAATCTTTTGGAAAATTTTTCTTTATCAACCTTCGAACTTAGAAATTCCAAAATATCATCATAAATATCTTCGATATTTCTGAGGATATTTTCCTAAATATTCTTTTCCGAAATTATATACCTCTTCGTGTTTTCTGTATTCCATTATATTGGAAACTTCTGTAAAATCTAAGTATGAATTATGAATGGTTTCTGGAGAAGTGTAGGGAATTGAAGCATGAGTTAGTATAATATAATGACGTCAGGCCAACGTGATTATATTACAGTAGATCATGCTAAGTTTTTAATGGAATGTGATGATGGTTCACAGATCTTACCCTCATCATGTGCCATGTTATACGACTCTTTCATTCTACTTAATCTCTAAGCATATCACGGAATTATTTTCTTGATAATTCCGTTCTTCCGTAATTCCAACAGTTGCTAATAAATCGTGCTATCACAATTTCTTTCTGATTAGAAGATTTCCTTAAATTCCTTGAATTCCGGGAATCCACCATGACTACGTCAAAAGTTTAGACAAAACTTTTCACTCTTTTGTGGTAGCTTCACTCGTACGCTTCGTATGATCGAATTGTTTTATCTATACTACTCAATGATGATAAAACTTCATTATCGCCTCATATTTGTCATAAAAACAATTTTATTGTTAGTCATGACGACCTCACTCAAATTTCGGGGACGAAATTTCTTTAACAGGTGGGTACTGTAACGACCCGGAAAATTTCGACTAATTTTAAACGAAACTCTCGATACGATATTATAGTTTTGACAAGATAAGCCATGTCTGTTAGGATTAGTCTCAAAAATTTTGAACTGTTTCATATATTCAATTGACCTTCGACTGTTCTCGACGATTCACGAACAACTATTTGTAAATAGATAAATATATATTTCAATATATATATATATATAGATATGTATATATTTGGAGTTTAAATTTAAAATACTATATGCTTTAGTTAATTATGTAAAATAAAAATAAAATATAATATTAATACTAAAATAAATCCATATATATATAAAGTATAAATATTAAATGATTGTAATACTCGTTTGATGTTCCGATTGATATTAAACAAGTTTAATTCGAACTTATATGATTTTAAAATAAATGGTGATCCGAAAATGAGTTCTATAAATTTTGGGCTTACTAAAAATGTAATTAGGATCTAGTTGTTAGATTTTAACACTTTTTATATTTTATTTAGGGTTGGGAGTGAATAATTAATGTAATTTTTATTTGTTAGTTAGTGACCGAATTTTTTACCATAATGACCAAAATAAATAAATACATTTAATTTAAAAATATGGAATTTTTAGAGGATTTTTTTTTATCCGCCACTAATTATCAACGGGGTACGATATATTAGCTCATTAATGTCGGTAGATAAAAGCCAAAGAAGCTTTGCTGATGATTGTACACATGCATGAATCAATTGAAATATAATAGTATTATTTTACTGTGCATAATTGTAACCCGCTTACTGTTTATGATCATAATCATCTTAACTTTATTCTATATATATAAAAACACATACATGTGCGACGGAGAAACACGCCTCAATTCTTTGGCCTACACATGGTGATATTTCACTCTCTTTTATTTTATCTATTTAACTTAGTTAACATTTTTTTTTTTTGTTTTGTTTCTAAAACTTTCAATTCATGTATTACTTATTGATCACAAATAATTATGAGTACCTCGAATTCAGTCTTTTATGTAATTACAACCACCACCTTATTAAAAACAACCACCGTGAACTATCTCCGTCCTCACCATTTCCATCAATCTATCATCGATCACAACCTACGGGTTTATGCTAGTGCTATTCCTGTGTTTATATTCGAACCATGAACACCATCACCTTTAACCACTCCAATCCGCCACCACCCTAACCTCTACCATGGACCACCACTTCGATCACCATGAAACCCACTTAAACAACCGCCACCATCCACCACCTATGAAAAATACCATCACCTTAGTTGTTTAAACCGCCACTTCCACCCACTTATCAAGTCACGGCCTAACTAACCGATCCAATATGCACTACCTATGAGCACCACATTTCTTTCTTTACTTCCTACAACCGAAACCACCACTTTGTAACCATCCTAACCACCACCGGTTACCAACCGCCATCAACACCCTACAACTATCACCACCTTCCAACCACTCTACAAACTTAAATTCTTTTTATAAAATATATACCCATAACCATATCACATCCTTATTATATACTTCACATATTACTTACATTCTACAAATTTCACCATGTAATAAAAATATATGATCACAAAGGAAATGAATTGAGAAAAAAAAAATATAGAATATGGTGTTGAGAAGGAAACAACGGACGATCATCACAAGTTAATTGATATTTAAAGGTAATTTTTTTTATATAGAACTTAAATATTAATATAATATATTAAGAAGTATTAATAGTATCATGTTCATATATGCCAATAAAGATATTAGTCAGTTATGATATGGAAATGGTTATTGGTACAAAAGAAACATCATTTTTTTTTTCTAAAAAAATCGAAACTCATATTAATATTTATTTGTTAGTTGTATTTGGTTCCAAATAATAAAGGAAAGAGAATGAGACTTTTAAAGTCTCCATCTAGTTTACGAAGAACAAGAAACAAGAAAGTTTATGATATTGAAATTTACAGTTTTAGTCCCTGGTGTATGTGTTATGTTACCAATTTGAATACACAGAACTGTTTGTATACAATTTGACCCCCTGTCCTATGAAATGTAAACTTTTAAAAGAAAACGAATGTAGAAACAAATAATAAATAAATAATTATTTTTAACTCTTAAGTAGAAAGGATAGGTAATCGTATTTTTTTTTCAAATTAAATTAAATCATTAAATTAAAGAGTATTTACTATGTAGGTCATTAACAAATTTATTATGATAAGTTAATACAAATATTTAATTTATTTATTAATATAACTTATAATTTATAAATATAACAAGTATATTACTAATAAGAATATATAAACTTGTTTGATTAATATTATATATATATATACTTGATATAGGTTCGTGAATCCGAGGCCAACCCTACACTTATTCAACGATGTTAAATGTATTTTTACTACAAAATACAGTATGGTGAGTATATAGTCCCACTTTTAAACTCTAAATATTTCGGGATGAGAATACATGTATTTTATGTTTTATGTTATGGACACAAGTAACTGAAAAATATATTCTACGTTGAGTTGTACCACTGGCATACTTCCCTGTAGCTTGGTAACTATTATTTACAGCGGTATTGTAAACGCGAATCCTGTTGATAGATCTATCGGGCCTGACAACCCCAACCGGACTGGACGACCAGTATTCAACGGTTGCACAGTACTTCGTTTCGTGACTACACTTGGTACAGTGTAGTAAGATTTCATAATAAAGGGAATATGCGACGTGATTAAATGTTAAGTATGGTTACCAAGTGCTCAACCACTTAGAATATTTTTATTAAAATGTTTACATATGAAATCTTGTGGTCCATAGTTATAACGCTGCTAGCATCAAACCTATATATCTCACCAACTTTATGTTGACGTTTTAAAGCATGTTATTCTCAGGTACGAATTAAGTTTTCCGCTGTGCATTAGCTCATACTAAAGACACTAATTGGAGTCGATCATCGCAATGGGACCAACTGTTGAAGACGTCGTCCGGGAGGATTAGTTCGGGTTTCTACATCTAGCTCGGACGGGGATATCAAGCCCTATGGATCCATATACTACTACTCGCGCCCACCAGTTCTTATAACTGGCAGTTACTAGTTACCAAAGCTAAGGGATTTTCGGTTCAAACTCAGTGTAGAATTTAGTATGTACTTGTATCCATTGCGTTTAAAATAAAGTGCATGTATTCTCAGCCCAAAAATATAGATTGCAAAAGCAATTAAAAAGGAAGCAAATGAAACTCACGCATATAAATATTGTATATCGGTTAATAAAGCATTTGCATGTATTCTCAGCCCAAAAATGTAGAGAGTAAAAGGGATCTTATGAAACTCACTCAAATCAGTTTAGTTTTTGTATTCATTTTATAAAACAGCGCATGTATTCTCAGCCCGAAAATATGTATAAAAAGGGATCAATGAACTCACTGTTTTATATTGATATACAATATTGCAGGAAAGCACGTAGACGCATCGGAGATGATAAACACGAGGTTTGATTCACAAAAATACCCCCGAACATTACCCATAACCTCCTTGGTAATAACCCATATTTTCCTTAGCTCTAGCTCGCTCGGAAACTCGTTTTGAAAATTACTTGGACAGCACTCCGTCGTAATATTTTATGTACATTATTATTTTTGTATCGCAAAAATAATATCACTAATAATAAAAATAATAAGATTAATAATAATCTTATTAATAATAATAATAATAATAATAATAATAATAATAATAATAATAATAATAATAATAATAATAATAATAATAATAATAATAATAATAAATAAAATAAATACGGAGTAATATATGTTAAAACAGAAGCAGAATGATCGAGTTTTTATAGGGGTGGCCTGTCCCCAGACCCCATGCGATCGCATGGTTCTGAAGGCCATTGGCCATGCGATCGCATGGCCCATTTTTCCAG
The DNA here is from genome assembly GCF_046630445.1 of Rutidosis leptorrhynchoides. NCBI lineage: Eukaryota > Viridiplantae > Streptophyta > Magnoliopsida > Asterales > Asteraceae > Rutidosis > Rutidosis leptorrhynchoides. Next base: position 173,347,463 of record NC_092333.1, read on the forward strand.
CTCACAAAATTTTGTCCTAATGCTTGTTGACATAATTAAATAATATATATATAATATATAATTTAAATTAATTAATTATATATTATATTTTATTCCCGTGCATAGTTGATTTGTAATTTTTGTTCCGATAAGTCGTACGTCATCACTTGACTTATGTCCCGGTTTCGGTTTTTCGAATGTCATTTCGTACCGTTAGAAAACTTGCATTTTACGTTTCGTGTCACGTACCTTTGTCAAAATATAGCCTTAAGTTATCCATAAACTATACCACTCAAAGTATATCTTAAACTTTAGAGTGTTTTGGTCATTTACTTCTATAAATCATCGTCTCACTATTTGTTAAAATACATTTTTAAAATAGTGTTTTACTGTAGCAAAGTTACTGCAGCAAAGTCAATTTTCACTGTAGCAAAGTAAATTTTACTGTAGCAAATAGTGATTTTCGAAAACACTGTAGCATTTTGGGTACTGTAGCAATTTGAAAATACTGTAGCAAATTAGTGTTTTACTTGTTCATTTTAAACGTTTTAGTTAACTTATCTAAATATCAATCGAATCAATAATCGAATGTTACTATCGTTTACTAAATAACTTGAAATCATATATATTCAAATAGATATATAAACCAATAAGTTTAATGTACGGTAACATGCAATTAAAACTTTGTTACGTTTTAAAGTTATAGTATATATATATGTATCTATTTTCATATAATGGTTCGCGAATCGTTGAGAACAACTGAAGGGTATTTGAATAGTTTAAAATTTTTGAGATTCAGTTTTACAGACTTTACTTATCGTGTCGAAATCATTAATCATTTAAGATTAAGTTTAAATTTAGTCGAAATTTTTGGGTCATCACACAAGTAATCCAAACTACATTCTATGGTTGGATTATCGAATCGAATATGTCCCTTTTTAGCTTGGTAGCCTAAGAATTAGGGAACATCACTAATTTTGAGAATTAGTGCACCCCTAATTGACGCGAATCCTAAAATAGATCTACGGGAACTAACAACCCCCATTCTGGAATTTGGAATGCTTTAGTACTTCGAGTTTATCATGTCCGATGGGTGTCCCGGAATGATGGGGATATTCTATATGCATCTTGTTAAGGTCGGTTACCAGGTGTTCACCATATGAATGATTTTTATCTCTATGCAGTTTACGAAATGCGTAATATGAGATGTATATTTATGAGAAATGAAAATGAAAATCTTGTGGTCTATTAAAATTATGGAAATGATCGATTATGATAAACTAATGAACTCACCAACCTTTTGGTTGACACTTTAAAGCATGTTTATTCTCAGGTATGAAAGAAATTTTCCACTGTGCATTTGCTCATATTAGAGATATTACTTGGAGTCATTCATGACATATTTCAAAAGACGTTGCATTCGAGTTGTTGAGTTCATCAAGATTATTATTAAGTCAATTATAGTTCGATATATTATGAAATGGTATGCATGCCATCAACTTTCGATGAAATGAAAATTTGTCTTTTAAAAATGAATGCAATGTTTGTAAAATGTATCATATGGAGGTTAAGTACCTCGCGATGTAACGAAATGTAATGTATTCGTCCAGATGGATTAGGACGGGTCATGAAAGACACTCTACCGAGTTTGGAGTATCATAGTGAAGAAAAATCTCAATTCGTAGAATTGAGGAGTGGATTAAGGAAGATTAGTTAACATCTTCCCGAACCACTATAAATCGTTGTGTTTGTTCTCTCTTCCCTTATCTTTTATTTACAATTTAACATATATTTGTATTGCTAGCATTGTTAGAGAACAAACATTTCAAATCACACTATATCAAGTTCAAGTTCAACAAATCGCCAAAGAAAATTTTTAAAAATCGACTAAGTAACTATTCACCCCCTTCTAGTTACTTACAGAAGTCATATAGGCACAATCATGACTTGGCATTGTTAAAAAGGATGTGAAATTGTAATAGGCTAGCTGACCTGATTTAGTGAGCGGGACGAATGAGGATGAGAAAATAGTGCATCATTCCTACTTACAGCTTCATAAGCTTTACGTTTAATACCCACAGTTCTTGCGGAGCGAGAAGGATGAGGAGTCGTATTTTCAACAATAGTTTTGTTAGAAAAACAGAGTTCTTGGAGAGCATCGAAATTCAAATTTTCATACAAACTTAATTCTGAAAAAACAACAAAAATAAAAGTAAATTAAAAATAATGATTAATATAATAATAATAATAATAATAATAATAATAACAATAATAATAATAAAAATAATAATAATATTAATAATAATAAAGTGAAAAATCGATAAGTTTGTCTCTATTAACAACAATAGCCCAGAAACGGGAATCCTGTCAATCATTGCTTACACAACCAAGAACCCATAAGTGTTTTGCATGTGCACGTTGAAAGAGGGTTTCCTTTTTAAATTTATCAAAGAGTTTTTTCTCTGGAAAGGATAATTTGGGGCTAAGAATAGTAGGCGGATAATGGTTAACTCGCCAAAATCTAGCTTCTTGGTATTTGTTGGTAACATCATCTTCGTTTATAAAGAAAAACGTAGTATTCCCAATTATTAATTGGCTTCGCACGAGGATCAAAGAAATCATATTGTTTAATAAAGTGAAACCAATAAATATGGTATGAATCAATTTTAAAGAGGCTTTAAAAAATATGCAAAGAAGGCGATTGTTTTATAGAACGACAATACATTTCAAAATTAATGATTTTGCATATACTAAGAGGGTGAAGCTGACCAATGAATATCCTATAATGAGTAATTAACGATAAGAAGAATTCAGTTAAAGGAATTCGAAGATTGGCTGACTCAACAACTTGAGTATAAATAGCAACCTTAGTAGGAAGTGGTCGATGAGCGTGATCCTCTGGGGATGAAATAACCATGTCAACATAATAAAGAATATGGAAGCAATTGTGACGATCTTCTAGGTACTTAAAAGTTATAGAATTGGGAGTACGACGAACATCCATAAGCGGGGGCGATTACTTGACGAAAGATGAGACATATTTGATAAAATAAAGAGAGAAGAAATTTATGATGAGTAAATGGGTGGTAGGAAAAAGAAGTAAAGGCTAAAGATATTTATAGGAGTCATAAAGAGGGTAACTCAAAAGATTTTTACCGTTACTCGTAATATATTTGTCCACGTGACTGTCAAGATAAAAAAATAGGAATGATAGAGTGACGAAGGGTGACGTAAAAAATGATGGATATAGGTAGAGGAGTAATCAAAATTGTTAAATCACTTGTCAGAAGCATTTAACGAAGAAAACAAGGGGCGCAGATCGAAAGAAATCATCGAGAAAGTAGTTATTTCTAAAATTTGACAATAATAACTTTTTAAGTTATAATCCTCAAACTGGGGGGTTTAATGATATGCCATCCGAATAATGTATCAAAAATCAACGGAAAAGATATTTTGAAATAAGAACCGATCACCATAACGTGAATGAAAGGTATAAAAGCTTTTAAATGTATGATGAAGATCAGCGCTCAGAAAGCTGGCTGTTAGCAGTCAGCGAACCAGATAAGTCACACAAAAGTCATGGTCTGTATTCTTCGAGTTTGACCAGTCAACTACGATTATTTAGGGTTGACCAACCAATCATATTATGACATGTGTCTTTTTATGGAGGACAAACCTTTGACTTTCGCATATAAATACAACACCTAGCCTCCATCATTGGACACTTACGATCATTAATCAGAGCAGAGCTTTCTCTCTCTACAGAAGAACTTTCTCTAGACATTGGTATTAACATTGTCCTTTGACTAGATCTCAACATGTATTTGGATCTGGTACTCAACGTTACATGAAACAGTTCTAAGGATTAATTTGTTCAATGATAACGTGATTTGTATTCGTATTCGTGTCATATCCACCTTTCGAATTTGGTACGATCACAGTGCTTGGATTAATTGGACTTTATGGTTATAAAAGTCATGTCTTCCTTGTAATTTTCTTAACTTCTTGCTAGTTTTATGAAATTTTACGTCGTTAAATTAAATCAAGATATGTTGGATTTTACCGACTTTCATTGTGATTTCGGTTAGATGGAGTTGATTCTTATGGGATTCCGAGTGAAAATTGATAGGTTCCTAATTTATGCTCGAAATGGTGTTTTATGACAAGGATTTTATGTGATTTTAATGGTGGAAACGAGGTATTTTCGTGGGTTTTCATGTATACAAGTGTTGAAGAAGAATCCGCAAAAAGAAGATAAAAGATGCTGGAAATGCTGCAAAAATTGACTCCTGTGAACTGTTACAAAATTGGTCATAACTCGCTAATACGACCTCCGTTGGAGGTGAATCATATTGCCAGGCTTTCGTATTTCAGAGATCTACAACATTGATTTTTGTGTGACATCGTAATTTATGGCCTAAGACATCGTAATTTAGTGTGGGACATCGTAATTTTACGGCCAAACTTTTGAAGGCCATAATTTACGGCCATATGGGCGTAAATTACGGCCGGTTCGTGAAAGGTGATTTTTGGAAGGTCGAATTTTAAGGGATTTTGACTTTAGGAATAAGTTACTTGTTTACTATGAATGTCAAACCTTTAACCACGAATCTAGGGACCTTTTATTTCACTTTTTGAGATACAAATATTAATCATATCACCAAAACACTCAAGCTTTTCAAGATTCAAGGCATGTTCATCATTCTTCATCAAAGATTCATCATGTTCATCATCGCAAGCATGCTCATATAAGTTCTTTTCTTTATTCTTTCCGATAAACAATTGTTGTACTTTATGATTTCATACAAATACTTATGTCATTCATGATTTATATTGAGAAAGTCATTTGATTTATGAATTGAGAATTGATTGAGTAATTGTTTAATGCAAGTTTATTAATTATTATTATTGCATGACAAGTTATGGTGATCTACAATTGTTCTATATCTACGTAGTGTTAATTTAGTTAGGGATATAGACAATTTTTGTAAGTTGCATATGTTTAAATGAGTAGTATACAATTGGAAGTCGGGTGGGATAAAGTCCTTTAATTAATTGATTACAACTTCTCGTCTTTAGTTATTTCCTTTATTTTCTCGCTTAAATTCATAAAGTTTAAGTCGTGTAATGCATTTTAGTTTAATTCATTCAAATTCCGAAAATTGCTTGCTTTTAACCATAATCTTTCGTGGAACGAACCTTTCTTACCCTAACTAGATTAAGGTATTAAAGCTATTTTTGATTGGTACTTCGGCGCCCATAAAAAAATTTGTGACAAGAACTTTATTACATTATGAGATTTATTCCAACAAAAAAATACAACATTTATTCTTGTTAAAATATATAAAATGACATTATATATCTAACCAAGCTAATTCTACAAGTTCTCTAATTGTTAGCTTTCTCTAAAATTTAATGCTTTCATGTCCGATTGCTCGTAACATATGGGTCTTTTTTCTACAACAATAAATAAATAATATCTAATTGTCTATAATGCATGCATACATATACTTATATATACATAACATATATGTATACTGATCGTACCAAATCCGGATTGCGGATAGAATACGAGTGCAAATCACAATCATGTTAACGGTGAGCGGTTTAAGTCCTTGAAAGCTCTACGTAGTAACAATGATTACCGAATCCAAAGTCAAACTGCGAATCTAGTCAAGGTCAAACTTGGTCAACCACTTAGAGAGAGAAAGTTATTCTATAGAGATAGAAATTTCGGCTCTGACAAAGTGATGTAATCTGCCTATCTTGAAGTCCAGGTGGCCTATTTATAGGCAAACAATGTCAAAGGTTCCTCTACGTATCATGTTCTGATTGGTGAGTCAAACCTTATTTTTCGGAATTTTAACCAGTCAACTCATATTTTTTGGCATATGAGTTTCATCTTTATTTGCTATCCGCCTTAGATATTTGCAATCTGCTGATGCATTTATACTTAATTAATTTTTGATGCTTTTTATTCACATTTATGGTGCTCGGTTCTTTTTTCAAAATGCATTTTCTATACGCTAACCAAATAGCGTATCATTAAGTTCCCCAGTTTGAGAATGATGACTTTTTGAAAGTATCATTATCAAACTTAAAAATATATATTTCTCTTCGATATTTGTTACTGCATTAAATGCTTTCTGACATGCTGATTTGACTTCCTCAATGCACTTTATTACATACAATGTTATCTTTTGTAAAACCCTAATCATCATTGTACAGCAGTGTAAATATGGTACATAGAGTGTGGATATTGTTGTATAATTAAACAGAAGTCAAAAAACTATCCAGCACCTTGTGCGCGCCGCACACGCCTAAGGGAGCGCGCCACGCACCCTTTACTGTAGCCGGATTCTGTTTCATTTATTATGATATTTTGAAGGGCTCTTTGGTAATTTCACTTGTGGACGAGTTTAAGGACAGTAGAGCAGATATTAGGGTAGCATTCACTTCAATTCCAATAACCTTATCCTTTTCACTTCAATTTTAGAGTGAGAGTGAGATTCTTGTGTGAGAAAGCTCAAGCAAAGGAAGGAGGAGCTAGTTTTGGGTCTTAGCTCGAGTTTTAAAGTTGTTCATCTAATCACTAGCTACGTCATGATTGTGGTGGTATGCTCTAATCTTGATTTCCTTACTTTATTTTGTTTAAGGGTTAGGGTTTGAGTTAGTGATGAACATAAAACCCACATTTGGTGATTTTGGTTGTTCTTGGGTAATATTGTGTCATGAGGACTCAAAGTTGACTAACCTAGGGTTTTGAAATGATAAATGTGTTTATGTGTCTTAATTGGTTAGTTAATTACTAGCACACCTAGTTATTTAGTAAATAGGTGTTGTTTGGGTTTAAAGATGACTCAAAATGGGTGTATTGGTTTTAAAATGGTCAAAATGTTAATGATTGACCTAGTTGGGAAAAATGGGTATGAAATACCCTTATTGTGTGTTATTAATGTTGTTGGATCTTAATCACTAGCTTTGAGTGATTTATGATGGTCTTGACCTTAATGGGATGGTTTTGGCGATAATGGGGCATTTAATGCAATTAAGTCATTAAATGCACATAAGTGAATTGTTGGTATTTAATCCAACTAGTTTGTGTGTTGATTGAGTACTTATTGTATTAGGTACTTTGCCTTGAAGCTTGCGGAAGTATAAAACATTCACCGAAGGCGTTAAGGTGAGTGGAATGATTATATGCGTATGTATATAATGTATTTATTTGTATGCTATGGTTTGAACCAAAGAGCCGGTAGTGCCATAGTATGTGCGATTGTGCTATGATGTGAACCAAAGAGCCGGTAGCGTCATAGTACGTGTGTTGTAGTGTGAACCAAAGAGCCGGTAGCACTACGGCACGAGTTGTTAGAGTGTGAACCAAGGAGCCGGTAGCACTTTAACGCGAGTATGACTCGGGTTGTGATGTGAACCAAATATCTGGTAGCATCATAACCGATGCGTATGGTGTGAACCAAAGAGCCGGTAGCACCATGATGCGAGGATGGTTAACCATGGTTGTGTTTTGTTTTGTAGCATATTGTATTATGTCGATTATATGTTATTGATTACGCTAGTTGCGGTTTGTTGGAGATTATTAGCTTTGTACATGAGATGGTATGCTAATTGTATTGCTAGCGTGTATGCGGTATATGTGTAAGTGATTGCAAGTAGGTATATTATATATATATGGGTATAATTATTGCATTCACTAAGCTTTGCTTACCCTCTCGTTGTTTATCTTTTTATAGGCTCCGGCAGAGACAAGGGTAAGGGCATTCGTACGGATTAGATATCCCGTTTGTTTGTTATGAGACGCTTTTGGATGTTATAGCTTTTGGAGTTCGACCGAGATTTGAGTAGTTTAACCCCCAAACACCATGCTCATAGTGTCATTTAGAATTTAAACTAATGTGGTCGAATCTCATGATTTGTACGAAACTCGTAAAACGGCCGATGTGGGCCCCGTTTTGTAAAACTTATTTTATGATTGATTCGTGTTAGTTTTACATATATGAACATGTGGTGAAAAGCATTTCGTCTAAATACGTCGGGAAGTGGGAGATCTTTATTGGAAAAATTGCAATCCCGGACAGAAGCTGTTAGGGATTGTGCGCGCCGCGCACCTTAAAGTGTGCGCGCCGCGCACTATACTGTTAAAAAAATATATTTTCGCATATTCAGTTTGGGGATAATGGGTTGGGTTGTTACATCTTTCCACCGCTTACTACCCTATGGTTTCCTTTCATTTTGATCTGCACCTTATACGTGTCCCATGAGTCATTTTGTATCCGTTTTACTCTCATATAAATACCCCCTTTGGATCATCTCCTTTTTTCCTTTGCTTTTATTATCTCTTCAATGTTTTCAAATCTTCAAAGACTTCTTAAGCTTACTAGTAAGATTTACTTATTTCTTTTATTCACTTATTTCTGTAATATAACTACTAACGAGGCATCGACCAGCGGTTTGCAAGCTAATGTCAAATATATTATTCCCCTAACTACGCAAGAGTTTCTTGACGATCTTTGTTTATCTTACCCTGAGTTGAATGATTTTTCTCCGATCATTCCACTACCTTCTTAAAGGGAAAATTATCCTCCGAAGGATAGGATATCCTTGTATAGTGATGCTTTAGAGATTGGCAACGTTCGAATCCCTTTCTCTACATTCATGTTATCTCTCCTTCAATATTATGGAGTTAGTATACGTCAAATGCATCCACATGGTCTTCAAAAAATTAGTATTTTCGAACTATTTTGTAGATCTCTTCGAGCCGCTCCAGAGGTGAAATTTTTTTGTGACCTCTACTGAAAAAGATGCTGTTGAGCAAATTAATTTTTTGAAACTCTCCCAATGTCCGTATAGCGATTTTGTTTTGGTGCTTGATGGCTTGTCTCACTGCTGGAGAAACAAAGATGTTACCCCTGTTGTAGAATTTGAATGATGTTGGTAGGAATTTTTTTGCTTATGTTTTTATTTCATCTGTTTTCACTGAATTATATTTGTATTTTTCTTCTTTTTGCAGCAATGGATCTTTCAAGTATTATCACCTCTAAACAACTTCATTCCGTTGTGTGCAAAGAAATTTCTACTGCTCCTACTACTGAAGAGGTTGTCCCAATTGATTTACCAATGGTAGACTTGGTAGAGGATTCCAAGCATCAAAAAAGAAAAAGCAAAGAGGTTGCGAAACCTAACAAGAAGAAATAAAATAAATCATCCTCTCATCAGGATGAAAATGGTTTGTTACTTGAGATTTTTATTTTTATTGTTGCTTTCCTATTATTATTGTTTTTATTTTATTTCCTTCATTTCTTTTTGTAGTGTTGATAGATGAATCCACTTCATCCGATGTTCAAGAATTCATTCTACTCGCTCTATGATTCCTACTCATCATGATCCAATTGATGCCGGTACTCCAATGACCCCTTATACTCTTCAAAATGAGAGGTTTCTTGTCGCTACTTTTGGTTCTTCTGGCTTTGTTCCTACGTTTAATACTAAAGCTATGGAGGCTTTTCTTTTTGCTCCTGTGGATCAGCAGGCGGACTGCCACAAATATTTGAAAACTTTTGCTAACCCCCTGATGAATGTCTTTGATGATCTTTCTGTTGAGGAAGAACGCCAAGCCTACGAGCGAATCGCTAGTCTGAATATGCATGCTATATTCAACACTCTTCAATCGGGAAGGGCTGCTGACCATCTTTTAAAACAATCTGTGAGCATGAAATAGAAGTAATCTAATTCGAAGAAGCTTGTGAAAAATTTAGAAAGAAAGTTTAAAGAAGTTGAGGATGAGAAGACGAAGGTGGGGAAATTTTTGCGGAGGCCGAATCAAAATGCAACCGTATGTCTAACCGCATGATGGATCTAGAAGGAAAAGTTGTGGATTCTAACAGATCTTGTGTTCAATTGGCTTCGGAGCTTGATGCTTTTAAGGCTGATTTGTCTTTCTTGAAATCCAACGTTCATGTATTAATCAAAAAGGTTCTTGCATCCAAAACTTTGCCTGATCCCTTTCTTCACTATCTCCAAGCTATTCATGCTTTGGAGAAATCCAACACTGTGGCAATGTTGAAGGAAGATGTTCTGAACCTACCATAGCGGCTAGAAATTTTAATTGATGTTGATGCTCTTGGAAAGGCACAAGTGTTGGCAGAGGAGATGAAGAAAATAGAGTTTGAGGAGTTGTATGCGGTTTGTGCTGATGCGGCATCGAGTGTGCGGGATATTTTAAATGTTCCCATTTGAAGATGTAATGTTTATAATTATTTTGATAAACAATTAACTTTGTTACATGTTTGATATGATTTGTAATAATGGTTTGGTATTTCGTAAATAATCTTGCTATGTTGATTTGTCATGACTTGCATAGTTTCTACACTATTAATTAGGTTTGCGATGTGCGATTTGCGAACCGCTGCCTTACGCTTCTGGTTGCTTCCCATATAATTATTCTTTATTCAAGTATTGGGAGAACCTCTGCCATCAGGAGCTACAAAACATCCTTAGGTGGGCATGCTAAACTTTCATGTATTAAGTTTTCCACATAGATAATGCTTATTATAACATGTTCTTCAAAACGTAAAAACATTATTTATTCAAACATATAGTCGATATTTGTAAACAAAAGAAATCCGTAATAGTGTGATCAATTCTATTCGGAGCTTCAACGTTTTACAATATTTTGACTTGTCTATTCTGTTTATAGTGATATGATATTCTATTTCATTGGAGGATATCCCATTACATATTCCACCATTCTTTGTTGTGCCCCTTCTTTTTCGAGCTTTTCAAAAAATACCAATTTCCTTGATGTTGTGTGTGTTCGCCTCTCGAACTCCTCCTGAAAATGGGTATGCTCCCTGCTCCCCTGTGCTCTTTGTACAATCCCTTGCCTTGCTTCTTCCATGTTATTATCCCTTGGTATCGATGTCCGCGCCCTTCCATATTCTGTCTTGAAAGTGGCTACCCCTTTTGGTGTTGGAAATTTCATTTCACCATGACTGGTTGAGGTAACCGCTCCAAACTTGCGCATCGTTCGTCGTCCCAAAATGGCATTATACCTTGAAACTCCCCTTATAACCACAAAATCCATCAGATCTGTTCGTACTATCCAACGTTGCTCCAAAGTTACCTCTAATCGTATTCGTCCCAAAGGTATGACACGTTCTCCAGTGATTCCTGCAAAAATCACTTTGGTTGATATGATTCACTCTCTTACATTTTTTGGCATCCTTCTTTAACACCCCTCATATAAGATATCCGCCTCACTTCCTGTATCAGTATAAATTTTATCAACAAAACAATTGGTAAATGTTCCTTTCACAACCACTGCTTCTGTTGATGCATTTTATGTAAGTCCCTAGACATCTACTGCACGTTTGTGATTAGTACTTCAGTTTGTGGGTTACCATGATCGCTCGTTGTTATCCTATCTGTGTTTATATGTCGTTACTGGTACTGCAAGAACGCGATATGGAAGTTTGACTATCTTAGACTCAGTCAGACGTACGAGTGAAGCCTCACTCGTACGGCTACCAAGCTCATACGCACGAGTGTGTTGAGCTGAGTCACAAACCTAATATGTTTACTCATACACGAGTGAGTGATCAACCGTACAGCTGAGCCAGTCCACTCGTACGAGTGAGACCTGACTCTCACGGTTAACTCAACAGCAGGGGTATATAAGTGTGTATGTTCTTCATTTTAGGTTAAGCCTCTCATTACAAACACATCACTCAGATGTGGTAACCTGTCCGATTCTCTCTCAATCCAAATCCTTGAACAAGGTGAATAATAGCTCTAGGTGTTAATCTAATAACTCAATCATTGTTTTGATTTGATTAAATTAATCCCAAAAAGCATTTTCATATTCACTAGAGGGTTTGATTCACTAATTCCGCCTTTGTGTGAGTTAAACCTGTTGATTTTGAAGTTCCTAGTCATGTTTCACCTAATTATCTCAGAATCTGTATGAAGTGATTATCTGTTTGGCTGGTGCATACCACGTTGTCACGGGCCTAAGACTTAATAATCGAAACTAAACCCCGAAAATATTAGAGAAAATTAGTTTATGTCGAAGTAAGTGTCCCTTCTCGCTTAAGGTCGAAAAGTATAATTCTTTATTGCAGACCGTTCAAGCATTTAAGGGAGAACACCTTCGACTGATCTGAGCACACAATAAAGAAACATGAGTTTAAATGCTGAAAAAGAAATATCAAAGGAAAATCAGAGTAAAAAATAATTGGCGTATCAAAATGGAAAAGTCCTGAAAGTTGAAAGAATGAGGAATGCTGATTCATGAAGAGATCATAAAGAAGTCAGATCTTTCTTAGTGTGACGCCCCTGCGAAGCTTGAATTGTTTAATCACGACGTTCACACCGAACTATCAAGATTCTTGTCGTCGGCAATTTAGAGTTATACCCATTAAGGTTGTAAGTTAGGAAGATACTTACCTATATATACTCTAAATACATATATATGAAAGTTTATCTTTCGATTCCGTTTTCCATGTCAACTTGAACATAAAGAAGTTAAGGGCCTTGAGATTTATTTCGTGGGACGACTGGTCATCAGGAAAGTTTGCTTTAACTTTAGACCAATCCCTGCGGTAAATAATGCGCCTATTCGGATAATCTAATATATTCTGAGATCTGCCGAACAACTAGATTGAAGATTATCAACACATTGGTAGAAGCCAAAGGCTGACAGGGTTATTCAAAACGTCGTGAGAACCATCCTGTTCAATTTGAATGAAGTACATGGATAGAGATAACGGAAAGTTCCATGTAATGAATTGACAACCTAAAACAACACACAATCATAAGTGATGAATGAATCAAGGATAAATGAACTTAGCGTGATCTCAAAAATCATTACTCTTTAATGTTCAAGCAATTAATTCCAACATGATTGTTGAGGTGTCCGGAAGGAATATGTTCATGTTTAATGAGGATTGATATCAGTAATTGCATGATAATAGACATAGACTGGACAATTGGAAATGAACAACAGAAGTTGATTCAATATGTCAGTTCGGATCCATTTTTAAAATTGTTAATCATCTTGCTCACAAAAAGAATGTGGATTTGTATGGTTTGCTTATCTGTTTGTTAAATAGTTTACATTGAATACTGTAAAACAACAAAAAGATTTTGGTTTGCATGTTATTGCATTTCATGATAGAATGTCTTTCCTTTGCATATTTTTAGTTGCATGACATTATATCTCAGAAAATTCATAAAAATTTTATTTTTCTTTTGTTTTCTGATTATCCTCTGAATGCACAATGATATCTGAAAGAACTTTGTTGAGATCAAGATATTTCTGGCCACCAAATCCATAAGATAGAAGTTTGTAGAGCTTGTGATTGTATGATGGTTTTTAATGATTTAAGGCATTAGTGAGCTTAAGATGACATTACACTGTAGGATTTAACCTGGTGAAACAGAGTGTTTGATATAATAATCTCACTTTGGTTAAGATGTTTAGATTGCCTAAGTGTTAATGATCATTTCTTGATGGGTTAGTGATTTATGACTCAAATTGAAGGTGCTAGTTAGCTCTAAGATTGTCAAATGAGTCGAAATCCTTAGTTTGTGAAAAAATTAAAATTGCCAAAGTGACTCACTCGCACGTTTGAAGTGTGAATTGTACGAGTTACCATACGACTGAGGTCAACCGTATGGATGACCATGTACTAGACTTGTCCATAGTTTTCTAGGTCAATCACACGAGTGACTGTGAGGTACGCAGTTGGAAGGTGAATCGTGTGCTCGACCGTACGGTTGAGCACGAGGGTATAAATAGGGGAGTGACGAACAGTGTGTTCACTTTTGCACTCAAACACCCATTTTGCTCTCAAAATTTGACCCTCACCATTCAAGTTTTCCACTGTAGGTTTTGTTAAGCATCAAAAGCCGATCACATCGCCACTAGTTAGGTATGATTTCATCGTGTTTTACTCAGTTAATTTTTTGTTTAAATGTGTAGAAACCCTAGTGGGTTATAAGTCGAATTTAGTGTAATTGCAATGCGTTTTGATTGTTTTTTGATGTTGTTTTGTGTTAAATGGTATCCACACTTGCTATCGTAATATAAATCGGATCCTAAAACACACAAACATGTAATCCCATCAATTTAAAAAATAGCATTTAATATTGGTTTCATCATACATGCACGAGTGACCTCAGTCGCACGCGTGGGACATGACTCGCACGAGTCAGTGCACAATTAAGACTTAACCGTGTGAACATTTGAGCCCACTCGTATGATATCACCTAGTGTTTATTTGGTTGCTCACTCATTTAAATGACCTGACACGTGTGCTTAACCGCACGAGTCACCACACGGTTGACTGTCACTCACTTATCCATGTTGCCTCAACCGTGTACCTTGTCTAAAACCATGTTCTTGCTCAACCGTGTCAACAGTGACACGAGTGACCATGTTACTCGCACGACTGACATCTCAGCCGCACGTGTGACAGTGTTACTCGCACGATTGTCCTGTTAATGAGTTTATGACACTTTGTTGATGATTTATGATATATGGTTCTAACTTTCCTGTTGATGTTACAGTTTGTTAAGATACTACCAATGGCATAACCACAAGCTAATGTCCCAGTTGTTAATCAAGAAGCTCAGGGGGAGCAAGTACAGAATCCTCCAGTTAATCCTATTAACCCACCTGCTCAACCAGAAATTATCTTAGAAATGGGTTACCAGAACAACCAAGTTGCTCTCTACGACACTACTCTTGAGAAAGGAGATCACTTTGTAGAAATTGTTGATTTTCTTAGGCGATCAAGGATCCATACTGCCATTTCTACTCAGTGTACAGCATACTACAGCCACCAAAGGGAATTCTGGAAGAATACAGTGCTTGATGTGTCAGAGGATGAAGCTAAGTTGGTTATTAACATTCAAGGGAACGAGATTGTTGTCTCTAAGACTGTGATTAGAAGGATTCTAGGGTTTAACGATGAGAACTGCTCCCACATGACAATTAATCGAGAAAGAATCCACGGATGCTTTAAGAGATGTGGATACTCTGGTTACCTAGCTGGTAATTCTGAGCTGATGAAGACTCTTCTGCCTCCACTGTATCGATATCTTGCGCACGTGTTGATGCATTGCTTGAGTGGACGAAAAGCTAGGTTTGATAAGCTTAACGAGAAAGTGCAAAGCATGTTTGTTGCGCTGGTTCTAAAGGCTCCGTATGATTTCTCCAGATTTGTTTTCTCTTACTTCAAAGTTAATCACTTCAGTTCCACACAAAAGTATATTATATATGCCCGTTTTCTTCAATTGATTATCAATGATGTTGCATCAGACTTACCAAAGCTTGAACATGATATTATTCCTCTACGTCCAATGAATGTAGTGACTTTTCAAAGAATGGACTAAACACGAAATGAGGATCTGAAACCTGACTTCAAGAGAAAGCTTGTTTGCCATCTTAGCAAGGAGAATTATAGATGTCCATCTGGTAATGCTTAGAGAAATGATGATTCCAATTCAAACTATGAAGTTACTGATGAGGAAGAAGGAGAAGGTGATAATCAGAGAGCTGCTGGTGAAGATCAAGGAGGAAACAATGATGATGATAATGATGGTGATGATGATGAAGCGAATGAAGAGGATATTAGTTTGATTTAAAGGAAGAGGAAAGGGAAAGAACCGATGACTTTCGAACAACCTAAAAAGAAGGAGAGGAGAACCAAACATCATAATGACTCACTACAGAGATCATCTCATGAAGGTTCAAGGCAACAAGCTCAACACCAACCTTCCATTTTTATGAAGGATGCTAGAGCCGCCGTTACCTCACCTAGAGCTACCGTGACAACACCTCAGGTTACTCTGTTCGAATTCAAGACACAACAAAATCTTCTGTTGTCTTTGATCACTAAAATTACGAATCTTTAAAATCAAGCCGTTGAAGAGAAGAAGGCTAGTGATGCAAAGATTGAGCTGTTGGTGGAAGATAATAAGAAATTATGGAAACGCGTGAATCGTGAGAAGGAGAAGTCTGCAAAGATGAAGAAGCAGATTGTGGAAGTTAAGAATATGAATGAGATCAAGTTGAAAGAGTTGAATGATAAGATCAAACAGCTCACCTCTGGTAAAACTAAGTTGATAACGGATGGAGGAGAAGCGTATTCCTCTGATTTGGGTGGTGACGATGAGAAAGATGAAGAAGACGCTGGTACTGGAGGACCCTCTTTTGAAATTCCATTAGTGATACCTATTCGAAGTTTCAATGAATATGGTAAGGTCTTTACTGCTGAATATCATATGAATTATTCAAATATTTTTAATGATGCAGAAAAGGGGGACGTTCCACCAAGTGATTTTCCAGCAGAACAGCTTGTTGCTCTGGCATATGATAGTGATAATGATACAGAAGATGCAGAGACAGTTAAAGCTGAAATCAAGGCTCCATAAGAAGAGCTAGTTGCTGAAGTCCCTCCCGAATCAATCCAAAATATAGATTTAAGTGATTTTGATAATTTGTTCCAGGATGAAAAGAGTGAAGATTCTGTTGGTGAAGGTAATGTGAAAGAGAATGTGATTATTGAGTTTGAAGATGAACTTGAAACAGAATCTGAGAATAATGAAGAAGAAGAAGTTGAAATTGTTATCCCTTCGGTCGAGCCCTACTCGAATCCGTCACTCAATACTTTAAGCGACTTTTTCAATTTGAGTAGTGAGGTGAAAACAAAGAAGTTGATTGAATTAGAGAAGTCGAGGAAGGTATACAAGGAGCAAATTAAGGAAGTTGATGTTTTGATGGAAAGGAATAAGAGAATCCGACATGAGAAACTGCTCGTTGAGAAAGAAAGAAATGAGATTGAAATGAAGAATAAGAAACTCCAAGCCAAGAAAGCTAAGGCCGAGGGATGGAATGAGATTAAGAAATGGTTCGAACGTGATAGGGTTAAGGTGAATAGAAACGTTGAAGAAGACGAGATTCATCAAATCTGGTGGAAACAGAACGTTGTTAACCCTGATCAGATGAATAAGCCAGAACTCGAGCCGAAGTTTGTAAGTTTCTATGAAAAGGGAAAGAGAACCAAGAAGTAGTCCAAGGGTAAAATATTGAGCTGGGGTTACTTCAAGGAGATAAATTGTTTTGCGATCAAAAGAGTAGGAGGAGTTGATTATATGGCAAGACCGAGTCACTTCAAAACTCTACCTTACTTTGAGATCATGCAACTTACAAAACTAAATATGTTGAACGCTGAAGATAGTGACCTTTCCAGATGGTTCCAAAGAAAACTGAGATTTGAGTACAAAACAGGAAAGTGAGATATCTTCAAGTCAACAGCTGCTAGGTTTTCCATGCACCCGACAAAGCTAAATTCTAAAGGTGGACCTGTTCCTGTTGTTAAGTTCCATCTAGCTAAGTATATGAAACAATCTCCCTTGATGCCATTACCCAAGAACATTTGCAAAAACTTCAGATGGTGGTTCTATGACGAATTATCGGAAGAAGTAGTGATCCTTACTGCGATTGAGAAGAATGATGAAAGCATATAGTTTGACAATGTGAGGATCTTGGATCCTATGTGGCTGAGGAACTTGTCGAGATTTGATGTGGAGACGCTTCAACGCCATCACATTACATTCAGAGATGATAGAAAAGAGGAAGCTATGAGATATCAGCGTGTGATCGATGTCTACCATGCCTACCTCAACAGAGAAAGTGATGCTCAAAGCTCAAACCAAGCTCAGGCCAATTAAATCTTGTCAGATACTGTGTTGCTGGTTTGTATTTTATTTTTGATGTTATTATGTGAGAGAGAGAATCTGGATATGTATTGATATTAAACTGATGTTACTCTTGAACTTATATGTATTTTACAAATGTTTACTTTATTGTAACCGATGTTCTAGGTCCTGGGGGAGTTGTTGATGCATTTTATGTTAGTCCCTAGACATCTACTGCACGTTTGTGATTAGTACTTCAGTTTGTGGGTTACCATTATCGCTCATTGTTATTCTATCTGTGTTTATATATGGTTACAGGTACTGCAAGAACGCGATATGGAAGTTTGACTATCTTAGACTCAGTCGGACGTACGAGTGAAGCCTCACTCGTACGGATGACAAGCTCATACGCACGAGTGTGCTGAGCTGAGTCACAAACCTAATCTGTTTACACATACATGAGTGAGTGATCAACCGTACGGCTGAGCCAGTCCAGTCGTACGAGTGAGACCTGACTCATGCAGTTAACTCAACCAGCAGGGGCATATAAGTGTTTATGTTCTTCATTTTAGGTTAAGCCTCTCATTACACACACATCACTCAGATCTGGTAACCTGTCTGATTCTCTCTCAACCCAAATCCTTGAACAAGGTGAATTATAGCTCTAGGTGTTAATCTAATCACTCCATCATTATTGTGGTTTGACTAAATTAATCCCAAAAAGCATTTTCATATTCACTAGAGTGTTTGATTCACTAATTCCGCCTTTGTGTGAGTTAAACCTGTTGATTTCGAAGTTCCTAGTCATGTTTCATCAGCTTCTTCTTCGAGTATTCCTATTCTAACATAGAAGATTATAGGTGCGTTTTGCCATGCTCCTTGATCTTCACATTGCCATCCTTCGTCATCATTTTTTTCATATTCTTTTTCAATCATGTGAATCCTCAGCTCCGGAGTTCGTTCTTTCTGATATCTTCTTTCCCCTCTTCTCGAATTATAATCTTTTCATTTTCCTTCTTGCCTCCTCTCTTCATCATAGTCTTTCCATGCATATCTTTTATTTGGAATTGGCTTTTTGAAACCTCTTCGAAGCAAGTGATTTAATGCGCCTGCTTTTATTTGCACAATTATCTCTCTCATCAACTACTTGCGCTCATATGTAACATGTCCGTAATCCTCATGAAACTCACACCTTAAAGTGTTTTTTGGTCCTTTTCTTTTGTCCATGGGTGCTGGCAGATTGAACTTCTGCTTAATCGGTTCAGTTAACAATATCTCTCATGGAGTTTTTATTAAAGATATGATTAGCGAATGCCTTTCGTATGACCTTACTCGATAATATTGACCATCGTTCCTTCTTTGATCATTCCTGCTTCTATAATCATTCATTCTGGAGTTGTCTCCTCGAGAATAGCCTCGTGACCCATTATCATCTCGTGATAGATAATGTTCTCCTTGATGACTTTTGGTTTCATATCCTGATCGCAGATATGCCCTTGCAATCTCCATAGCTTGCGAATATGTTTTTGGAATTGTTCATCTTAATTGCCTTACAAATGACATGTGCCTTCGCTGGTCCAAACATAAAATGAAACCAGAAATTTGTTGGATTTATGGTAGATCTAGAATCTTTTGACATTCTAGGGTGTATCGATTCATGAACTCCTTCAGGGTTCCGTTGGATGTTGTTTAATTTCATGTGCATCCAAATGAGTCAATGTATATCTCCTTAAGTTTCGATATTGAAGCAAAAATTTTGCCCTTAAATCTTGAAAGCTTGTGATGCTACTTGATTGTAAACCTGTGAACCATTCCCTTGCTATCTTCTGTAATACCATTGGAAACAAATGACATGCAACCTCATCTTCTCAATGTTGAGTCCGAATAGCACCTTCAAATAACTGCAAAAAAATCTTCGGGATCCGATGATCCATCATATATTCCTAGCGTTGATGGGATGTTTAAATTCTTTGGCAATTGATAATTCGAGATTCGTTCACAAAATCTATGTGTTGTTGTAGACATGACCATTGGCTTTTTTGCCTCTCCCCCCGTAATTAATGCAAACAAATTATCAAGAGCTGTTTCTCTTGTTTCTGGTTGTGCTAAAGAATGTCTATATTTCTGTGGTGCAGCTCGCAAAATGATATTGGCTAAGAATTTATTTGCTGATTCTTCAGTTATTTCTCCTTCATCGATGAGAAACTCTGTTATCGTTTTTCCCTTCAATCTACCGCCTGTCTCCATTAATCTTTTTTGAATTCCTTCATCTTACTCCTTTCTTATTTTAACCATGTTTACTTCCAAGTTCCAACAACTGCATGGCCTGATTCTTCAAGATTTCTTTTTCATCGTTTTCAGCTGTTTCATCAAACATTTCACTTTGCTCCTTTCTTTGCGAATTGCCAAATAACTGCAAAGGTTGTACTTGTGAAAACTTTACTCATTGTATGCTTCTATTTGATCTTCCAGTAATCTCATTACTGTTTTCTTCTTGTATTCTCTTTGAAGACTCTTGAGTTACTGTCTTGCCTTGATCTCCTCCCATCTTCTTATGTTGTTCTCTTTTCTATTTGTGGAAAAAAGCTCAAAACTAATTAAAAAACGGATGGCGCCAAATGATCGTACTAAATCCGGATTGCGGATAGAATACGAGTGCAAATCACAATCACGTTAACGGTGAGCGGTTTAAGTCCTTGAAAGCTCTCCGTAGTAACAATGATTACCGGATCCAAAGTCAAACTGCGAATTCAGTCAATATCAAACTTGGTCAACCACTTAGAGTGAGAAAGTTCTTCTGTAGAGAGAGAAAGTTCTGCTATGACAAAGTAATGTAATCTGCCTATCAATGAAGTACAGGTGGCCTATTTATAGGCAAAAAATGTCAAAGGTTCCTCTATGTGTCATGTTCTGATTAGTGGGTCAACACTTATTTTTTGGAATTTTGACCAGTTAACTCGTATTTTTCGGCATACCAATTTCATCTTTATTCGTTATCCGCCTTAGTTATTCGCAATCCGCTGATGCACTTATACTTAATTAATTTTTGATGCTTTTTATTCACATTTGTGATGTTCGGTTCTTCTTTCAAAATGCATTTTCTATACACTAACTGAATAGCGTATCATTATATACGCATCAATATGATGGTGTCAACATGTCACTAATTATGTTATTATAATAATATGTCCGTTACAATTTTATTAAATCATATATAGTCATACCGAACGAAATTCTAATCGATTGTTGATGGTTATTATTTAGTTTAACTTAACTTTTATCTAAAATATAAAGTGCATAAATAGTATCTTTTTGTCTTTTCTAAAAACTAACACAAAAATTCTAATTGTTACAAACTACCCGGTGATTCTAAATGAGATTCAAGTAAAAAAATTTTAGTGGATCTCGTTTAGAATCAAAAGAATAAACATCGATTGGCATTGTTGGCTTGTAAATCCTTATTTGTATTTAGATTCCTAAGTTGTTGTGGGTTTCAATCTTTGCACCCTAATTTGTAATTAGTCTCGTTGTTTCGTGTTTTGGCGCGGCCGGCTAGTGTGGTCGTGTCATTCATGTAACGTTTGAAGCATTTATAATATTTCTTGCTTTAAAAAAAAAAAGAAAAAAAAAAAACCTACCCGTAAAAGTTTAAATAGTCTACTTGTATATTTTCTTAACACAAAAATTATAATTAAACACAACCATTATCTAAAAGATAGAGTCTATAAATAATATAATTTTATCTTTTCTAAAAATTAACACGAAAGTTTTAATTTTTACAAACTAACCACAAGAGTATAAATAGTCTACTTTTATATTTTTTAGGAATTGACACAAAAGTTTTAATTTCTTTATAAATTAAACACAAAACTTTTCACATTTTTTACAAATCAACCACAAAACTTTTCACTTATTACAAATCAACCACATAACTTTAATTAAAACATAACTTCTCACCCTTTACAAATCAACCACAAAACTTTTCACACTCTTTACAAATCAACCACAAAAGTTTCATTTATTACAACAACTTCATACCTCTTCACTTATTACAAATCAACTGTAATTATTATTGTTGTTGTTATTATTAATATAACTGATAACTGATGATATTTTGTTGTCTATTTTTTTTTTTTTTTACTTTGAGTTTATTATTACACAAATTTACTTCTAATTTTTTTCTCTAACTAATTTAGCTAATGGTCCCCTAACGCAACGCGAGGGTCACCCCAACTCATTAATACTATGAAGAATAAATTAAATAAATTCTACATACAACAGAAAAAAATAATATTATTATTATTTGATATGGATTTTGATGATAAAGTATAACCTATACGGTTCAATAAATAAATTTGATGTGAAAAATATAAGGAAAAAAAAAAGACACGATTGGTGGTGGCAGTTGAATATTCGTAAATTCAATTTGTCTGGTTTTGAATGTAAATGTCCTTTTTAGTGGCTCCATAGAATGTCGTCGTTTGTCGAACACTACTTATATAATGATAAAAATATAAACTTTTGTTCTTATTCTATTAATCTCAAAAAAAAAAAAATATTATAATAATTCCAACTTCATGTCCCTCCCCATGTGATGCTAGTTGTCCATGACTCCATTCTATTTGTTTGCCTCTTTTGAGATTAAAATTTTACTTTTATTTGTTTATTTTTTTACAGAGCTTCATTTCGTCGAATCTGTTAACCGTGTCTTTATCATTAATTATCAACCAATATATATATATATATATATATATATATATATATATATATATATATATATATATATATATATATATATATATATATATATAAGAGATTACTCGGTAAACAAGACTTTCTTTATTATATTTACCGGGTGAATACCCTTTACAAAAAAAAAAGACTTTCTTTATTTAGGAATATATCATATTCTAATTATAAACAATTACATTACTTGGTGACCAAGGACTATGTACGCTATTACTACGTCACCGTCGTAGCGATAAGTGGACGAATGCATAGACTGAAACGAAAATCGACAAATAATAGTCGCGGAAGACCTTTACTGAAAGATGTCCGCAATTTAAAAACGGGTGAACACATGTAGGACTCGAACTTGTCAACGAGCAACTTTTTTCCAGACAAAATGAATATTCATCTCGATATGTTTGATACGTTGATGTTGAACCGGGTTTTCTGTTAAATAAACGGCACTAACATTATCAAAGAAAACTAATGTCGTCTTTGAATACGGTCCCCGAAGTTCAAGCAATAGCTTGCGAATCCAACAACACTCAGCTACTAGATTAGCCACCCCGTGATATTCAGTTTCGGCACTTAAGCGAGAGAGTAGGCTATTGTTTAGAGGACCACTAGATAATATATTATCTTTTACATAATCAAAATAATCGGAAGTAGAACGTCTGGTGTCCCAGCAACGAGCCCAATCGACATCGGTATATGACACCAGAAAATGTGGGGATGAGCAACCAATGTGTAGTCCAAGATTGAGACTACTTTGTAAGTAGCGAATGACACATTTTAACGCATCCATATAAATGTCGTGAAGGGCATGCATATGAAAGCACATATGTTGTACTACATTAGAGATATCTGCCCGAGTAAAAGTAATGTATTGTAAAGCACTTGTTAAGCTACAAAACTCGGCCGGTTTAGGGTAAAAAATGCATACCATACTCGAATATAATCACATAAGCTACGAGTAATACAAATAGCAAGTATCACTATATCAATCTTGCAATCACAATCTGCGATAATATAACCTGCAATAAACGACACGACTCATATGGTTAACCATAATCAACGGGGTTGGACGAACGCATGAGCCTTAGTGTATCTGAACGAGCGCGATAGTAACTGATACCCCAAGGTAGTCGTTGAACGCGCGAATGTAAAGTGATCCGACATTCGGTCACACCCACCATCCCATCTTTATCGACGAACGAATATTATGTTGAAACCGAACGCACGGCTGATTCACCATAATATTGTGGGGTCCCGACGAATGGTGTTACATGAATCCGAACGAACGACTGATTCTCATCACCACACCCGCACACGGATTATGTGAATCTGAACGAACGATTGATTCACCTAACCAAGCCCGCACTCATCCTATATACATCCATGTATATAATACATTGATAATGCTAAAAACGAACATATATTTCATAGCATTATCCTTCAAGAAAGACAAGCTTTTAGTTGCAATTGTTCTATTTACAAGTTATATTCGTTTAAATAATAAAAGGTGAAGACAAAAGACAGATTCGACGAATTGAAGACGCAAACGACCAAAAAGCTAAAAGGTACAAAGTACAATCCAAGTGGTTCAAATTATTGATGAGAAACGTCTAAAAATAGCAAGAGTCCAAGCCGCAAAAAGCAAAGTACAAGATATTAAATTATACGAAAAGGCGTTCGAAAATCCGGAACCGAGACATGAACCAACTTTCAGCACGCGACGTAACGGACCAAAAATTACAAGTCAACTATGCACAAGAATATAATATAATATATAATTAATTATATATATTATTATATATTTTAATTATACGCATCCCACATTTTGAATTTGATCTATGAGCTGGAATCCAGACCTCCGCACTCGCGGAGCTGTGATGAAGAAAACCTCCGCACTCGCGGAGCTCAACAGTTAAACGTGGGCCTATAAAAGGCCGCGCATTATGATCGATTAAACACACCTTTTTCTATCTATCTATCTACGATATATTTATATTTATATTTTATAATTTTAATTTTAATTTTAATTTTAATTTTAATTTAAATTTAATAATAATAAGGTTATAGTGGCGAATGTTTTAAGTTTGTAAGTCGAAACTCTGTCCGTGTAACGCTACGCTATTAATACTCATTGTAAGTTATGTTCAACCTTTTTAAATTAATGTCTCGTAGCTAAGTTATTATTATGCTTATTTAAGCCGAAGTAATCATGATGTTGGGCTAAATATTAAAGACGGGGTTATTGGGCTTTGTACCATAATTGGGGTTTGGACAAAAGAACGACACTTGTGGAAATTAGACTATGGGCTATTAATGGGTTTTATATTAACTAAACGATACCTCGCTAATTTAATATTAAAGGTTACAATTCGACGTATCTATAAATAACCACATACGCTTAATCGGGTACGGTGGGCGGGATATCTATAAATACCAATAAATGTTCATTTTACCGGACACGGAGATGGATTAATAGTCAATGGAGTCGTTGAAACAGGGGTGGATTACATTCAAGAGTAATTGGTGTAATTGTTAACAAAGTATTGAAACCTTGGATTACACGCTGTCGATAACCTGGTGTTTTCATTAAACAAAGTATTAAGACCTTGTTACAGTTTGAATCCCCAATTAGTTGGAATATTTGACTTTGGGTATAAGGATAATTTGACGAGGACTCTCGCACTTTATATTTATGAATGATGGACTATTATGGACAAAACCGTATGGACATATCGAATAATCCAGGACAAAGGACAATTAACCCATGGTAATAAATTAAAATCAACACGTTTGCATCATGATTACGGAAGTTAAAATAAGCATAATTCCTTTATTTTATATCTTATTGCATTTTTAATTATCGTATTTTTTTTAATTATCGCAATTTTATTTATCGTCATTTTATTTATCGCACTTTAAATTATCGCACTTATATTATTGTTATTTACTTTACGCTTTAAATTAAGTCATTTATATATTTAATATTTTATATTAGGTTTTAATTGCGACTTAAGATATAAAATCGACAAACCAGTCATTAAACGGTAAAAACCCCCTTTTATAATAATAATAATAATATTACTTATATATATATATATATATATATATATATATATATATATATATATATATACACACACACACACACACACACACAAATATAGTTTTTTAAAAAAATATAGCGTTAAACTTGGCTAGCTCCCTGCGGAACGAACCGGACTTACTAAAAACTACACTACTGTACGACTAGGTACACTGCCTATAAGTGTTGTAGCAAGGTTTAGGTATATCCACTCTATAAATAAATAAATAACTTGTGTAAAATTGTATCGTATTTAATAGTATTTCGCAATAGAATATAACTATTTCGTATAACACCTCACATAACATCAAGTAAATTTTGGCGCCGCTGCCGGGGAAAATTCAACGCCGAAGCGAAACGCTATATAAAAAAAGATTTTTATTAAGTTTTAATCTATTTTTGTAAAAATATAATTTTTAAATATTAAAAGTAAAAATATAAAAACATAAAAAAAAATATATATCTATTTAGGTGTTTTAATTAAATTATTTTTTTTTAGAATTATAAAAATCTAATAAGTAATCGTTAAAATATAAGTTTTATTTAAGTTATATTTTATAAAAAAAACACAAAACAGAAAATTAAAATTTAAAAAAAACAAAAAAAAACTGAACCTACGTAATTTGAGCCTGCAGCTCATCTGAATCTGCATCCTCCGCACTCGCGGAGTTATTGGTCAAAAGACATCCGCACTCGCGGAGCCGTCTAACACGCCTGACCTGGTACCTCATTTATTACGAAATTAGGGTTAAAAATTAATTATTATTAATTATAATTAGGGTTTAGTAATTTAATATAATTAGTTTTAGTTGTAATTAAATTTGTAATATTGAGTGTTTTTAGTTTTATTAAATATAAAAATGATACTTTTATAAAATAAGTAATATAAAAATAATATTTTTATAAAAATTGAATTTTTATAACTTTAAGTTTTATTTTCATATTTTGTATCTTTTTATTCGTAATTGTATAGTTATCGTTCGTAATTAGTTTTAAGACTAGTATTTTGCCATAGTTATTTTTATTTCTAGATTTTTAGGCTTTGCCGTAAAATTCCTTAAGTGCTTTTTCTTTAGACTAAGATTTAGGTGCTTTAGAATTTTGCGACGCCATTTTAAGATTTTAGTACTTTTTAAGTTATTGCCATTTTGGATAGAGAATTCCTTTTAAGCTTTAATACCTTTAGACGCAACTTTTAATTCTTAATTTTTAGACTTTTAAGTTTCGACGCTGCATTTTATTATTTTTCGACGCTTATTTTTCGACCTTTTATTTTTCGACGTTTTACGACGCATTCTTTTTCTTTCTTATTTCTCGACGCTCTAGTTTTTAGGACATAGATTATTTTTTTCTTCAAAATTTCGACGAAAAATTATTTTAAGTGGTTAAATTGATAGACATCCAAAATTTTCTGGTTCGTAGTAATAGTTGGATTTGTTAGTGGCGAGTTGTGGGCTTCCGATTTAAAGGGTCCTGGCTACCTGCTGCATCTATTGGCTATTCGAAACGTGGGCAAAATCAGAAAAGTCTATTAATTTGATAACTTATATAATTTTTATCTTTTATAACTAATAGGATATTCAGTGAATGCACCGAGCAAAACGTTCACCACCTTTCATACGTTCACCACCTGTAACCAGATCAAGATATCTAGCCAATATTGTCGCCGTTGATTTTTCTTTAGAATCGACATCTAGTCGACCAAGTACTCCAATTCAAATTTCCGATAATTCATTTTTTGAACCCGACCTCACAATTTAGAATCCGGAGGATATTCAGGGACAATTCAGAGATCCTGAACCACTAATCATTCCTCCTGAACCACAAATCACTCATCCAGAGATTGTCGAGGAAGAAACCATTAAGTCAGAATCCTCTAATGATTCAGATTCAACAAATTCAATCATGGAAAATCTGGAACCTCTAAGTATGGAAGACCGAATAAGGGCTAAACGCACTGGACAAGGTCACGCAATTACTCAACCAGATATTAATTCACCAGATTATGAAATCAAAGGACAAATCCTACACATGGTAACTAATCAATGCCAATTTAGTGGTGCACCGAAGTAAGATCCAAATGAACATCTTCGAACCTTTAATAGGATCTGTACACTATTCAAAATCAGAGAAGTTGAGGATGAACAGATCTATCTCATGTTATTTCCCTGGAATTTAAAGGGAGAAGCCAAAGATTGGTTAGGATCGTTACCTGAAGGGGCGATTAATACATGGGATGTTTTAGTTGAAAAATTTCTTAAACAATTCTTTCCGGCATCTAAAGCCGTGAGACTTCAAGGAGAAATAGTTGCATTCACGCAAAAGCCAAATGAAACTCTATAGAGGCGTGGACAAGATTTGGAAAGTTGTTAAGAGGATGTCCGCAACATGGTTTAGACACTTATCAAATAGTATAAATATTTTACCAAGGATGCGACATCACTACACGAAAAGACATCGACATAGCAGCTGGTGGTTCCATTATGAAGAAAATTTATCTGAAACTTACAAAATTATTGATAACACTGCTTCCCACTCACATGAGTGGCATCAAGAAAAAGATATCGTTAGATTATCTAAAGCGGCTAGAGCCGATTCTAGCCATGACTTTGATTCCATGTCCGCAAAGATAGATGCTTTCGAGAGACGAATGGAAAAGATGAATAAAGATATTCACGCAATACGAATTAGTTGTGAGCAGTGTGGAGGACCACATTTGACAAAAGATTGTCTCAGTATTGAACAAACAATGGAAGAACGAGAGAATGTTTCATACATGAACCAAAGGCCTGGAAATAATTATCAGAATAATCATCAACCGCCAAGACCAAACTACAATCAAAATCAGAATTATAACTGAAATGTTCCATGCAACAACCAACAAGGTCCGAGCAATTAACAAGTATCTAATAATACTAACAATCAGCAAAGACCTATTTTCCCAAATAAACCACCACAAACCGATGATAAAAAGCCAAATTTAGAAGATATGATGTCGAAGCTAGTTGAATCTCAAACGCAGTTTTTCACATCTCAGAAACAAACTAATGAACAAAATGCTCAAGCGTTTAGAAATCAACAAGCTTCAATTCAAAATCTGAAACAAGAAGTGAGCAACCTAGCAAGGTTGATAGGTGAAAGAAAACTGGGGCGTCTACCTAGCGATACAAATGCTAACCCCTGGAATGAAACAGCTAAAGCCATTACCACGAGAAGTGGTATTACACTTAAACCACCTGAAATACCTGAAATTTCTGATGACTCTATTCCTACTCCACAAGAACCACAGCCTGAGCAAGATAAGGAAACCGAATCGGTAATTGAAAAGGTTAATGAAGATAACACAGTTAAGGCTAAACCTTATGTTAAACCATACCAACCACCACTTCCTTACCCAAGTAAAATGAGAAAAGAAAGACTTGAAGCCGAGCAATCCAAATTCTTGGATTTGTTTAAATAAATAAATGTAAATCTTCCTTTCATTGATGTGATATCAGGAATGCCAAGATATGCTAAATTCTTGAAAGATCTAATCACAAATAGAAAGAAAATGGAAGAACTCTCGGCTGTTACAATAAATGCTAATTGTTCTGCAGTGCTGTTGAATAAGATACCAGAAAAATTATCAGATCCAGGAAGTTTCACAATTCCATGTTTTCTGGGTAGTCTTAATTCAATAGAAGCATTAGCAGATTTAGGTGCTAGTATAAATTTAATGCCGTATTCACTATACGCTAAACTAGACCTCGGAGAATTGAAACCAACCCGAATAAATATACAACTAGTAGATCGATCAGTAAAATATCCTAGAGGGATAATGGAAAACATGCTAGTTAAAGTTGATACTTTAGTATTTCCAGTAGATTTTGCTATTCTGGACATGGAAGAAGATTCTCGAGTTCCTCTTATATTAGGAAGACCATTCTTAAACACGACTAAAGCAATAATAGACGTGTTTGGTAAGAAACTGACCCTAAGTATAGAGGACGAGAGTGTTATCTTTTCTGTTGATAGAGCCATGCAACAACCACAATCTGCAGATGATACATGTTATTTTATTCAAACTATAGATTCACATGCAGAATTGTTAGAAGAATTTCCAGAATTACAAGGAACAGGAGAATGTTCTTTAGGAGAAGGAACTGAACCAATTGATGAAGCTGAAATATTAGTCACACTCATAGCTAATAATTACGAACCAACCACAGAAGAAATTCAAGTACTAAAAGAAGAAGACAGATATCGATACAAATCATCGATAGAAGAACCACCGATATTAGAGTTAAAGCCACTTCCAATCCATTTGGAATACGCTTATTTACATGGTGAATCTGAATTACCTGTAATAATATCGTCTTCTCTTACTGAAAATGAAAAATCTCAACTCATTTCTGAGCTAAAAGCTCATAAACCAGCTATTGCATGGAAGATTCATGACATTAAAGGCATAAGTCCTTCGTATTGCACACATAAAATCCTTATGAAAGAAGGTCATAAAACCTATGTGCAACGCCAACAAAGACTAAATCCTAATATGCAAGACGTTGTTAAGAAAGAAATTATTAAACTGCTCGATGCAGGTTTAATTTATCCAATCTCTGATAGTCCATGGGTAAGCCCAGTTCAATGCGTACCTAAGAAGGGTGGCATGACTGTCATCACAAATGAAAAAATGAGCTTATTCCTATCAGGACTGTAACAGGATGGCGTGTTTGTATTGATTATAGAAAATTAAATGACGCCACCAGAAAATATCACTTTCCCTTACCTTTCATTGATCAAATGTTGGAAAGGTTAGCCGGGAACAGTTACTATTATTTTCTTGACGGCTTCTCCGGATATTTTCAAATTCCAATCGCACCCAAGGACCAAGAGAAAACCACATTCACGTGCCCTTATGGTACTTTTGCTTACAAACGCATGCCATTTGGACTTTGCAACGCCCCTGCAACCTTTCAAAGGTGCATGATGGCGATTTTTCACGACATGATAGAAGAATGCATGGAAGTATTCATGGATGACTTTTCAGTCTTCGGTGATACTTTTGAAACATTTCTAGTTAATCTTGAATGAATGCTTATTAGATGCGAACAATCAAATCTAGTTCTTAATTGGGAGAAATGCCATTTCATGGTTAGAGAAGGCATCGTTCTTGGTCATAAAATTTCAAAGGAAGGAATTGAAGTGGATAGAGCTAAAGTAGATATAATTGCTAAACTTCCACATCCCACCAATGTTAGAGGAATTAGGAGTTTTCTAGGGCATGCCGGTTTTTACCGACGTTTCATAAAAGATTTTTCTAAAATTGCCACTCCTATGAATAAACTCCTTGAAAAAGATGCTCCATTCATCTTTTCGGATGAATGCATCAAATCTTTTAATATTCTTAAAGAAAAACTCACTAATGCGCCGATCATGATAACTTCAAATTGAAATCTACCATTTAAACTCATGTGCGATGCAAGTGATTTTGCAATGGGAGCCGTTTTAGGACAAAGGATTGAAAAACGATTTCAACCTATTTATTACGCTAGTAAGGCGTTACAAGGAGCACAAACGAATTACACAAGTACTGAAAAAGAACTCCTTGCTATTGTCTTTGCTTTTGAAAAATTTCGTTCATATCTCGTTCTAGCTAAAACGGTGGTCTATACTGACCATTCTGCTCTTAGATACCTATTTTCAAAACAAGATGCCAAACCACGATTAATCCGTTGGATCTTACTCTTACAAGAGTTCAATATTGAAATCCGAGGCAAAAAAGGAGCAGAAAATCTCGCCGCTGATCATCTTTCTAGTCTTGAAAATCCCGAATTAGAAGTTCTAAACGAATCGGCCATACAAGATAACTTTCCTGATGAATATCTATTGAAAATAGATTATAGTGAAATTCCATGGTTTGCAGACTATGCAAACTATTTAGTATGTGGATTCCTTGAAAAAGGGTTGTCGTACCAAAAACGAAAGAAATTCTTTAGTGATATAAAACACTATTTTTGGGAAGATCCACATTTATTTAAAAAGTTGTCCCGATGGAATAATACGCTGATGTGTATTCGAAGATGAAGCTAGTCAAATTTTAAACCATTGTCACACAGGACCAACAGGAGGGCATTATGGGCCTCAACTCACAGCAAGAAAAGTCTACGATGCTGGATTCTATTGGCCTACAATTTTCAAAGACGCGCACCTTCTTTGTAAATCCTGTGATGCATGTCAAAGGGCCGGAAAAATAAGTCAACGTGATGAAATGTCACAAAATGTCATTCAAGTATGTGAAGTATTTGACGTTTGGGGTATTGACTTTATGGGTCCATTTCCAAAATCTCATAATAATATCTACATTCTCGTTGCCATTGATTATGTATCTAAATGGGCGGAAGCACAAGCTCTCCCAACTAACGATGCACGAGTTGTAGTCAATTTCTTAAAATGTCTTTTTGCTAGGTTCGGAACACCGAAAGCTTTAATAAGTGATCGGGGTACTCATTTTTGTAACAATCAACTTGAGAAAGTTCTCAAAAGATATGGAGTGGTTCATAAAATCTCAACCGCTTATCATCCACAAACAAGTGGACAAGTTGAAAATACCAACCGAGCATTAAAACGTATTCTAGAGAAAACCGCAGGATCGAATCCAAAGGAATGGTCCATGAAATTGGAGGATGCACTCTGGGCTTTTAGAACAGCCTACAAAACTCCAATTGGAACCACACCTTTTAGACTCATTTACGGAAAAGCATGTCACCTTCTAGTAGAAATTGAGCACAAAGCATTTTAGGCTTTAAAGACATGTAATCTTGATTTACATGAAGCCGGACGTCTACGATTAAGTCAATTAAACGAATTAGAAGAGTTAAGACATGAAGCATAAGAAAATTCGTTAATCTATAAGGAAAGAACGAAGAAATGGCATGATAAAAGAATCAGAAGTTCAAAAGAATTTAAGGAAGGAGACATAGTCCTTCTTTTCAATTCACGATTCAAGCTATTTCCTGGAAAATTGAAATCTAGATGGTCTGGACCATTCATAGTAAAAAGAGTTTTCCCATATGGAATAATAGAGTTAATAAATTCAAATGGGATTGAATTTAAAGTTAATAGTTACAGAGTTAAACATTACATACATGGTCCAATGGAAGTTGACAATGAAGTTAATCACAATTTCGACACCACAGCTAACTAAGTGTGGGAAGATTCGAATCTTTTAAGGGTAATATGTATTTCTGTTAGAGTTAGATTTTCTGTTTTCGTGTAGTTCTCGAGAATGGAATACGAATGGTCTTTCCCTAGCAGACCCTAAAGAACTAGCCTTCTCCCTCCATTCTGAATTTTTTATTTCTTTTAGGTTTTACGAGATGAAGATTTCCTTTGATCTGAACCATGGTCTACTACTACACGCTTTGATTACTAAACGTAATAATAATATCTTCCCGAGTGAACTGGTATCATTCATAAGAGGCAAAATGGACGAAGTGAGGAAAGAACTCAGGAAAAATCATCATAAGACACATTTTGGTAAATAAAAATCAAAATCCGCAACAAAAAGAAGAGCACGACACCTTGAAAGATGTCATAAATGCGGAAAATGATCACACGAAGGTAAATGTTCGAACAATCAAACATATTCAAATACCGAATTTGTTACTCTATGCAGAGAAGGACCGTTCATATGTTTAGAAGAAAAGTTATTGAAGAATCGAGGTTACGCTTATGTAGCTATGGAAAACCAAATCACACAACTCTCATATGAGTCGGCTAAAACAGGTCTCTGAGAATCCTTTCTCATAGGTAAGTATGTACAGTTTTTATTTTATTTTATTGCTTTTAACCTTTTGATAATAAACGCTTAATCGTTCACTATAAAGTATTAAATTGATATTCAATAAAATTAGGTATGCGAAACCGAAATTATTGATATCATAAAAAATTTATTACATCACTGCGAAATTTACTGTTTATTCTTAAGGTATAAATATCTTTAATCAATCAATCTAAAATATTTCAGAAATTCGTCAGGAGTAAAACTAGGTAATATAGCCGAAATTACTTTACCCAAAAGATGGGCGTATATTTTTGATAATATTTGATTGATTAAAGTGGGATAAAAGACCAAAAATATTTTTAATTTTATTTTTACCATATTTTTAAAATTAATATATAAATATTAAATTATTATTGTAAATCTTTTTAACTCAATGTATTTAAGTTTTTTATATATTTTAAAAAATTAATATTTTCAATATAAAATTTGTAAAATTAATGTATAAAAATATTAATGATATTAATATGAATTTTTAATTTTATGCATTTTAAATTTAAGTTTGGTGTGAATTTAAAAAGAAAAATTTACTTTATTTCATTAAATTAAAATTTTGATATTTAAAATTCGTCGTGAGTTGAAGACTAGGTCGTTGAACCGAAATTTCTTTACCTAAGGGAGGGACGAGAAATTTTATTATCATTATTTTTAATCTTATTGATTTAAAGTATGCCAAAAACATTTAAAAAACCCAAAAATCTTTGCTTTTAAAACAAACGCTTTAAAATGACAAATTTTAAAATTTTGTCGAGGGACGGACTAGGTAAATGTACCGAAAGAACCTCGTCCTAAATGAAAAGGAAAACAAAATTTTAAATTTAATTAATTGTTTTATTATTAAAGATTTAAAAAAAAGAAATCCGCACTCGCGGAGTTTTTGTGGTACCCACATTCGCACTCGCGGAGTTTGAAAATCCCAGACCAGTTTAACTGGTCGAGATAGACCAGTCCCCAATGAAAGGACCCGTCCTAATCCATCTGGACGAATATATTACATTTGGTTATATCGCGAGGTACTTGACCTCTATATGATACTTTTTACAAACATTGCATTCGTTTTTAAAAGACAAACTTTCATTTTATCGAAAGTTGACAGGCATGCATACCATTTCATAATATATCTAAACTATAAATGACTAGATAATATTCTTGATGAACTCGATGACTCGAATGCAACGTCTTTTAAAATATGCCATGAATGACTCCAAGTAATATCTCTAAGATGAACAAATTCCAAGCGGAAGATTTCTTTCGTACCTGAGAATAAACATGCTTTCAAGTGTCAACCAAAAAGGTTGGTGAGTTCATTAGTTTATCATAAATAATTATTTCATAATTTTTAATAGACCACAAGATTTCATATTTCCATTTCTCATAAACATACGTCCCATGCATAGAGACAAAAATAATTCATATGGATTGAACACCTGGTAACCGACATTAACAAGATGCATATAAGAATATCCCTTATCATTCCGGGAAATCCATCGGACATGATAAAAACGAATTTGAAGTACTAAAGCATCTGGTACTTTGGATGGGGTTCGTTAGGCCCAATAGATCTATCTTTAGGATTCGCGTCAATTAGGCGTGCACTAATTCTCAAAATTAGTGATGTTCCCTAATTCTTAGGCTACCAAGCAAAAAGGGGCATATTCGGCTTTGATCATTCAACCATATAATGTAGTTTCGATTACTTGTGTCTATTTCGTAAAACATTTATAAAAATTTCGCATGTATTCTCAGCCCAAAAATATAAAGGGTAAAAAGGCAAATGAAACTCACAATACGATATTTTGTAGTAAAAATATGCATACGGCGATACTGAACAATGCAGGGTTGGCCTCGAATTCACAAACCTATATCATTTATATACATTAAAACGTATAATCATAGTCAAACAAGTTTATATATATTAATACCTTATATGTTATGTTAATAAATAAATCAATTATAACTATTTTAAATAAATACTTATTAAATATATATTAAATTCTTATTAAAGTATTATATTAATATATATATATATATATATATATATATATATATATATATATATATATATATATATATATATATATTTTAATATAATACTTTAATAAGAATTTAATATATATTTTATATTTAATAAGTATTTATTTAAAATAGTTATAATTGATTTATTTATTAACATAACATATAAAGTATATATATATATATATATATATATATATATATATATATATATATATATATATATTAAATAACGTATTAAAATTAATATTTATATATGTAATCTTATTAATATCTATAATGTATAGTTAACTTTTATTATATAAAAATAACGTTTTATTTAAAAATATAATAATATGTAGATTTTAGTATAGTTATGTAATAATATTTGCTGTAATAATATAGTAATATTAATAATAATAATATTTCTAATAATAATAATATTTCTAATAATAATAATAATAATAATAATAATAATAATAATAATAATAATAATAATAATAATAATAATAATAATAATAATAATAATAATAATAATAATAATAATAATAATGATTCATTTAAGTCTTAACTAAGTTATAATTTTAATCATTCTTATAATGATATTTGTATTTAAAATTTTTATTTGCATACTCATATCCTCATTAAAATCTTAATATTTATAATCTTAATAATAATGATAGTTAATACTTATATTAGTTAATAATGATAATAGTTATAATACTAATACTATTAACAATAATTATAAATGAAATAATTATAAGAATTTAGTTTATACCATAATCATCATCATTCGGTTATCTCATTAACATCATCTTCCTCACCACCATAATCGTTTTCGCCATAGTACATCGTTATCAAACCCTTATCATCGCCATTTACATAACCGCATCACCATAACCGTTTTCATCCAATATCTCGTGCATCATCTTCTTTTATCATTTTTGTCATCCCATATTTATTAGGGACTGGGTGGCAGTTTAACATAGCAGCGGCCCAAGTGACAGTCCAACAAGTAAGGGAAATAAGGCCCAATCAAGCAAGGAAGATACGGCCCAACAAATCAAAACAACATTTTGGCTAATCATAAAAACAAATCTCGGCCCACATTGAAATAACATCCAACTGCAATGAGTTGTGTCGGCAAACAAAAGATAATGGGTGGGGACTTCGATTTTTAACCAGTAGCAAAAAGGGACTTCGACATACCTCATTCATAATCATATTTTAATGTTTTTTTATATAGTTACCAAAAAGATTAATGATATAGCAGTTGTAGTAGATGCAAGTAACAGTGTAGCAGTAGCAGGTATGTCAAGATCATCACAATAATTTGTCCTTGTTTATCTTTTTCCTCCTCATCGTCGTTTAACCGTAAAAGAATCAAAATTTAAGATAAAAAGAATGTAGTGACCCGAACTTTTCCATGTTTATATATATTAAATGAAATTGTTATTTACATGATTAAGTGTTTCTAAAATGTTAACCAATCAAACTTGTTAAGACTTGATTAATATAAATAGGTTTCATATAGACAATTGACCACCCAAGTTGACCGGTGATTCACGAACGTTAAAACTTGTAAAAACTATATGATGACATATATATGATTATATATATAGTTAACATGATATTATGATAAGTAAGCATCTCATTAGGTATTTTAACAATGAGTTATATACAAAAAATTGAGTTTATTGAATTAAGAAACTCGAAACGATATATATAACGATTATCGTTATAACAACGTCTTACTAAATACATATGAATCATATTAAGATATTGATATACTATGTTTAATCATGATAAATGATAAGTAAACATGTCATTAAGTGTATTAACAATGAACTACATATGTAAATACAAGACTACTAACTTAATGATTTCGAAACGAGACATATATGTAACGATTATCGTTGTAACAACATTTAACTGTATATATATCATACTAAGATATATTAATATATCATAATATCATTATAATATAATAATTTAACATCTATTTAGATATAATAAACAATGGGTTAACAACATTTAACAAGATCGTTAACCTAAAGGTTTCAAAACAACATTTACATGTAGTAACGACTAACGATGACTTATCGACTCAGTTAAAATGTATATACATGTAGTGTTTTAATATGTATTCATACACTTTTGAAAGACTTCAAGACACTTATTAAAATTCTTCTACTTAACAAAAATGCTTACAATTACATCATCGTTCAGTTTCATCAACAATTCTACTCGTATGCACCCGTATTCATACTCGTACAATACATAGCTTTTAGATGTATGTAATATTGGTATATACACTCCAATGATCAGCTCTTAGCAGCCCATGTGAGTCACCTAACACATGTAGGAACCATCATTTGGAAACTAGCATAAAATATCTCATAAAATTACAAAAATATTATTAATCATTCATGACTTATTTACATGTAAACAAAATTACACATCCTTTATATCTAATCAATATACCAACGACCAAAAACACCTACAAACACTTTCATTCTTCAATTTTCTTCATCAAATTGATCACTCTCAAGTTCTATCTTCAATTTCTAAGTGTTCTTCATAAATTCTATAAGTTCTAGTTTCATAAAATCAAGAATACTTCCAAGTTTGCTAGCTTACTTCCAATCTTGTAATGTGATCATCCAACCTCAAGAAATATTTCTTATTTATAGTAAGATATCTTTCTAATACAAGGTAATACTCATATTCAAACTTTGATTCAATTTCTATAACTATAACAATCTTATTTCGAGTGGAAATCTTACTTAAACTTGTTTTCGTGTCATGATTCTGCTTCAAGAACTTTCAAGCCATCCAAGGATCCTTTGAAGCTAGATCTATTTTTATCATTTCCAGTAGGTTTATCCACAAAACCTGAGGTAGTAATTATGTTCATAACATCATTCGATTCATATATATAAAACTACCTTATTCGAAGGTTTAAACTTGAAATCACTAGAACATAGTTTAGTTAATTCTAAACTTGTTAAAACCAACTAGACACATGTTATATATCTATATTATATGCTAACTTAATGATTTAAAACCTGAAAACATGAAAAACACCGTAAAACTGGATATACGCCGTCGTAGTAACACCGCGGGCTGTTTTGGGTTAGTTAATTAAAAACTATAATAAACTTTGATTTAAAAGTTGTTCTTCTGGGAAAATGATTTTTCTTATGAACATGAAACTATATCCAAAAATTATGAATAAACTCAAAGTGGAAGTATGTTTTCCAAAATGGTCATCTAGACGTCGTTCTTTCGACTGAACTGACTACCTTTACAAAAACGACTTGTAACATGTATTTCTGACTATAAAATTATACATTTTCTGTATAGATTCATAAACTTAAGTTCAATATGAAACCATAGCAATTGGCTCAAAACGAATTTAAAACGAAGAAGTTATGGGTAAAACAAGATTGGATATTTTTACTTTTTGTAGCTACGTGAAAATTGGTAACAAATCTATATTAATCATATCCTAGCTAACTTATATTTTATAATACATATATTCTAATATATTATGTAATCTTGGGATACCATAGACACGTATGCAAATGTTTTGACATATCATATCAACCCATATATATATATTATTTGGAACAACCATAGACACTCTATATGCAGTAATGTTGGAGTTAGCTATACAGGGTTGAAGTTAATTCCAAAAATATATATACTTTGAGTTGTGATCTAGCCTGAGACGTGTATACACTGGGTTGTGGATTGGGTCAAGATAATATATATCAATTTATTTCTGTACATCTAACTATGGACAACTAGTTGTAGGTTACTAACGAGGACAGCTGACTTAATAAACTTAAAACATTAAAACGTATTAGAAATGGTGTAAATATATTTTGAACATACTTTGATATATATGTACATATTTGTTATAGGTTCGTGAATCGACCAGTGGCCAAGTCTTACTTCCCGACGAAGTAAAAATCTGTAAAAGTGAGTTATATTCCCACTTTTAAAAGCTTATATTTTTGGGATGAGAATACATGCAGCTTTATAAATGTTTTACAAAATAGACACAAGTACATGAAACTACTTTCTATGGTTGAACGATCGAAGCCGAATATGCCCCTTTTACTTGGTAACCTAAGAATTAGTAAACCAGTCTACTAATTGACGCGAATCCTAAAGATAGATCTATTGGGCCCAACAAACCCCATCCGTTGTAGCGGATACTTTAGTACTTTGAGTTTTTATATCATGTCCGATGGATTTCCCGGAATGATGGGGATATTCTTATATGCATCTTGTTAATGTCGGTTACCAGGTGTTTACCGTATGAATGATTTTTATCTCTATGTATGGGATGTATTGAAACTTGAAATCTTGTGGTCTATTATTATGATTTGATAATATATAGGTTAAACCTATAACTCACCAACATTTTTGTTGACGTTTTAAGCATGTTTATTCTCAGGTGATTATTAAGAGCTTCCGCTGTTGCATACTAAAATAAGGACAAGATTTGGAGTCCATGCTTGTATGATATTATGTAAAACTGCATTCAAGAAACTTATTTTTGATGTAATATATTCATATTGTAAACCATTATGTAATGGTCGGTGTAAACGGTATATTTTAGATTATCATTATTTAATAATCTACGTAATGCTTTTTAAACCTTTATCGATAAAATAAAGGTTATGGTTGTTTTAAAAATGAATGCAGTCTTTGAAAAACGTCTCATATAGAGGTCAAAACCTTGCGACGAAATCAATTAATATGGAACGTTTATAATCAATATGAACGGGACATTTCAGTTGGTATCCGAGCGTTGGTCTTAGAGAACTAGAAATTTGCATTAGTGTGTCTTATCGAGTTTGTTAGGATACATTAGTGAGTCTGGACTTCGACCGTGTTTTCTTTAAAAACGATTGCTTAACACTTTTGTTGGAAACTATATATTATTAACATGTAAATATTATGTGATATATTAACCTCTTAATGTGTTTGATATTGGGTGATAGATGTCTACCACTAGTACAAATCCCATCGATTCACCTAATAATAATGAAGAATCGAATATATTTTGGGAAGATTCACAAATTCCCGAAGAGGAACCGGAAGAGGAGGAACCGGAAGAGGAGGAACCAGGAGAAGAGGAACCGGGAGAAGAGGAACCGAAAGAGGGGGAACTGGAAGAGGAGGAACCGAAAGAAGAAGAGGTTCCAGAGGAAGAAATATTGATACTTATAGTAAATCGATTAAATAAAAGAAAATCCTCAACCAACGGACCAAAGTTAATAATGGTCAATGGTGTTTCCGCCGAGGAAGCAAAATATTGGGAAGATTATCAATTTTTTGATGAATCGGATCCCGATGAGGATTCCGATGATGTTATAGAAATTACCTCGACCCAATTTAATAAAGCGAAAGAAAATAATAAGGGAAAAGGTATAAAAATAGAGAAACCCGATTCCAACCCCGATGAACTTTATAGGTATCGGCAACATCCGTATTTCCTAAAATGTAACAATGAACCGGGAACCTCTAAACCACCAGGTTTTTCTAAACCATTGTGGAAAACGACGGGTTGTATTAGAGGAACACCATATATTCCTAGAAAATTAGGAAAACGAACCAAGTCCGAAGAAGAAGAAATCAGTGATTCAGATTAGAGGGTTGTAATCATGTTGTGTATTATATGTATTATAGTGTGCTTGTACTTTTATGTTCTATGTAAAAATTGCTTGTATTGTTTGTTAATTATCTTTTACGAATCTAATCCTTATCTATTTTATAGTATAAAAATAAAATGGACATTAAGGGTAGACAACCAAATATTTTAGAAGACCTACCAGAGGATATGATTGAGGAAATCTTGTCTAGAGTCGGTCAGAATTCATCAGCACATTTAGTTATGACGAAATAAACTTGTCAAATATTTGAAAGACTTTCCAGAAATGCCTTAGTTTATAAAAGGCTTTCCTTTGATAGGTGGGGTATATCACATTGGGAAGACCGTAAGTTATGCCGTGTTTCCTTTAAAGCGTTAAATGCGGGGAACCCAAATGCAATTTTACGCTACGGGTTAAGAACCTATTTTGACTCAACATATCCCAACATAGGATTTCGTGAATTAGGAAGAGCTTCTAACATGCAACATAAAGAAGCATGTTATGCTTACGGGTTAGTGATGTTAGCTTCTTACCAAAGTGAGAAAAAGAACATCGGATTGCAGCTTTTAAATAAAACCTTCCCACAAGTGACGGATTCAGTAGTTGAGGTGAGAAACAAGGTTTTTAGATTATTACGGGGCTGTTGGACATTACAAAACCCTCTTCCTTTTGAGGACATTACAACATGCTTCCTAGCCAATGGTCATAACGGTTATTTTCCACAAGATCAAGGATGGGAAGTTGTCTTAGTAAAACCTGAATGCATGACTTGTTTCTGGACTTATGAATTACGTGTCTTTATTTCTTTTGCTAAACAACTTGCGTATTAACTAGAATTGCCTTCATAGCTGCCGAGTAGCAAAGTTTTTATGTGCTATATTTCATCCTATATGTATAATAGCGGTATTGTAAGTTTGTAAATTTTGTATAAAGTTTGAACGCAAAATATTATTATAATAAGTTTTTCATATAGAATCGTAGTAGTTGAATTGTATAATAGCTGCTAAGTATGAACTTAACGGGTAGGTACTACCCGAATTAAAACTATAAAATGCTAATATGAAGAAAAAGCTTTTATAAATAAGTTCATATTATGCTACGAAATACTAATGACTACTCTTAAATTCTATATGATTAACTCAATTCTTTTGGCTATTTTTGAAGGAAATGGCACCGGCGACTCGTCAGAACTTGAACATGAGTGAGGAAGACTTCTGTGTTTTCCTTGCTGTGAACATAGCCGCAGTGCAGGTTGCAATGCAAAATAACAATAACTCTGAATCTAGCAGTGGAACTAATTCCGCAAGAAATCGTGTAGGATGCTCCTACAAAGAATTCACTGCCTGCAAACCTTTGGAATTTGATGGAACCGAAGGACCAGTTGGATTGAAACGGTGGACCGAGAAGGTCAAATCGGTGTTTGCC
The DNA here is from genome assembly GCF_046630445.1 of Rutidosis leptorrhynchoides. Classification (NCBI taxonomy): domain Eukaryota; kingdom Viridiplantae; phylum Streptophyta; class Magnoliopsida; order Asterales; family Asteraceae; genus Rutidosis; species Rutidosis leptorrhynchoides. The sequence goes on from NC_092333.1 coordinate 173,389,896, forward strand.
ATAAGTAAGTGTACGGAAGAGGACAAAGTTAAGTACGCTACGCATACCTTCACAGGTACGGCGTTAACGTGGTGGAATACCTATCTCGAGCAGGTATGTAGTGACCCGAACTTTTCCATGTTTATATATATATTAAATGAAATTGTTATTTACATGATTAAGTGTTTCCAACATGTTAAGAAATCAAACTTGTTAAGACTTGATTAATTGAAATAGGTTTCATATAGACAATTGACCATCCAAGTTGACCGGTGATTCATGAACGTTAAAACTTGTAAAAACTATATGATGAAATATATATGGATATATATATAGTTAACATGATATTATGATAAGTAAACATATCATTAAGTATATTAACAATGAACTACATATGTAAAAGCAAGACTACTAACTTAATAATTTTGAAACGAGACATATATGTAACGATTATCGTTGTAACGACATTTAATATATATATATATATATATATATATATATATATATATATATATATATATATATATATATATATATATATATATATATATATATATATATATATATATCATATTAAGAGATATTCATACATCATATTATCATGATAATATAATAATTTAAAATTTCATTTGATATTATAAACATTGGGTTAACAACATTTAACAAGATCGTTAACCTAAAGGTATCAAAACAACACTTACATGTAACGACTAACGATGACTTAACGACTCAGTTAAAATGTATATACATGTAGTGTTTTAATATGTATTCATACACTTTTGAAAGACTTCAAGACACTTATCAAAATACTTCTACTTAACAAAAATGCTTACAATTACATCCTCGTTCAATTTCATCAACAATTCTACTCGTATGCACCCGTATTCGTACTCGTACAATACACAGCTTTTAGATGTATCTACTATTGATATATAAACTCCAATTATTAGCTCTTAGCAGCCCATGTGAGTCACCTAACATATGTGGGAACCATCATTTGGCAACTAGCATGAAATATCTCATAAAATTACAAAAATATGAGTAATCATTCATGACTTATTTACATGAAAATAAAATTACATATCCTTTATATCTAATCCATACACCAACGACCAAAAACACCTACAAACACTTTCATTCTTCAATTTTCTTCATCTAATTGATCTCTCTCAAGTTCTATCTTCAAGATCTAAGTGTTCTTCATAAATTCTACAAGTTCTAGTTTCATAAAATCAAGAATACTTCCAAGTTTGCTAGCTTACTTCCAATCTTGTAGAGTGATCATCCAACCTCAAGTAATGTTTCTTATTTACAGTAAGATATCTTTCTAATACAAGGTAATACTCATATTCAAACTTTGATTCAATTTCTATAAATATAACAATCTTATTTCGAGTGGAAATCTTACTTGAACTTGTTTTTCGTGTCATGATTCTGCTTCAAGAACTTTCAAGCCATCCAAGGATCCTTTGAAGCTAGATCCATTTTTCTCATTTCCAGTAGCTTTATCCAGAAAACTTGAGGTAGTAATGATGTTCATAACATCATTCGATTCATACATATAAAGCTATCTTATTCGAAGGTTTAAACTTGTAATCACTAGAACATAGTTTAGTTAATTCTAAACTTGTTCGCAAACAAAAGTTAATCCTTCTAACTTTACTTTTAAAATCAACTAAACACATGTTCTATATCTATATGATATGCTAACTTAATGATTTAAAACCTGGAAACACGAAGAACACTGTAAAACCGGACATACGCCGTCGTAGTAACACCGCGGGCTGTTTTGGGTTAGTTAATTAAAAACTATGATAAACTTTGATTTAAAAGTTGTTCTTCTGGGAAAATGATTTTTCTTATGAACATGAAACTATATCCAAAAATAATGGTTAAACTCAAAGTGGAAGTATGTTTTCTAAAATGGTCATCTAGATGTCGTTCTTTCGACTGAAATGACTACCTTTACAAAAATGACTTGTAAATTATATTTTCGACTATAAACCTATACTTTTTATGTTTAGATTCATAAAATAGAGTTCAATATAAAACCATAGCAATTTGATTCACTCAAAACGGATTTAAAATGAAGAAGTTATGGGTAAAACAAGATTGTATAATTTTTCTTGTTGTAGCAACGTGAAAATTGGTAACAAATCTATATTAATCATATCCTAGCTAACTTATATTGTATTATACATGTATTCTAATATATTATGTAATCTTGGGATACCATAGACACGTATGCAAATGTTTTGACATATCATATCGACCAATGTGTATATATTATTTGGAACAACCATAGACACTCTATATGCAGTAATGAGGGAGTTAGCTATACAGGGTTGAGGTTGATTCCAAAAATATATATACTTTGAGTTGTGATCTAGCCTGAGACGTGTATACACTGGGTCATGGATTAATTCAAGATAATATATATTAATTTTTTTTCTGTACATCTAACGTTGGACAACTAGTTGTAGGTTACTAACCAGGACAGCTGACTTAATAAACTTAAAATATCAAAATGTATTAAAAGTGTTGTAAATATATTTTGATCATACATTGATATATATGTACATATTTGTATAGGTTTGTGAATCGATCCGTGGCCAAGTCTTATTTCCAAGGAAGGAAATATCTGTGAAAGTGAGTTATAGTCCCACTTTTAAAATCTAATATTTTTGGAATGAGAATACATACAGGTTTTATAAATGATTTACAAAATAGACACAAGTACGTGAAACTACATTCTATGGTTGAATTATCGAAATCGAATATGCCCCTTTTATAAAGTCTGGTAATCTAAGAATTAGGGAACAGACACCCTAATTAACGCGAATCCTAAAGATAGATCTATTGGGACTAATAAACCCCATCCAAAGTACCGGATGCTTTAGTACTTCGAAATTTATATCATATCCGAAGGGTGTCCCGGAATGATGGGGATATTCTTATATATGCATCTTGTTAATGTCGGTTACCAGGTGTTCACCATATGAATGATTTTTATCTCTATGTATGGGATGTGTATTGAAATATGAAATCTTGTGGTCTATTGTTACGATTTGATATATATAGGTTAAACCTATAACTCACCAACATTTTTGTTGACGTTTAAAGCATGTTTATTCTCAGGTGAATACTAAGAGCTTCCGCTGTTGCATACTAAAATAAGGACAAGATTTGGAGTCCATGTTTGTATGATATTGTGTAAAAACTACATTCAAGAAACATATGTCGATGTAATATATTTCTATTGTAAACCATTATGTAATGGTCGTGTGTAAACAGTATATTTTAGATTATCATTATTTGATAATCTACGTAATGCTTTTGAAACCTTTATTGATAAAATAAAGGTTATGGTTATTTTAAAAATGAATGCAGTCTTTGAAAAACGTCTCATATAGAGGTCAAAACCTCGCAACGAAATCAATTAATATGGAACGTTTATAATCAATATGAACGGGACATTTCAGTTGGTATCCGAGCGTTGGTCTAAGAGAACCAGAATTTTGCATTAGTGTGTCTTATCGAGTTTGTTAGGATGCATTAGTGAGTCTGGACTTTGACCGTGTTTACTTGAAAAATGATTGCTTAACAAATTTTGTTGGAAACTATATATTTTTAACATGTGAATATTATGTGATATATTAATCTCTTAACGTGTTTGATATTATGTGATAGATGTCTACCTCTAGAACAAGTCCCATTGACTCACCTAATAATAATGAAGAGTCAAATGTAAATTGGAATGATTCGTGGACTGATTCACAAGTTCCCGAAGAGGAACCGGAAGAAGAGTCGGAACCAGAAGAAGAATCGGAACCGGAAGAAGAATCGGAACCGGAAGAAGAAATAGAACCAGTGGGGGAAATAATAAAACGGTTAAGTAGAAGAAAATCCTCAACCAACCGACCAAAGTTAATTATGGTCAATGGTGTTTCCGCCAATGAAGCAAAGTATTGGGAGGATTACCAATTCTCCGATGAATCGGATCCCGACAAGGATTCCGATGATATTATAGAAATTACCCCAACACAATTTAATAAGGCAAAAGAGAACAATAAGGGAAAGGGCATAAAAATAGAGAAATTTGATTCCAAACCCGATGAACTTTATATGTATCGTCAACACCCCTATTTCTTAAGTTGTGACAATAACTCGGGAACCTCTAAACCACCAGGTTTTTCTAAACCAATGTGGAAAACGATGGCTCGTATTAGGGGAACATCATATATCCCTAGAAACTTGGCAAAACGAACCAAAACCGAAGAAGAAGAAACGGGCGAGTCGAAATAAGATAGTTGTATTCGTGTGGTGTAATATATGTAATATAGTGTGCTTATGCTTTATGATATATGTAAAAATTGCTTGTATTAAAAAGTATTTTTTTATGAATCTAACTCTTGTCTATTTTACAGTATAAAAACACAAAATGGATAGACAACCCAATATTTTAAGAGACCTACCCGGAGACATGATTGATGAAATCTTGTCTAGAGTCGGTCAGAATTCCTCGGCACAACTATTTAAGGCGAGATCAGTTTGTAAGACATTCGAAGAACGTTCCAAGAATGCCTTGGTTTATAAAAGGCTTTCGTTCGAAAGATGGGGGATATCACATTGGGAAATCGATAAGTTACGATGTGTTTACTTTGACGCATATTGTCATAACCCGACCTTAACCATAAGGACGAATACAATAACATATGATTTCATCGCGAGGTATTGACCTCTATATGCGACATTTTTCAAAAACTGCATTCGTTTTTACAATACAAACCATAGCTTTTATTACAAATACAAGGTTTAAACAACTTAATAATGATTATCGTTTAGCGATAATCTTAGACTTACAAACTTTACATGTGATAATAACAATACGACTTCCAACATATTTTACATTACAAATCCTCCGATATGCAGTTTTATTTTTGACACAAATATGCATACTCAAGATCTTGCTTAAATTCAACATGTTGCAGCGGAAGCTTTTAGTTATCACCTGAGAATAAACATGCTTTAAACGTCAACATAAAGTTGGTGAGATATAGGTTTAATGCCGGCAGCGTTATGAATATAGACCACAAGATTTCATATATAAACGTTCTAATAAAAATATTCTAAGTTGTTGAGCACTTGATAACCATACTTAACATTTAATCAACGTCGCATATTCCCTTTATTATGAAATCTTACTACACCGTACCAAGTGTAGTCACCAAAACGAAGTACTGTGCAACCGTTGAATACTGGTCGTCCAGTCCGGTTGGGGTTGTCAGGCCCGATAGATCTATCAACAGGATTCGCGTTTACAATACCTCATGTAAATAGTAGTTACCAAGTTACAGGGAAGTATGCCAGTGGTACAACTCAACGTAGAATATATATTTTTAATCACTTGTGTCCATAACGTAAATCATAAAATGCATGTATTCTCATCCCGAAATATTTAGAGTTTAAAAGTGGGACTATATACTCACTTTTGCCTTGAAGGTATTTATCACGACTTGGTCTCCGATAGATATCACGAACCTAACCATATATATAATATATCAACATATTTTCTTTTTAAGTAATCGTTATATATATATATATACTTTTAATACTTTTAATATTTTCTTAGTCTGTAGTTAGCAGTCCGATGTTAGTGGTCCATAATTAGTTGCTCAATAAAATAAATAAAGACCCCATAGTATTCGTATTGATCAGAATTAATCTTGACCCATGGTACCATGTTGTCAAATGACGTGTTGCGTACATAAAGTACCGTGTTGTCAAATGACGTGTTGCGTACAATCATGAGGTCTTATGATTAATCTTCTCGTGTTGTTTACGGGTGGTCCTGAAATATATAAAATCAAATCATAAGTAAATATATATGAAATACCATATTAATTAGAAATATATGATTAATTTTATTTTTCTCCAAATATTTTCGTAGCTAAACTAGCTTCGCATACCCGATCTTGTTTTAGTCGTAGTTTCTTCATTACAACTCCCTTTTTGTTGGTTCAACTTGCCACTTCCTTGGATCGAGTCAAATTTTAAGAATATGAACTGAAAATACCTTAGGTTGTATTCGAAATCACAGGTTATAGGTCAAACTTTGGTGAAACTTATGAAAGTGATCATTTTCCATCATAAAAACAACATTTAATGATCATTTTTCTAAAAATACTTATACTTTGAGTTAAACCATGAAATTTTTATGTGTTAACATATTCATAAGAAATATCATTTTTCCAGAATATGAACTTCCAATTCAAAGCTTAAGATGGTTTTTAATTATCCAACCCAAAACAGCCCCCGGTTGCACTCCGACGACGTAGATTCAGTTTTTAAGGTGTTCTTTGTAAAACCAAGTTATATCTTGTTAAGTTAGCATATCATTATGATATATTACAGGTCTTGAAGTGTTTTAAAAGTCAAGTTAGAAGGATCTATTTAGTTTGCGAACAAGTTTGAAATCATTCAAACTATGTTCCTGTTGTTAAAATTTTATACCACAAAATAAGATAGCTATATGAATATGAATTGAATAAGATTATGAATAGGGTTACTACCTCAAGTTACTTGGACAAAGTTACTGTAAGAGATGAGAAAAATCCTAGAATCAAAAGAGTGGTGGAGTTGGATTGAAAGGTTGGAAGTAAACTTGTTTACTTGGAAGGATTTTTGAAGTGTTCTTGAATGGATTTTCTTATGATGATTAAGGGTTGTTTTTGAAGCTAGATCTTCATGGTTATTTGCTGAGATTGTGAAGAACACTTAAGGTTCCTAAGAGTGTGTTTTTGGTTAGAGAAAATGTGTAGTAAAAATGAAAATGGAATGGAGTATAAATGGTGGTGAAAAGATGTATAAATTTGTAATATTGTGCAAAAGTCTTGTAATATGCCAAATTGATTAATCATGCATGCTAAGATCCAAAATTGGCTGACTCATGGCTGCTAATAAAGTGATTGTGATGTGTATATACCAATAGTAAATAAGTATAGAAGCTGGGTATGATACGGGTACATATACCCTAGATATACGTATAAAAATCTTGAGAAAACGGAACGAGGATTCAAATATAGCTATCTTTTGTAAATATACTTATATTGTTTTATGTATATAAATCCTTTAAAAGTGATAAAATACATATCTATACGATACATGTATAAGCATTATAAGTTTTAAGTATTTAAGTCGAAGAACGTCACATATAGTTATCGTTTTGAAAACTTAAGTTAGTAGTCTCAAAATATACTTATAACTCATTGTTATTAGTACACAATGAGATGTTAAAACATTCTTAGATCATGTTAAATATATAAAAATACATATATATACACAAACGTATAATTATCGTATGTTATATAGTTCGTGATATCATCGGTCAAATTGGACGGTCAAACGTTGTGTAAAACTCTTTTCAAAAACATAAGTCTCAACAATTTAGATTGCTTATCATGTTGGTAAGATTTAATTTATGTAAATATTAATCTTATAAGTGTAAAATGATCAGAAAAATCCGGGTCGTTACACATATATTGCGGGGAACCCAAATGCTATTTTACGCAACGGGTTAAGAAATTATTTTGACTCAATATATCCGAATATAGGACTTCGTGATTTAGAAAAAGCGGCTAACATGCAACATAAAGAAGCATGTTATGCTTACGGGTTAGTAAAGTTCGCTTCTCACCAAAGTGAGAACAAGAACATCGGGCTACAACTATTAAACAAAACGTTCCCACAAGTGACGGACTCAGTAGTTGAGGTGAGAAACAAGGTGTTTAGATTGTTACAGGACTGTTGGACATTACGTAACCCTCATCCCTTTGACGACGTTACAACACACTGGCTTATCAACGGCCATAACGGTTATGTTCCACAAGACCAAGGATGGGAAGTAGTCCTAGTAAAACCAGAATGCATGACTTGTTTCTGGACGTATGAATTACGTGTCTTTATTGCCTTTGCTGAACGACTTGTGTACTAGCTAGAATTATCTTCACAACTATCTTGTATCAAAGTTATTGTGTGCTATATTTCATGTTATATGTAAAATAAGCGGTAATGTAAGTTTGTAAAATATTGTGAAAAAGTTTGAACGCGAAATATTATTATAATCAGTTTTTCATATAGAATTGTAGTAGTTGAATTGTATATTAGCTACTAAGTATGAACTTAACGGGTAGGTACTACCCGAATTTAAACTTATAAAACGCTAATATGAAGAAAAAGCTTTTATAAATGAGTTCATATTATGCTACGAGATACTATTGACTACTCTTAATATTCTGTATGATTAACTTGTTTCATTTGACTATTTGAAGGAAATGGCACAGACTACTCGACATACCATGAATATGAGCGAAGAGGAATTTCGTACCTTTCTTGCTGCAAACATAGCCGCAGTACAGGCTGCACTACATACCAACAATAACTCTGAATCTAGTAATGCAGCTAATGGCGCAAGAAATTATGTAGGATGCACCTACAAAGAATTCACTGCCTGTAAACCTTTGGAATTTGATGGAACCGAAGGACCGATCGGATTGAAACGGTGGACCGAGAAGGTCGAATCGGTGTTTGCCATAAGTAAGTGTACTGAAGAGGACAAAGTGAAGTACGCTACGCATACCTTCACAGGTACTGCGTTAACATGGTGAAATACCTATCTAGAGCAAGTGGGACAAGATGATGCTTACGCACTACCGTGGTCAGCATTCAAGCACTTGATGAACGAGAAGTACCGTCCCAGAACCGAGGTCAATAAGCTCAAGACAGAACTTAGAGGGTTACGAACCCAAGGATTTGATATTACCACGTACGAAAGACGATTCACAGAATTGTGCCTATTGTGTCCGAGAGCATTCGAAGATGAGGAAGAGAAGATCGACGCATTTGTGAAAGGATTACCGGAAAGAATCCAAGAAGATATAAGTTCACACGAGCCCGCCTCCATACAACAGGCATGTAGAATGGCTCACAAACTAGTGAACCAGATTAAGGAAAGAATTAAAGAACAGGCGGCTGAAGAGGTCAATACAACAACAAAAACAGCAACAACAAAAACAGCAACAATTACAACAATAATCGCAACAACTATTCCAACAATCGCAACATCAATCGCAACTACAACAAACGGCCCAACAACAACAACAACAACAACAACAACAGCAACTACAACAATCATCCCAACAACAATAACAACCACAACAACAACAACAATCAGAAGCAGCTATGCCAAAGGTGTGAAAAGTATCACTCGGGGTTCTGCACCAAATTTTGCAACAAGTGTAAAAGAAATGGTCATAGCGCGGCGAAGTGTGAGGTCTACGGACCAGGGGTTAACAGAACGAAAGGAACAAATTGTGTCATAACGAGTAATGGCGGAGCAAGTAGTGTCGGAGCAAGTTATGCCATGTAGTTTGTTATAAATGTGGAAAACCGGGCCACATTATTAGAAATTGCCCGAACCAAGAGAACACGAATGGACAAGGCCGCGGAAGAGTTTTCAATATTAATGCGGCAGAGGTACAGGAAGACCCGGAGCTTGTTACGGGTACGTGTGTTATTGACGATAAATCTGCTTATGTTTATTTGATTCGGGTGCGGATAGAAGCTATATGAGTAGGGAATTTTGTGCTAAATTAAGTTGCCCATTGATGCCTTTGGATAGTAAATTTTTACTCGAATTAGCAAATGGTAAATTAATTTCAGCAGATAATATATGTCGGAATCGAGAAATTAAACTGGATAGCGAAACATTTAAGATTGACTTGATACCAGTAGAGTTAGGGAGTTTTGATGTGATAATCGGTATGGACTGGTTGAGAGAAGTGAAAGAAGAGATCGTTTGTTACAAAAATGCAATTCGCATTATTCGAGAAAAAGGAAAACCCTTAATGGTGTACGGAGAAAAGAGCAACGCAAAGTTAAATCTTATTAGTAGCCTGAAGGCACAAAAACTAATAAGAAAAGGTTGCTATACTGTACTAGCACACGTCGAGAAAGTCAATTCTGAAGAAAAGAACATTAATGATATTCCCATCGCAAAAGAATTTCCCGATGTATTTCTGAAAGAATTACCGGGACTACCTCCACACCGATCCGTTGAATTTCAAATAGACCTTGTACCGGGAGCTGCACCAATAGCTCGTGCTCCATACAGACTCGCACCTAGCGAAATGAAGGAACTTTAGAGCCAATTACAAGAACTTTTAGAGCGTGGTTTCATTCGACCAAGCACATCACCGTGGGGAGCTCCTGTTTTGTTTGTCAAGAAGAAAGATGGTACATTCAGGTTGTGTATCGACTACCGAGAGTTGAACAAACTTACCATCAAGAGCCGCTACCCACTACCGAGAATCGACTACTTATTTGATCAACTACAAGGCTCGTCTATTTATTCGAAGATCGATTTACGTTCTGGATATCATCAAATGCTGGTGAAGGAGGATGATATTCCAAAGACTGCTTTTAGGACGCGTTACGGTCATTACGAGTTTATGGTTATGCTGTTTGGATTGAGTAACGCACCAGCTGTGTTCATGGACCTTATGAAACGAGTGTGTGGGCCATATCTTGACAAGTTTGTGATTGTTTTCATCAATGACATACTTATTTACTCAAAGAATGATCAAGAGCACGAAGAACATTTGAGAAAAGTGCTAGAAGTATTGAGGAAAGAAAAACTGTACGCTAAGTTTTCAAAGTGTGCATTTTGGTTGGAAGAAGTTCAATTCCTCGGTCACATAGTGAACAAAGAAGGTATCCAGGTGGACCCGGCAAAGATCGAAACCGTTGAAAAGTGGGAAACCCCAAAAACTCCGAAGCATATATGTCAATTTTTAGGATTGGCTGGTTACTACAGAAGATTCATCCAAGATTTCTCCAAAATAGAAAAACCCTTGACTGCATTAACGCATAAAGGGAAGAAATTTGAATGGAAGGATGAACAAGAGAAGGCGTTTCAATTATTGAAGAAAAAGCTAACTACGGCACCTATATTTTCATTGCCTGAAGGGAATGATGATTTTGTGATTTATTGTGACGCATCAAAGCAAGGTCTCGGTTGTGTATTAATGCAACGGACTAAGGTGATTGCTTAGGCGTCTAGACAATTGAAGATTCACGAACAGAATTATACGACGCATGATTTGGAATTAGGCGCGGTTTTTTTTGCATTAAAGACTTGGAGGCACTACTTATATGGGGTCAAAAGTATTATATATACCGACCATAAAAGTCTTCAACACATATTTAATCAGAAACAACTGAATATGAGGTAGCATAGGTGGATTAAATTGTTGAATGATTATGACTTTGAGATTCGTTACCACTCGGGGAAGGCAAATGTGGTAGCCGACGCCTTGAGCAGAAAGGACAGAGAACCCATTCGAGTAAAATATATGAATATAATGATTCACACTAACCTTACTACTCAAATAAAGGAGGCGCAACAAGGAGTTTTAAAAGAGGGAAATTTAAATGATGAAATACCCAAAGGATCAGAGAAGCATCTTAATATTCGGGAAGACGGAACCCGGTATAGGGCTGAAAGAATTTGGGTACCAAAATTTGGAGATATGAGAGAAATGGTACTTAGAGAAGCTCATAAAACCAGATACTCAATACATCCTGGAACGGGGAAGATGTACAAGGATCTTAAGAAATATTTTTGGTGGCCAGGTATGAAAGCCGATATTGCTAAATATGTAGGAGAATGTTTGACATGTTCTAAGGTCAAAGCTGAACACATCAGAAACCATCAGGTCTACTACAATAGCCTGAAATCCCGGAATGGAAATGGGAAAACATTACCATGGATTTCATTACTAAATTTCCAAGGACTGCAAGTGGTTATGATACTATTTGGGTAATAGTTGATCGTCTCACCAAGTCAGCACACTTCCTGCCAATAAGAGAAGATGACAAGATGGAGAAGTTAGGATGACTATATTTGAAGGAAGTCGTCTCCAGACATGGAATACCAATCTCTATTATCTCTGATAGGGATGGCAGATTTATTTCAAGATTCTAGCAGACATTACAGCAAGCATTAGGAACTTGTCTAGACATGAGTACTGCCTATCATCCACAAACTAATGGGCAGAGCTAAAGGACGATACAAACGCTTGAAGACATGCTACGAGCATATGTTATTGATTTCGGAAACAGTTGGGATAAACATCTACCGTTAGCAGAATTTTCCTACAACAACAGCTATCATTCAAGCATTGAGATGGCGCCGTTTGAAGCACTTTATAGTAGAAAGTGCAGGACTCCGATTTGTTGAAGTGAAGTGGGGGATAGACAGATTACGGGTCCGGAGATAATACAAGAAACTACCGAGAAAATCATCCAAATTCAACAACGGTTGAAAACCGCCCAAAGTCGACAAAAGAGCTATGCCGACATTAAAAGAAAAGACATAGAATTTGAAATTGGAGAGATGGTCATGCTTAAGGTTGCACCTTGGAAAGGTGTTGTTCGATTTGGTAAACGAGGGAAATTAAATCCAAGGTATATTGGACCATTCAAGATTATTGATCGTGTCGGACGAGTAGCTTACCGACTTGAGTTACCTTTCGAATGTACATAACACTTTCCACGTCTCGAATTTGAAGAAATGTTTTACTAAAGAAGATCTCACTATTCCGTTGGACGAAATCCAAATCAATGAAAAACTTCAATTCATTGAAGAACCCGTCGAAATAATGGATCGTGAGGTTAAGAGACTTAAACAAAACAAGATACCGATTATTAAGGTTCGATGGAATGCTCGTAAAGGACCCGAGTTCAACTAGGAGCGTGAAGATCAGATGAAGAAGAAATACCCGCATTTATTTCCAGAAGATACGTCAACACCTCCAACTGCTTAAAATTTCGGGACGAAATTTATATCTCGAGCAGGTATGTAGTGACCCGAACTTTTCCATGTTTATATATATATTAAATGAAATTGTTATTTACATGATTAAGTGTTTCCAACATGATAAGCAATCAAACTTGTTAAGACTTGATTAATTGAAATAGGTTTCATATAGACAATTGACCACCCAAGTTGACCGGTGATTCACGAATGTTAAAACTTGTAAAAACTATATGATGATATATATATGGATATATATATAGTTAACATGATATTATGATAAGTAAACATATCATTAAGTATATTAACAATGAACTACATATGCAAAAGCAAGACTACTAACTTAATGATTTTGAAACGAGACATATTTGTAACGATTATCGTTGTAACGACATTTAATGTATATATATCATATTAAGAGATATTCATACATCATATTATCATGATAATATAATAATTTAAATTCTCATTTGATATTATAAACATTGGGTTAACAATATTTAACAAGATCGTTAACATAAATGTTTCAAAACAACACTTACATGTAACGACTAATGATGACTTAACGACTCAGTTAAAATGTATATACATGTAGTGTTTTAATATGTATTCATACACTTTTGAAAGACTTCAAGACACTTATCAAAATACTTCTACTTAACAAAAATGCTTACAATTACATCCTCATTCAGTTTCATCAACAATTCTACTCGTATGCACCCGTATTCGTACTCGTACAATACACAGCTTTTAGATGTATGTACTATTGGTATATACACTCCCGTGATCAGCTCTTAGTAGCCCATGTGAGTCACCTAACACATGTGGGAACCATCATTTGGCAACTAGCATGAAATATCTCATAAAATTACAAAAATATGAGTAATCATTCATGACTTATTTACATGAAAACAAAATTACATATCCTTTATATCTAATCCATACACCAACGACCAAAAACACCTACAAACACTTTCATTCTTCAATTTTCTTCATCTAATTGATCTCTCTCAAGTTCTATCTTCAAGATCTAAGTGTTCTTCATAAATTCTACAAGTTCTAGTTTCATAAAATCAAGAATACTTCCAAGTTTGCTAGCTTACTTCCAATCTTGTAGAGTGATCATCCAACCTCAAGTAATGTTTCTTATTTACAGTAAGATATCTTTCTAATACAAGGTAATACTCATATTCAAACTTTGATTCAATTTCTAAAAATATAACAATCTTATTTCGAGTGGAAATCTTACTTGAACTTGTTTTTCGTGTCATGATTCTGCTTCAAGAACTTTCAAGCCATCCAAGGATCCTTTGAAGCTAGATCCATTTTTCTCATTTCCAGTAGCTTTATCCAGAAAACTTGAGGTAGTAATGATGTTCATAACATCATTCGATTCATACATATAAAGCTATCTTATTCGAAGGTTTAAACTTGTAATCACTAGAACATAGTTTAGTTAATTCTAAACTTTTTCGCAAACAAAAGTTAATCCTTCTAACTTGACTTTTAAAATCAACTAAACACATGGTCTATATCTATATGATATGCTAAGTTAATGATTTAAAACCTGGAAACACGAAGAACACTGTAAAACCGGACATACGCCGTCGTAGTAACACCGCGGGCTGTTTTGGGTTAGTTAATTAAAAACTATGATAAACTTTGATTTAAAAGTTGTTCTTCTGGGAAAATGATTTTTCTTATGAACATGAAACTATATCCAAAAATCATGGTTAAACTCAAAGTGGAAGTATGTTTTCTAAAATGGTCATCTAGATGTCGTTCTTTCGACTAAAATGACTACCTTTACAAAAACGACTTGTAACTTATATTTCTGACTATAAATGTCACGACCCGGAAAATTCTGACTAATTTTAAACCAAACTCTCGATACGATTTAATATTCTTGACACGATAAGAGAAATCTGTTAGGTTGAGTCTCAAAAACTTTGAACTGTTTCATATATTCAATTGACCTTCGACTGTTCTCGACGATTCACGAACTATTATTTGTAAATAAATGTGTATACATATAAAAATAAATATAAATATATGTATAGAGTATGTTAAATATAATTATTTAATGATTGTAATACTCGTTGGACATTTCGATTATTATTTAGAGAAGTTTAATTCGAACTTATGTGATTATAAAATAAATAAATATATTTAATTTAAAAACATGAGATTTTTCGGAAGACTTTTATCCGTCACTGATTTACCAACGGAGCACGCTATATTATCCGTATTAAAAGTGTCGATAACTAACAATCAAATAGGTGACTGCTAATGTATATTTTAATATTTTATGTCATATGCACGTTTCAATATTTCATTGATTGATTCATTGTGTAATTACTATTAGTATGTTATTTACTTTATGATCCATCTATTCTATATAATACATACAATTACAGTGCAATGTTTGCACTACCTTTCTTCTTTCTTAATTTTACGTGGCTGACACCCTATCACCATTTAAGTGAACCATTATTTCCAATCACTTTCCACCATCGTTAAAAAAAAAAATATATTTTATTTCATCAACTCGCAAATTTTGGACACTTCTTATTTTTCCTAATCATAATTCAACGTATGTAATCAAGCACCAAACATTTTTTTTTTTTTTTTCTGTTACATATTTTAATCACCCACCACTACGTGTCTCTTTTACTATATATGCATTGTTTGAATTATTGTTATATAATATTATTATAGTATTATATATCTTTCTACTATCTATCTAATGATATATATATAGGCATATTATAGACATATAGACACACTTACACAAAACCATCCTCTATAACCACCATTTATCTTCTTTTTAGTCTGAGAACAAAGCCAAGAAACAATCACTTCGATTATGTGCTATCAAACTGTTAATTGTAAACCACACCCATTAACCTTGATCACCTTCCAGCTTCGTCTTATCTTTTTCATCAAAGACCAACATAAAATCACCAACACCACAATCAAAACCATCTTATTTTTTTTTTTTTTTTTGCTACTCAACGTGTGTATCTATTTTCTCGTTTGTTGCCGAGCAAAACCAAAGACTCAATTGTTTCTAAATTACTGCTACAACTTCTCGTTGCAAAATGCGGCGTTTATTTATTTATGTTTCAATCAAAGCCACCGAACACCACTATTAACAATCACCATTCGTTATATATTTTTTTTTTTTACTTTCATGAACCATATCCAATTCACCATCTTCCTTCTCGTTTCTAGTTTTGTCGACACAATCATCAAAACCCACTTTCACCACCGTCAAGACCACCATGACCACCACCGCTATACACCACCACTATTCATCATCACCTTTGTAACCCGTCACCACTTTCTTTAATCGTAAACCACCACCGCCGTCGCTGTCTCCCACCATAACCGTCACATCATCACCATCTTCTCACCACTCTCCGCCACCGTAACCTGTCACCTGTCACCCTGCAACAACCCTATAACACCACGATCACGACCATCACCATCATAGACTAACCACTGCTACTCGATTTCTGTTTTGGTTTTAAATGACAAAGATGATGTACCGTAAAAGTTAAATAACCATGATTGAAAGAGGATAGTCCGAAGATAGATATGATGATACTGTAGGCTGCTGCTATACTTGCAGCTACAGCTGCTGTTAATCTGTTTCCTATCTTTCTATTTAAAATCATCAAACTTGTAACCACCATCAACAACCACACCAAGCTGTTGCACGATCTCTTCTATTTTTTTTACTGTAGCAATGATGGAAGACAATAATAATTAATGAAGATAATGATTGTTGCTGATGAAGATGATTCGATGATGAACACGATACAATTATGATGATGATAACGGTTTTGTGCATGGTGATGGAAACCCTGATGTCGATCGTGATGATGATGATGAAACTTGATTGAATTAATGAAGTTTTGTTTTTGTTTTTCTGTTCCGATTTGGTTCAAACCGAATAGGTTATGATACCGTAATGGTTATTTGGGTCGATTAATAAATTAGGTGAATTGCTTATTGGACTAGTTAATTAGCCCAAGTTTAAGTTGGGTTATTATCGGGTTATATATAATCGGGGGTTATATATTACAGAAAAACGGAAATAGAAAGATGGTTATGAGTGTTGTGAGTGAGCGGAAGGTCATGAGTTCAAGTCCGGGCACGGGCAGTTATTTCCTTTTGGAGCTTTTTCTAGTAAGGTAGTCTTTATTATCACTTTCATTATTATTATTATTATTATTATTATTATGAAAATGATACAAATTATTAATTTTCATTAAAATTAGTATTAATATCATTTTATTACTAGTATTATTATTATTATTATTATTAACATAAGTATCATTATTAACAATATTATTATTATATAGTATCAATAATATTCACTAATATTATCATTATCATGATTATAAAATTTTAAACAATGAATTCCTTATAAAAATATATCTAATTTAACCATATTAAAATTTATCCAAAATATATAAAATGAACATATTTAACTAAATAATGAAATACATAAGTTATTAATATAAAAATTATATCACTATTAATAATAATAATAATATATATACATTTGTTCGATTACGAGTATATGTATTAATAAATATACAAATGATATAGGTTCGTGAATCTGAGGCCAACCCTACTTTTGTTCAGTGTTGTCATATGTATTTTTACTACAAAATACAGTATGGTGAGTTTCATTTGCTCCCTTTTTAATTGCTTTTGCAATATATATTTTTGGGCTGAGAATACATGCGCTGCTTTTATAAATATTTACGAAATAGACACAAGTACTTAAAAATACATTCTATGTTGAGTTGTACCACTGGCATATTTTCCTGTAGCTTGGTAACTAATATTTACATGGGTATTGTAAACGCGAATCCTGTTGATAGATCTATCGGGCCTGACAACCCCAACCGGACTGGACGACCAGTATTCAACGGTTGCACAGTACTTCGTTTCGGTGACTACACTTGGTACGGTGTAGTGAGATTTCATAATAAAGGGAATATGCGACGTGATTAAATGTTAAGTATGGTTACCAAGTGCTCAACCACTTAGAATGCTTTACATACACTTGCGAGTGTATTATGTTTATGATTATGAAATCTTGTGGTCTATTAATATATTGAAATAATTGATACGATAAACCTATGAACTCACCAACCTTTTGGTTGACACTTTTAAGCATGTTTATTCTCAGGTACAAATTAAGTCTTCCGCTGTGCATTTGCTCATTTTAAGGACATTACTTGGAGTCGATCATCGCAATGGGACCAAATGTTGATGACTTCGTCCAGATGGATTAGGACGGGTCGTTACAGGTGGTATCAGAGCGTTGGTCCTAGTGAATCAGGTCTTGCATTAGTGTGTCTAACTGATAGTTGTTAGGATGCATTAGCGAGTCTGGACTTCGACCTTAGCTGCATATTATAAGTATTGTATATCATTCCTAGTGGAAAATTTCCCGCTAATCATTCCTAAGTCTAGACATGCCTTACTGCCTTTATTGCATAGATAGTGTATAGACAAATTTATATCTTAGCGTATTTATTACGGTAAACTTTACCTGATATCTTCCGTAAATTTCTCCGTAATTTAAGGGATCCTGGTACTATATATATCTAGGCATATTATGCATTGAGAATACCATCCAACTATCATTTGCTATCACTAAGCTTTTCATACCAAAAATCTTTTCTGTGATCGTGTACGATGGCCTCTACGAATCGACCAAGTTCTTCTGACTCCGAAGATAGCGTGACGGGAGCGCACCAACCGATCAACTACCGTGATTTCTTTAGAAAGTGGGGATGGGTTCGCGAAATACTTACCCTATGGAGAAATGAAGAAGGTACTCCATATCACGAGCCGAACTTACCACCTAACGTCGGAGTGCTCGACCCGCTCACCGGCGAACCTGTTCGCAACACCATTTATACCCTTTTTGCAAGAATTTTTCGTCTTGAGGCTACCATTAACGGAACTAGAGAAGATATCCGACCTCTACCTCACACTGATAACCAACCAGGGTTAGTAGAAGAAGTTAAAGAACTCCGAGCTCGAGTGTTAACTTTAGAGAGCACGGTACACAATTTGCAAGCACTAGCAGTATCATCAACACCAGTAACATCACCAGCCTCAGCACCAACAGCACTAGTACCACCAAGAACAACTTTCGCGTCACCAGCTTCGACACCTCGAGTATAATCATCGTTCTACATGACGTTCTACATCATTTATCTTATTTCGACATAGTGATTATGTAATCTCTAATGTTTTAGAGATTATATATTCTTGTTCTAACGGTAAATCAGATGAGTTAATATCATATTAACTCATAAAATCCATGATTACATCTGAAGAAAATATATATATGTATGTATATTTTCATAAAGATTGTAATTTAAAATTCTTTTGTACAAACTGTTAATGGTGAAAATATTTTAACGGGTAGGTAATACCCGAGGAATATTTAGATTTCACATTAATAAGTTGCACTGTACATTCTTCGAATCTGATTCAACGGTCATTTACTATCCTATGTACAACCACCGATATACGTATCCATTCACCACAGAATAATCATTTTCATTTAAATTTCATATTTGGATTTTGACCTATCAGAATCCAACAAGTGGCATAATGAAGAAAACATTGGACAATAAAATTTGTTAGAAACAAACGAATTAACTAATTGAAATTTCGTTAAGAATCCACGCTAACTGTTCCAGCTAACTGTTCCTAGCTAACTGATTACATTTTATTTATCGCAATTTAATTATCGCAATTTTATTTATCGTCATTTAATTTCTGTTATTTACTTTACGCATTTAATTTATCGTCATTTAATTTCTGTTATTTATTTTACGCACTTTAAATATCGGGACACGTATACAAGGTTTTGACATATCATATCGACGCATCTATATATATTATTTGGAATAACCATAGACACTCTATATGCAGTAATGCGGGAGTTAGCTATACAGGGTTGAGGTTGATTCTCAAATAATATATATACTTTGAGTTGTGATCGAGTCTGAGACATGTACACGGGTCACGATACGTATTAATTAATTCGAATATTATAAATTAAATTATATATGAATTATTGTACTGTTAACTGTGGACTATCGATTGGGACTATCAACATTGGACAATTAAAAAAATGAATTAAAATATTAATTATAACATATGAAACTAAACAATTCTTCAAGTTTGCCACTTGATTTCATCTTAAACCTCATTTGTATCTTGACGATTCCAATCTGCGTTTAAACATTTCATGATTCTTGAAAACACCTCGATCGAAAGGATGGACCATCCGCACTTCAACTACGGAAGAAAAGATTTATGCATATAGTTATGCATCTGAAAAACTCTCGAAACCTGAATAAACATTTAACACATAGCTGTGTTAATTCCTTTAGTGTTATTATTACCTAAAATAACTTTGCAACTCTTCTTCAAATTAGCCAATTTTGTCACAGCTCCAGCAAGTCAATTCCGACTTTTCATCCGAAACAACCTTATTATAACCTTGATATATATGCATACTCTTTATTGTTACTGGGGAACCTTTTATATTTCACCATATTACCATCAGCGTTTAATCATCTAAAAATACAATTCTCCTGAAACCACCTCAGTTGGATAACCGATGACCCAGATCCGTTAACTTTGAAAATGCTGACGAAGTAGCATGTTGTAGATGGTCTTAATGGCCAATAGTTGATGATAAAGAAGGAAGTGTTAGGAACGCTCGATAGAAAATTTGGTACTGAAAATCAGATTGAGCACACCGTGAAGGAAACAAAGAACAAATACAAGTACCAAACCCTATATTCAAAGAATCCAGGTGATTCTGGATCCGATGAAATCTTTAGAGAATATCTTGCTCCAAAGTCATGTTAAAATCTTGCGGAAAATCTTTCTTCATTCACCTTCGAACTTAGAAATTTCAAAATATCATCATAAATATCTTCGATATTTCTGAGGATATTTACATAAATATTCTTATCCGAAATTATCTACCTCTTCGTGTTTCCAGTATCCCATTATATTGGAAACTCCGGTAAAATCCAAGTATAAATTATGAATGAATTGTGGATAAGTGTTGGGAATTTAAGCATGAGTTAGTATAATATAATGCGCTTGGCCAACGTGATTATATTACAGTAATTCATGCTGAGTTCTAATGAAACATGATGATTCACAGACTATAACGTCATCATGTGTCATGTTACACGACTCTTTCATTCTACTTAATCTCTAAGCATATCACGGAAATATTTCCTTGATATTTATGTTCTTCTGTAACTCCGATAATCTGCTAATAAATCACACGATTACATTTTCTTACTGATTAGAAGATTTCTTTAAATTCCTTAAATTCTGAAAATCAACCTTGACTATGTCAGGAGTTAAGACAAACCTCTAATCACTTCATTTCACTCTTTTGTGATAGCTTCACTCGTACTCTTCGCATGATCGAATCGTTTTATCCATATTATTCGAAAATGATAAAACACTATTCAAATTCGTCATGAAAATATTTTTATTGTTAGCCATGACGACCTCACTCAAATTTCGGGGACGAAATTTCTTTAACAGGTGGGTACTGTCACGACCCGGAAAATTCTGACTAATTTTAAACCAAACTCTCGATACGATTTAATATTCTTGACACGATAAGAGAAATCTGTTAGGTTGAGTCTCAAAAACTTTGAACTGTTTCATATATTCAATTGACCTTCGACTGTTCTCGACGATTCACGAACTATTATTTGTAAATAAATGTGTATACATATAAAAATAAATATAAATATATGTATAGAGTATGTTAAATATAATTATTTAATGATTGTAATACTCGTTGGACATTTCGATTATTATTTAGAGAAGTTTAATTCGAACTTATGTGATTATAAAATAAATAAATATATTTAATTTAAAAACATGAGATTTTTCGGAAGACTTTTATCCGTCACTGATTTACCAACGGAGCACGCTATATTATCCGTATTAAAAGTGTCGATAACTAACAATCAAATAGGTGACTGCTAATGTATATTTTAATATTTTATGTCATATGCACGTTTCAATATTTCATTGATTGATTCATTGTGTAATTACTATTAGTATGTTATTTACTTTATGATCCATCTATTCTATATAATACATACAATTACAGTGCAATGTTTGCACTACCTTTCTTCTTTCTTAATTTTACGTGGCTGACACCCTATCACCATTTAAGTGAACCATTATTTCCAATCACTTTCCACCATCGTTAAAAAAAAATATATTTTATTTCATCAACTCGCAAATTTTGGACACTTCTTATTTTTCCTAATCATAATTCAACGTATGTAATCAAGCACCAAACATTTTTTTTTTTTTCTGTTACATATTTTAATCACCCACCACTACGTGTCTCTTTTACTATATATGCATTGTTTGAATTATTGTTATATAATATTATTATAGTATTATATATCTTTCTACTATCTATCTAATGATATATATATAGGCATATTATAGACATATAGACACACTTACACAAAACCATCCTCTATAACCACCATTTATCTTCTTTTTAGTCTGAGAACAAAGCCAAGAAACAATCACTTCGATTATGTGCTATCAAACTGTTAATTGTAAACCACACCCATTAACCTTGATCACCTTCCAGCTTCGTCTTATCTTTTTCATCAAAGACCAACATAAAATCACCAACACCACAATCAAAACCATCTTATTTATTTTTTTTTTTTGCTACTCAA
This sequence comes from Rutidosis leptorrhynchoides, assembly GCF_046630445.1. Classification (NCBI taxonomy): domain Eukaryota; kingdom Viridiplantae; phylum Streptophyta; class Magnoliopsida; order Asterales; family Asteraceae; genus Rutidosis; species Rutidosis leptorrhynchoides. The sequence continues at coordinate 173,412,543 of NC_092333.1, forward strand.
CGTGTGTATCTATTTTCTCGTTTGTTGCCGAGCAAAACCAAAGACTCAATTGTTTCTAAATTACTGCTACAACTTCTCGTTGCAAAATGCGGCGTTTATTTATTTATGTTTCAATCAAAGCCACCGAACACCACTATTAACAATCACCATTCGTTATATATATTTTTTTTTTACTTTCATGAACCATATCCAATTCACCATCTTCCTTCTCGTTTCTAGTTTTGTCGACACAATCATCAAAACCCACTTTCACCACCGTCAAGACCACCATGACCACCACCGCTATACACCACCACTATTCATCATCACCTTTGTAACCCGTCACCACTTTCTTTAATTGTAAACCACCACCGCCGTCGCTGTCTCCCACCATAACCGTCACATCATCACCATCTTCTCACCACTCTCCGCCACCGTAACCTGTCACCTGTCACCCTGCAACAACCCTATAACACCACGATCACGACCATCACCATCATAGACTAACAACTGCTACTCGATTTCTGTTTTGGTTTTAAATGACAAAGATGATGTACCGTAAAAGTTAAATAACCATGATTGAAAGAGGATAGTCCGAAGATAGATATGATGATACTGTAGGCTGCTGCTATACTTGCAGCTACAGCTGCTGTTAATCTGTTTCCTATCTTTCTATTTAAAATCATCAAACTTGTAACCACCATCAACAACCACACCAAGCTGTTGCACGATCTCTTCTATTTTTTTTACTGTAGCAATGATGGAAGACAATAATAATTAATGAAGATAATGATTGTTGCTGATGAAGATGATTCGATGATGAACACGATACAATTATGATGATGATAACGGTTTTGTGCATGGTGATGGAAACCCTGATGTCGATCGTGATGATGATGATGAAACTTGATTGAATTAATGAAGTTTTGTTTTTGTTTTTCTGTTCCGATTTGGTTCAAACCGAATAGGTTATGATACCGTAATGGTTATTTGGGTCGATTAATAAATTAGGTGAATTGCTTATTGGACTAGTTAATTGGCCCAAGTTTAAGTTGGGTTATTATCGGGTTATATATAATCGGGGGTTATATATTACAGAAAAACGGAAATAGAAAGATGGTTATGAGTGTTGTGAGTGAGCGGAAGGTCATGAGTTCAAGTCCGGGCACGGGCAGTTATTTCCTTTTGGAGCTTTTTCTAGTAAGGTAGTCTTTATTATCACTTTCATTATTATTATTATTATTATTATTATGAAAATGATACAAATTATTAATTTTCATTAAAATTAGTATTAATATCATTTTATTACTAGTATTATTATTATTATTATTATTATTAACATAAGTATCATTATTAACAATATTATTATTATATAGTATCAATAATATTCACTAATATTATCATTATCATGATTATAAAATTTTAAACCAATGAATTCCTTATAAAAATATATCTAATTTAACCATATTAAAATTTATCCAAAATATATAAAATGAACATATTTAACTAAATAATGAAATACATAAGTTATTAATATAAAAATTATATCACTATTAATAATAATAATAATATATATACATTTGTTCGATTACGAGTATATGTATTAATAAATATACAAATGATATAGGTTCGTGAATCTGAGGCCAACCCTACTTTTGTTCAGTGTTGTCATATGTATTTTTACTACAAAATACAGTATGGTGAGTTTCATTTGCTCCCTTTTTAATTGCTTTTGCAATATATATTTTTGGGCTGAGAATACATGCGCTGCTTTTATAAATATTTACGAAATAGACACAAGTACTTAAAAATACATTCTACGTTGAGTTGTACCACTGGCATATTTTCCTGTAGCTTGGTAACTAATATTTACATGGGTATTGTAAACGCGAATCCTGTTGATAGATCTATCGGGCCTGACAACCCCAACCGGACTGGACGACCAGTATTCAACGGTTGCACAGTACTTCGTTTCGGTGACTACACTTGGTACGGTGTAGTGAGATTTCATAATAAAGGGAATATGCGACGTGATTAAATGTTAAGTATGGTTACCAAGTGCTCAACCACTTAGAATGCTTTACATACACTTGCGAGTGTATTATGTTTATGATTATGAAATCTTGTGGTCTATTAATATATTGAAATAATTGATACGATAAACCTATGAACTCACCAACCTTTTGGTTGACACTTTTAAGCATGTTTATTCTCAGGTACAAATTAAGTCTTCCGCTGTGCATTTGCTCATTTTAAGGACATTACTTGGAGTCGATCATCGCAATGGGACCAAATGTTGATGACTTCGTCCAGATGGATTAGGACGGGTCGTTACAATAAACCTATACTTTTTCGGTTTAGATTCATAAAATATAGTTCAATATGCAACCATAGCAATTTGATTCACTCAAAACAGATTTAAAATGAAGAAGTTATGGGTAAAACAAGATTGGATAATTTTTCTTGTTGTAGCAACGTGAAAATTGGTAACAAATCTATATTAATCATATCCTAGCTAACTTGTATTATACATGTATTCTAATATATTATGTAATCTTGGGATACCGTAGACACGTATGCAAATGTTTTGACATATCATATCGACCCATGTGTATATATTATTTGGAACAACCATAGACACTCTATATGCAGTAATGAGGGAGTTAGCTATAACCGGGTTGAGGTTGATTCCAAAAATATATATACTTTGAGTTATGAACTAGCCTGAGACGTGTATACACTGGGTCGTGGATTAATTCAAGATAATATATATCAATTTTTTTCTGTACATCTAACGTTGGACAACTAGTTGTAGGTTACTAACGAGGACAGCTGACTTAATAAACTTAAAACATCAAAATGTATTAAAAGTGTTGTAAATATATTTTGAATATACTTTGATATATATGTACATATTTTTTATAGGTTCGTGAATCGACCAGTGGCCAAGTCTTACTTCCCGACGAAGTAAAAATCTGTGAAAGTGAGTTATAGTCCCACTTTTAAAATCTAATATTTTTGGGATGAGAATACATGCAGGTTTTATAAATGATTTACGAAATAGACACAAGTACGTGAAACTACATTCTATGGTTGAATTATCGAAATCGAATATGCCCCTTTTTATTAAGTCTGGTAATCTAAGAATTAGGGAACAGACACCCTAATTGACGCAAATCCTAAAGATAGATCTATTGGGCCTAACAAACCCCATTCAAAGTACCGAATGCTTTAGTACTTCGAAATTTATATCATATCCGAAGGGTGTCCCGGAATGATGGGGATATTCTTATATATGCATCTTGTTAATGTCGGTTACCAGGTGTTCACCATATGAATGATTTTTATCTCTATGTATGGGATGTGTATTGAAATATGAAATCTTGTGGTCTATTGTTACGATTTGATATATATATATATATATATATATATATATATATATATATATATATATATATATATATACTAATAACTCACCAACATTTTTGTTGACGTTTAAAGCATGTTTATTCTCAGGTGAATACTAAGAGCTTCCGCTGTTGCATACTAAAATAAGGACAAGATTTGGAGTCCATGTTTGTATGATATTGTGTAAAAACTACATTCAAGAAACATATGTCGATGTAATATATTTCTATTGTAAACCATTATGTAATGGTCGTGTGTAAACAGTATATTTTAGATTATCATTATTTGATAATCTACGTAATGCTTTTGAAACCTTTATTGATAAAATAAAGGTTATGGTTGTTTTAAAAATGAATGCAGTCTTTGAAAAACGTCTCATATAGAGGTCAAAACCTCGCAACGAAATCAATTAATATGGAACGTTTATAATCAATATGAACGGGACATTTCAAGGTAGGACAAGATGCTGCTTACGCACTACCATGGTCAGCATTCAAGTAATTGATGAACGAGCAGTATCGTCCCAGGAATGAGGTCAATAAGCTCAAGGTAGAGCTTAGAGGATTACGAACGCAAGGTTTCGATATCACCATGTACGAACGATGATTCACAAAATTGTGTCTATTGTGTCCCAGAACTTTTGAAGACGAAGAAGAGAAGATCGACGCATTTGTAAAAGGGTTACCGGAAAGAATTCAAGAAGATGTGAGTTCACACGAGCCCGCCTCCATACAAAAGGCGAGTCGAATGGCTCATAAATTAGTAAACCAGATTGAAGGAAGGATTAAAGAGCAGGCAACCGAAGAGGCTAACATGAAACAAGTCAAGAGAAAGTGGGAAGAAACCAATGACAAGAGTCACCAATACAACAACAACAACAATCACAACCAAAATCACAACAACTATCCCAATAACCGCAACATCAATCGCAACAACAACTTCAACAAACGTCCCAACAACAACTTCAATAACCGACCCAACAACAATAACAACAACCACAACAACAACAACAACAACAACAACAACAACAACAATCCCAACAACAATCTCAATAACAACAATGGCAACAAAAACCAAAAACAGCCATGCCAAAGATGTGAAGAGCATCACCTGGGGTTCTACACGACATTTTGCAACAGGTGTAAAAGAAATGGTCATAGCGCGAAGAAGTGCGAAATCTACGGACCAATGCATAACAGAACTAAAGGAACAAATAATGTCGGAACAAATAATACCGCCATAGTTTGTTTTGGATGTGGAAAACTGGGCCACTTTAGTAGAAATTTTCCGAATCAGGGGAATACTAATGGGCAGGGCCGCGAAAGAGTTTTCAATATTAATAAGGCAGAAGCGCAGGAAGACCCGGAGCTTGTTACGGATACGTTTCTCATTGACAATAAATCTGCTTATGTTTTATTTGATTCGAGTGCGGATAGAGGCTATATGAGTAGAGATTTTTGTGCTAAACTAAGTTGTTCACCGACGCCCTTGGATAATAAATTTTTACTCGAATTAGCAAACGGTAAATTAATTACAGCAGATAATATATGTCGGAATCGAGAAATTAAACTGGTTAGCGAAACATTTAAGATTGACTTGATACCAGTAGAGTTAGGGAGTTTTGATGTGATAATCGGTATGGACTGGTTGAAAGAAGTAAAAGCAGAGATCATTTGTTACAAAAATACAATTCACATTATACGAGAAAAAGGAAAACCCTTAATGGTGTACGGAGAAAGAGCAACGTGAAGTTAAATCTTATTAGTAACCTGAAGGCACAAAAACTAATAAAAAAGGTTGCTATGCTGTGCTAGCACACGTCGAGAAAGTCAATTCCGAAGAAAAGAAAATCAATGATGTTCCAGTCGCAAAAGAATTTCCCGATGTATTTTTGAAAGAATTACCGGGACTACCTCCACACCGATCCGTTGAATTTCAAATAGACCTTGTACCGGGAGCTGCACCAATAGCTCGTGCTCCATACAGACTCGCACCTAGCGAAATGAAGGAACTTCAGAGCCAATTACAAGAACTTTTAGAGCGTGGTTTCATTCGACCAAGCACATCACCGTGGGGACCTCCTGTTTTGTTTGTCAAGAAGAAGGATGGTACATTTAGGTTGTGTATCGACTACCGAGAGTTGAATAAACTTACCATTAAGAACCGCTACCCACTACCGAGAATCGACGACTTATTTGATCAACTACAAGGCTCGTCGGTTTATTCGAAGATTGATTTATGTTCTGGGTATCATCAAATGCGGGTGAAGGAGGATGATATTCCAATGACTACTTTTAGGACGCGTTACGGTCATTACGAGTTTATGGTTATGCCGTTTGGATTGAAGAACGCACCAGCTGTGTTCATGGACCTCATGAACCGAGTGTGTGGGCCATATCTTGACAAGTTTGTCATTGTTTTCATCGATGACATACTTATTTACTCAAAGAATGATCAAGAGCATGAAGAACATTTAAGAAAAGTGCTAGAGTTGCTGAGAAAAGAAAAACTGTACGGTAAGTTTTCAAAGTGTGCATTTTGGTTGGAAGAAGTTCAATTCCTCGGTCACAAAGTGAACAAAGAAGGTATTCAGGTGGATCCAGCAAAGATTGAAACCCTTCAAAAATGGGAAACCCCGAAAACTCCGAAGCATATACGCCAATTTTTAGGACTAGCTGCTTACTAAAGAAGGTTCATCCAAGATTTTTCCAGAATAGCAAAACCCTTGACTGCATTAACGTATAAAGGGAGGAAATTTGAATGGAAGGATGAACAAGAGAAAGCGTTTCAATTGTTAAAGAAAAAGTTAACTACGGCACCTATATTGTCATTACCTGAAGGGAATGATGATTTTGTGATATATTGTGACGTTTCAAAGTAAGGTCTCGGTTGTGTGTTAATGCAACGAATGAAGGTAATTGCTTATGCGTCTAGACAATTGAAGATTCATGAGCAGAATTATACGACGCATGATTTGGAATTAGGCGCTGTTGTTTTTGCATTAAAGACTTAGAGACACTACTTATATGGGGTCAAAAGTATTATATATACCAACGACAAAAGTCTTCAACATATATTTAATCAGAAACAACTGAACATGAGGCAGCGCAGGTGGATTGAATTGTTGAATGATTTTGACTTTGAGATTCGTTACCACCCGGGGAAGGCGAATGTGGTAGCCGACGCTTTGAGTAGAAAGGACAGAGAACCCATTCAAGTAAAAGCTATGAATATAATGATTCACAATAACCTTACTACTCAAATAAAGGAGGCGCAACAAGGAGTTTTAAAAGAGGGAAATTTAAAGGATGAAATACCCAAAGGATCGGAGAAGCATCTTAATATTTGGGAAGACGGAACCCGGTATAATGCTGAAAGAATTTGGGTAACAAAATTTGGAGATATGAGAGAAATGGTACTTAGAGAAGCTCATAAAACAAGATACTCAATACATCCTGGAACGGGGAAGATGTACAAAGATCTCAAGAAACATTTTTGGTGGACACGTATGAAAGCCGATGTTGCTAAATACGTAGGGGAATGTTTGACGTGTTCTAAGGTCAAAGCTGAGCATCAGAAACCATCAGGTCTACTTCAACAACCCGAAATCCCAGAATGGAAATGGGAAAACATTACCATGGATTTCATCACTAAATTGCCAAGGACTGCAAGTGGTTTTGATACTATTTGGGTAATAGTTGATCGTCTTACCAAATCAGCACACTTCCTACCAATAAGAGAAGATGACAAGATGGAGAAGTTAGCACGACTGTATTTGAAGGAAGTCGTCTCCAGACATGGAATACCAATCTCTATTATCTCTGATAGGGATGGCAGATTTATTTCAAGATTCTGGCAGACATTACAGCAAGCATTAGGAACTCGTCTAGACATGAGTACTACCTATCATCCACAAACTGATGGGTAGAGCGAAAGGACGATATAAATGCTTGAAGACATGCTATGAGCATGTGTTATTGATTTCGTAAACAGTTGGGATTGACATCTACCGTTAACAGAATTTTCTTACAACAATAGCTACCATTCAAGCATTGAGATGACGCCGTTTGAAACACTTTATGGTAGAAAGTGCAGGTCTACAATTTGTTAGAGTGAAGTGGGGGATAGACAGATTACGGGTCCGGAGATAATACAAGAAACTACCGAGAAGATCATCCAAATTCAACAACGGTTGAAAACCACCCAAAGTCGACAAAAGAGCTACGCCGACATTAAAAGAAAAGATATAGAATTTGAAATTGGAGAGATGGTCATGCTTAAGTTTGCACCTTGGAAAGGCGTTGTTCGATTTGGTAAACGAAGGAAAATAAATCCAAGGTATATAGAACCATTCAAGATTATTGATCGTGCGGACCAGTAGCTTATCGAATTGAATTACCACAACAACACGCAGCTGTACATAACACTTTCCAAGTCTCAAATTTGAAGAAATATTTTACTAAAGAAGATCTCATTATTCTGTTAGATGAAATCCAAATCAACGAAAAACAAAATTCGTCGAAGAACCCGTCAAAATAATGGATCTTGAGGTTAAAAGACTTAAGCAAAACAAGATACCAATTGTTAAAGTTCGATGGAATGCTCGTAGAGTACCCGAGTTCTCCTGGGAACGAGAAGACCAGATGAAGAAGAAATACCCGCACTAATTTCAGAAGATACGTCAAAACCTCCAACTGCTTAAAATTTTGGGACGAAATTTATTTAACGGGTAGGTACTGTAGTGACCCGAACTTTTCCATGTTTATATATATTAAATGAAATTGTTATTTACATGATTAAGTGTTTCCAATATGTTAAGCAATCAAACTTTTTAAGACTTGATTAATTTAAATAGGTTTTATATAGACAATTGACCACCCAAGTTGACCGGTGATTTACGAATGTTAAAACTTGTAAAAACTATATGATGACATATATATGATTATATATATAGTTAAAATGATATTATGATAAGTAAGTATCTCATTAGGTATTTTAACAATGAGTTATATACATAAAATTGAGTTTATTGAATTAAGAAACTCGAAACGATATATATAACGATTATCGTTATAACAACGTCTTACTAAATACATATGAATCATATTAAGATATTGATACACTATGTTTAATCATGATAAATGATAAGTAAACATGTCATTAAGTGTATTAACAATGAACTACATATGTAAATACAAGACTACTAACTTAATGATTTCGAAACGAGACATATATCTAACGATTATCGTTGTAACAACATTTAACTGTATATATATCATACTAAGATATATTAATATATCATAATATCATGATAATGTAATAATTTAACATCTCTTTAGATATAATAAACAATGTCTTTAACAACATTTAACAAGATCATTAACCTAAATGTTTCAAAACAACATTTACATGTAACGACTAACGATGACTTAACGACTCAGTTAAAATGTATATACATGTAGTGTTTTAATATGTATTCATACACTTTTGAAAGACTTCAAGACACTTATAAGAATACTTCTACTTAACAAAAATGCTTACAATTACATCATCATTCAGTTTCATCAACAATTCTACTCGTATGCACCCGTATTCGTACTCGTACAATACACAGCTTTTAGATGTATGTACTATTGGTATATACACTCCAATGATCAGCTCTTAGCAGCCCATGTGAGTCACCTAATATATGTGGGAACCATTATTTGGCAACTAGCATGAAATATCTCATAAAATTACAAAAATATTATTAATCATTCATGACTTATTTACAGGTAAACAAAATTACACATCCTTTATATCTAATCCATATACCAACGACCAAAAACACCTACAAACACTTTCATTCTTCAATTTTCTTCATCAAATTGATATCTCTCAAGTTCTATTTTCAAGTTCTAAGTGTTCTTCATAAATTCTATAAGTTCTAGTTTCATAAAATCAAGAATACTTCCAAGTTTGCTAGCTTACTTCCAATCTTGTAAAGTGATCATCCAACCTCAAGAAATCTTTCATATTTACAGTAAGATATCTTTCTAATATAAGGTAATACTCATATTCAAACTTTGATTCAATTTTTATAACTATAACAATCTAATTTCGAGTGGAAATCTTACTTGAACTTGTTTTCGTGTCATGATTCTGCTTCAAGAACTTTCAAGCCATCCAAGGATCCTTTGAAGCTAGATCTATTTTTCTCATTTCCAGTAGGTTTATACACAAAACCTGAGTTAGTAATGATGCTCATAACATCATTCGATTCATATATATAAAACTACCTTATTCGAAGGTTTAAACTTGAAATCACTAGAACATAGTTTAGTTAATTCTAAACTTGTTCGCAAACAAAAATTAATCCTTCTAAATTGAATTTTAAAATCAACTAGACACATGTTCTATATCTATATGATATGCTAACTTAATGATTTAAAACCTGAAAACATGAAAAACACCGTAAAACTGGATATACGCCGTCGTAGTAACACCTCGGGCTGTTTTGGGTTAGTTAATTAAAAACTATGATAAAATTTGATTTAAAAGTTGTTCTTCTGGGAAAATGATTTTTCTTATGAACATGAAATTATATCCAAAAATCATGATTAAACTCAAAGTGGAAGTATGTTTTCCAAAATGGTCATCTAGACGTCGTTCTTTCGACTCAAATGACTACCTTTACAAAAATGACTTGTAACCTGTATTTCTGATGATAAACTTATACTTTTTCTGTATAGATTCATAAACTTAAGTTCAATATGAAACCATAGCAATTGGATTCACTCAAAACAGATTTAAAACGAAGAAGTTATGGGTAAAACAAGATTGGATATTTTTACTTGTTGTAGCTACGTGAAAATTGGTAACAAATCTATATTTATCATATCCTAGCTAACTTATACTATATAATACATATATTCTAATATATTATGAAATCTTGGGATACCATAGACACGTATGCAAATGTTTTGACATATCATATCGACCCATCTATATATATTATTTGGAACAACCATAGACCCTCTATATGCAGTAATGTTGGAGTTAGCTATACATGGTGATGGAATTCAACATTATAACAAGTATCTTAATGTTAATAGAAACATGAAACCAATTTATGTTTGAGTTATCACAAGCAGAAGCATGATGATTAAGAAAACAAGTTTATATGTTAAACATTTATATTGAATTCCATATATGTATCAAGTCATGAAATAATGCTTACATATTTAAAATAAGTGAGTAAGGAAGAAAGTAATACCTCCTCAACTTAATTGAGGGTAAGTTTGAAGAGGAAGAAGATGATGAAACAATGCACCAATACACCCTTGATATAGTTAGGCTTTAGAACCTTAATGAGCTAGCAACCTAAGCTTGAAACCCTCTTCTTTCTCACCCTGAAAACTGGACAGCAGCAAGTGAAAGAATGATGATGAATGAAGCTTCAAAACTATGAAACCTCATGGGATAATACCCCAAAATTGTACCCAACACCTAACACTATGGTTAGGATTTAATTATACTTGATTATCACTTGAAAAACCAAGCTTAAGACCCCTTCTTTTCTGCTGAAAAACACGACAGAATGCAGCAAGCAGGAGCAGTTTTTTACTAGTTTTTCACTATGGAATAAGTGCAATTGCATGTGGTTTTAAGTCTCCAACAAGTCCTACCTCTTGTACCCATGCACATGAGGAGTTGTGCTACTCAAAAGCAACAAGAATCTTCCATCTTTTGTCCTCCTTGGAGACTTAAAATGCAGTCCACCATGAGGTGGTATTAATTTTTATAAAACTTGGTAGTTTTATAAAACATGTTATATAAAATATGCAATTGTTACTTATGTATATTTTATAAACCAACTTATAAAATATAACACAACATAATTATTTAAACCTATAAATAATTAAATATAAATTATCCAAATAATTTATCTCAAGTGATAATATTTTAGAAAACCGATTTTCTAAAGTCCAAGTGTCACGTATTTATTTAACGACCCAATCGTCGAGACTAAATACTTTATAAGGTGTCGGTAAGTTTGTTATTGGGTATGACCTGACTTGGATCATAACATACTAGCCACATTAATCTAATATGTCGCTCGGGCATACGAAATACCTTCAATCTCCCACTTGCACGAGAAACATAAGAAATTAATGTAAGTGATGGATACCACCTAACGACCGTCCATCACCCCCAATATGTTATGACTTTGTGCCATTCAATAACATCATTCCTTTCGAGTTCCCATCTCGAATATGAATAGGTGAATCTTTTCATTATATCCTTTTGTCCTAGATGTCATGTTAAATCCAAGAGATACAGAGTGATCACTCTCTTTTAGGTTTAACTTTATCAGGCCTTAGACATCTAACTCTCAATGAATAAGAGGGACAAATTCCATCTTGACTACATACGTCCTAAATATATACTTTGTATTATACCTGAGTTCTTCCTTATGAACTACCATATTTCAGGATAGCGAAGGAAAGATTCAAGGCTCAATACTTAGTGAATATCCGAACCCAATATGTATCTCAGGTCCGAGGATACAATGATATTCGCCTTTACTCAAGATTACATGTGATCAACCACAAAGGCTCCATTTAGTAAGTCTTGAGGGCCGGTCTTCCAATATTTGTATCCCACAAATATCTATGAACCTTGGTTACAACCTGGCCCCACATTCAGCCCGTGAATGTATACCAATCCAAGTTCATAATAGTCTAAACCTCACATTTGCTCCCACAAATGTGATAAACTACGGAATTTAGAATAATTACTTATTCATGGATAAAATATGCAAAATAGGAACATAACTCAAAATAAATTAATGCCATAATTATATTAATGAGTTTGAACAATTTCGTTTCGTTACAATACTTAAAACAGATCACAACCAATCACTAGAATATCGAAGCCCTAATGCACTAACATGCCCTTGATGTTTTGCACCATGTAAGAGCTTTGTGAGTGGATCCGCTATATTAAGATCTGTGTGAACTTTGCGAATACATACCTTTCCCTTTTCAACTTCATCCCTTATGTAGTTGAATCTCCGCTCAATGTGATGGGTCTTTTGGTGAGCACAAGGTTCCTTGATTTGAGCAATCGCACCCTCGTTGTCACAAAAGATCTCAAGAGGGTCCTGAATGGAAGGGACTACTCCTAAGTCGTCGATGAATTTCTTCATCCATGCAGCTTCCTGAGCTGCCAATGATGCGGCGATGTACTCCGACTCTGTAGTGGATAATGCAACAACATCCTGTTTTGAACTCTTCCAAGAGACCGCACCTCCATTTAATGTGAAGACATAACCGGATTGTGATCGAGAATCATCACGATCAGTTTGGAAACTCGCATCCATGTAACCTTTTACAGCGAGTTCCTCCTCACCAGACCCATATATTAGAAACATATCCTTAGTCCTCCTAAGGTATTTCAATATACTTTTAACAGCAATCCAATGACTGTTCCCTGGGTTATTCTGGTATCTACTTTCAAGCTTAGAGCGCATGATACATCCGGTTTAGTGCATATCATTGCATACATGATTGATCCAATAGCATATGTGTATGGGACATTCTTCATTCTCTCTTGTTCATCTTTCGTGGTAGGACACTGATGAACTGAGAATCGTCCCTCTTTGAATAGGTACCAAACCTTTCTTTGAGTTCTCCATCTTGAACCTTTTCAAGACCTTTTCAATGTATGCACGTTGATTTAAACCTATCAATTTCTTGGATCTATCTCTATAGATCCCAATCCCCAAAACATATTGTGCTTCTCCAAGATCCTTAATGGAGAAGCACTTACTTAGCCAAGTCTTAACACCTTGCATCGTAGGAATATCGTTCCCATGTAACAATATATCATCCACGTATAGTACGAGGAAGATGATGGTGCTCCCACTAGCCTTCTTGTATACACAAGCTTCATTACCATTTTTAATGAAGCCAAATTTCTTTGCCTCCTCATTAAAACGATGATTCCACATTCTAGATGCTTGTTTCAATCCGTAGATTGATTTCTTTAACTTGCATACCTTTTTAGGATATTTCGGATCAACAAAACCTTCGGGCTGTACCATATAGACATCTTCCTCAAGATATCCATTTAGGAAAGCGGTTTTGACATCCATTTGCCATATTTCATAATCATAATGAGCAGCAATGGCAAATAATATCCTAATAGACTTTAGCATTGCCACAGGCGAGAAAGTTTCATCATAGTCAACCCCTTGAGTTTGCGTGAAACCTTTTGCTACAAGTCTAGCTTTGTATGTATCCAAGTTTCCATGTATGTCGTTTTTCTTCTTGAAAAGCCATTTGCAATCAACTAGCCTAGAGCTAGGAGGTTGCGCAACAAGTTCCCAAACTTGGTTGTCATACATGGATTGCATCTCGGCGTTCATGGCTTCCTGCCATTTGTCTTTATCAATCCTTGATAAAGCATCTTTGTAGTTTGTGGGTTTATCCAAATCAACCACATAGCAACCATCCATGAGAAACCCATATCTCTCAGGAGGATTACTAATCCTACTAGATCTTCGAACGTCTTGTATACTTTGATCAACCACTTGATCATTCTCAACATTTTCATGTTGAGTGCTAGCGTCAACCAATTGTGTATCATCTACTTGATCTTGAACCTCCTCAAAATCTATCTTCCTTTCACTATTACCTTCCATTAGGAATTTAGTTTCAAGGAATTCCGCCTTTCGAGCAACAAATACAGTTTGCTCGGATGGATCATAGAAATAGTATCCCATATCATCCTTGGGATATCCTATGAAGATACACTTCGTGGATCGAGCATGCAACTTATTAGCATCATAGCGCTTAGGATAAGCTTCACATCCCCATACTTTCAAGTATGATAGAGAAGGAGGTTTTCCAAACCACATCTCATGAGGAGTTCATTCCACTTTCTTGGTTGAGGCCATATTTAAAATACGAGCCGCGGAGCATAGACAATAACCCCAAAATGATAGAGGTAACGAGCTTCTTGCCATCATAGATCGAACCATATCCATTAGGGTTCGGTTCCTCCTTTCGGAAACTCCATTAAGTTGGGGTGTTCCTGGTGGAGTAAGTTGTGAGATAATCCTACAACTCCTAAGATGATCTTGGAAAGCATCGCTTAGGTATTCACCTCCTCTATCGGTACGAAGTACCTTGATTGTCTTGTTGAGTTGATTTTGTACTTCGTTTTGAAATTCTTTGAATGCTTCAAAATTTTCATCCTTATGTCTTAACAAGTTGACATATCTGAAATGACTGAAGTCATCAATGAAGGTAACAAAGTATCTTTCACCATTCCTAGTCATGGGCTTAAAGGGTCCACATACATCCGAATGTATTAATCCCAATAAGTCTTTAGCCCTTTCATAGGTCCCTTTGAAAGGTGCTTTAGTCATTTTGCCTTGCAAACAAGATTCACATACATCAAACGAGTCCATCTCATTTGATTTCAAAAGTCCATTCTTTTGAAGTGTATGCATTCGGTTCTTGTTTATGTGACCAAGGCGACAATGCCATAAGTAGGAATCACTCAAATCCCTTTTGAGTTTCTTGGTGCTTGTATGGTATATTGAGCTACTAGATGATGTGTCATCATGAACCAATTCATAAATTCCATTTGAAGGCGAAGCCTTAAAATAGAATACATTATCTAAATAAACGTGGATATCATCATTAACAAAATTAAGATAAAAACCACATTGTTTTAAACGGGAAACTGAAATAATGTTTTAACATAAATCCGGTGCATACAAAACATTGTTTAAAATAAGTTCTAAACCACTTGGAAGTTTTAACACAAAGTCTCCTTGAGCCTTCACTTGTACTTTGGCTCCATTACCCATAAAGAGACTTGATGTTCCCGCTTGCTTGCTACTTCTTTTGAACCCCTACAAAGAAT
Organism: Rutidosis leptorrhynchoides; assembly: GCF_046630445.1. NCBI lineage: Eukaryota > Viridiplantae > Streptophyta > Magnoliopsida > Asterales > Asteraceae > Rutidosis > Rutidosis leptorrhynchoides. The sequence continues at coordinate 173,427,849 of NC_092333.1, forward strand.
TGCAAATGTGAGTTCCACATCCAGTGTCTAATACCCATGTATTAGAAGAAGTAATACTAAGCTCTATATATACCATATATATATTACCTGAGGATTGCCCCGCATCCCTCTTTTCCTTCAACTCCTTAAGGTAGACCGGGCAGTTGCGTTTCCAGTGACCCATTTCACCGCAACCGAAGCACGGGTCTTCCTTGGGGTTTGCTTATCCGGCAACCTTTTGCTTCTTGTTCTTGTTTTTGGTTGGGGTAACCATCTTCCCCTTTCCCTTGCCTTGATGGGCGGGTCCTTTCCTCTTAGCCACCTTTGGCTTAGAGGTGTTGTTACTTTTGGACCCACCATCATTGATCATTAGCACGGGCGAAGCCCTTTTACCCATGCTAGTTTCTGCCGTCCTAAGCACGCCATGTAGTTCTCCAATGGTCTTATCCATCCCATTCATATTGTAATTAATTACAAATTGGTTAAACCTCTTTGACAAGGAGTTTAGGATAAGATCCGTGGCTAGCTCATTAGATATGTTGAGATTAAGACGGTTTGCGCGATCAATAAGGCTTTTCATCTTAAGGACATAAGATGAAACGGATTGGGAGTCGTCCATATGACATGCATGAAGCGCTCGAACGGTCTCGAAGCGATCGACACGTGCTTGTTGAAGGAACATCTCCTTCAATTGCGTGATCATGTCGTATGCAGTATGATGCTCGAAATCCTTTTGGAGTTCGGGTATCATAGTCCCAAGCATTAGGCAAGCGACTTGCACCGAATCGGTGCAATACTTATTGGCGGGTTGATCCCAATAAGCCATGCCTTCCGTATCATCCTCGTCGGGTTGATCGGGAATGGGGTCTTCTAACACATACGCCTTATCCTCACGTTTGAGGACAATCCTGAGATTGCGGAACCAATCCATAAAGTTCGTATGGTTGAGTTTGTCTTTCTCGAGGAGAGACCTTAACGATAGGTTGTTCAAGTTAATAGGTGCGTTTTGCATGTTGTTGTTATTGGCGGCCATCTACAAAATTTAACAAAGTTCATTTAAGTATCGATTTTAAATTTAATAAACAATACCCTTTTAAATTTTAATTGACTTATTAAATATTAGAATCCAACGGTAAATCAAATTTCGGTTAGGTGACCTTTATTCCGTTATTTGATTTAGCTAGGTAGTCATTTATATGACAATTGCAATCCTTTTGAAACTTCTAAATTATGGGATTATGCAATCCTTTTGCATGGCATATTTATCCCATCAACACCTATTTGTTCCTCATGCTTCGGTGACCCTAAGTTCATGATTCCCAAATCAAGTCGTACTACTTGTGTAAACATGTAAAATTAACATACAAGTGGTTAGGTGACCTTTATCCCACAAGCATGCGAATTTTACCTTAACCATATTAGTTAGCTCATAACGGTTAGGTGACCTTTATCCCATTATGAGTTCCCTACTATGTTCAAGTGTCCCACAAAAGGATGGCGTTAAACTCGTTTACCTTGTTTTAGTTTTAAAGGGATTTTCGGCTTTCTTAATTCTAGTTTAAGAAAACATATCGCCATACCCCAACATGCATTTAGTGTATGGTCTATTTGAAATCCATTTTCAAGTCTTGTAATTTTAGCCAATTACTTGATATAAACCATTTTATATATATGATCCTTATCATGTTCTTTAATAACCGATTATTAATGTCCTTTTAGCCATTTTTAATTTAACCATTTAAATTGACGCTTTGCATGTCGTTAATAATGTATTAATTTAACCCATTAAATTGCCATTTTCTAGTTGTTGACTTGTGTGATTAACTTGTAGCATACAAACATACAATCCACATAATCATACAAAACAACCACGCATGCAAAATCATATGTTCACAATCAAGCCATTTTGGTGGACATTTGTTTAGCCGAAAATAAATGCCACCGATAAAGGGGTTATAACACAAAGTAGGAGGTTTTAACCTCCCACTTAAACTTGCATCCAAATGCATCTTCATGTGTTCTTCAAATCTTCATCATCTTCACCATTTTACAAAATATATCCTAATACATTTTGTCTAAAAGAAATGAAATTACAACCTAATCTACTTTACATACCAAATATAAAATAAATTACATAACCAAATGAATTATTACATGCCAAATGAATAAATATTATTACAAACCAATTGAATAAATATTAATCAACCATGCATGCAACCAAACATAAGGTCAAGGCTTAGATTGTGAACATTTACATTCAACCAAAATTAGACCAAATGGAAGAACTCAAAAACCCATTTTGGGTCTCCTTAAATTCGGCCTAAAATCCAAACCCACCCAAACCCGACAAGTTTTGCATTCCATTTTCATGCATGTACTTGAAATGCAAATATAGTGGGTTTAAAGACCATATAAGAAGCATAATCCATAGACCTCGGCTCTAGATACCATTGATGGAATTCAACATTATAACAAGTATCTTAATGTTAATAGAAACATGAAACCAATTTATGTTTGAGTTATCACAAGCAGAAGCATGATGATTAAGAAAACAAGTTTATATGTTAAACATTTATATTGAATTCCATATATGTATCAAGTCATGAAATAATGCTTACATATATAAAATAAGTGAGTAAGGAAGAAAGTAATACCTCCTCAACTTAATTGAGGGTAAGTTTGAAGAGGAAGAAGATGATGAAACAATGCACCAATACACCCTTGATATAGTTAGGCTTTAGAACCTTAATGAGCTAGCAACCTAAGCTTGAAACCCTCTTCTTTCTCACCCTGAAAACTGGACAGCAGCAAGTGAAAGAATGATGATGAATGAAGCTTCAAAACTATGAAACCTCAAGGGATAATACCCCAAACTTGTACCCAACACCTAATACTATGGTTAGGATTTAATTATACTTGATTATCACTTGAAAAACCAAGCTTAAGACCCCTTCTTTTCTGCTGAAAAACACGACAGAATGCAGCAAGCAGGAGCAGTTTTTTACTAGTTTTTTACTATGGAATAAGTGCAATTGCATGTGGTTTTAAGTCTCCAACAAGTCCTACCTCTTGTACCCATGCACATGAGGAGTTGTGCTACTCAAAAGCAACAAGAATCTTCCATCTTTTGTCCTCCTTGGAGACTTAAAATGCAGTCCACCATGAGGTGGTATTAATTTTTATAAAACTTGGTAGTTTTATAAAACATGTTATATAAAATATGCAATTGTTACTTATATATATTTTATAAACCAAATTATAAAATATAACACAACATAATTATTTAAACCTATAAATAATTAAATATAAATTATCCAAATAATTTATCTCAAGTGATAATATTTTAGAAAACCGATTTTCTAAAGTTCAAGTGTCACGTATTTATTTAACGACCCAATCGTCGAGACTAAATACTTTATAAGGTGTCGGTAAGTTTGTTATTGGGTATGACCCAACTTGGATCATAACATACTAGCCACATTAATCTAATATGTCGCTCGGGCATACGAAATACCTTCACAAGGTTGAGGTTGATTCCAAAAATATATATACTTTGAGTTGTGATCTAGCCTGAGACGTGTATACATTGGGTCGTGGATTGGGTCAAGATAATGTATATCAATTTATTTCTGTACATCTAACTATGGACAACTAGTTGTAGGTTACTAACGAGGACAGCTGACTTAATAAACTTAAAACATTAAAACGTATTAGAAATGTTGTAAATATATTTTGAACATACTTTGATATATATGTACATATTTGTTATAGGTTCGTGAATCGACCAGTGGCCAAGTCTTACTTCCCGATGAAGTAAAAATCTGTGAAAGTGAGTTATAGTCCCACTTTTAAAATCTATATTTTTTGGGATGAGAATACATGCAACTTTATAAATGTTTTACAAAATAGACACAAGTACATGAAACTACTTTCTATGGTTGAACGATCGAAGCCGAATATCCCCCTTTTACTTGGTAACCTAAGAATTAGTAAACCAGTCTACTAATTGACACGAATCCTAAAGATAGATCTATTGGGCCCAACAAACCCCATCCGTTGTAGCAGATCTTTAGTACTTCGAGTTTTTATATCATGTTCGATGGAGTTCCCGGAATGATGGGGATATTCTTATATGCATCTTGTTAATGTCAGTTACCAGGTATTCACCGTATGAATGATTTTTATCTCTATGTATGGGATGTATTGAAATATGAAATCTTGTGGTCTATTATTATGATTTGATAATATATAGGTTAAACCTATAACTCACCAACATTTTTGTTGACGTTTTAAGCATGTTTATTCTCAGGTGATTATTAAGAGCTTCCGCTGTTGCATACTAAAATAAGGACAATATTTGCAGTCCATGCTTGTATGATATTATGTAAAACTGCATTCAAGAAAGTTATTTTTGATGTAATACATTCATATTGTAAACCATTATGTAATGGTCGGGTGTAAACGGTATATTTTAGATTATCATTATTTGATAATCTACGTAATGCTTTTTAAACCTTTATCGATAAAATAAAGGTTATGGTTGTTTTAAAAATGAATGCAGTCTTTGAAAAATGTCTCATATAGAGGTCAAAACCTCGTGACGAAATCAATTAATATGGAACGTTTATAATCAATTTGAACGGGACATTTCAAAGAACGTATACTGGTAGTAGTTTTCTAAAGTATTTGATTGTGGGTTTTTTGGTTTGAACATGATCGAAACAACAAGTAATCCAACAAGAAAAGTTTTGGGTTGCAACTGAAAATAGATGCCTTACTTTAATTAGCCGTAAACGAAATCACATTAGAAGGATAGCCTTTTCATCATGATCATCTCTATATGTGTAATTGATAAGAAAAAGAGGGTGTTTGTGTAGGTTAATAAACTGTACAACAGTTATGGTGGTCTTCGATGGTGGTGGAGCCATGGTGGTGAAGGTTATTGTGCTTTGGATGTTGATGGTAGTAGCAATTGAGTCACAAGTGGTGGCGGTTTAGGGTTGGTTTTGTTAGTTGACAGCAAGAAGCAACACAAATGATTTTCGATGACGTGTTCAAGGATGGTTGTAGGATGTTGGTTAACGAACCAAGAATGAAACAATATAGAACAGAAGCTGCCGAGTAGTATCAAAGAAGTCTTGGTTGCTTGGCCGAACATGGACACAGATAGAAACAACAAATAATCGTATAGAGTGATGGCTTGGGAAATATCTTGGATGTTTAGCATAAACAATAACAACTGCTGCAACTTCTTATTTCGTTGGTGTTTGATTGAAGGAATAGAAAACTAATCAGATGGGGTGTTTAGTGATCGGAATAGTAGTAATTAAGTAGGAAGTGGGTTTCATGGTGATCGAAGATGATGGTTAGCGAGGGTGATAGTTAATTGGAGATGATAATTTAAGTGGGCTTGTGGTGGTGATGCATGGTTATTCTTGGTTCTCGGGCACAGAGATAGAAGATTAAGGTGTATGAGTGTGGTTTGTAAGTGATGATCGTACAAGAATTTTGATGAAAGTGGTGAGGTTTCATGTATCCAGAAAATTGAAACAAGTGGTTTAAGTTTTAGTGGTTCGTGCTTGTGAAACAAGAAAAGAAGCAGGGTTCGAAGATGGGTGGTGGTCTTCTCGTGTTTGGTTATTGATAAACAGAAGGATTTACGTATTGTTGAAATTGTCCATAAGTTGTAGTCTGAGAGTATTGATTGTATATAACAAGTTGGAATAATAAAAAGAATCGCAAGTTGCTTGTTGAGCATAAATGATTGGATCTTGTTGAATTATGATAAAGGTAGTGTTATTGGTTGATAGGTTTGCAGAGAAACAAAAATAATATATATAGTACAGGTGTAATGGATGTTAAGGTATATATGCATGCATCTAAATTAAAGATAGAATATAACAACAAAAACAGTGTTTTATAAATTCAATCGAGCACAGTGCCAAATAGTAAAAATGATTGTTAAATTGATTGTGTTTGTCGAGAAAATTTGTAAGAGTTTGTTACCTATCCCTCTCAGTTTGTATATATATGTAAAATGATAATACTAAATATTGATATTAATAATAATAATATTAATATAACAATTTAATATTAATACATAATTTATTTACAAGTAATAGTTTTTTTTATTACTACGTATATTATTTTAAATCCTATTTCAATTTATATTTTGAATTATTTTTTTATTATATTATATATATATATATATATATATATATATATATATATATATATATATATATATATATATATATATATATATATATATATATATATATATATATATTTAAATACATACATATCTATTTACAATTAATTGTTCGTGAATCGTCGAGAACAGTCGAAGGTCAATTAAATATATGAACATCATTCCAAAATTTTCTTGACTCAACATTACATACTTTGCTTATCGTATCGAAATCATATAAAGATTAAGTTTAAATTTAGTCAGAAATTTCCGGGTCATCACAGTACCTACCCGTTAAAGAAATTTCTTCCCGAAATTTGAGTGAGGTGGTCGTGGCTAACAATAAAAATGTTTTCATGACGAATATGAGTTGTTTATCATCATTGAGTAATGTGGATAAAACAATTTGATTATTCGCAGAGTACGAATGAAGCTATCACAAAAGAATGAAATGAGTAAATGCAGATTTTCCTTAACCAGTGACGTAGTCATGGTTGATTTTTGGAAATCAAGAAATTTAAAGAAAATCTTCGAAATCTATAAGATTTGATTCTTCAGCGAATAAGGAAATTAAGATCTCTATAATTAAATGCGGTGATCTGCCTCGATTACTCTGTCGGATATTTCCATTATAAATTAAACTCTTCCGTTCCATTATTCTCACCATTCATATACTTTCTTTCTTAGTTCATACATCCAAAAGATTGTGAAAATGCTTAATCCAGTTCTAATCCTTGATATTTTTCTAATTATCATTTCTGTCATCCTTCTTTTCAATCTTCCACCAGAAGAATCTGTTTACTTCTACTATTACCTTGGGTGATACTATTCTTAATTATACCGTGTCTTTATATTGCTATTCGTATTAATATCCACGGTTTGTAATTTCTGAGTTGTTGTTGGGTTTTATATCTTCCCTTATATTTTGATGTCTCTGTTTCTGTCCTTCTGTAATCACTGACATCCACAGTTAATACTCTCTCCAATTTACTGTGATTTATACTCCTATTTTTATTTAAGATCTTCATTCTTTTGTTTTCTCTTCCCGACTTTAAGTCAAAGCGAATAATGGTTCAGAATTCGTAAGTATGGAGTTTCGAATGAACTTCATGTTCTAAACAAGAAAGAACGTAATAGCACGATTTGATTTGTAAAATTACCAGAATCACTGAGAATAGAACTATCAAGAATATATGTTCTCGATGTGTTTGGAGTTTAGGCAGAATGTAAGAGTCGTGTAACATGGCACATGATGATGTTATAATCTGTAAATCATCACATTTCATTAAAAACTCAGCATGACTTACTGTAATATAATCACGTTGATCAAGTGTCATTATATTATACTAACTCATGCAACAATTTCCAACACTACTTCAAAAACATTCATAGTTTAAACTCGAAAGTTTACAGAATATAGAAACTAACAGTTTCTTATATGATGTAACACTGATAGCGCGAAGAGATAAATGATTTCAGGTAAAATTAGTTATGAAATATCTTTAGAACTATCGAGGATATTTATAATGAAAGATACAATGATATCTTAGAATTTCTGATATCGATGGATGATGAAGAAAATTTGTCCGCAAGGGTTCAGAGTCAGAAGCAAGGTATTCATTAATGACTTCAGCAGGTACTGAATCATTTGGATTCTTTGAGGGCAGGTTTAGTCTTTGTGATATGTCCACGGCCTCCTTCATGGTTTGCTCAATTCATTTTCCAGTTCCAACTGTCCTGAGCTTTGCCAACATATTATTCTTTATCATCAAACTTTCGACTATTACGTTTGTCTATAGTTTCTGCTGCTTCATTCATCTTTTTCACAATTTAGTGTATTGATTCATAGACTAGGTGCTTCTCGGAATTTCAGAATTGAAGATCATAATTCTAGGAGATAGATGTTATATGTGTACATATAACTGTCGATGTAGAACGCTGCGATATTCAAAATATTGATTGCTAATTCTCGGTAATTGGTATGGCAATTCTTGTTACAAGATGTGGATGAGTATATGAATAGGTTTTAATGAACAAATATAATGGTTCTTCAGAGAGACTTAAGCCAATGAGTAATGAAGTTGCTGGTAAATTTACTGCTAATGTGGTGGAATATAAACGGTTCTCTGGTAACGATGATGAAAGGCAACTTATATACCAGGGTTATAATAAGACTAATCTGAATGAAAGTCAAAGTTGATTTGCTGGAGCTGTGACGAAATTGGCTAATTTGGAAAGAGATTGCAATGTTATTTTCGGTAATAACAACGCCAAAGGAGCTAGCACAGATATGTGTTAAACGTTTACTCAGGTTCCGGGTGTTTTTCAGGTACATAACACTATGCATTAATCTTTTCTCCCGTAGATGAAGTGCGGTTGGTTCATCCTCTCATTTGAGGTGTTTTCAAGAATCATGAAAGGTTTGAATGCAGATTGTAATCGTCAAGATACAAATGATGTTTAGATGAAATCAAGTGGCAAACTTGAAGAAATGTTTAGTTTCATATGTTATAATCAATATTTTAATTCATTTTAATTGTCCAATGTTGGTAGTCCACGGTTAACAGTCCACAGTTAGTAATTCATAATTCATATATAGTTTATAATATTCGAATTAATTAATACGTATCGTGACCCGTGTACATGTCTCAGACTCGATCACAACTCAAAGTATATATATTATTGTAGAATCAACCTCAACCCTGTATAGCTAACTCAAGCATTACTGCATATAGAGTGTCTATGGTTATTCCAAATAATATATATAGACGAGTCGATATGATATGTCAAAACCTTGTATACGTGTCCCGATATTTAAAATGCGTAAATAACAGTATTTAAATTACGATAAATAAAATTTTGAGAATTAAAATTGCGTTAATTAAATTGCGATAAATAAATGTAATAATGAATTAACAGTTAGCTAGGAACAGTTAGCGTGGGTTCTTAACAAAATTTCTCATAGTTAATTTGTTTGTTTCTAACAAATTTTATTTTTGTCCAATGTTTTGTTCATTATGCCACTTGTTGAATTCTGATAGGTCAAAATCCAAATATGAAATTGAATGAAAATGATTATTCTGTGGTGAACGGATTCGTATATCTGTGGATGTAAGTAGGATAGTAAATGACTGTTGAATCAGATTGAAAGAATGTACAGTGTAACCTATTAATGTGAAATCTAAATATTCCTCGGATATTACCTACCCGTTAAAATATTTTCACCATTAACAGTTTGTACAAAAGAATTTTTAATTACAATCTTTATGAAAACATATATACATATATATTTTCTTCAGATGTAATCATGGATTTAATGAGTTAATATGATATTAATCTCATTTGATTTATCGTTAGAACTAGAATACATAATCTCTAAAATATTAGAAATTATATAATCGTCATGTAGAACGAAGATAAATGATGTAGAGCGATTCGTAGAATGATGATTATGCTCGAGGTACATAATGAGATGTTGAGGCGTGTGATGTTGAAACCTGGGTTGTTGGTGTTATTGGTATTGATGTTGGTGGTACTGTTGCTACCGGTGATGTTGTGAAGCTGGTACGTTTTGCACCATATTTTCAAAGGCTACAACTCGGGCGCGAAGCTCGTTGACTTCTGCTATTACTCCGGGATGATTGTCGGTAGGAACGAGCGAATGAATAAGGTTTAGAATTTAGGATAGTATATAATCATGACGAGATATTCGATAAATGCGGGTGAAATGGTATTTCGGACTGGTTCAGCAGTAAGTGCTTCAGGTTCTTCACCAAGAGGTGAATTTGGTTGGTGGAAAGGATTGCCTTCTTTGCGTCTCCATTGATTAAGTCGACTACGAACCCATCAGATGAATTGGGGATGGCTGATTGGTTGATTCATTCTGGTGATGCTGCTTCCGGAGCTTAGGTGAACATCCATGTCGAAATAGCTGTCGGGTTCCGAAGAACTTGAACTAGTGGTGAGTTCCATTTCGTTCGATTGAATAAAGGATTTTTCGATATGAAATGATAATTGGCTATCGACTGGTATTCTAATTACATAGAATATCCGTATATATAGAACAAAAGACTTCGTAGATTACGGAGGAATTTATGGAATATGTCAGGCAAAGTTTACAGTAACATATATGCTAAGGTATGAATTAGCAGATACGCTAAGATATGAATTTCGTCTATACACTATTCATGCAATCAATGTAGTAAGATGTGTCTAGACTAAGAATGATATGCAGGTAATTTCCTAAGGATGATAAGTAGGTAATTTTCGACACGAAATGATAAGCAAAACTTTTGACATGCAGACACGGTCGAAGTCCAGACTCACTAATGCATCTAAACAATTATCAATTAGACACATTAATGCAAGACCTGGTTCGCTAAGACCACCGCTCTGATACCAACTAAAAGGACCCGTCCTAATCCATCTGGACAAATACATTACATTTGGTTACATCGTGAGGTACTTGACCTCTATATGATACTTTTTACAAACATTGCATTCATTTTTAAAAGACAAACTTTTATTTCATCGAAAGTTGACAGACATGCATACCATTTCATAATATATCTAAACTATAAATGACTTGATAATATTCTTGATAAACTCGATGACTCGAATGCAACGTCTTTTAAAATATGCCATGAATGACTCCAAGTAATATCTCTAAGATGAACAAATGCACAGCGGAAGATTTCTTTCGTACCTGAGAATAAACATGCTTTCAAGTGTCAACCAAAAAGGTTGGTGAGTTCATTAGTTTATCATAAATAATCATTTCATAATTTTTAATAGACCACAAGATTTCATATTTTCATTTCTCATAAACATACGTCCCATGCATAGAGACAAAAATCATTCATATGGATTGAACACCTGGTAACCGACATTAACAAGATGCATATAAGAATATCCCCTATCATTCCGGGAAATCCATCGGACATGATAAAAACGAATTCGAAGTACTAAAGCATCCGGTACTTTGGATGGGGTTCGTTAGGCCCAATAGATCTATCTTTAGGATTCGCGTCAATTAGGCGTGCACTAATTCTCAAAATTAGCGATGTTCCCTAATTCTTAGGCTACCAAGCAAAAAGGGGTATATTCGGCTTCGATCATTCAACCATATAATGTAGTTTCGATTACTTGTGTCTACTTTGTAAAACATTTATAAAAATTTCGCATGTATTCTCAGCCCAAAAATATAAAGGGTAAAAAGGCAAATGAAACTCACAATACGATATTTTGTAGTAAAAATATGCATACGGAGATACTGAACAATGCAGGGTTGGCCTCGAATTCACAAACCTATATCATTTATATATATTAAAATGTATAATCATAGTCAAACAAGTTTACATATATTAATACTTTATATGTTATGTTAATAAATAAATCAATTATAACTATTTTAAATAAATACTTATTAAATATATATTAAATTCTTATTAAAGTATTATATATACATATATATATATATATATATATATATATATATATATATATATATATATATATATATATATATATATATATATATATATATATATATATATATATATATATATATATATATATATATATATATATTATAATGTATTAAAATTAATATTTATATATGTAATCTTATTACTATCTATAATGTATGATAATTTTATATATTATGTATAGTTAACTTTTATTATAAAAAAATAATGTTTTATATAAAAATATAATAATATGTAGATTTTAGTATAGTTATGTAATAATATTTGCTGTAATAATAATAGTAATATTAATAATAATAATATTTCTAATAATAATAATAATAATATTTCTAATAATAATAATAATAATAATAATATTTCTAATAATAATAATAATAATAATAATCATTCATTTAAGTCTTAACTAAGTTATAATTTTAATCATTCTTATAATAATATTTGTATTTAAAAATTTTATTTGCATACTCATATCCTCATTAAAATCTTAATATTTATAATCTTAATAATAATGATAGTTAATACTTATATTAGTTAATAATGATAATAGTTATAATACTAATACTATTAACAATAATAATAAATGAAATAATTATAAGAATTTAGTTTATACCATAATCATCATCATTCGGTTATCTCATTAACATCATCTACCTCACCACCATAATCGTTTTCGCCATAGTACATCGTTATCAAACCCTTATCATCGCCATTTACATAACCGCATCACCATAACCGTTTTCATCCAATATCTCGTGCATCATCTTCTTTTATCATTTTTGTCATCCCATAGTTATTAGGGACTGGGTGGCAGTTTCACATAGCAGCGGCCCAAGTGACCGTCCAACAAGTAAGGGAAATAAGGCCCAATCAAGCAAGGAAGATACGGCCCAACAAATCAAAACAAAATTTCGGCCAATCATAAAAACAAATCTCGGTCCACATTGAAATAACATCCAACTGCAATGAGTTGTGTCGGCAAACAAAATATAATGGGTGGGGACTTCGGTTTTTAACCAGTAGCAAAAAGGGACTTCGACATACCTCATTCATAATCATATTTTAATGTTTTTTTATATAGTTACCGAAAGGATTAATGATATAGCAGTTGTGGCAGACGCAAGTAACAGCGTAGTAGTAGCAGGTATGTCAAGATCATCACAATAATTTGTCCTTGTTTATCTTTTTCCTCATCATCATCGTTTAACTGTAAAAGAATCAAAATTAAAGATAAAAAGAACGTATACTGGTAGTAGTTTTCTAAAGGATTCGATTGTGGGTTTTTGGTTTGAACATGATCGAAACAACAAGTAATCCAACAAGAAAGGTTTTGGGTTGCTACCGAAAATAGATGCCTTACTTTAATTAGCCGTAAACGAAATTACAGTAGAAGGATATCCGTTTCATCATGATCATCTCTATATGTGTAATTGATAAGAAAAAGAGGGTGTTTGTGTAGGTTAATAAACTGTACAACAGTTTTGGTGGTCTTCGATGGTGGTGGAGCCATGGTGGTGAAGGTGATTGTGCTTAGGATGTTGATGGTAGTAGCAATTGAGTCACAAGTGGTGGTGGTTTAGGGTTGGTTTTGCTAGTTGACAGCAAGAAGCAACACAAATGGTTTTCGATGGCATGTTCAAGGATGGTTGTAGGATGTTGGTTAACGAACCAAGAATGAAACAATATAGAATAGAAGCTACCGAGTAGTATCAAAGAAGTCTTGGTTGCTTGGCCAAACATGGACACAGATAGAAACAACAAATAATCGTATAGAGTGATGGCTTGGGAAAGATCTTGGATGTTTAGCATAAACAATAACAACTGCTGCAACTTCTTATTTCGTTGGTGTTTGATTGAAGGAATAGAAAACTAATCAGATGGGGTGTTTAGTGATCGGAATAGTAGTAATTAAGTAGGAAGTGGGTTTCATGGTGATCGAAGATGATGGTTAGTTAATTGGAGATGATAATTTAAGTGGGCTTGTGGTGGTGATGCATGGTTATTCTTGGTTCTCAGGCACAGAGATAGAAGATTAAGGTGTATGAGTGTGGTTTGTAAGTGATGATCATACAAGAGTTTGGATGAAAGTGGTGAGGTTTCATGTATCCAGAAAATTGAAACAAGTGGTTTAATTTTTGGTGGTTTATGCTTGTGAAACAATAAAAGAAGCAAGGTTCGAAGATGGGTGGTGGTCTTCTCGTGTTTGGTTATTGATAAACAAAAGGATTTACGTATTGTTGAAATTGTCCATAAGTTGTAGTCTGAGAGTATTGATTGTATATAACAAGTTGGAATAATAAAAAGGATCGCAAGTTACTTGTTGAGCATAAATGATTGGATCTTGCTGAATTATGATAAAGGTAGTGTTGTTGGTTGATAGGTTTGCAGAGAAACAAAAATAATATATATAGTAAAGGTGTAATGGATGTTAAGGTATATATGCATGCATCTAAATTAAAGATAGAATATAACAACAAAAACAGTGTTTTATAAATTCAATCGAGCACAGTGTCAAATAGCAAAAATGATTGTTAAATTGATTGTGTTTGTCGAGCAAATTTGTAAGAGTTTGTTACCTATCCCTCTTAGTTTGTATATATATGTAAAATGATAATACTAAATATTGATATTAATAATAATAATATTAATATGACAATTTAATATTAATACATAATTTATTTACAAGTAATAGTTTTTTTTATTACTACATATATTATTTTAAATCCTATTTCAATTTATATTTTGAATTATTATATATATATATATATATATATATATATATATATATATATATATATATATATATATATATATATATATATATATATATATATATATATATATATATATATATATATATATATATATATTAAATACATACATATCTATTTACAATTAATTGTTCGTGAATCGTCGAGAACAGTCGAAGGTCAATAAAATATATGAACATCGTTCCAAAATTTTCTTGACTCAACATTACATACTTTGCTTATCGTATCGAAATCATATAAAGATTAAGTTTAAATTTAGTCGGAAACTCCCGGGTCGTCACACCCAACACACCCACACACAAAATTCTGCGAAACACACACACAAAACACTCTAAAAATCGCAATTGTTCACCGTTAATCATCAAATTTTTTGCTAAAATCATGTTGAGAAGGATCCTACCAAGAAGTTACTCAAGGAGATCAGTAATTTCTACATCTAAACACTCTTTAATTCGGATTTTTACTGTTCTTGAATAAATTTATACCTAATTTGATTTTGATGATTTCTATTTTAATTATGCTTAAATTGTTTGTGTATTATGCTTGTATAACCTAGATTGATGCTATTTAACATGATTAGAAGCCTTAAACTTTAAATTTTGAGTAATCTAGGGTTTGTGTTCTTGAGCAAAATTGGGGCTTTTTGATATAAACGGGTTATGGCCGAATTTTGTTGTTAGTTTATACTAAATTGAGTAGTGTAACATGTTTAGGTTGCTAAATGATCAAAACTTTGATCCTAAACATGATTTTTGAATATTAAAGTGGACTTTTTGAGTCAAAAATGCATGAACTCGCTTTAATTAATATGAATACCATTTGGAACTCGTTTAATTGCTATAATGATTATTTTTGACATGATTTAGAAGATGAATGCTAAGGAACATTGTATACATTTTCATATATGTTTATTTGTAAAAGTGTAGAATTGTTAATATTATGTAAATGCATATAAAGTTTAATATGGATTAAACATGTCATTATGATTGTTTTGATTTATGATTCTGATAACACTAATGCATATTTGGATGCACAAAAATTGTTTTTAATGTGTTTTGCAGACTGAAAGGGGTGAATCTTCATCCGCATCTCAGGCTCACAATGCTCCTCCTGAGAATGCAGAAGAACAGGAGATTAACGACCAATATATACAAAATCTACCGCATCAATTCATTTCATATTCATATATAGAATTGGCAAATTTACACCCTAATTTAAGATTTGACAGACATTGGATAGATTATCCAAAATATCAGAGGAACTTGCACACCCTTCAGTCTAATGTTGTTGAAGTACCCAGGGTAATAGATTGGGAACCGTTAAAAACAGTGGGATTGGCCGATCCAATTAGAGAATTACTTACACAAAGGTATGGTAATTCTACTTTTAATGATTAGGAACGTTTGTTCAATATACGTAGGCATGTATATAGAGAATGGTGTGTGGAATTATTATGTAGTATTGAAATAAATGATCGGGTAGCTGCCTTAACCGATCGGAGTTTTATTAGATTTTTATTAGGAGGTTTGATGCACTATATGTCTCTACTATACATGGCTCAGGCTTTGTGTATATATACGTCTGAGGAACTAGCATCTACTGATTGTCAAAGGTTAATAGTTAATAGTAGGAGGGTTGATGAAATTTTTGATATGAATGGAATATGGAGTAGAATGACTAGCCATAACCGATTTCGTGGGGGGAATAACTCTTATAATGATATTGATAGAGCTGAGCTAAGAGTAATCCATAGGTTCTTAGCAAACTCGATTACACAGCGAGGTAGGAACAAAGAGAAGGTAAATGAGAATGATTTATTTTATCTCATGTGTATTCGAGACCCACAGAGCGCTGTGAGTATACCTTATTGTGTGGGTTATTATTTATCGGCTATGGTTAGGAGTATAGGGCCTAATAGTATAATAGAAGGTGGTATCTTTGTTACTTTAATTGCTGAGTATCTCGGTGTCGATAGAAGTCAGGGGGATTAATAATTGTAGCACCAGAACTCCGTGATACAATTGGTTGAAAGTATATCATAGTGCTAAGGTTTTAAAGAAATGACATAACGCTGCAGCACCATATGATGGCAATCATCCACAGGTCGAAAGAGATCAGCAGCAAGGTAATGCGGGAGGGGGGAATCAGATGATAGAAATGCAAATTTTTATGGCTCAACATGAGTTTGAAATGGCTAGACAACTAGCATTTCAAGATTGGCAGTATCATCAAAACCAATCATAAGTCATTGTACATACATAAATACAAACTACATTCCTACTCCAATGCCCGTATTTCCTCCCTGGACTATACAGACCCGACCACCGTACCCTACATATGACCCAGCTCAAGCATTCTACAGCACATACGGCTATGAATGGAATCCCTACTGGCACCATCCTCATCAATGCTAATTTTCTTTTATGCCTATTTATTTGGTAGCTTGTAATTTTATACTTTTAATACTTCTTTTGATACTATAATAGTTTTTATAATTTTCTAACTTTTATTATTAGATTTTAATAATTTTTGAATGTGGGGTGATATACCCAACTTCAAAAATATGTATATATATGTTTGTAGTTTATCTCATGTACAAAACAGGGTAAAACATCGCACTTTCAAAGACTGGTACTAAGTTCAGCAAAAGCTATTAATTTTGACGACAAAACGAAAAACAAGTGTGATGTAACAACAGACGGAATGAACAAACGATGTGCACCATTTATCATTCAACACAAACAACAATATGTTTGAAAACTTTGGTAAAATTTAATCATTTTTCCACGCTAATCACCCTCAATAATTTAAATTGTTACTGATTTCTTGCAAATGAGGGCATTGCAAGATCTTAAAGTGTGGGAAGGGGTTAAATTCTTTAGGACTTTTAAAATTTTAATTTAAACACTTGGTTACCATAAAAAATACTAGTAACGCAGTAGTTGTATTAGAATCTAGTGCTCTCTGATAATAAAGAACAGCCCCAGTCTTATATACTGACTACCCAATTTTAGTAAAATTTTTCAAAATTTTCAACTAAATGAACTCAAAATCATGTTTATACATATTTATGAACGATAAAACTAGGTGTTAACACCGAAATTATTATTACCTCGGAAAGGACATAAATTGAGAAACAACCCAAAACGCTTGAATTCATTTAAAATGGAATAAAGGAGAATAAAAAGGCAAAGAAAGGAAAATAAAAGCCAAGTGTGGGGAAAATTTACCAAGTTATTTAGAACATATATCACATATTTTTGTATAAATAATTGAAGATACTTTTGTTTTGGATGATATTAATCAGTTTTACCCAGATTATTGTAATATAAATGGAATTTAAAAGGAAGTAAAGTCTTTCGAGAAAAAGACACGCGCTTCTTGATTTAGGTCAGGAAGTTGTCGTCCAGACCAGTCGTAGAGTCTACGAAAAACCTTGAAAAGTTTTCTCAAAAATAGGCTGGAAATCCACGGACCTCAGCATCAAACAGGGTCGCCAAGTGGTCAGACTTATCCTAACCATGAGAGGATCTGTCTCGTACAATGGGGGCACCATGCAAATTAGCTTATAAGACTAATGAATCAGATCCCCAGAAAAGATAATCTCCTTAAAGATCAAAAATCAGCTTTTAAGGCTGATATTACTCAATCTTTGAGATTGACCTTAAGGATTGAGAATTCAAACTCATGGAATTCGATGATATATAAACTCGAGCTTGAATGAGAAAATATTTTGATCAATTTACAAACCGATTTGTTTTCTGAAAGCCCATTTTTAATGCGTTCATTACCATTGAACGTAAAATCCTAAGAATTCAACGGAATTCATTAGGTCACCTGAACCAAATCGGGTGTCAACCTTAAGAACGGTGGTTGCATAGCATGGTCGAAGACAGGACCTTGTGCCAGACCGAAAAACTATAGGGTGATCTTTTATTGCTTCTACAAAGGATAGTAATTGCATCCGACACGATATAGACCATAATCAAAAGCATGTCATGGGACATTGCCTTAACAGTTGCTTGTTCAATACTTTCCATTACAACCGAACGGTAGTTTACTGAAAGGTAATATACGGAGCAAGTATACTGGACGTGTTGCTTTCCTAATACAAGGTTAGCAAGTGGTGTGATGACCCGGGAATTTCTGACCAAATTTAAACTTAATTCTTATATG
Source organism: Rutidosis leptorrhynchoides (assembly GCF_046630445.1). Taxonomy (NCBI): domain Eukaryota; kingdom Viridiplantae; phylum Streptophyta; class Magnoliopsida; order Asterales; family Asteraceae; genus Rutidosis; species Rutidosis leptorrhynchoides. The sequence goes on from NC_092333.1 coordinate 173,446,448, forward strand.
ATTCCGACACGATAAGCAAAGTCTGTAATAGCGAGTCTCAAAAATTTTGAACTGTTTTGTATATTCAATTGACCTTCGACCATTCTCGACGATTCACGAACAACTATATATAAATAGATACATTTACATTAATTTGAAAATATTATTATTTGAAATAATATATGATTTAATTGTTAAAAATAAATATGAAAAATAATATGTGTTGTAATAAAAACTATTATTATAAATATATAGATATATATAGATATATATAAATATGTATATAAATATTACTTGTAAATATATAAATTATATTAAATTCAATGGTTTAAAGATAATTAATATAGTTATTTAGTAGTTAAACTTGCTATTTAAAACTCTTTATATATAGAAAGAGAATATATTAAAAAAAAAATGATTTCGAGTCTAATTAGTAAACGTCAGTAGCACTCGGTTGACGATTTGTTAGTTTTAATATAGATATAGTACATGTCCATGAAGGATTGAAATAAAAGTTGAACTGTAAATTGATTACGAAGATTTTAGATTTGTCAAAAATATTTTTACTCTTTTAAGATCAAATATTAGTACTCCATACATATAAATTGGTACAGAAAATAAATAATTACCGAACCTTTTTGATCAAGTTTCAAACAGGTAATGAGTGAAATAATTAAATAATTAAATATATTTAATCTAAAAATTTGGGATTTTTAGGAACACTTTTATACGTTAACTGTTTAGCAACGGGCACGATATAGTACTGCGTGGGAAAAACGTCGGTAGAATACTCCAAAATTAGATGGCTGCTTCACTATGCACAAAGAGTATGATTGATTACTGTTTCTCTTTTTGACAAATTTATTCATATGAATATCTATATATTATTGCACACATAAACATATATACATGATATATTACATAAATGATATGATGATTAACCGAGAAACACATCATCATCCTCAACACCCGTTACTTTGCACCACCAAGCCATCTACACCGCCACCACCGGTTACAACCGTACAACCCCCACTACAACATCACCGCCACCCTCACCATCAAAAATTGTTAACTTGAAGTGTTTCTTTATTATTCAAACCACCACTGAGAGATACACCCATCACCATACCATGATCATAAACCACAACCAACACCCATAATCACCTCGCCATTCCACCATGAATCACCACCGCCAACTGCATCTCTTATCTTTCTCTCTCCCTCTCTACAACATATTTTCATTCCTATTCTATATCACTGTCAACCAAAGAAGTTACAAATCGCAGCTAATCCTCCTGTTGTTGTGCAGCCGTAAACCATCCAAGGATTACCATAACATCATCTTCACGTTTGCTTCGTAGGTATAAACCATCACCTTCTAATATCACCACCCTCCACCACTAGCGAACAACCACCACCTTGTACCTATCAATACAATTCGATCAACCCTACCATCATCATCAAACAGCCTATTACCGAAAGCATGGAGAAATTGCTGAAAGTGCTCCTTGTTGTTGTTGTGGCCGAGAACTAAACCTATCACGATCACCATATATAAAATTCTGTTTTCAGTTCACCAAACCAAGCAAACCCACTTATATTTGGTGCTGTTACTATGTTTCCATTTCAATTCAAATCGAGCACCAACCATAACAATTAGTATTATACAAGTTGTTTTCTATTCCTGTTTTCACAGCCATCCTAAATTCTAATCACCATCGTGCTGTTTCGAATGATAAATACCCATCACCACTCTCGGTCATCCTTATCCGTCACCATCCACCACCCATGAAAACATCATCACCGAATCCAACATCTCAACCAACAAAACAATCAAACCTGCTGCAACTTTTGACCTCCTTTTGATTAAATTATTGTTCGAATGAGCAGGCAGCTTTCTGCTGTTGCTTTTTCTGTTTATTCTAATCAATGAAAATATTATAATGATAAACCAATGAGTGGATGATGACGTGATCTCAATTTTTCTATTACAATATAAACCGTGATATCATATTTCACTTGGGCCGTATGAGATTTCTTTTTCACCACTAGCTGATAACCGTAAGCCTTGATTCAATTTTGGGCCGAGTTTGTTATTGTTGTTGGGCTACTACTTGTTATTTGGGTCTTGAGGTAACTTGAGCTAAAATCGAAACTCATCGGGTTCTCTTTCTTTTTGTTGTTAGACGACAACACAAACACACGTACATTAGTCAAGTGTTGATGATGAACGAGATTGATGATAAAGATGATGATATCGATTAGTATTAGTGATGATGAATGATGTTGGTGAGGATTTGGAATATAAGATGACGAAGGAGATGAGAAGTTGAAAAGATGAACGACATGTATTATTTTGTTCTTGTAACCCTTACTGCCATTCAAAGGGAACCGAACCAAATCCAATTAATTGTTTCATGGATCACTTGTTGGGATGCAGTGTTCATTGTGCTATTTGGGCCGTGATCCAGGTGTGGAGTTGGGCCACAATTCAGTTTTGTTTTTTTTTTTGGATTGTTTATATCCCTTAATTGAAGTTTAATATATAGTTGATGATGAGAAGAAGTAATGAAGATGAGGTGATATGATGATAAAGATCACGATGATTAGATGATAGATGAATTCTATGATGATGGAATGAATGGAATGACACGATAGTGATAGTGTTAAATTGATGATGGTTAAATTATGAAAAAGAAAACAGTTAACGTTTAAAAGAAATTTAGGAGAGCATTAAAACAGAAATGGAGGAGTAGAGGGATGGTTAAGTGTGTTGGTCTTGAGCAAGAGGTCTTGGGTTCAAACCCGATTCTTGCCAATTTGTTTTTGGAAAAGCTTTAAAGGTAGTTATATTATTATTATTATTATTATTATTATTATTATTATTATTATTATTATTATTATTATTATTATTATTATTATTATTATTATTATTATTATTAATATTAATATTATTATTATTATTATCCAAGAAATAGTAGATACATAAAAATATATTTGATACATAATATATTAGTATTACATAAAATTATAAAATAAACGTATTAACACTAATTATATAAATATTTACATATAACAAATTATTAATTTTCAACAAAATACTAATCATATATATATATATATATATATATATATATATATATATATATATATATATATATATATATATATATATATATAAAACTATCTAAATATTAATTATTTTAAATGAATATACAAACTAAAAATATAAGATATATAATTTAAGATAAAATATATAAACTTGTTCGACTATAATTATGTGTGTTAATATATACATAAATGATATAGGTTCGTGAATCCAAGGCCAACCCTGTATTGTTCAGTTTCGTCATATGTATTTTTACTACAAAATACAATATAGTGAGTTTTCATTACTCCCTTTTTATATATATTTTTGGGACTGAGAATACATGCGCTGCTTTTATAAATGTTTTATGATATAGACACAAGTAATCGAAACTACATTCTATGGTTGAATTATCGAAATCGAATATGCCCCTATATAGTCTGGTAATCTAAGAATTAGGGAACAGAAACCCTAATTGACGCGAACTCTAAAGATAGATCTATCGGGCCCAACAAGCCCCATCCAAAGTACCGGATGCTTTAGTACTTCGAAATTTATATCATGTCCGAAGGAGGATCCCGGAATGATGGGGATATTCTTATATGCATATTGTGAATGTCGGTTACCAGGTGTTCAATCTATAGGAATGATATTTTTGTTTCTATGCATGGGACGTATGATTATGAGAAATGGAAGTATGAAATCTTGTGGTCTATTAAAATTATGAAATGATTCTTTATGATAAACTAATGAACTCACCAACCTTTTGGTTGACACTTTAAAGCATGTTTATTCTCAGGTACGAAAGAAATCTTCCGCTGTGCATTTGCTCATATTAGAGATATTACTTGGAGTCATTCATGAAATATTTCAAAAGATGTTGCATTCGAGTCGTTGAGTTCATCAAGATTATTATTAAGTCAATTATATTTGAATATATTATGAAATGCTTTACATGCCTGTCAACTGTCGATGTAACGAAAGTTTGTCTTTTAAAAACAAATGTAATGTTTGTAAAATTTATCATATAGAGGTCAATTACCTCGCGATGTAATCAACTGTTGTGAATCGTTTGTAATAGATATGGACTTCGTCCGGATGGATTAGGATGGGTCTTTACAGTTCGTATCAGAGCGGTGGTCTTAGCGAACCAGGTCATGCATTAGTGTGTCTAACTGATAGTTATTAGGATGCATTAGTGAGTCTGGACTTCGACCATGTCTGCATGTCAAAAGTTTTGCTGATCATTTTTGTCGGAAATCATCTGCTTATCATCTTTAGGAAACTACCTGCTCATTATTCTTAGTCTAGACACGTTTTACTGCATTGACTGCATGAATAGTGTATGGATAAATTCATATCTTAGCGTATCTGACAATTCATATCTTAGCGTATCTGTTACTGTAGACCTTGCCTGATATCTCTCGTAAATTTCTCCTTAATTTAAGGGATCCTGGTACTATAGATATCTATGTAATTTATGCATTGAGAATACCATCCAACCATCAATTGCTGTCACTAAATTCTTTGTACCAAAAACCTTTCCTGAGATCGCGTAAGATGGCCTCTACGAATCGATCAAGTTCCTCTGACTCCGAAGACAGCGTGACAGGAGCACACCAACCTATCAACTACCGTGATTACTGAAGAAAATGGGGGTGGGTTCGCGACATACTCACCCTATGGAGAAGGGAAGAAGGTACTCCATATCATGAATCGAATCTACCACCTAACCTTGGAGTACTCGACCCGCTCACCGGCGAACCTGTTCGCAACACCGTTTATACCTTTTTTGCCAGAATTTTTCATCTTGAGACTACCATTAACGGAACTAGAGAAGATATCCAATCACTACATCACACTGATAACCAACCAGGGTTAGTAGAAGAAGTTAAAGAACTCCGAGCTCGAGTGTTAACTTTAGAGAGCACGGTACACAGTTTGCAAGCACCAACAGTATCACCAACACCAGTCACATCACCAACCTTAGCACCAACAACATTAGTACCACCAACAACAACATCCGCATCACCAGCTTCGACATCTCATTCTGTACCTCGAGTATAATCGTCGTTCTATATGATGTTCTACATCATTTATCTTCGTTCGACATGATAATTATGTAAACTCTAATGTTTTAGAGATTATATATTCTTGTTCAAACGGTAAATCAAATGAATTTAATAACATATTGACACATTAAATCCATGATTACATCTGAAGAAAATATATATATATATATTTTCATAAAGATTGTAATTAAAATTTTTTTGCGTACAAACTGTTAATGGTGAAAATATTTTAACGGGTAGGTAATACCCGAGGAATATTTAGACCTCACATTAATAGGTTACACTGTACATTCTTTGAAGCTAATTCAACGGTCATTTATTATCCTACTTACATCCACCGATATACGAATCTGATTCACCACAGAATAACCATATCCATCCAATTTCATATTTGGATTTTGATTTATCAAAAATCAAGTGGCATAATGAAGGAAACATTTGACAAAATAAAATTTGTTAGAAACAAACAAATTAAATATGAGAAATTTTGTTAAGAATCCACGCTAACTGTTCCGAGCTAATTGTTCCCAGCTAATTAATTACACTTTATTTATCGCAATTTAATTATCGCAATTTACATTCTCACAATTTTATTTATCATCATTTAATTTCTATATTTATTTTACGCACTTTAAATATCGGGTCACGATACGTATTAATTAATTCGAATATTATATATTAAACTATATATGAATTATTAAATTGCTAACTGTGGACTATCAACTGAGGACTACCAACATTGGACAATTAAAATGAATTAAAATATTGATTATAACATATGAAACTAAACAATTCTTCAAGTTTGCCACTTGATTTCATCTTAAACCTCATTGTATCTCGACAATTACAATCTGCATTCAAACCTTTTATGATTCTTGAAACCAACTCAATCAACAGGATGAATCAACTGCACTTCATATACGGAAGGAAAAATTTATGCATATAGTTATGCACCTGAGAAACTCTCGACAATTGAGTAAAAGTTTAACACGTAGCCGCATCAGATCCTTTGGCATTTATTAGCAAAAATAACTTTGCGATCCCTTTTCAAAGTAGCCAATTTTGTCACAGCTCCAGCAAGTCAGCTTCGACCTTTCATTCGAAGTAGCTTTACTATAATCCAGATATATACAATTACCCTTTTGATACTGGAGAATTCTTTTATATTCCACCATACTACCAGCAGACATACCAGCAACCTCGTTGCTTCTTGACTTGAATCTCTCTGACAAATCATTATTCATTGAAACCCTATCATAAAATCATTCGCATCTTGTAACGAGAACTACCATACCAATTACCGAGAATCAGCAATCAGTACTTTGAAAACTCACAGCATATCTACATCAACAGTTATATGTATGACATTTATCTCTTAGAATTATGATCTCTCATTCTGAAATTCTGAAAAGCACTCAGTCACAAATCAATACTATAAATGTTGAAAAAGTTGAATGAAGCAGCAGAAACCATAGACAACCGTAAACGACCTTAATCATCGAAAGTTTGATGATAAACAATAGTATGTTGGAAAAGCTCAGAAAAGTTGAAACTGGAAAAAGGATTGAGCTAACCACGAAGGAGAACAAGGACAAATACAAGGACCATACCATATATTCAAAAAATCCAGGTAATTTTGGATCCGATGAAACCTTCAACGAATATCTTGCTCCGTACTCATGTTAAAATCTTGCGGAAAATCTTCCTCATCAACCATCGAACTTAGAAATTCCAAAATATCATCATAAATATCTTCGATATTTCTGAAGATATTTTCATAAATATTCTCGTCCGAAATTATTTATCTCTTCATGCTATCTATATTACATCATAAAGGAAACTACTTTAGTTTCTAAATTTCTTTAAAATTCGAGTTTAACTTATGAATGTTTTTGAAGTAGTGTTGGGAACTGATGCATGAGTTAGTATAATATAATGACACTTGATCAACGTGATTATATTACAGTAAGTCATGCTGAGTTTCTAATGGGACGTGATGATTCACAGATCATAACGCCATCATGTGCCATGTTACATAACTCTTTCATTCTACTCAACTCCTGAACAAATCAAGAAAATGTATTCTTGATGGTTCTATCTTCCGTGATGTTGATAAATTTGAAAATCAAATCGTGCTATCATGTTCCTTCCTGCTTAGAACATTATAATCATTCGAAACTCTATATCTACAAATTCTGGACCATTATTCGCTTGACTTGAAGTCGGGAAGAGAAAACAAAAGCATAGAGCTTTGAAATTTAAGGGAGAATATAAATCCCGATAGCAACACATAAATTACAAACCGTATATATCAATGTTTATAGCAACATAAATACACGGGAGAATTAAAAACATTTGATCCCAAGGGCGAAGTAGAAGAAAGCAGATTCCTCTGGTGGAAGTTGGAAAAGGAGAACGATTGTTGTGATAGTAAGGATGAGGACAAGGATCAGAACTGGATTAAACATTTTCAGAATCTTTTGGATGTATGAAACAAGAAGGAAAGTATAGGAATGGTGAGAATAATGGAACGGAAGAGTTTAATTTATAATGGAAATATCAGACAGAGTAATCGAAGCAGATCACCGTATTTAATTAGGAAGATCTTAATTTCCTTATTCGCCGAAGAATCAGATCTTATAGATTTTCAAGAATTTCTTTAAATCCCTTGAATTACGGAATTCAACCAAGACAACGTAACGCACCTTATTTTCTAAATTCAAACTTGACTACATTAAAAGTTAAAACGAAACTTCATTTATACATTCCACTCTTTTGTAATAGCTTCATTCGTGCTCTTCGAATAATCGAATTATTTTATCTGTATTATTCAATAATGATAAAACTTTATTTCTCAGCTCATATTCGTCAGGAAAACATATTTATTGTTAGCCATGACGACCTCACTCAAATTTCGGGACGAAATTTCTTTAACGGGTAGGTACTGTGATGACCCGGGAATTTCCGACCAAATTTAAACTTAATTCTTATATGATTCCGACACGATAAGCAAAGTCTGTAATAGCGAGTCTTAAAAACTTTGAACTGTTTTGTATATTCAATTGACCTTCGACCATTCTCGACGATTCACGAACAACTATATATAAATAGATACATTTACATTAATTTGAAAATATTATTATTTGAAATAATATATGATTTAATTGTTAAAAATAAATATGAAAAATAATATGTGATGTAATAAAAACTATTATTATAAATATATAGATATATATATATATATAAATATGTATATAAATATTACTTGTAAATATATAAATTATATTAAATTCAATGGTTTAAAGATAATTAATATAGTTATTTAGTAGTTAAACTTGCTATTTAAAACTCTTTATATATAGAAAGAGAATATATTAAAAAAAAAATTGATTTCGAGTCTAATTAGTAAACGTCAGTAGCACTCGGTTGACGATTTGTTAGTTTTAATATAGATATAGTACATGTCCATGAAGGATTGAAATAAAAGTTGAACTGTAAATTGATTACGAAGATTTTAGATTTGTCAAAAATATTTTTACTCTTTTAAGATCAAATATTAGTACTCCATACATATAAATTGGTACAGAAAATAAATAATTACCGAACCTTTTTGATCAAGTTTCAAACAGGTAATGAGTGAAATAATTAAATATATTTAATCTAAAATTTGGGATTTTTAGGAACACTTTTATACGTTAACTGTTTAGCAACGGGCACGATATAGTACTGCGTGGGAAAAACGTCGGTAGAATACTCCAAAATTAGATGGCTGCTTCACTATGCACAGAGAGTATGATTGATTACTGTTTCTCTTTTTGACAAATTTATTCATATGAATATCTATATATTATTGCACACATAAACATATATACATGGTATATTACATAAATGATATGATGATTAACCGGGAAACACATCATCATCCTCAACACCCGTTACTTTGCACCACCAAGCCATCCACACCGCCACCACCGGTTACAACCGTATAACCCCCACTACAACATCACCGCCACCCGCACCATCAAAAATTGTTAACTTGAAGAGTAGAGGGATGGTTAAGTGTGTTGGTCTTGAGCAAGAGGTCTTGGGTTCAAACCCGATTCTTGCCAATTTGTTTTTGGAAAAGCTTTAAAGGTAGTTATATTATTATTATTATTATTATTATTATTATTATTATTATTATTATTATTATTATTATTATTATTATTATTAATATTAATATTATTATTATTATTATCCATGAAATAGTAGATACATAAAAATATATTTGATACATAATATATTAGTATTACATAAAATTATAAAATAAACGTATTAACACTAATTATATAAATATTTACATATAACAAATTATTAATTTTCAACAAAATACTAATCATATATACATATACATATATATATATATATATATATATATATATATATATATATATATATATATATATATATATATATATATATATATATATATATATATATATATATATATATATATATATATAAAACTATCTAAATATTAATTATTTTAAATGAATATACAAACTAAAAATATAAGATATATAATTTAAGATAAAATATATAAACTTGTTTGACTACAATTATGTGTGTTAATATATACATAAATGATATAGGTTCGTGAATCCAAGGCCAACCCTGCATTGTTCAGTTTCGTCATATGTATTTTTACTACAAAATACAATACAGTGAGTTTTCATTACTCCCTTTTTATATATATTTTTGGGACTGAGAATACATGCGCTGCTTTTATAAATGTTTTACGATATAGACACAAGTAATCGAAACTACATTCTATGGTTGAATTATCGAAATCGAATATGCCCCTATATAGTCTGGTAATCTAAGAATTAGGGAACAGAAACCCTAATTGACGCGAACTCTAAAGATAGATCTATCGGGCCCAACAAGCCCCATCCAAAGTACCGGATGCTTTAGTACTTCGAAATTTATATCATGTCCGAAGGAGGATCCCGGAATGATGGGGATATTCTTATATGCATATTGTGAATGTCGGTTACCAGGTGTTCAATCCATAGGAATGATATTTTTGTTTCTATGCATGGGACGTATGATTATGAGAAATGGAAGTATGAAATCTTGTGGTCTATTAAAATTATGAAATGATTCTTTATGATAAACTAATGAACTCACCAACCTTTTGGTTGACACTTTAAAGCATGTTTATTCTCAGGTACGAAAGAAATCTTCCGCTGTGCATTTGCTCATATTAGAGATATTACTTGGAGTCATTCATGACATATTTCAAAAGATGTTGCATTCGAGTCGTTGAGTTCATCAAGATTATTATTAAGTCAATTATATTTGGATATATTATGAAATGCTTTACATGCCTGTCAACTGTCGATGTAACAAAAGTTTGTCTTTTAAAAACGAATGCAATGTTTGTAAAATTTATCATATAGAGGTCAATTACCTCGCGATGTAATCAACTGTTGTGAATCGTTTGTAATCGATATGGACTTCGTCCGGATGGATTAGGACGGGTCTTTACAAGTGGGTGACACAAAACCATAAGTTTTGAGCTAAAATTTTCAAATCTGAAACCCACAAAACCCACAAAAACATTTTGCAAACACCGGTGAAGGGTTATTCAGGAAAACTTATCTAGGGTAAAAGCTAGATTGAATTTTCAAAAGATCAAATGTTTTCAAAAAGATCCAATTTCCTAAAGGATCTAAATTTTTATAGTCATGTAGGACTGCAAACCACATCGTTACTACCATTGTTCATACCGCCGTATTGAAATCACTGATGTACAAAGTTTGAAGAATAAAGAAATGATTCTAGTAAAGTTTTATTCAAGATCTATATTGCTTGAGGACAAGCAACGCTCAAGTGTGGGAATATTTGATAATACTAAAAACGAACATATATTTCATAGCATTATCCTTCAAGAAAGACAAGCTTTTAGTTGCAATTGTTCAATTTACAAGTTATATTCGTTTAAATAATAAAAGGTGAAGACAAAAGACAGATTCGACGAATTGAAGACGCAAACGACCAAAAAGCTAAAAAGTACAAAGTACAATCCAAGTCGTTCAAATTATTGATGAGAAACGTCTAAAAATGGCAAGAGTCCAAGCCGCAAAAAGCAAAGTACAAGATATTAAATTATACGAAAAGGCGTTCAAAAATCCGGAACCGAGACATGAACCAACTTTCAGCGCGCGACGCAACGGACCAAAAATTACAAGTAACTATGCACAAGAATATAATATAATATATAATTAATTATATATATTATTATATATTATAATTATACGCAGCCCATGTTTTGAATTTGATCTATGAGCTGGAATCCAGACCTCCACACTCGCGGAGCTGTGATGAAGAAAACCTCCGCACTCGCGGAGCGCAACAGTTAAACATGGGCCTATAAAAGGCCGCGCATTCTGATCGATTAAACACACCTTTTTCTATCTATCTATCTACGATATATTTATATTTATATTTTATAATTTTAATTTTAATTTAAGTTTAATAATAATAAGGTTATAGTGGCGAATGTTTTAAGTTTGTAAGTCGAAACTCTGTCCGTGTAACGCTACGCTATTAATACTCATTGTAAGTTATGTTCAACCTTTTTAAATTAATGTCTCGTAGCTAAGTTATTGTTATGCTTATTTAACCCGAAGTAATCATGATGTTGGGCTAACTATTAAAGACAGGGTTATTGGGCTTTGTACCATAATTGGGGTTTGGACAAAAGAACGACACTTGTGGAAATTAGACTATGGGCTATTAATGGGTTTTATATTTGAAGGTATTTCGTATGCCCGAGAGACATATTAAATTAACGTGGCCACTATGTTATGATCCAAGTCGGGTCATACCCAATAACAAGCTTACCAACACTTTATATGTATTTATTTTAATGGTTGGATTGTTAAATAAATACGCGACACTTGAACTTTAGAAAATCGGTTTTCTAAATTATAATCACTTGAGATAAATTATTTGGATAATTTATATATGATGTAGATTTAATTATTTATAGGTTTAAATAATTATGTTATGTTATATTTTATAAAATGGTTTATAAAATTATTGCAAGTAACAAATACATGTTTATTTTATACAAGTTTTATAAAATTTTACAAGTTTTATAAAAACATTCTTGTTATAAAATAATGGATGGATGGGCAGTTTTTGGGACTCCAAGATAGGTCCCATGCTTGTTTATTCTTGTTACGTTTGATACATATATTCTCAAGGGATGCTTAACAAAAGGACCCAAGGCTTGACTCAATTTGTGTGTGCATACTAGACTTTCAAAAACAAAAAAAAACTGCACAAATATTGCAACTGCAGGAGGCTGCTGCCGTGGCCTTTTTGTGAGCTCAAAGGGGTTTTAAATTTTGTTTTGCAAGCTTATATCAAGTGTAAAACAAATCCTAACTAAAGGCAAAGGTGTTGGGGTTATTGCTTTGGGTATTTCTTGCTTGAGGCTTCAAGTTAGAAGCTCTATTTTCCATCATCTTCATCATCATCTTGCAACTTTGTAAACAACCCTCAACTAGCTTGAGGAGGTATATATATCTTCTCTACTTATTATATTTGTAAGCATTTATCCAAGACTTAATATTATCATGGAATTTAACTTAATAGCTTTTCATGTTAACATGGACTTTACATAATGCTTCCGCTTGCTTTTACTACATTAAATTGGTTTTGTAATCAAGTTAACTATAAGAACATGTTGTTTATGAAACTTGTTAAATTCCATCAATGGTATCTAGAGCCTAGGTCTATGGATTATGCTTCTTATATTGTCTTTAAACCCATTATATTTGCATTCCAAGTACATGCATGAAAATGGAATGCAAAAATTTTTGGGTTTGGGAGGGTTACTATGGTTGGCCGATTTCTAAGGGGTTCCAAAAGGATTTGAAACTTGCAAATTGGTCATATTTGGTTGTATGTTGTTGTTCACAATCTAGCCAAGACCTTGTGTTTGAATGGATATTTGTTTGGTTTATTTATTATTTTGATATGGTTGTAATATTCATTCAATTTGGTTTGTAAAATTAATTATTAATTTGGTATGTAATATTAATTTTGGTTATGTAATTTATTTTATATTTGGTATGTAAAATAGATTAGGTTGTATTTTCATTTTTTAGAAAAATGTATTAGGATATATTTTGTAAAAATGAAGATGCATGATGATGACTTGAAGAACACAAGAAGGAGCATTTGGATGCAAGATTAAGTGGGAGATTTAAAATCTCCTACTTTGTATTATAACCCCTTAACCGGTGACATTTGTTTTCGGCTAAACAAATGTCTACCTAAATGGCTTGATTGTGAACACATTAGTTTTGCATGCATGGTTGTATATTGTGTTTGTATGTTTGGTTACTACAAGTTAATCACAAGTTAACAATAAGCAAAATGACAATTTAATTGGTTAAATTAGACATTATTAATGACATGCAACACGACGATTTAATTGGTTAAATTAAAAATGGCAAAAGGACATTTATAAATGGTTATTAAGAACACTAAAAGGATTATAATAAATGGTTATTGAATCACATATATAAAATGGTTTATATCAAGTAATTGACTAAATTACAAGACATGAAAATGGTTTTTCATAAGTACCATACACTAAATGCATGTTGGTGTATGGTATAAAAGTTTTCTTAAACTAGAAATTATGGAAACTTAAAATCCCTTTAATTGACAAGGCAAACAAGTTAAAACGCCATCCTTGTATGTGACACTTAAAAATATTAGGGAACTCATAATGGGATAAAGGTCACCAAACCGTTATGAGCAAACTAATATGTTTAAGGTGAATTTCGTACACTTGTGGGATAAAGGTTACCTAACCACTTGTATGTTAAATTTACACGTTTACACAAGTAGGACGATTTGATTTGGGAATCATGAACTTAGGGTCGCCGAAGCATGAGGAACAAATAGGCGTTGATGGGATAAATATGCCATGCAAAAGGATTGCATGATCCCATAACTTAGAAGTTGCAAAAGGATTGTAATTGTCATACAATGACTACCTAGCTAAATCAAATGACGGGATAAAGGTCACCTAACCGAAATTTGGTTTACCGTTGGATTCTAAAATTTAATAAATATCAATTGGATTTAAAGGGTATTGATTGTTAAATTGAAATTAATACTTAAACAACTTTGTTAAATTTTGTAGATGGCCGCCAATAACAACAACATTCCAAACGCACCAATAAAATTTAACAACCTATCGTTGAGGTCAATCCTCTAAAAGGAAAAACTCAACCATACGAACTTAATGGATTGGTTCCGCAATCTAAGAATTGTCCTCAAACTAGAGGACATTGCGTATGTGTTGGAAGACCCCATTCTCGATCAAACAGACGAGGATGATACGGAAGGCATGGCTTATTGGGAGAAATATTGCACCGATTCGTTGCAAGTTTCTTGCCTCATGCTTGGGACTATGATACCCGAACTCCAAAAGGATTTTGAGCATCATAGTGCATATGACATGATCACACAGTTGAAGGAGATGTTCCTTCAACAAGCTCGTGTCGAGCGTTTTGAAACGGTCCAAGCACTTCATGCATGTCGGATGGACGACTCCCAATCCGTTTCATCTTATGTCCTTAAGATGAAAAGCCTAATTGATCGAGCAAACCGTCTAAATTGCAACGTATCTAATGAATAAGCCACGAACCTTATTCTCAACTCATTGTCAAAAAGGTTTGACACATTTGTAATGAATTACAACATGAATGGTTGGGATAAAAGCATTGGCGAATTACATGCCATGCTTAAGACGGCAGAAGCAAGCATGGGTAAAAGGGCTTAACCCGTGTTTACGATCAATGAAGGTGGGTCCAAAAACAATAACACTTCTAAGCTGAAGGCAGCTAAGAGGAAAGGACCCACCTACCAAGGTAAGGGAAAGGGAAAGGGGAAGATGGTTACCCCAACCAACAACAACAAGAAGCAAAAGGTTGCCAGAAAAGCTAACCCCAAGGAAGATCCGTGCTTTGGTTGCGGTGAAATGGGTCACTGGAAACGCAACTGCCCGGTCTACCTAAAGGAGTTGAAAGAAAAAAGGGATGCAAGGAAAACCTCAGGTAATGTATATATGGTATACATTAAGCTTAGTATTACTTCTTCTAATACATGGGTATTAGACACAGGATGTGGAAATCACATTCGCAATTCTTTGTAGGGGTTCAAAAGAAGTAATCAAGATGCGGGAACAACAAGTCTCTTCATGGGAAATGGAGCAAGGGTGCAAGTGAAAGCTCATGGAGACTTTGTTTTAAAGCTTCCAAGTGGTTTGGAGCTTATTTTGAAAAATGTTTTGTATGCACCCGATTTATCACGAAACATTATTTCTGTATCCCGTTTGAAACAATATGGTTTTAATCTTAATTTCATTAATGATGATATCCATGTTTCTTTAGATAATGTGTTCTATTTCAAGGTTCACCTTTGAATGGTATTTATGAATTGGTTCATGATGACACATCATACAATAGCTCAATGTTCCATGCAAACACCAAGAAACTCAAAAGGGATTTGAGTGATTCCTATTATGGCATTGCCGCCTTGGTCACATAAACAAGAATCGAATGCATACACTTTAAAAGAATGGACTTTTGAAATCAAATGAACTAGACTCGTTTGATGTATGTGAATCTTGTTTACAAGGCAAAATGACTATAGCACCTTTCAAAGGGACCTATGAAAGGGCTAAAGACTTATTGGGATTAATACATTCGGATGTATGTGGCCCTTTTAAGCCCATGACTAGGAAAGGTGAAAGGTACTTCGTCACTTTCATTGATGACTTCAGTCGTTTCGGATATGTCTACATGTTAAGACATAAGGACGAAACTTTTGAAGCATTCAAGGAATATCAAAACGAAGTACAAAATCAACTCAATAAGAAAATTAAGGTACTTCGTACTGATAGAGGAGGTGAATACCTAAGCGATGCTTTCCAAGATCATCTTAAAAGTTGTGGGATTATCACGCAACTCACTCCTCCTGGAACACCCCAACTTAATGGAGTTTCCGAAAGGAGGAACAGAACCCTAATGGATATGGTTCGATCTATGATGGCTAGAAGCTCGTTGCCTCTATCTTTTTGGGGTTATTGTCTATGCTCCGCGGCTCGTATTCTAAATATGGCCCCAACCAAGAAAGTGGAACGAACTCCTCATGAGATGTGGTTTGGAAAACCTCCATCTCTATCATACTTAAAGGTATGGGGATGTGAAGCTTATCCTAAGCGTTACGTCCCTAATAAGTTGAATTCTCGATCCATGAAGTGTATCTTCATAGGATATCCCAAGGATGATATGGGATACTATTTCTATGATCCAACCGAGCAAAATGTATTTGTTGCTCGAAATCCTTGAAACTAAGTTCCTAATGGAAGAAAATAGTGAAAGGAAGATAGATCTTGAAGAGGTTCAAGATCAAGTAGATGATACACAATTGGTTGACACTAGCACTCAACATGAAAATGTTGAGAGTGATCAAATGGATGATCAAAATACATAAGACGTTCACAGATCTGGTAGGATTAGTAATTCTCCTGAGATATATGGGTTTCTCATGGATGGTTGCTATGTGGTTGATTTGGGTAAACCAACAAACTACCAAGATGCTTTATCAAGGATTGATAAACATAAATGGCAGGAAGCCATGAACGCCGAGATGCAATCCATGTATGACAACCAAGTTTGAGAATTTGTTGAACAACCTACTGGCTCAAGGCTAGTTGATTGTAAACGACTTTTCAAAATGAAAACCGATATACATGGAAACTTGGATACATATAAAGCTAGACTTGTAGCAAAAGGTTTCACTCAAACTCAAGGGGTTGACTATGATGAAACTTTTTCGCCTGTGGCAATGCTAAAGTCTATTAGGATATTACTTGCCATTGCTGCTCATTATGATTATGAAATATGGCAAATGGATGTCAAGACTGCTTTCCTAAATGGACATCTTGAGGAAGATGTCTATATGGTTCAGCCTGAAGGTTTTGTTGATCCGAAATATCCTAAAAAGGTATGCAAGTTAAAGAAGTCAATCTACGGATTGAAACAAGCATCTAGAATGTGGAATCATCATTTTAATGAGGAGGCCAAGAAATTTGGCTTCATTAAAAATGGTGATGAAGCTTGTGTATACAAGAAAGCTAGTGGGAGCACTATCATGTTCCTTGTACTATATGTGGGTGATATATTGTTATTTGGAAATGATATTCCGACAATGGAAGGTGTTAAAACTTGGCTAAGTAAATGCTTCTCTATTAAGGATCTTGGAGAAGCACAATACGTATTGGGGATTCGGATCTACAGGGATAGATCTAAGAAACTGATAGGTTTGAATCAAAGTGCATACATTGAAAAGATCTTGAAAAGGTTCAAGATGGAGAACTCTAAGAAAGGTTTGGTACCTATTCAAAAGGGAACACTTTTCAGTTCATCTCAGTGTCCCACCACGAAGGATGAACAGGAGAGAATGAAGAAAGTCCCATATGCGTCTGCCATTGGGTCAATCATGTATGCAATGATATGCACTAGACCGGATGTGTCATGCGTTCTTAGCCTGACAAGTATATACCAGAATAACCCAGGAAACAGTCATTGGATTGCTGTCAAAAGTATATTGAAATACCTTAGAAGGACTAAGGATATGTTTCTGATATATGGGTCTGGTGAGGAGGAACTCGCTGTAAAAGGTTACGTGGATGCGAGTTTCCAAACTGATCGAGATGATTCTCGATCACAATCCGGTTATGTCTTCACATTAAATGGAGGTGCGGTCTCTTGGAAGAGTTCAAAATAGGATGTTGTTGCATTATCCACTACCGAGTCGGAGTACATTGCCGCCTCATTGGCAGCTCAGGAAGCTGCATGGAAGAATAAATTCATCGATGACTTGGGAGTAGTCACTTCTATTCAGGACCCTCTTGAGATCTTTTGTGACAATGAGGGTGCGATTGCTCAAATCAAAGAACCTCGTGCTCACCAAAAGACTCATCACATTGAGCGGAGATTCAACTACATAAGGGATGAAGTTGAAAAGGGAAAGATATGTATTCGCAAAGTTCACACAGATCTTAACATAGCGGATCCACTCACGAATCTCTTACATGGATCAAAACATGCAGGACATGTTTATGCTTTAGGGCTTCGATATTCTAGTGATTGGTCATGATCTGTTTTAAGTATTGTAACGGAACAAAATTGTTCAAACTCATTAATATAATTATGGTATTAATTTATTTTGAGTTATGTTCCTATTTTGCATATTTTATCCATGAATAAGTAATTATTCTAAATTTCGTAGTCGATCACATTTGTGGGAACAACTGTGAGGTTTAGACTATTATGAACTTGGATTGGTATACATTCACGGGATGAATGTGGGGCAAGGTTGCAACCAAGGTTCATAGATATTTGTGGGATACAAATATTGGAAGACCCGCCCTCAAGATTTACTAAATGGAGCCTTTGTGGTTGATCACATGTAATCTTGAGTAAAGGCGAATATCATTCTATCCTCTGACTTGAGATACATATTGGGTTCGGATATTTACCAAGTATTGTGCCTCGATTCTTACCTTTGCCATTCTGAAATATGGAAGTTCATAAGGAAGAGCTCAGGTATAATACAAGATATATATTTAGGACGTATGTAGTCAAGATGGAATTTGTCCCTCTTATTCGTTGAGAGTCAGATGTTTAAGGCCCGATAAAGTTAAATCTAGAAGAGAGTGATCACTCTGTGTCTCTTGGATTTAACATGACATCTAGGACAAAAGGATGTGATGAAAGATTCACCTATTCATATTCGAGATGGGAACTCGAAAAGGATGATGTTATTGAATGGCACAAAGTCATAACATATTGGGGGTGATGGACGGTCGTTAGGTGGTATCTATCACTTGCATTAATTTCTTATGTTTATCGTGCAAGTGGGAGATTGAAGGTATTTCGTATGCCCGAGAGACATATTAAATTAACGTGGCCACTATGTTATTGTAGTGACCCGAACTTTTCCATGTTTATATATATATATTAAATGAAATTGTTATTTACATGATTAAGTTTTTCTAACATGTTAAGCAATCAAACTTGTTAAGACTTGATTAATTGAAATAGGTTTCATATAGACAATTGACCACCCAAGTTGACCGGTGATTCACGAACGTTAAAACTTGAAAAACTATACGATGACATATATATGGTTATATATATAGTTAACATGATTTTATTATAAGTATGTATCTCATTAGGTATTTTAACAATGAGTTATATACATAAAAATGAGACTATTAATTTAAGAAACTCGAAAACGATATATATAACGATTATCGTTATAACAACGTCTTACTAGGTACATATGAATCATATTAAGATATTGATACACTTGGTTAATTATGTTAAATGATAAGTAAATATATTATTAAGTGTATTAACAATGAAATACATATGTAAAAATAAGACTACTAACTTAATGATTTCGAAACGAGACATATATGTAACGATTATCGTTGTAACGGCATTTAACTGTATATATATCAAACTAAGATATATTATATATCATAATATCATGATAATATAACAATTTAACATCTCATTTGTTATAATAAACAATGGGTTAACAACATTCAACAAGATCGTTAACCTAAAGGTTTCAAAACAACATTTACATGTAACGACTAACGATGACTTAACGACTCAGTTAAAATGTATATACATGTAGTGTTTTAATATGTATTCATACACTTTTGAAAGACTTCAAGACACTTATCAAAATACTTCTACTTAACAAAAATGCTTACAATTACATCCTCGTTCAGTTTCATCAACAATTCTACTCGTATGCACCCGTATTCGTACTTGTACAATACACAGATTTTAGATGTATGTACTATTGGTATATACACTCCAATGATCAGCTCTTAGCAGCCCATGTGAGTCACCTAACACATGTGGGAACCATCATTTGGCAACTAGCATGAAATATCTCATAAAATTACAAAAATATGAGTAATCATTCATGACTTATTTACATGAAAACAAAATTACATATCCTTTATATCTAATCCATACACCAACGACCAAAAACACCTACAAACACTTTCATTATTCAATTTTCTTCATCTAATTGATCTCTCTCAAGTTCTATCTTCAAGTTCTAAGTGTTCTTCATAAATTCCAAAAGTTCTAGTTTCATAAAATCAAGAATACTTCCAAGATTGCAAGTTTACTTCCAAGTTTTCTAAATCCATTCCAAGTAATCATCCAAGATCAAGAAACCTTTGTTACTTACAGTAGGTTATCTTTCTAATACAAGGTAATAATCATATTCAAACTTTAATTCTATTTCTATAACTATAACAATCTTATTTCGAGTGGAAATCTTACTTGAAATTGTTTTCGTGTCATGATTCTGCTTCAAGAACTTTCAAGCCATCCAAGGATCCTTTGAAGCTAGATCTATTTTTCTCATTTTCAGTAGGTTTATCCAAGGAACTTGAGGTAGTAATGATGTTCATAACACCATTCGATTCATACATATAAAGCTATCTTATTCGAAGGTTTAAACTTGTAATCACTAGAACATAGTTTAGTTAATTCTAAACTTATTCGCAAATAAAAGTTAATCCTTTTAACTTGACTTTTAAAATCAACTAAACACATGTTCTATATCTATATGATATGCTAACTTAATGATTTAAAACCTGGAAACACGAAAAATACCGTAAAACCGGATTTACGCCGTCGTAGCAACACCGCGGGCTGTTTTGGGTTAGTTAATTAAAAACTATGATAAACTTTGATTTAAAAGTTGTTATTCTGGGAAAATGATTTTTATTATGAACATGAAACTATATCCAAAAATTATGGTTAAACTCAAAGTGGAAGTATGTTTTCTAAAATGGTCATCTAGACGTCGTTCTTTCGACTGAAATGACTACCTTTACAAAAATGACTTGTAACTTATTTTTCTGACTATAAACCTATACTTTTTCTATTTAGATTCATAAAATAGAGTTCAATACGAAACCATAGCAATTTGATTCACTCAAAACGGATTTAAAATGAAGAAGTTATGGGTAAAACAAGATTGGATAATTTTTCTCATTTTAGCTACGTGAAAATTGGTAACAAATGTATTCCAACCATAACTTAATCAACTTGTATTGTATATTATGTGTAGTGACCCGAACTTTTCCATGTTTATATATATTAATTGAGATTGATGTTTACATGATTAAATGTTTCCAACATGTTAAGCAATCAAACTTGTTAAGACTTGATTAATTGAAATAGGTTTCATATAGACAATTGACCACCCAAGTTGACCGGTGATTCACGAACGTTAAAACTTGTAAAAAAAACTATATGATGACATATATATGGTTATATATATAGTTAACATGATATTATGATAAGTAAACATATCATTAATTATATTAACAATGAACTACATATGTAAAAACAAGACTACTAACTTAATGATTTTGAAATGAGACATATATGTAACGTTTATCGTTGTAACGACATTTAATGTATATATATCATATTAAGAGATATTCGTACATCATAATATCATGATAATATAATAATTTAAAATCTCTTTTGATATTATAAACATTGGGTTAACAACATTTAACAAGATCGTTAACCTAAAGGTTTCAAAACAACACTTACATGTAACGACTAACGATGACTTAACGACTCAGTTAAAATGTATATACATGTAGTGTTTTAATATGTATTTATACACTTTTGAAAGACTTCAATACACTTATCAAAATACTTCTACTTAACAAAAATGCTTACAATTACATTCTCGTTCAGTTTCATCAACAATTCTACTCGTATGCACCCGTATTCGTACTCGTACAATACACAGCTTTTAGATGTATGTACTATTGGTATATACACTCCAATGATCAGCTCTTAGCAGCCCATGTGAGTCACCTAACACATGTGGGAACCATCATTTGGCAACTAGCATGAAATATCTCATAAGATTACAAAAATATGAGTAATCATTCATGACTTATTTACATGAAAACAAAATTACATATCCTTTATATCTAATCCATACACCAACGACCAAAAACACCTACAAACACTTTCATTCTTCAATTTTCTTCATCTAATTGAACTCTCTCAAGTTCTATCTTCAAGTTCTAAGTGTTCTTCATAAATTCCAAAAGTTCTAGTTTCATAAAATCAAGAATACTTTCAAGTTTGCTAGCTCACTTCCAATCTTGTAAGGTGATCATCCAACCTCAAGAAATCTTTGTTTCTTACAGTAGGTTATCATTCTAATACAAGGTAATAATCATATTCAAACTTTGGTTCAATTTCTATAACTATAACAATCTTATTTCAAGTGATGATCTTACTTGAACTTGTTTTCGTGTCATGATTTTGCTTCAAGAACTTTGAGCCATCCAAGGATCCATTGAAGCTAGATCCATTTTTCTCTTTTCCAGTAGGTTCATCCAAGGAACTTAAGGTAGTAATGATGTTCATAACATCATTCGATTCATACATATAAAGCTATCTTATTCGAAGGTTTAAACTTGTAATCACTAGAACATAGTTTAGTTAATTCTAAACTTGTTCGCAAACAAAAGTTAATCCTTCTAACTTGACTTTTAAAATCAACTAAGCACATGTTCTATATCTATATGATATGCTAACTTAATGATTTAAAACCTGGAAACACGAAAAACACCGTAAAACCGGATTTACGCCGTCGTAGTAACACCGCGGGCTGTTTTGGGTTAGTTAATTAAAAACTATGATAAACTTTGATTTAAAAGTTTTTATTCTGAGAAAATGATTTTTATTATGAACATGAAACTATATCCAAAAATTATAGTTAAACTCAAAGTGGAAGTATGTTTTCTAAAATGGTCATCTAGACGTCGTTCTTTCGACTGAAATGACTACCTTTACAAAAAACGACTTGTAACTTATTTTTTCCGACTATAAACCTATACTTTTTCTGTTTAGATTCATAAAATAGAGTTCAATATGAAACCATAGCAATTTGATTCACTCAAAACGGATTTAAAATGAAGAAGTTATGGGTAAAACAAGATTGGATAAATTTTCTCATTTTAGCTACGTGAAAATTGGTAACAAATATATTCCAACCATAACTTAATCAACTTGTATTGTATATTATGTAATCTTGAGATACCATAGACACGTATACAATGTTTCGACCTATCATGTCGACACATCTATATATATTTCGGAACAACCATAGACACTCTATATGTGAATGTTGGAGTTAGCTATACAGGGTTGAGGTTGATTCCAAAATATGTATAGTTTGAGTTGTGATCAATACTGAGATACGTATATACTGGGTCGTGGATTGATTCAAGATAATATTTATCGATTTATTTCTGTATATCTAACTGTGGACAACTAGTTGTAGGTTACTAACGAGGACAGCTGACTTAATAAACTTAAAACATCAAAATATATTAAAAGTGTTGTAAATATATTTTGAACATACTTTGATATATATGTATATATTGTTATAGGTTCGTGAATCAACCAGTGGCCAAGTCTTACTTCCCGACGAAGTAAAAATCTGTGAAAGTGAGTTATAGTCCCACTTTTAAAATCTAATATTTTTGGGATGAGAATACATGCAGGTTTTATAAATGATTTACAAAATAGACACAAGTACGTGAAACTACATTCTATGGTTGAATTATCGAAATCGAATATGCCCCTTTTTATTAAGTCTGGTAATCTAAGAATTAGGGAACAGACACCCTAATTGACGCGAATCCTAAAGATAGATCTATTGGGCCTAACAAACCCCATCCAAAGTACCGGATGCTTTAGTACTTCGAAATTTATATCATATCCGAAGGGTGTCCCGGAATGATGGGGATATTCTTATATATGCATCTTGTTATTGTCGGTTACCAGGTGTTCACCATATGAATGATTTTTATCTCTATGTATGGGATGTGTATTGAAATATGAAATCTTGTGGTCTATTGTTACGATTTGATATATATAGGTTAAACCTATAACTCACCAACATTTTTGTTGACGTTTTAAGCATGTTTATTCTCAGGTGATTATTAAGAGCTTCCGCTGTCGCATACTTAAATAAGGACAAGATTTGGAGTCCATGCTTGTATGATATTGTGTAAAAACTGCATTCAAGAAACTTATTTTGTTGTAACATATTTGTATTGTAAACCATTATGTAATGGTCGTGTGTAAACAGGATATTTTAGATTATCATTATTTGATAATCTACGTAAAGCTTTTTAAACCTTTATTGATGAAATAAAGGTTATGGTTTGTTTAAAAATGAATGCAGTCTTTGAAAAACGTCTCATATAGAGGTCAAAACCTCGCAACGAAATCAATTAATATGGAACGTTTTTAATCAATAAGAACGGGACATTTCAGTTGGTATCCGAGCGTTGGTCTTAGAGAACCAGAAAATTTGCATTAGTGTGTCTTATCGAGTTTGTTAGGATGCATTAGTGAGTCTGGACTTCGACCAGGTTTTCTTTAAAAATGAT
The DNA here is from genome assembly GCF_046630445.1 of Rutidosis leptorrhynchoides. Lineage (NCBI taxonomy): Eukaryota > Viridiplantae > Streptophyta > Magnoliopsida > Asterales > Asteraceae > Rutidosis > Rutidosis leptorrhynchoides. The sequence continues at coordinate 173,471,202 of NC_092333.1, forward strand.
TGCTTAACATTTTTGTTGGAAACTATATATTTTTAACATATGAATATTATGTGATATATTAATCTCTTAACGTGTTTGATATTATGTGATAGATGTCTACCTCTAGAACAAGTCCCATTGACTCACCTAATAATAATGAAGAGTCAAATGTAAATTGGAATGATTTGTGGACTGATTCACAAGTTCCCGAAGAGGAACCGGAAGAAGAGTCGGAACCGGAAGAAGAGTCGGAACCGGAAGAAGAAATAGAACCGGTGGGGGAAATAATAAAACGGTTAAGTAAAAGAAAATCCTCAACCAACCGACCAAAGTTAATTATGGTCAATGGTGTTTCCGCCAAGGAAGCAAAATATTGGGAGGATTACCAATTCTCCGATGAATCGGATTCCGACGAGAATTCCGATGATATTATAGAAATTACCCCAACTGAATTTAAAAAGGCAAAAGAAAATAATAAGGGAAAGGGCATAAAAATAGAGAAATCTAATTCCAACCCCGATGAACTTTATATGTATCGTCAACCCCCGAAGTCCTTAAGTTGTAACAATGACCCGGGAACCTCTAAACCACCAGGTTTTTCTAAACCAATGTGGACAACGACGGCTCGTATTAGGGGAACATCATATATCCCTAGAAACTTGGCAAAACGAACCAAAACCGAAGAAGAAGAAACGAGCGAGTCGGAATAAGATAGTTGTATTCGTGTGGTGTAATATATGGAATATAGTGTTCTTATGCTTTATGATATATGTAAAAATTGCTTGTATTAATAAGTATTTTTTTATGAATCTAACTCTTGTCTATTTTACAGTTTAAAAACACAAAATGGATAGACAACCTAATATTTTAAGAGACCTACCCGGAGACATGATTGATGAAATCTTGTCTAGAGTCGGCCAGAATTCTTCGGCACAACTATTTAAGGCGAGATCAGTTTGTAAGACATTCGAAGAACGTTCCAAGAATGTCTTGGTTTATAAGAGACTTTCGTTTGAAAGATGGGGGATATCACATTGGGAAACCCATAAGTTACGATGTGTTTACTTTGACGCATATATTGCGGGGAACCCAAATGCTATTTTACGCAACGGGTTAAGAAATTATTTTGACTCAATATATCCGAATATTGGACTTCGTGATTTAGAAAAAGCGGCTAACATGCAACATAAAGAAGCATGTTATGCTTACGGATTAGTAATGTTCGCTTCTCACCAAAGTGAGAACAAGAACATCGGGCTACAACTATTAAACAAAACGTTTCCACAAGTGACGGAGTCGGTAATTGGGGTAAGAAATGAGGTTTTTAGATTATTACGGGACTGTTGGACATTACGTAACCCTCGTCCCTTTGATGACGTTACAACACGCTGTCTTATCAACGGCCATAACGGTTATGTTGCACAAGACCAAGGATGGGAAGTAGTCCTAGTAAAACCAGAATGCATGACTTGTTTCTGGACGTATGAATTACGTGTCTTTATTGCCTTTGCTGAACGACTTGTGTACTAGCTAGAATTGTCTTCACAACTATCTTGTATCAAAGTTATTGTGTGCTATATTTCATGCTTTATGTAAAATAAGCGGTATTGTAAGTTTGTAAAATATTGTATAAAAGTTTGAACGCGAAATATTATTATAATCAGTTTTTCATATAGAATTGTAGTAGTTGAATTGTATATTAGCTACTAAGTATGAACTTAACGGGTAGGTACTACCCGAATTTAAACTTATAAAACGCTAATATGAAGAAAAAGCTTTTATAAATGAGTTCATATTATGCTACGAAATACTATTAACTACTCTTAATATTCTGTATGATTAACTTGTTCCATTTAACTATTTTGAAGGAAATGGCACCGACTACTCGACACACCGTGAATATGAATGAAGAGGAATTCCGTACTTTTCTAGCTTCAAACATAGCCGCAGTACAGGCTGCGCTACATACCAACAATAACCTTGGATCTAGCAGTACAGGAAATCGTGTAGGATGCACCTACAAAGAATTCACTGCCTGCAAACCTTTGGAATTTGATGGAACCGAAGGACCGATCGGATTGAAACGGTGGACCGAGAAGGTTGAATCGGTGTTTGCCATAAGTAAGTGTACTGAAGAGGACAAAGTGAAGTACGCTACGCATACCTTCACAGGTTCTGCGTTAACATGGTGGAATACCTATCTAGAGCAAGTGGGACAAGATGATGCGTACGCACTACCGTGGTCAGCATTCAAGCACTTGATGAACGAGAAGTACCGTCCCAGAACCGAGGTCAATAAGCTCAAGACAGAACTTAGAGGGTTACGAACCCAAGGATTTGATATTACCACGTACGAAAGACGATTCACAGAATTGTGCCTATTGTGTCCGGGAGCATTCGAAGATGAGGAAGAGAAGATCGACGCGTTTGTGAAAGGATTACCGGAAAGAATCCAAGAAGATATAAGTTCACACGAGCCCGCCTCCATACAACAGGCATGTAGAATGGCTCACAAACTAGTGAACCAGATTGAAGAAAGAATTAAAGAACAGACTGCTGAAGAGGCCAATGTGAAGCAAGTCAAAAGAAAGTGGGAGGAAAACGGTGATAAGAATCACCAATGCAATAACAACAGCAATTACAACAATAATCGCAACAATTATCCCAACAATCGCAACATCAATCGCAACTACAACAAACGGCCTAACAACAACAACAACAACAACAACAACAACAACAGCAACTACAACAATCATCCCAACAACAATAATAACCGCAACAACAACAACAATCAGAAGCAACTATGCCAAAGGTGTGAAAAGAATCACTCGGGGTTCTGCACCAAATTTTGCAACAAGTGTAAAAGAAATGGTCATAGCGCGGCGAAGTGTGAGGTCTACGGACCAGGGGTTAATAGAACGAAAGGAACAAATGGTGTCGGAACGAGTAATGGCGGAGCAAGTAGTGTCGGAGCAAGTTATGCCAATGTAGTTTGTTATAAATGTGGAAAACCAGGCCACATTATTAGAAATTGCCCGAACCAGGAGAACACGAATGGACAAGGCCGTGGAAGAGTTTTCAATATTAATGCGGTAGAGGCACAGGAAGACCCGGAGCTTGTTACGGGTACGTTTCTTATTGACAATAAATCTGCTTACGTTTTATTTGATTCGGGTGCGGATAGAAGCTATATGAGTAGAGATTTTTGTGCTAAATTAAGTTGTCCATTGACGCCTTTGGATAGTAAATTTTTACTCGAATTAGCAAATGGTAAATTAATTTCAGCAGATAATATATGTCGGAATCGAGAAATTAAACTGGTTAGCGAAACATTTAAGATTGATTTGATACCAGTAGAGTTAGGGAGTTTTGATGTGATAATCGGTATGGACTGGTTGAAAGAAGTGAAAGCGGAGATCGTTTGTTACAAAAATGCAATTCGCATTATACGAGAAAAAGGAAAACCCTTAATGGTGTACGGAGAAAAGGGCAACACGAAGCTACATCTTATTAGTAATTTGAAGGCACAAAAACTAATAAGAAAAGGTTGCTATGCTGTTCTAGCACACGTCGAGAAAGTACAAACTGAAGAAAAGAGCATCAATGATGTTCCCATTGCAAAAGAATTTCCCGATGTATTTCCGAAAGAATTACCGGGATTACCCCCACATCGATCCGTTGAATTTCAAATAGATCTTGTACCAGGAGCTGCACCAATAGCTCGTGCTCCTTACAGACTCGCACCCAGCGAGATGAAAGAACTGCAAAGCCAATTACAAGAACTTTTAGAGCGTGGTTTCATTCGACCAAGCACATCACCGTGGGGAGCTCCTGTTTTGTTTGTCAAGAAGAAAGATGGTACATTCAGGTTGTGTATCGACTACCGAGAGTTGAACAAACTTACCATCAAGAACCGCTACCCACTACCGAGAATCGACGACTTATTTGATCAACTACAAGGCTCGTCTGTTTATTCAAAGATTGACTTACGTTCCGGGTATCATCAAATGCGGGTGAAAGAAGATGATATTCCAAAGACTGCTTTCAGAACACGTTACGGTCATTACGAGTTTATGGTCATGCCGTTTGGTTTAACTAATGCACCAGCTGTGTTCATGGACCTTATGAACCGAGTGTGTGGACCATACCTTGACAAGTTTGTCATTGTTTTCATTGATGACATACTTATTTACTCAAAGAATGACCAAGAACACGGTGAACATTTGAGAAAGGTGTTAGAAGTATTGAGGAAGGAAGAATTGTACGCTAAGTTTTCAAAGTGTGCATTTTGGTTGGAAGAAGTTCAATTCCTCGGTCACATAGTGAACAAAGAAGGTATTAAGGTGGATCCGGCAAAGATAGAAACTGTTGAAAAGTGGGAAACCCCGAAAACTCCGAAACACATACGCCAGTTTTTAGGACTAGCTGGTTACTACAGAAGGTTCATCCAAGACTTTTCCAGAATAGCAAAACCCTTGACTGCATTAACACATAAAGGGAAGAAATTTGAATGGAATGATGAACAAGAGAAAGCGTTTCAGTTATTGAAGAAAAAGCTAACTACGGCACCTATATTGTCATTGCCTGAAGGGAATGATGATTTTGTGATTTATTGTGACGCATCAAAGCAAGGTCTCGGTTGTGTATTAATGCAACGAACGAAGGTGATTGCTTATGCGTCTAGACAATTGAAGATTCACGAACAAAATTATACGACGCATGATTTGGAATTAGGCGCGGTTGTTTTTGCATTAAAGACTTGGAGGCACTACTTATATGGGGTCAAAAGTATTATATATACCGACCACAAAAGTCTTCAACACATATTTAATCAGAAACAACTGAATATGAGGCAGCGTAGGTGGATTGAATTATTGAATGATTACGATTTTGAGATTCGTTACCACCCGGGGAAGGCAAATGTGGTAGCCGATGCCTTGAGCAGGAAGGATAGAGAACCCATTCGAGTAAAATCTATGAATATAATGATTCATAATAACATTACTACTCAAATAAAGGAGGCGCAACAAGGAGTTTTAAAAGAGGGAAATTTAAAGGATGAAATACCCAAAGGATCGGAGAAGCATCTTAATATTCGGGAAGACGGAACCCGGTATAGGGCTGAAAGGATTTGGGTACCAAAATTTGGAGATATGAGAGAAATGGTACTTAGAGAAGCTCATAAAACCAGATACTCAATACATCCTGGAACGGGGAAGATGTACAAGGATCTCAAGAAACATTTTTGGTGGCCGGGTATGAAAGCCGATGTTGCTAAATACGTAGGAGAATGTTTGACGTGTTCTAAGGTCAAAGCTGAGCATCAGAAACCATCAGGTCTACTTCAACAACCCGAAATCCCGGAATGGAAATGGGAAAACATTACCATGGATTTCATCACTAAATTGCCAAGGACTGCAAGTGGTTTTGATACTATTTGGGTAATAGTTGATCGTCTCACCAAATCAGCACACTTCCTACCAATAAGAGAAGATGACAAGATGGAGAAGTTAGCACGACTGTATTTGAAGGAAGTCGTCTCCAGACATGGAATACCAATCTCTATTATCTCTGATAGGGATGGCAGATTTATTTCAAGATTCTGGCAGACATTACAGCAAGCATTAGGAACTCGTCTAGACATGAGTACTGCCTATCATCCACAAACTGATGGGCAGAGCGAAAGGACGATACAAACGCTTGAAGACATGCTACGAGCATGTGTTATTGATTTCGGAAACAGTTGGGATCGACATCTACCGTTAGCAGAATTTTCCTACAACAACAGCTACCATTCAAGCATTGAGATGGCGCCGTTTGAAGCACTTTATGGTAGAAAGTGCAGGTCTCCGATTTGTTGGAGTGAAGTGGGGGATAGACAGATTACGGGTCCGGAGATTATACAAGAAACTACCGAGAAGATCATCCAAATTCAACAACGGTTGAAAACCGCCCAAAGTCGACAAAAGAGCTACGCTGACATTAAAAGAAAAGATATAGAATTTGAAATTGGAGAGATGGTCATGCTTAAAGTTGCACCTTGGAAAGGCGTTGTTCGATTTGGTAAACGAGGGAAATTAAATCCAAGGTATATTGGACCATTCAAGATTATTGATCGTGTCGGACCAGTAGCTTACCGACTTGAGTTACCTCAACAACTCGCGACTGTACATAACACTTTCCACGTCTCGAATTTGAAGAAATGTTTTGCTAAAGAAGATCTCACTATTCCGTTAGATGAAATCCAAATCAACGAAAAACTCCAATTCATCGAAGAACCCGTCGAAATAATGGATCGTGAGGTTAAAAGACTTAAGCAAAATAAGATACCAATTGTTAAGGTTCGATGGAATGCTCGTAGAGGACCCGAGTTCACCTGGGAGCGTGAAGATCAGATGAAGAAGAAATACCCGCATCTATTTCCAGAAGATTCGTCAACACCTTCAACAGCTTAAAATTTCGGGACGAAATTTATTTAACGGGTAGGTACTGTAGTGACCCGAACTTTTCCATGTTTATATATATTAATTGAGATTGATGTTTACATGATTAAATGTTTCCAACATGTTAAGCAATCAAACTTGTTAAGACTTGATTAATTGAAATAGGTTTCATATAGACAATTGACCACCCAAGTTGACCGGTGATTCACGAACGTTAAAACTTGTAAAAAAAACTATATGATGACATATATATGGTTATATATATAGTTAACATGATATTATGATAAGTAAACATATCATTAATTATATTAACAATGAACTACATATGTAAAAACAAGACTACTAACTTAATGATTTTGAAATGAGACATATATGTAACGTTTATCGTTGTAACGACATTTAATGTATATATATCATATTAAGAGATATTCGTACATCATAATATCATGATAATATAATAATTTAAAATCTCTTTTGATATTATAAACATTGGGTTAACAACATTTAACAAGATCGTTAACCTAAAGGTTTCAAAACAACACTTACATGTAACGACTAACGATGACTTAACGACTCAGTTAAAATGTATATACATGTAGTGTTTTAATATGTATTTATACACTTTTGAAAGACTTCAATACACTTATCAAAATACTTCTACTTAACAAAAATGCTTACAATTACATTCTCGTTCAGTTTCATCAACAATTCTACTCGTATGCACCCGTATTCGTACTCGTACAATACACAGCTTTTAGATGTATGTACTATTGGTATATACACTCCAATGATCAGCTCTTAGCAGCCCATGTGAGTCACCTAACACATGTGGGAACCATCATTTGGCAACTAGCATGAAATATCTCATAAGATTACAAAAATATGAGTAATCATTCATGACTTATTTACATGAAAACAAAATTACATATCCTTTATATCTAATCCATACACCAACGACCAAAAACACCTACAAACACTTTCATTCTTCAATTTTCTTCATCTAATTGAACTCTCTCAAGTTCTATCTTCAAGTTCTAAGTGTTCTTCATAAATTCCAAAAGTTCTAGTTTCATAAAATCAAGAATACTTTCAAGTTTGCTAGCTCACTTCCAATCTTGTAAGGTGATCATCCAACCTCAAGAAATCTTTGTTTCTTACAGTAGGTTATCATTCTAATACAAGGTAATAATCATATTCAAACTTTGGTTCAATTTCTATAACTATAACAATCTTATTTCAAGTGATGATCTTACTTGAACTTGTTTTCGTGTCATGATTTTGCTTCAAGAACTTTGAGCCATCCAAGGATCCATTGAAGCTAGATCCATTTTTCTCTTTTCCAGTAGGTTCATCCAAGGAACTTAAGGTAGTAATGATGTTCATAACATCATTCGATTCATACATATAAAGCTATCTTATTCGAAGGTTTAAACTTGTAATCACTAGAACATAGTTTAGTTAATTCTAAACTTGTTCGCAAACAAAAGTTAATCCTTCTAACTTGACTTTTAAAATCAACTAAGCACATGTTCTATATCTATATGATATGCTAACTTAATGATTTAAAACCTGGAAACACGAAAAACACCGTAAAACCGGATTTACGCCGTCGTAGTAACACCGCGGGCTGTTTTGGGTTAGTTAATTAAAAACTATGATAAACTTTGATTTAAAAGTTTTTATTCTGAGAAAATGATTTTTATTATGAACATGAAACTATATCCAAAAATTATAGTTAAACTCAAAGTGGAAGTATGTTTTCTAAAATGGTCATCTAGACGTCGTTCTTTCGACTGAAATGACTACCTTTACAAAAAACGACTTGTAACTTATTTTTTCCGACTATAAACCTATACTTTTTCTGTTTAGATTCATAAAATAGAGTTCAATATGAAACCATAGCAATTTGATTCACTCAAAACGGATTTAAAATGAAGAAGTTATGGGTAAAACAAGATTGGATAAATTTTCTCATTTTAGCTACGTGAAAATTGGTAACAAATATATTCCAACCATAACTTAATCAACTTGTATTGTATATTATGTAATCTTGAGATACCATAGACACGTATACAATGTTTCGACCTATCATGTCGACACATCTATATATATTTCGGAACAACCATAGACACTCTATATGTGAATGTTGGAGTTAGCTATACAGGGTTGAGGTTGATTCCAAAATATGTATAGTTTGAGTTGTGATCAATACTGAGATACGTATATACTGGGTCGTGGATTGATTCAAGATAATATTTATCGATTTATTTCTGTATATCTAACTGTGGACAACTAGTTGTAGGTTACTAACGAGGACAGCTGACTTAATAAACTTAAAACATCAAAATATATTAAAAGTGTTGTAAATATATTTTGAACATACTTTGATATATATGTATATATTGTTATAGGTTCGTGAATCAACCAGTGGCCAAGTCTTACTTCCCGACGAAGTAAAAATCTGTGAAAGTGAGTTATAGTCCCACTTTTAAAATCTAATATTTTTGGGATGAGAATACATGCAGGTTTTATAAATGATTTACAAAATAGACACAAGTACGTGAAACTACATTCTATGGTTGAATTATCGAAATCGAATATGCCCCTTTTTATTAAGTCTGGTAATCTAAGAATTAGGGAACAGACACCCTAATTGACGCGAATCCTAAAGATAGATCTATTGGGCCTAACAAACCCCATCCAAAGTACCGGATGCTTTAGTACTTCGAAATTTATATCATATCCGAAGGGTGTCCCGGAATGATGGGGATATTCTTATATATGCATCTTGTTATTGTCGGTTACCAGGTGTTCACCATATGAATGATTTTTATCTCTATGTATGGGATGTGTATTGAAATATGAAATCTTGTGGTCTATTGTTACGATTTGATATATATAGGTTAAACCTATAACTCACCAACATTTTTGTTGACGTTTTAAGCATGTTTATTCTCAGGTGATTATTAAGAGCTTCCGCTGTCGCATACTTAAATAAGGACAAGATTTGGAGTCCATGCTTGTATGATATTGTGTAAAAACTGCATTCAAGAAACTTATTTTGTTGTAACATATTTGTATTGTAAACCATTATGTAATGGTCGTGTGTAAACAGGATATTTTAGATTATCATTATTTGATAATCTACGTAAAGCTTTTTAAACCTTTATTGATGAAATAAAGGTTATGGTTTGTTTAAAAATGAATGCAGTCTTTGAAAAACGTCTCATATAGAGGTCAAAACCTCGCAACGAAATCAATTAATATGGAACGTTTTTAATCAATAAGAACGGGACATTTCATTATGTAATCTTGAGATACCATAGACACGTATACAATGTTTCGACCTATCATGTCGACACATCTATATATATTTCGGAACAACCATAGACACTCTATATGTGAATGTTGGAGTTAGCTATACAGGGTTGAGGTTGATTCCAAAATATATCTAGTTTGAGTTGTGATCAATACTGAGATACGTATACACTGGGTCGTGGATTGATTCAAGATAATATTTATCGATTTATTTCTGTACATCTAACTGTGGACAACTAGTTGTAGGTTACTAACGAGGACAGCTGACTTAATAAACTTAAAACATCAAAATATATTAAAAGTGTTGTAAATATATTTTGAACATACTTTGATATATATGTATATATTGTTATAGGTTCGTGAATCAACCAGTGGCCAAGTCTTACTTCCCGACGAAGTAAAAATCTGTGAAAGTGAGTTTCATTTGCCTTTTTACCCTTTATATTTTTGGGCTGAGAATACATGCGCAATTTTTATAAATGTTTTACGAAATAGACACAAGTAATCGAAACTACATTATATGGTTGAATTATCGAAATCGAATATGCCCCTTTTTATTAAGTCTGGTAATCTAAGAATTAGGGAACAGACACCCTAATTGACGCGAATCCTAAAGATAGATCTATTGGGCCTAACAAACCCCATCCAAAGTACCGGATGCTTTAGTACTTCGAAATTTATATCATATCCGAAGGGTGTCCCGGAATGATGGGGATATTCTTATATATATGCATCTTGTTAATGTCGGTTACCAGGTGTTCACCATATGAATGATTTTTATCTCTATGTATGGGATGTGTATTGAAATATGAAATCTTGTGGTCTATTGTTACGATTTGATATATATAGGTTAAACCTATAACTCACTAACATTTTTGTTGACGTTTAAAGCATGTTTATTCTCAGGTGAATACTAAGAGCTTCCGCTGTTGCATACTAAAATAAGGATAAGATTTGGAGTCCATGTTTGTATGATATTTTGTAAAAACTGCATTCAAGAAACTGATTTCGATATAACATATTTGTATTGTAAACCATTATGTAATGGTCGTGTGTAAACAGAATATTTTAGATTATCATCATTTGATAATCTACGTAAAGCTTTTTTAAACCTTTATTTATTAAATAAAGGTTATGGTTTGTTTTAAAAATGAATGCAGTCTTTGAAAAACGTCTCATATAGAGGTCAAAACCTCGCAACGAAATCAATTAATATGGAACGTTTTTAATCAATAAGAATGGGACATTTCAGTTGGTATCCGAGCGTTGGTCTTAGAGAACCAGAAAATTTGCATTAGTGTGTCTTATCGAGTTTGTTAGGATGCATTAGTGAGTCTGGACTTCGACCGTGTTTTCTTTAAAAATGATTGCTTAACATTTTTGTTGGAAACTATATATTATTAACATGTATATATTATGTGATATATTAATCTCTTAACATGTTTGATATTGTGTGATAGATGTCTACCTCTAGCACAAATCCCATTGACTCACCTAATAATAACGAAGAGTCGAATATATATTGGACTAATTCACAAGTTCCCGAAGAAGAACCGGAAGAAGAATCAGAACCGGAAGAGGAGGAACCGGAGGAGGAAATAGAACTGGTGGGGGAAATAATAAAACGGTTAAGTAAAAGAAAATCCTCAACCAACCGACCAAGGTTAATTATGGTCAATGGTGTTTCCGCCAAGGAAGCAAAATATTGGGAGGATTACCAATTCTCCGATGAATCGGATTCCGACGAGAATTCCGATGATGTTATAGAAATTACCCCAACTGAATTTAAAAAGGCAAAACAAAATAATAAGGGAAAGGGCATAAAAATAGAGAAATCTAATTCCAACCCCGATGAACTTTGTATGTATCGTCAACCCCCGAAGCCCTTAAGTTGTAACAATGACCGGGAACCTCTAAACCACCAGGTTTTTCTAAACCGTTGTGGAAAACGACAGCTAGTTTTAGGGGAACATCATATATCCCTAGAAACTTGGCAAAACGAACCAAAACTGAAGAAGAAGAAACGAGCGAGTCGAAATAAGATAGTTGTATTCGTGTGGTGTAATATATGTAATATAGTGTGCTTATGCTTTATGATATATGTAAAAATTGCTTGTATTAATAATTATTTTTTTTTGAATCTAACTCTTGTCTATTTTACAGTTTAAAAACACAAAATGGATAGACAACCCAATATTTTAAGAGACCTACCCGGAGACATGATTGATGAAATCTTGTCTAGAGTCGGTCAGAATTCCTCGGCACAACTATTTAAAGCGAGATCAGTTTGTAAGACATTCGAAGAACGTTCCAAGAATGTCTTGGTTTATAAGAGACTTTCGTTTGAAAGATGGGGGATATCACATTGGGAAACCCATAAGTTACGATGTGTTTACTTTGACGCATATATTGCGGGGAACCCAAATGCTATTTTACGCAACGGGTTAAGAAATTATTTTGACTCAATGTATCCGAATATAGGACTTCATGATTTAGAAAAAGCGGCTAACATGCAACATAAAGAAGCATGCTATGCTTACGGGTTAGTAATGTTCGCTTCTCACCAAAGTGAGAACAAGAACATCGGGCTACAACTATTAAACAAAACGTTCCCACAAGTAACGGAGTCGATAATTGGGGTAAGAAATGAGGTTTTTAGATTATTACGGGACTGTTGGACATTACGTAACCCTCATCCCTTTGACGACGTTACAACACGCTGTCTTATCAACGGCCATAACGGTTATGTTCCACAAGAACAAGGATGGGAAGTAGTCCTAGTAAAACCAGAATGCATGACTTGTTTCTGGACATATGAATTACGTGTCTTTATTGCCTTTGCTGAACGACTTGTGTACTAGCTAGAATTATCTTCACAACTATATCTTGTATCAAAGTTATTGTATGCTATATTTCATGCTTTATGTAAAATAAGCGGTATTGTAAATTTGTAAAATATTGTATAAAAGTTTGAACACGAAATATTATTATAATCAGTTTTTCATATAGAATTGTAGTAGTTGAATTGTATATTAGCTATTAAGTATGAACTTAACGGGTAGGTACTACCCGAATTTAAACTTATAAAACGCTAATATGAAGAAAAAGCTTTTATAAATGAGTTCATATTATGCTACGAAATACTATTAACTACTCTTAATATTCTGTATGATTAACTTGTTCCATTTGACTATTTTGAAGGAAATGGCACCGACTACTCGACACACCGTGAATATGAATGAAGAGGAATTCCATACTTTTCTAGCTTCAAACATAGCCGCAGTACAGGCTGCGCTACATACCAACAATAACCTTGGATCTAGCAGTACAGGAAATCGTGTAGAATGCACCTACAAAGAATTCACTGCCTGCAAACCTTTGGAATTTGATGGAACCGAAGGACCGATCGGATTGAAATGGTGGACCGAGAAGGTCGAATCGGTGTTTACCATAATTAAGTGTACTGAAGAGGACAAAGTGAAGTACGCTACGCATACCTTCACAGGTTCTGCATTAACATGGTGGAATACCTATCTAGAGCAAGTGGGACAAGATGATGCGTACGCACTACCGTGGTCAGCATTCAAGCACTTGATGAACGAGAAGTACCGTCCCAGAACCGAGGTCAATAAGCTCAAGACAGAACTTATAGGGTTACGAACCCAAGGATTTGATATTACCACGTACGAAAGACGATTCACAGAATTGTGCCTATTGTGTCCTGGAGCGTTCGAAGATGAGGAAGAGAAGATCGACGCGTTTGTGAAAGGATTACCGGAAAGAATCCAAGAAGATATAAGTTCACACGAGCCCACCTCCATACAACAGGCATGTAGAATGGCTCACAAACTAGTGAACCAGATTGAGGAAAGAATTAAAGAACAGACGGCTGAAGAGGCCAATGTGAAGCAATTCAAAAGAAAGTGGGAGGAAAATGGTGATAAGAATCACCAATACAACAACAACAGCAATTACAATAATAATCGCAACAATTATCCCAACAATCGCAACATCAATCGCAACTACAACAAACGGCCCAACAACAACAACAACAACAACAACAGCAACTACAACAATCATCCCAACAACAATAACAACCGCAACAACAACAACAATCAGAAGCAGCTATGCCAAAGGTGTGAAAAGTATCACTCAGGGTTCTGTACCAAATTTTGCAACAAGTGTAAAAGAACGAATGGAACAAATGATGTCGAAACGAGTAATGGCGGAGCAAGTAGTGTCGGAGCAAGTTATGCCAATGTTGTTTGTTATAAATGTGGAAAACCGGGCCACATTATTAGAAATTGCCCGAACCAGGAGAACACGAATGGACAAGGCCGCGGAAGAGTTTTCAATATTAATGCGGCAGAGGCACAGGAAGACCCGGAGCTTGTTACAGTTACGTTTCTTATTGACAATAAATCTTCTTACGTTTTATTTGATTCGGGTGCGGATAGAAGCTATATGAGTAGAGATTTTTGTGCTAAATTAAGTTGTCCATTGACGCCGTTGGATAGTAAATTTTTACTCGAATTAGCAAACGGTAAATTAATTTCAGCAGATAATATATGCCGGAATCGAGAAATTAAACTGGGTAGCGAAATATTTAAGATTGATTTGATACCAGTAGAGTTAGGGAGTTTTGATGTAATAGTTGGCATGGACTGGCTGAAGAAGGTGAAAGCAGAGATCGTATGTTATAAAAATGCAATTCGCATTGTACGAGAAGAAGGAGAACCCTTAATGGTGTACGGAGAAAACGGCAACACGAAGCTACATCTTATTAGTAATTTGAAGGCACAAAAACTAATAAGAAAAGGTTGCTATGATGTTCTAGCACACGTCGAGAAAGTACAAACTGAAGAAAAGAGCATCAATGATGTTCCCATTGCAAAAGAATTTCCCGAGGTATTTCCGAAAGAATTACCGGGATTACCCCCACATCGATCCGTTGAATTTCAAATAGATCTTGTACCAGGAGCTGCACCAATAGCTCGTGCTCCTTACAGACTCGCACCCAGCGAGATGAAAGAACTGCAAAGCCAATTACAAGAACTTTTAGAGCGTGGTTTCATTCGACCAAGCACATCACCGTGGGGAGCTCCTGTTTTGTTTGTCAAGAAGAAAGATGGTACATTCAGGTTGTGTATCGACTACCGAGAGTTGAACAAACTTACCATCAAGAACCGCTACCCACTACCGAGAATCGACGACTTATTTGATCAACTACAAGGCTCGTCTATTTATTCAAAGATTGACTTACGTTCCGGTTTCATCAAATGCGGGTGAAAGAAGATGATATTCCAAAGACTGCTTTCAGAACACGTTACGGTCATTACGAGTTTATGGTCATGCCGTTTGGTTTAACTAATGCACCAGCTATGTTCATGGACCTTATGAACCGAGTGTGTGGACCATACCTTGACAAGTTTGTCATTGTTTTCATTGATGACATACTTATTTACTCAAAGAATGACCAAGAACATGGTGAACATTTGAGAAAGGTGTTAGAAGTATTGAGGAAGGAAGAATTGTACGCTAAATTTTCAAAGTGTGCATTTTGGTTGGAAGAAGTTCAATTCCTCGGTCACATAGTGAACAAAAAAGGTATTAAGGTGGATCCGGCAAAGATAGAAACTGTTGAAAAGTGGGAAACCCTGAAAACTCCGAAACACATACGCCAGTTTTTAGGACTAGCTGGTTACTACAGAAGGTTCATCCAAGACTTTTCCAGAATAGCAAAACCCTTGACTGCATTAACGCATAAAGGGAAGAAATTTGAATGGAAGGATGAACAAGAGAAAGCGTTTCAGTTATTAAAGAAATAGCTAACTACGGCACCTATATTGTCATTGCCTGAAGGGAATGATGATTTTGTGATTTATTGTGACGCATCAAAGCAAGGTCTCGGTTGTGTATTAATGCAACGAACGAAGGTGATTGCTTATGCGTCTAGACAACTGAAGATTCACGAGCAAAATTATACGACGCATGATTTGGAATTAGGCGCAGTTGTTTTTGCATTAAAGACTTGGAGGCAATACTTATATGGGGTCAAAAGTATTATATATACCGACCACAAAAGTCTTCAACACATATTTAATCAGAAACAACTGAATATGAGGCAGCATAGGTGGATTGAATTATTGAATGATTACGACTTTGAGATTCGTTACCACCCGGGGAAGGCAAATGTGGTAGCCGATGCCTTGAGCAGGAAGGACAGAGAACCCATTCGAGTAAAATCTATGAATATAATGATTCACAATAACCTTAATACTCAAATAAAGGAGGCGCAACAAGGAGTTTTAAAAGAGGGAAATTTAAAGGATGAAATACCCAAAGGATCGGAGAAGCATCTTAATATTCGGGAAGACGGAACCCGGTATAGGGCTGAAAGAATTTGGGTACCAAAATTTGGAGATATGAGAGAAATGGTACTTAGAGAAGCTCATAAAACCAGATACTCAATACATCCTGGAACAGGGAATATGTACAAGGATCTTAAGAAACATTTTTGGTGGCCAGGTATGAAAGCCGATATTGCTAAATATGTAGGAGAATGTTTGACGTGTTCTAAGGTCAAAGTTGAACATCAGAAACCATCAGGTCTACTACAACAACCTGAAATCTCGGAATGGAAATGGGAAAACATTACCATGGATTTCATTACTAAATTGCCAAGGACTGCAAGTAGTTATGATACTATTTGGGTAATAGTTGATAGTCTCACCAAATCAGCACACTTCCTGCCAATAAGAGAAGATGACAAGATGGAGAAGTTAGCACGACTGTATTTGAAGGAAGTCGTCTCCAGACATGGAATACCAATCTCTATTATCTCTGATAGGGATGGCAGATTTATTTCAAGATTCTGGCAGACATTACAGCAAGCATTAGGAACTCGTCTAGAGATGAGTACTGCCTATCATCCACAAACTGATGTGTTATTGATTTCAGAAACAGTTGGGATCGACATCTACCGTTAGCAGAATTTTCCTACAACAACAGCTACCATTCAAGCATTGAGATGGCGCCGTTTGAAGCACTTTATGGTAGAAAGTGCAGGTCTCCAATTTGTTGGAGTGAAGTGGGGGATAGACAGATTACGAGTCCGGAGATAATACAAGAAACTACCGAGAAGATCATCCAAATTCAACAACGGTTGAAAACCGACCAAAGTCGACAAAAGAGCTACGCTGAAATTAAAAGAAAAGATATAGAATTTGAAATTGGAGAGATGGTCATGCTTAAAGTTGCACCTTGGAAAGGCGTTGTTCGATTTGGTAAACGAGGGAAATTAAATCCAAGGTATATTAGACCATTCAATATTATTGATCGTGTCGGACCAGTAGCTTACCGACTTTAGTTACCTCAACAACTCGCGGCTGTACATAACACTTTCCACGTCTCGAATTTGAAGAAATGTTTTGCTAAAGAAGATCTCACTATTCCATTAGATGAAATCCAAATCAACGAAAAACTTCAATTTATCGAAGAACCCGTCGAAATAATGGATCGTGAGGTTAAAAGACTTAAGCAAAACAAGATACCAATTGTTAAGGTTCGATGGAATGCTCGTAGAGGACCCGAGTTCACCTGGGAATGAGAAGATCAGATGAAGAAGAAATACCCGCATTTATTTCCAGAAGATACGTCAACACCTCCAACTGCTTAAAATTTCGGGACGAAATTTATTTAACGGGTAGGTACTGTAGTGACCCGAACTTTTCCATGTTTATATATATATATATTAAATTAAATTGTTATTTACATGATTAAGTGTTTCCAACATGTTAAGCAATCAAACTTGTTAAGACTTTATTAATTGAAATAGGTTTCATATAGACAATTGACCACCCAAGGTGACCGGTGATTCACGAACGTTAAAACTTGAAAAACTATACGATGACATATATATGGTTATATATATAGTTAACATGATTTTATTATAAGTATGTATCTCATTAGGTATTTTAACAATGAGTTATATACATAAAAATGAGACTATTAATTTAAGAAACTCGAAAACGATATATAAAACGATTATCGTTATAACAACGTCTTACTAGGTACATATGAATCATATTAAGATATTGATACACTTGGTTAATTATGTCAAATGATAAGTAAATATATTATTAAGTGTATTAACAATGAAATACATATGTAAAAATAAGACTACTAACTTAATGATTTCGAAACGAGACATATATGTAACGATTATCGTTGTAACGGCATTTAACTGTATATATATATCATACTAAGATATATTATATATCATAATATCATGATAATATAACAATTTAACATCTCTTTTGTTATAATAAACAATGGGTTAACAACATTCAACAAGATCGTTAACCTAAAGGTTTCAAAACAACATTTACATGTAACGACTAACGATGACTTAACGACTCAGTTAAAATGTATATACATGTAGTGTTTTAATATGTATTCATACACTTTTGAAAGACTTCAAGACACTTATCAAAATACTTCTACTTATCAAAAATGCTTACAATTACATCCTCGTTCAGTTTCATCAACAATTCTACTCGTATGCACCCGTATTCGTACTTGTACAATACACAGCTTTTAGATGTATGTATTATTGGTATATACACTCCAATGATCAGCTCTTAGCAGCTCATGTGAGTCACCTAACACATGTGGGAACCATCATTTGGCAACTAGCATGAAATATCTCATAAAATTACAAAAATATGAGTAATCATTCATGACTTATTTACATGAAAACAAAATTACATATCCTTTATATCTAATCCATACACCAACGACCAAAAACACCTAAAAACACTTTCATTCTTCAATTTTCTTCATCTAATTGATCTCTCTCAAGTTCTATCTTCAAGTTCTAAGTGTTCTTCATAAATTCCAAAAGTTCTAGTTTCATAAAATCAAGAATACTTCCAAGATTGCAAGTTTACTTCCAAGTTTTCTAAATCCATTCCAAGTAATCATCCAAGATCAAGAAACCTTTGTTACTTACAGTAGGTTATCTTTCTAATACAAGGTAATAATCATATTCAAACTTTAATTCAATTTCTATAACTATAACAATCTTATTTCGAGTGGAAATCTTACTTGAAATTGTTTTCGTGTCATGATTCTGCTTCAAGAACTTTCAAGCCATCCAAGGATCCTTTGAAGCTAGATCTATTTTTCTCATTTTCAGTAGGTTTATCCAAGGAACTTGAGGTAGTAATGATGTTCATAACATCATTCAATTCATACATATAAAGCTATCTTATTCGAAGGTTTAAACTTGTAATCACTAGAACATAGTTTAGTTAATTCTAAACTTGTTCGCAAATAAAAGTTAATCCTTTTAACTTGACTTTTAAAATCAACTAAACACATGTTCTATATCTATATGATATGCTAACTTAATGATTTAAAACCTGGAAACACGAAAAACACCGTAAAACCGGATTTACGCCTTCGTAGCAACACTGCCGGCTGTTTTGGGTTAGTTAATTAAAAACTATGATAAACTTTGATTTAAAAGTTGTTATTCTGGGAAAATGATTTTTATTATTAAAATGAAACTATATCCAAAAATTATGGTTAAACTCAAAGTAGAAGTATGTTTTCTAAAATGGTCATCTAGACGTCGTTCTTTCGACTGAAATGACTACCTTTACAAAAATGACTTGTAATTTATTTTTCTGACTATAAACCTATACTTTTTCTATTTAGATTCATAAAATAGAGTTCAATATGAAACCATAGCAATTTGATTCACTCAAAACGGATTTAAAATGAAGAAGTTATGGGTAAAACAAGATTGGATAATTTTTCTCATTTTAGCTACGTGAAAATTGGTAACAAATCTATTCCAACCATAACTTAATCAACTTGTATTGTATATTATGTAATCTTGAGATACCATAGACACGTATACAATGTTTCGACCTATCATGTCGACACATCTAACTGTGGACAACTAGTTGTAGGTTACTAACGAGGACAGCTGACTTAATAAACTTAAAACATCAAAATATATTAAAAGTGTTGTAAATATATTTTGAACATACTTTGATATATATGTATATATTGTTATAGGTTCGTGAATCAACCAGTGGCCAAGTCTTACTTCCCGACGAAGTAAAAATCTGTGAAAGTGAGTTTCATTTGCCTTTTTACCCTTTATATTTTTGGGCTGAGAATACATGCGCAATTTTTATAAATGTTTTACGAAATAGACACAAGTAATCGAAACTACATTATATGGTTGAATTATCGAAATCGAATATGCCCCTTTTTATTAAGTCTGGTAATCTAAGAATTAGGGAACAGACACCCTAATTGACGCGAATCCTAAAGATAAATCTATTGGGCCTAACAAACCCTATCCAAAGTACCGGATGCTTTAGTACTTCGAAATTTATATCATATCCGAAGGGTGTCCCGGAATGATGGGGATATTCTTATATATATGCATCTTGTTAATGTCGATTACCAGGTGTTCACCATATGAATGATTTTTATCTCTATGTATGGGATGTGTATTGAAATATGAAATCTTGTGGTCTATTGTTACGATTTGATATATATAGGTTAAACCTATAACTCACTAACATTTTTGTTGACGTTTAAAGCATGTTTATTCTCAGGTGAATACTAAGAGCTTCCGCTGTTGCATACTAAAATAAGGACAAGATTTGGAGTCCATGTTTGTATGATATTTTGTAAAAACTGCATTCAAGAAACTGATTTTGATGTAACATATTTGTATTGTAAACCATTACGTAATGGTCGTGTGTAAACAGGATATTTTAGATTATCATCATTTGATAATCTACGTAAAGCTTTTTTAAACCTTTATTTATTAAATAAAGGTTATGGTTTGTTTTAAAAATGAATGCAGTCTTTGAAAAACGTCTCATATAGAGGTCAAAACCTCGCAACGAAATCAATTAATATGGAACGTTTTTAATCAATAAGAACGGGACATTTCAGTTATGATCCAAGTCGGGTCATACCCAATAACAAGCTTACCAACACTTTATATGTATTTATTTTAACGGTTGGATTGTTAAATAAATACGCGACACTTGAACTTTAGAAAATCGGTTTTCTAAATTATAATCACTTGAGATAAATTATTTGGATAATTTATATATGATGTAGATTTAATTATTTATAGGTTTAAATAATTATGTTATGTTATATTTTATAAAATGGTTTATAAAATTATTGCAAGTAACAAATACATGTTTATTTTATACAAGTTTTATAAAATTTTACAAGTTTTATAAAAACATTCTTGTTATAAAATAATGGATGGATGGGCAATTTTTGGGACTCCAAGACAAGTCCCATGCTTGTTTATTCTTGTTACTTTTGATACATATATTCTCAAGGGCATGCTTAACAAAAGGACCCAAGGCTTGACTCATTTTGTGTGTGCATACTAGACTTTCAAAAACAAAAAAAACTGCACAAATATTGCAGCTGCAGGAGGCTACTGCCGTGGCCTTTTTGTGAGCTCAAAGGGGTTTTAAATTTTGTTTTGCAAGCTTATATCAAGTGTAAAACACATCCTAACTAAAGGCAAAGGTTTTGGGGTTATTGCTTTGGGTATTTCTTTCTTGAGGATTCAAGTTAGAAGCTCTATTTTCCATCATCTTGCAACTTTGTAAACAACCCTCAACTAGCTTGAGGAGGTATATATATCTTCTCTACTTATTATATTTGTAAGCATTTATCCAAGACTTGATATTATCATGGAATTTAACTTAATAGCTTTACATGTTAACATGGACTTTACATAATGCTTCCACTTGCTTTTACTACATTAAATTGGTTTTGTAATCAAGTTAACTATAAGAACATGTTGTTTATGAAACTTGGTAAATTCCATCAATATTAACTAAACGATACCTCGTTAATTTAATATTAAAGGTTACAATTTGACGTATCTATAAATAACCACATACGCTTAATCGGGTACGGTGGGCGGGATATCTATAAATGCCAATAATTGTTCATTTTACCGGACAAGGGGATAGATTAATAGTCAACGGAGTCGTTGAAATAGGAGTGGATTACATTCAAGGGTAATTGGTGTAATTGTTAACAAAGTATTGAAACCTTGGATTACACGCAGTCGATAACCTGGTGTATTCATTAAATAAAGTATTAAGGCCTTGTTACAGTTCGAATCCCCAATTAGTTGGAATATTTGACTTCGGGTATAAGGATAATTTGACGAGGACTCTCGCACTTTATATTTATGACTGATGGACTATTATGAACAAAACCGTATGGACATATCGAATAATCCAGGACAAAGGACAGTTAACCCATGGTAATAAATTAAAATCAACACGTTGAACATCATGATTACAGAAGTTTAAATAAGCATAATTCTTTTATTTTATATCCTATTGCATTTTTAATTATCGTATTTTTTTAATTATCGAAATTTTATTTATCGTCATTTTATTTATCGCACTTTAAATTATCGCACTTTTATTATTGTTATTTACTTTACGCTTTAAATTAAGTCATTTATATATTTAATATTTTACATTAGGTTTTAATTGCGACTTAAGACATAAAATCGACAAACCAATCATTAAACGGTAAAAACCCCCTTTTATAATAATAATAATATTACTTATATATATATATATATATATATATATATATATATATATATATATATATATATACAAATATAGTTTTTAAAAAAATATAGCGTTAAACTTGGCTAGCTCCCTGCGGAACGAACCGGACTTACTAAAAACTACACTACTATACGCCTAGGTACACTGCCTATAAGTGTTGTAGCAAGGTTTAGGTATATCCACTCTATAAATAATTAAATAACTTGTGTAAAATTGTATCGTATTTAATAGTATTTTGCAATAAAAATATAACTATTTCGTATACTACCTCGCACACATCATACATTTACACTCATCTCGAAGCACACGCAAGTGATGTGTAACACGATCTCCGGCCTCGTATCCGAACAAGTAACCTCCTATATAAAGCATAGGAACAATACACACATAAATATCCATTTTCTAAAAGAGAATCTGATACAATCATCCATTATCCAAGGGATCACACCTAGCTCACCAAAACCCTCTCAATAACACCTAAATGAGAACCATCCAATTACCACTTCGGGTGGTAATTCCAACCCGCACAAATAAGTACAATTTAACCAAAATTGTACATGACCCCAAATAGACCAAACTAGGTCCTAACACTAGATCACTAGCTAGATAGTGATCATACCCAAAACATCACTTACTCCAAACACTACATGTGAAATTTCGACCCAAATTGCACTTGACCACCCAAACCAAAACAATATCAACCCATAATCATCATTACTAGTAATTATGTACTCCAACACCTATCAACCAACACAATTCAAGTACTTATGTACTTAGTTTATCAAAACTAGACCAAACCCGAGTGTTGACACCAAATCAACTTCAATGACCAAAATTAACCTACAACATGTTATTATGAACATCTTAATCGCCAATACACTTCCAATTAAGCAATTAACGTCCAAAACTATGACCAATTTCACTAAATTCGTCCACCATCCAAAACCCACTTTGAAAGGGGTTTACATGCATCATTGGACATTATTAACCCCAAATTTTTAAGTGAAATGGGGCTTACACTGTAACACCCGTTTTCCGAAAAGTCTATTGGGACGTCTCACGTAGACCAAAGGTATATAAGTTAATCTTTAAAATGCATCTACATTGTTACATGTGACTTAAAATGGTTAGAAATTGAGTTTGGGGTGCTTACTGGTAAACTGTCGTGTCTGGATAGGGTATATCGCGTTTTGATCTGTCGCGATACGCGACATACTTGCTTGAAACGCGACAACTTTAGAACCCCAACTCCTGACCACTTTATCGCATTTGGGTAAGGGGTATCGCGTTTTGGTCATCGCGAATCGTGATGGGGTGTCGCGAAACGCGACCCGCGAGCAGATCTGATATTTAATTCGAATTTAATGCTTACTTTTGAGGGTGTTTTAGTCATTTCACATTGTGGACGGTTTGAGACCATAAGAACTGATCTAAAACTTATCCTTATCTCATTTCTTACTCTTTCACCTACACACTTTCACTTTAGAGAGAGAAAGAAAGTTTAAGAGAGAGAGAGCTCGATTTGGTGAGGAAGGAATCCGTTTCGTGTCTAAACCCAAGCATTAAAGTTGTTCACTACGTCTCTAGTTACGTTTTGGTAGTAGTGGTAAGTGTTAATTCAGAGTTTTAACTCTTAATTGATTTATGACTAGTGATTTGGTTATGGGTTTGGGTGTAAGACCCATTTTCTTGTTAAATGGGTGAACTTAGGTAAAATTGTTGTTTGGAACTCAAAAATTTATAAACTAGAGTTGATATTGTTAACCTAGGTTTTATGATGCGATCTTGTTGTAAAAATCACTAGCTCACTTGTATTGTTAGTGAAAGATTTTATTATTGGGTTCATGGTTGACTTGAAATGGGTCAAATGGGTAAGTTTGACCTAGTGGGTTAAATTGGGCATGGAAATACCCTAATTTGTGTTAGTTAGTGTTATTGGACTTTAATCACTAGCTTTTAGTGATTAGTTGTGGATTTGATCTTGATTGTGTGATTCTAGTGCAAATGGGTCATAAATACCCTGTTGGGTCATAAATGCACTAGTGTGGTTAGTTGGTGAATAGTCCAACTTGTTATGTGTATTAATTGGGCATTAATTGTATCAGGTGACTTGCTTTGAAGGTTGCGAGTTGTTGTTGGAAATCTCACAAAGACGAAAAGGTGAGTGAAATATTTATGTATGTATGTATATGATTTATTTGCCCGTATTAGTTGTGCACATAGCCATTTTGTGCACATGATTATGAGTAATAGCCGTTATTAAGTGATGCCATAGCCGTTTTGAAACACTTTGGGGTAATACCATAGCTGTTTTGGGATACCTCGGGGTTAGCATACCATAGCCATTTTGGGCGCTAACCGAATAGCTGGTTCTTACTCACACGTTGATCAAGTGATGCCATAGCTGTTTTGGAACACTTGGGGTGATGCCATAGCCGTTTTTGGAACACCTCGGGGTTAGCATACCATAGCCATTTTTGGGCGCTAACGGTTGTTATGAACACCAATGACTTGTTCGCGAGGTCATTCCCTTGTGATATTGGTTAACCATGGTTTATACTTATTGATGTTTAGCATTTCATTATTATTATTATTATTATTATTATACTAATGATGTTGCTAGTTGTACGATTGACGATACTAGCTTTGTTATGAGATGATATGTGATTATATGCATTATATGATGTCGTGGATGCGAGTAGGTAAATTGTATATGCATGTATATATTTATTCTACTCACTAAGCTTTAGCTTACTCTCTCTTTATTTATATTTTTAGATGCGGGCGCAGATCGTGGCAAGGGTAAAGTTGTGGACTAGGCTTTTCCCCTCTAGTGCCTCGTGGATTTCTTTTTGGAAGTTCGACCTAATGTTTGGGTAGTTTAACCCTAAACCCATGCTCTAGTGATGTTTGGAACTTAAACTAATCGGTCGAAACTATTAATTTTGGGAATTGTATAATGGGTCTTGAACCCGGATGTTGATGTAAACTATTAATTAAGATGTATGCGCCTTTTGAACATGAAACAATTAATTATTGATGCGATGGTTTGATGTGGATAACGACATGATATATTTTTTTTTAAAAAGTGTACGTTTTTCTTAATATAATGGGTTGGGTCGTTACATACACACACAACCACCCAAACCGTAACCCTATATCAAAAACCTACAACAAAATCTGGATTAGGGTTTACATCAAGCACCAAGATGAACACTAGGAGCTAAAACACAAAGAATGGGTTCCAATTTGCGTTAAACAAGCTTTTTCCTTCTTTAATCAAGCTTTCTCTCTCAAGGACTCTTTCTCACTCTAAGATTAGGGTTTTTTCTTGAAGATAAAATGGAGTAATGAACTTCCAGATCTGATTTTTTCTCACAAAACTGGTTCATGCAATATTGCAGGTAAATCCCTAAATTTTCAGCATTTGTAAAATAGTCCCTGCACATTTTCATACACAGGTGCGGCTCACCAGTGAGTTGGTGTGGCGCACTGCTCCTTTTTCAACATATGTACGGCGCGCCCTTAATCTGGTGCGACGCACCAGGCTGCTTAAAAAAATCTGGGTCGTTACACAACCGCGATGATGTTTAGGATATCCAAAAAATACGCACGAACGAGAGTGTTGTTGAAGTTTATGTATAACCGGTGAAGGACTAAGAGAATAACATGAGCAACCAAACATTCGAAGATGAGTGTATGATGTAATATGGTTGTAGAAAACCAAAGTTCGTGTTTGATTGTGTGATTGTTTTTTTGGAAGAATGTTAGTAACATAAGTAGCCCTGTCAAGAGCATGGTGCCAAAAGGGTGTTGGAACAGAGAACTGAACAAGGAGACTACGCATAATTGATGGTTTCATATTTTACACTCATATTAGTGATTTGTCAAAGAGAGTTATAAGGATTTTATTAGTTAAATGAAGATATTATGGCCGTAATTTACGGCCCAACCATCGTAATTAACGGTCAAGGATTTCTTGAATTGGTAATAGAACATGTTTCCTGTAATTTTACGGTGCATTTTTACGGTGCATTTTTTCGGCCAAAATTATAAAGACCGCAATTTACGATCCTTTGGCCATAATTTACTATGGTGTCGTATCATCATTTTATTGGAAGGTCGAATTATAAATGATTTTGAGTTATGGGTTAAGATACTTGTTCACTATATATATCAAACCCCTAACCACGAATTTAATCACCAGCATGCGTGAATAGTTTCTTTCTCTTTATTTCTTACAATGAACACTTGATGTATGCTTTATTCATTCAAATATTTATGTGGTTTATGAGCTTGTAATAGTTATGTCTTTTGATATATAATTTTGTAAATCGACTGATTTAATATTTGATGCAAGTTTGTTGATTTAAATATTGCATGACTATTATGGTGATTTAGCATGTGTGCTAGATCCAATGTAGTGTTAATCTAGATTAGGGATAAAGACAAGTGTTTATGTTACATAATTTTACACCAGATAATTGCTTTACGGATTTAAGAAGTCATGTCTATGTGATTTGAATATTAAATTAATAAGAATAATATTTTTTGAATGAATGCACTCATTTGGGAATTAGAAGGGATAAAGGCTTTTAATTCATTTATAACAACTCATAGTTTTTGATCATTTGTTTATGCTCTTTTCTTATAATTGATAAAGTTCAAGTCTTTTAATTTTAATCTTCTTAATTAGTAAACGTACTTTAGTTTAATCAAAACCAATTCTTGGAAATTGCTTGCTTTTGACCTCTATCTCTCGTGGAACGAATCCTACTTACCCTAGTTAGTCTAGAGTATTTTATTTTTCATTTTTACAGGTACTTTAACACCCATCAAATTTTAGCGCCACTGCCGGGGAATTGTGCCTCCTTTAATTTCAAGCTCTTATTTTAATCGCATTCTTTTAATTAGAAAATTAGAAAAAATCCTAAGAATTGAAAAACCAATAAAATCAAAAAAATATTTTTCTTTTTTCATTATATTTTGTTCGGCATTACGTTTGGTGTGTTTGTGCTCGCAAGTTAGTGTATGAAAACTCAAAATTCAATACAACCCGGAAATTGGGAAATCCAAAAAAGCAAATCGAAAAGCTACTAAGGCTTCTAAAAGTTCAACAATGGCTTAAACACCACCAGAAATACAAACACCACCATAACCACAAATGGATTCACCAAAGACACGTTACTCAGAAGAGACAAAAGAGACGGAAATCCCATAGGACAATCCGAGTATAGGAGATAGAGAAACATGTGTGGTGGACTCGTACAACCATCCAGGTGAGTACGAGGATCATTCACCCATTGTTCATTCAGCCGCTTCGAATGCGGGTAATAATCGGAGATTTGAGGTTCGGTCTCAATTGATCGCTATTTTTCCAACCTACCGAGGTTTGGAAGATTTGTGCTAGAAATCAGGTAAACGGTTTCTCAGATGAAGAGGTACGCCTTCGCTTATTTTCTTACTCTTTGAAAGATAAATCAAAGTGTTGGTTTTTGTCCTTACCCACCGAAGTATCACTACTTGGGCGGTGATGAAAAAGCAATTCCTTGAGGAATTCTACCCCATAAGTAAATCTTCAGATATGCGTATGAAAATTAAATCTTTTAGGAAATAGCTTCGTGAACTTTTTCATGAACATACGAATGTCTTAAGGAATTACTTAGATCTTGTCCCCACCATGAAATACAGAAATGGGAACTTGTCAAAGTTTTAATTGATGGTTTAAATTTACAAAATAGAAAATTTCTATTAGCGGCTAGTGGCGGTGTGTTTATGACTCGAAGTAGTGAGGATGAATGTGCATTTTTCGAGCAATTGAATCATCCATATTTCAACACCTATAACCCGGGTTGGAGAAATCACCCGAATGTTAGATGGAATAACATCAACACATTAAATGTGCCAAACCAACACCAAAACTCGAATAACCAACAATGGCCTCAAAACAACTTCCAAAATCAAGGTAACTACCAAAGACAAACCAAGTACCCGAAACAATACCAAAACAACTATCAAAACCAAATTCAAAACGTATCTTAATATAACCCATTGGAGTGTCAATTCTCAAGTATGAATGCTAGGATGGAGTCATTAACGGAAGAGATGAAGAAGGCTTTGAAATTCAAAATAACTCAATTGCGAAATTAGGGAGGCGAATTGGTCAAGTGTCAGAGGAGAAGACAACACGAGAACCGGGTACGATTCCGAGTTATACATTGTTATACTCGAATCATAAATCGTAAAGAAAAGGACATGAAGGGAACATGGTAGACATTTTGAGAAGTGGGAATACATATGATAAAAAGATAAAAACGACTGGGAAAGTAGAAATCATGTATGATACAAGTAAGTCTTCTATTTTACTTGATGAGGATGCTGATGATGTGGATAATGATGCTAATGAGGTTCTGATGGATTTTGGGGTTGGGAAAATGTTGATAGATCGGAAATTGTGGAAGTTGGAGAAACGAATATGGAGACTAATACCATTCCGTTCCCTAAGGCTTTAGAGTCCCCGACTCAATTTTCTAACAGAAAGAAAGACCTAAAATTGGACGATATGTGAGAAACATTTAAACAAGTAAAATTAATATTCCACTTAATGATGAACTCGAACAAATTCCTACATATTCTAATTTTTTAAAAGATTTGTGTGCTCAAAAACGAAAACTTAAAGCATCATTGCCCAAAAAGGTGGAATTAAGTGAGAAAGTGAGTGATGTTTTTTATAGCTCACTTCCACCTAAGATTAAAGACCCGAGGACACTGCTTATTTCTATTACAGTTGGGAATGTTAATATCAAAATGACTTTGTTAGAATTGGGGGATAGTATTAACAATACTTCCATCAAGTCTTGTTGACCGGTACAAGTTGGGAACTTAAAACAAGTCGATATTCTCATCCAACTTGTGGACCGGTCAATAAAAACTCCAAGGGGTATGTTGAAAAATGTGATTGTGAAAGTTGATGACTTTTATTACCTTGTAGATTTTGTAGTCATGGAAATTTCTTTTGGTACAAGAGATTGCAAATTAATATTTTAATGCATTACATACACCGAATGTCCATGATTGTTTTGTATTGGATACTAACAATGAACAGGTTCATGAGCTTGTTTCACATGTGATAGACGAAGGAGAGGATAAAAGCTTACAAATGGATGATATGTTTGGAAATTTTAGGGAACTTCAAGTAAAGACTACTGATAAGTATGCTCAACTTCTAAAGGAACAATAAGTGTCGATCCAAGATCTTGAGCGCAAATTGAAAATCTGAGTCAAGTTCTTGAAACCAAGTTGAGTTCATTTATTAGCACCACTTGTTCATTACTGATGAAAGAAACCGTGATGGTAGTGTCCACATTGTTCAGGGAAGATGATAAGGATGAACATTTGGTAACCTCAAAGACGATTAAGCCCTACCGACCACCATTAATTAGAAAATCAAATAAACATGTATCAAATGTTAACAAAATGGAAAATGTTTTTGTTCAAAATGTGTTTGTTGATACACTTGAAAAATCTGAGGAGTCTAATGGGGAAGTAGCCAAAGTAATGGGATGGAGATCTCTTCCTCATAATTGGAAAGGTGGAGACTTTTTCAGTTTTTTTTTTTTTTTGTTTCTCCATTGATGAGAAAGTGTTAGCCCAAGTTCAAGCCTAACGATTAGGCCCACTACAAGGTTGACTTGGCCTGGTATGTCTAGGGCATTATTTAAACAAATAAGTGCAGCCATTTTACAAATCAAAGGAGATGAGATTTTTATGAAAAAGAGTGAAAACCCCAAATCCCGTCTTTGAAGACAGCTGCTCGGAAAAGAGACGATCCTCAGAGATCTAACCGTTGAATATTTATCATTTTTGACTATGTGCTCTTGACATCTGGGCAAAGGTTTTCAACTGTTATATATATATACGGAGGTCTGTAGCTCGAGTTGGAGCTGCTGAAACATCAGTAATGTTTGGTATTATTGTTCTTCTTTTGTCTTTAGATAGATTTCATATACAAGCTTATTGTGATGTTCAAAAATATGATCAATGTTGTATGCCTCTAGTGTATCTAGAGAAAAACTATTGTTTTACTCTCTTGTTGATGATAGTGGATTTTAAGTGGCCTACCTGTCACGTGGTTTTAACTCTTAATCTTTAGGGGTTTTCCACGTAAAAAAGTCTTGATTACCATTTATTTGCTGATTTGGGTGATGAATTGTATTGTATTTGGTGTATCTTTTTTCTTAGTATCCTCATTGGTTCATAATGGATCGGGGGAGTGTTTGTCAAACGGGTTTATTACCGCTTTGTAGATTGTTCGTTGTGACTTATTTCCTATTAATAATTATAGAAAAAAATTGTACTATAATTTTTATGTCACTATATAGAATATTATATATATATTCATTTCAGGAAAATCAAGTTGGACTCATACATTTATGCACAGAAATGTTAAATTTAAATTATTGAAATATATAAAGATAAAATATCAATACGATTTATAAAATAGATGTAAATATGGATATATTTTCTATCTTATTAGCATTTCCGTATCAAAATAAACATATGTAGGTACGTACTAACCATTTTGACGACGCCTGTTTTTCATAATAGAGGACCTTAGTCTTCTTTTTTTTCATTTGCGATTTAGACCACATGTTACAAGGCGTTAGGGATGCGTCACTTTCTGACGTGACATTTTTTATTCCCCTATCATTTGTTACTAAGCGTAAAAATAGACACACACAGGCATCAATTTGGTTTCCAACTGCTAAAAATGAGGCGTTGGATTCCACATGGCATGATTTGATTGATTTTGGCTTTATAACTGATTGACAGCGGCTCATTATATTTATTTTTATTATTATTTTTAATTTATTTTTTCAATTATAAATACCACATCAATTTACTCATCATTTACACATTCATCTCTACCTCTCTAATTCTATACTATTTAGTTACCTTACAAATTATTCAATTCATTTATAAAATGGAATTTTATTTAAAAATTTTAAGTCTGATTCTGTAGACGGAGTAATAAAGGATTTCGTATGTGGATCAATCTTCACAATCACGAATCCCATGATCTCGAATATACATTCTATGAGATCATGAAGTTCCAGCTAATCAGTTATGAGATGATTAATTTTCGAAGACGCCTAATTATCCGTCGAATTACAAAAGGTATATTTCATTACTTCGGGTAATCAATTCTAAAGCACTTAAACTTTTTTTTAAAGAGAGTTATGATGCAACCGGTTGGTAATCTTTGACTATAATACAATAGTATACATCCGTCACACTCCATTTAGTGCATGGCTCTACCATAAATATGTTTGATGAATACTTAGAGATGAGGGAGACAACGTGTGATGACCCGGAAATTTATGACCAAATTTAAACTTAATATTTAACGTTTCCGACACGATAAGCAAAGTCTATGAAGTTGAATCTCAAAATTTTGATTTATTCAATTACCCTTCGATTGTTCTCAACGATTCGCGAACAATTATATGTAAATAGGTACATATACTATAACTTGAAAACATAACAAAATGTTAAGTAAATGATACTGTGCATTAAACTTATTGGTTTGATTATCTGATTGATATATTCAACTACGGAATTAAAAGATTATGCCAAACGATTGAATTAAAAGATATTTAATGAGTCCCTTAAGGATTATGATATTATTACGGGTCTCTGTTGTGAGGTCCACGTTGATTTGGGAAATCATTCATTCTTAACGGTATTCGGAATAAATGGTAAAGTGTTTGTTTAAATAACGTAATTTGGACACATACAATAATAAGGAATATTAACCATTGGAATTAGATATATGAATAACTTGCGATATGTATTTTAAAATGTGTTTATTAATATTGAAAATATATATTTAACAATACGATAAAATATAATATTAACTTGGTCATAAAAACGAATTGTTATTATATATATATATATATTAACAAATAACGAGACGATGATTTATAGAAGTAAATGACCAAAATACTCGAAAGTTTAAGATATACTTTGAGTGATATAGTTTAGGGATAATTTAATGCTATATTTTGACAAAGGTACGTGACACGAAACGTAAAATGCAAGTTTTCTCAGCGTACGAAAGGACATTTGAAAAACTGGAACCGGGACATAAGTCGAGTGATGATGTACGACTTATCGGGACAAAAATTACAAGTCAACTATGCATGTGAATTTAATATAATATATAATTAATTATATAAATTAAATATATTATATATATAATATAAAATTATGTCGACAAACAAGAAGTTAAAAATTTGTGAGCTGTCCCAGGGTGCCATGCGATCGCATGGCCTTGAAGCACAAATCCCATGCGATCGCATGGGGTACTTTTTCAGAAAAGGTTCTATAAATTGCTCGACTTTTGGCTCAATTTTCACACTTCTTTCTCTAATCATACATTACTCCGTATTTATTTTATTTATTATTATTATTATTATTATTATTATTATTATTATTATTATTATTATTATTATTATTATTATTATTAAGATTAATATTATATTATTATTAATCTTATTATTATTAATATTATTAATTAGTATTATACATAAAATACTACGACGAGGTTATGAGCGTGTCACTTTCAAAATGGTTTTCAAACGAGATAGAGCTAAGGAAATTATGGGTTATTGCCAAGGAGATTATGGGTAATGTTCGGGGGTATATTTGAATCAAACCTAGTATTTATCATCTTCGTTACGTCTACGTACTTTCCTACAATATTGAATCTTAATACTGATACGTAAGCATTCATATCATATCTTTTATATATTAATTGTGTATCCATGTCTAGTGCTTGAGTATATATATTTATATATGCTTGTATGCTAAATTTCATCGTTAAACAGTTTATGATGAATCACGAATTAAATACACATATTACTGGTAAAAGGTATATGATATACATGTGTTTGGAAAGCTCGCGACAAATCAATAACTTTTCATTTTGATATTGAATAATTTCGTTGAACGGATTAAAAGATATGATCAACTGAATTATGATTGACGTTAATTGAAATTGCTTTTGAATCTGCAATTAAGATTTAAACAACTTGTTTACGATATTTATAAATTGGATTTTTGAATATTACCAACCGAGTAAATGAATCCTTATATAAGGTACGTCTCATTTTGTTAAACAACTGTCAAAATTGACTTTTTGGATAACTTTTGTATGTCGATCTCTAGCATTAGGATTATGATACACTATGACCTGACCTAGCTTGATAGAAACTTATTGACCAACATATGTTCTCTAGGTTGAGATCTACGGTTATTTGGTAATCCGAGTTTCGGTCACATTATGATGAACAACTTTATGTGCTGCTAAGGTGAGTTTCATTGATCCCTTTTTAATTTCTTTTGCAATATATATTTTTGGGCTGAGAATACATGCAATTTATTTTAAACGCAATGAATACAAGTACATACTTAATTCTACACTGAGTTTGAACCGAAAATCCCTTAGCTTTGGTAACTAGTAACTGCCAGTACATAGGATATGGACTGGTGAGCGCGAATAACGGTATATGGATCCATAGGGCTTGACATCCCCGTCCGAGCTAGAGCGCTAGCCTTTTAACGGACGTGTGTTATTTGAGTTTAGGACACGTTGGTTTGCGTGTATTAAAACGAATGGGGTATTTATCATTATAACGTTAAAGTTTAGTTACCAGGGTGCTCTGTTATGTAGAATCTATTGATAAACGTTTCTGGAGGAAATAACTGAAATCTTGTGATCCACTTTTATATACAGATTATGCGAAACACTAAAACTATGAACTCACCAACCTTTGTGTTGACACTTGTTAGCATGTTTATTCTCAGGTTCCCTAGAAGTCTTCCGCTGTTTGCTTACATGTTATACAAGCTATGTGCATGGAGTCTTGCATGCTTTATTCAAGAAAACATTGCATTCACAAAACCATCATCATGTATCTATTTTGACTGCATTGTCAACGGAAGAATTATTGTAAACTATTATTTACGGTGATTGTCTATATGTAGAAATCATCAGATGTCGAAAACCTTGGAATTAAATATTCATTTATGGTATGCCTTTTCAAAAGAATGCAATGTTTACAAAACGTGTCATATAGAGGTCAAATACCTCGCAATGAAATCAATGAATGACGTGTTCGTCCATATGGATTTGGAGCTATCGTCACAGTTGGTATCAGAGCGTTGGTCCTAGTGAACCAGGTCTTGCATGAGTGTGTCTAACTGATAGTTGTTAAGATGCATTAGTAAGTCTGGACTTCGACTGTGTCTGAATGTCAAAAGTTTTGCTTATCATTTCTTGTCGAAAATTACCTGCTTATCATTCCTAGTCTAGACACGTCTTATTGTATTGATTGCATGAATAGTGTATAGACAAAATTCGTATCATAGCATATCTGCTAATTCATATCTTAGTGTATATGTTACTGTAAACTTTACCTGACAGCTTTCGAAAGTTCCTCCGTAATTTACAGATCCCTTGTATTATATATAGGTATTCTATGTATTTAGAATATCATCCGATATCCAAAAATCATTTCATATCAAAAATCCTTTATATAACCGTGTAAGATGAATCCCGTATCTAGTTCAAATTCCTAAACTCTAACAGCTATTCCGATATGGATATTCACCTGAATTCCGAAGACAGTGTAACCGGAATGGATTAACCAATCAGCCATCACCTATTCTGGATGAATTGGGGATGGGTTCGTAGCCTCCTTAATTATTGGAGAAAAGAAGAAGGTGATCCCTTCCATCCACCACATTGCCCTCTTGGCGAAGAACCTGATGCACTTACCGGCAAACCTGTTCGTAATACCATTTTCTCTCTCATCTCCAGAATATCTCGTCATGATCATATACTCTCTCAAATTCTGGATCTTATTCATCCGCTCGTCCCAACCGCCAATCATCCCGGTGTAGTAGAAGAAGTCAACGAGCTTCACGCTCGGGTAGTGGCTTTGGAGAATACGGTGCAAATGTTACAAGCACCAGCAGCATCACCGGCATCAACAGTACCACCGACAACAACACCAATAGTACCATTACCACCACCAACAACATCCGCATCGCAAACCTCAACTTCACAATCTGTCCCACGAGCATCAACATCATACGCACCGTAGTTACCAAGAAAATACCAGCAACAATAACCGATGAAGTATTAACTCATTTACCCTGAAGAAATTTTATGTATATTTAATATATATGAATTTTGAAATCAAAATAAATCTTTTCGTACTAAGCTATTACGTGTGAATCTTAACTGGTAGGTACTACTCGGTTAGTTCATATTACTAATATGCAATGATGTACATCCTTCCTTAACAACTTAACCATTGTTAACTACAATCTCTGTTTCAACTTAATGAATTCCATTTCATAATAAACCAAGTATATTATTCAATTACATAATTGATTTTACATTTTCATTTTCGATGTACTCAAAACTTTCCAGAAAACATCATTTGTGCCTTGTAAGGTTCACAAGAATTCCACGAGCATCAACATCCTTCACCAAGGAATAAGAATAAATAATGAAGTATTGATTTCATTAGTAAAATACCCCGCAAAGATTAGGTAATCTTTAATGTTTTAGAGATTAATCATTTCTAAGTCAAGCCAAAAATCAAATGAGCTTAATATGATATTAACTCATTAAATCTGTATTACATCTGAAGAAAAATATACATACATATATTTTCATAAAGACTGTAATGAAAATTCTTTTGTACAAAATATTAATTGTGAAATCTTTAACGGGTAGGTAATACTCGGGAAATATATAAGTTCACAATTAATATGTTACACTGTACATTCTTCAACTTTGATTCAAATAAAATACTCACAATGATATACAATAGTTTTCATACAAATTCAATTACATATTCTGATATTGACGGATCAGAATCCAAGTTATAACTCTGAACCAGTGACATCATTCTTAGATCTCTACATCTTTCAAAGCTATACTTTGACTTCAAAACTGTGCAAGATCCTTCAGCATTGTTTTTACCAAAAATAACCTTGCAATTCCTTTTCAAAGTATCCAGTATTATCAACAATTCAACCAGACAACGACGACCTTTCAGACTTGTAACTTTAGCATATATGTTTTTGTTACTGGGGAACCTTTCTTGTTCCACCACATTAGCAGGAAATTTACCAACAATTTCATTAATCCTTGACCTTCCAAAAAATTATTATACTCATTGAAACCCTATCATGTACTCATCTACATCTTGTAACAATAATTGTCATACCAACTACTGAATTAGCAATCAGTATTTTGAATTTCGCAGCAATTCTACGCCAATAGTTATATATATATACATATAATGTCTATCTCCTAGGCTTACAAACTTCAAATGTGAAGTTTCTGAAAAACACCCCAAACTGCGAAACTAGTTCTCCGAATTTTGAAAAAATGCTGATGAAGCAGCAAAAACTGTAGACGACGTTAACAGTCAAAAGTTTGATGATAAAGAATGGTAAGGTGGTAAAGCTGAGAAAAAGAGAAGGTTTTGAACTGGAAAATGGATTGAGGAGACCATGAAGGAGGCTGTGGACAAATCACAAGGACGAAATCTACATTCAAAGGATCCAAATGATTCAGTGTCTACTAAAATCGTTAGCAAACACCTTACTCCTCATTCTAAACCTTCACAGACAAACTTTTCGCATCATTCTTTGATTCCAGATATTTTGAAATTCTAAGATATCATCGTATCTTTCATTATAAATATCCTCGATATTTCTGGAGATATCTTCATAACTATTCTTATCTGAAGCCATTCATCTCTTCGCGCTATCTGTGTCACATCATAAAAGAAACTATTTTAGTTTCTAATTTCTGAAAATTTCAAAAAATAGATGTTTTTGAAGTAGTGTTGGGAATTGAAGCATGAGTTAGTATAATATAATGACACTTGATCAACGTGATTATATTACAGTAAGTCATGCTGAGTTTCTAATGGAACGTGATAAAGGTTCACAGATCCCACCCTCATCATGAACCATGTTACATAACTCTTTCATTCCATATAATCTCTAAATATATCAAGAAAATATATTTCTTGATGATTCGTTCTTTTTCGGATATTATGGTAATTTGACAAATCAAGATCATGCCATTACAATTCCCTTCTTAGAACATTAACTATGTTCAGTTCAAAATTCATACCAACGAATTCTGGACCATTATTCGCTTGACTTGAAGGCGGGAAGAGAGAACGAAAGCATGAAGCTTTGAAATATAACGGAGAATATAAAGCCCGATAAAAACACATAAATTACAAACCATGTATATCAATAAGTATTGCAATGTAAAGATACAGGAGAACTAAAAACACAATAAAGCCAAGAGTATAGTAAAAGTGAATAGATTCCTCCAGCGGCAGATGAAAAAGTAGAATGATAGATATGAAAGTTAGGAGTATATCAAGAATCAGAACTGGATGAAGCATTTTTCACAATCTATTAGGAAGTATTAAATAAGGAAGAAGATTATAGGAGTGGTGAAGATAAATGAAACGGAAGAGGTCAATTTATAGCGAAATATGAGACATAGCAATCGAGGCAGATTACGCATTTAATCAAAGAAATCTTAATTTCCGCAGATTTCGAAGAATCAAATCTTATTTAGATAATGAAGATTTTCTATTCCTTAAATTTTGGAAATCAATCTTTACTACGTCAAGAGTTAAAAACGAATCTCTATTCTCCATTTCACTCTATTACGATAAATTCCCTCATACGCTTCGAGTAATTAGATTGTTTTAATCCATATTATTCAACGGTGATAAAAATTCTATTTATTAACTCATATTCGTCATGAAAACATTTTTATTGTTAGCCATGATGACCTCATTCAAATTTTGGGATGAAATTTCTTTAACGGGGAGGTACTGTGATGACCCAGAAATTTCTGACCAAATTTAAACTTAATATTTAACGTTTCCGACACGATAAGCAAAGTCTATGAAGTTGAATCTCAAAATTTTGATTTATTCAATTACCCTTCGATTGTTCTCAACGATTCGCGAACAATTATATGTAAATAGGTACATATACTATAACTTGAAAACATAACAAAATGTTAAGTAAATGATACTGTGCATTAAACTTATTGGTTTGATTATCTGATTGATATATTCAACTACGGAATTAAAAGATTATGCCAAACGATTGAATTAAAAGATATTTAATGAGTCCCTTAAGGATTATGATATTATTACGGGTCTCTGTTGTGAGGTCCACGTTGATTTGGGAAATCATTCATTCTTAACGGTATTCGGAATAAATGGTATAGTGTTTGTTTAAATAACGTAATTTGGACACATACAATAATAAGGAATATTAACTATTGGAATTAGATATATGAATAACTTGCGATATGTATTTTAAAACGTGTTTATTAATACTGAAAATATATATTTAACAATACGATAAAATATAATATTAACTTGGTCATAAAAACGAATTGTTATTATATATATATTAACAAATAGCGAGATGATGATTTATAGAAGTAAATGACCAAAATACTCGAAAGTTTAAGATATACTTTGAGTGGTATAGTTTAGGGATAATTTAATGCTATATTTTGACAAAGGTACGTGACACGAAACGTAAAATGCAAGTTTTCTCAGCGTACGAAAGGACATTTGAAAAACCGGAACCGGGACATAAGTCGAGTGATGACGTACGACTTATCGGAACAAAAATTACAAGTCAACTATGCATGTGAATTTAATATAATATATAATTAATTATATAAATTAAATATATTATATATATAATATAAAATTATGTCGACAAACAAGAAGTTAAAAATTTGTGAGCTGTCCCAGGGTGCCATGCGATCGCATGGACTTGAAGCACAAATCCCATGCGAT
Source organism: Rutidosis leptorrhynchoides (assembly GCF_046630445.1). Lineage (NCBI taxonomy): Eukaryota > Viridiplantae > Streptophyta > Magnoliopsida > Asterales > Asteraceae > Rutidosis > Rutidosis leptorrhynchoides. Next base: position 173,510,541 of record NC_092333.1, read on the forward strand.
CGCATGGGGTACTTTTTCAGAAAACGTTCTATAAATTGCTCGACTTTTGGCTCAATTTTCACACTTCTTTCTCTAATCATACGTTACTTCGTATTTATTTTATTTATTATTATTATTATTATTATTATTATTATTATTATTATTATTATTAAGATTAATATTATTATTAATCTTATTATTATTAATATTATTAATTAGTATTATACATAAAATACTACGACGAGGTTATGAGCGTGTCACTTTCAAAATGGTTTTCAAGCAGGATAGAGCTAAGGAAATTATGGGTTATTGCCAAGGAGATTATGGGTAATGTTCGGGGGTATATTTGTGAATCAAACCTAGTATTTATCATCTCCGTTACGTCTACGTACTTTCCTACAATATTGAATCTCAATACTGATACGTAAGCATTCATATCTTATCTTTTATATATTAATTGTGTATCCATGTCTAGTGCTCGAGTATATATATTTATATATGCTTGTATGCTAAATTTCATCGTTAAACAGTTTATAATGAATCACGAATTAAATACATATATTACTGGTAAAAGGTATATGATATACATGTTTTTGGAAAGCTCGCGAAAAATCAATAACTTTTCATTTAGATATCGAATAATTTCGATAAACGGATTAAAAGATATGATCAACTGAATTATGATTGACGTTAATTGAAATTGCTTTTGAATCTGCAATTAAGATTTAAACAACTTGTTTACGAGATTTATAAATTGTATTTTTGAATATTACCAACCGAGTAAATGAATCCTTATATAAGGTACGTCTCGTTTTGTTAAACAACTGTCAAAATTGACTTTTTGGAAACGACTTTGGATTACTTTTGTATGTCGATCTCGAGCATTAGGATTATGATATACTATGACCTGACCTAGCTTGATAGATATTTATTGACCAACATATGTTCTCTAGGTTGAGATCTACGGTTATTTGGTAATCCGAGTTTCGATCACATTACCATGAACAACTTTATGTGCTACTAAGGTGAGTTTCATTGATCCCTTTTTAATTTCTTTTGCAATATATATTTTTGGGCTGAGAATACATACAATTTATTTTAAACGCAATGGATACAAGTACATACTTAATTCTACACTGAGTTTGAACCGAAAATCCCTTAGCTTTGGTAACTAGTAACTGCCAGTACATAGGATATGGACTGGTGGGCGCGAATAACGGTATACGGATCCATAGGGCTTGACATCCCTGTCCGAGCTAGAGCGCTAGCCTTTTAACGGACGTGTGTTATTTGAGTTTAGGACACGTTGGTTTGCGTGTATTAAAACGAATGGGGTATTTATCATTATAACGTTAAAGTTTAGTTACCAGTGTGCTCTGTTATGTAGAATCTATTGATAAATGTTTCTGGAGGAAACAACTGAAATCTTGTGATCCACTTTTATATACAGATTATGCGAAACACTAAAACTATGAACTCACCAACCTTTGTGTTGACACTTGTTAGCATGTTTATTCTCAGGTTCCCTAGAAGTCTTCCGCTATTTGCTTACATGTTATACAAGCTATGTGCATGGAGTCTTGCATGCTTTATTCAAGAAAACGTTGCATTCACAAAACCATCATCATGTATCTATTTTGACTGCATTGTCAACGGAAGAATTATTGTAAACTATTATTTACGGTGATTGTCTATATGTAGAAATCATCAGATGTCGAAAACCTTGGAATTAAATATTCATTTATGGTATGCCTTTTCAAAAGAATGCAATGTTTACAAAACGTATCATATAGAGGTCAAATACCTCGCAATGAAATCAATGAATGACGTGTTCATCCATATGGATTTGGAGCGATCGTCACACAATGTCTACATAGCTTAAACTAATTTTCTAATGTATTATTGAGTTATGCCGTCCCGAGTATATAAGCAACCCCAATGCACAGGATATTGTACGTGTATATAGTGCACCACAAGAGAAACTTGGTTATAGAGGTATTCTAACACCCCAAATTTCCGATTTGGGCATTTGTCGCACCGCAACATGTGCTGGTCGCGCCGCAACCTTTCGCGGGAAAAACTGGGCTGTTTTGTAATTTGTTTTATTTTAGGGGCTTGGTGGAAAATATGCATGTGGATGGGTTTTATACCCCAAATCAGTCTTAGAACTCATTCTAGCCTCATTTTTCTTCAAAGGCTTCAAGTTCTAGTGAGAGGAACAAACCCTAGAGAGAGAAAGCTCAAATGCGTGAGGAAGATGGTGATGCATGCTCGATTTGGAGTTCATTTTGGTGTGTGTAGCTTCTAGGCTTCTCCTTACTGATTGTGGTAAGCTCTATTCCGAATTCTATTTTGTAATTTTGGGTTTGTGTTAGTGGTGACCTATAAACCATAATACCTTTGAATTTGGGGGTTTTTGGTGTAAGTTTGGTTGTGTAAACCCTAGTGTTGTAACCTAGGGTTTGAATGATGAATTTTGGGGGTTTTGTTCTTGAGTTGGGTGTAATCACTAGACAACTTGTATTTTGGTATTTAAATGTTCATAAGAACATGTTTGTAAGTCAAAATTGGTTGTTGACTTTAATTTGGGTCAAAACAAGTGTTTAACACATTGTTGGTGGGCTAAGTACTTAAAGTACTAGGTTTGTGTTGTAAATCGGTAAATTGGTACCTAATCACTAGCCATTAGTGATTTTGGGTTGTTGTGGCTTGGTTTAGAGTCATTAAGTGCAAATGGGTCACTATTGCACTTAAGGGCTATTTAGGGTTTTCTTGGTGTCTAACTAGTATGCTTGCTAGTGTGAGTTGAATTATCACTTGTAATGATAATGGGTTGTGTTGTGTTGGCTAAAAGATAGTGATTATGAGTCGGGACCTAGGTTTGGTCGATTTGGAAGTTGTGTACAATTTGGGCTAAATTGTACCGATTAGTGAGGGTTGAATTACCACACGAAGTGGTGATTGGTTCATGCTCATTAAGTGTAAATGGGCGGATTTGACTAGCAAGGTGTGTCAGATTCTCTTTTAAAGAATTGATATTTTTGTGTATATTGTGCTTATGTGTAATATAGGTGGTTTCTTGCTCGGTCATGATGGAGGTGTTTGCACATACATGTGCTTCGCGTGGGCTCCGAGGAGAGAGGAGTAGTTATATGTGATGGAATTTAACAAGTTTCATAAACAACATGTTCTTATAGTTAACTTGATCATTAAACCAATTTAATGTAGTTAGAACAAGCGGAAGCATTATGTAAAGTTCTTGTTAACATGATAAGCTATTAAGTTAAATTCCATGATAACATCAAGTCTTGGATAAATGCTTGCAAATATAACAAGTAGAGAAGATATATTTACCTCCTCAAGCTAGTTGAGGGTTATTTTAAATGACAAAGATGGTGAACAATTGTGTAGAACCTCAAGCTATTGTGTATCAACACTACCCTTAAACTTGTTAGGTATTAAGACCCTTAATCACCTTTGAACAAGCTCAAAACCCTTTCGTTTTACACCCAATTTTCTGGACAGCAGCTAGTTGAAAGAATGATGATGAATGATGCCTCAAAACTATGAAACCTCAAGAGATAATACCCCAAACTTTTTCCCAACACCTAATACTATGGTTAGGATTTATTGACACTTGAATTTGACTTGAAAATTAACTATAATAACCCTCTCCTTGCATCTGAAACTCACGGCCAGAATGTGTGGGAGAGAGCAAAATTTTCTAGCTAGTTTTGATGTGTATTACTTGCAAGTTAATGAGTCAATACCTTGGTACTTGTTGAGCATGAACCTTGGAGTTGTGACCTCAAAAGTCCCAAAAGGAATAAGCATGGGAGGTTGTCATGGGACTCCCAAAACCGCCACCCCATACATCCCTTATATAATCACACTAGTTTTTTATAAACTTATAATAAACCATGTAATCATTAATGTTACTTGCAAGTTTTATAAACCCTTTTATAAAATATAACACACTACAATTATTTAAACTTATAAATAATTAAATGTAAATTATCCAAATAATTTATCTCAAGTGATTATATTTTAGAAAACCCATTTTCTAAAATTCAAGTGTCGCGTATTTATTTAACGACCCAATCGTTAAGATTAAATACATATAAAGTGTCGGTAAGCTTGTTATTGGGTATGACCCGACTTGGATCATAACACATTAGCCACATTAATTTAATATGTTTCTCGGGCATATGAAATACCTTCAATCTCCCACTTGCACGAGAAACATAAGAAATTAATGCAAGTGATGGATACCACCTAACGACCGTCCATCACCCCCAATATGTTATGACTTTGTGCCATTCAATAACATCATCCTTTTCGAGTTCCCATCTCGAATATGAATAGGTGAATCTATTCATTATATCCTTTCGTCCTAGATGTCATGTTAAATCCAAGAGATACAGAGTGATCACTCTCTTTTAGATTTAACTTTATCAGGCCTTAGACATCTTACTCTCAACGAATAAGAGGGACAAATCCCATCTTGACTACATACATCCTAAATATATATACTTTGTATTATACCTGAGCTCTTCCTTATGAACTACCATATTTCAGAATAGCGAAGGAAAGAATCAAGGTACAATACTTGGTAAATATCCGAATCCAATATGTATCTCAGGTCAGAGGATACAATGATATTCGCCTTTACTCAAGATTACATGTGATCAACCACAAAGGCTCCATTTAGTAAGTCTTGAGGGCGAGTCTTCCAATATTTGTATCCCACAAATATCTATGAACCTTGGTAGCAACCTTGCCCCACATTCATCCCGTGAATGTATACCAATCCAAGTTCATAATACTCTAAACCTCACACATGTTCCCACAAATGTGATTGACTATGAAATTTAGAATAATTACTTATTCATGGATAAAATATGCAAAATAGGAACATAACTCAAAATAAATTAATGCCATAATTATATTAATGAGTTTGAACAATTTCGTTCCTTTAAAATACTTAAAATAGATCACAACCAATTACTAGAATATCGAAGCCCTAATGCACTAACATGCCCTTGATGTTTTGCACCATGTAAGAGCTTCGTGAGTGGATCTGCTATATTAAGATCTGTGTAAACTTTGCGAATACATATCTTTCCCTTTTCAACTTCATCCATTATGTAGTTGAATCTTCGCTCAATGTGACGGGTCTTTTGGTGAGCACGAGGTTCTTTGATTTGAGCAATCGCACCCTCGTTGTCATAAAAGATCTCAAGAGGGTCCTGAATGGAAGGGACTACTCCTAAGTCGTCGATGAATTTCTTCATCCATGCAGCTTCTTGAGCTGCCAATGATGCGGCGATGTACTCCGACTCTGTAGTGGATAAAGCAACAACATCCTGTTTTGAACTCTTCCAAGAGACTGCACCTCCATTTAACGTGAAGACATAACCGGATTGTGATCGAGAATCATCTTGATTAGTTTGGAAACTCTCATCTACGTAACCTTTTACAGCGAGTTCCTCCTCACCAGACCCATATATCAGAAACATATCCTTAGTCCTCCTAAGGTATTTCAATATACTTTTGACAGCAATCCAATGACTATTCCTGGGTTATTCTGGTATCTACTTTTCAGGCTAAGAGTGCATGACACATCCGGTCTAGTGCATATCATTGCATACATGATTGACCCAATAGCAGATGCGTACAGGACTTTCTTCATTCTCTCTTGTTCATCTTTCGTGGTAGGACACTGAGATGAACTAAGAAGCGTTCCCTTTTGAATAGGTACCAAACCTTTCTTAGAGTTGTCCATCTTGAACCTTTTCAAAATCTTTTCAATGTATGCACTTTGATTCAAACCTATCAGTTTCTTAGATCTATCCCTGTAGATCCTAATTCCCAAAACGTATTGTGCTTCTCCAAGATCCTTAATGGAGAAGCATTTACTTAACCAAGTTTTAACTCCTTGCATTGCCAGAATATCGTTCCCAAATAATAATATATCATCCACATATAATACAAGGAACATGATAGTGCTCCCACTAGCTTTCTTGTATACACAAGCTTCATCACCATTTTTAATGAAGCCAAATTTCTTGGCCTCCTCATTGAAACGATGATTCCACATTTTAGATGCTTGTTTCAATCCGTAGATTGACTTCTTTAACTTGCATACCTTTTTAGGATATTTAGGATCAACAAAACCTTCAGGCTGAACCATATAGACATCTTCCTCAAGATGTCCATTCAGGAAAGCAGTCTTGACATCCATTTGCCATATTTCATAATCATAATGAGCAGCAATGGCAAGTAATATCCTAATAGACTTTAGCATTACCACAGGCGAAAAAGTTTCATCATAGTTAACCCCTTGAGTTTGAGTGAAACCTTTTGCTACAAGTCTAGCTTTATATGTATCCAAGTTTCCATGTATGTCGGTTTTCATTTTGAAAAGCCATTTACAATCAACTAGCCTTGAGCTAGTAGGTTGTGCAACAAGTTCCCAAACTTGGTTGTCATACATGGATTGCATCTCAGCGTTCATGGCTTCCTGCCATTTATCTTTATCAATCCTTGATAAAGCATCTTGGTAGTTTGTTGGTTCATCCAAATCAACCACATAGCAACCATCCATGAGAAACCCATATCTCTCAGGAGGATTACTAATCCTACCAGATCTGCGAACGTCTTGTGTATTTTGATCATCCATTTGATCACTCTCAACATTTTCATGTTGAGTGCTAGTGTCAACCAATTGTGTATCATCTACTTGATCTTGAACCTCTTCAAGATCTATCTTCCTTTCACTATCACCTTCCATTAGGAACTTAGTTTCAAGGAATTCAGCCTTCCGAGCAACAAATACATTCTGCTCGGATGGATCATAGAAATAATATCCCATATCATCCTTGGGATATCCTATGAAGATACACTTCGTGGATCGAGCATTCAACTTATTAGGGACGTAACGCTTAGGATAAGCTTCACATCCCCATACCTTTAAGTATGATAGAGATGGAGGTTTTCCAAACCACATCTCATGAGGAGTTCGTTCCACTTTCTTGGTTGGGGCCATATTTAGAATACGAGCCGTGAAGCATAGACAATAACCCCAAAATGATAGAGGTAATGAGCTTCTAGCCATCATAGATTGAACCATATCCATTAGGGTTCGGTTCCTCCTTTCGGAAACTCCATTAAGTTGGGGTGTTCCAGGAGGAGTGAGTTGCGAGATAATCCCACAACTTTTAAGATGATCTTGGAAAGCATCGCTTAGGTATTCACTTCCTCTATCGGTACGAAGTACCTTGATTGTCTTATTGAGTTGATTTTGTACTTTGTTTTGATATTCCTTGAATGCTTCAAAAGTTTCGTCCTTGTGTCTTAATAAGTAGACATATCCGAAACGACTAAAGTCATCAATGAAAGTAACGAAGTATCTTTCACCATTTCTAGTTATGGGCTTAAAGGGTCCACATACATCCGAATGTATTAATTCCAATAAGTCCTTAGCCCTTTCATAGGTTCCTTTGAAAGGTGGTTTAGTCATTTTTCCTTGTAAACAAGATTCACATACATCAAACGAGTCTAGTTCATTTGATTTCAAAAGTCCATTCTTTTGAAGTGTATGCATTCGGTTCTTGTTTATGTGACCAAGGCAACAATGCCATAAGTAGGAATCACTCAAATCCCTTTTGAGTTTCTTGGTGTTTGCGTGGTATATTGAGCTATTGTATGATGTGTCATCATGAACCAATTCATAAATACCATTCAAAGGCGAAGCCTTAAAATAGAACACATTATCTAAAGAAACATGGATATCATCATTAATGAAATTAAGATTAAAACCACATTGTTTCAAACGGGATACAGAAATAATGTTTCGAGATAAATCGGGTGCATACAAAACATTTTTCAAAATAAGCTCCAAACCACTTGGAAGCTTCAAAATAAAGTCTCCTTGAGCTACTACGTGTACCTTAGCTCCATTTCCCATGTAGAGACTTGATGTTCCCGCTTGTTGTTTACTTCTTTTGAACCCCTGCATAGAATTGCAAATGTGAGTTCCACATCCTGTGTCTAATACCCATGTATTAGAAGAAGTAATACTAAGCTCAATGTATACCATATATACATTACCTGAGGTTTGCCCTGCATCCCTCTTTTCTTTCAACTCCTTTAGGTAGACCGGGCAGTTACGTTTCCAGTGACCCATTTCACCGCAACCAAAGCACAGATCTTCCTTGGGGTTAGCTTTACCGACAACCTTTTGCTTCTTGTTATTGTTGGTTGGGGTAACCATCTTCCCCTTTCCCTTGCCCTTGCCTTGGTAGGCGGGTCCTTTCCTTTTAGCCACCTTTGGCTTAGAAGTATTATTTTTTTTGGACCCGCCTTCATTGATCATAAACGTGGGTGAAGCCCTTTTACCCATGCTCGCTTCTGCCGTCTTAAGCATGGCGTGTAATTCGCCAATGCTCTTATCCCATCCATTCATGTTGTAATTCATTACAAATGTGTCAAACCTCTTTGACAAGGAATTAAGGATAAGATCCGTGGCTAATTCATTAGACACGTTGCAGTTTAGACGGTTCGCTCGATCAATTAGGCTTTTAATCTTAAGGACATAAGATGAAACGGATTGGGAGTCGTCCATCTGACATGCATGAAGCGCTCGAACCGTTTCAAAGCGCTCGACACGAGATTGTTGAAGGAACATCTTCTTCAACTGTGTGATCATGTCATATGCACTATGATGCTCAAAATCCTTTTAGAGTTCGGGTATCATAGTCCCAAGCATGAGGCAAGAAACTTGCACTGAATCGGTGCAATATTTCTCCCAATAAGCCATGCCTTCCATATCATCCTCGTCTGGTTGAACGGGAATGGGGTCTTCCAACACATACGCCCTATCCTCTAGTTTGAGGACAATTCTTAGATTGCAAAACCAATCCATGAAGTTCGTATGGTTGAGTTTTTTCTTTCCGAGGTTTGACCTCAACGATAGGTTGTTAAAGTTGATTGGTGCGTTTGGAATGTTGTTGTTATTGGCGGCCATCTACAAAATTTAACAAAGTTATTTAAGTATTAATTTTAATTTAACAATCAATACCCTTTAAATCCAATTGATATTTATTAAATTTTAGAATCCAACGGTAAACCAAATTTTAGTTAGGTGACCTTTATCCCGTCATTTGATTTAGCTAGGTAGTCATTGTATGACAATTGCAATCCTTTTGCAACTTCTAAGTTATGGGATCATGCAATCCTTTTGCATGGCATATTTATCCCATCAACGCCTATTTGTTCCTCATGCTTCGGTGACCCTAAGTTCATGATTCCCAAATCAAGTAGTCCTACTTGTGTAAACGTGTAAATTTAACATACAAGTGGTTAGGTGACCTTTATCCCACAAGTGTGCGAAATTCACCTTAATCATATTAGTTTGCTCATAATGGTTAGGTGACCTTTATCCCATTATGAGTTCCCTAATATTTTTAAGTGTCACATAAAAGGATGGCGTTTTAACTTGTTTACCTTGTCAATTAAAGGGATTTTAAGTTTCCATAATTTCTAGTTTAAGAAAACTTTTATGCCATACACCAACACGCATTTAGTGTATGGTACTTATGAAAAACCATTTTCATGTCTTGTAATTTAGTCAATTACTTGATATAAACCATTTTATATATGTGATTCAATAACCATTTATTATAATCCTCTTAATAACCATTTATTAATGTCCTTTTGCCATTTTTAATTTAACCAATTAAATCGTCTTTTTGCATGTCATTAATAATGTCTAATTTAACCAATTAAATTGTCATTTTGCTTGTTGTTAACTTGTGATTAACTTGTAGTAACCAAACATACAAACACAATATACAACCATGCATGCAAAACTAATGTGTTCACAATCAAGCCATTTTGGTAGACATTTGTTTAGCCGAAAACAAATGTCACCGATTAAGGGGTTATAATACAAAGTAGGAGATTTTAAATCTCCCACTTAATCTTGCATCCAAATGCTCCTTCTTGTGTTCTTCAAGTCATCATCTTGCATCTTCATTTTTACAAAATATATCCTAATACATTTTTCTAAAAAATGAAAATACAACCTAATCTATTTTACATACCAAATATAAAATAAATTACATAACCAAAATTAATATTACATACCAAATGAATAATGAATTTTACAAACCAAATTGAATGAATATTACAACCATATCAAAATAATAAATAAACCAAACAAATATCCATTCAAACACAAGGTCTTGGCTAGATTGTGAACAACAACATACAACCAAATATGACCAATTTGCAAGTTCCAAACCCTTTTGGAACCCCTTAGAAATCGGCCAACCATAGCAACCCTCCCAAACCCGAAAATTTTTGTATTCCATTTTCATGCATATACTTAGAATGCAAATTTAATGGTTTAGAGATCATATAAGAAGCATAATCCATAGACTTCAGCTCTTGATACCATTGATGGAATTTAACAAGTTTCATAAACAACATGTTCTTATAGTTAACTTGATCATTAAACCAATTTAATGTAGTTAGAACAAGCGGAAGCATTATGTAAAGTTCTTGTTAACATGATAACATCAAGTCTTGGATAAATGCTTGCAAATATAACAAGTAGAGAAGATATATTTACCTCCTCAAGCTAGTTGAGGGTTATTTCAAATGACAAAGATGGTGAATAATTGTGTAGAACCTCAAGCTATTGTGTATCAACACTACCCTTAAACTTGTTAGGTATTAAGACCCTTAATCACCTTTGAACAAGCTCAAAACCCTTTCGTTTTACACCCAATTTTCTGGACAGCGGCTAGTTGAAAGAATGATGATGAATGAAGCCTCAAAACTATGAAACCTCAAGAGATAATACCCCAAACTTTTTCCCAACACCTAATACTATGGTTAGGATTTATTGACACTTGAATTTGACTTGAAAATTAAGTATAATAACCCTCTCCTTGCAGCTGAAACTCACGGCCAGAATGTGTGGGAGAGAGCAGAATTTACTAGCTAGTTTTGATGTGTATTACTTGCAAGTTAATGAGTCAATACCTTGGTACTTGTTGAGCATGAACCTAGGAGTTGTGACCTCAAAAGTCCCAAAAGGAATAAGCATGGGAGGTTGTCATGGGACTCCCAAAACCGCCACCCCATACATCCCTTATATAATCACACTAGTTTTTTATAAACTTATAATAAACCATGTAATCATTAATGTTACTTGCAAGTTTTATAAACCCTTTTATAAAATATAACACACTACAATTATTTAAACTTATAAATAATTAAATGTAAATTATCCAAATAATTTATCTCAAGTGATTATATTTTAGAAAACCCATTTTCTAAAATTCAAGTGTCGCGTATTTATTTAACGACCCAATCGTTAAGATTAAATACATATAAAGTGTCGGTAAGCTTGTTATTGGGTATGACCCGACTTGGATCATAACACTTTAGCCACATTAATTTAATATGTTTCTCGAGCATACGAAATACCTTCAATATGTGCATGTATAAAAGTTGTTTGCTTGTGGGTTTAGTGGAGAGCGATATCCGATCATGATGGATTTGCTCTTTATCGGCCACTCGGTGTAAAGTGGTAAGTGTTATCCTTAAGGATTCACTTTTTTCGGCCACGTTGCATTTATAAGAAATGGTGAGTGCTAAACGTATGGATCCACTCTTTGTCGGCCACTTATAAGCATGGGGTAAGTGACACTTAATGGTCGCTTTTTGTTGGCCACATTCGCGTTTACGAGGGGTAGTGCTTCTGGAAGGCACTTTTGTCGGACACGTACACGTCTTGGATAGTGTTTATCATGTGATGACTAACACTATTGGACATGGTTAACAATATTTTTTATGTTTGTTGTGTAGCATAGTATATTGTGTTTATATGCGTTTGCGATGCTAGCTTGTATGAAGATTTGTGTAAGTATGCGGTTGCTTTGCTAGCTTGTATGTGGATTGGTGTTTTTTATGCAAGGAAGTAGCTTATGTACGTATGCATATAAGTATTGCACTCACTAAGCATTAGCTTACCGCTCTCATTGTTTACCTTTTTATAAGTCCCGGGTGATTTGGCTAGATGCTATCTAGTTGCTAGACTAAAGGCTTAAGAGTGTTTGAGCTTGGCGGATAGTCTTGTAGCCTTCAGACTTGAGGTGGGGGATTGATAAAATCCTTGAGATCCTGCTCACGAAATTGGATTGGGTCATGGAGTTAAAACCCAACATTTGTACATGTGGATCTGCACTTCTGTTCTCAGCAAACCAACGAGCACTACTGACTCTCATCCGGAAGCACATGGACCTTTCCACCGGACGCCAGACTTATCACTCTGATTTGCAAATGATCGAAGATATTCACAGCCTCTTCATTCACTTAGAAAAAGATAATTTCGAAAGCACACCAGATAGGCTAGTGATTTACGTAACAAATTGATCACCATACTGATTTGATTATCAAGGAGTTACGAGACGTAGTAGCATAAGAAGGAAGATGCAACAATCCATTCTTGCATATAGAACCAGACCGAGTCAACATTGCCACCTATGTTACAAAGCACATAACACGTATCTTCCACGAATCCACAGATCCTAGTTTCACATTCAGAGCTGGATCTCAAGAGATATATTCTAAGACAATGACATTAATGCTTGGGTGAGGACTGCTTTTCACTTCTTTTTAGCTTCGCCTCTTGACAAATTTGTGCAAAGCTACAGACTCCTACTATGGAGATCACCGTTCAGAAGATTTTGAGATACTGAAGATATAATTTCTGACGCTATTTGAAGACCTTCGAAATAAGCATCATGTCAAAGAAATAATCACCACTAGCACTGCCTCGATGATTGACATTCATGGATCAATCAGCAGAGTCGTAGATTATATTCTCATCGGACTTCAAGATTTGTCACGAGCTGAAAACGCCCATTATCTCTCTTTCAGAAGATCTTCAAGAGAATTACCAGATCTACTACCACTTTTGGTCCGAACTTTCTCCGAATTTATCCACCGAGACTCACACTCCCCCGAGAAGACGACGATCACAACTACCAAAGGGGAATGTCTGCTTTTTAGGCATCATTATGGTCAAGCCAACGACCTTAAACAAAACCGCTTCTCGGGAGGCAACCCGTGCAATAAAGTAGAGTAGAAGAATAAAGGATGACAAACTAGCCAATCAATAAAGGACGTAACTTCCAAGATTGCTGAAACAACCTGTCTCTACAAGCCAGCCAGTTTCTTCACAAGCAACCACGACTATCCACTGGGGTACTCATTTTAACCTGTTACTAGCTCAAATCATTAATTATGCCACATTCTAGCTTATCACCAAGTGTGGGATTCCAACCCAAATAAACACTAGACAAATATTCCCAAAATCTTTAACTAAAACTCCTAAGTGTGGGATACTGATGTTGTGCATGATATGCATCTCTTACCTCTAAATTTATATATGATTCAAATACTACAAATAAGCACACACAATTAACGAGCACTTAGAACCCGGTTATTATAGCACTTCAATGTAAGTATTCTTATCAAGTTCGTCCCAAGAGAGTGGTATAAGTCGAATATTTGAAACTATCAATTGTCCTAGGGTTTGTTTGATTGGGAGGTTTTGATTGATTTTGATTAATAACTAAAACTTGCACAATTAAACAAACTTAAACTTAATTAGTAAACTAGTAGCAAGTAACAAGAAATGAAATATTAAGAACTTAAATCAAATTAACTAAGTAGTGTTCACTTATCTAATCCTCTCTATGCTTGGCTTGCCCCGTTTTGCCTATTTTGCTATCTCATTAGTTGTTGAACTATTAAATGTTTAGCATTACTACTAAACCTTAAATCAAATAACACTCCGCGAATTCACATAAGCATTGTATTCTAAGATCAAGTTAAGCATGATAGGTTATTGAGATTATGCTTGGGTTGAAATCACTTAAAACCCTCCAAATATCGAAATCACTTAGGATAATCGGCACTACTATGTTGACTAAAGGCCAATTGAAAACGAACCTAGATCAAGAACAAAATCACTTGAAATTCCTAAGCTAGTTGTCAAGATCACTCAAGGTGTTGAAGCACACATTGATTCACTTCTCAAATCACTCAGAGAGCTACTCAACATATGTAATCAAAGTAAAGCCTAAAACAAACTCATAGCAATGGATCTTTAGCAAACACAATAACACATGATCATGTAATTCATTCAAACAACATCATTCAATTGATTTTTGGGGCAAACACTTGCATTAGAGATTCATAGATAAGCAAACACAAGAGATTTAGCCAATCATGGCTAAGATTAAACTAATAATAAGCATAGAAACATAAAAAATCATCATCTTAAAGTTATTACAAGCAATAGATTCAAAATATGTAAAGTAAAGTGGAGATGACAACCCAAAATCTAAAGATATGAAGATCTAGAGTTAATCTATGATGGATCTTGAGCTAGCTTCCATGAATCCACCTTCAAGCATCAATGGATGATGAAATTAGGGTTTTGTAGGTGAAATTCGGAGTTGGAATAGTTGCTCTCTAAAGACACATACTAAAAATAACCTAATCTTGTTCCTTTTATAGTGCTGAAAAGTTGGACTAAAACAGCAACAGGAGGCTTTTGACACAGGAGCGGCGCTTTTGGCTTAAATGAGGAGCGACACTTTTAATCAGGAATGCCGCTTTTAGCTTCATTCAGGGGCAGCGCTTTTGCTTTAGGGGCGCCACTTTTATCTGGATAGGAGCGGCGCTTTTGGCCGAAGGAACGGCGCTTCTGTCCACGGGTGGAAAATGGAACCAAAACGTGCATAAGAACATCGCTTTCTAGGTAGGTGCGACACTTTTTCTCCACATGAGCGGCGCTCTTAGTTAAGGATCGGCGCTTTAGATACTGAATTCTGCACTTGTCATTTCCTTAGCCACTTTTGATCAAGATTTGGTCAATTTTACACCAAATCAAGTCCTCAGCCCCCAAATTACCATTTAGCTCAATAGCACACAAAATAGGCTCCAAAATCATCAAAAACCGAACAAAGTGAGGGAGATATCGCGAGATAAAACATGTATAAATGGAGCGATATCAAACCCCCTATGTTTGAATCTTTGCTTGTCCTCAAGCAAACAAATCGACGAAACAAGCTTTGAAGATAGAGAACAAATAAGTGATCAATGCCAAAGCACAAAAAGTTTGGGCACAAATTGATACCTTCCATGAATATGCACTTGATGGCTAGAGTGTTCTCCAAAAACTTGCACTTGCTTAGGACCAAGCACAAACATCATCTTCTTCTTTTAACACAAGCTCAATGCAAGCTTCAAATAATCTCTTCACTAGCACACTTCCAAGTCTTCAATCCTGAAAAACTAACATAATAACATTTCAAGTCTAAGTCTACCCGAATCAATCATTCCCCCGGCCAAAGTCAACTTCATCTTCGATAAGGTCATCAAACATCAATCACAAAGTATCAAATCTTCATAAACTCAACTTTGACCTCCTTGACCTTGACCAAATATGTAGGATTCACGGGATAACCATAAACTCATCAAACTAATCAATTCCCATCAAATCTCCAAATCAATCACAATCTAACACAAACCTACTCAAACAAACTCGAGGTGTACACAAAATGATCCAAAATGCACCCTGAAAGAACAAGGGCCATGAATATGCCTCCAAAAGGATATGCTCACCTAGTCAACCCGCAATGGCTATCCCTCTTCCACCTCCATGCCCTCAAAACACCTATTTTTCATCAATTCCAAATAATGGTCGTCAATTCCAAATGATAATCGTCAATTTCAAGTTTAGAGTTAAGGTGGGTACGCCAAATCTAGGGGACTGGGTACCCCTATCTTTATTGGTCACCCCGGGCTCAGGATGACCGGTACTCATCAAGCTTTCTATTACGACTCTATGGTTTCGCTCATAGTAGGGCGAAAGCATTGACGGAGGTTTGTGGAATTATTTAACGACCCATCCTAATCCATCTGGACGAATACATTACATTTGGTTACATCGCGAGGTACTTGACCTCTATATGGTACATTTTACAAACATTGCATTCATTTTTAAAAGACAAACTTTCATTACATCGAAAGTTGACGGCATGCATACCATTTCATAATATATCCAACTATAATCGACTTAATAATAATCTTGATGAACTCAATGACTCGAATGCAACGTCTTTTGAAATATGTCATGAATGACTCCAAGAAATATCTCTAGAATGAGCAAATGCACATCGGAAGATTTCTTTCATACCTGAGAATAAACATGCTTTCAATTGTCAACCAAAAGGTTGGTGAGTTCATACGTTTATCATAAACAATCATTTCAATATATTTTAATAGACCACAAGATTTTCATTTATAAATATATGTACACTCGCAAGTGTATAAACCGTTCTGCTTAGGTTGAGGCCTCAGTAACCAACCTTAACAATATTATAATAAGTCATCTTCGCAAAGATGGATACGTACACTCCCAAGTGTATAAATAATCCTCGAAGTACTAAACATCCGCACACTAGCTCTTATGTCTAGTGCAGCCTACAGGATGGGGGTGTTAAGCCCGATAGATCTATCTTTAGGATTCGCGCTTACATGCTCTTATAACATGTAACTAAATTACCTAGCAAATCAATCTGCATAATATCATTTTTAATCACTTG
Source organism: Rutidosis leptorrhynchoides (assembly GCF_046630445.1). Lineage (NCBI taxonomy): Eukaryota > Viridiplantae > Streptophyta > Magnoliopsida > Asterales > Asteraceae > Rutidosis > Rutidosis leptorrhynchoides. The sequence continues at coordinate 173,527,214 of NC_092333.1, forward strand.
TCTCTATTTCGTAAAGCATTTATAAAAGCAGCGCATGTATTCTCAGTCCAATAATATATATTGCAAAAGTAATTAAAAAAGAGAGCAAATGAAACTCACCTAATGTATTTTGTAGTAAAAATATATATGACTATATTGAATAACTGAACAATGCATGGTTGGCCTCGGATTCACGAACCTATATCATTTGTATATTTATTAATACACATAATCGTAATCGAACAAACGTATATACAAATTTATTAGTTATACCCTTTTTGTATTAATAGTATGTATATGTTTCATATAATTATTTTGTATATAATTATATTAATTTTCGTTATGTTATATGTATCAAATATTTTATATATATTTATTTTATTTGTTTGTTAAATTAGTAATTACTAAAAATAAAATTAGTAGTGATTAGAATATTGATAATGATAATACTAGTGTTAATAATAATGATAATAATATTAGTTTTTGATAAAATGAAAAGTTTAATAATAATGATAATGGAAATGATAATTTTGATAATAATACATAATACTTAATAATAATAATGATAATTATTATAGCAATCTTATTACTAATAATAATCTTAATAATAATACTTACTTTGATATCAATAATACTAATAATTGCATTAATAATAGTTAACAATATTACATAATAGCAAAATGTTAATATTAATAATCATGCTATTACTAGTACTTAATAATAATAATAATTGATATTTACTACTTATTTTAGTGATATTAACAACAATAATAATCGTAATACTAATATTAATAACAATAACAATAATAATCATAACAATAATAATAATAATAATAATAATAATAATAATAATAATAATAATAATAATAATAATAATAATAATAATAATAATAATAATAATAATAATAATAATAATAATAATAATAATAATGGTAATAACTACCTTAATAGCTTCCTTAAAAAAAACCATGAACCGGACTCGAACCCAAGACCTCTCGAAAACCCGTCAAACACTCCAAACACTGAACCCGTTTCGTTTTTCTGATTAATAACTCAAATCAATTATTCTTAACTCGTAATTATTTTTTTGTTATACTCTCTTCTTCAACCTCAATTCAAAATCGACCAAAAATCCTTCAACCTCAGTTTACTCGTTCATTTTATGATTTATTTAATAACCAGAAACAATTACAGATTATTCAACTTAATTTAAACAGAAAATAAATTAAGCTGAATAGAAAAAAAAATGAAGAACCCGTTTTGAAACCCAAAATCGAATTCGAATATAGAGACTATTTTAGACAACGATTACTTCATGAAAAAGTTTTCAAATTATAATTAGAAACTATCTGAAACGTTAATTTAACTTAAAACATACAAATGAACTCGAATTTCCCCTTGAACAAATTCGTTGACTTTTTATTTACAAACTTTGACTTGAAAATTCAGAATCGATAGAAAGAATTGGTTCATGAAATTTTGCAGAAAGAACCTTTAAAATATTCCCAACAAAACTGTATTTAAGGATTTTGAAATGCAATACAAAATCGAGCTATCAATAAGATGAAGTAAAAACAGAGCAGACACGCTGTGTTCTTCCATTTTTCTGATTTATTTCGATTTAATGGAAGGCTGTGAGGGTTGTTTGTGATGGATAAAGGTAGTAGTAGGTTGAATGGGTTATATAACAACTGAATCGATCAGATTATATTATGTATTTTAGTCGACAGGAATTTTGTCAAGAACATAAATATAATAAAAATAATAAAAAGCTGAAAATGATACTCAACAGATTTTGTTACTTTGTGATTAGTTTGGAATCAAATGGTACTAGAGATTGGATAGGAAATATAGCTTGATGTTTTAGTATAACGAATTTGGTTCTTTTCTCTTTGATTTTTATAGAATATAATATATAATAATAATGATTAATTAATATAATTATGTAATTAGAAATAATACTTTTAATAATAATAATAATAATAATAATTATTATTATTATAATTATAATAATAATAATAATAATAATAATAAATAATAATAATAAATAATAATCTTGATATTAATAATAGTTATAAAGATGATAAGAATATTATTTATGATAATAAATATATATTGTTTCATTTATAATAATAATGATAATAATAATAATATTAGTAATAATATTAATAATAATAATAATAAGAGTAGTAATAATAATAAATCATAATAATAAGATTTTTAGTGAAATTGTTAATACTAATATAATAAATGATATGTTAATATTACTAATTATATTAGTCTTGATATTAGTTTTAAAAGAAATAACAATATTATTTTAACAACTATATTTTAATCTGTAATTAAATTTAATATATCAATATCCCTATTATTATCTATGTAGTATTTATATAATGTATATATATATATATATATATTAACATATGCTGAATATAATATTACAAAAGTTATATATATATATATATATATATATATATATATATATATATATATATATATATATATATATATATATATATATATATATATATACTTATATAGATTTATATAGATTCATAGCAGTTTAATTATTTTGTATATTACTTTTCATTTTCAATTCAAGGGTTAACTTGTATTTGTTTTACTTATATAGTTTAAGCAGTTAAATCGTATATTATTATTTCAACTATTATATATACATATATTATTAAGTATGTATAGAAATCGTATACATATACATATATATTTTTAATTTAATAGCAACTTAAATATTCTGTATATTATTTTACGTTTTTAATTTCAATTGATTGGAGAGTATTTTATTAATTCAAAATATTATATATCCTTATATATATATATATATATATATATATATATATATATATATATATATATATATATATACATATATATATATATATATATATATATATACTTACATACAATTGTTCGTGAATCATCGGGCATGGTCAAAGGTTAACTGAATGTTTGAAAATAGTTCTATATATATATATATATATATATATATATATATATATATATATATATATATATATATATATATATATATATATATATATATATATATATATATATATATATATACATGATAACAGACTTTGCTTATCGTGTCGGAATCATATAAAGGTTAAGTTTAAATTTGGTCGGAAATTCCCGGGTCGTCACAAATTAGGACCCCACATGGCTAAATAAGAGAGTCCGCCAGATTTGAAGCACTAGGAAGTCTTTAACTTCCTTAAAAAGGATCGAGCTAGACTTGGGAGACTTTACTCCCAAGCTTGGAACACAAAAGAACTTGGAAGACTTTACTTCTAAGGTTGGAAGACTTGATTTCCAAAATGAGACATTGGGAGGACTTGACTCTCCCGAGAGTGTCAAAGCTTGAAGCTTTTATTCACTCATCTACTTCCCACATAACAATCTTTTATGCTTATGTTGAGAAAAGGTTGAACGTAGTTACTACCTTTCCGTTAATTGAATGCACAAGTGTGCCATAGCTTTTGGCTATGGCGTATGTTGTCTAGCAACATTAGCACAAAGCCATTACTCTTCATCAAGAAGATAGCACACGGTGAAGCTCGGTGGCTCCTCTTACCACGGTATGATACATTGGTTGAAACATCGTGAAATGATGAGACAACCAATGTCAATATGAAATGGTATAGATTAAGAAGTCTCTCACACCAAGTAAAACGAAATTCGGGAGACTTGACTCCTTATAATGGATGGAATCGATTCATCCAAAAGTGTTAAAGCATAATGCTTTAAACACTTGGTTTTGGTACAACATACATGAAAGACTTTAACTTCCAAGCATAAGTTTTGAAAAACAAGGAAAAGACTTTACTTTTTCAAAAATTTTGAAAATTTTACAAGTTTTAACCATTTTAGTGATTATGATATGACTTAATGTAATGGTTAAAAACTTGTTCCAAAAATTAATCAACATTGCAAGCTTGAAGCTTTGTAGTGTATGTGATACGTTTACCTGAAAAAGTTCAAAATGGCCCGATATTTTAACTCTCCCTCTACATTGCATTGAAACGATAGAATAAGTGAAAATGAGGGGCATTTTGAAATAGAAAAGATAAGAGAAAAAAAGTAAAAACCAGTTAAGATCATACGATCTTTGTTGGCACCATTCGAGAAACTTAATCACCAAAGAATGCAAGTTGATGAGCTTAACGCCTGAACTTAATGCCAAGATTGGATCAATCATCAAAAATTGTATCCTTCCACTAAGAACTAAAACAAGCAAGAGAAATACAAACAACCACAAGAATATCCGCGCACGCCCATAGTCGAATTATTACAAACATAGAAATGATCATGTGTGAGAGTAGCAATATAAGTATACTACCTCACACCGAATCGATAATTCCAAGTTTCACACACAATTACCAAATTATGTTAAGTTACATGCCAAATCAAAAGATAAATTGTTTCACCAAACATTACCAAATATCCATTGCGTTCCGGGTTTGACTTCTAGATGCTCCTCCAGATGCACTCATGATAACCCAAGCGAGGCATAGAGATCTTCTCCGACTCATTGAAATTGACTTTCAAGAACTTTTCAATTCGATTCACATAATGACCGCCAACACTTGGGAGCTCAGATTTTTCGCCACTTGCGTCAAATAGATAACTCGCGATAAGGTTGGGAAGATGAATATGCTTCTTCTTGTGAATACTATTGATCAACCAAATATCGAACAACGTCATCTTATCAACATCCTCTGTTCGGTGGAAGACCGATTGGGCAAAGAACCTTTGGATGTAACGAAGTATGGGGCTTTTGAGCGCACTAGGAACTTGATTATCGAGGGTTAGCTTGACATGACTAATTTCACTCCACGCTTTCTTGGGATCAAATTCGTTCGGGTTGAAGGTATCACATTTTTCCAAGTACATGAAGGTGGAATCAGGATGAGAATCTGTATAGAGACCTAGACATGCCATGAATTGGCTCATGTTCATTTGCCTTTCCGCACCCCCTAGCCTGAATGTAAGGTAGTTGTAGAGCCATGGCGAGCCGACCTTGAAATTAACCCTGAGGGTTGCTAGGAACTCACGGGTTAGCAACAGGTAGATATCTTCTTTCATGTAAAGGAGGAACTCCCATGGGCACATACACTTATATCCTCTTCAACTGTGAACGTATCTCGAATCTGATGACCTAGCCCCGCTAATTCAAATTCGGTCCAATTGATGTACTTGGCCAGATACACCGGTATATGAAGCCTATTAACCACTTGATCTTGAATTGTTTCATCTTTTAAAAGCACTTACAACCATTCATGAGCATCGGTGGATCATTCATATCCCTTTCCTATATCACTTTCCTGAAATAGACTCAACAAATAATACACGCAAAAACGATTCCATGACATTAACATCAATTAAATATATCGCATTTAACCATTGATGGGGCAACATGCCCCCTACATTTAATTTCAGGACAAGGGCGTCACAACATGCAATAATGAACAATATGACTAAATTGCAAAAAGTCAACTCTAATCAAAGTCAAAGGTCAAATTTAGCTTTAAACTAGGAGCATGCATTTTAGTGTAGCAATTAGTCATATCATCTCAACTATAATCATCAACAAGTAAGGTTCAATTGCAATTACACCCCAATTGGTCAAACTTAGTCAATAGTCAAAGAGTCAAGAACCCTAAATTTAATTTAACCACATACAAGCATGAAAGTTGGTTTCTTTTTGATCTAGACATAACATATAAGCATAGAATGACCAATTGTATCATTACATTCTCAATTAAACGTCAACTTTGAAAACCCCCAAATTGGTAGGAACCCTAAAAATTCAAAGTGTAAATTTTTAAAATCAAACATGCAAATCATGTTAGGAATCATGATAATAACAAGGGTTCATCACCAACTTAGTATAATCATCATCAATTGCTTAAAGATCTAGAAATAAGAAGAAACAAGAACATAACAAGAATCATGCAAATAATTGAAGATAAGTGTTAATGAAGCATGAAGCTTACTTTACTCATGTTAGATGATGATAAGAATGCAAGAAATCTTCACAAAAGATGTCAATTTTGTGACAACCCGGAAATTTCCGACCAAATTTAAACTTGATCTTTATAGGATTCTGACACGATAAGCAAAGTCTGTAATGTCGAGTCTCAAAAATTTGAACTGTTTTCATGAAATCATTTGACCTTCGACTACTCTCGACGATTCAAGAACCAATAATTGTAAATAGGTATGCGTGTATATATATATATATACCTGGTAATTGGAATTATAAATTGTAATATTATATGTCGTAATATATATGTATATGTATGTATATATATATATATATATATATATATATATATATATATATATAAAAGTAATAAATATTAAAGAATCAGTATATATTATAATAGGTAAATAGTAATAAATAGTAATATATTAAATCCAGTTACAAGTTTGAATATAATTATCATTACTTTCAATATTAAGAACAATAGTAAAGTAATTTTAATATTAAAATCAGGATTATTAATATTATTATTGTCAATATACAATATATGAATATGAAAATTTATATATATATATATAAATTGTCATAGTATTATTATTAATATTATTATTATTATTATTATTATTAATATTAGTATTATTATAATTAATATTATTATTAATAATATTATTATTATTAATAATATCATTGTTATAAATTTTATAGTTATATTTATCATTATCATTAAATATTACTATTATATTATTATAAATTTTTATTATTATTTATAACATTAAGAGTTTTATTATAGTTATATTTATTAATTAATAAGATTGATTATAGTATGTAAATACAGATATATATACAGACATATAAAAATAGATTTATATATATACTGATATATACAGATACATTATACAAATCAGTATTATTCCATAATATAAATATAAATTACACATAAAAATACATTCATATATATTTAAAAAATAAATAAAAATCAGTTGAACGATTGTATTTTTTTTTTATTTCCTATTGATTGAAAATTTTGTCCTTCTTGTCTGCAATGTGTTACCAATCAACTTCAATTCACATATACAAGCCAAAATCAGTTGAAGATCAATATCAGTTTTATCTTTTCATATTTGTTTTCTTCCTGATAGAATAATTCCTATTTTCAAATTGATTACCCACTGATCTCTATTCGGAGATACAAAACAAAAGATGATAGATATTAAAATCATAAATCATACGAATCTGTTTCCAATCACGATCAAACCTTTTTGATTTTTGGTTTCTTATTCTTGTCTGTGAGAATCAAAGGACGACACATGCATCTCCTCTATATAACAATCAAACACAGTTAACCCTCGTAATAAAACTTTATTCATTTTGTTTTTGTCTATTGTTACAAGTCAAAAACAGTAATCACACAGAGGGATCCAAATTCTGTTAGCCATCGATTTCACCTTTTTTATTTTTCTTGTATTCTTCTTCTTGGCTCGAATACTTCTATCGACAACAATCACCACCTTTCTCCTTATTTATGAATATACATAAATGTTACATTACAGAGAGAGATAGAAATCACATACATTTGATATTAATCATCGGTTACAACCATCATTAACCACAGAAACAAACCTACTGAAACATTCACACCAAATCACCACCATCGTTGCCTTTAACAACCACAAACAATCACTATTACTGGAAGATACACAAAACCAAATTTCTATTGCACGATTTCTTTATAACATTTGTTGGCAGACTTGCTCGCTGCTATTTATCAGTTCCTATATCTGTTTCATCAACCAAACCATCGAAAAACCTGCAATTGTTGTTGCAGGTTGCTGCTATAAAATCTTGTTCAAACAAGCCACTAGGAACCATGCTTAACAACTGCTACATCTACATTTAAATCAAACCAAACCCATTACCACGACATCCCCGTGAATAACCAGTTACCTCCATACACCACCTCATATTCGTTACCACTACTCTCCCTCTTCTCTCTTCTCTTATTGATCATAAATGACCACCATATCACCACAATGAACCATCGTAATATCCTGCTGTAACTTCTGTTTTCTATTTACTATTGAGATCATAAAACCAACTCAAATCGAACACCAATTTTTTTTCTCTTCTTTCTCTTCATTTTCTCCTGCTATCCGTTTTAATGATTTGCAACCAACAATAATAAAACCAAACTGCTGTAACTTACAGCGTATTTTTTTTGTTGTTTCTCTCTCTTTTCTTCTTCGAAAATCATAGAACCAGGCTGTTTCTTTTCTGTTTCTGGTTTTCTTTCTGCGTGAACCCACATAGCTATCTTAAATACTAAGTGAAAGATAATAATGGCAGTTTACGAATTTTACGTGAAGTTGATGATATAAAACGATTAATATGATAGTGACTTTAATGATTGTTGAGGAATGTTGATAGTGGATATTAAGCTGTAAAGGGGAAGGTAATACAAAATACAAAAGTGATAAAAGTTGTGATCTTTAAATCATGCTACCCTTGAAACAATTGGTGTTTTTTTTATTTCCTTCTTTTGGTCGATATTTATAATCAAGAGAACCCCACAATACATCTCATTTGATTCCTTTTATTGTTACAGGTTTATCTTACGTGGAATTATTTGATTAAGTAGTGGAGCACCGAATTTTTCTAGCAACTACACGTTGGATTTAGGAAAAGGACGTGGGGATATGTATATCCAGTGGGAGTAATAACAATTAAATAAGAGTAAAGTGTTGTAGAGCTCCATGTTAATTAATAGGGAACGAGCTAGCAAGAAGTTATTTTAATTTTTGGCCGTAAAGTTTGCTTGGGCCGAAATTAAGATAATTGGGCTTAAGATATAGATGTTGGATCGACTTAAGCCTGGACCGAATTACTTTTAGTTTAGGTATTGGGCTGAGATTGATATTAGGTTGTCTGTTGGGCCACGATTCAGTTTGTCTATTCGGCTTGAGATGGACTGACTCCTTGCTGTACATATTTAAAGTAAAGGGAAGTTAATTAAGGATAATATAAGAACGATGATTAGACAAAATGATGATCAATAATGACGAATGGTGATGAGAAACGACGATATGCATGATAGTGAAGTTAAAAGGTGACGATGATTATGATATGAATGATGATGAGGATGATTATGAGGTTAAGAGTGATGATAATGTTTAAAACAAAGAAAGTGATTCGAATGATAGTGATGATGAACTGTTTATAGAATGAAGAAGATAGATATAGAAAACGGTTTAAATAAATTGGGTTATGAAATGATTAGAAAAGTAGGAATAGCTGAATGGTTTAAGGATGTTATCGGGTTAGCGGGACGTCGCGGGTTCAAACCCGGACTTGGGCATTTTTTAGGGCTACTTATTTGAGGTAGTTTACTTATCACTCATTATTATTATCATTATTATTATTATTATTATTATTATTATTATTATTATTATTATTATTATTATTATTATTATTATTATTATTATTATTATTATTATTATTATTATTATTATTATTATTATTAATATTGTTGTTATTATTATTATTAATATTAATATTGTTATTATTATTATTATTATTAATATTGTTATTATTATTATTATTATTATTATTATTATTATCATTATTATTATTATTATTATTATTATTATTATTATTATTATTATTATTATTATTATTATTATTATTATTAAAAATGATTATTACAATTGTAATTATTGTTATTATTATCATAATAAAGACATTACAACTTTTTACTTATTATTAACATTATCATTATCATTATTATTATTATTATTATTATTATTATTATTATTATGATTATTATTATTATTATTATTATTATTATTATTATTATTATTATTATTATTATTATTATTATTATTATTATTAATATTGTTATTATTATTATTATTGATATTAATATTGTTATTATTATTATTATTATTATTATTATTATTATTATTATTATTATTATTAAAAATGATTATTACAATTGTAATTATTGTTATTATTATCATAATAAAGACATTACAAATTTTTACTTATTATTAACATTATCATTATTATTTTTTTAAAATGAGTGTTATTATTATAACTACTGATATTACTATTATAAAGATATTACGACTTTTTATTTATTAGTATTATTTTAACCAAATAAACATTAGTTACATAAAATGTATCAAATACATATAACCTAACTTTATTATTATCTATATTATAAGTAAGATATATAAAATAAATATATGTAAGTTATTAATGGAATGCATAAATCATTTAAATAACAAGTATATCACTAATAATATATAAATTCGTTCGATTACGAGTAAATGTGTTAATGTATATACAAATGATATAGGTTCGTGAATCCAAGGCCAACCCTGCATTGTTCAGTATCATCGTATGCATATTTTTACTACAAAATATCGTATCGTGAGTTCATTTGCTCCCTTTTACACTTTATATTTTTGGGACTGAGAATACATGCACTGTTTTTACAACTACTTTATTAAATGCCTTTGAAATCTATATGTTTGGACTAAGATGCCTTTATAAATGTTTGACGAGATAGACACAAGCAAAACATTCCTCGAATGAATTATTATGCAGACAGAAGTTCTGTGGATTATTATTGAATTAGTTGGACGTTATAATTGCCACTAATTGTTGTAAATATTTTCCCCTGATTATTATTGCTTGGTAACCTAAGAATTAGAAACGGGTATGGCCCTAATTCACGCGAATCCTAAAGGTAGCTACCAGGTTTAACACCCCCACCCAGAATGTTCACTAGACGGAAGGGCTAGTGGGCGTGGTGTTTAGTACTTCGAAGTTTATATATTATATAGACGAGATGTTCTGTTTTGGGGATATTATTGATGCGCATTATATGTTAAGGTCGGTTACCATGTTGAGCAATGAAATCAAATTGAATGTTATGTATCGAGAGAATGATTTTTATACACAGGTTATGTGTATTATTTTTGTGCATGAGATATGTGTACGGTTATTTAAAGATCGCGAGGCAACCTACGAGGGAGAAAAGGATACGAACCTACTCTGCTAAGCATTATGAAAGATGGTTTTGTACACGAGATATGTGTACTGTATTTAAATCTTGTGGTCTATCAAAATGATGAATTTTATTGTTTATGATAAACCTATGAACTCACCAACCTTTTGGTTGACACTTTAAAGCATGTTTATTCTCAGGTACGAAAGAAATCTTCCGCTGTGCATTTGCTCAATTTAAAGATATTACTTGAAGTCATTCATGGCATATAGAAGTCAGTACCTCACAATGGGACCATCTGATGAAGACTTCGTCCAAGTGGATTAGGACAGGTCACTATAAATTTCGTGCTAGGGGTTAAAGTTGCTGAGACTTAGCTGCAATATGGAAGAATAAATGAAGTGGGTGGAGAAAATGAAGTACTTGGGTTGTATTTAAAACTTGACTACCCAGGTCCAGGAGCGCCGCTCTTGATTCAAGAGCACCGTTCCTAAAAAGATGAAAGCGCAGCTTTTTAACTAAGAGTGTCGCTCTTGAGAAAATAAAAGCGCCGCTTTTCAATGAGAAAGCGTCGCTTCTGCCCACTGTCCATTTTTGATCCAAAATTACAGGTTAAAGCGTCGCTTTTGAAACAGAAGCGCCGCTTTTATACCTGATGTAGTTTTTGCAGTTTTTAAATCTATTTCAACTCATTCAAAAGCTATTTTTGCAGTTTTTCTAATTTACCAAATGCATGGAATGCAACTACATGCAAATACAACCTATTTAAACATAATATCATACAAGTCTATTTGAAATGCAATCCTAAATGCACAAATATACACAAGTGTGATTGTTTTGATCACGAGTCTATCACTTGACCTGTTTTAGTGCAAGGGTGTTACTTTGGGTAGAGCTTGATGTTATTAAGCTCAATAGCGTTGATGTCATCCCTATAAACCTTCAACCTATGACCGTTTACCTTGAAAGTGTTCCCATTCCCATATAACTCCACATAACCCGTAGGATAAGCCCTCTTAACAATGTATGGCCCCGTCCATCTAGACTTCAACTTACTGGGTGAGAAATTAAAGCAGGAGTTGAAAACTAAGACCTTATCGTTTGGGTAAAAATTTTTAGGACCTTTGAGTCGGGCATCATGCCAACGCTTAGTATTCTCTTTATATGCCAAAGAGTTATCGTATGCCTCTAACCTAAACTCCTCTAGTTTGTGCATTTGCATCACCCGTTTTTCCTTAGCTCGTTCTAGGTCTAGGTTTACTTCCTTAATTGCCCAAAATGCCCTGTGTTCCACCTTGTACGGGATGTGACAAGCCTTCCCATACACTAGACTAAACAGTGTGGTGCCTATAGGTGTTTTGTAAGCGGTTCTAAATGCCCACAATGCGTCATCTAGCTTGGTTGACCAAATCTTAGGGTTATTACTAACCATCTTTTCCAAAATTCTTTTCAAAGCACGGTTCATGTTCTCAACTTTACCACTAGTTTAGGGATGGTAAGGGGTCAAAAAATGATGGGTTACACCATATTTTTCCATGACTCTCTCCATAAGACTATTAGCAAAATGTGTCCCTCGATCCGAGATCAACGCTTTTGGAAGACCAAACCTAGCAAAAAACCCTTTCAAAAACTTAACAACTACTCTTGCATCGTTAGTTGTCAAGGCTTTGGCCTCATCCCATTTCAAAACATAATCTACCGCCACCAAGATATAAATGTACTTATTTGAGTTCGGGAATGGACCCATGAAATCTAAACCCCATACATCGAATACCTCGCATATTTGAATGCCGGTTTGTGGCATCTAATCTCTCTTGGAGATGGATCCTGACCTTTGGCAAGAGTCACATCGCTTAACCAACTCGTGTGTGTCCTTGAAGATAGTGAGCCAATAGAAACCAGAATCGAACACTTTCTTAGCGGTGTGATTCGGACCAAAATGCCCTCCCGTAGGTCCACTATGACAACTCCTTAAACTCTAGCGGGCTTCTTGCCCATAAACACATCTCCAAATTACTTGATCCGCCCCAATGCGGAACAAGTGTGGTTCTTCCCAAAAATAATACCGTAAATCGTTGAAAAACTTTTTCTTTTGTTGGTATGACAAACCTTTTTGTAAAACATTTGAGGCCAAGTAGTTTGCAAAATTGGTGAACCATGGGACTTCATCGACTAGGTCAATTCTCATTAAATGTTCATCAGGAAAAGTATCCCGATTCTTTGATTCGTCTAAAGGTTGAATCCCGGGATTGTCTAACCTTGATAAGTGGTCCGTGTGGTCCATGTATACGACCGTTTTGGAAAGTACAAGATAAGATCAAAATTTATCAAAAGCAAATACTACTGCAAGAAGCTCTTTCTCGGTAGTGGTGTAATTCAATTGTGCCCTGGTTAAGGTCTTGCTTGCATAGTAAATCGGTCTAAAGTGTTGGTCAACTCTTTGACCAAGCACCGTGCCAAGTGCATAATCGCTCGCATCACACATCAATTCAAAGTCTTTATCCCAATGGGGAGAAACAAGAATGGTGGGATAATGAGATTTTCCTTCAACATGTTAAAAGCTTTGGTACATTCCTCATCAAACAAGAAAGGTTGGTCTTTTTCTAACAACTTGGTCATATGGCGCGCGATTTTTGAAAAATCTTTTATGAGCCGTCTATAAAATCCTGCGTGCCCAAGAAAACTTCAGATTTCTTTCAAATCCGATGGTTCCGGTAAGTCTTTTATCACACTAATTTTAGCTTTGTCTACCTCGATTTCTGCTTCAGAATTTTTGTGTCCCAAAACTACCCCTTCGTTGACCATGAAGTGGCATTTTTCCCAATTAAGAACCAAATTTGCACTTTCACAACGAGTTAACATTTTATCAAAAATTTTAAGACAATGGTCGAATGAATCTCCGAATACCAAAAAGTCATCCATGAATACCTCCATAGTATCCTCAACATATCCGAGAAAATAGCAAGCATGCATCGATGAAAGGTTCCCGAGGCATTGCATAGCCCAAAAGGCATCCTTCGATACGCAAATGTACCATAGGGGCATGTAAAGGTCGTCTTTTCTTGATCCTTGGGGTCTATCGGGATTTGAAAGTATACCGAAAACCCATCAAGAAAGCAATAAAACTCTCTCTCGCTCAAACGTTCGATCATTTGATCGATTTAAGGGAGTGGGAAATGGTATTTTCATGTGGCATCATTTAAACGTCTATAGTCAATGCACACCCGCCATCCCGTGATGGTTCGGGTTGGGACAAGCTCATTTTGGTCATTTAAGATCACCGTGGTCCCACCTTTTTTGGGTACCACTTGGACGGGACTCACTCATGGCGAGTCAGATATTGGATAAATAAGCCATGCGTCCAATAATTTAATCACTTCCTTTTTGACAACCTCTTTCATGTTAGGGTTAAGTCTTCATTGTCTTTGGACAACCGGTTTGAAGTTCTCTTTCATGAGAATTTTGTGTGCGCAATATGATGGATTGATCCCCAGGATGTCCGTGGTCTTCCATGCTATGGCCTTATGGTGGGACTTAAGTAGTGAGACAAGTCGGGTCTTTTGGTCTTGGGTGAGTTTCGAAGAAATAAACACCGAAAGTTGGTGTTCTTCCTTAAGATAAGCATATTCAAGATGCTCGGGGAGCTCTTTAAGCTCGAGAGTGGGAGGCTCCTTCTATGAAGACTTGATTCGAAATCTATCTTCATGAGGGATAGACTCAAATGACTCTTCCCGAATGGCCTCATTTTCACTTTCAAATTCATCAACATTAACATTCATCAATTCCCTAAAATCGGCCTCTAAATCCACAATTTCATTATCACAAGTTTGCTCGAACCCCGTGGTGTCAACTTTTAAAAGCTTTTCAAGTTCGTTATGCACATAAAGGTCAATGTGGTCAAAGGCATATCACTCATCATCATCGGTGTTACTTGGTTGCTTCATAGCTTCCCGGATATTGATGATCACATGCTCTTCACCAACTCCAATGTTGAGTTGGTTGCGTTGTACTAAGATGATGGTGTCGGTGGTCGCCAAAAATGGTCTTCCTAAGATGAGGGGGACTTGAAGGTCCTCCTTCATCTCCATGATAACAAAATCAATCGGGAACACCAAGGTGTTAATGCTAACCAAGATGTCCTCGGCGATACCACTAGCTGTGTCAAATGAATGATTAGCCAATCTTATCCTAATCCGTGTTGGTTTAAGAGGTCCAAGACCGAGTCTCTCGTAAAGTGAGTGGGGCATTAAGTTAATGCTTGCCCCCAAATCGGCAATTGCATTGAACACTTCCGACTCACCGAATTTACAAGGGAAAACGAATTTTCCCGGATCTCCTAACTTCTTAGGAATCCGTGGCCTTGATGCAAGAATCTTATTGCATTCCTCTTCAATAAAGAAAGACGTTTCGTCATGATATTTACCCCTTTGAGATATTAGCTCCTTGATGAACCGACTGTAGTTTGGCATTCCTTTGAGCACATCGGTGATCGGCAAGTTAACCGAGACGTTTTTCATCATTTCTTGAAACTTTTTGTATTGAGACACCAATTTATTCTTCTTTAAACCTTTTGGATATGGCACCGATCTCGTAGCCATTGAAGACTCATCACCCTTTTTCTTACCCGATTCATCATTACCCGTATCCTCGGTTGAGTTGACCTTTTCCTTACCCTTCTCCTTACTAACCCTGATTTCCTCTTCAATAAAACTTGGTAGTGGTTCATGGGTTATAAAGGGTTGTGGATGAGGATCTTCAATCCCTTGTGTGATTAAACCGCTTCGAGTGGTTATGGCGTTGACATTTTCGTTTCGGTTTGGGTAGTTAGGGTTTTGGTTGGTGCTTTCGATAGGAATCACTCTTGTATTGTTGTTTTGTTGGTTTTGGTTGTGTTGTAGGCTATTGTTGTAATTGTTGATCGGGTTAACTTGAGTGTTTGAAGGTAAAGTTCCTTGTGGTCTTTCGGCAACTTGATTTGAAAGTCTTCCCACGGCACTTTCAAGGTTTTGAAATGAGGCTTGTTGGTTTCATATTTGTTGCTTCAAAAGCTCGTTCTCTTTCATTAGGAAACCTTCGGTTGATTTTACCTTCTTGATATAGTTTTGCATGATTTCTTCTAAACTCTTTGAAGGTTGGGATTGTTGAGTGTTTTGTTGAGGTTGTTGATTGTAACTTTAGTTATTTTGTGGTTGACTATAACCTTGGTTGTTTTGATAATTCGAATTGGCTTGGTTGTTATAAGGTTGATTGTTGTAAGGTTGTTGGTATTGAAAGTTGTTGTTCCGATTTTGGTTAGAGTTGTTGTTGTAACCTTGGTTTTGGTTTACAAATATGGGCGGTGTATTAGTTTGATTGTTGAATGAAACTTGTTTTTGATTAGGATTGTAGTAGCCTTGGTTCGATGTTCCTCCCCGTTGATAGTTTTGATTACTCACGTAGTTCACATGAGCATCCGAATTCATGGGAATGTCATCTAGATCAATATGATTGCATTGAGTAATTTGAGGATAATTCTTCGTGAGATGTGGACCCTCGCATCGTTGACAACCTACTTGCATTCCGACTATTGTTTGTTGAAGCTTTTTCAACTCTTTCCCATACGTTTGAAATTGATTATTGAAGCTTGCAAGCGTCACTTGCCCATTGTCACTCTCGATTTGTGCTACACTTTTCCTTGTCAAATCTCGCGGTGAAGGTGCCCATTCATATTTGTTAACCGAGATGTCTTCTAATAAGATTTCGGCCGCATTTGGTGATTTATACATGAATACCCCACCGGATGAAGAATCAAGATATTGCTTCGTCAAAGCATTAGTACCTCGGTAGAATGTGTTGATGTACTCCTTCTTCGTCAAACTGTGCAGTGGGCAAGCTCTTAACATTTTCTTGAATCGTACCCACGCATCATACAAAGACTCATCACCCCGTTGGGTGAAGCCATTAATCTCCATTTGAATTCATTATACTTTTGACGGTGGGAAGAAGTGATTGATAAACTCATTGGTTAAATCTTGAAAAGTTCTTATGGAATTAGATTGTAAGCTCCTTAACCAAATTTTCGCTTCTCCTTGAAGTGTAAAGGGGAATGCCCTTAACTTAAAAGCGTCATCAGTGACCTCCTTGTTTTTATAGATATCACAAAGATCGTTAAAATGTTGGATGTGTTCGAACGGATTCTCGTCTATTAACCCATGAAAGAACGTGTCTTTGATCAACGTGAAAAACTTACCATCAATCTTCCAATTATCTGCTTCAATTGATGGTTTTGTAATAGCCGGTGCCATCGTTGGTGCTACTAATCTAGCGTTCCACATCGGCGTGTCGTTCAGATCATTCAATAACTCTTGATTAACCGGTGGACCTTGGTTGATTGGATTACCCGCTTCATTGTGAATCGGTTGACCATTTGGATCTATGTCTTCTAAACAAAATGGCAAAACCATAAAAATTTTTCCTTAATACCCGTTCTTTTCTACGTTTATAAACCCCATGCACGTGTCTTTCCGGATCGGAGAATGGATGTATGAACTCTTGATCCTTGTGGGACTTTGTTTTCATACACCAAAGGTACCTATCCTTCAATCACATCACAGACACAAGCGGTTTTCCCAAACAAAAATAATATATAAAACACGAAAAGTAACTTTCGTTAGGGTAAACCCCTACGAAAGGATCGAACAATTAAAAGTTTGAACAAAATATCCAACTAAGCTAATCGCTCCTCGGCAGCGGCGCCAAGAAAGTTGATGTTGTGCGTGATATGCATCTCTTACCCTCTAAATTTATATATGATTCAAACACTACAAATACGCACACACAATTAACGAGCACTTAGAACCCGGTTATTATAGCACTTCAATGTAAGTATTCTTATCCAGTTCGTCCCAAGAGAGCGGTGTAAGTCGAATATTTAAAACTATCAATTGTCCTAGGGTTTGTTTGATTGGGGGGGGGGGGGGGGGGGGTTTGATTGATTTTGATTAACAACTAAAACTTGCACAATTAAACAAACTTTGTGACGACCCGGAAATTTTCGACCAAATTTAAACTTAATTCTTATATGGTTTCAACACGATAAGCAAAGTCTGTTAGGTTGAGTCTCAAAATTTTTGAACTGTTTCATGAATTCATTTGTCCTTTGACTCTTCCCGACAATTCACGAACAATTGTTTGTAAATAAATATGTATATATATAAATGTAAGTATATATAATAAATTGAAATTATAAAATGTAATTTAAACATTAAAAATTAAATATGTAAAATAAATATAAAATAATTAAGTTGTACTTAAAAGGAGTTTATATATAAATATATGATTTCTATAGATAATTATTATAGTATGTATATTGTAATATATATATAAATTTAATATAAGTTACTATATATAATTATTAAATTTTACATAATTAATAATTTATATATATAAAATGTAAATACAAGTTAAGGATATAGTTGTCATAATAACCTTATTATTATTTTCATTATTAGTACAATTATTATAGTATGTATATTGTAAAATATATATAAATTTAATATAAGTTACTATATATAATTATTAAATTTTACATAATTAATAATTTATATATATATAATGTAAATACAAGTTAAGGATATAGTTGTCATAATAACCATATTATTATTTTCATTATTAATACTAATATCAATATCAATATTAGTTTTATGTATATATATTATAATTGTAATATAAATATTATCAGTTATTATTATTGTTATTATTAAATATTAGTAGTATTATTATTAGTATAATTATTATTAAGAATTATAAATATTATTATTATTACCAAAAATTATTATCTTTATTATTGTTATTACTTTTTTTTCATCATATTATTATTATCATTTATACCAAATATTATCATTATTATTACTAGCATAATTATTAACATTATTATTAATAATAATAATTATTATTATTATTTGTTATTATTATTAATAGTATTATATTATTATTAATATATTCATATTTACTAATTATGAGTATTAATTATATAAATAATCAGATAGTGAATCCAAATTCTTTTGATATCACCATCACACTTTATCTAGTTTGTTTTCTATCTACAATTTGATACCAGTCGAATATATAGCAGCTACGAATTGGAACCAGTTGACTGCAAATATCTGCTTTATTTATGTTTTATTCCTTTAATTGAAATTTCATGTACTACTTGTCTGTAAAAATTATTATATGTCGACTTCACAATCAATTAGGATCAAAGTAACTATTAAATCATGTACTCTAACACATTATATATGTATTACACTGCAATTCGAATAGATATCAAAAACATAAAACGAAGACCCAAATATTCCTCTGTTTGTATCACTTTTTATCAAAATCCTAGAACTCGAATTCAATTGCAAAAAGTATAAATGTAATTATGTTAGGAATCTATTGCTCAAGCTTTCTGCAAAACCTCAATCTCCAATTTTTACTATCGAATTCAAATTTTGAGGTCAAATTTACAATTCAAAAAGTCAAAGATTTCGTTCATCGTAAAATTTAGATGTTTCTGGTCCAATTGATGATTGAGGTAGCTTCTAGCAATCATTTACAAACTATTTCATGTTGGAGTCATAGGCTATAACGTTATCAAAATCAAAAATCAAAATTTTTTTTTGAAAACTATCACGAACAGCAGTTGCTGTTTCCTTTTATATATATATTTTTTTCTTTTTTCTCGTTAATCCAATCTATCATAATTAATGATTTCTGTGTTAATACTAAGTCCTAAATTCGAGTTGGTAACTTTTATTAAGTTAGAAAAGATTTAGCTCGAATGATTCTGATGATGATGAATAAGAAGATAGAATGCGTATTTGGGATAAATAAAAATAAGTTGATTATAATTCCAGAAAGGAATGGATGGAGGGATGGCTGAGTATGTTTACGAATATATGGGAGGTCGGGGGTTCGAGTCCGGTGCGGGACAACTATTTTTTTTAAGCACTCTTTGAGGTAGTTTTAAATTTCAAAAATCTATATTATTATTATTATTGTTATTATTATTATTGTTATTATTATTGTTATTATTATTGTTAGTATTATCGTGAATTTGATTATTATTATTATTAGAATTATAATTATTAGTATTATTATTACTAATATTGAAGTTGTTATTATTATTATTATTATTATTATTATTATTATTATTATTATTATTATTATTATTATTATCATCATCATCATTGATGTTGTTGTTATTATATACCTATATCTAAAAGGTATAGGCAAAATGAATAGTACTATTCATTTTTCTACTTTTCGCAAACTTAACCCCCTTACTTTTATTAAAATACAAATGGAACCTTCACTTTATACGTATATTTTTTTCAAATTTCACAAACTTAGCCCCCTAACTTTTATTAAAATACAAATGGAACACCCACTTTACTAACTTTTTTTTTACTAATATTCAATTTTCACAAACTTAACCCCCTAACTTTTATTAAAATACAAATCGAACTCCCACTTTATACGCAATTTTTTTTCAAATTTTACAAACTTAACCCCCTAACTTTTATTAAAATACAAATCGAACCCCCACTTTACTAACTTTTTTTTTAAATAAAACCCGAACGCTAAAAGAAGCAATTTTCACAAAAGGAACAACCCTTCAATGTTAGATGTCGAAAAAAATTCTTTTTTACAAAATAGATCAAGACTTTTTTTTTAACTCGCTTTCAAAACGGAGCCCCCAGCGCGAAGCGAGGGCTCCACAACTAGTTATTACTATTATTATTAGTTATTGTTATTTTTACAAGTATTATAATTGTTATTATTAATTATTATTATTATTATCCTAATTATAAGTATTATATCTATTATTATTATTAGTATAAGTATTAAAGACGATATTACTATTAAATTTAAAACTTTAATATTATTATCATGAATATGTTTATTATTATTATTATGAAAATACTATGAATTATTATCATTTTCGTAAATATTAGTATTAATATTTTTTTTATAAATAATAGAATTGTTAATATTGACATAAGTAATATTATTATCATTACAATTATTATTAAAGTTATTAATATTAATACTGATATCATTATTATTATGATTATTGTTACTAATACTAAAATATTTTAATTTAATATATATTAACATTGATAAACTATTTTTTTACTTATTTCAATTATTGAAGATAAACATATATTAAGTAGTTATATAAGAAATATAAAATGAATATAGTAATAAATTATTAATATAAGAAGAATATTAATAATATAAATATATAAACTGGTTAATTGTCATCATATGTCTTAATATATGTATGGATGATATAGGTTCGTGAATACAAGGCCAACCCTGCATTGTTCAATGTTGTCATATGTATTTTTACCACAAAATACAGTATTGTGAGTTTCATTTGCCCCCTTTTTAAATGCTTTGGCAATATATATTTTTGGGACTGAGAATACATGCGCTGCTTTATAAATGTTTGATGAAATAGACACAAGTACTTAAAACTACATTCTATGACTGGATTATTAAACCGAATATGCCCCTTTTTAGTCTGGTAATCTAAGAATTAGGGAACATACACCCTAATTGACGTGAATCCTAAAGATATATCTATTGGGCCCAACAAGCCCCATCCAAAGTACCGGATGCTTTAGTACTTCGAATTTATCATGTCCGAAGGGAGTCCCGGAATGATGGAGATATTCTATATGCATCTTGTTAAGGTCGGTTACTAGGTGTTCACCATATGAATGATTTTTATCTCTATGCAGTTTGCGAAATGCCTGATATGAGATGTATGTTTATGAAAATGAAAATGAAATCTTGTGGTCTATTAAAAATGATGGAAATGAATATTGATGATAAACCAATGAACTCACCAATCTTTTGGTTGACACTTTAAAGCATGTTTATTCTCAGGTATGAAAGAAATCTTCCGCTATGCATTTGCTCATTTTAGAGATATTACTTGGAGTCATTCATGACATATTTCAAAAGACGTTGAATTCAAGTCGTTGAGTTTATCAAGAATATTATTAGGTCATTTATAGTTTGAATATTATGAAATGGTATGCATACCTGTCAACTTTCGTTGAAGTGAAAGTTTGTGTTTTAAAAACGAAAGAAATGTTTGTAAAACGTATCATATAGAGGTCAGTACCTCGCAATGTAACCAGATGATGAAGACTTAGTCCAGATGGATTAGGACGGGTCATTAGAAACTTAAACTTAATAAGTAGCCTAGTAGCAAGTAACAAGTAATGAAATATTAAGAACTTAATTCAAATTAACTAAGTAGTGTTCACTTATCTAATCCTCTCTATACTTGGCTTGCCCTGTTTTACCTATTTTGCTATCTCATTAGTTGTTGAACTATTAAATGTTTAGCATTACTACTAAACCTTAAATCAAATAACACACCGCGAATTCACATAAGCATTGTATTCTAAGATCAAGTTAAGCATAATAGGTTATTGATGTTAGGACCCCGAAGTATGTATAGTGTTAATGTGAAATAAGCCTAAATGAGGGTTCCTTAGAAGAGGGCAATATAAGGAACCTAAGTAGTCCTAATTAGATAGCCATAGTATTGTAACTGAGTTCTAGAAGCTGTGGAATGTAATTTTACCGATTCTCTCTAATACCGAATCTGTTCTTCACTTACCGACTCTCACTCTAACTCATTACATCTTCTAATCTCACCATGATTTAACCTATCATTTGGTATCAGAGCTTCCAGGAAGTGATTCTACATCACTATATCGATCCAGAGATTGAAGATTACAGAATCTGTACACTCTCAGTTAGATTGAATCAGATTCGGTATATTCGAATTTGATAATTTGACTTTCAGATTCATGTGATAAGTTTAGTTGAAGGTTTATTAGATCTATTAGAAAGAGTTTCGATCATCATTACAGCTTTTTAACAACAATTATGGAGAATCAAGTTGATTTTTAGAGTTCGTGGCTAAAACTCTCGGTATTGATCAATTCCAGCTTGATTCTGTATTTTAGTGAAGGTTTGTGATTTCAGTTGTGATCGTGAGGTGTTTAATCAAGTTTTTGACGGTTCAATTTCATCAATTCTTCAGGTTTTGAAGATTCGATAAACACTCGGTATCGTAACTGCCATACCGAGTCTGCTTCAAAGTTGATAATTCGTATTAAGTGTTGCAGATTGTGGTGTGTTAGTGATTCTATCACATTCGGTTTGATCATACACAGCTAATTGGTGTGGTTTGAGAAAGGATTCGATTGAATTTCTAAGATTCTATACTTAGACTTGGTTTGTCAACTGCTACAGTTGACATTCGGTATCCTTCACATTCGGTATCTTTGATATTTTGTGTATTACTAACTTGTTTCCTTGTGCAGCAAGGTTACCGAATCTAATTCAAAGGAATTGAAGTGTGTTTGAGTTCAAAGTTTTACAGAATTTGACTACCGAGTTAAATACCGAACCAGAGTCTCGGTATCCATCAATTCATTGGTTTTAGGTGTTCTAAGGCTTCAAGTCTTGTGGTTACAGAATCTGGATATGTTACATGTGTTACTGATCAGTTTCTGATACAGAATCAGGTTTACCGAATCTGCTACAGTACTGATTCTTTACCGAATCTCCTACAGTACCGAACCAGATACCGAATCTAACAGTTTTGTTAGATTTTTGTGAACCTTCATCTTAGATTTGTGTAATACCGAATCTACCTCAATTTCAAGATGTCTACCCAAGATACATTGATCATTGGATCAGATTCCTGACCTCCAGTGTTGTTTGATGGCAAGTACACTCAGTGGCTCTACCGTATCACTCAGTACATAGACCACAAGGGTGAAAAAGCAAAGTACATATGGGCTTCTCTGAGAGATGGTCCAGTTGTAGAGTATCATCTGGATACTAGTACGCCAATTCCAGTCTATGAACTTTCTGGTGATAGATGAGAGAGAGCTCAAGGTGACATATAGGCAAAGAACATTGTTATGCAAGCTATCCCGTATGAATTGTTTGAAATGTTGATAGCAATACCACAGCAAAAGACATATGGGATGAGATCAAACCACAGCAAGAAGGTTATGACATGTCCGATGTTACTAAACTGAATAAGGCTCTTGGATTTTATGAAAATTTTCAAGCAGAAACCTGAAGAACCACTCAAGGATACCTACCGTCGTTTCAATGGTGTTCTCAATGAGTTGAAAAGGTGAAAGATTACAAAGGTACACGCGGAAATCAACATGAAGTTCCTTAAAAAGCTCAATGTTGATTGGCTTCCTTATGGAACCATCGTTTGATCTACCAAAGAGATTGACAAGATGACTATTCATGAGCTTGTTGGAGTTCTTTTGCATTATCAACCAGAGGTGTCTAAACTTCAAGAGGTAAGGAAAGATTCTTCTCCGGGTGATCCACTTGCTCTAATTGCCAAAAAGAAGAGCAAATCATTTACTACTTCCAAAAGCTTATCCAAGAAAGTGCTTTTTGAATAATCAACTGATTCCGAAGAGTTGAATCTTTCTGATGTTGATGATTCTCACCTTGAATTAGTCAAGATGGCAGCCATGTTCACCAAAGCCTTGAACGAACACAAGTTCAAAGGCAATCAAGCAATCAACGCAAGAACTCATCTTCTTCCTCCTATTACAAGAAATCTGATCAATCAAAACATCAACGTGCTAATGATTCCAAGAAGGAAGATTCAATCTGTTTCAATTGTGGCAAAGCTTTTCATTACTCTCGTGAGTGCAAGATGCTTAAGAAAAAGGATGTAGCTTACTACAAGAAGAAAATATTGATGGCAAAGATTGTGGAAACTGGAGGAGAGCTGAAACCGGTTGATGATACTTGGTTTAATTGGACTGATGATTCAGATTCAGAGGTGGAACATGAAAACGTTTGCAATGTGACTAAGCTCATCAAAGCAAAGGAAGCAATGGAGAATTCTGACTCAACATCTGATGATGATGAGGTACAATCAACTGAAATCCCAACTGATTTTATCAAAATGCAAAATCACCTGATGAAGAACTTGGTCTCAATGTCAAAAGAAGTTAAAGGTTTAAAATCTGAAAACAAAGTTTTGAAAGATAAAATCAAACAAAATGAGACCAAAACTTCATCATCCAAAACACAATCAGAGATGAATGGATTGAAAGTCCAACTCAGCTCTACGGAAACTAAGTTGGAAGAACTTAAAAAGTCAATTCATCCGATTAAAGTCGAAAGGACTGATTATCGTCTAAAATCAGAACGTCTTGCGAAAATAGTTTAATTCTTAGAAAAAGATCTTTTTGATATGAAAAACCAACATGAACCCACACTTTCAAAGCTAAACAAGAAAATTATTCAATTGGAAAACACCATAATTGTAAAGAACACTGAAATTTCGGTATTAACAAAAGAGTCTTTTCAAATGAAAGCTCAACTTGCTCGATATGAGGAAAAACTCTATCGCATAGAGCAATCTAAAGCTATCATTGATATGGAACTTTCAAAACAAACAATTTTCATGAATATACCGAAAACGATTCATGGTGATAAGTGGGGGTTGGGTTATGAAGATCCTAAGATATTAGACGATGTTTCCAAAAAGATTCCAGGATTATATCATTCTGATTACTTTCAAGCTGGTTTACCTTCTCACTTTATGCATGCATCGGATACTGATTTTGACGATGTTAATGTTAATTGCAAATCTAAAAAACATCATCAAATTAGCTTAATGTATGAAAAAGTCAATGCTAAAATGGGTAAATCAAATCCTGATTTCTTGAAGGAACTTGTTGAAAATGAAAAGAATATGCAACATGATAATTATGTGCCTAAATGTAGACTGGTTTATATTCCTACACTCATGCTAGAGAAATACATTTCAATGCTTGAGAATGCAGTGTTTAACAAACCTAGTTCTAGCATTATTGCCATAGATGAGGTATTTGATGAACCAACTTTTGATATAAAACCAATGCTACCAGCCTTACCTGCATGTTTTGTTTCTGATGATTCTATCTGTGAAGACCTAGTACATGAACTTACTGTCTTGTTTGAGTCAGTATCTTTAGGTCAAACGGCTTCTGACGTTAAGGTAGAACCAAAAGTTGAACCTAAGGTAGAACCTAGAGAGGAAAAGCCTGCAGAATTAGATTTGTTTCATCTAGTTGACAAACTTGAAAAAGAGTACATAGAATTGCAACTTAGATGCAAACACCTGAAACAAATGCTTTAATTGAGTGAACAATTGCCTAAACTTCCTAAGAAAGAATGTACTTATGATTTTAAGGAAGGAGAAGTTTTAGTATCTGCTGAAGATTTATGTCTTGAGATTAAAAGCTTGAATCGAAAGATAGTTCAACTAAAATAGGCAACATCACAACAGATTGCTATGCAAGCACACACATCAAAAATGCTTACTAAGTGTATGAATACTGTTTCTGAGTGTGCTAGCAGGATTGATAAGATGGTTAAGGGTAAATCACAATCGAATGTTTCTAAAGTTTCAACACCCATTACCATTCTTAAAAATCCTTTACAATCTCAATTTGAGAAAAGAGTTTCAAAGGTTACACCTTCACCGCAATTCATTGTGAAGCAGGTACATCATCCAGATGGTTCATGTTCAAGTGAAAAACTTCCTCTGATGTTAATGAAAAAACATACAAAGGAAATTCTTTTAACAAAATCAAAGAAGTCTTCAAAACAAATTACAAGTCCAAAACCTGATTTGAGTGAGTATGATGCAAAGGAATGTAAAATAAAAATGGAAATTTTGCAAAATCAAAATACTCAAATGTCAACTGAAAAGTTTGGACGTCTAACTAACAAAGGTGTTTTTCGTGTCATAGGTTATAATCCTAACTTGAATTACAAGTCTGTATGGGTTCCTAAGTCCACGACTAAGAAAGTAGCAAACCAAACCAAGAAATCTGCTAGTCGACCTAGGAAGTTATCGCATGTTTTTCAATTCTCTTGTGTGAGCAAAACATCTACTTGGAATAAATTGTGTGTAAAGACTTCTGATGATGATAATGTAAAACTTGATATTGCTTATGATGCTTCATGTAATGTGGCTTTAGATGATGCTTTAATGTTTAAATTGCATGCTGCTTTATGTGATACATAGATTTGTGATCCAAAGTTTTTTGTTGGTACTAACCGAAGAGGACCCAAGAAACTTTGGGTACCTAAACTATAGGAAAATTAACATTGATAGGGTTTCAATGTCTGTGTGTGGTACATCGAATCCAGTTGTTCTCGACACATGATGGGCGATAAATCCTTGCTTGTCAATTTTGTTGACAAATTTCTAGGAACGGTTACATTTAGAAATGACGAGATTGCACCGATAACGGGTTATGGAGATTATGTGAAAACTGGCATAACGATCAAATGGGTTTCCATATGTTGAGGGTTTGGGAACATGTGTTTGGCCACCCGTTCAACAAAAGAAAATTCATGGTTATGGCATCACCAGATGTCACACCTGAATTACAAGGGTATAATTCAACTAGTCTCTAAAGACCTAATTGATGGTATTCCTAGCTTTTAGTATGATAAGCATCATGTGTGTCCATCATGTGCGATGGGTAAGCTGAAACGGACTAATCATCCGCTTAAACAAAACCCCAGTACTTCATCGTCTTTGCAATTATTGCATATGGACTTATGTGGACCCATGAGGGCTTCTAGCCTCGGTGGCCGAAAACATGTGCTTGTCATTGTAGATGACTATACACAATTTACATGGATTTTTCTTTTGAGGACTAAATCTGAAACCCCCGCCATTATTATTTAGTTCATCAAAAAGACTCAACGCTCTTTTAACAAACATGTTAAGAGCATTCGAACTGATAATGGGACGAAATTTAAGAATGACCTACTTGATAGTTATTTGAAAGACCAAGGAATTGAACATCAGTTCTCTGCTGCACGAACCCCTCAATAGAATGGAGTAGTCAAACGACGTAATCGTACATTGTGCGAAGCAGCTCGAACGATGCTTGCTTACTCCAAACTACCTCCAAAAATGTAGGGGGAGGCCATTTCAACTTCATGTTATACCCAAAATCGTTGTATCATTAATAAACGTTTTGACAAAACTCCTTATGAGTTACTATATGTAGACGTCCGAATGTCAAATATTTCCGTGTCTTTGGTTTTATATGCTATGTGCTTAACGATTTTGACAGCCTCGAAAAGTTTGATCCTCATGGCGATCAGGCCATATTTCTCGGTTATTCTTCGAACAAAGTTGCTTATCGTATCTATCACAAACGGACAAAGACGATCAAAGAAAGCATCAATGTCAAGTTCGATGAATTTTCGGGAATGGATTTTTAACAACTCGGTTCAAAACCCGATCCTAACCTGGCTACTACTTCTTCCGAGCAAAATTCAATTTTCTTGAAGAAGGGTGTTCTGACGGTTACAACAGAGGAACTGGATATCTTGTTTAATAGTCTTTATGCTCCTCAACGGCATTCAAATGTTCAAGCTGTACCGATTACACCATCACAGTCAACTACTATGGAGACTCAACCAAGTCTCTATGATGAAGATACAACATCAACTGACTCAGCTGTTGCTTCTTCATCCTCCCTCCCACCTCCTGATGATCATCTTGAATCAATTCAAGATACATATGTTGATACAAATCCAATTATTTCTCCAGATACTCAAATGAATCCATTAGACAACGTTACATTAGCACCAGAGGATCATGGCTCAACGTCAACAACGGTTGATGTTTCAATAGATACTACTGATGTACAACCTCTTCCACATAACAACCGATGGACTAAAAGTCATCCAATTGATCTTATCATTGGTGATGCATCTGCTCCAGTTTCAACTCAAAGGGATACTCTGAATATGTGTTTATACACTACCTTTCTTAGTAAGATTGAACCAACAACAGTTGCTCAAGCTTTACTAGATCCAAACTGGGTGGTAGTAATGCAAGAGGAGATCAATCAGTTTGATCATTTGAAAGTATTGCTATTAGTTCCAAGACCAGTGGGTCAACTACCAATAGGGGTTAAGTAGATTTTCAAGAACAAGAAGGATTCTGATGGAATTATGGTCAGAAATGAGGCACATCTTGTGGCCAAAGGATATCGATAACAAGAGGGTATTGATTATGATGAAACGTTTGCTCCTGTTACTAGGATTGAGACTATTCATCTATTCCTTGCATTTGCTTCTCATATGAAGTTCACGGTATTTCAAATGGATGTCAAAACTGCTTTTCTGAATGGTTATCTTCAAGAGGAAGTATATGTTGATCAACCAGAAGGCTTTATCAATCCCATTCATCTAAACCACGTATACTACTTGGAGAAAGCTTTGTAAGGTCTAAAGCAAGCACCGTGTGCATGGTACGAGACCTTAACAAAGTACTTGCTGGTTAATGGCTTCTCTCGTGGAACGATTGATACAACACTCTTCATCCGTAAAGACCATGGTCACATTCTCTTGGTTCAAATTTACGTTGATGATATTATTTTTGGTTCCACATCCCCGACCCTTTGCAAAGAATTTGGTGACCTTATGGCCAACAAATTCGAAATGAGCATGCTTGACCAGCTTAATTTCTTCTTGGGGTTACAAGTAAAATAATTACCAAACGAGATTTTTATTAGTCAAACAAAGTATATCAATGATATGCTAAAACGTTTTAAAATGACTTATTTAAAACCAATGACAACCCCAATGAGAACATTACTGGATGCTGATGCTAATGAGGAACCCTTTAACATTACGCTTTATCGAAGCATGGTTGGCTCTTTAATGTATCTGACTACAAGTAGACCAGACATTACACTTGTTGTAACTGTCTGTGCTCGCTTTCAGTCAAACCCTAAGAAATACCATTCCAAAGCGGTGGTTAGGACTTTTCAGTACCTAAAAGGTACTCCTAATCTTGGAATCTGGCATCCACATGGATCTGATTTCAATCTCACTGCTTATACTGATGCGGATCATGGCGGTTGCCATGTTGATAGAAAAAGCACATCCGGGTCAATTCAGATGTTGGGGAATATGTTAGTTGGTTGGTCATCCAAGAAACAAAACTGTGTTTCTTTATCAATTGCTGAGTCTAAGTATATAGTTGTAGCTCATTGTTGTTCACAAGTTTTGTGGATGAAAACTAAACTCCTAGATTATGGCTTTAAGATCACTAAGACCCCGATATATTGTGAATCACAGATTGCAATTGCCATAACTAGCAACCTGGTTCAGCATTCTAAGACTAAACACATAGACATTCGTTATCATTTCATTAAGGACCATGTTGAAAAAGGAGATGTAGAGTTATACTTTGTGCCTACCAAAGTGCAATTAGCTGATATATTCACTAAACCCTTAGATGAACTTAGGCTAAAGTTCTTGATAAAAGAAATTGGTATGGTAGAGTATAGTGTTTAACTTTCCCTAGCTATATTGGGACTTATACCTAGGATTTTGGTGTTTAGGGGAGTAATACTTTTTTAGGGGGAGCAACAAATATTTTATGCTTTAGATATTATCTTTCAAGGGGGAGCCTTTAAATTTCTGATAACTTCCTGGGTTTATTTTTCAATGGTTACGAAAGGGGGAGGTAATTGATTGATATCATATTTCAAGGGGGAGTTACAAAATTTTCTTGGAAAGATCAAAATGATGTTAACTTTCATTGTATATAACATTTTGAGGGGAAGAAAGGGAGAAAATTAAAAAGAAAATTGATTTTCAAAAAGTGAATTCATAAAATCTCATGTTTTAAATTGAAAATATTCACTTTGGCTTGTATACATCGTATGCAACCCGTTTTAAAATTGGTATCATTGAAGATTTGTACTTCGTACATATTTCAAATTTTTCTAAGTACAAATCTTGTTTTTAGAAAATTCTTAAAATTGGAAAAGATAAAATCCAAAAAGAATTGTTTTCACTGAATAAATGCTACTTTTAGTATTATACCGAATCTGACAACCAACAGTGCAGATTCGGTAAGTTCTAAAACTTTCAAAAATATCTCAGAAATCTTTTTCATTGAAAATATGATAAACTTGAAAATTCGTGTTAAATATTTGTCAAAATTTGAAGTCAAATTGGTTGAATTTTGAAAAATGGACTGCATTCGGTAAAATAGGCCCATTCGGTAAGGCCCAATTTTAAACATCTTTGGTATCTATAAAAGGAGAGTCAAAGTCAAACTTTCTCTCACACTGTTTTAATTGCATACCGAGTCTGATTATACTTAACGAATCTGCTTAATCTACCGAGTCCGTTCTTCTCTTTCTTCAAATCTTTGGTATTTCTTCATTTTAATCAAGTTTAAGATATACATCTTATAGATCTGAGATAACTGAATGATTATAAACCATAAAAGATCAAAAACAACAAGATTATGACACTTAATTTTGAATTAATGTTGATTATACCGAATATGTAACGACCCTGGTTTTTCCAACGTTATTTATTAATAATTATTATTATTAATACGCTTGATTAAACGAATGTATGTTATTACATTTACATGTTGCTTTAATTGCCCGTACTTGAACTTTAAATGCCCGAAACGTCTTTGTGACACCCGGAACTTGCACGAATAATATTTTAAGATATTATTTACATTCATGATTAATTTTATTAATCATTTTAATTAACTAAGGCTTTTAGTTAGTTACTTGGGCTTAAGATGGACTTTTATTGGATTACTTGCTAACTACTTGCAACTTGGGCCTTTTAAGTGTTAATGGACTAGTGTAAGCCCACCCTACTTATATTATGGATTAAACTAGCCCATGTTTACATGTAAGTATGATACTTGAACTTAAACTAGTTGGTTACATAGAATTGGAATATAGTTGGCTCATTATCCCCATGAACACCACCCTTTTATCCAACTTTTTCAAGCTTTTCATTCAAGTGACCAACAAACAAACCTCTTCCCCTTGTTTTTGCTGCAGAATGCCGAATCCCTTGGCCACATTTAGTGGTGTTTTGGTTTCCATTTTTCATTCACAACTTACTTGCATTTCCCTCTCAAATACACACACACAAACTTGCTTCTTTCTCTCTCAAATTCTCTCTTGTTCTTGTAAGTTAACTTGAAGTTTTTCTTCTTCTTTTTCCTTGTGAAAACCGTGGCCTTCATCATCATAATCATCATCATCTTTTGTTGTTTGTTACTTAATCTTGTTGTAGTTTAATTACTTGTAGATTACTAAGTTGTTTACTTACTTACTTACTTGTCTTTCTTTACATGTTTCAAGAATCAACTCTTTAGTTTGAATTCTTCATCTTATATCTTGTATTTATCAAGAACATCCAAGAACATAATCTATCTAGTTATGTTCTACATATTTTGTTTCAAAAGATTTAAAGTTTATAATCTTTATAATTGTTACTTGTGTTCTTGTTTGTTGTATGTTACTAGAATACCACCTTCATGGTTGGTTTAGGCTTATCATTCATTTTCTTTATTTCTTATTGTTAGTTGCTTACTACACATTTGAACAAGGACATGAAACCAACAAGAGCTTACACTTTGGTGCAAGTATCATGGATCCAACACTTGGTTGTGATCTTTCTTAGTGTTCATGAACTTGTTCATAAACTTACATGTAACCTTGGTTCATCAAACACTTACAACACTTGCACTTGAGTTATGATGGACAAACCTTGGTCAAAATGATGTTAACACATCAAAGAGTTGTACACTTTAAGCTATACGCATCAAGGATGAGAACCGTGATGAACATCAAGCACCGAGACAACCGGAACTCTCCAAAACCCACTGTTCTGTCCAAAACCTACTGACCTGATGCTTCTGGAACAGACCAGTAGACCTGGGCTGTTCTAACCTTGATTTTTAGATAGAACTTTTCGAGTAGATAACTTTTCATATAGGACTCGTCTTAATCCGAGTTACGGTTTAGGATTTATGGCCCTCCGATCGTTACCATGTCCTTTAACGTTGTGCAGAAATTTCTGACCTACTCGCACTTAGACCGTCGCCACGGTCAAACCAAGACGAGTTTGCTTCTGTAAATTTTACCACACTTAAGGGACTCATAGACGGAGCCATGACCACTGGTCTCACCTTAATTCAGTAAGGGTAGAGGCCGTGGTGACTGACCGAAGTCAGCCTTTGTTTTAAACGACTTTCATAAACGAGTCTTACTTGTTACCTTTTGTTTAATGATGATTGATGATGACCCTTATGACCTTAATTACGTACTTGTAAACCTTTTGAGACGACTTATTGACTTAGTGCTATTTGACTTAGGTTGAGGACGTTTGGACCGTTACTTGCACACCACTTTCCGACTACTACCTTACCATTACTACTAATCATTGTGAGTTATAGCATTCCCTTTTTACTTTAACTTATTTTGGGAACTGAGAATACATGCGGATTTATGTTTTACATACTAGGCACGAGTACTTAAACTTTATATATGTGTGGGTTATATAACGGCAGAAACATTCCCTTTAGCTCGGTAACGTTTAATCATTGGTTTTTGAACCGTGAACGCGAATCTTAGATATGGATCCATAGGGTTTGACATCCCCACTCGGGCTAGTAGCGCTAGCATTTAACGAGTGTTTAATACTTCGAGGTTATACGCACTTGCCAAGTGCACTTTAAGGGGGTACATTAAACGTTAAGTTAGTTACCGGGTGCCCACGGTTAAGCATATACTTTTACATACTTTTGAAACGCTCGTTGTAGCACTGAAATCTCGTGGCCTACTTACATTACTGTTATACTTAAACTATAGCTCACCAACCTTTGTGTTGACCTTTTTAAGCATGTATTTTCTCAGGTGCTTGAAGTCGCTTCCGCTATCTTACTAGTCGTGCTGTAGAACCCGCTGCCTAGAGTTGTTATCGCATGACTACTTATGTTGCATTCAAACTTTTTACTTATGAACTTATGTTATGTAACGACCATTATGGTCACGTACACTTATTTAATGCTTCTACTTAGCGAAGCATACTTTTGATTTGTAAAACAATTGACGTATGTTATGACGTCACTTTTATTTATAAATGTAAACTCTGTTTTGAAAACGCATATAGTACTTAACCTTGTAATGATCCTGTTGTTGATGGTCCGTACATGATGATTTAGTACGGGGCGTCACATTTGGTATCAGAGCATTGGTTGTAGGGAATTAGGATGCATTAGTGAGTCTAAGACCGACCCGAGTAGGATTCACTAATAGGGCTAATCTACAACTTGTTAGTTTACTTGTTTCCGCTGAACTTACTGCATGCTGCTGCTTACTGTTACTGCTATATGCCGTATGCTACTACGTGATTTCACTACTGCATGCTATTACTTGCTTTCGATTGCATGCTAGTTTCGTACGATTACTGATATTGCCATGCTACTTATTGTTATACATGATTTAAACTGTTGGCCTATTATTTGCTTGCTTTATGACATACTGACATGAAAAATTTATTTTTCCTTGTTCAGATGTCGGACGTTCCACCTACTGACATCCCGAGCGGCTCAGGCCCCGTTGTTCCACCCACTGCTGCACCTGTTGCTGCTGCTGCTGCTGCCGACATTCCGGCCCCGACACCCACTGGCGACCCCGGCGCCTCTAGTTCTGGAGCTAGCTCTAGTGTGCCTATCCCGGCGTCTTCTTCCAGACCCCTTAGGCAACTGGCTCGCATTGGTGGCATGGAGATCCCCGCGGAATTCGGGGAAGGACCCTTCCGTAATCACTGGCGCACACCTTGCCGACGCACTGCCGACGGCCGCTTAGCCGTGATTACGCCAGGCCGACACCGACAGATGTTGGCCGCTTTCGGATATGTTGAGCCACCCGCGCCACCACCGCATGATTCAGACGACGGTTCTTCCACCGATGCTTCTTCAGACGACACCTCATCTGACGACTCCAGTGATGAGGAGGATCCCGCTGACCGACCGATTCAGGCACCTTCTACCCCGCCGAAGAAGCGGTATCGCTTTGCTGGCATAATTCCTGGTCGAACTGTCACTGACGCTTATGGTCGGCGTCGTAGGATCACTGCTCGTAAACGGCTGGTGCCGTACCCCGCCGACCCACAGATATTACCGTCTCCACCCAGAGCCGGACCATCCACTTCAGCACCACCGGCTCCACCTGCACCGCCAGCACCACCTGCCCCACCATCTTCCTCTAATGAGGAAATGAGGCGGGAGATTGAGATTCTCCAGACTCGAGTTACTGAGCTCGAGGAGCAGATGACTCATGTTTTGGACATCTTGTACCCACCATCGCCGTAGGACTTTGTACTAGATTCTGTATTGTAATCTCTTTTTGTAATTTCATATTTCACTTATGTAATGTACGAACTTATTGTAATGTATGAACTTATTATCATTAATGAATGGAATTTGTGTTGTTACTTTGTGCGCAAGTGTTCTATTTACGTTATCATATCATGGTTTTGTGGTACTTATATATGCTTGCATTACTTAATCAACATGTGTTGTGCTGTTTTCATGTTGGTTGTTATATACTATATTATTATTATTTGCATAATGGATTTTGACTTGAGTCAAAATGTTTGTATAGAACATCATGGCCAACGGGAGATCTATCCCCACCGCGGCACAAATTGAGGAAATGATTAACGAGCGAGTCGCTGCTGCACTAGCTGAAAGACAACCCCAAGTTCCACCACCACCGCCTGTCAATCCACCTGTCGTCCGAGATGGGTGTACTTACAAGGAATTCCAAAACTGCAAGCCACACTACTTCAGTGGCACTGAGGGACCCGTCGGTCTCACCAGATGGTTCGAAAAGTTGGAATCGGTATTCAGGGTTAGCAATTGTTCTGAGGCTAACAAAACGAAATTTGCATCTTGCACGCTGTCTGATGGCGCGCTCACATGGTGGAATACCATGGCCCAAGCGAAAGGAATTGATGAGGCGTATGCTACGCCTTGGGAAGAATTTAAATGTGCTATGATCGAGGAATACTGTCCGAGAACCGAAATTCAAAAGATGGAAATCGAATTTATGCAATTGAAAACCGTAGGGAACGACCTTAACAGCTACAACCGTAGGTTTTTGGAATTGGCTCTTATGTGTCCAACCATGGTCACCCCCGAATTTAAGCGTTTGGAGAAATACTTCTCGGGACTTCCTAAGTCCATCAAGGGTAATGTTACCTCATCCAAGCCACCAAGTGTTCCCGAAGCAATGCGCATGGCGCATACTCTCTTGAATCAAATCATCCTTGACGAGCCGGAGAAGGCTAAGTTCGAAACTGTTAGTGGTGAAAAGAGGAAATGGGACAACAACCACAACAACAACAGGGGTAGGAACTATGATCAAAACCCGGCAAAACGACATGAAGGGTTCAGGCAAAACAACAACATACACAACAACAACACCAACCCCAACAACAACAACCGCACCAATCCGAACTACAAAGGAACCTTACCACAATGCAATAGGTGCTACAAGCACCACACTGGGTATTGCAATGTTATCTGTGAGAAGTGCCAACGATCTGGACATGTTGGCAAGGATTGCAAGGTTACCACTTTGAATGTGAAGCCAAACCACAACAACAATGGGCCTAAGAAGTGTTATGAATGTGGAAAGACGGGCCATTTCAGAAACGAGTGTCCTAACAAGCGTAAGGATGGCGGACCACCACGTGCTAGAGCCTTCAATGTTAATGCAAGGGACGCTCGCGACAACCCCGACTTGGTGACAGGTATATTCAAGATCAACAATCTTTTAGCTTCTGTCCTATTTGATACTGGTGCCGATAGGAGCTATGTGTGTAGACATTTTTGTGATAAGTTAGATTGGTCGTTAGTTCCTTTGAAGGAAAGTATGCTTGTCGAGGTCGCCAATGGAAAACTTGAAAAGGTTGACCATATTAGTCGTGGAGCTATTATCAACATAGCTGGTGCAGATTTCGAAATTGATTTGATACCTATCAAACTGGGAAGTTTTGACGCGATCGTCGGTATGGATTGGTTGAGCAAGATAAAGGCCGATGTTATCTGTGGAGATAAAGCACTTCGCATACCACAAGGAGATGGCGAACCACTGGTTATCTATGGAGAGAGATGTACCTCGAAGTTGAACCTCATTAGTTGCGTGAAAGCGCAAAAGATTATGAAGAAGGGACGCTTTGCTGTCCTAGCACATGTGAAAGCGGTAGAAACTGAGGTGAAGAACGTGAACGACGTACGAATTGTGAACGAATTTTCTGATGTCTTCCCAGAGGAATTGCCTGGATTACCGCCGCAGAGAGCAGTAGAGTTTCAGATTGACTTAGTGCCAGGAGCTGCACCTGTAGCTCGCGCACCTTATAGACTCGCACCTTCCGAGATGCAAGAATTACAGAGTCAACTACAAGAGCTATTAGATCGAGGGTTTATCCAACCAAGCTTCTCGCCTTGGGGCGCACCTGTGTTGTTTGTAAAGAAGAAGGATGGATCCTTCCGTATGTGTATCGACTACCATGAACTCAACAAATTGACTATCAAGAATCGATATCCTCTTCCACGAATTGATGATCTTTTTGATCAACTACAAGGATCGAGCGTTTATTCAAAGATCGATTTGCGATCCGGATATCACCAGCTGAGGGTGAAGGAAAGTGACGTGATGAAAACTGCATTCAGGACCCGTTATGGTCATTATGAGTTCCTCGTGATGCCATTCGGTTTGACAAATGCACCTGCCGTGTTCATGGATCTCATGAATCGTGTCTGCAAGCCTTACTTGGATAAGTTTGTTATCGTCTTCATAGATGATATCCTCATCTACTCTAAGAGCGAAGAAGAACATGAGCAACACCTTCGGCTAGTGCTTGAACTCTTAAGACAAGAGCAACTTTACGCCAAATTCTCCAAGTGCGAATTTTGGTTGAAGGAAGTACAGTTTTTGGGTCATGTTGTGAGCGACCAGGGTATCAAAGTTGATCCCGCCAAGATTGAAGCCATCAGCAAGTGGAAAACCCCCACTACTCCAACGCATATTCGCCAATTTCTAGGTCTCGCCGGTTATTATCGAAGGTTTATCGAAGGATTTTCTCTGATTGCGCGTCCTTTGATCGCACTGACTCACAAGGGCAAGAAGTTCATTTGGGAACCCACACACGAATCAGCATTCCAAACTTTGAAGAAGAAGTTAACCTCCGCACCTATCCTATCACTTCCTGAAGGCAGTGACGACTTTGTTGTTTATTGCGATGCATCGAAGAGTGGTTTTGGTTGTGTACTGATGCAACGATCAAAGGTTATTGCCTATGCCTCCCGCCAATTGAAGATTCACGAGCGGAACTACACTACACATGATCTTGAACTTGGAGCCGTTGTCTTTGCACTCAAATTGTGGAGACATTATTTGTATGGAACTAAGAGCACTATCTTCACCGATCACAAGAGTCTCCAGCACATCTTCGATCAGAAGCAATTGAATATGAGACAGCGTCGATGGATCGAGACGCTCAACGACTACGATTGTGAACTCCGTTATCACCCCGGCAAGGCCAATGTTGTAGCTGACGCTTTAAGCCGAAAGGAGAGGACGGCACCTCTCCGTGTTAGGGCTCTGAACATCACCATCCATTCAAACCTCAACAACCAGATCAGAGTAGCCCAAGTTGAGGCTCTCAAGGAGGAGAACATATCTCACGAGCATTTGAACATACTTGTCTCTCGATTCGAGGTTAGAGAGTCTGGACTCCGATGTTATGCCGGAAGAATTTGGGTACCTTACTATGGAGATCTACGAAGCCTGATACTTGATGAAGCACACAAATCGAGATATTCGATTCACCCCGGTGCAGGTAAGATGTACCACGACCTTAAAGAACAGTATTGGTGGCCGAATCTTAAGAAGGACGTTGCGACTTATGTTGGTAAGTGTTTGACTTGCTCGAAGGTTAAAGCCGAACATCAGAGACCCTCTGGGTTACTTCAACAGCCGGAAATCCCACAATGGAAGTGGGAAAGGATCACAATGGATTTCATTACTAAGCTGCCGAAGACGGTGGGCGGATGCGATACTATTTGGGTTATTGTTGACTGCCTCACCAAATCTGCACACTTCCTAGCGATGAAGGAAACTGATACAATGGAAAGACTTGCTCAGCTGTACATCAAAGAGGTTGTATCTCGTCATGGTGTACCTTTATCAATCATCTCCGATCGCGATCCCCGTTTTGCTTCCAGATTTTGGCGTTCTTTGCAAGAAGCCATGGGAACTCGTCTTGACATGAGTACTGCTTATCATCCTCAGACTGACGGGCAAAGTGAACGAACGATTCAGACCTTGGAGGACATGCTGCGTGCATGTGTCATTGATTTTGGAAAGGCCTGGGAAAGGCATTTGCCACTCGCCGAATTCTCGTACAATAACAGTTATCACTCAAGCATTAATGCTGCACCTTTTGAAGCATTGTATGGTCGTAAGTGCCGATCTCCTATTTGTTGGGCCGAAGTAGGCGAAAAGCAAATCACCGGACCCGAGGTAGTTCACGAAACCACGGAGAAGATCGCTCAGATCCAAGCTAGACTTAAGACTGCCCGTGATCGCCAAAAGAGCTATGCCGATCTTAAACGGAAAGACTTTGAATTTAATGTTGGTGATCGTGTAATGTTGAAGGTTGCACCTTGGAAAGGTGTGATCCGTTTTGGAAAACGTGGAAAGTTGAACCCACGATACATTGGTCCTTTCGAGATCTTGGAACGTGTTGGACCAGTTGCATACCGTTTGGATCTACCAGCACAATTGAGCTCAGTTCATCCTACCTTCCATGTGTCAAACTTGAAGAAGTGTCTTGCTGCACCCGAACTCATCATACCATTGGAAGAACTTACTAATGATGACAAACTCCACTTTGTGGAGGAACCTGTTGAAATTATGGATCGTGAGATCAAAACTTTGAAACGCAACAAGATTCCGATTGTACGAGTACGATGGAATGCCAAACGAGGACCTGAGTTTACTTGGGAACGAGAGGATCAAATGATGCGGAAATATCCTCATCTTTTCCCGACTCCTCCATCTACTTCAGCTTAAATTTCGGGATGAAATTTTCTTTAACAGGTGGGTAATGTAACGACCCTGGTTTTTCCAACGTTATTTGTTAATAATTATTATTATTAATACGCTTGATTAAACGAATGTATGTT
Organism: Rutidosis leptorrhynchoides; assembly: GCF_046630445.1. Taxonomy (NCBI): domain Eukaryota; kingdom Viridiplantae; phylum Streptophyta; class Magnoliopsida; order Asterales; family Asteraceae; genus Rutidosis; species Rutidosis leptorrhynchoides. Next base: position 173,567,366 of record NC_092333.1, read on the forward strand.
ATTACATTTACATGTTGCTTTAATTGCCCGTACTTGAACTTTAAATGCCCGAAACGTCTTTGTGACACCCGGAACTTGCACGAATAATATTTTAAGATATTATTTACATTCATGATTAATTTTATTAATCATTTTAATTAACTAAGGCTTTTAGTTAGTTACTTGGGCTTAAGATGGACTTTTATTGGATTACTTGCTAACTACTTGCAACTTGGGCCTTTTAAGTGTTAATGGACTAGTGTAAGCCCACCCTACTTATATTATGGATTAAACTAGCCCATGTTTACATGTAAGTATGATACTTGAACTTAAACTAGTTGGTTACATAGAATTGGAATATAGTTGGCTCATTATCCCCATGAACACCACCCTTTTATCCAACTTTTTCAAGCTTTTCATTCAAGTGACCAACAAACAAACCTCTTCCCCTTGTTTTTGCTGCAGAATGCCGAATCCCTTGGCCACATTTAGTGGTGTTTTGGTTTCCATTTTTCATTCACAACTTACTTGCATTTCCCTCTCAAATACACACACACAAACTTGCTTCTTTCTCTCTCAAATTCTCTCTTGTTCTTGTAAGTTAACTTGAAGTTTTTCTTCTTCTTTTTCCTTGTGAAAACCGTGGCCTTCATCATCATAATCATCATCATCTTTTGTTGTTTGTTACTTAATCTTGTTGTAGTTTAATTACTTGTAGATTACTAAGTTGTTTACTTACTTACTTACTTGTCTTTCTTTACATGTTTCAAGAATCAACTCTTTAGTTTGAATTCTTCATCTTATATCTTGTATTTATCAAGAACATCCAAGAACATAATCTATCTAGTTATGTTCTACATATTTTGTTTCAAAAGATTTAAAGTTTATAATCTTTATAATTGTTACTTGTGTTCTTGTTTGTTGTATGTTACTAGAATACCACCTTCATGGTTGGTTTAGGCTTATCATTCATTTTCTTTATTTCTTATTGTTAGTTGCTTACTACACATTTGAACAAGGACATGAAACCAACAAGAGCTTACACTTTGGTGCAAGTATCATGGATCCAACACTTGGTTGTGATCTTTCTTAGTGTTCATGAACTTGTTCATAAACTTACATGTAACCTTGGTTCATCAAACACTTACAACACTTGCACTTGAGTTATGATGGACAAACCTTGGTCAAAATGATGTTAACACATCAACGAGTTGTACACTTGAAGCTATACGCATCAAGGATGAGAACCGTGATGAACATCAAGCACCGAGACAACCGGAACTCTCCAAAACCCACTGTTCTGTCCAAAACCTACTGACCTGATGCTTCTGGAACAGACCAGTAGACCTGGGCTGTTCTAACCTTGATTTTTAGATAGAACTTTTCGAGTAGATAACTTTTCATATAGGACTCGTCTTAATCCGAGTTACGGTTTAGGATTTATGGCCCTCCGATCGTTACCATGTCCTTTAACGTTGTGCAGAAATTTCTGACCTACTCGCACTTAGACCGTCGCCACGGTCAAACCAAGACGAGTTTTCTTCTGTAAATTTTACCACACTTAAGGGACTCATAGACGGAGCCATGACCACTGGTCTCACCTTAATTCAGTAAGGGTAGAGGCCATGGTGACTGACCGAAGTCAGCCTTTGTTTTAAACGACTTTCATAAACGAGTCTTACTTGTTACCTTTTGTTTAATGATGATTGATGATGACCCTTATGACCTTAATTACGTACTTGTAAACCTTTTGAGATGACTTATTGACTTAGTGCTATTTGACTTAGGTTGAGGACGTTTGGACCGTTACTTGCACACCACTTTCCGACTACTACCTTACCATTACTACTAATCATTGTGAGTTATAGCATTCCCTTTTTACTTTAACTTATTTTGGAAACTGAGAATACATGCGGATTTATGTTTTACATACTAGGCACGAGTACTTAAACTTTATATATGTGTGGGTTATATAACGGCAGAAACATTCCCTTTAGCTCGGTAACGTTTAATCATTGGTTTTTGAACCGTGAACGCGAATCTTAGATATGGATCCATAGGGTTTGACATCCCCACTCGGGCTAGTAGCGCTAGCATTTAACGAGTGTTTAATACTTCGAGGTTATACGCACTTGCCAAGTGCACTTTAAGGGGGTACATTAAACGTTAAGTTAGTTACCGGGTGCCCACGGTTAAGCATATACTTTTACATACTTTTGAAACGCTCGTTGTAGCACTGAAATCTCGTGGCCTACTTACATTACTGTTATACTTAAACTATAGCTCACCAACCTTTGTGTTGACCTTTTTAAGCATGTATTTTCTCAGGTGCTTGAAGTCGCTTCCGCTATCTTACTATTCGTGCTGTAGAACCCGCTGCCTAGAGTTGTTATCGCATGACTACTTATGTTGCATTCAAACTTTTTACTTATGAACTTATGTTATGTAACGACCATTATGGTCACGTACACTTATTTAATGCTTCTACTTAGCGAAGCATACTTTTGATTTGTAAAACAATTGACGTATGTTATGACGTCACTTTTATTTATAAATGTAAACTCTGTTTTGAAAACGCATATAGTACTTAACCTTGTAATGATCCTGTTGTTGATGGTCCGTACATGATGATTTAGTACGGGGCGTCACAGAATATGAGTATGAAATCTTTAATCTTAGATTAAACTCAATTGATTAGGTTGATTGACATGAAATGTTGTCTAATCTGTGTTAAATTGATTGATCTATCAACTGACCGAGTCTGATTACATGTTTAATTGATTGTTTGATGGATTATGTACATACCCAATGTGTTCATTCTATAGTACCAAGTCTGTTCATACAAGTAACATGTTTTCTGATTTAATTGAGTTGTTAATTGATTATGGTTAAGATTTTGCATCATATAAGACTTAATATGCATGTTTGAGTGTTTATCTGTGAATTTTGAAGTTACCGAATCTGTTCTTGGCTTGTTACCGAGTCTGGTGTTTGGTACTTTGAAATAATTTAATTTTGAATTGGAAAAACTTGTGTGCTTATTCGAGATCTTTAAATGAAAGTACAAGCAATTTTGGTTACCGAATCTGGAATATTTCATGAATACCGAATCTGCTTGACACATGTTGAAAAATTGACTAAGTGTTGTTCTGATTCTTTGTGTTACATATTTGATTATGCATGATGCTTTTATAATGTGTTGAATCTTATTTGAATATCATGTTTATCAAATGTTTGTACATAATTGGAATAAAAGTTTTTATAACTTAGAAAATCCATTAAAAAATTAAAATTTGAAAAAGTAAAAGGATTTCAAAGGATATAAGAATAGAGATATGTGCTTTATGATAACATCTTGTGGTCTTCTACTTCTTATTTATACAGCTAAATGGTGAACAATCACTTTATCAATTCTGAAACCAATATTCCATGCAACTACTGGATTGCAATTCTGGAGAGGCATACATTATGGCATGCACTAAGCTCAACTGTTAGTGTGCCAGTTATAGACTTAGAGCTTCTAAACAGAACAATCATGTTTATTAAGGCTACACAACCTACGGCTGCCAATCCATAGGGAGAACCAACTAGATTTGAATTCGAGCTGAGAGGGGTACAAGGATTTAGGAGAATTGCTAAAGCAGACTTCAGGAGGATATTTCAGCTTCCTCTTGTATAGAATGCTCCTGCTCTTCCAGCTACTCAGCAAATGATGAGCTCAATTTTTCAGCTTGGTTATAGTGGAGCTAACAATGTTTCACCAGCTAAGTTTCAAAAGAAGTACTTGCATTCCCGGTGGTATGTGATCTTCTCGATCATCAACAGATGTTTGCTGATGACAAGGAGTGGATCTGATAGCCTGACTGTGCCGATGCTCAAGCTTTTCTACTCATTCACAAGAGTAGAAACTCCAGACTATGCAGAACTCTTGTGGGATCTGGTTCAAGCACAAGAGGATAAACCAAGGAGTTCCTACATTCCTTGTGAAAGGTTTTTCAGTATCTTTATCCATGATGCTATTACTGCTTGGAGAGATGCAAATATTTTTGTACCAGGTACATATGGATTACAGATGAAGAGATTTGGGGAGGTAAAGATGAATACCCCGGTGATTTCTGACAATAGATTCACTGAGCCAATTCCAAATTGGTTAGTGAGACTAGCTGAATCCCATGACGCTCGAATGCGTTCTTATTTTGAGGCAGTAGGTATACCTCTTCTGAACCTGGTACAACAAGTACAAGTTGAACCAGCCGTGGTTCCAGCCCCAGAGGTTGTAGAGGAACCTATAGTTCAACCACCCGGGCTAGCTAATCCTCCACTTAGGATAAACCTTAAACGTTTTAGGGTAGCTCAACAAGCTCAACCCGTGAGGAACAGGGAACCTAGTTCACCTAGGATTGAACCAACCTTTTCCACAACACCTGAGGAGAGCAGTGACACCGATTCATCAGTAACTGAATCATCTCCCGAATTACCAAAGAAGAGGACACGATATTTCCCGGATGAGATGATTCAGACTCCGCCAACCCAACGCGGTACTAGATCTAGGACTTCGACACCAATCGTCTACCAAATAGTTACTCTAACCATTGGTGATACTGATCAAGACCTAGAGCCTATTAGGTCACCATCACCCATCTCTGTATCACATCCAGTAATAACAGTAAGCCCTACGCTAAATGAAGCGCAAGCTTCGGTAGGCATGAGAGCTGAAAGCATGGATGGTAAAAATACCAATCAGCCCATCCAACCTAATCAGGACTTAATAATAAATCCTACCAAGCAAGATGCTTTGGAATCTAAGGAAGTAAAGTCTTCCTCTGCAGTAAAGTCTGCGATGACTCAATCGATTGAGGAAACTCAATCATTGAAGTCCAGAACGGTCGAAGGGGAGCCAAAAAATCTTGAAAAGGCCCCCTGCGTATCGACTAGAAATCCTCTTGCACCTCAACGTACAATAGGGTCTGGAGGTCCAGCTTATCTTGATGAGGGAGATCTGCCACGTCCCATGGAAACGAATCAACCTGAAAATCCTTCAGGATATTTATCAGACTTCCAGCAGACTATTCCTTTGGTTCAAGAAATTGATCCATTGGTTCAAACCACTTAGAGTCTGGAGGATGAGTCTTTTAACTGAAAGAGATGTGCCACCTCATGGTATAGCAGTGACTTCAGGAGTCATAGATAGTAATATCTCCATGAAAGCTAAACCGACGGGTAGTTTTGCTACTCTGTCAGAGTCCCATGAGACTAAGCTCATGGAAGCGGGTGATTCGAAAGAATCTTCGCCGGCGACAACTCCGGTTGTTGCCCAACCTCCATTAGAAGGGGATATCACGAATCTGACTAGTAGTATGTACATCCCTACATATAAGAATAATACCGCACGCTTATCCTTACCAGCCCTCACGGCAACTCAAACAATTTCACCGACATCACCTTCAACAGTTGTTGTTGATACTGAAGCTGTTCATGGTTACACTGTTGTTTCACCAACTGGGTCACCTTCTCGTATTTCAAACAAATATGGATTCAAATATCTCTCTGACAATGAGGTAGAGGAGCTATATCTTTCTCTATTTGCTAAACGAACTGATCTTGATGGAGTTCGCGATACTATGATGATTTATCTTGAGCAAGCAAGAGTAGTTTATCCTTTATCTCCATGTAAGTCACCTGGACCAATTCATATGCCTAACCATGATGATTTCAATCCCGATAATCGTCATGAGGGGGTGAATAGACATGGTTATGGGTCCAGTGGTTTTCAACGATCAACTTATGAAGCTGGTTTGTCTAGTCAACATTGGGATCACGATGTAGTTGAAATATCTGATCTGAAAGTGATGAAATTGAGGAGATTCAATGTGATAGTTTTCTAGATGAATCGGAAGTTCAGAGAGAAGGTGACTCATGGACATTAATGATTATGGATTCAGGTGATCAAATAGAGAATAAGTCAGCTCCAGAGGACAATCGAAATTTTGACAACGTTGAAAATATTTTGAGGGGGTCTAGTGTTGCTAATGAATTTAATGAACATCAATTCGTCAACATAACATCTCCAACCGAAGAATTTGGGATACACTTTGAGAAGCAGATTTTCTCAAATGGCAAAGAAGATACTACGACTCCTCATGATCTTAATGTTCCATTTCAAACTGCAGAAATTGTCCTTGAATGTGATGCTGATTATCAACTTGATGAGGATGAAGAGAAGCTGATTCTTTGTTCACCATTCATAGAACAATAAGCTTACAAAATTTATGGTGACTCTGATCTTGTCCTTGCTGCCTCAATGAGTGTTCTGGGTGCATGGAAATATCATAAGAAATCGGAATATCTCAAAGCTTATCTGAATGTTCGCGACAAATTTAAATTGAAGAATGATGAGAAACTTCAAGAACAGCGGAATTCATAAATCAAAAGCATTAACAACATTTTGATGATTAACAAGGATGGAGTGAAGATGCTACTGTTTTATGTGACAAGAATGGATGATGAGGACTATCAGTTCTCAGAAGTGGATTTTGATAGATTAAAGATGGACGACATTATCTACATCTACAATTACTTGATAGATCTGAATGAATCTACGACAATTTATCATGCTACTGCGATGAAGGCAGTCTACAGATTTATTCTTGACTTAATGAGATGGATGTCTGTTCACGACTTTTAGACGGGGTTGGAATCTGGACACAAAAAGCTCGGAATCAAACCGCCAAATCAATTGATTGAAGAGCTAAGATATATGTCCTTACTTGAAGTAAGTGATTGTCCATATGGGTTTGTGATTGTCAATTCTCATTACACAAAGGTCTTCATCAGTGTGTCAGACTTCAGAAGATACTCAGATGGAACTTTAATGTATGCTTTCAAATATTTGAGATGGAGACTGACCAACAAATGCTATTCATCTGAAGATAATGAGATTGTCAAATATATTCTCACGAGATTGAAGAGTCGTCTCAAAACAAGAGTGAACATAAGAAGATATGAGAGTCTCAAAGGATTCAAATCTAAAGTTCACTTCAGAGGAACAAAGTTCCTTTAGATATTTCAATAGGATTACATTGTAATTTTCACATTTAACACTAAGGGGGAGATTGTTAGGACCCCGAAGTATGTATAGTGTTAACGTGAAATAAGCCTAAATGAGGGTTCCTTATAAGAGGGCTATATAAGGAACCTAAGTAGTCCTAATTTGATAGCCATAGTATTGTAACCGAGTTCTAGAAGCTGTGGAATGTAATTTTACCGATTCTCTCTAATACCGAATATGTTCTTCACTTACAGAGTCTCACTCTAACTCATCACATCTTCTAATCTCACCATGATTTAACCTATCAATTGAGATTATGCTTGGGTTAAAATCACTTAAAACCCTCAAACTATCGAAATCACTTAAGATAATCGGTACTACTATGTTGACTAAAGGCCAATTGAATCCAACCTAGATCAAGAACACAATCACTTGAAATTCCTAAGCTAGTTGTCTAGATCACTCAAGGTGTTGAAGCACACATTGATTCACTTCTCAAATCACTAAGAGAGCTACTCAACATATGTAATCAAAGTAAAGCCTAAAATAAACTCATAGCAATGGATCTTTAGCTAAAAAAATATCACATGATCATGTAATTCATTCAAACAACATCATTTCATTGATTTTTGGGGCAAACACTTGCATTAGAGATTCATAGATAAGCAAACACAAGAGATTTAGCCAATCATGGCTAAGATTAAACTAATAATAAGCATAGAAACATAAACAATCATCATCTTAAACTTATTACAAGCAATAGATTCAAAATATGTAAAGTAAAGTGGAGATTACAACCTAAAATGTAAAGATATGAAGATGTAGAGTTAATCTATGATGGATCTTGAGCTAGCTTCCTTGAATCCACCTTCAAGCATCAATGGATGATGAAATTGGGGATTTGTAGGTGAAGTTCGGAGTTGGAATAGCTGCTCTATAAAGACACATACTAAAAATAACCTAATCTTGTTCCTTTTATAGTGCTGAAAATCTGGGCTAAAACAGTCACAGGAGCACCGCTTTTGACACAGGAGCGGCACTTTTGGTTTAAGTGAGGAGCGTCGCTTTTAATCAGGAACGCTACTTTTGGCTTCATTCAGGGGCGGCGCTTTTGATTTAGGAGCACCACTTTTGTCTGGATAGGAGCGACGCTTTTGGCTGTAGGAACGGCACTTCTGTCCATTGGTGGATAATGGAACCAAAACGTGCATAAGAATGTCGCTTTCTAGGTAGGTACGGTGCTTTTGGTCCACAGGAACGGCGCTCTTAGTTACGGAGCGGCGCTTTTAATGCTGAATTCTGCACTTGTCATTTCCTTAGCCACTTTTGATCAAGATTTGGTCAATTTTACACCAAATCAAGTCCTCAGCCCCCAAATTACCATTTAGCTCAATAGCATACAAAATAGGCTCCAAAATCATCAAAAACCGAACAAAGTGAGGGAGATATCTCGAGATAAAACATGTATAAATGGAGCGAAATCAGATACATTAGGAACATTAGGGACAATGTCCATGTAAGTGTGGGATGTTGGTATAATCTTTTTATGCTGAATTTAAATAACCCCATCACACAAAGATTCTGAGTTCTTAAGCCAAATTCAAAATTTTTAACAAAAGAAAGCCTTTCCGAAAAAGTACTTTCGAAAACCTAAAGCGTTTGTAAATAAAATTAAGGCTTAAGTAAGGTAGAAATCTTGTTGGGAACAACCGAATCTCTAATAGAGCATTGCATGACTAGGCATTGTCGACCTAAATTGATTATGGTGAGGCACCCAAGTAAGACCATATGAGCATTCATCTTTAATGCTTCACTACTAGTTTAATACCCGCGAATTCGCGGGATTATGAAAGTAAATTTATTAATATATATATATTCATGTTCAAACACAGGATCGATTAAGGTAGTTTGTAAAGATTCAAAGAGGATATAAATAATATAGTAAGGACAAAATGATGCAATCAATGTGTAAACAAAATGTTTATCTCCGACAAATACATATGAATATAGGTATGTATGAAGTAAACATGAATTAATTAAGATTCAACTTTCAATGTAACCTTAGAAAACATAGGAATAAGAAAAAAAGAGTATGAGCTCATCCATGTACACAACCTGCATATGTTGTCAAAAACAAAAATGAGTATGACATAGTACATGATGGTAATTCGTAGATGTAACAAAACAGGGCCAAACTTATATATCGAAGTAAGCAAGCAATGAGGTTGATTATATACTGAAGATCAACCAAGCATTACTTTTGGTCATGCTAGTTTCATCTAAGTTGGGTTTACATCTGAACCAAGAGGCATATACATCCAAATTCTAACTGCTCATTCAAAATTATTGACACATAGTATTTGTTACAATAATACAGCTATGTTGATGCATTATTGACCATAGATATAACCCATCAAAATAATATAGAGCGTATAGCTGTTGGTTTTGTATTATACATTTTTGACCTTAAAGTGACCATTTTGACACATACCGGCGGTGACCCGTAACCAATTTTCTAATACAGTAATGTACGACTAATTTTATGAACATTTATTTTTGAAATGGGACTGCTCGAGTAATGTTTACCTGTAATGGGAGTTAGTTTAGCTAAGTTCAATTTCAATAAACAGAAGCTCCTAATTGATTTTATTGAATAACGTAATAACAGAAATCTAAGCACACAATTTTTGATAAATCAGTTTTCAATGGATTGTTCAAGTACTTCTTAGAAAGTTTAGTCACCATGGGTGATCCCAAACTGCTGTATGTTCAAATAAAAAAGTTATATTATTTTCGGACACTATGACATTTTGTAAAAATATGTATATCACCTTTGTGTAAAAAAGTCGTTGTCAGCCGAAACCAATAAAACCATTTTGCAACCTAAATCTAACGTTTTGGTATAACTCCCCGAGTAAATGATTTAAACACAACCATACTCTCATGACTTTTCCTCTGCGAACCTTAAAGCGTTGGATTATAGAAAGTAGAATGTAAAATTAAATTTAACTAAAAATAAACTAAAAACCACACCTGGAATTTTTATATGCTTTTGGGTCACTTGGACTTAATGAAGGTGAGCCAATTTTTCCTGAAATATAAGAAAGACACTTACATTATAATCAAGTGATCATATATTTTCATATCAACATCATCATCATTTTCATAAGATTACCTAGCTAACTTGCCATTAAGGAAAAATTATTGTAATGGAATAATACATATGTTTAAGGAATTATAAGAATGATTTAGTTCATTATATAGTGCGCAATGAACTTTAGTTGATTATTCTAGTATGATTTATAATTTTAAAATATACACCGTATATCATAAAAAAGAACAAAAAATGGTTGTAGGTCAAGCTAATCCAACTCATTTTAGTGCACACCAATTATATTTATTTTTGACCCGCCCATTTTGCCACATCTACCATTTAGGTATATTTTTATCACCAATTCCATTTTACTATTGCCATTTTGATATCTAATCTAAATGTAGTATAATAAATAAAATAATAATAAAAAAACCCACATTATGCAATGAAGCGATGTAAAGCGAATTCAACTTTGCAAAAAGGCAAAAGAAAAAGTTAACAAATACTTACAAATAAGATAGCGGTACACTAGGATCACTTTCATTCGAAGACTAAACGTTTTCAGTAGAACACCATAAGGTTGACTATCTCTTTCGATTTCTCCCATCATTGTTGCATGAAATCACAAATAACACAATGATGAATAATATGAAGAAATATTGAGAAAATCAAGAACTGGAAAGTAAACCTATCCTTAAGAGATTCATAAAGTATATATTTGGGTTAGTACAACAAACCACCTCTACAGTTGCCGGAATTCATGAAGTCGAACGCTTTTAAAAATGATTCCACACTTTAATTTTAAGAAACCGATCTTAAGATTAAAAGCTTCTAAAAATGTTCAATTAACTCATTATACATCTCACAATTTCCCTACAATTAGAATGAAATAGAAACAAATAAACCTCACAACTAATTCAACCATGCAACAAACAGATATACGTAAATCGAGATTTTAAATTAACAAAAAAAAGAATGATCTCCCAGTTATACTCAAATAGCTTGAACTTGTCATCAAATTCAATGACTGCAAAATCTGTAAGATCAAAACAACTTCATTTTATAAATATGAACCAAGGAAATGTGACCAAGCCTTTACCTCAAGAAGCCCGATATTGTTTCCCTGTTAACAGTGAAGCAAACATGAAATTAATGTAAAAACCATGTGACCATTAAGAACTGTTATTAAGATTTATACCTTTTACCAAATAATAATATACAAAATTTAAAGACACGAAACAAATAAAGATGATACAAATTGATACATGGATGTCGATGAGGATCATCTTTAATGGTGTAGCTTGATTCGGGTTTGAAAAATGTTTTCTTCCAAGTGACAAAGACTTTCACTTTCACGCTCCAGCCAGTTCTTTCATTGTTGATATCGTTCAAAGGTGAGGACTGATCGACATGAGTCATTATTTGTGGTTAACCAAGACGATTAAAGAAAGTGGTATACTCAATAATAACTACTGATGGTTAGTATTTATAGAGTGTTTACTCTAACTTCCGAATAAATACAAAGTAGGGAAATTTCAATTTAAAAAAAAAAAAATTAAGTAAAGCAGTTAATATACAAATTAATTTTAAAGTATTTTAAAATTGACAATTTTGATGCACTTCCAAAACTTTAAGCATGATTTTGTAACTGTAAATCACTAAAGGGCTACTTCTTCAAATTCGTTATCAGTTGACAATATCTGTTAGTATCATAGAGATTTGATTTTCAACTCAAAACTCACGAAATGCATATGAAAATCCAACTAAAAAATAATAAACATGTAATGGATATAACTATATACAAAAAAAATAAAAAACCATTACAAAACCTGTTGTCGATGAGTTTCCGACACTCTCCAAAAATTATGGTTCTTTGAGTACAATCCATTTCGTCTTCCTCTTCTCAACATCAATTAATGAAATTGGAGATGAACATGGTGATGATAAGGTTGTATGACCCGATTTCATTGCCGGATTCGAACGCAAATAGAGACTTATTTGTATATTCGAAAGAATGGATACGAACACATTGGATATGAATCAGATTTGTATCATATCATGGGCATGTGTGTAAAGATCCAGTTACTCTGAATTTGTTTCCAATTGGTTTTTGAAGTTAGGGTTTTTTTAGACGAAATTAGGGTGTTTTTGCTGTTGTTTGATTGTGAATGAATTCAATTTTTCATAACCTTATTTTCCCATGTTGTCCCGCTACTTTTCTTTATGTCAGGGCAAAATCAATGTTGAAATTTACCATAATTTTTTTCTCCGATGACTGCAGAACTAACATAAATCGATAGTTTGAGAGGGAATAGAGAGCAATTTTTTTTTCAAATCTGTAGTTTGAGAGAGAAGAGAGCGGGGTTTTTTTAATCTGAAATTGGGGAAATGGATTGTAGCAGTTGTAACTTGTAACCGCGTATTTGTAATCCGGGATTAAAGATGTAATTAGAATTAGATTAGATGGAATTTTTAATAAGGGTTAAATAGATAAATACAATTAGTCTTAACTTAGATAGATTAGTCCAAGCTAAGATAAATTCTAGCCATTAGATCAACTTTTTTAAGGCATGTGATTTAATTTGAAAGGAGTTTTTTGAAAGGATGTGATTTAATTTGAAAGGAGTTTTTTGAAAGGAGTTTTTTGAAAGTAATAACTAATATAGGCTTTGTTTTAATAGGAAGAGAGGATTTTTTGTTGAGAGTGCCGATTTCTGTACTCAGAATCAGAACTTGCACTAGATCTGCATTTCAAGTAATGAAATGTGATTCGTGTATAATCAGAAGAGCTAGCCATTTGTAAAATAAACCTTTCACCCCTTCCACCACCTCTACCACATCAAAACATCATCTACATCATCTTTACTACCATTCGAAAAAATCCAGAAAATGAGATTCCTTCTAAAAACCCGATGTTGTAAACCTCTCAAGTATCATTGCAAAGGTCTTGAAAAAGTTTACCGAAAGAAAATTTCTCGAGATAAAATCTCCAAAAAAAATTGTATTTTCAAAGTTCTGAGAAAAGGAGCAGAACTTAAAAAGGGAAACGCCGAGGAAGAACTTGAGCGCAAACGCCTATCACCCCAAAAGGATTTGAGTCTTTATCAAGCCTATGACAATGGGTGCAACAGACTGGCTAAGAACAAATTCATTTCTTAGATCTATAGGAAACCTTAAACACTTGTATGATTCAAGTGACCCGTGAGAGCTACCCTAAGTCTTGTAACCTCCCCGCATGCTTGCAGAGATAGTTTCAACCCTGACATAGATAACTCACCTTATTTTTTGCCCTTATAATAAAAAGCAAAACGCTTAGGCTAATAGAAAAGAAACTCCGAAAAGATTTCTTAAAGTAAAAACGAGAAGTTTTCTTGAGGACAAGCAAAGTCTAAGTATGGGATATTTGATATCGGCTAAAAAGTCACGTTTTTACCCCGGTATTGAGGCCCAAAAATAATAAAGTTCCAAGCTTTATTGCCAAAATACCCGCTTTATCAGATGAATTTGAAGATTAAGTAATTACGAAGACGGTGTAAAAAGAATCAAGAGAATCGGAGCTAAAACGAAGATTCTATGGTGAAAACGGTTAAAGACGAGAAACCAAGCTACGGTCAAAGAAATCAAGTTACGATCCAGTGAAAACAGCAATCTAGGGCAGGCCATACAGCCTGCCAGTGTAAAAAACGATCTGCCATATGGTTTGGGCAAACGACCATGCAAAACGGCTTGCCAGGCCAAACGGCCTAACCATACGTCCTGCCATACGGCCTGCCAGCCGTATGCAGGCAATTTTCAAGTCTATTTAAAGGGATTTTTTCATCCATTTTTACACACACTTCAATTCACCTCTCTCTCTTTCTCTCTCTCTCTCTCTCTCTCTCTCTCTCTCTCTCTACAGTATTAGTCATACTATCAAGGTCTTCGACTCCGTGCGGGAATCCTAGTACCCAGAGAAGAATGCTGAAGATTGTATTAGGAGCGGTCTGGAGTTCGAAGTTGTCACTTTCGTATTCGGAACTCGTTTAATCTACTAGTACTTCTATCCGTTGTCTTTATATAAAGTCTTTCATTATTATGTAGTGTGATATTGTTGCCATGATTAGCGAGTAGTTATCTTTTAGTGTATGCTATGATGTAGTCAGTTATAATGCCAAAATAATATTATGGTTTGTGTATGTTGTTGAGATGCTTTACGATTATGCTTTAAACTCAATCGCTTTTCCAACTAATAGAATGTAGTTATCGGCTCTGCTATTGGGAAGTCACGAATTTCGATTCAGAGTACACTATCTGTGTCACCCCTTGGTAAGAGAAGTTTATCGGATACAGCGTAAGTTTGACTGAGGCACACCGGTTGTAGTAAGTCCACCGAGCCTTGGATTCCGACTGAGGACTCTTTCGTAGTGAAACATCTAACTAGACCCATAGTACATTGTCGGTCCTAGACCATGCTAGTATAGTCACCAAGCATATGAACTTCATACGTGCACGCTAAAGCACAACGGTTGTTGCAAGTTGTACCTCTGCTAAGTAAGGCCATGGAATCCGGTCAGTGCTGATTAGTACACTTCAGCATAATGTGCTCTCAAGCATTGCACCCCGCTTGAGGGATTCTTAGTTAATTAAGGAACTGTTTGTTTAAATACATAAAGGATTGGATCGATAGGATAACCGAACGTGTTCATGGAAGTCAAACCTGACTTGGTGTAACGACCCTACTTTTTCCGTTATCTTTTACCGTTAATTATTTAACGACTATTAACTATTATTCGTGCCACGTCATTTCTATGACCTATATTATTATTTTTGTAATAATATATTAATCATTACGTGATAAGTAAATATTTGTATTCATATTTTAAGTTATACGTTTCTACGTGTCGCGGATTTCTATCCGGCGAATCGTTTCGGTTTTCAAACCAACGGTCAAGCTTTTGGGATTTTAAGTCCTAATTATTTTAAATATGATATTTTAATGTCATATGTTTATATATAGTGTTTATATATATATTTTCTCGCGTATTTGTTATCTCTCTGAATTTTCAATCGTGTAGTCGTGTTTTCGCGTTTCGGGTTTCGTTTGAGCGTTCGGGCCACAAGGAATTAACATTATAACAAGCTGGGATAGTGGGGCCCACCCCCATTCTTTGGTGCACCAAAAATACAAGGGGAGGGGGTAATGTTGACAAACTTTGATACTTGTGATGTAATTTGATCAAAACCCTCACTACTCCTCATTCCACCCTAATTTCATTTTTGAGAAAACCTCTCCTCTTCCTCCCTAATCATGGCCGTCACCACCACCATAAACAATCATCATCATCTTCATCAAAACAAGCTTGGATCATCAAATCAATTACATAAACGCGTTCCTC
This sequence comes from Rutidosis leptorrhynchoides, assembly GCF_046630445.1. Classification (NCBI taxonomy): domain Eukaryota; kingdom Viridiplantae; phylum Streptophyta; class Magnoliopsida; order Asterales; family Asteraceae; genus Rutidosis; species Rutidosis leptorrhynchoides. Next base: position 173,582,862 of record NC_092333.1, read on the forward strand.
TCGTTCTTCTCTACGCAACCATATCTCTTGATTCTTGATTAGGGTATAAACCCTAACCCTAGCTTTTCAATTTTTCATTTATTTTTCTGATTTTATATGTTATATTAATAGTATGATGAGTATATGTTATTGTATTGTTGATTGTATGCGTAGAAATGCTCGTTAATTCATGTTTTCGGTTTGATTGTTTTGGGACAGTGGTTTGTTTGATCTTTTCTGTAAAAATAACTGATATAAAAGTGAAATTAAAGTGTCTAGATGAGTTCCTCTCATAAAGACATTAATTTTATACTCCAAATTCATGTTATTTCGAATCCCGGAGCTCTAGATATGATTAAAATGGTGTTTTGTTGAGATTAAAATGTGAAAACGAATTGAATCAGGTATGGTCCAACTTTGTGATCATTTTTGGAGTCTTTAGGGTGTACTAGTGTGTTAGGATTGATGATGGGATAAACTTTCATGTTCGGGTCATCGAAATCCGAGCCACGGATCACCCGGTATGACTAAAACATGTTTTTGAACGGATTAGAGCTCCAAGTTGAATAATGGCTGTAGGTCACGACTTGGTGGCTGTTCTTGGGGTGTTCTTGAGCACACTAATGTGTCGGATGGGTTGGTTAGGCGAAGATATATATAAGACTCGCCGAAAACTGATTCTCGGGGCTCAAGTTATGACCCGATGAACTTTTAATTAAAACTTATGGTTATTAATTATGACTTATGATATAAATAATGAATTTCATTATTAATAAATTACTTATGATATAAAAAGTAATTAATTTAATTTAAGACTTATGATATATATATTTATTATATCATTTGATAATTACTTATGATTTAATTAAACTTTTAATTAAACTTATGATTAATAATACTTTTATCATTAATGAAAAATTCTTGTGATAAGTATTAAACTTATATTATGAGATTATTATAATAAGACTTATAATAAGTATTAATTAATTATTTAATTATTATAAGTCTTATTTATTATTTAATTATAATTTAATTATTAAATACTTATGATTTAATAATTATAATTAAAAACTTATAATATGATTAATAATTCATTACTAATTAATAATACTTATGATATGATTTAAAATCTATTATTAATTAATAATACTTATATTATGAATAATATTTAATTAATTAATTAAATATTATGTTATATTAATTATACCATTTAAACTTATGTTAACTTTAATAATTCATTTTAATTTAATTAAACTTATGTTATGACATAGTTATACATATATGACTTTAAATAACATCATAACTTATATTATTAATATAACTTATACTTTAAAAATTAATGTTGACTATGTTTGACCAAGGTTGACTTTAGAGTTGACTTTCGGTTGACTTTGACTTTCATTTGACTTTGTTGACTTTCTAATTAAGGAAACTTTCCTAACTTATAAACTTTCCAAAAATAGCAACTTTCTAAATATGGAAACTTTCTAAATTTGGGAACTTTCCAAAAATAGAAACTTTCCTAAAATAGAACTTTCCTAAAATAGAAACTTTCCTAAAATAGAAACTTTCCAAAAATGGAAACCTGCTAAAAATAGAAACTTTCTAAAAATAGAAAGTGTGTGTTCGTACGCTGTTCCGATCAAACCGTTGCATGTTGAGTGTTGTTCTATGTCTACTTGCAACATGTTCAATAGTAATCATACTAAGACTTGACCTAAGTTAGTTATTTATATCGACCTGCTTTATTTATAGGTCAGCGTTGTGATCATTCTTGATCACTTACTTCATTTGATGTTCGCATTTTTGTGTGGTTACTTCATTTGCTTTAAGGTGAGTTATAGTCCCATTTTTTTATTTTAAATCTTTTGGGATGAGAATACATGCATTTTATTTTTCATATTGGACACAAGTGGAAGTTGGTTTAAATTATTCATTGTGAGTCGAACAAAAATATTCCCTAATCTAGTAATTGTAATTACTGGTTTCTACTGGTGAACGCGAATCCTATGGATAGACCTATCGGGTTTGACAACCCCATTTCGAGCTAGTCGCGCTAGCAATTTATAATCGGAATGTTTAGTACTTCGTATTTAGTTGAAGATACACTTGTTCAGTGTATATTATTTATTGTATTTGGCAAGGGTAAATAAATGGTTAATTGGTTACCAGGTGGCTCACGAAAAATGGAATAATGTTTTTATATGTTTTCTAGCATATAATTTTGTGGTCCAAAAAGGAGTTTTTATGTTTTCAAACATAAATTTTTATGGTTTAAATTAATTATTGTTTGCAATATTAAACCTATAATTCACTCAACATTTTTGTTGACAGTTACTCGCATGTTTTATTCTTAGGTTCATGATTGATTGCTTCCGCTGTGCTTAGAGAGTCTGCATATTTATGAAGGCAGCTTTTGTTAAACATTAACTTGCATTCTATTTTGATACATTTAATAGTGAATGTTGTTGACTTGTTTTGGTCAACTTTTGGTTAAGTAATAATGTATATTTTTTTCTAAACTTACACATTCTGGTAGGTTTTCATTATAGGAAATCATTTTTAAATAAGGAATGCAAGGTTATTTATCAAATTCATATAGATTTATGATCAAGCTGTGGGACCAAGATAACGATGGTCGTCAAGTGTACTTTAACGGGTCGTTAAAGTTGGTATCAGAGCCTTGGTTGTAGGGAATTAGGCTGCATTGATGTCGTTACCCGTGTCAATAGGGTGCATTAGTGAGTCTAGTCTACAGCCCGATCTATAATGTATTATTATATGTGATTATTTGTATCGTATTGGTATATATATTGTTTTCATATACGTACATCTCCTTCTTATGTCCTGAATCCGTGAGGAACTCCCATTCCGATTTAAACGTATTCTCTGACTCATACGAGGTAATCTTTTTAAGAACACCTCAGATAGTGAAACCGAGGAATGTCATTCTTGACTTCTGAAATTCACGATATTTCTATGTCATCTATTATGGTTATGTATATAACGTTTGAGTTATATCACGCGAGATGTCATTCTTGAATTCTAAATGCTCGGCATTTCAATGTCAGCTATTATGTTTAGGTATATAACATTCTTGTTATATTACGTGCCTTTGTGCCGTTGTGCTTTGGTGCTTTGGGTTGCGAACCGGAAACGTCATTATTGACATTTGAAGATTTTGAGACTTCAAAGACATTTTTATGTCATCGTTACTCTTATTCTCTACTTTTGATGTTTTTTTCTCTTGTGCTATCCTTAGCACATTGCTTAAGAAATCGTTTTAGAGAAATTGTGTGGAAATTCGAGGTTGATCGCGGGTACTGACCTCATGTAGTGCTATTGGAATGGAACTATGAATTATTATAATATAATGGCGTCAGACCAACGTGATTATATTACGTTAATTCATAAAGAAGTCCCAATATTGTGACATGAGGAATAGAAAGCGAGTCAAAGAAAATTTTTACACTGCTCATTCAGAAATTCTGATGTATTACATGGGTAGGGAAAATATTCATTATCTTATTTGTTGATATACGAGAAGCTCGTTTTAACCAGATTATCTATCTCATGCTCTATCCTTCATAACTCGCTTGTTAGCAACAGCTTCGCTCGGGAACAGTTTTGGCCCAAGGACTTATGTCCTGATAATAGTCAACACAATATTTAAGTCATTGGTTTTCATGACCTCGTAGCATTTGTTGATTAGATGTCGCAAGACGATTCAAGTCATTCACCCGATCTTCTACGATCTTACTTCAACTCGTAACCCATGAATTACGGATACCTTGCTTTTCATCAAAATTTCTACACATTTGTTTAATTAGGCGGTCCTCATGGGATTTATGGACAAATAGAAGTAGTAAGATTTTCTGTCATGTATGCAATTTATAGAATCATATTTGTACATATAAAATTAAATGAATAAATTTACCCTTAACTTATTGGTTAGTACATACTAAATCATACCTTCAAATTATTTTAAATCCAATCCTTTATTGCGTTGATTAATTAAGTCAAATTGTTTTACGTATAATGGTACACGTAATACATACTTCTAAAATTACTAAGAACTTCATTCCATTTATGGGGTTACATCAGACGTTTAGAGCTTTTTCAAAACTTCTTTGAATGATTATATTAAAATTTTCGCATTACTCTGCAGTGTGTTTGGATCACAATTCTTCTCATCCTCCATTTAAGGATGAAACTTACCATTAAGTTCATTGATAAAAACTCTTACGCCACTTTGAATGCCGGTTTTATAAAATTTGTTGGAAAGTCTTTGCGCTCATAAAATTTTCCTTCTTATGGTTGAACATGGCCAAAACGCGGACCGATAAATCAATTTTTTGGGGTACACTCGGTGGTCACCGTATTGTAGAAAAGGCACTAGGTGGGTTTCTACCCCAACTGTTGTTATAGTGGGTATCATGGATATATATTACACTAGACCGTTTGAGGAGTTTCTACTCTCGATATTCACGGCTTACCGCAACACCCTTGTAAACATCAATCCTAGGATTCAATACTTTGAGGTGCACGAAATCATTTTTGGAAATTCATTTCACCTGGAGTCGACCAGTCTATACAACCCATGATTCACGTTTCTTTTCATCAGCATGTAAATTTAAGAATATGGATGAATCCTAGATTTCCTCGCTTATTGTACAAGGAAGTTAACTCTCATTGAAATATCACACCTTTCGTATGTCTTCCTTTCGGAAATGTAATGAAATTTACTTTGAAGACCATGATCCTCGTCATCTCCTTTGAGAGAATTGCCTTAAATATCTATGCCACTGATGTGACTACTCCATATATTTCTTCCTTCATTGTTGTAACTATATTTCATTCGTCCCAGTTCGTCCCCTTGGGGAGCTCCTGTTTTGTTTGTTAAGAAGAAAGATGGTTCGTTCCGATGGTGTATTGGTTATCCCGAATTGAACAAGCTTACTGTTAAGAATTGTTACCCTCTTCTGAGAATTGATGATCTGTTCGATCAACCCCAAGGTCCGTCCATTTATTCTAAGGTTGATCTTCGTTCTGGTTATCACCAATTGTGCTTTAAAGAAACTGATATTCTGAAAATCGCTTTCCGTACCCGTTATGGTCACTACGAATTTCTTGTTTTGCCGTTCGGATTGACTAACAAACCTGCTATGTTCATGGACCTCATGAACCGTGTCTGTAGACCTTATCTGGACAATTTGTTATTGTTTTCATCGATGATATTCTTATCTAATCCAAGAGTGATCAAGAGCACGAAGATTAGTGCTTGATTTGTTAAGAAAAGAAGAGCTGTATGCTGAATTTTTTTTAAGTGTGCATTCTGGTTGAAAGAAGTTTAATTCCTTGGGCACGTTGTTAGTAAACAGGGAATTCAAGTTGATCATGTCAAGATTGAGCAAATGAGAAGTGGGAAACTCCGAAGACTCCTACTCAGATTCTGTCAGTTCCTAGGCTTAGCAGGCCATTATAGAAGGTTCATTCAAGATTTTTCATGAGTAACGAAACCTCTGACTGCTTTAACGCATAAGGGGAAGAAGTACGAGTGGAAGAGTGAACAAGAGTCTGCTTTCCAAACTCTGAAGAAGAAGTTAACTTCTGCACCGATATTATCACTACCTGAGGGTAATGATGATTTTGTAATCTATTGTGATACTTCGTGTCAAGGCTTTGGTTGTGTTTCGATGCAGCGAAAGAAAGTCATTGCTTACGCGTCACGTTTGTTGAAGATTCATGAACAGAATTATACAACCCATGATTTAGAATTGGGAGTTGTTATGTTCGCATTCAAGAATTGGTTACTTATATGTGGTCAAATGTACAGTGTACACTGATCACAAAAGTCTTCAACATGTTCTTGATCAAAAACAGCTAATTTGAGACAGCGAAGATGGATTGAGTTATTGAACGAGTATTATTGTGAACTCCTCTATCATCCGGGAAGGGCCAATGTTGTGGCCGATGCTTTAAGTTGAAACGAGAGAGTTAAACCTCGTAGGTTTAGAGCCTTGAGTATGACCATTTGAACTAACCTCGCTAGGCAGATTCTTGAGGTACAACAAGAAGCCTTGAAGGAGGAGAATTTTGTAACGGGAAGGTCCGAGGCTTGAGTAAACAATTTGAGGTACGAACCGATGGTACTCGGTATTTTGCGGGACGTCCTTGGGTTTTGAAGTTTGGTGATATGCGATAACTTGTTTTAGATGAGGCTCATAAGTCCAGGTAATCTATTCATCCTAGTTCAGGAAAGATGTATCATGATTTTAAGGAGCTATATTGGTGGCCTAATTTGAAAGCTGATGTGGCTACGTATGTGGCCAAGTGTTTGACCTGTGCTAAGGTTAAAGCTGAACATCAGAGACCATTTGGACTTTTGGTGCAACCTGAGATTCCCGAGTGGAAGTGGGAAGGTATTATGATGGATTTTATTACGAAGTTACCGAGAACTGTGGATAGTTATGATACCATTAGGGTGATTATTGACCGACTCACAAAGTCCGCTCATTTCTTGCCGATTAAGGAAACCGATTCGATGGAGAAGCTTACTTGTTTGTACTTGAAGGAAATTTTTTCTAGACATGGTGTTCATGTATCTATTATTTCAGACTGAGACAGTCGATTTATATCGAGGTTTTGGCAATCCTTACAGGAAGCTTTGGGAACTAAGTTGGATATAAGCACCGCTTATCATCCGCAGATGGATGGTCAGAGTGAAAGGACCATTCAAATGTAAGAAGACATGTTACGAACGTGTGTCATTGATTTTGGTAATCGGTGGGATAGATATTTGCTGCTAGCTGAATTTTCTTATAATAACAGCTATCATGCAAGTATTAAAGCCTCACCATTTGAAGCCCTGTATGCTAGAAAGTGTAGGTCTCCTGTCTGTTGGAATGGGGTTGGGAATGCTCAACTCACAGGTCCAGAAATTATTCATGTGACTACCGAGAAGATCGTACAGATTAAGGAAAGATTGAGAACCGCCAGAAGTCGGCAAAAGAGCTACGCCAATAAGAGGAGGAACGATATTGAATTTCAGGTCGTTGACCGTGTTATGTTGAAGGTATTACCTTGGAAGGACTTAATACATTTTGGTAAAAGGGGAAAGTTGAATCCTCGTTTTGTTGGACCTTTTGAGATCATTGAGAGAGTTGGACCCGTGGCTTATCGTTTGAAATTGCCACAAGAACTCAGTGCTGTTCATGATGTTTTTCATGTATCGAATTTAAAGAAGTGTTTGGCCGAGGCCAATGAGACTATTCCTTTGGAGGAACTTCATGTTGATAAGCAACTTCATTTTATTGAGGAACCTGTTGAAATTATGGATTGAGAGGTTAAGACTCTTAAGCAGAGTAGAATTCCTATTGTCCGAGTTAGATGGAACGCTAGACGCGGTCCCGAGTTCACTTGGGAGCGTGAAGATCAGATGAAGCATAAATACCCGCATTTGTTCCCAGATGTCGAGTCAACCCCTGCCCCTGCTTAAATTTCGGGACGAAATTTCCGTAACGGAAAGGTACTGTAACGACCCTACTTTTTTCATTATCTTTTACCGTTAATTATTTAATGACTGTTAACTATTATTCGTGCCACATCATTTATATGACATATATTATTATTTTTGTAATAATATATTAATCATTATGTGATAAGTGAATATTTGTATTCATATTTTAAGTTATACGTTTCTACGTGTCGCGAATTTCTATCCGGCGAATCGTTTCGGTTTTTAAATCAACGGTCAAGCTTTTGGGATTTTAAGTCCTAATTATTTTAAATATGATATTTTAATGTCATATGTTTATATATAGTGTTTATATATATATTTCGTCACGTATTTGTTATCTCTCCGAATTTTCAATCGCGTAGTCGTGTGTTCGCGTTTCGGGTTTCATTCGAGCGTTCGGGCCACAAGAAATTAATATTTTAACAAGTTGGGATAGTGGGGCCCACCCCCATGCTTTGTTTGGGCCAAAAATAGAAGGGGAGTGGGTAATGTTGACAAACTTTGATACTTGTGATGTAATTTGATCAAAACCCTCACTACTCCTCATTCCACCCTGATTTCATTTTTGAGAAAACCTCTCCTCTTCCTCCCTAATCATGGCCATCACCACCACCATAAACAATCATCATCATCTTCATCAAAACAAGCTTAGATCATCAAATCAATTACATAAACGCGTTCCTCTCGTTCTTCTCTACGCAACCATATCTCTTGATTCTTGATTAGGGTATAAACCCTAACCCTAGCTTTTCAATTTTTCATTTATTTTTCTGATTTTATATGTTATATTAATTAATAGTATGATGAGTATATGTTATTGTATTGTTGATTGTCTAACATCCCGTCCTAAACCATCTGGACGAATACATTACATTTGGTTACATCGCGAGGTACTTGACCTCTATATGATACATTTTACAAACATTGCATGCGTTTTCAAAAGACAAACTTTCTTTACATCGAAAGTTGATGGCATGCATACCATTTCATAATATATCCAACTATAATTGACTTAATAATAATCTTGATGAACTCAACGACTCGAATGCAACGTCTTTTGAAATATGTCATGAATGACTCTAAGTAATATCTTTAAAATGAGCAAATGCACAGCGGAAGAATTCCTAAATACCTGAGAATAAACATGCTTTAAAGTGTCAACCAAAAGGTTGGTGAGTTCATTAGTTTATCATAAATAATCATTTCATAATTTTAATAGACCACAAGATTTCATATTTCCATTTCTCATAAATATATGTCTCATGAATAGAGACAAAAATATCATTCATATGGATTGAACACCTAGTAACAGACATTAACAAGATGCATATAAGAATATCCCCTATCATTCCGGGAAATCCTTCGGACATGATAAAAACAACATCGAAGTACTAAAGCGCCCGATACTTTGGATGGGGTTCGTTAGGCCCAATAGATCTATCTTTAGGATTCGCGTCAATTAGTAGATCGGTTTACTAATTCTTAGGTTACCAAGCAAAAGGGGCATATTCAGCTTTGATCATTCAACCATATAATGTAGTTTCGATTACTTGTGTCTATTTCGTAAAACATTTATAAAAATTGTGCATGTATTCTCAGCCCAAAAATATAAAGGGTAAAAAGGCAAATGAAACTCACAATACTGTATTTTGTAGTAAAATTACATATGACGATATTGAACAATGCAGGGTTGGCCTCGGATTCACGAACCTATATCATTTGTATTTCTATTAAAACATATAATAGAGATATCATAAATTTGTTTATTAATATATATTATTTATATATATTTTGTAGTTATAAAAGATTTTTACTAGATTCCATTTAAAACATATACTTTATTTTATATGTTAAATTATATGTTACATATATTTATTTTTGGGAGACATAATTGTACCGGGCGAATAATGGATGTTATTGTAATGATGAGGAGGGAAGTTTAGATTGGCCAATGGTCCTTTAAGGCACAAAAGGGCTGCGTCATAAGCTCTAGCTGCGGCCTCAGGTGTAGAGTGTGAGCCTAACCATATTCTTGTTTTTCTGATTGGGTGCTCGAATTTCGGAAACCCATGAAACCCAACTTCTAATTCTCACTCCTTTGTACTTCTTTTTGCTCAACGTGGCTAAATGAGAATTTGAGTCTTTTCTCTTCATTATGTACTTACTTGTTGTAAATGAGAGCATATTGTGGATTTATATTTATAGTGTTTTGAGTGAGCAAGATAGACGAGTGAAATGGAGGACAGGAGATGCTTTTTTTTTCTATTCAAATCTTTTTGGTGGATCACTATTTTATCCTTTAATTTAAATGATATATATATATATATATATATATATATATATATATATATATATATATATATATATATATATATATATATATATATATATATATATATATTTAAAGTGACTAATATGGTTATATTAATAAATATATATATTTAGTATTATATTAAAAATTCTCAATTTGTTGTATGTAAGTTTTTATATAGATAATGTTAACAAAATTTATATATAGTTATATGAAATATTAGTATAATTATAGCATGTGTAATAAGTATGTTTTATGTGCAACATATTTATTTGTTTAAAAATGATAGTTTTGATCTTTAATGATTTACTAATAATAATATTAAAACTTTATTAAAAATAATGATATTGTTAATAATGATACTTTTGTTTAATAATAATAATACTGATAGCTATAAAAGTGATACTAATACTAATATTAATGAAATTAAATGATAATTTGTATTATTTTATTGATAATATTATTTATAATAATCCTAATTATAATAATAATAATAATAATAATAATAATAATAATAATAATAATAATAATAATAATAATAATAATAATAATAATAATACAACTATTAGTGATAATAATAATAATATTCATACTTGTAGTTATAATCATAATATTAATAATAAGTGGTAAATAATAATATTAATAATTATAACACTAATAATAATAATACTGCTATTAATAGTAATAAATACTAAAATCTTAATAATAATAATAATAATAACAATAATTATAATCATAATATTAACAATAACAAAAATAAAAATAATAATAATAATGGTAATGATAATAATAAGTATAATAAGAACTACCTCACAAAGATAAGCTAAAAAAAATATAACAGCAGCAGCCCGGGCTCGAACCCGGGACCTCTCGCACACATGTAAACACTCCAAACCATCGAGCCAAGATAGTTTTTCTGAAATATTATTCACCCGATATATATATCTATCTAGTTTTCTGATTCTACCTCTTCTTCTTCCTCACCCAAACGAATAAGGCACCACAAACCATAACAATAAAGATGGAATCGAGGTTAGGACTTACTAATAATTAGATTATCAACTTTTTGTGTTTCTTTAAATTGATCAAACACGGGGAAAAAAAACAGTCCGTCGCTGTTTGTAGTGTTCTTCAAAAAAAATTTGATTTTTCATTTTAAGAACTTGTTAGCTAATAATCTCCACATGAAAGAGTTTGTAAATCGTATCTATAAACTTTCTAAATCATTAATTTAACTTGAAACACAAAAACGAATCCAAATTTTGATGAAGAACAATAGGTTAACTTTTATTTTGTAAACTTTGACTCCAAAATTCTAGATCATTAGGATGAATTAGAAATTGAAATTATGCAGGTAGTTTACACGAATTACTAGTAACAACACTGCATTATAGGATTTTAGCAATTGCTTCTGATTCGAATTTTGACAGAAATAAGTTTGAACAGAGGTATCGATGAAGAAAGAAAAATAATAATAATAATAATAATAATAATAATAATAATAATAATAATAATAATAATAATAATAATAATAATAATAATAATTGAATACCTCTGTTTAATTTAGCTATTACAGATGATGATAGTGGTATTGGACGATTTGAATGATTTTCCTAATACATTGAACGAATCCTTTGTTTGATAGTAGAAGATGTGTCGACATGAATTATTACAAGGACAGAAAATATCAAAAAAATAAGTAAAAAATTTGATGTTACTGTAATAGATTTGTACCATTGATTTTGATAGGTAACAAATTTAAATGGAAACAAAATTTATAAACAGCAGACTTTGAATCCTTCCACAAATTTATATCTCTTAGTATCATTTATATATATAAATTCTTTTTATAAAAATAATATTAGCAATAAATGTAAATATTATAATAACAGTACTTTTAATAATAATAAATAATAATATTAATAAGTTGTTCATAAATTATAAGATTTTTAATAATTTTAGTAACAATAATATTAATATTAATAATAGTAGTAATGATATTTCATTATATTAATATTAATGTTAAGTATTAATAATAATAATAATAATAATAATTTTAATAATGATAATATTAGCAAATAATAATAATATAACAAGTTAAACGTAATAAATTTTATATCCATATAATAAATTAATAATCTTCATAATGTTGATATTAATATTAATATTTATTTTAATGATAATAATGAAGGTAGTAATAACAACTTTAACATAATATCTATATTTTAACTTGTAGTTACATTTATTTATGTGGTATTGTTTATTTACATACTATATATTATACACATTTAATATTATTTTAATAATATACATACAGTTATAATTATGTATAGATATATATTTCAACTATTATAATTAGAATTCTGTTTTTAAATATCAAATCTTATTACGTAGATAACTATGTTAATTATATATATTGAAACAATGAACTCAAAGTATAACATTATACGTTTACTACTTTGTTATTGCTAACGACTTATGTTCGAAATCATTTATCTTCAATATACACTATATATTACCAACAAGTTTTAATTATTTGAAGTTATTTTCCATAACACCTAAATCTTATAGTAGTTCATTAATATAAGTAGTTATATATACATTGCTATTGTTCGTGAATCGTCGAGAATAGTCAAGGTCAAATGAGTTCATGTAAACTATTTCAAAGATTTTGAGACTCAACTTTACAGACTTTGCTTATCGTGTCAGAATCATAATCAGATTAAGTTTAAATTTGATCGGAAATTTCTGGGTCATCACAGTACCTACCTGTTAAAGAAATTTCGTCCCGAAATTTGAGTGAGGTGGTCATGGCTAACAAATAAAATGTTTTCATGACGAATATTAGTTGATATATAGAGGTTTATCATCATTAAGTAATATGGATAAAACAATTCGATTATTCGAAGGGTACGAATGAAGCTATCACAAAAGATTGAGATAGAGATTTAACTTTTGACGTAGACAGGATTGATTTCTGGAGTTCAAGGGATTTAGAGAAAATCTTCGTAATAAGATTTGATTCTTCGGTAATTAAGGAAATTAGAATCCTCTTTGGTTAGATGCGATGACCTGTCATGATTTCTTTATCAGATATTTCACTATAAATTAACTTCTTCCGTTCCATTACTTTTATCATTCCTATACTCAATTCCCAAATTCAAGAGATTGTGAAAATGCTTAATCCATTTCTGATTCTTGTCCTTATCCTTACTATCGCAACAATCATTCTCCTTTTCCAATTACCACCGGAGGAATCTGTTTTCTTCTACTTCGCCCTTGGGGTTATAGTGTTTTTAATTCTCCGTGTCCTTATGTTGCGATAAACATTGACATACACGGTTTGTAATTTATGTGTTGTCATTGGGTTTTATATCTTCCCTTATATTTCGATGTTCCTGATTCTGTCTCCTATAATCATTGTCATCCTCAGTTAATGATCTCTCCTGTTTGCTGCAATTTATACCCCTATTTACACTTTGAAGCTTTATGCTCTGTTTTCTCTTCTATCCATTAAGCACATCAAGTAAGGGTCCAGAATTCGTGGGTATGGAGTTTCGTGTGAACATGGTTAATGTTCTAAGAAGGAAGGAATGAAATCTCACGATTTGATTTGTCAAATTACCAGAATCTCTGAGGATAGAACTATCAATAATATACTTTATTGATATGTTCGAAGGTGAAGTAGAATGAAAAAGTTGTGTAACATGGCACATGATGACGTTATGATCTGTGAATCATCACGTCCCATTAGAAACTCAGCATGACTTACTGTAATATAATCACGTTGATCAATTGTCATTATATTATACTAAATGTAACACCCCGTTTTCCCCGTATATGATTTATAGGTGTATTGGGTATGTACGATAGGCGTATGAAGGGTTCGGGACATTTTCTAGTGTTAAGTCTTGTGTGAGGAGAAAATTACTCAGATCCTGCCTTGTGTCGCGGCGCGACAAAGGAGGCCGCGGCGCGGAAATGGACTGAAATTGAGATCAGAAGTAGAACAAAGAATGATCCCAGACCTAGTTATAGGTCGCGGCGCGACGAATTAGGCCGCGACTCGGCATTCTGGGCAAACTGGTGCCGGATTCTTGTAATTTTAAATGAAGTTCAAGGGCAATTTAGTCATTTCACTATTAAGCCAGATGGGGATCTTAAATCTGGTCCACCCATTTCATTTCTCATTTTATTTTTCCTTTTCTTTTCATTTTTCTTCTCAAACTCAAACACCCACTTGATTTCAAAGGGATTTTTGGAAAGGAAGAAGCGGGATTTGATCTTTGGCGTAGTTGATAAGTTTGTTCTCCTCGTTCTTGGCTACACGGTGATACTAGTGGTAAGTTCTAACTCCGAATTTCATTTTCATGTTCCTCATTCAAATTTGGGGCTTTTGATTGTATGATTCATAGGTGAAACCCATTTAGTTGTTAATTGGAGATTAACACCAATATTCAGGTTTATTGTTATTTAAGGCGGGTTTTGGGTTGGTTAATAATTTAACCATATTTAAGACTTGTAAATGGTGTACAATCACTAGCATTAGTGATTATTGGTGTTTTGGAGACTTTTAGGGTTTTCGTGATTGACTAATTTTGACTAGAGTCAAAATTAGGGTTTGTTGAGGATTATGACCCGAATGTCGATTCGATGAGGTTTGTTAACTTAAAATGGATTAAGTTGAAGTATAAAACCGAGTTAAACATGTTTTGGTGTCAAAACTTGTAAATGGTGAGATTTTGACCTTATGGGTCAAAATTAGGGTTTATGGGCGATTTTGAGAACGATAAGTGTTTAACACTTGTGTTCGGGTTTAATTGGCATATTAGGACCATTGTCACTCATGTTAGTGATTATTGGTTAGTTTGGGCGCGGTTTGTACTTGAAAGTGCATTTGGGTCGAATTTGCACTAAGTGTCAAATTGGGTTGGTTTATAAATCCAATCTAAGTGTGTTGTTGAATTTGTGATAATGGATTAGGTACTTTCCATTGATGAGTTGAGGATTATTTGGAAGCATTCATCAAGGCGACAAGGTGAGTGTTAATATCCTATATGCATATGTATGTGTAGGATGGGTGCGGGTCGGGTGAAGTGGTTCTCGGTTATAGAGCTCACTTCACATATAGGTGGATTTGATGGACTTTGGTACATGGTCCAATTGGCACGGTTGTGCATTTTGGTTGACCATCTTCGGCGAGGTGCACACTTCGTGTGTACATTATCACATGGGCTTGTGAGTGGAATAATTATATACGTATGTATATGAGTTATTTATTTGTGGGGTAAGGGTTTAAAGTTCGTTGTTGATGATACCGTACCCTAGAGTATATTGTGGTGTTGATGAGGGCTTAAAGTTCGATGTTGATGATACCTCATGTATGGAATTTAAGTTCGATGTTGACGATGCCATATGACTATTGTAGTGACGTTGATGAGGGTTTAAAGTTCGTTGTTGACGATACCTCATATGTGGGTTTTAAGTTCGATGTTGACGATACCACATTAATTCATTCGATGAGGGTTTTAAGTTCGATGTTGACGATACCTCATACGTGGGTTTTAAGTTCGATGTTGACGATACCACGTTAATTGGGACGAATGGGATTTAAGTTCGATGTTGACGATACCATTCGTAGAGCTAGCCTAGAGATCTTGAATACTTTTGGATGTTGTGAACATCGATGTTTGTCGTATTATTGTGATATATATATATATATATATATATATATATATATATATATATATATATATATATATATATATATATATTGTCGTATTGTTGTGATGTAGCTAACCCTCTGGGTGTAGCTTAATGGCGTTGTTCACATCGTCGTTGGTGAACTTACCTTATTGTTGACATTGTTAGCTTGTTGCTTAGTGATCGTACGGTATGCTTAGACTAGCTTGCCTTTATGCTTGGATGTTCTGGTATGCGGTATTTGATTATTTGTGTGGCGTGTCCATTTTATGCATATATATGTATGTAGTATATTTTCACTCACTAAGCGTTAGCTTACCCTCTCGTTGTTTACATTTTTATAGATTTGCTTGGATGAGGTGGCTCAGGTAAGCGTCGGAGCTAGTGGCTCGCGTAGTTGCTTTAGAAGGCTTGCTTTTAGATTGATTAGGATTGGGTAGCTATCCCCAATCGCCATGCTCGGCT
Organism: Rutidosis leptorrhynchoides; assembly: GCF_046630445.1. Classification (NCBI taxonomy): domain Eukaryota; kingdom Viridiplantae; phylum Streptophyta; class Magnoliopsida; order Asterales; family Asteraceae; genus Rutidosis; species Rutidosis leptorrhynchoides. The sequence goes on from NC_092333.1 coordinate 173,598,839, forward strand.
TTATTTTGTGTTAAAAGTCGTGTGGTCGAAAACTTGAAATTGGTACTTAAAGGGTAATTTGGGCATATGTGGGCCCGGTGTCGTAAAACCCTTTTTATTGATGGAACGTGTTAGTTTTAACTATTATAATATGTTGTGAAAACCATTTAGTCTAAATGTGTCAGGAAGTGGTCAAATATTTTCGCATTTGGGACTTTTTGGGATAGCAGCCTGTCCAGGCTATTCTGCGCGTCGCGCAGAAAGGTGATGCGCCGCGCCATGTGCTGTACCAGCAAAATATTTTTTTATTCCGCGTTATTGGTTGGTTAACGGGTTGGGTTGTTACACTAACTCATGCATCAGTTCCCAACACTACTTCAAAATCATTCATAATTTAAATTTGAAGGTTTACAGAATATAGAACTAAACAATTTCATTTATGGTGTAATACAGATAACGTGAAAAGATAACTGATTTCAGATAAGGATAGTTATGAAAATATCTTCAGAAATATCGAAGATATTTATGACTATATGTTGGAATTTCTAAGATCGAAGGTTGATGAAGAAAATTCTTTCGCAAGGATTTAGAATAAATAAGGAGCAAGATATTTGTTGAAGAGTTCATCATATACAGAATCATCTGAATTTGTTAAGTACAGGTTTAGTCCTTGTGATTTGTCCACAGTCTCCTTTATAGTTTGCTCGATTCGTTTTTCAGTTCTAACTTTTCTGAGCTTTGCCAACATACTATCCTTTATCATCAAACTTCCGACGGTTAAGGTCGTTTTACTGTTTTTGCTGCTTCTTTCAACTTTTTCAACATTTAGAGTATTGATTCGTAGACTAGGTGCTTTTCAGAATTTCAGAATTGAAATTCGTAAATTCGAGAGATAGAAGTTATATATATATATATATATATATATATATATATATATATATATATATATATATATATATATATATATATATATATATATATATATATATATATAAATTGTTGTCGTAGAAAATCGCTGAGAATTTCGAGATTATCGATTGATGCCTTCTGGTACTTGGTATGGTAATTATCGTTACAAGATACCGATGAGTTCATGATAAGACTTCAATAGATAAATATATTGAGTTCATGATAAGACTTCAATAGATAAATATATTGATTTGTCGTAGAGATTTAAGCCAAGGAGCAACGAGGTTGCTGGTACGTCTGCTGGTAATATAGTGGAATATAAAAGATTCCCCAGTAACAATAAAAGAGCACGCATATATATCAAAGTTATAATAAGGTTGTTTCGAACGAAAAGTCGAAGTTGACTTGCTAGAGCTGTGACAAAATTGGCTACTTTATGGAGATTGTAAAGTCATTTTCGGTAATAATAATGCCAAAGAAGCTAGCACATATACATGTTAAACGTTTACTTAGGTTCCGAGTGTTTTCAGGTGCATAACTATATGCATCAATCTTTTCTTCCATATTTGAAGTGCGGTTGGTTCATTATCTCATTTGAGATATTTTCAAGAATCATGAAAGATTTGAACGCAGATTGTAATCATCAAGATACAAATGAGGTTTAATATGAAATCAAGTGGCAAACTTGAAGAAATATTTAGTTTCATATGGTATAATCAATATTTTAATACATTTTAATTGTCTAATGTTATTAGTCCACGGTCGATTGTTCACAATTAACAGTCCAATAATTCATATATAGTTTAATATATAATATTCAAATTAATTAATACGTATCGTGACCCGTGTACATGTCTCAGACTCGATCACAACTCAAAGTATATATATTATTGTAGAATCAACCTCAACCCTGTATAGCTAACTCCAGCATTACTGTATATAGAGTGTCTATGGTTATGCCAAATAATATATATATATATATATATATATATATATATATATATATATATATATATATATATATATATGTGTCGATATGATATGTCAAAACCTTGTATACGTGTCCCGATATTTAAAGTGCGTAAAATAAATAACAGAAATTAAATGACGATAAATAAAATTGCGATAATTAAATTGTTATAAATAAACTGCGATAACTAAAATGTAATCAGTTAGCTAGGAACAGTTAGCTGGAAACAGTTAGCGTGGATTCTTAACAAAATTTTTCATAGTTAATTTGTTTGTTTCTATCAAATTTTTATTTCGTCAAATGTGTTCTTCATTATGCCACTTGTTGGATTCTGATAAATCAAAATCCAAATATGAAATTGAATGAAAATGGTTATTCTGTGGTGAACGGATTCGTATATTGGTAGATGTAAGTAGGATAGTAAATGTCTGTTGAATCAGAGTCGAAGAATGTACAGTGTAACTGATTAATGTGAAATCTAAATATTCCTCGAGTATTACCTACCCGTGAAAATATTTTCACCATTAACAGTTTGTACAATAAAATTTTAATTACAATCTTTATGAAAACATATATACATATATATTTTCTTCAGACATAATCATGGATTTAATGAGTCAATGTGATATTAAACTCATCAGATTTACGGCTAGAACTAGAGTACATAATCTCTAAAACATTAGAGATTACATAATCGCCATGAAGGACGAAGATAGTTTATGTAGAACGATTCGTAGAATGATGATTATGCTTGAGGTATAGATTGCGAGGTTGAGACATGTGATGATGATGTTGTTGTTGGTACTGGTTATGCTGCTGATGCTGCTGATGGTGGTACTGTTGTCGTCGGTGATACAAGTGTTGTTGATGATGTGGTTGGTGATGATGTTGGTGTAGTAAGTATAGCTTGTAAATCACGCACCATTCTTGTCAGGGTTTCTATCTTACCCTCTATCATTTCTATCCATCCACTCATCTGATTCGATAGATCTTGATTATCAATTCGAAGTTCCCTAACTTCTTCTAATATTCCCCTTCGATTGGTATTCGGAAGTAGAGGTTGAATATTTTCTGAGATTGCAGTAATGCGACCTTCGAGGTGGAAAACTTTAGCAAGAAGGGTGAATACAGTGTTGCGCATAGGTTCACCGGTGAGTACATCGTTTTCTCCGATGTTAGGAGGTAAGTTTGGTTCGCGGTAGGGCTCGCCTTCTTCATTTCTCCATCGAGTGAGTAAGTCTTGGACCCACCCCCATCTCCTCCAGAAAGAAAAATAGCTAAACGGTGAAGACACTTCGGGTTCATTGACTTCAGAGTCTACTTCAATACGCATCTCAAAATTGCTTCCGGAACTAATGGAATCCAATCTAGGTGTAGGATCCATCTCTTATGATCAGTTAGAGGATTTTCGATATGAAATGATTTTTGGTTATCGGATAATATTCTAATTATATAGAATATCTAATATAGCACAGAAGATCTCGTAAATTATGGAGGAAATTAAGGAAACATGTCAGATAAAGTCTATAGTAACAGATACGCTAAGATATGGATTTGTCTATACACTATTCGTGCAATCAATGTAGTAAGATGTGTCTAGACTAGGAATGATAAGCAGATAATTTCCTAAGGATGATATGTAGATGATTTTCGACACGAAATGATAAGGAAAACTTTTAACATGCAGACACGGTCGAAGTCCAGATTCACTAATGCATCTAAACAACTATCAGTTAGACACACTAATGCAAGACCTGGTTCGTTAAGACCACCGCTCTGATACCAACTCTAACGACCCGTCCTAAACCATCTGGACGAATACATTACATTTGGTTACATCGCGAGGTACTTGACCTCTATATGATACATTTTACAAACATTGCATGCGTTTTCAAAAGACAAACTTTCTTTACATCGAAAGTTGACGGCATGTATAGCATTTCATAATATATCTAACTATAATTGACTTAACAATAATCTTGATGAACTCAACGACTCGAATGCAACATCTTTTGAAATATGTCATTAATGACTCCAAGTAATATCTTTAAAAAGAGCAAATGCACAGCGGACGAATTCCTTAATACCTGAGAATAAACATGCTTTAAAGTGTTAACCAAAAGGTTGGTGAGTTCATTAGTTTATCATAAATAATCATTTCATAATTTTAATAGATCACAAGATTTCATATTTCCATTTCTCATAAATATACGTCCCATACATAGAGACAAAAATATCATTCATATGGATTGAACACCTGGTAACCGACATTAACAAGATGCATATAAGAATATCCCCTATTATTCCAGGAAATCCTTCGGACATGATAAAAACAACATCGAAGTACTAAAGCATCCGCTACTTTGGATGGGGTTCGTTAGGCCCAATAGATCTATCTTTAGGATTCGCCTCAATTAGTAGATCGGTTTACTAATTCTTAGGTTACCAAGCAAAAGGGGCATATTCGGCTTCGATCATTCAACCATATAATGTAGTTTCGATTACTTATGTCTATTTCGTAAAATATTTATAAAAATTGCGCATGTTTTCTCAGCCCAAAAATGTAAAGGGTAAAAAGGCAAATGAAACTCACAATACTGTATTTTGTAGTAAAAATACATATGATGACATTGAACAATGCAGGGTTGGCCTCGGATTCACGAACCTATATAATTTGTATTTCTATTAAAATATATAATAGAGATATCATAAATTTGTTTATTAATATATATTATTTATATATATTTTGTAGTTATAAAGGATTTTTACTAGATTCCATTTAAAACATATACTTTATTTTATATCTTAAATTATATGTTATATATATATATATATATATATATATATATATATATATATATATATATTTAAAGTGACTAATATGGTTATATTAATAACTATATATATTTAGTATTATATTAAAAATTCTCAATATGTTGTATGTAAGTTTTTATATAGATAATGATAACAAAATTTATATATAGTTATATGAAATATTAGTATAATTATAGCATGTGTAATAAGTATGTTTTATGTGCAAAATATTTATTTGTTTAAAAATGATAGTTTTGATCTTTAATGATTTACTAATAATAATATTAAAACTTTATTAAAAATAATGATATTGTTAATAATGATACTTTTGTTTAATAATAATAATACTGATAGCTATAAAAGTGATACTAATACTAATATTAATGAAATTAAATGATAATTTGTATTATTTTATTGATAATATTATTAATAATAATCCTAATAATAATAATAATAATACAACTATTAGTGATAAAAATAATAATATTCATACTTGTAGTTATAATCATAATATTAATAATAAGTGGTAAATAATAATATTAATAATTATAACACTAATAATGATAATACTGATCATATACATTGCATTGTATATGTATATTTTATTTGCTCCAGGCCAAGAGCAGAATTACGCGGACTCTAAAGCTAAGATATGCAATATTCACTAAAAATAAAGTGCAGTAGTTGTATTTCCACGTTAATAAGGGACTGCGGTTTAATCCACTGAGTTTCCGCGGATGGATAAGTAGTTCGCAGACCGCGGATATCTCGAATACTATAAATAGGGAGCTTGACCTCTCATTTATAGGTTGTTGATTCTCTGCCATTTTCACCAAGCCTTTGTAATTTCCACTTGTGATCTTGCCCAAGGGATTTTTACATTGCGCAAAGGTGAACTATGCTAATTAACAATCAAGACCGGGTTGAGGTGGTTAATCACTTGATAGTTAAAGTGAAAGACGATCACCGGAGCCCTAAATAATCATCAAACATTCCATCCTCCATTATAATCTTATTGCACTCAATCCGTAATTAAGTAACATCGCTAATTAAGGATTGATCAATTAGCATCATCCGTGGGACTCGAACGCACGACCACGTGATATAGTTGATTGGCCAGTTCTGCTGCTGCGGTTTCTTCCGCATCATCTTCTCCTTCCTCTTCTCGATTAGATGCTTGTTTTCGAAGGAAGTGATAAATTTTCGTGACCAGGTTCTTCAAGAACATCTGTAGGGATGCTCCCTCTGATGTTGTAGAGCGGGGTGGTTTCAGCGGATGACTCTGAAAGAACAACTATAACCAGATAAACAAATGTAGCGAATCTATGCGAAAATAACAAAGCGCATAATGAATGAATACTGCGAACTTAGCAATCGCTTACTTGTTTCTTGTTCAGAAAGAGACTGTAGTCGTCTTTTGCGTGGAGTGGGGGCACCTTCCACAACTTTTCGCTTGCCGCGGTCCTCGCCACCAGTAATATAACATGTATTGATGATTGGCTCATCAATAAGTATAATCTCGTCGTCGCCATTTTTAAGGCGACGAGCAGGGCTGATCCTGCTGATATCGGCAGACCTCATGATAAGGTCAAGAGCAATCAATGCGAAAATATAAACATATAGTGTTATGTGAAGCAAAAATATACTGCGAAAAGTATGAAAAGTATTATGCGATAAGTTTAAGCGAAATACCATTCTTTGCCTGGTCAACCAAAAGCGCGTCATAGTCGCTCCATGGCCATTGAATTAAAACTCTACCGATGTACGGCGGTACATTTAAATAAGCTCGCAGAATTAGGCCTGCGTTTTTGAGTGTCTTGAGAATATCATGCTCAAGATCATCAAGTACAGGTTTCTCATTGAGATTGGGATCAAGTTCTGTACACCATGTTTTTGGTATGTTGCTGTTCACATTAGCGGTGTCGTTAATATAAAAGAAAGAACCGCGCCAGTTGCCGATTGAGTCTTTTGGTGAAATCATTGTACCCAGTTTGCTGCGGAATGAAAACCATCCCACATGGTATAAAATCAGACTGTTACACGTGCGAAACACGTTTAGCAGCGGTTGTACATTGGTGGCATTGCAGTATATCTCGAACATCACAATTTTATTAACCGCATTCGGATGCAACTGTGCCATAGCAATCTTATAATACTCACATACACTGTGAAAGAATTGAGTCAGTGGAAACCGTAGGTTGTCCTGTGAGATGGCAGCCTCATAAACGGAAATCATCCCCTTAGGGGGAGTGTCAGCTCGTTGTTCAGCTGCGGGTGCGGTAGGAACATATTGGACAAGTGGCGGATCCACTCTTGTAGGGTTTGGAGTTTGGATTCCATCATATAGGAAACATAACCCCCAGGAGTATGCATTGATGAAGACGACGCCATTTGTAATAAGGAAAATAAATCGGAAGTTGGAATTGAAGAAATTAAAGGTTGGATTCGTTAATTGCTTGGTACGATTGTGATTAGATGAATTTGATTGAAAATGAAATCGAGTGAGAAAGCGTAAAGTTTTTATGCGGATTATTCAGCTATTTATAATTGGAATTAGGGCGAGCAAGTGGAAAAGGTAATCATTACATTTAAACGGCTGAAATTACTGCAACGTGTAAACGGTAAATTTCTAACTGTTACAGCGTATTGATTTGATAGAATGGCGAAAGCTACCGTTGTAATTACACGTTGAGCCTAATAAAAACAACGGTAATAAATGAACGATAAAAATTATAAAATATTGCTTATGAAATATTTAAAATAAGCACTTCTTTATTTTTAGAGTTTATCATGATACATTTGCTTCGCGAAAATGTATCATAATAAACTGGGGGGACTTGATCATATACATTGCATTGTATATGTATATTTTATTTGATACATGCCAAGAGCAGAATTACGCGGACTCTAAAGCTAAGATATGCAATATTCGCTGAAAATAAAGTGCAGTAGTTGTATTTCCGCGTTAATAAGGGACTGCGGTTTAATCCGCTGAGTTTCCGTGGATGGATAAGTAGTTCGCAGACCGCGGATATCTCGAATACTATAAATAGGGACCTTGGCCTCTCATTTATAGGTTGTTGATTCTCTGCCATTTTCACCAAGCCGTTGTAATTTCCACTTGTGATCTTGCCCAAGGGATTTTTACATTGCGCAAAGGTGAATTATGCTAATTAACAATCAAGACCGGGTCGGGGTGGTTTGTCACTTGATAGTTAAAGTGAAAGACGATCATCGGGGACCAAAATAATCATCAAACATTCCATTCTCCATTATAATCTTATTGCACTCAATCCGTAATTAAGTAACATCGCTAATTAAGGATTGATCAAATACTGCTATTAATAGAAATAAATACTAAAATCTTAATAATAATAATAATCATAACAATAATTATAATCATAATATTAACAATAACAACAATAAAAATAATAATAATAATGGTAATGATAATAATAAGTATAATAAGAACTACCTCACAAAGATAAGCTAACAAAAAATATAACAGCAGCAGCCCGGGCTCGAACCCGGGACCTCTCGCACACATGTAAACACTCCAAACCATCGAGCCAAGATAGTTTTTCTGAAATATTATTCACCCGATATATATATATCTATCTAGTTTTCTGTTTCTACCTCTTCTTCTTCCTCACCCAAACGAATAAGGCACCACAAACCATAACAATAAAGATGGAATCGAGGTTAGGACTTACTAATAATTAGATTATCAACTTTTTGTGTTTCTTTAAATTGATCAAACACGAAAAAAAAACAGTCCGTCGCTGTTTGTAGTGTTCTTCAAAAAATTTTTTTTTTTTTGATTTTTCATTTTAAGAACTTGTTAGCTAATAATCTCTACATGAAAGAGTTTGTAAATCGTATCTTTTGTAAATCGTATCTATAAACTTTCTAAATCATTAATTTAACTTGAAACACAAAAACGAATCCAAATTTTGATGAAGAACAATAGGTTGACTTTTATTTTGTAAACTTTGACTCCAAAATTCTAGATCATTAGGATGAATTAGAAATTAAAATTATGCAGGTAGTTTACACGAATTATTAGTAACAACACTGCATTATTGGATTTTAGCAATTGCTTCTGATTCGAATTTTGACAGAAATAAGTTTGAACAGAGGTATCGATGAAGAAAGAAAAATAATAATAATAATAATAATAATAATAATTGAATACCTCTGTTTAATTTAGCTATTACAGATGATGATAGTGGTATTGGACGATTTGAATGATTTTCCTAATACATTGAACGAATCCTTTGTTTGATAGCAGAAGATGTGTCGACATGAATTATCACAAGGACAGAAAATATCAAAAAAAAAAAAATAAGTAAAAAGTTTGATGTTACTGTAATAGATTTGTACCATTGATTTTGATAGGTAACAGATTTAAATGGAAACAAAATTTATAAACAGCAGACTTTGAATCCTTCCACAAATTTATATCTCTTAGTATCATTTATATATATAAATTCTTTTTATAAAAATAATATTAGTAATAAATATAAATATTATAATAACAGTACTTTTAATAATAATAAATAATAATATTAATAAGTTGTTCGTAAATTATAAGATTTTTAATAATTTTAGTAACAATAATATTAATATTAATAATAGTAATAATGATATTTCATTATATTAATATTAATGTTAAGTATTAATAATAATAATTTTAATAATGATAATATTAGCAAATAATAATAATATAACAAGTTAAACGTAATAAATTTTATATCCATATAATAAATTAATAATCTTCATAATGTTGATATTAATATTAATATTAATATTTATTTTAATGATAATAATGAAGGTAGTAATAACAACATTAACATAATATCTATATTTTAACTTGTAGTTATATTTATTTATGTGGTATTGTTTATTTACATACTATATATTATACACATTTAATATTATTTTAATAATATACATACAGTTATAATTATGTATAGATATATATTTCAACTATTATAAATATAATTATGTTTTTAAATATCAAATATTATTACGTAGATAACTATGTTAATTATATATATTGAAACAATGAACTCAAAGTATAACATTATACGTTTACTACTTTGTTATTGCTGACGACTTATGTTCGAAATCATTTATCTTCAATATACACTATATATTACCAACAAGTTTTAATTATTTGAAATTATTTTCCATAACACCTAAATCTCATAGTAGTTCATTAATATAAGTAGTTATATATACATTGCTATTGTTCGTGAATCGTCGGGAATAGTCAAGGTCAAATGAGTTCATGTAAACTATTTCAAAGATTTTGAGACTCAACTTTATAGACTTTGCTTATCATTTCAGAATCATAATCAGATTAAGTTTAAAATTGATTTGAAATTTCCGGGTCGTCACAAATTGTATGCATAGAAATGCTCGTTAATTCATGTTTTCGGTTTGATTGTTTTGGGACAGCGGTTTATTTGATCTTTTCTGTAAACATAACTGATATAAAAGTGAAATTAAAGTGACTAGATGAGTTTCTCTCATCAAGACATTAATTTTAGACTCCGGATTCATGTTATTTCGATTCTCGGAGCTCTAGATATGATTAAAATGGTGTTTTGTTACGATTAAAATGTGAAAACGAATTGAATCAGGTATGGTCCGAATTTGTGATCATTTTTGGAGTCTTTAGGGTGTACTAGTGTGTTAGTATTGATGATGGGATGAATTTTCATGTTCGGGTCATCGAAATCCGAGCCACGGATCACCCGGTATGACTAAAACATGTTTTTGAACGGATTAGAGCTCCAAGTTGAATAATGGCTGTAGGTCACAACTTGGTGGCTGTTCTTGGGGTGTTCTTGAGCACACTAATGTGTCGAGTGGGTTGGTTAGGCAAAGATATATATAAGACTCGCCGAAAACTGATTCCCGGGGCTCAAGTTATGACCCGATGAACTTTTAATTAAAACTCATGGTTATTAATTATTACTTATGATATAAATAATGAATTTCATTATTAATAAATTACTTATGATATAAAAAGTAATTAATTTAATTTAAGACTTATGATATATATATTATTATATTATTTAATAATTACTTATGATTTAATTAAACTTTTAATTAAACTTATGATTAATAATACTTTTATCATTAATGAAAAATACTTATGATAAGTATTAAACTTATATTATGAGATTATTATAATAAGACTTATAATAATAATTAATTAATTATTTAATTATTATAAGGCTTAGTTATTATTTAATTATAATTTAATTATTAAATACTTATGATTTAATAATTATAATTAGAAACTTAAGATATGATTAATAATTCATTATTAATTAATAATACTTATGATATGATTTAAAATCTATTATTAATTAATAATACTTATATTATGACTAATATTTAATTAATTAATTAAATACTTATGTTATATTAATTATACCATTTAAACTTATGTTAACTTTAATAATTCATTTTAATTTAATTAACTTATGTTATGACATAATTATACATATATGACTTTAAATAACATCATAACTTATATTATTAATATAACTTATACTTTAAAAATTAATGTTGACTATGTTTGACCAAGGTTGACTTTTGAGTTGACTTTCGGTTGACTTTGACTTTCAGTTGACTTTGTTGACTTTCTAATTAAGGAAACTTTCCTAACTTATAAACTTTTTAAAAATAGCAACTTTCTAAATATGAAAACTTTTTAAATTTAGAAACTTTCTAAAAATAGAAACTTTCCTAAAATAGAAACTTTCCTAAAATAGAAACTTTCCTAAAATAGAAACTTTCCAAAAATAGAAACTTTCCAAAAATGGAAACCTGCTAAAAATAGAAACTTTCTAAAAATAGAAAGTGTGTGTCCGTACGCTGTTCCGATCAAACCGATGCATGTTGAGTGTTGTTCTATGTCTACTTGCAACATGTACAATAGTTATCATACTAAGACTTGACCTAAGTTAGTTATTTATATCGACCTGCTTTATTTATAGGTCAGCGTTGTGATCATTCTTGATCACTTACTTCATTTGCTGTTCGCATTTTTGTGTGGTTACTTCATTTGTTTTAAGGTGAGTTATAGTCCCATTTTTCTATTTTAAATCTTTAGGGATGAGAATACATGCATTTTATTTTTCATATTGGACACAAGTGGAAGTTGGTTTAAATTATTCATGGTGAGTCGAACAAAAATATTCCCTAATCTGGTAATTGTAATCACTGGTTTCTACTGGTGAACGCGAATCCTATGGATAGATCTATCGGGTTTGACAACCCCATTCCGAGCTAGTCGCGCTAGCAATTTATAATCGGAATGTTTAGTACTTCGTATTTAGTTGAAGATACACTTGTTCGGTGTATATTATTTATTGTGTTTGACAAGGGTAAATAAATGGTAAGTGGTTACTAGGTGGCTCACGAAAAATGGAATAATATTTTTATATGTTTTCTAGCATATAATTTTGTGATCCAAAAAGAAGTTTTTATGTTTTCAAACATAAATTTTTATGGTTTAAATTAATTATTGTTTGCAATATTAAACCTATAATTCACTCAACATTTTTGTTGACAGTTAGTCGCATGTTTTATTATCAGGTTCATGATTGATTGCTTCCGCTGTGCTTAGAGAGTCTGCATATTTATGATGGCAGCTTTTGTTAAATATTAACTTGCATTCTATTTTGATACATTTAATAGTGGATGTTGTTGACTTATTTTGGTCAACTTTTGGTTAATTAATAATGCATGTTTTTTTTTCTAAACTTACACATTCTGGTAGGTTTCCTTTATAGGAAATCATTTTTAAATAAAGAATGCAAGGTTATTTATCAAATTCATATAGAGTTATGATCAAGCTGTGGGACCAAGATAACGATGGTCGTCAAGTGTACTTTGACGGGTCGTTAAACTTGGTCATGGTGTTCTTTATGGTTGAACTCTTTTTAAGGGCCTAACTACCTTTTTAAACCCAATCATTAACGAAAGCATCGAAACACATCACGTCTCTCAGATACGGCATACCTGATGTGCGTAGAGGTGTATACAAAATAGTTATATTTTTACAAGGAAATACTATTAAATACGATATAATTTTACACAAGTTATTTATTTATTTATAGAGTGGATATACCTAAACCTTGCTACAACACTTATAGGCAGTGTACCTAATCGTACAGTAGTGTAGTTTTTAGTAAATCCGGTTCATTCTACAGGGATCTTTAGCCAAGCTTAACGCTATATTAGTTTTAACTTATAATTGTAAAAATACTAATATATATATAAGTAATATTATTATTATAAAAGGGGGTTTTTACCGTTTAATGACCGGTTTGTCGATTTTAAAACTTTAGTCGCAGTTAAAACCTAATGTAAAATATTAAAAATAAATATAACTTAATTTAAAGCGTAAAGTAAATAACGATAATGAAAGTGCGATAAAATAAAATGACAATAAATAAAGTGCGATAATTAAAAAGTACGATAATTAAAAGTGCAATTAAATACAATGACAGTAAATAAAAGTGCGATAATTAAAAGTGCAATTAAATATGAAATAAAGGAATTATGCTTATTTAAACTTCCGTAATCATGATGTTTAACGTGTTGATTTTAGTTTATTACCATGGGTTAATTGTCCTTTGTCCTGGATTATTTAATATGTCCGTCTGGTTTTTATCCATAACAGTCCATCAGTAATAAATATAAAGTGCGAGTGTCCTCATCAAATTATTCTTATATCCGAAGTCAAATATTCCAACTAATTGGGGACCTAAACTGTAACAAGGTCTTAATACTTTGTTTAATAATTACACCAAGATATCGACTGCGTGTAACCCAAGGTTTTACTACTTTGTTAACAATTACGGCAAGTGTCCTTGTACATAATTCACCCCTGTTTTAATGGGTCCATTGACTATTAATCCATTCCCGTGTCCGGTTAAATGAACGATTATTAGTACTTATAAATATCCCGTCCATCGTGTCCGATCGAGTGTATGTGGTTTTTTATAGGTACGTCCAATTGTAAATCTATATATTAAATTAACGAGGTATCATTTAGTTAATATAAAGCCCATTAATAGCCCATAGTCTAATTTCCACAAGTGTCGTTCTTTTGTCCAAACCCCTAATTATGGTACAAAGTCCAATTACCCAATTTTAATATTTAGCCCAACATGACGATTACTTCGGCTAAAATAAGCATAATAGTAACTTAGCTACGAGACATTAATTTAAAAAGGTTGAACATAACTTACAATGATTAATAATAGCGTAGCGTTACACGGATAGAATTATGACTTACACCCTTACAACATTCGCTATCATACCCTTATTATTAAAAGTAAAATTAAAAATTAAAAATTAAAATTATAATATTTATATATATATATATATATATATATATATATATATATATATATATATACGTGAGAGTAAGAAGAAAGAAAAATATGTGTTTAAGTTCGCTCAAAACTGCGAAATTTATAGGCACGTGGCCACAAAAAGTGGCCCATGCGATCGCATGGATATTAAGCCTACAGGCCATACGATCGCATGGAGGTAGGATCCAGCTCACATTGCTTTGTTTGCTTTCTTGCCGACGGTTTTTTAATAATAATATAATATATAAATAATTTATAGAATTATTTAAATATTATATTATATTCATATGCATAGTTGACTTGTAATTTTTAATCTGTTGCGTCGAGCGTTGAGAGTTGACTCTGGTCCCGGTTCCGAATTTTTGAACGTCCTTGCGTACAATTTAATATCTTGTATTTTGCGTTTTACGGCTTGTACTCTTGTAATTTTGAGACGTTTCTCATCAATAATTGGAACCACTTTGATTGTAATTTGTACTTTTGAGCTTTTTGGTCGTTTACGCCTTCAATTCGTCGAATCTGTCTTTTGTCTTCACCTTTTATTATTTAAACGAATATCTCTTGTAAATAGAACAATTGCAACTAAAAGCTTGTCTTTCTTGAGGGATAATGCTATGAAATATATGTTCGTTTTTAGCATTATCAAATATTCCCACACTTGAGCGTTGGTTGTCCTCAAGCAATATAGTCTTGAAATAAAAACATACTAGAATCACTTCTTTATTCTTCACACTTTGCACATCAGTGATTTCTATACGGCGGAATGCACAATGGTAGTAACGATGTGGTTACAGTCCCACATGACTATAAAAATTTAGATCCTTAAGGAAATTGGATCTTTATGAAAACATTTGATCTTTTGAAAATTAAATCTAGCTTTCACCCTAGATAAGTTTTCTGGAATAACCCTTCACCGGTGTTTGCAAAATGTTTTTGTGGGTTTGGTGGGTTTCAGATTTGAAAATTTTGGCTCAAAACTTGCGGTTTTGTGTCACCCACTTGCTAACATTGTATTGGGAAAGCAACACGTCCAGTATACTTGCTCCGTATATTACCTTTCGATAAACTACCGTTCGGTTGTAAAGGAAAGCGTTGAACAAGCAACTGTTAAGGCAATGTCCCCTGACATGCTTTTAATTATGGTCTATAACGTGTCGGATGCAATTACTATCCTTTGTAGGAGCAATAGTAAAGATCATCCTATAGTTTTTCGGTCTGGCACAAGGTCCTGTCTTCGACCATGCTATACAACCACCGTTCTTACGGTTGACACCCGATTTGGTTCAGGTGACCTAATGAATTCCAGGTGAATTCCTAGGATTTTACGTTCAATGGTAATGAACGCATTAAAAATGGGTTTTCAGAAAACAAATCGGTTTGTAGTTTTGATCAAAATATTTTCTCGTTCAAGCTCGAGTTTAGATATCATTGAATTCCATTAGTTTGTAATTCTCAATCTTTAAAAGTCAATCTCTAGGATTGAGTAATGTCAGTCTTAAAAGCTGATTTTTGATCTTTAAGGAGATTATCCTTTCTGGGGATCTGATTCATTAGTCTTATCAAGTTAATTTGCACGGTGCCCTCCCCATTTTACGAGACAGATCCTCTCATGGTTAGGATAAGTCTGACCACTTGGCGACCCTGTTTGATGCTGAGGTCCGTGGATTTCCAGCTGATTTTCGAGAAAACTTTTCAAGGTTTTTCGTAGACTCTACAACTGGTCTGGACGACAACTTCCTGACCTAAATCAAGAAGCGTATGTCTTTTTCAGTAGACTTTACTTCCTTTTAATGATGGAATTGATTCATCGTGTAGATCCATCTTTTCTTTCAAATATATTATAAGAAATTTGGTAAAACTGATAAAATTGTCCAAAACAAAAGTATCTTCAGTTATTTGTACAGAAATATGTGATATATGTTTTAAATAACTTGGTAAATTTTTCCCACACTTGGCTTTTATTTTCCTTTCTTTGCCTTTTTATTGTCCTCTATTCCAGTTTAATTGAATTCTAATATTTTGGGTTGTTTCTCAATTTATGTCCTTTCCGAGGTAACAATAATTTCGGTGTTAACACCTAGTTTTATCGTTCATAAATATGTATAAACATGATTTTGAATTCATTTAATTAAAAATTTTGAAAATTTTACTAGAATTGGGTAGTCAATATATAAGACTAGGGCTGTTCTTTATTATCAGAGAGCACTAGATTCTAATACAACTACTGCGTTACTAGTATTTTTAATGGTAACCAAGTTTTTAAATTAAATTTTTTTTAAAAATCCGAAAGAATTTAACCCCTTCCCACACTTAAGATCTTGCAATGCCCTCATTTGCAAGAAATCAGTAACATTTTAAATTATTGAGGGTGATTAGCGTAGAAAAACGATTAAATTTTACCAAAGTTTCCAAACATATTGGCGTTTGTTTATTGAATGATAAATGGTGCACATTATTTGTTCATTCTGTCTTGTTGTTTTATCACATTTGTTTTTCGTTTTGTCGTCAAAATTAGTAGCTTTTGCTGAACTTAATTCCAGTCTTTGAAAATGCGCTGTTTTACCCTGTTGTATACAATTGACAATATACATACATACAAATAATAACATGCATGGTAATTTGAAATGGGACTTAAAATCCCACTTTCAAATCAAATATGAAATATTAGTACAAAATAATAGAAATATTAAACTTACATAAAAGTATCAAAATATAATGTGTTTAAACATAAATAAATAGAAATAATAAAAAGATAAAAATCATAGAAATCACCAACAGGAACTATATCAATCTGGATAGGGGTTCCAGTTCATGTCATCGGTCGGGTTCCATGGTTGGTGATAGGTGTACTGGTAGGCCTGGTTAGGGTCGTAGAGAGTATATGGTGGTCTCATCTCGGGCGGGTGTGGAGGATAGTAAGCGGGTCGAGTCGGTACGTAGTGATCCTGAGGTGACAGCCGGCTCATGATCTGACGCTGATGATAGTCCCATCTATCATGCTGTCGTTGTCTGGAATGCTCGTAATCATTCCGGGCTTGCCACTGCTCCATCCGACCAAATCTCTCCTCATTTGTCATTTCCACCTCATCTACATGCTGGTAGACGTCAGTCATAGCCTCCCTAATGACATCCCTAATGTCATCCGCTTCCTCCATTTCCTCATCTGAACCTCTCTCTACCTGAGGATGACTACCTTCATAGGGTACTGCCTGGTTGCGTCTGCTCTTTAATACCTTAGCACCCTGATAGACCTTCAATCCTAAAGGCTCAACCTGTTTCCTACATTCCAAAAGTGGACCCCCTTGATCCCTATCTACACCCAAATACTCTCCCATGAGAGTAACAAAAATACCTCCTCCTATTATTCCCCCTTCCTGTATTCCTTCTACCATCTTAGACAAATAAAAATCAACACAGTAAGGGATATTAACAAAGCCTCTTGGGTCTCGAATACACTTTAGGTAAAATAAATCATGCAAGGTCATTTTCTCCTTGTTGTGACCTCTCTGTGTAATCGAGTTAGCCAAAAATCTATTAATTATACGAAGCTCGGCTTTGTTAATATGTAAGTAGGAGTGTTTTCCTCCCAGCGTAAAAACATTATAATCTGACATACGCCTCCAGATGGCGTTCGCGTCAAAATTCCTATCTACCCTTTCACCACGATAAATCAAATTCATACAATCGGGTAGTAGTAATTCACCAGGAGTATATATCTGCAAAGCCCTGGCCATGTCTAGCATGGACATCCTGTACATCCTACGGCTAAGTATAAATCTAAGAAAACTTCTATCATCTAATCTATCTACATCTGCATTTAACACTATAGTACTCAAAATCTCAATGCACCATTCCTTATATACAGGTCTACGAATGGTGAATAAACGTTCCCAATCGTGAAAAGATAAGCTGCCATACCTTTGGATCAAATGCTGTCTAACTGAGTTAGCAAGTTGGACCCTTTCCAAAGGCTCCCAATCGATTAGCCTTGGCACTTCTACATTTTTCGGTACCAGTTTGAATTTGTTACTTTGATATGTTGGGTAATCTCTCCAGCTTCTATCGAATCTCAGATTAGGATGCAACGTGTGTTCAAGAATCGTTGGGTATTCTACTGGCGGATGCATCGGAAATACTATGAAGGCATCATTAAATTGTAGCGGATCCTAATAAGGTACGTGTTGATCAGGTTGATGTTGTTGTTCCTGTTATGGTTCTTGTTCAGGTTCTGGCTTGTATTGCAATTCTGGCTCAGGTTCCGGTTGTGGTTGTCTAGATGATGATGATGCACCTCCAGTTTTAGTATATTTCTGCAAAACACATTAAACACAAAATTTGTGCATCCAAATATGCATTAGTGTTAGCAAAATAACAACTTAAAACAATCACAATGACATGTTTAATCTATACTAAACTTATGCTCATATTCATATTTTTATCAAAATCTACACTTTTTCAAATAAGCATATATGAAAATGTATACAAAGTTCATAAGCATTTAACTCAAATAACATGTCAAAATAGTCATTACTAACAATTAAACAAGTCTCAAATGGCAATTATATCAAATTAATCAAGTTCATGAATTTTATACTTAAAAAGTCCACTTTAATTCTCAAAAATCATGTTTAGGATTAAAGTTTGGATCATTTAACTACCTAAACATGTTACACTACTTAATTTAGCAATAATTCATGACAAAAATCAGCCATAACCTGTTTATATCAAAAAGCCCCAAATTGCTCAAGAACACAAACCCTAGATTCCTAAAATTTTTGAAGTTTTTGGCTTTAAATCATGTTAAATAGCATCAATCTAGGTTATACATGCAAAATATACTAACAATTTAACTCTAATTACATTAGAAATTAATAAAATTAAATTAGGTAAAATATTGTTAAATATCACAAAAACTAGAAAATTTAAGAGTTTAGGGGTGTAATTTTTACCTTTTTTGTTGAAAAATCCGAACCTAGGCATGATTGTAATGGATTGTAGGATGAAATTTGGTGAAATTTGGGTGAAAAATGGTGATTTTTGGTGATAATATGTGTATATGCTCGTGTATGTGTCTGTGTAAAACGTGGAGCAGCAGCAGCAGGTCGATGAGCTTTATGCTCCTGACCAGTTTTTGGGGGCCATGCGATTGCATGGCTTTGCTGTGCAATTCCCATGCGATCGCATGGGGGCTCTGTATTTTTTTTATTTTATTTTTTTTATTTTTTATTTTTTTTATATAAAAACCTTATACTAATAAAACATATAATTAATTAAAAATTAAAATTTTGTTTCTTTTTAGGATGAGGCCGTTTCGGATCATTGTCCTAGTCCGTCCCTCGACAAAAATTTTAAAATTTGTCATTTTTAAGCGCTGTTTTAAAAGAAAAGATTTTCGGGTTTTTTTAAATGTTTTTGGCATACTTTAATTCAATAACATTAAAAATAATGATAATAAAAGTTCTCGTCCCTCCCTCGGGTAAAGCAATTTCGGTTCAACGATCTAGTTTTCAACTCACGACGAATTTTAAAAATCATATTTTTAACTTAGTGAAATAAAGTAAATTTTTGTTTTTAAATTCACACCAAACTTAAATTTAAATTGCATAAAATTAAAAATTCATACCAAATTTATATTATATTTTTGTTTTTATACATACAAACTTATATTAAAATTATTAATTTTTAAAATATTTACAAACTTAAATATATTGATTTTAAAAAGTTTACAATATTAATTTAATATTATATATCTATTTTAAAAACAAAGTAAAAAAAATTAAAAATCTTTTTGGTCTTTTATCCCACTTTAATCAATCAAATATTATCAAAAATATACGCCCTTCTTTTCGGTAAAGTAATTTCGGCTCCATAACCTAGTTTTACTCCTGACGAATTTTTGAAATATTTTGGGTTGATTGATTAAAGATATTTATACCTTAAGAATAAACGGTAAATTTCGCAGTGATGTAATAAATTTTTGTATGATATCAATAATTTCGGTCGGAAAACCTAATTTAATTAAATACCAATTTAATATTTTATAGCGAACAATTTAGCGTTTATTATCAAAAGGTTAAAAGCAATAAAATAAAAATAAAAATTGTACATACTTACCTGTTAGAAAGAATTCTCAGAGACCTGCTTTAGCCGACTCATTGGAGAGTCGTTTGATTTGGTTCTCCATAGCTACGTAAGCATAACCTCGAATCTTTAATATATTTTCTTCTAAACATATAAACGGTCCTTCTCTGCATAGAGTAACAAATTCGGTATTTGAATATGTTTGATTATTTGAACATTTACCTTCGTGTGACCATTTTCCGCATTTGTAACTTCTTTCAAGGTGTCGTGCTCTTCTTTTTGTTGCGGATTTTGATTTTCCTTTACCAAAATGTATCTTATGATGATCTTTTCTGAGTTCTTTTCTTACTCCGTCCATTTTGCCTCTTATGAATGATACCAGTTCACTCGGAAGTGTGTCAGTATTACGTTTAGTAATCATAGCATGTAGCATTAGACCATGGTTCAGATCAAAGGAATTCTTCATCTCGTAAAACCTAAAAAAAATAAAAATTCAGAATGGGGGGAGAAGACTAGTTCTTTAGGGTCTGCTAGGGAAAGACCATTCGGATTCCATTCTCGAGAACTACACGAAAACAGAATATCTAACTCTAACAGAAATACATATTACCCTAAAAAGATTCGAACCTCCCCACACTTAGTTAGATGTGGTGTTGAAATTGTGATTAACGTTATTTTCAATTGGATCATCAACAACTTGTATATCTCTGACACTTTGTTGATTTCCTCCGTAACTTTCACAAATTCAACTAACATCGCATTTTCTTTTGGCGATAAATTGGATACTAATCGGTTACATAACTTAAAGTTTCCCTTAAACCTAGCATCGTGAATCCGTTTATAAAGTTTCTTCGTTGAACTGTTAAAAACGGGTTCATCTAATTTTGTATCATCAACGGGGTTCTTTGTTATCGTATCATCATTAAGTGTTTCTTCATCTTCCCCACACTTATGTGTTTTTATTAGTTTAACAGTTTTGGTTGGCGGAGATCTAGACTTTCGGTTCACAAAGGTGATCGATTTATCACCATCCCTAAGTGTCATTCTACCTTCTCTTAAATCTGAATCACTAGAGGATTCTGATTTAATGGGTTGTTCCTCGACAATCTCTGTTTGAATGATTGGTGGTTCCGGAGGAAAGATTAATGGTTCAGGATCTCTGAATTGTCCCTGAATATCCTCCGGATTCTCAATTGTGTTGTCGTGTTCAAAAAATGGATTATCGGAAATTTGAATTGGAGTACTTGGTCGACTAGATGATGATTCTAAAGAAAAATCAACGGCGACAATATTTGCTAGATGTCTTGATCGAGTTACAGGTGGTTAACGTATAAAAGGTGGTGAACGTTTTGCTCGGTGCATTCATTGAATATCCTATTAGTTATAAAAGATAAAAATTATATAAGTTATCAAATTAATAGACTTTTCTTGTTTTGCCCACGTTTCGAATAGCCGATAGATGTAGCAGGTAGCCAGGACCCTTTAAATCGGAAGCCCACAACTCGCCCACTAATAAATCCAACTATTACTGCGAACCAGAAAATTTTGGATGTCTATCAATTTAACCACTTAAAATAATTTTCCGTTGAAATTTAAAGAAATTTTTAGTGAAGAAATAGAAAATTCTATGTCCTAAAAACTAGAGCGTCAAGAAATAAGAAAGAAAAAGAGTGCGTCGAAAAACGTCGAAAAATAAAAGGTCGAAAAATAATAAAAAGAACGTTGCGCGTCGAAACTTAAAAGTCTAAAAACTAAGAATTAAAAGTTGCGTCTAAAGGTATTAAAGCTTAAAAGAAATTCTATATCCAAAACGGCAATTACTTAAAAAGGTACTAAAATATTAAAACGGTGTCGCAAAATTTTAAAGCACCTAAATCTTAGTCTAAAGAAAAAGCACTTAAGGGATTTTATGGCAAAGCCAAAGAATCTAGAAATAAAAATAACTATGGCAAAAACTATGACTTAAAACTAAATACGAACGAAAAATACAAATATTACGCTAAAACAAATAAAAAGTTATAAAATATAAAAATAAACTTTAAAGTTGTAAAAAGTACAATTTTTATAAAAATATTATTTTTATGTTATTTATTTTATAAAACTATTAATTTTATATATTAATTAAAACTAGATTACAACTAAATAATACAAAATAAAACTAAAAACTAAATTAAATAATTAACTAATTAACCCTAATTAGGGTTTATAATAATAAATATAATAAATACTCCGTAATTAATGCAGTTGGCAGAGTCAAACCTGGCGTGTCAGAAGGGTTCATGCGGTCGCATGGATTTTTGCCTTTGGATCCATGCGATCGCATGGAGTTGAAAACTGGGCCAAATATTGTGCTGCTACAGTGTAGTGGCCCGTAATTTTTTTTTTTTTTTTGAAGTATTTAAATAAACAAATAAAAACTTGTATTTTAAAAACTAAAATAAAAATAAAGAAACTTTATAGTTTTATATATATATATTTAACAACTCTTAATATATATATATATATATATATATATATATATATATATATATATATATATATATATATATATATATATATATTCTGTTTTTCTTACTTTTAAAATTTTTGTATTTTTTTAAAATTTAAAATGTATATTTTTACAACAAATTAACTAAAACTTACTAAAAATACTTTTTTTTATATAGCGTTGCGCTTTCGGTGTTTAACTTTCCCCGGCAACGGCACCAAAAATACTTGATGTGCGTAGAGGTGTATACAAAATAGTTATATTTTTACAAGGAAATACTATTAAATACGTTACAATTTTACACAAGTTATTTATTTATTTATAGAGTGGATATACCTAAACCTTGCTACAACACTTATAGGCAGTGTACCTAATCGTACAGTAGTGTAGTTTTTAGTAAGTCCGGTTCGTTCCACAGGGATCTTTAGCCAAGCTTAACGCTATATTAGTTTTAACTTATAATTGTAAAAATACAAATATATATATAAGTAATATTATTATTATAAAAGGGGGGTTTTTACCGTTTAATGACCGGTTTGTCGATTTTAAAACTTTAGTCGCAGTTAAAACCTAATGTAAAATATTAAAAATAAATATAACTTAATTTAAAGCATAAAGTAAATAACGATAATGAAAGTGCGATAAAATAAAATGACAATAAATAAAGTGCGATAATTAAAAAGTACGATAATTAAAAGTGTAATTAAATACAATGACAGTAAATAAAAGTGCGATAATTAAAAGTGCAATTAAATATGAAATAAAGGAATTATGCTTATTTAAACTTCCGTAATCATGATGTTTGACGTGTTGATTTTAGTTTATTAAAATTGGGTTAATTGTCCTTTGTCCTGGATTATTTAATATGTCCGTCTGGTTTTTGTCCATAACAGTCCATCAGTCATAAATATAAAGTGCGAGTGTCCTCGTCAAATTATTCTTATATCCGAAGTAAAATATTCCAACTAATTGGGGACCTAAACTGTAACAAGCTCTTAATACTTTGTTTAATAATTACACCAGGATATCGACTGCGTGTAACCCAAGGTTTTAATACTTTGTTAACAATTACGCCAAGTGTCCTTGTACATAATTCACCCCTGTTTTAATGAGTCCATTAACTATTAATCCATTCCCGTGTCCGGTTAAATGAACGATTATTAGTACTTATAAATATCCCGCCCATCGTGTCCGATCGAGTGTATGTGGTTATTTATAGGTACGTCCAATTGTAAATCTATATATTAAATTAACGAGGTATCATTTAGTTAATATAAAGCCCATTAATAGCCCATAGTCTAATTTCCACAAGTGTCGTTCTTTTGTCCAAACCCCTAATTATGGTACAAAACCCAATTACCCAATTTTAATATTTATCCCAACATCACGATTACTTCGGGTTAAATAAGTATAATAATAACTTAGCTACGAGACATTAATTTAAAAAGTTGAACATAACTTACAATGATTAATAATAGCGTAGCGTTACACGGACAGAATTTCGACTTACACCCTTACAACATTCGCTATCATACCCTTATTATTAAAATTAAAATTAAAATTAAAATTAAAATTAAAATTAAAATTAAAATTAAAATTAAAATTATATATATATATATATATATATATATATATATATATATATATATGCGTGAGAGTAAGAAGAAAGAAAAAGATGTGTTTAAGTTCGCTCAAAACTGCGAAATTTATAGGCATGTGGCCACAAAAAGTGGCCCATGCGATCGCATGGATATTAAGCCTACAGGCCATGCGATCGCATGGAGGTAGGATCCAGCTCACATTGCTTTGTTTGCTTTCTTGCCGACGGTTTTTTAATAATAATATAATATATAAATAATTTATAGAATTATTTAAATATTATATTATATTCATGTGCATAGTTGACTTGTAATTTTTAGTCCGTTGCGTCTAGGGTTAAGAGTTGACTCTGGTCCCGGTTCCGGATTTTCGAACGTCCTTGCGTACAATTTAATATCTTGTATTTAGCATTTTGCGGCTTGTACTCTTGTAATTTTAAGACGTTTCTCATCAATAATTGGAACCACTTTGATTGTAATTTGTACTTTTGAGCTTTTTGGTCGTTTGCGTCTTCAATTCGTCAAATCTGTCTTTTGTCTTCACCTTTTATTATTTAAACGAATATCACTTATAAATAGAACAATTGCAACTAAAAGCTTGTCTTTCTTGAGGGATAATGCTATGAAATATATGTTCGTTTTTAGCATTATCAATACCCTATATTCTATTATGCTTAAGAAAGTTTAGACCTTTGTGGAATGTTAATACGTCACCTATTCGAGTCGCTCAATTGGATGAGCCGTCTGAACGTGTATGCCTGTAGTCAGACTGCACGGGCGTCGGGGGTAAGGGACGTTGCTGTCTATTCAGATTTTTCAAGCCTAACGCATTACCTAGTGAGATGTCTTATGACATGGATGTTTAGGTCTAGTGTAATGAATACAAGGTCACTACCTATTCATGAGCCAGCATTCCAAAATCTCGGCAAAGTAACTAACGAAACCATAGTATGCACTTGTTTAAACCTTATCTGAATTACAAATCTTATCGTATTTACTTTATTTTACTTTATAAACTATAAAACCCAAAATTAAATAATAAACCACTACTCCTCCATTTTAGGATTATCTTAAGCTTTAATTATAGGTTCGATTCTACTGATATCTTAAAAATACGACCTTAGGTCATACTTCCTTTACTCACCATAATAAGGAGTAGTACAATTTAGGCCCCGCTAAATATAAATTTAAAACTATTACCTCCTCTCCCGATAGCTGATTCTGAAGCCTTGCTGCCTAACGACACCGCACAAATATAATCGTCCATTTCGGTCATATCAGTACACTTTTTTATGAAGCTTGATAGCTAAGGGTTGTTCATATTGATGTTGATGATTGTGTTTAAATGAATCTATTAGCTTGATGATTGTGATTTGTCATTAGAATTAGTCAAAAGATCCTTTGCTATGATTGTTTTGGACTTTACTT
This sequence comes from Rutidosis leptorrhynchoides, assembly GCF_046630445.1. Classification (NCBI taxonomy): domain Eukaryota; kingdom Viridiplantae; phylum Streptophyta; class Magnoliopsida; order Asterales; family Asteraceae; genus Rutidosis; species Rutidosis leptorrhynchoides. Next base: position 173,624,510 of record NC_092333.1, read on the forward strand.
TGATTATATGAGTTGTGTAGCTTTCAAAGGGATTTGATTAGTGAAGCAATTTGTACTTCAACACTTAGGTGATCTAGACAATCAAATTTAGGCTTTCAAGGGATTGGGGTCTTTCAATTGGTCCTTAGTCAACATAGTGAAGTTTGGTTTTCTGAAGGGATTTTGATTACCAATGGGTTTTAGGGGACTTTAACCTAGGATAAGTACCTGCGATAATTGCATGATTCAACTAAGATCAATTGGTATAAGCTTATAGGAATTTGTAAGTATTGATTTGATCACAATAACATCTAGTAGGGATACTAGTCTAATGTTTAAGCACAATTAGACCTTAAGTGAACAAAAGAACCACCCGAATGCTTCAAGTAGATTAAGCAAGTGTACATGCCTTTAATATTGATATTTACTTAATCATTCTTAGTCCTTAGTTTAAATAACAATAGTTATCTTGATATCTAAAATTCTAAACCCCCCCCCCCCCCCCCAAATCAAACAAAATTTAGGATGATTATGAGTTTTCATCGATTCCACTAGTATTCATCGCTCTGTTGGGACGGACCTTAAACGAAAAACTTACTAATTGCAACTACCGAGTAATTGTTTCTCATATGCTTGTCACTTAGTTGAGTCCACGTTTAAGTACAAAATTTTGAAGATAAATATATGTTTGTGAAACGAGCATCAAACTTCTTGGCACCGCTACCGAGGAGCGGTTAGCTAGTTGTATCTTTGTTTTAAGCTTTTAATCATTCGATCCTTTTGTAAGGATTTATCCTTGCAAAAGTTAATTTTCTTGCTTTTATATATATTTTGTGTTTGGAAAACCGTTTACGTTTGTACTGTGATTGAAGGGTAGGTACTTTAGTGTATGAAAAGGAGATCCCAAAAGGATCAAGAGTTTGCACATCCATTTTTCGATCAGGAGAAATACGTTCACGGGGTTTACAAGCATAGAGAAGAAAGGGTATTAAAGAAAAATTTTGAGGTTTTGCCATTTTGTTTAGAAAACATGGACGGTGAAGGTCAACCAATTCATAATAAGGAGAATCCATTCGGTCATGGTATTCCCAACAACACATCGTTGGTTAATCAAGAACAACTAAATGATCCAAATGACACACCAATGTGGAACGCTAGGTTGGTTGTACCTACGGTGGTGCCTCCGGCTATTACTAAACTGCCTATCGGGGCCGATAATTGGAAGATCGAGGGTAATTTCTTCACAATGATCAAAGATATGTTATTTCATGGGTTAATAGAAGAGAATCCTTTCGAACACCTTCAACAATTTAATGACATTTGTGATATCTATAAGAATAAGGATGTTACCAACGATGCTTATAAGTTAAGGGCATTCCCCTTTACTCTTCACGGTGATGCAAAATCTTGGTTAAGTAATTTACCTCCGGATTCGATTAGGACTTTTCATGATTTAAATGACATTTTTATCAATCATTTCTTTCCACCATCAAAGACGGAACAACTTAGGATGGAGATTAATGCATTCACTCAATTGAGTGATGAGTCTTTGTATGATGCATGGATACGTTTCAAAAAGATGCTAAGAGCTTGCGCACCACATGGTTTGACAAAGGAGGAGTACATCAACACATTCTACCGGGGTACTACTCCTTTGACTAGACAACATCTTGATTCCTCTGCGGGAGGAGTGTTTATGTATAAATCACCAAATGCGGCAGAAACTTTGTTAGAAGACATCTCGGTTAATACTTATGAATGGGCCCCTTCACTTCGAGATTTACCAAGAAAATGTGTAGCTCAAGTGGAGAGTGACAACGGTCAAATCACGCTTGCAAGCTTAAACAATCAATTTCAAATGTATGGGAAGGATTTGAAGAAACTACAACAATCGATAGTCACAATGCAAGTAGGTTGTGAAAGGTGCGATGGCCCACATCTCACACAGAATTGTCCACAATTCAACAAATGCAACCATATTGATTTGGACGATATTCCCATGAATTCGAATGCTCATGTAAACTATGTGAGTAATCAAAACTATCAAAAGGGTGGATCATCAAACTAAGGCTACAATTCTTATCAATCATATCAAAGCTACTACAATCCCAATCAAAAGCAAGTCTCATTCAACTCTCAAACCAATCCACCACCCAGATTTACCAATTAAAACCGAAACCAAGGTTACAACCCAAACTATTACCAAAACTGAAAAAACAATTACCAATCCCAAAACCAACAACCATACAACAATCAACCTTATACCAACCAACAAAATCAAAGCCATCAAAACAAAAGTTATTCCCAACAACAAAATAACCAAGGTTACGATTAACAACCTCAACAAAACACTCAACAATCCCAACTTTCAAAGAGTCAAGAAGAGATGATGCAAAATTACATAAAGAAGGTGGAGACAACCGAAGCATTTCTAACCAAAGTGAATGAGTTCTTAAAGCAACAAATGCGACACCAACAAGCCTCTTTTCAAGACCTTGAGAGCACCGTTGGAAGACTTTCAAACAAGTTGTCGAAAGACCTCAAGGCACTTTACCTTCAAACACTCAAGTTAACCCAAACAACAACTACAATAATAACCAAAGAAACGAACAATCTCAACAACAGCAACAAAACCAAAACCACAACAACACAAGAGTTATTCCCATCAATAGCAATACTACCAATAAAAACAACAACCAAGCGAGTTCATCAAATGCTACACCCAATAATAATTATGCTCAAGTGAACTCGATTGCTTCAATCAAAGAGGAGGATCAACCCGAATTTCCTTATGTTTTTACATTCGACGTTGAAGAGAAAGAGTTTGATTTGGATGGAGCATTGGAAATCAACACAATGGATTATGGGGTATTTAAATTTTTGGATGATTCGGAAGTGTCGATGTTTATTCCCTATCAAGTGAAAAGTGTAAGGTCCATGGAAGATACCGAGTCGACATGCAAGAAATTAGAGGGTGACTTTTAGAAAATCAAATTGGGAAAGGTTGAAAAAGAGTCAAAGAACTAAAATGTCTTGATTGCAAAGGAGCAAAAGAACGAGGACGAGGTTCTTGCTACATTAACAAAGGAAAAATATGAGACACCGGTCTCATACCATCAATCATCATCTCCGACACATCTAAAAGATGTGGATTGTAAGTCAACCCTAACCGAGAATGAAAACATTTATGTTAAACTCCCATTGGCGGAGGTTCTTGAAAATAAGACCAACTATGGAAAAAATTTTAAGTCACTCATGGCCAAGAAGGGAGAGGTTGAGCAAGCATCCACCACTTTGCTATAGAAAGAGTGTGATGGTATTTTAAAGAAATGTAACGTACCACCAAAAATGGGTGATCCCGAGCCTTTCCTCATCCCATGAAATGTGAACAGGTCGGAGACTTTTACATCTTTAGCCGAGTCGGGGGCTAGTATCAACTTTATGCCCTATTCTATCTACCAAAGGCTAGGCCTAGGTGACCTTTCACCTATAAAAATGTGCGTAAAATTAATTGACCAATCCATTAACCCTAGTGTGGGGATCACTGAAGACATAATTGTGAATGTAGGTGAGATGGAGTTTCTGGTCGACTTTGTGATAGTTGATATAAAGGAAGATCCGGTTGTGCCACTCGTATTAGGAAGACCATTTTTGGCAACTGTGAGTTCTTTCTTTGACTTTAGAATCGGGAAGTTGACCCTTAGAGATAAAGGCATGTGTATGAGCATTCGAAGCAAATATGTTAAATTGCCACCAATACCCTTAACCACACCACAAATTATTGCTAGTGTGCAAAGCACTACAAGCATGATTCACGTTGGTTCACCAACTAAGTGTGGTGGAGGGTTGACCAAAGAAACTCCAAGTAAACCAAAAGCTCAAATTGATATAGTTGACAAGTCCATGTGGAAGTTATATGGGCGGGTTCATGGTGCTTCATCTAAAAAGGATGAGCACTTGTGAAAATGCCTAGTATTTAATTTGTCAAAACAAGAGAAATGCAAACTCAAGGAGTTGATTAATGAAACTAAGGTAGTGAATAATTGGTTGTTGTTAATGCTAGGAGATGGTAGTCATGGTGATGGTTCCCATAGCTCAAAGGGAGGGAACGTTTACCACCCCGGTGTTAGTTGAAGTTTAAGTGGAAATTGAGTCTGGTGATAGACTAATTAAACACTTCCACAATTTTGTATATAGCTCATTTAGTTGCATTTCATTTAGACTTATATGATATTGCTTTTCTTTTAGTTGCATTAACATTTAGGTTGCATTTCATGCATATGGGTAAGTTAGAAAAGACCAAAAACAGTTGATGATTTGGATAGGAATGTGCTTGTTTGAGTTATAACATTGAAAACCTGCATTTCTGGACAAGGAACGACATTCCTAATCTAGGTACGACGTTCTCTATCTTAACCTTAACCAGAAGCACCTTCCGAGCAGTTTCAGGAACGACGTTCCCAGTTAAGAACGACGTTCCTGTTTCAGTTAGAACGACGTTGTGTTTTCAGGAACTACGTTCTAGTTTCCTGGTAAACAGGAATGACGTTCCAGCATATGGAACGACGTTCCAGGGCCTGTTTTGAATGTGTTTTGAGGGTTTATTTAAATTACTCTTTCACACTTATATAGTTCTCTTATTTCTGACTTACACACTTGAAAACCTGATTTCTTAAGTTCAATTCATCTATTTTCTTCAAGGATCTTGCTAATTTATCAACATTAAGCATGTTTCAATTATGATCTTGCACTTATTTCACTTAATTGCACTTATTTGTGAAATCTTCCCGCTTTTTACCTTGTGTGCCATGCTTGTCAATTATGCTAGATCTAAGTTGATTATGATGCTATAATTGTTGATTCTAGGTTCCAGTGTTGTTAATCTACATGTTTGCCATGTCTAATTGTACCATTTCAACTTTGTGATTCTAGGGTTTTCAAAAATTGGGACTTTTCAAGTTTTGATGTTTGAGATGAAATTAAGTGTTGTCTAAGGTTGTTTGCTAGTTAACCAACGTACTATTTCCATGTACTCTATAATTTAGTGTTTCTTTCTCTATGGAATTGAAATTAGGGTTATTGACTTTAGGGTTTGATCTCCTTTGACTTTTTGACATTGAATTTGTGATTTAATGCATGAAACACTCTGGCTAGTGGTTTTTATATGTGCTTTCGGTATGCTTGCAAGGTTATTTAGGATTTCTAGATTTGCACTTATCTAATTTGACCCGAGTTGACCATTGTATCATCGTTGCATATTGATCATTTTAGCCTAAACATGAAAATTGTGAAGCTTTTATTAATGGATTAAATGTAGGGGGCATGTGCCCCAGTGTTGTTAAATGCGGAAAGTTGGATGTTTGTTGATGTTATGATATGAAGTTGTGGATGTTTTTGTTTGGTGTTTGAATTTGTGTTTAGGTGATTTATAAAGGCAAAGGCAAAGGATCAAGAATCCGGTATTGATGAATGGTTACTAGAGGTTGTTCATGACGAGACTCTAAGATCTCGAATGCTTAATAGAATTCAATGCCGGTGTGCCCGGCCAAGTACAATGATTGGGCTCCATTAGAAATAGCGGGTATGATTAGTGAGATTCGGGACGCGTTCAAAGTTGAGTACTTTCGTCAAGGCATGCACCCATGGGGACCTTTGCTTAATATCCGTGAGGATATCTACCCCTTGTTAACCCGGAAATTTCTAACAACCTTAAGAGTTAACTTCAAAGTCCGTTCTCCATGGCTAGAAGATTATCTCGCATTTAGGTTAGGAGGGGAGGAATGGCGATTAAGTATGGCACAATTCATGGCGAGTCTAGATCTCTACAAGGATACCTCACCCAATGTCACTTTCTTGTACTTGTCAAAATGTGAAACGTTCAATCCAAATGAGTTCGATCCAAAGAGGGTTTGGCATATGATTAGCAATACCGAGTTCACACCATCCAACTAAGTACCTCACATACTTTCTAGTCCTAAGCTTAGATGTATTCAAGGGTTCTTCACAAATACGGTTTTCCACTGCGTAGAGGATAAGGATAAGATGACATTGCTCGATTTTTGGTTAATTCATAGAGTTCACAAGAGAAAGCATGTTCATGTTCCCAACCTCATTGCAAGCTACCTCTTTGATGCAATTGGAGATAAATCAAAGCTCCCAAGTGTTGGTGGTCACTATGTAACTTGACTTGCCAAGTTCTTAAAGGTTGACTTAGATGGGTTTGAAAAGCTTCCAATGACCCGGTTCGGTGTCAAGGAGTACAAAGAAGGGCATATCCTAAGGGGAACCTCACGCAACTCGATCACACGTTGTGAAGGTGAAGGAACCTCGGCACGTCAAGGTTAAGTGGTAACAAATATCCACCGTGATTTATAAACATTTCTACGATTTGGATTGTAACTTTTATTACTTTGATAATTGTGTGGGAAGCTATGGATCATTGATTTGGTGTGAGGTAGTACACTTGTATTACTACTCTCGCACAATATCACACTATGATTGTAACAACTTTATGATTGCTTGTGGATTTGTCTGCAGTATCTTTTGCTTGTTTGTCGATCTTAGTGGCAGGATACACTTCTGATTATTGATCCAATCCTGGAATTAAGTTCAGGCGTTAAGCTTATAGACTTGCATTCTTTGGTGACTAAGTATTATCTGATTGATGACAACAAAGATCACTTGATCTACTCTGGTTTTTATTTCTCGTATCTCTTCTATTCTATTTTCCAAATGCTCCTCATTTTTACTTATTTCATCGTTTCAATGCAATGAGGGCATTGCATCAAACTAAATGTAGGGGGAGAGTTAAAATATCGGGTCATTTTGAACTTTTCGATTAAACTTGTCACATACACTACAAAGATAAAACTTGCAATATGTATCAAATTTTTGGAACAAGTTTTTAACCATTACATTAACTTATATCATAAACACCAAAATGGATAAAACTTGTAAATTATTTCAACTTCACAGAAGTAAAGTCTTCCTTTCATACTTGCAAATCTCAAGTGGGAGTAAAGTCTCCCACTTTCAAAAGATTTATGTGCTTTAAATGATGAAATCAAAAGAAAAATTGAAACTTTTGCATGGAAGTTAAAGTCTTCCATGTTGTGCACCAAAACCAAGTGTTTAATGCTTTATGCTTTAACACTTCCGAATGACTCAAGTCCATCGATTTTTAGGGAGTCAAGTCTTCCGAATGTCGCATTTCTTGTTGTGGGATACTTCCTAATCCACACAATTTTATGTTGACATTGGTTGTCTCATCATTTCACAATGTTTCAAACGATGTATCATACCGAGGGAAGAGGAGCCCCGAGCTTCACCGCGTGCTATCCTTTTTAGGAGCAATGGCTTCGTGCTAGTGTTGCTAGACAACACACGCTATAGCCAAAAGCTATGGAACCCTTGTTCTACTAATTATGGAGGGGTAGTATCTACTTCATACCCTTTATCAACATAATCATAAAAGCTTGTTATGTGGGAAGTAGCCGAGTGAATAAAAGCCTCGAGCTTTGACACTCCCGGGAGACTTGAGTCCTCCTATTTGTTGTTTTAGAAGTCAAGTCTTCCAAACTTGGAAGTAAAGTCTTCCAAGTTAATTTGTGTAACAAAAGACCCAAGCTTGGAAGTAAAGTCTTCCAAGTATCGCGCAATAGACCCACCGTAAATCTTACACCCAAGGTAGTTGCTTTCTCATCGCTTCCGACAATGGGGGTAGTTCACTTCGGTGATATACCGGGAAAGTAGCTACTCGTGCGGCCGTCCCACCACATGGGTGGCTTGTATGTACATCGCCTTTATGAGCCCAACATAGTTAGTGTCTCATCGCCTTCAATACAAGAAGGTAGTTCACTTCGGTGATATATCGGGGCATTAGCTATCCATGTGGTTGTCCCAAAACCGGGATGGCTTTGGAATGCACAAAGCTTTTAAACCATAAAATTTTCGAAAAACTTGTCTAGTTTCACAACCTGAATCATTTTCCCTTTGCAAAAACAAAAATGGTTTTCTTAAAGCCTTTTTTTCATTAAGGCTAAAACGTTTTTCTTGGACGACTCATGTGACTTGGTGCTCCCTTGTACTAAAACAAAGCGTGCGGGCAATCCTTGACTTTGTGGTGATGAATTTAGGGTGAACTGATGAAGTCTTTGCTTGTGGTGATTTGTAGAATGCTCCTAGAAAGGTTTGCAATAAAAAGCTCGAATCTTGATGTATTTACTCTTAATTGCAAATCTTGTAGATAGTTGAGCCTTTCTAGGGAGCATGTTGTTTGGTAGTTTGTTTCAAGATGAATGAAGATGTGTAGATGTTTAGCGTAGGCTTGAATTTGTTTGTTTTGAGGACGTTTGAAGACTTGGAGCTTGATTTTGAAGAGTGGTGTGTAATTTTGAGGTTTAATTGAAGATTTGGTCAAGAATTGCTACCCCCACCATTGCCCATATGATGAATTGTTGAGGTTTGAAGCTTAATGTTTGAGTTTTTGCTAGTTTTTGGAAGAAGAAGAAGAAGAAGAAGAAGAAGAAGAAGAAGAAGAAGAAGAAGAAGAAGAAGAAGAAGAAGAAGAAGAAGAAGAAGAAGAGAAGATGAGATTATGCTTGGTCCTAAGCGAGCCATCGAAGTGCGTATTCATGAAGGTATTAGTTGTTGCCCAAACATTTTGCACTTTGGCTTTGATCATCTTATTGCTCTTTAACTCCAAGACTTGTTTATTGCTATGCTTGCTTGAGGATAAACAAGGTTTAAATGTAGAGGGGTTTGATATTGCTCATCCACGATATGTTTCTCACGCAATATCTACCTCATTTTACTCGGTTTTCGTTTCCAAAGTGCTTAAAAAGCTATGATCTTGGGTTTTATCACGTTCTGAGTGTTATTGCAGTTCTAAGTGTAAATTTGATGTAAAATTTACCAAAGTGTGCAAATGTATCAAGAAAACTGCAAATTGCTCATCCTGGCATCAAGAACGACATTCCAGAATCAAGGAATGCCGTTCCATTAACAAGAACGATGTTCTAAAGCCAAGAACGACGTTCGACCTGGGAAATTTACAAAGGAAATAGGAACAGAAAAAGATGGCATTTCTAGCACGATTCAGGAACGACGTTCCATTGAAAGAACGGTGTCCCACATTTATTCAAGAACGGCGTTGTGTCATCAAGAACGGCATTCCACTTTAAGAGTCAAGGAACGACGTTCCTAAAAGAGGAACGACGTTCCTAAAAGAGGAACGACGTTCCTAAAAGAGGAACGATGTTCCTCTGCTTTTTCTGGTCAGTTTTTTGGAAGAGTATAAATAGAAAGAGATGAGGTTTTCACATATATCAATCACTCAATAGAATAGTAGTTGGTGTTGGCTGATTAAAATTAGGGTTTCATAGCTATTTTATTAAGGTTTTCATCAAGTTTTCATCATCCATTCCACTTTACATCAAGGATTTGAAGATTGGACCAAGATCTAGGGCATGTTCTTCATCATCTTCATCTTCTTCATTTAGCACTTTTGTAATTTCTTAAGTTTGGTACAATCTACTCTTGTTTATTGCTTAATCATGTTTAGATTTACTTTATTTGCTTGTATTGATCTAGTTCTAGCCATGATTAGCTAGATTTTTATTATGTACACTTATCTATGAAGCTTGATAGCAAAAGGTTGTTCATATTGATGTTGATGATTGTGTTTATATTAGCTTGATGATTGTGATTTGTCATTAGAATTAGTCAAAAGATCCTTTGCTATGATTGTTTTGGACTTTACTTTGATTATATGAGTTAGGTAGCTTTCAAAGGGATTCGATTAGTGAAGCAATTTGTACTTCAACACTTAGGTGATCTAGAAAATCAAATTTAGGCTTTCAAGGGATTGGGGTCTCGATTTGGATTGGTTTTCAGTTGGTCCTTAGTCAACATAGTGAAGTTTGGTTTTCTTAAGGGATTTTGATTACCAAAGGGTTTTAGGGGACTTCAACCTAGGCTAAGTACTTGTGATAATTGCATGATTCAACTAAGATCAATTGCTATAAGCTTATGGGAATTTTCAAGTATTGATTTGATCACAATAACATCTAGTAGGGATACTAGTCTAATGTTTTAGCACAATTAGACCTTAAGTGAACAAAAGAACAACCCGAATGCTTCAAGTGGATTAAGCACGTATACATGCCTTTAATATTGATATTTACTTAATCATTCTTAGTTCTTAGTTTACATTACAATAGTTTTCTTAATATCTAAAATCCAAACCCCCCCCCCCCCCTCAAATCAAACAAACCTTAGGATGATTATGAGTTTTCATCGATTCAACTAGTATTCATCGCTCTCTTGGGATGAACCTTAAACAAAAAACTTACTAATTGCAACTATCGAGTAATTGTTTCTCGTATGCTTGTCACATAGTTGAGTTCACGTTTAAGTATAAATTTTGAAGATAAATATATGTTTGTGAAACGAGCATCATAGACCTCCATAAGGATGCGAAATCCTAACGAGGCTGAGTGATGTGCTATTGTTATGGGACTCAAGGTCTGGCGTTACGACCGTCGAGTCATGATTCGAAGAGATTGTGCGTGGGATCTTTTGTGATGATGGTTGGGTGAGGCTTGAGAATCACCGAATGGTGTTGTGAGACCCAATGTGACCCTTAGAAACCAAGATAGAGGTGCGGGTGTACCCTAAAGGGTGTAACCGTGGGGTAAATCTGGGAAGTTGAGAGTCTTGGATGGTGGTGATGAGCGATTTTAAAGTTTTGTGTCGAGGAGTAATATAATAACAATGATAAAACACTTAACCAATTTACATAAATGCCCAGATAACACTAACCCGATCATTATAGCAACTAGCAAGTATTCAGTCAAGGTTCATTCCACAGGGAGCAATTTACATGAATCTCAAAACACAAGCAATTATCCTAAGTTGATTGGGGGGTTTTGTGAAAGATTTGATTGTTGATTGACCTAATATTAACCTAAAAGAGAGATTAATAATTAAGATACGAGAAACGTGTCCACTTGGTTGTTCAACTTTTTGCCATGGATTAACCTAAATCATTCATTACACAACAATGTTCAAACATATAGTTTCATTTCCATTCGTCAACATCCATGAAACCTCAACCAAATGAAATTCGTTAACTCCTGTAGACTTATTTCAAAATATAAACAATGTTATGAGTGAAATCATTGAAACATCGGTTTTGGATTAAAATCCCTTAAAATCTTTTAATTATCAAAATCCCTTAAGATAACCAAACACTACCATGTTGAATAAAAGTAAATTGAAAACCTATCCAAACCAAGAACCCAATCCCTTGAAATCTCCAATTTATTTGTCTAGATCACCAAAGGTGTTGAAGTACAAATTGCTTCACTAATCAAATCTTAAGAAAAGCTAGGCAACTTATATAATTAAAGTGAAGCTTTCAACAATCAAAGTAATGGATCTTCAACCAAGCACAATAATCATCAACTCATTCAAACACCCAATTCACAGATTAGGGCAAAATCTAAGCATCAAGTAAACACAAGTAATCTAAGTTGTAATCATTACATAAACAAGAAACAAATCATAGAAATAACAATCATTCATCATTACAACTAAAATGGAAAAAAGCTACTACCAAAATGGAGAAGAAACACTAAAATGGAGAATGCGTGATGGAAATGGAGCTTTAATCTTCATGGAATTAGAGTTTGGAGCTTGAAATTAGCCTTCATCTTGATGGAATCATGATTGGAACCCTTTTAGGGCTCCAAAACGGCCTAAGGAAGTAGCTCACTCAACCAAAAACCCCTAAAATTGTTTTTATAGTCGAGCTGAGTTTTTGACTGAATACAGGCTCGAAACGACGTTCTGGAAGGTGGAACGACGTTCCAGATAGTAGAACCACGTTGCTGAAACAATCCAGAAAGTCTGAAAACTTTCTAACTTCAATTTCCCATTTTCTAGTGCTGCGGAACGGCGTTCTGGCCATTTGGAACGCCGTTCTTGCTTGAAACTTGGCTTTTTAACCCCAAAACCTCACTTGGTTCATTCCTCATGTCAAAGTATTGAATCTCATGCATAAATATGATCTTTTGGACCACTTTTGTCCCGAAATAACCATATACCACAAACCGCTCACTAATCATAACAAAATTGTATCGAAACGCCATGAATGTAGAGAGATATTGCGAAGATAAATATGTATATTTTGAGCAATATCAAATCCCCCACACTTGAACCTTGCTTATCCTCAAGCAAGCCTACACCTAACCACATCTTCATGAATGTTGACCAACTTTGACTAATGAAACTTGCAACTTCAACTATGGTCATTTCAACTTTTCAAACTTTCAACAAACTCAAAATACTTGACAAATTCAAAGGATTACCTCAATGCTTTTGTCAATCTTCAAATCACTTCAACTTGAACAATTTCACAAGAAAAATCTTCAATCAAACATATCCAAACCTAATCTCATCAACTTTGACTTCGACCTTGAAGACTAGATCAATTTTGCATCTACTTTGTATGTCTTCAAGCCAAAACAATCACAAACAATAAAACTTCACTAAAGTCAACTTCACTAACAACCAAGGACTTGGCTTCAAAGATCGCCCAAAGTTTGCCAAATGGCAGGACTCAAGATATAATATGCCAAGTCACTTGTTGTCTCCATAAACGTCAACACTCAACACATCACTGTTGAAGATCATCCTCAAAAACATCAAACATTCAAGCCTAAACTACCCTTTTCACATCTCCACAATCAAATACTCATCAAAAAACACAAACATGCATCCTAGAAAAGCTTAAGATCAAAAATATCCATAAAAGCATTACATTTGAATCAAATCAAGCATAAGTTAAGTTCTTTAGTGCAAACCTTTCTAGGAGCATTTTCATAACCTCTAGCCAAGCTCCTTCACTATCACCATCATCTTCTCCTCATTATCATCAAATCAAGAAACTGCCCATAAGCTTCACAATTGGTGTAATGGAGCGCCAAATTACATGAGTCACCCAAGAAAAAGTTTAGCCTTAATGAAGACAAGGCTTTTTAGAAAACAATTTTTGTTTTTAGAAAGGGAAAACGAGTCAAGTTGTGAAACAAGACAAATTTTCCAAAAATTTTGTTTTAAAAGCTTTGTGCATCCAAAGCCATCCCGGTTTTGGGACAACCGCATGGATAGTTATTACCCCGGTATATCACAAAATTGAAATACCTCATTGTATTGAAGGCGATGAGACAATAACTACCTTGGGCTCAAAAGGTTGTGTGCATACAAGCCATTCGGTGGTGGGATGACCGCACGAGTAGCTACTTCTCTGGTAAACATACTATTCGGTGTCAATATCGATGGAAAAGTAACTACCTTGGGTATGAGTGGTTCGGTGGGTCTATTGCACGATACTTGAAAGAATTTTCTTTCAAGCTTAGGTCTTTAGGATCTCAAATTAACTTCGAAGACTTGACTTCCAAAACAAAAACATGGGAGGACTCGATTCTCCAGGAAGTGTGAAGGCTCAAGGCTTTTATTCACTTGGCTACTTCCCACATACAAGCTTTTATGCTTATGTTTAGGAAGGGTAGGAAGTTGGAACTACCCCTCCGTTAATTGCAAGAATATTGTGCCATAGCTTTTGGCTATGGCGTGTATTGTCGAAGCAACACTAGCACGAAGCCATTGCTCCTAAAAGGATTGCACATTGTGAAGCTCGGTGGCTCCTCTTTCCTCGGTATGATACATCGGTATGAAACATCGTGAAATGATGAATCAACCAATATCAATATGAAATGGTGTGGATTAGGAAGTATCCCACATCGTGAAATGCTTTAAACACTTGAGTTTTGAAACACGCATGGAAGACTTTACTTCCATGCAACAACCTTGATTTCCTTAAAAATTTTAACTTTAAGCATATGGATCATTTGTAAGTGGGAGACTTTACTCCCACTTGAACTATTGCAAAAACAAAGGAAGACTATAATTCCACAAAAAGGGTGGAGTTAATTCACCCTAAAAGGTAAGTTATGGCTTTATTTGACCAAAAATTTTCACTTAATTCAACAAGTCACTTGGGAAAATTTTAAAATTTTGTGATAATTTTATAAAAATAAGTCCACGAAAATTTATCTCTACCCCCACACTTGAGATCATGTAATGCCCTCATTACAGGAATCGAAATAGCTTATTAATTCGAGAGGACAAACTGAAAAGTGGAAGAGAAATAGAGATACCCGAGAACCAAAGGCCATTTCCACAAGTGATTATCAAATTGCATGAAGTTATCTTATCAAAACCGCATCACCAAACTTTCCTTTTGCTTTGATTTTGAATAACGAGTCTTTGTCTTGACTCGTCCCCTTCTTCTTAACATTCCTTATCTGGGTGGTTCTCCCCCACACTTTATCAGACGGCATGTGAAATCGGTGGAAAAAGTTCCACGAATCAAGTGAGTGAGCCAATCATTAACCCCTCGGGTGGTGTATAAGAAATCTAAGAGAATCTTCTTCATTAGCATGAAGAATATTGAACCAACCCAAGAGTCAACAATTGAATCTCTTCCAAAAATGGTTTTGAACATGAGGTTTGCTTTCTTAATCGGCTCACACAAACACGAATTATCAACCTCGGGTTGCAAAACCTCTTTAAAATCATCAATACGATACTCGAGAGGATTTTTAAACACTTTAAAAGTTTCGGGTATGATATTCCCATCCTCATCTCCTTCATCATCATCATCTTCACTATCATCATCACTATCTTACTTTCCATCACCTGGTGGATTATCATGGATTGTAAAAACGTTGGGTGTTGGAAAAGTTTCACTCACTTCATCATCTTCCTCATCACTCTCGCAAACTTCTTCATCATACTCTTTACCATCATCTTCACTCTTCTCTTCATCATTGGTTATCGAAGATTCGGGTACTTGTACAATCTCCACTACTTAGATCTTGGCATAAAAGCTTAATGTTGGTCTCTTGATTAACAACAGGAGTACTGTGGAGGGGGGGGGGGGGGGGGGTGAATATAATTCTTTTGCTTATCTTAACAGTTTAAGCTAATTAGTATTCATGCAAGTAAATTAAATAAGAGTCAAATGTAATTTTTAACAATTATTCTTTATTGATATAAATCACAAAGAATCATAACTATCCTTGGCGGAATGATAGTTGGTTGATATAGATTCACCTAAGTTATAGCTATTGAGGTTATCTAAAGTTATTACACGTTTGAACTCTTAATAAATAAAACCCACACCACTGGTTGTTACAATAGTGGATACATCAATTTATAGTAGTCCTATTAACCGTGTAAGTATTCTATTGTCCACTGGTACATAGGATGTATGTACTTGTGGGGACAACTGCATAAGAGAGCGTGCTCTCTTCTTTCCTCTTTGGTAGCTATTTGCAGGAACACCCCAATTCGGTTTGGCACCACTATTTGATTAAACAAATAGAATGTTGTGTTCCCTAGGTGTTGACAAAGAATAACACATGTCTGCACATGCGTTAAACTTCTGCATTCCCACATGGTCTTGTAAGGTCACTTGTTAGCCGCCGACGCATGTCCTTTTCTGTTAAACTTTGTCTTTGACTTCTGTTGAATAGTACAATTGATGTAGACCTCTCAGGAAACTACTATGCTTGTAATGGAGCAGAGCTGTCTTGTGTAGTAAAATGCTTTCCAGCCATGCTGGTTCTTCTATGCTGAGTCACTTGATATTCTTAAATTGTTGGGTACACACCTTGTGCTAATTGAAGAATACTGTCTACCTTGTGCTGAAAGACTAGGCAGTAAATTAAACACTCGATACAACAATATTTGCTATCTATACATAAACAAACTTATGATGGCTGCACATAACATTCTAGTGTACATATCTGCTGTTTTGTCATAATTAAATCCTTAATTACATTGGGGACTCAACAATCTCCCCCTATTTGATGATGACAAAACCTATGACATAAAGAGTAAAACACTAAAGCCAGCCATAAAGGACCTAATGAAAATAGGCAGTAAAAATTGTCCCCTTTTGGTTTGTTTTTGAGATATTTTACTGAGTTATCTATATCTTATAAATTGATATGATTTTTTAAGATAAACTCATTTCACATTCATTACAACAAATATATACAACATTTACAAGGCAGTATAATGAATTATGAAATAATAAAAGATACAAGTTTAGCACAAGAAGACTATCTATCTTTATCTTTATCCTTCTCTTTTTTCTC
This sequence comes from Rutidosis leptorrhynchoides, assembly GCF_046630445.1. NCBI lineage: Eukaryota > Viridiplantae > Streptophyta > Magnoliopsida > Asterales > Asteraceae > Rutidosis > Rutidosis leptorrhynchoides. The sequence continues at coordinate 173,640,718 of NC_092333.1, forward strand.
ATCAGATAGCTCTTCTTCTTTAACTTTCAAGGCTGCCCAGGCTTCAGGGAAGAGTTCAGGCAAGTTAGCCAGTATTTGAGGAGGTAGAATAATGGGATCTCTTCTGTGTGGGCTAGAACAATATATTTCTTTCTTTTAGAATTCTGTGATAGAACATCTTCTACTATCACTTTTGGTGCATTCCCATACTTAGCTGCTGTGACGACCCGGAAATTTCCGACCAAATTTAAACCTAACTTTTATATGTTTCCGACACGATAAGCAGAATTTGTAATGTTGAATCTCAAAAAGTTTGGAACTACATTCATGTAATCAATTACCCTTTGAACGTGTTCGACGATTCACGAACAATTATGTATATATAGATATGTATATATAATATATAATAACTGAAAACATTAACAAAGTATTTGATATATATGATACTTTACATGAACATATTTGTTTCGATATATTTATCAACAAAATTAAGAGATAATATCAAATGATTGAATTATCAGATACATTATGATATGATTACGGGCCAATGTTATGAGGTCCACTGTGATTTAAGAAATCTATTCTTTTTGACAATATTCGGAAAATGGTAAAGTGATCTATAAGTAAGAACGTGGAGTGTAAATAACTTAGGTGTTGGATATCGACAAGTTAAGTAACTCGACATTTTTCATTAAGATGATTTCATACGTTTATTAAACCTTTGGACTTTATCCCATGCTTCACCAACAGACTGTAATTTAAAAACTTGAAACCTATTATGAATATATATAATTCTACTTTTCTAAAATGTTTTATGATATAACGATTTAAATTAATATTAAATATATTTATACGCGTATTATACGTACATAGTTTTATACTTTTACTATACTTTAACTTTACTTTTACTTTACTTTTACTTTACTTTTACTTTACTTTAACTTTAATAATTCATACTTTAATAATTCACTTTAATAATTCATACTTTAATAATTCACTTTAATAATTCATACTTTAATAATTCACTTTAATAATTCATACTTTAATAATTCACTTTAATAATTCATACTTTAATAATTCACTTTAATAATTCATACTTTAATAATTCACTTTAATAATTCATACTTTAATAATTCACTTTAATAATTCATACTTTAATAATTCACTTTAATAATTTAAAAATCTATTATAAATAGAATTCAATAGGTTTCATTATTTCATAGAAACTTGAAAATATATTTCTCTAAACTCTCTCAATCGAATTACATATATATATATTTACTTAGTATTATTTCAAGATATTATTAGTATACATAAAATACTACGACAGAGTTATATTCAGACGATTTCAAAATAAGTTTTCAAACAGGATAGAGCTAAGGAAATTATGGGTTATAGCTATGGAGGTTATGGGTATTGTTCAAGGGTATTGCTTGTGAGGTCAACCTAACGTTTATCATTTTCGTTGCGTCTACGTACTTTCCTGCAATATTGAATCACAATATTGATAGGTGAGCATTCATATCTTATCTTTTATATATTAATAGTGTATCCTTGACTAGTGCTCGAGTATATATGATTATGCATGTTTGTATGCTTAGTTTCGTCGTTAAATAGTTTATGATAAATCACAAATTTGATACATATGCTACTGAGATAAGGTATATGATATGCATGTCGTTGAAAAGCTAAAGAAAAATTAATAACTTTTCATTTAGAAATCGTGTGGGTTCAATGAACGGATTAAAAGATATGGTCAAATGAATTATTATTAATTTTAATATTTATTACTAAAAATTAATATTTTTATTGAAACTATCATTTTATTATTTTTATCATTATTATTATTATCAATATTATTTAATCAAATAAATATGCGTATAAAGATATTTTTACCACACATAATATAATTATATTAATAATACATACCACTATATTTTTATGATATTAAGTGAAATTTATAAATTTTATTACTTGAGATATATAAAAGTATATTTTTATCGTATATGAATTTAAATATAAATTTTTTATTTATTAATAAATGACTTGTATTATTTAGTATAATAAGATCTGATAAATATATTTAAATATATAAAACGACTATATATAAGTTATATAATAAACATGTATAGATTTTGGAAGTCATTTTGGGTCAACTTGACTTTTGTTGACTTTTGCATGTCGGTCTCGAGCATTAGGATTGTGATACACTACGACTTGACCTAAATTTTTAGACAGATATTGACCAACATATAAATATATATACTTAATATAGGTTCGTGAATCCGAGACAAACCCTGCACTTGTTCAGTGCTGTCATATACATAATTGCTACGAAATACAGTATTGTGAGTTTCATTTGCTCCCTTTTTAATTGCTTTTGCAATATATATTTTTGGGCTGAGAATACATGCGCTGTTTTATAAATATTTTACGAAATAGACACAAGTACTAAAACTAATTTTATGTGGGTTTAAACCAGAAATATACCCTTAGCTTGGTAACATTAAACTACTTGTCTATGTACGGTAGGCGCGAATCCTAAAGATAGATCTATTGGGTCTGACAAACCCCATCCTGACTATGGGATGCTTTAGTACTTCGAGGTTATATTAAACACACCTGATCTGGTGTACTTCAGAGGGTAAAACATGAGTGTTAAGGCTTGTTACCGGGTGCCTACAACTTATAGAATACTTTTATACACTTGCGAGTGTACATATATTTATAAACAGAAATCTTGTGGTCTATTACTATTACGAAAATGATTGATTATGATAAACTAATGAACTCACCAACCTTTTGGTTGACACTTTAAAGCATGTTTATTCTCAGGTATTAAAGAAATCTTCCGCTGTGCATTAGCTCAATTTAAGGATATTATTTGGAGTCATTCATGACATACTTTGAAAGACGTTGCATTCGAGTCGTTGAGTTCATCAAGATTAATATTAAGTCAATTATAGTTGGATGTAATATGAAATGGTATACATGCCGTCAATTTTAGATGTAAAGAAAGTTTGTCTTTTAAAAACGAATGCAATGTTTGTAAAACGTATCATATAGAGGTCAAATACCTCGCGATGTAATCAACTATTGTGAATCGTTTATAATGTATATGAACGGGTCCTTTCAGTTGGTATCAGAGCGGTGGTCTTAGCGAACCAGGTCTTGCATTAGTGTGTCTAACTAATAGTTGTTAAGATGCATTAGTGAGTCTGGACTTCGACCGTGTCTGCATGTCAAAAGTTTTTCTTATCATTTTTAGTCGGAAATCATCTACTTACCATCCTTAGGAAATTACCTGCTTATCATTCTTAAGTCTAGACGCATTTTCCTACATTTATTGCATAATAATGTATAAACGAAATCTTATCTTAGCATATCTGTTACTGTGAACTTTGATTGACATCTTTCAAAGATTCCTCCGTAATTTATGGGATTTTGGTATTATATATACATATGTAAATTATGTATTGAAGAATACCAAATCTAAATTCTACAATCTATTTCATACCAAAAATTCTTTCCCTGATCATACAAGATGGATCCCTCAACCAGTTCGAGTTCCTCGGATTCCGACAGCTATGCCGATATGGATTTTCACATGAGCTCCGAAAGCAGCGTGACCGGAATGGATCAACCAATTAGCCATCATCTATTTTGGATGAATTGGGGATGGGTTCGTAATCTACTTAACCATTGGAGACAAGAAGAAGGTGATCCCTTTCATCCACCACATTGCCCTCTTGGCAATGAACCTGAAGCACTTACCGGTGAACCTGTCCGAAACACCATTTTCTCTCTCATTTACAGAGTATCTCGTCATGATTATATACTACACCAAATTCTAGATCTTACCTATCCACTCGTCTGAACCGACAATCACCCCGGTGTAATAGAAGAAGTCAACGAGCTTCGCGCTCGGGTAGTGGCTTTGGAGAATATGGTGCAAAGGTTACAAACACCAGCAGCAGCACCAGCAGCATAACCAGTACCACCATCAACAACATCAACAGTACCATTACCACCACCAACAACAACCGCATCACAAACCTCAACTTCACAATCTGTCCCACGAGCATCGACGTCATACGCCATGTAGATACCAAGGAATACCACAACGATGAAGTATTGATTCATAACTTCATTAGAGAAACATTCTACGACGATTATGTAATTTCTAAAGTTTAGAAATTATCTATCCTAGCCTTAACGATAAATCAAATGAGTTTAATTTAATATTAACTCATTAAATCTATATTACATCTGAAGAAATATACACATATATATTTCCATAAAGACTGTAATAAAATTCTTTTGTATAAAATATTAATTGTGAATTTTTTTAATGGGTAGGTAATACCCGAGAGATATATAAATTCACAATTAATATGTTACATTCTTCGAATCTGATTCAGCAAATCATCCATTATACTCCCTACTTTCACAACAATATACATTCTTTTATAGAAATCAAAACAACCATACTCATTCAAAATCTAATTACATATTCTAATTTTGAAATCTCAGAATTCGATTCAAGATATAACTGAAATCATCACTCTTAGATTTCTACATCTTTCAAAACTATACTTTGACTTCAAAACTGTCCTAGAACCTCATTTCTATTCATGGAACTCACAAAAATATTTGTATCATTCAAAATCTTAGAACATCATATGTATATTAACAATTACAATATGTGTTCAAACACTTTGAAATTCTTAAAGACATACGAGATGATGATCCAACCACACATTACCCACTGTCATGCACCTGAAAAGCTCTCGAAACAAAAGTTATAGTTTAACACGTATCCGTGTCAGATCCTTTGATATTTATTACCAAATATAATGTTTCAATCTCTTTCCAAAATAGACAGTTTTGTCATAGCTTCAACAAATCACCTTCATTTGTTTATACGAATAAACCTTATTATAACAATTACCCCTTCATCATTGTTATCGGGAACCTTTCATATCTCGCCACATTAGCAGTAAACTTATCAACAACTTCATTAACCTTCGACTTAAGCCTCTCCGAAAAGCCACTATACTTATTCATTAAAACCCCATCATGTACTCACCTACATCCTGCAACAATAATTGTCACACCAACTACTGGGAATTAGCAATCAGTATTTTGAATTTCGCAACAATTTTACGTCAAAAGTTATATGTATACATATAACGTCTATCTCCTAGACTTACATACTTCGAATGTGAATTTTCTGAAAAACATCCCAAACTATGAACTAGTTCTCCGAAATTGGAAAAATGCTGATGAAGCAGCAAAAATTGTAAACGACTTTAACAGTCAAAAGTTTGATGATAAAGAATAGTATGGTGGTAAAGCTGAGAAAAAGAGAAGGTTTGAAACTGGAAAACGGATTGAGCAGACCATGAAGGAGGCTGTGGACAAATCATAAAGACTAAACCTGCCTTCAAAGGATCCAAATGATTCAGTGTCTTCTGAAATCGTTAGCAAACACCTTACTTCTTATTCTAAACCTTCACAGACAAATCTTCTTCATCATCCATCTATGTTAAGAATTCTAAGATATCGTCGTATCTTTTATTATAAATATCTTCGATATTACTGAAGATATTTTTACAACTATTCTTATCCGAAATCTTCTATCTATTCACAATATCTGCATTACAACATAAAAAGAAACTGTGTTAGTTTCTAAATTCCGAAGAAAAAAAAATTCGAATTTAAAATAGGAATGTTTTTGAAGTAGTGTTGGGAACTGAAGCATGAGTTAGTATAATATAATGACACTTGATCAATGTGATTATATTACAGTAAGTCATACTGAGTTTCTAATGGAACGTGATGATTCACAGAACATACCGTCATCATGTACTATTTACACGACTCTTACATTCTACCCAATTTCCAAACATATTAAGAACATATCATCTTGATAGCTCTATATTTTCGGATATTCTGGTAATTTGCCAAATCAAGATCGTACCATTACGATTTTCTTCTTGGAACATTAACTATGTTCATCCAAAAATTCATATCTACAAATTCTGGACCATTATCCGCTTGACTTAAGGTCGGGAAGAGAAAACGAAAGCATGAAGCTCCGAAATATAATGGAGAATATAAAGCCCGATAACAACCCCAAAATTACAAACCTAGTATATCAATGCGTATAGCAATATAAAGACACCGGAGAATGAAAAACACAATAACCCCAAGGTAATGGTAGAAGAAAATAACTTCCTCCGGTGGTAGATGAAAAAGAAGAATGACAGATATGAAAGTTAAGAGTATATCAAGAATCAATACTGGATGAAGCATATTAATGAATGCTTTAAAGTATGAATTGGGGAGAAAGACTAGAAGGTGTGAGTTGTGGAAATAAAGAAACGAAGGGGGTGGATTTATAGTAAAATATCAGACAGAGAAATCGAGACAGATTATCGCATTTAATCAAATAAGATCCTGATTTCCTTAATCGCCCAAGAACCAAATCTTATTGCAAAGATTTTCTTTAAATTCCATGAATTCCAGAAATCAATCATAACTATGTCATCAGTTAAAACGAATATACGTTTACTCATTTCACTCTCTTGCGATAGCTTCACTTATACTCTTCGCGTAATCAAATCGTTTTATCTATATTACTCAATGATGATAAAACTCTATTTATAAACTCATATTCGTCATGAAAACATTTTTAAAGTTAGCCATGACGACCTCGATCAAATTTCGGGACGAAATTTCTTTAACGGGTAGGTACTGTGACGACCCGGAAATTTCCGACCAAATTTAAACCTAACTTTTATATGTTTCCGACACGATAAGCAGAATTTGTAATGTTGAATCTCAAAAAGTTTGGAACTACATTCATGTAATCAATTACCCTTTGAACGTGTTCGACGATTCACGAACAATTATGTGTATATAGATATGTATATATAATATATAATAACTGAAAACATTAACAAAGTATTTGATATATATGATACTTTACATGAACGTATTTGTTTCGATATACTTATCAACAGAATTAAGAGATAATATCAAATGATTGAATTATCAGATACATTATGATATGATTACGGGCCAATGTTATGAGGTCCACTGTGATTTAAGAAATCTATTCTTTTTGACAATATTCGGAAAATGGTAAAGTGATCTATAAGTAAGAACGTGGAGTGTAAATAACTTAGGTGTTGGATATCGACAAGTTAAGTAACTCGACATTTTTCATTAAGATGATTTCATACGTTTATTAAACCTTTGGACTTTATCCCATGCTTCACCAACAGACTGTAATTTAAAAACTTGAAACCTATTATGAATATATATAATTCTACTTTTCTAAAATGTTTTATGATATAACGATTTAAATTAATATTAAATATATTTATACGTGTATTATACGTACATAGTTTTATACTTTTACTATACTTTAACTTTACCTTTACTTTACTTTTACTTTACTTTTACTTTAATTTAACTTTAATAATTCATACTTTAATAATTCACTTTAATAATTCATACTTTAATAATTCACTTTAATAAGTCATACTTTAATAATTCACTTTAATAATTCATACTTTAATAATTCACTTTAATAATTCATACTTTAATAATTCAATTTAATAATTCATACTTTAATAATTCACTTTAATAATTCATACTTTAATAATTCACTTTAATAATTCATACTTTAATAATTCACTTTAATAATTCAAAAATCTATTATAAATAGAATTCAATAGATTTCATTATTTCATAGAAACTGGAAAATATATTTCTCTAAACTCTCTCAATCGAATTACATATATATATTTGCTTAGTATTATTTCAAGATATTATTAGTATACATAAAATACTACGACAGAGTTATATTCAGACGATTTCAAAATAAGTTTTCAAACGGGATAGAGCTAAGAAAATTATGGGTTATAGCTATGGAGGTTATGGGTATTGTTCAAGGGTATTGCTCGTGAGGTCAACCTAACATTTATCATTTTTGTTGCGTCTACGTACTTTCCTGCAATATTGAATCACAATATTGATACGTGAGCATTCATATCTTATCTTTTATATATTAATAGTGTATCCCTGACTAGTGCTCGAGTATATATGATTATGCATGTTTGTATGCTTAGTTTCGTCGTTAAATAGTTTATGATAAATCACAAATTTGATACATATGCTACTGAGATAAGGTATATGATATGCATGTCGTTGAAAAGCTAAAGAAAAATTAATAACTTTTCATTTAGAAATCGTGTGGGTTCAATGAACGGATTAAAAGATATGGTCAAATGAATTATTATTAATTTTAATATTTATTACTAAAAATTAATATTTTTATTGAAACTATCATTTTATTATTTTTATCATTATTATTATTATCAATATTATTTAATCAAATAAATATGCGTATAAAGATATTTTTACCACACGTAATATAATTATATTAATAATACATACCACTATATTTTTATGATATTAAGTGAATTTTATAAATTTTATTACTTGAGATATATAAAAGTATATTTTTATCATATATGAATTTAAATATAAATTTTTATTTATTAATAAATGACTTGTATTATTTAGTATAATAAGATCTGATAAATATATTTAAATATATAAAACGACTATATATAAGTTATATAATAAACATGTATAGATTTTGGAAGTCATTTTGGGTCAAGTTGACTTTTGTTGACTTTTGCATGTCGGTCTCGAGCATTAGGATTGTGATACACTACGACTTGACCTAAATTGTTAGACAGATATTGACCAACATATAAATATATATACTTAATATAGGTTCGTGAATCCGAGACAAACCCTGCACTTGTTCAGTGCCGTCATATACATAATTGCTACGAAATACAGTATTGTGAGTTTCATTTGCTCCCTTTTTAATTGCTTTTGCAATATATATTTTTGGGCTGAGAATACATGCGCTGTTTTATAAATATTTTACGAAATAGACACAAGTACTAAAACTAATTTTACGTGGGTTTAAACCAGAAATATACCCTTAGCTTGGTAACATTAAACTACTTGTCTATGTACGGTAGGCGCGAATCCTAAAGATAGATCTATTGGGTCTGACAAACCCCATCCTGACTATGGGATGCTTTAGTACTTCGAGGTTATATTAAACACACCTGATCTGGTGTACTTCAGAGGGTAAAACATGAGCGTTAAGGCTTGTTACCGGGTGCCTACAACTTATAGAATACTTTTATACACTTGCGAGTGTACATATATTTATAAACAGAAATCTTGTGGTCTATTACTATTACAGAAATGATTGATTATGATAAACTAATGAACTCACCAACCTTTTGGTTGACACTTTAAAGCATGTTTATTCTCAGGTATTAAAGAAATCTTCCGCTGTGCATTAGCTCAATTTAAGGATATTATTTGGAGTCATTCATGACATACTTTGAAAGACGTTGCATTCGAGTCGTTGAGTTCATCAAGATTAATATTAAGTCAATTATAGTTGGATGTAATATGAAATGGTATGCATGCCGTCAATTTTAGATGTAAAGAAAGTTTGTCTTTGAAATGGTATGCATGCCGTCAATCATATAGAGGTCAAATACCTCGCGATGTAATCAACTATTGTGAATCGTTTATAATGTATATGAACGGGTCCTTTCAGCTGCTTTATCAAAGAGTTCTTGAAGTTCAGGTTTGAGTGTATATTTGAGAGCACTTTTGATGAAACATGACTAGGAACTTCAAAATCAACAGGTTTAATTTACACAAAGGCGGAATTAGTGAATCAAACCACTCCAGTGAATATGTGAAGCTTTTTGGGATTAAATTAGTCAAACCACAACAAGGATTGTGTGATTAGATTAATGCCTAGAGCTATTATTCACCTCTGGAGTGATTTGGGTTGAGAGAGAATCGGATAAGGCTACCAGATATGAGTGATGTGTGTGTAATGAGAGGCTTAACCTAAAATGAAGAACATAACACTTAAATACCCCTGCTGTTGAGTCAACCATGCGAGTCAGCTATCACTCGTACGAGCGATCTGTCTCAGCCGTGCGGGTGATCACTCACTCGTGTATGTATATTCAGATTAGATTTGTGACTCAGCTCAGCTCAACTGTGCATATGAGCTTGTCAGCCGTATGAGTGAGACTTCACTCGTACGTGTGACAGAGTCTAATATGGTTAATTATCCTTTTTGCATTCCTGCAGCACTTGTAATCACATATAGACACATATAGGGTAATAACGAGCGATCATGGTAGCCCATAAACTGAAGTACTAATCACAAACGTAAGCTAGATGTCTAGGGACTTACAGAAAATGCATCAACAACTCCCTCTAGGACCTAGAACATCAATTACAATAAAGTAAACGTTCATGAAATACAAATAAGTCCAACAGTAACATCAGTTTAACATCAAATACATACCCAGATTCTCTCTCTCTCTCGCATAAATACATCATCAAAAACAAAATACAAACTAGCAATACAGTATCTGACATAGATCAGCTGGCTTGAACTTGGTTCTAGCTTTGAGCATCACTTTCTCTGTTGAGGTATGCATAGTAGACATCGATCACACATTGATATCTCATAGCTTCCTCCTTTCGATCATCTCTAAACGTAATGTGATGGCGGTGAAGGGTCTCCACATCAAATCTCGATAAGTTCCTAAGCCACATAGTATCTAAAATCCTCACATTATCAAACTGTATGCTTCCATCTTCCTTTTCAATTGCAGTCAAGATCACTGCTTCCTCCGACAACTCATCATAGAACCACCATCTGAAGTTTTTGCATATATCCTTGGGTAAGGGCATCAAGGGTAATTGCTTCATGTACTTGGCTGGACGAAACTTAACAACGCGTATAGGTCTACCTTTAGAATTTCTCTTTGTCGGGTGCATGGAAAACCTGGCGGCTGTTGACTTAAAGATATCCCATTTCCCTGTCTTATACTCATATCTGAGTTTTCTCTGAAAACCACCTGGAAAGGTCACTATCTTCAGCGTTCAACATCTTCAGCTTAGCAAGTTGCATGATCTCGAAGTAAGGTAGAGTTTTGAAGTGACTAGGACGTGCCATGTAATCAACTCCTCTTTCTCTCTTGATTGCGAAACAATTGATCTCCTTGAAGTAACCCAGCTCAAAATTTTACCCTTGGAATACTTCTTGGTTCTCTTTCCCCTTTCATAGAAACTAACAAACTTCGGCTCGAGTTCTGGCTTATTCAACTGATCAGGGTTAACGACGTTCTGTTTTCACCAACTCTGACGTATCTCGTCTTCTTCAACGTTTCTGTCAACTTTAACCCTATCACGTTTGAACCATTCATTAATCTCATTCCATGCCTCGGCTTTAGCTTGCTTGGCTCGGAGTTTCTTTTTCTTCAGCTCAGTCTCTTTTCTTTCTTTCCCAACGAGCAGTTTCTCATATCGAATTTTCTTATTCTATTCCATTAACTCATCAAATTCCTTGATTTGCTCCTTGTATACCTTCCTTGCTTCTTCTAAATCATTCAATCTCTTTGTTTTCACCTCACTACTCAAATTGAAAAAGTCACTTAAGGTGTTGAGTGACGGATTTGAGTATGGCTCAAGCGAAGGCATAACAATCTTAGCTTCTTCTTCTTCTTCTTCATCAGATTCTGTTACCAATTCGTCTTCAGATTCAACAATCACATCTTCTTTCTCATTATCCTTACCAATAGAATCTTCACTCTTCTCATCCGCAAACAAATTATCGAAATCACTTAAGTTGATATTTTGGATTGATTCAGGAGGGATACTGACAAATTTGTGGAGCCTTGTTCTCAGCTTCAACTGTCTCTGCATCCTCTGTATCATTTTCACTATCGTATGCCAGAGCAGCAAGCTGTTCCATCAGAAAATCACTTGGTGGAACGTCCCCCTTTTCTGTATCATTAAAAACATTTAAATAATTCATATAATATTCAGCAGTAAAGACCTTACCATATTCATTAAAGCTTCGAATAGGTATTACTAACGGAATCTCAAAAGAGGGTCCTCCAGTTCCAGTATCGTCTTCATCATCTTTCTCGTCACCACCACCCAAATCAGAGGAATATTCTTCTTCTCTCTCCTTAATCAACTTTGTTTTACCAGAGGTAAGCAATTCGATCTTATTGTTCATCTCCTTCAATTTCTCCTTATTCTCACTCTTAATCGCCAACACCTTCTTCTTCAACTTTTCCGTTCTACCCTTTTTACGGTCCAATCTATTCGATAACCTCTTGTTTTCCTCCACTAATGACTCAATCTTAGCTTCATTGATCTTCTTCTCCTCAATCACTTGATTCTCTAGATTGGTTATTTTCGTGATCAAAGACAACAGTAGATTTTACTGTGTCTTGAATTCAGATGATGTGACCTGAGGTGTTATGGTGGCAGGTATCGGTGAGGTAACAGCGGCTCTTTCATCCTTCATGAAACCGGATGGTTGTTTCTGAGCTTGTTGTTTCGAACCTCCCTGAGATGACCTTTGAGATGAATCAAAATGATGTTTCGTTCTTTTCTCCTTCTTCTTGGGTTGTTCTGAAGTCATCGCTTCCTTCCCTTTCCTCTTCCTCTGAATCAAACTAACATCTTCCTCTGTCGCTTCATCATCACCTTCAATAACTTCATCATTAACATTACCTCCTCCTTGAGCTTCACCGGTAGCTTTTTGATTATCATCTCCACCTTCTTCATCTGTAACTTCATAGTTAAAGTCTGAATCATCATTTCTCCACGCATTACCAGTAGAACATCGATAATTCTCCTTAATCAGATGGCATACAAGCTTTCTGTTAAAATCAGGTTTCAAACCCTCGTTTCTTGTTTCCTCCATTCTTCGAAAAGTTATCGGATTCATTGGCTTAAGGTGAATAATATCCTCTTCAAGCTTCGGTAGATCAGGTGCAGTATCATTAATAATCATTTGAAGAAAACGGGCGTAAATAAGATATCTCTGAGTAGAACTGAAAAGATTCGATTTGAAGTAATAGAGGACGAATCCCGAGAAATCATATGGAGCTTTTAGAATAAGTGCCACAAACATACTTTGCACTTTCTCGTTCAGCTTATCGAAACCAGCTTTACGTCCACATAAACAATGCATGATCACATGAGCAAGATATCGAAACTTTGGAGGCAGAAGAGTCTTCATCAGTTCAGATTTTCTAGTAATATAACCAGAATAAGCACATCTTTTAAAGCATCCGTGAATTTTCTCACGATCGATTGTCATATGGGAGCAATTCTCGTCATTGAAGCCCAAAATCTTCCTTATCACAGTCTTAGAAACTATGATCTCATTTCCTTGAACAGTACTGACTATCTTAGTCTCATCTTCCGATACATCAAGTATAGCATTTCTCCAGAATTCCCTCTGATGGTTGTAGTATGCCGTGCATTGTGTAGAGATAGCAGCATGAATTCTTGATCGCTTAAGAAATTCCACAATCTCCTTAAAATGATCACCTCGCTCCAGAGTAGTGTCATAGAGAGTAACTTGATTATTCAGATCATCCTTGTCTAGGATAATTTCTGGTTGAGAAGGTGGGTTAACGGGATTCACTTGAGGATTTGCTTGTTGCTCCCCCTATCCTTCTGGATTAACAACTGGAACATTGACTTGTTGTTCAGCCATTTGTGATATCTTAACAAACTAGATGGTGTTGCTCTGGTCGGCTAAACGTGCTTAACAAACTCTGCGGTGGAAAACAAGATTGGTGATGATCGAATTTTGAGAGAAAAATAGGTAGAGGGTGCAAGAGTGAGCGACTGTGCTCATCACTCTCTATTTATACTTTCGTGATCAACTGTACGGTTGATCACACGATCTATCATCAACCGCGCGTCTCACATAATCACTCGTGCGTGTGACCCAGATGTCTTAGGACAATTCTAGAACAGGGTCATCCGTACGGTTAATCTCACACGTATGGTTACTCGTACGGTTCACACATTAGTCGTACGAGTGAGCCACTTAGGCAATTTCAAATTTTCAAATTTTCACAAACTTAGGATTTCGACTCGTTTGGCAATGGTTATCTAAAATAATATTACTTGATGTGTATATAAATTATGGAATAATTTATATAATAAGAGTTTAATTATTTATAGGTTAAATAATTGATTTTGTTATGTTACATTTTATTAAACTTGGTTTTATGGATATAAATGTACATAACAAATATATATGGAAGTTTTATAAAAGAGTTTTATAAAATCTAACTTATATAAAACTAATTTTATAAAACAAAAGGGGAAGTGGCATTGGGAGTGAGATTCACATGCTCTAGACTTAGATTTTTTGACCCATGCTTTCCCATTTTCATATACAAGTATCTTGACTCTTGAAAAAGCACATACAGGCAATTACACTTCAAAAACTGCACAAAAACTCTCCAAAACCTGCTATTTTGGCCGTGAATTTTGAAGGGAAAAAGAGAGTTCATTTTCTCTTTTTCAAGCTCAATTTTAAGTGTCAAATAAATCCTAACCAAAAGCAAAGGTGTTGGGGTTAAAAGCTTGGGGTATTACAACTTAAGGCTTCATCTTTTGGAGCTCCATTCATCATCATCTTCATCATTCATTACCTAGCTTGGAATATGTATAATCTCTTTACTCTCTTGTAGTTTGTAAGTATATTTCACAACTTGATCCTACTTGGGATTTAACTTTAATTGGTTAAATACTAACATGTTCTAAAATGATAATACTTACATGCTTTCGCTAAGTTTAATCTTCAAATTTTTTAAGTATATTATGAACTTGTCAAATCCCAGCAATGGTATCTAGAGCCAAAGTTGTTTAAATATGTTTCGAGATGGTTATTAAACCCACTATATATTTTGCATTTTATGAACATGCATGAATGTAGAATGCAAAAATTTTCGGGTTTGGGTGGGTTCTTGTTTTGGCCAAAATTTTGGAGACCCAAAATGGGTTTTGGGTGCTTCCATTTTTTCATATTTTGTTGTATGTTGATGTTCACAATCTTAGCCTTGACCTTGTGTTTGGTTGCTTGCATAGTTGATTTATATTTATTCATTTGGTTTATAATAATATTTATTCAATTGGTTTGTAATATTATTCATTTAGTTATGTAATTTATTTTATATTTGGTATGTAAAATAGATTAGGTTGTATTTTCATTTTCTAGAAAAATTGTATTAGGATATATTTTTTTGTAAAAGATGAAGATGCAAGATGAAAACAAGGAAGATGCAAGATTAAGTGGGAGATTTTGAAATCTCCTAATTTGTGTTATAACCCATTGACCGGTGGCATTTTGTTTTCGGCTAAACAAAATGCCTACCAAAAGGCTTGATTGTGAATATATTGTTTTGCATGCTTGGTTGTTTTTTGTATGATTGTGGATTGTATGTTTGTATACTACAAGTTAATCACACAAGTTAACAACAAACAAAACTATAATTTAATTGGTTAAATTAGAAATTATTAACAACATGCAAAGAACAAACTATAATTTAATTGGTTAAATTAAAAATGGCTAAATGGATTTTAATAATTGGTTATTAAAACATAATAAAATGGTTTATTTCAAAGTAATAAAATTGGCTTTATTACATGACATGGAAATGGATTTTCACATGAACCACACACTAAATGCATGTTATTGTATGGTATAAAAGTTTTCTTGAACTAGAATAAAGAAACCTTAAAACCCTTTTACACACTAGGTTAACAAGTTTAACGCCATCCATTTATGTAAACACTTAAACATGTTAGGGAACTAATAATGGGATAAAGGTCACCTAACCGTTATAAGCAAACTAATATGATTAAGGTGAATTTCACATGCTCGTGAGATAAAGGTCACCTAACCACTTGTATGTTAAATTTACACGTTTACACAAGTTGGACAACTTAATTTGGAAATCATGAACTTAGGGTCACCGAAGCATGAGGAACAAATAGGCGTTGATGGGATAAATATGCCATACAAAAGGATTGTATGATCCCATACTCTAGAAGTTGCAAATCGATTGCAATTGTCAATTTAAGACTACCTAGCTAAATCAAATAACGGGATAAAGGTCACTAACCGAAATTTGATTTACCGTTGGATTCTAGAATTTAATATATCATTTGGATTTAAAAAGGGTATTGATTGTTAAATTAAAATTAATACTTAAACAAACTTTGTTAAATTTTGTAGATGGCCGCCAATAACAATAACATTCCAAACGCACCAATCAACTTTAATAACCTGTCATTGAGGTCCATCCTCGAAAAGGAAAAACTCAACCATACGAACTTTATGGATTGGTACCGTAATCTTAGGATTGTCCTCAAACTTGAGGATAAAGCGTATGTGTTGGAAGACCCCATTCCCGACCAACCCGAGGAGGATGATGCCGAAGGTATGTCATATTGGGAGAAATATTGCGCCGATTCGGTGCAAGTTTCTTGCCTTATGCTTGGGACCATGATCCCCAAACTCTAAAAGGACTTCGAGCATCATAGTGCATATGACATGATCACACAATTGAAGGAGATGTTCCTTCAACAAGCTCGTGTCGAGCGCTTTGAAACGATTCTTCATGCATGTCGAATGGACGACACCCAATCTGTTTCATCTTATGTCCTTAAGATGAAAAGCCTAATTGATTGATTGCACCGTCTAAACTATAACGTGTCTAATGAATTAGCCACAAACCTTATCCTCAACTCTTTGTCAAAAAGGTTTGACACATTCGTGTTAAATTACAACATGAATGGTTGGGATAAAAGCATTGGCGAATTGCATGCCATGCTTAGGACGGCCGAATCAAGCATGGGTAAAAGGGCTTCATCCGTGATTATGATCAATGAAGGCGGGTCTAAGAACAAGAAGAAAGGACCCGCCTACCATGGCAAGGGCAAGGGAAAGGGAAAGGGAAAGGGGAAGATGGTTACCCCAACCAACAAAAATAAGAAGCAAAAGGTTGCCGGACAAGCAAACCCCAAGGAAGATCCGTGCTTTGGTTGCGGTGAGATGGGTCACTAGAAACGCAACTGCCCGATCTACATGAAGGAGTTGAAAGAAAAGAGGGATGCAGGGCAAACCTCAGGTAATGTATATATCGTATACGTTGAGCTTAGTATTACTCCTTCTAATACATGGGTATTAGACACATGATGTGGAACTCATATTTACAATTCTTTGCAGGGGTTCAAAAGAAGTAAACAAGATGCGGGAACAACAAGTATCTTCATGGGAAATGGTGCAAAGGTGCGCATAGAAGCTCAAGGAGACTTTATTTTGAAGCTACAAACTGGTTTGGAGCTTGTTTTGAATTTTTTTTTGTATGCACCTGATTTAACTAGAAACATTATTTCTGTATCCCGTTTAAGACAATTTGGCTTTAATCTTAATTTTATTAATGATGATATCCATGTTTCTTTAGATAATGTTTTCTATTTTAAGGCTTCACATTTGAATGGTATTTATGAATTGGTTCATGATGACACATCATACAATAGCTCAATATTCCACGCAAACACCAAGAAACTCAAAAGAGATTTGAGTGATTCCTACTTATGGCATTGTCGCCTTGGTCACATAAACAAGAGCCGAATGCATACACTTCAAAAGAATGGTCTTTTGAAATTAAATGAGCTAGACTGGTTCGATGTATTTGAATCTTGTTTACAAGGCAAAATGACTAAAGCACCTTTCAAAGGGACCTATGAAAGGGCTAAGGACTTATTGGGATTAATACATTCAGATGTATGTAGACCATTTAAGCCCATGACTAGGAATGGTGAAAGATACTTCGTTACTTTCATCGATGACTTCAGTCGTTTCAGATATGTCTACTTGTTAAGAAACAAGGACGAAACTTTTGAAGCATTCAAGGAATATCAAAACGAAGTACAAAATCAACTCAACAATACAATCAAGGTACTTCGTACTGATAGAGGAGGTGAATACCTAAGCGATGCCTTCCAGGATTGAAATTGAAAGGACCCGTCCTAATCCATCTGGACGAAGTCCATATCGATTATAAACGATTCACAACAGTTGATTACATCGCGAGGTACATGACCTCTATATGATACATTTTACAAACATTGCATTCAATTTTAAAAGACAAACTTTCTTTACAACGTAAGTTGACGGCGTACAAACCATTTCATAATATATCCAACCATAATTGACTTAATAATAATCTTGATGAACTCAACGACTCGAATGCAACGTTTTTTTGAAATATGCCATGACTGACTCCCAGTAATATTTCTAAATTGAACAAATGCACAGTGGAAGATTTCTTCGTACCTGAGAATAAACATGCTTTCAAGTGTCAACCAAAAGGTTGGTGAGTTCATTAGTTTAACATAAATAATCATTTCATAATTTTAATAGACCACAAGATTTCATATTTCCATTTCTCGTAAACATATGTCCCGTGCATAGAGAAAAAAATATCATTCATATGGATTGAACACCTGGTAACCGACATTCACAAGATGCATATAAGAATATCTCCATCATTCCGGGATCCTCCTTCGGACATGATATAAATTTCGAAGTACTAAAGCATCCGGTACTTTGGATGGGGCTTGTTGGGCCCGATAGATCTATCTTTAGAGTTCGCGTCAATTAGGGTGTCTGTTCCCTAATTCTTAGATTACCAGACTTAATAAAAAGGGGCATATTCGACTTCGATAATTCAACCATAGAATGTAGTTTTGATTACTTGTGTCTATATCGTAAAACATTTATAAAAGCAGCGCATGTATTCTCAGTCCCAAAAATATATATAAAAAGGGAGTAATGAAAACTCACATATTGTATTTTGTAGTAAAAATACAAACGTCGACATTGAACAATGCAGGGTTGGCCTCGGATTCACGAACCCTTATGAAAGCTTTTGTAAAAATAATTGCCCACGACGGGGCTCGAACCCGAGACCTCCTGAATACCCTCAAACACCCCTTACCACCCAGCCATATCTGTCTTTCTGAAATTCTACCAACCCGTATTTATTTAACCATATCTATCTGTTCCTCATTTCCTCTTCATCTTCATCAAGGATAAATTCGACCAGTGCCAAAAATCCAGTAACGATTTCATTACATCTAAGCCTAATTAAACTCCCCAATATATTTAGAGTTAACCATTAACAAGAAATTTCAATAATATAAAACGAAAAAAAAAAAAAAAAGACTGCACTGCAGTCGCTGTTTTTAAAGAAAGAAAAAAAAAACGATTTTGATTTTAAGCAAGTTATACACAAAGATTATAACACAAACAATGTTTCAAATCACCTCTATAACTTATACAATTTATCAATTTAACTCAAATTGAAACTGAAACCTCGAATTTGGCTGAAGAACAAAGATTGACTTTTAGAAAAAATAAGTTTGACTCGCAAATTAAAATTAGATAGATAAAATTGGACCTTTATAATTTGCAGATAGTTCAAATGAAAGATTCCTAACAGTTTTGCATTTCCAGATTTTTCTAATTCATTAGAATTCGTGCTCTTGTAATTTTGAAGCTGATAACAGGGAACCGACGGGTTTCAATTGACTTTTTAATTTAATTCTACAGCTTGCAGTGATTTATAATTGTTATATGATATTGGTAGTGAATAATTGGATGGTTTTTCAATAATAAGAAACAATTCCTTGATTTAAAGCTTGAAGAGTCGACAGAATTGACAGACAGGCAAACAAAAAAAAAATAATAAAAAAATAAGAGCTTTGTATCTATCTGTAACAGAATTTGGATTTATGCTATTGTTTGGGATCGCTGGAAATCAATCATAGATAGTAAGTAGGATATAAAATAGTTAGACAGCTAATTATAACAAATTGGATCTTTTTTTTATTTATTTTTTTTCCTTAATTTTTAAATATAAAACTTAATTTTAATAATAATAATCCTATTTACAATTAATAATAACAATACAGAATATTATTAATAATAATAACATACTAATATTAATAATAATATTAACAATTCAAATAATAGTAATAATTATTTTAATAATAATAATGCTACTATTAATAACAATAAATAATAATGTTTCTGATAAACATTATAAAAAAAATGATAAAGATAATTATAATGATATATTTAATATTACTAATGATAAGAATAATAATTCGTATTATTAAATAATAGAAATTATATATATATAAAATTATAATAGTAATACTATACTAGTTTGCACATATCGAATTTCATATTAGTGTTATATTATTATTAATATTGATATTTATTTTAATAGTAATGAAAGTAAGAATATTTAATAATCATATTAATAACTTTTTATTAAATTTTCATTATTTATACATTATACATATGTTACAATAATTAGAAATCATATATAGTCATGATAATATCATACATATATTTCTTTTAACAGTAATTTAGTTACTCAACTTATTATTTTTACATTTTTAATTCTAATTGATTAAATGTATCTTATTAATTCAAATTATTATATATATATATATATATATATATATATATATATATATATATATACTTTTGTTTATATTTTTATAATTAACATTTATTATATACCCTTACGTATATATAAATATATATATACTTATTTATCTATACTAATTGTTCGTGAATCGTCAGGAATAGTCAAATGTCAACCGAATCCATATAAATAGTTCAAAGGTCAAATGTATGTACGAACACAGTTCATAGTTTATGAGACTTCAACCTTACAAACTTTGCTTATTATGTCGGAAACATATAAAGATTAAAGTTTAAATTTGATCGGAAATTCCCGGGTCATCACAGTACCTACCCGTTAAAGAAATTTCGTCCCGAAATTTGAGTGAGGTGGTCATGGCTAACAATGAAAATGTTTTCATGACGAATATGAGTTGATAAATAGAGTTTTATCATCATTGAGTAATATGGATAAAATAATTCGGTTACTTGAAGCGTATGAGTGAAGCCATCGTAAAAGTTTGAAATAGGAAAAATAAAGATTTGTCTTGACTTTTGACAGAGTCATGATTGAATTCCGGAATTCAAGAGATTTAAAAAGAAATCTATGAAATCTATAAGATATGATTTTTTTTTTCTGGATTTATGGAGATTAAGATCTTTTTAATTAAATGCGATCATTTATCTCGATTGTTCTGTCAGGTATTCCACTATAAATGAACTTCTTCCGTTCCATTATTTTCACCATTTCAATACTTTCTTTCTTAGTTCATACATCCAATGGATTGTGAAAATGCTTAATCCAGTTCTAATCCTTGATATTTTCCTAGTTATAATTTCTGTCATCCTTCTTTTCATTCTTCCACCAGAAAAATCTGTTTACTTCCACTATCGCCTTGGGGGTGATACTATTCTTAATTATACCGTGTCTTTATATTGCTATTCGTATTAATATCCATGATTTGTAATTTATGTGTTGTTATCGGGCTTTATATCTTCCCTTATACTTCGAAGTCCTTGCTTCTGTTTTCTATAATCATTGTCATCCCCAGTTAATACTCCCCCCTATTTGCAACGATTTATACTCCAATTTCTATTTAGGAGCTTTATCCCTTCGTTTCTTCTTCTTGCGATTGGGCATCTCTTGTAATGGTCCAGAATTCGCAGATACATGTTTCAGAATGAATATTGTTAATGTCCTAAGAAAGAAATGGTAATAGCACAATTTGACTTGTCAAATTACCAGAATTCGAGGAAAGATAGGACTATCAAGAAAATATGTTCTTGATATGTTTGGAGATTAGATAGAATGTAAAAATCGTGTAACATGGCACATGATGACGTTATGGTCTGTAAATCATCACGTTTCATTAAAAACTCAGCATGACTTACTGTAATATAATCACGTTGATCAAGTGTCATTATATTATACTAACTCATGCATCAATTCCCAATATTATTTCAATAACATTCACATTTTAAGGTCGAAAGTTACAGAATATAGAAACTGACAGTTTCTATATGATGTAACCCTGATAGCACGAAGAGATTAATGATTTCAGATAAGAATAGTTATGAAAATATTTTCAGAAATATGGAGGATATTTATAATGAAAAAAAAATACGATGATATCTTGGAATTTCTAATATCGATGAATGATGAAGAAGATTTATCCGTAAAGGTTTAGATTCGGAAGCAAGGTATTCGCTAAAGATTTCATCAGAAATAGAATCATTTGGATTCTTTGAAGTCAAACTTATTCTTCGTGATTTGACCACGGCTTCCCTTATAGTTTCGCATAATTCGCTTTTTGGTACTAAATTTTCTATTGAATGTTTCCAATATAATGATACACAGGAAGCATGAAGAGGTATATAATTTCGGACGAGAATATTTATGAAAGTATCCTCAGAAATATTGAAGATATTGATGATGATATTTTGAAATTTCTAAGTTCGATGGTTGATGGAGAAAGATTTTCCGCAAGATTTTAACATAACTTCGGAGTAAGATATTCTCTAAAGATTTCATTGGATCCAGCATTACCTGGATTCTTTGAATTTAGGGTATGTTACTTGTATTTCTCCTTGGTTTCCTTTATGGTTAGCTCAATACGCTTTTCAGTACCAAATTTTCTATCGAGCGTTCCTAACACTCCCTTCTTTATCATCAAACTTTTGGCCGTTTAGACCATCTACAATTTTTCTGTTTCCTCTGCATTTAATGCTACGATATCTGAATCATCGGTTATCAATCCGAGGTGGTTTCAGGAGAATTGTGTTTTTAGATGATTAAACGCTGATGGTAATATGGTGGAATATAAAAGGTTCCCTGATAACAATAAAAGAGCACGCATACATATCAAGGTTATAATAAGGTTGTTTCGAATGAAGGGTCGAAATTGTCTTGCTGGAGCTGTGACAAAATTGGCTATTTTGAAGAAGAACTGCAAGGTTGAATTGGGTAATAATAACACTAAAGGAATTAGCACAACTACATGTTAAATGTTTACTCAATTTTTGAGAGTTTTTCAGATGCATAACTATATACATAAGTTCTTTCTGTCCGTAGATAAAGTGCGGTTGCTTCATCCTATCGATTGAGGTGTTTTCAAGAATCATGAAAGGTTTGAACGTTGATTGTAATCGTCGAGATACAATGAGGTTTAAGAAGAAATCAAGTGGCAAACTTGAAGAAATGTTTAGTTTCATATGTTATAATCAATATTTTAATTCATTTTAATTGTCCAATGTTGATAGTCCTCAGTTGACAATTCAATAATTCATATATAATTATATATATAATATTCGAATTAATACGTATCGTCACCCGTATACGTCACAGACTCGATCACAACTCAAAGTATATATATTATTTGAGAATCAACCTCAACCCTGTATAGAGAACTCGATCATTACTGCATATAGAGTGTCTATGGTGATTCCAAATAATATATATAGATGCGTCGATATGATATGTCAAAACCTTGTATACGTGTCCCGATATTTAAAGTGCGTAAAATAAATACAGAAATTAAATGACCATAAATAAAATGCGTAAAGTAAATAACAGAAATTAAATGACAATAATTAAAATTGCGATAATTAAATTGCGATAAAATAAATTGCGATAAATAAATTGCGATAATTAAATGGTAATACGGAATTAACAGTTAGCTAGGAACAGTTAGCTAGGATTTTGTTAGCGTGAATTCTTAACAAAATTTCATATTGTTAATTAGTCTATTTCTAATCAATTTTTATTGTGTCCATTTTTCTTCATTATGCCACTTGTTGGATTCTGATATGTCAAAATCCTAATAGGAAATTGAATTTGAATGAAAATAGTTATTCTTTGGTGAACGGATATGTATATCGGTGGATGTAAGTAGGATAGTATATGGCTGTTGAAACAGATTCGAAGAACGTACAATGTAACTTATTAATGTGAAATTTAAATATTCCTCGGGTATTACCTAACCGTTAAAATATTTTCACCATTAACAGTTTGTACAAGAGAATTTTTAATTACAATCTTTATGAAAACATATATACATATATATTTTCTTCAGATGTATACATGGATTTAATGAGTTAATATGATATTAAACTCATTTGCTTTTCGGTTGGAACTAGAATAAATAATCTCTAAAACTTTAGAGATTACATATTCGCCATGTAGAACGAAGATAAATGAGGTAGAATGATACGTAGAACGAAGATCATACTCAAAGTACAGATGATGATATTGAAGCATGGATTGTTGATGGTACCGGTGCTGTAATTGATGGTACTGTTGGTGCCGGTGATGTTGCTGAAGCTGGTACATTTTGCACCATATTCTCAGAATTGATTATTCGAGCGCGAAGTTCGTTGACTTATTTCTCCAGGATGATTGTCGATCGGAATGAGCGAATGAATAAGATCTAAAATTGTGGATAGAATATAATCATTGTGGGATATCCGGGCAATGAGGGTGAATATGGTGTTTCGAATAGATTCGCCGGTAAGTGCTTCAGGTTCTTCACTAAGAGGTGAATTCGATTGGTGGAAAGGATCGTCTGTTGTTCGTCTCCATCGGTTAAGTCGACTACGAACCCATCAGATGAATTGAATGATTCATTCTGGTGACATTGCTTTCGGAGCTTAGGTGAAACTCCTTATCAAAATAGCTGTCGGAAATCCGAGGGACTCGATCTAGTTGAAGGATTCATCTCGTACGATCGGATGAAGGATTTTCGATAAGAAATAGATTATGGGATGTAGATTAGTACCCTGCAATACATAATTTACATATGCATATATAATACTAAAATCCCGTAAGTTACGGAGGAATCTACAGAAAATGTCAGGCAAAGTTTACAATAACAGATACGCTATGATTTGAATTAGCAGATATGCTAAGGTATGAATTTTTGTCTATACACTATTCATGCAATCAATGCAATAAGATGTGTCTAGACTAAGAATAATAAGCAGGTAATTTACTAAGGATGATAAACAAATGATATCTGACAAAAATGATAAGCAAAACTTTTGACATGCAGACACGGTCGAAGTCCAGACTCACTAATGCATCCTAACGACTTATCAGTTAGACACACTAATGCAGACCCAGTTCACTAAGACCACCGCTCTGATACCAACTGAAAGGACCCGTCCTAATCCATCCGGACGAAGTCCATATCGATTATAAACGATTCACAACAGTTGATTACATCGCGAGGTACATGACCTCTATATGATACATTTTACAAACATTGCATTCAATTTTAAAAGACAAACTTTCTTTACAACGTAAGTTGACGGCGTACAAACCATTTCATAATATATCCAACCATAATTGACTTAATAATAATCTTGATGAACTCAACGACTCGAATGCAACGTTTTTTGAAATATGCCATGACTGACTCCCAGTAATATTTCTAAATTGAACAAATGCACAGTGGAAGATTTCTTCGTACCTGAGAATAAACATGCTTTCAAGTGTCAACCAAAAGGTTGGTGAGTTCATTAGTTTAACATAAATAATCATTTCATAATTTTAATAGACCACAAGATTTCATATTTCCATTTCTCGTAAACATATGTCCCGTGCATAGAGACAAAAATATCATTCATATGGATTGAACACCTGGTAACCGACATTCACAAGATGCATATAAGAATATCCCCATCATTCCGGGATCCTCCTTCGGACATGATATAAATTTCGAAGTACTAAAGCATCCGGTACTTTGGATGGGGCTTGTTGGGCCCGATAGATCTATCTTTAGAGTTCGCGTCAATTAGGGTGTCTGTTCCCTAATTCTTAGATTACCAGACTTAATAAAAAGGGGCATATTCGACTTCGATAATTCAACCATAGAATGTAGTTTTGATTACTTGTGTCTATATCGTAAAACATTTATAAAAGCAGCGCATGTATTCTCAGTCCCAAAAATATATATAAAAAGGGAGTAATGAAAACTCACATATTGTATTTTGTAGTAAAAATACAAACGTCGACATTGAACAATGCAGGGTTGGCCTCGGATTCACGAACCCTTATGAAAGCTTTTGTAAAAATAATTGCCCACAACGGGGCTCGAACCCGAGACCTCCTGAATACCCTCAAACACCCCTTACCACCCAGCCATATCTGTCTTTCTGAAATTCTACCAACCCGTATTTATTTAACCATATCTATCTGTTCCTCATTTCCTCTTCACCTTCATCAAGGATAAATTCGACCAGTGCCAAAAATCCAGTAACGATTTCATTACATCTAAGCCTAATTAAACTCCCCAATATATTTAGAGTTAACCATTAACAAGAAATTTCAATAATATAAAACGAAAAAAAAAAAAAAGACTGCACTGCAGTCGCTGTTTTTAAAGAAAGAAAAAAAAACGATTTTGATTTTAAGCAAGTTATACACAAAGATTATAACACAAACAATGTTTCAAATCACCTCTATAACTTATACAATTTATCAATTTAACTCAAATTGAAACTGAAACCTCGAATTTGGCTGAAGAACAAAGATTGACTTTTAGAAAAAATAAGTTTGACTCGCAAATTAAAATTAGATAGATAAAATTGGACCTTTATAATTTGCAGATAGTTCAAATGAAAGATTCCTAACAGTTTTGCATTTCCAGATTTTTCTAATTCATTAGAATTCGTGCTCTTGTAATTTTGAAGCTGATAACAGGGAACCGACGGGTTTCAATTGACTTTTTAATTTAATTCTACAGCTTGCAGTGATTTATAATTGTTATATGATATTGGTAGTGAATAATTGGATGGTTTTTCAATAATAAGAAACAATTCCTTGATTTAAAGCTTGAAGAGTCGACATAATTGATAGACAGGCAAACAAAAAAAAAAATAATAAAAAAATAAGAGCTTTGTATCTATCTGTAACAGAATTTGGATTTATGCTATTGTTTGGGATCGCTGGAAATCAATCATAGATAGTAAGTAGGATATAAAATAGTTAGACAGCTAATTATAACAAATTGGATCCTTTTTTTATTTATTTTTTTTCCTTAATTTTTAAATATAAAACTTAATTTTAATAATAATAATTCTATTTACAATTAATAATAACAATACAGAATATTATTAATAATAATAACATACTAATATTAATAATAATATTAACAATTCAAATAATAGTAATAATTATTTTAATAATAATAATGCTACTATTAATAACAATAAATAATAATGTTTCTGATAAACATTATAAAAAAAATGATAAAGATAATTATAATGATATAATTAATATTACTAATGATAAGAATAATAATTCGTATTATTAAATAATAGAAATTATATATATATAAAATTATAATAGTAATACTATACTAGTTTGCACATATCGAATTTCATATTAGTGTTATATTATTATTAATATTGATATTTATTTTAATAGTAATGAAAGTAAGAATATTTAATAATCATATTAATAACTTTTTATTAAATTTTCATTATTTATACATTATACATATGTTACAATAATTAGAAATCATATATAGTCATGATAATATCATACATATATTTCTTTTAACAGTAATTTAGTTACTCAACTTATTATTTTTACATTTTTAATTCTAATTGATTAAATGTATCTTATTAATTCAAATTATTATATATATATATACATACATATATATATATATATATATATATATATATATATATATATATATATATATATATATATACTTTTGTTTATATTTTTATAATTAACATTTATTATATACCCTTACATATATATAAATATATATATACTTATTTATCTATACTAATTGTTCGTGAATCATCAGGAATAGTCAAATGTCAACCGAATCCATATAAATAGTTCAAAGGTCAAATGTATGTACGAACACAGTTCATAGTTTATGAGACTTCAACCTTACAAACTTTGCTTATCATGTCGGAAACATATAAAGATTAAAGTTTAAATTTGATCGGAAATTCCCGGGTCATCACAGAAATGACCCGTCCTAATCCATAAGGACGAATACAATAACATATGATTACATCGCGAGGTATTTGACCTCTATATGATACATTTTACAAACATTGCATTCGTTTTTAAAAGACAAACTTTCTTTACAGCGAAAGTTGACGACATGCATACCATTTCATAACACATCCAACTATAATTGACTTAATAATAGTCTTGATGAACTCAACGACTCGAATGCAATGTCTTTTGAAATATGCCATGAATGACTCCAAGTAATATCTCTAAAATGAGCAAATGCACAGCGGAAGATTTCTTTCATACCTGAGAATAAACATGCTTTAAAGTGTCAACCAAAAGGTTGATGAGTTCATTAGTTTATCATAATCGATCATTTTCATCATTTTAATAGACCACAAGATTTTCATTTCCATTTCTCATAAATATACGTCCCATGCATAGAGACAAAAATCATTCATATGAATTGAACACCTGGTAACCGACATTAACAAGATGCATATAAGAATATCCCCTATCATTCCTGGAAATCCTTCGGACATGATAAAAACGAATTCAAAGTACTAAAGCATCCGGTACTTTGAATGGGGTTCGTTAGGCCCAATAGATCTATCTTTAGGATTCACGTCAATTAGTAGATCGGTTTACTAATTCTTAGGTTATATTCGGCTTCGATCATTCAACTACATAATGTAGTTTCGATTACTTGTGTCTATTTCGTAAAAACATTTAAAAAATTTAGCATGTATTCTCAGCCCAAAAATATAAAGGGTAAAAAGGCAAATGAAACTCACCATACGATATTTTGTAGTAAAAATATACATACGATGGAACTGAACAATACAAGGTTGGCCTCGAATTTACGAACCTATATCATTTATATATATTAACACATGTAATGGTAATCGAACAAAAATTTATATATTATTCGTGACTTTAATTTTTATTTTAAATCGTGTTTTATTAATAACTTAAATACATTATCTTTATTTTATAAACCTTAAATAAATATTTATTATAAAATATTACTACGGTTGTATTAAATATAGTTTTATATAACTATCTTTTGTTAAATAATAGTTATAATAATATTAAAATAATGTTAATAATAATAATGAATACTAATAATAATAACTATATAATAATGATTTTACTAATAATAATAATACTAATATTTATTTTAATAATTATATTGCTAAAAATACTTCTAATAATAATACAATACTCATGATAATAATACTAAAAAAAAATATTATGTATTTGTAATATGCTTAACCATACTTCTATATTGTTTTCATAATATTAACATTCTTTAAATCACATACTTAACTTAAATCTTATCATTTTAATAATGTAACAATAATATAATAATAATAATAATAATAATAATAATAATAATAATAGTAACAATAATAATAATAATAATAATAATAATAATAATAATAATAATAATAATAATAATAATAATAATAATAATAATATTAATCATAAAAATATTAATATTAATAATAATAATAATTCTAATAATAATAATAATAAAAAGAAAAAAATAAGAATTTTACCCTCATGGTCTCATTATCATAATCACGATCATCATCGCTAGCATCACACCATCATCATCGTTATAACCATATACATATATAATCATGATTTATTATTATCATTTTTATGTATCATTCATATTCATGGTATCATCTAACATCACCGTGATCATCTTTCATGATCATAACTATATTATCATAACCGATCATCTTCATCATCATGATCATCTTCATCTTCTCGGTCATTATCATATTCGTACCATTATCATCATATATCACGTATTATTATCATAATTATAAACATCACTTTGTCATCACCAATAATCATCACCTTCATGATTTCATGTATCATATTATCATTACTCATCATTCATAACATGATCATAATCATCCTTCAATCATAACTATTTATCATTCGGTTTTATTTATACATCATCATCGTGATTCATCACTGCCATCACCATGTTATCACACCATCTAGTAACATAAAGAAGATTTGAATAATAGAAAATAAATAGAAGCAAACGGTAGTTGCGAGTGATAGTAAGCAGCAACAAGCGAAGGTGAGGGATTTATGAATTTACGAATGAAGTAGAAACAGATTGGCTAGCAACATCAATTCAACATGTGGGTTTATCTCAGCCCAACAGGAAACTAGTTCTCAGCCCAACTAAATAAACTGTCCCAATAGAAACAAAAGGAAGTTCGGCCCAACAGGCAGCTTAGTCTCGGCCCAACAAAAGAATTAAATACGCTACTCAAATTATAGTCCATCTAGCAAATTAATGAGCCCAGAACAAGAATATTTGTGGCCTGTTGATGAATCTCAACCGAAGGGAAAAAAATGTAGTTTTTATTTATCATATCATGATCATCACTTCATCATAATAATAGTATCATTAATAATTAAATGATGGGTATAAATGTTGTTTGCCGTGTAGGAACAAAAGAAATAGGTCGATGGCTACAGCAATCGTGGCCCCTATACTCCATGGTTCAAAGAAAAATGGAAACATGGTGGTCCACAAAAATATATATAATGATTGATTTAAACTAAGAGAGTATGAGTGGAAATTAGAATCCAAGACTTTGTCCACTTTGTAGACCCCTCCACCTTCTTTTTATACGTTTACCTTGTATCAATCAAACAAAACAATTTGCATTTACTTCCTTCAGTTATCAAAGTGGTTGGTGACGGTTCACAAGGAATAGAATAGAAAAATGAAACAGAAAAGTAGTGGTGGTGGGATCATTTAGTAGTAGCAATACAATTTAGTTTTCAATTGTGTGGTTTGTAGCAAGAAGAACAGATTAGCAGATGGTTTAAGAGAGTTTCGATTCAAGTAAGTTTTCTCAATATGTATATGTACAAGTATATTATATACATAGAATTGATAGATGAGATATATGGCATTCAAGCTGCTCGATCTAAAGAGTTGTGATGGTTGGTTTGATGATCGACATAAAAAGAAAAGAAGTAACCACAAAGGTGTTCATAGTTGTGTTCGACTTTAAACAGAAAACGTTGGTGGTTGTTTAGGTCTGCGTTTTACTCTACTAAAAAAGAAAATAGCAGTAGCAATGATATCAAAGGTGATGGATGTAGGTTGTTAATGGTGGTGATATAGTGGAAATATAGTGAAGGTGAAAGGTTGATCTAAGGTGGTTGTAGGGTTGGTGATAGCCGAAAGGTTATGGTGGTGACTAAGGGGATTGGTGTTGGTTCATGGCTGCATAATGAGAAGAGGATGATGATTCGATGGTAGTGCAAGAATGGTTTGCCGTGGTGATGGTTAACGCTTAAGATGGCAATGAAGAAGGAGTAATGAGTTTATGTGTGCGAGTTATAAGAATTTGACAACATGAAGAAATGAAATTGTAGGTGGCTTGAAATGAAAAGAAAGATGATAGTGGTAAGGTGGTCTTGTTTGTTAATGTTTAGCAACGAGGGAAAAAAAATAAGACACTGAGAATGAGAATAGTTGTAGTAATACAGATATCAAAAAAGTGAGTGATTGTGTGTAGTAATAAAACTGAAATGTATGATCATATATGATACAAAAACAGTACATCCATTATCTATTATAATACTATAATATTAATTTAATTTAAGTAACGTGAAATAAGGAATTTCAATTCTGCCGACACTTTTGAATTGATTATAATACGGGCTAAATTTCGTACTCTGTTGTTAAACGATGACGGATAAACTTTTTCAGAAAAATCCCAAATTTTACATTAAGTTTCTTTAGTTATTATTATAGTATAAAATTCGATCATGAATTATTAAATAAAAGTTACATTAATTATTTACTCTCATCCCTAAGTAAAATATAAAAATTTTTAAAAGTAAACAAATAGTTCCTAATTATATTTTTAATAAGCCTATAGTTTATATAACTTATTTTCGGATCACCGTTTATTTTAAAATCACATAAGTTCATATTTAGACTTGTTTAATATCGATCGAAACATCATACGAGTATTACAATCATTTAATATTTATTTTAATATACTTTATTTATATATAAAGATAGGTTTTAAATAATAATTATTATAATATCATATTTTTATTTTATTTTACATAATTAATTAAAGCATGTAATATTTTAAATTATACATCAAATATACACACATCTATACATATAAAATATATATGTATCTATTTACAAATAGTTGTTCGTGAATCGTTGGAGATAGTCGAAGGGTAATTGCATATATGAAAACAGTTCAACATTTTTGAGACTTAACCTAACAGACTTTGTTTATCGTGTCGAAAACATATAAAGATTAAGTTTAAATTTGGTCGGAAATTTCCGGGTCGTCACAGTACCTACCCGTTAAAGAAATTTCGTCCCGAAATTTGAGTATGGTTGTCATGGTTAACATTTTTTTTATGACGAATATGAGTTGATGAAAATAGAATTTTATTACCATAGAGTAATATGGGTAAAATAGTTCAATTGCTTGAAACGTACAGTTGAAGCTATCTCAAAAGAGTGAAATAAAGAATAGAGATTTGCCTTAACTTTTGACGTAGTCACGTTTGAATTCCAGAATTCAAGGGATTTAAAGAAAATCTTCGAAATCTAAAAAGATTTGATTCTTCGGCGAATAAGGAAATTAAGATCTCTATAATTGAATACGATGATCTGCCTCGATTACTCTATCTGATATTTTCATTATAAATTAAACTTCTTCCGTTCCATTATTCTCACCATTCCTATACTTTCTTTCTTAGTTCATACATCCAAAGATTGTGAAAATGCTTAATCCAGTTCTAATCTTTGATATTTTCCTAATTATCATTTCTGTCATCCTTCTTTTCAATATTCCACCAGAAAAATCTGTTTACTTCTACTATTACCTTGGGTGATACTATTCTTAATTATACTATGTCTTTATATTGCTGTTCGTATTAATATTCACAGTTTGTAACTAAAAATGCTAAAAACGAACATATATTTCATAGCATTATTCCTCAAGAAAGACAAGCTTTTAGTTGCAATTGTCCTATTTACAAGTAATATTCGTTTAAATAATAAAAGGTGAAGACAAAAGATAGATTCGACGAATTGAAGACGCAAACGACCAAAAAGCTCAAAAGTACAAAATACAATAAAAGAGGTTCCAATTATTGATGAGAAACCTCTCAAAATTACAAGAGTACAAGATTCAAAATGCAAAGTACAAGATATTAAATTGTACGCAAGGACGTTCGAAAATCCAGAATCGGGACCAGAGTCAACTCTCAACGCTCGACGCAACGGACTAAAAATTACAAGTCAACTATGCACATAAATATAATATAATATTTAAATAATTCTTATAATTATTTATATATTATATAATATATTATAAACCGTCGGCAAGCTAGGAGCCAAGGCTGGGTGAGCTGTAAAAACAAACTCCGCGACTCGCGGAGTTTGAAGAAGAAACGGGCCGCGAGTCGCGGAGCCCCAAATTATGAAACTGCCTATAAAGCTCGCGCATTCTGATCGTAAAAATATCCATCAAATCAATCTCTCTCTATATATGTATACGTAAATATTTATATTTATATTTTAATTTTAATTTTAATTTTAATTTCTAATAATAAGGGTATGTTAGCGAATGTTGTAAGGGTGTAAGTCAAAATTCTGTCCGTGTAACTCTACGCTATTTTTAATCATTGTAAGTTATGTTTATATTATTTTCATTAATGTCTTGTAGCTAAGCCGTTATTATGCTTATTTAATACCGAAGTAATCATGATGTTGGGCTAAAAATATTAAAATTGGGTAATTGGGCTTTGTACCATAATTGGGGTTTGGATAAAAGAACGACACTTTTGGAAATTAGACTATGGGCTATTAATGGGTTTTATATTAACTAAACAATACCTTGTTAATTTAATATATAAACTTATAATTTGACGTATTTATATATAACCACATACGCTTGACTGGGTACGGTGGGCGGAATATCTATAAATATCAATAATTATTCATTTTACCGGACACGGAACTGGATTAATAGTTAATAGACTTGTTGAAACAGGGGTGAATTACATTCAAGGGTAATTGGTGTAATTGTTAACAAAGTAGTAAAACCTTGGTTTACACGCAGTCGATAACCTGGTGTATACATTAAACAAAGTATTAAAACCTTGTTACAATTCGAATCCCCAATTAGTTGGAAGGGAATAAGAATAATTTGACGAAGGCTTTCGCTCTTTATATTTATGACTGATGGACTATTATGGACAAATCCGTATGGACATATTAAATAATTCAGGACAAATAACAATTAACCTATGGGAATAAACTAAAATCAACACGTCAAACATCATGATTACGGAAGTTTAAATTAGCATAATTCCTTTATTTTTATATTTAATTGCACTTCTAATTATCGTACTTTTATTTATTGTTATTGTATTTAATTGCACTTTTAATTATCGTACTTTTTAATTATCGCAATTTTATTTTATCGCACTTTTATTTATCGCAATTTCATTATCGTTATTTACTTTACGCTTTAAATTTAGTCTTTTATTTATTTTCAATATTTTACATTAGGTTTTAACTGCGACTAAAGTTTTAAAAATCGACAAACCGGTCATTAAACGGTAAAAACCCCCCTTTATAATAATAATATTACTTATATATATATATATTTGTATTTTTAAAAAATTAAACTAATATAGCGTTATGCTTTGTTTAAAGATTCCCTGTGGAACGAACCGGACTTACTAAAAACTACACTACTGTACGATTATGTACACTGCCTATAAGTGTTGTAGCAAGGTTTAAGTATATCCATTCTATAAATAAATAAATATCTTGTGTAAAATTGTATCGTATTTAATAGTATTTCCTTGTAAAATTTAATAGTATTTTATACCCCTTAGCTTTAAACATCAGTAACCTCCGTGTGGTTATTGGGCTTTATATTTTCTCTTATATTTTGGAGCTCTTTGCCTTTTTATTATCTTTTCAACCTCTAGTAAAGCGAGTAACGGTCCAGAATTCGTAAGTATGGAATTTCGAATGAACTTAATGTTCTAAACAAGAAAGAACGAAATCGCACGATTTGATTTGTCGAATTACCTGAATCACTGAGAATAGAACTATCAATAATATATTTTCTTGATATGTTCAGAAGTTAAACAGAATGAATGAGTTATGTAACATGGCACGTGATGATGTTATGATCTGTGAATCATCACGTCTTATTAGAAACTCAACATGACTTACTGTAATATAATCACGTTGATCAAGTGTCATTATATTATACTAACTCATGCTTCAGTTCTCAACACTACTTCAATAACATTCATATTTCAAACTCAAATTTTTTTAAAGAAATTTTGAAACTAAAGTAGTTTCCTTTATGATGTAATATAGATAGCACGAAGAGATAAATAATTTCGAACAAGAATATTTATGAAAATATCTTCAGAAATATCAAAGATTTTTATGATGATATTTTGGAATTTCTAAGTTCGATGGTTGATGAAGAAAATCCTTTCACAAGGATTTAGAATAAATTAGGAGAAAGATAATCGCTGAAGAGTACATCAGATACAGAATCATCAGGGTTTTTTAAATACAGGGTTTGGTCCTTGTATTTGTCCTTGGTCTCCTTTATGGTTTGCTCAATCTGTTTTCCAGTTTCAAACTTTTTCTGAGCTTTACCAACACATTATTCTTTATCATCAAACTTTTTACTGTTGAGGTTGTTTATAGTTTTTGTTGCTTCATCAGCATTTTTCAAAATTTCGAGAACTAGTTCGCAGTTTAGGGTGTTTTTCAGAAACTTCACATTCGAAGTATGTAAGTCTTGGAGATAGACATTATATGTATGTATATAAGTATTGGCGTAGAATTGCTGCGAAATTTGAGAATAATGATTCAAGCTTTTTGGTATGTCAACTACCATTACAAGATGCAGATGAGTATATGATATGGTTTTAATGAACAAATATAATGATTCTTCAGAGAAACATAAGTCAATGAGTAATGAAGTTGCTGGTAAGTTTCCATTAATGGGGTGAGATATAAACGGTTCCTCGGGAACGATGATGAAGGGCAAACTTATACATCAAGGTTATAATAAGACTAGTACGATGGGAAATTCGAAGTTGACTTGCTGGAGCTGTGACAAAATTGGCTACTTTGAAAAAGAATTGCAATGTTATCTTCGGTAATAGCAATGCCAACGGAGGTAAAACAGATACGCGTGAAAACATTTACTCTGGTTCTGAGTGTTTTCAGGTGCATAACTATATGCATAAATCTTTCCTTCTGTAGATAACGTGTGATTGGATCATCCTCTTGATTGAGGTGTTTTCAAGAATCATGAAAAGTTTGAACGCAGATTGTAATCGTCAAGAAACAAACGAGGTTTAAGATGAAATCCAGTGGCAAACTTGAAGAAATGTTTAGTTTCATATATTATAATTAATATTTTAATTCATTTTAATTGTCCAATATTGGTAGTCCTCAGTTGATAGTCCACAGTTAGCAGTTCACGGTTGCTAATTCAATAATTCATATATAGTTTATAATATTCGAATTAATTAATACGTTGTAACATCCCGCGTTTTTCCGTTAAATTATTTTTAATGCCGTCTTTTTTTTTTATTTTATATCCTCGGTATCTCGATTCGTATCCTCCATTAGCTACATTCTTACAATATTTTCGTTATTGGATTATAACGTCTCCCGTACTCTCGTGTAACTTAAAATAATGCGTTTGGTTAATTCCCGCACCCGATTACAAACTAGAGGGACTAGACTTGTCAAAAGACCAAACCTTTGACTAGGTCAAAGTGGTCAAACCACCTCCTCCATTCATTATCCTCTCCATTTTCTCTTTTTCTTTAATACTTCCCTATTTTTCTTAAATTCTCCATTACAAAGATTCATCATCCATTCATGATCTAGCAAAC
Source organism: Rutidosis leptorrhynchoides (assembly GCF_046630445.1). Classification (NCBI taxonomy): domain Eukaryota; kingdom Viridiplantae; phylum Streptophyta; class Magnoliopsida; order Asterales; family Asteraceae; genus Rutidosis; species Rutidosis leptorrhynchoides. The sequence continues at coordinate 173,677,599 of NC_092333.1, forward strand.
TTCAATCAAAACAAAATACATATTTGGAATCCTCTCTTCATCCTCTTCAATTTGATACCAACTTCATCTCATTTGGGTAACTTTCTAAAATCACTAATTTTATGTGTTCTTGAGATTTTTGAGTTATAAAGTTGTTAATTAGTGTGTATGGCTCATTGTGATGTCGTGTATGTAATTTTTATGCTCGATTTGTTGTTTTTGGTGTAACTAGCTTGAATATGAAAAATGCTTGCTTAATCTTGTGTTTTGGATGCTCATATGTTGTTAGATTGTTAAAGTCCATGTTTTAATTGTGTTACTAGTATCATTAGCTTCGTTTTGGTGTATAGGTTGATTAAGAAAACTTCAAGAACATGATTAGTGATTTTGTGAACTTGGATTAGGATTTGATAAGCTTTATATGAACTTTTGGTGCATCAAATGCTATGAATTGTTGTTGATAAGTGTTTGGTTGCAATGTGTGCTTGATTACCTTCAAAACGGCATATCATACATGTAAATTGGTTGCCCGAATCATGAAATGCGTTTTTAGAACTTGAAACTTTGATTATGAACGTTTAATGCGGTTTTGGGTTGTTGTAAGTGTTGAATTGCTTGATGAAATGTGTCTAGGTGTTTTCCTCGTCAAATTACCTTTCCGATGATATAAGATACATGTTCTAATTGTTTGCGGATCATAAGATGTGGTTATTTGGTTTTAGCTCGTGCATACTTGTGAAAAACAGAAAAGTGTCTGCCCAGATGGTGGCGCGGCGCGCCCCATCCCCGCGCGGCGCGCGGATTAGCCTGGCCAGATTCTGCTTCATTTGGCACATTTCACGCGAAATGTTTGACTAGCTATCGACCTCCGATTCACATGAAACTTGTTCTAATATACTTATATATGAATAATTAGCATAGAAAAATAGTCCGGGACCCGACCCGAACATGTTGACTTTTTCGTTGACTTTGACCGACCAAGTTTGACTTTTTATCAAACTTAACCAATTGATTATGCAATCTTTCTAACTTGTTTCTATACATGTATCTTGCATGAAACTTGACTATTTGCTTCACATGCTTCATAATCGAGTCGTGTTGAGCCATAGGACTAATTGAGCAACTTTGACCCTTCGTGACTATCGTTATTGATACAACCTATTTGTTTAGGTCGAGGCTAGCATTGTCCTTTGCGCACATTACTTGTTGAAGTACTTATTTACTCTTGCAATCAAAGGTGAGATCATAGTCCCACTTTTTTTTTAAATCACTTTTATTCTTTACATCGTGGGCTGAGAAACACATACATTTCATACTTATATACTTTTCATGCTTTTACATTGTGAACAAATACGAATACAAAGATGCATACGAGTTTGAACAAAAGTCCTCAATCCAATTATCATTAGTTCCACTTGCAGGGGGTAAGTGTAAGCGTGTAATTATGTTGTGTGGCCATATGGGTTTAACAAACCCTCATTCAGACGGTTCGCTACCGTTAGTGAATGAAATATAATTTCAACAATGTATAGTGTAAGTTCTAACACTAAATTCAAAAATTCAGAGGGAAGATTCAGTTAAGCCTTGATAATTGGGTGCTCGTGATACAAATACTATTTTGGAATGTGAACGATGTTGGTTAAGCAATTCATAAAGAACCTTGTGGTCCAATACATTTTACTTACTAAACCTATGATTTCACCAACGTTTTCGTTGACAGATTCTTCTATGTTTTTCTCAGGTTTTGAATGCTTAAGTGATACATGCTTCCGCACTCTTTTGATACTTGCTTGGATGTCGAGTATACATGCATATTTGGAGCATCTTTTTGGCTACTTTTAAATTGTGTCGCATAGGTTTCAATTGTACGTTTAACATTGTAATGTAACTAGCCGTCGAACTTCTTTTGTAAACTTGAAACACCCTTTTACATTGAAATGAATGCGACATATTTTGGTCAAACGTTGTCTTAAAGACTTATGACCATGTAATGGGACCTACGTAGTCGACGCCGTCACTTGACGATTTGTCGGGGTCGCTACAAGTGGTATCAGAGCCTTGGTTGTAGGGATTTAGAGTTCATTTGTGTCCACCCCGAGTCATAGGGTACATAGGTGAATCTAGACTACAACCGGCATATAGACTGAAGTAGGAATTACTTGACTATTTGTGCATTATACTCGAACTTTTCTATCATATCTAAGTCGTATTCGATCTTAATCTTACGTTGATAAATTTTGTTGACGCGCCACCTTGACTTTATAAAGTGATGTTAAATGCACATGTGAATCAGGGTAATATAATTTCCGGGATTATATTACAGTGATTCACATGGACGTTCCGACATTATGACATAAAGAATTTAAGGCGAGTCAAGGAAATTTTTTTTTTTCTCTTTATCCTCATTGCATATCACGGTTAGTATTATTGAGAATACTAACCAACGATATTCTTGTGTTTTGAAGGAATAATGGCTCGTCGACGCGCTCCTCCCGAAACTCCCGAACAAGCCCTCCAACGTATGATAGCCACTGCCGTGGATGCGGCCATGGCCGGTCACTCCTCCAACAACAACAATAACAACAATCATCACAACAACAACAACAATGGAGCCGGAAATTCCAACGAAGGATGCTCCTATAAGAATTTCATGGGGTGCAAACCTCACACTTTTGATGGAACCGGGGGACCGGTTGTGCTCACCCGATGGTTTGAGCAAACGGGAGCCGTCTTTAGCATAAGCGGTTGTCGAGACCAAGACAAGGTTAGATATTCCACTCACACCTTCGCCGGTATCACTCTCACATGGTGGAATTCGTATGTACAATCGGTGGGTATCCACGAAGCCCACGCTCTCTCTTGGGCCGACTTAAGAGGAAAGATGATCACCGAATATTTTCCTCGCGAAGAAACCCGAAGGCTCGAACAAGAGCTAAGAGCTCTGAAAGCGGTCGGGAACGACCTTAAGGCCTATAATCAACGATTCTCCGAACTTGCTTTGATGTGCCCAAATCTTGTGAACCCCTAATCTTTAAGGGTTGAACTTTACATGGATGGTCTCCCCAAGAGCATCAAACAAGGAGTAATGTCATCCAAACCCGCTAACCACTAAGAGGCTTTGAATATGGCCCGTCAATTGATTGAAACAGTGGACGAGATTGAAGTGCCGGCACCTAAAGCCGAGGATAAGTCGGGTGACAACAAAAGAAAATGGGAAGCCCCCCAATCAAGCAATTACAACAACCTCGCCAAGAAGCCCTTCATCCCCAACGGCAAGAAAGGTTATACCGGACACCTACCGTATTGTAACGAGTGCTACAAACATCATTTAGGCGAATGTGGCAAACCATTTTGCTTGAAGTGTCAAAGAAGTGGCCATGTAGCCTACGATTGTAGGAATACCGCTCCCGTCGCTCAAAAGGAGCCCAATGCACCCAAGACGGGTGTTTGTTTTGAATGTGGCCAACCGGGTCATTTTAGGAGTGCGTGCCCAAATAAGAAAATCAACCCCAACACCCGCCGTTGAACTTCCAACATCGACACCTAGGATGCCCGAGACGACGATGGACTAGTCACGGGTACGTTTCTTCACAACCAACCGTATATTTCATACTTACTCAATTCGGTTACAGCTAGACGTTTTATAACCAAGACTTTGACTCGTACCCTTTGCACTCCACCTTTTCCCTAGACCCTACTCAGGCAATTTAAGTGACCGATGGAAATATTGTGTGCCTATAAATTTTATCGGAGGGGATACGTTAAGAATTTCAACTTGACACCTATAGAACTAAGGAGCTCAAAACCTATTCGTTAAGGAGAAACTATTTTCCCTACAATTGTGTTTAGATGATTGCTAACTAAGTAATTTTCGGTTGGAAACCGATACCCTCTTCCTTGTATCCATGACCTCATAATTTTTGCATGAATCCCGGGTGCGTCCTAAAACGACATCCGTTCCGGTGACGATGTCTCCTAAGCCATTTTCGAACTCGCAACGTTAGTTGTAAATCTATTTTAGTACCATTCTAGGACTCCGTCCGTATTCATGAACCTCCTAAACCACATATGCAAACTTATCTAGACAAATCCGTTATCGTATTTATTGATGATATCTTAACCTATTCAAGTGAAGAAGGAAAACGAACAACTTTACCGTCTTACGCTCGAACTGTTGAGAAGAGCAACTCTATACCAAATTCTCCGAGTGGGAATTTTTGTTGAACAAAGTCCAATTTTCTAGACCATGATGCTAATGGTCGAGGCATTACAACCAATCTCGAAATCAAGCCACACGTAATCAGGGAACTCTCCCAACTCAGACTTATACTCGTAAAATCTTAGATCTCACCGGTTGTTACCAAAGATTCAATTTCGACTTTTCCTCGTGATGCTTGTTCTTTACCCTCGATAACTCATTAAGGTAGAAATCTAAACCTCTACGTGCCCGAATCTTGAACGTGCTTATTCACACCAACCTTGCTAGCTTAATTCGTATAGCACCAGATGGAACTCAAATATGGAAATAATTATACTTGAACGCCTGAAAGGCATACTTTCTCGACTCGAAATAAAGGAAAACTGAAAATCGTTATTTAGCACGAAAAATTTGAATACTTAATATTGGATCCGATCAATTTTCTCGTCATCACGTACCACATTACATACCTCTGTTATTTCACCATTACCGTCTGATATTACTGGAACTTAAGACAACCCATGATCCAAGGATACTTCACTCTTCTTTGACTTAACGTCCTTGTGTTTCGGATAATCGGTCAACTACTATTCAACCCCGAACTATAAAATTACGTGTACTATCTTGTTTCTTTTTCAAAACTCAACTTTTGACAACTAGATGCACGATATGGCAACCTCGAGATGTAAACTCACTCTACTCTAAGTTCTCATTTCACTTCTATCTTCATCGCTCGCACCCCCGTATGAGGAAACTCCTTGTAACATTTCTCAATGGATAGAGAAACTCTTCATATTACATTAGTATTCGCCACGAGGGTGAATAGTCCTAACGAACATTTTCGAACCCTAACTAACTTGTTCAAACATATCTTACAGAATTCTTTTCCAATACGGTGTACCATTGCCAATTACCTCGGATCAAAATACTCGTATCGCTTCTAGTTTCGCAAGAGACCTTGGGAACCCGCTTAGACATATGTACCGCGTATCTTCCACAAACCGACGAACTGAACAAACGAACGAATTACATCATGGAAGGACATGTTTCAAACTTGTATGGTCGCTTTTAGTTGATTTCTCCCACTACGGTTACCATTCGTGTACTAACGCCGCACTTCTGAAACCCTATAGGACCGCAAATGTCATACCCCTATTCGTTGGACCAACGCATGTGGCAAGCAAACACCGAAATCTGAACTTCATCAAGAAACAACAATTGAGATCATTCAAGTCCGAGAAGGGCTCGAGACGACCCGTAGTTGCCATAAGAGTTATACCAAACTTAGATGAAAACCTCACAAAGTCCCAGTGTGTGACCGCGTAATATTGAGAAACTACACCTTGGAAAGGTGTAATCCATTTGGGAAATCGAGGAAGGTTATATCCGCAATATTGATCCTTTTGAAACCTTGGGGCGCATTGGAACCGCTCCCTACCGTTTAGAGCTGCCGACTCAATTAAGTTTCCGTTTACCTTACATTTCGTGTAACAACTTAGAAACGTGTCCTGCGGAACAGGAATGTGCAATCCTTCTAGATGCACCAAACATTGATGACAAACTCTCCTTCATGGGAAAACTGGTTGAAATCATGGATCGTGAACCCAAACCTCAACACTACGTAACACCCCGACTATCCGGATTCGTGGAATGTCCAAGAAAGTGCCTTCACTCCTTCGTAGAGTTACAACACTAGGTCTCGAGTAAGAGACGTCAATTATTACTTCCAACTAAATTTCGGGACGAAATTTCTTTTGAGGTGTGGATAATGTAACATCCCGCGTTTTTCCGTTAAATTATTTTTAACGCCGTCTTTTTATTTTATTTTATATCCTCGGTATCTCGATTCGTATCCTCCATTAGCTACATTCTTACAATATTTTCGTTATTGGATTATAACGTCTCCCGTACTCTCGTGTAACTTAAAATAATTCATTTGGTTAATTCCCGCACCCGATTACAAACTAGAGGGACTAGACTTGTCAAAAGACCAAACCTTTGACTAGGTCAAAGTGGTCAAACCACCTCCTCCATTCATTATCCTCTCCATTTTCTCTTTTTCTTTAATACTTCCCTATTTTTCTTAAATTCTCCATTACAAAGATTCATCATCCATTCATGATCTAGCAAACTTCAATCAAAACAAAATACATATTTGGAATCCTCTCTTCATCCTCTTCAATTTGATACCAACTTCATCTCATTTGGGTAACTTTCTAAAATCACTAATTTTATGTGTTCTTGAGATTTTTGAGTTATAAAGTTGTTAATTAGTGTCTATGGCTCATTGTGATGTCGTGTATGTAATTTGTATGCTCGATTTGTTGTTTTTGGTGTAACTAGCTTGAATATGAAAAATGCTTGCTTAATCTTGTGTTTTGGATGCTCATATGTTGTTAGATTGTTAAAGTCCATGTTTTAATTGTGTTACTAGTATCATTAGCTTCGTTTTGGTGTATAGGTTGATTAAGAAAACTTCAAGAACATGATTAGTGATTTTGTGAACTTGGATTAGGATTTGATAAGCTTTATATGAACTTTTGGTGCATCAAATGCTATGAATTGTTGTTGATAAGTTTTTGGTTGCAATGTGTGCTTGATTACCTTCAAAACGGCATATCATACATGTAAATTGGTTGCCCGAATCATGAAATGCGTTTTTAGAACTTGAAACTTTGATTATGAACGTTTAATGCGGTTTTGGGTTGTTGTAAGTGTTGAATTGCTTGATGAAATGTGTCTAGGTGTTTTCCTCGTCAAATTACCTTTCCGATGATATAAGATACATGTTCTAATTGTTTGCGGATCATAAGATGTGGTTATTTGGTTTTAGCTCGTGCATACTTGTGAAAAACAGAAAAGTGTCTGCCCAGATGGTGGCGCGGCGCGCCCCATCCCCGCGCGGCACGCGGATTAGCCTGGCCAGATTCTGCTTCATTTGGCACATTTCACGCAAAATGTTTGACTAGCTATCGACCTCCGATTCACATGAAACTTGTTCTAATATACTTATATATGAATAATTAGCATAGAAAAATAGTCCGGGACCCGACCCGAACATGTTGACTTTTTCGTTGACTTTGACCGACCAAGTTTGACTTTTTGTCAAACTTAACCAATTGATTATGCAATCTTTCTAACTTGTTTCTATACATGTATCTTGCATGAAACTTGACTATTTGCTTCACATGCTTCATAATCGAGTCGTGTTGAGCCATAGGACTAATTGAGCAACTTTGACCCTTCATGACTATCGTTATTGATACAACCTATTTGTTTAGGTCGAGGCTAGCGTTGTCCTTTGCGCACATTACTTGTTGAAGTACTTATTTACTCTTGCAATCAAAGGTGAGATCATAGTCCCACTTTTTTTTTAAATCACTTTTATTCTTTACATCGTGGGCTGAGAAACACATACATTTCATACTTATATACTTTTCATGCTTTTACATTGTGAACAAATACGAATACAAAGATGCATACGAGTTTGAACAAAAGTCCTCAATCCAATTATCATTAGTTCCACTTGCAGGGGGTAAGTGTAAGCGTGTAATTATGTTGTGTGGCCATACGGGTTTAACAAACCCTCATTCAGACGGTTCGCTACCGTTAGTGAATGAAATATAATTTCAACAATGTATAGTGTAAGTTCTAACACTAAATTCAAAAATTCAGAGGGAAGATTCAGTTACGCCTTGATAATTGGGTGCTCGTGATACAAATACTATTTTGGAATGTGAACGATGTTGGTTAAGCAATTCATAAAGAACCTTGTGGTCCAATACATTTTACTTACTAAACCTATGATTTCACCAACGTTTTCGTTGACAGATTCTTCTACGTTTTTCTCAGGTTTTGAATGCTTAAGTGATACATGCTTCCACACTCTTTTGATACTTGCTTGGATGTCGAGTATACATGCATATTTGGAGCATCTTTTTGGCTACTTTTAAATTGTGTCGCATAGGTTTCAATTGTACGTTTAACATTGTAATGTAACTAGCCGTCGAACTTCTTTTGTAAACTTGAAACACCCTTTTACATTGAAATGAATGCGACATATTTTGGTCAAACGTTGTCTTAAAGACTTATGACCATGTAATGGGACCTACGTAGTCGACGCCGTCACTTGACGATTTGTCGGGGTCACTACATACGTATCGTGACCCGTGTACATGTCTCAGACTCAATCACAACTCAAAGTATATATATTATTATAGAATCAACCTCAACCCTGTATAGCTAACTCGATCATTACAGCATATAGAGTGTCTATGGTTATTCCAAATAATATATATAGATGCGTCGATATGATATGTCAAAACCTTGTATACGTGTCCCGATATTTAAAGTGCATAAAATAAATAACAGATCTTAAATGATGATAAATAAAATTGCGAGAATATAAATTGCGATAAATAAAATGTAATCAGTTAGCTAGGAACAGTTAGCTAGGAACAGTTAGCGTGGATTCTTAACAAAATTTCTCATAGTTAATTTGTTTGTTTCTAACAAATTTTATTTTGTCCAATGTTTTCTTCATTATGCCACTTGTTGGATTCTGATAAGTCAAAATCCAAATATGAAATTGAATAAAAATGGTTATTCTATGGTGAACGGATTCGTATATCTGTGGATGTAATTAGGATAGCAAATGACTGTTGAATCAGATTCGAAGAATGTTTAGTGTAACTTATTAATGTGAAATATAAATATTCCTCGGGTATTATCTACCCGTTAAAATATTTTCACCATTAACAGTTTGTACAAAAGAATTTTTAATTACAATCTTTATGAAAACATATATACATATATATTTCCTTCAGATGTAATCATGAATTTTAATGAGCTAATATGATATTAAACTCATTTGATTTACCGTTAGAACATGATATAAATCTATTTTTAAGATTTATATAAAATTATAAAGTATTTCTATTTTTATTTTAGTTTTTAAAACATAAGTTTTATTAAATTTATATAAAGATATTAATTAAATTAAAAATAGAAATTTAAAAACAAATAAAAAAAACTACGAAACCTGTGAAACTAACCCACCTTTTCTGAAATTTTGAACCCCGCGACTCGCGGCGTTTTTAGCCAGGTGTACCGCAACTCGCGGAGCCACCCTGACACCGACAGAAACCCTAATCTGCATTTAATACGGAGTAATTATTATTTATTATTATTATTAACCCTAATTACTTAATTATTATTATAATTAGTTTTAAATTTTTTAATTAAATTGTATTTTAAATTTTAATTAGTTTTATTTATATATTTAAATTAATACTTTTATAAAATAATATAAAAATAATATTTTTATAAAAATTGTACTTTTTACAACTTTTAGTATATTTTTATATTTTGTCCATTTTTATTTGTTTTATTCGTAATATTTGTATTTTTTGCTCGTATTTAGTTATAAATATAGTTTTTGCCATAGTTATTTTTATTTCTAGATTTTTAGGCTTTGCCGTAAAATCCCTTAAGTGCTTTTTCCTTAGACTAAGATCTAGGTGCTTTAGAATTTTGCGACGCCTTTTTAAGTTTTAGTTCCTTTTTAAGTTATTGCCATTTGGGATATAGTTTTACTTCTAAGCTTTAATATTTTTAGACGCAACTTTTAGTTTTTAGTTTTTAGTTCATTTTTAAGTTTTAACGCGCTACTTTCTTACTTTTATTTTTTCGACGCCTTTTACCTATGTATCAATTATCACTCCAATTAGTAATATCAATTTGCAATTTTAATTTTAAGTTAGTGATAGTAATAAGGTTGGGTTAGTCGAGTGTTTTTAAATTTTATAAGTCACTCTTTTTTTCTTTCTTATTTTTCGACGCCTTTTATTTTTCAATTTTTTTTTTCTTTTTCGCCCTTTTTCGACGCGCTCTTTTTCTTTCTTATTTCTCGCTATTCTAGTTTTTAGGATATAGATTTTTATTCTACTTCTTATCTAAATTTCTTAAAATTACGAAAATTTATTTTAAGTGGTTAAATTGATAGACATAAAAATTTTCTGGTTCGTAGTAATAGTTGGATTTGTACGTGGACCGGGTTATTGGAGCCAAACAGTACTCAATTATATTGAGACCAAACAAATCCTGCCCCTCTGCTGCATCTTTTGGCTATTCGAAACGTGGGCAAAATCAGAAAAGTCTATTAATTGGATAACTTATATAATTTTTCTTTCCTTTTAAAAACTAATAGGATATTCAGTGAATGCACCGAGCAAGACGTTCACCACCTTTTGTACATTCACCACCTGTAACTAGATCAAGACATTTAGCAAATATTACCGCCGTTGATTTTTCTTTAGAATCGTCATCCAGTCGACCAAGTACTCCAATTCAAATTTCCGATAATCCATTTTTTAAACCCGACCTCACAAATGAGAATCCGGAGAATATTCAGGGACAATTCATAGATCCTGAACCATTAATTTTTCCTCCGGAACCACCAATCATTCAAACGGAGATTGTTGAGGAACGAACCATTAAATCAGAATCCTCTAGTGATTCAGATTCAACAAATTCAATTATGGAGAATCTGGAACCTTTAAGTATGGAAGACCGAATGCGAGCTAAACGCACTGGCCAAGGTCACACAATTACTCATCCGGACATTAATGTGCCAGATTATGAAATCAAAGGACAAATTCTACATATGGTGACTAATCAATGCCAATTTAGTGGTGCGCCGAAGGAAGATCCAAATGAACATCTTCGTACCTTTAATAGGATCTGCACACTATTTAAAATAAGAGAAGTGGAGGATGAACAGATATATCTCATGTTATTTCCCTGGACTTTAAAGGGAGAAGCCAAAGATTGGTTGGAATCGTTACCTGAAGGGGCGATCGATATATGGGATGTTTTAGTTGAAAAATTTCTTAAACAATTCTTTCCGGCGTCTAAAGCCGTAAGACTTCAAGGAGAAATTGTTACGTTCACACAGAAACCGAATGAAACTCTATATGAGGCATGGACCAGATTTGGAAAGTTATTAAGAGGATGTCCGCAACATGGTTTAGAAACTTGTCAAATAGTACAGATATTCTACCAAGGATGCGACATCACTACAAGGAAAGACATAGATATAGCAGCTGGTGGTTCTATTATGAAGAAAACAGAAACTGATGCTTACAAAATTATTGATAACACTGCTTCCCACTCACATGAGTGGCACCAAGAAAAAGATATCATTAGATCATCTAAAGTAGCTAGAGCCGATTCTAGCCATGACTTAGATTCCATTTCAGCAAAGATAGATGCTGTCGAGAGACGAATGGAAAAGATGACTAATGATATACACTCAATACGAATTAGTTGTGAGCAGTGTGGAGGACCACATTTGACAAAAGATTGTCTCAGTATTGAACTAACAATGAAACAAAGAGAGAATATTTGATATCTAAACCAAAGGTCTGGAAATAATTATCAGAATAATTATCAACCGCCAAGACCAATTTACAATCAAAACCAGAATTATAACCGAAATGTTCCATACAACAACCAACAAGGTCCTAGCAATCAACAAGTATCCAATAATACTTACAATCAGCAAAGACCTAATTTTCAAAATAAACGACAACAAACCGATGATAAAAAGCCAAATTTAGAAGATATGATGACGAAGCTAGTTGAAACTCAAACACCGTTTTTCACATCTCAAAAACAAACCAATGAACAAAATGCTCAAGCATTTAGAAATCAACAAGCTTCTATTCAAAATTTGGAACAAGAAGTAAGTAACCTAGCAAGGTTAATAGGTGAAAGAAAATCGGGAAGTCTACCTAGTGATACAAATGCTAACCCCCGGAATGAAACAGCTAAAGCCATTACCACAAGAAGTGGTACAACACTTAAATCACCTGAAATACCTGTAATTTCTAATGAAGCTATTCCTACTCCACAAGAACCACAACCTGAACAAGATAAGGAAACAGAACCGTTAGTTGAAAAGGTTAATGAAGATAACACAGTTAAGGGAAAACCTTATGTTAAACCATACCAACCACCACTTCCTTACCCGAGTAAAATGAAAAAAGAGAAACTTGAAGCCGAGCAATCCAAATTCTTGGATATGTTTAAACAGATAAATGTGAATCTTCCTTTCATTGATGTAAATTCAAGAATGCCTAGATATGCTAAATTTCTGAAAGTTCTAATCTCAAATAGAAAGAAAATGGAAGAACTCTCGGCTGTTACTATGAATGCTAATTGTTCAGCAGTGCTGTTGAATAAGATACCAGAAAAACTATATGATCCAGGAAGTTTCATAATTCCATGTTTTTTGGGTAGTCTTAGTTCAATAGAAGCATTGGCAGACTTAGGTGCTAGTATAAATTTAATGCCGTATTCACTATACGCTAAACTAGACCTTGGAGAATTGAAACCAACAAGAATAAGCATACAACTAGCCGATCGATCAATAAAATATCCTAGAGGGATAATGGAAAACATGCTAGTTAAAGCTGGTACTTTTTGTATTTCCAGTAGATTTTGTTGTTCTGGACATGGAAGAAGATTCTCAAGTTCCTCTCATATTAAGAAGACCATTCTTAAACACGGCTAAAGCAATGATAGACGTGTTCGGTAAGAAACTGACCCTAAGTATAGAGGACGAGAATGTTACCTTTTCATTTGATAGAGCTATGCAATAACCGCAATCTGCAGATGATACATGTTATTATATTCAAACTATAGATTCACATGCAGAATTGTTAGAAGAATTTCCAGAATTACAAGGAACAGGAGAATGTTCTTTAGGAGAAGGTACTGAACCAATTGATGAAACTGAAATGTTAGCTACACTAATAGCTAATGGATATGAACCAACAACAGAAGAAATTCAAATGCTAAAAGAAGAAGACAGATATCGATATAAATCATCGATAGAAGAACCTCCGACATTAGAGTTAAAGCCACTTCCAAATCATTTGGAATACGCTTATTTACATGGTGAATCTGAATTACCTGTAATAATATCGTCTTCTCTTACTGAAAATGAGAAATCACAACTCATTTCTGTATTGAAAGCTCATAAACCAGCCATTGCATGGAAGATTCATGATATTAAAGGAATAAGTCCTTCGTATTGCACACATAAAATCCTTATGGAAGAAGGTCATAAAACGTATGTGCAACGCCAACGAAGACTAAATCCGAATATGCAAGATGTAGTTAAAAAAGAAATTATTAAACTGCTAGATGCAGGTTTAATTTATCCAATTTCTGATAGTCCATGGGTAAGCCCAGTTCAATGCGTGCCTAAGAAGGGTGGCATGACTGTCATTACAAATGAGAAAAATGAGCTTATTCCTACTAGGACTGTAACAGGATGGCGTGTATGTATTGATTATAGAAAATTAAATGACGCCACCAGAAAAGATCACTTTCCCTTACCTTTTATTGATCAAATGTTGGAAAGATTAGCCAGAAATAGTTACTATTGTTTTCTTGATGGTTTTTCTGGATATTTTCAAATTCCAATAGCACCCGAGGATCAAGAGAAAACCACGTTCACGTGCCCTTATGGTACTTTTGCTTACAAACGCATGCCATTTGGACTTTGTAACGCCCCTGCAACCTTTCAAAGGTGCATGATGGCGATTTTTCACGACATGATAGAAGAATGCATGGAAGTTTTCATGGATGACTTTTCAGTCTTCGGTGATACATTTGAAACATGTCTAGCTAATCTTGAACGAATACTTATTAGATGCGAACAATCAAATCTAGTACTTAATTGGGAGAAATGCCATTTCATGGTTAAAGAAGGCATCGTTCTTGGACATAAAATCTCAAAGGAAGGAATTGAAGTGGATAGAGCTAAAGTAGATGTAATTGCTAAACTTCCACATCCCACCAATGTTAGAGGAGTTAGGAGTTTTCTAGGGCATGCCGGTTTTTACCGACGTTTCATAAAAGATTTTTCTAAAATTGCCACTCCTATGAATAAACTCCTAGAAAAGGATGCTCCATTCATCTTTTTAGATGAATGTATCAAATCTTTTAATATTCTTAAAGAGAAACTCACTAATGCACCGATCATGATAACTCCAAATTGGAATCTACCGTTTGAACTAATGTGCGATGCAAGTGATTTTGCAATGGGAGCCGTTTTAGGACAAAGGATTGAAAAACGATTTCAACCTATATATTATGCTAGTAAGACGTTACAAGGAGCAAAAACGAATTATACAACTACTGAAAAAGAACTCCTTGCTATTGTCTTTGCTTTTGACAAATTTTGTTCATATCTCGTTCTAGCAAAAACGGTGGTCTATACCGACCATTCTGCTCTTAGATACCTATTTTCGAAACAAGATTCTAAACCACGATTAATCCGTTGGATCTTACTCTTACAAGAGTTCGATATTGAAATCCGAGATAAAAGAGGAGCAGAAAATCTCGCCGCTGATCATCTTTCTCGTCTTGAAAATCCCGAATTAGAAGTTCTAAATGAATCGGCCATACAAGACAACTTTCCTGATGAATATCTATTGAAGATAGATTATAATGAAATACCATGGTTTGCAGACTATGCAAACTACTTAGTATGTGGATTCCTTGAAAAAGGATTATCGTACCAAAAACGAAAGAAATTCTTCAGTGATATAAAACACTATTTCTGGGAAGATCCACATTTGTTTAAAAGTTGTCCCGATGGAATAATACGCCGATGTGTATTCGGAGATGAAGCTAGTAAAATCTTAAACCATTATCACACATGACCAACAGGAGGGCATTATGGGCCTCAACTCACAGCAAGAAAAGTTTATGATGCTGGATTCTATTGGCCTACAATTTACAAAGACGCACACCTTCTTTGCAAATCCTGTGATACATGTCAAAGGGCCGGAAAAATAAGTCAACGTGATGAAATGCCACAAAATGTCATTCAAGTATGTGAAATATTTGACATTTGGGGTATTGACTTTATGGGTCCATTTCTAAAATCTCATAATAATCTCTACATTCTCGTTGCCATTGATTATGTATCTAAATGGGTGGAAGCACAAGCTCTCCCAAATAACGATGCACGAGTTGTAGTTAACTTTTTAAAATGTCTTTTTGCAAGGTTTGGAACACCGAATGCTTTAATAAGTGATCGGGGTACTCATTTCTGTAATAACCAACTTGAGAAAGTTCTCAAAAGATCTGGAGTAACTCATAAAATCTCCACCGCATATCATCCACAAACAAGTGGACAAGTTAAAAATACCAACCGAGCTTTAAAACGTAATCTAGAGAAAACCGTAGGATTAAATCCGAAGGAATGGTCCATAAAATTGGAGGATGCACTCTGGGCTTTTAGAACAGCCTACAAAACTCCAATTGGAACCACACCTTTCAAACTCGTTTACGGAAAAGCATGTCATCTTCCAGTAGAAATTGAACACAAAGCATTTTGGGCTTTGAAGACATGTAATCTTGATTTACATGAAGCTGGACGTCTACGGTTAAGTCAATTAAACGAATTAGAAGAATTAAGACATGAAGCATACAAAAATTCGTTAATCTATAAGGAAAGAACGAAGAAATGGCATGATAAAAGAATCAGAAGTTCAAAAGAATTTAAAGAAGGAGACAGAGTTCTTCTTTTCAATTCACGATTCAAGCTATTTCCTAGAAAATTGAAATCGAGATGGTCTGGACCATTCATAGTCAAAAGAGTTTTCCCATACGGAACAGTAGAATTAATAAATTCAAATGGGATTGAATTTAAGGTTAATGGTCACAGAGTTAAACATTACATAGATAGTCCGATGGAAATCGACAACGAAGTTAATCACAATTTTGATACCACAGCTAACTAAGTGTGGGGAGAATCAAGTCTTTAAAGGATAATATGTATTTCTGTTAGAGTTAGATTTTCTGTTTTCGTGTAGTTCTCGAAAATGGAACCCGAATGGTCTTTCCCTAGTAGACCCTAAAGAACTAGTCTTCTCCCCCCATTCTGAATTTTTATTTTTTTAGGTTTTTACGAAATGAAGACTTCCTGTGAACTAAACCATGGTCTAATGCTACACGCTTTGATCACTAAACGTAATAATGACACACTTCTAAGTGAAATAGTATCATTAATCAGAGGTAAATTGGACGGAGTAAGAAAAGAATCCAGATGCGAAGATAATAAGTTACAATTTGGTAAAGGAAAATCAAAATCCGCAACGAAAAGAAGAGCACGACACCTTGAAAAATGTCACAAATGCGGAAAATGGTCACACGAAGGTAAATGTTCAAATAATCAAACCTATTCAAACACCGAATTTGTTACTTTATGCAGAGACGGATCGTTCATATGTTTAGAAGAAAAAACATTAAATGCTCGAGGTTACGCCTATGTAGCCATGGAAAATCAATTAGTCCGACTATCTTATGAATGGGCTAGAGCATATCATTAAGAAATCTATTTCACAGGTAAGTTTGTACAGTTTTCATTTTTATTTTTATTTTTATTTTTAACCTTTTGATAATAAACGCTAATTTGTTCGCTATAAAGTATTAAATTGGTACTCGATAAAATTAGGTGTTGCGACCGAAATTATTGATATCATACAAAAATTTATTACATCACTGCGAAATTTAATGTTTATTCTTAAGGTATAAATATCTTTAATCATTCAACCCAAAATATTTCAAAAATTCGTCATGAGTTAAATTAGGTCATGGAACCGAAATTACTTTACCGAAAAGAGGGGCGCATGTTTTTGATAATATTTGATTGATTAAAGTGGGATAAAAGCCAAAAAGATTTTTAATTTTATTTTTACCATGTTTTAAAATTAATATATAAAAATTAAAATAATATTGTAAACTTATTTAAAATTGTAAATATTTGAAAAATTTATATAAGTTTGTATGTATAAAAACAAAAATATAATTTAAGTTTGGTGTGAATTTTTAAAATATGAATTTTTAATTTTATGCATTTTAAATTTAAGTTGTGTGAATTTAAAAACAAAAATTTACTTTATCTCATTAAGTTAAAAATATGATTTTTAAAATTCGTCGTGAGTTGAAGACTAGGTCTTTGAACCGAAATTGCTTTACCCGAGGGCGGGACGAGAATTTTTATTATCATTATTTTTAATCTTATTAATTTAAAGTATGCCAAAAAAATTAAAAAATCCAAAAATCTTTGCTTTTAAAACCACGCTTCAAAAAGACAAATTTTAAAATTTTGTCGAGGGACGGACTAGGACATTGTTCCGAAACACCCTCATCCTAAAAAGAAACAAAATTTTAAATTTAATTAATTATATGTTCTAAAAGTGTAAGGTTTTTAAAATATATATATATATATATATATATATATATATATATATATATATATATATATATATATATATATATATATATATATATATATATATATATATATATATATATATATATATATATATATATATATATATATATATATATATATATATATATATATATATATATATATATATATATATGTGAAATAACAACAAGACGGAATGAACAAATGATGTGCACCATTTATCATTCAGAAAACAGACGCCAATATGTTTGGAAACTTTGGTAAAATTTAATCATTTTTCTACGCTAATCACCCTCAATAATTTAAATTGTTACTGATTTCTTGCAAATGAGGGCATTGCAAGATCTTAAGTGTGGGAAGGGGTTAAATTCTTTCGGATTTTAAAATTTTTACTTTATACACTTGGTTACCATTAGAAATACTAGTAAAGCAGTAGTTGTATTAGAATCTAGTGCTCTCTGATAATAAAGAATATCACTAGTCTTATATACTGACTACCCAATTCTAGTAAAATTTTTCAAAATTTTCAATTAAATGAACTCAAAATCATGTTTATACATATTTATGAACGATAAAACTAGGTCTTAACATCGAAATTATTGTTACCTCGGAAAGGACATAAATTGAGAAACAACCCAAAATATTAGAATTCATTTAAAATGGAATAGAGGAGAACAAAAAGGAAAAATAAAAGCCAAGTGTGGGAAATTTTTACCAAGTTATTCAAAACATATATCACATATTTTTGTACAAATAATTGAAAATACTTTTGTTTTGGACGATAATTAACTGTTTTACCCAATGAAAGAAAAGAAGAGATGGATCTACACGATGAATCAATTCCATCATTTAAAGGAAGTAAAGTCTTTCGAAAAAGAAACGCGCTTCTTGATTTAGGTCATGAAGTTGTCGTCCAGACCAGCTGTAGGTTGACGAAAAATCTAGAAAAGTCATCACTAAAATCAGCAGGAAATCCACGGACCTCAGCATAAAACAGGGTCGCCAAGTGGTCAGACTTATCCTAACCATGAGAGGATCTGTCTTGTAAAATGGGGAGGACGCCGTGCAAATTAGCTAGATAAGACTAATGAATCAGATCCCCAGAAAGGATAATCTCCTTAAAGATCAAAAATCAGCTTTTAAGACTGATATTACTCAATCCTAGAGATTGACCTTAAAGATTGAGAATTACAAACTCATGGAATTCAATGATATCTAAAATCGAGCTTGAACGAGAAAATATTTTGATCAAATTAAAACCGATTTGTTTTCTAAAAACCCATTTTCAATGCGTTCATTACCTTTGAACGTAAAATCCTAGGAATTCACCTGGAATTCATTAGGTCACCTGAACTAAATCGGGTGTCAACCGTAAGAACGGTGGTTGCATAGCATGGTCAAAGACAGAACCTTGTGCCAGACCGGAAAATTATAAGGGTGAGCTTTACTATTGCTCCTACAAAGGATAGTAATTGCATCTGACATGTTATAGACCATAATTAAAAGTATGTCAGGAGACATTGCCTTAACAGTTGCTTATTCAACGCTTTCCTTTACAACCAGAGGGTAGTTTATCGAAAGGTAATATACGGAGCAAGTATACTGGACGTGTTGCTTTCCTAATACAAGGTTAGCAAGTGGGTGACACAAAACCATAAGTTTTGAGCCAAAATTTTTAAATATGAAACCCACAAAACCCACGAAAATATTTTGCAAACACCGGTGAAGGGTTATTCCGGAAAACTTATCTAGGGTAAAAACTAGATTTAATTTTCAAAAGATCAAATGTTTTCATAAAGATCCAATTTCCTTAAAGGATCTAAATTTTATAGTCATGTGGGACTGTAAACCATATCGTTACTACCATTGTTTATACCGCCATATAGAAATCACTGATGTACAAAGTGTGAAGAATAAAGAAGTGATTCTAGTATTTCAAGACTATATTGCTTGAGGACAAGCAACACTCAAATGTGGGAATATTTGATAATGCTAAAAACGAACATATATTTCATAGCATTATTCCTCAAGAAAGACAAGCTTTTAGTTGCAATTGTCCTATTTACAAGTAATATTCGTTTAAATAATAAAAGGTGAAGACAAAAGATAGATTCGACGAATTGAAGACGCAAATGACCAAAAAGCTCAAAAGTACAAAATACAATAAAAGAGGTTCCAATTATTGATGAGAAACGTCTCAAAATTACAAGAGTACAAGATATTAAATTGTACGCAAGGACGTTCGAAAATCTGGAACCGGGACCAGAGACAACTCTCAACGCTCGACGCAACGGACTAAAAATTACAAGTCAACTATGCACATAAATATAATATAATATTTAAATAATTCTTATAATTAATTATATATTATATAATATATTATAAACCGTCGGCAAGCTAGGAGCCAAGGCTGGGTGAGCTATAAAAACAAACTCCGCGACTCGCGGAGTTTGAAGAAGAAACGGGCCGCGAGTCGCGGAGACCCAAATTATGAAACTGCCTATAAAGCTCGCGCATTCTGATCGTAAAAATATCCATAAAATCAATCTCTCTCTATATATGTATACGTAAATATTTATATTTATATTTTAATTTTAATTTTAATTTTAATTTCTAATAATAAGGGTATGTTAGCGAATGTTGTAAGGGTGTAAGTCGAAATTCTGTCCGTGTAACGCTACGCTATTTTTAATCATTGTAAGTTATGTTTATATTATTTTCATTAATGTCTTGTAGCTAAGCCATTATTATGCTTATTTAATACCGAAGTAATCATGATGTTGGGCTAAAAATATTAAAATTGGGTAATTGGGCTTTATACCATAATTGGGGTTTGGATAAAAGAACGACACTTGTGGAAATTAGACTATGGGCTATTAATGGGTTTTATATTAACTAAACAATACCTTGTTAATTTAATATATAAACTTATAATTTGACGTATTTATATATAACTACATACGCTTGACTGGGTACGGTGGGCGGGATATCTATAAATACCAATAATTATTCATTTTACCGGACACGGAACTGGATTAATAGTTAATAGACTTGTTGAAACAGGGGTGAATTACATTCAAGGGTAATTGGTGTAATTGTTAACAAAGTAGTAAAACTTTAGTTTACACGCAGTCGATAACCTGGTGTATTCATTAAATAAAGTATTAAAACCTTGTTACAATTCGAATCCCCAATTAGTTGGAATATTTGACTTTGGGAATAAGAATAATTTGACGAAGGCTTTCGCTCTTTATATTTATGACTGATGGACTATTATGGACAAATCCGTATGGACATATTAAATAATTCAGGACAAAGAACAATTTACCCATGGGAATAAACTAAAATCAACACGTCAAACATCATGATTATGGAAGTTTAAATAAGCATAATTCCTTTATTTTTATATTTAATTGCACTTCTAATAATTGTACTTTTATTTATTGTTATTGTATTTAATTGCACTTTTAATTATCGTACTTTTTAATTATCGCAATTTTATTTTATCTCACTTTTATTTATCGCAATTTCATTATCGTTATTTACTTTACACTTTAAATTTAGTCTTTTATTTACTTTTAATATTTTACATTAGGTTTTAACTGCGACTAAAGTTTTAAAAATCGACAAACCGGTCATTAAACGGTAAAAACCCCCTTTATAATAATAATATTACTTATATATATTTGTATTTTTATAAAATTAAATTAATATAGCGTTAAGCTTTGTTTAAAGATTCCCTGTGGAACGAACCGGACTAACTAAAAACTACACTACTGTACGATTAGGTACACTGCCTATAAGTGTTGTAGCAAGGTTTAAGTATATCCATTCTATAAATAAATAAATATCTTGTGTAAAATTGTATCGTATTTAATAGTATTTCTTTGTAAAATTTAATAGTATTGTATACCCCTTAGCTTTAAACATCAGTAACCTCCGTGTGGTTATTGGGCTTTATATTTTCTCTTATATTTTGGAGCTCTTTGCCTTTTTATTATCTTCTCGACCTCTAGTAAAGCGAGTAACGGTCCAGAATTCGTAAGTATGGAATTTCGAATGAACTTAATGTTCTAAACAAGAAAGAACGAAATCGCACGATTTGATTTGTCGAATTACCTGAATCACTGAGAATAGAACTATCAATAATATACTTTTTTTGATATGTTCAGAAGTTAAACAGAATGAATGAGTTATGTAACATGGCACGTGATGATGTTATGATCTGTGAATCATCACGTCTTATTAGAAACTCAACATGACTTACTGTAATATAATCACGTTGATCAAGTGTCATTATATTATACTAACTCATGCTTCAGTTCCCAACACTACTTCAATAACATTCATATTTCAAACTCGAATTTTTTTAAAGAAATTTAGAAACTAAAGTAGTTTCCTTTATGATGTAATATAGATAGCACGAAGAGATAAATAATTTCGGACAAGAATATTTATGAAAATATCTTCAGAAATATCAAAGATTTTTATGATGATATTTTGGAATTTCTAAGTTCGATGGTTGATGAAGAAAATCCTTTCACAAGGATTTAGAATAAATTAGGAGAAAGATAATCGCTGAAGAGTACATCAGATACAGAATCATCAGGGTTCTTTAAATACAGGGTTTGGTCCTTGTATTTGTCCTTGGTCTCCTTTATGGTTTGCTCAATCTGTTTTCCAGTTTCAAACTTTTTATGAGCTTTACCAACACATTATTCTTTATCATCAAACTTTTTACTGTTGAGGTTGTTTATAGTTTTTGTTGCTACATCAGCATTTTTCAAAATTTCGAGAACTAGTTCGCAGTTTAGGATGTTTTTTAGAAACTTCACATTCGAAGTATGTAAGTCTTGGAGATAGACATTATATGTATGTATATAAGTATTGGCGTAGAATTGCTGCGAAATTCGAGAATAATGATTCAAGCTTTTTGGTATGTCAACTACCATTACAAGATGCAGATGAGTATATGATATGGTTTTAATGAACAAATATAATGATTCTTCGGAGAAACTTAAGTCAATGAGTAATGAAGTTGCTGGTAAGTTTCCATTAATGGGGTGAGATATAAACGGTTCCCCGGGAACGATGATGAAGGTCAAACTTATACATCAAGGTTATAATAAGACTAGTACGATTGGAAAGTCGAAGTTGACTTGCTGGAGCTGTGACAAAATTGGCTACTTTGAAAAAGAATTGCAATGTTATCTTCGGTAATAGCAATGCCAACGGAGCTAAAACAGATACGCGTTAAACGTTTACTCTGGTTCTGAGTGTTTTCAGGTGCATAACTATATGCATAAATCTTTCCTTCTGTAGATAACGTGTGATTGGATCATCCTCTTGATTGAGGTGTTTTCAAGAATCATGAAAAGTTTGAACGCAGATTGTAATCGTCAAGAAACAAACGAGGTTTAAGATGAAATCAAGTGGCAAACTTGAAGAAATGTTTAGTTTCATATATTATAATTAATATTTTAATTCATTTTAATTGTCCAATGTTGGTAGTCCTCAGTTCATAGTCCACAGTTAGCAGTTCACGGTTGCTAATTCAATAATTCATATATAGTTTATAATATTTGAATTAATTAATACGTATCGTGACCCGTGTACATGTCTCAGACTCGATCACAACTCAAAGTATATATAGTATTATAGAATCAACCTCAACCCTGTATAGCTAACTCGATCATTACAGCATATAGTGTGTCTATGGTTATTCCAAATAATATATATAGATGCGTCGATATGATATGTCAAAACCTTATTTACGTGTCCCGATATTTAAAGTGCGTAAAATAAATAACAGATCTTAAATGACGATAAATAAAATTGCGAGAATATAAATTGCGATAAATAAAATGTAATCAGTTAGCTAGGAACAGTTAGCTAGGAACAGTTAGCGTGGATTCTTAACAAAATTTCTCAAAGTTAATTTGTTTGTTTCTAACAAATTTTATTTTGTCCAATGTTTTCTTCATTATGCCACTTGTTGGATTCTGATAAGTCAAAATCCAAATATGAAATTGAATAAAAATGGTTATTCTATGGTGAACGGATTCGTATATCTGTGGATGTAATTAGGATAGCAAATGACTGTTGAATCAGATTCGAAGAATGTTTAGTGTAACTTATTAATGTGAAATATAAATATTCCTCGGGTATTACCTACCCGTTAAAATATTTTCACCATTAACAGTTTGTACAAAAGAATTTTTAATTACAATCTTTATGAAAACATATATACATATATATTTCCTTCAGATGTAATCATGAATTTTAATGAGCTAATATGATATTAAACTGATTTGATTTACCGTTAGAACATGATTATATAATCTCTAAAACATTAGAGATTACATAATCGCCATGTCGAACGAAGATAAAATAGATAGAACGATACGTAGAACGATGATTATGCTCGTGTTACAGAATGCGATATCGAGGCATATGATGTTGAAACTTGGTTTATTGGTTGTACTGTTGGTGCTGGTGATGTTGCTGAAGCTGGTAAGTTTTGCACCATATTTTCCAAATTGATTACTCGAGCGTGAAGCTCGTTCACTTCTTCCATTATTCCGGGATGATTGTCGGTCGGAACGAGCGGATGAATAAAGTTTATAATTGTGGATAGAATATAATCGTGTCGAGATACTCTAAAAAATGAGAGAGAAAATGGTGTTTCGAACAGGTTCGCCGGTAAGTGCTTCAGCTTCTTCACTAAGAGGTGAATTCGGTTGGTCTCGCGTTTCCATTGATTAAGTCAACTACAAACCCATCAGATGAATTAGGGATGGCTGATTGGTTGATTCATTCTGGTGACGCTGCTTCTGGAGCTTAGGTGAACATCCATGTCGGAATAGTTGTCGGGTTCCGAAGAACTTGAACTAGTGATGAGTTCCATTTCGTTCGATTGAGTAAAGGATTTTTCGATATGAAATGATTTTTGGATACCAGATGATATTCTATAAGGTTTCGTAGATTATAGAGGAATTTGTAGAATATGTCAGGCAAAGTCTACAGTAACAGATGCGATAAGATATGAATTATCAGATACGCTAAGATATGAATTTTGTCTATACACTATTCATGCAATCAAAGTAGTAAGATGTGTCTAGACTAAGAATGATAAGCAGGTAATTTTCGACACGAAATGATAAGCAAAACTTTTGACATGCAGACACGGTCGAAGTCCAGACTCACTAATGCATCTTAACAACTATCAGTTAGACACACTAATGCAAGACCTGGTTCGCTAAGACCACCGCTCTGATACCAACTAAAATGACCCGTCCTAATCCATAAGGATGAAGACAATAACATATGGTTACATCGCGAGGTATTTGACCTCTATATGATACATTTTACAAACATTGCATTCGTTTTTAAAAGATAAACTTTCTTTACAGCGAATATAATGACATGCATACCATTTCATAACACATCCAACTATAATTGACCTAATAATAGTCTTAATGAACTCAACGACTCGAATGCAACGTCTTTTGAAATATGCCATGAATGACTCCAAGTAATATCTCTAAAATGAGCAAATGCACAGCGGAAGATTTCTTTCATACCTGAGAATAAACATGCTTTAAAGTGTCAACCAAAATGTTGGTGAGTTCATTAGTTTATGGTAATCGATCATTTTCATCATTTTAATAGACCACAAGATTTTCATTTCCATTTCTCATAAATATACGTCCCATGCATAGAGACAAAAATCATTCATATGGATTAAACACCTGGTGACCGAGATTAACAAGATGCATATAAGAATATCCCCTATCATTTCGGAAAATCCTTCGGACATGATA
This sequence comes from Rutidosis leptorrhynchoides, assembly GCF_046630445.1. NCBI lineage: Eukaryota > Viridiplantae > Streptophyta > Magnoliopsida > Asterales > Asteraceae > Rutidosis > Rutidosis leptorrhynchoides. Next base: position 173,702,896 of record NC_092333.1, read on the forward strand.
AAAACGAATTCGAAGTACTAAAGCATCCGGTACTTTGGATGGGGTTCGTTAGGCCCAATAGATCTATCTTTAGGATTCGCGTCAATTAGTAGATCGGTTTACTAATTCTTAGGTTACCAAGCAAAAGGGGCATATTCGACTTCGATCATTCAACCATATAATGTAGTTTCGATTACTTGTGTCTATTTCGTAAAAACATTTATAAAAATTTCGCATGTATTCTTAGCCAAAAAAATATAAAGGGTAAAAAGGCAAATGAAACTCACCATACGATATTTTGTAGTAAAAATATACATACGACGGAACTGAACAATGCAAGGTTGGCCTCGGATTCACGAACCTATATCATTTATATATATTAACACATGTAATGGTAATCGAACAAAAATTTATATATTATTGGTGACTTTAATTTTTATTTTAAATCGTGTTTTATTAATAACTTAAATACATTATCTTTATTTTATAAACCTTAAATAAATATTTATTATAAAATATTACTATGGTTGTATTAAATATAGTTTTATATAACTATCTTTTGTTAAATAATAGTTATAATAATATTAAAATAATGTTAATAATAATAATGAATACTAATAATAATAATAACTATAAAATAATGATTTTACTAATAATAATAATACTAATATTTATTTTAATAATTATATTTCTAAAAATACTGCTAATAATAATATCAATACTCATGATAATAATACTAAAAAATAATATTATGTTTTTGTAATATGCTTAACCATACTTCTATATTGTTTTCATAATATTAACATTCTTTAAATCACACACTTAACTTAAATCTTATCATTTTAATAATGTAACAATAATAATAATAATAATAATAATAATAATAATAATAATAATAATAATAATAATAATAATAATAATAATAATAATAATAATAATAATAATAATAATAATAATAATAATAATAATAATAATATAATAATAATAATAATAATAATAATATTATTATTATTAATCATAAAAATATTAATAATAATAATAATAATTCTAATAATAATAAAAATAAAAAAAATAAGAATTTTACCCTCATGATCTCATTATCATAATCACGATCATCATCGCTAACATCATACCATCATCATCGTTATAACCATATATATATATAATCATGATTTATTATTATCATTTTTATATCATTCATATTCATGGTATCATCTAACATCACCTGATCATCTATCATGATCATAAATATATAGTCATAACCGATCATCTTCATCATCATGATCATCTTCATCTTCCCGGTCATTATCATATTTGTACCATTATCATCATATATCACGTATTATTATCATAATTATAAACATCACTTTGTCATCACCAATAATCATCACCTTCATGATTTCATGTATCATATTTCCATTACTCATCATTCATAACATGATCATAATCATCCTTCAATCATAACTATTTATCATTCGGTTTTATTTATACATCATCATCGTGATTCATCATTGCCATCACCATGTTATCATATCATCTAGTAACAAAAAGAAGATTTGAATAATAGAAAATAAATAGAATCAAACGGTAGTTGTAGGTGATAGTAAGCAGCAACAAATGAAGGTGAGGGATTTATGAATTTACGAAAGAAGTAGAAACAGATTGGCTAGCAACATCAATTCAACAGGTGGGTTTATCTCAGCCCAACAGGAAACTAGTTCTCAGCCCAACTAAATAAACTGTCCCAATAGAAACAAAAGGAAGTTCGGCCCAACAGGAAGCTTAGTCTCGGTTCAACAAAAGAATTAAATACGCTACTCAAATTATAGTCCAACTAGCAAATTAATGAGCCCAGAAGAAGAATATTTGTGGCCTGTTAATGAATCTCAACCGAAGGAAAAAAAAATGCAGTTTTTGTTTATCATATCATGATCATCACTTCATCATAATAATAGTATCATTATTAATTAAATGATGGGTGTAAATGTTGTTTGCCGAGTAGGAACAAAAGAAATAGGTCGATGACTACAGCAATCGTGGCCCCTATACTCCATGGTTCAAAGAAAAATGGAAACATGGTGGTCCACAAAAATATATATAATGATTGATTTAAACTAAGAGAGTATGAGTGGAAATTAGAATCCAAGACTTTGTCCACTTTGTAGACCCTTCCACCTTCTTTTTATACGTTTACCTTGCATCAATCAAACAAAACAATTTTCATTTACTTCCTTCATTTATCAAAGTGGTTGGTGACGGTTCACAAGGAATAGAATAGAAAAATGAAACAGAAAAGTAGTGGTGGTGGGATCGTTTAGTAGTAGCAAAACAATTTAGTTTTCAATTGGGGTGGTTTGTAGCAAGAAGAATAGATTAGCAGATGGTTTAAGTGAGTTTCAATTCAAGTAAGTTTTCTCAATATGTATATGTACAAGTATATTATATACAGAGAATTGATAGATGAGATATATGGCATTCAAGTTGCTCGATCTAAAGAGTTGTGATGGTTGGTTTGATGATCGACATAAAATGAAAAGAAGTAACCACAAAGGTGTTCATAGTTGTGTTCGACTTTAAACAGAAAACGTTGGTGGTTGTTTAGGTCTGCGTTTTACTCTACTAAAAAAGAAAATAGCAGTAGCAATGATATCAAAGGTGATGGATGTGGGTTGTTAATGGTGGTGATATAGTGGAAATATAGTGAAGGTGAACTGTTGATCTAAGGTGGTTGTAGGGGTGGTGATAGCCGAAAGGTTATGGTGGTGACTAAGGGGATTGGTGTTGGTTCATGGTTGCATAATGAGAAGAGGATGATGATTCGATGGTAGTGCAAGAATGGTTTACCGTGGTGATGGTTAATGGTTAAGATGGCGATGAAGAAGGAGTAATGAGTTTATGTGTGCGAGTTATAAGAATTTGACAACATGAAGAAATGAAATTGTAGGTGGTTTGAAATGAAAAGAAAGATGATAGTGGTAAGGTGGTCTTGTTTGTTAATGTTTAGCAACGAGGGGAAAAAAATAAGACACTGAGAATGAGAATAGTTGTAGTAGTACAGATATCAAAAAAGTGAGTGATTGTTTGTAGTAATAAAATTGAAATGTATGATCATATATGATGCAAAAACAGTACATCCATAGTTGCTAAAATTAAATTGTGTATGCTAAATAATAATTAAATCAACTTTAACTTGAATTTTGCTCTCAACCTTGGGATATGTGTCACCATCGGAAAATTTGATCTCTCCGATCCACCACCCTAAATCACCTTTTCCTCCACCAAACTTCACCTCTTCCTCCCTCAATTACTCCCCTTCAACAATTTCCTATTACCCCTTACATTTATCCTTTACTACCTCTTTAAATTACTTGATCATATCCCATTTTTACATTAATACTTTCACTTCCGGCGAAATCCTTCCGTTCATCCTCCCTCACCTCATAAAATTGCTCTACGATAATTATTCAATAATCGGTAATCAATTATTGGGTCACTATGCTTTCGACGTTACGGGGTCACTATCTTTCGACGATGTAAGGTTCTCTTCAATCATGGATGTGAGGAAGTGCGAGGGTGTATCTTCCAAGTCGAGCAACAATGGACATTCGTGTGATAATCGTGTTGTTTCGTTCTTGTTTTTTAACTTTCCGGACAACTGGAATCGAGGTAACTGTTGGAGTTTATTTGGTCAGTATGGTTTTGTCAGGGATGTGTACTTAGCTAGGAAGAAATTATCGAATGGTCATCGTTTTGGTTTTGTAAGATTTGAAGGGATTCGTGATGTCGAAAGCTTCGTTAAGATCTTAAATTCCATTCGAATAAACGAAAGGAAGATCTGTGCCTATAAAGCGAAGGAGAGAAAAAAAAATAGTCGTTAATAGTTTCGAATCTGATGTGGCTATGCAAAACTTGAAAGTTGATAGGAATGACTCGAGCACAAATGAAAGCTTTGTCTCAGCTCGAGGAGCACGGTGGGATGGGAAATCTTTTGTCGATATTGTTACATGGGGTAACCATAACCTGGACAAGCCTTTGAACCACTTCCCGATTCAAAATCGCAAGCCCAGTTACTCCAACGAGGTCGACAAAAATCCTACCTCCATTGAAATAAAGGTTGGTGGTAAGTGTTTCGTGTTTAACTTACCTCAGTCGGTGAGTAATCATAATTTCGTGTTTGGTTATAATAACGATTGATTTACTTGGACCTTGATTAAAGTGGATAAGCAAACTGATGATGCTCTCAAAGGTAACAAGCATTCGTTTCAATTTGGTGATGAGGATATTTCTGGTTTTCCTGGTGTTTAGGATAACTATGTATCCGATAGTTTTCAAACGGTGAATATTTCGGCAACCAATCCTCAGGTCACCGGAAAAGCTATGGAGGTCGAGAATCACAACTTAAACAAGGGAAGGGATTGTGAGCAGAATCCGGTTCCGATGGAGGCATCACCGGAATCGGTTCCCGATGACGATGAAAAGGTGGAAGAAGTCGATGAGTCTAACGGCATAAATTTGTGTTAGGGTGTCAAAGTGAATAAGAACAGGGTTGAAGATGCTGACGGAGATGTTTTGAAAAAATCTCATGACATATCCAGTAAACTATCATCCCAATCAGACCCTACCAAAGACACTAGCGTGGGGGATAATGTATCGTCAAGCGAGGGTGTGATTAATGGAACTTGTGATGAGGGCAGCAAGGAAAAAGCTGTTGATCGATCGATTAGTTTTGAACCAGCTGATGATGTTGAAGATGGTGAGTTTATTCCGGCTGAAAGTAACGACACCTCGGTTTCGTCCAATGATTCTCCAGCTACCGCGATAGCTCGTTTTCGTGTTAAAGAAAGAAAAGTTCATCCATTGATTAAAAGTCATTTCATTAATCATGTTTGGGGAAGGATAAATATGAAGCGTAGCCGACGTCGGAATAATTTTCGTTGGCATGAAAGATATTTTATCGAGAATGAGATGAAAAATTTGGAAGAGGACGATGATGAAGTTGTTTGTTGCTCTTGTTGCTCCTCCTACGCGTCCTCAGATTCGGAAACATAGATTATATATCTAGTCGCGGGGTGTTTTTAATGTTTTCGTGCTAGTGTGTTTCCTTTAGTATTTCGAGCTTTGTTTGTTTGTGCGTATAATTGTGCATTTGTGTGTGGTCTCGTGTCCTGTCTAGCTTCTTGCTAGTTTATTCGTGTTCTCTTTTTTATATATAAAATACTTACTTGCCTTTCAAAAAAAAAAAAAACAGTACATCCATTATCTATTATAATACTATAATATTAATTTAATTTAAGTAACGTGAAATAAGGAATTTCAATTCTGCCGACACTTTTGAATTGATTATAATACGGGCTAAATTTCGTACTCTGTTGTTAAACGATGACGGATAAACTGATTCAGAAAAATCCCAAATTTTTACATTAAGTTTCTTTAATTATTATTATGGTATAAAATTCGATCATGAATTATTAAATAAAAGTTACATTAATTATTTACTCCCATCCCTAAGTAAAATATAAAAATTTTTAAAAGTAAACAAATAGTTCCTAATTATATTTTTAATAAGCCTATAGTTTATATAACTCATTTTCGGATCACTGTTTATTTTAAAATCACATAAGTTCATATTTAGACTTGTTTAATATCGATCGAAACAACATACGAGTATTACAATCATTTAATATTTATTTTAATATACTTTATTTGTATATAAAGATAGGTTTTAAATAATAATTATTATAATATCATATTTTTATTTTATTTTACATAATTAATTAAAGCATGTAATATTTTTAATTATACATCAAATATACACACATCTATACATATAAAATATATATGCATCTATTTACAAATAGTTGTTCGTGAATCGTTGGAGATAGTCGAAGGGTAATTGCATATATGAAAACAGTTCAACATTTTTGAGACTCGACCTAACAGACTTTGTTTATCGTGTCGGAAACATATAAAGATTAAGTTTAAATTTGGTCGGAAATTTCCGGGTCGTCACAAGGATCGTCTTAAAAGTTGTGGTATTATCTCGCAACTTACTCCACCCGGGACACCCCAGCTTAATGGAGTGTCCGAAAGGAGGAACCGAACCTTAATGGATATGGTTCGATCTATGATGGCTAGAAGCTCGTTACCTCTATCATTTTGGGGTTATTGTCTGTGCTCCGCGGCTCGTATTCTAAATATGGCCCCAACCAAGAAAGTGGAACAAACACCTCATGAGATGGGGTTTGGAAAACCTCCATCTCTATCATACTTAAAGGTGTGGGGATGTGAAGCTTACCCTAAGCGTTACGTCCTTAATAAGTTGAATGCTCGATCCACGAAGTGTATCTTCATAGGATATCCCAAGGATGATATGGGATACTATTTCTATGATCCATCCGAGCAAAATGTATTTGTTGCTCGGAAGGCTGAGTTCCTTGATACTAAGTTCCTAATGGAAGGTAATAGTGAAAGGAAGATAGATCTTGAAGAGGTTCAAGATCAAGTAGATGATACACAATTGGTTGACACTAGCACTCAACATGAAAATGTTGAGAATGATCAAATGGAAGATCAAAGTATACAAAACGTTCGTAGATCTGATAGGATTAGTAATCCTCCTGAGAGATATGGATTTCTCATGGATGATTGCTATGTGGTTGATTTGGACGAACCAACCAACTATCAAGATGTTTTATCACGGATTGATAAAGATAAATGGCCAGAAGCCATGAACATTGAGATGCAATCCATGTATGACAACCAAGTTTGGGAACTGGTTGTACAACCTGCTAGCTCCAAGTTAGTTGATTGTAAATGGATTTTCAAGATAAAAACCGACATGCATGGAAACTTGAATACATATAAAGCTAGACTTGTAGCAACAGGTTTCACTCAAACTCAAGGGATTGACTATCATGAAACTTTTTCACCTGTGGCAATGCTAAAGTCTATCAGGATATTATTTGCCATTGCTGCTCATTATGATTATGAGATATGGAAAATGAATGTCAAGACTGCTTTTCTAAATGGATATCTTGAGGAAGATGTCTATATGGTTCAGCCTGAAGGTTTTGTCGATCCGAAACATCCTAACAAAGTATGTAAGTTAAAGAAGTCAATCTACGGATTGAAACAAGCATCTAGAATATGGAATCATCATTTTAATGAAGAGGCCAAGAAATGTGGCTTCATTAAAAATGGTGATGAAGCTTGTGTGTACAATAAAGCTAGTGGGAGCACTATCATGTTCCTTGTAATATATGTGGATGACATATTGTTATTTGGAAATGATATTCCGACGATGCAAGGTGTTAAAACATGGCTAAAAAGCTGCTTCTCCATTAAGGATCTTGAAGAAACACGGTACATGTTGGGGATTAGGATCTACAGAGATAGATCCAAGAAATTGATAGGTTTAAATCAAAGTGCATACATTGAAAAGTCTTGAAAAGGTTCAAGATGAAGAACTCTAAGAAAGGTTTGGTACCTATTCAAAGAGGGACGATTCTTAGTTCATCTCAGTGCCCTACCACAAAAGATGATCAAGAGAGAATGAAGAATGTCCCATACGCATCTGCTATTGGGTCAATCATGTATGCAATGATATGCACTAGACCGAATGTGTCATGCGCTCTTAGCCTGACAAGTAGATACCAGATTAACCCTGGAAACAGTCATTGGATTGTAGTTAAACGTATATTGAAATACCTTAGGAGGACTAAGGATATGTTTCTTATATACGGGTCTGATGATGAGGAACTCGCTGTAAAAGGTTACATGGACGCGAGTTTCCAAACTGATCGAGATGATTCTCGATCACAATCCGGTTATGTCTTAATGTTGAATGGAGGTGCGGTCTCTTGGAAGAGTTCAAAACAAGATGTTGTTGCATTATCCACTACAGAGTCAGAGTACATTGCCGCCTCATTGGTAGCTCAGGAAGCTGCATGGATGATGAAATTCATCGACGACTTAGGAGTAGTCCCTTCCATTCAGGACCCTCTTGAGATCTTTTGTGACAACGAGGGTGCGATTGCTCAAATCAAGGAACCTCGTGCTCACCAAAAGACCCGTCACATTGAGCGGAGATTTAACTACATAAGGGATGAGGTTAGAAAGGGAAAGATATGTATTCATAAAGTTCACACAGATCTTAATATAGCAGATCCACTCACGAAGCTCTTACACGGAACAAAACATGCAGGACATGTTTGTGCATTAGGGCTTCGATATTCTAGTGATTGATCATGATCTGTTTAAAGTATTGTAACGGAACGAAGTTGTTCAAACTCACTAATATAACTATGGTGTTAATTTATTAATTTTGAGTCAAGTTCCTATTTTGCATATTTTATCTATGAATAAAATATTATTCTAAATTACGTAGTCGATCACATTTGTGGGAACAAGTGTGAGGTTTAGAATATTATGAACTTGGATTGGTATACATTCACATACTGAATGTGGGGCAAGGTTGCCACCAAGGTTCATAGATATTTGTGGGATACAAATATTGGAAGACCCGCTCTCAAGATTTACTGAATGGAGCCTTTATGGTTGATCACATGTAATCTTGAGTAAAGGCGAATATCATTGTATCCTCTAACCTGAGATACATATTGGGTTCGGATATTCACTAAGTATTATGCCTTGATTCTTTCCTTCGCTATTCTGAAATATGGTAGTTCATAAGGAAGAGCTCAGGTGTAATACAAAGTATATATCTAGGACGTATGTAGTCAAGATGAAATTTGTCCCTCTTATTCATTGAGAGTCAGATGTCTAAGGCCTAATAAAGTTAAATCTAGAAGAGAATGATCACTCTGTGTCTCTTGGATTTAACATGAAATCTAGGATGAAAGGATTTAATGAAAGATTCACCTATTCATATTCGAAATGAGAACTCGAAAGGGATGATGTTATTGAATGGCACAAAGTCATAACATATTGGGGGTGATGGACAGTCGTTAGGTGGTATCCATCACTTACATTAATTTCTTATGTTTCTCGTGCAAGTGGGAGATTGAAGGTATTTCGTATGCCCGAGAGACATATTAAATTAACGTGGCTAATATGTTTTGATCCAAGTCGGTTCATACCCAATAACAAGCTCATCGACACCTTATTCGTATTTGATCTTAGCGATTGGATAGTTGATTAAATACGCGACACTTGGATTTTAAGAAAAAATGGTTTTCTAAAATAATATTACTTGATGTGTATATAAATTATGGAATAATTTATATAATAAGAGTTTAATTATTTATAGGTTAAATAATTGATTTTGTTATGTTACATTTTTTTAAACTTGGTTTTATGGATATAAATGTACATAACAAATATATATGAAAGTTTTATAAAATCTAACTTATATAAAACTAATTTTATAAAACAAAAGGGGAAGTGGCATTGGGAGTGAGATTCACATGCTCTAGACTTAGATTCTTTGACCCATGCTTTCCCATTTCCATATACAAGTATCTTGACTCTTGAAAAAACACATACATGCAATTACACTTCAAAAACTGCACAAAAACTCTCCAAAACCAGCTATTTTGGCCGTAACTTTTGAAGGGAAAAAGAGAGTTTGTTTTCTCTTTTGCAAGCTCAATTTTAAGTGTCAAATAAATCCTAACCAAAGGTAAAGGTGTTGGGGTTAAAAGCTTGGGGAATTACAACTTGAGGCTTCATCTTTTGGAGCTCCATTCATCATCATCTTCATCATTCATTACCTAGCTTGGAATAGGTATAATCTCTTTACTCTCTTGTAGTTTGTAAGTATATTTCACAACTTGATCCTACTTGGGATTTAACTTTAATTGGTTAAAGACTAACATGTTCTAAAATGATAATACTTACATGCTTCCGCTAAGTTTAATCCTCAAATGTTTTAAGTATATTATGAACTTGTCAAATCCCAACACTTTTTGTGAGCAAGATGATTAACAATTTAAAAATGGATCAGAACTGACATATTATCAACTTCTGTTGTTCATTCCTAATTATCCAGTTTATGTCCATTATCATGCAATTACTGATATCAATCCTCATTAAATATGAACATATTTATTCCGAACACTTCGACAATCATGTTGGCATTGATTATTTGAACACTATAAAGCAATGATTTTTGAGATCACGCTAAGTTCATTAATCCTTGATTCTTTCATCACTTATGATTGTGCGTTTTTATTAGGTTGTCAATTCATTACGCATAACTTTCTGTTATCTCTTTCCATGTACTTCATTCAAATTGACTAGGATGGTTCTCATGGCATTTTGAATAACCCTGTCAGCCTTTGGCTTCTACCAATGTGTTGACAATCTTCAATCTAGTTGGTACGGCAGATCTTAGATTATATTGGATTATCCGAATAGGCGCATTATTTACCGCGGGGATTGGTCTACAGTTAAAGCAGACTTGCCTGATGACCAGTCATCACACGAAATAAATCTCAAGGCCTTTAACTTCTTTATGTTCAAGTTGACATGAAAAACGGAATTGAAAGTTAAACTTTCATATATATGTTATTTAGAGTATATCTAGGTAAGTATCTTTCCAACTTACAGTCTTAATAGGTATAACTCTATATTGCAGAAGACAAGAATCTTGATAGTTCAGTGTGAACATCGTGATTAAACAATTCAAGCTGCGCGGGGGCGTCACACTAAGAATGATCTTAGTTCTTTATGAGCACATCATGAATCAGCATTCTTCATACTTTCAGGACTTTGCCATCTTGATACGCCAATTATTTTGACTTTGATTTTCTTTTGATATTTCTTTTTCAGCATATCACTGTCTTTTGATATATTGATTTTGAACGCCATCATGAATGGATTTTCCATTGTTATGTATGAACTCATGTTTCTTTGTTGTGTGCCTAGATCACTCGAAGGTGTTCTCCCTTAAATGCTTGAACGGTCCACAATAAGGAATTATACTTTTCAACCTTAAGCGAGAAGGGACACTTACTTCAACATAAAATAATTTTCTATGATATTTTCGGGGTTTAGTTTTGATTATAAAGTCTTAGGCCCGTGACAACGTGGTATGCACCAGCAAAACAGATAATCCTCAACTTAAAATCCACCTCCAACCTTTTCTAGTGATTATCAATTATGATAGGGGATACCCTCAACCGACTATTGAGTTCCTCAACAATTATCATTAGATACAGTTTCGGAGATAATTAGGTGACTACCTTCAAATGCTACAGATCGTTCATGACTTCTGATTCTTAGATGATCGTTATTCTTATTATGATTGTCTAATGCTAAGAATTCATAAGTCACATCTATCAGTACATCACACAACAGATAAAAATAAATGTTCAAATCAATCCTTACTAATCAAATATATCAATTCTCAGTACAGTAATTTCTTCATATCCCATATATTAACCAAAACAAGCTCATTTTCGGAATTTTTCAACTTTTTAGGGTTTTCTAGTGAGGCATTTTACACTTTTTAGGTATTTTCTGTTGAAACATATACTCCCCCTAAAATACTTAAACATAAAATCTTTTTGTCTTTTAGCATTTTAACAAAAGAAACAGAAAATAACTACAGACTAGCATGCAAACATGAAAGAAATCATGCAGTGAAATGCAGACAGGAAGCAAAAATATGAAATACATATAATAGGAAACTAAAAATCTATATGTCATGCATCCTACATGTACAGTCTAAAAATTTGATTAACCCTTACACACAACATCCGAAATTACTTTGTCTCGATCAACAATGCCATTCATCTCTAAAAGTAGCAAGAACCTAGGTTTATCAAAAGCCTTAGTGAAAAGGTCAACCTTCTGGTCCTTAGTACCTATTCTCTTAACCTCAATTATCTTTTTCTCATGGCAATCCCTAAGTAAATGATATTTAACACCTATGTGTTTAGTCTTAGAATGTTGCACATGATTCTTAGTAATTGCAATAGCAGCAGTATTATCAATATAAAGAGGAGAGAAAGAGATTCTTAGTCCGTAATCGTGAAGTTGTTGTTGAATCTAAACAACTTGCGAACAGCAACTAGCAGCAGCGATATATTCAGCTTCACATGTAGAAAGCGCAACTGCAGTTTTTTTTCTTGCATTGCCAGATCACCAGCCTTTCACCTAAAAATTGACATCCTCCTGATGTAGATTTGTTGTTGATTTTGCAACCTGCATAGATTGAATCACTGTATGCAACAAGATCAAACTTATCTTCATTCGAATACCAGATGTCGAGATTTGGAGAATGTAACAGATAATGAAGAATTCTTTTGGCAGCGGTAAGATGAACTGTTTTCAGATTAACTTGATAACGAGCACACAGACATGTTGCGAACAAAATATCCGGCCTAGATGCAGTGAGATACATGAGCTATCCGATGATTGCTCGATAGTATTTAGGATCAACAGGCTCCCCTTCACAATCTAACGAAATACCATGATTCACAGCTAGTAGGGTTGACACAGGACGTTCTTGAGTCATACCGAAACGTTCGATTATATCATTTACATACTTTTCTTGATGAAGAAAAAAATCCATTATCAGTGTGTTCGACTTGCAAACCAAGAAAGTAGTGTAAGAGACCCAATTTGCTCATTTCGAATTCGTCCTTCATAACCTGCTCGAACTCATCGATGATTTCCTTCTTAGTAGGACCAAAAATAATGTCGTCTACATAGATCTGGACCAAAATGATATCATCATCTTTAACCTTGGTGAACAGAGTACAATCTACCGTGCCCATTTGATAAACTTTTTCGATCAGATAACTAGACAAACGTCCATGCCAAGCTCTCGGGACTTGATGTAAACCATATAGCGCTCTTCGTAAATGGTAAACTTTGTCAGGATGAAGATGATCTTCAAAACCCGATGGTTGATTGACATATACTCTTTCATTTAGCTTGCCATAAAGAAATGCACTCTTGACATCCATTTGAAACACCTTGAACTTCATAAATGAAGCAAAAGTCAAAAAAATGCGAATAGCTTCCAATCTGGCAACAGGAGCAAAAACTTCATCATAATCGAATTCAGGATCTTGCTGATAACCTTTAGCAACTAATCTTGCTTTGTTACGGATAACATTGCCATCTTTATCAAACTTTCACTTCCAAACCCATTTGAGATCAATTATTTTAGCACCATGCGGCTTAGTAACTAGCTTCCAAATATCTAAACAATGGAATTGTTGAATCTCTTCTTGCATTGGCATGACCTAATCAACATGCTTTAAGGCTTCCTTTGTTGTCTTTGGCTCTATTCTAGAAATATGACATGAGTACTCATAGTAAGCAGCAGCAGCTGTCATATGAGTATCAACTTGACCATCAAACTGAACTTGCCTTCTTGTTCTAACACATGCATTTGGATCTCCAATAATATTTTCTCTAGGATGAGCAATTGTAGTTCTGGGAACTGGTTGTGCGGGAACATGTATCTCAGGTTGTAGATTCGTAGTATCACCAATATCTTCATGATTATCAGAACTCTCACTTGAAATATCAGATCCACATGTATCGTACACTGGATCAACGTATTTATCTGAATATTGAACTGGTTCATCGATAGTGGGTAATGGAGTTAGAGTTGGAGTAGGTGCAGATACTTCTGATTTATTTTGTAAATCAAACAGCATTTGTAACTCAACTTCATTCTCCATCTGATCTGAAGCAAGATTGAATGAGTCAATCAGCTCATCATAGTTATAAATCCAAGGATGACTTTTTGGAGCATTCTTCATATGATTCCTCTGGACATCAACTTCAGACCATTCTTCAACACATCTTGTCTCATTGTTGAAAACTCACTTGTTAGGAGAACTATACCCAAGAAATACTCCAGTAACCACTTTTGAATCAAACTTACTTCCTGGTTTTCTTTTCAAGATGGTACACGGTGCATCAAATGGTTCTAGATGCTTCAAAGAAGGTTTTCTCCCATGCAATAGCTCATAGCAAGTTTTACCCAGTCGTTTAACAGTCAGAACTCGATTCATAGTGTAACACGCATTTGCAACAGCTTCACTCCAAAAATGAACAGGTAACGATGAATCTGCTAGCACTGTTCTAGCTGTCTCGATCAATACTCTATTCTTTCTTTCAGCAACACCATTCATCTGAGGAGCGTATGCAGAACTGAACTGCATATTGATACCCTTTTCAATACAGAAACTTGCAAGATACTGATTCTTGAATTCTGTACCGTTGTCGTAACGAATCTTTCTTACCTTTAAATTGAAACCTGTCTCTAATCGATTGATTAGCACTTTCAAGTTTTCAAACGTATCGGACTTCTCTTTCAAAAACATTACCTAAGAAAATCGCGAATAATCATCAGTTACAACCAGACAATACTTACTTCCATCAATGCTTTCAAAACGAATTGGATCGAAAAGATCCATATGTAACAATTCAAGTGGGGTAGAGATTGGATTATACGTCACCAGATTATGAGCTTTCTTGCTTTGCTTACCCTTCTTACACAGAACACATGTTCCTTGAATTTGAAAAGATCGAAGATCAACACCTTCTACAAGATTGTTGTGGACAAGGTGATTCATTTTATGAAAACTTAAATGACCCATGCGTTTGTGCCAAGTAATAGAATCTTGTTCAGTCACTTTAGAAACAAAAGCTTGATGATGTTCAGTAGTTGAAGTAACAACATTCATATCTAGCATATATAAATTAGCTTGTCTAGGAGCCTTCATCAAAATCATTTCTGGAGGAATCACAAACTCTGGTTTCAAAATGTAGCTGAATTCGTCATCAAATGCTACCTTGAAAGAATTTTCACAGATTTGTGAAACCGACAACATATTGTTTGCAAGCTCTTGACAATAGTTCCCTTTGTCGAAACTAACTTTTTAATTCTTCAATAAACCTTGAGCCGAAATGTGACCACCTTTATCTCCATCAAATGCTACATAACCTCCCTTAATTGTGTGTACATCCGAAAGAAGAGATAGTTGTCCAGTCATATGTCTTGAAGCGCCGCTATCCACTATCCAGGTGTTGTTTGCAGGTACCCTGGTTCCCTGCACATCACATTAAGAGAATTAATTAATAATGGGAACCCACGCCCGGACAGCAGTAGGTTGTCCATTAACACCCATAGCTTGAAATTCCATCCATTTCCCAGAAACTCATCATTAGAAATCGGAAACTTAGACAGTTTAGAAGTAGTAATATTGCTCTTCTGGTTTTTCACATTTTGCTCATTTTCAGAGCGATTCACTCGTGGTCTGGTACGAGAAAAGTATTTTCGACGACGTGCCTTTGGTTCAAAAGCTCTACTATGATCACTTCATTTAGCAACTCTTGCCTCAGTATCCTGTTTAGGAACCTTAATCTTCACAGGAGAAATTGACCTATTGAAGTTCTTTCTCTTATACTCTCCATAGACAACATTTGTCGTATGATTTTTAACACGAACTTCATCATTAACAGGTGAACCTGTTTTATGAGCATAAGATGATCGGTGATCATCATATGTGAGGTCAATCTTTTGTCTGGGTGACCTATATCTACTAGGAACATTAGCAGCAATATGTCCAAAAATAGCACAATTAAAACATTGATGAAACTCCCTATGTCCTCTAAATTCATACACATTATTAGAGTTTGAAGATGACGGATCTTGTGTTCTTTCAAACACAGGAGAAACATTTTTTTATTTCTTGGAATAGGCTTAGGTGTAACAGGAGGAACTGGTCTGTTAGCAAATCTAGGATTTCTTAAAATTTTAACAGGATCTTTTGGTGTTCTAACTCGACTTGTCTTAGAGTTATCTCCTAATCCAGTTTTCCTATCTTCCTCATCATCTAGAGCACCTTCAGCAGTATCATCAGAAGTTGTATTCTTAGTTGAACTACATTTTTTATTCTTTTCAACATAATCTTCATAACTAGGAGGGATACAATCTTCTGGTCGACCGTCAACTATGTTTGCATTAACAAATGTGTTCTGAAAAGGAGGAGATGCAGAACTATATCCAATACCCTTGCCCTTGGTGTCATTAAGTTCCACCATTAATGCATTCCATTGTGACGCACTTGCCCAACACTTTATTTTAATTGAAATTGCTTCTAAATCAGCTTTAACGCATTCATTTTCTTTCTTTAGTTCAATAATTGTGTCAACATGTTTAATTAAAGCTTGATTTATGTCAAAGTTATAACATTTAAGATCGTGAAGTTGTTTTTTTATAAACTTTGATATGCTCTTTCAACTCATTTTCAACCTTAGTGGTCACATGGTCTGCGTGCCATTTCTCCTTCATTTCTGCATATGCCTTTGTTAAATTATCTATTGTTATCTTAGATTCAGCGCATTTAACACATTCAATAACAGTAGATGGATCAAAAGATACCTGTCGAGCGTTATTTGATGAACAAGTCTCAGCCATAAATGCAAAGTAATTTTTCTTCTTCCCATCATCGAGCTTATCTTCTGATTCTGACGAGTCTGTAAGGAACTCTGATGTATCAGCGTCTTTAGCCAAATGAATCTGTTCAAGTCTGTCCCAAATATCATTGGCTTTAGTTAACTCGGAGACCTTCTCAATATCACTTTTTGATAAGCACATCCTTAGTAAGTCTACTGCTTACATGTTCAATGCTTCAAGATCAGTTTGGTTAACTCCAGTTAGATCAGCTTCATTTTCAACCTCTGAGACTGACTTCTTGTCTGAATCATCATCTTCTGAATTTTCACTCTCAAAATCTGAACCTTCACCCATAAGAACTAACATCTCCAACTCTTCAGCAATCATTTTACCCATTCGTCTAGTTCTTTATCAGCATCAACCAATGTTTCTTCACTTTGATCAGCTTCTAGACTTTCTTCAAACACTGAGGTATCACCATATTTATCCTTCCAACTGTTGAAGTAGAAGTCCTCTGACGATGTTGGTGAAACACTTCCAGATTCAGGTGTACGAGGAACTAAATCACGTGCCTTCTTGAATTTGTCTTTAACCTATTTCTGAATCTTCTCTTTCCGAATAGTTCGAGACAATCTTTTAGCTCTTTCAGCACGAGCAGTCAGCTTCTCAACTAAATTCTGATCAATAACACAACTGCTTTATATTCAGTGATCTTTGCCATGTTAGCTTTAGGTTGTTGATCATCTACATTCAATTTGATAGACCAATCATCATCATCTCCATGAATGACAACCAAAGCTTTGTTAGGAGTCTCAGCTGTTTCAGCTAAATTTACTTTATCAGTAATGTAGATCTCACGCTTTGTAGTTTGACTCTGAGAACTGTAGTTCTGATTCTTGAACGGATTACGATTACCCAGCTTCTTCTGTTTTGTGCACTGTCTTGAAAAATAACCTAATTCTCCACAGTTGTAACAAGTAACATTATTCATATCAAAACCCAGTTTTGTATCTTTGGTAAGACTGATCGGTTTTCCAGTTTGCTCTTCGTAATGTCTTGCTCTTCTCACAAGATTTGCCATACCCCACATAATATCCATCTTTTCTGCTTCATCTTTATCAAGTTGATGATAATCTTCTATTGTTAGATGAATGTTACCCACACGACCATCAAGATAACTATCATAAGAATTAACCAGGTTTGACAGTAAAGCTATATCCTCACTGATCTTTTCATTCCCAACTTTCTTTATGTTTTCAATCTTAAGTGCAGAAAGAACATCTGATGCAGTCGGTGTAGATGACTCTGTAGTGTTGGAAGTAGGCTGTGATTGAGTATTGAGAGACCATGGTGAAACTTGTGGTGGATACGAAGGTTGTTGAATAGGTGCACTGCTAACATTCAAACCATACATATTCGGATTGTTCGTAGCAAACGCAGTTTGAAATGGTGCATGAGCTGACTTGGGTGGCGTGTAACCATTTAGACAATACATTTTCGTGTCTTGAACTTGTTTAGACCTCTTAACTTTGTTTAACAACTCTAATTCTTCTTCCTGAAGTCTTGCAATAAACGATTTCACTGTAGCAGTAGCAAGTTCTCCACTGGTTTTCATAGTTAATATAAAACCATTCCATTCTAATGGTAATGCTCCAGCTAGACATGTTACTTTGTCTTTTTCAGCAATTGCCACATCATGCTTGTGTAGTTCAGCTAGCAAATGACGATATCTTTAAACCAATTTCGTAATAGATTCTCCAACTTGCCAGTGAAAATGATCAAATTCAGCTTTCAACTCTAAACCTTTTCTAGTTCTGTAAGATGTATTTCCTTCATTGAAAGTATGAAGTGCTTCCTATATCTTGAATGAGTTATCATGACACATAAATTGATGAAAAATCAGACCATCAAGAGCACTTGTCAAGTTACAGTACATCTTTTTCTCCAAGTTATACTTTTCACGTTCTTCCGAAGGCATATTATGCAACGTATACAATTCATTTGTAACATGTGAACGTGGCCATTGAAATTCAGTTTCAATGTACTTCCAAAGCTTCGTGTCCTGACCATCAGACCAAATCTTAAATCTCGACTTCCAAGTGGAATAGTTATCCATATTCATTAAACTCGGACATTTCGTACCACTTCCGGATTCACTCTCAGCAAGAAGTAATCGTTGAGTCATATTCGTAATACTCTGAACTAACTGTGCAGCTAACGCATAATAGTTTAAATTAAACATCTTGAAAAATTTTACCAAGGATAAACCATGCGGTTCAGAAGATCAAACGTACGTGTGATAGTATCAACCGTACGTGTCACTGATCAAGCGTACGTGTCACAACTTAATCGTACGGGTGACTAAACTAATCAAAAGAACCAATCACCAAACCTCAGACGTGCGAGTCAGGATCACCCGTGTGATTACTCGTACATGTCACAGTCAACCATTTGATCAATTGTGTGATCAGACTATAGTCACTTAACCTCAAAAGGTTATGCTAAACCGTGCGTGTGAGTTCACGAGTGATGTCAACCGTCTGGTCAACCGCGCGAGTGAGCCAAAAATTTTGCCCCACTCGTGTGAGCTGATGTTCACCCTAATTCACTCAAAAACCCAAGAAATTGATGTTAAACCTCAATTTCTTCATCCACAAGCTGGATTAGCACTAAACTAACATAAACACACTCTCTAATAACAATTACACATGTAAAGATGATTCCTTTTTGATCAAAATCACTCTAAAACTCAAAAACCCAAAATAACAAACTCTTTAATCACCAAAAATCACTAGATGATGTTGAAATCACAACCATTGCTCTGATATCAATGATGAAACATGACTAGGAACTTCAAAATTAACAGGTTTAATTCACACAAAGGCGGAATTAGTGAATCAAACCAATCTAGCGAATATGTGAAGCTTTTTGGGTTAAATTAGTCAAACCACAACAAGGATTGTGTGATTAGATTAATGCCTAGAGCTATTATTCACCTCTGGAGTGATTTGGATTGAGAGAGAATCAGATAAGGCTACCAGATCTGAGTGATGTGTGTGTAATGAGAGGCTTAACCTAAAATGAAGAACATAACACTTAAATACCCCTGCTGTTGATTCAACCGCGCGAGTCAGCTGTCACTCTTACGAGTAATCTGTCTCAGCCGTGCGGGTGATTACTCACTCGTGTATGTATATTCAGATTAGATTTGTGACTCAGCTTAGCTCAACCTTGTGTATCAGCTTGTCAGCCGTATGAGTGAGACTTTACTCGTACGTATGACAGAGTCTAATATGGTCAATTATCCTTTTTGCGTTCCTGCAGTACCTGTAATAACATATAGACACATATAGGATAATAACGAGCGATCATGGTAGCCCATAAACTGAAGTACTAATCATAAACGTAAGCTAGATGTCTAGGGACTTACAGAAAATTCATCAACAACTTTTACCTTTATCAATGAAGTACTGCAATATCTCCATCCATTCACTGAATCTAAAGGTTCTTAGATTTGTGTAATCTACCCTCTCATAGACATTATTGTCACTGCTGACACTGAAGGACCTCTTTATTCCTTTATGCACTTTGATGATCTTACCAGTATTATATCTTCTGGTCATCACATCAGCATACTTACTCCTAAAGAAATGATCAGATAGATCTTTTGTTCTTTCAGTTTCAATAGGAGCTTCAGTAGGTACCTTCTCAGCAGATTCCAGTATATCAAATACCTTGTCCTAAGCTTTGACTATGGCTTTTGCTAACTTAAGAGATACAGCCTCTTGTTTTCTGTTAGCATCCAGGTTAGCTTCTTCTTCCCTAAGCCTCAGCCTTTAGCATACTCAGCATCATCCCTTCTTTGTTGTTCAAGTTAAATACTTGTAATGTATTCATTCACTGTGATGTTCAGGGATTTTGCTGTTGCAATCAATTGCCTGCCTTCATCAGTTGTCAAGGAATTGCAATATTGCTCTAAGTCTACACCCAGCTACAAAGTGAAATGTCCCGTTCATATTGATTATAAACGTTCCATATTAATTGATTTCGTTGCGAGGTTTTGACCTCTATATGAGACATTTTTCAAAGACTGCATTCTTTTTTAAAACAAACCATAACCTTTATTTTATCGACAAGGTTAAAAAGACACCACCTAGATTATCCAGAAATGATAATCTAAAAATATCACACTTACTCACTACGAATACATATTGGTTTACAATATTAATATGTTACAACAAAATAAATCTCGAATGCAGTTTTAAACAATATTATAAAAGCATGCTGACACCAAATCTTGTCCATATATTATCATGCAACAGCGGAAGCTCTTAATAATCACCCGAGAATAAACATGCTTTAAACATCAACAAAAAATGTTGGTGAGTTATAGGTTTAACCTATATATTTATCAAATTGTAATAATAGACCACAAGATTTCATATTTCAATATACATCCCATACATAGAGATAAAAATCATTCATATAGTGAACACCTGGTAACCGACATTAACAAGATGCATATAAGAATATCCCCTATCATTCCGGGAAATCCATCGGACATGATAAAAACAACATCGAAGTACTAAAGCATCCGCAACCATGGATGGGGTTCGTTAGGCCCAATAGATCTATCTTTAGGATTCGCGTCAATTAGTAGATCGGTTTACTAATTCTTAGGTTACCAAGCAAAAAGGGGCATATTCGGCTTCGATCATTCACCCATATAATGTAGTTTCATTTACTTGTGTCTATTTTGTAAAACATTTATAAAACTGCATGTATTCTCATCCCAAAATATTAGATTTTAAAAGTGGGACTATAACTCACTTTCACAGATTTTTACTTCGTCGGGAAGTAAGACTTGGCCACTGGTCGATTCACAAACCTATAACAATTATGTACATATATATCAAAGTATGTTCAAAATATATTTACAACATTTTTAATACGTTTTACTGTTTTAAGTTTATTAAGTCAGCTGTCCTCGTTAGTAACCTACAACTAGTTATCCACAGTTAGATATACAGAAATAAATCGATATATATTATCTTGAATCAATCCATGACCCAGTGTATACACGTCTCAGGCTAGATCACAACTCAAAGTATATAAATTTTTGGAATCAACCTCAACCCTGTATAGCTAACTTCAACATTACTGCGTATAGACTGTCTATGGTTGTCCCAAATAATATATATACATGGGTCGATATGATATGTCAAAACATTTGCATACGTGTCTATGGTATCCCAAGATTATATAATATATTAGAATACATGTATAATACAACATGAGTTAGCTAAGATATGATTAATATAGATTTGTTACCAATTTTCACGTAGTTACAACAAGCAAAATTATCCAATCTTGTTTTACCCATAACTTCTTAGTTTTAAATCTGTTTTGAGTGATTCAATTTGCTATGGTTTCATATTGAACTTAAGTTTATGAATCTAAACAGAAAAAGTATAAGTTTATAGTCAAAAATACAGGTTACAAGTCATTTTTGTAAAGGTAGTCATTTCAGTCGAAAGAACAACGTCTAGATGACCATTTTGGAAAACATACTTCCACTTTGAGTTTAACCATGATTTTTGGATATAGTTTCATGTTCATAAGAAAAATCATTTTCTCAGAAGAACAACTTTTAAATCAAACTTTTATCATAGTTTTTAATTAACTAACCCAAAACAGCCCGTTGTGTTACTACGACGGCGTATATCCGATTTTACGGTGTTTTTCGTGTTTTCAGGTTTTAAATCATTAAGTTAGCATATCATATAGATATAGAACTTGTGTTTAGTTGATTTTAAAAATCAAGTTAGAAGGATTAACTTTTGTTTGCGAACAAGTTTAGAATTAACTAAACAATGTTCATTTGATTACAAGTTTAAACCTTCGAATAAGGTAGTTTTATATATATGAATCGAATGATGTTATGAACATCATTACTACCTCAAGTTTAGTAGGTAAACCTACTGGAAATGATGAAAAAATAACTTGAGCTTCAAAGGATCTTTGATGGCTTGGAAGTTCTTGAAATAGAATCATGACACAAAAACAAGTTCAAGTAAGATTATTACTCGAATTAAGATAGTTATAGTTATAGAAATTGAATCAAAGCTTGAATATGAATATTACCTTGATTTAGAAAGATAACCTACTGTAAATAACAAAGGTTTCTTGATCTTAGATGATTGCTTGGAATGGATTAGGAAACTTGGAAGTAAACTTGTAAACTTGGAAGTGTTCTTGATGTGTTCTTGAGTAATTGTTTTTATGATGATTATATGTAATAACCAAAGCTTGTATTTGATGATTTTTGCTGGAAAAATAGTAACTTAGACGTTCATGGAAGAGTGTGCATGTTTTGAGAGAGAATTGGGAAGAAAATTGAAAGTGAAATGGAGTAGGTGGTGAGTGGTGAAGGTGAGTGGGGTTAAAAGGAGTTCTTGTTTTTGTTTCCTTGCTCATAATTCATGCTAGTTGTCTAATTGTTGGTTCCACATGTTTGTTGACTATCTAGGGCTGCTAAGAGCTAAATTATTATGTGTATATACCAATAGTATATATGTCTAGGAGCTGGGTATTATACGAGTACGAATACGGTTGCATACGAGTAGAATTGTTGATGAAAATGAATGAGAATGCAATTGTAAGCATTTTTGTTAAGTAGAAGCACTTTGATATGTGTCTTGAAGTCTTTCTAAAGTGTACTAATACATCTAAATACACTACGTGTATATACATTTTAACTGAGTCGTTAAGTCATCGTTAGTCGTTACATGTAAGTGTTGTTTTGAAACCTTTAAGTTAACGATCTCATTTAATATTGTTAAGCCATTGTTTATTATATCTAATAAGATGTTAAATTATTACATGCATTATCAAGATATTATGATGTATGAATATATCTTAATATGATATATATACATTAAAATGTCGTTACAACGATAATCGTTACATATATGCCTCGTTTCAAAATTCTTAAGTCAGTAGCCTTGTTTTACATATGTAGTTCATTGTTAACATACTTAATGATATATATAATTATCATTTTATCATGTTAAATATAGTGTAACAATATCTTAATATGATACATATGTATTTAGTAAGACATTGTAATAACGATAATCGTTATATATATCGTTTCGAGTTTCTTAACTTAGTAGTCACATTTTTATGTATATAA
Source organism: Rutidosis leptorrhynchoides (assembly GCF_046630445.1). Classification (NCBI taxonomy): domain Eukaryota; kingdom Viridiplantae; phylum Streptophyta; class Magnoliopsida; order Asterales; family Asteraceae; genus Rutidosis; species Rutidosis leptorrhynchoides. The sequence continues at coordinate 173,726,457 of NC_092333.1, forward strand.
CTCATTGTTAATATACTTATGGAGATACTTACTTATCATAATATCATGTTAACTATATGTATATCCATATATATATCATCATGTCTTTTTTACAAGTTTTAACGTTCGTGAATCGCCGGTCAACTTGGGTGGTCAATTGTCTATATGAAACTCATTTCAAATAATCAAGTCTTAACAAGTTTGATTGCTTAACATGTTGGAAACATTTAATCATGCAAATATAGTTTTTAATTAATATATAATCATGGAAAAGTTTGGGTCACTACACAAAGCCTCATAAAAGAGGGCTTTCTCCTCATCATTGTGGAGCCTTTGACCACTGTTGTATAAGTACAAACCTATATCAATGTTGAAATCCATAGCATTAATGTAGAATTGCTGGTCAAGTGGATGATACAACAGTCTGATATGGCGTATTCTTTCTGGTATTCCTGCTGCTCTTTGTTCAAGCAGTTCTGGAATAGTGACCTCAAGCCTATAAGCCTCTCTTTCATATGGATTCATCTTTCTTATGTCAGGCTTTCTTTTTGCACCTGAGTCATCTTCCCAAGTAGTATGTTTATCATTTGGTTTTGGAGAAGATGGAGGATATACAAAAGGAGATTCTTCTGTGCCAGAAGGACCCACTGGTTCAAAGTCATGACGTTCATCCAGTGTCCTATCAAAATAAACAAGAGTCTGTGCAGGTATTAGTGATAGTATAAAAGTTGAGCTACCCCTACCTCAGACTGTAAATTTAGTAGCATCAGCATAATCGTTATCAGATTTAGCTCCCAACTCATCCTCCTTTGCTGGGTCTTCAGCTCTTGTTTCACCCAGCAGCACACTTGTGGTTGGGTCTTCAATCACATCACTCCTTGCTGTGTCTTCAGTACCAGCTGACTGATTAGTATCAGCTACTACAACTGCCACAATACCTTCACCAGCTGCCTCAATAAGGGCTCTTTCTTTAGTAGCTGGTTATCCCTAGGGGCAGATTTTACCCTTTGTTTATCAATAGGCTTGGGTTCAGCTGGTGGTTCTTGTGTTGATACTGGTTCTTGTGGAGGCAGTAGGGGAGTGATTGCCAGATACTCCCCTTCAATAGCAGGAAAATATGTCTCTACTGGATTTTCAACATCATCTTCAAGGTTGATGATCTCTACTAGCTGTGATTGTGCAGCTGGCTGAGCAGAAGAAGCACGTTGAGAAGATTGGCTGGTTTTCATCATACCATCCAGCCATTTCATAAACACATCAGCTCTTTCTCCCCCTGACCTGTTAGAATCCAAATATCTTTGCATCTCTTCAGGTGTCATCTTTTTGATTCTTTCTACTCGCTCAGCATACCACTTTGCCTTCTTTCTATCATACTTCAGCATGAACTTAGCATTTCTCTTTAAAGAATGTTTCTTGTATTGATTAATGCTGAGCAGTTCATTGTGAATTTTAAGCTTTTCATGATTGAGGCTTCTCCTATGCTGAATTCTGTGTCTTTTTCGTGCAGCATAGGCCTCGAATCTAGCATTGAAAGCATCATTTAATTCCTGTTGTCTCTTCTAATGCCTCTCCAATTTTCTTTTCATCTTTCTTTCAATAGTTTGAGAGACAACAAAAGATTCAGCTAAAGCCAGTTCAGATACATCACTGGGCTTACTGCCAGAACCAATATCATTCACAGATGTGGCAGGCATATTGGGTTGAGATTCACCAGTAGCCTTGACACCTGCTTCAGTATGAGCGTTACTGGGGTTAGGGCCAGTATTTCCTTGATCAACACCATCACCACCATCATCACCATCTCTCCTCTGCTGTTTAGGAGCTTTCTCATGCTCATGCTCCCCCTCATATTGTTTTCTCTTTTTATGTTTCTTAGATTTCTTCTCCCCCTTTTTGTCATCAGCAGGGGCAGAAGGAGAGCCAGGGAGAGAACTGACATTAAGATCACTGTCTGACTCATGAACTGAGTATGCAAATTTGTTTTAGTCAGCATCAGCAGGAGATAGGTGAGCTCCAGGGTCCACACCATATTTCCTAAGACATAGGGTTAAAGTTCTGACTTCATTCCTGGCAACACTCATGGCCATTTGATTAACACTGGCTCTAACATCAGCTTAAAGAGCATCCATGCATTGCATTGTCTCCACCAGAGTAACATAAGCAGAAGCAGGAATCATGGTAGCCATCTTCTGTTCCTGTAACTCCAATCTATCTTCCAATACCCTGTTTTCTTCATTTAGAAATCTATTCCTTTGATTGGCAGCATCCAATTCTGCCCGAAGACGGGTAATATGATCAGTATACTCGTTGTGAGAGATGACTCGCTGCTTAAGTTGATCTTCTTCCTCATAGTGGCGGCGAATGGTGTCAACTACTAGATCTACAAAGGCAGTCACCTGACGCAGCTGGGTTTTAATAACAGAAGTGGTGATACAACCAGCTCGTCGAATAGCCTCCGTCATGTAGTTAACTAGAGTTTCCCTGATGATCTTGATGATATCAGGTGTGATTCTGGAAACTATTCTGTAAACAGCCAAAGTAGACACTTCAGCTACATCAAAAGTGGCAGATGTACTGGTTAACAGGCGTTCAGTAGCAGCCATAACAGGAGTACCTCTGTGGGGTGGTGGAGGTGGAAGGTCAGTATCTGACTCATCACCATGATCACCATCATTTTTACCTTCACCTGAAGGTTTAGAACCACTGGTATCCTTTGCAGCACTGTCAGTTTCATCATCACTTAGATCCACTGGTTTGTCCTTGGAGCCAGTCACATTATCATGAATGACTGGCTCTTCCTTACCAGCACCTTTATCAGCATCACCATCAGATGAAGAAGATGATGAGGAAGAAGCTGATTAACCGGAAGGTACTGGCAAATCAGGAATATTTTGAATTACACACTTACCAGTATTTGGAATGAACTTGAGAGGTCTCCAAGTACCAGGCCATGAAGAAACAGCTGAAACCATGCCAAAAACATGGTAATAGGGTTGTTCATTTATTTTCTCCAGTGCGGCCAAGCTCTCATAAACTTCTTCACGTGCTGGTTGATCCAGCTGAGAAAGTAGTTCAGTCAGCTCCTCATCATGTAGCTTGCTGGCTGAAACTAATGCACTTTGTGGATCAATAGTCAGCTGATCCACTAGCAATGTAATTTTGGAGGTGATAGAGGCTCCCCTGTAAATGAAATTAGGCAACACTTCATCTGGATCTGGTACCTTGCAGACATACTTAGGCTTTTCACCAGAAACAGAAGCCTGAGTAGATTCAGTGGTAGTAGAAGCAGAGGTACCGGCATCCAATTTAACGTGCTGTTCCCCAGAACCAGGGATGACTATAACATTTGCTACATTGTGTAGTGACCTGAACTTTTCCATGTTTATATATATTAATTGAGATTGATATTTACATGATTAATTGTTTCCAACATGTTAAGCAATCAAACTTGTTAAGACTTGATTAATTGAAATATGTTTCATATAGACAATTGACCACCCAAGTTGACCGGCGATTCACGAACGTTAAAACTTGTAAAAACGACATGACGATATATATATGGATATACATATGGTTAACATGAGATTATGATAAGTAAGTATATCCATAAGTATATTAACAATGAGTTATATACATATAAACAAGACTACTAACTTAAGGATTTCGAAACGAGACATATATGTAACGATTATCGTTGTAACGACATTTAAATGTATATATATATCATATTAAGATATATTAATATATCATAATATCATGATAATATAATAATTTAACATCTCATTAGATATAATAAACAATGGGTTAACAACATTAATTGAGATCGTTAACTTAAAGGTTTCAAAACAACACTTACATGTAACGACTAACGATGACTTAACGACTCAGTTAAAATGTATATACATGTAGTGTATTTAGATGTATTAAAATACTTTTGGAAGACTTCAAGACATATATCAAAACACTCATACTTAACAAAAATGGTTACAGTTACTTTTCCATTCTTTTCTTTCATCAAGAATTCTAGTCGTATTCTTACCCGTATTATACACAGCTTCAAAACGTACTTACTATGAGTATATATCAATAGGGACTAGCATGGAATTCCACTCTTGATTATGTCATGTATGACTAATCAATTTTAACTTCTACCATGAGCTAGTCAACTAACTAGAACTCCTTTTAACCCCACTCACCACTCACCAATTACCACTCATCATTCACTCCATTTCACTTCCAATTCTCTTTCTAATTCTCTCTCAACACACACACACTATTATGAACATATTTTTCCAGTAGTTAATCATCATCTTCATCAAAAATCACTTCAAGAATCAAGCTATAATCATCATAGGAAGAACACTTCAAGAACACTTCAAAAATCCCTTCAAGTTTACTAATTTACTTCCAAGCTTTCTAATCCATTCCAAGTAATCATCTAAGATCAAGAAACCTTTGTTATATATAGTAGGTTATCTTTCTTATTCAAGGTAATATTCATATTCAAACTTTGATTCAATTTCTATAACTATAAACTATCTTAATTCGAGTAAAAATCTTACTTGAACTTGTTTTTGTGTCATGATCCTACTTCAAGAACTTTCAAGCCATCCAAGATCCTTTGAAGCTAGATCATTTCTTGTCACTTCCAGTAGGTTTACCTACTAAACTTGAGGTAGTAATGATGTTCATAACATCATTCGATTCATATATATAAAACTATCTTATTCGAAGGTTTAAACTCGTACTCACTAGAACATAGTTTAGTTAATTCTAAACTTGTTCGCAAACAAAAGTTAATCCTTCTAACTTGACTTTTAAAATTAACTACACACATGTTCTATATCTATATGATATGCTAACTTAATGATTTAAAACCTGGAAACACAAAAAACACCGTAAAACCGGATTTACGCCGTCGTAGTAACACCGCGGGCTGTTTTGGGTTAGTTAATTAAAAACTATGATAAACTTTGATTTAAAAGTTGTTATTCTGAGAAAATGATTTTTATTATGAACATGAAACTATATCCAAAAATTATGGTTAAACTCAAAGTGGAAGTATGTTTTCTAAAATGGTCATCTAGACGTCGTTCTTTCGACTGAAATGACTACCTTTACAAAAACGACTTGTAACTTATTTTTCCGACAATAAACCTATACTTTTTCTGTTTAGATTCATAAAATAGAGTTCAATATGAAACCATAGCAATTTGATTCACTCAAAACGGATTTAAAATGAAGAAGTTATGGGTAAAACAAGATTGGATAATTTTTCTCATTTTAGCTACGTAAAAATTGGTAACAAATCTATTCCAACCATAACTAATCAACTTGTATTGTATATTATGTAATCTTGAGATACCATAGACACGTATACAATGTTTTGACCTATCATGTCGACACATCTATATATATTTCGGAACAACCATAGACACTCTATATGTGAATGTTGGAGTTAGCTATACAGGGTTGAGATTGATTCCAAAATATATATAGTTTGAGTTGTGATCAATACTGAGATACGTATACACTGGGTCGTGGATTGATTCAAGATAATATTTATCGATTTATTTCTGTACATCTAACTGTGGACAACTAGTTGTAGGTTACTAACGAGGACAGCTGACTTAATAAACTTAAAATATCAAAATATATTAAAAGTGTTGTAAATATATTTTAAACATACTTTGATATATATGTATATATTGTTATAGGTTCGTAAATCAACCAGTGGCCAAGTCTTACTTCCCGACGAAGTAAAAATCTGTAAAAGTGAGTTATATTCCCACTTTTAAAATCTAATATTTTTGGGATGAGAATACATGCAGGTTTTATAAATGATTTACAAAATAGACACAAGTACGTGAAACTACATTCTATGGTTGAATTATCGAAATCGAATATGCCCCTTTTTATTAAGTCTGGTAATCTAAGAATTAGGGAACAGACACCCTAATTGACGCGAATCCTAAAGATAGATCTATTGGGCCTAACAAACCCCATCCAAAGTACCGGATGCTTTAGTACTTCGAAATTTATATCATATCCGAAGAGTGTCCCGGAATGATGGGGATATTCTTATATATATGCATCTTGTTAATGTCGGTTACTAGGTGTTCACCATATGAATGATTTTTATCTCTATGTATGGGATGTGTATTGAAATATGAAATCTTGTGGTCTATTATTATGATTTGATATATATAGGTTAAACCTATAACTCACCAACATTTTTGTTGACGTTTTAAGCATGTTTATTCTCAGGTGATTATTAAGAGCTTCCGCTGTCGCATACTTAAATAAGGAAGAGATTTGGAGTCCATGCTTGTATGATATTGTGTAAAAACTACATTCAAGAAACTTATTTTGTTGTAACATATTTGTATTGTAAACCATTATGTAATGGTCGTGTGTAAACAGGATATTTTAGATTATCATTATTTGATAATCTACGTAAAGCTTTTTAAAACCTTTATCTATGAAATAAAGGTTATGGTTTGTTTTAAAAATGAATGCAGTCTTTGAAAAACGTCTCATATAGAGGTCAAAACCTCGCAACGAAATCAATTAATATGGAACGTTTTTAATCAATAAGAATGGGACATTTCAGTTGGTATCCGAGCGTTGATCTTAGAGAACCAGAATTTTGCATTAGTGTGATTTTCGAGTTTGTTAGGATGCATTAGTGAGTCTGGACTTCGACCGTGTTTACTTGAAAAATGATTGCTTAACAAATTTTGTTGGAAACTATATATTTTTAACATGTGAATATTATGTGATATATTAATCTCTTAACGCGTTTGATATTATGTGATAGATGTCTACCTCTAGAACAAGCCCCATTGACTCACCTAATAATAATGAAGAGTCAAATGTAAATTGGAATGATTCGTGGACTGATTCACAAGTTCCCGAAGAGGAACCGGAAGAAGAGTCGGAACCGGAAGAAGAATCGGAACCGGATGAAGAAATAGAACCGGTAGGGGAAATAATAAAACGGTTAAGTAAAAAAAAATCCTCAACCAACCGACCAAGGTTAATTATGGTCAATGGTGTTTCCGCCAAGGAAGCAAAATATTGGGAGGATTACCAATTCTCCGATGGATCGGATTCCGACGAGAATTCCGACCAAGGTTAATTATGGTCAATGGTGTTTCCCCCAACTGAATTTAAAAAGGCAAAAGAAAATAATAAGGGAAAGGGCATAAAAATAGAAAAATCTAATTCCAACCCCGATGAACTTTATATGTATCGTCAACCCCCGAAGTCCTTAAGTTGTAACAATGACCCGGGAACCTCTAAACCACCAGGTTTTTCTAAACCAATGTGGAAAACGACGGCTCGTATTAGGGGAACATCATATATCCCTAGAAACTTGGCAAAACGAACCAAAACTGAACAAGAAGAAACGAGCGAGTCGGAATAAGATAGTTGTATTCGTGTGGTGTAATATATGTAATATAGTGTGCTTATGCTTTATGATATATGTAAAAATTTCTTGTATTAATAAGTATTTTTTTTATGAATCTAACTCTTGTCTATTTTACAGTATAAAAACACAAAATGGATAGACAACCCAATATTTTAAGAGACCTACCCGGAGACATGATTGATGAAATCTTGTCTAGAGTCGGTCAGAATTCCTCGGCACAACTATTTAAGGCGAGATCAGTTTGTAAGACATTCGAAGAATGTTCCAAGAATGCCTTGGTTTATAAAAGGCTTTCGTTCGAAAGATGGGGGATATCACATTTGGAAATCCGTAAGTTACGATGTGTTTACTTTGACGCATATATTGTGGGGAACCCAAATGCTATTTTACGCAACGGGTTAAGAAATTATTTTGACTCGGTATATCCGAATATAGGACTTCGTGATTTAGAAAAAGCGGCTAACATGCAACATAAAGAAGCATGTTATGCTTACGGGTTAGTAATGTTCGCTTCTCATCAAAGTGAGAACAAGAACATCGGGCTACAACTATTAAACAAAACGTTCCCACAAGTGACGGAGTCGGTAATTGGGGTAAGAAATGAGGTTTTTAGGTTATTACGAGACTGTTGGTCATTACGTAACCCTCGTCCCTTTGACGACGTTACAACACGCTGTCTTATCAACGGCCATAACGGTTATGTTCCACAAGACCAAGGATGGGAAGTAGTCCTAGTAAAACCAGAATGCATGACTTGTTTCTGGACGTATGAATTACGTGTCTTTATTGCCTTTGCTGAACGAATTGTGTACTAGCTAGAATTATCTTCACAACTATCTTGTATCAAAGTTATTGTGTGCTATATTTCATGCTTTATGTAAAATAAGCGGTATTGTAAGTTTGTAAAATATTGTATAAAAGTTTGAACGCGAAATATTATTACAATCAGTTTTTCATATAGAATTGTAGTAGTTGAATTGTATATTAGCTACTAAGTATGAACTTAACGGGTAGGTACTACCCGAATTTAAACTTATAAAATGCTAATATGAAGAAAAAGCTTTTATAAATGAGTTCATATTATGCTACGAAATACTATTAACTACTCTTAATATTCTGTATGATTAACTTGTTCCATTTGACTATTTTGAAGGAAATGGCACCGACTACTCGACATACCGTGAATATGAATGAAGAGGAATTCCGTACTTTTCTAGCTTCAAACATAGCCGCAGTACAGGCTGCGCTACATACCAACAATAACCTTGGATCTGGTAGTACAGGAAATCGTGTAGGATGCACCTACAAAGAATTCACTGCCTGCAAACCTTTAGAATTTGATGGAACCGAAGGACCGATCGGATTGAAACGGTGGACCGAGAAGGTCGAATCGGTGTTTGCCATAAGTAAGTGTACTGAAGAGGACAAAGTGAAGTACACTACGCATACCTTCACAGGTTCTGCGTTAACATGGTGGAATACCTATCTAGAGCAAGTGGGACAAGATGATGCGTACGCACTACCGTGGTCAGCATTCAAGCACTTGATGAGCGACAAGTACCGTCCCAGAACCGAGGTCAATAAGCTCAAGACAGAACTTAGAGGGTTACGAACCCAAGGATTTGATATTACCACGTACGAAAGACGATTCACAGAATTGTGCCTATTGTGTTCGGGAGCATTCGAAGATGAGGAAGAGAAGATCGACGCGTTTGTGAAAGGATTACCGAAAAGAATCCAAGAAGATATAAGTTCACACGAGCCCGCCTCCATACAACAGGCATGTAGAATGGCTCACAAACTAGTGAACCAGATTGAAGAAAGAATTAAAGAACAGACTGCTGAAGAGGCCAATGTGAAGCAAGTCAAAAGAAAGTGAGAGGAAAACGGTGATAAGAATCACCAATACAACAACAACAGCAATTACAACAATAATCGCAACAATTATCCCAACAATCGCAACATCAATCGCAACTACAACAAACGGCCCAACAACAACAACAACAACAACAACAGCAACTACAACAATCATCCCAACAACAATAATAACCGCAACAACAACAACAATCAGAAGCAGCTATGCCAAAGGTGTGAAAAGTATCACTCGGGGTTCTGCACCAAATTTTGCAACAAGTGTAAAAGAAATGGTCATAGCGCGGCGAAGTGTGAGGTCTATGGACCAGGGGTTAATAGAATGAAAAGAACAAATGGTGTCAGAACGAGTAATGGCGGAGCAAGTAGTGTCGGAGCAAGTTATGCCAATGTAGTTTGTTATAAATGTGGAAAACCGGGCCACATTATTAGAAATTGCCCGAACCAGGAGAACACGAATGGACAAGGCCGCGGAAGAGTTTTCAATATTAATGCGGCAGAGGCACAGGAAGACCCGCAGCTTGTTACGGGTACGTTTCTTATTGACAATAAATATGCTTACGTTTTATTTGATTCGGGTGCGGATAGAAGCTATATGAGTAGAGATTTTTGTGCTAAATTAAGTTGTCCATTGACGCCTTTGGATAGTAAATTTTTACTCGAATTAGCAAATGGTAAATTAATTTCAGCAGATAATATATGTCGGAATCGAGAAATTAAACTGGTTAGCGAAACATTTAAGATTGACTTGATACCAGTAGAGTTAGGGAGTTTTGATGTGATAATCGGTATGGACTGGTTGAAAGAAGTGAAAGCAGAGGTCGCTTGTTACAAAAATGCAATTCGCATTATACGAGAAAAAGGAAAACCCTTAATGGTGTACGGAGAAAAGGGCAACACGAAGCTACATCTTATTAGTAATTTGAAGGCACAAAAACTAATAAGAAAAGGTTGCTATGCTGTTCTAGCACACGTCGAGAAAGTACAAACTGAAGAAAAGATCATCAATGATGTTCCCGTCGCAAAAGAATTTCCCGATGTATTTCTGAAAGAATTACCGGGATTACCCCCACATCGATCCGGTGAATTTCAAATAGATCTTGTACCAGGAGCTGCACCAATAGCTCGTGCTCCTTACAGACTCGCACCCAGCGAGATGAAAGAACTACAAAGCTAATTACAAGAACTTTTAGAGCGTGGTTTCATTCGACCAAGCACATCACCGTGGGGAGCTCCTGTTTTGTTTGTCAAGAAGAAAGATGGTACATTCAGGTTGTGTATCGACTACCGAGAGTTGAACAAACTTACCATCAAGAACCACTACCCACTACCGAGAATCGATGACTTATTTGATCAACTACAAGGCTCGTCTGTTTATTCAAAGATTGACTTACGTTCCGGGTATCATTAAATGCGGGTGAAAGAAGATGATATTCCAAAGACTGCTTTCAGAACACGTTACTGTCATTACGAGTTTATGGTCATGCCGTTTGGTTTAACTAATGCACCAGCTGTGTTCATGGACCTTATGAACCGAGTGTGTGGACCATACCTTGACAAGTTTGTCATTGTTTTCATTGATGACATACTTATTTACTCAAAGAATGACCAAGAACACGGTGAACATTTGAGAAAGGTGTTAGAAGTATTGAGGAAGGAAGAATTGTACGCTAAGTTTTCAAAGTGTACATTTTGGTTGGAAGAAGTTCAATTCCTCGGTCACATAGTGAACAAAGAAGGTATTAAGGTGGATCCGGCAAAGATAGAAACTGTTGAAAAGTGGGAAACCCCGAAAACTCCGAAACACATACGCCAGTTTTTAGGACTAGCTGGTTACTACAAAAGGTTCATCCAAGACTTTTCCAGAATAGCAAAACCCTTGACTGCATTAACACATAAAGGGAAGAAATTTGAATGGAATGATGAATAAGAGAAAGCGTTTCAGTTATTGAAGAAAAAGCTAACAACGACACCTATATTGTCATTGCCTGAAGGGAATGATGATTTTGTGATTTATTGTGATGCATCAAAGCAAGGTCTAAGTTGTGTATTAATGCAACGAACGAAGGTGATTGCTTATGCGTCTAAACAATTGAAGATTCACGAACAAAATTATACGATGCATGATTTGGAATTAGGCGCGGTTGTTTTTGCATTAAAGACTTGGAGGCACTACTTATATGGGGTCAAAAGTATTATATATACCGACCACAAAAGTCTTCAACACATATTTAATCAGAAACAACTGAATATGAGGCAGCGTAGGTGGATTAAATTGTTGAATGATTACGACTTTGAGATTCGTTACCACCCGGGGAAGGCAAATGTGGTAGCCGATGCCTTGAGCAGGAAGGACAGAGAACCCATTCGAGTAAAATCTATGAATATAATGATTCATAATAACCTTACTACTCAAATAAAGGAGGCGCAACAAGGAGTTTTAAAAGAAGGAAATTTAAAGGATGAAATACCCAAAGGATCGGAGCAGCATCTTAATATTCGGGAAGACGGAACCCGGTATAGGGCTGAAAGGATTTGGGTACCAAAATTTGGAGATATGAGAGAAATGGTACTTAGAGAAGCTCATAAAACCAGATACTCAATACATCCTGGAACGGGGAAGATGTACAAGGATCTCAAGAAACATTTTTGGTGGCAGGGTATGAAAGCCGATGTTGCTAAATACGTAGGAGAATGTTTGACGTGTTCTAAGGTCAAAGCTGAGCATCAGAAACCATCAGGTCTACTTCAACAACCCAAAATCCCAGAATGGAAATGGGAAAACATTACCATGGATTTCATCACTAAATTGCCAAGGACTGCAAGTGGTTTTGATACTATTTGGGTAATAGTTGATCGTCTCACCAAATCAGCACACTTCCTGCCAATAAGAGAATATGACAAGATGGAGAAGTTAGCACGACTGTATTTGAAGGAAGTCATCTCCAGACATGGAATACCAATCTCTATTATCTCTGATAGGGATGGCAGATTTATTTCAAGATTCTGGCAGACATTACAGCAAGCATTAGGAACTCGTCTAGACATGAGTACTGCCTATCATCCACAAACTGATGGGCAGAGCGAAAGGACGATACAAACACTTGAAGACATGCTACGAGCATGTGTTATTGATTTCGAAAACAGTTGGGATCGACATCTACCATTAGCAGAATTTTCCTACAACAACAGCTACCATTCAAGCATTGAGATGGCGCCGTTTGAAGCACTTTTTGGTAGAAAGTGCAGGTCTCCGATTTGTTGGAGTGAAGTGGGGGATAGACAGATTACGGGTCCGGAGATTATACAAGAAACTACCGAGAAGATCATCAAAATTCAACAACGGTTGAAAACCGCCCAAAGTCGACAAAAAAGCTACGCTGACATTAAAAGAAAAGATATAGAATTTGAAATTGGAGAGATGGTCATGCTTAAAGTTGCACCTTGGAAAGGTGTTGTTCGATTTGGTAAACGAGGGAAATTAAATCCAAGGTATATTGGACCATTTAAGATTATTGATCGTGTCGGACCAGTAGCTTAACGACTTGAGTTACCTCAACAATTCGCGGCTGTACATAACACTTTCCACGTCTCGAATTTGAAGAAATGTTTTGCTAAAGAAGATCTCACTATTCCGTTAGATGAAATCTAAATCAACGAAAAACTCCAATTCATCGAAGAACCCGTCGAAATAATGGATCGTGAGGTTAAAAGACTTAAGCAAAACAAGATACCAATTGTTAAGGTTCGATGGAATGCTCGTAGAGGACCCGAGTTCACCTGGGAGCGTGAAGATCAGATGAAGAAGAAATACCCGCATCTATTTCCAGAAGATTCGTCAACACCTTCAACAGCTTAAAATTTCGGGACGAAATTTATTTAACGGGTAGGTACTGTAGTGACCCGAACTTTTCCATGTTTATATATATTAATTGAGATTGATATTTAAATGATTAATTATTTCCAACATGTTAAGCAATCAAACTTGTTAAGACTTGATTAAGTGAAATATGTTTCATATAGACAATTGACCACCCAAGTTGACCGGTGATTCACGAACGTTAAAACATGTAAAAACGACATGACGATATATATATGGATATACATATGGTTAACATGAGATTATGATAAGTAAGTATCTCCATAAGTATATTAACAATGAGTTATATACATATAAACAAGACTACTAACTTAAGGATTTCGAAACGAGACATATATGTAACGATTATCGTTGTAACGACATTTAAATGTATATATATCAAATTAAGATATATTAATATATCATAATATCATGATAATATAATAATTTAACATCTCATTAGATATAATAAACAATGGGTTAACAACATTAATTGAGATCGTTAACTTAAAGGTTTCAAAACAACACTTACATTTAACGACTAACGATGACTTAACGACTCAGTTAAAATGTATATACATGTAGTGTATTTAGGTGTATTAAAATACTTTTGGAAGACTTCAAGACATATATCAAAACACTCATACTTAACGAAAATGGTTACATTTACTTTTCCATTCTTTTCTTTCATCAAGAATTCTAGTCGTATTCTTACCCGTATTATACACAGCTTCAAAACGTACTTACTATGAGTATATACCAATAGGAACTAGCATGTGATTCCACTCTTGATTATGTCATGTATTACTAATCAATTTTAACTTCTGCCATGAGCTAATCAACTAACTAGAACTCCTTTTAACCCCACTCACCACTCACCAATTACCACTCATCATTCACTCCATTTCACTTCCAATTCTCTTTCTAATTCTCTCTCAACACACACACACTATTATTAACGTATTTTTCCAGTAGTTAATCATCATCTTCATCAAAAATCACTTCAAGAATCAAGCTATAATCATCATAGGAAGAACACTTCAAGAACACTTCAAAAATCCCTTCAAGTTTACTAATTTACTTCCAAGCTTTCTAATCCATTCCAAGTAATCATCTAAGATCAAGAAACCTTTGTTATATATAGTAGGTTATCTTTCTTATTCAAGGTAATATTCATATTCAAACTTTGATTCAATTTCTATAACTATAAACTATCTTAATTCGAGTAAAAATCTTACTTGAACTTGTTTTTGTGTCATGATCCTACTTCAAGAACTTTCAAGCCATCCAAGATCCTTTGAAGCTAGATCATTTCTTGTCACTTCCATTAGGTTTATCTACTAAACTTGAGATAGTAATGATGTTCATAACATCATTCGATTCATATATATAAAACTATCTTATTCGAAGGTTTAAACTCGTAATCACTAGAACATAGTTTAGTTAATTCTAAACTTGTTCGCAAACAAAAGTTAATCCTTCTAACTTGACTTATAAAATTAACTACACACATGTTCTATATCTATATGATATGCTAACTTAATGATTTAAAACCTGGAAACACGAAAAACACCGTAAAACCGGATTTACGCCGTCGTAGTAGCACCGCGGGCTGTTTTGGGTTAGTTAATTAAAAACTATGATAAACTTTGATTTAAAAGTTGTTATTCTGATAAAATGATTTTTATTATGAACATGAAACTATATCCAAAAATTATGGTTAAACTCAAAGTGGAAGTATGTTTTCTAAAATGGTCATCTAGACGTCGTTCTTTCGACTGAAATGACTACCTTTACAAAAACGACTTGTAACTTATTTTTCAGACTATAAACCTATACTTTTTATGTTTAGATTCATAAAATAGAGTTCAATATGAAACCATAGCAATTTGATTCACTTAAAACGGATTTAAAATGAAGAAGTTATGGGTAAAACAAGATTGGATAATTTTTCTCATTTTAGCTACGTAAAAATTGGTAACAAATCTATTCCAACCATAACTTAATCAACTTGTATTGTATATTATGTAATCTTGAGATACCATAGACACGTATACAATGTTTCGACCTATCATGTCGACACATCTATATATATTTCGGAACAACCATAGACACTCTATATGTGAATGTTGGAGTTAGCTATACAGGGTTGAGGTTGATTCCAAAATATATATAGTTTGAGTTGTGATCAATACTGAGATACGTATACACTGGGTCGTGGATTGATTCAAGATAATATTTATCGATTTATTTCTGTACATCTAACTGTGGACAACTAGTTGTAGGTTACTAACGAGGACAGCTGACTTAATAAACTTAAAACATCAAAATATATTAAAAGTGATGTAAATATATTTTAAACATACTTTGATATATATGTATATATTGTTATAGGTTCGTGAATCAACCAGTGGCCAAGTCTTAGTTCCTGACGAAGTAAAAATCTGTAAAAGTGAGTTATAGTCCCACTTTTAAAATCTAATATTTTTGGGATGAGAATATATGCAGGTTTTATAAATGATTTACAAAATAGACACAAGTACGTGAAACTACATTCAATGGTTGAATTATCGAAATCGAATATGCCCCTTTTTATTAAGTCTGGTAATCTAAGAATTAGGGAACAGACACCCTAATTGACGCGAATCCTAAAGATAGATCTATTAGGCCTAACAAACCCCATCCAAAGTACCGGATGCTTTAGTACTTCGAAATTTATATCATATCCGAAGGGTGTCCCGGAATGATGGGGATATTCTTATATATATGCATCTTGTTAATGTCGGTTACCAGGTGTTCACCATATGAATGATTTTTATCTCTATGTATGGGATGTGTATTGAAATATGAAATCTTGTGGTCTATTATTATGATTTGATATATATAGGTTAAACCTATAACTCACCAACATTTTTGTTAACGTTTTAAGCATATTTATTCTCAGGTGATTATTAAGAGCTTCTGCTGTCGCATACTTAAATAAGGACGAGATTTGGAGTCCATGCTTGTATGATATTGTGTAAAAACTGCATTCAAGAAACTTATTTTGTTGTAACATATTTGTATTGTAAACCATTATGTAATGGTCGTGTGTAAACAGGATATTTTAGATTATCATTATTTGATAATCTACGTAAAGCTTTTTAAAACCTTTATCTATGAAATAAAGGTTATGGTTTGTTTTAAAAATGAATGCAGTCTTTGAAAAACGTCTCATATAGAGGTCAAAACCTCGCAACGAAATCAATTAATATGGGACGTTTTTAATCAATAAGAACGGGACATTTCACATTGGGAGTGGTGGATTGAAACTCCATATCAAATGAATCAGTAAGATTAGTAGCAGTATCGGTAGTTAAAACATTGTCACCCTTGGTTTCAGTGAAAAGATAAGGAACAAGAACCTCCTTAACAATGTTATCAATAACCTCTTCAAGAGCAGGAGGAGGTTCAACAATCATCTCATCAACCACTTCTGGAACAATAGTTGATGTAGTAGCACTGGAGATAACAGGAGGAGTAGCAGAAACATTAGCAGTAGCTATCTCCTCATTAACAATAAAAGAAATGGAACTAGTAACCACTTCATCTCCAGTAGCACCAGCGGCAGTAGAGGCAAAAGTACTAGTATCTGCACCACCAGTAGGAAAATCAGCAGCACCAATACCAGTAGCAGAAGCAGAGAGCTCATCAGTACTAGCTTCATAACCAGTAAACACAATAGGATTTCTTTCATGCTCCCCTTCTGCATGTTCATCTACCCTGCTAAGAACTTAAACAAAAGAACATTTATGTTAGCAACTGTAGAACCAAATAAATTTGACTCAATAATTGCATCTGGCATTGGTCTCTGGGGATAGACTGGTGGTTTAGTCAGCCCTTCGATTGAGATAGAGTAGGGTGTCTGTAAGTGTAGCTGTGACTCTGCTAACTCATTGACAACACATGTTGACCCAGATTGTGTAAGATTTTTGGCTGGTGTTAATGTAGGAGTGTGACTCTTATCATGATCCAAGTAACATTTAGGCTGTGCAGTAGCCTGAGCTGGTTCAGCATAATGAGGACCCAGCTCAAGTCTGCTTTGGGGGTCAGTTATGTTTTCTGTTGTTGTACTGTCAGCAGAGGATATTTCTTGAAGTACAATTTTGAAAAATGTGGAAGTGCCTGGTTAGAAGAGTATGGGTTGCTACTCTTCTTAACACTAGTTTTAAAAACAGCAAAGGTTATACCTTCAACCCTACTTTCATTTTACAAGTCAGTAGTTAAAATATTTTTAATTATGTTAGTTATTTCTGCTATTTGGTCTAGAGACGCACCAGGTTCCATAGCAACATCTTTTTCAGGAGCAGAAATTGAGACTGGTGCAACCTCCCCTGTGGCATGCTTGGACCCATCTTTTGCACGTTTGGATTTGCCAGTATCTGAGACGGTGGCTGTTCTAGTGGAGGTAATTGGCTTCTTTTGTCGAACAGCTAGCTTGCGCTGAGGTCCCTCCCCCTCAGCTGGTGCACTACCAGAGGCAGTCGTTTGGGTAACTATACCCCGAGCAACAAGATACTCGAGCATTCCTGGCATCAGACCAGTACGTGGAGCAGCAGGTGCTGCTTTTGTCATCCCCCCTTATTTCATTGGAAGGTCAAAAGATTCATCAGTAATCTGCTGGTAAGCATCACACAGCTCAGTTTCAAACATAACGCTCAAAAACCTTGGAAAGGGGATCAAATGTGTTCTTTTTGGTGCAAGCACCATTTCCCTTAACCTCAAGTGGATTTTTGCAGCATAACTGATAACTCCTAAATTATACAGTTTTTTCATAGCATTTTGATGAGTTATCTTAGTATTTTAAAGACATTTTAATCCTAAAACACACTAAAATGGGTAAAATGGGAAAAAAGGTATATCTAATGATTTTATCAAAGTTATGTATCAAACATGATTAAAAACAGAGAAAATTGCAGAAAAGGCTGTGAAGCCGCCGGCATGGGGTCAAAGAAGCCTCCGGCCTGGGGTTGAATACGCCAGAACGTTCTAGAATTTATGTAAACTTGAAAGAACTTGTTGACCAAGTAAAAAACAAAGGAAGCCGTCGGCTTCATCCTGAAGCAGCCGGCCTAATGGACACGATTTCTCAACTTATCGATCAAGTTCAAGTAAAAATGGAAACAAAATCAGAAAGATTTTCCAGATCACTGAACCCGCCGTCCTTCAACCAAGCCGCCGGCTTAATTTTGACGGTTAAAAGATTTGTGCTTGCGGATTAAGTTAAACTTGCAGAAGGAGTCATCGACCCAAGGCAGGCCGTCGGCTTCCCACTGAAGCCGCCGACTTGGCCTCTGTTTCTGAATATTATAAATAGAGGTTTCTGGTCTCAGTTTTCATAAGTAATTTAGTAATTCATAGTTCAGTAATTCAATAATTCTGTTAGTTCTTTTTTTTAGGGTTTTTCCTAAACCCTTAGATTATATTTATTCATTGTAATCAAGAATCATTCAAGTTTAATTCGAGTTTCTTACATCTACCTTTTTAAGGTATGATTCTATCTTTACTTTATTGTTTAATCTATTTTATTTAATGTAATTATTTCTATTCGCCTTCTGCTATGAACTAAACGTTCATAGTGGTTTCATGGACGAAAACTGAACTTCATCTGGGAATCAGATGAAGCTGCTGGCCTCACCATCCCAAGCCGCCGGCTTGACTGGAAAGAAGCCGCTGGCTTCGTGATCTGGATGGTCAAGTTTCTGTAATAATGTTTGAACTGTTTCGAATCTGTTTTGTTTAAATACACTTGTTTGCCATGCTTAATGATTAAATAACATGATTTTAGGATTGATTAGTACTTGATCCGATGATCTATTATTTGATTCATGCTATTTGTTTAGATCTAGTCCATCAAATTTGTTAAATTGGATTGCATGCAACGAAGTTAAAAATATTACTGGTGATAAACTTGTTTAATTGGATTTACGCTTATATAATAGAGTTTGATTTTGTTAGGCTTAATCGAAGAACCTTCGTTTGGATTTGTTTAATTAATGATTGCATAAGAACTTAGTAGTAATTGGCTTTCAGCTAGTAACTTGAGTTAATCTACTTGGTGTTTAATAGCTTATATGATTTGTCAGTCTATTTGCATATTGATCCTCATCACAAGATTGATATGTATCATGTAATTGAATTAAATATGAAGAATTAAGATGTTAGTTATGCACATCACATATCTAGCATATGCTTTAAGTCCCACTTGTTGAATGATATGCAACACTTAGCTTAACCTGCTCAGGGATAATAGTTGGTCTATGATTATTATTCTGATTTGTGTTAATATTAGTTATGAAACTTGCCTAATATGATTCCCGTATGAGTTATCCGTTCATGTAATTGCTTTTATTTTTATCTGTTTATTTTGAATCTTCAATTCCTTGTTTTATTTTATTACTTTGTTTATCTTTCCAAGCATCTCTTTCCTACGAAATAAGAATCTATCCCATAAAAGACATAAAAATCTATTTTTAGTTCTTTAATAAGAATTAAACTATTTAAATAAAACAACTCTTATCCGCATCTACGCTCTCTTGGAACGATAACCTAAAATACTACATCTGATCGGGTTTTGTTGCTCGTTAGGGTGTTAAAGTGTATTAAATAAAAGGTTTTATAAATTTAAAAGTTGAAGAATAAGTTAAGCACTACTGCACATACTTTCAGCACATCAACTTTTTGGCGCCGCTTCCGGGGAGCGCGGTAAAAACAGAAGTTTGATATACTTTGGTTATTGATATTTCTTGAAAATGGGTGATGACTGTCTTCCTTTAGGGGAGGGTTGTTGGGTTTCCGATTTAAAGGCTCCTGCTTGAACCTAGACGCTGACGGGTCACTTAAGTATTGAAAGATTCAATAGGCCGTGTATGTTTGATTATTCATTGTTATGCGATAAAAGTTGTTATTTAATATTTATTTTATTAATTATGTCATTAATATTTATTATATTTATCAATTTAAAATATATTATTATAGTAAAATACTTCTTAAATATTAGAAGAAGAATTAGGATAAATTTAAAATTTAGTTATATATACCCTTTAAGGTCTAAAACATTTTCGCCTAAAATGTTTCTTTTTATGATTTTAGATCACATGAATACTCGATCCAAGAAAACAGTCTTACAAGACATATTACCAAATCCCGATATATTATTTAAACCTTCTAAGGATTCGAATATTGTTAAGAAATTAAATTTCAATGAAGGAACTACTTCTAATGATGATTCATTATCTAGTCCACCGTCTAGTCCTGATTCTAATTTGGGATCTCTTTTTGGTTCAAAAATTGAAATGACTACCGATTCGATGGAAGCATTAATGAAAGCGGGTCGGGAAGGATTAGGTCACGCTATTACTCAGCCTGTTATAAAAGAAAATTTTTATATTAAAGGTCCTATATTTCATTTGCTTAAGGATAACCAATTTAGGGGTACTGAAAAGGAAGATGCTAATGCTCACATTCGGAATTTTAAAGATATTTGTAATCTGTTTAACATTAATGATGTGGAAAGTAATGTCATCTATCTTCTCCTCTTTCTGTGGTCACTAAAAGATGAAGCTAGGGAATGGGTAAACTCGTTACCTGAAGGAGATATTACTAGTTGGGATACTATGGTTGAAAAATTTCTCACTCGATTCTTTCCCTCATCAAAAACTGTTACCCTTCAAACTGAAATTGCTAATTTTCATCAGAAAACTAACGAGTCTCTTTATTCTTCTTGGGTACGATTTGGTCAAATGCTTAGAGGTTGTCCACAACATAGTTTGGATAAGTTTTAAAAGGTAACTACTTACTATAAAGGTTGTTGCTACAACAAGAGAGATTGATACATCTGCTGGAGGAAACATTATGAGTAAAACTTCCAAAGAAGCTGAAACATTGATTAATAAGTTGGCTTCTCATTCCCACGAATGGCATCAAGACTTAGACATTTCTCGTTCGGTAAAATCTGTTAGCTATGATTTTGAAGATATGGTTAAGGCTATGAATGTGCAGTTAGGTAATCTAGGAAGGCAAATTGAAAAGCTTACCAAAGAAATGCATATGATTAAGGTAGGTTGTGAAAAATGCCAAGGTCCTCATGCTACTAAAGATTGTGTTGCTAGTCTTACTATGGAGCAAGTTGAGAATGTTTCTTACATGAATCAATATCAAGGAAACCCAAACTATCGTAATAATTATAATACACCATATCATGCTAATAATAAAAATCTACCTGGTTTCTTTCCTGTTAGAGCACCCTTCATTCTAAATTCTTCTAATGCTCAGACTGAAAAGAAGTCCAATCTTGAAGAAAGCATCCTAACTTTCATCAAGTATCAAAATGAAGCTAATGATAACATAAAAGCTCAACTTTCCCAAGTGTAAAATAATCACCAGACGTCCATTCAAAACATAGAACGTAATTTTACTAAGCTATTCAAACTTGTCGAGGGTAAATTTCCTGCTGATTCTAAAGTTTCTAAAGAAGTTCGTTTTGAGAAGGTGAATGTGATTAGAGAAGTGAGTAAGGTTGATATCTATGAACATGGTTTAAGGTATTTATGGGAGTTTGAAATGGTAGAGGAAGAGTATGATCAAGAAATAAAGAAGTTGACTGCTACTAAAGAAGATAAATCTAAAGATACTAAAGTTTGAGGTCTTGATTGTGATGAGGTAATCTTTATGCATGAGTTATTTGATGAGAAAGAAGAAGAGGTTGATAAAAAGGCTGATGAAAGTGATGAAGTTACTAGTGAAAAATCTGAAAAGTCGGAGAGTGAAAATAAAGATGATTAGTTAGCGGATACTATGAAACAGTTGGAAAAAAGAAGAAAAGAAGGTTTCTGCCCTCTTTATTCATTCAAAATTAATCCAATAGATCCATATGCATTACCTGAAATTCATGTTGTTATGCACACTGATCCAGGGGAATTCCAAGTTCCTTGCTTAATTCGTGGTCCCATTCCTGTTATTGGATTAGCTGATACTGGTTCTAGAATTAATGTTATGCCATTCTCCGTCTACAATCGCTTAGAATTGCCATCGTTGGAACCTATTAAAGGGAATGTGTGCTTTACTGATAGTCGTTTACATGAACCATTGGGGATTGTTAAACAAGTTGAAGTTATCATCAGTTATGCTTTCTATAGCATTGATTTCGTGGTTATGGACATGAAAGAAGATCCGATAACTCCTTTAATCCTAGGATCTCCGTTTCTAGCTACTGCTCGTGCCACCATTAACTATGCCGATAATACTTTAATCATTCGTTATGGTGCTATATTTGAATCTATTCCGTTAGTCCCGAGATTTATAGTTCCTCGAACAAATGTAAAAATGGTTAAAACTGAGAAGGAGGATGATGATGATTTCACCGTTGATAAAATAGTAACCGAGTTCATAAAAGAGCAGTATAAGCTTAGTGCCGAAGTGAGAAAGCAAATCTATGAGTTAAATGTTAAATTTGAATTGTCTTTTCGTAGGGTTCTTGACACCACATTGAATTTCTTGCAACAAATTAAGATGTTGAATGAGTATGAGAAGAATAAGATTGCGGAAAATCAGCCTAAGGAGTGATCCCGTTAGAAGAATGAGTCGCACAACCGACTCTATAATTGATGTTATGCGAGGTGTATATAAAATACCTTTATTTTTACAACTAAATACTATTAAATACGATACAATTTTACACAAGATATTTATTTATTTATAGAATGGATATACTTAAACCTTGCTACAACACTTATAGGCAGTGTACCTAATCATACAGTAGTGTAGTTTTTAGTAAGTCCGGTTCGTTCCACAGGGAATCTTTTAAACAAAGCTTAACGCTATATTAGTTTTAATTTATAAAAATACAAATATATATATATATGTAATATTATTATTATAAAGGGGGGTTTTTACTGTTTAATAACCGGTTTGTCGATTTTAAAACTTAGTCACAGTTAAAACCTAATGTAAAATATTAAAAATAAATATAACTTAATTTAAAGCGTAAAGTAAATAACGATAATGAAATTGCGATAAATAAAAGTGCGATAAAATAAAATTGTGATAATTAAAAAGTACGATAATTAAAAGTGCAATTAAATACAATAACAATAAATAAAAGTGCGATAATCAGAAGTGCAATTAAATATAAAATAAAGGAAATTAAATATGAAATAAAATAATTATGCTTATTTAAATTTCCGTAATCATGATGTTTGACGTGTTGATTTTAGTTTTATGCCCATGGGTTAATTGTCCTTTGTCCTGGATTATTCAATATGTCCGTCTGGTTTTTGTCCATAACAGTCCATCAGTCATAAATATAAAGTGCGAGTATCCTCGTCAAATTATCCTAATACCCGAAGTTAAATATTCCAACTAATTGGGGACTTAAACTGTAACAAGGTTTTAATACTTTGTTATCAATTATGCCAAGTGTCCTTGTACATAATTTCACCCCTGTTTTAATAATTCTAGTGGCTATTAATCCATTCCCGTGTCCGGTTAAATGAACGATTATTCGTACATATAAATACCCCGCCCATCGTGTCCGATCGAGTGTATATGGTTATTTATAGGGACGTCCAATTGTAAATCTTTATATTAAAATTAACAAACTATCAATTAGTTAAACAAATATAAAGCCCATTAATAGCCCATAGTCTAATTTCCACAAGTGTCGTTCTTTTGTCCAAACTCCAATTATGGTACAAAGCCCAATTACCCAATTTTAGTAATTAGTCCAATATCATGATTACTTCGGTATTAAATAAGCATAATAATAACTTAGCTACGAGACATTAAATTAAAAAGGTTGAACATAACTTACAATGATTAAAAAAAGCGTAGCGTTACACGGACAGAATTTCGACTTACACCCTTACAACATTCGCTAACATACCCTTATTATTAGAAATTAAAATTAAAATTAAAATTAAAATATATATATATATATATATATATATATATATATATATATATATATATATATGTATATATATATATATATATATACATTTATAGAGAGATTGATAAAAGGATATATGATACGATCAAACTGCGTTAGCTTTTATAGGCATTTTTATCCAGGGTATCTCCGCGAGTCGCGGTCCCTTTGCACTACAAACCCCGCAAGTCGCGGAGTTCGTAAACCCAGCTCACACAAGTTTGGATCCTAGTCTGCCGTCGGTTTTAATATATAAATATAATATATATATATATAATTTATATAATTAATTATATATTATATTATATTTATATACATAGTTAACTTGTAATTTTTAGTCCGTTGCGTCGAGCGTTGAGAGTTGACTCTGGTCCCGGTTCCGGATTTTCGAACGTCCTTGCGTACAATTTAATATCTTGTACTTTGCGTTTTGAATCTTGTATACTTGTAATTTTGAGACGTTTCTTATCAATAATTGGAACCTCTTTGATTGTATTTTATACTTTTGAGCTTTTTGGTCATTTGCGTCTTCAATTCGTCGAATCTATCTTTTGTCTTCACCTTTTATTATTTAAACTAATATCACTTGTAAATAGAACAATTGCAACTAAAAGCTTGTATTTCTTGAGGAATAATGCTATGAAATATATGTTTGTTTTTAGCATTATCAAATATTCCCAAACTTGAGCGTTGCTTGTCCTCAAGCAATATAGTCTTGAAATACTAGAATCACTTCTTTATTCTTCACACTTTGTACATCAGTGATTTCTATACGGCGGTATAAACAATGGTAGTAACGATGTGGTTTACAGTCTCACATGACTATAAAAATTTAGATCCATTAAGGAAATTGGATCTTTATGAAAACATTTGATCTTTTTGAAAATTCAATCTAGTTTTTTACCCTAGATAAGTTTTTCGGAATAACCCTTCACCGGTGTTTGCAAATTGTTTTTGTGGGTTTAGTGGGTTTCAGATTTGAAAATTTTAGCTCAAAACTTGCGGTTTTGTGTCACCCACTTGCTAACCTTGTATTGGGAAAGCAACACGTCCAGTATACTTGCTCCGTATATTACCTTTCGGTAAACTACCGTCCGGTTGTAAAGGAAAGCGTTGAACAGGCAACTGTTAAGGCAATGTCCCCTGACATACTTTTAATTATGGTCTATAACGTGTTGGACGCAATTACTATCCTTTGTAGGAGCAATAGTAAAGCTCACCCTTATAATTTTTCGGTCTGGCACAAGGTCCTGTCTTCGACCATGCTATACAACCATCGTTCTTACGGTTGACACCCGATTTGGTTCAGGTGACCTAATGAATTCCAAGTGAATTCCTAGGATTTTACGTTCAATGGTAATGAACGCATTGAAAATAGGTTTTCAGAAAACAAATCGGTTTGAAATTTTGATCAAAATATTTTCTCGTTCAAGCTCGAGTTTAGATATCATTGAATTTCATGAGTTTGTAATTCTCAATCTTTAAGGTCAATCTCTAGGATTGAGTAATATCAGTCTTAAAAGCTGATTTTTGATCTTTAAGGATATTATCCTTTCTGGGGATCTGATTCATTAGTCTTATCAAGATAATTTGCACGGTGCCCCCCATTGTACGAGACAGATCCTCTCATGGTTATGATAAGTCTGACCACTTGGCGACCCTGTTTGATGCTGAGGGTCCATGGATTTCCTGCTGATTTTAGAGATGACTTTTCTAGATTTTTCGTCAACCTACAGCTGGTCTGGACGACAACTTCTTGACCTAAATCAAGAAGCGCGTGTCTTTTTCAGAAGACTTTACTTCCTTTTAATGATGGAATTGATTCATCGTGTAGATCCATCTTTCTTACAGTAAATCGGGTAAAACTGTTTAGTTTAGTCCAAAGGAAAAGTATCTTTAATTATTTGTTACAGAAATATGTGACATATGTTTAAAATAACTTGGTAAATTTTCCTACACTTGGCTTTTATTTTCCTTTTTATTGTCCTCTATTCCACTTTAAATGAATTCTAATATTTTGGTTTGTTTATCAATTTATGTCCTTTCCGAGGTAACAATAATTACGGTGTTAACACCTAGTTTTATCGTTCATAAAAATGTATAAACATGATTTTGAGTTCATTTAATTGAAAATTTTCAAAAATTTTACTAGAATTGAGTAGTCAGTATATAAGACTAGAGCTGTTCTTTATTATCAGAGAGCACTAGATTCTAATACAACTACTGCTTTACTAGTATTTCTAATGGTAACTAAGTGTATAAAGTAAAAATTTTAAAATTCAAAAGAATTTAACCCCTTCCCACACTTAAGATCTTGCAATGCCCTCATTTGCAAGAAATCAGTAACAATTTAAATTATTGAGGGTGATTAGCGCAGAAAAAATGATTAAACTTTACCAAAGTTTCCAAGCATATTGTTGTTTGTGTTGAATGATAAATGGTGCATATCATTTGTTCATTCCATCTTGTTGTTACATCACATTTATTTTTCATCTTGTCATCAAAATTAGTTGCTTTTGCTGAACTTAATGCCAGTCTTTGAAAATGCGTTGTTTTAACCTGTTGTGTACATAAGATAAACTGCAAACATATATACATATTTTTGAAGTTTGGTATATTACCCCACATTCAAAAATTATTAAAATCTAATAATAAAAGTTAGAAAATTATAAAAACTATTACAATATCAACATAAGTGCTAAATGTAGTAACATTACAAAAATAAAATAAATAAAACTAAATAAACTAGGGTTGATACTGATACCAGTAGGGGTTCCATGCATAACCACATATGTTATAAAATGCTTCAACTGGGTTATAAGTAGGATACGGTGGTTGGATCTCTATAGACCAGGGAGGAAATACGGGCTTTGGAGTAGGAATATAGTTTCTACCAATATGTTGGAAATGAGCTATGATGTGATTTTGATGAACTTACCAATTTTCAAAAGCTCAATGTCTAGCATTTTCATACTCTTGTGAAGCTATAAACCTTTGCATTTCTGTCATTTCATTTCCCCCTCCCACATTACCTGGCTGTTGATCTCTTTCAACCTGTGGATGTCTTCCATTATATTGTACTGCGGCGTTATTTCGCCTCTTCAAAACCTTAGCACCATGATATACATTTAAACCAATTGTATCGTGGGGTTCTGGTTCTTCGATTAATAATCCCCCCGACTTATATCCACATCGAGATACTCAGCAATTAATGTAATAAATATACCACCTCCTATTATACTGTGCGGTCTCATCCCCCTAACCATAGCCGATAAATAATAACCCACACAATAAGGTATACTTACAGCGCTTTGTGAGTCTCGAATACACATGTGGTAAAATAAATCTTGCTCATTTACCTTTTCCTTATTTTTACCTTGCTGTGTAATCGAGTTCGCTAGAAACCTGTGAATTACTCTTAACTCAGCTCTATCAATATCAAGATAAGAGTAATTCCCCCCTTTAAATCGGTGATGGCTAGTCATTTGACTCCTTACACCATGCGTATCAAAATTTTCATCAATCTTCCTACCATTTAATATCAACCCTTGACAATCGGCAGATGCTAGCTCCTCAGGCGTATATATAGGTAAGGCCTGAGCCATGTCTGGTAGAGACATGTGGCGCATCGAACCTCCTAACAAAAATCTAATAAAAGTTCGATCGGTTAAACTAGCTACCCGATCATTTATTTCTATACTACACAATAATTCTTCACACCATACTTTATATACAGGTCTACGCATGTTGAATAATCGTACCCAATCGTTAAAAGTAGAATTACCATACCTCTGTGTAAGTAATTCTCTAATCCGTTCGCCCAATCTTACGGCTTCTAACGGTTCCCATTCTATTACCCTAGGTACTTCAACAGCTTTAGAACGAAGAGTGTGCAAGCTCCTTTGGTATTTTGGATAATCTATCCAACGTCTGTCTAATCTCAAGTTTGGGTGCAAATCTTCCACGTGCATATCTGAAAATGTCATAACGGGATGAGGTATATCTTGTTTGTAATAGTTATCAACATCTTGTTGTTCAGCATTCTCAGGAGGAGCAATGCGAGCTTGGGATGAAGATTCACCCCTTTTAGTCGTTTTCCTTGAGTAATTCCTTGATAGCATTCTTCTCAACATGATTTTGTGAAAGATTTGATGAAAAATGGTCAAAAATTGCGAATTTGGGAGGCTTTTTTTTCGGGTTTTTTCGCAGTTTTTTGGGTGTGGGATGTTGGGGACTGATCTGTTTTTTTCGTTTTATTTTTTTTCTGGAACTTGCAAACTCCGCGAGTCGCGGTGTTTACCCATTACAAACTCCGCGAGTCGCGGTGTTTGTATTTTTTTTTTTATAAAAACCTTAACTTATAAAACAATTAATTAATTAATTCTAAAATTTTGTTTCCCTTGTTATTTAGGGCGAGGTCGTTTCGGAACAATGTCCTAGTCCGTCCCTCGACAAAATTTTAAAATTTGTCTATTTAAAGCGCGGTTTTAAAAGCAAAGTTTTTTGAGTTTTTTAATGTTTTTAGCATACTTTAAATCAATAAGATTAAAAATAATGATAATAAAAATTCTCGTCCCTCCCTCGGGTAAAGCAATTTCGGTTCAACGACCTAGTCTTCAACTCACGATGAATTTTTAAAAATTATATTTTTAACTTAGCAAAATAAAGTAAATTTTTGTTTTTAAATTCACACCAAACTTAAATTTAAAATGCATAAAATTAAAAATTCATATTTTAAAAATTCACACCAAACTTAAATTATATTTTTGTTTTTATACATACAAACTTATATTAAAAATATTAATTTTCCAAATATTTACAATTTTAAATATATTGATTTAAAAAGTTTACAATATCAGTTTAAGATTTATATATTAATTTTAAAAACATGGTAAAAATAAAAATAAAAATCTTTTTGGCTTTTATCCCACATTAATCAATCAAATATTATCAAAAATATACGCCCCTTTTTTCGGTAAAGTAATTTCGGTTCCATAACCTAATTTAACTCATGACGAATTTTTGAAATATTTTGAGTTGATTGATTAAAGATATTTATACCTTAAGAATAAACGTTAAATTTCGCAGTGATGTAATAAATTTTTGTATGATATCAACAATTTCGGTCGCAAGACCTAATTTCATCGAATACCAATTTAATACTTTATAGCGAACAAATTAGCATTTATTATCAAAAGGTTAAAAATAAAAATAAAAATAAAAACTGTACAAACTTACCTATGAAATAGATTTCTTAGTGATATGCTCTAGCCCACTCATAAGATAGTCGGACTAATTGGTTTTCCATGGCTACATAGGCGTAACCTCGAGCATTTAATGTTTTTTCTTCTAAACATATGAACGGTTCATCTCTGCATAAAGTAACAAATTCGGTGTTTGAATAGGTTTGATTATTTGAACATTTACCTTCGTGTGACCATTTTCTGCATTTGTGACATTTTTCAAGGTGTCATGCTCTTCTTTTCGCTGCGGATTTTGATTTTCCTTTACCAAATTGTAACTTATTATTTTCGCATCTGGATTCTTTTCTTACTCCGTCCAATTTTTCTCTGATTATTGATACCAGTTCACTCAGAAGTGTGTCATTATTACGTTTAGTAATCAAAGCGTGTAGCATTAGACCATGGTTTAATTCACAGGAAGTCTTCATTTCGAAAAACCTAAAAAAAATAAAAATTCAGAATGGGGGGAGAAGACTAGTTCTTTAGGGTCTGCTAGGGAAAGACCATTCGGGTTCCATTTTCGAGAACTACACGAAAACAGAAAATCTAACTCTAACAGAAATACATATTATCCTTTAAAGACTTGATTCTCCCCACACTTAGTTAGCTGTGGTATCGAAATTGTGATTAACTTCGTTGTCGACTTCCATCGGACTATCTATGTAGTGTTTAACTCTGAGACCATTAACCTTAAATTCAATCCCATTTGAATTTATTAATTCTATCGTTCCGTATGGGAAAACTCTTTTGACTATGAATGGTACAGACCATCTTGATTTCAATTTTCCAGGAAATAGCTTGAATCGTGAATTGAAAAGAAGAACTCTGTCTCCTTCTTTAAATTCTTTTGAACTTCTGATTCTTTTATCATGCCATTTCTTCGTTCTTTCCTTATAGATTAATAAATTTTCGTATGCTTCATGTCTTAATTCTTCTAATTCGTTTAATTGACTTAATCGTAGACGTCCGGCTTCATGTAAATCAAGATTACATGTCTTCAAAGCCCAAAATGCTTTGTGTTCAATTTCTACTGGAAGATGACATGCTTTTCCGTAAACGAGTTTAAAAGGTGTGGTTCCAATTGGAGTTTTGTAGGCTGTTCTAAAAGCCCAGAGTGCATCCTCCAATTTTATGGACCATTCCTTCGGATTTGATCCTACGGTTTTTTCTAGAATACGTTTTAAAGCTCGGTTGGTATTTTCAACTTGTCCACTTGTTTGTGGATGATATGCGGTGGAGATTTTATGAGTTACTCCATATCTTTTAAGAACTTTCTCAAGTTGATTATTACAAAAATGAGTTCCCCGATCACTTATTAAAGCTTTCGGTGTTCCAAACCTTGCAAAAAGACGTTTTAAAAAGTTGACTACAACTCGTACATCGTTAATTGGGAGAGCTTGTGCTTCCACCCATTTAGATACATAATCAATGGCAACGAGAATGTAGAGATTATTATGAGATTTTAGAAATGGACCCATAAAGTCAATACCCCAAATGTCAAATACTTCACATACTTGAATGACATTTTGTGGAATTTCATCACGTTGACTTATTTTTCCGGCCCTTTGACAAGCATCACAGGATTTACAAAGAAGGTGTGCGTCTTTGTAAATTGTAGGCCAATAGAATCCAGCATCATAAACTTTTCTTGCTGTGAGTTGAGGCCCATAATGCCCTCCTGTTGGTCCTGTGTGACAATGGTTTAAGATTTTACTAGCTTCATCTCCGAATACACATCGGCATATTATTCCATCTGGATAACTTTTAAACAGATGTGGATCTTCCCAGAAATAGTGTTTTATATCACTGAAGAATTTCTTTCGTTTTTGGTACGATAATCCTTTTTCAAAGAATCCACATACTAAGTAGTTTTCATAGTCTGCAAACCATGGTATTTCATTATAATCTATCTTCAATAGATATTCATCAGGAAAGTTGTCTTGTATGGCCGATTCATTTAGAACTTCTAATTCGGGATTTTCAAGACGAGAAAGATGATCAGCGGCGAGATTTTCTTCTCCTCTTTTATCTCGGATTTCAATATCAAACTCTTGTAAGAGTAAGATCCAACGGATTAATCTTGGTTTAGCATCTTGTTTCGAAAATAGGTATCTAAAAGCAGAATGGTCGGTATAGACCACTGTTTTAGCTAGAACGAGATATGAACGAAATTTGTCAAAAGCAAAGACAATAGCAAGGAGTTCTTTTTCAGTAGTTGTGTAATTCGTTTGTACTCCTTGTAACATCTTACTAGCATAATATATAGGTTGAAATCGTTTTTCAATCCTTTGTCCTAAAACGGCTCCCATTGCAAAATCACTTGCATCGCACATTAGTTCAAACGGTAAATTCCAATTTGGTGTTATCATGATTGGTGCATTAGTGAGTTTCTCTTTAAGAATATTAAAAGATTTGATACATTCCTCTGAAAAGATGAATGGGGCATCCTTTTCTAGGAGTTTATTCATAGGAGTGGCAATTTTAGAAAAATCTTTAATGAAACGTTGGTAAAAACCGGCATGTCCTAGAAAACTCCTAACTCCTCTAACATTGGTGGGATGTGGAAGTTTAGCAATTACATCTACTTTAGCTCTGTCCACTTCAATTCCTTCCTTTGAAATTTTATGACCAAGAACGATGCCTTCTTTAACCATGAAATGGCATTTCTCACAATTAAGTACTAGATTTGATTGTTTGCATCTAATAAGCATTCGTTCAAGATTAGCTAGACATGATTCAAATGTATCATCGAAGACTGAAAAGTCATCCATGAAAACTTTCATGCATTCTTCTATCATGTCGTGAAAAATCGCCATCATGCACCTTTGAAAGGTTGCAGGGGCGTTGCAAAGTCCAAATGACATGCGTTTGTAAGCAAAAGTACCATAAGGGCACGTGAATGTGGTTTTCTCTTGGTCCTCGGGTGCTATTGGAATTTGAAAATATCCGAAAAAACCATCAAGAAAACAATAGTAATTGTTTCCGGCTAATCTTTCTAACATTTGATCAATGAAAGGTAAGGGAAAGTGATCTTTTCTGGTGGCGTCATTTAATTTTCTATAATCAATACATACACGCCATCCTGTTACAGTCCTAGTAGGAATAAGCTCATTTTTCTCATTTGTAATAACAGTCATGCTGTAGTGACCCGAACTTTTCCATGTTTATATATATTAATTGAGATTGATATTTACATGATTAAATGTTTCCAACATGTTAAGCAATCAAACTTGTTAAGACTTGATTAATTGAAATATGTTTCATATAGACAATTGACCACCCAAATTGACCGGTGATTCACGAACGTTAAAACTTGTAAAAACTATATGATGACATATATATGGATATATATATAGTTAACATGATACTATGATAAGTAAACATATCATTAAGTATATTAACAATGAACTACGTATGTAAAAACAAGACTACTAACTTAATGATTTTTAAACGAGACATATATGTAACGATTATCGTTGTAAAGACATTTAATGTATATATATCATATTAAGAGATATTCATACATGATAATATCATGATAATATAATAATTTAAAATCTCATTTGATATTATAAACATTGGGTTAACAACATTTAACAAGATCGTTAACCTAAAGGTTTCAAAACAACACTTACATGTAACGACTAACGATGACTTAACGACTCAGTTAAAATGTATATACATGTAGTGTTTTAATATGTATTTATACACTTTTGAAAGACTTCAATACACTTATCAAAATACTTCTACTTAACAAAATGCTTACAATTACATCCTCGTTCAGTTTCATCAACAATTCTACTCGTATGCACCCGTATTCGTACTCGTACAATACACAGCTTTTAGATGTATGTACTAGTGGTATATACACTCCAATGATCAGCTCTTAGCAGACCATTTGAGTCACCTAACACATGTGGGAACCATCATTTGGCAACTAGCATGAAATATCTCATAAAATTACAAAAATATGAGTAATCATTCATGACTTATTTACATGAAAACAAAATTACATATCCTTTATATCTAATCCATACACCAACGACCAAAAACACCTACAAACACTTTCATTCTTCAATTTTTTTCATCTAATTGATCTCTCTCAAGTTCTATCTTCAAGTTCTAAGTGTTCTTCATATATTCTACAAGTTCTAGTTACATAAAATCAAGAATACTTTCAAGTTTGCTAGCTCACTTCCAATCTTGTAAGGTGATCATCCAACCTCAAGAAATCTTTGTTTCTTACAGTAGGTTATTATTCTAATACAATGTAATAATCATATTCAAACTTTGGTTCAATTTCTATAACTATAACAATCTTATTTCAAGTGATGATCTTACTTGAACTTGTTTTCGTGTCATGATTCTGCTTCAAGAACTTCGAGCCATCCAAGGATCCGTTGAAGCTAGATCCATTTTTCTCTTTTCCAGTAGGTTTATCCAAGTAACTTAAGGTAGTAATGATGTTCATAACATCATTCGATTCATATATTTAAAGCTATCTTATTCGAAGGTTTAAACTTGTAATCACTAGAACATAGTTTAGTTAATTCTAAACTTGTTCGCAAACAAAAGTTAATCCTTCTAACTTGACTTTTAAAATCAACTAAACACATGTTCTATATCTATATGATATGCTAACTTAATGATTTAAAACCTGGAAACACGAAAAACACCGTAAAACCGGATTTACGCTGTCGTAGTAACACCGTGGGCTGTTTTGGGTTAGTTAATTAAAAACTATGATAAACTTTGATTTAAAAGTTGTTATTCTGAGAAAATGATTTTTATTATAAACATGAAACTATATCCAAAAATTATGGTTAAACTCAAAGTGGAAGTATGTTTTCTAAAATGGTCATCTAGAGGTCGTTCTTTCGACTGAAATGACTACCTTTACAAAAACGACTTGTAACTTATTTTTCTGACTATAAACCTATACGTTTTCTATTTAGATTCATAAAATAGAGTTCAATATGAAACCATAGCAATTTGATTCACTCAAAACGGATTTAAAATGAAGAAGTTATGGGTAAAACAAGATTGGATAATTTTTCTCATTTTAGCTACGTGAAAATTGGTAACAAATCTATTCCAACCATAACTTAATCAACTTGTATTGTATATTATGTAATCTTGAGATACCATAGACACGTATACAATGTTTCGACCTATCATGTCGACACATCTATATATTTCGGAACAACCATAGACACTCTATATGTGAATGTTGGAGTTAGCTATACAGGGTTGATGTTGATTCCATAATATGTATAGTTTGAGTTGTGATCAATAATGAGATATGTATACACTGGGTCGTGGATTGATTCAAGATAATATTTATCGATTTATTTCTGTACATCTAACTGTGGACAACTAGTTGTAGGTTACTAACGAGGACATCTGACTTAATAAACTTAAAACATCAAAATATATTAAAAGTGTTGTAAATATATTTTGAACATACTTTGATATATATGTATATATTGTTATAGGTTCGTGAATCAACCAGTGGCCAAGTCTTACTTCCCGATGAAGTAAAAATCTGTGAAAGTGAGTTATAGTCCCACTTTTAAAATCTAATTTTTGGGATGAGAATACATGCAGGTTTTATAAATGATTTACAAGATAGACACAAGTACGTGAAACTACATTCTATGGTTGAATTATCAAAATCGAATATGCCCTTTTTTATTAAGTCTGGTAATCTAAGAATTAGGGAACAGACACACTAATTGACGCGAATCCTAAAGATAGATCTATTGGGCCTAACAAACCCCATCCAAAGTACCGGATGCTTTAGTACTTCGAAATTTATATCATATCCGAAGGGTGTCCCGGAATGATGGGGATATTCTTATATATGCATCTTGTTAATGTCGGTTACCAGGTGTTCACCATATGAATGATTTTTATCTCTATGTATGGGATGTGTATTGAAATATGAAATCTTGTGGTCTATTATTATGATTTGATATATATATATATATAGGTTAAACCTATAACTCACCAACATTTTTGTTGACGTTTTAAGCATGTTTATTTTCAGGTGATTATTAAGAGCTTCCGCTGTCGCATACTTAAATAAGGACGAGATTTGGAGTCCATGCTTGTATGATATTGTGTAAAAACTGCATTCAAGAAACTTATTTTGTTGTAACATATTTGTATTGTAAACCATTATGTAATGGTCGTGTGTAAACAGGATATTTTAGATTATCATTATTTGATAATCTACATAAAGCTTTTTAAACCTTTATTGATGAAATAAAGGTTATGGTTTGTTTTAAAATGAATGCAGTATTTGAAAAACGTCTCATATAGAGGTCAAAACCTCGCAACGAAATCAATTAATATGGAACTTTTTTAATCAATAAGAACGGGACATTTCACATGCCACCCTTCTTAGGCACGCATTGAACTGGGCTTACCCATGGACTATCAGAAATTGGATAAATTAAACCTGCATCAAGCAGTTTAATAATTTCTTTTTTAACAACATCTTTCATATTAGGATTTAGTCTTCGTTGGCGTTGCACATATGTTTTATGACCTTCTTCCATAAGGATTTTATGTGTGCAATACGAAGGACTTATTCCTTTGATATCATGAATTTTCCATGCAATGGCTGGTTTATGAGCTTTCAACACAGAAATGAGTTGAGATTTTTCATTTTCAGTAAGAGAAGACGATATTATTACAGGTAATTCAGATTCACCATATAAATAAGCGTATTTCAAATGGTTTGGAAGTGGCTTTAACTCTAATGTCGGTGGTTCTTCTATCGATGATTTATATCGATATCTATCTTCTTCTTTTAGCATTTAAATTTCTTCTGTTGTTGGTTCATATCCATTAGCTATTAGTGTAGCTAACATTTCAGTTTCATCAATTGGTTCAGTTCCTTCTCCTAAAGAATATTCTCCTGTTCCTTGTAATTCTGGAAATTCTTCTAATAATTCTGCATGTGAATCTATAGTTTGAATATAATAACATGTATCATCGGCATATTGCGTTTGTTGCATTACTTTATCAACTGAAAAGGTAACACTCTCGTCCTCTATACTTAGCGTCAGTTTCTTACCAAACACGTTTATCATTGCTTTAGCCGTGTTTAAGAATGGTCTTCCTAATATGAGAGGAACTTGTGAATCTTCTTCCATATACAGAACAACAAAATCTACTGGAAATACTAAAGTACCAACTTTAACTAGCATGTTCTCCATTATCCCTCTAGGATATTTTATTGATCTATCGGCTAATTGTATACTTATTCTTGTTGGTTTCAATTCTCCAAGGTCTAGTTTAGCGTATAGTGAATACGGCATTAAATTTATACTAGCACCTAAGTCTGCCAATGCTTCTATTGAACTAAGACTACCTAGAAAACATGGAATTGTGAAACTTCCTTTATCAGATAGTTTTTCTGGTATCTTATTCAACAGCACTGCTGAACAATTAGCATTCATAGTAACAGCCGAGAGTTCTTCCATTTTCTTTCTATTTGAGATTAGATCTTTCAGAAATTTAGCATATCTAGGCATTCCTGAAATTACATTAATGAAAGGAAGATTCACATTTATCTGTTTAAACATATCCAAGAATTTGGATTGCTCGGCTTCAAGTTTCTCTTTTTTCATTTTACTCGGGTAAGGAAGTGGTGGTTGGTATGGTTTATGTAACGACCCGGAAATTTCCGACCAAATTTAAACCTTAAACTCTATATGTTTCCGACACGATAAGCAAAAACCTTAATGTTGAGTCTAGAAAGTTTGAAATCTATATTTGGATAACCAGTTACCTTTGACCAAGCACAACGATTCACGAACGTTTACGTGTATACTGATAAATATATATATATATATATATATATATATATAATATACTTATTAATTGATAACGTTAACAAAGTATTAGATATGTAATATTTGGTTTCGATATAAGATTACTATATTTATCGGCGAAAGTAAAAGATAATATATTTCACTACATGTCAAGATATAAGTATTAAGTTTAATATAGTTATTATTTTAGAAATTATGTAATGTCGCGTCTTCTTTAAAAAGGTGTATAGTTTTATAAATATTCAAATGTGTTATTATAAGTAATTACATAACTAATAAAATGTAATAATATTATATTAAATTACGAGTTAAAATATAATACTACGTTCATTATTAATTTTGATATCAGTATTAATAATACTATTAATTTAATATATAGTATTTATATATGAGATTTGATATGTTTAAATAGCTATATCAATATTATTAATATTATAAATTTTTATTATTAGTATTATTATTATTATTGAAATTAACCCTAATATAAATATATATCATTATTTTTTTGTTATTTATATGATTTTTATTATTGAATAAAATTTATATCATTCTAATTATTAGTATTATTAATCCATTTAATTATTAGATTTTTTTTTAGCATTTGTATAAATTAATTATTAGTATTAATATTATTATTAATATCTGTATACATTCATAAACAGATACATATATTACAATTATATAGGTACAGCTTTATAATTTATACCAAGATATACTACAAACATATATTTTATACAATTATATAATTTATACAATTATATAATTTTTATACAGAATTATACACTCGTATTCAGTCACTGATCGCTGTCCAACTGTTAAATTTGTCTCTTAAATTGGTAACAAAATAGCCATCAACAGATCCATAATACAAATCAGAATCGTTTTTTTTATCTGCTTCTTATTGTTTTTTTTTTCTGTTGGAATAAAGATTTTCGATCTCTTCTATTATAAGACTCGGTGCACTTCAGTCATTATGAGATACCAGTTAACTCCACAATATCATTTATCAATTTTAAATACCTTCACCAGTTTTTATTTAATGAAATTAATCAGAAAAATGAGGAATACAGACTGTGTACCCTGTTCTTGCTTCGTTTTTACAAAATCAAGATTTCGAAACACAATTAAAAATCCTTAAATACAGTTTGTTTAGGAATCAAGTACTCAACCTATCTGGAAAATCTGAGGTCTCAATTCTTTCTATCAATCTCCAATTTTAGAGACAAAGTTTGAGTTTCAAAAGTTAACTGAATCATTCTCGATGAAATTCGAATTTGTTTCAGTGTTTCCTGTTAAATTGTTTGTGGAGAAAGTTTTTAGATAGGATTTTCAATCTATTTCATGTTGTAACTTCAACCTAAAAGTTTATAGAATTTAAAATCAAGGATCGAGTTCCTCAATTTTTTTTTACGAATACAGTGACTAAATTTTTTTTTTTTTATTTATTGCTCCTGATAAAACCATTCAATAATTAACTGGGTGATTTTATTTCGCCTTCACATCTTAAATTCAAAAGATTACTTGATACATACATGGTATCCTGATCGATTGCTGTTAAAAAAGAAAGAGAAGAGTGTGTAAACAGACAAGGACGGTTTAAATAAATTTAGAAAGGATATTAATCAGGAAAAACAGAAACAGAGAAGTGGTTATGAGTGTTTGCGGGTTAGCGTGAGGTCTTAGGTTCGATCCCAGCTGGTGACAAATCTTTTTAAAACCGATTTTGAGGTTCGTGAATCCGAGGCTAACCTTATACTTGATCAATGATGTTATATGTATTTTTACTACAAAATACAGTATGGTGAGTATATAGTCCCTTTTAAACTTTAAATATTTTGGGCTGAGAATACATGCGCTGTTTTTATAAATGATTTACGTTATGGACACAAGTGATTAAAAATGATATTCTGCGGATTGATGTGCTAGGTAATTTAGTTATATGTTATTATAGCATGTAAGCGCGAATCCTAAAGATAGATCTATCGGGTTTAACACCCCCATCCAGTAGGCTGCACTAGACATAAGAACTAGTGGGCGGATGTTTAGTACTTCGAGGATTATTTATACACTTGCGAGTGTACATATCCATCTTTGCGAAGATGACTTATTATATTATTGTTAAGGTTGGTTACTGAGGCCTCAACATAAGCAGAATGATTTTATACACTTGCGAGTGTATTATATTTTTATATATGAAATCTTGTGGTCCATAGTTATAACACTGCTAGCATCAAACCTGTATATCTCACCAACTTTATGTTGACATTTTAAAGCATGTTATTCTCATGTACGAATTAAGTCTTCCGCTGTGCAATTGCTCATGATAAGGACATTACTTGGAGTCGATCATCGCAATGGGACCAAATGTTGATGACTTCGTCCAGGAGGATTAGGACGGGTTGTTAAAGTTGGTATCAGAGCGTTGGTCTTAGCGAACCAGGTCTCCCATTAGTGTGTCTAACTGGTAGTTGTTAGGATACATTAGTGAGTCTGGACTTTGACCGTGTTTGCCTGTCAAAAGTTTTGCTTATCATCTCTAGTCGGAAATCATCTGCTTATCATCCTTAGGAAATTATCTGCTCATCAATCTTAAGTCTAAACACGTCTTACTGCATTTAGTGCATTGATAGTGTATAGACTAGAATTCATATTTTAGCGTATCTGATAATTTATATCTTAGCGCATCTGTAGACTTGCTTGTCATATGCCGTAGGTTCCTCTGTAGGCTACGAAATCTTTGGTATTATATATAGATATTCTATGAAGTTAGAATATCATCTTCTATTCGAAAATTATCTCACATCGAAGATTCATTCCATCCACCAAATTATTCTTTTGACGATGAACCTGAAGCACTTACCGGCAAACCTGTTCGAGAAACCATTTTCTCTCTCATTTATTTAAAATAGCTCGTCACGGTTATATACTATTCCACATTTTGAATCTTATTCATCCGCTCGCTTCAACCGTCAATTATCCCGATGTACTAGCAGGAGTTAACGAATTTTCGCGCTCGCGTAACGATTTTGGAGAACATTGTGCGAAGGATACCAACATTAGCAGCAGCACCGGCAGCATAACCAGTATCGCCAGAAACATCAACATCACAATCTTCGGTATCAGCATTTTCATCAGCATCAACAGCGTCACCATCATCAACGACGACAGTACTCTTATCATCCCCAAACCACAACCGCGTCATAAACCCTAACGTCACAAACTATACCTCGAGCATAAACACCGTTCTACATATCGTTCTACATCGACTATCTTCGCTTTACGTATCATTCTACCTCATATATCTTCGTTCGACATGGTGACTATGTAATCTTTAATGTTTTAGAGATCATGTAATCCAGTATTAACGATAAATCAAATGAGTATAATATCTTATTGACTCATTAAATCCATGATTACATTCGACGAAAATATATATGCAAGTATATTTTCATAAAGATTGTAATAACAAATTTCTTTCGTACAAACTGTTAATGATGAAAATATTTTAACGGGTGGGTAGTACCCGAGGAATATTTAGAATTCACATTAATAAGTTACGTTGTACATTCTCTGAATCTGATTCAACGGTCATTTGCTATCCTACTTACAACCACCGATATACGTATCCGTTTATCCCAGATTAATCATCTCCATTTAAATTTCATATTTGGATTTTACCTACCCGAATCCAACAAGTGGCATAAAGAAGAAATATTGGACAACTTAAAAATTGTTAGAAACACACGAATTAACTAATTAAAAATCTGTTAAGGATTCCACGCTAACTGTTCCGGCTAACTTTTCCCAGCTAACTGATTAACATTTAATTTATCGCAATTTA
The DNA here is from genome assembly GCF_046630445.1 of Rutidosis leptorrhynchoides. NCBI lineage: Eukaryota > Viridiplantae > Streptophyta > Magnoliopsida > Asterales > Asteraceae > Rutidosis > Rutidosis leptorrhynchoides. Next base: position 173,767,496 of record NC_092333.1, read on the forward strand.
CATTCTCGCAATTTTAATTTCTGCACTGTACATACTGTCGGGACACATGTACAACAATACGTCGGATTAATTCTGAGACAACACGTTGTGCAATGGGTCATGATATATATTTATTTAATTTACGCACTTTAAATAACGGGACGCGTATACAAGGTTTCGACTTATCATATCGACCCATCTATATATATTTCGGAACAACCATAGACACTCTATATGTGAAGGTGGGAGTTGGCTATACAGGGTTGGAGTTGAATCCAAAATATATATATGGTTTGAGTTGTGATCGACACTGAGACCGGTACACGGGTCACGATACGTATTATTTAATTCGAATATTTTATATTTAATTTATACATGAAATCATTGGACTATTGGACAATTGGACTATTCGACTGCTAACTTTGGACAATTAAAATGAATTAAAATGTTGTTTATAACATATGAAACTAAACTAATCTTCAAGTTTGCCACTTGATTTCACCTTAAACCTCATTCGTATCTTGACGATTACAATCCGCGTTTAAACCTATCATGATTCTTAAAAACACCTTGATCGAGAAGTTGAACCAGTCGTACCTCGTCGACGGAAGAAAGATTTATGCATACAGTTATGCACCTGAAAAACTTTCGAAACCGAAGTTATAGTTAAAACGTATCCGCGGCGAATTCCTAATCATTTATTAGCAAAACAACCTTATGATTCCTTTTCAAAGTAGCCAATTTTGTCACTGCTCCAGCAAGTTAACCTCGATTTTTCATCAAGATTTGTCTTATTATAACCTCGATATATATACGTCATTCTTTCGCCGTCGTTACCAGAGAACCTTTTATATTCCATGACATCATCAGCAGAGGTACCAGTAGATCGTCATTCCTTTGGCAAAATCAGCAATCAGTATTCCTAAAATCTCGTAGAACTTCTCCAGTTATATCTACAACGTTTATCCCTAAGAATTTCATACTCCGAATCTCAGAAAAAGAGGAGGTTTGGAACTGGAAAACGGATTGAGCAAAGTATGAAGGAAGATGTGGATAAATCACAAGAACTGAATCTGCTTTCAAAGAATCCAAATGATTCAGTGCCAGCTGAAATCATTAGTAAGAACCCTACTTCTTATTCTAAATCCTTCCAGATGATATTCTTCATCATCATCATATCTTAGATATTATAAGATATCTTCATATCTTCCGTTATACATATTCTCCATATATTTAGAGATATTTTCACAACTATTCTTATCTGAGATCATGTATCTCTCCGTAATATCTGCGTTACAACATAAAAGAAACTGTGTTAGTTTCTAAATTCTGAAACCTTCGAGATTAAAATGTGAATGTTTTGAAGTAGTGTTGGGAACTGATGCATGAATTAGTATAATATAATAAAACTTGATCAACTTCATTATATTACAGTAAGTCATGTTAAGTTCCTAATGGAATGTGATGATTCACAGTACCGTCATCATGTGCCATGTTACACGGCTCTTACATTCTATCTAATCCCCAAACGTATTAGGAACATATCGTCTGGATAGTTCGATATTTTCCAGGATATTCTGGTAATTGGACAAATCAAAATCGTGCCATTACCATTTCTTTCTAAGAGCATTAGCTATGTTTATACCTACGGATTTCGGATCATTACTCGCTTGATTGAAGGACGTGAAGAAGAAACGAAGGGATAATGTCTCGAAATAGAAATTGGAGTATAAATCGCAGCAAATAGAAGAGAGTATTAACTGTGGATGACAATGATTATAGAAGACAGAAGCAGGAACATCGAAGTATGAGGAAAGATATCAAACTCAACAACCACTCAGAAATTACAAACCGTGTATATCAATACGTATTGCAACGTAAAGACACGGGAGAATTAGAAAACATTAAAATTCCAAGAAAATCATAAAAGTGAATAGATTCATCTGGCGGCGGATGAAAGAGAAGAATGAAAGATATGAAAGTTAGAAGAATAATAAGAATCAGGATTGGATGAAGCATATTAAGGAATACGTAGAGGAAGAAAGAATAGAAGGTGTGGAGAATAAGGAAACGTATGAGGTAGATTTATAGTGAAATATTCGACAGAGAAATCAAAACAGATTGCCACATTAAATCCAAGAAGATTCTGATCCCTAAAGAGCCAAATCTTGTTACATAAGATTTTCTTTAAATCCCTTAAATTCTGGAAATCAATCCCAATCACGTCATCGGTTAAAACAATTCCATATTCACTCATTTCATTCTTTTGTGATAGCTTCACTCGTACGCCTTACATAATCGAATCGTTTTATCTAAATCTCTCAATAATGATAAAACTTCATAATTACCTCTTATTCGTCATGAAAACATTCCTATTGTTATTTATGACAACCTCTACCAAATTTCGAGGACGAAATTTCTTTAACGGGTGGGTACTGTAACGACCCGGAAATTTCCGACCAAATTTAAACCTTAAACTCTATATGTTTCCGACACGATAAGCAAAAACCTTAATGTTGAGTCTAGAAAGTTTGAAATCTATATTTGGATAACCAGTTACCTTTGACCAAGCCCAACGATTCACGAACGTTTACGTGTATACTGATAAATATATATATAATATATACTTATTAATTGATAACGTTAACAAAGTATTAGATATGTAATATTTGGTTTCGATATAAGATTACTATATTTATCGGCGAAAGTAAAAGATAATATATTTCACTACATGTCAAGATATAAGTATTAAGTTTAATATAGTTATTATTTTAGAAATTATGTAATGTCGCGTCTTCTTTAAAAAGGTGTATAGTTTTATAAATATTCAAATGTGTTATTATAAGTAATTACATAACTAATAAAATGTAATAATATTATATTAAATTACGAGTTAAAATATAATACTACGTTCATTATTAATTTTGATATCAGTATTAATAATACTATTAATTTAATATATAGTATTTATATATGAGATTTGATATGTTTAAATAGCTATATCAATATTATTAATATTATAAATTTTTATTATTAGTATTATTATTATTATTGAAATTAACCCTAATATAAATATATATCATTATTTTTTTGTTATTTATATGATTTTTATTATTGAATAAAATTTATATCATTCTAATTATTAGTATTATTAATCCATTTAATTATTAGATTTTTTTTTAGCATTTGTATAAATTAATTATTAGTATTAATATTATTATTAATATCTGTATACATTCATAAACAGATACATATATTACAATTATATAGGTACAGCTTTATAATTTATACCAAGATATACTACAAACATATATTTTATACAATTATATAATTTATACAATTATATAATTTTTATACAGAATTATACACTCGTATTCAGTCACTGATCGCTGTCCAACTGTTAAATTTGTCTCTTAAATTGGTAACAAAATAGCCATCAACAGATCCATAATACAAATCAGAATCGTTTTTTTTATCTGCTTCTTATTGTTTTTTTTTCTGTTGGAATAAAGATTTTCGATCTCTTCTATTATAAGACTCGGTGCACTTCAGTCATTATGAGATACCAGTTAACTCCACAATATCATTTATCAATTTTAAATACCTTCACCAGTTTTTATTTAATGAAATTAATCAAAAAAATGAGGAATACAGACTGTGTACCCTGTTCTTGCTTCGTTTTTACAAAATCAAGATTTCGAAACACAATTAAAAATCCTTAAATACAGTTTGTTTAGGAATCAAGTACTCAACCTATCTGGAAAATCTGAGGTCTCAATTCTTTCTATCAATCTCCAATTTTAGAGACAAAGTTTGAGTTTCAAAAGTTAACTGAATCATTCTCGATGAAATTCGAATTTGTTTCAGTGTTTCCTGTTAAATTGTTTGTGGAGAAAGTTTTTAGATAGGATTTTCAATCTATTTCATGTTGTAACTTCAACCTAAAAGTTTATAGAATTTAAAATCAAGGATCGAGTTCCTCAATTTTTTTTTACGAATACAGTGACTAAATTTTTTTTTTTATTATTTATTGCTCCTGATAAAACCATTCAATAATTAACTGGGTGATTTTATTTCGCCTTCACATCTTAAATTCAAAAGATTACATGATACATACATGGTATCCTGATCGATTGCTGTTAAAAAAGAAAGAGAAGAGTGTGTAAACAGACAAGGACGGTTTAAATAAATTTAGAAAGGATATTAATCAGGAAAAACAGAAACAGAGAAGTGGTTATGAGTGTTTGCGGGTTAGCGTGAGGTCTTAGATTCGATCCCAGCTGGTGACAAATCTTTTTAAAACCGATTTTGAGGTTCGTGAATCCGAGGCTAACCTTATACTTGATCAATGATGTTATATGTATTTTTACTACAAAATACAGTATGGTGAGTATATAGTCCCTTTTAAACTTTAAATATTTTGGGCTGAGAATACATGCGCTGTTTTTATAAATGATTTACGTTATGGACACAAGTGATTAAAAATGATATTCTGCGGATTGATGTGCTAGGTAATTTAGTTATATGTTATTATAGCATGTAAGCGCGAATCCTAAAGATAGATCTATCGGGTTTAACACCCCCATCCAGTAGGCTGCACTAGACGTAAGAACTAGTGGGCGGATGTTTAGTACTTCGAGGATTATTTATACACTTGCGAGTGTACATATCCATCTTTGCGAAGATGACTTATTATATTATTGTTAAGGTTGGTTACTGAGGCCTCAACATAAGCAGAATGATTTTATGCACTTGCGAGTGTATTATATTTTTATATATGAAATCTTGTGGTCCATAGTTATAACACTGCTAGCATCAAACTTGTATATCTCACCAACTTTATGTTGACATTTTAAAGCATGTTATTCTCAGGTACGAATTAAGTCTTCCGCTGTGCAATTGCTCATGATAAGGACATTACTTGGAGTCGATCATCGCAATGGGACCAAATGTTGATGACTTCGTCCAGGAGGATTAGGACGGGTTGTTAAAGTTGGTATCAGAGCGTTGGTCTTAGCGAACCAGGTCTCCCATTAGTGTGTCTAACTGGTAGTTGTTAGGATACATTAGTGAGTCTGGACTTTGACCGTGTTTGCCTGTCAAAAGTTTTGCTTATCATCTCTAGTCGGAAATCATCTGCTTATCATCCTTAGGAAATTATCTGCTCATCAATCTTAAGTCTAAACACGTCTTACTGCATTTAGTGCATTGATAGTGTATAGACTAGAATTCATATTTTAGCGTATCTGATAATTTATATCTTAGCGCATCTGTAGACTTGCTTGTCATATGCCGTAGGTTCCTCTGTAGGCTACGAAATCTTTGGTATTATATATAGATATTCTATGAAGTTAGAATATCATCTTCTATTCGAAAATTATCTCACATCGAAGATTCATTCCATCCACCAAATTATTCTTTTGACGATGAACCTGAAGCACTTACCGGCAAACCTGTTCGAGAAACCATTTTCTCTCTCATTTATTTAAAATAGCTCGTCACGGTTATATACTATTCCACATTTTGAATCTTATTCATCCACTCGCTTCAACCGTCAATTATCCCGATGTACTAGCAGGAGTTAACGAATTTTCGCGCTCGCGTAACGATTTTGGAGAACATCGTGCGAAGGATACCAACATTAGCAGCAGCACCGGCAGCATAACCAGTATCGCCAGAAACATCAACATCACAATCTTCGGTATCAGCATTTTCATCAGCATCAACAGCGTCACCATCATCAACGACGACAGTACTCTTATCATCCCCAAACCACAACCGCGTCATAAACCCTAACGTCACAAACTATACCTCGAGCATAAACACCGTTCTACATATCGTTCTACATCGACTATCTTCGCTTTACGTATCGTTCTACCTCATATATCTTCGTTCGACATGGTGACTATGTAATCTCTAATGTTTTAGAGATCATGTAATCCAGTATTAACGATAAATCAAATGAGTATAATATCTTATTGACTCATTAAATCCATGATTACATCCGACGAAAATATATATGCAAGTATATTTTCATAAAGATTGTAATAACAAATTTCTTTCGTACAAACTGTTAATGATGAAAATATTTTAACGGGTGGGTAGTACCCGAGGAATATTTAGAATTCACATTAATAAGTTACGTTGTACATTCTCTGAATCTGATTCAACGGTCATTTGCTATCCTACTTACAACCACCGATATACGTATCCGTTTATCCCAGATTAATCATCTCCATTTAAATTTCATATTTGGATTTTACCTACCCGAATCCAACAAGTGGCATAAAGAAGAAATATTGGACAACTTAAAAATTGTTAGAAACACACGAATTAACTAATTAAAAATCTGTTAAGGATTCCACGCTAACTGTTCCGGCTAACTTTTCCCAGCTAACTGATTAACATTTAATTTATCGCAATTTACATTCTCGCAATTTTAATTTCTGCACTGTACATACTGTCGGGACACATGTACAACAATACGTCGGATTAATTCTGAGACAACACGTTGTGCAATGGGTCATGATATATATTTATTTAATTTACGCACTTTAAATAACGGGACGCGTATACAAGGTTTCGACTTATCATATCGACCCATCTATATATATTTCGGAACAACCATAGACACTCTATATGTGAAGGTGGGAGTTGGCTATACAGGGTTGGAGTTGAATCCAAAATATATATATGGTTTGAGTTGTGATCGACACTGAGACCGGTACACGGGTCACGATACGTATTATTTAATTCGAATATTATATATTTAATTTATACATGAAATCATTGGACTATTGGACAATTGGACTATTCGACTGCTAACTTTGGACAATTAAAATGAATTAAAATGTTGTTTATAACATATGAAACTAAACTAATCTTCAAGTTTGCCACTTGATTTCACCTTAAACCTCATTCGTATCTTGACGATTACAATCCGCGTTTAAACCTATCATGATTCTTAAAAACACCTTGATCGAGAAGTTGAACCAGTCGTACCTCGTCGACGGAAGAAAGATTTATGCATACAGTTATGCACCTGAAAAACTTTCGAAACCGAAGTTATAGTTAAAACGTATCCGCGGCGAATTCCTTATCATTTATTAGCAAAACAACCTTATGATTCCTTTTCAAAGTAGCCAATTTTGTCACTGCTCCAGCAAGTTAACCTCGATTTTTCATCAAGATTTGTCTTATTATAACCTCGATATATATACGTCATTCTTTCGCCGTCGTTACCAGAGAACCTTTTATATTCCATGACATCATCAGCAGAGGTACCAGCAGATCGTCATTCCTTTGGCAAAATCAGCAATCAGTATTCCTAAAATCTCGTAGAACTTCTCCAGTTATATCTACAACGTTTATCCCTAAGAATTTCATACTCCGAATCTCAGAAAAAGAGGAGGTTTGGAACTGGAAAACGGATTGAGCAAAGTATGAAGGAAGATGTGGATAAATCACAAGAACTGAATCTGCTTTCAAAGAATCCAAATGATTCAGTGCCTGCTGAAATCATTAGTAAGAACCCTACTTCTTATTCTAAATCCTTCCAGATGATATTCTTCATCATCATCATATCTTAGATATTATAAGATATCTTCATATCTTCCGTTATACATATTCTCCATATATTTAGAGATATTTTCACAACTATTCTTATCTGAGATCATGTATCTCTCCGTAATATCTGCGTTACAACATAAAAGAAACTGTGTTAGTTTCTAAATTCTGAAACCTTCGAGATTAAAATGTGAATGTTTTGAAGTAGTGTTGGGAACTGATGCATGAATTAGTATAATATAATGAAACTTGATCAACTTCATTATATTACAGTAAGTCATGTTAAGTTCCTAATGGAATGTGATGATCACAGTACCGTCATCATGTGCCATGTTACACGGCTCTTACATTCTATCTAATCTCCAAACGTATTAGGAACATATCGTCTGGATAGTTCGATATTTTCCAGGATATTCTGGTAATTGGACAAATCAAAATCGTGCCATTACCATTTCTTTCTAAGAGCATTAGCTATGTTTATACCTACGAATTTCGGATCATTACTCGCTTGATTGAAGGACGTGAAGAAGAAACGAAGGGATAATGTCTCGAAATAGAAATTGGAGTATAAATCGCAGCAAATAGAAGAGAGTATTAACTGTGGATGACAATGATTATAGAAGACAGAAGCAGGAACATCGAAGTATGAGGAAAGATATCAAACTCAACAACCACTCAGAAATTACAAACCGTGTATATCAATACGTATTGCAACGTAAAGACACGGGAGAATTAGAAAACATTAAAATTCCAAGAAAATCATAAAAGTGAATAGATTCATCTGGCGGCGGATGAAAGAGAAGAATGAAAGATATGAAAGTTAGAAGAATAATAAGAATCAGGATTGGATGAAGCATATTAAGGAATAAGTAGAGGAAGAAAGAATAGAAGGTGTGGAGAATAAGGAAACGTATGAGGTAGATTTATAGTGAAATATCCGACAGAGAAATCAAAACAGATTGCCACATTAAATCCAAGAAGATTCTGATCCCTAAAGAGCCAAATCTTGTTACATAAGATTTTCTTTAAATCCCTTAAATTCTGGAAATCAATCCCAATCACGTCATCGGTTAAAACAATTCCATATTCACTCATTTCATTCTTTTGTGATAGCTTCACTCGTACGCCTTACATAATCGAATCGTTTTATCAAAATCTCTCAATAATGATAAAACTTCATTATTACCTCTTATTCGTCATGAAAACATTCCTATTGTTATTTATGACAACCTCTACCAAATTTCGAGGACGAAATTTCTTTAACGGGTGGGTACTGTAACGACCCGGAAATTTCCGACCAAATTTAAACCTTAAACTCTATATGTTTCCGACACGATAAGCAAAAACCTTAATGTTGAGTCTAGAAAGTTTGAAATCTATATTTGGATAACCAGTTACCTTTGACCAAGCCCAACGATTCACGAACGTTTACGTGTATACTGATAAATATATATATAATATATACTTATTAATTGATAACGTTAACAAAGTATTAGATATGTAATATTTGGTTTCGATATAAGATTACTATATTTATCGGCGAAAGTAAAAGATAATATATTTCACTACATGTCAAGATATAAGTATTAAGTTTAATATAGTTATTATTTTAGAAATTATGTAATGTCGCGTCTTCTTTAAAAAGGTGTATAGTTTTATAAATATTCAAATGTGTTATTATAAGTAATTACATAACTAATAAAATGTAATAATATTATATTAAATTACGAGTTAAAATATAATACTACGTTCATTATTAATTTTGATATCAGTATTAATAATACTATTAATTTAATATATAGTATTTATATATGAGATTTGATATGTTTAAATAGCTATATCAATATTATTAATATTATAAATTTTTATTATTAGTATTATTATTATTATTGAAATTAACCCTAATATAAATATATATCATTATTTTTTTGTTATTTATATGATTTTTATTATTGAATAAAATTTATATCATTCTAATTATTAGTATTATTAATCCATTTAATTATTAGATTTTTTTTTAGCATTTGTATAAATTAATTATTAGTATTAATATTATTATTAATATCTGTATACATTCATAAACAGATACATATATTACAATTATATAGGTACAGCTTTATAATTTATAACAAGATATACTACAAACATATATTTTATACAATTATATAATTTATACAATTATATAATTTTTATACAGAATTATACACTCGTATTCAGTCACTGATCGCTGTCCAACTGTTAAATTTGTCTCTTAAATTGGTAACAAAATAGCCATCAACAGATCCATAATACAAATCAGAATCGTTTTTTTATCTGCTTCTTATTGTTTTTTTTTTCTGTTGGAATAAAGATTTTCGATCTCTTCTATTATAAGACTCGGTGCACTTCAGTCATTATGAGATACCAGTTAACTCCACAATATCATTTATCAATTTTAAATACCTTCACCAGTTTTTATTTAATGAAATTAATCAGAAAAATGAGGAATACAGACTGTGTACCCTGTTCTTGCTTCGTTTTTACAAAATCAAGATTTCGAAACACAATTAAAAATCCTTAAATACAGTTTGTTTAGGAATCAAGTACTCAACCTATCTGGAAAATCTGAGGTCTCAATTCTTTCTATCAATCTCCAATTTTAGAGACAAAGTTTGAGTTTCAAAAGTTAACTGAATCATTCTCGATGAAATTCGAATTTGTTTCAGTGTTTCCTGTTAAATTGTTTGTGGAGAAAGTTTTTAGATAGGATTTTCAATCTATTTCATGTTGTAACTTCAACCTAAAAGTTTATAGAATTTAAAATCAAGGATCGAGTTCCTCAATTTTTTTTTACGAATACAGTGACTAAATTTTTTTTTTTTTTTATTTATTGCTCCTGATAAAACCATTCAATAATTAACTGGGTGATTTTATTTCGCCTTCACATCTTAAATTCAAAAGATTACTTGATACATACATGGTATCCTGATCGATTGCTGTTAAAAAAGAAAGAGAAGAGTGTGTAAACAGACAAGGACGGTTTAAATAAATTTAGAAAGGATATTAATCAGGAAAAACAGAAACAGAGAAGTGGTTATGAGTGTTTGCGGGTTAGCGTGAGGTCTTAGGTTCGATCCCAGCTGGTGACAAATCTTTTTAAAACCGATTTTGAGGTTCGTGAATCCGAGGCTAACCTTATACTTGATCAATGATGTTATATGTATTTTTACTACAAAATACAGTATGGTGAGTATATAGTCCCTTTTAAACTTTAAATATTTTGGGCTGAGAATACATGCGCTGTTTTTATAAATGATTTACGTTATGGACACAAGTGATTAAAAATGATATTCTGCGGATTGATGTGCTAGGTAATTTAGTTATATGTTATTATAGCATGTAACCGCGAATCCTAAAGATAGATCTATCGGGTTTAACACCCCCATCCAGTAGGCTGCACTAGACATAAGAACTAGTGGGCGGATGTTTAGTACTTCGAGGATTATTTATACACTTGCGAGTGTACATATCCATCTTTGCGAAGATGACTTATTATATTATTGTTAAGGTTGGTTACTGAGGCCTCAACATAAGCAGAATGATTTTATACACTTGCGAGTGTATTATATTTTTATATATGAAATCTTGTGGTCCATAGTTATAACACTGCTAGCATCAAACCTGTATATCTCACCAACTTTATGTTGACATTTTAAAGCATGTTATTCTCAGGTACGAATTAAGTCTTCCGCTGTGCAATTGCTCATGATAAGGACATTACTTGGAGTCGATCATCGCAATGGGACCAAATGTTGATGACTTCGTCCAGGAGGATTAGGACGGGTTGTTAAAGTTTAACATAAGGTTTTGCCTTAACTGTGTTATCTTCATTAACCTTTTCAACTAACGGTTCTGTTTCCTTATCTTGTTCAGGTTGTGGTTCTTGTGGAGTAGGAATAGCTTCATTAGAAATTACAGGTATTTCAGGTGGTTTAAGTGTTGTACCACTTCTTGTGGTAATGGCTTTAGCTGTTTCATTCCGGGGGTTAGCATTTGTATCACTAGGTTAACTTCCCGGTTTTCTTTCACCTATTAACCTTGCTAGATTACTTACTTCTTGTTCTAAATTTTGAATAGAAACTTGTTGATTTCTAAATGCTTGAGCATTTTGTTCATTGGTTTGTTTCTGAGATGTGAAAATCTGTGTTTGAGATTCAACTAGCTTCATCATCATATCTTCTAAATTTGGCTTTTTATCATCGGGTTGTGGTTTGTTTTGAAAATTAGGTCTTTGCTGGTTGTAAGTATTGTTGGATACTTGTTGATTACTTGGACCTTGTTGGTTGTTGTATGGAACATTGCGATTATAATTCTGGTTTTGATTGTAAATCGGTCTTGGCGGTTGATAATTATTCTGATAATTATTTCCAGGCCTTTGGTTTAAATATGAAACATTCTCTCTTTGTTCCATTGTTAGCTCAATACTGAGACAATCTTTTGTCAAATGTGGTCCTCCACACTGCTCATAACTAATTCGTATTGAGTGTATATCCTTAGTCATCTTTTCCATTCGTCTCTCAACAGCATCTATCTTTGCGGAAATGGAATCTAAGTCATGGCTAGAATTGGCTCTAGCTGTTTTAGATTATCTAACGATATCTTTTTCTTGGTGCCACTCATGTGAGTGGGAAGCAGTATTATCAATAATTTTGTAAGCATCAGTTTCTGTTTTCTTCATAATAGAACCACCAGCTACTATATCGATGTCTTTCCTTGTAGTGATGTCGCATCCTTGGTAGAATATTTGTACTATTTGACAAGTGTCTAAACCATGTTACGGACATCCTCTCAATAACTTTCCAAATCTTGTCCACGCCTCATATAGAGTTTCATTCGGTTTCTGTGTGAACGTAACAATTTCTCCTTGAAGTCTTACGGCTTTAGATGCCGGAAAGAATTGTTTAAGAAATTTTTCAACTAAAACGTCCCATGTATCAATCGCCCCTTCAGGTAACGATTCCAACCAATATTTGGCTTCTCCCTTTAAAGTCCAGGGAAATAACATGAGATATATCTGTTCATCCTCCACTTCTCGGATTTTAAATAGTGTGCAGATCCTATTAAAGGTACGAAGATGTTCGTTTGGATCTTCCATCGGCGCACCACTAAATTGGCATTGATTAGTTACCATGTGTAGAATTTGTCCTTTGATTTCATAATCTGGCGCATTAATGTCTGGATGAGTAATTGCGTGACCTTGGCCAGTGCGTTTAGCTCGCATTCGGTCTTCCATACTTAGAAGTTCCAGATTCTCCATTATTGAATTTGTTGAATCTGAATCACTAGAGGATTCTGATTTAATGGTTCGTTCCTCAACAATCTCTGTTTGAATGATTGGTGGTTCCAGAGGAAAAATTAATGGTTCAGGATCTATGAATTGTCCCTGAATATTCTCCGGATTCTTAATTGTGAGGTCGGGTTCAAAAAATGGATTATCGAAAATTTGAATTGGAGTACTTGGTCGACTGAATGACGATTCTAAAGGAAAATCAACGGCGACAATATTAGCTAGATGTCTTGATCTGGTTACAGGTGGTGAACGTACAAAAGGTGGTGAACGTCTTGCTCGGTGCATTCACTGAATATCCTATTAGTTTTTAAAAGGAAAGAAAAATTATATAAGTTATCCAATTAATAGACTTTTCTGATTTTGCCCACGTTTCGAATAGCCAAAAGATGCAGCAGAGGGGTAGGATTCGTTTGGTCTCAATATAATTGAGTACTGTTTGGCTCCAATAACCCGGTCCACGTACAAATCCAACTATTACTACGAACCAGAAAATTTTGATGTCTATCAATTTAACCACTTAAAATAAATTTTCGTAATTTTAAGAAGTTTAAATAAGAAATAGAGAAAATTCTAAGTCCTAAAAACTAGAATGGCGAGAAATGAGAAAGAAAAAGAGCGCGTCGGTATTAAATTTGGAGAAATAAGAAAGAAAAAAAAGTGACTTATAAAACTTTAAACACTCGACTAACCCAACCTTATTATTATCACTAACTTAAAATTAAAATTGCAAATTGAGATTACTAATTGGAGTGATAATTGATACATAGGTAAAAGGCGTCGAAAAATAAAAAATATTAAAGTTGCGTCTAAAAATATTAAAGCTTACAAGAAAAACTATATCCCAAATGGCAATATCTTAAAAAGGTACTAAAACTTAAAAAGGCGTCTTAAAATTCTAAAGCACCAAAATCTTAGTCTAAAGAGAAAGCACTTAAGGGATTTTATGGCAAAACTTAAAAATCTAGAAGTAAAAATAATTATGGCAAAAACTATGGATTAAAACTAAATATGAGCGAAAAATACAAAAAATTACGCTAAAACAATTAAAAAGGGACAAAATATAAAAATATATTAAAAGTTGTAAAAAGTACAATTTTTATAAAAATATTATTTTTATATTATTTATTTATTAAAACTATTAATTTTACAATTTAATTAAACTAAATATATAAAATAATTAAAACTAAACTAAATTAATTAATTAACAAAACCTAATTAGGGTTTTTAAATAAATAATAATAATAATTACACGTAATTAATGCAGAATTAGGGCTTCTGCTCGTGTCAGGGTAAGAAAACCCCACGAGTCGCGGAGGTTAAAATTTTAAATGCAAAAATATCGTTCGACAGGTTCTGTAGTTTTTTTTAAAATTATATTTTATATATTTTTCTATTTTTAATAATTATATAAAATATAATAAATAAAAACTTATATTTTAAAAACTAAAATAAAAAAATAGAAATACTTTATAATTTTATAATTAAAAATCTTAAAAATAGATTTATATTTATATATTTTTTTCTTTTTCGGTTTTTAAATTTTTATATTTTTTTAATATTTAAAATGTATTTTTATAAAAACTAAATAAAACTTAATAAAAATTCTCTCTTTTTTTTATGTGTGTGGCGTTTCGCTTCGTCGTTCCCCGGCAGCGGCGCCAAAAAAATACTTGATGTTATGCGATGTGTATATAAAATAGCTTTATTTTTACAACTAAATACTACTAAATACGATACAATTTTACACAAGATATTTATTTATTTATAGAATGGATATACTTAAACCTTGCTACAACACTTATAGGCAGTATACCTAATCGTACAGTAGTGTAGTTTTTAGTAAGTCCGGTTCGTTCCACAGGGATTCTTTTAAACAAAGCTTAACGCTTTATTAGTTTTAATTTATAAAAATACAAATATATATATAAGTAATATTATTATTATAAAGGGGGGTTTTTACCGTTTAATGACCGGTTTGTCGACTTTAAAACTTAGTCGCAGTTAAAACCTAATGTAAAATATTAAAAATAAATATAACTTAATTTAAAGCTTAAAGTAAATAACGATAATGAAATTGCGATAAAATAAAATTGCGATAATTAAAAAGTACGATAATTAAAAGTGCAATTAAATACACTAACAATAAATAAAAGTGCGATAATTAGAAGTGCAATTAAATATAAAATAAAGGAAATTAAATATGAAATAAAATAATTATGCTTATTTAAACTTCCGTAATCATGATGTTTGACGTGTTGATTTTAGTTTTATGCCCATGGGTTAATTGTCCTTTGTCCTGGATTATTCAATATGTCCGTCTAGTTTTTGTCTATAACAGTCCATCCGTCATAAATATAAAGTGCGAGTATCCTCGTTAAATTATCCTTATACCTGAAGTTAAATATTCCAACTAATTGGGGACTTAAACTGTAACAAGGTTTTAGTACTTTGTTATCAATTATGCCAAGTGTCCTTGTACATAATTTCACCTCTGTTTTAATAATTCTAGTGGCTATTAATCCATTCCCGTGTCCGGTTAAATGAACGATTATTCGTACATATAAATACCCCGCCCATCGTGTCCGATCGAGTGTATATGGTTATTTATAGGGACGTCCAATTGTAAATCTTTATATTAAAATTAACAAACTATCATTTAGTTAAACAAATATAAAGCCCATTAATAGCCCAGAGTCTAATTTCCACAAGTGTCGTTCTTTTGTCCAAACCCCAATTATGGTACAAAGCCCAATTACCCAATTTTAGTAATTAGCCCAACATCATGATTACTTCGGTATTAAATAAGCATAATAATAACTTAGCTACGAGACATTAAATTAAAAAGGTTGAACATAACATACAATGATTAAAAATAGCGTAGCGTTACACGGACAGAATTTCGACTTACACCCTTACAACATTCGCTAACATACCCTTATTATTAGAAATTAAAATTAAAATTAAAATTAAAATATAAAAATATATATATATATATATATATATATATATATATATATATATATATATATATATATATATATATATATATATATATATATATATATATATATAGATATATATACGTTTATAGAGAGATTGATAAAAGGATATATGATACGATCAAATTGCGTTAGCTTTTATAGTCATTTTTGTCCAGGGTATCTCCGCGAGTCGCGGTCCCTTTGTACTACAAACTCCGCAAGTCGCGGAGTTCGTAAACCCAGCTCACACAAGTTTGGATCCTAGTCTGCCGACGGTTTTAATATATAAATATATTTTATATATAATTTATATAATTAATCATATATTATATTATATTTATATATATAGTTAACTTGTAATTTTTAGTCCGTTGCGTCGAGCGTTGAGAGTTGACTCTGGTCCCGGTTCCAGATTTTCGAACGTCCTTGCGTACAATTTAATATCTTGTACTTTGCGTTTTGAATCTTGTATTCTTGTAATTTTGAGACGTTTCTTATCAATAATTGGAACCTCTTTGATTGTATTTTATACTTTTGAGCTTTTTGGTCGTTTGCGTCTTCAATTTGTCGAATCTATCTTTTGTCTTCACCTTTTATTATTTAAACGAATATCACTTGTAAATAGAACAATTGAAACTAAAAGCTTGTCTTTCTTGAGGAATAATGCTATGAAATATATGTTTGTTTTTAGCATTATCAATAATCAAAACTGCCTATCCCTATATATGTTTATTAGGATTATGTCATTTCTAAGTGTGTCATTATTTTGATACTTATTTAATTATGAATGTAAGAGCAATATAGCTCCTAAGTGTTAAGTTGTTTAAGTGATGAAAGTTATTAATAAAATATTACGTTTTTGTTATACGTTGCATTATTTAATATCTTTTCAAGTTATTTATATTCAATTCAAAAGAAGTCCGCAAAAGTGCTCCGCAATCATTCAATGATCCTACAATCAAGTAACATCACTCTTTCCCTTATTCTCAATTATGTCATTTATTTATTACTTTCTTTTATTATAAATACAATGAGGACATGTAAGACCCTAATATTTATTATACGGAAGTGTAATTATGCTACATAAAGTGCAGGAAGCATTGTGTAATTAAACAAACCTCAGATTCTGCCCAGACATGGGTGCGCGCCGCGCACGAGCCCCTCGACAGAATTCTGTTTTTTCTATTTTGGGTTTAATGAGGGGCTTTTTGGTCTTTTCACTTGAGGCCGGATGTGAAGCCATATCAGCTGGTTAGATTCAATTTTGGATCACATTTCACATCCATTAACACTCTCAAATCATTCTAGAGAGAGAGGGAGATTTCTAGAGAGAGATTTGGGGTTTTGGAGAAGAAGGAGCTTGAATTGATCAAAGTCTCGGGTTTTAAAGTTGTTCACCTCGTTCCTAGCTACGTTTTGGTGGTTGTGGTAAGTTCTAACTCCGAATTTCATTGTTTGATTTTGATAATCAAGTTAGGGTTTGAACTTAAATTGATGAGAAACCCATTTAAACTCTTGGAGTGAGTTTAGTGATGCTAGTAATCGGGTTTGTTGTTATTGTTGGTAGATTTTGGGTTGGTGAACTAATTGGCCATGATTAGGACTTGAAATTGGGTTTAATCACTTAAGTTAGTGATTATGGAAGTATTGAAACCCATTTAGGGTTATTTGGTTGACTAGTTTTGACTTTGGGTCAAAATTAGGGTTTAGTGATGATTATGACCCAATTGGCGATTTAATGAGGTTTATAAACTTAAAATGGATTAAGTTGAAGTATAAAACCGAGTTAAAGGTGTTTTGGTGTCAAAACTTGTAAATGGTGAGATTTTGACCTTATGGGTCAAAATTAGGGTTTATGGGCAATTTGGAGATTTGTAAGTGTTTAACACTTGTGTTCGGGTTTAATTGGCGTGTTAGGACCATTCTCACTTGTGTTAGTGATTATTGGTTAATTTTGGGCGCGGTTTGTACTTGGAAGTGCATTTGGGTCGAATTTGCACTAAGTGTCAAATTGGGTTGGTTTGTAAATCCAATCTAAGTGTGTTGTTGAATTTGTGATAATGGAATAGGTACTTTCCATTGGCGAGTTGCGGTTTACTTGGAAGCATTCATCAAGGCGACAAGGTGAGTGTTAATATCCTATGTGCATATGTATGTGTAGGATGGGTGCGGGTCGGGTGAAGTGATTCTCGGCTATAGAGCTCACTTCACATATAGATGGATTTGATGGGCTTTTGTATGAGTCCAATTGGCACGGTTGTGCGTTTTGGTTGACCATCTTTGGCGAAGTACGCGTTCGCGTGTACACTATCACACGTGGTTGTGATGTGGATGATATAACCCCAATGGCGAAGGGTTTTGAGTTGGAGAAGTGAATCGCGTGTAGTTCGGATTCACGATGACGCGTGTAGTTCGGTCATCTTATCAAAATGAATCTCGTGTAGTTCGGATTCATGGTGACTCGTGTAGTTCGGTCATCTTATTGAGGTAGTAATCTCGTGTGGTTTCGGATTACTAAGGCTCGTATAGTTCGGCCAACCTTGATGTTGTGAAGATAGTAATCTAGTGTGGTTTCGGATTACTAAGGCTCGTGTAGTTCGGCCAATCTTCATTGTGGTACTTGGTTCTCAGTATTGGGTTAAGGGGTTAACCTTGTGCGTTATATATATATTGTTATATATTAATGTATTGTTGTGGTGTAGCTAACCCTCCGGGTGTAGCTTCTTGGCTTTGTTCACATCGTCGTTGGTGAACTTATAATTGTTGTTGTATCTTTAGCTCGTTGCTTAGAGATCGTACGGTATGCTTAATGTAGTGCCTTATATATGGATGCTTCGGTATGCGGTATTTGTTATTTCGTGGCGTGTCCATTTTATGCATATATATGTATGTAGTATATTTTCACTCACTAAGCGTTAGCTTACCCTCTCGTTGTTTACATTTTTATAGATTTGCATGGATGCGGTTGCTCGGGTAAGCGTGGGACTAGTGGACTCGCGTAGTTGCTTTAGAAGATCTTGCTTTTGGATTGATTAGGATTGGGTAGCGTATCCCCAATCGCCATGCTCGGTCTTTATTTTGTGTTAAAAATCATGTGGTCGAAACTTGTATTTTGTACGAAAGTCGTAAAACGGCCGATGTGGGCCCGGTCTCGTAAAACTCATTTTATTATTGGAACGTGTTAGTTTTAACTAATATAAATTGTTGTGAAAAGCGTTTGGTCTAAAAGTGTCGGGAAGTCGAAGATCTTTTCGCGAAAAACGGACATTTTGATCAGAACTGTCTCAGGCCTTGTGCGCGCCGCGCACCCTCCTGTCCAGTTTAAAAAAAAAAAATTATTCCGCCTTTTTGATTGGTTAACGGGTTGGGTTGTTACAGGACATTGCATAATCTAAGTGTGTGGAGGGAAGTGATTACTCACTTAAAAAGATTAAAAGATACTACAATTTTCCCGAAAAAGTTGAAAATTGGGTACGATTTTAATTTTTTTTTTCAGAAGTATAGAATTCTTAGTCAAACTTATGTCTTAATCTTAATAATAATAATAATAATAGAACTACTCTCAATTTCGAGATCCGATTACTTGTTTAAAATAAGAATTTAAAAAGCCAAAAATTGTGAAACGAGTGCAAACTTATAGCCACTACCATATGGCATAATAAGCATGGACCACTGAGGCAGCAAAAGAGTCCAAATAAGGGCCAATTTTGAAAAAATTTGCCAAGTGTAAAGCTAAATGCTAAGCTTGAAAGCAAAAGAAATTAAAAAGGTTAAAGAGCCCAATGAAAGCCAACAAAAGAAAAGAGTTCCAATGAAAACCATACAATTTTAAAGTTCTAGTTAGAAAACAAAAGAGTCCAATGATGACCAGCTTGTATAAATTTGACTTAATAAACATTAGGACTACTTGTAATCCTTGGTCTGGTTCAGACTAGTTCTTATAAATAATAAACACAAACTTCTTATTAAGACATATATTCAACTTTGTAATTTTTACTTTAATACCCATGATCAAATTTATAAGGTTTACTTGAGGACAAGTAAAGGTTTAAGTGTGGGAAATTTGATAATTCCTAAATTATACAGTTTTTGATAGCATTTTGAGGAGTTATCTTAGTATTTTAAAGACATTTTAATCCTACAACACACTAACATGGGTAAAATGGGAAAAAGGTATTTTTAATGATTTTATCAAATTTATGTATCAAACAGGATCAAAAATAGAGAAAATTGCAGAAAAGGCTGTGAAGCCGCTGGTATGGGGTTGAGGAAGACGCCGACCTGGGGTTGAATACGCCAGAATGTTCTAGAATTTCTGTAAACTTGAAAGAACTTGTTGACCAAGTAAAAAACAAATGAAGCTGACGTCTTCATCCTGAAGCCGCCGGCCTAATGGACACGGTTTCTTAACTTATCGACCAAGTTCAAGTAAAAATGGAAACAAAATTAGAAAGATTTGTCGGATCACTGAAGCCGTCGGCCTTCAACCAAGCCGCCGGCTTAATTATGACAGTTAAAAGATTTGTGCTTGCGGGCTAAGTTAAACTTGCAGAAAGAGTCACCGACCTAAGGCAAGCTGCCGGCTTCCCACTGAAGCCGCCGGCTTGGCCTCTGTTTCTGAATATTATAAATAGAGGTCTCTGGTCTCAGTTTTCATAAGTAATTCAGTAATTCATATTTTAGTAATTCAATAACTGTCATAACCCGTCCTTAACCATAAGAATGAGTTAGATAACGTATGATTTCATTGCGAGGTATTGACCTCTATATGCGACATTTTTAAAAGAACAACTGCATTTATTTTACATTACAAACCATAACTCTTATTTTAATACAAGCTTTAGACAATATAAAGATGATTATCGTTTACCGATAATCTTAGACTTACAAACTTTACATGTGATGATAACAATACGATTTCTAGCATATTTTACATTACAATTCCTCGGATATGCAGTTTTATTTTTGACACAAATATGCATACTCAAGATCTTGCTTAAATTCAACATGTTGCAGCGGAAGCTTTTAGTTATCACCTGAGAATAAACATGCTTAAAACGTCAACATAATGTTGGTGAGATATAGGTTTAATGCCGGCAGCAATATATATAAATATAGACCACAAGATTTCATATATAAACATTTTAATAAAAATATTCTAACTGGTTGAGCACTTGGTAACCATACTTAACATTTAATCACGTCGCATATTCCCTTTATTATGAAATCTTACTACACCGTACCAAGTATAGTCACGAAACGAAGTACTGTGCAACCGTTGAATACTGGTCGTCCAGTCCGGTTGGGGTTGTCAGGCCCGATAGATCTATCAACAGGATTCGCGTTTACAATACCGCTGTAAATAGTAGTTACCAAGCTACAGGGAAGTATGCCAGTGGTACAACTCAACATAGAATATATTTTTCAGTTACTTGTGTCCATATCGTAAAACATAAAATACATGTATTCTCATCCCGAAATGTTTAGAGTTTAAAAGTGGGACTATATACTCACTTTTGCCTTGAAGATATATATATTTTGACTTGGTCTCCGGTTGATATCACGAACCTATCCATATATAGTTTATCAATATATTTCCATTTTAAACAATCGTCACATATATATACTTATTATACTTTTAATAGTTTTAATAATTTCTTAGTCCTTAGTTAGCAGTCCGATGTTAGTAATTCAATTTTAATGGTTCATATTTAGGTGTTTAATAAATAAAACCCCCATCGAAATAAATAAAACCCCATCGTATTTGTATTGTTCGGGATTAATCTTGACCCACGGTACCGGTGTTGTCAAATGACGTGTTGCGTACATAAAGTACCGATGTTGTCAAATGACGTGTTGCGTACAATCATGGGATCTTATGATTAATCTTCTCGTATTGTTTACGGGTGGTCCTGAAATATATAAAATTAAATTATGAGTACATATATATAAAATATCATGTTATTTTAGAAAGATGTGATTCATTTAATTTTTCTCCAATTATTTTCGTGGCTAAACTAGTTTTGGATATCCGATCTTGTTTTGGTCATAGTTTCTTCGTTACAACTCCGTTTTCGTTGGTTCAACTTGCCACTTCCTTGGATCGAGTTCTTCTTTAAGACTATGAACTATAAATACCTTAGTTTGTATTCAAAATCACAGGTCATAGGTCAAACTTTGGTGAAACTTATGAAGTTAATCATTTTCCCTTATGTAAACAACATTAAATGATTATTTTTCTAAAAATACTTATACTTTGAGTTAAATCATGAAATTTTTATGTGTTGTCATATTCATAGTAAATATCATTTTTCCAGAAAATAAACCTCCAATTCAAGGTTCAAAATAGTTTTTAATTATCCAACCCAAAACCGCCCCCGGTTGCACTCCGACGTCGTAAAAACAGTTTTTAAGGTGTTCTTTGAAAAACCAAGTTATACCTTGTTAAATTAGCATATATTTATGATATATTACAGGTCTTGAAGTATTTTAAAAGTTAAGTTAGAAGGATCTATTTAGTTTGCAATCAAGTTTGAAATCATTCAAACTATGTTCTTGTTGTTAAAATTGTATACCATAAAATAAGATAGCTATATATATATGAATCGAATAAAGTTATGAACAAAGTTACTACCTCAAGTTACTTGGACAAGATTGCTGTAAAAGAGAAGTAAAAACCTAGAACCAAAAGAGTGGTGGAGTTGGATGAAAGATTGGAAGTAAACTTGTGTTCTTGGAAGGATTCTTGAAGTGTTTTTGTAAGGGTTTTCCTATGGTGATTAAGTGTTGTTTTTATGGCTAGATCTTCATGGATACTAGCTGAATGGTTATGGGTTTCTTATGACTTGTAAGTAGGTGAATTAGAGAGTAGTTTAGGAGTAGAAATGGTGAGCTAAACATGGCTTGGTGATGGCCATTTAAAACGTGAGCAAGGGGGGAACAAGGACAAATTTCCAAGCTTGTAATCTTGTGTAATTAGTCATACAATCATACAAAGTAATTACCTTATACATAAGGCATGAACAAGGGCTGGTTGGTGGTGATTTGATGTGTATATACTAATAGTAAATACTTATAGAAGCTAGGTATGATACGAGTACATATACTCTAAATATACGTATAGAAATCTTGTGAAAACGGAACGAGGATTCAAATATAGTTATATTTTGTGAATATACT
Organism: Rutidosis leptorrhynchoides; assembly: GCF_046630445.1. NCBI lineage: Eukaryota > Viridiplantae > Streptophyta > Magnoliopsida > Asterales > Asteraceae > Rutidosis > Rutidosis leptorrhynchoides. The sequence continues at coordinate 173,790,530 of NC_092333.1, forward strand.
TATATTGTTTTATGTATTTAAGTCCTTAAAAAGTGATTAAATACATTACATATACGATATATGTATAAACATTATAGGTCATAAGTTTTTATGTCAAATAACGTTACGTATGGTTATTGTTTTGAAAACTTAAATTAGTAGTTTCAAAATATACTTATAACTTATTGTTATTAATACAAAATGAGATATTAAAACATCCTTAGATCATGTTAAATATGTATATATACATATATATACACAAACGTATAATTATCATATATTATATAGTTCGTGATATCATCGGTCAAACTAGACGGTCAAACGTTGTGTAAAACTCTTTTCAAAAACATAAATCTCAACAATTTGGATTGCTTATCATGTTGGTAAGGTTTAATTTATGTAAATATTAATCTTATAAGTATAGATCGATCGAAAAAGTCCGGGTCATTACAGTACCTACCCGTTAAATAAATTTCGTCCCGAAATTTTAAAATCGTACCTATTTTGCGTCATCGGGAAACAAATGCGGGTATTTTTGTTTCATTTGATCCTCTCACTCCCAAGTAAACTCGGGACCTCTTCGTGCATTCCAACGAACTTTAACGATCGGTATGTTGCTCTGCTTGAGCCGTTTAACTTCACGGTCCATGATCTCGATTGGTTCTTCTATGAATTGTAGTTTCTCGTCAACTTGAATTTCTTCAAGAGGAATGGTGAGGTCTTCCTTTGCAAGACACTTCTTAAGGTTTGAGACGTGAAATGTATTATGTACTCCAGCGAGTTGTTGTGGTAACTCGAGTCGATAAGCTACCGGTCCAATGCGTTCGATAATCTTGAACGGGCCTACGTACCTTGGGTTCAGTTTACCCCTTTTTCCGAAACGTATTACACCTTTCCATGGTGACACCTTTAACATAACCATGTCACCGATCTGAAACTCTAATGGTTTCCTTCGAACATCGGCGTAGCTCTTTTGGCGACTACGGGCTGTTTTCAATCTCTCCTTGATTTGTACTATCTTCTCAGTCATTTCGTGTATGATCTCGGGACCAGTTAATTGTCGATCTCCTACTTCATTCCAACAAATAGGAGATCTACACTTCCTTCCGTACAATGCTTCGAATGGCGCAGCTTTAATGCTCGCATGATAACTATTATTATACGAGAATTCTGCTAACGGTAAATACTTATCCCATCCGTTTCCAAAATCGATCACACATGCCCTGAGCATGTCTTCAAGAGTCTGAATTGTTCTTTCACTCTGCCCGTTGGTTTACGGATGATATGCGGTGCTCATATCCAAACGAGTTCCTAGTGCCTCCTGTAGTGATTGCCAGAACTTTGAGGTAAATCTACTATCACGATCAGATATAATGGAAATAGGTATTCCATGCCTTGAAACTATTTCCTTTATATATAATCGTAATAATTTCTCCATTCTATCCGTTTCCTTTATAGGCAAGAAATGTGCAGATTTGGTAAGACGATCAACAATCACCCAAATGGTGTCGTATCCCCAGGCAGTCTTTGGTAACTTCGTGATGAAATCCATGGTAATACCATCCCATTTCCATTCTGGGATTTCTGGTTGTTGAAGTAACCCTGACGGCTTTTGGTGTTCTGCTTTGACTTTGGAACAAGTTAAACACTCCCCAACATATGTTGCAACGTCTGTCTTTAAATTAGGCTACCAATAATGTGTCTTAAGATCTTGGTACATCTTTCCAACTCCAGGATGTATCGAGTATCTTGTCTTATGTGCCTCGTTCAATATCAACTTCCTTAATCCACCCAACTTCGGTACCCAAATACGATTTGCAAAATATCGAATTCCATCTTCCCGCATAATGAGTTGTTTCCCATACTTTTTCATTATTTCATTTCCTATGTTTTCTTTAGTAAGAGCTTCTCGTTGAGCCTCTTTGATTTGTGAGTTGAGATTCATGTGAATTTTTATGTTCATTGCTCGTACTCGAATTGGTTCTCGTTCCTTTCTGCTTAGTGCGTCAGCCACCACATTCGCTTTCCCGGGATGATAACAAATTTCACAATCATAGTCATTTATTAACTCGACCCACCTACGTTGCCTCATGTTCAGCTGTTTCTGATCAAAAATATGTTGAAGGCTTTTATGATCAGTAAACACAGTGCATTTAACCCCATACAAATAGTGTCTCCATATCTTCAATGCAAACACGACTGCTCCCAGTTCTAGATCATGCGTCATATAATTCTGCTCGTGAATCTTCAATTGTCGGGATGCGTATGCAATAACTTTCTTCCGTTGCATAAGAACGCAACCAAAACCTTGTCGCGAAGCGTCACAATATATTTCAAAATCATCGTTCCCTTCTGGTAACGATAAAATAGGCGCCGTAGTTAACTTCTTCTTTAGTAATTGAAATGCACTCTCCTGCTCAGATGTCCATTCATATTTCTTCCCTTTTTGCGTTAACGCTGTCAAAGGCTTAGCTATTCGGGAAAAATCTTGAATAAACCTTCTATAATAACCGGCTAAACCCAAAAATTGGCGTATCTGCGTTGGTGTCTTAGGAGTCTCCCATTTTTCAATGGCTTCAATTTTTGCTGGATCAACCTGAATTCCTTTGCTACTAACAACGTGGCCAAGAAATTGCACTTCTTTCAACCAGAAAGCACATTTAGAAAATTTAGCATATAGCTGTTCTTTTCTCAACAACTCTAATATCAACCTTAAATGCTGCTCATGCTCTTGCTCACTCTTGGAATAGATAAGAATATCATCAATGAAAACGATAACAAACTTATCTAAATATGGACTACAAACTCGATTCATGAGGTCCATGAATACAGCTGGCGCATTTGTCAACCCAAACGGCATGACCAAAAATTCGTAATGACCATAACGTGTCCGAAAAGCAGTTTTCGGTATATCTTCTTCTTTGACGCGTAATTGATGATAGCCCGATCTTAGGTCAATTTTTGAGTACACACATGATCCTTGGAGTTGATCAAATAAGTCGTCAATTCTTGGTAGTGGATACCGATTCTTGATAGTTAACTTATTTAATTCACGATAATCTATACACATCCTAAAAGATCCATCTTTCTTTTTAACAAATAGAATCGGAGCTCCCCACGGTGAAGTACTTGGTCGTATGAATCCACGATCCAGTAATTCTTTTAACTGACTCTGAAGTTCTTTTAACTCGGACGGTGCAAGTCTATATGGAGCACGGGCAACTGGTGCAGCTCCTGGTACTAAATCTATTTGAAATTCTACAGATCTAAATGGAGGTAATCCCGGCAACTCTTCCGGAAAAACTTCAGGAAAATCTCTTGCCACAGGCACGTCGTTGATGCACTTCTCTTTTTCTTTCTTTTCGACTTTATTAACATGTGCTAGAATAGCATAACATCCCTTTTCTAAACACTTCTTAGCTTTCAAACAGCTAATGAGTTTTAGCTTTGAGTTACCCTTCTCTCCATAAATCATCACCGGCATTTTATCCTTACAAGGAATGCGAATTGCCTTCTTGGCACACACAACTTCAGCTCCTACTTTGGACATCCAGTCCATGCCGACTATTACATCAAAACTTCCTAATTCTACGGGTATCAAGTCAATTTTAAACGTTTCTCTGGCTAAATTTATTTTACAATCACGGCAAATTTTATCGGCTTTAATTAGTTTACCATTAGCTAACTCAATCATGTACTTAGCATCTAGAGGTAATGATGAACAATTCAATTTAGCGTAAAAGCCTCTACTCACGTAACTTCTATCGGCACCAGTATCAAATATAATAGATGCGGATAAGTTATTAATGGTAAACGTACCCGTAATAAGCTCCGGGTCTTCACACGCCTCTCTAGCATTAATAACAAATGCTCTTCCACGTGCAGATCCATTATTCTTCTCTGGATTCGGACACTGGCTCTTATAGTGACCTTGTTTTCCACACCCATAACAAGTAATGGTAGCCAAAGCAGTTCTATTTGCATTGGTGGCAGGAGTCTTGGTACCATTTGTATTTGTAACGAGAGCCCTACAATCTTCAGCAAGATGACCCTTTCGATTACATTTGTTGCATACCACATTACAGTAGCCAGAGTGATGTTTGTGGCATCGGTTACATAAAGGATTTTTTCCTTTGTAACCAAAGCTTAAACCACTACCCGCACCTTGCGTGATTTCTTGTTTCTTAAAAGATTGTTGTTGGTTACCTCGATCATAATTTCCATTCCACTTTCTTTTGTTACCTGATACCTTCACATCAGTATTGGATACTTTCTTATCCATGATGACCTGATCCATTAGCTCGTTTGCCATGGTTATAGCTTCATGAATTGTCTTAGGTTTCGATGCTGTAACATTTGCCTTGACCTTTTTGGGCAAACCATCTTTGTACATTTCAATCTTCCGTTCTTCGGTTGGAACCAATTCAGGACATAGCAAAACTAATTCCATGAATCGCTGATTGTAGTTGATGATTTCAGTACCAACAACCTTCAGGCTTCGTAATTCATCTTCCAACTTCCTAACCTCGTTCCTTGGACAATACTCGTTGATTAACATTATTTTGAATTCTTCCCATGGGGTATCATAAGCTACATCTCCTCCTACAGCCTTCACATAATTTTTCCACCACGTGAGTGCACTATCTTGTAAAGTGCACGATGCATACTTGGTCATGTCCTTTTCAACACAAAAACTGATTTTAAACACAGTCTCCATCTTTTCTATCCACCGAGTTAAACCGATTGGTCCTTCCGTTCCACTGAATGATGAGGGCTTGCAAGCTTGAAAAGTCTTGTAGGTACATCCTACACGAGGATTTGGGTTAACTGCAGCAGCTCTTGCAGCTTCGACCCATAACATTCTGTCGTTCACTCGCTGGTTGATGAATTCCTCGACTTCTTGTTCCGTCATTCGATTCAATCGTGCCATTTCCTAATGAAAGAAAATAATTATTCACATGGAATATTATAGATGTAGTGTGTATTTATAGTACATTATAGCTTGTTAACAATATGAACCAGGTATTATTATAAAAGCCTTTTCTTCTTATTAGCATTTTATAATTATATCTAGGGTAGTACCTACCCGTTAATGTTCATACTTAATAGCTTAGTACAGAACCAATTACTACAATCTAAATAATACTTAACCATGGAAAATTATTGCATTTCATACTTCACTATTTTACATATGCTTATCTTACATCGAACATTAAGCAAACCACACTAATAATATTATACAAAACATTATATGATCCCATGGTTTAATACGGCAGCGCATCGTTTGGTCTATTTTCTAGGACGTTTAGGTTCAAGGAATGGCCTAACGCTTATCCTAGCTGTCTGCCTATATTTTGGCTGTGGGGCTGAAGAACTAGATGCCGGGATAGAACGAATAGGAATAGCGGGAATAGGGGTGGCAGTGTCTAGTGGAGTTGGTGCCACATCATCCTTACTAAACTCAGGATTTGAATTTTCTAATTCATTAGCCTTTCGTTTCTTTCCAAGTTTGAACTTGTCTTTCGTAATTTCTTGTATTTCTTCCTCGGGTTCACTTTCCTCCTCGGGTTCACTTTCCGGGTTCTCTATAGTCGGTTCATCCGGAATTTGTGAGTCTTCCCCAAAGATATTATTTTCGTCATCGGATAGGTTAATGACTGGAACACCATCTGAAGATTCTGATTCGGAGTCGCTGAATGTGATGACAAGTTTTGAGCCCGACATCTATCACATAACAACTAACCCATTAGTACTACATAATATTTACATATAAATTTTAACCAACAATGATAAGCAATGGTTTTTAAATCAGACCCGGTCAAAGTCCAGACTTACTAATGTATCCTAACGACTTATCAGTTAGACACACTAATGCAAACCTGGTTCGCTAAGACCACCGCTCTGATACCACATGTCATAACCCGTCCTTAACCATAAGAACGAGTTAGATAACGTATGATTTCATTGCGAGGTATTGACCTCTATATGCGACATTTTTAAAAGAACAACTGCATTTATTTTACATTACAAACCATAACTCTTATTTTAATACAAGCTTTAGACAATATAAAGATGATTATCGTTTACCGATAATCTTAGACTTACAAACTTTACATGTGATGATAACAATACGATTTCTAGCATATTTTACATTACAATTCCTCGGATATGCAGTTTTATTTTTGACACAAATATGCATACTCAAGATCTTGCTTAAATTCAACATGTTGCAGCGGAAGCTTTTAGTTATCACCTGAGAATAAACATGCTTAAAACGTCAACATAAAGTTGGTGAGATATAGGTTTAATGCCGGCAGCAATATATATATATATATATAGACCACAAGATTTCATATATAAACATTTTAATAAAAATATTCTAAGTGGTTGAGCACTTGGTAACCATACTTAACATTTAATCACGTCGCATATTCCCTTTATTATGAAATCTTACTACACCGTACCAAGTATAGTCACGAAACGAAGTACTGTGCAACCGTTGAATACTGGTCGTCCAGTCCGGTTGGGGTTGTCAGGCCCGATAGATCTATCAACAGGATTCGCGTTTACAATACCGCTGTAAATAGTAGTTACCAAGCTACAGGGAAGTATGCCAGTGGTACAACTCAACGTAGAATATATTTTTCAGTTACTTGTGTCCATATCGTAAAACATAAAATACATGTATTCTCATCCCGAAATGTTTAGAGTTTAAAAGTGGGACTATATACTCACTTTTGCCTTGAAGATATATATATTTTGACTTGGTCTCCGGTTGATATCACGAACCTATCCATATATAGTTTATCAATATATTTCCATTTTAAACAATCGTCACATATATATACTTATTATACTTTTAATAGTTTTAATAATTTCTTAGTCCGTAGTTAGCAGTCCGATGTTAGTAATTCAATTTTAATGGTTCATATTTAGGTGTTTAATAAATAAAACCCCCATCGAAATAAATAAAACCCCATCGTATTTGTATTGGTCGGGATTAATCTTGACCCACGGTACTGGTGTTGTCAAATGACGTGTTGCGTACATAAAGTACCGGTGTTGTCAAATGACGTGTTGCGTACAATCATGGGATCTTATGATTAATCTTCTCGTATTGTTTACGGGTGATCCTGAAATATATAAAATTAAATTATGAGTACATATATATAAAATATCATGTTATTTTAGAAAGATGTGATTCATTTAATTTTTCTCCAATTATTTTCGTGGCTAAACTAGTTTTGGATATCCGATCTTGTTTTGGTCATAGTTTCTTCGTTACAACTTCGTTTTCGTTGGTTCAACTTGCCACTTCCTTGGATTGAGTTCTTCTTTAAGACTATGAACTGTAAATACCTTAGTTTGTATTCGAAATCACAGGTCATAGGTCAAACTTTGGTGAAACTTATGAAGTTAATCATTTTCCCTTATGTAAACAACATTAAATGATTATTTTTCTAAAAATATTTATACTTTGAGTTAAATCATGAAATTTTTATGTGTTATCATATTCATAGTAAATATCATTTTTCCAGAAAATAAACCTCCAATTCAAGGTTCAAAATAGTTTTTAATTATCCAACCCAAAACCGCCCCCGGTTGCACTCCGACGTCGTAAAAACAGTTTTTAAGGTGTTCTTTGAAAAACCAAGTTATACCTTGTTAAATTAGCATATATTTATGATATATTATAGGTCTTGAAGTATTTTAAAAGTTAAGTTAGAAGGATCTATTTAGTTTGCAAACAAGTTTGAAATCATTCAAACTATGTTCTTGTTGTTAAAATTGTATACCATAAAATAAGATAGCTATATATATATGAATCGAATAAGGTTATGAACAAAGTTACTACCTCAAGTTACTTGGACAAGATTGCTGTAAAAGGGAAGTAAAAACCTAGAACCAAAAGAGTGGTGGAGTTGGATGAAAGATTGGAAGTAAACTTGTGTTCTTAGAAGGATTCTTGAAGTGTTTTTGTAAGGGTTTTCCTATGGTGATTAAGTGTTGTTTTTATGGCTAGATCTTCATGGATACTAGCTGAATGGTTATGGGTTTCTTATGACTTGTAAGTAGGTGAATTAGAGAGTAGTTTAGGAGTAGAAATGGTGAGCTAAACATGGCTTGGTGATGGCCATTTAAAACGTGAGCAAGGGGGGAACAAGGACAAATTTCCAAGCTTGTAATCTTGTGTAATTAGTCATACAATCATACAAAGTAATTACCTTATACATAAGGCATGAACAAGGGCTGGTTGGTGGTGATTTGATGTGTATATACTAATAGTAAATACGTATAGAAGCTAGGTATGATACGAGTACATATACTCTAAATATACGTATAGAAATCTTGTGAAAACGGAACGAGGATTCAAATATAGTTATATTTTGTGAATATACTTATATTGTTTTATGTATGTAAGTCCTTAAAAAGTGATTAAATACATTACATATACGATATATGTATAAACATTATAGGTCATAAGTTTTTATGTCAAATAACGTTACGTATGATTATTGTTTTGAAAACTTAAATTAGTAGTTTCAAAATATACTTATAACTTATTGTTATTAATACAAAATGAGATATTAAAACATCCTTAGATCATGTTAAATATGTATATATACATATATATACACAAACGTATAATTATCATATATTATATAGTTCGTGATATCATCGGTCAAACTAGACGGTCAAACGTTGTGTAAAACTCTTTTCAAAAACATAAATCTCAACAATTTGGATTGCTTATCATGTTGGTAAGGTTTAATTTATGTAAATATTAATCTTATAAGTATAGATTGATTTAAAAAGTCCGGGTCATTACAATAACTCTGTTAGTTCTTTTTTTAGGGTTTTTCCTAAACCCTTAGATTAGATTTATTCATTGTAATCAAGAATCATTCTAGTTTAATTCGAGTTTCTTACATCTACCTTTTTAAGGTATTATTCTATCTTTACATTATTGTTTAATCTATTTTATTTACTGTAATTGTTTCTATTCGTCTTCTGCTATGAACTAAACGTTCATAGTGGTTACGTGGATGAAAACTGAACTTCATCTGGGAATCAGATGAAGCTGCCAGCCTCACCATCCCAAGCAGCTGGCTTGGCTGGAAGGAAGCCGGCAGCTTCGTGTGCTTTATCCGTACAGTTCTTGGTTCTTTTCCAGATCTGGATGGTCTAGTTTCTGTAATAATGTTTGAACCGTTTCGAATCTGTTTTGCTTAAATACACTTTTTTGCCATGCTTAATGATTAAATAACATGATTTTAGGATTGATTAGTACTTGATCCGATGATCTATTATTCGATTCATGCTACTTGTTTAGATCTAGTCCATCAAACTTGTTAAATTGGATTGCATACAACTAAGTTAAAAAGCTTAATAGTGATAAACTTGTTTAATTGGATTTACGCTTATATAATAAAGTTTAATTTTGTTAGGATTAATCGAAGAACCTTCATTTGGATTTGTTTAATTAATGATTGCATGAGAACTTAATAGTAATTGACTTTCAGCTAGTAACTTGAGTTGATCTACTTGGTGTTTAATAGCTTATATGATTTGTCAGTCTATTTGCATGTTGATCCTTATCACAAGATTGATATATATCATGTAATTGAATTAAATATGCAGAATTAAGATGTTAGTTATGCACATCACATATCTAGCATATGCTTTAAGTCCTACTTGTTGAATGATATGCAACACTTAGCTTAACCTGCTCAGGGATAATAGTTGGTCTATATTATTATTCTGCTTTGTGTTAATATAAGTTTTGAAACTTGCCTAATATGATTCCCGTATGAGTTATTCGTTCATGTAATTGCTTTTATTTTTATCTGTTTATTTTGAATCTTCAATTCCTTGTTTTATTTTATTACTTTGTTTATCTTTCCAAGCATCTCTTTCCTAAGAGATAAGAATCTATCACATAAAAGACATAAAAATCTTTCTTTAATTCTTTAATATGAATTAAACTATTTAAATAAATCAACTCTTATCCGCATCTACGCTCTCTTGGGATGTTAACCTAAATTACCACATCTGATCGGGTTTTGTTGCTCGTTAGGGTGTTAAAGTGTATTAAATAAAAGGTTTTATAAATTTAAAAGTTGAAGAATAAGTTAAGCACTACTGCACACACTTTCAACACATCAATAATCGATGTTTCTGTTGAACAGCAACCCATGACCGATTTTAAGCTCAAAATCTGAGCATTGATCAAAACTACCAGACTTCTGACTGCACTGGGTCAGCAAACCAGAGAAATAGTACCATAGTGGTGGCATATGCTTCCTTAATGGGCTGTGGGCCACAGCACCAGCATATATGATGATCTCAAATACCTCCCTTCTAACATCATCACTGGAAGGTGAAGCAATAAATGGTCCACCAGGCAATTGTAGGGCTCGTCTAATAGCATCGACGGTGACGGAGCAAGTTAGGGTTTCAGTTACCATGCCATGAACACATGGTGTACCCTGTGGAGTGCTAGTCATGGTAGCCGTGTACCAAAATCTGCCTAAACAGGCCAGATATAATCTGGAAGGAACTTCGGTGATAGCTCTAGCAAGTGGAGATTGCCTTATGTACTCGATCATCGTCTCATAGCCCATGTTGGCTTTAGACTTGGGGATTGAGAGGGCATGAGCAGCACTGCCTCTTGATAGGTGAATAAGTGCATGATCTGGTGCATTTGCAGCCTGTACAAGGCTTGGATGCAGGTTGAACAATGGTGCCTGTTCATTCTACTCCTCCGGTGCCGGTGGAGGTTGTTGTTGTTGCAGTTCTGGTTGTTGTTCCTCAGGTTGTTGTTGATGTTATAGTTGTTTCTCAGGTTGGTTCTCAATAGGTTGTGATTGTTGTTGTTGGACTGCCATTGATAAATTTAAAAGATGAATGTTTGAATGATTTGAAGATTTAGGGATTTTTGAGAGAAAAGGTAAATTTGTAAGTTTAATAACCGAAGGTTACTATGGAAAATGAATCACCCTATTTAATCTTTCTGATTGGTGAAAAAGTGCAGGAGAGAGAAAATGGCAACTGTCATCTGTAGGCGCGTGGGTAGACGTGACAGACTGGCATATTTTCGAGGGGACACAGACTGTTGACATGACATTTAATCGTCTTGAACACTCATTCCTCCCATTACGCATTAAATGCAGTCAGTTTTAATTCAAAATTTGAAGTTAAAGACCACAAAATAAAGTTTGTATTAAATACAAAAATTCTTTGTTACATTTAATATGTCGTATATTTAATTTAAATCATTGGGATTAAATGAGTTTCAGTTTTAAGGTATCATTCTACTGTTGTGAGCTATTTATTACTTCATTATGTGCATTGTATAACCATGACATAAAAGACCTTATTGTGCTAATTGTTTGACATGTAGGCAGTAAGTAAAAAAAAACTTGTGACTTACTGGTTTGCCCTACATGTTGTAGAGCCAGCTTACCAACAAAATTGTCTTTTATTTTAGAGTTCAAACATACCCAGCTCAGAGATGAGGTAGTTAAAACGTTTCTCATCTAAGGGCTTTGTGAAAAGATCTGCTAAATGCTAGTCTGTTGAAATGAAGTGAAGCTCCACATCTCCTTTTTTAACATGATCCCTTATGAAGTGATTTCGAACATCAATGTGCTTTGTCCTTGAATGCATCACAGGATTGTTGGTAATGGCAATTGCACTGGTGTTATCACAGTAGATTGGAGTTTTTGTAACATGAACACCATAGTCCTTCAGCTGGCTTTGCATCCACAGTACCTGAGCAGTACAGCTCCAAGCAGAAACATATTCTGCCTCAGCAGTCGATGTGGACACAGTATTTTGCTTTTTGCTCGTCCAACTGACTAGCCTACCACCCAGTAACTAGCAACCACCAGTAGTACTTTTCTTGTCTATTTTACATCCTACAAAATCAGCATCTAAATACCCAATTAGTTCAAAATCATGGTCTTTGGGATACTAAAGACCACGTTTGGCAGTAGCTTTCAGATACCTAAATATCCATTTTACTGCCAGCAGATGTGACTCTTTTGGATCGGCTTGATATCTGGCACACAGATATGTGGCAAACATAATATCTGGTCTGTTGGCTGTGAGATAAAGTAGGGACCCAATCATACCTCTATATTCAATGATATTGACTGGTTCACCATTGGGATCAGCATCTATTTTGATAGATGCTGCCATTGAAGTCCTTATATCTTTAAACAGGTCTGACCAAATTTCTTTAACATATCTTTGATATATTTATCATGACTTATAAAAATCCCATCATCAAGTTGTTTAATTTGCAATCCTAAAAAGTGTTGCAAATCTCTTTGTAAACTCATTTCATATGTCTTTGACATAAGTTTTGAAAAATCTTGACAATAATTTTCATTTTTAGATCCATAAATAATATCATCCACATATATCTGTACCAGCAAGAGATCACCCACATATATCCTTTGAAAACAGAGTGGTATCAATTGTTCCAACTTTAAAACCTATACCAGTGAGATACACATGAAGTGTCTCATACCATGCTCTTGGTGCCTATTTTAGGCCATATAGAGCTTTGTCTAACTTGTAGACATGGTCTGGATATTTACTGCTTTCAAAACTAGGAGGCTGTTTGACATAGACTTCTTCTTGCAGCTTCCCATTTAGAAATGCAGACTTAACATCCATCTGGAATACCCTAAAGTTCATCTTAGCAGCATATGCCAAGAATAATCTAATAGCTTCCATCCTAGCAACTGGTGCATATGTCTCTCTATAATCTAATCCTTATTCCTGTTTGAAAACCTGAGCTACCAATCTAGCTTTGTTTCTGACCACAATCCCATCTTCATCCATCTTATTCTTGAAAACCCACTTGGTACTAATGATCTTCTTTATTTCATCATCAAGTTTAGGTACCAATGTCCAAACCTTATTCCTATCAAACTGGGAGATCTCTTCTTGCATAGCTCCTGCCCAGCTAGGATCTTTGATTGCTTCTTCAGGACATGTAGGTTCAATGGTAGATACAAAGTTTACATGCATACAAAATTTGATGGTTGCATGTCTCCTTATCTTAATACCACTAGCCAGATTACCAATAACTTGCTCAATTCGATGCTACTTTGTCCATCTAATGTTGTGAACAGGTGAGCTTGTTGTGGAACACACAGCGTCTTGAACATCAGCTGGTTCAGCAGATGAGCAGCAGTAGCAGACAGCTGTTCATTATGAGTGTAACCAGTACCAGTTTGTGATCCTTCAGAACCAGTAGACCTTTATTCAATTTGTAGTACTTCAGTTGAGCTAGTAGGTCCACATAGTTTAGATACAGATGGAACAGAATATTCTGTCTCATCATCAGAGAACCCAGTAACATGGATTGGTGAGGGAGTTGCTGCTGGTTCTTCATCATCATCAAGAGCTTACTGAGTAGGCTCTTCAAATACTAACTCCTCATCCTCTTGGCCAGAAGATGAAATGGGGGTAGTTTCATCAAATATAACATTAATGGATTCTTCAAAATAGCCCCTTCTCTTTTTGAAAACCCTATATGCCTTTGACATGTTGGAATATCCAAAAAATATACCTTCATCAGCTTTAGCATCAAACTTACCAGGCGGGTCCCTATTGTTTAGAATGTAACAGGTAGTGCCAAATACATGAAGAAATGAAATTGAGGGTTTTCTTCCTTTGAGAACTTCATAAGCAGTCTTCTGATGTCTTTTCACAATTAAAGACCTATTCTGATAAAACATGCAGTATTCACAGCTTCTACCCAATATGAGTTCTTCAGCCCAAACTCAGCCAACATAGATCTTGCTGCTTCAATGGGAGTTCTGTTTCTTCTTTCTGCAACACCATTTTGTTGTGGTTTTCTCACAGCAAAAAAGTTTTGTGAAATACCTTTGTTAGCACAAAATTCTTCTAAAGTTGCATTTCTGAATTCTGTACCATGATCACTTTTTAGCTGCTTCACCAGTTACCCATTCAATAGTTTCATTCTTTTGATAAAATTGATAATTTCATCAGCAGCTTCACTCTTTTGCTTCAAAAAGAATACCCAAGTGTACCTGAAATATTCTTTAACAATAGCTGTGTATACTTCTTCCCACTACAGCTGGCTACATTAACAGGACCAAAAAGATCCATATGAAGTAGGTGAAATGGTTTCTCAATAGATGAAATCTGCTTTGACTTGAATGAAGCATGGTGATGCTTCCCTTTTTTACAACCAGGACACAATCTGTCCTTCACATAAGACATTGTGGGTAGCCCAGACATCAAAATTTTACTAGATAATTTGTGAATATGTTTAAAGTTGAGATGTGAGCGTCTCTTGTGCCATAACCACTTGAGGTTGTCTGCTGCCTTTGAATAAAAACAAGTATCTGTTGTTGTGACTGATGTGTTCATGTCAATCTGATACATGTTCTCATGTCTTTTTGCTGTCAGCAATGGCTTCCCTGTCTTATCAAAAATAGTGCCAATTTTCCTTCTGAATTGGACTATCTTACTTTTGCTTGTCAGTTGGCTTATGCTGAGTAGATTATGTTTAAGTCCAATGACATATGCCATATTTGAGAATGTAACATCCCCATTTGTTAAAGTGCCAAAACCCTTTGTGTAACCCAACGAATTATCTCCATATGAAACGACTGGACCATCCTTTTCTTGATAGTCCATCAGCAGGGACTTACATCCGGTCATATGTCTTGAACAACCACTATCGAGATACCAGATTTTCTTGTTTTGAATTCCCTGCATAGTAGCTAAGAGATTAATTCTTTTTGGAAACCCATTCGGGTTCTGGAAATTTTTGATGATCTCTTCTTGTCTGCTGGTTTGTTTGAAGAGGCAGCAGTAGATGGAGTTTGGGTTTGAGTACACTGGTTGGCCAAGTGAAACTTGCTGCCACACTTGTAGCATTTTCTCACTTTTGGTCTAGTTGACTGGTCATACACAGACTTAATGGGGGCAGTAAGATAAGGTCTACTTTCAGCTATAGCAGCTATGAGCTGGTCAAGCTTAACAGTCATTATCTCAGTGATCGATGACCCAGCACACAATTCCACAATTTGGTCCACTTTAGCTTTTCTCTTAAGGGCAGCTATCTTCTTGGAACCAGTACCATAATCATGGTATACTGCTTTGCCTTTATTATTTGACGAGCCAACGTGGGAAGTTACTGGCTTGTCAGCTGATACTGGTTGACCAGTATGAGTCCTGATTGCTGCCTTTGACTTACCAGTATTGCGTTTTGCTGGCTTGTCTGCAGCTACTGGTTGAACAGTACAATTTTCATCAGCTGGCTTAGCATTGGTGGAATGTGAACACGAAGGAGAATCAATTGATTTTAACTTTCTTCGATTGTTCTCAGCGATTTCCCTTTTAATACGTCTTTCTTTTGGAGTCATGTAGTATATGCTAGAGGGGTCAATAGTCTCATTAGTTGAGGTACTGGCTTCTCTTGCTCTTTCTTCATCCTCCATTATCTCTTTCATGGCAGGTGGTGGGTTAGCAGCAGGTATTATAAATTTATTTGTGAAGACCTTGTTACCATTAACTATCTTGGCAAAAGTATTTGGCAAGACAGCATCAGGATCAGTTTCAGCACAGAGTCCACGAAAGTGACTTCAACGTGAGCAGCAGTAGCAGCATAGTCACCAGCAAAGAATGCCTCAACCTGAGCAGGTATCTGCTCATTAATGCACTTGGCTGTGCGTTGAGCAGATAAGCACCAGGAGGCTACCACCTTTTTAAGGTCAGTAAGCTAGTTTTGGACTACTGCTGCATATGAGTGAAGAGATTTTAAAAAATATTTTTGTTTTTCAAGTTTAGAAATTTCATCTTTCAAGATCTTAATTTCATCAGATCTGCATTTAAGTTTTTCATTTAAAGATTTAATTTCAGTTTTGAAAACTTCTTCACGTTTGTTGCCTCTGCTTAAGTCAATTCTTAGGTAGTCAAACATTTCATCTTTTTCATCATCCGTATAAGTTCGAAAATTTTCAACCTTAGACAGCATTTCAGATTTCCATTGAGGTGAATCCCTTTTCAGGTCAGCTTCTGAAATGTCCCGTTCTTATTGATTAAAAACGTTCCATATTAATTGATTTCGTTGCGAGGTTTTGACCTCTATATGAGACGTTTTTTTCAAAGACTGCATTCATTTTTAAAACAAACCATAACCTTTATTTCATAAATAAAGGTTTAAAAAGCTTTACGTAGATTATCAAATAATGATAATCTAAAACATCCTGTTTACACACGACCATTACATAATGGTTTACAATACAAATATGTTACATCGAAATCAGTTTCTTGAATGCAGTTTTTACACAATATCATACAAACATGGACTCCAAATCTTGTCCTTATTTTAGTATGCAACAGCGGAAGCTCTTAGTATTCACCTGAGAATAAACATGCTTTAAACGTCAACAAAAATGTTGGTGAGTTATAGGTTTAACCTATATATATCAAATTGTAACAATAGACCACAAGATTTCATATTTCAATACACATCCCATACATAGAGATAAAAATCATTCATATGGTGAACACCTGGTAACCGACATTAACAAGATCCATATATAAGAATATCCCCATCATTCCGGGACACCCTTCGGATTTGATATAAATTTTGAAGTACTAAAGCATCCGGTACTTTGGATGGGGTTTGTTAGGCCCAATAGATCTATCTTTAGGATTCCCGTCAATTAGGGTGTCTGTTCCCTAATTCTTAGAATACCAGACTTAATAAAAAGGGGCATATTCGATTTCGATAATTCAACCATAGAATGTAGTTTCACGTACTTGTGTCTATTTTGTAAATCATTTATAAAACCTGCATGTATTCTCATCCCAAAAATATTAGATTTTAAAAGTAGGACTATAACTCACTTTCACAGATTTTTACTTCGTCGGGAAGTAAGAATTGGCCACTGGTTGATTCACGAACCTATAACAATATATACATATATATCAAAGTATGTTCAAAATATATTTACAATACTTTTAATACATTTTGATGTTTTAAGTTTATTAAGTCAGCTGTCCTCGTTAATAACCTACAACTAGTTGTCCACAGTTAGTTGTACAAAAATAAATCGATATATATATATATTATCTTGAATCAATCCACAACCCAGTGTATACATATCTCAGTATTGATCACAACTCAAACTATATATATTTTGGAATCAACCTCAACCCTGTATAGCTAACTCCAACATTCACATATAGAGTGTCTATGGTTGTTCCGAAATATATATAGATGTGTCGACATGATAGGTCGAAACATTGTATACGTGTCTATGGTATCTCAAGATTACATAATATACAATACAAGTTGATTAAGTTATGGTTGGATTATATTTGTTACCAATTTTCACGTAGCTAAAATGGGTAGTTTTTACCAATTTTGTTTTGCTCGCCATTTCTTCGTTTCTAATCCGTTTTGAGTGATTTAAGCGGCCACGGTTTGGTATTGAACTTGACTTTATGAAACTAAACAGAAAAGGTATAGGTTTATAGTCAGAAATATAAGTTACAAGTTATTTTTGAAAGAGGTAGTCATTTCTGTCGAAAGAACAACATCTTGATGACTGTTTTGAAAAACATACTTTCACTTTGAGTTTAACCATGATTTTTGGATATGGTTTCATGTTCATAAGAAAAATCATTTTCCCAGAAGTATAGATTTTAAATCAAAGTTTTTCATAGTTTTTAATTATCCAAACCAAAACAGCCCCCTGTTGTAACTACGACGGCGTATATCCAGTTTTATGGTGTTTATCGTGTTTCCGGGTTTTAAATGATTAAGTTAGCATATCATATAGATATAGAACATGTGTTTAGTTGATTTTAAAAGTCTAGTTAGAAGGATTAACTTTATTTGCGAACAAGTTTAGAATTAACTAAACTATGTTCTAGTGATTACAAGTTTATAACGTTGAATAAGACAACTTTTTATGTATGAATCGAATGATGTTATGAATATCATTACTACCTCAAGTTCCTTGGATAAAAATACTGGAAATGAGAAAAATGGATCTAGCTTCAAAGGATCCTTGGATGGCTTGAAAGTTCTTGAAGCAGAATCATGACACGAAAACAATTTCAAGTAAGATTTCCACTCGAAATAAGATTGTTATAGTTATAGAAATTGAATTAAAGTTTGAATATGATTATTACCTTGTATTAGAAAAATAACCTACTGTAAGTAACAAAGGTTTCTTGATCTTGGATGATTACTTGGAATGGATTTTGAAAACTTGGAAGTAAACTTGCAATCTTGGAAGTATTCTTGATTTTATGAAACTAGAACTTTTGGAATTTATGAAGAACACTTAGAACTTGAAGATAGAACTTGAGAGAGATCAATTAGATAAAGAAAATTGAAGAATGAAAGTATTTGTAGGTGTTTTTGGTCGTTGGTGTATGGATTAGATATAAAGGATATGTAATTTTATTTTCATGTAAATAAGTCATGAATGATTACTCATATTTTTGTAATTTTATGAGATATTTCATGCTAGTTGCCAAATGATGGTTCCCACATGTGTTAGGTGACTCACATGGGCTGCTAAAATCTGATCATTGGAGTGTATATACCAATAGTACATACATCTAAAAGCTGTGTATTGTACGAGTACGAATACGGGTGCATACGAGTAGAATTGTTGATGAAACTGAAAGAGGATTTAATTGTAAGCATTTTTGTTAAGTAGAAGTATTTTGATAATTGTCTTGAAGTCTTTCAAAAGTGTATGAATACATATTAAAACACTACATGTATATACATTTTAACTGAGTCGTTAAGTCATCGGTAGTCGTTACATGTAAGTGTTGTTTTGAGACCTTTAGGTTAACGATCTTGTTAAATGTTGTTAACCCAAAGTTTATAATATCAAATGAGATTTTAAATTATTATATTATCATGATATTATGATATATTAATATATCTTAATATGATATATACATTTAAATGTCGTTACAACGATAATCGTTACATATATGTCTCGTTTCGAAATCCTTAAGTTAGTAGTCTTGTTTTTACTTATGTAGTTCATTGTTAATACACTTAACGATATATTTAATTATCATATTATCATGTTATATATAATATAACAATGTATTAATATGCTTCATATATATTTAGTAAGACGTGGTTATAACGATAATCGTTATATGTATCGTTTCGAGTTTCATACGTCAATAGTCTCCTTTTTAAGTATATAACTTATTGTTACTATTTTTAATGAGATAATTGATGATCATTATATCATGTTAAACATATATATATATTCATTTATGTATCATCATGTCATATACAACTTATAGCGTTCGTGAATCATTGGTCAAACTGGGTAATCAGACGTTTACAAAATTTCCGTTTCAATTAACCAAGTCTTAACAAGTTTGATTGCTTAACATGTTGGAAACATTTAATCATGTAAATATAGTTTTTATTAAACATATAATCATAGAAAGGTTCGGAAAAGTTCGGGTCACTACAGTACCTACCCGTTAAATAAATTTCGTCCCGAAATTTTAAGCGATTGGAGGTGTTGGCTCATCTTCTGGAAATAAGTGTGGGTACTTCTTCTTCATCTGATCTTCTCGTTTCCAGGTGAACTCGGGTCCTCTACGAGCATTCCATCGAACCTTAACAATCGGTATCTTATTTTGTTTAAGTTTCTTAACCTCACGATCCATTATTTCAACGGGTTCTTCAATGAATTGAAGTTTTTCATTGATTTGGATTTCGTCCAACGGAATAGTGAGATATTCTTTAGCAAAACATTTCTTCAAATTCGAGATGTGGAAAGTGTTATGTACAGCCGCGAGTTGTTGAGGTAACTCAAGTCGGTAAGCTACTGGTCCGACACGATCAATAATCTTGAATGGTCCAATATACCTTGGATTTAATTTCCCTCGTTTACCAAATCGAACAACACCTTTCCAAGGTGCAACCTTAAGCATGACCATCTCTCCAATTTCAAATTCTATATCTTTTCTTTTAATGTCGACGTAGCTCTTTTGTCGACTTTGGGCGGTTTTTAACCGTTGTTGAATTTGGATAATCTTCTCAGTAGTTTCTTGTATTATCTCTAGACCCGTAATCTGTCTATCCCCCACTTCATTCCAACAAATCGGAGACCTGCACTTTCTACCATAAAGTGCTTCAAACGGAGCCATCTCAATGCTTGAATGGTAGCTATTGTTGTAGGAAAATTCTGCTAACGGTAGATGTCGATCCCAACTGTTTTCGAAATCAATAACACATGCACGTAGCATGTCTTCAAGCGTTTATATCGCCCTTTCACTCTGCTCATCAGTTTGTGGATGATAGGCAGTACCCATGTCTAGACGAGTTCCTAATGCTTGCTGTAATGTCTGCCAGAATCTTGAAATAAATCTGCCATCCCTATCAGAGATAATAGAGATTGGTATTCCATGTCTGGAGATGACTTCCTTCAAATACAGTCGTGCTAACTTCTCCATCTTTTCATCTTCTCTTATTGGCAAGAAGTGTGCTGATTTGGTGAGACGATCAACTATTACCCAAATAGTATCAAAACCACTTGCAGTCCTTGGCAATTTAGTGATGAAATCTATGGTAATGTTTTCCCATTTCCATTCTGGGATTCCAGGTTGTTGAGGTAGACCTGATGGTTTCTGATGCTCCGCTTTGACCTTAGAACACGTCAAACATTCCTCTACGTATTTAGCAACATCGGCTTTCATACCTGGCCACCAAAAATGTTTCTTGAGATCCTTGTACATCTTCCCCGTTCTAGGATGTATTGAGTATCTCGTTTTATGAGCTTCTCTAAGTACCATTTCTCTCATATCTCCAAATTTTGGTACCCAAATCCTTTCAGCCCTATACCGGGTTCCGTCTTCCCGAATATTAAGATGCTTC
The DNA here is from genome assembly GCF_046630445.1 of Rutidosis leptorrhynchoides. NCBI lineage: Eukaryota > Viridiplantae > Streptophyta > Magnoliopsida > Asterales > Asteraceae > Rutidosis > Rutidosis leptorrhynchoides. Next base: position 173,811,441 of record NC_092333.1, read on the forward strand.
TCCGATCCTTTTTGTATTTCATCCTTTAAATTTCCCTCTTTTAAAACTCCTTGTTGCGCCTCCTTTATTTGAGTAGTAAGGTTATTGTGAATCATTATATTCATAGATTTTACTCGAATGGGTTCTCTGTCCTTCCTGCTCAAGGCGTCGGCTACCACATTTGCCTTCCCCGGGTGGTAACGAATCTCAAAGTCGTAATCATTCAACAATTCAATCCACCTACGCTGCCTCATATTCAGTTGTTTCTGATTAAATATGTGTTGAAGACTTTTGTGGTCGGTATATATAATACTTTTGACCCCATATAAGTAGTGCCTCCAAGTCTTTAATGCAAAAACAACCGTGCCTAATTCCAAATCATGCATCGTACAATTTTGTTCTTGAATCTTCAATTGTCTAGACGCATAAGCAATCACCTTTGTTCGTTGCATTAATACACAACCGAGACCTTGCTTTGATGCGTCACAATAAATCAAAAAATCATCATTCCCTTCAGGCAATGACAATATAGGCGCCGTAGTTAGCTTTTTCTTCAATAACTGAAACGCTTTCTCTTTTTTATCCTTCCATTCAAATTTCTTCCCTTTATGCGTTAATGCAGTCGAGGGTTTTGCTATTCTGGAAAAGTCTTGGATGAACCTTCTGTAGTAACCCGCTAGTCCTAAAAACTGGCGTATGTGTTTCGGAGTTTTCGGGGTTTCCCACTTTTCAACAGTTTCTATCTTTGCCGGATCCACCTTAATACCTTCTTTGTTCACTATGTGACCGAGGAATTGAACTTCTTCCAACCAAAATGCACACTTTGAAAACTTAGCGTACAATTCTTCCTTCCTCAATACTTCTAACACCTTTCTCAAATGTTCACCGTGTTCTTGGTCATTCTTTGAGTAAATAAGTATGTCATCAATGAAAACAATGACAAACTTGTCAAGGTATGGTCCACACACTCGGTTCATAAGGTCCATGAACACAGCTGGTGCATTATTTAAACCAAACGGCATGACCATAAACTCGTAATGACCGTAACGTGTTCTGAAAGCAGCCTTGGGAATATCATCTTCTTTCACCCGCATTTGATGATACCCGGAACGTAAGTCAATCTTTGAATAAACAGACGAGCCTTGTAGTTGATCAAATAAGTCATCGATTCTCGGTAGTGGGTAGCGGTTCTTGATGGTAAGTTTGTTCAACTCTCGGTAGTCGATACACAACCTGAATGTACCATCTTTCTTCTTGACAAACAAAACAGGAGCTCCCCACGGTGATGTGCTTGGTCGAATGAAACCACGCTCTAAAAGTTCTTGTAATTGGCTTTGCAGTTCTTTCATCTCACTGGGTGCGAGTCTGTAAAGAGCACGAGCTATTGGTGCAGCTCCTGGTACAAGATCTATTTGAAATTCAACGGATCGATGTGGGGGTAATCCCGGTAATTCTTTCGGAAATACATCGGGAAATTTTTTTGCGACGAGAACATCATTGATGCTCTTTTCTTCAGTTTGTACTTTCTCGACGTGTGCTAGAACAGCATAGCAACCTTTTCTTATTAGTTTTTGTGCCTTCAAATTACTAATAAGATGTAGCTTCGTGTTGCCCTTTTCTCCGTACACCATTAAGGGTTTTCCTTCTTCTCGTATAATGCGAATTGCATTTTTGTAACAAACGATCTCTGCTTTCACTTCTTTCAACCAGTCTATACCGATTATCACATCAAAACTCCCTAACTCTACTGGTATCAAGTCAATCTTAAATGTTTCGCTAACCAGTTTAATTTCTCGATTCCGACATATATTATCTGCTGAAATTAATTTACCATTTGCTAATTCGAGTAAAAATTTACTATCAAAAGGCGTCAATGGACAACTTAATTTAGCACAAAAATCTCTACTCATATAGCTTCTATCTGCACCCGAATCAAATAAAACGTAAGCAGATTTATTGTCAATAAGAAATGTACCCGTAACAAGCTCCGGGTCTTCTTGTGCCTCTGCCGCATTAATATTGAAAATTCTTCCGCAGCCTTGTCCATTCGTGTTCTCCTGGTTCGGGCAATTTCTAATAATGTGGCTCGGTTTTCCACATTTATAACAAACTACATTGGCATAACTTGCTCCGACACTACTTTCTCCGACACTACTTTCTCCGCCATTACTCGTTCCGACACCATTTGTTCCTTTCGTTCTGTTAACCCCTGGTCCGTAGACCTCACACTTTGCCGCGCTATGACCATTTCTTTTACACTTGTTGCAAAATTTGGTGCAGAACCCCGAGTGATACTTTTCACACCTTTGGCATAGCTGCTTTTGATTGTTATTGTTTTTGCGGTTATTATTGTTGTTGGGATGATTGTTGTAGTTGCTGTTCTTGTTGTTGTTGTTGTTGTTGGGCCGTTTGTTGTAGTTGCGATTGATGTTGCGATTGTTGGGATAGTTGTTGCGATTATTGTTGTAATTGCTGTTGTTGTTGTATTGGTGATTCTTATCACCATTTTCCTCCCACTTTCTTTTGACTTGCTTCACATTGGCCTCTTCAGCAGTCTGTTCTTTAATTCTTTCTTCAATCTGGTTCACTAGTTTGTGAGCCATTCTACATGCCTGTTGTATGGAGGCGGGCTCGTGTGAACTTATATCTTCTTGGATTCTTTCCGGTAATCCTTTCACAAACGCGTCGATCTTCTCTTCCTCATCTTCAAATGCTCCCGGACACAATAGGCATAATTCTGTGAATCGTCTTTCGTACGTGGTAATATCAAATCCTTGGGTTCGTAACCCTCTAAGTTCTGTCATGAGCTTATTGACCTCGGTTCTGGGATGGTACTTCTCGTTCATCAAGTGCTTGAATGCTGACCACGGTAGTGCGTAAGCATCATCTTGTCCCACTTGCTCTAGATAGGTATTCCACCATGTTAACGCAGAACCTGTGAAGGTATGCGTAGCGTACTTCACTTTGTCCTCTTCAGTACACTTACTTATGGCAAACACCGATTCGACCTTCTCGATCCACCGTTTCAATCCGATCGGTCCTTCGGTTCCATCAAATTCCAAAGGTTTGCAGGCAGTGAATTCTTTGTAGGTGCATCCTACACGATTTCCTGTACTGCTAGATCCAAGGTTATTGTTGGTATGTAGCGCAGCCTGTACTGCGGCTATGTTTGAAGCTAGAAAAGTACGGAATTCCTCTTCATTCATATTCACGGTGTGTCGAGTAGTCGGTGCCATTTCCTTCAAAATAGTCAAATGGAACAAGTTAATCATATAGAATATTAAGAGTAGTTAATAGTATTTCGTAGCATAATATGAACTCATTTATAAAAGCTTTTTCTTCATATTAGCGTTTTATAAGTTTAAATTCGGGTAGTACCTACCCGTTAAGTTCATACTTAGTAGCTAATATATAATTCAACTACTACAATTCTATATGAAAAACTGATTATAATAATATTTTGCGTTCAAACTTTTATACAATATTTTACAAACTTACAATACCGCTTATTTTACATAAAGCATGAAATATAGCACACAATAACTTTGATACAAGATAGTTGTGAAGATAATTCTAGCTAGTACACAAGTCGTTCAGCAAAGGCAATAAAGACACATAATTCATACGTCCAAAAACAAGTCACGCATTCTGGTTTTACTATGACTACTTTCCATCCTTGATCTTGTGGAACATAACCGTTATGGCCGTTGATAAGACAGCGTGTTGTAACGTCGTCAAAGGGACGAGGGTTACATAATGACCAACAGTCTCATAATAACCTAAAAACCTCATTTCTTACCCCAATTACCGACTTCGTCACTTGTGGGAACGTTTTGTTTAATAGTTGTTGTAGCGACCCGACAAAATCGTCATTGACGGCGCCGACTACTTAGGTCCCGTTGCGTGGTCATAGTCCCTATATGAGACTCGTTTGACCAAAATTATGTCGCATTCATTTGAAACGTACAAGACTTGCAAAGTTTAGTTTACAAACAATTCGACAACAAGTTTAAGATTACAAAAATTGTAAAGTATAAATGAAATAACTTGCGACATAATATAAGTTGAAAATCACAGTTGCTATAAATAGCGTAAGTATGTATGCTTTAAGGTTTAATCCAAAAGTGCTATCACTAGCGTATGCATGTATGCTTGACCTCAAGCAAGTAATCAAAGTGTGCGGAAGCATGTATCAAGTAGCCGAGTATGAACCTGAGAAACATATAGAAAACTGTCAACGAAAAACGTTGGTGAAATCATAGGTGTATTTGTAAATGTTGTTTTTGAACCACAAGATTTAGTATTCCCATAGTTGATTATCAAAATCGTTTGCATTCCAAAAGTATTGTTCACGAGCACCCAATTATCAAGACTTAACGTTTCCTTCCATAGAACCCCATCACAATAGTGTTAGAACATACACTGTTTCTCGAAAATATATTTCATCCGTAGACGGTAGCGAACCGTCCGTAATGAGGGTTTGTCAAACCCGTATGGCCACACAATATAAGTTCTCACTTACACCCTGCAAGTGTAACTAATGATAATCGAATTGAGGATTTTTGTTCTAACTCGCTGTGGAATGTTTGTTTTCCTTGTACTTGTGTTCAAAGTATAAAAGTAAGTAGTACAAAATGTAACAAAGTATATTTCTCAGCCCACAATTTAAAAGTATAAAAAGTTGTTGAAAAGGTGGGACTATGATCTCACCTCGAGTGCACGAGTATAAATGTACTTCACAAAGTAAACGGTTGCATGAAAGTTGCTTAGCCTTGACCTAAACAAATAAGTTGTATCAATTAACCGGTTACGACACAAGGTCGGGTGAAATGTGTTCAATTAGTCCTATGGCTCGTTACGACTCGATCATGTAGCATGTGAATCACGTTGTCAAGTTTCATGCAAGAATCAAGTATAAAATAAGATTAGAACGATTACATAAGTGTTTTGTTAAGTTTGACTAAAAGTCAAACTTGGTCAAAGTCAACGAAAAAGTCAACGGGGTCGGGTCGGGTTCCGAACTATTTTCCTGAGCTTAGAAATCATATATGAGCATGTTGGTCAAGTTTCATGTGAATCAGAGGTGCGTAGCATAGCAAACATTTTCCGAAATTTGACAAAGTAGGTCAGAACCCAAACACGGCTATTGCCGCGCCGCGGCCAGAGGTGTCGCGCCGCGACATTAGGCGTGGCCTGGTACCTGGTCAGTTTCAAAAGTTCAAGTCTTGATCCAAAATTCAATTTAGCACAAAACGCAAACCGTAAACACTTAGAATACGCATCTTATATCATTGGAAAGCTCTTTTGACAAGGAATACAATTAACTACTTTTCACAAGCAAAAACATCAATTACAATAACCGAAAACTCGTCAATTGATCAAGAAAGGTTTATTTTCAAAGTTTCAAGTTCGTAAAATGTATTTTATGATTCGGGAATCCAATTTACACATACGATATGCCGTTTCGAAGGTAATTAAGCATACATTGCATCTAAACACTTACTAACAACATTAACAAGCATTCAACGCATCAAAAGTTCATTTCAAAGTCTATCAAACCCTAACCAAAATTCACAAAAATCAATAATCATGTGTTTGAAGTTTTCTTAATCAACCTACGCATCAAAACGAAGCTAGTGATACTAGTAACACAATTAAAACATAAACTTTAACAATCAAACAACATTTAATCTTCCAAAATGCAAGATTAAGCAAACCCATTTCAAATGTTCAAACTAGTTACTCAAAACAACAAATCGAGCAAACAAAATATATATTCATGTTACACACGAGCCATAGACACTAACTAACACCATTTCAAGTATAAAAACACGAATTTAGAGAAAATCTAGAGTTTTAGAAATGTTACCCAAACTTGATGAAATTGGTACCAAAATATAGAGGATGAAGAGAGGATCACGAAAATGTAATTTGTTTTGATGTTTCCTTCTTGATCCGGATTTAGATGATGATTTTATAAAGATGGGTGTTTGAATTCTAAAATGGAAGAGAGAAAAAGAGGGAGAAGATGAAGTGAGAAATGAATGGATGAGATGGTGGGAGGTGGTGGTGACTAGTTACCAAAATTTGGCCAAGTGCCAAGATTAGTCCCTCAAGTTTCAAAGCGGGTGCGGGAATTAACCAAACGAATATTTTAAAAATGCTCGAGTAAACGAGTGATGTTATAATTAAATGACGGAATTATTATGAACGTTAGTCAACGAAAACTACGAATTTAAATAACGAAAGGTATTATTTTAAAAGAAACGGTGTTAAAAATAAATTTAACGGAAAAAGGCGGGATGTTACATTACCTACACCTTAAAAGAAATTTCGTCCCGAAATTTAGTTGGAAGTAGTAGTCGTTGTTTCTTCCTCGAGATCTTGTGTTGCCAATTCTACGAATAAGTGAAGGTACTTCCTTGGGCATTTCAACGAACTTTGACAGTCGGGGTTTTTACGTCGGTTTAAAGTTTGGTTTCACGATATATAGTTTCAATCGGTCCTCCTATGAGGTGGAGTTTATCGTTGATAGTAAGTTCATCGAAGAGGATAACAAGTTCTTGTTTCGCAAGACACGCCTTTAAGTTTGATACGTAGAATTTAGGATGAACGGAGACTCGAATGAGTTGAAAAATCTAAACGGCTAGTAACGGGTCCAAAACGCCCCAGGATTTTAAAAGGACTAAAAATATCGCGGATTTAGCTATCTACGTTTCCCGAAACGGATTACACCTTTTCAAGGTGCGACTTTAACGTTACGCGGTTACCCACTTGGAATTCGAGAGGTTCACGTCTAACATCGGCATAGTTCTTTTGGCGACTACGATCCGCCTTGAGCCTTTCTTGGAATTGAAAAATTTTCCGGTTGTTTCATGAATGATTTCGGGTCCGGTGGTTCGCTTGTCACCTACTTCGGTTCAACAATTTAAGAAAATGACAATTACGGCTATACGGGTCCTCGAAAGTGTGACGTTAAGACTTGAATGATAACCATCGTTGTAAGAGAATTTGGTTAAAGGCAAAAACTTTTCTCAAGTAAATTTGAAGTTGATAACACAAATTCGTATTACGGTTTCCAAGGTTTGAATCGTATGTTTGCTCGGTCCGTCGGGTTGTGGTTGATGTGCGGTACTTATGTCTAAACGTGGTCCCGAGACTTTTGTAAGGCACTCTTAAATCTAGATGTGAAACGAGGATCTCGATCCGAAACGAGGTACATTTCCTTAAGATAAATTTGAATAAGTTTGTTAGGACTTGAAAACTTTAGTTAGAACAAGTTTCTGTTTCTCAAGAATTTCACGCCGCGAAAGATTTATCGGTTTCCGAAAACGTTTGTCGGAGCAAGTTCTCATCGGTCTCTGAAAATGTTCGTCAGGGCTATTCACCCTCGAGGCGAGTACTAGTATAACGTGAAGAGTCTATCTCTCCATTGAAAATTTTGAATCAAAGATTTCCTTATACGGAAGTACGAGTGTAATACGAGAGATGTTTCTGCCTCGATGTGAGCATAACAAACATATTGAAGTTCGCCAATAAAACTGTGCGAAAATGAGATAGTATACACGTGTAACATATGTTTGATGTTGAAAGAATTTGTCATTCATTCGGAAGCATAAATATGGTTCGACAATATTCGAAGGTGTGTCCCCGGTATGGTTGTTGTCAGTACTTTCGGAGTTTTCAGATGTCCAAATATGAATAGATGAAGTCATGTACATGGCACATGGTGGGGATTAGGTTGATCGAGTCTAACCACCATCACGTGTCATTAGAACTTTGGTATGTCTTACCGTAATATAACCACGTTGATCGAGTGTCGTTATATTACGCTAACTCATACCTCCATTCCCACATCACTCCATAACATCAAGTTCGTGTAACTGTGAAGATCTAATATGAACAAAATGTAACGACGTCTCAAACGTGACTCGTATTAAATCGAAAGAATTTCGGCAACTCTAAGGAAGCGTTCCCCGAGGGAAGTGTATAAATGATTGTTCACGTCAATGCGGTTCGAGTCAGACAATAATGTATTTAGGTATGAAAAGAGTAACGAGTCATGATAACGAGTAGTACGCAACCGTAGTGATAAATAGTGATGACGATACTCATCTAGAGTGGTGGTGGAAACTTTACAACACTTGTGGATAGTAAGCTGAGACGGGGTGGATAACAACCAAGGAGTCAGAATTCCCGAACTGGAGTGACTAACGAAGTCGTGGTCATCCGTACGCGTATAAACCTTGAATTCACGTGTGTCACCAAAAAGTGGCGGAATACGAGTTCGTATGATGAAGGTTGGGTACCATTAAAAAGTTTGCCTATGAATAATTCAAGTATAATGCACAAGTAGTCAAGTAAGTGCTATCTATAGCAAATGTATGTCAGAATGCAATGGCTAACTATCCGGTTGTAATCTAGATTCACTAATGCGTCCCAACGACTCTGTCAGACACACTAATGCACATCCTAGTTCCCTACAACCAATGCTCTGATACCATCTGTAGCGACCCGACAAAATCGTCATTGACGGCGCCGACTACTTAGCTCCCGTTGCGTGGTCATAGTCCCTATATGAGACTCGTTTGACCAAAATTATGTCGCATTCATTTGAAACGTACAAGACTTGCAAAGTTTAGTTTACAAACAATTCGACAACAAGTTTAAGATTACAAAAATTGTAAATTATAAATGAAATAACTTGCGACATAATATAAGTTGAAAATCACAGTTGCTATAAATAGCGTAAGTATGTATGCTTTAAGGTTTAATCCAAAAGTGCTATCACTAGCGTATGCATGTATGCTTGACCTCAAGCAAGTAATCAAAGTGTGCGGAAGCATGTATCAAGTAGCCGAGTATGAACCTGAGAAACATATAGAAAACTGTCAACGAAAAACGTTGATGAAATCATAGGTGTATTTGTAAACGTTGTTTTTGAACCACAAGATTTAGTATTCCCATAGTTGATTATCAAAATCGTTTGCATTCCAAAAGTATTGTTCGCGAGCACCCAATTATCAAGACTTAACGTTTCCTTCCATAGAACCCCATCACAATAGTGTTAGAACATACACTATTTCTCGAAAATATATTTCATCCGTAGACGGTAGCAAACCGTCCGTAATGAGGGTTTGTCAAACCCGTATGGCCACACAATATAAGTTCTCGCTTACACCCTGCAAGTGTAACTAATGATAATCGAATTGAGGATTTTTGTTCTAACTCGCTGTGGAATGTTTGTTTTCCTTGTACTTGTGTTCAAAGTATAAAAGTAAGTAGTACAAAATGTAACAAAGTATATTTCTCAGCCCACAATTTAAAAGTATAAAAAGTTGTTGAAAAGGTGGGACTATGATCTCACCTCGAGTGCACGAGTATAAATGTACTTCACAAAGTAAACGTGTGCATGAAAGTTGCTTAGCCTTGACCTAAACAAATAAGTTGTATCAATTAACCGGTTACGACACAAGGTCGGGTGAAATGTGTTCAATTAGTCCTATGGCTCGTTACGACTCGATCATGTAGCATGTGAATCACGTTGTCAAGTTTCATGCAAGAATCAAGTATAATATAAGATTAGAACGATTGCATAAGTGTTTTGTTAAGTTTGACTAAAAGTCAAACTTGGTCAAAGTCAACGAAAAAGTCAACGGGGTCGGGTCGGGTTCCGAACTATTTTCCTGAGCTTAGAAATCATATATGAGCATGTTGGTCAAGTTTCATGTGAATCAGAGGTGCGTAGCATAGCAAACATTTTCCGAAATTTGACAAAGTAGGTCAGAACCCAAACACGGCTATTGCCGCGCCGCGGCCAGAGGTGTCGCGCCGCGACATTAGGCGTGGCCTGGTACCTGGTCAGTTTCAAAAGTTCAAGTCTTGATCCAAAATTCAATTTAGCACAAAACGCAAACCGTAAACACTTAGAATACGCATCTTATATCATTAGAAAGCTCTTTTGACAAGGAATACAATTAACTACCTTTCACAAGCAAAAACATCAATTACAATAACCGAAAACTCGTCAATTGATCAAGAAAGGTTTATTTTCAAAGTTTCAAGTTCGTAAAACGTATTTTATGATTCAGGAATCCAATTTACACATACGATATGCCGTTTCGAAGGTAATTAAGCATACATTGCATCTAAACACTTACTAACAACATTAACAAGCATTCAACGCATCAAAAGTTCATTTCAAAGTCTATCAAACCCTAACCAAAATTCACAAAAATCAATAATCATGTGTTTGAAGTTTTCTTAATCAACCTACGCATCAAAACGAAGCTAGTGATACTAGTAACACAATTAAAACATGAACTTTAACAATCAAACAACATTTAATCTTCCAAAATGCAAGATTAAGCAAACCCATTTCAAATGTTCAAACTAGTTACTCAAAACAACAAATCGAGCAAACAAAATATATATTCATGTTACACACGAGCCATAGACACTAACTAACACCATTTCAAGTATAAAAACATGAATTTAGAGAAAATCTAGAGTTTTAGAAATGTTACCCAAACTTGATGAAATTGGTACCAAAATGTAGAGGATGAAGAGAGGATCACGAAAATGTAATTTGTTTTGATGTTTCCTTCTTGATCCGGATTTAGATGTTGATTTTATAAAGATGGGTGTTTGAGTTCTAAAATGGAAGAGAGAAAAAGAGGGAGAAGATGAAGTGAGAAATGAATGGATGAGATGGTGGGAGGTGGTGGTGACTAGTTACCAAAATTTGGCCAAGTGCCAAGATTAGTCCCTCAAGTTTCAAAGCGGGTGCGGGAATTAACCAAACGAATATTTTAAAAACGCTCGAGTAAATGAGTGATGTTATAATTAAATGACGGAATTATTATGAACGTTAGTCAACGGAAACTTCGAATTTAAATAACGAAAGGTATTATTTAAAAAAAAAACGGTGTTAAAAATAAATTTAACGGAAAAAGGCGGGATGTTACAGTTGTAGCCCGATGTTCTTTTTCTCACTTTGGTGAGAAGCGAACATTACTAACCCGTAAGCATAGCATGCTTCTTTATGTTGCATGTTAGTCACTTTTTCTAAATCATGAAGTCCTATATTTGGATACATTGAGTCAAAATAATTTCTTAACCCGTTGCGTAAAATAGCATTTGGGTTCCCGCAATATATGCGTCAAAGTAAACACATCGTAACTTATGGGTTTCCCAATGTGATATCCCCCATCTTTCAAACGAAAGTCTCTTATAAACCAAGACATTCTTGGAACGTTCTTCGAATATCTTACAAACTGATTTCGCCGTAAATAGTTGTGCCGAAGAATTCTGACCGACTCTAGACAAGATTTCATCAATCATGTCTCCGGGTAAGTCTTCTAAAATATTGGGTTGTCTATCCATTTTGTGTTTTTATACTGTAAAATAGACAAGAGTTAGATTCATAAAAGATACTTATTAATACAAGCAATTTTTACATATATCGTAAAGCATAAGCACACTATATTACATATATTACACCGCACAAATACAACTATCTTATTCCGACTCACTCGTTTCTTGTTTTTCGAACTTAGTTCTTTTTGCTAAGTTTTTAGGGATATATGATGTTCCCCTAATACGATCCGTTGTTTTCCACATTGGTCTAGAAAAACCTGGTGGTTTAGAGGTTCCCGGGTTATTGTTACAACTTAAGGGCTTCGGGGGTTGACGATACATATAAAGTTCATCGGGGTTGGAATTAGATTTCTCTATTTTTATGCCCTTTCCCTTATTATTTTCTTTTGCCTTTTTAAATTCAGTTGGGGTAATTTCTATAACATCATCGGAATTCTCGTCGGAATCTGATTCATCGGAGAATTGGTAATCCTCCCAATATTTTGCTTCCTTGGCGGAAACACCATTGACCATAATTAACCTTGGTCGGTTGGTTGAGGATTTTCTTTTACTTAACTGTTTTATTATTTCCCCCACCGGTTCTATTTCCTCCCCCGGTTCCTCCTCTTCCAGTTCTGATTCTTCTTCCGATTCTGATTCTTCTTCCGGTTCTTCTTCGGGAACTTGTGAATCAGTCCAATATATATTCGACTCTTCGTTATTATTAGGTGAGTCAATGGGATTTATACTAGAGGTAGACATCTATCACACAATATCAAACATGTTAAGAGATTAATATATCACATAATATATACATGTTAATAATATATAGTTTCCAACAAAAATGTTAAGCAATCATTTTTAAAGAAAACATGGTCGAAGTCCAGACTCACAAATGCATCCTAACAAACTCGATAAGACACACTAATGCAAATTTTCTAGTACTCTAAGACCAACGCTCGGATACCAACTGAAATGTCCCGTTCTTATTGATTAAAAACGTTCCATATTAATTGATTTCGTTGCGAGGTTTTGACCTCTATATGAGACGTTTTTTTTCAAAGACTGCATTCATTTTTAAAACAAACCATAACCTTTATTTCATAAATAAAGGTTTAAAAAGCTTTACGTAGATTATCAAATAATGATAATCTAAAATATCATGTTTACACGCGACCATTACATAATGGTTTACAATACAAATATGTTACATCGAAATCAGTTTCTTGAATGCAGTTTTTACACAATATCATACAAACATGGACTCCAAATCTTGTCCTTATTTTAGTATGCAACAGCGGAAGCTCTTAGTATTCACCTGAGAATAAACATGCTTTAAACGTCAACAAAAATGTTGGTGAGTTATAGGTTTAACCTATATATATCAAATCGTAACAATGGACCACAAGATTTCATATTTCAATACACATCCCATACATAGAGATAAAAATCATTCATATGGTGAACACCTGGTAACCGACATTAACAAGATGCATATATAAGAATATCACCATCATCCCGGGATACCCTTCGGATATGATATAAATTTCAAAGTACTAAAGCATCCGGTACTTTAGATGGGGTTTGTTAGGCCCAATAGATCTATCTTTAGGATTCGCGTCAATTAGGGTGTCTGTTCCCTAATTCATAGATTACCAGACTTAATAAAAAGGGGCATATTCGATTTCGATAATTCAACCATAGAATGTAGTTTCACGTACTTGTGTCTATTTTGTAAATCATTTATAAAACCAGCATGTATTCTCATCCCAAAAATATTAGATTTTAAAAGTGGGACTATAACTCACTTTTACAGATTTTTACTTCGTCAGGAAGTAAGACTTGGCCACTGGTTGATTCACGAACCTATAACAATATATACATATATATCAAAGTATGTTCAAAATATATTTACAATACTTTTAATACATTTTGATGTTTTAAGTTTATTAAGTCAGCTGTCCTCGTTAGTAACCTACAACTAGTTGTCCACAGTTAGATGTACAGAAATAAATCGATATATATTATCTTGAATCAATCCACGACCCAGTGTATACATATCTCAGTATTGATCACAACTCAAACTATATATATTTTGGAATCAACCTCAACCATGTATAGCTAACTCCAACATTCACATATAGAGTGTCTATGGTTGTTCCGAAATATATATAGATGTGTCGACATGATAGGTCAAAACATTGTATACGTGTCTATGGTATCTCAAGATTACATAATATATAATACAAGTTGATTAAGTTATGGTTGGAATAGATTTGTTACCAATTTTCACGTAGCTAAAATGAGTAGTTTTTACCAATTTTGTTTTGCTCGCCATATCTTCGTTTCTAATCCGTTTTGAGTGATTTAAGCGGCCACGGTTTTGTATTGAACTTGAATTTATGAAACTAAACAGAAAAGGTATAGGTTTATAGTCAGAAATATAAGTTACAAGTCATTTTTGAAAGAGGTAGTTATTTTCGTCGAAAGAACGACATCTTGATGACTGTTCTGAAAAACATACTTTCACTTTGAGTTTAACCATGATTTTTGGATATGGTTTCATGTTCATAAGAAAAATCATTTTCCCAGAAGTATAGCTTTTAAATCAAAGTTTTTCATAGTTTTTAATTATCCAAACCAAAACAGCCCCCTATTGTAACTACGACGGCGTATATCCAGTTTTATGGTGTTTATCGTGTTTCCGGGTTTTAAATCATTAAGTTAGCATATCATATAGATATAGAACATGTGTTTAGTTGATTTTAAAATTCTAGTTAGAAGGATTAACTTTATTTGCGAACAAGTTTAGAATTAACTAAACTATGTTCTAGTGATTACAAGTTTATAACGTTGAATAAGACAACTTTTTATGTATGAATCGAATGATGTTATGAACATCATTACTACCTCAAGTTCCTTGGATAAACCTACTAGAAATGAGAAAAATGGATCTAGCTTCAAAGGATCCTTGGATGGCTTGAAAGTTCTTGAAGCAGAATCATGACACGAAAACAATTTCAAGTAAGATTTCCACTCGAAATAAGATTGTTATAGTTATAGAAATTGAATTAAAGTTTGAATATGATTATTACCTTGTATTAGAAAGATAACCTACTTTAAGTAACAAAGGTTTCTTGATCTTGGATGATTACTTGGAATGGATTTAGAAAACTTGGAAGTAAACTTGCAATCTTGGAAGTATTCTTGATTTTATGAAACTAGAACTTTTGGAATTTATGAAGAACACTTAGAACTTGAAGAGAGAACTTGAGAGAGATAAATTAGATGAAGAAAATTGAAGAATGAAAGTGTTTGTAGGTGTTTTTGGTCGTTGGTGTATGGATTAGATATAAAGGATATGTAATTTTGTTTTCATGTAAATAAGTCATGAATGATTACTCATATTTTTGTAATTTTATGAGATATTTTATGCTAGTTGCCAAATGATGGTTCCCACATCTGTTAGGTGACTCACATGGGCTGCTAAGAGCTGATCATTGGAGTGTATATACCAATAGTACATACATCTAAAAGCTGTGTATTGTACGAGTACGAATACGGGTGCATACGAGTAGAATTGTTGATGAAACTGAACGAGGATTTAATTGTAAGAATTTTTGTTAAGTAGAAGTATTTTGATAAGTGTCTTGAAGTCTTTCAAAAGTGTATGAATACATATTAAAGCACTACATGTATATACATTTTAACTGAGTCGTTAAGTCATCGTTAGTCGTTACATGTAAGTGTTGTTTTGAGACCTTTAGGTTAACGATCTTGTTAAATGTTGTTAACCCAAAGTTTATAATATCAAATGAGATTTTAAATTATTATGTTATCATGATATTATGATATATTAATATATCTTAATATGATATATACATTTAAATGTCGTTACAACGATAATCGTTACATATATGTCTCGTTTCAAAATCCTTAAGTTAGTAGTCTTGTTTTTACTTATGTAGTTCATTGTTAAAACACTTAATGATATATTTAATTATCATATTATCATGTAATATATAATATAACAATGTATTAATATGCTTCATATATATTTAGTAAGACGTGGTTATAATGATAATCGTTATATGTATCGTTTCGAGTTTCATACGTCAATAGTCTCCTTTTTAAGTATATAACTTATTGTTACTATTTTTAATGAGATAATTGATGATCATTATATCATGTTAAACATATATATTTATTCATTTATGTATCATCATGTCATATACAACTTATAGCGTTCATGAATCATTGGTCAAACTGGGTAATCAGACGTTTACAAAATTTCCGTTTCAATTAACCAAGTCTTAACAAGTTTGATTGCTTAACATGTTGGAAACATTTAATCATGTAAATATAGTTTTTATTAAACATATAATCATAGAAAGGTTCGGAAAAGTTCGGGTCACTACAGCTTCCCTCATATCAGCCACAAATGTACTACCATTATCATCCTCATTAAACTCTTCAACCTCTTTGGCCATCAAACACAGCTTTTTACTTGAAGCATAACCAGCATCATCATCATCAGTTTCACTGTCAGAAGATGAAGATGAACTGGTTTCATCCCAATCATGATGCTCAGCTGCTAGTACCTTTTCTGGCTTATTCTCCTTTTTACAAGCCTTTGAGCTTTCCTTCATCTGAGCTTTCATTGCTTTGTACTTGTTCTTGTACTTTTCAGCTTTTGAGAAGGAGTTAGCATGTGATGTTGAAGGTTTCCTGGACATGCATTCAGCAGCAAAATGTCCAACCTTCCCACAATTGTAACACTCGGATTTAGGGCCATTGACTGATTTGCTACCATACCTCACACTTGGCTTCTTACTCACTTTGTATGGCTTTGCTGGTTCTACTACGATTGAACCTTTTGAACTGCCTAGCCAGCAAAGCCATACCTTCAGCAAACCCTTCCACATCATCCTCATTATCACAACTTTCCTCAGACCCAGTACCACTATCCTCCTCTTCAGCTGACTCTTCTTCTGCCTTCAGCTTTTGAACCAGTAAAGCCTTTTGGGCTTTCTTTTTAGCAGCAGCAACAAGAGCAGTATCATCTGACTTTATAGATTTTGAAGTGGAGAGGGCAGACTTAAAGTTTTCTTTCAAATTAAGCTCAAGTTTGGCCTCTACATTCTCATGGTTCCAAAGTGTACCATACAGAGAAGACATGTTAAAATTCTTTAAAGTCTGAGTGGTTCTTAATGGTTCAGTAACAGGTTTCCTTTTTGTAGGTAGTAAGTCAATAAATTTGTTGACTTGTTCAAAGTCAGTATATGCGACTTTCAAGGTGAGCAAGTCAGCAACTAAAGAGTTAAACCTAATGAAGGTTTTCTTAAGGGTCTCACTTTTGTTGGCAAAGAACATCTCATATTCTCTTGTCAAAGCTATAATCTTATTTTGCCTAACTTCATCCATACCCTCATATGTAACATCAAGATAGTCTAACATAGCTTTAGCATTTGATTTTCCCTTAATCAGTTTAGACAAATGGTTAGGTAAGGTTATTGCTAACAAGGTTCTGATCTTATGGTCAAGTCAAACATGACGTTTGTCCTCATCCACCCATCTAGATGGGGGAAGAACAACTTCTCTGTCAGGAACAGCAGGAGTGTCTGCTGTAGCAGGAACACTATATATATATATATATATATATATATATATATATATATATATATATATATATATATATATATATATATATATAATTGTTTCAGTAGGGATAAATGGACCATCAGTAGCAATGCCAGGCATGAGTGGGTCAATAGACTCAAGGTGAAGCAGAAACCTAACTTTCCAGGTTTCATACTCATCTTCATCAAACTTAGGTGGTCTATTGGATGACCCATTTTCAAGTTAAGCTGAGTTTGTGTATGCAGCCATGAGAGAATTCAGATCCAAGGTATTAAATTATCAAGACTGAAGCTCTGTACAAGTTGTTGGTCCCTTGATTAATAACATAAGTATTGTAGAGGGGGGTGAATACAAATCTTTTGCTTATCTTAATAGTTTACGCTAATTAGTATTCATGCAAGTAAATTAAATAAGAGTCAAAGTTAATTTTCAACAATTATTCTTATTGATATAAATTACAAAGAATCACAACTATCCTTGGCGGAATGATAGTTGGTTGATACAGATTTACCTAAGTTATAGCTATTGAGGTTATCTAAAGCTATTACACATTTGGACTCTTAATAAATAAAACCCATACCACTGGTTGTTATAATAGTGGATACATCAATTTATAGTAGTCCTATTAACCGTGTAAATATTATATTGTCCACAGGTACATAGGATGTCTGTACTTGTGGGGACAACTGCATAAGAGAGCGTGCTCTCTTCTTTCCTCTTTGGTAGCTATTTGCAGGAACACCCCAATTGGGTTTGGCACCACTATTTGATTAAATAAATAGAATGTTGTGTTCCCTAGGCGTTGATAAAGAATAACACATGTCTGCACATGCATTAAACTTCTGCATTCCCACGTGGTCTTGTACGGTCACTTGTCAGCCGCCGACGCGTGTCCTTTTCTGATCAACTTTATCTTTGACTTCTGTTGAATAGTACAATTGATGTAAACCACTCAGGAAACCACTATGCTTGTAATCGAGCATAGCTATCTTGTGTAGTAAGTTGCTTTCCAGCCATGCTGGTTCTTCTATGCTGAGTCACTTGATATTCTTAAATTGCTAAGTACACATCCTGTGCTAATTGATGAATATTGTCTACCATGTGCTGGTAGACTAGGCAGTAAACTAAACACTCGACACAGCAATATTTGTTGTCTATACATAAACAAACTTGTGCTGGCTGCACATAACATTCTAGTGTACATATCTGATGTTTTGTCATAAATAAATACTTAATTACATTAGGGACTCAACACTTACATCATCATCATCATCATAAAAGACCCAGTTTCTTGACCGAGAAGTAGAGACTACGGGTGAGGTGGGTGGTGAAATGGTAGTGGATACAAAATCTTCAACTAAAGGGAGCATGGAACTTACAGTTTTCTCTAAGCTTTGAATTGTAGCTTATTGAATTTCTAACATTTCCCTCAAATCTATTCTCTCTTGAATTAAAGCCTCTATACGGTTAAGGTGGGTTCTCACATCATTTGAGAATAACTCTAGCAAATTCTGATCGATCTCCTCTTGTTGTTGATTTTGAAATTGAAATTGAGGAGAATCCCATGTCGAGTTATCCCCCTCATAAAAATATTCCATTGGTTGACCAAAAGAGTTAAAATCAGAAATGGGACCACAATCACAAGGTTGATCCACGGGAACAAAATCATTCATATAACCATTATCATAACTCCCGTCATTACAATAACTATCATAAGTACCAAAATAACCATTCGGCTCACCATTAGCTTGCCACGAATCCATACACCCATTATCATTCATACCCATGTAACCATCATTCATATACCCATAATCATCATTCAAACGCATATAATCTTCATTGATCATGCCCATGTACCCGTTATCATCATTCATTCCCAAATAACCATTATTCAAACCTATGTGACTTGAGTCTCTCATCAATTGTTCATCATAATTCGCGATTCTTGACATCAAGTAGTCATACAAAGCATCATACTCCGTCATCTAGCTTAATCACACCACAAATAAGCAAGCGTTTTTCGAATACAAGCAAATATAAACAAAAAGTAACTTTTGTAAGAATGAAATTCTTACAAAAGGATCAAACAACTACTAGCAAATATTTCAAAATCCAATTAAAAACCGTTCCCGGCAGTGGCGCCAAAAAGTTGATGTGTAGTCGTTTTATGTTCAGCTTATAATAATATAAAAACAATGATAAAACACTTAACCAATTAACACAAATTCCCGGACAACAATAACTCGATCATTATAATAACTAGCAAGTATTCAGTCAAGGTTCGTTCCACAGGGAGCAATTTACATGCATCTCAAAATACTAGCAATTATCCTAAGTTGATTAGCGGGTTTTGTGAAAGATTTGATTGTTGATTGACCTAATATTAACCTAGAAGAGAGATTAACAATTAAGATAAGAGAAACATGTCCACTTGATTGTTCAACTTTTTTCCATGGATTAACCCAATTCATTCATTACACAATAATGTTCAAACATATTGTTTCATTTCCATTCATCAACTTCTATAAAACCTCAACCAAATGAAATTCGTTAACTCCCGTAGACTCATTTCAAAAGATCAAACTATGTTATGAGTGAAATAATTGTAACATCGGTTTTGAATTAAAATCCATTAAAATCTTTTAATTATCAAAATCCCTTAAGATAACCAAACACTACCATGTTGAATAAAAGTCAATTGAAAACCAATCCAAACCAAGAACCCAATCCCTTGAAATCCCCAATTTGTTTATCTAGATCACCAAAGGTGTTGAAGTACAAATTGCTTCACTAATCAAATCCCTAAGAAAAGCTAGGCAACCTATATAATCAAAGTAAAGCTTTCAACAATCAACGTAATGAATTTTCAACCAAGCACAATAATCATCAACTCATTCAAACATCCAATTCATAGATTAGGGAAAAATCCAAGTATCAATTTTACAAATCAAGTGAACACAAGTAATCTAAGCTATAATCATTGCATAAACAAGAAATAAATCAAAGAAATAACAATCATTCATCATTACAACTAAAATGGAGAAAAGCTAATACCAAAATGGAGAAGAAACACTAAAATGGGGAATGGGTGATGGAAATGAAGCTTCAATCTTCATGGAATTGGAGTTGAGAGCTTGAAATTAGCCTTCATCTTGATGGAATCATGATTAGAACCCTTTTAGGGCTCCAAAACAGTCTAAGGAAGCAGATCTCTCAACCAAAAACCCCTAAAATCATTTTTATAGTCGAGCTGAGTTTTTGGCTGAATACAGGCCTGGAACGACGTTCTGAAGAACGACGTTTCTAAAGGTGGAACAACGTTCCAGATAGTGGAATTATGTTCCTGAAACCCTCCAGAAAATTTGAAAACTTTCTGACTTTGATTTCCCATTTTCTAGTGCTGCGGAACGACGTTCTGGCCATTTGGAACGCCGTTCTTGCTTGAAACTTGGTTTTTTAACCCCAAAACCTCACTTGGTTCATTCCTCATGTCAAAGTATTGAATATCATGCATAAATATGATCTTTTAGACCACTTTTGTCCTGAAATGACCATATACCACAAACCGCTCACTAATCTTCACAAAATGTATTGAAACGCCATGAATGTAGGGAGATATTGCGAAGATAAATATGTATATTTTGAGCAATATCAAGGAGTTTGCTCCGTATTCCCTGTTTGGGGAGCGTGTTTGTGGGAATCGTTAGTAAATTATTTCACTTTGCGACTGATCGTGGGGTGTGTTGTTCCGGTTCCGAATGCTTCAATCAGAAGCGCACGGGTGCGGTTTGACTTTTGAGATGTGTTTCCTTGATTTTTGAGAACTTGGTGCGTTGTAATACCAAGGCCTTCCTTAATAGACGGTAAAGGTAATAGGCTCATCTAGTGTTGGTGAGTGCGTTATGGCTTGTGTGACGACGTGCGATGGTTGATGGGGTGAGAGCGTGTTGTTCACAAAAATTTTGGTACACGTATAGTATACGTATTAGTGCTAGAAAGCCATTTGGGCTTTAAAAGTTGTGAGGATCGAGAAGAAACCCTGTGTAATGGGGTGGTGAGCTGTAGAGAGGGATGTGTAGTGACGTTGTCTTGACTTGATTTAAGGATGAGCTCTTTGTTGTGTGTATATTTAAGGGACGGTTAGCATCCTGGGAATGATAGTGTAAGCGATGTTTTATGTGGAACGGGTTAGTTCGAATGATATTGAGGTAGACAAACTTTTGCGCTAAACGCATGTGGGATCGGTTGAACTTATGGGCGCAAGTTATTGTATGATTGAGGCATGAGTCCTTCCTAATTCTGGAATGACGCAAGGTTTGATGCTCGATTTAGTGGACTGGGTTAGTCTTATTTAACGAGGTGTGAAAGGTAACTTATAGAGAGAAGTTTCCAGGAGAGCAGGCGTAGGAGTACATGATGTCTTTCGTGTTTTCTAGACAGATGTTTCATTGATGGAAGAGCGATGTCGCTATATTTTGTGATAAGAGGCGTTATGAATGTGAGCGAGTGGTGGGGTTGCTAAATATCTCTGCGCATGAAGTTTCGACTTCGGAGTTTTGTTTGTGTCTGATGGGTTGAAGAATGCTATTTTCGTGTTATTGATATGTAGCGGTAGTAGTGCTTGGGTAGGTGCCCTTTTCATTGTGGCACGGATCACGGGGACGTGATCCATTCTAAGTAGGGGAGAGTTGTAACACCCCGAATTTTTGATTTGGGCATTTGTCGCGCCGCGACATGTGCTGGTCGTGTCGCGACCTTGCGTGGGCAGAACTGGGTTGTTTTGCATTTTGTTTTATTTCGGGACTTAGTGGCAAATATGCTTGTGGACGGGTTTTATACCCCTGATCAGTCTTAGAACTCATTTTCGCCTCATTTTTTTCAAAGGCTTCAAGTTCCAGTGAGAGGAACAAACCGTAAAGAGAGAAAATTCAAATGGGTAAGGAATATGGTGATGCATTCTCGATTTGGATTTAATCTTGGTGTGTCTAGATTCTAGGCTTCTCCTTGGTTACTGTGGTAAGATCTATTCTGAATTCTATTGTGTAATTTCGGGTTTATGTTAGTAGTAGCCTCTAAACCCTAATTCCTTTGGATTTGGGGGTTTTGGTGTAAGTTTGGTTGTGTAAACCCTAGTATTGTAACCTAGGGTTTGAATGATGAATTTTGGGGGTTTTGGTCATGAGTTGGGTGTAATCACTAGACAACTTGTGTTTTGGTGTCTAAATGTTCATAAGAACATGTTTGTAAGTCAAAATTGGGTGTTGACTTTGATTTGGGTCAAAACTAGTGTTTAACACATTGCTGGTGGGGTAAGTACTTAAAGTACTAGGTTTGTGTTATAAATTGGTAAGTTGGTGCCTAATTACTAGCCATTTGTGATTTTGGGTTGTTGTGTCTTGTTTTAGAATCATTAAGTGCAAATGGGTCTCTATTGCACTTAAGGGCTATTTGGGGTTTTCTTAGTGTCTAACTAGTGTGCTTGCTAGTGTGAGTTGAATAAACTCATAGTGATAATGGGTTGTGTTGTGTTGGCTAGAAGCTATTGATTATGAGTCGGGACTAGGTTTGGTCAATTTGGAAGTCGTGTACAATTTGGGCTAAATTGTATCGATTAGTGAGGGTTGAATTACTACCCGAAGTAGTGATTGGATCATGCTTATTAGGTGTAAATGGGCGGGTTTGACGAGCAAGGTATGTCGGATTCTCTTTTATAGAATTGATATTTATGTGTATATTGTGCCTCTGTGTGATATTGGTGGTTTCTTGCTTGGCCGTGATGGCAGTGTTTACACATACATGTGATTCGCGTGGGCTCCGAGGTGAGTCAAGTATTTATATGTGCAAGTATATAAGTTGTTTGCTTGCGGGTTTAGTGGCAAGCGATATCCGGTCATGATGGATTTGCTCTTTGTCGGCGACTCGGTGCAAAGTGATAAGTGCTATCCTTAAGGATTCACTTTTTATCAGCCACGTTGCATTTGTGGGAAATGATGAGTGCTGAACATATGGATCCACTCTTTGTTGGCCACTTAAAAGGATGTGGTAAGTGACACTTAATGGTCGCTTTTTGTTGGCCACATTCGTGTGTACGAGGGGTAGTGCTTCCGGAAGGCACTTTTGTCAGCCACGTATACGTCTTCGATAGTGTTTATCATTTGATGACTAACACTATTGGGTATGGTTAACCATATTTTTGTGTGTTTATTGTGTAGCATAGTATATTGTGTTTATATGCGTTTGCGATGCTATCTTTTATGCGGATTTGTGTAAGTATGCGGTTACTTTGCTAGCTTGTATGCGGATTTGTGTTTTTTTTTTTTTTTTGTACAACGAAGCAAGTTATGTATGTATGCATGTAAGACCCTGAATTTTATGCATCGAAAAGTGTCGCCAGAAACTGTCACCAGAGAGTGTCCTCAGAAAGTGTCAGGAAAAGTCTACATATACTTATAAGATTTTACATCAGAATCAGTCAACCTCAGTCCCTGATTTTCTAATAAGACTGTGCTGTCTTCGTTTTATGTTGTAGTGCGCGCTACGCACATGGCCGCGTGCCATGCAAAACCAGCTGGCAGACAGGTTTCATAATTTTAATATTTTAAGAAGGGCATTTGGGTCTTTTCATGTGGGGGTCAGTTTTGAGACACTAAAACTGATCCAAACTCAGTCTTGGACCTCATTTCACCCACACAAAACACTCTCAACATATTCTAGAGAGAGAGGGTGATTTTAGTGTGAGAAAGCTCCGATCTAGGAGGAAGAAGCTCGGTTCTCACCAAAGCTCGAGATTTAAAGTTGTTCACCTCGTTCTTGGCTACATTTTGGTAGTGGTGGTAAGCTCTAACTCCGAATTTCATTGTTTATGATTATTGTTCAAATTAGGGTTTTGAACTTGCATGTACTTGAGTAAACCCCATAGTTAGTAAATGGGTGATTTAGACTAGTGGCGGGTGTGGTTGACCCTCGTTGGCGGCTTTTGGGTTGGTTGATGATTTAACCATGTTTAGGGCTTGTAAATTGGGTATAATTACTAGTGTTAGTGATTATAGAAGTATTAGAACCCATTTGAGTGTATTTGGAAAACTAATTTTCAAATGGATCAAAATTAAGGTTTATGTGTCAAATTGGGTAAGACAAGTGTTTAACACTTATGATTTGATTTAATTGGCATTAAAGGACCATTTTCAGTCGTGTTAAGTGATTATTGGTTAGTGTGGGCTTTTTTTGTGCTTGGAAGTGTAATTGGGTTAAAATTGCACTAAGTGTCAATTTAGGTTGGTTTGTAATCCATCCTAATTGTGTTGTTTGTTATGTGATAAATGGAATAGGTACTTTCCATTGACATGTTGCGGATTTGGTTTGCATTCATCAAGGCACTAAGGTGAGTGTAATTGTATTATATGTGTATGTATGCATAGGATGAGTGCGGGTGGGGTAGAGTGATCCTCGACGTTCGGGTTCACTTTACATGCGTATGGGATTTTGGACTCTATGAGTGTTGGGTCCTTGTGGCACGTTTGTGCATTTGGGTTACCACCCATAGGGTTGTGAATCTTGGGAGATAACGATTCACGTTGACAACTAGGTCAACCTCGTTGTTGTTGATGAGATGAGCTGGGTAGTGATTCGCGTGTAGTTTCGGCTTCACTAGTGAATCGCATGTGGTTTCGGATTCACGATGTCGCGTGTGGTTTCGGACATTCCCATTGTTGTTGACTTAAGGTAGTGAATCGCGTGTAGTTTCAGATTCACTAGGGCGTGTGTAGTTTTGGCTAACCCTATGGTCGTTGAGGTGAAGGTGGTGAATTGCGTGGGGTTTCGGATTCACTGGGCACATGTGGTTTTGGTCGGCCTTCATGAGTTTGAGGTTAAGGGGTTAACCTTGGGATTTTGGGTAGACGCATATATCTATGTATATATATTGTTGCGTTGTAGCTAATCTTGCGGTTTTGGCTTGGTGGTATGTTATGTATAGCTTTGCTTAGTTATACTTGGAATGTGGTATGTGTTTATTACTTGTGTTAGTAATCCGTGTTCATTTTATGCATATGTATGTATATAATATAGTTGCATTCACTAAGCATTAGCTTACCTTCTCGTTGATATTATTTTCATAGGTTGGCAATGAGGTGGTTCGAGTAAGCGTGGGAACTAGTTGCTTTGCGGGTTGCTTTAGAAGACTTTGCTTTTGGATTAGACTTTGGATTGGGTAATGCAATCCCAATCACCATGCTCGGTCTTTTGTTGTGTTTAAACGAAACGGGTCGATATTGTCATGTTTGAAATGTCCCGTTCATATCAATTATAAACGTTTCATATTAATTGGTTTCGTTGCGAGGTTTTGACCTCTATATGAGACGTTTTTCAAAGACTGCATTCGTTTTTAAAACAAACCATAACCTTTATTTTATCGATAAAGGTTTATTAGACATAACAAAGATTATCAAGTGATGATAATCTAAAATACACTTTTTCACACGTCCGTTACATAATGTATTACAATAATATTATACAACAATTTATTTTCTGAATGCAGTTTTTAAACAATATTATACAAGCATGCTTACTCCAAATCTTGTCTTTAACTAGCATGCAAACAACGGAAGCTCTTAATAATCACCTAAGAATAAACATGCTTAAAAAAGTTGGTAAGTTATAGGTTTAGCCTATATATATATATATATATATATATATATATATATATATATATATATATATATATATATATATATATATATATATATATATATATATATCAAATTGTAATAATAGACCACAAGATTTTCATATTTATAAGCAGAACCTCTCGTCTGCATAAAGATAAAATCATTCATATGAATTGAACACCTGGTAACCGACATTAACTTTAATGCATAGAATATCCCCAAACAGAACCTCTCGTCTGTATAATAATAATCTCGAAGTACTAAAGCCATCCATAACCTGAATGGGGTTTGTTAGGCCCAATAAATCTATCTTTAGGATTCGTGTCAATTAGGAACAGAACCTCTCGTCTACCTAATTCTTAGGTTACCAAGCTAAAAGGGGTGATATTCGGTTTAATAATCCAACCATAGAATGTAGTTTCGAGTACTTGTGTCTATTTTGTAAAACATTTAAAAAGCTGCATGTATTCTCATCCCAAAAATATTAGATAGTAAAAATGGGACTATAACTCACTTTCACAGATTTTCAATTCGTCGAGATTTAAACTTGGCCATGGGTTGATTCACGAACCTATAACAAATACACACACACACACACACACACACACACACATACACACACACACACATATATATATATATATATATATATCAAAATATGATCGAAATATATTCACAACATTTTTATTACGTGTTGACGTTTTAAGTTGTTAAATTAGCAGTCCAACGTTAGTAGTCCACAATTAGTAGTTCACAGTTAATAGTACAGAAATAAATCGATATATATTATCTCGAATCAATCCACGACCCAGTGTATACAAGTCTCAGACTCGATCACAACTCAAAGTATATATATTATTTTGGAATCAACCTCAACCATGTATAGCTAACTCGAACATTACCGCATATAGAGTATCTATTGTTGTTCCAAATAATATATATATATATATATATATATATATATATATATATATATATATATATATATATATATATATATATATATATATATATGATGTCGATATTATATGTCAAAATATTGTATACGTGTCTATGGTCTATCAAGATTACATAATATATGTTAGAATACATGTATAATACAATATAAGTTAGTTAAGTTATGGTTAGTATAGGTTTGTTACAAAGTTTCACGTAGCTAAAATAAGCAAAAATATCCAATTTTGTTTTACCCATAACTTCTTCGTTTTAAATCCGTTTTTAGTGAATCAAGTTGCTATGGTTTCATAATGAACTGAAATTTATGAAACTAAACAGAAAAATTATAAGTTTATAGTCAGAAATACAGGTTACAAGTCGTTTTTGTACGAGGTAGTCATTTTCGTCGAAAGAACGACATCTTGATGACCATTTTGAAAAACATACTTCCACTTTGAGTTTAACCATGATTTTTGGATATAGTTTCATCTTCATAATAAAAATCATTTTCCTAGAAAAACTACTTTTAAATCAAAGTTTATCATAGTTTTTAATTATCTAACCCAAAACAGCCCCCGGTTTCACTACGACGGCGTATGTCCGGTTTTACGGTGTTCTTCGTGTTTCCCGGTTTTAAATCATTAAGTTAGCATATCATATAGATATAGAACATGTGTTTAGTTGATTTTAAAAGTTAAGTTAGAAGGATTAACTTGGTTTGCGAACAAGTTTAGAATTAACTAAACTATGTTATAGTGATTACAAGTTTAAATCTTCGAATAAGATAGTTATATATATATATATATATATATATATATATATATATATATATATATATATATATATATATATATATATATATATATATATATATATATGAATCGAATGATGTTATGAACATCATCACTACCTCAAGTATAGGTAAACCTACTGGAAATGATGAGAAATTAACTTGAGCTTCAAAGGATCTTTGATGGCTTGGAAGTTCTTGAAGTAGAATCATGACACGAAAACAAGTTCAAGTAAGATTACTACTTGAATTAAGATTGTTATAGTTATAGAAATTGAATCAAAGTTTGAATATGAGTATTACCTTGAATTATAAAGAAAAACTACTGAGATAATTTGGATGTTCCTGATCTTTCAAACGTTCTTGGAGTAGGTAATTAGAGAGGATTTGTATGTGAAATGATGTAGTAAATGATGGTGGTGGTGGCGTGATTTTATCATGGAAACAAAGGCACCTCATTTTGTTATTTTGTATAATAATTCATACTTGAAGACAAGTAATGGTTCCCACATGTTGGTTAATCATTTAAGGCTGCTAAGAGCTGATCATTGAAGTGTATATACCAATAGTATATACATATAGAAGCTGAGTATTGTACGAGTACGAATACAGATTGAATACGAGTAAATAGTGTTTAATGTAGTAAATAGTGTGTTACTGTAGCAAATAGTATTTTACTGTAGCAAATAGTTTTTTGCTGTAGCAAATAGTATTATACTGTAATAAATAGTATTTTATTGTAGCAAATAGTATTTTACTGTAGCAAAACGAAAATTACTGTAGCAAATAGTGTTATACTGTAGCAAATAGTATTTTACTTGTACATCTTTGATTTAATTGTATTTCTTCTTATATAGATATATAAAATAAAAACTTACATCATAAAAAAAATGATTATATAATTATCACAAGTTATGACGTTCGTGAATCATTAGGCAAACTGGGCGGTCAATTGTCTACATAAATTCATTTCAATTAATCAAGTTTTAACAAGTTTGATTGCTTAACATGTTGGAAACATTTATTCATGTAAATATTAATCTCATATAATATATAATCATGGAAAAGTTCGGGACACTACAGTACCTACTCGTTAAATAAATTTCGTCCCGAAATTTCAGGCAGTGGGAGATGTTGGCGTATCTTCTGGAAATAAGTGTGGGCATTTCTTCTTCATCTGATCTTCACGCTCCCAGGTGAACTCGGTTCCCCTACTAGCATTCCATCGAACCTTAACGAGTGGTATCTTGTTTTGCTTAATTCCTTTAACCTCACGATCCATTATTTCTATGGGTTCTTCAATGAATTGAAGTTTATCATTGATTTGGATTTCGTCTAAAGGAATAGTGAGATCTTCTTTGGCTAAACATTTCTTCAGATTCGATACGTGAACATTATCATGTACGCTGGCGATTTGTTGAGGTAATTCAAGTCGGTAAGCTACTGGTCCGACACGATCTATAATCTTGAATGGTCCAATGTACCTTGGATTCAGTTTCTCCCGTTTACCAAATCGAACAACACCTTTCCAAGGTAATACCTTAAGCATGACCATGTCACCAATTTCAAATTCTATATCTTTTCTTTTACTGTCTGCGTAGCTCTTTTGTCAACTTTGGGCGGTTTTCAACCGTTGTTAAATTTGAATGATTTTCTCGGTAGTTTCTTAGATTATTTCTGGACCCGTAATTTGTCTATCCCCCACTTCATTCTAACAAATTGGAGACCTGCACTTTCTGTCATAAAGTGCCTCAAACGGTGCCATCTCAATACCTTAGTGGTAACTGTTGTTGTAGGAAAATTCTTCTAACGGTAGATGTCGATCCCAACTGTTTACAAAATCAATAACACATGCTCGTAGCATGTCTTCAAGAGTCTGTATCGTCCTTTCACTCTGTCCATCGGTTTGTGGATGATAGGCAGTACTCATATCTAGATGAGTTCCCAATGCTTGTTGTAACATTTACCAAATCCTTGAAACAAATCTACCGTCCCTATCAGAGATAATAGAGATTGGTATTCCGTGTTTGGAGATGACTTCCTTCAAGTATAGTGTGATGACCCGGAAATTTCTGACCAAATTTAAACTTAATCTTTGAATGATTTCGACACGGTGAGCAAAGTCTGTTAGGTCGAGTCTCTCAATATGGTGTCTAATTGATGCTAATTAAGTTAACTGTGCGAATCATTGCGTTAGTGTTTATGCTTTCACTTTATCTAACTTTCTTATATATATATATATATATATATATATATATATATATATATATATATATATATATATATATATATATATATATATATATATATATATATATATATATATACATACATACATACATAAACATTGTGAGAGATAGAATGTATACATATGC
Organism: Rutidosis leptorrhynchoides; assembly: GCF_046630445.1. Taxonomy (NCBI): domain Eukaryota; kingdom Viridiplantae; phylum Streptophyta; class Magnoliopsida; order Asterales; family Asteraceae; genus Rutidosis; species Rutidosis leptorrhynchoides. The sequence goes on from NC_092333.1 coordinate 173,841,185, forward strand.
ATTTTGATAACAACCGAACCCACTACTATTAATCACATTTTAAGTCTATATAGATATACCATATATTATATTTAACTGTCTAAATTACTTTTCCACTTTTTGAAATCACACAAGACGCCACACAAATTATTAACCCGTGATTCCAATTGATTATTATGAATTACTGTGTTTGATTGAATTAAAGTGAAGATTACTATTTACTTTCAACTACTCAATTAAGTTATGATACTAGATAGATAGACACGTTTACTAGTTGAATGATCAACCTTCATCCTTTGTAATAACCAACCAAATACACTCTTTTCTTTCATTCTTGTTATCCGTCAATATCACCTCTCACCGATATTCTATATTATATAATACATATATGTCATCCATTTATTTACTACATCAATATATACATATATAAAAATGTAACACAAACACACACTTGAGAATTCTTTCTTGGATACCTTTCCTTTTCTCAATTACCTTTCACTACTCACTATCAAACAATCACACCACTATATGATTTCTAAATTACATCACACCACTATATGATTTCTAAATCACAACCGATGGCTTTCCTATTCTAATATTGAATTATTTTGTTTCAACCTATCCATTATCTAATTCATACTATAGATTATCTCTATCTATATCTACATATACACAATACATATAGAAACATACATAACTCTTCTTCCTGCGATCATAAACCCACCACAAGCCGCCATTGTCTCTACAACCATTCACCTTACACCATATAAGTATTATCACTGCTACTGTTACGATTGCAACTGCATTACTTTTTGTCCTGAACCATTTCACGAACCACCAACGTTTCTATTTTCATTCACCAAAACAATCCAACTATAAGTCAGTATTAATATAATCTCCAACATATATATACTCTAGATATCATATGGGTAAAAGAGAGATATATATACACTTACTATATATATGATCATACTTTTAAACATCCATTTCTATACCTTCTTCGATGTCATCCTCTTTTGATCGACTAATCACTCCTCCATAACCAACACCAACATCCGTCCCTACTAGTCGAGCCTGAACCATCTGCTATCTGTTTCATACAAATTAAAAGCCAAACAAATCATCACTCTTAAAAACAATCAGTTATAACCTATAATTATCCACTGTTACTTATGTACCTGCTTGACCTAAGTCACCACCAAAACTGCACCTTCTTCTCCTTCTGTTTATCTATTACAGCCGAGACTAAACACCCTTGTCATCTGCAGCTATTGTTCTTTGTTTTTCGATCATCAAAACCTTCCATCAATCTTTCACGCTACCACCTCTTAACTTTAAACCACCATTGTGACCTCCACAGCAACCCAACACTTGAAGCTCCACTTCTGTCATAAAGAGCACACATAAGCAGCTTCTCGGATTCAAACAGAAAAGCATTATATCTATCTTTAATCTATTATCTCGATAAGATTGTTGCTTTTACCCATCAACACCCGAGAACCACCTGCAACCGTCATCAAATCATCGAGTTATGCTAACACTTCTAATTGTTCATAATTATCAAGTACCCTACAAATCACCATTTCCAGCAACCCGTAACCTGAGTTTAATATACTGTTGCTGCTATTCAAATCTTAAATAATTAAATAAATAAATAAATAAATAAAATAATAGAAACTTAACCAGGCTGTTAATTACTCCTGTTGTTATTGTTGTGTTGCTAATTTTTGTTCGATCAACCTCGCAATCAATCATCATCTTCACCACTTGCAAATCTACTGCAACTACCTTTTTGATTCATTCGTAGATCAAAGAACCAATTATTGCATCTATTCTCTGTGGTTACTCGATGAAGATGATAATCAATGATAATTAGATCAAGGATGATAATAATCGAAGCAGTACATGTGATTATTCGCTGAGGTGATTATTGATTTCTTCCCAAATGAACAAATACCAAAATCGAACCATACTTTGTTAAAAGCTGCTGCTTCGCTGACTAGCAAGATGTTACAACTACCTTCTTCAATTCCTAATTGATCGATGATGAAACCATAACATAGATTGAATCAATTGTTGCTACTTCAATTGTCTGAGCCGACACCCACCATACACCCATCGATTTAAGTAGGTGACATAATTAGGCCGGCTAAATATTAATTGGATTGCAAATTTGGGTTTTCTGTAAATGATAATGGACTTGTATTCTTGGTCTTGATATACGAATTGGGCCAATGGCAGGCTAATCATAGTATACGGGTTATATAATTTAGGATACAATTTAGAACAGAAAAAGCATAAGCAGTATAACGGTTTGGAGTCTTGGCGTTTATCGAGAGGGCGAGGGTTCGAGCCTTTGCACCGGTGTTTATTTTTTTAAAGCCTATTACATTAAGGTAGCCTTGTTATTATTATTATTATTATGATAGTATTATAATTATTATTACTATCATAATTATATTTATAAGTATTAAAAACATTATTATCATTAGTATTTTTACAAGTATTATTGATATTATTATAAATTTTATCATTTAAGTATTATTAATATTATTATTATTATTATTATTATTATTATAGGTATTAATATTAATATTATCATTATTAAAATGATTATTATTATTAGTATTATCATTAAACGTTATTAGTAATATCATTACAAACAATTTTTATTATTAGTATTATCTTTATCATTAATATTAAAATTATAATTATTATTATTATTAGAATTATCATAATTTTTATCATAATTAGTATTATTTTTATCATTATTATTAGTACTATTAATATATTAAATGAAGATTTTCTATATAAAAATATATTTATGATATAAAATCTAATCGTATTAATACTTTTGTAATAAATGTTAATTATCTATGCAAAGATAAATATATCTAATTAAGTTATTAATAAATCACATGATATAAAATAACAAATAAAATCACTAATAATATATATATATATATATATATATATATATATATATATATATATATATATATATATATATATATATATATATATATATATATATATTTGTTCGATTACCATTACATGTATTAATATACATGATTGAATAATAGGTTCGTGAATCTGAGGCCAACCCTGCATTGTTCAATATAGTCATATGTATTTTTACTGAAAAAATACATTAGGTGAGTTCATTTGATTCCCTTTTACTCTTTACATTTTTGGGACTGAGAATACATGCGCTACTTTTACAACTGCTTTATTAAATGCTTTTGAAATACATTTTGAACTACGAATACATGAAATGCTTTTATAAATGTTTGACGAGATATACACAAGTAAAATATTCCTCAAATGAATTTGAATTATGTGGACGTGATAATTGCCACCATTGAATTATGTGGACGTGATAATTGCCACAATTGATATGAATATTTTTCCCCTGATTATTATTGCTTGGTAACCTACGAATTAGGGAACATCACTAATTTTGAGAATTAGTGCACCCGTAATTGACGCGAATCCTAAAGGTAGCTACCGGGTTTAACACCCCCACCCAAAATGTTCACTAGACGGAAGGGCTAGTGGGCGTGGTGTTTAGTACTTCGAAGTTTATATGATTATTATACAGACGAGATGTTCTGTTTTAGGGATATTATTATGCGCATTATATGTTAAGGTCGGTTACCAAGCCAATCTATGAAAGCAATGAAAAGTGAATGTTATGTATCGAGAGAATGATTTTATACACAGGTTATGTGTATGTTATTTTTTTGCACGAGATATGTGTACGGTTACTAAGATTTATGAAAGATGATTTCGTACACGAGAAAGGTGTACTGTATTTAAAAGATATCGCATGTACATTACATGTGGGTATAGGATTCGGGCCCATTTGTACCATGCAACATTTAAATCTTGTGGTCTATCAAAATGATGAATTTTATTGTTTTATGATAAACCTATGAACTCACCAACCTTTTGGTTGACACTTTAAAGCATGTTTATTCTCAGGTATGAAAGAAATATTCCGTTGTGCATTTGCTCATTATAAAGATATTACTTGGAGTCGTTCAAGGCATATAGACGTCAGTTCATCGCGATGGTACCATATGTTATTGTGTTCGCTCAGGAAGATTTTGGACGGGGTATGACATGTGGTATCAGAGTGGTGGTCTTAGCGAACCAGGTGTTACATTAGTGTGTCTAACTAGTAGTTGTTAGGATGCATTAATGAGTCTGGACTTCGACCTAGTAGTTGTTAGGATGCATTAATAAGTCTAGACTTGAACCTGGTCTGTATGTTAAAAATTTTGCTTATCAATCCTTGTCGAAGAAATATCTACCTATCTTTTTCAGTCTCGACACGTCGTATTGCAATTATTGCATAGATGGTGTACAGACAAATACATATCACATCACAGTAGACCTTGTCTGACATGTTTCCTTAATTCCCTCCGTAATATACGGGATCTTCTGTACCATATACATGTATCCTATGTAAATAGAATATCATCCGCTATCCAAAAATTATTTCATATCGAAAATCCTTTATCTAATCATGCAATATGAATTCTGCAACCAGTTCAAGTTATTCAGAATTCGATAGCTATTCCGATAGGGATTTTCACTTAAGCTCCAAAAGCAGTGTCACCAGAATGAATCAACCAATCAGCCATCCCCAACTCATCTGATGGGTTCGTAGTATACTAAATCATTGGAGACAAGAAGAAGGTGATCCTTTCCATCAACCGAATTCACCTCTTGACGAAGAATCTAAAACACTTACCGGCGAATCTGTTTGTAATACTATATCCTCTCTCATTTCCAGAGTATCTCATCATGACTATATATTATCTCGAATTTTAGATCTGATACATCCGCTCGTTCTGACCGAAAATCATCCTGGAGTAATAGAAGAAGTCAATGAGCTTCGCGCTCGGGTAGTAACTTTGGAAAATATGGTGCAAAACGTACCAGCTTCAGCAACGTCACCAGCATCAACAGTACCATTACCACCAACAACAACATCCGCATCACACGTCTCGACATCACAATTTATACCTCGAACATCAAAATCATACGCACCATAGATACCAAGGAGTACCAAAAACAATGAACGATGAAGTATTGATCCATAACTTCATTAATATTCTGCGAAGAATATGTGGTTCCTAATAATTAACGATGAAGTATTGAACCATAACTTCATTAATATTCTGCGAAGAATATGTGGTTCCTAATAGTTTTAGAGATTACTTATTCTAGCTCAAACTGAAAATCATATGAGTTTAATATCATATTAACTCATTAAATCCATGATTACATCTGAAGAAAATATATATGTATATATGTTTTCATAAAGATTGTAATTAAAAGTTCTTTTGTACAAAATGTTAATGGTGAAAATATTTTAACGGGTAGGTAATACCCGAGGAATATTTAGATTTCACATTAATAAGTCACACTGTACATTCTTTGAATCTGATTCAACAGTCATTTACTATCCTACTTACATTCACCGATATATGAATCTGTTCACCACAAAATAATCATTTTCATTCAATTTCATATTTGGATTTTGACTTCTCAGAATCCCACAAGTGGCATAATGAAGAAAACATTGGACAATTAAAATGAATTAAAATATTGATTATAACATATGAAACTAAACAATTCTTCAAGTCTGCCACTTGATTTCATCCTAAACCTCATTTGTATCTTGACAATTCCAATCTGCGTTCAAACATTTCATAATTCTTGAAAACACTGCAATCGAGAGGATGAACCAACCGCACTTGATCTACGAAAGAAAAGATTGATGTATATAGATATGCACCTAAAAACACTCGGAACTTGAGTAAACGTTTAAACCGTATCTGTGTAAACTCCTTTGACGTTGTCATTACTGAAAATAACTTTGCAATTCCTTTTCAAATTAGCCAGTTTTGTCACAGCTCCGGCAAGTCAACTTCGACTTTTCATTTAAAACAACCTTATTATAACTTTGATATATATGCGTGCACTTTTATTGTTACCGGGGAACCTTTTATATTCCACCATATTACCATCAGCGTTTAATCATCTAAAAAAACACAATACTCTTGAAACCACCTCGGATTGATAACCGATGATTCAGATATGGTAGCATTAAATGCAGAGGAAACAGCAAAATTATAGATGGTCTAAACGGTCAAAAGTTTGATAATAAAGAATGGAATGTTGGGAACGCTCGATAGAAAAATTTGGTACTGAAAAACGGATTGAGCTAATCATAAAGGAGACCAAGGACAAATACAAGGACCAAATCCTATATTCAAAGAATCCAGGTAATTCGGGATTTGATGAAATCTTTAGTAAATATCTTGCTCCGAAGTCATATTAAAATCTTGCGGAAAATTCTTCTTCATCAACCTTCGAATTTAGAAATTCCAAAATATCATCATAAATATCTTCGATATTTATGAGGATATTTTCATAAATATTCTCGTCCGAAATTATATACCTCTCCGTGCTATCTGTATTCCATTATATTGGAATCTTCTGTAAAATCTAAGAATAAACTATGAATGAATTGTGGAAAAGTGTTGGGAATTGAAGCATGGGTTAGTATAATATAATGATGCTTGGCCAATGTGATTATATTACAGTAAGTCATGCTGAGTTTCTAATGGAACGTGATAAAGGATCACAGACCATACCTTTATCATGAACCATGTTACATAACTCTGTCATGCTACTTAACCTCTGAACATATCAAGAAAATATATTCTTGATAGTTCCATCCTCAGGGATTCTGGTAATTTGACAAATCAAATCGTGCTAATACATTCCTTTATGCTTAGAATACTATGATCATTCGAAACTCCATACTTACGAATTCTGAACCATTACTCGCTTTACTTCAGGTCGGAAAGAGAAAACAAAAGCAGAGAGCTCAGAAATATAAGCATGACAACATAAAAATTGCAAACCGTGTATATCAATATGTATAGCAACATAAAGACACGGGAGAATTAAAAATACTATAACCCCAAGATAATCGTAGACATAAACAGATTCCTCCGGCGGTAAATGAAAAAGAAGAATGATAGATACGAGAAAAATATCAAGGATCAGAACAGGATTAAGCATATTAACGGATCTTGTGGAAGTATGAATTGGGGAAGAAAGTATTGGAGTGGTGAAAATAATGGAACGGAAGAAGTTCATTTATAGTGAAAATACCAGACAAAGCAATCGAGACAGATAATCGCATTTAATTATAGAGATCTTAATTTTCATAAATCCTGAAGAATCAGATCTTATAGATTTCCAAGATTTTCTTTTAAATCTCTTGAATTCTGGAATTCAACCATGACCACGTCAAAAGTTAAGACGAAATTTTTCACTCTTTTGTGACAGCTTCACTTGTGCACTTCACTTAATCGAATCGTTTTATCTATATTAATCAATGATGATAAAACTCTATTTATCAACTCATATTCGTCATGAAAACATTTTTATGGTTAACCATGACGACCTTACTCAAATTTCGGGACGAAATTTCTTTAACGGGTAGGTACTTTGATGACCCGGAAATTTCTGACCAAATTTAAACTTAATCTTTGAATGATTTCGACACGGTGAGCAAAGTCTGTTAGGTTGAGTCTCTCAATATGGTGTCTAATTGATGCCAATTAACTTAACTGTGCGAATCATTAAGTTAGTGTTTATGCTTTCACTTTATCTAACTTTCTTATATATATATATATATATATATATATATATATATATATATATATATATATATATATATATATATATATATATATATATATATATATATATATATATGTATATATATATGTATGTATATATATATATGTGTATATATATATATATATGTGTATACATATATATATATAAACATTGTGAGCGTTAGAATGTATACATATGCATTTTGATAACAACCGAACCCACTACTATTAATCACATTTTAAGTCTATATAGATATACCATATATTATATTGAACTGTCTAAATTACGTTTCCACTTTTTGAAATCACACAAGACGCAACACAAATTATTAACCCGTGAATCCAATTGATTATTATGAATTACTGTGTTTGATTGAATTAAAGTGAAGATTACTATTTACTTTCAACTACTCAATTAAGTTATGATACTAGATAGATAGACACGTTTACTAGTTGAATGATCAACCTTCATCCTTTGTAATAACCAACCAAATACACTCTTTTCTTTCATTCTTGTTATCTGTCAATATCACCTCTCACCGATATTCTATATTATATAATACATATATGTTATCCATTTATTTACTACATCAATATATACATATATAAAAATGTAACACAAACACACACTTGAGAATTCTTTCTTGGATAGCTTTCCTTTTCTCAATTACTTTTCACTACTCACTATCAAACAATCACACCACTATATGATTTCTAAATTACAACACACCACTTTATGATTTCTAAATCACAACCGATGGCTTTCCTATTCTAATATTGAATTATTTTGTTTCAACCTATCCATTATCTAATTCATACTATAGATTATCTCTATCTATATCTACATATACACCATACATATAGAAACATACATAACTCTTCTTCCTGCGATCATAAACCCACCACAAGCCTCCATTGTCTCCACAACCATTCACCTTACACCATATAAGTATTATCACTGCTACTGTTACGGTTGCAACTGCATTACTTTTTGTCCTGAACCATTTCACGAACCACCAACGTTTCTGTTTTCATTCACCAAAACAATCCAACTATAAGTCAGTATCAATATAATCTCCAACATATATATACTCTAGATATCATATGGGCAAAAGAGAGATATATATACACTTACTATATATATGATCATACTTTTAAACATCCACTTCTATACCTTCTTCGATGTCGTCCTCTTTTGATCGACTAATCACTCCTCCATAACCACCACCATCATCCGTCCCTACTAGTCGAGCCTGAACCATCTGCTATCTGTTTCATACAAATTAAAAGCCAAATAAATCATCACTCTTAAAAACAATCAGTTCGAACCTATAATTATCCACTGTTACTTATGTACCTGCTTGACCTAAGTCACCACCAAAATTGCACCTTTTTCTCCTCCTGTTTATCTATTGCATCCAAGACTAAACACCCTTGTCATCTGCAGCTATTGTTCTTTGTTTTTCGATCATCAAAACCTTCCATCAATCTTTCACGCTGCCACCTCTTAACTTTAAACCACCATTGTGACCTCCACAGTAACCCAACACTTGAAGCTTCACTCCTGTCATAAAGAGCACACATAAGCAGCTTCTCAGATTCAAATAGAAAAGCATTATATCTATCTTTAATCTATTATCTCGACAAGATTGTTGCTTTTACCCATCAACACCCGAGAACCACCTACAACCGTCATCAAATCATCGAGTTATGCTAACACTTCTAATTGTTCATAATTATCAAGTACCCTACAAATCACCATTTCTAGCAACCCGTAACCTGAGTTTAATATACTGTTGCTGCTATTCAAATCTTAAATAAATAAATAAATAAATAAATAAATAAATAAATAAATAAAATAAATTGAACCAGGCTGTTAATTACTCCTGTTGTTATTGTTGTGTTGCTAATTGTTGTTCGATCAACCTCGCAATCAATCATCATCTTCACCAATTGCAAATCTACTGCAACTACCTTTTTGATTCATTCGTAGATCAAAGAACCAATTATTGCTTCTATTCTCTGTGGTTACTCGATGAAGATGATAATCAATGATAATTAGATCAAGGATGATAATAATCAAAGCAGTACCTGTGATTATTCGCTGAGGTGATTATTGATTTCTTCCCAGATGAACAAATACCAAAATCGAACCATACTTTGTTAAAGGCTCCTGCTTCGCTGACTAGCAAGATGTTGCAGCTACCTTCTTCAATTCCTAATTGATCGATGATGAAACCATAACCTAGATCGAATCAATTGTTGCTTCTTCAATTGTCTGAGCCGACACCCACCATACACCCATCGATTTAAGTAGGTGACATAATTAGGCCGGCTAAATATTAATTGGATTGCAAATTTGGGTTCTTTGTAAATGATAATGGACTTGTATTCTTGGACTTGATATACGAATTGGACCAATGGCAGGCTAATCACAGTATACAGGTTATATAATTTAGGATACGATTTAGAACAGAAAAAGCATAAGCAGTGTAACGGTTTGGAGTCTTGGCGTTTATCGAGAGAGCGAGGGTTCGAGCCTTTGCACCGGTGTTTATTTTTTTAAAGCCTATTACATTAAGGTAGCCTTGTTATTATTATTATTATTATGATAGTATTATAATTATTATTACTAATATCATAATTATATTTATAAGTATTTGAAACATTATTATCATTAGTATTTTTACAAGTATTATTGATATTATTATAAATTTTATCATTTAAGTATTATTAATATTATTATTATTATTATTATTATTATTATTATTATTATTATTATTATTATTATTATTATTATATTTATTAATATTAATATTATCATTATTAAAATGATTATCATTATTAGTATTATCATTAAACGTTATTAGTAATATCATTACAAATAATTTTTATTATTAGTATTATCTTTATCATTAATATTAAAATTATAATTATTATTATTATTAGAATTATCATAATTTTTATCATAATTAGTATTATTTTTATCATTATTATTAGTACTATTAATATATCAAATGAAGATTTTCTATATAAAAATATATTTATGATATAAAATCTAATCGTATTAATACTTTTGTAATAAATGTTAATTATCTATGCAAAGATAAATATATCTAATTAAGTTATTAATAAATCACATGATATAAAATAACAAATAAAATCACTAATAATATATATATATATATATATATATATATATATATATATATATATATATATATATATATATATATATATATATATATATATATATATATATATATATATATATATATATATATATATCGATTACCATTACATGTATTAATATACATGATTGAATAATAGGTTCGTGAATCTGAGGCCAACCCTGCATTGTTTAATATAGTCATATGTATTTTTACTACAAAATACATTAGGTGAGTTCATTTGGTTCCCTTTTACTCTTTACATTTTTGGGACTGAGAATACATGAGCTACTTTTACAACTGCTTTATTAAATGCTTTTGAAATACATTTTGAACTACGAATACATGAAATGCTTTTATAAATGTTTAATGAGATAGACATAAGCAAAACATTCCTCGAATGCATTATGTGGACGTGATAATTACCATCATTGAATTATGTGGACGTGATAATTACAACAATTGATATGAATATTTTTCCCCTGATTATTATTGCTTGGTAACCTAAGAATTAGGGAACATCACTAATTTTGAGAATTAGTGCACGCCTAATTGACGCGAATCCTAAAGGTAGCTACCGGGTTTAACACGCCCACCCAGAATGTTCACTAGACGGAAGGGCTAGTGGGCATGGTGTTTAGTACTTCGAAGTTTATATGATTATTATACAGACGAGATGTTCTGTTTTGGGAATATTATTATGCACATTATATGTTAAGGTCGGTTACCAAGCCAAGCTATGGAAGCAATGAAAAGTGAATGTTATGTATCGAGAGAATGATTTTATACACAGGTTATGTGTATGTTATTTTTGTGCACGAGATATGTGTACGGTTACTAAGATTTATGAAAGATGATTTTTGTACACGAGAAAGGTGTACTGTATTTAAAAGATATCGCATGTACATTACATGTGGGTATAGGATTCGGGCCCATTTGTACCATGCAACATTTAAATCTTGTGGTCTATCAAAATGATGAATTTTATTGTTTTATGATAAACCTATGAACTCACCAACCTTTTGGTTGACACTTAAAAGCATGTTTATTCTCAGGTATGAAAGTAATCTTCCGCTGTGCATTTGGTCATTATAAAGATATTACTTGGAGTCGTTCAAGGCATATTAACGTCAGTTCATCGCGATGGTACCATATGTTATTGTGTTCGTTCGGGAAGATTTTGGACGGGGTATGACATATAGTCGTGCTAATTTTTCCATTTTATCATCTTCTCGCATTGGTAGAAAGTGTGCTGATTTAGTGAGACGATCGACTATTACCCAAATAGTATCATAACCACTTGCAATCCTTGGCAATTTAGTAATAAAATTCATGGTAATGTTTTCCCTTTTCCATTCCGGGATTTCACGTTTTTGAAGTAGACCTGATGATTTCTGATGTTCAGCTTTAACCTTAGAACACGTCAAACATTCTCCTACGTAGTTAGCAATATCGGCTTTCATACCCAACCACCAAAAATGTTTCTTGAGATCTTGGTACATCTTTCCCGCTCCGGGATGTATTGAATATCGAGTTTTATGTGCTTCCCAAAGTACCATTTCTCTCATATCTCCAAAATTTGGTACTCAAATTCTTTCTGCACTATACCGGGTTCTGTCTTCCCAAATATTAAGATGTTTCTCCGATCCTTTGGGTATTTCATTCTTCAAATTCCCTTCTTTCACAACTCCTTGTTGTGCCTCTTTTATTCGAGTGGTAAGGTTAGTATGAATAATTATATTCATAGCTGTTACTCGAATAGGTTCTTTGTCCTTTCTACTTAAGGCGTCGGCTACCACATTTGCCTTCCCCGGGTGGTAACGAATCTCAAAATCGTAATCATTTAATAGCTCAATCCACCCACGTTGCCTTATGTTCAGTTGTTTTTGATCAAATATATGTTGGAGAATTTTGTGATCGGTATGTATGGTACATTTGACCCCATATAGATAGTGCCTCCATATCTTTAATGCAATAATAACAACGCCCAATTTCAAATCATTAGTCGTATAATTCTGCTCATGAATCTTCAATTGTCTGGATGCATAAGCAATTACCTTCTTTCGTTGCATTAAAACACAACCGAGACCTTGCTTTGAAGCGTCACAATAAATCACAAAATCATCATTCCCTTCAGGTAATGACAATATAGGTGTTGTAGTTAACTTTTTCTTCAACAATTGAAACGCTTTTTCTTGTTCATCCTTCCATTTAAATTTCTTCCCTTTATGCGTTAAAGCAGTCAAGGGTTTTACTATTTTGGAAAAATCTTGGATGAATCTTCTTTAGTAACCAGCCAATCCTAAAAATTGACGTATCTGAGTTGGAGTTTTCGATGTTTCCCATTTCTCAACGGTTTCAATCTTTGCCGGATCAACCTGAATACCTTCTTTGCTCACTATGTGACCGAGGAATTGAACTTCTTTCAACCAAAATGCACACTTTCAAAACTTAGCGTACAGTTTTCTTTCCTTGGCAATTCTAGCACTTTTCTCAAATGTTCTCCGTGCTCTTGATCATTCTTTGAGTAAATAAGTATGTCATCAATGAAAACAATGACAAACTTGTCAAGATATGGTCCACACACTCGGTTCATGAGGTCCATGAATATAGCTAGTGCATTAGTTAATCCAAACGGCATAACCATAAACTTATAATGACCGTAACGCGTCCTAAAAGTAGTCTTTGGGATATCCTCCTCCTTCACCTGCATTTGATGATACCCAGAACGTAAATCAATTTTTGAATAAACTGAGAAACCTTGCAGTTGATTAAATAAGTCATCGATTCTCAGTAGTGGATAACGGTTCTTGATGGTAACTATGTTCAACTCTCGGTAGTCGATAAAAATCCAAATGTACCATCTTTCTTCTTGACAAACAAAACAGGAGCTCTCCATGGTGATGTGCTTGGTCGAATGAAACCACGTTCCAAAAGTTCTTGTAATTGACTTTGTAATTCCTTCATTTTGCTGGGCGCGAGTCTGTAAGGAGCACGAGCTATTGGTGCAGCTCCTGGTACAAGGTCTATTTGAAACTCAACGGATCGGTGTAGAGGTAGTCCCGGTAATTCTTTCAGAAATACATCGGGAAATTCTTTTGCGATGGGAACATCACTGATGTTCTTTTCTTCGGGTTTGACTTCCTCGATGTGTGCTAGAATGACATAGCAACCTTTTCTTATTAGTTTTTGCACCTTCAAACTATTAATAAGATTTAACTTCGCGTTGCTCTTTTCTCCGTACACCATTAAGGGTTTTTCTTTTTCGCGTACAATGCGAATCGCATTTTTTTAACATACAACCTATGCTCTCTCCTTTTTCAACCAGTCCATGCCAATTATCACATCAAAACTCCCTAACTCTACTGGTATCAAATTATTCTTAAATGTTTTGCCAACCAGTTTAATTTCTTGGTTTTGACATATTTTATCCGCCGTAATAAACTTACCGTTTGCTAAATCGAGTAAAAACTTATTATCCAAAGGCGTTAATGGACAACTTAATTTGGCACAAAAATCTCTACTCATATAGCTTCTATCCGCACCCGAATCAAATAAAACATAAGCAGGTTTATCGATAATAAGAAACGTACCCGTAACAAGCTTTGAGTCTTCTTGCGCTTCTATCGCATTAATGTTGAAGACTCTTCCTCGTCCTTGACCACTAGTACTCCCTTGGTTTGGACACATATTTTTGTAATGGCCCTTCTTCCCGCATCCGAAACAAGTAATGTCGGCATAATTTGCTCCGGCATTATTTGTTCCTTTAGCCATTGATCCGTAGATGTCCCACTTTGTCGCACTATGGCCCTTTTTCTTACACTTAGTACATGATGTCGTACAGTACCCATTCGGATGGTATCCTTCACACCTTTGGCACGGTTTCTTCCACTTGTTGTTATTGCTGGGATTGTTGTTGTTGTGGTTGTTATTGTTGTTGGAACGGTTGTTGTAGTTGTTGTTGTTGAGATGGTTGTTGTTGCGTTTGTTTTTGCGAAAAATGGTGCGATTGTAGTTGTGATTGTTGGGTGGACTGTTGAAGCGATAGTTACTGTTGTTGTGTTGGTGACCCTTGTCACTGTTTTATTCCCACTTCCTCTTGACTTGGTTCATTTTGGCCTCCTCGGTCGCCTGCTCTTTAATCCTCCCCTCGATCTGATTTATAAGTTTGTGAGCCATTCGACTTGCCTTTTGCATTGAGGTAGGCGTGCTCGCACTCACATCCTCCTGAATTCTCTCTGGTAACCCTTTTACAAACGTATCGATCTGCCCTTCTTCACCTTCGAACACTCTTGGACACAATAAACACAACTCTGTGAATCGTCGTTCGTATGTGGTAATATCGAATCCTTACGCTCGTAATTCTTTAAGCTCTGTCTTGAGCTTATTGACTTCATTTCTGGGACGGTACTGTTCATTCATCAAGTGTTTGAATGCTGACCACGGTAGTGCGTAAGCAGCATCTTGTCCCACTTGTTCAAGATAGGCGTTCCACCAAGTTAATGCAGTACCTGTGAAGGTATGCGTGGCGTACTTAACCCTGTCTTCTTCGGCACATTTGCTTATAGCAAACACAGATTCGACCTTCTCGGTCCATCGTTTTAGTCCGACTGGTCCTTCAGTTCCATCAAATTCCAGAGGTTTAGAGGCAGTGAAAGCCTTGTAGGAGAATCCTACACGGTTTCCTGTGGAGTTAACTCCACTGCTAGACCCAGAGTTATTATTATTGTTTTGCATCGCAGCTTGAACTGTGGCTATGTTTGCAGCAAGGAATGCACGGAAATCTTCCTCGCTCATATTCAAGTTATGCCTAGTAGTCGGTGCAATTTCCTTCAAAAATAGCCGAAAGAATTGAGTTAATCATATAGAATTCCGAGAGTAGTCAATAGTATTTCGTAGCATAATATGAACTTATTTATAAAAGCTTTTTCTTCATATTAGCGTTTTGTAAGTTTTAATTCAGGTAGTACCTACCCGTTAAGTTCATACTTAGTAGCTAATATATAATTCAACTACTACAATTCTGTATGAAAAACTGATTACAATAATATTACGTTCAAAATTTTATACAATATTTTACAAACATACAATATCGCTATTTTACATATAGTATGAAATATAGCACATAATAACTTTGATACAAAGCAGCTGTGAAGACAATTCTAGTTTAACGCAAGTCGTTCAGCAAAGGCAATAAAGACACGTAATTCATAGGTCCAGAAGCAAGTCATGCATTCGGGTTTTACTAATACTATTTCCCATCCTTAGTCTTGTGAAAAAAACCATTATGGCTGTTGGCTAGGCAGTATGTTACAACATTATCAAAAGAACGAGGGTTACGTAATGCCCAACAACTTCGTAACAATCTAAAAACCTTATCTCTCACCCCAACTACTGAATCCGTCACTTGTGGGAATGTTTTATTTAGAAGTTGCAATCCAATGTTCTTTTTCTCAATTTGGTGAGAAGTGAACATCATTAACCCGTAAACATAACATGCTTCTTTAAGTTGCATGTTTGAAGCTTTTTCTAAAGAACGAAGTCCTATGTTGGGATATGTAGAGTCAAAATAGGCTCTCAACCAGTAGCGGAAAATTGCAGTAGGGTTTACCGCACTCAAAGCCTTAAAGAAAACACGTCGTAATTTAAGGTTTCCCTAATGTGAGATACACCATCTATCGAAGGAAAGCCTTTTATAAACTAAGGCATGCATGAAACATCTTTCAAATGTTCTACAAACTAATCTCGCCGTAAACAATTAAGCCGATGACTCTTGACCAACTCTAGACAAGATTTCATTAATCATATCCCCTGGTAGGTCTTCTAAAATATTCAGTCGTCTATCCTTAACATCCATTTTGTGTTTTTATACTGTAAAATAGACGAGGATTAGATTCGTAAAAGATAATTAACAAATAATACAAGTAATTTTTACATATAACATAAAAGTACAAGCACACTATATTACATATATTACATCGCATGATTATAACTCTTTATTTCGACTCACTTGTTTCTTCCTCCTCGGACTTGGTTCGTTTCGCTAATTTCCTAGGGATACCTGGTGCTCCTCTAATACGAGCCGTCATTTTCACAAATGATTTAGAAAAACCTGGTGGCTTAGATGTTCCCGGGTAATAGTTAAAATTTAAGAAATACGGGTGTTTACGATATATCCCATCAGGATATTTCATGTTAACATAAAGTTCATCGGTTTTGGACTCGAGTTTTTCTATTTTGATAGCTTTTTCCTTATTATTTTCTTTTTCCTTATTAAATTGAGCCGGGGTAATTTCTATAATATCTTCAGTATCCTCGTCGGGATCCGATTCATCGGAAAATTCATAATCTTCCCAATATTTGTCCTCCTCTGTGGAGACACCGCAAACCATTTTTAACTTTGTCTCATTAATTGATGATTTTCTTTTATTTAACTATTTTTTGTTGTTCCTAATATTTCTCCCTCCGGAACCTCTTCTTCTTCCGATTCCTCTTCTTCCGGTCCCTCTTCTTCCGGAATTTGTGAATCTTCCCAAAATACATTCGACTCTTCATTATTATTGGGTGAATCGATGGGATTTGTACTAGAGGTAGACATCTATCACACAATAGCAAGTACGTTAAGAGATTAATATATCACATAATAATTACATGTTAACAATATATAGTTTCCAACAAATGTGTTAAGCAATCGTTTTTAAAAAAACACGGTCGAAGTCCAGACTCACTAATGCATCCTAACAAACTCGGTTAGACACACTAATGCAAATTTCTGTTCTCTAAGACTAACGCTCGGATACCAACTGAAATGTCCCGTTCATATCAATTATAAACGTTACATATTAATTGGTTTCGTTGCAATGTTTTGACTTCTATATGAGATGTTTTTCAAAGACTGTATTCGTTTTTAAAACAAACCATAACCTTTATTTTATCGATAAAGGTTTATTAGACATAACAAAGATTATTAAGTGATGATAATCTAAAATACACTTTTTCACACGTCCGTTACATAATGGATTACAATAATATTATACAACAATTTATTTTTCGAATGCAGTTTTTAAACAATATTATACAAGCATGCTGACTCCAAATTTTGTCTTTAACTAGCATGCAACAGCGGAAGCTCTTAATAATCTCCTGAGAATAATCATGCGAGGTGTAGTACGAAATACTATTATTTTTATTACGAAATACGATACAATTTACACAAGTTTTATTTATTTATATAGATGGGATATACTTAAACTTTGCTACAACACTTATATGCAGTGTACCTAATCGTAGAGTAGTGTAGTTTTTAGTAAGTCCGGTTCGTTCCACAGGGAGATGGCTTATTGCGTACACTATATTTTTAAACAATTATATTTGAATATATATATATATATATATATATATATATATATATATATATATATACATATATATATATATATACATATATATATATATATATATATATAAATACATATATATATATATGCAGTGTACACTATAGATGGATTTCAAAATATGATCGAAATATATTCACAACATTTTTATTACGTGTTGACGTTTTAAGTTGTTAAATTAGTAGTCCAACCTTAGTAGTCCACAATTAGTAGTTCACAGTTAATAGTACAGAAATAAATCGATATATATTATCTCGAATCAATCCATGACCCAGTGTATACAAGTCTCAGACTCGATCACAACTCAAGGTATATATATTATTTTAGAATCAACCTCAACCCTGTATAGCTAACTCGAACATTACCGCATATAGAGTGTCTATGGTTGTTCCAAATAATATATATAGATGACGTCGATATTGTCAGGACCCCGAAGTTGTATAGTGTTAATGTGAAACATGCTTAAATGAAGGTTCCTTAGAAGAGGGCTATATAAGGAACCTAAGTAGTCCTAATTAGATAACCATTGTATTGTAACTGAGTTCTAGAAGCTGTGAAATGTAAATTGTACCGATTCTCTCTCATACCGAATCTCCTTCTTACTTACCGAATCTCATTCTATGTTATCATTTCTCTCATTCTCAACATGATCTAACCTATCATTTGGTATCAGAGCTTCCAGGGAGTGATTCTACATCACAATATCGATCCAGAGATTGTAGATTACAGAATCTGAATACTCTCCGTAGAATTGAATCAGATTCGGTATTATCGAATTTGATAATCAGACATTCAGATTCTTGTGATAAGTTCAGCGAAGGTGTATTAGGTCTATTAGAAAGAGTTTCGATCATCGTTACAGCTTTTTAACTTCAATTATGGAGAATCAAGTTGATTTTTAGAGTTTGTGGCTAAAACTCTCGGTATTACTTAATTCAAGCTTGATTCTGGATTTTTATGAAGATTTAAAGATTCAGTTGTGTTTGTGAGGTGTTAAATCACATTTCTGACTGTTCAATTTCTTCATTTCTTCAAGTTTTGAAGATTTGATCAACACTCGGTATCGTAACCGTCATACCGAGTCTGCTTCATTACTGGAAATTCATCTTAAGTGTTGCATATTGTTATGTGTTTGTGATTCTATCACATTCGGTTTGATTATACGCAGCTAATTGGTGTAGTTTGAGAAAGGATTCTGTTATATTTCTAAGTTTTAAACTTAGACTTGGTATTGTCAACTGCTACAGTTGACATTCGGTATCCTGAATCTTCGGTATCATTGATATTCTGTTTGTTACTAACTTGTTTTCTTGTGCAGCAAGGTTACTGAATCTAATTCAAAGGAATTGGATTGTGTTAAACATAATATTTTACAGAATTTGACTACCGAGTCATTTACCGAACCAGAAACTCTGTTTCATTTAATTCTTTAGTTTTAAGTGTTCTGAGGCTTCAAGTTGTGTGGTTACCAAATCCATACCGAATCTGGGTGTATTACTTGTGATTCTTATCAGTTTCTGATACTGAATCTGGTTTACCGAATTGTTACCGAATCTGCTACAGTATCGAACCACTTACCGAGTCTACTACAGTACCGAATCTTTACTGAATCTGTCATTCTTGTTAGATTTTGTACTGAACCCTGATCCTAGATTGTGTTTAATACCAAATCTATACCGAATCTACCTCAATTTAAGATGTCTACTCAAGATACTTTTATCATTGGATTAGATTCCCGACCTCCAGTGTTGTTTGATGGCATGTACACTCAGTGGCTTCATCGTATCACTCAGTACATAGACTATAAGGGTGAGAAAGCTAAACACATATGGGCTTCTTTGAGAGATGGTCCAGTTGCAGAGTTTCATCCGGATACTGGTATGCCAATTCCAGTCTATGAACTTTCTGGTGATAAACGTGAAAGAGCTCAGAGTGACATAGAGGCTAAGAATATTGTCATGCAAGCTATCCCATATGATCTATTTGAAAATGTTGATAGCAACACTACTGCAAAAGATATATGGGATGAGATCAAACGACAACAAGAAGGTTATGACATGTCAGACGTTACTAAATTGAATAAGGCTATGGGATTGTATGAAGATTTCAAGCAGGAACTAGAAGAACAACTCAAGGATACCTACCGTCATTTCAATGGTGTTCTCAATGAGTTGAAAAGGTGTAAGATTGTAAAGGTGAATGTAGAAGTCAACATGAAATTCCTCAAAAAGCTCAATGTTGATTGGCTTCCCTATGGAATCATTGTTCGATCAACCAAAGAGATTGACAAGATGACAATTCATGAGCTTGCTGGAGTTCTTATGCATTATCAACCTGAAGTGTCTAAACTTCAAGAGGGAAGGAAAGAGGTGTCTCCAAGTGATCCTCTTGCTTTAATTGCCAAAAGGAAGAGCAAATCATCTACTTCTTCTAAAAGTTTATCCAAGAAAGTTCTTGTTGAAGAATCTTCTAATTCTGATGACTTGAAAATTTTTGATATTGATGATTCTCATCATGACTTAGTCAAAATGGCCACCATGTTCACGAAAGCCTTGAACAAACACAAGTTCAAAGGCAAATCAAGCAATCAACGCAAAAACTCATCTTCTTCCTCCTACTACAAGAAACCTGATCAATCCAAAAAACAACTTGATGATGATTCCAAGAAGGAAGATTCAATCTGTTTCAATTGTAGTAAAGCTGGGCATTACTCTCGGAAATGCAAGATGCCTAAGAAAAAGGATGATGCTTACTACAAGAAGAAAATGTTGATGGCAAAGATTGTGGAAACTGGAGGAGAGCTGAAACCGGTTGATGATACTTGGTTTAACTGGACTGATGAATCAGATTCAGAGGTAGATCATGCAAATGTTTGCAAAGTGACTAAGCTCATAAAGGCTAAAGAAGCGTTGGAGAATTCTGACTCAACATCTGACGATGATGAGGTACAATCAACTGAAATTTCACCTGATTTTATAAAAATGAAAAATGACTTGATGAAGAATTTGGTCTCAATGTCAAAAGAAGTCAAAGGCTTAAAATCTGAAAACAAGGTTTTAAAAGATAAAATCAAACTTTCTGAGACTAAACCATCTTCATCCAAATTACAATCGGAATTGCAAAGGTTGACCGTCCAATTCAGCTCCACGGAAACTGAGTTGGAAGATCTTAAAAAATCAATTCATCCTATTAAAGTCGAAAGGACATATTATCGTCTAAAATCAGAACGACTTGCATAAAAAGTTCAATTTTTAGAAAAAGATCTTTCAGATTTGAAAAACCAACATGAACCCACACTTTCAAAGCTAAACAAGAAAATCATTCAATTGGAAAATGCCATAATTGAAAAGAACACTGAAATTTCTTCGTTGTCAAAAGAGTCTTTTCAAATGAAAGCACAACTTGCTCGATATGAGGAGAAACTCTATTGAACAGAGCAATCCAAAGCTATCATGGATATGAAACTTTCAAAACAAATGATTTTCATGAATAGACCAAAAACGATTCATAGTGAAATGTGGGGGTTGGGTTATGAAGATCCTAAAGTTTTAGACGATGCTTCCAAAAAGATTCCAGGATTATATCATTTTGATTACTTTTAAGCTGGTTTACCATCACATTTTGTGCATGTTTTTGATGCTAATTTTGATGATATTATTGTTAATCACAAATCTAGAAAATACCATCAAATTAGCTTAATGTATGAGAAAATTAATGCTAAAATGGGTAAATCAAATCCTGATTTATTGAAGGAACTTGTTGAAACAGAAAAGAATGTGTAATGTGCTAATTATGTGCCTACACGTAGATTGGTTTACATTCCTACACTCATGCTAGAAAAATACATTTTAATGCTTGAGAATGAAGTGTTTAACAAACCTAGTTCTAGCATTGTTAACACAGATGAGGTGTTTGATGAACCCACTTTTGATGTGAAACCAATTCTACCTGCTTTACCTGCATGCTCTGATAATGTTTTCCATGAAGACCTAGCACATGAACTAACTGTCTTCTTTGAGACAGGATCTCTAGTTCAAAATTCTTTAGATGAAAAAGTAGAACCTCATAATGAACCAATCATTGAACCTTTGATAGATTTTGAAAGTCAACTTGATCCTTTGCACGATTATTATTTTCATTTACCTGTTGTACGTAATTTGAATCGTATAGTAGCTCAACTAGAAAGGAGAATATTGACTTGCAACTTAAGTGCCAATCATTAGAACAAATGCTTGCTTTGTGTGATAAATTGCCTTCACTGCCTAAGAAAGAATGTACTTATGCTTTTAAGGAGGGCGAAGTGATAGTTTCTGCTGAAGAATTATGTATTGAGATTAAAAGGTTAAAACAAAAGATAATTCAACTGAAACAGGCTAACACACTTAAGCAATCGTCTAATGTTGCAACCAATGTGCTTGAATGTATTGGAGGGATTACTAAGAAGGGGAAGGGAACAACAACATCTAAGGATGTAAAACCCATTAGTATTCTTAAAAATCCTCTACGTTCTCAATTTGGCAATCGTGGTTCAAAAGTTGTATCTACAACTCAATATGCTGTCAAAAAGGTTCATTATTCCGATGGTTCTATGTCAACTGAAAAGATTCCTTTTATTCCAATGTCAAAAACTTAAAAAGCGAGTCTTTTAACGACATCAGTTAAGTCCACACAACACACTAGTCCTAAACCTGATTTAAGTGAGTATGATTCAAAAGAACGTAAAATCAAATTGGAAATTTTGAAAAATCAATCATCTCATGTGTCAACTGAAAAGTTTGGACGTCTAACTAACAGAGGTGTTTTTCGTGTCACAGGTTATAATCCAAACTTGAATTACAAATCTGTATGGGTTCCTAAGTCCACGACTAAGAATGTAGCAACCAAACCAACGCAATCTGCTAGTCGGCCTAGGAAATCATCACATGTTTTTCGATTTTCGTCTGTGAACAAAACATCTACTTGGAATAAATTGTGTGTTAAGACTTCTGATAATGATGTAAAACTTGATATTGCATATGATGCTTCATGTAATGTGGTTTTAAATGATGCTTTGTTGTCAAAATTGCATGTTGCTTCACGTGATTTTCTTGTTGATGATCCAAAGTTTATTGTTGGTACTAACCGTAGAGGACCCAAGAAACTTTGGGTACCTAAACTCTAGGAAATTCACATTTACAGGGTTTCGACGTCTGTGTTTGGTATATCGATTCCGGTTGTTCTCGACACATGACGAGCGATAAATCCTTGGTTGTCAACTTTATTGACAAATTCCTAGGAACGGTTACTTTTGGAAATGATGAGATTGCAGCGATAATGGGTTACGGAGATTATGTGCAAAATGGCATAACAATCAAACGGGTTTCATATGTTGAGGGTTTGGGGTGCAGTTTATTTAGAGTGAGTCAATTCTGCGATGGAGATCTCGAAGTTCTGTTTGAACGTCGACAATGCTCGGTGAAATCCACCGAAGGAACTGATCTTCTTGTTGGTAAACGTTGTGCTTCACTATATACTATTGACCTCAATGATACACCATCACATGCAACCATGTGTTTGGCTACTCATTCTACAAAAGAAAATTCCTGGTTATGGCATCTTCGGATATCACATCTGAATTACAAGGGTATCAATCGACTAGTCTCTAAAGACTTAGTTGATGGTATTCCAACCTTTCAATATGATAAGAATCATGTGTGTCCATCATGTGCGATGGGTAAGCTAAAACGGACTAATCATCCGCTTAAGCAAAACCCCAGTACTTCATCATCTTTGCAATTATTGCATATGGACTTATGTGGACCCATGCGTATTTCTAGCCTTGGTGGCAAGAACAATGTGCTTGTCATTATCTATGACTATACCCGGTTTACATGGATTTTTCTTATGCGAACTAAATCAGAAACCCCCGCCATTATCATTGAGTTAATTAAAAAGACTCAACGCTCTTTTAACAAACATGTTAAGAGCATTCGAACTGATAATGGGACGGAATTTAAGAATGACCCGCTTGATAGTTATTTGAAATACCAAGGCATTGAACATCAGTTCTCTACTACTCGAACCCCACAACAGAATGGAGTAGTCGAACGACATAATCATACGTTGTGCGAAACAGCTCGAAGGATGCTTGCTTACTCTAAAATACCTCCAAAAATGTGGGGGGAGGCCATCTCAACTGCATGCTATACCCAAAATCATTGTATTGTTAATAAACGTTTTGATAAAAATCCATATGAGTTACTATATGGTAGACGCCCGAATGTCAAATATTTCCGTATTTTTGGTTGTATATGCTATGTGCTTAACGATTTTGACAGCCTTGGAAAGTTTGATCCTCATGGCGATCAGGCCATATTTCTTGGTTATCCTTCGAACAAATTTTCTTATCGTGTATATCACAAACGGACAAAGACGATTAAAGAAAGCATAAATGTCAAGTTCGATGAATTTTTGGGAATGGCTTTTGAACAACTCAGTTCAAAAACCAATCCTAACCTGAATACTACTTCTTCCGTGCAAAACTCAATTTTATTGAAGAAGGGTGTTCCTACGGTTACAACAGAGGAACTGGATATCTTGTTTGATAGTCTTTATGCTCCTCAACGGAATTCAAATGTTCAAGCCGTATCGGTTACACCATCACAGTCAACTACTGTGGAGACTCAACAAAGTCTTTTTGATGAAGATACAATACCAACTGATTCACCTATTGATTCTTCATCCTCCCTCCCACCTCATGTTACTGATAATCTTGAACCAATTCAAGATTCATTAGTTGATACAACTCCAACTGTTTCTCCAGATACTTACTTGCATCCATTAGACAGTGTTACATCAGATCAAGTAGATCAAGGCTCAACGTCAACAACGGTTGATGTTCCAATGGATACCACTGATGTACAACCTCTTCCACACAACTGATGGACTAAAAGTCATCCAATAGATCTTATTATTGGTGATGCATCTGCTCCAGTCTCAACTTGAAGGGCTACTCGAAATATGTGTCTATACACTGCCTTTCTTAGTAAGATTGAACCAATCACGGTTGCTCAAGCTTAACTAGATCCGAACTGGGTGGTTCCAATGCAAGAATAGATCAATCAATTTGAACGATTGAAAGTATGGCGATTAGTTTCAAGACCAACGGGTCAACGACCAATAGGAGTTAAGTGGATTTTTAAGAACAAGAAGGATTCTGATGGAATTGTGGTTCAAAATAAGGCACATCTTGTGGCCAAGGGATATCGACAACAAGAGGATATTGATTATGACAAGACATTTGCTCCGGTTGCTAGGATTGAGGCTATTCATCTTTTTCTTGCATTTGCTTCTCATATGAAGCTTACGGTGTTTCAAATGGACGTCAAAACTGCTTTTCTGAACGGTCATCTTCAAGAGGAAGTCTATGTCGATCAACCAGAAGGCTTTGTCGATCCCATTCATCCAAACCATGTATACTACTTGGAAAAAGCTTTGTATGGTCTAAAGCAAGCACCGCGTGCATGGTATGAGACCTTAACAAAGTATTTACTGGACAATGGCTTCTCTCGTGGAACGATTGATACAACGCTATTCATCCATAAAAACTACGGTCACATTCTCTTGGTTCAAATTTACGTTGATAACATTATTTTTGGTTCCACGTCCCCGGCCTTATGCAAAGAATTTGGTGACCTTATGGCCAACAAATTCGAAATGAGCATGCTTGACCAGTTGAATTTCTTTTTGGGGTTACAAGTAAAGCAATTACCAAACGGGATTTTTATCAGTCAAACAAAGTATATCAATGATATGCTAAAACTTTTTAAAATGACTACTTTAAAACCATTGACAACCCCAATGAGGACTTTACTGGATGCTGATACTAATGGGGAACCCTTTGACATTACGCTTTATTAAAGCATGGTTAGTTCTTTAATGTATGTGACTGCAAGTCGACCAGACATTACACTTGCTGTAATTGTCTGTGCCCAATTTCAGTCAAACCCTAAGAAATCTCATTCCAAAGCGGTTGTTAGGATTTTTCAGTACCTTAAAGGTACACCTAACCTTGGGATCTGGTATCCTCATAGATCTGATTTCAATCTCACTGCTTATATTGATGCGGATCATGGCGATTGCCATGTTGATAGAAAGAGCACATATGGATCAATTCAGATGTTGGGGAATAGGCTAGTTGATTGGTCATCTAAAAAGTAGAACTATGTAACTTTATTAACAGCTGAGTCTAAGTACATTGCTACAGCTCACTGTTGTTCACAAGTTTTGTGGATGCAAATTCAACTTTTGGACTATGGCTTTCAAATTTCTAAGACCCCGATTTACTGTGATTCACAAAGTGCTATTGCAATAACTAGCAATCCGGTTCAGCATTCTAAGACTAAACACATTGATATTCGTTATCATTTTATTAAGGACCATGTAGAGAAAGGGGATGTAGAGCTACACTGTGTGCCTACCAAAGTGCAATTAGCTGACATGTTTACTAAGACCTTAGATGAACTTAGGCTAAAGTTCTTGATTAAAGAGATTGGCATGGTAGATTATAGTGCTTGATATTCCTTAGATCTGTAGGGACTGATTCTTGGGATCTTGTGTTTAGGGGGAGTAGATACTTTCTAGGGGTAGCAACTAATTTCATATGCTTTAGATATAATCTTTTAAGGGGGAGCCTTTAGATTTATGTTAACTTCCTAGATATACTTGTTCAATGGTTACATAAGGGGGAGGTAACTCATTGATATCATGTTTCAAGGGGGAGTTCATTCATTTTCTTGGGAATTTTATCAAAATGCTGATTTACTCACTTGTATATCACAATTTGAGGGGGAGAAAAAGGGAGAAAATTAAACAGAAAATTGTTTTTCAAAATTGAATTCATAAATTCTTTATTTTTTATCTGAAATAATTCACTAAGGCTTGTATACATCTCAGTATGCAACCCGTTTTAACAATTGGTATCACTGAAGATTTGTACTTTGTTCACAGTTCCAAGTTCTTTTAAGTATAAATCTTGTTTTGGAAAATTTATAAAAATTGGAAAAGATAAAATCCAAAAATATTTGAATTTTGCTGAATAAATGCTTATTTTAGCATTATACCGAATCTGACAACCAACAGTACAGATTCGGTAAGTTCAAAGTTTTCAATAATTGTCTCAGAAATATTTTTCATAAAAAGATTGAAATGAATATTGTGAGGAAAAGTCAATTTGTCAAGAATTTGAAGTTAAATTGATAAAGTTTTGCAAAGTGGACTGTATTCTGTATAATAGGCTCATTCGGTAAAGCCCATTCGGTATTTTATCTTCGGTATCTATAAAAGGAAAGTCAAAGTCAAATTTACTCTCTTACTGTTCTTAATTACCTACCGAATCTGACTGAACATACCGAATCTGCCTAATCTACCGAGTCCGTTCTTCTGTTTCTTCAAATCTTTGGTAAATATTCATTTTAATCAATGCTTAAGATACATACTTGTAGATCTGAGATAATTAAGTGTTTATCAACCAGAAAAGATCAAAATAACTGGATTATGACTTTTAATTTTGAAATTTTATTAATTATACCGAGTCTGAGTCGCCTTCTATTAATCTCTGATTAAACTCAATTGATTTGGATAATTAACATGAATTCTTGTCTAGTCTGAGTTAAATTGATTGATCTATCATTTGACTGAGTCTGATTACATGTTTAATTGATTATTTGATGGATTCTGTATCTACCAAATGTGTTCTATCTTCAGTACCGAGTCTGTTCATACGATTAACATGTGATTCTGCTTTTAATTGAGTGGTTAATTGATTATGGTTATGATCTTACATGATATGTGATAGAATATGCATGTTTGAGTAACTTTATGTTAATTTTGAAGATACCGAATCTGTTATTCTCTTGATACCGAGTCTGATTTTTGGTACCTCGAAGCTTTCTGATTTTTATCTTCAAACACTTAACATGTTTATTCTAGATCTTTTTGATCTGAAAACTCAAGCTTATTTGGTTACAGAATCTTAAGTTTTCATGACTACCGAATCTGCTTGAATTGTGCTTAAAAATTGACTAAGTGTTGTTATGATTCTTTGTGTTATATAATTGACTTTGCATGATGGATTTGTGCTATGCTGAATATCATATGGATGTCATGATTGTCAATTACTTGTTCATATTTGGAATAAAGGATTTTTAAATCTTTGAAAAACTATAAAAATCATAAAATTTGAAAAATACAAAGGATTTCAAAGGAAAATAAGAATAGAGATATATGCTTTATGTTAAATATCTTGTGGTTTTCTATTTCTTATTTTTACAGCTAAATGGCGAATAATCATTTTATCAATTCTGAAACTAACATTCCCTACAATTACTGGACTGCAATTCTAGAGAGGCACACACTGTGGCCTGCTCTAAGCTCAACAGTCAGTGTACCTGTGACAGATCTTGCGCTACTGAATAGAACAATTAGGTTTGTGGAAGCTACACAACCTACCGCTGCTGATCCAAAGGGTACACAAGCTAGATTTGAGTTTGAGCTCAGAGGAGTTCAAGGGATGAGGAGTATCACTAAAGCTGATTTTAGGGGGATCTTCAGACTTCCTCTTGTACAGAATGCTCCTGCTTTCCCTGCTACTCAGCAGATGATGACATCAGTCTTCAATCTTGGTTATGTTGGAGCCGAAAATGTTCCACCGGCTAAGTTTCAGAAGAAATACCTGCACTCAAGGTGGTATGTGATCTTCTCTATCATCAACAGATGCTTCTTGATGACAAGGAGTGGATCCGACAGCCTGACTATGCCAATGCTGAAGTTGTTCTACTCTTTCATAAGAGTAGAGGCTCCTGACTATGCAGAACTACTATGGGATTTGGTTCAGGCTCAAGTTGATAAGCCAAGGGGTTCATACATCTCTTGCGAAAGGTTTTTCTGTATCTTTATCCATGATGCTATAAATGCTTGCAGAAATGCAAATATATTTGTACCAGGTACACATGGATTACAGATGAAACGATTTGGGGAGCTGAAGATGAATACCCCGACGGTGTCTGACAATCAATTCACTGCACCGATTCCAAATTGGCTAGTCAGGCTAGCTAAACCCCAAGACGATCGAATGCATTCTTACTTTGAGGCTGTAGGAATACCGCTTTCGAACCCGGTACAACAAGAACAAGTTGAACCCGCCGCGGTTCCAGCCCCAGAGGTTGTAGAGGAACCTGTAGTACAACCACCCAGACCATCTAATCCTCCACCTAGGGTGAACCTTAAACGATCGAGGGCAGTACACCAAGCGCAACCCGTGAGGATCAGGAAACTTAGTCCAACTAGGATTGAACCAACCCTTTCCACAACAGCTGAAGTGAGAAGTGACACCAACACTTCAGCAACTGAATCATCTCCCGAACATTCTCCTAAGAGAAGTCGATATATGCCTGATGAGATGATTCAGACTCCGCCAACCCAACGAGTAACTAGATCTAGGACTTCGACACCTATCGTCTGCCAAACAGTTACTACAACCGTTGGTGATACGGACCAAGACCTAGAACCAATTAGGTCACCTTCACCCATTTTCGTATCACATCCAATAATAACAGTAAGCCCTACGCTAAATGAAGCGCAAGCTTCGGTAGGCAAGAGATTTAAAAGCACGGATGGTAAAAAGACCACTAAGCCCATCCAATCTAAACAGGACTTAAGAATAAATCCTACTAAGCAAGGTTCTTCGGCATCTAAGGAAGTAAAGTCTTTCTCTGCAGTAAAGTCTGCGTTGACTCAATCGATTGAGGAAACTCAATCATTGAAGTCCAGAACGGCCAAAGGGGAGCCGAAAAATCTTGAAAAGGCACCCTGCGTATCGGCTGGAAATCCTCTTGTGCGTCAACGTACAACAGGGTCTGGAGGTCCGGCTTATCTTGATGAGGGAGATCTGCCGCGTCCCATGGAAATGAGTCAACATGACAATCCTTCGAGATATTTATCAGACTTCCAGCAGACTGTTCCTTTAGTTCAAGAAATTGATCCTCTGGTTCAAACCACTTCTCTTTCGGATTCTGAAACTCAGAGTCTGGGGGAAAAGTCTTTAACTGAAAGAGATGTGCCACCTCATGGTATATCAATGATTTCAGGAGTCGGAGATAGCAATATCTCTACGAGAGCTAAACTGACGGGTAGTTCTGCTACTCTGTCAGAGTCCCATGAGACTAAAGTCATGGAGGCGGATGCTTCGAAAGAATCTTCGCCGGTGACAACTTCGGTTATTGCCCAACCTCCATCAGAAGGGGATATCACGAACCTGACTAGTAGTTTGTACAGCCCTACATATAAGAATAATACCGCACAATCATCCTTACCTGCCCTCACGGCAACTCACACACTTCCACCGACATCGCCTTCAACAGATGCTGCTGCTACTCATGGTTACACTGTTGTTTCACCAATTGGGTCACCCACCCAGATTTCGAATAAATATGGTTTTAGATATCTCTCTGATAATGCGATTGAGGAGCTCTATCTTGCTGAATTTTCACGAAGAACGGATCTTGACGAAATTCGTGAAACAATGCTGCTTTATATCGAACAAGCAAGGGTAGTGTATCCTCTTTCTTCTTGTAAATCACCTGATACACTTTATATGCCTGAACATGATGATTTCGATCCTAATAATCTTCATGAGGGGGAGAATAGACATGGTTCACGGTCAGGTGCTTTTCATTAATCAACTTATGAAGCTGGTGGTTTGTCTAGTCAACATATGGGAAAAGATGATATAGTTGATATCTCCGAATCTGAAAGTGATGAAATTGAGGAAATTCAATGTGAAAGTTTTCTAGATGAATCAGAAGAATAGAGAGGGGGTGACTCACGGATGTTAATGATTATGGATTCAGCTGATCAAACAGAGAACAAGTCAACTCAAGCAGACAATCAAAACTTTGACAATATTGAAGATATTTTGAAGGGGTCGTCGAGTGTCGCCAATGAATTCAATGATCATCAATTTGTCAACTTGTCATCTCCAACTGATGAATTTGGAATACACTTCGAAAAGGATATTTTCTCTAATGGCAAGGAAGATACTACGACTCCTCCTGATTTGAATGTTCCATTTCAAACTGCAGAGATTGTTCTTGAGCGTGATGCTGATTTCCAACTAAGTGAGGATGAAGAGAAGATGATTCTTCATTCACCATTCATTGAACAACAAGCGTATAGAATCTATGGTGATTCTGATCTCGTTCTTTCTGCATCAATGAGTGTTCTGGGTGCTTGGAAATATCATAAGAAATCAGAATATCTTAAAGCTTATCTGAATATTCGCGACAAATTCAAATTGAAGAATGAAGAGAAATTTCAAATACAGCAGAATTCAGGAATCAAAAGTATTAACAAAATTTTGATGATCAATAAGGATATAGTGAAGATGCCATTGTTTCAAGTTACAAGAATGGATGATGAGGATTATCAATTCTCAGAAGCGAATTTTGATAGACTAAAGATGGACGACATTATCTTCATCTAAGAATTACCTGATAGATATGAATGAATCTGCAACAACTTATCATGCTACTGCAATGAAAGCAGTTTACAGATTTATTCTTGATTCGATGAGATGGATGTCCGTTCATGATTTTTAGATGGGATTGGAATCTGGACATAAAAAGCACAGAACCAAACCGCCAAATCAAGTGATTGAAGAGATAAGATACATGTCCTTACTTGAAGTGAGCGACTGTCCATATGGGTTTGCATTTGTCAATTCTTACTATATGAAGGTCTTTATCAGAGTTTCAGACTTCAGAAGATATTCAGACGGAACGTTGATGTATGCTTTCAAGTACTTACAATGGAGACTGATCAAAAACTATTATTCAACTGAAGATAATGAGATTGTCAAATACATTCTCACAAGATTGAAAAGTCGTCTCAAAACAAGAGTGAACATACGAAGATATGAGAATCTTAAAGGATTCAAATATAAAGTTCACTTCAGAGGAACAAAGTTCCTTTAGATTTCACAATAGGATTATATTGAAAATTTCACAATTAACACTAAGGGGGAGATTGTTAGGACCCCGAAGTTGTATAGTGTCAATGTAAAACATGCTTAAATGAAGGTTCCTTAGAAGAGAGCTATATAAGGAACCTAAGTAGTCCTAATTAGATAGCCATTGTATTGTAACTGAGTTCTAGAAGCTGTGGAATGTAAATTGTACTGATTCTCTCTCATACCGAATCTCCTTCTTACTTACCGAATCTCATTCTATCTTATCATTTCTCTCAATCTCAACATGATCTGACCTATCAGATATGATATGTCAAAACATTGTATACGTGTCTATGGTCTATCAAGATTACATAATATATGTTAGAATACATGTATAATACAATATAAGTTAGTTAAGTTATGGTTAGTATAGGTTTGTTACAAAGTTTCACGTAGCTAAAATAAGCAAAAATATCCAATTTTGTTTTACCCATAACTTTCTTCGTTTTAAATCCGTTTTGAGTGAATTAAGTTGCTATGGTTTCATAATGAACTGAAATTTATGAAACTAAATAGAAAAAGTATAAGTTTATAGTCAGAAATACAGGTTATAAGTCATTTTTGTAAGAGGTAGTCATTTCCGTCGAAAGAACGACATCTTGATGACCATTTTGAAAAACATACTTCCACTTTGAGTTTAACCATGATTTTTGGATATAGTTTCATGTTCATAAGAAAAATCATTTTCCCAAAAAAATAACTTTTAAATCAAAGTTTATCATAGTTTTTAATTATCTAACCCAAAACAGCCCCCGGTTTTACTACGACGGCGTATGTCCGATTTTACGGTGTTCTTCGTGTTTCCCGGTTTTAAATCATTAAGTTAGCATATCATATAGATATAGAACATGTGTTTAGTTGATTTTAAAAGTTATGTTAGAAGGATTAACTTGGTTTGCGAACAAGTTTAGAATTAACTAAACTATGTTCTAGTGATTACAACTTTAAATCATCGAATAAGATAGTTACATATATATGAATCGAATGATGTTATAAACATCATCACTACCTCAAGTATAGTAGGTAAACCTACTGGAAATGATGAGTTTTTAACTTGAGCTTCAAAGGATCTTTGATGGCTTGGAAGTTTTTGAAGTAGAATCATGACACGAAAATAAGTTCAAGTAAGATTACTACTTGAATTAAGATTGTTATAGTTATAGAAATTGAATCAAAGTTTGAATATGAGTATTACCTTGAATTAGAAAGAAGTAATTACTGAGATAATTTGG
The DNA here is from genome assembly GCF_046630445.1 of Rutidosis leptorrhynchoides. Taxonomy (NCBI): domain Eukaryota; kingdom Viridiplantae; phylum Streptophyta; class Magnoliopsida; order Asterales; family Asteraceae; genus Rutidosis; species Rutidosis leptorrhynchoides. Next base: position 173,874,713 of record NC_092333.1, read on the forward strand.
ATGTTACTGATCTTTCAAGTATTCTTGGAGTAGGTAATTAGAGAGGATTTGTATGTGAAATTATAGAATGGAAATGATGTAGTAAATGGTGGTGGTGGTGGCGTGATTTTATCATGGAAACAAAGGCTCCTCATTTTGTTATTTTGTGTAACAATTCATACTTGAAGACAAGTAATAGTTCCCACATGTTGGTTAATCATTTAAGGCTGCTAAGAACTTATCATTGAAGTGTATATACCAATAGTATATACATATAGAAGCTGAGTATTGTACGAGTACGAATACGGATTGAATACGAGTAAATAGTGTACTGTAGTAAATAATGTTTACTGTAGCATATAGTATTTTACTGTAGCAAATAGTATTTTACTGTAGTAAATAGTATTTTACTGTAACAAAGTGAAAATTTACTGTAGCAAATAGTGTTTTACTGTAGCAAATAGTGTTTTACTTGTACATCTTTGATTTAATTGTATTTCTTCTTATATAGATATATAAAATAAAAACTTACATCATAAAAAAAATAAAACGATTATATAATTATCACAAGTTATGACATTCGTGAATCATCAGGCAAACTGGGTGGTCAATTGTCTACATAAACTCATTTCAATTAATCAAGTCTTAACAAGTTTGATTGCTTAACATGTTGGAAACATTTATTCATGTAAATATTAATCTCATATAATATATAATCATGGAAAAGTTCGGGTCGCTACAATGTTCATGTAATTATGGGTCATTGGAGTCCCAAGGGTCATATTACAGTTATGTCATTAATACCCGTTTGTATAATGTTTGAAAAGTGTCGAATTTGGTTTTGGGCTAACGAAACTTGGGTTGGGTGAGAAATGGTTTGTTTTGTGTCATAAAGGGGCTGACCATGTTTTCTAGTTGAAAGGCGCACCGCGCATAGGCCTGCACGCCGCGCAAACGGGCAATTGCTGGTGTTCAGGTCAGTTGTCAACTTCTGATTTGGTTTTACGTTATAGCGTGCGCCGCGCACTCATATGCGCGCCGCACATATGGTCAGATAAGAATCTGTTCGTTGTTTAAAAAAAATGTGTGCTTTCTAGTAAACGTTTTTGGGGTCGTTACAAGTGGTATCAGAGCATGGTCTATGGGATTTAGGCGACTTGAGATAGGTGACTAGACTTAGACTTTCGTGTGTACTTATTTGTAGCGGGACTTGTAGGAGAACTGGTCGGACGGGATTTTGGTTAGTGCCTTAGCTTGTAGGTGAATTAACTAGGATTGTGATTGTATTTGGGATATTATTCTTACGTGTGTTTGTATCACGTTGTGTTTGTATTTTTGTTTATGTTGTGTATATCATCGAGCAAGATAGTCGTTGTACTAATGAGTTGAGGCAGCGTGCACACGTAATAATGACTAGCTACCATTGTTACGAGTGCAAATCGTGTCTAACAAGTGATGTACGACATGTGTTAAGCAAGATGGGGTGGTGTTGTGTGTGGTTTATTTGTGTTTCATTATTTGATCGATTTGTATTCTTTAGAATGACGTCAAGAAGTGGGACTTCGAATGGAGAATGAAATGACGATGATGAGATGACGGCTAGAATTGAAGCCGCGGTTACGGAACGAATGAGTGCGCTCAGAAGAGTTCGAAGTGGGGTTCCTCAAACATCGAGGAGATGGTGAAAAGGAGTTTAGTTACAAGAACTTTAGGGTGACTAAACCTCCCATGTACTACGGAGATCCCGATCCGTTAGTGAGTACCGGTTGGATCTCGGATGTCGAAGGGTGTTTTCGTACAAGTGAATGTCCTCCTGACAAGAAACCGAGACTCTCTACTAGTTTGTTGCGGGGTAATGCGAAGAATTGGTTGGAATGTATGATTGATATCGTTGGTGAAGATCCATTCATGAGGTTGTCGTGGGATGATTTTTAGAAGGAATTCTTTGAGGAGTTCCGGACGCAAGCCGATTTATCTCGGATGCGTGATGAGTTGCGAAGTTTGCGACAAGGGTTTATGGATCTAAATACTCTTAGGGCTACCTTTTTGTCTAAGACACGATTTTGCCCCGAGTATAATAATAATGATAGGATGTTGATGGAGGACTTCCTTAACACTTTGAATGATGATTTGCGAGGGAAAATTAGCATTGGGCAAGTGGACTCTTTTACTAAGTTATTTGCCGTGGCTAAGGGTTTTGAGTCGTATGCTCCTATGATGGTTGGTAATACTTCGGATGAGAGAATGGGTAATTTGTATAGCACTCTGAGCAAGAAGGCTAGAAGTGCAATTAATAGCAAGGGTAGCGAAAGGAAAGGAGTGTCAGATACTAGTGCCTCTAGATGTTTCAATTGTGGATAAAGAGGGCACGAGTGCTGAGAGTGCCCGGTATCGAGAGGTAATGGCGTTGTGTGTTTCAATTGCCGTAAAAAAGGACATCGCAAGGCTGAGTATCCCAAGCTAGCAGGGGCGGGCATCGCGAGGAGACGTTCAGGTACCTTTAATGTGGTATTCGTATATTGTACGTTTTGTTATAACATGCAGTGTGCATGTAAGACTTAGCTAAACTTTATTCTCCGTTGGAGTTAATTTGTGGCAAGCAGTCGGCTTACGTTTGTGGTTTCGTTTTGCGCTCGGTAGGGTGTGTGGTTAATGTGTTATGCCTTGACTCTAATGTGCGAGTCTTTTGTTGTTTAGGCATTCGGGGTTACTGGGGTCGTTAAGCTCGCTCGAGTGAGACCCGTAGGACATTGGATGCGATAGTGTCCTAGTAAGTAGAACGATAATGCGTGTGTTGATGGTTAGTGTTATCCGTTAGGATTCACTATAGTGTAGCAGGGAGCGTTGTTACACTACTCGTTGTGATCGAGGTCAAAAGAGCGTGTGTTGATGGTTAGTGTTATCCGTTAGGATTCACTATTGTGTAGCAGTGCGCGATGTTACACTACTCGTTGAGTAATTAAGGCCGAAAGAGCATGGATACGATATGGGTTTAAAGTTCAGTTGTACGATACCATGTCATCATGTCTACGTGGGCGTGATAGGTGGGTTTAAGTTCGCGAGTTCGATACCACCTAGGGGTTAGGGTGTACCGAGTGTTTTATCACCATGTGAGGGTATAAGACGTGTGATCGTCTTATCTCGAGTGTTGTGTTTTGATGCTCATTGTAAGTGAGGTGGAGAGTGACATCCAGGCGTAAGGATTCGCTCTTCGTTAACCACTTGATGTAGTGTGGTGAGTGATCCCGTGAGATTTCACTCTTCATTGGCCACGATTGAAGTTTGATGTGTGTGTAGCGAGTGTTGTTCACTCTTCGTCGGCCACTTTTACGTGTGAGTTATGTGGTGAGTGTTGTTCACTCTTTGTCGACCACTTTTCCGTGAGTGTATGCGTGGTAGTGCCATTTTGGGAGGCGCTTTCGTCAACCACGTACATGTGCGAGTAGAGCCATGGTTGTTGACTAGAATTGATGTGGAAAGTAACCGTGTTATAGAATATGACGAAGTTGGAAGGGTGTAAGTCTTGGTGCTTTCAAGCATCTCCTTAGTGATAAGTGGAAGGATTTATAGGCTAGCGGGCGTCGCTAGAAAATTGTGGCCGTTGAGCCGTAACGTTCGTTGGAATTGTGTAACTTTGAGTAGTCAGTTGACGTGAGACACTTGGTGTAACATCCTCAATCGAGCCTAGTTATAAGATTACTAAAATGCCCTTAAGTATATGTTGTGTTTATATATGCTTTTATTTTTATTTAATGTTTATTATTATTATTTAATGATGTGGTTAGGACCAGTTTGTGACAAGGGTCACAGAATAGGTTTGTTTATTTAATTTGGACTTCATTTGGGTTGCCAAATGATGTACGAAAGATATCAGATAACTGATAAATACCTGTATGTTGCACAGTGTGGGAATTAAACCCAATTAAGTGACTATATTGCTGCTTCTTTCCTCATTTGTTTCCAGAATATTCACAAAAACAAACACATCTCGTTCTTCATCCCTTCCAACTACCAAAACCCTAATCTTGAATCCTTGTTCTTGAGCTCGAATCTTTCTTATTATCTTGTTCGTTGTGATTTACTGAGTCTATCAAGGTAAGAATCAAAAGATTTCATACTTTAATCTTCAAGAAAATTGAGTTTTTGTGTTAGTTTTTGCAAGGTGAGTAAATTGGATCAAAATGGTTAGATTTGATGTTGTTTGAGTCTAAATTTTGTGGGTTTATATTTCTACATGTTTAGTGTATTCGATTTGCTCAGTTTTGAGGTCATAATCGAGCTCTAGAGCAAGAATTGGTCGATTTTGGGTGAAACCCGTCATTTTGCCTTCAGCTTCTGCAGATAAACACAGTCGGCCGAGTGTCTCGAGACACTCGACCGACCGACTCGATCATCGACCGAGTGTGTAAGACCCACAGCCGAGTGTGTCTGTGAGAGACCATCGACCGAGTGACTAGACACTCAGCCGAGTGAGTGTAGACAGTCTGCCGAATGTCTCTGACAGTCGACCGAGTGTCTTTGGTAGTGGATATTTTATCAAGTGTTGATTTTTAGCCGTTATGCTGCCCGTTTGTATTTTGATGTTCATGATGTAAATTTTGAAAGTGCATAAGTTTTAAGCAAAAAATTTTAGCGGACGCTTTTTGATACAAAAATTTCTGTATTGGGTTATTTTGGCTTAACGGACAGAAACTAACTTGTATATATGTTTTTCTCAGGAGAAAAGGAGAAAGAGAAGGTTCAGTGATTAGATAGCTGAATACCTTCTCGTTTGCTGGTAATCGGTGAGTGGGACTAACTGGAGAATATAGTATAGAGTAGCATGTTATATTATGATTGCCATGCTTGTTAGATATTCTTATTGATGTGGTTACTCAGTACGATGTGATGACTGCATGTTGGTTGATGCTTGTCTGCTGGAGCCCAGTGCGTCCCTATTGTGTGGTGGCCTCGGTAGGAGAGATCAACCTGCGGGTTGGGTTCCTCGTGTGGTGGCCTAGACAATCGTGGTGTATATATGTGAATGACGCGTCCATCGCGTGTGGATTATATATATATATATACATACGGTGGTGGATGAACTTCTGGTAAGACTCAGTCCGATCAGCTCGTGGTTAATGGTTTGGCCGAGCCGCCAGAGTCTCTGTAGACGGCACTTGGGTGATGTTTGTGTGTTAGACTATGTGACATGATTAGTATAACACTTCTGTATGCTATGACCTGTAGTTAGTCGTACTCACTTAGCTTCGTGCTAATTCCCCTCCATCTCCTCCCTGCAGGTTGATAGCTTTTGGTAGATAGTTGTTTTTGGGAGAAGACGGGCATGGTGATGTTATGTTTGACAGGGTTAACTCTGATGTGCTCTTTTAGGATATGAACCGTGTACTTTTGAAAGCAGAATGTAATTACGTCTTTTCCAGTTAAATATTTATTTTGTAATGACACATGACACTGGTTGTGTTAACAATAGTTAATGTTTATTTTGTAATTAATATATAAATGCTTTCGCCACGCGTAAAAAAAAAATAGCGGTGTCACAAGTTGGTATCAGAGTTTAGTTTGGCAGCATGTGCATTGTGATCTAAATGTCATGTTCCCAAACTTAGTAGAGTCATGTCAAACATAACATGCTGGGGATGGGTTAAGTGAGTATTAGGACAGGTTATGTGCTAGTTGTAAGTACTAACCGATTTTACACTAAGCCTTGGTGTGAGTGTTGTGGTAGTGCACTAATGGCAGATAATGAAGCAAACGCTACTGGCCCTAATGTCCCTGGAACCGGAACCTTCCGAGCTCCCGATGAGGATGGCCATGTGTCATCGGAAGAGGAAACCTCATAAGAAGTTATAAACCTTCAAAGTCGATTATTAGAAGCTCGGTAGAAAATTAAGGAATTGGAACAAGAACGGGCACAATGGAATCCTAATACCACTGCGTTAAACACAACATTTCCTCCTAACTTTTATACTCAAGCCGGTGGCAATTCTCAGTCACAGTTTCCTCAAACAACCTATCAAAACCTCCAAATGCAATTCCCGTTTAACCAGGCATTTCTAAATCAAATGATATACCCATTTCAAGTTCCCGAGATGAAAAAGAAGTGTACCTATAAACAATTTCTTGATTGCAAACCTCTAGAATATCATGGTCACACAAACCCTACAATGACCCTTAATTGGCTGAGAAAAGTGGAGAGAGCATTAGGTGTGTGTTTTTGTGAGCCTGAATCCATGGTGTTATTTGCTAGTAGGCTTCTCAAGGGTGAAGCAATGGAATGGTGAGATTCTATTGCTGCATATTTACCCAAGGAACAGATCAGCCAGATTACCTGGGAATAATTTGCCGCTAAGGTTCATGAGCAGTATTGTTTTGAGTATGAGATGGAAAGATTGAAAACTGAGTTTTTGAGTATGAAGATGACAGAAAGTATGACGATTGATGAAGTTTTCAGAGATTTCACATCGAAGTTAAGGATTGTTCAACAATGGGTACCGACTGAATAGGATAAAATTGAGCATTTCATGCAGGTGATTAAGCCGGAGTACAGAACCGTTGCGAGATTTACAACAACCTTGGCGCAGGCTCATGAGATGGCTAAAGTTACAGAAGGTGATATAATGGCAGTGAAAAGAGAAAGTTCAAAAGGTGGATCTTTTGGGGGAAAATGAGAAAGTCAAACTGGTGGTCAGTCTACTCAACAGTCAAGTAAGCAATCGGGTTTTCGTGGTAAGAAGTCAGGTGGGTTTAAACAGAAAAGTAAGTCTGGTATGAGTGGATTGGGTTCTAGTCAGTCTGGTTGGTGTATTGTTTACAAGTCGACTCATGCCGGTCTATGTTCTCCAATGACCCGAAGATGTTTGAGATGTGGAGTACTAGGTCATGAAACAACAACTTGTTCCTTTAAGCTCGATGTGTGTTGGACTTGTCATCAGGCATGTCATAGATCAGTGAATTGTCCATCTGCGTCAAGAACTAGTTCTGGGGCTGGGTCAGGAGCAAGGTCGGCTACTTCTGGGAGATCTTCTGCTTCGACAGCTGGCCAGAAGAGAAAGATTCCTCCAACAGCAGAGGCAAGGGCATTTTAGATGACGGTAGATGCTGCAACCGCTACCGATGACGTCATTACTGGTATGTTCTTGGTTAATTCCTTGCCAGCTCGTGTGTTGTTTGATTCAGGAGTGAATCATTCTTTTATGTCCTTAGGCTTCTGTGATAAGTTGAAGTTGCCTATTAGGATGTTAGATGCGCCTTTGGGAATAGAAGTAGCTGATGGTAAAATGGTTCCATGCACATCATCTGCGTCTGGAATTACAATCGAAATCGACGGCCATTCCTTCCCTTTAACCTGTTTGTTGATGCCTATACCTAGCTTTGATGTAGTCATAGGCTTGAATTGGTTAAGAACTAATAGGGCTAATATTAAGTGTGATAAGAAGATGATTTCTTTCCGTTTGGCCGATGGATCCCGAGTGATAGCTAGGGGAGAGCGTAGTGGATTTAACTTCCCTATGGTTTCCCTAATGAAAGTTCAGAAGGCGATATCGAAAGGTTGTGATTCGTTCTTAGCTTACGTGATCGATGTTAAGAAAGAAAAGAAGCAGATGACCGATATTCCCGTTGTGTCAGAATTTCCCGAAGTGTTCCCAGATGATCTACCAGGGTTACCTCCAGTAATTGAAGTAGAGTATAAAATTGATTTGGTTCCAGGTGCTACGCCAGTTGAAAAAGCTCCTTACATATTAGCTCTGTCAGAAATCTGAGAAATGATGTCTCAGATTCAAGAACTGTTAGATAAGGGGTTTATTCGACCAAGCTCTTCACCGTGGGGTGCTCCTGTGTTGTTTGTGAAAAAGAAAGATGGGTCGCTTAGAATGTGTATAGATTATCGCGACTTGAATAAGAAAACAATCAAGAATAAGTATCCATTACCAAGAATAGATGACTTATTTGATCAATTTCAGGGTGCTTCCTACTTTTCAAAAATTGATTTACGTTCAGGGTATCATCAGGTACGTGTTGCAGAGACCGACATACCGAAAACAACGTTTAGAACAAGATATGGTCATTATGAGTTTTTAGTTATGCCATTCGGGTTAACGAACGCGCCAGCAGTGTTTATGGATTTAATGAACAGGGTGTGTCGTCAGTATCTGGAGAAGTTTGTGATTTTCTTCATAGATGATATCTTGATATATTCGAAAACCGAGGAAGATCATGCTACGCATCTGAGGTTGGTGTTAGAGCTTCTAAAACAGGAACAGTTGTATGCCAAGTTCTACAAGTGTGAATTTTGGTTACGGGAAGTATAGTTTCTGGGTCATGTGATTTGTGAACAGGGTATCAAAGTAGATCAGTCTAAGATAGAAGCTGTGATGAATTGGAACTCGCCGAAAACACAGACAGAAATTAAGAGTTTTCTGGGTTTAGCAGGTTATTGCTGTAGATTTATTAAAGACTTTTCTAAAATAGCAGGTCCATTGAATAAGTTAACCAGAAAATATGTAGCCTTTCAATGGATTGATGAACAAGAAAAGGCTTTTCAGACTCTCAAACAGTTGTTATGTCAAGCGACGGTTTTAGCTTTACCTGAGGGAACAAGAGATTTTGTTGTCTACTGCGATGCGTCACGTGTAGGTCTGGGTTGTGTTTTGATGCAGAGAAATAAAGTCATAGCTTATGCTTCATGACAGTTGAAAAATCATGAACGAAACTACCCTACTCATGATTTATAGTTAACTGCAGTTGTGTTTGCTTTGAAGCTTTGGAGACACTACTTGTATGGTACACATTGTGAAATCTATACAGATCATAAGAGTCTTCAGTACATCTTTTCGCAGAAAGAATTAAATATGCGTCAACGTCGATGTCAAGAATTGATTAAAGACTATGATTGTGAGATTAAATACCACCCGGGAAAAGCAAATGTGGTCGCAGATGCTCTGAGTCGTAAGAAAACAGTCAAAAATGTTAGATTTATGAGAATTGAGATAGTTTCAGACTTGATCGATCGATTGAAAATAGTTCAGTTAGTAGCTTTGAATGACGAAAACCTAAAGACTGAGCAAATGACCAAAAGAAAATTTGACCTATGCAATGATTCGAGAGGATTAAAGACCTATAAAGATCGAATTTGGGTGCCTATGCTTGAATATTTGAGGAATTTAATCCTTACAGAAGCGCATAAATCTAGATTGACAGTGCATCCAGGTAGTACTAAGATGTATAGAGATTTGAAAACGTTGTATTGGTGGCCGACAATGAAGACAGATGTTGCAGGTTTCGTTGAGAAATGTCATATTTGTGAGCAAGTTAAAGCAGAACATCAGAAACCGTTTGGGTCTCTACGACAGTTAGAAATTCCTCAGTGGAAATGGGATCATATAACGATAGATTTTGTAACCAAATTACCCCGAACCCAAAGAGGGAATAACATGATCTAGGTGATAGTGGATCGTCTGACAAAGAGTGCTCACTTCTTAGCGACTCATGAAACAGTTTCGTTGAGTGATTTAGCAGAGTTGTACTTAAAAGAGATAGTTAGTCGACATGGTGTACCGTTGTCAATAGTTTCCGACAGGGATACTACGTTCGTATCAAACTTCTGGAACAGTTTACAATAGAATTTGGGTACGCGTGTGAATCTAAGTACAGCTTATCATCCACAAATAGACGGTCAGAGTGAACGAACGATTCAGACATTAGAAGATATGTTGAGAGCATGTGTCTTAGAATATGGTGGTTCTTGGGATTCACATCTTCCATTGATAGAGTTTGCTTACAACAATTTATATCATTCGAGTATCGGAATGCCGCCGTATGAAATGTTGTATGGTTGCAAGTGCAGAACTCCTACATGTTGGTTAGAAGCAGGTGAGAAACAATTTGCAGGTCCCGAAATTGTTCAGATAACCGCAGAAAAGGTTGAAATTGCACGAGAGAAGTTAAAGGCAGCAAGAGACCGACAAAAGATGTATGCTGATCCGCGTAGACATCCAGTAACATTTAATGTAGGTGATCGTGTATACTTGAAAGTTTCGCCGTGGAAAGGGGTGATCAGATTTGGCAAACGTGGTAAACTAGCACCGAGATTCATTGGGCCATTTCCGATCAAAGAAATTCTGAATGATCAAACTGTTGTTTTAGATCTTCCTTCAGAGTTAGCAGGAATTCACAACACGTTAAATGTGTGCTATCTGTGAAACTGTAAAGTAGACGATGAAAGTCAAATTCTTCCGTTGAAAGATTTAAAAGTTGATTTGACTAAGAAATTAGTAGAAGAGCCAATTTGAATAGTAGACAGGAAGGTCACCAAGTTAGGAAAGAAGCAGATTCCAAAGGTATTGGTGGAATGGCGGCACAGTTTAGGTTCTAACATGACGTGGGAAACCGAGGAGTAAATGAGGGCGCATTATCCCCAGTTGTTTGACCTTGACCATATTCCGAGGACGGAATCTTCTTAAGGATGGTAGATTTGTAACATCCTCATTCGGGCCTAGTTGTAAGATTACTAAAATTCCCTTAAGTATATGTTGTGTTTATATATGCTTTTATTTTTTATTTAATGTTTATTATTATTTAATGATGTGGTTAGGACCAGTTTGTGACAAGGGTCACAGAACAGGTTTGTTTATTTAATTTGGACTTCATTTGGGTTGCCAAATGATGTACGAAAGATATCAGATAACTGATAAATACCGGTGTGTTGCACAGTGTGGGAATTAAACCCAATTAAGTGACTATAGTGCTGCTTCTTTCCTCATTTGTTTCCAGAATATTCACACACACAAACACATCTCGTTCTTCATCCCTTCCAACTACCAAAACCCTAATCTTGAATCCTTGTTCTTGAGCTCGAATCTTTCTTATTATCTTGTTCCTTGTGATTTACTGAGTCTATCAAGGTAAGAATCAAAAGATTTCATACTTTAATCTTCAAGAAAATTGAGTTTTTGTATTAGTTTTTGCAAAGTGAGTAAATTGGGTCAAAATGGTTAGATTTGATGTTGTTAGAGTCTAAATTTTGTAGGTTTATATTTCTACATGTTTAGTGTATTCGATTTGCTCAGTTTTGAGGTCATAATCGAGCTCTAGAGCAAGAATTGGTCGATTTTGGGTGAAACCCGTCATTTTACCTTCAGCTTCTGCAGATAAACACAGTCGGCCGAGTATCTCGAGACACTCGACCGACCGACTCGACCATCGACCGAGTGTGTAAGACCCACTGCCGAGTGTGTCTGCGAGAGACCATCGACCGAGTGACTAGACACTCGGCCGAGTGAGTGTAGACAGTCGGACGACTGTCTTTGATAGTCGACCTAGTGTCTTTGGCAGTGGATATTTTACCAAGTGTTGATATTTAGCCGTTATGCTGCCCGCTTGTATTTTAATGTTCAGGATGTAAATTTTGATGTAAATTTTGAAAATGCGTAAGTGTTAAGCAAAAAAATTTAGCGGACGCTTTTTGATACAAAAATTTCTGTATTGGGTTATTTTGCATTAACGGATATAAACTAATTTGTGTATATGTTTTTCTCAGGAGAAAAGGAGAAAGAGAAGGTCCAGTGATTAGATAGCTGAATACCTTCTCGTTTGCTAGTAATCGGTGAGTGGGACTAACTGGAGAATATAGTATAGAGTAGCATGTTATATTATGATTGCCATGCTTGTTAGATATACTTATTGATGTGGTTAGTGATAGTGCCCTAAATGAACATATATTTAAGCGCAATATCATTAGAATCTGTCGAACCTATCTTCATATTAGTTAATCTAATAATTATTAAATGATTATGCATGTCCTATTTAGTGACGTTTATACAACATTTTTTACGTGAAGGTTTTTCGTATGCCCGAGAGACATATTAAATTAACGTGGCTAATATGTTTTGATCCAAGTCAGGTCATACCCAATAACAAGCTTGCCAACACCTTATACGTATTTAATCTTAACGATTGGATCATTGATTAAATACGCGACACTTGAACTTTAAGAAAAATGGTTTTCTGAAATATTACTTGATGTGTGTGTATATATATATATATATATATATATATAAATTATGGAATAATTTATATAACATGGATTTAATTATTTATAGGTTAAATAATTAATAATGTTATGTTACATTTTATAAAAATTGGTTTTATATAAAATATGTACATAAATAAATATGGAAATTTATAAAAATGGTTTTATAAATCTAATTCTTTTATAAAACTTAGTTTATTAAATAATTAGAAGTGGCATTGGGACTTATGTTCACATGCTAGGATTCCTTCTTGAAAAGAGACAATTCCATTTCCATATACATGACCAAGACTCTTTGAGAAATACACACACATGCAACTACATTTCAAGTAAAGCAAAAAAAATTCTGCCTTCCTTTTGCTACTGCTGGCCGTAGCTTTTCAAGCACAAGAAAGGGTTCATTAATTTTTTTTTGCAAGCCATAGTCAAGTGTTATCAAATCCTAACCAAAGTACAAGGTGTTGGTGGTAAGTTTGGGGTATATCTACTTGAGGTTTCATCCATTTGAGGCTCCATTCATCATCATCATCTTCATCACTCACTACCTAGCTTGGAGAAGGTATAAACTCTTTAATTGCTTGTAGTTTGTAAGTATGTTTCACAACTTGATCCTAATTGGGATTTAACTCTAATTGGTTAGAGTATAACAAGTTTCAAAATGGTAATTACATGCTTCTGCTATAAGTTTGATTCTTAAAATGTTTTAAGTATTATGAAACTTGTTAAATCCCAACAATGGTATCTAGAGCCGAAGTTGTTGAAATATGCTTTGAGATGGTTATTAAACTCACTATACATTTTGCATTTTATGTACATGCATGATAGTAAAATGCAAAAATTATATGTTTAGGGTGGGTGTGTTTTTTTTTTTTTGCCGAATTGCTTGGGACCCAAAATGGGTTTTGGGTCTTCCATTTTGGTCATATTTGGTTGCATGTTGTTGTTCACAATCTTAGCCTTGACCTTGTGTTTGTTTGCATGCTTGTTTGGTTGATTATTCATTCATTTGGTATGTAATAATAATTATTCTTTTAGCATGTAATTTATTTATTCATTTGGTTATGTAATTTATTTTATATTTGGTATGTAAAATAGATTAGGTTGTATTTTCATTTTCTAGAGAAAAATGTATTAGGATATATTTGTTGTAAAGAGTATGAAGATGCAAAAGATGGAGCAAAAGAAGAACACATGCATTTGGATGCAAGATTTAGTTGGAGATGTTAAATCTCCTACTTTGTGTTATGACCCATTAACCGGTGACATTTGTTTTCGGCTAAACAAATGTCCACCGAAAGGCTAGACTGTGAACATATTATTTTTCATGTGTGGTTGTTTTGTTGTTTGATTATAGATTGTATGTTTGGTTGCTACAAATTAATCACACAAGTTAACAACAAACAAACTAAAATTTAACTGGTTAAATTAGACGTTATTAACAACATGCAAAACGACAATTTAAATGGTTAAATTGAAATGGCAAAAGGACATTAATAAATGGTTGTTAAGAACACATAATAATTGGTTATTAAAACACATATAAAATGGTTTATGAAATGTCCCGTTCTTATTGATTAAAAACGTTCCATATTAATTGATTTCGTTGCGAGGTTTTGACCTCTATATGAGACGTTTTTCAAAGACGGCATTTATTTTAAAACAAACCATAACCTTTATTCCATCAATAAAGGTTAAAAAAACTTTACGTAGATTATCAAATAATGAAAATCTAAAATATCCTGTTTACACATGACTATTACATAATGGTTTACAATACAAATATGTTACAACGAAATAAGTTTCTTGAATGCAGTTTTTACATAATATCATACAAGCATGGACTCCAAATCTTGTCCTTATTTAAGTATGCAACAGTGGAAGCTCTTAATAATCACCTGAGAATAAACATGCTTAAAATGTCAACAAAAATGTTGGTGAGTTATAGGTTTAACCTATATATATCAAATCGTAACAATAGACCACAAGATTTCATATTTTAATATACATCCCATACATAGAGATAAAAATCATTCATATGGTGAACACCTGGTAACCGACATTAACAAGATGCATATTTAAGAATATCCCCATCATCCCGGGACACCCTTCGGATATGATATAAATTTCGAAGTACTAAAGCATCCGGTACTTTGGATGGGGTTTGTTAGGCCTAATAGATCTATCTTTAGGATTCGCGTCAATTAGGGTGTCTGTTCCCTAATTCTTAGATTACCAGACTTAATAAAAAGGAGCATATTCGATTTCGATAATTCAACCATAGAATTTAGTTTCACGTACTTGTGTCTATTTTGTAAATCATTTATAAAACCTGCATGTATTCTCATCCCAAAAATATTAGATTTTAAAAGTGGGACTATAACTCACTTTCACAGATTTTTACTTCGTCGGGAAGTAAGACTTGGCCACTGGTCGATTCACGAACCTATAACAAATATGTACATATATATCAAAGTATGTTCAAAATATATTTACAACACTTTTAATACATTTTGATGTTTTAAGTTTATTAAGTCAGATGTCCTCGTTAGTAACCTACAACTAGTTGTCCACAGTTAGATGTACAGAAATAAATCGATATATATTATCTTGAATCAATCCACGACCCAGTGTATACACGTATCATGCTAGATCACAACTAAAAGTATATATATTTTTGGAATCAACCTCAACCCTGTATAGCTAACTCCAACATTACTGCATATAGAGTGTCTATGGTTGTTCCAAATAATATATATACATGGGTCGATATGATATGTCAAAACATTTGCATACGTGTCTATGGTATCCCAAGATTACATAATATATTAGAATACATGTATAATACAATATAAGTTAGCTCGGATATGATTTGTATAGAATTGTTAATATTTCCCGTAGCTACAAAAATAAAAAATATCCAATCTTTTTTTACCCATAACTTCTTCATTTTAAATCCGTTTTGAGTGAATCAAATTGCTATGGTTTCATATTGAACTCTATTTTATGAATCTAAACAGAAAAATTATAGGTTTATAGACGGAAATATAAGTTACAAGTCATTTTTGTAAGAGGTAGTCATTTCAGTCGAAAGAACGACGTCTTGATGACCATTTTGAAAAAATACTTCCACTTTGAGTTTAACCATGATTTTTGGATATAGTTTCATGTTCATAATAAAAATCATTTTCCAAGAAGAACAACTTTTAAATCAAAGTTTATCATAGTTTTTAAATTTTCAAACCCAAAACAGCCCGCGGTGTTACTACGACGGCGTATGTCCAGTTTTACGGTGTTTTTCGTGTTTCCAGGTTTTAAATCATTAAGTTAGCATATCATATAGATATAGAACATGTGTTTAGTTGATTTTAAAAGTCAAGTTATAAGGATTAACTTTTGTTTGCGAATAAGTTTAGAATTAACTAAACTATGTTCTAGTGATTTCAAGTTTAAACCTTCGAATAAGATAGCTTTATATGTATGAATCGAATGATGTTATGAACATCATTACTACCTAAAATTTTGTGGATAAACCTACTGGAAAAGAGACAAATAGATCTAGCTTCAAAGGATCTTGGATGGCTTGAAAGTTCTTGAAGTAGAATCATGACACGAAAACAAGTTCAAGTAAGATTTTCACTCGAAATAAGATTGTTATAGTTATAGAAATTGAATCAAAGTTTGAATATGAGTATTACCTTATATTAGAAAGATATCTTACTATAAATAATAAAGATTTCTTGAGGTTGGATGATCACTCTACAAGATTGGAAGTAAGCTAGCAAACTTGGAAGTATTCTTGATTTTATGAAACTAGAACTTGTAGAATTTATGAAGAACACTTAGAACTTGAAGATAGAACTTGAGAGAGATCAATTAGATGAAGAAAATTAAAGAATTAAAGTGTTTGTAGGTGTTTTTGGTCATTGGTGTATGGATTAGATATAAAGGATATGTAATTTTGTTTTCATGTAAATAAGTCATGAATGATTACTCATATTTTTGTAATTTTATGAGATATTTCATGCTAGTTACCAAATGATGGTTCCCACATGTGTTAGGTGACTCAAATGGGCTGCTAAGAGCTGATCATTGGAGTGTATATACCAATAGTACATACATCTAAAAGCTGTGTATTGTACGAGTACGAATACTGGTGCATACGAGTAGAATTGTTGATGAAACTGAACGAGGATGTAATTGTAAGCATTTTTGTTAAGTAGAAGTATTTTGATAAGTGTCTTGAAGTCTTTCAAAAGTGTATGAATACATATTAAAACACTACATGTATATACATTTTAACTGAGTCGTTAAGTCATCGTTAGTCGTTACATGTAAGTGTTGTTTTGAAACCTTTAGGTTAACGATCTTGTTAAATGTTGTTAACCCAATGTTTATAATATTAAATGAGATTTTAAATTATTATATTATCATGATATTATGATGTACGAATATCTCTTAATATGATATATATACATTAAATGTCGTTACAACGATAATCGTTACATATATGTCTCGTTTCAAAATCATTAAGTTAGTAGTCTTATTTTTACAAATGAAGTTCATTGTTAATATACTTAATGATATGTTTACTTATCATAATATCATTTTAACTATATATATAACCATATATATGCTATCATATAGTTTTTACAAGTTTTAACGTTCGTGAATCACCGGTCAACTTGGGTGGTCAATTGTCTATATGAGACCTATTTCAATTAATCACGTCTTAACAAGTTTGATTGCTTAACATGTTGGAAACACTTAATCATGTAAATAACAATTTCATTTAATATATATATATATATATATATATATATATATATATATATATATATATATATATATATATATATATATATACACATGGAAAAGTTCGGGTCACTACAGTACCTACCCGTTAAATAAATTTCATCCCGAAATTTTAAGCAGTTGGAGGTGTTGACGTATCTTCTGGAAATAAATGCGGGTATTTCTTCTTCATCTGATCTTCTCATTCCCAGGTGAACTCGGGTCCTCTACGAGCATTCCATCGAACCTTAACAATTGGTATCTTGTTTTGCTTAAGTCTTTTAACCTCACAATCCATTATTTCGACGGGTTCTTCGATGAATTGAAGTTTTTCGTTGATTTGGATTTCATCTAACGGAATAGTGAGATCTTTTTTAGCAAAATATTTCTTCAAATTTGAGACGTGGAAAGTGTTATGTACAGCCGCGAGTTGTTGAGGTAACTCAAGTCGGTAAGCTACTGGTCCGACACGATCAATAATCTTGAATGGTCCGATATACCTTGGATTTAATTTCCCTCGTTTACCAAATCGAACAACGCCTTTCCAAAGTGCAACTTTAAGCATGACCATCTCTCCAATTTCAAATTCTATATCTTTTCTTTTAATGTCAGCGTAGCTCTTTTGTCGACTTTGGGCGGTTTTCAACCGTTGTTGAATTTGGATGATCTTCTCGGTAGTTTCTTGTATTATCTCCGGACCCATAATCTGTCTATCCCCCACTTCACTCCAACAAATCGGAGACCTGCACTTTCTACCATAAATTGTTTCAAACGGCACCATCTCAATGCTTGAATGGTAGCTGTTGTTGTAGGAAAATTCTGCTAACGGTAGATGTCGATCCCAACTGTTTCCGAAATCAATAACACATGCTCGTAGCATGTCTTCAAGCGTTTGTATCGTCCTTTCACTCTACCCATCAGTTTGTGGATGATAGGCAGTACTCATGTCTAGACGAGTTCCTAATGCTTGCTGTAATGTCTGCCAGAATCTTGAAATAAATCTTCCATCCCTATCAGAGATAATAGAGATTGGTATTCCATGTCTGGAGATGAATTCCTTCAATTACAGTCGTGCTAACTTCTCCATTTTGTCATCTTCACTTATTGGCAGGAAGTGTGCTGATTTGGTGAGACGATCAACTATTACCCAAATAGTATTAAAACCACTTACAGTCCTTGGCAATTTAGTGATGGAATCCATGGTAATGTTTTCCCATTTCCATTCCGGGATTTCGGGTTGTTGAAGTAGACCTAATGGTTTCTGATGCTCAGCTTTGACCTTAGAACACGTCAAACATTCTCCTACGTATTTAACAACATCGGCTTTCATACCCGGCCACCAAAAATGTTTCTTGAGATCCTTGTACATCTTCCCCGTTCCAAGATGTATTGAGTATCTGGTTTTATGAGCTTCTCTAAGTACCATTTCTCTCATATCTCCAAATTTTGGTACCCAAATCCTTTCAGCCTTATACCGGGTTCCATCTTCCCGAATATTAAGATGCTTCTCCGATCCTTTGGGTATTTCATCCTTTAAATTTCCCTCTTTTAAAACTCCTTGTTGCGCCTCCTTTATTTGAGTAGTAAGGTTATTGTGAATCATTATATTCATAGATTTTACTCGAATGGGTTCTCTGTCCTTCCTGCTCAAGGCGTCAGCTACCACATTTGCCTTTCCCGGGTGGTAACGAATCTGAAAGTCGTAATCATTCAACAATTCAATCCACCTACGCTACCTCATATTCAGTTGTTTCTGATTAAATACGTGTTGAAGAATTTTGTGGTCGGTATATATAATACTTTTGACCCCATATAAGTAGTGCCTCCAAGTCTTTAATGCAAAAACAACCGCGCCTAATTCCAAATCATGCGTCGTATAATTTTGTTCATGAATCTTCAATTGTCTAGACGCATAAGCAATCACCTTCGTTCATTGCATTAATACACAACTAAGACCTTGCTTTGATGCGTCACAATAAATCACAAAATCATCATTCCCTTCAGGTAATGACAATATAGGTGTCGTAGTTAGCTTTTTCTTCAATAACTGAAACGCTTTCTCTTGTTCATCCTTCCATTCAAATTTCTTCCCTTTATGCGTTAATGCAGTCAAGGGTTTTGCTATTCTGGAAAAGTCTTGGATGAACCTTCTTTAGTAACCAGCTAGTCCTAAAAACTGGCGTACGTGTTTCGGAGTTTTCGGGGTTTCCCACTTTTCAACAGTTTCTATCTTTGCCGGATCCACCTTAATACCTTCTTTGTTCACTATGTGACCGAGGAATTGAACTTCTTCCAACCAAAATGCACACTTTGAAAACTTAGCATACAATTCTTCCTTCCTCAATACTTCTAACACCTTTCTCAAATGTTCACCGTGTTCTTGGTCATTCTTTGAGTAAATAAGTATGTCATCAATGAAAACAATGACAAACTTGTCAAGGTATGGTCCACACACTCAGTTCATAAGGTCCATGAACATAGCTGGTGCATTAGTTAAACCAAACGGCATAACCATAAACTCGTAATGACCGTAACGTGTTCTGGAAGCAGTCTTTGGAATATCATCTTCTTTCACCCGCATTTGATGATACCCGGAACGTAAGTCAATCTTTGAATAAACAGACGAGCCTTGTAGTTGATCAAATAAGTCGTCGATTCTCGGTAGTGGGTAGCAGTTCTTGATGGTAAGTTTGTTCAACTCTCGGTAGTCGATACACAACCTGAATGTACCATCTTTTTCTTGACAAACAAAACAGGAGCTCCCCACGGTGATGTGCTTGGTCGAATGAAACCATACTCTAAAAGTTCTTGTAATTGGCTTTGCAGTTCTTTCATCTCGCTGGGTGCGAGTCTGTAAGGAGCACGAGCTATTGGTGCAGCTCCTGTTACAAGATCTATTTGAAATTCAACGGATCGATGTGGGGGTAATCCCGGTAATTCTTTCAGAAATACATCGGGAAATTCTTTTACGACAGGACATCATTGATGCTCTTTTCTTCAGTTTGTACTTTCTCGACGTGTGCTAGAACAGCATAGCAACCTTTTCTTGTTAGTTTTTGTGCCTTCAAATTACTAATAAGATGTAGCTTCGTGTTGCCCTTTTCTCCGTACACCATTAAGGGTTTTCCATTTTCTCGTATAATGAGAATTGCATTTTTGTAACAAACGATCTCTGCTTTCACTTCTTTCAACCAGTCCATATCGATTATCACATCAAAACTCCCTAACTT
Organism: Rutidosis leptorrhynchoides; assembly: GCF_046630445.1. Classification (NCBI taxonomy): domain Eukaryota; kingdom Viridiplantae; phylum Streptophyta; class Magnoliopsida; order Asterales; family Asteraceae; genus Rutidosis; species Rutidosis leptorrhynchoides. The sequence goes on from NC_092333.1 coordinate 173,894,741, forward strand.
TACTGTATCAAGTCAATCTTAAATGTTTCACTAACCAGTTTAATTTCTCGATTCCGACATATATTATCTGCTGAAATTAATTTACCATTTGCTAATTCGAGTAAAAATTTACTATCCAAAGGCATCAATGGAAAACTTAATTTAGCACAAAAATCTCTACTCATATAGCTTCTATCCGCACCCGAATCAAATAAAACGTAAGCAGATTTATTGTCAATAAGAAACGTACCCGTAACAAGCTCCAGGTCTTCCTGTGCCTCTGCCGCATTAATATTGAAAACACTTATGCGGCCTTGTCCATTCGTATTCTCCTGGTTCGGGCAATTTCTAATAATGTGTCCCGGTTTTCCACATTTATAACAAACTACATTGGCATAACTTCCTCCGACACTACTTGCTCCGCCATTACTCGTTCCGACACCATTTGTTCCTTTCGTTCTGTTAACCCCTGGTTCGTAGACCTCACACTTCACCGTGCTATGACCATTTCTTTTACACTTGTTGCAAAATTTGGTGCAGAACCCCGAGTGATACTTTTCACACCTTTGGCATAGCTGCTTCTGATTGTTGTTGTTGTTGCGGTTGTTATTGTTGTTGGAATGATTGTTGTAGTTGTTGTTGTTGTTGTTTTGCCATTTGTTGTAGTTGTGATTGATGTTGCGATTGTTGGGATAGTTGTTGTTGTTTTGGTGACTCTTATCACCGTTTTTCTCCCACTTTCTTTTGACTAGCTTCACGTTGGCCTCTTCGGCAGCCTGTTCTTTAATTCTTCCCTCAATCTAGTTCACTAGTTTATGAGCCATTCTACATGCCTTTTGTAAGGAGGCAGGCTCGTGTGAACTTATATCTTCTTAGATTCTCTCCGGTAACCCTTTCACAAACGCGTCGATCTTCTCTTCCTCATCTTCGAACGCTCTCGGACACAATAGGCACAATTCTGTGAATCGTCTTTCGTACGAAGTAATATCGAATCCCTGTGTTCGTAACCCTCTAAGTTCTGACTTGAGCTTATTGACCTCGGTTCTAGGACGGTACTTCTCGTTCATAAAGTGCTTTAATGCTGACCACGGTAGCGCGTAAGCAACATCTTGTCCCACTTGCTCTAGATAGGTATTCCACCATGTTAAAGCAATACCTGTGAAGGTATCCGTAGCGTACTTTACTTTGTCTCCTTCAGCACACTTACTTATGGCAAAGACCGATTCAACTTTCTTGGTCCACCGTTTCAATCCGATTGGTCCTTCGGTCCCATCAAATTTTGAATGTTTGCAGGTAGTGAATTCCTTGTAGGAGCATCCTACACGATTTCTTGCGTCGTTAGCTGTATTGCTAGATTCAGAGTTATTGTTGGTATGTAGCGCGGCCTGTACTGCGGCTATGTTTGAAGCAAGAAAGTCACGAAATTCCTCTTCACACATATTCAAGGTGTGTCGAGTAGTCGGTGCCATTTCCTTCAAAATAGTCAAATGAAATGAGTTAATCATATAAAATATCAAGAGTAGTCAATAGTATTTCGTAGCGTAATATGAACTTATTTATAAAAGCTCTTTCTTCAAATTAGCGTTTTATCCTCTTTAATTCGGGTAGTACCTACCCGTTAAGTTCATACTTAGTAGCTAACATACCATTTCAACTACTACAATTCTATATGAAAAACTAATCACAAAAAAAAAAATCATATTCAAACCTTTATACAATAACTTGCAAACTTACAATACCGCTATTTTACATATAGCATGAAATATAGCACATAAAACTTTGATACAAAGTAGTTGCGAAGATAATTCTAGTTAATAAATAAGGCGTTCAGCAAAGGCAATAAAGACACGTAATTCATACGTCCAGAAACAAGTCATGCATTCTGGTTTTACTAATACCACTTCCCATCCTTGGTCTTGTGGAACATAACCGTTGTGACCGATAGTAAGACAATGTGTTGTAACGTCTTCAAAAGGATGAAGGTTACGTAATGACCAACAGTCTCGTAATAACCTAAAAACCTCATTTCTTACCCCAATTACCGACTCCGTCACTTGTGGGAACGTTTTGTTTAATAGTTGTAGCCCGATGTTCTTGTTCTCACTTTGGTGAGAAGCGAACATTACTAACCCGTAAGCATAACATGCTTCTTTATGTTGCATGTTAGCCGCTTTTTCAAAATCACGAAGTCCTATATTCGGATATATTGAGTCAAAATAATTTCTTAACCCATTGCGTAAAATAGCATTTGGGTTCCCCACAATATATGCGTCAAAGTAAACACATCGTAACTTATGGATTTCCCAATGTGATATCCCCCATCTTTCGAACGAAAGCCTTTTATAAACCAAGACATTCTTGGAACATTCTTCGAATGTCTTACAAACTGATCTCGCCTTAAATAGTTGTGCCGAGGAATTCTGACCGACTCTAGACAAGATTTCATCAATCATGTCTCCGGGTAGGTCTCTTAAAATATTGGGTTGTCTATCCATTTTATGTTTTTATACTGTAAAATAGACAAGAGTTAGATTCATAAAAAAAATACTTATTAATACAAGCAATTTTTACATATATCATAAAGCATAAGCACACTATATTACATATATTACACCACACGAATACAACTATCTTATTCCGACTCGCTCGTTTCTTCTTCTTCGGTTTTGGTTCGTTTTGCCAAGTTTCTAGGGATATATGATCCCGTCGTTTTCCACATTGGTTTAGAAAAACCTGGTGGTTTAGAGGTTCCCGGGTTATTGTCACAACTTAAGAAATACGGGTGTTGACGATACATATAAAGTTCATCGGGTTTGGAATCAAATTTCTCTATTTTTATGCCCTTTCCCTTATTGTTCTCTTTTGCCTTATTAAATTGTGTTGGGGTAATTTCTATAACATCATCGGAATCCTTGTCGGGATCCGATTCATCGGAGAATTGGTAATCCTCCCAATACTTTGCTTCCTTGGCAGAAACACCATTGACCATAATAAACTTTGGTCGGTTGGTTGAGGATTTTCTTCTACTTAACCGTTTTATTATTTCCCCCACTGGTTCTATTTCTTCTTCCAGTTCCGATTCTTCTTTCGGTTCCGACTCTTCTTCCGGTTCCTCTTCGGGAACTTGTGAATCAGTCCACGAATCATTCCAATTTACATTTGACTCTTCATTATTATTAGGTGAGTCAATGGAACTTGTTCTAGAGGTAGACATCTATCACATAATATCAAACACGTTAAGAGATTAATATATCACATAATATTCACATGTTAAAAATATATAGTTTCCAACAAAATTTGTTAAGCAATCATTTTTCAAGTAAACACGGTCGAAGTCCAGACTCACTAATGCATCCTAAAAAACTCGATAAGACACACTAATGCAAAATTTTGGTTCTCTAAGACCAACGCTCGGATACCAACTGAAATGTCCCGTTCTTATTGATTAAAAACGTTCCATATTAATTGATTTCGTTGCGAGGTTTTGACCTCTATATGAGACGTTTTTCAAAGACTTCATTCATTTTAAAACAAACCATAACCTTTATTCCATTAATAAAGGTTTAAAAAGCTTTACGTAGATTATCAAATAATGATAATCTAAAATATCCTGTTTACACATGACTATTACATAATGGTTTACAATACAAATATGTTACAACGAAATAAGTTTCTTGAATGCAGTTTTTACACAATATCATACAAGCATGGACTCCAAATCTTGTCCTTATTTAAGTATGCGACAGTGGAAGCTCTTAATAATCACCTGAGAATAAACATGCTTAAAATGTCAACAAAAATGTTGGTGAGTTATAGGTTTAACCTATATATATCAAATCGTAACAATAGACCACAAGATTTCATATTTTAATATACATCCCATACATAGAGATAAAAATCATTCATATGGTGAACACCTGGTAACCGACATTAACAAGATGCATATATAAGAATATCCCCATCATTCAGGGACACCCTTCGGATATGATATAAATTTCGAAGTACTAAAGCATCCGGTACTTTGGATAGGGTTTGTTAGGCCCAATAGATCTATCTTTAGGATTCGCTTCAATTAGGGTGTCTGTTCCCTAATTCTTAGATTACCAGACTTAATAAAATGGGGCATATTCGATTTCGATAATTCAACCATAGAATGTAGTTTCACGTACTTGTGTCTATTTTGTAAATCATTTATAAAACCTGCATGTATTCTCATCCCAAAAATATTAGATTTTAAAAGTGGGACTATAACTCACTTTCACAAATTTTTACTTCGTCGGGAAGTAAGACTTGGCCACTGGTCGATTCACGAACCTATAACAAATATGTACACATATATCAATGTATGTTAAAAATATATTTACAACACTTTTAATACATTTTGATGTTTTAAGTTTATTAAGTCAGTTGTCCTCGTTAGTAACCTACAACTAGTTGTCCACAGTTAGATGTACAGAAATAAATCGATATATATTATCTTGAATCAATCCACGACCCAGTGTATACACGTCTCAGGCTAGATCACAACTCAAAGTATATATATTTTTGGAATCAACCTCAACCCTGTATAGCTAACTCCAACATTACTGCATATAGAGTGTTTATGGTTGTTCCAAATAATATATATACATGGGTCGATATGATATGTCAAAATATTTGCATACGTGTCTATGGTATCCCAAGATTACATAATATATTAAAATACATGTATAATACAATATAAGTTAGCTAAGATATGATTTGTATAGAATTGTTAATATTTCCCGTAGCTACAAAAATAAAAAATATCCAATCTTGTTTTACCCATAACTTCTTCATTTTAAATCCGTTTTGAGTGAATCAAATTGCTATGGTTTCATATTAAACTCTATTTTATGAATATAAACAGAAAAAGTATAGGTTTATAGTCGGAAATATAAGTTACAAGTCATTTTTGTAAGAGGTAGTCATTTCAGTCGAAAGAACGACATCTTGATGACCATTTTGAAAAACATACTTCCACTTTGAGTTTAACCATGATTTTTGGATATAGTTTCATGTTCATAAGAAAAATCATTTTCCCAGAAGAACAACTTTTAAATCAAAGTTTATCATAGTTTTTAATTATCAAACCCAAAACAGCCCGCGGTGTTACTACGACGGCGTATGTCCAGTTTTACGGTGTTTTTCGTGTTTCCAGGTTTTAAATCATTAAGTTAGCATATCATATAGATATAGAACATGTGTTTAGTTTATTTTAAAAGTCAAGTTAGAAGGATTAACTTTTGTTTGCGAACAAGTTTAGAATTAACTAAACTATGGTCTAGTGATTTCAAGTTTAAACCTTCGAATAAGATAGCTTTATATGTATGAATCGAATGATGTTATGAACATCATTACTATCTCAAATTTTGTGGATAAACCTACTGGAAAAGGGACAAATGGATCTAGCTTCAAAGGATCTTGGATGGCTTGAAAGTTCTTGAAGTAGAATCATGACACGAAAACAAGTTCAAGTAAGATTTCCACTCGAAATAAGATTGTTATAGTTATAGAAATTGAATCAAAGTTTGAATATGAGTATTACCTTATATTAGAAAGATATCTTACTGTAAATAAGAAAGATTTCTTGAGGTTGGATGATCACTCTACAAGATTGGATGTAAGCTAGCAAACTTGGAAGTATTCTTGATTTTATGAAACTAGAACTTGTAGAATTTATGAAGAACACTTAGAACTTGAAGATAGAACTTGAGAGAGATCAATTAGATGAAGAAAATTGAAGAATGAAAGTTTTTGTAGGTGTTTTTGGTCGTTGGTGTATGGATTAGATATAAAGGATATGTAATTTTGTTTTCATGTAAATAAGTCATGAATGATTACTCATATTTTTGTAATTTTATGAGATATTTCATGCTAGTTGCCAAATGATGGTTCCCACATGTGTTAGGTAACTCACATGGGCTGCTAAGAGCTGATCATTGGAGTGTATATACCAATAGTACATACATCTAAAAGCTGTGTATTGTACGAGTACGAATACGGGTGCATACGAGTAGAATTATTGATGAAACTGAACGAGGATGTAATTGTAAGCATTTTTGTTAATTAGAAGTATTTTGATAAGTGTCTTGAAGTCTTTCAAAAGTGTATGAATACATATTAAAACACTACATGTATATACATTTTAACTGAGTCGTTAAGTCATCGTTAGTCGTTACATGTAAGTGTTGTTTTGAAACCTTTAGGTAAACGATCTTGTTAAATGTTTTAACCCAATGTTTATAATATCAAATGAGATTTTAAATTATTATATTATCATGATATTATGATGTACGAATATCTCTTAATATGATATATATACATTAAATGTCGTTACAACGATAATCGTTACATATATGTCTCGTTTCAAAATCATTAAGTTAGTAGTCTTTTTTTTTACAAATGAAGTTCATTGTTAATATACTTAATGATATGTTTACTTATCATAATATTATTTTAACTATATATATAACCATATATATGTCATCATATAGTTTTTACAAGTTTTAATGTTCGTGAATCACCGGTCAACTTGGGTGGTCAATTGTCTATATGAGACCTATTTCAATTAATCAAGTCTTAACAAGTTTGATTGCTTAACATGTTGGAAACACTTAATCATGTAAATAACAATTTCATTTAATATATATATAAACATGGAAAAGTTCGGGTCACTACAGTTTATATCAAATCATGTAATTGGCTTAATTACAAGACATGAAAATGGATTTTCATACAAACCATACGCTAAATGCATGTTGGTGTATGGTGTAAAAGTTTTCTCAAACTAGAATTAACGAAAACTTAAATTCCCTTTAATTAACAAGGCAAACAAGTTAAACGCCATCCTTTTGTGCAACACTTAAAAATATTAGGGAACTCATAATGGGATAAAGGTCACCTAACCGTTATGAGCAAACTAATATGATTAAGGTGAATTTCGCACACTTGTGGGATAAAGGTCACCTAACCACTTGTATGTTTAATTTACACGTTTACACAAGTAGGACGACTTGATTTGGGAATCATGAACTTAGGGTCACCAAAGCATGAGGAAAAAAAAGGCGTTGATGGAATAAATATGCCATGCAAAAGGATTGCATGATTCTATAACTTAGAAGTTACAAAAGGATTGCAATTGTCATATAATGACTCTAGCTAAATCAAATGACGAGATAAAGGTCACCTAACCGAAATTTGGTTTACCGTTGGTTTCTAAAATTTAATAAATATCAATTGGATTTAAAGGGTATTGATTGTTAAATTAAAATTGATACTTAAACAACTTTGTTAAATTTTGTAGATGGCCGCCAATAACAACAACATTCCAAATGCACCAATCAACTTTAACAACCTATCGTTGAGGTCAATCCTCGAAAAGGAAAAACTAAACCATACGAACTTCATGGATTGGTTTCGCAATCTAAGAATTGTCCTCAAACTAGAGGATAGGGCGTATGTGTTGGAAGACCCCATTCACAATCAACCGGACGAGGATGATACGGACGGCATGGCCTATTGGGAGAAATATTGCACCGATTCGTTGCAAGAGTCTTGCCTCATGCTTGGGTCTATGATACCCGAACTCCAAAAGGACTTCGAGCATCATAGTGCATATGACATGATCACACAGTTGAAGGAGATGTTCCTTCAACAAGCTCGTGTTGAGCGCTTTAAAACGGTCCGAGCGCTTTAAAACGGTCCGAGCACTTCATGCATGTCGGATGGATGACTCCCAATCCGTTTCATCTTATGTACTTAAGATGAAAAGCCTAATTGGTCGAGCAAACCGTCTAAATTGCAACGTGTCTAATGAATTAGCCACGGACCTTATTCTCAACTCATTGTCAAAAAGGTTTGACACATTTGTAATGAATTACAACATGAATGGTTGGGATAAAAGCATTGGCGAATTACATGCCATGCTTAAGACGGCAGAAGCAAGCATGGGTAAAAGGGCTTCACCCGTGTTTACGATCAATGAAGGTGGGTCCAAAAACAATAACACTTCTAATCCAAAGGCAGCTAAGTGGAAAGGACCCGCCTACCAAGGCAAGGGAAAAGGAAAAGGGAAGATGGTTACCCCAACCAAAAATAACAAGAAGCAAAAGTTTGCCGGTAAAGCTAACCCCAAGGAAGATCCGTGCTTTGGTTGCGGTGAAATGGGTCACTGGAAATGCAACTGCCCGGTCTACCTAAAGGAGTTGAAAGAAAAGAGGGATGCAGGGAAAACCTTGGGTAATGTATATATGGTATACATTAAGCTAAGTATTACTTCTTCTAATACATGGGTATTAGACACAGGATGTGGAAATCATATTTGCAATTCTTTGCAGGGGTTCAAAAGAAGTGATAAAGATGCGGGAACAACAAGTCTCTTCATGGGAAATGGAGCAAGGGTGCAAGTGATAGCTCAAGGAGACTTTGTTTTAAAGCTTCCAAGTGGTTTGGAGCTTATTTTGAAAAATGTTTTGTATGCACCCGATTTATCTCGAAACATTATTTATGTATCCCGTTTGAAACAATATGGTTTTAATCTTAATTTTATTAATGATGATATCCATGTTTCTTTAGATAATGTGTTCTATTTTAAGGCTTCGCCTTCAAATGGTATTTATGAATTGGTTCATGATGACACATCATACAATATCTCAATATACCATGCAAACACCAAGAAACTCAAAAGGGATTTGAGTGATTCCTACTTATGGCATTGTCGCCTTGGTCACATAAACAAGAATCGAATGCATACACTTCAAAAGAATGGCCTTTTGAAATCAAATGAACTAGACTCGTTTGATGTATGTGAATCTTGTTTATAAGGCAAAATGACTAAAGCACCTTTCAAAGGGACCTATGAAAGGGCTAAGGACTTATTGGGATTAATACACTCGGATGTATGTGGACCCTTTAAGCCCATAACTAGGAATGGTGAAAGATACTTCGTTAATTTCATTGATGACTTTAGTCGTTTTGGATATGTCTACTTATTAAAACACAAGGACGAAACTTTTGAAGCATTCAAGGAATATCAAAACGAAGTACAAAATCAACTCAATAAGACAATCAAGGTACTTCGTACCGATAGAGGAGGTGAATACCTAAGCGATGCTTTCCATGATCATCTTAAAAGTTGTGGGATTATCTCGCAACTCACTCCTCCTGGAACACCCCAACTTAATGGAGTTTTCGAAAGGAGGAACCGAACCCTAATGGATATAGTTCAATCTATGAGCGCTAGAAGCTCGTTACCTCTATCATTTTGGGGTTATTGTCTAAGCTCCGCGGCTCGTATTTTAAATATGGCCCCAACCAAGAAAGTGGAATGAACACCTCATGAGATGTGGTTTGGAAAACCTCTATCTCTATCATAATTAAAGGTATGGGGATGTGAAGCTTACCCTAAGCGTTACATCCCTAATAAGTTGAATGCTCGATACACGAAGTGTATCTTCATAGGATATCCCAAGGATGATATGGGATATTATTTCTATGATCCATCCGAGTAGAATGTATTTGTTGCTCGAAAGGCTGAATTCCTTGAAACTAAGTTCCTAATGGAAGGAAATAGTGAAAGGAAGATAGATCTTGAAGAGGTTCAAGATCAAGTAGATGATACACAATTGGTTGACACTAGCACTCAACATGAAAATGTTGAGAGTGATCAAATGGATGATCAAAATACACAAGACGTTCGCAGATCTGGTAGGATTAGTAATCCTCCTGAGAGATATGGGTTTCTCATGGATGGTTTCTATGTGGTTGATTTGGATGAACCAATAAACTACCAAGATGCATTATCAAGGATTGATAAAGATAAATGGCAGGAAGCCATGAACGCTGAGATGCAATCCATGTATGACAACCAAGTTTGGGAACTTGTTACACAACCAACTGGCTCAAGGCTAGTTGATTGTAAATGGCTTTTCAAAATAAAAACCGACATACATGGAAACTTGGAAACATATAAAGCTAGACTTGTAGCAAAAGGTTTCACTCAAACTCACTCATAGGATACTTGCCATTGCTGCTCATTATGATTATGAAATATGGCAAATGGATGTCAAGACCGCTTTCCTAAATGGACATCTTGAGGAAGATGTCTATATGGTTCAGCCTGAAGGTTTTGTTGATCCTAAATATCCTAAAAAGGTATGCAAGTTAAAGAAGTCAATCTACGGATTGAAACAAGCATCTAGAATGTGGAATCATTGATTTAATGAGGAGGCCAAGAAATTTGGCTTCATTAAAAATGGTGATGAAGCTTGTGTATACAAGAAAGCTAGTGGGAGCACTATCATGTTCCTTGTACTATATGTGGATGATATATTGTTATTTGAAAATGATATTCTGGCAATGCAAGGTGTTAAAACTTGGCTAAGTAAATGCTTCTCCATTAAGGATCTTGGAGAAGCACAATACGTTTTGGGGATTGGGATCTACAGGGATAGATCCAAGAAACTGATAGGTTTGAATCAAAGTGCATACATTGAAAAGATCTTGAAAAGGTTCAAGATGGAGAACTCTAAGAAAGGTTTGGTACCTATTCAAAAGGGATCACTTCTCAGTTCATCTCAGTGCCCCACCACGAAAGATGAATAGGAGAGAATGAAGAAATTCCCATATGCGTCTACCATTAGGTCAATCATGTATGCAATGATATGTACAAGACCGGATGTGTCATGCGCCCTTAGCCTGACAAGTAGATACCAGAATAACCCAGGAAATAGTCATTGGATTGCTGTTAAAAGTATATTGAAATACCTTAGGAGGACTAAGGATATGTTTCTAATATATGGGTCTGGTGAGGAGGAAATCGTTGTAAAAGGTTACGTGGACGCGAGTTTCCAAACTGATCGAGATGATTCTCGATCACAATCCGGTTATGTATTCACATTAAATGGAGGTGCAGTCTCTTGGAAGAGTTCAAAATAGGATGTTGTTGCATTATTCACTACAGAGTCGGAGTACATTGCCGCCTCATTGGCAGCTCAGGAAGCTGCATGGATAAAGAAATTCATTGACGACTTAGGAGTAGTCCCTTCCATTCAGGACCCTCTTGAGATCTTTTGTGACAACGAGGGTGCGATTGCTCAAATCAAGGAACCTCGTGCTCACCAAAAGACCCGTCACATTGAGCGGAGATTCAACTACATAAGGGATGAAGTTGAAAAGGGAAAGATATGTATTCGCAAAGTTCACACAGATCTTAACATAGCGGATCCTCTCACGAAGCTCTTACATGGAGCAAAACATACAGGACATGTTTGTGCATTAGGGCTTCGATATTCTAGTGATTGGTCATGATCTGTTTTAAGTATTGTATCAGAACGAACTTGTTCAAACTCATTAATATAATTATGGTATTCATTTATTTTGAGTTATGTTCCTATTTTGCATATTTTATCCATGAATAAGTAATTATTCTAAATTCCGTAGTCGATCACATTTGTGGGAACAAGTGTGAGGTTTAGACTATTATGAACTTAGATTGGTACACATTCGCGGCATGAATGTGGGGCAAGGTTGCAACCTAGGTTCATAGGTATTTAAGGGATAAAAATATTGGAATACCCGCCATCAAGATTTACTAAATGGAGCCTTTGTGGTTGATCACATGTAATCTTGAGTAAAGGCGAATATCATTGTATCCTCTGACCTGAGATACATATTGGGTTCGGATATTTACCAAGTATTGTGCCTTGATTCTTTCCTTCGCTATTCTGAAATATGGTAGTTCATAAGGAAGAACTCAGGTATAATACAAAGTATATATAGGACGTATATAGTCAAGATGGAATTTGTCCCTCTTATTCATTGAGAGTCAGATGTCTAAGGCCTGATAAAGTTAAATCTATAAGAGAGTGATCACTCTGCATCTCTTGGATTTAACATGACATCTAGGATGAAAGGATAAATGAAAGATTCACCTATTCATATTCGAGATGGGAACTCGAAAGGGATGATGTTATTGAATGGCACAAATTCATAACATATTGGGGGTGATGGACGGTCGTTAGGTGGTATCCATCACTTGCATTAATTTCTTATGTTTCTCGTGCAAATGGAAGATTGAAGGTTTTTCATATGCCCGAGAGACATATTAAATTAACGTGGCTAATATGTTTTGATCCAAGTCGGGTCATACCCAATAACAAGCTTGTCGACACCTTTTACGTATTTAATCTTAACGATTGGATCATTGATTAAATACGCGACACTTGAACTTTAAGAAAAATGGTTTTCTGAAATATTACTTGATGTGTGTGTGTATATATATATATATATATATATATATATATATATATATATATATATATATATATATATATATATATATATATATATATAAATTATGGAATAATTTATATAACATTGATTTAATTATTTATAGGTTAAATAATTACTAATGTTATGTTACATTTTATAAAAATTGGTTTTATATAAAATATGTAAATAACTAAATATGGTAATTTATAAAAATGGTTTTATAAATCTAATTCTTATATAAAACTTAGTTTATAAAATAATTAGAAGTGGCATTGGGACTTATGTTCACATGCTAGGATTCCTTCTTGAAAAGAGACAATTCCATTTCCATATACATGACCAAGACTCTTTGAGAAATACACACACATGCAACTACATTTCAAGTAAAGCAAAAAAAAAATTCAGCCTTCCTTTTGCTGCTGCTGGCCGTAGCTTTTCAAGCACAAGAAAGGGTTCATTATTTTTTTTTTTTCAAGCCATAGTCAAGTGTTATCAAATCCTAACCAAAGTACAAGGTGTTGGTGGTAAGTTTGGGGTATATCTACTTAAGGTTTCATCCATTTGAGGCTCCATTCATCATCATATTCTTCATCACTCACTACCTAGCTTGGAGAAGGTATAAACTCTTTATTTGCTTGTAGTTTGTAAGTATGTTTCACAACTTGATCCTAATTGGGATTTAACTCTAATTGGTTAAAGTATAACAAGTTTCAAAATGGTAATTACATGCTTCTGCTATAAGTTTGATTCTTAAAATGTTTTAAGTATTATGAAACTTGTTAAATCCCAACATTACAATCATTTAATTAATTATTCGGGTTGGGTAATTGATTATTCAAACTGATCAAGTGGGTAAATTAATGTTCATATCTTATTAAAACAGAGGTGGATTACATACAAGGGTAATTGGTGTAATTGTTAACAAAGTATTCAAACCTTGGATTACACGCAGTTGATAACCTGGTGTAATTATTAACAAAGTATTAAAACCTTGTTATAGTTCGAATCCCAAATTAGTTGGAATATTTGACTTCGGGAATAAGGTTAATCTGACGAGCATTTTATAATTATGACCGATGGAATATTATGGACAAAAACCAGATAGGTATCAAATAAACCAGGACAAAGGACAATTAACCCGGGTAACAATTAATTAAAATCAAAACGTCAAACATCATGATTACCGAAGTTTGAATAAGCATAATACTTTTATTTCATATTTCATCGTACCTTTATTTACTGTCATTTTAATTTATTGTCCTTCTTGGAATCATCAGCACGTTGTTGTTTGGATTGATCAGGTTTCTTGTAGTAGGAGGAAGAAGATGAGTTTTTGCGTTGATTGCTTGATTTGCCTTTGAACTTGTGTTTGTTCAAGGCTTTCGTGAACATGGCGGCCATTTTGACTAAGTCAAGATGAGAATAATCAATATCAGAAAGATTCAAGTCATCAGAATCAGAAGATTCTTCAACAAGAACTTTCTTGGATAAACTTTTAGAAGAAGTAGATGATTTGCTCTTCCTTTTGGCAATTAAAGCAAGAGGATCACTTGGAGACACCTCTTTCCTTCCCTCTTGAAGTTTAGACACTTCAGGTTGATAATGCATAAGAACTCCAACAAGCTCATGACTTGTCATCTTGTCAATCTCTTTGGTTGATCGAACAATGGTTCCATAGGGAAGCCAATCAACATTGAGCTTTTTGAGGAATTTCATGTTGACTTCTGCATTCACCTTTACAAACTTACACCTTTTCAACTCATTGAGAACACCATTGAAATTATGGTAAGTATCCTTGATTTGTTCTTCTGGTTCCTGCTTGAAATCTTCATACAATCCCAGAGCCTTATTCAATTTAGTAACGTCTGACATGTCATAACCTTCTTGTTGTTGTTTGATCTCATCCCATATATCTTTTGCAGTAGTGTTGCTATCAACATTTTCAAATAGCTCATATGGGACAGCTTGCATGACAATATTCTTAGCCTCTATGTCACCCTGAACTCTTTCACGTTTATCACCAGAAAGTTCATAGACTGGAATTGGCATACCAGTATCCGGGTGAAACTCTGCAAATGGACCATCTCTCAAAGAAGCCCATATGTGTTTAGCTTTCTCACCCTTATAGTCTATGTACTGAGTGATACGATGAAGCCACTGAGTGTACTTGCCATCAAAAAATACTGGAGGTCGGGAATCTGATCCAATGATAAGAGTATCTTGAGTAGACATCTTAAATTGAGGTAGATTCGGTATAGATTTGGTATTAAACACAATCTAGGATCAGGGTTCTGTACAAAATCTAACAAGAATGACAGATTCAGTAAAGATTCGGTACTGTAGCAGACTCAGTAAGTGGTTCGGTACTGTAGCAGATTTGGTAACAATTCGGTAAACCAGATTCTGTATCAGAAACTGATAAGAATCACAAGTAATACACCCAGATTCGGTATGGATTCGGTAACCACACAACTTGAAGCCTCAGAACACTTAAAACCAAAGAATTAAATGAAACAGAGTTTTTGGTTCGGTAAATGACTCGGTAGTCAAATTCTGTAAACTATTATATTTAAACACAATCCAATTCCTTTGAATTAGATTCGGTAACCTTGATGTACAAGAAAACAAGTTAGTAACAAACAGAATATCAATGATACCGAAGATTCAGGATACCGAATGTCAACTGTAGCAGTTGACAATACCGAGTCTAAGTTTAAAACTTAGAAATATAACAAAATCCTTTCTCAAATCGTACCAATTAGCTGCGTATAATTAAACCGAATGTGATAGAATCACAAACACATAACAATCTGCAACACTTAAGATGAATTTCCAGTAATGAAGCAGACTCGGTATGACGGTTACGATACCGAGTGTTGATCAAATCTTCAAAACTTGAAGAAATGAAGAAATTGAACCGTGAGAAATATGATTTAACACCTCACGAACACAACTGAATCTTTAAATCTTAACAAAAATCCAGAATCAAGCTTGAATTAAGCAATACCGAGAGTTTTAGCCACAAACTCTAAAAATCAACTTGATTCTCCATAATTGAAGTTAAAAAGCAGTAATGATGATCGAAACTCTTTATAATAAACCTAATACACCTTCGCTGAACTCATCACAAGAATCTAAACGTCTGATTATCAAATTCGATAATACCGAATCTGATTCAATTCTACGGAGAGTATTCAGATTCTGTAATCTACAATCTCTGGATCGATATAGTGATGTAGAATCACTCCCTGGAAGCTCTGATACCAAATGATAGGTCAGATCATGTTGAGATTGAGAGAAATGATAAGATAGAATGAGATTCGGTAAGTAAGGAGGAGATTCGGTATGAGAGAGAATCGGTACAATTTACATTTCACAGCTTCTAGAACTCAGTTACAATACAATGGCTATCTAATTAGGACTACTTAGGTTCCTTATATAGCCCTCTTCTAAGGAACCTACATTTAAGCATGTTTCACATTAACACTATACAACTTCGGGGTCCTAACAATATCGACGTCATCTATATATATTATTTGGAACAACCATAGACACTCTATATGCGGTAATGTTCGAGTTAGCTATACAGGGTTGAGGTTGATTCCAAAATAATATATATACCTTGAGTTGTGATCGAGTCTGAGACTTGTATACACTGGGTCGTGGATTGATTCGAGATAATATATATCGATTTATTTCTGTACTATTAACCGTGAACTACTAATTGTGGACTGCTAACGTTGGACTGCTAATTTAACAACTTAACACGTCAACACGTAATAAAAATGTTGTGAATATATTTCGATCATATTTTGATATATATATATATATATATATATATATATATATATATATATATATATATATATATATATATATATATATATATATATATATATATATATATATATATATATATATATATATATATATATATATATATATATATATTCAAATATAATTTTTTTTAAAATATAGTGTACGCAATAAGCCGTCTCCCTGTGGAACGAACCGGACTTACTAAAAACTACACTACTCTACGATTAGGTACACTGCATATAAGTGTTTTAGCAAGGTTTAAGTATATCCCATCTGTATAAATAAATAAAACTTGTGTAAATTGTATCGTATTTCGTAATAAAAATAATAGTATTTCATACTACACCTCGCACACACATATATATATATATATATATATATATAAGACTTTATTTATAAAATTAAAAAGTACTTTTATTTTTAAGATTTTAATATATAAGTTTATTATATTTTATATAAATATTCTAAATATATATTTTTGAAAAATTAAAATCAAATAAATATTAATTATTAAAATTTAAATTGGGCCGAGCCTGTTAAAAGCCCAAAACTGACCTAGACCAGCAGACCATGCGATATCATGATGTTGTGGCCTAGAACTCATGCGACCGCATGAGTGAGTGTGACAGGGTCAGTTACCTCGGACATTTAATACGTGTAGGGTTTAATTATAATTAATATTATTTAATCAAATTAGGGTTTTAATTAAATATAGAGTTTTATTATTATTTGTAAATTCAAGTTTATTTATTTGTATTAATTATATAGAATAATATAAAAATAATATTTTATATAAAATCTTAAATTTTATCTTTTTAAAATATTTCTTTTTAATATTTGTATCTTTTAATCGTTTATTCGTAACTTGTATATTTATTGTTCGTAATTAGTTTTAAACTTAGTATTTTGCCGTAGTTATTTTATATTTCTAGATTTTTAGGCTTTACCATAAAATCCCTTAATTACTTTTTCTTTAGAATTAAGATTTAGGCGCTTTAGAATTTTGCGACGCCATTTATATATTTTAGTGCCTTTTAAGTTATTGCCGTTTTGGATATAGGTTTTCTTTTAAGCTTTAATACCTTTAGGTGCAACTTTTTAGATTTAGTTTTTAGACTTTTAAGTTACGATGTTTTTCTTTCTTATTTTTATTTTTCGATTTTTATTTTTCGACGTTTTTCGACGCACTCTTTTTCTTTCTCATTTCTACGCTCTAGTTTTTAGGACATAGATATTTATCTTCTTCAAAATTTCGACGAAAAATTATTTTAAGCGGTTAAATTGATAGACATCCAAAATTTTCTGGTTCGTAGTAATAGTTGGATTTGTTTATGGCGAGTTTTGGGCTTCCGATTTAAAGGGTCCTGGCTACCTGCTGCAACTATTGGCTATTCGAAACTTGGGTAAAATCAGAAAAGTCTATTAATTTGATAACTTATATAATTTTTATCTTTATAACTAATAGAATATTCAGTGAATGCACCGAGCAAAACGTTCACCACCTTTCATACGTTCACCACCTGTAACCCGATCAAGACATCTAGCCAATATCGTTGCCGTTGATTTTTCTTTAGAATCATCATCTAGCCGAACAAGAACTCCAATTCAATTCTCCGATAATCCATCTTTTGAACCCGACTTCACAATTGAGAACCCGGAGGATATTCAAGGACAATTCCAAGATCCTGAACCACTAATCATTCCTCCTGAACTACAAACCGTTAAATCAGAATCCTCTAGTGATTCATATTCAACAAATTCAATTATGGAAGTAACTGAACCTCTAAGTATGGAAGACCGAATGAGAGCCACACGCACGGGCCAAGGTCACGCCATTATTAAGCCAGATGTTAATGCGCCAGATTATGAAATCAAGGGACAAATCCTACACATGGTAACTAATCAATGCCAATATAGTGGTATGCCAAAACAAGATCCTAACGAACATCTTCGAACCTTTAATAGGATTTGTACTCTATTCAAAATCAGAGAAGTTGAGGATGAACAGATCTATCTCATGTTGTTTCCCTGGACTTTAAAGGGAGAAGCCAAAGATTGGTTAGAATCGTTACCTGAAGGAGCGATTGACACATGGGATGTTTTAGTTGAGAAATTTCTTAAAAGATTCTTTCCGGCATCTAAAGCCGTGAGACTTCAAGGAAAAATTGTTACATTCGCGTAAAAACCAAATGAAACTCTATATGAGGCGTGGACAAGAT
This sequence comes from Rutidosis leptorrhynchoides, assembly GCF_046630445.1. Lineage (NCBI taxonomy): Eukaryota > Viridiplantae > Streptophyta > Magnoliopsida > Asterales > Asteraceae > Rutidosis > Rutidosis leptorrhynchoides. The sequence goes on from NC_092333.1 coordinate 173,913,049, forward strand.
TCGGAAAGTTGTTGAGAGGATGTCCTCAACACAGTTTAGATACTTATCAAATAGTGCAAATATTCTACCAAGGATGCGATATTGCTACACGAAAAGACATCGACACAGCAGTTGGTGGTTCCATTATGAAGAAAACCGCAACCGAAGCTAACAAAATTATTGATAATACAGCCTCCCACTCATATGAGTGGCATCAGGAAAAAGATATCTTTCATTCATCTAAGGCAGCTAGAGCCAATTCTAGCCATGACTTTTATTCCGTTTCCGCAAAACTAGATGCTTTCGAGAGAAGAATGGAAAAGATGAATAAAAATATTCACCCAATACGAATCAGTTGTGAGCAATGCGGTGGACCACACTTAATGAAAGATTGTCACATTGAACAAATGATGGAACAACGTGAGAATGTTTCCTACATGAACCAAAGGTCGGGAAATAATTATCAAAATAATTATCAACCGCTAAGGCCAAAATTCAATTGAAATCAAAACATTCTTTACAATCCAAATGGACCCAACAACCATTCGTACAACCAACAAGGTTCGAATAACCAACCAACTCAAAATAACACTTTCAATCAACAAAGACTTGGCTTGTATAAACCACCACAACAAATCGAAGAGAAAAAGCCAAATCTAGAAGAAATGATGACAAAGCTAATGGAATCTCAAACACAATTTGTTACATCTCAAACCCAAACAAATGAGAGGTTTGATCAGTCATTAAGAACTCAACAAGCTTCCATTTTGAATCTAGAAAAAACACGTAGGTACTCTTGCTAGCTTGATGAGTAAGAGGGAACAAGGAAAGCTACCGAGTGATACTGAAGTAAATCCTCAGAATGAGAATGTTAATATGGTATCAACGAATTCTGAAAAACTTGCATCAGAAGATGGGAAGGTTTTTCGATGTGAGTAATAATGAAGAAGTTACGCCACCACCACTACCCGAGTATGTAAAGCCAGTGATGGCACCGTACAAACCACCCATCCCGTTTGCAAGAAAAGGAGTTGAGTATGAGCAAGTGATAGGTAATAAAGTTTGTGATACCTCTGGAAAGAAGAAGAAGAATAATAAAGTGCAAGAAATAAAACCGTAAAAATAAACCCGGTGAAGACAGTTCCACCAAAAGTTCCACCTAGGTTGGGTGATCCGGGTGAATTTATTGTTCCTTGTCTACTTAGTGATTGTGTCATGTATGATGCACTAGCATATTTAGGTGCGAGTGTGAGTGTTATGCCTCTTTCATTATATAAGAGATTAGGAGTAGGTGAGTTAAGTCCAACATAGATGAGTGTTCGACTCTTTGATCAAACAATTAGGCACCCAGTTGGAATTGCTGATAACCTACCCGTTCAAGTGGGTAATTTAACCTTTTTAGTCGAATTTATTGTCATTGACATAGAAGAGGACTCAAACGTTCCTCTAATTTTAGGTCGACCATTCTTAGCGTCCACCGAGGCGTTATTTGATATACGAGAGGGTAGAATGACACTTAGTAATGGTGACAAATCGGTCACCTTCATGAGTCGAAAGGCTAAATCTCCACCAACCAAAACCATTGAACCAACAAAAATGATTGGTAAGAACCATGTTGTTTTACCAACTCCAACGGTAGTGCTTAACAATAATAAAACACCTAAGTGTGGGGAAAATAAAGTAACACCTAATGATGACTTGATAACAAAGAACCCCGTTGTTGATACGAAATTAAATGACTCCATTATTAATAATTCAATGAAGAAACTTATTAAACGGATTCGTGATGCTAGAACTAAGGGGAACTTTAAGTTATGTAACTGGTTAGTATCCAATCTATCACCTAAAGAAAAGGCAAAACTAGTTGAATTTGTGGATATTACACAGGAATCCGACCAATGGCTTAAAGCAAAAGTCACATATATGCAAGTTGATTATGGTCCAAAAGAAATTGACAATGAAGTTAATCACAATTTCGACACCACAGCTACTTAAGTGTGGGGAGATTAAAATGTTCTAAGAAAAAATGCTGTCTAGAGTTAGTTGTTCTGTTCTCGTGTAGTTCCGAGAATGGAATCCGATTGATCTTTTCCACTAGCAGACACTAAAGAACTAGTTTTCTTCCCCCCCATTCTGAATTTATTTTTGTAGGTTTTGTATAAAATTAATACACTTTTTAAATTTAAGTTTTGTTTGAATTCAAAAACAAATTTTACTTTATTTCATTAAGTTTAAAAGATAATTTCTAAAATTCGTCGTAAGTTAAAGACTAGGTCATGGAACCGAAATTACTTTACCCGAGGGCTGGGCGAAAAATTTTATTATCATTATTTTAATATTATTGATCTAAAGTATGCTAAAAAATTAAAAAAAACCTGAAACTACCTCTACCTAAAGTAAAAGGAAACAAAATTTTAAAATATTATTCATTTAAATTGTTTTAATAAATAAAGATGTTATAAAAAAAATATATATATGTATATATGTTTGTAGTCTATCTTATCTACAAAACAGGGTAAAACAGCGCACTTTCAAAGACTGGCATTAAGTTCAGCAAAAGCTACTAATTTTGACGATAAAACGCAAAACATATGTGAAATTACTACAAAAGGAATGAACGATGAGGCACGACATCTATCATTCGACGAGCTTAGTAATTACAAATTGAGTAGTTTTAATCACTTTTCTACACTAATCACTCTCATGAATTTAAATTTTTTACTGATTTCTTGCAAATGGGGGCATTGCAAGATCTCAAGTGTGGGGAAGGGATTAAATTCTTTCAGGTTTTAAACATTTGACTTATACACTTGGTTTAATAGCCACCGTTAAATTTTACTAGTAAAGCAGTAGTTGTATTAGAATCTAGTGCTCTCTGATAATAAAAAACAGCCCTAGTCTTATATACTGACTACCCGCTTCTAGAAAAAATTTAAAAAAAAATTTTCACAAATAAATGAATTCAAAATCATGTTTATACATATTTATGAATGATAAAACTAGATATTAATACTGAAATTATTGTTACCTCGGAAAGGACATAAATTGAGAAACAACCCAAAACGCTTGAATTCATTTAAAATGGAATAAAGGAGAATAAAAAGGCAAAGAAAAGAATAAATAAAAGCTAAGTGTGGGAAGAATTTACCAAGTTTTTTAAAACATATATCACATATTTTGTACAAGATTATTGCAGGTAATTTTGCTTTGGACTAAACTAATCAGTTTTACCCGATTTACTGTAATATATTTGAAAGAAAGATGGATCTACACGATGAATCAATTCCATCATTAAAAGGAAGTAAAGTCTTTCAAAAAATACACGCGCTTCTTGATTTAGGTCAGGAAGTTGTCGTCCAGACCAGCTGTAGGTTGACGAAAAATCTAGAAAAGTCATCTCTAAAATCAGCAGGAAATCCACGGAACTCAACATCAAACAGGGTCACCAAGTGGTCAGACTTATCCTAACCATGAGAGGATCTGTCTCTTAAAATGGGGAGGGCGTCGTGCAAATTAGCTTGATAAGACTAATGAATCAGACCCCCAGAAAGGACAATCTCCTTAAAAATTAAAAATCGGCTTTTAAGTCTGATATTACTCAATCCTTGAGATTGACCTTAAAGATTGAGAATTCAAACTCATGGAATTCGATGATATCTAAAATCGAGCTTGAACGAGAAAATATTTTGATCAAAAATAAAACCGATTTGTTTCCTGAAAACCTATTTTCAATACGTTCATTACCATTGAACGTAAAATCCAAGAATTCACCTGGAATTCATTAGGTCACCTGAACCAAATTTGGTGTCAACCGTAAGAATGGTGGTTGCATAGCATGGTCGAAGACAGGACCTTGTGCCAGACCGAAAAACTATAGGGTGATCTTTACTATTTCTCCTACAAAGGATAGTAATTGCATCCGACACATTGTGGACCATGAACATCTACATGTCATTAGACATTGCCTTAACAGTTGCTTGTTCAACGCTTTCCTTTACAACCGGATGGTAGTTTACCGAAAGTTAATATACGGAGCAAGTATACTGGACGTGTTGCTTTCCTAATAGAAGGTTAGCAAGTGGGTGACACAAAACCGCAAGTTTTGAGCTAAAATTTTAAAATCTGAAACCCACAAAACCCACAAAAACATTTTGCAAACACCGGTGAAGGGTTATTCCGGAAAACTTATCTAGGGTAAAAGCTAGAATTTTCAAAAGATCAAATGTTTTCATAAAGATCCAATTTCCTTAAAGGATCTAAATTTTCATAGTCATGTGGGACTGTAAACCACATCGTTACTATCATTGTTCATACCACCGTATCAAAATCACTAATGTATAAAGTGTGAGAATAAAAAAATGATTCGTGTGAAGTATGATTTAATTTCAAGTTCTGTATTGCTTGAGGACAAGCAATACTCAAGTGTGGGGATATTTGATAGTGCTCTAAATGAACATATATTTAAGTGCAATATCGTTCCAATATGTAATATTTTTAGTTGTAATTGTTCTATTTTTAAGTTGTAATCGTTTATATAAATAAATGCGAAGACGAAGCACGAAGATTAAAGAATTGAAGAAAAAGTGCCACTAAAACTGGAAAAGGGTCCTTAAAGCCATAGTACACTCAAAAGCCTCCTAAAAAGTGAGTTAAAAGACTTGCGCAGATTTTGGAAGTTAAGGAAAATAATTTTTTGTACAAATTACAAATTGCGAAACGCAAAGTACAAGATATCTACTCGTACGAAAAGACGTTCGAAAATTCAGAATCGAGACATAAACCGAGCATCAATGCGTGAGTCAACGGACCTAAAATTACGAGTCAACTATGCACAAGAATATAATATAATATATATATAATTATATAAAATTATATATATTATATAATATAATAAATAAATCAAAGCCGCCCACGTTTTAAACAACAATGTGAGCTGGATCCGCCTTCCATGCGATCGCATGGGAATAAGGAAGCAATGACATGCGATCACATGGGCCCTAAAGTCTGGTCAGGTTTATAAAAGGCCACGAATTCTGCTCGATTAAATCACATCTTTTTCTTTTCCTTCCTCTGATCAATGTAATATATATTTATATTTATAATATTAAGTTTAAATTAAGTTTAATAATAATTGGGTTATTGTAAGAAATGTTTTAAGGTTTTGTAAGTCGAAACTTTGTCCGTGTAACGCTACGCGATTAATAACCACTGTAAGCTATGCTCTTCCTTTTTAAATTAATGTCACATAACTAAGTTATTATTATACTTATTTAAGCCGAAGTAATCGTGATGTTGGACTAAATATTTAAGACGGGGTTATTGGATTTTGTACCATAATTCAGGTTTGGACAAAAGACTGACACGGACAATGAACTATTAATAGATGGGGGGTATTGTCTAATCGAATGACAACTCATTAGAATCTGTCGAACCTATCTTCAAATTAGTTAATCTAATAATTATTAAATGATTATGCATGTCCTATTTAGTGACATTTATACGACATCTTTTACGATCATTTAATTAATTATTCGAGTTGGGTAATTGATTATTCAAACTGATCAAGTGGGTAAATTAATGTTCATATCTTATTAAAATAGGGGTGGATTACATACAAGGGTAATTGGTGTAATTGTTAACAAAGTATTAAAACCTTGGATTACACGCAGTCAATAACCTTGTGTAATTATTAACAAAGTATTAAAACCTTGTTATAGTTCGAATCCCTAATTAGTTGGAATATTTGACTTTGGGAATAAGGTTAATCTGACGAGCATTTTATAATTATGACCGATGGATTATTATGAACAAAAACCAGATAGGTATCAAATAAACCAGGACAAAGGACAATTAACCCGGCTAACAATTAATTAAAATCAAAACGTCAAACATCATGATTACGGAAGTTTAAATAAGCATAATACTTTTATTTTATATTTCATCGTACCTTTATTTACTGTCATTTTAATTACTGCAATTTACTTTATCGTAATTTAAATTCTGTCATTTATATTATCGTCATTTATCTTTACGCTTTATTTAAAATCGACAAACCGGTCATTAAACGGTAAAAATCCCCCTTTTATAATAATAATACTACTACTATATTACTAATATATATATATATATATATATATATATATATATATATATATATATATATATATATATATATATATACAAATATAATTGTTTAAAAATATAGTGTACGCAATAAGCCGTCTCCCTGTGGAACGAACAGGACTTACTAAAAACTACACTACTCTACGATTAGGTACACTGCTTTTAAGTGTTGTAGCAAGGTTTAAGTATATTCCATCTATATAAATAAATAAAACTTGTGTAAATTGTATCGTATTTCGTAATAAAAATAATAGAATTTCGTACTACACCTCGCACACATCAGTTAGTTAGTACGATGTGATGACTGCATGTTGGTTGATGCTTGTCTGCTGGAGCCCAGTGTGTCCCTATTGTGTGGTGGCCTCGGTAGGAGAGATCAACCTGCGGGTTGGGTTCCTCGTGTGGTAGCCTAGACAATCGTGGTGTATATATATGTGAATGATGTGTCCGTCGCTTGTGGATTATATATATACATATGGTGGTGAATGAACTTCTGGTAAGCCCCAGTCCGATCAGCTGGTGGTTAATGGTTTGGCCGAGCCGCCAGAGTCTCTGTAGACGGCACTTGGGTGATGTTTGTGTGTTTGACTATGTGACATGATTAGTATAACACTTCTATATGCTATGGCCTGTAGTTAGTCGTACTCACTTAGCTTCGTGCTAATTCCCCTCCATCTCCTCCCTGCAAGTTGATAGCTTTTAGTAGATAGTGCTTTTTGGGAGAAGATGGGCATGGTGATGTTATGTTTGACAGGGTTAACTCTGATGTGGTCTTTTAGGATATGAACCGTGTACTTTTGAAAGCAGAATGTAATTATGTCTTTTCCAGTTAAATATGTATTTTGTAATGACACGTGACACTGGTTGTGTTAACAATAGTTAATGTTTATTTTGTAATTAATATATAAATGCTTCCACCACGTGTAAAAAAAATAGCGGTGTCACACCGGGAGTAGACCCTGTAAGGGTTAAGTGTTGAGTCTCGGTGGTAGTAGAGGGAGATTACATAACACTGCATCAGGTGCCTCCTTATACCTGCTAGTGTAATGTTTGGCTCCGATAGTGTGATTACCTTGTACTTGGGTACCGGTGAGAAACCCAAAGATACAACTGTGATTGGTTGCGGTGTTTAGCGAGCGTTAATAATTTGACTAAATTGGAATGCCGAGGTTCGAGTACCTTGTAGTAAGTCCGTAGAGGATTAGTGCGTATGACCAACGTTGATACCGGTCATGTGTATTGTGGAATGATGAAATTCCGCGGGATGTTATCATCTTGGCGGTGATAGAGTGGGGATTAGAATCCTAACTGGGGGAGTATGTACCCGGAGGGTACGGTGTTGCCTCGGTTTGGTAGGCGTATTCGAGTGGGTTGTTGGAAGTCGTCCCGTTTGGTGAGCGAACTCGGGACGTAGAGTGCTAATTTGGACTATCTCGTGTAGAGATATGTTAGTGTAGAGCTCACTCGAGAGTGAGTTCCCTAACGTATTGAGGGCTTGAATGTGCGGGAAGCGAGTAGATCATCCTTAATGGACGGTCGAAGTAATGTTCACAGAGTAATGGTGAACTAGTTATGAGTTTTATAAGACTGCATGTCGGTTGGAGTTACCGAAGAGCTTGCGGGAAATTCTGCCACCGTGTTCATGGTGCGGATGACCCAATTAGATTTGTTGGTTGGCGGTAGAACTCTAAATTGTGAGTTATAGTGCGCCAAGAAATCATGGAGTATTTTTGAGTGGTTGGAACGTTGTGTAGCGAGAAAGTGTGACCGATAGGATGCAATGGTGGCATCAAGGGGGTGTAGAGTTGTGTGAGAACTCGAAAAGTTGAGGAAGGCATATCCTCCTTGTTCGCGATGAGGGTTAGATCGCGAGGACGTGATCCAATTTAAGTGGGGAAGAGTTGTAAGACCCTGAATTTTATGCATCGAAAAGTGTCGCCAGAAACTGTCCCCAGAGAGTGTCCTCAGAAAGTGTCAGGAAAAGTCTACCTATACTTATGCATTTTCATATTTTATATCAGAATCAGAATCAGTCAACCTCAGTCCCTGAATTTCTAATTAAACTGTGCTGTCTTCGTTTTATGTGTAGTGCGCGCCGCGCACATGGCCGCGTTCCGTGCAAAACCAGCTGGTAGACAGGTTTCGTGATTTTAATATTTTAAGAAGGACATTTGGGTCTTTTCATGTGGGGGTCGGTTTTGAGCCACTAAAACTGATCCAAACTCATTCTTAGACCACATTTCACCCACACAAAACACACCCAACATATTCTAGAGAGGGAGGGTGATTTTAGTGTGAGAAAGCTCCGATCTAGGAGGAAGAAGCTCGGTTCTCATCAAAGCTCGAGAGTTAAAGTTGTTCACCTCATTCTTGGCTACATATTGATAGTGGTGGTAAGCTCTAACTCCGAATTTCATTGTTTATGATTATTGTTCAAATTAGGGTTTTGAACTTGCATGTCCTTGAGTAAACCCCACTAGTTAATAAATGGGTGATTTAGACTAGTGGCGGGTGTGGTTGACCCTTGTTGGTGGATTTTGGGTTGGTTGATGATTTAACCATGTTTAAGGCTTGTAAATTGGGTATAATCACTAGTGTTAGTGACAATGAAAGCATTATAACTCATTTGAGTGTATTTGGAAGACTAATATTGATATGGATCAAAATTAACGTTTATGTGTCAAATTGGGTAAGACAAGTGTTTAATACTTATGATTTGATTTAATTGGCGTTAACGGACCATTTTCGCTCGTGTTAAGTGATTATTGGTTAGTGTGGGCTTTGTTTGTGCTTGGAAGTGCAATTGGGTCAAAATTGCACTAAGTGTCAATTTGGGTTGGTTTGTAATCCACCCTAATTGTGTTGTTTGTTATGTGATAAATGGAATAGGTACTTTCCATTGACGTGTTGCGGATTTGGTTTGCATTCATCAAGGCGCTAAGGTGAGTGTAATTGTATTATATGTGTATGTATGCATAGGATGGGTGCGGGTGGGGTAGAGTGATCCTCGGCGTTCGGGTTCTCTTTACATGTGTATGAGATGATGGACTCTATGAGTTTTGGGTCCTTCTGGCACATTTGTGCGTTTGGGTTACGACCCGTGGGGTAGTGAATCTCGGGCGATACGGATTCACGTCGACAAGTAGCTCAACCCCGTTGTTGTTGATGAGATGAGTTGGGTAGTGATTCGCGTGTAGTTTTGGCTTCACTAGTGAACCACGTATGGTTTCGGATTCACGATGTCGCGTGTGGTTTTAGACATTCACATTGTTGTTGACTTAGGGTAGTGAATCGCGTGTAGTTTCGAATTCACTGGGTCGCGTGTAGTTTCGGCCAACCCTATGGTCGTTGAGGTGAAGGTGGTGAATCGCGTTGGGTTTCGGATTCACTGGGCGCGTGTGGTTTCGGCCGGCCTTCATGAGTTTGAGGTTAAGGGGTTAACCTTGGGATTTTGGGTAGACGCATATATCTATGTATATATATTGTTGTGTTGTAGCTAATCTTGCGGTTTTGGCTTGGTGGTACGTTATGTATAGCTTTGCTTAGTTATACTTGAAATGCGGTATGTGTTTATTACTTGTGTTAGTAATCTGTGTTCATTTTATGCATATGTATGTATATAATAACGTTGCATTCACTAAGGATTAGCTTACCCTCTCATTGATATTATTTTTATAGGTTCGCAAGGAGGTGGTTCGGGTAAGCGTGGTAGCTAGTTGGTTTGCGGGTTGCTTTAGAAGACTTTGCTTTTGGATTAGACTTAGGATTGGGTAGTGCAATCCCAATCACCATGCTTGGTCTTTTGTTGTGTTTAAACAAAACGGATCGAAATTGTCATGTTCATGTAATTATGGGTCGTTGGAGTCCCAAGGGTCATATTATACTTATGTCGTTAATACCCGTTTGTATAATATTTGAAAAGTGTCAAATTTGGTTTTGGGCAAATGAAACTTGGGTTGGGTGTGAAAATGTTTCTTTTTTGTCATAAAGGGGCTGACCTGTTTTCCAGTTGAAACGTGCGCCGCACAAATGGGCAATTGCTGGTGTTCAGGTCAGTTGTCAACTTCTGATTTAGTTTTACGTTATAGCGCGCGCCTCGCACCCATATGCGCGCCGCGCAAATGGTCAGACAAGAATCTGTTTGTTGTTTTAAAAAACAATTGTGTGTTTTCTAGTAAACGGTTTTGGGGACGTTACAATGCATATAAGTATTGCACTCACTAAGCATTAGCTTACCGCTCTAGTTGTCTACCTTTTTATAGTTGTCAGATGATTTAGCTTGATGTTATCTAGTTGCTAGACTAGAGGCTTAGGAGTGTTTGAGCTTGGCGGATAGGCTTGTAGCCTTCGAACTTGGGGTGGGGGTTGATAAAATCCTCGGGATCCTGCTCGCGATATTGGGTTGGGTCATGGAGTCAAAACCTAACGTTTGTGTGGAACTTGGGTCTTAATATACACTTTGTTAAATTATAGGTCTTGAGTACCCGGTTGTGTAAATTCGTAACTTAGCGCATATTGGGTTGTTATAACTTATTAATAGGTTGTGGTTGAAATGGGTGTAATGTTTTGTGGTTTGGAAAAGTGGGCTAAACACTTGTGTTAAATTTGTTTGAAAACAGGAAGCTGTCCTAGCGTAGTGTCACGCCACGAACCTCATCCATCGCGACGACAAGTAATGTAAAGCGAGTGCCGAGCAAATATAAAGGATCAGATCATCTGACTTCGTGGGATGTCGCGACGCGACCACGCCAGGTCGCGACGCGACATAGTGGAAGTGCAGATAGTCTGGTTTGGTGAAAACTCTCAACTTTCAAAATACACTTGGCATTGCGCCGCGACCAATTTGGTCCGCCACGCGATGGGTCCCCTTTAAAAAAGTGTGTCTTTTTCGATTAACAGGTTTTGAGACGTTTCAAGTATGATCAGGAGTATTGACTGTATGCATTAGGTTTGAAAAAATTGTTCCAAGTGCGTTGAAAGGTTAATACACAAGGGGTGATCATAAAAAATTTGAAATAATTGCTTCATATGAAATGTGGATATGACACACTTTGATGGTGAGTTCTAATAATGATATTAGTGTTATAATTGCCTTCAATTTGTTTGATACACTAAAAAGAGACCTTGTTCTACCTATTGAGTTAATATGTGTCATTTTACTACATGGCTGATGGTATATATCTAGAGTGGGCCACTTGTCAAAGGGTAATTGTGTCCTACTGACGAGCCACGAGCAAAATTTATGAGATTTCAAGCAAATGCCGGAAAAGATGTTGAGCGAACCTTTGGGGTACTTCAAGGTCGGTTTGATATTTTGAAGACACCTTCACCAGCTCTGAGTGTGAACAAGATGTCTAGGGTAATTTATATTTGTTTAATATTACACAGCATAATATAAGAAAATAATGGATTCACTATTAGTGTGATAAAAGGAAAATGATTATTGAACGAGAGAACAGAATCTAACAAGTTATAGATAGAGAAAAGTATCAAGAAATAATTAATAGAGAAATATAAGACAAACAGGTGCACGATGAACTAAAGGATGATCATGTCGGGCATATTTGACTCTTTCCTCTAAACTTTTGAACAAATGAATGAATTTTTTAATTTTATGTAATCTTCAAAATTTTATTTTCTGGAAATATAATTAATGTAATTTCATTTTGATGAATTTTCATTAATAAAATTTTGATTTATGTGATTTTTTAATTAATACTACGTATTTTAATTTTATGAATGTTAATTATTTATTTTATTATTCATAACAAAAAATAATAATTAAAAAAGTGAGACCAATTAAATTTAACACTCAAATTTAACATTCACCGTAATACAATTTTAAAATTTAACATTGTTACGTCTCAAACTGACTCACAGTCAACTTCTTATCCCTCCTTCCAAAAATAATAAATTTAACTTCACATTAGAGTTACTATATAACGGGGAGTCTTGAAAGAAGTGTGTGAGTGGTATGAGGTGTGATCCAACTTGGAGTACAGTCAACTCGGATTCGATTCTCACTTCAAGAAGGAAGTTTCTAATCTTTTATGGTACTGCCAACATCAATGCAATTCGGGAAGGTCTCTGAGGAGGTTTTCCCAATCTTCGATGGTACCGCCAACATCGTCGCGAATTGGGTTTCCTCATAACGCGTGTATAGGTGACGAATGAGAGCATTTGATGTCGATATCGCTGTTAAAAAGTGTTAGAGTTCTTTTACCCTTTTCATGTAGTGAATGCTCATTCAAACAACACCAATATGCATATATCTATATTTATATTTTCATATATCTATATTTATATTTTACTTACTAATATAAAAAATATTCTTTGTCTCATTTTACATGTCTTCTAGAAAAATTTGTTTCGTAACTTACGGTCTCCCCAATGTGATATACCCCACCTATCAAAGGAAAGCCTTTTATAAACTAAGGCATTTCTGGAAAGTCTTTCAAATATTTGACAAGTTAATTTCGCCATAACTAATTGTGTTGATGAATTCTGACCGACTCTAGACAAGATTTAATCAATCATATCCTCTGGTAGGTCTTCTAAAATATTCGATTGTCTACCCTTAACGTCCATTTTGTGTTTTTATACTGTAAAATAGACAAGGATTAGATTCGTAAAAGATAATTAACAAACAATACAAGCAATTTTTACATAGAACATAAAAGTACAGCACACTATAATACATATAATCCACAACATGATAACAACCCTCTAATCTGAATTACTGGTTTCTTCTTCTTCGGACTTGGTTCGTTTTTCTAATTTTCTAGGGATATATGGTGTTCCTCTAATACGAGCCGTCATTTTCCACAATGGTTTAGAAAAACCTGGTGGTTTAGAGGTTCCCGTGTTATTGTTACAATTTAGGAAATACGGATGTTGCTGATACATATAAAGTTCATCGGGGTTGGAATCAGGTTTCTCTATTTTTATACCTTTTCCCTTATTATTTTCTTTTGCTTTATTAAATTGGGTCGAGGTAATTTCTATAACATCATCGGAATCCTCATCGGGATCCGAATCATCGGAAAATTGTTAATTGATGTGTGTAGAGGTGTATACGAAATAGTTATATTTTTATTACGAAATACTATTAAATATGATACAATTTTACACAAGTTATTTATTTATTTATAGAGTGGATATACCTAAACCTTGCTACAACACTTATAGGCAGTGTACCTAATCGTACAGTATTATAGTTTTTAGTAAGTCCGGTTCATTTCACAGGGAGCTAGCCAAGTTTAACGCTATATTTTTAAAACTATATTTGTAAATATATAAATATATATAAAAGTAGTATTATTATTATAAAAGGGGGTTTTTACTGTTTAATGACTGGTTTGTCTATTTTAAAACTTTAGTCGCAGTTAAAACCTAATGTAAAATATTAAAAATAAATATAACTTAATTTAAAGCGTAAAGTAAATGACAATAATTAAAGTGCGATAATTAAAAGTGCGATAAATAAAATGACAATAAATAAAAGTGCGATAATTAAAAAGTACGATAATTAAAAGTGCAATTAAATACAATGACAGTAAATAAAAATGCGATGAAATATGAAATAAAGGAATTATGCTTATTTAAACTTCCGTAATCATGATGTTTGACGTGTTGATTTTAGTTTATTACCATGGGTTAATTATCCTTTGTCCTGAATTATTCAATATGTCCATCTGGTTTTTGTCCATAACAGTCCATTAGTCATAAATATAAAGTGCGAGTGTCCTCGTCAAATTATCCTTATATCCGAAGTCAAATATTCCAACTAATTGGGGACTTAAACTATAATTACACCAATTTTCCTTTTATATAATTCACCCCTATTTTAATAAGTCCATTGACTATTAATCCATTCCCGTGTCCGGTTAAATGAACGATTATTAGTACTTATAAATATCCCGCCCATCGTGTCCGATCGAGTGTATATGGTTATTTATAGGTACATCCAATTGTAAATTTTTATATTAAATTAACAAACTATCATTCGATTAAACAAATATAAAGCCCATTAATTGCCCATAGTCTAATTTCCACAAGTGTCGTTCTTTTGTTCAAACCCCAATTATGGTACAAACTCCAATTACCCAATCTTAATATTTTAGCCCAACATTACGATTACTTCGGCTTAAATAAGCATAATAATAATTTAGCTACGAGACATTAATTTAAAAAGGTTGAACATAACTTACAATGATTAATAATAGCGTAGCATTACACGGACAGAATTTCGACTTACACCCTTACAAAATTCGCTAACATACCCTTATTATTATTAAATTAAAATTAAAATTAAAATTAAAATTAAAATTATAAATTATATATATATATATATATATATATATATATATATATATATATATATATATATATATATATATATATATATATATATATATATATCGTTGAGTGATAGAGAGAAAAAGGTATATACATTTGACTGAATTCGTTGGTTTTTATAGGATGTGGCCTGATACTGTTCACCATGCGATCGCATGGCATTTGTGCCTTCTAGCCATGCAATCGCATGGCCTTCTTTTACAGCTCACATGCTTTTGTTTGTTTATTTGCCGACGGTTTTTATATATAATATAATATATATATATATATATAATTTTAAGAATTATTTATATATTACATTATATTTATGTGCATAGTTGACTTGTAATTTTTAGTCCGTTGCGTCGAGCGTTGAGAGTTGACTCTGGTCCCGGTTCCGGATTTTCGAACGTCCTTGCGTATAATTTAATATCTAGTACTTTGCGTTTTGCGTCTTGTACTCTTGTAATTTTGAGACGTTTCTCATCAATAATTTGAACCACTTTGATTGTACTTTGTACTTTTGAGCTTTTTGGTCATTTGCGTCTTCAATTCGTCGAATCTGTCTTTTGTCTTCACCTTTTATTATTTAAACGAATATCACTTGTAAATAGAACAATTGCAACTAAAAGCTTGTCTTTCTTGAGGGATAATGCTATGAAATATATGTTCGTTTTTAGCATTATCAAATATTCCCACACTTGAGTGTTGCTTGTCCTCAAGCAATATAGTCTTGAAATAAAAATACTAGAATCACTTCTTTATTCTTCACACTTTGTACATCAGTGATTTCTATACGGCGGTATGAACAATGGTAGTAACGATGTGGTTTACAGTCCCACATGACTATAAAAATTTAGATCCTTTAAGAAAATTGGATCTTTATGAAAACATTTGATCTTTCAAAAATAAAATCTAGCTTTTACCCTAGATAAGTTTTCTGGAATAACCCTTCACCGGTGTTCGCAAAATCTTTTTGTGGGTTTTGTGGGTTTCAGATTTGAAAATTTTAGCTCAAAACTTGCGGTTTTGTGTCACCACTTGCTAACCTTGTATTGGGAAAGCAACACATCCAGTATACTTGCTCCGTATATTACCTTTCGGTAAACTACCGTCCGGTTGTAAAGGAAAGCGTTGAACAAGCAACTGTTAAGGCAATGTCCCGTGACATGCTTTTAATTATGGTCTATAACGTGTCCCTATAGTTTTTCGGTCTGGCACAAGGTCCTGTCTTCGACCATGCTATATAACCACCGTTCTTACGGTTGACACCCAATTTGGTTCAGGTGACCTAATGAATTCTAGGTGAATTCCTAGGATTTTATGTTCAATGGTAATGAACGCATTAAAAATGGGTTTTCAGAAAACAAATCGGTTTGTAATTTGATCAAAATATTTTCTCGTTCAACCTCGAGTTTAGATATCATCGAATTCCATGAGTTTGAATTCTCAATCTTTAAGGTCAATCTCAAGGATTGAGTAATATCAGTCTTAAAAGCTGATTTTTGATCTTTAAGGAGATTATCCTTTCTGGGGATCTGATTCATTAGTCTTATAAGCTAATTTGCACGGTGCCCCCCATTGTATGAGACAGATCCTCTTATGGTTAGGATAAGTCTG
Source organism: Rutidosis leptorrhynchoides (assembly GCF_046630445.1). Lineage (NCBI taxonomy): Eukaryota > Viridiplantae > Streptophyta > Magnoliopsida > Asterales > Asteraceae > Rutidosis > Rutidosis leptorrhynchoides. Next base: position 173,929,108 of record NC_092333.1, read on the forward strand.
ACCACTTGGCGACCCTGTTTGATGCTGTGGTCCGTGGATTTCCAGCTGATTTTCGAGAAAACTTTTCAAGATTTTTCGTAGACTCTACAACTGGTCTGGATGACAACTTCCTGACCTAAATCAAGAAGCGCGTGTCTTTTTCGGAAGACTTTACTTCCTTTTAATGATGGAATTGATTCATCGTGTAGATCCATCTTTCTTTCAAATATATTATAATTTACCTGGTAAAACGGTTAATTTTGTTCAAAACAAAATTATCTTCAATTATTTGTACAAAAATATGTGATATATGTTTTAGATAACTTGGTAAATTTTTCCCACACTTGGATTTTATTTTCCTTTCTTTGCCTTTTTATTGTCCTCTATTCCATTTTAAATGAATTCTAAAATTTTGGGTTGTTTCTCAATTTATGTCCTTTCAGAGGTAACAATAATTTCGGTGTTTAATACCTAGTTTTATCGTTCATAAATATGTATAAACATGATTTTGAATTCATTTATTTGAAAATTTTGAAAATTTTTACTAGAATTGGGTAGTCAGTATATAAGACTAGGGCTGTTCTTTATTATCAGAGAGCACTAGATTCTAATACAACTACTGCATTACAAGTATTTTTAATGGTAACCAAGTGTTTAAGTTAAAAATTTTAAAAATCCGAAAGAATTTAACCCCTTCCCACACTTAAGATCTTGCAATGGCCTCATTTGCAAGAAATCAGTAACAATTTAAATTATTGAGGGTGATTAGCGTAGAAAAATGATTAAATTTTACCAAAGTTTCCAAACATATTGGCATTTGTTTGTTGAATGATAAATGGTGCACATCATTTGTTCATTCCGTCTTGTTGTTACATCACATTTGTTTTTCATTTTGTAATCAAAATTAGTAGCTTTTGCTGAACTTAGTGCCAGTCTTTGAAAATGCGCTGTTTTACCCTGTTGTGTATATGACAATATACATACATACAAATAATAACAAGCATGGTAATTTGAAATGGGACTTAATATCCCACTTTCAAATCAAATATGAAATATTAATACAACATAATAAAAATATTAAACATTACATTAAAAGTATCACAATATTATATGTTTAAACATAAATAAAAAAATAATAAAAAGATAAAAATTATAGAAATCACCAACGGAACTATATCATTCTGGATAGGGGTTCCAGTTCATGTCGTCAGGCGGGTTCCATGGTTAGTTATAGGTGTACTGATAGGCCTGGTTAGGGTCGTAGAGAGTAAATGGTGGTCGCATATCGGGCTGGTGTGGAGGATAGTAAGCAGGTTGGGTCGGTACGTAGTTATTTGGTACCTGAGGTGATAGCTGGCTCATGATCTGATGCTGATGATAGTGCCATCTATCATGCTGTTGTTGTCTGGAATGCTCGTACACATTCTCGGCTTGCCACTGCTCGTACCGACTATATCTATCCTGGTTTGTCATTTCTACCTCATCTATACGCTGGTAGACGTCAGTCATAGCCTCCCTAATGACATCCCTAATGTCATCTTCTTTCTCCATTTCCTCATCTGAACCTCTCTCTACCTGTGGATGATTACCATCATATGGTACTGCCTGATTGCGTCTGCTTTTTAATACCTTAGAACCCTGATAGACCTTCAATCCTAACGTATCATCCTGTTCCCTACATACCATAAGTGGACCCCCTTGATCCCTATCTACACCCAAATACTCTCCAATGAGAGTAACAAAAATACCTCCTCCTATTACTCCCCCGTCCTGTATTCCTGCCACTACTTTGGACAGATAAAAACCAACAAAGTAGGGGATATTAACAAAGCTTCTAGGGTTTTGAATACTCTTAAGGTAAAATAAATCGTGTAAGGTCATCTTCTCCTTGTTTTTACCTCTTTGTGTAATCGAATTAGCTAAAAATCTATGTATAATACGCTATATTTTTAATACGCTATAATACGCTATATTTTTAATATGCTATAATACGCTAAAATAAATCGTGTAAGGTTATCTTCTCCTTGTTTTTACCTCTTTGTGTAATCGAATTAGCTAAAAATCAATGTATAATACGCTATATTTTTACCTCTAGCCAAGTTTAACGCTATATTTTTAAAACTATATTTGTAAATATATAAATATATATAAAAGTAGTATTATTATTATAAAAGGGGGTTTTTACCGTTTAATGACCGGTTTGTCGATTTTCAAACTTTAGTCGCAGTTAAAACCTAATGTAAAATATTAAAAATAAATATAACTTAATTTAAAGCATAAAGTAAATGACAATAATTAAAGTGCGATAATTAAAAGTGCGATAAATAAAATGACAATAAATAAAAGTGCGATAATTAAAAAGTACGATAATTAAAAGTGCAATTAAATACAATGACAGTAAATAAAAATGCGATGAAATATGAAATAAAGGAATTATGCTTAATTAAACTTCCGTAATCATGATGTTTGACGTGTTGATTTTAGTTTATTACCATGGGTTAATTGTCCTTTGTCCTGGATTATTCAATATGTCCATCTGGTTTTTGTCCATAACAGTCCATCAGTCATAAATATAAAGTGCGAGTGTCCTCGTCAAATTATCCTTATATCCGAAATCAAATATTCCAACTAATTGGGGACTTAAACTATAATTACACCAATTTTCTTTGTATATAATTCACCCCTGTTTTAATAAGTCCATTGACTATTAATCCATTCCCGTGTCCGGTTAAATGAACGATTATTAGTACTTATAAATATCTCGCCCATCGTGTCCGATCGAGTGTATATGGTTATTTATAGGTACATCCAATTGTAAATCTTTATATTAAATTAACGAACTATCATTCAATTAAACAAATACAAAGCCCATTAATAGCCCCTAGTCTAATTTCCACAAGTGTCATTCTTTTGTCCAAACCCCAATTATGGTACAAAGCCCAATTACCCAATCTTAATATTTTAGCCCAACATTACGATTACTTCGGCTTAAATAAGCATAATAATAACTCAGCTACGAGAAATTAATTTAAAAAGGTTGAACATAACTTACAATGATTAATAATACCGTAGCGTTACACGGACAGAATTTCGACTTACACCCTTACAAAATTCGCTAACATACCCTTATTATTATTAAATTAAAATTATATATATATATATATATATATATATATATATATATATATCGTTGAGTGATAGAGAGAAAAAGGTATATACATTCGACTGAATTCGTTGGTTTTTATAGGATGTGGCCTGATACTGTTCACCATGCGATCGCATGGCATTTGTGCCTTCTGGCCATGCGATCGCATGGCCTTCTTTTACAGCTCACATGCTTTTGTTTGTTTATTTGCTGACGGTTTATATATAATATATATATATATATAATTTTAAGAATTATTTATATATTATATTATATTTATGTGCATAGTTGACTTGTAATTTTTAGTCCATTGCGTCGAGCGTTGAGAGTTGACTCTGGTCCCTGTTCCGGATTTTCGAACGTCCTTGCGTATAATTTAATATCTTGTACTTTGCGTTTTACGTCTTGTACTCTTGTAATTTTGAGACGTTTCTCATCAATAATTTGAACCACTTTGATTGTACTTTGTACTTTTGAGCTTTTTGGTCATTTGCGTCTTCAATTCGTCGAATCTGTCTTTTGTCTTCACCTTTTATTATTTAAACGAATATCACTTGTAAATAGAACAATTGCAACTAAAAGTTTGTCTTTCTTGAGGCATAATGCTATGAAATATATGTTCGTTTTTAGCATTATCAGTAATCTTCTCAATATTTTGCTTCCTCGGCGGAAACACCATTGACCATTATTAACTTTGGTCCGTTGGTTGACGATTTTCTTTTATTTAATCGATTTACTGTAGGTATCAATATTTCTTCCTCCGGAACCTCTTCTTCTTCCGGTTCCTCCTCTTCCGGTTCCTCCTCTTCCGGTTCCTCCTCTTCCGGTTCCTCTTCGGGAATTTGTGAATCTTCCCAAATTATATTCGACTCTTCATTATTATTAGGTGAGTCGATGGGATTTGTACTAGAGGTAGACATCTATCACACAATATCAAACACGTTAAGAGATTAATATATCACATAATATTTACATGTTAATAATATATAGTTTCCAACAAAAAATGTTAAGCAATCGTTTTTGAAGAAAAACACGGTCGAAGTCCAGACTCACTAATGCATCCTAACAAACTCGGTAAGACACACTAATGCAAAATTCTGGTTCTCTAAGACCAACGCTCGGATACCAACTGAAATGTCCCGTTCATATCGATTATAAACGTGTCATATTAATTGATCTCTTTGCGAGGTTTTGACCTCTATATGAGACGTTTTTCAAAGACTGCATTCGTTTTTAAAACAAACCATAACCTTTATTTTATCGACAAGGTTAAAAAGACACCACCTAGATTATCAAGAAATGATAATCTAAAAATATCACACTTAAACACTACCAATACATATTGGTTTACAATATTAATATGTCACAACAAAGTAAATCTCGAATGCAGTTTTAAACAATATTATACAATCATGCTGACACCGAATCTTGTCCATATTTTAGCATGCAACAGCGGAAGCTCTTAATAATCACCTGAGAATAAACATGCTTTAAACGTCAACAAAAAGGTTGGTGAGTTACAGGTTTAACCTATATATTTATCAAATCGTAATAATAGACCACAAGATTTCATATTTCAATATACATCCCATACATAGAGATAAAAATCATTCATATGGTGAACACCTGATAACCGACATTAACAAGATGCATATAAGAATATCCCCTATCATTCGGGGAAATCCATCGGACATGATAAAAAAACAAATTCGAAGTACTAAAGCATCCGGTACTTTGGATGGGGTTCGTTAGGCCCAATAGTTCTATCTTTAGGATTCGCGTTAATTAGTAGATCCGTTTACTAATTCTTAGGCAACCAAGCAAAAGGGGCATATTCGGCTTCGATCATTCAACCAAATAATGTAGTTTCAATTACTTGTGTCTATTTCGTGAAACATTTATAAAACTGCATGTATTCTCATCCCAAAAATATTAGATTTTAAAAGTGGGACTATAACTCACTTTCATAGATTTTTACTTCGTCGGGAAGTAAGACTTAGCCACTGGTCGATTCACGAACCTATAACAAATATGTACATATATATCAAAGTATGTTCAAAATATATTTACAACATTTTTAATACGTTTTAATATTTTAAGTTTATTAAGTCAACTGTCCTCGTTAGTAACCTACAACTAGTTGTCCACAGTTAGATGTACAGAAATGAATCGATATATATTATGTTGAATCAATCCACAGCCCAGTGTATACACGTCTCAGGCTAGATCACAACTCGAAGTATATATATTTTTGGAATCAACCTCAACCCTGTATAGCTAACTCAAACATTACTGCATATAGAGTGTCTATGGTTGTTCCAAATAATATATATACATGGGTCGATATGATATGTCAAAACATTTGCATACGTGTCTACGGTATCCCAAGATTACATAATATATTAGAATACATGTATAATACAATATAAGTTAGCTAGGATATGATTAAGATAGATTTGTTACCAATTTTCACGTAGCTACAACAAGCAAAATTATCCAATCTTGTTTTACCCATAACTTCTTCGTTTTAAATCCGTTTTGAGTGATTAAAGTTGCTATGGTTTCATATTGAACTTAAGTTTATGAATCTAAACAGAAAAAGTATAAGTTTATAGTCAGAAATACATGTTACAATTCAATATTATAAGAGGTAGTCATTTCAGTCGAAAGAACGACGTCTTGATGACCATTTTGAAAAACATACTTCCACTTTGAGTTTAACCATGATTTTTGGATATAGTTTCATGTTCATAATAAAAATCATTTTCCCATAATAACAACTTTTAAATCAAATTTTATCATAGCTTTTAATTAACTAACCCAAAACAGCCCGCGGTGTTACTACGACGGTGTATATCCGATTTTACGGTGTTTTTCGTGTTTTCAGGTTTTAAATCATTAAGTTAGCATATCATATAGATATAGAACATGTGTCTAGTTGCTTTTAAAATTCAAGTTAGAAGGATTAACTTTTGTTTGCGAACAAGGTTAGAATTAACTAAACTATGTTCTAGTGATTACAAGTTTAAACCTTCGAATAAGATAGTTTTATATATATGATTCGAATGATGTTATGAACATCATTACTCCCTCAAGTTTTGTGGATAAACCTACTAGAAATGAGAAAAATAGATCTAGCTTCAAAGGATCCTTGAATGACTTGAAAGTTTTTGAAACAGAATCATGACACGAAAACAAGTTCAAGTAAGATTTCCACTCGAAATAAAATTGTTATAGTTATAGAAATTAAATTAAAGTTTGAATATGAGTATTACCTTGTATTAGAAAGATATCTTACTGTAAATAAGAAAGATTTCTTGAGATTGAATGATCATTCAAAGTGGATTTGCAAGATTTGAATAAGCTAGCAAACTTGGAAGATATGTATTTAATAAGACGTTGTTATAACGATAATCGTTATATATATCGTTTTCGAGTTTCTTAATTCAATAGTCTCATTTTTATGTATATAACTCATTGTTAAAATACCTAATGAGATACTTAATTATCATAATATCATGTTAACTATATATATATCCATATATATGTCATCATATAGTTTTTACTAGTTTTAACGTTCGTGAATCGCCGGTCAACTTGGGTGGTCAATTGTCTATATGAAACCTATTTCAATTAATCAAGTCTTAACAAGTTTGATTGTTTAACATGTTGGAAACACTTAATCATGTAAATATCAATTTCATTTAATATATATAAATATGAAAAAGTTCGGGTCACTACAGTACCTACCCGTTAAATAAATTTCGTCCCGAAATTTTAAGCAGTTGGAGGTGTTGACGTATCTTCTAGAAATAAGTGTGGGTATTTCTTATTCATCTAATCTTCTCGTTCCCAGGTGAACTCGGGTCCTCTACGAGCATTCCATCGAACCTTAACAATTGGTATCTTGTTTTGCTTAAGTCTTTTAACCTCACGATCCATTATTTCGACGGGTTCTTCGATGAATTGAAGTTTTTCGTTGATTTGGATTTCGTCCAACGATATAGTGAGATATTCTTTATTAAAACATTTCTTCAAATTCGAGACATGGAAAGTGTTATGTACAGCCATGAGTTGTTGAGGTAACTCAAGTCGGTAAGCTACTGGTCTGACACGATCAATAATCTTGATCGGTCCAATATACCTTGGATTTAATTTCCCTCGTATACCAAATCGAACAATGCCTTTCCAAGGTGCAACTTTAAGCATGACCATCTCTCCAATTTCAAATTCTATATCTTTTCTTTTAATGTCAGCATAGCTCTTTTGTCGACTTTGGGCGGTTTTCAACCGTTGTTGAATTTGGATGATCTTCTCGGTAGTTTCTTGTATTATCTCCGGACCCGTAATCTGTCTATCCCCCACTTCACTCCAACAAATAGGAGACCTGTACTTTCTACCATAAAGTGCTTTAAACGGCGCCATCTTAATGCTTGAATGGTAGCTGTTGTTGTAGGAAAATTCTACTAACGGTAGGTGTCGATCCCAACTGTTTCCGAAATCAATAACACATGCTCATAGCATGTCTTCAAGCGTTTGTATCGTCCTTTTACTCTGCCCATCAGTTTGTGGATGATAGGCAGTACTCATGTCTAGACGAGTTCCTAATGCTTGCTGTAATGTCTGCCAGAATCTTGAAATAAATCTGTCATCCCTATCAGAGATAATAGAGATTGGTATTCCATGTCTGGAGACGACTTCCTTCAAATACAGTCGTGCTAACTTATCCATCTTGTCATCTTCTCTTATTGGCAGGAAATGTGCTGATTTGGTGAGACGATCAACTATTACCCAAATAGTATCAAAACCACTTGTAGTCCTTGGAAATTTAGTGATGAAATCCATGGTAATGTTTTCCCATTTCCATTACAGGATTTCGGGCTATTGAAGTAGACCTGATAGTTTTTGATGCTCAGCTTTGACCTTAGAACACGTCAAACATTCTCCTACGTATTTAGCAACATCGGCTTTCATACCCGGCCACCAAAAATGTTTTTTGAGATCCTTGTACATCTTCCCCGATCCAGGATGTATTGAGTATCTGGTTTTATGAGCTTCTCTAAGTACCATTTCTCTCATATCTCCAAATTTTGGTACCCAAATTCTTTCAGCCCTACACCGGGTTCCGTCTTCCCGAATTTTAAAATGCTTCTCCGATCCTTTGGGTATTTCATCCTTTAAATTTCCCTCTTTTAAAACTCCTTGTTGCGCCTCCTTTATTTGAGTAGTAAGGTTAATGTGAATCATTATATTCATAGCTTTTACTCGAATGGGTTCTCTGTCTTTTCTGCTCAAGGCGTCGGCTACCACATTTGCTTTCCCCGGGTGGTAATGAATCTCAAAGTTGTAATCATTCAACAATTCAATCCACCTGTGCTGCCTCATGTTCAGTTGTTTCTGATTAAATATGTGTTGAAGACTTTTGTGGTCGGTATATATAATACTTTTGACACCATATAAGTAGTGCCTCCAAGTCTTTAATGCAAAAACAACCGCGCCTAATTCTAAATCATGTGTCGTATAATTCTGCTCGTGAATCTTTAATTGTCTAGACGCATAAGCAATTACCTTCGTTCGTTGCATTAATACACAACCGAGACCTTGCTTTGAGGCATCACGATATATCACAAAATCATCATTCCCTCCAGGTAATGACAATATAGGTGCCGTAGTTAACATTTTCTTCAACAATTGAAACGCTTTCTCTTGTTCATCATTCCATTCAAATTTCTTCCCTTTATGCGTTAATGTAGTCAAGGGTTTTGCCATTTTGGAAAAATCTTGGATGAATCTCCTGTAATAACCAGCCAGCCCTAAAAATTGGCGTATGTATTTCGGAGTTTTCGGGGTTTCCCACTTTTCAACGGTTTCAATCTTTGTTGGATCGACCTGAATACCTTCTTTGTTCACTATGTGACCGAGGAATTGAACTTCTTCCAACCAAAATGCACACTTTGAAAACTTAGCGTACAGTTTTTCTTTTCTCAGCAACTCTAGCAGTTTTCTCAAATGTTCTTCATGCTCTTGATCATTCTTTGAGTAAATAAGTATGTCATCGATGAAAACAATGACAAACTTGTCAAGATATGGCCCACACACTCGGTTCATGAGGTCCATGAACACAGCTGGTGCGTTAGTCAATCCAAACGGCATAACCATAAACTCGTAATGACCGTAACGCGTCCTAAAAGCAGTCTTCAGAATATCATCCTCCTTCTCCCGCATTTGATGATATCCAGAACGTAAATCGATCTTCGAATAAACCGACGAGCCTTGTAGTTGATCAAATAAGTCATTAATTCTCGGTAATGGGTAACGGTTCTTGATGGTAAGTTTGTTCAACTCTTGATAGTCGATACATAACCTGAATGTACCATCTTTCTTCTTGACAAACAGAACAGGAGCTCCCCATGGTGATGTACTTGGTCGAATGAAACCACGCTCTAAAAGTTCCTGTAACTGACTTTGTAATTCTTTCATTTTGCTGGGTGCGAGTCTGTATGGAGCACGAGCTATTGGTACAGCTCCTGGTATAAGGTCTATTTGAAATTCAACAGATCGATGTGGGGGTAATCCCGGTAATTCTTTCGAAAATACATCGAGAAATTCTTTTGCGACGAGAACATTACTGATGTTCTTTTCTTTTGGTTTAACTTCCTCGATGTGTGCTAGAATGACGTAACAACCTTTTCTTATTAGTTTTTGCGCCTTCAAACTACTAATAAGATTTAACTTCGCGTTGTTCTTTTCTCCGTACACCATTAAAGGTTTTCCTTTTTCACGCATAATGCGAATCGCATTTTTGTAACAAACGACCTCTGCTCTCACCTTTTTCAACCAGTCCATGCCAATTATTACATCAAAACTCCCTCACTCGACTGGTATTAAATCAATCTTAAATGTTTCATCACCCAGTTTAATTTCTCAATCCCGACATATATTATCTGCTGAAATTAATTTACCATTTGCTAATTCGAGTAAAAATTTATTATCCAAAGGCGTCAATGGGCAACTTAATTTAGCACAAAAATCTCTACTCATATAGCTTCTATCCGCACCCGAATTAAATAAAACATAAGCAGATTTATCGCCAATAATAAATGTACCCGTAACAAGCTCCGGGTCCTCCTGTGCTTCTGCCGTATTAATATTGAAACCTCTTCCACGGCCCTTCCCATTAGTATTCCCCTGATTCGGGCAATTTCTAATAATGTGGCCTGATTTTCCACGTTTATAACAAACAGCGTTGGTATTACTTGCTTCGACACTATTCGTTCTGGCATTACTTGTTCCGACACTATTTGTTTCTTTAGTTCTGTTAAACCTTGGTCCGTAGACCTCACACTTTGTCGCGCTTTGACCATTTCTTTTACACCTGTTGCAAAATGTCGTGCAATACCCCGGGTGATTTTCTTCACACCTATGACATGGCTGATTTTGGTTTTTGTTGCCGTTGTTGTTATTGAGGTTGTTGTTGGGATTGTTATTGTTGTCGAAACAGTTGTTGTATTTGTTGTTGTTGTTGGGACGTTTGTTGTAGTTATTGTTAGGATTGCGGTTATTGTTGCGATTGTTGTTGCGGTTGTTGTACTGGTGACTCTTGTCACCGTTTTCCTCCCACTTCCTCTTGAGTTGTTTCGTGTTGGCTTCTTCGGCCGCCTGCTCTTTAATTCTTCCCTCAATCTGATTTATGAGTTTATGAGCCATTCGACTTGCCTTTTGTATGGAAGTGGACTCGTGTGAACTCACATATTCTTGAATCCTTACTGGTAACCCTTTTACAAACGCGTCGATCTTCTCTTCTTCATCTTCGAACGCTCCCGGACACAATAGGCACAACTCTGCGAATCATCGTTCATATGTGGTAATGTCGAACCCTTGTGTTCGTAACTCTCTAAGCTCTACCTTGAGCTTATTGACCTAATTTCTAGGACGGTATTGCCCGTTCATCAGTTGCTTGAATGCCGATCACGGTAGTGCGTAAGCAGCATTTTGTCCTACCTGTTCCAGATAGGTGTTCCACCACGTTAACGCAGTACCTGTGAAGGTATGCATAGCGTACTTAACTTTGTCCTCTTTAGTACACTTACTTATGGCAAACACTGATTCGACCTTCTCGGTCCACCGTTTCAATCCAATTGGTCCTTCGGTTCCATCAAATTCCAAAGGTTTGCAGGCAGTGAATTCTTTGTAGGAGCATCCTACACGATTTCTTGTGCCGTTAGCTACATTGCTAGATTCAGAGTTATTGTTGGTATGTAGTGCAGCCTGTACTTCGGCTATGTTTGTAGCAAGAAAGGTGCGAAATTCCTCTTCGCTCATATTCATGGTGTGTCGAGTAGTCGGTGCCATTTCCTTCAAAATAGCCAACTGAATCAAGTTAATCATACAGAATATTAAGAGTAGTCAATAGTATTTCGTAGCATAATATGGACTCATTTATAAAAGCTTTTTCTTCATATTAGCATTTTATAGGTTTTAATTCGGGTACTACCTACCCGTTAATTTCATACTTAGTAGCTAATATACAAATCAACTACTACAATTCCATATGAAAAACTGATTATAACAATATATCACATTCAAATATTCTTCAAACTTACAAATTCCGCTATATTACATATAACATGAAATATAGCACACAATAACTTGATATAAGACAGTTTTAAAGATAAATCTAGTTAATACGCAAGTCGTTCAGCAAAGGTAATAAAGACACGTAATTCATAACTCCAGAAACAAGTCATGCATTCTGGTTTTACTAAGACGACTTCCCATCCTTGGTCTTGTGGAAAATAACCGTTATGACCATTGGCTAGGCAGCATGTTGTAATGTCGTCAAAAGGACGAGGGTTTCGTAATGTCCAACAGCCCCGTAATAATTTAAAAACCTTGTTTCTCACCCCAACTACTGAATTCGTCACTTGTGGGAAGGTTTTATTTAAAAATTACAATCCGATGTTCTTTTTCTCACTTTGATAAGAAGCGAACATCACTAACCCGTAAGCATAACATGCTTCTTTATGTTGCATGTTAGAAGCTCTTTCTAACTCACGAAATCCTATGTTGAGTTATGTTGAGTCAAAATAGGTTCTTAACCCGTAGCGTAAAATTGCATTTGGGTTCCCTGCATTTAACACTTTAAAGAAAACACGGCATAACTTACGGTCTCCCCAATGTGATATACCCCACCTATTAAAGGAAAGCCTTTTATAAACTAAGACATTTCTGGAAAGTCTTTCAAATGTTTGACAAGTTAATTTTTCCATAACTAATTGTGCTGATGAATTCTGACCGACTCTAGACAAGATTTAATCAATCGTATCCTCTGGTAGGTCTTCTAAAATATTCGGTTGTCTTATTGGGCTTAGTATGTGCTTAGTTTCGGTTAATCGGCTCTTTTTGATTACGTAGAAACTTGGATTATTTTTAGCCTTTGTAATAACACAAGGCCCCATATAGATTCAGCTTAGGGGTTTATGAGAGATTGATTGATGGACCTAAGCTAAACTTAGTTGATTGAACCTAAACTAAAGCCTATAGACTCATCTTCCGTTTTTGATTCAAAAGATGCAATTTCCAGCTCTTCTTTAAGGCACATTCTGCTGGACATGGGTAGAATTGACATTGGAGGCAAGTTTTCTGAAATTTGTTGGAAGAGTTGAGAACAAAGTGGCGAACGGGTGCGTAACGCGTGGGAATCTGCCGAACAGTTCGGGCCAAATCTTGAAGAAAGCTAAAAAGCGCTGCGACCCATTTTCTCCTTTATCTTTCTGGTCCTTATTCAAACTTTCTATGGATTAGTTAACTTTGGAGATTTTTCTTTGATACCGGCCGATAGCCCAATCTCTTAGTCTCGGAACTAATTGTCTATCTAGTAGCCACTCCTTGCTTTGATGAGTTAATTGAAATGAAAGTCGATTTTGAGCAAAATGAAGGTTGCATTAATGATAAAGATCTCTGGGGAAACCGCTAAAAAAAGATTGAACATGTGGGAGGATCCGAACGAATTCTGGCATCTTTTCATAGGTTTTGGCTGAACCAGTAGGTTTCCAACCTTCAAAGCAGCTGCTTTTACGCGAAGTGCGAGATGCACTAATCGGAAAGAGACTCTCTCTTGACCTGACTTTCCCTATTGGCTTTGACTGCGGTAAGTAATTCACTCAAACCGATTCCATTTATGGATACTTGGAGGGTGGGAAAACGATTTCTTGTAGAAATGTTGAAGAGGATACAACCCGCTCTTGGACTTAAGACTATGCGCGTCGCGTGCTCGATCTAGCAATCCAGTCGGAGAGGTCGTACCGTCGAGCGAGTTGGGGAGCTCGACTAAAGCCGACTATTTATGATTTCGTGCTGAACCTGGTAAACGAACAAATAGGGGGTCTTTCCGGAAATGTTAAACAAAAGTTTTTCCCTTGCATCTTGGTCACTTTTACTTTTTTGTTATTTTGTACCGAAACTCTCTCCCTTAGGGCTCTCTTTCCGTAAGCCGGTGAGGAGTGAGGGATCTACTGAGACTGAGCCATCTTCGCTAGCCGATCTGTCAGTTCTATACGGTATGAAGCTCTTTCCTAGAATTACTGGTTTCTTCTTCTTCGGACTTGGTTCGTTTTCCTAATTTTCTAGGGATATATGGTGTTCCTCTAATACGAGCCGTCGTTTTCCACAATGGTTTAGAAAAACCTGGTGGTTTAGAGGTTCCCGAGTTATTGTTACAATTTAGGAAATACGGATGTTGCTGATACATATAAAGTTCATCGGGGTTGGAATCAGGTTTCTTTATTTTTATACCTTTTCCCTTATTATTTTCTTTTGCTTTATTAAATTGGGTCGAGGTAATTTCTATAACATCATTGGAATCCTCATCGGGATCTGATTCATCGAAAAATTGGTAATCTTTCCAATATTTTGCTTCCTCGGCGGAAACTCCATTGACCATTATTAACTTTGGTCCGTTGGTTGAGGATTTTATTTTATTTAATCGATTTACTGTAGGTATCAATATTTCTTCCTCCGGAACCTCTTCTTCTTCCGGTTCCTCCTCTTCCGGTTCCTCCTCTTCTGGTTCCTCTTATTCCGGTTCCTCCTCTTCCGGTTCCTCTTCGGGAATTTGTGAATCTTCCTAAAATATATTCGACTCTTCATTATTATTAGGTGAGTCGATGGGATTTGTACTAGAGGTAGACATCTATCACACAATATCAAACTCGTTAAGAGATTAATATATCACATAATATTTACATGTTAATAATATATAGTTTCCAACAAAAAATGTTAAGAAATCGTTTTTGAAAAAAAAAAACACGGTCAAAGTCCAGACTCACTAATGCATCCTAACAAACTCGGTAAGACACACTAATGCAAAATTCTGGTTCTCTAAGACCAACACTCGGATACCAACTGAAATGTCCCGTTCATATCGATTATAAACGTTTCATATTAATTGATCTCTTTGCGAGGTTTTGACCTCTATATGAGACGTTTTTCAAAGACTGCATTCGTTTTTAAATTAAACCATAACCTTTATTTTATCGACAAGGTTAAAAAGTCACCACCTAGATTATCAAGAAATGATAATCTAAAAATATCACACTTAAACACTACCAATACATATTGGTTTACAATATTAATATGTTACAACAAAGTAAATCTCGAATGCAGTTTTAAACAATATTATACAATCATGCTGACACCGAATCTTGTCCATATTTTAGCATGCAACAGCGGAAGCTCTTAATAATCACTTGAGAATAAACATGCTTTAAACGTCAAGAAAAATGTTGGTGAGTTATAGGTTTAACCTATATATTTATCAAATCGTAATAATAGACCACAAGATTTCATATTTCAATATACATCCCATACATAGAGATAAAAATCATTCATATGGTGAACACCTGGTAACCGACATTAACAAGATGCATATAAGAATATCCCCTATCATTCCGAGAAATCCATCGGACATGATAAAAAAATGAATTCGAAGTACTAAAGCATCCGGTACTTTGGATGGGGTTCGTTAGGCCCAATAGATCTATCTTTAGGATTCGCGTCAATTAGTAGATCGGTTTACTAATTCTTAGGCTACCAAGCAAAAGGGGCATATTCAGCTTCGATCATTCACCCATATAATGTAGTTTCAATTACTTGTGTCTATTTCGTAAAACATTTATAAAACTGCATGTATTCTCATCCCAAAAATATTAGATTTTAAAAGTGGGACTATAACTCACTTTCACAGATTTTTACTTCGTCGGGAAATAAGACTTGGCCACTGGTCGATTCACGAACCTATAACAAATATGTACATATATATCAAAGTATGTTCAAAATATATTTACAATATTTTTAATACGTTTTAATGTTTTAAGTTTATTAAGTCAGTTG
Organism: Rutidosis leptorrhynchoides; assembly: GCF_046630445.1. NCBI lineage: Eukaryota > Viridiplantae > Streptophyta > Magnoliopsida > Asterales > Asteraceae > Rutidosis > Rutidosis leptorrhynchoides. The sequence goes on from NC_092333.1 coordinate 173,944,622, forward strand.
TCCTCGTTAGTAACCTACAACTAGTTGTCCACAGTTAGATGTACAGAAATAAATCGATATATATTATCTTGAATAAATCCACGACCCAGTGTATACATGTCTCAGGCTAGATCACAACTCAAAGTATATATATTTTTGGAATCAATCTCAACCCTGTATTGCTAACTCAAACCTTACTGCATATAGAGTGTCTATGGTTGTTCCAAATAATATATATACATGGGTCGATATGATATGTCAAAACATTTGCATACGTGTCTATGATATCTCAAGATTACATAATATATTAGAATACATGTATAATACAATATAAGTTAGCTAGGATATGATTAATATAGATTTGTTACCAATTTTCAAGTAGCTACAACAAGCAAAATTATCCAATCTTGTTTTACCCATAACTTCTTCGTTTTAAATCCGTTTTGAGTGATTCAAGTTGCTATAGTTTCATATTGAACTTAAGTTTATGAATCTAAACAAAAAAATTATAAGTTTATATTCAGAAATACAGGTTACAATTCAATATTATAAGAGGTAGTCATTTCAGTTGAAAGAACGACGTCTTGATGACCATTTTGAAAAACATACTTTCACTTTGAGTTTAACCATGTTTTTTGGATATAGTTTCATGTTCATAAGAAAAATCATTTTCCCAGAAGAACAACCTTTAAATCAAAGTTTATCATAGTTTTTAATTAACTAACCCAAAACAGCCCACGGTGTTACTACGACGGCGTATATCCGGTTTTACGGTGTTTTTCTTGTTTTCAGGTTCTAAATAATTAAGTTAGCATATCATATAGATATAGAACATGTGTCTAGTTTATTTTAAAAGTCAATTTAGAAGGATTAACTTTTGTTTGCGAACAAATTTAGAATTAACTAAACTATGTTCTAGTGATTACAAGTTTAAACCTTCGAATAAGATAGTTTTATATATATGATTCGAATGATGTTATTGATGGAATACCACATGTAAACATGTCACAAAACCCATTTTGGTATGTATATGAATTCGTGTATATGTATATAGCAAGCGGAAGCAATTTTCATCTTAAGAACATGTGTATTTTAACCTTTTTAAAATGTATTCCATTTCATAGATCTAGTCTTGTACAATATACTAAAATGTAAATAGAAGCTAGTTTAAAGGATGTACCTACTCCAAATTAGGAGGTTATGAAGATGAAGAAGATGATGATGAAAGCAACTTCTAATTTGAAGTCTCAAGTTTGAAATACCCACAAGCCTTTTGCAAATCAACACCCTATAACTTGGTTAGGATTTAGACACCAAATAACTAGCAAAATCAAGCTTGAAGAACCCTTTCTTCCTCCCTTAAAAAATCGGCCAAGATGGATAGATGGAGAGAGTTTTTGATTTTGAAAAATGCAAGTAAATGATGTGTGTTGTGAAGTGTGTATTGCATGCATCTACTTTAAGTCCTTTTACAAGAATCAAGCAAGCATGGGGTGGGTTTCTTGGAACCACAAAACCGCCACCCCACCCCTCCTTTCTTTCTTTTTTTTTTTTGTTAAATACTTGCTAGTTCACTTAATACTTGCACAAAGTTATATCTTTTATAAAATAAGTCTTGCATTATTTTATATGATACATGCACATCTTAACTTTATAAACCACTTATAAAGATATATTTGTTACTTGCTCATTTATTTAATTTTATAAACCATTTTATAAAATTATAACACACATATAAGTTTAATCATATAAATAATTAAACTTGTACTTATAATTATCCAAATAATTATTTCAAGCATATTATCTTTAGAAAAAAAACAATTTCTAAAGTCTAAGTGTCTAGTATTTATTTAAAAGATCCACTCATTAAAACAAATACTCAAAAGGTGTTGTTGGCTTGTTATTGGGTATGACCCGACTTGGATCATAACATATTGGCCACATTAATTTATTATGTCTCTCGGGCATATGAAATACCTTCAATCTCCCACTTGCACGAGAAACATAAGGAATTAATGCAAGTGACGGATACCACCTAACGACCGTCCATCACCCCCAATGTGTTATGACTTGGTGCCATTCAATAACATCATCCCTTTCGAGTTCCCATCTCGAATATGATTAGGTGAATCTTTCAATATATCCTTTTGTCCTAGATGTCATGTTAAATCCAAGAGACATATAGTGATCACTCTCTTATAGATTTAACTTTATCAGGCCTTAGACATCTAACTCTCAACGAATAAGAGGGACAAATTCCATCTCTGCTACATACGTCCTAGACACTACACTTTGTACCATACCTGAAGCCTCCCTTATGAGCTACCTTTTCAGAATAGCGAAGGAAAGAATCAAGGCACAATATTTGGTGAATATCTGAACCCAATATGTGTCTCAGGTCAGAGGATATAATGATATTCTCCTTTACTCAAGATTACATGTGATCAACCACAAAGGCTCCATATAGTAAATCTTGAGAGCGGGTCTTCCAATATTTGTGTCCCACAAATATCTATGAACCTTGGTTGCAACCTTGCCCCACATTCACCATTTGAATGTTAACCAATCCAAGTTCATAATAGTCTAGACCTCACACTTGTTCCCACAAATGTGATCAACTACGGAATTTAGAATAATAGTTTATTCATGGATAAAATATGCAAAATTGGAACATGACTCATAATTAAATTAATACCATAATTATATTAATGAGTTTGAACTAATTCATTCTGTTACAATACATAAAATAGATCAATTCCAATCACTAGAATATCGAAGCCCTAATGCACAAACATGTCCCTCATGTTTTGGCCCATGTAAAAGCTTCGTGAGTGGATCCGCAACATTTTGATCTGTGTGAACTTTGTGAATACATATCTTTCCCTTTTCAACCTCATCTCTGATGTAGTTGAATCTCCGCTCAATGTGACGAGTCTTTTGATGAGCACGAGGTTCCTTGATTTGAGCAATCACACCCTCGTTGTCACAAAAGATCTCAAGAGGGTCCTGAATGGAAGGGACCACTCCTAAGTCGTCGATAAATTTCTTCATCCATGCAGCTTCCTGAGCTGCCAATGAGGCGGCAATGTACTCCGACTCTGTAGTGGATAACGCAACAACTTCCTGTTTTGAGCTCTTCCAAGAGACTGCACTACCATTTAACATGAAGACATAACCGGATTGTGATCGAGAGTCATCTCGATCAGTTTGGAAACTCACGTCCACGTAACCCTTTACAGCGAGTTCCTCCTCACCAGACCCATATATTAGAAACATATCCTTAGTTCTCCTAAGGTATTTCAATATACTTTTAACAGCAATCCAATGACTGTTTCCTGGGTTGTTCTGGTATCTACTTGTCAAGCTTAGAGCGCATGACACATCCGGTCTAGTACATATCATTGCATACATGATAGACCCAATAGCAGATGCGTATGGGACTTTCTTCATTCTCTCTTGTTCATCTTTCATGGTAGGACACTGAGATGAACTGAGAACGGTCCCTCTTTGAATAGGTACCAAACCTTTCTTAGAGTTTTCCATCTTGAACCTTTTCAAGATTTTATCAATGTATGTACTTTGACTTAAACCTATCAATCTCTTGGATCTATTCCTATAGATCCCTATCCCCAATATGTATTGTGCTTCTCCAAGATCCTTAATGGAGAAGCAACTCTTTAGCCAAGTTTTGACTTCTTGCATTGTGGTAATATCATTCCCAAATAATAATATATCATCCACATATAGCACAAGGAACATTATAGAGCTCCCACTAGCCTTCTTGTATACACAAGCTTCATCACCATTTTTAATGAAGCCAAATTTCTTTGCCTCTTCATTGAAACGATGATTCCACATTCTAGATGCTTGTTTCAATCCGTAGATTGATTTCTTTAACTTGCATACCTTTTTAGGATTTTTCGGATCAACAAAACCTTCGGGCTGTAACATATAGACATCTTCCTCAAGATATCCATTTAGGAAAGCGGTTTTGACATCCATTTGCCAAATTTCGTAATCATAATGAGCAGCGATGGCAAATAATATCCTAATAGACTTTAACATTGCCACTGGCGAGAAAGTTTCATCATAATCAACCCCTTGAGTTTGAGTGAAACCTTTTGCTACAAGTCTAGCTTTGTATGTATCCAAGTTTCCATGTATGTCGGTTTTCTTCTTGAAAAGCCATTTGCAATCAACTAGCTTGGAGCTAGGAGGTTGCACAACAAGTTCCCAAACTTGGTTTTCATACATGGATTGCATCTCGGCGTTCATGGCTTCCTGCCATTTATCTTTATCAATCCTTGATAAAGCATCTTTGTAGTTTGTCGGTTCATCCAAATCAACCGTATAGCAACCATCCACGAGAAAACCATATCTCTCAGGAGGATTACTAATCCTACTAGATCTTCAAACGTCTTGTGTACTTTGATCATCCACTTGATCATTTTCAACATCCTCATGTTGAGTGCTAGTGCCAACCAATTGTGCATCATCGGCTTGATCTTGTACCTCTACAAGATCTATCTTCCTTTCACCATCACCTTCCATAAGGAACTTGGTTTCAAGGAATTCTGCTTTCCGAGCAACAAATACCGTTTGCTCGGATGGATCATAGAAGTAATACCCCATGTCATCTTTGGGATATCCTATGAAGATACACTTTGTGGATCGAGCATTTAGCTTATTAGCTACATATCGCTTAGGATAAGCTTCACATCCCCATACTTTCAAGTATGAAAGATAAGGAGGTTTTCCAAACCACATCTCATGAGGAGTTCGTTCCACTTTCTTGGTTGGGGCCATATTTAAAATACAAACCGCGGAGCTTAGACAATAACCCCAAAATGATAGAGGTAACGAGCTTCTTGCCATCATAGATCGAACCATATCCATTAGGGTTCGGTTCCTCCTTTCGGAAACTCCATTAAGTTGGGGTGTTCCGGGTGGAGTAAGTTGTGAGATAATCCCACAACTCCTAAGATGATCTTGGAAGGCATCGGTTAGGTATTCACCTCCTCTATCTGTACGAAGTACCTTAATTGTCCTATTGAGTTGATTTTGTACTTCGTTTTGATATTCTTTGAATGCTTCAAACGTTTCGTCCTTGTGTCTTAATAAGTAGACATATCCGAAACGACTAAAGTCATCAATGAAAGTAACAAAGTATCTTCCACCATTCCTAGTCATGGGTTTAAAGGGTCCACATACATCCGAATGTATTAATCCCAATAAATCTTTAGCCCTCTCATAAGTCCCTTTGAAAGGTGCTTTAGTCATCTTGCCTTGTAAACAAGATTCACATACATCAAACGAGTCCATCTCATTTGATTTCAAAAGTCCATTCTTTTGAAGTGTATGCATTCGGTTCTTGTTTATGTGACCAAGGCGACAATGCCATAAATAGGAATCACTCAAATCCCTTTTGAGTTTCTTGGTGCTAGTATGGTATATAGAGCTCGATGATGCGTCATCATGAACCAATTCATAAATTCCATTTGAAGGCGAAGCCTTGAAATAGAATACATTATCTTTAGAAACATGAATATCATCATCAATAAAATTAACAATGTAACCACATTGTTTTAAGCGAGAAATAGAAATAATGTTTCTACACAAATCCGGAGCATACAAAACATTTTCTAAAATAAGTTCCAATCCGCTTGCAAGCTTCAAAATAAAATCTCCTTGAGCTTTAACATGCACCTTTGCACCATTGCCCATATAGAGACTTGATGTTCCCGCCTTATGATCACTTCTTTTGAACCCCTGCAAAGAATTGCAAATATGAGTTCCAGATCCCGTGTCTAATACCCATGTATTAGAAGAAGTAATATTAAGCTCAATATATACCATATATATATTACCTGAGGTTTTCCCCGCATCCCTCTTGTCCTTCAACTCCTTAAGATAGACCGGACATTTTCGTTTCCAATGACCCATCTCACCGCAACCGAAACATGGGTCTTCTTTGGGGTTTGTCTTCTCGGCTACCTTTTGCTTCTTAGCCTTGTTGATGGTTGGAGTAACCATCTTCCTCTTCCCTTTGCCTTGATAGGCGGGTCCTTTTCTCTTAGCCACCTTTGGCTTAGAGGTGTTACCTTTGGACCCACCTTGATCGATTGCTAACATGGGTAAAGCCCTTTTACCCATGCTAGTTTCCGCCGTTCTAAGCATACCGTGAAGCTCACCTATGCTCTTATCCATCCCATTCATATTGTAATTAATTACAAATTGATCAAACCTTTTTGATAGGGAGTTAAGGATATGATCGGTGGCTAACTCATTTGATATGTTTAGGTTAAGGCGGTTAGCACGATCAATAAGGCTCTTCATCTTAAGCACATAAGATGAAACCGATTGGGTATCATCCATACGATAAGTATGTAGCGCCCGAACGGTCTCGAAGCGCTCGACACGCGCTTGTTGAAGGAACATCTCCTTCAATTGCGTTATCATGTCGTATGCACTATGATGCTCGAAATCCTTTTGGAGTTCGGGAATCATAGTCCCAAGCATTAGGCATGAGACTTGAAGGGAGTCGTGGCAATACTTATCGTAAGAGGCCATTGCCTCCACATCATTCTCATCCTGTTGATCGGGAATAGGGTCCTCAAGTACATACGCTTTATCCTCTTGTTTGAGGACAATCCGAAAATTGCGGAACCAATCAATAAAGTTGGTATGGTTGAGTTTGTCTTTCTCTAAGAGAGACCTTAATGATAGGTTGTTCATGTTAAGTGGTGCGTTTTGCATGTTGTTGTTGTTATTAGCGGCCATCTACAAAATTCAACAAAGTCCTTTTAAGTATCGATTTTAAATTTAATAAACAATACCCTTTTAATTTGTTTTATTAAATATTAGAATCCAACGGTAAATCAAATTTCGGTTAGGTGACCTTTATCCCGTCATTTGATTTAGCTAGGTAGTCATAATGACAATTGCAATCCTTTTGCAACTTCTAATTTATGGGATCATGCAATCCTTTTGCATGGCATATTAATCCCATCAACGCCTATTTGTTCCTCATGCTTCGGTGACCCTAAGTTCATGATTCCCAAATCAAGTCGTCCTACTTGTGTAGACATGTAAATTTAACAAACAAGTGGTTAGGTGACCTTTATCCCACTAGTGTGCGAAATTTACCTTATTCATATTAGTCCGCTCATGACGGTTAGGTGACCTTTATCCCGTCAAGAGTTTCTTAATATGTCTAAGTGTTTTCACAAAAGGATGGCGTTTAACTTGTTTACCTTGTTTTAGTTAAAGGGATTTAAGTTTTCTACATTCTAGTTTTAGAAAACAAAATGCTATACACCAACATGCATTTGGTGTGTAGTAAATTTTGAAAAACCCATTTTCATGTCCTTTTAGTAAAACCAATTACTAGTTATGAACCAATTTAATACCTTTTAAATAAACCATTTTATTTAGGTCTAATAACCAATTATTAGTGTCGTTATGTTATGTTTTATTATAACCATTTATAATGTATTAAGCAAGTTGTTAACATGTGATAATCTTGTAGTAACCAATCATACAAACATACACAAACATGCATAACAAAATATGTTCACAATCGGGAGCCATTTTGGTGGGCATTTGTTTAGCCAAAAAACAAATGTCACCGGTAAGGGTTAACAAAAGAAAGCAAGAGATTTTTAAACAAAATCTCCCACTTAATCTTGTAATCTTCAAAGCTCCATCTTGTAATCTTCATCTTGAATCTTCATTTTCCTTTTACAAAATTATATCCTAATACAATTTTTCTAGAAAATGAAATAACAACCTATTCTATTTTTACAAACAAATAGAATAAATTACATGAAAAATTACAAGATTACTTACAACTTATTACACACCAAAATTACAAAATTATTACAAATTAATACAAACCAAATGAATGAATATTACAACCATGAATAATAACCAAATCATTCAAACATTCAACCACACGGTCTAGGCTCGATTGTGAACAATAACATAACATCAAATCTTGGCCAAACTTGAAGTCCCAAACCCACTTTTGGGGTCCAAAATTCGGCCAAACCAACAAACCCACCAAAACTCATGATTTTTACATTCTACTTTCATGCATGTTGGTAGATTGTAAAATAAATGAGTTTACTAGCCAAAACAAGAAGCATATTAACAAGACCCTGGCTCTAGATACCATTGATGGAATACCACATGTAAACAAGTCACAAAACCCATTTTGGTATGTATATGAATTCGTGTATATGTATATAGCAAGCGGAAGCAATTTTCATCTTAAGAACATGTGTATTTTAACCTTTTTAAAATGTATTCCATTTCATAGATCTAGTCTTGTACAATATACTAAAATGTAAATAGAAGCTAGTTTAAAGGATGTACCTACTCCAAATTAGGAGGTTATGAAGATGAAGAAGATGATGATGAAAGCAACTTCTAATTTGAAGTCTCATGTTTGAAATACCCACAAGCCTTTTGCAAATCAACACCCTATAACTTGGTTAGGATTTAGACACCAAATAACTAGCAAAATCAAGCTTGAAGAACCCTTTCTTCCTCCCTTAAAAAATCGGCCAAGATGGATAGATGGAGAGAGTTTTTGATTTTGAAAAATGCAAGTAAATGATGTGTGTTGTGAAGTGTGTATTGCATGCATCTACTTTAAGTGCATTTACAAGAATCAAGCAAGCATGGGGTGGGTTTCTTGGAACCACAAAACCGCCACCCCACCCCTCCTTTTTTTTTTTTTTGTTAAATACTTGCTAGTTCACTTAATACTTGCACAAATTTATATGTTTTATAAAATAAGTCTTGCATTATTTTATATGATACATGCACATCTTAACTTTATAAACCACTTATAAAGATATATTTGTTACTTGCACATTTATTTAATTTTATAAACCATTTTATAAAATTATAACACACATATAAGTTTAATCATATAAATAATTAAACTTGTACTTATAATTATCCAAATAATTATTTCAAGCATATTATCTTTAGAAAAAAAATAATTTCTAAAGTCTAAGTGTCTAGTATTTATTTTAAAGATCCACTCATCAAAACAAATACTCAAAAGGTGTTGTTGGCTTGTTATTGGGTATGACCCGACTTGGATCATAACATATTGGCCACATTAATTTATTATGTCTCTCGGGCATATGAAATACCTTCAGTTATGAACATCATTACTACCTCAAGTTTTGTGGATAAACCTATTGGAAATGAGAAAAATAGGTCTAGCTTCAAAGGATCCGTGAATGGCTTGAAAGTTCTTGAAACAGAATCATGACACGAAAACAAGTTCAAGTAAGATTTCCACTCGAAATAAGATTGTCATAGTTATAGAAATTGAATCAAAGTTAGAATATGAGTATTATCTTGTATTAGAAAGATATCTTACTGTAAATAAGAAAGATTTCTTGAGATTGAATGATCATTCAAAGTGGATTTGCAAGATTAGAAGTAAGCTAGCAAACTTGGAAGTGTTGTGGGTGTTTTCTTGAGCAGTTGTTTTGTAACTTGATTTATGTATAGATTTATGAACTAGATTGAGCTAGATTTTGATGAAGATGATGAAGAACACTTAGAACAATGTAAGAACACTTGAGAGAGAGTAATTTTATTCAAGAAAAATTGAAAATGAAAGTGTTTGTGTACACGTACATTCACGTGAATCTTGATCATTCATATAGGCTCCATTACTTTGTTATTTTGTGAGATATTTCATGCTAGATGTTAAATGATGGTTCCCACAAGATTAGGTGACTCACATGGGCTGCTAAGAACTAATCATTGGAGTGTATATACCAATAGTAAATACATTTAGAAGCTGTGTATTGTATGAGTACAAATACGAGTGCATACGAGTAGAATTGTTGATGAAAATGAATGAGGATGTAATTGTAAGCATTTTTGTTAAGTAGAAGTACTTTGATAAGTGTCTTGAATTCTTTCAAAAGTGTAAGAATACATATTAAAACACTACATGTATATATATTTTAACTGAGTCGTTAAGTCATCGTTAGTAGTTACATGTAAGTGTTGTTATGAAACCTTTAAGTTAATGATCTTGTTAAATGTTGTTAACCCATTGTTTATTATATCTAATGAGATGTTAAATTATTACATTATCATGGTATTATGATGTATTAATATATCTTAATATGATATATATATATATATATATATATATATATATATATATATATATACATTTATATGTCGGTACAACGATAATCGTTACATATATGTCTCGTTTTGAAATCCTTAAGTTAGTAGTCTTGTTTTTACATATGTTGTTCATTGTTAATACACTTAATGATATGTTTACTTATCATTTATCATGTTTAAATATAGTGTATCAATATCATAATATGATTCATATGTATTTAATAAGACGTTGTTATAACGATAATCGTTATATATATCATTTTCGAGTTTCTTAATTCAATAGTCTCATTTTTATGTATATAACTCATTGTTAAAATACCTAATGAGATACTTACTTATCATAATATCATGTTAACTATATATATATCCATATATATGTCATCATATAGTTTTTACTAGTTTTAACGTTCGTGAATCGCCGGTCAACTTGGGTGGTCAATTATCTATATGAAACCTATTTCAATTAATCAAGTCTTAACAAGTTTGATTGCTTAACATGTTGGAAACACTTAATCATGTAAATATCAATTTCATTTAATATATATAAACATGAAAAAGTTCGGGTCACTACACTGACGCCTCTAGTGGTACGTCAGCGGTGACGAATTACGGGCATCAGTGAGATTTCCAACGGATGGTAACAGTAGCATCAATGCCATGTGTCGATCAGTGGTTGGTCCGCGTCCCAACGGATACTTTGACCGATTTTCCATTTTTTTTTCAATTTTCCGTAAAATTTATTTATTTACTCATTTTTGATATAAATATCTCATATTTATATTCATCTTCATCCACACACACATCTATCTATTCATATCTCCATCTATCCATTCCTATCTTCAACTTCAATTTTTTTTTTAAATCTATAAATAAACTATGTCGAATCCGAATCAACGGCCACCAAACCCAAATGATTTTGTTTTTTCAACTTTAATTTCTTTTTTTTCCGTATTATTCTATCTTTTTAGTTTTTTTTATTCGAATGTATGTTTTTAAGTTTATTAATGTTTAAAATATTTTAGTGTTTATTAGATAATGTATTAAATTTAAATTGTAGAAAACTGATGGGACCTATTTGACACTGGAGGGGGCGTCAGGGTTATTTGAGTGTTAAATGCTGACACTGTCACGTCACAGGCAGATTGTACTTTTTGACCAAAAAGTGAACACTCTGTCTGTGACGTCAAAGGGTTATTCATGGTCAATGTAAACGGCATACATGACTTAATCAACAAATTATATATCTATGGCGTGTAGTGCTTTTAACTCTTTAAATTTTGTTTTTTTCTTGTGGCAATATGTCATCATCGGTTACCACCGACTACGCGATATTAGCATACATAAATCTTAGCCATAAACTATCGTCTGAAACAACAATTGATATGAAATAAGCAACATTACTTTATAGCTTAGAATACTGTAATAGATAAAATGAAGAACGTCAAAGATTTAATGATTTCATTCTCAAAAACAATCTCTTGGAAATTCCATTGGGGGGTAGGAATATTACACGGGTTAGTGAAGATGGATTGAAGTTTAGTAAGTTGGATTGTTTTCTCGTTTGTGAAAAATTTGCTGAAATTTGGCCTAATCTCTCGGCTATAGCTCTTGATAGAAAGCATTTGGATCACTGTCCAATTATGATCAAAGACGAGGAAAAAAAATTCGGTCCAAAGCCTTTCGAAATTTTTGATGCATGGCTTGATGAGGATGAGTGTGATCAAATTGTAAAAGATGTGTGGGAGGAATCAATTCCTGTCATTAACAGAAAAGATTGTGTGTTCAAAAATAAAAGATTGTGTGTTCAAAAATAAGTTCAACAACCTAGATGGAGAGATTGAATTATTGAAAACCAATGCGACTAACTTGGAATTACAAGCCGAATCAGGGTTGTTAGATGAGAATGGTCACAAGATATGGATAGAATCTCGAAAACGCTGGTTGGAAAAGGAAGCTATTAAATAAAAAAATGCTTAAACAAAAAGCTCGAGTGCGGTGGATACTTGAAGGTGATGAGAATAGTCATTTATTTCATTCTATTATTCGTAAAAATAATAGTAGATGTAATATCAGAGGGCTTATTATCAACGATGTGTGGAACGAGAACCCCTCTGACATTAAGACCGCGACTGTTAATCATTTTAGTCACATATTCTGTGAACCTGATCTTGATAGGCCGAGCCTTGAAGACTTGCGTTACCCTTCAATCTCTAGTTCTGATGCAAACGATTTAGAGCTCCCCTTCGATGAAAAAGAAATTCGTGATGCCTCCTTCGATTGCGGTAGTACGAAGGCACTAGGGCCGAATGGATTTAATATGCGGTTCTTCAAAAAATATTGGGACATCATTAAACATGATCTTATAAGTGCAGTTGATTGGTTTTGGTACAGTTGTGAATTTTATAAGGGTTGTAATGCGTCCTTTGTTACGTTAATTCCTAAGAAACCCTATCCTCTTGGCCTTGGTGATTTTCGTCCGCTAAGTTTAATTGGTAGTTATTATAAAATTATTGCCAAAATTCTCACGAATCGACTTCGCAAGGTAATACCGACATTAATCGGTCCTGAACAAAGTGTATTCCTAAGGGACCGCTTCATCCCTGATGGTGCTCTCATTGTTAATGAAAGTATTGATTTTTTAAAAGCAAAAAGACAAAAGGGGATCATTTTCAAAGTCGACTTCGAGAAGGCATTTGATTGTCTCAATTGGGAATTTCTTTTGGAGGTTATGAAGAGTATGGGATTCGAAGATAAATGGAGAAAGTGGATTCACGCTTGCCTAAGTTCGGCTTCTATTTCCATTCTCATTAATGGGTCACCCACTAACGAGTTCACTCCTAGCCGAGTGGTTAGGCAAGGAGATCCATTATCCCCATTTTTGTTCATTATCGGGGGAAAGGACTGAACATTTTAACTAAAGCGGCTACGGACAAAGGCCTCTTTAAAGGTGTTGAGATCGGTAATGATAAAATCTTAATCTCACATCTCTAATATGCTGATGATACGTTGTTCTTAGGAGAATGGAGTCGTGCAAATGCATTTAGTTTACGTAATCTCCTTAAATGCTTTGAACTCGCTTCTGGCCTAAAATTTAACTTCCAAAAAAGTTGTCTTTACGCTATCGGGTTTGATTATGATGAAGTTTGTCAGGTGGCGAATCGTATCGGTTGCCAAGTGGGCAAGTTTCCGTTCACCTATCTCGGGTTGCCTATTGGTTCCAAGATGAACAAGTTAAAAGACTGGAACCCCGTTATTGAGAAGATAAAGTGTAGACTCCCGAATTGGAAAATGTGAACGATGTCATTTGGTGGAAGATTAGTGCTAATCAAATCGATACTCAATAGTCTTCCATTGTACTATTTCTCTTTATTTCGTGCCCCGCCATGTGTGTTGAATCTTCTCGAGAGTGTGAGACGCAATTTTTTCTGGGGTGGGACGGGATCGGGTACAAAAATTTGTTGGGTTAAATGGGATAATGTAATCGACTCTTATGAAAGGAGGGTTTAAATCTTGGGTCTCTTAAAAGTAAAAATTTGGCTCTTTTGGGTAAATGGTGGTGGAGGTTCAAAACCGAAACCAATTCTCTTTGTGTCAATGTCATTAAAAGCATTCATGGTCCCTTTGGTGGCTTGGATTTAAGGCATGAATTATTTCATTCCTCGTCTTCGGGTCTCTGGTATAATATTTTTTTAGCAGGTAACGTAATTGAAGAATTGAACATCCCTTTCAAAAACTCCTTTTTGAAGACTATTGGTGACGGATTGTCAACTTTTTTTCGGGAAGAACTTTTTTTGGGAAGAAAAGTGGGCTGGGGATTATAAACTATATGAGAAATTTGCTCGTTTATATAGACTTGATAATGTGAAATGGTGTAAGGTACAGGATCGCATCCGGTGAAATGTCCCATTCATATTGATTATAAACGTTCCATATTAATTGATTTCGTTGCGAGGTTTTGACCTCTATATGAGACGTTTTTCAAAGACTGCATTCATTTTTAAAACAAACCATAACCTTTATTTTATTGACAAGGTTAAAAGGACACCACCTAGATTATCCAGAAATGATAATCTAAAAATATCACACTTACACACTACCAATACATATTGGTTTACAATATTAATATGTTACAACAAAGTAAATCTCGAATGAAGTTTTAAACAATATTATACAAATATGTTGACACCAAATCTTGTCCATATTTTAGCATGCAACAGTGGAAGCTCTTAATAATCACCTGAGAATAAACATACTTTAAACGTCAACAAAAATGTTGGTGAGTTATAGGTTTAACCTATATATATCAAATCGTAATAATAATAGACCACAAGATTTCATCTTTCAATAATATACAATCTATATAAAAAGCATTTATATGGTGAACACCTGGTAACCGATATTAACAAGATGCATATAGAATATCCCCATCATTCCGGGACACCCATCGGACATGATAAACTCGAAGTACTAAAGCATTCCAAATTCCAGAATGGGGGTTGTTAGTTCCCGTAGATCTACCTTTAGGATTCTCATCAATTAGGGGCCAGTTCCTTAATTCTTAGGCTACCAAGCTAAAAGGGGCATATTCGATTTCGATCATTCAACCATAAAATGTAATTTCACGTACTTGTGTCTATTTTGTAAAACATTTATAAAACTGCATGTGTAGTGACACGAACTTTTCCATGTTTATATATATTAAATGAAATTGTTATTTACATGATTAAGTGTTTCCAACATGTTAAGCAATCAAACTTGTTAAGACTTGATTAATTGAAATAGGTTTCATATAGACAATTGACCACCCAAGTTGATCGGTGATTCACGAACGTTAAACTTGTAAAAACTATATGATGACATATATATGATTATATATATAGTTAACATGATATTATGATAAGTAAGTATCTCATTAGGTATTTTAACAATGAGTTATATACATAAAATTGAGTTTATTGAATTAAGAAACTCGAAACGGTATATATAACGATTATCGTTATAACAACGTCTTACTAAATACATATGAATCATATTAAGATATTGATACACTATGTTTAATCATGATAAATGATAAGTAAACATGTCATTAAGTGTATTAACAATGAACTACATATGTAAAAACAAGACTACTAACTTAACGATTTCGAAATGAGACATATATGTAACGATTATCGTTGTAACAACATTTAACTGTATATATATCATACTAAGATATGTTAATATATCATAATATCATGATAATGTAATAATTTAACATCTCATTAGATATAATAAACATTGGTTTAACAACATTTAACTTGATCGTTAACTTAAAGGTTTCAAATCAACATTTACATGTAACGACTAACGATGACTTAACGACTCAGTTAAAATGTATATACATGTAGTGTTTTAATATGTATTCATACACTTTTGAAAGACTTCAAGACACTTATAAAAATAGTTCTACTTAACAAAAATTCTTACAATTACATCCTCGTTCAGTTTCATCAACAATTCTACTCGTATGCACCCGTATTCGTACTCGTACAATACACAGCTTTTAGATGTATGTACTATTGGTATATACACTCCAATGATCAGCTCTTAGCAGCCAATGTGATTCACCTAACACATGTGGGAACCATCATTTGGAAACTAGCATGAAATATCTCATAAAATTACAAAAATATTAGTAATCATTCATGACTTATTTACATGTAAACAAAATTACACATCCTTTATATCTAATCCATATACCAATGACCAAAAACACCTACAAACACATTCATTCTTAAATTTCCTTCATATAATTGATCTCTCTCAAGTTTGATCTTCAAGTTCTAAGTGTTCTTCATAAATTCTATAAGTTCTATTTTCATAAAATCAAGAATACTTCCAAGTTTGCTAGCTTACTTCCAATCTTGTAAAGTGATCATCTAACCTCAAGAAATATTTCTTATTTACAGTAAGATATCTTTCTAATACAAGGTAATACTCATATTCAAACTTTGATTCAATTTATATAACTATAACAATCTTATTTCGAGTGGAAATCTTACTTGAACTTGTTATCGTGTCATGATTTCGCTTCAAGAACTTTCAAGCCATCCAAGGATCTTTTGAAGCTAGATCTATTTTTCTCATTTCAAGTAGGTTTATCCACACAACCTGAGGTAGTAATGATGTTCATAACATCATTCGATTCATATATATAAAACTACCTTATTCGAAGGTTTAAACTTGAAATCACTAGAACATAGTTTAGTTAATTCTAAACTTGTTCGCAAACAAAAGTTAATCCTTCTAACTAGACTTTTAAAATCAACTAAACACATGTTCTATATCTATATTATATTCTAACTTAATGATTTAAAACCTAGAAACACGAAAAACACCGTAAAACCGGACATACGTCGTCATAGTAACACCGCGAGCTGTTTTGGGTTTGATAATTAAAAACTATGATAAACTTTGATTTAAAAGTTGTTCTTCTGGGAAAATGATTTTTCTTATGAACATGAAACTATATCCAAAAATTATGGTTAAACTCAAAGTGGAAGTATGTTTTTCAAAATGGTCATCAAGACGTCTTTCTTTCGACTGAAATGACTACCTCTTACAAAAACGACTTGTAACTTATATTTTTGACTATAAACCTATACTTTTTCTGTTTAGATTCATAAAATAGAGTTCAATATGAAACCATAGAAATTTGATTCACTCAAAACGGATTTAAAACGAAGAAGTTATGGGTAAAACAAGATTAGATATTTTATGATTGTTGTAGCTACGGGAAATATTGTAAAAAATCTATATAAATCATATCCTAGCTAACTCATATTGTATTATAAATGTATTCTAATATATTATGTAATCTTGGGATACCATAGACACGTATGCAAATGTTTTGACATATCATATCGACCCATGTATATATATTATTTGGAACAACCATAGACACTCTATATGCAGTAATGTTGGAGTTAGCTATACAGGGTTGAGGTTGATTCCAAAAATATATATACTTTGACTTGTGATCTAGCCTGAGACGTGTATACACTGGGTCGTGGATTGATTCAAGGTAATATATATCGATTTAGTTCTGTACATCTAACTGTGTACAAGTAGTTGTGGGTTACTAACGAGGACAGCTGACTTAATAAACTTAAAACAGTAAAACGTATTAAAAATATTGTAAATATATTTTGAACATACTTTGATATATATGTACATATTTGTTATAGGTTCGTGAATCGACCAGTGGCCAAGTCTTACTTCCCGACGAAGTAAAAATCTGTGAAAGTGAGTTATAGTCCCACTTTTAAAATCTAATATTTTGGGATGAGAATACATGCAGTTTTATAAATGTTTTACGAAATAGACCCAAGTAAATGAAACTATATTATATGGGTGAATGATCAAAGCCGAATATGCCCCTTTTGCTTGGTAGCCTAAGAATTAGTAAACCGATCTACTAATTGACGCGAATCCTAAAGATAGATCTATTGGGCCTAACGAACCCCATCCAAAGTACCGGATGCTTTGGTACTTCGAATTCATTTTTATCATGTCCGAAGGATTTCCCGGAATGATAGGGGTTATTCTTATATGCATCTTGTTAATGTCGGTTACCAGGTGTTCACTATATGAATGATTTTTATCTATATGTATGGGATGTATATTGAAATATGAAATCTTGTAGTCTATTATTATGATTTGATAATATATAGGTTAAACCTATAACTCACCAACATTTTTATTGACATTTTAAGCATGTTTATTCTCAGGTGATTATTAAGAGCTTCCGCTGTTGCTTACTAAAATAAGGACAAGATTTGGAGTCCATGCTTGTATGATATTATGTAAAAACTGCATTCAAGAAACTTATTTTTGATGTAATATATTCTTATTGTAAACCATTATGTAATGGTCATGTGTAAACGGTATATTTTAGATTATCATTATTTGATAATCTACGTTATGCTTTTTAAACCTTTATAGATAAATTAAAGGTTATGGTTGTTTTAAAAATGAATGCAGTCTTTGAAAAACGTCTCATATAGAGGTCAAAACCTCGTGACGAAATCAATTAATATGGAACGTTTATAATCAATATGAACGGGACATTTCAGTTGGTATCCAAGCGTTGGTCTTAGAGAACCAGAATATTTGCATTAGTGTGTCTTATCGAATTTGTTAGGATTCATTAGTGAGTCTGGACTTCGACCGTGTTTTTCTTCAAAAACGATTGCTTAACATTTTTTTGTTGGAAACTATATATTATTAACATGTAAATATTATATAATATATTAATCTCTTAATGTGTTTGATATTGTGTGATAGATGTCTACCTCTAGTACAAATCCCATTGATTCACCTAATAATAATGAAGAGTCGAATATATTTTGGGAAGATTCACAAATTCCCGAAGAGGAACCGGAAGAGGAGGAACCGGAAGAGGAGGAACCGGAAGAAGAGGAACCACAAGAGGAGGAACCGGAAGAGGAGGAACCGGAAGAAGAGGTTCCGGAGGAAGAAATATTGATACCTATAGTAAATTGATTAAATAAAAGAAAATCCTCAACTAACGGACCAAAGTAAATAATGGTCAATGGTGTTTCCGCTAAGGAAGCAAAATATTGGGAAGATTACCAATTCTTGGATGAATCGAATCCCGATGAGGATTCCGAGGATGTTATAGAAATTACCCTGACCCAATTTAAAGAGGCAAAAGAAAATAATAAGGGAAAAGGTATAAAAATAGAGAAACCCGATTCCAACCCCGATGAACTTTATATGTATCGACAACATCCGTATTTCCTAAAATGTAATAATAACCCGGGAACCTCTAAACCACCAGGTTTTTCTAAACCATTGTGGAAAATGACAGCTCGTATTAGGGGAGCACCAAATATCCCTAGAAAATTAGCGAAACGAACTAAGTCCGAAGAAGAAGAAACAAGCGAGTCGGAATAAAGGGTTGTAATCATGCGGTGTAATATATGTAATATAAGTGTGCTTGTACTTTTATGTTGTATGTAAAAAAAAAGAAATTGCTTGTATTATTTGATAATTAACTTTTACAAATCTAATCCTCGTCTGTTTTACAGTATAAAAACACAATGGACGTTAAGGATAGACGACTAAAAATTTTAGAAGACCTACCCGGAGACATGATTGATGAAATCTTGTCTAAAGTTGGTCAGAATTCGTCGGCACAATTATTTACGGCGAAATTAGTTTGTAGAACATTTGATGAAAGTTCCAAGAATTCCTTAGTTTATAAAAGGCTTTCCTTTGAAAGTTGGGGTATATCACATTGGGGAGACCGTAAGCTACGCCGTGTTTTCTTTAAAGCATTAAATGCGGGGAACACTAGTGCAATTTTACGCTACAGATTAAGAACCTATTTTGACTCAACTTATCCCAACATAGGACTTCGTGAATTAGAAAGAGCTTCTAACATGCAACATAAAGAAGCATGTTATGCTTATGGGTTAGTGATGTTCGCTTCTCACCAAAGTGAGAAAAAGAACATCGGATTACAATTATTAAATAAAATATTCCCACAAGTAACGGACTCAGTAGTTGGGGTGAGAAATAAGGTTTTTAGATTGTTACGGGGCTGTTGGGCATTACGAAGCCCTCGTCCCTTTGACGATGTTACAACATGCTGTCTTATCAACGGCAACAACAGTTATGTTCCACAAAACCAAGGATGGGAAGTAGTCTTAGTAAAACCAGAATGCATGATTTGTTTCTGGATTTATGAACTACGTGTCTTTATTTCCTTTGCTGAACAACTTGCGTATTAACTAGATTTATCTTCAAAACTGTCCTGTATCAAAGTGTACTATATTTCATGTTATATGTAATATAGCGAAGTTGTAAGTTTGAAGAATATTTGTATGTGATATATTATTATAATCAGTTTTTCATATGGAATTGTAGTAGTTGAGTTGTATATTAGCTACTACGTATGAACTTACCGGGTAGGTAGTACCCGAATTTAAACTTATAAAACGCTAATATGAAGAAAAAGCTTTTATAAATGAGTTCATATTATGCTACGAAATACTATTGACTACTCTTAATATTCTGTATGTTGGCTATTTTGAAGGAAATGGCACCGACTACTCGACACACCATGAATATGAGCGAAGAGGAATTTCGTACCTTTCTTGCTGCAAACATAGCCGTAGTACAGGCTGCGCTACATACCAACAATAACTATGAATCTAGCAATGCAGCTAACGGCGCAAGAAATCGTGTAGGATGCTCCTACAAAGAATTCACTGCCTGCAAACCTTTGGAATTTGATGGAACCGAAGGACCAATTGGATTGAAACGGTGGACCGAGAAAGTCGAATCGGTATTTTCCATAAGTAAGTGTACTGAAGAGGACAAAGTTAAGTACGCTACACATACCTTCACGGGTACTGCATTAACATGGTGGAACACTTATCTAGAATAGGTGGGACAAGATGTTGCTTACGCACTACCGTGGTCAGCATTCAAACACTTAATGAACGAGCAGTACCATCCCAGAAACGAGGTCAATAAGCTCAAGGTAGAGCTTAGAGGGTTACGAACACAAGGGTTTGATATTACCATGTACGAACGACGATTCACAGAATTGTGCCTATTGTATCCGGGAGCGTTCGAAGATGAAGAAGAGAAAATTGACGCATTTGTAAAAGGGTTACCGGAAAGGATCCAAGAGGATATAAGTTCACAAGAGCCCGCCTCCATACAAAAGGCAAGTCGAATGGCTCATAAACTTATAAATCAAATTGAGGAAAGGATTAAAGAACAGGCGGTCGGAGAAGCCAATACGAAACAAGTCAAGAGGAAATGGGGAGAAACCAGTGACAAGGGTCACAATTTCAATAATCAACCCAACAATCACAACTACAATCGCACCAATTTTCGCAACAACAAGCGCAACAACAACAACCACCCCAGCAACAACTACAACAACCGTTTCAACAACAATAACAACCGCAACAACAACAATCCCAACAATAACAACAAGAGGCAGAAATTCTGCCAGAGATGTGAAGGATACCATCCAACTGTGCTCTGTACAGCAGTATGTACTAAGTGTAATAGAAAGGGCCATGGTGCGACAAAGTGCGAAATCTACGGATCAATGGCTAAGGGAACAAATAATGCCGGAACAAGTTATGCTGACATTGCCTGTTTCGGATGCGGGAAGAAGGGCCATTACAAAAATATGTGTCCAAATCAAGGGGATAATAATAGACAAGGCCGAGGAAGAGTCTTCAACATTAATGCGGTTGAAGCGCAGGAAGACCCGGAGCATGTTACGGGTACGTTTCTTATTGACAATACATCTGCTTATGTTTTATTTGATTCGGGTGCGGATAGAAGCTATATGAGTAAGGATTTCTGTGCTAAATTAAGTTGTCCATTGACGCCTTTCGATAATAAGTTTATACTAGAATTAGCAAACGGTAAATTAATTGCAGCAGATAATATATGTTGGAATCGAGAAATTAAACTGGGTAGTGAAACGTTTAAGATTGATTTGATACCAGTAGAGTTAGGGAGTTTTGATATTATAATCGGCATTGACTGGTTGAAAGATGTGAAAGCAGAGATTGTATGTTACAAAAATGCAATTCGCATTGTACGAGATGAAAGAAAACCCTTAATGGTGTACGGAGAAAAGAGCAACGCGAAGCTAAATCTTATTATTAATTTGAAGGCGCAAAAGCTAATAAGAAAGAGTTGCTATGCTGTTCTAGCACACGTCAAAAAAGTACAAACTGAAGAAAAGAGCATCAATGATGTTCCCGTCGCAAAAGAATTTCCTGATGTATTTCCGAAAGAATTACAGGGATTACCTCCACATCGATCCGTTGAATTTCAAATAGACCTTGTACCAGGAGCTGCACCAATAGCTCGTACTCCATACAGACTCGCACCCAGAGAAATGAAAGAATTACAAAGTCAGTTACAGGAACTTTTAGAGCGTGGTTTCATTCGACCAAGTACATCACCATGGGGAGCTCCTGTTTTGTTTGTCAAAAAGAAGGATGGTACATTCAGGTTGTGTATCGACTACCGAGAGTTGAACAAACTTACCATCAAGAACCGTTGCCCACTACCGAGAATCGATGACTTATTTGATCAACTACAAGGCTCGTCGGTTTATTCGAAGATCGATTTACGTTTCGGATATCATCAAATGCGGGTAAAGGAGGATGATATTCCGAAGACTACTTTCAGGACGCGATACGGTCATTATGAGTTTATGGTTATGCCGTTTGGTTTGACTAACGCACCAGCTATGTTTATGGACCTCATTAACAGAGTGTGTGGACCATATCTCGGCAATTTTGTCATTGTCTTCATCGATGACATACTTATTTACTCAAAGAATGATCAAGAGCATGAAGAACATTTGAGGAAAGTACTGGAATTGTTGAGGAAAGAAAAACTGTACGCTAAGTTTTCAAAGTGTGCATTTTGGTTGAAAGAAGTTCAATTCCTCGGACATGTTATGAGCAAAGAAGGTATTCAGGTTGATCCGGCAAAGATTGAAACCGTTGTAAACTGGAAAACCCCGAAAACTCCGAAGCATATACGTCAATTTTTAGGATTGGCTGGTTACTACAAAAGATTCATCCAAGATTTTTCCAAAATAACAAAACCCTTGACTGCATTAACGCATAAAGGAAAGAAATTTGAATGGAAGGATGAATAGGAGGAAGCGTTCCAATTTTTGAAGAAAAAGCTAACTACGGCACCTATATTGTCATTGCCTGAAGGAATGATGATTTTGTGATATATTGTGACGCCTCAAAGCAAGGTCTCGGTTGTGTATTAATGCAACGAACGAAAGTAATTGCTTATGCGTCTACACATTTGAAGATTCACGAGCAGATTATACGACGCATGATTTGGAATTAGGCGCGGTTGTTTTTGCATTAAAGACTTGGAGGCACTACTTATATGGGGTCAAAAGTATTATATATACCGACCACAAAAGTCTCCAACATATATTTGATCAGAAACAACTAAACATGAGGCAGCGTAGGTGGATTGAATTATTAAATGACTACGACTTTGAGATTCGTTACCACCCGGGGAAGGCAAATGTGGTAGCTGACGCTTTGAGTAGAAAGGACAGAGAACCTATACGGGTAAAAGCTATGAACATAATTGTTCGTACTAACCTTACTACTCAAATAAAGGAGGCGCAACAGGGGATTGTAAAAGAAGGAAAGTTGAAGAATGAGATACCCAAAGGATCGGAGAAACATCTTAAAATTCGGGAAGATGGAACCCGATATAGGACTGATAGAATTTGGGTACCAAAGTTTGGAGATGTGAGAGAAATGGTACTTAAGGAAGCACATAAAACCAGATACTCAATACATCTTGGAGCAGGAAAAATGTACAAAGATCTCAAGAAATACTTTTAGTGGCCGGGTATGAAAGCCGATATTACTAAATATGTAGGAGAATGTTTGACGTGTTCAAAGGTCAAAACTGAACATCAGAAACCATCAGGTCTACTCCAACAACCTGAAATCCCAGAATGGAAATGGAAAAACATTACCATGGATTTCATTACTAAATTGCCAAGGACTGCAAGTGGTTATGATACTATTTGGGTAATAGTCGATCGTCTCACCAAGTCAGCACACTTCCTGCCAATGAGAAGATGACAAAATGTAGAAGTTAGCACGTCTATACTTGAAGGAAGTTGTCTCCAGACATGGAATACCAGTCTCTATAATCTCTGATAGGGATGTCAGATTTGTTTCAAGGTTTTGGCAGACACTGCAACAAGCATTGGGGACTCGTCTAGACATGATTACTGCTTATCATCCACAAACTGATGGCAGAGTGAAAGGACGATACAGACCCTTGAAGACATGCTACGAGCATGTGTTATCGATTTCGGAAACAGTTGGGATCGACACCTACCGTTTGCAGAATTTTCCTACAACAACAGTTATCATTAGAGCATTGAGATGGCGCCGTTTGAGGCACTTTATGGTAGAAAGTGCAGGTCTCCAATTTGTTGGAGTGAAGTGGGGGATAGACAGATTACAGGTCCGGAGATAATACAAGAAACTACCGAGAAAATCATCCAAATTCAACAACGATTGAAAACCGCACAGAGTCGACAAAAGAGCTATACGGACAGTAAAAGAAAAGATATAGAATTTAAGATTGGAGAGATGGTCATGCTTAAGGTTTCACCTTGGAAAGGCATTGTTCGATTTGGTAAACGGGGGAAACTAAATCCAAGGTACATTGGACCATTCAAGATTATAGATCGTGTCGGACCAGTAGCTTACCAACTGGAGTTACCTCAACAACTTGCGGCTATACATAACACTTTTCATGTCTCAAATTTGAAGAAATATTTTGCTAAAGAAGATCTCACTATTTCGTTAGACGAAATCCAAATCAACGAAAAACTTCAATTCGTCGAAGAACCCGTCGAAATAATGGATCGTGAGGTTAAAAGACTTAAGCAAAACAAGATACCAATTATTAAAGTTCGATGGAATGCTCATAGAGGACCTGAGTTCACCTGGGAATGAGAAGATCAGATGAAGAAGAAATACCAGCACTTATTTCCAGAAGATACGTCAACACCTCCAACTGCTTAAAATTTCGGGACGAAATTTATTTAACTGGTAGGTACTGTAGTGACCCGAAATTTTCCACGTTTATATATATTAAATAAAATTGTTATTTACATGATTAAGTGTTTCTAACATGTTAAGCAATCAAACTTGTTAAGACTTGATTAATTGAAATAGGTTTCATATAGACAATTGACCACCCAAGTTGACAGGTGATTCACGAACGTTAAAACTTGTAAAAACTATATGATGACATATATATGATTATATATATAGTTAATATGATATTATGATAAGTAATATCTTATTAGGTATTTTAACAATGAGTTATATACATAAAATTGAGTTTATTTAATTAAGAAACTCGAAACGGTATATATAACGATTATCGTTATAACAACGTCTTACTAAATACATATGAATCATATTAAGATATTGATATACTATGTTTAATCATGATAAATTATAAGTAAACATATCATTAAGTGTATTAACAATGAACTACATATGTAAAAACAAGACTACTAACTTAATGATTTCGAAACGAGACATATATGTAACGATTATTGTTTTAACAACATTTAACTGTATATATATCATACTAAGATATATTAATATATCATAATATTATGATAATGTAATAATTTAACATCTCATTAGATATAATAAACATTGGGTTAACAACATTTAACTTGATCGTTAACTTAAAGGTTTCAAATCAACATTTACATGTAACGACTAACGATGACTTAACGACTCAGTTAAAATGTATATACATGTAGTGTTTTAATATGTATTCATACACTTTTGAAAGACTTCAAGACACTTATAAAAATACTTCTACTTA
This sequence comes from Rutidosis leptorrhynchoides, assembly GCF_046630445.1. Classification (NCBI taxonomy): domain Eukaryota; kingdom Viridiplantae; phylum Streptophyta; class Magnoliopsida; order Asterales; family Asteraceae; genus Rutidosis; species Rutidosis leptorrhynchoides. Next base: position 173,970,233 of record NC_092333.1, read on the forward strand.
ACAAAAATGCTTACAATTACATCCTCGTTCAGTTTCATCAACAATTCTACACGTATGCACCTGTATTCGTACTCGAACAATACACAGCTTTTAGATGTATGTACTATTGGTATATACACTCTAATTATCAGCTCTTAGCAGCCCATGTGAGTCACCTAACACATGGGGGAACCATCATTTGGCAACTAGCATGAAATATCTCATAAAATTACAAAAATATTAGTAATCATTCATGACTTATTTACATGTAAACAAAATTACACATCCTTTATATCTAATCCATATACCAACGACCAAAAACACCTACAAACACTTTCATTATTCCATTACCTTCATCTAATTGATCTCTCTCAAGTTCTATCTTCAAGTTCTAAGTGTTCTTCATAAATTCTATAAGTTCTAGTTTCATAAAATCAAGAATACTTCCAAGTTTGCTAGCTTACTTCCAATCTTGTAAAGTGATCATCCAACTTCAAAAAATATTTCTTATTTATAGTAAGATATCTTTCTAATACAAGGTAATACTCATATTCAAACTTTGATTCAATTTCTATAACTATAACAATCTTATTTCGAGTGGAAATCTTACTTGAACTTGTTTTCGTGTCATGATTATGCTTCAAGAACATTCAAGCCATCCAAGGATCTTTTGAAGCTAGATCTATTTTTCTCATTTCCAGTAGGTTTATCCACAAAACCTGAGGTAGTAATGATGTTCATAATATCATTCGATTCATATATATAAAACTACCTTATTCGAAGGTTTAAACTTGAAATCACTAGAACATAGTTTAGTTAATTCTAAACTTGTTCGCAAACAAAAGTTAATCCTTCTAACATGACTTTTAAAATCAACTAAACAAATGTTCTATATCTATATGATATGCTGACTTAATGATTTAAAACCTGGAAACACGAAAAACACCGTAAAACCGGACATATGTCGTCGTAGTAACACTGCGGGTTGTTTTGGGTTTGATAATTAAAAACTATGATAAACTTTGATTTAAAAGTTGTTCTTCTGGAAAAATGATTTTTCTTATGAACATGAAACTATATCCAAAAATCATGGCTAAACTCAAAGTGGAAGTATGTTTTTCAAAATGGTCATCAAGACGTCGTTCTTTCGACTGAAATGACTACCTCTTACAAAAATGACTTGTAACTTATATTTCTGACTATAAACCTATACATTTTCTGTTTAGATTCATAAAATAGAGTTCAATATGAAACCATAGCAATTTCATTCACTCAAAACGGATTTAAAACGAAGAAGTTATGGGTAAAACAAAATTGGATATTTTTTGATTGTTGTAGCTACGGGAAATATTGTAACAAATCTATATAAATCATATCCTAGCTAACTCATATTGTATTATACATGTATTCTAATATATTATGTAATCCTGGGATACTATAGACACGTATGCAAATGTTTTGACATATCATATCGACCCATGTATATATATTATTTGGAACAACCATAGACACTCTATATGCAGTAATGTTGGAGTTAGCTATACAGGGTTGAGGTTGATTCCAAAAATATATATACTTTGAGTTGTGATCTAGCCTGAGACGTGTATACACTGGGTCGTGGATTGATTCAAGGTAATATATATCAATTTATTTCTGTACATCTAACTGTGGACAAGTAGTTGTAGGTTACTAACGAGGACAGCTGACTTAATAAACTTAAAACAATAAAATGTATTAAAAATGTTATAAATATATTTTGAACATACTTTGATATATATGTACATATTTGTTATAGGTTCGTGAATCGACCAGTGGCCAAGTCTTACTTCCCGGCGAAGTAAAAACTGTGAAAGTGAGTTATAGTCCCACTTTTAAAATCTAATATTTTGGGATGAGAATACATGCAGTTTTATAAATATTTTATGAAATAGACACAAGTAAATGAAACTATATTATATGGGTGAATGATTGAAGCCGAATATGCCCCTTTTGCTTGGTAGCCTAAGAATTAGTAAACTGATCTACTAATTAACGCGAATCCTAAAGATAGATCTATTGGGCCTAACGAACCCCATCCAAAGTATCGGATGCTTTAGTACTTTGAATTCATTTTTATCATGTCCGAAGGATTTCCCGGAATGATAGGGGATATTCTTATATGCATCTTGTTAATGTCGGTTACCAGGTGTTCATCATATGAATGATTTTTATCTCTATGTATGGGATGCATATTGAAATATGAAATCTTGTGGTCTATTATTATGATTTGATAATATATAGGTTAAACCTATAACTCACCAACATTTTTGTTGACGTTTTAAGCATGTTTATTCTCAGGTGATTATTAAGAGCTTCCGCTATTGCATATTAAAATAAGGACAAGATTTGGAGTTCATGCTTGTATGATATTATGTAAAAACTGCATTCAAGAAACTTATTTTTAATGTAATATATTCTTATTGTAAACCATTATGTAATGGTCATGTGTAAACGGTATATTTTAGATTATCATTATTTGATAATCTACGTAATGCTTTTTAAACCTTTATAGATAAAATAAAGGTTAGGGTTGTTTTAAAAATGAATGCAGTCTTTGAAAAACATCTCATATAGAGGTCAAAACCTCGTGAAGAAATCAATTAATATGGAACGTTTATAATCAATATGAACGGGACATTTCAGCATGTATTCTCATCCCAAAAATATTAGATTTTAAAAATGGGACTATAACTCACTTTCACAGATTTTTACTTCGTCGGAAAGTAAGACTTGGCCACTGATCGATTCACTAACCTATAACAAATATGTACATATATATCAAAGTATGTTCAAAATATATTTACAACATTTAATATGTTTTAATGTTTTAAGTTCTGTTAAGTCAGCTGTCCTCGTTAGTAACTTACAACTAGTTATCCACAGTTAGATGTACAGAAATAAATCGATATATATTATCTTGAATCAATCCACGACCCAGTGTATACATGTCTCAGGCTAGATCACAACTCAAAGTATATATATTTTTGGGATCAACCTCAACCCTGTATAGCTAACTGAAACATTACTGCATATAGAGTGTCCAGGGTTGTTCCAAATAATATATATACATGGGTCGATATGATATGTCAAAACATTTGTATACGTGTCTATGGTATCCCAAGATTACATAATATATTAGAATACATGTATAATATAATATGAGTTAGCTAGGATATGATTAATATAGATTTGTTACCAATTTTCACGTAGCTACAACAAGCAAAATTATCCAATCTTGTTTTACCCATAACTTCTTCGTTTTAAATCCGTTTTGAGTGATTCAAGTTGCTATGGTTTCATATTGAACTTAAGTTTATGAATATAAACATAAAAAGTATAAGTTTATACTCGTAAATATAGGTTACAAGTCATTTTTGTAAAGGTAGTCATTTCAGTCGAAAGAACGACGTCTAGATGACCATTTTGGAAAACATACTTTCACTTTGAGTTTAACCATGATTTATGGATATAGTTTCATGTTCATAAGAAAAATCATTTTCCCATAAGAACAACTTTTAAATCAAAGTTTATCATAGTTTTTAATTAACTAACCCAAAACAGCCCGCGGTGTTACTACGACGGCGTATATCCTGTTTTACGGTGTTTTTCGTATTTTCAAGTTTTATATCATTAAGTTAGCATATCATATAGATATAGAACATGTGTCTAGTTGATTTTAAAAGTTAAGTTAGAAGGATTAACTTTTGTTTGCGAACAAGTTTAGAATTAACTAAACTATGTTCTAGTGATTACAAGTTTAAACCTCTGAATACGATAGTTTTATATATATGATTCAAATGATGTTATGAACATCATTACTACCTCAAGTTTTGTGGATAAACCTACTGAAAATGAGAAAAATATATCTATCTTCAAAGGATCCTTGGATGGCTTGAAAGTTCTTGATGCAAAATCATGACACGAAAACAAGTTCAAGTAAGATTTCCACTCGAAATAAGATTGTTATAGTTATAGAAATTGAATCAAAGTTTGAATATGAGCACTACCTTGTATTAGAGAGATATCTTACTGTAAATAATAAAGATTTCTTGAGGTTGGATGATCACTTGAAATGGATTTGCAAGATTGAAAGTAAGCTAGCAAACTTGGAAGTGTTGTTGGTGTGTTCTTGAGTAGTTATTTTGTATCTTGTTTTATGTATGGATTTATGAACTAGATTGAGCTAGATTTTGATGAAGATAATGAAGAACACTTAGAAAAAAGGAAGAACACTTGAGAGAGAGTAATTTGATTCAAGAAAATTGAAATGGAAATGTGTTTGTGGTTCCTCTAGTTCACGTGAAATTAGAGGTTCCATATAGGCTCTATTAGTTTGTAATTTTGTGAGATATTTCATGCTAGATGTTAAATGATGGTTCCCACATGGTTAGGTGACTCACATGGGCTTCAAAAAGCTGATCATTGGAGTGTATATAACAATAATAGATACATTTAGAAGCTGTGTATTGTACGAGTACAAATACGAGTGCATACGAGTAGAATTGTTGATGAAAATGAATGAGGATGTAATTGTAAGCATTTTTGTTAAATAGAAGTATTTTGAGAAGTGTCTTGAAGTATTTCAAAAGTGTATGAATACATATTAAAACACTACATGTATATACATTTTAACTGAGTCGTTAAGTCATCGTTAGTCGTTACATGTAAATGTTGTTTTGAAACCTTTAAGTTAACGATCTTGTTAAATGTTGTTAACCCATTGTTTATTATATCTAATGAGATGTTAAATTATTATATTATCATGATAATATGATGTATTAATATATCTTAATATGATATATATACATTTAAATGTCGTTACAACGATAATCATTACATATATGTCTCGTTTCGAAACCCTTAAGTTAGTAGTCTTGTTTTTACATATGTAATTCATTGTTAATATACTTAATGATATGTTTACTTATCAATTATCATATTTAAACATAGTGTAACAATATCTTAATATGATTCATATGTATTTAATAAGACGTTGTTATAACGATAATCGTTATATATATCGTTTCGAGTTTCTTAATTAAATAAACTCATTTTTATGTATATCACTCATTGTTAATATACTTAGTGAGATACTTACTTATCATAATATCATGTTAACTATATATATATCCATATATATGTCATCATACATTTTTTACAAGTTTTAACGTTCGTGAATCACCGGTCAACTTGGGTGGTCAATTGTCTATATGAAACCTATTTCAATTAATCAAGTCTTAAGAAGTTTGATTGCTTAACATGTTGGAAACACTTAATCATGTAAATATCAATTTCATTTAATATATATATATATATATATATATATATATATATATATATATATATATATATATATATATATATATATATATATATATATATATATATATATATATATAAACATGGAAAATTTCGGGTCACTACAGTACCTACCCGTTAAATAAATTTCGTCCCGAAATATTAAGCAGTTGGAGGTGTTGTTGACGTATCTTCTGGAAATAAGTGCGGGTATTTCTTCTTCATCTGATCTTCTTGTTCCCAGGTGAACTCAGGTCCTCTACGATCATTACATTGAACCTTAACAATTGGTATCTTGTTTTGCTTAAGTCTTTTAACCTCACGATCCATTATTTCGACGGGTTCTTCGATGAATTGAAGTTTTTCGTTGATTTGGATTTCGTTGTAATGGAATAGTGAGATCTTATTTAGCAAAACATTTCTTCAAATTCGAGACATGGAAAGTGTTATGTACAGCCGCGAGTTGTTGAGGTAACTCAAGTCGTTAAGCTACTGGTCTGACACGATCAATAATCTTGAATGGTCCAATATACCTTGGATTTAATTTCCCTCGTTTACTAAATTGAACAACACCTTTCCAAGGTACAACTTTAAGCATGACCATCTCTCGAATTTTGAATTCTATATGTTTTCTTTAATGTCAGCGTAGCTCTTTTGTCGACTTTAGGCGGTTTTTAACCGTTGTTGAATTTGGATGATCTTCTCGGTAGTTTCTTGTATTATCTCCGGACCCGTAATCTGTCTATCCCCCACTTGACTCCGATAAATCGGAGACCTGCACTTTCTACCATAAAGTGCTTCAAACATCGCCATCTCGATGCTTGAATGGTAGTTGTTGTTGTAGGAAAATCTGCTAACGGAAGGTGTCGATCCCAACTGTTTCCGAAATCAATAACACATGCTCGTAGCATGTCTTCAAGCGTTTGTATCGTCCTTTCGCTCTGCCCATCATTTTGTGGATGATAAGCAGTACTCATGTCTAGACGAGTTCCTAATGCTTGCTGTAATGTCTGCCAGAATCTTGAAATAAATCTGCCATCCCTATCAGATATAATAGAGATTGGTATTCCATGTCTGGAGACGACTTCTTTCAAATACAGTCGTGCTAACTTCTCCATCTTGTCACCTTCTCTTATTGGCAGGAAGTGTGCTGATTTGGTGAGATGATCAACTATTACCCAAATAGTATCGAAACCACTTGCAGTCCTTGGCAATTTAGTGATGAAATCCATGGTAATGTTTTCCCATTTCCATTCCGGGATTTCGGGTTGTTAAAGTAGACCTGATGGTTTCTGATGCTCCGATTTGACCTTAGAACACGTTAAACATTCTCCTACGTATTTAGCAACATCGACTTTCATACCCGGCCACCAAAAATGTTTCTTGAGATCCTTGTACATCTTCCCCATTGCAGGATGTATTGAGTATCTGGTTTTATGAGCTTCTCTAAGTACCACTTCTCTCATATCTCCAAATTTTGGTACCCAAATTCTTACAGCCCTAAACCGGGTTCCGTCTTCCCGAATATTAAGATGCTTCTCCAATCCTTTGGGTATTTCATCCTTTAAATTTCTCTCTTTTAAAACTCCTTGTTGCGCCTCCTTTATTTGAGTAGTAAGGTTAGTGCGAATCATAATATTCATAGCTTTTACTCGAATGGGTTCTCTGTCCTTTCTGCTCAAGGCGTCGGCTACCACATTTGCCTTCCTCGGGTGGTAACGAATTTCAAAGTCGTAGTCATTCAATAATTCAATCCACCTGCGCTGCCTCATGTTCAGTTGTTTCTGATTAAATATGTGTTGAAGACTTTTGTGGTCAGTATATATAATACTTTTGACCCCATATAATTAGTGCCTCCAAGTATTTAATGAAAAATCAACAGCACCTAATTCCAAATCATGCGTCGTGTAATTCTGCTCGTGAATCTTCAATTGTCTAGACGCATAAGCAATTACTTTCGTTCATTGCATTAATACACAACTGAGACCTTGCTTTGAGGCGTCACAATATATCAAAAAATCATCATTCCCTTCATGTAATGATAATATATGTGCCGTAGTTAACTTTTTCTTCAACAATTGAAACGCTTTTTCTTGTTCATCCTTCCATTCAAATTTCCTCCCTTTATACGTTAATGCAGTCAAGGGTTTTGCTATTTTGGAAAAATCTTGGATGAATCTCCTGTAATAACCAGCTAGCCCTAAAAATTGGCGTATGTGTTTCGGAGTTTTCGGGATTTCCCACTTTTCAACGGTTTAAATCTTTGCTGGATCCACCTGAATACCTTCTTTGTTCACTATATGACCGAGGAATTGAACTTCTTCCAACCAAAATGCACACTTTGAAAACTTAGCGTACAGTTTCTCTTTCCTTAATAACTCTAGCACTTTTCTCAAATGTTCTTCGTGCTCTTGGTCATTCTTTGAGTAAATAAGTATGTCATCGATGAAAATAATGACAAACTCGTCAAGGTATGGTCCACACACTCAGTTCATGAGGTCCATGAACACAGCTGGTGCGTTAGTCAACCCAAACGGCATAACCATAAACTCGAAATGACCGTAACGCGTCCTAAAAGCAGTATTTGGAATATCATCCTCCTTCACCCGCATTTGATGATACCCAGAAATCAATATTTGAATAAACCGACGAGCCTTGTAGTTGATCAAATAAATCATCGATTCTCGGTAGTGGGTAGTGGTTCTTGATGGTAAGTTTATTCAACTCTCGGTAGTCGATACACAACCTAAATGTACCATCCTTCTTCTTGACAAACAAAATAGGAGCTCCCCACGGTGATGTGCTTGGTTGAATGAAACCACGCTCTAAAAGTTCCTGTAACTGACTTTGTAATTCTTTCATTTCGCTGGGTGCGAGTCTGTATGGAGCACGAGCTATTGGTGCAGCTCCTGGTACAAGGTCTATTTGAAATTCAACGGATCGATGTGGGGGTAATCCCGGTAATTCTTTCGGAAATACATCGGGAAATTCTTTTGCGACGGGAACATCACTGATGTTCTTTTCTTCAGGTTTAACTTCCTTGATGTATGCTAGAATGATGTAACAACCTTTTCTTATTAGTTTTTGCACCTTCAAACTACTAATAAGATTTAATTTCGCGTTGTTCTTTTCTCCGTACACCATTAAAGGTTTTCCTTTTTCACGCATAATGCGAATCGCATTTTTGTAACAAACGTCCTATGCTCTTACCTTTTTCAACCAGTCCATGCCAATTATTATATCAAAACTCCCTAACTCGACTAGTATTAAATCAATTTTAAACGTTTCATCCCCCAGTTTAATTTCTCTATCCCGACATATATTATCTGCTAAATTAATTTACCGTTTGCTAATTCGAGTAAAAATTTACTATCCAAAGGCGTCAATGGGCAACTTAATTTAGCACAAAAAACTCTACTCATATAGCTTCTATCCACACTCGAATCAAATAAAACATAAGCAGATTTATTGTCAATAAGAAACGTACCCGTAACAAGCTCCGCGTCTTCCTGCGCTTCTGCCGTATTAATATTGAAAACTCTTCCGCGGCCCTGCCCATTAGTATTCCCCTGATTTGGGTAATTACTTCTAATGTGGCCCGGTTTTCCACATCCATAACAAACAAAGGAGGCATTACTTGTTTCGACACTATTTGTTCCTTTAGTTTTGTTAAACTTTGGTCCGTAGACCTCACACTTTCTCGCACCATGGCCAGTTCTTTTACACTTGGTGCAAAATGTCGTACAGAACTCATTCTGGTGGTACTCTTCACACCTTTGCCATTTTTGGTTTTTGTTGCCATTGTTGTTGTTGAGATTGTTGTTGGGATTTTTATTGTTGTTGAAACGATTGTTGTAGTTGTTGTTGTTGTTGGGACGTTTGTTGTAGTTATTGTTAGGATTGCGGTTATTGTTGCAGTTGTTATGATTGTTATTGTGATTATGGTTGTGATTGTTGTTGTTGTTGTTGTTGTTGTTGTATTGGTGACCCTTGTCACTGGTTTCTTCCCACTTTCTCTTGAGTTGTTTCGTGTTGGCTTCTTCAGCAACCTGCTCTTTAATTCTTCCCTCAATCTGATTTATGATTTTATGAGCCATTTGACTTGCCTTTTGTATGGAAGCGGGATCGTTTGAACTCACATCTTCTTGAATCCTTACTGGTAACCCTTTTACAAATGCGTCGATCTTCTCTTCTTCATCTTCGAACACTCCCGGACACAATAGGCACAACTCTGTGAATCGTCGTTCATATGTGGTAATGTCGAACCCTTGTGTTCGTAACTCTCTAAGTTCTACCTTGAGCTTATCGACTTCGTTTCTAGGACGGTACTGCTCGTTCATCAATTGCTTGAATGTCAACCACGGTAGTGCGTAAGCAGCATTTTGTCCTACCTGTTCAAGATAGGTGTTCCACCACGTTAATGCAGTACCTGTGAAGGTATGCGTAGCGTACTTAACTTTGTCCTCTTCAGTACACTTACTTATGGCAAACACCGATTCGACTTTCTCGATCCACCGTTTCAATCCAATTGGTCCTTCGGTTCCATCAAATTCCAAAGGTTTGCAGGCAGTGAATTCTTTGTAGGAGCATCCTACACGATTTCTTGTGAAATTAGTTCCACTGCTAGATCCAGAGTTATTGTTATTTTGCATCGCAGCTTGTACTGCGGCTATGTTCGTAGCAAGGAAAACACGGAAATCTTCCTCACTCATATTCAAGTTCTGACGAGTTGTCGGTGCCATTTCCTTCAAAAATAGCCAAAAGAATTGAGTTAATCATATAGAATTTAAGAGTAGTCAATAGTATTTCGTAGCATTATATGAACTTATTTATAAAAGCTTTTTCTTCATATTAGCATTTTATAGTTTTAATTCGGGTAGTACCTACCCGTTAAGTTCATACTTACTAGCTACTATACAACTCAACTACTACGCTTCTATATGAAAAACTTATTACAATAATATTTCGCGTTCAAATTTTATACAATATTTTACAAACTTACAATACCGCTATTATACATATAGGATGAAATATAGCACATAATAACTTTACTACTCGGCAGCTATAAAGGCAATTCTAGTTAATACGCAAGTTGTTCAGCAAAAGAAATAAAGACACGTAATTCATAAGTCCAGAAACAAGTCATGCATTCTGGTTTTACTAAGACGACTTCCCATCCTTGGTCTTGTGGAAAGTAACCGTTATGATCATTGGCTATGCAGCATGTTGTAATGTCGTCAAAAGGACGAGGGTTTTGTAATGTCCAACAGCCCCGTAATAATCTAAAAACCTTGTTTCTCACCCCAACTACTGAATCCGTCACTTGTGGGAAGGTTTTATTTAAAAGTTGTAATCCGATGTTCTTTTTCTCACTTTGGTAAGAAGCGAACATCACTAACCCGTAAGTATAACATGCTTCTTTATGTTGCATGTTAAAAGCTCTCTCTAACTCACGAAATCCTATGTTGGGATATGTTGAGTCAAAATAGGTTCTTAACCCGTAGCGTAAAATTGCATTTGGGTTCCCCGCATTTAACGCTTTAAAGAAAACACGGCGTAACTTACGGTCTCCCCAATGTGATATACCCCACCTATCAAAGGAAATCCTTTTATAAACTAAGGCATTTCTGAAAAGTCTTTCAAATGTTTGTGATAGTGCTACAAATGAACATATATTTAGGCACAATATCCTTCCAATATGTAAAGCTTTTAGTTGTAATTGTTCTATTTTTATGTAATATTCGTTTAAATAAATAAGTGCGAAGACAAAAGAAGAAAACGACGATTTGAAGACGCAAATGACCAAAAAGCTCAAATGTACAAGATATAATTCAAGTGGTTCAATTTAATGATGAGAAACGTCTAAAAATTACAAGGTTGCAAGCCGCGGAACGCAAAGTGCAAGATATCTACGCGTACGAAAAGACATTCGAAAATCCAGAACCGGTACATAAACCGAGCATCAACGCGCGAGTCATCGGACCAAAAATTACAAGTCTACTATGCACAAAAATATAATATAATATATATAAAATTATATATATTATATTATATATTATTATATAACGTCGACAAGCAAGAAAACAAAATAATGTGAGTTGTCCCCGTTGGCCATGCGATCGCATGGCCTGGAAGCACAAATCTCATTTGATCGCATGGCCCTCAGGATCAGTTCACATCTATAAAAGCCAGCGAATTCTGCTCGATGTACACACCATTTTTCATTTATTTTTTTTCATTCTCTTTAAACATAATATATATTATATAATTTTAATTTAAGTTAATTTTAATAATAAAGTTATGGTTTAGTTGGGTTATTGTAAGAAATGTTTTACGGGTTCTAAAGTCGAAACTCTGTCCGTATAACGCTACGCGATTAATCACCACTATAAGCTATATTCTTCCTTTTTCAATTAATGTCTCGTAACTAAGTTATTATTATGCTTATTTGAGCCAAAGTAATCGTGATGTTATACTAAATATTAAGACGGGGTTATTAGATTTTGTACCATAATTAAGGTTTGGAAAAAAGACCGACATTTGTGGACATTGGACTATTGACTATTAATAGATAGGGGGTATTGTCTAATCGAATGACAACTTATTAGAATCTGTCGAACCTATCTTCAAATTAGTTAATCTAATAATTATTAAAATGATTATGTATGTTCTATTTAGTGACGTTTATACGACATCTTTTACGATCATTTATTTAATTATTCGGGTTGGGTAATTAATTATTCATTCTGATCAAGTGGGTAAATTAATATTCATATATTCATATCTCATTAAAACAGGGGTAGATTACATACAAGGATAATTGGTGTAATTGTTAACAAAGTAATAAAACCTTGGATTACACGCAGTCGATAACCTGGTGTAATCATTAAACCAAGTATTAAAACCTTGTTACAGTTCGAATCCCTAATTAGTTGAAATATTTGACTTCAGGAATAAGGTTAATTTGACGAGCATTTTATAATTATGACCGATGGACTATTATGGACAAAAACTAAATAGGTATCAAATAATCCAGGACAAAGGACAATTAACCCGGGTAACAATTAATCAAAACGTCAAACATCATGATTACGGAAGTTTAAATAAGCATAATACTTTTATTTCATATTTCATCATACCTTTATTTACTGTCATTTTAATTACTGCAATTTACTTTATCGCAATTTAAATTCTGTCATTTATATCATCGTCATTTATCTTTACGCTTTATTTAAAATCGACAAACCGGACATTAAACGGTAAACCCCCTTTTATAATAATAATATTAATACAAATATAGTTTTAAAAATATAGCGTTAAACTTGGTTAGTTCCCTGCGGAACGAACCGGACTTACTAAAAACTACACTACTGTACGATTAGGTACACTGCCTATTAGTGTTGTAGCAAGGTTTAGGTATATCCACTCTATAAATAAATAAAAAAACTTGTGTAATTTCGTCGTATTTCGTAATAAACAATAATAGTATTTCGTACAACTCCGCTCGCACATCAAGTTTTTGGCGCCGCTGCCGGAGAACGCCGAAGCGAAACGTGATATAATAAAAAGATTTTTATTAAGTTTTAATTTCTTTCTGTAAAAATACGTTTTAAATATTAAAAATACAAAAATATAAAAAGAAAAACGAAATTTATATATTTTTAAGAGTTTGTTTAAAATATAAAGTTTTTCTATTTCTATTTTAGTTTTTAAAAAAAAAAATTAAGTTTTTATTTATTTTATATAAATAAATTAAAAACAGAAAAAAAAAAAAAAAAAAAAAATTAAACGGGCTACACTGTAGCAGCCCAACAATGGGCCTGGTACCCGAAGACATGCGACCACATGGGATTCCAACACACAATCCATGCGATCACATGGATTGATTTGACAACCCAGGAACCTCAGCCAACGAATTAGGGTTACGGTGTATTAATTATTAATAATTATTATTATTAATTAATTATAATTAGGGTTTTTAATTTAATAATAATTAGTTTTAGTTTTATTTAATTTGTAATATTTAGTTTAAAGTAGTTTTATTAATTAATAAATTGATACTTTTATACAATAAATAATATAAAAATAATATTTATATAAAAATTGTATTTTTATAACTTTAAGCTTATTTTTATTTTTATATCTTTTTATTAGTTTAATTTGTAATTTATATTTATCATTTGTAATTAGTTTTAAGTGTAGTATTTTGCCGTAGTTATTTTTATTTCTAAATTTTTAGGCTTTGCCGTAAAATCCCTTAAGTGCTTTTTCTTTAGACTAAGATTTAGGTGCTTTAAAATTTTGCGACTTCGCTTATCGCTTTAGTTTTAAATAAATTTTAGAGCATTTTTAAGTTATTGCCGTTTTGAATTTAGAATTCTTTTTAAGCTTTAATACCTTTAGACATAAGTTTTAATTTTTAGTTTTTAAACTTTTAAAGTTTTGACGCTGCATTTTATTATTTTTCGACTTTTAATTTTCGACGCTTATTTTTTTCGACCTTTTATTTTTTGACGTTTTCCGACGCACTCTTTTTCTTTCTTATTTCTCGACGCTCTAGTTTTTAGGACATAGAATTTTCTATTTCTTCTCTAAAATTTCAAAACGAAAAATTATTTTAAGCAGTTAAATTGATAGACATCCAAATTTTCTGGTTCGTAGTAATAGTTGGATTTGTTAGTGGCGAGTTGTGGGCTTCCGATTTAAAGGGTCCTGGCTACCTGCTACATCTATTGGCTATTCGAAACATGGGCAAAATCAGAAAAGTCTATTAATTTGATAACTTATATAATTTTTATATTTATAACTAATAGGATATTCAGTGAATGCACCGAGCAAAACGTTCACCACCTTTCATACGTTCACCACCTGTAACTCGATCAAGACATCTAGCCAATATTGTCGCCGTTGATTTTTCTTTAGAATCATCATCTAGTCGACCAAGTACTCCAACTCAAAATCCTGATAATCCATTTTTTGAACCCGACCTCACAATTGAGAATCCGGAGGATATTCAGGGACAATTCAGAGATCCTAAACCACTAATCATTCCTCCTGAACCACAAATTACTCATCCAGAGATTGTCGAGGAAGAAACCATTAAGTCGGAATTCTCTAGTGATTCAGATTCAACAAATTCAATTATGGAAGTAACAGAACCTCTAAGTATGGAAGATCGAATGAGAGCCACACGCACAGGCCAAGGTCACGCCATTATTAAGCCAGACATTAATGCGCCAGATTATGAAATCAAAGGACAAATCCTACACATGGTAACTAATCAATGTCAATATAATGGTACGCCAAAAGAAGATCCAAACGGACATCTTCGAACCTTTAATAGGATCTGTACTCTATTCAAAATCAGAGAAGTTGAGGATGAACAGATCTATCTCATGTTATTTCCCTGGACTTTAAAGGGAGAAGCCAAAGATTGGTTAGAATCATTACCTGAAGGGGCGATTGACACATGGGATGTGTTAGTTGAAAAATTTCTTAAACAATTCTTTCCGACATCAAAAGCCGTGAGACTTCAAGGAGAAATTGTTACATTCATGCAGAAGCCAAATGAAACTCTATATGAGGCGTGGACAAGATTCGGAAAATTGTTGAGAGGATGTCCTCAACACGGTTTAGATACTTATCAAATAGTACAAATATTCTACCAAGGTGTCGACGTTGCTATACGAAAAGACATCGATATAGCTGCTGGTGGTTCCATTATGAAGAAAACCGCAACTGAAGCTTACAAAATCATTGATAACACTGCCTCCCACTCTCATGAGTGGCATCAGGAAAAAGATATTTTTCGTTCATCTAAAGCGGCTAGAGCCGATTCTAGCAATGACTTTGATTCCATTTTCGCAAAAATAGATGCTTTCGAGAGACGAATGAAAAAGATGAATAAAGATATTCACTCAATACGAATCAGTTGTGAGCAATGCGGTGGACCACACTTAACGAAAGATTGTCACATCGAGCAAACGATGGAATAACGTGAGAATGTTTCCTACATGAACCAAAGGCCGGGAAATAATTATCAAAATAATTATCAACCGCCAAGGCCAAACTTCAATCGAAATCAAAACATTCTTTACAATCCAAATGGACCAAACAATAACTCGTACAACCAACAAGGTCCGAATAACCAACCCACTCAAAACAACAATTTCAATCAACAAAAACCTAGCTTGTATAAACCACCACAACAAACCGAAGAGAAAAATCCAAATCTAGAAGAAATGATGGAAAAGCTAATGGAATCTCAAACACAATTTATTACATCTCAAACCCAAACAAATGAGAGGTTTGATCTGTCATTAAGAACTCAACAAGCTTCCATTTTGAATCTAGAAAAACACGTAGGTACTCTTGCTAGCATGATGAGTGAGAGGGAACAAGGAAAGCTACTGAGTAATACTGACGTAAATCCTCGGAATGAGAATGTTAATATGGTCTCAACGAATTCCGAAAAATCAGCACCAGAAGATGGGAAGGTTTTAGATGTGAGTAACGATGAAGAAGTTACAACACTACCACCACCCGAGTATGTAAAGCCAGTAGTGGAACTATACAGACCACCCATCCCGTTTCTAAGAAAAGGAGTTGAGTATGAGCAAGTAATAGGTAATAAAGTTTGTAATACCGCTGAAAGAAGAATAAGAATAAGAAAGTACAAGAAACAAAAACCGTAAAAGTAAACCCGGTGAAGACAGTTCCACCGAAACCTCCACCCAGGTTGGGTGATCCGGGTGAATTTATTGTTCCTTGTCTACTTAGTGATTGTGTCATGTATGATGCACTAGCAGATTTAGGTGCGAGTGTGAGTGTTATGCCTCTTTCATTATATAAGAGATTAGGAGTAGGTGAGTTCAGTCCAACGAAAATGAGTGTTAGACTCTTTGATCAAACCATTAAGCACTCAGTTGGAATTGCTGACAACCTACCCGTTCATGTAGGTAATTTAACCTTTCTAGTCGAATTTATTGTCATTGACATAGAAGAGGACCCAAACATTCCTCTAATTTTAGGTCGACCATTCTTAGCGTCCACCGGGGCGTTATTTGATGTAAGAGAGGGTAGAATGACAATTAGTAATGATGAAAAATCGTTCACCTTTGTAAGTCGAAAGTCTAAATCTCCACCAATCAAAACCGTTGAACCAACAAAAATGATTGGTAAGAACCATATTGTTTTACCAACTCCAACGGTAGTGCTTAACAATAATAAAACGCCTAAGTGTGGGGAACATGAAGTAACACCTAATGATAACTTGATAACAAAGAACCCCGTTGTTGATACGAAATTAAATGACTCCGTTATTAACAGTTCAATGAAGAAACTTATTAAACGGATTCGTGATGCTAGAACCAAGGGGAACTTTAAGTTATGTAACCGGTTAGTATCCAATCTATCGCCTAAAGAAAAGGCGAAACTAGTTGAATTTGTGGATGTTACATAGGAATCCGACCAATGGCTTAAAGCAAAAGTCACAGATATGCAAATTGATTATGGTCCAAAAGAAATTGACGATGAAGTTAATCACAATTTCGACACCACAGCTACCTAAGTGTGGGGATATTCAAATGTTCTAAAAAGAAAACGCTGTCTAGAGTTAGTTGTTCTGTTCTCGTGTAGTTCCGAGAATGGAATCCGATTGGTCTTTTCCACTAGCAGACGCTAAAGAACTAGTTTTCTCCCTCCATTCTGAATTTTTGTTTTGTAGGTTTTGTATGAAATTAATATGCTTTTTAAATTTAAGTTTTGTGTGATTTTAAAAAAAAAAATTTACTATATTTCATTAAGTTTTAAAAAATGATTTCTAAAATTCATCGTAAGTTGAAGACTAGGTCATGGAACTGAAATTGCTTTACCCGAGGGCGGGACGAAAAATTTTATTATCATTATTTTAATATTATTGATCTAAAGTATACAAAAAAAATTAAAAAACCCAAAAATCTTTGCTTCTAAAACAATCGCTTTAACGACAAATTTTAAATTTTGTCGAGGGACGGACTAGGTAAACATACCAAAACTACCTAAAGTAAAAGGAAACAAAATTTTAAAAAAATTATTCAAATTGTTTTAATAAATAAAAGGTTTTTATAATATATATATATATATATATATATATATATATATATATATATATATATATATATATATATATATATATTATATATGTTTGTAGTTTATCTTATGTACAAAACATGGTAAAACAGCGCATTTTCAAAGACTGTCATTAAAGTTCATCAAAACTACTAATTTTGACGATAAGACGCAAAACATATGTGAAATTACAACAAAAGGAATGAACGATGAGGCGCGCCATCTATCATTCGACGCCCTTAGTAATTACAAACTAGGTATTTTTAATCACTTTTCTACACTAATCACTGAAAGGACCCGTTCATATACATTATAAACGATTCACAATAGTTGATTACATCGCGAGGTATTTGACCTCTATATGATACATTTTACAAACATTGCATTTGTTTTTAAAAGACAAACTTTCTTTACATCGAAAATTGACAGGCATGTATACCATTTCATAATATCCACTATTCAACTATAAATTGACTTAATAATAATAATCTTTAATGAACTCAATGACTTGAATGCAACGTTCTTCGAAATATGCCATGAAAGACTCCAATTAATATCTTTAAAATGAGCAAATGCACAGCGGAAGATTTCTTTAACACCTGAGAATAAACATGCTTTAAAGTGTCAACCAAAAGGTTGGTGAGTTCATTAGTTTATCATAATCATTTATTTCCATCATTTTAATAGACCACAAGAATTGCATTTCCAGTTCTCATAAATATACGTCCCATGCATAGAGACAAAAATAATCATTCATATGGTGAACACCTGGTAACCGACATTAACTAGATACATATAAGAATATCCCCTATCATTCCGGGATCCTCCTTCGGACATGATATAAATTTCGAAGTACTAAAGCATCCGGTACTTTGGATGGGGTTTGTTAGGCCCAATAGATCTATCTTTAGAATTCGCGTCAATTAGGGTGTCTGTTCCCTAATTCTTAGATTACCAGACTTTAATAAAAAGGGGCATATTAGATTTCGATAATTCAACCATAGAATGTAGTTTCAATTACTTGTGTCTATTTCGTCAAACATTTATAAAAGCGCATGTATTCTCAGTCCCAAAAATATAAAGGGTAAAAAGGCAAATGAAACTCACCATACTGTATTTCGTAGTGAAAATACATATAACGTCATTGAACAAGTGCAAGGTTGGCCTCGGATTCACGAACCTAAATTAATTATATATAATTATATGTTGGTCAATATTTGTCTAACAATTAGGTCAGGTCATAGTGTACCACAATCCTAATGCTCGAGACTAATATGCAAAAGTCAACAAAAGTCAATTTGACTCAAAATGATTTCCAAAATTTATACATGATTATAATATATTTTAAATATCGTCATTTTATATTTTTAAATATTTTTAAAAGATTTATTAGAGTAAATAATATAATTCATTTATTAATAAATAAAATTTTATATTAAAATTTATATAATAAAATATAATTTTATATATATTAAGTAATAAAATTTATAGGGTTCATTTAATATCATAAAGATAATATGATAGGTATTATTAAAGTAATTTATTACACGTAGTAAAATATGTTTGTATTACATATTTATTTGATAAATAATATCTATAATGTTAGTAAGTAAAAGTTGTATTATTTTGTAATAATAATTATTATTATAAAAATATCAATATTTATAATTACTAAGGTGATATTATGATAAAACGATAATTCTAATTATGATAACTTTAATATTTACGATAATTTTTAATATTATCTTTAAAATAATAATTCTATTTAAAATGATAATAAAAATGATATTTTATAGTAACAATGACATTTCTATTAAAATGATAATTTTTGTTAAAATGATAATTTTTGTTAAAATGATAGTTTTGATACTAACGATACTTTTAATAATAATAGTAATGATAAAAATAATAAGAACGATAATTTTATCTAAATCAATATCTTATAATATTTTAATTTCATCATGAAACTCTTACCCATTATTTCCTAATCGTTTCGTTTAATAGCTTTTAATCGTCTTTTATATCGTGTTCATAATAATGATAATAATAGTAATCAAAATAATTAGGTGTTACAAATATTTGTTTTAATTACACTAATATTAATAATGATAGTTACTATAACATTATTAACGATAATACTAATAATTATCATAATGATAATATAGTAATAATAATAATAACAATAACAATAACTATTTTTAAATAATGATATATATATTAATAATGATAATAATAATAATAATACCAATAATAATAATAATAATAATTGGATAATAATAATAATACTAATTATAACTTTAACGATAATAACGATAGTAATAAAAAAAATAACAATTTTTAATGATAAATCCCTTTTATTGATAAAGATAATAATAATGATAATAAGATAAAACTAGAACGACGATAAAAACGACGATAATAATAATCATTTTTAATAAAAATATCGAAAATTCAATTGATTATAACTTCTAATCCGTTCATCGAAACCATTCGATATCTAAAGAAAAAGTTCTTAATTTTTCGCTAGCTTTCTAAGGACATGCATATCTTATACCTTATCTCAACCGCAAGTGTAACTAATTCAAGATTCAACCTAACCTGTCTAAGGGCAATATAAAAAGTACAAGCATGCATAATCCTAAATACTCGAGCACTAGTCAGGGATACACTATTAGTATTTAAAAGTTAAATTATGAGTACTCACGTATCAATATTGAGATTCAATATTGCAGGAAAGGTACGTAGACGCAACGGAAATGATAAACACTATATTGACCTCACGAGCATACCCATGAACCATACTCAATCACCTCCATAGCTATAACCCATAATTTCCTTAATCCTATCCCACTCGAAAAACAATTTCGAAATCACTCGGACAGCACTCCGTCGTAATATTTTATGTATACTAATAATATCTTGAAATAATACGGAGTAAATATATATATGTAAATCGATTGAGAGAGTTTAGAGAAAAATATTTTCAAGTTTCTATGAAATAATGAAACCTATTGAATTCTATTTATAATAGATTTTTGAATTATTAAAGTGAATTATTAAAGTATGAATTATTAAAGTGAATTATTAAAGTATGAATTATTAAAGTATGAATTATTAAAGTGAATTATTAAAGTATGAATTATTAAAGTGAATTATTAAAGTATGAATTATTAAAGTGAATTATTAAAGTTAAAGTAAAGTAAAAATAAAGTAAAGGTAAAGTTTAAGTATAGTAAAAGTATAAAACTACATAATACGTATAATACGCGTATAAATATATATAATATTAATTTAAATCATTATATATATTTAATAAAATAAAATATAAATATCGTTATCTTTATCATACTAGTTAAGTAATGAGTTGTCAAAAGTGGTTCTAGATATTTATAAAAGTTATATACGTTTTAATAATAAAGTTCTTTTTAAGCTGAAAACGTTTTTGTACGTTTGAAACTAAATAGATCAATCGAGTCTTTTTGAGATTCAATCTTCCACTATCCTTTGTCTAGTTCTCAATGATTAACAATTTATTCTTATTTATAAATCACTTTACTATTTTCCGAATATTGTTAAAATAGAAAGATTTCTCAAATCAACGTGGGCCTTTCAACAGAGACTTGTAATCATAATTCAATATATCTGATAATTCAATCATTTGATCTTATCTTCTAATTCCATTGATAAACATTTTGAAACATATACAATCATATAAAGTATTTAATCTAATATTTTGTTTACGTTTCAAGTTATAATATATATACACATATACATATATAATCATATTCGTTTAATGGTTCGTGAATCGTTGGAACTTGGTCGAGGTTGAATGAATGTATGAACATAGTTTAAAATTCTTGAAATTTAACTTAACAAATATTGTTTATCGTGTCAGAAACATATAAAGATTAAAGTTTAAATTTGGTTGGAAATTTCCGGGTTGTCACAGTACCTACCCGCTAAAGAAATTTCGTCCCGAAATTTGAGTGGAAAGGTCGTGAATGATAATAAGTATGTTTTCATGATGCATACGGGCTGAAAATTAGAGTTTTATTATCAGCGAATAATTTGGATAAACAATCCATTTATATGAAGAGTACGAATGAAGCTAACATAGAAGAGTGAAATGAGTAAGTGTAGATTCATCTTATCATTTAACGTAGATATGATTGATTTCCAGATTTCAAGGGATTTGAAGAAAATCTTTGTAATAAGATTTGATTCTCCGGTAACAAAGGGAATTAGGATCCGCTTTAAATGCGATCGTCCATTTTAATTGTTCTGTCGGAAATTTTCTTATAAATTCACCTCCTTCATTTTCTTACAACTCACACCTTCTGTTGATGCATTTTATGCAAGTCCCTAGACATCTACCCACGTCCATTGCAGGTACAACAGTTTACAGGCCACCATGATCGTTCGTTATTATCCTATCCATGTTTGTATGTGGTAACAGGAATTGCAGGAACGAGATTTGGATGTTTGACTATGTTAGACTTAGTCAGATGTCCGAGTGAAGCCTCACTCGTACGGCTGACAGGCTCATACGCACGGTTGATGCTGAGCTAAGTCACAATCACAACCTAAATGAGAAGACACGAGTGAGTGATCACCCGTACGGCTGATGAAGCCAACTCATATGTGTGATGGATGAATCGTGCGGGTGAGTCAATAGCAGGGGTATATAAAGTCTTATGTTCTTCATTTTAGGTTAAGCCTCTCATTTGTTACACACACTCAGATCTGGTGAGCTCCTCCGATTCTCTCTCAACCCAAATCACCCAGCTGGTGAATAATAGCTCTAAGTGTTGATCTAATCACAATTGATTTAGTTATGGTATGACTAAATTAATCCCAAAAAGCTTAACATATTCACTAGAGGGTTTGATTCACTTATTCCGTCATTGTGTGAGTTAAATCTGTTGATTTCTAAGTTCCTAATCATGTTTCATCACATTCTATTCTTTCCCCCTCAACTCATATTTTAAAGTATTCATCAATATGCTCCATCCAGTTCTGATTCTCGATATACTTCTAACTTTCATATCGGTCATTCTTCTTTTTCATCTACCGCCAGAAGAATCTATTTACTTCTACTATACTCTTGGGTTTATAGTGCTTCTACTTCTCCCGTGTCTTTATATTGCTATATGCATCGATATATATGGTTTATAACTTTTGGTTTGTCGTTGGGCTTTATATCTTCCCTTATATTTCAAAGTCTCTGTTTCTATCTTCTATAATCATTGTCATTCACAGTTAATGCTCTCTTTTATTTGCTGCAATTTATACTCCAATTTCTATTTCGGAGTTTTGTCCTTTCGTTTCTTCTTCTTGCGATTAAGCACCGCTTGTAATGGTCCAGAATTTGCAGATGTGAATTTTGGAATGAACATTGTTAATGTTCTAGGAAGAAAATTGTAATGGCACGATCTTGACTTGTCAAATTACCAGAATACCTCAGAAAAAGCCGAATCATCAAGAAATATTTTCTTGATATTTTAGAGGTTAAATAGAATACAAGAGTCGTATAACATGGCAAATGATGATGTTATGATCTGTGAATCATCACGTTCCATTTAGAAACTCAGCATGAATTACTGTAATTTAATCACGTTGATCAAGTGTCATTATATTATACTAACTCATGCTTCAGTTTCCAACATTACTTCAAAAATATTCATATTTTAAACTCAAAGGTTTACAGAGTATAGGAACTAAACAGTTTCCTTTTTGATGTAATACAGATAGCGCAAAGAGATAAATGATTCCAGATAAGAATAGTTATGGAAATATCTTCAGAAATATGGAGGATATTTATAATGAAAGATACGATGATATCTTAGAATTTCTAATATCAGAGGATGATGAAGTATGTTGTCTGTAAGGGTTTAGTGTCAGGAGCAAGGTATTCGTTAATAACTTCAACAGACACTGAATCATTTGGATTCTTTGAAGGCAAGTTCAGTCTTTGTGATTTGTCCACAGCCTCCTTCATACTTTGCTCAATCTGTTTTCCAGTTCCAAAACTTCTCTATTTCTGAGCTTTGCTAATACATTAATCTTTATCATCAAACTTTTTACTGCTAAGGTCATTTACAGTTTTTGTTACTTCATCAGCATTTCGAGAACTAGTTCGCGGTTCAGAGTGTTTTTCAGAAACTTGACATTCGAAGTATGTAAGCCTTGGAAATAGACGTTATGTATAATTGTTGGCGTCAACATGCTGTGAGATTTCAAAATACTGATTTCTAATTCCCAGTGATTCATAAGGAAATTCTTGTTACAAGAGGCAGATGAGTAAATGATGAGGTTTCGATAAATATAATGATTCTTCAGAATGCCCAAGATCAGTGAAGTTGTTGGTAAGTTTATTGCTAATGTGGTGGAATATGAAAGGTTCTCCGGTAACGATGACGAAAGGAAAACGTCTATATCAAGGTTATAATAAGACTGTTTCAACTGAAAAGTCGAAGTTGACTTGCTAAAGCTGTGACAAAACTGACTAATTTGAAAAGGAATTGCAAAGTTATTTTTGCTAATAAATGCCAAAGGGTCTGACACGGATACGTGTTAAATTATGACTCTGGTTTCGAGTGCTTTTCAGATGCAAGACTGTGGTTAATATGTGGTTGGATCATCATCTCGATTATTTATTATTTGAAGTGTCTTCAGGAATTTTGAAGGGTTTTGAACACAGATTGTAATCGTTAATATACATATGATGTTCTAACACAGTTTTGAAGTCAAAGTATAGCTTGTGAAAGATGTAAGGATCTAAGAGTGATGATTTCGGTCATATCTCGAGTTGAATTCTGAGATTTCAAAATCAGAATATGCAATTAAATTTTGAATGAGTATGGTTGTTTTGATTTCTATAAAAGAATATATATTGTTTGAGAAAATAGTGAGTATAGTTGATGATTGCTGAATCAGATTCGAAGAATGTAACATATTAATTGTGAATTTATATATCTCTCGGGTATTACCTACCCGTTAAAAAAATATTTCACAATTAATATTTTGTACAAAAGAATTTTTATTACAGTCTTTTTGAAAATATATATATATATATATATATATATATATATATATATATATATATATATATATATATATATATATATATATATATATATGTGTGTGTGTGTATATATATATGTGTATATATATATATATGTATATTTTCTTCAGATGTAATATCGATTTAATGAGTTAATATTAAATTAAACTCATTTAATTTACGGTTGAAACTAGAATTGAATAATCCCTTAAAGGCTTTAGAGATTACATAAGTATTACTTCAATAATATTGAAATTATGAATCAATACTTCGTTATTTGTTGGGGCATGATGTTGGTTTTCATTAAATTCTTGTGAACTTCGCAAAGTACGAATGTTGTTATCTGAAAAGTTTCGAGTACATTGATGACGAAAGTGTAAAATCAACATATATTTGAATAATACACTTGATTTATTATGAATTGGAATTTATTGAATTGAGACAGAGGTTGTAGTTAACGATAGTTAAGTTGCGGACGAAGGACGTGCATTATTGCATATTAGTAATATGAATTAATCGAGTAGTTAAGATTCACACATAATAGCTTAGTACGGAAAGATTTATTATGGTTTAAAGATTTATATATAAGATATACATATAAATCCTTCAGGGGAAATGAGTTAATTCTTCATAACTCGTTGATACAATATACTCGTTATTGATTCATAATGATGTCCGCGGTGATTCTTGAACTGACGGAGCTTGTGAGGTTATAGGTGCTGCTAATGCTGATGCTGACAACACTGACGATGCTGGTGATGCTGGCGGTACTGTTGATGCTGTTGGTAAAACAAGTCTAGTTTGTAAATCATGCACCATTCTGGTCAGGATTTCTTTTATCATTTCGGTCCACTCATCTGATTTATGGTTAGATCTAGAATAAGTAATCTCTAAAATTTTAGAGATTACATAATCACCGTAAAATATTTCTCCGATGAAGTCATGAATTAATACTTCATCGTTTGTTGTTGTTGGTCTTCCATGTTATTTATAGGACGTATGACCTTGATACTCGTGGGACAGATTGTGGAGTTGAGGGTTACGACGCGGTTGTGGTTGGGGGTGGTAATGGTACTGTTGACGTTGATGTTGGTGGTACTGATTATGCTGCTGGTGCTGCTGCTGGTGTTTGTAACCTTTGCACCATATTCTCCAAAGCCACTACCCGAGCGCGAAGCTCGTTGACTTCTTCTATTACACCGGGATGATTGTCGGTTCGGACAAGCGGATAAATAAAATCTAGAATTTGATGTAGTATATAATCGTGACGAGATACTCTGGAAATGAGAGAGAAAATAGTGTTTCGGACAGGTTCGCCGGTAAGTGCTTCAGGTTCTTCGTCAAGAGGACAATGTGGTGGATGGAAGGGATCACCTTCTTCTTGTCTCCAATGATTGAGGAGGCTACGAACCCATCCCCAATTCATCCAGAATAGGTGATGACTGATTGGTTGATCCATTCCGGTCACACTGCTTTCGGAGCTTGAGTGGGATTCCATTTCATAATCTGAGGAACTTGAACTAATGACGAATTCCATTTCGTACGATTGAATAAAGGTTTTTTCGATATGAAATGATTTTTCGGCTATCGAATGGTATTCTAATTACATAGAATATATATATATATATATATATATATATATATATATATATATATAGATCAAAAGATTTCGTAGATTACGGAGGACTTTGCGGGATATGTCAGGCAAAGTTTAAAGTAACAGATACGATAAGATATGATTTAGCAGATATGCTAAGATATGAATTTTTGTCTATACACTATTCATGCAATCAATGCAGCAAGACGTGTCTTAGACTAAAAATGATAAGCAGGTAATTTCCTGAGGATGATAAGTAGTTAATTTTCGACACAAAATGATAAGCAAAACATTTGACATGCAGACACGGTCGAAGTCCAGACTCACTAATGCATCCTATCGACTTATCAGTTAGACACACTAATGCAGACCTGGTTCGCTAAGACCACCGCTCTGATACCAACTGAAAGGACCCGTTCATATACATTATAAACGATTCACAATAGTTGATTACATCGCGAGGTATTTGACCTCTATATGATACATTTTACAAACATTGCATTTATTTTTAAAAGACAAACTTTCTTTACATCGAAAATTGACAGGCATGTATACCATTTCATAATATCTACTATTCAACTATAAATTGACTTAATAATAATAATCTTTAATGAACTCAATGACTTGAATGCAACGTTCTTCGAAATATGCCATGAAAGACTCCAATTAATATCTTTAAAATGAGCAAATGCACAGCGGAAGATTTCTTTAACACCTGAGAATAAACATGCTTTAAAGTGTCAACCAAAAGGTTGGTGAGTTCATTAGTTTATCATAATCATTTATTTCCATCATTTTAATAGACCACAAGAATTGCATTTCCAGTTCTCATAAATATACGTCCCATGCATAGAGACAAAAATAATCATTCATATGGTGAACACCTGGTAACCGACATTAACTAGATACATATAAGAATATCCCCTATCATTCCGGGATCCT
Organism: Rutidosis leptorrhynchoides; assembly: GCF_046630445.1. Classification (NCBI taxonomy): domain Eukaryota; kingdom Viridiplantae; phylum Streptophyta; class Magnoliopsida; order Asterales; family Asteraceae; genus Rutidosis; species Rutidosis leptorrhynchoides. The sequence goes on from NC_092333.1 coordinate 173,997,259, forward strand.
CCTTCGGACATGATATAAATTTCGAAGTACTAAAGCATCCGGTACTTTGGATGGGGTTTGTTAGGCCCAATAGATCTATCTTTAGGATTCGCGTCAATTAGGGTGTCTGTTCCCTAATTCTTAGATTACCAGACTTTAATAAAAAGGGGCATATTCGATTTCGATAATTCAACCATAGAATGTAGTTTCAATTACTTGTGTCTATTTCGTCAAACATTTATAAAAGCGCATGTATTCTCAGTCCCAAAAATATAAAGGGTAAAAAGGCAAATGAAACTCACCATACTGTATTTCGTAGTGAAAATACATATAACGTCATTGAACTAGTGCAAGGTTGGCCTCGGATTCACGAACCTAAATTAATTATATATAATTATATGTTGGTCAATATTTGTCTAACAATTAGGTCAGGTCATAGTGTACCACAATCCTAATGCTCGAGACTAATATACAAAAGTCAACAAAAGTCAATTTGACTCAAAATGATTTCCAAAATTTATACATGATTATAATATATTTTAAATTTCGTCGTTTTATATTTTTAAATATTTTTAAAAGATTTATTAGAGTAAATAATATAATTCATTTATTAATAAATAAAATTTTATATTAAAATTTATATAATAAAATATACTTTTATATATATTAAGTAATAAAATTTATAGGGTTCATTTAATATCATAAAGATAATATGATAGGTATTATTAAAGTAATTTATTACACGTAGTAAAATATGTTTGTATTACATATTTATTTGATAAATAATATCTATAATGTTAGTAAGTAAAAGTTGTATTATTTTGTAATAATAATTATTATTATAAAAATATCAATATTTATAATTACTAAGGTGATATTATGATAAAACGATAATTCTAATTATGATAACTTTAATATTTACGATAATTTTTAATATTATCTTTAAAATAATAATTCTATTTAAAATGATAATAAAAATGATATTTTATAGTAACAATGACATTTCTATTAAAATGATAATTTTTGTTAAAATGATAATTTTTGTTAAAATGATAGTTTTGATACTAACGATACTTTTAATAATAATAGTAATGATAAAAATAATAAGAACGATAATTTTTTCTAAATCAATATCTTATAATATTTTAATTTCATCATGAAACTCTTACCCATTATTTCCTAATCGTTTCGTTTAATAGCTTTTAATCGTCTTTTATATCGTGTTCATAATAATGATAATAATAGTAATCAAAATAATTAGGTGTTACAAATATTTGTTTTAATTACACTAATATTAATAATGATAGTTACTATAACATTATTAACGATAATACTAATAATTATCATAATGATAATATAGTAATAATAATAATAACAATAACAATAACTATTTTTAAATAATGATATATATATTAATAATGATAATAATAATAATAATACCAATAATAATAATAATAATAATTGGATAATAATAATAATACTAATTATAACTTTAACGATAATAACGATAGTAATAAAAAAAATAACAATTTTTAATGATAAATCCCTTTTATTGATAAAGATAATAATAATGATAATAAGATAAAACTAGAACGACGATAAAAACGACGATAATAATAATCATTTTTAATAAAAATATCGAAAATTCAATTGATTATAACTTCTAATCCGTTCATCGAAACCATTCGATATCTAAAGAAAAAGTTCTTAATTTTTCGCTAGCTTTCTAAGGACATGCATATCTTATAGCTTATCTCAACCGCAAGTGTAACTAATTCAAGATTCAACCTAACCTGCCTAAGGGCAATATCAAAAGTACAAGCATGCATAATCCTAAATACTCGAGCACTAGTCAGGGATACACTATTAGTATTTAAAAGTTAAATTATGAGTACTCACGTATCAATATTGAGATTCAATATTGCAGGAAAGGTACGTAGACGCAACGGAAATGATAAACACTATATTGACCTCACGAGCATACCCATGAACCATACTCAATCACCTCCATAGCTATAACCCATAATTTCCTTAATCCTATCCCACTCGAAAAACAATTTCGAAATCACTCGGACAGCACTCCGTCGTAATATTTTATGTATACTAATAATATCTTGAAATAATACGGAGTAAATATATATATGTAAATCGATTGAGAGAGTTTAGAGAAAAATATTTTCAAGTTTCTATGAAATAATGAAACCTATTGAATTCTATTTATAATAGATTTTTGAATTATTAAAGTGAATTATTAAAGTATGAATTATTAAAGTGAATTATTAAAGTATGAATTATTAAAGTATGAATTATTAAAGTGAATTATTAAAGTATGAATTATTAAAGTGAATTATTAAAGTATGAATTATTAAAGTGAATTATTAAAGTTAAAGTAAAGTAAAAATAAAGTAAAGGTAAAGTTTAAGTATAGTAAAAGTATAAAACTACATAATACGTATAATACGCGTATAAATATATATAATATTAATTTAAATCATTATATATATTTAATAAAATAAAATATAAATATCGTTATCTTTATCATACTAGTTAAGTAATGAGTTGTCAAAAGTGGTTCTAGATATTTATAAAAGTTATATACGTTTTAATAATAAAGTTCTTTTTAAACTGAAAACGTTTTTGTACGTTTGAAACTAAATAGATCAATCGAGTCTTTATGAGATTCAATCTTCCACTATCCTTTGTCTAGTTCTCAATGATTAACAATTTGTTCTTATTTATAAATCACTTTACTATTTTCCGAATATTGTTAAAATAGAAAGATTTCTCAAATCAACGTGGGCCTTTCAACAGAGACTTGTAATCATAATTCAATATATCTGATAATTCAATCATTTGATCTTATCTTCTAATTCCATTGATAAACATTTTGAAACAGATACAATCATATAAAGTATTTAATCTAATATTTTGTTTACGTTTCAAGTTATAATATATATACACATATACATATATAATCATATTCGTTTAATGGTTCGTGAATCGTTGGAACTTGGTCGAGGTTGAATGAATGTATGAACATAGTTTAAAATTCTTGAAATTTAACTTAACAAATATTATTTATCGTGTCAGAAACATATAAAGATTAAAGTTTAAATTTGGTTGGAAATTTCCGGGTTGTCACAATTACCCTCATGAATTCATAATTATAGTCTGATTTCATGCAAATGAGGGCATTGCATGATCTCAAGTGTAGGGAAGGGTTATAAATTCTCTCGGGTTTACACTTAGTTTAATTGCAAAATTTTGTGAAAATTTGAAAAATTTTCAACTAAATGAATTCAAAATCATGTTTATACATATTTATGAACGATAAAACTAGGTGTTAATGCCGAAATTATTGTTACCTCGGAGAGAACATAAATGGAGAAACAACCCAAAACGTTAGAATTCATTTAAAATGGAATAGAGGAGAATAAAAAGGCAAAGAAAAAAATAAATAAAAGCTAAGTGTGGGAAGAATTTACCAAGTTATTTAAAACACATATCACATATGTTTGTACAAGATTATTATAGGTACTTTTGTTTTGGACGATTTTAATCAGTTTTACCTAATTTACTGTAATATATTTGAAAGAAAGATGGATCTGCACGATAAATCAACTCCATCATTAAAAGGAAGTAAAGTCTTCCGAAAAAGACACGCGCTTCTTGATTTAGGTCAGGAAGTTGTCGTCCAGACCAGCTGTAGGTTGACGAAAAATCTAGAAAAGTCATCTCTAAAATCAGCAGGAAATCCACGGAACTCAGCATCAAATAGGGTCGCCAAGTGATCAGACTTATCCTAACCATGAGAGGATCTGTCTCGTAAAATGAGGAGGGCGCCGTGCAAATTAACTTGATAAGACTAATGAATCAGACCCCCAGAAAGGATAAACTCCTTAAAAGATTAAAAATTAGCTTTTAAGCCTGATATTACTCAATCCTTGAGATTGACTTTAAAGATTGAGAATTACAAACTCATGGAATTCGATGATATCTAAACTCGAGCTTGAACGAGAAAATATTTTGATCAAATTAAAACCGATTTGTTTTCTGAAAACCTATTTTCAATGCATTCATTACCATTGAACGTAAAATCCTAAGAATTCACCTGGAATTCATTAGGTCACCTGAACCAAATCGGGTGTCAACCGTAAGAACGGTGGTTGCATAGCATGGTCGAAGATAGGACCTTGTGCTAGCCCGAAAAATTATAGGGTGATCTTTACTATTACTCCTACAAAGGATAGTAATTGCATCTGACACGTTTTAGACCATGAACATCTGCATGTCATTAGACATTGCCTTAACAGTTGCTTGTTCAATGCTTTCCTTTACAACCGGATGGTAGTTTACCGAAAGGTAATATACGGAGCAAGTAAACTGGACGTGTTGCTTTCCCAATACAAGGTTAGCAAGTGGGTGACACAGAACCATAAGTTTTTAGCTAAAATTTTCAAATCTGAAACCCACAAAACCCACAAAAACATTTTGCAAACACCGGTGAAGGGTTATTCCGGAAAACTTATCTAGGGTAAAAGCTAGAATGAATTTTCAAAAGATCAAATGTTTTCATAAAGATCCAATTTCCTTAAAGGATCTAACCTTTTATAGTCATGTGGGAGTGCAAACCACATCGTTACTATCATTGTTCATACCGCCGTATCAAAATCACTGATGTAAAAAGTGTGAGAATAAAAAAGTGATTCGAGTGAAGTGTGATTTTATTTTAAGTTCTTTATTGCTTGAGGACAAGCAACACTCAAGTGTGGGGATATTTGATAGTGCTACAAATGAACATATATTTAGGCACAATATCCTTCCAATATGTAAAGCTTTTAGTTGTAGTTGTTCTATTTTTATGTAATATTCGTTTAAATAAATAAGTGCGAAGACAAAAGAAGAAAACGACGATTTGAAGACGCGAATGACCAAAAAGCTCAAATGTACAAGATATAATTCAAGTGGTTCAATTTAATGATGAGAAATGTCTAAAAATTACAAGAGTGCAAGCCGCAGAACGCAAAGTACAAGATATCTACGCGTACGAAAAGACGTTCGAAAATCCGGAACCGGGACATAAACCGAGCATCAACGCGCGAGTCGTCGGACCAAAAATTACAAGTCTACTATGCACAAGAATATAATATATATATATATATATATATAATTATATAAAATTATATATATTATATTATATATTATTATATAACGTCGACAAGCAAGAAAACAAAATAATGTGAGTTGTCCCAGCTGGCCATGCGATCGCATGGCCTGGAAGCACAAATCTCATGCGATTGCATGGCCCTCAGGATCAGTTCATATCTATAAAAGCCAGCGAATTCTGCTCGATGTACACACCATTTTTCATTTATTTTTTTCATTCTCTTTAAACATAATATATATTTATATTATATAATTTTAATTTAAGTTAATTTTAATAATAAAGATATGGTTTAGTTGGGTTATTGTAAGAAATGTTTTACGGGTTTTAAAGTCGAAACTCTGTCCGTATAACGCTACGCGATTAATCACCACTATAAGCTATGTTCTTCCTTTTTCAATTAATGTCTCGTAACTAAGTTATTATTATGCTTATTTGAGCCAAAGTAATCGTGATGTTAGACTAAATATTAAGACGGGGTTATTAGATTTTGTACCATAATTTAGGTTTGGACAAAAGACCGACACTTGTGGACATTGGACTATTGACTATTAATAGATAGGGGGTATTGTCTAATCGAATGACAACTCATTAGAATCTGTCGAACCTATATTCAAATTAGTTAATCTAATAATTATTAAAATGATTATGTATGTTCTATTTAGTGACATTTATACGACATCTTTTACGATCATTTATTTAATTATTCGGGTTGGGTAATTAATTATTCATTCTGATCAAGTGGGTAAATTAATATTCATATCTCATTAAAACAGGGGTGGATTACATACAAGGATAATTGGTGTAATTGTTAACAAAGTAATAAAACCTTGGATAACACGCAGTCGATAACCTGGTGTAATCATTAAACCAAGTATTAAAACCTTGTTACAGTTCGAATCCCTAATTAGTTGGAATATTTGACTTTGGGAATAAGGTTAATTTGACGAGCATTTTATAATTATGACTGATGGACTATTATGGACAAAAACCAAATAGGTATCAAATAATCCAGGACAAAGGACAATTAACCTGGGTAACAATTAATCAAAACGTCAAACATCATGATTACGGAAGTTTAAATAAGCATAATACTTTTATTTCATATTTCATCATACCTTTATTTACTGTGATTTTAATTACTGCAATTTACTTTATCGCAATTTAAATTCTGTCATTTATATTATCGTCATTTATCTTTACGCTTTATTTAAAATCGACAAACCGGTCATTAAACGGTAAACCCCCCTATTATAATAATAATATTAATACAAATATAGTTTTAAAAATATAGCGTTAAACTTGGTTAATTCCCTGCGGAACGAACCGGACTTACTAAAAACTACACTACTGTACGATTAGGTACACTGCCTATAAGTGTTGTAGCAAGGTTTAGGTATATCCATTCTATAAATAAATAAATAAAACTTGTGTAATTTCGTCGTATTTCGTAATAAACAATAATAGTATTTCGTACACCTCCGCTCGCACATCAGTTTGACAAGTTAATTTCACCATAACTAATTGTGCTGATGAATTCTGACCGACTTTGGACAAGATTTCATCAATCATATCCTCTGGTAGGTCTTCTAAAATATTCGGTTGTCTACCCTTAACGTCCATTTTGTGTTTTTATACTGTAAAATAGACAAGGATTAGATTCGTAAAAGATAATTAACAAATAATAAAAGCAATTTTTACATAGAACATAAAAGTACAAGTACACTACAATACATATAATACACAACATGATAACAACCCTCTAATCTGAATCACTGGTTTCTTCTTCTTCGGACTTGGTTCGTTTTCCTAATTTTCTAGGGATATAAGGTGTTCCTCTAATACGAGCTGTCGTTTTCCACAATGGTTTAGAAAAACCTGGTGGTTTAGAGGTTCCCGGGTTATTGTTACAATTTAGGAAATACAGATGTTGCTGATACATATAAAGTTCATCGGGGTCGGAATCAGGTTTCTCTATTTTTATACATTTTCTCTTATTATTTTCTTTTGCTTTATTAAATTGGGTCGAGGTAATTTCTATAACATCATCGGAATCCTCATCGAGATCAGATTCATCAGAAAATTGGTAATCTTCCCAATACTTTGCTTCCTCGGTGGAAACACCATTGACCATTACTAACTTTAGTCTATTGATTGAGGATTTTCTTTTATTTAATCGATTTACTGTAGGTATCAATATTTCTTCCTCCGGAACCTCTTCGTCTTCTGGTTCCTCCTCTTCCGGTTCCTCCTCTTCCGGTTCCTCTTCTTCCAGTTCTTCCTCTTTCGGTTCCTCTTCTTCCGGTTCCTCTTCGAGAATTTATGAATCTTCCCAAAATATATTCGACTCTTCATTATTATTAGATGAGTCGATGAGATTTGTACTAGTGGTAGACATCTATCACACAATATCAAACATATTAAGAGGTTAATATATCAAATAATATTTACATGCTAATAATATATAGTTTCCAACAAAAGTGTTAAGCAATCGTTTTTAAAGAAAACACGGTCGAAGTCCAGACTCACTAATGTATCCTAACAAACTCGATAAGACACACTAATGCAAATTTCTGGTTCTATAAGACCAACGCTCTGATATCAACTGAAATGTCCCATTCATATTGATTATAAACGTTCCATATTAATTGATTTCGTTGCGAGGTTTTCACCTCTATATGAGACATTTTTCAAAGACTGCATTCGTTTTTAAAACAAACCATAATCTTTATTTTATTGACAAGGTTAAAAGGACACCACCTAGATTATCCAGAAATGAAAATCTAAAAATATCACACTTACACACTACCAATACATATTGGTTTACAATATTAATATGTTACAACAAAGTAAATCTCGAATGAAGTTTTAAACAATATTATACAAACATGTTGACACCAAATCTTGTCCATATTTTAGCATGCAACAACGGAAGCTCTTAATAATCACATGAGAATAAACATGCTTTAAACGTCAACAAAAATGTTGGTGAGTTATAGGTTTAACCTATATATATCAAATCGTAATAATAATAGACCACAAGATTTCATCTTTCAATAATATACAATCTGTATAAAAATCATTTATATGGTGAACACCTGGTAACCGACATTAACAAGATGCATATAGAATATCCCCATCATTCTGGGACACCCATCGGACATGATAAACTCGAAGTACTAAAGCATTCCAAATTCCAGAATGGGGGTTGTTAGTTCTCGTAGATCTACCTTTAGGATTAGTGTCAATTAGGGGCCAGTTCCCTAATTCTTAGGCTACCAAGCTAAAAGGGGCATATTCGATTTCGATCATTCAACCATAAAATGTAATTTCACGTACTTGTGTCTATTTTGTAAAACATTTATAAAACTGCATGTATTCTCATCCCAAAAATATTAGATTTTAAAAGTGGGACTATAACTCACTTTCACATATTTTTACTTCGTCGGGAAGTAAGACTTGGCCACTGGTCGATTCACAAACCTATAACAAATATGTACATATATATCAAAGTATGTTCAAAATATATTTACAACATTTAATATGTTTTAATGTTTTAAGTTTATTAAGTCAGCTGTCCTCGTTAGTAACCTACAACTAGTTGTCCACAGTTAGATGTACAGAAATAAATCGAAATATATTATCTTGAATCAATCCACGACCCAGTGTATACACGTCTCAGGCTAGATCACAACTCAAAGTATATATATTTTTGGAATCAACCTCAACCCTGTATAGCTGACTCAAACATTACTGCATATAGAGTGTCTAGGGTTGTTCCAAATAATATATATACATGGGTCGATATGATATGTCAAAACATTTGCATACGTGTCTATGGTATCCCAAGATTACATAATATATTAGAATACATGTATAATACAATATGAGGTAGCTAGGATATGATTAATATAGATTTGTTACCAATTTTCACGTAGCTACAACAAGCAAAATTATCCAATCTTGTTTTACCCATAACTTCTTCGTTTTAAATCCGTTTTGAGTGATTCAAGTTGCTATGGTTTCATATTGAACTTAAGTTTATGAATCTAAACATAAAAAGTATAAGTTTATAGTCGGAAATATAGGTTACTAGTCGTTTTTGTAAAGGTAGTCATTTCAGTCGAAAGAACGACGTCTAGATGACCATTTTGGAAAACATACTTTCACTTTGAGTTTAACCATGATTTTTGGATATAGTTTCATGTTCATAAGAAAAATCATTTTCCCAGAAGAACAAATTTTAAATCAAAGTTTATCATAGTTTTTAATTAACTAACCCAAAACAGCCCGCGGTGTTACTACGACGGCGTATATCCGATTTTACGGTGTTTTTCGTGTTTTCAGGTTTTAAATCATTAAGTTAGCATATCATATAGATATAGAAAATGTGTCTAGTTGATTTTAAAATTTAAGTTAGAAGGATTAACTTTTGTTTGCGAACAAGTTTATAATTAACTAAACTATGTTCTAGTGATTACAAGTTTAAACTTCTGAATAAGATAGTTTTATATATATGATTTGAATGATGTTATGAACATCATTACTACCTCAAGTTTTGTGGATAAACCTACTAGAAATGAGAAAAATAGATCTATCTTCAAAGGATCCTTGGATGGCTTGAAAGTTCTTGAAGCAAAATCATGACACGAAAACAAGTTCAAGTAAGATTTCCACTTGAAATAAGATTGTTATAGTTATAGAAATTGAATCAAAGTTTGAATATGAGTACTACCTTGTATTAGAGAGATATCTTACTGTAAATAAGAAAGATTTCTTGAGGTTGGATGATCACTTAAAATGGATTTGCAAGATTGAAAGTAAGCTAGCAAACTTGGAAGTGTTGTTGGTGTGTTCTTGAGTAGTTGTTTTGTATCTTGGTTTATGTATGGATTTATGAACTAGATTGAGCTAGATTTTGATGAAGATGATGAAGAACACTTAGAACAAAGGAAGAACACTTGAGAGAGAGTAATTTGATTCAATAAAATTGAAATGGAAATGTGTTTATGGTTCCTCTAGTTCACGTGAAATTAGGGGTTCCATATATGCTCCATTAGTTTGTAATTTTGTGAGATATTTCATACTAGATGTTAAATGATGGTTCCCACATGGTTAGGTGACTCACATGAACTGCTAAGAGCTGATCATTGGAGTGTATATACCAATAGTAGATACATTTAGAAGCTGTGTATTGTACGAGTACAAATACGAGTGCATACGAGTAGAATTGTTGATGAAAACGAATGAGGATGTAATTGTAAGTATTTTTGTTAAATAGAAGTATTTTGAGAAATGTCTTGAAGTCTTTCAAAAGTGTATGAATACATATTAAAATACTACATGTATATACATTTTAACTGAGTCGTTAAGTCATCGTTAGTCGTTACATGTAAGTGTTGTTTTGAAACCTTTAAGTTAACGATCTTGTTAAATGTTGTTAACCCATTGTTTATTATATCTAATGAGATGTTAAATTATTATATTATCAAGATAATATGATGTATTAATATATCTTAATATGATATATATACATTTAAATGTCGTTACAACGATAATCGTTACATATATGTCTCGTTTCGAAACCCTTAAGTTAGTAGTCTTGTTTTTACATATGTAGTTCATTGTTAATATACTTAATGATATGTTTACTTATCAATTATCGTATTTAAACATAGTGTAATAATATCTTAATATGATTCATATGTATTTAGTAAGACGCTGTTATAACGATAATCGTTATATATATCGTTTCGAGTTTCTTAATTCAATAAACTCATTTTTATGTATATCACTCATTGTTAATATACTTAGTGGGATACTTACTTATCATAATATCATGTTAACTATATATATATATATATATATATATATATATATATATATATATATATATATATATATATATATATATATGTCATCATACAGTTTTAACGTTCGTGAATCACCGGTCAACTTGGGTGGTCAATTGTCTATATGAAACCTATTTCAATAGTCTTAACAAGTTTGATTGCTTAACATGTTGAAAACACTTAATCATGTAAATATCAATTTCATTTAATATATATATATAATATATATATATATATATATATATATATATATATATATATATATATATATATATATATATATATATATATATATATATATATATATATATAAACATGGAAAAGTTCGGGCACTACATCAGGTACGTCGGGTCAGACCCAACATTCACGTGGAATTGGGCCCGGGAACCAGCGGTCCGAACGGGTGCTGAGCTGAGTGAACTGATCTCCATATTAGCGAACCATCAATGCAATCGGAGCAACACTGATAGCTGGTCATGGTCGATGTCTTCATCGGGTAATTTCACTGTCAAACGCTTATGAAGTATTATCGATGATGAGCTAATTGCACCATGTGGGTCGACTTCTGACACCCTCCGTAATCGTCTCGTCCCAAAAAAACTGGAGATCTTCGTTTGGAGAACAATCAAAAACCGAATTCAGGTAAGATGTGAGCTCGATAAAAGAGGGATAGACCTCCATAGTGTAAGATGCCCATTATGCGACGATGACTTGGAAACGGTGGAACACTCGATTATTTTCTGTAAATTTTCTTTGGATCTTTGGAGTCGAGTTTATCAATGGTGGGGCTTGGGTAATTTTTCTAATCTAAGCGTTAATGAGGCTCTACGTGGCAACAATGGTGCGGTTATGTCTAATTTGGGTAAAAAGATATGGCAAGCAACGGAATGGGTTTGCGCGTATTACCTTTGGAAAAATCGCAACAACAAGGTGTTTCGCGGAAAAAGTTGGCCGGTGTCGGTCATGTTGAACGAGATTCAAGTCAAGGCTTTCGAGTGGATATCACATAGTCTAGGTGTGAAGAAGTTGGATTGGCTAACGTGGCTAAACAATCCGAACACGTTTTTATCATTATAGCAATAGTTGTTCATGTATTTTGAATATTCTGTGATAATTTTGTAGCTTGGGGTTTGTTTCCTCACAAACCCAATTTGTCATAGGCCTTCACTGTATTCGGGTCTGGGCATCCCTGGACCATTTCGTGTATTTTTTCCTATATTAATAAATTACTTCTCTTGCCTTTCAAAAAAAAAAAAAAAATTGAATAATGGTAGAGAAGTCTAAATGACACAAATATGTTTAAAATTTTCAATTTTCAATATAATAAAAGCAAAAGCAGAAGGGAATACGGTGTATCTAGTGTTGTGTTTGAACGTAAAGTGTGTTGAATTATTACATCCTTAAACTTAAAAAAATAATAATGTGATTCTATTTAATAGATTTTAATCCGAGGGACCAATGATCTTTATTGCCACGGGACCATGTTATAGCTCAAAATGTATATATATATTGGTATGTTTTTTTTATGATACGAGTTTTGAATTGCTGAATAAAAGTATGTAGTATTAAAGTCATGATAGTAACTTACCGTTGGACATATTAAATTATCATACTTTCTTATAAAACACTTTTTGACCCACAAAAAAAGTTGTATGTTTACTAAAGTTCAAACAGAGTGTATTTAGTTTAAAGATCCTACACCACATATGATGGGTATAATTAAGGATATTTGTTATAAAATATCTAGATTGTGTTATAAAATATCTAGATTGGATGTTAATTTTATTATTATTATTATATTTCTTGCATAGTAATATTTTATACTATAAATAGACATGTATGGTAACCATTTAAGGTGTACCATTTCTCTTGAAATATCAATATCAATATTTCTTCTCTCCTTCTTATCTCTTTTTCTCTCTTTGTTCTTATAACCATTAAAGGTAGTTATAAGCCTACTGAATTATAACACGTTATCAGCACGAAAAGCTTAGTGTAATTAAAAGATATCTCAAACGATCACGAATCACTAATCAAGGTATGAAATTATTAATAATTTTCAGACTCGAATATATCAAATTTTGGACTACTAACATTTATATTTATGTTATTTAAGTTATATATGGTCGGTTATACCACCTGAATTATATTTCTGTAATCTAACTTTTACTAACTTCACTAACATTTATATTTATGTTATTTAAGTTATATATGGTCGGTTATACCACCTGACTTATATTTCTGTAATCTAACTCTTACTAACTTCACTAACATTTATATTTATGTTATTTAAGTTATATATGGTCGGTTATACCACCTGAATTATATTTTCTGTAATCTAACTCTTATTAACTTCACTAACATTTATATTTATGTTAATAAGACCTCATGATTGTACGCAACACGTCATTTGACAACACGGTACTTTATGTACGCAACACGTCATTTGACAACACGGTACCATGGGTCGAGATTAATTCCGATCAATACGAATACGACGGGGTCTTTATATGTTATCTAACATTTATGATTACTTATGCAATTAATCATTATTTATTTCATGCATACTAATGTTTATTCTTAAATTTATAATTTTAAAAGTTAAAATAAAAAAAATAGTTTGTATTTTTATTAAAAGTAAATCTTAAAAGTTAAAATAAGAAAAAGTAGTTTGTACTTTTATTAAAAGTAAATCTTAAAAGTTAAAATACAAAAAGTAGTTTGTATTTTTATTAAAAGTAAATCTTAAAAGTTAAAATAAGAAAAAGTAGTTTGTATTTTTATTAAAAGTATATCTTAAAAGTTAAAGTAAGAAAAAAAAGGGATGGTAAAATGGAATAGTTTTTTGTCAAAAATGAAGTATTGAAAATGAAGTGGTCTCCTTCTATAACTAAAAAAAATATATATACTTTTATCAAATGAATTTTTTTGTGGCCGACAATTTCAAACACGAGTCCGTGTTTAGTTTATCAAGAATATCTCTTGCTTTGGTGAAAGGTCACGATCACGATATCAGGTGTTGTGAAAGAATTAAAAAATTGGTCAAGTGGCCTTTTAAAAACTAGAAAAAAAAATTTAAACAAAAAGTTTTTTTTATATATTTATAATTTACGGGTAACGTAAAAAAAAGGAAGTTTTTTTAAAAAAAAAAAAACAAAGAAAGTGTTTAAATGAGTTTAACAGAAAGGGGGAAAGCAAAGTAAAATAAAAACTTTTTTCCAAACTTGTCAAATGTTTTGTTAAAAACGTGACCGTTGAAAAAAGGAGGTTGAATAATAAAACTTAAAAAACAAATTATTTTTTTAAGAGTGTGCATCAAAATGGCCCGTTTAATAATGGGGAGTAAAAATATAGTCAAATTGTTTCAACGAACAAGGGTTCAATTGGATGTCTCTTAAAAAAAATCCGCGGGTACGGGTGATGGATCCAATGGATCCGCATCCACGACCTGCGGGTGCTATCCCTAATTGTGACAAGTACAAATCAACTAAAAGTCTAAAAAATAAATGCTCTTATAGGGACCAAATGTTCACAATAATTGCCTAAGCTAGATATGAAACAAATAGTTCATAAAAAAAAAAAGGGTCGTTGTGCGTTTTCGGGATGATAGCCGAAATACACTTACAAAAGTAGGTCAGCCGTCAATTCTTTATGGCCATATCAACGTAGATCAATAAAATCATTTATGGTTTTGATAAAAGATTAATTAAAAATTAATTGCTTTTTGGTCTTGGATTCTCGGTAACAAAAGCAAAGGTTGTTTTTGGTTGCCACAACAAACAAGACAGAGGTTGTTGACTTTTGTTGTTAAACATGGCACAAGTGAACAATAACAATAGATTATTGTTTTTGAAAAGAATAATGATGCGTTAATTTTATTGTATAAAATAAAATTAAAGAAAATGGTTTTCATTGATGACTATGAACAAACGCAAACAAAGTGTTTGTGGTATTTGGTGATTAAAAAATAAAGTGCATCTAAAGCTTCTACTGAAAATAATATGCATCTAAAGCTTCTACTGAAAATTAATGTGCAAGGTACAACGTATAACTATATGGTCAAATTCATTTGAGCCTTCGGAGTCACAAGTATATGATGTATATATATATTACTCAATTAACAAAATAGTAAATCTAAATTAATTCATATGAATAGTAAAACGAAATTAATTAATTTACTATTCACATAAAAAAGCGCATATGATAAAAAGCGCATCGCATATGATAAGCGCATATGATAAAAAGCGAATATGATGAAAAGCACAACGCATATGATGAAAATCGCATATGATTAAAAGCGCATATGGTGAAAAACACAGCGCATATGATTAAAAGCGTATATGGTGAAAAGGATATATGATAAAAAAAACACATATGGTGATTTATAAAAAAAAAAAAAAAAAAACACATATGGTGATTAATGGAAAGCACATATGGTGATTAATGAAAAGTATATTGTGAAAAAGAATTACAAATGTTTCTTGAAAGAATTCAAGGTAAGATATATGAACCAATTCATCCATCATGTGAACCATTTTGATATTTCATGGTTCTAATAGACGCATCTAGCGGATGGTCTCATATTTGTATGTTATCAAGCCGTAATATGGCATTTGCAAAGTTTCTTGCACAAATTATTAAATTGAGAACACATTATTCTGATTACACCATTAAAAGGATGAGACTTGATAATGCTGGTGAGTTAACATCTCAAGCATTTAATGATCATTATATATCTACAGGGATTGTTGTTGAACATCCAGTTGCTCATGTGCATACACAAAATTGGTTTAGCTGAATCAATAGATAAACGCTTACAGCTAATAACTAGACAATTGATAATGAGTACAAATCTCTCAATATTTATATGTGGACATGTAAATTTACATGCTGCGACATTAATTCGCATTATACCATGTGGAAGTCGTAAATATTTTCACTTAATACTTGATTTTGGCCAAGAGCCAAATATTTTCTACCTTAAAACATTGGTTGTGCAGTGTATGTTCCAATTGTATCACCACAACACAATAAAATGGTTCTTCAAAGAAAGATGATAATATATTTTGGATATAAAACATCTTCAATCATAAGATATATTGAACCCATGATGGGTGATGTTTTTACAGCACGTTTTGCTGATTGTCATTTTAATAAAACATTGTTCCCTAGATTAGGGGGAGAAATAAAAATAAAAAATAAAATGATGCTTCATGATGTGAACATCAATTAAGGTATATTGAACTCGCACAAAAGAATGTGAAACGAAAGTTCAAAAATAATGCATATGCAAGAACTTGCAAATTAATTACTTTATGCATTTACAGATATAAAAAAGTGACTAAATCATATATACCAGCGATAAATGCTCCAGCTCGAACTGAAATTCCAAAAGCTGGCAATAATGTCACTGTTGAGTCTTTGCCACGCATCAAACGTGGAAGATCAATTGGTTCCGAAGATAAAAATCCTCGAAAAAGAAAATCAGCTGATAATGAGGTAAGAGAAAGTGTTCAAGAAGAACCACAAATCAATATTCCTTCTGCAGAGGATATTGATAAATGTAAATACTAAAATTGCGATAAATTATGCAATATTATGGAACCGAAATGAAACTAAAATCTCTATGAGATATTTTCATATAATGTTACAATGACATCATGAATAAAGATGATGATCTGGAACTAAAATCTGTCATTGAATATACAAAATGGACATGATTGAGCTCAATGGAAAGGAGCAATAAGAGCTGAATTAGAATCGCTCGATAAAAGAAAAGTTTTCGGATCAATCGTTATCACTTTTAAAGATGTGAAACGTATGGGATACAAATGAATTTTTATCCGAAAAGAAATGTGCAAATGAAGTTACAAGGCAAAACTAGACTTGTAACTCAATATTTCCCACAAAGACCAGAAATGAATTAGGAGGAAAAATTATCCTCCTGTAATGGATACAATTACTTATTAGATACTTAATCAACCTGGTAGTTATTTAAATGCATCTCATGAATGTTGTTACTACTTATCTGTATGGATCACTTAATAGTGATATATATGAATATACCTAAAGGGTTAAGGTATCATAAGCATCTAATGTAAAACCCAAGGGAATATATTCCATTAAATCACAAAGATTTCTAAGTGGGTTTATACAAACGGGACGTATGTGGTATAACCGATTAAATGACTACTTGATAAAAAAAAGGGTATAAATATAAACTTATTTTGCACGTATGTTTTATAAAAACAATGTTCGGATATGAGATCGTAGTTGTTTATGTCAATGTTCTTAACATCATATGAACAAATAAAGAGATCTATGAAATCATTCAACTTCTAAAGAATTATTTTGAAATGAAAGATCTTGAAAAAACCAAGTATTACCTTGGATTGCAAATTGAGCATATGCCTAATGGTTTACTTGTACATCAAACAACTTATACCGAAAAGATTTTAAAACATTTTTTTTAAAGACAAACTCATTGTTGTTAGATCACTCAATATTGACACTGATCTATTTCATCCCTGCGAAGATCATGAAAATTTTAACAGATCGGAAGTTCTATATTTTAGTGCAATTGAGGTTCTTATGTATCTTATAGATTATACAAGATCGGACATTTCTTTTGCAGTTAATTTGTTGACAAGGTTCAACTCAGCCCCTACCAAAAGACATTGGAATGGGATCAAACAAATAGTTTGATACCTTCGGGGAACTACTGATTTATAATTATTTTATTCTAACAACTCGAAACAAGATTTGTTTGGTTATACAGATGCAGATTATTTATCCGATCTACATAAAGCTAAATCTCAAACTGGATATGTATTCCTAAATGGAGGCACCGCAATATCATGACGTTCTCAAAACAAACACTTGTTGCAACATCATCAAATCATGCCGAAGTGATTGCATTACATGAAGCTACTCGGGAATGATTTTAGTTAAGATCAATGATACAAATCATTATTGATTCTTGTGGACTAGAACGCTATAAAAGCGTAACAACTATCTATGAAGATAATACAGCTTACATAATACAAATGAAAGAAGAGTATCAAAAATGACAGAACAAAACATAAATGCTGACGAGGCGCTAAAGCTATAAACGGTCTTAACGGTCATAAGTTTGATGGAAAAGAATGGTATATTGGTAAGGCTCAGAAAAAGACTGAAAGGGAATAGGAACTGAAACAACGGTTTGAACAAACCATGAAGGAGACTGTAGACAAATCACAGGGGCTAAACTTGTACATAAAAGATTTAGATGATACAGTTTCAAATGAAAACCTCAGATTCTTCTCATATACTCAAGATCTCGTAAAAGACAACCAGATTAAAATGAGATACGTTCAATCAACAACTCTGCTGATCTTTATACCAAAGCACTGCCAACTGCTATTTTCAGAACACACGTTCATAATATTGGCATGAGGCATGTTCAGAAGATGTAACAACTCAGGCGTTGTCTACTTGAGGGGGAGTCAACTCTATGCTGCACTCTTTTTCCCTTCGCTAAAGTTTTATCCCAATGGGTTTTCTTTAGCAAGGTTTTTAACGAGGCAGTACTAGTTATTCTCTAATAAAATTGTCATCCAAGGGGGAGTGTTATAAAATATCTAGATTGTGTTATAAAATATCTAGATTGGATGTTAATTTTATTATTATTATTATATTTCTTGCATAGTAATATTTTATACTATAAATAGACATGTATGGTAACCATTTAAGGTGTACCATTTCTCTTGAAATATCAATATCAATATTTCTTCTCTCCTTCTTATCTCTTTTTCTCTCTTTGTTCTTATAACCATTAAAGGTAGTTATAAGCCTACTGAATTATAACAATATTAGAAATATAAAAAAGTTTTGAGTCATGAATTTAAAGTTTTTATAATTTATTTTTTTAACAGTAAAATTTTATTTGTAGACGACCTCTCTAGCAAGATGCTATGAAAATAAATTACAAATGTTTTAGAAGTCATAAGTTCCAACTAAAAACTAAAGTACTTATTTCAAGGACGTGGGCCCGAAATCAACATAGGAGTTGTACCACTCAGGCAATGCCTCGTGGTACTTCACAAACGATTTGACAACCAAATAAAGTATGAGATACAGTTTTAATACCAATCCTGCATAAAGGACATGTAAGTGTATTATTATCCACCTCGTAGTTAAGCAATCCAAAGCTAATTACATTTACATTTGGTGGGATGAATGTGAACCACTTAGTGATAGTAGAAACCGAATGTAGAGTGTTGCGATCTATAATCTCTCAAGCTGCACAAACAAATTAAACACCATACCAAGTATACTCCCAATACCACCTATCTTGATGATCAGACAACTTGGTATTTTGAACAACCTGAAGAAGCTGTGGTAACTCATTGTCATTACGGCTGCCTAATTCTCAAATCCAATCACACTGCCACAATCTATCCACCAATCGATCAGATAGCAAAGCTTCTTTATTCGATGTTAGATGAAAAAGTAGATTAAACCTTGTAGCCAACGAATCATTGCCAACCCATATATCTAACCATATGCGTATAGATGCTCCATTACCTACTAATCTTCGCATAGAAATTAAAGTCCAAATTCCACGATCAACAATATGATGAAAAGTTGGTACAATCTTTGTCCATACACCATTGAAAGAAACACAACCAAATACATTACCATGCAAAGCTTTTAAGATGTAGGTCCATAAGCTGTGAGGCTGCACAAGATATCATCACTTCCATTTCATGAGAGAAGCATGATTAAATGCTCTCAAAATTTCAATACCCAAACCCCCTTTCTCCTTTGAAGCCATTACAACATCTTATTTATTCCACGCCATATTACGTTTAGAGTCTTTACCTCCAAAAAAATCGATAACGAATACTTTCAAGAGACTTTAACACTGCTTCGGGACATTTGAAGAATTACAATTGATAAACTCCAAGGATACCCAGTAGTGATTTAATGAGAGTTAATCTCCCACCTATCGAAAATAGGTTCGTCCGCCAACTTGATATTCTTGATTAAAACCTATCAATGAGAGTTTGTCAATTAGAAATTAAATGTGAGTTGTATAATCTCACGATGTGATAGTGAGTCTGTATATTGCTATTATTTATAATACAATTACAATAAGGAGATAATCACAAAATCTCCTAAAGATATGGAATATACACAAATCTATTCCTATTATAAAGATATTACAATATCACCAAGATTATTTCCTAATACCCCCCGCAAGCTGATAGGTGGAGGTCCGACACGAAGCTTGTCACGAAAGGATTCAAACAACGGACGTGGTTAGCTCTTGGTAAAAATATCTGCAAGTTGAAGTGTCGTGGGAACAAACTTTGTATACAATTTCCCAGAAGATACAAGCTCACGTATGAAATGATAATCAATATCTATATGTTTGGAGCGTTTATTCGAGACAGGATTCTGACTGAGAAACAGTGCACTCTTGTTATCACACAGGATTGTTGGTCGATCAGGAGGAAGAACATGCAATTCGCGAAGTAAGTAGGTGATCCAAACTATTTCAGCTGATGTGTTAGCAAGTGCACGATACTCCGACTCACAACTTGAACGTGCAACTGTTGGTTGCTTTTTAGCGCTCCATGACACTAAATTTCCTTCGAGAAAAATAGAATAACCATAAGTTGACCGTCGTGTTTCGATACAATGAGCCCAATCCGCATCTGAATATCCAAGCAAAGATGGCGAGTGCGAGTGACTGAATGACAAACCGTATGTTATAGTGCCTTTAACATATCGGAGAATACGTTTAACAGCTTGGACATGATCAAGTGTTGGAGCCTGAAGGAATTGACTAACCTGGTTGACTGCATAAGAAATATCAGGTCTGGTGATGGTGAGATATTGAAGAGCACCAACTAAGGATCTATATTCAGTGGGATTCAAGAATAAAGTGCTGTGAGATGTGAAGTTCTCGGCGGTTGCAAGGGGTGTGACAGCGGGTTTGGATTCAAGCAATTTGGCACGTGTAAGAATGTCATATGCGTATTTTGTTTGACTCCGAAACAGACCGAATTTTGTATAAGTAACTTCAAGACCGGAGAAATAGTTGAGAGGACCAAGATCCTTGATGGAAAATTCAGAATGGAGACGTGTGATAAACTTGCGAATGAGAGCAGGATCATTTCCGGTCAGTATAATATCGTCAACATACACCAATAAATATAAAAGACATGAAGCGTTTTTAAACACAATCAAGGATGGGTCAGCACGGCTACACGTAAAACCAAGTTGAACAAGAAAGGTACTAAGCCGTTGAAACCAAGCTTGCGGCGCTTGCTTGAGTCCGTAAAGAGCTTTTTTAAGTTGAGAAACATGATTAGGAAACCGAGCATTAATGAAGCCTGGTGGTTGTTCCATGAAGATAGTCTCACTTAGGTGACCATTTAAAAAAGCATTTTTCACGTCTAATTGATGTAAAGGCCATTTATGAAGCGTTGCAAGGGAAAGAACAACCCGAACCGTTGTAGCTTTGACAACTGGGCTGAAAGTAACGGAATAATCCAAACCAGGTATTTGCGTGAAACCTTGAGCAACAAGACGAGCTTTCAACCTACTAATAGAACCATCAGAATTATATTTGGTGCAAAAAATCCATTTAGAGCCAACAACATTAGAAGATGATGGGAGTGGAACTAATGTCCACGTTCGATTTTTGTCAAGAGCTTGCATTTCTTCACGCATAGCTGCAAACCAACTGGGATCTTTTGCAGCTGTTTTATATCCTTTAGGCACCTTTGTTGTAAGTAATGCAGCTTGCAAAGGTGTAGAGGACAAGTAAGCAATATCAACAAAATGTCTAGGTTTAAAAATACTTGCTTTCCTCCTAGTGATCATAGGGTGGCTTGTAGAAGGCGGACCAGATGGTGGTGGAGGTTGGATTACAGGCTCGTCAACTGGAACATGATCATGATTGGTTTGAGAACAACTGGTTCTCGTCATCACATAAAGAACAACTGGTTCTCGTCGAAGGTATATCATTACTGGATTTTTCAGCAGGTAAAGGAGTAGACTGTGATGGCTTGCGAATCAAAACCGACGAGGCTGCATCATTGTATGTAGAAAATAAAAGAGCAGCTGAGTCAATTTGTGGAACCTTGCCAAAGAAAGGGAAACATGTTTCATCAAAATGTGCATGTCTTGTGATATACACTCGACCAGTAGCATTGTCTAGACATCGATACCCCTTATATTGTGTGCTATATCCAATAAATATACATGCTAGACTACGAGGGGCCAGCTTATGTGGCGAGTAATCCCGCAAATATGGAAAAAAACAAGGCATCCAAAAGTACGAAAATTCTCATAATTTGGATATGTAGAGTAAAGCAGCTCATATGGTGACTGTGAACCTGGAAGCACAGTAGATGGTAAATGATTGATGATATATGTGGCCGAGCTAAACGCATCAACCCAAAGAGATGCCGGCGCATGTGCATTGAACAACATTGCAATCCCAGTTTCGGTAATGTGATGATGTTTCCTTTCAACACGACCATTCTATTGGGGCGTGTATGGACACGACATCCGATGATGAGTACCATTTTCCATTAATAACGTGCGAACCCGAGTGTTTGTAAATTCCGTTCCACCATCACTTTGAAAAATCTTTAACTTACACTCGAATTGTGTTTGAACAAGCTGAATAAAAGCTGTAAAGACATCAACAAAATCGGACTTTGCTTTTAAAGGATAAAACTACGTAAATCGTGAATAATCATCTACAAAAATCACAAAATACCTATAACCATTAGTAGATATAACAGGAGCAGGTCCCCACAAATCACAATGCACTAAATCCAAGACACGTAAAGCACGTTTTTCATTAATAGTAAAAGGTAAATGTTTGCTTTTCGAAAGCTGACAAGACGAACAAAGGTGCGGTTTTGATAACAAAGATGTAACCGATAATTGACCTAATTTATTCAATAAAGAAATAATATTAAACGAACTATGTCCTAAACGATTATGCCATAGTTCATATGATCCATGAGATTTCCTAGAATGCAAATCCGCAATAAATGCCTTTTGGCCACGTTCCAAAACATAAAGTCCTTCATGTCTTCTTTCCGTTGCTAGGACCTCCTTTGTGTGACGGTTCTGTATAGTGAACACCTTGTCAGAAATCAAAATGTCAAAGGGATTATCAGAAGTTAGTTTGCTAATGGACAATAAGTTCTTAGTACTGTAGGGAACCACAAGAACATCAAGCAGATTAATATCCTTATTAATAGACGAACATCCCACATGTGTAATGTGTAATGCATTACCATTACCAACAATAACTTTTTGAGTACCTGAGTATGGAGTACTAGTATCAAGGTGTGCAGAAGAGGGAGTAATGTGGGCCGATGCACCCGAGCCTACATACCAATCTGGAGAGCTGTTAGTAACGTGGCAATTTGCATGGAAAGCATCAGCTAGGTTTGCATCAAGAGATGGTCCATGTGAGGTGAAGGAAGACGGCTCAGGACATTGTGTAGCATAATGACCATCATTGCGACATAGTTGGCAATGAGATGGTCGTCGACCACGTCCATGACTAGTAGAAAAATTTGTGCATCCATTAGAAAAATTTGCACGTCCTTTGCCTCGTGACCTGTTAAAATTACCTCGATTGTTTGCTGATTGAGTTATGAAGGCAGCAGTAGGAGGAATAGTCTGTTGAACGGAGTGTAAAAACAACTCGTGACTCTCGGCTTGGGAGAGTAAATCACGGAATGAGGGGCGAGGTTTGATCAACCTATGAGTAGTAGAGAAGGTTTCAAAGGCACTTCCAAGACCACATAAAAACCAGTGATGCTTGTCAACATCGTCAACGGGATGACCAATAGCAGATAATTGATCACATATAGCTTTGAACTTCTGACCATATTCAGTAACAGAGGACGTACCCTTTTTAAGTTGGCGAAGAGATTCGTGTAGGGTATGCATCCGATCAGTGGAGTCGTGGATGTAAAAGTCCTCAAGGGCACTCCAAACCTGATGAGCAGTTTTCAAGCCTAGTATTACAGACATAGCTTCTTCAGATAATGATGATTGAATGATGATTAAGGTTCGCTGATCATCTTTCTGCCAGGTTGCAAGTTCTGGATTTGGTGAAGTAGTTTCACCAGTAACGATTGTCTCTGAAGGTTTAGGAATCGAACCATCAATGTATCCAGTAAGATTTTTATAAGCAATTAGTGGGAGGAGTTGGTGTCGCCATAGTAGGTAGTTGGTGGAGGATAATTTGATGGTTAACATGTGTAGGATGGTGTTTAGGGGTAAAGATCCATCGCTGGATGAAGAGGCGGCCATGGAGATGAGAAGAAAAATAAGACGATGGTAAGAACAGAAACGAGATTTAGGGATCGAGAAAGGCTGATACCATGTGAGTTGTATAATCTCACGATGTGATAGTGAGTCTGTATATTGCTATTATTTATAATACAATTACAATAAGGAGATAATCACAAAATCTCCTAAAGATATGGAATATACACAAATCTATTCCTATTATAAAGATATTACAATATCACCAAGATTATTTCCTAATATTAAACTCATGTTAACACCAATAGGTAATCCAAGATATTTAGTCGAAAATGACCCTGCACGACAACCTGTATGAGCTGCTAAAGAGCTCACGTTAGACTCTAAAACACCAACTCCATAAGTATTAGACTTCTCCACATTATTTTTCAAACCCGAAGCTAAGAAAAAAACAAGATGAACCCCCAAAATATCAATCATCTAATCTTTATCCCAATCAAATAAAATAATCACATCATCGACATATATAAAATGATATAAAGAAATACTAGATACATCAATAGTGACACTCTTCAAAAGGTTCACCTCCATTGCTCTTTTAAAAGCCAAGTGTAAGACTACCAATACGAAAAGGTATCAAAATCCCACAGAGCCCTTATCAACTCTACATGATAACATGAACAACATCCCAATAGGTTTTAGTGAATGCAATCAAAATCCATCTGGGTCGGGCGCCTTAGAACCACCACATTCCCAAACTGCTTGTTACATTTCAACATCAGACACCTCGCACTCTAAATTGTCAGCTTCGAGAGTAGATACTATAACTGAAGGATTTAACATGCCATAATAATCCCGCTATATTTATGTTCAAAATCAATTTGTAAAAGTAAATGAAATGTTGTTTAGTGACATCCGGATTGGTCGACCAGACTCCATTTATCAACAAACCATAGATCGAATATTGATACCTTTTCTACTTTAGAACACTATGAAAATAACTAGTGTTCTCATCCCCTTCAATATTCTACTTAATCTTTGATTTATGTAAAATATCATGAGATTCCAACGGATTTAACTCGTCGCCTTTTTTAGTAAATCATCTTTTTCTTGCTTCTCTTCGTCTGAAAAAATCAATTCATCCAACTTATTATCAAGAGTAATCAATCTGGATGGCAGTACAGATAAACGGAATAAAGAACGGACTTTAGATTTACGGAATAGAGAATATAATTAATATTAATATTATATTTATATTACTAAATTAATAATATCCCGTGGTGGTTCTTTTGTTCAATGATCCGGTGGTGGTTCAGGGGTCTAGGGGTGGTCAGGAAGTGGTCTGGGGTGGTTCAATGGTTGTTTAGTGGTCTGGTGGTGGTGCAGTGGTGGTTCGGGGTTCTGAAGGTAGTTCGGTGTGTTGGTGATTTAGGGTTTTAAGAAAATGATTTTCCCATTAATTATTATCATGTACCATCATATAATATTAATAACTATTTAAGCGGAAGCATATTAATTATATTAATAACTAAATCACCCAAACGGATCCATATGATTTATACGGTTAAATAAATAAATAACAAGAGAGTGAACGAAGTTTATACCTTTCTTGTAGAACCGGATTGAAGGAAGAGAAACTAACAATCAAAAGTACGATTGCCGCTAGGGTAGTCCACACTACACTTCAAACAACATCAAACGGATGTGCTAGTCCCGTCAAGTAATAATAAATAATTGCAAGAATTATTTAATTGAATCGTACTGGGATAAATAATCTTTATTTATTCGTTCATATCACAAAATCAATCGAATGGTTTTATGGTTTTATATAGTTGCCGTATAAAACAAAACAATGAGTTTTGTAATTTCCTGTTGAAAACTAAAGAAAGCAAAACGAATTTCGTAGAGGTTTTTTGGTGTGTTTTTCTCACAAAAACAAAGAGCATCTATTTATATTAACAAAGGTCGGTGACGAATTTTGGAAATAAAATCGTTTTACAAATTAGCCATAGGTACCAAAATAAATATTATTTTGATAAGTAATCTACTCTAATTTCCTTGTTGACAACGAAATGCATTATGCATTAGAAAACATATATATTAATTAATTAACTAATTAATTCATTCATTCATGCATTCATTTATTTATTACTTTAATAATATATATCACATATATATTATTAATTTGACCTCTAGGTGTATATGTGTGTGACCCCGAAGGCTCAAATGAATTCAGCCATATAGTTATGTGTTGTACCTTGCGCATTAATCCTACAGACTCCCACTTGTGCATTGCACAACACCAAGTAACTATACTAACAATGGTTAGCGTCTAGCAATACACCATTGTCCCCAAATTCACGTGAGGGTAGTTTCTCAGAACTGCTCATAGTAAGTGTTAAATGTCATTTATCCCTTTGTTTCAGATACTTTAGTTAAACTTGAGACATGGATCTTCAGTCATTCTCATGTATTTAACAATTTTGTTTCTCGATTCTTTGAAGTGAATCAGATCACCAAATTAATTAAGTATCATCTCAATTACATTTGGGTGCGGCCACACAAATATCTTATTCATTCATCGAGGAGCTCAAAAGTATCTAACTCCAGACGGGTTGGAGGAACAAATCCTATCTTGCATACACGTGTCTGTCACGAGCTTCACATTACACCCAATAATGGCTTTTATAACAGCCTTATTCAGGACAACGTTTAACCATATCAAAGTATAATGCTCCATACATCGAAAATGGCATGCATCTCAAGTCTAAGGAGATTATGACATAACCACTTGTGAGTTTCACTATTGACGCCGATCCATGCAGTGAAATCTCGAAGGTTGGGTCATTCCAATATTCATCCTATGAATACATGTGAGTTTGATAGTAACACATTACACCATATCAAACACTCACATTTGTCTTAGTTTGATGTTACTCCCGTATCATCAATCGACAATGGAAAATTTAGAATAAGTCATTATTCACGGATTTAAACATGCAAATATAGAACACAGTAATTATGAATAAAAATGATCATATCACAATATATCAATTCATTACAAATAAAAACTGCTTTCATGTTCCAATTATCCAAATACTAAAATTACATAAAGCTATTAGCTAGTCTAAGCCCAATGTTCCTAGAATGCTTGACATGCTTGGTACAAGACATTGGCTTTGTAAACGGATCAGCTAGATTGTCTTATGTTGGAACCATTTGAATAAGTACATCACCTCTATCTATAACTTCACGTATATAGTGAAATTTTCGAAGGATGTGTTTGGCACCACGTAGAACTCCTGGTTCATTTGCTATTACTATAGCACCAGTATTGTCGCAATACATGTCAATGGGATTTTCAATACTGGGAACAACGCCAAGCCCAGATATGAATTTTCTGATCCAAACAGCTTCCTGAGCAGCTTCAGATGCAGCAATGTATTCAGACTCTGTTGTAGACATCGCTGTAGTGCTCTGCTTCGAGCTTCTCCAGTCGACTGCGCCTCCGTTCATAATGAAAACGTAACCAGATTGTGATCGACTATCATCTCGATCAGTTTCGAAACTAGCATCAGTGTAACACTTTATACTTAGTTCTTCGAAACCTCCGTAAATGAAGAACATATCTTTAGTGTTTCTCAAATACTTCAATATATTCTTTACAGCAGTCCAGTGACTATCACCTGGATTCTGTTGGTATCGGCTCATCATATTGAGAGCGAAAGAAACATCTGGTCTAGTGCACCTCATAGCATACATGATAGATCCAATAGCTGAAGCATATGGGACTCCGGTCATTTGCTTCACCTCTTCGGGTGTAGAGGGGGCTTGAGTCTTACTCAATACCACATTTGGTTGCATTGGAAGACTACCTCGCTTGGAAGCTTCCATCTTAAATCGCTTTAAAATTTTGTCAACATATGCACTTTGACTT
Source organism: Rutidosis leptorrhynchoides (assembly GCF_046630445.1). Lineage (NCBI taxonomy): Eukaryota > Viridiplantae > Streptophyta > Magnoliopsida > Asterales > Asteraceae > Rutidosis > Rutidosis leptorrhynchoides. The sequence goes on from NC_092333.1 coordinate 174,025,487, forward strand.
AGACCTATTAACCGCTTAGATCTGTCTCTATAGATCTTGATTCCTAGGATATACGCTGCATCTCCCAGATCTTTCATGGAGAAACATTTTCCAAGCCAGGACTTAACGTCTTGTAGCGTTGGAATATGATTTCCCATGAGTAATATGTCATCAACATATAAGATCAGAAAGACTTTAACGCTCCCACTAGCTCTCATGTACACACAGGGTTGATCAAGGTTTTGTGAAAAGCCAAACTCTTTGATTTTCTCATCAAACTTCTTGTTCCAACTCTTTGATGCTTGCTTTAATCCATAAATGGATTTCTAAAGCTTGCATACTTTATTAGGATACTTAGGATTCACAAACCCTTCAGGTTGCACCATATATACGTCCTCACTAAGGTGACCATTCAGGAATGCGGTTTTGACATCCATTTGCCAAATCTCATAGTCATAGTACGCTGCTATAGCTATGAGTATCCTAATAGCTTTAATGTCCGCTACCGGAGAAAAGGTCTCTTCATAATCAACCCCGTAGGTTTGAGTATAACCTTTTGCTACCAAGCGGGCCTTAAAGGTGTATACATTTCCGTCCATGTCGGTCTTCTTCTTGAAGATCCATTTACACCAAACAGGCTTGATGTTTGGTGGGAGATCAATCAAGTGCCAAACTTGATTATCTTTCATGGACTGCATCTCTTCATTCATAGCATCTTGCCATTTATCAGATTCAGGATCTGACAATGCAGCTTTGTAATTAGCGGGTTCGCCCAGATCCCCTAATTCCAGGTCCTCTGTCGTAACCATAAGGTTTAACCTTTCAGGTGGACGAGAGGTTCTACTAGATCTACAAATGAGACATGCTTCGTCCTGAACCTGGACATTTTCATGTTGCGGCTCAGTACGAATTTCGCTAGTGTCTTCAAAAGGTAATGTATCTTGTTCTTGAATTTCTTCAAGATCTACAGTGCTCCCACTTGCTTCTTGTAAGAGGAGACTCTTCTCCAAAAACTCAGCATATCTAGCAATGAAAACCTTGTTTTCTGCTGGATAGTAGAAGTAGTATCCCATCGTTTCCTTTGGGTATCCTACAAAGATACACTTGATAGTTCTGGACTCAAGTTTGTTTGGTGTATCACGCTTCACGTGAGCCTCACAACCCCAGACTTTCAAGTAAGATAGATTTGGGACCTTCCCATGCCATAATTCATATGGTGTCTTGTTTACCTTCTTGGTTGGAACCATGTTGAGAATGCGTGCAGCAGACTCTAGAGCATATCCCCAAAATGATGGTGGTAGAGTTGTTAGACTCATCCTTGATCGAACCATGTCAAGCAAAGTTCAATTTCTCCTTTCCGACACCCCATTATGCTGAGGTGTGTAAGGAGGAGTAAATTGTGAGACAATCCCACGATCTCTCAGATGATCTAAAAACTCTTGACTCATATATTCACCTCCACGGTCAGACCGTAGAACCTTAATGGTCTTTTCGAGTTGATTTTCTACTTCATTTTGAAACGCTTTGAACGTTTCAAATACTTCGTGTTTATGTTTAATCAAGTAAACATAACCATATCTACTGAAATCATCAGTAAAAGTAACGAAGTAGGTAGCTCCATCTCTAGACATTATTCTGAATGGGCCACATACATCAGTATGAATGAGTCCAAGTAGATCACTCGCCCTTTCAACCTGGTGGGTGAAGGGTTTCTTTGTCATTTTTCCAGATAAACAAGATTCGCATATGTCAAACGACTCATTGTCGGTTGACTCAAGAAGCCCATCGTGTTGCAGCTTTTTTATGCGTTTCTTGTTTATATGACCAAGACGACAATGCTATAGATATGTGGAATTCAAATCATGCTTGAATTTCTTAGAGCTACAGTTAAAATAGAACTTTCGTTTGGAACAAGATTATGCATATCAATTTCAAAAATACCATCTCTAGGAATAGCATTAAAATAAAAAACATTATCCTTAGAAACTGAAATACCATAATCTGTGAATACATGATTAAAACCATTATCCTTCAAACTGTGACAACCCGGAAATTTCCAACCAAATTTAAACTTTAATCTTTATATGTTTCTGACACGATAAGCAATATTTGTTAAGTTAAATTGAAAGAATTTTAAACTATGTTCATACATTCATTCAACCTCGAACAAGTTCCAACGATTCACGAACCATTAAACAAATATGATTATATATGTATATGTGTATATATATTATAACTTGAAACGTAAACAAAATATTAGATTAAATACTTTATATGATTGTATCTATTTCAAAATGTTTATCAATGGAATTAGAAGATAAGATCAAATGATTGAATTATCAGATATATTGAATTATGATTACAAGTCTCTGTTGAAAGGCCCACGTTGATTTGAGAAATCTTTCTATTTTAACAATATTCGGAAAATGGTAAAGTGATTTATAAATAAGAACAAATTGTCAATCATTGAGAACTAGACAAAGGATAGTGGAAGATTGAATCTCATAAAGACTCGATTGATCTATTTAGTTTCAAATGTACAAAAACGTTTTCAGTTTAAAAAGAACTTTATTATTAAAACGTATATAACTTTTATAAATATCTAGAACCACTTTTGACAACTCATTACTTAACTAGTATGATAAAGATAACGATATTTATATTTTATTTTATTAAATATATATAACTATTTAAATTAATATTATATATATTTATACGCGTATTATACGTACATAGTTTTATACTTTTACTATACTTAAACTTTACCTTTACTTTATTTTTACTTTACTTTAACTTTAATAATTCACTTTAATAATTCATACTTTAATAATTCACTTTAATAATTCATACTTTAATAATTCACTTTAATAATTCATACTTTAATAATTCACTTTAATAATTCATACTTTAATAATTCACTTTAATAATTCAAAAATTTATTATAAATAGAATTCAATAGGTTTCATTATTTCATAGAAACTTGAAAATATTTTTCTCTAAACTCTCTCAATCGATTTACATATATATATTTACTCCGTATTATTTCAAGATATTATTAGTATACATAAAATATTATGACGGAGTACTGTCCGAGTGATTTCGAAATTGTTTTTCGAGTAGGATAGGATTAAGGAAATTATGGGTTATAGCTATGGAGGTGATTGAGTATGGTTCATGGGTATGCTCGTGAGGTCAATATAGTGTTTATCATTTCCGTTGCGTCTACATACCTTTCCTGCAATATTGAATCTCAATATTGATACGTGAGTACTCATAATTTAACTTTTACATACTAATAGTGTATCCCTGACTAATGCTCGAGTATTTAGGATTATGCATGCTTGTACTTTTGATATTGCCCTTAGACAGGTTAGGTTGAATCTTGAATTAGTTACACTTGCGGTTGAGATAAGGTATAAGATATGCATGTCCTTGGAAAGCTAGCGAAAAATTAAGAACTTTTCCTTTAGATATCGAATGGTTTCGATGAACAGATTAGAAGTTATAATCAATTGAATTTTCGATATTTTTATTAAAAGTGATTATTATTATCGTCATTCTAGTTTTATCTTATTATTATCATTATTATTATCTTTATCAATAAAAGGGATTTATCATTAAAAATTGTTATTTTTTTATTATTACTATCGTTATTATCGTTAAAGTTATAATTAGTATTATTATTATTATCCAATTATTATTATTATTATTATTAGTATTATTATTATTATTATCATTATTAATATATATATCATTATTTAAAAATGGTTATTGTTATTGTTATTATTATTATTACTATATTATCATTAAGATAATTATTAGTATTATCGTTAATAATGTTATAGTAACTATCATTATTAATATTAGTGTAATTAAAACAAATATTTGTAACACCTAATTATTTTGATTACTATTATTATCATTATTATGAACACTATATAAAAGACGATTAAAAGCTATTAAACGAAACGATTAGGAAATAATGAGTAAGAGTATCATGATGAAATTAAAATATTATAAGATATTGATTTAAATAAAATTATCGTTCTTATTATTTTTATCATTACTATTATTATTATTAAAAGTATCGTTAGTATCAAAACTATCATTTTAACAAAAATTATCATTTTAATAGAAATGTCATTGTTACTATAAAATATTATTATTATTATTATTTTAAATAGAATTATTATTTTAAAGATAATATTAAAAATTATCGTAAATATTAAAGTTATCATAATTAGAATTATCGTTTTATCATAATGTTATCTTAGTAATTATAAATATTGATATTTTTATAATAATAATTATTATTACAAAATAATACAACTTTTACTTACTATCATTATAGATATTATTTTATCAAATAAATATGTGATACAAACATATTTTACTACGTGTAATAACTTACTTTAATAATACCTATCATATTATCTTTATGATATTAAATGAACCTGGCCTATAAATTTTATTACTTAATATATATAAAAGTATATTTTATTATATAAATTTAATATAAAATTTTATTTATTAATAAATAAATTATATTATTTACTCTAATAAATCTTTTAAAAATATTTAAAAGTATAAAACGACGATATTTAAACTATATATTAATCATGTATAGATTTTTGGAAATTATTTTGAGTCAAATTTACTTTTGTTGACTTTTGCATATTAGTCTCGAGCATTAGGATTGTGGTACACTATGACTTGACCTAATTTGTTAGACAAATATTGACCAACACATAAATATATATAATTAATTTAGGTTCGTGAATCCGAGGCCAACCTTGCACTTGTTCAATGACGTTATATGTATTTTTACTACGAAATACAGTATGGTGAGTTTCATTGCCCTTTTACTCTTTACATTTTTTTGGGGCTGAGAATACATGCAAATGCTTTATTAACTGTTTTACAATATTTATATGCGTGAGTTTCATTTGCTCCCTTTTACTCTTTACGTTTTTGGGCTGAGAATACATGCAAATGCTTTATTAGCAGTTTTACAATATTTATATGCGTGAGTTTTCATTACTCCCTTTTTAAATGCTTTCGCAATATATATTTTTGGGACTGAGAATACATGCGCTTTTATAAATGTTTGACAAAATAGACACAAGTAATTGAAACTACATTCTATGGTTGAATTATCGAAATCGAATATGCCCCTTTTTATTAAAGTCTGGTAATCTAAGAATTAGGGAACAGACACCCTAATTGACGCGAATCCTAAAGATAGATCTATTGGGCCTAACAAACCCCATCCAAAGTACCGGATGCTTTAGTACTTCGAAATTTATATCATGTCCGAAGGAGGATCCCGGAATGATAGGGGATATTCTTATATGTATCTAGTTAATGTCGGTTACCAGGTGTTCACCATATGAATGATTATTTTTGTCTCTATGCATGGGACGTATATTTATGAGAACTGGAAATGAAATTCTTGTGGTCTATTAAAATGATGGAAATAAATGATTATGATAAACTAATGAACTCACCAACCTTTTGGTTGACACTTTAAAGCATGTTTATTCTCAGGTGTTAAAGAAATCTTCCGCTGTGCATTTGCTCATTTTAAAGATATTACTTGGAGTCTTTCATAGCATATTTCGAAGAATGTTGCATTCGAGTCATTGAGTTCATCAAAGATTATTATTAAATTAATTTATAGTTGGATAGTGGATATTATGAAATGGTATGCATGCCTGTCAATTTTCAATGTAAAGAAAGTTTGTCTTTTAAAAACGAATGCAATGTTTGTAAAATGTATCATATAGAGGTCAAATACCTCGCAATGTAATCAACTATTGTGAATCGTTTATAATGTATATGAACGGGTCCTTTCAGTTGGTATCAGAGCGGTGGTCTTAGCGAACCAGGTCTGCATTAGTGTGTCTAACTGATAAGTCGATAGGATGCATTAGTGAGTCTGGACTTCGACCATGTCTGCATGTCAAAAGTTTTGCTTATCATTTTGTGTCGAAAATTAACTACTTATCATCCTCAGGAAATTACCTGCTTATCATTTTTAGTCTAAGACACGTCTTGCTGCATTGATTGCATGAATAGTGTATAGACAAAAATTCATATCTTAGCATATCTGCTAAATCATATCTTATCGTATCTGTTACTTTAAACTTTGCCTGTCATATCCCGCAAAGTCCTCCGTAATCTACGAAATCTTTTGATCTATATATATATATATATATATATATATATATATATATATATATATATATATATATATTCTATGTAATTAGAATACCATCCGTTAGCTAAAATCATTTCATATCAAAAAAAAAAAAATCCTTTATCCAATCGTACGAAATCGAATTCGTCATCAGTTCAAGTCACTCAGATTCTGAAATGGAATCCCATTCAAGCTCCGAAAGCAGTGTGACCGGAATAGATCATCCAATCAGTCATCACCTATTCTGGATGAATTGGGGATGGGTTCGTAGCCTCCTCAATCATTGGAGACAAGAAGAAGGTGATCCTTTCCATCCACCACATTGCCCTCTTGACGAAGAACCTGAAGCACTTAGCGGCGAACCTGTTCGAAACACCGTTTTCTCGCTCATTTCCAGAGTATCTCATCACGATTATATATTACATAAAATTTTAGATTTTATTTATCCGCTCGTCCGAACCGACAATCACCCCGGTGTAATAGAAGAAGTCAACGAGCTTCGCGCTCGGGTAGTGGCTTTGGAGAATATGGTGCAGAGATTACAAACACCAGCAGCAGCATCAGCAGCATAACTAGTACCACCATCATCAACGCCAACAGTACCATTACCACCTCCAACCACAACCGCGTCGTAAACCTCAACTTCACAATCTGTCCCACGAGCATCAACGTTATACGCACCATAGATACCAAGGAGTACCAACAACAATAACTGACGAAGTATTAATTCATAACTTCGTTGGAGAAACATTCCGCGGCGATTATGTAATCTCTAAAGTCTTAGAGATTATCTAATCTAGCCCTAACCATAAATCAGTTAAGCAAACCAAAATGATAGAAGGAAGAGTAGAAACCCTGACAAAAATGGTGTGTGATTAACAAGCTAAACTTGCTTTACCAACAGCATCAACAGTACCGTCAGCGTTACCAGCATCGTCAGTACAGTCAACATCCGAATCAACAACACCGATAACATCACAAACTTCGTCAGTTCAAGAATCACTGTGGACATCATTACGAATCAATAACGTGTATATTGTATCAACGAGTTATGAAGAATTAACTCATTCCCTCTAAAGAAATTATATGTATATTATATTTTATATATATATATATATATATATATATATATATATATATATATATATATATATATATATATATATATATGTTTTGAAATAAATCTTTCCGTGCTAAGCTATTGTGTGTGAATCTTAACTACTCGGTTAATTCATATTACAAATATGCAATAATGTACGTCCTTCGGCCGCAACTTAACCAGCGTTAACTACAATCTCTGTCGCAATTCAACAAATTTCAATTCATAATAAATCAAGTATATATTTGATTTTACACTTTCATCATCGATATACCCGAAACTTTTCAGATAACATCATTCGTACTTTGCGAAATTCACAAGAATTCCACGAACCGAACATCATACATCAACAAATAACGAAGTATTGATTCATAATTTCAATGTCATTAAAGAAATACTGCGTAAAAGTTATGTACTTTTTAAAGCCTTTAGGGATTATTCAATTCTAGTTTCAACTGTAAATCAAATGAGTTTAATTTAACATTAACTCATTAAATCTATGTTACATCTAAAGAAAATATACATATATATATTTTCATAAAGACTGTAATAAAATTCTTTTGTACAAAATCTTAATTGTGAAAATTTTTTTTAACGGGTAGGTAATACCCGAGAGATATATAAATTCACAATTAATATGTTACATTCTTCGAATCTGATTCAGCAAATCATCCATTATACTCCCTACTTTCACAACAATATACATTCTTTTATAGAAATCAAAACAACCATACTCATTCAAAATTTAATTACATATTCTGATTTTGAAATCTCAAAATTCAACTTGAGATATGACCAAAATCATCACTCTTAGATCCTTACATCTTTCACAAGCTATATTTTGACTTCAAAACTGTGTTAGAACATCAAATGTATGTTAACGATTACAATCTGTGTTCAAACCCTTCGAAAATTTCTGAAGACACTTCGAATGATGAGCAATCGAGATGATGATCCAACCACATGTTACCCACAGTTATGTACCCGAAAAACTCTTGAAACCAAAGTAAAAGTTTAAATAACGTATCCGCGTCAGATTCTTTGGCATTTATTAGAAAAAATAACTTTGCGACTCCTATTCAAAGTAGCCAGTTTTGTCATAGCTCCAGCAAGTCAACTTCGACTTTTCAGTCAGACTAACCTTATTATAACCTTGAGATATACACCATTGTTACCAGGGAACCTTTTACATTCCACCACATTATTAGCAGATGTACCAACAACTTCATTACCCTTTGACTTTAGCCTCTCCAAAAAGTCATTATAATTATTCATTGAAACCCCATCATTTACTCATTCGCATCTTGTAATGAGAATTGCCATACGAATCATTGGGAATTAGCAATCAGTATTTTGAAATCTCGCAGGATGTCTACGCCAACAGTTATATGTGTATATATAACGTCTATCTTCTGGACTTAATTTGAATGTGAAGTTTCTGAAAAACACTCCGAACTACAAATTGGTTCTCCGAAAAAGAAAAAAAAATGCTGATGAAGTAGCAAAAACTATAAACTACTTTAAACGGTAAAAGCTGGATTATAATGATGAAGTGTGCTGGCAAAGCGCAGAAAAAGAGAAGTTTTGGAACTGAAAAATGGATTGAGCAAAGTAGGAAGGAGGCTGTGGACAAATTACAAAGACTGAACCTGACTTCAAAGGATCCAAATGATTCAGTACCTGCTGAAGTCATTAACGAATACCTTGCTCCTGACTCTAAACCGCTGCGGACAATATTCTTCATCATCCTCTGATATTAGAAATTCTAAAATATCATCATATCTTTCATTATAAATATCCTCCATATTTCTGAAGATATTTTCTTAATTTTTCTTATTTGAAATCATTTACCTCTTCGCGCAATCTGTATTACATCATAAAAGAAACTATTTTAGTTTCTAAATTCTGAAACATTCAAGTTTAAAATAGGAATATTTTGAAGTAGTGTTGGGAACTGAAGCATGAATTAGTATAATATAATGACACTTGATCAATGTGATTATATTACAGTAAGTCATGCTGAGTTTCTAAATGGAACGTGATGATTCACAGATCATAACATCATCATGTGCCATGTTATACGACTCTTGTATTCTATTTAACCTCTAAAATATCAAGAAAATATTTCTTGATGATTCGGCCTTTTCCAAGGTATTCTAGTAATTTGACAAATCAAGATCGTGCCATCACAATTTCCTTCCTAGAACATTAACAATGTTCATTCCAAAATTCATATCTGTGAATTCTGGACCATTACAAGCGATGCTTAATCACAAGAAGAAGAAACGAAAGGACAAAACTCCGAAATAGAAATTGGGGTATAAATTGCAGCAAATAAAAGAGAGCATTAACTGTGAATGATAATGATTATAGAAGACAGAAGCAGAGACTTTGAAATATAAGGGAACATATAAATCCCAACGACAAACCAGAAATTATAAACCATATATATCGATGCATATAGCAATATAAAGACACGGGAGAACTAGAAACACTATAAACCCAAGAGTATAGTAGAAGTAAATAGATTCTTCCGGCGGTAGATGAAAAAGAAGAATGACCGATATGAAAGTTAGAAGTATATCGAGAATCAGAACTGGATGGAGCATATTGATGAATACTTTAAAATATGAGTTGAGGGGGAAAGAATAGAAGGTGATGAAACATGACTAGGAACTTAGAAATCAACAGATTTAACTCACACAATGGCGGAATAAGTGAATCAAACCCTCTAGTGAATAGGTTAAGTTTTTTTTTTTGATTAATTTAGTCAAACCACAACTAAATCAAGTGTGATTAGATCAACACCTAGAGCTATTATTCACCACCTGGGTGATTTGGACTGAGAGAGAATCGTAGGAGCTCACTAGATCTGAGTGTGTGTAACAAATGAGAGGCTTAACCTAAAATGAAGAATATAAGACTTTATATACCCCTGCCGTTGACTCACCCATACGATTTATTCATCACACGTATGAGTTGGCTTCATCAGCCGTACGGGTGATCACTCACTCGTGTCTTCTCATTTAGGTTGTAATTGTGACTTAGCTCAGCATCAACCGTGCGTATGAGCCTGTCAGCCGTACTAGTGAGGCTTCACTCGTACGTCTGACTAAGTCTAACATAGTCAAACATCTAAATCTCGTTCCTGCAGTTCCTGTAACCACATACAAACACGGATAGGATAATAACGAGCAATCATGGTGGCCTGTAAACTGTTGTACCTGCAATGGACGTGGGTAGATGTCAAGGGAGTTGTATAAAATGCATTAACAGAAGGTGTGAGTTGTAAGGAAACGAAGGAGGTGAATTTATAAGAAAATCTCCTACAGAACAATTAAAATGGACGATCACATTTAAAGCGGATCCTAATTCCCTTGATTACCAGAGAGTCAAATCTTATTAAGAAGATTTTCTTTAAATCCCTTGAAATCTGGGAATCAATCATATCTACGTCAAATGATAAGATGAATCTACACTTACTCATTTCACTCTTCTATGTTAGCTTCATTTGTACTCTTCATATAAATGGATTGTTTATCCAAATTATTCGCTGATGATAAAACTCTAATTTTCAGCCCGTATGCATCATGAAAAATACTTATTATCATTCACGACCTTTCCACTCAAATTTCGGGACGAAATTTCTTTAACGGGTAGGTACTGTGACAACCCGGAAATTTCCAACCAAATTTAAACTTTAATCTTTATATGTTTCTGACACGATAAGCAATATTTGTTAAGTTAAATTGAAAGAATTTTAAACTATGTTCATACATTCATTCAACCTCGACCAAGTTCCAACGATTCACGAACCATTAAACAAATATGATTATATATGTATATGTGTATATATATTATAACTTGAAACGTAAACAAAATATTAGATTAAATACTTTATATGATTGTATCTATTTCAAAATGTTTATCAATGGAATTAGAAGATAAGATCAAATGATTGAATTATCAGATATATTGAATTATGATTACAAGTCTCTGTTGAAAGGCCCACGTTGATTTGAGAAATCTTTCTATTTTAACAATATTCGGAAAATGGTAAAGTGATTTATAAATAAGAACAAATTGTCAATCATTGAGAACTAGACAAAGGATAGTGGAAGATTGAATCTCATAAAGACTCGATTGATCTATTTAGTTTCAAATGTACAAAAACGTTTTCAGTTTAAAAAGAACTTTATTATTAAAACGTATATAACTTTTATAAATATCTAGAACCACTTTTGACAACTCATTACTTAACTAGTATGATAAAGATAACGATATTTATATTTTATTTTATTAAATATATATAACTATTTAAATTAATATTATATATATTTATACGCGTATTATACGTACATAGTTTTATACTTTTACTATACTTAAACTTTACCTTTACTTTATTTTTACTTTACTTTAACTTTAATAATTCACTTTAATAATTCATACTTTAATAATTCACTTTAATAATTCATACTTTAATAATTCACTTTAATAATTCATACTTTAATAATTCACTTTAATAATTCATACTTTAATAATTCACTTTAATAATTCAAAAATCTATTATAAATAGAATTCAATAGGTTTCATTATTTCACAGAAACTTGAAATATTTTTCTCTAAACTCTCTCAATCGATTTACATATATATATTTACTCCGTATTATTTCAAGATATTATTAGTATACATAAAATATTACGACGGAGTACTGTCCGAGTGATTTCGAAATTGTTTTTCGAGTAGGATAGGATTAAGGAAATTATGGGTTATAGCTATGGAGGTGATTGAGTATGGTTCATGGGTATGCTCGTGAGGTCAATATAGTGTTTATCATTTCCGTTGCGTCTACATACCTTTCCTGCAATATTGAATCTCAATATTGATACGTGAGTACTCATAATTTAACTTTTACATACTAATAGTGTATCCCTGACTAATGCTCGAGTATTTAGGATTATGCATGCTTGTACTTTTGATATTGCCCTTAGACAGGTTAGGTTGAATCTTGAATTAGTTACACTTGCGGTTGAGATAAGGTATAAGATATGCATGTCCTTGGAAAGCTAGCGAAAAATTAAGAACTTTTCCTTTAGATATCGAATGGTTTCGATGAACAGATTAGAAGTTATAATCAATTGAATTTTCGATATTTTTATTAAAAATGATTATTATTATCGTCGTTCTAGTTTTATCTTATTATTATCATTATTATTATCTTTATCAATAAAAGGGATTTATCATTAAAAATTGTTATTTTTTTTATTATTACTATCGTTATTATCGTTAAAGTTATAATTAGTATTATTATTATTATCCAATTATTATTATTATTATTATTAGTATTATTATTATTATTATCATTATTAATATATATATCATTATTTAAAAATGGTTATTGTTATTGTTATTATTATTATTACTATATTATCATTAAGATAATTATTAGTATTATCGTTAATAATGTTATAGTAACTATCATTATTAATATTAGTGTAATTAAAACAAATATTTGTAACACCTAATTATTTTGATTACTATTATTATCATTATTATGAACACGATATAAAAGACGATTAAAAGCTATTAAACGAAACGATTAGGAAATAATGAGTAAGAGTATCATGATGAAATTAAAATATTATAAGATATTGATTTAAATAAAATTATCGTTCTTATTATTTTTATCATTACTATTATTATTAAAAGTATCGTTAGTATCAAAACTATCATTTTAACAAAAATTATCATTTTAATAGAAATGTCATTGTTACTATAAAATATTATTATTATTATTATTTTAAATAGAATTATTATTTTAAAGATAATATTAAAAATTATCGTAAATATTAAAGTTATCATAATTAGAATTATCGTTTTATCATAATGTTATCTTAGTAATTATAAATATTGATATTTTTATAATAATAATTATTATTACAAAATAATACAACTTTTACTTACTATCATTATAGATATTATTTTATCAAATAAATATGTGATACAAACATATTTTACTACGTGTAATAACTTACTTTAATAATACCTATCATATTATCTTTATGATATTAAATGAACCTGGCCTATAAATTTTATTACTTAATATGTATAAAAGTATATTTTATTATATAAATTTAATATAAAATTTTATTTATTAATAAATAAATTATATTATTTACTCTAATAAATCTTTTAAAAATATTTAAAAGTATAAAACGACGATATTTAAACTATATATTAATCATGTATAGATTTTTGGAAATTATTTTGAGTCAAATTTACTTTTGTTGACTTTTGCATATTAGTCTCGAGCATTAGGATTGTGGTACACTATGACTTGACCTAATTTGTTAGACAAATATTGACCAACACATAAATATATATAATTAATTTAGGTTCGTGAATCCGAGGCCAACCTTGCACTTGTTCAATGACGTTATATGTATTTTTACTACGAAATACAGTATGGTGAGTTTCATTGCCCTTTTACTCTTTACATTTTTTTGGGGCTGAGAATACATGCAAATGCTTTATTAACTGTTTTACAATATTTATATGCGTGAGTTTCATTTGCTCCCTTTTACTCTTTACGTTTTTGGGCTGAGAATACATGCAAATGCTTTATTAATAGTTTTACAATATTTATATGCGTGAGTTTTCATTACTCCCTTTTTAAATGCTTTCGCAATATATATTTTTGGGACTGAGAATACATGCGCTTTTATAAATGTTTGACAAAATAGACACAAGTAATTGAAACTACATTCTATGGTTGAATTATCGAAATCGAATATGCCCCTTTTTATTAAAGTCTGGTAATCTAAGAATTAGGGAACAGACACCCTAATTGACGCGAATCCTAAAGATAGATCTATTGGGCCTAACAAACCCCATCCAAAGTACCGGATGCTTTAGTACTTCGAAATTTATATCATGTCCGAAGGAGGATCCCGGAATGATAGGGGATATTCTTATATGTATCTAGTTAATGTCGGTTACCAGGTGTTCACCATATGAATGATTATTTTTGTCTCTATGCATGGGACGTATATTTATGAGAACTGGAAATGAAATTCTTGTGGTCTATTAAAATGATGGAAATAAATGATTATGATAAACTAATGAACTCACCAACCTTTTGGTTGACACTTTAAAGCATGTTTATTCTCAGGTGTTAAAGAAATCTTCCGCTGTGCATTTGCTCATTTTAAAGATATTACTTGGAGTCTTTCATAGCATATTTCGAAGAACGTTGCATTCGAGTCATTGAGTTCATCAAAGATTATTATTAAATTAATTTATAGTTGGATAGTGGATATTATGAAATGGTATGCATGCCTGTCAATTTTCAATGTAAAGAAAGTTTGTCTTTTAAAAACGAATGCAATGTTTGTAAAATGTATCATATAGAGGTCAAATACCTCGCAATGTAATTAACTATTGTGAATCGTTTATAATGTATATGAACGGGTCCTTTCACAAACGAGAAACTAAAATAACACCTCTAGTAATAGAAGGTGCATAACGACAATTATCTAAAATAAGAATAAGTCCACTTGGGAGGATGAGCTCATAGCTTCCTATAGCTTCGACAGCTGCACGATCGCCATTGCCAACGTACAGATCCAAAGCCCCCTTATTCAGCTTCTGAATTTTTCTAAGTCCCTGCATATCATTACAAATATGAGTACCACAACCAGTGTCATACACCCAAGTTTTATTAGGAAAATTATAGAGTTCTATAACGAAGATACCTGAAGTGCTGGTCGAACTAGCCTTTCCCTTCTTCAACTCTTCCAAGTAAAGCACACAGTTTCGTCTCCAATGACCAATCTGGACACAATGGTGCCAAGCCATGTTCTTTGCGGGATGCTCTTTCTTTGCTGGTGGTGGAATTTTCTTCTTGGGAGTGTAAGCTTGCTTACTCTTTCCTTTTCCCTTTCCACTAGCAACTTGCGGCTTTCTTTTCTGGATTTTACCTTCCTTTATGGTTAAGACTGCAGGAGTCTTCTTTGGTAGCCCCTTTTCAGCTTGCTTAAGCATTGCATGAAGCTCAGGAATGGTCTTTCCCATGCTATGCATATTGTAATTCATTACAAAACCATCATAGTCCTTGGATAGTGAAGTAAGTATCAAGTGCACTCCAAGAACTGGTGGCATAGCATAACCTAGGTGCTCCAATTGATCCAGATAGCCTTTCATCTTTAAGACATATTGGCTAACCGGTTGCCCCAACTCATGTTTGCAAGCGTTAAACGCTTTCACAGTTTCAAACAATTCCTGTCCTGCCTGCTGTTGGAACATCGTCTTGAGTTCCTCTATCATGTCATATGCATTGTAGTCCATTAAGTTCCTTTGGAGCTCAGAGGTCATGCTAGCAAGCATAAGACATGCCACTTCAAGTTGTTCGTTATACTGCTTAGTATAAGCATTACGAACAGTAGCATTAGCAGTTTCAGGTGGGGCTTCAGGTAAAGGATTTTCCAGATGGTGCAACTTCCTTTCAGACTTTAAGACAATCTGAAGGTTTCGATACCAGTCAATGAAGTTGTTACCATTCAATTTTTCCTTCTCAAGGATTGACCTTATGGTCATGTTGTTTACGGATTGAATTGCGTTTAATGTCATCTACAAAATAAACAAGGTTCTTTTAGTATCTTTAATAATTATCCTTTTATAAATTAACTACCCATGTTTTTTAAAAAAAAATTATAAAACTTTTAATTTACGTAAAAGGCTAAGATCCGCATTGTGCTTCCACCATCACATCAGTTGATCTGCTAGCAATGGTGGATTCAATCGGTAGACGGCGGGCACCAATTGCATTACAAGTGCAACTCTTAGATCTTTATGGGACTCACGACATTTAGTGTCTAACACTAGTGTCATGCTGGCATGTTTAGTCCCATCCTTGCCTCGGGTTGCGGTCTCACCTCTCAACTCGATTAAGTCATCCAATTGTGAAACGTGTAAAAATTAATCTAGGTCTCACGCATAGATAATGATCACCTTGAGTTATAATTCAACTAGGTCTCACGCATAGTCAAAAAATAACGACAAGTGTTTCAACCGAATTGGACGGCACGACTTAAATTTCGCCGGGTATATTATACAATTTTAATAATCTTTTAAAAAACAATTGTGTTACGAATATTACATGCATACAATATTCGCCTCACAAGTTAAAAACGGTTTAACTTGATTTTAATTATGTTTTGATTTTAGTTGTCACATGGCAAATTATACACAATCACATAACATATAAAATGCAACCAAACAAAATAAAACATAATAAGTATGTGCATAGCCTCAACCGATGAAAATCATTTGCTTGGTCTCACGAGCCATTATGAGAACCAAGCGGTCAACTAAAGGGACAATCACAAAAGTAAACCCTAGAAGCTCCCACTTGCGTCAAGATCTCATGATGACCAAATGTGCTCTTTTACCGCATCTCTTACATCTTTTGTCCAACGACTTTACTGCAAGTGTGTCTTGCTGGCCAAGTTCCGTTCACTTCAAGTCTTTTATTCCATCATGGAGGTTACATTTAATTATAAAATAAAATACAACTAAACTAGAATTGTAAATTACATAATTGACTCAAAACGGCCTCCCAAAATAAAGGATTAAATTACATCAATAAATAGCCATAAAAACAATGGCATCCAAACAACCACAAACATACAAGATCACAACACATACACACGGTCTAGGTTTTCATCGGCTATGCACAATTAAATCATCATAATAATAACATGATCATGACAATAATTATGGCTTGCTCCATGGTACAAGATGCATGTCTTGGCCATGGATAAAAAAAATATACAAATATATACACAAGCCATTTAATCAATAACAACCACGCAAAAATATACTAACCGTATAAAAACATAACCTGGCTCTGATACCACTGTTGGTGATTTAGGGTTTTAAGAAAACGATTTTGCCATTAATTATTATCATGTACCATCATATAATATTAATAACTATTTAAGCGGAAGCGTATTAATTATATTAATAACTAAATCACCCAAACGGATCCATATAATTTATACGGTTAAATAAATAAATAACAAGAGAGTGAACGAAGTTTATACCTTTCTTGTAGAACCTGATTGAAGGAAGAGAAACTAACAATCAAAAGTACGATTGCCGCTAGGGTAGTCCACACTACACTTCAAACAACGTCAAACGGATGTGCTAGTCCCGTCAAGTAATAATAAATAATTGCAAGAATTATTTAATTGAATCGTACTGGGATAAATAATCTTTATTTATTCGTTCGTATCACAAAATCAATCGAATGGTTTTATGGTTTTATATAGTTGCCGTATAAAACAAAACAATGAGTTTTGTAATTTCCTGTTGAAAACTAAAGAAAGCAAAACGAATTTCGTAGAGGTTTTTTGGTGTGTTTTTCTCACAAAAACAAAGAGCATCTATTTATATTAACAAAGGTCGGTGACGAATTTCGGAAATAAAATCATTTTACAAATTAGCCATAGGTACCAAAATAAATATTATTTTGATAAGTAATCTACTCTAATTTCCTTGTTGACAACGAAATGCATTATGCATTGGAAAACATATATATTAATTAATTAACTAATTATTTATTTCATTCATTCATTTATTTATTACTTGAATAATATATATCACATATATATTATTAATTTGACGTCTAGGTGTATATGTGTGTGACCCCGAAGGCTCAAATGAATTCAGCCATATAGTTATGTGTTGTACCTTGCGCATTAATCCTACACGGTGGTGGTCCGGTATTCTGTTGTCCCGCTGGAGGTCCGGTGGCCCGGTGGTTGTTCAGTAGTCCGCGGTGGTTTGGTGGTGGTCCGGGGTGGTCAGGTGATGGTCCTTTGGTTTGGTGAAGGTCCGCTGGTCCGAGGGTTTGTTTGGGGTGGTCCGATGGTTCCGAGGTGGTTCGGTGGGTCCGGGGGTGGTCTTGTAACAAATCATCATCAATTCAATTTCAATTAATAATTGGTATATGGAGAGGGACAATTATTACATCATTGTGATAAACTAATGACTTTCTTTTAAGAGAATGGGAGATGGGAGATTTGATAGATTAATCAAACCCATGCATTAAGAGTTTATCTTATAAAACCTCTTAATGTAGTGAGTTTCTCGGTTGATAACATTAAAGAAGAGGCTCGGTGCTTTGATGAAGTTATGTTCGTTGGTAACTCGATAACGAAATTTCTGCAGATTGAGGTCAGTTATGCTTCACTAGAGACCCAATCCACTATTATGATTCACATAACTGAAGTGATCGATCTGATTTCCATTAAAAGTATTGAAGATGGTTTTCCCCTATATCTTCTTACTATATAATATCGAAATGCTTAGCTTGGAGTTACCTTGTCGAGTTTTTATGTTGATTTGCAAGTTGTCGGATTAAGCCCGGTCACAAACGTGATGATGTACGTGTGTTAGTTCTTTCAGCTCGAAGTTTATTCGGCACAATTTGGATCGATCCAATCTGCTTTGGATTCGGTTATGCTGCCTAAATCAGGTACTTCTGAGTTTGAACAGAATCAAGTGATGTTTGAAACCGATTCAAATGCTCCGTGGGGTATACCCCGAGTATTGGTCTTTTTAGGTTAAATGGTGAGATACAAGGTTCTTCGGGTTGTTGTGGGAAGTCTTTTGACGATAACTCTTGTGAGGTGGAGTGTGAAAACGCTAGGAAAATATTTGTAGCTAGTTGCTTGGTTCAGGTTGATTCTTGCGGGTTAGTTTTGTCTCCTGTAGGGCCGTCTAAAAAGGTCCAAAGTTGTTGGCTCAGTAGCAGCTAACTCTTTGTTTTCTATTTGTGTGGATGAGGCATTTTGTGTAGTGGGTGGCAATATTGAGATTAATAAAGATTTGAATGTTGAAGTAATTACGGAAGAGTCTCCTATTGGTGGTGTCGTAAAAGTTAGCGGGGATAACAAGAACAAAATGAAAGTAGTTTTGAGGCCGCTATACAAGGATATACTTATCGGGAACATGCCTATTTCCCTACCGAATGACGTCAACAATAGTTTGGTTTATGTTTCCATTTCTGATGTGGATCCTAATAAGTTCGTACACATTAGTTCTGTAGGGGTTTGTAAATGAAATTTCATAAAACTATTTAGCAGCGGAAGCATTTACAACAATTTTTAAACCTTTCAAAAACTCCTCACCAAGGATCCATTTGCATGTTGTTAAGAAAACTAAATAATAAATAGTGAGTTTAAAGACTACAACATTTGAAGACTTTGATCTTGAGAACAAATAGATGCTTAGAATGTAGGAGCTAAATTAGCCTCCCTCTATCGGTAATCCATACTTAAGCAAAGTTCCAATACCAAATGGATGCTAGTCCTTATCAACCAATAATAAGAAAAAGATGAAGAACAATCTTCTATCCTTTTACTATCTTACTTGAACTACTAAACACTTTTACAAACTTAAAAGAGTAGTTGGAAGTTCTTTTTTTCATTAGAGAAAATCAAAGAGTACTACTCCTTCTATATTTCAAAATGTTTGTACGTATATATTTTGCAAGATGTTTATTAGTAATCATGTGCTATTGCACTCATACAAGCATTAAAGTAAAAGTTAAACAATAAATGCTAGACAAAATGATGGTATAAGATGATGACTATTCTCCATTAATAAAGATGGGGTGTAATGATGTCCAACACATAACCCACATCTTTAATCTTATACATATATTTGTCATATATATATATATATACATATATATATATATATATATATATATATATATATATATATATATATATATATATATATACATATATATATATATATATATATATATATATATACATATATATATATATTTGTCAAACAAATATAACATAATCTTAAATGTTGCATATATTGATACTTCATTGCACATAATTATTTCATCCAAATAATAATGTTATCATACAAAATATGGTTGATCATATTTAAGTCACATTTAAATATATACTTGGTAGATAACTGCTCTTTGTGTGTGACCCTATAGGTTCATATGTTATTAGTAGTGTAAACATAAGTTGTGTCTTGGGCATTAATAATCAACAATCTCCCACTTGCACAAGATTCAACATATGTCAACACAGATAGTGGTAAACGTCTAGCAACATGCCACTGCCCCTAACAACACATGAAAATGTGTCATTCCGAGCATCCATTGATTCTTAAGTTACTTCTTCAAATCAATATATAGGTAAGTTATCAGTTATCCCTTTGTTACTGACATCACGTTGAGCATGAGACATGGATAGCAATCAATCTCATATTTAGCTCATACATTATGTTACTCGATCAAGATTGAAAATGATAAAACAAACACCATTGAATATATCAATATAGTTTGAGCGTGGCCACGCATCTTAATCAATTTAAATCATCAAGGGGCCCATAGATGTCAATCTCTCATCCAGATGAGAGGAACAAATCTCGTCTAGACTACACACGTCTCTCATGTGTCTCATATTATACTTAACAATAGCTTTTATGATTTCCTGGCTAAAGAACAACGTTTGACTATGTCAAAGTATAACAATCCTCACACTTAAGACCCAATATTTATCTACGGTCTAAGGATATAAAGATATTACCATTTTCAAGAATCACTTATGATGTCGATCCATGAAGTGGTCTTGAAAGCGGGTCATGTCGAATGTTTATTCTTCAATAAACATAGGTGAATTTGGTTGCAACTCCCTTGCTCTACTTTCATCTTCATGAAAGTCAACCAACTTATTCACATTAGTCTTAACTCACAACTATTCCCATAGTTGTGATCGACTATGGACGTTTTTGAATAACGGCGTTATTCAAGGATTTAAACATACTAATAAAGAACACAACAATTATTAATGAGTATGATTATCTCCAAATACATCATATCATTTAATATAAATGTTGCATAAATGTTCCAAAATATCATAATACTAAATTACAAATCATTCCAATCATTAACATTACGAAGCCCTATGCACCGAGCATGACCCTCTTGTTTTGATTGTGCCAAAGCCTTTGTAAAAGGATCAGCAAGGTTTTGATCTGTGTGAACTTTGCGAATACAAACATCTCCGTCTCCCACTATGTGTCGTATATAGTGGAATCTCCTAAGGATATGTTTGGTGCTGTGATGCGATCTAGGTTCTTTTGCTTGAGCAATAGCACCATTGTTGTCGCAAAATATTTCTATGGGGTCTTCTATGCATGGCATCACCCCTAAATCAGCAATGAACATTTTCATCCACGCAGCCTCTTGTGCTGCCTCCGATGCAGCAATGTATTCAGCTTCTGTAGTAGATTGTGCAACTACTTTCTGCTTAGAACTTTTCCAAGTTATAGCTCATCCATTCAAGATAAAGACATATC
This sequence comes from Rutidosis leptorrhynchoides, assembly GCF_046630445.1. NCBI lineage: Eukaryota > Viridiplantae > Streptophyta > Magnoliopsida > Asterales > Asteraceae > Rutidosis > Rutidosis leptorrhynchoides. The sequence goes on from NC_092333.1 coordinate 174,047,164, forward strand.
CATATTGTGATCGTGAATCATCTCTATCAGTTTGGAAGCTGGCATCTGTGTAGAACTTTATAGTAAGATCTTCTTCCATACCACCATAAATCAAGAACATATCTTTAGTCCTTCTCAAGTACTTTAGGATGTTCTTGACAGCCATCCAGTGGCTTTCACCTGGATTTTGTTGGTATCTACTCGTCATGCTCAAAGCATACGATACGTCTGGTCTTGTGCATAACATGGCATACATAATGGATCCAATTGCAGAAGCATATGGAGTTCCATTCATTCGTCTAAGCTCATCATTTGTGCTAGGACTTTGAGACTTGCTCAATATTGTACCATGTGACATTGGCAAAAATCCGCGTTTGGAATCTTGCATCTTGAATCGTTTTAGAATCTTTTCAATATATGCACTTTGGCTCAAGCCGATTAGCCGCTTTGATCTATCTCTATGAATTTTTATTCCTAGAATATAAGTAGCATCGCCAAGGTCTTTCATTTGAAAACACTTCCCAAGCCAAGACTTTACCTTTTGTAAAGTTGTTATGTCATTTCTAATAAGTAGTATATCATCTACATATAAGATTAAAAATACTACTCTGCTCCCACTAGCCCTTTTGTAAACACATGGATCATCTTCATTTTGGATAAAATCAAACTCTTTTATTTTCTCGTCAAAACGAAGATTTCAGCTTCTAGATGCTTGCTTTAATCCGTAAATGGCTCTTTTAAGATTACACACTTTATTAGGATACTTAGGATTTACAAAACCTTCTGGTTGTTCCATATAGACATCTTCACTTAAGTGTCCATTAAGGAATGCGGTTTTGACATCCATTTGCCATATCTCATAGTCATAATATGCGGCTATGGCGATGAGTATTCTAATTGATTTTAGCATGGCTACTGGAGAGAAAGTTTCGTCATAGTCAACACCATGAGTTTGAGTGAAACCTTTCGCCACTAGTCTTGCCTTAAATGTATGTACATTTCCGTCCATATCGGTTTTCTTCTTGAAAATCCATTTGCTCCCAACAGCCTTGCTATCAGGAGGTAGATCAACAAAGTCCCATACTTCGTTGTCATACATGGACTGCATCTCTTCATTCATGGCTTCATTCCATTTCTTAGATTCAGGATCTAATGTAGCATCTTTGTAGTTATTGGGCTCACTTTCATCCACTAAGAAAATGTCGTCATATCTTTGGGGACTATGACGAGGTCTACTAGATCTACGAATGTCTTGTGTTACTTCAGGTTCCTGAGCAACCAATTGTTCAGGTTCTTCAACAATTTGTTGATAGCTAGTGCCAACCTCAGGTGTGATATTTTGTGGTTCTTGAATTTCTTCAAGTTCTACATTACTCCCATTTGCTTTATTTAATAGAAACTCCTTTTCTAGAAAAGTAGCGTGTCTAGAAACAAACACTTTGTTCTCGTTAGGATTGTAGAAATAATATCACATAGAATCCTTTGGTATCCCACAAAAATTCATTTGATAGATCTGGGATCAAGTTTGTTGGAAGTTTCTTGTCGAACATGAGCTTCGCAACCCCAAACTTTCAAATAAGATAAATTTGGAACCTTTCCATGCCATAACTCATATGGTGTCTTATTTACCTTTTTGGTTGGTACCATATTTAGTATGCGAGCAGCAGATAATAAGGCATAGGTCTAGAAAGATGGAGGAAGTAAAGTATGATTCATCATGGATCGAACCATATCAAGTAGGGTTCGATTCCTCCTCTCAGAAACACTATTATGTTGTGATGATAATGCTAAAAATGAACATATATTTCATATCATTATCCCTCAAGAAATACAAGCTTTTAGTTGCAATTGTTCTATTTACAAGTGATATTCGTTTAAATAATAAAAGGTGAAGACAAAAGATAGATTCGACAAATTGAAGACGCAAATGACCAAAAAGCTCAAAAGCACAAAATACAATCAAAGTGGTTCCAATTATTGATAAGAAACGTCTCAAAATTACAAGAGTACAAGACGCAAAATGCAAAGTACAAGATATTAAATTATACGCAAGGACGTTCGAAAATCCGGAACCGGGACCAAAGTCAACTCTCAACGCTCGACGCAACGAACTAAAAATTACATGTCTATTATGCACAAGAATAAAATATAATATTTAAATAATTATATAAATTATTTATATATTATATATTATTATATAAACCGTCGGCAGAATGCAAACAACAACATGTGGGCTGAAAAAAGGAGCCATGCGATCGCATGGCCTGGAAGGCAAAAAGCCATGCGATCGCATGGTGAGCAGTATCAGGTCTGGTCCTATAAATTCGCGTGTTTTGGCTCAGTTTTTAGAATATATATATCCATCTCTCTATATATAAACGTATATATATATATATTTATATTTTAATTTTAATTTTAATTTTAAAATCTAATAATAAGGGTATGTTAGCGAATGTTGTAAGGGTATAAGTCGAAATTCTGTCTATGTAACGCTACGCTATTTTTAATCACTGTAAGTTATGGTTAATGTTATTTTTAAATTAATGTCTCGTAGCTAAGTTATTATTATGCTTATTTAATGCCGAAGTAATCATGATGTTGGGCTAAATATTAAAATTGGGTAATTGGGCTTTGTACCATAATTGGGGTTTGGATAAAAGAACGACACTTGTGGAAATTAGACTATGGGCTATTAATGGATTTTATATTAACTAAACGATACCTCGTTAAATTAATATATAGACTTATAATTTGACGTATTTATATATAACCACATACGCTTGACTGGGTATGGTGGGCGGGATATCTATAATTACCAATAATTGTTCATTTTACCGGACCCGGAACTGGATTAATAGTTAATAGACTTGTTGATGAAATGTCCCGTTCATATTGATTATAAACGTTCCATATTAATTGATTTCGTTGCGAGGTTTTGACCTCTATATGAGACTTTTTTCAAAGACTGCATTCATTTTTAAAACAACCATAACCTTTATTTTATCAATAAAGGTTTCAAAAGCATTACGTAGATTATCAAATAATGATAATCTAAAATATATTGTTTACACATGACCATTACATAATGGTTTACAATAGAAATATATTACATCGACATATGTTTCTTGAATGCAGTTTTTACATAATATCATACAAACATGGACTCCAAATCTTGTCCTTATTTTAGTATGCAACAGCGGAAGCTCTTAATATTCACCTGAGAATAAACATGCTTTAAACGTCAACAAAAATGTTGGTGAGTTATAGGTTTAACCTATATATATCAAATCGTAACAATAGACCACAAGATTTCATATTTCAATATACATCCCATACATAGAGATAAAAATCATTCATATGGTAAACACCTGGTAACCGACATTAACAAGATGCATATATAAGAATATCCCCATCATTTCGGGACACCCTTCGGATATGATATAAATTTCGAAGTACTAAAGCATCCGGTACTTTGGATGGGGTTTGTTAGGCCCAATAGATCTATCTTTAGGATTCACGTCAATTAGGGTGTATGTTCCCTAATTCTTAGATTACCAGACTTAATAAAAAGGGGCATATTCGATTTCTATAATTCAACCATAGAATGTAGTTTCACGTACTTGTGTCTATTTTGTAAATCATTTATAAAACCTGCATGTATTCTCATCCCAAAAATATTAGATTTTAAAAGTGGGACTATAACTCACTTTCACAGATTTTTACTTCGTCGGGAAGTAAGACTTGGCCACTGGTTGATTCACGAACCTATAACAATATATACATATATATCAAAGTATGTTCAAAATATATTTACAACACTTTTAATACATTTTGATGTTTTAAGTGTATTAAGTCAGCTGTCCTCGTTAGTAACCTACAACTAGTTGTCCACAGTTAGATGTACAGAAATAAATCGATAAATATTATCTTGAATCAATCCACGACCCGGTGTATACGTATCTCAGTATTGATCACAACTCAAACTATATATATATTTTGGAATCAACCTCAACCCTGTATAGCTAACTTCAACATTCACATATAGAGTGTCTATGGTTGTTCCGCAATATATATATATAGATGGGTCGAAATGATAGGTCGAAACATTGTATACGTGTCTATGGTATCTCAAGATTACATAATGAAAGAACCCGTTCATATACATTATAAATGATTCACAATAGTTGATTACATTGCGAGGTATTTGACCTCTATATGATACATTTTACAAACATTGCATTCGTTTTTAAAAGACAATCTTTCTTTACATCAAAAATTGACAGGCATGCATACCATTTCATAATATCCACTATCCAACTATAAATTGATTTAATAATAATCTTTGATGAACTCAATTACTCGAATGCAACGTTCTTCGAAATATGCTATGAAAGACTCCAAGTAATATCTTTAAAATGAGCAAATGCACAGCGGAAGATTTCTTTAACACCTGAGAATAAACATGCTTTAAAGTGTCAACCAAAAGGTTGGTGAGTTCATTAGTTTATCATAATCATTTATTTCCATCATTTTAATAGACCACAAGAATTTCATTTCCAGTTCTCATAAATATACGTCCCATGCATAGAGACAAAAAATAATCATTCATATGGTGAACACCTGGTAACCGACATTAACTAGATACATATAAGAATATCCCCTATCATTCCGGGATCCTCCTTCGGACATGATATAAATTTCGAAGTACTAAAGCATCCGGTACTTTGGATGGGGTTTGTTAGGCCCAATAGATCTATCTTTAGGATTCGCGTCAATTAGGGTGTATGTTCCCTAATTCTTAGATTACCAGACTTTAATAAAAAGGGGCATATTCGATTTTGATAATTCAACCATAGAATGTAGTTTCAATTACTTGTGTCTATTTCGTCAAACATTTATAAAAGTGCATGTATTCTCAGTCCCAAAAATATAAAGGGTAAAAAGGCAAATGAAACTCACCATACTGTATTTCGTAGTAAAAATACATATAACGTCATTGAACAAGTGCAAGGTTGGCCTCGGATTCACGAACCTAAATTAATTATATATATTTATGTGTTGGTCAATATTTGTCTAACAAATTAGGTCGAGTCATAGTGTACCACAATCCTAATGCTCGAGACTAATATGCAAAAGTCAACAAAAGTAAATTTGACTCAAAATAATTTCCAAAAATCTATACATGATTAATATATAGTTTAAATATCGTCGTTTTATATTTTTAAATATTTTTAAAAGATTTATTAGAGTAAATAATATAATTTATTTATTAATAAATAAATAAAATTTTATATTATATTTATATAATAAAATATACTTTTATATATATTAAGTAATAAAATTTATAGGGTTCATTTAATATTATAAAGATAATATGATAGGTATTATTAAAGTAAGTTATTACACGTAGTAAAATATGTTTGTATCAAATATTTATTTGATAAAATAATATCTATAATGATAGTAAGTAAAAGTTGTATTATTTTGTAATAATAATTATTATTATAAAAATATCAATATTTATAATTACTAAGATGACATTATGATAAAACGATAATTCTAATTATGATAACTTTAATATTTACGATAATTTTTAATATTATCTTTAAAATAATAATTCTATTTAAAATAATAATAATAATAATATTTTATAGTAACAATGACATTTCTATTAAAATGATAATTTTTGTTAAAATGATAGTTTTAATACTAACGATAATTTTAATAATAATAGTAATGATAAAAATAATAAGAACTATAATTTTATCTAAATCAATATCTTATAATATTTTAATTTCATCATGATACTCTTACCCATTATTTCCTAATCGTTTCGTTTAATTGCTTTTAATCGTCTTTTATATCGTGTTCATAATAATGATAATAATAGTAATCAAAATAATTAGGTGTTACATATATTTGTTTTAATTACACTAATATTAATAATGATAGTTACTATAACATTATTAACGATAATACTAATAATTATCTTAATGATAATATAGTAATAATAATATTAACAATAACAATAGCCATTTTTAAATAATGATATATATATTAATAATGATAATAATAATAATAATACCAATAATAATAATAATAATAATAATTGGATAATAATAATATAATAATACTAATTATAACTTTAACGATAATAACGATAGTAATAATAAAAAAAATAACAATTTTTTTAATGATAAATCCTTTTATTGATAAAGATACTAATAATAATAATAAGATAAAAGTAGAACGACAATAATAACGACGATAATAATAATCATTTTTAATAATAATACAAAAATTCGATGGACTATAACTTCAAATCCGTTCATCGAAATCATTCGATATCTAAATGAAAAGTTCTTAATTTTTCGCTAGCTTTCCAACGACATGCATATCTTATACCTTATCTCAGTTGCATATATAACTAATTCAGGATTCAACATAACCTAACTAAAGGCAATATCAAAAGTACAAACATGCATAATCCTATATACTCGAGCACTAGTCAGGGATACACTATTAGTATGTTAAAGTTAAATTATGAGTACTCACGTATCAATATTGAGATTCAATATTGCAGGAAAGGTACGTAGACGCAACGGAGATGATAAACACTATATTGACCTCACGAGCATACCCATGAACCATACCCAATCACCTCCATAGCTATAACCCATAATTTCCTTAATCCAATCCCATTCGAAAAACAATTTCGAAATCACTCGGACAGCACTCTGACGTAATATTTTATGTATACTAATAATATCTTGAAATAATACGGAGTAAATATATATATGTAAATCGATTGAGAGAGTTTAGAGAAAAATATTTTCAAGTTTCTATGAAATAATGAAACCTATTGAATTCTATTTATAATAGATTTTTGAATTATTAAAGTGAATTATTAAAGTATGAATTATTAAAGTGAATTATTAAAGTATGAATTATTAAAGTGAATTATTAAAGTATGAATTATTAAAGTAAATTATTAAAGTATGAATTATTAAAGTGAATTATTAAAGTATGAATTATTAAAGTGAATTATTAAAGTTAAAGTAAAATAAAAATAAAGTAAATGTAAAGTTTAAGTATAGTAAAAGTATAAAACTATGTACGTATAATACGCGTATAAATATATATAATATTAATTTAAATTGTTATATATATTTAATAAAATAAAATATAAATATCGTTATCTTTATCATACTGGTTAAGTAATGAGTTGTCAAAAGTGGTTCTAGATATTTATAAAAGTTATATACGTTTTAATAATAAAGTTCTTTTTAAACTGAAAACGTTTTTGTACGTTTGAAACTAAATCAAATAAATATAATAATTTTGTTTTCCAAAACCAAATATATTTTTAAGAATCATTTTGTTTAAAGGTTAAAATAATGGAAATCTGTATATCATAAAATGTTTTAGAAAAGTAGAATCATATATATTCATAATAGGTTTCAAGTTTTTAAATTACAGTTTGTTGGTGAAGCATGAGATAAAGTTCAAAGGTTAAATAAACGTATGAAATCATCTTAATGAAAAATGTCGAGTTACTTAACTTGTCGATATCCAACATCTAAGTTATTTACACTTCACGTTTTTACTTATAAATCACTTTACCATTTTTCGATTGTTGTCAAAAAGAATAGATTTCTTAAATCACAGTGGACCTCATAACGTAGACCCGTAATCATATCATAATGTATCTGATAAATCAATCATTTGATATTATCTTCTAATTCCATCGATAAACATATTGAAACAAATACGTTCATGTAAAGTATTATACATTTAATACTTTATTAATATTCTCAAGTTATAATATATATATATACATATATATACATATTTATTTATATATAACGGTTCGTGAATCTTCGGAATTTGGTCGAGGTTATAATGAATGTACGAACACAATTTAAAATTCTTGAGATTTAACTTAACAAACTTTGCTTATCGTGTCGAAATAATATAAAGATAAAGTTTAAATTTGGTTGGAAATTTCCGGGTTGTCACAGTACCTACCCGTTAAAGAAATTTCGTCCCAAAATTTGAGTGGAAAGGTCGTGAATGATAATAAGTATGTTTTCATGATGCATACAGGCTGAAAATTAGAGTTTTATCATCATCGAATAATTTGGATAAACAATCCATTTATATGAAGAGTACGAATGAAGCTAACATAGAAGAGTGAAATGAGTAAGTGTAGATTCATCTTATCATTTGACGTAGATATGATTGATTTCCAGATTTCAAGGGATTTGAAGAAAATCTTTGTAATAAGATTTGATTCTCCGGTAACAAAAGGAATTAGGATCCGCTTTAAATGCGATCGTCCATTTTAATTGTTCCGTCGGAGATTTTCTTATAAATTTACCTCCTTCGTTTTCTTACAACTCACACCTTCTGTTGATGCATTTTATGCAAGTCCCTAGACATCTACTCACGTCCATTGCAGGTACAACAGTTTACAGGCCACCATGATTGTTCGTTATTATCCTATCCGTGTTTGTATGTGGTTACAGCAACTGCAGGAACGAGATTTGGATGTTTGACTATGTTAGACTTTGTCAGACGTCCGAGTGAAGCCTCACTCGTACGACTGATAGGCTCATACGCACGGTTGATACTGAGCTAAGTCACAATTACAACCTAATTGAGAAGACACGAGTGAGTGATCACCCGTACGGTTGATGAAGCCAACTCGTATGTGTGATGGATGAATCGTACGGGTGAGTCAACAGCAGGGGTATATAAAGTCTTATGTTCTTCATTTTAGGTTAAGCCTCTCATTTGTTACACACACTCAGATCTGGTGAGCTCCTCCGATTCTCTCTCAACCCAAATCACCCAGGTAGTGAATAATAGCTCTAGGTGTTGATCTAATCACACTTGATTTAGTTATGGTATGACTAAATTAATCCCAAAAAGCTTAACCTATTTACTAGAGGGTTTGATTCACTTATTCCGTCATTGTGTGAGTTAAATCTGTTAATTTCTAAGTTCCTAGTCATGTTTGATCACCTTCTATTCTTTCCCCCTCAACTCATATTTTAAAGTGTTCATCAATATGCTCCATCCAGTTCTGATTCTCGATATACTTATAACTTTCATATCGGTCATTCTTCTTTTTCATCTACCGCCAGAAGAATCTATTTACTTCTACTATACTCTTGGGTTTTTAGTGTTTCTAGTTCTCCCGTATCTTTATATTGCTATATGCATCGATATATATGGTTTATAATTTTTGGTTTGTCGTTGGGCTTTATATCTTCCCTTATATTTCAAAGTCTCTGTTTCTATCTTCTATATTCATTGTCATCCACAGTTAATGCTCTCTTTTATTTGCTGCAATTTATACCCCAATTTCTATTTTGTAGTTTTGTCCTTTCGTTTATTCTTCTTGCGATTAAGCACCACTTGTAATGGTCCAGAATTCACAGATATGAATTTCGGAATGAACATTGTTAATGTTCTAGGAAGGAAATTGTGATGGCACGATCTTGACTTGTCAAATTACTAGAATACCTTGGAAAAGGCCGAATCATCAAGAAATATTTTCTTGATATTTTAGAGGTTAAATAGAATACAAGAGTCGTATAACATGGCACATGATGATGTTATGATCTGTGAATCATCACGTTCCATTTAGAAACTCAGCATGAATTACTGTAATATAATCACGTTGATCAAGTGTCATTATATTATACTAACTCATGCTTCAGTTTCCAACACTACTTCAAAAACATTCATATTCTAAACTCAAAGGTTTACAGAGTATAGGAACAAAACAGTTTCCTTTTTGATGTAATACAGATAGCGCAAAGAGATAAATGATTCCAGATAAGAATATTTATGGAAATATCTTCAGAAATATGGAGGATATTTATAATGAAAGATACGATGATATCTTAGAATTTCTAATATCAGAGGATGATGAAGAATATTGTCTGTAAGGGTTTAGTGTCAGAAGCAAGGTATTCGTTAATGACTTCAGCAGACACTGAATCATTTGGATTCTTTGAAGGCAGGTTCAGTCTTTGTGATTTGTCCACAGCCTCCTTCATACTTTGCTCAATCCGTTTTCCAGTTCCAAAACTTCTCTATTTCTGAGCTTTGTTAATACACTAATCTTTATCATCAAACTTTTTACTGCTAAGGTCGTTTACAGTTTTTGTTGCTTCATCAGCATTTCGAGAACTAGTTCGCGGTTCAGAGTGTTTTTCAGAAACTTCACATTCGAAGTATGTAAGCCTTGAAAATAGACGTTATGTATAACTGTTGGCGTCAACATGCTGTGAGATTTCAAAATACTGATTACTAATTCCCAATGATTCGTATGGCAATTCTCGTTATAAGAGGCAGATGAGTAAATGATGAGGTTTCGATAAATATAAAGATTCTTCGGAATGCCCAAGATCAGTGAAGTTGTTGGTAAGTTTATTGCTAATGTGGTGGAATATGAAAGGTTCTCCGGTAACAAAAGGGTAATCACATATATCAAAATTATGATAAGGCTACTCCGAATGAAAAAATCGAAGTTGTCTTGCTGGAGCTGTGATATAATTTGCTACTTTGCAAAGGAATTGCAAGGTTATTTTTTGCTAATAAATGCCAAAAGATCTGACACAGATATGTGTTGAATTATGACTTTGGTTTCGAGAGCTTTTTAAGTACATAACTGTGGGTAATATGTGATTGGATCATCATCTCGATTGCTCATTATTTGAAGTGTCTTCAGAGATTTTCGAAGGGTTTGAACACAGATTGTAATTGTTTGTATACATTTGATGTTCTAACACACTTTTGAAGTCAAAGTATAGCTTTGAAAGATGTAGGAATCTAAAAGTGATGGTACCAGTTATATCTCGAATTGAATTCTGAGATTTTAAAATCAGAATATGTAATTGGGTTTGAATGAGTATGGTTGTTTTGATTTCTATGAAAGAATGTATATTATTGTGAAAGTAGGAAGTATAATTGATAATTTGCTTAATCTGATTCGAAGAATGTAACATATTAATTGTGAATTTATATATATCTCTCGGGTATTACTTACCCGTTAAAAAATTTTCACAATTAATATTTTGTACATAAGAATTTTATTACAGTCTTTATGAAAATATATATGTATATATTCTCCTCAGATGTAACATAGATTTTAATGAGTTAATACTAAATTAAACTCAATCGATTTACGGTTGGAACTAGAATTGAATAATTCCTTGAAGGCTTTAGAGGTTACATAAGTATTTCTTCAATAATATTGAAATTATGAATCAATACTTCGTTATTTGTTGAGATGTGATGTTGGTTTTCGTTAAATTCTTGTGAACTTCGCAAAGTACGAATGATGTTATCTGAAAAGTTTCGGTTACATCAATGATGAAGTGTAAAATCAAATATATACTTGATTTATTAGGAATTGGAATTTGTTGAATTGAGACAGAGATTGTAGTTAACGATGGTTAAGTCACGGGCGAGGGATGTACATTATTGCATATTTGTAATATGAATTAACCGAGTAGTTAAGATTCACACACAATAGCTTAGCACGGAAAGATTTATTTTTTATTTCAAAATATATATATATATATAAATATATATATAATTTCTTCAGAGGGAATGAGTTAATTCTTCATAACTTGTTGATACAATATACACGTTATTGATTCGTAATGATGTCCACAGTGATTCTTGAACTGACGGAGTTTGTGATATTATAGGTGTTGTTGATTCCGATGTTGACTGTACTGACGATGCTGGTGACGTTGACGGTACTGTTGATGATGTTGGTAAAACAAGTTTAACTTGTTAATCACACACCATTTTTGTCAGGGTTTCTACTCTTCCTTCTATCATTTTGGTTCGCTTAACTGATTTATGGTTAGTGCTAGATTAGATAATCTCTAAGACTTTAGAGATTATATAATCGCCGCAGAATGTTTCTCCAATGAAGTTATGAATTAACGCTTCATCAGTTATTGTTGTTGGTACTCCTTGGTATCTATGGTGCGTATGACGTTGATGCTAGTGGGACAGATTGTGAAGTTGAGGTTTACAACGCGGTTGTGGTTGGAGGTGGTAATGGTACTGTTGGCATTGATGATGGTGGTACTGGTTATGTTGCTGGTGCTGCTGCTGGTGTTTGTAATCTCTGCACCATATTCTCCAAAGCCACTACCCGAGCGCGAAGTTCGTTGACTTCTTCTATTATTCCAGGATGATTGTAGGTCAGAACGAGAGGATAAATAAAATCTAGAATTTGATGTAGTATATAATCGTGACGAGATACTCTGGAAATGAGAGAGAAAATGGTGTCTCGAACAGGTTCGCCGGTAAGTGCTTCAGGTTCTTCGCCAAGAGGGCAATGTGGTGGTTGGAAAGGATCGCCTTCTTCTTGTTTCCAATGATTAAGGAGGCTACGAACCCATCCCCAATTCATCCAGAATAGGTGATGACTGATTGGTTGATCCATTCCGGTCACACTGCTTTCGGAGCTTGAGTGAGATTCCATTTCGGAATCCGAGTGACTTGAACTGATGACAAATTCCATTTCGTACGATTGGATAAAGGATTTTCGATATAAAATGATTTTTCGGCTATCGGGTGGTATTCTATTTACATAGGATATCTATATATAGAGATCAAAAGATTTCATAGATTACGAAGGAATTTGCGGGATATGTCAGACAAAGTTTAAAGTAACAGATACGATAAGATATGATTTAGCAGATACGCTAAGATATGAATTTTGTCTATACACTACTCATGCAATTAATGTAGCAAGACGTGTCTAGACTAATAATAATAAGCAGGTAATTTCCTATGGATGATAAGCAGATGATTTCCGACTAGAAATGATAAGCAAAACTTTTGACATGCAGACGCGGTCGAAGTCCAGACTCACTAATGCATCCTAACGACTTATCAGTTAGACACACTAATGCAGACCTGGTTCGCTAAGACCACCGCTCTGATACCAATTGAAAGAACCCGTTCATATATGTAGTGACCCGAACTTTTCCATGTTTATATATATTAATTTAGATTGATATTTACATGATTAAATGTTTCCAACATGTTAAGCAATCAAACTTGTTAAGACTTGATTAATTGAAATATGTTTCATATAGACAATTGACCACCCAAGTTGATCGGTGATTCACGAACGTTAAAACTTGTAAAAACTATATGATGACATATATATGGATATATATATAGTTAACATGATACTATGATAAGAAAACATATCATAAAGTATATTAACAATGAACTACATATATAAAAACAAGACTACTAACTTAATGATTTTTAAACGAGACATATATGTAACGATTATCGTTGTAAAGACATTTAATGTATATATATCATATTAAGAGATATTCATACATGATAATATCATGATAATATAATAATTTAAAATCTCATTTGATATTATAAACATTGGGTTAACAACATTTAACAAGATCGTTAACCTAAAGGTTTCAAAACAACACTTACATGTAACGACTAACGATGACTTAACGACTCAGTTAAAATGTATATACATGTAGTGTTTTAATATGTATTTATACACTTTTGAAAGACTTCAATACACTTATCAAAATACTTCTACTTAACAAAAATGCTTACAATTACATCCTCGTTCAGTTTCATCAACAATTCTACTCGTATGCACCCGTATTCGTACTCGTACAATACACAGCTTTTAGATGTATGTACTATTGGTATATACACTCCAATGATCAGCTCTTATCAGCCCATGTGAGTCACCTAACACATGTGGGAACCATCATTTGGCAACTAGCATGAAATATCTCATAAAATTACAAAAATATGAGTAATCATTCATGACTTATTTACATGAAAACAAAATTACATATCCTTTATATCTAATCCATACACCAACGACCAAAAACACCTACAAACACTTTCATTCTTCAATTTTCTTCATCTAATTGATCTCTCTCAAGTTCTATCTTCAAGTTCTAAGTGTTCTTCATAAATTCCAAAAGTTCTAGTTTCATAAAATCAAGAATACTTTCAAGTTTGCTAGCTCACTTCCAATCTTGTAAGGTGATCATCCAACCTCAAGAAATCTTTGTTTCTTACAGTAGGTTATCATTCTAATACAAGGTAATAATCATATTCAAACTTTGGTTCAATTTCTATAACTATAACAATCTTATTTCAAGTGATGATCTTACTTGAACTTGTTTTCGTGTCATGATTCTGCTTCAAGAACTTCGAGCCATCCAAGGATCCATTGAAGCTAGATCCATTTTTCTCTTTTCCAGTAGGTTTATCCAAGGAAATTAAGGTAGTAATGATGTTCATAACATCATTCGATTCATACATATAAAGCTATCTTATTCGAAGGTTTAAACTTGTAATCACTAGAACATAGTTTAGTTAATTCTAAACTTGTTCGCAAACAAAAGTTAATCCTTCTAACTTGACTTTTAAAATCAACTAAACACATGTTCTATATCTATATGATATGCTAACTTAATGATTTAAAACCTGGAAACACGAAAAACACCGTAAAACCGGATTTACGCCGTCGTAGTAATACCGCGGGCTGTTTTGGGTTAGTTAATTAAAAACTATGATAAACTTTGATTTAAAAGTTGTTATTCTGAGAAAATGATTTTTATTATGAACATGAAACTATATCCAAAAATTATGGTTAAACTCAAAGTGGAAGTATGTTTTCTAAAATGGTCATCTAGACGTCGTTCTTTCGACTGAAATGACTACCTTTACAAAAACGACTTGTAACTTATTTTTCCGACTCTAAATCTATACTTTTTCTGTTTAGATTCATAAAATAGAGTTCAATATGAAACCATAGCAATTTGATTCACTCAAAACGGATTTAAAATGAAGAAGTTATGGGTAAAACAAGATTGGATAATTTTTCTCATTTTAGCTACGTGAAAATTGGTAACAAATCTATTCCAACCATAACTTAATCAACTTGTATTGTATATTATGTAATCTTGAGATACCATAGACACGTATACAATGTTTCGACCTATCATGTCGACACATCTATATATATTTCGGAACAACCATAGACACTCTATATGTGAATGTTGGAGTTAGCTATACAGGGTTGAGGTTGATTCCAAAATATATATAGTTTGAGTTGTGATCAATACTGAGATACGTATACACTGGGTCGTGGATTGATTCAAGATAATATTTATCGATTTATTTCTGTACATCTAACTGTGGACAACTAGTTATAGGTTACTAACGAGGACAGCTGACTTAATAAACTTAAAACATCAAAATATATTAAAAGTGTTGTAAATATATTTTGAACATACTTTAATATATATGTATATATTGTTATAGGTTCGTGAATCAACAGTGGCCAAGTCTTACTTCCCGACGAAGTAAAAATCTGTGAAAGTGAGTTATAGTCCCACTTTTAAAATCTAATATTTTTGGGATGAGAATACATGCAGATTTTATAAATGATTTACAAAATAGACACAAGTACGTGAAACTACATTCTATGGTTGAATTATCGAAATCGAATATGCCCCTTTTTATTAAGTCTGGTGAACATACACCCTAATTGACGCGAATCCTAAAGATAGATCTATCGGGCCCAACAAGCCCCATCCAAAGTACCGGATGCTTTAGTACTTCGAAATTTATATCATATCCGAAGGGTGTCCCGGAATGATGGGGATATTCTTATATATGCATCTTGTTAATGTCGGTTACCAGGTGTTCACCATATGAATAATTTTTATCTCTATGTATGGGATGTGTATTGAAATATGAAATCTTGTGGTCTATTATTATGATTTGATATATATAGGTTAAACCTATAACTCACCAACATTTTTGTTGACGTTTTAAGCATGTTTATTCTCAGGTGATTATTAAGAGCTTCCGCTGTCGCATACTTAAATAAGGATGAGATTTGGAGTCCATGCTTGTATGATATTGTGCAAAAACTGCATTCAAGAAACTTATTTTGTTGTAACATATTTGTATTGTAAACCATTATGTAATGGTCGTGTGTAAACAGGATATTTTAGATTATCATTATTTGATAAACTACGTAAAGCTTTTTAAACCTTTATTGATGAAATAAAGGTTATGGTTTGTTTTAAAATGAATGCAGTCTTTGAAAAACGTCTCATATAGAGGTCAAAACCTCGCAACGAAATCAATTAATATGGAACGTTTTTAATCAATAAGAACGGGACATTTCAGTTGGTATCCGAGCGTTGGTCTTAGAGAACCAGAAAATTTGCATTAGTGTGTCTTATCGAGTTTGTTAGGATGCATTAGTAAGTCTGGACTTCGACCGTGTTTTCTTTAAAAATGATTGCTTAACATTTTTGTTGGAAAGTATATATTTTTAACATATGAATATTATGTGATATATTAATCTCTTAACGTGTTTGATATTATGTGATAGATGTCTACCTCTAGAACAAGTCCCATTGACTCACCTAATAATAATGAAGAGTCAAATGTAAATTGGAATGATTTGTGGACTGATTCACAAGTTCCCGAAGAGGAACCGGAAGAAGAGTCGGAACCGGAAGAAGAATCGGAACCGGAAGAAGAATCGGAACCGGATGAAGAAATAGAACCGGTGGGGGAAATAATAAAACGGTTAAGTAAAAGAAAATCCTCAACCAACTGACCAAAGTTAATTATGGTCAATGGTGTTTCCGCCAAGGAAGCAAAATATTGGGAGGATTACCAATTCTCCGATGAATCGGATTCCGACGAGAATTCCGATGATGTTATAGAAATTACCCCAACTGAATTTAAAAAGGCAAAAGAAAATAATAAGGGAAAGGGCATAAAAATAGAGAAATCTAATTCCAACCCCGATGAACTTTATATGTATCGTCAACCCCCGAAGTCCTTAAGTTGTAACAATGACCCGGGAACCTCTAAACCACCAGGTTTTTCTAAACCAATGTGGACAACGACGGCTCGTATTAGGGGAACATCATATATCCCTAGAAACTTGGCAAAACGAACCAAAACCGAAGAAGAAGAAACGAGCGAGTCGGAATAAGATAGTTGTATTCGTGTGGTGTAATATATGTAATATAGTGTTCTTATGCTTTATGATATATGTAAAAATTGCTTGTATTAATAAGTATTTTTTTATGAATCTAACTCTTGTCTATTTTACAGTTTAAAAACACAAAATGGATAGACAACCCAATATTTTAAGAGACCTACCCGGAGACATGATTGATGAAATCTTGTCTAGAGTCGGCCAGAATTCTTCGGCACAACTATTTAAGGCGAGATCAGTTTGTAAGACATTCGAAGA
The DNA here is from genome assembly GCF_046630445.1 of Rutidosis leptorrhynchoides. NCBI lineage: Eukaryota > Viridiplantae > Streptophyta > Magnoliopsida > Asterales > Asteraceae > Rutidosis > Rutidosis leptorrhynchoides. The sequence continues at coordinate 174,064,475 of NC_092333.1, forward strand.
ACGTTCCAAGAATGTCTTGGTTTACAAGAGACTTTCGTTTGAAAGATGGGGGATATCACATTGGGAAACCCATAAGTTACGATGTGTTTACTTTGACGCATATATTGCGGGGAACCCAAATGCTATTTTACGCAACGGGTTAAGAAATTATTTTGACTCAATATATCCGAATATTGGACTTCGTGATTTAGAAAAAGCGGCTAACATGCAACATAAAGAAACATGTTATGCTTACGGATTAGTAATGTTCGCTTCTCACCAAAGTGAGAACAAGAACATCGGGCTACAACTATTAAACAAAACGTTTCCACAAGTGACGGAGTCGGTAATTGGGGTAAGAAATGAGGTTTTTAGATTATTACGGGACTGTTGGACATTACGTAACCCTCGTCCCTTTGATGACGTTACAACACGCTATCTTATCAACGGCCATAACGGTTATGTTGCACAAGACCAAGGATGGGAAGTAGTCCTAGTAAAATCAGAATGCATGACTTGTTTCTGGACGTATGAATTACGTGTCTTTATTGCCTTTGCTGAACGACTTGTGTACTAGCTAGAATTGTCTTCACAACTATCTTGTATCAAAGTTAATGTGTGCTATATTTCATGCTTTATGTAAAATAAGCGGTATTGTAAGTTTGTAAAATATTGTATAAAAGTTTGAACGCGAAATATTATTATAATCAGTTTTTCATATAGAATTGTAGTAGTTGAATTGTATATTAGCTACTAAGTATGAACTTAACGGGTAGGTACTACCCGAATTTAAACTTATAAAACGCTAATATGAAGAAAAAGCTTTTATAAATGAGTTCATATTATGCTACGAAATACTATTAACTACTCTTAATATTCTGTATGATTAACTTGTTCCATTTAACTATTTTGAAGGAAATGGCACCGACTACTCGACACACCGTGAATATGAATGAAGAGGAATTCCGTACTTTTCTAGCTTCAAACATAGCTGCAGTACAGGCTGCGCTACATACCAACAATAACCTTGGATCTAGCAGTACAGGAAATCGTGTAGGATGCACCTACAAAGAATTCACTGCCTGCAAACCTTTGGAATTTGATGGAACCGAAGGACCGATCGGATTGAAACGGTGGACCGAGAAGGTTGAATCGGTGTTTTCCATAAGTAAGTGTACTGAAGAGGACAAAGTGAAGTACGCTACGTATACCTTCACAGGTTCTGCGTTAACATGGTGGAATACCTATCTAGAGCAAGTGGGACAAGATGATGCGTACGCACTACCGTGGTCAGCATTCAAGCACTTGATGAACGAGAAGTACCGTCCCAGAACCGAGGTCAATAAGCTCAAGACAGAACTTAGAGGGTTACGAACCCAAGGATTTGATATTACCACGTACGAAAGACGATTCACAGAATTGTGCCTATTGTGTCCGGGAGCATTCGAAGATGAGGAAGAGAAGATCGACGCGTTTGTGAAAGGATTAACGGAAAGAATCCAAGAAGATATAAGTTCACACGAGCCCGCCTCCATACAACAGGCATGTAGAATGGCTCACAAACTAGTGAACCAGATTGAAGAAAGAATTAAAGAACAGACTGCTGAAGAGGCCAATGTGAAGCAAGTCAAAAGAAAGTGGGAGGAAAACGGTGATAAGAATCACCAATACAACAACAACAGCAATTACAACAATAATCGCAACAATTATCCCAACAATCGCAACATCAATCGCAACTACAACAAACGGCCCAACAACAACAACAACAACAACAACAGCAACTACAACAATCATCCCAACAACAATAATAACCGCAACAACAACAACAATCAGAAGCAGCTATGCCAAAGGTGTGAAAAGAATCACTCGGGGTTCTGCACCAAATTTTGCAACAAGTGTAAAAGAAATGGTCATAGCGCGGCAAAGTGTGAGGTCTACGGACCAGGGGTTAATAGAACGAAAGGAACAAATGGTGTCGGAACGAGTAATGGCGGAGCAAGTAGTGTCGGAGCAAGTTATGCCAATGTAGTTTGTTATAAATGTGGAAAACCAGGCCACATTATTAGAAATTGCCCGAACCAGGAGAACACGAATGGACAAGGCCGTGGAAGAGTTTTCAATATTAATGCGGTAGAGGCACAGGAAGACCCGGAGCTTGTTACGGGTACGTTTCTTATTGACAATAAATCTGCTTACGTTTTATTTGATTCGGGTGCGGATAGAAGCTATATGAGTAGAGATTTTTGTGCTAAATTAAGTTGTCCATTGACGCCTTTGGATAGTAAATTTTTACTCGAATTAGCAAATGGTAAATTAATTTCAGCAGATAATATATGTCGGAATCGAGAAATTAAACTGGTTAGCGAAACATTTAAGATTGATTTGATACCAGTAGAGTTAGGGAGTTTTGATGTGATAATCGGTATGGACTGGTTGAAAGAAGTGAAAGCGGAGATCGTTTGTTACAAAAATGCAATTCGCATTATACGAGAAAAAGGAAAACCCTTAATGGTGTACGGAGAAAAGGGCAACACGAAGCTACATCTTATTAGTAATTTGAAGGCACAAAAACTAATAAGAAAAGGTTGCTATGCTGTTCTAGCACACGTCGAGAAAGTACAAACTGAAGAAAAGAGCATCAATGATGTTCCCATTGCAAAAGAATTTCCCGATGTATTTCCGAAAGAATTACCGGGATTACCCCCACATCGATCCGTTGAATTTCAAATAGATCTTGTACCAGGAGCTGCACCAATAGCTCGTGCTCCTTACAGACTCGCACCCAGCGAGATGAAAGAACTGCAAAGCCAATTACAAGAACTTTTAGAGCGTGGTTTCATTCGACCAAGCACATCACCGTGGGGAGCTCCTGTTTTGTTTGTCAAGAAGAAAGATGGTACATTCAGGTTGTGTATCGACTACCGAGAGTTGAACAAACTTACCATCAAGAACCGCTACCCACTACCGAGAATCGATGACTTATTTGATCAACTACAAGGCTCGTCTGTTTATTCAAAGATTGACTTACGTTCCGGGTATCATCAAATGCGGGTGAAAGAAGATGATATTCCAAAGACTGCTTTCAGAACACGTTACGGTCATTACGAGTTTATGGTCATGCCGTTTGGTTTAACTAATGCACCAGCTGTGTTCATGGACCTTATGAACCGAGTGTGTGGACCATACCTTGACAAGTTTGTCATTGTTTTCATTGATGACATACTTATTTACTCAAAGAATGACCAAGAACACGGTGAACATTTGAGAAAGGTGTTAGAAGTATTGAGGAAGGAAGAATTGTACGCTAAGTTTTCAAAGTGTGCATTTTGGTTGGAAGAAGTTCAATTCCTCGGTCACATAGTGAACAAAGAAGGTATTAAGGTGGATCCGGCAAAGATAGAAACTGTTGAAAAGTGGGAAACCCCGAAAACTCCGAAACACATACGCCAGTTTTTAGGACTAGCTGGTTACTACAGAAGGTTCATCCAAGACTTTTCCAGAATAGCAAAACCCTTGACTGCATTAACGCATAAAGGGAAGAAATTTGAATGGAATGATGAACAAGAGAAAGCGTTTCAGTTATTGAAGAAAAAGCTAACTACGGCACCTATATTGTCATTGCCTGAAGGGAATGATGATTTTGTGATTTATTGTGATGCATCAAAGCAAGGTCTCGGTTGTGTATTAATGCAACGAACGAAGGTGATTGCTTATGCGTCTAGACAATTGAAGATTCACGAACAAAATTATACGACGCATGATTTGGAATTAGGCGCGGTTGTTTTTGCATTAAAGACTTGGAGGCACTACTTATATGGGGTCAAAAGTATTATATATACCGACCACAAAAGTCTTCAACACATATTTAATCAGAAACAACTGAATATGAGGCAGCGTAGGTGGATTGAATTATTGAATGATTACGACTTTGAGATTCGTTACCACCCGGGGAAGGCAAATGTGGTAGCTGATGCCTTGAGCAGGAAGGACAGAGAACCCATTCGAGTAAAATCTATGAATATAATGATTCATAATAACATTACTACTCAAATAAAGGAGGCGCAACAAGGAGTTTTAAAAGAGGGAAATTTAAAGGATGAAATACCCAAAGGATCGGAGAAGCATCTTAATATTCGGGAAGACGGAACCCGGTATAGGGCTGAAAGGATTTGGGTACCAAAATTTGGAGATATGAGAGAAATGGTACTTAGAGAAGCTCATAAAACCAGATACTCAATACATCCTGAAACGGGGAAGATGTACAAGGATCTCAAGAAACATTTTTGGTGGCCGGGTATGAAAGCCGATGTTGCTAAATACGTAGGAGAATGTTTGACGTGTTCTAAGGTCAAAGCTGAGCATCAGAAACCATCAGGTCTACTTCAACAACCCGAAATCCCGGAATGGAAATGGGAAAACATTACCATGGATTTCATCACTAAATTGCCAAGGACTGCAAGTGGTTTTGATACTATTTGGGTAATAGTTGATCGTCTCACCAAATCAGCACACTTCCTACCAATAAGAGAAGATGACAAGATGGAGAAGTTAGCACGACTGTATTTGAAGGAAGTCGTCTCCAGACATGGAATACCAATCTCTATTATCTCTGATAGGGATGGCAGATTTATTTCAAGATTCTGGCAGACATTACAGCAAGCATTAGGAACTCGTCTAGACATGAGTACTGCCTATCATCCACAAACTGATGGGCAGAGCGAAAGGACGATACAAACGCTTGAAGACATGCTACGAGCATGTGTTATTGATTTCGGAAACAGTTGGGATCGACATCTACCGTTAGCAGAATTTTCCTACAACAACAGCTACCATTCAAGCATTGAGATATCGCCGTTTGAAGCACTTTATGGTAGAAAGTGCAGCTCTCCGATTTGTTGGAGTGAAGTGGGGGATAGACAGATTACGGGTCCGGAGATTATACAAGAAACTACCGAGAAGATCATCCAAATTCAACAACGGTTGAAAACCGCCCAAAGTCGACAAAAGAGCTACGCTGACATTAAAAGAAAAGATATAGAATTTGAAATTGGAGAGATGGTCATGCTTAAAGTTGCACCTTGGAAAGGCGTTGTTCGATTTGGTAAACGAGGGAAATTAAATCCAAGGTATATTGGACCATTCAAGATTATTGATCGTGTCGGACCAGTAGCTTACCGACTAGAGTTACCTCAACAACTCGCGGCTGTACATAACACTTTCCACGTCTCGAATTTAAAGAAATGTTTTGCTAAAGAAGATCTCACTATTCCGTTAGATGAAATCCAAATCAACGAAAAACTTCAATTCATCGAAGAACCCGTCGAAATAATGGATCGTGAGGTTAAAAGACTTAAGCAAAACAAGATACCAATTGTTAAGGTTCGATGGAATGCTTGTAGAGGACCCGAGTTCACCTGGGAGCGTGAAGATCAGATGAAGAAGAAATACCCGCATCTATTTCCAGAAGATTCGTCAACACCTTCAACAGCTTAAAATTTCGGGATGAAATTTATTTAACGGGTAGGTACTGTAGTGACCCGAACTTTTCCATGTTTATATATATTAATTGAGATTGATATTTACATGATTAAATGTTTCCAACATTTTAAGCAATCAAACTTGTTAAGACTTGATTAATTGAAATATGTTTCATATAGACAATTGACCACCCAAGTTGATCGGTGATTCACGAACGTTAAAACTTGTAAAAACTATATGATGACATATATATGGATATATATATATAGTTAACATGATACTATGATAAGAAAACATATCATAAAGTATATTAACAATGAACTACATATGTAAAAACAAGACTACTAACTTAATGATTTTTAAACGAGACATATATGTAACGATTATCGTTGTAAAGACATTTAATGTATATATATCATATTAAGAGATATTCATACATGATAATATCATGATAATATAATAATTTAAAATCTCATTTGATATTATAAACATTGGGTTAACAACATTTAACAAGATCGTTAACCTAAAGGTTTCAAAACAACACTTACATGTAACGACTAACGATGACTTAACGACCCAGTTAAAATGTATATACATGTAGTGTTTTAATATGTATTTATACACTTTTGAAAGACTTCAATACACTTATCAAAATACTTCTACTTAACAAAAATACTTACAATTACATCCTCGTTCAGTTTCATCAACAATTCTACTCGTATGCACCCGTATTCGTACTCGTACAATACACAGCTTTTAGATGTATGTACTATTGGTATATACACTCCAATGATCAGCTCTTAGCAGCCCATGTGAGTCACCTAACACATGTGGGAACCATCATTTGGCAACTAGCATGAAATATCTCATAAAATTACAAAAATATGAGTAATCATTCATGACTTATTTACATGAAAACAAAATTACATATCCTTTATATCTAATCCATACACCAACGACCAAAAACACCTACAAACACTTTCATTCTTCAATTTTCTTCATCTAATTGATCTCTCTCAAGTTCTATCTTCAAGTTCTAAGTGTTCTTCATAAATTCCAAAAGTTCTAGTTTCATAAAATCAAGAATACTTTCAAGTTTGCTAGCTCACTTCCAATCTTGTAAGGTGATCATCCAACCTCAAGAAATCTTTGTTTCTTACAGTAGGTTATCATTCTAATACAAGGTAATAATCATATTCAAACTTTGGTTCAATTTCTATAACTATAACAATCTTATTTCAAGTGATGATCTTACTTGAACTTGTTTTCGTGTCATGATTCTGCTTCAAGAACTTCGAGCCATCCAAGGATCCATTGAAGCTAGATCCATTTTTCTCTTTTCCAGTAGGTTTATCCAAGGAAATTAAGGTAGTAATGATGTTCATAACATCATTCGATTCATACATATAAAGCTATCTTATTCGAAGGTTTAAACTTGTAATCACTAGAACATAGTTTAGTTAATTCTAAACTTGTTCGCAAACAAAAGTTAATCCTTCTAACTTGACTTTTAAAATCAACTAAACACATGTTCTATATCTATATGATATGCTAACTTAATGATTTAAAACCTGGAAACACGAAAAACACCGTAAAACCGGATTTACGCCGTCGTAGTAACACCGCGGGCTGTTTTGGGTTAGTTAATTAAAAACTATGATAAACTTTGATTTAAAAGTTGTTATTCTGAGAAAATGATTTTTATTATGAACATGAAACTATATCCAAAAATTATGGTTAGACTCAAAGTGGAAGTATGTTTTCTAAAATGGTCATCTAGACGTCGTTCTTTCGACTGAAATGACTACCTTTACAAAAACGACTTGTAACTTATTTTTCCGACTATAAATCTATACTTTTTCTGTTTAGATTCATAAAATAGAGTTCAATATGAAACCATAGCAATTTGATTCACTCAAAACGGATTTAAAATGAAGAAGTTATGGGTAAAACAAGATTGGATAATTTTTCTCATTTTAGCTACGTGAAAATTGGTAACAAATCTATTCCAACCATAACTTAATCAACTTGTATTGTATATTATGTAATCTTGAGATACCATAGACACGTATACAATGTTTCGACCTATCATGTCGACACATCTATATATATTTCGGAACAACCATAGACACTCTATATGTGAATGTTGGAGTTAGCTATACAGGGTTGAGGTTGATTCCAAAATATATATAGTTTGAGTTGTGATCAATACTGAGATACGTATACACTGGGTCGTGGATTAATTCAAGATAATATTTATCGATTTATTTCTGTACATCTAACTGTGGACAACTAGTTATAGGTTACTAACGAGGACAGCTGACTTAATAAACTTAAAACATCAAAATATATTAAAAGTGTTGTAAATATATTTTGAACATACTTTAATATATATGTATATATTGTTATAGGTTCGTGAATCAACAGTGGCCAAGTCTTACTTCCCGATGAAGTAAAAATCTGTGAAAGTGAGTTATAGTCCCACTTTTAAAATCTAATATTTTTGGGATGAGAATACATGCAGATTTTATAAATGATTTACAAAATAGACACAAGTACGTGAAACTACATTCTATGGTTGAATTATCGAAATCGAATATGCCCTTTTTTATTAAGTCTGGTAATCTAAGAATTAGGGAACAGACACCCTAATTGACGCGAATCCTTAAGATAGATCTATCGGGCCCAACAAGCCCCATCCAAAGTACCGGATGCTTTAGTACTTCGAAATTTATATCATATCCGAAGGGTGTCCCGGAATGATGGGGATATTCTTATATATGCATCTTGTTAATGTCGGTTACCAGGTGTTCACCATATGAATGATTTTTATCTCTATGTATGGGATGTGTATTGAAATATGAAATCTTGTGGTCTATTATTATGATTTGATATATATAGGTTAAACCTATAACTCACCAACATTTTTGTTGACGTTTTAAGCATGTTTATTCTCAGGTGATTATTAAGAGCTTCCGCTGTCGCATACATAAATAAGGATGAGATTTGGAGTCCATGCTTGTATGATATTGTGTAAAAACTGCATTCAAGAAACTTATTTTGTTGTAACATATTTGTATTGTAAACCATTATGTAATGGTCGTGTGTAAACAGGATATTTTAGATTATCATTATTTGATAAACTACGTAAAGCTTTTTAAACCTTTATTGATGAAATAAAGGTTATGGTTTGTTTTAAAATGAATGCAGTCTTTGAAAAACGTCTCATATAGAGGTCAAAACCTCGCAACGAAATCAATTAATATGGAACGTTTTTAATCAATAAGAACGGGACATTTCAATATACATTATAAACGATTCACAATAGTTGATTACATTGCGAGGTATTTGACCTCTATATGATACATTTTACAAACATTGCATTCGTTTTTAAAAGACAATCTTTCTTTACATCAAAAATTGACAGGCATGCATACCATTTAATAATATCCACTATTAAACTATAAATTGATTTAATAATAATCTTTGATGAACTCAATGACTCGAATGCAACGTTCTTCGAAATATGCTATGAAAGACTCCAAGTAATATCTTTAAAATGAGCAAATGCAGAGCGGAAGATTTCTTTAACACCTGAGAATAAACATGCTTTAAAGTGTCAACCAAAAGGTTGGTGAGTTCATTAGTTTATCATAATCATTTATTTCCATCATTTTAATAGACCACAAGAATTTCATTTCCAGTTCTCATAAATATACGTCCCATGCATAGAGACAAAAAATAATCATTCATATGGTGAACACCTGGTAACCGACATTAACTAGATACATATAAGAATATCCCCTATCATTCCGGGATCCTCCTTCGGACATGATATAAATTTCGAAGTACTAAAGCATCCGGTACTTTGGATGGGGTTTGTTAGGCCCAATAGATCTATCTTTAGGATTCGCGTCAATTAGGGTGTATGTTCCCTAATTCTTAGATTACCAAACTTTAATAAAAAGGGGCATATTCGATTTCGATAATTCAACCATAGAATGTAGTTTCAATTACTTGTGTCTATTTCGTCAAACATTTATAAAAGTGCATGTATTCTCAGTCCCAAAAATATAAAGGGTAAAAAGGCAAATGAAACTCACCATACTGTATTTCGTAGTAAAAATACATATAACGTCATTGAACAAGTGCAAGGTTGGCCTCGGATTCACGAACCTAAATTAATTATATATATTTATGTGTTGGTCAATATTTGTCTAACAAATTAGGTCGAGTCATGGTGTACCACAATCCTAATGCTCGAGACTAATATGCAAAAGTCAACAAAAGTAAATTTGACTCAAAATAATTTCCAAAAATCTATACATGATTAATATATAGTTTAAATATCGTCGTTTTATATTTTTAAATATTTTTAAAAGATTTATTAGAGTAAATAATATAATTTATTTATTAATAAATAAATAAAATTTTATATTATATTTATATAATAAAATATACTTTTATATATATTAAGTAATAAAATTTATAGGGTTCATTTAATATTATAAAGATAATATGATAGGTATTATTAAAATAAGTTATTACACGTAGTAAAATATGTTTGTATCAAATATTTATTTGATAAAATAATATCTATAATGATAGTAAGTAAAAGTTGTATTATTTTGTAATAATAATTATTATTATAAAAATATCAATATTTATAATTACTAAGATGACATTATGATAAAACGATAATTCTAATTATGATAACTTTAATATTTACGATAATTTTTAATATTATCTTTAAAATAATAATTCTATTTAAAATAATAATAATAATAATATTTTATAGTAACAATGACATTTCTATTAAAATGATAATTTTTGTTAAAATGATAGTTTTAATACTAACGATAATTTTAATAATAATAGTAATGATAAAAATAATAAGAACGATAATTTTATCTAAATCAATATCTTATAATATTTTAATTTCATCATGATACTCTTACCCATTATTTCCTAATCGTTTCGTTTAATTGCTTTTAATCGTCTTTTATATCGTGTTCATAATAATGATAATAATAGTAATCAAAATAATTAGGTGTTACATATATTTGTTTTAATTACACTAATATTAATAATGATAGTTACTATAACATTATTAACGATAATACTAATAATTATCTTAATGATAATATAGTAATAATAATATTAACAATAACAATAACCATTTTTAAATAATGATATATATATTAATAATGATAATAATAATAATAATACCAATAATAATAATAATAATAATTGGATAGTAATAATATAATAATACTAATTATAACTTTAACGATAATAACGATAGTAATAATAAAAAAAATAACAATTTTTTAATGATAAATCCTTTTATTGATAAAGATAATAATAATAATAAGATAAAACTAGAACGACTATAATAACGACGATAATAATAATCATTTTTAATAATAATACAAAAATTCGATGGACTATAACTTCAAATCCGTTCATCGAAATCATTCGATATCTAAATGAAAAGTTCTTAATTTTTCGCTAGCTTTCCAACAACATGCATATCTTATACCTTATCTCAGTCGCATATATAACTAATTCAGGATTCAACATAACCTAACTAAAGACAATATCAAAAGTACAAACATGCATAATCCTATATACTCGAGCACTAGTCAGGGATACACTATTAGTATGTAAAAGTTAAATTATGAGTACTCACGTATCAATATTAAGATTCAATATTGCAGGAAAGGTACGTAGACGCAACGGAGATGATAAACACTATATTGACCTCACGAGCATACCCATGAACCATACCCAATCACCTCCATAGCTATAACCCATAATTTCCTTAATCCAATCCCATTCGAAAAACAATTTCGAAATCACTCGGACAGCACTCTGACGTAATATTTTATGTATACTAATAATATCTTGAAATAATACGGAGTAAATATATATATGTAAATCGATTGAGAGAGTTTAGAGAAAAATATTTTCAAGTTTCTATGAAATAATGAAACCTATTGAATTCTATTTATAATAGATTTTTGAATTATTAAAGTGAATTATTAAAGTATGAATTATTAAAGTGAATTATTAAAGTATGAATTATTAAAGTGAATTATTAAAGTATGAATTATTAAAGTAAATTATTAAAGTATGAATTATTAAAGTGAATTATTAAAGTATGAATTATTAAAGTTAAAGTAAAGTAAAAATAAAGTAAAGGTAAAGTTTAAGTATAGTAAAAGTATAAAACTATGTACGTATAATACGCGTATAAATATATATAATATTAATTTAAATCGTTATATATATTTAATAAAATAAAATATAAATATCGTTATCTTTATCATACTGGTTAAGTAATGAGTTGTCAAAAGTGGTTCTACATATTTATAAAAGTTATATACGTTTTAATAATAAAGTTCTTTTTAAACTGAAAACGTTTTTGTACGTTTGAAACTAAATCAAATAAATATAATAATTTTGTTTTCCAAAACCAAATATATTTTTAAGAATCATTTTGTTTAAAGGTTAAAATAATGGAAATCTTTATATCATAAAATGTTTTAGAAAAGTAGAATCATATATATTCATAATAGGTTTCAAGTTTTTAAATTACAGTTTGTTGGTGAAGCATGAGATAAAGTTCAAAGGTTAAATAAACGTATGAAATCATCTTAATAAAAAATGTCGAGTTACTTAACTTGTCGATATCCAACATCTAAGTTATTTACACTTCACGTTTTTACTTATAAATCACTTTACCATTTTTCGATTGTTGTCAAAAAGAATAGATTTCTTAAATCACAGTGGACCTCATAACATAGACCCGTAATCATATCATAATGTATCTGATAAATCAATCATTTGATATTATCTTCTAATTCCATCGATAAACATATTGAAACAAATACGTTCATGTAAAGTATTATACATTTAATATTTTATTAATATTCTCAAGTTATAATATATATATACATATATATACATATTTATTTATATATAACGGTTCGTGAATCTTCGGAATTTGGTCGAGGTTATAATGAATGTACGAACACAATTTAAAATTCTTGAGATTTAACTTAACAAACTTTGCTTATCGTGTCGAAATAATATAAAGATAAAGTTTAAATTTGGTTGGAAATTTCCGGGTTGTCACACATAATATACAATATAAGTTGATTAGGTTATGGTTGGAATAAATTTATTACTAACTTTCACGTAGGTAAAATGAGTAGTTTTTATCAATCTTGTTTTACTCGCCATTTCTTCGTTTCTAATCCGTTTTGAGTGATTCCAGTGGCCACGATTTCGTATTGAACTTAACTTTATGAATCTAAACAGAAAAAGTATAAGTTTATAGTCGAAAATACAAGTTACAAGTCGTTTTTGAAAGAGGTAGTCATTTCCATCGAAAGAACGACATCTTGATGACCATTTTGAAAAACATACTTTCACTTTGAGTTTAACCATGATTTTTGGATATAGTTTCATGTTCATAAGAAAAATCATTTTTCCCGAAGTATAGCTTTTAAATCAAAGTTCTTCTTAGCTTTTAATTATCCCAACCAAAACAGCCCCCGGTTTTACTACGACGGCGTATATCCAGTTTTATGGTGTTTATCGTGTTTCCGGGTTTTAAATCATTAAGTTAGCATATCATATAGATATAGAACATGTGTTTAGTTGATTTTAAAAGTCTATTTAGAAGGATTAACTTTATTTGCGAACAAGTTTAGAATTAACTAAACTATGTTCTAGTGATTACAAGTTTATAACGTTGAATAAGACAGCTTTTTATGTATGAATCGAATGATGTTATGAACATCATTAATACCTCAAGTTCCTTGGATAAACCTACTGGAAATGAGAAAAATGGATCTAGCATCAAAGGATCCTTGGATGGCTTGAAAGTTCTTGAAGCTGAATCATGACACGAAAACAATTTCAAGTAAGATTTCCACTCGAAATAAGATTGTTATAGTTATAGAAATTGAATTAAAGTTTGAATATGATTATTATCTTGTATTAGAAAGATAACCTACTGTAAGTAACAAAGGTTTCTTGATCTTGGATGATTACTTGGAATGGATTTAGAAAACTTGGAAGTAAACTTGCAATCTTGGAAGTATTCTTGATTTTATGAAACTATAACTTTTGGAATTTTTGAAGAACACTTAGAACTTGAAGATAGAACTTGAGAGAGATAAATTAGATGAAGAAAATTGAAGAATGAAAGTGTTTGTAGGTGTTTTTGGTCGTTGGTGTATGGATTAGATATAAAGGATATGTAATTTTGTTTTCATGTAAATAAGTCATGAATGATTACTCATATTTTTGTAATTTTATGAGATATTTCATGCTAGTTGCCAAATGATGGTTCCCACATGTGTTAGGTAACTCACATGGGCTGCTAAGAGCTGATCATTGGAGTGTATATACCAATAGTACATACATCTAAAAGCTATGTATTGTACGAGTACAAATACGGGTGCATACGAGTAGAATTGTTGATGAAACTGAACGAGGATGTAATTGTAAGTATTTTTGTTAAGTAGAAGTATTTTGATAAGTGTCTTAAAGTCTTTCAAAAGTTTATTAATACATATTAAAACACTACATGTATATACATTTTAACTGAGTCGTTAAGTCATCGTTAGTCGTTACATGTAAGTGTTGTTTTGAAACCTTTAGGTTAACGATCTTGTTAAATGTTGTTAACCCGATGTTTATAATATCAAAATAGATTTTAAATTATTATATTATCATGATATTATGATTTACAAATATCTCTTAATATGATATATATACATTAAATGTCGTTACAACGATAATCGTTACATATATGTCTCATTTCAAAATCATTAAGTTAGTAGTCATGTTTTTACATATGTAGTTCATTGTTAATATACTTAATGATATGTTTACTTATCATAATATCATGTTAACTATATATATAACCATATATATGTTATCATATAGTTTTTACAAGTTTTAACGTTCGTGAATCACCGGTCAACTTGGGTGGTCAATTGTCTATATGAAACATATTTCAATTAATCAAGTCTTAACAAGTTTGATTGCTTAACATATTGGAAACACTTAATCATGTAAAATAACAATTTCATTTAATATATATATAAGCATGGAAAAGTTCGGGTCACTACAGTACCTACCCGTTAAATAAATTTCGTCCCGAAATTTTAAGCAGTTGGAGGTGTTGACGTATATTCTGGAAATAAATGCGGGTATTTCTTCTTCATCTGATCTTCTCATTCCCAGGTGAACTCGGGTCCTCTACGAGCATTCCATCGAACCTTAACAATTGCTATCTTGTTTTGCTTAAGTCTTTTAACCTCACGATCCATTATTTCGACGGGTTCTTCGATGAATTGAAGTTTTTCGTTGATGTGGATTTCATCTAACGGAATAGTGAGATCTTCTTTAGCAAAACATTTCTTCAAATTCGAGACTTGGAAAGTGTTATGTACAGCCGCGAGTTGTTGAGGTAACTCAAGTCGGTAAGCTACTGGTCCGACACGATCAATAATCTTGAATGGTCCAATATACCTTGGATTTAATTTCCCTCGTTTACCAAATCGAACAACGCCTTTCCAAGGTGCAACTTTAAGCATGACCATCTCTCCAATTTCAAATTCTATATCTTTTCTTTTAATGTCAGCGTAGCTCTTTTGTCGACTTTGGGCGGTTTTCAACCGTTGTTTAATTTGGATGATCTTCTCGGTAGTTTCTTGTATTATCTCCGGACCCGTAATCTGTCTATCCCCCACTTCACTCTAACAAATCGGAGACCTTCACTTTCTACCATAAATTGCTTCAAACGGCGCCATCTCAATGCTTTAATGGTAGCTGTTGTTGTAGGAAAATTCTGCTAACGGTAGATGTCGATCCCAACTGTTTCCGAAATCAATAACACATGCTCGTAGCATGTCTTCAAGCATTTGTATCGTCCTTTCACTCTGCCCATCAGTTTGTGGATGATAGGCAGTACTCATGTCTAGATGAGTTCCTAATGCTTGCTGTAATGTCTGCCAGAATCTTGAAATAAATCTGCCATCCCTATCAGAGATAATAGAGATTGGTATTCCATGTCTGGAGACGACTTCCTTCAAATACAGTCGTGCTAACTTCTCCATCTTGTCATCTTCTCTTATTGGCAGTAAGTGTGCTGATTTGGTGAGACGATCAACTATTACCCAAATAGTATCAAAACCACTTGCAGTCCTTGGCAATTTAGTGATGAAATCCATGGTAATGTTTTCCCATTTCCATTCCGGGATTTCGGGTTGTTGAAGTAGACCTGATGGTTTCTGATTCTCAGCTTTGACCTTAGAACACGTCAAACATTCTCCTACGTATTTAGCAACATTGGCTTTCATACCCGGCCACCAAAAATGTTTCTTGAGATCCTTGTACATCTTCCCCGTTCCAGGATGTATTGAGTATCTGGTTTTATGAGCTTCTCTAAGTACCATTTCTCTCATATCTCCAAATTTGGTACCCAAATTCTTTCAGCCCTATACCGGGTTCCGTCTTCCTGAATATTAAGATGCTTCTCTGATCCTTTGGGTATTTCATCCTTTAAATTTCCCTCTTTTAAAACTCCTTGTTGCGCCTCCTTTATTTGAGTAGTAAGGTTAGTGTGAATCATTATATTCATAGATTTTACTCGAATGGGTTCTCTATCCTTTCTGCTCAAGGCGTCGGCTACCACATTTGCCTTCCCCGGGTGGTAACGAATCTCAAAGTCGTAATCATTCAATAATTCAATCCACCTACGCTGCCTCATATTCAGTTGTTTCTGATTAAATATGTGTTGAAGACTTTTGTGGTCGGTATATATAATACTTTTGACCCTATATAAGCAGTGCCTCCAAGTCTTCAATGCAAAAACAACCGCACCTAATTCCAAATCATGCGTCATATAATTTTGTTCGTGAATCTTCAATTATCTAGACGCATAAGCAATCACCTTCGTTCGTTGCATTAATACACAACCGAGACCTTGCTTTGATGCATCACAATAAATCACAAAATTATCATTCCCTTCAGGCAATGACAATATAGGTGCCGTAGTTAAATTTTTCTTCAATAACTGAAACGCTTTCTCTTGTTCATCCTTCCATTCAAATTTCTTCCCTTTATGCGTTAATGCAGTCAAGGGTTTTGCTATTCTGGAAAAGTCTTGGATGAACCTTCTGTAGTAACCAGCTAGTCCTAAAAACTGGCGTATGTGTTTCAGAGTTTTCGAGGCTTCCCACTTTTCAACAGTTTCTATCTTTGCCGGATCCACCTTAATACCTTCTTTGTTCACTATGTGACCGAGGAATTGAACTTCTTCCAACCAAAATGCACACTTTGAAAACTTAGCGTACAATTCTTCCTTCCTCAATACTTCTAACACCTTTCTCAAATGTTCACCATGTTCTTGGTCATTCTTTGAGTAAATAAGTATGTCATCAATGAAAACAATGACAAACTTGTCAAGGTATGGTCCACACACTCGTTTCATAAGGTCCATGAACACAGCTGGTGCATTAGTTAAACCAAACGACATGACCATAAACTCATAATGACCATAACGTGTTCTGAAAGCAGTCTTTGGAATATCATCTTCTTTCACCCGCATTTGATGATACCCGGAACGTAAGTCAATATTTGAATAAACAGACGAGCCTTGTAGTTGATCAAATAAGTCGTCAATTCTCGGTAGTTGGTAGCGATTCTTGATGGTAAGTTTGTTCAACTCTCGGTAGTCTATACACAACCTGAATGTACCATCTTTCTTCTTGACAAACAAAACAGGAGCTCCCCACGGTGATGTGCTTGGTCGAATGAAACCACGCTCTAAAAGTTCTTATAATTGGCTTTGCAGTTCTTTCATCTCGCTGGGTGCGAGTCTGTAAGGAGCACGAGCTATTGGTGCAGCTCCTGGTACAAGATCTATTTGAAATTCAACAGATCGATGTGGAGGTAGTCCCGGTAATTCTTTCGAAAATACATCGGGAAATTCTTTTGTGACGGGAACATCATTGATGCTCTTTTCTTCAGTTTGTACTTTCTCGACGTGTGCTAGAACAGCATAGCAACCTTTTCTTATTAGTTTTTGTGCCTTCAAATTACTAATAAGATGTAGCTTCGTGTTGCCCTTTTCTCCGTACACCATTAAGGGTTCTCCTTCTTCTCGTACAATGCGAATTGCATTTTTATAACATACGATCTCTGCTTTCACCTTCTTCAGCCAGTCCATGCCAACTATTACATCAAAACTCCCTAACTCTACGGGTATCAAATCAATCTTAAATATTTCGCTACTCAGTTTAATTTCTCGATTCCGGCATATATAATCTGCTGAAATTAATTTACCGTTTGCTAATTCGAGTAAAAATTTACTATCTAACGGCGTCAATGGACAACTTAATTTAGCACAAGAATCTCTACTCATATAGCTTCTATCCGCACCTGAATCAAATAAAACGTAAGCAGATTTATTTTCAATAAGAAACCTACCCGTAACAAGCTCCGGGTCTTTTCCTGTGCCTCTGCCGCATTAATATTGAAAACTCTTCCGCGGCCTTGTCCATTCGTGTTCTCCTGGTTCGGGCAATTTCTAATAATGTGGCCCGGTTTTCCACATTTATAACAAACTACATTGGCATAACTTGCTCTGACACTACTTGCTCCGCCATTACTCATTCCGACACCATTTGTTCTTTTCGTTCTGTTAACCCCTAGTCCATAGACCTCAAACTTCGCCGCGCTATGACCATTTCTTTTACACTTGTTGCAAAATTTGGTGCAGAACCCCGAGTGATACTTTTCACACCTTTGGCATAGCTGCTTCTGATTGTTGTTGTTGTTGCGGTTATTATTGTTGTTGGGATGATTGTTGTAGTTGCTGTTGTTGTTGTTGTTGTTGTTGGGCCGTTTGTTGTAGTTGCGATTGATGTTGCGATTGTTGGGATAGTTGTTGCGATTATTGTTGCAATTGCTGTTGTTGTTGTATTGGTGATTCTTATCACCGTTTTCCTCCCACTTTCTTTTGACTTGCTTCACATTGGCCTCTTCAGCAGTCTGTTCTTTAATTCTTTCTTCAATCTGGTTCACTAGTTTGTGAGTCAATCTGCATGCCTGTTGTATGGAGGCGGGTTCATGTGAACTTATATCTTCTTGGATTCTTTCCAGTAATCCTTTCACAAACGCGTCGATCTTCTCTTCCTCATCTTCGAACGCTCCCGGACACAATAGGCATAATTCTGTGAATCGTCTTTCGTACGTGGTAATATCAAATCCTTGGGTTCGTAACCCTCTAAGTTCTGTCTTGAGCTTATTGACCTCGGTTCTGGGATGGTACTTCTCGTTCATCAATTGCTTGAATGCTGACCACGGTAGTGCGTAAGCATCATCTTGTCCCACTTTCTCTAGATAGGTATTCCACCATGTTAATACAGAACCTGTGAAGGTATGCGTAGCGTACTTCACTTTGTCCTCTTCAGTACACTTACTTATGGCAAACACCGATTCAACCTTCTCGGTCCACCGTTTCAATCCGATCGGTCCTTCGGTTCCATCAAATTCCAAAGGTTTGCAGGCAGTGAATTCTTTGTAGGTGCATCCTACACGATTTCCTATACTGCTAGATCCAAGGTTATTGTTGGTATGTAGCGCAGCCTGTACTGCGGCAATGTTTGAAGCAAGAAAGGCACGAAATTCCTCTTCGCTCATATTCAAGGTGTGTCAAGTATTCGGTGCCATTTCCTTCAAAATAGTTAAATGAAACGAGTTAATCATATAGAATATCAAGAGTAGTCAATAGTATTTCGTAGCGTAATATGAAATTATTTATAAAAGTTCTTTCTTCATATTAGCGTTTTATACTCTTTAATTCGGGTAGTACCTACCCATTAAGTTCATACTTAGTAGCTAACATACCATTTCAACTACTACAATTCTATATGAAAAACTAATCACAAAAAAAAATATATATATATATATCATATTCAAACTTTTATACAATAACTTGCAAACTTACAATACCGCTTTTTTTTTTTTTTTTACATATAGCATGAAATATAGCACATAAAACTTTGATACAAAGTAGTTGCGAAGATAATTCTAGTTAATAAATAAGGCGTTCAGCAAAGGCAATAAAGACACGTAATTCATACGTCCAGAAACAAGTCATGCATTTTGGTTTTACTAATACCACTTCCCATCCTTGGTTTTGTGGAACATAACCGTTGTGACCGATAGTAAGACAATGTGTTGTAACGTCGTCAAAAGTATGAAGGTTACGTAATGACCAACAGTCTCGTAATAACCTAAAAACCTCATTTCTTACCCCAATTACCGACTCCGTCACTTGTGGGAACGTTTTATTTAATAGTTGTAGCCCGATATTCTTGTTCTCACTTTGGTGAGAAGCGAACATTACTAACCCGTAAGCATAACATGCTTCTTTATGTTGCATGTTAGCCGCTTTTTCTAAATCACGAAGTCCTATATTCGGATATATTGAGTCAAAATAATTTCTTAACCCGTTGCGTAAAATAGAATTTGGGTTCCCCGCAATATATGCGTCAAAGTAAACACATCGTAACTTATGGATTTCCCAATGTGATATCCCCCATCTTTTGAACGAAAGCCTTTTATAAATCAAGGCATTCTTAGAACGTTCTTCGAATGTCTTACAAACTGATCTCGCCTTAAATAGTTGTGTCGAGGAATTATGACCGACTCTAGACAAGATTTCATCAATCATGTCTCCGGGTAGGTCTCTTAAAATATTGGGTTGTCTATCCATTTTGTGTTTTTATACTGTAAAACAGACAAGAGTTAGATTCATAAAAAAAATACTTATTAATACAAGCAATTTTTACATATATCATAAAGCATAAGCACACTATATTACATATATTACACCACACGAATACAACTATCTTATTCCGACTCGCTCGTTTCTTATTCTTCGGTTTTGGTTCGTTTTGCCAAGTTTCTAGGGATATATGATGTTCCCCTAATACGAGCCGTCGTTTTCCACATTGGTTTAGAAAAACCTGGTGGTTTAGAGGTTCCCGGGTTATTGTCACAACTTAAGAAATACGGGTGTAACAACCCGTCCTAATCCTCCTGGACGAAGTCATCAACATTTGGTCCCATTGCGATGATCGACTCCAAATAATGTCCTTAACGTGAGCAAATGCACAGCGGAAGACTTAATTTGTACCTGAGAATAACATGTTTTAAAACGTCAACATAAAGTTAGTGAGACATATAGGTTTGATGCTAGCAGCGTTATAACTATGGACCACAAGATTTCATATGTAAACATTTTAATAAAAATATTCTAAGTGGTTGAGCACTTGGTAACCATACTTAACATTTAATCACGTCGCATATTCCCTTTATTATGAAATCTTACTACACTGTACCAAGTGTAGTCACGAAACGAAGTACTATGCAACTGTTGAATACTGGTCGTCCAGTCCGGTTGGGGTTGTCAGGCCCGATAGATCTATCAACAGGATTCGCGTTTACAATACCGCTGTAAATAGTAGTTACCAAGCTACAGGGAAGTATGCCAGTGGTACAACTCAACGTAGAATATATTTTTCAGTTACTTGTGTCCATAACGTAAAACATAAAATACATGTATTCTCATCCCGAAATACTTAGAGTTTAAAAGTGGGACTATATACTCACCATACTGTATTTTGTAGTAAAAATACATATAACATCATTGATCAAGTTTAAGGTTGGCCTCGGATTCACGAACCTATATCATTCGTATATATATATATATATTAACACACGTAATTGTAATCGAACATATATATAATATATCCTAATTTATTTTATATGTATTTAATTTGTATATATTTAAAATAATTAATATTAATGCATATAAATATCTTAATATGTATATTAGTATTTTTATCAATAATTTGTTATTTGTAATATTTATAAAAATGATGTTGTTATGTTTAGTATATAATTATATGTAATATAAATATAATATTTATTTGTTATAAAACTAATAAAAAAATAATAATTGAATTAATAATGATAGTTAAAATAAAAATGATAATAATAATGATAGTTTTTAATAATATTGTAAATTAATGATAATAATATTAAAAATAATAATATTTTTTTAAAAAAATATTTCAATAATAAAAATATTAATAATAATAATAGTAATATTAATAATGATAATAATAATAATAATAATAATAATAATAATAATAATAAAACTGAAATCTACCTTAGAAAGCTCCTTTTAAAAATAAAATGCACAAATCAGGGCTCGAACCCGCGACCTCCCGCTCAACACAAAATACTCCTAACCACTCCTCTGTCCGAATTTATTTGTTATAATATCGACTTCAATTTTTTTTATCAAGTATTGTCCTCGTTATTAAATCTCTCGGTCCAGTTACAGAAACGAAAC
Source organism: Rutidosis leptorrhynchoides (assembly GCF_046630445.1). Classification (NCBI taxonomy): domain Eukaryota; kingdom Viridiplantae; phylum Streptophyta; class Magnoliopsida; order Asterales; family Asteraceae; genus Rutidosis; species Rutidosis leptorrhynchoides. The sequence continues at coordinate 174,086,385 of NC_092333.1, forward strand.
ACGGCCCAACAGCAGATATAAGCTGGACCTCGGCCCAACATGTTGCTCTAGTCCAATAGCAGGTTGATTGTTAAATAAAAAAAACTGCTGAAAGCTAGGATTGAACTCCAGACCTCTAGATAACTCAACAACACCCTAGACCGTCCATCTGCCTTCTATTTTCTTGAATCAACTCCTAATTTATTTCTATATGGCCGGATTAACAGCAGCCTGCTTGAATTTTGGGTCACATCCCAACAAAATATCTTCGGCACAAACAGCAAATTAATTCTTCGACCTAAAGATTAGCCCATGAGATCGATATCCTAATTCCATTCTGGAAGTCCACCGACGGCTATTATTATGGATAGGTTTTAAAAACAATTCGGTACACACAAAGGGACAAACACCACAAGTGGTTTACAGCCTATCGTTTATTAATATTATCTCTTTTCTTTATATAATATCATTATCATGTATCATCACAGCCACTCACCATCATTATTTATCATCATCGTTAACAGAAAATATTTATAGAAACAGACGGGGATGGTTACAACCTGTATCGAATGAGGGTGAACAAAGTAGAGGAAAAGAAAGAAGAATAAATATATGATACGGTGGTATTGCAGTAATCGTATCAGGCTCTTGATGGTGGTCGTGATATGATTTTCACAACACCAAAACCAAAACAGGTTGTAGCTATAGCGACAAACAGGAGGAAATAAAAAAAATTATAGTAGCGGTGATGATTATGTTGGGTTTTAGACCTTCGAACAACAAAACAGAAGGAAGCAATCAACACCCAAATTGGTTCGGTTTGCAGGTTGGGGTTCGAATTGAAGGAGACAGGAATATTATACAGGTGGGTTTCGTGGTGGTGGTTTTGATCCAAAACAGAAATAGATGGAAACAAATACATGATTTGTTGGATAAGCTGTAAAGCAGTAGTAATTATGTTGGTTGAGGGGCGGTTGTATGGTGGTGAAACAGAAGCAAACGGCGGCGGTATCATGATGGTTTAATGGTGACGGTTTTGTAGGGATTCAAGGTGTGAAGTGGTGGCGATGAGGTTTAAGAGAGAGGAGAGAGAGACGTAAAGAGAGAAAGATGGCGGTTTATGGTTGTGGTGGTTCAAAGTGGTGGTTGATTCAAAGAAGAGAGACATGAGGTGATCGATTCTAATGAACGGGGTGAATTGGTGAATCGTGGTTGTCATGGTGATGATGGGTTCGATCATAAACCGAAATAGAAGCTAGGATACACAAGGTAGTTTACTATGGTGATTATGGTGGTTTGATGATGGGTGGTCGATGTGGTTGTTCATGGTGGTCATTAGGGTGGCTCGATTTGTGATGATGGTTCTAGACCGAAGACAAATGATTAAGTGGGTGTTTAGTGGTGGGTATAAGATAGTTCATAATTTTTAGGAAAGTAGTCAAACAATGATTTGGATACCATGTTTTGTGGGTTTGATCGAGCCTATATATAATGATATATGTATATGTAAGACATGTATATGTGTATATATAAAAAGATAGATGATGGATAAAAATATCACGGGACAAGAACAAATAAGAATCACAGGACAAATAGAAAACACAAGCAGAATCCAATGCTAGCATGTATTTGTCCATTTTATATATGTATTATTTATCTATATACGTATAACAGTACGTACACCTGTATTTCTGTACGCGTGTATCTATATGTCTGTATCATAAATAAGTTTATTAATAATAATAATATTTGTTTAACTATAAACCCTAAACTTTAATATTTATAATGTTATTAATAATAAAGTATTAATAATAACTATAATAAAATTATTAAATGAAATTTTGAAATAATATGAAATCAATTTATATATCAATTTCATATCTTTAGATTATATATTTAATTAATATTTCTATTTATATATTTATTTACACACAAAGATTCGTGAATCGTCAGGCACAGTCAAAAAGGTAATTGATTATATGAATTAAATTCCAAAGCTTTCGAGACTCAACATTACAAACTTTGCTTATCGTGTCGGAATCATATAGAGATTAGGGTTTAAATTTGGTCGGAAATTTCCGGGTCGTTACAGTACCCACCCGTTAAAGAAATTTCGTCCCCGAAATTTGGTAGAGGTTGTCATAAATAATAATAGGAATGTTTTCATGACGATTATGAGGTGATAATGGAGTTTTATCATTATTGAGAGATATAGATAAAACGATTCGATCATGTGAAGCGTACAAGTGAAGTTATCACAAAAGAGCGAAATGTGTAAATAAATATATTCGTTTCAACCGATGACGTAGTTACTATTGATTTCCGGGATTTAAGGGATTTAAAGAAAATCTTACGTAATAAGATTTGGTTCTTCGGCGATTTAGAAAATCAAAATCTTCTTTAATTAATGCAATATTCTGTTCCTGATTTCTCTGTCGGATATATTGCTATAAATCCACCCCATTCGTTTTCCTTATTCTCCACACCTTTTATTCTTTCTTCCTCTACTCATTCTTAATATGTTCCATCCAATCCTGATTCTTATTATACTTCTAACCTTCATATCTTTCATTCTTCTTTTTCATTTGCCGCCAGAAGAATCTATTCACTTTTATGATTTTCTTGGAATTATAATGTTTCTTATTCTCCCGTGTCTTTACGTCGCAATACGTATTGATATACACGGTTTGTAGTTTCTGGGTGATTATTGGGTTTTATATCTTCCCTTATACTTCGATGTCCTTGCTTTTGTTTTCTATAATCATTATCATCCACAGTTAATACTCTCTTCCATTTACTGCGATTTATACCCCAATTTCTATTTCGGAGCTTCATTCTTTTTCTTTTCCTCCTTTTCAACTAAGCATCTTTTATAATGGTCCGGAATTCGTAGGTATGAAATTCGAAATGAATATAGTTAATGTCCTAAGAGAGAATTGGTAATGGCACGATTTTTGATTTGTCAAATTACCAGAATATCCTGGAAAAGACCGAATCATCAAGAGAATATTTTCTTGATATGTTTAGAGATTGGATAGATTGTAAGAGCCGTGTAACATGGCACATAATGATGGTACTGTGAATCATCACATTCCATTAGAAACGCAACATGACTTACTGTAATATAATGAAGTTGATCAAGTTTCATTATATTATACTAATTCACGCATCAGTTCCCAATACTGCTTCAAAACATTCATATTTTAAACTTGAAGATTTCAGAATTTAGAAACTAACACAGTTTCTTTTATGTTGTAACGCAGATATTACGGGGAGATAGATGATTGCAGATAGGAATAGTTGTGAAAATATCTTTAGAAATATGGAGAATATGTATAGCGGAAAATATGAAGATATCTTATAATATCTAAGATAAGATGATGATGAATAATATCATCTGAAAAAGTTTAGAATAAGGAGTAGGGTTCATACTGACGGTTTCAACAGACACTGAATCATTTGCATTATTTGAAGGCAGGTTCATTCCTTGTATTTGTTCTTTGTTTCCTTCACGATTAGCTCAATCCATTTTTCAGCACTAAATTTTCTATCGAGCGTTCCTAACATTCCCTTCTTTATCATCAAACTTTTGGCCATTTAGGCCATCTAAAATTTTACTGTTTCCTCTGCATTTAATGCAGTCATATCTGAATCGTCGATTATCAATCCGAGGTGTTTTTGGGCGAATTGTGTTTTTAGATGATTAAATGCTGATGATAACATGGCGGAGTATGAAAGGTTCCCGATAACGATGAGGAAAACCAATCGTATATATCAAAGTTATAATAAGACTTATTCGAATGAAAGGTCGAATTTGTTCTGCTGAAGTTGTGACAAAATTGGCTACTTTGAAAAGGAATCGTAAGGTTGTTTTTGCTAATAAATGCTAAAGAATTCATCGCGGTACGTGTTAAACTATGACTTTGGGTTCAAGAGTTTTTCATGTGTATAGATCTTTTCTTCAGTAGATGAAGTGCGGTCGGTTCAACTTCTCGATTGAGGTATTTTCAAGAATCCTGATAGGTTTGTACGCGGATTGTAAACGTCGAGATACAAATGAGGTTTAGGATGAAATCAAGTGGCAAACTTGAAGAATTGTTTAGTTTCATATGTTATAATCAATATTTTAATTCATTTTAATTGTCCAAAGTTAGCAGTCCAATAGTCCAGTTGTCCACTAGTCCAATATATTCATATATAATTTAATATATAATATTCGAATTAATTAATACGTATCGTGACCCTTGTACCGGTCTCAGTATTGATCACAACTCAAACCATATATATATTCTGAAATCAACCTCAACCCTGTATAGCCAACTCCAACATTCACATATAGAGTGTCTATGGTTGTTCCGAAATATATATATAGATGGGTCGATATGATAGGTCGAAACCTTGTATACGTGTCCCGTTATTTAAAGTGCGTAAAATAAATAACAGAACTTAAATGACAATAAATTAAATTGCGATAAAATATAATACGGAATTAACAGTTAGCTGGGAACAGTTAACTAGGAACAGTTAGCGTGGATTCCTAACAGAATTTCTCATAATTAATTTGTTTGTTTCTAACACTTTTTATTTTGTCCAATGTTTTCTTCATTATGCCACTTGTTGGATTCTGATAGATAAAAATCCAAATATAAAATTTGAATGAAAATGGTTATTCTGTGGTGAACGGATACGTATATCGGTGGTTGCAAGTAGAATAGCAAATGACCGTTGAATCAGATTCGAAAAATGTACAGTGTAACTTATTAATGTGAAATCTAAATATTTCTCGGGTACTACGTACCCATTAAAATATTTTCATCATTAATAGTTTGTACGAAAGAATTTTTAATTACAACCTTTATGAAAATATACTTGCATATATATTTTCTTCGGATGTAATTATGAATTTTAATGAGTCAATAGGATATTAAACTCATTTGATTTATCGCTAATACTAGATTACATAATCTCTAAAACTTTAGAAATTACATAATCGCCATGACGAGCGAAGATGGATGAGGTAAAACGATACGTAAAGCGGAGATAATCGATGTTGAACGATATGTAGAACGAATATCATACTCAAAGTACAGATGGGGTTATTAAGGCGTGTGATGTTGATATCCGAGGTATAGATTGAGATGTTGAGGTGTGTGATGCAGATGTGGTTGTTGGTGGTGGTAATGATATGGTTTGTGTTGATGATGGTGATGCCGTTGATGTCGGTGATGCTGATTATGCTGCCGGTGCTGCCGCTGGTGTTTGTAACCTTCGCACCAAGTTTTCCAAAACTGTCACGCGAGCGCGAAGTTCGTTAACTCCTGCTAGTACACCGGGATGATTGGTGGTTGGAGCAAGCGGATGAATAAGATTCGTGATATGGGATAGTATATAATCGTGTCGGGATACTCTAGATATGAGAGTGAAAATGGTTTCTCGAACAGGTTCGCCGGTAAGTGCTTCAGGTTAATCGCCAAGAGGACAATTTAGTGGATGAAAAGGATCTTTGAGGTGAAATGATTTTCGAATATAGGATAATATTCTAACTTCATAGAATACCTATATATATAGTACTAAAGATTCCGTAGGCTACGGAGGAATTTACGACATGTGTCAGGCAATTCTATAGTAACAGATATGCTAAGATATGAATTTTGTCTATACACTATCAATGCAGTAAATGCAGTAAGACGTGTCTAGACTTATGAATGATAAGCAGGCAATTCCCTAAGGATGATAAACAGATGGTTTCCGACTAGATATGATAAGCAAAACTTTTTGACATGTAGGCACGGTCAAAGTCCAGACTCTCTAATGTATCCTAACAACTACTAGTTAGACACACTAATGCAAGGCCTGGTTCGCTAAGACCACCGCTCTGATACCACCTGTAACAACCCGTCCTAATCCTCCTGGACGAAGTCATCAACATTTGGTCCCATTACGATGATCGACTCCAAATAATGTCCTTAACGTGAGCAAATGCACAGCGGAAGACTTAATTTGTACCTGAGAATAACATGTTTTAAAACGTCAACATAAAGTTGGTGAGACATATAGGTTTGATGCTAGCAGCGTTATAACTATGGACCACAAGATTTCATATGTAAACATTTTAATAAAAATATTCTAAGTGGTTGAGCACTTGGTAACCATACTTAACATTTAATCACGTCGCATATTCCCTTTATTATGAAATCTTACTACACTGTACCAAGTGTAGTCACGAAACGAAGTACTGTGCAACCGTTGAATACTGGTCGTCCAGTCCGGTTGGGGTTGTCAGGCCCGATAGATCTATCAACAGGATTCGAGTTTACAATACCGCTGTAAATAGTAGTTACCAAGCTACAGGGAAGTATGCCAGTGGTACAACTCAACGTAGAATATATTTTTCAGTTACTTGTGTCCATAACGTAAAACATAAAATACATGTATTCTCATCCCGAAATACTTAGAGTTTAAAAGTGGGACTATATACTCACCATACTGTATTTTGTAGTAAAAATACATATAACATCATTGATCAAGTTTAAGGTTGGCCTCGGATTCACGAACCTATATCATTCGTATATATATATATTAACACACGTAATTGAAATCGAACATATATATAATATATCCTAATTTATAATATATGTATTTAATTTGTATATATTTAAAATAATTAATATTAATGCATATAAATATCTTAATATGTATATTAGTATTTTTATCAATAATTTGTTATTTGTAATATTTATAAAAATGATGTTGTTATGTTTAGTATATAATTATATATAATATAAATATAATATTTATTTGTTATAAAACTAATAACAAAAATAATAATTGAATTAATAATGATAGTTAAAATAAAAATGATAATAATAATGATAGTTTTTAATAATATTGTAAATTAATGATAATAATATTAAAAATAATAATATTTTTTAAAAAAAATATTTCAATAATAAAAATATTAATAATAATAATAATAGTAATATTAATAATGATAATAATAATAATAATAATAATAATAATAATAATAATAATAATAATAATAATAATAATAATAATAATAATAATAATAATAATAAAACTGAAATCTACCTTAGAAAGCTCCTTTTAAAAATAAAATGCACAAATCAGGGCTCGAACCCGCGACCTCCCGCTCAACACAAAATACTCCTAACCACTCCTCTGTCCGAATTTATTTGTTATAATATCGACTTCAATTTTTTTTTTATCAAGTATTGTCCTCGTTATTAAATCTCTCGGTCCAGTTACAGAAACGAAACACGGCCCAACAGCAGATATAAGCTGGACCTCGGCCCAACATGTTGCTCCAGTCCAATAGAAGGTTGATTGTTAAATAAAAAAGAACTGCTGAAAGCTAGGATTGAACTCCAGACCTCTAGATAACTCAACAACACCCTAGACCGTCCATCTGCCTTCTATTTTCTTGAATCAACTCCTAATTTATTTCTATATGGCCGGATTAACAGAAGCCTGCTTGAATTTCGGGTCACATCCCAACAAAATATCTTCGGCACAAACAGCAAATTAATTCTTCGACCTAAAGATTAGCCCATGAGATCGATATCCTAATTCCATTCTGGAAGTCCACCGACGGCTATTATTATGGATAAGTTTTAAAAACAATTCGGTACACACAAAGGGACAAACACCACAAGTGGTTTACAGCCTATCGTTTATTAATATTATCTCTTTTCTTTATATAATATCATTATCATGTATCATCACAGCCACTCACCATCATTATTTATCATCATCGTTAACAGAAAATATTTATAGAAACAGACGGGGATGGTTACAACCTGTATCGAATGAGGGTGAACAAAGTAGAGGAAAAGAAAGAAGAATAAATATATGATACGGTGGTATTGTAGTAATCGTATCAGGCTCTTGATGGTGGTCGTGATATGATTTTCACAACACCAAAACCAAAACAGGTTGTAGCTATAGCGACAAACAGGAGGAAATAAAAAAAATTATAGTAGCGGTGATGATTATGTTGGGTTTTAGACCTTCGAACAACAAAACAGAAGGAAGCAATCAACACCCAAATTGGTTCGGTTTGCAGGTTGGGGTTCGAATTGAAGGAGACAGGAATATTATACAGGTGGGTTTCGTGGTGGTGGTTTTGATCCAAAACAGAAACAGATGGAAACAAATACATGATTTGTTGGATAAGCTGTAAAGCAGTAGTAATTATGTTGGTTGAGGGGCGGTTGTATGGTGGTGAAACAGAAGCAAACGGCGGCGGTATCATGATGGTTTAATGGTGACGGTTTTGTAGGGATTCAAGGTGTGAAGTGGTGGCGATGAGGTTTAAGAGAGAGGAGAGAGAGACGTAAAGAGAGAAAGATGGCGGTTTATGGTTGTGGTGGTTCAAAGTGGTGGTTGATTCAAAGAAGAGAGACATGAGGTGATCGATTCTAATGAACGGGGTGAATTGGTGAATCGTGGTTGTCATGGTGATGATGGGTTCGATCATAAACTGAAATAGAAGCTAGGATACACAAGGTAGTTTACTATGGTGATTATGGTGGTTTGATGATGGGTGGTCGATGTGGTTGTTCATGGTGGTCATTAGGGTGGCTCGATTTGTGATGATGGTTCTAGACCGAAGACAAATGATTAAGTGGGTGTTTAGTGGTGGGTATAAGATAGTTCATAATTTTTAGGAAAGTAGTCAAACAATGATTTGGATACCATGTTTTGTGGGTTTGATTGAGCCTATATATAATGATATATGTATATGTAAGACATGTATATGTGTATATATAAAAAGATAGATGATGGATAAAAATATCACGGGACAAGAACAAATAAGAATCACAGGACAAATAGAAAACACAAGCAGAATCCAATGCTAGCATGTATTTGTCCATTTTATATATGTATTATTTATCTATATACGTATAACAGTACGTACACCTGTATTTCTGTACGCGTGTATCTATATGTCTGTATCATAAATAAGTTTATTAATAATAATAATATTTGTTTAACTATAAACCCTAAACTTTAATATTTATAATGTTATTAATAATAAAGTATTAATAATAACTATAATAAAATTATTAAATGAAATTTTGAAATAATATGAAATCAATTTATATATCAATTTCATATCTTTAGATTATATATTTAATTAATATTTCTATTTATATATTTATTTACACACAAAGATTCGTGAATCGTCAGGCACAGTCAAAAAGGTAATTGATTATATGAATTAAATTCCAAAGCTTTCGAGACTCAACATTACAAACTTTGCTTATCGTGTCGGAATCATATAGAGATTAGGGTTTAAATTTGGTCGGAAATTTCCGGGTCGTTACAGTTGACGATACCTATAAAGTTCATCAGGTTTGGAATCAAATTTCTCTATTTTTATGCTCTTTCCCTTATTGTTCTCTTTTGCCTTATTAAATTGTGTTGGGTAATTTCTATAACATCATCGGAATCCTTGTCGGGATCCGATTCATCGGAGAATTGGTAATCCTCCCAATACTTTGTTTCCTTGGCGGAAACACCATTGACCATAATTAACTTTGGTCGGTTGGTTGAGGATTTTATTGTACTTAACCATTTTATTATTTCCCCCACTGGTTCTATTTCTTCTTCCGGTTCTGATTCTTCTTCCGGTTCCGATTCTTCTTCCGGTTCCGACTCTTCTTCCGGTTTCTCTTCGGGAACTTGTGAATCAGTCCACGAATCATTCCAATTTACATTTGACTCTTCATTATTATTAGGTGAGTCAATGGGACTCGTTCTAGAGGTAGACATCTATCACATAATATCAAACGCGTTAAGAGATTAATATATCACATAATATTCACATGTTAAAAATATATAGTTTCCAACAAAATTTGTTAAGCAATCATTTTTCAAGTAAACACGGTCGAAGTCCAGACTCACTAATGCATCCTAACAAACTCGATAAGACACACTAATGCAAAATTCTGGTTCTCTAAGACCAACGCTCGGATACCAACTGAAATGTCCCGTTCATATTGATTATAAACGTTCCATATTAATTGATTTCGTTGCGAGGTTTTGACCTCTATATGAGACGTTTTTCAAAGACTGCATTCATTTTTAAAACAACCATAACCTTTATTTTATCAATAAAGGTTTCAAAAGCATTACGTAGATTATCAAATAATGATAATCTAAAATATACTGTTTACACACGACCATTACATAATGGTTTACAATAGAAATATATTACATCGACATATGTTTCTTGAATGCAGTTTTTACATAATATCATACAAACATGGACTCCAAATCTTGTCCTTATTTTAGTATGCAACAGCGGAAGCTCTTAATATTCACCCGAGAATAAACATGCTTTAAACGTCAACAAAAATGTTGGTGAGTTATAGGTTTAACCTATATATATCAAATCGTAACAATAGACCACAAGATTTCATATTTCAATATACATCCCATACATAGAGATAAAAATCATTCATATGGTGAACACCTGGTAACCGACATTAACAATATGCATATATAAGAATATCCCCATCATTCCGGGACACCCTTCGGATATGATATAAATTTCGAAGTACTAAAGCATCTGGTACTTTGGATGGGGTTTGTTAGGCCCAATAGATCTATCTTTAGGATTCGCGTCAATTAGGGTGTCTGTTCCCTAATTCTTAGATTACCAGACTTAATAAAAAGGGGCATATTCGATTTCAATAATTCAACCATAGAATGTAGTTTCACGTACTTGTGTCTATTTTGTAAATCATTTATAAAACCTACATGTATTCTCATCCCAAAAATATTAGATTTTAAAAGTGGGACTATAACTCACTTTCACAGATTTTTACTTCGTCGGGAAGTAAGACTTGGCCACTGGTTGATTCACGAACCTATAACAATATATACATATATATCAAAGTATGTTCAAAATATATTTACAACACTTTTAATACATTTTGATGTTTTAAGTTTATTAAGTCAGCTGTCCTCGTTAGTAACCTACAACAAGTTGTCCACAGTTAGATGTACAGAAATAAATTGATAAATATTATCTTGAATCAATCCACGACCCGGTGTATACGTATCTCAGTATTGATCACAACTCAAACTCTATATATATTTTGGAATCAACCTCAACACTGTATAGCTAACTCCAACATTCACATATAGAGTGTCTATGGTTGTTCCACAACATATATATATATAGATGGGTCGACATGATAGGTCGAAACATTGTATACGTGTCTATGGTATCTCAAGATTACATAATATACAATATAAGTTGATTAGGTTATGGTTGGAATGGATTTTTTACTAACTTTCACGTAGGTAAAATGAGTAGTTTTTATCAATCTTGTTTTACTCGCCATTTCTTCGTTTCTAATCCGTTTTGAGTGATTCTAGTGGCCACGGTTTCGTATTGAACATAAATTTATGAATCTAAACAGAAAAAGTATAAGTTTATAGTCAAAAATACAAGTTATAAGTCGTTTTTGAAAGAGGTAGTCATTTCCATCGAAAGAACGACATCTTGATGACCATTTTGAAAAACATACTTTCACTTTGAGTTTAACCATGATTTTTGGATATAGCTTCATGTTCATAAGTAAAATCATTTTTCCAAAAGTATAGCTTTTAAATCAAAGTTCTTCTTAGCTTTTAATTTTCCCAACCAAAACAGCCCCCGGTTTTACTACGACGGCGTATATCCAGTTTTATGGTGTTTATCGTGTTTTCGGGTTTTAAATCATTAAGTTAGCATATCATATAGATATAGAACATGTGTTTAGTTGATTTTAAAAGTCTAGTTAGAAGGATTAACTTTATTTGCGAACAAGTTTAGAATTAACTAAACTATGTTCTAGTGATTACAAGTTTATAACGTTGAATAAGACATCTTTTTATGTATGAATCGAATGATGTTATGAACATACTTACTACCTCAAGTTCCTTGGATAAACCTACTGAAAATCAGAAAAATGGATCTAGCTTCAAAGGATCCTTGGATGGCTTGAAAGTTCTTGAAGCAGAATCATGACACGAAAACAATTTCAAGTAAGATTTCCACTCGAAATAAGATTGTTATAGTTATAGAAATTGAATTAAAGTTTGAATATGATTATTACCTTATATTAGAAAGATAACTTACTGTAAGTAACAAAGGTTTCTTGATCTTGGATGATTACTTGGAATGGATTTAGAAAACTTGGAAGTAAACTTGCAATCTTGGAAGTATTCTTGATTTTATGAAACTAGAACTTTTGGAATTTATGAAGAACACTCAGAACTTGAAGATAGAACTTGAGAGAGATCAATTAGATGAAGAAAATTGAAGAATGAAAGTGTTTGTAGGTGTTTTTGGTCGTTGGTGTATGGATTAGATATAAAGGATATGTAATTTTGTTTTCATGTAAATAAGTCATGAATGATTACTCATATTTTTGTAATTTTATGAGATATTTCATGCTAGTTGCCAAATGATGGTTCTCACATGTGTTAGGTGACTCACATGGGCTGCTAAGAGCTGATCATTGGAGTGTATATACCAATAGTACATACATCTAAAAGTTGTGTATTGTACGAGTACAAATACGGGTGCATACGAGTAGAATTGTTGATGAAACTGAACGAGGATGTAATTGTAAGTATTTTTGTTAAGTAGAATTTTTTTCATAAGTGTCTTAAAGTCTTTCAAAAGTGTATGAATACATATTAAAATACTACATGTATATACATTTTAACTAAGTCGTTAAGTCATCGTTAGTCGTTACATGTAAGTGTTGTTTTGAAACCTTTAGGTTAACGATCTTGTTAAATGTTGTTAACCCAATGTTTATAATATCAAAAGAGATTTTAAATTATTATATTATCATGATATTATGATGTACGAATATCTCTTAATATGATATATATACATTAAATGTCGTTACAACGATAATCGTTACTGATAATGCTAAAAACGAACATATATTTCATAGCATTATTCCTCAAGAAAGACATGCTTTTAGTTGCAATTGTTCTATTTAAAAGTGATATTCGTTTAAATAATAAAAGGTGAAGACAAAAGACAGATTCGACGAATTGAAGACGCAAACGACCAAAAAGCTCAAAAGTACAAAAGACAATAAAAAAAGGTTCCAATTATTGATAAGAAACGTCTCGAAATTACAAGAGTACAAGATTCAAAACGCAAAGTACAAGATATTAAATTGTACGCAAGGACGTTCGAAAATCCGGAACCGGGACCAGAGTCAACTCTTAACGCTCGACGCAACGGACTAAAAATTACAAGTTAACTATGTATATAAATATAATATAATATATAATTAATTATATTAATTATATATATATTATATATATAAAATAAATCGTCGGCAAGAAAGACTCCAAACATGGGTGAGCTGTAAAAGTAAACTCCGCGACTCGCGGAGTTTGAAGGCAAAATTGGCCGCGAGTCGCGGAGCCCCAATTTCAGAAACTCCCTATAAAGCTCGCGCATTCTGATCGTAATCATAATCTTTTTCTTCTCCTCATTCATACGTAAAATATATATATATATTTATAATTTTAATTTTAATTTTAATTTTAATCCTAATAATAAGGGTATATTAGCGAATGTTGTAAGGGTGTAAGTCGAAATTCTGTCCGTGTAACGCTACGCTATTTTTAATCATTGTAAGTTATGTTCAACCTTTTTACATTAACGTCTCGTAGCTAAGTTATTATTATGTTTATTTAATCCGAAGTAATCATGATGTTGGGCTAATTACTAAAATTGGGTAATTGGGCTTTGTACCATAATTGGGGTTTGGACAAAAGAACGACACTTGTGGAAATTAGACTATGGGCTATTAATGGGTTTTATATTAACTAAATAATACCTTGTTAATTTAATATACAAACTTATAATTCGACGTATTTATATATAACCACATACGCTTGACTGGGTACGGTGGGCGGGATATCTATAAATACCAATAATTATTCATTTTACCGGATACGGAACTGGATTAATAGTTAATAAACTTGTTGAAACAGGGGTGAATTACATTCAAGGGTAATTGGTGTAATTGTTAACAAAGTAGTAAAACCTTGGTTTACACGCAGTCGATAACCTGGTGTATTCATTAAATAAAGTATTAAAACCTTGTTACAATTCGAATCCCCAATTAGTTGGAATATTTGACTTCGGGAATAAGAATAATTTGACAAAGGCTTTCGCTCTTTATATTTATGACTGATGGACTATTATGGACAAATCCGTATGGACATATTAAATAATCCAGGACAAAGGACAATTAACCCATGGGCATAAAACTAAAATCAACACGTCAAACATCATGATTACGGAAGTTTAAATAAGCATAATTCTTTTATTTCATATTTAATTTCCTTTATTTTATATTTAATTGCACTTCTAATTATCGCACTTTTATTTATTGTTATTTAATCGCACTTTTAATTATCGTACTTTTTAATTATTGCAATTTTATTTTATCGCACTTTTATTTATTGCAATTTCATTATTGTTATTTATTTTACGCTTTAAATTAAGTCTTTTATTTATTTAATATTTTACATTAGGTTTTAACTGCGACTAAAGTTTTAAAATCGACAAACCGATCATTAAACGGTAAAAAACCCCCCTTTATAATAATAATATTACTTATATATATATATATGTATTTCTATAAAAGTAAACTAATATAGCGTTAAGCTTTGTTTAAAAAGATTCCCTGTGGAATGAACCGGACTTACTAAAAACTACACTACTGTACGATTAGGTACACTGCCTATAAGTGTTGTAGCAACGTTTAAGTATATCCGTTCTCTAAATAAATAAATATCTTCTGTAAAATTGTATCGTATTTAATATTATATTTTTGTAAAAATATAAGCTATTTCGTATACACCTCGCGAAACATCAAGTATTTTTGGCGCCGCTGCCGGGGAACTACTCTTAAAAGCCGGAAGCGCAACGCTAATATATAAAAAAAAACGCGTAAATTTCCTGTTCTAGAGTTGAAAACTGGAACCCCGCGACTCGCGGGGTTTGCAGCTTTGAGAACCGCGACTCGCGGAGTTTCTCTGACACCGACAGAAACCCTAAACTGCATTTATTACGGATTATTATTAATTATAATTATTATTAACCCAAATTATTATTATTATTATAATTAGTTTTATTTTAATTTAAGTTTTATTTAATTTATATTTTAGTTAAATTAGTTTAATTAAATTGTAAAATTAATAGTTTTAATAAATAAATAATATAAAAATAATATTTTTATAAAAATTGTACTTTTTACAACTTTTTGTATATTTTTATATTTTGTCCCTTTTTAATCGTTGTAGCGTAATATTTGTATTTTTAGCTCATATTTAGTTTTAAACTTAGTTTTTGCCATAGTTATTTTTACTTCTAGATTTTTAGGCTTTGCCGTAGAATTCCTTAAGTGCTTTTTCTTAGACTAAGATTTAGGTACTTTAGAATTTTGCGACGCCTTTTTAAGTTTTAGTTTCTTTTTAAGTTATTTTCATTTGGGATTTAGTTTTCCTGTAAGCTTTAATATTTTTAGACACCTTTTACCTATGTATCAATTATCATTCCAATTAGTAATCTCAATTTGCGATTATAATTTTAAGTTAGTTGTAGTAATAAGGTTAGGTTAGTCAAGTATTTTTAATTTTTATAAGTTTCTTTTATTTTTCCGTCACCTTTTATTTTTCAACCATTTTTCTTTTTCGATCTTTTTCGACAAACTCTTTTTCTTTCTTATTTCTCGCTATTCTAGTTTTAGGACATAGATTTTTATTCTACTTCTAATCTAAATTTCTTAAAATTACGAAAATTTATTTTAAGTGGTTAAATTGATAGACATAAAAATTTTCTGGTTCGTAGTAATAGTTGGATTTGTACGTGGACCGGGTTATTGGAGCCAAACAGTCCTCAATTATATTGAGACCAAACGAATCCTGCCCCTCTGCTGCATCTTTTGGCTATTCAAAACGTGGGCAAAATCAGAAAAGTCTATTAATTGGATAACTTATTATAATTTTTCTTTCCTTTTAAAAACTAATAGGATATTCAGTGAATGCACCGAGCAAGACGTTCACCACCTTTTGTACGTTCACCACCTGTAACTAGATCAAGACATTTAGCAAATATAACCGCCGTTGATTTTTCTTTAGAATCGTCATCCAGTCGACCAAGTACTTCAGTTCAAATTTCCGATAATCCATTTTTTGAACCCGACCTCACAATTGAGAATCCGAAGAATATTCAGGAACGGTTTGTAGATCCTGAACCACTAAACTTTCCTCCGGAACCACCAATCATTCAAACAGAGATTGTTGAGGAACGAACCATTAAATCAGAATCCTCTAGTGATTCCGATTCAACAAATTCAATTATGGAGAATCTGGAACCTTTAAGTATGGAAGACCGAATGAGAGCTAAACGCACTGGCCAAGGTCACGCAATTACTCATCTAGACATTAATGCGCCAGATTATGAAATCAAAGGACAAATTCTACACATGGTGACTAATCAATGCCAATTTAGTGGTGCGCCGAAGGAAGATCCAAATGAACATCTACGTACCTTTAATAGGATCTGCACACTATTTAAAATCCGAGAAGTGGAGGATGAACAGATATATCTCATGTTATTTCCCTAGACTTTAAAGGGAGAAGCCAAAGATTGGTTGGAATCGTTACCTGAAGGGGCGATCGATACATGGGATGTTTTAGTTGACAAATTTCTTAAACAATTCTTTCCTGCATCTAAAGCCGTAAGACTTCAAGCAGAAATTGTTACGTTCACACAGAAGCCAGTCGAAACTCTATATGAGGCGTGGATAAGATATGGAAAGTTATTAAGTGGATGTCCGCAACATGGTTTAGACACCTGTCAAATAGTACAAATATTCTACCAAGGATGCGACATCACTACAAGGAAAGACATAGATATAGCAGCTGGTGGTTCTATTATGAAGAAAACCGAAACTGATGCTTACAAAATAATTGATAACACTGCTTCCCACTCATATGAGTGGCACCAAGAAAAAGATATAGTTAGATCATCTAAAGCAGCTAGAGCCGATTCTAGCCATGACTTAGATTCCATTTCCGCAAAGATAGATGCTGTGGAAAGACGAATGGAAAAGATGACTAAAGATATTCACTCAATACGAATTAGTTTTGAGCAGTGTGGAGGACCGCATTTGACAAAAGATTGTCTCAGTATTGAATTAACAATGGAACAAAGAGAGAATATTTCATACATAAACCAAAGGCCTGGAAATAATTATCAGAATAATTATCAACCGCCAAGACCAATTTACAATCAAAACCAGAATTAT
The DNA here is from genome assembly GCF_046630445.1 of Rutidosis leptorrhynchoides. Lineage (NCBI taxonomy): Eukaryota > Viridiplantae > Streptophyta > Magnoliopsida > Asterales > Asteraceae > Rutidosis > Rutidosis leptorrhynchoides. The sequence goes on from NC_092333.1 coordinate 174,103,733, forward strand.
AACCGACATATTCCATACAACAACCAATAAGGTCCTAGCAATCAACAAGTATCCAATAATACTTACAATCAGCAAAGACCTAATTTTTAAAACAAGCCACCATAACAAACCGATGATAAAAAGCCGAATTTAGAAGATATGATGACGAAGCTAGTTGAAACTCAAACGCAGTTTTTCACATCTCAGAAACAAACCAATGAACAAAATGCTCAAGCATTTAGAAATCAACAAGCTTCTATTCAAAATCTGGAACAAGAAGTAAGTAACCTAGCAAAGTTAATAGGTGAAAGAAAACCGGGAAGTTTACCTAGTGATACAAATGCTAACCCCCGGAATGAAACAGCTAAAGCTATTACCACAAGAAGTGGTACAACACTTAAACCACCTGAAATACCTGTAACTTCTGATGAAGCTATTCCTACTCCACAAGAACCACAACCTGATCAAGATAAGGAAAAAAACCGGTAGTTGAAAAGGTTAATGAAGATAACACAGTTAAGGCTAAACCTTATGTTAAACCATACCAACCACCACTTCCTTACCCGAGTAAAATGAAGAAAGAGAAACTTGAAGCCGAGCAATCCAAATTCTTGGATATGTTTAAACAGATAAATGTAAATCTTCCTTTCATTGATGTGATTTTAGGAATGCCTAGATATGCTAAATTCTTGAAAGATCTAATCTCAAATAGAAAGAAAATGGAAGAACTCTCGGCTGTTACTATGAATGCTAATTGTTCAGCAGTGCTGTTGAATAAGATACCAGAAAAACTATCTGATCCAGGAAGTTTCACAATTCCATGTTTTCTGGGTAGTCTTAGTTCAATAGAAGCATTGGCAGACTTAGGTGCTAGTATAAATCTAATGCCGTATTCACTATACGCTAAACTAGACCTTAGAGAATTGAAACCAACCAGAATAAGCATACAACTAGCCGATAGATCAATAAAATATCCTAGAGGGATAATGGAGAACATGCTAGTTAAAGTTGGTACTTTAGTATTTCCAGTAGATTTTGTTATTTTGGACATGGAAGAAGATTCTCAAGTTCCTCTCATATTAGGAAGACCATTCTTAAACACGGCTAAAGCAATGATAGACGTGTTCGGTAAGAAATTGACCCTAAGTATAGAGGATGAGAGTGTTACCTTTTCAGTTGATAGAGCAATGCAACAACCACAATCTGCAGATGATACATGTTATTATATTCAAACTATAGATGCACATGCAGAATTATTAGAAGAATTTCTAGAATTACAAGGAACAGGAGAATGTTCTTTAGGAGAAGGTAATGAACCAATTGATGAAGCTGAAATGTTAGCTACACTTATAGCTAATGGATATGAACCAACAACAGAAGAAATTCAAATGCTAAAAGAAGAAGACAGATATCGATATAAATCATCGATAGAAGAACCTCCGAAATTAGAGTTAAAGCCACTTCCAAACCATTTGGAATACGCTTATTTACATGGTGAATCTGAATTACCTGTAATAATATCGTCTTCTCTTAATGAAAATGAGAAATCACAACTTATTTCTGTGTTGAAAGCTCATAAACCAGCCATTGCATGGAAAATTCATGATATTAAAGGAATAAGTCCTTCGTATTGCACACATAAAATCCTTATGGAAGAAGGTCATAAAACGTATGTGCAACGCCAACGAAGACTAAATCCTAATATGCAAGATGTAGTTAAGAAAGAGATTATTAAACTGCTAGATGCAGGTTTAATTTATCCAATCTCTGATAGTCCATGGGTAAGCCCAGTTCAATGCGTGCCTAAGAAGGGTGGCATGACTGTCATTACAAATGAGAAAAATGAGCTTATTCCTACTAGGACTGTAACAGGATGGCGTGTGTGTATTGATTATAGAAAATTAAATGACGCCACCAGAAAAGATCACTTTCCCTTACCTTTCATAGATCAAATGTTGGAAAGATTAGCCGGAAATAGTTACTATTGTTTTCTAGATGGATTTTTCGGATATTTTCAAATTCCAATAGCACCCGAAGATCAAGAGAAAACCACATTCACGTGCCCTTATGGTACTTTTGCTTACAAACGCATGCCATTTGGACTTTGTAACGCCCCTGCAACCTTTCAAAGGTGTATGATGGCGATTTTTCATGACATGATAGAAGAATGCATGGAAGTATTCATGGATGATTTTTCAGTCTTCGGTGATACATTTGAATCATGTCTAGTTAATCTGGAACGAATGCTTATTAGATGCGAACAATCAAATCTAGTACTTAGTTGGGAGAAATGCCATTTCATGGTTAAAGAAGGCATCGTTATTGGACATAAAATTTCAAAAGAAGGAATTGAAGTGGATAGAGCTAAAGTAGATGTAATTGCTAAACTTCCACATCCCACCAATGTTAGAGGAGTTAGGAGTTTTCTAGGGCATGCCGGTTTTTCCGACGTTTCATAAAAGATTTTTCTAAAATTGCCACTCCTATGAATAAACTCCTAGAAAAGGATGCTCCATTCATCTTTTCAGATGAGTGTATCAAATCTTTTAATATTCTTAAAGAAAAACTCACTAATGCGCCGATCATGATAACACCAAATTGGAATCTACCATTTGAACTAATGTACGATGCAAGTGATTTTGCAATGGGAGCCTTTTTAGGACAAAGGATTGAAAAACGATTTCAACCTATATATTATGCTAGTAAGACGTTACAAGGAGCACAAACGAACTATACAGCTACTGAAAAAGAACTCCTTGCTATTGTCTTTGCTTTTGACAAATTTCGATCATATCTCGTTCTAGCAAAAACGGTGGTCTATACCGACCATTCTGCTCTTAGATACCTATTTTCGAAACAAGATGCTAAACCAAGATTAATTCGTTGGATCTTACTCTTACAAGAGTTTGATATTGAAATCCGAGATAAAAGAGAAGCAGAAAATCTCGCCGCTGATCATCTTTCTCGTCTTGAAAATCCTGAATTAGAAGTTCTAAATGAATCGGCCATACAAGACAACTTTCTTGATGAATATCTATTGAAGATAGATTATAAAGAAATCCCATGGTTTGCAGACTATGCAAACTATTTAGTATGTGGATTCCTTGAAAAAGAATTATCGTACCAAAGATGAAAGAAATTCTTCAGTGATATAAAACACTATTTTTGGGAAGATCCACATCTGTTTAAAAGTTGTCCCGATGGAATAATACGCCGATGTATATTTGGAGATGAAGCTAGTAAAATATTAAACCATTGTCACGCAGGACCAACAGGAGGGCATTATGGGCCTCAACTAACAGCAAGAAAAGTTTATGATGCTGGATTCTATTGGCCTACAATTTACAAAGACGCACACCTACTTTGCAAATCCTGTGATGCTTGTCAAAGGGCCAGAAAAATAAGTCAACGTGATGAAATGCCACAAAATGTCATCCAAGTATGTGAAGTATTTGACATTTGGGGTATTGACTTTATGGGTCCATTTCCAAAATCTCATAATAATCTATATATACTCGTAGCCATTGATTATGTATCTAAATGGGCGGAAGCACAAGCTCTCCCAACTAATGATGCACGAGTTGTAGTCAACTTTTTAAAACGTCTTTTTGCAAGGTTTGGAACACCGAAAGCTTTAATAAGTGATCGGGGTACTCATTTCTGTAATAATCAACTTGAGAAAGTTCTTAAAAGATATGGAGTAACTCATAAAATCTCCACCGCATATCATCCACAAACAAGTGGACAAGTTGAAAATACCAACCGAGCTTTAAAACGTATTCTAGAGAAAACCATAGGATCAAATCCGAAGGAATGGTCCATTAAATTGAAGGATGCACTCTGGGCTTTTAGAACAGCCTACAAAACTCCAATTGGAACCACACCTTTTAGACTTGTTTATGGAAAAGCATGTCATCTTCCAGTAGAAATTGAACACAAAGCATTTTGGGCTTTGAAGACATGTAATCTTGATTTACATGAAGCCGGACGTCTACGATTAAGTCAACTAAACGAATTAGAAGAATTAAGACATGAAGCATACGAAAATTCGTTAATCTATAAAGAAAGAACGAAGAAATGGCATGATAAAAGAATCAGAAGTTCAAAAGAATTTAAAGAAGGAGACAGAGTTCTTCTTTTCAATTCACGATTCAAGCTATTTCCTGGAAAATTGAAATCAAGATGGTCTGGAACATTCATAGTCAAAAGAGTTTTCCCATACGGAACGATAGAATTGATAAATTCAAATGGGATTGAATTTAAAGTTAATGGTCACAGAGTTAAACATTACATACATGGTCCGATGGAAGTTGACAATGAAGTTAATCATAATTTCACCACCCAAGAAAACCTTCAAAATGAAAACATAAATATGTTATCAACAACATATGAAAAATCAAAACTGGAATATAGGGAGGATTCAAATTTGAGTGATGAAGAAGAATTCCTATACAAACCTCCCATTCCAAGAAACGAAGAAAAATGTGAACAAGAAATTCAACTAGAAATGAAAGAACCAAGGAAAGAACACCCGAAAAAGGTTTACAAACCAACTCGACTTACTAAAACAGGAGACCCGGGTGAATTTATCATTTCTTGCTTACTTAATGATGGTGCTGTATATAATAGACTCGCAGATTTAGGAGCAAGTGCAAATATTATGCCTCTTTCCTTATACAAAAGATTAGGCATGGGTAAATTAAAACCAACCAAAATAGGTGTTCAATCATTTGACCAAACCATTAAACACCCGGTTGGAATAGCAGATAATTTACTTGTTAAAGTGGGAAGTTTGACCTTTGTTGCAAACTTCATAGTGATTAATATGGAGGAAAACCTTGATATTCCTATAATTCTAGGTCGCCCATTTTTAGCAACCACCGAGGCATTCATTGATGTAAGAGAAGGTAGAATAACACTTAGGAATGGTGATACATCGATCACATTTGTGAACCGAAAGTTTAGATCTCCACAAACCAAAACTGTTAGACCAATAAAAATGCATAAGTGTGGAGAAGATGAAGAAACACTTAATGATGATCCAATCACAAAGAATGCCGTTGATGATACGAAATTAGATGAATCCATTTTTAACAGTTCAACGAAGAAACTTTATAAACGGATTCACGATGCAAAGATTAAAGGAAACTTTAAGTTATATAACCGATTAATATCCAATTTATCATCAAAAGAAAAGGCAATGTTAGTTGAATTTGTGAAAGTTACGGAGGAAATCAACAAATGGATTGAAGTAAAAGTCAAAAATATACAAGTTGTTGATGATTCAATTGAAAATAATGTTAATCACAATTTCGATACCACAGCCAACTAAGTGTGGGGAGAATCAAGGGGTTTATGTATTTCTGTTAGAGTTAGATTGTCTGTTTTCGTGTAGTTCTCGAAAATGGAACCCGAATGGTCTTTCCCTAGCAGACCCTAAAGAACTAGTCTTCTCCCCCCATTCTGAATTTTTTATTTTTTTAGGTTTTTACAAAATGAAGACTGCCTGTGAACTAAACCATGGTCTAATGCTACACGCTTTGATCACTAAACGAAATAATGACATACTACTGAGTGAATTAGTATCAGTAATCAGAGAAAGAATGGACGGAGTTAGAAAAGAATCCAGATGCGAAGATAATAAGTTACAATTTGGTAAAGGAAAATCAAAATCCGCAGCAAAAAGAAGAGCACGACACCTAGAAAGATGTCACAAATGCGGAAAATGGTCACATGGAGGTAAATGTTCAAATAATCAAACCTATTCAAATACCGAATTTGTTACTTTATGCAGAGACGGACCGTTCATATGTTTAGAAGAAAAGATACTGAATGCTCGAGGTTACGCCTATGTAGCTATGGAAAACCAATTAAACTGACTATCTTATGAATGGGATAGATCATATAACTAAGAAATCTATTTCACATGTATGTCTGTACAGTTTTTATTTTTATTTTTATTTTTAACCTTTTGATAATAAACACTAATTTGTTCGCTAAAAAGTATTAAATTGGTATTGAATAAAATTAGGTTTGGCGACCGAAATTATTGATACCATTCAAAAATTTATTACATCACTGCAAAATTTAACGTTTATTCTTAAGGTATAAATATCTTTAATCAATCAACACAAAATATTTCAAAAATTCGTCATGAGTTAAATTAGGTATTGGAACCGAAATTACTTTACCGAAAAGAGGGGCGCATATTTTTGATAATATTTGATTGATTAAAGTGGGATAAAAAGCCAAAAAGATTTTTAATTTTATTTTTACCATGTTTTTAAAATTAATATTTAAATTTTAAATTAATATTGTAAACTTTGTAAAAACAATATTTTTAAAATTATAAATATTTGAAAAATTAATATAAGTTTGGTGTGAATTTATAATATGAATTTTTAAATTAAGTTTGGTGTGAAATTTTAATTTTTAAAATGTGAAATTTTAATTTTATGCATTTCAAATTTTAAGTTTGGTGTGAACTTTTAATATTAATTTTGAATTTTATATTTAAATTGTGTGAATTTAAAAACAAAAATTTACTTTATCTCATTAAGTTAAAAATATGATTTTTAAAATTCGTCGTAAGTTGAAGACTAGGTCTTTGAACCGAAATTGCTTTACCCGAGGGAGGGACGAGAACTTTTATTATCATTATTTTTAATCTTATTGAATTAAAGTATGCCAAAAACATTAAAAAAACCCAAAAATCTTAGCTTTTAAAACAATCGCTACAAAAGGACAAATTTTAAAATTTTGTTGAAGGACAGACTAGGACATCGATCCAAAACGACCTCATCCTAAATAATAAGGAAAACAAAATTTTAAAAATTATTTACTTAATTTTTTTATAAGTTAAAGATTATAAAAAAAAAAAAAAAAAAAAGCAAACTCCGCGACTCGCGGAGTTTGAAGTGTCCAAACACCGCGAGTCGCGGGAGGACCGAAATACAGAAAAAATAAAAAGAGCTGCAAACTGATCAGTCCACACCCCCAAAACCGAAAACACTGCGAAATACTCCGAAAAAACACCCAAAAACACCCCCAAAATCATAATTTTTAACCGTTAATCACCAAATCTTTTAATAAAATCATGTTGAGAAGGATGCTATCTAGGAATTACTCAAGAAAAACGGTAAAATTCTACACCTAAACACCATTTAATCCGAAATTTGTGTTCTTGAGCAATTTTTTCCTCAATTTAATTTTGATGCTTTTTAGTGTAATTATGCTTAAATTGTTTATGTATTATGCTTGTATAACCTAGATTGATGCTATTTAACATGATTAGAAGCCTTAAACTTCAAATTTTGAGTAATCTAGGGTTTGTGTTCTTGAGCAAATTTGGGGCTTTTTGATATAAACAGGTTATGGCCGATTTTTGTTATGAATTGTTGCTAAATTAAGTAGTGTAACATGTTTAGGTAGTTAAATGATCCAAACTTTGAGCCTAAACATGATTTTGAGAATTAAAGTGGACTTTTTCAAAGTCTAAAATTCATAAACTTGATTTTTGAAAGATAATGCCATTTGAAACTTGTTTAATTGCTAGTAATGATTATTTTGACATGTTATTTGAGTTGAATGCTTATGAACTTGGCGAACATTTTCGTATATGCTTATTTGAAAAAGTGTAGATTTGATGAAAATGTGAAAATGAGCTTAAGTTTGATATAAATTGATCATGTCATTGTAATTATTTTGATTGATGATTTTGCTGACACTAATGCATATTTGGATGCACAAAAATTGTGTTTGATGTGTTTTGCAGACTGAAAGGGGTGAATCTTCATCCCAAGCTCGCAATGCTCCTGCTGAGAATGCGGAACAACAGGAGGTGGATAACTACTACAAGCAGGATATACCGCATCCAGTCATGACCTTTTCTGATATGCACTTGGAAGAGTTGCACCCGAACCTGAGATTTGACAGACTTTGGATAGATTATCCAAAATATCAAAGGGGTTTGCATACTCTTCATTCTAAGGTTGTTGAGGTACCAAGGGTCATAGAATGGGGACCCTTAGAAGCTGTAGAATTGGCCGGGCCAATTAGGGAATTACTTGTACAGAGGTATGGTAATTCTACTTTTAATGACTGGGTACGTTTATTCACCATGCGTAGACCTGTATATAAAGTATGGTGTGAAGAATTATTGTGTAGTATAGAGTTGAATGATCGGGTAACTAGTTTAACCGATCGATCTTTTATTAGATTTTTGTTAGGCGGTTCGATGCGCCACATGTCTTTACTGGACATGGCTCAGGCTTTACGTATATATACGCCTGAGGAGTTAGCATCTGCCGATTGTAGAGGGTTGATACTAAACGGTAGAAAGATAGATGAAAATTTTGATACACACGGTGTGTGGAGTCAAATGACAAGCCATCACCGTTTCAAAGGGGGAAATTACTCTTATTTGGATATAGATATAGCCGAATTAAGAGAGATTCATAGGATTTTAGCTAATTCGATTACACAAAGGGGTAAGAACAAGGAAAAGGTAAATGAACAGGATTTGTTTTACCATATGTGTATTCGAGACCCACAAAGCGCTGTAAGTATACCGTATTGTGTGGGTTATTATTTATCAGCTATGGTTCGGGAGATGAGACCGCATAGCATAATAGGAGGTGGTATTTTTATTACTTTGATTGGTGAATATCTCGGTGTGGATATAAGTCGGGGGGATTATTAGTAGAAGAACCAGAACCCCGAGATACTATAGGTTTAAATGTATACCATGGTGCGAAAGTTTTGAAGAGGCGAAATAACGCCGCAGTACCATACCATGGTAGACATCCACAGGTTGAGAGAAACCAACAGCAAGGTAATGTAGGAGGGGGGAATGAGATGCAAGAAATGCAAAGGTTTATAGCTTCTCAGGAGTACGAAAATGCTAGACAGAGAGCATTTGAAGATTGGCAAGTTCATCAGAACCAAATCATAGCTCATTGCCAACATATAGGTAGAAACTATATTCCTACACCGAAACCCATCTTCCCTCCCTGGTCTATAGAGATGCAACCACCTTATCCTACGTATAACCCTGCCGAAGCATTCTATAGCACCTATGGTTATGCCTGGAACCCCTATTGGTACCAGTATCATCCCTAGTCTACTTAGTTTTATTTATTTTGTAATTTGTAATGATTGATACGTTTAATACTTTTGTTAATATTGTAATAGTTTTTATAATTGTCTAACTTTTATTCTTAGATTTTAATAATTGTTGAATGTGGGGTAATATACCAAACTTTAAAAATATGTATATATGTTTGCAGTTTATCTTATGTACACAACAGGGTAAAACAACGCATTTTCAAAGACTGGCATTAAGTTTAGCAAAAGCAACTAATTTTGACGACAAGATGCAAAATATATGTGAAATAACAATAAGACGGAATGAACAAATGATGTGCACCATTTATCATTCAGCAAACAAACGCCAATATATTTGGAAACTTTGGTAAAAATTTAATCATTTTCACACAAATCACCCTCAATAATTTAAATTTTTACTGATTTCTTGCAAATGAGGGCATTGCAAGATCTTAAGTGTGGGAAGGGGTTAAATTCTTTCGGATTTTAAAATTTTTTACTTTATACACTTGGTTACCATTAAAAATACTAGTAAAGCAGTAGTTGTATTAGAATCTAGTGCTCTCTGATAATAAAGAACAGCCCTAGTCTTATATACTGACTACCCAATTCTAGTAAAATTTTTAAAAATTTTCAATTAAATGAACTCAAATTCATGTTTATACATATTTATGAACGATAAAACTAGGTGTTAACACCGAAATTATTGTTACCTCGGAAAGGACATAAATTGAGAAACAAACTAAAATGTTAAAATTCATTTAAAATGGAATAGAGGACGATAAAAAGGAAAATAAAAGCCAAGTGTGGGAAAATTTACCAAGTTATCTTAAACATATGTCACATATATCTGTAACAAATAACTGAAAATACTTTTGCTTTGGACTAAACTAAACTGTTTTACCCGATGAAAGAAAAGAAAGATGGATCTACACGATGAATCAATTCCATCATTAAAAGGAAGTAAAGTCTTCCGAAAAAGACACGCGCTTCTTGATTTAGGTCATGAAGTTATCGTCCAGACCAGCTGTAGGTTGACGAAAAATCCAGAAAAGTCATCACTAAAATCAGCAGGAAATCTACGGACCTCAGCATTAAACAGGGTTGTCAAGTGGTCAGATTTATCCTAACCATGAGAAGGATTTATCTTGTACAATGGGGGGCACCATGCAAATTAGCTGGATAAGACTAATGAATCAGATCCCCAGAAAGGATAATCTCCTTAAAGATTAAAAATCAGCTTTTAAGACTGATATTACTCAATCCTTGAGATTGACCTTAAAGATTGAGAATTACAAATTCATGGAATTCAATGATATCTAAACTCGAGCTTGAACGAGAAAATATTTTGATCAAAAATTACAAACCGATTTGTTTTCTGAAAACCCTATTTTCAATGCGTTCATTACCATTGAACGTAAAATCCTAGGAATTCACCTGGAATTCATTAGGTCACCTGAACCAAATCGGGTGTCAACCGTAAGAACGGTGGTTGCATAGTGGTCAAAGACAGGACCTTGTGCCATACCGATAAATTATAAGGGTGAGCTTTACTATTGCTCCTACCAAGGATAGTAATTGCGTCCGACACGTTATAGACCATAATTAAAAGCATGTCAGGGGACATTGCCTTAACAGTTGCTTGTTCATCGCTTTCCTTTACAACCAGACGGTAGTTTATCGAAAGGTAATATACGGGACAAGTGAACTGGACGTGTTGCTTTCCAAATACAAGGTTAGCAAGTGGGTGACACAAAACCGTAAGTTTTGAGCTAAAATTTTCAAATCTGAAACCCACCAAACCCACAAAAATATTTTGCAAACACCGGTAAAGGGTTATCTCGGAAAACTTATCTAGGGTAAAAACTAGATTTAATTTTCAAAAGATCAAATGTTTTCATAAAGATCCAATTTCCTTAATGGATCTAAATTTTTATAGTCATGTGAGACTGTAAACCATATCGTTACTACCATTGTTTATACCACCGTATAGAAATCACTGATGTACAAAGTGTGAAGAATAAAGAAGTGATTCTAGTATTTCAAGACGATATTGCTTGAGGACAAGCAACGCTTAAGTGTGGGAATATTTGATAATGCTAAAAACGAACATATATTTCATAGCATTATTCCTCAAGAAAGACAAGCTTTTAGTTGCAATTGTTCTATTTAAAAGTGATATTCGTTTAAATAATAAAAGGTGAAGACAAAAGACAGATTCGACGAATTGAAGACGCAAACGACCAAAAAGCTCAAAAGTACAAAAGACAATAAAAAAGGTTCCAATTATTGATAAGAAACGTCTCGAAATTACAAGAGTACAAGATTCAAAACGCAAAGTACAAGATATTAAATTGTATGCAAGGACGTTCGAAAATCCGAAACCAGGACCAGAGTCAACTCTTAACGCTCGACGCAACGGACTAAAAATTACAAGTTAACTATGTATATAAATATAATATAATATATAATTAATTATATTAATTATATATATATTATATATATAAAATAAATCGTCGGCAAGAAAGACTCCAAACATGGGTGAGCTGTAAAAGTAAACTCCGCGACTCGCGAAGTTTGAAGGCAAAATTGGCCGCGAGTCGCGGAGCCCCAATTTCAGAAACTCCCTATAAAGCTCGCGCATTCTGATCGTAATCATAATCTTTTTCTTCTCCTCATTCATACGTAAAATATATATATATATTTATAATTTTAATTTTAATTTTAATTTTAATTTTAATTTTAATCCTAATAATAAGGGTATATTAGCGAATGTTGTAAGGGTGTAAGTCGAAATTCTGTCCGTGTAACGCTACGCTATTTTTAATCATTGTAAGTTATGTGCAACCTTTTTACATTAATGTCTCGTAGCTAAGTTATTATTATGCTTATTTAATCCGAAGTAATCATGATGTTGGGCTAATTACTAAAATTGGGTAATTTGGCTTTGTACCATAATTGGGGTTTGGACAAAAGAACGACACTTGTGGAAATTAGACTATGGGCTATTAATGGGTTTTATATTAACTAAACAATACCTTGTTAATTTAATATACAAACTTATAATTCGACGTATTTATATATAACCACATACGCTTGACTGGGTACGGTGGGCGGGATATCTATAAATACCAATAATTATTCATTTTACCGGATACGGAACTGGATTAATAGTTAATAAACTTGTTGAAACAGGGGTGAATTACATTCAAGGGTAATTGGTGTAATTGTTAACAAAGTAGTAAAACCTTGGTTTACACGCAGTCGATAACCTGGTGTATTCATTAAACAAAGTATTAAAACCTTGTTACAATTCGAATCCCCAATCAGTTGGAATATTTGACTTCGGGAATAAGAATAATTTGACGAAGGCTTTCGCTCTTTATATTTATGACTGATGGACTATTATGGACAAATCTGTATGGACATATTAAATAATCCAGGACAAAGGACAATTAACCCATGGGCATAAAACTAAAATCAACACGTCAAACATCATGATTACGGAAGTTTAAATAAGCATAATTCTTTTATTTCATATTTAATTTCCTTTATTTTATATTTAATTGCACTTCTAATTATCGCACTTTTATTTATTGTTATTTAATCGCACTTTTAATTATCATACTTTTTAATTATCGCAATTTTATTTTATCGCACTTTTATTTATTGAAATTTCATTATTGTTATTTATTTTACGCTTTAAATTAAGTCTTTTATTTATTTAATATTTTACATTAGGTTTTAACTGCGACTAAAGTTTTAAAATCGACAAACCGGTCATTAAACGGTAAAAAAACCCCCTTTATAATAATAATATTACTTATATATATGTATTTCTATAAAAGTAAACTAATATAGCGTTAAGCTTTGTTTAAAAAGAATCCCTGTGGAACGAACCGGACTTACTAAAAACTACACTACTGTACGATTAGGTACACTGCCTATAAGTGTTGTAGCAAGGTTTAAGTATATCCGTTCTCTAAATAAATAAATATCTTGTGTAAAATTGTATAGTATTTAATATTATATTTTTGTAAAAATATAAGCTATTTCGTATACACCTCGCGAAACATCAGTTACATATATGTCTCGTTTCAAAATCATTAAGTTAGTAGTCATGTTTTTACATATGTAGTTCATTGTTAATATAATTAATGATATGTTTACTTATCATAATATCATGTTAACTATATATATAACCATATATATGTCATCATATAGTTTTTACAAGTTTTAACGTTCGTGAATCACCAGTCAACTTGGGTGGTCAATTGTCTATATGAAACATATTTCAATTAATCAAGTCTTAACAAGTTTGATTGCTTAACATGTTGGAAACACTTAATCATGTAAAATAACAATTTCATTTAATATATATATAAACATGGAAATGTTCGGGTCACTACAGTTGAAACAGGGGTGGATTACATTTAAGGGTAATTGGTGTAATTATTAACAAAGTAGTAAAACCTTGGTTTACACGCAGTCGATAACCTGGTGTATTCATTAAACAAAGTATTAAAACCTTGTTACAATTCGAATCCCCAATTAGTTGAAATATTTGACTTCGGGAAAAAGAATAATTTGACGAAGACTTTCGCACTTTATATTTATGACTGATGGACTATTATGGACAAATCCGTATGGACATATCGAATAATCCAGGACAAAGGACAATTAACCCATTGGAATAAACTAAAAACAACACGTCAAACATCATGATTACGGAAGTTTAAATAAGCATAATTCCTTTATTTCATATTTAATTTCCATTATTTTATATTTAATTGTACTTTTAAATATCGCACTTTTATTTATTGTCATTATATTTAATTGCACTTTTAATTATCATACTCTTTAATTATCGCAATTTTATTTTATCGCATTTTTATCGCAATTTCATTATCGTTATTTACTTTACGCTTTAAATTAAGTTGTATTTATTTTTAGTATTTTACATTAGGTTTTAACTGCGACTTAAGTTTTAAAATCGACAAACCGGTCATTAAACGGTAAAAACCCCCTTTTATAATAATAATACTACTTATATATATTTTTGTATTTTTACAAATATAGTTTTTAAAATTATAGCGTTAAGCTTGTTTAAGAGTTCCCTGTGGACGAACCGGACTTACTAAAAACTACACTACTGTACGATTAGGTACACTGCCTGTAAGTGTTGTAGCAAGGTTTAGGTATATCCATTCTATAAATAAATAAATATCTTGTGTAAAATTGTATCGTATTTAATAGTATTTCGTTGTAAAAATAATACTATTTCCTAGTACCCCTCGCACACATCAAGTATTTTTGGCGCCGCTGCCGGGGAACACATAAACGCCGGAAACGCAACGCTATAAAAAAAAGATTTTTAGTAAGTTTTAGTTATTTTGTTGTAAAAATATGCGTTTTTAATTTTAAAAATACAAAAATATAAAAAGAAAAAAACAATATTTATATATTTTTAATAAGTTTGTTATATATATATATAAAATTATAAAGTTTCTTTATTTTTATTTTAGTTTTTAAAATACAAGTTTTTATTTATTTATATAATTATTTATTAAAACAGAAAATTAAAATAGAAAACTGAAAAAAAAAAAAAAAACACTCGAGGCCCGTACTGTAGCAGCCCAGATGTAGCCCGAAACCCTAGCCCATGCGATCGCATGAGCCCGAAGGCAAATTTTCATGCGATCGCATGAGGGGTTCTGACACGCCCTAATTGATTCTCGTACAGCAATCATTACGGAGTATAATTATTAATTATTATTAATTATAACCCTAATTAGGGTTTAGATTATTTTATTATTTAGTTTAGTTTTTATTTAATTTGTTTTATTTAGTTTAATTAGTTTAATTAAATTATAAAATTAATAGTTTTATAAAATAAATAATATAAAAATAATATTTTTATAAAATTGTACTTTTTACAACTTTAAGTTTATTTTTATATTTTGTATCTTTTTATTTGTTTTTAGCGTAATATTTGTATTTTTCGCTCGTACTTAGTTTTAAACTTAGTATTTTGCCATAGTTATTTTTATTTCTAAATTTTTAGGCTTTCCGGTAAAATCTCTTAAGTGCTTTTTCTTTAGACTAAGATTTAAGTGCTTTAGAATTTTGCGACGCCGTTTTTTTAGTACTTTTTAAGTTAATGCCATTTGGGATTTAGTTTTTCTTTTAAGCTTTAATATTTTTAGACGCAACTTTTAATTCTTAGTTTTTAGTTCCTTTTTACGTTTCGACGCACTACTTTCTTATTTTTATTTTTCGACGCCTATTATTTTTTCCGACCCTTTTATTTTTCGACATTTTTCGACGCGCTCTTTTTCTTTCTTATTTCTCGTCGCTCTAGTTTTTAGGACTTAGATTTTTTTTCTATTTCTTATCTAAAATTTCTTTAAATTTAAACGAAAAATTATTTTAAGCGGTTAAATTGATAGACATCAAAATTTTCTGGTTCGTAGTAATAGTTGGATTTGTACGTGGACCGGGTTATTGGAGCCAAACAGTACTCAATTATATTGAGACCAAACGAATTCTGCCCCTCTGCTGCATCTTTTGGCTATTTGAAACGTGGGCAAAATTAGAAAAGTCTATTAATTGGATAACTTATATAATTTTTCTTTCTTTTTAAAAACTAATAGGATATTCAGTGAATGCACCGAGCAAAACGTTCACCACCTTTTGTACGTTCACCACCTGTAACTCGATCAAGACATCTAGCAAATATTGTCGCCGTTGATTTTTCTTTAGAATCGTCATCTAGTCAACCAAGTACTCCAATTCAAATTTTCGATAATCCATTTTTTGAACCCGACCTCACAATTAAGAATCCGGAGAATATTCAGGGACAATTCATAGTTCCTGAACCATTAATCTTTCCTCTGGAACCACCAATCATTCAAACAGAGATTGTTGCGGAACCAACCATTAAATCAGAATCCTCTAGTGATTCCGATTCAACAAATTCAATTATGGAGAATCTGGAACCTTTAAGTATGGAAGACCGAATGAGAGCTAAACGCACTGGCCAAGGTCACGCAATTACTCATCTAGACATTAATGCGCCAGATTATGAAATCAAAGGACAAATTCTACACATGGTGACTAATCAATGCCAATTTAGTGGTGCGCCGAAGGAAGATCCAAATGAACATCTACGTACCTTTAATAGGATCTGCACACTATTTAAAATCCGAGAAGTGGAGGATGAACAGATATATCTCATGTTATTTCCCTGGACTTTAAAGGGAGAAGCCAAAGATTGGTTGGAATCGTTACCTGAAGGGGCGATCGATACATGGGATGTTTTAGTTGACAAATTTCTTAAACAATTCTTTCCTGCATCTAAAGCCGTAAGACTTAAAGCAGAAATTGTTACGTTCACACAGAAGCCAGTCGAAACTCTATATGAGGCGTGGATAAGATATGGAAAGTTATTAAGTGGATGTCCGCAACATGGTTTAGACACTTGTCAAATAGTACAAATATTCTACCAAGGATGCGACATCACTACACGAAAAGACATCGATATAGCAGCTGGTGGTTCCATTATGAAGAAAACCGCAACTGATGCTTACAAATTTATTGATAACACTGCTTCCCACTCACATGAGTGGCACCAAGAAAAAGATATCGTTAGATCATCTAAAGCAGCTAGAGCCGATTCTAGCCATGACTTAGATTCCATTTCTGCAAAGATAGATGCTGTCGAGAGACGAATGGAAAAGATGACTAAGGATATTCACTCAATAAGAATTAGTTGTGAGCAGTGTGGAGGACCACATTTGACAAAAGATTGTCTCAGTATTGAACTAACAATGGAACAAAGAGAGAATGTTTCATACATAAACCAAAGGCCTGGAAATAATTATCAGAATAATTATCAACCGCCAAGACCGATCTACAATCAAAACCAGAATTATAACCGAAATATTCCATACAACAACCAACAAGGTCCTAGCAATCAACAAGTATCCAACAATACTTACAATCAACAAAGACCTAATTTTCAAAACAAACCACCACAAACCGATGATAAAAAGCCAAATTTAGAAGACATGATGTCGAAGCTAGTTGAATCTCAAACGCAGTTTTTAACATCTCAGAAACAAACCAATGAACAAAATGCTCAAGAATTTAGAAATCAACAAGCTTCTATTCAAAATCTTAAACAAGAAGTAAGTAACCTAGCAAGGTTGATAGGTAAAAGAAAACCGGGAAGTCTACCTAGTGATACAAATGCTAACCCCCGAAATGAAACAGCTAAAGCCATTACCACAAGAAGTGGTATTACACTTAAACCACCTGAAATACCTGTAATTTCTGAGGAAGCTATTCCTACTCCACAAGAACCACAATCTGAACAAGATAAGGAAAAAGAACCGGTAGTTGAAAAGGTTAATGAAGATAACACAGTTAAGGCTAAACCTTATGTTAAACCATACCAACCACCACTTCCTTACCCGAGTAAAATGAGAAAAGAGAGACTTGAAGCCGAGCAATCCAAATTTATGGATATGTTTAAACAGAAAAATGTAAATCTTCCTTTCATTGATGTGATTTCAGGAATGCCTAGATATGCTAAATTCTTGAAAGATCTAATCACAAATAGAAAGAAAATGGAAGAACTCTCGGCTGTTACAATGAATGCTAATTGTTCTGCAGTGCTGTTGAATAAGATACCAGAAAAATTATCAGATCCAGGAAGTTTCACAATTCCATGTTTTCTGGGTAGTCTTAGTTCAATAGAAGCATTGGCAGACTTAGGTGCTAGTATAAATTTAATGCCGTATTCACTATACGCTAAACTAGACCTTGGAGAATTGAAACCAACACGAATAAGCATACAACTAGCCGATCGATCAGTAAAATATCCTAGAGGGATAATGGAAAACATGCTAGTTAAAGTAGGTACTTTAGTATTTCCAGTAGATTTTGTTATTCTGGAAATGGAAGAAGATTCTCGAGTACCTCTCATATTAGGAAGACCATTCTTAAACACGGCCAAAGCAATAATAGACGTGTTTGGTAAGAAACTGACCCTAAGTATAGAGGACGAGAGTGTTACCTTTTCAGTTGATAGAGCCATGCAACAACCGCAATCTGCAGATGATACATGTTATTATATTCAAACCATAGATTCACATGCAGAATTGTTAGAAGAATTTCCAGAATTACAAGGAACAGGAGAATGTTCTTTAGGAGAAGGAACTGAACCAATTGATGAAACTGAAATAATAGCTACACTTATGGCTAATGGATATGAACCAACAACAGAAGAAATTCAAATGCTAAAAGAGGAAGACAGATATCGATATAAATCATCGATAGAAGAACCACCGACATTAGAATTAAAGCCACTTCCAAACCATTTGGAATATGCTTATTTATATGGTGAATCTGAATTACCTGTAATAATATCATCTTCTCTTACTGAAAATGAAAAATCTCAACTCATTTCTGTGCTAAAAGCTCATAAACCAGCTATTGCATGGAAGATTCATGATATTAAAGGAATAAGTCCTTCGTATTGCACACATAAAATCCTTATGGAAGAAGGTCATAAAATGTATGTGCAACGCCAACGAAGACTAAATCCTAATATGCAAGATGTTGTTAAGAAAGAAATTATTAAACTGCTTGATGCAGGTTTAATTTATCCAATTTCTGATAGTCCATGGGTAAGCCCAGTTCAATGCGTACCTAAGAAGGGTGGCATGACTGTCATCACAAATGAGGAAAATGAGCTTATTCCTACTAGGACTGTAACAGGATGGCGTGTTTGTATTGATTATAGAAAATTAAATGACGCCACCAGAAAAGATCACTTTCCCTTACCTTTCATTGATCAAATGTTGGAAAGATTAGCCGGAAATAGTTACTATTGTTTTCTTGATGGTTTTTTCGGATATTTTCAAATTCCAATAGCACCCGAGGACCAAGAGAAAACCACATTCACGTGCCCTTATGGTACTTTTGCTTACAAACGCATGCCATTTGGACTTTGTAACGCCCCTGCAACCTTTCAAAGGTGCATGATGGCGATTTTTCATGACATGATAGAAGAATGCATAGAAGTTTTCATGGATGACTTTTCAGTCTTCGGTGATACTTTTGAAACATGTCTAGTTAATCTTGAACGAATGCTTATTAGATGTAAACAATCAAATCTAGTACTTAATTGGGAGAAATGCCATTTCATGGTTAAAGAAGGCATCGTTCTTGGTCATAAAATTTCAAAGGAAGGAATTGAAGTGGATAGAGCTAAAGTATATGTAATTGCTAAACTTCCACATCCCACCAATGTTAGAGGAGTTAGGAGTTTTCTAGGGCATGCCGGTTTTTACCGACGTTTCATAAAAGATTTTTCTAAAATTGCCACTCCTATGAATAAACTCCTAGAAAAAGATGCTCCATTCATCTTTTCAGATGAATGCATCAAATCTTTTAATATTCTTAAATAAAAACTCACTAATGCACCGATCATGATAACTCTAAATTGGAATCTACCGTTTGAACTTATGTGCGATGCAAGTGATTTTGCAATGGGAGCCGTTTTAGGACAAAGGATTGAAAAACGATTTCAACATATTTATTATGCTGGTAAGACGTTACAAGCAGCATAAAAAAATTACACAACTACTGAAAAAGAACTCCTTGCTATTGTCTTTGCTTTTGACAAATTTCGTTCATATCTCGTTCTAGCAAAAACGGTGGTCTATACCGACCATTCTGCTCTTAGATACCTATTTTCGAAACAAGACGCCAAACCACGATTAATCCGTTGGATCTTACTCTTACAAGACTTCAATATTAAAATCTGAGATAAAAAGGGAGCAGAAAATCTCGCAGCTGATCATCTTTCTCGTCTTGAAAATTCTGAATTAGAAGTTCTAAATGAATCGGCCATACAAGACAACTTTCCTGATGAATATCTATTGAAGATAGATTATAATGAAATTTCATGGTTTGCAAATTATGCAAACTACTTAGTATGTGGATTCCTTGAAAAAGGATTGTCGTACCAAAAACGAAAGAAATTCTTTAGTGATATAAAACACTATTTCTGGGAAGATCCACATTTGTTTAAAAGTTGTCCCGATGGAATAATACGCCGATGTGTATTCGGAGATGAAGCTAGTCAAATCTTAAACTATTGTCACATAGGACCAACAGGAGGGCATTATGGGCCTCAACTTACAGCAAGAAAAGTTTATGATGCTGGATTCTATTGGCCTACAATTTTTAAAGATGCACACCTTCTTTGCAAATTCTGTGATGCTTGTCAAAGGGCCAGAAAAATAAGTCAACGTGATGAAATGCCACAAAATGTCATTCAAGTATGTGAAGTATTTGACATTTGGGGTATTGACTTTATGGGTCCATTTCCAAAATCTCATAATAATCTCTACATTCTCGTTGCCATTGATTATGTATCTAAATGGGCGGAAGCACAAGCTCTCCCAACTAATGATGCACGAGTTGTAGTCAACTTTTTAAAACGTCTTTTTGCAAGGTTCGGAACACCGAAAGCTTTAATAAGTGACCGGGGTACTCATTTTTGTAACAATCAACTTGAGAAAGTTCTCAAAAGATATGGAGTAACTCATAAAATCTCCACCGCTTATCATCCACAAACAAGTGGACAAGTTGAAAATACCAACCGAGCTTTAAAACGTATTCTAGAGAAAACCGTAGGATCAAATCCGAAGGAATGGTCCATGAAATTGGAGGATGCACTCTGGGCTTTTAGAACAGCCTACAAAACTCCAATTGGTACCACACCTTTTAAACTCGTTTACGGAAAAGCATATCATCTTCCAGTAGAAATTGAACACAAAGCATTTTGGGCTTTGAAGACATGTAATCTTGATTTACATGAATCCGGACGTCTACGATTAAGTCAGCTAAACAAATTAGAAGAATTAAGACATGAAGCATACGAAAATTCGTTAATCTATAAAGAAAGAACGAATAAATGGCATGATAAAAGAATCAGAAGTTCAAAAGAATTTAAAGAAGGAGACAGAGTTCTTCTTTTCAATTCACGATTCAAGCTATTTCCTGGAAAATTGAAATCAAGATGGTCAGGACCATTCATAGTCAAAAGAGTTTTCCCATACGGAACAATAGAGTTAAGAAATTCAAATGGAATTGAATTTAAAGTTAATGGTCACAGAGTTAAACATTACATACATGGTCCGATGGAAGTTGACAATGAAGTCAATCATAATTTCACCACCCAAGAAAACCTTCAAAATGAAAACAAAAATATGTTATCAACAACATATGAAAAATCAAAATTGGAAAATAGGGAGGATTCAAATTGGAGTGATGAAGAAGAATTCTTATACAAACCTCCCATTCCAAGAAATGAAGAAAAATGTGAACAAGAAGTTCAAATAGAAGTGAAAGAACCAAGAAAAGAACACCCGAAAAAGGTTTACAAACCAACTCGACTTACGAAAGCAGGAGACCCGGGTGAATTTATCATTTCTTGCTTGCTTAATGATGGTGCTGTATATAATGGACTCTCAGATTTAGGAGCAAGTGCAAATATTATGCCTCTTTCGTTATACAAAAGATTAGGTATGGGTAAATTAAAACCAACCAAAATTAGTGTTCAATCATTTGACCTAACCATTAAACACCCGGTTAGAATAGCAAATAATTTACTTGTTAACCTGGGAAGTTTGACCTTTGTTGCAAACTTCATAGTGATTAATATGGAGGAAAACCTTGATATTCCTCTAATTTTAGGTCGCCCATTTTTAGCAACCACCGAGGCATTCATTGATGTAAGAGAAGAAAGAATGACACTTAGGGATGGTGATAAATCGATCACCTTTGTGAACCGAAAGTTTAGATCTCCACTAACTGATGTCAAAGCTAAGGGGTATAAAATACTATTAAATTTTACAAGGAAATACTATTAAATACGATACAATTTTACACAAGATATTTATTTATTTATAGAATGGATATACTTAAACCTTGCTACAACACTTATAGGCAGTGTACCTAATCGTACAGTAGTGTAGTTTTTAGTAAGTCCGGTTCGTTCCACAGGGAATCTTTTTAAACAAAGCTCAACGCTATATTAGTTTACTTTTATAAAAATACAAATATATATATAAGTAATATTATTATTATAAAGGGGGGTTTTTACCGTTTAATGACCGGTTTGTCGATTTTAAAACTTTAGTCGCAGTTAAAACCAAATGTAAAATAATAAATACAAGATTAATTTAAAGCGTAAAGTAAATAACGATAATGAAATTGCGAATAATAAAAGTGCGATAAAATAAACTTGCGATTATTAAAAAGTACAATAATTAAAAGTGCAATTAAATACAATAACAATAAATAAAATGCGATAATTAGAAGTGCAATTAAATATAAAATAAAGGAAATTAAATATGAAATAAAAGAATTATGCTTATTTAAACTTCCGTAATCATGATGTTTGACGTGTTGATTTTAGTTTTATGCCCATGGTTTAATTGTCCTTTGTCTTGGATTATTTAATATGTCCATATGGATTTGTCCATAATAGTCCATCAGTCATAAATATAAAGAGCGAAAGCCTTCGTCAAATTATTCTTATTCCCGAAGTCAAATATTCCAACTAATTGGGGATTCGAATTGTAACAAGGTTTTAATACTTTGTTTAATGAATACACCAGGTTATCGACTGCGTGTAAACCAAGGTTTTACTACTTTGTTAACAATTACACCAATTACCCTTGAATGTAATTCACCCCTGTTTCAACAAGTCTATTAACTATTAATCCAGTTCCGTATCCGGTAAAATGAATAATTATTGGTATTTATAGATATCCCTCCCACCGTACCCAGTCAAGCGTATGTGGTTATATATAAATACGTCGAATTATAAGTTTGTATATTAAATTAACAAGGTATTGTTTAGTTAATATAAAATCCATTAATAGCCCATAGTCTAATTTCCACAAGTGTCGTTCTTTTATCCAAACCCCAATTATGGTACAAAGCCCAATTACCCAATTTTAGTAATTAGCCCAACATCATGATTACTTCGGATTAAATAAGCATAATAATAACTTAGCTACGAGACATTAAATTAAAAAGGTTGAACATAACTTACAATGATTAAAAATAGCGTAGCGTTACACGGACAGAATTTCGACTTACACCCTTACAACATTCGCTAACATACCCTTATTATTAGGATTTAAAAATTAAAATTAAAATTAAAATATAAATTATAAATATATATTATGTATATATTGAGAGAAGAAGGAAAAAAAGATGGTTTTTGCGATCAGAATTTGGTTGCTTTTATAGGGAGTTTCAGAAATTGGGGCTCCGCGACTCGCGGCCCTTTTGGCCTTCAAACTCCACGAGTCGCGGAGTAATATTTATATAATATATAAATAATTATAAGAATTATTTAAATATTATTTTATATTTATGTGCATAGTTGACTTGTAATTTTTAGTCCGTTGCGTCGAGCGTTGAGAGTTGACTCTGGTCCTGGTTCCAGATTTTCGAACGTCCTTGCGTACAATTTAATATCTTGTACTTTGCATTTTGAATCTTGTACTCTTGTAATTTCGAGACGTTTCTTATCAATAATTGGAACCTCTTTGATTGTATTTTGTACTTTTGAGCTTTTTGGTCGTTTGCGTCTTCAATTCGTCGAATCTGTCTTTTGTCTTCACCTTTTATTATTTAAACGAATATCACTTGTAAATAGAACAATTGCAACTAAAATCTTGTCTTTCTTGAGGAATAATGCTATGAAATATATGTTCGTTTTTAGCATTATCAAATATTCTCACACTTGAGCGTTGCTTGTCCTCAAGCAATATCGTCTTGAAATACTAGAATCACTTCTTTATTCTTCACACTTTGTACATCAGTGATTTTTATACGGCGGTATAAACAATGGTAGTAACGATATGGTTTACAGTCCCACATGACTATAAAAATTTAGATCCATTATGGAAATTGGATCTTTATGAAAACATTTGATCTTTTGAAAATTAAATCTAGTTTTTACCCTAGATAAGTTTTCCGGAATAACCCTTCACCGGTGTTTGCAAAATATTTTTGTGGGTTTTGGTGGGTTTCAGATTTGAAAATTTTAGCTCAAAACTTGCGGTTTTGTGTTACCCACTTGCTAACCTTGTATTTGGAAAGCAACACGTCCAGTTTACTTGTCCCGTATATTACCTTTCGGTAAACTACCATCCGGTTTAAAGGAAAGCGTTGAACAAGCAACTGTTAAGGCAATGTCTAATGACATGCATTTGATTATGGTCTATAACGTGTTGGACGCAATTACTATCCTTGGTAGGAGTAATAGTAAAGCTCACCCTTATGATTTTTCGGTCTGGCACAAGGTCCTGTCTTTGACCATGCTATGCAACCACCGTTCTTACGGTTGACACCCGATTTAGTTCAGGTGACCTAATGAATTCCAGGTGAATTCCTAGGATTTCACGTTCAATGGTAATGAACGCATTGAAAATAGGGTTTTCAGAAAACAAATCGGTTTGTAATTTTAATCAAAATATTTTCTCGTTCAAGCTCGAGTTTAGATATCATTAAATTCCATGAGTTTGTAATTCTCAATCTTTAAGGTCAATCTTAAGGATTGAGTAATATCAGGCTTAAAAGCTGATTTTTGATCTTTTAAGGAGATTATCCTTTCTGGGGATCTGATTCATTAGTCTTATCCAGCTAATTTGCATGGTGCCCCCCCCCCATTGTACGAGATAAATCCTTCTCATGGTTAGGATAAATCTGACCACTTGGCGACCCTGTTTAATGCTGAGGTCCGTGGATTTCCTGCTGATTTTAGTGATGACTTTTCTAGATTTTTCGTCAACCTACAGCTGTTCTGGACGACAACTTCTTGACCTAAATCAAGAAGCGCGTGTCTTTTTCGGAAGACTTTACTTCCTTTTAATGATGGAATTGATTCATCGTGTAGATCCATCTTTTCTTTTCTTTCATCGGGTAAAACAGTTTAGTTTAGTCCAAAGCAAAAGTATTTTCAGTTATTTGTTACAGATATATGTGACATATGTTTAAGATAACTTGGTAAATTTTCCCACACTTGGCTTTTATTTTCCTTTTTATCGTCCTCTATTCCATTTTAAATGAATTTTAACATTTTGGTTTGTTTCTCAATTTATGTCCTTTCCGAGGTAACAATAATTTCGATGTTAAAACCTAGTTTTATCGTTCATAAATATGTATAAACATGATTTTGAGTTCATTTAATTGAAAATTTTTTAAAAATTTTACTAGAATTGGGTAGTCAGTATATAAGACTAGGGCTGTTCTTTATTATCAGAGAGCACTAGATTCTAATACAACTACTACTTTACTAGTATTTCTAATGGTAACCAACTGTATAAAGTAAAAATTTTAAAATCCGAAAGAATTTAACCCCTTCCCACACTTAAGATCTTGCAATGCCCTCATTTGCAAGAAATCAGTAACAAATTAAATTATTGAGGGTGATTTGTGTGAAAATGATTAAATTTTACCAAATTTTCCAAACATATTGGCGTTTGTTTGCTGAATGATAAATGGTGCATATCATTTGTTCATTCCGTCTTGTTGTTATTTCACATATATTTTGCATCTTGTCGTCAAAATTAGTTGCTTTTGCTGAACTTAATGCCAGTCTTTGAAAATGCGTTGTTTTACCCTGTTGTGTACATAAGATAAACTGCAAACATATATACATATTTTTGAAGTTTGGTATATTACCCCACATTCAAAAATTATTAAAATCTAAGAATAAAAGTTGGAAAATTATAAAAACTATTACAATATTAACATAAGTATTAAACGTATCAATATTACAAATTACAAAATAAATAAAACTAAGTATACTAAGGATGATACTGATACCAATAGGGGTTCCAAGCATAACCATAGGTGCTATAGAATGCTTCGGCAGGGTTATACGTAGGATACGGTGGTTGCATCTCTATAGACCAGGGAGGGAATATGGGTTTTGGTGTAGGAATATAGTTTCTACCTATATGTTGGCAATGAGCTATGATTTGGTTCTGATGAACTTGCCAATCTTCAAATGCTCTCTGTCTAGCATTTTCGTACTCCTGTGAAGCTATAAACCTTTGCATTTCTTGCATCTCATTTCCCCCTCCTACATTACCTTGCTGTTGGTTTCTCTCAACCTGTGGATGTCTACCATGGTATTGTACTGCGGCGTTATTTTGCCTCTTCAAAACTTTTGCACCATAGTATACATTTAAACCTATAGTATCGCGGGGTTCTGGTTCTTCTACTAATAATCCCCCCCGACTTATATCCACACCGAGATATTCAGCAATCAAAGTAATAAAAATACCACCTCCTATTATGCTATGCGGTCTCATCCCCCTTACCATAGCTGATAAATAATAACCCACACAATAAGGTATACTTACAGCGCTTTGTGGGTCTCGAATACACATATGGTAAAACAAATCCTGCTCATTTACCTTTTCCTTGTTCTTACCTCTTTGTGTAATCGAATTAGCTAAAAACTTATGAATCACTCTTAATTCAGCTCTATCTATATCCAAATAAGAGTAATTTCCCCCTTTGAATCGGTGATGGCTTGTCATTTGACTCCATACACCGTGTGTATCAAAATTTTCATCTATCTTTCTACCATTTAGTATCAACCCTCTACAATCGGCAGATGCTAACTCCTCAGGCGTATATATACGTAAAGCCTGAGCCATGTCTAGTAAAGACATGTGGCGCATCGAACCTCCTAACAAAAATCTAATAAAAGATCGGTCGGTTAAACTAGCTACCCGATCATTTAATTCTATACTACATAACAATTCTTTACACCATACTTTATATACAGGTCTACGCATGGTGAATAAACGTATCCAGTCATTAAAAGTAGAATTACCATACCTCTGTACAAGTAATTCTCTAATTGGCCCGGCCAATTCTACAGCTTCTAAGGGTCCCCATTCTATGACCCTAGGTACCTCAACAACCTTAGAATGAAGAGTATGCAAACCCCTTTGGTATTTTGGATAATCTATCCAAAGTCTGTCAAATCTCAGGTTCGGGTGCAAATCTTCCAAGTGCATATCAGAAAAGGTCATGACCGAATGAGGTATATCTTGCTTGTAGTAGTTATCCACCTCCTGTTGTTCCGCATTCTCAGCAGGAGCATTGCGAGCTTGGGATGAAGATTCACCCCTTTCAGTCTGCAAAACACATCAAACACAATTTTTGTGCATCCAAATATGCATTAGTGTCAACAAAATCATCAATCAAAATAATTACAATGACATGATCAATTTATATCAAACTTAAGCTCATTTTCACAATTTTATCAAATCTACACTTTTTCAAATAAGCATATACGAAAATGTTCGCCAAGTTCATAAGCATTCAACTCAAATAACATGTCAAAATAATCATTACTAGCAATTAAACAAGTCTCAAATGGCATTATCTTTCAAAAATCAAGTTCATGAATTTTTAGACTTGAAAAAGTCCACTTTAATTCTCAAAATCATGTTTAGGCTCAAAGTTTGGATCATTTAACTACCTAAACATGTTACACTACTTAATTTAGCAACAATTCATGACAAAAATCGGCCATAACCTGTTTATATCAAAAAGCCCCAAATTTGCTCAAGAACACAAACCCTAGATTACTCAAAATTTGATGTTTAAGGCTTCTAATCATGTTAAATAGCATCAATCTAGGTTATACAAGAATAATACATAAACAATTTAAGCATAATTACACTAAAAAGCATCAAAATCAAATTGGGGAAAAAATTGCTCAAGAACACTAATTTTCGGATTAAATGGTGTTTTGGTGTAGAAATTTACCGTTTTTCTTGAGTAATTCCTAGATAGCATCCTTCTCAACATGATTTTAGTAAAAGATTTGATGATTAACGGTTAAAAATTGTGATTTTAGGGGTGTTTTTTCGGGTTTTTGCGTGTTTATGTTCGCAGTTTTGGTGTGTTTGTGGGTTGGGACTGATCTGTTCCAGCTATATTTTTTTCTGTAATTCGATCCTCCCGCGACTCGCGGCATTTAAGCCTTCAAACTCCGCGAGTCACGGAGTTTGGTTTTTTTTTTTTTTTTATATATCTTATACTAATTAAAACAATTAAGTAATTAATTTTAAAATTTTGTTTCCCTTGTTATTTAGGACGAGGTCGTTTCAGATCGATGTCCTAGTCCGTCCCTCGACAAAATTTTAAAATTTGTCTTTTTGTAGCGATTGTTTTAAAAGCTAAGATTTTTGGGTTTTTTTTTTTTAATGTTTTTGGCATACTTTAATTCAATAAGATTAAAAATAATGATAATAAAAGTTCTCGTCCCTCCCTCGGGTAAAGCAATTTCGGTTCAAAGACCTAGTCTTCAACTTACGACGAATTTTAAAGAATCATATTTTTAACTTAATGAGATAAAGTAAATTTTTGTTTTTAAATTCACACAATTTAAATATAAAATTCAAAATTAATATTAAAAATTCACACCAAACTTACAATTTAAAATGCATAAAATTAAAAATTCATATTTTAAAAATTAAAAATTCACACCAAACTTAATTTAAAAATTTATATTATAAATTCACACTAAACTTATATTAATTTTTCAAATATTTATAATTTTAAATATATTGTTTTTACAAAGTTTATAATTTTAATTTAAGATTTAAATATTAATTTTAAAAACATGGTAAAAATAAAATTAAAAATCTTTTTGGCTTTTTATCCCACTTTAATCAATCAAATATTATCAAAAATATGCGCCCCTCTTTTCGGTAAAGTAATTTCGGTTCCAAGACCTAATTTAACTCATGACGAATTTTTGAAATAATTTGGGTTGATTGATTAAAGATATTTATACCTTAAGAATAAACGTTAAATTTCGCAGTGATGTAATAAATTTTTGAATGATATCAATAATTTCGGTCGCCAAACCTAATTTTATTCAATACCAATTTAATACTTTATAGCGAACAAATTAGCGTTTATTATCAAAAGGTTAAAAATAAAATAAAAATAAAATAAAAACTGTACAGACTTACCTGTGAAATAGATTTCTTAGATATATGATCTATCCCATTCATAAGATAGTCGGTTTAATTGGTTTTCCATAGCTACATAGGCGTAACCTCGAGCATTCAGTGTCTTTTCTTCTAAACATATGAACGGTCCGTCTCTGCATAAAGTAACAAATTCGGTATTTGAATAGGTTTGATTATTTGAACATTTACCTCCATGTGACCATTTTCTGCATTTGTGACATCTTTCTAGGTGTCGTGCTCTTCTTTTCGCTGCGGATTTTGATTTTCCTTTACCAAATTGTAACTTATTATCTTCGCATCTGGATTCTTTTCTAACTCCGTCCATTCTTTCTCTGATTACTGATACTAGTTCACTCGGTAGTGTGTCATTATTACGTTTATTGATCAAAGCGTGTAGCATTAGACCATGGTTTAGTTCACAGGCAGTCTTCATTTTGTAAAAACCTAAAAAAAATAAAAATTCAGAATGGGGGGAGAAGACTAGTTCTTTAGGGTCTGCTAGGGAAAGACCATTCGGGTTCCATTTTCGAGAACTACACGAAAACAGACAATCTAACTCTAACAGAAATACATAAACCCCTTGATTCTCCCCATACTTAGTTAGCTGTGGTGTCGAAATTGTGATTAACATTATTTTCAATTGAATCATCAACAACTTGTATATCTTTGACTTTTACTTCAATCCATTTGTTGATTTCCTCCGTAACTTTCACAAATTCAACTAACATTGCCTTTTCTTTTGACGATAAATTGGATATTAATCGGTTATATAACTTAAAGTTTCCTTTAATCTTAGCATCGTGAATCCGTTTATAAAGTTTCTTCGTTGAACTGTTAAAATTGGGTTCATCTAATTTCGTATCATCAGCGGCATTCTTTGTGATTGGATCATCATTTAGTGTTTCTTTATCTTCTCCACACTTATGCGTTTTTATTGGTCTAACAGTTTTGGTTTGTGGAGATCTAAACTTTCGGTTCACAAAGGTGATCGATGTATCACCATCCCTAAGTGTCATTCTACCTTCTCTTACATCAATGAATGCCTCGGTGGTTGCTAAAAATGGGCGACCTAAAATTAGAGGAATATCAAGGTTTTCCTCCATATTAATCACTATGAAGTTTGCAACAAAGGTCAAACTTCCCACGTTAACAAGTAAATTATTTGCTATTCCAACCGGGTATTTAATGGTTTGGTCAAATGATTGAACACCTATTTTGGTTGGTTTTAATTTACCCATGCCTAATCTTTTGTATAAGGAAAGAGGCATAATATTTGCACTTGCTCCTAAATCTGCGAGTCCATTATATACAGCACCATCATTAAGTAAGCAAGAAATGATAAATTCACCCGGGTCTCCTGCTTTAGTAAGTCGAGTTGGTTTGTAAACTTTTTTCGGGTGTTCTTTCCTTGGTTCTTTCATTTCTATTTGAATTTCACATTTTTCTTCGTTTCTTGGAATGGGAGGTTTGTATAGGAATTCTTCTTCATCACTCAAATTTGAATCCTCCCTATATTCCAGTTTTGATTTTTCATATGTTGTTGATAACATATTTATGTTTTCATTTTGAAGGTTTTCTTGGGTGGTGAAATTATGATTAACTTCATTATCAACTTCCATCGGACCATGTATGTAATGTTTAACTCTGTGACCATTAACTTTAAATTCAATCCCATTTGAATTTATTAATTCTATCGTTCCGTATGGGAAAACTCTTTTGACTATGAATGGTCCAGACCATCTTGATTTCAATTTTCCAGGAAATAGCTTGAATCGTGAATTGAAAAGGAGAACTCTGTCTCCTTCTTTAAATTCTTTTGAACTTCTGATTCTTTTATCATGCCATTTCTTCGTTCTTTCTTTATAGATTAACGAATTTTCGTATGCTTCATGTCTTAATTCTTCTAATTCGTTTAGTTGATTTAATCGTAAACATCCAGCTTCATGTAAATCAAGATTACATGTCTTCAAAGCCCAAAATGCTTTGTGTTCAATTTCTACTGGAAGATGACATGATTTTCCATAAACAAGTCTAAAAGGTGTGGTTCCAATTGGAGTTTTGTAGGCTGTTCTAAAAGCCCAGAGTGCATCCTCCAATTTAATGGACCATTCCTTCGGATTTGATCCTACGGTTTTCTCTAGAATACGTTTTAAAGCTCGGTTGGTATTTTCAACTTGTCCACTTGTTTGTGGATGATATGCGGTGGAGATTTTATGAGTTACTCCATATCTTTTAAGAACTTTCTTAAGTTGATTATTACAGAAATGAGTTCCCCGATCACTTATTAAAGCTTTCGGTGTTCCAAACCTTGCAAAAAGACGTTTTAAAAAGTTGACTACAACTCGTGCATCGTTAGTTGGGAGAGCTTGTGCTTTCGCCCATTTAAATAAATAATCAATGGCTACGAGTATATATAGATTATTATGAGATTTTGGAAATGGACCCATAAAGTCAATACCCCAAATGTCAAATACTTCACATACTTGGATGACATTTTGTGGCATTTCATCACGTTGACTTATTTTTCCGGCCCTTTGACAAGCATCACAGGATTTGCAAAGAAGGTGTGCGTCTTTGTAAATTGTAGGCCAATAGAATCCAGCATCATAAACTTTTCTTGCTGTTAGTTGAGGCCCATAATGCCCTCCTATTGGTCCTGTGTGACAATGGTTTAATATTTTACAAGCTTCATCTCCAAATACACATCGGCGTATTATTCCATCGGGACAACTTTTAAACAGATGTGGATCTTCCCAGAAATAGTGTTTTATATCACTAAAGAATTTCTTTCGTCTTTGGTACGATAATCCTTTTTCAAGGAATCCACAAACTAAGTAGTTTGCATAGTCTGCAAACCATGGAATTTCTTTATAATCTATCTTCAATAGATATTCATCAGGAAAGTTGTCTTGTATGGCCGATTCATTTAGAACTTCTAATTCGGGATTTTCAAGACGATAAAGATGATCAGCGGCGAGATTTTTTGCTCCTCTTTTATCTCGGATTTCAATATCAAACTCTTGTAAGAGTAAGATCCAACGGATTAATCTTGGTTTAGCATCTTGTTTCGAAAATAGGTATCTAAGAGCAGAATGGTCGGTATAGACCACCGTTTTTGCTAGAACGAGATATGATCGAAATTTGTCAAAAGCAAAGACAATAGCAAGGAGTTCTTTTTCAGTAGTTGTATAGTTCGTTTGTGCTCCTTGTAACGTCTTACTAGCATAATATATAGGTTGAAATCGTTTTTCAATTCTTTGTCCTAAAACGGCTCCCATTGCAAAATCACTTGCATCGCACATTAGTTCAAATGGTAGATTTCAATTTGGTGTTATCATGATCGGCGCATTAGTGAGTTTCTCTTTCAGAATATTAAAAGATTTGATACACTCATCTGAAAAGATGAATGGAGCATCCTTTTCTAGGAGTTTATTCATAGGAGTGGCAATTTTAGAAAAATCTTTTATGAAACGTCGGTAAAAACCGGCATGCCCTAGAAAACTCCTAACTCCTCTAACATTGGTGGGATGTGGAAGTTTAGCAATTACATCTACTTTAGCTCTATCCACTTCAATTCCTTCTTTTGAAATTTTATGACCAAGAACGATGCCTTCTTTAACCATGAAATGGCATTTCTCCCAATTAAGTACTAGATTTGATTGTTCGCATCTAATGAGCATTCGTTCTAGATTAACTAGACATGATTCAAATGTATCACCGAAGACTGAAAAGTCATCCATGAAAACTTCCATGCATTCTTCTATCATGTCGTGAAAAATCGCCATCATACACCTTTGAAAGGTTGCAGGGGCGTTGCAAAGTCCAAATGGCATGCGTTTGTAAGCAAAAGTACCATAAGGGCACGTGAATGTGGTTTTCTCTTGGTCCTCGGGTGTATTGGAATTTGAAAATATCCGGAAAATCCATCTAGAAAACAATAGTAACTATTTCCGGCTAATCTTTCCAACATTTGATCAATAAAAGGTAAGGTAAAGTGATCTTTTCTGGTGGTGTCATTTAATTTTCTATAATCAATACACACACGCCATCCTGTTACAGTCCTAGTAGGAATAAGCTCATTTTTCTCATTTGTAATGACAGTCATGCCACCCTTCTTAGGTACGCATTGAACTGGGCTTACCCATGGACTATCAAAAATTGGATAAATTAAACCTGCATCTAGCAGTTTAATAATCTCTTTCTTAACTACATCTTGCATATTAGGATTTAGTCTTCGTTGGCGTTGCACATACGTTTTATGACCTTCTTCCATAAGGATTTTATGTGTGCAATACGAAGGACTTATTCCTTTAATATCATGAATCTTCCATGCAATGGCTGGTTTATGAGCTTTCAACACAGAAATGAGTTGTGATTTCTCATTTTCAGTAAGAGAAGACGATATTATTACAGGTAATTCAGATTCACCATGTAAATAAGCGTATTCCAAATGGTTTGGAAGTGGCTTTAACTCTAATTTCGGAGGTTCTTCTATCGATGATTTGTATCGATATCTGTCTTCTTCTTTTAGCATTTGAATGTCTTCTGTTGTTGGTTCATATCCATTAGCTATAAGTGTAGCTAACATTTCAGCTTCATCAATTGGTTCATTACCTTCTCCTAAAGAACATTCTCCTGTTCCTTGTAATTCTGGAAATTCTTCTAATAATTCTGCATGTGCATCTATAGTTTGAATATAATAACATGTATCATCTGCAGATTGTGGTTGTTGCATTGCTTTATCAACTGAAAAGGTAACACTCTCATCCTCTATACTTAGGGTCAGTTTTTTACCGAACACGTCTATCATTGCTTTAGCCGTGTTTAAGAATGGTCTTCCTAATATGAGAGGAACTTGAGAATCTTCTTCCATGTCCAAAACAACAAAATCTACTGGAAATACTAAAGTACCATCTTTAACTAGCATGTTCTCCATTATCCCTCTAGGATATTTTATTGATCTATCGGCTAGTTGTATGCTTATTCTGGTTGGTTTCAATTCTCCAAGGTCTAGTTTAGCGTATAGTGAATACGGCATTAGATTTATACTAGCACCTAAGTCTGCCAATGCTTCTATTGAACTAAGACTACCCAGAAAACATGGAATTGTGAAACTTCCTGGATCAGATAGTTTTTCTGGTATCTTATTCAACAGCACTGCTGAACAATTAGCATTCATGGTAACAGCCGAGAGTTCTTCCATTTTCTTTCTATTTGAGATTAGATCTTTCAAGAATTTAGCATATCTAGGCATTCCTGAAATCACATCAATGAAAGAAAGATTTACATTTATCTGTTTAAACATATCCAAGAATTTGGATTGCTCGGCTTCAAGTTTCTCTTTCTTCATTTTACTCGGGTAAGGAAGTGGTGGTTGGTATGGTTTAACATAAGGTTTAGCCTTAATTGTGTTATCTTCATTAACCTTTTCAACTACCGGTTCTTTTTCCTTATCTTGATCAGGTTGTGGTTCTTGTGGAGTAGGAATAGCTTCATCAGAAGTTACAGGTATTTCAGGTGGTTTAAGTGTTGTACCACTTCTTGTGGTAATAGCTTTAGCTGTTTCATTCCGGGGGTTAGCATTTGTATCACTAGGTAGACTTCCTGATTTTCTTTCACCTATTAACCTTGCTAGGTTACTTACTTCTTGTTCCAGATTTTGAATAGAAGCTTGTTGATTTCTAAATGCTTGAGCATTTTGTTCATTAGTTTGTTTTTGAGATGTGAAAAACTACGTTTGAGTTTCAACTAGCTTCGTCATCATATCTTCTAAATTAGGTCTTTGCTGGTTGTAAGTATTATTGGATACTTGTTGATTGCTAGGACCTTGTTGGTTGTTGTATGGAATATTTCGGTTATAATTCTGGTTTTGATTGTAAATCGGTCTTGGCGGTTGATAATTATTCTGATAATTATTTCCAGGCCTTTGGTTTATGTATGAAATATTCTCTCTTTGTTCCATTGTTAATTCAATACTGAGACAATCTTTTGCCAAATGTGGTCCTCCACACTGCTCACGACTAATTCGTATTGAGTGTATATCTTTAGTCATCTTTTCCATTCGTTTCTCGACAGCATCTATCTTTGCGGAAATGGAATCTAAGTCATGGCTAGAATCGGCTCTAGCTGCTTTAGATGATCTAACAATATCTTTTTCTTGGTGCCACTCATGTGAGTGGGAAGCAGTGTTATCAATAATTTTGTAAGCATCAGTTTCGGTTTTCTTCATAATAGAACCACCAGCTGCTATATCTATGTCTTTCCTTGTAGTGATGTCGCATCCTTGGTAGAATATTTGTACTATTTGACATGTGTCTAAACCTTGTTGCGGACATCCTCTTAACAACTTTCCATATCTAGTCCATGCCTCATATAGAGTTTCATTTGGCTTCTGTGTAAACGTAACAATTTCTGCTTGAAGTCTTACGGCTTTAGATGCAGGAAAGAATTGTTTAAGAAATTTTTCAACTAAAACGTCCCATGTATCAATCGCCCCTTCAGGTAACGATTCCAACCAATCTTTGGCTTCTCCCTTTAAATTCCAGGGAAATAACATGAGATATATCTGTTCATCCTCCACTTCTTGGATTTTAAATAGTGTGCAGATCCTATTAAAGGTACGTAGATGTTCATTTGGATCTTCCTTCGGCGCACCACTAAATTGGCATTGATTAGTCACCATGTGTAGAATTTGTCCTTTGATTTCATAATCTGGCGCATTAATGTCTGGATGAGTAATTGCGTGACCTTGGCCAGTGCGTTTAGCTCTCATTCGGTCTTCCATACTTAAAGGTTCCAGATTCTCCATAATTGAATTTGTTGAATCGGAATCACTAGAGGATTCTGATTTAATGGTTCGTTCTTCAACAATCTCTGTTTGAATGATTGGTGGTTCCGGAGGAAAATTTAATGGTTCAGGATCTACGAACCGTTCCTGAATATTCTCCGGATTCTCAATTGTGAGGTCGGGTTCAAAAAATGGATTATCGGAAATTTGAACTGGAGTACTTGGTCGACTGGATGACGATTCTAAAGAAAAATCAACGGCAGTAATATTTGCTAAATGTCTTGATCTAGTTACAGGTGGTGAACGTACAAAAGGTGGTGAACGTCTTGCTCGGTGCATTCACTGAATATCCTATTAGTTTTTAAAAGGAAAGAAAAAGTATAATAAGTTATCCAATCAATAGACTTTTCTGATTTTGCCCACGTTTCGAATAGCCAAAAGATGCAGCAGAGGGGCAGGATTCGTTTGGTCTCAATATAATTGAGGACTGTTTGGCTCCAATAACTCGGTCCACGTACAAATCCAACTATTACTACGAACCAGAAAATTTTGATGTCTATCAATTTAACCACTTAAAATAAATTTTCGTAATTTTAAGAAATTTAGATAAGAAGTAGAATAAAAATCTATGTCCTAAAACTAGAATAGCGAGAAATAAGAAAGAAAAAGAGTTCGTCGGAAAAAGGTCGAAAAAGAAAAATGGTAAAAAAAAATAAAAGGTGACGGAAAAATAAAAGAAACTTATAAAACTTAAAAATACTTGACTAACCTAACCTTATTATTACAACTAACTTAAAATTATAATCGCAAATTGAGATTACTAATTGGAATGATAATTGATACATAGGTAAAAGGTGTCTAAAAATATTAAAGCTTACAATAAAAACTAAATCCCAAATGGAAATAACTTAAAAAGAAACTAAAACTTAAAAAGGCGTCGCAAAATTCTAGAGTACCTAAATCTTAGTCTAAAGAAAAAGCACTTAAGGAATTCTACGGCAAAGACTAAAAATCTAGAAGTAAAAATAACTATGGCAAAAACTATGAATTAAAACTAAATATGAGCGAAAAATAAAAATATTACGCTAAAACAATTAAAAAGGGACAAAATATAAAAATATACAAAAAGTTGTAAAAATTACAATTTTTATAAAAATATTATTTTTATATTATTTATTTATTAAAACTATTAATTTTACAATTTAATTAAACTTAATAAACTAAATATACAAATTAATTAAAACTTAAATTAAATACTAAATTAATTAAATATTTAACCCTAATACAAATAATTAATAATAATTAATAATACTCCGTAATTAATGCCTGATTAGGGTTCTGGTCAGCTGTGTCAGACGGTCTCCGCGAGTCGCGGTATTCGATGCAGCAAACCCCGCGAGTCGCGGGGTTCCAAAAATCAACTCAGGTACGTTTTTTATTCGACTTTTTTTTTTCTGTTTTTATATTTTCTGTTTATATTGTATAATAAAAACTTATAATTAAAAACTTAAATAAAAATAGAACTTCTTTATAAATTTAAAAATATCTTAAAAATAGATTTATATATATTAATTTTTTTTTTATGTTTTAAATAAAAACCAAATACTTAAATACTCTTATATAAAAATAAAGAAACTTTATAAAACTTAAATATTTAACAAAATCTTAAAAATACTTATATTTTTGTTTTTCTTCTTTTTATATTTTCGAATATTTAAAACGTATTTTTATAAAAACGAATTTTAATAAAAGTAAACTAAAAATCTTTTTTTTATATATTAGCGTTGCGCTTCCGGCGTTTAAGAGTTCCCCGGCAGCGGCGCCAAAAATAACTTGATGTCAAAGTTAAGGGGTATAAAATACTATTAAATTTTACAAGGAAATACTATTAAATACGATACAATTTTACATAAAATATTTATTTATTTATAGAATGGATATACTTAAACCTTGCTACAACACTTATAGGCAGTGTACCTAATTGTACAGTAGTGTAGTTTTTAGTAAGTCCGGTTCGTTCCACAGGGAATCTTTTTAAACAAAGCTTAACGCTATATTAGTTTACTTTTATAAAAATACAAATATATATATATAAGTAATATTATTATTATAAAGGGGGGTTTTTACAGTTTAATGACCGGTTTGTCGATTTTAAAACTTTAGTCGCAGTTAAAACCAAATGTAAAATAATAAATACAAGACTTAATTTAAAGCGTAAAGTAAATAACGATAATGAAATTGCGAATAATAAAAGTGCGATAAAATAAACTTGCGATAATTAAAAAGTACAATAATTAAAAGTGCAATTAAATACAATAACAATAAATAAAATGTGATAATTAGAAGTGCAATTAAATATAAAATAAAGGAAATTAAATATGAAATAAAAGAATTATGCTTATTTAAACTTCCGTAATCATGATGTTTGACGTGTTGATTTTAGTTTTATGCTCATGGGTTAATTGTCCTTTGTCCTGGATTATTTAATATGTCCATACGGATTTGTCCATAATAGCCCATCAGTCATAAATATAAAGAGCGAAAGCCTTCGTCAAATTATTCTTATTCCCGAAGTCAAATATTCCAACTAATTGGGGATTCGAATTGTAACAAGGTTTTAATACTTTGTTTAATGAATACACCAGGTTATCGACTGCGTGTAAACCAAGGTTTTACTACTTTGTTAACAATTACACCAATTACCCTTGAATGTAATTCACCCCTGTTTCAACAAGTCTATTAACTATTAATCCAGTTCCGTATCCGGTAAAATGAATAATTATTGGTATTTATAGATATCCCGCCCACCGTACCCAGTCAAGCGTATGTGGTTATATATAAATACGTCGAATTATAAGTTTGTATATTAAATTAACAAGGTATTGTTTAGTTAATATAAAACCCATTAATAGCCCATAGTCTAATTTCCACAAGTGTCGTTCTTTTATCCAAACCCCAATTATGGTACAAAGCCCAATTACCCAATTTTAGTAATTAGCCCAACATCATGATTACTTCGGATTAAATAAGCATAATAATAACTTAGCTACGAGACATTAAATTAAAAAGGTTGAACATAACTTACAATGATTAAAAATAGCGTAGCGTTACACGGACAGAATTTCGACTTACACCCTTACAACCCTTATTATTAGGATTTAAAAATTAAAATTAAAATTAAAATATAAATTATAAATATATATTACGTATATATTGAGAGAAGAAGGAAAAAAAGATGGTTTTTGCGATCAGAATTCGGTTGCTTTTATAGGGAGTTTCAGAAATTGGGGCTCCGCGACTCGCGGCCCTTTTGGCCTTCAAACTCCGCGAGTCGCGGAGTTTGCTTTTACAGCTCACATGAGTTTGGCTCTTTGTTTACCGACGGTTTTAAATATCTATATAAATTATATAATATATAAATAATTATAAGAATTATTTAAATATTATATTATATTTATGTGCATAGTTTACTTGTAATTTTTAGTCCGTTGCGTCGAGCGTTGAGAGTTGACTCTGGTCCTGGTTCCGGATTTTCGAACGTCCTTGCGTACAATTTAATATCTTGTACTTTGCGTTTTGAATCTTGTACTCTTGTAATTTCGAGACGTTTCTTATCAATAATTGGAACCTCTTTGATTGTATTTTGTACTTTTGAGCTTTTTGGTCATTTGCGTCTTCAATTCGTCGAATCTGTCTTTTGTCTTCACCTTTTATTATTTAAACGAATATCACTTGTAAATAGA
Organism: Rutidosis leptorrhynchoides; assembly: GCF_046630445.1. NCBI lineage: Eukaryota > Viridiplantae > Streptophyta > Magnoliopsida > Asterales > Asteraceae > Rutidosis > Rutidosis leptorrhynchoides. The sequence goes on from NC_092333.1 coordinate 174,143,449, forward strand.
ACAATTGCAACTAAAAGCTTGTCTTTCTTGAGGAATAATGCTATGAAATATATGTTCGTTTTTAGCATTATCACTAACCAAAACTGTTAAACCAATAAAAATGCATAAGTGTGGGGAAGATGAAGAAATACTTAATGATGATCCGATCACAAAGAACCCCGTTGATGATACGAAATTAGATGAACCCGTTTTTAACAGTTCAACGAAGAAACTTTATAAACGGATTCACGATGCTAGGATTAAGGGAAACTTTAAGTTATTTAACCGATTAATATCCAATTTATCGCCAAAAGAAAAGGCGATGTTAGTTAAATTTGTGAAAGTTACGGAGGAAATCAACAAATGGATTGAAATAAAAGTCAAAGATATACAAGTTGTTGATGATCCAATTGAAAATAATGTTAATCACAATTTCAACTAAGTGTGGGGAGGTTCGAATCTTTTTAGGGTAATATGTATTTCTGTTAGAGTTAGATTTTCTGTTTTCGTGTAGTTCTCGAGAATGGAATCCGAATGGTCTTTCCCTAGCAGACCCTAAAGAACTAGTCTTCTCCCCCCATTCTGAATTTTTATTTTTATTTAGGTTTTACGAGATGAAGACTTCCTGTGAACTAAACCCTGGTCTAATGCTACACGCTTTGATCACTAAACGTAATAATGACATCCTTCCAAGTGAATTGGTATCATTAATCAGAGGTAAATTGGACGGAGTAAGAAAAGAATACAGGAACGAAAATAATAAGCTACAGTTTGGTAAAGGAAAATCAAAATCCACAGCAAAAAGAAGAGTACGACACCTTGAAAGATGTCACAAATGCGGAAAATGGTCACACGAAGGTAAATGTTCAAATAATCAAACATATTCCAATACCGAGTTTGTTACTTTATGCAGAGATGGGACGTTCATATGTTTCGAAGAAAAAACATTGAATGCTCGAGGTTACGCCTATGTAGCTATGGAAAACCAATTAGTCCGACTATCTTATGAGTGGGCTAAAGCAGGTCACTAAGAATTCTATTTCACAGGTAAGTATGTACAGTTTTTATTTTTATTTTTATTGCTTTTAACCTTTTGATAATAAACGTTAAATCGTTCACTATAAAGTATTAAATTGGTATTCGATAAAATTAGGTCTTGCGACCGAAATTATTGATATCATACAAAAATTTATTACATCACTGCGAAATTTACCGTTTATTCTTAAGGTATAAATATCTTTAATCAATCAACCCAAAATATTTTAGAAATTCGTCAGGAGTAAAACTAGGTAAAATAGCCGAAATTACTTTACCGAAAAGAGGGCGTATATTTTTGATAATATTTGATTGATTAAAGTGGGATAAAAGATCAAAAAGATTTTTAATTTTATTTTTACTTTATTTTTAAAATTAATATTAAATTATTATTGTAAACTTTTTAAAATCAAAATATTTAAAATTGTAAATATTTGAAAAATTAATATTTTTAATATAAGTTTGTATGTATAAAAAAAAATATAATTTAAGTTTGGTGTGAATTTTTAATATGAATTTTTAATTTTATGCATTTTAAATTTAAGTTTGGTGTGAATTTAAAAACAAAAATTTACTTTATTTCGTTAAGTTAAAAATATGATTTTTAAAATTCGTCATAAATTGAAGACTAGGTCATTGAACCGAAATTGCTTTACCCAAGGGAGGGACGAGAACTTTTATTATCATTATTTTTAATCTTATTGAATTAAAGTATGCCAAGAAAATAAAAAATCTTTGCTTTTAAACGCCAATATGTTTGGAAACTTTGGTAAAATTTAATCATTTTTTACGCTAATCACCCTCAATAATTTAAATAGTTACTGATTTCTTGCAAATGAGGGCAATGCACGATCTTAAGTGTGGGAAGGGGTTAAATTTTTTCGGATTTTTAAAAATTTTAACTTATACACTTGGTTACCATTAAAAATACTAGTAAAGCAGTAGTTGTATTAGAATATAGTGCTCTCTGATAATAAAGAACAGCCCTAGTCTTATATACTGATTACCCAATTCTAGTAAAAAAATTTAAAATTTTCAATTAAATGATATCAAAATCATGTTTATACATATTTATGAACGATAAAACTAGGTGTTAATACCGAAATTATTGTTACCTCGGAAAGGACATAAATTGAGAAACAACTCAAAATAATAGAATTCATTTAAAATGGAATAGAGGACAATAAAAAGGCAAATAAAGGAAAATAAAAGCCAAGTGTGGGAAAAAAAATTACCAAGTTATTTTGAACATATATCACATATTTTTGTACAAATAACTGAAGATACTTTTGCTTTAGACTAATCTAAACAGTTTTACCCAATTTACTGTAATACATTTAAAAGAAAGATGGATCTACACGATGAATCAATTCCATCATTAAAAGGAAGTAAAGTCTTTCGAAAAAGAAACGCGCTTCTTGATTTAGGTCATGAAGTTGTCGTCCAGACCAGCTGTAGGTTGACGAAAAATCTAGAAAAGTCATCTCTAAAATCTGAAGGAAATCCACGGACCTCAGCATCAAACAGGGTCGCCAAGTGGTCAGACTTATCCTAACCATGAGAGGATCTGTCTTGTAAAATGGGGAGGACGCCGTGCAAATTAGCTTGATAAGACTAATGAATCAGACCCCCAGAAAAGGATAATCTCCTTAAAAGATCAAAAATCAGCTTTTAAGACTGATATTACTCAATCCTTGAGATTGACTTTTAAAGATTGAGAATTACAAACTCATGGAATTCGATGATATCTAAACTCGAGCTTGAACGAGAAAATATTTTGATCAAAATTACAAACCGATTTGTTTTCTGAAAACCCATTTTCAATGCGTTCATTACCATTGAACGTAAAATCCTAGGAATTCACATGGAATTCATTAGGTCACCTGAACCAAATAGGGTGTCAACCGTAAGAACGGTGGTTGCATAGTATGGTCAAAGACAGGACTCTATGCCAGACCGAAAAATTATAAGGGTTAGCTTTACTATTGCTCCTACCAAGGATAGTAATTGCATCCGACACGTTATAGACCATAATTAAAAGCATGTCAGGGGACATTGCCTTAACAGTTGCTTGTTCAACGCTTTCCTTTACAACTGGACAGTAGTTTACCAAAAGGTAATATACGGAGCAAGTATACTGGACGTGTTGCTTTCCAAATACAAGGTTAGCAAGTGGGTGACACAAAACTGCAATTTTTGAGCTAAATTTTAAAATCTGAAACCCACCAAACCCACAAAAACATTTCGCAAACACCGGTGAAGGGTTATTCTGGAAAACTTATCTACGGTAAAAGCTAGATTAAATTTTCAAAAGATTAAATGTTTTCATAAAGATCTAATTTCCTTAAAGGATCTAAATTTTTATAGTCATGTGGGACTGTAAACCACAACGTTACTACCATTGTTTATACCGCCGTATAAAAATCACTGATGTACAAAGTGTGAAGAATAAAGAAGTGATTCTAGTATTTTTATTTCAAGACTATATTGCTTGAGGACAAGCAACGCTCAAGTGTGGGAATATTTGATAATGCTAAAAACGAACATATATTTCATAGCATTATCCCTCAAGAAATACAAGCTTTTAGTTGCAATTGTTCTATTTACAAGTGATATTCGTTTAAATAATAAAAGGTGAAGACAAAAGACAGATTCGACAAATGGAAGACGCAAACGACCAAAAAGCTCAAAAGTACAAAATACAATCAAAGTGGTTCCAATTATTGATAAGAAACGTCTCAAAATTACAAGAGTACAAGACGCAAAACGCAAAGTACAAGATATTAAATTATACGCAAGGACGTTCGAAAATCCGGAACCGGGACCAAAGTCAACTCTCAACGCTCGACGCAACGGACTAAAAATTACAAGTCTACTATGCACAAGAATAAAATATAGTATTTATATAATTATATAAATTATTTATATATTATATATTATTATATAAACCGTCGGCAGAATGCAAACAACAACATGTGGGCTGGAAAAAGGAGCCATGCGATCGCATGGTGAGCAGTATCAGGTCCGGTCCTATAAATTTGCGTGTTTTGGCTCAGTTTTTAGAATATATATATCCATCTCTCTATCTATAAACATATATATATATATATATATATATATATATATATATATATATATATATATATATATATATATATATATATATATATATATATATATATATTTTAATTTTAATTTTAATTTTAATTTTAATTTTAATTTTAAATTCTAATAATAAGGGTATGTTAGCGAATGTTGTAAGGGTATAAGTCGAAATTCTGTCCGTGTAACGCTAAACTATTTTTAATCACTGTAAGTTATGGTTAATGTTATTTTTAAATTAATGTCTCGTAGCTAAGTTATTATTATGCTTATTTAATGCCGAAGTAATCATGATGTTGGGCTAAATATTAAAATTGGGTAATTCGGCTTTGTACCATAATTAGGGTTTGGATAAAAGAACGACACTTGTGGAAATTAGACTATGGGCTATTAATGGGTTTTATATTAACTAAACTATACCTCGTTAAATTAATATATAGACTTATAATGTGACGTATTTATATATAACCACATACGCTTGACTGAGTACGGTGGGCGGGATATCTATAATTACCAATAATTGTTCATTTTACCGGACACGGAACTGGATTAATAGTTAATAGACTTGTTGAAACAGGGGTGGATTACATTCAAGGGTAATTGGTGTAATTGTTAACAAAGTAGTAAAACCTTGGTTTACACGCAGTCGATAACCTGGTGTATTCATTAAACAAAGTATTAAAACCTTGTTACAATTCGAATCCCCAATTAGTTGAAATATTTGACTTCGGGAATAAGAATAATTTGACGAAGACTTTTGCACTTTATATTTATGACTGATGGACTATTATGGATAAATCCGTATGGACATATCGAATAATCCAGGACAAAGGACAATTAACCCATGGGAATAAACTAAAAACAACACGTCAAACATCATGATTACGGAAGTTTAAATAAGTATAATTCCTTTATTTCATATTTAATGTCCTTTATTTTATATTTAATTGCACTTTTAAATATCGCACTTTTATTTATTGTCATTATATTTAATTGCACTTTTAATTATCGTACTCTTTAATTATCGCAATTTTATTTTATCGCATTTTTTATCGCAATTTCATTATCGTTATTTACTTTACGCTTAAATTAAGTTGTATTTATTTTTAGTATTTTACATTTGGTTTTAACTGCGACTTAAGTTTTAAAATCGACAAACCGGTCATTAAACGGTAAAAACCCCCTTTTATAATAATAATACTACATATATATATTTTTGTATTTTTACAAATATAGTTTTTAAAATTATAGCGTTAAGCTTGTTTAAGAGTTCCCTGTGGACGAACCGGACTTACTAAAAACTACACTACTGTACGATTAGGTACACTGCCTATAAGTGTTGTAGCAAGGTTTAGGTATATCCATTCTATAAATAAATAAATATCTTGTGTAAAATTGTATCGTATTTAATAGTATTTCGTTGTAAAAATAATACTATTTCCTAGTACCCCTCGCACACATCATGTGGTGTTCCGGGTGGAGTGCGTTGTGAAATAATTCCACAATTCTTTGGATGATCGTCAAACTCTTGACACAAGTACTCACCTCCTCGATCCGATCGAAGAACCTTTATCGTTTTTCCTAGCTGATTTTGAACCTCATTTTGAAACACTTTGAACGTTTCAAATGCCTCATGTTTATGTTTCAATAAGTAAACATAACCAAATCTACTGAAATCATCAGTAAATGTAATGAAGTATCTTTCACCATTTCTTGACATAGTTCTAAAAGGACCGTATACATCGGAATGTATAAGTCCTAAAAGATCCTTTGCTCTTTCTCCGGAACCGGAGAAAGGTGCCTTTGTCATCTTCCCGCTTAAACAAGATTCACATACATCAAATGACTCAGAGTTAGTTGATTTTAAAATTCCATTAGATTGGAGTTTGGTTATGCGTTTCTTGTTTATGTGACCAAGACGACAATGCCATAGATAAGTTTGATTCAAGTCATGCTTGGATCTTTTGGTGTTTATGTTATACATAGAACTATTATTGGATGAATCTTGTATGTCAACTTCATATATGCCATTGTGAGGCCGTGCCTCAAAATAAAAAACATCTTTATTGAAAACTGAAATATTACCATTAGGAAAACCATACGAGTAACCAGATTCATACAAACGTGCAGCTGAAATAATGTTCCTAGTTAGACTAGGGACATAATAACAATTATTTAATATTAAATACAGGCCATTTGGTAATAAAAGTTCATAAGTGCCTATTGCTATGACCGCAACATGTGCTCCGTTGCCAACATGCAATACCAAATCGCCTGGTTTCAGCTTCTTAATCTTTCTTAGTCCCTGCACATTATTACAAATGTGAGTTCCACAACCAGTATCAAATACCCATGAATTACTAGAGAAAGCAAATAGTTCTATCATATAGATACCTGAGGTGCTAGCATTGCTAGCCTTTGTCTTCTTCAGCTCTGCAAGGTAAGTCGGACAGTTTCGCTTTCAATGACCAATTTCTCCAAAATGGAAACAAGTGGCATCTTTGGCAGGTTTTTCTTTCTTCTTGAAAGAATCCTTTGGGACAAACTTTTTGCCTTTGTAGTTGCCCTGACTCTTAGGTTTGCCTTTACCTTTGCCTTTGGCTTATGGCTTCTTGATTTTTCCTTCCCGAATCATGAGGACTTCAGAGGTTTTGGATGGAATATTCTTCTCGACAGTCTTAAGCATTAAATGCAACTCCGAGATAGATTTCTCCAAATTGTTCATATTGTAGTTCAAGACGAACTAGTCATATGACTTTGGTAGTGAGTTGAGGATCAAGTCTATTGCCAACTCAGGACCAATGGAAGATCCAAGCCTCTCAAGTTGATCTATGTAGCTCTTCATTTTTAGAACATAAGAGCTTACAAATGTCCCCTCTGTCATCTTGCATGCGTGTAACGCTCTGACAGTTTCAAAGCGTTGTTGCCTAGCTTATTGTTGGAACATTTTCTTTAGCTGCTTAAGCATCTCAAAGGCATCATGATGTTCCAGGTCCTTTTGCAAGTCTGGAATCATGGTGGCTAACATGAGGCATGCTACCTCTGTGGAGTCATCCGTGTGCTTAGTCCAAGCATCTCGGATGCTCTTAGTGGCATTAACAGGGGGTTCCTCGGGAACGGGTCCATCAAGTATATACGACTTCTTTTCGACTTTGAGAACAATTCTCAAATTACGATACCAGTCTAAGAAGTTCGTATCATTGAGTTTTTCCTTCTCTAAGACAGATCTTAGAGAAAGGTGGTGAACGGGTGTAGTTGCATTGGGTGACATCTACAAAATTAACAAAGTTCTTTTAGTATTTTAATATTTGATCCTTTAATAATTAATTACCCTAACTTTCTTATAAAAAATTAATTTGTTAAAGGCTAGAATCCAAGTTATATTTAACCTTGAGTGGTTGGCTGATGCTCTCTCCACTAAGTTTAAATTAACAAGGTAGGTAGCGATTACCAATTGCAAGTCTAATACAATTTCTATATCTTAATGGGATCTTTAACAACAATTGTCAACTGGTATATTTAATCCCATCTATGCCTTGGGCCTCTTGTGTTTGGCTGATGCTCTCTCCACAAGAAGCACCAATTAAGTTGTCCTATTTAAAAACTATGATGTTCGGCCCAAGACTGTCATGGGAATCGCGAAACACCATCTCGGTAATCACAGGACGACCATGGTGGTTGGCTGATGCTCTCTCCACAACGACGTACAAATGACAAGCGAGTGTCTTAAAAGGATGGCATAAACTTACATTTTAAAAGGGATTTTGTGTTTTGTATTATTTCAATTTGACAAAATCTTTTGTATAATAATTGTTGCATGCATTCAACAATATATTATACGTATACTTTAGATAAAATCATATTTTATATGTTGGTCTTGAGTTTATAGAATCTCTATTTTAGTCACTCACGGCGTGTCCAATTTTAAACTAATATCCTATATTAATATGTATACATTGAGCGCGCTAACTTAAGACCAATTTTAGTTTCTAATAAAACTCATTTTATTTAAAACTTTATACAAGAGTTTGGTTTAAATTTATTAAATTCATAATTTATTAAAATTCATAATTTTAATGTTAACTTTGAGCTTTATGTAAAAACTCCTTTTTATTAAAACTCATTTTATACTTTTACGAAAAACCATTTTCAAAATTATATATAAATTTACCAAACTCTTATTTGTGTTTGATTTGTTAAAAAAAAAAAAAATTTATTTTCTAAAATGCAAATATCCTATATTCAAACATGCAACATACAAACATAAACACAACAATTAATAGGTGCATAGCCGAGCCTTTTCCTAATCGATTTTCGTGAGCCAAACGAAGGGACCGGGTCAATCTAAGGACATAACAAATATACATGCTTCATTGTGATATCTTGAAGCTCCCACTTGCCTAGTCAACATTTGGTGTTGCAAATGGCTCCAAAATTGCTTAGAACTCCATCTTGAATTTTCTTCATGTCTTGTTACATTTTTATAGATAAAATATACAAGTCTACACTAATACTTTTATATCTCAAAATTAAACAAAACATGAAAAATAAAATTATTACAAACCATTATAAATGAAAGAATAATTTACAACCCAATCGAATTTCAACACAACCAAACATCACAAAATGGTCTAAAGGCTTTCTATGCACCATGCAACTTAATATATCAACTAGTATATATATAGCAATTTCTACAACCATGCATGCATGTAAAAGGAATCGTTGTAGCAAATAAAATAACTAAGTTGCATTTTAGAAATCTACAACTTTTCCTTTTTAGAAAAAAAAGTTGTTCATTTCTAATAATAAGAACAAGTTCTTATTGTATATAACATAAGTTTCTTAACACATGCAAAAGCGGCTCTTGATACCACTGTAGGGGTTTGTAAATGAAATTTCATAAAACTATTTAGCAGCGGAAGCATTTACAACAATTTTTAAAACTTTCAAAAACTCCCCACCAAGGATCCATTTGCATGTTGTTAAGAAAACTAAATAATAAATAGTGAGTTTAAAGACTACAACCTTTGAAGACTTTGATCTTGAGAACAAATAGATGCTTAGAATGTAGGAGCCAAATTAGCCTCCCTCTATCGGTAATCCATACTTGAGCAAAGTTCCAATACCAAATGGATGCTAGTCCTTATCAACCAATAATAAGAAAAAGATGAAGAACAATCTTCTATCCTTTTACTATCTTACTTGAACTACTAAACACTTTTACAAACTTAAAAGAGTAGTTGGAAGTTCACTTTTACAAACTTAAAAGAGTAGTTGGAAGTTCTTTTTCATTAGAGAAAATCAAAGAGTACTACTCCTTCTATATTTCAAAATGTATGTACGTATATATTTTGCAAGATGTTTATTAGTAATCATGTGCTCTTGCACTTATACAAGCATTAAAGTAAAAGTTAAACAATAAATGCTAGACAAAATGATGGTATAAGATGATGACTATTCTCCATTAATAAAGATGGAGTGTAATGATGTCCAACACATAACCCACCTCTTTAATCTTATACATATATTTGTCATATATATATATATATATATATATATATATATATATATATATATATATATATATATATATATATATATATATATATATATATATATATAGATATATATATATATTTGTCAAACAAATATAACATAATCTTAAATGTTGCATATATTGATACTTCATTGCACATAATTATTTCATCCAAATAATAATGTTATCATACAAAATACGGTTGATCATATTTAAGTCACATTTAAATATATACCTGGTAGATAACTGCTCTTTGTGTGTGATCCTATAGGTTCATATGTTATTAGTAGTGTAAACATAAGTTGTGTCTTGGGCATTAATAACCAACAAGTTCTTCATCGGCTACGATTGTGGCAGATTCGGTTTTGCAAAAGTCTTATGTGGGGGTTCAAATGGACCGAATGATTTTGCTTCGGTCACCTCTAAGTTCAACAAGGCCAACGGTAAAAAACCTATAATTGAGGACTCGAGTTTGGTAAGGTCAAGCCTTAATTCGGGCTCTCCTTTTGCGGCATATGATGAGAAGATGAAAAGTATCGGTGCCATAAAGGTTGACGCTATTCTTATCAACTCTAACGATCCTTTCAATGTTCCGGCTAAACCATAAAAGACCTGAAAGAAGAGACCAGTTAAAGTTGAAGAATGAGGTGTTTCACTGAATTTGCGAAGGGTATTAAGTCTAATTTCGTTTGTTTCTCATGTTTTAGTTATCGGTTTTTGTTTCCTATATTTACGTTGCACTTTAGTTTTTAGGTTGATTGTTCGGATCTTTTGTTTTAGGTTGTGAGCTCATGTTTAGGATCTTCATTTTCAGTTGAGCTCAAATGTTTATTTTATGTATGTTTTTTTGTGACTTATTTTTTCATGAAGTTTCTAATTGGTTATAAAGTTTTTAGTTTTTTTGAAAAAAAAAAAAAAAAAAATCTTAATGTACAAGCAATTTTAGTGAATTAATCCAAAAATTTACTGATATATATCATCACCCTATAAATAGTACAATAAAAAATATAAATATAGATAAACACATTATAAATATAGATAGAAAAAACCAATCAATTCAGGGTATTCTCTCAAAAGTTGTCATGTGGTCCAGCGGTTGGTGGTCTGCCTCCTTTAGGGGAGGTCAGGAGTTTGACCCCCACTAGATACATATTAAAAAGACAATTTCATCCCTGCCATAAAGTATCCACCCATGGCACATTTTCCATATCGTTTGGGGGTAAAGGGGAGGGGGTTTTATTTGGCCGTGCCCTTGGATCGGTTTCAAGGTTTCCTCCCGGGCAGCGATAGGGGCGGGGTTATTATCGCTGCATCGGCATAATCGAAACGGGAGATGATCGCAACGGGTGTTTTAGTGCCCCTCGGGTGATCCCAATCGATGTTCAAAAAAATTCAGGGTATTCTCCTAAATGGCGAGTGGAGCACAAATCCTTATACTGTGAAAAACGCATTTTCGGACTTCTTCAAAGACAAATTTCAAAGGAAAAGTAACCAGGTCACTTTTGTTCCTCCAATTGGTGCAAAAAGATTGTCATCTAGTAGCACTATTCTGCTTGAATCACCACCGACTTTGATTGAGGTGAAAGAAGCGGTTTGGAATTGCGGTAGTGATAAATCTCCGGGTCCCAATGGTTATACTTTTTGCTTTTCAAACACTTTTTTTAAAGATGATATCTTGAAGTTTGTTGCCGATTTTATGGATTCGGGTACCCTGCCTGTGGGGTCAAACTGCTCGTTCATCACGCTTGTTCCGAAAATTGATAACCCATTCTCTTATTGGATCCTTATACAAGATTGTTGTGAAGGTCTTGGTTATCGCCTTTCTAGTGTAATTGTCTAATTTATAAGTAGTGAGCAAACCGCGTTTATTAAGGGGAGGCAGATCCTTGATGGCCCCCTTATGTTAAGCAGTGGCGAAAACAGGAATTTTTTTCACCCGGGGCGAAATTTTTTTTAAAGCGTATCAATTTTTTTTTGGTAAAATATAGAGGTTTTGGGGAAAAATATGGTGATTTTTGAGTAAAATGTGGAGGTTTTTAGGCAAAATACGGAGGTTTTGGGGCAAAAATTTTTTTTCACTGGGGCAAAATAGAAAAACCCAAAATTTTTACACTAAAAATTGCAAATCGACTGGGGGCATCTGCCCCCCCTGCCCCATGCTGGTTCCGCCACTGATGTTAAGTGAACTCATTGACTTATATAAAAAGCGGAACAAAAATTATTAATTTTTAAAGTTGATTTCGAGAAGGTTTTCGACTCCGTGGATTGGAAATTTCTAGAGAACATGTTAAATCATCTTGGCTTTGGTACTCGATGGCCCACTTGGATTAGTTCTTGTCTTTCTTCAGCTAGAGCATCTATTTTGGTAAATGGTAGCCCGACGTCCTAGTTCTCTATCAATTGTGGACTTAGGCAAAGGGACCCTCTCTCACCCATGCTCTTTATCATTGTTATGGAAGCTCTTCATCTTGCCATAGATGAGGCTGTTCAAAATCAGCGGATTTCGGGTGTCAATATAAGCGACTTTAACATTTCCCACTTCTTTTTCGCGAATGATGTAGCATTAGTTACCGATTGGAGGGCCTGTGATCTCAATAATATTTTGTGTATTCTTGATACGTTTCATCAAGCTTCTGGTTTGAAAATTAACCTTGGGAAATCAAATTTGTTCGGTGTGGGTGTTGATCATACTGAAGTTACTCAAATAGCTATGTCGCCAGGATGCGAAGCTAGTGTTTTACCCTTTAAGTTTTTGGGTTTTCCTATTGGGTGCAGTATGTCGCGTATAGCTTCGTGGCAACCTTTGATTGACAGATTCAAAAGCCGTCTTTCTTCCTGGACTGCAAACATGCTTTCCTTCGGTGGTAGGTATACGTTGATCAAATCGGTCCTCGGTAGCCTTGGCATCTACTACCTCTCGCTCTTTAAAGCTCCTGAAGGATCATCAAAGCACTTGAAAAACTCCGAGTTCGTTTTTTTTTTTTTTTTTTTTTTTTTTTTTTTTGGTAGTTCAACGGATAAAAGAAAAATGGCATGGCTCTCGTGGAACCAAGTTATGTCTTCTTTAGTCAAGGGAGGCATTGAATTTTGTAGCATACAATCTTTTAATTACGCTCTCTTTCTTAAATGGAAATGGCGCTTCTATAATTGTCAAGAAGACTTGTGAGTTCGTCTTGTTAAAGCTATTCATGAGGACGAACCTGGTTTTGGACCTTCTAATTGCAAAACAAAAGGAGTTTGGCATTCCATAATTGAAACCGCACATTTGCAGCACATTGCAGATTCTTGCCCCGATGGTTTAGTTTCGTTGAAAATTGGGAATGGAAAAAAAGCTCGCTTTTGGAAATACAAATAGTTGGAAAATATTATTCTTGCCCAGAAATTTAATAGATAATCCGTCTCGATATAGACCCGGACTACTCGGTGTGTGATCGTTTCCATCAAGGTTCCTGGAGTTGGCATTGGATCACGCCGCCTTCCATTACGGCTAATTTAGTTCAGCTTCTTTCTATTATTCAGGGTGTCAATTTAAATAACGAGGATGACTCTTGGCATTGTAATTCCCTTCCCGAGGGCATCTACAATGTACGTGGTATGCGCACACTTATGATTCTTCATTACCTTCCATATTTCGAGCTACCAGGTGGCGCAAGTTCATTCACATCAAGGTAAACATTTTCATATGGCATCTTCTCAATGATCGTCTTCCTACACAGGTTAATATTGCCTTCAAGGTTTGGATATTAGTACCATTTTATGTCCGAATTGCGGCATTGGTGGAGACTCCCGTGACCATGTTTTTTTACATTGCACTCTAGCAAACTCACTTTGGCGAAAGGTTTGTATGTGGGTAGGCATCATTTGGCCTCCCCATATGGATTCTAAAGATGAGTTGTTTTCATGGGTTGAAGAGGCCTTCAAATCGCGAGTACATTTGGACCGGTTCTACTGCATTACGGGCCACGGCTGCCACTTTATGGTGAATTTGGAGATTACATAATGACATCGTTCTTGATTCGGTAAAAGTAAAAAAAAATTTGATTTATTCGATAGCATTAGATTAGTTGTTTTTTCTTGGCTTAATTCTAGAAGTAAATTAGCGCCAGATTGGAATACATGGCTATGTAATCTTATGTAATACTTTTCTTTTTTCCTAGCTCCTCGCTAGGTTTTTATTAATAATATTTCAGCCGTTCAAAAAAATATATAGATAGAATTGACATGGTATAGTGTTCCTAGTAGAAATACTATGTAATAATCTTTTATGTATTGAGAATCAAGTGTAGCTTAATTCATAAAATAAAGCTATTAGACTAAATATATTATCATGGTTCAAGATTGTGAGCTTTGGGACTTTTTGGGGTTTACAGATAGTAACACTCGTAATGGGTGGATGTTTGAAACTTAAATCATGAAAGAAAAACAAATTACAAAGTAAATTTTTTTTTTTTTTTTTTTTTTTTTTTTGGAAAATCAAACTCACACACGAACTTATACGAATATATACAATAATTCATGAATGTCCATTAACATAACTTGAACCCCAAGATTGAAATAGACACCACGATAGCGTTAGGCAATGGCATAGAGAAATTAGAGAGAGTATATAATCTTTAACCAACTAAAATAAATGGGATTGTGTATGGATCATATCATCATAGACGTACATGGTACACTTACTCTAAAGATAAAATGGCCCGTATGAACAAATTGCCATTTTTTTTATACATATAGCAAAATAAAGGCAAAAGTACAATTGATATTATCTTCAATTATATAGCTCACACGTACAAACTATTAAACTTGAAATATAACCAAATACAATGAAAAAAGAAAAAGAACAAAAAAATTGCTGAACAGTCCCTCATATTTAAGAAAAGCACAATTAAATTAAACGCTGGAATCAAATATCAACATCACACTTGGTCATCTGAAAGTTCTTTGATGAAGAAGAAAAATGAGCCATAATAGGTGCACATGATACTTTCAATCTATAGTGTCTTGATTTCCACACTCCCACCTTGAACCTTAATCTAGCCCTTAATTTCACTTCCATCTCCATCCGACCTGACGACCTCTCCATCTTTAAGTCTCGTGCAGTTTGTTCAGGCAACGCCACATCATGTGAGTCAAGATTCAACTTAAAACGAGTCGCATTTCTTTTGGGTTGGTAAAATGGATCAATAGTTCCTCTACTTACCGTTTGATCATCATACAAAACATTAATATCAACTTTATCGTAGAATATTGAGACTTTTTTATTAGGGTTGTATGCACGAAGGATGAAGAAGTAACTCGCATTCAAATGGTTGCCATTGGTTAAATTGTAGTTGTGGATAGAGCCATCTTCAATGGTGTACACTAGCTTTTTTGGTTTGATGGTTAGCCAAATAATGAGAATGATAAGACCAACAAGGACTATGAGTGTGAGCAAGACTATGGCAATGAGTCTAATTAGTTTGGAGTGTGTTGGCCCAGTCGGATTTGGGGTCGATGTAGTAGTAAGAACCATATTTGTAATTGAATTGGACAACTTGTTGAAGATGATTAGGGGTTATATAGTATGCAAAAAGTTTGGAATTTGTGTTAATTAAGAGAATGTCTTGCAACCTAGTCTTTCCTTTTTCTTTCCATCAATTCCCTTTCTTTTCTTTTATCATGTTATAGGCATATATATATTCTCATGAGTCATGATATAAGCATTTAGTTTTAACACAAATTTTATTTTATTTTATATATGGCAGTTTTCGCGAAATGTTGTTAATTAAGAGACGTACTAATGCTTGACTATGTCCCCGCGATAGTAACTTAGTGGTTATGAGACATGTAACGTAAAGCGGAGGTCATGAGTTCAATTCCATCGTTTTGTCCCTTTAACCGTCAGTTACACAATATTTCTTTCCCATTTTGATCGCGAGAACGGTTTGTGGGACGCTGCTAGAGAGTCGAGTTTATGATTTTTCGCTAATGCTTGACTATATATGTAAACATGTTTAAATGTTAATATGTTTAACTATATATCTATAATTATATTTTGTCACGTATATGTCTAAGTTTTTGGATGTGCACTAGTTACCAGCCTGTAACACTTGTTTTGTGCATTGCTTGTGCTACAATCCATAACAAAAGAAGGGGAAAAAGAGCTATAAATGATGCTTAACTTGAAGCTGGAGGAAGAAGGAATAAGTAGAACATTCATTTTGTTGATGTTTACAACTGCAACTTTTTTGGATCCTTTCTTGATCTTGAAGGTTCCCAATAGCACACCTTTTTGAATTTTGGATTGTTGTGACAAATAAGTATAAAAAAGCGACATAAAATTAATTTTCTCATTAGTTTATTTGTAATGTTTTATTATTATTATTATTATTATTATTATTATTATTATTATTATTATTATTATTATTATTATTATTATTATTATTATTATTAGTATTATTATTAGTACTCCGTTTAATACAAGTCACTACCCTTTTTTCAACTACGGTTTTGACTTTTGACCGACTATTCCACGGAATCTAAACTAGATAAAGTTTTCCTCTTCAAGAGGTTGACATGTCATTTCAAAGTTTACAAACGGGATTCAAACTTAAGACCTCTCACAATTAGTGATGAAGCCCCAAACTTTTACCATTTGGATCACAATTGGTGAATTCTTTTTTCCTTTGTAATTGATAACTTCTAAATTATATTGTATTTATATTTATTATTTATAATTTGTCATGTAATATGTAATAATATACAGTAATCATAGGTTGTATATTGTATAAGTAAAATCATATAGTTGATGATCGTATACCGCTTATTAGTCATCTCATCATAGTATACAGTATATATTTTGTTATGTACATACGATCTAGTACTTGTTGGTTCTCCATCAAACGCTTTCGATATCATGTTATTAAAGTTATTGCTCCATCTTTTTTCCGAAAATTTAATTTTTTTTATAATTATATACTCTCATTTTCATGGGCCTGATCCGTCATTCTAACATGTAAGCCCATACATGAAAAGCATATGAGCTTTGGTCTCTGGTCGGGCTTAGGACTTTGGTCTTTGGGCTTTTTCTAGAGGCTATAAACGAAAACTTAAAATTAATATTGAAAATTGAAATTAAATTAATTCAATCAAATCAAATTTAAATCTATTTACTAATGAAATGACTCGTAGAATCACGGAGTTGTTTAAGCGAAACAGTTTAATAATATGTTTTAGGTATTAACTGAATATAGATGTTAAAGGTATTTACTTTAATGACCCGTGGAACCACGGATTCCGACTAAGAAACTTCTCGTTGTTCTACAAACATATTGATGTACTTAATTTACTTAGGATAAATGAACTATATTTATTCTCCCACCATCATCTTCCAATTTTCATTACAATTATTATTTTATTTGTCATAAAAGCTTACATTACAACCTTTTATTGAGACATGTATTTCGCATAAATATGCAACGTAATAGCTCGTAGAGAGAATCTGAATTTGAATAATAATAATATAATAATTATAGTTATAATTATAATAATAAGTTTTTCTTAAAAATGAATTATTTATATTTTTAATAATAATTATTATTAATAACAAATGCCTCTTGAAATTATTTAAAAAAATATAATACAATTATTATATAAAGGTTGTACAATGAAAGGACCCATTCATATACATTATAAACGATTCACAATAGTTGATTACATTGCGAGGTATTTGACTTCTATATGATACATTTTACAAACATTGCATTCGTTTTTAAAAGACAAACTTTCTTTACATCGAAAATTGACAGGCATGCATACCATTTCATAATATCCACTATCCAACTATAAATTGATTTAATAATAATCTTTGATGAAATCAATGACTCGAATGCAACGTTCTTCGAAATATGCTATGAAAGACTCCAAGTAATATCTTTAAAATGAGCAAATGCACAGCGGAAGATTTCTTTAACACCTGAGAATAAACATGCTTTAAAGTGTCAACCAAAAAGTTGGTGAGTTCATTAGTTTATCATAATCATTTATTTCCATCATTTTAATAGACCACAAGAATTTCATTTCTAGTTCTCATAAATATACGTCCCATGCATAGAGACAAAAATAATCATTCATATGGTGAACACCTGGTAATCGACATTAACTAGATACATATAAGAATATCCCCTATCATTCCGGGATCCTCCTTCGGACATGATATAAATTTCGAAGCACTAAAGCATCCGGTACTTTGGATGGGGTTTGTTAGGCCCAATAGATCTATCTTTAGGATTCGCGTCAATTAGGGTGTCTGTTCCCTAATTCTTAGATTACCAGACTTTAATAAAAAGGGGCATATTCGATTTCGATAATTCAACCATAGAATGTAGTTTCAATTACTTGTGTCTATTTCGTCAAACATTTATAAAAGCGCATGTATTCTCAATCCCAAAAATATAAAGGGTAAAAAGGCAAATGAAACTCACCATACTGTATTTCGTAGTAAAAATACATATAACGTCATTGAACAAGTGCAAGGTTGGCCTCGGATTCACGAACCTAAATTAGTTATATATATTTATGTGTTGGTCAATATTTGTCTAACAAATTAGGTCAAGTCATAGTGTACCACTATCCTAATGCTCGAGACTAATATGCAAAAGTCAACAAAAGTAAATTTGACTCAAATTAATTTCCAAAAATCTATACATGATTAATATATAGTTTAAATATCGTCGTTTTATATTTTTAAATATTTTTAAAAGATTTATTAGAGTAAATAATATAATTTATTTATTAATAAATAAAATTTTATATTAAATTTATATAATAAAATATACTTTTATATATATTAAGTAATAAAATTTATAGAGTTCATTTAATATTATAAAGATAATATGATAGGTATTATTAAAGTAAGTTATTACACGTAGTAAAATATGTTTGTATCACATATTTATTTGATAAAATAATATCTATAATGATAGTAAGTAAAAGTTGTATTATTTTGTAATAATAATTATTATTATAAAAATATCAATATTTATAATTACTAAGATGACATTATGATAAAACGAAAATTCTAATTATGATAACTTTAATATTTACGATAATTTTTAATATTATCTTTAAAATAATAATTCTATTTAAAATAGTAATAATAATAATGATATTTTAGAGTTACAATGACATTTCTATTAAAATGATAATTTTGTTAAAATGATAGTTTTAATACTAACGATACTTTTAATAATAATAGTAATGATAAAAATAATAAGAACGATAATTTTATCTAAATCAATATCTTATAATATTTTAATTTCATCATGATACTCTTACTCATTATTTCCTAATCGTTTCGTTTAATAGCTTTTAATCGTCTTTTATATCGTGTTCATAATAATGATAATAATAGTAATCAAAATAATTAGGCGTTACAAATATTTGTTTTAATTACACTAATATTAATAATGATAGTTACTATAACATTATTAACGATAATACTAATAATTATCTTAATGATAATATAGTAATAATAATAATAAAAATAACAATAACCATTTTTAAATAATGATATACATATTAATAATGATAATAATAATAATAATAATAATAATACTAATAATAATAATAATAATTGGATAATAATAATAATAATAATACTAATTATAACTTTAACGATAATAACGATAGTAATAATAATAAAAAATAACAATTTTTAATGATAAATCCCTTTTATTGATAAAGATAATAATAATGATAATAATAAGATAAAACTAGAACGACGATAAAAACGACGATAATAATAATCATTTTTAATAAAAATATCAAAAATTCAATTGATTATAACTTCTAATCCGTTCATCGAAACCATTCGATATCTAAAGGAAAAGTTCTTAATTTTTCGCTAGCTTTCCAAGAACATGCATATCTTATACCTTATCTCAACCGTAAGTGTAACTAATTTAAGATTCAACCTAACCTGTCTAAGGGCAATATCAAAAGTACAAGCATGCATAATCCTAAATACTCGAGCACTAGTCAGGGATACACTATTACTATGTAAAAGTTAAATTATGAGTACTCACGTATCAATATTGAGATTCAATATTGCAGGAAAGGTACGTAGACGCAACGGAAATGATAAACACTATATTGACCTCACAAGCATACCCATGAACCATACTCAATCACCTCCATAGCTATAACCCATAATTTCCTTAATCCTATCCTACTCGAAAAATAATTTCGAAATCACTCGGACAGCACTCCGTCGTAATATTTTATGTATACTAATAATATCTTGAAATAATACGGAGTAAATATATATATGTAAATCGATTGTGAGAGTTTAGAGAAAAATATTTTCAAGTTTCTATGAAATAATGAAACCTATTGAATTCTATTTATAATAGATTTTTGAATTATTAAAGTGTAAATTATTAAAGTGAATTATTAAAGTATGAATTATTAAAGTGAATTATTAAAGTATGAATTATTAAAGTGAATTATTAAAGTATGAATTATTAAAGTGAATTATTAAAGTATGAATTATTAAAGTGAATTATTAAAGTATGAATTATTAAAGTGAATTATTAAAGTTAAAGTAAAGTAAAAAATAAAGTAAAGGTAAATTTTAAGTATAGTAAAAGTATAAAACTATGTACGTATAATACGCGTATAAATATATATAATATTAATTTAAATCGTTATATATATTTAATAAAATAAAATATAAATATCGTTATCTTTATCATACTAGTTAAGTAATGAGTTGTCAAAAGTGGTTCTAGATATTTATAAAAGTTATATACGTTTTAATAATAAAGTTCTTTTTAAACTGAAAACGTTTTTGTACGTTTGAAACTAAATAGATCAATCGAGTCTTTATGAGATTCAATCTTCCACTATCCTTTGTCTAGTTCTCAATAATTGACAATTTGTTCTTATTTATAAATCACTTTACCATTTTCCGAATATTGTTAAAATGGAAATATTTCTCAAATCAACGTGGGCCTTTCAACAGAGGCTTGTAATCATAATTCAATATATCTGATAATTCAATCATTTGATCTTATCTTCTAATTCCATTGATAAACATTTTGAAACAGATACAATCATATAAAGTATTTAATCTAATATTTTGTTTACGTTTCAAGTTATAAAATATATACATATATACATATATAATCATATTCGTTTAATGGTTCGTGAATCGTTGGAACTTGGTCGAGGTTGAATGAATGTATGAACATAGTTTAAAATTCTTGAAATTTAACTTAACAAATATTGCTTATCGTGTCGAAAACATATAAAGATTAAAGTTTAAATTTGGTTGGAAATTTCCGGGTTGTCACAGTACCTACCCGTTAAAGAAATTTCGTCCCGAAATTTGAGTGGAAAGGTCGTGAATGATAATAAGTATGTTTTCATGATGCATACTGGCTGAAAATTAGAGTTTTATCATCAGCGAATAATTTGGATAAACAATCCATTTATATGAAGAGTACGAAGGAAGCTAACATAGAAGAGTGAAATGAGTAAGTGTAGATTCATCTTATCATTTGACGTAGATATGATTGATTCCCAGATTTCAAGGGATTTGAAGAAAATCTTCTTAATAAGATTTGACTCTCCGGTAATCAAGGGAATTAGGATCCGCTTTAAATGCGATCGTCCATTTTAATTGTTCTGTCAAAGATTTTCTTATAAATTCACCTCCTTTGTTTCCTTATAACTCACACCTTTTGTTGATGCATTTTATGCAAGTCCCTAGACATCTACCCACGTCCATTGCAGGTACAACAGTTTACAGGCCACCATGGTTGCTCGTTATTATCCTATCCGTGTTTGTATGTGGTTATAGGAACTGCAGGAACGAGATTTAGATGTTTGACTATGTTAGACTTAGTCAGACGTACGAGTGAAGCCTCACTAGTATGGCTGACAGGCTCATACGCACGATTGATACTGAGCTAAGTCACAATTACAACCTAAATGAGAATACACGAGTGAGTGATCACCCGTACGGCTGATGAAGCCAACTCGTACGTGTGATGAATGAATCGTATGGGTGAGTCAACAGCAGGGGTATATAAAGTCTTATGTTCTTCATTTTAGGTTAAGCCTCTCATTTGTTACACACACTTAGATCTAGTGAGCTCCTCCGATTCTCTCTCAGTCCAAATCACCCAGGTGGTGAATAATAGCTCTAGGTGTTGATCTAATCACACTTGATTTAGTTGTGATTTGACTAAATTAATCAAAAAAAACTTAACCTATTCACTAGAGGGTTTGATTCACTTATTCCGCCATTGTGTGAGTTAAATCTATTGATTTCTAAGTTCCTAGTCATGTTTCATCACCTTCTATTCTTTCCCCCTCAACTCATATTTTAAAGTATTCATCAATATGCTCCATCCAGTTCTGATTCTCGATATACTTCTAACTTTCATATCGGTCATTCTTATTTTTCATCTACCGCCGGAAGAATCTATTTACTTCTACTATACTCTTAGGTTTATAGTGTTTCTAGTTCTCCTGTGTCTTTATATTGCTATATGCATCGATATATATGGTTTATAATTTCTGGTTTGTCGTTGGGCTTTATATGTTCCCTTATATTTCAAAGTCTCTGCTTCTGTCTTCTATAATCATTATCATTCACAGTTAATGCTCTCTTTTATTTGCTGCAATTTATACCCCAATTTCTATTTCGGAGTTTTGTCCTTTCGTTTCTTCTTCTTGCGATTAAGCACCGCTTGTAATGGTCCAGAATTCACAGATATGAATTTCGGAATGAACATTGTTAATGTTCTAGGAAGGAAATTGTGATGGCACGATCTTGACTTGTCAAATTACTAGAATACCTTGGAAAAGGCCGAATCATCAAGAAATATTGTCTTGATATTTTAGAGGTTAAATAGAATACAAGAGTCGTATAACATGGCACATGATGATGTTATGATCTGTGAATCATCACGTTCCATTTAGAAACTCAGCATGACTTACTGTAATATAATCACATTGATCAAGTGTCATTATATTATACTAATTCATGCTTCAGTTCCCAACACTACTTCAAAATATTCCTATTTTAAACTTGAATGTTTCAGAATTTAGAAACTAAAATAGTTTCTTTTATGATGTAATACAGATAGCGCGAAGAGGTAAATGATTTCAAATAAGAAAAATTAAGAAAATATCTTCAGAAATATGGAGGATATTTATAATGAAAGATATGATGATATTTTAGAATTTCTAATATCAGAGGATGATGAAGAATATTGTCCGCAGGGGTTTAGAGTCAGGAGCAAGGTATTCATTAATGACTTCAGCAGGTACTGAATCATTTGGATCCTTTGAAGTCAGGTTCAGTCTTTGTAATTTGTCCACAGCCTCCTTCCTACTTTGCTCAATCCGTTTTCCAGTTCCTAAACTTCTCTTTTTCTGCGATTTGCCAGCACATTTCATCATTATCATCCAGCTTTTACTGTTTAAAGTCGTTTATAGTTTTTGCTGCTTCATCATCATTTTTTCCATTTTCTGAGAACCAATTCGTAGTTCGGAGTGTTTTTCAGAAACTTCACATTCAAATTAAGTCCAGAAGATAGACGTTATATATACACATATAACTGTTGGCGTAGACATGCTGCGAGATTTCAAAATACTGATTGCTAATTCCCAATGATTCGTATGGCAATTCTCATTACAAGATGCGAATGAGTAAATGATGGGGTTTCAATGAATAATTATAATGACTTTTTGGAGAGGCTAAAGTCAAAGGGTAATGAAGTTGTTGGTACATCTGCTAATAATGTGGTGGAATGTAAAAGGTTCACTGGTAATGGTGGTGTATATCTCAAGGTTATAATAAGGTTAGTCTGACTGAAAAGTCGAAGTTGACTTGCTGGAGCTGTGACAAAACTGGCTACTTTGAATAGGAGTCGCAAAGTTATTTTTGCTAATAAATGCCAAAGAATCTGATGCGGATACGTTGTTTAAACTTTTACTTTGGTTTCAAGAGTTTTTCGGGTACATAACTGTGGGTAACATGTGGTTGGATCATCATCTCGATTGCTCATCATTCGAAGTGTCTTCAGAAATTTTCGAAGGGTTTGAACATAGATTGTAATCGTTAATATACATTTGATATTCTAACACAGTTTTGAAGTCAAAATATAGCTTGTGAAAGATGTAAGGATCTAAGAGTGATGATTTTGGTCATATCTCAAGTTGAATTTTGAGATTTCAAAATCAGAATATGTAATTAAATTTTGAATGAGTATGGTTGTTTTGATTTCTATAAAAGAATGTATATTGTTGTGAAAGTAGGGAGTATAATGGATGATTTGCTGAATCAGATTCGAAGAATGTAACATATTAATTGTGAATTTATATATCTCTCGGGTATTACCTACCCGTTAAAAAAAATTTCACAAATAATATTTTGAACAAAAGAATTTTATTACAGTCTTTATGAAAATATATATATGTATATGTTCTTCAGATGTAACATAGATTTAATGAGTTAATGTTAAATTAAACTCATTTGATTTATGGTTGAAACTAGAATTGAATATTCCCTAAAGGCTTTAAAAAGTACATAACTTTTACGCAGTATTTCTTTAATAACATTGAAATTATGAATCAATACTTCGTTATTTGTTGATGTATGATGTTCAGTTCGTGGAATTCTTGTGAATTTCGCAAAGTACGAATGATGTTATATGAAAAGTTTCGGGTACATCGATGATGAAAGTGTAAAATCAAATATATACTTGATTTATTATGAATTGGAATTTGTTGAATTGCGACAGAGATTGTAGTTAACGCTGGTTAAGTTGCGACCGAATGACGTACATTATTGCATATTTGTAATATGAATTAACCGAGTAGTTAAGATTCACACACAATAGTTTAGCACGGAAAGATTTATTTCAATATATATATATATATATATATATATATATATATATATATATATATATATATATATATATATATATATATATATATATATATATATATATATATAATATACATATAATTTCTTCAGACGAAATGAGTTAATTCTTCATAACTCGTTGATACAATATACACGTTATTGATTCGTAATGATGTCCACAGTGATTCTTGAACTGACGGAGTTTGTGATGTTATCGGTGTTGTTGATTCGGATGTTGACTGTACTGACGATGATGGTAACGCTGACGGTACTGTTGATGCTGTTGGTAAAGCAAGTTTAGCTTGTTAATCACACACCATTTTTGTCAGGGTTTCTACTCTTCCTTCTATCATTTTGGTTCGCTTAACTGATTTATGGTTAGGGCTAGATTAGATAATCTCTAAGACTTTAGAGATTACATAATCGCCGCGGAATGTTTCTCCAGTGAAGTTATGAATTAATACTTCGTCAGTTATTGTTGCTGGTACTCCTTGGTATCTATGGTGCGTATGACGTTGATGCTCATGGGACAGATTGTGAAGTTGAGGTTTACGACGCGGTTGTGGTTGGAGGTGGTAATGGTACTGTTGGCGTTGATAATGGTGGTACTGGTTATGCTGCTGATGCTGCTGCTGGTATTTGTAATCACTGCACCATATTCTCCAAAGCCACTACCCGAGCGCGAAGCTCGTTGACTTCTTCTATTACACCGGGGTGATTGTCGGTTTGGATGAGCGGATAAATAAAATCTAAAATTTGATGTAATATATAATCGTGATGAGATACTCTGGAAATGAGAGAGAAAATGGTGTTTCGGACAGGTTCTCCGGTAAGTGCTTCAGGTTCTTCGTCAAGAGGGCAATGTGGTGGATGGAAGGGATCACCTTCTTCTTGTCTCCAATTATTGAGGAGGCTACGAACCCATCCCTAATTCATCCAGAATAGGTGATGACTGATTGGTTGATCTATTCCGGTCACACTGCTTTCAGAGCTTGAATGGGATTCCATTTCAGAATCTGAGTGACTTGAACTGATGACGAATTCCATTTCGTACGATTGGATAAAGGATTTTTTTTTCCGATATGAAATGATTTTGGCTAACGGATGGTATTCTAATTACATAGAATATATATATATATATATATATATATATATATATATATATATATATATATATATATATATATATATATATATATATATATATATATATATATAGATCAAAAGATTTCGTAGATTATGGAGGACTTTGCGGGATATGTCAGGCAAGGTTTAAAGTAACAGATACGATAAGATATGATTTAGCAGATATGCTAAGATATGAATTTTTGTCTATACACTATTCATGCAATCAATGCAGCAAGACGTGTCTTAGACTAAAAATGATAAGCAGGTAATTTCCTGAGGATGATAAGTAGTTAATTTTTGACACAAAATGATAAGCAAAACTTTTGACATGCAGACACGGTCGAAGTCCAGACTCACTAATGCATCCTATTGACTTATCAATTAGACACACTAATGCAGACCTGGTTCGCTAAGACCACCGCTCTGATACCAACTGAAAGGACCCATTCATATACATTATAAACGATTCACAATAGTTGATTACATTGCGAGGTATTTGACTTCTATATGATACATTTTACAAACATTGCCTTCGTTTTTAAAAGACAAACTTTCTTTACATCGAAAATTGACAGGCATGCATACCATTTCATAATATCCACTATCCAACTATAAATTGATTTAATAATAATCTTTGATGAAATCAATGACTCGAATGCAACGTTCTTCGAAATATGCTATGAAAGACTCCAAGTAATATCTTTAAAATGAGCAAATGCACAGCGGAAGATTTCTTTAACACCTGAGAATAAACATGCTTTAAAGTGTCAACCAAAAGGTTGGTGAGTTCATTAGTTTATCATAATCATTTATTTCCATCATTTTAAAAGACCACAAGAATTTCATTTCTAGTTCTCATAAATATACGTCCCATGCATAGAGACAAAAATAATCATTCATATGGTGAACACCTGGTAATCGACATTAACTAGATACATATAAGAATATCCCCTATCATTTCGGGATCCTCCTTCGGACATGATATAAATTTCGAAGTACTAAAGCATCCGGTACTTTGGATGGGGTTTGTTAGGCCCAATAGATCTATCTTTAGGATTCGCGTCAATTAGGGTGTCTGTTCCCTAATTCTTAGATTACCAGACTTTAATAAAAAGGGGCATATTCGATTTCGATAATTCAACCATAGAATGTAGTTTCAATTACTTGTGTCTATTTCGTCAAACATTTATAAAAGCACATGTATTCTCAGTCCCAAAAATATAAAGGGTAAAAAGGCAAATGAAACTCACCATACTGTATTTCGTAGTAAAAATACATATAACGTCATTGAACAAGTGCAAGGTTGGCCTCGGATTCACGAACCTAAATTAGTTATATATATTTATGTGTTGGTCAATATTTGTCTAACAAATTAGGTCAAGTCATAGTGTACCACTATCCTAATGCTCGAGACTAATATGCAAAAGTCAACAAAAGTAAATTTGACTCAAAATAATTTCCAAAAATCTATACATGATTAATATATAGTTTAAATATCGTCGTTTTATATTTTTAAATATTTTTAAAAGATTTATTAGAGTAAATAATATAATTTATTTATTAATAAATAAAATTTTATATTAAATTTATATAATAAAATATACTTTTATATATATTAAGTAATAAAATTTATAGAGTTCATTTAATATTATAAAGATAATATGATAGGTATTATTAAAGTAAGTTATTACACGTAGTAAAATATGTTTGTATCACATATTTACTTGATAAAATAATATCTATAATGATAGTAAGTAAAAGTTGTATTATTTTGTAATAATAATTATTATTATAAAAATATCAATATTTATAATTACTAAGATGACATTATGATAAAACGATAATTCTAATTATGATAACTTTAATATTTACGATAATTTTTAATATTATCTTTAAAATAATAATTCTATTTAAAATAATAATAATAATGATATTTTAGAGTAACAATGACATTTCTATTAAAATGATAATTTTTGTTAAAATGATAGTTTTAATACTAACGATACTTTTAATAATAATAGTAATGATAAAAATAATAAGAACGATAATTTTATCTAAATCAATATCTTATAATATTTTAATTTCATCATGATACTCTTACTCATTATTTCCTAATCGTTTCGTTTAATAGCTTTTAATCGTCTTTTATATCGTGTTCATAATAATGATAATAATAGTAATCAAAATAATTAGGCGTTACAAATATTTGTTTTAATTACACTAATATTAATAATGATAGTTACTATAACATTATTAACGATAATACTAATAATTATCTTAATGATAATATAGTAATAATAATAATAAAAATAACAATAACCATTTTTAAATAATGATATACATATTAATAATGATAATAATAATAATAATAATAATAATAATACTAATAATAATAATAATAATAATTGGATAATAATAATAATACTAATTATAACTTTAACGATAATAACGATAGTAATAATAATAAAAAATAACAATTTTTAATGATAAATCCCTTTTATTGATAAAGATAATAATAATGATAATAATAAGATAAAACTAGAACGACGATAATAATAATCATTTTTAATAAAAATATCAAAAATTGAATTGATTATAACTTCTAATCCGTTCATCGAAACCATTCGATATCTAAAGAAAAAGTTCTTAATTTTTCGCTAGCTTTTCAAGGACATGCATATCTTATACCTTATCTCAACCGTAAGTGTAACTAATTTAAGATTCAACCTAACCTGTCTAAGGGCAATATCAAAAGTACAAGCATGCATAATCCTAAATACTCGAGCACTAGTCAGGGATACACTATTAGTATGTAAAAGTTAAATTATGAGTACTCACGTATCAATATTGAGATTCAATATTGCAGGAAAGGTACGTAGACGTAACGGAAATGATAAACACTATATTGACCTCACAAGCATACCCATGAACCATACTCAATCACCTCCATAGCTATAACCCATAATTTCCTTAATCCTATCCTACTCGAAAAACAATTTCGAAATCACTCGGACAGCACTCCATCGTAATATTTTATGTATACTAATAATATCTTGAAATAATACGGAGTAAATATATATATGTAAATCGATTGAGAGAGTTTAGAGAAAAATATTTTCAAGTTTCTATGAAATAATGAAACCTATTGAATTCTATTTATAATAGATTTTTGAATTATTAAAGTGAATTATTAAAGTATAAATTATTAAAGTGAATTATTAAAGTATGAATTATTAAAGTGAATTATTAAAGTATGAATTATTAAAGTGAATTATTAAAGTATGAATTATTAAAGTAAATTATTAAAGTATGAATTATTAAAGTGAATTATTAAAGTTAAAGTAAAGTAAAAAATAAAGTAAGGGTAAAGTTTAAGTATAGTAAAAGTATAAAACTATGTACGTATAATACGCGTATAAATATATATAATATTAATTTAAATCGTTATATATATTTAATAAAATAAAATATAAATATCGTTATCTTTATCATACTAGTTAAGTAATGAGTTGTCAAAAGTGGTTCTAGATATTTATAAAAGTTATATACGTTTTAATAATAAAGTTCTTTTTAAACTGAAAACGTTTTTGTACGTTTGAAACTAAATAGATCAATCGAGTCTTTATGAGATTCAATCTTCCACTATCCTTTGTCTAGTTCTCAATAATTGACAATTTGTTCTTATTTATAAATCACTTTACCATTTTCCGAATATTGTTAAAATGGAAAGATTTCTCAAATCAACGTGGGCCTTTCAACAGAGACTTGTAATCATAATTCAATATATCTGATAATTCAATCATTTGATCTTATCTTCTAATTCCATTGATAAACATTTTGAAACAGATACAATCATATAAAGTATTTAATCTAATATTTTGTTTACGTTTCAAGTTATAAAATATATACACATATACATATATAATCATATTCGTTTAATGGTTCGTGAATCGTTGGAACTTGGTCGAGGTTGAATGAATGTATGAACATAGTTTAAAATTCTTGAAATTTAACTTAACAAATATTGCTTATCGTGTCGGAAACATATAAAGATTAAAGTTTAAATTTGGTTGGAAATTTCCGGGTTGTCACATACAATATGTTTCAAAGTTTGTACATATGTTAATAAGGTGTTTTGTAAAAGATTGTTCAAATTGTTACAAAGTTTGTATATATGATCATAAGAGTGTATTATCATAAGTGAAAGGACCCGTTCATATACATTATAAACGATTCACAATAGTTGATTACATCGCGAGGTATTTGACCTCTATATGATACGTTTTACAAACATTGCATTCGTTTTTAAAAGACAAACTTTCTTTACATCAAAAATTGACGGCATGCATACCATTTCATATTACATCCAACTATAATTGACTTAATATTAATCTTGATGAACTCAACGACTCGAATGCAACGTCTTTCAAAGTATGTCTTGAATGACTCCAAGTAATATCCTTAAAATGAGCTAATGCACAGCGGAAGATTTCTTTAATACCTGAGAATAAACATGCTTTAAAGTGTCAATCAAAAGGTTGGTGAGTTTATTAGTTTATCATAATCCATCATTTCCGTAATAGTAATAGACCACAAGATTTCAGTTTCTATAAATATCCGTACACTCGCAAGTGTATAAAAGTATTCTATAAGTTGTAGGCACCCGGTAACAAGCCTTAACGTTCATGTTTTACCCTCTGAAGTACACCAGATCAGGTGTGTTTAAAATAACCTCGAAGTACTAAAGCATCCCATAGTCAGGATGGGGTTTGTCAGACCCAATAGATCTATCTTTAGGATTCGCGCCTACCGTACATAGACAAGTAGTTTAATGTTACCAAGCTAAGGGTATATTTCTGGTTTAAACCCACATAGAATTAGTTTTAGTACTTGTGCCTATTTCGTAAAACATTTATAAATCAGCGCATGTATTCTCAGCCCAAAAATATATATAAAAGGGAGCAAATGAAACTCACAATACTGTATTTCGTAGCAATTATGTATATGATGGCACTGAACAAGTGCAGGGTTTGTCTCGGATTCACGAACCTATATTATGTATATATATTTATATGTTGGTCAATATCTGTGTAACAATTTAGGTCAAGTCGTAGTGTATCACAATCCTAATGCTCGAGACCGACATGCAAAAGTCAACAAAAGTCAACTTGACCCAAAATGACTTCCAAAATCTATACATGTTTATTATATAATTTATATATAGTAGTTTTATATATTTAAATATATTTATCAGATCTTATTATACTAAATAATACAAGTCATTTATTAATAAATAAAAATTTATATTAAAATTCATATATGATAAAAATATACTTTTATATATCTCAAGTAATAAAATTTATAAAATTCACTTAATATCATAAAAATATAGTGGTATGTATTATTAATGTAATTACATTACGTGTGGTAAAAATATCTTTGTACGCATATTTATTTGATAAAATAATATTGATAATAATGATAATGATAAAAATAATAAAATGATAGTTTCAATAAAAATATTAATTTTTAGTAATAAAGATAATTTTAGCAATAACATCAACTGATAACAGTTATAATAACCGTTTTAATAATAATATTAAAATTAATGATAATTCAGTTGACCATATCTTTTAATCCGTTCATCGAAACCACACGATTTCTAAATGAAAAGTTATTAATTTTTTTCTTCAGCTTTTCAACGACATGCATATCATATAACTTATCTCAGTAGCATATGTATCAAATTCGTGATTTATCATAAACTATTTAACGATGAAACTAAGCATACAAACATGCATAATCATATATACTCGAGCACTAGTCAGGGATAACTATTAATATAGAAAAGATAAGATATGAATGCTCACGTATCAATATTGTGATTCAATATTGCAGGAAAGTACGTAGACGCAACGAAAATGATAAACGTTAGGTTGACCTCACGAGCAATACCCTCGATCAATACCCATAACCTTCATAGCTATAACCCATAATTTCCTTAGCTCTATCCCATTTGAAAACTTATTTTGAAATCGTCTGAATATAACTTCGTCATAGTATTTTATGTATACTAATAATATCTTGAAATAATACTAAGTAAATATATATATATATATGTAATTCGATTGAGAGAGTTTAGAGAAATATATTTTCAAGTTTCTATGAAATAATGAAACCTATTGAATTCTATTTATAATAGATTTTTGAATTATTAAAGTGAATTATTAAAGTATGAATTATTAAAGTGAATTATTAAAGTATGAATTATTGAAGTGAATTATTAAAGTATGAATTATTAAAGTGAATTATTAAAGTATGAATTATTAAAGTGAATTATTAAAGTATGAATTATTAAAGTGAATTATTAAAGTATGAATTATTAAAGTGAATTATTAAAGTATGAATTATTAAAGTGAATTATTAAAGTATGAATTATTAAAGTTAAAGTAAAGTAAAAGTAAAGTAAAGGTAAAGTTAAAGTATAGTAAAAGTATAAAACTATGTACATATAATACGCGTATAAAAAAATATATATAATATTAATTTAAATCGTTTTATATATTTAATAAAATAAAATATAAATATCGTTATCTTTATCATACTGGTTAAGTATTGAGTTGTCAAAAAGAATAGATTTCTTAAATCACAGTGGACCTCATAACATAGGCCCGTAATCATATCATAATGTATCTGATAATTCAATTATTTAATATTATCTCTTAATTCTGTCGATAAATATATCGATACAAATATGTTCATGTAAAGTATCATATATCTAATACTTTGTTAATGTTTTCAGTTAATATTATATATTATATATACATATCTATATACACATAATTGTTCGTGAATCGTCGAACACGGTCAAAGGGTAATTGATTACGTGAATGTAGTTCCAAACTTTTTGAGATTCAACATTACAAATTCTGCTTATCGTGTCGGAAACATATAAAGGTTAAGTTTAAATTTGGTCGGAAATTTCCGGGTCGTCACAGTACCTACCCGTTAAAGAAATTTCGTCCCGAAATTTGATCGAGGTCGTCATGGCTAACTATAAAAATGTTTTCATGACGAATATGAGTTGATAAATAGAGTTTTATCATCATTGAGTAATATAGATAAAACAATTTGATTACGCAAAGAGTATAAGTGAAGCTATCGCAAGAGAGTGAAATGAGTAAACGTATATTCGTTTTAACCGATGACGTAGTTATGATTGATTTTCGGAATTCATGGGATTTAAATAAAATCTTTGCAATAAGATTTAGTTCTTCGGCGATTAAGGAAATCAGGATCTTCTTGGATTAAATGCGATAATCTGTCTCGATTTCTCTGTCTGATATTTTACTATAATTCCACCCCCTTCGTTTCTTTATTTCCACAGCTCACACCTTCTAGTCTTTCTCCCCAATTCATACTTTAAAGCATTCGTTAATATGCTTCATCCAGTATTGATTCTTGATATACTCTTAACTTTCATATCTGTCATTCTTCTTTTTCATCTACCACCGGAGGAAGTTATTTTCTTCTACCATTACCTTGGGGTTATTGTGTTTTTTATTCTTCTGTGTCTTTATATTGCTATACGCATTGATATACACGGTTTGTAATTTCGAGATTGTTATCGGGCTTTATATTCTCCATTATATTTCGGAGCTTCATGCTTTCGTTTTCTCTTCCCGACCTTAAGTCTAGCGGATAATGGTCCAGAATTCATAGATATGAATTTTTGAATGAACATAGTTAATGTTCCAAGAAGAAAATCTTAATGGTACGATCTTGATTTGGCAAATTACCAGAATATCCGAAAATATAGAGCTATCAAGATGATATGTTCTTAATATGTTTGAAAATCGGGTAGAATGTAAGAGTCATGTAAACAGTACATGATGACGGTATGTTCTGTGAATCATCACGTTCCATTAGAAACTCAGCATGACTTACTGTAATATAATCACGTTGATCAAGTGTCATTATATTATACTAACTCATGCTTCAATTCCCAACACTACTTCAAAAACATTCCTATTTTAAATTCAAATTTTTTTTTTTTTTAGAATTTAGAAACTAACATAGTTTCTTTTTATGTTGTAACGCAGATATTGCGAAGAGATAAAAGATTTCGGATAAGAATAGTTGTGAAAATATCTTCAGGAATATCGAAGATATTATAATAAAAGATTCGATAATATGGATGATGAAGAAGATTTGTCTGTGAAGGTTTAGAATAAGAAGTAAGTTATTTGCTAATGATTTCAGTAGACACTGAATCATTTGGATCCTTTGAAGGCAGGTTTAGTCTTTGTGATTTGTCCACAGCCTCCTTCATGGTCTGCTCAATCCGTTTTCCAGTTTCAAACCTTCTCTTTTTCTCAGCTTTACCACCATACTATTCTTTATCATCAAACTTTTGACTGTTAAAGTCGTTTATAGTTTTTGCTGCTTCATCAGCATTTTTCCAATTTCGGAGAACTAGTTCATAGTTTGGGATGTTTTTCAGAAAATTCACATTCGAAGTATGTAAGTCTAGGAGATAGACGTTATATGTATAACTTTTGACGTAAAATTGTCGCGAAATTCAAAATACTGATTGCTAATTCTCAGTAGTTGGTTTGACAATTATTGTTACAGGATGTAGGTGAGTACATGACGGGGTTTTAATGAATAAGTATAGTGGCTTTTCGGAGAGGCTTAAGTCAAAGGTTAATGAAGTTGTTGATAAGTTTACTGCTAATGTGGCGAGATATGAAAGGTTCCCCGGTAACAATGATGAAGCGGTAATTGTTATAATAAGGTTTATTCGTATAAACAAATGAAGGTGATTTGCTGGAGCTGTGACAAAACTGTCTATTTTGGAAAGAGATTGAAAAATTATATTTGGTAATAAATATCAAAGGATCTGACACGGATACATGTTAAACTATAACTTTGGTTTTGAGAGCTTTTCAGATGCATGACAGTGGGTAATATGTGGTTGGATCATCATCTCGCATGTCTTTAGGAATTTTGAAGTGTTTGAACACATATTGTAATTGTTAATATACATATGATGTTCTAAGATTTTGAATGATACAAATATTTTTTGTGAGTTCCATGAATAGAAATGAGGTTCTAGGACAGTTTTGAAGTCAAAGTATAGTTTTGAAAGATGTAGGAATCTAAGAGTGATGATTTCGGTTATATCTTGAATCGAATTCTGAGATTTCAAAATCAGAATATGTAATTAGATTTTGAATGAGTATGGTTGTTTTGATTTCTATAAAAGAATGTATATTGTTGTGAAAGTAGGGAGTATAATGGATGCTTTGCTGAATCAGATTCGAAGAATGTAACATATTAATTGTGAATTTATATATCTCTCGGGTATTACCTACCCGTTAAAAAAAATTTCACAATTAATATTTTGTACAAAAGAATTTTATTACAGTCTTTATGGAAATATATATGTGTATATTTCTTCAGATGTAATATTGATTTAATGAGTTAATATTAAATTAAACTCATTTGATTTATGGTTAAGGCTAGGATAGATAATTTCTAAACTTTAGAAATTACATAATCGCCGTATAATGTTTCCCCAATGAAGTTATGAATCAATACTTCATCGTTGTGGTATTCCTTGGTATCTACATGGCGTATGACGTCGATGCTCGTGGGACAGATTGTGAAGTTGAGGTTTGCGATGCAGTTGTTGTTGGTGGTGGTAATGGTACTATTGATGTTGTTGATGGTGGTACTGGTTATGCTGCTGGTGCTGCTGCTGGTGTTTGTAACCTTTGCACCATATTCTCCAAAGCCACTACCCGAGCGCGAAGCTCGTTGAA
Source organism: Rutidosis leptorrhynchoides (assembly GCF_046630445.1). Taxonomy (NCBI): domain Eukaryota; kingdom Viridiplantae; phylum Streptophyta; class Magnoliopsida; order Asterales; family Asteraceae; genus Rutidosis; species Rutidosis leptorrhynchoides. Next base: position 174,178,979 of record NC_092333.1, read on the forward strand.
TTCTTATATTACACCGGGGTGATTGTCGGTTCGGACGAGCGGATAAATAAGATCTAGAATTTGGTGTAGTATACAATTATGACGAGATACTCTGGAAATGAGAGAGAAAATGGTGTTTCAGACAGGTTCGCCGGTAAGTGCTTCAGGTTCATTGCCAAGAGGGCAATGTGGTGGATGAAAGGGATCGCCTTCTTCTTGTCTCCAATGGTTAAGTAGATTACGAACCCATCCCCAATTCATCCAGAATAGATGATGGCTAATTGGTTGATCCATTCCGGTCACACTGCTTTCGGAGCTCATGTGGAAATCCATATCGGCATAGCTGTCGGAATCCGAGGAACTCGAACTGGTTGAGGGATCCATCTTGTATGATCAGGGAAAGAATTTTTTGGTATGAAATAGATTATAGAATTTAGATTTGGTATTCTTCAACACATAATTTACATATGTATATATAATACCAAAATCCCATAAATTACGGAGGAATCTTTGAAAGATGTCAGTCAAAGTTCACAGTAACAGATATGCTAAGATAAGAATTCGTCTATACACTATTATGCAATAAATGTAGGAAAACGCATCTAGACTTAAGAATGATAAGCAGGTAATTTCCTAAGGATGGTAAGTAGATGATTTCCGACTAAAAATGATAAGCAAAACTTTTGACATGCAGACACGGTCGAAGTCCAGACTCACTAATGCATCTTAACAACTATCAGTTAGACACACTAATGCAAGACCTGGTTCGCTAAGACCACCGCTCTGATACCAACTGAAAGGACCCGTTCATATACATTATAAACGATTCACAATAGTTGATTACATCGCGAGGTATTTGACCTCTATATGATACGTTTTACAAACATTGCATTCGTTTTTAAAAGACAAACTTTCTTTACATCAAAAATTGACGGCATGCATACCATTTCATATTACATCCAACTATAATTGACTTAATATTAATCTTGATGAACTCAACGACTCGAATGCAACGTCTTTCAAAGTATGTCTTGAATGACTCCAAGTAATATCCTTAAAATGAGCTAATGCACAGCGGAAGATTTCTTTAATACTTGAGAATAAACATGCTTTAAAGTGTCAACCAAAAGGTTGGTGAGTTTATTAGTTTATCATAATCCATCATTTCCGTAATAGTAATAGACCACAAGATTTCAGTTTCTATAAATATCCGTACACTCGCAAGTGTATAAAAGGATTCTATAAGTTGTAGGCACCCGGTAACAAGCCTTAACGTTCATGTTTTACCCTCTGAAGTACACCAGATCAGGTGTGTTTAAAATAACCTCGAAGTACTAAAGCATCCCATAGTCAGGATGAGGTTTGTCAGACCCAATAGATCTATCTTTAGGATTCGCGCCTACCGTACATAGACAAGTAGTTTAATGTTACCAAGCTAAGGGTATATTTCTGGTTTAAACCCACATAGAATTAGTTTTAGTACTTGTGCCTATTTCGTAAAACATTTATAAATCAGCGCATGTATTCTCAGCCCAAAAATATATATAAAAAGGGAGCAAATGAAACTCACAATACTGTATTTCGTAGCAATTATGTATATGACGGCACTGAACAAGTGCAGGGTTTGTCTCGGATTCACGAACCTATATTAAGTATATATATTTATATGTTGGTCAATATCTGTGTAACAATGTAGGTCAAGTCGTAGTGTATCACAATCCTAATGCTCGAGACCGACATGCAAAAGTCAACAAAAGTCAACTTGACCCAAAATGACTTCCAAAATCTATACATGTTTATTATATAATTTATATATAGTAGTTTTATATATTTAAATATATTTATCAGATCTTATTATACTAAATAATACAAGTCATTTATTAATAAATAAAAATTTATATTAAAATTCATATATGATAAAAATATACTTTTATATATCTCAAGTAATAAAATTTATAAAATTCACTTAATATCATAAAAATATAGTGGTATGTATTATTAATGTAATTACATTACGTGTGGTAAAAATATCTTTGTACGCATATTTATTTGATAAAATAATATTGATAATAATGATAATGATAAAAATAATAAAATGATAGTTTCAATAAAAATATTAATTTTTAGTAATAAAGATAATTTTAGCAATAACATCAACTGATAACAGTTATAATAACCGTTTTAATAATAATATTAAAATTAATGATAATTCAGTTGACCATATCTTTTAATCCGTTCATCGAAACCACACGATTTCTAAATGAAAAGTTATTAATTTTTTTCTTCAGCTTTTCAACGACATGCATATCATATAACTTATCTCAGTAGCATATGTATCAAATTCGTGATTTATCATAAACTATTTAACGATGAAACTAAGCATACAAACATGCATAATCATATATACTCGAGCACTAGTCAGGGATAACTATTAATATAGAAAAGATAAGATATGAATGCTCACGTATCAATATTGTGATTCAATATTGCAGGAAAGTACGTAGACGCAACGAAAATGATAAACGTTAGGTTGACCTCACGAGCAATACCCTCGATCAATACCCATAACCTTCATAGCTATAACCCATAATTTCCTTAGCTCTATCCCATTTGAAAACTTATTTTGAAATCGTCTGAATATAACTCCGTCGTAGTATTTTATGTATACTAATAATATCTTGAAATAATACTAAGTAAATATATATATATATATGTAATTCGATTGAGAGAGTTTAGAGAAATATATTTTCAAGTTTCTATGAAATAATGAAACCTATTGAATTCTATTTATAATAGATTTTTGAATTATTAAAGTGAATTATTAAAGTATGAATTATTAAAGTGAATTATTAAAGTATGAATTATTGAAGTGAATTATTAAAGTATGAATTATTAAAGTGAATTATTAAAGTATGAATTATTAAAGTGAATTATTAAAGTATGAATTATTAAAGTGAATTATTAAAGTATGAATTATTAAAGTGAATTATTAAAGTATGAATTATTAAAGTTAAAGTAAAGTAAAAGTAAAGTAAATGTAAAGTTAAAGTATAGTAAAAGTATAAAACTATGTACATATAATACGCGTATAAAAAATATATATATAATATTAATTTAAATCGTTTTATATATTTAATAAAATAAAATATAAATATCGTTATCTTTATCATACTGGTTAAGTATTGAGTTGTCAAAAAGAATAGATTTCTTAAATCACAGTGGACCTCATAACATATGCCCGTAATCATATCATAATGTATCTGATAATTCAATTATTTGATATTATCTCTTAATTCTGTCGATAAATATATCGATACAAATATGTTCATGTAAAGTATCATATATCTAATACTTTGTTAATGTTTTCAGTTAATATTATATATTATATATACATATCTATATACACATAATTGTTCGTGAATCGTCGAACACGGTCAAAGGGTAATTGATTACGTGAATGTAGTTCCAAACTTTTTGAGATTCAACATTACAAATTCTGCTTATCGTGTCGGAAACATATAAAGGTTAAGTTTAAATTTGGTCGGAAATTTCCGGGTCGTCACAATAAGGTTGTACATAATGTTTCAAATATTGTACATATGGTCATGAGGTGTTTTATTATAAGAATGTACATAATGCTTCAAATATTGTACATATGATTATAGAGGTGTTTTATCATAAGGTTGTACATAATGTTTCATGTATTATATAATTAATATGTTAATATTATTATTAAATACAATTAATTATGACATTATCATTATATAGATCTAGTAGATACTATAGATAGATTTTTAGTAAATAGTTATATTTTAATTCTAAATTTATTAAGATTGATGACATCATCCATATTTTTATAAATGGAAAGTTTTAGCAAAATGAAGAGTTAAATTGTGAAATGATGACATTATCATTTTAGAGATTTAATAGAAGTTATAGATTTATACATATTATAAAGCACGTGCATTTATGTTAACGTGTTATCTCCTGATTAATTCTGCCACATGTCATTCTATCGCTTCTTCCCATATATATTTTGATCTTCTCAAATCTATGATCACATGAAACATAGGTGCCAATTTTTTTAAAGCAAGCGTACTACAACAACAATAAACCCAATCCTACAAAAATGGGGCATGTGAGAGGTAAGATGTAGACAAACCTTCATTTATCCTAGAAGAGTATACAAGTATACAACCAATCCATGCCTTAAGCATGTACAACATGGACTATGTATAATGCCTAAACTAGGACTATATTACAATTTACATGAGCACTACCCATATTACATATCTACATATAAATGATGCAAATAACCCAGACTATTTATAAACTCAAATATGATGGAGCCAACAACCAGTGTTACCTATCAAGTTTGATTTTTCGAACACGAAAGTGGATCCACTAAAAAAAGTTTACCCAGACTATTTATAAACTCAAATATGATGAAGGAGCCAACAACCAGTGTTACCTATCAAGTTTGATTTTTCTAACACGAAAGTGGATCCAATTTATAAATCACCTTTAAGGCCATTGACTGATACCACCATTTGTCTTTGACTATCTTTTGGTTTCGATTTTTCCATATGAATACCCGCATACCCATTCTATTGCTTGCCAAAGAAAATTTCTTCATCTTGCATTCATGAACCAATTTTTTTTTCACGGAAAGTGTCTTTGATACATAAGTTAGTTACATTCTCGGGTCCACGTCAATTACCTTCTCCAAATTACCCCTGCTTGTTTGCATAAATTTAGAGAATGCTCTATTGATTTGATCTCATCATCGTAAGTAGGACATCTCACTGTGTCTATGTCAATACCTCTCTTATCCAATTTTACACGAACCGGAAGTCTTTATAATTTTCCATCCAAATGAAAACTCCAATTATATGTGGTAATATCTTATTCCTCGTTGTTTCCGTGTCATTTTCGCCTCCTGCAAATTCCATTCCATCGATAAAGATTGCTAGTCTTTTAGTGGTGAAATTTTCCTTCGGATCGCAAGTGTTTTGGTGGTGAATCTGCCCTTGGGATCGCAAGTATTTTAAGACCACAAGCTTGGCTTGTAACAAAGCTACAATTTTGTTTGAAACATAGCAGAAATTTATCAGAATCCGTAAAGTATAAAAATAATCTGCAATCGAAAAGTATACTTACCAATGGCAAACTGTACACAACAAAATTGCAACCAACTTCAACAATTACCCCATTAAGAAACGACGAAATATTTGGGTTTCACACGGTAACAAAAGTTAAAAAAAATCGACGATTGCAGATGAGACTATACATGGGAGAAGGTTGGAAAACAATTTTTGGTGTAATTAAAAAAGTAAGTAAATTTGAAATAAGCATTTTAATTTTAACATTATCGATGAGATGATTAAAAATACTATGCCTAAACTAGGACTATATTACAATTTACATGAGCACCACCCAGATTACATATCTACATATAAATGATGCAAACAACCCAGACTATTTATAAACTCAAATACGATGCATGAGCCAACAACAATTGTTAGCTGTCAAGTTTGATTTTTCGAACACGAAAGTAGATCCACCCAAATTTTTTTATATAAATCTCGTTTAAGGCTATTGACCGTACCACCATTTTTCTTTAATATCTTTGGGTTTCGGTTTTTCCATATGAATACCCGCATGCCCATTCTATTGCCTGCCAAAGAATATTTTCCTATCTTTCGTTGATGAACCGAATTTTTTTCACAGAAAGTGTCTTTGATACATAAGTTAGTTAAATTCCCAAGTCCACACTAATTGTATACCTTCTCCCAAATACTCATGGCTTGTTTGCACAAAATGAGAGAATGCTCTATTGATTTGATCCTGTCATCACAAGTATGCCATCTCACCGTGTCTAAGTCAATATCTCTCCAATCTAATTCTACACGAACCGAAAGTCTTTTTAATTTTTCCCCAAAATGAAACTCCAGGTTTATGTGGTAATATCTTGTTCCTCCTTGTTTCCGTGACATTTACGCCTCCAGCAAATTCCATTCCATCGATTAAGATCGCTAGTCTTTTAGTGGTGAAATTTCCCTACGGATCGCAAGTCTTTTAGTGGTGAATCTACCCTTCAGATCGCAAGTATATTAAGACCGTAAGCCTGGATGGTAACAAAGCTGCAATTTTGTTTGAAGCATTGCAGAAATTTATCAAAATCCGTAAAATATAGCAATAAACTGCAATCGAAATGTATACTTAGCAGTGGCAAACTGCACACAACAAAACTGCAACCAACTTCGGTGATTACCCTATTAAGAAACGACGAAATATTAGGGTTTCAGACGGTAACAAACCTTAGAAAAAAATCAACGGTTGCAGATCGGACTATACATGGGAGAAGGTTGGAAAGCAATTTTTTATGTGATTAAAAATATGTAAAAATTGAAATAATCATTTTAATTCTAACAATATTGATTAGATACTTGAAAATAAAAGATTGTTTAAAAAACCTACTTAATTAGGTAAATGTAACACATCACAAACACATCTAAAAAACAAACGAACACATAGGGGAAGAAAGGAATGCGATAAGCAATGTGTATAATGACTATTTAGCTCCAATGTGAACAGTAAACCTGTTTCTAGTTTTAGTAGTTGGTTAGTTCATATACTTACTCCTAAACAAATTTGGGCTTAAAATTTTGAATGATTTAGTGTTTTAGTAACATCCCTGTTGTACCAAAATACACCCTTCCCAGTGTTGTGCACAACAGCCTGATCGCACCATATTCACACTCATGCGATCTCCATATGTAAGATCACATTGCAAAACTCGAAGATAAAGATTTTTGATGTATTTTTTTCAAACAAAATAAACCAATGGTTCAGGAGAACATGGCACTAACGCACGAGATAGCGGCTTGACACAACCGAAACATTTTCACAAAAATAATCGAGTTTAGCAGATGAAAATTGTTTGTTACAAGGTTTACAACCGTTGAGAGCATGCATAGGATAGAACGTTAATCTGCTTTCGAAAGGAGTTCTCGGACATTGTTCTACTTCGAACATTGTTATATCTTTTTTTTCCTCTTTCCCTAAATGTGATCTCTTAATTCTTTAATGTAACGACCCTACTTTTGAAATGTCTCGTTCATATTGATTATAAACGTTCCATATTAATTGATTTCGTTGTGAGGTTTTGACCTCTATATGAGACGTTTTTCAAAGACTGCATTCGTTTTTAAAACAAATCATAACCTTTTTTTTATTGACAAGGTTAAAAGGACACCACCTAGATTATCAGAAATGATAATCTAAAAATATCACACTTACACACTACCAATACATATTGGTTTACAATTTACAATATTAATATGTTACAACAAAGTAAATCTCGAATGCCGTTTTAAACAATATTATACAAGCATGCTGACATCAAATCTTGTCCATATATTAGCATGCAACAGCGGAAGCTCTTAATAATCACCTGAGAATAAACATGCTTTAAACGTCAACAAAAATGTTGGTGAGTTATAGGTTTAACCTATATATCAAATTGTAATAATAGACCACAAGATTTCATCTTTCAATAACATGCAATCTGCATAAAAATCATTCGTATGGTTGAACACCTGGTAACCGACATTAACAAATGCATCTAGAATATACCCATATATAAATATCGAAGTACTAAAGCAGTTCAAATTCTCTGACTGGGGCTTGTCAATGGCCCATAGATCTATCTTTAGGATTCGCGTCAATTGGTGGCAATTATAATAAATACCAATTCTTAGGTTACCAAGTTCAACAAGGGCGATATCCGGTATAACTATTCAACATAGAATGTAGTTTCAATACTTGTGTCTATTTTGTAAATCATTTTCAAAACTGCATGTATTCTCATCCCAAATATTAGATTTTAAAAGTGGGACTATAACTCACTTTCACATATTTTTACTTCGTCGGGAAGTAAGACTTGGCCACTGGTCGATTCACGAACCTATAACAAATATGTACATATATATCAAAGTATGTTCAAAATATATTTACAACATTTTTAATACGTTTTAATGTTTTAAGTTTATTAAGTCAGCTGTCCTCGTTAGTTACCTACAACTAGTTGTCCACATTTAGATGTACAGAAAAAATAAAGAAATATATATTATCTCGAATCAATCCACGACCTCGTGTATACAAGCCTCAGGCTAGATCACAACTCAAAGTATATATAATATTTTAGAATCAACCTCAACCCTGTATAGCAAACTCTAACATTACTGCATATAGAGTGTCTATGGTTGTTCCGAAATATATATATAGAAGGGTCGATATGATATGTCAAAACATTGTATTCGTGTCTATGGTATCCCAAGATTACATAATATATTAGAATACATGTATAATACAATATGATTTAGCTAGGATATGATTAATATAGATTTGTTACCAATTTTCACGTAGCTACAATCAAGAAAAATTAACCAATCTTGTTTTACACATAACTTCTTCGTTTTAAATCCGTTTTGAGTGATTCAAGTTGCTATGGTTTCATATTGAACTTATGTTTATGAATCTAAACAGAAAAAGTATAAGTTTATAGTCGAAAACATAGGTTACAAGTCGTTTTTGTAAAGGTAGTCATTTCAGTCGAAAGAACGACGTCTAGATGACCATTTTGGAAAACATACTTCCACTTTGAGTTTAACCATGATTTTTGGATATAGTTTCATGTTCATAAGAAAAATCATTTTTCCAGAAGAACAACTTTTAAATCAAAGTTTCTCATAGTTTTTAATTGTAACATCCCGTTTTCCTCGGATATGACTTAAGGTGCGTAATTAACCTCGTGTACGTTTATTATTGCATCTATGATCGTTTATTTTAGTTTAATGTGTGAAAATATTGGAAAATGGTTTGATCAGGCCTTCTGTCATGTCTGAGTAAGTTTCATCGCGTCCTGGTGCATCGCGATACGCGACAAAGTGGGCTGGAACGCGACAGCTCCAGAACCCCCAGTTCTGTCGAGGTTATCACGTTCTGTTGTAGTTTGTCGCGTTTGGGCGTCGCGTTATGCGACAGGTTGTCGCGAAACGCGACAGATGTCGCTGTTTGACAAATTTGACCCAATTTAAATGGCATCTTTGAGGGTGTTTAAGAAAACTGATAAATGAGTTATCCTAACTCATTTAACACATCTTCACCTACACCACATTCAATTTTAGAGAGAGAGAGTTAGGGTTTAGTGAGAAAAAGCTCACTTGAAAAAGAAGGAGACCAAATCTCACCCGAATTCAAGTTTTAAAGTTGTTCCCTACGTCTCTAGCTACGTTGTGATTGTGTTGGTAAGTTTTAACTCTATGTTTTGAGTTTTGATTAGTTTAAGCTAGGGTTTGGTTCATGTGGCGTATGTATGACCCATTTGAGGGTAAAATGGGTGAATTTGGGTTATGTTATTGTTATGAAATCCTAATGGCCACAATCTAGGGTTTTGGCCTTGTGATTTGAGGTTGTAAGTGTCAATTGGTGTTGTTAGTTACTAATGCACTTTAAGATTTATGAAAGAAGTGTTAATGGGTAAGTTTGACTTGATTGTGAGTCTAAGTAATATAAAATGGGTCAAAATGTACTAGTTGACCTAATTAGATAAAATGGGTATGGATTACCTTAAGTTTTGTGCTAATTGAAGTTAATAGACTTTAATTCACTAGTCTTAGTGATTAAAGTCGAGTCTTGGCCATTTATGGGCGGTTGTGTGTAGTTGAGTCATTTAATGCAAATTGGGTCATTAAATGCTCAAGTGAGAGTATTGTGGTTAATCCCACTAGTTGTGAAATTGAATGTGCACTTAATGATTTAGGTACATTGTGTTGAAGCTCGGAAGTGCTAAATCATCATCCTTGTGACAATGTGAGTGGAATAATTATATATGCATGTATATGATTTATTTGCTTGTGGGGTATGGGTTAAAGTTCGATGTTGACGATACCATACCCTAGAGTATATTGTGATGTTGATGAGGGTTTAAAGTTCATTGTTGACGATACCTCATACGTATGGAATTAAAGTTCGATGTTGACGATGCCATACGATTATTGTAGTGACATTGATGAGGGTTTAAAGTTCGTTGTTGACGATACCTCATATGTGGGTTTAAAGTTCGGTGTTAACGATACCACATTAATGTAGGCGAATGGGATTTAAGTTCGATGTTGACGATACCATTCGTTGGGCTAGCCTTGGGATCTTGAGTACTATGGATGTTGTGAACATCATCGTTATATTTGTGTTTTAGCATAATGTATTGTTGTGTTATATGCTATTGTTATACTAGCCTTGTTATCGTGGTGCTTAGCATTATACATGTGAAAGGTATGCTAATTATGTAACTAGTATGTATGCGGATTTGGTAAGTGTTTGCAAGTAAGTAGGTTATATATATGTATGTATAATTGTTGCACTCACTAAGCCTTGCTTACCCTCTCGTTGTTTACCATTTTATAGGTTTCGGCTTGGACAAGGGTAAGGGCATACGTTTGGACTAGTGGTCTCCCGCTTATGTTGTCGGGGGGTGATTGTGGTGTTAGCTTTTGAAGATTGGACAAACGTTTTGGGTAGTTTAGCCCCAAACCATGCTCGAGTGTCGTTTAGATTGTAGGGGGTCAAACTTGTATTGAACTTAATTAATGGCCTTCGTGCCTTTTGTAAACATTTAAATTGTTGTACGTTTAAATGGAACTCGTAGAATGGTTTACATATTTAATTGGCGCATAAATGTGTATTATACAAAAAAAAAAAAATTTATCGTATGGAATACGGGTTGGGTTGTTACAAGTGGTATCAGAGCATGGTCTAAGGGATTTAGGCGAATTGAGATAGGTACCTAGACTTGGGCTTTATTGTGTGAGCGCTTTATGCGGGACTTGTAGGACTTTGGGTCTAATCGGGAATTATTAGTGCCTTGGTTTATGTGAACTAACCTTGTGCTAATTGTTTTGTATTGTGTTTAGCAATCATCAAGCAAGATGGACGTTGTACTAGCGAGTTAATGCGACGTGCTCGCATAACAACGATTAGCTACCGTTGTTACGAGTGCAAATCGTGTCAAACGAGTAATGTACGACGATTGTTGAGCAAGATGGGGTAGTGTAGTACGCATGTATATACTTACGTGTTATGCTTTTTGTTCATGGTTTAACCCTTTCCGTTTTATAGAATGAAGACAAGAAACGGTCCCGATCATGATAACGGAAGTACGAGCAAGGACGCCGAGTTTTCGGCTAAGGTTGAGGCCGTCTTTAAAAAGTTGAAAGCGGATTTTCTTACGGACGTCCAAAAGGTCTTCCAAGATTCGGTCGATGGACAAGTGACCGATTTGATAAATGAACGAATGAAGGCCACTATCGAAGAGGCTCTTGAAGCTAGAAACATTTACCCTCGTGGTGAAGGAGGTGAAGGAAGACGGGACTTCCACTACAAAAATTTCAAGGATACTCAACCTCCGATGTTTAATGGGGTGAGGGATCCATTGAAAAGCACTTGTTGGATTTCCGATATCGAGGGAGCTTTCCGTATCGCGGAATGTCCTCCCGAGAAGAAGACGAGATATGGGTCTAGCATGTTGCGTGAAGAAGGAAAGTTGTGGTGGGACGATAAAATCAATTTATATGGTGTAGAGCAATGCATGAGCTTGACATGGGAGGAGTTTAAGAAGGAATTCTTCCAAGAATACCGAACTTCTTCCGACCTTGATAGAATCTGGGACGAGTTGCATCATTTACAACAAGGTTCGATGGACATGGTTACTCTCAAGTCTACCTTTTTGGAAAAGACTCGTTTTTGCCTGGAATACGTTGGTGACGATCACAAGCTAATGAAAGATTTCTACCGTACTTTGACTGACGAGTTCAAGGGTAAGATTAGTCGGGTAATGGCTAAGACTTTTGAAGAGCTATACGAGTTGGCTCGGGGTTTTGAGCCGGAGGTTCCAAGGAAAAGCGATTTCACTTTTTCAAAAAGAAAGTTTGAAGGTTCGAGTTATTCGAATTTTTCAAACAAAAAGAACAAGAACAAAAGGGGTTCTAAAAATGTCAATAGTGTGAAGAAGGGCGCTACCGGTGGTTTCGGGAACTTTGTCCCTACTTGCTACAATTGTGGGGTACGTGGACATATGGCACGGGACTGTCCGAAGCCAAATTCAACAAACAAGCTCACTTGTTTTAATTGCAACAAAGAAGGACACCGAAAGTCAGAGTGTCCCGATTTGAACAACGATAATGTTAAAAGGCTAGAGAAGGCGGCGGGTACGGCTCGAGGGCGAAACTATTTGATGACTAACGACGAAGCCAAGCAATCCAACGAAGTTGTCTCAGGTACTTTCTTGGTTAATTCCAATCCGGCAAGGATTCTTTTTGATAGCGGTGCAAATTTGTCGTTTGTGTCCCCAAAATTTGTGCCTAAACTTGATAGACCGTTAGCTAAGTTAAGTCATCTGGTAGAAGTCGAAATAGCGGACGACAAGGTAGTGCTAGTGGTTGATGTGTGTAAAAATTGTGATGTTGTTTTTGGTGCCGAAAACTTTAAAATTGATCTTATCCCTATGACTTTGGGCGATTTTGATATCGTTGTTGGTATGGATTGGCTCGATCGAAATAGAGCCGATATTGCATGCCATGAAAAGTTTATACATGTGAAGACCCCAAGTGGGGGAGAGTTGATTATTCATGGCGATAGACGAAGAAGACTTGTGCCGATATGTTCTTTTGCACGGGCACGTCGTTTTCTTGTTAGTGGTGGCTTGGCTTTTCTTGCCCATGTTGTTGATACTCGTGATGAGCCACCACCTATTGATGAAATTCCGGTGGTTAGTGATTTCAAAGATGTTTTCCGGATGAGTTACCGGGTGTTCCGGCGGAAAAACAAGTTGAATTTCGCATTGAGTTGGTTCCGGGAGCTACTCCCATTGCTAAATCACCTTATCGTTTAGCACCAACGGAAATGCAAGAGTTGTTAAATCAAACCCAAGAGTTGCTTGAGAAGGATTTTATTCGACCGAGTGCTTCGCCGTGTGGCGCTCCGGTTTTATTCGTGAAAAAGAAGGATGATAGTATGCGGATGTGCATCGATTACCGGGAGTTGAATAAAGTGACGATCAAAAATCGTTATCCATTGCCTAGGATTGACGATTTGTTTGACCAACTCCAAGGTGCGACGTACTTCTCAAAGATTGACCTACGGTCCGGCTATCACCAAATGCGGGTCCGTGAGGAAGATATTGAGAAAACGGCTTTTCGAACGCGTTATGGGTATTTTGAGTTCGTAGTTATGCCTTTTGGTCTTACGAATGCACCGGCGGCATTCATGGATCTTATGAACCGAGTGTGCCAACCTATGTTGGACAAGTCAGTGATTGTGTTCATTGACGACATACTAGTCTACTCGAAGAGTATGAACGAACATGAACGTCATTTGCATGAAGTATTGAAGACGTTACGAAAGGAGAAGTTGTATGCCAAGTTCTCCAAATGTGAATTTTGGCAAAGGGAGGTTCAATTCCTTGGCCATATTGTGAACAAAGATGGTATTCAAGTAGATCCGGGGAAGATAGAGACGGTGAAGAGTTGGAGACAACCGACTACGCCTACGGAGGTCCGACGTTTTCTCGGTTTGGCCGGTTATTATCGTCGATTTATCCAAGACTTTTCTAAGATCGCTTCTTCATTGACGAAGTTGACAAGGAAGAATGCGGGATTTAATTGGGAGAACGAGCAAGAAATTGCTTTTCAATTGCTAAAAGATAAGTTGTGTCAAGCTCCGGTTTTGGTTTTGCCGGAAGGGGTGGAAGACATGACGGTTTATTGTGATGCTTCGTTAAATGGACTCGGGTGTGTTCTAATGCAAAGAGGTAAAGTCATCGCTTATGCCTCTCGGCAATTAAAGGAACACGAGACGAGATATCCGACTCATGATCTTGAGTTGGCGGCGGTTGTGCATGCGTTGAAAATTTGACGCCATTACTTGTATGGTGTCAAGTGTACGATTTATTCGGATCATAAGAGTTTGAAACATCTCTTTAATCAACGAGATTTGAATTATCGTCAACGTAGGTGGATGGATGTGGTAAAAGACTATGATTGTGAGATACTTTATCATCCGGGTAAGGCGAATGTGGTCGCAGATGCGTTAAGTCGAAAGAGTCATCACCCGGCGTTACGATTGGGATTGTTACGTATGATTATTACTAACGATTTTCTTGAAAAACTCGGCATGATTCAAATAGAGGCTTACGTTCACAACAAGCATGCGGAGCGAATTGTGGGACAATCGGAGTTCATTACTATGGGCTCGCGGGGTTTGTTGTCTTTTCAAGGAAGAGTGTGGGTGCCTAAGATGGGAGATTATCGACGAGTGCTACTTGATGAAGCACATAAGTCAAAGTATTCCATTCATCCAGGCGCAACGAAAATGTATCTTGATTTAAGGGAAGATTATTGGTGGCCGGGCATGAAAAGTGATGTTATGAAGTATGTTGAGCAATGCGTCACGTGTTTGCAAGTTAAGGCCGAGCACCAAAAGCCGTATGGTAAGTTACAACCGTTAGAAATCCCGAAATGGAAATGGGAGCACATTACCATGGATTTCATCACAAAGTTACCTAAAACGGCGAGAACCCAGTTTGATTCGATTTGGGTTATAGTTGATCGACTGAAGAAGAGTGCTTTGTTTCTTCCCATTAAGGAAGCGATATCGTCGGAGACCTTGGCTAAGTTGTTTATCAAGGAAGTCTTCTCTTGACACGGCATTCCTATATCGATTGTTTCAGATCGAGATACTCGTTTTACATCTCGGTTTTGGGAAAAGTTTCACGAAGACATGGGCACGCAACTGAAGTTGAGCACGGCGTATCATCCTCAAACGGACGGTCAAACCGAACGTACGAATCAAACTTTGGAAGATATGTTACGAGCATGTATTATCGATTTTGGTGGTAATTGGGACGAGCACTTACCTTTGGTGGAATTCTCGTACAATAATAGTTATCATACTAGTATTGGGATGCCACCTTATGAGATGCTTTATGGGCGCAGATGTCGAACCCCTATTTGTTGGGGTGAAGTGGGACAAAAGGAAATCGGGAGTACCAATTTGGTGTTAGAGACGAAAAGCAAGATTGATGTGATTCGAGAGCATTTGAAAAAGGCTCAAGATAGGCAAAATTCGTATGCCGACAAGCGTAGACGAACGATCGAATTTCAAGAAGGTGACATGGTGATGCTTAAGGTTTCACCATGGAAAGGTATTATTCGATTCCGGAAATGAGGAGAGTTAGCTCCTCGGTTTATTGGACCATTTAAGGTTTTAGCTCGTGTTGGCTGAAAGGACCCGTCCTAATCTATCCGGATAAAGTCCACATCGATTATAAACGATTCACAATAGTTGATTACATCGTGAGGTATTTGACCTCTATATGATACATTTTACAAATATTGCATTCGCTTTTAAAAGACATACTTTCATTACATCGAAAGTTGACGGCATGCATACCATTTCATAAAATATCTAACTATAATTGACTTAATAATAATCTTGATGAACTCAACAACTCGAATGCAACGTCTTTCGAAATATGCCATGAATGACTCCAAGTAATATCTATAAAATGAGCAAATGCACAGCGGAAGATTTCTTTCGTACCTGAGAATAAACATGCTTGAAAGTGTCAACCAAAAGGTTGGTGAGTTCATTAGTTTAACATAAATAATCATTTCATAATTTTAATAGACCACAAGATTTCATATTCCATTTCTCGTAAACATACGTCCCATGCATAACGACAAAAATATCATTCATATGGATTGAACACCTGGTAACCGACCTTAACATATGCATATAAGAATATCCCCATCATTCCGGGATCCTTCTTCGGACATGATATAAATTTCGAAGTACTAAAGCATCCGGTACTTTGGATGGGGCTTGTTGGGCCCGATAGATCTATCTTTAGAGTTCGCGTCAATTAGGGTGTCTGCTCCCTAATTCTTAGATTACCAGACTTAATAAAAAGGGCATATTCGATTTCGATAATTCAACCATATAATGTAGTTTCAATTATTTGTGTCTATTTCATAAAACATTTATAAAAATTGCGCATGTATTCTCAGCCCAAAAATATAAAGGGTAAAAAGGTAAATGAAACTCACGCATATAAATATTGTAAAACAGTTAATAAAGCATTTGCATGTATTCTCAGCCCAAAAATGTAATGAGTAAAAAGGGATCAAATGAAACTCGCGCATATAAATATTGTAAAACAGTTAATAAAGCATTTGCATGTATTCTCAGCCCAAAAATGTATATAAAAATGGAATAATGAAACTCACAATACTGTATTTTGTAGTAAAAATACATATGACGTCATTTGAACAACCGAACAACGCAGGTTTGGCCTCGGATTCACGAACCTATATTATTTGTATATTTATTAATATTCTTAGTTGTAATTGAACGCATATATATATATATATATATATATATATATATATATATATATATATATATATATATATATATATATATATATATAAATGTATTAGTTATATCATTTTTATGTTAATAATATATATACATATATATGTTCATTTTGTATATATATAAAAATATTAAATTTTGTTATGTTATATGTATTATATATATATATATATATATATATATATATATATATATATATATATATATATATATATATATATATATATATATATATATATATATCATTTATATATTAATTGTAATAGTAGTCAAAATAATATTAATAGTGGTAAAAAAATAGTAATAATTATAATTATAATACTTAATATGATAATGTTAATAATTCTATTAATGATAATAATAATAATATTAATAATTATAACTGTAAAAATATTAATTTTTACTGTAAATGATAGTTTTAATAAAAGTAATAACTTTGAAAACTTTAAAATATAATGATACTTTACTTTGATAATATAATGATGATAATAATAATAACAGTGTTAGTAATAATAAATTTTATCATAACATCGTGTTAAATTTGTAATCTATACCTATAGTTCCAATAATTTAAAGTTATAACCAATTTCATAACATTTAATAATAATAATAATAATAATAATAATAATAATAATAATAATAATAATAATAATAATAATAATAATAATAATAATAATAATAATAATAATAATAATAATAATAATAATAATACTTTTCCTAAATGATATTTATAGAAATGATATTCTTTAACAATAAAGATAACAACAATAATATCAATGATGTTAATAATAATCATAATAATATCAAATAATACCTTAGGAGTATTAAAAAGAAATAAGCTACCTAGGGCGGGACTCGAACCCGCGACCTCCTATTATCTCACAAGCACCCATAACCATTTGATCCAACACGATTTATTAAAATTATTATAACCATGATTTTATTTAACTCGTCTAATCTCAGCTCGGCCTAACAATTCTTCGACCCAACATACAATGGGATAAGGATTCGGCCCAATAAATAATTACTTAAGCTCCATGGGCCTGACTTGAAGAACTAATTCTTGCTAGAAAAGAGAAAAAAAATATGACTGCACCAGGTGGGAATTGAACTCAGGACCCCTCGTTAACACACTACTCTCCTAACCATTCCAATATCCATGCATTTCTGATTTTATTTTACCACTTAATATATATAAGCCGTTTTAGTCCGGTACTTTTTCTTCTTCTTCTTTATAACATCATCATCTAATAACTATCATCATCATTGTATCCTATTATCATATCATAATCGACGTTCATCAATCGGATATCCATCATCATCAATTTTTTTATCATATCACGAATAATGTCATTATCATTACACAACATCATCATCACTTTCATAATCATATACTTCCCACCATGAAAGAAAAAAAAAATAAATGTCTCCATAAGTGGCCTACTTCCTTTATCTATGTCGGCCAACTAATTAACTCCACTAATTATTGGGTAACTTTCTTATTAATATACCATATCTATGTTGCTCAACATATTTTCATATTCTAACATTTTCATTTACATTAGCGTACCCAATAAAAGAAAACGATAAAGTAATATAAATGATGGTGGTGGCGGTCAGTGGCTTGAACAGAATAGGATCGAACTGGTAGTAGCAGTGATAGTTCGACAGAAATGATATAGAAACGCATGCGTAATGTAGCAGAAGTGAAGGAAGAAGAAAAAAAAATTAATAATATGGTGATGGTGGTTTGGTCTAAATAACAAAAACAAGTTACCAGGTATTAGCAGCATGGTGTTTGATTGTTGTTGTGGTGGTCTTAGTGATCGAAAATCAATGCAATAACAGGAATAGATCGAGATGATGGGTGGTAATGGTTTTTCTTGTAGGGTTCCAATAATTTAGCTGGGAATCGTTTAAAATAGAAGGAGACAATTGCAATAGCAAGATGATTAAGATTTGATGTGTGATCAAAATAGAAAACAAAAGGAAATAGCATGCAGCAGGAGGTTATACAAAGGTGATGGAGGTTATTGTAGTTGAGCCTTGGTGGTGATGATTAATTTTAGATTTGAAGATGGTAGTGGTCATTGTTTGAAAGGTGGTAATAATACCTACAAGCGAATCGGAGATGGTGTTTGTTTGATGCTGTTTAATGACGGCGATTGATGGGTGATTGTAATGAAGATGTAAGGTTGTTGATATACTAAAGAAAAGAAAAAGAAACGTTTGATTTCATTCCATATATCAGTGTATATATATGTATATATATAATTAGATATTAGATATTAGATTGATAGATAATGATATATATAAAAATAGATAGAAATTGATAGATTGAGATAGGTAACAGTAAGTAAGTGATCAAATTCATTGATTGAAGGATGTGTTTGATATTTGCTAGCTTGATTTGACGGGTAACAGTAAGCTAGACAGGAAGAATCAATTAAAAGGGAAAAATAACAAACAGACAATGGAATATATCTGATTTGTACGATCCTGATATCTATAATTATCAAGAAAACAAAATTTGTTAAGCTTGAAAGTGATTTCTAATTGAATTCAATAATTTATTTATGCTGTTAGATGTATTTGATATCAATAATAAATAAGTATAATTATAATACATTTATTAATATTAGAAGTAATAAAAATTACAAATACTAATAGTAATAGAAATAATAATAATACTATTAACAATAATAAGATTAATAATAATAATATTAATCATAATATTGAAATTATACTAATATTGATAAAAGTAATAATGATAATAATTTTAAATGGAAATGGTTATTTTTTAGTAATTATAATAATATATTAATTTAATTGTATAAATTTTTTATATATATAATCATATTCATTATACTTTTATTAATATTTATAATAACCATATTAATATAGTAATTACATATACAGATTTTAATATTCAACTTATTGATTATGTAATACCTAATAATTATATAATATATATAATAATATATACTAAATAATTAATATTTATACATTTTAGTATATACATATAACCATTAATTATGTATATTAATCATATATATATATATACATTCATTTTAATAACCATTTAATAATTTTTTTTTCTTTTACATTCTTAATTCTACTTAGTTAAATTGTATTTTATTATTTAAATTATTATATTTATACTTTTGTTATATTATTTACACATACATGTGTAAACATTTATTTACATACAATTGTTCGTGAATCGTCGGGAATAGTCAAAGGTTAAATGAATTCATAAAACAGTTCAAAATTTTTGAGACTCAACATTACATACTTTGCTTATCGTGTCGAAATCATATAAAGATTGAGTTTAAATTTGGTAGGAAATTTCCGGGTCGTCACAGTACCTACCCGTTAAAGAAATTTCGTCCCGAAATTTGAGTGAGGTGGTCATGGTTAACAATAAAAATGTTTTCATGACTAATATGAGCTGATAAATAGAGTTATCATCATTACAGAATAATACAGATAAAATAACTCGATTATTCGAAAAGCACGAATGAAACTATCATGAGAGAGGTCCCAACGGGCATCGTCCACCTTCGCCCAAAAACTTGCCCAAATTTTTAGCCGTTAGTAAGAAAAAAAAAAAATTCCAACGGCTATCCCAACGGTCACTTTTACACTATAAAAAAACACCAACTATATACTTCATTTTATACACTCAAACATATATTTCTTTTATATTTCTACCTTTCTCAAAATCAAAATCAAACACTCCCAAACTGCAAAATGTTAACACTTCCCCCAATGATTGTTTCATTCGATGTTCATTACGGAGGTGATTTCCGTAATCAAATGAAGGAATATAAGTGGGGTGATAGTATTTCGTTTGAAGATATCGACATTCATGATGTTGGTATACAAGACTTGCTATCCTTTCTGAAGGAAAAAGTTCCGTGTGAATTCACGTCTGTGTTCTTTTATAAAGACGATTATGATGCGGATTGTAGGACATGTTTTCTGTGTACCGATGATCAATGGTACTTTATAAAAGATACCATTGAAGATCGCGGTAAACGCATTTCTTTGTATGCGGTTCTTGAAGATGAAGAGACGTTGGGTTATCGTTACCTCGATGAATCAGCTGAAGCAGCAGTTGAGGCATCAAGAGAAATACCGATGTCTCCAGAGTACCTCACGGATGGTGAGATGATTGGTGAATGCTACTTTGCAGATGACAATTGATGACGACGAGTAGTTTGATTGTAATCTTTTAAATTTTTAATTGTCGTGATGTTTTAATTTTTAATTATTGTAATTTCAGTGTTTTTGTTGAGTTTTATATCTTTCTTTATGTTTCGAAGCTCTTCGTCTTTTTAATCTCCTCTTGATCTCTAGTAAAAAGAGTAATGGTCTAGAATTTGTAAGTATGGAGTTTCGAATGAATTTAATGTTATAATCAAGAAAGAACGTAATAGCACGATTTGATTCGTCAAATTACCAGAATCATTGAGAATAGAGCTATCAAGAATATACTTTCTTGATATGTTCAGAAGTTAATTAGAATGAAAGAGTTATGTAACATGACACATGATGGTGGTATGATCTACTGTGAACCATCATGTCCCATTAGAACTCAGCATGACTTACTGTAATATAATCACGTTGATCAAGTGTCATTATATTATACTAAATCATGCATCAGTTCCCAACATTACTTCAATAACATTCATATTTTAAGCTCAAAAGTTTATAGAATATAGAAACTAACAGTTTCTATATGATGTAACAATGATAGCACGAAGAGATAAATGATTTCAGATAGTATTAGTTATAAAAATATATTCAGAAATATCGAAGATATTTATAATGAAAGATACGATAATATCTTTGAATATCTAAGATCAGAGGATGATGGAGACTATTGCCCGCAAGGGTTTAGAGAAATGAGCAAAATATTCACTAAAGACTTCAGCAGACATTGAATCATTTAGATTCTTTGAAGTCAAACTTATTCTTTGTGATTTGTCCACGGCTTCTTTCATAGTTTCGCATAATTCGCTTTTCGGTATTAAATTTTCTATTGAATGTTTCCAATATAATGATACACAGGAAGCACGAGGAGGTATATAATTTCGAACGAGAATATTTATGAAAATATCCTCAGAAATATCGAGGATATTGATGATGATATTTTGGAATTTCTAAGTTCGATGGTTGATGGAGAAAGATTTTCCGCAAGATTTTAACATGACTTCGGAGCAAGATATTCTCTAATGATTTCAACGGATCCAGAATTACCTGAATCCTTTGAATATAGGGTTTGGTCCTTGTATTTGTCCTTGGTCTCCTTCATGGGTAGCTCAATCTGTTTTTCAATACCCAATTTTCTATCGAGCGTTCCTAACACTCCTTTCTTTATCATCAAACTTTTGGTTATTTAGACCATCTACCATTTTTCTGTTTCCTCTGCATTTAATGCTATGATATCTGAATCATCGGTTATTAATCCGAGGTGGTTTCAGGAAAATTGTGTTTTTAGATGATTAAACGCTGATGGTGATATGGTGGAATATGAAAGGTTCCCTGGTAACAATAAAAGAGCACGCGTATATATCAAAGTTATAATAAGGTTGTTTCGTACGAAAAGTCGAAGTTGTCTTACTGGAGCTGTGACAAAACTGGCTATCTCAAACAGCAGATGCAAAGTTATTTTTGGTAATAATAACGCTAAATGAATTAGCACAACTACGTGTTAAACGTTTTCTCAGGTTCCGAGTGTTTTCAGGTGCATAACTATATGCATAAATCTTTTCTCCCGTAAATGAAGTGCGGTTGGTTCATCCTATCGATTGAGGTGTTTTCAAGAATCATGAAAGGTTTGAACGCAGATTGTAATCGTCAAGATACAAATGAGGTTTAAGATAAAATCAAGTGGCAACTTGAAGAAATGTTTAGTTTCATATGTTATATTCAATATTTTAATTCATTTTAATTGTCCAATGTTATTAGTCCACAGTCGATAGTCCACAGTTGACAGTCCAATAATTCATATATAATTTAATATATAATATTCGAATTAATTAATACGTATCATGACCCGTATACATGTCTCAGACTCGATCACAACTCAAATTATATATATTATTGTAGAATCAACCTCAACCCTGTATAGAGAACTCGTTCATTACTGCATATAGAGTGTCTATGGTTATTCCAAATAATATATATAAATGCGTCGATATGATATGTCAAAACCTTATATACATGCGTAAAAATAAATAACAAAAATTTAAATGACGAAT
Organism: Rutidosis leptorrhynchoides; assembly: GCF_046630445.1. Classification (NCBI taxonomy): domain Eukaryota; kingdom Viridiplantae; phylum Streptophyta; class Magnoliopsida; order Asterales; family Asteraceae; genus Rutidosis; species Rutidosis leptorrhynchoides. The sequence goes on from NC_092333.1 coordinate 174,201,721, forward strand.
AATAAAGTGCGTAAAGTAAATAACAGAAATTAAATGACGATAAATAAAATTGCGAGAATCTAAATTGCAATAAATAAACTGCGATAAATAAATTGCGATAATTAAATGGTAATACGGAATTAACAGTTAGCTAGGAACAGTTAGCTAGGATTTTGTTAGCGTGGATTATTAATAGAATTTCATATTGTTAATTAATCTGTTCCTAATCAATTTTTATTGTGTCCATTATTTCTTCGTTATGCCACTTGATGGATTCTGATAGATCAAAATCCAAGTATGTAATTGGATAAATATGGTTATTCTGTGATGAACGGATTTGTATATCGGTGGATGTAAGTAGGATAGTATATGACTTGTTGAAACAGATTCGAAGAACGTACAATGTAACTTATTAATGTGAAATTTAAATAGTCCTCGGGTATTACCTACCCGTTAAAATATTTTTACCATTAACAGTTTGTACAAGAGAATTTTTAATTACAATTTTTATGAAAATATATATACATATATATTTTCTTCAGATGTATTCATAGATTTAATGAGTTAATATGATATTAAACTAATTTACTTTTCGGTTGGAACTAGAATAAATAATCTCTAAAACTTTAGAGATTACATATTCGCCATGTCGAACGAAGATAAATGAGGTAGAACGATATGTAGAACGAAGATCATACTCAAAGTACATATGATGATATTGAAGCATGGATTGTTGATGGTACTGGTGCTGTTATTGATTGTACGGTTGGTGCCGGTGATGTTGTTGAAGCTGGTACATTTTGCACCATATTCTCCGAATTGATTATTCGAGCGCGAAGTTCGTTGACTTATTACTCCAGGATGATTGTCGGTCAGAACGAGCGGATGAATAAGGTTCAAAATTGTGGATAGAATATGATCTTGTCGAGTTACCCTGGAAATGAGACTGAAAATGGTGTCTCGAACAGGTTCGCCGGTAAACGCTTCAGGTTCATTGTCAAGAGGTGAATTCGGTTGGTGGAAGGGATTGCCTTCTGCGCGTTTCCATTAATTAAGTCGACTACGAACCCATCAGATGAATTGATAATGGCTGATTGGTTGATTCATACAGATGACGCCGTTTTCGGAGCTTAGGTGAACATCTATGTCGGAATAACTGTCGGAATAACTATCAGAATAGCTATCGAAATCTGAGAGACTCGAACTGGTTGCAGGATTCATCTCGTACGATCAGATGAAGGATTTTCAATAAGAAATAGATTATGGGATGTTGATTAGTACCCTGCAATACATAATTTACATATGCATATATAATACTAAAATCCCATAAGTTACGGAGGAATCTACGGAAGTTGTCAGGCAAAGTTACAGTAACAGATACGCTAAGATATGAAGTAGCAGATACGCTAAGATATGAATTTTGTCTATACACTATTCATGCAGTCAATGCAGTAAAACGTGTCTAGACTAAGAATGATAAGTAAGTGATTCTCTAAGAATGATAAGCAGGTAATTTTTGACACAAAATGATAAGCAAAACTTTTGATATGCAGACACGGTCGAAGTCCAGACTCAATAATGGATCCTAATGACTTATCAGTTAGACACACTAATGCAGACATGGTTCGCTAAGACCACCGCTCTGATACCAACTGAAAGGACCCGTCCTAATCCATCCGGACAAAGTCCACATCGATTATAAACGATTCACAATAGTTGATTACATCGCGAGGTATTTGACCTCTACATGATACATTTTACAAACATTGCATTAGTTTTTAAAAGACATACTTTCATTACATCGAAAGTTGACGGCATGCATACCATTTCATAAAATATCTAACTATAATTGACTTAATAATAATCTTGATGAACTCAACAACTCGAATGCAACGTCTTTCAAAATATGCCATGAATGACTCCAAGTAATATCTATAAAATGAGCAAATGCACAGCGGAAGATTTCTTTCGTACCTGAGAATAAACATGCTTGAAAGTGTCAACCAAAAGGTTGGTGAGTTCATTAGTTTAACATAAATAATCATTTCATAATTTTAATAGACCACAAGATTTCATATTCCATTTCTCGTAAACATACGTCCCATGCATAGAGACAAAATTATCATTCATATGGATTGAACACCTGGTAACCGACCTTAACATATGCATATAAGAATATCCCCATCATTCCGGGATCCTCCTTCGGACATGATATAAATTTCGAAGTACTAAAGCTTCCGGTACTTTGGATGGAGCTTTTTGGGCCCGATAGATCTATCTTTAGAGTTCGCGTCAATTAGGGTGTCTGTTCCCTAATTCTTAGATTACCAGACTTAATAAAAAGGGCATATTCGATTTCGATAATTCAACCATATAATGTAGTTTCAATTACTTGTGTCTATTTCGTAAAACATTTATAAAAATTGCACATGTATTCTCAGCCCAAAAATATAAAGGGTAAAAAGGTAAATGAAACTCACGCATATAAATATTGTAAAACAGTTAATAAAGCATTTGCATGTATTCTCAGCCCAAAAATGTAATGAGTAAAAAGGGATCAAATGAAACTCACGCATATAAATATTGTAAAACAGTTAATAAAGCATTTGCATGTATTCTCAGCCCAAAAATGTATATAAAAAGGGAATAATGAAACTCACAATACTGTATTTTGTAGTAAAAATACATATGATGTCATTTGAACAACCGAACAATGCAGGGTTGGCCTCGGATTCACGAACCTATATCATTTGTATATTTATTAATATTCTTAGTTGTAATTGAACGCATATATATATATATATATATATATATATATATATATATATATATATATATATATATATATATATATATATATATATATATATATATATATATATATATAAATGTATTAGTTATATCATTTTTATGTTAATAATATATATACATATATATATGTTCATTTTTGTATATATATAAAAATATTAAATTTTGTTATGTTATATGTAATAAATATATTTATATATATATATATATATATATATATATATATATATATATATATATATATATATATATATATATCATTTATATATTAATTATAATAGTAGTAAAAATAATATTAATAGTGGTAAAAAAAATGGTAATAATTATAATTATAATACTTAATATGATAATGTTAATAATTCTATTAATGATAATAATAATAATATTAATAATTATAACTGTAAAAATATAAATTTTTACTGTAAATGTTAGTTTTAATAAAAGTAATAACTTTGAAAACTTTAAAATATAATGATACTTTAGTTTGATAATATAATGATGATAATAATAATAACAGTGTTAGTAATAATAAATTTTATCATAACATCGTGTTAAATTTGTAATCTATATCTATAGTTCCAATAATTTAAAGTTATAACCAATTTCATAATATTTAATAATAATAATAATAATAATAATAATAATAATAATAATAATAATAATAATAATAATAATAATAATAATAATAATAATAATAATAATAATAATAATACTTTTCCTAAATGATATTTATAGAAATGATATTCTTTAACAATAAAGATAACAACAATAATATCAATGATGTTAATAATAATTATAATAATATCAAATAATACCTTAGGAGTATTAAAAAGAAATAAGCTATCCAGGGCGGGACTCGAACCCGCGACCTCCTATTATCTCACAAGCACCCATAACCATTTGATCCAACACGATTTATTGAAATTATTATAACCATGATTTTATTTAACTCGTCTGATCTCAGCTCGGCCCAACAATTCTTCGACCCAACATACAATGGGATAAGGATTCGGCCCAATAAATAATTACTTAAGCTCCATGGGCCTGACTTGAATAACTAATTCTTGATGGAAAAGAGAAAAAAATATGACTGCACCAGGTGGGAATTGAACTCAGGACCCCTCGTTAACACACTACTCTCCTAACCATTCCACTATCCATGCATTTCTGATTTTATTTTACCACTTAATATATATAAGCCGTTTTAGTCCGGTACTTTTTCTTCTTCTTCTTTATAACATCATCATCTAATAACTATCATCATCATTGTATCCTATTATCATATCATCATCGACGTTCATCAATCGGATATCCATCATCATCAATTTTTTTATCATATCACGAATAATGTCATTATCATTACACAACATCATTATCACTTTCATAATCATATACTTCCCACCATGAAAGAAAAAATATAAATGTCTCCATAAGTGGCCTACTTCCTTTATCTATGTCGGCCAACTAATTTACTCCACTAATTATTGGGTAACTTTCTTATTAATATACCATATCTATGTTGCTCAACATATTTTCATATTCTAACATTTTCATTTACATTAGCGTACCCAATAAAAGAAAACGATAAAGTAATATAAATGATGGTGGTGGCGGTCAGGGGCTTGAACAGAATAGGATCGATCTGGTAGTAGCAGTGAGAGTTCGACAGAAATGATATAGAAACGCATGCGTAATGTAGCAGAAGTGAAGGAAGAAGAAAAAAAATTTAATAATATGGTGATGGTGGTTCGGTCTAAATAACAGAAAAATGTTACCGGGTATTAGCAGCATGGTGTTTGATTGTTGTTGTGGTGGTCTTAGTGATCGAAAATCAATGCAATAACAGGAATAGATCGAGATGATGGGTGGTAATGGTTTTTCTTGTAGGGTTCCAATAATTTAGCTGGGAATCGTTTAAAATAGAAGGAGACAATTGCAATAGCAAGATGATTAAGATTTGATGTGTGATCAAAATAGAAAACAAAAGGAAATAGCATGCAGCAGGAGGTTATACAAAGGTGATGGAGGTTATTGTAGTTGAGCCTTGGTGGTGATGATTAATTTTAGATTTGAAGATGGTAGTGGTCATTGTTTGAAAGGTGGTAATAATACCTACAAGCGAATCGAAGATGGTGTTTGTTTGATGAAATGTCCCGTTCTTATTGATTAAAAACGTTCCATATTAATTGATTTCGTTGCGAGGTTTTGACCTCTATATGAGACGTTTTTCAAAGACTGCATTCATTTTAAAACAAACCATAACCTTTATTTCATCAATAAAGGTTTAAAAAGCTTTACGTAGATTATCAAATAATGATAATCTAAAATATCCTATTTACACACGTCCATTACATAATGGTTTAGAATACAAATATGTTACAACAAAATAAGTTGCTTGAATGCAGTTTTTACACAATATCATACAAGCATGGACTCCAAATCTCGTCCTTATTTAAGTATGTGACAGCGGAAGCTCTTAATAATCACCTGAGAATAAACATGCTTAAAACGTCAACACAAATGTTGGTGAGTTATAGGTTTAACCTATATATATCAAATCATAATAATAGATCACAAGATTTCATATTTCAATACACATCCCATACATAGAGATAAAAATCATTCATATGGTGAACACCTGGTAACCGACATTAACAAGATGCATATATAAGAATATCCCCATCATTCCGGGACACCCTTCGGATATGAAATAAATTTCGAAGTACTAAAGCATCCGGTACTTTGGATGGGGTTTGTTAGGCCCAATAGATCTATCTTTAGGATTCGCGTCAATTAGGGTGTCTGTTCCCTAATTCTTAGATTACCAGACTTAATAAAAAGGGGCATATTCGATTTCGATAATTCAACCATAGAATGTAGTTTCACGTACTTGTGTCTATTTTGTAAATCATTTATAAAACCTGCATGTATTCTCATCCCAAAAATATTAGATTTTAAAAGTGGGACTATAACTCACTTTCACAGATTTTTACTTCATCGGGAAGTAAGACTTGGCCACTGGTTGATTCACGAACCTATAACAATATATACATATATATCAAAGTATGTTCAAAATATATTTACAACACTTTTAATATATTTTGATGTTTTAAGTTTATTAAGTCAGCTGTCCTCATTAGTAACCTACAACTAGTTGTCCACAGTTAGATGTACAGAAATAAATCGATAAATATTATCTTGAATTAATCCACGACCCAGTGTATACGTATCTCCGTATTGATCACAACTCAAACTATATATATTTTGGAATCAACCTCAACCCTGTATAGCTAACTCCAACATTCACATATAGAGTGTCTATGGTTGTTCCGAAATATATATAGATGTGTCGACATGATAGGTCAAAATATTGTATACGTGTCTATGGTATCTCAAGATTACATAATATACAATACAAGTTGATTAAGTTGTGGTTGGAATAGATTTGTTACCAATTTTCACGTAGCTAAAATGAGAAAAATTATCCAATCTTGTTTTACCCATAACTTCTTCATTTTAAATCCGTTTTGAGTGAATCAAATTGCTATGGTTTCATATTGAACTCTATTTTATGAATCTAAACAGAAAAAGTATAGGTTTATAGCCGGAAAAATAAGTTACAAGTTGTTTTTGTAAAGGTAGTCATTTCAGTCGAAAGAACGACGTCTAGATGACCATTTTAGAAAACATACTTCCGCTTTGAGTTTAACCATAATTTTTGGATATAGTTTCATGTTCATAATAAAAATCATTTTCTCAGAATAACAACTTTTAAATCAAAGTTTATCATAGTTTTTAATTAACTAACCCAAAACAGCCCGCGGTGTTACTACGACGGCGTAAATCCGGTTTTACGGTGTTTTTCGTGTTTCCAGGTTTTAAATCATTAAGTTAGCATATCATATAGATATAGAACATGTGTTTAGTTGATTTTAAAAGTCAAGTTATAAGAATTAACTTTTGTTTGCGAACAAGTTTAGAATTAACTAAACTATGTTCTAGTGATTACAAGTTTAAACCTTCGAATAAGATAGCTTTATATGTATGAATCAAATGATGTTATGAACATCATTACTACCTTAAGTTCCTTGGATAAACCTACTGGAAAATAGAAAAATGGATCTAGCTTCAACGGATCCTTGGATGGCTCGAAGTTCTTGAAGCAGAATCATGACACGAAAACAAGTTCAAGTAAGATCATCACTTGAAATAAGATTGTTATAGTTATAGAAATTGAACCAAAGTTTGAATATGATTATTACCTTGTATTAGAATGATAACCTACTGTAAGAAACAAAGATTTCTTGAGGTTGGATGATCACCTTACAAGATTGGAAGTGAGCTAGCAAACTTGAAAGTATTCTTGATTTTATGTAACTAGAACTTGTAGAATTAATGAAGAACACTTAGAACTTGAAGATAGAACTTGAGAGAGATCAATTAGATGAAGAAAATTGAAGAATGAAAGTGTTTTTAGGTGTTTTTGGTCGTTGGTGTATGGATTGGATATAAAGGATATGTAATTTTGTTTTCATGTAAATAAGTCATGAATGATTACTCATATTTTTGTAATTTTATGAGATATTTCATGCTAGTTGCCAAATGATGGTTCCCACATGTGTTAGGTGACTCAAATGGGCTGCTAAGAGCTGATCATTAGAGTGTATATACCAATAGTACATACATCTAAAAGCTGTGTATTGTACGAGTACGAATACAGGTGCATACGAGTAGAATTGTTGATGAAACTGAAAGAGGATGTAATTGTAAGCATATTTGTTAAGTAGAAGTATTTTGATAAGTGTATTGAAGTCTTTCAAAAGTGTATAAATACATATTAAAACACTACATGTATATACATTTTAACTGAGTCGTTAAGTCATCGTTAGTCGTTACATGTAAGTGTTGTTTTGAAACCTTTAGGTTAACGATCTTGTTAAATGTTGTTAACCCAATGTTTATAATATCAAATGAGATTTTAAATTATTATATTATCATGATATTATCATGTATGAATATCTCTTAATATGATATATATACATTAAATGTCTTTACAACGATAATCGTTACATATATGTCTCGTTTAAAAATCATTAAGTTAGTAGTCTTGTTTTTACATATGTAGTTCATTGTTAATATACTTAATGATATGTTTACTTATCATAGTATCATGTTAACTATATATATATCCATATATATGTCATCATATAGTTTTTACAAGTTTTAACGTTCGTGAATCACCGGTCAACTTGGGTGGTCAATTGTCTATATGAAACATATTTCAATTAATCAAGTCTTAACAAGTTTGATTGCTTAACATGTTGGAAACATTTAATCATGTAAATATCAATCTTAATTAATATATATATACATGGAAAAGTTCGGGTCACTACAGTACCTACCCGTTAAATAAATTTCGTCCCGAAATTTTAAGCTGTTGAAGGTGTTGACGAATCTTCTGGAAATAGATGCGGGTATTTCTTCTTCATCTGATCTTCACGCTCCCAGGTGAACTCGGGTCCTCTACGAGCATTCCATCGAACCTTAACAATTGGTATCTTGTTTTGCTTAAGTCTTTTAACCTCACGATCCATTATTTCGACGGGTTCTTCGATGAATTGAAGTTTTTCGTTGATTTGGATTTCATCTAACGGAATAGTGAGATCTTCTTTAGCAAAACATTTCTTCAAATTCGAGACGTGGAAAGTGTTATGTACATCCACGATTTGTTGAGGTAACTCAAGTCGGTAAGCTACTGGTCCGACACGATCAATAATCTTGAATGGTCCAATATACCTTGGATTTAATTTCCCTCGTTTACCAAATCGAACAACGCCTTTCCAAGGTGCAACTTTAAGCATGACCATCTCTCCAATTTCAAATTCTATATCTTTTCTTTTAATGTCAGCGTAGCTCTTTTGTCGACTTTGGGCGGTTTTCAACCGTTGTTGAATTTGGATGATCTTCTCGGTAGTTTCTTGTATAATCTCCGGACCCGTAATCTGTCTATCCCCCACTTCACCCCAACAAATCGGAGACCTGCACTTTCTACCATAAAGTGCTTCAAACGGCGCCATCTCAATGCTTGAATGGTAGCTGTTGTTGTAGGAAAATTCTGCTAACGGTAGATGTCGATCCCAACTGTTTCCGAAATCAATAACACATGCTCGTATCATGTCTTCAAGCGTTTGTATTGTCCTTTCGCTCTGCCCATCAGTTTGTGGATGATAGGCAGTACTCATGTCTAGACGAGTTCCTAATGCTTGATGTAATGTCTGCCAGAATCTTGAAATAAATCTGCCATCCCTATCAGAGATAATAGAGATTGGTATTCCATGTCTGGAGACGACTTCCTTCAAATACAGTCGTGCTAACTTCTCCATCTTGTCATCTTCTCTTATTGGCAGGAAGTGTGCTGATTTGGTGAGATGATCAACTATTACCCAAATAGTATCAAAACCACTTGCATTCCTTGGCAATTTAGTGATGAAATCCATGGTAATGTTTTCCCATTTCCATTCCGGGATTTTGGGTTGTTGAAGTAGACCTGATGGTTTCTGATGCTCAGCTTTGACCTTAGAACACGTCAAACATTCTCCTACGTATTTAGCAACATCGGCTTTCATACCCGGCCACTAAAAATGTTTCTTGAGATCCTTGTACATCTTCCCCGTTCCAGGATGTATTGAGTATCTGGTTTTATGAGCTTCTCTAAGTACCATTTCTCTCATATCTCCAAATTTTGGTACCCAAATCCTTTTAGCCCTATACCGGGTTCTGTCTTCCCGAATATTAAGATGCTTCTCCGATCCTTTGGGTATTTCATCCTTTAAATTTCCCTCTTTTAAAACTCCTTGTTGCGCCTCCTTTATTTGAGTAGTAAGGTTAGTGTGAATCATTATATTCATAGATTTTACTCGAATGGGTTCTCTGTCCTTTCTGCTCAAGGCGTCGGCTACCACATTTGCCTTCCCCGGGTGGTAACGAATCTCAAAGTCATAATCATTCAACAATTCAATCCACCTACGCTGCCTCATATCCAGTTGTTTCTGATTAAATATGTGTTGAAGAATTTTGTGGTCGGTATATATAATACTTTTGACCCCATATAAGTAGTGCCTCCAAGTCTTTAATGCAAAAACAACCGCGCCTAATTCCAAATCATGCGTCGTATAATTTTGTTCTTGAATCTTCAATTGTCTAGACGCATAAGCAATCACCTTCGTTCGTTGCATTAATACACAACCGAGACCTTGCTTTGATGCGTCAAAATAAATCACAAAATCATCATTCCCTTCAGGCAATGACAATATAGGTGCCGTAGTTAGCTTTTTCTTCAATAACTGAAACGCTTTCTCTTGTTCATCATTCCATTCAAATTTCTTCCCTTTATGCGTTAATGCAGTCAAGGGTTTTGCTATTCTGGAAAAGTCTTGGATGAACCTTCTGTAGTAACCAGCTAGTCCTAAAAACTGGCGTATGTGTTTCGGAGTTTTCGGGGTTTCCCACTTTTCAACAGTTTCTATCTTTGCCGGATCCACCTTAATACCTTATTTGTTCACTATGTGACCGAGGAATTGAACTTCTTCCAACCAAAATGCACACTTTGAAAACTTAGCGTACAATTCTTCATTCCTCAATACTTCTAACACCTTTCTCAAATGTTCACTGTGTTCTTAGTCATTCTTTGCGTAAATAAGTATGTCATCAATGAAAACAATGACAAACTTGTCAAGGTATGGTCCACACACTCGGTTCATAAGGTCCATGAACATAGCTGGTGCATTAGTTAAACCAAATGGCATGACCATAAACTCGTAATGACCGTAACGTGTTCTGAAAGCAGTCTTTGGAATATCATCTTCTTTCACCCGCATTTGATGATACTCGGAACGTAAGTCAATCTTTGAATAAACAGACGAGCCTTGTAGTTGATCAAATAAGTCATCGATTCTCGGTAGTGGGTAGCGGTTCTTGATGGTTAGTTTGTTCAACTCTCGGTAGTCGATACACAACCTGAATGTACCATATTTCTTCTTGACAAACAAAACAGGAGCTCCCCATGGTGATGTGCTTGGTCGAATGAAACCACGCTCTAAAAGTTCTTGTAATTGGCTTTGCAGTTCTTTCATCTCGCTGGGTGCGAGTCTGTAAGGAGCACGAGCTATTGGTGCAGCTCCTGGTACAAGATCTATTTAAAATTCAACGGATCGATGTGGGGGTAATCCCGGTAATTCTTTCGGAAATACATCGGGAAATTCTTTTGCAATGGGAACATCATTGATGCTCTTTTCTTCAGTTTGTACTTTCTCGACGTGTGCTAGAACAGCATAGCAACCTTTTCTTATTAGTTTTTGTGCCTTCAAATTACTAATAAGATGTAGCTTCGTGTTGCCCTTTTCTCCGTACACCATTAAGGGTTTTCCTTTTTCTCGTATAATACGAATTGCATTTTTGTAACAAACGATCTCTGCTTTCACTTCTTTCAACCAGTCCATACCGATTATCACATCAAAACTCCCTAACTCTACTGGTATCAAATCAATCTTAAATGTTTCGCTAACCAGTTTAATTTCTCGATTCCGACATATATTATCTGCTGAAATTAATTTACCATTTACTAATTCGAGTAAAAATTTACTATCCAAAGGCGTCAATGGACAACTTAATTTAGCACAAAAATCTCTACTCATATAGCTTCTATCCGCACCCGAATCAAATAAAATGTAAGCAGATTTATTGTCAATAAGAAACGTACCCGTAACAAGCTCCGGGTCTTCCTGTGCCTCTGCCGCATTAATATTGAAAACTCTTCCGCGGCCTTGTCCATTCGTGTTCTCCTGGTTCGGGCAATTTCTAATAATGTGGCCCGGTTTTCCACATTTATAACAAACTACATTGGCATAACTTTCTCCGACACTACTTACTCCGCCATTACTCGTTCCGACACCATTTATTCCTTTCGTTCTATTAACCCCTGGTCCGTAGACCTCACACTTCGCCACGCTATGACCATTTCTTTTACACTTGTTGCAAAATTTGGTGCAGAACCCCGAGTGATACTTTTCACACCTTTGGCATAGCTGCTTCTGATTGTTGTTGTTGTTGTGGTTATTATTGTTATTGGGATGATTGTTGTAGTTGCTGTTGTTGTTGGGCCGTTTGTTGTAGTTGCGATTGATGTTGCGATTGTTGGGATAATTGTTATGATTATTGTTGTAATTGCTGTTGTTGTTGTATTGGTGATTCTTATCACCGTTTTCCTCCCACTTTCTTTTGACTTGCTTCACATTGGCCTCTTCAGCAGTCTGTTCTTTAATTCTTTCTTTAATCTGGTTCACTAGTTTGTGAGCCATTCTACATGCCTGTTGTATGGAGGCGGGCTCGTGTGAACTTATATCTTCTTGGATTCTTTCCGGTAATCCTTTCACAAACGCGTCGATCTTCTCTTCCTCATCTTCGAATGCTCCCGGACACAATAGGCACAATTCTGTGAATCATCTTTCATACGTGGTAATATCAAATCCTTGGGTTCGTAACCCTCTAAGTTCTGTCTTGAGCTTATTGACCTCGGTTCTGGGTCGGTACTTCTCGTTCATCAAGTGCTTGAATGCTGACCACGGTAGTGCGTACGCATCGTCTTGTCCCACTTGCTCTAGATAGGTATTCCACCATGTTAACGCAGAACCTGTGAAGGTATGCGTAGCGTACTTCACTTTGTCCTCTTCAGTACACTTACTTATGGCAAACACCGATTCGACCTTCTCGGTCCACCGTTTCAATCCGACCGGTCCTTCGGTTCCATCAAATTCCAAAGGTTTGCAGGCAGTGAATTCTTTGTAGGTGCATCCTACACGATTTCCTGTACTGCTAGATCCAAGGTTATTGTTGGTATGTAGCGCAGCCTGTACTGCGGCTATGTTTGAAGCTAGAAAAGTACGGAATTCCTCTTCATTCATATTCACGGTGTGTCGAGTAGTCGGTGCCATTTCCTTCAAAATAGTCAAATGGAACAAGTTAATCATACAGTATATTAAGAGTAGTTAATAGTATTTCGTAGCATAATATGAACTCATTTATAAAAGCTTTTTCTTCATATTAGCGTTTTATAAGTTTAAATTTGGGTAGTACCTACCCGTTAAGTTCATACTTAGTAGCTAATATACATTTCAACTACTACAATTCTATATGAAAAACTGATTATAATAATATTTCGCGTTCAAACTTTTACACAATATTTTACAAACTTACAATACCGCTTATTTTACATATAGCATGAAATATAGCACACAATAAATTTGATACAAGATGGTTGTGAAGATAATTCTAGCTAGTACACAAGTCGTTCAGCAAAGGCAATAAAGACACGTAATTCATACGTCCAGAAACAAGTCATGCATTCTGGTTTTACTAGGATTACTTCCCATCCTTGGTCTTGTGGAACATAACCGTTATGGCCGTTGATAAGACAGCGTGTTGTAACGTCGTCAAAGGGACGAGGGTTACGTAATGTCCAACAGTCCCGTAACAATCTAAAAACCTCATTTCTTACCCCAATTACTGACTCCGTCACTTGTGGGAACGTTTTGTTTAATAGATGTAGCCCGATGTTCTTGTTCTCACTTTGGTGAGAAGCGAACATTACTAATCCGTAAGCATAACATGCTTCTTTATGTTGCATGTTAGCCGCTTTTTCTAAATCACGAAGTCCAATATTCGGATATATTGAGTCAAAATAATTTCTTAACCCATTGCGTAAAATAGCATTTGGGTTCCCCGCAATATATGCGTCAAACTAAACACATCGTAACTTATGGATTTCCCAATGTGATATCCCCCATCTTTCGAACGAAAGCCTTTTATAAACCAAGGCATTCTTGGAACGTTCTTCGAATGTCTTACAAACTGATCTCGCCTTAAATAGTTGTGCCGAAGAATTCTGACCGACTCTAGACAAGATTTCATCAATCATGTCTCCGGGTAGGTCTCTTAAAATATTGGGTTGTCTATCCATTTTGTGTTTTTATACTGTAAAATAGACAAGAGTTAGATTCATAAAAAAAGATACTTATTAATACAAGCAATTTTTACATATATCATAAAGCATAAGCACACTATATTACATATATTACACCACACGAATACAACTATATTATTCCGACTCGCTTGTTTCTTCTTCTTCGGTTTTGGTTCGTTTTGCCAAGTTTCTAGGGATATATGATGTTCCCCTAATACGAGCCGTCGTTTTCCACATTGGTTTAGAAAAACCTGGTGGATTAGAGGTTCTCGGGTCATTGTTACAACTTAAGGACTTCGGGGGTTGACGATACATATAAAGTTCATCGGGGTTGGAATTAGATTTCTCTATTTTTATGCCCTTTCCCTTATTATTTTCTTTTGCCTTTTTAAATTCAGTTGGGGTAATTTCTATAACATCATCGGAATTCCCGTCAGAATCCGATTCATCGGAGAATTGGTAATCCTCCCAATATTTTGCTTCCTTGGCGGAAACACCATTGACCATAATTAACCTTGGTCGATTGGTTGAGGATTTTCTTTTACTTAACCGTTTTATTATTTCCCCCACCGGTTCTATTTCTTCATCCGGTTCCGATTCTTCTTCCGGTTCCGATTCTTCTTCCGGTTCCGACACTTCTTCCGGTTTCTCTTCGGGAACTTGTGAATCAGTCCACGAATCATTCCAATTTACATTTGACTCTTCATTATTATTAGGTGAGTCAATGGGACTTGTTCTAGAGGTAGACATCTATCACATAATATCAAATGCGTTAAGAGATTAATATATCACATAATATTCACATGTTAAAAATATATAGTTTCCAACAAAATTTGTTAAGCAATCATTTTTCAAGTAAACACGGTCGAAGTCCAGACTCACTAATGCATCCTAACAAACTCGATAAGACACACTAATTCAAAATTCTGGTTCTCTAAGACCAACGCTCGGATACCAACTGAAATGTCCCGTTCTTATTGATTAAAAAAGTTCCATATTAATTGATTTCGTTGCGAGGTTTTGACCTCTATATGAGACGTTTTTCAAAGACTGCATTCATTTTAAAACAAACCATAACCTTTATTTCATCAATAAAGTTTTAAAAAGCTTTACGTAGATTATCAAATAATGATAATCTAAAATATCCTGTTTACACACGACCATTACATAATGGTTTACAATACAAATATGTTACAACAAAATAAGTTTCTTGAATGCAGTTTTTACACAATATCATACAAGCATGGACTCCAAATCTCGTCCTTATTTAAGTATGCGACAGCGGAAGCTCTTAATAATCACCTGAGAATAAACATGCTTAAAACGTCAACAAAAATGTTGGTGAGTTATAGGTTTAACCTATATATATCAAATCATAATAATAGACCACAAGATTTCATATTTCAATACACATCCCATACATAGAGATAAAAATCATTCATATGGTGAACACCTGGTAACCGACATTAACAAGATGCATATATAAGAATATCCCCATCATTCCGGGACACCCTTCGGATATGATATAAATTTTGAAGTACTAAAGCATCCAGAACTTTGGATGGGGTTTGTTAGGCCCAATAGATCTATCTTTAGGATTCGCGTCAATTAGGGTGTCTGTTCCCTAATTCTTAGATTACCAGACTTAATAAAAAGGGGCATATTCGATTTCGATAATTCAACCATAGAATGTAGTTTCACATACTTGTGTCTATTTTGTAAATCATTTATAAAACCTGCATGTATTCTCATCCCAAAAATATTAGATTTTAAAAGTGGGACTATAACTCACTTTCACGGATTTTTACTTCGTCGGGAAGTAAGACTTGGCCACTGGTTGATTCACGAACCTATAACAATATATACATATATATCAAAGTATGTTCAAAATATATTTACAACACTTTTAATATATTTTGATGTTTTAAGTTTATTAAGTCAGCTGTCCTCGTTAGTAACCTACTACTAGTTGTCCACAGTTAGATGTACAGAAATAAATCGATAAATATTATCTTGAATCAATCCATGACCCAGTGTATACGTATCTCAGTATTGATCACAACTCAAACTATATATATTTTGGAATCAACCTCAACCCTGTATAGCTAACTCCAACATTCACATATAGAGTGTCTATGGTTGTTCCGAAATATATATAGATGTGTCGACATGATAGGTCGAAACATTGTATACGTGTCTATGGTATCTCAAGATTACATAATATACAATACAAGTTGATTAAGTTATGGTTGGAATAGATTTTTACCAATTTTCACGTAGCTAAAATGAGAAAAATTATCCAATCTTGTTTTACCCATAACTTCTTCATTTTAAATCTGTTTTGAGTGAATCAAATTGCTATGGTTTCATATTGAACTATATTTTATGAATCTAAACAGAAAAAGTATAGGTTTATAGACGGAAAAATAAGTTACAAGTAGTTTTTGTAAAGGTAGTCATTTCAGTCGAAAGAACGACGTCTAGATGACCATTTTAGAAAACATATTTCCGCTTTGAGTTTAACCATAATTTTTGGATATAGTTTCATGTTCATAATAAAAATCATTTTCTCAGAATAACAACTTTTAAATCAAAGTTTATCATAGTTTTTAATTAACTAACCCAAAACAGCCCGCGGTGTTACTACGACGGCGTAAATCCGATTTTACGGTGTTTTTCGTGTTTCCAGGTTTTAAATCATTAAGTTAGCATATCATATAGATATAGAACATGTGTTTAGTTGATTTTAAAAGTCAAGTTAGAAGGATTAACTTTTGTTTGCGAACAAGTTTAGAATTAAGTAAACTATGTTCTAGTGATTACAAGTTTAAACCTTCGAATAAGATAGCTTTATATGTATGAATCGAATGATGTTATGAACATCATTACTACCTTAAGTTACTTGGATAAACCTACTGGAAAAGAGAAAAATGGATCTAGCTTCAACGGATCCTTGGATGGCTCGAAGTTCTTGAAGCAGAATCATGACACGAAAACAAGTTCAAGTAAGATCATCACTTGAAATAAGATTGTTATAGTTATAGAAATTGAACCAAAGTTTAAATATGATTATTACCTTGTATTAGAATGATAACCTACAGTAAGAAACAAAGATTTCTTGAGGTTGGATGATCACCTTACAAGATTGGAAGTGAGCTAGCAAACTTGAAAGTATTCTTGATTTTATGTAACTAGAACTTGTAGAATTTATGAAGAACACTTAGAACTTGAAGATAGAACTTGAGAGAGATCAATTAGATGAAGAAAATTGAAGAATGAAAGTGTTTGTAGGTGTTTTTGGTCGTTGGTGTATGGATTAGATATAAAGGATATGTAATTTTGTTTTCATGTAAATAAGTCATGAATGATTACTCATATTTTTGTAATTTTATGAGATATTTCATGCTAGTTGCCAAATGATGGTTCCCACATGTGTTAGGTGACTCACATGGGCTGCTAAGAGCTGATCATTGGAGTGTATATACTGTGACAACCCGGAAATTTCCAACCAAATTTAAACTTTATCTTTATATTATTCCGACACGATAAGCAAAGTTTGTTAAGTTAAATCTCAAGAATTTTAAATTGTGTTCATACATTCATTATAACCTCGACCAAATTCCGACGATTCACGAACCATTATATATAAATAAATATGTATATATATGTATATATATATTATAACTTGAGAATATTAATAAAGTATTAAACGTATAATACTTTACATGAACGTATTTGTTTCAATATGTTTATCGATGGAATTAGAAGATAATATCAAATGATTGATTTATCAGATACAATATGATATGATTACGGGTCTATGTTATGAGGTCCACTGTGATTTAAGAAATCTATTCTTTTTGACAACATTCGGAAAATGGTAAAGTGATTTATAAGTAAGAACGTGAAGTGTAAATAACTTAGATGTTGGATATCGACAAGTTATGTAACTCGGCATTTTTCATTAAGATAATTTCATACGTTTATTTAACCTTTGAACTTTATCCCATGCTTCACCAACAAACTGTAATTTAAAAACTTGAAACCTATTATGAATATATATGATTCTACTTTTCTAAAACATTTTATGATATAACGATTTCCATTATTTTAACCTTTAAACAAAATGATTCTTAAAAATATATTTGGTTTTGGAAAACAAAATTATTATATTTATTTGATTTAGTTTTAAACGTACAAAAACGTTTTCAGTTTAAAAAGAACTTTATTATTAAAACGTATATAACTTTTATAAATATCTAGAACCACTTTTGATAACTCATTACTTAACCAGTATGATAAAGATAACGATATTTATATTTTATTTTATTAAATATATATAACGATTTAAATTAATATTATATATATTTATACGCGTATTATACGTACATAGTTTTATACTTTTACTATACTTAAACTTTACCTTTACTTTATTTTTACTTTACTTTAACTTTAATAATTCACTTTAATAATTCATACTTTAATAATTCACTTTAATAATTCATACTTTAATAATTCACTATAATAATTCATACTTTAATAATTCACTTTAATAATTCATACTTTAATAATTCACTTTAATAATTCAAAAATCTATTATAAATAGAATTCAATAGGTTTCATTATTTCATAAGAAACTTGAAAATATTTTTCTCTAAACTCTCTCAATCGATTTACATATATATATTTACTCCGTATTATTTCAAGATATTATTAGTATACATAAAATATTACGTCAGAGTGCTGTCCGAGTGATTTCGAAATTGTTTTTTGAGTGGGATTGGATTAAGGAAATTATGGGTTATAGCTATGGAGGTGATTGGGTATGGTTCATGGGTATGCTCGTGAGATCAATATAGTGTTTATCATCTCCGTTGCGTCTACGTACCTTTCCTGCAATATTGAATCTCAATATTGATACGTGAGTACTCATAATTTAACTTTTACATACTAATAGTGTATCCCTGACTAGTGCTTGAGTATTTAGGATTATGCATGCTTGTACTTTTGATATTGCCCTTAGACAGGTTAGGTTGAATCTTGAATTAGTTACACTTGCGGTTGAGATAAGGTATAAGATATGCATGTTCTTGGAAAGCTAGCGAAAAATTAAGAACTTTTCCTTTAGATATCGAATGGTTTCGATGAACGGATTAGAAGTTATAATCAATTGAATTTTCGATATTTTTATTAAAAATGATTATTATTATCGTCGTTTTTATCGTCGTTCTAGTTTTATCTTATTATTATCATTATTATTATCTTTATCAATAAAATGGATTTATCATTAAAAATTGTTATTTTTTTTATTATTACTATCGTTATTATCGTTAAAGTTATAATTAGTATTATTATTATTATCCAATTATTATTATTATTATTAGTATTATTATTATTAGTATTATTATTATTATTATCATTATTAATATATATCATTATTTAAAAATGGTTATTGTTATTATTATTATTACTATATTATCATTAAGATAATTATTAGTATTATCGTTAATAATGTTATAGTAACTATCATTATTAATATTAGTGTAATTAAAACAAATATTTGTAACACCTAATTATTTTGATTACTATTATTATCATTATTATGAACACGATATAAAAGACGATTAAAAGCTATTAAACGAAATGATTAGGAAATAATGAGTAAGAGTACCATGATGAAATTAAAATATTATAAGATATTGATTTAGATAAAATTATCGTTCTTATTATTTTTATCATTACTATTATTATTAAAAGTATCGTTAGTATTAAAACTATCATTTTAACAAAAATTATCATTTTAATAGAAATGTCATTGTTACTATAAAATATCATTATTATTATTATTTTAAATAGAATTATTATTTTAAAGATAATATTAAAAATTATCGTAAATATTAAAGTTATCATAATTAGAATTATCGTTTATCATAATGTCATCTTAGTAATTATAAATATTGATATTTTTATAATAATAATTATTATTACAAAATAATACAACTTTTACTTACTATCATTATAGATATTATTTTATCAAATAAATATGTGATACAAACATATTTTACTACGTGTAATAACTTACTTTAATAATACCTATCATATTATCTTTATGATATTAAATGAACCCTATAAATTTTATTACTTAATATATATAAAAGTATATTTTATTATATAAATTTAATATAAAATTTTGTTTATTAATAAATAAATTATATTATTTACTCTAATAAATCTTTTAAAAATATTTAAAAATATAAAACGACGATATTTAAACTATATATTAATCATGTATAGATTTTTAGAAATAATTTTGAGACAAATTTACTTTTGTTGACTTTTGCATATTAGTCTCGAGCATTAGGATTGTGGTACACTATGACTTGACCTAATTTGTTAGACAAATATTGACCAACACATAAATATATATAATTAATTTAGGTTCGTGAATCCGAGGCCAACCTTGCACTTGTTCAATGACGTTATATGTATTTTTACTACGAAATACAGTATGGTGAGTTTCATTTACCTTTTTACCCTTTATATTTTTGGGACTGAGAATACATGCGCTTTTATAAATGTTTGACGAAATAGACACAAGTAATTGAAACTACATTCTATGGTTGAATTATCGAAATCGAATATGCCCCTTTTTATTAAAGTCTGGTAATCTAAGAATTAGGGAACAGACACCCTAATTGACGCGAATCCTAAAGATAGATCTATTGGGCCTAACAAACCCCATCCAAAGTACCGGATGCTTTAGTACTTCAAAATTGTATCATGTCAGAAGGAGGATCCCGGAATGATAGGGGATATTCTTATATGTATCTAGTTAATGTCGGTTACCAGGTGTTCACCATATGAATGATTATTTTTTGTCTCTATGCATGGGACGTATATTTATGAGAACTGGAAATGAAATTCTTGTGGTCTATTAAAATGATGGAAATAAATGATTATGATAAACTAATGAACTCACCAACCTTTTGGTTGACACTTTAAAGCATGTTTATTCTCAGGTGTTAAAGAAATCTTCCGCTGTGCATTTGCTCATTTTAAAGATATTACTTGGAGTCTTTCATAGCATATTTCGAAGAATGTTGCATTCGAGTCATTGAGTTCATCAAAGATTATTATTAAATCAATTTATAGTTGGATAGTGGATATTATGAAATGGTATGCATGCCTGCCAATTTTTGATGTAAAGAAAGATTGTCTTTTAAAAACGAATGCAATGTTTGTAAAATGTATCATATAGAGGTCAAATACCTCGCAATGTAATCAACTATTGTGAATCATTTATAATGTATATGAACAGGTCCTTTCAGTTGGTATCAGAGCGGTGGTCTTAGCGAACCAGTTCTGCATCAGTGTGTCTAACTGATAAGTTGTTAGGATTCATTAGTGAGTCTGGACTTCGACCGTGTCTGCATGTCAAAAATTTTGCTTATCATTTCTAGTCGGAAATCATCTGCTTATCATCCATAGGAAATTACCTGCTTATCATTATTAGTCTAGACACATCTTGCTACATTAATTGCATGAGTAGTGTATAGACAAAATTCATATCTTAGCGTATCTGCTAAATCATATCTTATCGTATTTGTTACTTAAACTTTGCCTGAGATATCCCGCAAATTCCTCCGTAATCTATGAAATCTTTTGATCTCTATATATAGATATCCTATGTAAATAGAATACCACCTGATAGCCGAAAAATCATTTTATATCGAAAATCCTTTTATATCGAAAATCCTTTATCCAATCGTACGAAATGGAATTTGTCATCAGTTTAAGTCACTCGGATTCCGAAATGGAATCTCACTCAAGCTCCGAAAGCAGTGTGACCGAAATGGATCAACCAATCAGTCATCACCTATTCTGGATGAATTGGGGATGGGTTCGTAGCCTCCTCAATAATTGGAAATAAGAAGAAGGCGATCCTTTCCATCCACCACATTGCCCTCTTGGCGAAGAACCTGAAGCACTTACCGGCGAACCTGTTCGAGACACCATTTTCTCTCTCATTTCCAGGGTATCTCGTCACGATTATATACTACATCAAATTCTAGATTTTATTTATCCGCTCATTCCGACCGACAATCATCCTAGAATAATAGAAGAAGTCAACGAACTTCGCGCTCGGGTAGTGGCTTTGGAGAATATGGTGCAGAGATTACAAACACCAGCAGCAGCACCAGCAGCATAACCAGTACCACCATCATCAACCCAACAGTACCATTACCACCTCCAACCACAACGGCGTTGTAAACCTCAACTTCACAATCTGTCCCACGAGCATCAACGTCATACGCACCATAGATACCATGGAGTACCAACAACAATAACTGATGAAGTATTAATTTATAACTTCATTGGAGAAACATTCCGCGACGATTATATAATCTCTAAAGTCTTAGAGATTATCTAATCTAGCCCTAACCATAAATCAGTTAAGCGAACCAAAATGATAGAAGGAAGAGTAGAAACCCTGAAAAAATGGTGTGTGATTAAGAAGTTAAACTTGTTTTACCAACAGCATCAACAGTACCGTCAACGTCACCAGCATCGTCAGTACAGTCAACATCAGAATCAACAACACCTATAACATCACAAACTCCGTCAGTTCAAGAATCACTGTGGACATCATTACGAATCAATAACGTGTATATTGTATCAACAAGTTATGAAGAATTAACTCATTCCCTCTGAAGAAATTATATATATTATATATATATATATATATATATATATATATATATATATATATATATATTGAAATAAAAAATAAATCTTTCCGTGCTAAGCTATTGTGTGTGAATCTTAACTACTCGGTTAATTCATATTACAAATATGCAATAATGTACGTCCCTCGCCCGCAACTTAACCATCGTTAACTACAATCTCTGTCTCAATTCAACAAGTTCCAATTCCTAATAAATCAAGTATATATTTGATTTTACACTTCATCATTGATGTAACCGAAACTTTTCAGATAACATCATTCGTACTTTGCGAAGTTCACAAGAATTTAACGAAAACCAACATCACATCTCAACAAATAACGAAGTATTGATTCATAATTTCAATATTATTGAAGAAATACTTATGTAACCTCTAAAGCCTTCAAGGAATTATTTAATTCTAGTTCCAACCGTAAATCGAATGAGTTTAATTTAGTATTAACTCATTAAAATCTATGTTACATCTGAGGAGAATATATACATATATATTTTCATAAAGACTGTAATAAAATTCTTATGTACAAAATATTAATTGTGAAAATTTTTTAACGGGTAGGTAATACCCGAGAGATATATATAAATTCACAATTAATATGTTACATTCTTCGAATCAGATTAAGCAAATTATCAATTATACTTCCTACTTTCACAATAATATACATTCTTTCATAGAAATCAAAACAACCATACTCATTCAAACCCAATTACATATTCTGATTTTAAAATCTCAGAATTCAATTCGAGATATAACCGGTACCATCACTTTTAGATTCCTACATCTTTCAAAGCTATACTTTGACTTCAAAAGTGTGTTAGAACATCAAATGTATACAAATGATTACAATCTGTGTTCAAACCCTTCGAAAATCTCTGAAGACACTTCAAATAATGAGCAATCGAGATGATGATCCAACCACATATTACCCACAATTATGTACTTAAAAAGCTCTCGAAACCAAAGTCATAATTCAACACATATCTGTGTCAGATCTTTTGGCATTTATTAGCCAAAATAACCTTGCAATTCCTTTGCAAAGTAGCAAATTATATCACAGCTCCAGCAAGACAACTTCGATTTTTTCATTCGGAGTAGCCTTATCATAATTTTGATATATGTGATTACCCTTTTGTTACCGGAGAACCTTTCATATTCCACCACATTAGCAATAAACTTACCAACAACTTCACTGATCTTGGGCATTCCGAAGAATCTTTATATTTATCGAAACCTCGTCATTTACTCATCTGCCTCTTGTAACAAGAATTGCCATACGAATCATTGGGAATTGGCAATCAGTATTTTGAAATCTCACAGCATGTTGACGCTAACAGTTATACATAACGTCTATTTCCAAGGCTTACATACTTCGAATGTGAAGTTTCTGAAAAACACTCTGAACCGCGAACTAGTTCTCGAAATACTGATGAAGCAACAAAAACTGTAAACGACCTTAGCAGTAAAAAGTTTGATGATAAAGATTAGTGTATTAACAAAGCTCAGAAATAGAGAAGTTTTGGAACTGGAAAACGGATTGAGCAAAGTATGAAGGAAGCTGTGGACAAATCACTAAGACTGAACCTGCCTTCAAAGAATCCAAATGATTCAGTGTCTGCTGAATTCATTAACGAATACCTTGATCCTGACACTAAACCCTTACAGACAATATTCTTCATCATCCTCTGATATTAGAAATTCTAAGATATCATCGTATCTTTCATTATAAATATCCTCCATATTTCTGAAGATATTTCCATAACTATTCTTATCTGGAATCATTTATCTCTTTGCGCTTTCTGTATTACATCAAAAAGGAAACTGTTTAGTTCCTATACTCTGTAAACCTTTGAGTTTAAAATATGAATTTTTTTGAAGTAGTGTTAGAAACTGAAGCATGAGTTAGTATAATATAATGACACTTGATCAACGTGATTATATTACAGTAATTCATGCTGAGTTTCTAAATGGAACGTGATGATTCACAGATCATAACATCATCATGTGCCATGTTATACGACTCTTGTATTCTATTTAACCTCTAAAATATCAAGAAAATATTTCTTGATGATTCGGCCTTTTACAAGGTATTCTAGTAATTTGACAAGTCAAGATCGTGCCATCACAATTTCCTTCCTAGAACATTAACAATGTTCATTCCGAAATTCATATATGTGAATTCTGGACCATTACAAGCGGTGCTTAATCGCAAGAAGAAGAAACGAAAGGACAAAACTCCGAAATAGAAATTGGGGTATAAATTGCAGCAAATAAAAGAGAGCATTAACTGTGGATGACAATGATTATAGAAGATAGAAATAGAGACTTTGAAATATAAGGGAAGATATAAAGCCCAACGACAAACCAAAAATTATAAACTATATATATCGATGCATATAGCAATATAAAGACACGGGAGAACTAGAAACACTATAAACCCAAGAGTATAGTAGAAGTAAATAGATTCTTCCGGCGGTAGATGAAAAAGAAGAATGACCGATATGAAAGTTATAAGTATATCGAGAATCAGAACTGGATGGAGCATATTGATGAATACTTTAAAATATGAGTTGAGGGGGAAAGAATAGAAGGTGATGAAACATGACTAGGAACTTAGAAATCAACAGATTTAACACACACAATGACGGAATAAGTGAATCAAACCCTCTAGTGAATAGGTTAAGCTTTTTGGGATTAATTTAGTCATACCACAACTAAATCAAGTGTGATTAGATCAACACCTAGAGCTATTATTCACCACCTGGGTGATTTGGGTTGAGAGAGAATCGAAGGAGCTCACCAGATCTGAGTGTGTGTAATAAATGAGAGGCTTAACCTAAAATGAAGAACATAAGACTTTATATACCCCTGCTGTTGACTCACCCGTACGATTCATCCATCACACATACGAGTTGGCTTCATCAGCCGTACGGGTGATCACGCACTCGTGTCTTCTCATTTAGGTTGTAATTGTGACTTAGCTCAG
Source organism: Rutidosis leptorrhynchoides (assembly GCF_046630445.1). Lineage (NCBI taxonomy): Eukaryota > Viridiplantae > Streptophyta > Magnoliopsida > Asterales > Asteraceae > Rutidosis > Rutidosis leptorrhynchoides. The sequence goes on from NC_092333.1 coordinate 174,227,250, forward strand.
CATCAACCGTACGTATGAGCCTGTCAACCGTACGAGTGAGGCTTCACTCGGACGTCTGACTAAGTCTAACATTGTCAAACATCCAAATCTCGTTCCTGCAGTTGCTGTAACCACATACAAACACGGATAGGATAATAACGAACGATCATGGTGGCCTGTAAACTGTTGTACCTGCAATGGACGTGGGTAGATGTCTAGGGACTTGCATAAAATGCATCAACAGAAGGTGTGAGTTGTAAGAAAACGAAGGAGGTGAATTTATAAGAAAATCTCCGATAGAAGAATGAAAATGGACGATCGCATTTAAAGGGGATCCTAATTCCTTTTGTTACCGGAGAATCAAATCTTATTACAAAGATTTTCTTCAAATCCCTTGAAATCTGGAAATCAATCTGTCATAACCCGACCTTAACCATAAGGACGAATACAATAACATATGATTTCATAGCGAGGTATTGACCTCTATATGCGACATTTTTCAAAAACTGCATTTGTTTTTACAATACAAACCATAGCTTTTATTACAAATACAAGGTTTAAACAACTTAATAAGGATTATCGTTTAGCGATAATCTTAGACTTACAAACTTTACATGTGATAATAACAATACGACCTCCAACATATTTTACATTACAAATCCTCCGATATGCAGTTTTATTTTTGACACAAATATGCATACTCAAGAACTTGCTTAAATTCAACATGTTGCAGCGGAAGCTTTTAGTTATCACCTGAGAATAAACATGCTTAAAACGTCAACATAAAGTTGGTGAGATATAGGTTTAATGCCGGCAGCAATATATATATATATAGACCACAAGATTTCATATATAAACATTTTAATAAAAATATTCTAAGTGGTTGAGCACTTGGTAACCATACTTAACATTTAATCACGTCGTATATTCCCTTTATTATGAAATCTTACTACACCGTACCAAGTGTAGTCACGAAACGAAGTACTGTGCAACCGTTGAATACTGGTCGTCCAGTCCGGTTGGGGTTGTCAGGCCCGATAGATCTATCAACAGGATTCGCGTTTACAATACCGCTGTAAATAGAAGTTACCAAGCTACAAGGAACTATGCCAGTGGTACAACTCAACGTAGAATATATTTTTCAGTTACTTGTGTCCATATCGTAAAACATAAAATACATGTATTCTCATCCCGAAATATTTAGAGTTTAAAAGTGGGACTATATACTCACTTTTGCCTTGAAGATATATATATTTTGACTTGGTCTCCGGTTGATATCACGAACCTATCCGTATATAATATATCAATATATTTTCATTTTAAACAATCGTCACGTATATATACTTATAATACTTTTAATGTCTTCTTAGTCCGTAGTTAGCAATTCAATTTTAATGGTTCATATTTAGGTGTTAAATAAATAAATAAAACCCCCATCGAAATAAATAAAACCCCCATCGTATTTGTATTGGTCGGGATTAATCTTGACCCATGGTACCTATATTGTCAAGAAGACGTATTGCGTACAATCATGGGATCTTATGATTAATCTTCTCGTATAGTTTATGGGTGATCCTGAAATATATAAAATTAAATTATGAGTACATATATATAAAATATCATGTTATTTTAGAAAGATGTGATTTATTTAATTTTTCTCCAATTATTTTCGTGGCTAAACTAGTTTTGGATATCCGATCTTGTTTTAGTCATAGTTTCTTCGTTACAACTCCGTTTTCGTTGGTTCAACTTGCCACTTCCTTGGATCGAGTCCTTCTTTAAGAATATGAACTGTAAATACCTTAGTTTGTATTCGAAATCACAGGTCATAGGTCAAACTTTGGTGAAACTTATGAAGTTGATCATTTTCCATCATGTAAACAACCTTAAATGATTATTTTTCTAAAAATACTTATACTTTGAGTTAAATCATGAAATTTTTATGTGTTAACATATTCATAGTAAATATCAATTTTCCAGAAAATAAGCCTCCAATTCAAAGTTCAAGATAGTTTTTAATTATCCAACCCAAAACAGCCCCCGGTTGTACTCCGACGACGTAAATTCAGTTTTTAAGGTGTTCTTTGAAAAACCAAGTTTTACCTTGTTAAGTTAGCATATCTTTATGATATATTACAGGTCTTGAAGTATTTTAAAAGTTAAGTTAGAAGGATCTATTTAGTTTGCAAACAAGTTTGAAAACATTCAAACTATGTTCTTGTTGTTAAAATTTTATACCATAAAATAAGATAACTATATATATGAATCGAATAAGGTTATGAACAAAGTTACTACCTCAAGTTACTTGGACAAGGTTAATTAAAAACCTAGAATCAAAAGAGTGGTGGAGTTGGATGAAAGATTGGAAGTAAACTTGTGTTCTTGGAAGGATTCTTGAAGTGTTTTTGTAAGGGTTTTCTTATGGTGATTAAGTGATGTTTTTGAAGCTAGATCTTCATGGTTGTGGGCTGAGATGGTTAAGGGTTTTAAGGCTCTTGAAAGTGTGTTCCTAACTAGCAAAATGATGTAGCAAAATTGAAAATGGATGGAGTATATATGGTGGTGATGGTGGCGTGAATGATGAAGATCATGGACAAAATTTATGTTGTAATTTTGTGTAATTAGTCATACTATCATACAAAAGTAATTACCTTATACTTAAGGCATGAACAAGAGAGTTACCTTATACATAAGGCATGAACAAGAGCTGGTTGGTGGTGATTTGATGTGTATATACCAATAGTAAATACGTATAGAAGCTAGGTATGATACGAGTACATATACTCTAAATATACGTATAGAAATCTTGTGAAAACAGAACGAGGATTCAAATATAGTTATCTTTTGTGAATATACTTATATTGTTTTATGTATTTAAGTCCTTAAAAAGTGATTAAATACATTACATATACGATATATGTATAAACATTATAGGTTATAAGTATTTATATCAAAAAACGTTACTTAAAGTTATCGTTTTGAAAACTTAAGTTAGTAGTTTCACAATATACTTATAACTTATTGTTATTAATATAAAATGAGATATTAAAACATCCTTAGATCATGTTAAATATGTATATATACATATATATACACAAACGTATAATTATCATATGTTATATAGTTCGTGATATCATCGGTCAAACTAGACGGTCAAACGTTGTGTAAATCTCTTTTCAAAAACATAAGTCTCAACAATTTGGGTTGCTTATCATGTTGGTAAGGTTTAATTTATGTAAATATTAATCTTATAAGTATAGATCGATCGAAAAAGTCCGGGTCATTATAGTACCTACCCGTTAAATAAATTTCGTCCCGAAATTTTAAAATCGTACCTATTTTGCGTCATCGGGAAACAAATGCGGGTATTTTTGTTTCATTTGATCCTCTCGCTCCCAAGTAAACTCGGGACCTCTTCGTGCATTCCAACGAACTTTAACGATCGGTATGTTGCTCTGCTTGAGCCGTTTAACTTCACGGTCCATGATCTCGATTGGTTCTTCTATGAATTGTAGTTTCTCGTCAACTTGAATTTCTTCAAGAGGAATGGTGAGGTCTTCCTTTGCAAGGCACTTTTTAAGGTTCGAGACGTGAAATGTATTATGTACTCCGGCGAGTTGTTGCGGTAACTCGAGTTGATAAGCTACCGGTCCGATGCGTTCGATAATTTTGAACGGGCCTACATACCTTGGGTTTAGTTTACCCCTTTTTCCAAAACGTATTACACCTTTCCAAGGTGACACCTTTAACATATCCATGTCACCGTTCTGAAACTCTAATGGTTTCCTTCGGACATCGGCGTAGCTCTTTTGGCGACTACGGGCTGTTTTCAATTTCTCCTTGATTTGCACTATCTTCTCAGTAGTTTCATGGATGATCTCGGGTCCAGTTAATTGTCGATCTCCTACTTCGTTCCAACAGATAGGGGATCTACACTTCCTTCCATACAGTGCTTCGAATGGTGCAGCTTTAATGCTCGCATGATAACTATTATTATACGAGAATTCTGCTAATGGTAGATATTTATCCCATCCGTTTCCAAAATCGATCACACATGCCCTAAGAATGTCTTCAAGAGTTGAATTGTTCTTTCACTCTACCCGTCAGTTTGCGGATGATATGCGGTACTCATATCCAAACGAGTTCCTAGGGCCTCCTGTAGTGATTGCCAGAACTTTGATGTAAATCTACTATCACGATCGGATATAATGGAAATAGGTATTCCATGCCTTGAAACAATTTCCTTTATGTATAATCGTAATAGTTTCTCCATTCTATCCGTTTCCTTTATAGGCAAGAAATGTGCAGATTTGGTGAGACGATCAACTATTACCCAAATGGTGTCATAACCCCAGGCAGTCTTAGGTAATTTTGTGATGAAATCCATGGTAATACCATCCCATTTCCATTCTGGGATTTCTGGTTGTTGAAGTAATCCTGACGGCTTCTGGTGTTCTACTTTGACTTTGGAACAAGTTAAACATTCCCCAACATATGTTGCAACGTCTGTCTTCAAATTAGGCCACCAATAATGCGTCTTAAGATCTTGATACATCTTTCCAACTCCAGGATGTATCGAGTATCTTGTCTTATGTGCCTCATTCAATATTAACTTCCTTAATCCACCCAACTTTGGTACCCAAATACGGTTTGCAAAATATCGAATTCCATCTTCCCGCATAATGAGTTGTTTCCCATACTTCTTCATTATTTCATTTCCTATGTTTTCTTTAGTAAGAGCTTCTCGTTGAGCCTATTTGATTTGTGAGTTGATATTCATGCGAATTTTTATGTTCATTGCTCGTACTCGAATTGGTTCTCGTTCCTTTTTGCTTAAAGCGTCGGCCACTACATTCGCTTTCCCGGGATGATAGCGAATCTCACAATCGTAGTTGTTTATCAGCTCGACCCACCTACGTTGCCTCATGTTCAGCTGTTTCTGATCGAAAATATGTTGAAGACTTTTATGATCAGTAAACACAGTGCATCTAACCCCATATAAGTAGCGTCTCCATATCTTCAACGCAAACACGACTGCTCCCAGTTCTAGATCATGCGTCGTATAATTCCGCTCGTGAATCTTCAATTGTCGGGATGCGTATGCAATAACTTTCTTTCGTTGCATAAGAACACAACCAAAACCTTGTCGCGAAGCGTCACAATATATTTCAAAATCATCGTTCCCTTCAGGTAACGATAAAATAGGCGCCGTAGTTAACTTCTTCTTCAGTAATTGAAATGCGTTCTCCTGCTCCGAGGTCCATTCATATTTCTTCCCTTTTTGCGTTAATGCTGTCAACGGCTTAGCTATTCGGGAAAAATCTTGAATAAACCTTCTATAATAACCGGCTAAACCCAAAAATTGGCGTATCTGCATTGGTGTTTTAGGAGTCTCCCATTTTTCAATGGCCTCAATTTTAGCTGGATCAACCTGAATTCCTTTGCTACTAACAACGTGACCAAGAAATTGCACTTCTTTCAACTAGAAAGCACACTTAGAAAATTTAGCGTATAGCTGTTCTTTTCTCAACAACTCTAATATTAACCTTAAATGCTGCTCATGCTCTTGCTCACTCTTGGAATAGATAAGAATGTCATCAATGAAAACAATAACAAACTTATCTAAATATGGACTACAAACTCGATTCATGAGGTCCATGAATACAGCTGGCGCATTCGTCAATCCAAACGGCATGACCAAAAATTCGTAATGACCATAACGTGTCCGAAAAGCAGTTTTTGGTATATCTTCTTCTTTGACGCGTAATTGATGATAGCCCGATCTTAGGTCAATTTTCGAGTACACACATGATCCTTGGAGTTGATCAAATAAGTCGTCAATTCTCGGTAGTGGATACCGATTTTTGATAGTTAACTTATTTAATTCACGATAATCTATACACATCCTAAAAGATCCATCTTTCTTTTTAACAAATAGAATCGGAGCTCCCCACGGTGAAGTACTTGGTCGTATGAATCCACGATCCAGTAATTCTTTTAACTGACTCTGAAGTTCTTTTAACTCGGACGGTGCAAGTCTATATGGAGCACGGGCAACTGGTGCAGCTCCTGGTACTAAATCTATTTGAAATTCTACAGATCTAAATGGAGGTAATCCCGGCAACTCTTCCGGAAAAACTTCAGGAAAATATCTTGCCACAGGCACGTCGTTGATGCACTTCTCTTTTTCTTTCTTTTCGACTTTATTAACAGGTGCTAGAATAGCATAACATCCCTTTTCTAAACACTTCTTGGCTTTCAAACAGCTAATGAGTTTTAGCTTTGAGTTACCCTTCTCTCCATAAATCATCACCGGCATTTTATCCTTACAAGGAATGCGAATTACCTTCTTGGCACACACAACTTCAGCTCCTACTTTGGACATCCAGTCCATGCCGACTATTACATCAAAACTTCCTAATTCTACGGGTATCAAGTCAATTTTAAACGTTTCTCCGGCTAAATTTATTTTACAATCACGACAAATTTTATCGGCTTTAATTAGTTTACCATTAGCTAACTCAATCATGTACTTAGCATCTAGAGGTAATGATGAACAATTCAATTTAGTGTAAAAATTTCTACACACGTAACTTCTATCGGCACCAGTAACAAATATAATAGATGCTGATAAGTTATTAATGGTAAACGTACCCGTAACAAGCTCCGGGTCTTCACATGCCTCTCTAGCATTAATAATAAATGCTCTCCCACGTGCAGGTTCGATATTCTTCTCAGGATTAGGGCACTGGCTCTTATAGTGACCTTGTTTTCCACACCCATAACAAGTAATGGTAGCCAAAGCAGTTCTATTTGCATTGGTGGCAGGAGTCTTGGTACCATTTGTATTTGTAACGAGAGCCCTACAATCTTCAGCAAGATGACCCTTTCGATTACATTTGTTGCATACCACATTACAGTAGCCAGAGTGATGTTTGTGGCATCGGTTACATAAAGGATTTTGTCCTTTGTAACCAAAGCTTAAACCACTACCCGCACCTTGCGTGATTTCTTGTTTCTTAAAAGATTGTTGTTGGTTACCTCGATCATAATTTTCATTCCACTTTCTTTTGTTACCTGATACCTTCACATCAGTATTGGATACTTTCTTATCCATGATGACCTGATCCATTAGCTCGTTTGCCATGGTTATAGCTTCATGAATTGTCTTAGGTTTCGATGCCGTAACATTTGCCTTGACCTTTTTGGGCAAACCATCTTTTTACATTTCAATCTTCCGTTCTTCGGTTGGAACCAATTCAGGACATAGCAAAACTAATTCCATGAATCGCTGATTGTAGTTGGTGATTTCAGTACCAACAACCTTCAGGCTTCGTAATTCATCTTCCAACTTCCTAACATCGTTCCTTGGACAATACTCGTTGATTAACATTATTTTGAATTCTTCCCATGGAGTATCATAAGCTACATCTCCTCCTACAGCCTTCACATAATTTTTCCACCACGTGAGTGCACTATCTTGTAAAGTGCACGATGCATACTTGGTCATGTCCTTTTCAACATAACCACTGATTTTAAACACAGTCTCCATCTTTTCTATCCACCGGGTTAAACCGATCGGTCCTTCTGTTCCACTGAATGATGAGGGCTTGCAAGCTTGAAAAGTTTTGTAGGTGCATCCTACACGAGGATTTGGGTTAACTGCAGCAGCTCTTGCAGCCTTGACCCATAACATTCTGTCGTTCACTCGCTGGTTGATGAATTCCTCGACTTCTTGTTCCGTCATTCGATTCAATCGCGCCATATTCTTCTATAAGAATGAAAAGAAAATAATTATTCACATGGAATATTATAGATGTGGTGTATATTTACAGTACATTATAGCTTATTAATAATATGAACCATGTATTATTATAAAAGCCTTTTCTTCTTATTAGCGTTTTATAATTATATCTAGGGTAGTACCTACCCGTTAATGTCCATACTTAATAGCTTAGTACAGAACCAATTACTACCATCTAAATAATACTTAACCATGGAAAATTATTGCATTTCATACTTCACTATTTTACATATGCTTATCTTACATTGAACATTAAGCAAACCACACTAATAATATTATACAAAACATTATATGATCCCATGGTTTAATACGGCAGCGCATCATTTGGTCTATTTTCTAGGACGTTTAGGTTCAAAGAATCGCTTAACGCTTATCCTGGCTGTATGCCTATATTTTGGCTGTGGGGCTGAAGAACTGGATGCCGGGATAGAACGAATAGGAATAGCGGGAATAGGGGTGGTAGTGTCTAGTGGAGTTGGTGCCACATCATCCTCACTAAACTCGGGATTTGAATTTTCTAATTCATTAGCCTTTCGTTTCTTTCCTAGTTCGAACTTGTCTTTTGTAATTTCCTGTATTTCTTCCTCGGGTTCACTTTCCTCCTCGGGTTCACTTTCCTCCTCGGGTTCACTTTCCTCCTCGGGTTCACTTTCCGGGTTCTCTATAGTCGGTTCATCTGGAATTTGTGAGTCTTCCCCAAAAATATTATTTTCGTCATCGGATAGGTTAATGACTGGAACACCATCTGAAGATTCTGGTTCGGAGTCGCTGAATGTGATAACAAGTTTTGAGCCCGACATCTATCACACAACAACTAACCCATTAGTACTACATAATATTTACATATAAATTTTAACCAACAATGATAAGCAATGGTTTTTAAATCAGACCCGGTCAAAGTCCAGACTTACTAATGTATCCTAACGACTTATCAGTTAGACACACTAATGCAAACCTGGTTCGCTAAGACCACCGCTCTGATACCACATTTCATAACCCGACCTTAACCATAAGGACGAATACAATAACATATGATTTCATCGCGAGGTATTGACCTCTATATGCGACATTTTTCAAAAACTGCATTTGTTTTTACAATACAAACCATAGCTTTTATTACAAATACAAGGTTTAAACAACTTAATAAGGATTATCGTTTAGCGATAATCTTAGACTTACAAACTTTACATGTGATAATAACAATACGACCTCCAACATATTTTACATTACAAATCCTCCGATATGCAGTTTTATTTTTGACACAAATATGCATACTCAAGATCTTGCTTAAATTCAACATGTTGCAGCGGAAGCTTTTAGTTATCACCTGAGAATAAACATGCTTAAAACGTCAACATAAAGTTGGTGAGATATAGGTTTAATGCCGTCAGCAATATATATATATATATATATATATATATATATATATAGACCACAAGATTTCATATATAAACATTTTAATAAAAATATTCTAAGTGGTTGAGCACTTGGTAACCATACTTAACATTTAATCACGTCGCATATTCCCTTTATTATGAAATCTTACTACACCGTACCAAGTGTAGTCACGAAACGAAGTACTGTGCAACCGTTGAATACTGGTCGTCCAGTCCGGTTGGGGTTGTCAGGCCCGATAGATCTATCAACAGGATTCGCGTTTACAATACCGCTATAAATAGTAGTTACCAAGCTACAAGGAAGTATGCCAGTGGTACAACTCAACGTAGAATATATTTTTCAGTTACTTGTGTCCATATCGTAAAACATAAAATACATGTATTCTCATCCCGAAATATTTAGAGTTTAAAAGTGGGACTATATACTCACTTTTTCCTTGAAGATATATATATTTTGACTTGGTCTCCGGTTGATATCACGAACCTATCCATATATAATATATCAATATATTTTCATTTTAAACAATCGTCACGTATATATACTTATAATACTTTTAATGTCTTCTTAGTCCGTAGTTAGCAATTCAATTTTAATGGTTCATATTTAGGTATTCAATAAATAAATAAAACCCCCATCGAAATAAATAAAACCCCCATCGTATTTGTATTGGTCGGGATTAATCTTGACCCATGGTACCTATATTGTCAAGAAGACGTATTGCGTACAATCATGGGATCTTATGATTAATCTTCTCGTATAGTTTATGGGTGATCCTGAAATATATAAAATTAAATTATGAGTACATATATATAAAATATCATGTTATTTTAGAAAGATGTGATTTATTTAATTTTTCTCCAATTATTTTCGTGGCTAAACTAGTTTTGGATATCCGATCTTGTTTTAGTCATAGTTTCTTCGTTACAACTCCGTTTTCGTTGGTTCAACTTGCCACTTCCTTGGATCGAGTCCTTATTTAAGAATATGAACTGTAAATACCTTAGTTTGTATTCGAAATCACAGGTCATAGGTCAAACTTTGGTGAAACTTATGAAGTTGATCATTTTCCATCATGTAAACAACCTTAAATGATTATTTTTCTAAAAATACTTATACTTTGAGTTAAATCATGAAATTTTTATGTGTTAACATATTCATAGTAAATATCAATTTTCCAGAAAATAAGCCTCCAATTCAAAGTTCAAGATGGTTTTTAATTATCCAACCCAAAACAGCCCCCGGTTGTACTCCGACGACGTAAATTCAGTTTTTAAGGTGTTCTTTGAAAAACCAAGTTTTACCTTGTTAAGTTAGCATATCCTTATGATATATTACAGGTCTTGAAGTATTTTAAAAGTTAAGTTAGAAGGATCTATTTAGTTTGCAAACAAGTTTGAAAACATTCAAACTATGTTCTTGTTGTTAAAATTTTATACCATAAAATAAGATAACTATATATATGAATCGAATAAGGTTATGAACAAAGTTACTACCTCAAGTTACTTGGACAAGGTTAAGTAAAAACCTAGAATCAAAAGAGTGGTGGAGTTGGATAAAAGATTGGAAGTAAACTTGTGTTCTTGGAAGGATTCTTGAAGTGTTTTTGTAAGGGTTTTCTTATGGTGATTAAGTGATGTTTTTGAAGCTAGATCTTCATGGTTGTGGGCTGAGATGGTTAAGGGTTTTAAGGCTCTTGAAAGTGTGTTCCTAACTAGCAAAATGATGTAGCAAAATTGAAAATGGATGGAGTATATATGGTGGTGATGGTGGCGTGAATGATGAAGATCATGGACAAAATTTATGTTGTAATTTTGTGTAATTAGTCATACTATCATACAAAAGTAATTACCTTATACTTAAGGCATGAACAAGAGAGTTACCTTATACATAAGGCATGAACAAGAGCTGGTTGGTGGTGATTTGATGTGTATATACCAATAGTAAATACGTATAGAAGCTAGGTATGATACGAGTACATATACTCTAAATATACGTATAGAAATCTTGTGAAAACAGAACGAGGATTCAAATATAGTTATCTTTTGTGAATATACTTATATTGTTTTATGTATTTAAGTCCTTAAAAAGTGATTAAATACATTACATATACGATATATGTATAAACATTATAGGTTATAAGTATTTATATCAAAAAACGTTACTTAAAGTTATCGTTTTGAAAACTTAAGTTAGTAGTTTCACAATATACTTATAACTTATTGTTATTAATACAAAATGAGATATTAAAACATCCTTAGATCATGTTAAATATGTATATATACATATATATACACAAACGTATAATTATCATATGTTATATAGTTCGTGATATCATCGGTCAAACTAGACGGTCAAACGTTGTGTAAATCTCTTTTCAAAAACATAAGTCTCAACAATTTGGGTTGCTTATCATGTTGGTAAGGTTTAATTTATGTAAATATTAATCTTATAAGTATAGATCGATCGAAAAAGTCCGGGTCATTACACAATCATATCTACGTCAAATGATAAGATGAATCTACACTTACTCATTTCACTCTTCTATGTTAGCTTCATTCGTACTCTTCATATAAATGGATTGTTTATCCAAATTATTCGCTGATGATAAAACTCTAATTTTCAGCCTGTATGCATCATGAAAACATACTTATTATCATTCACGACCTTTCCACTCAAATTTCGAGACGAAATTTCTTTAACGGGTAGGTACTGTGACAACCCGGAAATTTCCAACCAAATTTAAACTTTATCTTTATATTATTCCGACACGATAAGCAAAGTTTGTTAAGTTAAATCTCAAGAATTTTAAATTGTGTTCATACATTCATTATAACCTCGACCAAATTCCGACGATTCACGAACCATTATATATAAATAAATATGTATATATATGTATATATATATTATAACTTGAGAATATTAATAAAGTATTAAACGTATAATACTTTACATGAACGTATTTGTTTCAATATGTTTATCGATGGAATTAGAAGAAAATATCAAATGATTGATTTATCAGATACAATATGATATGATTACGGGTCTATGTTATGAGGTCCACTGTGATTTAAGAAATCTATTCTTTTTGACAACATTCGGAAAATGGTAAAGTGATTTATAAGTAAGAACGTGAAGTGTAAATAACTTAGATGTTGGATATCGACAAGTTATGTAACTCGGCATTTTTCATTAAGATAATTTCATACGTTTATTTAACCTTTGAACTTTATCCCATGCTTCACCAACAAACTGTAATTTAAAAACTTGAAACCTATTATGAATATATATGATTCTACTTTTCTAAAACATTTTATGATATAACGATTTCCATTATTTTAACCTTTAAACAAAATGATTCTTAAAAATATATTTGGTTTTGGAAAACAAAATTATTATATTTATTTGATTTAGTTTTAAACGTACAAAAACGTTTTCAGTTTAAAAAGAACTTTATTATTAAAACGTATATAACTTTTATAAATATCTAGAACCACTTTTGATAACTCATTACTTAACCAGTATGATAAAGATAACGATATTTATATTTTATTTTATTAAATATATATAACGATTTAAATTAATATTATATATATTTATACGCGTATTATACGTACATAGTTTTATACTTTTACTATACTTAAACTTTACCTTTACTTTATTTTTACTTTACTTTAACTTTAATAATTCACTTTAATAATTCATACTTTAATAATTCACTTTAATAATTCATACTTTAATAATTCACTTTAATAATTCATACTTTAATAATTCACTTTAATAATTCATACTTTAATAATTTACTTTAATAATTCATACTTTAATAATTCACTTTAATAATTCAAAAATCTATTATAAATAGAATTCAATAGGTTTCATTATTTCATAAGAAACTTGAAAATATTTTTCTCTAAACTCTCTCAATCGATTTACATATATATATTTACTCCGTATTATTTCAAGATATTATTAGTATACAAAAAATATTACGTCAGAGTGCTGTTCGAGTGATTTCGAAATTGTTTTTCGAGTGGGATTGGATTAAGGAAATTATGGGTTATAGCTATGGAGGTGATTGGGTATGGTTCATGGGTATGCTCGTGAGATCAATATAGTGTTTATCATCTCCGTTGCGTCTACGTACCTTTCCTGCAATAGTGAATCTCAATATTGATACGTGAGTACTCATAATTTAACTTTTACATACTAATAGTGTATCCCTGACTAGTGCTCGAGTATTTAGGATTATGCATGCTTGTACTTTTGATATTGCCCTTAGACAGGTTAGGTTGAATCTTGAATTAGTTACACTTGTGGTTGAGATAAGGTATAAGATATGCATGTCCTTGGAAAGCTAGCGAAAAATTAAGAACTTTTCCTTTAGATATCGAATGGTTTCGATGAACGGATTAGAAGTTATAATCAATTGAATTTTCGATATTTTTATTAAAAATGATTATTATTATCGTCGTTTTTATCGTCGTTCTAGTTTTATCTTATTATTATCATTATTATTATCTTTATCAATAAAATGGATTTATCATTAAAAATTGTTATTTTTTTTTATTATTACTATCGTTATTATCGTTAAAGTTATAATTAGTATTATTATTATTATCCAATTATTATTATTATTATTATTAGTATTATTATTATTAGTATTATTATTATTATTATTATTATTATTATTATTATTATTATTATTATCATTATTAATATATATATCATTATTTAAAAATGGTTATTGTTATTATTATTATTACTATATTATCATTAAGATAATTATTAGTATTAACGTTAATAATGTTATAGTAACTATCATTATTAATATTAGTGTAATTAAAACAACTATTTGTAACACCTAATTATTTTGATTACTATTATTATCATTATTATGAACACGATATAAAAGACGATTAAAAGCTATTAAACGAAATGATTAGGAAATAATGAGTAAGAGTACCATGATGAAATTAAAATATTATAAGATATTGATTTAGATAAAATTATCGTTCTTATTATTTTTATCATTACTATTATTATTAAAAGTATCGTTAGTATTAAAACTATTATTTTAACAAAAATTATCATTTTAATAGAAATGTCATTGTTACTATAAAATATCATTATTATTATTATTTTAAATAGAATTATTATTTTAAAGATAATATTAAAAATTATCGTAAATATTAAAGTTATCATAATTAGAATTATCGTTTATCATAATGTCATCTTAGTAATTATAAATATTGATATTTTTATAATAATAATTATTATTACAAAATAATACAACTTTTACTTACTATCATTATAGATATTATTTTATCAAATAAATATGTGATACAAACATATTTTACTACGTGTAATAACTTACTTTAATAATACCTATCATATTATCTTTATGATATTAAATGAACCCTATAAATTTTATTACTTAATATATATAAAAGTATATTTTATTATATAAATTTAATATAAAATTTTGTTTATTAATAAGTAAATTATATTATTTACTCTAATAAATCTTTTAAAAATATTTAAAAATATAAAACGACGATATTTAAACTATATATTAATCATGTATAGATTTTTAGAAATTATTTTGAGACAAATTTACTTTTGTTGACTTTTGCATATTAGTCTCGAGCATTAGGATTATGGTACACTATGACTTGACCTAATTTGTTAGACAAATATTGACCAACACATAAATATATATAATTAATTTAGGTTCGTGAATCCGAGGCCAACCTTGCACTTGTTCAATGACGTTATATGTATTTTTACTACGAAATACAGTATGGTGAGTTTCATTTACCTTTTTACCCTTTATATTTTTGGGACTGAGAATACATGCGCTTTTATAAATGTTTGACGAAATAGACACAAGTAATTGAAACTACATTCTATGGTTGAATTATCAAAATCGAATATGCCCCTTTTTATTAAAGTCTGGTAATCTAAGAATTAGGGAACAGACACCCTAATTGACGCGAATCCTAAAGATAGATCTATTGGGCATAACAAACCCCATCCAAAGTACCGGATGCTTTAGTACTTCGAAATTGTATCATGTCCGAAGGAGGATCCCGGAATGATAGGGGATATTCTTATATGTATCTAGTTAATGTCGGTTACCAGGTGTTCACCATATGAATGATTATTTTTTGTCTCAATGCATGGGACGTATATTTATGAGAACTGGAAATGAAATTCTTGTGGTCTATTAAAATGATGGAAATAAATGATTATGATAAAGTAATGAACTCACCAACCTTTTGGTTGACACTTTAAAGCATGTTTATTCTCAGGTGTTAAAGAAATCTTCCGCTGTGCATTTGCTCATTTTAAAGATATTACTTGGAGTCTTTCATAGCATATTTCGAAGAATGTTGCATTCGAGTCATTGAGTTCATCAAAGATTATTATTAAATCAATTTATAGTTGGATAGTGGATATTATGAAATGGTATGCATGCCTGTCAATTTTTGATGTAAAGAAAGATTGTCTTTTAAAAATGAATGCAATGTTTGTAAAATGTATCACATAGAGGTCAAATACCTCGCAATGTAATCAACTATTGTGAATCATTTATAATGTATATGAACGGGTCCTTTCATATACCAATAGTACATACATCTAAAAGCTGTGTATTGTACGAGTAAGAATACGGGTGCATACGAGTAGAATTGTTGATGAAACTGAAAGAGGATGTAATTGTAAGCATTTTTGTTAAGTAGAAGTATTTTGATAAGTGTATTGAAGTCTTTCAAAAGTGTATAAATACATATTAAAACACTACATGTATATACATTTTAACTGAGTCGTTAAGTCATCGTTAGTCGTTACATGTAAGTGTTGTTTTGAAACCTTTAGGTTAACGATCTTGTTAAATGTTGTTAACCCAATGTTTATAATATCAAATGAGATTTTAAATTATTATATTATCATGATATTATCATGTATGAATATCTCTTAATATGATATATATACATTAAATGTCTTTACAACGATAATCGTTACATATATGTCTCGTTTAAAAATCATTAAGTTAGTAGTCTTGTTTTTACATATGTAGTTCATTGTTAATATACTTAATGATATGTTTACTTATCATAGTATCATGTTAACTATATATATATATATCCATATATATGTCATCATATAGTTTTTACAAGTTTTAACGTTCGTGAATCACCGGTCAACTTGGGTGGTCAATTGTCTATATGAAACATATTTCAATTAATCAAGTCTTAACAAGTTTGATTGCTTAACATGTTGGAAACATTTAATCATGTAAATATCAATCTCAATTAATATATATATACATGGAAAAGTTCGGGTCACTACATTTGATGGTGTTTAATGACGGCGATTGATGGGTGATTGTAATGAAGATGTAAGGTTGTTGATATACTAAAGAAAAGAAAAAGAAATGTTTGATTTCATTCCATATATCAATGTATATATATGTATATATATAATTAGATATTAGATATTAGATTAATAGATAATGATATATATAAAAATAGATAGAAATTGATAGATTGAGATAGGTAACAGTAAGTAAGTGATCAAATTCATTGATTGAAGGATGTGTTTGATATTTGCTAGCTTGATTTGACGGGTAACAGTAAGCTAGACAGGAAGAATCAATTATAAGGGAAAAATAACAAACAGACAATGGAATATATCTGATTTGTACGATCCTGATATCTATAATTATCAAGAAAACAAAAATCGTAAAGCTTGAAAGTGATTTCTAATTGAATTCAATAATTTATTTATGCTGTTAGATGTATTTGATATCAATAATAAATAAGTATAATTATAATACATTTATTAATATTAGAAGTAATAAAAATTACAAATACTAATAGTAATAGAAATAATAATAATACTATTAACAATAATAAGATTAATAATAATAATATTAATCATAATATTGAAATTATACTAATATTGATAAAAGTAATAATGATAATAATTTTAAATGGAAATGGTTATTTTTTAGTAATTATAATAATATATTAATTTAATTGTATAAATTTTTTATATATATAATCATATTCATTATACTTTTATTAATATTTATAATAACCATATTAATATAGTAATTACATATACAGATTTTAATATTCAACTTATTGATTATGTAATACCTAATAATTATATAATATATATAATAATATATACTAAATAATTAATATTTATACATTTTAGTATATACATATAACCATTAATTATGTATATTAATCATATATATATATATATATATATATATATATATATATATATATATATATATATATATATATACATTCATTTTAATAACCATTTAATAATTCTGTTTTTTTTTCTTTTACATTCTTAATTCTACTTAGTTAAATTGTATTTTATTATTTAAATTATTATATTTATACTTTTGTTATATTATATACACATACATGTGTAAACATTTATTTACATACAATTGTTCGTGAATCGTCGGGAATAGTCAAAGGTTAAATGAATTCATAAAACAGTTCAAAATTTTTGAGAATCAACATTACATACTTTGCTTATCGTGTCGAAATCATATAAAGATTGAGTTTAAATTTGGTAGGAAATTTTCGGGTCGTCACATTGGTGAAGTCGCGTATCGTTTGGAATTAGCCGAAGAGCTTGCGGGGATCCATAATACATTTCATGTTTCCCATCTCCGTAAGTGTCTTGCGGATGATTCATCTTGGGTGCCATTAGACGAGATTGAGCTAAATAATAAGTTAGAGTACATCGAGGAACCGATTGCCATACTTGATGAGAAGGTCAAAAGGTTGAGAAATAAAGAAGTGAGAACTTTTAAAGTTCAATGGCGTTGTAGTAAAGGTTCCGAATTTACTTGGGAGCCCGAAGAATTCGTGTTGGTTTACCTACCCTCTTGTCATACGGCTTGGATTGCGAGGACGCGCTCCGATTCAAGTGGGGGAGAGTTGTAACATCCCGTTTTCCTCGGATATGACTTAAGGTGCGTAATTAACCTCATGTACGTTTATTATTGCATCTATGATCGTTTATTTTAGTTTAATGTGTGAAAATATTGGAAAATGGTTTGATCAGGCCTTCTGTCGCGTCTGAGTGAGTTTCATCGCGTCCTGGTGCGTCGCGATACGCGACAAAGTGGGCTGGAACGCGACAGCTCCAGAACCCCCATTTCTGTCGAGGTTATCACGTTCTCTTGTGGTTTGTCATGTTTGGGCGTTGCGTTACGCGCGACAGATGTCGCTGTTTGACAAATTTGACCCAATTTAAATGGCATCTTTGAGGGTGTTTAAGTCTTTTCACTTGTGGACGGTTTTAGATCTAGAAAACTGATAAATGAGTTATCCTAACTCATTTAACACATCTTCACCTACACCACATTCAATTTTAGAGAGAGAGAGTTAGGGTTTAGAGAGAGAAAGCTCACTTGGAAAAGAAGGAGACCAAATCTCACCTGAATCCAAGTTTTAAAGTTGTTCCCTACGTCTCTAGCTATGTTGTGATTGTATTGGTAAGTCTTAACTCTATGTTTTGAGTTTTAATTTGTTTAAGCTAGGGTTTGGTTCATGTGGGGTATGTATGACCCATTTGAGGGTAAAATGGGTGAATTTGGGTTATGTTATTGTTATGAAATCTTAATGGCCACAATCTAGGGTTTTGGCCTTTTGATTTGAGGTTGTAAGTGTCAATTGGTGTTGTTAGTCACTAATGCACTTTAAGATTTATGAAAGAAGTGTTAATGGGTAAGTTTGACTTGATTGTGAGTCTAAGTAATATAAAATGGGTTGAAATGTACTAGTTGACCTAATTAGATAAAATGGGTATGGATTACCCTAAGTTTTGTGCTAATTGAAGTTAATAGACTTTAATTCACTAGTCTTAGTGATTAAAGTCGAGTCTTGGCCATTTATGGGTGATTGTGTGTAGTTGAGTCATTTAATGCAAATTGGGTCATTAAATGCTCAAGTGGGAGTATTGTGGTTAATCCCACTAGTTGTGAAATTGAATGTGCACTTAATGATTTAGGTACATTATGTTGAAGCTCGAAAGTGCTAAATCATCATCCTTGTGACAATGTGAGTGGAATAATTATATATGCATGTATATGATTTATTTGCTTGTGGGGTATGAGTTAAAGTTCGATGTTGACGATACCATACCCTAGAGTATATTGTGATGTTGATGAGGGTTTAAAGTTCGTTGTTGACGATACCTCATACGTATGGAATTAAAGTTCGATGTTGACGATGCCATACGATTATTGTAGTGACGTTGATGAGGGTTTAAAGTTCGTTGTTGACGATACCTCGTATGTGGGTTTAAAGTTCGGTGTTGACGATACCACATTAATGTAGGCGAATGGGATTTAAGTTCGATGTTGACGATACCATTCGTTGGGCTAGCCTTGGGATCTTGAGTACTATGGATGTTGTGAACATCATCGTTATATTTGTGTTTTAGCATAATGTATTGTTGTGTTATATGCTATTGTTATACTAGCCTTGTTATCGTGGTGCTTAGCGTTATACATGTGAAAGGTATGCTAATTATGTAACTAGTATGTATGCGGATTTGGTAAGTGTTTGCAAGTAAGTAGGTTATATATATGTATGTATAATTGTTGCACTCATTAAGCCTTGCTTACCCTCTCGTTGTTTACCATTTTATAGGTTCCGGCTTGGACAAGGGTAAGGGCATACGTTTGGACTAGTGGTCTCCCGCTTATGTTGTCGAGGGGTGCTTGTGGTGTTAGCTTTTGAAGATTGGCCTAACGTTTTGGGTAGTTTAGCCCCAAACCATGCTCGAGTGTCGTTTGGATTATAAACTATCATTGTAGGGGGTCAAACTTGTATTGAACTTAATTAATGGCCTTCGTGTCTTTTGTAAACATTTAAATCGTTGTACGTTTAAATGGAACTCGTAGAATGGTTTACATATTTAATTGGCGCATAAATGTGTATTATACAAAAAAAAAAATTTATCGTATGGAATACGGGTTGAGTTGTTACAAGTGGTATCAGAGCATGGTCTAAGGGATTTAGGCGACTTGAGATAGGTGCCTAGACTTGGGCTTTATTGTGTGAGCGCTTTATGCGGGACTTGTAGGACTTTGGGTCTAATTGGGAATTATTAGTGCCTTGGTTTATGTGAACTAACCTTGTGCTAATTGTTTTGTATTGTGTTTAGCAATCATCAAGCAAGACGGACGTTGTACTAGCGAGTTAATGCGACGTGCTCGCGTAACAACGATTAGCTACCGTTGTTACGAGTGCAAATCGTGTCAAACGAGTAATGTACGACGATTGTTGAGCAAGATGGGGTAGTGTGGTACGCATGTATATATTTACGTGTTATACTTTTCATTCATGGTTTAACCCTTTCCGTTTTATAGAATGAAGAAAAGAAATGGTCCCGATCATGATAACGGAAGTACGAGCGAGGACGCCGAGTTTTCGGCTAAGGTTGAGGCCGTGTTTAAAAAGTTGAAAGCGGATTTTCTTACGGACGTCCGAAAGGTCTTCCAAGATTCGGTCGATGGACAAGTGACCGATTTGATAAATGAATGAATGAAGGCCACTATCGAAGAGGCTCTTGAAGCTAGAAACATTTATCCTCGTGGTGAAGGAGGTGAAGGAAGACGGGACTTCCACTACAAAAATTTCAAGGATACTCAACCTTCGATGTTTAATGGGGTGAGGGATCCATTGAAAAGCACTTGTTGGATTTCCGATATTGAGGGAACTTTCCGTACCGCGGAATGTCCTCCCGAGTAGAAGACGAGATATGGGTCTAGCATGTTGCGTGAAGAAGGCAAGTTGTGGTGGGACGATAAAATCAATTTATATGGTGAAGAGAAATGCATGAGCTTGACATGGGAGGAGTTTAAGAAGGAATTCTTCCAAGAATACCGAACTTCTTCTAACCTTGATAGAATCCAGGACGAGTTGCATCATTTGCAACAAGGTTCGATGGACTTGGTTACTCTCAAGTCTACCTTTTTGGCAAAGACTCGTTTTTGCCCGGAATACGTTGGTGACGATCACAAGCTAATGAAAGATTTCTACCGTACTTTGAACGACGAGTTCAAGGGTAAGATTAGTCAGGGATGGCTAAGATTTTGAAGAGCTATACGAGTTGGCTCGGGGTTTTAAGCCGGAGGTTCCAAGGAAAAGTGATTTCACTTTTTCAAAAAGAAAGTTTGAAGGTTCGAGTTATTCGAATTTTTCAAACAAAAAGAAAAAGAACAAAAGGGGTTCCAAAAGTGTCAATAGTGTGAAGAAGGGCGCTACCGGTGGTTTCGGGAACTTTGTCCCTACTTGCTACAATTGTGGGGTACGTGGACATATGGCACGGGACTGTCCGAAGCCAAATTCAACAAACAAGCTCACTTGTTTTAATTGCAACAAAGAAGGACACCGAAAGTCAGAGTGTCCCGATTTGAACAACGATAATGTTAAAAGGCTAGAGAAGGCGGCGGGTACGGCTTGAGGGCGAAACTATTTGATGACTAACGACGAAGCCAAGAAATCCAACGAAGTTGTCTCAGGTACTTTCTTGGTTAATTCCAATCCGGCAAGGATTCTTTTTGATAGCGGTGCAAATTTGTCGTTTGTGTCTAAACTTGATAGACCGTTAGCTAAGTTAAGTCGTCCGGTAGAAGTCGAAATAGCGGACGGCAAGGTAGTGCTAGTGGTTGATGTGTGTAAAAATTTTGATGTTGTTTTTGGTGCCGAAAACTTTAAAATTGATCTCATCCCTATGACTTTGGGCGATTTTGATATCGTTGTTGGTATGGATTGGCTCGATCGAAATAGAGCCGATATTGCATGCCATGAAAAGTTTATACGTGTGAAGACCCCAAGTGGAGGAGAGTTGATTATTCATGGCGATAGACGAAGAAGACTTGTGCCGATATGTTCTTTTGCACGGGCACGTCGTTTTCTTGTTAGTGGTGGCTTGGCTTTTCTTGCCCATGTTGTTGATACTCGTGATGAGCCACCACCTATTGATGAAATTCCGGTGGTTAGTGATTTCGAAGATGTTTTTTCGGATGAGTTACCGGGTGTTCCGGCGGAAAGACAAGTTGAATTTCGCATTGAGTTGGTTCCGGGAGCTACTCCCATTGCTAAAACTCCTTATCGTTTAGCACCAACGGAAATGCAAGAGTTGTTAAATCAAACCCAAGAGTTGCTTGAGAAGGTTTTTATTCGACCGAGTGCTTCACCGTGGGGCGCTCCGGTTTTATTCGTGAAAAAGAAGGATGGTAGTATGCGGATGTGCATCGATTACCGGGAGTTGAATAAAGTGACGATCAAAAATCTTTATCCATTTCCTAGGATTGACAATTTGTTTGACCAACTCCAAGGTGCGACGTACTTCTCAAAAATTGACCTACGGTCCGGCTATCACCAAATGCGGGTCCGTGAGGAAGATATTGAGAAAACGGCTTTTCGAACGCGTTATGGGCATTTTGAGTTCGTAGTTATGCCTTTTGGTCTTACGAATGCACCGGCGGCATTCATGGATCTTATGAACCGAGTGTGCCAACCTATGTTGGACAAGTTAGTGATTGTGTTCATTGACGACATACTAGTCTACTCGAAGAGTATGAACGAACATGAACGTCATTTGCGTGAAGTATTGAAGACGTTACGAAAGGAGAAGTTGTATGCCAAATTCTCCAAATGTGAATTTTGGCTAAGGGAGGTTCAATTCCTTGGCCACATTGTGAATAAAGATGGTATTCAAGTAGATCCGGGGAAGATAGAGTTGGTGAAGAGTTGGAGACAACCGACTACGCCTACGGAGGTCCGAAGTTTTCTCGGATTGGCCGATTATTATCGTCGGTTTATCCAAGACTTTTCTAAGATCACTTCTTCATTGACGAAGTTGACAAGGAAGAACGCGGGATTTAATTGGGAGAACGAGCAAGAAATTGCTTTTCAATTGCTAAAAGATAAGTTGTGTCAAGCTCTGGTGTTGGTTTTGCCGGAAGGGGTGGAAGACATGACGGTTTATTATGATACTTCATTAAATGGACTCGGGTGTGTTCTAATGCAAAGAGGTAAAGTCATCGCTTATGCCTCTCGACAATTAAAGGAACACGAGACGAGATATCCGACTCATGATCTTGAGTTGGCGGCGGTTGTGCATGCTTTGAAAATTTAGCGCCATTACTTGTATGGTGTCAAGTGTACGATTTATTCGGATCATAAGAGTTTGAAACATCTCTTTAATCAACGATATTTGAATTATCGTCAACGTAGGTGGATGGATGTGGTAAAAGACTATGATTGTGAGATACTTTATCATCCGGGCAAGGCGAATGTGGTCGCGGATGCGTTAAGTCGAAAGAGTCATCACCCGGCGTTACGATTGGGATTGTTACATATGATTATTACTAACGATTTTCTTGAAAAACTCGGCGTGATTCAAATAGAGGCTTACGTTCACAACAAGCATGCGGAGCGAATTGTGGGACAATTGGAGTTCATTACTATGGGCTCGCGGGGTTTGTTGTCTTTTCAAGGAAGAGTGTGGGTGCCTAAGATGGGAGATTATCGACGAGTGCTACTTGATGAAGCACATAAGTCAAAGTATTCCATTCATCCGGGCGCAACGAAACTGTATCTTGATTTAAGGAAAGATTATTGGTGGCCGGGCATGAAACATGATGTTGTGAAGTATGTTGAGCAATGCGTCACGTGTTTGCAAGTTAAGGCCGAGCACCAAAAGCCGTATGGTAAGTTACAACCGTTAGAAATCCCGAAATGGAAATAGGAGCACATTACCATGGATTTCATCACAAAGTTACCTAAAACGGCGAGAACCCAGTTTGATTCGATTTGGGTTATAGTTGATCGACTGATGAAGAGTGCTTTGTTTCTTCCCATTAAGGAAGCGATATCGTTGGAGACCTTGGCTAAGTTGTTTATCAAGGAAGTCTTCTCTCGACACGGCGTTCCTATATCGATTGTTTCGGATCGAGATACTCGTTTTACATCTCGGTTTTGGGAAAAGTTTCACGAAGACATGGGCACGCAACTGAAGTTGAGCATGGCGTATCATCCTCAAACGGACGGTCAAACCGAACGTACGAATCAAACTTTGGAAGATATGTTACGAGTATGTATTATCGATTTTGGTGGTAATTGGGACGAGCACTTACCTTTGGTGGAATTCTCGTACAATAATAGTTATCATACTAGTATTGGGATGCCACCTTATGAGATGCTTTATGGGCGCAGATGTCGAACCCCGATTTGTTGGGGTGAAGTGGGACAAAAGGAAATCGGGAGTACCGATTTGGTGTTAGAGACGAATAGCAAGATTGATGTGATTCGAGAGCATTTGAAAAAGGCTCACGATAGGCAAAAGTCGTATGCCGAGAAGCGTAGACGAACGATCGAATTACAAGAAGGTGACATGGTGATGCTTAAGGTTTCGCCATGGAAAGGTATTATTCGATTCCGAAAATGAGGAAAGTTAGCTCCTCGATTTATTGGACCATTTAAGGTTTTAGCTCGTGTTGGTGAAGTCGCGTATCGTTTGGAATTACCCGAAGAGCTTGAGCTTGCGGGGATCCATAATACATTTCATGTTTCCCATCTCCGTAAGTGTCTTGTGGATGATTCATCTTGGGTGCCATTAGACGAGATTGAGCTAAATAATAAGTTAGAGTACATCGAGGAACCGATTGCCATACTTGATGAGAAGGTCAAAAGGTTGAGAAATAAAGAAGTGAGAACTTTTAAAGTTCAATGGCGTCATAGTAAAGGTTCCGAATTTACTTGGGAGCCCAAAGAATTCGTGTTAGTTTACCTACCCTCTTGTCATGCGGCTTGGATCGCGAGGACGCGCTCCGATTCAAGTGGGAGAGAGTTGTAACATCCCGTTTTCCTCGGATATGACTTAAGGTGCGTAATTAACCTCGTGTACGTTTATTATTGCATCTATGATCGTTTATTTTAGTTTAATGTGTGAAAATATTGGAAAATCGTTTAATCAGGCCTTCTGTCGCGTCTGAGTGAGTTTCATCGCGTCCTGGTGCGTCGCGATACGCGACAAAGTGGGCTGGAACGCGACAGCTCCAGAACCCCCAGTTCTGTCGAGGTTATCGCGTTCTGTTGTGGTTTGTCACGTTTGGGCATCGCGTTACGCGACAGGTTGTCGCGAAACGCGACAGATGTCGCTGTTTGACAAATTTGACCCAATTTAAATGGCATCTTTGAGGGTGTTTAAGTCTTTTCACTTGTGGACGGTTTTAGATCTAGAAAACTGATAAATGAGTTATCCTAACTCATTTAACACATCTTCACCTACACCACATTCAATTTTAGAGAGAGAGAGAGAGTTAGGGTTTAGTGAGGGAAAGCTCACTTGGAAAAGAAGGAGACCAAATCTCACCCGAATCCAAGTTTTAAAGTTGTTCCCTACGTCTCTAGCTACGTTGTGATTGTATTGGTAAGTCTTAACTCTATGTTTTGAGTTTTAATTTGTTTAAGCTAGGGTTTGGTTCATGTGGGGTATGTATGACCCATTTGAGGGTAAAATGGGTGAATTTGGGTTATGTTATTGTTATGAAATCCTAATGGCCACAATCTAGGGTTTTGGCCTTGTGATTTGAGGTTGTAAGTGTCAATTGGTGTTGTTAGTCACTAATGCACTTTAAGATTTATGAAAGAAGTGTTAATGGTTAAGTTTGACTTGATTGTGAGTCTAAGTAATATAAAATGGGTCGAAATGTACTAGTTGACCTAATTAGATAAAATAGGTATGGATTACCCTAAGTTTTGTGCTAATTGAAGTTAATAGACTTTAATTCACTAGTCCTAGTGATTAAAGTCGAGTCTTGGACATTTATGGGCGGTTGTGTGTAGTTGAGTCATTTAATGCAAATTGGGTCATTAAATGCTCAAGTGGGAGTATTGTGGTTAATCCCACTAGTTGTGAAATTGAATGTGCAGTTAATGATTTAGGCACATTGCGTTGAAGCTCGAAAGTGCTAAATCATCATCCTTGTGTCAATGTGAGTGGAATAATTATATATGCATGTATATGATTTATTTGCTTGTGGGGTATGGGTTAAAGTTCGATGTTGATGATACCATACCCTAGAGTATATTGTGATGTTGATGAGGGTTTAAAGTTCGTTGTTGACGATACCTCATACGTATGGAATTAAAGTTCGATGTTGACGATGCCATACGATTATTGTAGTGACGTTGATGAGGGTTTAAAGTTCGTTGTTGACGATACCTCATATGTGGGTTTAAAGTTCGGTGTTGACGATACCACATTAATGTAGGCGAATGGGATTTAAGTTCGATGTTAACGATACCATTCGTTGGGCTAGCCTTGGGATCTTGAGTACTATGGATGTTGTGAACATCATCGTTATATTTGTGTTTTAGCATAATGTATTGTTGTGTTATATGCTATTGTTATACTAGCCTTGTTATCGTGGTACTTAGCGTTATACATGTGAAAGGTATGCTAATTATGTAACTAGTATGTATGCGGATTTGGTAAGTGTTTGCAAGTAAGTAGGTTATATATATGTATGTATAATTGTTGCACTCACTAAGCCTTGCTTACCCTCTCGTTGTTTACCATTTTATAGGTTCTGGCTTGAACAAGGGTAAGGGCATACGTTTGGACTAGTGGTCTCCCGCTTATGTTGTTGGGGGGTGCTTGTGGTGTTAGCTTTTGAAGATTGGCCTAACATTTTGGTTAGTTTAGCCCCAAACCATGCTCGAGTGTCGTTTGGATTATAAACTATCATTGTAGGGGGTCAAACTTGTATTGAACTTAATTAATGGCCTTCGTGCCTTTTGTAAACATTTAAATCGTTGTACTTTTAAATGGAACTCGTAGAATGGTTTACATATTTAATTGGCGCATAAATGTGTATTATACAAAAAAAAATAATTATCGTATGGAATACGGGTTGGGTTGTTACATTAATTAACTAACCCAAAACAGCCAGCGGTGTTACTACGACGGTGTAAATCCGGTTTTACGGTGTTTTTCGTGTTTTCAGGTTTTAAATCATTAAGTTAGCATATCATATAGATATAGAACATGTGTTTAGTTGATTTTAAAAGTCAAGTTAGAAGGATTAACTTTTGTTTGCGAACAAGTTTAGAATTAACTAAACTATGTTCTAGTGATTACAAGTTTAAACCTTCGAATAAGGTAGTTTTATATATATGAATCGAATGATGTTAAGAACATCATTACTACCTCAGGTTTTGTGGATAAACCTACTAGAAATGAGAAAAATAGATCTAGCTTCAAAGGATCTTTGGATGGCTTGAAAGTTCTTGAAGCAAAATCATGACACGAAAACAAGTTCAAGTAAGATTTCCACTCGAAATAAGATTGTTATAGTTATAGAAATTGAATAAAAGTTTGAATATGAGTATTACCTTATATTAGAAAGATATCTTACTATAAATAAGAAAGATTTCTTGAGGTTGGATGATCTCTCAAAGTGGATTTGCAAGATTGGAAGTAAGCTAGCAAACTTGGAAGTGTTGTTGGTGTGTTCTTGAGTAGTTGTTTTATAACTTAGTTTATGTATGGATTTATGAACTAGATTGAGCTAGATTTTGATGAAGATGATGAAGAACACTTAGAAAAATGGAATAACACTTGAGAGAGAGTAGTTTGATGCATGAAAGTTGAAATGAAAATGTGTTTGTGTGTGAGCTCTTTCACGTGAATATGGGGTTCCCATATAGGCTCCATTAGTTTGTTATTTTGTGAGATATTTCATGCTAGATGTTAAATTATGGGTCCTACATGGTTAGGTGACTCACATGGGCTGCTAAGAGCTGATCATTGGAGTGTATATACTAATAGTAAATACATTTAGAAGCTGTGTATTGTACGAGTACAAATACGAGTGTATACGAGTAGAATTGTTGATGAAAATGAATGAGGATGTAATTGTAAGCATTTTTGTTAAGTAGAAGTACTTTGGTAAGTGTCTTGAAGTCTTTCAAAAGTGTATGAATACATATTAAAACACTACATGTATATACATTTTAACTGAGTCGTTAAGTCATCGTTAGTCGTTACATGTAAGTGTTGTTTTGAAACCTTTAGGTTAACGATCTTGTTAAATGTTGTTGACCCATTGTTTATTATATCAAATGAGATGTTAAATAATTACATTATCATGATATCATGATGTATTAATATATCTTAATATGATATATATACATTAAATGTCGTTACAACGATAATCGTTACATATATGTTTCGTTTCGAAATCATTAAGTTAGTAGTCTTGTTTTTACATATGTAGTTCATTGTTAATACACTTATTGACATGATTACTTATCATTTATCATGATTAAACATAGTGTATCAATATCTTAATATGATTCATATGTATTTAGTAAGACGTTGTTATAACGATAATCGTTATATATATCGTTTTCGAGTTTCTTAATTCAATAGTCTCATTTTTATGTATATAACTCATTGTTAAAATACCTAATGAGATACTTACTTATCATAATATCATTTTAACTATATATATAACTATATATATGTCATCATTTAGTTTTTACAAGTTTTAACGTTCGTGAATCACCGGTCAACTTAGGTGGTCAATTGTCTATATAAAACCTATTTCAATTAATCAAGTGTTAACAAGTTTGATTGCTTAACATGTTGTAAACACTTAGTCATGTAAATATCAAATTCATTAAATATATATAAACATGTAAAAGTTCGGGTCACTACAGTACCTACCTGTTAAATAAATTTCGTCCCGAAATTTTAAGCAGTTGGAGGTGTTGACGTATCTTCTGGAAATAAGTCCCAGGTGAACTCAGGTCCTCTATGAGCATTCCATCGAACTTTAAAAATTGGTATCTTGTTTTGCTTAAGTCTTTTAACCTCACGATCTATTATTTCGACGGGTTCTTCGATGAATTGAAGTTTTTCGCTGATTTGGATTTCGTCTAACAGAATAGTGAGATCTTCTTTAGCAAAACATTTCTTCAAATTTGAAACGTGGAAGTGTTATGTACAACCGCGAGTTGTTGAGGTAATTCAAGTTGGTAAGCAACTGGTCTGACACGATCAATAATCTTGAATGGTCCAATATACCATGGATTTAATTTCCCTCGTTTACCAAATCGAACAACGCCTTTCCAAGGTGCAACTTTAAGCATGACCATCTCTCCAATTTCAAATTCTATATCTTTTCTTTTAATGTCAGCGTAGCTCTTTTGTTGACTTTGGGAGGTTTTCAACCGTTGTTGAATTTGGATGATCTTCTCGGTAGTTTCTTGTATTATCTCTGGACCCGTAATATGTCTATCCCCCACTTCACTCCAACAAATCAGAAACCTGCACTTTCTACCATAAAGTGCTTCAAACGGCGCCATCTCAATGCTTGAATGGTAGCTGTTGTTGTAGAAAAATTCTGCTAACGGAAGGTGTCGATCCCAACTGTTTCCGAAATTAATAACACATGCTCATAGCATGTCTTCAAGCGTTTGTATCGTCCTTTCGCTCTGCCTATCAGTTTGTGGATGATAGGCAGTACTCATGTCTAGACGAGTTCCTAATGCTTGCTGTAATGTCTGCCAGAATCTTGAAATAAATCTGCCATCCCTATCAGAGATAATAGAGATTAGTATTCCATGTCTGGAGACGACTTTCTTCAAATACAGTCGTGCTAACTTCTCCATCTTGTCATCTTCTCTTATTGGCAGAAAGTGTGCTGATTTGGTGAGACGATCAACTATTACCCAAATAGTATCAAAACCACTTGCAGTCCTTGGCAATTTAGTGATGAAATCCATGGTAATGTTTTCCCATTTCCATTTCGGGATTTCGGGTTGTTGAAGTAGACCTGATGGTTTCTGATGCTCAGCTTTGACCTTAGAACACGTCAAACATTCCCCTACGTATTTAGCAACATCGGCTTTCATACCTGGCCACCAAAAATGTTTCTTGAGATCTTTGTACATCTTCCCCGTTCCAGGATGTATTGAGTATCTGGTTTTATGAGCTTCTCTAAGTACCATTTCTCTCATATCTCCAAATTTTGGTACCCAAATTCTTTCAGCCCTATACCGGGTTCCGTCTTCCCGAATATTAAGATGCTTCTCTGATCCTTTGGGTATTTCATCCCTTAAGTTTCCCTCTTTTAAAACTCCTTGTTGCGCCTCCTTTATTTGAGTGGTAAGGTTAGTACGAATCATTATATTCATAGCTTTTACTCGAATGGGTTCTCTGTCCTTTCTGCTCAAGGCATCGGCTACCACGTTTGCCTTCCCCGGGTGGTAACGAATCTCAAAGTCATAATCATTCAACA
Organism: Rutidosis leptorrhynchoides; assembly: GCF_046630445.1. NCBI lineage: Eukaryota > Viridiplantae > Streptophyta > Magnoliopsida > Asterales > Asteraceae > Rutidosis > Rutidosis leptorrhynchoides. Next base: position 174,257,792 of record NC_092333.1, read on the forward strand.
ATTCAATCCACCTGCGCTGCCTCATGTTCAGTTGTTTCTAATTAAATATGTGTTGAAGACTTTTGTGGTCGGTATATATAATACTTTTGACCCCATATAAGTAGTGCCTCCAAGTCTTTAATTTAAAAACAATCGCGCCTAATTCCAAATCATGCGTCGTATAATTTTGCTCGTGAATCTTCAATTGTCTAGATGCATAAGCAATTACCTTCGTTCGTTGCATTAATACACAACCGAGACCTTGCTTTGAGGCGTCACAATATATCACAAAATCATCATTCCCTTCAGGTAATGACAATATAGGTGCCGTAGTTAACTTTTTCTTCAACAATTGAAATGCTTTCTCTTGTTCATCCTTCCATTCAAATTTCTTCCCTTTATGTGTTAATGCAGTCAAGGGTTTTGCTATTTTAGAAAAATCTTGGATGAATCACCTGTAATAACCACCCAGCCCTAAAAATTTGCGTATGTGCTTCGGAGTTTTCGGGGTTTCTCTCTTTTCAACGGTTTCAATCTTTGCTGGATCCACTTGAATACCTTCTTTGTTCACTATGTGACAGAGGAATTGAACTTCTTCCAACTAAAATGCACACTTTGAAAACTTAGCGTACAATTTTTCTTTCCTCAACAACTCTAGCACTTTTCTCAAATGTTCTTCATGCTCTTGATCATTCTTTGAGTAAATAAGTATGTCATCGATAAAAACAATGACAAACTTGTCAAGGTATGGTCCACACACTCGGTTCATGAGGTCCATGAACACAACTGGTGCATTAGTTAACTCAAAAGGCATAACCATAAACTTGTAATGACCGTAACGCGTCTGAAAGCAGTCTTCGGAATATCATCCTCCTTCACCCGCATTTGATGATACCCATAACGTAAATCAATCTTCGAATAAACTGACGAGCCTTGTAGTTGATCAAATAAGTCGTCGATTCTTGGTAGTGGATAACGATTCTTGATGGTAAGTTTGTTCAACTCTCGGTAGTCGATACACAACCTGAATGTACCATCCTTCTTTTTGACAAACAAAACAGGAGCTCCCCATGGTGATGTACTTGGTCGTATAAAACCACGCTCTAAAAGTTCTTGTAGTTGGCTTTGGAGTTCTTTTATTTCACTGGGTGCTAGTCTGTATAGAGCACGAGCTATTGGTGCAGCTCCTGGTACGAGATCTATTTGAAATTTAACAGATCAATGTGGAGGTAGTCCCGGTAATTCTTTCGAAAATACATCGAGAAATTTTTTTGCGACGGGAACATCACTGATGTTCTTTTCTTCAGGTTTAACTTCCTCGATGTGTGCTAGAATGACGTAAAAACCTTTTCTTATTAGTTTTTGCGCCTTCATACTACTAATAAGATTTAATTTTGCGTTATTCTTTTCTCCGTACACCATTAAAGGTTTTCCTTTTTCACGCACAATGCGAATCGCATTTTTGTAACAAACGACTTCTGCTCTCACCTTTTTCAACCAGTCCATGCCAATTATTACATCAAAACTCCCTAACTCGACTGGTATTAAATCAATTTTAAATGTTTCGTCAACCAGTTTAATTTCTCTATCTCGACATACTTTATCTGTTGTAATTAGTTTACCGTTTGCTAATTCGAGTAAAAATTTACTATCCAAAGGCGTCAATGGGAAACTTAATTTAGCACAAAAATCTCTACTCATATAGCTTCTATCCGCACCCGAATCAAATAAAACATAAGCAGATTTATCATCAATAAGAAACGTACCCGTAACAAGCTCCGAGTCTTCCCGCGGTTCTGCCGAATTAATGTTGAAGACTTGTCCACGGACTTGCCCATTATTATTCCCTTGATTAGGGCATGCTTTGCTGAAATGGCCCGGATTTCCGCATCCGTAACAAATAATGGAATTATTTGTTCTGTTATTTTTATATGCCTTTGGTTCATAGACATCACACTTTGTTACACTATGTCCGGTTCTATTACACTTGTTACACACTACTACACAGAACTTATCTGGATGAAACCCTCCACACCTTAGACATTTATTGTTCTGATTGTTATTGCCATTGTTGTTATTGATTTGGTTGTTGTTGGGATTGTTATTGTTGTTGGAACGGTTGTTGTAGTTATTGTTGTTGTTGTTGGGACGTTTGTTGTAGTTATTGTTAGGATTGCGGTTATTATTGCGATTGTTGTTGTGATTGTTGGGATAGTTGTTGCGATTGTTATTGTTGTTGTACTGGTGATTCTTATCACCGTTTTCCTCCCACTTCCTCTTGAGTTGTTTCGTGTTGGCTTCTTCAGCCGCCTGTTCTTTAATTCTTCCCTCAATCTGATTTATGAGTTTATGAGCCATTCGACTTGCCTTTTGTATGGAAGCGGGCTCGTGTAAACTCACATCTTCTTGAATCCTTAATGGTAACCCTTTTATAAATGCGTTGATCTTCTCCTCTTCATCTTCGAACGTTCCTGGACATAATAGGCACGACTCTGTGAATCATCGTTCATATGTGGTAATGTCGAACCCTTGTGTTCGTAACTCTCTAAGCTCTACCTTGAGCTTATTGACTTCGTTTCTAGGACGATACTGCTCGTTCATCAGTTGCTTGAATGTTGACCACTGTAGTACGTAAGCAGCATTTTGTCCTACCTGTTCAATATAGGTGTTCCACCACGTTATCGCAGTATCTATGAAGGTATTCGTAGCGTACTTAACTTTGTCCTCTTCAGTACACTTACTTATGGCAAACACCGATTCGACTTTCTCGGTCCACCGTTTCAATCCAATTGGTCCTTCAATTCCATCGAATTCCAAAGGTTTGCAGGCAGTGAATTCTTTGTAGGAGCATCCTACACGATTTCTTGTGGGATTAGTTCCACAACTAGAACCAGAGTTATTGTTGTTATTTTGCATTGCAGCCTGCACTGCGGCTATGTTTGCAGCAAGGAAAACACAGAAGTCTTCCTCGCTCATGTTCAAATTCTGACGAGTAGTCGGTGCCATTTCCTTCAAAAATAGCCAAACGAATTAAGTTAATCATATAGAATTTTAAGAGTAGTCAATATTATTTCGTAGCATAGTATGAACTCATTTATAAAAGCTTTTTCTTCATATTAGCGTTTTATAGTTTTTAATTCGGGTAGTACCTACCCGTTAAGTTCATACTTAGTAGCTAATATACAACTAAACTACTACAATTCCATATGAAAAAAGTGATTATAATAAAATTTCGCGTTCAAATTTTATATAATATTTACAACTTACAATACCGCTATCATACATTTAGGATGAAATATAGCACATAATAACTTTGCTACCCGGCAGCTATAAAGGCATTTCTAGCTAATACACAAGTTGTTCAGCAAAAGAAATAAAGACACGTAATTCATAAGTCCAAAAACAAGTCATGCATTCTGGTTTTACTAAGACAACTTCCCATCCTTGGTCTTGTTGAAAGTAACCGTTATGACCATTGGCTAGGCAGCATGTTGTAATGTCGTCAAAAGGATGAGGGTTTCGTAATGCCCAACATCCTCGTAGCAATCTAAAAACCTTGTTTCTTACTCCAACTACTGAGTCCGTCACTTGTGAGAATGTTTTATTTAAAAGTTTCAACCCAATGTTCTTTTTCTCAATTTGATGAGAAGCGAACATTATTAACCCGTAAGCATAACATACTTCTTTATGTTGCATGTTAGAAGCTCTTTCTAAAGAACGGAGTCCTATGTTGGGATATGTTGAGTCAAAATAGGTTCGTAACCCTTAGCGTAAAATTGCATCTGGGTTTCCCGCACTAAATGTCTTAAAGAAAACTTGTCGTAACTTAAAGTCTCCCCAATGTGATATACCCCATCTTTCAAAGGAAAGCCTTTTATAAACTAAGGCATTTCTGGAAAGTCTTTCAAATGTTTGACAAGTTAATTTCGCCATAACTAATTGTGCTGATGAATTCTGACCGACTCTAGACAAGATTTCATCAATCATATCCTCTGGTAGGTCTTCTAAAATATTCGGTTGTCTACCCTTAACGTATATTTTGTGTTTTTATACTATAAAATAGACAAGGATTAGATTCGTAAAAGATAATTAACAAACAATACAAGCAATTTTTACATAGAACATAAAAGTACAAGCACACTACAATACATATAATACACAACATGATATAAACCCTCTAATCTGAATCACTGGTTTCTTCTTCTTCGGACTTAGTGTAGAGACCCGTCCTAATCCATCTGGACGAAGTCCATACCGATTATAAATGAATTACAACAGTTGATTACATCGCGAGGTATTTGACCTCTATATGATACATTTTACAAACATTGCATTCGTTTTTAAAAGACAAACTTCCTTTACATTGAAAGTTGACAGGCATGCATACTATCTCATAATATATCCAAACTATAAACGACTTAATAATATTCTTGATGAACTCAACCACTCGAATGCAACGTCTTTTAAAATATGTCATGAATGATTCCAAGTAATATCTTTAAAATTAGCAAATGCACAGCGAAAGATTTCTTTCATACCGGAGAATAAACATGCTTTAAAGTGTCAACCAAAAGGTTGGTAAGTTCATAAGTTTATCATAAAACAATAAAATTCATCATTTTGATAGACCACAAGATTTAAATGCTGCATGGTACAAATGGGCCCGAATCCTATACCCACCTGTAATGTACATGCGATATCTTTTAAATACAGTACACCTTTCTCGTGTACGAAATCATCTTTCATAAATCTTAGTAACCGTACACATATCTTGTGCACAAAAATAACATACACATAACCTGTGTATAAAATCATTCTCTCGATACATAACATTCACTTTTCATTGCTTTCATAGCTTGCCTTGGTAACTGACCTTAACATATAATGCGTATAAATAATATCCCCAAAACAAAACATCTCGTCTGTATAATAATCATATAAACTTCGAAGTACTAAACACCACGCCCACTAGCCCTTCCGTCTAGTGAACATTCTGGGTGGGGGTGTTAAACCTGGTAGCTACCTATAGGATTCGCGTGAATTAGGGGCCATACCCATTTCCTAATTCTTAGGTTACCAAGCTATAATAATCAAGGGGAAATGTTCACATCAATTAGTGGCAATTATAACGTCCAACTAATTCAATAATAATCAACAGAACTTCTGTCTGTATAATAATTCATTCGAGGAATGATTTGCTTGTGTCTATCTCGTTAAACATTTATAAAAGCATCTCATGTATTCTCAATCCAAAAATATATATTTCAAAGGCATTTAATAAAACAGTTGTAAAAACAGTGCATGTATTCTCAGTCCCAAAAATATAAAGAGTAAAAGGGAATCAAATGAACTCACCATACTGTATTTTGTAGTAAAAATACTTAGAACGACATTGAACAAGTATAGGGTTGGCCTCGGATTCACGAACCTATATTAAGTATATATATATTAACACTTATACTTATAATCAAACAACTAAAGTTTTAAGTTATGTTAAATTATTGATTTGAATATATTTATTTTTATATAATATATACTACAATGTATAAATGTTTTCATACATAATTATATTAATATCTTATAATATATATATTTCCAGAGATGTTTATTTGTTATGATAACATAAAAATAATAATAATAAAAATGATCATACTTATATTAGTAAAAATAATGATACTACTAGTAATGATAATAATAATAACAACTTTTAATAAAAGTATTAATTTTAATAAGAATGATAATTTTTAATAATACAATACTTTTAATAAATATGATAATTTTAATGATGCTTTTAATGATAATAATAATAATGTAAAAATAATATTAATGTTAAAATAATAATATAGTATAATAATATAGTTTTAATAATAATAAGTAAAAAGTTGTAATATCTTTATAATGATAATAATAACTACAATTGTATTAATCATTTTAAAAATAATAATATTAGTAATAATAATAATAACTTTTATAAAAATAATATTAACATTAATAATGATAATAATAATAATGATAATAATACTACCTTAAGAACAAGCTTCCATAAAAAAAAAATCGTTGCCCAGGCTCGAACCCGCGACCTCTCGTTCAACGAATCAACGCCTGACCATCGAGCTGTTTATGATTTTCTGTTACATATTGTAACCATATTTATAAACACTTAATTTTATTTTGCAATAATTATATATATATAGATATATAAATATAAATTCCAAATATATTAATATTTATACCCAATTTTAAGAGGTAACGTATAGGGTTGTAGAAAAATAAGTGGGTGGCTCGATCCTCTATCAGATATCATCATCATCTGTTTCGTTAACCATCATTCATCATGATCTATTCATCATCTTATCGTCCTCGTTCATCACATCATCATCTTCGTTCATCACGCAATCATCATCATCATCGTTCATCATTCAATCATCAATTTTCATCCCTCATCAATCTATCCATTAATCAGTTAATCAATGGATTTAAGTAAGTAATCAATTCATTAATTATTCTTTTAATTTTCTTCATCCCTCTATATGTACTCCGTACTGTTAATTGAATCGAATATGAATAATAATGAATGGTGTTCTTAGTAGTAGCCGACTATAGTCAATGATTTAATTGTGTTTTTGGTTAATAATAGCAGCTGTAGCGAATAACAAAGATCAAATAGTAGCATAAATGGGTTTTGATTGCCAATGGTGTTCGGTTTTGAGTAGTTTTCAATGGGTTTTGGTTTTGATTCGGGTTGAAGTTTGCAACAGGAAGTATTGCCACAGTAATAAAGCCTACATCAATATTTGTTTTGGTGGTTGTGATGGTTGATCGTGTAACAATAACAACAATAGCTGAGTACAGAAGTGATTAGTAATCTGGTTCGATTTCTTTTCTTTTTACTTATTTAATAATTTATCTATTGGTTTATTTGATGGTTGTTATTGATCAAAGTAAGGAAACAGAAACAGTAATTAGATTGGTTGAAGTAGATGATCAGTAGTGAACCTGAATTGATTTGTTGTGGATTTGTAGTGGTGCTCAGCCAGAAAACAGTTCATGATAATGAGGGTGTTTGGTTTGGTGATTGTTGTGATGTTTAAGAGATGGTTCGAACAATAACATGAGTTAACAAGCAGTTCGTTGATGGTTTTATTTTGGTTTGATAATGGTAGGGATCGAAATAGAAGTATAGAAAACAGCAGCAGTGGTGGCAACTTATGGTGGTTATTTGGGTGGCTCAAAGTGGTGGTTAGAGTGTCGGTTATAAGCTGCAACAGCGGCAGCTCGGTTTAGAAGAAAAGAGTAAGAACCGTAGTGTGGTAGTGATGGTTAAGTCTCGGATAGAAACAGAAACGTACGGCAGTAGTAGCAGTCAAATGGTTGGAGTTTGGTTAATTGGTAGTCACACGTTTGAGGGGTGATGGTTTGTGATTCACGACATTAGCCAGAACAACAAGGGAGTGTGTTGGTTATTGGTTTCATTGATCTAAACGGAAAACAATATCAAAGTGTAACAGAAAGATAGTAGTAAAAACGTGAGGGTTTTGAAGTGGAAGGTGATTCATAATGGTCACGGTGGTGGTTGTGGATGATGAACGAACCCAAGATGGTGGCTGAAAAGTGATCAAGAATGGGGAGTGAGAGTGGTGATGGTGAGACCATGGTGTCGAGTTAGTTCATAGAAAAAATAAATAAATAAAGAATGATGAATGAAGTTGTGTTTAGTTTTAGTGAATCAGATTATGTGTATGTATATGCAATACATCAAAATCCTATAGGGGACAAGAACAAAAGAGACACAGTGTCAAGCAATATAATATACCACATATTCGATCAATATGATTTCATTAAATCAATCACGAGCAAAACATAGAATTGTAAAAAGAACAAAAGGATTGTGATGTCTAACAATTTAGAAAGGAAACAAAAACATAAAAAGTTGATGTTGAGGTTCACAATTTTGTATCAGTTTAAATATCTTGATTTAGTATTAATAATTAATGATTTTATTAATAATAATAATAATTCTAAAAAAAAAATTGATAATAATAATATTATTAATGATAATAATATCAAACTACATTATTTTCTAGTAATTTAATATCATTGTATATTTACAAGTAATATTCGTATGTATATATATATATATATATATATATATATATATATATATATATATATATATATATATATATATATATATATATATATATATATATATAAATAATTGTTCGTGAATCGTCGGGAATGGTCAAAGGGTAATTGATTACATATAAACAGTTTAAAATTTTTGAGACTCAACCTAACAGGCTTTTCTTATCATGTCAAAATAATAAATCGTATCGTGAGTTTGGTTTTAAATTAGTCGAAATTTTCCGTGTCGTCACAGTACCTACCCGTTAAAGAAATTTCGTCCCGAAATTTGAGTGAGGTGGTCATGGCTAATAATAAAAATGTTTTATTGACGAATATGAGTTGATAAATAGAGTTTTATCATTATCGAGTAATACAGATGAAACCATTCGATTATTCGAAGCGTATAAGTGAAGTTATCACAAAAGAGTGAGTTGAAGGAATAAAGTTTCGTCTTAACTTTTGACGTTGCCTTGGTTGAATTCCGAAATTCAAGAAATTTAAATAAAATCTTCTAAATCAAAAAGATTTGATCCTTCGGCGAATAAGGAAATTAGGATCTCTCTAATTAAATGCGGAGATCTGCTTTGATTTCTCTATCAGATATTTCACTATAAATTAACTTCTTCCGTTCCGTTACTTTTACCATTCCTATACCCAATTCCCACCTTCAAAAGATTATGAAAATGCTTAATCCAGTTCTGATTCTTGTCCTTATCCTTACCATCGCAACAATCATTCTCCTTTTCCAACTTCCACCGGAGGAATCTATTTTCTTCTACTTCGCCTTTGGGGTTATAGCATTTTTGATTCTCCCGTGTCTTTATGTTGCGATAAATATTGATATAAACGGTTTGTAATTTATGTGTTGTTATTGGGCTTTATATTCTCCCTTATTTTTCGGAGCTCCCAGCTTTTGTTTTCTCCTCCCGACCTTAAGTCAAGCGAATAATGATCCAGAATTTGTAGATATAGAGTTTTGAATGATTATAATGTTCTCAGCAGGAAGGAACGTGATAACACGATTTGATTTTCAAAATTATCAACATCACGGAATATAGAACCATCAAGAATACATTTTCTTGATATATTCAGAAATTAAGTAGAATGAAAGAGTTATGTAACATGTCACATGATGACGTTATGATCTGTGAATCATCGTGTTCCAATAGAAACTCAGCATGACTTACTGTAATAAAATCACGTTGATCAAGTGTCATTATATTATACTAATTCATGCATCAATTTCTTTACATTTTTCCAGAATTCATTCATAAATTAAACTTAGATTTTTCAGAAGTTTCCAATATAATAAAACACAGGAAGCACAAAGAGGTTTATAATTTCGGACGAGAATATTTATAAAAATATCCTCAGAAATATCGAAGATATTTATGATGATATTTTGTAATTTCCAAGTTTAAAGGTTGATGAAGAAAAATTTTCCGCAAGATATTCTCTAAAGATTTCAATGGATCCGGAATTACCTGGATTCTTTGAATATAGGGTATGGTCCTTGTATTTGTCCTTGGTCTCCTTCGTGGTTAGCTCAATCCGTTTTCTAGTTCCAATTTTTCTGAGCTTTTCCAACATACTATTCTTTATAATCAACTTCCGATGATTAAGGTCGTTTACGGTTGTCTACGGTTTCTGCTGCTTCATTCAGCTTTTTCAACATTCAGAGTATTGATTTGTAGACTGAGTGCTTTTCAGAATTTCAGAATAAAAGATCATAATTCTAAGAGATGAATGTTATACATATATCTGTTGATGTAGATATGCTGTGAGTTTTCAAAGTACTGATTGCTGATTCCCGATAATTGGTATGTCAGTTCTCGTTACAAGACGCGGATGAGTATATGATAGGGTTTCAATGAATAAATATAATGATTTATCATAGAGATTTAAGTCAAGAAGTAACGAGGTTGCTGGTACGTCTGCTGGTAATATGGTGGAATATAAAAGAATTCTCCGGTATCAAAAGGGTTATCGTATATATCAGGATTATAGTAAGGCTACTTCGAATGAAAAGTCGAAGTTGACTTGCTGGAGCTGTGACAAGATTGGCTACTTTGAAAAGGGATCGTAAAGTTATTTTTGCTAATAAATGCCAAAGGATCTGACGCGGCTACGTGTTAAACTTTTACTCAGTTGCCGAGAGTTTCTCAGGTGCAATACTATATACATAAATCTTTCCTTCCGTAGATGAAGTGCGGTTGGTTCATCCTCTCGATTGAGATGTTTTCAAGAATCATGAAAGGTTTGAACGTAGATTGTAATCATCAAGATACAATGAGGTTTAAGATGAAATCAAGTGGCAAACTTGAAGAATTGTTTAGTTTTATATATCATAATCAATATTTTAATTCATTTTAATTGTCCAATGTTATTAGTCCACAGTCGATAGTCAACAGTTGACAGTCCAATAATTCATATATAGTTTAATATATAATATTCAAATTAATTAATAAGTATCGTGACCCGTGTACATGTCTCAGACTCGATCACAACTCAAAGTATATATATTATTATAGAATCAACCTCAATCTTGTATAGAGAACTCGATCATTACTGCATATAGAGTGTCTATGGTTATTCCAAATAATATATATATATATATATATATATATATATATATATATATATATATATATATATATATATATATATATATATATATATATATATATATATATATATATATATATATATATATATATATGCGTCAATATGATATGTCAAAACCTTGTATACGTGTCCCGATATTTAAAGTGTGTAAAATAAATACAGACTTTAAATGACGATAAATAAAATTGCGATAATTAAATTGCGATAAACAAACTGCGATAAATAAAATGTAATCAGTTAGCTAGGAACAGTTAGCTGGAACAATTAGCGTGGATTCTTAACAAAATTTTTCGTAGTTAATTTGTTTGTTTCTAACAACTTTTATTTTGTCCAATGTTTTCTTCATTATGCCACTTGTTGGATTATGATAAGTCAAAATTCAAATATGAAATTGAAATAAAATGGTTATTCTGTGGTGAACGGATTCGTATCTCTGTAGATGTAAGTAGGATAGTAAATGGATGTTGAATCAGATTCGAAGAATGTACAGTATAACCTATTAAAGTAAAATCTAATTATTCCTCGGGTATTACCTACCCGTTAAAATATTTTCACCATTAACAATTTGTACAAAAGAATTTTTAATTACAATCTTTATGAAAATATAGTTACATATATATTTTCTACAGATGTAATCATGGATTTAATGAGTTAATATGATATTAAACTCATCTGATTTACGGCTAGAATTAGAGTACATAATCTCTAAAACATTAGAGATTACATAATCACCATGAAGAACGAAGATAATTGATATAAAATGATACGTAGAATGATGATTATACTCGAGGTACAGAATGAGATGTTGAGGCATGGATTATTGATGGTACTGGTGCTATTACTGATGGTACTGTTGGTGCCGGTGATGTTGCTGAAGCTGGTAAATTTTGCACCATATTCTCCAAATTGATTACTCGAGCGCGAAGTTCGTTGACTTATTCTATTATTCCGGAATGATTGTCGGTCGAAACGAGCGGATGAATAAGGTTTAGAATTTTAGATAGAATATAATCGTGGCGAGATACTCTGAAAATGAGAGAGTAAATGGTATTACGAACAGGTTCGCCGGTAAGTGCTTCAGGTTATTCGTCAAGAGGGCAATGTGGTGGATGAAAGGGATCACCTTCTTCTTGTCTCCAATGACTAAGTATACTACGAACTCATCTGATGAATTGGGGATGGATGATGAAATGACCCGTTCATATACATTATAAACGATTCACAATAGTTGATTACATTGCGAGGTATTTGACCTCTATATGATACATTTTACAAACATTGCATTCGTTTTTAAAAGACAAAATTTCTTTACATCGAAAATTGACAGGCATGCATACCATTTCATAATATCCACTATCCAACTATAAATTGATTTAATAATAATCTTTGATGAACTCAATGACTCGAATGCAACGTTCTTCGAAATATGCTATGAAAGACTCCAAGTAATATCTTTAAAATGAGCAAATGCACAGCGGAAGATTTCTTTAACACCTGAGAATAAATATGCTTTAAAGTGTCAACCAAAAGGTTGGTGAGTTCATTAGTTTATCATAATCATTTATTTCCATCATTTTAATAGACCACAAGAATTTCATTTCCAGTTCTCATAAATATACGTCCCATGCATAGAGACAAAAATAATCATTCATATGGTGAACACCTGGTAACCGACATTAACTAGATACATATAAGAATATCCCCTATCATTCCGGGATCCTCCTTCGGACATGATATAAATTTCGAAGTACTAAAGCATCCGGTACTTTGGATGGGGTTTGTTAGGCCCAATAGATCTATCTTTAGGATTCGCGTCAATTAGGGTGTCTGTTCCCTAATTCTTAGATTACCAGACTTTAATAAAAAGGGGCATATTCGATTTCGATAATTCAACCATAGAATGTAGTTTCAATTACTTGTGTCTATTTCGTCAAACATTTATAAAAACAGCGCATGTATTCTCAGTCCCAAAAATATATATTGCAAAAGCATTTAAAAAGGGAGCAAATGAAACTCACGCATATAATTATTGTAAAACAGTTAATAAACCATTTGCATGTATTCTCAGCCCCAAAAATGTAAAGAGTAAAAGGGGAATCAAATGAAACTCACCATACTGTATTTCGTAGTAAAAATACATATAACGTCATTGAACAAGTGCAAGGTTGGCCTCGGATTCACGAACCTATATTAATTATATATATTTATATGACGGTCAATATTTGTCTAACAATTTAGGCCAAGTCATAGTGTACCACAATCCTAATGCTCGAGTCTGACTCAACAGTAAAGAAACATGTTATATTACCCATGCTCAGTTAAAATTCTAGTAAAAGGTGACGTGTGAAACAACGTAACATAAATGGTTTCATAATCATAAAATAGTATTTTAGTATTTAGAGAAAGTCAACAAAAAAATTAACTGAAAAGTTAACGGGAAAAGTCAAAGTTCAAGGTCAAAAGTCAAAGGTTAAAGTAAGAACGAGGTCGCATGCAAAAATACAATAACTTGTACAAAAATGATTTTTCGGTCAAACATGACTAAACGGCCACTTCAGCGATTTTTAGAAAAATTATCGGAACTCCGATTGATAAACGGTCCAAAGATAAAAGTTACACATTACCAAAAAGATTAAGCATAAATTTTACAGAAGTAAACTAAACCTAGACAACTCGTAGTTGCCAACGCGGTTTCGGCGTTTCAAAGTTAATTTTTCAGCTTTAATAAATTTACAAAAGTGACCGAGTAGCCTACTTTGGAGATTTTTAGAAAATTCCTCGAAACTCGAATTGACAAACGGTCAAAGCCTTCAAATTCTCTTTACCACAAAGATATAACATGATTTTTGGCAAAAGTAAACACACATCAGGCCGACCATGGCAATTGATACAAAACTGACATTTTTAATAAAAAAGTTTCAGCTCTTTTTAGAATTTTAAAATGTGACCAAACAGTCAACTTTGACGATTTTTAGAAAAATCGTCGAGACTTGAATTGACAAACGGCCAGAGTCGTTTGTTAGATCTTACAGCAAAGAATTTAGTGGTATTTTTGTTTTACTCTGAAACAACGCAGATCAGCGAGAATTTCAGTTTCCGTATCGACGTTTCATCAAAATTTACAAAACTTCTTTTATCCATAACTTGACAACCGTTAAACGAAACGAGACGTGCTTTATATGAAAATTCATCTACTCGACGAGTAGAATCCAAATAACCACTTTTTATTAAGCAGAAAATTAGTTCACTAATTATCATTAGCAATCTTAATTACGAAATTAATTGTTTAATTCGTAACTTTCTAACCGTTCATCGAATCCATTCGATATCTAAATGAAAAGTTCTTAATTTTTCGCTAGCTTTCCAACGACATGCATATCTTATATCTTATCTCATCCCTAGTATAACAACCTTTAAGATTCAACATAACCTATCTAAGGGTAATATCAAATATACAAGCATGCATAATCCTATTTTCTCGAGCACTAGTTAGGGATACACTATTAGTATGTAAAAATTAAATTAGGAGTACTCACGTATCAATATTGAGGTTCAATATTGCAGGAAAGGTACGTAGACGCAACGGAGACGCTAAACACTAGATTGACCTCGCGAGCATAACTCCCGAACATTACCCATAACCTCCTTAGCTATAACCCATAATTTTCTTAGCTCTATCCCGCTCAAAAAATTTCATTTTGAAATAACCCTTTCATGACCTCGTCATAATATTTTATGTATATTAATAATAATAATTATAATACTCTTAATAATAATAATAAGATTAGTAAAAATATTAATCTTAATACTAATAATATAAATAATAATAATAGAGAAAGAGTAATATGTAGTTGTATGTGTGTTTGAGATCGATAGATAGATGGTATAATTTGGCCAGCATGTTCGAGCTTTTAAATCCTTTTGTGAAATCAATCCCAGCTGGCATCCATTTTCTAATTCCTACCGACACTCATATGTTACATATGATACATAAGTTATATATTATTTAATATATAATATATTTAATCTTTAGAATTAATTAAATATTATATTATATTTACGCTCATGGTAAAAATATAATTTTTACAAAAATGACACGGTCGTGGTCTCACGACTCATGTACCTCTTTCGGTTTTTCGGGCGCACTTTCGTACGTTTAGAAAACTAGCCTTTTACATTACGTGACGTGTACCTTTTACAAAAATTAGACTTACTCAACAATAAATTACCTTTATAAAAATATAACTTATAAAATTGACCATTGTGGTCATTTACTTCTATAAATCAGTGACTCGTTGTTTATCAAAATGTATTATTTTAAATCAGGACGTTTTATGACTCGTACCTTTATCAAAATATAGACTTAAATTAATTAAAAACTAACCCACTCAGAGTGCAACTTAATCTTTTGAGTGTTTTGGTCATTTACTTTTATAATTCATACCCTCGTTAGTTATCGAAGTATATTTAATAACATTAACTTAAACCAAAACGTCTTTTGACTAAATTAAAATATATTTATAATTTATAGGTTTGAAATACTTTAATAAAATATTTTGATTTTAATTATATTTCAAAGTATATTTGAAGATCGTTTATGACATTATATCCTATAACGTTTATACTTTAAAAAATATAATTTCCTTATGCGTCAACGTTTAGTTTGTTTTCCTTAAACTTTCTAAATAATATAACTATATTCCCAAAGTTTCACTTTCACTCTAAATAATAGGAAGGTTAACTAGTTAACGTTTATATAGAAAGTCGAACAGAAAACTCCACTAACATTTGGTTAGTTCCCGTTAATTGACACCTTTGTCTTCACTTATATCTCACTTTACCATTTTCCGAATACGGTTAATAATAAGGGTTACCTAATTCAAAGTGGACCTCATAACAGATACTCTTAATCATAATTCAATGTATCTGATAATTCAATCATTTGATACTATCTTTTAATCTCGTCGATAAACTTACATCAAACAAATACATTTATGTAAAGTATTAGCTATTCAATACCTTGATAGCATTTCCAGGTTCATAAAATAGATCTCATAGCTTATAATCATATCCACTAATCCGTTCGATGTTTTATATAATATATCTCAATTTAATAATCACACATATGTATAAGTATATATAATTGTTCGTGAATCGCTAGGCATGGTCAAAGGGTAATTGATTATATGAATATAGTTTTTAAAACTTTCGAGACTCAACATTACTTATTTTTGCTCATCGTGTCGGGAACATATAAAGATTAAAGTTTAAATTTGATCGGAAATTTTCGGGTCATCACAGTACCTACCCGTTAAAAGAAATTTCGTCCCGAAATTTGATAAAGGTCGTCATGGCTAACAGTAAGAATGTTATTATGACGAATGTAAACTGATACATAGAGTTTTATCATCATTGAGTAATATAGATAACCCAATTTGATTATGCGAAGAGTATAAGTGAAGCTATCGCAAAAGAGTGAAAAATGAATAAATGCAGGTTTGACTTAACCGGCGGCGTGTTCAAGATTGCTTTCCGGAATTTAAGGAATTTAGAAGAAATCTTCATAATAAGATTTGATTCTTCGGTAATTAAGGAGATTTAGATCTTCTTTGGTTGAACGCGATAATCTGTTTCGATTGTTCTGTCGGATATTTCCCTATAAATCCGCCTTCTCCATTTCCTTACGACTCACACCCTCTATTCTTTCTTCCTCAATTCATACGTTAATATGCTCCATCCCATCCTGATCCTTGATATCCTCTTAACGTTTATATCCGTCATTCTTCTTTTTAATCTGCCACCAGAAGAATCTATTTACTTTTACTATACCCTAGGGTTTATAGTGTTTTTAGTTCTCCCGTGTCTTAACGTTGCTATATGCATCGATATATAAGGTTTGTAATTTTTTTTTTTTTTTGGGTTGTTGCTAGATTTTTATATCTTCCCTGATATTTCGATGTCCCTGCTTCTGTCTTCTATAATCATCATCCTCCATAGTTAATGCTCTCTTCTATTTGCTGCGGTTTATACCCCACATTTCCATTTCAAAGCTTTGTCCTTTCGTTTCTTCTTCTTGCGATTAAATAGCTCTTGTAATGGTCCGGAATTCGTAGGTATAGATTTCAGAATGAACATAGTAATTGTTCTAAGAAGGAAATGGTAATGGTAAAATATTGATTTGTTAAATTACCAGAATACCCTGAAAAAGACCGAATCATCAAGAATATTTTCTTGATATATTTAGAGGTTAGATAGAATGTAAGAGTCGTGTAAATGGTATATGATGACGATATATTCTGTGAATCATCACGTCCATTAGAAACTTAGCATGAATTACTGTAATATAATGACGTTGATCAAGTGTCATTATATTATTCTAACCCATGCATCAGTTCCCAACACTTACTTCAAAAACATTCATATTTGAATTTTCAGAATTTAGAAACTAACACAGTTTCTTTTATGTTGCAGATATTACGGAGAGATAAATGATCTCATATAAGAATAGTTGTGATGATATTTCCAGAAATATGGAGAATATGTATAATGGAAGATACGAAGATACCTTATAATATTTAAGGTAAGATGATGATGAAGAATATCTGTCTGTGAAGGTTTAGACTAAGGGGTAATGTGTTTGCTAACTATTTCTGCAGACACTGAATCATTTGGATCCTTTGAAGGTAGATTCAGTCCTTGGGATTTATCCACAGCTTCTTTCATACTTTTCTCAATCCGTTTTCCAGTTCCAAACATTCTCTTTTTCTGAGCTTTACCAACTCACTATCTTCTATCATCAAACTTTTGGCCGTTCAGACCATCTACCATTTTTATGTTTCCTCTGCATTTAATGTTATAATATCTGAATCACTGATTATCAATCTGAGATGTATTCGGAAGAATTTTGTTTTAGATGATTAAACGCTGGTGGTAATATGGTAGAATATGAAAGGTGTTCCAGTAATAATGACGAAAGGGCAATGTATTTATCGGGGTTATAATAAGACTGGTCTGACTGAAAAGTCGAAACTGACTTGCTGGAGCTGTGACAAAATTGGCTACTTTGAAGGGAATCATAAAGTTTGTTTTTGCTAATAAATGCTAAAGGATTCGACGCGATACGTGTTAAACTATGACTTTGGTTTCGAGAGCTTTTCAGGTACAAGACTTCGGATAATGTGCGGTTGGATCATCATCTCGATTGTTCAATGTTTGAAGTGTCTTCCGGAATTTCGAAGGATTTTAAATGCAGATTGTCATAGTCAATATCCAAATTATGAAATCTTCCTGAATCTCGAATGATTTTCATATACTTCTGAGTGTTACGAATAAAAGTGATGTTCTATCACAGTTTTGAAGTCAAAGTATAATTTTGAAAAATGTAAGGATCTAAGAATGATGATTTCGGTTGTATCTCGAGTTGAATTCTGAAATTCCCGAAAATCAAAATAGGTAATTGAATTTGAATGAGTATGGCTATTTTGATTTCTTATAAAAATGTATACTGTTGTGGAAGTAAAGAGTATAGTTGATGATTTTGAATCAAAATTGAAGAACTTAACATAATATTTGTGAATCTAAATATCTCTCGGGTATTACCTACCCGTTAAAAAAATTTCACAAATAATATTTTGAACAAGAATTTTCATTACAATCTTTATGAAAATATATATGGGTATATTTTCCTCAGATGTAATACTGAGTTAATATCATATTGAACTCATTTGATTTTTGGCTTAAATTAGAAAGGGATAATCTCTAAAACATTAGAGATTACATTATCCTCGCGGAGTATGTACCTAATACTTTAGTACTTATTCTTATAGATATTTCCTTAATGAATCATGTTGATGCTCATAGAACTCTTGCTAACTTCACAAGATACGAATGTTGTTTTCCCAGTAAGTTTCAAATATACCAAGAATGAAAGTGTAAAATCAAACATGTTATTGAATGATACACTTGATTTATTATGAACCAGAGTTCATTAAATTGAAACAGAGATTGTGGTTAACGATGATTAAGTTGTTAATGAAGGATGTACATCATAAGATATTAGTAATATGAATTTAAACGAGTAGTATCTACTCTTTTTCAATTCATACTTAATAGCTTAGTACAAAAGATTTATTATAATTCCAGAATTCATATATATAAAATATATAATAATTCTTCAGAATGAATGAGTTAATACTATATAACTCGTTGATACAACATATTCGTTGTTGATTGGTAATGATTTCCACAGTGATTCTTAAACTGATGGGATTTGTGATGTCATAGGTGTTGCTGATTCTGACGGTGCTGACGTTAGTGACTATACTGGTGATGCTAACGGTACTGTTGCTGCTGATGATACTTCCGGTAACTGCTAGCGATGCTTGTATAACAAGTCTAGTTTGTAAATCGCGCACCATTCTTATTAGGGTTTTGATTCTTCCTTGAA
This sequence comes from Rutidosis leptorrhynchoides, assembly GCF_046630445.1. NCBI lineage: Eukaryota > Viridiplantae > Streptophyta > Magnoliopsida > Asterales > Asteraceae > Rutidosis > Rutidosis leptorrhynchoides. Next base: position 174,276,969 of record NC_092333.1, read on the forward strand.
TCATTTTGGTTCACTCATCTGATTAGGGTTAGGGTGGAAATAGATAATCTCTAAGACTTTAGAGATTACATAATCGCCATAGAATGTTCTTCCGATGAAGTTATGAATCAATACTTCATCGTTTGTTGTTGTTAGTACTTCTTGGTATCTATGGTGCGTGTGATGTTGATATCCGAGATACAGATTATGATGTTGAGGCGTGTGATGCTGCTGATGTTTAGGGTATCGAGGTTTGCGATGTTGATGCTACTGGTGGTACTGATTATGCTGCCGGTGCTGCTGATGGTGTTTGTAATCCTTGCACCATAAGCTCTAAAGCTGTCACGCGAGCACGAAGTTCATTAACTTCTGCTAGTATACCGGGATGATTATCGGTTAGGAAAAGCGGGTAAATAAAATTTAGAATTTGATGTAATATATAATCGTGACGAGATACTCTGGAAATGAGAGAGAAAATGGTTTCACGAACAGGTTCGCCGGTAAGTGCTTCTGGTTCATTGACAATAGGGCAATTTGGTGGATGGAAAGGATCACCTTCTTCTTGTCTCCAATAATTGAGGAGGCTACGAACCCATCCCCATTTCATCCAGAATAGATGATGGCTGATTGGTTGATCCATTCCGGTAACACTGTTTTCGGAGCTTGAGTGGTATTCCATATCGGCATAACTGTCGGAATCTGAGGAGTTCGAACTAATTGAGAGATCCATCTCGTATGATCAGAGAAAAATTTTGGTATGAAATAGATTGTAGAATTTAGATTTGGTATTCCTCAATACATAATTTACATATGTATATATAATACCAAAATCCCATAGATTTCGGATAATCTTTGAAAGATGTTAGTCAAAGTTCACAGTGATAGATATGCTAAGACAAGAATTCGTCTATACACTATTATGTAATAAATGCTAGAAAACGCGTCTAGACTTAAGGATGATAAACAAGTGATTTTTGACACAAATGATAAGCAAAAACTTTTGACATGCAGACACGGTCGAAGTCCAGACTCACTAATGTATCCTAACGACTTATCAGTTAGACACACTAATGCAGACCTGGTTCGCTAAGACCACCGCTCTGATACCAACTGAAATGACCCGTTCATATACATTATAAACGATTCACAATAGTTGATTATATTGCGAGGTATTTGACCTCTATATGATACATTTTACAAACATTGCATTCGTTTTTAAAAGACAAAATTTCTTTACATCGAAAATTGACAGGCATGCATACCATTTCATAATATCCACTATCCAACTATAAATTGATTTAATAATAATCTTTGATGAACTCAATGACTCGAATGCAACGTTCTTCGAAATATGCTATGAAAGACTCCAAGTAATATCTTTAAAATGAGCAAATGCACAGCGGAAGATTTCTTTAACACCTGAGAATAAATATGCTTTAAAGTGTCAACCAAAAGGTTGGTGAGTTCATTAGTTTATCATAATCATTTATTTCCATCATTTTAATAGACCACAAGAATTTCATTTCCAGTTCTCATAAATATACGTCCCATGCATAGAGACAAAAATAATCATTCATATGGTGAACACCTGGTAACCGACATTAACTAGATACATATAAGAATATCCCCTATCATTCCGGGATCCTCCTTCGGACATGATATAAATTTCGAAGTACTAAAGCATCCGGTACTTTGGATGGGGTTTGTTAGGCCCAATAGATCTATCTTTAGGATTCGCGTCAATTAGGGTGTCTGTTCCCTAATTCTTAGATTACCAGACTTTAATAAAAAGGGGCATATTCGATTTCGATAATTCAACCATAGAATGTAGTTTCAATTACTTGTGTCTATTTCGTCAAACATTTATAAAAACAGCGCATGTATTCTCAGTCCCAAAAATATATATTGCAAAAGCATTTAAAAAGGGAGCAAATGAAACTCACGCATATAATTATTGTAAAACAGTTAATAAACCATTTGCATGTATTCTCAGCCCCAAAAATGTAAAGAGTAAAAGGGGAATCAAATGAAACTCACCATACTGTATTTCGTAGTAAAAATACATATAACGTCATTGAACAAGTGCAAGGTTGGCCTCGGATTCACGAACCTATATTAATTATATATATTTATATGACGGTCAATATTTGTCTAACAATTTAGGCCAAGTCATAGTGTACCACAATCCTAATGCTCGAGTCTGACTCAACAGTAAAGAAACATGTTATATTACCCATGCTCAGTTAAAATTCTAGTAAAAGGTGACGTGTGAAACAACGTAACATAAATGGTTTCATAATCATAAAATAGTATTTTAGTATTTAGAGAAAGTCAACAAAAAAATTAACTGAAAAGTTAACGGGAAAAGTCAAAGTTCAAGGTCAAAAGTCAAAGGTTAAAGTAAGAACGAGGTCGCATGCAAAAATACAATAACTTGTACAAAAATGATTTTTCGGTCAAACATGACTAAACGGCCACTTCAGCGATTTTTAGAAAAATTATCGGAACTCCGATTGATAAACGGTCTAAAGATAAAAGTTACACATTACCAAAAAGATTAAGCATAAATTTTACAGAAGTAAACTAAACCTAGACAACTCGTAGTTGCCAACGCGGTTTCGGCGTTTCAAAGTTAATTTTTCAGCTTTAATAAATTTACAAAAGTGACCGAGTAGCCTACTTTGGAGATTTTTAGAAAATTCCTCGAAACTCGGATTGACAAACGGTCAAAGCCTTCAAATTCTCTTTACCACAAAGATATAACATGATTTTTGGCAAAAGTAAACACACATCAGGCCGACCATGGCAATTGATACAAAACTGACATTTTTAATAAAAAAGTTTCAGCTCTTTTTAGAATTTTAAAATGTGACCAAACAGTCAACTTTGACGATTTTTAGAAAAATCGTCGAGACTTGAATTGACAAACGGCCAGAGTCGTTTGTTAGACCTTATAGCAAAGAATTTAGTGGTATTTTTGTTTTACTCTGAAACAACGCAGATCAGCGAGAATTTCAGTTTCCGTATCGACGTTTCATCAAAATTTACAAAACTTCTTTTATCCATAACTTGACAACCGTTAAACGAAACGAGACGTGCTTTATATGAAAATTCATCTACTCGACGAGTAGAATCCAAATAACCACTTTTTATTACCCAGAAAATTAGTTCACTAATTATCATTAGCAATCTTAATTACGAAATTAATTGTTTAATTCGTAACTTTCTAACCGTTCATCGAATCCATTCGATATCTAAATGAAAAGTTCTTAATTTTTCGCTAGCTTTCCAACGACATGCATATCTTATATCTTATCTCATCCCTAGTATAACAACCTTTAAGATTCAACATAACCTATCTAAGGGTAATATCAAATATACAAGCATGCATAATCCTATTTTCTCGAGCACTAGTTAGGGATACACTATTAGTATGTAAAAATTAAATTAGGAGTACTCACGTATCAATATTGAGGTTCAATATTGCAGGAAAGGTATGTAGACGCAACGGAGACGCTAAACACTAGATTGACCTCGCGAGCATAACTCCCGAACATTACCCATAACCTCCTTAGCTATAACCCATAATTTCCTTAGCTCTATCCCGCTCAAAAAATTTCATTTTGAAATAACCCTTTCATGACCTCGTCATAATATTTTATGTATATTAATAATAATAATTATAATACTCTTAATAATAATAATAAGATTAGTAAAAATATTAATCTTAATACTAATAATATAAATAATAATAATAGAGAAAGAGTAATATGTAGTTGTATGTGTGTTTGAGATCGATAGATAGATGGTATAATTTGGCCAGCATGTTCGAGCTTTTAAATCCTTTTGTGAAATCAATCCCAGCTGGCATCCATTTTCTAATTCCTACCGACACTCATATGTTACATATGATACATAAGTTATATATTATTTAATATATAATATATTTAATCTTTAGAATTAATTAAATATTATATTATATTTACGCTCATGGTAAAAATATAATTTTTACAAAAATGACACGGTCGTGGTCTCACGACTCATGTACCTCTTTCGGTTTTTCGGGCGCACTTTCGTACGTTTAGAAAACTAGCCTTTTACATTACGTGACGTGTACCTTTTACAAAAATTAGACTTACTCAACAATAAATTACCTTTATAAAAATATAACTTATAAAATTGACCATTGTGGTCATTTACTTCTATAAATCAGTGACTCGTTGTTTATCAAAATGTATTATTTTAAATCAGGACGTTTTATGACTCGTACCTTTATCAAAATATAGACTTAAATTAATTAAAAACTAACCCACTCAGAGTGCAACTTAATCTTTTGAGTGTTTTGGTCATTTACTTTTATAATTCATACCCTCGTTAGTTATCGAAGTATATTTAATAACATTAACTTAAACCAAAACGTCTTTTGACTAAATTAAAATATATTTATAATTTATAGGTTTGAAATACTTTAATAAAATATTTAGATTTTAATTATATTTCAAAGTATATTTGAAGATCGTTTATGATATTATATCCTATAACGTTTATACTTTAAAAAATATAATTTCCTTATGCGTCAACGTTTAGTTTGTTTTCCTTAAACTTTCTAAATAATATAACTATATTCCCAAAGTTTCACTTTCACTCTAAATAATAGGAAGGTTAACTAGTTAACGTTTATATAGAAAGTCGAACAGAAAACTCCACTAACATTTGGTTAGTTCCCGTTAATTGACACCTTTGTCTTCACTTATATCTCACTTTACCATTTTCCGAATACGGTTAATAATAAGGGTTACCTAATTCAAAGTGGACCTCATAACAGATACTCTTAATCATAATTCAATGTATCTGATAATTCAATCATTTGATACTATCTTTTAATCTCGTCGATAAACTTACATCAAACAAATACATTTATGTAAAGTATTAGCTATTCAATACCTTGATAGCATTTCCAGGTTCATAAAATAGATCTCATAGCTTATAATCATATCCACTAATCCGTTCGATGTTTTATATAATATATCTCAATTTAATAATCACACATATGTATAAGTATATATAATTGTTCGTGAATCGCTAGGCATGGTCAAAGGGTAATTGATTATATGAATATAGTTTTTAAAACTTTCGAGACTCAACATTACTTATTTTTGCTCATCGTGTCGGGAACATATAAAGATTAAAGTTTAAATTTGATCGGAAATTTTCGGGTCATCACAGATGATTGGTTGATTCATTCTGGTGACGCTACTTCCGGGGCTTAGGTGAATATCCGTGTCGAAATAACTGTCGGAATCTGAGGAATTCGAACTGGTTGAGGGATTCATCTCGTACGATCAGATGAAGGATTTTCGATAAGAAATAGATTATAGGATGTAGATTAGTACCCTGTAATATATAATTTACATATGCATATATAATACTAAAATCCCTTAAGTTACGGAGGAATCTACGAAACTGTCAGGCAAAGGTAACAATAACAGATACGCTAAGATATGAATTTATCTATACACTGTCTATGCAATAGAGGCAGTAAGACGTGTCTAGACTTTAAGGATGATAAGCAAATAATTTTTGACACTAAATGATAAGCAAAACTTTTGACATGCAGACACGGTCGAAGTCCAGACTCACTAATGCATCCTAACGACTTATCAGTTAGACTCACTAATGCAGACCTGGTTCGCTAAGACCACCGCTCTGATACTAACTGTAGAGAATCGTCCTAATCCATCTAGACGAAGTCCATACCGATTATAAACGAATTACAACAGTTGATTACATCGCGAGGTATTTGACCTCTATATGATACATTTTACAAACATTGCATTCGTTTTTAAAAGACAAACTTCCTTTACATTGAAAGTTGACAGGCATGCATGCTATCTCATAATATATCTAAACTATAAACGACTTAATAATATTCTTGATGAACTGAACGACTTGAATGCAACGTCTTTTGAAATATGTCATGAATGATTTCAAGTAATATCTTTAAAATGAGCAAATGCACAGCGGAAGATTTCTATCATACCTGAGAATAAACATGCTTTAAAGTGTCAACCAAAAGGTTGGTGAGTTCATAAGTTTATCATAAAACAATAAAATTCATCATTTTGATAGACTACAAGATTTAAATGCTGCATGGTACAAATGGGCCCGAATCCTATACCCACCTGTAATGTACATGTGATATCTTTTAAATACAGTACACATTTCTCGTGTACGAAATCATCTTTCATAAATCTTAGTAACCGTACACATATCTTGTGCACAAAAATAACATACACATAACCTGTGTATAAAATCATTCTCTCGATACATAACATTCACTTTTCATTGCTTTCATAGCTTGGCTTGATAACCGACCTTAACATATAATGCGCATAAATAATATCCCCAAAACAGAACATCTCGTCTGTATAATAATCATATAAACTTCAAAGTACTAAACACCACGCCCACTAGCCCTTCTGTCTAGTGAACATTCTGGGTGGGGGTGTTAAACCCGGTAGCTACCTTTAGGATTCGCGTGAATTAGGGGCCATACCCGTTTCCTAATTCTTAGGTTACCAAGCTGTAATAATCAAGGGGAAATGTTCACATCAATTAGTGGTAACAACTAATTCAATAATAATCAACAGAACTTCTGTCTGTATAATAATTCATTCGAGGAATGTTTTGCTTGTGTCTATCTCGTTAAACATTTATAAAAGCATCTCATGTATTCTCAATCCAAAAATATAGATTTCAAAGGCATTTAATAAAACAGTTGTAAAAACAGCGCATGTATTCTCAGTCCTAAAAATATAAAGAGTAAAAGGGAATCAAATGAACTCACCATGCTGTATTTTGTAGTAAAAATACTTAGAACGACATTGAACAAGTACAGGGTTGGCCTCGAATTCACGAACCTATATTAATTATATATATATATATATATATATATTAACACTTATACTTATAATCGAACAACTAAAGTTTTAAGTTATGTTAAATTATTGATTTGAATATATTTATTTTTATATAATATATACTACAATGTATAAATGTTTTCATACATAATTATATTAATATCTTATAATATATATATTTCCAGAGATGTTTATTTGTTGTGATAACATAAAAATAATAATAATAAAAATGATCATACTTATATTAGTAAAAATAATGATACTACTAGTAATGATAATAATAATAACAACTTTTAATAAAAGTATTAATTTTAATAAGAATGATAATTTTTAATAATACAATACTTTTAATAAATATGATAATTTTAATGATGCTTTTAATGATAATAATAATAATTTAAAAATAATATTAATGTTAAAATAATAATATAGTATAATTGATGTGCGTAGAGGTGTATACAAAATAGTAGTAATTTTTACAAGGAAATACGATACAATTTTACACAAGTTATTTATTTATTTATAGAATGGATATACCAAAACCTTGCTACAACACTTATAGGCAGTGTACCTAATCGTACAGTAGTGTAATTTTTAGTAAGTCTGGTTCGTCCACAGGGAACTCGCCAAGTTTAACGCTATATTTTTAACTTATAATTGTAAAAATACAAATATATATAAGTAGTATTATTATTATAAAATGGGGTTTTTACCGTTTTATGACCGGTATGTCGATTTTAAAACTTTAGTCGCAGTTAAAACCTAATGTAAAATATTAAAAATAAAAATAACTTAATTTAAAGCGGAAATTAAATAACGATAATGAAATTGCGATAAAATAAAATGACAATAAATAAAGTGCGATAATTAAAAATGCAATTAAATATGAAATAAAAGAATTTAAATATGAAATAAAGGAATTATGCTTATTTAAACTTTCGTAATCATGATGTTTGATGTGTTGATTTTAGTTTTATTACCATGGGTTAATTGTTCTTTGTCCTGGATTATTCGATATGTCCATACGGATTTGTCCATAATAGTCCATCAGTCATAATCATAAAATGTGGAAGTCTTCGTCAAATTATTCTTATTCCCGAAGTCAAATATTCTAACTAATTGGGGATTCGAATTGTAACAAGGTCTTAATACTTTGTTTAATGAATACACCAGGTTATCGACTGCGTATAAACCAAGATTTTACTACTTTGTTAACAATTACACAAATTACCCTTGAATGTAATCCATCCCTGTTTCAACAAGTCTATTTATTAATCCAGTTCCGAGTCCGGTAAAATGAACAATTATTGGTATTTATAGATATCCCGCCCACCGTACCCAGTCAAGCGTATGTGGTTATATATAAATACGTCAAATTATAAGTCTATATATTAAATCAACAAGGTATCATTTAGTTAATATAAAGCCCATTAATAGCCCATAGTCTAATTTCCACAAGTGTCGTTCTTTTGTCCAAACCCCAATTATGGTACAAAGCCCAATTACCCAATTTTAATATTTAGCCTAACGTCATGATTACTTCGGCATTAAATAAGCATAATAATAACTTAGCTACGAGACATTAATTTAAAAAGGTTGAACATAACTTACAATGATTAATAATAGCGTAGCGTTATACGGACAGAATTTTGACTTACACCCTTACAACATTCGCTAACATATCCTTATTATTAAAATTTAAAATTAAAATTAAAATTATAATATATATATATATATATATATATATATATATATATATATATATATATATATATATATATATATATATATATGTTGAGTGAGAGATAGAGAAAAAGATATATTAAAACTGGCCAAAACACGCGAAATTTATAGATGTGGCCTGACTTCTTGGGCTATGCGATCGCATGGCTTTTGTTCTTCCAGGCCATACGATCGCATGGCCAGCTTGGAAGAGTTCACATGACTTTGTTTTCTTTCTTGCAGACGATTTTTAATAATAATATAATATATAAATAATTTATAGAATTATTTAAATATTATATTATATTCGTGTGCATAGTTGACTTGTAATTTTTAGTCCGTTGCATCGAGCGTTGAGAGTTGACTCTAGTCCCAGTTCCGGATTTTCGAACGTCCTTGCGTACAATTTAATATCTTGTATTTTGCGTTTTGCGTCTTGTACTCTTGTAATTTTGAGACGTTTCTCATCAATAATTTGAACCTCTTTGATTGTACTTTGTAATTTTGAGCTTTTTGGTCATTTGCGTCTTCAATTCGTCGAATCTGTCTTTTGTCTTCACCTTTTATTATTTAAACGAATATCACTTGTGAATAGAACAATTGCAACTAAAAGCTTGTCTTTCTTGAGGATAATGCTATGAAATATATGTTCGTTTTTAGCATTATCAAATATTCCCACACTTGAGCGTTGCTTGTCCTCAAGCAATATAGTCTTGAAATAAATATATACTAGAATCACTTATTTATTCTTCACACTTTATACATCAGTGATTTCTATACGGCGGTATGAACAATGGTAGTAACGATGTGGTTTACAGTCCCACATGACTATAAAAATTTAGATCCTTTAGGAAATTGGATCTTTATGAAAACATTTGATCTTTTGAAAATCTAGCTTTTATCCTAGATAAGTTTTCCTGAATAACCCTTCACCGGTGTTTGCAAATTGTTTTTGTGGGTTTAGTGGGTTTCAGATTTGAAAATTTTAGCTTAAAACTTGCGGTTTTATGTCACCCACTTGCTAACCATGTATTGGAAAAGCAACACGTCCAGTATACTTGCTCTGTATATTACCTTTGGGTAAACTACCGTCCGGTTGTAAAGAAAAGCGTTGAACAAGCAACTGTTAGGGCAATGTCCCCTGACATGCTTTTAATTATGGTCTATAACGTGTCGGATGCAATTACTATCCTTTGTAGGAGCAATAGTAAAGATCACCCTATAATTTTTCGGTCTGGCACAAGGTCCTGTCTTTGACCATGCTATGCAACCACCGTTCTTACGGTTAACACCCGATTTGGTTCAGGTGACCTAATGAATTCCCGGTGAATTCCTAGGATTTTACGTTCAATGGTAATGAACGCATTAAAAATGGGTTTTCGAAAAACAAATCGGTTTGTAATTTTGATCAAAATATTTTCTCGTTCAAGCTCGAGTTTAGATATCATCGAATTCCATGAGTTTGTAATTCTCAATCTTTAAAAGTCAATCTCTAGGATTGAGTAATATCAGGCTTAAAAGCTGATTTTTAATCTTTTAAGGAGATTATCCTTTTCTGGGGATCGAATTCATTAGTCTTATCTAGATAATTTGCACGGTTCCCTCCCCATTTTACGAGACAGATCCTCTCATGGTTAGGATAAGTCTGACCACTTGGCGACCCTATTTGATGCTGAGGTCCGTGGATTTCCAGCTGATTTTCGAGAAAACTTTTCAAGGTTTTTCGTAGACTCTACAACTGGTCTGGACGACAACTTCATGACCTAAATCAAGAAGCGCGTGTCTTTTTCGGAAGACTTTACTTCCTTTTAATGATGGAATTGATTCATCGTGTAGATCCATCTTTCTTTCAAATATATTACAGTTTTCCGGGTAAAACAGTTATTTTTGTCCAAAACAAAAGTATCTTCAATTATTTGTACAAAAATATGTGATATATGTTTTAAATAACTTGGTAAATTTTTCCCACACTTGGCTTTTATTTTTCTTTCTTTGCCTTTTTATTGTCCTCTATTCCATTTTAAATGAATTCTAACATTTTGGGTTGTTTCTCAATTTATGTCCTTTCCGAGGTAACAATAATTTCGGTATTAACACCTAGTTTTATCGTTCATAAATATGTATAAACATGATTTTGAATTCATTTATTTGAAAATTTTTAAAATTTTTTACTAGAATTGGGTAGTCAGTATATAAGACTAGGGCTGTTCTTTATTATCAGAGAGCACTAGATTCTAATACAACTACTGCGTTACTAGTATTTTCAATGGTAACCAAGTGTATAAGTCAAAAAATTTAAAAAAAAAATTTAAAATCCGAAAGAATTTAACCCCTTCCCACACTTAAGATCTTGCAATGCCCTCATTTGCAAGAAATCAGTAACAATTTAGATTATTGAGGGTGATTAGCGTAGAAAAATGATTAAATTTTACCAAAGTTTCCAAACATATTGGCGTTTGTTTGTTGAATGATAAATGGTGCACATCATTTGTTCATTCCGTCTTGTTGTTACATCACATTTGTTTTTCGTTTTGTCGTCAAAATCAGTAGCTTTTGCTGAACTTAATGCCAGTCTTTGAAAATGCGCTGTTTTACCCTGTTGTGTACATGAAATAAAATACATACAATACAAATATAAACATGCATGGTAATTTGAAATGGGACTTAAAATCCCACTTTCAAATCAAATATGAAATATTAGTACAACAAATAAAAATATTAAACATTACAATAAAAGTATCAAAATATAATGTGTTTAAACATAAAAAAATAGAAATAATAAAAAGATAAAAATCATAGAAATCACCAACAGGAACTATATCAATCTGGATAGGGGTTCTAGTTCATATCGTCGTCCAGGTTCCATGGTTGGTGATAGGTGTACTGGTAGGCCTGGTTAGGGTCATAGAGAGTATATGGTGGTCTCATCTCGGGCTGGTGTGGAGGATAGTAAGCGGGTCGGGTCGGTACGTAGTGATCCTAAGGTGAAAGCCGGCTCATGATCTAACGCTGATGATAGTTACATCTATCATGCTGTCGTTGCCTGGAATGCTCGTACTCATTCTGGGCTTGCCACTGCTCCATCCGACTAAATCTATCCTCGTTTGTCATTTCCACCTCATCTACACGCTGGTAGACGTCAGTCATAGCCTCCCTAATGACATCCCTAATGTCATCCGCTTCCTCCATTTCCTCATCTGAACCTCTATCTACCTGAGGATGACTACCAACATATGGTATTGCCTGATTGCGTCTACTTTTCAATACCTTAGCACCCTGATAGACCCTCAATCCTAAAGGCTCAACCTGTTCCCTACATACCATAAGTGGACCACCTTGATCCCTATCTATACCCAAATACTCTCCAATGAGAGTAACAAAAATACCTCCTCCTATTATTCCCCCTTCCTGTATTCCTTCTACCATTTTAGACAAATAAAAACCAACACAGTAAGGGATATTAACAAAGCCTCTTGGGTCTCGAATACACTTTAGGTAAAATAAATCATGTAAGGTCATTTTCTCCTTATTGTGACCTCTATGTGTAATCGAGTTAGCCAAAAATCTATGAATTATACGAAGCTCGGCTTTGTTAATATGTAAGTAGGAGTGTTTTCCTCCCAGCGTAAAAACATTATAATCTGACATACGCCTCCAGATGGCGTTCGCGTCAAAATTCCTATCTACCCTTTCACCACGATAAATCAAATTCATACAATCGGGTAGTAGTAATTCACCAGGAGTATATATCTGTAAAGCCTGGCCATGTCCAGCATGGACATCCTGTACATCCTACGGCCAAGTATAAACCTAAGAAAACTTCTATCATCTAACCTATCTACATCTGCATTTAATGCTATAGTACTCATAAGATCAATACACCATTCCTTATATACAGGTCTGAGAATGGTGAATAAATGTTCCCAATCGTGAAAAGAAGAGCTGCCATACCTTTGGATCAAATGCTGTCTAACTGAGTTAGCAAGTTAAACCCTTTTCAAAGGCTCCCAATCGATTACCCTCGGCACTTCTACATTTTTCGGTATCAGTTTGAATTTATTACTTTGATATGTTGGGTAATCTCTCCAGCTTTTATCAAATCTTAGATTAGGATGCAACGTGTGTTCAGGAATCGTTGGGTATTCTACAGGCGGATGCATCGGAAATACTATAAAGGCATCAACAAATTGTAGCGGATCATAATAAGGTACGCATTGATCAGGTTGATGTTGTTGTTCCTGTTGTGGTTCTTGTTCGGGTTCTGGTTCGTATTGCATTTCTGGTTCAGGTTCTGGAGCAGGTTGTCTAGATGATGATGATGCACCATCAGTATTAGTAAATCTCTGCAAAACACATTAAATACAAAATTTGTGCATCCAAATATGCATTAGTGTTAGCAAGATAACAAACTAAAACAATCACAATGACATGTTTAATCTATACTAAACTTATGCTCATTTTCATATTTTTATCAAAATCTACACTTTTTCAAATAAGCATATATGAAAATGTATACAAAGTTCATAAGCATTTAACTCAAATAACATGTCAAAATAGTCATTACTAATCAATTAAACAAGTCTCAAATGGCAATTATATCAAATTAATCAAGTTCATGAATTTTAGACTTAAAAAGTCCACTTTAATTCTCAAAAATCATGTTTAGGATCAAAGTTTGGATTATTTAGCTACCTAAACATGTTACACTACTTAATTTAGCAATAATTCATGACAAAAATCGGCCATAACATGTTTATATCAAAAAGCCCCAAATTGCTCAAGAACACAAACCCTAGATTCATAAATTTTTTGAAGTTTTTGGCTTCAAATCATGTTAAATAGCATCAATCTAGGTTATAAATGCATAATATACTAACAATTTAACTCTAATTACAATAGAAATTAACAAAATCAAATTAGGTAAAATATTGATAAATATCACAAAAACTAGAAAATTTATGAGTTTAGGGGTGTAATTTTTACATTCTTTGAAAAGCTTCTGAACAATTTCATGATTAGAACGAGAAATTTAACGAATTATGGTGAAAAATTGCGAATTTTAGAGGTGATTTGGGAGTGTATTCGTGTAGTTGTGTGTGTGTTGTGGTGAAGACAGAACTCGTCTGTCTTTTTGATCCTGGCCAATTTTTCAGCTCCATGTGATCGCATGGCTCTGAAGGCCAAATCCCATACGATCGCATGGGTTCCGGGTACAGTTGCTTTTTTTTATTTATAAAAACCTTATACTAATAAAACATAAATTAATAAAATTTTAAAAATTTGTTTCTTTTTAGGAGTGAGGGTGTTTCGGATCGTTGTCCTAGTCTGTCCCTCGACAAAATTTTAAAATTTGTCAATTCAAAGCGCGGTTTTAAAATTAAATATTTTTGGATTTTTTAATGTTTTTGGCTTACTTTAATTCAATAAGATTAAAAACAATGATAATAAAAGTTCTCGTCCCTCCTTTGGGTAAAGCAATTTCGGTTCAACGACCTAGTTTTCAACTCTTGGCGAATTTTTTTAAATATCATATTTTTAACTTAGTGAAATAAAGTAAATTTTTGTTTTTAAATTCACACCAAACTTAAATTTAAAATGCATAAAATTAAAAATTAAAAATTTTAAAAATTCACACCAAATTTATATTATAATTTTGTTTTTATACATACAAACTTATATTAAAAACATAAATTTTTCAAATATTTACAAACTTAAATATATTGATTTAAAAAGTTTACAATAATAATTTAATATTAATATATTAATTTTAAAAACAAAGTAAAAATAAAAATTAAAAATCTTTTTGGTCTTTTATCCCACTTTAATCAATCAAATATTATCAAAAATATACGCCCCTCTTTTCGGTAAAGTAATTTCGGCTATATTACCTAGTTTTACTCCTGACGAATTTCTAAAATATTTTGGGTTGATTGATTAAAGATATTTATACCTTAAGAATAAACGGTAAATTTCGCATTGATGTAATAAATTTTTGCATGATATCAATAATTTCGGTTACGCATACCTAATTTTATTGAATACCAATTTAATACTTTATAGCGAACGATTTAGCGTTTATTATCAAAAGGTTAAAAGCAATAAAATAAAAATAAAAACTGTACATACTTACCTGTGAGATAGAATTCTCAGTGACCTGCTTTAGCCGACTAATAGGAGAGTCATGTGATTTGGTTTTCCATAGCTACATAAGCATAACCTCGAATCTTCAATATCTTTTCTTCTAAACATATGAATGGTCCTTCTCTGCATAGAGTAACAAATTTGGTATTTGAATATGTTTGATTATTTGAACATTTACCTTCGTGTGACCATTTTCTGCATTTGTAACATCTTTCAAGGTGTCGTGCTCTTCTTTTTATTGCGGATTTTGATTTTCCTTTACCAAAATGTATCTTATGATGATCTTTTCTGAGTTCTTTTCTTACTCCGTCCATTTTATCTCTTATGAATGATACCAGTTCACTCGGAAGTGTGTCATTATTACGTTTAGTAATCATAGCGTGTCGCATTAGACCATGGTTCAGATCAAAGGAATTCTTCATTTTGTAATACCTAAAAAAAAATAAAAATTCAGAATGGGGGGAGAAGACTAGTTCTTTAGGGTCTGCTAGGGAAAGACCATTCGGATTCCATTCTTGAGAACTACACGAAAACAGAATATCTGACTCTAACAGAAATACATATTACCCTAAAAAGATTTGAACCTCCCCACACTTAGTTAGATGTGGTGTTGAAATTGTGATTAACTTCGTTTTCAATTGGACCATCAACAACTTGTATATCTCTGACTTTTGCTTCAATCCATTTTTTGATTTCCTCCGTAACTTTCACAAATTAACTAACATCGCCTTTTCTTTTGGTGATAAATTGGATACTAATCGGTTACATAACTTAAAGTTTCCCTTAATCCTAGCATCGTGAATCCGTTTATAAAGTTTCTTCATTGAACTGTTAAAAACGAGTTCATCTAATTTCGTATCATCAACGGGGTTCTTTGTGATCGGATCATCATTAAGTGTTTCTTCATCTTCCCCACACTTATGCATTTTTATTGGTTTAACAGTTTTGGTTAGTGGAGATCTAAACTTTCAGTTCACAAAGGTGATCGATTTATCACCATCCCTAAGTGTCATTCTTCCTTCTCTTACATCAATGAATACCTCGGTGGTTGCTAAAAATGGGCGACCTAAAATTAGAGGAATATCAAGGTTTTCCTCCATATTAATCACTATGAAGTTTGCAACAAAGGTCAAACTTCCCACGTTAACAAGTAAATTATTTGCTATTCCAATCGGGTGTTTAATGGTTAGGTCAAATGATTAAACACCAATTTTGGTTGGTTTTAATTTACCCATACCTAATCTTTTGTATAACGAAAGAGGCATAATATTTGCACTTGCTCCTAAATCTGCGAGTCCATTATATACAGCACCATCATTAAGCAAGCAAGAAATGATAAATTCACCCGGGTCTCCTGCTTTAGTAAGTCGAGTTGGTTTGTAAACCTTTTTCGGGTGTTCTTTTCTTGGTTCTTTCACTTCTATTTGAACTTCTTGTTCACATTTTTCTTTGTTTCTTGGAATGGGAGGTTTGTATAAGTATTCTTCTTCATCACTCCAATTTGAATCCTCCCTATTTTCCAATTTTGATTTTTCATATGTTGTTGATAACATATTTATGTTTTCATTTTGAAGGTTTTCTTGGGTGGTGAAATTATGATTGACTTCATTGTCAACTTCCATCGGACCATGTATGTAATGTTTAACTCTGTGACCATTAACTTTAAATTCAATCCCATTTAAATTTATTAACTCTATTGTTCCGTACGGGAAAACTCTTTTGACTATGAATGGTCCAGACCATCTTGATTTCAATTTTCCAGGAAATAGCTTGAATCGTGTATTGAAAAGAAGAACTCTGTCTCCTTCTTTAAATTCTTTTGAACTTCTGATTCTTTTATCATGCCATTTCTTCGTTCTTTCTTTATAGATTAACGAATTTTCGTATGCTTAATGTCTTAATTCTTCTAATTCGTTTAGCTGACTTAATCGTAGACGTCCGGCTTCATGTAAATCAAGATTACATGTCTTCAAAGCCCAAAATGCTTTGTGTTCAATTTCTACTGGAAGATGACATGCTTTTCTGTAAACGAGTTTAAAAGGTGTGGTTCCAATTGGAGTTTTGTAGGCTATTCTAAAAGTCTAGAGTGCATCCTCCAATTTCATGGACCATTCCTTCGGATTTGATCCTACGGTTTTCTCTAGAATACTTTTTAAAGCTCAGTTGGTATTTTTAACTTGTCCACTTGTTTGTGGATGATAAGCGGTTGAGATTTTATGAGTTACTCCATATCTTTTGAGAACTTTCTCAAGTTGATTATTACAGAAATGAGTACCCCGATCACTTATTAAAGCTTTTGGTGTTCCAAACCTTGCAAAAAGACGTTTTAAAAAGTTGACTACAACTCGTGCATCATTAGTTGGGAAAGCTTGTGCTTCCGCCCATTTAGATACATAATTAATGGCAACGAGAATGTAGAGATTATTATGAGATTTTGGAAATGGACCCATAAAGTCAATACCTCAAATGTCAAATACTTCACATACTTGAATGACATTTTGTGGCATTTCATCACGTTGACTTATTTTTCCGGCCCTTTGACAAGCATCACAGGATTTGCAAAGAAGGTGTGCGTCTTTGAAAATTGTAGGCCAATAGAATCCAGCATCGTAAACTTTTCTTGCTGTGAGCTGAGGCCCATAATGCCCTCCTGTTGGTCCTGTGTGACAATGGTTTAAGATTTTACTAGCTTCATCCCCGAATACACATCGGCGTATTATTCCATCGGGACAACTTTTAAACAAATGTGGATCTTCCCAGAAATAGTGTTTTATATCACTAAAGAATTTCTTTCGTTTTTGGTACGATAATCCTTTTTCAAGGAATCCACATACTAAGTAGTTTGTATAGTCTGCAAACCATGGAATTTCATTATAATTTATCTTCAATAGATATTCATCAGGAAAGTTGTCTTGTATGGCCGATTCATTTAGAAATTTTAATTCGGGATTTTCAAGACGAGAAAGATGATCAGCGGCGAGATTTTCTGCTCCCTTTTTATCTTGGATCTCAATATCGAACTCTTGTAAGAGTAAGATCCAACGGATTAATCGTGGTTTGGCATCTTGTTTCGAAAATAAGTATCTAAGAGAAGAATGGTCAGTATAGACCACCGTTTTAGCTATAACGAGATATGAACGAAATTTGTCAAAAGCAAAGACAATAGCAAGGAGTTCTTTTTCAGTAGTTGTGTAATTCGTTTGTGCTCCTTGTAACGACTTACTAGCATAATAAATAGGTTGAAATCATTTTTCAATCCTTTGTCCTAAAACGGCTCCCATTGCAAAATCACTTGCATCGCACATAAGTTCAAACGGTAGATTCCAATTTGAAGTTATCATGATCGGCGCATTAGTAAGTTTTTATTTAAGAATATTAAAAGATTTGACGCATTCATCTGAAAAGATGAATGGAGCATCCTTTTCTAGGAGTTTATTCATAGGAGTGGCAATTTTAGAAAAATCTTTTATGAAACGTCGGTAAAAACCGGCATGCCCTAGAAAACTCCTAACTCCTCTAACATTGGTGGGATGTGAAAGTTTAGCAATTACATCTACTTTAGCTCTATCCACTTTAATTCCTTCCTTTGAAATTTTATGACCAAGAACGATGCCTTCTTTAACCATGAAATGGCATTTCTCCCAATTAAGTACTAGATTTGATTGTTCGCATCTAATAAGCATTCGTTCAAGATTAACTAGACATATTTCAAAAGTATCACCGAAGACTGAAAAGTCATCCATGAAAACTTCCATGCATTCTTCTATCATGTCGTGAAAATTCGCCATCATGCACCTTAGAAAGGTTGCAGGGGCGTTGCAAAGTCCAAATGGCATGCGTTTGTATGCAAAAGTACCATAAGGGCACGTGAATGTGGTTTTCTCTTGATCCTCGGGTGCTATTGGAATTTGAAAATATCCGGAAAAACCATCAACAAAACAATAGTAACTATTTCCGGATAATCTTTGTAACATTTGATCAATGAAAGGTAAGGGAAAGTGATCTTTTCTGGTGGCGTCATTTAATTTTCTATAATCAATACAAACACGCCATCCTGTTATAGTCCTAGTAGGAATAAGCTCATTTTTATCATTTGTGATGACTGTCATGCCACCCTTTTTAGGTACGCATTGAACTGGGCTTACCCATGGACTATCAGAGATTGGATAAATTAAACTTGCATCTAGCAGTTTAATAATTTCTTCCTTAACAATATCTTGCATATTAGGATTTAGTATTCGTTGGCGTTGCACATACGTTTTATGACCTTCTTCCATAAGGATTTTATGTGTGCAATACGAAGGACTTATTCCTTTAATATCATGAATTTTCCATGCAATAGCTGGTTTATGAGCTTTTAGCACAGAAATGAGTTGTGATTTTTCATTTTCAGTAAGAGAAGACGATATTATTACAGGTAATTCAGATTCACCGTGTAAATAAGCGTATTCCAAATGGTTTGGAAGTGGCTTTAACTCTAATGTCAGTGGTTCTTCTATCGATGATTTATATCGATATCTGTTTTCCTCTTTTAGCATTTGAATTTCTTCTGTTGTTGGTTCATATCCATTAGCCATAAGTGTAGCTAACATTTCAGTTTCATCAATTGGTTCAGTTCCTTCTCCTAAAGAACATTCTCCTGTTCCTTGTAATTCTGGAAATTCTTCTAACAATTCTGCATGTGAATCTATAGTTTGAATATAATAACATGTATCATCTGCAGATTGCGGTTGTTGCATGGTTCTATCAACTGAAAAGGTAACACTCTCGTCCTCTATACTTAAGGTCAGTTTCTTACCGAACACGTCTATTATTGCTTTAGCCGTGTTTAAGAATGGTCTTCCTAATATGAGAGGAACTCGAGAATCTTCTTCCATGTCCAGAATAACAAAATCTACTGGAAATACTAAAGTACCAACTTTAACTAGCATGTTCTCCATTATCCCTCTAGGATATTTTACTGATCCATCTGCTAGTTGTATACTTATTCGTGTTGGTTTTAATTCTCCGAGGTCTAGTTTAGCGTATAGTGAATACGGCATTAAATTTATACTAGCACCTAAATTTGCCAATGCTTCTATTGAACTAAGACTACCCAGAAAACATGGAATTGTGAAACTTCCTGGATCTGTTAATTTTTCTGGTATCTTATTCAACAGTACTGCAGAGCAATTAACATTCATAGTAACAGCCGAGAGTTCTTCCATTTTCTTTCTATTTGTGATTAGATCTTTCAGAAATTTAGCATATTTAGGCATTCCTGAAATTACATCAATGAAAGGAAGATTTACATTTATCTGTTTAAACATATCCAAGAATTTGGATTGCTCGGCTTCAAGTCTTTCTTTTCTCATTTTACTCGGGTAAGGAAGTGGTGGTTGGTATGGTTTAACATAAGGTTTAGCCTTAACTGTGTTATCTTCATTAACCTTTTCAACTACCGGTTCTGTTTCCTTATCTTGCTCAGATTGTGGTTCTTGTGGAGTAGGAATAGCTTCATCAGAAACTACAGGCATTTCAGGTGGTTTAAGTGTAATACCACTTCTTGTGGTAATGGCTTTAGCTGTTTCATTCCGGGGGTTAGCATTTGTATCACTAGGTAGACTTCCTGGTTTTCTTTCACCTATTAACCTTGCTAGGTTACTTACTTCTTGTTCCAAATTTTGAATAGAAGCTTATTGATTTCTAAATGCTTGAGCATTTTGTTCATTGGTTTGTTTCTGAGATGTGAAAAACTGCGTTTGAGATTCAACTAGCTTCGACATCATATCTTTTAAATTTGGCTTTTTATCATCGGTTTGTGGTGGTTTGTTTTGAAAAATAGGTCTTTGCTGATTGTAAGTATTATTGGATGCTTGTTGATTACTAGGACCTTGTTGGTTGTTGTATGAAACATTTCGGTTATAATTCTGATTTTGATTGTAGATTGGTCTTGGCAGTTGATAATTATTCTGATAATTATTTCCAGGCCTTTGGTTTATGTATGAAACACTCTCTCTTTGTTTCATTGTTAGTTCAATACTGAGATAATCTTTTGTCAAATGTGGTCCTCCACACTGCTCACAACTAATTCGTATTGAGTGGATATCTTTAGTCATCTTTTCCATTCATCTCTCGACAGCATCTATCTTTGCAGAAATGGAATCAAAGTCATGGCTAGAATCGGCTCTAGCTGCTTTAGATGATCAAACGATATCTTTTTCTTGATGCCAATCATGTGAGTGGGAAGCAGTGTTATCAATAATTTTGTAAGCGTCAGTTGCAGTTTTCTTCATAATGGAACCACCAGCTGCTATATCGATGTCTTTCCTTGTAGTAATGTCGCATCCTTGGTAGAATATTTGTACTATTTGACAAGTGTCTAAACCATGTTGCGGACATCCTCTCGATAACTTTCCAAATCTTGTCCACGCCTCATATAGAGTTTCATTTGGCTTTTGTGTGAACGTAACAATTTCTCCTTGAAGTCTCACGGCTTTAGATGCCGGAAAGAATTGTTTAAGAAAATTTTCAACTAAAACGTCCCATGTATCAATCGCCCCTTTAGGTAACGATTCTAACCAATCTTTGGCTTCTCCCTTTAAAGTCCAGGGAAATAACATGAGATATATCTGTTCATCCTCTACTTCTCTTATTTTAAATAGAGTACAGATCCTGTTAAATGTACGAAGATGTTCATTTGGATCTTCCTTCGGCGCACCACTAAATTGGCATTGATTTGTTACCATGTGTAGGATTTGTCCTTTAATTTCATAATCTAGCGCATTAATGTCGGGTTGAGTAATTGCATGACCTTGGCCAGTGCGTTTAGCTCGCATTCGGTCTTCCATACTTAGAGGTTCCAGATTTTTCATGATTGAATTTGTTGAATCTGAATCACTAAGGGATTCTGATTTAATGGGTTGTTCCTCAACAATCTCTGTTTGAATGATTGGTGGTTCCGGAGGAAAGATTAATGGTTCAGGATCTCTGAATTGTCCCTGAATATCCTCCGGATTCTCAATTGTGAGGTCGGGTTCAAAAAATGGATTATCGGAAATTCGAATTGGAGTACTTGGTCTACTTGATGATGATTCTAAAGAAAAATCAACGGCGACAATATTTGCTAGATGTCTTGATCTGGTTACAGGTGGTGAACGTACAAAAGGTGGTGAACGTTTTGCTCGGTGCATTCACTGAATATCCTATTAGTTATAAAAGATAAAAATTATATAAGTTATCAAATTAATAGACTTTTCTGATTTTGTCCACGTTTCGAATAGCCAATAGATGTAGCAGGTAGCCATGACCTTTTAAATCGGAAGCCCACAACTCGCCAGTAACAAATTCAACTATCACTACGAACCAGAAAATTTTGGATGTCTATCAATTTAACCATTTAAAATAATTTTTCGCTGAAATTTAAAGAAATTTAGAGAAGAAATAGAAAAAAAATCTAAGTCCTAAAAACTAGAGTGTCGAGAAATAAGAAAGAAAAAGAGCGTGTCGGAAAACGTCGAAAAATAAAAGGTCGAAAAAAAAATAGGCGTCCAAAAATAAAAATAAGAAAGTAGCGCGTCGAAACTTAAAAAGGAACTAAAAACTAAGAATTAAAAGTTGTGACTAAAAATATTAAAGCTTAAAAGGAATTCTATCTCCAAAACGGCAATTACTTAAAAAGGTACTAAAATATAAAAACGGCGTCGCAAAATTCTAAAGCACCTAAATCTTAGTCTAAAGAAAAAGTACTTAAGTGATTTTACTGCAAAGCCTAAAAATCTAGAAATATAAAGAACTATGGCAAAAACTATGACTTAAAACTAAATACGAACGAAAAATACAAATATTACGCTAAAACAAATAAAAAGAAACAAAATATAAAAATAAACTTAAAGTTGTAAAAAGTACAATTTTTATAAAAATATTATTTTTATATTATTTATTTTATAAAACTATTAATTTTTATATATTAATAAAACTAATTAAACTAAAAATACAAATTAATAATAAAAACTAAAAACTAAACTAATTAATTAAAAACTAAACCCTAATTAGGTTTTAATAATAATAATAATAATAATAATAATAATAATAATAATAATAATAATAATAATAATAATAATAATAATAATAATAATAATAATAATAATATACTCCGTAATTATTGCTGTAATCAGGTCAACTTCGGCGTGTCAGAACAGGCCATGCGATCGCATGGTCTTCACGTTATATATCCATGCGGTCGCATGGAGTAGGGTTTCGGGCCAGAGTTGGGCTGCTATAGTACCAGGCCGTTTGATTTCTTTTATATAATTTTTTTTCTATTTTTAAATTTATATAAAATATTTATATAGAGTAAATAAAAACTTAATTGTTAAAAACTAAAAAAATAGAAAAATTTATAATTTTATATATTTTTATCAATCTCTTAAAAATATATATGTTTTGTTTTTCTTTTTATATTTTTGTATTTTTAATATTTAAAATGTATATTTCTTTATACAAAGAACTTAATAAAAAATCTTTTTTTTTATTTTTATATATAGCGTTTCGCTTCCAGCGTTTAAGCAAGTCCCCGGCAGCGGCGCCAAAAATACTTGATGTGCGTAGAGGTGTATACAAAATAGTAGTAATTTTTACAAGGAAATACTATTAAATACGATACAATTTTACACAAGTTATTTATTTATTTATAGAATGGATATACCTAAACCTTGCAACAACACTTATAGGTAGTGTACCTAATCATACAGTAGTGTAGTTTTTAGTAAGTCCGGTTCGTCCACAGGGAACTTGAAAGGATCCGAAACTAATCATCCGGACGTTGTCCATATTGATTACAAACGAATTACAATAGTTGATAACATTGCGAGGTACTTGCCCTCTATATAATACATCTTACAAACGTTGCATATATTCTTAAAAGGCAATCTATAGTTACATCCAGAATTGACATATTCGCCTGACATTTCATAATATTCAAATGACCTAAACCGCCATTTACTTAATAATAGTCTCTATGAACTTCAATGACTCGAATGTAACGCCTTATGATATAAGTCCTTAATGGCCTCAAGTAGTATCCTTAGTACGAGCTAATGCACAGCGGAAGACTTAATTCATACCTGAGAATAACATGCTTTAAAATGTCAACATAAAGTTGGTGAGATATAGGTTTAATGCCGGCAGCGATATATATATATAGACCACAAGATTTCATATATAAACATTTTCATAAAAATATTCTAAGTGGTTGAGCACTTGGTAACCATACTTAACATTCAATCACGTCGCATATTCCCTTTAATATGAAATCTTACTACACCGTACCAAGTGTAGTCACAAAACGAAGTACTGTGCAACCGTTGAATACTGGTCGTCCAGTCCGGTTGGGGTTGTCAGGCCCGATAGATCTATCAACAGGATTCGCGTTTACAATACCGCTGTAAATATTAGTTACCAAGCTACAGGGAAGTATGCCAGTGGTACAACTCAACGTAGAATATATTTTTCAGTTACTTGTGTCTATATCGTAAAACATAAAATACATGTATTCTCATCCCGAAATATTTAGAGTTTAAAAGTGGGACTATATACTCACTGTTGTCTTGAAGATATGTAATTTCGACTCGGTCTCCGATTGATATCACGAACCTATCCATATATAATATATCAATATATTTTCATTTTAAACAATCGTCACATATATATACTTATAATACTTTTAATACTTTGAATAATTCCTTAGTCCGTAGTTAGCAGTCCGATGTTAGTAATTCAATTTTAATGGTTCATTTTTAGGTGTTTAATAAACCCCCAATGAAATAAATAAAAACCCCATCGTATATGTATTGGTCGAGATTAATCTTGACCCACGGTACCGGTGTTGTCAAATGACGTGTTGCGTACATAAAGTACCGGTGTTGTCAAATGACGTGTTGCGTACAAACATGAGATCTTATGATTAATCTTCTCGTATTATTTACGGGTGATCCTGAACCATATAAAATTGAATTATGAGTACATATATATAAAATATCATGTTATCTTAGAAATATGTGATTTATATAAATTTTTCCCAATTAATCCCGAAGTTAAACTAGTCTTGGATAACCAATTTTGTTTCGGTCATAGTTTCTTCGTTACAACTCCGTTTTCGTTGATTCAACTTGCCATCTCCTTGGATCGAGTCCCTCTTTAAGACTATGAACTGTAAATACCTTAGTTTGTATTCAAAATCACACGGCATAGGTGAAACTTTAGTGAAACTTATGAAGTTAAACATTTTCCTTTATGTAAACAACCTTAAATGATTATTTTTCTAAAAATACTTATACTTTGAATTAAATCATGAAATTTTTATGTGTTATCATATTCATAGTAAAAATCATTTTTCCGGAGAATAAACCTCCAATTCAAAGTTTAAAATGGTTTTTAATTATCCAACCCAAAACAGCCCCTGGTTGCACTCCGACGTCGTAAAAACAGTTTTTAAGGTGTTCTTTGAAAAACCAAGTTTTACCTTGTTAAGTTAGCATATATTTAAGTTATATTACAGGTCTTGAAGTATTTTAAAAGTTAAGTTAGAAGGATCTATTTAGTTTGCAAACAAGTTTGAAAACTTTCAAACTATGTTCTTGTTGTTAAAATTGTATACCACAAAATATGATAGTTATATATATATGAATCGAATAAGGTTATGAACATAGATTCTACCTCAAGTTCCTTGGACAAGGTTGCTGTAAAAGAGGAGTAAGAACCTAGAACCAAAAGGGTGATGGAAGTGGATGAAAGATTGGAAGTAAGTTGGTGTTCTTGGAAGGATTTCTTGAAGTGTTTTTGTATGGTTTTCTTATGGTGTTTAAGTAAGGTTTTTGAAGCTAAATGATGGGGAAAATGCTTGGAGATGATTAAGTATGAAGTTAAGAGTATTTTGAGAGAGAAATGGAAGTGTAAGTATGAGAAAATGGGGTGAAGAAATGGTGTGCATGCATAAAAACGTTTTTAGGTTATAAAGGAAAAAAAAGATACCTAACTTTGTTTTCTTGCTAAATAATTCATGCTACTTGACAAATGGTTGGTTCCACATGTTTCTTAATCATTTAAGGCTGCTAAGGAGCAGATTTTTATTGGTATATACCAATAGTAAATACATCTAGAAGCTGCGTATGATACGGGTACATATACTCTAGGTATACGTATAGAAATCTTTGAGGAAACGGAACGAGGATTCAAATATAGCTATCTTTTGTAAATATACTTATATTGTTTTATGTATGTAAGCCCTTTAAAAGTGATAAAATACATATCTATACGATGCATGTATAAGTAATATAGGTTATAAGTATTTACGTCGAAAAACATTACGTATAGTTATCGTTTTGAAAACTTAAGTTAGTAGTTTCAAAATATACTTATAACTTATTGTTATTAATACAAAATGAGATATTAAAACATTCTTAGATCATGTTAAATATGTATATATACATATATATACACAAACGTATAATTATCATATGTTATATAGTTCGTGATATCATCGGTCAAACTAGACGGTCAAACGTTGTGTAAAACTCTTTTCGAAAACATAAGTCTCAACAATTTGGATTGCTTATCATGTTGGTAAGGTTTAATTTATGTACATATTAATCTTATAAGTATAGAACGACCGAAAATAAAAAAAAATGCGGGTCAACTTTAGGGTTTTTGCTTATCGTGTCGGAACCATATAGAGATTAGAGTTTAAATTTGGTCGGAAATTTCCGGGTCGTTACAGTACCCACCCGTTAAAGAAATTTCGTCCTCGAAATTTGGTAGAGGTTGTCATAAATCACAATAGGAATGTTTTCATGACGAATATGAGGTAATAATGAAATTTTATCATTATTGAAAGATTTAGATAAAACGATTCGGTTATGTGAGACGCACGAGCGAAGCTATCACAAAAGAGTGAAATGAGTAAATATAGAATTGTTGTAACCGATGACGTGATTATGATCGATTTCCGGGATTTAAGGGTTTTAAAGAAAATCTTATGTAATAAGATTTAGTTTTGCGGCGATCAGGATCTTCTTTGATTTAACGCGGCAATCTGTTTTGATTTCTTTGTCGAATATTTCACTATAAATTTACCTCCTTCCCTTTCTTTCTTCCCACATCTTCTATTCTTTCTCTTTAGTTCCTACTTTAAGACATTCGCTAATATGCTCCATCCCATTCTAATCCTTGTTATATTTCTAACTTTCATATCTTTCATTCTTCTTTTTCATCTATCACCAGAAGAATCTATTCTCTTTTATCCTTTCCTTGGAATTATAATGTTTTTAATTCTCCCGTGCCTTTACGTTGCAATACGTATTGATATGCACGGTTTGTAGTTTCGGGGTTGTTGTTAGGTTTTATACCCTCCCTTATATTTCGATGTTCCTACTCCCGTCCCTTAAAATCATTGTCATCCACAGTTAATGCTCTCTCTTATTTGCTGTGGTTTATGTTCCTATTTCTATTCTGAGGTTTTGTCCCTTCGGTTCTTCTTCCCGTCCTCGAGCCAAGCGAACAATGGTCCGAAATTCGTAGGTAGGAAATTTGGAATGAACCTAGCTATCGGTTTTAGAATGAAATTGTAATGGCACGATCTTGATTCTTTAAATTACTCGAATATTCCGGAAAAATAGAACTATCAAGGTGATACGTTCTAATATGTTTGGAGACTTGATAGAATGTAAGAGCCGTGTAACATGGCACATGATGACGGTACTGTGAATCATCACATTCCATTAGAAACTTAACATGACTTACTGTAATATAATGAAGTTGATCAAGTTTCATTATATTATACTAATTCATGCATCAGTTCCCAACACTACTTCAAATCATTTATATTTTAATCTCGGAGGTTTCAGAATTTAGAAATTAACACAGTTTCTTTTATATTGTAACACAGATGTTACGGAGAGATAAATGATCGCAGATAGGAATAGTTGTAAAAATATCTCCAGAAATATGAAAAATATGTATAACGAATGATATGAAGATATCTTATAATATCTAAGATAAGATGATGATGAAAAATATCATCCGGGAAAGGTTTTGAATAAAGAGTAGGGTTCTTACTGACGGTTTCAGCAGGTACGGAATCGTTTGTATTCTTTGAGAGCAGGTTCAGTCCCTGTGATTTATCCACAGCCTCTTTCATACTTTGCTTCATCCATTTTCTAGTTCCAAACTTTTTTTTTTTTTTTTTAGCTTTACCACCTTACTTTTCTTTGTCATCAAACTTTTGACCGTTAAAGTCGTTTACAGTTTTTGCTGCTTCGTTAGTATTTCAAGAACTATTTCATAGTCCCGGGTGTTTTTCAGAAACTTCACATTTAGATTATGAAATTCTTAGGGATAGACATTATAGATATGATGGAAGAAGTTCCGCGAGATTTTCAAAATACTGATTGTTGATTTCGCCAAAAGGATAACGATCTGCTGGTGCACCTGTTGATGTTGTCGAGGGATATAAAAGGTTTTCCGGTAATGACGGCGAAAGGACAAGGTATAAATATCATGATTATAATAGAAATAATCTCACTGAAAAGTCGAAGTGGAGCTGTGACAAAATTAGCTTCTTGAAAAGGAATTGTAGGGTTGTTCTAATAAATGGCAAAGGATTCAATACGTTATGTGTTAAATTATGAATTTGGGTTCGAGAGTTCTTCAGGTGTATAACTGTATGTATAAATCTTCATTCCTTAGGCGAGGTGCGGCGGGTTCAACTTCTCGGTCGAGGTGTTTTCAGGAATCATGAAAGGATTTGAATGCGAATTGTAATCGTCAAGTTACGAATGAGGTTTAAGATAAAATCAAGTGGCAAGCTTGAAGAATTGTTTAGTTTCATATGTTACAATCAACATTTTAATTCATTTTAATTGTCCAGAGTTTTCTTCTTTTTACCACTTGTTGGATTCTGGTAGGTCAAAATCCGAATATGAAATTTGATTGAAAATGGTTATTCTAGGGTGAGCGGATACGAATATCGGTGGTTGTAAGTAAGATAATAGATAACCGTTGAATCAGATTCAAGAATGTACAATATAACTTATTAATGTGAATTCTAAATATTCCTCGGGTACTACCCACCCGTTAAAATATTTTCATCATTAATAGTTTGTACGAAGGAATTTTTAATTGCTATATTTATGAAAATATACTTGCATATATATTTTCTTCAGAGATAATCATAGATTTAATGAGTCAATAAGATATTAAACTCATTTGATTTATCGTTAATTCTAGATTACATAATCTCTAAGACTTTAGAAATTACATAATCGTCATACGATACGTAAAGCGAAGATAATCGATGTAGAACGATATATAGAACGAAGATCATACTCGAAGTACAGATATTGAGTCGTGTGATGTTGATATTCGAGATACAGATTGTGATGTTGAGATTTAAGGCGCGGTTGTGATTGGGGTGATAAAGGTACTGTCGGCGTTGACGATGGTAGTACGGATTATGCTGCTGGTGCTGCTGTTGGTGTTTGTAACCTTCGCACCATATTCTCCAAAACCACTACCCGAGCACGGAGTTCGTTGACTTCTTCTATTATACCGGGATGATTGACGGTTGGAACGAGCGAATGAACAAGATTTGAAATATGGGATAGTATGTAATCATGACGAGATACTCTAGAAATGAGCGAGAAAATGGTGTTTCGAATAGGTTTGCCGGTAAGTGCTTCAGGTTCATCGTTAAGAGGACAATTTGGTGGATGGAATGTATCACTTTCTTCTTGCCTCCAGAAATTTAGTATATTACGAACCCATCCCCAATTCATCCAGAATAGATGATGGGAAATTGGTTGATCCATTCTGGTAATGCTGTTCTCGGAGCTCGAATGGAAATCCATATCGGCGAAGCTATCGAAGTCGGAGGAATTTGAGCTGGATGAAGAATCCATCTTGTATGGTCGGAGAAATGAATTTTTTTGTTTGGAATAGATTATAGGAGTTGGGTTTGGTACTCTTCAATACATAATTTACATATGTATATATAATATCAAAATCCCATGAATTACGGAGAATCTTTGAAATACGTCAGGCAATGTCTATAGTAACATATACGCTAGGATATGAATTTTGTCTATACACTATCGATGCACTAAATGCAGTAAGACGTGTCTAGACTTAAGAATGATAAGCAGGCAGTTCCCTAAGGATGATAAGCAGATGATTTCCGACTAGGATTGATAAGCAAAACTTTTGACAGGCAGACACGGTCAAAGTCTAGACTCACTTAATGTATCCTAACAACTACTAGTTAGACACACTAATGCAAGGCCTGGTTCGCTAAGACCAATGCTCTGATACCAACTGAAAGGATCCGAAACTAATCATCCGGACGTTGTCCATATTGATTACAAACGAATTACAATAGTTGATAACATTGCGAGGTACTTGCCCTCTATATAATACATCTTACAAACGTTGCATATATTCTTAAAAGGCAATCTATAGTTACATCCAGAATTGACATATTCGCCTGACATTTCATAATATTCAAATGACCTAAACCGCCATTTACTTAATAATAGTCTCTATGAACTTCAATGACTCGAATGTAACGCCTTATGATATAAGTCCTTAATGGCCTCAAGTAGTATCCTTAGTACGAGCTAATGCACAGCGGAAGACTTAATTCATACCTGAGAATAACATGCTTTAAAATGTCAACATAAAGTTGGTGAGATATAGGTTTAATGCCGGCAGCGATATATATATATATAGACCACAAGATTTCATATATAAACATTTTCATAAAAATATTCTAAGTGGTTGAGCACTTGGTAACCATACTTAACATTCAATCACGTCGCATATTCCCTTTAATATGAAATCTTACTACACCGTACCAAGTGTAGTCACAAAACGAAGTACTGTGCAACCGTTGAATACTGGTCGTCCAGTCCGGTTGGGGTTGTCAGGCCCGATAGATCTATCAACAGGATTCGCGTTTACAATACCGCTGTAAATATTAGTTACCAAGCTACAGGGAAGTATGCCAGTGGTATAACTCAACGTAGAATATATTTTTCAGTTACTTGTGTCTATATCGTAAAACATAAAATACATGTATTCTCATCCCGAAATATTTAGAGTTTAAAAGTGGGACTATATACTCACTGTTGTCTTGAAGATATGTAATTTCGACTCGGTCTCCGATTGATATCACGAACCTATCCATATATAATATATCAATATATTTTCATTTTAAACAATCGTCACATATATATACTTATAATACTTTTAATACTTTGAATAATTCCTTAGTCCGTAGTTAGCAGTCCGATGTTAGTAATTCAATTTTAATGGTTCATTTTTAGGTGTTTAATAAACCCCCAATGAAATAAATAAAAACCCCATCGTATATGTATTGGTCGAGATTAATCTTGACCCACGGTACCGGTGTTGTCAAATGACGTGTTGCGTACATAAAGTACCGGTGTTGTCAAATGACGTGTTGCGTACAAACATGGGATCTTATGATTAATCTTCTCGTATTGTTTACGGGTGATCCTGAACCATATAAAATTGAATTATGAGTACATATATATAAAATATCATGTTATCTTAGAAATATGTGATTTATATAAATTTTTCCCAATTAATCCCGAAGTTAAACTAGTCTTGGATAACCAATTTTGTTTCGGTCATAGTTTCTTCGTTACAACTCCGTTTTCGTTGATTCAACTTGCCATCTCCTTGGATCGAGTCCCTCTTTAAGACTATGAAATGTAAATACCTTAGTTTGTATTCAAAATCACACGGCATAGGTGAAACTTTAGTGAAACTTATGAAGTTAAACATTTTCCTTTATGTAAACAACCTTAAATGATTATTTTTCTAAAAATACTTATACTTTGAATTAAATCATGAAATTTTTATGTGTTATCATATTCATAGTAAAAATCATTTTTCCAGAGAATAAACCTCCAATTCAAAGTTTAAAATGGTTTTTAATTATCCAACCCAAAACAGCCCCTGGTTGCACTCCGACGTCGTAAAAACAGTTTTTAAGGTGTTCTTTGAAAAACCAAGTTTTACCTTGTTAAGTTAGCATATATTTAAGTTATATTACAGGTCTTGAAGTATTTTAAAAGTTAAGTTAGAAGGATCTATTTAGTTTGCAAACAAGTTTGAAAACTTTCAAACTATGTTCTTGTTGTTAAAATTGTATACCACAAAATATGATAGTTATATATATATGAATCGAATAAGGTTATGAACATAGATTCTACCTCAAGTTCCTTGGACAAGGTTGCTGTAAAAGAGGAGTAAGAACCTAGAACCAAAAGGGTGATGGAAGTGGATGAAAGATTGGAAGTAAGTTGGTGTTCTTGGAAGGATTTCTTGAAGTGTTTTTGTATGGTTTTCTTATGGTGTTTAAGTAAGGTTTTTGAAGCTAAATGATGGGGAAAATGCTTGGAGATGATTAAGTATGAAGTTAAGAGTATTTTGAGAGAGAAATGGAAGTGTAAGTATGAGAAAATGGGGTGAAGAAATGGTGTGCATGCATAAAAACGTTTTTAGGTTATAAAGGAAAAAAAAGATACCTAACTTTGTTTTCTTGCTAAATAATTCATGCTACTTGACAAATGGTTGGTTCCACATGTTTCTTAATCATTTAAGGCTGCTAAGGAGCAGATTTTTATTGGTATATACCAATAGTAAATACATCTAGAAGCTGCGTATGATACGGGTACATATACTCTAGGTATACGTATAGAAATCTTTGAGGAAACGGAACGAGGATTCAAATATAGCTATCTTTTGTAAATATACTTATATTGTTTTATGTATGTAAGCCCTTTAAAAGTGATAAAATACATATCTATACGATGCATGTATAAGTAATATAGGTTATAAGTATTTACGTCGAAAAACATTACGTATAGTTATCGTTTTGAAAACTTAAGTTAGTAGTTTCAAAATATACTTATAACTTATTGTTATTAATACAAAATGAGATATTAAAACATTCTTAGATCATGTTAAATATGTATATATACATATATATACACAAATGTATAATTATCATATGTTATATAGTTCGTGATATCATCGGTCAAACTAGACGGTCAAACGTTGTGTAAAACTCTTTTCGAAAACATAAGTCTCAACAATTTGGATTGCTTATCATGTTGGTAAGGTTTAATTTATGTACATATTAATCTTATAAGTATAGAACGATCGAAAATAAAAAAAATGCGGGTCAACTTTAGGGTTTTTGCTTATCGTGTCGGAACCATATAGAGATTAGAGTTTAAATTTGGTCGGAAATTTCCGGGTCGTTACAGAACTCGCCAAGTTTAACGCTATATTTTTAATTTATAATTGTAAAAATACAAATATATATATATATAAGTAGTATTATTATTATAAAAGGGGGTTTTTACCGTTTAATGACCGGTTTGTCGATTTTAAAACTTTAGTCGCAGTTAAAACCTAATGTAAAATATTAAAAATAAAAATAACTTAATTTAAAGCGGAAATTAAATAACGATAATGAAATTGCGATAAAATAAAATGACAATAAATAAAGTGCGATAATTAAAAATGCAATTAAATATGAAATAAAAGAATTTAAATATGAAATAAAGGAATTATGCTTACTTAAACTTCCGTAATCATGATGTTTGACGTGTTGTTTTTAGTTTTATTACCATGGGTTAATTGTTCTTTGTCCTGGATTATTCGATATGTCCATACGGATTGGTCCATAATAGTCCATCAGTCATAATCATAAAATGCGGAAGTCTTCATCAAATTATTCTTATTCCCGAAGTCAAATATTCCAACTAATTGGGGATTCGAATTGTAACAAGGTCTTAATACTTTGTTTAATGAATACACCAGGTTATCGACTGCGTGTAAACCAAGGTTTTACTACTTTGTTAACAATTACACCAATTACCCTTGAACGTAATCCACCCCTTGTTTCAACAAGTCTATTAACTATTAATCCAGTTCTGTGTCTGGTAAAATGAACAATTATTGGTATTTATAGATATCCCGCCCACCGTACCCAGTCAAGCGTATGTGGTTATATATAAATACGTCAAATTATAAGTCTATATATTAAATCAACGAGGTATCATTTAGTTAATATAAAGCCCATTAATAGCCCATAGTCTAATTTCCACAAGTGTCATTCTTTTATCCAAACCCCAATTATGGTACAAAGCCCAATTACCCAATTTTAATATTTAGCCCAACATCAAGATTACTTCGGCATTAAATAAGCATAATAATAACTTAGCTACGAGACATTAATTTAAAAAGGTTGAACATAACTTACAATGATTAATAATAGCGTAGCGTCACACGGACAGAATTTCGACTTACACCCTTACAACATTCGCTAAAATATCCTTATTATTAAAATTTAAAATTAAAATTAAAATTCTGAGAGATAGAGAAAAAGATATATTAAAACTGGCCAAAACACGCGAAATTTATAGATGTGGCCCGACTTCTGGGGCCATGCGATCGCATGGCTTTTGTTCTTCTAGGCCATGCGATCGCATGGCCAGCTAGGAGAGTTCACATGACTTTGTTTTCTTTCTTGCCGACGGTTTTTAATAATAATATAATATATAAATAATTTATAGAATTATTTAAATATTATATTATATTCGTGTGCATAGTTGACTTGTAATTTTTAGTCCGTTGCGTCGAGCGTTGAGAGTTGACTCTGGTCCCGTTCCGGATTTTCGAACGTCCTTGCGTACAATTTAATATCTTATATTTTGCGTTTTGCGTCTTGTACTCTTGTAATTTTGAGACGTTTCTCATCAATAATTTGAACCTCTTTGATTGTACTTTGTACTTTTGAGCTTTTTGGTCGTTTGCGTCTTCAATTCGTTGAATCTATCTTTTGTCTTCACCTTTTATTATTTAAACGAATATCACTTGTGAATAGAACAATTGCAACTAAAAGCTTGTCTTTCTTGAGGGATAATGCTATGAAATATATGTTCGTTTTTAGCATTATCAATAATAATATAGTTGTAATAATAATAATAATAAGTAAAAAGTTGTAATATCTTTATAATGATAATAATAACTACAATTGTATTAATCATTTTAAAAATAATAATATTAGTAGTAATAATAATAACTTTTATAAAAATAATATTAACATTAATAATGATAATAATAATAATAATGATAATAATACTACCTTAAGAATAAGCTTCCATAAAAAAAAAATCGTTGCCCAGGCTCTTACCCGCGACCTCTCGTTTAACGAATCAACGCCTGACCATCGAGTTGTTTATGATTTTCTGTTACATATTGTAACCATATTTATAAACCCTTAATTTTATTTTGCAATAATTATATATATAGATATATAAATATAAATTCCAAATATATTAATATTTATACCCAATTTTAAGAGGTAACGTATAGGGTTGTAGAAAAATAAGTGGGTGGCTCGATCCTCTATCAGATATCATCATCATCTGTGTCGTTAAACATCATTCATCTTGATCTATTCATCATCTTATCGTCCTCGTTCATCACATCATCATCTTCGTTCATCACGCAATCATCATCATCGTTCATCATTCAATCATCAATTTTCATCCCTCATCAATCGATCCATTAATCAGTTAATCAATGGATTTAAGTAAGTAATCAATTCATTAATTATTCTTTTAATTTTCTTCATCCCTCTATATGTACTCCGTACTGTTAATTGAATCGAATATGAATAATAATGAATGGTGTTCTTAGTAGTAGCCGACTATAGTCAACGATTTAATTGTGTTTTTGGTTAATAATAGCAGCTGTAGCGAATAACAAAGATCAAACAGCAGCATAAATTGGTTTTGATTGCCAATGGTGTTCGTTTTTGAGTGGTTTTCAATGGGTTTTGGTTTTGATTCGGGTTGAAGTTTGCAACAGGAAGTATTGCCACAGTAATAAAGCCTACATCAATATTTGTTTTGGTGGTTGTGATGGTTGATCGTGTAACAATAACAACAATAGCTGAGTACAGAAGTGATTAGTAATCTGGTTCGATTTCTTTTCTTTTTACTTATTTAATAATTTATCTATTGGTTTATTTGATGGTTGTTATTGATCAAAGTAAGGAAACAGAAACAGTAATTAGATTGTGTTGAAGTAGATGATCAGTAGTGAACCTGAATTGATTTGTTGTGGATTTGTAGTGGTGCTCAGCCAGAAAACAGTTCATGACAATGAGGGTGTTTGGTTTGGTGATTGTTGTGATGTTTAAGAGATGGTTCGAACAATAACATGAGTTAACAAGCAGTTCGTTGATGGTTTTATTTTGGTTTGATAATGGTAGGGATCGAAATAGAAGTATAGAAAACAGCAGCAGTGGTGGCAACTTATGGTGGTTATTTGGGTGGCTCAAAGTGGTGGTTAGAGTGTCGGTTATAAGCTGCAACAGCGGCAGCTCGGTTTAGAAGAAAAGAGTAAGAACCGTAGTGTGGTAGTGATGGTTAAGTCTCGGACAGAAACAGAAAACGTACGGCAGTAGTAGCAGTCAAATGGTTGGAGTTTGGTTAATTGGTAGTCACACGTTTGAGGGGTGATGGTTTGTGATTCACGACATTAGCCAGAACAACAAGGGAGTGTGTTGGTTATTGGTTTCATTGATCTAAACGGAAAACAATATCAAAGTGTAACAGAAAGATAGTAGTAAAAACGTGAGGGTTTTGAAGTGGAAGGTGATTCATAATGGTCACGGTGGTGGTTGTGGATGATGAACGAACCCAAGATGGTGGCTGAAAAGTGATCAAGAATGGGGAGTGAGAGTGGTGATGGTGAGACCATGGTGTCGAGTTAGTTCATAGAAAAAAAATAAATAAAGAATGATGAATGAAGTTGTGTTTAGTTTTATTGAATCAGATTATGTGTATGTATATGCAATACATCAAAATCCTATAGGGGACCAGAACAAAAGAGACACAGTGTCAAGCAATATAATAGTATACTACATATTCGATCAATATGATTTCATTAAATCAATCACGAGCAAAATAGAGAATTGTAAAAAGAACAAAAGGATTGTGATGTCTAACAATTTAGAAAGGAAACAAAAACATAAAAAGTTGATGTTGAGGTTCACAATTTTGTATCAGTTTAAATATCTTGATTTAGTATTAATAATTAATGATTTTATTAATAATAATAATAATTCTAAAAAAAAATTGATAATAATAATATTATTAATGATAATAATATCAAACTACATTATTTTCTAGTAATTTAATATCATTGTATATTTACAAGTAATATTCGTATGTATATATATATATATATATCTATATACAAATAATTGTTCGTGAATCATCGGAAATGGTCAAAGGGTAATTGATTGTTGGGATTTAACAAGTTTCATGATACATAAAACCTTTTAAGAATCAAATTAAAGCGGAAGCATGTTGTTATTACCATTTAAACTTGTTAATCTTTAACCAATTAAAGTTAAATCTCAATTAGGATCAAGTTATGAAGTATGCTTACAAACTACAAGCAAGTAAAGAGTTTATACCTACTCCAAGCTTGTAAGTGATGATGAAGATGTTGAAGAATGGAGCTTTAAAATGAACCCTTAAGTGTGCAATACCCTAATCCTTTGATGAACCAACACCACCCTTTAAGTTAGTTAAGATTTAGACACTTAACTAGCTAATTAACCAAGCTTAAAACCCTTTTATTTGTAGTGACCCGAACTTTTCCATGTTTATATATATATTAATTGAGATTGATATTTACATGATTAAATGTTTCCAACATGTTAAGCAATCAAACTTGTTAAGACTTGCTTAATTGAAATATGTTTCATATAGACAATTGACCACCCAAGTTGACCGGTAATTCACGAACGTTAAAACTTGTAAAAACTATATGATGATATATATATGGATATATATATATAGTTAACATGATACTATGATAATTAAACATATCATTAAGTATATTAACAATGAACTACATATGTAAAAACAAGACTACTAACTTATTGATTTTTAAACGAGACATATATGTAACGATTATCGTTGTAAAGACATTTAATGTATATATATCCTATTAAGAGATATTCATACATGATAATATCATGATAATATAATAATTTAAAATCTCATTTGATATTATAAACATTGGGTTAACAACATTTAACAAGATCGTTAACCTAAAGGTTTCAAAACAACACTTACATGTAACGACTAACGATGACTTAATGACTCAGTTAAAATGTATATACATGTAGTGTTTTAATATGTATTTATACACTTTTGAAAGACTTAAATACACTTATCAAAATACTTCTACTTAACAAAAATGCTTACAATTACATCCTCGTTCAGTTTCATCAACAATTCTACTCGTATGCACCCGTATTCGTACTCGTACAATACACAGCTTTTAGATGTATGTACTATTGGTATATACACTCCAATGATCAGCTCTTAGCAGCCCATGTGAGTCACCTAACACATGTGGGAACCATCATTTGGCAACTAGCATGAAATATCTCATAAAATTACAAAAATATGAGTAATCATTCATGACTTATTTACATGAAAACAAAATTACATATCCTTTATATCTAATCCATACACCAACGACCAAAAACACCTACAAACACTTTCATTATTCAATTTTCTTCATCTAATTGATCTCTCTCAAGTTCTATCTTCAAGTTCTAAGTGTTCTTCATAAATTCTACAAGTTCTAGTTACATAAAATCAAGAATACTTTCAAGTTTGCTAGCTCACTTCCAATCTTGTAAGGTGATCATCCAACCTCAAGAAATCTTTGATTCTTACAGTAGGTTATCATTCTAATACAAGGTAATAATCATATTCAAACTTTGGTTCAATTTCTATAACTATAACAATCTTATTTCAAGTGATGATCTTACTTGAACTTGTTTTCGTGTCATGATTCTGCTTCAAGAACTTCGAGCCATCCAAGAATCCATTGAAGCTAGATCCATTTTTCTCTTTTCCAGTAGGTTTATCCAAGGAACTTAAGGTAGTAATGATGTTCATAACATCATTCGATTCATACATATAAATCTATCTTATTCGAAGGTTTAAACTTGTAATCACTAGAACATAGTTTAGTTAATTCTAAACTTGTTCGCAAACAAAAGTTAATCCTTCTAACTTGACTTTTAAAATCAACTAAACACATGTTCTATATCTATATGATATGCTAACTTAATGATTTAAAACCTGAAAACACGAAAAACACCGTAAAACCGGATTTACGCCGTCGTAGTAACACCGCGGGCTGTTTTGGGTTAGTTAATTAAAAACTATGATAAACTTTGATTTAAAAGTTGTTATTCTGAGAAAATAATTTTTATTATGAACATGAAACTATATCCAAAAATTATGGTTAAACTCAAAGTGGAAGTATGTTTTCTAAAATGGTCATCTAGACGTCGTTCTTTCGACTGAAATGACTACCTTTACAAAAATGACTTGTAACTTATTTTTCCGACTATAAACCTATACTTTTCTATTTATATTCATAAAATAGAGTTCAATATGAAACCATAGCAATTTGATTCACTCAAAACGGATTTAAAATGAAGAAGTTATGGGTAAAACAAGATTGGATAATTTTTCTCATTTTATCTACGTGAAAATTGGTAACAAATCTATTCCAACCATAACTTAATCAACTTGTATTGTATATTATGTAATCTTGAGATACCATAGACACGTATACAATGTTTCGACCTATCATGTCGACACATCTATATATATTTCGGAACAACCATAGACACTCTATATGTGAATGTTGGAGTTAGCTATACAGGGTTGAGGTTGATTCCAAAATATATATAGTTTGAGTTGTGATCAATACTGAGATACGTATACACTGGGTCGTGGATTGATTCAAGATAATATTTATCGATTTATTTATGTACATCTAACTGTGGACAACTAGTTGTAGGTTACTAACGAGGACAGCTGACTTAATAAACTTAAAACATCAAAATATATTAAAAGTGTTGTAAATATATTTTGAACATACTTTGATATATATGTATATATTGTTATAGGTTCGTGAATCAACCAGTGGCCAAGTCTTACTTCCCGACGAAGTAAAAATCTGTGAAAGTGAGTTATAGTCCCACTTTTAAAATCTAATATTTTTGGGATGAGAATACATGCAGGTTTTATAAATGATTTACAAAATAGACACAAGTACGTGAAACTACATTCTATGGTTGAATTATCGAAATCGAATATGCCCCTTTTTATTAAGTCTGGTAATCTAAGAATTAGGGAACAGACACCCTAATTGACGCGAATCCTAAAGATAGATCTATCGGGCCCAACAAGCCCCATCCAAAGTACCGGATGCTTTAGTACTTCGAAATTTATATCATATCCGAAGGGTGTCCCGGAATGATGGGGATATTCTTATATATGCATCTTGTTAATGTCGGTTACCAGGTGTTCACCATATGAATGATTTTTATCTCTATGTATGGGATGTGTATTGAAATATGAAAACTTGTGGTCTATTATTATGATTTGATATATATAGGTTAAACCTATAACTCACCAACATTTTTGTTGACGTTTTAAGCATGTTTATTCTCAGGTGATTATTAAGAGCTTCCGCTGTCACATACTTAAATAAGGACGAGATTTGGAGTCCATGCTTGTATGATATTGTGTAAAAACTGCATTCAAGAAACTTATTTTGTTGTAACATATTTGTATTGTAAACCATTATGTAATGGTCGTGTGTAAACAGGATATTTTAGATTATCATTATTTGATAATCTACGTAAAGCTTTTTAAACCTTTATTGATGAAATAAAGGTTATGGTTTGTTTTAAAATGAATGCAGTCTTTGAAAAACGTCTCATATAGAGGTCAAAACCTCGCAACGAAATCAATTAATATGGAACGTTTTTAATCAATAAGAACAGGACATTTCAGTTGGTATCCGAGCGTTGGTCTTAGAGAACCAGAAAATTTGCATTAGTGTGTCTTATCGAGTTTGTTAGGATGCATTAGTGAGTCTGGACTTCGACCGTGTTTTCTTTAAAAATGATTGCTTAACATTTTTGTTGGAAACTATATATTTTTAACATATGAATATTATGTGATATATTAATCTCTTAACGTGTTTGATATTATGTGATAGATGTCTACCTCTAGAACAAGTCCCATTGACTCACCTAATAATAATGAAGAGTCAAATGTAAATTGGAATGATTTGTGGACTGATTCACAAGTTCCCGAAGAGGAACCGGAAGAAGAGTCGGAACCGGAAGAAGAATCGGAACCGGAAGAAGAATCGGAACCGGATGAAGAAATAGAACCGGTGGGGGAAATAATAAAATGGTTAAGTAAAAGAAAATCCTCAACCAACCGACCAAAGTTAATTATGGTCAATGGTGTTTCCGCCAAGGAAGCAAAATATTGGGAGGATTACCAATTCTCCGATGAATCGGATTCCGACGAGAATTCCGATGATGTTATAGAAATTACCCCAACTGAATTTAAAAAGGCAAAAGAAAATAATAAGGGAAAGGGCATAAAAATAGAGAAATCTAATTCCAACCCCGATGAACTTTATATGTATCGTCAACCCCCGAAGTCCTTAAGTTGTAACAATGACCCGGGAACCTCTAAACCACCAGGTTTTTCTAAACCAATGTGGACAACGACGGCTCGTATTAGGGGAACATCATATATCCCTAGAAACTTGGCAAAACGAACCAAAACCGAAGAAGAAGAAACGAGCGAGTCGGAATAAGATAGTTGTATTCGTGTGGTGTAATATATGTAATATAGTGTTCTTATGCTTTATGATATATGTAAAAATTGCTTGTATTAATAAGTATTTTTTTATGAATCTAACTCTTGTCTATTTTACAGTTTAAAAACACAAAATGGATAGACAACCCAATATTTTAAGAGACCTACCCGGAGACATGATTGATGAAATCTTGTCTAGAGTCGGCCAGAATTCTTCGGCACAACTATTTAAGGCGAGATCAGTTTGTAAGACATTCGAAGAACGTTCCAAGAATGTCTTGGTTTATAAGAGACTTTCGTTTGAAAGATGGGGGATATCACATTGGGAAACCCATAAGTTACGATGTATTTACTTTGACGCATATATTGCGGGGAACCCAAATGCTATTTTACGCAACGGGTTAAGAAATTATTTTGACTCAATATATCCGAATATTGGACTTCGTGATTTAGAAAAAGCGGCTAACATGCAACATAAAGAAGCATGTTATGCTTACGGATTAGTAATGTTCGCTTCTCACCAAAGTGAGAACAAGAACATCGGGCTACAACTATTAAACAAAACGTTTCCACAAGTGACGGAGTCTGTAATTGGGGTAAGAAATGAGGTTTTTAGATTATTACGGGACTGTTGGACATTACGTAACCCTCGTCCCTTTGATGACGTTACAACACGCTGTCTTATCAACGGCCATAACGGTTATGTTGCACA
Organism: Rutidosis leptorrhynchoides; assembly: GCF_046630445.1. NCBI lineage: Eukaryota > Viridiplantae > Streptophyta > Magnoliopsida > Asterales > Asteraceae > Rutidosis > Rutidosis leptorrhynchoides. The sequence goes on from NC_092333.1 coordinate 174,319,250, forward strand.
AGACCAAGGATGGGAAGTAGTCCTAGTAAAACCAGAATGCATGACTTGTTTCTGGACGTATGAATTACGTGTCATTATTGCCTTTGCTGAACGACTTGTGTACTAGCTAGAATTGTCTTCACAACTATCTTGTATCAAAGTTATTGTGTGCTATATTTCATGCTTTATGTAAAATAAGCGGTATTGTAAGTTTGTAAAATATTGTATAAAAGTTTGAACGCGAAATATTATTATAATCAGTTTTTCATATAGAATTGTAGTAGTTGAATTGTATATTAGCTACTAAGTATGAACTTAACGGGTAGGTACTACCCGAATTTAAACTTATAAAACGCTAATATGAAGAAAAAGCTTTTATAAATGAGTTCATATTATGCTACGAAGTACTATTAACTACTCTTAATATTCTGTATGATTAACTTGTTCCATTTAACTATTTTGAAGGAAATGGCACCGACTACTCGACACACCGTGAATATTGTGATGACCCGGGAATTTCCGACCAAATTTAAACATAATCTTATATGATTCGACTCGATAAGCAAAGTCTATTAAACCGAGTCTCATTATGTTTGAACTATTTCATGATAACATTTGACCTTTAACTATTTCCGACGATTCACGAACCTTTAATTGTAACTAAGAATGTAAATATAAATAATTATATATAAAACTAATTATATTAGTATTAATGAACTATTAAGTAATTTTGTTATTATAAAACATAACATTTAATAACTAAAGATTTTCATTTTGAATATATATAGTATATTGTATATAAATGATTCAAACATATTTTACCAACGTTATCAAAATATTAAATGTACAATGTTATACTTTGTAGTTAATTGTTTAATATACATAATTAATCATCTACTCAACATTTAAAACATGATTTTATATATATGGTAGTATACATATATACATAAATATAACTATATATATATATATGATTTTATACATAATTATTATATTATGTATATGTAGAAATTTATAATATATCTATGATGAAATAATGTACTATTTTAATAAATATATATAATACTTACATATATAAAACATTTATATTTTTCATAATTACATACATAAGTATAATATAATTAGTATGTAAATAAATATTATAATATATTTATATTAAAATGCATAAATATATAATATTCAGTATATGTTACAATACATATTACATAATTATTAAATATTACATAATAATAGATGATATTAATAAATTAAATTTAAATACAAATATAGTTGTTGTAGTAATGTTATTTGTATCGTCAAATATCAATATTTGTATTCATAATATCACTTTATATCATATAAAGATGAAATTGGATGTATAAATTAGATTATTATTACTAATATTATTATTATCGATAAAATATTAATATTATCATAATTAGTATGGTATTATTATTATTATTATTATTATCATTTTTACAATTATTATTATCATTAATATTATATTTATCATTATTATTAATTTTATTAATATTATTAGATATTAATAGTATTGTTATTATATATTATTATTATTAATTAAAAAAAAGCAGTAGGGATCTATATTATACGCTTGACCTCTGTATCCTTTATCTCTATTATTATTATTTTTTTTGTTTCTTTCCTGCTCCCAACTCGTGAACCTGTGTTGACATTTTCTCCATTTTTTATCAACCGATCTCTATTATTACAACATGATTATGTATAATTGCAAATCAAATAAAAAGGAAATCCAATGGGATTAAAGAGCACAGCGATATTTTTGTTTTCTTCTTCTCTGCACGCTCCAATTTTTTTTTCTCTTAATTCAATTTCGAATAAAGTTTCAAAATCTAAAAATGCAGAAAGGTTAGAAATCTTTCTTTGAATCTATCTGCAAAATCTCAACTCTCAAATCTTTATATCGATCTTGAATTTTGAAGTCAAAGTTTAGTTTAAAAAAAGTCAACAATTGTTCTTGAGACAAATTCGCGTTCGTGTATATGTTTCTGATCAAATTGACGATTCCAGTAGTTTTTATACATGTTTAGAAAACTATTTCGTGTTATAAACATTATCTATAATGTTATCTATTACGAAATCAATTTTTTTTGTTTTGTTCCAAGAACCGACGCTGCAGTAGGCCTTAGTGTTTTTTTTTTTTATTTTAGAACCCAAATTATTTTTTTTTCTGTAATGTTTTGAAGCTTTAAAGGGAACCCCGATTTTTTATTTTTTTTTGGTTATTGATGTTTTGTTGAATCCATGAGACTTGTGGAGAAGAAGAGGAATAGAAGAAAAACAGTTTATATATAAAATTTAAATTCGATATTAGTACAGAGAATCAGAATTGGTGGGATGGTCGAGAGTGTTTGCGTGTGAGCATGTGGTCACGAGATCGAGTCCAGAGGACGGTAGTTTCTTTTTTTTTTGAAACTCTTTTCATGTGAGGTAGTTTTCTTTTCTAATTTTTTTATTGTTATTATATATTAATTATTATTAGTATTATTATTATTATTGTGATTGTTTTGATTGTTATTGTTATTGTTATTATTAGTATCATACTTGTTATCATATTTGAAAGTATTATAGACATTACTATTATTATTATGATAGGTATTAATAATATTATTATTAGTAATAAACTTATCATTTTAGTATTTTATCATCATTAGGATTATGATTATGATTATCATTATTATTATTATGAAGGAAATAAAAATATATTATTATCATCAATATTAGAATTTGTACCGGTTTATAAATAATAGTATCATCAGTACATTTACAATTAATAATATCATATTTATCAGTATCATCATTAATATTTACTAGTATTATTATGATTATCATTTATCATTTTATAAATATTAGAACCCTTATTATTAACATAAGTATGGTATTAGTATTAATATTATTTTAGAGTTATTATTATTAGTATCATTAACAGTTATCATTTTCATTTTTTTTTGCTATTAGTATTATCATTATTAATAAAATTATTATTATTATTAGTAAATCATTATTATCTAAATTATTATTTTAACAAATAAATCTTTTGTACACTATATATATACTTATGGTATATACTAGGATTGTATTAATAATTCACATAACAAACTAATAAAATTTCATAAATACAATACTAACCACAAATATATGTATATAAATATATTAATGTCACTATTTATATAAACGTAAATCATTATAGATATATACATAAAATCGATATATATATATAAAATATAACTTAAAATATAATATAAGTATACGTTTTAAAATAAAGGTTAGAATAAATTCTACAAAACTATAATATATAAATAATACATATTAATAAATGAAATTTTGTAACTTACATTATACGTATTAATATATACACAATTGATATAGGTTCGTGAATCCGAGGCCAACCCTGCATTGTTCAATGACGTCATATGTATTTTTACTACAAAATACAGTATCGTGAGTTTCATTTGCCTTTTTACCCTTTATATTTTTGGGCTGAGAATACATGCGCAACTTTTATAACTGTTTTACGAAATTGACACAAGTACGTGAAACTACATTCTATGGTTGGATTATCGAAGTCGAATATGCCCCTTTTTATTAAGTCTGGTAATCTAAGAATTAGGGAACAGACACCCTAATTGACGCGAATCCTAAAGATAGATCTATCGGGCCCAACAAGCCCCATCCAAAGTACCGGATGTTTTAGTACTTCGAAATTTATATCATGTCCGAAGGAGGATCCCGGAATGATGGGGATATTCTTATATATGCATATTGTTAATGTCGGTTACCAGGTGTTCAATCCATATGAATGATATTTTTGTCTCTATGCATGGGACGTATGTTTATGAGAAATGGAAATCTGAAATCTTGTGGTCTATTAAAATGATGGAAACGATTGTTTAAGTTAAACTAATGAACTCACCAACCTTTTGGTTGACACTTTAAAGCATGTTTATTCTCAGGTACGAAAGAAATCTTCCGCTGTGTATTTGCTCATTTTATAGATATTACTTGGAGTCATTCATGGCATATTTCAAAAGACGTTGCATTCGAGTCGTCGAGTTCATCAAGATTATTATCAAGTCAATTATAGTTGGATATATTATGAAATGGTATGCATGCCTGTCAACTTTCGATGTAATGAAAGTTTGTCTTTTCAAAAACGAATGCAATGTTTGTAAAATGTATCATATAGAGGTCAAGTACCTCGCGATGTAATCAACTGTTGTGAATCGTTTATAATCGATATGGACTTCGTCCGGATGGATTAGGACGGGTCTTCACAGTTGGTATCAGAGCGGTGGTCTTAGCGAACCAGGTCTTGCATTAGTGAGTCTAACTGATAGTCGTTAGAATGCATTAATGAGTCTGGACTTCGACCGTGTTTGCATGTCAAAAGTTTTGCTTATCATTTAGTGTCAAAAAATTATTTGCTTATCATCCTTAAAGTCTAAGACACGTCTTACTGCCTTTATTGCATAGACAGTGTATAGTTAAATTCATATCTTAGCGTATCTGTTATTGTTACCTTTGCCTGACAGCTTCCGTAGATTCCTCCATAGCTTATGGGATTTTAGTATTATATATGCTTATGTAAATTATGTATTGCAGGGTACTAATCTACATCCTATAATCTATTTCTTATCGAAAATCCTTCATCTGATCGTACGAGATGAATCCCTCAACCAGTTCGAGTCCATCAGATTTCGATAGCTATTTCGATAGTTATTCCGACAGCTATTTCGATATGGATTTCCACTCGAGCTCCGAAAGCAGAGTAACCGGAATGAATCGATCAATTAGCCATCATCTATTCTGAATGAATTGGAGATGGGTTCGTAGTCGACTTAATCAATGGAAACGCGAAGAAGGCGATCATTTCCACTAACCAAATTCACCTCTTGACAATGAACCTAAAACGTTTACCGGCGAACCTGTTCGAGACACCATTTTCTCTCTCATTTCCAAAGTATCTCATCACGATCATATACTATCTCAGATTCTAAACCTCATTCATCCGCTCGTCCGAACCGACAATCATCCCGGTGTAATAGAAGAAGTTAACGAACTTCGCGCATAAGTTGTAGTCTTGGAAAATATGGTGCAAAACGTACCAGCTTCATCCAAATCACCGGCACCAACAGTACCACCAACAACCCAAATTTCAATATCACATGCCTCAACATCTCAATCTATACCTCGAGTATAATCATCATTCTACATGACATTCTACATCAGTTATCTTCGTTCGACATGGTGATTATGTAATCTCTAATGTTTTAGAGATTATTTATTCTAGTTCCAACTGAAAACTAAATGAGTTTAATATCATGTTAACTCATTAAATTCATGATTACATCTGAAGAAAATATATATGTATATATGTTTTCATAAAGATTGTAATTAAAAATTCTTTTGTACAAACTGTTAATAATAAAAATATTTTAACGGGTAGGTAATACCCGAGGAATATTTAAATTTCACATTAATAAGTTACACTGTATATTCTTCGAATCTGATTCAACAGTTATTCACTATCCTATTTACAACCACCGGGATACTTATCCGTTCACCAAAGAATAACTATTTTTATTCAAATTCAATTTCATATTTGAATTTTGACCTATCAGAATCCAACAAGTGGCATAATGAAGAAATAATGGACACAATAAAAATTGATTAGAAACAGACTAATTAACAATATTAAATTTTATTAAGAAACCACGCTAACAAAATCCTAGCTAACTGTTCCTAGCTAACTGTTAATTCCGTATTACATTTTATTTATCGCAATTTATTTATCGCAATTTATTTTATCGCAATTTATATTCTCGCAATTTTATTTCTTGTCATTTAATTTCTGTTATTTACTTTACGCACTTTATTTATCGTCATTTAATTTCTGTTATTTATTTTACGCACTTTAAATATCGGGACACGTATACAAGGTTTTGACATATCATATCGACACATCTATATATATTATTTGGAATCACCATAGACACTCTATATGCAGTAATGATCGAGTTCTCTATACAGGGTTGAGGTTGATTCTATAATAATATATATACTTTGAGTTGTGATCGAGTCTGAGACATGTACACGGGTCACGATACGTATTAATTAATTCAAATATTATATATTAAACTATATATGAATGATTGCACTGTCAACTGTGGACTATCGACTGTGGACTAATAACATTGGACAATTAAAATGAATTAAAATATTGAATATAACATATGAAACTAAACAATTCTTCAAGTTTGCCACTTGATTTCGTCTTAAACCTCATTTGTATCTTCACGATTACATTCTGCGTTCAAACCTTTCATGATTCTTGAAAACACCTCAATCGATAGGATGAATCAACCGCACTTTATCTACGGAAGGAAAGATTTATGCATATAGTTATGCACCTGAGAAACTCTCGGCAATTGTGTAAAAGTTCAACACGTAGCCGCGTCAGATCCTTTGGCATTTATTAACAAAAACAACTTTGCGATCCCTTTTCAAAATTAGCCAATTTTGTCACAGCTCCAACAAGTCAACTTCGACTTTTCGTACGAAACAACCTTATTATAACGTTTATATATACGCGCGCTCTTTTATTGTTACCAGGTAACCTTTCATATTCCATCATATTACCATCAGCGTTTAATCATCTAAAAACACAATTCTCCTGAAACCACCTCGGATTAATAACCGATGATTCAGATATCATAGCATTAAATGCAGAGGAAACAGAAAAATGGTAGATGGTCTAAACGGACAAAAGTTTGATGATAAAGAAAGGAGTGTTAGGAACGCTCGATAGAAAATTGGGTATTGAAAAACAGATTGAGTTACCCATGAAGGAGACCAAGGACAAATACAAGGACCAAATCCTATATTCAAAGGATTCAGGTAATTCTGGATCCGTTGAAATCTTTAGAGAATATCTTGCTCCGAAGTCATGTTAAAATCTTGCGGAAAATCTTTCTCCATCAACCGTCGAACTTAGAAATTCCAAAATATCATCATCAATATCTTTGATATTTCTGAGGATATTTTCATAAATATTCTCGTCCGAAATTATATACCTCTTCGTGCTTCCTGTGTATCAATATATTGGAAACATTCAATAGAAAATATAGTGCCGAAAAGCAGATTATGCGAAACTATGAAGAAAGCCGTGGATAAATCACAAAGAATAAGTTTGACTTCAAAGAATCCAAATAATTCAATGTCTGCTAAAGTCTATAGTGAATAACTTGCTCCTTACTCTAAACCCTTGCAGACAATAGTTTCTATCATCCTATGATCTTAGATATTCTGAGATATTATCGTACCTTTCATTATAAATATCCTCCATATTTCTGGAGATATTTTTATAACTATTCTTATCTGAAATCATTAATCTTTTCGTGCTATCAGTATTACATCATATAGAAACTGTTAGTTTCTATATTCTGTAAATTTTCAAGCTTAAAATATGAATGTTATTGTAGTAATGATGGGAACTAATGCATGAGTTAGTATAATATAATGACACTTGATCAACGTGATTATATTACAGTAAGTCATGCTGAGTTTCTAAATGAAACGTGATGATTCACAGATCATAACGTCATCATGTGCCATGTTACATAACTCTTTCATCCTACTTAACTCCGTAACAAATCAAGAAAATGTATTCTTGATGGTTCTATCTTCCGTGATGTTGATAAATTTGAAAATCAAATCGTGCTATCACGTTCCTTCATGCTTAGAACATTATAATCATTCGAAACTCTATATCTATAAATTCTGGACCATTATTCGCTTGACTTGAAGTCGGGAAGAGAAAACAAAAGCATAGAGCTTTGAAATATAAGGGAGAATATAAAGTCCGATAACAACACATAAATTACAAACCGTGTATATCAATGTTTATCGCAACATAAAGACACGGGAGAATTAAAAACATTATAATCCCGAGGGCGAAGTAGAAGAAAGCAGATTCCTCTGGTGGAAGTTGGAAAAGGAGAATGATTGTTGCGATAGTAAGGATGAGGACAAGGATCAAAACTGGATTAATCATTTTCAGAATCTTTTGGATGTATGAACTAAGAAAGAAAGTATAAGAATGGTGAGAATAATGGAAAGGAAGAGCTTAATTTATACTGGAAATATCAGACGTAGTAATCGGGGCAGATCACCGTATTTAATTAAAGAGATCTTAATTTCCATAAATCCCGAAGAATCAGATTTTATAGATCTTCAAGATTTTCTTTAAATTCCTTAAATTCCGGAATTCAACCAAGGCAATGTCAAAAGTTAAGACGCGCCTTATTTTCTAAATTCAAACCTGACTACGTCAAAAGTTAAAAACAAATCTTTGTTTCTCATTTCATCCTTTTGTGAATAGCTTCATTCGCACTCTTCGAATAATCGAATTATTTTTATCCATATTACTCAATGATGATAAAACTCAAGTTATCAACTCATATTCGTCAGGAAAACATATTTATTGTTAGCTATGACGACCTCACTCAAATTTCGGGACGAAATTTCTTTAACGGGTAGGTACTGTGATGACCCGGGAATTTCCGACCAAATTTAAACATAATCTTATATGATTCGACTCGATAAGCAAAGTCTATTAAACCGAGTCTCATTATGTTTGAACTATTTCATGATAACATTTGACCTTTAACTATTTCCGACGATTCACGAACCTTTAATTGTAACTAAGAATGTAAATATAAATAATTATATATAAAACTAATTATATTAGTATTAATGAACTATTAAGTAATTTTGTTATTATAAAACATAACATTTAATAACTAAAGATTTTCATTTTGAATATATATAGTATATTGTATATAAATGATTCAAACATATTTTACCAACGTTATCAAAATATTAAATGTACAATGTTATACTTTGTAGTTAATTGTTTAATATACATAATTAATCATCTACTCAACATTTAAAACATGATTTTATATATATGGTAGTATACATATATACATAAATATAACTATATATATATATATGATTTTATACATAATTATTATATTATGTATATGTAGAAATTTATAATATATCTATGATGAAATAATGTACTATTTTAATAAATATATATAATACTTACATATATAAAACATTTATATTTTTCATAATTACATACATAAGTATAATATAATTAGTATGTAAATAAATATTATAATATATTTATATTAAAATGCATAAATATATAATATTCAGTATATGTTACAATACATATTACATAATTATTAAATATTACATAATAATAGATGATATTAATAAATTAAATTTAAATACAAATATAGTTGTTGTAGTAATGTTATTTGTATCGTCAAATATCAATATTTGTATTCATAATATCACTTTATATCATATAAAGATGAAATTGGATGTATAAATTAGATTATTATTACTAATATTATTATTATCGATAAAATATTAATATTATCATAATTAGTATGGTATTATTATTATTATTATTATTATCATTTTTACAATTATTATTATCATTAATATTATATTTATCATTATTATTAATTTTATTAATATTATTAGATATTAATAGTATTGTTATTATATATTATTATTATTAATTAAAAAAAAGCAGTAGGGATCTATATTATACGCTTGACCTCTGTATCCTTTATCTCTATTATTATTATTTTTTTTGTTTCTTTCCTGCTCCCAACTCGTGAACCTGTGTTGACATTTTCTCCATTTTTTATCAACCGATCTCTATTATTACAACATGATTATGTATAATTGCAAATCAAATAAAAAGGAAATCCAATGGGATTAAAGAGCACAGCGATATTTTTGTTTTCTTCTTCTCTGCACGCTCCAATTTTTTTTTCTCTTAATTCAATTTCGAATAAAGTTTCAAAATCTAAAAATGCAGAAAGGTTAGAAATCTTTCTTTGAATCTATCTGCAAAATCTCAACTCTCAAATCTTTATATCGATCTTGAATTTTGAAGTCAAAGTTTAGTTTAAAAAAAGTCAACAATTGTTCTTGAGACAAATTCGCGTTCGTGTATATGTTTCTGATCAAATTGACGATTCCAGTAGTTTTTATACATGTTTAGAAAACTATTTCGTGTTATAAACATTATCTATAATGTTATCTATTACGAAATCAATTTTTTTTGTTTTGTTCCAAGAACCGACGCTGCAGTAGGCCTTAGTGTTTTTTATTTTTATTTTAGAACCCAAATTATTTTTTTTTCTGTAATGTTTTGAAGCTTTAAAGGGAACCCCGATTTTTTATTTTTTTTTGGTTATTGATGTTTTGTTGAATCCATGAGACTTGTGGAGAAGAAGAGGAATAGAAGAAAAACAGTTTATATATAAAATTTAAATTCGATATTAGTACAGAGAATCAGAATTGGTGGGATGGTCGAGAGTGTTTGCGTGTGAGCATGTGGTCACGAGATCGAGTCCAGAGGACGGTAGTTTCTTTTTTTTTTGAAACTCTTTTCATGTGAGGTAGTTTTCTTTTCTAATTTTTTTATTGTTATTATATATTAATTATTATTAGTATTATTATTATTATTGTGATTGTTTTGATTGTTATTGTTATTGTTATTATTAGTATCATACTTGTTATCATATTTGAAAGTATTATAGACATTACTATTATTATTATGATAGGTATTAATAATATTATTATTAGTAATAAACTTATCATTTTAGTATTTTATCATCATTAGGATTATGATTATGATTATCATTATTATTATTATGAAGGAAATAAAAATATATTATTATCATCAATATTAGAATTTGTACCGGTTTATAAATAATAGTATCATCAGTACATTTACAATTAATAATATCATATTTATCAGTATCATCATTAATATTTACTAGTATTATTATGATTATCATTTATCATTTTATAAATATTAGAACCCTTATTATTAACATAAGTATGGTATTAGTATTAATATTATTTTAGAGTTATTATTATTAGTATCATTAACAGTTATCATTTTCATTTTTTTTGCTATTAGTATTATCATTATTAATAAAATTATTATTATTATTAGTAAATCATTATTATCTAAATTATTATTTTAACAAATAAATCTTTTGTACACTATATATATACTTATGGTATATACTAGGATTGTATTAATAATTCACATAACAAACTAATAAAATTTCATAAATACAATACTAACCACAAATATATGTATATAAATATATTAATGTCACTATTTATATAAACGTAAATCATTATAGATATATACATAAAATCGATATATATATATAAAATATAACTTAAAATATAATATAAGTATACGTTTTAAAATAAAGGTTAGAATAAATTCTACAAAACTATAATATATAAATAATACATATTAATAAATGAAATTTTGTAACTTACATTATACGTATTAATATATACACAATTGATATAGGTTCGTGAATCCGAGGCCAACCCTGCATTGTTCAATGACGTCATATGTATTTTTACTACAAAATACAGTATCGTGAGTTTCATTTGCCTTTTTACCCTTTATATTTTTGGGCTGAGAATACATGCGCAACTTTTATAACTGTTTTACGAAATTGACACAAGTACGTGAAACTACATTCTATGGTTGGATTATCGAAGTCGAATATGCCCCTTTTTATTAAGTCTGGTAATCTAAGAATTAGGGAACAGACACCCTAATTGACGCAAATCCTAAAGATAGATCTATCGGGCCCAACAAGCCCCATCCAAAGTACCGGATGTTTTAGTACTTCGAAATTTATATCATGTCCGAAGGAGGATCCCGGAATGATGGGGATATTCTTATATATGCATATTGTTAATGTCGGTTACCAGGTGTTCAATCCATATGAATGATATTTTTGTCTCTATGCATGGGACGTATGTTTATGAGAAATGGAAATCTGAAATCTTGTGGTCTATTAAAATGATGGAAACGATTGTTTAAGTTAAACTAATGAACTCACCAACCTTTTGGTTGACACTTTAAAGCATGTTTATTCTCAGGTACGAAAGAAATCTTCCGCTGTGTATTTGCTCATTTTATAGATATTACTTGGAGTCATTCATGGCATATTTCAAAAGACGTTGCATTCGAGTCGTCGAGTTCATCAAGATTATTATCAAGTCAATTATAGTTGGATATATTATGAAATGGTATGCATGCCTGTCAACTTTCGATGTAATGAAAGTTTGTCTTTTCAAAAACGAATGCAATGTTTGTAAAATGTATCATATAGAGGTCAAGTACCTCGCGATGTAATCAACTGTTGTGAATCGTTTATAATCGATATGGACTTCGTCCGGATGGATTAGGACGGGTCTTCACAAATATGAATGAAGAGGAATTCCGTACTTTTCTAGCTTCAAACATAGCCGCAGTACAGGCTGCGCTACATACCAACAATAACCTTGGATCTAGCAGTACAGGAAATCATGTAGGATGCACCTACAAAGAATTCACTGCCTGCAAACCTTTGGAATTTGATGGAACCGAAGGACCGATCGGATTGAAACGGTGGACCGAGAAGGTTGAATCGGTGTTTGCCATAAGTAAGTGTACTGAAGAGGACAAAGTGAAGTACGCTACGCATACCTTCACAGGTTCTGCGTTAACATGGTGAAATACCTATCTAGAGCAAGTGGGACAAGATGATGCGTACGCACTACCGTGGTCAGCATTCAAGCACTTGATGAACGAGAAGTACCGTCCCAGAACCGAGGTCAATAAGCTCAAGACAGAACTTAGAGGGTTACGAACCCAAGGATTTGATATTACCACGTACGAAAGACGATTCACAGAATTGTGCCTATTGTGTCCGGGAGCATTCGAAGATGAGGAAGAGAAGATCGACGCATTTGTGAAAGGATTACCGGAAAGAATCCAAGAAGATATAAGTTCACACGAGCCCGCCTCCATACAACAGGCATGTAGAATGGCTCACAAACTAGTGAACCAGATTGAAGAAAGAATTAAAGAACAGACTGCTGAAGAGGCCAATGTGAAGCAAGTCAAAAGAAAGTGGGAGGAAAACGGTGATAAGAATCACCAATACAACAACAACAGCAATTACAACAATAATCGCAACAATTATCCCAACAATCGCAACATCAATCGCAACTAAAACAAACGGCCCAACAACAACAACAACAACAACAACAACAACAGCAACTACAACAATCATCCCAACAACAATAATAACCGCAACAACAACAACAATCAGAAGCAGCTATGCCAAAGGTGTGAAAAGAATCACTCGGGGTTCTGCACCAAATTTTGCAACAAGTGTAAAAGAAATGGTCATAGCGCGGCGAAGTGTGAGGTCTACGGACCAGGGGTTAATAGAACGAAAGGAACAAATGGTGTCGGAACGAGTAATGGCGGAGCAAGTAGTGTCGGAGCAAGTTATGCCAATGTAGTTTGTTATAAATGTGGAAAACCAGGCCACATTATTAGAAATTGCCCGAACCAGGAGAACACGAATGGACAAGGCCGTGGAAGAGTTTTCAATATTAATGCGGTAGAGGCACAGGAAGACCCGGAGCTTGTTACGGGTACGTTTCTTATTGACAATAAATCTGCTTACGTTTTATTTGATTCGGGTGCGGATAGAAGCTATATGAGTAGAGATTTTTGTGCTAAATTAAGTTGTCCATTGACGCCTTTGGATAGTAAATTTTTACTCGAATTAGCAAATGGTAAATTAATTTCAGCAGATAATATATGTCGGAATCGAGAAATTAAACTGGTTAGCGAAACATTTAAGATTGATTTGATACCAGTAGAGTTAGGGAGTTTTGATGTGATAATCGGTATGGACTGGTTGAAAGAAGTGAAAGCGGAGATCGTTTGTTACAAAAATGCAATTAGCATTATACGAGAAAAAGGAAAACCCTTAATGGTGTACGGAGAAAAGGGCAACACGAAGCTACATCTTATTAGTAATTTTAAGGCACAAAAACTAATAATAAAAGGTTGCTATGCTGTTCTAGCACACGTCGAGAAAGTACAAACTGAAGAAAAGAGCATCAGTGATGTTCCCGTCGCAAAAGAATTTCCTGATGTATTTCCGAAAGAATTACCGGGATTACCCCCACATCGATCCGTTGAATTTCAAATAGATCTTGTACCAGGAGCTGCACCAATAGCTCATGCTCCTTACAGACTCGCACCCAGCGAGATGAAAGAACTGCAAAGCCAATTACAAGAACTTTTAGAGCGTGGTTTCATTCGACCAAGCACATCACCGTGGGGAGCTCCTGTTTTGTTTGTCAAGAAGAAAGATGGTACATTCAGGTTGTGTATCGACTACCAAGAGTTGAACAAACTTACCATCAAGAACCGCTACCCACTACCGAGAATCGACGACTTATTTGATCAACTACAAGGCTCGTCTGTTTATTCAAAGATTGACTTACGTTCCGGGTATCATCAAATGCGGGTGAAAGAAGATGATATTCCAAAGACTGCTTTCAGAACACGTTACGGTCATTACGAGTTTATGGTCATGCCGTTTGGTTTAACTAATGCACCAGCTGTGTTCATGGACCTTATGAACCGAGTGTGTGGACCATACCTTGACAAGTTTGTCATTGTTTTCATTGATGACATACTTATTTACTCAAAGAATGACCAAGAACACGGTGAACATTTGAGAAAGGTGTTAGAAGTATTGAGGAAGGAAGAATTGTACGCTAAGTTTTCAAAGTGTGCATTTTGGTTGGAAGAAGTTCAATTCCTCGGTCACATAGTGAACAAAGAAGGTATTAAGGTGGATCCGGCAAAGATAGAAACTGTTGAAAAGTGGGAAACCCCGAAAACTCCGAAACACATACGCCAGTTTTTAGGACTAGCTGGTTACTACAGAAGGTTCATCCAAGACTTTTCCAGAATAGCAAAACCCTTGACTGCATTAACGCATAAAGGGAAGAAATTTGAATGGAATGATGAACAAGAGAAAGCGTTTCAGTTATTGAAGAAAAAGCTAACTACGGCACCTATATTGTCATTGCCTGAAGGGAATGATGATTTTGTGATTTATTGTGATGCATCAAAGCAAGGTCTCGGTTGTGTATTAATGCAACGAACGAAGGTGATTGCTTATGCGTCTAGACAATTGAAGATTCACGAACAAAATTATACGACGCATGATTTGGAATTAGGCGCGGTTGTTTTTGCATTAAAGACTTGGAGGCACTACTTATATGGGGTCAAAAGTATTATATATACCGACCACAAAAGTCTTCAACACATATTTAATCAGAAACAACTGAATATGAGGCAGTGTAGGTGGATTGAATTATTGAATGATTACGACTTTGAGATTCGTTACCACCCGGGGAAGGCAAATGTGGTAGCCGATGCCTTGAGCAGGAAGGACAGAGAACCCATTCGAGTAAAATCTATGAATATAATGATTCATAATAACATTACTACTCAAATAAAGGAGGCGCAACAAGGAGTTTTAAAAGAGGGAAATTTAAAGGATGAAATACCCAAAGGATCGGAGAAGCATCTTAATATTCGGGAAGACGGAACCCGGTATAGGGCTGAAAGGATTTGGGTACCAAAATTTGGAGATATGAGAGAAATGGTACTTAGAGAAGCTCATAAAACCAGATACTGAATACATCCTGGAACGGGGAAGATGTACAAGGATCTCAAGAAACATTTTTGGTGGCCGGGTATGAAAGCCGATGTTGCTAAATACGTAGGAGAATGTTTGACGTGTTCTAAGGTCAAAGCTGAGCATCAGAAACCATCAGGTCTACTTCAACAACCCGAAATCCCGGAATGGAAATGGGAAAACATTACCATGGATTTCATCACTAAATTGCCAAGGACTGCAAGTGGTTTTGATACTATTTGGGTAATAGTTGATCGTCTCACCAAATCAGCACACTTCCTGCCAATAAGAGAAGATGACAAGATGGAGAAATTAGCACGACTGTATTTGAAGGAAGTCGTCTCCAGACATGGAATACCAATCTCTATTATCTCTGATAGGGATGGCAGATTTATTTCAAGATTCTGGCAGACATTACAGCAAGCATTAGGAACTCGTCTAGACATGAGTACTGCCTATCATCCACAAACTGATGGGCAGAGTGAAAGGACGATACAAACGCTTGAAGACATGCTACGAGCATGTGTTATTGATTTTGGAAACAGTTGGGATCGACATCTACCGTTAGCAGAATTTTCCTACAACAACAGCTACCATTCAAGCATTGAGATGGCGCCGTTTGAAGCACTTTATGGTAGAAAGTGCAGGTCTCCGATTTGTTGGAGTGAAGTGGGGGATAGACAGATTACGGGTCCGGAGATTATACAAGAAACTACCGAGAAGATCATCCAAATTCAACAACGGTTGAAAACCGCCCAAAGTCGACAAAAGAGCTACGCTGACATTAAAAGAAAAGATATAGAATTTGAAATTGGAGAGATGGTCATGCTTAAAGTTGCACCTTGGAAAGGCGTTGTTCAATTTGGTAAACGAGGGAAATTAAATCCAAGGTATATTGGACCATTCAAGATTATTGATCGTGTCGGACCAGTAGCTTACCGACTAGAGTTACCTCAACAACTCTCGGCTGTACATAACACTTTCCACGTCTCGAATTTAAAGAAATATTTTGCTAAAGAAGATCTCACTATTCCATTAGATGAAATCCAAATCAACGAAAAACTTCAATTCATTGAAGAACCCGTCGAAATAATGGATCGTGAGGTTAAAAGACTTAAGCAAAACAAGATACCAATTGTTAAGGTTCGATGGAATGCTCGTAGAGGACCCGAGTTCACCTGGGAGCGTGAAGATCAGATGAAGAAGAAATACCCGCATCTATTTCCAGAAGATTCGTCAACACCTTCAACAGCTTAAAATTTCGGGACGAAATTTATTTAACGGGTAGGTACTGTAGTGACCCGAACTTTTCCATGTTTATATATATTAATTGAGATTGATATTTACATGATTAAATGTTTCCAACATGTTAAGCAATCAAACTTGTTAAGACTTGCTTAATTGAAATATGTTTCATATAGACAATTGACCACCCAAGTTGACCGGTAATTCACGAACGTTAAAACTTGTAAAAACTATATGATGATATATATATGGATATATATATAGTTAACATGATACTATGATAAGTAAACATATCATTAAGTATATTAACAATGAACTACATATGTAAAAACAAGACTACTAACTTATTGATTTTTAAACGAGACATATATGTAACGATTATCGTTGTAAAGACATTTAATGTATATATATCCTATTAAGAGATATTCATACATGATAATATCATGATAATATAATAATTTAAAATCTCATTTGATATTATAAACATTGGGTTAACAACATTTAACAAGATCGTTAACCTAAAGGTTTCAAAACAACACTTACATGTAACGACTAACGATGACTTAATGACTCAGTTAAAATGTATATACATGTAGTGTTTTAATATGTATTTATACACTTTTGAAAGACTTAAATACACTTATCAAAATAATTCTACTTAACAAAAATGCTTACAATTACATCCTCGTTCAGTTTCATCAACAATTCTACTCGTATGCACCCGTATTCGTACTCGTACAATACACAGCTTTTAGATGTATGTACTATTGGTATATACACTCCAATGATCAGCTCTTAGCAGCCCATGTGAGTCACCTAACACATGTGGGAACCATCATTTGGCAACTAGCATGAAATATCTCATAAAATTACAAAAATATGAGTAATCATTCATGACTTATTTACATGAAAACAAAATTACATATCCTTTATATCTAATCCATACACCAACGACCAAAAACACCTACAAACACTTTCATTATTCAATTTTCTTCATCTAATTGATCTCTCTCAAGTTCTATCTTCAAGTTCTAAGTGTTCTTCATAAATTCTACAAGTTCTAGTTACATAAAATCAAGAATACTTTCAAGTTTGCTAGCTCACTTCCAATCTTGTAAGGTGATCATCCAACCTCAAGAAATCTTTGATTCTTACAGTAGGTTATCATTCTAATAAAAGGTAATAATCATATTCAAACTTTGGTTCAATTTCTATAACTATAACAATCTTATTTCAAGTGATGATCTTACTTGAACTTGTTTTCGTGTCATGATTCTGCTTCAAGAACTTCGAGCCATCCAAGAATCCATTGAAGCTAGATCCATTTTTCTCTTTTCCAGTAGGTTTATCCAAGGAACTTAAGGTAGTAATGATGTTCATAACATCATTCGATTCATACATATAAATCTATCTTATTCGAAGGTTTAAACTTGTAATCACTAGAACATAGTTTAGTTAATTCTAAACTTGTTCGCAAACAAAAGTTAATCCTTCTAACTTGACTTTTAAAATCAACTAAACACATGTTCTATATCTATATGATATGCTAACTTAATGATTTAAAACCTGAAAACACGAAAAACACCGTAAAACCGGATTTACGCCGTCGTAGTAACACCGCGGGCTGTTTTGGGTTAGTTAATTAAAAACTATGATAAACTTTGATTTAAAAGTTGTTATTCTGAGAAAATAATTTTTATTATGAACATGAAACTATATCCAAAAATTATGGTTAAACTCAAAGTGGAAGTATGTTTTCTAAAATGGTCATCTAGACATCGTTCTTTCGACTGAAATGACTACCTTTACAAAAATGACTTGTAACTTATTTTTCCGACTATAAACCTATACTTTTCTATTTATATTCATAAAATAGAGTTCAATATGAAACCATAGCAATTTGATTCACTCAAAACGGATTTAAAATGAAGAAGTTATGGGTAAAACAAGATTGGATAATTTTTCTCATTTTAGCTACGTGAAAATTGGTAACAAATCTATTCCAACCATAACTTAATCAACTTGTATTGTATATTATGTAATCTTGAGATACCATAGACACGTATACAATGTTTCGACCTATCATGTCGACACATCTATATATATTTCGGAACAACCATAGACACTCTATATGTGAATGTTGGAGTTAGCTATACAAGGTTGAGGTTGATTCCAAAATATATATAGTTTGAGTTGTGATCAATACTGAGATACGTATACACTGGGTCGTGGATTGATTCAAGATAATATTTATCGATTTATTTATGTACATCTAACTGTGGACAACTAGTTGTAGGTTACTAACGAGGACAGCTGACTTAATAAACTTAAAACATCAAAATATATTAAAAGTGTTGTAAATATATTTTGAACATACTTTGATATATATGTATATATTTTTATAGGTTCGTGAATCAACCAGTGGCCAAGTCTTACTTCCCGACGAAGTAAAAATCTGTGAAAGTGAGTTATAGTCCCACTTTTAAAATCTAATATTTTTGGGATGAGAATACACGCAGGTTTTATAAATGATTTACAAAATAGACACAAGTACGTGAAACTACATTCTATGGTTGAATTATCGAAATCGAATATGCCCCTTTTTATTAAGTCTGGTAATCTAAGAATTAGGGAACAGACACCCTAATTGACGCGAATCCTAAAGATAGATCTATCGGGCCCAACAAGCCCCATCCAAAGTACCGGATGCTTTAGTACTTCGAAATTTATATCATATCCGAAGGGTGTCCCGGAATGATGGGGATATTCTTATATATGCATCTTGTTAATGTCGGTTACCAGGTGTTCACCATATGAATGATTTTTATCTCTATGTATGGGATGTGTATTGAAATATGAAAACTTGTGGTCTATTATTATGATTTGATATATATAGGTTAAACCTATAACTCACCAACATTTTTGTTGACGTTTTAAGCATGTTTATTCTCAGGTGATTATTAAGAGCTTCCGCTGTCGCATACTTAAATAAGGACGAGATTTGGAGTCCATGCTTGTATGATATTGTGTAAAAACTGCATTCAAGAAACTTATTTTGTTGTAACATATTTGTATTGTAAACCATTATGTAATGGTCGTGTGTAAACAGGATATTTTAGATTATCATTATTTGATAATCTACGTAAAGCTTTTTAAACCTTTATTGATGAAATAAAGGTTATGGTTTGTTTTAAAATGAATGCAGTCTTTGAAAAACGTCTCATATAGAGGTCAAAACCTCGCAACGAAATCAATTAATATGGAACGTTTTTAATCAATAAGAACGGGACATTTCATTATTTGCACCCAAAATTCTGATCAGCAGCAACTAGAAAGATGATGGTGAATGGAGCCTCAAAACTATGAAACCTCAAGAGATAATACCCCAAACTTTTACCCAACACCTAATACTATGGTTAGGATTTATTGACACTTGAAGATAAGCTTCCAAACAAGCTCAAGGACTCTCTATTCTAGCTCCAAAATTCTGCCAGAATGCAGCAAGTTTGAAAAAGAGAGTGTTTTTGCATGTATGGATGTATTATGTATTCTCTCTTTAGACAAGGACTTGATACCCATGTACCTTAATACTTGTGTTATGTTAAAAGTAACAAAACAAGCATGGGATGCTTGTCTTGGAGTCCCAAAATTTGCATTCCACTTCACATGGGTTTTATATAAAATAACCCTTTTATTTTTATAAAACTTGTATAAAAAAAATGACTTGTTAAGTTACATACATATTTATTTTATAAACCTTTTATAAAATATAACACAATGTATTGTTTATCCTTATAAACAATTAAGTCCTTAATTTACAAATTATCCAAATAATTTATCTCAAGTAATAATATTTTAGAAAACCGATTTTCAAAAATCCAAGTGTCGCGTATTGATTTAATGATCCATTCATTAAGATCAAATACGATTAAGGTGTCGGTAAGCTTGTTATTGGGTATGACCCGACTTGGATCATAACATATTAGCCACATTAATTAAATATGTCTCTCGAGCATACGAAAACCTTCAATCTCCCACTTGCACGAGAAACATAAGAAATTAATGCAAGTGATGGATACCACCTAACGACCGTCCATCACCCCCAATATGTTATGACTTTGTGCCATTCAATAACATCATCCCTTTCGAGTTCCCATATCGAATATGAATAGGTGAATCTTTCATCACATCCTTTCGTCCTAGATGTCATGTTAAATCCAAGAGATACAGAGTGAT
This sequence comes from Rutidosis leptorrhynchoides, assembly GCF_046630445.1. Classification (NCBI taxonomy): domain Eukaryota; kingdom Viridiplantae; phylum Streptophyta; class Magnoliopsida; order Asterales; family Asteraceae; genus Rutidosis; species Rutidosis leptorrhynchoides. The sequence continues at coordinate 174,340,360 of NC_092333.1, forward strand.
CACTCTCTTTTAGATTTAACTTTATCAGGACTTAGACATCTGACTCTCAAAGAATAAGAGGGACAAATTCCATCTTGACTACATACGTCCTAAATATGTACCTTGCATTATACCTGAGCTCTTCCTTATGAACTACCATATATCAGAATAGCGAAGGAAAGAATCAAGGCACAATACTCGATAAATATCCGAACCCAATATGTATCTCAGGTCAGAGGATACAATGATATTCGCCTTTACTCAAGATTACACGTGATCAACCACAAAGGCTCCATTCAGTAAATCTTGAGGGCGGGTCTTCCAATATTTGTATCCCACAAATATCTATGAACCTTGGTTGCAACCTTGCCCCACATTCATTCCGTGAATGTATACCAATCCAAGTTCATAATAGTCTAAACCTCACACTTGCTCCCACAAATGTGATCGACTACGGAATTTAGAATAATAGCTTATTCATGGATAAAATATGCAAAATAGGAACCTGACTCATGATTAATAAATTAACACCATAATTATATTAATGAGTTTGAACAAATTTCGTTCCGTTACAATACTTAAAACAGATCATGACCAATCACTAGAATATCGAAGCCCTAATGCACAAACATGTCCTGCATGTTTTGCTCCATGTAAGAGCTTCGTGAGAGGATCTGCTATATTAAGATCTGTGTGAACTTTGCGAATACATATCTTTCCCTTTTCAACTTCATCCCTTATGTAGTTGAATCTCCGCTCAATGTGACGGGTCTTTTGGTGAGCACGAGGTTCCTTGATTTGAGCAATCGCACCCTCGTTGTCACAAAAGATCTCAAGAGGGTCCTGAATGGAACGGACTACTCCTAAGTCGTCGATGAATTTCTTCATCCATGCAGCTTCCTGAGCTGCCAATGAGGCGGCAATGTACTCCGACTCTGTAGTGGATAATGCAACAACATCCTGTTTTGAACTCTTCCAAGAGACCGCACCTCCATTTAATGTGAAGACATAACCGGATTGTGATCGAGAATCATCACGATCAGTTTGGAAACTCGCGTCCACGTAACCTTTCACAGTGAGCTCCTCCTCACCAGACCCATATATTAGAAACATATCCTTAGTCCTCCTAAGGTATTTCAATATACTTTTAACAGCAATCCAATGACTGTTTCCTGGGTTATTCTGGTATCTACTTGTCAGGCTAAGAGCGCATGACACATCCGATCTAGTGCATATCATTGCATACATGATTGACCCAATAGCAGACGCATATGGGACTTTCTTCATTCTTTCCTGTTCATCTTTTGTGGTGGGACACTGAGATGAACTAAGGAGCGTTCCTCTTTGAATAGGTACCAAACCTTTCTTAGAGTTCTCCATCTTGAACCTTTTCAAGATCTTTTCAATGTATGCACTTTGATTCAAACCTATCAATTTCTTGGATCTATCCTTGTAGATCCTAATCCCCAAAATGTATTGTGCTTCTTCAAGATCCTTAATGGAGAAGCAGCTTTTCAGCCAAGTCTTAACACCTTGCATTGTCGGAATATCGTTTCCAAATAACAATATATCATCCACATATAATACAAGGAACATGATAGTGCTCCCACTAGCTTTCTTGTATACACAAGCTTCATCACCATTTTTAATGAAGCCAAATTTCTTGGCTTCCTCATTAAAACGATGATTCCACATTCTAGATGCTTGTTTCAATCCGTAGATTGATTTCTTTAACTTACATACTTTGTTAGGATGTTTCGGATCGACAAAACCCTCAGGCTGAACCATATAGACATCTTCCTCAAGATATCCATTTAGGAAAGCGGTTTTGACATCCATTTGCCAAATTTCATAATCATAATGAGCAGCAATGGCAAATAATATCCTAATAGACTTTAGCATTGCCACAGGCGAAAAGGTTTCATCATAGTCAACCCCTTGAGTTTGAGTGAAACCTTTTGCTACAAGTCTGGCTTTATATGTATTTAAGTTTCCATGCATGTCGGTTTTCATCTTGAAAATCCATTTACAATCAACTAACTTGGAGCTAGCAGGTTGTACAACTAGTTCCCAAACTTGGTTGTCATACATGGATTGCATCTCAGCGTTCATGGCTTCCTGCCATTTATCTTTATCAATCCTTGATAAAGCATCTTGGTAGTTAGTTGGTTCATCCAAATCAACCACATAGCAATCATCCATGAGAAACCCATATCTCTCAGGAGGATTACTAATCCTACCAGATTTGCGAATGTCTTGTATACTTTGATCATCCATTTGATCATTCACAACATTTTCATGTTGAGTGCTAGTGTCAACCAATTGTGTATCATCTACTTGATCTTGAACCTCTTCAAGATCTATCTTCCTTTCACTATTACCTTCCATTAGGAACTTAGTTTCAAGGAATTCCGCCTCCCGAGCAACAAATACATTCTGCTCGGAAGGATCATAGAAATAATATCCCATATCATCCTTGGGATATCCTATGAAGATACACTTCGTGGATCGAGCATTCAACTTATTAGGGATGTAACGCTTAGGATAAGCTTCACATCCCCATACCTTTAAGTATGATAGAGATGGAGGTTTTCCAAACCACATCTCATGAGGAGTTCGTTCCACTTTCTTGGTTGGGGCCATATTTAAAATACGAGCCGCGGAGCATAGACAATAACCCCAAAATGATAAAGGTAATGAGGTTCTAGCCATCATAGATCGAACCATATCCATTAGGGTTCGGTTCCTCCTTTCGGAAACTCCATTAAGTTGGGGTGTTCCAGGAGGAGTAAGTTGCGAGATAATCCCACAACTTTTAAGATGATCTTGGAAAGCATCGCTTAGGTATTCACCTCCTCTATCGGTACGAAGTACCTTGATTGTCTTATTGAGTTAATTTTGTACTTCATTTTGATATTCCTTGAATGCTTCAAAAGTTTCGTCCTTGTGTCTTAATAAGTAGACATATCCGAAATGACTGAAGTCATCAATGAAAGTAACGAAGTATCCTTCACCGTTCCTAGTTATGGGCTTAAAGGGTCCACATACATCCGAATGTATTAATCCCAATAAGTCCTTAGCCCTTTCATAGGTCCCTTTGAAAGGTGCTTTAGTCATTTTGCCTTGTAAACAAGATTCACATACATCAAACGAGTCTAGTTCATTTGATTTCAAAAGGCCATTCTTTTGAAGTGTATGCATTCGATTCTTGTTTATGTGACCAAGGCGACAATGCCATAAGTAGGAATCACTCAAATCTCTTTTGAGTTTCTTGGTGTTTGCATGGAACATTGAGCTATTGTATGATGTGTCATCATGAACCAATTCATAAATACCATTCGAAGGTGAAGCCTTAAAATATAACACATTATCTAAAGAAACATGGATATCATCATTAATGAAATTAAGATTAAAACCATATTGTTTCAAACGGGATACAGAAATAATGTTTCGAGATAAATCGGGTGCATACAAAACATTTTTCAAAATAAGCTCCAAACCACTTGGTAGCTTCAAAACAAAGTCTCCTTGAGCTTTCACTTGCACCCTTGCTCCATTTCGCATAAAGAGACTTGTTGTTCCCGCTTCTTGATCACTTCTTTTGAACCCCTGCAAAGATTTGCAAATATGAGTTCCACATCCTGTGTCTAATACCCATGTATTAGAAAAAGTAATACTAAGCTCAATGTATACCATATATACATTACCTGAGGTTTGCCCTGCATCCCTCTTTTCTTTCAACTCTTTTAGGTAGACCGGGCAACTGCGTTTCCAGTGACCCATTTCACCGCAACCAAAGCACGGATCTTCCTTGGGATTAGCCTTTCCGGCAACCTTTTGCTTCTTGTTGTTATTGGTTGGGGTAACCATCTTCCCCTTTCCCTTTCCCTTGCCTTGGTAGGTGGGTCCTTTCCTCTTAGCCGCCTTCGGCTTAGAAGTGTTATTGTTTTTGGACCCGCCTTCATTGATCATATACATGGGTGAAGCCCTTTTACCCATGCTCGCTTCGGCCGTCTTAAGCATGGCATGTAATTCGCCAATGCTTTTATCCCAACCATTCATGTTGTAATTCATTACAAATGTGTCAAACCTTTTTGACAATGAGTTGAGAATAAGGTCTGTGGCTAATTCATTAGACACGTTGCAATTTAGACGGTTTGCTCGATCAATAAGGCTTTTCATCTTAAGGACATAAGATGAAACGGATTGGGAGTCATCCATCCGACATGCATGAAGCGCTCGGACCGTTTCAAAGCGCTCGACACGAGCTTGTTGAAGGAACATCTCCTTCAACTGTGTGATCATGTCATATGCACTATGATGCTCGAAGTCCTTTTGAAGTTCGGGTATCATAGTCCCATGCATGAGGCAAGAAACTTGCAACGAATCGGTGCAATATTTCTCCCAATAGGCCATGCCTTCCGTATCATCCTCGTCCGGTTGATCGGGAATGGGGTCTTCCAACACATACACCCTATCCTCAAGTTTGAGGACAATTCTTAGATTGCGGAACCAATCCATGAAGTTCGTATGGTTGAGTTTTTCTTTTTCGAGGATTGACCTCAACGATAGGTTGTTAAAGTTGATTGGTGCGTTTGGAATGTTGTTGTTATTGGCGGCCATCTACAAAATTTAACAAAGTTGTTTAAGTATAAATTTTAATTTAACAATCAATACCCTTTAAATCCAATTGATATTTATTAAATTTTAGAAACCAACGGTAAACCAAATTTCGGTTAGGTGACCTTTATCCGTCATTTGATTTAGCTAGGTAGTCAGTGTATGACAATTGCAATCCTTTTGCAACTTCTAAGTTATGGAATCATGCAATCCTTTTGCATGGCATATTTATCCCATCAACGCCTATTTGTTCCTCATGCTTCGGTGACCCTAAGTTCATGATTCCCAAATCAAGTCATCCTACTTGTGTAAACGTGTAAATCTAACATACAAGTGGTTAGGTGACCTTTATCCCACAAGTGTGCCAAATTTACCTTAATCATATTAGTTTGCTCATAACGGTTAGGTGACCTTTATCCCATTATGAGTTCCCTAATATTTTTAAGTGTCACACAAAAGGATGGCGTTTAACTTGTTTGCCTTGTTAATAAGGGATTTTAAGTTTTCATTAATTCTAGTTTGAGAAAACTTTTACAGCATACACCAACATGCATTTAGTGTATGGTTTGTATGAAAATCCATTTTCATGTCTTGTAATTAAGCCAATTACATGATTTGATATAAACCATTTTATATGTGTTTTAATAACCATTTATTATGTATTCTTATTAACCGTTTATTAATGTCCTTTTGCCATTTCAATTTAACCATTTAAATTGTCGTTTTGCATGTTGTTAATAATGTTTAATTTAACCAATTAAATTGCCATTTTGCTTGTTGTTTTACTTGTGTGATTAACTTGTAGCACACAAACATGCAATTCACAATCATACAAAAAACAACCATGCATGCAAAATAAATATGTTCACAATCAAGCCAATTTAGTAGACATTTGTTTAGCCAAAAACAAATGCCACCGGTAAGGGTTATAACATAAAGTAGGAGATTTCAAATCTCCCACTTAATCTTGCATCCAAATGCATGTGTTCTTCCTTTGCACCATCTTGTGCATCTTCATTCTCTTTACAAAAAATATATACTAATACATTTTTCTCTAGAAAATGAAATACAACCTAATCTATTTTACATACCAAATATAAAATAAATTACATAACAAATGAATGAATAAATTACATGCCAAAAGAATAATTAATATTACATACCAAATGAATAATTAATCAACCAAATAAGCATGCAACCAAACACAACGTCAAGGCTTAGATTGTGAACATTTACATACAACCAAAATATGACCAAAATGGAAGAACCCAAACCCACTTTTGGGTCTCCCAAATTCGGCCAAAACATACACCCACCCAAAACCGAAAATTTTTGCATTCTACTATCATGCATGTTCATAAAATTCAAAAATCTAGCGGGTTTAAAAAAACATCTCGAAGCATATTTCAACAACTTCGGCTCTGATACCATTGTTGGGATTTAACAAGTTTCATGATACATAAAACCTTTTAAGAATCAAATTAAAGCGGAAGCATGTTGTTATTACCATTTAAACTTGTTAATCTTTAACCAATTAAAGTTAAATCCCAATTAGGATCAAGTTATGAAGTATGCTTACAAACTACAAGCAAGTAAAGAGTTTATACCTACTCCAAGCTTGTAAGTGATGATGTAGATGTTGAAGAATGGAGCTTTAAAATGAACCCTCAAGTGTGCAATACCCTAATCCTTTGATGAACCAACACCACCCTTTAAGTTAGTTAAGATTTAGACACTTAACTAGCTAATTAACCAAGCTTAAAACCCTTTTATTTGCACCCAAAATTCTGATCAGCAGCAACTAGAAAGATGATGGTGAATGGAGCCTCAAAACTATGAAACCTCGAGAGATAATACCCCAAACTTTTACCCAACACCTAATACTATGGTTAGGATTTATTGACACTTGAAGATAAGCTTCCAAACAAGCTCAAGGACTCTCTATTCTAGCTCCAAAATTCGGCCAGAATGCAGCAAGTTTGAAAAAGAGAGTGTTTTTGCATGTATGGATGTATTATGTATTCTCTCTTTAGTCAAGGACTTGATACCCATGTACCTTAATACTTGTGTTATGTTAAAAGTAACAAAACAAGCATGGGATGCTTGTCTTTGAGTCCCAAAATCTGCATTCCACTTCACATGGGTTTTATATAAAATAATCCTTTTATTTTTATAAAACTTGTATAAAAAAATGACTTGTTAAGTTACATACATATTTATTTTATAAACCTTTTATAAAATATAACACAATGTATTGTTTATCCTTATAAACAATTAAGTCCTTAATTTACAAATTATCCAAATAATTTATCTCAAGTAATAATATTTTAGAAAACCGATTTTCAAAAATCCAAGTGTCGCGTATTGATTTAATGATCCATTCATTAAGATCAAATACGATTAAGGTGTCGGTAAGCTTGTTATTGGGTATGACCCGACTTGGATCATAACATATTAGCCACATTAATTAAATATGTCTCTCGGGCATACGAAAACCTTCATTGATTACATATAAACAGTTCAAAATTTTTGAGACTCAACCTAACAGGATTTTCTTATCATGTCAAAATAATAAATCGTATCGTGAGTTTGGTTTTAAATTAGTCGAAATTTTCCGGGTCGTCACACTTGGTTCATTTTCCTAATTTTCTAGGGATATATGGTGTTCCTCTAATACGAGCCGTCGTTTTCCACAGTGGTTTAGAAAAACCTGGTGGTTTAGAGGTTCCCGGGTTATTGTTACAATTTAGGAAATACGGACATTGCCGATACATATAAAGTTCATCGGGGTTGGAATCAGGTTTCTCTATTTTTATACATTTTCCCTTATTATTTTCTTTTGCTTTATTAAATTGGGTCGAGGTAATTTCTATAACATCATCGAAATCCTCATCGGGATCCGATTCATTGGAAAATTGGTAATCTTCCCAATAATTTACTTCCTCGGCGGAAACACCATTGACCATTTTTAACGTTGGTCCGTTGGTTGAGGATTTTCTTTTATTTAATCGATTTACTGTAGGTATCAATATTTCTTCCTCCGGAACCTCTTCTTCTTCCGGTTCCTCCTCTTCCGGTTCCTCCTCTTCCGGTTCCTCCTCTTCTGGTTCCTCTTCGGGAATTTGTGAATCTTTCCAAAGTATATTCGACTCTTCATTATTATTAGGAGAGTCGATGGGATTTGTACTAGTGGTAGACATCTATCACACAATATCAAACATATTAAGAGGTTAATATATCACATAATAATTACATATAGTTTCCAACAAAAGTGTTAAGCAATCATTTTTAAAGAAAACACGGTCGAAGTCCAGACTCACTAATGTATCCTAACAAACTCGATAAGACACACTAATGTAAATTTCTGGTTATCTAAGACCAACGCTCTGATACTAACTGAAATGTCCCGTTCATATTGGTTATAAACGTTCCATATTAATTAATTTCGTTGCGAGGTTTTGACCTCTATATGAGACGTTTTTCAAAGACTGCATTCGTTTTTAAAACAAACCATAACCTTTATTTTATCGACAAGGTTAAAAGGACACCACCTAGATTATCAGAAATGATAATCTAAAAATATCACACTTATACACTACCAATACATATTGGTTTACAATATTAATATGTTACAACAAAGTAAATCTCGAATGCAGTTTTAAACAATATTATACAAGCATGCTGACACCAAATCTTGTCCATATATTAGCATGCAACAACGGAAGCTCTTAATAATCACCCGAGAATAAACATGCTTTAAATGTCAACAAAAATGTTGGTGAGTTATAGGTTTAACCTATATATCAAATTGTAATAATAGACCACAAGATTTCATCTTTCAATAACATGCAATCTGCATAAAAATCATTCGTATGGTTGAACACCTGGTAACCGACATGAAAAAATGCATCTAGAATATCCCCATATATAAATATCGAAGTACTAAAGCAGTTCAAATTCTCTGACTGGGGCTTGTCAATGGCCCATAGATCCATCTTTAGGATTCGTGTCCATTGGTGGCAATTATAATAAACACCAATTCTTAGGTTACCAAGTTCAACAAGGGCGATATCCGGTATAACGATTCAACATAGAATGTAGTTTCAATACTTGTGTCTATTTTGTAAATCATTTTCAAAACTGTATGTATTCTCATCCCAAAATATTAGATTTTAAAAGTGGGACTATAACTCACTTTCACAGATTTTAACTTCGTCGGGAAGTAAGACTTGGCCACTGGTCGATTCACGAACCTATAACAAATATGTACATATATATCAAAGTATGTTAAAAATATATTTACAACATTTTTAATACATTTTAATGTTTTAAGTTTATTAAGTCAGCTGTCCTCGTTAGTTACCTACAACTAGTTGTCCACATTTAGATGTACAGAAAAAAATAAAGCAATATATATTTTATGGAATCAATCCACGACCTCGTGTATACAAGCCTCAGGCTAGATCACAACTCAAAGTATATATAATATTTTGGAATCAACCTCAACCATGTATAGCTAACTCCAATATTACTGCATATAGAGTGTCTATGGTTGTTCCGAAATATATATATATAGATGGGTCAATATGATATGTCAAAACATTGTATTTGTGTCTATGGTATCCCAAGATTACATAATATATTAGAATACATGTATAATACAATATGATTTAGCTATGATATGATTAATATAGATTTGTTATCAATTTTCACGTAGCTACAATCAAGAAAAATTAACCAATCTTGTTTTATCCATAACTTCTTCGTTTTAAATCCGTTTTGAGTGATTCAAGTTGCTATGGTTTCATATTGAACTTAAGTTTATGAATCTAAATAGAAAAAGTATAAGTTTATAGTCGAAAATACAGGTTACAAGTCGTTTTTGTAAAGGTAGTCATTTCAGTCGAAAGAACGACGTCTAGATGACCATTTTGGAAAACATACTTCCACTTTGAGTTTAACCATGATTTTTGGATATAGTTTCATGTTCATAAGAAAAATCATTTTCCCAGAATAAAAACTTTTAAATCAAAGTTTATCATAGTTTTTAATTAACTAACCCAAAACAGCCCGCGGTGTTACTACGACGGCGTAAATCCGGTTTTACGGTGTTTTTTGTGTTTTCGGGTTTTAAATCATTAAGTTAACATATCATATAGATATAGAACATGTGTTTAGTTGATTTTAATAGTCCAGTTAGAAGGATTAACTTTTGTTTGCGAACAAGTTTAGAATTAACTAAACTATGTTCTAGTGATTACAAGTTTAAACCTTCGAATAAGGTAGTTTTATATATATGAATCGAATGATGTTAAGAACATCATTATTACCTCGGGTTTTGTGGATAAACCTACTGGAAATGAGAAAAATAGATCTAGCTTCAAAGGATCCTTGGATGGCTTGAAAGTTCTTGAAGCAAAATCATGACACGAAAACAAGTTCAAGTAAGATTTCCACTCGAAATAAGATTGTTATAGTTATAGAAATTGAATCAAAGTTTGAATATGAGTATTACCTTATATTAGAAAGATATCTTACTGTAAATAAGAAAGATTTCTTGAGGTTGGATGATCTCTCAAAGTGGATTTGCAAGATTGGAAGTAAGCTAGCAAACTTGGAAGTGTTGTTGGTGTGTTCTTGAGTAGCTGTTTTATAACTTGGTTTATGTATGGATTTATGAACTAGATTGAGCTAGATTTTGATGAAGATGATGAAGAACACTTAGAACAACGGAAGAACACTTGAGAGAGAGTAGTTTGATGCATGAAAGTTGAAATGAAAATGTGTTTGTGTGTGAGCTCTTTCACGTGAATATGGGGTTCCCATATAGGCTCCATTAGTTTGTTATTTTGTGAGATATTTCATGCTAGATGTTAAATGATGGTTCCCACATGGTTAGGTGACTCACATGGGCTGCTAATGTGATGACCCGGGAAATTCCGACCAAATTTAAACCTGAATCTTATTTGATTTAGATACGATAAGCAAAGTTTGTAATGTTGAGTCTCAAAAACTTTTGAACTTTGTTCATATGATAATATAAATCTTTGACTGTGTCCAAGGATTCACGAATAATTGTTTACAAATAGATATGTATATATATATATATATATATATATAAATAAATATATTTATATAATAAATGTTATTATTTGTTTGTATGAAATTATTGATATAAATAAATATTAATGTTAATATTAATATCATTATTATGAATATTATCATTTTAATATAATAATATAGATATAAAAATACGATACATTTAATTTGTCATATTATTATTACAAATATCATTGTTATCATTATTAATATCATTATTATTATAGTTAGAAGTAAAATTATGATTTGAGTTATTAATAAGATTATTAATATTGTAATTTTATAATTACCATTACCATTATCATTAAAATCATTATTAATATTGTAAATAATATTATAAGAATAATACAAAGTATCATTAATAACATAACATTCTTAATATTGTTATTAATAATTGTTATTATCATTATTATTAATATTATTATTACTAATATTATTACTAAAAATAATCATTTTATTTAAAATAATTATTATCATTATCTTTAATACTTTTATCATTATCAATTATTATTTTGATATTATTATTATTAATATATTATATTTATTAGTTTTAAATTAATTATGAAATTGAAATAATTGGGGAATCTGTTACGTATCCCTTTCAAAACTTTATCTGATTTTATCCTTGTCTGATTTTGTCAAATATCATCTGTACCTGATGCAAATTCGATTAAACAACCAGTACAAATATTGTTACAAGTCCTTTTCTTGTTTTATTTTTTTTTTGTGTAAATATCCTTTTATTTGATTCTCTTTGTCGACTAATCTTAGCTAGAAAACAATTACGAACGAATTTTATTACTGTTGTAATCATTCTCAAACTTAGATTATATATATATCCTACTCTGAAATGAATAATCAAAAAAAAAAAAAAACTGAAATAAGAAAAATATACAGCTCGAAAATACTCTGTATTATCATGCTTTATTCATAATCCAATTTCAAATGAAATTTCAAAATCCATCAATGTAGTGTGGTTAGGAATTCTCCATTTAATCTATCTGGAAATTTTTAATCTTTAATTTATTGAATTGAAAGCGAATTTTTGAGTCAAACTTCAAATTCAAAAAGTCAACCCAATGTTCTTCCTCAAAATTCAGATTCGTTTTTATGTCTCAATATAAATTGAGAGTTCAGATAGGTTACAGGGACGATTTAAAACCTTTTTCATTTAGGAATCGAAAGCTAAGAATGTCTAAATCTTAAAAATCAAAGTTGGGTCTTCATCTTCATCGTCGAGCCTGTTATTATTTGTTATTTATATTTTTTTTTTCTTTTTCTTTTCTGTTCTACTTAATCCAATCACCTACTGGAGTTAGGTTCAGTTTCAATTACAAACCCTAGATCAAACAAATGAATTAGCAGTAGGGTTTTTGAATTACTCCTGGTCGAATTTTTTTTTTAAGAAGGTGAAGAAGGAATGAAAACAGAAACGTTATTAAGTAAATTAAAACTCTAATATTAATCAGAAAAACTGCCACGGTTCAATGGTTGTGAGCGTCTTGAGGTTAACGAGAGGTCTCGGGTTCGAGTCTCGGCAGGGACACTCTTGTTGCTGTTTGTTTTTTTTTCTAAAGGTAGTCTCTTAATTTGCTTCTATTATTATTATTATTATTATTATTATTATTATTATTATTATTATTGTTATTATTGTTATTATTATTATTATTATTATTATTATTATTATTGTTATTAAGTTTTAGTGTTATTATGTTTGTTATCATTATTATTATTAATTATTAATAACATCAATAGTATCTTTATAATTAAAAGTTATCATTTTCATTTTGTTATTAGTATTATCATTATATTATGATTTCGATTACGATATTGGAAATAATTAACATTAGGAAGTATTAAGATGTATATGCTTACAGTTAAGATAATTAAGATATAATTAAGAATATACAAAGGTGGTATAATTAGATTGCTAATGTAATTATAAAACCTAATGATTAAAAATTATAATGTAAATTCATGATTCGAACGAAAAATTATTATTATTAACATTTTATTATCTTTAGAATTTTCATTAGATTTATTAACAATAAAGTAATTATTATTTGTATATTTATTAAAATTATAATTATTATTATTATCATTTTAATTGTTACAAGAATCAGTATTATTATTAAAATGACTATTAAATTATATAAAATCATATCTAATACATATAACCTAACTCTATCATTATATTATTAGTTATTTAAGATGTATAAAATAAGTATATTTAAGTTATCAATGGAACACAAATTTTATGAAAATGACAAATTACATCACTAATAATAATATATTTGTTCGATCACAATTATGTGTAATAATATATATCCAAATGATATAGGTTCGTGAATCCGAGGCCAACCTTGCATTTGTCAGTTGTTCAATACCGTCATGTGTATTTTTACTACAAAATACAGTATGGTGAGTTTCATTTGCTCCCTTTTACTCTTTACATTTTTGGGACTGAGAATACATGCACTGTTTCTACAACTGCTTTATTAAATGCTTTTGAAATATATTGTGAACTGCGAATACATGCAAATGCTTTATTAACTGTTTTACAATATTTATATGCGTGAGTTTCATTTGCTCCCTTTTACTCTTTACATTTTTGGGACTGAGAATACATGCACTGTTTCTACAACTGCTTTATTAAATGCTTTTGAAATATATTGTGAACTGCGAATACATGCAAATGCTTTATTAACTGTTTTACAATATTTATATGCGTGAGTTTCATTTGCTCCCTTTTTAATTGCTTTTGCAATATATATTTTTGGGCTGAGAATACATGCGCAACTTTTATAAATGTTTTACGAAATAGACACAAGTAATCGAAACTACATTATATGGTTGAATTATCGAAATCGAATATGCCCCTTTTTATTAAGTCTGGTAATCTAAGAATTAGGGAACAGACACCCTAATTGACGCGAATCCTAAAGATAGATCTATCGGGCCCAACAAGCCCCATCCAAAGTACCGGATGCTTTAGTACTTCGAAATTTATATCATGTCCGAAGGAGAATCCCGGAATGATGGGGATATTCTTATATACAAATTGTGAATGTCGGTTACCAAGTGTTCAATCCATATGAATGATATTTTTGTCTCTATGCATGGGACGTATGTTTATGAGAAATGGAAATATGAAATCTTGTGGTCTATTAAAATGTTGGAAATGATTATTTATGGTAAACTAATGAACTCACCAACCTTTTGGTTGACACTTTTAAGCATGTTTATTCTCAGGTGTGAAAGAAACCTTCCGCTGTGCATTTTGCTCATTTTAAGGACAATACTTGGAGTCGATCATTGCTCTGGAATCAAAGGTTGATGACTTCGTCCGGATGGATTAGGACGGGTCTTCACAGTTGGTATCAGAGCAATGGTCTTAGCGAACCAGGTCTTGCATTAGTGTGACTAATTGATAGTCGTTAGGATGCGTGAGTCTGGACTTCGACCGCGTCTGCATGTTAAAAGTTTTGCTTATCATTTTGTGTCAAAAATTACCTGCTTATCATTCTTAGAGAATCACTTGCTTATCACTCTTAGTTTAGACACGTTTTACTGCATTGACTGCATGAACAGTGTATAGACAAAAACTCATATCTTAGCGTATCTGCTACTTCATATCTTAGCGTATTTGTTACTGTAACTTTGCCTGACAACTTCCGTAGATTCCTCCGTAACTTATGAAATTTTAGTATTATATATGCATATGTAAATTATGTATTGCAGGGTACTAATCTACATCCTATAATCTAATTCTTATCGACAATCATTCATCTGATCGTACGAGATGAATCCTGCAACCAGTTCGAGTCCCTCAGATTCCGATAGTTATCCCGATAGTTATTCCGACAGCTATTCCGACATAGATGTTCACCTAAGCTCCGAAAACAGCGTCATCGGCAGGAATCAACCAATCAGCCAATATCAATTAATCTGATGGGTTCATAGTCGACTCAATCAATGGAGACGCGCAGAAGGCGATCTCATCCACTAATCGAATTCACCTTTTGGCAACGAACCTGAAGCACTTACCGGCGTACCTGTTCGTAACACCAATTCACCCTCATTTCCCAAATATCTCGCCACGACTATATCATAACTCAGATTCTAAACCTGATTCATCCGCTCGTTCCGACCGACAATCATCCCGGGGTAATCGAAGAAGTCAACGAGCTTCGCGCTCGAGTAATCAATTTGGAGAACATGGTGTAAAACTTACCAGCTTCAGCAACATCACCGACATCAATATAACCATCAGTAACAACACCAGTACCATCAACAATCCAGGCCTCGACATCTCATTCTGTACCTCGAATATAATTATTATTCTACGAATCGTTCTACATCATTTATCTTCGTTTGACATGGTGATTATGTAATCTTTAATATGTTAGAGATTATATATTCTTGTTCTAACAATAAATCAAATGAGTTTAATATCATATTGACTCATTAAATCCATGATTACATCTGAAGAAAATATATATGTATATATGTTTTCAAAAAGATTATAATTAATAATTCTTTTGTACAAACTGTTAATGGTGAAAATATTTTAACGGGTAGGTAATACCCGAGGAATATTTAAATTTCACATTAATAAGTTACACTGTATATTCTTCGAATCTGATTCAACAATTATTCACTATCCTATTTACAACCACCGAGATACGTATCCGTTCACCAAAGAATAACTATTTTCATTCAAATTCAATTTCATATTTGGATTTTAACCTATCAGAATCCAACAAGTGGCATAATGAAGAAATAATGGACATAATAAAAATTGATTAGAAACAGACTAATTAACAATATTAAATTTTATTAAGAAACCACGCTAACAAAATCCTAGCTAACTGTTCCTAGCTAACTGTTAATTCCGTATTACATTTTATTTATCGCAATTTAATTATCGCAATTTATTTTATCGTAATTTTAATTCTCGCAATTTTATCTATCGTTATTTAATTTCTGTTATTTACTCTACGCATTTTATTTATCGTCATTTAATTTCTGTAATTATTTTACGCACTTTAAATATCGGGACACGTATACAAGGTTTTGACATATCATATCGACGCATCTATATATATTATTTGGAATCACCATAGACACTCTATATGCAGTAATAATCGAGTTCTCTATACAGGGTTGAGGTTGATTCTACAATAATATATATAGTTTGAGTTGTGATCGAGTCTGAGACGTATACGGGTCACGATACTTATTAATTCGAATATTATATATATAATTATATATGAATTATTTACACTGCTAACTGTGAACTATCAACATTGGACAATTAAAATGAATTAAAATATTAATTATAACATATGAAACTAAACAATTCTTCAAGTTTGCCACTTGATTTCATCTTAAACCTCATTGTATCTTGACAATTACAATCCGCGTTCAAACCTTTCATGATTTTTGAAAACACCTCAAACGAGAGGATGAACCAACCGCACTTCATCTACGGAAGGAAAGATTTATACATATAGTTATGCACCTGAGAAACTCTCGGCAACTGAGTAAAAGTTTAACACGTAGCCGCGTCAGATCCTTTGGCATTTATTAGCAAAAATAACTTTGAGATCCCTTTTCAAAGTAGCAAATTTTGTCACAGCTTCAGCAAATCAACTTTGACTTTTCATCCGAATTGGTCTTATTATAACCTTGATATATAAGTTTGCCTTTCGTCATCGTTACCAGGGGAACCGTCTATATCCCACCACATTAGCAGTAAACTTACCAGCAACCTCGTTACTTCTTGACTTAAATCTCTATGATAAATCATTATATTTATTCATTGAAACCCTATCATATACTCATCCACATCTTGTAACGAGAACTGCCATACCAATTACCGGGAATCAGCAATCAGTACTTTGAAAACTCACAGCATATCTACATCAACAGTTATATGTATGACATTATCTCTTAGAATTATGATCTCTCGTTCTGAAATTCTGAAAAGCACTCAGTCACAAATCAATACTCTGAATGTTGAAAAAGCTGAATGAAGCAACAGAAACCATAGACAACCATAAACGACCTTAATCATCGGAAGTTTGATGATAAAGAATAGTATGTTGGAAAAGCTCAGAAAAAGTGGAACTGGAAAATGGATTGAGCTAACCACGAAAGAGACCAAGGACAAATACAAGGACCAAACCATATATTCAAAGAATTCAGGTAATTCTGGACTCGTTGAAATCTTTAGTGAATATCTTGCTCCTTACTCTAAACCCTTGCAGACAATAGTTTCGATCATCCTCTGATCTTAGAAATTCCAATATATCATCGTATCTTTCATAATAAATATCCTCCATATTTCTGAAGATATTTTCATAAGTATTCTTATCTGAAATCATTAATCTCTTCATGATATCAGTGTTACATCATATAGAAACTGTTAGTTTCTATATTCTGTAAACTTTCGAGCTTAAAATATGAATATTATTAAAGTAATGTTGGGAATTGATGCATGAGTTAGTATAATATAATGACACTTGATCAACGTGATTATATTACAGTAAGTCATGCTGAGTTCTAATGGGACATGATGGTTCACAGTAGATCATACCACCATCTTGTGTCATGTTACATAACTCTTTCATTCTAATTAACTTCAGAACATATCAAGAAAGTATATTCTTGATAGCTCTATTCTCAATGATTCTGGTAATTTGATGAATCAAATCGTGCTATTACGTTCTTTCTTGATTATAACATTAAATTCATTCGAAACTCCATACTTACAAATTCCAGACCATTACTCGTTTTACTAGAGATCGAGAGGAGATTAAAAAGACAAAGAGCTCCAAAACATAAAGAAAGATATAAAACTCGACAACAACAGTGAAATTACAATAATTAAAAATTAAAACATCACGACAATTAAAAATTAAAAGATTACAATCAAATTACTCGTCGTCGTCAATTGTCATCTGCAAAGTAGCGTTCACCAGTCATTTCACCATCCGTGAGGTACTCTGGAGACATCGGTATTTCTCTTGATGCCTCAACTGCTGCTTCAACTGATTCATCGAGGTAACGATAACCCAACGTCTCTTCATCTTCAACAACCGCATACAAAGAAATGCGTTTACTGCGATCTTCAATGGTATCTTTTATAAAGTACCATTGATCATCGGTACACAGAAAACTTGCCCTACAATCCGCATCATAATCGTCTCTATAAAAGAACACAGACGTGAATTCACATGGAACTTTTTCCTTCAGAAAGGATAGCAAATCTTGTAAACCAACATCACGAATGTCGATATCTTCAAACGAAATACTGTCGCCCCACTCATATTCCTTCATTTGATTACGGAAATCACCTCCGTAATGAACATTGAATGAAACAATCATTGGGGGAAGTGTTAGCATTTTGCAGTTTGGGAGTGTTTGATCTTGATCTTGAGAAAGATGGAAATATAAAAGAAATATATGTTTGAGTGTATAAAATGAAGTATATGGTTGGTGTTTATATAGTGTAAAAGTGACCGTTGGGATAGCCGTTGGAATTTTTTTTTATTTTATTATTTTACTAACGGCTAAAAATTTGGGCAAGTTTTTGGGCGAAGGTGGACGATGCCCGTTGGGACCTCTCTCATGATAGTTTCATTCGTGCTCTTCGAATAATCGAATTATTTTATCTGTATTATTCAATAATGATAAAACTCTATTTATCACCTCATATTCGTCAGGAAAACATATTTATTGTTAGCCATGACTACCTCACTCAAATTTCGGGACGAAATTTCTTTAACGGGTAGGTACTGTGATGACCCGGGAAATTCCGACCAAATTTAAACCTGAATCTTATTTGATTTAGATACGATAAGCAAAGTCTGTAATGTTGAGTCTCAAAAACTTTTGAACTTTGTTCATATGATAATATAAATCTTTGACTGTGTCCAACGATTCACGAACAATTGTTTACAAATAGATATGTATATATATATATATATATATATATATAAATAAATATATTTATATAATAAATGTTATTATTTGTTTGTATGAAATTATTGATATAAATAAATATTAATGTTAATATTAATATCATTATTATGAATATTATCATTTTAATATAATAATATAGATATAAAAATACGATACATTTAATTTGTCATATTATTATTACAAATATCATTGTTATCATTATTAATATCATTATTATTATAGTTAGAAGTAAAATTATGATTTGAGTTATTAATAAGATTATTAATATTGTAATTTTATAATTACCATTACCATTATCATTAAAATCATTATTAATATTGTAAATAATATTATAAGAATAATACAAAGTATCATTAATAACATAACATTCTTAATATTGTTATTAATAATTGTTATTATCATTATTATTAATATTATTATTACTAATATTATTACTAAAAATAATCATTTTATTTAAAATAATTATTATCATTATCTTTAATACTTTTATCATTATCAATTATTATTTTGATATTATTATTATTAATATATTATATTTATTAGTTTTAAATTAATTATGAAATTGAAATAATTGGGGAATCTGTTACGTATCCCTTTCAAAACTTTATCTGATTTTATCCTTGTCTGATTTTGTCAAATATCATCTGTACCTGATGCAAATTCGATTAAACAACCAGTACAAATATTGTTACAAGTCCTTTTCTTGTTTTATTTTTTTTTTGTGTAAATATCCTTTTATTTGATTCTCTTTGTCGACTAATCTTAGCTAGAAAACAATTACGAACGAATTTTATTACTGTTGTAATCATTCTCAAACTTAGATTATATATATATCCTACTCTGAAATGAATAATCAAAAAAAAAAAAACAAAAAACTGAAATAAGAAAAATATACAGCTCGAAAATACTCTGTATTATCATGCTTTATTCATAATCCAATTTCAAATGAAATTTCAAAATCCATCAATGTAGTGTGGTTAGGAATTCTCCATTTAATCTATCTGGAAATTTTTAATCTTTAATTTATTGAATTGAAAGCGAATTTTTGAGTCAAACTTCAAATTCAAAAAGTCAACCCAATGTTCTTCCTCAAAATTCAGATTCGTTTTTATGTCTCAATATAAATTGAGAGTTCAGATAGGTTACAGGGACGATTTAAAACCTTTTTCATTTAGGAATCGAAAGCTAAGAATGTCTAAATCTTAAAAATCAAAGTTGGGTCTTCATCTTCATCGTCGAGCCTGTTATTATTTGTTATTTATATTTTTTTTTCTTTTTCTTTTCTGTTCTACTTAATCCAATCACCTACTGGAGTTAGGTTCAGTTTCAATTACAAACCCTAGATCAAACAAATGAATTAGCAGTAGGGTTTTTGAATTACTCCTGGTCGAATTTTTTTTTTAAGAAGGTGAAGAAGGAATGAAAACAGAAACGTTATTAAGTAAATTAAAACTCTAATATTAATCAGAAAAACTGCCACGGTTCAATGGTTGTGAGCGTCTTGAGGTTAACGAGAGGTCTCGGGTTCGAGTCTCGGCAGGGACACTCTTGTTGCTGTTTGTTTTTTTTCTAAAGGTAGTCTCTTAATTTGCTTCTATTATTATTATTATTATTATTATTATTATTATTATTATTATTATTATTATTATTATTATTATTATTATTATTATTATTATTATTATTGTTATTATTGTTATTATTATTATTATTATTATTATTATTATTATTGTTATTAAGTTTTAGTGTTATTATGTTTGTTATCATTATTATTATTAATTATTAATAACATCAATAGTATCTTTATAATTAAAAGTTATCATTTTCATTTTGTTATTAGTATTATCATTATATTATGATTTTGATTACGATATTGGAAATAATTAACATTAGGAAGTATTAAGATGTATATGCTTACAATTAAGATAATTAAGATATAATTAAGAATATACAAAGGTGGTATAATTAGATTGCTAATGTAATTATAAAACCTAATGATTAAAAATTATAATGTAAATTCATGATTCGAACGAAAAATTATTATTATTAACATTTTATTATCTTTAGAATTTTCATTAGATTTATTAACAATAAAGTAATTATTATTTGTATATTTATTAAAATTATAATTATTATTATTATCATTTTAATTGTTACAAGAATCAGTATTATTATTAAAATGACTATTAAATTATATAAAATCATATCTAATACATATAACCTAACTCTATCATTATATTATTAGTTATTTAAGATGTATAAAATAAGTATATTTAAGTTATCAATGGAACACAAATTTTATGAAAATGACAAATTACATCACTAATAATAATATATTTGTTCGATCACAATTATGTGTAATAATATATATCCAAATGATATAGGTTCGTGAATCCGAGGCCAACCTTGCATTTGTCAGTTGTTCAATACCGTCATGTGTATTTTTACTACAAAATACAGTATGGTGAGTTTCATTTGCTCCCTTTTACTCTTTACATTTTTGGGACTGAGAATACATGCACTGTTTCTACAACTGCTTTATTAAATGCTTTTGAAATATATTGTGAACTGCGAATACATGCAAATGCTTTATTAACTGTTTTACAATATTTATATGCGTGAGTTTCATTTGCTCCCTTTTACTCTTTACATTTTTGGGACTGAGAATACATGCACTGTTTCTACAACTGCTTTATTAAATGCTTTTGAAATATATTGTGAACTGCGAATACATGCAAATGCTTTATTAACTGTTTTACAATATTTATATGCGTGAGTTTCATTTGCTCCCTTTTTAATTGCTTTTGCAATATATATTTTTGGGCTGAGAATACATGCGCAACTTTTATAAATGTTTTACGAAATAGACACAAGTAATCGAAACTACATTATATGGTTGAATTATCGAAATCGAATATGCCCCTTTTTATTAAGTCTGGTAATCTAAGAATTAGGGAACAGACACCCTAATTGACGCGAATCCTAAAGATAGATCTATCGGGCCCAACAAGCCCCATCCAAAGTACCGGATGCTTTAGTACTTCGAAATTTATATCATGTCCGAAGGAGAATCCCGGAATGATGGGGATATTCTTATATACAAATTGTGAATGTCGGTTACCAGGTGTTCAATCCATATGAATGATATTTTTGTCTCTATGCATGGGACGTATGTTTATGAGAAATGGAAATATGAAATCTTGTGGTCTATTAAAATGTTGGAAATGATTATTTATGGTAAACTAATGAACTCACCAACCTTTTGGTTGACACTTTTAAGCATGTTTATTCTCAGGTGTGAAAGAAACCTTCCGCTGTGCATTTTGCTCATTTTAAGGACAATACTTGGAGTCGATCATTGCTCTGGAATCAAAGGTTGATGACTTCGTCCAGATGGATTAGGACGGGTCTTCACAGCTAAGAGCTGATCATTGGAGTGTATATACTAATAGTAAATATATTTAGAAGCTGTGTATTGTACGAGTACAAATACGAGTGTATACGAGTAGAATTGTTGATGAAAATGAATGAGGATGTAATTGTAAGCATTTTTGTTAAGTAGAAGTACTTTGGTATGTGTCTTGAAGTCTTTCAAAAGTGTATGAATACATATTAAAACACTACATGTATATACATTTTAACTGAGTCGTTAAGTCATCGTTAGTTGTTACATGTAAGTGTTGTTTTGAAACCTTTAGGTTAACGATCTTGTTAAATGTTGTTAACCCATTGTTTATTATATCAAATGAGATGTTAAATTATTACATTATCATGATATCATGATGTATTAATATATCTTAATATGATATATATACATTAAATGTCGTTACAACGATAATCGTTACATATATGTCTCGTTTCGAAATCATTAAGTTAGTAGTCTTATTTTTTCATATATAGTTCATTGTTAATATACTTAATGACATGATTACTTATCATATATCATGATTAAACATAGTGTATCAATATCTTAATATGATTCATATGTATTTAGTAAGACGTTGTTATAACGATAATCGTTATATATATCGTTTTCGAGTTTCTTAATTCAATAGTCTCATTTTTATGTATATAACTCATTGTTAAAATACCTAATGAGATACTTACTTATCATAATATCATGTTAACTATATATATAACCATATATATGTCATCATTTAGTTTTTACAAGTTTTAACGTTCATGAATCACCGGTCAACTTGGGTGGTCAATTGTCTATATAAAACCTATTTCAATTAATCAAGTCTTAACAAGTTTGATTGCTTAACATGTTGGAAACACTTAATCATGTAAATATCAAATTCATTAAATATATATAAACATGGAAAAGTTCGGGTCACTACAACTTTTTTCTTTATCTTCTTTCGTTAAATATTTAACTTTCGTTAACTGGTATCTTTGTCACGTCATTTCGAAATGATTAATTATATTCTTATATATTAAATAATATTTCAATATTTTAATATTATTTATTAAATGAAAATGTGATTATGTGTTATTACGTTCTAGCGTATAACGATTATTATTCGATAAGTCGTCTAGGTTTTCAAATCAACGATCATATTTTCGTGATTTCTAAATCCAAATTATTTATAATATGATATTCCAATGTCGTATGAGTTAATAAAATATTCCTATATTTTATTTCTTGGATTCTTATCTTTCTCGCGTATTTAAATCGCGTAACACTATTTTATCGGATCGCGTTCATTTAATCATTCGGGCCAATGTAAAAAATCAAAGTTTGTTGAATTGGGCCATTTCTCGCCCAATATGGCCGAACCCTTGTGGGTGGCCCATGGGTTCCTCATTTTTTTTCTTACAAAATTATATTTAGCCATCTTACAAATTGATTAATTAGATAAATACATTAAAGATATGTATAAGATAAGTTTAAAAAAAGTAATATATATAATTATAAAATTATCGGCCAACTTGGGGGATAAGTCACACCATTTTGTTAATTTTATTTGTATCCATTTATAATTGATATTATCTCCTTATCTTAATCAAAACCTAATCAAAATACAATATTTTTCTTTCTATCTTCCTCTTCTCCTTTCTTTAGCCGAAATTTTCATCATCACCATCATCATTATTTTTCAAAGTCATCTTCATATTTGAAGATCTCCATTCAAGTTGATTAGTATTTTCGGGTTCCTTGCAACGCGATCTATGATTCTATCTTTCTCGTTTCTTGATTTGAGGTAGTTATAAAACTCTAACTTTTTCAATTATTATTTATTTACAGGTTAATATTAATGATAATTAGTTACTAGTTCTTGAGAATTGTTGTGGTAATGTTTATATATCTAAATCATGTTAAAAAATATATTGTTCGATTTATTAAAAAACCGGACATACCCTAATATCAGTGTTTTTGGGATCTGTGCCTCGTTTTCTTGACATGAAATTGTATCACGTTGGATTCCTTTCATTGAGTAGTGCGATTTTCATTTAAGATTCGCGTTAAATGGATTAACGGATTAAATGATATGAACGGTTTAAGTTTTATAAAATTAATTTTATAAATAATAAAATACAGCAGCTATGGCTTCAAAATCCATGCCACATCTGGGCTTTTTTGATGAGACCATGGTGTCGGGATTGTTGTTGCGAATCAAATATATAGAATACAAATTTTCCAAGTTTTTTGCATTGGGTTCCATGCCTGATACATGAACCTAAATCATAGGGTTTGTTCATATGGTCCCATGAACGAGAATTTCATGTCGAACGGACTTACGGTTTATTTCATATGTATTTTACAATATTTAATAATATGTATAAATAAACTTATGTATAAAATAATACTTATGACAAAAAAATATAATAATATTTATTGATATTATTTAATACTAAGATATAAAAATAATTATTATTAAATAATACTTATTATATTATTTAATTGATTACTTATATTAAGATAATTAAACTTATAATATTTATTAATTCATTATAAAAATATAATACTTGTGTTAAATAATAAATATTAAAATACCTATGATGTAAAAAATTATTATTTAATTAATTAAAACTTATGATATAATTTAAATATTAAATACTTATGGAATATAATAATTTATTTAAATACTTATTATATTATAATTAATTAAATACTTATAACATAATTAGTAGTTCATTATTAATTAAAAATACTTATAATATGATTAATATTTAATTAATACATATGTTATATTTATTATATCAATAAACATATGATAAATTAATTAAATTAATTTAATTTAATTATACTTAAATATATCAAAATAAATACTTATATTATATTCAAATAATATTATAATATATGATACTAAAATTAATTATACATTAAATATCAAAGTTGACTTAGGTTAACTGGAGTTGACTTTTGGTTGACTTTTGAGTTGACTTTTTCGTTTAACTTTCGGTTGACTTAAGTTGACCTTCTAAATAAGAAAAAACTTTCTAAATAAGACAACTTTCTAAAAATAGAAACTTTTCAGAAATGGAAAATCTCCAAAAAAGTAGAAACTTACTATAAATAGAAACTTTTCTAAAATAGAATGTTACTAAATATAGAAAGTATACGCAATACTTAAAATTTATCGAATATTTTGACATTTAAGTTTAAATC
Organism: Rutidosis leptorrhynchoides; assembly: GCF_046630445.1. Classification (NCBI taxonomy): domain Eukaryota; kingdom Viridiplantae; phylum Streptophyta; class Magnoliopsida; order Asterales; family Asteraceae; genus Rutidosis; species Rutidosis leptorrhynchoides. Next base: position 174,365,660 of record NC_092333.1, read on the forward strand.
CACATCAAGCACTAGGACTATCATGCATTGACCTCACCTAAGTTAGACTTTTACTTAGTTACTTTTGTAATTAGGTAGAAGTCTTTTTCATACTTGATCTATTTTTCGTGTACGTGTGTTATATTCTTCCGTGCACTCTAAGGTGAGTTGTAGTCTCACCTTTTAAACTTTTAAATCTTTTGGGATGAGAATACATGCTCATTTTATTTAAATGTTAGATACAAGTGGTTAAATTATAAATTATTCATTGTGAGTTAAACAGAAATATACCCTAATTTGTTAACTTGTAACTACTGGTTTCTAACACTAGTAGACGCGAATCCTATTGATAGATTAGTCGAGCTTGACCGCTCATTCGTGCTAGTCGCGCTAGTCTTAAACGAATTCATAGTACTTCGAATATGATACACATGTTCAGTGTATATTATATACAGGGGTAAATATAAATGAGTTAAGTTAAGTTACCAAGTGCTCACTTAAAATGGAATAATCATTTTATACATTTCTCAAAATTTAATCGTGTGGTCTAATTTTTATACAAGTTGTTATACTAAACCTATAACTCACCAACATTATTGTTGACATTTTATCGCTTATTTTATTCTCAGGTGATGACTGATTATTTGCTTTCGATGATGTTTAGAGAGTCTGCATGGTGCCACAGATTTTACTAAAACATAATTTTTACATTCAATTTGTATACATTCTTAAATGTCGTGGGATTTAGTTGGCGTTTACGTCAACCTACTTTATGTTTGTTTTATCTTTAAAGCTTACAACTTATTTAGATTTCCATCTTTGGTAATCTTTCTTAAATAAAATGAATGCAAATGTTTATTTCAAATGATCATATAGAGGTAATAATAAATGATGTAGGACCTAGTAAACGTTGGTTGTCAAGAGGTATATGACATGACGTTTCATTTACAAAATTAATCTTTTAAAACTAGTTTAAGACATGCAAAATTGTGGGTTTGTTAGAGGAAAATGTACGTTGAAAAACATTTAATAACAACTACCATGCGACATATTTTAGATGTTACAATAACATATTTATAAATTGCTATAGTATAAATTAATCAATTATAAAGTTATTAGAATCTTAAAATATAAAAAGTATAAACTTTCAAAATCCTTCTTTAAATATAATAAAAATATCATCGTTTCGGAAGAGAAATCCATAAAAAAAAACTTAATGCTGTAATACGATTGAGGTAGTCATTGATTTCTAACAACGCTAGTGCAAATTGTTTTGATAGGTCAGATCATAGTGAGAATTGAAGATATGATAGATTGAATGAGACTCGATAAGGTAAAGAACAGATTCGTTATTAGAGAGAATCGGTAAAATTACATTCCATGGCTTCTTAAACTCAGTTACAATGCAATGGCTATCTAATTAGGACTACTAAGATTCCTTATATAGCCCTCTTCTAAGGAACCATCTAATAAGCTTGTTTCACATTAACACTATATACATTCCAGGGTCCTAACAATCTCCCCTTTAGTGTTAAATGTGAAAATTACAATGTAATCCTATTTTGCAATCATGAGAGGTCCAAAAGTAGCTTTCCATCTCGTACCTGCTGATCAGAAAATTCAACTTGATTGTCTGAAATATTCTTTGAAGGTTTCTAGGTACCCCATGCTTTTCTTGGATCTCCCTCATGTAATGGATATTCATCCATTTCTTTAAAATACCTTCTTTTTCTTTGACCACGAAGAATCTCAAATTGTATTGCTTGGATCCGGAGTTTTAGACAATCTCTGATGTGCTTAATGAATTCTCCATGACCCATTTTCATGTCAATATCATCAAACTTGCTTTGACGGAACTTGAGATACTTCAACGCAGCCTTGAGTGTTCCATCTGAATACTTGTTTAGCTCTTTCGTTCGGATGAACACCTTTTCTTTTTGAGAAATAACAAATACAAATCCTTCGAGTTCAAATAGTATCTCAAACAATCTCATGTCCTCCAATCCCTCTAGAAATTGATCTGGACATGTTATCCGAATCTTTTTCCTTTTAGCTTCGAGACCGATTTGAAAATCCTCACGTCTCATCAGTTTAATTGTCTCCATCATGTATCTCTTTACAGCTTCCAAAGCTTGAGTTTTTTTCAAAAGGTCGATGCGTGAGAATACTGAGGTAGTTGTAGATGTGAATGATGTCAAGCATATCCAGATTTTGAATATCAGCCTCTGTAAACTTGTACTCCTTCTCATCTTCTCTAATAACATGGAACTGACTGATAACGTCTTTCTTGACACTGATGTTTACTCCCACTTAATTAATATCAAACACTTCTGACAACTGATACTTACGTTGTAACCACTTATCATCTTCATTTCTGTTGACATGTTTCCTCCACATAAAGCGATACTAGTTTCTTTAATTAGCTGGAAGCAGTTGTGAACCAATATAGCTAAACCTCTCACTTCTTGGAGTCTCGTTGATGCGGAAGACCTTATAAGCATTTTCCTCGATGAATGTGTTTCTTAACATTGAAATAAACCGTTGTTGTATTTAAACCAGGAATTCATTGTAGAACTTGACGTTGTTGCACCAGAAGTTGAACTCTCATTTGCATATGTTGGATTTAAACTGGATGATGTAGGTTGTTCTAAAGGATTTATGGGATTTTTAGTTGGACCATTATCATCTTCAATATGATTAAAGATTTCATCCATGTTTGGATTTTCATATTGATCACCACCATCTTCATCAGTAGAATCCTCATCATCATCACTTTCAATATTTGGTTCAGGATTCCCTTCATCAACCATCTCTACATCATCAGGTATAGCAGACAGTGAAGATAATGTACTTAGAATGACAAATCCATCATCATCTATTTCTTCAAGATAGAAATCACTTATGTTCAAATCCTCATCAACTTGTCCACCTTCAACCTCAGTTTGAGTTGATTGTAAATTTGGAATAATCACTTACACAGAATCTACATTCTCAATCACATCATCATGAGTTTGTATCATATCAGATTCTATATTAATCCTTTGAGCTTGTGAAGTTGAAGTAGACCTCGCACCACCACCCCTAGTTAAAATGTTCACCGTTAGAAGTTCTACATCTACTCCACTATTCTAAGAATTAGAATCATCATGTTCATCATCACAGTAATGGAGAAGAGCAAGAAGTAAGTGGATGTCATATACGAGCACGGAACATAGCTTGGAGTGAAGTACGTCGAAGAACATCAAAATTTACTTTAGAAAACATGCGACTAATGTATAATTGCTCCAAAACATCATAATAATTTGGTGAACGTGGGGGTGATGGTGGAAAAGTAACAATCGGAACATCACCATCAACATCTGATGTTTTCGATGTTGTCGACGGAAGTGTGTGAGTTTCCGTGAGGGCAGGTGAGGATAAAAGTGTGGTATTATTCTTATACGTAGGTTGATACGTACTACTAGTCAGATTATCCCCTTCTGATGGAGGTTAGTTACCAATTGGAGTTGTAACCGACGAAGACTCTTTCGGGTCACTCGCCTCCATGATATATGTATCATGGGACTCTGACAGAGTAGAAGAACTACCTGTCTTTTTAGCTCTCGCAGGCTCATTAAGATACCTTACTCCCAAAGTCATCACTGTGCCATGAGGTGGCACATCTCTTTCAGTTATAGACTCACCACCCAGACCTGAGTTTCAAGATCCAAATGAGAAGTGGTTTGAATCAAAGGATCAATTTCTTTAACCAAAGGAATAGTCTGCTGGAAGTCTGATAAATTTCCCGAAGGAATATCATGTTGACTCATTTCCATGGGATGCGGCAGATCTCCTCATCAAGATAAGCTGGACCTCCAAGCCTTGTTGGACGTTGAGGCAATACAACATCACTAGGATGAAGTATATCAAGAGGATTTCTGGCTTATACGCAGGGTGCCTTTTCAAGGTTTTTCGGCTCCCCTTCGGTCGTTCTAGACTTCAATGATTGAGTTTACTCAATCAATTGAGTCAACGCATACTTTACTGCAGAGGAAGACTTTACTTCCTTTTGAGATGCCGAAGCACCTTTGTCGGTAGGATTTATTGTTAGATCCTGTTTAGATTGGATGGGCTTATTGGTCTCTTTACCATCCATGCATTTAGCTCTCTTGCCTACCGAAGATTGCGCTTCATTTAATGTAAGGCTTACTGTTATTATTGGATGTGATACGGAAATGGGTGAAGGAGTCCTAGAAGGCTCTAAGTCTTGGTCCGTATCACCAATGGTTTCAGTAACTGTTGGGCGAACGATAGGAGTCGAAGTCCTAGATCTAGTTACACATTTAGTAGGCAGAGTCTGAATCATCTCATTAGGAATATATCGTGTCCTCTTCTTTGTGAGTTCGGGAGATGATTCAGTTGGTGATGAATCGGTGTCACTCCCCTCTGGTGTAGTTGATAGGGTAGGTTCATCCCTAAGTGGACTAGGCTCTCTGATCCTCTCGGGTTGAGCATGTCGGATAACCCTATGGCGTTTCAGGTTTACCCTAAGTGAGGTGGAAGCTGGTCTAGGTTGGGCTACGGGTTCCTCTACAACCTATGGTGCTGGAACCTCAGCTGGATCAACTGGTTCTTGTTGTGTTGGGTTCGAAAAGGGTATCCCTACTGCCTCAAAATATACATGGATTCTGGATTCTAAGGGATTAGCTAACATCACCAACCAATCAGGTATTGGTGTAGTAAATTGATTATCAGATAGCACCGGAGTGTTCATCTTCACCTCCGCAAAATGTACCATCTGCATACCCTGTGTACCTAGAACAGGAATATTGGCATTTCTACAAGTGGTTAGTGCATCATGTATAAAGATACAGAAAAACCTTTCACGAGGAACATAAGCACTCATTGTCTTATCCACTTGAGCCTGAACCAGATCCCATAATAGTTCTGCATAATCTGGGTTCTCTACTATTGTGAATGAATAGAAAAGTTTCAGCATCGGGATCGTTAAGCTGTTAGATCCACTTCGTGTCATCAGAAGACACCTATTTATGATCGAGAAGATCACATACCACCGGAAGTGTAAATACTTCTTCTGAAATTTGGTAGGTGTAACAGAAGTATCTCCACTATATCCCAGCTGGAAGATTTAGTTCATCATTTGCTGAGTAGATGGGAATGCATGAGCGTTGTTCATAAAGTTATTGTTCGTTTCAATGTTGATAAAGTTATTGTTCTTCATTTGGCTGTTTAATAAGAAATAGAAGACCACGAAATGTTAACATTAAACATATATCTCTATTCTTATTTCTTTTGAAGTCCTTTGTATTTTTCAATTTTATGATTTTTATGAATTTTATAAGTTATAAAAATTATTTATTCCAAATATTCACAAGTATTTGACAATCATGATATTCAAACTAATCGTTCAAACAATTCAAACAAGAATCATGATTAATCAAATAAGAAAACCAAAATTCTAACAACACTTAGTCATTTTTTTTTTCAATAACTTTGAGCAGATTTGGTAACTATGAAATTTCTCATATTTGGTTATCAAATATACTTTTCCTTTCAAACAGATGAACTAGATTAAACATGTAAGATTTTCAGATTCAAAGCATGAAGTTTTAAATTACCAGAAACCAGACTCGGTATCAAACCTATTATCAGATTCGGTAACTTCAAATTTCACATCTATCCTTAACATACATTTCTAGTCATATAACTTTCATGTTCTCAAACAGAATCAATTTAAAGCTCAAAACAATCAGATAAACATGTTATCATGTTGAACGGACTCGGTAACTGTAGCATAAACACATTCGGTATATACGAAATCCATTAAACACGAATTAATCAGGGAATCTGAGTCATTTCTATGATAGATCATCATTTTAAACATTGAATAGACTTTATCTTACATCATTCAACCACAATATTCTGATTTATCAAAGAATTAAAGTTTTAGATCATATTCGATTTATTTCAAAGATTTGCCAAATTAAAGGTCAAATTCATGTAATTTGTGATCTTTTATAATTAATCTACATTCATTTAACTCAGATCTATAATTTGTATACCATAAACTAGATTAAAAGGATGATTTACCAAAGAATTGAAGTGATTAGAGAACGGATTTGGTAGATTTGGCACAGACTCGATAAATTAAACAGACTATGTATCTACTTTTGAAAACGTAAGAGCTTTTGACTTTGACTCTACTATATATATATATATATATATATATATATATATATATATATATATATATATATATATATATATATATATATATATATATATATATATATATATATATATATACCGAGTTTGGGTCAAACATGGGCTTTATCGAATGGGCCTAAATACCAAATGCAGTCCATTAAAGATTTTTATTCAATTATGACTTCAAAATTTGAAAATCAATATCATTAAAATCACAAGTTTTTTATACTTACATTAAACTTCAAGACTATGTGAATTTTGAACATTTTGAGACTTACCGAATCTGCACTGTTTGGTTGTCAGATTCGGTATGATGCTAAAAATAGCATTTATTCATGAAAAATTCAAATCTTTTTGGATTTTAAGCATTTTAAATTTTTATGAATTTTCTAAAAACAAGATTTGCACTTATAAAATTTGAAATATGCACAAAGTACAAATCTTCAGTGATACCAATTGTTGAAACGGATTGCATACTGAGATGTATACAAGCCAAAGTGAATTCTATCAATTTAAAACATAAGTTTTTATGAATTCACTTTTGAAAATCAATTTTCTTTTTCATTTTCTCCCTTTCTCCCCCTCAAAATGTGATATACACATAAGTAAATCACCATTTTGATCATCCCTTAAGAAAATTTAATAACTCCCCCTTGAAACAAGATATCAATCAGTTACCTCCTCCTATCGTAACTATTGAAACATAAGCATAGGAAGTTAACATGAAAGCAAAAGCTCCCCCTAGAAAGATAGTATCTAAAGCATTCAGATTAGTTGCTCCCCCTAGAAATAAAATACTCCCCCTAAACACAAGATCCCAGGTATAAGTTCCCAGAGAACTAAAGAAATTAAGCAGTATACTCCACCATGCCTATTTGCTGAATTAAGAACTTTAACCTAACTTCATCTAAAGGTTTAGTGAACATGTCGGCTAATTGCACTTTTGTAAGCATGAAGTATAATTCTACATCCCCCTTTTCTACATGGTCCTTGATGAAATGATAACAGATGTCTATGTGTTTAGTATTAGAATGCTGGACCGGGTTGCTAGTAATTTCAATTGCACTTTGTGAATCACGGTATATCTGGGTCTTAGTTATCTTAAAGCCAGAGTCTAATAGTTGAGTTTGCATCCACAAAACTTGAGAACAACAATGAGCTGCAACAATGTACTCAGACTCAGCAGTTGATAATGAAACACAGTTTTGTTTCTTGGATGACCAACTAACTAACCTATTCCCAACATCTGAATTGATCCAGATGTGCTTTTCCTATCAACATGGCAACCGCCATGATCCGCATCTGTATAAGTAGTGAGACTGAAATCAGATCCATGAGGATACCAGATTTAAAGGTTAGGTGTACCTTTTAGGTACTAAACAATTCTAACCACAGCTTTGGAGTGTGATTTCTTAGAGTTGGACTGAAAGCTGGCACAGACAGTTACAGAAAATGTAATGTATGGTCTACTTGCAGTCAAGTACATGCGTGAGCTAACCATGCTTCGATAAAGCGTTATATAAAAGGGTTCCCCATTTTCATCAGTGTTTAACAAAATCCTCATTGGGGTTGACATTGTTTGCAATTCAGCCATTTTAAAATATTTTAGCATATCGTTAGTGTTATTTTGTTTGACTGATAAAAATGACATTTGGTAATTGTTTGACTTGTAACCTCAAGAAGAAATTGAGCTGATCAAGCATGCTCATTTCAAATTTGTTGGCCATAAGGTCACCAAATGCTTTGCATAAGGTCGGGGACGTGGAACCAAAAATAATATAATCAACGTAAATTTGAACCAAGAGAATGTGACCGTGGTTTTTATGGATGAAGATCGTTGTATCAATCGTTCCACGAGAGAAGCCATTTTTTAGCAAATACTTTGTCAAGGTCTCGTACCATGCACGCGGTGCTTGTTTTAGACCATACAAAGCTTTCTCCAAGTAATAGACGTGGTTCAGATGAATAGGATTGACAAAGCCTTCTGGTTGATCAACGTAAACTTCCTCTTGAAGATTACCATTCAGAAAAGCGGTTTGGACCTCCATTTGAAACACCGTGAACTTCATATGAAAAGCATAAGCAAGAAAAAGCCGATAGCCTCAATCCTTGCAACCGAAGCAAATGTCTCATCGTAATCAATATCCTCTTATTGTCGGTATCCCTTGGCCACAAGACGTGCCTTATTTCTAACCAAAACCCCATCATAATCCTTCTTGTTCTTGAAGATCCACTTAACCCCTTTTGGTCGTTGACCCGATGGTCTTGGAAATAATCGCCACACCTTTAAAAGTTCAAATTGACCTATCTCTTCTTGCATAGCTATCACCCAGTTCGGATCTAGTAAAGCCTGAGCAACTGTAGCTGGTTCAATATTACTAAGAAAGGTAGTATATAAACACATTTTCCGAGTAGCCCTTCGAGTTGAAACTGGAGCAGATGCATCACCAATGATAAGATCAATTGGATGACTTTTAGTCCATCGATTGTTATGTGGAAGAGTTCGCACATCAGTGGTATCCATTGAAACATCAACCGGTGTTGTCGTCGAGCCATGATCCTCTTGTTCTGATGTAACATTGTCTAATGGGTTTGTTTAAGTATCTGGAGAAACAACAGAAATTGTATCAACGGATGTATCTTGAAGCAGTTCAAGATTATCATCAAGAGGTGGGAGGGAGAATGAAGAAGCAACGGGTAAATCAGTTGGAGTTGTATCTTCATCATAGAGACTTGGTTGTGTCTTCACAGTAATTGATTGTGTTGGTGTTTCCGGTACGGCATGAACATGTGAGATCCGTTGAGGAGAGTAAAGATTATCAAACAAGATATTCATTTCCTCTGTAGTGACCGTAGGAACACCCTTCTTCGAGAAAATTGAATTTTGTGTGGAAGAAGTTGTAGCCAGGTTAGGATCGAGTTTTAAACTGAGTTATTCAAAAGCCATCCCCGATAACTTATCAAAAAGAACATTCCTGCTTTCCTTAATTGTCTTTGTATTTTTGTGATAGACACGATAAGCAACCTTGTTTGACGAGTAACCGAGAAATGTTGTCTGATCGCCATGAGCATCAAAATTTTTGAGGCTGTCAAAATTGTTAAGCACATAGCATATACAACCAAAAATATGGAAATATTTGATGTTCGGGCGTCTACCTATAGCAACTCATAAGGAGTTTTATCAAAATGTTTGTTGATAATGCAGCGATTTCGGGTATAACAAATGGTCGAAATGGCCTCCCCCCACATTTTTGGAGGTAGTTTATGAAGGTATTTCGTATGCTCGAGAGACATATTAAAGTAATGTGGCTAACGTGTTATGATCCAAGTCGGGTCATACCCAATAACAAACTTACTGACACCTTAAACGTATTTAATCTTAATGATTGGATCATTAAATAAATACGCGACACTTGAACTTTAGAAAATCGATTTTCTAAAATATTATTACTTGAGATAAATTATTTGGATAATTTATATGTTAAGGATTTAATTATTTATAAGATTAAATAGTTATGTTGTGATACATTTTATAAAAGGATTTATAAAATGTAAGTAACAAATGCATGGCTTTATTTATTACAAGTTTTATAAAATAAAATCTTGTTATAAAATATAAAGAGAGTGGACAGTTTTTTTGGACTCCAAGGAGCCCTCCCATGCGTGTGTTGTTACTTTTAACATGGCTCAAGTCCTTATGTGTTTGTTGCTTGACCAATATACAAATATACATGCATTCAAACATCAAACATAACAAAAATACTCTCCTTCTTTCTGCTGTATATTCTGGTCGAGATTTTTTAAGGGAAGAGAGAGTTCCTGAGCTTAATTGGAAGCTTATTTTCAAGTGTCAATAAATCCTAACCATTGTATAAGGTGTTGGTGAAGAGTTTGGGGTATAATCACTTGAGGTTTCATTGTTTTGAGGCTTCATTCATCATCATTCTTGGAGCCTACTGCTGTCCAGATTTTAAGGTGCAAAAGAAAGGGTTCTAAGCTTGGTTTTAAGGTGATTAAGTGTCTTAAATCCAAACTAAATTAAGGGTAGTGTTGGTGCAACAATAGCTTGGGCTTTTAATCAAATAGTTCATCTTCTAGTTCTTCAAACTCACCCTCAATTAACTTGAGGAGGTACTACATTTTCCTTCTTAATATATATACATATATGTAAGAATTTATCCAAGACTTGATATTATCATGGAATTTAACTAAATTGCTTAACATGTTAACATCAACTTTACATAATGCTTCCGCTTGTTTTAACTACATTAAATTGGTTTAATGATCAAGTTAATTAGAAGAACATGTTATTTATGAAACCTGTTAAATTCCATCAATGGTATCAGAGCCGAGGTCTATGGATTATGCTTCTTATATTGTCTTTAAACCCACTACATTTGCATTCCAAGTACATGCATGAAAAAGGAATACAAAAATTGTCGGGTTTGGGTGGGTAAGAACTTTTTGCCGAAAATTTGGAGACCCAAAATGGGTTTTGGGTGCTTCCATTTTTCTTATTTTGTTGTATGTTTAAGTTCACAATCAAGCCTTGACCTTATGTTTGAATGCAAGCATGTTTGGTTGATTTGTTATTCATTCAATTGGTTTGTAATAATATTTATTCAATTGGTTTGTAATAATATTATTTTAGTTATGTAATTTATTTTATATTTGGCATGTAAAATAGATTAGGAAGTATTTTAATTTTTTATAGAAAAATGTATTAGGATATATTTTATAAAAATGAAGATACAAGAAGATAACAATGAAGAACACAAGGAAGGATGCAAGATTAAGTGGGAGATTTTGAAATCTCCTACTTTGTGTTATAACCCTTACCGGTGGCATTTGTTTTCGGCTAAACAAATGTCTACCAAATTGGCTTGATTGTGAACATATTTGTTTTGCATGCATGGTTGTTTATTTTATGATTGTGGATTGTATGTTTGTATGCTACAAGTTAATCACACAAGTTAACAACAAGCAAAATGGCAATTTAATTGGTTAAATTAGACATTAATAAACGACATGCAAAACGACAATTTAAATGGTTAAATTAAAAATGGCTAAAAGGACATTAATAAACGGTTATTAAGAACATGATAAGGATCATATATATAAAATGGTTTATATCAAGTAATTGGCTTAATTACATGACATGAAAATAGATTTTCAAATAAACCATACACTAAATGCATGTTGGTGTATGGTACAATAGTTTTCTTAAACTAGAAATTATGAAAACTTAAAATCCCTTTAATTAACAAGGCAAACAAGTTAAACGCCATCCTTTTGAGTGATACTTAAAATAATTAGGGAACTCATAATGAGATAAAGGTAACCTAACCGTTATGAGCAAACTAATATGATTAAGGTGAATTTAGCACACTTGTGGGATAAAGGTCACCTAACCACTTGTATGTTGAATTTACACGTTTACACAAGTAGGACAACTTGATTTGGGAATCATGAACTTAGCGTCACCAAAGCATGAGGAACAAATAGGTGTTGATGGGATAAATATGCCATGCAAAAGGATTGCATGATCCCATAGCTTAGAAGTTGCAAAAGGATTGCAATTATCATATAATGACTACCTAGCTAAATCAAATGACGGGATAAAGGTCACCTAACCGAAATTTGGTTTACCGTTGAATTCTAAAATTTAATAAATATCAGTTGGATTTAAAGGGTATTGATTGTTAAATTAAAATTGATACTTAAACAACTTTGTTAAATTTTGTAGATGGCCGCCAATAACAACAACATTCCAAACGCACCAATCAACTTTAACAACCTATCGTTGAGGTCAATCCTCGAAAAGGAAAAACTCAACCATACGAACTTCATGGATTGGTTTTGTAATCTAAGAATTGTCCTCAAAATAGAGGATAGGGTGTATGTGTTGGAAGACCCCATTCCCGATCAACCGGACGAGGATGATACGGAAGGCATGGCTTATTGGGAGAAATATTGCACCGATTCGGTGCAAGTTTCTTGCCTCATGCTTGGGAATATGATACCCGAACTTCAAAAGGATTTTGAGCATCATAGTGCATATGACATGATCACACAGTTGAAGGAGATGTTCCTTCAACAAGCTCGTGTCGAGCGCTTTGAAACAGTTCGAGCGCTTCATGCATGTCGGATGGATGACTCCCAATCCGTTTCATCTTATGTCCTTAAGATGAAAAGCCTAATTGATCGAGCGAACCGTCTAAACTGCAACGTGTCTAATGAATTAGCCACGAACCTTATCCTTAATTCCTTGTCAAAGAGGTTTGAAACATTTGTAATGAATTACAACATGAATGGATGGGATAAGAGCATTGGAGAAGTACAAGCCATGCTTAAGACGGCCGAAGCGAGCATGGGTAAAAGGGCTTCACTCATGTTTATGATCAATGAAAGTGGATCCAAAACCAATAATAGTTCTAAGCCAAAGGTGGCTAAGAGGAAAGGACCCGCCTACCAAGGCAAGGGCAAGGGAAAGGGGAAGATGGTTACCCCAACCAATAACAACAAGAAGCAAAAGGTTGCCGGTAAAGCTAACCCCAAGGAAGATCTGTGCTTTGGTTGCGGTGAAATGGGTCACTGAAAATGTAACTGCCCGGTCTACCTAAAGGAGTTGAAGGAAAAGAGGGATGCAGGGCAAACCTCAGGTAATGTATATATGGTATACATTGAGCTTAGTATTACTTCTTCTAATACATGGGTATTAGACACAGGATGTGGAACTCACATCTGCAATTCTTTGCAGGGGTTCAAAAGAAGTGATCAGGATGCGGGAACAACAAGTCTCTTCATGGGAAATGGAGCAAGGGTGCAAGTGAAAGCTCAAGGAGACTTTGTTTTGAAGCTACCAAGTGGTTTGGAGCTTATTTTAAAAAATGTTTTATATGCACCCGATTTGTCTCGAAACATTATTTCTGTATCCCGTTTGAAACAATACGGTTTTAATCTTAATTTTATTAATGATGATATCCATGTTTCTTTAGATAATGTGTTCTATTTTAAGGCTTCGCCTTCAAATGGTATTTATGAATTGGTTCATGATGACACATCATACAATAGCTCAATGTTCCATGAAAACACCAAGAAACTCAAAAGGGATTTGAGTGATTCCTACTTATGGCATTGTCGCCTTGGTCACATAAACAAGAACCGAATGCATACACTTCAAAAGAATGGACTTTTGAAATCAAATGAACTAGACTTGTTTGATGTATGTGAATCTTGTTTACAAGGCAAAATGACTAAAGCACCTTTCATAGGGACCTATGAAAGGGCTAAAGACTTATTGGAATTAATACATTCGGATGTATGTGGACCCTTTAAGCCCATAACTAGGAATGGTTAAAGATACTTCGTTACTTTCATTGATGACTTTAGTCTTTTCGGATATGTCTACTTGTTAAGACATAAGGACGAAACTTTTGAAGCATTCAAAGAGTATCAAAACGAAGTACAAAATCAACTCAATAAGACAATAAAGGTACTTCGTACCGATAGAGGAGGTGAATACCTAAACGATGCTTTCCAAGATCATCTTAAAGGTTGTGGGTTTATCTCGCAACTCACTCCTCCTGGAACACCCCAACTTAATGGAGTTTCTGAAAGGAAGAACCGAACCCTAATGGATATGGTTCAATCTATGATGGCTAGAAGCTCGTTACCTCTATCATTTTGGGGTTATTGTCTATGCTTCGCGGCTCGTATTCTAAATATGGCCCCAACCAAGAAAGTGGAATGAACTCCTCATGAGATGTGGTTTGGAAAACCTCTATCTCTATCATACTTAAAGGTATGGGGATGTGAAGCTTATCCTAAGCGTTACGTCCCTAATAAGTTGAATGCTCGATCCACGAAGTGTATCTTCATAGGATATCCCAAGGATGATATGGGATATTATTTCTATGATCCATCCGAGCAGAATGTATTTGTTGCTCGAAAGGCTGAATTCCTTGAAACTAAGTTCCTAATGGAAGGAAATAGTGAAAGGAAGATAGATCTTGAAGAGGTTCAAGATCAAGTAGATGATACACAATTGGTTGACACTAGCACTCAACATGAAAATGTTGAGAGTGATCAAATGGATGATCAAAATACACAAGACGTTCGCAGATCTGGTAGGATTAGTAATCCTCCTAAGAGATATGGGTTTCTCATGGATGGTTGCTATGTGGTTGATTTGGATGAACCAACAAACTACCAAGATGCTTTATCAAGGATTGATAAAGATAAATGGCAGGAAGCCATGAATTCTGAGATGCAATCCATGTATGACAACCAAGTTTGGGAACTTATTGCGCAACCTCCTGGCTCTAGGCTAGTTGATTGTAAATGGCTTTTCAAAATGAAAACCGACATACATGGAAACTTGGATACATATAAAGCTAGACTTGTAGCAAAAGGTTTCACTCAAACTCAAGGGGTTGACTATGATGAAACTTTTTCGCCTGTGGCAATGCTAAAGTCTATTAGGATACTACTTGCCATTGCTGCTCATTATGATTATGAAATATGGCAAATGAATGTCAAGACCGCTTTCCTAAATGGACATCTTGGGGAAGATATCTATATGGTTCAGCCTGAAGGTTTTGTTGATCCGAAATATCCTAAAAAGGTATGCAAGTTAAAGAAGTCAATCTACGGATTGAAACAAGCATCTAGAATGTGGAACCATCATTTCAATGAGGAGGCCAAGAAATTTGGCTTCATTAAAAATGGTGATGAAGCTTGTGTATACAAGAAAGCTAGTGGGAGCACTATCATGTTCTTTGTATTATAAGTGGATGATATATTATTATTTGGGAACGATATTCCGGAAATGCAAGGAGTTAAAACTTGGTTAAGTAAATGCTTCTCCATTAAGGATCTTGGAGAAGCACAATACGTTTTGGGGATTGGGATCTACAGGGATAGATCCAAGAAACTGATAGGTTTGAATCAAAGTGCATACATTGAAAAGATCTTAAAAAGGTTCAAGATGGAGAACTCTAAGAAAGGTTTGGTACCTATTCAAAAGGGAACACTTCTCAGTTCATCTCAGTGCCCCACTACGAAAGATGAACATGAGAGAATGAAGAAAGTCCCATATGCGTCTGCCATTGGGTCAATCATGTATGCAATGATATGATCTAGACCGGATGTGTCATGCGCTCTTAGCCTGACAAGTAGATACCAGAATAACCCAGAAAACAGTCATTGGATTGCGGTTAAAAGTATATTTAAATACCTTAGGAGGACTAAGGATATGTTTCTAATATATGGATCTGGTGAGGAGGAACTCACTGTAAAAGGTTACGTGGATGCGAGTTTCCAAACTAATCGAGATGATTATCGATCACAATCCGGTTATGTCTTCACGTTAAATGGAGGTGCAGTCTCTTGGAAGAGTTCAAAATAGGATGTTGTTGCTTTATCCACTACAGAGTCGGAGTACATCGCCGCATCATTGGCAACTTAGGAAACTGCATGGATGAAGAAATTCATTGACGACTTAGGAGTAGTCCCTTCCATTCAGGACCCTCTTGAGATCTTTTGTGACAACGAGGGTGCGATTGCTCAAATCAAGGAACCTCGTGCTCATCAAAAGACCCGTCACATTGAGCGGAGATTCAACTACGTAAGGGATGAAGTTGAAAAGGGAAAGATACGTATTCGCAAAGTTCACACAGATTTTAATATAGCAGATCCTCTCACAAAGCTCTTACATGGAACAAAACATGCAGGACATGTTTATGCATTAGGGCTTCGATATTCTAGTGATTGGTCATGATCTGTTTTAAGTATTGTAACGGAACGAAATTGTTCAAACTCATTAATATAATTATGGTATTAATTTATTTTGAGTTATGTTACTATTTTGCATATTTTATCCATGAATAAGTAATTATTCTAAATTCCGTAGTCGATCAAATTTGTGGGAACAAGTGTGAAGTTTAGACTATTATGAACTTGGATTGGTATACATTCACGAGATGAATGTGGGGCAAGGTTGCAACCAAGATTCATAGATGTTTGTGGGATACAAATATTGGAAGACCCGCCCTCAAGATTTACTAAATGGAGCCTTTGTGGTTGTTCACATGTAGTCTTGAGTAAAGGTGAATATCATTGTATCCTCTGACCTAAGATACATATTGGATTCGGATATTTACCAAGTATTGTGCCTTGATTCTTTCCTTCGCTATTCTGAAATATGTTAGTTCATAAGGAAAAGCTCAGGTATAATACAAGGTATATATTTAGGACGTATGTAGTCAAGATGGAATTTGTCCCTCTTATTCGTTGAGAGTCAGATGTCTAAGGCCTGATAAAGTTAAATCTAGAAGAGAGTGATCACTCCGTGTCTCTTGGATTTAACATGACATCTAGGACGAAAGGAAATAATGAGAGATTCACCTATTCATATCCGAGATGGGAACTCGAAAGGGATGATGTTATTGAATGGCACAAAGTCATAACATATTGGGGGTGATGGATGGTCGTTAGGTGGTATCCATCACTTGCATTAATTTCTTATGTTTCTCGTGCAAGTGGGAGATTGAAGGTATTTCGTATGCCCGAGAGACATATTAAAGTAATGTGGCTAATGTGTTATGATCCAAGTTGGGTCATACCCAATAACAAACTTACTGACACCTTAAACGTATTTAATCTTAATGATTGGATCATTAAATAAATACGCGACACTTGAACTTTAGAAAATCGGTTTTCTAAAATATTATTACTTGAGATAAATTATTTGGATAATTTATATGTTAAGGATTTAATTATTTATAAGATTAAATAGTTATGTTGTGATCCATTTTATAAAAGGATTTATAAAATGTAAGTAACAAATGCATGGCTTTATTTATTACAAGCTTTATAAAATAAAATCTTGTTATAAAATATAAAGAGAGTGGGCAGTTTTTTTGGACTCCAAGGAGCCCTCCCATGCTTGTGTTGTTACTTTTAACATGGCTCAAGTCCTTATGTGTTTGTTACTTGACCAATATACAAATATATATGCATTCAAACATCAAACATAACAAAAATACTCTCCTTCTTTCTGCTATATATTCTGGCCGAGATTTTTTAAGGGAAGAGAGAGTTCTTAAGCTTAATTGGAAGCTTATTTTCAAGTGTCAATAAATCCTAACCATTGTATAAGGTGTTGGTGAAGATTTTGGGGTATAATCACTTGAGGTTTCATTGTTTTGAGGCTTCATTCATCATCATTCTTGGAGCCTAGTGCTGTCCAGATTTTAAGGTGTAAAAAAGGGTTCTAAGCTTGGTTTTAAGGTGATTAAGTGTCTTAAATCCAAGCTAAATTAAGGGTAGTGTTGGTGCAACAATAGCTTGGGCTTTTAATCAAATTGTTCATCTTCTAGTTCTTCAAACTCACCCTCAATTAACTTGAGGAGGTACTACATTTTCTTTCTTAATATATATACATATATGTAAGCATTTATCCAAGACTTGATATTATCATGGAATTTAACTAAATTGCTTAACATGTTAACATCAACTTTACATAATGCTTCCGCTTGTTTTAACTACATTAAATTTGTTTAATGATCGAGTTAATTAGAAGAACATGTTATTTATGAAACTTGTTAAATTCCATCAGTTTAGAGTAGGCAAGCATCGTTTGAGCTACCTCGCACAATGTACGATTACGTTGTTCGACTACTCCATTCTGTTGGGGGGTTCTTGCAGCAGAGAACTGATGTTCAATGCCTTGGTCTTTCAACTAACTATCAAGCATGTCATTCTTAAATTCCATCCCATTATCAGTTCTAATGCTCTTAACATGTTTGTTAAAAGAGCATTGAGTTTTCTTGATGAACTCAATGATAATGGCGGGGGTTTCAGATTTGGTCCGCAAAAGAAAAATCCATGTAAATCGAGTATAGTCATCAATAATGACAAGCACATGTTTCCAACAACCGAGACTAGAAACCCTCATGGGTCTACATAAGTCCATATGCAATAATTACAAAGACGTTGAAGTACTAGGGACTTGCTTAAGTGGATGATTAGTCCATTTCAGCTTACCGATTGATACCCTTGTAATTCAGGTGTGACATCCGGTGATGCCATAACCACGAATTTTCTTTTGGGGAACGAGTAACCAAACACAAGTTGCCATGTGTTGGTGCATCATTGAGGTCAATAGTGTATAGTGAAGCACAATGTTTACTAACAAGAAGATCATTTCCATCGGTGGATTGCACCGAGCATTGACGACGTTCGAATAGAACTTTGAGATCTCCATCGCAGAATTGGCTGACACTAAACAAACTGCAACCCAAACCCTCAACGTACGAGACCCGTTTGATTGTTATGCCATTTTTCACATAATCTCCATAGTCCGTTATCACCGCAATCTCATCATTGCCAAAGGTAATCGTTTCAAGGAATTTGTCAACGAAGTTGACAAGCAGGGATTTATCATCTGTCATTTGTCGAGAACACCAGGAGTCGATGTACCAAACACATACATCAAAACACTGAAAACGTTAATTTTCCTAGAGTTTAGGTACCCAAAGTTGCTTGGGTCCTCTACTGTTAGTACCAGCAACAAACTTTGGATCACAAATAAATGTATCTCCTAATGCATCATGCAATTTAGACGTTAAAGCATCATTCAAAAGCACATTACATGAAGCATCATAAGCAATCTCAGGTTTTACATGATTATTAGAAGTCTTAACACACAACTTATTCCAAGTAGATGTTTTGTTCACAGAAGAAAATTGAAATACATGAGATTACTTCTGTAACAACCCTACTTTTTCCGTTTACTATCGTTAAATGTCCGTTAAGTATTTAACGGTGGTTACCTAGATTTGTGTGTTTAATAGAATTGAATACATACTTATTAGAGAAATATTTGAATTAATATTTTATATTAATTTATGAACTTATTTCGGTTAGCGAAATAACTAGAAAACGTTACGATTAAGTTATCGTCTAGAAAGCTTTTTCAGTTTACAGAACTCGGAAAAACGACACAATAATTATTTTCGACAATTATTGACTTTAAGAAAATTATTTTTAATTTATTATTTATTTAATGAATTAAACTCAGTGATTGCGTTTCAACGACTAGTTAACGTTTCAGAGACCCGGTACGGTTAACAGCACCCGAAATGGACCACGCGCATATGAGTAATTAAGTAAAACGAGCCCAAGACACCCTTTAGAAGGGTCATCAGCTAAATTCCCCTAGTGGACACACATATGGACTAAACTTTGGCTTATTGGATCGTTAGGGATTTAATTGGCCCAAACCCGAACTATTTAAGCCAAGTAAACTAGCACAAACCCTCATCTCCCCCATTTGTTAGTCGACTTTTTTGTTCCCTTCCCCCCTTGGTGGACGTTGACTACACACACATCAAAACTCAAAATTTGAAGAAACCTTGTGCATCAAAGTTGTTCTACGCATCGTTCTACGTCTATTATTGTCGTTTAATTGATCGTTTGAGGTATAACTAGTAACCCTAATTTCATTAATTCAGTTTTTTGTTCAATTACATAGTGTAATCAAGTCTAGTGCTCAATTAATGGTGATTGATGTTGTTAATTGTTGATTGATTGCGTAATTAACGTTGTATGTTCGAAAAATGAATTTGTCTATTGATGATCTGATTTAATTGATATGAGATCTGATTTTTTAATATGTTTAATTACAAATATATCGAAATGTTATTAATTTTACACTCCAATTTTGCGTGATTTCGTTATCGTATGCTTAAGATATGCTTAATCGAAGTTTTCGTTAGGGTTTGCATGATGTCCGAATTTTATGAGTTGAATGCTTTGTGTTTTAGCTTATATAAAGTATACTAATGTATTCCTTATGAAAATTTATGCAATTTAGACTTAAGATTTGCGTCAAAAGGTTATGTAATGCTCCCGTTATGTCAAAACGAAGATTTGGTTTTTAAAGAGAGCTGAATCGTTTTTCAAAGTTACATAAAAATTTCTAGAGTGAACTAAGAATTGATTTAGGACTTGATATTCTGGAATATGTTAGATTAAGTGTTTCTTGACATGTTTCATTCGTATGCAAACTTGCAAAAACGTGATTTTCCATGAGATATATGCTTATCTATGTGATGTGTCCGATTGATGGTCAAAAACTGATGAGTCTGTAATATTTTGCGAAACTGTACAAATTGACTAAAGCAATACTTCTGATTATTTTATCACTAAAAATTTGAGATTTTTTGAGATGACATCAATTGGTTGTTCATCAAAATATATTTTCTATATTTTTATGAAAAATGTTTAAAAACTGACGCGCGTGCAGAAATTTCTATGATGAACTATGAATTGATCCTTTCTGATATTGGACTTTTATTTACCGTATGCTGGACTTTTTGGAATCTATTTTAAGTGTATTTATAATCTGGAGTTGTTCCATGATTTAATGGTTTATGTGCTATGAGCTATAGTAGGATCTTTCTACGACGTACGAATTTCTAAGACGTGCTTTAAGGTGCAAATGTGCAATATGCTTAATTATGACTTGTAAAGTGATACTTGACCTAGGTTTGACTTATTGATTATGTTTGCATGACCTACTGAGATGTTTGACTTTAGTTGACCACTTTGACCGAGTTGACTTTAGGGTTGACTTTCGTTGACTTTTGTTGACTTGCTTGGATTAGTTGACTTTTACTTGTTCGTTGAGTCAGTCTGAGCACTAGGACTTTGCTTACACTATGGGTTGATGAAGTTTGACCTATTAGTATATACTTAAGATGATTTACTTGATTAGGTTGCGTTGTTCTGTCGAGAGTTTCGACAACAGTACGATTTGCTAAGATCTTTACGAGTGCTTTTGCTAAGGTAAAGTCTACAGTCCCTATTATGTTTTTACAGGGATGAGATGCATGCTTTTTACAAATATTTTACATATTAGGCACAAGTAACTTAAATGATTATACATATGAGTTCAGATTAAAAATCCCTTAGCTTGATTATAATAGTTACTTTGTAAGCTCGACTTTATAGGGACGGTACCGTTAGGTTTGACAAACCTCACCGCAACGTTAAACAGGTGCTTATATAGTTGTTACTCGTACACTTGATTGGTGTATTGCCAATATAGGGTAAACTAAATACGTGTGCTCAGCTCACGCAAAGGTTAAAGCTTTATAATCAAGTGCTCATGATAATGTATACTTTTCCTATGATGTTTTCTAAGAAAAATCTTGTGGCCTAACTTAAGAAATGATTTACTAAACCTGTAGATTCACTCAACGTTTTTCGTTGACGTTTTGCATGTTTCATCTCAGGGACATAGAGATAGTGCTTCCGCTTAATTGAAGTTATATGCTATTTGCTGCTAGAACTGGACGGCGTCCAACATGTTTATCATTTTCATTTTAAGAACAAATATTCGCATTTAAACCATTTTTTTTTAAAGATGTTTGGGGTTCATTTACATTAGTTATTGATGTCAAATGTTTCAAGTTACATTTTCTTTAATAAATGACTTTGTTTTAATGATTAATGCGAATACTTTTCGGAAACGTCTCATATAGAGGGCGTGACAGCTAAACTGTGGGACCAGGAGTTAATACTCCGTTAGTGGATTCTGTCGGGGTATTACATTTGGTATCAGAGCAGATCGGTTACCTAGGACTAGGCTGCATTAGAGTCTCGAACGTTAGGACATCTAATGAGTCTAGACTGTAACCTTGGACTTGCTAAGTTATATGAACCCTAGTTATGTTAGTTATTATCTTACTTGATTTCTATAATGAAATGATTACTTGATGAACTAACTTTGTGTTTTTTTTTAGTGCTAGATGACTTCTTCTAATCCTATCATTCTTACTGACTCCGACACAGAATCCGAGGAAACCGTGAAAGCGCAAGGAAATACGATACTCGAGTTTGTGGATGTTACCAAATCGGAACCCGAGATGGAAACCGAGCATGAGAATGAGCCTAAAGAAAAGGAACCGGCAGAGGATTTCGAGGAAGAATCGGAACCCGAATACGAATCCGAACCTGATGTACCCGATTCACCCCAGTCACCTGTTATTAAACCCGACTATGTTAACCCCTATGGACCGAGAGGCCACCGTAGGATACCGAAAGGACCTGATCGAGGAAACAACCCATTTTGTAAGAGTTTTCGCTACGACAATCAGTCACTAAAGATGTGTCAACGTTACCATCACTATGAGGCTTCTACATCTACTTCTAAACCTAGTACCTCTACTGCTGCTGCTAATGACAAAAACCCTAGTGACCTCACATTGCGAGTCGAAAATTTGGAGAAAATGGTTGAGTACTTGCTGAAGGAACTCCAGAAACGCAAATAGAGATCGCTTGACTAGACTTGTTCCACGCTATTAAACATTATTTGATTATTATTGTTTATTATATGATTTTTGCGCATACATTGTTAGATGTGGCTTTACTTATGTGGTTTTTCTTATGACATGAGAAATATGTTACTTTCACTGGTTATGCATGATTTCTGAACGAAAAGTTTATTTCTTTAAGTGTTGGGTTATTAATGACGATTTATGCTTGGTATTGCTACTTCTACTGCTAATTAGTGATAACGTTACTAGTGTACATTGCCCTTACTACTGCTACTACTACACGCTATGTATCGTTATTACTTATTATTAGTACTACTAAAATCACTATGATTTAATATTAATTACTATGCATAGTCCCGTTGCTAGTATAATTTTTTTATGTCAATTTCATTGACGCTAACCGAATGTGTTATCTTGACCAGAAAGATAATGCCGCCCAAGAAAGTTTTCCAAGCTGATGTTCGTCGTTGGATCTTCGAAGGATTAACCGAGGTTGTGGCAGAACTCCAAAACGGAACCAACAGCAACAATGTGAACGCTACGAATCAGCGAAACCAAGATGCGACAAATACTCAAAACAATGGACAAGTAGGGTGTATGTACAAGACTTTCTTGAGTTGTGAACCACACTCGTTTAATGGCACCGAAGGTCCAGTTGGTTTGACTCGTTGGTTTGAGAAGCTTGAGTCAGTTTTCTGTATCAGTGGTTGTAGAGATGCGGATAGAATGAAGTTTGCATCTTGTAAGTTATCTGATGGTGCTTTGACATGGTGAAATACATATGCCAAATCAGTAGGTATGGATCAGGCATTTGAGACTCCATGGGAGGATTTGAAACGACGGATGATCGAAAAGTATTGTCCCTACACCGAAACTGTTAAGATGGAGCGGGAACTCCAAAACTTGAAACTAGTGGGTACTGATCTGGCCAGTTACAATAAGAGATTCTTTGAGCTTGCTCTTATGTGTCCACATATGGTTACTCCCGAACGTCGCAAGATCACTCTTTATGCGAACGGTTTAACCGTGAAGATTCAAAGTGGTGTAACTGCTTCGAAGTCGAGAACTATACAAGAAGTTGTCGAGATGGCTAGTGAGTTAATCGATCAAGCTGAACAGCGAGGAAAAGCTCCTGCCTCAACTGAGTCAAAAACACATGATAATAAGAGGAAATGGAACAATAACAATAACTCAGGGAAGAATTACAATCAGCAGCCCTTTAAGAAACAAGATACTGCTAAGAGTAATGCTGCAACCCCAAATGCTAATTCTGGTTATAAGGGAAAGTTTTCGTTGTGTGCTAAGTGTAATAGGCATCATCCGGGGGATTGTTTGAAAAGGTGTGATAAGTGCAAGAGGATTGGACATTTGGCTGCCGAGTGTAAAACTGATACGAATGTGTGCTATGGGTGTGGAAAAAGGTCATTTTCGGAAGGATTGCCCAACTGCTAGTAAGACTAATGAACCTGCAAGAGTAAGGGCTTTCAACATTAACTCCAATGAAGCTCGTGATGATCCTAAGCTAGTCACTGGTACGTTTCTTCTCGATAATCAACATGGTTATGTATTTTTTTGATTTTGGAGCTAATAGAAGCTTTGTGTCTAGAGATTGTTGCCATAATCTTAAGAATGATGTATCGTCATTAGAAAACTTATATTCTATAGAGCTAGGAAATGGTAATCTAATGAGTGCGGATAAGGTTTACCGTGATTGTACTTTAACTTTGGCTGGAATGTCGTTTAAGATAGATGTGATACTGATTAAGCTAGGAAGTTTCAACCTTGTGGTTGGAATGGACTGGTTAGCCGAGAATAGATTCGACATTGTTTGTCATCAGAAAGCGATTCGCATTCCTGTTATTGAAGGTGAACCTTTAATGGTGTATGGAGAGCGAAGAAATACGCCGTTACATTTCATCAACTGTTTGAAGGTGCAGAAACACATGAGAAAGGGTTGTCTTGCTATGCTGGTTCACGTAAGCAAAACTGAATCTGAAGGCAAGAAACTCGAAGATGTGCCCATTGTTAGAGAATTTCCCGATGTTTTTCCCGATGAGTTACCCAGATTACCTCCGCCTAGAGATGTAGAGTTCCAGATTGATTTAGTTCCTGGACTGGCACCAGTAGCGCGTGCACCGTATAGACTTGCACCACCCGAATTACAAGAGTTATCTAGTCAACTGCAAGAGCTTTTAGATAAAGGATTCATTCGACCGAGCTCGTCACCATGGAGAGCTCCAGTACTGTTTGTGAAGAAGAAGGATGGATCTATGAGACTCTGTATTGATTATAGGGAGTTGAATAAGTTGACTATCAAGAATAGATATCCGTTGCCGAGGATTGATGACTTGTTTGATCAATTGCAAGGATCGGCATGTTATTCTAAGATTGATCTAAGGTCAGGTTATCATCAAATGAGAGTGACGGAAGCAGATATACCGAAGACAACGTTTAGGACACGCTATGGTCACATGAATTTACCGTAATGCCATTTGGATTGATGAACGCACCGGCTGTGTTCATGGATCTCATGAACCGTATGTGTAAGCCATATCTATACAAGTTTGTTATAGTGTTTATCGATGATATATTGGTATATTCTAAAAATGAGAAAGAACATGAACAACATCTTTGTTTGTTACTAGAGATGCTCAGGAAGGAGCAGTTGTACGCGAAATTTTCGAAGTGTGACTTTTGGTTGCGAGAAGTGCAATTTTTGGGTCATATCGTAGGTGTCAATGGTATCCAAGTTAATCCTGCAAATATAGAGACAGTAAAGAAATGGGAGACTCCTAAGTCGCCAACACAGATACGATAATTTTTAGGTCTTGCTGGTTATTATAGAAGATTCATTGAGGGATTTTCTACTATTGCATGACCATTAACAGCATTGACTCACAAGGGTAAGAAGTATGAATGGACAGAGTTGCATGAAGCTGCATTTCAGTTGTTAAAAGAGATGTTAACGACTGTGCCGATTTTGTCTTTACCCGAAGGAACCGAGGATTTCGTAGTCTACTGCGATGCTTCACGGCAAGGTTTTGGTTGCGTGTTGATGCAACGTACGAAAGTGATTGCATATGCATCCTGACAATTGAAGATACATGAGTTGAATTATACGACTCACGATTTAGAACTTGGTGATGTAGTTTTTGCACTGAAGATGTGGAGACACTATCTGTATGGTACTAAGTTCATTGTATTCATTGATCACAAGAGTTTGCAGCATATTTTCGATCAGAAACAGCTTAATATGAGACAAAGACGTTGGATTAAATTGTTGAACGATTACGATTGCGACATTAGCTATCATCCTGGTAAGGCTAATGTAGTGGCAGATGCTTTGAGTAGGAAGGAGAGAGTTAAGCCTATTCGAGTTAGAGCATTGAACTTGACTATTCGAAGGAACCTTACTTCTCAGATACGTGATGCACAGCTAGAGGCGTTGAAAGAAGAGAACGTTGCTACCGAATCACTACGAGGAATCGATAAGAAGTTTGTTACTCGAGACGATGGAACCCGGTATTTTATCGACAGAATATGGGTACCGAAGTTTGGCGGATTAAGGGAACTAGTGCTAGAAGAGGCACACAAGACGAGGTATTCTATTCACCCTGGATCCGACAAGATGTACCAAGATCTTAAAGTACTGTATTGGTGGCCTAATATGAAGGCTGATATCGCTACCTATGTTGGTAAGTATTTGACTTGTGCTAAAGTTAAGGCAGAGCATCAGAAACCGTCAGGTTTGTTGACACAGCCAGAGATTCCACAATGGAAGTGGGAGAATATTACAATGGATTTTATCACTAAGTTGCCAAAAACTGTAGGAGGTTATGATATGATTTGGGTTTTCGTTAATCGTCTTACGAAGTTCGCTCATTTTCTACCGATTAAGGAAACGGATAAGATGGAGAGTGAAATGTCCCGTTCTTATTGATTAAAAACGTTCCATATTAATTGATTTCGTTGCGAGGTTTTGACCTCTATATGAGACGTTTTTCAAAGACTGCATTCATTTTTAAAACAAACCATAACCTTTATTTCATAAATAAAGGTTTAAAAAGCTTTACGTAGATTATCAAATAATGATAATCTAAAATATCCTGTTTACACACGACCATTACATAATGGTTTACAATACAAATATGTTACATCGAAATCAGTTTCTTGAATGCAGTTTTTACACAATATCATACAAACATGGACTCCAAATCTTGTCCTTATTTTAGTATGCAACAGCGGAAGCTCTTAATATTCACCTGAGAATAAACATGCTTTAAACGTCAACAAAAATGTTGGTGAGTTATAGGTTTAACCTATATATATCAAATCGTAACAATAGACCACAAGATTTCATATTTCAATACACATCCCATACATAGAGATAAAAATCATTCATATGGTGAACACCTGGTAATCGACAATAACAAGATGCATATATAAGAATATCCCCATCATTCCGGGACACCCTTCGGATATGATATAAATTTCGAAGTACTAAAGCATCCGGTACTTTGGATGGGGTTTGTTAGGCCCAATAGATCTATCTTTAGGATTCGCGTCAATTAGGGTGTCTGTTCCCTAATTCTTAGATTACCAGACTTAATAAAAAGGGGCATATTCGATTTCGATAATTCAACCATAGAATGTAGTTTCACGTACTTGTGTCTATTTTGTAAATCATTTATAAAACCTGCATGTATTCTCATCCCAAAAATATTAGATTTTAAAAGTGGGACTATAACTCACTTTCACAGATTTTTACTTCGTCGGGAAGTAAGACTTGGCCACTGGTTGATTCACGAACCTATAACAATATATACATATATATCAAAGTATGTTCAAAATATATTTACAACACTTTTAATATATTTTGATGTTTTAAGTTTATTAAGTCAGCTGTCCTCGTTAGTAACCTACAACTAGTTGTCCACAATTAGATGTATAGAAATAAATAGATAAATATTATCTTGAATCAATCCACGACCCAGTGTATACGTATCTCAGTATTGATCACAACTCAAACTATATATATTTTGGAATCAACCTCAACCCTGTATAGCTAACTCCAACATTCACATATAGAGTGTCTATGGTTGTTCCGAAATATATATAGATGTGTCGACATGATAGGTCGAAACATTGTATACGTGTCTATGGTATCTCAAGATTACATAATATACAATACAAGTTGATTAAGTTATGGTTGGAATAGATTTGTTACCAATTTTCACGTAGCTAAAATGAGAAAAATTATCCAATCTTGTTTTACCCATAACTTCTTCATTTTAAATCTGTTTTGAGTGAATCAAATTGCTATGGTTTCATATTGAACTCTATTTTATGAATCTAAACAGAAAAGTATAGATTTATAGTCGAAAAATAAGTTACAAGTCGTTTTTGTAAAGGTAGTCATTTCAGTCGAAAGAACGACGTCTAGATGACCATTTTAGAAAACATACTTCCACTTTGAGTTTAATCATAATTTTTGGATATAGTTTCATGTTCATAATAAAAATCATTTTCTCAGAATAACAACTTTAAAATCAAAGTTTATCATAGTTTTTAATTAACTAACCCAAAACAGCCCGCGGTGTTACTACGACGGCGTAAATCCGGTTTTACGGTGTTTTTCGTGTTTCCAGGTTTTAAATCATTAAGTTAGCATATCATATAGATATAGAACATGTGTTTAGTTGATTTTAAAAGTCAAGTTAGAAGGATTAACTTTTGTTTGCGAACAAGTTTAGAATTAACTAAACTATGTTCTAGTGATTACAAGTTTAAACCTTCGAATAAGATAGCTTTATATGTATGAATCGAATGATGTTATGAACATCATTACTACCTTAATTTCCTTGGATAAACCTACTGGAAAAGAGAAAAATGGATCTAGCTTCAATGGATCCTTGGATGGCTCGAAGTTCTTGAAGCAGAATCATGACACGAAAACAAGTTCAAGTAAGATCATCACTTGAAATAAGATTGTTATAGTTATAGAAATTGAACCAAAGTTTGAATATGATTAATACCTTGTATTAGAATGATAACCTACTGTAAGAAACAAAGATTTCTTGAGGTTGGATGATTACCTTACAAGATTGGAAGTGAGCTAGCAAACTTGAAAGTATTCTTGATTTTATGAAACTAGAACTTTTGGAATTTATGAAGAACACTTAGAACTTGAAGATAGAACTTGAGAGAGATCAATTAGATGAAGAAAATTGAAGAATGAAAGTGTTTGTAGGTGTTTTTGGTCGTTGGTGTATGGATTAGATATAAAGGATATGTAATTTTGTTTTCATGTAAATAAGTCATGAATGATTACTCATATTTTTGTAATTTTATGAGATATTTCATGCTAGTTTCCAAATGATGGTTCCCACATGTGTTAGGTGACTCACATGGGCTGCTAAGAGCTGATCATTGGAGTGTATATACCAATAGTACATACATCTAAAAGCTGTGTATTGTACGAGTACGAATACGGGTGCATACGAGTAGAATTGTTGATGAAACTGAACGAGGATGTAATTGTAAGCATTTTTGTTAATTAGAAGTATTTTGATAAGTGTATTGAAGTCTTTCAAAAGTGTATAAATACATATTAAAACACTACATGTATATACATTTTAACTGAGTCGTTAAGTCATCGTTAGTCGTTACATGTAAGTGTTGTTTTGAAACCTTTAGGTTAACGATCTTGTTAAATGTTGTTAACCCAATGTTTATAATATCAAATGAGATTTTAAATTATTATATTATCATGATATTATCATGTATGAATATCTCTTAATATGATATATATACATTAAATGTCTTTACAGCGATAATCATTACATATATGTCTCGTTTAAAAATCATTAAGTTAGTAGTCTTGTTTTTACATATGTAGTTCATTGTTAATATACTTTATGATATGTTTTCTTATCATAGTATCATGTTAACTATATATATATATATATATATCCATATATATGTCATCATATAGTTTTTACAAGTTTTAACGTTCGTGAATCACCGATCAACTTGGGTGGTCAATTGTCTATATGAAACATATTTCAATTAATCAAGTCTTAACAAGTTTGATTGCTTAACATGTTGGAAACATTTAATCATGTAAATATCAATCTCAATTAATATATATAAACATGGAAAAGTTCGGGTCACTACAGAGAGGTTGGCACAGATGTACATAAAGGAAGTAGTTTCTCGACATGGAGTGCCACTATCCATTATTTCCGACAGAGATAGTAGATTTACGTCTAGATTCTGGAAAGCATTGCAAGAGGCAATGGGAACTCGTTTAGATATGAGTACAGCATATCACCCGCAAACTGATGGACAGAGCGAGAGAACCATTCAGACATTAGAAGACATGTTAAGAGCGTGTGTGACTGACTTTGAAATTGGATGGGATAGACATCTACCGTTAGTAGAATTTTCTTATAACAATAGTTATCACGCGAGTATAAAGGCAGCGCCTTTTGAAGTACTGTATGGCAAAAAGTGCAGATCACCTATATGTTGGACTGAGTTAGGAGATAGTCAGTTAACTGGTCCTGAGATTGTACATGAAACGACTGAGAAAATCGTGCTGATTCGAGAAAGAATGAAAATAGCACGAGATCGTCAAAAGAGCTATGCAGATGTTAAAAGGAAAGATTTGGAATTTCAGGTTGGAGACAAGGTTATGCTCAAGGTGTCACCCTGGAAGGGTGTAGTGCGCTTTGGTAAGAGAGGAAAGTTAAGTCCGAGGTATATTGGACCGTTTGAGATTACCGAAAGAATTGGTCCAGTAGCGTATAGACTGAAGTTGCCGCAAGAACTTAGTGAGATTCACGATACGATTCATGTTTTCAATTTGAAGAAATGTTTATCAGACGAGAGTTTGATAATTCCTCTAGACGAAGTGCAAGTTGATCCTAAGCTTAATTTCATTGAAGAGCCAGCTGAGATTATGGGTCATGAAGTTAAGAAACTAAAGCAAAGCAGAATTCCACTGGTTACGGTTAGATGGAATGCCCTTAGAGGACCAGAATTCACGTGGAAGCGTGAAGATCAGATGAGACTTAAGTATCCGCAACTGTTTCCCGAGGAGACAACTACGGCGGATGACCACTAAAATTTCGGGACGAAATTTTTCATAACAGGTGGGTAATGTAACAACCCGACTTTTTCCGTTTACTATCGTTAAATGTCTGTTAAGTATTTAACGGTGGTTACGTAGATTTGTGTGTTTAATAGAATTAAATACATACTTATTAGAGAAATGTTTGAATTAATATGTTATATTAATTTACGAACTTATTTCGGTTAGCGAAATAACTAGAAAACGTTACGATTAAGTTATCGTCTAGAAAGCTTTTCAGTTTACGGAACTCAGAAAAAAGACACAATAATTATTTTCGATAATTATTGACTTTAAGAAAATTATTTTTAATTTATTATTTATTTAATGAATTAAACTCGGTGATTGTATTTCAACGACTAGTTAACGTTCCGGAGACCCGGTACGGTTAACGGCACCCGAAACGGACCACGCGCATATGAGTAATTAAGCAAAACGAGCCTAGGACACCCTTTAGAAGGGCCATCGGCCGAATTCCCCTAATGGACACCCATATGGACTAAACTTTGGCTTATTGGATCGTTAGGGATTTAATTGGCCCAAACCCAACTATTTATGGCAAGTAAACAAGCACAAACCCTCATCTCCCCCATTTGTTAGTCGACTTTTTTGTTCCCTTCCCCCTTGGTGGCCGTCGACTACACACACACCACACACACATCAAAACTCAAAATTTGAAGAAACCTTGTGCATCAAAGTTGTTCTACGCATCGTTCTACGTCTAGTATTGTCGTTTAATTGATCGTTTGAGGTATAACTAGTAATCCTAATTTCATTAATACAGTTTTTTGTTCAATTACATAGTGTAATCAAGTCTAGTGCTCAATTAATGGTGATTGATGTTGTTAATTGTTGATTGATAGCGTAATTAACGTTGTATGTTCGAAAAACGAATTTGTCTATTGATGATTTGATTTAATTAACATGAGATCTGATTTTTTAATATGATTAATTAGATATATATCTAAAAGTTATTAATTTTAGACTCCGATTTTGCGTGATTTCGTTATCGTATGCTTAAGATATGCTTTATCGAAGTTTTCGTTAGGGTTTGCATGATATCCGAATTTTCTGAGTTGCATGCTTTGTGTTTTAGCTTATATAAAGTATAATACTATATTCTTTGTGAAAATTTATGCAATTTAGACTTAAGATTTGGGTCAAAAGGTTATGTAATGCTCCCGTTATGTCAAAACGAAGATTTGATTTTTAAAGAGAGCTGAATCATTTTTCAAATTTACATAAAAATTTCTAGAGTGAACTAGATATTTATTTAGGCCTTTATATTCTGGAATATGTTAGACTAAGTGTTCCTTGACATGTTTCATTTGTATGAGAACTTGCAAAAACGTGATTTTCCATGAGATATATGCTTATCTATGTGATGTGTCGGATTGATGGTCAAAAACTATTGAGTCTGTAATGTTTTGTGAAACAGTACAAATTGGCTAAAGAAATGCTTCTAATTATTTTATCACTAAAACTTTGGGATGTTTTGAGATGACACCAATTGACCGTTCATCAAAATCTGTTTTCTATATTTTATGAAAAATGTTTAAAAACTGACGCGCGGGCAGAAATTTCTGTGATGAACTATGAATTGATCCTTTTTGATATTGGACTTTTATTTATCGTATGAGGCTTTGGCTGGACTTTTTGGAATCGATTGTAAGTGTAGTTATGATATGGAGTTTTTCTTGATTTAATGGTTTATGTGCTATGAGCTATAGTAGGATCCTTCTACGACGTACGAATTTCTAAGACGTGCTTTAAGGTGCAAATGTGCAATATGCTTAATTATGACTTGTAAAGTGATACTTGACCTAGGTTTGACTTGTTGATTATGTTTGCATGACCTACTGAGATGTTTGACTTTAGTTAACCACTTTGACCGAGTTGACTTTGGTTGACTTTTGTTGACTTGCTTGGATTAGTTGACTTTTACTTGTTCGTTGAGTCAGTCTGAGCACTAGGACTTTGTGTACACTATGGGTTGATGAAGTTTTACCTATTAGTGTATACTTAAGATGATTTACTTGATTAGGTTGCGTTGTTCATTCGAGAGTTTCGACAACAGTACGATTTGCTAAGATCTTTACGAGTGCTTTTGCTAAGGTGAGTCTACAGTCCCTACTATGTTTTTACAGGGATGAGATGCATGCTTTTTACAAATGTTTTACATATTAGGCACAAGTAACTTAAATGATTATACATATGAGTTCAGATCAAAAATCCCTTAGCTTGATTATATTCGTTACTTTGTAAGCTCGACTTTATAGGGACGGTACCGTTTGGTTTGACAAACCTCACCGCAACGTTAAACAGGTGCTTATATAGTTGTTACTCGTACACTTGATCGGTGTATCACCAGTATAGGGTAAACTAAAGATGTATGCTCGGCTCACGCAAAGGTTAAAGCTTTATAATCAAGTGCTCATGATAATGTATACTTTTCCTATGATGTTTTCTAAGAAAAATCTTGTGGCCTAACTTAAGAAATGATTTACTAAACCTGTAGATTCACTCAATGTTTTTCGTTGACATTTTGCATGTTTCATCTCAGGTACATAGAGCTAGTGCTTTGGCATAATTGAAGTTATATGTTGTTTGCTGCTAGAACTGGACGGCGTCCAACATGTTTATCATTTTCATTTCAAGAACAAATATTCACATTTAAACTGTTTTCTTTTAAGATGTTTGGGGTTGATTTACATTAGTCATTGATGTCAAATGTTTCAAGTTACATTTTCTTTAATAAATGACTTTGTTTTAATGATTAATGCGAATACTTTTCGAAAACGTCTCATATAGAGATCTTG
This sequence comes from Rutidosis leptorrhynchoides, assembly GCF_046630445.1. NCBI lineage: Eukaryota > Viridiplantae > Streptophyta > Magnoliopsida > Asterales > Asteraceae > Rutidosis > Rutidosis leptorrhynchoides. Next base: position 174,399,145 of record NC_092333.1, read on the forward strand.
ACCGCTAAACTGTGGACCAGGAGTTAATACTCCGTTAGTGGATTATGACGGGGTATTACAACTTCCTAGGTTGACTAGCAGATTTCTTGTTTGGATTTGCTACTTTCTTAGTCTTTGACTTAGGAACCCATACAGACTTGTAATTCAAGTTTGGATAATAACTTGTGACACGAAAAACACCTTTGTTAATGAGACGTCCAAACTTTTTAGTTGACATTTGAGTAGATTGACTTTGCAAAATTTCCATTTTGATTTTACGCTCCTTTGCATCATACTCACTCAAATCAGGTTTTGGACTTGTATCTTGCTTTGAAGACTTCATTGATTTCTATAAATGACTTTCCTTTGTAAGTTTTGACATTAATAGCATAGGAAGTTTTTCAGTAAAACAAGAATCATCTGGATGATGAACCTTCTTAATAATAAATTGTTTTGAAGGTGCAACATTGGAAACACTTTTCTCAAGTTGAGAACGTAAAGGATTTTTAAGAATGGTAATGGGTTTAGAAGCATTAGATTGTGTTTTCCCCTTAACCTTCCTATCAATCCCACCAGCACACTCGGAAACTTTCTTCACACAAGTAGAAGCTATTTGTTATGTGTGTGCTTGTAAAGAATCATGCTTATGTGTGTTAGTTTGCTTTAGTAAAACTATCTTACGATTTAAACTTTGAATCTCAAGATACAATTCCTCAGCAGAAACTACAACTCCACCTTCCTTAAAAGCATAAGTACATTCTTTCCTAGGAAGTGGAGGAAGTTTATCAGACATCTTAAGCATTTGTTTCAAAGATTGACATTTAAGTTACAATTCAACATTTTCTCTTTCGAGTTTATCAATTAGATGATTCAAATCTAACTTTTCAGGCTTCTCTTCATCTGGTTCTACCTTAGGTTTAACTTTTGGGTCTACCTTAGGTTCTACCTTTTCATCTAAAGCCTTGTGACCTAGTGATTTTGACTTAGCAAGTTTCAACTTGTTTTCAATCTTGTCTAACTTAGTTGTAAACTTGTTGGTTAAGCCATTTAATTCATGTGCAAGGTCTTCACCGATTTTAACTTTAGAAACAGGACATGCTGGTAAAGCAGGTAGAGTTGGTTTTGCTTCAATAGCATGTTGATCAAACACCTCATTGATTGTAACATCAGAACTAGATATGTGTCGGAATGTAAACCAATCTATGCTTAGGTACGTAATCAGCATTTTGCATATTCTGTTCATGTTCAACAGGTTCTTTCAAGAAATCAGGATTAAGTTTACCCATTTTAGCATTAATCTTTTCGTACATTAAGCTAATTTGATAATATTTTCTAGATGAGCGATTAGCAATAATATCATCAAAATCAGCATAGAAGCATGAACAAAGTGATAAGGTAAACCGGCTTGAAAATAATCAGAATGATATAATCCTGGAATCTTTTTGGAAATATCGTCTAACATCTTGGGATCTTCATAACCCAACCCTCACTTATCACCATGAATTGTTTTTGGTATATTCATAAAGATTGCCTGTTTTGAAAGTTCCATGTTAATCATAGCTTTTGATTGCTCTGTTCGATAGAGTTTTTCCTCGTATCGAGCAAGTTAAGCTTTCATTTAAAGAGAATATTTAGTGAATAGTGAAATTTCAGCTTTCTTTTTAATTATGGTTTCCTCCAATTGAACAATTTTCTTGCTTAATTTAGAAAGTGTGGGTTCATGTTGTTCTTTTAAATCGGAAAGATCTTTTTCTAAGAATTGAACTTTCACCGCAAGACGTTCAGATTTTAGACGATAATCCATTCTTTCAATTTTGATCGAAAGAATTGACTTCTTAAGTTCTTCCAACTCAGTATCCATGGAGCTGAGTTGGGTTCTCAATCGATTCACTTCTGATTGTGAATTGGATGATGAAGAAGATTTAGTCTCATTAAGTTTGATTTTATCTTTCAAAACTTTATTTTCAGATTTTAAACATTTTACTTCTTTTGACATTGAGACTAAATTCATAATCATGTAATTTTGTATTTTCACAAAATCAGTTGGGATCTCAGTAAATTGTACCTCATCATTGTCAGATGTTGAGTCAGAGTTCTCCATTGCTTCCTTTGCTTTGATCAGCTTGGTCACCTTGGAAACATTAGCATGTTCCACCTCGAATTCTGAATCATCTGTCCAATTAAACCAAGTATCATCAATCGGTTTCAGCTCTCCCCAGTTTCCACAACCTTTGCCATCAACATTTTCTTCTTGTAGTAAGCTGCATCCTTTTTCTTAGGCATTTTATACTTACGGAAGAAATGGCCAGGTTTGCCACAATTATAGCAGATTGAATCATCCTTCTTGGAATCATCAGCATGTTGATGTTTTGAGGAATCAGGTTTCTTGTAGTAGGAGGAAGATGATGAATTCTTGTGTTGGTTGCTTGATTTTCCTTTAAACTTGTACTTATTTAAAGCTTTGGTGAACATAGCAGCCATCTTGACTAGCTCAAGGTGACAATCATCAACATCCGAAATGTTGAGCCCTTCAGAATCATTTGATCTTCAACAAGCACTTTCTTGGATAAGTTTTTGGAAGTGGTGTATGATTTTCTCTTCTTCTTTGCAATGAGGGCAAGTGGATCACTCGGAGAAGACTCTTTTCTTTCCTCTTGAAGTTTAGACACAGCTAGTTGATAATGCATAAGAACTCCAACAAGCTCATGAATATTAAGCTTATCAATCTCTTTTGTAGATCGAATGATGGTTCCATAAGGAAGCCAATCAGCATTGAGCTTTTTGAGAAACTTCATGTTAATCTCAACATTCACTTTAGTAATCTTGCACCTTTTCAACTCATTCAGAATACCATTAAAACGTCGGTAGGTATCCTTGAGTAGTTCCTCAGGTTCGTGCTTGAAATCTTCATAAAGTCCCAGAGCCTTATTCAGTTTGGTGACATCAGACATGTCATAACCTTCTTGTTGTCGTTTGATCTCATCCCATATGTCTTTTGCAGTGGTGTTGCTATCAACAATTTCAAACAAATCATACGGGATGGCTTTCATGATGATGTTTTTAGCTTCAATATCACCTTGTGCTCTCTCACGTTTCTCTCCAAAGAGTTCATAGACTAGAATTGGCATACCAGTTTCTAGATGGAATTCAGTAGCTAGTCCTGCTCTTAAAGAAGCCCATATGTACTTTGCTTTCTCACCCTTATAGTCTATGTACTGAGTGATATGATGAAGCCACTGGTTGTACTTGCCATCAAACAACAGTGGAGGTCTGGAATCTGACTCAATGATCAAAGTATCTTGAGTAGATATTTTGATAAGATCTGAGGTAGATTCGGTAAAGATTCAGTATATCACACAATCCAAGATTCTAGTTCAGAAAAATCTAACAAAATGTTCGATTCGGTATCTGGTTCGGTACTGTAGCAGACTCGGTATCTGGTTCGGTACTGTAGCAGATTCGGTATATCAGATTCTATATCAAAAACTGATAAGAATGACAAGTATCTCACACTGATTCGGTAAAGATTCAGTAAATACAGAATTTGAAGCCTTGGAACACTTAAACCCCAAAATATAACAAGTAGATCTGAGATTTGGTTTCGGTATCTGGTTCGGTAACCAAATTCTATAAAAATCGCCAACAATTCAATCCAATCCAATGTTTATCACTTTGAATCAGACTCAGTAACCTTGTTGCACAAGGAAACAAGTTAGTAACAAGAAAAATATCAATAAAACAAGTTAGTAACAAGCAAAATATCAATAAAACAAAGTGTGTTTATTCCGAATGTCAACTGTATAAGGTAACAAACCGAGTCTAAGTGTGAAACTTAGAAATTCCAACAAATAACTGCTAGAACCACTTGAATTAGCTTCGTTTGATCAAATCGAATGTGACTGGATCACAATCACTCCACAATCTGCAACACTTTAACTGAATTTAACAGATGAAGCAGACTCAGTATGGCAGTTGAGATACTGAATGAAGATCAAATCTTAAAATATTGATGAATTGATGAAATTAAACCGTCAAATAGTTTCCAAATCACCTCATGAACTAAACTGAATCCACTGATCTTAACTTGAACATAAAAACAAGCTTGAACTGAATAAAATATAGAGTTTTAACCACAAACTCTAAAAATTAGCTTGAATCTCCATAATTGTAGTTGTAAAGCTGTAATGATGATCGAAACTCTTTCTAATACACCTGAATAACCTTCGCTGAACTTATCACAAAAATCTGAACGTCAGATTATCACTTTCGATGATATCGAATGTGATTCAATCTAACCGAGTGTGATTAGATTCTATAATCTTCAATCTCTGGATCGATATAGTGATGTAATATCAGTCCCTGGATGCTCTGATACCAAATGATAGGTGAGATCATAGTGAGAATTGAAGATATGATAGGTTGAATGAGACTCAGTAAGGTAAAGAACAGATTCGGTATTAGAGAGAATCTGTAAATTTACATACCACAGCTTCTTAAACTCAGTTACAATGCAATGGCTATCTAATTAGGACTACCAAGGTTCCTTATATAGCCCTCTTCTAAGGAACCATCTAATAAGCTTGTTTCGCATTAACACTATATACATTCTGGGGTCCTAACATGTTTGGTTATAAGATGTCTATATATTTTGGCAAGCGTATCCAAACATAACGATCAGCCCACAAATTTGTAAATGAAAGTGAGATTGATAAAATGAACAGAAAGATTAAGATAATAAATGTAATTTGAACTTTGATTAAAATAAACTGTAAATATGTAACGTTAAGAATCGAATTAGCGATACATCATGCATGAAATCTTCCATTATGCTTAACTTCCATATTGAGAAATGCATATGACTCATGTAATTGTTATAATACGACTCGTCTCCAATTCGAACAAATGATTCTCCAACAAAAATATGTGATATATTGAATTGAATGTCACTCATGCGTGCTGGTAGATGAATTTCTTGTTGTAAGATGGTGGTCTCCAAGTTGGTAAAAAAGATATTTTTATTGCATGTGGTAGTTCTAAGTGAAATATAAGTAGCTGCAAAAGTGACACCGTGTCATAAAATCACTCAGAAGCCTGCTGTTTGACAAATAAATTTATACTTTGAGTTGTGTGTTGGTTGTTTGCTATATTAAAATGTAGGTTTATGAGCTTGAGTTGTTTTATGATGTATAAGTATGTCATTTCATCATCAAAACAAAGTTATTAACATTTGAATACTTAATGTTGGATTTGTAACCAAAATTTTCTCAATATTTATGATGACAAGCATAGGGAATAAGGTGAATAGTTACTTATTGTCTAGAACTTTTTGATTTCTTTAATTTTATAAAGTTTTACTTAAACTTCTTATAGTGAAGCTTGTTATACTTGTAGTAATGCAAGTAAATAAAGAAAAGTACAAGGAATAAGAGAACAAATATTTGGATTTATAGGGGTTAAGGAGGACATTAATTAATAATCCATATCAGCTTCTCAAATAACTAACTGAGAGTTAGTTCCACTATATAATCTCTATATCTGGTAGAGAGCCAATTACACCAATCCTTCTTCAATAAACCACACCAGCGTGAATCTTTCAGTCCCTTTAAAAGATTCAAGTGCACCACTTTCCTACTGTTCTCATCACAAGAACAAGACTACTAACTTGATCACCCCAAGGTAGTAGATCACAAGTAAATTTGCAACCATTTTAATTTCAAGTTTATAATTAAATTGTACTTCATATAATCTCTCTTCCTTGTAATCAATCAAATAATATGAGATGAAAGCTTGAATGATTTATAGAAATATCAGAAGACAAGAGTGCAAGAGGTGAGTCTTCAAATGACTTTATGGATTTCATATGCAAGAGAAATAGTTTTACAGACAGACGACGATCGATACCACGACTCGACCGCCTAATCAACCGCATACACTTTTGTCTAGATTTACTAGCCATTATAGAGTCGCTAAGAATCTTTTGACTTTTTTATTTTTGGATTTTCGTTACATCTTTTAATATCTACAATAGAGCGTTCAACAAAAATCCAAGGTTGACATTCCAAATGTAGTGACCCGAACTTTTCCATGTTTATTTATATTAAATGAAATTGTTATTTACATGATTAAATGTTTCCAACATGTTAAGCAATCAAACTTGTTAAGACTTGATTAATTGAAATAGGTTTTATATAGACAATTGACCACCCAAGTTGACCGGTGATTCACGAACGTTAAAACTTGTAAAAACTATATGATGACATATATATGGATATATATATAGTTAACATGATATTATGATAAGTAAGTATCTCATTAGGTATTTTAACAATGAGTTATATACATAAAATTGAGTTTATTGAATTAAGAAACTCGAAACGATATATGTAACGATTATCGTTATAACAACGTCTTACTAAATACATATGAATCATATTAAGATATTGATACACTATGTTTAATCATAATAAATTATAAGTAAACATGTCATTAAGTGTATTAACAATGAACTACATGTGTAAAAACAAGACTACCAACTTAATGATTTCGAAACGAGACATATATGTAACGATTATCGTTGTAACAACATTTAACTGTATATATATCATATTAAGATATATTAATATATCATACTATCATGATAATGTAATAATTTAAAATCTCTTTAGATATAATAAACAATGGGTTAACAACATTTAACAAGATCGTTAACCTAAAGGTTTTAAAACAACATTTACATGTAACGACTAACGATGACTTAACGACTCAGTTAAAATGTATGTACATGTAGTGTTTTAATATGCATTCATACACTTTTGAAAGAATTCAAGACACTTATCAAAATACTTCTACTTAGCAAAAATGCTTACAATTACATCCTCGTTCAGTTTCATCAACAATTCTACTCGTATGCACCCGTATTCGTACTCGTACAATACACAGCTTTTAGATGTATGTACTATTAGTATATACACTCCAATGATCAGCTCTTAGTAGCCCATGTGAGTCACCTAACACATGTGGAAACCATAATTTGGCAACTAGCATGAAATATCTCATAAAATTACAAAAATATTAGTAATCATTCATGACTTATTTACATGTAAACAAAATTACACATCCTTTATATCTAATCCATATACCAACGACCAAAAACACCTACAAACACTTTCATTCTTCTATTTTCTTCATCTAATTGATCTCTCTCAAGTTCTATCTTTAAGTTCTAAGTGTTCTTCATAAATTCTATAAGTTCTAGTTTCATAAAATCAAGAATACTTCCAAGTTTGCTAGCTTACTTCCAATCTTGTAAAGTGATCATCCAACCTCAAGAAATCTTTCTAATTTACAGTAAGATATTTTTCTAATACAAGGTAATACTCATATTCAAACTTTGATTCAATTTCTATAACTATAACAATCTTATTTTGAGTGGAAATCTTACTTGAACTTGTTTTCGTGTCATGATTCTGCTTCAAGAACTTTCAAGCCATCCAAGGATCCTTTGAAGCTAGATCTATTTTTCTTATTTCCAGTAGGTTTATCCACAAAACCTGAGGTAGTAATGATGTTCATAACATCATTCGATTCATATATATAAAACTACCTTATTCGAAGGTTTAAACTTGAAATCACTAGAACATAGTTTAATTAATTCTAAACTTGTTCGCAAACAAAAGTTAATCCTTCTAACTTGACTTTTAAAATCAACTAAATACATGTTCTATATCTATATGATATGCTAACTTAATGATTTAAAACCTGGAAACACGAAAAACACCGTAAAACCGGACATACGCCATCGTAGTAACACCGCGGGCTGTTTTGGGTTTGATAATTAAAAACTATGATAAACTTTGATTTAATAGTTATTCTTCTAAGAAAATTATTTTTATTATGAACATGAAACTACATCCAAAAATCATGGTTAAACTCAAAGTTGAAGTATGTTTTTCAAAATGGTCATCAAGACTTCGTTCTTTCGACTGAAATGACTACCTCTTATAAAAGCGACTTGTAACTTATATTTCCGACTATAAACCTATACTTTTTCTGTTTAATTTCATAAAATAGAGTTCAATATGAAACCATAGCAATTTGATTTACTCAAAACGGATTTAAAACGAAGAAGTTATGGGTAAAACAAGATTGGATATTTTTTTGATTGTTGTAGCTACGGGAAATATTGTAACAAATCTATATTAATCATATCCTAGCTAACTCATATTGTATTATACATTTATTCTAATATATTATGTAATATTGGGATACCATAGACACGTATGCAAATGTTTTGACATATCATATCGACCCATGTATATATATTATTTGGAACAACCATAGACACTCTATATGCAGTAATGTTGGAGTTAGCTATACAGGGTTGAGGTTGATTTCAAAAATATATATACTTTGAGTTGTGATCTAGCCTGAGACATGTATACACTGGGTCGTGGATTGATTCAAGATAATATATATTAATTTATTTATGTACATCTAACTTTGGATAACTAGTTGTAGGTTACTAACGAGGACAGCTGACTTAATAAACTTAAAACATCAAAAATGTATTAAAAGTGTTGTAAATATATTTTGAACATACTTTGATATATATGTACATATTTGTTATAGGTTCGTGAATCGACCAGTGGCCAAGTCTTGTGTAACGACCCGGATTTTTCCGCTAATATATTGAAGATTAATATTTACATAATTAAATGTTTCCAACATGATAAGCAATCAAACTTGTCAAAATATATAGATTTGGAATGGATTTCATGCAAATGGTTGACCACCCAGTCTGTCTGACGATTCACGAACATCATAATTTGAAATAATTATATAATGATGTATATATGGATATATATATATATATATATATATATATATATATATATATATACTTATGATTTGTTAAAATGATATTTAAGTATCTCATTATATATAATAACAATTGGTTATATACATAAAATGAGATTACTAACTTAAAGACTTCAAGACTATATACATATATATAACGATTAACGTTGTAATAACTTCTAAATTAAAATGTATGTATATGTATTTTATTAATATGTATTAATACACTTTTGAAAGACTTAATATAAATATATTTAAACTCAATAAAGATAGCTATACTCATTTTCTCATTCAATTTTATCAAGAATCCTATTCGTATTCATACGGTATTTATACCCGTATAATACCCAGCTTCTATACATATTTATTATGGGTATATACATACCAAATCATTGATCTTAGCAGCCCTCAATCAGTTGTGAGACATGTATAAACATGATGTAGACTTGTGGGAATCATGGCTTGGAAACTAGTATGACTAAATGCATAAAATTACAAACCATGGAGCCATGTTGTTGTCCCCATTTTGATGCCAACATGTAGGATAAATAACCATAAATTTCATTCCAATTAACTACATCATTTTACCCTCTAAACACATACTCAAACACTCTCTCAAACCTCCATTTAATTCAGCAAGTATTGGTCTCATAATCCAAGTTATAATCATCATAACAAAGCTTGATCAAGAACATTTCAAGAATTCCAAGCCATCAAGGGTATCTTTGAACTCAAGATATTCTCCTTATTTCTCCAGCAACTTTACTCATTTGATTTGAGGTAGTAACCTTATTCATAATCTTATTCGATTCATATTCATATAGCTATCTTATTTTGAGTTATAACTAATAACAACAAGAACATAGTTTAGATTATTTCTAAACTTGTTTGCAAATAAACTTAATCCTTCTAACTTGACTTTTAAAACACTTCAACACATATATTATGACAGTATGTCAAGCTAACATAAGGATATAAAAGTTGTAAACACGAAGAACACCTTAAAATCGAATATACGTCGTCTTAGTCGAACGGGGGCTGTTTTGGGTTTAATTTTAAAAAACCTATCTTAAACTTTGAATTAAAAGATTTCCTTTGGTGAAAAATCTTATTTTATATAGATATGAAATATATCCAAAATCCATGGTTAAACTCAAAGTGGAAGTATGTTTTTCAAAAAGGGTCATCAAGATGTCGTTCTTACGACGGATATGACTATCTTCTCTTATTTGACACATAAGCTATATTTTCGACTATAAACCTATACTTTTTCTGTTAAGATTAATAATGTTGAGTTCGATACGAAACCATGGCAACTCGAATCACTTAAAACGGATTTGTAACGAAGAAATTATGGGTAAAACAAAATTGGATATTTTTCTTAATTTTTAGCTACGGACATGATTTATAAGAATGGATGCTAACCTTATCCTAGCTAACTTACCTTGTATCCTACATGTATTTATACATGTCTTGTTCCCAAACTTATGGAAATACAATTTATAATAGTCGTGATTAAGTTCTACGACAATATATTATAGTCTTAATAAAGATCGTAAGGCACCATATATATATATATATATATATATATATATATATATATATATATATATATATATATATATATATAACTTGATCACCGTGGACTCGTATACAAAGTCTTGACATATCATTTTGACTTCTTCTATATATATTATTGGAACGAACTATTAGACACCATTGGCAGTAATCTCGAGTTAGCTGTGGGTCAAAGTGGATTCCAAAATATTATATACTTTGAGTTGTGATCGAGCCTGAGACATGTATACAATGGGTCGCGGATTGCTTCAGACAATACACATATTATGTGTCTTATTATATTAAGATAATATATTATAGTGTTAGTGAATTCTAACACAATATACGCATTTATATTTATACTGTTGGACTATTGGACTATTGGACTACGAACGTTGGACTACTAACAATGGACAATTAAAATTATCACAAGTATCATAAGTATGGAATATTAATTATATATATATATATATATATATATATATATATATATATATATATATATATATATATATATATATATATATATATATATATATATATATATATATATATATATATATATCTTGACACAAGAATATTATTATTAGGTTCGTGAATTTGTCAAAAGGCCAAGTCTTATCACCATCTATTCGAAAATCATCACAAGTGAGTTATAGTCCCATTTTTACTATCTAAATTATTTTGGGATGAGAATACATGCAAATTTATAAATGTTTTACAAAATAAGCACAAGTTCATGAAACTACATTCTACGATTGTTTTGTTATATCGGATATCTGTACTTATTATTATTATTATTATGCTTGGTAACCTAAGAATTAGTGAAAAATACTAATTGACGCGAATCCTAAAGGTAGATCTACGGGCACCAACCACCCCCATTTTCGAATAGTGGAAATGCTTTAGTACTTCGAAGGGTTCTTGTCATACATTTGAATAGTGGAATGTATGATGCTAGATATCTTAAGCACTCTATGTTAAGGTCGGTTACCAGGCAACTCATCGTATGAATGATTTTTGCAGTTGTAATGATCCTGCGCATTTAATTAAATGAAATCTTGTGGCTTATTAAATGTTATGATTATTATATAGAAATTAAACCTATGACTCACCAACATTTTTGTTGACGTTTTAAGCATGTTTATTCTGAGGTGAATATTAAAAACGCTTCCGCTGTCGTATGCCAACCCAAGGTCAAGATTTGGAGACGGCATAATTGTTTATATTGTTTAAACTTGCATTCGCAGTATTTGTTGTAATATATTTGATCATATTGTAATGGGTTGTGTCATAACCCGACCTTAACCATAAGGACGAATACAATAACATATGATTTCATCGCGAGGTATTGACCTCTATATGCGACATTTTTTAAAAACTGCATTCGTTTTTACAATACAAACCATAGCTTTTATTACAAATACAAGGTTTAAACAACTTAATAATGATTATCGTTTAGTGATAATCTTAGACTTACAAACTTTACATGTGATAATAACAATACGACCTCCAACATATTTTACATTACAAATCCTCCGATATGCAGTTTTATTTTTGACACAAATATGCATACTCAAGATCTTGCTTAAATTCAACATGTTGCAGCGGAAGCTTTTAGTTATCACCTGAGAATAAACATGCTTAAAACGTCAACATAAAGTTGGTGAGATATAGGTTTAATGCCGGTAGCGTTATAAATATAGACCACAAGATTTCATATATAAACGTTTTAATAAAAATATTCTAAGTTGTTGAGCACTTGATAACCATACTTAACATTTAATCAACGTCGCATATTCCCTTTATTATGAAATCTTACTACACCGTACCAAGTGTAGTCACCGAAACGAAGTACTGTGCAACCGTTGAATACTGGTCATCCAGTTCGGTTGGGGTTGTCAGGCCCGATAGATCTATCAACAGGATTCGCGTTTACAATACCTCATGTAAATAATAGTTACCAAGTTACAGGGAAGTATGCCTGTGGTACAACTCAACGTAGAATATATATTTTTAATCACTTGTGTCCATAATGTAAATCATAAAATGCATGTATTCTCATCCCGAAATATTTAGAGTTTAAAAGTGGGACTATATACTCACTTTTGCCTTGAAGGTAATAAACACGACTTGGTCTCCGATTGATATCACAAACCTAACCATATATATAATATATCAACATATTTTCTTTTCAAGTAATCGTTACATATATATATATATATATATATATATATATATATATATATATATATATATATATATATATATATATATATATATACATATATATATATATACATATATATATATATATATATATATATATACTTTTAATACTTTTAATATTTTCTTAGTCCGTAGTTAGCAGTCCGATGTTAGTAGTCCACAATTAGTTGCTTAAATAAAATAAATAAAGACCCCATCGTATTCGTATTGATCAGAATTAATCTCGACCCATGGTACCATGTTGACAAGTGACGTGTTGCGTACATAAAGTATCGTGTTGTCAAATGACGTGTTGCGTACAATCATGAGGTCTTATGATTAATCTTCTCGTGTTGTTTACGGGTGGTCCTGAAATATATAAAATCAAATCATAAGTAAATATATATTAAATATTATGTTAATTAGCCAAGATATGATTAATCCGATTTTGTGATAATATGATATATTACAGGTCTTGAAGTGTTTTTAAAAATCAAATTAGAAGGATCTATTTATTTTGCGAACAAGTTTTAAATCACTCAAACTATGTTCTTGTTGTTAAAATTTTACAACACAAAATAAGATAGCTATATAAATATGAATCGAATAAGGTTATGAATAAGGTTACTACCTCAAGTTACTTGGACAAAGCTACTGGAAAAGGTAAGAAAAATCTTGGAATCAAAAGAGTGGTGAAGTGGGATTGAAAGATTGGAAGTAATCTCCTTGAAATCGGATGACTATATTGATACGTTCTTGAGTAGGTAAATGAAGAGAGATTAGGGAGTGAATTAACTTGAAAGAAAATTGGAAATGAAATTGTATGTGTGTGTGTGTGCAAAATAGCATGATTATGGAATGGATATATAGGAGATTTAGTTTGTTTTCTTGCACAAAAGTCACACATGAGGTTAAATGGCTGGTTCCCACATGTAACATCATGTCTAGTGGCTGATCATTGAAGTTTATTGTTGGTATATACCAATAGTAAATACGTATAGAAGCTGGGTATGATACGGTTACATGTACCCTAGATATACTTGTAGAAATTTTGAGGAATCGGAATGAGAATTCAAATATGGACTGGTTTATAAACTCGACCCCAGCCAGGGGCTCTGCCCCTTGGACCCCGCCAGGGGTTGCCACCCCTTGGACCCCGCTTATCGGGGGCGCTGCCCCCGAACCCCCGTCATAATCAAGATAAGTTCAAACAAGTGTGCACTCCACACTTCCCCAAACTTGATCGATATTTATCAAGATTATTTTGGTTACAAATTAATCCCATTACACTTAAATCATATTGGTGACATAGACCACCAACACATTATAGATTGTAAGTATATATGTCAAAGAACGTTACATATAGTTATCGTTTTGAAAACTTAAGTTAGTGGTCTCAAAGTATACTTATAACTAATTGTTGTTAGTTCACAATGAAATGTTAAACCATCCTTAAATCATGTTAAATATGTATAGATATGTACATATACATAATCGTATAATTATCGTGTGTTATATAGTTCGTGATATCATCGGTCAAATTGGACGGTCAAACGTTGTGTGAAACTCTTTTCAAAAACATAAGTCTCAATAGTTTGGATTGCTTATCATGTTGGTAAGGTTTATTTTATGTAAATATTAATCTCATAAGTATAAAACGATCGGAAAAATCCGGGTCGTTACAGGTTGTGTAAAAACTTATTTATTTGAGGAGATTGTCTTTGATAGATAATCTAAATTATGTCATTAAGACCTTTATTCAATAATAAAGGTTATGGTTGTTTTTAAAAACGAATGCAAGATTTGAAAAACGTCTCATATAGAGGTGAAAACCTCGCAAAGAAACCAATTAATATGAAACGTTTATAATTAATATGAACGGGGCATTTCAGTTGGTATCCGAGCGTTGGTCTTAGAGAATCAGAAAATTTTTCATTAGTGTGTCTAACTGATTTTTGATGCATTAGTGAGTCTGGACTTCGACCGTAATTATTTTAAAAATGATTGCTTAATATAATTGTTGGAAACATAAGATTATTAACATATAAATATTATAAGATATATCATTCTCTTAACGTGCCTGCTATTATGTGATAGATGACTTCATCCGATCATATAAGTATCTCTAGTGATTCAGATTTCATTTACTTATCAAGTGATTCGGAGGCTGAGTCAAAGCATACGACTTATGAACCAACGAAAAAGTTAACTTTTGGTGCTACCATTAAAGTGGAAAATTGTTGGGAAAATTGGGAAGATTCACAATTTCCAATAGAGGTTCCAGAAGAAGATCCCGAAGAGGAACCCGAAGAAGAGGATCCTGAAGAAGTTGTGGAAATTACCGAACCACAATGTGATTTTGGAAAATCTTTGGCTATTATACCCGATCCCAAACCCGGTGAACCTATTATGACCCAAAATGTTTGTGATCATCCACCTGAACCACCTAAGAGACCAGTTTATAAAATGACCGCTAGTATAACGACTGTTGGTTTTGCTCCCAAACAATTAGCTGAAAGAACCAATTGGGAGGAATTGGAAAAAGAACTATCCAAACGAAAATCCAAAAGTTTGGCCGAGAAAGAAACAACGTCAACATCTAAGAAATCTCGCCGTTCTTGAACCATCAGCAGCTATCCTGTATTCCATGCATTGTATAATATGTATTATATTGTGTGTTTAAGTTTGTAAGAAAATCCGCAATGTAATTTTCCTTATGATTGTATAATAATAAGAATAAGCATGGAAGGTTTATTATTATTATTACAACTTATTATTACGTAGTAACGTAATAACTTACCATAGTTTTTCATATTAGAATTTTAGTAGTTAATTTGTGTGTTAGCTGCTAAGTATGAACATTATTATAGTTATAAAACGCTAATATGAAGAAAAGGCTTTTATAATAATAAGTTCATATTAAGCTACAAAATACTTTTTGGCTACTTCTAAAATTCTATATGATTAACTCAGTCGGCTATTTTTGAAGGAAATGGCTCCTCCAGCTACTAGACAACAACAATTGAACACAGAAGAACTTCAAGCTTTTGCTGCAAATATGGCTGCAGTGGTGAATGCAATGAACAACAATAATCAATCGGGTTCCAGCAGTGGAGGAAACAATGGCAACTGGGTAGGACGTTCCTACAAAGCTTTTATGGCCTGCAAACCCAATGAGTTTGAAGGAACTGAAGGACCCATTGGACTAAAGCAGTGGACAGAGAAGGTTGAAGCCGTGTTCGCAATTAGCAACTGGGCAGAAGAGGATAAAGTTAAGTATGCCACACATACTTTCAGGGGTACTGCTTTGACATGGTGGAATACCTACATGGATTACGTAGGACAGAATACCGCCTACGCACTTCCATGGTCCGCTTTCAAGCACATGATGACGGAAGAGTACCGTCCCAGAACCAAAATCAACAAGCTCAAGGCAGAGCTTAACGCACTGACAATCTAAGGGTTAGATATCACCACCTACGAGCGACGTTTCAATGAACTAGCTTTAATGTGTCCTGGAGCATTTGAGGACGGAGAAGCAAAAATTGAAGCATTCATAAAAAGGTTGCCGGAACGAATCCAAGAGCATGTAGGTGCTAATGACCCTGCAACAATGCAGAAAGCAAGTCGTATAGCCCACAAATTGATAGGCCAAATTACAGGAAGGATAAAGAAAGAAGCGGCCGAGGAGGCCATAATGAAACAGGGGAAAAGAAAGTGGGAGGAAAGCGGTGATCTGGGTCACCAGTACAACAACAACAATCAAAACAACAATTACAACAACAATCGCAACCACCCCAACAACAACAATAATCGCAACAACAACCGCAACAATAATCGCAACAACCATCCCAATAATAATAACAACAACAACAATCCCAATCACAACAATAACAACAACAAACATCTCAACAACAATAACCCTAACAACAACAACAACGACAACAAAAAGCAAAGGACTATATGCCCAAGGTGTGATACGTTTCATCCGGAATGGTTTTGTAGAGAATTATGTACCAAGTGCAATAGGAATGGCCATATTGCGGCAAAGTGTGAAGTCTACGGACCAAATAGAAACAAAGGAGTAAATAATGCTGGAACAAATATTAACGGCGTTGTTTGCCATGGATGTGGAAAACCGGGCCATACCATAAACCAGTGCAGGAATGGAAATAGACAAGGCCGTGGGAGAGCCTTCAACATTAATGGGGAGAAAGTACAGGAAGACCCGGAGCTTGTTACGGGTACATTTCTTATCAACAATACACCTTCTTATGTTTTATTTGATTTGGGTGCCGATAGAAGTTATATGAGTAGAGAATTTTGTGCCAAATTAAATGGCCCGATAGAAGTTATATGAGTAGAGAATTTTGTGCCAAATTAAATTGCCCATTAACGCCTTTGGATAAACAGTGTATAGTTGAAGTAGCAAACGGTAAACTAATTAAGGTTGATAAAATTTGCCGAAATCGAAAAATTAGTTTAGTTAGCGAAACGTTTGCAATTGATTTAATACCGGTGGAATTGGGAAGCTTCAACGTAATTATTGGAATGGACTGGATGTCCAAGGTGAAAGCCGAAGTTGTTTGTCATGAGAAGGCGATTCGCATTCCAAGAGAAAATGGGTTACCCTTAATGGTGTTCGGAGAAAAGGGTAATGCCAAATTAAATCTTATTAGTAGTTTGAAGGCACGCAAACTAATAAGAAAAGGTTGCTATGCCGTACTAGCACACGTCGAGAAGGTTGAAAAAGAAGAAAAGAAAATCGATGACGTTCTCGTTGCAAGAGAATTTCCTGAGGTGTTTCCGGACGAATTACCGGGACTACCTCCACACTGATCCGTTGAATTCCAATTAGATCTTGTACCAGGAGCCGCACCAATAGCTCGTGCTCCATATAGACTTGCGCCCACCGAAATGAAAGAATTACAAAGTCAGCTACAAGAATTATTAGAACGTGGTTTTATCAGACCGAGTACGTCACCATGGGGAGCTCCAATTTTGTTCGTTAAAAAGAAAGATGGGTCTTTTCGCATGTGTATTGATTACCGTGAGCTGAACAAAGTAACCATCAAAAACCAATACCCTTTACCCCGAATCGACGATCTATTTGATCAACTCCAAGGTTCGAGCGTATACTCCAAAATCGACTTAAGGTCAGGTTATCATCAACTGAGGGTTAAAGAAGCCAATATACCGAAAACATCCTTCAGAACTCGTTATGGCCACTACAAATTCATGGTTATGCCATTCGGTTTAACCAATGCACCCACAGTTTTCATGGACCTCATGCACCGAGTATGTAGTCCATATTTAGATAAGTTTGTTATTGTCTTTATTGATGACATCCTTATATATTTGAAGAATAACCAAGAACACGAACAACACTTGAGACTCGTGTTAGAACTGTTAAGAAAAGAACAACTTTATGCTAAGTTCTCTAAATGTACTTTTTGGTTAAATGAAGTACAATTTCTTGGCCACGTAGTCAGTAGTAATAGAATCAAAGTTGATCCCGCCAAGATTGAAGCCATCAAAAATTGGGAGACCCCAAAAACTCCAACGCAAATACGTCAATTTTTGGGTTTAGCCGGATATTATAGGAGATTTATTCAAGATTTCTCCCGAGTAGCCAAACCTTTAACCGCATTGACACATAAGGGGAAGAAGTATGAATGGACTTCCGAACAAGAGGGTGCCTTCCAATTGTTGAAAAAGAAGTTGACTACGGCACCTATTTTATCGTTACCTGACAGAATAGAAGATTTTGTTATTTACTGCGATGCATCAAGAATGGGTTTTGGGTGTGTTCTTATGCAACGGAAGAAGGTGATTGCATATGCTTCTCGACAACTCAAAATTCATGAACAAAACTACACCACACACGATCTGGAATTGGGCGCCATTTTTTTTGCATTAAAGATGTGGAGACATTATCTATATAGGGTCAAGTTCATCATATACACTGACCACAAAATTCTCCAACATATTTTAAATCAAAAGCAACTAAATATGAGGCAGCGTAGGTGGGTTGATCTGCTAAATGATTATGATTGTGAAATCCGTTACCACCCGGGGAAAGCAAATGTGGTAGCCGATGCCTTGAGTTGAAAGGAAAGAGAACCTATTCGAGTAAAAGCTATGAACATGATTATTCATACTAATCTTACTACTCGAATAAAAGAGGCACAGCAGGAGGTTTTGAAGGAAGGAATTTTTGGAAGGTAAATACCCAAAGGATTAGAAAAACAGCTTAATATTCAGGAAGACGGAACCAGGTATTTAGTTGAAAGAATTTGGGTACCAAGGAATGGGGATTTGAGGAAAGTGGTACTAGATGAAGCACATAAAACCAGATATTCAATACATCCCGGAGCTGGGAAAATGTACCAAGACCTCAAGAGAAACTTTTGGTGGCCAGGAATGAAGGATGATATAGCCATATATGTAGGAGCATGTTTGACTTGTTCTAAAGTCAAAGCTGAGCATCAGAAACCATCGGGTCTACTCCAACAACCTGAAATCCCAGAATGGAAATGGGAAAACATTACCATGGATTTCATTGCTAAGTTACCGAGAACCGTAGGTGGTTATGATATGATTTGGGTAATAGTCGATCGTCTTACTAAGTCAGCACACTTTTTGCCAATAAAATAAGAGGATGGTATAGAGAAATTAGCACGATTATATCTGAAAGAAGTTGTTTCTAGACATGGTATACCAATCTCTATTATCTCTGATCGTGATAGCAAATTTACTTCTAGATTCTGGCAGGCATTACATGAAGCGTTGGGAACTCGTCTAGATTTACGTACTGCATATCATCCACAAACTAATGGGCAAAGTGAAAGGACAATTCAGACACTCGAAGACATGCTACGAGCATGTGTTATTGATTTTGGAAGCAGTTGGGATCGACATCTACCATTAGCTGAGTTTTCCTACAACAACAGCTATCATTCTAGTATTGAGGCGGCACCATTCGAGGCACTTTATGGGAGGAAGTGCAGGTCTCCGATTTGTTGGAGTGATGTGGGGGAAAAACAGATTACAGGTCTGAAAATTATCCAGGAAACTACCGACAAGGTCATTCAGATTCAGCAACGATTGAAAACAGCCCGGAGTCGGTAAAAGAGCTACGCGGATGTTAGAAGGAAACCTTTAGAGTTTGAGGAGGGTGATATGGTTATGCTTAAGGTATCACCTTGGAAAGGTGTTATTCATTTTGGAAAGCGAGGGAAATTGAGCCCAAGATACATTGGGCCATTCAAGATCGAAAAACGCATTGGGCCGGTGTCCTATCGACTTGAACTACCTCCACAATTAGAAAAGATTCACAACACCTTTCATGTTTCGAACCTGAAGAAATGCCTAGCTACCGAAGATCTCATTATCCCATTAGCAGAAATTAAGATTGACGAGAAACTAAATTTCGTCGAAGAACCCGTCGAAATTATGGATCGTGAGGTCAAACGACTCAAACAAAGTAAGATATCAATCGTTAAGGTTCGGTGGAATGCTCGTAGAGGACCTGAATTCACTTGGGAACGAGAAGACCAAATGAAGCTGAAGTACCCACATTTGTTTTCCGATATCGCACGTTAACTAGGTACTATTCTAAATTTCGGGACGAAATTTAATTTAACGGGTGTGTAATGTAACGACCCGAATTTTTCCGCTAATATATTGAAGATTAATATTTACATAATTAAATGTTTCTAACATGTTAAACAATCAAACTTGTCAAGATATATTGATTTGGAATGGATTTCATGCAAATGTTTGACCACCTAGTCTGTCTGACGATTTATGAACATCATAATTTGAAATAATTATATAATGATGTATATATGGATATAGATATATATATATATATATATATATATATATATATATATATATATATATATATATATATATATATATATATATATATATATACTTATAATTTGTTAAAATGATATTTAAGTATCTCATTATATATAATAACAACTGGTTATATACATAAAATGAGATTACTAACTTAAAGACTTCAAGACTATATACATATATATAACGATTAACGTTGTAATAACTTCTAAATTAAAATGTATGTATATGTATTGTATTAATATGTATTAATACACTTTTAAAAGACTTAATAATATATATCAATATATTTATACTCAATAAAGATAGCTATACTCATTTTCTCATTCAATTTTATCAAGAATCCTATTCGTATTCATACTGTATTTATACCCGTATAATACCCAGCTTCTATACGTATTTATTATGGGTATATACATACCAAATCATTGATCTTAGAAGCCCTCAATTAGTTGTGAGACATGTATAAACATGATGTATACTTGTGGGAACCATGGCTTGGAAACTAGTATGACTAAATGCATAAAATTACAAACCATGGAGCCATGTTGTTGTCCCCATTTTGATGCCAACATGTAGGATAAATAACCATCCATTTCATTCCAATTAACTACATCATTTTACCCTCTAAACACATACTCAAACACTCTCTCAAACCTCCATTCAATTCAGCAAATATTGGTCTCATAATCCAAGTTATAATCATCATAACAAAGCTTGATCAAGAACACTTCAAGAATTCCAAGGCATCAAGGGTATCTTTGAACTCAAGATATTCTCCTTATTTCTCTAGAAACTTTACTCATTTGATTTGAGGCAGTAACCTTATTCATAATCTTATTCGATTTGTATTCATATAGCTATCTTATTTTGAGTTATAACTAATAACAACAAAAACATAGTTTAGATTATTTCTAAACTTGTTTGCAAATAAACTTAATCCTTCTAACTTGACTTTTAAAATACTTCAACACATGTATTATGACAGTATGTCAAGCTAACATAAGGATATAAAACTTGTAAACATGAAGAACACCTTAAAATCGAATATATGCCGTCTTAGTCGAACGGGGGCTGTTTTGGGTTTAATTTTAAAAAAACCTATCTTAAACTTTGAATTAAAAGATTTCCTTTGGTGAAAAATCTTATTTTATATGGATATGAAATATATACAAAATCCATGGTTAAACTCAAAGTGGAAGTATGTTTTTCAAAAAGGGTCATCAAGATGTCGTTCTTACGACGGATATGACTATCTTCTCTTATTTGACACCTAAGCTGTATTTTCAACTATAAACCTACACTTTTTCTGTTAATATTAATAATGTTGAGTTCGATACGAAACCATGGTAACTCGAATCACTCAAAACGGATTTGTAACGAAGAAATTATGGGTAAAACAAAATTGGATATTTTTCTTAATTTTTAGCTACGGACATGATTTATAAAAATGGATGCTAACCTTATCCTAGCTAACTTACCTTGTATCCTATATGTATTTATACATGTCTTGTTCTCGAACTTATGGAAATACAATTTATAATAGTCGTGATTAAGTTCTACGAAAATATATTATAGTCTTAATCAAGATCGTAAGGCACCATATATATATGACTTGATCACCGTGGACTCGTATACAAAGTTTTGACATATCATTTTGACTTATTCTATATATATATTATTGGAACAAACTATTAGACACCATTGGCAGTAATCTCGAGTTAGCTGTGGGACAAAGTGGATTCCAAAATATTATATACTTTGAGTTGTGATCGAGCCTGAGACATGTATACAATGGGTCGCGGATTGCTTCAGACAATATACATATTATGTGTCTTATTATATTAAGACATAATATTATAGTGTTAGTGAATTCTAACACAATATACACATTTATATTTATACTGTTGGACTATTGGAATACGAACGTTGGACTACTAACAATGGACAATTAAAATTATCACAAGTATCATAAGTATGGAATATTAATTTTATATATATATATATATATAAATATATATATATATATATATATATATATATATATATATATATATATATATAAAATTAATATTCCATACTTATGATATATATATATATATATATATATATATATATATCTTGACACAAGAATATTATTATTAGGTTCTCGAATTTGTCAAAAGGCCAAGTCTTATCACCATCTATTCGGAAATCATCACAATTGAGTTATAGTCGCATTTTTACTATCTAAATTATTTTGGGATGAGAATACATGCAAATTTATAAATGTTTTACAAAATAAGCACAAGTTCATGAAACTACATTCTACGATTGTTTTGTTATACTGGATATCTGTACTTATTATTATTATTATTATTATTATTATTATTATTATTATTATTATTATTATTATTATTATTATTATTATTATTATGCTTGGTAACCTAAGAATTAGTGAAAAACACTAATTGACGCGAATCCTAAAGGTAGATCTACGGGCACCAACCACCCCCATTTTCGAATAGTGGAAATGCTTTAGTACTTCGAAGGGTTCTTGTCATACATTTGAATAGTGGAATGTATGATGCCATATATCTTAAGCGCTGTATGTTAAGGTCGGTTACCAGGCGACTCATCGTATGAATAATTTTTGCAGTTGTAATGATCCTGCGCATTTAATTAAATGAAATCTTGTGGCTTATTAAATGTTATGATTATTATATAGAAATTAAACCTATGACTCACCAACATTTTTGTTGACGTTTTAAGCATGTTTATTCTCAGGTGAATATTAAAAATGCTTCCGCTGTCGTATGCCAACCCAAGGTCAAGATTTGGAGTTGGCATAATTGTTTATATTGTTTAAACTTGCATTCGGAGTATTTGTTGTAATATATTTGATCATCTTGTAATGGGTTGTGTAAAAACTTATTTATTTGAGAAGATTGTCTTTGATAGAACGGGGCATTTCATCTTACTTCCCGACGAAGTAAAAATCTGTGAAAGTGAGTTATAGTCCCACTTTTAAAATCTAATATTTTGGGATGAGAATACATGCAGTTTTATAAATGTTTTACGAAATAGACACACGTAATTGAAACTACATTATATGGGTGAATGATCGAAGCCGAATATGCCCCTTTTGGTTGGTTACCTAAGAATTAGTAAACCGATCTACTAATTGACGCGAATCCTAAAGATAGATCTATTGGGTCTAACGAACCCCATCCAAAGTACCGGATGCTTTAGTACTTCGAATTCGTTTTTATCATGTCCGAAGGATTTCCCGGAATGATAGGGGATATTCTTATATGCATCTTGTTAATGTCGGTTACCAGGTGTTCACCATATGAATGATTTTTATCTCTATGTATGGGATGTATATTGAAATATGAAATCTTGTGGTCTATTATTATGATTTGATAATATATAGGTTAAACCTATAACTCACCAACATTTTTGTTAACGTTTTAAGCATGTTTATTCTCAGGTGATTATTAAGAGCTTCCGCTGTTGCATACTAAAATAAGGACAAGATTTGGAGTCCATGCTTGTATGATATTATGTAAAAACTGCATTCAAGAAACTTATTTTTGATGTAATATATTCTTATTGTAAACCATTATGTAATGGTCGTGTGTAAATGGTATATTTTAGATTATCATTATTTTATAATCTACGTAATACTTTTTAAACCTTTATAGATAAAATAAAGGTTATGGTTGTTTTAAAAATGAATGCAGTCTTTGAAGAACGTCTCATATAGAGGTCAAACCTCGAGACAAAATCAATTAATATGGAATGTTTATAATCAATATGAACGGGACATTTCAGTTGGTATCCGATCGTTGGTCTTAGAGAACTAGAAATTTGTATTAGTGTGTCTTATCGAGTTTGTTAGGATACATTAGTGAGTCTGGACTTCGACCGTGTTTTCTTTAAAAACGATTGCTTAACACTTTTGTTGGAAACTATATATTATTAACATATAAATATTATGTGATATATTAACCTCTTAATGTGTTTGATATTGTGTGATAGATGTCTACCACTAGTACAAATCCCATCGATTCACCTAATAATAATGAAGAGTCGAATATATTTTGGGAAGATTCACAAATTCCCGAAGAAGAACCGGAAGAGGAGGAACCGGAAGAGGAGGAACTGGAAGAAGAAGAGGTTCTGGATAAAGAAATATTGATACCTATAGTAAATCGATTAAATAAAAGAAAATCCTCAACCAACGGACTAAAGTTAATAATGGTCAATGGTGTTTCCGCCGAGGAAGCAAAATATTGGGAAGATTACCAATTTTCCGATGAATCGGATCCCGGTGAGGATTCCGATGATGTTATAGAAATTACCTCGACCTAATTTAATAAAGTGAAAGAAAATAATAAGGGAAAAGGTATGAAAATAGAGAAACCCGATTCCAACCCCGATGAACTTTATATGTATCAGCAACATCCGTATTTCCTAAAATGTAACAATGACCCGGGAACCTCTAAACCACCAGGTTTTTCTAAACCATTGTGGAAAATGACGGCTCATATTAGAGGAACACCATATATTCCTAGAAAATTAGAAAAACGAACCAATTCTGAAGAAGAAGAAACCAGTGATTCAGATTAGAGGGTTGTAATCATGTTGTGTATTATATGTATTGTAGTGTGCTTGTACTTTTATGTTCTATTTAAAAATTTCTTGTATTGTTTATTAATTATCTTTTACGAATCTAATCCTTGTCTATTTTATAGTATAAAAACAAAATGGATGTTAAGGATAGACTACTGAATATTTTAGAAGACCTACCAGATGATATGATTGAGGAAATCTTGTCTAGAGTCGGTCAGAATTTATCAGCACATTTAGTCGGGGGCGAAATTAACTTGTCAAATATTTGAAAGACTTTCCAAAAATGCCTTAGTTTATAAAAGGCTTTCCTTTGATAGGTGGGGTATATTACATTGGGGAGACCGTAAGTTACGCTGTGTTTTCTTTAAAGCGTTAAATGCGGGGAACCCAAATGCAATTTTACGCTACGGGTTGAGAACCTATTTTGACTCAACATATCCCAACATAGGATTTCGTGAGTTAGAAAGAGCTTCTAACATGCAACATAAAGAAGCATGTTATGCTTACGGGTTAATAATGTTCGCTTCTCATCAAATTGAGAAAAAGAACATTGGGTTGCAACTTTTAAATAAAACGTTCCCACAAGTGACGGACTCGGTTGGTGAGATGAGAAACAAGGTTTTTATATTATTACGGGGCTGTTGGACATTATGAAACCCTCGTCCTTTTGATGACATTACAACATGCTGCCTAGCCAATGGTCATAACGGTTATTTTCCACAAGACCAAGGATGGGAAGTCGTCTTAGTAAAACCAGAATGCATGACTTGTTTTTGGACTTATGAATTACGTGTCTTTATTTCCTTTGCTGAACAACTTGCGTATTAACTAGATTTATCTTCAAAACTTTCCTGTATCAAAGTGTACAATATTTCATGTTATATGTAATATAGCGAAGTTGTAAGTTTGAAGAATATTTGTATGTGATATTTTATTATAATCAGTTTTTCATATGGAATTGTAGTAGTTGAATTGTATATTAGCTACTAAGTATGAACTTAACGGGTAGGTAGTACCCGAATTTAAACTTATAAAACACTAATATGAAGAAAAAGCTTTTATAAATGAGTTCATATTATGCTACGAAATACTATTGACTACTCTTAATATTCTGTATGATTAACTCGATTCAGTTGGCTATTTTGAAGAAAATGGCACCGACTACTCGACACACCATGAATATGAGTGAAGAGGAATTTCGTACCTTTCTTGCTGCAAACATAGCCGCGGTACAGGCTGAGCTACATACCAACAATAACTCTGAATCTAGCAATGCAGCTAACGACACAAGAAATCGTGTAGGATGCTCCTACAAAGAATTCACTGCCTGCAAACCTTTAGAATTTGATGGAACCGAAGGACCAATTGGATTGAAACGGTGGACCGAGAAAGTCGAATCGGTGTTTGCCATAAGTAAGTGTACTGAAGAGGATAAAGTTAAGTATGCTACGCATACCTTCACAGGTACGGCGCTAACATTGAAATATCTCATTCATATTGATTATAAACGTTCCATATTAATTGATTTCGTCACGAGGTTTTGACCTCTACATGAGACGTTTTTCAAAGACTGCATTCATTTTTAAAACAATCATAACCTTTATTTTATCTATAAAGGTTTAAAAAGCATTACGTAGATTATCAAATAATGATAATCTAAAATATACCGTTTACATACGACCGTTACATAATGGTTTACAATAAGAATATATTACATCAAAAATAAGTTTCTTGAATGCAGTTTTTGCATAATATCATACAAGCATGGACTTCAAATCTTGTCCTTATTTTAGTATGCAACAGCGGAAGCTCTTAATAATCACCTGAGAATAAACATGCTTAAAACGTCAACAAAAAATGTTGGTGAGTTATAGGTTTAACCTATATATTATCAAATCATAATAATAGAC
Source organism: Rutidosis leptorrhynchoides (assembly GCF_046630445.1). NCBI lineage: Eukaryota > Viridiplantae > Streptophyta > Magnoliopsida > Asterales > Asteraceae > Rutidosis > Rutidosis leptorrhynchoides. The sequence continues at coordinate 174,426,141 of NC_092333.1, forward strand.
CACAAGATTTCGTATTTCAATATACATCCCATACATAGAGATAAAATTCATTCATATGGTGAACACCTGGTAACAGACATTAACAAGATGCATATAAGAATATCCCCTATCATTCCGGGAAATCCTTCGGACATGATAAAAACGAATTCGAAGTACTAAAGCATCCGGTACTTTGGATGGGGTTTGTTAGGCCCAATAGATCTATTTTTAGGATTCGCGTCAATTAGTAGATCGGTTTACTAATTCTTAGGTTACCAAGCAAAAGGGGCATATTCGTCTTCGATCATTCACCCATATAATGTAGTTTCAATTACTTGTGTCTATTTCGTAAAACATTTATAAAACTGCATGTATTCTCATCCCAAAATATTAGATTTTAAAAGTGGGACTATAACTCACTTTCACAGATTTTTACTTCGTCGGGAAGTAAGACTTGGTCACTGGTCGATTCACGAACCTATAACAAATATGTACATATATATCAAAGTATGTTCAAAATATATTTACAACACTTTTAATACATTTTGATGTTTTAAGTTTATTAAGTCAGCTGTCCTCGTTAGTAACCTATAACTAGTTGTCCACAGTTAGATGTACAGAAATAAATCGATATATATTATCTTGAATCAATCCACGACCCAGTGTATACACATCTTAGGCTAGATCACAACTCAAAGCATATATATTTTTGGAATCAACCTCAACCCTGTATAGCTAACTCCAACATTACTGCATATAGAGTGTCTATGGTTGTTCCAAATAATATATATACATGGGTCGATATGATATGTCAAAACATTTGCATATGTGTCTATGGTATCCCAAGATTACATAATATATTAGAATACATGTATAATACATTATAAGTTAGCTAGGATATAATTAATATAGATTTGTTACCAATTTTCACGTAGCTACAACAAGCAAAAATATCCAATCTTGTTTTACCCATAACTTATTCGTTTTAAATCCGTTTTGAGTGAATCAAATTGCTATGGTTTCATATTGAACTCTATTTTATGAATCTAGACAGAAAAAGTATAGGTTTATAGTCAGAAATATAAGTTACAAGTCGTTTTTGTAAAGGTAGTCATTTCAGTCGAAAGAACGACGTCTAGATGACCATTTTGGAACACATACTTCCACTTTGAGTTTAACCATAATTTTTGGACATAGTTTCATGTTCATAATAAAAATCATTTTTCCATAAGGACAACTTTTAAATAAAAGTTTATCATAGTTTTTAATTAACTAACCCAAAACAGCCCGCGGTGTTGCTACGTCGGCGTATATCCGGTTTTACGGTGTTTTTCGTGTTTTCAGGTTTTAAATCATTAAGTTAGCATATCATATAGATGTATAACATGTGTTAAGTTTATTTTAAAAGTCAAGTTAGAAGGATTAACTTTTGTTTACGAACAAGTTTAGAATTAACTAAACTATGTTCTAGTGATTACATGTTCAAATCTTCGAATAAGATAGTTTTATATGTATGAATCGAATGATGTTATGAACATAATTACTACCTCAATTTTAGTAGGTAAACCTACTGGAAGTGACAAGAAATGATCTAGCTTCAAAGGATCTTGGATGGCTTGAAAGTTCTTGAAGTAGAATCATGACACGAAAACAAGTTCAAGTAAGATTTCCACTCAAAATAAGATTGTTATAGTTATAGAAATTGAATCAAAGTTTGAATATGAGTATTACCTTGTATTAGAAAGATATATTACTGTAAATAAGAAATATTTCTTGAGGTTGGATGATCACTCTACAAGATTGGAAGTAAGCTAGCAAACTTGGAAGTATTCTTGATTTTATGAAACTAGAACTTGTAGAATTTATGAAGAACACTTAGAACTTGAAGATAGAACTTGAGAGAGATCAATTAGATGAATAAAATTGAAGAATGAAAGTGTTTGTAGGTGTTTTTGGTCATTGGTATATGGATTAGATATAAAGGATGTGTAATTTTGTTTACATGAAAATAAGTCATGAATGATTAATCATATTTTTGTAATTTTATGAGATATTTCATGCTAGTTGCCAAATTATGGTTCCCACATGTGTTAGGTAACTCACATGGGCTACTAAAAGCTGATCATTAGAGTGTATATACCAATAGTACATACATCTAAAAGTTGTGTATTGTACGAGTACGAATACGGGTGCATACGAGTAGAATTGTTGATGAAACTAAACGAGGATGTAATTGTAAGCATTTTTGTTAAGTAGAAGTATTTTGATAAGTGTCTTGAAGTCTTTCAAAAGTGTATGAATACATATTAAAACACTACATGTATATACATTTTAACTGAGTCGTTAAGTCATCGTTAGTCGTTACATGTAAATGTTGATTTGAAACCTTTAAGTTAACGATCTTGTTAAATGTTGTTAACCCAATGTTTATTATATCTAATGAGATATTAAATTATTATATTATCATGATATTATGATATATTAATATATCTTAATATGATATATATATATATACATTTAAATGTCGTTACAACGATAATCGTTACATATATGTCTCGTTTCGAAATCATTAAGTTAGTAGTCTTGTTTTTACATATGTAGTTCATTGTTAACACACTTAATGAAATGTTTACTTATCATTTATCATGATTAAACATAGTGTATCAATATCTTAATATGATTCATAAGTATTTAGTAAGACATTGTTATAACGATAATCGTTATATATATCGTTTCGAATTTCTTAATTCAATAAACTCAATTTTATGTATATAACTCATTGTTAAAATACCTAATGAGATACTTACTTATCATAATATTATTTTAACTATATATATAATCATATATACGTCATCATATAGTTTTTACAAGTTTTAACGTTCGTGAATCACCGGTCAACTTGGGTGGTCAAATGTCTATATGAAACCTATTTCAATTAATCATGTCTTAAGAAGTTTGATTGCTTAACATGTTGGAAATACTTAATCATGTAAATATAAATTTCATTTAATATATATAAACATGGAAAAGTTCGGGTCACTACAGTACCTACCCGTTAAATAAATTTCGTCCCGAAATTTTAAGCAGTTGGAGGTGTTGACGTATCTTCTGGAAATAAGTGCGGGTATTTCTTCTTCATCTGATCTTCTCGTTCCCAGGTGAACTCGGGTCCTCTACGAGCATTCCATCGAACCTGAACAATTGGTATCTTGTTTTGTTTAAGTCTTTTAACCTCACGATCCATTATTTCGACGGGTTCTTCGATGAATTTAGTTTTTCGTTGATTTAGATTTCATCTAATGGAATAGTGAGATCTTCTTTAGCAAAACATTTCTTCAAATTCGATACGTGGAAAGTGTTATGTACAGCCGCGAGTTGTTGAGATAACTCAAGTCGGTAAGCTACTGGTCCGACACGATCAATAATCTTGAATGGTCCAATATACCTTGGATTTAATTTCCCTCGTTTACCAAATTGAACAACGCCTTTCCAAGGTGCAACCTTAAGCATGACCATCTCTCCAATTTCAAATTCTATATCTTTTCTTTTAATGTTGGCGTAGCTCTTTTGTCGACTTTGGGCGGTTTTCAACTGTTGTTGAATTTGGATGATCTTCTCTGTAGTTTCTTGTATTATTTCCGGAACTGTAATCTGTCTATCCCCTACTTCACTCCAACAAATCGGAGACCTGCACTTTCTACCATAAAGTGCTTCAAACGGCGCCATCTCAATGCTTGAATGGTAGCTGTTGTTGTAGGAAAATTCTGCTAACGGAAGGTGTCGATCCCAACTGTTTTCGAAATCAATAACACATGCTCGTAGCATGTCTTTAAGTATTTGTATCGTCCTTTCGCTCTGCCCATCAGTTTGTGGATGATAAGCAGTACTCATATCTAGACGAGTTACTAATGCTTGCTGTAATGTCTGCCAGAATCGTGAAATAAATCTTCCATCCCTATCAGAGATAATAGAGATTGCTATTCCATGTCTGGAGACGACTTCCTTCAAATACAGTCGTGCTAACTTCTCCATTTTTTCATCTTCTCTTATTGGCAGGAAGTGTGCTGATTTGGTGAGACGATCAACTATTACCCAAATAGTATCAAAACCACTTGCAGTCCTTGGCAATTTAGTGATGAAATCCATGGTAATGTTTTCCCATTTCCATTCCGGGATTTTGGGTTGTTGAAGTAGACCTGATGGTTTTTGATGCTCAGCTTTGACCTTAGAACATGTCAAACATTCTCCTACGTATTTAGCAACATCGGCTTTCATACCCGGCCACCAAAAATGTTTCTTGAGATCCTTGTACATCTTCTCCGTTCCAGGATGTATTGAGTATCTGGTTTTATGAGCTTCTCTAAGTACCATTTCTCTCATATCTCCAAATTTTGGTACCCAAATCCTTTCAGCCCTATACCGGGTCCCGTCTTCCCGAATATTAAGATGCTTCTCCGATCCTTTGGGTATTTCATCCTTTAAATTTCCCGCTTTTAAAACTCCTTGTTGCGCCTCCTTTATTTGAGTAGTAAGGTTATTGTGAATCATTATTTTCATAGATTTTACTCGAATGGGTTCTCTGTCCTTCCTGCTCAAGGCATCGGCTACCACATTTGCCTTCCCCGGGTGGTAACGAATCTCAAAGTCGTAATCATTCAACAATTCAATCCACCTACGCTGCCTCATGTTCAGTTGTTTCTGATTAAATATGTGTTGAAGATTTTTGTGGTCGGTATATATAATACTTTTGACCCCATATAAGTAGTGCCTCCAAGTCTTTAATGCAAAAACAATTGCGCCTAATTCCAAGTCATGCGTCGTATAATTCTGCTCGTGAATCTTCAATTGTCTAGACGCATAAGCAATTACCTTCGTTCGTTGCATTAATACACAACCGAGACCTTGCTTTGAGGCGTCACAATATATCACAAAATCATCATTCCCTTCAGGTAATGACAATATAGGTGCCGTAGTTAACTTTTTCTTCAACAATTGAAACGCTTTTTCTTGTTCATCCTTCCATTCAAATTTCCTCCCTTTATGCGTTAATGCAGTCTAGGGTTTTGCTATTTTAGAAAAATCTTGGATGAATCTCCTGTAATAACCAGCTAGCCCTAAAAATTGGCGTATGTGTTTCGGAGTTTTCGGGGTTTCCCACTTTTCAACGGTTTCAATCTTTGCTGGATCCACCTGAATACCTTCTTTGTTCACTATGTGACCGAGAAATTGAACTTCTTCCAACCAAAATGCACACTTTGAAAACTTAGCGTACAGTTTTTCTTTCCTTAACAACTCTAGCACTTTTCTCAAGTGTTCTTTGTGCTCTTGATCATTCTTCGATTAAATAAGTATGTCATCGATGAAAACAATGACAAACTTGTCAAGATATGGCCCACACACTCGGTTCATGAGGTCCATGAACACATCTGGTGCGTTAGTCAATCCAAATGGCATAACCATAAACTCGTAATGACCGTAACGCGTCCTAAAAGCAGTCTTTGGAATATCATCCTCCTTCACCCGCATTTGATGATATCCAGAACGTAAATCGATCTTCGAATAAATAGACGAGCCTTGTAGTTGATCAAATAAGTCGTTGATTCTCGGTAGTGGGTAGCGGTTCATGATGGTAAGTTTGTTCAACTCTCGGTAGTCGATACACAGCCTGAATGTACCATCTTTCTTCTTGACAAACAAAACAGGAGCTCCCCACGGTGATGTGCTTGGTCGAATGAAACCACGCTCTAAAAGTTCTTGTAATTGGCTTTGAAGTTCCTTAATTTCACTAGGTGCGAGTCTGTATGTAGCACGAGCTATTGGTGCAGCTCCTGGTACAAGGTCTATTTGAAATTCAACGGATCGGTGTGGAGGTAGTCCCGGTAATTCTTTTGGAAATACATCGGGAAATTCTCTTACGACGGGAATATCATTGATGTTCTTTTCTTCGGAATTGACTTTCTCGACGTGTGCTAGCACAGCATAGCAACCTTTTCTTATTACTAATAAGATTTAACTTCGCGTTGCTCTTTTCTCCGTACACCATTAAGGGTTTTCCTTTTTCTCGTATAATGCGAATTGCATTTTTATAACAAACGATCTCTGCTTTCACTTCTTTCAACCAGTCCATACCGATTATCACATCAAAACTCCCTAACTTTACTGGTATCAAGTCAATCTTGAATGTTTCGCTAACCAGTTTAATTTCTCGATTCCGACATATATTATCTGCTGAAATTAATTTACCATTTGCTAATTCGAGTAAAAATTTACTATCCAAAGGCATCAATGGGAAACTTAATTTAGCACAAAATTCTCTACTCATATAGCTTCTATCTGCACCTGAATCAAATAAAACATAAGCAGATTTTTCGTCAATAAGAAACGTACCCGTAACAAGCTCCGGGTCTTCCTGTGCTTCTGCCGCATTAATATTGAAAACTCTTCTACAGCCCTGCCCATTAGTATTCCCCTGATTCGGACAATTTCTAATAATGTGGCCCGGTTTTCCACATTTATAACAAACAGCGTTGGTATTACTTGCTCCGACACTATTCGTTTCGGCATTACTTGTTCCGGCATTATTTGCTCCCTTAGTTCTGTTAAACTTTGGTCCATAGACCTCACACTTTGTTGCGCTATGACCATTTCTTTTACACCTATTGCAAAATGTCGTGCAAAACCCCTGGTGATTTTGTTCACACCTATGACATGACTGTTTTTGGTTTTTGTTGCCGTTGTTGTTATTGAGGTTGTTTTTGGGATTCTTATTGTTATTGAAACGGTTATTGTAGTTGTTGTTGTTGTTGGGATGTTTGTTGTAGTTATTGTTAGGATTGCGGTTATTGTTGCGATTGTTGTTGCGGTTGTTGGGATAGTTGTTGCGATTGTGGTTGTAATTGTTATTGTTGTTGTACTGGTGACTCTTGTCGCCGTTTTCCTCCCACTTCCTCTTGAGTTGTTTCGTATTGGCTTCTTCGGCCGCCTGCTCTTTAATTCTTCCCTCAATCTGATTTATGAGTTTATGAGCCATTCGACTTGCCTTCTGTATAGAAGCGGGCTCGTGTGAACTTACATCTTCTTGAATCCTTACTAGTAACCCTTTTACAAACACGTCGATCTTCTCTTCTTCATCTTCGAATGCTCCCGGACACAATAGGCACAACTCTGTGAATCGTCATTCATATGTGATAACGTCGAACCCTTGTGTTCGTAACTCTCTAAGTTCTGCCTTGAGTTTATTGACTTCGTTTCTAGGACGGTACTGCTCGTTCATCAATTGCTTGAATGCCAACCACGGTAGTGCGTAAGAAGCATTTTGTCCTACCTGTTCAAGATAGGTGTTCCACCATGTTAACGCAGTATCTGTGAAGGTATGCGTAGCGTACTTAACTTTGTCCTCTTCAGTACACTTACTTATGGCAAACACCGATTCGACTTTCTCGGTCCACCGTTTCAATCCAATTGGTCCTTCGGTTCCATCAAATTCCAAAGGTTTGCAGGCAGTGAATTCTTTGTAGGTGCATCCTACACGATTTCTTGCACCGTTAGCTGCATTGCTAGATTCAGCGTTATTGTTGGTATGTAGCGCATCCTGTACTGCGGCTATGTTTGCAGTAAGAAAGGTACGAAATTCCTCTTCGTTCATATTCATGGTGTGTCGAGTGGTCGGTGCCATTTCCTTCAAAATAGACAACTGAATCGAGTTAATCATACAGAATATTAAGAGTAGTCAATAGTATTTCGTAGCATAATATGAACTCATTTATAAAAGCTTTTTCTTCATATTAGAGTTTTATAAGTTTAAATTCGGGTACTACCTACCCGTTAAGTTCATACTTAGTAGCTAATATACAATTCAACTACTACAATTCCATATGAAAAACTGATTATAATAATATATCACATACAAATATTCTTCAAACTTACAACTTCGCTATATTACATATAACATGAAATATAGTACACTTTGATACAGGACAGTTTTGAAGATAAACCTAGTTAATACGAAAGTTGTTCAGCAAAGGAAATAAAGACACGTAATTCATAAGTCCAGAAACAAGTCATGCATTCTGGTTTTACTAAGACGACTTCCCATCCTTGGTCTTGTGGAAAATAACCGTTATGACCATTGGCTAGGCAGCATGTTGTAACGTCGTCAAAAGGACGAGGGTTTCGTAATGTCCAACAGCCCCGTAATAATCTAAAAATCTTGTTTCTCACCCCAACTACTGAATCCGTCACTTGTGGAAAGGTTTTATTTAAAAGTTACAATCCGATGTTCTTTTTCTCACTTTGGTAAGAAGTGAACATCATTAACCCATAAGCATAACATGCTTCTTTATGTTGCATGTTAGAAGCTCTTTCTAATTCACGAAATCCTATGTTGGGATATGTTGAGTCAAAATAGGTTCTTAACCCGTAGCGTAAAGTTGCATTTGGGTTCCCCGCATTTAATGCTTTAAAGAAAACACGGCGTAACTTACGGTCTCCCCAATGTGATATACCCCACCTATCAAAGGAAAGCCTTTTATAAACTAAGGCATTTTATGAAAGTCTTTCAAATGTTTGACAAGTTAATTTCGCCATAACTAAATGTGCTGATGAATTCTGACCAACTCTAGACCAGATTTCCTCAATCATATCCTCTGGTAGGTCTTCTAAAATATTCGGTTGTCTACCCTTAACGTCCATTTTGTTTTTATACTGTAAAATAGACAAGGATTAGATTCGTAAAAGATAATTAACAAACAATACAAGCAATTTTTACATAGAACATAAAAGTACAAGCATACTACAATACATATAATACACAACATGATTACAACCCTCTAATCTGAATCACTGGTTTCTTCTTCTTCGGACTTGGTTCGTTTTCCTAATTTTCTAGGAATATAAGATGTTCCTCTAATACGAGCCGTCGTTTTCCATAATGGTTTAGAAAAACCTGGTGGTTTAGAGGTTCCCGGGTCATTGTTACATTTTAGGAAATACGGATGTTGCCGATACATATAAAGTTCATCGGGGTTGGAATCGGGTTTTTCTATTTTTATACCTTTTCCCTTATTATTTTCTTTCGCTTTATTAAATTGGGTCGAGGTAATTTCTATAATATTATCGGAATCCTCATCGGGATCCGATTCATCGGAAAATTGGTAATCTTTCCAATATTTTGCTTTCTCGGTGGAAACACCATTGACCATTATTAACTTTGGTCCGTTGGTTGAGGATCTTCTTTTATTTAATCGATTTACTATAGGTATCAATATTTCTTCCTCCGGAACCTCTTCTTCTTCTGGTTCCTCCTCTTCCGATTCCTCCTCTTCTGGTTCCTCTTCTTCCGGTTCCTCCTCTTCCGGTTCCTCTTCGGGAATTTGTGAATCTTCCCAAAATATATTTGACTCTTCATTATTAATAGGTGAATCAATGGGATTTGTACTAGAGGTAGACATCTATCACATAATATCAAACACGTTAAGATATTAATATATCACATAATATTTACATGTTAATAATATATAGTTTCCAACAAAAAAAATGTTAAGCAATCGTTTTTGAAGAAAAACACGGTCGAAGTCCAGACTCACTAATGCATCCTAACAAACTTGGTAAGACACACTAATGCAATTTTCTGGTTCTCTAAGAACAACGCTCGAATACCAACTGAAATGTCCCGTTCAAACTTTTCCCAACTAACGAGGACAGCTGACTTAATAAACTTAAAACATCAAAATGTATTAAAAGTGTTGTAAATGTATTTTGAACATACTTTGATATATATGTACATATTTGTTATAGGTTCGTGAATCGACCAGTGGCCAAGTCTTACTTCCCGACGAAGTAAAAATCTGTGAAAGTGAGTTATAGTCCCACTTTTAAAATCTAATATTTTGGGATGAGAATACATGCAGTTTTATAAATGTTTTACGAAATAGACACAAGTAATTGAAAATACATTATATGGGTGAATGATCGAAGCCGAATATGCCCCTTTTGCTTGGTAACCTAAGAATTAGTAAACCGATCTACAAATTGACGTGAATCCTAAAGATAGATCTATTGGACCTAACAAACCCCATCCAAAGTACCGGATGCTTTAGTACTTCGAATTCGTTTTTATCATGTCCGGAGGATTTTCCGGAATGATAGGGGATATTCTTATATGCATCTTGTTAATGTCGGTTACTAGGTGTTCACCATATGAATGAATTTTATCTCTATGTATGGGATGTATATTGAAATACGAAATCTTGTGGTCTATTATTATGATTTGATAATATATAGGTTAAACCTATAACTCACCAACATTTTTTGTTGACGTTTTAAGCATGTTTATTCTCAGGTGATTATTAAGAGCTTCCGCTGTTGCATACTAAAATAAGGACAAGATTTGGAGTCCATGCTTGTATGATATTATGTAAAAACTGCATTCAAGAAACTTATTTTTGATGTAATATATTCTTATTGTAAACCATTATGTAATGGTCGTGTGTAAACGGTATATTTTAGATTATCATTACTTGATAATCTACGTAATGCTTTTTAAACCTTTATCGATAAAATAAAGGTTATGGTTGTTTTAAAAATGAATGCAGTCTTTGAAAAACGTCTCATATAGAGGTCAAAACCTCGCGACGAAATCAATTAATATGGAACGTTTATAATCAATATGAACGGGACATTTCAAACATGGTGGAATACCTATCTCGAGCAGGTAGGACAAGATGCTGCTTACGCACTACCGTGGTCAGCATTCAAGCAATTGATGAACGAGCAGTATCGTCCCAGAAACGAGGTCAACAAGCTCAAGGTAGAGCTTAGAGGATTACGTACGCAAGGTTTTGATATCACCACGTACGAATGACGATTCACCGAATTGTGCCTATTGTGCCCCAGAACGTTCGAAGACGAAGAAGAGAAGATCGACGCATTTGTAAAAGGATTACCGGAAAGGATTCAAGAAGATGTGAGTTCACACGAGCCCGCCTCCATACAAAAGGCAAGTCGAATGGCTCACAAATTAGTGAACCAGATCGGAGGAAGGATTAAAGAGCAGACGACTGAAGAGGCTAACATGAAACAAGTCAAGAGAAAGTGGGAAGAAACCAATGACAAGAGTCACCAATGCAACAACAACAATCACAACCACAATCGCAATAACTATCCCAACAACTGCAACATCAATCACAACAACAACTTCAACAAACGTCCTAACAACAACTACAATAACCGTCCCAACAACAATAACAACAACAACAATAGCAACAATAACAATCCCAACAACAATCTCAATAACAACAATGGCAACAAAAACCAAAAATAGTCATGCCAAAGGTGTGAAGAGAATCACCAGGGGTTCTGCACGACATTTTGCACTAGGTGTAGAAGCAATGGTCATAGTGCGGCAAAGTGTGAGGCCTACTGACCAAAGTTTAACAGAATTAAAAGAACAAATAATGTCGGAACAGATAATGCCGCCATAGTTTGCTTTGCATGTGGAAAACCGGGCCGCATTAGTAGAAATTGCCCGAATTAGGGGAATACTAGTGGGCAGGGCCACGGAAGAGTTTTCAATATTAATACGGCAGAAGCGCAGGAAGACCCGGAGCTTGTTACGGGTACGTTTCTTATTGACAATAAATCTGCTTATGTTTTATTTGATTTGGGTGCAGATAGAAGCTATATGAGTAGAGATTTTTGTGCTAAACTAAGTTGTCCACTGACGCCTTTGGATAACAAATTTTTACTCGAATTAGCAAACAGTAAATTAATTACAGCAGATAATATATGTCGGAATCGAGAAATTAATTTGGTTAGCGAAATATTTAAGATTGATTTGATACCAGTAGAGTTAGGGAGTTTTAATGTGATAATCGGTATGGATTGGTTGAAAAAGGAGAGAGCAGAAATCGTATGTTACAAAAATGCAATTCGCATTGTACGAGAAAAAGGAAATCCCTTAATGGTGTACGGAGAAAAGAGCAATGCGAAGATAAATCTTATTAGTAATTTAAAGGCGCAAAAACTAATAAGAAAAGGTTGCTATGCTGTTCTAGCACATGTCAAGAAAGTACAAACCGAAGAAAAGAACATCAATGATGTTCTCGTCACAAAAGAATTTCTCGATGTATTTCCGAAAGAATTACCGGGACAGCCTCCACACCGATCTGTTGAATTTCAAATAGATCTCGTACCAAGAGCTGCACCAATAGCTCATGCTCCATACAGACTTGCACCCAGTGAAATGAAGGAACTCCAAAGCCAATTACAAAAACTTTTAGAGCGTGGTTTTATACGACCAAGTACATCACCATGGGGAGCTCCTGTTTTGTTTGTCAAAAAGAAGGATGGTACATTCAGGTTGTGTATCGACTACCGAGAGTTGAACAAACTTACCATCAAGAATCGTTACCCACTACCGAGAATCAACGACTTATTTGATCAACTACAAGGCTCGTCGGTTTATTCGAAGATCGATTTACGTTCCGGGTATCATCAAATGCGGGTGAAGGAGGATGATATTCCGAAGACTACTTTCAGGACGCGTTATGGTCATTATAAGTTTATGGTTATGGCGTTTGGATTGACTAACGCACCAGCTGTGTTCATGGACCTCATGAACCGAGTGTGTGGGCCATATCTTGACAAGTTTGTCATTGTTTTCATCGATGACATACTTATTTACTCGAAGAATGATCAAGAGCACGAAGAACATTTGAGAAAAGTGCTAGAGTTGCTGAGAAAAGAAAAACTGTACGCTAAGTTTTCAAAGTGTGCATTTTGGTTGGAAGAAGCTTAATTCCTCAGTCATATAGTGAACAAAGAAGGTATTCTGGTGGATCCAGCAAAGATTGAAACCGTTGAAAAGTGGGAAACCCCGAAAACTCCGGAACACATACGCCAATTTTTAGGGGCTAGCTGGTTATTACAGGAGATTCATCCAAGATTTTTCCAAAATAGCAAAACCCTTGACTACATTAACGCATAAAGGGAGGAAATCTGAATGGAAGGATGAACAAGAAAAAGCATTTCAATTGTTGAAGAAAAAGTCAACTACGGCACCTATATTATCATTACCTGAAGGGAATGATGATTTTGTGATATTGTGATGCCTCAAAGCAAGGTCTCGGTTGTGTATTAATGCAACGAACGAAAGTAATTGCTTATGCGTCTAGACAATTGAAGATTCACGAGCAGAATTATACGACGCATGATTTGGAATTAGGCGCGGTTGTTTTTGCATTAAATACTTGGAGGCACTACTTATATGGGGTCAAAAGTATTATATATACCGACCACAAAAGTCTTCAACACATATTTAATCAGAAACAACTGAACATGAGGCAGCGCAGATGGATTGAATTGTTGTATGATTACTACTTTGAGATTCCTTACCACCCAGGGAAGGCAAATGTGATAGCCGACACCTTGAGCAGAAAGGACAGAGAACCCATTCTTGTAAAATCAATGAATATAATGATTCACACTAACCTTACTACTCAAATAAAGGAGGCGCAACAAGGAGTTTTATGTTGTAGTGACCCGAACTTTTCCATGTTTATATATATTAATTGAGATTGATATTTACATGATTAAATGTTTCCAACATGTTAAGCAATCAAACTTGTTAAGACTTAATTAATTGAAATAGGTTTCATATAGACAATTGACCACCCAAGTTGACCGGTGATTCACGAACGTTAAAACTTGTAAAAACTATATGATGACATATATATGGTTATATATATAGTTAACATGATATTATGATAATTCAACATATCATTAAGTATATTAACAATGAACTACATATGTAAAAACAAGACTACTAACTTAATGATTTTGAAACGAGACATATATGTAACGATTATCGTTGTAACGACATTTAATGTATATATATCATATTAAGAGATATTCGTACATCATAATATCATGATAATATAATAATTTAAAATCTCTTTTGATATTATAAACATTGGGTTAACAACATTTAACAAGATCGTTAACCTAAAGGTTTCAAAACAACATTTACATGTAACGACTAACGATGACTTAACGACTCAGTTAAAATGTATATACATGTAGTGTTTTAATATGTATTCATACACTTTTGTAAGACTTTAAGACACTTATCAAAATACTTCTACTTAACAAAAATGCTTACAATTACATTCTCGTTCAGTTTCATCAACAATTCTACTCGTATGCACCCGTATTCGTACTCGTACAATACATAGCTTTTAGATGTATGTACTATTGGTATATACACTCCAATGATCTGCTCTTAGCAGCCCATGTGAGTCACCTAACACATGTGGGAACCATCATTTGGCAACTAGCATGAAATATCTCATAAAATTACAAAAATATGAGTAATCATTCATGACTTATTTACATGAAAAACAAAATTACATATCCTTTATATCTAATCCATACACCAACGACCAAAAACACCTACAAACACTTTCATTCTTCAATTTTCTTCATCTAATTGATCTCTCTCAAGTTCTATCTTCAAGTTCTAAGTGTTCTTCATAAATTCCAAAAGTTCTAGTTTCATAAAATCAAGAATACTTTCAAGTTTGCTAGCTCACTTCCAATCTTGTAAGGTGATCATCCAACCTCAAGAAATCTTTGTTTCTTACAGTAGGTTATCATTCTAATACAAGGTAATAATCATATTCAAACTTTGGTTCAATTTCTATAACTATAACAATCTTATTTCAAGTGATGATCTTACTTGAACTTGTTTTCGTGTCATGATTTTGCTTCAAGAACATCGAGCCATCCAAGGATCCATTGAAGCTAGATCCATTTTTCTCTCTTCCAGTAGGTTTATCCAAGGAACTTAAGGTAGTAATGATGTTCATAACATCATTCGATTCATACATATAAAGCTATCTTATTCGAAGGTTTAAACTTGTAATCACTAGAACATAGTTTAGTTAATTCTAAACTTGTTCGCAAACAAAAGTTAATCCTTCTAACTTGACTTTTAAAATCAACTAAACACATGTTCTATATCTATATGATATGCTAACTTAATGATTTAAAACCTGGAAACACGAAAAACACCGTAAAACCGGATTTACGCCGTCGTAGTAACACCGCGGGCTGTTTTGGGTTAGTTAATTAAAAACTATGATAAACTTTGATTTAAAAGTTGTTATTCTGAGAAAATGATTTTTATTATGAACATGAAACTATACCCAAAAATTATGGTTAAACTCAAAGTGGAAGTATGTTTTCTAAAATGGTCATCTAGACATCGTTCTTTCGACTGAAATGACTACCTTTACAAAAACGACTTGTAACTTATTTTTCTGACTATAAACCTATACTTTTCTGTTTAGATTCATAAAATAGAGTTCAATATGAAACCATAGCAATTTGATTCACTCAAAACGGATTTAAAATGAAGAAGTTATGGGTAAAACAATATTGGATAATTTTTCTCATTTTAGCTACGTAAAAATTGGTAACAAATCTATTCCAACCATAAATTAATCAACTTGTATTGTATATTATGTAATCTTGAGATACCATAGACACGTATACAATGTTTCGACCTATCATGTCGACACATCTATATATATTTCGGAACAACCATAGACACTCTATATGTGAACGTTGGAGTTAGCTATACAGGGTTGAGGTTGATTCCAAAATATATATAGTTTGAGTTGTGATCAATACTGAGATACGTATACACTGGGTCGTGGATTGATTCAAGATAATATTTATCGATTTATTTCTGTACATCTAACTGTGGACAACTAGTTGTAGGTTACTAACGAGGACAGCTGACTTAATAAACTTAAAACATCAAAATATATTAAAAGTGTTGTAAATACATTCTGAACATACTTTGATATATATGTATATATTGTTATAGGTTCGTTAATCAACCAGTGGCCAAGTCTTACTTCTCGACGAAGTAAAAATCTGTGAAAGTGAGTTATAGTCCCACTTTTAAAATCTAATATTTTTGGGATGAGAATACATGCAGGTTTTATAAATGATTTACAAAATAGACACAAGTACGTGAAACTACATTCTATGGTTGAATTATCAAAATCGAATATGCCCCTTTTTATTAAGTCTGGTAATCTAAGAATTAGGGAACAGACACCCTAATTGACGCGAATCCTAAAGATAGATCTATCGGGCCCAACAAGCCCCATCCAAAGTACCGGATGCTTTAGTACTTCGAAATTTATATCATATCCGAAGGGTGTCCCGGAATGATGGGGATATTCTTATATATGCATCTTGTTAATGTTGGTTACCAGGTGTTCTCCATATGAATGATTTTTATCTCTATGTATGGGATGTGTATTGAAATATGAAATCTTGTGGTCTATTATTATGATTTGATATATATAGGTTAAACCTATAACTCACCAACATTTTTGTTGACGTTTTAAGCATGTTTATTCTCAGGTGATTATTAAGAGCTTCCGCTGTCGCATACTTAAATAAGGACGAGATTTGGAGTCCATGCTTGTATGATATTGTGTAAAAACTGCATTCAAGAAACTTATTTTGTTGTAACATATTTGTATTGTAAACCATTATGTAATGGTCGTGTGTAAACAGGATATTTTAGATTATCATTATTTGATAATCTACGTAAAGCTTTTTAAACCTTTATTGATGAAATAAAGGTTATGGTTTGTTTTAAAATGAATGCAGTCTTTGAAAAACGTCTCATATAGAGGTCAAAACCTCGCAACGAAATCAATTAATATGGAACGTTTTTAATCAATAAGAACGGGACATTTCAGTTGGTATCCGAGCGTTGGTCTTAGAGAACCAGAATTTTGCATTAGCGTGTCTTATCGAGTTTGTTAGGATGCATTAGTGAGTCTGGACTTCGACCGTGTTTACTTGAAAAATGATTGCTTAACAAATTTTGTTGGAAACTATATATTTTTAACATGTGAATATTATGTGATATATTAATCTCTTAACGCGTTTGATATTATGTGATAGATGTCTACCTCTAGAACAAGTCCCATTGACTCACCTAATAATAATGAAGATTTAAATGTAAATTGGAATGATTCGTGGACTGATTCACAAGTTCCCGAAGAGGAACCGGAAGAAGAGTCGGAACCGGAAGAAGAATCGGAAACGGAAGAAGAATCGGAACCGGATGAAGAAGTAGAACCGGTGGAGGAAATAATAAAACGGTTAAGTAAAAGAGAATCCTCAACCAACCGACCAAGGTTAATTATGGTCAATGGTGTTTCCGCCAAGGAAGCAAAATATTGGGAGGATTACCAATTCTCCGATGAATCGGATTCCGACGAGAATTCCGATGATGTTATAGAAATTACCCCAACTGAATTTAAAAAGTCAAAAGAAAATAATAAGGGAAAGGGCATAAAAATAGAGAAATCTAATTCCAACCCCAATGAACTTTATATGTATCGTCAACCCCCGAAGTCCTTAAGTTGTAACAATGACCCGGGAACCTCTAAACCACCAGGTTTTTCTAAACCAATGTGGACAACGACGGCTCGTATTATGGGAACATCATATATCCCTAGAAACTTGGCAAAACGAACCAAAACTGAAGAAGAAGAAACGAGCGAGTCGGAATAAGATAGTTGTATTCGTGTGGTGTAATATATGTAATATAGTGTGCTTATGCTTTATGATATATGTAAAAATTGCTTGTATTAATAAGTAATTTTTTATGAATCTAACTCTTGTCTATTTTACAGTTTAAAAATACAAAATGGATAGACAACCCAATATTTTAAGAGACCTACCCGGAGACATGATTGATGAAATCTTGTCTAGAGTCGGTCAGAATTCCTCGGCACAACTATTTAAGGCGAGATCAGTTTGTAAGACATTCGAAGAACGTTCCAAGAATGTCTTGGTTTATAAGAGACTTTCGTTTGAAAGATGGGGGATATCACATTGGGAAACCCATAAGTTACGATGTGTTTACTTTGACGCATATATTGCGGGGAACCCAAATGCTATTTTACGCAACGGGTTAAGAAATTATTTTGACTCAATATATTCGAATATTGGACTTCGTGATTTAGAAAAAGCGGCTAACATGCAACATAAAGAAGCATGTTATGCTTACGGATTAGTAATGTTCGCTTCTCACCAAAGTGAGAACAAGAACATCGGGCTACAACTATTAAACAAAACGTTTCCACAAGTGACGGAGTCGGTAATTGGGGTAAGAAATGAGGTTTTTAGATTGTTACGGGACTGTTGGACATTACGTAACCCTCGTCCCTTTGACGACGTTACAACACGCTGTCTTATCAACGGCCATAACGGTTATGTTCCACAAGACCAAGGATGGGAAGTAATCCTAGTAAAACCAGAATGCATGACTTGTTTCTGGACGTATGAATTACGTGTCTTTATTTCCTTTGCTGAACGACTTGTGTACTAGCTAGAATTATCTTCACAACTATCTTGTATCAAAGTTATTGTGTGCTATATTTCATGCTTTATGTAAAATAAGCGGTATTGTAAGTTTGTAAAATATTGTGTAGAAGTTTGAACGCGAAATATTATTATAATCAGTTTTTCATATAGAATTGTAGTAGTTGAATTGTATATTAGCTACTAAGTATGAACTTAACGGGTAGGTACTACCCGAATTTAAACTTATAAAACGCTAATATGAAGAAAAAGCTTTTATAAATGAGTTCATATTATGCTACGAAATACTATTAACTACTCTTAATATTCTGTATGATTAACTTGTTCCATTTGACTATTTTGAAGGAAATGGCACCGACTACTCGACACACCGTGAATATGAATGAAGAGGAATTCCCTACTTTTCTAGCTTCAAACATAGCCGCAGTACAGGCTGCGCTACATACCAACAATAACCTTGGATCTGGCAGTACAGGAAATCGTGTAGGATGCACCTACAAAGAATTCACTGCCTGCAAATCTTTGGAATTTGATGGAACCGAAGGACCGATCGGATTGAAACGGTGGACCGAGAAGGTCGAATCGGTGTTTGCCATAAGTAAGTGTACTGAAGAGGACAAAGTGAAGTACGCTACGCATACCTTCACAGGTTCTGCGTTAACATGGTGGAATACCTATCTAGAGCAAGTGGGACAAGATGATGCTTACGCACTACCGTGGTCAGCATTCAAGCACTTGATGAACGAGAAGTACCGTCCCAGAACCGAGGTCAATAAGCTCAAGACAGAACTTAGAGGGTTACGAACCCAAGGATTTGATATTACCACGTACGAAAGACGATTCACAGAATTGTGCCTATTGTGTCCGGGAGCGTTCGAAGATGAGGAAGAGAAGATCGACGCGTTTGTGAAAGGATTACCGGAAAGAATCCAAGAAGATATAAGTTCACACGAGCCCGCCTCCATACAACAAGCATGTAGAATGGCTCACAAACTAGTGAACCAGATTGAAGAAAGAATTAAAGAACAGACTGCTGAAGAGGCCAATGTGAAGCAAGTCAAAAGAAAGTGGGAGGAAAACGGTGATAAGAATCACCAATACAACAACAACAACAATAACAACAACAACAACAACAACAACTACAACAATCATCCCAACAACAATAATAACCGCAACAACAACAACAATCAGAAGCAGCTATGCCAAAGGTGTGAAAAGAATCACTCGGGGTTCTGCACCAAATTTTGCAACAAGTGTAAAAGAAATGGTCATAGCGCGGCGAAGTGTGAGGTCTACGGACCAGGGGTTAATAGAACGAAAGGAACAAATGGTGTCGGAACGAGTAATGGCGGAACAAGTAGTGTCGGAGCAAGTTATGCAAATGTAGTTTGTTATAAATGTGGAAAACCGGGCCACATTATTAGAAATTTCCCGAACCAGGAGAACACAAATGGACAAGGCCGCGAAAGAGTTTTCAATATTAATGCGGCAGAGGCACAGGAAGACCCGGAGCTTGTTACGGGTACGTTTCTTATTGACAATAAATCTGCTTACGTTTTATTTGATTCGGGTGCGGATAGAAGCTATATGAGTAGAGATTTTTGTGCTAAATTAAGTTGTCCATTGACGCCTTTGGATAGTAAATTTTTACTCGAATTAGCAAATGGTAAATTAATTTCAGCAAATAATATATGTCGGAATCGAGAAATTAAACTGGTTAGCGAAACATTTAAGATTGATTTGATACCAGTAGAGTTAGGGAGTTTTGATGTGATAATCGGTATGGACTGGTTGAAAGAAGTGAAAGCAGAGATCGTTTGTTACAAAAATGCAATTCGCATTATACGAGAAAAAGGAAAACCCTTAATGGTGTACGGAGAAAAGGGCAACACGAAGCTACATCTTATTAGTAATTTGAAGGCACAAAAACTAATAAGAAAAGGTTGCTATGCTGTTCTAGCACACGTCGAGAAAGTACAAACTGAAGAAAAGAGCATCAATGATGTTCCCATTGCAAAAGAATTTCCCGATGTATTTCTGAAAGAATTACCGGGATTACCCCCACATCGATCCGTTGAATTTCAAATAGATCTTGTACCAGGAGCTGCACCAATAGCTCGTGCTCCTTACAGACTCGTACCCAGCGAGATGAAAGAACTGCAAAGCCAATTACAAGAACTTTTAGAGCGTGGTTTCATTCGACCAAGCACATCACCGTGGGGAGCTCCTGTTTTGTTTGTCAAGAAGAAAGATGGTACATTCAGGTTGTGTATCGACTACCGAGAGTTGAACAAACTTACCATCAAGAACCGCTACCCACTACCGAGAATCGACGACTTATTTGATCAACTACAAGGCTCGTCTGTTTATTTAAAGATTGACTTACGTTTCGGGTATCATCAAATGCGGGTGAAAGAAGATGATATTCCAAAGACTGCTTTCAGAACACGTTACGGTCATTACGAGTTTATGGTCATGCCATTTGGTTTAACTAATGCACCAGCTGTGTTCATGGACCTTATGAACCGAGTGTGTGGACCATACCTTGACAAGTTTGTCATTGTTTTCATTGATGACATACTTATTTAATCAAAGAATGACCAAGAACACGGTGAACATTTGAGAAAGGTGTTAGAAGTATTGAGGAAGGAAGAATTGTACGCTAAGTTTTCAAAGTGTGCATTTTGGTTGGAAGAAGTTCAATTCCTCGGTCACATAGTGAACAAAGAAGGTATTAAGGTGGATCCAACAAAGATAGGAACTGTTGAAAAGTGGGAGACCCCGAAAACTCTGAAACACATACGCCAGTTTTTAGGACTAGCTGGTTACTACAGAAGGTTCATCCAAGACTTTTCCAGAATAGCAAAAACCCTTGACTGCATTAACGCATAAAGGGAAGAAATTTGAATGGAATGATGAACAAGAGAAAGCGTTTCAATTATTGAAGAAAAAGCTAACTACGGCACCTATATTGTCATTGCCTGAAGGGAATGATGATTTTGTGATTTATTGTGACGCATCAAAGCAAGGTCTCTATTGTGTATTAATGCAACGAACGAAGGTGATTGCTTATGCGTCTAGACAATTGAAGATTCACGAACAAAATTATACGACGCATGATTTGGAATTAGGAGCGGTTGTTTTTGCATTAAAGACTTGGAGGCACTACTTATATGGGGTTAAAAGTATTATATATACCGACCACAAAAGTCTTCAACACATATTTAATCAGAAACAACTGAATATGAGGCAGCGTAGGTGGATTGAATTATTGAATGATTACGACTTTGAGATTCATTACCACCCGGGGAAGGCAAATGTGGTAGCCGATGCCTTGAGCAGGAAGGACAGAGAACCCATTCGAGTAAAATCTATGAATATAATGATTGATAATAACCTTACTACTCAAATAAAGGAGGCGCAACAAGGAGTTTTAAAAAAGGGAAATTTAAAGGATGAAATACCCAAAGGATCGGAGAAGCATCTTAATATTCAGGAAGACGGAACCCGGTATAGGGCTGAAAGGATTTGGGTACCAAAATTTGGAGATATGAGAGAAATGGTACTTAGAGAAGCTCATAAAACCAGATACTCAATACATCCTGGAACGGGGAAGATGTACAAGGATCTCAAGAAACATTTTTGGTGGCCGGGTATGAAAGCCGATGTTGCTAAATACGTAGGAGAATGTTTGACGTGTTCTAAGGTCAAAGCTGAGCATCAGAAACCATCAGGTCTACTTCAACAACCCGAAATCCCGGAATGGAAATGGGAAAACATTACCATGGATTTCATCACTAAATTGCCAAGGACTGCAAGTGGTTTTGATACTATTTGGGTAATAGTTGATCGTCTCACCAAATCAGCACACTTCCTACCAATAAGAGAAGATGACAAGATGGAGAAGTTAGCACGACTGTATTTGAAGGAAGTCGTCTCCAGACATGGAATACCAATCTCTATTATCTCTGACAGGGATGTCAGATTTATTTCAAGATTCTGGCAGACATTACAGCAAGCATTAGGAACTCGTCTAGACATGAGTACTGCCTATCATCCACAAACTGATGGGCAGAGCGAAAGGACAATACAAACGCTTGAAGACATGCTACGAGCATGT
The DNA here is from genome assembly GCF_046630445.1 of Rutidosis leptorrhynchoides. Classification (NCBI taxonomy): domain Eukaryota; kingdom Viridiplantae; phylum Streptophyta; class Magnoliopsida; order Asterales; family Asteraceae; genus Rutidosis; species Rutidosis leptorrhynchoides. The sequence goes on from NC_092333.1 coordinate 174,448,657, forward strand.
GTTATTGATTTCGGAAACAGTTGGGATCGACATCTACCATTAGCAGAATTTTCCTACAACAACAGCTACCATTCAAGCATTGAGATGGCACCGTTTGAAGCACTTTATGGTAGAAAGTGCAGGTCTCCGATTTGTTGGAGTGAAGTGGGGGATAGACAGATTACGGGTCCGGAGATTATACAAGAAACTACCGAGAAGATCATCCAAATTCAACAACGGTTGAAAACCGCCCAAAGTCGACAAAAGAGCTACGCTGACATTAAAAGAAAAGATATAGAATTTGAAATTGGAGAGATGGTCATGCTTAAAGTTGCACCTTGGAAAGGCGTTGTTCGATTTGGTAAACGAGGGAAATTAAATCCAAGGTATATTGGACCATTCAAGATTATTGATCGTGTCGGACCAGTAGCTTACCGACTTGAGTTACCTCAACAACTCGAGGCTGTACATAACACTTTCCACGTCTCGAATTTGAAGAAATGTTTTGCTAAAGAAGATCTCACTATTCCGTTAGATGAAATCCAAATCAACGAAAAACTTCAATTCATCGAAGAACCCGTCGAAATAATGGATCGTGAGGTTAAAAGACTTAAGCAAAACAAGATACCAATTGTTAAGGTTCGATGGAATGCTCGTAGAGGACCCGAGTTCACCTGGGAGCGTGAAGATCATATGAAGAAGAAATACCCGCATCTATTTCCAGAAGATTCGTCAACACCTTCAACAGCTTAAAATTTCGGGACGAAATTTATTTAACGGGTAGGTACTGTAGTGACCCGAACTTTTCCATGTTTATATATATTAATTGAGATTGATATTTACATGATTAAATGTTTCCAACATGTTAAGCAATCAAACTTGTTAAGACTTAATTAATTGAAATAGGTTTCATATAGACAATTGACCACCCAAGTTGACCGGTGATTCACGAACGTTAAAACTTGTAAAAACTATATGATGACATATATATGGTTATATATATAGTTAACATGATATTATGATAAGTAAACATATCAATAAGTATATTAACAATGAACTACATATGTAAAAACAAGACTACTAACTTAATGATTTTGAAACGAGACATATATGTAACGATTATCGTTGTAACGACATTTAATGTATATATATCATATTAAGAGATATTCGTACATCATAATATCATGATAATATAATAATTTAAAATCTCTTTTGATATTATAAACATTGGGTTAACAACATTTAACAAGATCGTTAACCTAAAGGTTTCAAAACAACATTTACATGTAACGACTAACGATGACTTAACGACTCAGTTAAAATGTATATACATGTAGTGTTTTAATATGTATTCATACACTTTTTAAAGACTTCAAGACACTTATCAAAATACTTCTACTTAACAAAAATGCTTACAATTACATTCTCGTTCAGTTTCATCAACAATTCTACTCGTATGCACCCGTATTCGTACTCGTACAATACACAGCTTTTAGATGTATGTACTATTGGTATATACACTCCAATGATCTGCTCTTAGCAGCCCATGTGAGGCACCTAACACATGTGGGAACCATCATTTGGCAACTAGCATGAAATATCTCATAAAATTACAAAAATATGAGTAATCATTCATGACTTATTTACATGAAAAACAAAATTACATATCCTTTATATCTAATCCATACACCAACGACCAAAAACACCTACAAACACTTTCATTCTTCAATTTTCTTCATCTACTTGATCTCTCTCAAGTTCTATCTTCAAGTTCTAAGTGTTCTTCATAAATTCCAAAAGTTCTAGTTTCATAAAATCAAGAATACTTTCAAGTTTGCTAGCTCACTTCCAATCTTGTAAGGTGATCATCCAACCTCAAGAAATCTTTGTTTCTTACAGTAGGTTATCATTCTAATACAAGGTAATAATCATATTCAAACTTTGGTTCAATTTCTATAACTATAACAATCTTATTTCAAGTGATGATCTTACTTGAACTTGTTTTCGTGTCATGATTTTGCTTCAAGAACATCGAGCCATCCAAGGATCCATTGAAGCTAGATCCATTTTTCTCTCTTCCAGTAGGTTTATCCAAGGAACTTAAGGTAGTAATGATGTTCATAACATCATTCGATTCATACATATAAAGCTATCTTATTCGAAGGTTTAAACTTGTAATCACTAGAACATAGTTTAGTTAATTCTAAACTTGTTCGCAAACAAAAGTTAATCCTTCTAACTTGACTTTTAAAATCAACTAAACACATGTTCTATATCTATATGATATGCTAACTTAATGATTTAAAACCTGGAAACACGAAAAACACCGTAAAACCGGATTTACGCCGTCGTAGTAACACCGCGGGCTGTTTTGGGTTAGTTAATTAAAAACTATGATAAACTTTGATTTAAAAGTTGTTATTCTGAGAAAATTATTTTTATTATGAACATGAAACTATACCCAAAAATTATGGTTAAACTCAAAGTGGAAGTATGTTTTCTAAAATGGTCATCTAGACGTCGTTCTTTCGACTGAAATGACTACCTTTACAAAAACGACTTGTAACTTATTTTTCCGACTATAAACCTATACTTTTCTGTTTAGATTCATAAAATAGAGTTCAATATGAAACCATAGCAATTTGATTCACTCAAAACGGATTTAAAATGAAGAAGTTATGGGTAAAACAAGATTGGATAATTTTTCTCATTTTAGCTACGTAAAAATTGGTAACAAATCTATTCCAACCATAACTTAATCAACTTGTATTGTATATTATGTAATCTTGAGATACCATAGACACGTATACAATGTTTCGACCTATCATGTCGACACATCTATATATATTTCGGAACAACCATAGACACTCTATATGTGAATGTTGGAGTTAGCTATACAGGGTTGAGGTTGATTCCAAAATATATATAGTTTGAGTTGTGATCAATACTGAGATACGTATACACTGGGTCGTGGATTGATTCAAGATAATATTTATCGATTTATTTCTGTACATCTAACTGTGGACAACTAGTTGTAGGTTACTAACGAAGACAGCTGACTTAATAAACTTAAAACATCAAAATATATTAAAAGTGTTGTAAATACATTTTGAACATACTTTGATATATATGTATATATTGTTATAGGTTCGTGAATCAACCAGTGGCCAAGTCTTACTTCCCGACGAAGTAAAAATCTGTGAAAGTGAGTTATAGTCCCACTTTTAAAATCTAATATTTTTGGGATGAGAATACATGCAGGTTTTATAAATGATTTACAAAATAGACACAAGTACGTGAAACTACATTCTATGGTTGAATTATCGAAATCGAATATGCCCCTTTTTATTAAGTCTGGTAATCTAAGAATTAGGGAACAGACACCCTAATTGACGCGAATCCTAAAGATAGATCTATCGGGCCCAACAAGCCCCATCCAAAGTACCGGATGCTTTAGTACTTCGAAATTTATATCATATCCGAAGGGTGTCCCGGAATGATGGGGATAATCTTATATATGCATCTTGTTAATGTCGGTTACCAGGTGTTCACCATATGAATGATTTTTATCTCTATGTATGGGATGTGTATTGAAATATGAAATCTTGTGGTCTATTATTATGATTTGATATATATAGGTTAAACCTATAACTCACCAACATTTTTGTTGACGTTTTAAGCATGTTTATTCTCAGGTGATTATTAAGAGCTTCCGCTGTCGCATACTTAAATAAGGACGAGATTTGGAGTCCATGCTTGTATGATATTGTGTAAAAACTGCATTCAAGAAACTTATTTTGTTGTAACATATTTGTATTGTAAACCATTATGTAATGGTCGTGTGTAAACAGGATATTTTAGATTATCATTATTTGATAATCTACGTAAAGCTTTTTAAACCTTTATTGATGAAATAAAGGTTATGGTTTGTTTTAAAATGAATGCAGTCTTTGAAAAACGTCTCATATAGAGGTCAAAACCTCGCAACAAAATCAATTAATATGGAACGTTTTTAATCAATAAGAACGGGACATTTCATATGTAGTGACCCAAACTTTTCCATGTTTATATATATTAATTGAGATTGATATTTACATGATTAAATGTTTCCAACATGTTAAGCAATCATACTTGTTAAGACTTGATTAATTGAAATATGTTTCATATAGACAATTGACCACCCAAGTTGACCGGCGATTCACGAATGTTAAAACTTGTAAAAACGACATGACGATATATATATGGATATACATATGGTTAAAAAGAGATTATGATAAGTAAGTATCTCCATAAGTATATTAACAATGAGTTATATACATATAAACAAGACTACTAACTTAAGGATTTCGAAACGAGACATATATGTAACGATTATCGTTGTAACGACATTTAAATGTATATATATATCATATTAAGATATATTAATATATCATAATATCATGATAATATAATAATTTAACATCTCATTAGATATAATAAACAATGGGTTAACAACATTAATTGAGATCGTTAACTTAAAGGTTTCAAAACAACACCTACATGTAACGACTAACGATGACTTAACGACTCAGTTAAAATGTATATACATGTAGTGTATTTATATGTATTAAAATACTTTTGGAAGACTTCAAGACATATATTAAAACACTCATACTTAACGAAAATGGTTACAGTTACTTTCCCATTCTTTTCTTTCATCAAGAATTCTAGTCGTATTCTTACCCGTATTATACACAGCTTCAAAACGTACTTACTATGGGTATATACCAATAGAAACTAGCATGAGATTCCACTCTTGATTATGTCATGTATGACTAATCAATTTTAACTTCTACCATGAGCTAGTCAACTAACTAGAACTCCTTTTAACCCCACTCACCACTCACCAATTACCACTCATCATTCACTCCATTTCACTTCCAATTCTCTTTCTAATTCTCTCTCAACACACACACACACTATTATGAACGTATTTTTCCAGTAGTTAATCATCATCTTCATCAAAAATCACTTCAAGAACCAAGCTATAATCATCATAGGAAGAACACTTCAAGAACACTTCAAAAATCCCTTCAAGTTTACTAATTTACTTCCAAGCTTTCTAATCCATTCTAAGTAATCATCTAAGATCAAGAAACCTTTGTTATATATAGTAGGTTATCTTTCTTATTCAAGGTAATATTCATATTCAAACTTTGATTCAATTTCTATAACTATAAACTATCTTAATTCGAGTAAAAATCTTACTTGAACTTGTTTTTGTGTCATGATCCTACTTCAAGAACTTTCAAGCCATCCAAGATCCTTTGAAGTTAGATCATTTCTTGTCACTTCCAGTAGGTTTAGCTACTAAACTTGATGTAGTAATGATGTTCATAACATCATTCGATTCATATATATAAAACTATCTTATTCGAAGGTTTAAACTCGTAATCACTAGAACATAGTTTAGTTAATTCTAAACTTGTTCGCAAACAAAAGTTAATCCTTCTAACTTGACTTTTAAAATTAACTAAACACATGTTCTATATCTATATGATATGCTAAGTTAATGATTTAAAACATGGAAACACGAAAAACACCGTAAAACCGGATTTACGCCGTCGTAGTAACACCGCGGGCTGTTTTGGGTTAGTTAATTAAAAACTATGATAAACTTTGATTTAAAAGTTGTTATTCTGAGAAAATTATTTTTATTATGAACATGAAACTATATCCAAAAATTATGGTTAAACTCAAAGTGGAAGTATGTTTTCTAAAATGGTCATCTAGACGTCGTTCTTTCGACTGAAATGACTACCTTTACAAAAACGACTTGTAACTTATTTTTCTGACTATAAACCTATACTTTTTCTGTTTAGATTCATAAAATAGAGTTCAATATGAAACCATAGCAATTTGATTCACTCAAAACGGATTTAAAATGAAAAAGTTATGGGTAAAACAAGATTGGATAATTTTTCTCATTTTAGCTACGTGAAAAATTGGTAACAAATCTATTCCAACCATAACTTAATCAACTTGTATTGTATATTATGTAATCTTGAGATACCATAGACACGTATACAATGTTTCGAACTATCATGTCGACACATCTATATATATTTCGGAACAACCATAGACACTCTATATGTGAATGTTGGAGTTAGCTATACAGGGTTGAGGTTGATTCCAAAATATATATAGTTTGAGTTGTGATCAATACTGAGATACGTATACACTGGGTCGTGGATTGATTCAAGATAATATTTATCGATTTATTTCTGTACATCTAACTGTGGACAACTAGTTGTAGGTTACTAACGAAGACAGCTGACTTAATAAACTTAAAACATCAAAATATATTAAAAGTGTTGTAAATATATTTTGAACATACTTTAATATATATGTATATATTGTTATAGGTTCGTGAATCAACAGTGGGCAAGTCTTAGTTCCCGACGAAGTAAAAATCTGTGAAAGTGAGTTATAGTCTCACTTTTAAAATCTAATATTTTTGGGATGAGAATACATGCAGGTTTTATAAATGATTTACAAAATAGACACAAGTACGTGAAACTACATTCTATGGTTGAATTATCGAAATCGAATATGCCCCTTTTTATTAAGTCTGGCAATCTAAGAATTAGGGAACAGACACCCTAATTGACGCGAATCCTAAAGATAGATCTATTGGGCCTAACAAACCCCATCCAAAGTACCGGATGCTTTAGTACTTCGAAATTTATATCATATCCGAAGGGTGTCCCGGAATGATGGGGATATTCTTATATATATGCATCTTGTTAATGTCGGTTACCAGGTGTTCACCATATGAATGATTTTTATCTCTATGTATGGGATGTGTATTGAAATATGAAATCTTGTGGTCTATTGTTACGATTTGATATATATAGCTTAAACCTATAACTCACCAACATTTTTGTTGACGTTTAAAGCATGTTTATTCTCAGGTGAATATTAAGAGCTTCCGCTGTTGCATACTAAAATAAGGACAAGATTTGGAGTCCATGTTTGTATGATATTGTGTAAAAACTGCATTCAAGAAACTGATTTTGATGTAACATATTTGTATTGTAAACCATTATGTAATGGTCGTGTGTAAACAGGATATTTTAGATTATCATTACTTGATAATCTACGTAAAGCTTTTTAAACCTTTATTTATGAAATAAAGGTTATAGTTTGTTTTAAAAATGAATGCAGTCTTTGAAAAACGTCTCATATAGAGGTCAAAACCTCGCAACGAAATCAATTAATATGGAACGTTTTTAATCAATAAGAACGGGACATTTCAGTTGGTATCAGAGCGTTGGTCTTAGAGAACCAGAATTTTGCATTAGTGTGTCTTATCGAGTTTGTTAGGATGCATTAGTGAGTCTGGAATTCGACCGTGTTTACTTGAAAAATGATTGCTTAACAAATTTTGTTGGAAACTATATATTTTTAACATGTGAATATTATGTGATATATTAATCTCTTAACGCGTTTGATATTATGTGATAGATGTCTACCTCTAGAAAAAGTCTCATTGACTCACCTAATAATAATGAAGAGTCAAATGTAAATTGGAATGATTCGTGGACTGATTCACAAGTTCCCGAAGAGGAACCGGAAGAAGAGTCGGAACCAGAAGAAGAATCGGAACCGGAAGAAGAATCGGAACCGGATGAAGAAATAGAACCGGTGGGGGAAATAATAAAACGGTTAAGTAAAAGAAAATCCTCAACCAACCGACCAAGGTTAATTATGGTCAATGGTGTTTCCGCTAAGGAAGCAAAATATTGGGAGGATTACCAATTCTCCGATGAATCGGATTCTGACGAGAATTCCGATGATGTTATAGAAATTACCCCAACTGAATTTAAAAAGGCAAAAGAAAATAATAAGGGAAAGGGCATAAAAATAGAGAAATCTAATTCCAACCCCGATGAACTTTATATGTATCATCAACCCCCGAAGTCCTTAAGTTGTAACAATGACCCGGGAACCTCTAAACCACCAGGTTTTTCTAAACCAATGTGGAAAACGACGGCTCGTATTAGGGGAACATCATATATCCCTAGAAACTTGGCAAAACGAACCAAAACCGAAGAAGAAGAAACAAGCGAGTCGGAATAAGATAGTTGTATTCGTGTGGTGTAATATATGTAATATAGTGTGCTTATGCTTTATGATATATGTAAAAATTGCTTGTATTAATAATTATTTTTTTTTATGAATCTAACTCTTGTCTATTTTACAGTATAAAAACACAAAATAGATAGACAACCCAATATTTTAAGAGACCTACCCGGAGACATGATTGATGAAATCTTGTCTAGAGTCGGTCAGAATTCTTCGGCACAACTATTTAAGGCGAGATCAGTTTGTAAGACATTCGAAGAACGTTCCAAGAATGCCTTGGTTTATAAAAGGCTTTCTTTCGAAAGATGGGGGATATCACATTGGGAAATCCATAAGTTACGATGTGTTTACTTTGACGCATATATTGCGGGGAACCCAAATGATATTTTACGCAATGGGTTAAGAAATTATTTTGACTCAATATATCCGAATATTGGACTTCGTGATTTAGAAAAAGCGGCTAACATGCAACATAAAGAAGCATGTTATGATTATGGATTAGTAATGTTCGCTTCTCACCAAAGTGAGAACAAGAACATCGGCCTACAACTATTAAACAAAACGTTCCCACAAGTGACGGAGTCTGTAATTGGGGTAAGAAATGAGGTTTTTAGATTGTTACGGGACTGTTGGACATTACGTAACCCTCGTCCCTTTGACGACGTTACAACACGCTATCTTATCAACGGCCATAACGGTTATGTTCCACAAGACCAAGGATGGGAAGTAGTCCTAGTAAAACCAGAATGCATGAATTGTTTCTGGACGTATGAATTACATGTCTTTATTGCCTTTGCTGAACGACTTGTGTATTAGCTAGAATTATCTTCACAACTATCTTGTATCAAAGTTATTGTGTGCTATATTTCATGCTTTATGTAAAATAAGCGGTATTGTAAGTTTGTAAAATATTGTATAAAAGTTTGAACGCGAAATATTATTATAATCAGTTTTTCATATAGAATTGTAGTAGTTGAATTGTATATTAGCTACTAAGTATGAACTTAACGGGTAGGTACTACCCAAATTTAAACTTATAAAATGCTAATATGAAGAAAAAGCTTTTATAAATGAGTTCATATTATGCTACGAAATACTATTAACTACTCTTAATATTCTGTATGATTAACTTGTTCCATTTGACTATTTTGAAGGAAATGGCACCGACTACTCGACACGCCGTGAATATGAATGAAGAGGAATTCCGTACTTTTCTAGCTTCAAACATAGCCACAGTACAGGCTGCGCTACATACCAACAATAACCTTGGATCTACCAGTACAGGAAATCATGTAGGATGCACCTACAAAGAATTCACTGCCTGCAAACCTTTGGAATTTGATGGAACCGAAGGACCGATCAGATTGAAACGGTGGACCGAGAAGGTCGAATCGGTGTTTGCCATAAGTAAGTGTACTGAAGAGGAGAAAGTGAAGTACGCTACGCATACCTTCACAGGTTCTGCGTTAACATGGTGGAATACCTATCTAGAGCAAGTGGGACAAGATGATGCGTACGCACTACCGTGGTCAGCATTCAAGCACTTGATGAACGAGAAGTACCGTCCCAGAACCGAGGTCAATAAGCTCAAGACAGAACTTAGAGGGTTACGAACCCAAGGATTTGATATTACCACATACGAAAGATGATTCACAGAATTGTGCCTATTGTGTCCGGGAGCATTCGAAGATGAGGAAGAGAAGATCGACGCGTTTATGAAAGGATTACCGGAAAGAATCCAAGAAGATATAAGTTCACACGAGCCCGCCTCTATACAACAGGCATGTAGAATGGCTCATAAACTAGTGAACCAGATTGAAGAAAGAATTAAAGAACAGACGGCTGAAGAGGCCAATGTGAAGCAAGTCAAAAGAAAGTGGGAGGAAAACGGTGATAAGAATCACCAATACAACAACAACAGCAATTACAACAATAATCGCAACAATTATCCCAACAATCGCAACATCAATCGCAACTACAACAATCATCCCAACAACAATAATAACCGCAACAACAACAACAACAATCAGAAGCAGCTATGCCAAAGGTGTGAAAAGTATCACTCGGGGTTCTACACCAAATTTTGCAACAAGTGTAAAAGAAATGGTCATAGCGCGGCGAAGTGTAAGGTCTACGGACCAGGGGTTAATAGAACGAAAGGAACAAATGGTGTCGGAACGAGTATTGGCGGAGCAAGTAGTGTCGGAGCAAGTTATGCCAATGTAGTTTGTTATAAATGTGGAAAACCGGGCCACATTATTAGAAATTTCCCAAACCAGGAGAACACGAATGGACAAGGCCGCGGAAGAGTTTTCAATATTAATGCGGCAGAGGCACAGGAAGACCCGGAGCTTGTTACGGGTACGTTTCTTATTGACAATAAATCTGCTTACGTTTTATTTGATTCGGGTGCGGATAGAAGCTATATGAGTAGAGATTTTTGTGCTAAATTAAGTTGTCCATTGACGCCTTTGGATAGTAAATTTTTACTCGAATTAGCAAATGGTAAATTAATTTCAGCAGATAATATATGTCAGAATTGAGAAATTAAACTGGTTAGCGAAACATTTAAGATTGATTTGATACCAGTAGAGTTAAGGAGTTTTGATGTGATAATCGGTATGGACTGGTTGAAAGAAGTGAAAGCAGAGATCGTTTGTTACAAAAATGCAATTCGCATTATACGAGAAAAAGGAAAACCCTTAATGGTGTACGGAGAAAAGGGCAACACGAAGCTACATCTTATTAGTAATTTGAAGGCACAAAAATAATAAGAAAAGGTTGCTATGCTGTTCTAGCACACGTCGAGAAAATACAAACTGAAGAAAAGAGCATCAATGATGTTCCCATTGCAAAAGAATTTCCCGATGTATTTCCGAAAGAATTACCGGGATTACCCCCACATCGATCCGTTGAATTTCAAATAGATCTTGTACCAGGAGCTGCACCAATAGCTCGTGCTCCTTACAGACTCGCACCCAGCGAGATGAAAGAACTGCAAAGCCAATTACAAGAACTTTTAGAGCGTAGTTTCATTCGACCAAGTACATCACCGTGGGGAGCTCCTGTTTTATTTGTCAAGAAGAAAGATGGTACATTCAGGTTGTGTATCGACTACCGAGAGTTGAACAAACTTACCATCAAGAATCGCTACCCACTACTGAGAATCGACGACTTATTTGATCAACTACAAGGCTCGTCTATTTATTCAAAGATTGACTTACGTTCCGGGTATCATCAAATGCGGGTGAAAGAAGATGATATTCCAAAGACTGCTTTCAGAACACGTTACGGTCATTACGAGTTTATGGTCATGTCGTTTGGTTTAACTAATGCACCAGCTGTGTTCATGGACCTTATAAACCGAGTGTGTGGACCATACCTTGACAAGTTTGTCATTGTTTTCATTGATGACATACTTATTTACTCAAAGAATGACCAAGAACACGGTGAACATTTGAGAAAGGTGTTAGAAGTATTGAGGAAGGAAGAATTGTACGCTAAGTTTTCAAAGTGTGCATTTTGGTTGGAAGAAGTTCAATTCCTCGGTCACATAGTGAACAAAGAAGGTATTAAGGTGGATCCGGCAAAGATAGAAATTGTTGAAAAGTGAGAAACCCCGAAAACTCCGAAACACATACGCCAGTTTTTAGGACTAGCTGGTTACTACAAAAGGTTCATCCAAGACTTTTCTAGAATAGCAAAACCCTTGACTGCATTAACGCATAAAGGGAAGAAATTTGAATGGAATGATGAACAAGAGAAAGCGTTTCAGTTATTGAAGAAAAAGCTAACTACGGCACCTATATTGTCATTGCCTGAAGGGAATGATGATTTTGTGATTTATTGTGACGCATCAAAGCAAGGTCTCGGTTGTGTATTAATGCAACGAACGAAGGTGATTGCTTATGCGTCTAGACAATTGAAGATTCACGAACAAAATTATACGACGCATGATTTGGAATTAGGCGCGGTTGTTTTTGCATTAAAGACTTGGAGGCACTACTTATATGGGGTCAAAAGTATTATATATACCGACCACAAAAGTCTTCAACACATATTTAATCAGAAACAACTGAATATGAGGCAGCGTAGGTGGATTGAATTATTGAACGATTACGACTTTGAGATTCGTTACCACCCGGGGAAGGCAAATGTGGTAGCCGATGCCTTGAGCAAGAAGGACAGAGAACCCATTCGAGTAAAATCTATGAATATAATGATTCATAATAACCTTACTACTCAAATAAAGGAGGCGCAACAAGGAGTTTTAAAAAAGGGAAATTTAAAGGATGAAATACCCAAAGGATCGGAGAAGCATCTTAATATTCAGGAAGACGGAACCCGGTATAGGGCTGAAAGGATTTGGGTACCAAAATTTGGAGATATGAGAGAAATGGTACTTAGAGAAGCTCCTAAAACCAGATACTCAATACATCCTGGAACGGGGAAGATGTACAAGGATCTCAAGAAACATTTTTGGTGGCCGGGTATGAAAGCCGATGTTGCTAAATACGTAGGAGAATGTTTGACGTGTTCTAAGGTCAAAGCTGAGCATCAGAAACCATAAGGTCTACTTCAACAACCCGAAATCCCGGAATGGAAATGGGAAAACATTACCATGGATTTCATCACTAAATTGCCAAGGACTGCAAGTGGTTTTGATACTATTTGGGTAATAGTTGATCGTCTCACCAAATCAGCACACTTCCTGCCAATAAGAGAAGATGACAAGATGGAGAAGTTAGCACGACTGTATTTGAAGGAAGTCATCTCCAGACATGGAATACCAATCTCTATTATCTCTGATAGGGATGGCAGATTTATTTCAAGATTCTGGCAGACATTACAGCAAGCATTAGGAACTCGTCTAGACATGAGTACTGCCTATCATCCACAAACTGATGGGCAGAGCAAAAGGACGATATAAATGCTTGAAGACATGCTACGAGCATGTGTTATTGATTTCGGAAACAGTTGGGATCGACATCTACCGTTAGCAGAATTTTCCTACAACAACAGCTACCATTCAAGCATTGAGATGGCGCCGTTTGAAGCACTTTATGGTAGAAAGTGCAGGTCTCCGATTTTTTGGAGTGAAGTGGGGGATAGACAGATTACGGGTCCGGAGATTATACAAGAAACTACCGAGAAGATCATCCAAATTCAACAACGGTTGAAAACTGCCCAAAGTCGACAAAAGAGCTACGCTGACATTAAAAGAAAAGATATAGAATTTGAAATTGGAGAGATGGTCATGCTTAAAGTTGCACCTTGGAAAGGCGTTGTTCGATTTGGTAAACGAGGGAAATTAAATCCAAGGTATATTGGACCATTCAAGATTATTGATCGTGTCAGACCAGTAGCTTACCGACTTGAGTTACCTCAACAACTCGCGGCTGTACATAACACTTTCCACGTCTCGAATTTGAAGAAATGTTTTGCTAAAGAAGATCTCACTATTCCGTTAGATGAAATCCAAATCAACGAAAAACTCCAATTCATCGAAGAACCCGTCGAAATAATGGATCGTGAGGTTAAAAGACTTAAGAAAAACAAGATACCAATTGTTAAGGTTCGATGGAATGCTCATAGAGGACCCGAGTTTACCTGGGAGCATGAAGATCAGATGAAGAAGAAATACCCGCATCTATTTCCAGAAGATTCGTCAACACCTTCAACAGCTTAAAATTTCGGGACGAAATTTATTTAACGGGTAGGTACTGTAGTGACCCGAACTTTTCCATGTTTATATATATTAATTGAGATTAATATTTACATGATTAAATGTTTCCAACATGTTAAGCAATCAAACTTGTTAAGAATTGATTAACTGAAATATGTTTCATATAGACAATTGACCACCCAAGTTGACCGGCGATTCACGAACGTTAAAACTTGTAAAAACGACATGACAATATATATATGGATATACATATGGTTAACATGAGATTATGATAAGTAAGTATCTCCATAAGTATATTAACAATGAGTTATATACATATAAACAAGACTACTAACTTAAGGATTTCGAAACGAGACATATATGTAACGATTATCGTTGTAACGACATTTAAATGTATATATATCATATTAAGATATATTAATATATCATAATATCATGATAATATAATAATTTAACATCTCATTAGATATAATAAACAATGGGTTAACAACATTAATTGAGATCGTTAACTTAAAGGTTTCAAAACAACACTTACATGTAACGACTAACGATGACTTAACGACTCAGTTAAAATGTATATACATGTAGTGTATTTAGATGTATTAAAATACTTTTGGAAGACTTCAAGACATATATTAAAACACTCATACTTAACGAAAATGGTTACAGTTACTTTTCCATTCTTTTCTTTCATCAAGAATTCTAGTCGTATTCTTACCCGTATTATACACAGCTTCAAAACGTACTTACTATGGGTATATACCAGTAGGAACTAGCATGGGATTCCACTCTTGATTATGTCATGTATGACTAATCAATTTTAACTTCTACCATGAGCTAGTCAACTAACTAGAACTCCTTTTAACCCCACTCACCACTCACCAATTACCACTCATCATTCACTCCATTTCACTTTCAATTCTCTTTCTAATTCTCTCTCAACACACACACACACTATTATGAATGTATTTTTCCAGTAGTTAATCATCATCTTCATCAAAAATCACTTCAAGAACCAAGCTATAATCATCATAGGAAGAACACTTCAATAACACTTCAAAAATCCCTTCAAGTTTACAAATTTACTTCCAAGCTTTCTAATCCATTCCAAGTAATCATCTAAGATCAAGAAACCTTTGTTATATACAGTAGGTTATCTTTCTTATTCAAGGTAATATTCATATTCAAACTTTGATTCAATTTCTATAACTATAAACTATCTTAATTCGAGTAAAAATCTTACTTGAACTTGTTTTTGTGTCATGATCCTACTTCAAGAACTTTCAAGCCATCCAAGATCCTTTGAAGCTAGATCATTTCTTGTCACTTCCAGTAGGTTTACCTACTAAACTTGAGGTAGTAATGATGTTCATAACATCATTCGATTCATATATATAAAACTATCTTATTCGAAGGTTTAAACTCGTAATCACTAGAACATAGTTTAGTTAATTCTAAACTTGTTCGCAAACAAAAGTTTATCCTTCTAACTTGACTTTTAAAATTAACTAAACACATGTTCTATATCTATATGATATGCTAAGTTAATGATTTAAAACATGGAAACACAAAAAAACCCCCGTAAAACCGGATTTACGCCGTCGTAGTAACACCGCGGGCTGTTTTGGGTTAGTTAATTAAAAACTATGATAAACTTTGATTTAAAAGTTGTTATTCTGAGAAAATGATTTTTATTATGAACATGAAACTATATCCAAAAATTATGGTTAAACTCAAAGTGGAAGTATGTTTTCTAAAATTGTCATCTAGACGTCGTTCTTTCGACTGAAATGACTACCTTTACAAAAACGACTTGTAACTTATTTTTCCGACTATAAACCTATACTTTTTCTGTTTGGATTCATAAAATAGAGTTCAATATGAAACCATAGCAATTTGATTCACTCAAAACGGATTTAAAATGAAGAAGTTATGGGTAAAACAAGATTGGATAATTTTTCTCATTTTAGCTACGTGAAAAATTGGTAACAAATCTATTCCAACCATAACTTAATCAACTTGTATTGTATATTATGTAATCTTGAGATACCATATACACGTATACAATGTTTCGACCTATCATGTCGACACATCTATATATATTTTGGAACAACCATAGACACTCTATATGTGAATGTTGGAGTTAGCTATACAGGGTTGAGGTTGATTCCAAAATATATATAGTTTGAGTTGTGATCAATACTGAGATACGTATACACTGGGTCGTGGATTGATTCAAGATAATATTTATCGATTTATTTCTGTACATCTAACTGTGGACAACTAGTTGTAGGTTAATAACGAGGACAGCTGACTTAATAAGCTTAAAACCTCAAAATATATTAAAAGTGTTGTAAATATATTTTGAACATACTTTAATATATATGTATATATTGTTATAGGTTCGTGAATCAACAGTGGCCAAGTCTTACATCCCGACGAAGTAAAAATCTGTGAAAGTGAGTTATAGTCCCACTTTTAAAATCTAATATTTTTGGGATGAGAATACATGCAGGTTTATAAATGATTTACAAAATAGACACAAGTACGTGAAACTACATTCTATGGTTGAATTATCGAAATCGAATATGGCCCTTTTTATTAAGTCTGGTAATCTAAGAATTAGGGAACAGACACCCTAATTGACGCGAATCCTAAAGATAGATCTATTGGGCCTAACAAACCCCATCCAAAGTAGCAGATGCTTTAGTACTTCGAAATTTATATCATATCCGAAGGGTGTCCCGGAATGATGGGGATATTCTTATATATATGCATCTTGTTAATGTCGGTTACCAGGTGTTCACCATATGAATGATTTTTATCTCTATGTATGGGATGTGTATTGAAATATGAAATCTTGTGGTCTATTGTTACGATTTGATATATATAGCTTAAACCTATAACTCACCAACATATTTATTGACGTTTAAAGCATGTTTATTCTCAGGTGAATATTAAGAGCTTCCGCTGTTGCATACTAAAATAAGGACAAGATTTGGAGTCCATGTTTGTATGATATTGTGTAAAAACTGCATTCAAGAAACTGATTTCGATGTAACATATTTGTATTGTAAACCATTATGTAATGGTCGTGTGTAAACAGGATATTTTAGATTATCATTACTTGATAATCTACGTAAAGCTTTTTAAACCTTTATTTATGAAATAAAGGTTATGGTTTGTTTTAAAAATGAATGCAGTCTTTGAAAAACGTCTCATATAGAGGTCAAAACCTCGCAACGAAATCAATTAATATGGAACGTTTTTAATCAATAAGAACGGGACATTTCATTTTAAAAGAGGGAAATTTAAAGGATGAAATACCCAAAGGATTGGAGAAGCATCTTGATATTCGAGAAGACGGAACCCGGTATAGGGCTGAAAGAATTTGGGTACCAAAATTTGGAGAGATGAGAGAAATGGTACTTAGAGAAGCTCATAAAACCAGATACTCAATACACCCTGGAACGGGAAAGATGTACAAAGATCTCAAGAAACATTTTTGGTGGCTGGGTATGAAAGCCGATGTTGCTAAATATGTAGGAAAATGTTTGACGTGTTCTAAGGTCAGAGCAGAGCATCAGAAACCATCAGGTCTACTTCAACAACCCGAAATCCCGGAATGGAAATGGGAAAATATTACCATGGATTTCATCACTAAATTGCCAAGGACTGCAAGTGGTTTTGATACTATTTGGGTAATAGTTGATCGTCTCACCAAATCAGTACACTTCCTGCCAATAAGAGAATATGACAAGATGGAGAACTTACGACGACTGTATTTGAATGAAGTCGTCTCCAGACATGGAATACCAATCTCTATTATCTCTGATAGGGATGGCAGATTTATTTCAAGATTCTGGCAGACATTACAGCAAGCATTAGGAACTCCTCTAGACATGAGTACTGCCTATCATCCACAAACTGATGGACAGAGCGAAAGGACGATGCAAACGCTTGAAGACATGCTACGAGCATGTGTTATTGATTTCGGAAACAGTTGGGATCGACATCTACCGTTAGCAGAATTTTCCTACAACAACAGCTACCATTCAAGCATTGAGATGGCGCCGTTTGAAGCACTTTATGGTAGAAAGTACAGGTCTCCGATTTGTTGGAGTGAAGTGGGGGATAGACAGATTACGGGTCCGGAGATAATACAAGAAACTACCGAGAAGATCATCCAAATTCAACAATGTAATGACCCGGAATTTTCCGACCAAATTATACTTAGGAGATTAATATTTACATAAATTAAACCATACCAACATGATAAGTAATCCAAATTGTTGAGACTTGTGTTTTTGAAAAGAGTTTTACACAACGTTTGACCGTTCAATATGACCGATGATATCACGAACTATATAACATACGATAATTATACGTTTGTGTATATATATGTATTTATATATATTTAACATGATCTAAGGATGGTTTAACATCTCATTGTGTACTAATGACAATGAGTTATAAGTATATTTTGAAACTACTAACTTAAGTTTTCAAAACGATAACTATACGTAACATTCTTTGATATATATACTTATAATCTATAATGCTTATACATGTATCGTATATATAATGTATTTAATCACTTTTTAAGGACTTAAATACATAAAACAATATAATTATATTCACAAAAGATAGCTATATTTGAATTCTCATTCCGTTTCCTCAAGATTTCTATACGTATATCTAGGGTATATGTACCTGTATCATACCCAGCTTCTATACGTATTTACTATTCGTATATACACATCAAATCAACATCCTAATCAACATTATTACTGCCCTAGATATGAGGTAACTAGAATTTGTCAAGTAGTATGAATTATTAGTAAGAAAACAAAATTAGGAATCCTTTTCTTTCTTTATAAACTAAAAACGTTTTTATAAATGAACACCATTTCTTCACTCCATTTTCTCATACCTACACCCTCATTTCTCTCTTAAAATACTCCTAACTTCATACTTGATCATCTCTAAGCATTTTCCCCATCATTTAGCTTCAATTACAAGCCTTAAACACCATAAGAAAACTCTTTCAAGAACATATCAAAATAACCACCCATTTGAAGAAGTTTACTTCCAACCTTTTGATCTAACTCCACCACTCTTTGATTCCAAGATTATTTCTTATCTTTTGCAGTAACTTTGTCCAAGTAACTTGAGGTAGTAACCTTGTTCATAATCTTACTCAATTCATATTTATATAGCTATCTTATTTTGTGGTATAAAATTTTAACGACAAGAACATAGTTTGAATGATTTCAAACTTGTTCGCAAACTAAATAGATCCTTCTAACTTGACTTTTAAAACACTTCAAGACCTGTAATATATCATAATGATACGCTAACCTAACAAGATATAACGTGGTTTTACAAAGAACATCTTAAAAACTGAATCTACGTTGTCAGAGTGCAACCGGGGGCTGTTTTGGGTTGGATAATTAAAAACCATCTTGAACTTTGAATTGGAAGTTCATGTTCTGGAAAAATGATATTTCTTATGAATATGTTAACACATAAAAATTACATGGTTTAACTCAAAGTGTAAGTATTTTTAGAAAAAAATGATCATTAAATGTTGTTTTTATGATGGAAAATGATCACTTTCATAAGTTTCACCAAAGTTTGACCTATAACCTATGATTTTGATTACAAACTAAGGTATTTTCAGTTCATATTCTTAAAATTTGACTCGTTCCAAGGAAGTGGCAAGTTGAACCAATAAAAACGGAGTTGTAATGAAGAAACTACGACTAAAACAAGATTGGGTATCCGAAGCTAGTTTAGCTACGAAAATATTTGGAGAAAAAGTAAATTAATCATATCTTTTTTAATTAATATGATATTTTATATATAATTACTTATGATTTTATTTTATATATTTCAGGACCACCCGTAAACAACACGAGAAGATTAATTATAAGACCTCATGATTGTACGCAACACGTCATTTGACAACACGGTACTTTATGTACGCAATACGTCATTTGACAACATGGTACCATGGGTCGAGATTAATTCTGATCAATACGAATACGATGGGGTCTTTATTTATTTTATTTAAGCAACTAATTATGGACCACTAACATCGGACTGCTAACTACGGACTAAGAAAATATTAAAAGTATTAAAAGTATATATATATATATATATATATATATATATATATATATATATATATATATATATATATATATATATATATATATATATATAACGATTACTTAAAAAGAAAATATGTTGATATTATATATATGGTTAGGTTCGTGATATCTATCGGAGACCAAGTCGAATTAAATACCTTCAAGGCAAAAGTGAGTTTCATTTGCTCCCTTTTTAATTGCTTTTGCAATATATATTTTTGGACTGAGAATACATGCGCTGCTTTTATACATGTTTACAAAATAGACACAAGTACTTAAAAATATATTCTACGTTGAGTTGTACTACTGGCATATTTCCCTGTAGCTTGGTAACTACTATTTACATGGGTATTGTAGACGCGAATCCTGTTGATAGATCTATCGGGCCTGACAACCCCAACCGGACTGGACGACCAGTATTCAACGGTTGCACAGTACTTCGTTTTGGTGACTACACTTGGTACGGTGTAGTGAGATTTCATAATAAAGGGAATATGCGACGTTGATTAAATGTTAAGTATGGTTACCAAGTGCTCAGCCACTTAGAATGCTTTACATACACTTGCGAGTGTATTATGTTTATGATTATGAAATCTTGTGGTCTATTAACATATTGAAATGATTGTTATGATAAACCTATGAACTCACCAACCTTTTGGTTGACACTTTAAAGCATGTTTATTCTCAGGTACGAATTAAGTCTTCCGCTGTGCATTTGGTCAATATAAGGACATTACTTGGAGCCGATCATCGCAATGGGACCAAATGTTGATGACTTTGTCCAGGTGGATTAGGACGGGTCCTTTCAGTTGGTATCAGAGCGGTGGTCATAGCGAACCAGGTCTTGCATTAGTGTGTCTAACTAGTAGTTGTTAGGATGCATTAATGAGTCTGGACTTAGACCGTGTCTACATGTTAAAAGTTTTGCTTATCATTTCTAGTCGGAAATCACCTGCTTATCATCTTTAGGAAATTACCTGCTTATCATTCATAAGTCTAGACACGTTTTATTGCATTTACTGCATTGATAGTGTATAGACGAATTCTTATCTTAGCATATCTGTTATTGCGAACTTTGACTGATATCTTTTCAAAGATTCTCCGTAATTTACGGGATTTTGGTATTATATATACATATGTAAATTATGTATTGAAGAGTACCAAATCTAACTCCTATAATCTATTCCATACCAAAAATTCATTTTCCCCATTATACAAGATGGATTCCGCATCTAGTTCGAATTCTTCAGATTCCAAAAGTTATGCCGATATGGATTTCCATTCGGGCTCCGAAAGCAGCGTCACCGGAATGGATCAACCAATTTCCCATCATCTATTCTGGATGAATTGGGGTTGGGATCGTAATATACTAAATCACTGGAGACAAGAAAAAGGTGATCCATTCCATCCACCAAATTACCCTCTTGGCGATGAACCTGAAGCACTTACCGGCGAACCTATTTGAAACACCATTTTCTCTCTCATTTCTAGAGTATCTCATCACGATTATATACTATCCCATATTACAAATCTTGTTCATTCGCTCGCTCCAACCGCCAATCATCCCGGTGTACTATCAGAAGTTAACGAACTTCGCGCTCGCGTGACGGCTTTGGAGAACATGGTGCGAAGGTCGCAAACACCAGCAGCAGCACCAGCAGCATAATCAACGCCACCATCAATAACATCAACAATACCATCATCACCACTAACAAACAACATCCGCATCACATGTCTCGACATCATAATCTGTCCCACAAACATCAATATCATACGCACCATAGATACCAAGGAGTACCTACACTAATGAACGATGAAGTATTGATCCATAACTTCATTGATATTCTGCAAAGAATATGTGGTTTTAAAAAGTTTTAGAGATTTCTTATTCTAGCTCAAACCGAAAAGCAAATGAGATTAATATCATATTAACTCATTAAATTCATGATTTCATCTGAAGAAAATATATATGTATATATGTTTTCATAAAGATTGTAATTAAAAGTTCTTTTGTACAAAATATTAATGGTGAAAATTTTTTTTAACGGGTAGGTAATACCCGAGGAATAATTAGATTTCATCTTAATAAGTTATATTGTACATTCGTCGAAGCTGATTCAATAGTCATTTACTATCCTACTTACAACCACCGATATACGTATCTGTTCACTGCAGAATAACTATTTTCATTCAATTTCATATTTGGATTTTGACTTCCCAGAATCCAACAAGTGGCATATGAAGAAAACATATGACAAAATAAAATCTGTTAGAAACAAACAAATTAACTATGAAAAATTTTGTTAAGAATCCACGCTAACTGTTCCAGCTAACTGTTCCTAGCTAACTGATTACATTTTATTTATCGCAGTTTATTTATCGCAATTTAATTATCGCACTTTTATTTATCGTCATTTAATTTCTGTAATTATTTTACGCACTTTAAATATCGGGACACGTATACAATGTTTTGACATATCATATCGACGCATCTATATATATTATTTGGAATCACCATAGACACTCTATATGCAGTAATGATCGAGTTCTCTATACAGGGTTGAGGTTGATTCTACAATAATATATATAGTTTGAGTTGTGATCGAGTCTGAGACGTATACGGGTTACGACACGTATTAATTAATTAGTATATTATATATTAAACTATATATGAATTATTGGACTGTTACTGTGGACTATCGACTGTGGACTAATGACATTGGACAATTAAAATGAATTAAAATATTGATTATAACATATGAAATTAAACATTTCTTCAAGATTGCCACTTGATTTCATCTTAAACCTCATTGTATCTCGACGATTACAATCAGCGTTCAAATCTATCATGATTCTTAAAAACACCTCAATCGAGAGGATAAACCAACCGCACTTCATCTACAGAAGAAAAGATTAATGCATATAGTTATGCACCTGAAAAACCCTCGGAAACTGAGTAAACATTTGACATGTATCTGTTCTAGTTCCTTTGACATTGTTATTACCGAAGATCGTTTTGCAATCCCTTTCCAAAGTAGCTAATTTTGTCACAGCTCCAGCAAGTCAACTCCGACTTTTCATCCGAAACAACTTTATTATAACCGCGATATATATGCGTACTCTTTATTGTTACTGGGGAACCTTTTATATTCCACAATATTACCATCAGCGATTAATCATTCTAAAAACATAATTCTCCTGAAACTACCTCGGTTTGATAACTGATGACCCAGATCAGTTAACTTTGAAAATGCTGATGAAGCAGCATGTTGTAGATGATCTTAATGGCTAAAAGTTTGATGATAAAGAAAGGAGTGTTAGGAACGCTAGATAGAAAATTTAGTACTGAAAAGCGGATTATGTGAAACTGTGAAGAAAGCCGTGGACAAATCACAAAGAATAAGTTTGCCTTCAAAGAATCCAAATGATTCTGTGCCTGCTGAAATCGTTAGCAAACATCTTATTTCTCATTCTAAACCTTCACAGATAAATCTTCTTCATCATCCATTGATATTAGAAATTCTAAGATATACTCGTACGTTTTATTATAAATATCCTCCATATTTCTGGCGATATTTTCACAACTATTCTTATCTGAGATCATTTATCTCTCCGTAATATCTGCAACATAAAAGAAACTGTGTTAGTTTCTAAATTCTGAAACCTTCGAGTTTAAAATATGAATGTTTTGAAGTAGTGTTGGGAACTGAAGCATGGATTAGTATAATATAATGACACTTGATCAACGTCATTATATTACAGTAAGTCATGCTGAGTATTTAATGAAGCATGATGATTCACAGTACCGTCATCATGTGCCATTTACACGACTCTTACATTCTATCTAATCTCTAAACATATCAAGAGAATATTTTTCTGGATGACTCGGTCTTCTCTAGGGTATTCTGGTAATTTAACAAATCAAAATCGTTCTATTACCATTTTCTTCTTAGAGCATTAGCTATGTTCATTCTGAATTTCATATCTACGAATTCCAGACCATTACTCGCTTGACTCGAAGTCGGGAAGAGAAAACGAAAGCATGAAACTCCGAAAAATAATGAAGAATATAAACTTCGATAATAACCCCGAAATTACAAACCGTGTATATCGATGCAGATAGCAATATAGAGACACGGGAGAATTAGAAACACTATAAACACAAGAGTATAGTAGAAGTAAATAGATTCTTCTGGTGGTAGATGAAAAAGAAGAATGACAGATATAAAAGTTAGGAGTATATCAAGAATCAGGACAGGATGGAGCATATTGATGAATGCTTTAAAGTAAGAATCAAGGGAGAGAGAATAGAAGGTGTGAGTCGTGGAAAATAAGGAAACGAAGGGGCGAATTTATAGTGAAATATCCGACAGAGCAATCGAAAAAGATTATTGCATATAATCAAAGTAGATCCTGATTTCTTTAATCACCAAAGAACCAAATCTTATTACGTAAGATTCTCTTTAAATCCCTTAAATCCCGGAAATCAATCATAACTACGTCATCGGTTAAGACGAATATATTTTACTCATCTCACTCTTTTACGATAGTCTCATTTATATTCTTCGCATAATCGAATCGTTTTATCTACATTACTCAATGATGATAAAACTCCATTATCACCTTATATTTGTCATGAAAACCTTTTTATTGTTATCCATAACAACCTCTATCAAATTTCGGGGACGAAATTTCTTTAACGGGTAGGTACTGTAATGACCCGGAATTTTCCGACCAAATTATACTTATGAGATTAATATTTACATAAATTAAACCATACCAACATGATAAGCAATCCAAATTGTTGAGACTTGTGTTTTTGAAAAGAGTTTTACACAACGTTTGACCGTTCAATATGACCGATGATATCACGAACTATATAACATACGATAATTATACGTTTGTGTATATATATGTATTTATATATATTTAACATGATCTAAGGATGGTTTAACATCTCATTGTGTACTAATGACAATGAGTTATAAGTATATTTTGAAACTACTAACTTAAGTTTTCAAAACGATAACTATACGTAACATTCTTTGATATATATACTTATAATCTATAATGCTTATACATGTATCGTATATATAATGTATTTAATCACTTTTTAAGGACTTAAATACATAAAACAATATAAGTATATTCACAAAAGATAGCTATATTTGAATTCTCGTTCCGTTTCCTCAAGATTTCTATACGTATATCTAGGGTATATGTACCTGTATCATACCCAGCTTCTATACGTATTTACTATTAGTATATACACATCAAATCAACATCTTAATCAACATTATTACTGCCCTAGATATGAGGTAACTAGAATTTGTCAAGTAGTATGAATTATTAGTAAGAAAACAAAATTAGGAATCCTTTTCTTTCTTTATAAACTAAAAACGTTTTTATAAATGAACACCATTTCTTCACTCCATTTTCTCATACCTACACCCTCATTTCTCTCTCAAAATACTCCTAACTTCATACTTGATCATCTCTAAGCATTTTCCCCATCATTTAGCTTCAATTACAAGCCTTAAACACCATAAGAAAACTCTTTCAAGAACATATCAAAATAACCACCCATTTGAAGAAGTTTACTTCCAACCTTTTGATCTAACTCCACCACTCTTTGATTCCAAGATTATTTCTTATCTTTTGCAGTAACTTTATCCAAGTAACTTGAGGTAGTAACCTTGTTCATAATCTTATTCCATTCATATTTATATAGCTATCTTATTTTGAGGTATAAAATTTTAACGACAAGAACATAGTTTGAATGATTTCAAACTTGTTCGCAAACTAAATAGATCCTTCTAACTTGACTTTTAAAACACTTCAAGACCTGTAATATATCATAATGATATGCTAACCTAACAATATATAACGTGGTTTTACAAAGAACATCTTAAAAACTGAATCTACGTCGTCAGAGTGCAACCGGGGGCTGTTTTGGGTTGGATAATTAAAAACCATCTTGAACTTTGAATTTGAAAGGACCCGTTCATATACATTATAAACGATTCACAATAGTTGATTACATCGCGAGGTATTTGACCTCTATATGATACATTTTACAAACATTGCATTCGTTTTTAAAAGACAAACTTTCTTTACAACAAAAATTGACGGTATGCATACCATTTCATAATACATCCAACTATAACTGACTTAATAATAATCTTGATGAACTTAATGACTTGAATGCAACGTCTTTCAAAATATGCCATGAATGACTCCAAGTAATATCCTTAAAATAAGTTAATGCACAGCGGAAGATTTCTTTAATACCTGAGAATAAACATGCTTTAAAGTGTCAACCAAAAGGTTGGTGAGTTCATAGGTTTATCATAACAATCATTTCAATATATTAATAGACCACAAGATTTCCGTTTATAAATATATGTACACTCGCAAGTGTATAAAATTATTCTATAAGTTGTAGGCACCCGGTAACAAGCCTTAACGTTCATGTTTTACCCTCTGAAGTACACCAGATCAGGTGTGTTTAAAATAACCTCGAAGTACTAAAGCATCCCATAGTCAGGATGGGGTTTGTCAGACCCAATAGATCTATCTTTAGGATTCACGCCTACCGTACATAGACAAGTAGTTTAATGTTACCAAGCTAAGGGTATATTTCTGGTTTAAACCCACATAGAATTAGTTTTAGTACTTGTGCCTATTTTGTAAAACATTTATAAATCAGCGCATGTATTCTCAGCCCAAAAATATATATAAAAAGGGAGCAAATGAAACTCACCATACTGTATTTCGTAGTAAAAATACATATAACGTCATTTAACAAGTGCAAGGTTGGCCTCGGATTCACGAACCTATATTAATTATATATATTTATATGTTGGTCAATATTTGTCTAATAATTTTTGGTCAAGTCATAGTGTACCACAATCCTAATGCTCGAGACTAATATGCAAAAGTCAACAAAAGTCAACTTGACCCAAAATGACTTCTAAAATTTATACGTGTTTATTATATAACTTAACTATAGTCGTTTTATATATTTAAATATATTTATTAGATTTTATAATAATAAAAGTCATTTATTAATAAAAATTTATATTAACGTTTATATATGATAAAATATACTTTTATATATCTTAAGTAGTAAAATTTATAAAGTTCACTTAATATCTTAAAACTATAGTGGTAAGTATTATTAATGTAATTATATTACGCATGGTGAAAAATATCTTTGTATCCCCTATTTATTTGATAAAATAATATTGATCATAATAATAATAAGTAAAAGTTGTATTATTTTGTAATAATAATTATTATTATTCTATAAAAAAATAACAATATTTATATTTACTAAAAATGTTATTATGATAAAATGATAATACTAACATAATAGTAATAATGATATTTTATAATAACAATGATATTTCTATTAAAATAATAACGACGATAGTAATAATAATCATTTTAACAATAATACTAAAATTCAGTTGACTATAACTTCAAATCCGTTCATCGAAACCATTCGATATCTAAATGAAAAGTTCTTAATTTTTCGCTAGCTTTCCAATGACATGCATATCATATACCCTATCTCAGTAGCATATGTATCTAATTCAGGATTCAACAAACCTATCTAAGGACAATATCGAATGTACAAGCATGCATAATCCTATATACTCGAGCACTAGTCAGGGATACACTATTGATATATAAAAGTTAAGTTATGAGTGTTCACGTATCAATATTGAGATTCAATATTAAAGGAAAGTACGTAGATGCAACGGAGATGATAAATACTAGATTGACCTCACGAGCATACCCATGAACCATACCCATCACTTCCATAGCTATAACCCATAATTTCCTTAGCTTCGACTCATTCAAAAAACTATTTTGAAATCACTCGGACATCACTCCGTCGTAATATTTTATGTATACTAATAATATCTTGAAATAATACAGAGCAAATACATATATATATATATGTAAATCGATTGAGAGAGTTTAGAGAAATATATTTTCAAGTTTCTATGAAATAATGAAACCTATTGAATTCTATTTATAATAGATTTTTGAATTATTAAAGTGAATTATTAAAGTATGAATTATTAAAGTGAATTATTAAAGTACGAATTATTAAAGTGAATTATTAAAGTATGAATTATTAAAGTGAATTATTAAAGTATGAATTATTAAAGTGAATTATTAAAGTTAAAGTAAAGTAAAAGTAAAGTAAAGGTAAAGTTAAAGTATAGTAAAAGTATAAAAACTATGTATGTATAATACGCGTATAAATATATATAATATTAATTTAAATCGTTATATATATTTAATGAAATAAATTATAAATATCGTTATATTTATTATACTGGTTAAGTAATGAGTTGTCAAAAGTGATTCTAGATATTTATAAAAGTTTAATAATAAAGTTTTTTTTAAACTGAAAACGTTTTTATACGTTTGAAAATAGATTAATAGAATATTATGGAAACCAATTCTCCACTAGCTTTTGTCTAACTTTCGTAAATGACACTTTTTATTTTTATTTATAAATAGCTTTACAAATTATTCCGAATATCGTTAAGAGGAATAGATTTCTCAAATCATAGTGGACCTCTCAACAGAGACTTGTAATCATAATTCAATGTTTCTGATAATTCAATTATTTAATATATTTTTTTTTAATTTCGTCGATAATCATATTGAAACAAATACGTTCATATAAAGCATTATACTTTTAAATACTTTGTTGACATTTTCAATTTATAACATATACACATATACATACATATTCATATATGTTCATTTAATGGTTCGTGAATCATTGAAATTTGGTCGAGGTTTAAATGAATGTATAAACATAGTTTAAAATCCTTGAGATTTAACTTAACAAACATTGCTTATCGTGTCAGAATAATATAAAGATAAAGTTTAAATTTAGTCAGAAATTTCCGGGTCGTCACAGTACCTACCCGTTAAAGAAATTTCGTCCCCGAAATTTGATTGAGGTCGTTATGGCTAACAATGAAAATGTTATTATGACGATTATGAAGTTTTATCATGTCTAAGAAGTATGGATAAAATAATTCGATTACTCAAAGCGTATGAGGGAAGTTATCGTAAATGAAGGAAATAAGATTATAGTGATTCGTCTTATCTTTTGACGTCATCACAATTGATCTCCGAATTTAAAGAAAATCTTTGTAATCTATGTTGGATTTGATGCTTCGGTGATTATGGAGATTATGATTCTCTTCGAATTAATACGATAATCCATCTTGATTTCTCTGTCGGGTATTTCACTATAAATCCACCTCCTTCGTTTCCTTACAACTCACACCTTCTATTCTTTCTCCCTCAACTCATATTTTAAAGTATTTGTCAATATGCTTCATCCAGTACTGATTCTCGATATACTCCTCACTTTCATATCTGTCGTTCTTCTTTTTCATCTGCCTCCGGAAGAATCTATTTACTTCTACTATACTCTCGGTTTTATAGTGTTTATAGTTCTTCCGTGTCTTTATATTGCTATATGCATCGATATATACGGTTTATAATTTTTGGGTGGTTGTTGGGTTTTATATCTTCCCTTATATTTCAAAGCCCCTGCTTTTGTCTTCTATAATCATTGACATCCACAGTTAATGCTCCCTTCTATTTGCTGCAATTTATACTCCAATTTCTATTTTGGAGTTTTGTCCTTTCGTTTCTTCTTCTTGCGATTAAGCAACGTTTGTAATGGTCCAGTATTCGCAGATATGAATTTCAGAATGAACATAGTTAATGTTCTAAGAAGAAAATGGTAATAGCACGATCTTGATTTGTTAATTTACCAGAATACCCTGAAAAGACCGAATCATCAAGAAAATATATTCTTGATATTTTTATAGATTAAATAGAATATAAGAGTCATGTAACATGGAACATGATGACGGCATGGTCTGTGAATCATCATGTCCCATTAGAAACTCAGCATGACTTACTGTAATATAATCACGTTGATCAAGTGTCATTATATTATACTAACTCATGCTTCAGTTCCCAGCACTACTTCAAAACATTCATAATTTAAACTCGAAAGTTTATAGAATATAGAAACTAATAGTTTCTTATATGATGTAACACTGATAGCGCAAAGAGATAAATGACTTCAGATAAGATTAGTTGTGAAAATATCTTCAGAAATATCGCGGATATTTATAATGAAAGATATGATAATATCTTAGAATTTCTAATATTGATGGATGATGATGAAGATTTGTCTGTAAAGGTTTAGAATAAAGAGTAAGGTATTCGTTAATGACTTTAGCAGGCACTGAATCATTTGGATTCTTTGAAGGCAGATTTAGTCTTTGTGATTTGTCCACAGCCTCCTTCATAGTCTGTTCAATCCGTTTTCCAGTTCCAAACCTTCTCTTTTTCTCAGCTTTTCCACCTTACTATTCTTTGTCATCAAACTTTTTACTGTTAAGATCGTTTACAGTTTTTGATGCTTCATCAGTATTTCGAGAACTAGTTCGCAGTTTAAGGTGTTTTTCAGAAACTTCACATTCAAAGTATATAAGTCCAGAAGATAGACACATATAATTTTTGGCGTAGACATGCTGCGAGATTTCAAAATACTGATTGCTAATTTCTGATGATTCATATGGCAATTCTCGTTACAAGATGCAGATGAGTAAATGATGGGATTTTGATAAATATAAAGATTTTTCGGAAAGTCAAAGATCAATGAAGTTGTTAATAAGTTTACTGCTAATGTGGCGAGATATGAAAGGTTCCCCGGTAATAATGATGAAGGGGTAATCATTATAATAAGGCTTATTCGAATGAACAATTGAAGTTGGTTTGCTGGAGCTGTGACAAAATCGTCTATTTTTAGAAGGGATTGAAAAGTTATTTTAGCTAGTAAATGCCAAAAGGTCTGACATGGATACATGTTAAATTATGACTTTGGTTTCAAGAGTTTTTCAGGTACGTAACTGTGGATAACATGTGGTTGGATCATCATCTCGATTGTTCATTATTTAAAGTGTCTTCAGGTATTTCGAAGGGCTTGAACACAGATTATAATCGTTAATATACATACGATGTTCTAACACAGTTTTGAAGTTAAAGTATAGCTTTGAAAGATGTAAGAATCTAAGAGTGATGATATCGTTTATAACTTGAATTGAATTCGGCGATTTCAAAATCAGAATATGTAATTAGATTTTTGAATGAGTATGGTTGTTTTGATTTCTATAAAAGAATGTATATTGTTGTGAAAGTAGGGAGTATAATGGATGATTTGCTGAATCAGATTCGAAGAATGTAACATATTAATTGTGAATTTATATATCTCTCGGGTATTAACTACCCGTTAAAAAAAATGTCACAATTAATATTTTGTACAAAAGAATTTTATTACAGTCTTTATGGAAATATATGTGTATATTTCTTCAGATGTAATATAGATTTAATGAGTTAATATTAAATTAAACTCACTTGATTTATGGTTAAGGCTAGGATAGATAATTTCTAAACTTTAGAAATTACATAATCGTCGTAGAATGTTTTCCCAATGAAGTTATGAATCAATACTTCATCGTAGTGGTATTCCTTAGTATCTACAGGGCGTATGACGTCGATGCTCATGGGACAGATTGTGAAGTTGAGGTTTGCGATGCGGTTGTTGTTGGTGGTGGTAATGGTACTGTTGGTGTTGCTGATGGTGGTACTGTTTATGCTGCTGGTGTTGCTGCTCTTGTTTGTAACCTTTGCACCATATTCTCCAAAGCCACTACCCGAGCGCGAAGCTCGTTGACTTCTTGTATTACACCGGGGTGATTGTCGGTTCGGACGAGCGGATAAATAAAATCTAGAATTTGGTGTAGTATGTAATCGTGACGAGATACTCTAGAAATAAGAGAGAAAATGGTGTTTCGGATAGGTTCGCCGGTAAGTGCTTCAGGTTCTTCGCCAAGAGGGCAATGTGGTAGATGGAAGGGATCACCTTCTTCTTGTCTCCAATGATTAAGGAGGCTACGAACCCATCCCCAATTCATCCAGAATAGATGATGACTAATTGGTTGATCCATTTCGGTCACACTGCTTTTGGAACTTGAGTGGGATTCCATTTCGGAATCCGAGGGACTTGAACTAATGACGAATTCCATTTCGTACGATTGAATAAAGAATTTTTGGATATGAAATGATTTTCTGGCTATCGGGTGGTATTCTAATTATATAGAGCAAAAGGTTTCGTAGATTACGGAGGAATTTACGTAATATGTCAGGCAAAGTTTACAGTAACAGATACGCTAAGATATGAATTAGCAGATACGCTAAGATATGAATTTTGTCTATACACTATTCATGCAATCAATGCAATAAGATGTGTCTAGACTAAGAATGATAAGCAGGTAATTTCTGACAAGAATGATGAGCAAAACTTTTGAAATGCAGACACGGTCGAAGTCCAGACTCACTAATGCATCCTAACGACTATCAGTTAGACACACTAATGCAGAACTGGTTCGCTAAGACCACCGCTCTGATACCAACTGAAAGGACCCGTTCATATACATTATAAACGATTCACAATAGTTGATTACATCGCGAGGTATTTGACCTCTATATGATACATTTTACAAACATTGCATTCGTTTTTAAAAGACAAACTTTCTTTACAACAAAAATTGACGGTATGCACACCATTTCATAATACATCCAACTATAATTGACTTAATAATAATCTTGACGAACTCAATGACTTGAATGCAACGTCTTTCAAAATATGCCATGAATGACTCCAAGTAATATCCTTAAAATAAGTTAATGCACAGCGGAAGATTTCTTTAATACCTGAGAATAAACATGCTTTAAAGTGTCAACCAAAAGGTTGGTGAGTTCATAGGTTTATCATAACAATCATTTCAATATATTAATAGACCACAAGATTTCCGTTTATAAATATATGTACACTCGCAAGTGTATAAAATTATTCTATAAGTTGTAGGCACCCGGTAACAAGCCTTAACATTCATGTTTTACCCTCTGAAGTACACCAGATCAGGTGTGTTTAAAATAACCTCGAAGTACTAAAGCATCCCATAGTCAGGATGGGGTTTGTCAGACCCAATAGATCTATCTTTAGGATTCGCGCCTACCGTACATAGACAAGTAGTTTAATGTTACCAAGCTAAGGGTATATTTCTGGTTTAAACCCACATAGAATTAGTTTTAGTACTTGTGCCTATTTTGTAAAACATTTATAAATCAGCGCATGTATTCTCAGCCCAAAAATATATATAAAAAGGGAGCAAATGAAACTCACCATACTGTATTTCGTAGTAAAAATACATATAACGTCATTTAACAAGTGCAAGGTTAGCCTCGGATTCACGAACCTATATTAATTATATATATTTATATGTTGGTCAATATTTGTCTAACAATTTTTGGTCAAGTCATAGTGTACCACAATCCTAATGCTCGAGACTAATATGCAAAAGTCAACAAAAGTCAACTTGACCCAAAATGACTTCTAAAATTTATACGTGTTTATTATATAACTTAACTATAGTCATTTTATATATTTAAATATATTTATTAGATTTTATAATAATAAAAGTCATTTATTAATAAAAATTTATATTAACGTTTATATATGATAAAATATACTTTTATATATCTTAAGTAGTAAAATTTATAAAGTTCACTTAATATCTTAAAACTATAGTGGTAAGTATTATTAATGTAATTATATTACGCGTGGTGAAAAATATCTTTGTATCCCCTATTTATTTGATAAAATAATATTGATCATAATAATAATAAGTAAAAGTTGTATTATTTTGTAATAATAATTATTATTATTCTATAAAAAAATAACAATATTTATATTTACTAAAAATGTTATTATGATAAAATGATAATACTAACATAATAATAATAATGATATTTCTATTAAAATAATAACGACGATAGTAATAATATTCATTTTAACAATAATACTAAAATTCAGTTGACTATAACTTCAAATCCGTTCATCGAAACCATTCGATATCTAAATGAAAAGTTCTTAATTTTTCGCTAGCTTTCCAATGACATGCATATCATATACTCTATCTCAGTAGCATATTTATCTAATTCAGGATTCAACAAACCTATCTAAGGACAATATCGAATGTACAAGCATGCATAATCCTATATACTCGAGCACTAGTCAGGGATACACTATTGATATATAAAAGTTAAGTTATGAGTGCTCACGTATCAATATTGAGATTCAATATTGCAGGAAAGTACGTAGACGCAACGGAGATGATAAACACTAGATTGACCTCACAAGCATACCCATGAACCATACCCATCACTTCCATAGCTATAACCCATAATTTCCTTAGCTTCGACTCATTCAAAAAACTATTTTGAAATCACTCGGACATCACTCCGTCGTAATATTTTATGTATACTAATAATATCTTGAAATAATACAGAGCAAATACATACATACATATATATATATATATATATATATATATATATATATATATATATATATATATATATATATATATATATATATATATATATATATATATATATATATATATATATATATATATATATATATATATATATATATATAAATCGATTGAGAGAGTTTAGAGAAATATATTTTCAAGTTTCTATGAAATAATGAAACCTATTGAATTCTATTTATAATAGATTTTTGAATTATTAAAGTGAATTATTAAAGTATGAATTATTAAAGTGAATTATTAAAGTATGAATTATTAAAGTGAATTATTAAAGTATGAATTATTAAAGTGAATTATTAAAGTATGAATTATTAAAGTGAATTATTAAAGTATGAATTATTAAAGTGAATTATTAAAGTTAAAGTAAAGTAAAAATAAAGTAAAGGTAAAGTTAAAGTATAGTAAAAGTATAAAAACTATATATGTATAATACGCGTATAAATATATATAATATTAATTTAAATCGTTATATATATTTAATGAAATAAATTATAAATATCGTTATATTTATTATACTGGTTAAGTAATGAGTTGTCAAAAGTGATTCTAGATATTTATAAAAGTTTAATAATAAAGTTTTTTTTAAACTGAAAACATTTTTGTACGTTTGAAAATAGATTAATAGAATATTATGGAAACCAATTCTCCACTAGCTTTTGTCTAACTTTCGTAAAAGACACTTTTTATTTTTATTTATAAATAGCTTTACAAATTATTCCGAATATCGTTAAGAGGAATAGATTTCTCAAATCATAGTGGACCTCTCAACAGAGACTTGTAATCATAATTCAATGTTTCTGATAATTCAATCATTTAATATATTTTTTTTAATTTCGTCGATAATCATATTGAAACAAATACGTTCATATAAAGCATTATACTTTTAAATACTTTGTTGACATTTTCAATTTATAACATATACACATATACATACATATTCATATATGTTCATTTAATGGTTCGTGAATCATTGAAATTTGGTCGAGGTTTAAATGAATGTATAAACATAGTTTAAAATCCTTGAGATTTAACTTAACAAACATTGCTTATCGTGTCTGAATAATATAAAGATAAAGTTTAAATTTAGTCGGAAATTTCCGGGTCGTCACAGAATTGGAAGTGCATGTTCTGGAAAAATGATATTTCTTATGAATATATTAACACATAAAAATTTCATGGTTTAACTCAAAGTGTAGGTATTTTTAGAAAAATGATCATTAAATGTTGTTTTTATGATGGAAAATGATCACTTTCATAAGTTTCACCAAAGTTTGACCTATAACCTATGATTTCGATTACAAACTAAGGTATTTTTAGTTCATATTCTTAAAATTTGACTCGTTCCAAGGAAGTGGCAAGTTGAACCAACAAAAACGGAGTTGTAATGAAGAAACTACGACTAAAACAAGATTGGGTATCCGAAGCTAGTTTAGCTACGAAAATATTTGGAGAAAAAGTAAATTAATCATATCTTTTCTAATTAATATGATATTTTATATATAATTACTTATGATTTGATTTTATATATTTCAGGACCACCCGTAAACAACACGAGAAGATTAATCATAAGACCTCATGATTGTACGCAACACGTCATTTGACAACACGGTACTTTATGTACGCAACACGTCATTTGACAACATGGTACCATGGGTCGAGATTAATTCTGATCAATACGAATATGATGGGGTCTTTATTTATTTTATTTAAGCAACTAATTGTGGACCACTAACATCGGACTGCTAACTACGGGCTAAGAAAATATTAAAAGTATTAAAAGTACATATATATGTATATATATATATATATATATATATATATATATATATATATATATATATATATATATATATATATATATATATATATATATATATATATATAACGATTACTTAAAAAGAAAATATGTTGATATATTATATATATGGTTAGGTTCGTGATATCTATCGGAGACCAAGTCGAATTAAATACCTTCAAGGCAAAAGTGAGTTTCATTTGCTTCCTTTTTAATTACTTTTGCAATATATATTTTTGGGCTGAGAATACATGCGCTGCTTTTATACATGTTTACAAAATAGACACAAGTACTTAAAAATATATTCTATGTTGAGTTGTACTACTGGCATATTTCCCTGTAGCTTGGTAACTACTATTTACATGGGTATTGTAGACGCGAATCCTGTTGATAGATCTATCGGGCCTGACAACCCCAACCGGACTGGACGACCAGTATTCAACGGTTGCACAGTACTTCGTTTTGGTGACTACACTTGGTACGGTGTAGTGAGATTTCATAATAAAGGGAATATGTGACGTTGATTAAATGTTAAGTATGGTTACCAAGTGCTCAACCACTTAGAATGCTTTACATACACTTGCGAGTGTATTATGTTTATGATTATGAAATCTTGTGGTCTATTAACATATTGAAATGATTGTTATGATAAACCTATGAACTCACCAACCTTTTGGTTGACACTTTAAAGCATGTTTATTCTCAGGTACAAATTAAGTCTTCCGCTGTGCATTTGCTCAATATAAGGACATTACTTGGAGCCGATCATCGCAATGGGACCAAATGTTGATGACTTCATCCAGGTGGATTAGGACGGGTCCTTTCAAACAACGGTTGAAAACCGCCCAAAGTCGACAAAAGAGCTATGCCGACATTAAAAGAAAAGATATAGAATTTGAAATTAGAAAGATGGTCATGCTTAAGGTTGCACCTTGGAAAGGCGTTGTTCGATTTGGTAAACGAGGGAAATTAAATCCAAGGTATATAGGACCACTCAAGATTATAGATCGCGTCGGACCAGTAGCTTGCCGACTTGAGTTACCTCAATAAATCGCGGCTGTACATAACACTTTCCACGTCTAGAATTTGAAGAAATGTTTTGCTAAAGAAGATCTCACTATTCCGTTAGACGAAATCCAAATCAACGAAAAACTTCAATTTATCGAATAACCCGTCAAAATAATGGATCATGAGGTTAAAAGACTTAAGCAAAACAAAATACCAATTGTTAAAGTTCGATGGAATGCTCATAGAGGACCCGAGTTCACCTGGGAACGAGAAGATCAGATGAAGAAGAAATACCCGCACTTATTTTCAGAAGATACGTCAACACCTCCAACTGCTTAAAATTTCGGGACGAAATTTATTTAACGGGTAGGTACTGTAGTGACCCGAACTTTTCCATGTTTATTTATATTAAATGAAATTGTTATTTACATGATTAAATGTTTCCAACATGTTAAGCAATCAAACTTGTTAAGACTTGATTAATTGAAATAGGTTTTATATAGACAATTGACCACCGAAGTTTACCGGTGATTCACGAACGTTAAAACTTGTAAAAACTATATGATGACATATATATGGATATATAGTTAACATGATATTATGATAAGTAAGTATCTCATTAGGTATTTTAACAATGAGTTATATACATAAAATTGAGTTTATTGAATTAAGACACTCGAAACGATATATATAACGATTATCGTTATAACGTCTTACTAAATACATATGAATCATATTAAGATATTGATACACTATGTTTAATCATGATAAATTATAAGTAAACATGTCATTAAGTGTATTAACAATGAACTACATATGTAAAAACAAGACTACTAACTTAATGATTTCGAAACGAGACATATATGTAACGATTATCGTTGTAACAACATTTAACTGTATATATATCATACTAAGATATATTAATATATCATAATATCATGATAATGTAATAATTTAACATCTCATTAGATATAATAAACAATGGGTTAACAACATTTAATAAGATCTTTAACCTAAAGGTTTCAAAACAACATTTACATGTAACGACTAACGATGACTTAACGACTCAGTTAAAATGTATATACATGTAGTGTTTTAATATGTATTCATACACTTTTGAAAGACTTAAAGACACTTAACAAAATACTTCTACTTAACAAAAATGCTTACAATTACATCCTCGTTCAGTTTCATCAACAATTCTACTCGTATGCACCCGTATTCGTACTCGTACAATACACAGCTTTTAGATGTATGTACTATTGGTATATACACTCCAATGATCAGCTCTTAGCAGCCCATGTAAGTCACCTAACACATGTGGGAACCATCATTTGGCAACTAGCATGAAATATCTCATAAAATTACAAAAATATTAGTAATCATTCATGACTTATTTACATGTAAACAAAATTACACATCCTTTATATCTAATCCATATACCAACGACCAAAAACACCTAAAAACACTTTCATTCTTCAATTTTCTTCATCTAATTGATCTCTCTCAAGTTCTATCTTCAAGTTCTAAGTGTTCTTCATAAATTCTATAAGTTCTAGTTTCATAAAATCAATAATACTTCCAAGTTTGCTGGCTTACTTCCAATCTTGTAAAGTGATCATCCAACCTCAAGAAATCTTTCTTATTTACAGTAATATATCTTTATAATACAAGGTAATACTCATATTCAAACTTTGTTTCAATTTCTATAACTATAACAATCTTATTTTGAGTGGAAATCTTACTTGAACTTGTTTTCGTGTCATGATTCTGCTTCAAGAACTTTCAAGCCATCCAAAGATCCTTTGAAGATCAAGTTATTTTTTCATCATTTCCAGTAGGTTTACCTACTAAACTTGAGGTAGTAATGATATTCATAACATCATTCGATTCATATATATAAAACTACTTTATTCGAAGGTTTAAACTTGTAATCACTAGAATATAGTTTAGTTAATTCTAAACTTGTTCGCAAATAAAAGTTAATCCTTCTAACTTGACTTTTAATATCAACTAAACACATGTTCTATATCTATATGATATGCTAACTTAATGATTTAAACCTGAAAATACGAAAAAACACCGTAAAACCGGATATACGCCGTCGTAGTAACACCGCGGGCTGTTTTGGGTTTGATAATTAAAAACTATGATAAACTTTGATTTAAAAGTTGTACTTCTGGGAAAATAATTTTTCTTATGAACATGAAACTATATCCAAAAATCATGGTTAAACTCAAAGTGGAAGTATGTTTTTCAAAATGATCATCAAGACGTCGTTCTTTTGACTGAAATGACTACCTTTACAAAAACGAATTGTAACTTATATTTCTGACTATAAACCTATACTTTTTCTATTTAGATTCATAAAATAGAGTTCAATATGAAACCATAGCAATTTGATTCACTCAAAACGGATTTAAAACGAAGAAGATATGGGTAAAACAAGATTGGATATTTTTTAATTGTTGTAGCTACGGTAAAATATTGTAACAATTCTATACAAATCATATCCTAGCTAACTTTTATTGTATTATATATGTATTCTAATATATTATGTAATCTTGGGATACCATAGACATGTATGCAAATGTTTTGACATATCATATCGACCCATGTATATATACTATTTGGAACAACCATAGACACTCTATATGCAGTAATGTTGGAGTTAGCTATACAGGGTTGAAGTTGATTCCAAAAATATATATACTTTGAGTTGTGATCTAGCCTGAGACGTGTATACACTGGGTCGTGGATTGATTCAAGATAATATATATCAATTTATTTCTGTGCATCTAACTTTGGACAACTAGTTGTAGGTTACTAACTAGGACAGCTGACTTAATAAACTTAAAACATCAAAAATGTATTAAAAGTGTTGTAAATATATTTTGAACATACTTTGATATATATGTACATATTTGTTATAGGTTCGTGAATCGACCAGTGGCCAAGTCTTACTTCCCGACGAAGTAAAAATCTGTGAAAGTGAGTTATAGTCCCACTTTTAAAATCTAATATTTTGGGATGAGAATACATGCAGTTTTATAAATGTTTTACGAAATAGACACAAGTAATTGAAACTACATTATATGGGTGAATGATCGAAGCCGAATATGTCCCTTTTGCTTGCTAACCTAAGAATTAGTAAACCGATCTACTAATTGACGCGAATCCTAAAGATAGATCTATTGGGCCTAACGAACCCCATCCAAAGTACCGGATGCTTTAGTACTTCGAATTCATTTTTATCATGTCCGAAGGATTTCCCGGAATGATAGGGGATATTCTTATATGCATCTTGTTAATGTCGGTTACCAGGTGTTCACCATATGAATGATTTTTATCTCTATGTATGGGATGTATATTGAAATATGAAATCTTGTGGTCTATTATTATGATTTGATAATATATAGGTTAAACCTATAACTCACCAACATTTGTGTTGACGTTTTAAGCATGTTTATTCTCAGGTGATTATTAAGAGCTTCCGTTGTTGCATACTAAAATAAGGACAAGATTTGAAGTCCATGCTTGTATGAT
This sequence comes from Rutidosis leptorrhynchoides, assembly GCF_046630445.1. Lineage (NCBI taxonomy): Eukaryota > Viridiplantae > Streptophyta > Magnoliopsida > Asterales > Asteraceae > Rutidosis > Rutidosis leptorrhynchoides. The sequence continues at coordinate 174,489,469 of NC_092333.1, forward strand.
ATTATGTAAAAACTACATTAAAAAAACTTATTTTTGATGTAATATATTCTTATTGTAAACCATTATGTAATGGTCGTATGTAAACAGTATATTTTAGATTATCATTATTTGATAATCTGCGTAATGCTTTTTAAACCTTTATAGATAAAATAAAGGTTACGGTTGTTTTAAAAATGAATGCGGTCTTTGAAAAACGTCTCATATAGATGTCAAACCTCGTGACGAAATCAATTATAATGGAACGTTTATAATCAATATGAACGGGACATTTCACCAAAAGTCTTTGAATTATCTTGAAAGTATGTGTTAATAGAGACTCCTCATTCCTTACTAAGAGACATCATTCCTTGAAAGTTTGTACATGAACTAATGATGTCATTTCAGATAATGGTTATCCATAATATTGTTTTCCAAAATATTGTTCCTCGATAATAAAAACATAATCTAAGAAACGCAACTTAATTCAAAAGACGCATGTGCAAATTCTCACATCTTTAAACCATGACTATTTGTTAAAATCACTTAAATAATGTTGGGTAATGAAGTAAAAGAGGAAACAATTCTTAATAGGACTTAATGACCTATTTTAGTATGTATAGATGTATTTTAGACATTTTTAAATCATTAGTTACATATGTGTCTAGTAAACCTTTTTCTTTGATGACGACATTAAGTGATAATTTCATTTTTAACCAAAATGTTAGAACATCATAAATTATCAAGCAAACTTAATAATATATCCATAGAGTACTATATAATCCATTAGAATTGTCAAACCATAGTCGAACGTTAAACTTTAAAAAATAAATATGAATGGAACATCCGTGGTCGATGCTACGATTGAACCGCAACATCAGCCGCATAAGCCAACTGTTCGACAGATTACTTTATGCTTTGAGTTGTGTGTTGATTGTTTGCTAAATTAAAATGTAGGTTTATGAAATTTGCTTTTTTAGTGGTGTATAAGTATGTTGTGTCATCATCAAACCATAGTTATTAACATTTAAATATTTAACTTTGGAATAGAAAACAACACACGTGGTATAACTTTATAAAGAGAAATAAACATGAGTTACATTAGTTTTATCATGTTGAAACTCAGATCCTCAAGTTGAATTAAACATTATGAAACAACCATGACATGTATAACCTTTAAAAAAATTCAAGAGATCCTAATGGAAGATTTCCGAATCTCAATGGGAACAGTACTATGAAGTCAGGTTCATAAAGTAGTACACTTCTTCAAATGAGATCTATCAGATCCCACTGGAATCAAAAGTCTTGTCTAAACACCAGTACCCTTTTCTAAATGGAATCTAACATATCCCATTGTCAGATCTCATTTGGAGACGTGTACAACTTTTTAGACAGAACCTCTGATCCCATTGGGATCTATTAGCACCCTAATATTCTCTCATAAACATACATTACATCATTTATATTTATACTCAAAGGTGGACTCAACTATGTGACAAGCATTCAAGAAACAATGATTCCGTAGTTGTAATTAGCAAGTTTTTCGTTTAAGGTTCGTCCCAAGAGAGCGGTGATTGCTAGTTGAATCGATGAAAACTAATAATCATCCTAAAGGTTGTTTGATTGGGGGTTTTGAATTTTGAGATATTAATATAACTATTGCAAATTAAACTAAGAACTAGAAATGGTTAAGTAAATATTAATATTAAAAGCATGCATACTTGCTTAATCTACTTGAAGCATTCGGATTGTTCTATTGTTCACTTAAGATCTAATTGTGTTCAAACTTATGATTGTATCCCAACTAGATGTTCTTATGATCAAATCAACACTTGCAAATTCCCATAAGCTTATATCAAATGATCTAGTTGAATCATGCAATTGTCATAAGTACTTAGCCTAGGTTAAAGTCCCCTAAAACCCTTTGGTAATCGAAATCCCTTAAGAAAACCAAACTTCACTATTTTGACTAAGGACCAATTGAAAATCAATCCAAACCAAGACTCCAATCCCTTGAAAGTTCCAATTTGATTGTCTAGATCACCTAAGTGTTGAAGTACAAGTTGCTTGAATAATCAAATCCCTAAGAGAAGCTACACAACTCATATAATCAAAGTAAAGTCCAAAACAAACATAGCAAAGGATCTTTTGGCTAATTCTAATAACAAATCACAATCATCAACTCATAGATTCATCCAAACATAATCATTAACATAGATATGAACAATCCTTAGCTATCATGATTCATAAACAAGTGTACATCATAAATTCTAGCCAATAATGGCTAGAACAAGATCAATACAAGTAATAAGAGTGAATCCAAACATCATTAAGCAATAAATAAGAGTAGATTGTACCAAACTTATGAAAATTACAATTAAGCTAGATAAAGAAGATGAAGATGATGAAGAACAAGCCCTAGATCTTGATTCAATCTTCAAATCCTTGATGTAGAATGGAAGAAATGATGAAAACTTGATGAAAACCTTAATATTCTAGCTATCAAACCCTAATCTCCTCAGCCACCAACTAATTTAATGTTCGATTCTATAATTGTTATGAGAAAAACCTTATCTCATTCTATTTATACCTCTTCCAAAACTGCCCAGAGATTGCAGTGGAACGTCGTTCCATGTTCTGGAATGTTGTTCTTGTCCCCATTTATGTGGAATACCGTTCTTTAATTAGGAACGTCGTTCCTGAATCGATCTCTAAATGCCATCTTTTTCTGTTTCCATTTCCTTTGTATTTTCCCAGGTAGAACGTCATTCTTAGCTTTAGAACGTCGTTCTTAGGTTTGGAACGTCGTTCTGGTACATAGGAACGTCGTTCTTGATGCCAGTTCCAGCACTTTGCAGTTTTCTTGATACATTTTGCACACTTTGGTCAATTTTACACCAAATTTACACTTAGAACTGCTATAGCATTCAGAAGGTGACTAATCACAAGATCTTAACTTTTTGAGCATAATGGATATGAAAACCGAGTAAAACGAGGTAGATATTGCATGAGAAACTTAGCGTGGATGAGCAATATCAAACCCCCTACATTTGAACCTTGCTTGTCCTCAAGCAAGCATAACAATAAACAAGACTTGGAGATAAAAGCAATCAATGATCAAAGCAAAAGTGCAATAGTTGGGCAATAAAAAATACCTCCATGAATGTGCACTTTGATGGCTAGAATACTTGGATTTTCTAAGGACCAAGAATAACCTCATATCCTCTTCTTCTTCTTCTTCTTCTTCTTCTTCTTCTTCTTCTTCTTCTTCTTCTTCTTCTTCTTTCACAAACTAGCAAAAACTCAACTCGATGCTTCAAACAACTTTATTTCATCAATTCATCAAATGGGCAATGGTGGGGTGGCAATCCTTGACTATATCTTCAACTAAGCTTCAAAAGACACACCATTCCTCCAAATCAAGCTTCAAATCTTAAAACATCCTCAAATCAATTAAATTCAAGCTTAGGCTAAACATCTACACATCTTCATACATCTTCAAAACAAACGATCAAATAACATGCTCCCTAGAAAGGCTCAAATATCCACAAGATTTTCCAATTAAGAGTAATCAAACCAAGATTCAAGCTTTTTAGTACAAACCTTTCTAGGAGCGTTCTTCATACCATCACAAGCATAAACTTCACCTTCATACCCCACTCTCATCACCACTAGTGATAAAGAACTACCCAAAAGCTTCACCTCGGTGTAATTAACCGCCAAGTTACATGAGTCACCCAAGAAAATGTTTTAGCCTTAAGGAAGACAAGGCTTTTTAGAAAACCATTTTTGTTTTTAGAAAGGGAAAGCAAGTCAAGTTGTGAAACGAGACAACTTTTCCGAAAATTTTGGTTTCAAGCTTTGTGCATTCCAAAGCCATCTCGGTTTTGGGACAACCGCACGGATAGCTATTGCCCCGGTATATTACAAAAGTGAACTACCTTTTTGTGTTGAAGGCGATGAGACGAAAGCTATCTTGGGCTCATAAGTTTGTGTGCATACAAGCCACCCTGGTGGTGGGATGACCGCACGGGTAGCTACTTCCCCGGTAAACATACTATTTGGTGCCAATAGCGATGGAGAAGTAACTACCTTGGGTGTGAGTTTAACGGTGGGTTTATGCGCGATACTTGAAAGACTTTACTTTCAAGCTTAGGTCTTTTGGTTCACAACTTAACTTAAAAGACTTTTTTTTTAAAGGCAAGCCCCCCAAAGTGTGGGTAGTGAGGATTGAACCTTGGTCTCCTTTAGAGATTTCCAAGCTCCTAACCATTAGGCCACCCCTTGGGGGTTAACTTGAAAGACTTTACTTCCAATTTTAGAAGACTTGACTTCCAAAACAAAACATAGGAGGACTCGACTCTCCCAGAAGTGTCAAAGCTCAAGACATTTATTCACTTGGCTACTTCTCACATAACAAGCTTTTATGCTTATATTGAGAAAGGGTAGGAAGTAGAAACTACCCCTCCGTAATTAATAAAACAAGAGTGTCATAGCTTTTGGCTATGGCGTGTGTTGTCTAGCAACACTAGCACGAAGCCATTGCTCCTAAAGAGGATAACACATTGTGAAGCTCGGTGGCTCCTCTTCCCACGGTATGATACATCGGTTGAAACATCGTGAAATGATGAAATAATCAATGTCAATATGAAATGGTGTGGATTAGGAAGTATCCCACACCAAGTAGAACGACACTCGGGAGACTTGACTCCCTTTAGTGGATGGACTTGAATCCTCCGGAAGTGCTAAAGCTTAAAGCTTTAAACACTTGAGTTTTGGAACGCGCATGGAAGACTTTAACTTCCATGTAAAACAATTTTGATTTTCTAAAAATTTGGACTTTAATCACATGAATCATTTGAAAGTGGAAGACTTTACTTCCACTTGAAAATTATAAGTGCAAAAGTAAGACTTTACTTCCTTAGAGCTGAAACAAATAGGAAAAGACTTTACTTTTCTAAGAGTTACAAGTTTTGTTACCATTTAATTGTTTATGATAAGAGTTAATGTAATGGTAAGAACTTGTTCCAAAAATTTTATCAACAATGCAAGTTTCAACATTTATAGAGTGTATGTGACAAGTTTTACCCAAAAAGTTCAAAATGACCCAAAATTTTAACTCTCCCCCTGCATTTAGTTTGATGTAATGCTCTCATTGCATTGAATGATGAATTATAGTAAATTTGAGGGACATTTTGAAATAGAAAAGAAGGGAGAAGAAAGAAAAACCGGAATAGATCAAATGATCTTTGTTGTCACCAATCGGATAAACTTAGTCACCAAATTTGCTTGCATGTTGTACAACTTGTTGAGTTAAAAGAAGGAGCCAATTGCATATGGCATTCCCTACAATTTCAAGTATGCTTACATGGTACAAAAATGTGTGGGACGATACTTGGGAAAGCATATGCACCCATAATAAAATCAAAAGCATCCGACTTCATCACAAACATGACCAATCATTCTCAAGCATAACAAGTTTCACAACATTATCAACCAAGTCATCACAACATAAATGAATGATAATCTCTATGCTAAACAAACAAGCATAAGATAATTATAACATTAGCAACACATGCATAACCACGAGAATGAATCTAAACATCACAATCCTAAACAATTGCTAAATTATTACAAACCAAATTCATATTGTTTCATCCGGGAATCACATGCCATCCGGATACACAAACAAACTACCATTAAGCAACCACAAACAAATAAAAATCTAAATTGTTCAACATGTAACCAAATTCAACCACAAACCATCATCAGAAGTTTCAAATCCCCAAACCATTCCGCCCACAATTATTACATGATAAATTGTTTAAACAAGTTTCACAAGCCACAAATTGACAGAGTTTTAGAAATCAAGAACCAACACCAAGCATGAATTACCGTTCCCCATCATTGCCAAAAATTCTAATTTGACCACCCACTCAGACCATATTGTCCTCCACTTTGATCACCAAGTTCGGCCCTTTGCCTTTATCCCTCCATTTGACGTTCTTGCTCTAGATCATGCATTCGTTGTTGTTCCTAGTTATACATAGCTTGGGCATATTGTGCCGAATAGTCATAGTTGTAAGGAGTTGGATGTAGTGACCCGAACTATTCCATGTTTATATATATATATTAAATGAAATTGTTATTTACATGATTAAGTGTTTCCAACATGTTAAGCAATCAAACTTGTTAAGACTTGATTAATTGAAATATGTTTCATATAAACAATTGACCACCCAAGTTGACCGGTGATTCACGAACGTTAAAACTTGTAAAAACTATATGATGACATATATATGGATATATATATATATAGTGAACATGATACTATGATAAGTAAACATATCATTAAGTATATTAACAATGAACTACATATGTAAAAACAAGGCTACTAACTTAATGATTTTTAAACGAGACATATATGTAACGATTATCGTTGTAAAGACATTTAATATATATATATATCATATTAAGAGATATTCATACATGATAATATAATAATTTAAAATCTCATTTGATATTATAAACATTGGGTTAACAACATTTAACAAGATCGTTAACCTAAAGGTTTCAAAACAACACTTACATGTAACGACTAACGATGACTTAACGACTCAGTTAAAATGTATATACATGTAGTGTTTTAATATGTATTTATACACTTTTTAAAGACTTCAATACACTTATCAAAATACTTCTACTTAACAAAAATGCTTACAATTACATCCTCGTTCAGTTTCATCAACAATTCTACTCGTATGCACCGGTATTCGTACTCGTACAATACACAGCTTTTAGATGTATGTACTATTGGTATATACACTCCAATGATTAGCTCTTAGCAGCGCATGTGAGTCACCTAACACATGTGGGAACCATCATTTGGCAACTAGCATGAAATATCTCATAAAATTACAAAAATATGAGTAATCATTCATGACTTATTTACATGAAAGCAAAATTACATATCCTTTATATCTAATCCATACACCAAACCAAAAACACCTACAAACACTTTCATTCTTCAATTTTCTTCATCTAATTGATCTCTCTCAAGTTCTATCTTCAAGTTCTAAGTGTTCTTCATAAATTCTACAAGTTCTAGTTACATAAAATCAAGAATACTTTCAATTTTGCTAGCTCACTTCTAATCTTGTAAGGTGATCATCCAACCTCAAGAAATCTTTGTTTCTTACAGTAGGTTATCATTCTAATACAAGGTAATAATCATATTCAAACTTTGGTTCAATTTCTATAACTATAACAATCTTATTTCAAGTGATGATCTTACTTGAACTTGTTTTCGTGTCATGATTCTGCTTCAAGAACTTCGAGCCATCCAAGGATCCGTTGAAGCTAGATCCATTTTTCTCTTTTCCAGTAGGTTTATCCAAGGAACTTAAGGTAGTAATGATGTTCATAACATCATTCGATTCATACATATAAAGCTATCTTATTTGAAGGTTTAAACTTGTAATCACTAGAACATAGTTTAGTTAATTCTAAACTTGTTCGCAAATAAAAGTTAATCCTTCTAACTTGACTTTTAAAATCAACTAAACACATGTTCTATATCTATATGATATGCTAACTTAATGATTTAAAACCTGAAAATACGAAAAACACCGTAAAACCGGATTTACGCCGTCGTAGTAACACCGCGGGCTGTTTTGGGTTAGTTAATTAAAAACTATGATAAACTTTGATTTAAAAGTTGTTATTCTGAGAAAATGATTTTTATTATGAACATGAAACTATATCCAAAAATTATGGTTAAACTCAAAGTGGAAGTATGTTTTCTAAAATGGTCATCTAGACGTCGTTCTTTCGACTGAAATGACTACCTTTACAAAAACAACTTGTAACTTATTTTTCCGACTATAAACCTATAATTTTTCTGTTTAGATTCATAAAATAGAGTTCAATATGAAACCATAGCAATTTGATTCACTCAAAACGGATTTAAAATGAAGAAGTTATGGGTAAAACAAGATTGGATAATTTTTCTCATTTTAGCTACGTGAAAATTGGTAACAAATCTATTCCAACCATAACTTAATCAACTTGTATTGTATATTATGTAATCTTGAGATACCATAGACACGTATACAATGTTTCGACCTATCATGTCGACACATCTATATATATTTCGGAACAACCATAGACACTCTATATGTGAATGTTGGAGTTAGCTATACAGGGTTGAGGTTGATTCCAAAATATATATAGTTTGAGTTGTGATCAACACTGAGATATGTATACACTGGGTCGTGGATTGATTCAAGCTAATATTTATCGATTTATTTCTGTACATCTAACTGTGGACAACTAGTTGTAGGTTACTAACGAGGACAGCTGACTTAATAAACTTAAAACATCAAAATATATTAAAAGTATTGTAAATATATTTTGAACATACTTTGATATATATGTATATATTGTTATAGGTTCGTGAATCAACAAGTGGCCAAGTCTTACTTCCCGACGAAGTAAAAATCTGTGAAAGTGAGTTATAGTCCCACTTTTAAAATCTAATATTTTTGGGATGAGAATACATGCAGGTTTTATAAATGATTTACAAAATAGACACACGTACGTGAAACTACATTCTATGGTTGAATTATCGAAATCGAATATGCCCCTTTTTATTAAGTCTGGTAATCTAAGAATTAGGGAACAGACACCCTAATTGACGCGAATCCTAAAGATAGATCTATTGGGCCTAACAAACCCCATCCAAAGTACCGGATGCTTTAGTACTTCGAAATTTATATCATATCCGAAGGGTGTCCCGGAATGATGGGGATATTCTTATATATATGCATCTTGTTAATGTCGGTTACCAGGTGTTCACCATATGAATGATTTTTATCTCTATGTATGGGATGTGTATTGAAATATGAAATCTTGTGGTCTATTGTTACGATTTGATATATATAGGTTAAACCTATAACTCACCAACATTTTTGTTGACGTTTAAAGCATGTTTATTCTCAGGTGAATACTAAGAGCTTCCGCTGTTGCATACTAAAATAAGGACAAGATTTGGAGTCCATGTTTGTATGATATTGTGTAAAAACTGCATTCAAGAAACTCATTTCGATGTAACATATTTGTATTGTAAACCATTATGTAATGGTCGTGTGTAAACAGGATATTTTAGATTATCATTATTTGATAATCTACGTAAAGCTTTTTAAACCTTTATTTATGAAATAAAGGTTATGGTTTGTTTTAAAAATGAATGCAGTCTTTGAAAAACGTCTCATATAGAGGTCAAAACCTCGCAACGAAATCAATTAATATGGAACGTTTTTAATCAATAAGAACGGGACATTTCAGTTGGTATCCGAGCGTTGGTCTTAGAGAACCCGAATTTTGCATTAGTGTGTCTTATCGAGTTTGTTAGGATGCATTAGTGAGTCTGGACTTCGACCATGTTTACTTGAAAAATGATTGCTTAACAAATTTTGTTGGAAACTATATATTTTTAACATGTGAATATTATGTGATATACTAATCTCTTAACGCGTTTGACATTATGTGATAGATGTCTACCTCTAGAATAAGTCCCATTGACTCACCTAATAATAATAAAGAGTCAAATGTAAATTGGAATGATTCGTGGACTGATTCACAAGTTCCCGAAGAGGAACCGGAAGAAGAGTCGGAACCAGAAGAAGAATCGGAACCGGAAGAAGAATCAGAACCGGATGAAAGAAATAGAACCGGTGGGGGAAATAATAAAACGGTTAAGTAAAAGAAAATCCTCAACCAACCGACCAAGGTTAATTATGGTCAATGGTGTTTCCGCCAAGGAAGCAAAATATTGGGAGGATTACCAATTCTCCGATGAATCGGATTCCGACGAGAATTCCGATGATGTTATAGAAATTACCCCAACTGAATTTAAAAAGGCAAAAGAAAATAATAAGGGAAAGGGCATAAAAATAGAGAAATCTAATTCCAACCCCGATGAACTTTATATGTATCGTCAACCCCCGAAGTCCTTAAGTTGTAACAATGACCCGGGAACCTCTAAACCACCAGGTTTTTCTAAACCAATGTGGACAACGACGGCTCGTATTAGGGGAACATCATATATCCCTAGAAACTTGGCAAAACGAACCAAAACCGAACAAGAAGAAACGAACGAGTTGGAATAAGATAGTTGTATTCGTGTGTTGTAATATATGTAATATAGTGTGCTTATGCTTTATGATATATGTAAAAATTGCTTGTATTAATAAGTATTTTTTTTTATGAATCTAACTCTTGTCTATTTTACAGTATAAAAACACAAAATGGATAGACAACCCAATATTTTAAAAGACCTACCCAGAGACATGATTGATGAAATCTTGTCTAGAGTCGGTCAGAATTCTTCGGCACAACTATTTAAGGCGAGATCAGTTTGTAAGACATTCGAAGAACGTTCCAAGAATGCCTTGGTTTATAAAAGGCTTTCGTTCGAAAGATGGGGGATATCACATTGGGAAATCCATAAGTTACGATGTGTTTACTTTGACGCATATATTGCGGGGAACCCAAATGCTATTTTACGCAACGGGTTAAGAAATTATTTTGACTCAGTATATCCGAATATAGGACTTCGTGATTTAGAAAAAGCGGCTAACATGCAACATAAAGAAGCATGTTATGCTTACGGGTTAGTAATGTTCGCTTCTCACCAAAGTGAGAACAAGAACATCGGGCTACAACTATTAACCAAAACGTTCCCACAAGTGACGGAGTCGGTAATTGGGGTAAGAAATGAGGTTTTTAGGTTATTACGAGATAGTTGGTCATTACATAACCCTCGTCCCTTTGACGACATTACAACACGCTATCTTATCAATGGCCATAACGGTTCTGTTCCACAAGACCAAGGATGGGAAGTAGTCCTAGTAAAACCAGAATGCATGACTTGTTTCTGGACGTATGAATTACGTGTCTTTATTGCCTTTGCTGAACGACTTGTGTACTAGCTAGAATTATCTTCACAACCATCTTGTATCAAATTTATTGTGTGCTATATTTCATGCTATATGTAAAATAAGCGGTATTGTAAGTTTGTAAAATATTGTGTAAAAGTTTGAACGCGAAATATTATTATAATCAGTTTTTCATATAGAATTGTAGTAGTTGAATTGTATATTAGCTACTAAGTATGAACTTAACGGGTAGGTACTACCCGAATTTAAACTTATAAAACGCTAATATGAAGAAAAAGCTTTTATAAATGAGTTCATATTATGCTACGAAATACTATTAACTACTCTTAATATTCTGTATGATTAACTTGTTCCAGTTGACTATTTTGAAGGAAATGGCACCGACTACTCGACACACCGTGAATATGAATGAAGAGGAATTCCGTACCTTTCTAGCTTCAAACATAGCCGCAGTACAGGCTGCGCTACATACCAACAATAACCTTGGATCTGGCAGTACAGGAAATCGTGTAGGATGCACCTACAAAGAATTCACTGCCTGTAAATCTTTGGAATTTGATGGAACCGAAGGACCGATCGGATTGAAACGGTGGACTGAGAAGGTCGAATCGGTGTTTGCGATAAGTAAGTGTACTGAAGAGGACAAAGTGAAGTACGCTACGCATACCTTCACAGGTTCTGCGTTAACATGGTGGAATACCTATCTAGAGCAAGTGGGACAAGATGATACGTACGCACTACCGTGGTCAGCATTCAAGCACTTGATGAACGAGAAGTACCATCCCAGAACCGAGGTCAATAAGCTCAAGACAGAACTTAGAGGGTTACGAACCCAAGGATTTGATATTACCACGTACGAAAGACGATTCACAGAATTGTGCCTATTGTGTCCGGAAGCATTCGAAGATGAGGAAGAGAAGATCGACACGTTTGTGAAAGGATTACCGGAAAGAATCCAAGAAGATATAAGTTCACACGAGCCCGCCTCCATACAACAGGCATGTAGAATGGCTCACAAACTAGTGAACCAGATTGAAGAAAGAATTAAAGAACAGACTGCTGAAGAGGCCAATGTGAAGCAAGTCAAAAGAAAGTGGGAGGAAAACGGCGATAAGAATCACCAATACAACAACAACAGCAATTACAACAATAATCGCAACAATTATCCCAACAATCGCAACATCAATCGCAACTACAACAAATGGCCCAACAACAACAACAACAACAACAGCAACTACAACAATCATCCCAACAACAATAATAACCGCAACAACAACAACAATCAGAAGCAGCTATGCCAAAGGTGTGAAAAGTATCACTCGGGGTTCTGCACCAAATTTTGCAACAAGTGTAAAAGAAATGGTCATAGCGCGGCGAAGTGTGAGGTCTACGGTGAAATGTCCCGTTCTTATTGATTAAAAACGTTCCATATTAATTGATTTCGTTGCGAGGTTTTAACCTCTATATGAGACGTTTTTCAAAGACTGCATTCATTTTTAAAACAAACCATAACCTTTATTTCATAAATAAAGGTTTAAAAAGCTTTACGTAGATTATCAAATAATGATAATCTAAAATATCCTGTTTACACACGACCATTACATAATGGTTTACAATACAAATATGTTACATCGAAATCAGTTTCTTGAATGCAGTTTTTACACAATATCATACAAACATGGACTCCAAATCTTGTCCTTATTTTAGTATGCAACTGCGGAAGCTCTTAATATTCACCTGAGAATAAACATGCTTTAAACGTCAACAAAAATGTTGGTGAGTTATAGGTTTAACCTATATATATTAAATCGTAACAATAGACCACAAGATTTCATATTTCAATACACATCCCATACATAGAGATAAAAATCATTCATATGGTGAACACCTGGTAACCGACAATAACAAGATGCATATATAAGAATATCCCCATCATTCCGGGACACCCTTCGGATATGATATAACTTTCGAAGTACTAAAGCATCTGGTACTTTGGATGGGGTTTGTTAGGCCCAATAGATCTATCTTTAGGATTCGCGTCAATTAGGGTGTATGTTCCCTAATTCTTAGATTACCAGACTTAATAAAAAGGGGCATATTCGATTTCGATAATTCAACCATAGAATGTAGTTTAACGTACTTGTGTCTATTTTGTAAATCATTTATAAAACCTGCATGTATTCTCATCCCAAAAATATTAGATTTTAAAAGTGGGACTATAACTCACTTTCACAGATTTTTACTTCGTCGGGAAGTAAGACTTGGCCACTGTTGATTCACGAACCTATAACAATATATACATATATATTAAAGTATGTTCAAAATATATTTACAACACTTTTAATATATTTTGATGTTTTAAGTTTATTAAGTCAGCTGTCCTCGTTAGTAACCTATAACTAGTTGTCCACAGTTAGATGTACAGAAATAAATCGATAAATATTATCTTGAATCAATCCACGACCCAGTGTATACGTATCTCAGTATTGATAACAACTCAAACTATATATATTTTGGAATCAACCTCAACCCTGTATAGCTAACTCCAACATTCACATATAGAGTGTCTATGGTTGTTCCGAAATATATATAGATGTGTCGACATGATAGGTCGAAACATTGTATACGTGTCTATGGTATCTCAAAATTACATAATATACAATACAAGTTGATTAAGTTATGGTTGGAATAGATTTGTTACCAATTTTCACGTAGCTAAAATGAGAAAAATTATCCAATCTTGTTTTACCCATAACTTCTTCATTTTAAATCCGTTTTGAGTGAATCAAATTGCTATGGTTTCATATTGAACTCTATTTTATGAATCTAAACAGAAAAAGTATAGGTTTATAGTCGGAAAAATAAGTTACAAGTCGTTTTTGTAAAGGTAGTCATTTCAGTCGAAAGAACGACGTCTAGATGACCATTTTAGAAAATATACTTCCACTTTGAGTTTAACCATAATTTTTGGATATAGTTTCATGTTCATAATAAAAATCATTTTCTCAGAATAACAACTTTTAAATCAAATTTTATCATATTTTTTAATTAACTAACCCAAAACAGCCCGCGGTGTTACTACGACGGCGTAAATCCGGTTTTACGGTGTTTTTCGTGTTTCCAGGTTTTAAATCATTAAGTTAGCATATCATATAGATATAGAACATGTGTTTAGTTTATTTTAAAAGTCAAGTTAGAAGGATTAACTTTTGTTTGCGAACAAGTTTAGAATTAACTAAACTATGTTCTAGTGATTACAAGTTTAAACCTTCGAATAAGATAGCTTTATATGTATGAATCGAATGATGTTATGAACATCATTACTACCTTAAGTTCCTTGGATAAACCTACTGGAAAAGAGAAAAATGGATTTAGCTTCAATGGATCCTTGGATGGCTCGAAGTTCTTGAAGCAGAATCATGACACGAAAACAAGTTCAAGTAAGATCATCACTTAAAATAAGATTGTTATAGTTATAGAAATTGAACCAAAGTTTGAATATGATTATTACCTTGTATTAGAATGATAACCTACTGTAAGAAACAAAGATTTCTTGAGGTTGGATGATCACCTTACAAGATTGGAAGTGAGCTAGCAAACTTGAAAGTATTCTTGATTTTATGAAACTAGAACTTTTGGAATTTATGAAGAACACTTAGAACTTGAAGATAGAACTTGAGAGAGATCAATTAGATGAAGAAAATTGAAGAATGAAAGTGTTTGTAGGTGTTTTTGGTCGTTGGTGTATGGATTAGATATAAAGGATATGTTATTTTGTTTTCATGTAAATAAGTCATGAATGATTACTCATATTTTTGTAATTTTATGAGATATTTCATGCTAGTTTCCAAATGATGGTTCCCACATGTGTTAGGTGACTCACATGGGCTGCTAAGATCTGATCATTGGAGTGTATATACCAATAGTACATACATCTAAAAGCTGTGTATTGTACGAGTACGAATACGGGTGCATACGAGTAGAATTGTTGATGAAACTGAACGAGGATGTAATTGTAAGCATTTTTGTTAAGTAGAAGTATTTTGATAAATGTATTGAAGTCTTTCAAAAGTGTATAAATACATATTAAAACACTACATGTATATACATTTTAACTGAGTCGTTAAGTCATCGTTAGTCGTTACATGTAAGTGTTGTTTTGAAACTTTTAGGTTAACGATCTTGTTAAATGTTGTTAACCCAATGTTTATAATATCAAATGAGATTTTAAATTATTATATTATCATGATATTATCATGTATGAATATCTCTTAATATGATATATATACATTAAATGTCTTTACAACGATAATCGTTACATATATGTCTCGTTTAAAAATCATTAAGTTAGTAGTCTTGTTTTTACATATGTAGTTCATTGTTAATATACTTAATGATATGTTTACTTATCATAGTATCATGTTAACTATATATATATCCATATATATGTCATCATATAGTTTTTACAAGTTTTAACGTTCGTGAATCACCGGTCAACTTGGGTGGTCAATTGTCTATATGAAACATATTTCAATTAATCAAGTCTTAACAAGTTTGATTGCTTAACATGTTGGAAACATTTAATCATGTAAATATCAATCTCAATTAATATATATAAACATGGAAAAGTTCGGGTCACTACATACGGACCAGGGGTTAATAGAACGAAAGGAACAAATGGTGTCGGAACGAGTAATGGCGGAGCAAGTAGTGTCATAGCAAGTTATGCCAATGTAGTTTGTTATAAATGTGGAAAACCGGGCCACATTATTAGAAATTGCCCGAACCTGGAGAACACGAATGGACAAGGCCGCGGAAGGGTTTTCAATATTAATGCGGCAGAGGCACAGGAAGACCCAGAGCTTGTTACGGGTATGTTTCTTATTGACAATAAATCTGCTTACGTTTTATTTGATTCGGGTGCGGATAGAAGCTATATGAGTAGAGATTTTTGTGCTAAATTAAGTTGTCCATTGACGCCTTTGGATAGTAAATTTTTACTCGAATTAGCAAATGGTAAATTAATTTCAGCAGATAATATATGTCGGAATCGAGAAATTAAACTGGTTAGCGAAACATTTAAGATTGATTTGATACCAGTGGAGTTAGGGAGTTTTGATGTGATAATCGGTATGGACTGGTTGAAAGAAGTGAAAGCAGAGATCGTTTGTTACAAAAATGCAATTCGCATTGTACGAGAAAAAGGAAAACCCTTAATGGTGTACGGAGAAAAGGGCAACACGAAGCTACATATTATTAGTAATTTGAAGGCACAAAAACTAATAAGAAAAGGTTGCTATGCTGTTCTAGCACACGTCGAGAAAGTACAAACTGAAGAAAAGAGCATCAATGATGTTCCCATTGCAAAAGAATTTCCCGATGTATTTTCGAAAGAATTACCGGGATTACCCCCACAGCGATCCGTTGAATTTCAAATAGATCTTGTACCAGGAGCTGCACCAATAGCTCGTGCTCCTTACAGACTCGCACCCAGCGAGATGAAAGAACTGCAAAGCCAATTACAAGAACTTTTAGAGCGTGGTTTCATTCGACCAAGCACATCACCGTGGGGAGCTCCTGTTTTGTTTGTCAAGAAGAAAGATGGTACATTCAGGTTGTGTATCGACTACCGAGAGTTGAACAAACTTACAATCAAGAACCGCTACCCACTACTGAGAATCGACGACTTATTTGATCAACTACAAGGCTCGTCTGTTTATTCAAAGATTGACTTACGTTCCGGGTATCATCAAATGCTGGTGAAAGAAGATGATATTCCAAAGACTGCTTTTAGAACACGTTACGGTCATTACGAGTTTATGGTCATGCCGTTTGGTTTAACTAATGCACCAGCTGTGTTCATCAACCTTATGAACCGAGTGTGTGGACCATACCTTGACAAGTTTGTCATTGTTTTCATTGATGACATACTTATTTACTCAAAGAATGACCAAGAACACGGTGAACATTTGAGAAAGGTGTTAGAAGTATTGAGGAAGGAAGAATTGTACGCTAAGTTTTCAAAGTGTGCATTTTGGTTGGAAGAAGTTCAATTCCTCGGTCACATAGTGAACAAAGAAGGTATTAAGGTGGATCCGGCAAAGATAGAAACTGTTGAAAAGTGGGAAACCCCAAAAACTCCGAAACACATACGCCAGTTTTTAGGACTAGCTGCTTACTATAGAAGGTTCATCCAAGACTTTTCCAGAATAGCAAAACCCTTGACTGCATTAACGCATAAAGGGAAGAAATTTGAATGGAATGATGAACAAGAGAAAGCGTTTCAGTTATTGAAGAAAAAGCTAACTACGGCACCTATATTGTCATTGCCTGAAGGGAATGATGATTTTGTGATTTATTGTGACGCATCAAAGCAAGGTCTCGGTTGTGTATTAATGCAACGAACGAAGGTGATTGCTTATGCGTCTAGACAATTGAAGATTCACGAACAAAATTATACGACGCATGATTTGGAATTAGGCGCGGTTGTTTTTGCATTAAAGACTTGGAGGCACTACTTATATGGGGTCAAAAGTATTATATATACCGACCACAAAAGTCTTCAACACATATTTAATCAGAAACAACTGAATATGAGGCAGCGTAGGTGGATTGAATTATTGAATGATTACGACTTTGAGATTCGTTACCACCCGGGGAAGGCAAATGTGGTAGCCGATGCCTTGAGCAGGAAGGACAGAGAACCTGAAAGGACCCGTTCATATACATTATAAACGATTCACAATAGTTGATTACATCGCGAGGTATTTTGACCTCTATATGATACATTTTACAAACATTGCATTCGTTTTTAAAAGACAAACTTTCTTTACAACGAAAGTTGACGGCATGCACACCATTTCATAATACATCCAACTATAATTGACATAATAATAATCTTGATGAACTCAATGACTTGAATGCAACGTCTTTCAAAATACGCCATGAATGACTCCAAGTAATATGCTTAAAATGAGCTAATGCATAGCGGAAGATTTCTTTAATACCTGAGAATAAACATGCTTTAAAGTGTCAACCAAAAGGTTGGTGAGTTCATAGGTTTATCATAACAATCATTTCAATATATTAATAGACCACAAGATTTCCGTTTATAAATATATGTACACTCGCAAGTGTATAAGAGTATTCTATAAATGGTAGGCACCCTGTAACAAGCCTTAACGTTCATGTTTTACCCTCTGAAGTACACCAGATCAGGTGTGTTTAAAATAACCTCGAAGTACTAAAGCATCCCATAGTCAGGATGGGGTTTGTCAGGCCCAATAGATCTATCTTTAGGATTCGCGCCTACCGTACATAGACAAGTAGTTTTATGTTACCAAGCTAAGGGTATATTTCTGGTTTAAACCTACATAGAATTAGTTTTAGTACTTGTGCCTATTTCGTAAAACATTTATAAAAACAGCGCATGTATTCTCAGTCCCAAAAATATATATAAAAGGGAGCAAATGAAACTCACAATACTGTATTTTGTAGTAAAAATACATATGACGTCATTGAACAAGTGCAATGTTGGCCTTGGATTCACGAACGTATCAATATTGAGATTCAATATTGCAGAAAAAGTACGTAGACGCAACGGAGATGATAAACACTGGTTTGACTCACGAGCAATACTCCCGAACCATACCCATAACCTCCATAGCTTTAACCCATAATTTCCTTAGCTCTATCCCGCTCGAAAAACAATTTCGAAATCACTCGGACAGCACTCCGTCGTAATATTTTATGTATACTGATAATTTCTTGAAATAATACGGAGTAAATATATATATATGTAAATCGATTGAGAGAGTTTAGAGAAAAAATTTTCAAGTTTCTATCAAATAATGAAACCTATTGAATTCTATTTATAATAGATTTTTGAATTATTAAAGTGAATTATTAAAGTATGAATTATTAAAGTATGAATTATTAAAGTGAATTATTAAAGTATAAATTATTAAAGTGAATTATTAAAGTATGAATTATTAAAGTGAATTATTAAAGTATGAATTATTAAAGTGAATTATTAAAGTATGAATTATTAAAGTGAATTATTAAAGTATGAATTATTAAAGTGAATTATTAAAGTATGAATTATTAAAATTAAGGTAAAGTAAAAATAAAGTAAAGGTAAAGTTAAAGTATAGTAAAAGTATAAAAACTATGTATGTATAATACGCGTATAAATATATATAATATTAATTTAAATCGTTATATATATTTAATGAAATAAAATATAAATATCGTTATATTTATTATACTGGTTAAGTAATGAGTTGTCAAAAGTGATTCTAGATATTTATAAAAGTTATATACGTTTTAATAATAAAGTTCTTTTTAAACTGAAAACGTTTTTGTACGTTTGAAAATAGATTAATAGAATATTATGGAAACCAATTCTCCACTAGCTTTTGTCTAACTTTCGTAAATAACACTTTTTATTTTTATTTATAAATAGCTTTACAAATTATTTCGAATATCGTTAAGATGAATAGATTTTCTCAAATCATAGTGGACCTCTCAACAGAGACTTGTAATCATAATTCAATGTTTCTGATAATTCAATCATTTAATATTTTTTTTTAATTTCGTCGATAATCATATTGAAACAAATACGTTCATATAAAGCATTATACGTTTAAATACTTTGTTGACAATTTCAATTTATAACATATACACATATACATACATATTCATATATGTTCATTTAATGGTTCGTGAATCATTGGAATTTGGTCGAGGTTTAAATGAATGTATAAACATAGTTTAAAATCCTTGAGATTTAACTTAACAAACATTGCTTATCGTGTCAGAATAATATAAAGATAAAGTTTAAATTTAGTCGGAAATTTCCGGGTCGTCACAGTACCTACCCGTTAAAGAAATTTCGTCCCCGAAATTTGATAGAGGTCGTTATGGCTAACAATGAGAATGTTATTATGACGATTATGAAGCTTTATCATGTCTAAGAAGTATGGATAAAATAATTCGATTACTCAAAGCGTATGAGGGAAGTTATCGTAAATGAAGGAAATAAGATTATAGTAATTCGTCATATCTTTTGACGTCCTCACAATTGATCTCCGAATTTAAAGAAAATCTTTGTAATCTATGTTGGATTTGATGCTTCGGTGATTAAGGAGATTATGATTCTCTTCGAATTAATACGATAATCCATCTTAATTTCTCTGTCGGGTATTTCACTATAAATCCACCTCCTTCGTTTCCTTACAACTCACACCTTCTATTCTTTCTCCCTCAACTCATATTTTAAAGTATTTGTCAATATGCTTCATCCAGTACTGATTCTCGATATACTCCTCACTTTCATATCTGTCGTTCTTCTTTTTCATCTGCCTCCGGAAAAATCTATTTACTTCTACTATACTCTCGGTTTTATAGTGTTTTTAGTTCTTCCGTGTCTTTATATTGCTATATGCATCGATATATACGGTTTATAATTTTTGGGTGGTTGTTGGGTTTTATATCTTCCTTTATATTTCAAAGCCCCTGCTTTTGTCTTCTATAATCATTGACATCCACAGTTAATGCTCCCTTTTATTTGCTGCGATTTATACTCCAATTTCTATTTTGGAGTTTTGTCCTTTCGTTTCTTCTTCTTGCGATTAAGCAACGTTTGTAATGGTCCAGTATTCGCAGATATGAATTTAAGAATGAACATAGTTAATGTTCTAAGAAGGAAATGGTAATGGCACGATCTTGATTTGTTAATTTACCAGAATACCCTGAAAAGACCGAATCATCAAGAAAATATATTCTTGATATTTTTAGAGATTAAATAGAATACAAGATTCGTGTAACATGGAACATGATGACGACATGGTCTGTGAATCGTCATGTCCCATTAGAAACTCAGCATGACTTACTGTAATATAATTACGTTGATCAAGTGTCATTATATTATACTAACTCATGCTTCCGTTCCCAACACTACTTCAAAACATTCATAATTTAAACTCGAAAGTTTATAGAATATAGAAACTAATAGTTTCTTATATGCTGTAACACTGATAGCGCAAAGAGATAAATGACTTCAGATAAGATTAGTTGTGAAAATATCTTCAGAAATATCGCGGATATTTATAATGAAAGATATGATAATATCTTAGAATTTCTAATATTGATGGATGATGATGAAGATTTGTCTGTAAAGGTTTAGAATAAAGAGTAAGGTATTCGTTAATGACTTTAGCAGGCACTGAATCATTTGGATTCTTTGAAGGCAGATTTAGTCTTTGTGATTTGTCCACAGCCTCCTTCATAGTCTGTTCAATCCGTTTTCCAGTTCCAAACCTTCTCTTTTTCTCAGCTTTACCACCTTACTATTCTTTGTCATCAAACTTTTTACTGTTAAGATCGTTTACAGTTTTTGATGCTTCGTCAGCATTTCAAGAACTAGTTTGCAGTTCAAAATATTTTTCAGAACTTCACATTCAAAGTATGTAAGTCCAGGAGATAGACGTTTTACGTACACATATAACTGTTGGCGTAGACATGCTGCGAGATTTCAAAATACTGGTTACTGTTTTTCGATGATTCGTATGACAATTCTCGTTACAAGATGCGAATGAGTAAATGATGTGATTTCAATAAATATAATGATTTTTCAAAAAGTCAAAGATAATTGAAGTTGTTGGTAAGTTTATTGCTAAGGTGGCGAGATATGAAAGGTCCCCAGTAACGATGACAAAAGGGCAACGTATCTATCGAGGTTATAATAAGACTAGTCCGACTGAAAAGTCGAAGTTGACTTGCTAGAGCTGTGACAAAACTGTCTACTTTGAAAAGGAATTGAAAAGTCATTTTAGCTAATAAATGCCAAAGGGTCTGACACGGATACGCGTCGAACTATGACTTTGGCTTCGAGAGCTTTTTAGGTACATAAATGTGGGTAATATGTGGTTGGATCATCATCTCGATTGTTCATTGTTTGAAGTGTCTTCAAAAACTTCGGAGAGTTTGAACACAGTTTGTAATCGTTAATATACATATGATGTTCTAACACAGTTTTGAAGTCAAAGTATAGCTTTGAAAGTTGTAGGAATCTAAGAGTGATGTCTTCTGTTAAATCATGACTTGGATTTTGATTTGTCAAAATCAGAATGCGTAATCAAATTTGGGTGAGAATGGTTGTTTTGATTTCTATACAAGAATGTATATTGCTGTGAGATTTTGGGAGTATAGTTGATGATTTGCTTAATCAGATTCGAAAAATGTAACATATTAATTGTGAATTTATATATCTCTCGGGTATTACCTACCCGTTAAAAAAAAATTTCACAATTAATATTTTGTACAACAGAATTTTATTACAGTCTTTATGAAAATATATATGTGCATATTTTCTTCAGATGTAACATAGATTTAATGAATTAATATTAAATTAAACTCATTTGATTTACGGTTGAAACTAGAACTGAATAATCCCTAAAGACTTTAGAAATTACATAACTTTTACGGAGTATTTATTCAATAAAATTGAAATTATGAATTAATACTTCGTTATTTGTTGGTGTTTGTGGAATTCTTGTGAATTTCGCAAGGTACGAATAATGTTATTTGAAAAGTTTCGAGTACGTCGACGATGAAAGTGAAAAATCAAACTTATATTTGAATAATTCATTTGATTTATTATGAATTGGGATTTATTGAATTGAGGCAGAGATTGTAGTTAATGATGGTTAAGTTGTGGACGAAGGACGTACATTATTGCATATTAGTAACATGAATTAACCGAGTAGTTAAGATTCACACATAATAGCTTAGTACGGAAATATTTATTATGGTCTAAAAATTTATATATATATATAAGATATACATATAAATCCTTCAGTGGAAATGAGTTAATACTTCATAACTCATTGATATGACATACTTGTTGATTTATAATGATGTCCACGGTGATTCTTGAACTGACGGAGTTTGTGATGTTATAGGTGCTGCTGATTCTGACAACGCTGATGGCACTGACTGTACTGGTGATGTTCATGGTACTGTTGGTGTTGCTGATGGTGGTACTGGTTATGCTGCTGGTGCTGCTGTTAGTGTTTGTAACCCTTGCACCATATTCTCTAAAGCCACTACTCGAGCGCGAAGCTCGTTGACTTCTTCTATTACACCGGGGTGATTGTCGGTTCGGACGAGCGGATAAATAAAATCTAGAATTTGATGTAGTATATAATCGTGACGAGATACTCTGGAAATGAGAGAGAAAATGGTGTTTCGGACCGGTTCGCCGGTAAGTGCTTCAGGTTCATCGCCAAGAGGGCAATGTGGTGGATGGAAGGGATCACCTTCTTCTTGTCTCCAGTTATTGAGAAGTCTACCAACCTATCCCCAATTCATCCAGAATAGATGATGGCTAATTGGTTGATCCATTCCGGACACACTGCTTTCGGAGCTTGAGTGGGATTCCATATCGGAATTCGAGGGACTTGAACTAATGACGAATTCCATTTCGTTCGATTGAATAAAGGATTTTTCGATATGAAATGATTTTCGGCTATCGGGTGGTATTCTAATTACATAGAATATCTATATATATAGCGCAAAAGATTTCGTAGATTACGGAGGAATTTACGGGATATGTCAGGCAAAGTTTACAGTAACAGATACGCTAAGATATGGATTAGCAGATACGCTAAGATATGAATTTTGTCTATACACTATTCATGCAATCAATGCAGTAAGACGTGTCTAGACTAAGAATGATAAGCAGGCAATTTCCGACAAAAATGATAAGCAAAACTTTTGACATGCAGACACGGTCGAAATCCAGGCTCACTAATGCATCCTAACGACTATTAGTTAGACACACTAATGCAGACCTGGTTCGCTAAGACCACCGCTCTGATACCAACTGAAAGGACCCGTTCATATACATTATAAACGATTCACAATAGTTGATTACATCGCGAGGTATTTTGACCTCTATATGATACATTTTACAAATATTGCATTCGTTTTTAAAAGACAAACTTTCTTTACAACGAAAGTTGACGGCATGCACACCATTTCATAATACATCCAACTATAATTGACATAATAATAATCTTGATGAACTCAATGACTCGAATGCAACGTCTTTCAAAATACGCCATGAATGACTCCAAGTAATATGCTTAAAATGAGCTAATGCACAGCGGAAGATTTCTTTAATACCTGAGAATAAACATGCTTTAAAGTGTCAACCAAAAGGTTGGTGAGTTCATAGGTTTATCATAACAATCATTTCAATATATTAATAGACCACAAGATTTCCGTTTATAAATATATGTACACTCGCAAGTGTATAAGAGTATTCTATAAATTGTAGGCACCCTGTAACAAGCCTTAACGTTCATGTTTTACCCTCTGAAGTACACCAGATCAGGTGTGTTTAAAATAACCTCGAAGTACTAAAGCATCCCATAGTCAGGATGGGGTTTGTCAGGCCCAATAGATCTATCTTTAGGATTCGCGCCTACCGTACATAGACAAGTAGTTTAATGTTACCAAGCTAAGGGTATATTTCTGGTTTAAACCCACATAGAATTAGTTTTAGTACTTGTGCCTATTTCGTAAAACATTTATAAAAACAGCGCATGTATTCTCAGTCCCAAAAATATATATAAAAGGGAGCAAATGAAACTCACAATACTCTATTTTGTAGTAAAAATACATATGACGTCATTGAACAAGTGCAATGTTGGCCTTGGATTCACGAACGTATCAATATTGAGATTCAATATTGCAGAAAAAGTACGTAGACGCAACGGAGATGATAAACACTGGTTTGACTCAAGAGCAATACTCCCGAACCATACCCATAACCTCCATAGCTTTAACCCATAATTTCCTTAGCTCTATCCCGCTTGAAAAACAATTTCAAAATCACTCGGACAGCACTCCGTCGTAATATTTTATGTATACTGATAATTTCTTGAAATAATACGGAGTAAATATATATATGTAAATCGATTGAGAGAGTTTAGAGAAAATATTTTCAAGTTTCTATCAAATAATGAAACCTTTTGAATTCTATTTATAATAGATTTTTGAATTATTAAAGTGAATTATTAAAGTATGAATTATTAAAGTGAATTATTAAAGTATGAATTATTAAAGTGAATTATTAAAGTATGAATTATTAAAGTGAATTATTAAAGTATGAATTATTAAAGTGAATTATTAAAGTATGAATTATTAAAGTTAAGGTAAAGTAAAAATAAAGTAAAGGTAAAGTTAAAGTATAGTAAAAGTATAAAAACTATGTATGTATAATACGCGTATAAATATATATAATATTAATTTAAATCGTTATATATATTTAATGAAATAAAATATAAATATCGTTATATTTATTATACTGGTTAAGTAATGAGTTGTCAAAAGTGATTCTAGATATTTATAAAAGTTATATACGTTTTAATAATAAAGTTCTTTTTAAACTGAAAACGTTTTTGTACGTTTGAAAATAGATTAATAGAATATTATGGAAACCAATTCTCCACTAGCTTTTGTCTAACTTTCGTAAATGACACTTTTTATTTTTATTTATAAATAGCTTTACAAATTATTCCGAATATCGTTAAGATGAATAGATTTTCTCAAATCATAGTGGACCTCTCAACAGAGACTTGTAATCATAATTCAATGTTTCTGATAATTCAATCATTTAATATTTTTTTTTTTAATTTCGTCGATAATCATATTGAAACAAATACGTTCATATAAAGCATTATACGTTTAAATACTTTGTTGACATTTTCAATTTATAACATATACACATATACATACATATTCATATATGTTCATTTAATGGTTCGTGAATCATTGGAATTTGGTCGAGGTTTAAATGAATGTATAAACATAGTTTAAAATCCTTGAGATTTAACTTAACAAACATTGCTTATCGTGTCAGAATAATATAACGATAAAGTTTAAATTTAGTCGGAAATTTCCGGGTCGTCACAGAACCCATCCGAGTAAAATCTATGAATATAATGATTCATAATAACCTTACTACTCAAATAAAGGAGGCGCAACAAGGAGTTTTAAAAGAGGGAAATTTAAAGGATGAAATACCCAAAGGATCGGAGAAACATCTTAATATTCGGGAAGACGGAACCCGGTATAGGGCTGAAAGGATTTGGGTACCAAAATTTGGAGATATGAGAGAAATGGTACTTAGAGAAGCTCATAAAACCAGATACTCAATACATCCTGGAACGCGAAAGATGTACAAGGATCTCAGGAAATATTTTTGGTGGTCGGGTATGAAAGCCGATGTTGCTAAATACGTAGGAGAATGTTTGACGTGTTCTAAGGTCAAAGCTGAGCATCAGAAACCATCAGGTCTACTTCAACAACCCGAAATCCCGGAATGGAAATGGGAAAACATTACCATGGATTTCATCACTAAATTGCCAAGGACTGCAAGTGGTCTTGATACTATTTGGGTAATAGTTGATCCTCTCACCAAATCAGCACATTTCCTGCCAATAAGAGAAGATGACAAGATGGAGAAGTTAGCACGACTGTATTTGAAGGAAGTCGTCTCCAGACATGGAATACCAATCTCTATTATCTCTGATAGGGATGGCAGATTTATTTCAAGATTCTGGCAGACATTACAGCAAGCATTAGGAACTCGTCTAGACATGAGTACTGCCTATCAACCACAAACTGATGGGCAGAGCAAAAGGACGATACAAACGCTTGAAGACATGCTACGAGCATGTGTTATTGATTTCGGAAACAGTTGGGATCGACATCTACCATTAGCAGAATTTTCCTACAACAACAGCTACCTTTCAAGCATTGAGATGGCGCCGTTTGAAGCACTTTATGGTAGAAAGTGCAGGTCTCCGATTTGTTGGAGTGAAGTGAGGGATAGACAGATTACGGGTCCGGAGATTATACAAGAAACTACCGAGAAGATCATCCAAATTCAACAACGATTGAAAACCGCCCAAAGTCAACAAAAGAGCTACGCTGACATTAAAAGAAAAGATATAGAATTTGAAATTGGAGAAATGGTCATGCTTAAAGTTGCACCTTGGAAAGGCGTTGTTCGATTTGGTAAACGAGGGAAATTAAATCCAAGGTATATTGGACCATTCAAGATTATTGATCGTGTCGGACCAGTAGCTTACCGACTTGAGTTACCTCAACAACTCGCGGCTGTACATAACACTTTCCACGTATCGAATTTGAAGAAATGTTTTGCTAAAGAAGATCTCACTATTCCGTTAGATGAAATACAAATCAACGAAAAACTCCAATTCATCGAAGAACCCGTCGAAATAATGGATCGTGAGGTTAAGAGACTTAAACAAAACAAGATACCAATTGTTAAGGTTCGATGGAATGCTCGTAGAGGACCTGAGTTCACCTGGGAGCGTGAAGATCAGATGAAGAAGAAATACCCGCATTTATTTCTAGAAGATACGTCAACACCTCCAACTGCTTAAAATTTTGGGACGAAATTTATTTAACGGGTAGGTACTGTAGTGACCCTAACTTTTCCATGTTTATATATATATATTAAATGAAATTGTTATTTACATGATTAAGTGTTTCCAACATGTTAAGCAATCAAACTTGTTAAGACTTGATTAATTGAAATATGTTTCATATAGACAATTGACCACCCAAGTTGACCGGTGATTCACGAACGTTAAAACTTGTAAAAACTATATGATGACATATATATGGATATATATATAGTTAACATGGTACTATGATAAGTAAACATATCATTAAGTATATTAACAATGAACTACATATGTAAAAACAAGGCTACTAACTTAATGATTTTTAAACGAGACATATATGTAATGATTATCGTTGTAAAGACATTTAATATATATATATCATATTAAGAGATATTCATACATGATAATATCATGATAATATAATAATTTAAAATCTCATTTGATATTATAAACATTGGGTAAACAACATTTAACAAGATCGTTAACCTAAAGGTTTCAAAACAACACTTACATGTAACGACTAACGATGACTTAACGACTCAGTTAAAATGTATATACATGTAGTGTTTTAATATGTATTTATAAACTTTTTAAAGACTTCAATACACTTATCAAAATACTTCTACTTAACAAAAATTCTTACAATTACATCCTCGTTCAGTTTCATCAACAATTCTACTCGTATGCACCCGTATTCGTACTCGTACAATACACAGCTTTTAGATGTATGTACTATTGGTATATACACTCCAATTATCAGCTCTTAGCAGCCCATGTGAGTCACCTAACACATGTGGGAACCATCATTTGGCAACTAGCATGAAATATCTCATAAAATTACAAAAATATGAGTAATCTTTCATGACTTATTTACATGAAAACAAAATTACATATCCTTTATATCTAATCCATACACCAACGACCAAAAACACCTACAAACACTTTCATTCTTCAATTTTCTTCATCTAATTGATCTCTCTCAAGTTCTATCTTCAAGTTCTAAGTGTTCTTCATAAATTCTACAAGTTCTAGTTACATAAAATCAAGAATACTTTCAATTTTGCTAGCTCACTTCCAATCTTGTAAGGTGATCATCCAACCTCAAGAAATCTTTGTTTCTTACAGTAGGTTATCATTCTAATACAAGGTAATAATCATATTCAAACTTTGGTTCAATTTCTATAACTATAACAATCTTATTTCAAGTGATAATCTTACTTGAACTTGTTTTCGTGTCATGATTCTGCTTCAAGAACTTCGAGCCATCCAAGGATCCGTTGAAGCTAGATCCATTTTTCTATTTTCCAGTAGGTTTATCCAAGGAACTTAAGGTAGTAATGATGTTCATAACATCATTCGATTCATACATATAAAGCTATCTTATTCGAAGGTTTAAACTTGTAATCACTAGAACATAGTTTGGTTAATTCTAAACTTGTTCGCAAATAAAAGTTAATCCTTCTAACTTGACTTTTAAAATCAATTAAAAACATGTTCTATATATATATGATATGCTAACTTAATGATTTAAAACCTGGAAACAAGAAAAACACCGTAAAACCGGATTTACGCCGTCGTAGTAACACCGCGGGCTGTTTTGGGTTAGTTAATTAAAAACTATGATAAACTTTGATTTAAAAGTTGTTATTCTGAGAAAATGATTTTTATTATGAACATGAAACTATATCCAAAAATTATGGTTAAACTCAAAGTGGAAGTATGTTTTCTAAAATGGTCATCTAGACGTCGTTCTTTCGACTGAAATGACTACCTTTACAAAAACGACTTGTAACTTATTTTTCCAACTATAAACCTATAATTTTTCTGTTTAGATTCATAAAATAGAGTTCAATATGAAACCATAGAAACTTGATTCACTCAAAACGGATTTAAAATGAAGAAGTTATGGGTAAAACAAGATTGGATAATTTTTCTCATTTTAGCTACGTGAAAATTGGTAACAAATCTATTCCAACCATAACTTAATCAACTTGTATTGTATATTATGTAATCTTGAGATACCATAGACACGTATACAATATTTCGACCTATCATGTCGACACATCTATATATATTTCGGAACAACCATAGACACTCTATATGTGAATGTTGGAGTTAGCTATACAGGGTTGAGGTTGATTCCAAAATATATATAGTTTGAGTTGTGATCAATACTGAGATATGTATACACTGGGTCGTGGATTGATTCAAGCTAATATTTATCGATTTATTTCTGTACATCTAACTGTGGACAACTAGTTGTAGGTTACTAACGAGGACAGCTGACTTAATAAACTTAAAACATCAAAATATATTAAAAGTATTGTAAATATATTTTGAACATACTTTGATATATATGTATATATTGTTATAGGTTCGTGAATCAACATGTGGCCAAGTCTTACTTCCCGACGAAGTAAAAATCTGTGAAAGTGAGTTATAGTCCCACTTTTAAAATCTAATATTTTTGGGATGAGAATACATGCAGGTTTTATAAATGATTTACAAAATAGACACAAGTACGTGAAACTACATTCTATGGTTGAATTATCGAAATCGAATATGCCCCTTTTTATTAAGTCTGGTAATCTAAGAATTAGAGAACAGACACCCTAATTGACGCGAATCCTAAAGATAGATCTATTGGGCCTAACAAACCCCATCCAAACTACCGGATGCTTTAGTACTTCGAAATTTATATCATATCCGAAGGGTGTCCCGGAATGATGGGGATATTCTTATATATATGCATCTTGTTAATGTCGGTTACCAGGTGTTCACCATATGAATGATTTTTATCTCTATGTATGGGATGTGTATTGAAATATGAAATCTTGTGGTCTATTGTTACGATTTGATATATATAGGTTAAACCTATAACTCACCAACATTTTTGTTGACGTTTAAAGCATGTTTATTCTCAGGTGAATACTAAGAGCTTCCGCTGTTGCATACTAAAATAAGGACAAGATTTGGAGTCCATGTTTGTATGATATTGTGTAAAAACTGCATTCAAGAAACTGATTTCGATGTAACATATTTGTATTGTAAACCATTATGTAATGGTCGTGTGTAAACAGGATATTTTAGATTATCATTATTTGATAATCTACGTAAAGCTTTTTAAACCTTTATTTATGAAATAAAGGTTATGGTTTGTTTTAAAAATGAATGCAGTCTTTGAAAAACGTCTCATATAGAGGTCAAAACCTCGCAACGAAATCAATTAATATGGAACGTTTTTAATCAATAAGAACGGGACATTTCATTGGAAAAGGTAGTGGTGGAATTGAATCCACAAAAGGACTCTATGGCTCATGATGTGGTAGTAGGACTTCGGGGTTCACTTTCAGTGTTTCAAATAATGGCATAGCTATTGGATATATCGGCCATGTCCCGCTTGGGTGTATTCGATGCCATAAAGGCGTCGGTTCACCCCACCAAATTGATCACTAATAAACTCCCGATCTTTGGGGGCTAAGATTGTACACCCCTGGTGCCGGTATACTCGAACTCCCACTACCCCCAGCTTGATTTAGGTTAGTCTCAAGGGTTTGTGTTTAGCTTGGTTCAACCGCTCCTCTAAACTTAACATAATCATCACCCTCCTTCAAAATATCACAACCTAGATAATCGTTTATGTTATTTTTCTTCATATCCCTTCTCTCACCCACTAACCCATCTAGATTGATGTCAAAGAATTTGGCCACCAATGTAATAAAATGCCCACCCACTGAAGGCTTTAAAGCCTTCATACCATCATCATCATTAAGGATGTAGGCAATGGTGTTTGGGATGTGCGCATTCCAACCATTATAAATCACATGGTTGAGCCAGACGTCCATATGGGAGATCTTTTCAAGGTTCTCATCTCGGTTGTTTATCACACGTAAAACAACCATGTGGATCATGCGGCGGGTAAGGAACCTAATGTTTTTCATCGGAGTTTAACCGGGAATGAAGGGTCCATTGGCCATGAGGCCCCATTTTTGGGTGAAGTCAAAAGTCGAAAGAAAATTGTGGCAATTTTGCAAGTACTCCCACAAGGCATTAGGGTTGTCAATATATTCTCGATAAACTCCTAAAATCCCAATCCAATCCATCAAACTCAAACTCTTCTCAACATCCCCCAAGCGAAAAGTTTTATAACTATCATCATTGATTGAGCTTGGACGTGGTCTAAAGCTCATTATGGTGATAAATTCCCTTGTGAGAGTTGGGTATGTGGCCTCACGCATGATAAAGAGTGGCCACCAAGGGTTTATAGTTTGTTGCTTATTTTTTAGATCTGGAAAACTACTATGTTCCGTAAAAGGGTGTTGTATTTGCCGATGTCTTTTAGGGGTTGCCAATCAATGTACTTGGAAATGTTGACTTTTTTGGCTAATCAGGAATTCAATAGCCTATGCCACACATCCTCGTCTGGT
Source organism: Rutidosis leptorrhynchoides (assembly GCF_046630445.1). Lineage (NCBI taxonomy): Eukaryota > Viridiplantae > Streptophyta > Magnoliopsida > Asterales > Asteraceae > Rutidosis > Rutidosis leptorrhynchoides. The sequence goes on from NC_092333.1 coordinate 174,521,335, forward strand.
AAGTTCAAAATGGCTTGTAGCCATGGGTGTATGTAATATCCTTGAACTCCCTCATCATCGTGATGTGGTGAGTCATGCGGTGGTGGTGGAGGTGGTGGTTGTGATTCCTCTTGCCTTGCGCATTTATTTCTCGCCATTGCTGGTTGGCGAGAGGTACCACCTTTGGGTTGTCTGTCCTTCACCTTGCTTTTGCTTCCCTGAAATAGAACATAAACAACAACACAAAACCATGTTTGTACAAAATTAGCATAAGTACAACCATACCACAATCAACTCATCAAAGGGGTAACTCACCCCAATAATTAAGTTTAACAATCAATCATCACAATCCATTACATAAAAGCTTCAAACTTTGCAATGTTTAGGCCAAATAGTCAATATGCAACAAAGGTACAATTGTCAATTTAGGTCAACTAAATGGGTACAATTCTAGCAAACCTAAATAACCTTGCAAGCATACCGAAAGCACACATTAAAACTATAGGCCATAGTGTTTCATGCTTCAAATCAACTAAATCACAAGTCAAAAAGTCAAAGATAGTCAAACCCTAAAATCATGAACCCTAATTTGCAAGCTCATAGCGAAAAATCGCCAATTTGTAGGAATAAATGACAATAGCAAGATGGTATACTAGTAATTCACCCTAGGCAACACCCAATTTCATCTCAATTAACCGGTTGCAAAAAGCCCCAAATTGAAGAACCCCTAGATTTTCAAAGTTGTAATATTAAATATGAGAAACATGTAAATCAACAACAATGTAGTCTAGATTCAACAATAATTTCATCACTATCAACCTAAATCAAACATAATCATCATATAAAGCAAATAGAGAGAATAAAGTATGAAAATCACATATAATCAAGAAATTAAACATGAAAGAAGTGAGAATCGTACTCTAAGAAAGTTCATTGTGGATAATAATGGGAGATTCTTGATGATTAGTGAGTAATCTGCGTGTTAAATTTAGGGTTTTTGAGTGTGGAAGTCGGCTTAGAGAGAAAAAGGAATGTGAGGTGTGAAAAGTGATTCAAAATCATCCCCAAAACACATTAAAAGGGGCTCAGGAACATCGTTCCACAAAATGGAACGTCGTTCGTTCCTTTGACAACATAAGAACGTCATTCTACTAACTATAACGTCATTCCAGACATAGGCGAAGTCAGTAGGGTGGCTAAAGGTGGCAATGCCACCCCCAACAAATTTAATAAGCTCGTTATTATATATGATATTTTTTGTATTTATATTAGGTCATCAGAACTAAGTCTTCTCAATTGGCTCATATTACTCTAAGTCCATATGAATCATATCAACAAGTTAATTAAATAAAAAGTAGTCCAACTAAGTTATTTAATCACGGAGTATAACTTGATTTCTCGTTCATTCACACCTTAACATTTATCTAATTTATGATGTCTCTGTGCAAAATTCAACAGCTATTGTGCAAGGTTAATTTATTTTTTCTTTCTATTAATTAGTATATTAATATAATATCAATATCAACTACTATTATGATAATTATGATAACTAGTACAATTAAACGTGTATTTATTTTTGTGATTCATGTAGCTTTTTGTTTAACATTATTATTTGTTGTTATTATTATTTACAATTTAAATTCAATGAACGAATTGTTTTAATAATTATGTTGGGTTGATTGATAATAAGTTTTTATTTAATGATCTTAGGTTAAAGCATGGGTCCAAAAAGAACAATGTTTTATTTTTTTTTTTAAAGCCAAAAAATGTCGATAATCACCAATCACAACAAGAAGGAGATAATGTTATGGAGTAGGATTGTAAGAACTCATCTACAGAGTAAGATTTCAAGTCGTATTATGTATTTGTTTATAACAGATATCGTTGTTATTTTATAAAAAAAATTATTACAATATTTAATTACTGCATAATGCCACCCTTAACGTTGATTCCTGGCTCCGCCATTGATTCCAGATTACCAGTAAATAGGAACGTGGTTCTGAAAACCATAATGTCGTTCCTTCCTAACTCAAGAATGTCGTTCCTTAAATAGGAACGTCGTTCCTCAATCTACCTATAAAGTGCTTTTGTTAACATAATTAATCAAGAACGTCGTTCCAGTGAACCAGAACGTCGTTCTTACCATGAAATGCAGTTTTTCAACTTAAAATACAATCTAACCCATTCACACACTATTTTTGGTCTTTTCTAGTTTACACAAATGCATGAAATGCACTACATGCCAATGCAAGCTACAAAAAGGTAATATCATACAACTTACATGAAATGCAACTAAATGAGCTATCTACATGATTGTGGAAATTGTTTAACGAGTCTATCACCCGACTCCCTTCCACTTAAGCCTACAACTAATACTCAGGTGGTAAATCTCCCCTCCTTTTGAGCTAAGGGAATCACCACCTTGATAACCATCATTTAGCATTAACAACAACCAATTGTCCATCACTTTAGCTTCACTAATAAATTCCTTAAGTTTGCTCTTTTCATGTTTTAACAAGTTTGGCACTAGGCGTTTTCTCAAGTGCTCATCCTTTTGGATGTGGCACGATGAACCCGCCCATATAACTTCCTCATGGACTTGTCAATAATGTCAAATTGATCTTTTGGTTCAATTTAGGTCTTCTTGGTCAATTCTCCACCAAACTTAGTTAGTGAACCAACTTATGTTGTGCTTGTAGTGCATTGCACACTAGCAACAACTTGTGGTATGGTTATGGGCATTGGTGGCAATTTGGTGTATTCACTACGAAAGCTCATGCACTTGCCTTTATCTCGAAGGGTCAACTTTCCAGTTCTAAAGTCAAAGAAAGAACCCGCAGTTGCTAAGAAGGGTCTTCCTAATACAAGGGGCACAACCGAGTCTCCCTTTATATCTACAATAACAAAATCGGCCAGGAACTCCATTTCACCTACTTTCACAATTAAGTCTTCGGCGATACCCTCACTCGAGCTAATGGATTGATCAATTAATTTAACTCCTGTCTTGGTGGGTGCAAGGTCACCTAGGCCTAACCTTTGATAGATAGATTAGGGCGTGAAGTTGATATTAGCCCCCGAGTCAGCCAATGATGTAAACATCTCTGACCCGTTTAATGTGACGACCCAGAAATTTCCGACTAAATTTAAACTTTATCTTTATATTATTCTGAAACGATAAGCAATGTTTGTTAAGTTAAACCTCAAGGATTTTAAACTATGTTTATACATTCATTTAAACCTCGACCAAATTCCAATGATTCACGAACCATTAAATGAACATATATGAATATGTATGTATATGTGTATGTGTTATAAATTGAAAATGTCAACAAAGTATTTAAACATATAATGCTTTATATGAATGTATTTGTTTCAATATGATTATCGACGAAATTAAAAAAAATATATTAAATGATTGAATTATCAGAAACATTGAATTATGATTACAAGTCTCTGTTGAGAGGTCCACTATGATTTGAGAAAATCTATTCCTCTTAACGATATTCGGAATAATTTGTAAAGCTATTTATAAATAAAAATAAAAAGTGTCATTTACGAAAGTTAGACAAAAGCTAGTGGAAAATTGGTTTCCATAATATTCTATTAATCTAATTTCAAACGTACAAAAACATTTTCAGTTTAAAAAGAACTTTATTATTAAAACGTATATAACTTTTATAAATATCTAGAATCACTTTTGACAACTCATTACTTAACCAGTATAATAAATATAACGATATTTATATTTTATTTCATTAAATATATATAACGATTTAAATTAATATTATATATATTTATACGCGTATTATACATACATAGTTTTTATACTTTTACTATACTTTAACTTTACATTTACTTTACTTTTACTTTACTTTAACTTTAATAATTTACTTTAATAATTCATACTTTAATAATTCACTTTAATAATTCATACTTTAATAATTCACTTTAATAATTCATACTTTAATAATTCACTTTAATAATTCATACTTTAATAATTCACTTTAATAATTCATACTTTAATAATTTACTTTAATAATTCATACTTTAATAATTCACTTTAATAATTCATACTTTAATAATTCACTTTAATAATTCATACTTTAATAATTCACTTTAATAATTCAAAAATCTGTTATAAATAGAATTCAATAGGTTTCATTATTTCATAGAAACTTGAATATATATGTCTCTAAACTCTCTCAATCGATTTATATATATATATATATATATATATATATATATATATATATATATATATATATATATATATATATATATATATATATATATATATATATATATATATATATATATATATATTTGCTCTGTATTATTTCAAGATATTATTAGTATACATAAAATATTACGACGGAGTGATGTCCGAGTGATTTCAAAATAGTTTTTTGAATGAGTCGAAGCTAAGGAAATTATGGGTTATAGCTATGGAGGTGATGTGTATGGTTCATGGGTATGCTCGTGAGGTCAATCTAGTGTTTATCATCTCCGTTGCGTCTACGTACTTTCCTGCAATATTGAATCTCAATATATTGATATGTGAGCACTCAAACTTAACTTTTATATATCAATAGTGTATCCCTGACTAGTGCTCGAGTATATAGGATTATGCATGCTTGTACATTCGATATTGTCCTTAGATAGGTTTGTTGAATCCTGAATTAAATATATATGCTACTGAGATAGGGTATATGATATGCATGTCATTGGAAAGCTAGCGAAAAATTAAGAACTTTTCATTTAGATATCGAATGGTTTCGATGAACGGATTAGAAGTTATAGTCAACTGAATTTTAGTATTATTGTTAAAATGATTATTATTACTATCGTCGTTATTATTTTAACAGAAATATCATTGTTATTATAAAATATCATTATTACTATTATGTTAATATTATCATTTTATCATAATACCATTTTTAGTAAATATAAATATTGTTATAGAATAATAATAATTATTATTACAAAATAATACAACGTTTACTTATTATTATTATGATCAATATTATTTTATCAAATAAATAGGGGATACAAAGATATTTTCACCACGCGTAATATAATTACATTAATAATACTTACCACTATAGTTTTATGATATTAAGTGAACTTTATAAATTTTACTACTTAAGATATATAAAAGTATATATTATATATAAACGTTAATATAAATTTTTATTAATAAATGACTTTTATTATTATAAAATCTAATAAATATATTTAAATATATAAAACGACTATAGTTAAGTTATATAATAAACACGTATAAATTTTAGAAGTCATTTTGGGTCAAGTTGACTTTTGTTGACTTTTGCATATTAGTCTCGAGCATTAGGATTGTGGTACACTATGACTTGACCAAAAATTGTTAGACAAATATTGACCAACATATAAATATATATAATTAATATAGGTTCGTGAATCCGAGGCCAACCTTGCACTTGTTAAATGACGTTATATGTATTTTTACTACGAAATATAGTATGGTGAGTTTCATTTGCTCCCTTTTATATATATTTTTAGGACTGAGAATACATGCGCTGTTTTTATAAATGTTTTACGAAATAGGCACAAGTACTAAAACTAATTCTACGTGGGTTTAAACCAGAAATATACCCTTAGCTTGGTAACATTAAACTACTTGTCTATGTACGGTAGGCGCGAATCCTAAAAATAGATCTATTGGGCCTGACAAACCCCATCCTGACTATGGGATGCTTTAGTACTTCGAGGTTATTTTAAACACACCTGATCTGGTGTACTTCATAGGGTAAAACATGAACGTTAAGGCTTGTTACCGGGTGCCTACAACTTATAGAATACTTTTATACACTTGCGAGTGTACATATATTTTTAAACGAAAATCTTGTGGTCTATTAATATATTGAAATGATTGTTATGATAAACCTATGAACTCACCAACCTTTTGGTTGACACTTTAAAGCATGTTTATTCTCAGGTATTAAAGAAATCTTCCGCTGTGCATTAGCTCATTTTAAGGATATTACTTGGAGTCATTCATGGCATATTTTGAAAGACGTTGCATTCGAGTCATTGAGTTCATCAAGATTATTATTATGTCAATTATAGTTGGATGTATTATCAAATGGTGTGCATGCCGTCAAATTTCGTTGTAACGAAAGTTTGTCTTTTAAAAACGAATGCAATGTTTGTAAAATGTATCATATAGAGGTTAAATACCTCGCGATGTAATCAACTATTGTGAATCATTTATAATATATATGAACGGGTCCTTTCAGTTGGTATCAGAGCAATGGTCTTAGCGAACTAGGTCTGCATTAGTGTGTCTAATTGATAGTCGTTAGGATGCATTAGTGAGCCTGGACTTCGACCGTGTCTGCATGTCAAAAGTTTTGCTTATCATTTTTGTCAGAAATTGCCTGCTTATCATTCTTAGTCTAGACACATCTTACTGCATTGATTGCATGAATAGTGTATAGACAAAATTCATATCTTAGCGTATCTGTTAATCCATATCTTAGCGTATCTATTACTGTAAACTTTGCCTGACATATCCCATAAATTCCTCCGTAATCTACGAAATCTTTTGCGCTATATATATAGATATTCTATGTAATTAGAATACCACCCGATAGCCGAAAAATCATTTCATATCGAAAAATCCTTTATTCATTCGAACAAAATGGAATTCGTCATTAGTTCAAGTCCCTCGAATTCCGATATGGAATCCCACTCAAGCTCCGAAAGCAGTGTGACCGGAATGGATCAACCAATTAGCCATCATCTATTCTGGATGAATTGGAGATAGGTTCGTAGCCTCCTCAATAATTGGAGACAAGAAGAAGGTGATCCCTTCCATCCACCACATTGCCCTCTTGGCGATGAACCTGAAGCACTTACCGGCGAACCGGTCTGAAACACCATTTTCTCTCTCATTTCCAGAGTATCTCGTCACGATTATATACTACATCAAATTCTATATTTTATTTATCCGCTCGTCCGAACCGACAATCACCCCGGTGTAATAGAAGAAGTCAACGCGCTTCGCGTTCGAGTAGTGGCTTTAGAGAATATGGTGAAAGGGTTACAAACACCAACAAATAACGAAGTATTAATTCATAATTTCAATTTTATTGAATAAATACTCCGTAAAAGTTATGTAATTTCTAAAGTCTTTAGGGATTATTCAGTTCTAGTTTCAACCGTAAATCAAATGAGTTTAATTTAATATTAACTCATTAAATCTATGTTACATCTGAAGAAAATATGCACATATATATTTTCGTAAAGACTGTAATAAAATTCTATTGTACAAAATATTAATTGTGAAAATTTTTTTAACGGGTAGGTAATACCCGAGAGATATATAAATTCACAATTAATATGTTACATTTTTCGAATCTGATTAAGCAAATCATCAACTATACTCTCAAAATCTCACAACAATATACATTCTTGTATAGTAATTAAAACAACCATTCTCACCCAAATTTGATTACGCATTCTGATTTTGACAAATCAAAATCCAAGTCATGATTTAACAGAAGACATCACTCTTAGATTCCTACATCTTTCAAAGCTATACTTTGGCTTCAAAACTATGTTAGAACATCGTATGTATATTAACGATTACAAACTGTGTTCAAACTCTCCGAAGTTTTTGAAGACACTTCAAACAATGAACAATCGAGATGATGATCCAACCACATATTACCCACATTTATGTACCTAAAAAGCTCTTGAAGTCAAAGTCATAGTTCGACGCGTATCCGTGTCAGACCCTTTGGCATTTATTAGCTAAAATGACTTTTCAATTCCTTTTCAAAGTAGACAGTTTTGTCACAGTTCCAGCAAGTCAACTTCGACTTTTCAGTCGGACTAGTCTTATTATAACCTCGATAGATACGTTGCCCTTTCGTCATCGTTACTGGGGACCTTTCATATCTCGCCACCTTAGCAATAAACTTACCAACAACTTCAATTATCTTTGACTTTTCGAAAAATCATTATATTTATTGAAATCACATCATTTACTCATTCGCATCTTGTAACGAGAATTGTCATACGAATCATCGGAAAATAGTAACCAGTATTTTGAAATCTCGCAGCATGTTTACGCCAACAGTTATATGTGTACGTAAAACGTCTATCTTCTGGACTTACATACTTTGAATGTGAAGTTCTGAAAATATTTTGAACTGCAAACTAGTTCTTGAAATGCTGACGAAGCATCAAAAACTGTAAACGATCTTAACAGTAAAAAGTTTGATGACAAAGAATAGTAAGGTGGTAAAGCTGAGAAAAAGAGAAGGTTTGGAACTGAAAAACGGATTGAACAGACTATGAAGGAGGCTGTGGACAAATCACAAAGACTAAATCTGCCTTCAAAGAATCCAAATGATTCAGTGCCTGCTAAAGTCATTAACGAATACCTTACTCTTTATTCTAAACCTTTACAGACAAATCTTCATCATCATCCATCAATATTAGAAATTCTAAGATATTATCATATCTTTCATTATAAATATCCGAGATATTTCTGAAGATATTTTCACAACTAATCTTATCTGAAGTCATTTATCTCTTTGCGCTATCAGTGTTACATCATATAAGAAACTATTAGTTTATATATTCTATAAACTTTCGAGTTTAAATTATGAATGTTTTGAAGTAGTGTTGGGAACTGAAGCATGAGTTAGTATAATATAATGACACTTGATCAACGTGATTATATTACAGTAAGTCATGCTGAGTTTCTAATGGAACATGACGATTTACAGACCATGCCGTCATCATGTTCCATGTTACACGACTCTTGTATTCTATTTAATCTCTAAAAATATCAAGAATATATTTTCTTGATGATTCGGTCTTTTCAGGGTATTCTGGTAAATTAACGAATCAAGATCGTGTCATTACCATTTTCTTCTTAGAACATTAACTATGTTCATTCTGAAATTCATATCTGCGAATACTGGACCATTACAAACGTTGCTTAATTGTAAGAAGAAGAAATGAAAGGACAAAACTCCAAAATAGAAATTGGAGTATAAATCACAGCAAATAGAAGGGAGCATTAACTATGGATGTCAATGATTATAGAAGACAAAAGCAGGGGCTTTGAAATATAAGGGAAGATATAAAACCCAACAACCACCCAAAAATTATAAACCATATATATCGATGCATATAGCAATATAAAGACACAGAAGAACTAAAAACACTATAAAACCGAGAGTATAGTAGAAGTAAATAGATTCTTCCGGAGGCAGATGAAAAAGAAGAATGACACATATGAAAGTGAGGAGTATATCGAGAATCAGTATTGGATGAAGCATATTGACAAATACTTTAAAATATGAGTTGAGGGAGAAAGAATAGAAGGTGTGAGTTGTAAGGAAACGAAGGAGGTGGATTTATAGTGAAATACCCGACAGAGAAATCAAGATGGATTATCGTATTAATTCGAAGAGAATCATAATCTCCTTAATCACCGAAGCATCAAATCCAACATAGATTACAAAGATTTTCTTTAAATTCAGAGATCAATTGTGATGACGTCAAAAGATATGACGAATCACTATAATCTTATTTCCTTCATTTACGATAACTTCCCTCATACGCTTCGAGTAATCGAATTATTTTATCCATACTTGTTAGACATGATAAAACTTCATAATCGTTACGTCATAATAACGTTCTCATTGTTAGCCATAACTACCTCTATCAAATTTTGGGGACGAAATTTCTTTAACGGGTAGGTACTGTGACGACCCGGAAATTTCCGACTAAATTTAAACTTTATCTTTATATTATTCTGAAACGATAAGCAATGTTTGTTAAGTTAAACCTCAAGGATTTTAAACTATGTTTATACATTCATTTAAACCTCGACCAAATTCCAATGATTCACGAACCATTAAATGAACATATATGAATATGTATGTATATGTGTATATGTTATAAATTGAAAATGTCAACAAAGTATTTAAACATATAATGCTTTATATGAACGTATTTGTTTCAATATGATTATCGACGAAATTAAAAAAAAATATATTAAATGATTGAATTATCAAAAACATTGAATTATGATTACAAGTCTCTGTTGAGAGGTCCACTATGATTTGAGAAAATTTATTCCTCTTAACGATATTCGGAATAATTTGTAAAGCTATTTATAAATAAAAATAAAAAGTGTCATTTACGAAAGTTAGACAAAAGCTAGTGGAAAATTGGTTTCCATAATATTCTATTAATCTATTTTCAAACGTACAAAAACATTTTCAGTTTAAAAAGAACTTTATTATTAAAATGTATATAACTTTTATAAATATCTAGAATCACTTTTGACAACTCATTACTTAACCAGTATAATAAATATAACGATATTTATATTTTATTTCATTAAATATATATAACGATTTAAATTAATATTATATATATTTATACGCGTATTATACATACATAGTTTTTATACTTTTACTATACTTTAACTTTACCTTTACTTTACTTTTACTTTACTTTAACTTTAATAATTCACTTTAATAATTCTTACTTTAATAATTCACTTTAATAATTCATACTTTAATAATTCACTTTAATAATTCATACTTTAATAATTCACTTTAATAATTCATACTTTAATAATTCACTTTAATAATTCATACTTTAATAATTCACTTAAATAATTCATACTTTAATAATTCACTTTAATAATTCATACTTTAATAATTCACTTTAATAATTCATACTTTAATAATTCACTTTAACAATTCATACTTTAATAATTCACTTTAATAATTCATACTTTAATAATTCACTTTAATAATTCAAAAATCTATTATAAATAGAATTCAATAGGTTTCATTATTTCATAGAAACTTGAAAATATATTTCTCTAAACTCTCTCAATCGATTTATATATATATATATATATATATATATATATATATATATATATATATATATATATATATATATATATATATATATATATATATATATATATATATATATATATATATATTTGCTCTGTATTATTTCAAGATATTATTAGTATACATAAAATATTACGACGGAGTGATGTCCGAGTGATTTCAAAATAGTTTTTTGAATTAGTCGAAGCTAAGGAAATTATGGGTTATAGCTATGGAGGTGATGTGTATGGTTCATGGGTATGCTCGTGAGGTCAATCTAGTGTTTATCATCTCCGTTGCGTCTACGTACTTTCCTGCAATATTGAATCTCAATATTGATACGTGAGCACTCAAACTTAACTTTTATATATCAATAGTGTATCCCTGACTAGTGCTCGAGTATATAGGATTATGCATGCTTGTACATTCGATATTGTCCTTAGATAGGTTTGTTGAATCCTGAATTAGATACATGTGCTACTGAGATAGGGTATATGATATGCATGTCATTGGAAAGCTAGCGAAAAATTAAGAACTTTTCATTTAGATATCGAATGGTTTCGATGAACGGATTAGAAGTTATAGTCAACTGAATTTTAGTATTATTGTTAAAATGATTATTATTACTATCGTCGTTATTATTTTAATAGAAATATCATTGTTATTATAAAATATCATTATTACTATTATGTTAGTATTATCATTTTATCATAATACCATTTTTAGTAAATATAAATATTGTTATAGAATAATAATAATTATTATTACAAAATAATACAACTTTTACTTATTATTATTATGATCAATATTATTTTATCAAATAAATAGGGGATACAAAGATATTTTCACCACGCGTAATATAATTACATTAATAATACTTACCACTATAGTTTTATGATATTAAGTGAACTTTATAAATTTTACTACTTAAGATATATAAAAGTATATATTATATATAAACGTTAATATAAATTTTTATTAATAAATGACTTTTATTATTATAAAATCTAATAAATATATTTAAATATATAAAACGACTATAGTTAAGTTATATAATAAACACGTATAAATTTTAGAAGTCATTTTGGGTCAAGTTGACTTTTGTTGACTTTTGCATATTAGTCTCGAGCATTAGGATTGTGGTACACTATGACTTGACCAAAAATTGTTAGACAAATATTGACCAACATATAAATATATATAATTAATATAGGTTCGTGAATCCGAGGCCAACCTTGCACTTGTTAAATGACGTTATATGTATTTTTACTACGAAATACAGTATGGTGAGTTTCATTTGCTCCCTTTTATATATATTTTTGGGACTGAGAATACATGCGATGTTTTTATAAATGTTTTACGAAATAGGCACAAGTACTAAAACTAATTCTACGTGGGTTTAAACCAGAAATATACCCTTAGCTTGGTAACATTAAACTACTTGTCTATGTACGGTAGGCGCAAATCCTAAAAATAGATCTATTGGGCCTGACAAACCCCATCCTGACTATGGGATGCTTTAGTACTTCGAGGTTATTTTAAACACACCTGATCTGGTGTACTTCATAGGGTAAAACATGAACGTTAAGGCTTGTTACCGGGTGCCTACAACTTATAGAATACTTTTATACACTTGCGAGTGTACATATATTTATAAACGAAAATCTTGTGGTCTATTAATATATTGAAATGATTGTTATGATAAACCTATGAACTCACCAACCTTTTGGTTGACACTTTAAAGCATGTTTATTCTCAGGTATTAAAGAAATCTTCCGCTGTGCATTAGCTCATTTTAAGGATATTACTTGGAGTCATTCATGGCATATTTTGAAAGACGTTGCATTCGAGTCATTGAGTTCATCAAGATTATTATTATGTCAATTATAGTTGGATGTATTATCAAATGGTGTGCATGCCGTCAACTTTCGTTGTAACGAAAGTTTGTCTTTTAAAAACGAATGCAATGTTTGTAAAATGTATCATATAGAGGTCAAATACCTCGCGATGTAATCAACTATTGTGAATCGTTTATAATATATATGAACGGGTCCTTTCATTTACATTGCATGGAATTAGAAAAGGCCCAGGATCGCCCATTTTAGGTAGTAGATTACATTTCTTTAAAATCCCATCACACTCCCTCTTTAGGAAAGTGGTGGATGCTTGCTCACACTCTCCCTTCTTGGCCATAAGTGACTTCAAAAATTTCCCATAGTAGGGCATATTCTCGAGCACCTCCACCAAGGGGAGTTTAACATAGATATTTTCATTCTCAGTTAGGGTTGACTTACAACACACATCCTTTAGATGTGTAGGAAGCAATGATTAAGAATATGGGACTGGTGTCTCATCTTTTCCTTTGTTGATGTAGCAAGAATGATGTTATGCGAGGTGTATACAAAATAGTTATATATTTACTATGAAATACTATTAAATACGATACAATTTTACACAAGTTATTTATTTATTTATAGAGTGGATATATGATGTTTTAGCAGAGTAGTATATAAAATAGCTTATATTTTTACAGGAAATACTATTAAATACGATACAATTTTACACAAGATATTTATTTATTTAGAGAATGGATATACTTAAACCTTGCTACAACACTTATAGGCAGTGTACCTAATCGTACAGTAGTGTAGTTTTTAGTAAGTCCGGTTCGTTCCACAGGGAATCTTTTTAAACAAAGTTTAACGCTATATTAGTTTACTTTTATAAAAATACAAATATATATATAAGTAATATTATTATTATAAAGGGGGCTTTTTACCGTTTAATGACCGGTTTGTCGATTTTAAAACTTTAGTCACAGTTAAAACCAAATGTAAAATATTAAAAATAAATACAAGACTTAAATTAAAGCGTAAAGTAAATAACGATAATGAAATTGCGAATAATAAAAGTGCGATAAAATAAACTTGCGATAATTAAAAAGTACGATAATTAAAAGTACAATTAAATACAATAACAATAAAAATGCGATAATTAGAAGTGCAATTAAATATAAAATAAAGGAAATTAAATATGAAATAAAAGAATTATGCTTATTTAAACTTCCGTAATCATGATGTTTGACGTGTTGATTTTAGTTTTATGCCCATGGGTTAATTGTCCTTTGTCCTGGATTATTTAATATCTCCGTCTGGTTTTTGTTCATAACAGTCCATCAGTCATAAATATAAAGTGCGAGTATCCTCGTCAAATTATCCTTATACCCGAAGTTAAATATTCCAACTAATTGGGGACTTAAACTGTAACAAGATTTTAATACTTTGTTTAATAATTACACCAGGATGTCGACTGAGTGTAACCCAAGATTTTAATATTTTGTTATCAATTATACCAAGTGTCCTTGTACATAATTTCACCCCTATTTTAATTATTCTAGTGGCTCTTAATCCATTTCCGTGTCCGGTTAAATGAACGATTATTCGTACATATAAATACCCCACCCATCGTGTCCAATCGAGTGTATATGGTAATTTATAGGGACGCCCAATTGTAAATCTTTATATTAACATTAACAAACTATCATTTAGTTAAACAAATATAAAGCCCATTAATAGCCCATAGTCTAATTTCCACAAGTGTCGTTCTTTTGTCCAAACCCCAATTATGGTACAAAGCCCAATTATCCAATTTTAGTAATTAGCCCAACATCATGATTACTTCGTTTTAAATAAGCATAATAATAACTTAGCTACGAGACAATAAATTAAAAAGGTTGAACATAACTTACAATGATTAAAAATAGCGTAGCGTTACACGGACAGAATTTCGACTTACACCCTTACAACATTCGCTAACATACCCTTATTATTAGGATTACAATTAAAATTAAAATTAAAATTAAAATTAAAATATAAATATAAATATAAATATATACGATATAGATAGAGAGATGGATATATTGATGATGAAAAATGCTCAGAATTCGGTTGCTTTTATAGGGAGTTTCAAACTTTGGGGCTCCGCGACTCGCGGCCCATTTTGCCTTCATACTCCGCGAGTCGCGGAGTTTGTAAATACAGCTCACCAGCTTTTGGCTCTTTGTTTGTCGACGATTTATTTTATAAATATAATATATATATAATTAATATAATTAATTATATATTATATTATATTTATATATATAATTAACTTGTAATTTTTAGTCCGTTGCATCGAGCGTTGAGAGTTGATTCTGGTCCCGGTTTCGGGTTTTTGAACGTCCTTGCGTACAATTTAATATCTTGTACTTTGCGTTTTGAATCTTGTACTCTTGTAATTTCGAGACGTTTCTTATCAATAATTGGAACCTCTTTGATTGTCTTTTGTACTTTTGAGCTTTTTGGTCGTTTGCGTCTTCAATTTGTCGAATCTGTCTTTTGTCTTCACCTTTTATTATTTAAACGAATATCACTTGTAAATAGAACAATTGCAACTAAAAGCTTGTCTTTCTTGAGGAATAATGCTATGAAATATATGTTCGTTTTTAGCATTATCAAATATTCCCACACTTGAGCGTTGCTTTTCCTCAAGCAATATCGTCTTGAAATACTAGAATCACTTCTTAA
Organism: Rutidosis leptorrhynchoides; assembly: GCF_046630445.1. Classification (NCBI taxonomy): domain Eukaryota; kingdom Viridiplantae; phylum Streptophyta; class Magnoliopsida; order Asterales; family Asteraceae; genus Rutidosis; species Rutidosis leptorrhynchoides. Next base: position 174,536,795 of record NC_092333.1, read on the forward strand.
TTCTTCACACTTTGTACATCAGTGATTTCTATACGGTGGTATAAAAATTGGTAGTAACGATATGGTTTATAGTCCCACATGACTATAAAAATTTAGATCCATTAAGGAAATTGGATTTTTATGAAAACATTTGATCTTTTGAAAATTAAATCTAGTTTTTACCCTAGATAAGTTTTCCGGAATAACCCTTTACCGGTGTTTGCAAAATATTTTTGTGGGTTTGGTGGGTTTCAGATTTGAAAATTTTAGCTCAAAACTTATGGTTTTGTGTCACCCACTTGCTAACCTTGTATTTGGAAAGCAACACGTCCGGTTTACTTGTCCCGTATATTACCTTTCGGTAAACTACCGTCCGGTTGTAAAGGAAAGCGTTGAACAAGCAACTGTTAAGGCAATGTCCCCTGACATGCTTTTAATTATGGTCTATAACGTGTCGGACGCAATTACTATTCTTGGTAGGAGCAATAGTAAAGCTCACCCTTATGATTTTTCGGTCTGGCACAAGGTCCTGTCTTTGTCCACTATGCAACCACCGTTCTTAAGGTTGACACCCGATTTAGTTCAGGTGACCTAATGAATTCCAGGTGAATTCCTAGGATTTTACGTTCAAAGGTAATGAACACATTGAAAATGGGTTTTCAGAAAACAAATCGGTTTATAATTTTGATCAAAATATTTTCACGTTCAAGCTCGAGTTTAGATATCATTGAATTCCATGAGTTTGTAATTCTCAATCTTTAAGGTCAATCTCTAGGATTGAGTAATATCAGGCTTAAAAGCTGATTTTTGATCTTTTAAGGAGATTATCCTTTCTGTGGATCTGATTCATTAGTCTTGTCCAGCTAATTTGCATGGTGCCCCCCCATTTTACGAGATAAATCCTTCTCATGGTTAGGATAAATCTGACCACTTGGCGACCCTGTTTAATGCTGAGGTCCGTGGATTTCCTGCTGATTTTAGTGATGACTTTTCTAGATTTTTCGTCAACCTAACGCTGGTCTGGACGACAACTTCCTGACTTAAATCAAGAAGCGTGTTTCTTTTTCGGAAGACTTTACTTCCTTTTAATGATGGAATTGATTCTTCGTGTAGATCCATCTCTTCTTTTCTTTCATCGGGTAAAACAGTTTAGTTTAGTCCAAAGCAAAAGTATTTTCAGTTATTTGTTACAGATATATGTGACATATGTTTAAGATAACTTGGTAAATTTTCCCACACTTGGCTTTTATTTTCCTTTTTATTGTCCTTTATTCCATTTTAAATGAATTTTAACATTTTGGTTTGTTTCTCAATTTATGTCCTTTCCGAGGTTACAATAATTTTGGTGTTAAAACCTAGTTTTATCGTTCATAAATATGTATAAACATGATTTTGAGTTCATTTAATTGAAAATTTTGAAAAATTTTACTAGAATTGGGTAGTCAGTATATAAGACTAGGGCTGTTCTTTATTATCAGAGAGCACTAGATTCTAATACAACTACTACTTTACTAGTATTTTTAATGGTAACCAAGTGTTTAAGATAAAAATTATAAAATCCGAAAGAATTTAACCCCTTCCCACACTTAAGATCTTGCAATGCCCTCATTTGCAAGAAATCAGTAACAATTTAAATTATTGAGGGTGATTTGTGTGAAAATGATTAAATTTTTACCAAAGTTTCCAAATATATTGACGTTTGTTTGCTGAATGATAAATGGTGCACATCATTTGTTCATTCCGTCTTGTTGTTATTTCACATATATTTTGCATCTTGTCGTCAAAACTAGTTGCTTTTGCTGAACTTAATGCCAGTCTTTGAAAATGCGTTGTTTTACCCTGTTGTGTACATAAGATAAACTGCAAACATATATACATATTTTTGAAGTTTGGTATATTACCCCACATTCAAAAATTATTAAAATCTAAGAATAAAAGTTAGAAAATTATAAAAACTATTACAATATTAACATAAGTATTAAACGTATCAATATTACAAATTACAAAATAAATAAAACTAAGTAGACTAGGGATGATATTGATACCAATAGGGGTTCCAAGCATAACCATAGGTGCTATAGAATGCTTCGGCAGGGTTATACGTAGGATACGGTGGTTGCATCTCTATAGACCAGGGAGGGAATATGGGTTTCAGAGTAGGAATATAGTTTCTACCTATATGTTGGCAATGAGCTATGATTTGGTTTTGATGAACTTGCCAATCTTCAAATGCTCTCTGTCTAGCATTTTCGTACTCCTGTGAAGCTATAAACCTTTGCATTTCTTGCATTTCATTTCCCCCTCCTACATTACCTTGCAGTTGGTTTCTCTCAACCTGTGGATGTCTACCATGGTATTGTACTGCGGCGTTATTTCGCCTCTTCAAAACTTTCGCACCATGGTATACATTTAAACCTATAGTATCGCGGGGTTCTGGTTCTTCGACTAATAATCCCCCCCGACTTATATCCACACCGAGATATTCAGCAATCAAAGTAATAAAAATACCACCTCCTATTATGCTATGCGGTCTCATCCCCCTAACCATTGCTGATAAATAATAACCCACACAATAAGGTATACTTACAGCGCTTTGTGGGTCTCGAATACACATATGGTAAAACAAATCCTGTTCATTTACCTTTTCCTTGTTCTTACCTCTTTGTGTAATTGAATTTCTAAAAACCTATGAATCACTCTTAATTCAGCTCTATCTATATCCAAATAAGAGTAATTTCCCCCTTTGAATCGGTGATGGCTTGTCATTTGACTCCATACACCATGTGTATCAAAATTTTCATCTATCTTTCTACCATTTAGTATCAATCCTCTACAATCGGCAGATGCTAACTCCTCAGGCGTATATATACGTAAAGCCTGAGCCATGTCTAGTAAAGACATGTGGCGCATCGAACCTCCTAACAAAAATCTAATAAAAGATCGATCAGTTAAACTAGCTACCCGATCGTTTAATTCTATACTACACAACAATTCTTCACACCATACTTTATATACAGGTCTACGCATGGTGAATAAACGTACTCAGTCATTAAAAGTAGAATTACCATACCTCTGTACAAGTAATTCCCTAATTGGCCCGGCCAATTCTACAGCTTCTAATGGTCCCCATTCTATGACCCTAGGTACCTCAACAACCTTAGAATGAAGAGTATGCAAACCCCTTTGGTATTTTGGATAATCTATCCAAAGTCTGTCAAATCTCAGGTTCGGATGCAAATCTTCCAAGTGCATATCAGAAAATGTCATGACTGGATGAGGTATATCTTGCTTGTAGTAGTTATCCACCTCCTGTTGTTCCGCATTCTCAGCAGGAGCATTGCGAGCTTGGGATGAAGATTCACCTCTTTCAGTCTGCAAAACACATTAAACACAATTTTTGTGCATCCAAATATGCATTAGTGTCAGCAAAATCATCAATCAAAATAATTACAATGACATGATCAATTTATATCAAACTTAAGCTCATTTTCACATTTTTATCAAATCTACACTTTTTCAAATAAGCATATACGAAAATGTTCGCCAAGTTCATAAGCATTCAACTCAAATAACATGTCAAAATAATCATTACTAGCAATCAAACAAGTTTCAAATGGCATTATCTCTCAAAAATCAAGTTCATGAATTTTTAGACTTGAAAAAGTCCACTTTAAATCTCAAAATCATGTTTAGGCTCAAAGTTTGGATCATCTAACTACCTAAACATGTTACACTACTTAATTTAGCAACAATTTATGACAAAAATCGGCCATAACCTGTTTATATCAAAAAGCCCCAAATTTGCTCAAGAACACAAACCCTAGATTACTCAAAATTTGAAGTTTAAGGCTTCTAATCATGTTAAATAGCATCAATCTAGGTTATAAAAGCATAATACATAAACAATTTAAGCCTAATTACACTAAAAAGCATCAAAATCAAATTGGGGAAAAAATTGCTCAAGAACACTAATTTCGGATTAAATGGTGTTTAGGTGTAGAAATTTACCGTTTTTCTTGAGTAATTCCTTGATAGCATCCTTCTCAACATGATTTTAGTAAAAGATTTGATGATTAACGGTTAAAAATTGTGATTTTGGGGGTGTATTTTCGTGTTTTCTGTGATAGCATCCTTGATAGTGTTTTCTGTTTTTGGGTTGGGACTGAGCTGTTCCAGCTCTTATATTTTTTTCTGTAATTCGTAACCTCCGCGAGTCGCGGTGAATTACCCTTCAAACTCCGCGAGTCGCGGAGTTTGTTATTTTTTTTTTTTTACATCTTATACTAATTAAAACAATTAAGTAATAAAGTTTAAAATTTTGTTTCCCTTGTTATTTAGGACGAGGTCGTTTCGGATCGATGTCCTAGTCCGTTCTTCGACAAAATTTTAAAATTTGTCTTTTTGTAGCGATTGTTTTAAAAGCTAAGATTTTTGGGTTTTTTAAATGTTTTTGGCATACTTTAATTCAATAAGATTAAAAATAATGATAATAAAAGTTCTCGTCCCTCCCTCGGGTAAAGCAATTTCGGTTCAACGACCTAGTCTTCAAGTTACGACGAATTTTAAAAATCATATTTTTAACTTAATGAGATAAAGTAAATTTTTTTGTTTTTAAATTCACACAATTTAAATATAAAATTCAAAATTAATATTAAAAATTCACACCAAACTTAAAATTTGAAATGCATAAAATTAAAAATTTATTTTTTAAAAATTAAAAATTCACAACAAACTTAATTTAAAAATTCATATTATAAATTCACACCAAACTTATATTAATTTTTCAAATATTTACAATTTTAAATATATTGTTTTTACAAAGTTTACAATATTAATTTAAGATTTAAATATTAATTTTAAAAACATGGTAAAAATAAAATTAAAAATCTTTTTGGCTTTTTATCCCACTTTTATCAATCAAATATTATCAAAAATATGCGCCCCTCTTTTCGGTAAAGTAATTTCGGTTCCAAGACCTAATTTAACTCATGACGAATTTTTGAAATATTTTGGGTTGATTGATTAAAGATATTTATACCTTAAGAATAAACGTTAAATTTCGCAGTGATGTAATAAATTTTTGAATGATATCAATAATTTCGGTCGCCAAACCTAATTTTATTCAATACCAATTTAATACTTTATAGCGAACAAATTAGCGTTTATTATCAAAAGGTTAAAAAAAAAACTGTACAAACATACCTGTGAAATAGATTTCTTAGTTATATGATCTATCCCATTCATAAGATAGTCGGTTTAATTGGTTTTCCATGGCTACATAGGCGTAACCTCGAGCATTCAGTGTCTTTTCTTCTAAACATATGAACGGTCCGTCTCTGCACAAAGTAACAAATTCGGTATTTGAATAGGTTTGATTATTTGAACATTTACCTCCATTTGACCATTTTCTGCATTTGTGACATCTTTCTAGGTGTCGTGCTCTTCTTTTCGCTGCGGATTTTGATTTTCCTTTACCAAATTGTAACTTATTATCTTCGCATCTGGATTCTTTTCTAACTCCGTCCATTCTTTCTCTGATTACTGATACTATTTCACTCGGTAGTGTGTCATTATTACGTTTAGTGATCAAAGCGTGTAGCATTAGACCATGGTTTAGTTCACAGGCAGTCTTCATTTCCTAAAAAAAATAAAAATTCAGAATGGGGGGAGAAGACTAGTTCTTTAGGGTCTGCTAGGGAAAGACCATTCAGGTTCCATTTTCGAGAACTACACGAAAACAGACAATCTAACTCTAACAGAAATACATATTATCCTTTAAAGACTTGATTCTCCCCACACTTAGTTAGCTGTGGTGTCGAAATTGTGATTAACTTCGTTGTCGACTTCCATTGGACTATCTATGTAGTGTTTAACTCTGTGACCATTAACTTTAAATTCAATCCCATTTGAATTTATCAATTCTACTGTTCCGTATGGAAAAACTCTTTTAACTATGAATGGTCCAGACCATCTTGATTTCAATTTTCCAGGAAATAGCTTGAATCGTGAATTGAAAAGAAAAACTCTGTCTCCTTCTTTAAATTCTTTTGAACTTCTGATTCTTTTATCATGCCATTTCTTCGTTCTTTCTTTATAGATTAACTAATTATCATATGCTTCATGTCTTAATTCTTCTAATTCATTTAGTTGACTTAATCGTAGACGTCCAGCTTCATGTATATCAAGATTACATGTCTTCAAAGCCCAAAATGCTTTGTGTTCAATTTCTACTGGAAGATGACATGCCTTTCCATAAACAAGTCTAAAAGGTGTGGTTCCAATTGGAGTTTTGTAGGTTGTTCTAAAAGCCCAGAGTGCATCCTCCAATTTAATGGACCATTCCTTCGGATTTAATCCTACGGTTTTCTCTAGAATACGTTTTAAAGCTCAGTTGGAATTTTCAACTTGTCCACTTGTTTGTGGATGATATGCGGTGGAGATTTTATGAGTTACTCCATATCTTTTAAGAACTTTCTCAAGTTGATTATTACAAAAATGAGTACCCCGATCACTTATTAAAGCTTTCGGTGTTCCAAACCTTGCAAAAAGACGTTTTAAAAAGTTGACTACAACTCGTGCATCGTTAGTTGGGAGAGCTTGTGCTTCCACCCATTTAGATACATAATCAATGGCTACGAGTATATATAGATTATTATGAGATTTTGGAAATGGACCCATAAAGTCAATACCCCAAATGTCAAATACTTCACATACTTGGATGACATTTTGTGGCATTTCATCACGTTGACTTATTTTTCCGGCCCTTTGACAAGCATCACAGGATTTGCAAAGAAGGTGTGCGTCTTTGTAAATTGTAGGCCAATAGAATCTAGCATCATAAACTTTTCTTGCTGTTAGTTGAGGCCCATAATGCCCTCCTGTTGGTCCTGTGTGACAATAGTTTAATATTTTACTAGCTTCATCTCCAAATACACATCGGCGTATTATTCCATCGGGACAACTTTTAAACAGATGTGGATCTTCCCAAAAATAGTGTTTTATATCACTGAAGAATTTCTTTCATCTTTGGTACGATAATCCTTTTTCAAGGAATCAACAAACTAAGTAGTTTGCATAGTCTGCAAACCATAGAATTTCTTTATAATCTATCTTCAATAGATATTCATCAGGAAAGTTGTCTTGTATGGCCGATTCATTTAGAACTTCTAATTCGGGATTTTCAAGACGAGAAAGATGATCAGCGGCGAGATTTTCTGCTCCTCTTTTATCTCGGATTTCAATATCAAACTCTTGTAAGAGTAAGATCCAACGGATTAATCTTGGTTTAGCATCTTGTTTCGAAAATAGGTATCTAAGAGCAGAATGGTCGGTATAGACCACCGTTTTTGCTAGAACGAGATATGATCGAAATTTGTCAAAAGCAAAGACAATAGCAAGGAGTTCTTTTTCAGTAGTTGTATAGTTCGTTTGTGCTCCTTGTAACGTCTTACTAGCATAATATATAGGTTGAAATTGTTTTTCAATCCTTTGTCCTAAAACGGCTTCCATTGCAAAATCACTTGCATCGCACATTAGTTCAAATGGTAGATTCCAATTTGGTGTTATCATGATCGGTGCATTAGTGAGTTTTTCTTTAAGAATATTAAAAGATTTGATACACTCATCTGAAAAGATGAATGGAGCATCCTTTTCTAGGAGTTTATTCATAGGAGTGGCAATTTTAGAAAAATCTTTTATGAAATGTCGGTAAAAACCGGCATGCCCTAGAAAACTCCTAACTCCTCTAACATTGGTGGGATGTGGAAGTTTAGCAATTACATCTACTTTAGCTCTATCCACTTCAATTCCTTCTTTTGAAATTTTATGACCAAGAACGATGCCTTCTTTAACCATGAAATGGCATTTCTCCCAATTAAGAACTAGATTTGATTTTTCGCATCTAATTAGCATTCGTTCCAGATTAACTAGACATGATTCAAATGTATCACCGAAGACTGAAAAGTCATCCATGAATACTTCCATGCATTCTTCTATCATGTCATGAAAAATCGCCATCATACACCTTTGAAAGGTTGCTGAGGCGTTGCAAAGTCCAAATGGCATGCGTTTGTAAGCAAAAGTACCATAAGGGCACGTGAATGTGGTTTTCTCTTGATCTTCGGGTGCTATTGGAATTGGAAAATATCCGAAAAATCCATCTAGAAAACAATAGTAACTATTTCCGGCTAATCTTTCCAACATTTGATCTATGAAAGGTAAGGGAAAGTGATCTTTTCTGGTGGCGTCATTTAATTTTCTATAATCAATACACACACGCCATCCTGTTACAGTCCTAGTAGGAATAAGCTCATTTTTCTCATTTGTAATGACAGTCATGCCACCCTTCTTAGGCACGCATTGAACTGGGCTTACCCATGGACTATCAGAGATTGGATAAATTAAACCTGTATCTAGCAGTTTAATAATCTCTTTCTTAACTACATCTTGCATATTAGGATTTAGTCTTCGTTGGCGTTGCACATACGTTTTATGACCTTCTTCCATAAGAATTTTATGTGTGCAATACGAAGGACTTATTCCTTTAATATCATGAATCTTCCATGCAATGGCTGGTTTATGAGCTTTCAACACAGAAATGAGTTGTGATTTCTCATTTTCAGTAAGAGAAGACGATATTATTACAGGTAATTCAGATTCACCATGTAAATAAGCGTATTCCAAATGGTTTGGAAGTGGCTTTAATTCTAATTTCGGTGGTTCTTCTATCGATGATTTGTATCGATATCTGTCTTCTTCTTTTAGCATTTGAATTTCTTCTGTTGTTGGTTCATATCCATTAGCTATAAGTGTAGCTAACATTTCAGCTTCATCAATTGGTTCATTACCTTCTCCTAAAGAACATTCTCCTGTTCCTTGTAATTCTGGAAATTCTTCTAATAATTCTGCATGTGCATCTATAGTTTGAATATAATAACATGTATCATCTGCAGATTGCGGTTGTTGCATTGCTCTATCAACTGAAAAGGTAACACTCTCATCCTCTATACTTAGGGTCAATTTCTTACCGAATACGTCTATCATTGCTTTAGCCGTGTTTAAGAATGGTCTTCCTAATATGAGAGGAACTTGAGAATCTTCTTCCATGTCCAGAACAATAAAATCTACTGGAAATACTAAAGTACCAACTTTAACTAGCATGTTCTCCATTATCCCTCTAGGATATTTTATTGATCTATCGGCTAGTTGTATGCTTATTCTGGTTGGTTTCAATTCTCCAAGGTCTAGTTTAGCGTATAATGAATATGGCATTAGATTTATACTAGCACCTAAGTCTGCCAATGCTTCTATTGAACTAAGACTACCCAGAAAACATGGAATTGTGAAACTTCCTGGATCAGATAATTTTTCTGGTATCTTATTCAACAGCACTGCTGAACAATTAGCATTCATAGTAACAGCCGAGAGTTCTTCCATTTTCTTTCTATTTGAGATTAGATCTTTCAAGAATTTAGCATATCTAGGCATTCCTGAAATCACATCAATGAAAGGAAGATTTACATTTATCTGTTTAAACATATCCAAGAATTTGGATTGCTCGGCTTCAAGTTTCTCTTTCTTCATTTTACTCGGGTAAGGAAGTGGTGGTTGGTATGGTTTAACATAAGGTTTAGCCTTAACTGTGTTATCTTCATTAACCTTTTCAACTACCGGTTCTTTTTCCTTATCTTGATCAGGTTGTGGTTCTTGTGGAGTAGGAATAGCTTCATCAGAAGTTACAGGTATTTCAGGTGGTTTAAGTGTTGTACCACTTCTTGTGGTATTGGCTTTAGCTGTTTCATTCCGGGGGTTAGCATTTGTATCACTAGGTAAACTTCCCGGTTTTCTTTCACCTATTAATCTTGCTAGGTTACTTACTTCTTGTTCCAGATTTTGAATAGAAGCTTGTTGATTTCTAAATGCTTGAGCATTTTGTTCATTGGTTTGTTTCTGAGATGTGAAAAACTGCGTTTGAGTTTCAACTAGCTTCGTCATCATATCTTCTAAATTCGGCTTTTTATCATCGGTTTGTTGTGGTGGTTTGTTTTGAAAATTAGGTCTTTGCTGATTGTAAGTATTATTGGATACTTGTTGATTGCTAGGACCTTGTTGGTTATTGTATGGAATATTTCTGTTATAATTCTTTTGATTGTAAATCGGTCTTGGCGGTTGATAATTATTCTGATAATTATTTCCAGGCCTTTGGTTTATATATGAAATATTCTCTCTTTGTTCCATTGTTAATTCAATACTGAGACAATCTTTTGTCAAATGTGGTCCTCCACACTGCTCACAACTAATTCGTATTGAGTGAATATCTTTAGTCATCTTTTCCATTCGTCTCTCAACAGCATCTATCATTGCGGAAATGGAATCTAAGTCATGGCTAGAATCGGCTCTAGCTGCTTTAGATGATCTAACGATATCTTTTTCTTGGTGCCACTCATGTGAGTGGGAAGCAGTGTTATCAATAATTTTGTAAGCATCAGTTTCGGTTTTCTTCATAATAGAACCACCAGCTGCTATATCTATGTCTTTCCTTGTAGTGATGTCGCATCCTTGGTAGAATATTTGTACTATTTGATAGGTATCTAAACCATGTTGCGGACATCCTCTTAATAACTTTCCAAATCTTGTCCACGCCTCATATAGAGTTTCATTTGGCTTCTGTGTGAACGTAACAATTTCTGCTTGAAGTCTTACGGCTTTAGATGCCGGAAAGAATTGTTTAAGAAATTTTTCAACTAAAACGTCCCATGTATCAACCGCCCCTTCAGGTAACGATTCCAACCAATCTTTGGCTTCTCCCTTTAAAGTCCAGGGAAATAACATGAGATATATCTGTTCATCCTCCACTTCTCGGATTTTATATAGTGTGCAGATCCTATTAAAGGTACGTAGATGTTCATTTGGATCTTCCTTCGGCGCACCACTAAATTGGCATTGATTAGTCACCATGTGTAGAATTTGTCCTTTGATTTCATAATCTGGCGCATTAATGTCTGGATGAGTAATTGCGTGACCTTGGCCAGTGCCTTTAGCTCTCATTCGGTCTTCCATACTTAAAAGTTCCAGATTCTCCATAATTGAATTTGTTGAATCGGAATCACTAGAGGATTATGATTTAATGGTTCGTTCCTCAACAATCTCTGTTTGAATGATTGGTGGTTCCGGAGGAAAGTTTAGTGGTACAGGATCTACGAATCGTTCCTGAATATTCTCCGGATTCTCAATTGTGAGGTCGGGTTCAAAAAATGGATTATCGGAAATTTGAACTGAAGTACTTGGTCGACTGGATGACGATTCTAAAGAAAAATCAACGGCGGTAATATTTGCTAAATGTCTTGATCTAGTTACAGGTGGTGAACGTACAAAATGTGGTGAACGTCTTGCTCGGTGCATTCACTGAATATCCTATTAGTTTTTAAAAGGAAAGAAAAATTATAATAAGTTATCCAATCAATAGACTTTTCTGATTTTGCCCACGTTTCGAATAGCCAAAAGATGCAGCAGAGGGGCAGGATTCGTTTGGTCTCAATATAATTGAGGACTGTTTGGCTCCAATAACCCGGTCCACGTACAAATCCAACTATTACTACGAACCAGAAAATTTTGATGTCTATCAATTTAACCACTTAAAATAAATTTTCGTAATTTTAAGAAATTTAGATAAGAAGTAGAATAAAAATCTATGTCCTAAAACTAGAATAGCGAGAAATAAGAAAGAAAAAGAGCATGTCGGAAAAAGGTCGAAAAAGAAAAATGGTTGAAAAATAAAAGGTGACGGAAAAATAAAAGAAACTTATAAAACTTAAAAATACTTGACTAACCTAACCTTATTACTACAACTAACTTAAAATTATAATCGCAAATTGAGATTTCTAATTGGAATGATAATTGATACATAGGTAAAAGTCGTCTAAAAATATGAAAGCTTACAGGAAAAACTAAATCCCAAATGGAAATAACTTCAAAAGAAACTAAAACTTAAAAAGGCGTCGCAAAATTCTAGAGTACCTAAATCTTAGTCTAAAGAAAAAGCACTTAAGGGATTTTACGGCAAAGCCTACAAATCTAGAGGTAAAAATAACTATTGCAAAAACTAAGTTTAAAACTAAATATGAGCTAAAAATACAAATATTACGCTAAAACGATTAAAAAGGGACAAAATATAAAAATATACAAAAAGTTGTAAAAAGTACAATTTTTATAAAAATATTATTTTTATATTATTTATTAAAAGCATTAATTTAAATATATAAATAAAACTAATTAAAACTTAATATAACTAAATAATTAAAATTAAATAGTAATTTAATTAAAACCTAAATCTTAATTAATTAATAATAATAATTATTACACCGTATTAAATGCGATTAGGGTTTATGTGTACCCGTGTCAGAGTGGCTCCGCGAGTCGCGGTTCCCGAAGCAAAAAACTCCGCGAGTCGCGGGGTTCCCGAATTCAACTCAGGTACAGTTTAAATTTTACGCGTTTTTTTTATGTTTTTATATTTTTCTGTTTTAAAATCTAAATATTTATATAATAAAAACTTATATTTAAAAACTTAAATAAAAATAGAACTACTTTATAACTTTAAAAATATCTTAAAAATAGATTTATATATGTTAAATTTTTTTTTTATATTTTTTAAATAAAAACAAAATACTTAAATAAAACTTATTTAAAAATAAAGAAACTTTATAAAACTTAAATATTTAACAAAATCTTAAAAATACTTATATTTTTGTTTTTCTTTTTATATTTTCGAATATTTAAAACGTATTTTTATAAAAATGAATTTTAATAAAAGTAAACTAAATATCTGTTTTTTTTTATATTAGCGTTGCGCTTCCGGCTTTTAAGAGATTCCCCGGCAGCGGCGCCAAAAATACTTGATGTTTTAGCAGAGTAGTATATAAAATAGCTTATATTTTTACAGGAAATACTATTAAATACGATACAATTTTACACAAGATATTTATTTATTTAGAGAATGGATATACTTAAACCTTGTTACAACACTTATAGGTAGTGTACCTAATCGTACAGTAGTGTAGTTTTTAGTAAGTCCGGTTCGTTCCACAGGGAATCTTTTTAAACAAAGCTTAACGCTATATTAGTTTACTTTTATAAAAATACAAATATATATATATATAAGTAATATTATTATTATAAAGGGGGGTTTTTACCGTTTAATGACCGGTTTGTCGATTTTAAAACTTTAGTCACAGTTAAAACCAAATGTAAAATATTAAAAATAAATACAAGACTTAAATTAAAGCGTAAAGTAAATAACGATAATGAAATTGCGAATAATAAAAGTGCGATAGAATAAACTTGCGATAATTAAAAAGTACGATAATTAAAAGTACAATTAAATACAATAACAATAAAAATGCGATAATTAGAAGTGCAATTAAATATAAAATAAAGGAAATTAAATATGAAATAAAAGAATTATGCTTATTTAAACTTCCGTAATCATGATGTTTGACGTGTTGATTTTAGTTTTATGCCCATGGGTTAATTGTCCTTTGTCCTGGATTATTTAATATGTCCGTCTGGTTTTTGTTCATAACAGTCCATCAGTCATAAATATAAAGTGCGAGTATCCTCGTCAAATTATCCTTATACCCGAAGTTAAATATTCCAACTAATTGAGGACTTAAACTGTAACAAGATTTTAATACTTTGTTTAATAATTACACCAGGATGTCGACTGAGTGTAACTCAAGGTTTTAATATTTTGTTATCAATTATACCAAGTGTCCTTGTACATAATTTCACCCCTATTTTAATTATTCTAGTGGCTATTAATCCATTCCCGTGTCCGGTTAAATGAATAATTATTCGTACATATAAATACCCCGCCCATCGTGTCCGATCGAGTGTATATGGTAATTTATAGGGACGCCCAATTGTAAATCTTTATATTAACATTAACAAACTATCATTTAGTTAAACAAATATAAAGCCCATTAATAGCCCATAGTCTAATTTCCACAAGTGTCGTTCTTTTGTCCAAACCCCAATTATGGTACAAAGCCCAATTATCCAATTTTAGTAATTAGCCCAACATCATGATTACTTCGTTTTAAATAAGCATAATAATAACTTAGCTACGAGACATTAAATTAAAAAGGTTGAACATAACTTACAATGATTAAAAATAGCGTAGCATTACACGGACAGAATTTCGACTTACACCCTTACAACATTCGCTAACATACCCTTATTATTAGGATTAAAATTAAAATTAAAATTAAAATTAAAATTAAAATATAAATATATACGATATAGATAGAGAGATGGATATATTGATGATGAAAAATGCTCAGAATTCGATTGCTTTTATAGGGAGTTTCAAACTTTGGGGCTCCGCGACTCGCGGCCCATTTTGCCTTCATACTCCGCGAGTCGCGGAGTTTGTAAATACAGCTCACCAGCTTTTGGCTCTTTGTTTGTCGACGATTTATTTTATAAATATAATATATATATAATTAATATAATTAATTATATATTATATTATATTTATATATATAATTAACTTGTAATTTTTAGTCTGTTGCGTCGAGCGTTGAGAGTTGATTCTGGTCCCGGTTCCGGATTTTCGAACGTCCTTGCGTACAATTTAATATCTTGTACTTTGCGTTTTGAATCTTGTACTCTTGTAATTTCGAGACGTTTCTTATCAATAATTGAAACCTCTTTGATTGTCTTTTGTACTTTTGAGCTTTTTGGTCGTTTGCGTCTTCAATTTGTCAAATCTGTCTTTTGTCTTCACCTTTTATTATTTAAATGAATATCACTTGTAAATAGAACAATTGCAACTAAAAGCTTGTCTTTCTTGAGGAATAATGCTATGAAATATATGTTCGTTTTTAGCATTATCAATATACCTAAACCTTGCTACAACACTTATAGGCAGTGTACCTAATCGTACAGTAGTGTAGCTTTTAGTAAGTCCTGTTCATTCCACAGGGATCTTAGCCAAGTTTAACGCTATATTTTTAACTTATAATTGTAAAAATACAAAAATATATATAAGTAGTATTATTATTATAAAAGGGGGTTTTTACCGTTTAATGACCGGTTTGTCGATTTTAAAACTTTAGTCGCAGTTAAAACCTAATGTAAAATATTAAAAATAAATACAACTTAATTTTAAGCGTAAAGTAAATAACGATAATGAAATTGCGATAAATAAAAATGCGATAAATAAAATGACAGTAAATAAAAGTGCGATAATTAAAAGTGCAATTAAATATGAAATAAAGGAATTATGCTTATTTAAACTTCCGTAATCATGATGTTTGACGTGTTGATTTTAGTTTATTCCCATGGGTTAATTGTCCTTTGTCCTGGATTATTCAATATGTCCATCTGGTTTTTGTCCATAACAGTCCATCAGTCATAAATATAAAGTGCGAGTGTCCTCGTCAAATTATCCTTATATCCGAAGTCAAATATTCCAACTAATTGGGGACTTAAACTGTAACAAGGTCTTAATATTTTGTTTAATAATTACACCAGGATATCGACTGCGTGTAACTCAAGATTTTAATACTTTGTTAACAATTACGCCAAGTGTCCTTGTACATAATTCACCCTTGTTTTAATAAATCCATTAACTATTAATCCATTCCCGTGTCCGGTTAAATAAACGATTATTAGTACTTAAAAATATCCCGCCCATCGTGTCCGATCGAGTGTATATGGTTATTTATAGGTACGTCCAATTGTAAATCTTTATATTAAATTAACAAACTATCATTTAATTAAACAAATATAAAGCCCATTAATAGCCCATAGTCTAATTTTCACAAGTGTCGTTCTTTTGTCCAAACCCCAATTATGGTCCAAAGCCCAATTACCCAATCTTAATATTTAGCCCAACATCACGATTACTTCGGCATTAAATAAGCATAATAATAACTTAGCTACGAGACATTAATTTAAAAAGGTTGAACATAACTTACAATGATTAATAATAGCGTAGCGTTACACGGACAGAATTTCGACTTACACACTTACAACATTCGCTAACATACCCTTATTATTAAAATTATAATTATAATTATAATTATAATTATAATTATAATATATATATATATATATATATATATATATATATATATATATATATATATATATATATATATACACGTTTGAGAGTAAGAAGAGAAAAAGATGTGTTTAAATTCGGCCAAAACATGCGAAATTTATAGGATGTCTCGTGCTACAGTGCACCATGCGACCGCATGGTTTTTGCACTTCCAGGCCATGCGATCGCATGGCCGCCTTTTCCTGGTCATGTACTTTTGTTTTTTTTTTCTTGCCGACACTTTTAATAAATAATATAATATATAAATAATTTATAAGAATTATTTATATATTATATTATATTTATGTGCATAGTTGACTTGTAATTTTTAGTCCGTTGCATCGAGCGTTGAGAGTTGACTCTAGTCCCGGTTCCGGATTTTCTAACGTCCTTACGTACAATTTAATATCTTGTATTTTGCGTTTCGCGTCTTGTACTCTTGTAATTTTGAGACATTTCTCATCAATAATTTGAACCACTTTGATTGTACTTTGTACTTTTGAGCTTTTTGGTCGTTTGCGTCTTCAATTCGTCGAATCTGTCTTTTGTCTGCACCTTTTATTATTTAAACGAATATCACTTGTAAATAGAATAATTGCAACTAAAAGCTTGTCTTTCTTGAGAGATAATGCTATGAAATATATGTTCGTTTTTAGCATTATCAAATATTCCCACACTTGAGCGTTGCTTGTCCTCAAGCAATATAGTCTTGAAATAAAAGTACTAGAATCACTTCTTTATTCTTCACACTTTGTACATCAGTGATTTCTATACGGCGGTATGAACAATGATAGTAACGTTGTGGTTTACAGTCCCACATGACTATGAAAATTTAGATCCTTTAGGAAATTGGATCTTTATGAAAACATTTGATCTTTTGAAAATTCAATCTAGCTTTTACCCTAGATAAGTTTTCCGGAATAACCCTTCACCGGTGTTTGCAAAATATTTTTGTGGGTTTGGTGGGTTTCAAATTTGAAAATTTTAGCTCAAAACTTGCGGTTTTGTGTCACCCACTTGCTAACCTTGTATTGGGAAAGCAACACATCCAGTATACTTGCTCCGTATATTATATTTCGGTAAACTACCGTCCGGTTGTAAAGGAAAGCGTTGAACAAGTAACTGTTAAGGCAATGTCCCATGACATGCTTTTAATTATGGTCTATAACGTGTCAGATGCAATTACTATCCTTTGTAGGAGCAATAGTAAAGATCACCCTATAGTTTTTCAGTCTGGCACAAGGTCCTGTCTTTGACCATGCTATGCAACCACCGTTCTTACGGTTGACACCCGATTTGGTTCAGGTGACCTAATGAATTCCAGGTGAATTCTTAGGATTTTACGTTCAATGGTAATGAACGTATTAAAAATGGGTTTTTCAGAAAACAAATCGGTTTGTAATTTTGATCAAAATAATTTCTCGTTCAAGCTCGAGTTTAGATATCATTGAATTCCATGAGTTTGTAATTCTCAATCTTTAAGGTCAATCTCAAGGATTAAGTAATATCTGGCTTAAAAGCTGATTTTTGATCTTTAAGGAGATTATCCTTTCTGGGGGTCTGATTCATTAGTCTTATCAAGCTAATTTGCACGGCTCCCGTCTCATTTTACGAGACAGATCCTCTCATGATTAGGATAAGTCTGACCACTTGGCGAACCTGTTTGATGCTGAGGTCCGTGGATTTCTAGCTGATTTTTGAGAAAACTTTTCAAGGTTTTTCGTAGACTCTACAACTGGTCTGGACGAGAACTTCCTGACCTAAATCAAGAAGCACGTGTCTTTTTCGGAAGACTTTACTTCCTTTTAATGATGGAATTGATTCATCGTGTAGATCCATCTTTCTTTCCAATATATTACAATTTACCGGGTAAAACGGTTTATTTTATCCAAAACAAAAGTATCTTCAGTTATTTGTACAAAAATATGTGATATATGTTTTAAATAACTTGGTAAATTTTTCCCACACTTGGCTTTTTATTTTCCTTTCTTTGCCTTTTTATTATCCTCTATTCCATTTTAAATGAATTCTAACATTTTGGGTTGTTTCTCAATTTATGTCCTTTCCGAGGTAATAATAATTTCGGTGTTAACACCTAGTTTTATCGTTCTTAAATATGTATAAACATGATTTTGAATTCATTTATTTGAAAATTTTGAAAAATTTTACTAGAATTGGGTAATCAGTATATAAGACTAGGGCTGTTTTTTATTATCAGAGAGAACTAGATTCTAATACAACTACTGCGTTACTAGTATTTTTTTAATGATAACCAAGTGTATAAGTTAAAATTTAAATAAAAATCCGAAAGAATTTAACCCCTTCCCACACTTAAGATCTTGCAATGCCCTCATTTGCAAGAAATCAGTAACAATTTAAATTATTGAGGGTGATTAGCATAGAAAAATGATTAAATTTTACCAAAGTTTCCAAACATATTGGCGTTTGTTTGTTGAATGATAAATGGTGCACATTATTTGTTCATTCCGTCTTGTTGTTACATCACATTTGTTTTTCGTTTTGTTGTCAAAATTAGTAGCTTTTGCTGAACTTAATGCCAGTCTTTGAAAATGTGTTGTTTTACTCTATTGTGTACAATGGACAATATACATACAATACAAATAATAACATGCATGGTAATTTGAAATGGGACTTTAACATCCCACTTTCAAATCAAATATGAAATATTAGTACAACATAATAAAAATATTAAACATTACAATAAAAGTATCACAAATATTATATGTTTAAACATAAATAAATAAAAAAATAAAAATAAATATCATAGAAATCACCAACGGGAACTATATCAATCTGGATAGGGGTTCCAGTTCATGTCGTCGGTCGGGTTCCATGGTGTAACATGCCGTTTCCCCGTACATGTCTAAAGGTACATACTTAATCATTAGTACGTTTGTAACTCGTTAATTTATGTGGAAATGTATAGATATGTGTGTAGATATGTGTATATACGTAGATATGCTTTACAGTATGCGCATATACAAGTTTATACATGAGTTTTGATAGCGTTATGTCTTGTGAGACTATTGTTGAGGGTTAGGCGAATATATGAAGCGGGAATGGAGTGTACAATTAAATAAAAATCAAAATTTGCTTAAGGTGGTCGAGCTGTTCAGGTGCAGCTTTAAGCTGTGCCGCGACAAAGTGGTCCGCGCCGCGGCATATCAAGCAAACCTGGATCAGAAAAGGAGTTATGAAGGGTCTGTTTTCCCTTTATACGTCGCGCCGCGACGAATTAAGCCGCGCCAAGGCAATCCTGCTAGACAGATTTCGGACTTAGCTCTTTTTAGGAGATTTTAAGAGGCAAAATGGTAAATTGACGTGTAGATCTGATGGGAGCTTTAAATCTCAACCACTTATTCATTTAATTCAATTTCTTTTCTCTTTTCTTTCCATTTTCTCTCCCAAAACTTAAAAGCCCATTTGTGTTCAAGTGAGATTTGAGATTGGAGAATTGTGAATCAAACCTTGGAGCAAGAATTAAAGTTGTTGCTTGCGTCTCTAGCTACACGTTGATAGTCTCGGCAAGTTCTAACTCTAAGTTTTGAGTTTTAATTGGTTAATGGTTAGGGTTTTGGTTACTAGAGATTTGGGTGACCCATTTGAGGGTAAAATGGGTGAATTTGGGTTATGTTGTTGTAATGAAACCCTAATAGCCACAAACTAGGGTTTTGGTCTTGTGATTTGAGGTTGTAAGTGTCAAATGGTATTGCTAGTCACTAATACACATTTAGATTTATGAAAGAAGTGTTAATGGGTAAGTTTGACTTGATTGTGAGGCTAAGTAATTAAAATGGGTCAAAATGTACTAGTTGAACTAGTTTGGGTGAAATGGGTATGAATTACCCTAAGTTTGTGTTAGTTGAGGTTAGAAGACTTTAATTCACTAGTTTTAGTGGTTAAAGTCGGGTCTTGGCCATTTAAGGGTGGTTTTGGTGTGGTTGAGTCATTTAATGCGAATTGAGTCATTAAATGCTCAAGTATGTGTAATGTGGTTAATTCCACTAGTGTGTAATTGAATGTGTACTTATGTAATAGGTACCTTGCTTTGAAGCCTTCGGAAGCATTAAATCACCACCGAGGTGTTAAGGAGAGTGGAATAATTATATGCGTGCATGTATGATGTATTTATTTGTGTAGTATGAGTTGTGAAGTGTCGAGGTGTTAAGACACAACTACTCACGTGATGGGTGAAGCATCGAGGTGTTAAGATGCCACCTAGGGGTGAAGTGTCGAGGTGTTAAGGCACCACTCCGTAGAATAGATGGGTGAAGCATTGAGATGTTAAGATGTCACTCTGGGTGAAGTATCGAGGTGTTAAGATGCCACTCGTGGGGTTAGTGTACGAGGTGTTAAGTGCACTAATGGTTGTTATGAACTCTGACGGTCTTTAAACACCGTTCCCTCGTTCGATTGGTTAACCATGGTTGTGTGTGGATTGTAGCATATTATATTGTTTAAACTATATGCTATTATTATGCAGGCTCGTATGGTAGAAGGTTTGGTAATGTACTTGGGATGGTATGATTATTTATATTGCTAGCATGTATGAGGTAAATGTGTAATTGATTGCAAGTAAGTAGGTTGTATATGTATACGTATAATTGTTGCACTCACTAAGCATTAGCTTACCCCTCTCGTTGTTTATCTTTTTAGATGCAGGTGTGGACATGGGCAAGGGGGTTGTTGGGCACTAGGTGTCCCTTGATGATGTTATGTTGGAGCTTTTGGAAGTTGGCCTAGCGTTTTGGGTAGTTTAGTCCCAAACCATGCTCGATGTGTTGTTTGGTTTAAAACTATCATTTTTGTATTGGTCAAAGTTGTATCTCATTCGTTAATGGCCTTTGTGCCTTTTGTAAACACTAAAACTTGTTGTATGTTCCAACGAACTTGTGGAATGGTTACATATTTAATTGGCGCGTAAATGTGTATTTAAAAAAAAAAATTATCGTATGGAATACGGGTTGGGTTGTTTCAAGTGGTATCAGAGCATGGTCTAAGGGATTTAGGTGACTCGAGATAGCTGCCTAGACTTAGACTTTAATGTGTATGCGCTTTTATGCGGGACTTGTAGGACTTCGGGTCGGATCGGAAATTTTAGTGCTTAGTTTTATGTGATTTAACCTTGCACTAATATTTTCGTGTTGTAGTTATAATCATCAAGCTAGATGGACGTTGTACTAGCGAGTTAATGCGACGTGCTCGCGTAGCAATGACTAGCTACCATTGTTACGGGTGCAAATCGTATCAAACGAGCAATGTACGACGATTGTTGAGCAAGATGGGGTGGTTTGACGTGTATGTGTATTTATATGTGTCATATCTTTCATTTCGTTGTTTAATCTTTTCCGTTTTATAGAATGAAGATGAGAAACGGACACGACACCGAAAATGGGGGTACTAGTGAGGACCCTGAATTCATGGCCAAGGTTGAGGCCATTTTTCAACGTCAAAAGGCGGAATACCTTGTGGATATCAAGAAGATGTTCCTAGATTCAATCGATGAACAATTAGTCGGTGTTGTAAGGGAACAAGTTAAGGCCATCCTACATGAAGATAATGTGGGAAGACGTGACTTTTTCTATAAGAATTTCAAGGATGCTCAACCACCTACTTTCGAGGGCGAAAGAGACCCGTTAAAGAGTGCCCGGTGGATCTCCGATATGGAGGGGGCCTTTCGAACTTGTGAATGCCCGATTGATAAAAAGACAAGGTATGGTTGTAGCATGCTAAGAGGTAATGCGAAGCTATGGTGGGATGCAAAAATCCAAGTTTAATGCGAAGAACAATGCATGGATTTTACTTGGGATGAATTCAAAACGGAGTTTTTCCAAGAGTATCGAACTTCGGCCGACCTTACTAGACTTAAGGACGAGTTGCGTTCCTTGAGGCAAGGGTCGATGGATTTGAATACTCTTAAATCCGTTTACTTGTCAAAAACTCAATTTTGCCCGGAGTATGTCGGGAATGATAAGATGTTGAAGGAAGACTTTTACCGAATCTTGAATGACAACTATCAAGAAAAGATTAGTGTGAACGTGGTGAAGAGTTTTGATGAGCTGTTTGATATGGCCAAAGGGTTCGAGTCGCTCATCTTGAGAAAGAGTGGCTTTACCTTCGGCAAAAAGAAGTTTGAAGCTACTAGTCATTCGAACTTTTCTAACAAGAAGCACAAGAAGGGCTCCGAGATTGTTGGTAGTGTTAAGAAGGGTGCTTCCGGTGATTTTACTTATGCTTGCTACAATTGTGGGCAAAGGGGGCACATGGCTCGTGAGTGCCCAAAACAATCATCCACAACCAAGCTCACTTGTTTTAATTACGGTAAAGAATTGCATAAGAAGCCGGAGTGTCCCGACTTGCACAATGATAATGTTAAGAGGTTAGAGAAGGCGGCGGGTACGGCCCGGGGGTGAAACTATTTGATGACCAATGACGAAGCCAAGTAATCAAGTGAAGTCATCTCAGGTACTTTCATGGTTAACTCTAATCCGGCACGGATATTATTTGATAGTGGTGCTAATTTGTCTTTTGTGTCGCCTCGATTTGTATCTAAACTTAATAAACCGCTAGCTAAGTTAAGTCGTCCGGTAGAAGTCGAAATAGAGGATGGCAAGACGGTGCTAGTGGTTGATGTGTGTAAAAATTGTGATGTTGTGTTTGGTGCCGAGAACTTTAAAATCGATCTTATCCCGATGACTTTAGGCGACTTTGATATCGTTCTTGGTATGGATTGGCTCGATCGAAATAGAGCCGATATTTCATGCCATGAGAAATTTATCCGTGTGAAGACCCCAAATGGGGGAGAGTTAATTATTCACGGCGATAAACGAAGAAGACTTGTGCCGATATGCACTTTTGTACGGGCACGTCGTTCTCTTGCTAGTGGTGGCATGGCTTTTCTTGCCCATGTTGTTGATACTCGTGATGAGCCACCACCTATTCGTGAAATTCTGGTGGTAAGTGAGTTTGAAGATGTTTTTCCGGATGAGTTACCGGGTGTTTCGGAGGAAAGACAAGTAGAATTTCGCATTGAGTTGGTTCCGGGAGCTACTCCCATTGCTAAAACTCCTTATCATTTAGCGCCAACGGAAATGCAAGAGTTGTTAAATCAAACCCAAGAGTTACTTGAAAAGGGTTTTATTCGACCGAGTTCCTCGCCATGGGGTGCTCCGGTTTTGTTCGTGAAAAAGAAAGATGGAAGTATGCGAATGTGCATCGATTATCGGGAGTTGAATAAAGTTGAAATGTCCCGTTCTTATTGATTAAAAACGTTCCATATTAATTGATTTCGTTGCGAGGTTTTGACCTCTATATGAGACGTTTTTCAAAGACTGCATTCATTTTTAAACAAACCATAACCTTTATTTCATCAATAAAGGTTTAAAAAGCTTTACGCAGATTATCAAATAATGATAATCTAAAATATCCTGTTTACACACGACCATTACATAATGGTTTACAATACAAATATGTTACAACAAAATAAGTTTCTTGAATGCAGTTTTTACACAATATCATACAAGCATGGACTCCAAATCTTGTCCTTATTTAAGTATGCGACAGCGGAAGCTCTTAATAATCACCTGAGAATAAACATGCTTAAAACGTCAACAAAAATGTTGGTGAGTTATAGGTTTAACCTATATATATCAAATCGTAACAATAGACCACAAGATTTCATATTTCAATACACATCCCATACATAGAGATAAAAATCATTCATATGGTGAACACCTGGTAACCGACAATAACAAGATGCATATATAAGAATATCCCCATCATTCCGGGACACCCTTCGGATATGATATAAATTTCGAAGTACTAAAGCATCCGGTACTTTGGATGGGGTTTGTTAGGCCCAATAGATCTATCTTTAGGATTCGCGTCAATTAGGGTGTCTGTTCCCTAATTCTTAGATTACCAGACTTAATAAAAAGGGGCATATTCGATTTCGATAATTCAACCATAGAATGTAGTTTCACGTACTTGTGTCTATTTTGTAAATCATTTATAAAACCTGCATGTATTCTCATCCCAAAAATATTAGATTTTAAAAGTGGGACTATAACTCACTTTCACAGATTTTTACTTCGTCGGGAAGTAAGACTTGGCCACTGGTTGATTCACGAACCTATAACAATATATACATATATATCAAAGTATGTTCAAAATATATTTACAACACTTTTAATATATTTTGATGTTTTAAGTTTATTAAGTCAGCTGTCCTCGTTAGTAACCTACAACTAGTTGTCCACAGTTAGATGTACAGAAATAAATCGATAAATATTATCTTGAATCAATCCACGACCCAGTGTATACGTATCTCAGTATTGATCACAACTCAAACTATATGTATTTTGGAATCAACCTCAACCCTGTATAGCTAACTCCAACATTCACATATAGAGTGTCTATGGTTGTTCCGAAATATATATAGATGTGTCGACATGATAGGTCGAAACATTGTATACGTGTCTATGGTATCTCAAGATTACATAATATACAATACAAGTTGATTAAGTTATGGTTGGAATAGATTTGTTACCAATTTTCACGTAGCTAAAATGAGAAAAATTATCCAATCTTGTTTTACCCATAACTTCTTCATTTTAAATCCGTTTTGAGTGAATCAAATTGCTATGGTTTCATATTGAACTCTATTTTATGAATCTAAACAGAAAAAGTATAGGTTTATAGTCGGAAAAATAAGTTACAAGTCGTTTTTGTAAAGGTAGTCATTTCAGTCGAAAGAACGACGTCTAGATGACCATTTTAGAAAACATACTTCCACTTTGAGTTTAACCATAATTTTTGGATATAGTTTCATGTTCATAATAAAAATCATTTTCTCAGAATAACAACTTTTAAATCAAAGTTTATCATAGTTTTTAATTAACTAACCCAAAACAGCCCGCGGTGTTACTACGACGGCGTAAATCCGGTTTTACGGTGTTTTTCGTGTTTCCAGGTTTTAAATCATTAAGTTAGCATATCATATAGATATAGAACATGTGTTTAGTTGATTTTAAAAGTCAAGTTAGAAGGATTAACTTTTGTTTGCGAACAAGTTTAGAATTAACTAAACTATGTTCTAGTGATTACAAGTTTAAACCTTCGAATAAGATAGCTTTATATGTATGAATCGAATGATGTTATGAACATCATTACTACCTTAAGTTCCTTGGATGAACCTACTGGAAAAGAGAAAAATGGATCTAGCTTCAATGGATCCTTGGATGGCTCAAAGTTCTTGAAGCAAAATCATGACACGAAAACAAGTTCAAGTAAGATCATCACTTGAAATAAGATTGTTATAGTTATAGAAATTGAACCAAAGTTTGAATATGATTATTACCTTGTATTAGAATGATAACCTACTGTAAGAAACAAAGATTTCTTGAGGTTGGATGATCACCTTACAAGATTGGAAGTGAGCTAGCAAACTTGAAAGTATTCTTGATTTTATGAAACTAGAACTTTTGGAATTTATGAAGAACACTTAGAACTTGAAGATAGAACTTGAGAGAGTTCAATTAGATGAAGAAAATTGAAGAATGAAAGTGTTTGTAGGTGTTTTTGGTCGTTGGTGTATGGATTAGATATAAAGGATATGTAATTTTGTTTTCATGTAAATAAGTCATGAATGATTACTCATATTTTTGTAATCTTATGAGATATTTCATGCTAGTTGCCAAATGATGGTTCCCACATGTATTAGGTGACTCACATGGGCTGCTAAGAGCTGATCATTGGAGTGTATATACCAATAGTACATACATCTAAAAGCTGTGTATTGTACGAGTACGAATACGGGTGCATACGAGTAGAATTGTTGATGAAACTGAACGAGAATGTAATTGTAAGCATTTTTGTTAAGTAGAAGTATTTTGATAAGTGTATTGAAGTCTTTCAATAGTGTATAAATACATATTAAAACACTACATGTATATACATTTTAACTGAGTCGTTAAGTCATCGTTAGTCGTTACATGTAAGTGTTGTTTTGAAACCTTTAGGTTAACGATCTTGTTAAATGTTGTTAACCCAATGTTTATAATATCAAAAGAGATTTTAAATTATTATATTATCATGATATTATGATGTACGAATATCTCTTAATATGATATATATACATTAAATGTCGTTACAACGATAAACGTTACATATATGTCTCGTTTCAAAATCATTAAGTTAGTAGTCTTGTTTTTACATATGTAGTTCATTGTTAATATAATTAATGATATGTTTACTTATCATAATATCATGTTAACTATATATATAACCATATATATGTCATCATATAGTTTTTTACAAGTTTTAACGTTCGTGAATCACCGGTCAACTTGGGTGGTCAATTGTCTATATGAAACCTATTTCAATTAATCAAGTCTTAACAAGTTTGATTGCTTAACATGTTGGAAACATTTAATCATGTAAACATCAATCTCAATTAATATATATAAACATGGAAAAGTTCGGGTCACTACAGTACCTACCCGTTAAATAAATTTCGTCCCGAAATTTTAAGCTGTTGAAGGTGTTGACGAATCTTCTGGAAATAGATGCGGGTATTTCTTCTTCATCTGATCTTCAAGCTCCCAGGTGAACTCGGGTCCTCTGCGAGCATTCCATCGAACCTTAACAATTGGTATCTTGTTTTGCTTAAGTCTTTTAACCTCACGATCCATTATTTCGACGGGTTCTTCGATGAATTGAAGTTTTTCGTTGATTTGGATTTCATCTAACGGAATAGTGAGATCTTCTTTAGCAAAACATTTCTTCAAATTCGAGACGTGGAAAGTGTTATGTACAGCCGCGAGTTGTTGAGGTAACTCAAGTCGGTAAGCTACTGGTCCGACACGATCAATAATCTTGAATGGTCCAATATACCTTGGATTTAATTTCCCTCGTTTACCAAATCGAACAACGCCTTTCCAAGGTGCAACTTTAAGCATGACCATCTCTCCAATTTCAAATTATATATCTTTTCTTTTAATGTCAGCGTAGCTCTTTTGTCGACTTTGGGCGGTTTTCAACCGTTGTTGAATTTGGATGATCTTCTCGGTAGTTTCTTGTATAATCTCCGGACCCGTAATCTGTCTATCCCCCACCTCACTCCAACAAATCGGAGACCTGCACTTTCTACCATAAAGTGCTTCAAACGGCGCCATCTCAATGCTTGAATGGTAGCTGTTGTTGTAGGAAAATTCTGCTAACGGTAGATGTCGATCCCAACTGTTTCCGAAATCAATAACACATGCTCGCAGCATGTCTTCAAGCGTTTGTATCGTCCTTTCGCTCTGCCCATCAGTTTGTGGATGATAGGCAGTACTCATGTCTAGACGAGTTCCTAATGCTTGCTGTAATGTCTGCCAGAATCTTGAAATAAATCTGCCATCCCTATCAGAGATAATAGAGATTGGTATTCCATGTCTGGAGACGACTTCCTTCAAATACAGTCGTGCTAACTTCTCCATCTTGTCATCTTCTCTTATTGGTAGGAAGTGTGCTGATTTGGTGAGACGATCAACTATTACCCAAATAGTATCAAAACCACTTGCAGTCCTTGGCAATTTAGTGATGAAATCCATGGTAATGTTTTCCCATTTCCATTCCGGGATTTCGGGTTGTTGAAGTAGACCTGATGGTTTCTGATGCTCAGCTTTGACCTTAGAACACGTCAAACATTCTCCTACGTATTTAGCAACATCGGCTTTCATACCCGGCCACCAAAAATGTTTCTTGAGATCCTTGTACATCTTCCCCGTTCCAGGATGTATTGAGTATCTGGTTTTATGAGCTTCTCTAAGTACCATTTCTCTCATATCTCCAAATTTTGGTACCCAAATTCTTTCAGCCCTATACCGGGTTCCGTCTTCCCGAATATTAAGATGCTTCTCCGATCCTTTGGGTATTTCATCCTTTAAATTTCCCTCTTTTAAAACTCCTTGTTGCGCCTCCTTTATTTGAGTAGTAATGTTATTATGAATCATTATATTCATAGATTTTACTCGAATGGGTTCTCTATCCTTCCTGCTCAAGGCATCGGCTACCACATTTGCCTTCCCCGGGTGGTAACGAATCTCAAAATCGTAATCATTCAATAATTCAATCCACCTACGCTGCCTCATATTCAGTTGTTTCTGATTAAATATGTGTTGAAGACTTTTGTGGTCGGTA
Source organism: Rutidosis leptorrhynchoides (assembly GCF_046630445.1). Classification (NCBI taxonomy): domain Eukaryota; kingdom Viridiplantae; phylum Streptophyta; class Magnoliopsida; order Asterales; family Asteraceae; genus Rutidosis; species Rutidosis leptorrhynchoides. The sequence goes on from NC_092333.1 coordinate 174,565,083, forward strand.
TATATAATACTTTTGACCCCATATAAGTAGTGCCTCCAAGTCTTTAATGCAAAAACAACCGCGCCTAATTCCAAATCATGCGTCGTATAATTTTGTTCGTGAATCTTCAATTGTCTAGACGCATAAGCAATCACCTTCGTTCGTTGCATTAATACACAACCGAGACCTTGCTTTGATGCGTCACAATAAATCACAAAATCATCATTCCCTTCAGGCAATGACAATATAGGTGCCGTAGTTAGCTTTTTCTTCAATAACTGAAACGCTTTCTCTTGTTCATCATTCCATTCAAATTTCTTCCCTTTATGCGTTAATGCAGTCAAGGGTTTTGCTATTCTGGAAAAGTCTTGGATGAACCTTCTGTAGTAACCAGCTAGTCCTAAAAACTGGCGTATGTGTTTCGGAGTTTTCGGGGTTTCCCACTTTTCAACAGTTTCTATCTTTGCCGGATCCACCTTAATACCTTCTTTGTTCACTATGTGACCGAGGAATTGAACTTCTTCCAACCAAAATGCACACTTTGAAAACTTAGCGTACAATTCTTCCTTCCTCAATACTTCTAACACCTTTCTCAAATGTTCACCGTGTTCTTGGTCATTCTTTGAGTAAATAAGTATGTCATCAATGAAAACAATGACAAACTTGTCAAGGTATGGTCCACACACTCGGTTCATAAGGTCCATGAACACAGCTGGTGCATTAGTTAAACCAAACGGCATGACCATAAACTCGTAATGACCGTAACGTGTTCTGAAAGCAGTCTTTGGAATATCATCTTCTTTCACCCGCATTTGATGATACCCGGAACGTAAGTCAATCTTTGAATAAACAGACGAGCCTTGTAGTTGATCAAATAAGTCGTCGATTCTCGGTAGTGGGTAGCGGTTCTTGATGGTAAGTTTGTTCAACTCTCGGTAGTCGATACACAACCTGAATGTACCATCTTTCTTCTTGACAAACAAAACAGGAGCTCCCCACGGTGATGTGCTTGGTCGAATGAAACCACGCTCTAAAAGTTCTTGTAATTGGCTTTGCAGTTCTTTCATCTCGCTGGGTGCGAGTCTGTAAGGAGCACGAGCTATTGGTGCAGCTCCTGGTACAAGATCTATTTGAAATTCAACGGATCGATGTGGGGGTAATCCCGGTAATTCTTTCGGAAATACATCGGGAAATTCTTTTGCAATGGGAACATCATTGATGCTCTTTTCTTCAGTTTGTACTTTCTCGACGTGTGCTAGAACAGCATAGCAACCTTTTCTTATTAGTTTTTGTGCCTTCAAATTACTAATAAGATGTAGCTTCGTGTTGCCCTTTTCTCCGTACACCATTAAGGGTTTTCCTTTTTCTCGTATAATGCGAATTGCATTTTTGTAACAAACGATCTCCGCTTTCACTTCTTTCAACCAGTCCATACCGATTATCACATCAAAACTCCCTAACTCTACTGGTATCAAATCAATCTTAAATGTTTCGCTAACCAGTTTAATTTCTCGATTCCGACATATATTATCTGCTGAAATTAATTTACCATTTGCTAATTCGAGTAAAAATTTACTATCCAAAGGCGTCAATGGACAACTTAATTTAGCACAAAAATCTCTACTCATATAGCTTCTATCCGCACCCGAATCAAATAAAACGTAAGCAGATTTATTGTCAATAAGAAACGTACCCGTAACAAGCTCCGGGTCTTCCTGTGCCTCTACCGCATTAATATTGAAAACTCTTCCACGGCCTTGTCCATTCGTGTTCTCCTGGTTCGGGCAATTTCTAATAATGTGGCCTGGTTTTCCACATTTATAACAAACTACATTGGCATAACTTGCTCCGACACTACTTGCTCCGCCATTACTCGTTCCGACACCATTTGTTCCTTTCGTTCTATTAACCCCTGGTCCGTAGACCTCACACTTCGCCGCACTATGACCATTTCTTTTACACTTGTTGCAAAATTTGGTGCAGAACCCCGAGTGATTCTTTTCACACCTTTGGCATAGCTGCTTCTGATTGTTGTTGTTGTTGCGGTTATTATTGTTGTTGGGATGATTGTTGTAGTTGCTGTTGTTGCTGTTGTTGTTGGGCCGTTTGTTGTAGTTGCGATTGATGTTGCGATTGTTGGGATAATTGTTGCGATTATTGTTGTAATTGCTGTTGTTGTTGTATTGGTGATTCTTATCACTGTTTTCCTCCCACTTTCTTTTGACTTGCTTCACATTGGCCTCTTCAGCAGTCTGTTCTTTAATTCTTTCTTCAATCTAGTTCACTAGTTTGTGAGCCATTCTACATGCCTGTTGTATGGAGGCGGGCTCGTGTGAACTTATATCTTCTTGGATTCTTTCCGGTAATCCTTTCACAAACGCGTCGATCTTCTCTTCCTCATCTTCGAATGCTCCCGGACACAATAGGCACAATTCTGTGAATCGTCTTTCGTACGTGGTAATATCAAATCCTTGGGTTCGTAACCCTCTAAGTTCTGTCTTGAGCTTATTGACCTCGGTTCTGGGACGGTACTTCTCGTTCATCAAGACCTTAAATGCTGACCACGGTAGTGCGTACGCATCGTCTTGTCCCACTTGCTCTAGATAGGTATTCCACCATGTTAACGCAGAACCTGTGAAGGTATGCGTAGCGTACTTTACTTTGTCCTCTTCAGTACACTTACTTATGGCAAACACCGATTCGACCTTCTCGGTCCACCGTTTCAATCCGATCGGTCCTTCGGTTCCATCAAATTCCAAAGGTTTGCAGGCAGTGAATTCTTTGTAGGTGCATCCTACACGATTTCCTGTACTGCTAGATCCAAGGTTATTGTTGGTATGTAGCGCAGCCTGTACTGCGGCTATGTTTGAAGCTAGAAAAGTACGGAATTCCTCTTCATTCATATTCACGGTGTGTCGAGTAGTCGGTGCCATTTCCTTCAAAATAGTTAAATGGAACAAGTTAATCATACAGAATATTAAGAGTAGTTAATAGTATTTCGTAGCATAATATGAACTCATTTATAAAAGCTTTTTCTTCATATTAGCGTTTTATAAGTTTAAATTCGGGTAGTACCTACCCGTTAAGTTCATACCTAGTAGCTAATATACAATTCAACTACTACAATTCTATATGAAAAAACTGATTATAATAATATTTCGCGTTCAAACTTTTATACAATATTTTACAAACTTACAATACCGCTTATTTTACATAAAGCATGAAATATAGCACACAATAACTTTGATACAAGATAGTTGTGAAGATAATTCTAGCTAGTACACAAGTCGTTCAGCAAAGGCAATAAAGACACGTAATTCATACGTCCAGAAACAAGTCATGCATTCTGGTTTTACTAGGACTACTTCCCATCCTTGGTCTTGTGCAACATAACCGTTATGGCCGTTGATAAGACAGTGTGTTGTAATGTCGTCAAAGGGACGAGGGTTACGTAATGTCCAACAGTCCCGTAATAATCTAAAAACCTCATTTCTTACCCCAATTACCGACTCCGTCACTTGTGGAAACGTTTTGTTTAATAGTTGTAGCCCGATGTTCTTGTTCTCACTTTGGTGAGAAGCGAACATTACTAATCCGTAAGCATAACATGCTTCTTTATGTTGCATGTTAGCCGCTTTTTCTAAATCACGAAGTCCAATATTCGGATATATTGAGTCAAAATAATTTCTTAACCCGTTGCGTAAAATAGCATTTGGGTTCCCCGCAATATATGCGTCAAAGTAAACACATCGTAACTTGTGGGTTTCCCAATGTGATATCCCCCATCTTTCAAACGAAAGTCTCTTATAAACCAAGACATTCTTGGAACGTTCTTCGAATGTCTTACAAACTGATCTCGCCTTAAATAGTTGTGCCGAGGAATTCTGGCCGACTTTAGACAAGATTTCATCAATCATGTCTCCGGGTAGGTCTCTTAAAATATTGGGTTGTCTATCCATTTTGTGTTTTTAAACTGTAAAATAGACAAGAGTTAGATTCATAAAAAAAATACTTATTAATACAAGAAATTTTTACATATATCATAAAGCATAAGAACACTATATTACATATATTACACCACACGAATACAACTATCTTATTCCGACTCGCTCGTTTCTTCTTCTTCGGTTTTGGTTCGTTTTGCCAAGTTTCTAGGGATATATGATGTTCCCCTAATACGAGCCGTCGTTGTCCACATTGGTTTAGAAAAACCTGGTGGTTTAGAGGTTCCCGGGTCATTGTTACAACTTAAGGACTTCGGGCGTTGACGATACATATAAAGTTCATCGGGGTTGGAATTAGATTTCTCTATTTTTATGCCCTTTCCCTTATTATTTTCTTTTGCCTTTTTAAATTCAGTTGGGGTAATTTCTATAACATCATCGGAATTCTCGTCGGAATCCGATTCATCGGAGAATTGGTAATCCTCCCAATATTTTGCTTCCTTGGCGGAAACACCATTGACCATAATTAACCTTGGTCGGTTGGTTGAGGATTTTCTTTTACTTAACCGTTTTATTATTTCCCCCACCGGTTCTATTTCTTCATCCGGTTCCGATTCTTCTTCCGGTCCCGACTCTTCTTCCGGTTCCGACTCTTCTTCCGGTTCCTCTTCGGGAACTTGTGAATCAGTCCACGAATCATTCCAATTTACATTTGACTCTTCATTATTATTAGGTGAGTCAATGGGACTTGTTCTAGAGGTAGACATCTATCACATAATATCAAACGCGTTAAGAGATTAATATATCACATAATATTCACATGTTAAAAATATATAGTTTCCAACAAAATTTGTTAAGCAATCATTTTTCAAGTAAACACAGTCGAAGTCCAGACTCACTAATGCATCCTAACAAACTCGATAAGACACACTAATGAAAAATTCTGGTTCTCTAAGACCAACGCTCGGATACCAACTGAAATGTCCCGTTCTTATTGATTAAAAACGTTCCATATTAATTGATTTCGTTGCGAGGTTTTGACCTCTATATGAGACGTTTTTCAAAGACTGCATTCATTTTTAAACAAACCATAACCTTTATTTCATCAATAAAGGTTTAAAAAGCTTTACGCAGATTATCAAATAATGATAATCTAAAATATCCTGTTTACACACGACCATTACATAATGGTTTACAATACAAATATGTTACAACAAAATAAGTTTCTTGAATGCAGTTTTTACACAATATCATACAAGCATGGACTCCAAATCTTGTCCTTATTTAAGTATGCGACAGCGGAAGCTCTTAATAATCACCTGAGAATAAACATGCTTAAAACGTCAACAAAAATGTTGGTGAGTTATAGGTTTAACCTATATATATCAAATCGTAACAATAGACCACAAGATTTCATATTTCAATACACATCCCATACATAGAGATAAAAATCATTCATATGGTGAACACCTGGTAACCGACAATAACAAGATGCATATATAAGAATATCCCCATCATTCCGGGACACCCTTCGGATATGATATAAATTTCGAAGTACTAAAGCATCCGGTACTTTGGATGGGGTTTGTTAGGCCCAATAGATCTATCTTTAGGATTCGCGTCAATTAGGGTGTCTGTTCCCTAATTCTTAGATTACCAGACTTAATAAAAAGGGGCATATTCGATTTCGATAATTCAACCATAGAATGTAGTTTCACGTACTTGTGTCTATTTTGTAAATCATTTATAAAACCTGCATGTATTCTCATCCCAAAAATATTAGATTTTAAAAGTGGGACTATAACTCACTTTCACAGATTTTTACTTCGTCGGGAAGTAAGACTTGGCCACTGGTTGATTCACGAACCTATAACAATATATACATATATATCAAAGTATGTTCAAAATATATTTACAACACTTTTAATATATTTTGATGTTTTAAGTTTATTAAGTCAGCTGTCCTCGTTAGTAACCTACAACTAGTTGTCCACAGTTAGATGTACAGAAATAAATCGATAAATATTATCTTGAATCAATCCACGACCCAGTGTATACGTATCTCAGTATTGATCACAACTCAAACTATATATATTTTGGAATCAACCTCAACCCTGTATAGCTAACTCCAACATTCACATATAGAGTGTCTATGGTTGTTCCGAAATATATATAGATGTGTCGACATGATAGGTCGAAACATTGTATACGTGTCTATGGTATCTCAAGATTACATAATATACAATACAAGTTGATTAAGTTATGGTTGGAATAGATTTGTTACCAATTTTCACGTAGCTAAAATGAGAAAAATTATCCAATCTTGTTTTACCCATAACTTCTTCATTTTAAATCCGTTTTGAGTGAATCAAATTGCTATGGTTTCATATTGAACTCTATTTTATGAATCTAAACAGAAAAAGTATAGGTTTATAGTCGGAAAAATAAGTTACAAGTCGTTTTTGTAAAGGTAGTCATTTCAGTCGAAAGAACGACGTCTAGATGACCATTTTAGAAAACATACTTCCACTTTGAGTTTAACCATAATTTTTGGATATAGTTTCATGTTCATAATAAAAATCATTTTCTCAGAATAACAACTTTTAAATCAAAGTTTATCATAGTTTTTAATTAACTAACCCAAAACAGCCCGCGGTGTTACTACGACGGCGTAAATCCGGTTTTACGGTGTTTTTCGTGTTTCCAGGTTTTAAATCATTAAGTTAGCATATCATATAGATATAGAACATGTGTTTAGTTGATTTTAAAAGTCAAGTTAGAAGGATTAACTTTTGTTTGCGAACAAGTTTAGAATTAACTAAACTATGTTCTAGTGATTACAAGTTTAAACCTTCGAATAAGATAGCTTTATATGTATGAATCGAATGATGTTATGAACATCATTACTACCTTAAGTTCCTTGGATGAACCTACTGGAAAAGAGAAAAATGGATCTAGCTTCAATGGATCCTTGGATGGCTCAAAGTTCTTGAAGCAAAATCATGACACGAAAACAAGTTCAAGTAAGATCATCACTTGAAATAAGATTGTTATAGTTATAGAAATTGAACCAAAGTTTGAATATGATTATTACCTTGTATTAGAATGATAACCTACTGTAAGAAACAAAGATTTCTTGAGGTTGGATGATCACCTTACAAGATTGGAAGTGAGCTAGCAAACTTGAAAGTATTCTTGATTTTATGAAACTAGAACTTTTAGAATTTATGAAGAACACTTAGAACTTGAAGATAGAACTTGAGAGAGTTCAATTAGATGAAGAAAATTGAAGAATGAAAGTGTTTGTAGGTGTTTTTGGTCGTTGGTGTATGGATTAGATATAAAGGATATGTAATTTTGTTTTCATGTAAATAAGTCATGAATGATTACTCATATTTTTGTAATCTTATGAGATATTTCATGCTAGTTGCCAAATGATGGTTCCCACATGTGTTAGGTGACTCACATGGGCTGCTAAGAGCTGATCATTGGAGTGTATATACCAATAGTACATACATCTAAAAGCTGTGTATTGTACGAGTACGAATACGGGTGCATACGAGTAGAATTGTTGATGAAACTGAACGAGAATGTAATTGTAAGAATTTTTGTTAAGTAGAAGTATTTTGATAAGTGTATTGAAGTCTTTCAATAGTGTATAAATACATATTAAAACACTACATGTATATACATTTTAACTGAGTCGTTAAGTCATCGTTAGTCGTTACATGTAAGTGTTGTTTTGAAACCTTTAGGTTAACGATCTTGTTAAATGTTGTTAACCCAATGTTTATAATATCAAAAGAGATTTTAAATTATTATATTATCATGATATTATGATGTACGAATATCTCTTAATATGATATATATACATTAAATGTCGTTACAACGATAAACGTTACATATATGTCTCGTTTCAAAATCATTAAGTTAGTAGTCTTGTTTTTACATATGTAGTTCATTGTTAATATAATTAATGATATGTTTACTTATCATAATATCATGTTAACTATATATATAACCATATATATGTCATCATATAGTTTTTTACAAGTTTTAACGTTCGTGAATCACCGGTCAACTTGGGTGGTCAATTGTCTATATGAAACCTATTTCAATTAATCAAGTCTTAACAAGTTTGATTGCTTAACATGTTGGAAACATTTAATCATGTAAACATCAATCTCAATTAATATATATAAACATGGAAAAGTTCGGGTCACTACAAAAGTGACAATCAAGAATCGCTATCCATTGCCTCGGATTGACGATTTGTTTGATCAACTCCAAGGTGTGACGTATTTTTCTAAGATCGACTTACGGTCCGGCTATCATCAAGTGCGGGTCCGTGAGGAAGACATAGAGAAAACGGCTTTTCGAACGCGTTATAGGCATTTTGAATTTGTAGTTATGCCTTTTGGTCTTACGAATGCACCGGCGGCATTCATGAACCTTATGAACCGAGTGTGCCAACCTATGTTGGATAAGTCGGTAATAGTGTTCATTGACGACATACTTGTCTATTCTAAGAGTATGAAGGAACATGAGCACCATTTGCGTGAAGTGTTGAAGACATTGCGGAAGGAGAAGTTGTATGGAAGATTCTCTAAATGTGAATTTTGGCTAAGGGAAGTTCAATTCCTTGGCCATATTGTGAACCAAGAAGGTATTCAAGTAGATCCGGGGAAGATAGAAACGGTGAAGAGTTGGGGACGACCGACTACGCCTACGGAAATCCGAAGTTTTCTCGGGTTGGCTGGTTATTATCGTCGGTTTATCCAAGACTTTTCTAAGATTGCTTCTCCTTTGACGAAGTTGACGAGGAAGAACGTAAGGTTCAATTGGGAAAACGAGCAAGAAATTGCTTTTCAATTGTTAAAAGAGAAGTTGTGTCAAGCTCCGGTGTTAGTGTAGCCGGAAGGGGTAGAAGACATGACGGTTTATTGTGATGCTTCTTTAAATGGGCTCGGGTGTGTTTTGATGCAAAGAGGTAAAGTCATCGCTTACGCCTCTCGACAATTAAAGGAACACGAAAAGAGATACCCGACTCATGATCTTGAATTGGCTGCGGTGGTACATGCATTGAAAATTTGGCGCCACTACTTGTATGGTGTCAAGTGTACGATTTATTCGGATCATAAGAGTTTGAAACACCTCTTTACTCAACGAGATTTGAATTATCATCAACGTAGGTGGATGGATGTGGTAAAGGATTATGATTGTGAAATACTTTATCATCCGGGCAAGGCGAATGTGGTCGCGGATGCGTTAAGTCGAAAGAGTCATCACCCGGCATTACGATTGGGATTGTTACGTATGATTATTACTAATGATTTTCTTGTAAAGCTTGGTGAGATTCAAATAGAGGCTTACGTTCACAACAAACACGAAGAACGAATTGTAGGGCAATCGGAGTTCATCACTATGCGCTCGCGTGGTTTGTTGTCTTTTCAAGAAAGAGTGTGGGTGCCTAAGATGGGTGGTTACCGGCGAGTGCTACTTGATGAAGCACATAAGTCAAAGTATTCCATTCATCCGGGCACGACGAAAATGTATCTTGATTTAAGGAAAGATTATTGGTGGCCGGGCATGAAACATGATGTTGTGAAGTATGTTAAGCAGTGCGTCACGTTTGCAAGTTAAGGCCGAGCACCAAAAGCTGTATGGTAAGTTACAACCGTTAGAAATCCCGAAATGGAAATGGGAGCACATTACCATGGATTTCATCACAAAGTTACCTAAAATGGCGAGAACCCAGTTTGATTCGATTTGGGTTATAGTTGATCGACTGACGAAGAGTGCTTTGTTTCTTCCCATTAAGGAAGCGATATCATCGGAGACCTTGGCTAAGTTGTTTATCAATGAAGTCATCTCTCGACACGGTGTTCCTATATCTATTATTTCGAATCGAGATACTCGCTTTACATCTCAGTTTTGGGAAAAGTTTCATGAAGATATGGGTACGCAATTGAAGTTGAGCACGGCATATCATCCTCAAACGGACGGTCAAACCGAACGTACGAATCAAACATTGGAGGATATGTTACGGGCATGTATTATCGATTTTGGTGGTAGTTGGGATGAGCACTTACCTTTGGTGGAATTCTCGTACAATAATAGTTATCATACTAGTATGGGATGCCGCCATATGAGATGCTTTATAGGCGTAGATGTCGAACCCCGATTTGTTGGGGTGAAGTGGGACAAAAGGAAATCGGGAGTACCGATTTGGTTTTAGAAACGAATAGCAAGATTGATATGATTTGAGAGCATTTGAAAAAGGCTCAAGATAGGCAAAAGTCGTATGCCGACAAACGTAGACGAACGATCGAATTCCAAGAAGGTGACATGGTGATGCTTAAGGTTTCGCCATGGAAAGGTATTATTCGATTTCGAAAACGGGGAAAGTTAGCTCCTCGGTTTATTGGACCATTTAAGGTTTTAGCTCGTGTTGGTGAAGTCGCGTATCGTTTGGAATTACCCGAAGAGCTTGCGGGGATCCATAATACATTTCATGTTTCCCATCTCCGTAAGTGTCTTGCGGATAATTCGTCTTGGGTGCCATTAGACGAGATCGAGCTAAACAATAAGTTAGAGTACATTGAGGAACCGATTGCCATACTTGATGAGAAGGTTAAAAGGCTGAGACATAAAGAGGTTTGGACTTTTAAAGTTCAATGGCATCGTAGTAAGGGTTCCGAGTTTACTAGGGAGCCCGAAGAGTTTGTGTTGGTTTATCTTCCTTCTTGTCATGCGGCTTGGATCGCGAGGACGCGCTCAGATTCAAGTGGGGGAGAGTTGTAACATCCCGTTTCCCCGTACACGTCTAAAGGCACATACTTAATCATTAATACGTTTGTAACTCGTTAGTTTATGTGGAAATGTATAGATATGTGTGTAGATATGTGTATATACGTAGATATGCTTGACAATATGCGCATATACAAGTTTATACATGAGTTTTGATAGCGTTAAGTCTTGTGAGACTATTGTTAAGGGTTAGGTGAATATATGAAGCGGGAATGGAGTGTACAATTAAATAAAAATCAAAATTTCCTTAAGGTGATCGAGCTGTTCAGGTGCAGCTTTAAGCCGCGCCGCGACAAAGTGGTCCGCGCCGCGGCATATCAAGCAAACATGGATCATAAAAGGAGTTATGAAGGGTCTGTTTTCCCTTTATACATCGCGCCGCGATGAATTAAGCCGCGCCGCTGCAATCTTGCTGGACAGATTCCGGACTTAGCTCTTTTTAGGGGATTTTAAGGGGCAAAATGGTAAATTGACGTGTAGATCTGATGGGAGCTTTAAATCTCAACCACTTATTCATTTAATTCAATTTCTTTTCTCTTTTCTTTCCATTTTCTCTCCCAAAACTTAAAAGCCCATTTGTGTTCAAGTGAGATTTGTGAGTGGAGAATTGTGAATCAAACCTTAGAGCAAGAATTAAAGTTGTTGCTTGTGTCTCTAGCTACACGTTGATAGTCTCGGTAAGTTCTAACTCTAAGTTTTGAGTTTTAATTGGTTAATGGTTAGGGTTATGGTTACTAGAGATTTGGGTGACCCATTTGAGGGTAAAATGGGTGAATTTGGGTTATGTTGTTGTAATGAAACCCTAATAGCCACAAACTAGGGTTTTGGTCTTGTGATTTGAGGATGTAAGTGTCAAATGGTATTTCTAGTCACTAATACACTTTTAGATTTATGAAAGAAGTGTTAATGGGTAAGTTTGACTTGATTGTGAGGCTAAGTAATTAAAATGGGTCAAAATGTACTAGTTGACCTAGTTTGGGTGAAATGAGTATGAATTACCCTAAGTTTGTGTTAGTTGAGGTTAGAAGACTTTAATTCACTAGTTTTAGTGGTTAAAGTCGGGTCTTGGCCATTTAAGGGCGGTTTTGGTGTGGTTGAGTCATTTAATGTGAATTGAGTCATTAAATGCTCAAGTATGTGTAATGTGGTTAATTCCACTAGTGTGTAATTGAATGTATACTTATGTAATAGGTACCTTGCTTTAAAGCCTTCGAAAGCATTAAATCACCACCGAGGTGGTAAGGTGAGTGGAATAATTATATGCGTACATGTATGATGTATTTATTTGTGTAGTATGAGTTGTTAAATGTCGAGGTGTTAAGACACCACTATTCACGTGATGGGTGAAGCATCGAGGTGTTAAGATGCCACCTAGGGGTGAAGTGTCGAGGTGTTAAGGCACCACTCCGTAGAATAGATGGGTGAAGCATCGAGGTGTTAAGATGCCACTCGGGGTGAAGTATCGAGGTGTTAAGATGCCACCCGTGGGGTTAGTGTACGAGGTGTTAAGTGCACTAATGGTTGTTATGAACTCTGACGGTCTTTAAACACCGTTCCCTCGTTCGATTGGTTAACCATGGTTGTGTGTGGATTGTAGCATATTATATTGTTTAAACTATATGCTATTATTATGCTGGCTCGTATGGTGAAAGGTTTGGTAATGTACTTGGGATGGTATGATTATTTATATTGCTAGCATGTATGCGGTAAATGTGTAAGTGATTGCAAGTAAGTAGGTTGTATATGTATACGTATAATTGTTGCACTCACTAAGCATTAGCTTACCCCTCTCGTTGTTTATCTTTTTAGATGCAGGTGTGGACAAGGGCAAGGGGGTTGTTGGGCACTAGGTGTCCCTTGATGATGTTATGTTGGAGCTTTTGGAAGTTGGCCTAGCGTTTTGGGTAGTTTAGTCCCAAACCATGCTCGATGTGTTGTTTGGTTTAAAACTATCATTTTTGTATTGGTCAAACTTGTATCTCATTCGTTAATGGCCTTTGTGCCTTTTGTAAACACTAAAACTTGTTGTATGTTCCAACGAACGTGTGGAATGGTTACATATTTAATTGGCGCGTAAATGTGTATTATTTTAAAAAAAAATATCGTATGGAATACGGGTTGGGTTGTTTCACATGGTTGGTGATAGGTGTACTGGTAGGCCTGGTTAGGGTCGTAGAGAGTAAATGGTGGTCTCATCTCGGGCTGGTGTGAAGGATAGTAAGCAGGTCGGGTCAGTACGTAGTGATCCTGAGGTGATAGCCGGCTCATGATCTGACGCTAATGATAGTCCCATCTATCATGCTGTCATTGCCTAGAATGCTCGTACTCATTCCGGGCTTACCACTGCTCGTATCGATTATGTCTTACCTGGTTTTTCATTTCTACCTCATCAATACGCTGGTAGACGTCAGTCATAGCCTCCCTAATGACATCCCTAATGTCATCTGCTTCCTCCATTTCCTCATCTGAACCTCTCTCTACCTGTGGATGACGACCAACATAGGGTACTGCCTGATTGCGTCTGCTCTTCAATACCTTAGCACCCTGATAGACCTTCAATCCTAAAGTATCATCATGTTCCCTACAAACCAAGAGTGGACCCCCTTGATCCCTATCTACACCCAAATACTCTCCAATGAGAGTAACAAAAATACCTCCTCCTATTATTCCCCCTTTCTGTATTCCTTCAACTATCTTAGACAAATAAAAACCAACACAGTAGGGGATATTAACAAAGCCTCTTGGGTCTCGAATACACTTAAGGTAGAATAAATCATGTAAGGTCATTTTCTCCTTGTTGTGACCTCTCTGTGTAATCGAGTTAGCCAGAAATCTATGAATTATACGAAGCTCGGCTCTGTGAATATGTAAGTATGTGTGTGTTCCTGCCCGACCAAAAATATTATAATCTGACATATGCCTCCAGATGGCGTTAGCATCAAAATTCCTATCTACCCTTTCACCATGATAAATCAAATTCATACAATCGGGTAGTAGTAATTCAGCGGGCGTATATATCTGTAAAGCCCTGGCCATGTCCAGCATGGACATCCTATACATCCTACGGCCAAGTATAAATCTAAGAAAACTTCTATCATCTAACCTAACTACATCCGCATTAAGTGAAATAGTACTCATAAGCTCAACGCACCATTCCTTATATACAGGCCTACGAATGGTGAATAAACATTCCCAATCGGAAAAAGAAGAGCTGCCGTACCTTTGGATCAGATGCTGTCTAACTGAGTTAGCAAGTTCGACCCTTTTCAAAGGCTCCCAATCGATTACCCTTGGCACTTCTACATTTTTTGTTACCAGTTTGAATTTGTTACTTTGATATGTCGGGTAATCTCTCTAACTTCGATCAAACCTCAGATTAGGATGCAACTGTTCTTCATGAATCGTTGGGTGTTGTACTATCGGATGCATCGGAAATACTATGTAGGCATCAATATATTCTAGTTGCGGATCATAATATGGAACGTGTTGATCAGGTTGTTGTTGTTGTTCCTGTTGTTGCTCCGGTTCAGGTTCATATTGCATTTCTGGTTCAGGTTCTGGAGCAGGTTGTCTAGATGATGATGATGCACCATCAGTATTAGTAAATCTCTGCAAAACACATTAAACACAAATTTTGTGCATCCAAATATGCATTAGTGTTAGCAAAATAACAACTTGAAACAATTAAAATAACATGTTTAATCAAAATTAAACTTATACACATTTTCACAATTTTAACAATTCTACACTTTTTCAAATAAGCATATATGAAAATGTTTACAAAGTTCATAAGCATTCAACTCAAATAACATGTTAAAACAACCATTACTAGTAATTAAACAAGTTTCAAATGGCATTTGCATCAATTTAATCAAGTTCATGAATTTTATACCTAAAAAGTCCACTTTAATTCTCAAAAATCATGTTTAGGATCAAAGTTTGGATCATTTAGCTACCTAAACATGTTACACTACTTAATTTAGCAATAATTCATGAAAAAATCGGCCATAACCTGTTTATATCAAAAAGCCCCAAATTGCTCAAGAACACAAACCCTAGATTCTTAAAAATTTTGAAGTTTTTGGCTTTAAATCATGTTAAATAGCATCAATCTAGGTTATAAATACATAATATACTAACAATTTAACTCTAATTACACTAAAAATTAACAAAATTAAATTAGGAAAATTATAGCTCAAGAACACTAAAAATCAAATTTAAAGAGGTTTAGGGGTGAAATTGTTACCCTTCTTGATAAACTTCTTATCAAATTCATGATTAGAGCAGATTGTAGCAAAAAATTTGGTTGATTTTGGTGAAAAATTGATGGATTTAGGAGTGTATGTGTGTATATGCTCGTATGTATGTGTGTGTGGTGTGTGGTTACAGAACAGCTCGATGAGCTTAAGTTCCTGACCAGTTTTCTTTATCCATGCGACCGCATGGAATTGAGGTGTAAACCCCATGCGATCGCATGGGGTCCGGGTACTGTTTTTTTTTTTTTTTTTTTTATAAAAACCTTATACTTTTTAAAACAAATAATTAATAAAATTTAAAAATTTATTTCTTTTTAGGAGTGAGGACGTTTCGGATCGTTGTCCTAGTCCGTCTCTCAACAAAGTTTTAAAATTTTGTTATTTCAAAGCGTGGTTTTAAAAGTAAAGATTTTTGGGTTTTTTAATGTTTTTGGCTTACTTTAATTCAATAAGATTAAAAATAATGATAATAAAAATTCTCGTCCCTTCCTTGGGTAAAGCAATTTCGGTTCAACGACTTAGTTTTCAACTCACGACGAATTTTAAAAATCATATTTTTAACTTAGTGAAATAAAGTAAATTTTTATTTTTAAATTCACACTAAACTTTAATTTAAAATGCATAAAATTCAAAATTCATATTATTAAAATTAAAAATTTACACCAAATTTATATTATATTTTTGTTTTTATACATACAAACTTATATTAAAAATATTAATTTTTCAAATATTTACAAACTTAAATATATTAATTTAAAATTTTACAATATTAATTTAATATTTATATATTAGTTTTAAAAACATGGTAAAAATTAAAAATCTTTTTGGTCTTTTATCCCACTTTAATCAATCAAATATTATCAAAAATATACGCCCCTCTTTTCGGTAAAGTAATTTCGGTTCAACGACCTAGTTTTACTCCTGACGAATTTCTAAAATATTTTGGGTTGATTGATTAAAGATATTTATACCTTAAGAATAAACGGTAAATTTCGCAGTGATGTAATAAATTTTTGTATGATATCAATAATTTCGGTTACGCATACCTAATTTTATTGAATACCAATTTAATACTTTATAGCGAACGATTTAGCCTTTATTATCAAAAGGTTAAAAGCAATAAAAATAAAAATAAAAATAAAAACTGTACATACTTACCTGTGAGAAAGAATTCTCAGAGACCTGCTTTAGCCTACTCATATGAGAGTCGTGTGATTTGGTTCTCCATAGCTACGTAAGCATAACTGATAATGCTAAAAACAAACATATATTTCATAGCATTATTCCTCAAGAAAGACAAGCTTTTAGTTGCAATTGTCCTATTTACAAGTGATATTCGTTTAAATAATAAAAGGTGAAGACAAAAGACAGATTCGACGAATTGAAGACGCAAATGACCAAAAAGCTCAAAAGTACAAAATACAATAAAAGAGGTTCCAATTATTGATGAGAAACGTCTCAAAATTACAAGAGTACAAGATTCAAAACACAAAGTACAAGATATTAAATTGTACGCAAGGACGTTCGAAAATCCGGAACCGGGACAAGAGTCAACTCTCAACGCTCGATGCAACGGACTAAAAATTACAAGTCAACTATGCACATAAATATAATATAATATTTAAATAATTCTTATAATTATTTATATATTATATAATATATTATAAACCGTCGGCAAGCTAGGGGCAAAGGCTGTGTGAGCTGTAAAAATAAACTCCGCGAGTTGCGGAGTTTGAAGAAGAAAAATACCGCGAGTCGCGGAGCCCCAAAATATGAAACTGCCTATAAAAGCTCGCGCATTCTGATCGTAAAAAATATCCTAAAATCTCTCTCTCTATATATGTATACGTAAATATTTATATTTATATTTTAATTTTAATTTTAATTTTAATTTCTAATAATAAGGGTATGTTAGCGAATGTTGTAAGGGTGTAAGTCGAAATTCTGTCCGTGTAACGCTACGCTATTTTTAATCATTGTAAGTTATGTTTATATTATTTTCATTAATGTCTCGTAGCTAAGCCGTTATTATGCTTATTTAATCCGAAGTAATCATGATGTTGGGCTAATTACTAAAATTGGGTAATTGGGCTTTGTACCATAATTGGGGTTTGGACAAAAGAATGACACTTGTGGAAATTAGACTATGGGCTATTAATGGGCTTTATATTTGTTTAACTAAATGATAATTTATTAATTTTAATATAAAGATTTACAATTGGACGTCCTTATAAATAACCATATTCACTCGATCGGACACGATGGGCGGGGTATTTATATGTACGAATAATCGTTCATTTAACCGGACACGGGATTGGATTAATAGTCTATGGAATTATTAAAACAGGGGTAAAATTATGTACAAGGACACTTGGCATAATTGATAACAAAGTATTAAAACCTTGGGTTACACGCAGTCGATAACCTGGTGTAATTATTAAACAAAGTATTAAAACCTTATTACAGTTTAAATCCCCAATTAGTTGGAATATTTAACTTCGGGTATAAGGATAATTTGACGAGGACACTTGCACTTTATATTTATGACTGATGGACTGTTATGGACAAAAACCAGACGGACATATTAAATAATCCAGGATAAAAGACAATTAACCCATGGGCATAAAACTAAAATCAACACGTCAAACATCATGATTACGGAAGTTTAAATAAGCATAATTCTTTTATTTCATATTTAATTTCCTTTATTTTATATTTAATTGCACTTTTAATTATCGCACTTTTATTTATTGTTATTGTATTTAATTGCACTTTTAATTATCGTACTTTTTAATTATCGCAATTTTATTTTATCGCACTTTTATTTATCGCAATTTCATTATCGTTATTTACTTTACGCTTTAAATTAAGTCTTTTATTTATTTAATATTTTACATTAGGTTTTAACTGCGACTAAGTTTTAAAATCGACAAACCGGTCATTAAACGGTAAAAACCCCCCTTTATAATAATAATATTACTTATATATATATTTGTATTTTTATAAATTAAAACTAATATAGTGTTAAGCTTTGTTTAAAGATTCCCTGTGGAACGAACCGGACTTACTAAAAACTACACTACTGTACGATTAGGTACACTGCCTATAAGTGTTGTAGCAAGGTTTAAGTATATCCATTCTATAAATAAATAAATATCTTGTGTAAAATTGTATCGTATTTAATAGTATTTAGTTGTAAAAATAAAGCTATTTTATATACACCTCGCATAACATCAAGTATTTTTGGCGCCGCTGCCGGGGAACGACAAAGCGAAACGCCACATAAGAAAAAAAATATTTCTTATTAAGTTTTAATTAGTTTTTGTATAATACATACTTTTTAAATATAAAAAAATATATAAAAAAAATTAAAAACCGAAAAAAAACTATATATATAAATCTATTTTTAAGATTTATATAAAATTATAAAGTATTTCTATTTTTATTTTAGTTTTTAAAACATAAGTTTTATTAAATTTATATAAATATATTAATTAATTTAAAAACAGAAATTTAAAAACAAATAAAAAAACTACGAAACCTGTGAAACTAACCCACCTTTTCTGAAATTTCGAACCCCGCGACTCGCGGTGTTTTTAGCCAGGTGTACCGCAACTCGCGGAGCCACCCTGACACTGATAGAAACCTTAATCTGCATTTAATACGGAGTAATTATTATTTATTATTATTATTAACCCTAATTACTTAATTATTATTATAATTAGTTTTAAATTTTTAAATTAAATTGTATTTTAAATTTTAATTAGTTTTATTTATATATTTAAATTAATACTTTTATAAAATAATATAAAAATAATATTTTTATAAAATTTATACTTTTTACAACTTTTAGTATATTTTTATATTTTGTCCATTTTTATTTGTTTTAGCGTAATATTTTTATTTTTCGCTCGTACTTAGTTTTAAGATATAGTTTTTGCCATAGTTATTTTTACTTCTAGATTTTTAGGCTTTGTCGTAAAATCCCTTAAGTGCTTTTTCTTTAGACTAAGATTTATATGCTTTAGAATTTTGCGACGCCTTTTTAAGTTTTAGTACCTTTTTAAGTTATTGCCATTTAGGATATAGTTTTACTTGTAAGCTTTAATATTTTTAGACGCAACTTTTAATTCTTAGTTTTTAGTTCTTTTTTTAAGTTTCAACGCGCTACTTTCTTATTTTTATTTTTCGACGCCTTTTACCTATGTATCAATTATCACTCCAATTAGTAATCTCAATTTGCAATTTTAATTTTAAGTTAGTGATAGTAATAAGTTTGGGTTAGTCTAGTGTTTTTAAGTTTTATAAGTCACTCTTTTTTCTTTCTTATTTTTCGACGCCTTTTATTTTTCAATTTTTTTTCCTTTTTCGCCCTTTTTCGACGCGCTCTTTTTCTTTCTTATTTCTCGCTATTCTAGTTTTTAGGACATAGATTTTTATTCTACTTCTTATCTAAATTTTTTAAAATTACGAAAATTTAGTTTAAGTGGTTAAATTGATAGACATAAAAATTTTCTGGTTCGTAGTAATAGTAGGATTTATACGTGGACCGGGTTATTGGAGCCAAACAGTACTCAATTATATTGAGACCAAACGAATCCTGCCCCTCTGCTGCATCTTTTGGCTATTCGAAACGTGAGCAAAATCAGAAAAGTCTATTAATTGGATAACTTATATAATTTTTATTTCCTTTTAAAAACTAATAGGATATTCAGTGAATGCACCGAGCAAGACGTTCACCACCTTTTGTACGTTCACCACCTGTAACTAGATCAAGACATTTAGCAAATATTACCGCCGTTGATTTTTCTTTAGAATCGTCATCCAGTCGACCAAGTACTCCAATTCAAATTTCCGATAATCCATTTTTTGAACCCGACCTCACAATTGAGAATTCGGAGAATATTCAGGGACAATTCATAGATCCTGAACCATTAATTTTTCCTCCGGAACCACCAATCATTCAAACGGAGATTGTTGAAGAACGAACCATTAAATCAGAATTACTGATGTGATTGGAGAGCCACTGATGGTCTTTGGAGATAATAAATGCACACAGTTAAACCTTATTAGCTGTATGAAAGTTCGAAAACATCTCCGCAAAGGTTGTCATGCTATCCTTGCTCATGTTGTTGATCCTAGTAAGGAAGTAAAGAACGTTGATGACGTTCATATTGTTAGGGATTTTCCCGAGGTGTTTCCCGATGACTTACCTGGCCTTCCGCCGCAACGCGCGATAGAATTTCAGATTGATCTTGTTCCCGGCGCTGCTCCTGTAGCACGTGCTCCTTATCGTCTTGCGCCTTCTGAACTTCAAGAATTGTCAAGTCAACTCCGTGAGTTGTTAGACAAAGGTTTTATTCGTCCTAGTTCGTCCCCTTGGGGAGCTCCTGTTCTGTTTGTTAAGAAGAAGGATGGTTCTTTTCGTTTATGCATTGATTATCGTGAACTGAATAAGCTCACTGTTAAAAATCGTTATCCTCGTCCGAGAATTGATGATCTGTTCAATCAGCTTCAGGGTTCTACTGTTTATTCAAAAATTGATCTTCGTTCTGGCTATCATCAGTTGCGTGTTAAAGAATCTGATGTTTCAAAAACTGCTTTTCGCACCCGTTACGGTCACTTTGAATTTCTTGTTATGCCGTTCGGATTGACAAATGCACCTGCTGTGTTCATGGACATCATGAACCGTGTGTGTAGACCCTATCTGGACAAGTTCGTTATTGTTTTCATCGACGACATCCTTATCTATTCTAAGAGTGATGAAGAGCACGAAGAACACTTGAGGTTAGTGCTTGATTTGTTAAAGAAAGAAGAGTTGTACGCTAAGTTCTCTAAGTGTGCTTTTTGGTTAAGAGAAGTTCAGTTCCTTGGTCATATTGTTAGTAAACAGGGAATACAAGTTGATCCTGCTAAAATTGAGGCGATTGAAAAGTGGGAAACCCCGAAAACTCCTACTCAAATTCGTCAGTTCTTAGGATTGGCAGGTTACTATCGAAGGTTCATCCAGGATTTCTCTCGTATAGCGAAACCTCTGACTGCTTTAACGCATAAGGGGAAAAAGTATGAGTGGAAGGATGAACAGGAGAATGCTTTTCAGATTTTGAAGAAGAAACTGACTACCGCTCCGATATTGTCTCTACCGGAGGGTAATGATGATTTTGTTGTTTATTGCGATGCATCACGACAAGGCTATGGTTGCGTTTTGATGCAACGAAAGAAGGTTATTGCGTATGCGTCACGTCAGTTGAAGGTTCACGAACAGAACTATACAACTCATGATTTAGAGTTGGGAGCTGTTATTTTTGCACTGAAGATTTGGAGACACTATCTTTTAGGTGTTAAGTGTACTGTGTACACCGATCATAAGAGTCTTCAACATATTCTCGATCAAAAACATTTGAACATGAGACAACGAAGATGGATTGAGACGTTGAATGATTATGATTGTGACCTTTTGTATCATCCGGGTAAAGCCAATGTTGTGGCTGATGCGTTGAGTCGTAAAGAAAGGGCTGAACCTCGCAGGTTTAGGGCCTTGAATATGACAATTAGAACAAACCTCGCAAGGCAGATTCTTGAGGCACAACAAGAAGCCTTGAAGGAAGAGAATTTTGTGAAAGAGAACGTAAGAGGTATGGCTAAGAAATTTGAGATTCGAGCAGATGGTACTAGGTACTTTGTAGGACGTCTTTGGGTTCCGAAGTTTGGTGAACTGCGACAACTTGTTTTGGATGAGGCTCATAAGTCTAGGTACTCTATTCATCCTGGTTCAGGAAAGATGTATCATGATCTTAAGGAGCTGTATTGGTGGCCAAATTTGAAAGGTGATGTGGCTACGTATGTGGCTAAGTGTTTGACCTGTGCTAAGGTTAAAGCTGAACATCAAAAACCGTCTGGACTGTTGGTACAACCCGAGATTCCCGAGTGGAAGTGGGAAGGAATTACAATGGATTTTATTACTAAGTTACCGAGAGTTGCGGGTGGCTATGACACTATCTGGGTGATTGTAGATCGACTCACTAAGTCGGCTCACTTTTTGCCAATCAGGGAAACAGATTCAATGGAGAAGCTCACTCGTTTGTACTTGAAGGAGATTGTTTCTAGGCATGGTGTTCCTGTATCCATTATTTCGGACCGAGAAAGTCGTTTTGTATCGAGGTTTTGGCGATCTTTACAGGAAGCCTTGGGAACTAGATTAGATATGAGCACCGCTTATCATCCTCAAACGGATGGTCAAAGTGAGAGGACCATTCAGACATTAGAAGATATGTTGCGAGCTTGTGTGATTGATTTTGTGAATGGGTGGGATAAGTATTTGCCGTTAGCTGAGTTTTCTTATAACAACAGTTATCACGCAAGTATTAAAGCCGCACCGTTTGAAGCTTTGTACGGTAGGAAATGTAGGTCTCCTATTTGTTCGAATGAGGTTGGGGATGCTCAACTTTCAGGTCCAGAGATTATTCATGAGACTACCGAGAAGATTGTACGAATTAAGGAAAGATTGAAAACTTCTAGAAGTCGGCAAAAGAGTTATGCCGACAAAGGAAGGAAAGATGTTGAATTTCAAGTTGGTGATCGTGTTATGTTAAAAGTTTCGCCTTGGAAGGGTGTTATTCGTTTTGGTAAAAGAGGGAAGTTAAGTCCTCGTTTCGTGGGACCGTTTGAGATCATTGAAAGAGTTGGACCGGTGGCTTATCGTTTGAAGTTGCCACAAGAACTCAGTGCTGTTCACGATGTTTTCCATATTTCGAACTTAAAGAAGTGTTTGGCTGAATTTGATCAGACTATTCCTTTGGAGGAACTTCAAGTTGACAAGCAATTGCATTTTATTGAAGAGCCAGTTGAGATCATGGACCGAGAGGTTAAGACTCTTAAACAGAGCAGAATTCCTATTGTTCGAGTCCGATGGAACGCTAGACGCGGTCCCGAGTTCACTTGGGAGCGTGAAGACCAAATGAAGCAGAAGTACCCGCATTTGTTCTCAGATGCCGAGTCAACCCCTGCGCCTGCTTAAATTTCGGGACGAAATTTCCGTAACGGGGAGGTACTGTCACGACCCTACTTTTTCCGTTATATTTTTCCGTTAATTAGTTAACGACCGTTAACTGTTAGTGTGCCACGTCATTTCTATGACCTATATTATTATTTGTAATAATATATGTATATATTAATTATTATGTGTTATGTGAATATATGTATTCATATTTTAATTTATACGTTTCTACGTCTCGCGGATTTCCATCCGGCGAATCTTTTCGGTTTTTAAACCAACGGTCGAGCTTTCGGGATTTTTAAATCCTAAATATTTTAAATATGATATTTTATGATCATATTATTAATAGGTGTATTTATATTTATTTTTCGTCGCGCGTTTGTTATCTTTCCGGATTTTTAATCGCGTAAGCGTGTTTTCGCGTTTCGGGCTTCGTTCGGAATTTCGGGCCATAAGGAAATTAGCTTTTAACAAAATTGGACCCATGGGGCCCACCCCCATGCAAAACTCGGCCGAAGCCAAGGGGGTACCCCCTTTACACTTTGTTTTACAATTTTATTTTTCACATTTTTTAGATTTATTCCCTAAAACCTAATTCTCCTAATTTTCTCTCAAATCCTCCCTCCCCTCTCCCTTTGAGCCGTCGCCAACACCAACCATCATCATCATCTTCATTATTTTTAGAGCTTGGATCAAGAATTGGTTTACATAAACGTGTTCCTCTCTTCGTTCTCTACGCGATAACACTCTTTGATTCTCGATTAGGGTATAAACCCTAACCCTAGAACTTTTCATTTTTATTTATATTTCTGTATTTTGAGCTTATATTATTA
This sequence comes from Rutidosis leptorrhynchoides, assembly GCF_046630445.1. Lineage (NCBI taxonomy): Eukaryota > Viridiplantae > Streptophyta > Magnoliopsida > Asterales > Asteraceae > Rutidosis > Rutidosis leptorrhynchoides. Next base: position 174,588,901 of record NC_092333.1, read on the forward strand.
GTATGATGTATATTAGTTGTTGTAATGTTGTTTGGATGCGTAGAATTACTCGTTTGCTTATGATTTCGGTTTGTAAATTTTGGACAGCAGCATAATTCGTATTTTCTGACTTTGTAACTGATATGAATGTTAAAATAAAGTACATAAATGAGTTCCTCTTATCAAGACATTAATTTTAGACTCCGGATTAATGTCGTTTCGATTCCCGGAGCCCTAGATATGCTTAATTTGATTTTTGTTAAAGATTGAAAGGTGTTCTTGGCATGAACAAGTTTGGGTCCGACTTTGTGACCATCCTTGGTGTCTTTAGGGTGTTTCATTTGGTTAGGACTGATGGTGAGACGAATTTTCATGTTCGGGTCACCTAAATCTGAGCCACGGTTCACCCGTTGTGCCCGAATTACTGTTTTGAGTAAATTGATTTCCCAAATGTTGTCATGGCTGATATCCATGACCTAGGGACTGTTCTTGGAGTGTTCTTGAGTTCATAATTGTGTCGGGTGGTTTGAGTAGGTGAAGTTGCATATGTGGCTTGCCCGAAACCGACACCCGGGGCTCAAGATACGACCCGATGAACTTTTAAACTTAAAACTTATGGTTAATGATTAAACTTATGTTAAAATTAATGGATTTCATTATTAATTAATTACTTATGATAAAAGAAGTAAGTATTATTATTTAAAACTTATGATATAAATATTTATTATATCATTTGATTATTAATTATGATTTAATTAACATTTTAATTAAACTTATGATTAATAATACTTTTATTATTAAAGGAAAATACTTATGATAAGTATTAAATTTGTTTTTGAGAAATTATTAAAAGACTTATAATAAATATTAAATAATTATTTAATTATTATAAGACTTAATTATTATTTAATTATGATTTAATTATTAAATACTTATGATTTAATAATTTTAATTAGAAACTTATGATATGATTAATAATTCATTATTAATTAATAATACTTATGATATGATTTAAAATTTATTATAAATTAATAATATTTATATTATGATTAATATTTAATTAATTAATTAAATACTTATGTTATACTAATTATAACATTTCAACTTATATTAACTTTAATAATTCATTTTATTTAATTAAACTTATGTTAAGACATTATTATACACTTTTGACTTTAAATAACATTATAACCTATGTTATTATTATAACTTACACTTTTAAAATTAATGTTGACTATGTTTGACCAAGGTTGACTTTTGAGTTGACTTTCAGTTGACTTTGACTTGCAGTTGACTTCTGTTGACTTTCTAAATAAGGAAACTTTCCTAACTTCAAAACTTTCTAAAAATAGAACTTTCTAAATTTGGAAACTTTCCAAAAATAGAAACTTTCCAAAAAATAGAAACTTTCCAAAAATAGAAAACTTTCCAAAAATGAAAACCTGCTAAAAATAGAAACTTTCTAAAAATAGAAAGTGTGTGTCCTTATGCTATTCCAATCAAACCGATGCTTGCTGAGTAATGTTCTATGTCTACTTGCAACATGTACAATAGCTATCATACTAAGACTTGACCTAAGTTAGTTATTTATTTCGACCTATTTATTTATAGGTCGGCGTTGTGATCTTTCTTGATCACTTTACTTTACTTGATGTTCGCTTGTTTGTGAGATTTCTTCAGTTGCTATTAAGGTGAGTTATAGTCCCGTTTTTATATACTTTTCAAAGTATACTTTTTGGGATGTGATTACATGCATATTTTTATTTACGGTTAGACACAAGTAACAGTTAAATTTAATTATTCATTGTGAGTTGGACAAAAATATTCCCTAGTCTGGTAACTGTAATCATTGGTTTCTACCGGTGAACGCGAATCCTATGGATAGATCTATCGGGTTTGACAACCCCATTTCGAGCTAGTCGTGCTAGCAATTTATAATCGAAATGTTTAGTACTTCGTAATTTGTTGTAGATACACTGTCCAAGTGTATATTTTTTTATTGTGTTTGGCAAGGGTAAATAAAGGGTTAAGTGGTTACCAGGTGGCTCATTGATAATGGAATAATGTTTAATGTTTTCTAACATTTTTAAATCTTGTGGTCTAAAGTTTACTTATTTATTTAAACCTATAATTCACTCAACCTTTGTGTTGACAGTTTACTTGCATGTTTTCACAGGTACTTGAGTTATGTGATGCTTCCGCTGTCTTTAGAAGAGTCTGCATGCATTTGGGCAGATTTTATGAAACTATTTATGAAACTTAAGTTCGCATTCTATTTTGGATAATTTAAATTGTGGGTTTGTTGGCAATGTTTTGTGTCAACTTTTGGTTCATTACTATGGTTGGTTGATTTAAACTACTTAATTGGGTTTGTTTCCTTTTTGGGCAACATTTTGAAATAAAAGAATGCAACTTTGTTTATTTAATTCATTTAAGTCCGATCAAGATATGGGACCAACTGACGGATCCGTTAAGTGTTTTGACGGGGTTGTCACATGTGGTATCAGAGCTCTGGTTGTAGGAAACTAGGCGGTCTTAATGTGGTCAACCCGTGGTTATTAGGGTGCATTAGAGTCTAGTCTACAGCCCGACCTTTTTGCTATAGCATTATTATGCATTTCATTTCGTATAAGTTATATTATTAGCTTTCATATCTTTTTAGTATGTGGTTTGCGGTTTTGCTGTTTGCAGATGTCGACTTCGAGCGATAACTCTGTTGCTGCTCCTGCTCCACCGTCTCCTGCTAGACGTCGTGCTAATCAACCAGAGATCGATGATCCTGTTCATTACTATTTTTCTACCATTACTCATATGAACCGGGCTTATAATGAGGTGACACGTATTAACGCCCTTAGTGATTGTTTGCGCACTTTGCCACATAATGAAGTTATGGACGAGATCCGTGCCGACATGGGTAACTTTATCACTTTCAAGCATAGGGTTGAGGATGCGAACCGTAAGCATGATCGAGAAGTTAATGCTAAGTTCGAGGCTCTCGAGAGCACTGTTCGTGTGTTTGAAGGAAGAGTTGGATGTTGTGAAAGGGAAGTTGCGTAAGTATGAGGATCCTGCTGAGACTCATGCTGGACCAGCTTATCACACCTGCTCTAAGCGAATGTGATGTGATTATTCATATTGATTATCTATTTCATCAGACTTAATGTCCTTCTTATACATACATTTTGGGTTATGTACGGCGTTTTGCCGAGGATTTTATTAAGATTTTGTTATGGGATATATTTTTCATTATGTATGGATGGTTATTTTTATGACATCTATTATCATTATCATGTTGTATTTCTGATGTTGTGGCTCTTGGCATGTTATATTATGCGTAATATATGTTCATGTATGTTAGGTGCTATGTATGTTGTATGATGTTATCATAAAATATGTATGCATGTGATGGTTATTTCTATAACAATCATAACTGTCATGTTATTACTCATAGTGTTAGTTGACTAATATCTTAATGGTTAGTCTTTTCGTGTTTTGATCTATTCCTTTATGACACTAGTATTATTCTTGGTACTAAAGGATGTGTTATTCTATTTTGAAGATCATGCCTCCAAGAGAGTCCACTGAAGCGCGTATGCAACGCCTGATCAATGAAGGAATTGCTGCTGCTATGGCAGCAAATGCTAATGTTAACGCCAATGTGAACAACAAGGTGGGATGCTCCCACAAAACTTTTATGGCTGGTCGACCCCAAGAATTCAGTGGTACAGAAGGACCAATAGGGCTTACTCGTTGGTTCGAGAAAATCGAATCTATTTTCAGGGTCAGTCGGGTCCGTGAAGAGGACAAAGTTAGTTTCGCTAGTTGCACTCTCAAGGATAGTGCCTTGACATGGTGGAACAATCTGGTTAGTAGTTTGGGAAGCGATGTAGCTTATGGTTTGGCCTGGAATGATTTTAAGGAAAGATTGATCACCCGCTATAGACCTCGGGGTGAGCTTAAGAAGCTAGAGGTTGAGCTCAAGAATTTGAAAATGCATGGCACCGAGTTAGATGCCTATGAACGAAGGTTTTTCTAGTTAACTTTGCTGTGTTCTAGGGTTTATGCGGATGAGGACCGCAAAATTGAGGCTTACATTGATGGTTTGTCCGAGAAGATTGAACACGGGGTTGAGTCCAGTGAACCCCAGACTATTGAGGCAGCTATGTCTATGTCCCACAAACTTAATGACAAGGTGTTGAGAAGAAGCAAGACTACGGTTGTTGAAAGTAGTGAGGAGGTTGTCAAGAAGGCTGATAATGGGAAACGAAAGTGGGATAACAACCGCAATCAAAACCAGGGTCAGCAGAAGAAACAGGATACCTCAGGTGCTAATAACAGAAATCAGCGTGTGTGTCCTCGTTGCTATAAAGTTCATGATGGTTACTGCACAGTTACTTGTAAGAGGTGCTCTAAGCAAGGGCACATTGCTAAAGATTGTACAGTGCTTTTGCCGGGGTCTGCTACTCCCGCGATTGGTGGTAATAATAATAATGTTGGTAATAGAGGTGGTAACGGTAACGGTAATGGGAAATCGAATAATGGAGGTAATCCAAGGTTTGTTATGAGTGTGGGAAGCCGGGGCATTTCCGAGATGCTTGTCCCAACAAGAAGACTGCAGAGACTGCACGCGGCCGAGCGTTCAACATTAATGCTAAGGATGCGGAGGAAGATCCTAAGCTTGTTACTGGTACGTTCTCAGTCAACGATTTATCAGTTTATGTTCTATTTGATTCAGGGGCTGATTTAAGTTTCGTGTCGAGTAAATTAAGTCCGAGAATCAAAACGCCGTTAACTCTCTTAGACAATACTTATGTTGTTGAAGTAGCTAATGGTAAGGAACTTACTGCTAAGACTGTACATCGTAAGTGTAACATTAATCTGGGTGGTAGGGATTTCGAGATAGATTTGATACCGATTGAACTTGGTAGTTTTGATATTGTTATTGGTATGGATTGGTTGTCTGCAAACCGTGCTGAGATCGTGTGTTATGATAAGGCTATTCGAATTACTGATGTGATTGGAGAGCCACTGATGGTCTTTGGAGATAATAAATGCACACAGTTAAACCTTATTAGCTGTATGAAAGTTCGAAAACATCTCCGCAAAGGCTGTCATGCTATCCTTGCTCATGTTGTTGATCCTAGTAAGGAAGTAAAGAACGTTGATGACGTTCATATTGTTAGGGATTTTCCCGAGGTGTTTCCCGATGACTTACCTGGCCTTCCGCCGCAACGCGCGATAGAATTTCAGATTGATCTTGTTCCCTGCGCTGCTCCTGTAGCACGTGCTCCTTATCGTCTTGCGCCTTCTGAACTTCAAGAATTGTCAAGTCAACTCCGTGAGTTGTTAGACAAAGGTTTTATTCGTCCTAGTTCGTCCCCTTGGAGAGCTCCTGTTCTGTTTGTTAAGAAGAAGGATGGTTCTTTTCGTTTATGCATTGATTATCGTGAACTGAATAAGCTCACTGTTAAAAATCGTTATCCTCTTCCGAGAATTGATGATCTGTTCAATCAGCTTCAGGGTTCTACTGTTTATTCAAAAATTGATCTTCGTTCTGGCTATCATCAGTTGCGTGTTAAAGAATCTGATGTTTCAAAAACTGCTTTTCGCACCCGTTACGGTCACTTTGAATTTCTTGTTATGCCGTTCGGATTGACAAATGCACCTGCTGTGTTCATGGACCTCATGAACCGTGTGTGTAGACCCTATCTGGACAAGTTCGTTATTGTTTTCATCGACGACATCCTTATCTATTCTAAGAGTGATGAAGAGCACGAAGAACACTTGAGGTTAGTGCTTGATTTGTTAAAGAAAGAAGAGTTGTACGCTAAGTTCTCTAAGTGTGCTTTTTGGTTAAGAGAAGTTCAGTTCCTTGGTCATATTGTTAGTAAACAGGGAATACAAGTTGATCCTGCTAAAATTGAGGCGATTGAAAAGTGGGAAACCCCGAAAACTCCTACTCAAATTCGTCAGTTCTTAGGATTGGCAGGTTACTATCGAAGGTTCATCCAGGATTTCTCTCGTATAGCGAAACCTCTAACTGCTTTAACGCATAAGGGGAAAAAGTATGAGTGGAAGGATTAACAGGAGAATGCTTTTCAGATTTTGAAGAAGAAACTGACTACCGCTCCGATATTGTCTCTACCGGAGGGTAATGATGATTTTGCTGTTTATTGCGATGCATCACGACAAGGCTATGGTTGCGTTTTGATGCAACAAAAGAAGGTTATTGCGTATGCGTCACGTCAGTTGAAGGTTCACGAACAGAACTATACAACTCATGATTTAGAGTTGGGAGCTGTTATTTTTGCACTGAAGATTTGGAGACACTATCTTTTAGGTGTTAAGTGTACTGTGTACACCGATCATAAGAGTCTTCAACATATTCTCGATCAAAAACATTTGAACATGAGACAACGAAGATGGATTGAGACGTTGAATGATTATGATTGTGACCTTTTGTATCATCCGGGTAAAGCCAATGTTGTGGCTGATGCGTTGAGTCGTAAAGAAAGGGCTGAACCTCGCAGGTTTAGGGCCTTGAATATGACAATTAGAACAAACCTCGCAAGGCAGATTCTTGAGGCACAACAAGAAGCCTTGAAGGAAGAGAATTTTGTGAAAGAGAACGTAAGAGGTATGGCTAAGAAATTTGAGATTCGAGCAGATGGTACTAGGTACTTTGTAGGACGTCTTTGGGTTCCGAAGTTTGGTGAACTGCGACAACTTGTTTTGGATGAGGCTCATAAGTCTAGGTACTCTATTCATCCTGGTTCAGGAAAGATGTATCATGATCTTAAGGAGCTGTATTGGTGGCCAAATTTGAAAGGTGATGTGGCTACGTATGTGGCTAAGTGTTTGACCTGTGCTAAGGTTAAAGCTGAACATCAAAAACCGTCTGGACTGTTGGTACAACCCGAGATTCCCGAGTGGAAGTGGGAAGGAATTACAATGGATTTTATTACTAAGTTACCGAGAGTTGCGGGTGGCTATGACACTATCTGGGTGATTGTAGATCAACTCACTAAGTCGGCTCACTTTTTGCCAATCAGGGAAACAGATTCAATGGAGAAGCTCACTCGTTTGTACTTGAAGGAGATTGTTTCTAGGCATGGTGTTCCTGTATCCATTATTTCGGACCGAGAAAGTCGTTTTGTATCGAGGTTTTGGCGATCTTTACAGGAAGCCTTGGGAACTAGATTAGATATGAGCACCGCTTATCATCCTCAAACGGATGGTCAAAGTGAGAGGACCATTCAGACATTAGAAGATATGTTGCGAGCTTGTGTGATTGATTTTGGGAATGGGTGGGATAAGTATTTGCCGTTAGCTGAGTTTTCTTATAACAACAGTTATCACGCAAGTATTAAAGCCGCACCGTTTGAAGCTTTGTACGGTAGGAAATGTAGGTCTCCTATTTGTTGGAATGAGGTTGGGGATGCTCAACTTTCAGGTCCAGAGATTATTCATGAGACTACCGAGAAGATTGTACGAATTAAGGAAAGATTGAAAACTTCTAGAAGTCGGCAAAAGAGTTATGCCGACAAAGGAAGGAAAGATGTTGAATTTCAAGTTGGTGATCGTGTTATGTTAAAAGTTTCGCCTTGGAAGGGTGTTATTCGTTTTGGTAAAAGAGGGAAGTTAAGTCCTCGTTTCGTGGGACCGTTTGAGATCATTGAAAGAGTTGGACCGGTGGCTTATCGTTTGAAGTTGCCACAAGAACTCAGTGCTGTTCACGATGTTTTCCATATTTCGAACTTAAAGAAGTGTTTGGCTGAATTTGATCAGACTATTCCTTTGGAGGAACTTCAAGTTGACAAGCAATTGCATTTTATTGAAGAGCCAGTTGAGATCATGGACCGAGAGGTTAAGACTCTTAAACAGAGCAGAATTCCTATTGTTCGGGTCCGATGGAACGCTAGACGCGGTCCCGAGTTCACTTGGGAGCGTGAAGACCAAATGAAGCAGAAGTACCCACATTTGTTCTCAGATGCCGAGTCAACCCCTGCGCCTGCTTAAATTTCGGGACGAAATTTCCGCAACGGGGAGGTACTGTCACGACCCTACTTTTTCCGTTATCTTTTTCCGTTAATTAGTTAACGACCGTTAACTGTTAGTGTGCCACGTCATTTCTATGACCTATATTATTATTTGTAATAATATATATATATATATTAATTATTATGTGTTATGTGAATATATGTATTCATATTTTAATTTATACGTTTCTACGTCTCGCGGATTTCCATCCGGCGAATCTTTTCTGTTTTTAAACCAACGGTCGAGCTTTCGGGATTTTTAAATCCTAAATATTTTAAATATGATATTTTATGATCATATTATTAATAGGTGTATTTATATTTATTTTTCGTCGCGCGTTTGTTATCTTTCCGGATTTTTAATCGCGTAAGCGTGTTTTCGCGTTTCGGGCTTCGTTCGGGATTTCGGGCCACAAGGAAATTAGCTTTTAACAAAATTGGACCCATGGGGCCCACCCCCATGCAAAACTCGGCCGAAGCCAAGGGGGTACCCCCTTTACACTTTGTTTTTCAATTTTATTTTTCACATTTTTTAGATTTATTCCCTAAAACCTAATTCTCCTAATTTTCTCTCAACTCCTCCCTCCCCTCTCCCTTTGAGCCGTCGCCAACACCAACCATCATCATCATCTTCATTATTTTTAGAGCTTGGATCAAGAATTGGTTTACATAAACGTGTTCCTCTCTTCGTTCTCTACGCGATAACACTCTTTGATTCTCGATTAGGGTATAAACCCTAACCCTAGAACTTTTCATTTTTATTTATATTTCTGTATTTTGAGCTTATATTATTAGTATGATGTATATTAGTTGTTGTAATGTTGTTTGGATGCGTAGAATTACTCGTTTGCTTATGATTTCGGTTTGTAAATTTTGGACATCAGCATAATTCGTATTTTCTGACTTTGTAACTGATATGAATGTTAAAATAAAGTACATAAATGAGTTCCTCTCATCAAGACATTAATTTTAGACTCCGGATTCATGTCGTTTCGATTCCCGGAGCCCTAGATATGCTTAATTTGATTTTTGTTAAAGATTGAAAGGTGTTCTTGGCATGAACAAGGTTGGGTCCGACTTTGTGACCATCCTTGGTGTCTTTAGGGTGTTTCATTTGGTTAAGACTTATGGTGAGACGAATTTTCATGTTCGGGTCACCTAAATCTGAGCCACGGTTCACCCGTTGTGCCCGAATTACTGTTTTGAGTAAATTGATTTCCCAAATGTTGTCATGGCTGATATCCACGACCTAGGGACTGTTCTTGGAGTGTTCTTGAGTTCATAATTGTGTCGGGTGGTTTGAGTAGGTGAAGTTGCATATGTGGCTTGCCCGAAACCGACACCCGGGGCTCAAGATACGACCCGATGAACTTTTAAACTTAAAACTTATGGTTAATGATTAAACTTATGTTAAAATTAATGGATTTCATTATTAATTAATTACTTATGATAAAAGAAGTAATTATTATTATTTAAAACTTATGATATAAATATTTATTATATCATTTGATTATTAATTATGATTTAATTAACATTTTAATTAAACTTATGATTAATAATACTTTTATTATTAAAGGAAAATACTTATGATAAGTATTAAATTTATTTTTGAGAAATTATTAAAAGACTTATAATAAATATTAAATAATTATTTAATTATTATAAGACTTAATTATTATTTAATTATGATTTAATTATTAAATACTTATGATTTAATAATTTTAATTAGAAACTTATGATATGATTAATAATTCATTATTAATTAATAATACTTATGATATGATTTAAAATTTATTATAAATTAATAATATTTATATTATGATTAATATTTAATTAATTAATTAAATACTTATGTTATACTAATTATAACATTTCAACTTATATTAACTTTAATAATTCATTTTATTTAATTAAACTTATGTTAAGACATTATTATACACTTTTGACTTTAAATAACATTATAACCTATGTTATTATTATAACTTACACTTTTAAAATTAATGTTGACTATGTTTGACCAAGGTTGACTTTTGAGTTGACTTTCAGTTGACTTTGACTTGCAGTTGACTTCTGTTGACTTTCTAAATAAGGAAACTTTCCTAACTTCAAAACTTTCTAAAAATAGAACTTTCTAAATTTGGAAACTTTCCAAAAATAGAAACTTTCCAAAAAATAGAAACTTTCCAAAAATAGAAACTTTCCAAAAATAGAAAACTTTCCAAAAATGGAAACCTGCTAAAAATAGAAACTTTCTAAAAATAGAAAGTGTGTGTCCTTATGCTGTTCCAATCAAACCGATGCTTGCTGAGTAATGTTCTATGTCTACTTGCAACATGTACAATAGCTATCATACTAAGACTTGACCTAAGTTAGTTATTTATTTTGACCTGCTTTATTTATAGGTCGGCGTTGTGATCTTTCTTGATCACTTTACTTTACTTGCTGTTCGCTTGTTTGTGAGATTTCTTCAGTTGCTATTAAGGTGAGTTATAGTCCCGTTTTTATATACTTTTCAAAGTATACTTTTTGGGATGTGATTACATGCATATTTTTATTTACGGTTAGACACAAGTAACAGTTAAATTTAATTATTCATTGTGAGTTGGACAAAAATATTCCCTAGTCTGGTAACTGTAATCATTGGTTTCTACCGGTGAACGCGAATCCTACGGATAGATCTATCGGGTTTGACAACCCCATTTCGAGCTAGTCGCGCTAGCAATTTATAATCGGAATGTTTAGTACTTCGTAATTTGTTGTAGATACACTGTCCAAGTGTATATTTTTTTATTGTGTTTGGCAAGGGTAAATAAAGGGTTAAGTGGTTACCAGGTGGCTCATTGATAATGGAATAATGTTTAATGTTTTCTAACATTTTTAAATCTTGTGGTCTAAAGTTTACTTATTTATTTAAACCTATAATTCACTCAACCTTTGTGTTGACAGTTTACTTGCATGTTTTCACAGGTACTTGAGTTATGTGATGCTTCCGCTGTCTTTAGAAGAGTCTGCATGCATTTGGGCAGATTTTATGAAACTATTTATGAAACTTAAGTTCGCATTCTATTTTGGATAATTTAAATTGTGGGTTTGTTGGCAATGTTTTGTGTCAACTTTTGGTTCATTACTATGGTTGGTTGATTTAAACTACTTAATTGGGTTTGTTTCCTTTTTGGGCAACATTTTGAAATAAAAGAATGCAACTTTGTTTATTTAATTCATTTAAGTCCGATCAAGCTATGGGACCAACTGACGGATCCGTTAAGTGTTTTGACGGGGTCATCACACCGTAAGACTTCAAGGAGAAATTGTTACGTTCACACAGAAACCGAATGAAACTCTATATGAGGCATGGACCAGATTTGGAAAGTTATTAAGAGGATGTCCGCAACATGGTTTAGACACTTGTCAAATAATGCAAATATTCTACCAAGGATGCGACATCACTACAACGAAAGACATAGATATAGCAGCTGGTGGTTCTATTATGAAGAAAACAGAAACTGATGCTTACAAAATTATTGATAACACTGCTTCCCACTCACATGAGTGGCACCAAGAAAAAGATATCATTAGATCATCTAAAGCAGCTAGAGCCGATTCTAGCCATGACTTAGATTCCATTTCCGCAAAGATAGATGCTGTCGAGAGACGAATGGAAAAGATGACTAAGGATATACACTCAATACGAATTAGTTGTGAGCAGTGTGGAGGACCACATTTGACAAAAGATTGTCTCAGTATTGAACTAACAATGGAACAAAGAGAGAATATTTCATACATAAACCAAAGGCCTGGAAAGAATTATCAGAATAATTATCAACCGCCAAGACCAATCTACAATCAAAACCAGAATTATAATTGCAATGTTCCATACAACAACCAATAAGGTCCTAGCAATCAACAAGTATCCAATAATACTTACAACCAGCAAAGACCTAATTTTCAAAACAAACCACCACAACCCGATGATAAAAAGCCGAATTTAGAAGATATGATGATGAAGCTAGTTGAAACTCAAACACAGTTTTTCACATCTCAGAAACAAACCAATGAACAAAATGCTCAAGCATTTAGAAATCAACAAGCTTCTATTCAAAACTTGGAACAAGAAGTAAGTAACCTAGCAAGGTTAATAGGTGAAAGAAAACCGGGAAGTTTACCTAGTGATACAAATGCTAACCCCCGGAATGAAACAGCTAAAGCCATTACCACAAGAAGTGGTACAACACTTAAACCACCTGAAATACCTGTAATTTCTGATGAAGCTATTCCTACCACAAGAACCACAACCTGATCAAGATAAGGAAACAGAACCGATAGTTGAAAAGGTTAACGAAGATAACACAGTTAAGGCTAAACCTTATGTTAAACCATATCAACCACCACTTCCTTACCCGAGTAAAATGAAAAAAGAGAAACTTGAAGCCGAGCAATCCAAATTCTTGGATATGTTTAAACAGATAAATGTAAATCTTCCTTTCATTGATGTGATTTCAGGAATGCCTAGATATGCTAAATTTCTGAAAGATTTAATCTCGAATAGAAAGAAAATGGAAGAACTCTCGGCCGTTACTATGAATGCTAATTGTTCAGCAGTGCTGTTGAATAAGATACCAGAAAAACTATCTGATCCAGGAAGTTTCACAATTCCATATTTTCTGGGTAGTCTTAGTTCAATAGAAGCATTGGCAGATTTAGGTGCTAGTATAAACCAAATGCCGTATTCACTATACGCTAAACTAGACCTTGGAGAATTGAAACCAACAAGAATAAGTATACAACTAGCCGATCGGTCAATAAAATATCCTAGAGGGATAATGGAGAACATGCTAGTTAAAGTTGGTACTTTAGTATTTCCAGTAGATTTTGTTGTTCTGGACATGGAAGAAGATTCTCAAGTTCCTCTCATATTAGGAAGACCATTCTTAAACACGGCTAAAGCAATGATAGACGTGTTCGGTAAGAAACTGACCCTAAGTATAGAGGATGAGAGTGTTACCTTTTCAGTTGATAGAGCAATGCAACAACCGCAATCTGCAGATGATACATGCTATTATATTCAAACTGTAGATTCACATGCAGAATTGTTAGAAGAATTTCCAGAATTACAATGAACAGGAGAATGTTCTTTAGGAGAAGGTAATGAACCAATTGATGAAACTGAAATGTTAGCTACACTAATAGCTAATGGATATGAACCAACAACAGAAGAAATTCAAATGCTAAAAGAAGAAGACAGATATCGATATAAATCATCGATAGAAGAACCTCCGACATTAGAGTTAAAGCCACTTCCAAACCATTTGGAATACGCTTATTTACATGGTGAATCTAAATTACCTGTAATAATATCGTCTTCTCTTACTGAAAATGAGAAATCACAAATCATTTCTGTGTTGAAAGCTCATAAACCAGCCATTGCATGGAAGATTCATGATATTAAAATAATAAGTCCTTCGTATTGCACACATAAAATCCTTATGGAAGAAGGTCATAAAACGTATGTGCAACGCCAACGAAGACTAAATCCTAATATGCAAGATGTTGTTAAGAAAGAAATTATTAAACTGCTAGATGCAGGTTTAATTTATCCAATTTCTGATGGTCCATGGGGAAGCCCAGTTCAATGTGTACCTAAGAAGGGTGGCATGACTGTCATCACAAATGAGAAAAATGAGCTTATTCCTACTAGGACTGTAACAGGATGGCGTGTATGTATTGATTATAGAAAATTAAATGACGCCACCAGAAAAGATCACTTTCCCTTACCTTTTATTGATCAAATGTTGGAAAGATTAGCCGGAAATAGTTACTATTGTTTTCTTGATGGTTTTTCCGGATATTTTCAAATTCCAATAGCACCCGAAGATCAAGAGAAAACCACATTCACGTGCCCTTATGGTACTTTTGCTTACAAACGCATGCCATTTGGACTTTGCAACGCCCTTGCAACCTTTCAAAGGTGCATGATGGCGATTTTTCACGACATGATAGAAGAATGCATGGAAGTTTTCATGGATGACTTTTCTGTCTTCGGTGATACATTTGAAACATGTCTAGCTTATCTTGAACGAATGCTTATTAGATGCGAACAATCAAATCTAGTACTTAATTGGGAGAAATGCCATTTCATGGTTAAAGAAGGCATCGTTCTTGGACATAAAATTTCAAAGGAAGGAATTGAAGTGGATAGAGCTAAAGTAGATGTAATTGCTAAACTTCCACATCCCACCAATGTTAGAGGAGTTAGGAGTTTTCTAGGGCATGCCGGTTTTTACCGACGTTTCATAAAAGATTTTTCTAAAATTGCCACTCCTATGAATAAACTCCTAGAAAAGGATGCTCCATTCATCTTTTCAGATGAATGTATCAAATCTATTAATATTCTTAAAGAGAAACTCACTAATGCACCGATCATGATAACACCAAATTGGAATCTACCATTCGAACTAATGTGCGATGCAAGTGATTTTGCAATGGGAGCCGTTTTAGGACAAAGGATTGAAAAACGATTTCAACCTATATATTATGCTAGTAAAACGTTACAAGGAGCACAAACGAACTACACAACTACTGAAAAAGAACTCCTTGCTATTGTCTTTGCTTTTGACAAATTTCGTTCATATCTCGTTCTAGCAAAAACGGTGGTCTATACCGACCATTCTGCTCTTAGATACCTATTTTCGAAACAAGATGCTAAACCACGATTAATCCGTTGGATCTTACTCTTACAAGAGTTTGATATTGAAATCCGAGATAAAAGAGGAGCAGAAAATCTCGCCGCTGATCATCTTTCTCGTCTTGAAAATCCCGAATTAGAAGTTCTAAATGAATCAGCCATACAAGACAACTTTCCTGATGAATATCTATTGAAGATAGATTATAATGAAATTCCATGGTTTGCAGACTATGCAAACTACTTAGTATGTGGATTCCTTGAAAAAGGATTATCGTACCAAAAATGAAAGAAATTCTTTAGTGATATAAAACACTATTTCTGGGAAGATCCACATTTGTTTAAAAGTTGTTCCGATGGAATAATACGCCGATGTGTATTCGGAGATGAAGCTAGTAAAATTTTAAACCATTGTCACACAGGACCAACAGGAGGGCATTATGGGCCTCAACTAACAGCAAGAAAAGTTTACGATGCTGGATTCTATTGGCCTACAATTTACAAAGACGCACACCTTCTTTGCAAATCCTGTGATGCTTGTCAAAGGGCCGAAAAAATAAGTCAACGTGATGAAATGCCACAAAATGTCATTCAAGTATGTGAAGTATTTGACATTTGGGGTATTGACTTTATGGGTCCATTTCTAAAATCTCATAATAATCTCTACATTCTCGTTGCCATTGATTATGTATCTAAATGGGTGGAAGCACAAGCTCTTCCAAATAACGATGCACGAGTTGTAGTCAACTTTTTAAAATGTCTTTTTGCAAGGTTTGGAACACCGAAAGCTTTAATAAGTGATCGGGGTACTCATTTCTGTAATAATCAACTTGAGAAAGTTCTCAAAAGATATGGAGTAACTCATAAAATCTCCACCGCATATCATCCACAAACAAGTGGACAAGTTGAAAATACCAACCGAGCTTTAAAACGTATTCTTGAGAAAACCGTAGGATCAAATCCGAAGGAATGGTCCATAAAATTGGAGGATGCACTCTGGGCTTTTAGAACAGCCTATAAAACTCCAATTGGAACCACACCTTTCAAACTCGTTTACGGAAAAGCATGTCATCTTCCAGTAGAAATTGAACACAAAGCATTTTGGGCTTTGAAGACATGTAATCTTGATTTACATGAAGCTGGACGTCTACGGTTAAGTCAATTAAATGAATTAGAAGAATTAAGACATGAAGCATACGAAAATTCGTTAATCTATAAGGAAAGAATGAAGAAATGGCATGATAAAAGAATCAGAAGTTCAAAAGAATTTAAAGAAGGAGACAGAGTTCTTCTTTTCAATTCACGATTCAAGCTATTTCCTGGAAAATTGAAATCGAGATGGTCTGGACCATTCATAGTCAAAAGAGTTTTCCCATACGGAACAGTAGAATTAATAAATTCAAATGGGATTGAATTTAAAGTTAATGGTCATAGAGTTAAACATTACATAGATAGTCCGATGGAAATCGACAACGAAGTTAATCACAATTTTGATACCACAGCTAACTAAGTGTGGGGAGAATCAAGTCTTTAAAGGATAATATGTATTTCTGTTAGAGTTAGATTTTCTATTTTCATGTAGTTCTCGAAAATGGAACCCGAATGGTCTTTCCCTAGCAGACCCTAAAGAACTAGTCTTCTCCCCCCATTCTGAATTTTTATTTTTTTAGGTTTTTACGAAATGAAGACTTCCTGTGAACTAAACCATGGTCTAATGCTACACGCTTTGATCACTAAACGTAATAATGACACACTTCCAAGTGAAATAGGATCATTAATCAGAGGTAAATTGGACGGAGTAAGAAAAGAATCCAGATGCGAAGATAATAAGTTACAATTTAGTAAAGGAAAATCAAAATCCGCAGCGAAAAGAAGAGCACGACACCTTGAAAAATGTCGCAAATGCGGAAAATGGTCACACGAAGGTAAATGTTCAAATAATCAAACCTATTCAAATACCGAATTTGTAACTCTATGCAGAGACGGACCGTTCATATGTTTAGAAAAAAAAATATTAAATGCTCGAGGTTACGCCTATGTAGCCATGGAAAACCAATTAGTCCGACTATCTTATGAGTGGGCTAGAGCATATCACTAAGAAATATATTTCACAGGTAAGTTTGTACAGTTTTTATTTTTATTTTTTTTTAACCTTTTGATAATAAACGCTAATTTGTTCGCTATAAAGTATTAAATTGGTATTCAATAAAATTAGGTCTTGCGACCGAAATTATTGATATCATACAAAAAATTTATTACATCACTGCGAAATTTAACGTTTATTCTTAAGGTATAAATATCTTTAATCAATCAACCCAAAATATTTCAAAAATTCGTCATGAGTTAAATTAGGTCATGGAACCGAAATTACTTTACCGAAAAGAGGGGCGCATATTTTTGATAATATTTGATTGATTAAAGTGGGATAAAAGCCAAAAAGATTTTTAATTTTATTTTTACCATGTTTTAAAATTAATATATAAAAATTAAAATAATATTGTAAACTTTTTAAATCAATATATTTAAAATTGTAAATATTTGAAAAATTAATATAAGTTTGTATGTATAAAAAAAATATATAATTTAAGTTTGGTGTGAATTTTTAAATATGAATTTTTAATTTTATGCATTTTATGCATTTTAAATTTAAGTTGTGTGAATTTAAAAACAAAAAATTACTTTATTTCGCTAAGTTAAAAATATGATTTTTAAAATTCGTCGTGAGTTGAAGACTAGGTCTTTGAACCGAAATTGCTTTACCCGAGGGAGGGACGAGAACTTTTATTATCATTATTTTTAATCTTATTGAATTAAAGTATGCCAAAAACATTAAAAATCCCAAAAATCTTTACTTTTAAAACCGCGCTTAAAAATTACAAATTTTAAAATTTTGTAGAGGGACGGACTAGGACATCGATCCGAAACGACCTCGTCCTAAATAACAAGGGAAACAAAATTTTAAAATTAATTAATTAATTGTTTTATAAGTTAAGGTTTTTATAAAAAAAAAAAAAAAAAAGGTCAAACTCCGCGACATGCGGAGTTTGAAGAACAATAGTACCGCGACTCGCGGAGGTTACAAAATCCAGAAAAAAAATAAAACGGCAGAAACAGATCAGTCCACACAACCACACCAAAATACTGCGAAGAACCAACGAAAAACACACACAAAAATCGAATTTTTTGGCCATTTTTCATCAAATCTTTTACAAAATCATGTTGAGAAGGATGCTATCAAGTAATTACTCAAGGAAAACGGTAAATTTCTACATCAAAACACCCTTTAATCCGAAAATTAGTGTTCTTGAACAATTTTATACCCAATTCGATTTTGACGCTTTTTAGTGTAATTATGCTTAAATTGCTTATGTATTATGCTTGTATAACCTAGATTGATGCTATTTAACATGATTAGAAGCCTTAAACTTCAAATTTTGAGTAATCTAGGATTTGTGTTCTTGAGCAATTTGGGGCTTTTTGATATAAACAGGTTATGGCTGATTTTTGTCATGAATTATTGCTAAATTAAGTAGTGTAACATGTTTAGGTAGTTAAATGATCCAAACTTTGAGCCTAAACATGATTTTTGAGAATTAAAGTGGACTTTTTCAAGTCTAAAATTCATGAACTTGATTTTTGAGAGATAATGCCATTTGAAACTTGTTTAATTGCTAATAATGATTATTTTAACATGTTATTTGAGTTGAATGCTTATGTACTTGGTGAACATTTTCGTATATGCTTATTTGAAAAAGTGTAGATTTGATAAAAATATGAAAATGGGCATAAGTTTGATATAAATTGAACATGTCATTGTAATTATTTTGATTGATGATTTTGCTGACACTAATGCATATTTGGATGCACAAAAATTGTGTTTGATGTGTTTTGCAGACTGAAAGGGGTGAATCTTCATCCCAAGCTTGCATTGCTCCTCCTGAGAATGCGGAACAACAGGATGTTGATAACTATTACAAACAAGATATACCTCATCCAGTTATGACATTTTCAGATATGCACGTAGAAAACTTGCACCCGAACTTGAGATTAGACAGACGTTGGATAGATTATCCAAAATACCAAAGGGCCTTGCACACTCTTCATTCTAAAGCTGTTGAATTACCTAGGGTCATAGAATGGGAACCGTTAGAAGCCGTAGAATTGGCCGAGCCAATTAGGGAGTTACTTACACAGAGGTATGGTAATTCTACTTTTAACGATTAGGTACGATTATTCAACATGCGTAGGCCTGTATATAAAGTATGGTGTGAAGAATTATTGTGTAGTATAGAAATAAATGATCGGGTAGCTAGTTTAACCGGTCGAACTTTTATTAGATTTTTGTTAGGAGGTTCGATGCGCAACATGTCTCTACTAGACATGGCTCAGGCATTACGTATATATACGTCTAAGGAGCTAGCATCTGTCGATTGTCGAGGGTTGATATTAAATGGTAGGAAGATTGATGAAAATTTTGATACGCATAGTGTATGGAGTCAAATGACTAGCCATCACCAATTTAAAGGGGGAAATTACTCTTATTTGGATATAGATAGAGCCGAGTTAAGAGTAATTCATAGGTTTCTAGCGAACTCGATTACACAGCGAGGTAAAAATAAGGAAAAGGTAAATGAACAGGATTTGTTTTTTCACATGTGTATTCGAGACCCACAAAGTGCTGTAAGTATACCTTATTGTGTGGGTTATTATTTATCAGCTATGGTTAGGGGGATGAGACCGCACAGTATAATAGGAGGTGGTATATTTATTACATTAATTGCTGAGTATCTCAATGTGGATATAAGTCGGGGGGATTATTAATCGAAGAACCAGAACCCCGCGATACAATTGGTTTAAATGTATATCATGGTGCTAAGGTTTTGAAGAGGCGAAATAACGCCGCAGTAAGATATAATGGAAGACATCCACAGGTTGAGAGAAATCAACAGTCAGGTAATGTGGGAGGGGGAAATGAAATGACAGAAATGCAAAGGTTTATAGCTTCACAAGAGTATGAAAATGCTAGACATCGAGCATTTGAAGATTGGCAAGTTCATCAAAACTAAATCATAGCTCATTGCCAACATATAGGTAGAAACTATATTCCTACTCCAACGCCCGTATTTCCTCCCTGGTCTATAGAGATGCAACCACCGTATCCTACTTATAACCCAGCTGAAGCAGTTTATAACACATACGGTTATGCATGGAACCCCTACTGGTATCAGTAACAACCCTAGTTTATTTAGTTTTATTTATTTTATATTTGTAATGTTACTACATTATACACTTTTGTTGATATTGTAATAGTTTTTTTATAATTTTTTTTAACTTTTAATATTAGATTTTAATAATTTTTGAATGTGGGGTAATATACCAAACTTCAAAAATATGTATATATGTTTGCAGTTTATCTTATGTACACAACAGGGTAAAACAACGCATTTTTAAAGACTGGCATTAAGTTCAGCAAAAGCTACTAATTTTGATGACAAGATGAAAAATAAATGTGATGTAACAACAAGACGGAATGAACAAATGATGTGCACCATTTATCATTCAGCAAACAAACGCCAATATGTTTGGAAACTTTGGTAAAATTTAATCATTTTTCTACGCTAATCACACTCAATAATTTAAATTGTTACTGATTTCTTGCAAATGAGGGCATTGCAAGATCTTAAGTGTGGGAAGGGGTTAAATTCTTTCGGATTTTTAAAAATTTTATCTTAAACACTTGGTTACCATTAAAAATACTAGTAAAGCAGTAGTTGTATTAGAATCTAGTGCTCTCTGATAATAAAGAACAGCCCTAGTCTTATATACTGACTACCCAATTCTAGTAAAAATTTTCAAAATTTTCAATTAAATGAACTCAAAATCATGTTTATACATATTTATGAACGATAAAACTAGGTGTTAACACCGAAATTATTGTTACCTCGGAAAGGACATAAATTGAGAAACAAACCAAAATGTTAAAATTCATTTAAAATGGAATAGAGGACAATAAAAAGGAAAAATAAAAGCCAAGTGTGGGAAAATTTACCAAGTTATTTTAAACATATGTCACATATTGAAAATACTTTTGTTTTGGACGATAATTAACTGTTTTACCCGATGAAAGAAAAGAAGAGATGGATCTACACGATGAATCAATTCCATCATTAAAAGGAAGTAAAGTCTTCCGAAAGAGAAACGCGCTTCTTGATTTAGGTCATGAAGTTGTCGTCCAGACCAGCTGTAGGTTGACGAAAAATCTAGAAAAGTCATCACTAAAATCAGCAGGAAATCCACGAACCTCAGCATCAAACAGGGTCGCCAAGTGGTCAGACTTATCCTAACCATGAGAGGATCTGTCTCGTACAATGAGGGGCACCGTACAAATTAGCTTGATAAGACTAATGAATCAGATCCCCAGAAAGGATAATCTCCTTAAAGATCAAAAATTAGCTTTTAAGACTGATATTACTCAATCCTAGATATTGACCTTAAAGATTGAGAATTACATCATGGAATTCAATGATATCTAAACTCGAGCTTGAACGAGAAAATATTTTGATCAAAATTTCAAACCGATTTGTTTTCTGAAAACCTATTTTCAATGCGTTCATTACCATTGAACGTAAAATCCTAGGAATTCACCTGGAATTCATTAGGTCATCTGAACTAAATCGGGTGTCAACCGTAAGAACGGTGGTTGCATAGCATGGTCAAAGACAGGACCTTGTGCCAGACCGGAAAATTATAAGGGTGAGCTTTACTATTGCTCCTACAATGGATAGTAATTGCATTCGACACGTTATAGACCATAATTAAAAGCATGTCAGGGGACATTGCCTTAACAGTTGCTTGTTCAACGCTTTCCTTTACAACCGGACGGTAGTTTATCAAAAGGTAATATTCGGAGCAAGTAAACTGGACGTGTTGCTTTCCTAATACAAGGATAGCAAGTGGGTGACACAAAACCATAAGTTTTGAGCTAAAATTTTCAAATCTGAAACCCACTAAACCCACAAAAAGAATTTGCAAACACCGGTGAAGGGTTATTCCGGAAAACTTATCTAGGGTAAAAACTAGATTTAATTTTCAAAAGATCAAATGTTTTCATAAAGATCCAATTTCCTTCAAGGATCTAAATTTTATAGTCATGTGGGACTGTAAACCATATCGTTACTACCATTGTTTATACCGCCATATAGAAATCACTGATGTACAAAGTGTGAAGAATAAAGAAGTGATTCTAGTATTTCAAGACTATATTGCTTGAGGACAAGCAACGCTCAAGTGTAGGAATATTTGATAATGCTAAAAAAGAACATATATTTCATAGCATTATTCCTCAAGAAAGACAAGCTTTTAGTTGCAATTGTCCTATTTACAAGTGATATTCGTTTAAATAATAAAAGGTGAAGACAAAAGACAGATTTGACGAATTGAAGACGCAAACGACCAAAAAGCTCAAAAGTATAAAATACAATAAAAGAGGTTCCAATTATTGATGAGAAACGTCTCAAAATTACAAGAGTACAAGATTCAAAACGCAAAGTACAACATATTAAATTGTACGCAAGGACGTTCGAAAATCCGGAACCGGGACCAGAGTCAACTCTCAACGCTCGACGCAACGGACTAAAAATTACAAGTCAACTATGCACATAAATATAATATAATATTTAAATAATTCTTATAATTATTTATATATTATATAATATATTATAAACCGTCGGCAAGCTAGGATCCAAGGCTGTGTGAGCTGTAAAAATAAACTCCGCGAGTTGCGGAGTTTGAAGAAGAAAAATACCGCGAGTCGCGGAGCCCCAAAATATGAAACTGCCTATAAAAGCTCGCGCATTCTGATCGTAAAAAATATCCTAAAATCTCTCTCTCTATATATGTATACGTAAATATTTATATTTATATTTTAATTTTAATTTCAATTTTAATTTCTAATAATAAGGGTTTGTTAGCGAATGTTGTAAGGGTGTAAGTCGAAATTTTGTCCGTGTAACGCTACGCTATTTTTAATCATTGTAAGTTATGTTTATATTATTTTCATTAATGTCTCGTAGCTAAGCCGTTATTATGCTTATTTAATCCGAAGTAATCATGATGTTGGGCTAATTACTAAAATTGGGTAATTGAGCTTTGTACCATAATTGTGGTTTGGACAAAAGAACGAAACTTGTGAAAATTAGACTATGGGCTATTAATGGGCATTATATTTGTTTAACTAAATGATAGTTTGTTAATTTTAATATAAAGATTTACAATTGGACGTCCTTATAAATAACCATATTCACTCGATCGGACACGATGGGCGGGGTATTTATATGTACGAATAATCGTTCATTTAACCAGATACGGGAATGGATTAATAGTCTATGGAATTATTAAAACAGGGGTAAAATTATGTACAAGGACACTTGGCATAATTGATAACAAAGTATTAAAACCTTGGGTTACACGCAGTAGATAACCTGGTGTAATTATTAAACAAAGTATTAAAACCTTGTTACAGTTTAAATCCCCAATTAGTTGGAATATTTAACTTCGGGTATAAGGATAATTTGACGAGGACACTCGCACTTTATATTTATGACTGATGGACTGTTATGGACAAAAACCAGACGGACATATTAAATAATCCATGACAAAGGAAAATTAACCCATGGGCATAAAACTAAAATCAACACGTCAAACATCATGATTACGGAAGTTTAAATAAGCATAATTCTTTTATTTCATATTTAATTTCCTTTATTTTATATTTAATTGCACTTTTAATTATCGCACTTTTATTTATTGTTATTGTATTTAATTGCACTTTTAATTATCGTACTTTTTAATTATCGCAATTTTATTTTATCGCACTTTTATTTATCGCAATTTCATTATCGTTATTTACTTTACGCTTTAAATTAAGTCTTTTATTTATTTAATATTTTACATTAGGTTTTAACTGCGACTAAGTTTTAAAATCGACAAACCGGTCATTAAACGGTAAAAACCCCCTTTATAATAATAATATTACTTATATATATTTGTATTTTTATAAATTAAAACTAATATAGTGTTAAGCTTTGTTTAAAGATTCCCTGTGGAACGAACCGGACTTACTAAAAACTACACTACTGTACGATTAGGTACACTGCCTATAAGTGTTGTAGCAAGGTTTAAGTATATCCATTCTATAAATAAATAAATATCTTGTGTAAAATTGTATCGTATTTAATAGTATTTAGTTGTAAAAATAAAGCTATTTTATATACACCTCGCATAACATCAATAACCTCGAATCTTCAATATCTTTTCTTCTAAACATATAAACGGTCCTTCTCTGCATAGAGTAACAAATTCAGTATTTGAATATGTTTGATTATTTGAACATTTACCTTCGTGTGACCATTTTTCGCATTTATAACATCTTTCAAGGTGTCGTGCTCTTCTTTTTGTTGCGGATTTTGATTTTCCTTTACCAAAATGTATCTTATGATGATCTTTTCTTAGTTCTTTTCTTACTCCGTCCATTTTTTCCCTTATGAATAATACCAGTTTACTCGAAAGTGTGTCATTATTACGTTTAGTAATTATAGCATGTAGCATTAGACCATGGTTCAGATCAAAGGAATTCTTCATCTCGTAAAACCTAAAAAAAATAAAAATTCAGAATGGGGGGAGAAGACTAGTTCTTTAGAGTCTGCTAGGGAAAGACCATTCGGATTCCATTCTTGAGAACTACACGAAAACAGAATATCTAACTCTAACAGAAATATATATTACCCTAAAAAGATTCGAACCTTCCCATACTTAGTTAGCTGTGGTGTCGAAATTGTGATTAACTTCATCTTCAACTTCCATTGGATTATCTATGTAATGTTTAACTCTGTGACCATTAAATTTAAATTCAATCCCATTTGAATTTATTAATTCTACTGTTCCGTATGGAAAAACTCTTTTGACTATGAATGGTCCAGACCATCTTGATTTCAATTTTCCAGGAAATAGCTTGAATCGTGAATTGAAAAGAAGAACTCTGTCTCCTTCTTTAAATTCTTTTGAACTTCTGATTCTTTTATCATGCCATTTCTTCGTTCTTTCTTTATAGATTAACGAATTTTCATAAGCTTCATGTCTTAATTTTTCTAATTCGTTTAGTTGGCGTAACCTTAGACGTCTGGCTTCATGTAAATCAAGATTACATGTCTTCAAAGCCCAAAATGCTTTGTGTTCAATTTCTACAGGAAGGTTACATGCTTTTCCGTAAACGAGTCTGAAAGTTGTGATTCCAATTGGAGTTTTGTAGGCTGTTCTAAAAGCCCAGAGTGCATCCTCTAATTTCATGGACCATTCCTTCGGATTTGATCCTACGGTTTTTTCTAGAATACGTTTTAAAGATCGGTTGGTATTTTCAACTTGTCCACTTGTTTGTGGATGATAAGCGGTTGAGATTTTATGAGTTACTCCATATCTTTTGAGAACTTTCTCAAGTTGATTATTACAAAAATGATTACCCTGATCACTTATTAAAGCTTTCGGTGTTCCGAACCTTGCAAAAAGACGTTTTAAGAAGTTGACTACAACTCGTGCATCATTAGTTGGAAGAGCTTGTGCTTCCGCCCATTTAGATACATAATCAATGGCAACGAGAATGTAGAGATTATTATGAGATTTTGGAAATGGACACATAAAGTCAATACCCCAAATGTCAAATACTTCACATACTTGAATGACATTTTGTGGCATTTCATCACGTTGACTTATTTTTCCAGCCCTTTGACAAGCATCACAGGATTTGCAAAGAAGGTGTGCGTCTTTGAAAATTGTAGGCCAATAGAATCCAACATCGTAAACTTTTCTTGCTGTTAGTTGAGGCCCATAATGCCCTCCTGTTGGTCCTGTATGACAATGGTTTAAGATTTGACTAGCTTCATCTCCGAATACACATCGGCTTATTATTCCATCGGGACAACTTTTAAACAAATGTGGATCTTCCCAAAAATAGTGTTTTATATCACTAAATAATTTCTTTCATTTTTGGTACGATAATCCTTTTTCAAGGAATCCACATACTAAGTAGTTTGCATAGTCTGCAAACCATGGAATTTCACTATAATCTATCTTTAATAGATATTCATCCGGAAAGTTATCTTGTATGGTCGATTCATTTAGAACTTCTAATTCGGGATTTTCAAGGCGAGAAAGATGATCAGCGACGAGATTTTATGCTCCCTTTTTATCTCGGATTTCAATATTGAACTCTTGTAAGAGTAAGATCCAACGGATTAATCTTGGTTTAGCATCTTGTTTCGAAAATAGGTATCTAAGAGCAGAATGGTCAGTATAGACCACCGTTTTAGCTAGAATGAGATATGAACGAAATTTGTCAAAAGCAAAGACAATAGCAAGGAGTTCTTTTTCAGTAGTTGTATAATTCGTTTGTGCTCCTTGTAACATCTTACTAGCATAATAAATAGGTTGAAATCGTTTTTTAATCCTTTGTCCTAAAACGGCTCCCATTGCAAAATCACTTGCATCGCACATAAGTTCAAACGGTAGATTCCAATTTGGAGTTATCATGATCGAAGCATTAGTGAGTTTTTCTTTAAGAATATTAAAAGATTTGATGCATTCATCTGAAAAGATGAATGGAGCATCCTTTTCTAGGATTTTATTCATAGGAGTAGCAATTTTAGAAAAATCTTTTATGAAACGTCGGTAAAAACCAGCATGCCCTAGAAAACTCCTAACTCCTCTAACATTGGTAGGATGTGGAAGTTTAGCAATTACATCTACTTTATCTCTATCCACTTCAATTCCTTCCTTTGAAATTTTATGACCAAGAACGATGCCTTCTTTAACCATGAAATGGCATTTCTCCCAATTAAGTACTAAATTTGATTGTTCGCATCTAATAAGCATTCGTTCAAGATTAACTAGACATGATTCAAAAGTATCACCGAAGACTGAAAAGTCATCCATGAAAACTTCCATGCATTCTTCTATCATGTCGTGAAAAATTGCCATCATGTACCTTTGAAAGGTTGCAGGGGCGTTGCAAAGTCCAAATGGCATGCGTTTGTATGCAAAAGTACCATAAGGGCACGTGAACTTGGTTTTCTCTTGGTCCTCAGGTGCTATTAGAATTTGAAAGTATCCGGAAAAACTATCAAGAAAACAATAGTAACTATTTCCGGCTAATCTTTCCAACATTTGATCAATGAAAGGTAAGGGAAAGTGATCTTTTCTGGTGGCGTCATTTAATTTTCTATAATCAATACAAACACGCCATCCTGTTACAGTCCTAGTAGGAATAAGCACATTTTTTTCATTTGTGATGACAGTCATGCCACCCTTCTTAGGTAAGCATTGAACTGGGCTTACCCAAGGACTATCAGAGATTGGATAAATTAAACCTGCATCTAGCAGTTTAATAATTTCTTTCTTAACAACATCTTGCATATTAGGATTTAGTCTTCTTTGGCGTTGCACATACGTTTTATGACCTTCTTCCATAAGGATTTTATGTGTGTAATACGAAGAATTTATTCCTTTAATATCATGAATCTTCCATGCAATAGCTGGTTTATGAGCTTTTAGCACAGAAATGAGTTGAGATTTTTCATTTTCAGTAAGAGAAGACGATATTATTACAGGTAATTCAGATTCACCATATAAATAAGCGTATTCCAAATGGTTTGGAAGTGGCTTTAACTCTAATGTCGGTGGTTCTTCTATCGATGATTTATATCGATATCTGTCTTCTTCTTTTAGCATTTGAATTTCTTCTGTTGTTGGTTCATATCCATTAGCCATGAGTGCAGCTAACATTTCAGCTTCATCAATTGGTTCAGTTCCTTCTCCTAAAGAACATTCTCCTGTTCCTTGTAATTCTGGAAATTCTTCTAACAATTCTGCATGTGAATCTATAGTTTGAATATATTAGCATGTATCATCTACAGATTGCGGTTGTTTCATGGCTCTATCAACTGAAAAGGTAACACTCTCGTCCTCTATACTTAGGGTCAGTTTCTTACCAAACACGTCTATTATTACTTTAGTCGTGTTTAAGAATGGTCTTCCTAATATGAGAGGAACTCGAGAATCTTCTTCCATGTCCAGAATAACAAAATCTACTGGAAATACTAAAGTACCAACTTTAACTAGCATGTTCTCCATTATCCCTCTAGGATATTTTACTGATCGATCAGCTAGTTGTATGCTTATTCTTGTTGGTTTCAATTCTCTAAGGTCTAGTTTAACGTATAGTGAATACGGCATTAAATTTATACTAGCACCTAAGTCTACCAATGCTTCTATCGAACTAAGACTACCCAGAAAACATGGAATTGTTAAACTTCCTGGATCTGATAATTTTTTTGGTATCTTATTCAACACTACTGCAGAACAATTAGCATTCATAGTAACAGGCGAGAGTTCTTCCATTTTCTTTCTATTTGTGATTAGATCTTTCAGAAATTTAGCATATCTAGGCATTCCTGAAATAACATCAATGAAAGGAAGATTTACATTTATCTGTTTAAACATATCCAAGAATTTGGATTGCTCGGCTTCAAGTCTCTCTTTTCTCATTTTACTCGGGTAAGGAAGTGGTGGTTGGTATGGTTTAACATAAGGTTTTGCCTTAATTGTGTTATCTTCATTAACCTTTTCAACTATCGGTTCTGTTTCCTTTTCTTGATCAGATTGTGGTTCTTGTGGAATAGGAATATAGTCATCAGAAATTACAGGTATTTCAGGTGGTTTAAGTGTAATACCACTTCTTGTGGTAATGGCTTTAGCTGTTTCATTTCGGGGATTAGCATTTGTATTACTAGGTAGACTTCCCGGTTTTCTTTCACCTATCAACCTTGCTAGGTTGCTCACTTCTTGTTCCAAATTTTGAATAGAAGCTTGTTGATTTCTAAATACTTGAGCATTTTGTTCATTGGTATGTTTCTGAGATGTGAAAAACTGAGTTTGAGATTCAACTAGCTTCGACATCATATCTTCTAAATTTGGCTTTTTATCATCGGTTTGTGGTGGTTTGTTTTGAAAAATAGGTCTTTGCTGATTGTAAGTATTGTTGGATACTTGTTGATTATGTAACAACCCAAACCAACCCGCGACCAAACCACGTGAAAATACAAAATAAAAAAATTTTGATGTACAGAGAAGTGGCGCGGCGCGCCGGGATGGCCGCGCGGCGCGCCATTCAGGCCTGTCCGGAAAGTTTCAAATGATAAAAAGATCGACTAGTTCCCGACATTTTTAGACGACACGCTTTTAACCACACATTCAAATATGTAAAACTATCACGATTCAAACATAAAAATGATGTTTTACAAGCGAGGCCCATACGACCCAAAATACAAGTTTAATACAATTTAACAGTTTCGACCACCAAAAAGTTTAAGTACCAAACTACACTATGAGCATGGCGTTTGGGATTAAACTACCCACGTCTCAGTCAAACTCCCAAAAGTCAACACATCCAAAAGCGTCCCCTAGTCAACGATGGGATCTCTAATCCAAAATGATGCCCTTACCCTTGTCCACAACCGAACCTATAAAAATGGTAAACAACGAGAGGGTAAGCAAAGCTTAGTGAATGCAATAATTATACGAATATATATATAATTATACCTACTTGCATACACTTACACAATACCGCAAACATGCTAGCAAACACAATTAGCTTATCGTTACAATAACAAGCTATAAATCACCAATACCACAAGCTAGCATAACAACCGCATATAAATATAACTCGAATAATATAATATGCTTACAACACAAATAACCATGGTTAACCAATCGTACAAGGGAACGGCGCTCGCGAAAACGCCATCGGTGTTCATAACATCCGTTAGGGCACTTAACACCTCGCACCACTAACCCCTAGGGTGGCACCTTAACACCTCGGTACGTCACCCCGAGTGGCATCTTAACACCTCGATGCTTCACTCATATTTTACGGAGTGGTGTCTTAACACCTCGGCACTACACTCCTAGGTGGCATCTTAACACCTCGATGCTACACCCGAGTGGCATTTTAACACCTCGATGCTACACTCTTCACGTGAAACGTGGTGTCTTAACACCTCAACACTTCACATTTCACGCTACAACAAATAGATACATTATATACCTATGCATATAATTATTCCACTCACCTCAAAGTCTTGTGAAAAGATACCCGAGCTTGTGAAACCTCAATGTAATGTACCTAATCACATTATACATATTATTAAACGCAAACTCAAGTTGGCCAACCAATACTTTCACCATTCTAAAGCCATTTTGACCCAAAGTGCAATTTCAACCCATTTTGTACCATTAACCCTAATAATGGGTTAACTTCACCAAAAACCCTAACTCTAGCCAATTATGGTCTTATTACATTTTTAAATCACAAGGTTAACTCATGTTCACACATGCAAGACCACTTAGGTCATTAAAGACCCATTTGACCCATTTCAAGGTCAACACACCCATTTGGGTCATCCATGCCCAATTAACACCCATTTGCATATCATTAAGGTGTTCTAGTACTTTAACTAACTAATTAGGTTCATAAACATAATTTAATACTTGAAATCCCTAATTGGTCATCTTTGAGTCTTCATGACCCAATTTCACCCAAAACCCCCAAATTACTAGCAAGTGGGTTTTGTGTGCACCACTAACCCAAACCCTAATTTTTTAATGCAATTAAAGTAAGAATCTAGGTTTTAGAACTTACCAACACAATCACTACGTAGCTAGCGACTAGATGAACGACTTTAGAACTCGCACTAAGACCCGATTCAACCTCCTTTACCCTTTAATGAAGCTTTCTCACTCAAGAAATGCACTCTCTCACTAGAATTGAATTGGAGAAGATAAGGTGGTTGTGAGTGGAGTGAATGAGCTCCCAAAACTGATCTAAGGCATTAAATTCGGACCCCAAAGTGATTTTACCAAAATGCCCTCAAAATATCTAATTAAAAAGAAAAGGGGAATCTGTCGCAGACAGATGGCGCGGCGCACCATATATGTAGTGACCCGAACTTTTCCATGTTTATATATATATTAAATGAAATTTTTATTTACATGATTAAGTGTTTCCAACATGTTAAGCAATCAAACTTGTTAAGACTTGATTAATTGAAATAGGTTTCATATAGACAATTGACCACCCAAGTTGACCGGTGATTCACGAACGTTAAAACTTGTAAAAACTATACGATGACATATATATGGTTATATATATAGTTAACATGATTTTATTATAAGTATGTATCTCATTAGGTATTTTAACAATGAGTTATATACATAAAAATGAGACTATTAATTTAAGAAACTCGAAAACGATATATATAACGATTATCGTTATAACAACGTCTTACTAGGTACATATGAATCATATTAAGATATTGATACACTTGGTTAATTATGTTAAATGATAAGTAAATATATTATTAAGTGTATTAACAATGAAATACATATGTAAAAATAAGACTACTAACTTAATGATTTCGAAACGAGACATATATGTAACGATTATCGTTGTAACGACATTTAACTGTATATATATCATACTAAGATATATTATATATCATAATATCATGATAATATAACAATTTAACATCTCATTTGTTATAATAAACAATGGGTTAACAACATTCAACAAGATCGTTAACCTAAAGGTTTCAAAACAACATTTACATGTAACGACTAACGATGACTTAACGACTCAGTTAAAATGTATATAAATGTAGTGTTTTAATATGTATTCATACACTTTTTAAAGACTTCAAGACACTTATCAAAATACTTCTACTTAACAAAAATGCTTACAATTACATCCTCGTTCAGTTTCATCAACAATTCTACTCGTATGCACCCGTATTCGTACTCGTACAATACACAGCTTTTAGATGTATGTACTATTGGTATATACACTCCAATGATCAGCTCTTAGTAGCCCATTTGAGTCACCTAACACATGTGGAAACCATTATTTGGCAACTAGCATGAAATATCTCATAAAATTACAAAAATATGAGTAATCATTCATGACTTATTTACATGAAAATAAAATTACATATCCTTTATATCTAATCCATACACCAAAGACCAAAAACACCTACAAACACTTTCATTCTTCAATTTTCTTCATCTAATTGATCTCTCTCAAGTTCTATCTTCAAGTTCTAAGTGTTCTTCATAAATTCAAAAAGTTCTAGTTTCATAAAATCAAGAATACTTCCAAGATTGCAAGTTTACTTCCAAGTTTTCTAAATCCATTCCAAGTAATCATCCAAGATCAAGAAACCTTTGTTACTTACAGTAGGTTATCTTTTTAAATCAAGGTAATAATCATATTCAAACTTTAATTCAATTTCTATAACTATAACAATCTTATTTCGAGTGGAAATCTTACTTGAACTGTTTTCGTGTCATGATTCTGCTTCAAGAACTTTCAAGCCATCCAAGGATCCTTTGAAGCTAGATCCATTTTTCTAATTTCTAGTAGCTTTATCCAGAAAACTTGAGGTAGTAATGATGTTCATAACATCATTCGATTCATACATATAAAGCTATCTTATTCGAAGGTTTAAACTTGTAATCACTAGAACATAGTTTAGTTAATTCTAAAATTGTTCGAAAATAAAAGTTAATCCTTCTAACTTGACTTTTAAAATCAACTAAACACATGTTCTATATCTATATGATATGCTAACTTAATGATTTAAAACCTGAAAACATGAAAAACACCGTAAAACCGGATTTACGCTTCGTAGTAACACCGCGGGCTGTTTTGGGTTAGTTAATTAAAAACTATGATAAACTTTGATTTAAAAGTTGTTATTCTGGGAAAATGATTTCTATTATGAACATGAAACTATATCCAAAAATCATGGTTAAACTCAAAGTGGAAGTATGTTTTCTAAAATGGTCATCTAGACGTCGTTCTTTCGACTAAAATGACTACCTTTAAAAAAACGACTTGTAACTTATTTTTTCGACTATAAACCTATACTTTTTCTGTTTAGATTCATAAAATATAGTTCAATATGAAACCATAGCAATTTGATTCACTCAAAATGGATTTAAAATGAAGAAGTTATGGGTAAAACAAGATTGGATAATTTTTCTCATTTTAGCTACGTGAAAATTGGTAACAAATCTATTCCAACCATAACTTAATCAACTTGTATTGTATATTATGTAATCTTGAGATACCATAGACACGTATACAATGTTTCGACCTATCATGTCGACACATCTATATATATTTCGGAACAACCATAGACACTCTATATGTGAATGTTGGAGTTAGCTATACAGGGTTGAGGTTGATTCCAAAATATATATAGTTTGAGTTGTGATCAATACTGAGATACGTATACACTGGGTCGTGGATTGATTCAAGATAATATTTATCGATTTATTTCTGTACATCTAACTGTGGACAACTAGTTGTAGGTTACTAACGAGGACAACTGACTTAATAAACTTAAAACATCAAAATGTATTAAAAGTGTTGTAAATATATTTTGAGCATACTTTGATATATATGTATATATTGTTATAGGTTCGTGAATCAACCAGTGGCCAAGTCTTACTTCCCGACAAAGTAAAAATCTGTGAAAGTGAGTTATAGTCCCATTTTTAAAATCTAATATTTTTGGGATGAGAATACATGCAGGTTTTATAAATGATTTACAAAATAGACACAAGTACGTGAAACTACATTCTATGGTTGAATTATCAAAATCGAATATGCCCCCTTTTATTAAGTCTGGTAATCTAAGAATTAGGGAACAGACACCCTAATTGACGCAAATCCTATAGATAGATCTATTGGGCCTAACAAACCCCATCCAAAGTACCGGATGCTTTAGTACTTCGAAATTTATATCATATCCGAAGGGTGTCCCGGAATGATGGGGATATTCTTATATATGCATCTTGTTAATGTCGGTTACCAGGTGTTCACCATATGAATGATTTTTATCTCTATGTATGGGATGTGTATTGAAATATGAAATCTTGTGGTCTATTGTTACGATTTGATATATATAGGTTAAACCTATAACTCACCAACATTTTTGTTGACGTTTAAAGCATGTTTATTCTCAGGTGAATACTAAGAGCTTCCGATATTGCATACTAAAATAAGGACAAGATTTGGAGTCCATGTTTGTATGATATTGTGTAAAAACTGCATTCAAGAAACTGATTTCAATGTAACATATTTGTATTGTAAACCATTATGTAATGGTCGTGTGTAAACAGGATATTTTAGATTATCATTATTTGATAATCTACGTAAAGCTTTTAAACCTTTATTTATGAAATAAAGGTTATGGTTTGTTTTAAAAATGAATGCAGTCTTTGAAAAACGTCTCATATAGAGGTCAAAACCTCGCAACGAAATCAATTAATATGGAACGTTTTTAATCAATAAGAACGGGACATTTCAGTTGGTATCCGAGCGTTGGTCTTAGAGAACCAGAAAATTTGCATTAGTGTGTCTTATCGAGTTTGTTAGGATGCATTAGTGAGTCTGGACTTCGACCGTGTTTTCTTTAAAAATGATTGCTTAACATTTTTGTTGGAAACTATATATTATTAACATGTATATATTATGTGATATATTAATCTCTTAACATGTTTGATATTGTGTGATAGATGTCTACCTCTAGCACAAATCCCATTGACTCACCTAATAATAACGAAGAGTCGAATATATATTGGACTGATTCACATGTTCCCGAAGAAGAACCAGAAGAAGAATCAGAACCGGAAGAAGAATCAGAACCAAAAGAGGAGGAACCGGAGGAGGAAATAGAACCGGTGGGGGAAATAATAAAACGGTTAAGTAAAAGAAAATCCTCAACCAACCGACCAAGGTTAATTATGGTCAATGGTGTTTCCGCCAAGTAAGCAAAATATTGGGAGGATTACCAATTCTTCGATGAATCGGATTCCGACGAGAATTCCGATGATGTTATAGAAATTACCCCAACTGAATTTAAAAAGGCAAAAGAAAATAATAAGGGAAAGGGCATAAAAATAGAGAAATCTAATTCCAACCCCAATGAACTTTATATGTATCGTCAACCCCCGAAGCCCTTAAGTTGTAACAATGACCCGGGAACCTCTAAACCACCAGGTTTTTCTAAACCGTTGTGGAAAACGACAGCTCGTATTAGGGGAACATCATATATCCCTAGAAACTTGGCAAAACGAACCAAAACCGAAGAAGAAGAAACGAGCGAGTCGGAATAAGATAGTTGTATTCGTGTGGTGTAATATATGTAATATAGTGTGCTTATGCTTTATGATATATGTAAAAATTGCTTGTATTAATAAGCATTTTTTTTTTATGAATCTAACTCTTGTCTATTTTATAGTATAAAAACATAAAATGGATAGACAACCCAATATTTTAAGAGACCTACATGGAGACATGATTGATGAAATCTTGTCTAGAGTCGGTCAGAATTCTTCGGCACAACTATTTACGGCGAAATCAGTTTGTAAGATATTCGAAGAACGTTCCAAGAATGTCTTGGTTTATAAGAGACTTTCGCTTGAAAGATGGGGGATATCACATTGGGAAACCCATAAGTTACGATGTGTTTACTTTGACGCATATATTGCGGGGAACCCAAATGCTATTTTACGCAACGGGTTAAGAAATTATTTTGACTCAATGTATCCGAATATAGGACTTCATGATTTAGAAAAAGCGGCTAACATGCAACATAAAGAAGCATGCTATGCTTACGGGTTAGTAATGTTCGCTTCTCACCAAAGTGAGAAAAAGAACATCGGGCTACAACTATTAAACAAAACGTTCCCACAAGTGACGGAGTCGGTAATTGGGGTAAGAAATGAGGTTTTTAGGTTATTACGAGACTGTTGGTCATTACGTAACCCTCGTCCCTTTGACGACGTTACAACACGCTGTCTTATCAACGGCCATAACGGTTATGTTCCACAAGACCAAGAATGGGAAGTAGTCCTAGTAAAACCAGAATGCATGACTTGTTTCTGGACGTATGAATTACAGGTCTTTATTGCCTTTGCTGAACGACTTATGTACTAGCTAGAATTATCTTCACAACTATCTTGTATCAAATTTATTGTGTGCTATATTTCATGCTTTATGTAAAATAAGCGGTATTGTAAGTTTGTAAAATATTGTATAAAAGTTTGAACGCGAAATATTATTATAATCAGTTTTTCATATAGAATTGTAGTAGTTGAATTGTATATTAGCTACTAAGTATGAACTTAACGGGTAGGTACTACCCAAATTTAAACTTATAAAACGCTAATATGAAGAAAAAGCTTTTATAAATGAGTTCATATTATGCTACGAAATACTATTAACTACTCTTAATATTCTGTATGATTAACTTGTTCCATTTGACTATTTTGAAGGAAATGGCACCGACTACTCGACACACCGTGAATATGAATGAAGAGGAATTCCGTACTTTTCTAGCTTCAAACATAGCCGTAGTACAGGCTGCGCTATATACCAACAATAACCTTGGATCTAGTAGTACAGGAAATCGTGTAGGATGCACCTACAAAGAATTCACTGCTTGCAAACCTTTGGAATTTGATGGAACTGAAGGACCGATCGGATTGAAACGGTAGACCGAGAAGGTCAAATCGGTGTTTGCCATAAGTAAGTGTACTGAAGAGGACAAAGTGAAGTACGCTACGCATACCTTCACAGGTTCTGCGTTAACATGGTGGAATACCTATCTAAAGCAAGTGGGACAAGATGATGCGTACGCACTACCGTGGTCAGCATTCAAGCACTTGATGAACGAGAAGTACCGTCCCAGAACCGAGGTCAATAAGCTCAAGACAGAACTTAGAGGGTTACGAACCCAAGGATTTGATATTACCACGTACGAAGGACAATTCACAGAATTGTGCCTATTGTGTCCGGGAGCGTTCGAAGATGAGGAAGAGAAGATCGACGCGTTTGTGAAAGGATTACCGGAAAGAATCCAAGAAGATATAAGTTCACACGAGCCCGCCTCCATACAACAGGCATGTAGAATGGCTCACAAACTAGTGAACCAGATTGAGGAAAGAATTAAAGAACAGACGGCTGAAGAGGCCAATGTGAAGCAAGTCAAAAGAAAGTGGGAGGAAAACGGTGATAAGAATCACCAATACAACAACAACAGCAATTACAACAATAATCGCAACAATTATCCCAACAATCGCAACATCAATCGCAACTACAACAAACGGCCCAACAACAACAACAACAACAACAACAACAACAACAACAACAGCAACTACAACAATCATCCCAACAATAATAACAATCGCAACAACAACAACAATCAGAAGCAGCTATGCCAAAGGTGTGAAAAGTATCACTCGGGGTTCTGCACCAAATTTTGCAACAAGTGTAAAAGAAATGGTCATAGCGCGGTGAAGTGTGAGGTCTACGGACCAGGGGTTAATAGAACGAAAGGAACAAATGGTGTCGGAACGAGTAATGGCGGAGCAAGTAGTGTCGGAGCAAGTTATGCCAATGTAGTTTGTTATAAATGTGGAAAACCGGGCCACATTATTAGAAATTGCCCGAACCAGGAGAACACGAATGGACAAGGCCGCAGAAGAGTTTTCAATATTAATGCGGTAGAGGCACAGGAAGACCCGGAGCTTATTACGGGTACGTTTCTTATTGACAATAAATCTGCTTACGTTTTATTTGATTCGGGTGCGGATAGAAGCTATATGAGTAGAGATTTTTGTGCTAAATTAAGTTGTCCATTGACGCCGTTGGATAGTAAATTTTTACTCGAATTAGCAAACGGTAAATTAATTTCAGCAGATAATATATGCCGGAATTGAGAAATTAAACTGGGTAGCGAAATATTTAAGATTGATTTGATACCAGTAGAGTTAGGGAGTTTTGATGTAATAGTTGGCATGGACTGGCTGAAGAAGGTGAAAGCAGAGATCGTATGTTATAAAAATGCAATTCGCATTGTACGAGAAGAAGGAGAACCCTTAATGGAGTACGGAGAAAAGGGCAACATGAAGCTACATCTTATTAGTAATTTGAAGGCACAAAAACTAATAAGAAAAGGTTGCTATGCTGTTTTAGCACACATCGAGAAAGTACAAACTGAAGAAAAGAGCATCAATGATGTTCCCGTCGCAAAAGAATTTTCCGATGTATTTCCGAAAGAATTACCGGGACTACCTCCACATCGATCTGTTGAATTTCAAATAGATCTTGTACTAGGAGCTGCACCAATAGCTCGTGCTCCTTATAGACTCGCACCCAGCGAGATGAAAGAACTGCAAAGCCAACTGCAAGAACTATTAGAACGTGATTTCATTCGACCAAGCACATCACCATGGGGAGCTCCTGTTTTGTTTGTCAAGAAGAAGGATGGTACATTTAGGTTGTGTATTGACTACAGAGAGTTGAACAAACTTACCATCAAAAACCGTTATCCACTGCCGAGAATTGATGACTTATTTGATCAA
Source organism: Rutidosis leptorrhynchoides (assembly GCF_046630445.1). Lineage (NCBI taxonomy): Eukaryota > Viridiplantae > Streptophyta > Magnoliopsida > Asterales > Asteraceae > Rutidosis > Rutidosis leptorrhynchoides. The sequence continues at coordinate 174,627,133 of NC_092333.1, forward strand.
CTACAAGGCTCGTCGATTTATTCGAAGATCGATTTACGTTCTGGATATCATCAAATGCGAGTAAAGGAGGATGATATTCCAAAAACTGCTTTTAGGACGCGTTATGATCATTACGAGTTTATGGTTATGCCGTTTGGATTGACTAACGCACCAGCTGTGTTCATGGACCTTATGAACCGAGTGTGTGGGCCATATCTTGACAAGTTTGTCATTGTTTTCATCGATGACATACTTATTTACTCAAAAAATGATCAAGAGCACGGAGAACATTTGAGAAAAGTGCTAGAAGTATTGAGGAAAGAAAAACTGTACGCTAAGTTTTCAAAGTGTGCATTTTGGTTGGAAGAAGTTCAATTCCTCGGTCACATAGTGAACAAAGAAGGTATCCAGGTGGACCCGGCAAAGATCGAAACAATTGAAAAGTGGGAAACCCCAAAAACTCCGAAGCATATACGTCAATTTTTAGGATTGGCTGGTTACTACAGAAGATTCATCCAAGATTTCTCCAAAATAGCAAAACCCTTGACTGCATTAACGCATAAAGGGAAGAAATTTGAATGGAAGGATGAACAAGAGGAGGCGTTTCAATTATTGAAGAAAAACCTAACTACGGCACCTATATTGTCATTGCCTGAAGGGAATGATGATTTTGTGATTTATTGTGACGCATCAAAGCAAGGTCTCGGTTTTGTATTAATGCAACGAACGAAGGAGATTGCTTATGCGTCTAGACAATTGAAGATTCACGAGCAAAATTATACGACGCATGATTTGGAATTAGGCGTGGTTGTTTTTGCATTAAAGACTTGGAGGCACTACTTATATGGGGTCAAAAGTATTATATATACCGACCACAAAAGTCTTCAACACATATTTAATCAGAAACAACTGAATATGAGGCAGCGTAGGTGGATTGAATTATTGACTGATTACGACTTTGAAATTTGTTACCACCCGGGGAAGGCAAATGTGGTAGCTGACGCCTTGAGCAGGAAGGACAGAGAACCCATTCGAGTAAAATCTATGAATATAATGATTCACACTAACCTTACTACTCAAATAAAGGAGGCGCAACAAGGAGTTTTAAAAGAGGGAAATTTAAAGGATGAAATACCCAAAGGATCGGAGAAGCATCTTAATATTCGGGAAGACGGAACCCGGTATAGGGCTGAAAGAATTTGGGTACCAAAATTTGGAGATATGAGAGAAATGGTAGTTAGAGAAGCTCATAAAACCAGATACTCAATACATCCTGGAACGGGGAAGATGTACAAGGATCTTAAGAAATATTTTTGGTGGCCAGATATGAAAGCCGATATTGCTAAATATGTAGGAGAATGTTTGACGTGTTCTAAGGTCAAAGATGAGCATCAGAAACCATCAGGTCTAGTTCAACAACCCGAAATCCCGGAATGGAAATGGGAAAACATTACCATGGATTTCATCACTAAATTGCCAAGGACTGCAAGTGGTTTTGATACTATTTGGGTAATAGTTGATCGTCTCACCAAATCAGCACACTTCCTGCCAATAAGAGAAGATGACAAGATGGAGAAGTTAGCACGACTGTATTTGAAGGAAGTCATCTCCAGACATGGAATACCAATCTCTATTATCTCTGATAGGGATGGCAGATTTATTTCAAGATTCTGGCAGACATTACAGCAAGCATTAGGAACTCGTCTAGACATGAGTACTGCCTATCATCCACAAACTGATGGGCAGAGTGAAAGGATGATACAAACGCTTGAAGACATGCTACGAGCATGTGTTATTGATTTCGGAAACAGTTGGGATCGACATCTACCGTTAGCAGAATTTTCCTACAACAACAGCTACCATTCAAGCATTGAGATGGCACCGTTTGAAGCACTTTATGGTAGAAAGTGCAGGTCTCCAATTTGTTGGAGTGAAGTGGGGGATAGACAGATTACGGATCCGGAGATAATACAAGAAACTACCGAGAAGATCATCCAAATTCAACAACGGTTGAAAACCGCCCAAAGTCGACAAAAGAGCTACGCTGACATTAAAAGAAAAGATATAGAATTTGAAATTGGAGAGATGGTCATGCTTAAAGTTGCACCTTGGAAAGGTGTTGTTCGATTTGGTAAACGAGGGAAATTAAATCCAAGGTACATTGGACCATTCAAGATTATTGATCGTGTCGGACCAGTAGCTTACCGACTTGAGTTACCTCAACAACTCGCGGCTGTACATAACACTTTCCACGTCTCGAATTTGAAGAAATGTTTTGCTAAAGAAGATCTCACTATTCCGTTAGATGAAATCCAAATCAACGAAAAACTTCAATTCATCGAAGAACCCGTCGAAATAATGGATCGTGGGGTTAAAAGACTTAAGCAAAACAAGATAGCAATTGTTAAGGTTCGATGGAATGCTCGTAGAGGACCCGAGTTCACCTGGGAGCGTGAAGATCAGATGAAGAAGAAATACCCGCATTTATTTCCAGAAGATACGTCAACACCTCCAACTGCTTAAAATTTCGGGACGAAATTTATTTAACGGGTAGGTACTGTAGTGACCCGAACTTTTCCATGTTTATATATATATTAAATGAAATTGTTATTTACATGATTAAGTGTTTCCAACATGTTAAGCAATCAAACTTGTTAAGACTTGATTAATTGAAATAGGTTTCATATAGACAATTGACCACCCAAGTTGACCGGTGATTCACGAACGTTAAAACTTGTAAAAACTATACGATGACATATATATGGTTATATATATAGTTAACATGATTTTATTATAAGTATGTATCTCATTAGGTATTTTAACAATGAGTTATATACATAAAAATGAGACTATTAATTTAAGAAACTCGAAAACGATATATATAACGATTATCGTTATAACAACGTCTTACTAGGTACATATGAATCATATTAAGATATTGATACACTTGGTTAATTATGTTAAATGATAAGTAAATATATTATTAAGTGTATTAATAATGAAATACATATGTAAAAATAAGACTACTAACTTAATGATTTCGAAACGAGACATATATGTAACGATTATCATTGTAACGAAATTTAACTGTATATATATATCATACTAAGATATATTATATATCATAATATCATGATAATATAACAATTTAACATCTCATTTGTTATAATAAACAATGGGTTAACAACATTCAACAAGATCGTTAACCTAAAGGTTTCAAAACAACATTTACATGTAACGACTAACGATGACTTAACGACTCAGTTAAAATGTATATAAATGTAGTGTTTTAATATGTATTCATACACTTTTGAAAGACTTCAAGACACTTATCAAAATACTTCTACTTAACAAAAATGCTTACAATTACATCCTCGTTCAGTTTCATCAACAATTCTACTCGTATGCACCCGTATTCGTACTCGTACAATACACAGCTTTTAGATGTATGTACTATTGGTATATACACTCCAATGATCAGCTCTTAGCAGCCCATGTGAGTCACCTAACACATGTGGGAACCATCATTTGGCAACTAGCATGAAATATCTCATAAAATTACAAAAATATGAGTAATCATTCATGACTTATTTACAGGAAAACAAAATTACATATCCTTTATATCTAATCCATACACCAACGACGTAAAACACCTACAAACACTTTCATTCTTCAATTTTCTTCATCTAATTGATCTCTCTCAAGTTCTATCTTCAAGTTCTAAGTGTTCTTCATAAATTCCAAAAGTTCTAGTTTCATAAAATCAAGAATACTTCCAAGATTGCAAGTTTACTTCCAAGTTTTCTAAATCCATTCCAAGTAATCATCCAAGATCAAGAAACCTTTGTTACTTACAGTAGGTTATCTTTTTAATACAAGGTAATAATCATATTCAAACTTTAATTCAATTTCTATAACTATAACAATCTTATTTCGAGTGGAAATCTTACTTGAACTGTTTTCGTGTCATGATTCTGCTTCAAGAACTTTCAAGCCATCCAAGGATCCTTTGAAGCTAGATCCATTTTTATTATTTCCAGTAGCTTTATCCAGAAAACTTGAGGTAGTAATGATGTTCATAACATCATTCGATTCATACATATAAAGCTATCTTATTCGAAGGTTTAAACTTGTAATCACTAGAACATAGTTTAATTAATTCTAAACTTGTTCGCAAATAAAAGTTAATCCTTCTAACTTGACTTTTAAAATCAACTAAACACATGTTCTATATCTATATGATATGCTAACTTAATGATTTAAAACCTGAAAACACGAAAAACACCGTAAAACCGGATTTACGCCGTCGTAGTAACACCGCGGGCTGTTTTGGGTTAGTTAATTAAAAACTATGATAAACTTTGATTTAAAAGTTGTTATTCTGGGAAAATGATTTCTATTATGAACATGAAACTATATCCAAAAATCATGGTTAAACTCAAAGTGGAAGTATGTTTTCTAAAATGGTCATCTATACGTCGTTCTTTCGACTGAAATGACTACCTTTACAAAAACGACTTGTAACTTATTTTTCCGACAATAAACCTATACTTTTTCTGTTTAGATTCATAAAATATAGTTCAATATGAAACCATAGCAATTTGATTCACTCAAAACGGATTTAAAATGAAGAAGTTATGGGTAAAACAAGATTGGATAATTTTTCTCATTTTAGCTACGTGAAAATTGGTAACAAATCTATTCCAACCATAACTTAATCAACTTGTATTGTATATTATGTAATCTTGAGATACCATAGACACGTATACAATGTTTCGACCTATCATGTCAACACATCTATATATATTTCGGAACAACCATAGACACTCTATATGTGAATGTTGGAGTTAGCTATACAGGGTTGAGGTTGATTCTAAAATATATATAGTTTGAGTTGTGATCAATACTGAGATACGTATACACTGGGTCGTGGATTGATTCAAGATAATATTTATCGATTTATTTCTGTACATCTAACTGTGGACAACTAGTTGTAGGTTACTAACGAGGACAGCTGACTTAATAAACTTAAAACATCAAAATGTATTAAAAGTGTTGTAAATATATTTTGAGCATACTTTGATATATATGTATATATTGTTATAGGTTTGTGAATTAACCAGTAGCCAAGTCTTACTTCCCGACGAAGTAAAAATCTGTGAAAGTGAGTTATAGTCCCACTTTTAAAATCTAATATTTTTGGGATGAGAATACATGCAGATTTTATAAATGATTTACAAAATAGACACAAGTACGTGAAACTACATTCTATAGTTGAATTATCAAAATCGAATATGCCCCCCTTTTATTAAGTCTGGTAATCTAAGAATTAGGGAACAGAAACCCTAATTGACGCAAATCCTAAAGATAGATCTATTGGGCCTAACAAACCCCATCCAAAGTACCGGATGCTTTAGTACTTCGAAATTTATATCATATCCGAAGGGTGTCCCAGAATGATGGGGATATTCTTATATATGCATCTTGTTAATGTCGGTTACCAGGTGTTCACCATATGAATGATTTTTATCTCTATGTATGGGATGTGTATTGAAATATGAAATCTTGTGGCCTATTGTTACGATTTGATATATATAGGTTAAACCTATAACTCACCAACATTTTTGTTGACGTTTAAAGCATGTTTATTCTCAGGTGAATACTAAGAGCTTCCGATGTTGCATACTAAAATAAGGACAAGATTTGGAGTCCATGTTTGTATGATATTGTGTAAAAACTGCATTCAAGAAACTGATTTCAATGTAACATATTTGTATTGTAAACCATTATGTAATGGTCGTGTATAAACAGGATATTTTAGATTATCATTATTTGATAATCTACGTAAAGCTTTTTAAACCTTTATTTATGAAATAAAGGTTATGGTTTGTTTTAAAAATGAATGCAGTCTTTGAAAAACGTCTCATATAGAGGTCAAAACCTCGCAACGAAATCAATTAATATGGAACGTTTTTAATCAATAAGAACGGGACATTTCAATATAGCCGCGCGGCGCGTGACTCCCCCAGTTCAGAATTCTTCCATGTTTTAAATATATACAACAAAACCCCGCTTCGAGTATCGTAACATCGCTTATATACCAGGATAATATTTGGGTCTTACAACTCTCCCCCACTTATTCGGATTGCCTCCTCGCAATCCAAGCCGCATGACAAGAGGGAAGATAAACCAACACGAATTCTTCGGGCTCCCAAGTGAACTCGGAACCTTTACTCCGTCGCCATTGAACCTTAAAGGTTCTCACCTCTTTATTCCTCAACATTTTCACCTTCTCATCAAGGATAGCAATCGGTTCCTCGACATATTCTAACTTGTTGTTTAGCTCGATTTCGTCTAATGGCATCCATGAAGAATCATCCGCAAGACACTTACGGAGATGGGAAGCAAGAAACGTGTTATGGATCCCCGCAAGCTCTTCGGGTAATTCCAAACGATACGCAACTTCACCAACACGAGATAAAACCTTGAATGGCCCAATAAACCGAGGAGCTAACTTTCCCCGTTTTCGAAATCGAATAATACCTTTCCATGGCGAAACCTTAAGCATCACCATGTCACCTTCTTGAAATTCAATCGTTCGTCTATGTTTGTCGGCATACGACTTTTGTCTATTTTGAGCCTTCTTCAAATGTTCCCGAATAATATCAATCTTGTTATTCGTCTCCAAAACCAAATCGGTACTCCCGATTTCTCTTTGACCCACTTCTCCCCAACAAATGGGAGTTCAACACCTTCGCCCATAAAGCATCTCATAAGGTGGCATCCCGATACTAGTATGATAACTATTATTGTATGAGAATTCCACCAAAGGCAAATGCTCATCCCAACTACCACCGAAGTCAATAATGCACGCTCGTAACATATCCTCCAAAGTTTGATTCGTACGTTCGGTTTGACCGTCCATTTGAGGATGATACGCCGTGCTTAACTTCAATTGCGTACCCATATCTTCATGAAACTTCTCCCAAAATCGAGATGTGAAACGGGTATCTCGATCCGAAATAATAGATATAGGAACCCCATGTCGCGAGACCACTTCCTTGATAAACAACTTAGCCAAGGCCTCCGACGATATCGCTTCTTTAATTGGAAGAAACAAAGCACTTTTCGTCAATCGATCAACTATAACCCAAATTGAATCAAATTGGGTTCTCGCCGTTTTAGGTAACTTTGTGATGAAATCCATGGTAATGTGCTCCTATTTCCATTTTGGGATTTCTAACGGTTGCAACTTACCATACGGCTTTTGGTGTTCAGCTTTTACTTGTAAACACGTGACGCATTACTCAACATACTTCACAACATCACGTTTCATGCCCGGCCACCAATAATCTTTCTTCAAGTCGTGATACATTTTCATCGCACCCGGATGAATGGAATATTTTGACTTATGTGCTTCATCAAGTAGCACCCGCCGGTAATCACCCATCTTAGGCACCCACACTCTTCCTTGAAAAGACAACAAACCACGCGAGCCCATAGTGATGAATTCCGATTGCCCCACAATTCGCTCCGCATGCTTGTTGTGAACGTAAGCCTCTATTTGAATCACACCAAGTTTTTCAAGAAAATCGTTAGTAATAATCATACGTAACAATCCCAATCGTAACGCCGGGTGATGACTCTTTCAACTTAACGCATCCGAGACCACATTCGCCTTGCCCGGATGATAAAGTATTTCACAATCATAATCTTTTACCACATCCATCCACCTACGTTGACGATAATTCAAATCTTGTTGGTTAAAAAGATGTTTCAAACTCTTATGATCCGAATAAATCATACTCTTGACACCATACAAGTAATGGCGCCAAATTTTCACGCATGCACAACCGCCGCCAACTCAAGATCATGAGTCGGATATCTCGTTTCGTGTTCCTTTAATTGTCGAGAGGCATAAGCGATGACTTTACCTCTTTGCATTAGAACACACCCGAGCCCATTTAACGATGCATCACAATAAACCGTCATGTCTTCCACTCCTTCCGGCAACACTAACACCGGAGCTTGACACAACTTCTCTTTTATCAATTGAAAAGCAATTTCTTGCTCATTCTCCCAATTAAACCTCGCGTTCTTCCTTGTCAACTTCGTCAATGAAGAAGCGATCTTAGAAAAGTCTTGGATAAACCGACGATAATAACCGGCCAATCCGAGAAAACTTCGGACCTCCGTAGGCGTAGTCGGTTGTCTCCAACTCTTCACCGTCTCTATCTTCCCCGGATCTACTTGAATGCCGTCTTTGTTCACAATGTGGCCAAGGAATTGAACCTCCCTTAGCCAAAATTCACATTTGGAGAACTTAGCATACAACTTCTCCTTTCGTAAAGTCTTCAATACTTCACGCAAATGACGTTCATGTTCGTTCATACTTTTCGAGTAGACTAGTATGTCGTCAATGAACACAATTACCGACTTGTCCAACATAGGTTGGCACACTCGGTTCATAAAATCCATGAATGCCGCCGGTGCATTCGTAAGACCAAAAGGCATAACTACGAATTTAAAATGCCCATAACGTGTTCGAAAAGCCGTTTTCTCGATATCTTCCTCACGGACCCGCATTTGGTGATAGCCGGACCGTAGGTCAATCTTTGAGAAATACGTCGCACCTTGGAGTTGGTCAAACAAATAGTCAATCCGAGGTAATGGATAACGATTCTTGATTGTCACCTTATTCAACTCCCGATAATCGATGCACATCCGCATACTTCCATCTTTCTTTTTCACGAATAATACCCGAGCACCCCATGGCGAAGCACTCGGTCGAATAAAACCCTTCTCAAGTAACTCTTGGATTTGATTTAACAACTCTTGCATTTCCGTTGGCGCTAAACGATAAGGAGTTTTAGCAATGGGAATAGCTCCCGGAAACAACTCAATGCGAAATTCAACTTGTCTTTCCGCCGGAACACCCGGTAACTCGTCCGGAAAAACGTCTTCGAATTCACTAACAACCGGAATTTCACGAATGGGTGGTGGCTCATCACGAGTATCAACAACATGGGCAAGAAAAGCCATGCCACCACTAACAAGGAAACGACGTGCCCGTGTAAAAGTGCATATCGGCACAAGTCTTCTACGCTTATCACCGTGAATAATTAACTCTCCCCCACTTGGGGTCTTCACACGAATAAATTTTTCATGGCATGCAATATCGGCTCTATTACGATCGAGCCAATCCATACCCACAACAATATCAAAGTTACCCAAAGTCATCGGAATGAGATCAATCTTAAAGTTTTCGGCACCAAACACAACATCACAATTTTTTCACACATCGACCACTAGCACTGTCTTGTCGTCCGCTATTTTGACTTCTACCGGTCGACTTAACTTAGCTAACGGTCTATTAAGTTTAGGCACAAATTTAGGAGACACAAACAACAAATTTGCACCGCTATCGAAAAGAATCCTTGCCGGATTAGAATTAACCATGAAAGTACCTGAGATAACTTCGTTCTATTGTTTGGCTTCATCATTGGTCATCAAATAGTTGCGACCCCTAGCCGTACCCGCCGCCTTCTCTAATCGCTTCACATTATCGTTTCGCAAATCGGGACACTCCGGCTTCTTATGCCCTTCTTTTCCGCAATTAAAACAAGTGATTTTGTTTCCGGAATGTGGTTTCGGACATTCACGAGCCATATAACCCGGTTGCCCACAATTGTAGCACGTATAAGAAAAACCACCGGTAGCGCCCTTCTTCACGCTATTGACACTTTCGGAACCCTTCTTGTTCTTTTTCTTCGTGTTTGAAGAGTTAGAGTAACTAAAACCTTCAAACTTTCTTTTGGAAAATGTGAAATCGCTCTTTCTTGGAACCTCCGGCTCAAAACCCCGAGCCAACTCAAACAATTCATCAAACGACTTAGCCATACCCCGACTAATCTTACCCTTGTACTCATCATTCAAGGTACGGTAAAAATCCTTCATTAACTTGTGATCATCACCCACATATTCTGGGCAAAAACGAGTCTTTGCCAAGAAGGTAGACTTGAGTGTAAGCAAGTCCATTGACCCTTGTTGCAAATGGTGCAACTCGTCCCGGATTCTATCGAGATCGGATGAAGTTCAGTATTCTTTGAAAAATTCTTTCTTGAACTCCTCCCATGTCAAGCCCATACATTGTTCTTCGCCATATAAGTTAATCTTATCGTTCCACCACAACTTAGCTTCCTCCCGCAACATGCTTGAACCATACCTTGTTTTCTTCTCGGGAGGGCATTCCGTGGTACGGAAAGCCCCCTCGATATCGGAGATCCAACATGTACTCTTTAAAGGATCTCGCACCCCATTAAACATCGGGGGTTGAGCATCCTTGAAATTCTTGTAGTGGAAGTCCCGCCTTCCTTCACCTCCTTCACCGCGAGGATAAATGTTTCTAGCATCAAGGGCCTCTTCGATAGTGGCCTTCATTCGTTCATTTATAAAATCGGTCACTTGTCCATCGACCGAATCTTGGAAGACCTTTCGGACGTCCGTAAGAAAATCCGCTTTTAACTTTTTAAAGATGGCCTCAACCTTGGCCGAAAACTCGGCGTCCTCGCTTGTACTTCCGTTATCATGATCGGGTCCGTTTCTCGTCTTCATTCTATAAAACGGAAGAGGTTAAGCAACGAAACGAAAAGACACAACACATACGTACGTACATATATACCACACTATCCCATCTCGCTCGACAATCATCGTACATTACTTGTTTGAAACGATTTGCACCCGTAATAATGGTAGCTAGTCATTACTACGCGAGCACGTCGCATTAACTTGCTAGTACAACGTCCATCTCGCTCGATACTCGCTAAACATACATAACAAATAGCGCATGATTAGTTTACATAAACCTATGCACTAACCAATCCCGATCCGACCCAAAGTCCTACAAGTCCCGCATAACGCACACACAAAAAGTCTAAGTCTAGGCGCCTATCTCAAGTCACCTAAATCCCTTAGACCATGCTCTGATACCACTTGTAACAACCCAAACCAACCCGCGACCAAATCACGTGAAAATAGAAAATAAAAAAAAATTGATGTACAGAGAAGTGGCGCGGCGCGCCAGGATGGCCTGTCCGGAAAGTTTCAAATGCGAAAAAGATCGACTAGTTCCCGACATTTTTAGACGATAAGCTTTTAACCACACATTCAAATATGTAAAACTATCACGATTCAAACATAAAAATGATGTTTTACAAGTGGGGCCCACACGAAACAAAATACAAGTTTAATACAATTTAAGAGTTTCGACCACCAAAAAGTTTAAGTACCAAACTACACTATGAGCATGGCGTTTGGGATTAAACTACCCACGTCTAGGTCAAACTCCTAAAAGTCAACACATCCAAAAGCGTCCCCTAGTCAACGACGGGAACTCTAATCCAAAACGATGTCCTTACCCTTGTCCACAACCGAACCTATAAAAAGGGTAAACAACGAGAGGGTAAGTAAAGCTTAGTGAATGCAATAATTATACGAATACATATATAATTTTACCTACTTGCATACACTTACACAATACCGCAAACATGCTAGCAAACACAATTAGCTTATCGTCACAATAACAAGCTATAAATCACCAATACCACAAGCTAGCATAACAACCGCATATAAATATAAATCGAATAATATAATATGCTTACAACACAAATAACCATGGTTAACCAATCGTACAAGGGAACGGCGCTCACGGAAACGCCATCGGTGTTCATAACATCCGTTAGGGAACTTAACACCTCGCACCACTAACCCCTAGGGTGGCACCTTAACACCTCGGTACGTCACCCCGAGTGGCATCTTAACACCTCGATGCTTCACTCATATTTTACGGAGTGGTGTCTTAACACCTCGACATTACACTCCTAGGTGGCATCTTAACACCTCGATGCTACACCCGAGTGGCATCTTAACACCTCGATGCTACACTCTTCATGTGAAACGTGGTGTCTTAACACCTCGACACTTCACATTTCACGCTACAACAAATAGATACATTATATACCTATGCATATAATTATTCCACTCACCTCAAAGTCTTGTGAAAATATACCCGAGCTTACGAAACCTCAATGTAACGTACTTAATCACATTATACATATTATTAAACGCAAACTCAAGTTGGCCAACCAATATCTTCACCATTCTAAAGCCATTTTGACTCAAAGCGCAATTTCAACCCATTTTGCACCATTAACCCTAATATGTGATGACCCGGGAATTTCCGACCAAATTTAAACTTAATCTTTATATATTTCCGACACGATAAGCAAAGTCTGTAATGTTGAGTCACAAAAATCTTGAATTGTTTACATAAATACATTTAACCGTTGGCCGATTCTGACGGATTCACGAACAATTGATTATAAGGATTATGTGTGTGTATATATATATATATATATATATATATATATATATATATATATATATATATATATATATATATATATATATGATTTTAATTTAATAAAACCCACTTTAAACATTTGAATTAAAGTATAAAATAACAAATAGGATAGTTATGTGTTATTGAAATAAATATATATGAGTTCCATATAGTCTGATGTTTGAATATTAAATTTTCCATGAATGTCATTTTATGTATTACATAATTAGTAATATGTAAAATTAGTATCTAATATAATAAGTTTAATTATAAATTAAAAATAGTTGATATAATAATAGTGTTACTACTTCCAATAGTAATATCAATACTAGTGTTATTAATATTATTATTATAGATACGAATTTGATAGGTATATAAATGGTTATAATATTATTATTACTAATATTATTATTATCATTAATAATATTAGTATCATTATAATTAGTAATATTATTATTATTAATAACATTATTATTATTATAAGTTTTATAATTATTATTACCATTATCAATAATAATGATATATTTACTGTTACTATTATATTGTTATAAGCTTTTATTAGTATTAGTTACAAAATCAAGTGTATTACTATTATTGTTTTATATTAGTAGTTAATAATATTAATATTAATTGTGATATATAATACAAATACAAATACAGATATAAAAGAAAATGTGAGTTTTTCATATATAAATAAAACTGATACAGATATATACAGCTAATAACAAATAACAAATATATATATATAAATGATTAACAAATTGACATCCATCCCTATCAGTCATCTTTTCCTTCTCTTTCTATTTACTCGTGATATTCTGTTGGATCAATACCAGATACGAACAAGAGTCAATCCATTATTGTTACTGCACAAATCCCTTAATCATATACTCACATTCGTTTTCTGTAAATCAAAATCAGACAACAGAGGTATTTTTTTTTAAAAAAAAAAAACCGTCGATTCTCCTATATTATCCACTTTTGGCCAAAAATCAAAATCGAACCAATTAACAAAATCATGTAATGCAGTCTCGTTAGAAATCTTCAAAGTAATCTTTCTGCAAAGTCTTGTATTCCAATTCTTATTATCAAGCTTCAATTCTTGAGTCAAAGTTTTGCTCTTAAAAAGTCAACTAATGTTCTTTAATCAAATTAGGGATATATGTTATGATTCAAGTTAAATTGACGGTACCAATAGCTTTTAGGATTGATTTTCAAGGTATCTCATATTTTAATCTTTCTCTAAAACGTTACCATTTGTGAAATCAAAATTTTTTTTATTTCATAGCAGCGACGAGTAAGCCTGCTGTTACTTTTTTTATTTTTATTTTTTTCCTTCTGATAATTAATATAACGATTTTAGATATTTTCTGTGTTACATCAATTGATCAATGATGTTAGAGATTAGGATGTTAATCGAATGGAATTTGGAAGTTGAGGAGGAAGAAGAAGCAACTATTACGGGGTATATGTTTTTTTGGGTACTTTATCAGAAAGAAAACAGACGGAAGAGTGGTTAAGTGTCCTGGTAAGTGAGGTGAAGGTCGCGGGTTCAAATCTTGGTGGAGTCATTTTCTTTTTATCTGAAGAAGAAAGAGATAAATGGAACACGGGTTAAATAAATTAGGAAGGACATAAAAATCAGAAAAATTGGTTAGGCTAGATGGTTAAGTGTGGTGACGGGGTATCAAGAGGTCAGGGGTTCGAACCTGGGCGTGGGCAACCATTCTTTTTGAAACTCTTTGAGAGGTAGTTCCTTGTTATTATTATTGTTATTGTTATTATTTTTATTATTATGATCATTATAATTGTTGTAATTATTATTATGATTGTTAATATTAGTAATATAGTAATTTTTATTAATACCATAGTTACAAGTATTATAAGTATTACTAATGTTATTATTATTATTAACATTATTATTAATCGTTATGACTATTATTATTATTATTATTATTATTATTATTATTATTATTATTATTACTACTATCATTAAGTATTAGAATTATAATTATTATTAGTAATATCATGATTATGTATTACGAACATTAGTTATTAGTCTTATCATCATTTCGAATACAAGTATTAGTAACATTTATAAATTTTATTATTATTATTAAAAAAAGTATTATTAAATAAGATTACCACTAGTGATAAGATTGTATAATTATTATTATTATCAAGTATTACATATTATTATCAAAATTGTTATTTTCATTACCATTACTATTAAATTATTCATTTTATTAAAAACTACTAATATTATCATTATTATGAGATTCATTATAAAACTATCGTTAATATTATCATTCATATAACTATTAATACTATTATCATTATTATTAGTATTAGTACTATTATTATTATTATTGTTAACACTTAAAATATTATCTTTGTATTAATAAACAAATGATATATATATAAATATATTAATACTTATAACATAACAAAATTTAATATTTTTATGTACAAAATAAATATACGAAACACATATATATATATATATATATATATATATATATATATATATATATTAATAATATAGAAAGGATATAACTAATAAATTTATATATATATTTATTCGATTACCACTATGTATATTAATATATATACAAATGATATAGGTTCGTGAATCCGAGGTCAACCCTGCATTATTCAATGTCGTAATATGTATTTTTACTACAAAATACATTAGGTGAGTTTCATTTACCTTTTTACCCTTTATATTTTTGGGCTGAGAATACATGTGTAATTTTTATAAATGTTTTTACGAAATAGACACAAGTAATCAAAACTACATTATATGGTTGAATGATCGAAATCGAATATGCCCCTTTTTATTAAGTCTGGTAATCTAAGAATTAGGGAACAGACACCCTAATTGACGCGAACTCTAAAGATATATCTATCGGGCCCAACAAGCCCCATCCAAAGTACCGGATGCTTTAGTACTTCGAAATTTATATCATGTCCGAAGGAGGATCCCGGAATGATGGGGATATTCTTATATGCATATTGTGAATGTCGGTTACCAGGTGTTCAATCCATATGAATGATATTTTTATCTCTATGCATGGGACGTATGTTTATGAGAAATGGAAATATGAAATCTTGTGGTCTATTAAAATTATGAAATGATTATTTATGTTAAACTAATGGACTCACCAACCTTTTGGTTGACACTTTAAAGCATGTTTATTCCCAGGTACGAAAGAAATCTTCCGCTGTGCATTTGCTCATCTTAGAGATATTACTTGGAGTCATTCATGACATATTTCAAAAGACGTTGCATTCGAGTCATTGAGTTCATCAAGATTATTATTAATTCAATTATAGTAAGATATATTACGAAATGGTATGCATGTTGTCAACTTTCGATGTAATGAAAGATTGTCTTTTCAAAAACGAATGCAATATTTGTAAAACGTATCATATAGAGGTTAAATACCTCGCGATGTAATCAACTGTTGTGAATCATTTATAATCGATATGGACTTCATCCGGATAGATTAGGACGGGTCTCTACAGTTGGTATCAGAGCGGTGGTCTTAGCGAACCAGGTCTGCATTAGTGTGTCTAACTGATAAGTCGTTAGGATGCATTAGTGAGTCTGGACTCCGACCGTGTCTGCATGTCAAAAGTTTTGTTTATCATCTCGTGTCGAAAATTTCCTGCTTATCATTCTTAGGGAATCACTTGCTTATCATTCTTAATCTAGACATATCTTACTGCCTGGATTCCATGAATAGTGTATAGATAAAATTCATATCTTAGCGTATCTGCTAATTCATATCTTAGCATAGCTATTACTGTAAACTTTACCTAACATATTCCGTAGATTCCTCCGTAACTTATGGTATTTTAGTATTATACTTGCATATGTAAATTATGTATTGCAGGGTACTAATCTACATCCTATAACCTATTTCTTATCGAAAACCCTTCATCTGATTGTACGAGATGAATCCCTCAACCAGTTCGAGTTCCTCAGATTTCGATAGCTATTCCGATAGTTATTCCGACAGCTATTCCGATATGGAGTTTCACCTAAGCTCCGAAAGCAGTGACACCAGAATGAATCAACCAATCATCCATCCCCAATTTATCTGATGGGTTCGTAGTTGACTTAACCAATGGAGACGAGAAGAAGGCGATCCTTTCCACTCACCAACCTGCACTCTTGGTGAAGAACCTGAAGCACTTACCGGCGAACCTGTTCGTAACACCATTTTCTCTCTCATTTCCAGAGTATCTTGCCACGACTATATCACAAGATAGATTCAAAACCTTATTCATTCGCTCGTTCATACCGACAATCATCCCGGAGTAATAAAGTCAATGAGTTTCACGCCCGAGTTGTAGCCTTGGGAAATATGGTTCAAAATGTACCAGCTTCAGCAACATCAACGGCATCAACTGTACCACCACCAACACCAACAGTACCATTACCACCACCAAAAACAACCGCATCGCAAACCTCAACTTCACAATCTGTCACGCGAACATCAACGTCATACGCACCATGGATATCAAGGAGTACCAACAACAAGGAACGATGAAGTATTAATTCATAACTTCATTGAAGAAATATTCTGCGAAGAATATGTGGTTTCTAAAAGTTTTAGAGATTATTTATCTTAGCTCAAACCGAAAATTAAATAAGTTTAATATCATATTGACTCATTAAATCCATAATTACATCTGAAGAAAATATATATGTATATATATTTTCATAAAGATTGTAATTAAAAATTCTTTCGTACAAACTGTTAATGGTGAAAATATTTTAACGGGTAGGTAATACCCGAGGAATATTTAGGTTTCACATTAATAAGTTATACTGTACATTCTTCGAATCTGATTCACTGTACATTCTTCGAATCTGATTCAACAGTCATTTACTATCCTACTTACAACCACCGATATACGTATCTGTTCACCACAAAATAACCATTTTTATTCAATTTCATATTCGGATTTTGACCTATCAGAATCCAACAAGTGGCATAATGAAGAAAACATATGACAAAATAAAATTTGTTAGAAACAGACTAATTAATTATGAGAAATTGTGTTAAGAATCCACGCTAACTGTTCCTAGCTAATTGTTCCTAGCTAACTGATTACATTTTATTTATCGCAATTTAATTATCGCAATTTACATTCTCGCAATTTTATTTATTGTCATTTAATTTCTGTATTTATTTTACGCAGTTTAAATATCGGGACACGTATACAAGGTTTTGACATATCATATCGACGCATATATATATATATATATATATATATATATATATATATATATATATATATATATATATATATATATATATATATATATATATATATACATATATA
Organism: Rutidosis leptorrhynchoides; assembly: GCF_046630445.1. Lineage (NCBI taxonomy): Eukaryota > Viridiplantae > Streptophyta > Magnoliopsida > Asterales > Asteraceae > Rutidosis > Rutidosis leptorrhynchoides. Next base: position 174,644,870 of record NC_092333.1, read on the forward strand.
TATATATTATTTGAAATAATCATAGACACTCTATATGCAGTAATGATCGAGTTCTCTATGCAGGGCTGAGGTTGATTCTATAATAATATATATACTTTGAGTTGTGATCGAGTCTGAGACATGTACACGGGTCACGATAAGTATTAATTAATTCGAATGTTATATATTAAACTATATATGAATTATTGGATTGTCAACTGTGGACTATCGATTGAGGAATAATAACACTGGACAATTAAAATGAATTAAAATATTGATTATAACATATGAAACTAAACAATTCTTCAAGTTTGCCACTTGATTTCATCTTAAACCTCATTTGTATCTTGACGATTACAATCTACGTTCAAAGCTTTCATGATTCTTGAAAACACCTCAATCGAGAGGATGAACCAACCGCACTTCATTTACGGAAGAAGGGATTGATGCATATAGTTATGCATCCGAAAACACTCGGAACCTGAGTAAACGTTTAACACGTATCTGTGCAAATTCCTTTAGTATTATTATTGCCAAAAATAACTTTGTGATCCCTTTCAAAGTAGCAAGTTTTGTCACAGCTCCAGCAAGTCAACTCCGACTCTTCGTCCTAAACAACCTCATTATAACCTTGATTTATATGTGTACTCTTTTATTGTTACCGGGGAACCTTTTATTATATTCCACCATATTACCAGCAGATGTACCAGCAACCTCATCGCTCCTTGGTTTAAATCTCTCCTATAAATCACTAAATTTATCTATTGAAGTCTCATCATGTACTCAACCGCACCTTGTAACGAGAATTGTCGTACCAAATACCGAGAATCATCAATCAGTATTTTGAAATCTCACAGCATGTCTATATCAACAGTTATATGCAAACATATAACATTTATCTCTTAGAATTATGATCTTCCATTCTAAAATTCTGAAGAAAAAAACTGAAATACAGCAGCACAAACTGTACACGACCTTAACTGTCAAAAATTTGATGATAAAGAATGGAGTTTTGGAAACACTCAATAGAAAAATTTAGTACCAAAAAGCGGATTATGCGAAACTATGAAGGAAGCCGTGGACAAATCACAAAGAATAAGTTTGACTTCAAAGAATCCAAATGATTCTGTTTTTGATGAAATCTTTGGCGAATACCTTGCTTCCGAATCTAAACCCTTACGGATAAATCTTCTTCATCATCCATCGATATTAGAAATTCCAAGATATCATCGTATCTTTCATTATAAATATCCTCCATATTTCTGAAGATATTTTCATAACTATTTTTATCTGAAATCAATAATCTCTTCGTGCTATCAGTGTTACATCATATAGAAACTGTTAGTTTCTATATTCTGTAAACTTTCGAGCTTAAAATATGAATGTTTTTGAAGTAGTGTTGGGAACTGATGCATGAGTTAGTATAATATAATGACACTTGATCAACGTGATTATATTACAGTAAGTCATGCTGAGTCTCTAATGGAACGTGATGATTCACAGATCATATCGTCATCACGTGCCATGTTACATAACTCTTTCATTCAAATTAACTTCTGAACATATCAAGAAAATATATTCTTGATAGTTCTATTCTCAGTGATTCTGGTAATTTGACAAGTCAAATCGTGCTATTATGTTCTTTCTTGCTTAGAACATTAAGTTAATTCGAAACTCCATATCTATGAATTCTGGACCATTACCAGAGATGTCTAATCGTAAAAAGAAGAAACGAAAGGACAAAGCTCCAAAAGAAATAGAAAATTGGAGTATAAATCGCAGCAAAATAGGAGAGAGCATTAACTGTGGATGTCAATGATTACAGAAGGACAGATTCAGAGACATTGAAATATAAAGGAAGCTATAAAACCCAAATAATAACACGGAGGTTACAAACCATGGATATTAATACGAATAGCAATATAAAGACACGGTATAATTAAGAATAATATCACCCCAAGGTAATAGTAGAAGTAAACATATTCTTCTTATGGAAGATTGAAAAGAAGGATGATAGAAATGATAATTAGAAAAATATCAAGGATTAGAACTGGAATAAGCATTTTCACAATCTTTTGGATGTATGAACTAAAAAAGAAAGTATAGGAATGGTGAGAATAATGGAACGGAAGAGCTTAATTTATAAGGGAAATATCAGACAGAGTAATCAAGACAGATCACCGTATTTAATTAAAGTGATCTTAATTTCCTTACTCGCCGAAGAATCAGATCTAATGGATCTCCAAGATTTTCTTTTTACTCCTTGAATTTCGGAAATCCATCGTATCTACGTCAAAAGTTAAATCTCTACCTCTATACATCGTGATAGCTTCACTCGTACGCTTCGAATAATCGAATTGTTTATTCTATATTACTCAATGATGATAAAACTCAATTTATCAACTCATATTCGTCATGAAAACATTTTTATTGTTAGCCATGACCACCTCACTCAAATTTCAGGACGAAATTTCTTTAACGGGTAGGTACTATGATGACCCGGGAATTTCCGACCAAATTTAAACTTAATCTTTATATATTTTCGACACGATAAGCAAAGTCTGTAATGTTGAGTCTCAAAAATCTTGAATTGTTTACATAAATACATTTAACCGTTGGCCGATTCTGACGGATTCACGAACAATTGATTATAAGGATTATGTGTATATAAATATAAGTATATATATATATATATATATATAAGATTTTAATTTAATAAAACCCACTTTAAACATTTGAATTAAAGTATAAAATAACAAATAGGATAGTTATGTGTTATTGAAATAAATATATATGAGTTCCATATAGTCTGATGTTTGAATATTAAATTTTCCATGAATGTCATTTTATGTATTACATAATTAGTAATATGTAAAATTAGTATCTAATATAATAAGTTTAATTATAAATTAAAAATAGTTGATATAATAATAGTGTTACTACTTCCAATAGTAATATCAATACTAGTGTTATTAATATTATTATTATAGATACGAATTTGATAGGTATATAAATGGTTATAATATTATTATTATTAATATTATTATTATCATTAATAATATTAGTATCATTATAATTAGTAATATTATTATTATTAATAACATTATTATTATTATAAGTTTTATAATTATTATTACCATTATCAATAATAATGATATATTTACTGTTACTATTATATTGTTATAAGCTTTTATTAGTATTAGTTACAAAATCAATTGTATTACTATTATTGTTTTATATTAGTAGTTAATAATATTAATATTAATTGTGATATATAATACAAATACAAATACAGATATAAAAGAAAATGCGAGTTTTTCAGATATAAATAAAACTGATACAGATATATACAGCTAATAACAAATAACAAATATATATATAAATGCTTAACAAATTGACATCCATCCCTATCAGTCATCTTTTCCTTCTCTTTCTATTTACTCGTGATATTCTGTTGGATCAATACCAGATACGAACAAGAGTCAATCCATTATTGTTACTGCACAAATCCCTTAATCATATACTCACATTCGTTTTCTGTAAATCAAAATCAGACAACAGAGGTATTTTTTTTTTAAAAAAAAAACCCGTCGGTTCTCCTATATTATCCACTTTTGGCCAAAAATCAAAATCGAACCAATTAACAAAATCCTGTAATGCAGTCTCGTTAAAAATCTTCAAAGTGATCTTTCTGCAAAGTCTTGTATTCCAATTCTTATTATCAAGCTTCAATTCTTGAGTCAAAGTTTTGCTCTTAAAAAGTCAACTAATGTTCCTTAATCAAATTAGGGATATATGTTATGATTCAAGTTAAATTGACGGTGCCAATAGCTTTTAGGATTGATTTTCAAGGTATCTCGTATTTTAATCTTTTTCTAAAACGTTACCATATGTGAAATCAAAAATTTTTTTATTTCATAGCAGCAACGAGTAAGCCTGTTGTTACTTTTTTTATTTTTATTTTTTTTCCTTCTGATAATTAATATAACGATTTTAGATATTTTCTGTGTTACAACAATTGATCAATGATGTTAGAGATTAGGATGTTAATCGAATGGAATTTGGAAGTTGAGGAGGAAGAAGAAGCAACTATTACGGGGTATATGTTTTTTTGGAGTACTCTATCAGAAAGAAAACAGACGGAAGAGTGGTTAAGTGTGCTGGTAAGTGAGGTGAAGATCGCGGGTTCAAATCTTGGTGGAGTCATTTTCTTTTTATCTGAAGAAGAAAGAGATAAATGGAACACGGGTTAAATAAATTAGGAAGGACATAAAAATCAGAAAAACTGGTTAGACTAGATGGTTAAGTGTGGTGACGGGGTATCAAGAGGTCGGGGGTTCGAACCTGGGCGTGGGCAACCATTCTTTTTGAAACTCTTTGAGAGGTAGTTCCTTGTTATTATTATTGTTATTGTTATTATTTATATTATTATGATCATTATTATTGTTGAAATTATTATTATGATTGTTAATATTAGTAATATAGTAATTTTTATTAATACCATAGTTACAAGTATTATAAGTATTACTAATGTTATTATTATTATTATTAACATTATTATTAATCGTTATTATTATTATTGTTATTATTATTATTATTATTATTATTATTATTATTATTATTATTATTATTATTATTATTATTACTATCATTAAGTATTAGAATTATAATTATTATTAGTAATATCATGATTATGTATTACGAACATTAGTTATTAGTCTTATCATCATTTCGAATACAAGTATTAGTAACATTTATAAATTTTATTATTATTATTAACAAAAGTATTATTAAATAAGATTACCACTAGTGATAAGATTGTAAAATTATTATTATTATTATCAAGTATTACATATTATTATCAAAATTATTATTTTCATTACCATTACTATTAAATTATTCATTTTATTAAAAACTACTAATATTATCATTATTAAGAGATTCATTATAAAATTATCGTTAATATTATCATTCATATAACTATTAATACTATTATCATTATTATTAGTATTAGTACTATTATTATTATTATTGTTAACACTTAAAATATTATCTTTGTATTAATAAACAAATGATATATATATATATATATATATATATATATATATATATATATAAATATATTAATACTTATAACATAACAAAATTTAATATTTTTATGTACAAAATAAATATACGAAACATATATATATATATATATATATATATATATATATATATATATATATATATATATATATATATATATATATATATATATATATATATATATATATATATATATATATATATATATATTAATAATATAGAAAGGATATAACTAAAAAATTTATATATATATTTATTCGATTACCACTGTGTATATTAATATATATACAAATGATATAGGTTCGTGAATCCGAGGTCAACCCTGCATTATTCAATGTCGTAATATGTATTTTTACTACAAAATACATTAGGTGAGTTTCATTTACCTTTTTATCCTTTATATTTTTGGGCTGAGAATACATGCGCAATTTTTATAAATATTTTTACGAAATAAACACAAGAAATCAAAACTACATTATATGGTTGAATGATCGAAATCGAATATGCCCCTTTTTATTAAGTCTGGTAATCTAAGAATTAGGGAACAGACACCCTAATTGACGTGAACTCTAAAGATAGATCTATCTGGCCCCACAAGCCCCATCCAAAGTACCGGATGCTTTAGTACTTCGAAATTTATATCATGTCTGAAGGAGGATCCCGGAATGATGGGGATATTCTTATATGCATATTGTGAATGTCGGTTACCAGGTGTTCAATCCATATGAATGATATTTTTGTCTCTATGCATGGGACGTATGTTTATGAGAAATGGAAATATGAAATCTTGTGGTCTATTAAAATTATGAAATGATTATTTATGTTAAACTAATGAACTCACCAACCTTTTGGTTGACACTTTAAAGCATGTTTATTCCCAGGTACGAAAGAAATCTTCCGCTGTGCATTTGCTCATCTTAGAGATATTACTTGGAGTCATTCATGACATATTTCAAAAGACGTTGCATTCGAGTCGTTGAGTTCATCAAGATTATTATTAAGTCAATTATAGTAAGATATATTACGAAATGGTATGCATGTTGTCAACTTTCGATGTAATGAAAGATTGTCTTTTCAAAAACGAATGCAATATTTGTAAAATGTATCATATAGAGGTCAAATACCTCGCGATGTAATCAGCTGTTGTGAATCGTTTATAATCGATATGGACTTTGTCCGGATGGATTAGGACGGGTCTCTACATAATAATGGGTTAACTTCACCAAAAACCCTAACTCTAGCCAATTATGGTCTTATTACATTTTTAAATCACAAGGTTAACTCATTTTCACACATGCAAGACCACTTAGGTCATTAAAGACCCATTTGACCCATTTCAAGGTCAACACACCCATTTGGGTCATCCATGCCCAATTAACACCCATTTGCATATCATTAAGGTGTTCTAGTACTTTAACTAACTAATTAGGTTCATAAACATAATTTAATACTTGAAAACCCTAATTGGTCATCTTTGAGTCTTCATGACCCAATTTCACCCAAAACCCCCAAATTACTAGCAAGTGGGTTTTGTGTGCACCACTAACCCAAACCCTAATTTTTTAATGCAATTAAAGTAAGAATCTAGGTTTTAGAACTTACCAACACAATCACTACGTAGCTAGCGACTAGATGAACGACTTTAGAACTCGCACTAAGACCCGATTCAACCTCCTTTACCCTTTAATGAAGCTTTCTCACTCAAGAAATGCACTCTCTCACTAGAATTGAATTGGAGAATATAAGGTGGTTGTGAGTGGAGTGAATGAGCTCCCAAAACTGATCTAAGGCATTAAATTCGAACCCCAAAGTGATTTTACCAAAATGCCCTCAAAATATCTAATTAAAAAGAAAAGGGGAATCTGTCGCAGGCAGATGGCGCGGCGCGCCATATAGCCACGCAGCGCGCGACTCCCCCAGTTCAGAATTCTTCCATGTTTTAAATATATACAACAAAACCCCGCTTCGAGTATCGTAACATCGCTTATATACAAGGATAATATTTGGGTCTTACAGATTACTAGGACCTTGTTGGTTGTTGTATGGAACATTTCGGTTATAATTCTGGTTTTGATTGTAGATTGGTCTTAGCGGTTGATAATTATTCTGATAATTATTTTCAGGCCTTTGGTTCATGTATGAAACATTCTCTCTTTGTTCCATTGTTGGTTCAATACTGAGACAATCTTTTGTTAAATGTGGTCATCCACACTGCTCACAACTAATTCGTATTGAGTGAATATCTTTAGTCATCTTTTCCATTCATCTCTCGACAGCATCTATCTTTGCAGAAATTGAATCAAAGTCATGGCTAGAATCGGCTCTAGCTACTTTAGATGATCTAACGATATCTTTTTCTTGATGCCACTCATGTGAGTGGGAAGCAGTGTTATCAATAATTTTATAAGCATCAGTTGCGGTTTTCGTCATAATGGAACCACCAGCTGCTATATCGATGTCTTTTCTTGTAGTGATGTCGCATTCTTGGTAGAATATTTGTACTATTTGACAAGTGTCTAAACCATGTTGCGGACATCCTCTTAATAACTTTCCAAATCTTGTCCACGCTTCATATAGAGTTTCGTTTAACTTTTGTGTGAACGTAACAATTTCTCCTTGAAGTCTCACGGCTTTAGATGCCGAAAAGAATTTTTTAAGAAATTTTTCAACTAAAACATCCCATTTATCAATCGCCCCTTCAGGTAACGATTCTAACCAATCTTTGGCTTCTCCCTTTAAAGTCCAGGGAAATAACATGAGATATATCTGTTCATCCTCCACTTCTCGGATTTTAAATAGTGTACAAATCCTATTAAAAGTACGAAGATGTTCGTTTGGATCTTCCTTCGGCGCACCACTAAATTGGCATTGATTAGTCACCATGTGTAGGATTTGTCCTTTGATTTCATAATCTGGCGCATTAATGTCTGGTTGAGTAATAGCGTGACCTTAGCCAGTGCGTTTAGCTCTCATTCGGTCTTCCATACTTAGAGGTTCCAGATTTTCCATGATTGAATTTGTTGAATCTGAATCACTAGAGGATTCTGATTTAATGGGTTGTTCCTCTACAATCTCTGTTTGAATGATTGGTGATTTCGGAGGAAAAATTAATGGTTCAGGATCTCTGAATTGTCCCTGAATATCCTCCGGATTCTCAATTGTGAGGTCGGGTTCAAAAAATGGATTATCGAAAATTTGAATTGGAGTACTTGGTCGACTAGATGACGATTCTAGAGAAAAATCAACGGCGACAATATTGGCTAAATGTCTTGATCGAGTTACAGGTGGTGAACGTATAAAAGGTGGTGAACGTTTTGCTCGGTGCATTCACTGAATATCCTATTAGTTATAAAAGATAAAAATTATATAAGTTATCAAATTAATAGACTTTTCTAATTTTGCTCATGTTTCGAATAGCCAATAGATGCAGCAGGTAGCCAGGACCCTTTAAATCGGGAGCCCACAACTCGCCACTAACAAATCCAACTATTACTACGAACCAGAAAATTTTGGATGTCTATCAATTTATCCGCTAAAAATAATTTTTCGTTGAAATTTAAAGAAATTTTAGAGAAGAAATAGAAAATTCTATGTCCTAAAAACTAGAGCGTCGAGAAATAAGACAGAAAAAGAACGCGTCGAAAAACGTCGAAAAATAAATGGTCGAAAAATAATAAAAATAACGTAGCGCGTCGAAACTTAAAAGTCTAAAAACTAAGAATTAAAAGTTGCGTCTAAAAGTATTAAAGCTTAAAAGAAATTCTATATCCAAAACGGCAATAACTTAAAAAGTACTAAAATTTATAAAACGGCGTCGCAAAATTCTAAAGCACCTAAATCTTAGTCTAAAGAAAAAGTACTTAAGGGATTTTACGGCAAAGCCTAAAAATCTAGGAATAAAAATAATTATGGCAAAAACTATGACTTAAAACTAAATACGAACGTAAAATACAAATATTACGCTAAAACAAATAAAAAGATACAAAATATAAAAATAAACTTAAAGTTGTAAAAAGTAAAATTTTTATAAAAATATTATTTTTATATTATTTATTTATAAAAGTATTAATTTTTATATATTAATAAAACTAATTAAACTAAATAATACAAATTAAAAAACTAAAACTAAATTAAAAACTAATTAAATATCTATAACCTAATTAGGGTTAATAATAATAATTATTATTATTTAAAAACCCTAATCGTACAGACTTAGGTACTAGGCCTGTCAACTCAGTCATGCGATCGCATGAGCTGACCGTTGTAATACCATGCGGTCGCATGGATTATGATAGCAGGCCAGAAGTTGGGCTGCTACAGTGTAGTGGCCCGATTCTTTTATTTATTTATTTTTTTCTGTTTTATAAAATATTTTTATAAATGAAATAAAAACTTATATTTTTACAAACTAAAAATAGAAATAACAATACTTTATAATTTTATGTATTTTGAACAATTCTTAAAAATATATATATTTTGTTTTTCTTTTTATATTTTTAAATTTTTAATATATTTTTTTTTAAAACGTATTTTTACAAAAGTAAATTAAAAATCTTTTTTTTATATAAATAGCGTTTCGCTTCCAGTGTTTAAGCGGTCCCCAGCAGCGGCGCCAAAAATACTCCCAAAAATACTTGATGTTATGCGAGGTGTATACAAAATAGTTATATATTTACTACGAAATACTATTAAATACGATACAATTTTACACAAGTTATTTATTTATTTATAGAGTGGATATACCTAAACCTTGCTACAACACTTATAGGCAGTGTACCTAATCGTACAGTAGTGTAGTTTTTAGTAAGTCCGGTTCGTCCCACAGGGATCTTAGCCAATTTTAACGCTATATTTTTAACTTATAATTGTAAAAATACAAAAATATATATAAGTAGTATTATTATTATAAAAGGGGGTTTTTACCGTTTAATGACCGGTTTGTCGATTTTAAAATTTTAGTCGCAGTTAAAACCTAATGTAAAATATTAAAAATAAATACAACTTAATTTTAAGCGTAAAGTAAATAACGATAATGAAATTGCGATAAATAAAAATGCGATAAATAAAATGACAGTAAATAAAAGTGCGATAATTAAAAGTGCAATTAAATATGAAATAAAGGAATTATGCTTATTTAAACTTCCGTAATCATGATGTTTGACGTGTTGATTTTAGTTTATTCCCATGGGTTAATTCTCCTTTGTCCTGGATTATTCAATATGTCCGTCTGGTTCTTGTCCATAACAGTCCGTCAGTCATAAATATAAAGTGCGAGTGTCCTCGTCAAATTATCCTTATATCCGAAGTCAAATATTCCAACTAATTGGGGACTTAAACTGTAACAAGGTCTTAATATTTTGTTTAATAATTACACCAGGATATCGACTGCGTGTAACTCAAGATTTTAATACTTTGTTAACAATTACGCCAAGTGTCCTTGTACATAATTCGCCCTTGTTTTAATAAGTCCATTAACTATTAATCCATTCCCGTGTCCGGTTAAATGAACGATTATTAGAACTTATAAATATTCCGCCCATCGTGTCCGATTGAGTGTATGTGGTTATTTATAGGTACATCCAATTGTAAATCTTTATATTAAATTAACAAACTATCATTTAATTAAACAAATATAAAGTCCGTTAATAGCCCATAGTCTAATTTCCTCAAGTGTCGTTCTTTTGTCCAAACCCCAATTATGGTCCAAAGCCCAATTACCCAATCTTAATATTTAGCCCAACATCATGATTACTTCGGCATTAAGTAAGCATAATAATAACTTAGCTACGAGACATTAATTTAAAAAGGTTGAACATAACTTACAATGATTAATAATAGCGTAGCGTTACACGGACAGAATTTCGACTTACACACTTACAACATTCGCTAACATACCCTTATTATTAAAATTAAAATTATAATTATAATTATAATATATATATATATATATATATATATATATATATATATATATATATATATATATATATATGTTTGAGAGTAAGAAGAGAAAAAGATGTGTTTAAATCGGCCAAAACACGCGAAATTTATAGGATGTCTCGTGCTACAGTGCACCATGCGACCGCATGGTTTTTGCACTTCCAGGCCATGCGATCGCATGGCCGCCTTTTCCTGGTCATGTACTTTTGTTTTTTTTCTTGCCGACACTTTTAATAAATAATATAATATATAAATAATTTATAAGAATTATTTATATATTATATTATATATATGTGCATAGTTGACTTGTAATTTTTAGTCCGTTGCGTCGAGCGTTAAGAGTTGACTCTAGTCCCGGTTCTGGATTTTCGAACGTCCTTACGTACAATTTAATATCTTGTATTTTGCGTTTCGCGTCTTGTACTCTTGTAATTTCGAGACGTTTCTCATCAATAATTTGAACCACTTTGATTGTACTTTGTACTTTTGAGCTTTTTGGTCATTTGCGTCTTCAATTCGTCGAATCTATCTTTTGTCTGCACCTTTTATTATTTAAACGAATATCACTTGTAAATAGAACAATTGCAACTAAAAGTTTGTCTTTCTTAAGGGATAATGCTATGAAATATATGTTCGTTTTTAGCATTATCAAAGAACCTCAACCTCGTTCCTTTGCTCCTTTGCAGTCGATACATTCCCTACCTTTGCCCCTTTTTCTACCTTGTTCAATTCAATTTTCTCAAAATCACTTCCCAAATGCTTGTATGGTAACTTGGTAGCCTCCATGGACATCACACTCTTTACACTATAAGGGATGTACTCTGCCACTTCGCGATCATCCAAAAACTTAAATACTCCAAGCTCCATTATATTGATTTCTAATGCTTCATTCATATCAAACTCTTCCACTTCAACATCGAATGTAAAAACATGAGGGCATTCGTGTTGCTCTTATTCTTTGATCGAAACCATTGAGTTCACTTGAGCATAATTGGTATTCGGTGTAGAATTTGATGAACTCGCTTGGTTGTTGTTTTAATTGGGATTGTTGCTCTCAATGGGAATGACTCTTGTGTTATTGTGGTTTTGGTGTTGAAGTTGGTTGTTTCGGTTGTTGTTATAATTGTTGTTAGGGTTGACTTGTGTATTTGATAGTAAATTCCCTTGAGGTCTTTCGGCGACTTGATTTGATAATCTTCCAACGGTGCTCTCAAGGTTTTGGAATGATGCTTGTTGGTGCCTTAATTGTTGCTTCAAGAACTCATTCTCCTTAGTTAAAAATGCTTCAGTTGTCTCTACCTTCTTGATGTAGTTTTGCATCATTCCATCTAAACTCTTTGAAGGTTGGGATTGTTGGTTGTTTTGTTGGTTTTGTTGTGGTTGTTGATTGTAATTTTGATTATGTTGGTTTTGACTATAACTTTGGTTGACTTGATAACTTGAGTTGGTTTGATTATAAGGTTGGGTGTGTGATTGGAAGTTGTTGTTCCATTTTTGGTATAGTTTGGGTTGTAACCTTGGTTTCGGTTTTGGTTTGTAAATCTGGGTGGTGGTTTTTTTTAGTGTTAAAGGAGACTTGTCTTTGGTTAGGGTTGAAGTAGCCTTGGTTTGATGAACCGCCTCTTTGATAATTTTGATTACTCACATAGTTGACATGAGCATCCGAGTTCTTCGGGATATCATCCAAATTCATATGATTGCATTGGTTGATTTAAGGACAATTCTTTGTGAGGTAAGGTCCATCGCATCTTTCACACCCTACTTGCATCGTGACAATAGATTGTTGTAACTTCTTCAACTCCTTCCCATATGATTGAAATTGGTTATTCAAACTAGCAAGTGTGATTTGACCGTTGTCACTCTCCACTTGAGCTACACTTTTCCTTAGCAAATCTCTAGGTGAAGGGTTCCACTCATAAGTATGAATTAAGATATCTTCCAATAAGGTTTCGGCAGCGTTCGGTGACTTATACATGAACACACCTCCCGCGGAGGCATCAAGAACTTGTCTTGTCAATAAATTCGCACCCCGGTAGAACGTGTTGATGTACTCTCTCTTGGTTAACCCATGTGGTGGACACACTCTCTACATCTTTTTAAAATGTATCCATGCATCATATAAAGATTCATCACTCCGCTGAGCGAATGCATTAATCTCCATTCTAAGTCTCTCCATCTTCGATGGTGGAAAGAAGTGATTGATAAAAGTGACACTTAAGTCTTGAAAAGTTCTAATCGAGTTGGAAGGTAGATTCCTTAACCAAGCCATAGCATCACCTTGAAGAGAAAAGGGGAATGCCCTATACTTATAAGCATCATCGATAACATCTTTATGCTTGTAAAGATCACAAATGTCATTTAATTATTGAAGGTGTTCAAATGGATTTTCTTCCATTAACCCATGAAATTGCACATCCTTGATCATTGTGAAAAAATTACCCTCGACTTTCCAATTATCGGCCCCGATGGGCGGTTTAGTAATAGCTTGAAGCACCACTGTAGGTGCAACCAACCTCGCGTTCTACATTGGTGTGTCATTTGGATCAACTTGTTGTTCTTGATTAACCGGCGATGGGTTGCTAGGAATACCATGACCGAACGGATTACCCTCGGTTTGAATTGGTTGATCGTTACCATCCATCTCTTCAATACCAAATGGCAAAACCTGAAAATTCTTCTTTAATCCCCTTTCTTCTCTACGCTTATAAACCCCGTGAATGTGCTTCTCTGGATCGAAAAATGGATGTTCAAACTCTTGATCCTTTTGGGATCTCCTTTTCATACACCGTAGTACCTAACCTTCAATCACAACACAAACAACAACGATTTTCCAAACACACACACACACACACACACACACACACACACATATATATATATATATATATATATATTATATATATATAATAAAAACAAGAAAAGTAACTTTTGCAAGGATAAATCCTTATAAAAGGATCAAACAATTAAAAGCTTAAACTCAAAGATACAATTAGCTAACCACTCCCCGGCAGTGGCGCCAAAAAGTTTGATATGCTCTCACAAACATACATTATATCTTTTATATTTATACTCAAACGTGGACTCAAATATGTGACAAGGATTTGAGAAACAATGACTCGGTAGTTGTAATTAGCAAGTTTTCCGTTTAAGGTTCATCTCAAGAGAGCGGTGATTGCTTGTTGAATCGATGAAAACTCATAATCATCCTAAGGGTTGTTTGATTGGGGGTTTTGAATTTTGAGATATTAAGATAACTATTGCAGATTAAACTAAGAACTAGAAATGGTTAAGTAAATATTAATATTAAAAGCATGCATACTTTCTTAATCTACTTGAAGCATTCGGATTGTTCTATTGTTCACTTAAGATCTAATTGTGTTCAAACTTATGCTAGTATCCCTACTAGATGTTCTTATGATCAAATCAACACTTGCAAATTCCCATAAGCTTATATCAATTGATCTAGTTGAATCATGCAATCATCATTAATACTTAGCCTAGGTTAAAGTCCCCTAAAACCCTTTGGTAATCAAAATCCCTTAAGACAACCAAACTTCACTATTTTGACTAAGGGTCAATTTAAAACCAATCCAAACCAAGACTCCAATCCATTGAAAGCCCTAATTTGATTGTCTAGATTACCTAAGTGTTGAATACAAGTTGCTTCACTAATCAAATCCCTAAGAGAAACTACGCAACTCATATAATCAAAGTAAAGTCCAAAACAAACATAGCAAAGGATCTTTTGGCTAATACTAATAACAAATCACAATCATCAACTCATAGATTCATCCAAACACAATCATTAACATAGATATGAACAATCTTTAGCTATCAAGCTTCATAAACAAGTGTATATCATAAAATCTAGCCAATCATGGCTAGAACAAGGTCAATACAAGTAATAAGAGTGAATCCAAACATCATTAAGCAATAAATAAGAGTAGATTGTACCAAACTTATGAAAATTACAATTAAGCTAGATGAAGAAGATGAAGATGATGAAGAACAATCCCTAGATCATGATTCAATCTTCAAATCCTTGATGTAGAATGGAAGAAATGATGAAAACTTGATGAAAACCTTAATATTCTAGATATCAAACCCTAATCTCCTCAGCCACCAGCTAATTTACTGTTCTATTCTATGATTGTTATGAGAAAAACCTTATCTCATTCTATTTATACATCTTCCAAAACTGCCCAGAATTTGCAGTGGAATGTTGTTCCATATTCTGGAACGTCGTTCTTGTACCCGTTTATGTGGAACTTCGTTCTTTAATTAGGAACGTAGTTCCTGAATCGATCTCTAAATGCCATCTTAACACGTCGACTAAACCACCCGTCACATAAAATGTGGTTTCTTAAAACGTCGACTAACCTACATCTCATGCCACACAAGTAAATACATCATACACATACACATATAATTATTCCACTCACCTTGAAATGCCCGCAGAAGTCATGTATAACATGATCTCCGTCCTCATATCCGAGCAAGCAACCACCTATATCATACATAGGCATAATATATACATAAATATACATTCTCTAAAAGAAAATTTGACACAAACATCCCTTAGGAAAGGGATCACACCTTGCTCGCTAAAACCCGTCCATTTAACACCTAATGGACACAAACCAATTACCACTTCGGGTGGTAATTCAAACCCACTATACAAAGTATAATTTAACCAAAATTGTACTTTACACTACTAGACCAACCTAAGTCCCGACACTAGATTACTACTTAGGTAGTGATCATTTCAAACACCATTTACACCAAAACTACAACATGTGCAATATTGACCCATATTGCACTTGACCACATTTGACTTATGTTAAAAACATCACTTTGACCCAAAATCACTTCTCATGAGTGATTACTTCCAAAAAAGCCATTTAACACTTAACAAAAGTGCTCAAACACCCATTTGACTAAGGCTAGTATCATTACTAAGTTTGGCCCAATTCAATTTTACCCATTTTGACGTAAGTCCCAAAAACACCCATTATTACTAAAGGCTAGTGACCGTGTTTCCAAAACACCAATTAATACATAAACCAAGTATGAACATACTTTGTAAGTAACTAGAGGGGGTGAATAGTTACTTAGTCGATTTTTAAGATTTAAAAAAAAATCTTTGCGTTTTCTTAAACTTGAACTTGATATAGTGTGACTTGAAATGTTTGTTCTTAAACAATACATATAATATAATGTATATGAAATCAAATAGATAAAAGAAGAGAGAACAAACACAATGATATATAGTGGTTCGGGAAGATGTTAACTAATCTTCCTTAATCCACTCCCCAATTCTACGAATTGAGATTTTTCTTCACTAAGATACTCCAAACTTGATGGAGTGTCCGGATACAACACTGGCACTTCCATAAGCCGCAACTTGTAAACACTTACGTCCCTTTGAAGAATTCACAAACACCTAAAGCTCTTACCACAAGATCCTAATGTTCTAACCTAGTGAAAACACAACTATCTTCTTGAACCCTTTAAGAAGATAGTTTACAAGTAAAATTACAACTTAAGCTTACAAGTACTCTTACTAAAATCACTCTAAAAAGATTACAATGAATTATAAGAATGATATCAAAGAATATAAGAAAATATGAGTGCAAGAGGTGAGTCTTCAAATGCTTCAAGACTTGGCTTTTATAGGAAAGAGAAATCAGCCTGGAAGCTGTACGGCTCACCGCACGATCGACCGTGGTTCGACCGTGTACTGCTGACATCTGAACACAGTTTTTATCCTTTGAACTTTGTCATTTTCCCTTTTTGATGGCTGTAACTAGAAGCCAATTATCTCTGAAGTCATCCCCATTACCCTTTTTGTTTTGGACATAAGTGTGGAAGTTGACATGTCCTCAAAAGAAGAAAGTCTTCAAGCTTTGACCATTTGTCATTGATTTCTTAATTGGGTAAATGTAGATTTTTGTCTTTTGACAAAGCATTACCTTCCAAAACTTCATCAACCCTTCTTAATTACTTGTCATTTTTAATGGAAGTATCTTGTTCTTTGGAACAGTGTTACATCTCAAATGAACTAGTTTGAATCTAGTTGCAACTTACTTGGAGATTATTACAATAATTTACTAGTTCATAATTAATAACACAACATACATAAAAATGATACATAAGAGTTATGGGAGAGCACCTCTTTTGTTGGAAATTTTAATGATCATCATTAGTATGTATTAAATGACATTTTGTAATAAGATAAGGTAAAACATTTTTGTGTTTAATCTTATTTGAGCTTAAAATATCATTAAGATGTCATTAGGTGTGATCAGTAAAAATTAGTGTCTTTTGGTTCAAAACTCTTTTGAAATTAAAGAAGGCAACTATTATAAGTATGTTTAAAAAGGTTTTGTAAATTATACATACCTCAAAGTGATCTAACTCAAAGTGGTTACAGTGAAAACTGCGGTCAAATCCACGGTCGGCCGTGAGGTTGACCGCAAATCAACAGTTTTTAAAAATGGTGCAGTCATTGGTACAGGACATCCACGGTCAGGCTTGCGGTCGATCTTGGTGCAGTCGCATAGCAGTTTTACCAAGTTAATTATTTATGTATTAGTCTTTTGCTAGAGATAGTGTACGCTTATGAACTCATGTCGTCTTGCATGTGATTAAACACTTATCTCTTTTGTGTCATCATCAAAACAAAGTGATTAACTTTTGAATATTATAATTGGATTATTAATCAACATTCTCCCCCTTTTTGATGATGAAAAACATATGGGTAAGTGTTTAGTTATGTAACCCGACATAATTGTTAACATCACTTACCATACACTTTCTCCCCCTTTTGTCGAAACAAAAAGGTTAGCTCCCCCTAGAACTAAGCGCACCGTAGAGTAATGCTCACTCTTAAATGGTACATGCTTATCAATAGTATGGCTCCTCTTGAACCAATATCGAAAGTAAAAGAGTGACAAACATAACAAGTGCATGACAATACTTAGTACATAACAAGTTTTAATTCTAGGACAAGTGTTGTATCTACCCGCCCTTAAACCTAATCTTAACCAACATTTCTAAGTTAATGATAAATGCCGTTAGTGCTAAATGCATCGGAGATAGTTGAATCTTCATTGTCGGAAGAGAGGACGATGATAAATGCCGACCGTGGTTGCACATCCGATCATCATCCTCTCTTCCGACAATGAAGATTCAACTATCTCTGATGCATTTAGCACTAACGGCATTTATCATTAACTTAGAAATGTTGGTTAAGATTAGGTTTAAGGTCGGGTAGATACAACACTTGTCCTAGAATTAAAACTTGTTATGTACTAAGTATTGTCATGCACTTGTTATGTTTGTCACTCTTTTACTTTCGATATTGGTTCAAGAGGAGCGATACTATTGATAAGCATGTACCATTTAAGGGGGAGCATTACTCTAGGGTGCGCTTAGTTCCAGGGGGAGCTAACCTTTTTGCTTCGACAAAAGGGGGAGAAAGTGTACGGTAAGTGATGTTAACAATTATGTCGGGTTACATAACTAAACACTTACCCATATGTTTTTCATCATCAAAAAGGGGGAGAATGTTGATTAATAATCCAATTATAATATTCAAAAGTTAATCACTTTGTTTTGATGATGACACAAAAGAGATAAGTGTTTAATCACATGCAAGACGACATGAGTTCATAAGCCTACACTATCTCTAGCAAAAGACCAATACATAAATAATTAACTTGGTAAAACTGCTATGCGGCTGCACCACGATCGACCACAAGCCTGATCGTAGATGTCCGATACCAACGACTGCACCATTTTTTAAAACTGTTGATCTGCGGTCAACCTCACAGCCGATCGTGGATTTGACCGCAGTTATTACAACGATAATCGTTACATATATATATAGTTTCGAAATTTGTAAGTTAGTAGTCTCATTTTTCATATAACGTTCATTGTTAATATACATAATGAGATACTTAATTATCATTATATCATGTTAAACATATATATATATATATATATATATATATATATATATATATATATATATATATATATATATATATATATATATATATATATATATATATATATATATATATATCCATATATATTTAATCATGTCATTTACAAGCTATAACGTTCGTGAATCATTAGACAACTAGGTGGTCAAATGTTTGCATAAAAATCCGATTCAATTAATCAAGTCTTAACAAGTTTGATTGCTTAACATGTTGGAAACATTTATTCATATAAATATTAATCTCATATAATATATAATCATGGAAAAGTTCGGGTCACTACAGTACCTACCCGTTAAATAAATTTCGTCCCGAAATTTTAAGTAGATGGAGGTGTTGACGCATCATTTGGAAATAAGTGCGGGTATTTCTGCTTAATCTGATCTCACGCTCCCAGGTGAACTAGGGTCCTCTACGAGCATTCCATCGAACCTTAACGATTGGTATTTTGTTTTGCTTGAGTCCTTTAACCTCACGATCCATTATTTCGATGGGTTCTTCAATGAATTATAGTTTTTCGTTGATCTTAATTTCGTCTAAGGGGAATGAGAGATCTTCTTTAGCTAAGCATTTCTTCAAATTCGAGATGTGGAAGGTATTATGTACACTAGCGAGTTGTTGAGGTAATTCGAGTCGGTAAACCACCGGTCCAACACGATCAATAATTTTGAATGGACCAATGTATCTCGGGTTTAGTTTCCCCCTTTTACCAAAGCGAACGACTCCCTTCCAAGGTGATATCTTAAGCATGACCATGTCACCAATCTCAAATTCTATATCTTTTCTTCTAACGTCCGCGTAGCTCTTTTGTCGATTCTGGGCGGTTTTCAACCGTTGTTGAATCTAGATGATTTTCTCAGTAGTGTCTTGGATTATCTCCAGACCCGTAATCTGTCTATCCCCTACATCACTCCAACAAATCGGAGACCTGCACTTCCTACCATAAAGTGCTTCGAACGGTGCCGTATCAATACTCGAGTGGTAACTGTTGTAGGAAAATTCTGCTAACGGTAGATGTCGATCCCAACCATTTCCAAAATCAATAACACATGCTCGTAGCATGTCTTCAAGTGTCTGTATCATCCTTTCACTCAGCCCATTAGTTTGTGGATGATAGGCAGTACTCATGTCTAGACGAGTCCCTAATGCTTGCTGTAACGTCTGCCAAAACCTTGAAACAAATCTGCCATCCCGATCGGAGATAATAGAGATTGATATTTCATGTCTTGAGACGACTTCCTTTAAGTAAAGTCGTGCCAATTTCTCCATTTTATCATCTTCTCTCATTGGCAGAAAGTGTGCTGACTTGGTGAGACAATCGACTATTACCCAAATTGTATCATAACCACTTGTAGTCCTTGGCAATTTAGTAATGAAATTCATGGTAATGTTTTCTCATTTCCATTCCGGAATTTCAGGTTGTTGAAGTAGACCTGATGGTTTCTGATGCTCAGCTTTGACTTTAGAACAAGTCAAACATTCTGCTACATATGTAGCAATATCAGCTTTCATACCCGGCCACCAAAAGTGTTTCTTGAGATCTTGGTACATCTTTCCCGCTCCGGGATGTATTGAATATCTGGTTTTATGTGCTTCCCTAAGTACCATTTCTCTCGCATCTCCAAACTTTGGTACCCAAATTCTTTCAACCCTATACCGGGTTCCGTCTTCCCAAATATTAAGATGTTTCTCCAATCCTTTGGGTATTTCATTCTTCAAATTTCCTTCTTTTAAAACCCCCTGTTGTTCTTCTTTTATTCGAGTCGTAAGGTTGGTATGAATAATTATATTCATAGCTTTTACTCGAATAGGTTCTCTGTCCTTTCTACTCAAGGCGTCAGCTACCACATTAGCCTTTCCCGGGTGGTAACGAATCTCAAAGTCGTAATCATTTAACAGCTCAATCCACCTACGCTGCCTCATGTTCAGTTGTTTTTGATCAAATATGTGTTGGAGACTTTTGTGGTTGGTATATATGGTACATTTGACCCCATATAAGTAATGTCTCCACATCTTTATTGCAAAAACAACAGCGCCTAATTCCAAATCATGAGTCGTATAATTCTGCTCGTGAATCTTCAATTGTCTAGACGCATAAGCAATTACCTTCTTTCGTTGCATTAATACACAACCAAGACCTTTCTTTGAAGCGTCACAATAAATCAAAAAATCATCATTCCCTTTAGGTAATGACAATATAGGTGTTGTAGTTAACTTTTTCTTCAACAATTGAAATGCTTTCTCTTGCTCATTCTTCCATTCAAATTTCTTCCCTTTATGCCTTAATGCAGTCAAGGGTTTTGCTATTTTGGAAAAATCTTAGATGAATCTTCTATAATAACCAGCCAATCCTAAAAATTGACGTATATGCTTCGGAGTTTTTGGGGTTTCCCAGTTTTCAACGGTTTCAATCTTTGATGGATCAACCTGAATACCTTCTTTGTTCACCACGTGACCGAGGAATTGAACTTCTTTCAACCACAATGCACACTTTGAAAACTTAGCGTACATTTTTTCTTTCCTCAACAATTCTAGGACCATTCTCAAATGGTCTCCATGCTCTTGATCATTCTTGGAGTAAATAAGTATGTCATCGATGAAGACAATGACAAACTTGTCAAGATATGGTCCACACACTCGGTTCATGAGGTCCATGAACACAGCTGGTGCGTTAGTCAAACCAAATGGCATAACCATAAACTCATAATAAATGCAACGTGTTCTAAAAGCAGCCTTTGGAATATCATCCTCCTTCACCCGTATTTAATGATAACTGGAACGTAAATCGATCTTCGAATAAACCGACAAACCTTGCAGTTGATCAAATAATTCATCGATACTCGGTAGTGGATAACAGTTCTTGATGGTAAGTTTGTTCAACTCTCGGTAGTTGATACACAACCTGAATGTACCATGCTTCTTCTTGACAAATAAAATAGGAGCTCCCCACGGTGATGTGCTTGGTTGAATGAAACCACGATCCAAAAGTTCTTGTAATTGGCTTTGTAGTTCCTTTATTTTGTTGGGTGCGAGTCTGTAAGGAGCACGAGCTATTGGTGCGGCTCTTGATACAAGATCTATTTCAAATTCAACGGGTCGGTGTGGTGGTAGTCCCGGTAATTCTTTTGGAAATACATCGGGAAATTCTTTTGCGACGGGAACATCATTGATGTTCTTTTCTTCGGATGTGACTTTCTCGACGTGTGCTAGAATGGCATAGCAACCTTTTCTTATTAGCTTTTGCGCCTTCAAGCTACTAATAAGATTTAACTTCGTGTTGCTCTTTTCTCCGTATATCATTAAGGGTTTTCCCTTTTCGCGCAGAATGCGAATCGCATTCTTGTAGCAAACGACCTCCGCTTTCTCCTTTTACAACCAATCCATGCCAATTACACGTCAAAACTCCCTAACTCTACTGGTATCAAGTTAATCTTAAACGTTTCGTCAACCAGTTTAATTTTTCGGTTCCGGCATATTTTATCTGCTGTAATTAATTTACCGTTTGCTAATTCGAGTAAAAATTTATTATCCAGCGGCGTTAATGGGCAACTTAATTTAGCACAAAAATCTCTACTCAGACAGCTTCTATCCGCACCCGAATCAAATAAAACATAAGCAGGTTTATTGTCAATAAGAAACGTACCCATAACAAGCTCTGGGTCTTCCTGTGCTTCTATTGCATTGATATTAAAGGCTCTTCCACGGGCTTGCCCACTATTGTTCCCTTGATTTGGGCAGGTGCTTTTGAAATGGCCCATCTTCCCGCAAGCGTAACAAGTAATAATATTATTTGCTCTGTTCCTCTTATTGGCCATTGGTCCATAGACTTCGTACTTCGATGCACTATGCCCACTTCTAGTACACTTGGTACATACTACCATACAGAACCTTTTCGGATGGTACCCTTCACACCTTAGACATTGAATGTTCTGGTTTTTGTTGCCATTGTTGTTATGGAGATGGTTGTTGTTGCGGTGGTTATTGTTGTTGGGACGATTATTGTAGTTGTTGTTGAGATTGCGATTGTTGTTGTTGCGATTGATGTTACGGTTGTTGGGATTGTTGTTGCGATTATGGTTGTGATTGTTGTTGTTGTTGTACTGGTGACCCTTGTCACTGTTTTCTTCCCATTTTCTCTTAACTTGTTTCATTTTGGCCTCCTCGACCGCCTGCTCCTTAATTCTTCCCTCAATTTGGTTTATGAGTTTATGAGCCATTCGACTTGCCTTTTGCATTGATGTGGACGTGCTTGAACTCACATCCTCCTGAATCCTTTCTGGTAACCCTTTTACAAATGTGTCGATCTACTCTTCTTCATCTTCGAACACTCTTGGACACAATAGACACAACTCTGTGAACCGTCGTTCATATGTGGTAATATCGAATCCTTGCGCTCGTAACCCTCTAAGCTCTATCTTGAGCTTATTAACCTCATTTCTGGGATGGTACTGCTCAGTCATCATATGTTTGAATGCTGACCACGGTAGCGCGTAAGCAGCATCTTGTCCCACCTATTCGAGATAGGTATTCCACCATGTTAACGCCGTACCTGTGAAGGTATGCGTAGCGTACTTTATCCTATCTCCTTCAGCACATTTACTTATGGCAAACACCGAATCGACCTTCTCGATCCACCATTTTAATCTGATTAGTCCTTCAGTTCCATCAAACTCAAGGGGTTTATAGGCAGTAAATTCTATGTAGGAGCAACCTACACGATTTCTTGTGGAATTTGTTCCATTGCTGGACTCTGAATTATTGTTATTGTTTTACATCGCAGCTTGTACTACGGCTATGTTCGCAGCAAGGAAAACACAGAATTTTTCCTCGCTTATATTCAAGTTCTGACGAGTAGTCGGTGCCATTTCCTTCAAAAATAGCCAAAAGAATTTAGTTAATCATATAGAATATTAGGAGTAGTATTTCGTAGCATAATATGAACTTATTTATAAAAGCCTTTTCTTCATATTAGCATTTTATAATTTTAATTCGGGTAGTACCTACCCGTTAAGGTTCATAATTAATAGCTAGCACAAAAATTAACTACTACCATTGAAATAATATTCTATCATGAAAAACTTAGGTCATTAATACTTCATGCTTACATTTTTGATACAATTTCTTACAATCATACCATACCGCTATTTTACATACATCATAAAAGCACAAGCATGTTATCATACATATATTACAAGCCATGGTAAGAGTAGATGACTTCAACTCTTTTATTCGGACTTATTTGCTTCATCTTCCTCGGACTCGGTTCGTTTTGCTAATGTAAGATCCTGAATTTTGTGCATCAGAAAATGTTCCTGAAAGTGTCAGTAAATGTGTGCATCAGAAAGCGCCACTAAAAGTCTACCTAACAATTATGCATTTTCAGAATTTACATCAGAATCAGGATTTATCAGAATCAGCCCCTGAAATTCAGAATCTGTTTAGACCCTCGTGCGCGCCGCACACATTCAAGGGAGCACGCCGCGCACTCTGCCTGGCGACAGTTTTCTGTTTTTTCTATTTTTGAGTTAAATGAGGGGCTTTTTGGTCTTTTCACTTGAGGCCGGATCTGTGGCCATATTAGCAGTTTCAGATCCAATTATGGATCACTTTCACATCTACAACTTTCTCATCTTCAAACCCTAGAGAGAGAAGAGTTTTTAGATAGGGAAAGCTTCACTTGAAGAAGAAGGAGGTTGATTTGGGCTAAGGTGCAAGAGTTAAGGTTGTTCACTTCGTTCATGGCTACGTTTTGGTTATGGTGGTAAGCTCTAACTCCGAATTTAATTGTTAAGATTCTTGTTCATGTTTAGGGTTTGAGTTTGTTGGGGTTCTAAACCCTATTTCTCATGAAATTGGGGGTTTTTTTGTATTTCTTGTGTAAGTAAACCCGATTATTGTGGATTTAGGGTTCGAGGACGAATTTGGTCATGGTTTGGGTGCAAATCACTAAGTTGGAAGTTTGTGTGTAAATTTGATGCTCATAAAGAACAAGTTTGCTAGTCTAGATGGGTGTTAACCTTGATTTGGTGTCAAACTAAGTTTTGAGTCAAGATTTGAAGAATCAAGTATGTAAATGCTTGGTTCATGCGTTAAATGGTGTTTTAGAAAGTTAATCACTAGCTGTTAGTGATTAAGGATGTTTTCGGGACTTATGTCAAATGGGTGAATCGAATTGGGTCAAATTTGGTAATGACACTAATTTTGGATTAATTGGATGGTAAGCACTTTTGTTAAGTGCTAAATAGCATTTGAAATGATTACTACCTAAGTAGTAATTTAGTGTTAAGACCTAGGTTGATTTAAATGGTGCCAAGTATAATTTAAGTTAAATTGTACTTGTTTGATGGGTTGAAATTACCACCCGTAGTGGTAATTGGTGAAGTCCCCTTTAGGTGTCTAAATGGGCTGTTCGTGGAGGTCGGTATAAACCCTTGGTTAAGGGTGTTGGAGTCAAATTCTCTCGTAGATAATGTATGTTGATTGTTTGTATACCTATATGCGTACTATAGGTAAAAGGTTTGCTCGGTTGCGTTTGGAGGCAATTTGCATACATGACTTGTGCGGCCATTTCGAGGTGAGTGGAATAATTATATGCGTAGGTATATAATGTATTTATTTGTTGTAGCGTGAAATGTGTAGTGTCGATGTGCTAAGACACCACATTTCACGTGGAGAATGAAGTGTCGATGTGCTAAGACACCACTCAAAGTAATATGACGGGTGAAGTGTCGATGTGTTAAGGTGCCACCCGGGGTGAAGTGTCGATGTGTTAAGACACCACCCCGAGTGAAGTATCGATGTGCTAAGATGCCACTCCAAGAAAGTAACAGATGAAGTGTCGACGTGTTAAAACGCCATTCGGGGTGAAGTATCGACGTGTTAAGATGCCACCCCAAGTAATATGAAGAGTGAAATGTCGACGTGTTAAGACACCACTCAGAGTGAAGTATCGATGTGTTAAGATGCCACTCCAAGAACTATCACGGGTGAAGTGTCGATGTGTTAAGACGCCACCCGGGGTGAAGTATCCACGTGTTAAGATGTCACCCGTGGGATTAGTGTACGACGTGTTAAGTACTCTAATGGTTGTTATGAACACCGATGGGAAATTCAAGTACCATTCCTTGTACGATTGGTTAACCATGGTTAGGTGTTGTAGTATAGCATAATAAATCGTTCGTGTTATATGCTATCATTTGTGTTAGCTCATGATATCGGGAATTTAGCGTTGTACTTTGAGATGGTATGCTAATTTAAAATGCTAGCGTGTATGAGGTATTTGTGTATGTGATTGCAAGTAAGTAAGTTATATATTTATGCGTATAACTATTGCATTCACTAAGCGTTTAGCTTATCCCTCTCGTTGTTTACCTTTTTCAGGTATTGTGTTATGAGGCTAGCTAGTTATTAGACTATTTGCGTAGGAGTGCTTGGGCTCGATGGGGTAGCTTTTGGATATACGGACGCGGATTGAGAGTTGTTAGTGCCTTAGAGTAGGTGACTAACTAGGACTTGTGTTTGTCCAATGCGGGATTATGTGGGGCCGTATTTCGTGAGTAAATTGTGCCTTAGATTACTAGTGCCTAATGTAAGTAGGCGAACTTGGACGTTGTTTTAGTGATAGTCGCCTAGGTTGTAGGTTGACTTGTAGTGCGGTGTACTTGTGAATATCTATTATTATATTGTATATATGTGTATATACAGGTATCTATTGGTGCGGTGTCCTAGAGACGAATCTATTGGAGAGATTCGTATGTTTATCGGTTTGAGTGATCAAGTTCACGGTAAGGACTTTGGTCATTCGGGTACTAGGAGTTATTGCGTGTTATTTTGTGTGAATGTCGCGTCAGTCCAGGTAAAGTACTTTGCCTGACCATGCGAAAATGGTAAGGTACGCAATTGTAATAGTGACTGATCACCATTATTACAGCCGTGTATCTTGACATCAAGCATGACATGACGAGTACCGAACCAAGGAAACGTGGCATGGTTGGGGTAGATTCGGGATGAATAAGGAATCTTTTATTGACTCCTAGGTTATAGTTATCTCGGGTGATGTGCTTGTTGTCACATCGAATTCGTTGTGAGTTGGGAAGTGTTACTGTAACACCGGCAATTTTTTTTTTTTAAACACACAGCGGAAGACTTTATTTACAAACACTATAAATGTCACGTCATTACATTAATCCGTGTAATTACGTTTAAGTTTACACAACGGTGTTACGTTATTACAAAACATGATTTATACAAAAGTTCACATCAGAGTTGGGTTGTTAAACATGTCTTCTGCATCAACACCCATCCCGACTAGCAGTACCTAAACCTGCAAGGGGAGAATGTGATGACCCGGAAATTTTTGACCAAATTTAAACTTAATCTTATAATAATTCTGACACGATAAGCAAAGTTTATTAAACCGAGTCTCAAAATATTTGAACTATTATGAATGCATTTGACTTTGACTACTTCCGATGATTCACGAATAATTTTGTGCAAATAAATATGTATATGTATATATATATATATATATATATATATATATATATATATATATATATATATATATATATATATATATATATATATAAGTATAAATAGATAAGTGTAAAGATATAATATTAATAAGTATACTTTAATCAATTAGAATTAAAAAAATAAAATAACAAACAAAATAAGTAAGTTATTATTAACATGAATATATACAAATAGATATATAATAGCATTATGAATCTATATAAATATATCTATTAATAAAAAATATATTATAATATTTCTAAAATTTATAAACAATAAAAATTCAATATATATTATTATATAATATACATTAGGATGTAATTAATAAATCGTAATATTAATACATTAAATTATAAGTTGAAATATGGTTAATACATTATTGTTTTCATTATTAGTATCATTGTCATTAGAAAAATTATAAGGATTATTAAAGGTATTAGTACTAACTTGATTACTAAATTATTATTTTATATAAAATCATTAATTATCATCAAGATTATTATTTTCTCTAATATTATTATTATTATTATTACTAAATTGGTTACTATTATAAATATTAATAGTGATGTTAATTATTAATGTGTATATCATTATGCTCCTAAATATATAAAATACTGATTTAATTAGATGCAGATTATATAGATAAACCGATATGCAAATATTATACAAGTGTAAACAGATTTATATATATATAATATATATATATATATATATATATATATATATATATATATATATATATATATATATATATATATATATACAAACACATTATATATAGTTATATATAGGTATAAATACAAGGAAGAAAATCGTTTACTTTTACCAATCGTTTTCAGAGTATAAGCAATTTTGTTGCTGTCTCAAAACAGGTCACCAATCGAATCATTCCATAAAAAAAATTCCAAATTCAGTTTGATGTCTTTATCACTTCTAATTTTTTTTTTCTAAATGCCTGTACGATCGATTTATTTTGTCGACCCTTTAATTGCTATAAAACAATCGAGCAGCTTATGAGTTGTTAAAGATCATTCAATCTCTATCACCATATTCAATTTCCAACCTTTTAAGCCTTATCTGTCGAATTAAAATAGAAAAAAGGCAAGAACACACCACTTACCTCTGTTCTTGACTAATTTTTCCAAAACCTTGAATACAAATTAAATTTCGAAATCCTTAAATGCAGAAAGGTTCTAAATCTAGTCATGACTCTATCGCAACTTTACAAATCTTAATTTGAAAAATCAAAGATGAATTTGAGAGTCAAAGTTTTGATTTTAAAAGTCAACAGTTTTGTTTATAGAGAAATTAGCATTGATTTTTAATGTTTCAAGTTAAATGGATGATGTAGGAAGTTTCTGAGAGTAATTTTTAACATAATTCATTTTATGATCGAGGTCTATAACCTTATCAAATTCAAAATCGAATTTTTTTTTCTTCCTTTCTAAACCACGAACAGCCGCAACAGCGGTTTGATGATATTTATATTTATATTTTTTTCGGTGACTGAATCACTCAAACCGTTACATGGTATGTTTCTGTTTCAATTATGTTTTAAATAAAACGTAAGATTTGGTTATGATTATATCACCTGCCTGTCGATCAGTTGAAGAAGAAGAGGAATAAAGGAAACAGAAACGGGTTTTTAAAATTTAAGGTTAGGATAATATCAGAAAAACGGAAATTGGCTCAATGGTTTGAGTGTATTTGGGTTTAGCTAGAGGTCGCGGGTTCGAGTCCCGGCTTGGGCAATTTTCATATTTTTGAGCCTTTAAGGTAGTAACCAATTTTATTAGTATTATTATTATTATTATCATTGTTATTATTATTATTAGTAATTATTGTTATTATCATTAATATAAGTAATATTATCATTATCATAGTTATTATTATTTGTATTATCATTAAGTATTATTAATATTATTATTATCATTATTATTAATTTTATCAAATTATTACTAATCTAAGTATTATTATTATTATTACTAGTATTATAATTATTATTAGTATTATAAATATCATTATAAGTATCATAATTATTATTATTACTATTATCATTATAAATATGATTATTTATATTATAATGAGTATTACTAATATGTAATTACTAAAAATCATTTTTTATAAGTATCATGAACCGAAAAATTAATATTTTTGCAGTTATTATTATAAATATCATTATTATTAGCATTAATATAATTATTAACAATAATACCTTATTTAGTAATATTAAGTATTATGATTATTATCATTTTTATCAATAATAATATAATCGTAGTATTACTAAATTTATTATTTTTTAACAAACGAATGATATATACATATATAAAAAATATACTTAATACATATAACATAACAACATTACTAGTTATATACAAAATGAATATATGAGACGTATATATATATTTAATATAAAAATGATATAATTAGTAAATTATATATATAAAAACTTATTCGATTACGATTATATGTTTTAATATATATACAAATTATAGGTTCGTGAATCGAAGGCCAACCCCGCATTGTTCAATATAGTCATATGTATTTTTACTACAAAATACATTAGGTGAGTTTCATTTGCCTTTTTACCCTTTATATTTTTGGGCTGAGAATACATGCGCAATTTTTATAAATGTTTTACGAAATAGACACAAGTAATCGAAACTACATTCTATGGTTAGATTATTGAATCGAATATCACCCTTATTAGTCTGGTAATCTAAGAATTAGGGAACAGACACCCTAATTGACGCGAATCCTAAAGATAGATCTATCGAGCCCAACAAGCCCCATCCAAAGTACCGGATGCTTTAGTACTTTGAAATTTATATCATGTCCGAAGGAGGATCCCAGAATGATGGGGATATTCTTATATGCATATTGTGAATGTCGGTTACCAGGTGTTCAATCCATATGAATGATATTTTTGTCTCTATGCATGGGATGTATGTTTATGAGAAATGGAAATATGAAATCTTGTGGTCTATTAAAATTATGAAATAATTGTTATGATAAACTAATGAACTCACCAACCTTTTGGTTGACACTTGAAAGCATGTTTATTCTCAGGTATGAAAGAAATCTTCCGCTGTGCATTTGCTCATTCTAGAAATATTACTTGGAGTCATTTATTGTATATTTCCAAAGACGTTGCATTCGGGTCGTTGAGTTCATTAAGATTATTATTAAGTCAATTATAGTTGGATATATTATGAAATGGTATGCCTTCCATCAACTTTCGGTGTAATGAAAGATTGTCTTTTCAAAAATGAATGCAATGTTTGTAAAATGTAACATATAGAGGTCAAGTACCTCGCAATGTAATCAACTGTTGTGAATTGTTTATAATCGATATGGACTTCGTCCGGATGGATTAGGACGGGTCTCTACAGAGAATATGTGGGGGATTAGCGCACCGCTAAGTGAATGGAATCTATCTAACAGATATAGCTTAAGCCACACACAAGCTATATACATCAACAGTACCTGCTAACTACCAACTAGCATACAATAAGACAATACGAGGATCGGCGGCTTGTACCAGCACACGACTCTCAGCTGATCGGGCCTGAGTCTACCGATAGTCCCTGCTACTCCATTCACAGTATAGTTATCCAGATGCAGGGGATGCATCATTCACACTATACTCCACAATCAGTAGCCTATGGACCCAACCTCCCCTAGGCACGGTTGACCTCATACGGACTCTAACCTCTCCTAGGAACGGTCTCGAGTCCCCAGTCTCCCTAGGCCTGACTGGTGCCATTCACACAGTGTACACAAAATTCACATACAACATCAGACATACTATATTATTCTAACATGGCAATCCCTGCACTATGCATGGTAAAGGAGTCAACCACAGTAGCATGTTATGCTACTTAAACTCTATCAGTAGATAGACCCACTCACCGAATACCAGCAACTAGCTCAGATAATCTATCACTGAGCGGCTTCCTTATCCTTATCACCTGAACATAAGGCAAATCAAGTTAGTTTCTGTCCGTTAACACAAAACAGCACAGTACAGAAAATCAGTCACAAAAAGCGCCGCTAAAAGTCCACCTAACACTTATGCATTTTCAAAATTTACATCCTGAACACCAAAATACAAACGGGCAGCATAACGGCTAGAAAAAGGCACTTTGGTAAAACATTCTGCCCTGGACACACAGTCGGTCGACTGTCTCCTCAATTGGTCAACTGACGCAGACAGTCGGTCGACTGTTGACACAACCGGTCGACTGACTTTCCCAATCGGTCGACTTATTTAGTATTTCCACAATCGGCCTAAAGTCAAACTCAGTCGGTCGGTTCACTCGCCAGTCGGTCGACTGTCGACCGACATTCGGCCGACTATGTTCATCATCTGCAGATTCTGAACACAACCTACGGACTTCAAGCTAAATTCACCAAAACTCGATCTAGAGCACGTTTTCGACACCAAAACTTACCACAACTCAATTACTACATGTTATAGACTATAAACCCACAAAGTTTTGACCATAAGAACATCAAAACCATGGATTTTGACACAAAATCAAGCTTTTGAACAAATACACTTAAAAATACCATTTTTTAACACTAAATTGATCATGAAAGCTCATGATTCATACCTTAAAAGAATCAGTAGAGTGTAAAGAACGTGATTTCAAGACCAATTCGAGCTCAAGATCAACAATGGGGAATTAGGGTTTGGTAGATGGGAGGGATGAAGGTACGGTGTTTTTGATGAATTTTCTAGAAATGGGAAGAAAATACAGCACACTAGTCACTTAATTGGGTTTAATTCTCACACTGTGCAACACACGGGTATTTATCAGTTATCAGATATCTTTCGTACCTCTTTAGGCGGCCCTAACGGAGTCCAAATTAAATAAACAAACATGTTCTGTAACCCTTGTCACAAACTGATCTTAACCAATTAATAAAATAACACTATTCACATAATTAGAATAAAAGCATATAAAACACATAATAAAACCCTAAGGGCAAAATAGTCCACTTACAACTAGCCCGGGTTTCAGTCTGTTACAAATCCACCCCCCTTAATGAGATTTCATCCTCGGAATCTGGTCTTGGTTAAACAAATGAGGGTAGCAGTTTCTCATCAACTCTTCCGTTTCCCACGTAAGATTAGAACCCAAACTGTGTTTCCACTCGATCAACACCATCGGTATCTCTTTATTTCTCAACTTAGTTACCTTTCGGTCAACTACACGGACCGGATCTTCCACCAATTTCTTATTCAAATCGACCCTTAAATCTTCTAAAGGAAGGAGTTGCGTTTCATCATCGACTTTACACTTACGAAGATAACAGACGTTGAATGTATTATGAATACCTGCTAACTCTAGTGGAAGATCTAATACCACAGTCTGATCGTTCAACATTTCACTGATCGAAAACGGACCAATAAATCTTGGTGCTAACTTACCACGTTTACCAAATCTGATAACCCCTTTCCACGGTGAAACTTTTAGATACACTCGTTCACCCACATTAAAGGTTACCGGACGTCTACGCGGATCAGCATACATTTTCTGCCTATCTCTAGCGGCTTTCAACTTTTCTCGCGCGATTGCAACTTTTTCGGCTGTCATTTGAACAATTTTGGGACCTGCAAACTGTTTCTCCCCAGCTTCTAACCAACAAGTCAGAGTTCTGTAACGACGACCGTACAACATTTCATAGGGCAGCATCCCTATACTCGAATGATATGAATTATTATACGCGAATTCGACCAACGGTAAATGTGTATCCCACGAACCACCGTATTCTAATGCACAAGCCCTTAACATATCCTCCAAAGTCTATATCGTTCTTTCACTCTGACTGTCTGTCTGAGGATGATAAGTTGTACTTAAATTTATACGTGTACCCAAATTTTGTTGAAGACAATTCCAAAAATTCGACATAAATTTGGAATCTCTGTCTGAAACGATCGATAACGGCACGCCATGTCGACTAACTATCTCTTTCACGTATAATTCGGCTAACTCACTCAACGAAGCTGTTTCACGAGTAGCCAGAATATGAGCACTTTTAGTTAGACGATCCACTATTACCCAAATCATATCGTGTCGTTTCTGAGTTCTTGGTAGTTTGGTCACAAAATCCATCATTATATGTTCCCATTTCCACTCTGGAATCTGTAACTGATGTAGCGAACCATAAGGTTTCTGATGCTCTGCCTTCACTTGAGCACAAATATGACACTTTTCGACATATCGAGCGATATCTGTTTTCATTGTCGGCCACCAATACACTGTTTTCAAATCATGATACATCTTATTACTACCCGGATGTACTGTTAATCTGGATTTGTGAGCTTCTGTCATGATTAAATCCCTCAAATCTCCAAGCTTAGGCACCCAAACACGATTGTTTAAAGTCTTTAGTCTACGTGAGTCATCAATTAAGTCCACTTTTCATTTGATCATTTGTTCAGATTTAATATGCTCGTCCTCCAAAGCACAGGCCTGAACGGTTCTTAAGCTGTTAATCAAATCTAAAGTTATATTCAAACGAAGGAATTTCACATTTTCACTTGACTTTTTACGACTTAGCGCATCTGCAACCACATTTGCCTTACCCGGATGATATTTAATTTCACAATCATAATCTTTGATCAACTCTTGCCACCGTCTCTGACGCATATTCAATTCTTTCTGTGAGAAGATATACTGCAAACTCTTGTGATCTGTACAAATAATAGAATGGGTTCCATACAAATAGTGTCTCCACAGTTTCAAAGCAAACACTACTGCAGCCATTTCAAGATCATGCACTGGATAATTCTTCTCATGAACTTTCAACTGTCGCGAGGCGTAGGCGATTACTTTATCTCTTTGCATTAATACACAACCCAACCCAGCATATGACGCATCATAGTATACCACAAAGTCATCTGAACCTTCTGGTAAAGCTAACACTGGTGCCTGACACAGTAGCTGTTTCAAAATCTGAAAAGCCTTTTCCTGTTCATCAGTCCATCGAAAGGCTATATCTTTACGAGTCAACTTAGTCAACGGACCTGCTATTTTAGAAAAATCTTTGATAAACCTGCGATAATAACCAGCTAATCCTAGAAAACTCTTAATCTCAGTCGGAGTCTTCGGAGAATTCCAATTCATTACCGCTTCTATCTTTGTCGGATCAACTTTTATACCCTTGGCACAAAGCACATTCACGTAACCAAAATTCACATTTTGAAAATTTTGCAAATAGCTGCTCACGTTTCAACAAATTCAAAACCTGTCTCAGATGTTCAGCCTGTTCACTTTCTGTCTTTGAATACACTAGTATATCATCTATAAACACAATCACAAACTTATCTAAGAACGGACGACACACTCTATTCATTAAATCCATGAAGACTACTGGCGCATTCGTCAACCCAAACGGCATGACAAGAAATTCATAATGACCATACCTTGTTCTGAACGCTGTTTTCAGTATATCCGATTCAGCAACACGAACCTGGTGATACCCGGATCGTAAGTCTATCTTAGAAAAGAATGAAGCACCCTGTAACTGATCGAACAAATCATCTATTCGAGGTAACGGATACTTATTCTTCACTGTTCTTTTGTTCAATTCACGATAATCAATACACATAATCATTGACCCATCTTTCTTTTTAACAAACAATACCGGAGCACCCCACGGTGAAGAACTCGGTCGGATAAACCCACGATCTAATAACTCTTGAATCTGTGATATCATTTCACGGATTTCAGATGGCGCTAATCGGTAAGGAGCTTTTGCAACTGGAGTTGTTCCAGGAACCAACTCAATCTTATATTCAACTTCTCTTTCTGGCGGCAGACCTGGTAACTCATCTGGGAACACTTCAGGAAATTCTGATACTATCGGAATATCGGCCACTGTTTTCTTTTCTTTCTTCGCATCAATCACATATGCGAGAAATGATTCACAACCCTTTGCCATCGACTTTTTCGCTTTCATCATGGTTATCAACGGAAAATTATACCCGCCCCACTCCCCTCGGGCCACAACACGGGTTCCATCGGTCGAACGAAAGGTAATCATTTTCCTATCACACTTAATATTAGCTCTAAGCGAGCTCAACCAATCCATTCCTAATACTACATCAAAGCTAGGAATAGATAATACTAAAGAAGTCACCGGGAAAGACTTCCCTTCAATCTCTATACAAACCCCAGACACATATGTTGTGACGGGTGTGATCTTACCATCGGCTACTTCTACACTAACTGGCTTGGGTAACACAGTAGCTGGTAATTTCAACTTAGCACAGAAATCTAGGGACATAAAGCATCTATTAGCGCTACAATCAAACAATACGCGAGCAGGTATTGAGTTGATTAGAAACATACCGGTGATCACTTCGTCGGTTGCCACAGCATTCTCAACCGACATATGAAAAGCTCTAGCCTCTGCTGTCGGAGGGTTCTTCCTCTTCTTCCCACTCAAGGCAGTTAACCCTACGACTGATGCTGAACGCGCCCCTGACCCTGCCCCGGAACTACCACTCTTCGACGGACAACTAATTACACGATGCTCTAGTTTGTGACAACTCCAACACACACTATTTGGATACGGGCATGCTGAAGACTCATGCCCAACAACACCACACTTTAAGCATCTTCTTGTAGCATCAGAACACTGACCACGGTGAGAAGATCGACACGTGTAACACCAATTCTCTTTACCTGATCCAGATCCAGAACTACTCTGACCACTTTTACCCTTCGGTTTTAACCCACTAGACTTCTTGGATTTAGATCCTGATTGACCAGATACTTGCCCACTTTGTTGTAACACATTACCAAACATTCTATTTCTAGCGGCCTGAACATCACTTTCCACCATCTTAGCCATCACAATAGCTTGATACAACGATGTAGCTGTTCTAACAAAAGTTCGGTACTCTGGCAAAATGATATTAACAAAATGCTGGATACGAGACGCTTCGTCTGGCACCCATTGTTGTACAAACCTCAGTTTATCCATATACTTCTCTACTACCTCATCGATCGTCATTTGAGGTGTCATCTTCATTTCAAGAAACTCAGTCTTGATTCGGTTCATATTGATAATGCTAAAAACGAACATATATTTCATAGCATTATTCCTCAAGAAAGACAAGCTTTTAGTTGCAATTGTCCTATTTACAAGTGATATTCGTTTAAATAATAAAAGGTGAAGACAAAAGACAGATTCGACGAATTGAAGACGCAAACGACCAAAAAGCTCAAAAGTACAAAATACAATCAATGAGGTTCCAATTATTGATAAGAAACGTCTCAAAATTACAAGAGTACAAGATTCAAAACGCAAAGTACAAGATATTAAATTGTACGCAAGGACGTTCGAAAATCCGAAACCGGGACCAGAGTCAACTCTCAACGCTCGACGCAACGGACTAAAAATTACAAGTCAACTATGCACATAAATATAATATAATATATAATTAATTCTTAAAATTAATATATATATTATATTATATTATAAAACCGTCGGCAGAAGAAAACAACCAAATGTGAGCCTCCCCAGCTGGCCTTGCGATCGCATGGCCTGGAAGGCATAAATCTATGCGATCGCATGAGCCCCAGTTCCAGCCCACATGCCTATAAAAATCGAGCTTTGGTGCACCACAAAAACACATCTTTTTCTTCTTCACTCAACGTAGTATATGTATATATAATTTATATTTTAATTTTAATTTTAATTTTAAATCCTAATAATAAGGGTGTGTTAGCGAATGTTGTAAGGGTGTAAGTCGAAATTCTGTCCGTGTAATGCTACGCTATTTTTAATCATTGTAAGTTATGTTCAACCTTTTTACATTAATGTCTCGTAGCTAAGTTATTATTATGCTTATTTAATCCGAAGTAATCATGATGTTGGGCTAAAAATATTAAAATTGGGTAATTGGGCTTTGTACCATAATTGGGGTTTGGACAAAAGAACGACACTTGTGGAAATTAGACTATGGGCTATTAATGGGCTTTATATTTGTTTAACTAAATGATAGTTTGTTAATGTTAATATAAAGATTTACAATTGGACATCCCTATAAATAACCATATACACTCAATCGGACACGATGGGCGGGATATTTATATGTACGAATAGTCGTTCATTTAACCGGACACGGGATGGATTAATAGCCACTAGAATTATTAAAACAGGGGTGAAATTATGTACAAGGACACTTGGCATAATTGTTAACAAAGTATTAAAACCTTGGGTTACACTCAGTCGACATCCTGGTGTAATTATTAAACAAAGTAATAAAACCTTGTTACAGTTTAAGTCCCCAATTAGTTGGAATATTTAACTTCGGGTATAAGGATAATTTGACGAGGACACTCGCACTTTATATTTATGACTGATGAATTGTTATGGACAAAAACCAGACGGACATATTAAATAATCCAGGACAAAGGACAATTAACCCATGGGCATAAAACTAAAATCAACACGTCAAACATCATGATTACGGAAGTTTAAATAAGCATAATTCTTTTATTTCATATTTAATTTCCTTTATTTTATATTTAATTGCACTTCTAATTATCGCATTTTTATTTATTGTTATTGTATTTAATTGCACTTTTAATTATCGCAAGTTTATTTTATCACACTTTTATTATTCGCAATTTCATTATCGTTATTTACTTTACGCTTTAAATTAAGTCTTTTATTTAATATTTTACATTTGGTTTTAACTGCGACTAAAGTTTTAAAATCGACAAACCGGTCATTAAACGGTAAAAACCCCCCTTTATAATAATAATATTACTTATATATATATTTGTATTTTTATAAATTTAAACTAATATAGCGTTAAGATTTGTGAAAAAGATTCCCTGTGGAACGAACCGGACTTACTAAAAACTACACTACTGTACGATTAGGTACACTGCCTATAAGTGTTGTAGCAAGGTTTAAGTATATCCATTCAATAAATAAATAAATATCTTGTGTAAAATTGTATCGTATTTAATAGTATTTCCTGCTAAAATTTAATAATATTTTATATACCCCTTAGCTTTGACATCAAGTATTTTTGGCGTCGCTGCCGGGAAATTTAAAAATTTAGCTTAAAAGCCGGAAGCGCAATGCTATATAAAAAAAAATTTATTTTTAGTTTACTTTTATAAAAATACGTTTTTGTAAAAATACGTTTTAAAAATTCAAAAATATAAAAAGAAAAACAAAAATTTATATATTTTTAAGAGTTTGTTAAATATATAAGTTTTATAAAGTTTCTTTATTTTTATTTTTAGTATTTAAAAATATAAATTTTATTTAAATATTGTGTTTTTTTTTATAACACATCAAAACAGCAAAACAGAAAAAAAAAATATATATATAAAAGTTTACGGGCTACACTGTAGCAGCCCAACCCATCTGGCCCGATTTTCTACGTCATGCGATCGCATGAATATATAGCATACACTCCATACGATCGCATGGAGTGATTTGACTCGTCTGAAACATAAGCTGTACGAAATTAGGGTTTATAATAATAATTATTATTAATTAATAACCCTAATTAGGTTATAATTATTTTATTATTTAGTTTATTTATTTATAATTTGTATTTTAAGTCTAAATTAGTTTTAATAATTTATAAAATTAATAGTTTTATAAAATAAATAATATAAAAATAATATTTTTATAAAAATTGTAATTTTTACACTTTTTATATATTTTTATATTTTGTCCCTTTTTAATAGTTTTAGCGTAACTTTTGTATTTTTCGCTCGTATTTAGTTTTAATTCATAGTTTTTGCCATAGTTATTTTTATTTCTAGATTTTTAGGCCTTGCCGTAAAATCCCTTAAGTGCTTTTTCTTTAGACTAAGATTTAGATGCTTTAGAATTTTGCGACGCCTTTTTAAGTTTTAGTTTCTTTTTAAGTTATTGCCATTTGGAATATAGTTTTACTTGTAAGTTTTAATATTTTTAGAAGCAACTTTTAATTTTTAGTTTTTAGTGCCTTTTTAAGTTTCAACGCGCTACTTTCTTATTTTTATTTTTCGACGCCTTTTACCTATGTATCAATTATCACTCCAATTAGTAATCTCAATTTGCGATTATAATTTTAAGTTAGTGATAGTAATAAGGTTGGGTTAGTCGAGTGTTTTTAAGTTCTATAAGTCATTTCTTTTTATTTCTTATTTTTCGACGCCTTTTATTTTTCAACCCTTTTCTTTTTCTTTTTCGACGCGCTCTTTTTCTTTCTTATTTCTCGCTATTCTAGTTTTTAGGACATAGATTTTTATTCTACTTCTTAACTAAAAAATCCTAAAATTACGAAACTTTATTTTAAGTGGTTAAATTGATAGACATCAAAATTTTCTGGTTCGTAGTAATAGTTGGATTTTGTACGTGGACCGGGTTATTGGAGCCAAACAGTTCTCAATTATATTGAGACCAAACGAATCCTGCCCCTCTGCTGCATCTTTTGGCTATTCGAAACGTGGGCAAAATCAGAAAAGTCTATTAATTGGATAACTTATATAATTTTTCTTTCCTTTTTAAAAACTAATAGGATATTCAGTGAATGCACCGAGCAAGACGTTCACCACCTTTTGTACGTTCACCACCTGTAACTAGATCAAGACATTTAGCAAATATTACCGCCGTTGATATTTCTTTAGAATCGTCATCCAGTCGACCAAGTACTCCAACTCAAATTTCCGATAATCCATTTTTTGAACCCGACCTCACAATTGAGAATCCGAAGAATATTCAGGGACGATTCATAGATCCTGAACCATTAAATTTTCCTCCGGAACCACCAATCATTCAAACAGAGATTGTTGAGGAACGAACCATTAAATCAGAATCCTCTAGTGATTCCGATTCAACAAATTCAATTATGGAGAATCTAGAACCTTTAAGTATGGAAGACCGAATGAGAGCTAAACGTACTGGCCAAGGTCACGCAATTACTCATCCAGACATTAATGCGCCAGATTATGAAATCAAAGGACAAATTCTACACATGGTGACTAATCAATGCCAATTTAGTGGTGCGCCGAAGGAAGATCCAAATGAACATCTTCGTACCTTTAATAGGATCTGCACACTATTTAAAATCCGAGAAGTAGAAGATGAACAAATATATCTCATGTTATTTCCCTGGACTTTAAAGGGAGAAGCCAAAGATTGGTTGGAATCGTTACCTGAAGGGGCGATTGATACATGGGACGTTGTAGTTGAAAATTTTCTTAAACAATTCTTTCCGGCATCTAAAGCCGTAAGACTTCAAGGAGAAATTGTTACGTTCACACAGAAATCGAATGAAACTCTATATGAGGCGTGGACAAGATTTGGAAAGTTATTAAGAGGATGTCCGCAACATGGTTTAGACACCTGTCAAATAGTACAAATATTCTACCAAGGATGCGACATCACTACAAGAAAAGACATCGATATAGCAGCTGGTGGTTCCATTATGAAGAAAATCGAAACTGATGCTTATAAAATTATTGATAACACTGCTTCCCACTCACATGAGTGGCACCAAGAAAAAGATATCGTTAGATCATCTAAAGCAGCTAGAGCCGATTCTAGCCATGACTTAGATTCCATTTCCGCAAAGATAGATGCTGTCGAGAGACGAATGGAAAAGATGACTAAGGATATTCACTCAATACGAATTAGTTGTGAGCAGTGTGGAGGACCACATTTGACAAAAGATTGTCTCAGTATTGAATTAACAATGGAATAAAGAGAGAATGTTTCATATCTAAACCAAAGGCCTGGAAATAATTATCAGAATAATTATCAACCGCCAAGACCGATTTACAATCAAAATCAGAATTATAACCGAAATATTCCATACAACAACCAACAAGGTCCTAGCAATCAACAAGTATCTAACAATACTTACAACCAGTAAAGACCTAATTTTCAAAACAAACCACCACAACCCGATGATAAAAAGCCGAATTTAGAAGATATGATGACGAAGCTAGTTGAAACTCAAACGCAGTTTTTCACATCTCAAAAACAAACTAATGAACAAAATGCTCAAGCATTTAGAAATCAACAAGCTTCTATTCAAAATCTGGAACAAGAAGTAAGTAACATAGCAAGGTTAATAGGTGAAAGAAAATCGGGAAGTTTACCTAGTGATACAAATGCAAACCCCCGGAATGAAACAGCTAAAGCCATTACCACAAGAAGTGGTACAACACTTAAACCACCTGAAATACCTGTAACTTCTGATGAAGCTATTCCTACTCCACAAGAACCACAACCTGATCAAGATAAGGAAAAAGAACCGGTAGTTGAAAAGGTTAATGAAGATAACACAGCTAAGGATAAACCTTATGTTAAACCATACCAACCACCACTTCCTTACCCAAGTAAATTGAAGAAAGAGAAACTTGAAGCCGAGCAATCCAAATTCTTGGATATGTTTAAACAGATAAATGTAAATCTTCCTTTCATTGATGTGATTTCAGGAATGCCTAGATATGCTAAATTCTTGAAAGATCTAATCTCAAATAGAAAGAAAATGGAAGAACTCTCGGCTGTTACTATAAATGCTAATTGTTCAGCAGTGCTGTTAAATAAGATACCAGAAAAACTATCTGATCCAGGAAGTTTCACAATTTCATGTTTTCTGGGTAGTCTTAGTTCAATAGAAGCATTGGCAGACTTAGGTGCTAGTATAAATTTAATGCCGTTTTCACTATACACTAAACTAGACCTTGGATAATTGAAACCAACAAGAATAAGCATACAACTAGCCGATCGATCAATAAAATATCCTAGAGGGATAATGGAGAACATGCTAGTTAAAGTTGGTACTTTAGTATTTCCAGTAGATTTTGTTGTTCTGGACATGGAAGAAGATTCTCAAGTTCCTCTCATATTAGGAAGACCATTCTTAAACACGGCTAAAGCAATGATAGACGTGTTCGGTAAGAAACTGACCCTAAGTATAGAGGACGAGAGTGTTACCTTTTCAGTTGATAGCGCAATGCGACAACCGCAATCTGCAGATGATACATGTTATTATATTCAAACTATAGATTCACATGCAGAATTGTTAGAAGAATTTCCAGAATTACAAGGAACAGGAGAATGTTCTTTAGGAGAAGGAACTGAACAAATTGATGAAGCTGAAATGTTAGCTACACTAATAGCTAATGGATATGAACCAACAACAGAAGAAATTCAAATGCTAAAAGAAGAAGACAGATATCGATATAAATCATCGATAGAAGGACCACCGAAATTAGAGTTAAAGCCACTTCCAAACCATTTGGAATACGCTTATTTACATGGTGAATCTGAATTACCTGTAATAATATCGTCTTATCTTACTAAAAATGAGAAATCACAACTCATTTCTGTGTTGAAAGCTCATAAACCAGCCATTGCATGGAAGATTCATGATATTAAAGGAATAAGTCCTTCGTATTGCACACATAAAATCCTTATGGAAGAAGGTCATAAAACGTATATGCAACGCCAACGAAGACTAAATCCTAATATGCAAGATGTAGTTAAAAAAGAAATTATTAAACTGCTAGACACAGGTCTAATTTATCCAATTTCTGATAGCCCATGGGTAAGCCCAGTTCAATGCGTGCCTAAGAAAGGTGGCATGACTGTCATTACAAATGAAAAAAATGAGCTTATTCCTACTAGGACTGTAACAGGATGGCGTGTATGTATTGATTATAGAAAATTAAATGACGCCACCAGAAAAGATCACTTTCCCTTACCTTTTATTGATCAAATGTTGGAAAGATTAGCCGGAAATAGTTACTATTGTTTTCTTGATGGATTTTCCGGATATTTTCAAATTCCAATAGCACCCGAAGATCAAGAGAAAACCACGTTCACGTGCCCTTATGGTACTTTTGCTTACAAACGCATGCCATTTGGACTTTGCAACGCCCCTGCAACCTTTCAAAGGTGCATGATGGCAATTTTTCACGACATGATAGAAGAATGCATGGAAGTTTTCATGGATGACTTTTTAGTCTTCGGTGATACATTTGAATCATGTCTAGTTAATCTGGAACGAATGCTTATTAGATGCGAACAATCAAATCTAGTACTTAATTGGGAGAAATGCCATTTCATGGTTAAAGAAGGCATCGTTCTTGGACATAAAATTTCAAAAGAAGGAATTGAAGTGGATAGAGCTAAAGTAGATGTAATTTCTAAACTTCCACATCCCACCAATGTTAGAGGAGTTAGAAGTTTTCTAGGGCATGCCGGTTTTTACCGACGTTTCATAAAAGATTTTTCTAAAATTGCCACTCCTATGAATAAACTCCTAGAAAAGGATACTCCATTCATCTTTTCAGATGAATGTATCAAATCTTTTAATATTCTTAAAGAGAAACTTACTAATGCGCCGATCATGATAACACCAAATTGGAATCTACGGTTTGAATTAATGTGCAATGCAAGTGATTTTGCAATGGGAGCCGTTTTAGGACAAAGGATTGAAAAACGATTTCAATCTATTTATTAAGCTAGTAAGACGTTACAAGGAGCACAAACAAATTACACAACTACTAAAAAAGAACTCCTTGCTATTGTCTTTGCTTTTGACAAATTTCGTTCATATCTCGTTCTAGCAAAAACGGTGGTCTATACTGACCATTCTGCTCTTAGATACCTATTTTCGAAACAAGATGCCAAACCAAGATTAATCCGTTGGATCTTACTCTTACAAGAGTTCGATATTGAAATCCGAGATAAAAGAGGAGCAGAAAATCTCGCCGCTGATCATCTTTCTCGTCTTGAAAATCCTGAATTAGAAGTTCTAAATGAATCGGCCATACAAGACAACTTTCCTTATGAATATCTATTGAAGATAGATTATAATGAAATTCCATGGTTTGCAGACTACGCAAACTATTTAGTATGTGGATTCCTTGAAAAAGGATTATCGTACCAAAAACGAAAGAAATTCTTCAGTGATATAAAACACTATTTTTGGGAAGATCCACATCTATTTAAAAGTTGTCCAGATGGAATAACACGCCGATGTGTATTCGGAGATGAAGCTAGTAAAATTTTAAACCATTGTCACACAGGACCAACAGGAGGGCATTATGGGCCTCAACTAACAGCAAGAAAAGTTTATGATGCTGGATTCTATTGGCCTACAATTTACAAAGACGCACACCTTCTTTGCAAATCCTGTGATGCTTGTCAAAGGGCCGGAAAAATAAGTCAACGTGATGAAATGCCACAAAATGTCATTCAAGTATGTGAAGTATTTGACATTTGGGGTATTGACTTTATGGGTCCATTTCCAAAATCTCATAATAATCTCTATATTCTCGTAGCCATTGA
The DNA here is from genome assembly GCF_046630445.1 of Rutidosis leptorrhynchoides. Taxonomy (NCBI): domain Eukaryota; kingdom Viridiplantae; phylum Streptophyta; class Magnoliopsida; order Asterales; family Asteraceae; genus Rutidosis; species Rutidosis leptorrhynchoides. The sequence continues at coordinate 174,689,737 of NC_092333.1, forward strand.
TTATGTATCTAAATGGGCGGAAGCACAAGCTCTCCCAACTAACGATGCACGAGTTGTAGTCAACCTTTTAAAACGTCTTTTTGCAAGGTTTGGAACACCGAAAGCTTTAATAAGTGATCGGGGTACTCATTTCTGTAATAACCAACTTGAGAAAGTTCTCAAAAGATATGGAGTAACTCATAAAATCTCCACCGCATATCATCCACAAACAAGTGGACAAGTTGAAAATACCAACCGAGCTTTAAAACGTATTCTAGAGAAAATCGTAGGATCAAATCTGAAGGAATGGTCCATTAAATTGGAGGATGCACTCTGGGCTTTTAGAACAGCCTACAAAACTCCAATTGGAACCACACCTTTTAAACTCGTCTACAAAAAAGCATGTCATCTTCCAGTAGAAATTGAACACAAAGCATTTTGGGCTTTGAAGACATGTAATCTTGATTTACATGAAGCTGGACGTCTACGATTAAGTCAACTAAACGAATTAGAAGAATTAAGACATGAAGCATACGAAAATTCGTTAATCTATAAAGAAAGAACGAAGAAATGGCATGATAAAAGAATCAGAAGTTCAAAAGAATTTAAAGAAGGAGACAGAGTTCTTCTTTTCAATTCACGATTCAAGCTATTTCCTGGAAAATTGAAATCAAGATGGTCTGGACCATTCATAGTCAAAAGAGTTTTCCTATACGAAACAGTAGAATTAATAAATTCAAATGGAATTGAATTTAAAGTTAATGGTCACAGAGTTAAACATTACATAGATAGTCCAATGGAAGTTGACAATGAAGTTAATCACAATTTCGATACCACAGCTCACTAAGTGTGGGGAGAATCAAGTCTTTTAAAGGATAATATGTATTTCTGTTAGAGTTAGATTGTCTGTTTTCGTGTAGTTCTCAAAAATGGAACCCGAATGGTCTTTCCCTAGCAGACCCTAAAGAACTAGTCTTCTCCCCCCATTCTGAATTTTTATTTTTTTTAGGTTTTTACAAAATGAAGACTGCCTGTGAACTAAATCATGGTCTAATGCTACACGCTTTGATCACTAAACGTAATAATGACACACTTCCGAGTGAAATAGTATCAGTAATCAGAGAAAGATTGGACGGAGTAAGAAAAGAATCCAGATGCGAAGATAATAAGTTACAATTTGGTAAAGGAAAATCAAAATCCGCAGCGAAAAGAAGAGCACGACACCTTGAAAGATGTCACAAATGCGGAAAATGGTCACATGGAGGTAAATGAAATGTCCCGTTCTTATTGATTAAAAACGTTCCATATTAATTGATTTCGTTGCGAGGTTTAAACCTCTATATGAGACGTTTTTCAAAGACTGCATTCATTTTAAAACAAACCATAACCTTTATTTCATCAATAAAGGTTTAAAAAGCTTTACGTAGATTATCAAATAATGATAATCTAAAATATCATGTTTACACACGACCATTACATAATGGTTTACAATACAAATATGTTACAACAAAATAAGTTTCTTGAATGCAGTTTTTACACAATATCATACAAGCATGGACTCCAAATCTCGTCCTTATTTAAGTATGCGACAGCGGAAGCTCTTAATAATCACCTGAGAATAAACATGCTTAAAACGTCAACAAAAATGTTGGTGAGTTATAGGTTTAACCTATATATATCAAATCATAATAATAGACCACAAGATTTTATATTTCAATACACATCCCATACATAGAGATAAAAATCATTCATATGGTGAACACCTGGTAACCGACATTAACAAGATGCATATATAAGAATATCCCCATCATTCCGGGACACCCTTCGGATATGATATAAATTTCGAAGTACTAAAGCATCCGGTACTTTGGATGGGGCTTGTTGGGCCCGATAGATCTATCTTTAGGATTCGCGTCAATTAGGGTGTCTGTTCCCTAATTCTTAGATTACCAGACTTAATAAAAAGGAGCATATTCGATTTCGATAATTCAACCATAGAATGTAGTTTCACGTACTTGTGTCTATTTTGTAAATCATTTATAAAACCTGCATGTATTCTCATCCCAAAAATATTAGATTTTAAAAGTGGGACTATAACTCACTTTCACAGATTTTTACATCGTCGGGAAGTAAGACTTGGCCACTGTTGATTCACGAACCTATAACAATATATACATATATATTAAAGTATGTTCAAAATATATTTACAACACTTTTAATATATTTTGATGTTTTAAGTTTATTAAGTCAGCTGTCCTCGTTAGTAACCTATAACTAGTTGTCCACAGTTAGATGTACAGAAATAAATCGATAAATATTATCTTGAATCAATCCACGACCCAGTGTATACGTATCTCAGTATTGATCACAACTCAAACTATATATATTTTGGAATCAACCTCAACCCTGTATAGCTAACTCCAACATTCACATATAGAGTGTCTATGGTTGTTCCGAAATATATATAGATGTGTCGACATGATAGGTCGAAACATTGTATACGTGTCTATGGTATCTCAAGATTACATAATATACAATACAAGTTGATTAAGTTATGGTTGGAATAGATTTGTTACCAATTTTCACGTAGCTAAAATGAGAAAAATTATCCAATCTTGTTTTACCCGTAACTTCTTCATTTTAAATCCGTTTTGAGTGAATCAAATTGCTATGGTTTCATATTGAACTCTATTTTATGAATCTAAACAGAAAAGTATAGGTTTATAGTCGGAAAAATAAGTTACAAGTCGTTTTTGTAAAGGTAGTCATTTCAGTCGAAAGAACGACGTCTAGATGACCATTTTAGAAAACATACTTCCACTTTGAGTTTAACCATAATTTTTGGATATAGTTTCATGTTCATAATAAAAATCATTTTCTCAGAATTACAACTTTTAAATCAAAGTTTATCATAGTTTTTAATTAACTAACCCAAATTAGCTCGCGGTGTTACTACGACGGCGTAAATCCGGTTTTACGGTGTTTTTCGTGTTTCCAGTACCTACATGGAAAAGTTCGGGTCACTACAGTACCTACCCGTTAAATAAATTTCGTCCCGAAATTTTAAGCTGTTGAAGGTGTTGACGAATCTTCTGGAAATAGATGCGGGTATTTCTTCTTCATCTGATCTTCACGCTCCCAGGTGAACTCGGGTCCTCTACGAGCATTCCATCAAACCTTAACAATTGGTATCTTGTTTTGCTTAAGTCTTTTAACCTCACGATCCATTATTTCGACGGGTTCTTCGATGAATTGAAGTTTTTCGTTGATTTGGATTTCATCTAACGGAATAGTGAGATCTTCTTTAGCAAAACATTTCTTCAAATTCGAGACGTGGAAAGTGTTATGTACAGCCGCGAGTTGTTGAGGTAACTCAAGTCGGTAAGCTACTGGTCCGACACGATCAATAATCTTGAATGGTCCAATATACCTTGGATTTAATTTCCCTCGTTTACCAAATCGAACAACTCCTTTCCAAGGTGCTACTTTAAGCATGACCATCTCTCCAATTTCAAATTCTATATCTTTTCTTTTAATGTCAGCGTAGCTCTTTTGTCAACTTTGGGCGGTTTTCAACCGTTGTTGAATTTGGATGATCTTCTCGGTAGTTTCTTGTATAATCTCCGGACCCGTAATTTGTCTATCCCCCACTTCACTCCAACAAATCGGAGACCTGCACTTTCTACCATAAAGTGCTTCAAACGGCGCCATCTCAATGCTTGAATGGTAGCTATTGTTGTAGGAAAATTCTGCTAACGGTAGATGTCGATCCCAACTGTTTCCGAAATCAATAACACATGCTCGTAGCATGTCTTCAAGCGTTTGTATCGTCCTTTCGCTATGCCCATCAGTTTATGGATGATAGGCAGTACTCATGTCTAGACGAGTTATTAATGCTTGCTGTAATGTCTGCCAGAATCTTGAAATAAATCTGCCATCCCTATCAGAGATAATAGAGATTGGTATTCCATGTCTGGAGATGACTTCCTTCAAATACAGTCATGCTAACTTCTCCATCTTGTCATCTTCTCTTATTGGCAGGAAATGTGCTGATTTGGTGAGACGATCAACTATTACCCAAATAGTATCAAAACCACTTGCAGTCCTTGGCAATTTAGTGATGAAATCCATGGTAATGTTTTCCCATTTCCATTCCGGGATTTCGGGTTGTTGAAGTAGACCTGATGGTTTCTGATGCTCAGCTTTGACCTTAGAACACGTCAAACATTCTCCTACGTATTTAGCAACATCGGATTTCATACCCGGCCACCAAAAATGTTTCTTGAGATCCTTGTACATCTTCCCCGTTCCAGGATGTATTGAGTATCTGGTTTTATGAGCTTCTCTAAGTACCATTTCTCTCATATCTCCAAATTTTGGTACCCAAATCCTTTCAGCCCTATACCGGGTTCCGTCTTCCCGAATATTTAGATGCTGCTCCGATCCTTTGGGTATTTCATCCTTTAAATTTCCTTCTTTTAAAACTCCTTGTTGCGCCTCCTTTATTTGAGTAGTAAGGTTATTATGAATCATTATATTCATAAATTTTACTCGAATGGGTTCTCTGTCCTTCCTGCTCAAGGCATCGGCTACCACATTTGCCTTCCCCGGGTGGTAACGAATCTCAAAGTCGTAATCATTCAATAATTCAATCCACCTACGCTGCCTCATATTCAGTTGTTTCTGATTAAATATGTGTTGAAGACTTTTGTGGTCGGTATATATAATACTTTTGACCCCATATAAGTAGTGCCTCCAAGTCTTTAATGCAAAAACAACCGCGCCTAATTCCAAATCATGCGTCGTATAATTTTGTTCGTGAATCTTCAATTGTCTAGACGCATAAGCAATCACCTTCGTTCGTTGCATTAATACACAACCGATACCTTGCTTTGATGCGTCACAATAAATCACAAAATCATCATTCCCTTCAGGCAATGACAATATAGGTGTCGTAGTTAGCTTTTTCTTCAATAACTGAAACGCTTTCTCTTGTTCATCATTCCATTCAAATTTCTTCCCTTTATGCGTTAATGCAGTCAAGGGTTTTGCTATTCTGGAAAAGTCTTGGATGAACCTTCTGTAGTAACCAGCTAGTCCTAAAAACTGGCGTATGTGTTTCGGAATTTTCGGGGTTTCCCACTTTTCAACAGTTTCTATCTTTGCCGGATCCACCTTAATACCTTCTTTGTTCACTATGTGACCGAGGAATTGAACTTCTTCCAACCAAAATGCACACTTTGAAAACTTAGCGTACAATTCTTCCTTCCTCAATACTTCTAACACCTTTCTCAAATGTTCACCGTGTTCTTGGTCATTCTTTGAGTAAATAAGTATGTCATCAATGAAAACAATGACAAACTTGTCAAGGTATGGTCCACACACTCGGTTCATAAGGTCCATGAACACAGCTGGTGCATTAGTTAAACCAAACGGCATGACCATAAACTCCTAATGACCGTAACGTGTTCTGAAAGCAGTCTTTGGAATATCATCTTCTTTCACCCGCATTTGATGATACCCGGAACGTAAGTCAATCTTTGAATAAACAGACGAGCCTTGTAGTTGATCAAATAAGTCGTCGATTCTCGATAGTGGGTAGCGGTTCTTGATGGTAAGTTTGTTCAACTCTCGGTAGTCGATACACAACCTGAATGTACCATCTTTCTTCTTGACAAACAAAACAGGAGCTCCCCACGGTGATGTGCTTGGTCGAATGAAACCACGCTCTAAAAGTTCTTGTAATTGGCTTTGCAGTTCTTTCATCTCGCTGGGTGCGAGTCTGTAAGGAGCACGAGCTATTGGTGCAGCTCCTGGTACAAGATCTATTTGAAATTCAACGGATCGATGTGGGGGTAATCCTGGTAATTCTTTCGGAAATACATCAGGAAATTCTTTTGCAATGGGAACATCATTGATGCTCTTTTCTTCAGTTTGTACTTTCTCGACGTGTGCTAGAACAGCATAGCAACCTTTTCTTATTAGTTTTTGTGCCTTCAAATTACTAATAAGATGTAGCTTCGTGTTGCCCTTTTCTCCGTACACCATTAAGGGTTTTCCTTTTTCTCGTATAATGCGAATTGCATTTTTGTAACAAACGATCTCTGCTTTCACTTCTTTCAACCAGTCCATACCGATTATCACATCAAAACTCCCTAACTCTACTGGTATCAAATCAATCTTAAATGTTTCGCTAACCAGTTTAATTTCTCGATTCCGACATATATTATCTGCTGAAATTAATTTACCATTTGCTAATTCGAGTAAAAATTTACTATCCAAAGGCGTCAATGGACAACTTAATTTAGCACAAAAATCACTACTCATATAGCTTCTATCCGCACCTGAATCAAATAAAACGTAAGCAGATTTATTGTCAATAAGAAACATACCCGTAACAAGCTCCGGGTCTTCCTGTGCCTCTGTCGCATTAATATTGAAAACTCTTCCGCGGCCTTGTCCATTCGTGTTCTCCTGGTTCTGGCAATTTCTAATAATGTGGCCCGGTTTTCCACATTTATAACAAACTACATTGGCATAACTTGCTCCGACACTACTTGCTCCACCATTACTCGTTCCGACACCATTTGTTCCTTTCGTTCTATTAACTCCTGGTCCGTAGACCTCACACTTCGCCGCGCTATGACCATTTCTTTTACACTTGTTGCAAAATTTGGTGCAGAACCCCGAGTGATACTTTTCACACCTTTGGCATAGCTGCTTCTGATTGTTGTTGTTGTTGCGGTTATTATTATTGTTGGGATGATTGTTGTAGTTGCTGTTGTTGTTGTTGTTGTTGTTGTTGGGCCGTTTGTTGTAGTTGCGATTGATGTTGCGATTGTTGGGATAATTGTTGCGATTATTGTTGTAATTGCTTTTATTTTTGTATTGGTGATTCTTATCACCGTTTTCCTCCCACTTTCTTTTGACTTGCTTCACATTGGCCTCTTCAGCAGTCTGTTCTTTAATTCTTTCTTCAATCTGGTTCACTAGTTTATGAGCCATTCTACATGCCTGTTGTATGGAGGCGGGCTCGTGTGAACTTATATCTTCTTGGATTCTTTCCGGTAATCCTTTCACAAACGCGTCGATCTTCTCTTCCTCATCTTAGAATGCTCCCGGACAAAATAGGCACAATTCTGTGAATCGTCTTTCGTACGTGGTAATATCAAATCCTTGGGTTCGTAACCCTCTAAGTTCTGTCTTGAGCTTATTGACCTTGGTTCTGGGACGGTACTTCTCGTTCATCAAGTGCTTGAATACTGACCACGGTAGTGCGTACGCATCGTCTTGTCCCACTTGCTCTAGATAGGTATTCCACCATGTTAACGCAGAACCTGTGAAGGTATGCATAGCGTACTTCACTTTGTCCTCTTCAGTACACTTACTTATGGCAAACACCGATTCGACCTTCTCGGTCCACCGTTTCAATCCGATCGGTCCTTTGGTTCCATCAAATTCCAAAGGTTTGCAGGCAGTGAATTCTTTGTAGGTGCATCCTACACGATTTCTTGTACTGCTAGATCCAAGGTTATTGTTGGTATGTAGCGCAGCCTGTACTGAGGCTATGTTTGAAGCTAGAAAAGTACGGAATTCCTCTTCATTCATATTCACGGTGTGTCGAGTAGTCGGTGCCATTTCCTTCAAAATAGTCAAATGGAACAAGTTAATCATACAGAATATTAAGAGTAGTTAATAGTATTTCGTAGCATAATATGAACTCATTTATAAAAGCTTTTTCTTCATATTAGCGTTTTATAAGTTTAAATTCGGGTAGTACCTACCCGTTAAGTTCATACTTAGTAGCTAATATACAATTCAACTACTACAATTCTATATGAAAAACTGATTATAATAATATTTCGCATTCAAACTTTTACACAATATTTTACAAACTTACAATACCGCTTATTTTACATATAGCATGAAATATAGCACACAATAAATTTGATACAAGATGGTTGTGAAGATAATTCTAGCTAGTACACAAGTCGTTCAGCAAAGCCAATAAAGACACGTAATTCATACGTCCAGAAACAAGTCATGCATTCTGGTTTTACTAGGATTACTTCCCATCCTTGGTCTTGTGGAACATAATTGTTATGGCCGTTGATAAGACAGCGTGTTGTAACGTCGTCAAAGGGACGAGGGTTACGTAATGTCCAACAGTCCCGTAACAATCTAAAAACCTCATTTCTTACCCCAATTACCGACTCCATCACTTGTGGGAACGTTTTGTTTAATAGTTGTAGCCCGATGTTCTTGTTCTCACTTTGGTGAGAAGCGAACATTACTAATCCGTAAGCATAACATGCTTCTTTATGTTGCATGTTAGCCGCCTTTTCTAAATCACGAAGTCCAATATTCGGATATATTGAGTCAAAATAATTTCTTAACCCATTGCGTAAAATAGCATTTGGGTTCCCCGCAATATATGCGTCAAAGTAAACACATCGTAACTTATGGATTTCCCAATGTGATATCCCCCATCTTTCGAACGAAAGCCTTTTATAAACCAAGGCATTCTTGGAACGTTCTTCGAATGTCTTACAAACTGATCTCGCCTTAAATAGTTGTGCCGAAGAATTCTGACCGACTCTAGACAAGATTTCATCAATCATGTCTCCGGGTAGGTCTCTTAAAATATTGGGTTGTCTATCCATTTTGTGTTTTTATACTGTAAAATAGACAAGAGTTAGATTCATAAAAAAAATACTTATTAATACAAGCAATTTTTACATATATCATAAAGCATAAGCACACTATATTACATATATTACACCACACGAATACAACTATCTTATTCCGACTCGCTTGTTTCTTCTTCTTCGGTTTTGGTTCGTTTTGCCAAGTTTCTAGGGATATATGATGTTTCCCTAATACGAGCCATAATTTTCCACATTGGTTTAGAAAAAACCTGGTGGTTTAGAGGTTCCCGGGTCATTGTTACAACTTAAGGACTTCGGGGGTTGACGATGAAATGTCCCGTTCTTATTGATTAAAAACGTTCCATATTAATTGATTTCGTTGCGAGGTTTTGACCTCTATATGAGACGTTTTTCAAAGACTGCATTCATTTTTAAACAAACCATAACCTTTATTTCATCAATAAAGGTTTAAAAAGCTTTACGTAGATTATCAAATAATGATAATCTAAAATATCCTGTTTACACACGACCATTACATAATGGTTTACAATACAAATATGTTACAACAAAATAAGTTTCTTGAATGCAGTTTTTACACAATATCATACAAGCATGGACTCCAAATCTTGTCCTTATTTAAGTATGCGACAGCGGAAGCTCTTAATAATCACCTGAGAATAAACATGCTTAAAACGTCAACAAAAATGTTGGTGAGTTATAGGTTTAACCTATATATATCAAATCGTAACAATAGACCACAAGATTTCATATTTCAATACATATCCCATACATAGAGATAAAAATCATTCATATGGTGAACACCTGGTAACCGACAATAACAAGATGCATATATAAGAATATCCCCATCATTCCGGGACACCCTTCGGATATGATATAAATTTCGAAGTACTAAAGCATCCGGTACTTTGGATGGGGTTTGTTAGGCCCAATAGATCTATCTTTAGGATTCGCGTCAATTAGGGTGTCTGTTCCCTAATTCTTAGATTACCAGACTTAATAAAAAGGGGCATATTCGATTTCGATAATTCAACCATAGAATGTAGTTTCACGTACTTGTGTCTATTTTGTAAATCATTTATAAAACCTGCATGTATTCTCATCCCAAAAATATTAGATTTTAAAAGTGGGACTATAACTCACTTTCACAGATTTTTACTTCGTCGGGAAGTAAGACTTGGCCACTGGTTGATTCACGAACCTATAACAATATATACATATATATCAAAGTATGTTCAAAATATATTTACAACACTTTTAATATATTTTGATGTTTTAAGTTTATTAAGTCAGCTGTCCTCGTTAGTAACCTACAACTAGTTGTCCACAGTTAGATGTACAGAAATAAATCAATAAATATTATCTTGAATCAATCCACGACCCAGTGTATACGTATCTCAGTATTGATCACAACTCAAACTATATATATTTTGGAATCAACCTCAACCCTGTATAGCTAACTCCAACATTCACATATAGAGTGTCTATGGTTGTTCCGAAATATATATAGATGTGTCGACATGATAGGTCGAAACATTGTATACGTGTCTATGGTATCTCAAGATTACATAATATATAATACAAGTTGATTAAGTTATGGTTGGAATAGATTTGTTACCAATTTTCACGTAGCTAAAATGAGAAAAATTATCCAATCTTGTTTTACCCATAACTTCTTCATTTTAAATCCGTTTTGAGTGAATCAAATTGCTATGGTTTCATATTGAACTCTATTTTATGAATCTAAACAAAAAAAGTATAGGTTTCTAGTCGGAAAAATAAGTTACAAGTCGTTTTTGTAAAGGTAGTCATTTCAGTCGAAAAACGACGTTTAGATGACCATTTTAGAAAACATACTTCCATTTTGAGTTTAACCATAATTTTTGGATATAGTTTCATGTTCATAATAAAAATCATTTTCTCAGAATAACAACTTTTAAATCAAAGTTTATCATAGTTTTTAATTAACTAACCCAAAACAGCCCGCGGTGTTACTGCGACGGCGTAAATCCGGTTTTACGGTGTTTTTCGTGTTTCCAGGTTTTAAATCATTAAGTTAGCATATCATATAGATATAGAACATGTGTTTAGTTGATTTTAAAAGTCAAGTTAGAAGGATTAACTTTTGTTTGCGAACAAGTTTAGAATTAACTAAACTATGTTCTAGTGATTACAAGTTTAAACCTTCGAATAAGATAGCTTTATATGTATGAATCGAATGATGTTATGAACATCATTACTACCTTAAGTTCCTTGGATGAACCTACTGGAAAAGAGAAAAATGGATCTAGCTTCAATGGATCCTTGGATGGCTCAAAGTTCTTGAAGCAAAATCATGACACGAAAACAAGTTCAAGTAAGATCATCACTTGAAATAAGATTGTTATAGTTATAGAAATTGAACCAAAATTTGAATATGATTATTACCTTGTATTAGAATGATAACCTACTGTAAGAAACAAAGATTTCTTGAGGTTGGATGATCACCTTACAAGATTGGAAGTGAGCTAGCAAACTTGAAAGTATTCTTGATTTTATGAAACTAGAACTTTTGGAATTTATGAAGAACACTTAGAACTTGAAGATAGAACTTGAGAGAGTTCAATTAGATGAAGAAAATTGAAGAATGAAAGTGTTTGTAGGTGTTTTTGGTCGTTGGTGTATGGATTAGATATAAAGGATATGTAATTTTGTTTTCATGTAAATAAGTCATGAATGATTACTCATATTTTTGTAATCTTATGAGATATTTCATGCTAGTTGCCAAATGATGGTTCCCACATGTGTTAGGTGACTCACATGGGCTGCTAAGAGCTGATCATTGGAGTGTATATACCAATAGTACATACATCTAAAAGCTGTGTGTTGTACGAGTACGAATACGGGTGCATACGAGTAGAATTGTTGATGAAACTGAACGAGAATGTAATTGTAAGCATTTTTGTTAAGTAGAAGTATTTTGATAAGTGTATTGAAGTCTTTCAAAAGTGTATAAATACATATTAAAACACTACATGTATATACATTTTAACTGAGTCGTTAAGTCATCGTTAGTCGTTACATGTAAGTGTTGTTTTGAAACCTTTAGGTTAACGATCTTGTTAAATGTTGTTAACCCAATGTTTATAATAACAAAAGAGATTTTAAATTATTATATTATCATGATATTATGATGTACGAATATCTCTTAATATGATATATATACATTAAATGTCGTTACAACGATAAACGTTACATATATGTCTCGTTTCAAAATCATTAAGTTAGTAGTCTTGTTTTTACATATGTAGTTCATTGTTAATATAATTAATGATATGTTTACTTATCATAATATCATGTTAACTATATATATAACCATATATATGTCATCATATAGTTTTTTTACAAGTTTTAACGTTCGTGAATCACCGGTCAACTTGGGTGGTCAATTGTCTATATGAAACCTATTTCAATTAATCAAGTCTTAACAAGTTTGATTGCTTAACATGTTGGAAACATTTAATCATGTAAACATCAATCTCAATTAATATATATAAACATGGAAAAGTTCGGGTCACTACAGTACCTACCCGTTAAATAAATTTCGTCTCGAAATTTTAAGCTGTTGAAGGTGTTGACGAATCTTCTGGAAATAGATGCGGGTATTTCTTCTTCATCTGATCTTCACGCTCCCAGGTGAACTCGGGTCCTCTACGAGCATTCCATCGAACCTTAACAATTGGTATCTTGTTTTGCTTAAGTCTTTTAACCTCACGATCCATTATTTCGACGGGTTCTTCGATGAATTGGAGTTTTTCGTTGATTTGGATTTCATCTAACGGAATAGTGAGATCTTCTTTAGCAAAACATTTCTTCAAATTCGAGACGTGGAAAGTGTTATGTACAGCCGCGAGTTGTTGAGGTAACTCAAGTCGGTAAGCTACTGGTCCGACACGATCAATAATCTTGAATGGTCCAATATACCTTGGATTTAATTTCCCTCGTTTACCAAATCGAACAACGCCTTTCCAAGGTGAAACTTTAAGCATGACCATCTCTCCAATTTCAAATTCTATATCTTTTCTTTTAATGTCAGCGTAGCTCTTTTGTCGACTTTGGGCGGTTTTCAACCGTTATTGAATTTGGATGATCTTCTCGGTAGTTTCTTGTATAATCTCCGGACCCGTAATCTGTCTATCCCCCACCTCGCTCCAACAAATCGGAGACCTGCACTTTCTACCATAAAGTGCTTCAAACGGCGCCATCTCAATGCTTGAATGGTAGCTGTTGTTGTAGGAAAATTCTGCTAACGGTAGATGTCGATCCCAACTGTTTCCGAAATCCATAACACATGCTCGTAGCATGTCTTCAAGCGTTTGTATCGTCCTTTCGCTCTGCCCATCAGTTTGTGGATGATAGGCAGTACTCATGTCTAGACGAGTTCCTAATGCTTGCTGTAATGTCTGCCAGAATCTTGAAATAAATCTGCCATCCCTATCAGAGATAATAGAGATTGGTATTCCATGTCTGGAGACGACTTCCTTCAAATACAGTCGTGCTAACTTCTCCATCTTGTCATCTTCTCTTATTGGTAGGAAGTGTGCTGATTTGGTGAGACGATCAACTATTACCCAAATAGTATCAAAACCACTTGCAGTCTTTGGCAATTTAGTGATGAAATCCATGGTAATGTTTTCCCATTTCCATTCCGGGATTTCGGGTTGTTGAAGTAGACCTGATGGTTTCTGATGCTCAGCTTTGACCTTAGAACACGTCAAACATTCTCCTACGTATTTAGCAACATCGGCTTTCATACCCGGCCACCAAAAATGTTTCTTGAGATCCTTGTACATCTTCCCCGTTCCAGGATGTATTGAGTATCTGGTTTTATGAGCTTCTCTAAGTACCATTTCTCTCATATCTCCAAATTTTGGTACCCAAATCCTTTCAGCCCTATACCGGGTTCCGTCTTCCCGAATATTAAGATGCTTCTCCGATCCTTTGGGTATTTCATCCTTTAAATTTCCCTCTTTTAAAACTCCTTGTTGCGCCTCCTTTATTTGAGTAGTAATGTTATTATGAATCATTATATTCATAGATTTTACTCGAATGGGTTCTCTATCCTTCCTGCTCAAGGCATCGGCTACCACATTTGCCTTCCCCGGGTGGTAACGAATCTCAAAATCGTAATCATTCAATAATTCAATCCACCTACGCTGCCTCATATTCAGTTGTTTCTGATTAAATATGTGTTGAAGACTTTTGTGGTCGGTATATATAATACTTTTGACCCCATATAAGTAGTGCCTCCAAGTCTTTAATGCAAAAACAACCGCGCCTAATTCCAAATCATGCGTCGTATAATTTTGTTCGTGAATCTTCAATTGTCTAGACGCATAAGCAATCACCTTCATTCGTTGCATTAATACACAACCGAGACCTTGCTTTGATGCGTCACAATAAATCACAAAATCATCATTCCCTTCAGGCAATGACAATATAGGTGCCGTAGTTAGCTTTTTCTTCAATAACTGAAACGCTTTCTCTTGTTCATCATTCCATTCAAATTTCTTCCCTTTATGCGTTAATGCAGTCAAGGGTTTTGCTATTCTGGAAAAGTCTTGGATGAACCTTCTGTAGTAACCAGCTAGTCCTAAAAACTGGCGTATGTGTTTCGGAGTTTTCGGGGTTTCCCACTTTTCAACAGTTTCTATCTTTGCCGGATCCACCTTAATACCTTCTTTGTTCACTATGTGACCGAGGAATTGAACTTCTTCCAACCAAAATGCACACTTTGAAAACTTAGCGTACAATTCTTCCTTCCTCAATACTTCTAACACCTTTCTCAAATGTTCACCGTGTTCTTGGTCATTCTTTGAGTAAATAAGTATGTCATCAATGAAAACAATGACAAACTTGTCAAGGTATGGTCCACACACTCGGTTCATAAGGTCCATGAACACAGCTGGTGCATTAGTTAAACCAAACGGCATGACCATAAACTCGTAATGACCGTAACGTGTTCTGAAAGCAGTCTTTGGAATATCATCTTCTTTCACCCGCATTTGATGATACCCGGAACGTAAGTCAATCTTTGAATAAACAGACGAGCCTTGTAGTTGATCAAATAAGTCGTCGATTCTCGGTAGTGGGTAGCGGTTCTTGATGGTAAGTTTGTTCAACTCTCGGTAGTCGATACACAACCTGAATGTACCATCTTTCTTCTTGACAAACAAAACAGGAGCTCCCCACGGTGATGTGCTTGGTCGAATGAAACCACGCTCTAAAAGTTCTTGTAATTGGCTTTGCAGTTCTTTCATCTCGCTGGGTGCGAGTCTGTAAGGAGCACGAGCTATTGGTGCAGCTCCTGGTACAAGATCTATTTGAAATTCAACGGATCGATGTGGGGGTAATCCCGGTAATTCTTTCGGAAATACATCGGGAAATTCTTTTGCAATGGGAACATCATTGATGCTCTTTTCTTCAGTTTGTACTTTCTCGACATGTGCTAGAACAGCATAGCAACCTTTTCTTATTAGTTTTTGTGCCTTCAAATTACTAATAAGATGTAGCTTCGTGTTGCCCTTTTCTCCGTACACCATTAAGGGTTTTCCTTTTTCTCGTATAATGCGAATTGCATTTTTGTAACAAACGATCTCCGCTTTCACTTCTTTCAACCAGTCCATACCGATTATCACATCAAAACTCCCTAACTCTACTGGTATCAAATCAATCTTAAATGTTTCGCTAACCAGTTTAATTTCTCGATTCCGACATATATTATCTGCTGAAATTAATTTACCATTTGCTAATTCGAGTAAAAATTTACTATCCAAAGGCGTCAATGGACAACTTAATTTAGCACAAAAATCTCTACTCATATAGCTTCTATCCGCACCCGAATCAAATAAAACGTAAGCAGATTTATTGTCAATAAGAAACGTACCCGTAACAAGCTCCGGGTCTTCCTGTGCCTCTACCGCATTAATATTGAAAACTCTTCCACGGCCTTGTCCATTCGTGTTCTCCTGGTTCGGGCAATTTCTAATAATGTGGCCTGGTTTTCCACATTTATAACAAACTACATTGGCATAACTTGCTCCGACACTACTTGCTCCGCCATTACTCGTTCCGACACCATTTGTTCCTTTCGTTCTATTAACCCCTGGTCCGTAGACCTCACACTTCACCGCGCTATGACCATTTCTTTTACACTTGTTGCAAAATTTGGTGCAGAACCCCGAGTGATTCTTTTCACACCTTTGGCATAGTTGCTTCTGATTGTTGTTGTTGTTGCGGTTATTATTGTTGTTGGGATGATTGTTGTAGTTGCTGTTGTTGTTGTTGTTGTTGTTGTTGTTGTTGTTGTTGTTGTTGTTGGGCCGTTTGTTGTAGTTGCGATTGATGTTGCGATTGTTGGGATAATTGTTGCGATTATTGTTGTAATTGCTGTTGTTGTTGTATTGGTGATTCTTATCACCGTTTTCCTCCCACTTTCTTTTGACTTGCTTCACATTGGCCTCTTCAGCAGTCTGTTCTTTAATTCTTTCTTCAATCTGGTTCACTAGTTTGTGAGCCATTCTACATGCCTGTTGTATGGAGGCGGGCTCGTGTGAACTTATATCTTCTTGGATTCTTTCCGGTAATCCTTTCACAAACGCGTCGATCTTCTCTTCCTCATCTTCGAATGCTCCCGGACACAATAGGCACAATTCTGTGAATCGTCTTTCGTACGTGGTAATATCAAATCCTTGGGTTCGTAACCCTCTAAGTTCTGTCTTGAGCTTATTGACCTCGGTTCTGGGACGGTACTTCTCGTTCATCAAGTGCTTGAATGCTGACCACGGTAGTGCGTACGCATCATCTTGTCCTACTTGCTCTAGATAGGTATTCCACCATGTTAACGCAGAACCTGTGAAGGTATGCGTAGCGTACTTCACTTTGTCCTCTTCAGTACACTTACTTATGGCAAACACCGATTCAACCTTCTCGGTCCACCGTTTCAATCCGATCGGTCCTTCGGTTCCATCAAATTCCAAAGGTTTGCAGGCAGTGAATTCTTTGTAGGTGCATCCTACACGATTTCCTGTACTGCTAGATCCAAGGTTATTGTTGGTATGTAGCGCAGCCTGTACTGCGGCTATGTTTGAAGCTAGAAAAGTACGGAATTCCTCTTCATTCATATTCACGGTGTGTCGAGTAGTTGGTGCCATTTCCTTCAAAATAGTTAAATGGAACAAGTTAATCATACAGAATATTAAGAGTAGTTAATAGTATTTCGTAGCATAATATGAACTCATTTATAAAAGCTTTTTCTTCATATTAGCGTTTTATAAGTTTAAATTCGGGTAGTACCTACCCGTTAAGTTCATACTTAGTAGCTAATATACAATTCAACTACTACAATTCTATATGAAAAACTGATTATAATAATATTTCGCATTCAAACTTTTATACAATATTTTACAAACTTACAATACCGCTTATTTTACATAAAGCATGAAATATAGCACACAATAACTTTGATACAAGATAGTTGTGAAGACAATTCTAGCTAGTACACAAGTCGTTCAGCAAAGGCAATAAAGACACGTAATTCATACGTCCAGAAACAAGTCATGCATTCTGGTTTTACTAGGACTACTTCCCATCCTTGGTCTTGTGCAACATAACCGTTATGGCCGTTGATAAGACAGCGTGTTGTAACGTCATCAAAGGGACGAGGGTTACGTAATGTCCAACAGTCCCGTAATAATCTAAAAACCTCATTTCTTACCCCAATTACCGACTCCGTCACTTGTGGAAACGTTTTGTTTAATAGTTGTAGCCCGATGTTCTTGTTCTCACTTTGGTGAGAAGCGAACATTACTAATCCGTAAGCATAACATGCTTCTTTATGTTGCATGTTAGCCGCTTTTTCTAAATCACGAAGTCCAATATTCGGATATATTGAGTCAAAATAATTTCTTAACCCGTTGCGTAAAATAGCATTTGGGTTCCCCGCAATATATGCGTCAAAGTAAACACATCGTAACTTATGGGTTTCCCAATGTGATATCCCCCATCTTTCAAACGAAAGTCTCTTATAAACCAAGACATTCTTGGAACGTTCTTCGAATGTCTTACAAACTGATCTCGCCTTAAATAGTTGTGCCGAAGAATTCTGGCCGACTCTAGACAAGATTTCATCAATCATGTCTCCGGGTAGGTCTCTTAAAATATTGGGTTGTCTATCCATTTTGTGTTTTTAAACTGTAAAATAGACAAGAGTTAGATTCATAAAAAAAATACTTATTAATACAAGCAATTTTTACATATATCATAAAGCATAAGAACACTATATTCCATATATTACACCACACGAATACAACTATCTTATTCCGACTCGCTCGTTTCTTCTTCTTCGGTTTTGGTTCGTTTTGCCAAGTTTCTAGGGATATATGATGTTCCCCTAATACGAGCCGTCGTTGTCCACATTGGTTTAGAAAAACCTGGTGGTTTAGAGGTTCCCGGGTCATTGTTACAACTTAAGGACTTCGGGGGTTGACGATACATATAAAGTTCATCGGGGTTGGAATTAGATTTCTCTATTTTTATGCCCTTTCCCTTATTATTTTCTTTTGCCTTTTTAAATTCAGTTGGGGTAATTTCTATAACATCATCGGAATTCTCGTCGGAATCCGATTCATCGGAGAATTGGTAATCCTCCCAATATTTTGCTTCCTTGGCGGAAACACCATTGACCATAATTAACTTTGGTCGGTTGGTTGAGGATTTTCTTTTACTTAACCGTTTTATTATTTCCCCCACTGGTTCTATTTCTTCATCCGGTTCCGATTCTTCTTCCGGTTCCGATTCTTCTTCCGGTTCCGACTCTTCTTCCGGTTCCTCTTCGGGAACTTGTGAATCAGTCCACAAATCATTCCAATTTACATTTGACTCTTCATTATTATTAGGTGAGTCAATGGGACTTGTTCTAGAGGTAGACATCTATCACATAATATCAAACACGTTAAGAGATTAATATATCACATAATATTCATATGTTAAAAATATATAGTTTCCAACAAAAATGTTAAGCAATCATTTTTAAAGAAAACACGGTCGAAGTCCAGACTCACTAATGCATCCTAACAAACTCGATAAGACACACTAATGCAAATTTTCTGGTTCTCTAAGACCAACGCTCGGATACCAACTGAAATGTCCCGTTCTTATTGATTAAAAACGTTCCATATTAATTGATTTCGTTGTTGGTTTTGACCTCTATATGAGACGTTTTTCAAAGACTGCATTCATTTTTAAACAAACCATAACCTTTATTTCATCAATAAAGGTTTAAAAAGCTTTACGTAGATTATCAAATAATGATAATCTAAAATATCCTGTTTACACACGACCATTACATAATGGTTTACAATACAAATATGTTACAACAAAATAAGTTTCTTGAATGCAGTTTTTACACAATATCATACAAGCATGGACTCCAAATCTTGTCCTTATTTAAGTATGCGACAGCGGAAGCTCTTAATAATCACCTGAGAATAAACATGCTTAAAACGTCAACAAAAATGTTGGTGAGTTATAGGTTTAACCTATATATATCAAATCGTAACAATAGACCACAAGATTTCATATTTCAATACATATCCCATACATAGAGATAAAAATCATTCATATGGTGAACACCTGGTAACCGACAATAACAAGATGCATATATAAGAATATCCCCATCATTCCGGGACACCCTTCGGATATGATATAAATTTCGAAGTACTAAAGCATCCGGTACTTTGGATGGGGTTTGTTAGGCCCAATAGATCTATCTTTAGGATTCGCGTCAATTAGGGTGTCTGTTCCCTAATTCTTAGATTACCAGACTTAATAAAAAGGGGCATATTCGATTTCGATAATTCAACCATAGAATGTAGTTTCACGTACTTGTGTCTATTTTGTAAATCATTTATAAAACCTGCATGTATTCTCATCCCAAAAATATTAGATTTTAAAAGTGGGACTATAACTCACTTTCACAGATTTTTACTTCGTCGGGAAGTAAGACTTGGCCACTGGTTGATTCACGAACCTATAACAATATATACATATATATCAAAGTATGTTCAAAATATATTTACAACACTTTTAATATATTTTGATGTTTTAAGTTTATTAAGTCAGCTGTCCTCGTTAGTAACCTACAACTAGTTGTCCACAGTTAGATGTACAGAAATAAATCAATAAATATTATCTTGAATCAATCCACGACCCAGTGTATACGTATCTCAGTATTGATCACAACTCAAACTATATATATTTTGGAATCAACCTCAACCCTGTATAGCTAACTCCAACATTCACATATAGAGTGTCTATGGTTGTTCCGAAATATATATAGATGTGTCGACATGATAGGTCGAAACATTGTATACGTGTCTATGGTATCTCAAGATTACATAATATATAATACAAGTTGATTAAGTTATGGTTGGAATAGATTTGTTACCAATTTTCACGTAGCTAAAATGAGAAAAATTATCCAATCTTGTTTTACCCATAACTTCTTCATTTTAAATCCGTTTTGAGTGAATCAAATTGCTATGGTTTCATATTGAACTCTATTTTATGAATCTAAACAAAAAAAGTATAGGTTTCTAGTCGGAAAAATAAGTTACAAGTCGTTTTTGTAAAGGTAGTCATTTCAGTCGAAAAACGACGTTTAGATGACCATTTTAGAAAACATACTTCCATTTTGAGTTTAACCATAATTTTTGGATATAGTTTCATGTTCATAATAAAAATCATTTTCTCAGAATAACAACTTTTAAATCAAAGTTTATCATAGTTTTTAATTAACTAACCCAAAACAGCCCGCGGTGTTACTGCGACGGCGTAAATCCGGTTTTACGGTGTTTTTCGTGTTTCCAGGTTTTAAATCATTAAGTTAGCATATCATATAGATATAGAACATGTGTTTAGTTGATTTTAAAAGTCAAGTTAGAAGGATTAACTTTTGTTTGCGAACAAGTTTAGAATTAACTAAACTATGTTCTAGTGATTACAAGTTTAAACCTTCGAATAAGATAGCTTTATATGTATGAATCGAATGATGTTATGAACATCATTACTACCTTAAGTTCCTTGGATGAACCTACTGGAAAAGAGAAAAATGGATCTAGCTTCAATGGATCCTTGGATGGCTCAAAGTTCTTGAAGCAAAATCATGACACGAAAACAAGTTCAAGTAAGATCATCACTTGAAATAAGATTGTTATAGTTATAGAAATTGAACCAAAATTTGAATATGATTATTACCTTGTATTAGAATGATAACCTACTGTAAGAAACAAAGATTTCTTGAGGTTGGATGATCACCTTACAAGATTGGAAGTGAGCTAGCAAACTTGAAAGTATTCTTGATTTTATGAAACTAGAACTTTTGGAATTTATGAAGAACACTTAGAACTTGAAGATAGAACTTGAGAGAGTTCAATTAGATGAAGAAAATTGAAGAATGAAAGTGTTTGTAGGTGTTTTTGGTCGTTGGTGTATGGATTAGATATAAAGGATATGTAATTTTGTTTTCATGTAAATAAGTCATGAATGATTACTCATATTTTTGTAATCTTATGAGATATTTCATGCTAGTTGCCAAATGATGGTTCCCACATGTGTTAGGTGACTCACATGGGCTGCTAAGAGCTGATCATTGGAGTGTATATACCAATAGTACATACATCTAAAAGCTGTGTGTTGTACGAGTACGAATACGGGTGCATACGAGTAGAATTGTTGATGAAACTGAACGAGAATGTAATTGTAAGCATTTTTGTTAAGTAGAAGTATTTTGATAAGTGTATTGAAGTCTTTCAAAAGTGTATAAATACATATTAAAACACTACATGTATATACATTTTAACTGAGTCGTTAAGTCATCGTTAGTCGTTACATGTAAGTGTTGTTTTGAAACCTTTAGGTTAACGATCTTGTTAAATGTTGTTAACCCAATGTTTATAATAACAAAAGAGATTTTAAATTATTATATTATCATGATATTATGATGTACGAATATCTCTTAATATGATATATATACATTAAATGTCGTTACAACGATAAACGTTACATATATGTCTCGTTTCAAAATCATTAAGTTAGTAGTCTTGTTTTTACATATGTAGTTCATTGTTAATATAATTAATGATATGTTTACTTATCATAATATCATGTTAACTATATATATAACCATATATATGTCATCATATAGTTTTTTTACAAGTTTTAACGTTCGTGAATCACCGGTCAACTTGGGTGGTCAATTGTCTATATGAAACCTATTTCAATTAATCAAGTCTTAACAAGTTTGATTGCTTAACATGTTGGAAACATTTAATCATGTAAACATCAATCTCAATTAATATATATAAACATGGAAAAGTTCGGGTCACTACAGACGATACATATAAAGTTCATCGGGGTTGGAATTAGATTTCTCTATTTTTATGCCCTTTCCCTTATTATTTTCTTTTGCCTTTTTAAATTCAGTTGGGGTAATTTCTATAACATCATCGGAATTCTAGTCGGAATCCGATTCATCGGAGAATTGGTAATCCTCCCAATATTTTGCTTCCTTGGCGGAAACACCATTGACCATAATTAACCTTGGTCGGTTGGTTGAGGATTTTCTTTTACTTAACCGTTTTATTATTTCCCCCACCGGTTCTATTTCTTCATCTGGTTCCGATTCTTCTTCCGGTTTCGATTCTTCTTCCGGTTCTGACTCTTCTTCCGGTTCCTCTTCGGGAACTTGTGAATCAGTCCACGAATCATTCTAATTTACATTTGACTCTTCATTATTATTAGGTGAGTCAATGGGACTTGTTCTAGAGGTAGACATCTATCACATAATATCAAACGCGTTAAGAGATTAATATATCACATAATATTCACATGTTAAAAATATATAGTTTCCAACAAAATTTGTTAAGCAAACATTTTTCAAGTAAACACGGTCGAAGTCCAGACTCACTAATGCATCCTAACAAACTCGATAAGACACACTAATGCAAAATTCTGGTTCTCTAAGACCAACGCTCGGATACCAACTGAAATGTCCCGTTCTTATTGATTAAAAACGTTCCATATTAATTGATTTCGTTGCGAGGTTTTGACCTCTATATGAGACGTTTTTCAAAGACTGCATTCATTTTAAAACAAACCATAACCTTTATTTCATCAATAAAGGTTTAAAAAGCTTTACGTAGATTATCAAATAATGATAATCTAAAATATCCTGTTTACACACGACCATTACATAATGGTTTACAATACAAATATGTTACAACAAAATAAGTTTCT
The DNA here is from genome assembly GCF_046630445.1 of Rutidosis leptorrhynchoides. Lineage (NCBI taxonomy): Eukaryota > Viridiplantae > Streptophyta > Magnoliopsida > Asterales > Asteraceae > Rutidosis > Rutidosis leptorrhynchoides. The sequence goes on from NC_092333.1 coordinate 174,712,716, forward strand.
TGAATGCAGTTTTTACACAATATCATACAAGCATGGACTCCAAATCTCGTCCTTATTTAAGTATGCGACAGCGGAAGCTCTTAATAATCACCTGAGAATAAACATGCTTAAAACGTCAAAAAAAATGTTGGTGAGTTATAGGTTTAACCTATTGAAGTCAAATCATAATAATAGACCACAAGATTTCATATTTCAATACACATCCCATACATAGAGATAAAAATCATTCATATGGTGAACACCTGGTAACCGACATTAACAAGATGCATATATAAGAATATCCCCATCATTCCGGGACACCCTTCGGATATGATATAAATTTCGAAGTACTAAAGCATCCAGTACTTTGGATGGGGCTTGTTGGGCCCGATAGATCTATCTTTAGGATTCGCGTCAATTAGGGTATCTGTTCCCTAATTCTTAGATTACCAGACTTAATAAAAAGGGGCATATTCGATTTCGATAATTCAACCATAGAATGTAGTTTCACGTACTTGTGTCTATTTTGTAAATCATTTATAAAACCTGCATGTATTCTCATCCCAAAAATATTAGATTTTAAAAGTGGGACTATAACTCACTTTCACAGATTTTTACTTCATCGGGAAGTAAGACTTGGCCACTGTTAATTCACGAACCTATAACAATATATACATATATATTAAAGTATGTTCAAAATATATTTACAACACTTTTAATATATTTTGATGTTTTAAGTTTATTAAGTCAGCTGTCCTCGTTAGTAACCTATAACTAGTTGTCCACAGTTAGATGTACAGAAATAAATCGATAAATATTATCTTGAATCAATCTACGACCCAGTGTATACGTATCTCAGTATTGATCACAACTCAAACTATATATATTTTGGAATCAACCTCAACCCTGTATAGCTAACTCCAACATTCACATATAGAGTGTCTATGGTTGTTCCGAAATATATATAGATGTGTCGACATGATAGGTCGAAACATTGTATACGTGTCTATGGTATCTCAAGATTACATAATATACAATACAAGTTGATTAAGTTATGGTTGGAATAGATTTGTTACCAATTTTCACGTAGCTAAAATGAGAAAAATTATCCAATCTTGTTTTACCCATAATTTCTTCATTTTAAATCCGTTTTGAGTGAATCAAATTGCTATGGTTTCATATTGAACTCTATTTTATGAATCTAAACAGAAAAGTATAGGTTTATAGTCGGAAAAATAAGTTACAAGTCGTTTTTGTAAAGGTAGTCATTTCAGTCGAAAGAACGACGTCTAGATGACCATTTTAGAAAACATACTTCCACTTTGAGTTTAACCATAATTTTTGGATATAGTTTGATGTTCATAATAAAAATCATTTTCTCAGAATTACAACTTTTAAATCAAATTTTATCATAGTTTTTAATTAACTAACCCAAAACAGCCCGCGGTGTTACTACGACGGCGTAAATCCGGTTTTACGGTGTTTTTCGTGTTTCCAGGTTTTAAATCATTAAGTTAGCATATCATATAGATATAGAACATGTGTTTAGTTAATTTTAAAAGTCAAGTTAGAAGGATTAACTTTTGTTTGCGAACAAGTTTAGAATTAACTAAACTATGTTCTAGTGATTACGAGTTTAAACCTTCGAATAAGATAGTTTTATATATATGAATCGAATGATGTTATGAACATCATTACTACCTTAAGTTCCTTGGATAAACCTACTGGAAAAGAGAAAAATGGATCTAGCTTCAACGGATCCTTGGATGGCTCGAAGTTCTTGAAGCAGAATCATGACACGAAAACAAGTTCAAGTAAGATCATCACTTGAAATAAGATTGTTATAGTTATAGAAATTGAACCAAAGTTTGAATATGATTATTACCTTGTATTAGAATGATAACCTACTTTAAGAAACAAAGATTTCTTGAGGTTGGATGATCACCTTACAAGATTGTAAGTGAGCTAGCAAACTTGAAAGTATTCTTGATTTTATGTAACTAGAACTTGTAGAATATATGAAGAACACTTAGAAATTGAAGATAGAACTTGAGAGAGATCAATTAGATGAAGAAAATTGAAGAATTAAAGTGTTTGTAGGTGTTTTTGGTCGTTGGTGTATGGATTAGATATAAAGGATATGTAATTTTGTTTTCATGTAAATAAGTCATGAATGATTACTCATATTTTTGTAATTTTATGAGATATTTCATGCTAGTTGCCAAATGATGGTTCCCACATGTGTTAGGTGACTCACATGGGCTGCTAAGAGCTGATCATTGGAGTGTATATACCAATAGTACATACATCTAAAAGCTGTGTATTGTACGAGTACGAATACGGGTGCATACGAGTAGAATTGTTGATGAAACTGAACGAGGATGTAATTGTAAGCATTTTTGTTAAGTAGAAGTATTTTGATAAGTGTATTGAAGTCTTTTAAAAGTGTATAAATACATATTAAAACACTACATGTATATACATTTTAACTGAGTCGTTAAGTCATCGTTAGTCGTTACATGTAAGTGTTGTTTTGAAACCTTTAGGTTAACGATCTTGTTAAATGTTGTTAACCCAATGTTTATAATATCAAATGAGATTTTAAATTATTATATTATCATGATATTATCATGTATGAATATCTCTTAATATGATATATATATATACATTAAATGTCTTTACAACGATAATCGTTACATATATGTCTCGTTAAAAATCATTAAGTTAGTAGTCTTGTTTTTACATATGTAGTTCATTGTTAATATACTTAATGATATGTTTACTTATCATAGTATCATGTTAACTATATATATATCCATATATATGTCATCATATAGTTTTTACAGGTTTTAACGTTCGTGAATCACCGGTCAACTTGGGTGGTCAATTGTCTATATGAAACATATTTCAATTAATCAAGTCTTAAGAAGTTTGATTGCTTAACATGTTGGAAACATTTAATCATGTAAATATCAATCTCAATTAATATATATAAACATGGAAAAGTTCGGGTCACTACAGTAAATGTTCAAATAATCAAACCTATTCAAACACCGAATTTGTTACTTTATGCAGAGTTGGACCGTTCATATGTTTAGAAGAAAAAACACTGAATGCTCGAGGTTACGCCTATGTAGCTATGGAAAACCAATTAAACCGACTATCTTATGAATGAGATAGATCATATAACTAAGAATACTATCTCACAGGTAAGTCTGTACAGTTTTTATTTTTTAATTTTTTATTTTTAACCTTTTGATAATAAACACTAATTTGTTCGCTATAAAGTATTAAATTGGTATTGAATAAAATTAGGTTTGGCGACCGAAATTATTGATATCATTCAAAAATTTATTACATCACTGCGAAATTTAACGTTTATTCTTAAGGTATAAATATCTTTAATCAATCAACCCAAAATATTTCAAAAATTTGTCATGAGTTAAATTAGGTCATGGAACTGAAATTACTTTACCGAAAGGAGGGGCGCATATTTTTGATAATATTTGATTGATTAAAGTGGGATAAAAGACCAAAAAGATTTTTAATTTTATTTTTACCATGTTTTTAAAAATTAATATATAAAAATTAAAATAATATTGTAAACTTTTTAAAATTAATATATTTAAAATTGTAAATATTTGAAAAATTAATCTTTTTAATATAAGTTTGTATGTTTAAAAACAAAAATATAATATAAGTTTGGTGTGAATTTTTAATTTTTATTATATGAATTCTTAATTATATGCATTTTAAATTTAAGTTTGGTGTGAATTTAAAAACAAAAATTTACTTTATTTCGCTAAGTTAAAAATATGATTTTTAAAATTCATCGTGAGTTGAAGACTAGGTCTTTGAACCGAAATTGCTTTACCCGAGGGAGGGACGAGAACTTTTATTATCATTATTTTTAATTTTATTGAATTAAAGTATGTCAAAAACATTAAAAAAAAATCCAAAAATCTTTACTTTTAAAACCGAGCTTTGATTTGACAAATTTTAAAAATTTTGTCAAGGGACAGACTAGGACATCAATCCGAAACACCCTCGCTCCTAAAGGAAAACAAATTTCCAAAATTTAATTAATTATAAGTTTTATAAAGTATAAGGTTTTATAAATAAAAAAAAAAGCTGAAAACACTGTTCCCGGATACCCATGCGATCGCATGGGTATTGCACTCCAACTCCATGCGATCGCATGGGTATTGCACTCCAACTCCATGCGATCGCATGGAGCTGGAAAACAGGCCTGACACATACAGCCTGTTCTGTTCTGCCTCACACCAACACACACAACACATACGAAAATACTCTCAAATCTTCATCAAAATTCACCAAAATCCACCGTAATTCGTCATTTTTCTTGCTCTAATCATGCCTAGATTCTCATTCTTCAGCAAAATGGTAAAAATTACACCCCTAAACTCTATAAATTCCTAGTTTTTGTGATAATTATCAATTTTTTTCCTAATGCAATTTTGTTAATTTCTAGTGTAATTAGTGTTAAATTGTTAGTATTTTATGCATGTATAACCTAGATTGATGCTATTTAACATGATTTGAAGCCAAAAACTTCAAAATTTTTAGAAATCTAGGGTTTGTGTTCTTGAGCAATTTGGGGCTTTTTGATATAAACAGGTTATGGCCGATTTTTGTCATGAATTATTGCTAAATTGAGTAGTGTAACATGTTTAGATAGTTAAATGATCCAAACATTGATCCTAAACATGATTTTTGGAGATTAAAGTGGACTTTTTAAGTTCAAAATTCATGAACTTGATTAATTTGATGTAATTGCCATTTGAGAGTTGTTTAATTATTAGTAATGACTATTTTGACATGTTATTTGAGTTAAATGCTTATGAACTTTGTATACATTTTCATGTGTACTTATTTGAAAAGTGTAGAATTGTGAAAAATTGTGAAAATGTGTATAAGTTTAATTTTGATTTAACATGTTATAGTGATTGTTTTAAGTTGTTATTTTGCTAACACTAATGCATATTTGGATGCACAAATTTTGTGTTTAATGTGTTTTGCAGAAAGCCGATACTGGAGGTTCAGGAGCATCATCATCTAGACGACCAGCACCAGCACCAGAACCAGAAATGCAACACGAACAAGAACCACAACAAGAACCACAACAACAGCCTGATCAGCACATACCTTATTATGATCCGGTACAATTTGTTGATGAATTCATAGTATTCCCAATGAGGCCGCCAGTAGAATTCCCAACGATTCCTGAGCACACTCTGCATCCTAATCTGAGATTTGATAGGAGATGGAGAGATTACGAGACATATCAAAGGAACAAATTCAAATTGGTAACAAAAAATGTAGAGGTGCCAAGGGTAATCGATTGGGCCCCTTTGGAAACGGTCCATCTAGCTGACCGTGTTAGACAGCTTTTAGTTCAAAGGTATGGCAGTTCTTCTTTTACAGATTGGGAACGTCTTTTCACCATTCGTAGACCTGTATATAAGGAATGGTGTGTTGAGTTGATGAGTACTGTATCACTTGATACAAATATAGTTAGAATAGATGATAGAAGATTTCTTAGGTTTATCCTTGGCGGTAGGATGTACAGAATGTCCATGCTGGACATGGCCAGGGCCTTACAGATATATACTCCTGGTGAGTTGCTATTACCCGATTGTACAAATTTGATTCATTATGGTGAAAGGGTAGATAGTAACTTTGACGCTGATGCCATTTGGAGGCGTATGACACATTTTGATGTTTTTACACGAGCAGGAGGACACTCCTATACACATATTGACAGAGCCGAGCTTCGTATTATTCATAGATTTTTGGATAACTCGATTACACAGAGAGGTCATAATAAAGAAAAAATTACCTTACATGATTTATTCTACCTAAAGTGTATTCGGGATCCTAGAAGCTTTGTCAATATCCCTTACTGTGTTGCTTTTTATTTATCTAAAATGGTAGAGGGAATGCAGGACGGGAGTATAATAGGAGGAGGTATTTTTTTTACTCTCATTGGAGAGTATTTAGGTGTTGATAGGAACCAAGGGGTCCATTACAGCTTTGTAGAGAACAGGTTGAGCCCTTAGGATTGAAAGTTTATGTGGGTGCTAAGGTATTGAAAAGTAGACGTAACCAGGCAGTACCCTATGAGGGATCTCATCCTCAGGTAGAGAGAGGCTCAGACGAGGAAATGGAGGAGGCGGAAGAAATTAGGGATGTCTTTCGAGATGCTATTCTTGACGTCCACGTTCGTATAGATGAGGAAGCAATGACGAACGCGGCCAGACATAGTATGTATGAGCAGTGGAACTCCGAGCGAGTATACGAGGATTATAGGCAATGCCAACACGATAGCTGGTTAGTTCATCAGCACCAAATCATGAGCCAGCTATCATATCAGGTACCAAATAACTATGTACCTACTCGACCTGCTCATTTTCCGCCACACAGCCCCGATATCCGACCACCCTTTAACCGGTATGACTATAACCAAGCCTATCAAAACACCTATAACCAACAATGGAACCCACCTGACGAGATGAACTGGAACCCATATCCAGACTGATTTAGTTCCATTTGGTTATTTATATGATTTTTATGTTTTTATCTTTTTACTTATTCATGTTTAAACTTATGTTATTGAATATACTTATGTAATCTTTATCATTTTTATTATTATTGTGTACTAATATTTCACATTTAGGATTTGAAATTGGGATATTAAGTCCCATTTCAAATTGCCATGCATGTTTATATTTGTATGTATGTATATTGTAAATTGTACAAAACAGGGTAAAACAGCGCATTTTCAAAGACTGGCATTAAGTTCAGCAAAAGCTACTAATTTTGACAACAAGATGACAAATAAATGTGATGTAACAACAGACGAAATGAACAAATGATATGCACCATTTATCATTCAGCAACCAAACGCCAATATGTTTGGAAACTTTGGTAAAATTTAATCATTTTTACGCTAATCACCCTCAATAATTTAAATTGTTACTGATTTCTTGCAAATGAGGGCATTGCAAGATCTTAAGTGTGGGAAGGGGTTAAATTCTTTCGGGTTTTTAAAAATTTTATCTTAAACACTTGGTTACCATTAAAAATACTAGTAACGTAGTAGTTGTATTAGAATCTAGTGCTCTCTGATGATAAAGAACAGCCCTAGTCTTATATACTGACTACCCAATTCTAGTAAAAATTTTCAAAATTTTCAATTAAATGAACTCAAAATCATGTTTATACATATTTATGAACGATAAAACTAGGTGTTAACACCGAAATTATTGTTACCTCAGAAAGGACATAAATTGAGAAACAAACCAAAATGTTAAAATTCATTTAAAATGGAATAGAGGACAATAAAAAGGAAAATAAAAAGCCAAGTGTGGGAAAAATTACCAAGTTATCTTAAACATATGTCACATATTTCTGTAACAAATAATTGAAGATACTTTTGCTTTGGACATAACTAAACTGTTTTACCCGATGAAAGAAAATAAGAGATGGATCTACACGATGAATCAATTCCATCGTTAAAAGGAAGTAAAGTCTTTCGAAAAAGAAACGCGCTTCTTGATTTAGGTCATGAAGTTGTCGTCCAGACCAGCTGTAGGTTGATGAAAAATCTAGAAAAGTCATCTCTAAAATCAGCAGGAAATCCACGGACCTCAGCATCAAACAGGGTCGCCAAGTGGTCAGATTTATCCTAACCATGAGAAGGATTTATCTCGTACAACGGGGGGAACCGTGCAAATTAGCTTGATAAGACTAATAAATCAGATCCCCAGAAAGGATAATCTCCTTTAAAGATCAAAAATCAGCTTTTAAGACTGATATTACTCAATCCTAGAGATTGACCTTAAAGATTGAGAATTACAAACTCATGGAATTCAATGATATCTAAACTCGAGCTTGAACGAGAAAATATTTTGATCAAATTATAAACCGATTTGTTTTCTGAAAACCCATTTTCAATGCGTTCATTACCATTGAACATAAAATCCTAGGAATTCACCTGGAATTCATTAGGTCACCTGAACCAAATCGGGTGTCAACCGTAGGAACGGTGGTTGCATAGCATGGTTAAAGACAGGACCTTGTGCCAGACCGACAAATTATAAGGGTGAGCTTTACTATTGCTCCTACAAAGGATAGTAATTGCGTCCGACACGTTATATACCATAATTAAAAGCATGTCAGGGGACATTGCCTTAACAGTTGCTTGTTCAATGCTTTCCTTTACAACCGGACGGTAGTTTACCGAAAGGTAATATACGGAGCAAGTATACTGGATGTGTTGCTTTCCTAATACAAGGTTAGCAAGTGGGTGACACAAAACCACAAGTTTTGAGCTAAAATTTTCAAATCTGAAACCCACCAAGCCCACAAAAATATTTTGCAAACACCGGTGAAGGGTTATTCCGGAAAACTTATCTAGGGTAAAAAACTAGATTTAATTTTCAAAAGATCAAATGTTTTCATAAAGATCCAATTTCCTTAATGGATTTAAATTTTATAGTCATGTGGGACTGTAAACCACATCGTTACTACCATTGTTTATACCGCCGTAAAGAAATCACTGATGTACAAAGTGTAAAGAATAAAGAAGTGATTCTAGTATTTCAAGACTATATTGCTTGAGGACAAGCAACGCTCAAGTGTGGGAATATTTGATAATGCTAAAAACAAACATATATTTCATAGCATTATTCCTCAAGAAAGACAAGCTTTTAGTTGCAATTGTCCTATTTACAAGTGATATTCGTTTAAATAATAAAAGGTGAAGACAAAAGACAGATTCGACGAATTGAAGACGCAAACGACCAAAAAGCTCAAAAGTACAAAATACAATCAATGAGGTTCCAATTATTGATAAGAAACGTCTCAAAATTACAAGAGTACAAGATTCAAAACGCAAAGTACAAGATATTAAATTGTACGCAAGGACGTTCGAAAATCCGGAACCGGGACCAGAGTCAACTCTCAACGCTCAACGCAACGGACTAAAAATTACAAGTCAACTATGCACATAAATATAATATAATATATAATTAATTCTTAAAATTAATATATATATTATATTATATTATAAAACCGTCGGCAAAAGAAAACAATCAAATGTGAGCCTCCCCAGCTGACCATGCGATCGCATGGCCTGGAAGGCATAAATCCATGCGATCGCATGAGCCCCAGTTCCAGCCCACATGCCTATAAAAATCGAGCTTTGGTGCACCACAAAAACACATCTTTTTCTTCTTCACTCAACGTAGTATATGTATATATAATTTATATTTTAATTTTAATTTTAATTTTAAATCCTAATAATAAGGGTGTGTTAGCGAATGTTGTAAGGGTGTAAGTCGAAATTCTGTCCGTGTAACGCTACGCTATTTTTAATCATTGTAAGTTATGTTCAACCTTTTTACATTAATGTCTCGTAGCTAAGTTATTATTATGCTTATTTAATCTGAAGTAATCATGATGTTGGGCTAAAAATATTAGAATTGGGTAATTGGGCTTTGTACCATAATTGGGGTTTGGACAAAAGAACGACATTTGTGGAAATTAGACTATGGGCTATTAATGGGCTTTATATTTGTTTAACTAAATGATAGTTTGTTAATGTTAATATAAAGATTTATAATTGGACGTCCCTATAAATAACCATATACACTCAATCGGACACGATGGGCGGGATATTTATATGTACGAATAGTCGTTCATTTAACCGGACACGGGAATGGATTAATAGCCACTAGAATTATTAAAATAGGGGTGAAATTATGTACAACGACACTTGGCATAATTGTTAACAAAGTATTAAAACCTTGGGTTACACTCAGTCGACATCCTGGTGTAATTATTAAACAAAGTAATAAAACCTTGTTACAGTTTAAGTCCCCAATTAGTTGGAATATTTAACTTCGGGTATAAGGATAATTTGACGAGGACACTCGCACTTTATATTTATGACTGATGGACTGTTATGGACAAAAACCAGACGGACATATTAAATAATCCAGGACAAAGGACAATTAACCCATGGGCATAAAACTAAAATCAACACGTCAAACATCATGATTACGGAAGTTTAAATAAGCATAATTCTTTTATTTCATATTTAATTTCCTTTATTTTATATTTAATTGCACTTCTAATTATCGCATTTTTATTTATTGTTATTGTATTTAATTGCACTTTTAATTATCGCAAGTTTATTTTATCGCACTTTTTTTATTCGCAATTTCATTATCGTTATTTACTTTACGCTTTAAATTAAGTCTTTTATTTAATATTTTACATTTGGTTTTAACTGCGACTAAAGTTTTAAAATCGACAAACCGGTCATTAAACGGTAAAAACTCCCCTTTATAATAATAATATTACTTATATATATATATATATTTGTATTTTTATAAATTTAAACTAATATAGGGTTAAGCTTTGTGAAAAAGATTCCCTGTGGAACGAACCGGACTTACTAAAAACTACACTACTGTACGATTAGGTACACTGCCTATAAGTGTTGTAGCAAGGTTTAAGTATATCCATTCAATAAATAAATAAATATCTTGTGTAAAATTGTATCGTATTTAATAGTATTTCCTGCTAAAATTTAATAATATTTTATATACCCCTTAGCTTTGACATCACATATCAAACGGATCACAATACTGTTCACACACCTTCCCATGAAACTGCTCCCACGTGATCATACTCACTTGCTCTTTTGGTATACTGGAAATCAAAGAATCCCACCAAATCATAGCCCTACCTTTCAACATTCGACTAGCATATGTTACTTTCAGCTCAGGTTCACACTGACACGCTTCAAATACCCTTTCAATTTCTCGCAACCAATTGAGAGTTACAGTCGGATTATTACTTTCAGAAAACTCGGAGGGTTTGCAATCACGGAAGTTCTTATAAGTACATCTTTTGGGTGGTTGCATGTAAGGTTGTTGGAACATTTGCATTTGGTACGGGTTCATCATCATGGGATTTTGGTAAGTAAAAGTGTTTTGCGGTGGCATATAATATTGGTTAGGTATTTGATTCTGAAACTGGTTCTGGTGCACATTAGGTATCGTTTGGGATTGCACGATTGGGAATCCAGGTGGTGTATCATCATTTCCAGAATGTCTTGCCAATTCAAGCTCATTAATTTTGTCTTCAGCCTCTTTTAGTTTGCTTTCTAATTGAAGGATATAACTATTCTGATCATCATCAGACTCAACACCCTCTTCTGGTGCTCTGACTGTTCCGGGGTTGGATGAGCCAGTTGCGTTTCTATCAGCCATACCTGTGCTACAAAAACAGCTCACACAAAAGCTTAGTGGATATCAGTTAGTTCAATCACAACTATCACACAAATATCCTATATTCACTTAGCCCCCACTCCCACAGACATGTTTGACTTGCCTCAGGGTTTGGGAACAAAATATGCGCACGTATTTGCTGCCAAACCATGCTCTGATACCAACTTGTAACATCGGCCATTTTTTTTTAAACACACAGTGGAAGACTTTATTTACAAACACTATATATGTCACGTCATTACATTAATCCGTGTAATTACGTTTAAGTTTACACAACGGTGTTACGTTATTACAAAACATGATTTATACAAAAGTCCACATCAGAGTTGGGTTGTCAAACATGTCTTCTGCATCAACACCCATCCCGACTAGCAGTACCTAAACCTGCAAGGGGAGAATATGTGGGGGATTAGCGCACCGCTAAGTGAATGGAATCTATCTAACAGATATAGCTTAAGCCACACACAAGCTATATACATCAACAGTACCTGCTAACTACCAACTAGCATACAATAAGACAATACGAGGATCGGCGACTTGTACGAGCACACGACTCTCAGCTGATCGGGCCTGAGTCTACCGATAGTCCCTGCTACTCAATTCACAGTATAGTTTTCCAGATGCAGGGGATGCATCATTCACACTATACTCCACAATCAATAGCCTATGGACCCAACCTCCCCTAGGTACGGTTGACCTCATACGGACTCTAACCTCTCCTAGGCATGGTCTCGAGTCCCCAGTCTCCCTAGGCCCGACTGGTGCCATTCACACAGTGTATACAAAATTCGCATACAACATCAGACATACTATATTATTCTAACATGGCAATCCCTACACTATGCATGGTAAAGAAGTCAACCACAGTAGCATGTTATGCTACTTAAACTCTATCCGTAGATAGACCCACTCACCGAATACCAGCAACTAGCTCAGATAATCTATCACTGAGTGGCTTCCTTATCTTTATCACCTGAACATAAGGTAAATCAAGTTAGTTTCTGTCCGTTAACACAAAACAGCATAGTACAGAAAATCAGTCACAAAAAGCGTCGCTAAAAGTCCACCTAACACTTATGCATTTTCAAAATTTACATCCTGAACACTAAAATACAAACGGGCAGCATAATGGCTAGAAAAAGGCACATTGGTAAAACATTCTGCCCTGGACACACAGTCGGTCGACTGTCTCCTCAATCGGCCAACTGACGCAGACAGTCGGTCGACTGTCTCCTCAATCGGTCGACTGACGCAGACAGTCGGTCGACTGTTGACACAATCGGTTGACTGAATTTCCCAATCGGTCAACTTATTTAGTATTTCCACAATCGGCCGAAAGTCAAACTCAGTCGGTCGGTTCACTCGCCAGTCGGTCGACTGTCGACCGACAGTCGGCCGACTGTGTTCATCATCTGCAGATTCTGAACACAACCTACGGACTTCAAGCTAAATTCACCAAAACTCGATCTAGAGCTCGTTTTCGACACCAAAACTTACCACAACTCAATTACTACATGTTATAGACTATAAACCCACAAAGTTTTGACCATAACAACATCAAATCCATGGATTTTGACACAAAATCAAGCTTTTGAACAAATACACTTAAAAATACCATTTTAACACTAAGTTGATCATGAAAGCTCATGATTTATACCTTAAAAGAATCAGTAGAGTGTAAAGAACGTGATTTCAAGACCAATTCAAGCTCAAGATCAACAATGGGGAATTAGGGTTTGGTAGATGGGAGGGATGAAGGTACGGTGTTTTTGATGAATTTTCTAGAAATGGGAAGAAAATATAGCACACTAGTCACTTAATTGGGTTTAATTCCCACGCTGTGCAACATACGGGTATTTATCAGTTATCATATATCTTTCGTACCTCGTTAGGCAGCCCTAACGGAGTCCAAATTAAATAAGCAAACCTGTTCTGTAACCCTTGTCACAAACTGGTCTTAACCAATTAATAAAATAACACTATTCACATAATTAGAATAAAAGCATATAAAACACATAATAAAACCCTAAGGGCAAAATAGTCCACTTACAACTAGCCCGGGTTTCAGTCTGTTACAGTTACGGTGGATTCGGTTAGTTAAGTGAGTGAGCAAACTCACGAGTTCAGCGGTTACTTAGTCACCCTAAGTAGTGGGTGCACTATTGAGATTGTCATTTGGTTGTAGTTACCCATCGTAACCAGGATAATCGATTAGTGTGTATGTATGTACGTCGAGGACTTAAATTTCGTAATGGAATGCAACAAGTTTAATGTTTGTAGTTTGGGGTTACACTCGGTAGAGTGTGTGGTTAGAGGATCGTGTAAGGATTCTAGTTGTGAGTCACCTTGGAATTGGCGAATCGGGTAGTCTTAGGGTCATTAAACTCATGGGAGTGGGACCTGTATGACGGTAATTGCGTTAGCGTGTTAGCGTGTTATGGATTATAGGGTAACATTCCTGATAGAATATCCCTTAATGTAGTGGTTGTGTCGATATTTAGAGGGGTGTAAGACTTGGTGTTCCAAGCACCTCTTAACGTTAGACGGAAGTTTTCGTTAGGCTGTATTGTTTGGCCTTGTGGAATTTGCGGTAGTGTATGATTGGTAGAAACTTTCGATAAGACAATAAACCGAAAGGTTTTCAGGAAGGTATGACTTCAGGTCATCATTGTGGAGAGGTAGGCGACATCGGGTGTATGCAACCCAAAGACCGAGTTTTAAGATTCGGCAGATTGTGGGGGGAGTTTGCATGACACGGCGTCAGGTGCCTCCTTATACCTGCTAGTGTGATGTTCAACTCTGGTGATGGTGTGATCACTTTGTACTTAGGGTGACTGTGAGATGCCCTTGGAAGCAGCGGAGATTACAATAGTGATCGACGGGTGATAGTAATTCGACGGTTGCGGAAGTTGAAGTTTAAGAGCATTGCAGAAAATACTTCTTAGGAAGTGAGGGATGAGCGAAGCTTGTTGCTCTTAAGTGATAGATGGGTAGGGATGACCGGTGAGCCGGTGATGGACTTAATGGTCGATTAGGTCGAGGGTTATGATGAAGCGTTGATATTGTGGTCGATGCAATTGTTGTGTCGGATTGGTCACTCTTCTCTATGAGAGTGAGCAATTGTTGATAAAAGTTCGTTGCGTGAAAGGTCGGGTGACCTCGACTGAAATGCACGACTGATTAATCAGAGTGGCATATGCTTAGGCATAGAGATGTATGTGGGACTTTGGTGGGGTTCGCTTTGCAATCGATTAAGAAAGTTGATTGTGAATTGTAGAATGAAGGTGTGACGTTGTCGCGTGTACGACATCTCAAGTGATTGTGTATGACAGCTCTGAGAGCCTAAAGTGAATTTAAGGTGATTTGGTATGTATGACCAACGATGAGAATGGTCATGTGTGTCGTGGAATGACAATTCCGCAGGATGTTATCATCTTGGCGGTGAGAATGTGGAGATAAATCCTTAGTGGGGGAGTTTTTTTTTTTACTGCTGCCCGAGAAAGCTCCGGTGATGTTAAATATAAAGAAGTGGCGGAGTGTACCGTGCTAGGCCTCAACAGGGATTCGGATTTCCTAACAAAGAAGAGTGACGGGTTGTTGATGTCGACTCGAGATCGTGCATTACGATTATGAGTTACATTTCTGAATGTTATGTGCGAAGATTGTGATGATGGGATCGAAGGAAGTGTAAGTCTTCTTATGTACGGTGGTCGTGTAGTACCAAAACGCGGTATAAGACCAAATGTGAAGTTTGAGATCTCAAAGTGAGAGAATGAAGTTGTCGTTGCGGGTGCTCTCATAGTGAAAATTTAGATTTTCGTGAAGCTCGGACAAGATTATTGAATGGGAACGAGTTTGATATCGTGGTGAACACTGCATTTTCTCCTGTTGGGAAACGTGATCGTGGAAATTGTCGGTGGATTATTCCACTTTAAGAATGACTGTGAGGCGGGAGTGCCGGGTTCCGATTGTCTCACATAGAGACACGCGGATGTTGTTTGTTTGTGAGGGTGGTTTCCCTAGTGATGTGACCCGTTGGTTGCATTGAAATGTCGAGGCCATCCTTAATGGACGGTCTAGGTAGGAGGATTCACCCGGCGTTGGTGAATATTTTTGTCGGTCGTGTGGCAAATCGCGAATTGTTATGATGATAATTCGTTGTTGACGGGATTCTAGTATGTGAATAGTCTCCTTGTTAGTACTAGTAAGCCGTCTCGTGTGATTGTGTTGTACGGTTTGGAGGAGAAACCATGTGTCGAGTGTTGATGTATTGTTTAGCATGTGGTGTATTATTGTCGCCCTGGATTAGTCCAGAGACTGGTGGTCGTGTGCGGATTGATTGATGGGAAAGTTTGTGTTCCCAGTGTGAATATTTGGGGATACCAAAATTTCTTCGTTGAAGGAATAACCTGGTTGAGGTGACTGTAAGAAGTGCTCGTCGAGGGAGTGTGTCGATTGCCCCGTTGACATCGACTTGTAAAACGGAGAATCACTGGTGTTATAAGGTGGAAAACAAATGTTTGCGCATAAGCGGAAGTGCGACCGTTGAGTGGTACGTTTATGGACCGTTGAAGTGTGGAGTTTAACGCGGCATAAATCCTTCTCGATTTGGATTAATGCAAGACTTGGTTCACGGCGCAGTGAATTTAGTAGATCGCGTTGGGTGATATAGTTAAGGATGTAGCTTGTTGCGAGTTGTAGCCGAGAGAACTTGAAGGAATATATGGTGTTTTCTGTATTTCCTAAATGGACATTTTGGACATTGAGTGTATGAGATACCGCTGGTTGCGGTAATGTATGCTAGTGATTATTAGCGTGTGGTGTGATATTCGGGTTAATGAAAATTATATGGACATCGAGTTTGGATGTGTGTCGGAGGACCATAGTGTGTGGTTCCAGTAGGTTAAGTGACGGAGATCACGGGGACGTGATCCAGTTTAAGTGGGGGAGAGTTGTAAGATCCTGAATTTTGTGCATCAGAAAATGTTCCTGAAAGTGTCAGTAAATGTGTGCATCAGAAAGCGCCACTAAAAGTCTACCTAACAATTATGCATTTTCAGAATTTACATCAGAATCAGGATTTATCAGAATCAGTCCCTCAAATTCAGAATCTGTTTAGACCCTCGTGCGCGCCGCGCACATTCAAGGGAGCGCGCCGCGCACTCTGCCTGACGACAGTTTTCTGTTTTTTCTATTTTGAGTTAAATGAGGGGCTTTTTGGTCTTTTCACTTGAGGCCGGATCTGTGGCCATATTAGCAGTTTTAGATCCAATTATTGATCACTTTCACATCCACAACTCTCTCATCTTCAAACCCTAGAGAGAGAAGAGTTTTTAGAGAGGGAAAGCTTCACTTGGAGAAGAAGGAGGTTGATTCGGGTTAAGGTGCAAGAGTTAAGGTTGTTCACCTCGTTCACGGCTACGTTTTGGTTGTGGTGGTAAGCTCTAACTCCGAATTTAATTGTTAAGATTCTTGTTCATGTTTAGGGTTTGAGTTTGTTGGGGTTCTATCCCCATTTCTCATGAAATTGAGGGTTTTGTTGTATTGCTTGTGTAAGTAAACCTGATTATTGTGGGTTTAGGGTTCGAGGACGAATTTGCTCATGGTTTGGGTGTAAATCACTAAGTAGGAAGTTTGTGTGTAAATTTGATGTTCATAAAGAACAAGTTTGCTAGTCTAGATGGGTGTTAACCTTGATTTGGTGTCAAATTAAGTTTTGAGTCAAGATTTGAAGAATCAAGTATGTAAATGCTTGGTTCATGCGTTAAATGGTGTTTTGGAAAGGTAATCACTAACCGTTAGTGATTAAGGATATTTTCGGGACTTATGTCAAATGGGTGAATCGAATTGGGTCAAATTTGGTAATGACACTAATTTTGGATAAATTGGATGGTAAGCACTTTTGTTAAGTGTTAAATAGCATTTGAAATGATTACTACCTAAGTAGTAATTTAGTGTTAAGACCTAGGTTGGTTTAAATGGTGCCAAGTATAATTTAAGTTAAATTGTACTTGTTTGATGGGTCAAAATTACCACCCGTAGTGGTAATTGGTGAAGTCCCCTTTAGGTGTCTAAATGGGCGATTCGTGGAGGTCGGTATAAACCCTTGGTAAAGGGTGTTGGAGTCAAATTCTCTCGTAGAGAATGTATGTTGATTTTTTGTATACCTATATGCGTACTATAGGTAAAAGGTTTGCTCGGTTGCGTTTGGAGGCGATTTGCATACATGACTTGTGCGGGCATTTCGTGGTGAGTGGAATAATTATATGCGTAGGTATATAATGTATTTATTTGTTGTAGCGTGAGATGGGTAGTGTCGATGTGCTAAGACACCACATTTCACGGGGAGAGTGAAGTGCCGGTGTGCTAAGACACCACTCAAAGTAATATGACGGGTGAAGTGTCGATGTGTTAAGGCGCCACCCGGGGTGAAGTGTCGATGTGTTAAGACACCACCCGGAGTGAAGTATCGATATGCTAAGATGCCACTCCAAGAAAGTAACGGATGAAGTATCGACGTGTTAAGACGCCATCCGGGGTGAAGTATCGACGTGTTAAGATGCCACCCCAAGTAATATGAAGAGTAAAATGTCGACGTGTTAAGATACCACTCTGAGTGAAGTATCGATGTGTTAAGATGCCACTCCAAGAACTATCACGGGTGAAGTGTCGACATGTTAAGACTCCACCCGGGGTGAAGCATCGACGTGTTAAGATGCCACATGTGGGATTAGTGTACGACGTGTTAAGTACTCTAATGGTTGTTATGAACACCGATGGGAAATTCAAGTACCATTCCTTGTACGATTGGTTAACCATGGTTATGTGTTGTAGTATAGCATAATAAATCATTCGTGTTATATGCTATCATTTGTGCTAGCTCGTGATATCGGGAATTTAGCGTTGTACTTTGAGATGGTATGCTAATTTAAAATGCTAGCGTGTATGAGGTATTTGTGTATGTGATTGCAAGTAAGTAGGTTATATATTTATGCGTATAACTATTGCATTCACTAAGCGTTTAGCTTACCCCTCTCGTTGTTTACCTTTTTCAGGTATTGTGTTATGTTGCTATCTAGTTGTTAGACTAGTTGCGTAGGAGCGCTTGGGCTCGATGGGGTAGCTTTTAGATATACGGACGCGGATTGGGGATTTGGTAGTCCCCGGGAATATGCTCTTGGTATTGGGTTGGGTTATAGAGTCCTAACGCGTCTAAATGTATTGGGATTGAAACTTGAATTTTTGTACGAAAGTCGTAAAATGGCCGATGTGGGCCCGGTGTCGTAAAACTCGTTTTATCATTGGAACGTGTTAGTTTTATCTAATATTGTATGTTGTGAAAAGGGTTTCATCTAAAAGTGTCGGGAAGTGGGAGATCTTTAAATGAAAAATGGAAATTTTGGACAGAACTGATCAGGCCTTGTGCGCGCCGCACACATTAAGGGTTGCGCGCCGCGCACCCTACTGCTTTAAAAAAAAATCTTTTGATGCGTATTTGGTTGTATAACGGGTTGAGTCGTTACAGCTAATTTCCTAGGGATAAACGGGCCAGTACTCATACGAGGAGTTCTTTTCACAAATGGTTTGGAAAATTCTGGTTCCTTAGATGTTCCCGGGCTATAGTTAAAGTTTAAGAAATACGGGTGTTTACGGTATATTCCATCAGGGTATTTCATGTTAACATATAGTTCCTCGGGTCTGGGATCGGTTTTCTCTATTTTGATAGATTTTCCCTTATTGTTTTCTTTTTCTTTATTTAATTGGGCCTCGGTAATTTCTATCACTTCATTGGAATCCTCATCGGGATCCGATTCATCAGAAAATTGGTAATTTTTCCAATATTTTTGCTCCTCAGCGGAGACACCATAAACCATTTTTAACTTTGGTCCATTGGTTGAGGATTTCTTTTTATCTAACCGATTTTCTGTGATTTTTAACATTTCCTCCTCCGGATCTTCTTCTTCCGGTTCCTCTTCTTCCGGTTCCTCTTTTTCCGGTTCCTCTTCTTCCTGTTCCTCTTCTTCCGGTTCTTCTTCTTCCGAAATTTGTGAATCTTCCCAAAATATATCCGACTCATCATTGTTATTAGGTGAGTCGATGGGATTGATACTAGAAGTAGACATCTATTACACAATAGCAAGTGCGTTAAGAGATTAATATATCACATAATATTTACATGTCAAAAATATATAGTTTCCAACAAAAGTGTTAAGCAATCGTTTCTAAACATACACGGTCGAAATCCAGACTCACTAATGCATCCTAACAAACTCGGTTAGACACACTAATGCAATTTTTCTGGTTCTCTAAGACCAACGCTCTGATGCCAACTGAAATGCCCCGTTCATATCGATTATAAACGTTTCATATTAATTGGTTTCATTGCGAGGTTTTGACCTCTATATGAGACATTTTTCAAAGACTGCATTCGTTTTTAAAACACACCATAAAATTTATTTTATCGACAAAGTTTTTGAAGACATAACATAGATTATCAAGTAATGATAATCTAAAATATAACGTTCCACACGACCATTACATAATGGTATACAATAATAATATGTTACAATAACATAAGTTCTCGAATGCAGTTTTTAAACAATATTAAACAAGCATGCAGACTCCGATTCTTGTCTTTATTTAGCATGCGACAGCGGAAGCTCTTAATAATCACCTGAGAATAAACATGCTTTAAACGTCAACAAAAATGTTGGTGAGTTATAGGTTTAACCTATATATATCAAATTGTAATAATAGACCACAAGATTTCATTTATAAATTCGCACACAGATATAAGGTAATCTGTATAAAATCATTCATATGATGAGCACCTGGTAACCGACATTAATAAAAATGCATCTAATATATCCCCATACAGGCACCTCATCTGCATATAGTGTAAACCTCGAAGTACTAAAGCAGTTCAAATTCTCTGACTGGGGCTTGTCAAGGCCCATAGATCTATCTTTAGGATTCACGTCAATTAGTGGCGTTCACTAATTCTTAGGTTACCAGACTAAACAAAAAGGGATACGTGGTATAATAATTCAATCATAGAATGTAGTTCAAGTACTTGTGTCTATTTTGTAAAATATTTTCAAAACTGCATGTATTCTCATCCCAAAATATTAGATAGTAAAAATGGGACTATAACTCACTTTCACAGATTTTCAATTCGTCGAGAATTAGAATTGGCCACGGGTCGATTCACGAACCTATAACAAATATATACATATATATCAAAGTATGATAGAAATATATTCACATCAATATTTTTATTACGTGTTGATGATATACGTTATCAAGTTAGCAGTCCAACGTTAGTAGTTCACAATTAGTAGTCCACAATTAGCAGTACATAATTAAATTGATATATCATCCTGAAATAATCAAGACATATTACACTTTCTTAATATAATCAAGACCCATAGTATGCATTTTATCTCGAATCACTCCACGACCCCTTGTATACATGTCTCAGGCTCGATCACAACCCATGGTATATTATTTTGGAATCAACCTCGACCCATTATATGCTAACTCGAGATTACCGCATATAGTGTCTTATGGTTGTTCCAAAAATAATATATACATGATGCCAATATGATATGTCAAAACATTGTATACGTGTCTATGGTTTATCGATGCATATTATGATGTCGTATTGTGTAACTTGTCTTAACTAATCAAGATTAGTATATAATAAGGAAATACATAAAACATGTTAGAATACATGTATAATACAATTAAAGTTAGCGAGGATATGGTTAGTATAGATTTTTGTAAAATCATCACGTAGTCATATTAACCATTTTTAACCAATTTTGTTTTACCCATAACTTCTTCATTATAAATCCGTTTTAAGTGAATCAAATTGCTATGGTTTCGTATTGAACCAAAATTTATTAATATAAATAGAAAAAGCATAGGCTTATAGTTGGAAATATAGGTTACAAGTCATTTTTGAGAGAGATAGTCATTTCCGTCGAAAGAACGACATCTTGATGACCATTTTGAAAAACATACTTCTATTTTGAGTTTAACCAAGATTTTTGGATATAGTTTCATGTTCATAAGAAATATAATTTTCCTAGAAGAACATCTTTCAAATCAAAGATTAACATATTTTTTAATTATCCAACCCGAAACAGCCCCCGGTTTTACTACGACGGCGTATGTCCGATTTTACGGTGTTTATCGTGTTTTCAAGTTTTAATTCATTAAGTTAGCATATCATAAAGATATAACACATGTGTTAAGTTGTTTTTAAAAGTCAAGTTAGAAGGATTAACTTTTGTTTGGGAACAAATTTAGAATTAACTAAACTATGTTCTGGTGATTACAAGTTATATTCTTCGAATAAGATAGTTATATATATACGAATCAAACAAGGTTATGAACATCATTACTACCTCAAGTATAGTAGGTAAACCTATTGGGAATAATTAAAAAATAACTTGAGCTTCAAAGGATCTTTGATGGCTTGAAAGTTCTTGAAGTAGAATCATGACACGAAAACAAGTTCAAGTAAGATTACTACTTGAATTAAGATAGTTATGGTTATAGAAATCGAATCAAAGCTTGGATATGATTATTACCTTGATTTAGGAAGATAACTTACTATAAATAACAAAGGTTTCTTGATCTTGGATGATTACTTGAAATGGATTTGAAAGCTTGGAAGTAATCTAGTAAACTTGAAAGTATTTGTGAAGTGTTCTTAATGTGTTCTTGAATGATAATGTTTCTTGATTGTAATTGAAGCTAGATTGACCTAGATGATCAATGTTACTGAAGTAGAGACATTCTTGAGTTTAGAGAGAGTTAGGATGGAGAGAATTTGGATTAGAAAATCAAAGAAATGTGATGTGTGTGTTGTTTGAAAAAAATGCCTAATGCTTAGTCAATATAAGGTTACTATTTTTTGTTTTCATGCATAAATATCAAGTATAAGTTAAAACAAGTCATGATCATGGGTTATGACTTATTCATGGCTGATCATTGGAGTTTACTATTGGTATATACCAATAGTAAATACATCTAGAAGCTGGGTATAATATGAGTACGAATACTGAATGAATATGAGTAGAATTGTTAATGAAAACAAATGGGAATGTAATTGTAAACATTTTTGTTAAGTATAAGTATTTTGATATATGTCTTGAAGTCCTTCAAATGTGTATTAATACATCTTAATACACTACATATATATACATTTTAATTAAGTCGTTAAATCATCGTTAGTCGTTACATGTATGTGTTGTTTCGAAACCTTTAAGTTAACGATCTCGTTTAATGTAATTAATCCATTGTTATAATATATAATGAGATGTTAAATTGTTATATTATCATGATAACATAGTGTGTGAATATATCTTAATACGATATATAAATAGTAAGACGTTATTACAACGATAATCGTTACATATATATATCGTTTCGAAATTTGTAAGTTAGTAGTCTCATTTTTCGTATAACGTTCATTGTTAATATACATAATGAGATACTTACTTATCATTATATCATGTTAAACACACACACACACACACACAAACATATATATATATATATATATATATATATATATATATATATATATATATATATATATATATATATATATATATATATATATATATATATATATATATATATATATATATGTATATATATATATATGTATATATATGTATATATATATATATATATCCATGTATATTTAATCATGTCATTTACAAGTTATAACTTTCGTGAATCATCGGACAACTGGGTGGTCAAACGTTTGCATAAAAAACCGTTTCAATTAATCAAGTCTTAACAAGTTTGATTGCTTAACATGTTGGAAACATTTATTCATGTAAATATTAATCTCATATAATATATAATTATGGAAAAGTTCGGGTCACTACACAAAACTCTTTTTAAATCAAAGAAGGCGACTATTATAAGTATGTTTAAAAAGGTTTTGTAAATTATAGATGCCTCAAAGTGATCTAACTCAAAGTGGTTGAATTTGGTTACAGTGAAAACTGCGATCGATCCACGGTCGGCCGTGAGGTTGACAGCAGATCAATAATTTTGAAAAATGGTGCAGCCGTTGGTACAGGGCATCCACGGTCAGGCCTGCATTCGACCGTGGTGCAACCGCATAGCAGTTTTACCAAGTTAATTATTTATGTATTAGTCTTTTGCTAGAGATAGTGTAGGCTTATGAACTCATGTCGTCTTGCATGTGATTAAGCACTTATCTCTTTTGTGTCATCATCAAAACAAAGTGATTAATTTTAAATATTATAATTGGATTAATAACCAACATACTTGATTCATCAAACTCAAAACTTAGTTTGATACTAAATTAAAGTCAGCACCCAATTTTGACCAATACTTGTTCTTAAGAACACCAAAATCACCAATACACTTACAACCTAGTGATTTAACACCCAAACCATGACAAATACTTCCAAGTTCGTCATCAAAGCCTATTCTCTCAATAATCGGGTTTACTTACACTAACAATACTCAAAACCCCCAAATTTCACAAGAAATGGGGTTTATAACCCTAACTAGCACAAACCCTAACTAGAAGTGAAATTAGATAACAAAATTCGGATTAAGTGTTTACCTTAACACCAAAACGAGCTCTAGTAGCTAGCAACACCAACAAGCAACAAGAATCATACCCGATTGGGCAAGAATCACCTTCTTCTTCACAATTTGAAGCTTCCTCTCTCCAGAAACTCTCTTCTCTCTCTCTCTTTAGATTGGAAATGGTAATAATGAGCTCTAGATGACCTTGAGATCAGTTTTGTGGCAAAAAACGACCCTAAAGTGAAAAGACAAGAACATCCCTCAAATACCCTTTTAAAAACGACTTAAAAAGAATAACCTGGCACCACCTCGCGATCGCAGGTCACCAATCGCGACTGCGATCCCATGTAGTACAGAAACAGCTGAACGATACACTGCATTTCGCGTCCGCGATTAACTGGATCGCGACCGCGATCCGTCTCCATCAGCTTTTCTTCAATTTTTGTAGTTCAGGGACTGAGGTTGTCTGATTTTGATTCCGATGTAAATTCTGAAAATGCATAAGTATATGGTAGACTTTTAGTGGCAATTTCTGATGCATACATTTACTGACACTTTATGATGCATAAAATTCAAGGTCTTACAACTCTCCCTCACTTAAACTGGATCACGTCTAAATCAACACGTTATGAAAAACGGGGTGTTACAATTTGTGTATTCCACATAGATTTATGAGGTTGATTCTCAACCGACGACTTTTGGTCATAGGTGCCAATAATGTTAACTTATCATAGTCTTGTCAAATTTGATGTTAACTTATCATACTTTTGGTCATAGGTGCCAATTTGTTTTTTCGAATTTGAATATTGATTGTAGTTTGTGGTGGCTGTTGTCCGTTGTGATTTCAACAGTAAATTGTTTGATTTAGGGTATACAAAGAATTAATGCTAGCAATTTTAGGTTGTCTTTGGAGACTGAGGAATTTTAATTGTTGTGTTATAATGTTGGCATTGTTAATCGAATGTAGTGGATTTGAATAAAATTGTTTTTTCGTTAAAAATCTTTGTAATTCGAAAAAACAAATTTACGGAGCAGAGGACTAAACATGACTTGAAGTAAAAGTCAGGGGCTCAAATAACAAGTTACTAGAAGTACAAGGATAAAATCGCCCAGTAAAAGAGGTTTCTGGTGGGGGTTTTATTGGGGCATATGAAGAAACATGCATTCTTCTATCACCTTAAAAATCCCCTTTTTCTATTTCACACCTAAAAACACTTTTGAAAATTAAAAATTCAGAATCAAATCTCAATTCCAAAAATAGAATTTGATTTCATAGATTCTACCCAATGAAATCGCCCTATTCAACCTTTAAATTAAAAAATTAGGGTTTTTCTCTGTATCTATCTATCTATATCATATATACAATAATAATACATACAGCTGTAAATCAAATATCTACTCCGAAACATTAGCTATATTTCTATTTCTATTCTTATAAAAATTAAATTTATTATCATTTACAAATGGAAAGCGGAACAGACGGTGAACAATACGTGTTATTATCAAAAGTTCGACATGGATTGAAACGAGAATTCGCATTTGCAATGAAATCTCAAGCCGAAAATTTCGGAACATATGGCCGGACACGTGGCCGGAGGTCTCAGATGTCGCCGGAACCTGAACCGGTTAATAAAAAATCAAAAACTGATGATCTAGGGTTTGTGAAAGAGGAATCGGTATCGAATACAGAGGAAGAAGAATCGAAAAGTGATGTCGTTGATCCTGGAAGAACGGCGATGGAAAGCGAAGTGAAATCAGAGGATAATGATAATGATAATGGTGATGATAATCATATTGTTAATGATGATGATAAATCTATTTGTGAAAATGAAAAAAAATTGGAAATGAAAATGTCAAAGAAGATTGTGATAAAGAGATTTCCAGCAAAGTTGAAGGACCTTCTAGAAACTGGTTTGCTTGAAGGATTACCTGTTAAGTATGTTCGTGGCACAAAGGTATATAAATATAAATCTATGTATGTATATGTACAGTGTATGTATCTACATTCATATAGTCTGTTATAGTTTTGTAATGTCTTAATTTCATTGTGGCTTATTATAATTAAATGTTAAATTAAAATTGTTGATCAGGTGAAAGTTGTAGATAATGGATTACCAGGTGTGATAAAAGGAACTGGAATATTGTGTTTTTGTGCAGCATGCAGTGGGAAAGAGGTGAGTTTGTTACGTTTGATTTATTCTATATTTTTGTATTATTCGATTATGTGTAGTCTATAAAGATTGTTTGGACGCTGATTAGTAGTATTGGTGATTCGGTGAATGTAGATCGTGACTCCTAATCAGTTTGAGTTGCATGCTGGAAGTGCGAATAAGAGGCCGCCAGAGTATATTTACTTGGATAATGGTAATACTTTAAGGGATGTGCTTAATAAGTGCAAAACTGCTCCATTTGAGGCGTTGGAAGATACTATTATGAGAGTAATTGGTTGCTCATCTAAAGAGAAACCTGCATTTTGTTTGAATTGCAAAGGTGGGTTGTAAATTTTATGATATGGAGTATTGAGGTTGCATGTTTTAATAGGGTTATCTTGTAATGTATTATGTTTTTGTGATTTATAGGGTCTATACCTGAATTTGGTAGTGGGAAGATGATGCTATTGTGTGATTCATGTATGGATATAAAAGAATCTCATCCTCACTCCCAGCTTCGGTCCCAGTCTAGCATTGTGCTATCTAATGATAATAGTGAGAGGTATTTGCTTATGTAATACTGCAATAGTATATTACTTTTGTTCAATTTGTGGGACAATATAAGTGAACAATTGTCCACACACACGTTACTTTTGATAAGCTTGAGGTTTGCAAAGACTGTACCTATAATGAATGCTTACAGTTACTTGCATTATAAGAACCTTTATGTTCAGTTATTTGTGTCATGATAATCTTTGAATTTGTGTGTCAACTCATTTGTGGGTCCTGTACTGCCTTTGGTAATCATTTGAGCGCACAGGCATAAGCCACATTTTAGGAGAACAATGTAGCAATCAACTTCATTTAATCATGCTTAGCAGTTCTAACTGTCGATCTCCATTTTCTTACCGTATTATTTTAGAATGAAAACAAAACAGGAAGAAAAGGTTATAGTCAATGTGCTATTGTAAGTGACGATCAGAACTCATAATTGGTATTTAATCATTATTATATCATTGTTGCAAGTGACATGGTAGCTTGCTCACATGTAAATTGTTACTGTATTATTGTTCTCTTTTTAACACTTGAGGGTAATCTTTCAAGTATCGGTAGGAGGTTATATTTATAAATGTTGTGCGAAATGATCCTTTGACTGGTTTTTTGTTATTTGCAATTTACTGGCTTGATTGTTTAAGTTATGTATCTAACATATTATTACATAATTAAATGCTCTATTTTTGTTTTTGTTTGAGGTTTATTCCAATAATATATATGTTCGATATATTCAGGTCCACATCTCCAGTATCTGTTCCAAACCCTCTCAACCGTTTAGTCACCTGTAGTAGTTCTAGCCGAAAGAAGGGCCAGGGAAGGCTAACAAGAAAGTAAGTAGTCTTGTTCCGTCACTTACTTTGACTTTTATATGTTGACTTTTTGGGAGTATGAAGTGGGGAACCAGTGTCTTCCTTTCGATGATAAGTTTCTACTATATTATTTTTTATGTAGAGATTTGCGATTGCACAAGCTGGTATTCGAGGAAGATGTGCTAGCTGATGGAACAGCAGTAGCTTATTTTGCTCGTGGGGAGGTAATTACATATCTTGATAAATAAGTTCTTCTGTGTTTAAGTTTTTTGCATGTTCATGCAAATACCATATGCTATATTCCAATTCTGTATAGCTCTTTTGTTACATGATAATACAACTTATGTGGCGGTTGACAGAAAATGTTGGAGGGCTATAAAAAGGGTGCTGGAATCTTTTGCTATTGCTGTAACAATGAGGTATTTGTTGTTTGAAGGTTAATTGGATATCTTATGTCTGGGACTTAGTTTTTTAATTTTTTTCTAATTTTGCCTTCTTCATTATCAGGTTAGCCCCTCACAGTTTGAAGCTCATGCGGGTTGGGCTTCACGGCGTAAACCGTAAGTTCCCCCATCTTTACCTTTTCACAATTCTGCAGCATGTTCATATTATGTTTAAATGAAGCGCGAAACTTGTATTTTTGGCAGATATCTACACATATTCACATCCAATGGTGTTTCTCTACATGAGCTGTCAGTAAAACTGTCACAACACAGAAAGTTCTCTGCAGATGACAATGATGATCTTTGCTCCATTTGTGCTGATGGTGGGAACCTTTTGTGCTGCGATAATTGCCCACGAGCTTTTCACCCTGGTGAGATCTTCTTGACATCATTACTTTACCTTTTTGTTGTATACATATTATCATTGCCCAATGTCAGCCTCATGCTTCCTTTATCTTGTTTGATTCGCCAATCATGGATTGTAGCATAATTTATGTTGTCTCATGAACAATCAAACATCATTTGTTTGTTATTAACATGATTGTTGTAGGTGTATACTTGCTTGTCTTGTTCATTACTTAACTAGTGTAGTATTTGCTCCATCATTTGTATGGAACCGTAAATTGAGATTTTCATTGCGATAACAATATTATATACTTCTAATCGTCCTGTATTTATATTGAATCATTACATTTGTATTTGACATTTTTAGCCAACATATCACCAAAAAATATCTGTTTTCTATATTCGCTAGAATTATGGTTTGCATGATTTTAATATGTGGAAATGGCTGAGGTGCAGAATGCATATCTGAGGCTGTACCGCAGGGTACATGGTATTGCAAGTACTGTCAAAATATTTTCCAAAAGGAGAAATTGGTGGAAAGAAGTTTAGATGCAGTTGCGGCTGGTAGGGTTGCAGGTAATGATCCAATTGAAGAAATAACTAAGCGGTGCATTCGTGTTGTTGCAAATCTAGAGGCCGGTGGGTCGGGAGTGCCTGCTAAAAGAGGCGCTCCAGCCTGTGTTTTATGCAGGTTTGTACATGTTTCTTTATCTTGCAAAGAAATCGATAATGTTTTTTGATATAAAGCAAGATTCACACCTTCTATGTATTCTTGACTTGTGCAGCGCACATGATTTTAGCAAATCTGGATTTGGTCCGAGAACTGTTATCATATGTGATCAGGTGTTTTTAATTTGCAATAAATCGTTTATATGCTACTTCATAATGTCTACGGATCATAACTGTTGTTTGGCTTTCAATTTTCAGTGCGAGAAAGAGTACCATGTTGGCTGCTTGAAGGAGCACAATAGGGATGACCTTCAGGTGCACCGAGTCAGCAACTATATTGTTATTAAAAAAAATCTACAGTTTTTTCCAATAATGTTTACCGTGTGTTTTTATAATTACAGGCGTTGCCTAAAGGAGAATGGTTCTGTTGTACGGATTGCAGTCAAATTCATACATCTTTGGAGAATCTGGTTGCTGAAGGTGATAAAATGCTTCCAGAAACCTCCTTGAGTGCTATAAACAACAAGCAGATGGAACAAGGATTAGAACCTAGTGCCGATCTTGATATCAGATGGAGAATTTTGTGTGGTAAAATGGCTTCTGATGAAACCAGAGTATTGCTATCGAAGGCTGTTGCTATTTTCCATGTGAGTAATTATTACTTGCTTTGTGTTTATGAATAACTGAATATGATACAACTTTTTTCATAATTGTTATCTTTACCGCCTACTTGCATCAGGATCAATTTGACCCAATTGCTGATTCAACCACAAGCCGTCTTGATCTGATACCACACATGGTTTACGGGTAAGTAATTCTTGATGGTGTTTATAGTGATTTATATTGATATTGGAACCTTTTTTAAGTTGCATTCTACGTGACTTACTTCAGGAGAAGTTTAAAACAACAGGACTATGGAGGGATGCACTGTGCTATATTGACAGTCAAGTAAGACCATTTACTCAGTATAAAACACTTCAGGGGTTTATATCTCGCTAAGTTACTAGATTTGTGATTTATTTTTAAACGTGCAGCTCAACGGTTGTGTCTGCTGCCATATTTCGTATCTTTGGCCAAGAAGTAGCCGAATTGCCTTTAGCAGCAACAAGTACTGAATGTCAAGGATTGGTGAGTCCAATTGTGCAAAACATGATTATATCCACTACCTGTTTTGACCCGTTTGAGATAAAGCTCAACCCCAACTTGTTTGTTTCGGTGGAGTTGTAATTTTCTGATTTATGTGAAATTCTGTGTAGCGTTATTTTCAAGCTCTGTTTTCTTGCATTGAGAAACTGCTAGCTTCTCTGAATGTGAAAATTCTAGCGCTTCCTGCTGCTGATGAAGCTGGATCCATTTGGACTAAGAAGTTTGGGTTTGAAAAGATGCCTGATCTAGAGGTATGCCCTTTTAGCTACTTATTATTGTTAAATAATAGATGTCAAACATAACCCAAATGGATCCTCATGTGTGTCGGTATTTGTATGTTACCTGTGGTTTTGTTTTTAAATTGCAGTTGAAGCAGTACAGAAAGAATTATCAGTTGATGGTTTTTGAAGGAACCTCAATGTTGTATAAGACTGTTCCGAAGCCTTAAACAAGGGTTGGTGATTGGAAATTTAATTTTTGGGTCAAAAGTGCACCTATGATGGTGGGGCGACCGTGATTGGCTATAATTATAAACGTGCAATTTTTAATTTTGGGGGTTCTAGTTACTGACGTATATGGAGAAGCAGCAGTACTGCGTAAAATCTCCCGTTGGTATACATGGCGGGCATTTTTGGGATTGTTATTTTTTGATTTGATATTGATGATATGTGATATATTCAGCGTACAAATGGGCTAGCCCTCTGGGCAATTTTGAGTGGGAAATTTACCTTTTCTTTTGTTTTAAGCTGGTGTTGATTTTGGCTATAGTTTTGAAGAACCATGTTACCCTCTTGCAATATGTATATTTTTTTGGGGTCATTAGTGCTTATATGGCTAATCTTTTGACTAGATTAGTACAGGATTTCGGGATGTGGGAATGCAGGTTCCACAAGGTAAGTTTGAATTAAAATTGAATTAAAGCTGCAGATAGCCTTATTAAAACTTACCAAATACTTTATACAGTACAAGCCATTTAGGTCAATGTTAAACTAATCCACGTTTTCTTATCGAACTTACCCAGTTAGTAGAATTAAAGTTTTAAAATTGTGGACTGACCAGATGCTGTAATTTTATTTACATTTCTGGGTTTTATAACCATATGTATGATTAAAAAGCCCTGCGAGTGGTAACGTATTAAATTTATACAAAAAATCGTGTGATATACTTGGGTATCCCAAAAATCCGTAATGTAAGTAATAAGACCATCTTTATCCCTGAAGGGGATGATGGGCGTGTTGCTGGGTGGGGTGGGGTGCTTGATGAGCGTGCTGACATACCGGTGTGTAATGGGGTGGAATGTTAAGTGGCGTGTTGGGTGATGTGTTAAAATCTGATTGGAAGTTGGGTGAAAAAGGGGATAAAAACTAATTAAAAAGAGGAAAATACCCAACACGCCTAAAACTTTTAAGTGCTCACTTGATGCACTTGACCAACACACACACTAACACGCCTTGTTATGGGGTGCTAGGTGGCGTGTTGGCCAGCACATACACACCAACACGCCGCATTAAAGGTGGTCTAAGAGCACTTTTAATTATGACATAATGTTATTCGAGAACGGACTGTCACATCAACACTACATCAGCACCTTCTTTCCATCACTAACCAAAGACTTACCGCTAACAACCATGATATACCTCACACTCACTAAATTAGTTAATTATTTACGAGTACAAGTAATAAGGCAAAATGTACAAAAAGTAAATGTTTTCGGTTCCGTGATCAATTGTGTGTGGCAAAGACGAAATGAAGTACGGGACATCAACCACTAGCCAACGGCTAATTGCTAATATTGGTGTGATGGGAAGGTGGAGGCAACGTCGGGTGCAACGACATAACCGTTACTAGCCAAGTATCACAAGAAATCAATAACTATACATCATAAGTTTTGTTATTCTGAATATGAATATAATTACTAAATAAATTCTACTCAAAAGTAACTTTTTTATTTTGTACGAGGAACCCTATGAACGAGCATATTGACTCCCTTATAGCAAATAAACTTTGAACATCAAGAACCTAGGTGTCATCTCGATGCCAGATAAACCACATTCCATTGTAAATCTTTAATTAAGCTCAAAAGGATATTGCTAAGGAATTAACTCAAGACTTAACGCTTCATTAGGAGTCTTGATGGCCACTTAAAAGCAGTTTCACTAGAAGGTATTTAAAGATTTCTATGTTTCATCTTTTATAATTTAAAACATCGCCCTAGTTCAGTTTTACTAACCGTTGCAAAAATCTGAAATACATCATAGGTTAGCAAAGGCTGCCGACTTCATAGTTTCCCTACAAACATGTATTTTGAAAAATGGGATTATATATCGGGAGGTCCACCAAGTTTATCATTTTGTATTTTTAGTTCACCTATATTTCTATAACGACCCGTCAAAATCGCTATTGACGCGGCACGTTAATCATTGATTCCACAGTGAGGTTTTGACCTCTATATGATACGTTTTGATAAAATATTGCATTCATTAAAATAAGTGACTTTCTAAACATAGAAAGTTATAAACATGTGGGCGAGTGCTTAGGTATAAGCAAAACTCCGAAATACATAAGTCTTTAATTTACAGGTTGACATCACAGTCCAATTATTTATTACACAACGCAGTTTTATTTTGAATGCAATAAACTTTGTACAAAGCATGAGAGACTCCATGCAGGCAACAAGCACATCACAGCGGAAGCATTCTAAGGACCTGAGAATAAAACATGCTAAAAAGTCAACACGAATGTTGGTGAGTTATAGGTTTAATTGCTCGAGTCATAAACATATATAAAGATAGACCACAAGATTTCATCAAAAGTTTATCAATAGATTCTACGTAACAGAGCACCCTGGTAACTAAACTTAACGATATAGTGATAATTACCCCATTCGTTTTAATACACGCAAACCAACGTGTCTTAAACTCAAATAACATACGTCCGTTAAAAGGCTAGCGCTCTAGCTCGGACGGGGATGTCAAGCCCTATGGATCCATATACAATTATTCGCGCCCACCAGTCCATATCCTATGTACTGGCAGCTACTAGTTACCAAAGCTAAGGAATTTTCGGTTTAACTAAGTGTAGAATTTAGTATGTACTTGTGTCTTATCGCATTTAAAATAAATTGCATGTATTCTCAGCCCAAAAATATTTAAAGTATTTAAAAAGGGAGACTATAACTCACAGTTCAATATTGCGATTCCATATTGTAGGCAAATTGCGTAGACGTAATGATGGTACACGACTGTATGGTTGGCCTTGGATTCAAGAACAATACCCCGAATAATACCCAATATTTCCTTAGCTTAAATCGGTTTGAAACCTGAATTAAAACACCCTCGAATATACTTTATTATTATTAAACTTAAATTTAAAATTATAATTATAATATAAATATAAATAAATTACAGAAGAATGATTATGAAAAATCCGTCGAGCAAAACTGACCTTTTATAGTACTTTTCGATTTACTGTAGCTCATGCGATCGCATGAGTTTTCAGTGTTTTTGCCATGCGATCGCATGGCCGCCTTTTTCGTTTTTGTTTGCTAGTTCGTCGACATCAAATAGTACTGTAGCAATAGTGTTTTACTGTAGCAAATAGTGTTTACTGTAGCAAATCACTGTAGAAAAGTCGTTTCACTGTAGCATTGTAGCAAAATACGGTTTCACTGTAGCAAATAGTGTTTTACTGTAGCAAATAGTGTTTTACTGTAGCAAAGTCATTTTTACTTGTACATATATATATATATATATATATATATATATATATATATATATATATATATATATATATATATATATATATATATATATATATATGTATGTATATTTACATAATATTAAATCATATAGAGAATTGGTTTAAATTAGTCGAAATTTTCCGGGTCATCACATAACCTCCCCGTTAAAGAAAATTTCGTCCCGAAATTTTGAGTAGTACCTGTTTCATGAGCGATATTAGTGAACAAATGTGGATACTTTTGCTTCATTTGATCCTCACGTGTGACACCGCTAATTTTTTTTTATATATATACATACGTGGCGGAAGCATAATATTACTTAAATACGATATCCACATTAACTATTGTTAATACAACCTGTGTCACGTGTCATTACAAAATACTTGTTTATACAGAGAAGACGTATTTACAATACATTTACAAAGTATCACTGTTTAAACAAAACAAGACAACATCAGAGTTGACTCCTGTCAAACATAACATCACCATGTCCGTCTTCTCCCAAAAGCACAATCTACAAAAGCTATCAACCTGCAGGGAGGAGATGGAGGGGAATTAGCACGAAGCTAAGTGAGTACGACTAGCTACAGGCCATAGCATACAGAAGTGTTATACTAATCATGTCACAATAGTCTAACACACAAACATCACCCAAGTGCCGTCTACAGAGACTCTGGCGGCTCGGCCAAACCATTAACCACCAGCTGATCGGACTGGGGCTTACCAGAAGTTCCTCCACCACCGTATGTATATACATAATCCACACGCGACGGACGCGTCATTCACATATATATACACCACGGCTGTCTAGGCCACCACATAAGGAACCCAACCCGCAGGTTGATCTCTCCTACCGAGGCCACCACACAATAGGGACGCACTGGGCTCCAGCAGACAAGCATCAACCAACATGCAGTCATCACAATGTACTAACTATCCACAACAATAAGTATATCTAACAAGCATGGCAGTCATAATATAACATGCTACTATATACTATATTCTCCAGTTAGTCCCACTCATCGATTACCAGCAAATGAGAAGGTGTTCAGCTATCTAATCACTGAACCTTCTCTTTCTCCTTTTCTCCTGAGAAATACATATACACGAGTTAGTTTATGTCCATAAACACCAAATAAGACAATACAGAAAATTTTGTCAGAAAACTGTCCGCTAAAAATTTTGTCAGAAGACTGTCCGCTAAAAATTTTGTCAGAAGACTGTCCGCTAAAAATTTTGTCCTTAACACTTGTGCACTTTCAAAATTTACATGTCCGCTAAAAATTTTCTCCTTAACACTTGTGCACTTTCAAAATTTACATCATAAATATCAAAATACAAACGGGCAGCATAACAGCTAAAAATCAACACTTAGGTAAAATATTCTGTCCAGGACACTCAGTCGGTCGACTGACACTGACAGTCGGTCGACTGACCTTCTCAGTCGGTCGACTCACTTGGTATTACATCAATCGGCCGAATGCAAATCTCAGTCGGTCGGTTGTCTTCGTTAATCGGCCGGTTCAACCCTCAGTCGGTCGACTGTCGACCGACAGTCGGCCGACTGTGTTCATCTTCATCAGAAACTGAACAAAGGCTACGGACTTCAAGCTAAAATCACCAAATCTTGATCTAGAGCTCGTTTTCGATACCAAAACTTGCCACAACTCAATTACTACATGTTATAGACTATAAACCCACAAAGTTTTGACCATAACAACATCAAATCCATGGATTTTGACACAAAATCAAGCTTTTTACAAAACTTACACAAAACTATGAATTTAACCATGAATTGAACACAAAAACACATGTTTCTTACCTTGTTAGAATCAGTAGACAACAAGGAACAAGATTCCAAGATCAATTTGAGCTCAAGAACAAGTTTTGATGATTAGGGTTTCAAAGGAGAAAGAATTAGGTACGAGGTATTATTTTGGGAAGGATCTGGAAAGTGCAAGAAATGCACTGCACAAGTCATCAAAAGTGGGTTAAAATTCCACACTGTGTGACACACGGGTATTTACCAGTTATCTGATATCTTTCGTACATCATTTGGCAACCCAAACGAAGTCCAAATTAAATAAACAAACCTGTTCTGTGACCCTTGTCACAAACTGGTCCTAACCACATCATTATTTAATAATAAATATTAAATAAAAATAAAAGCATATAATAACACAATACAAACTTAAGGGCAAAATAGTAATCTTACATCTAGGCCCACTTAAGGATGTTACATCACGTTCCCAAGTAAACTCGGGTCCTCGTCTAGCGTTCCAACGAACCCTAACTATCGGTATTTTGCTTTGTTTTAATTGTTTGACCTCACGATCCATGATTTCAACATGTTCTTCGATAAAATGGAGTTTATCATTGATT
Organism: Rutidosis leptorrhynchoides; assembly: GCF_046630445.1. Lineage (NCBI taxonomy): Eukaryota > Viridiplantae > Streptophyta > Magnoliopsida > Asterales > Asteraceae > Rutidosis > Rutidosis leptorrhynchoides. The sequence goes on from NC_092333.1 coordinate 174,748,842, forward strand.
CGTATTTCGTCAAGAGGAATTACGACATCCTCTTCAGCTAAACATTTCTTCAAATTTGACACGTGAAATGTGTTGTGAACACTACTAAGTTCTTGCGGTAGCTTTAATCGATAAGCAACTATTCCAATTCTTTCGGTGATTTCAAAGGGTCCTACGTACCTAGGACTTAGCTTTCCTCGTTTACCGAATCGTACAACGCCTTTCCAGGGTGACACTTTCAACATGACTTTGTCGCCCACTTGAAATTCTAGCGGTTTTCTTCTTACATCAGCATAACTCTTTTGGCGACTCATGGCCGTTTTCAATCGCTGTTGTATCTGAATGATCTTTTTGGTGGTTTCGTGAATAATTTCTGGTCCAGTAAGTTGTCTTTCTCCTACTTCACTCCAACATATAGGAGATCTGCACTTTCTACCGTAAAGTGCTTCAAATGGCGCTGCGTTGATGCTCGTATGATAGCTGTTATTGTATGAAAATTCTGCCAACGGTAAGTGTCGATCCCAACTGGTTCCAAAGTCAATCACGCATGCCCGTAACATGTCTTCCAATGTTTGTATTGTTCTTTCACTTTGACCATCTGTCTGTGGGTGATAAGCGGTGCTCATATCTAATCGAGTTCCCAATGCTTTTTGTAATGATTGCCAAAAACGTGATGTGAATCGGGTGTCGCGATCAGATATGATGGAGATGGGTACACCATGCTTGGAAACTACTTCCTTCAAATATAGGCGTGCTAATTTCTCCATACTGTCTGTCTCCTTTATTGGTAGGAAGTGAGCTGATTTAGTTAGACGATCAACTATCACCCAAATAGTATCATGACTACTTGCAGTCCTTGGCAATTTCGTAATGAAATCCATGGTTATTCTTTCCCATTTCCACTACGGAATTTCTGATTGTTGCAGTAATCCTGACGGCTTTTGGTGCTCAGCTTTGACCTTTGCACACGTCAAACATTTGCTTACATAAGTAGCAATTTCTGTCTTCATATTAGGCCACCAATAAAACTTCTTGAGATCATGGTACATTTTCCCATTTCCTGGGTGAATTGAGTACCTCGTTTTGTGTGCTTCATCCAGTACTAGTTGCCTTAGATTACCATGTTTTGGTACCCATATCCTATCAGCAAAATACAGGGTTCCATCGGCTTTTACTTCAAGCTGTTTTTCTAACCCTCTGCTCATTTCGCCTTTTTCATTTTCTTCTTTTAAAGCCTCTAACTGTGCTGCTTGAATTTACTTTGTGAGATCAGTACGAATTGTAATATTCAAAGCTCGGACCCTAAGAGGTTTTACTCTTTCTTTTCGACTTAGGGCATCAGCTACAACATTAGCCTTTCCGGGGTGGTAACGGATTTCACAATTGTAATTGTTTAACAACTCTACCCAGCGATATTGCCTCATATTGAGTTGTTTTTGATCAAAAATATGCTGAAGACTCTTATGGTCGGTGTACACTATACACTTGATGCCATATAGATAGTGTCTCCATATTTTGAGTGCAAAAACTACTGCTCCAAGTTCCAAATCGTGCGTCGTATAGTTCTTTTCATGAATTTTTAGTTGTCGTGAGGCATATGCGATAACTTTTGTGCGTTACATTAATACACATCCTAAACCTTGGCGCGAAGCATCACAATAGATCACGAAATCATCATTTCCTTCTGGTAATGACAAAATGGGTGCAGACGTTAACTTCTTCTTTAATAACTGGAATGAGGATTCCTGTTCCGTGGACCAATCATACTTCTTTCCCTTTTGAGTCAATGCAGTTAAGGGTTTGGCGATTCTAGAGAAATCTTGAATGAATCTTCGATAGTAACCAGCAAGACCTAAGAATTGGCGGATTTGTGTTGGAGTCTTCGGTGTTTCCCATTTACTAATGGCTTCGATCTTGGCAGGGTCAACTTTAATTCCATGTTTACTGACAACATGACCCAAAAATTGTACTTCTTGTAACCAGAAATCACACTTCGAAAATTTTGCGTACAATTCTTCTTTCTTGAGTATCTCTAGTACCAGTCTTAAGTGTTGCTCATGTTCTTCCTTGTTCTTCGAGTAAATCAATATGTCGTCGATAAAAACAATGACAAATTTGTCTAAATACGGTCTACAGATGCGATTCATTAGATCCATGAATACTGCTGGAGCATTAGTTAATCTAAAAGGCATGACTAGAAACTCATAGTGACCATAACGGGTTCTGAACACGATTTTAGGAACATCTTCTTCCTTCACTCTCAGCTGATGATATCCGGAGCGTAGATCAATCTTGGAATAAATACTTGATCCTTGCAATTGATCAAAAAAATCATCAATCCTTGGTAATGGGTACCGATTCTTGATCGTTAATTTGTTTAATTCTCGGTAATCTATGCACATTCTCATAGATCCATCCTTCTTCTTGACGAACAGAATAGGAGCACCCCAAGGTGAAAAACTGGGCGAATAAATCCACGGTCCGATAATTCTTGCAACTGGTCTTGTAATTCTTGCATTTCTGAAGGTGCAAGTCTATATGGAGATCGGGCTACAGGTGCAGCTCCTGGTATGAGATCAATCTGGAATTCTACACATCTGTGTGGAGGTAGCCCCGGTAATTCTTCTGGAAATACTCTGGGATATTCTCTTACAACCGGCATGTCATCAATGCTTCTTTCTTCAGTATTGATCTTCTTTACGTGTGCCAGATTAGCATAACAACCTTTTCTTATAAGTTTCTGGGCCTTCATACAGCTGATAAAGTTCAGCTTTGAGTTGCTCTTCTCCCCATAAATCATTAATGACGTTTCATCCTTACGAGGGATGCGGATTGCTTTCTCAGCGCAAACAACTCCCGCTCTTGTTTTGGACATCCAGTCCATGCCAACGATTACGTCAAAACTTCCTAATTCTACGGGTATCAAATCGATTTTGAAGGTTTCACCAGCGAGATTTATTTCGTAACCATGGCAAATTTTATCGGCTTTTATCAGTTTACCATTAGCTAATTCAATAGTATATTTATCGTCTAGAGGCAATGATGCACATTTTAGTTTAGAACTAAAGTCTTTACACATATAACTTCTATCAGCACCCGTATCATACATAATAGAAGCTAGTTGATTATTAATGGTAAACGTACCCGTGACAAGATTAGGATCCTCACGTGCTTCACTGGTACTAACATTAAATGCCCTCCCACGTGCGAGTTCTTTGTTCTTCTCCTTATCAGGGCATTGATTTATAAAGTGACCAGACTTCCCGCATCCATAACATTTCTTGACATCGGTCGATTTTGTCTTTACTTCAGAAACGGTGGCATAATAATCTTTCGCCACATGTCCTTTCTTGTTGCACTTATCACAGACCACTTGGCAATAACCTGCATGATGTGTGTAATATCTTTTGCAGAACGGATGGGGTCCCTTATAGTTTGGACTAGCAGTTGCCCCATCTTGTTTACCTTTAAAAGTTTCTTGTTTCTTCAATTGAGTACTTTTTCCCTTATAGTCTTCCCATTTCCTCTTTCCTTCGGTTGTCTTGACTTCGGTAATTGGTGCCTTAATCGAACTCTCTGTGATCTGGTCCATGAGTTGGTGAGCCATTGTCATGGCTTCCTGCATCGTATTTGGTTTGGACGATGTAACATTTCCTTTGATATTGATCGATAAACCGTCAATATACATTTCTATCTTTCGTTTCTCGTTTGGCACCAATTCGGGACACAACAAGGCTAGTTCCATGAAACGCTTTTCATAGTTATTGAGATTCGCGCCGATAACCTTCAGATTACGTAACTCAGATTCCATTTTTCTGATCTCGTTTCGAGGACAGTACTCCTCGATTAGCATCTTTTTCAGTTCTTCCCAAGAGATATCATATGCCGTATCTATTCCTTCTGCTTTAGCATAATTGTTCCACCAAGTAAGTGCACCGTCTTGCAACGTGCACGAAGCATACTTTGACTTGTCTCCGTTCGCACAATTACTGATTTTGAAAACGGACTCCATCTTTTCAAACCATCGGGTTAGACCGACTGGTCCCTTGGTTCCACTAAACGTATGTGGTTTGCATCCTTGAAAAGTTTTGTATGAGCATCCGTTTCGTGAGTTTGTGTTTACGGCTGCTGCTTCGGCTGTTGCTTTTGCTGCCTCGGCTGCAGCAATTCTTTCATTCACACGTTTCTCGACTAGTTGCTCAAACTCAGCATCCGACATTTGAGACATGTTTCTTCAATAAACACAACAGATATAATTTAATCATATAGAATATTATAGGTAAAATGAGTTGTCAATAGTTAATCGTAGCATATTAATAATATGAACCGATTATTATAAAAGCCTTTTCTTCTTATTAGCATTTTATAATTATTTCTAGGGTATTACCTACCCGTTAAGTTCATACATAATAGCTAGTTCAAGGAATTAACTACTAAAATCCTAATAATATTCCACTATGAAAAATTATAGCGAGTTACTACGTTATTATGTAATAATAATAATAATAAGAAGTAGTAATAATACAAATAATCATTCCATGCATTTATTATTAATAAACCAAAATAATACAATACCATACAATACCGATATTTTACATATGATTATTCTACATAACAAGATAGAGTAGCACACATAAGCAACAGAATAGCGCATGGAAGATTTATGGTTGCGAGGTCGTTTATTCAGAACTATCAGAAACTTCTTCCCATTTGGTTCTCTCTGCCAATTGTTTGTGTGCACATGGTCTGACAGACATTCTGGCAGTGTATTTAATTTTTGGTTGGAGTTTTGAGGTACCCGTTGCCTCAGTGGGTTTAATATAATAAGGGTGGTTACGGATCGAATGATCCTGTTCCTTTTTAATAATTAAGGACTTTTTATTATTGTGGTTGTTTTTATTATCTATAGCAAGTTTGAATTTCTCCTTAGTGACCTCTTTTATTTCATTAGCGAAATCCTCCTCCTTACTGATTTCATCTGATGACGAACTGTCTGAGTCATGTGTAGGAGAATTGTAACATCCCGCCTTTTTCCATTTACTTTTCCGTTATACTAATATAAAGTCCGTTATATGTTTATAACATCTCCCGTTGATACGCGTTTTAAATTATCTCGTTTAGGTAATTCACGCACCCGAACGAAAGTTGAGGGACTAAACTTGACAAGGGATCAAACCCTTGACTAGGTCAAAGGGTCAAACCCCTTTCACCCATTCATTATCATCTCCATCTCTCTCTCTTTCTCTCTAGCAAGAACACACACACCATTACCAAATTCATTCAATCATCATCTAAATCCGATCTAGGAGGCTTACAACAAAATAAATTACATATTCGTAATCCTCTCTTCATCCTCTTCATTTTGGTACCAACTTCATCTCGTTTGGGTAACATTTCTAAAACTCTAGATTTCTCTAAATTCGTGTTTTTGACTTGAAATGGTGTTAGTTAGTGTCTATGGCTCATTGTGATGTCGTGTGTGTAATTTATATGCTCGATCTCGTTGTTTTAGTGTAACTAGCATGAACTTGAATTTTGGTGTGTTGTTCTTGAATTTTGGATGATCATATGTTGTTAGATGTTAAAAGTTCATGTTCTAATTGTGTTCCTAGTATCACTAGCTTCAATTTGATGTGTAGGTTGTTTTAGAAAAGTTCATGAACTTGATTTATGATTTTGATGAATTTGGGTTAGGGTTTGATGAAGTTGAAATGGATTTTTGATACATTGAATGCCATGAATTATGGTTGGTAAGTGTTTAGTTGGATTGTATGCTTGGTTACCTTCGAAACTGTAGTGACCCGAACTTTTCCATGTTTATATACATTAATTGAGATTGATGTTTACATGATTAAATGTTTCCAACATGTTAAGCAATCAAACTTGTTAAGACTTGATTAATTGAAATAGGTTTCATATAGACAATTGACCACCCAAGTTGACCGGTGATTCACGAACGTTAAAACTTGTAAAAAAACTATATGATGACATATATATGGTTATATATATAGTTAACATGATATTATGATAAGTAAACATATCATTAATTATATTAACAATGAACTACATATGTAAAAACAAGACTACTAACTTAATGATTTTGAAACGAGACATATATGTAACGTTTATCGTTGTAACGACATTTAATATATATATATCATATTAAGAGATATTCGTACATCATAATATCATGATAATATAATAATTTAAAATCTCTTTTGATATTATAAACATTGGGTTAACAACATTTAACAAGATCGTTAACCTAAAGGTTTCAAAACAACACTTACATGTAACGACTAACGATGACTTAACGACTCAGTTAAAATGTATATACATGTAGTGTTTTAATATGTATTTATACACTTTTGAAAGACTTCAATACACTTATCAAAATACTTCTACTTAACAAAAATGCTTACAATTACATTCTCGTTCAGTTTCATCAACAATTCTACTCGTATGCACCCGTATTCGTACTCGTACAATACACAGCTTTTAGATGTATGTACTATTGGTATATACACTCCAATGATCAGCTCTTAGCAGCCCATGTGAGTCACCTAACACATGTGGGAACCATCATTTGGCAACTAGCATGAAATATCTCATAAGATTACAAAAATATGAGTAATCATTCATGACTTATTTACATGAAAACAAAATTACATATCCTTTATATCTAATCCATACACCAACGACCAAAAACACCTACAAACACTTTCATTCTTCAATTTTCTTCATCTAATTTAACTCTCTCAAGTTCTATCTTCAAGTTCTAAGTGTTCTTCATAAATTCCAAAAGTTCTAGTTTCATAAAATCAAGAATACTTTCAAGTTTGCTAGCTCACTTCCAATCTTGTAAGGTGATCATCCAACCTCAAGAAATCTTTGTTTCTTACAGTAGGTTATCATTCTAATACAAGGTAATAATCATATTCAAACTTTGGTTCAATTTCTATAACTATAACAATCTTATTTCAAGTGATGATCTTACTTGAACTTGTTTTCGTGTCATGATTTTGCTTCAAGAACTTTGAGCCATCCAAGGATCCATTGAAGCTAGATCCATTTTTCTCTTTTCCAGTAGGTTCATCCAAGGAACTTAAGGTAGTAATGATGTTCATAACATCATTCGATTCATACATATAAAGCTATCTTATTCGAAGGTTTAAACTTGTAATCACTAGAACATAGTTTAGTTAATTCTAAACTTGTTCGCAAACAAAAGTTAATCCTTCTAACTTGACTTTTAAAATCAACTAAACACATGTTCTATATCTATATGATATGCTAACTTAATGATTTAAAACCTGGAAACACGAAAAACACCGTAAAACCAGATTTACGCCGTCGTAGTAACACCGCGGGCTGTTTTGGGTTAGTTAATTAAAAACTATGATAAACTTTGATTTAAAAATTGTTATTCTGAGAAAATGATTTTTATTATGAACATGAAACTATATCCAAAAATTATGGTTAAACTCAAAGTGGAAGTATGTTTTCTAAAATGGTCATCTAGACGTCGTTCTTTCGACTGAAATGACTACCTTTACAAAAACGACTTGTAACTTATTTTTCCGACTAGAAACCTATACTTTTTTTGTTTAGATTCATAAAATAGAGTTCAATATGAAACCATAGCAATTTGATTCACTCAAAACGGATTTAAAATGAAGAAGTTATGGGTAAAACAAGATTGGATAATTTTTCTCATTTTAGCTACGTGAAAATTGGTAACAAATCTATTCCAACCATAACTTAATCAACTTGTATTATATATTATGTAATCTTGAGATACCATAGACACGTATACAATGTTTCGACCTATCATGTCGACACATCTATATATATTTCGGAACAACCATAGACACTCTATATGTGAATGTTGGAGTTAGCTATACAGGGTTGAGGTTGATTCCAAAATATATATAGTTTGAGTTGTGATCAATACTGAGATACGTATACACTGGGTCGTGGATTGATTCAAGATAATATTTATCGATTTATTTCTGTACATCTAACTGTGGACAACTAGTTGTAGGTTACTAACGAGGACAGCTGACTTAATAAACTTAAAACATCAAAATATATTAAAAGTGTTGTAAATATATTTTGAACATACTTTGATATATATGTATATATTGTTATAGGTTCGTGAATCAACCAGTGGCCAAGTCTTACTTCCCGACGAAGTAAAAATCTGTGAAAGTGAGTTATAGTCCCACTTTTAAAATCTAATATTTTTGGGATGAGAATACATGCAGGTTTTATAAATGATTTACAAAATAGACACAAGTACGTGAAACTACATTCTATGGTTGAATTATCGAAATCGAATATGCCCCTTTTTATTAAGTCTGGTAATCTAAGAATTAGGGAACAGACACCCTAATTGACGCGAATCCTAAAGATAGATCTATTGGGCTTAACAAACCCCATCCAAAGTACCGGATGCTTTAGTACTTCGAAATTTATATCATATCCGAAGGGTGTCCCGGAATGATGGGGATATTCTTATATATGCATCTTGTTATTGTCGGTTACCAGGTGTTCACCATATGAATGATTTTTATCTCTATGTATGGGATGTGTATTGAAATATGAAATCTTGTGGTCTATTGTTACGATTTGATATATATAGGTTAAACCTATAACTCACCAACATTTTTGTTGACGTTTTAAGCATGTTTATTCTCAGGTGATTATTAAGAGCTTCCGCTGTCGCATACTTAAATAAGGACAAGATTTGGAGTCCATGCTTGTATGATATTGTGTAAAAACTGCATTCAAGAAACTTATTTTGTTGTAACATATTTGTATTGTAAACCATTATGTAATGGTCGTGTGTAAACAGGATATTTTAGATTATCATTATTTGATAATCTACGTAAAGCTTTTTAAACCTTTATTGATGAAATAAAGGTTATGGTTTGTTTAAAAATGAATGCAGTCTTTGAAAAACGTCTCATGTAGAGGTCAAAACCTCGCAACGAAATCAATTAATATGGAACGTTTTTAATCAATAAGAACGGGACATTTCAGTTGGTATCAGAGCGTTGGTCTTAGAGAACCAGAATTTTGCATTAGTGTGTCTTATGTAGTTTGTTAGGATGCATTAGTGAGTCTGGACTTCGACCGTGTTTACTTGAAAAATGATTGCTTAACAAATTTTGTTGGAAACTATATATTTTTAACATGTGAATATTATGTGATATATTAATCTCTTAACGCGTTTGATATTATGTGATAGATGTCTACCTCTAGAACAAGTCCCATTGACTCACCTAATAATAATGAAGAGTCAAATGTAAATTGGAATGATTCGTGGACTGATTCACAAGTTCCCGAAGAGGAACCGGAAGAAGAGTCGGAACCAGAAGAAGAATCGGAATCGGAAGAAGAATCGGAACCGGATGAAGAAATAGAACCGGTGGGGGAAATAATAAAACGGTTAAGTAAAAGAAAATCCTCAACCAACCGACCAAGGTTAATTATGGTCAATGGTGTTTCCGCTAAGGAAGCAAAATATTGGGAGGATTACCAATTCTCCGATGAATCGGATTCCGACGAGAATTCCGATGATGTTATAGAAATTACCCCAACTGAATTTAAAAAGGCAAAAGAAAATAATAAGGGAAAGGGCATAAAAATAGAGAAATCTAATTCCAACCCCGATGAACTTTATATGTATCGTCAACCCCCGAAGTCCTTAAGTTGTAACAATGACCCGGGAACCTCTAAACCACCAGGTTTTTCTAAACCAATGTGGAAAATAACGGCTCGTATTAGGGGAACATCATATATCCCTAGAAACTTGGGAAAACGAACCAAAACCAAAGAAGAAGAAACAAGCGAGTCAGAATAAGATAGTTGTATTCGTGTGGTGTAATATATGTAATATAGTGTGCTTATGCTTTATGATATATGTAAAAATTGCTTGTATTAATAAGTATTTTTTTATGAATCTAACTCTTGTCTATTTTACAGTATAAAAACACAAAATGGATAGACAACCCAATATTTTAAGAGACCTACCCGGAGACATGATTGATGAAATCTTGTCTAGAGTCGGTCAGAATTCCTCGGCACAACTATTTAAGGCGAGATCAGTTTGTAAGACATTCGAAGAACGTTCCAAGAATGATTTGGTTTATAAAAGGCTTTCGTTCGGAAGATGGGGGATATCACATTGGGAAACCCATAAATTACGATGTGTTTACTTTGACGCATATATTGCGGGGAACCCAAATGCTATTTTACGCAACGGGTTAAGAAATTATTTTGACTCAATATATCCGAATATTGGACTTCGTGATTTAGAAAAAGCGGCTAACATGCAACATAAAGAAGCATGTTATGCTTACGGATTAGTAATGTTCGCTTCTCACCAAAGTGAGAACAAGAACATCGGGCTACAACTATTAAACAAAACGTTTCCACAAGTGACGGAGTCGGTAATTGGGGTAAGAAATGAGGTTTTTAGATTATTACGGGACTGTTGGACATTACGTAACCCTCGTCCCTTTGATGACGTTACAACACGCTGTCTTATCAACGGCCATAACGGTTATGTTGCACAAGACCAAGGATGGGAAGTAGTCCTAGTAAAACCAGAATGCATGACTTGTTTCTGGACGTATGAATTACGTGTCTTTATTGCCTTTGCCGAACGACTTGTGTACTAGCTAGAATTGTCTTCACAACTATCTTGTATCAAAGTTATTGTGTGCTATATTTCATGCTTTATGTAAAATAAGCGGTATTGTAAGTTTGTAAAATATTGTATAAAAGTTTGAACGCGAAATATTATTACAATCAGTTTTTCATATAGAATTGTAGTAGTTGAATTGTATATTAGCTACTAAGTATGAACTTAACGGGTAGGTACTACCCGAATTTAAACTTATAAAACGCTAATATGAAGAAAAAGCTTTTATAAATGAGTTCATATTATGCTACGAAATACTATTAACTACTCTTAATATTCTGTATGATTAACTTGTTCCATTTAACTATTTTGAAGGAAATGGCACCGACTACTCGACACACCGTGAATATGAATGAAGAGGAATTCCGTACTTTTCTAGCTTCAAACATAGCCGCAGTACAGGCTGCGCTACATACCAACAATAACCTTGGATCTAGCAGTACAGGAAATCGTGTAGGATGCACCTACAAAGAATTCACTGCCTGCAAACCTTTGGAATTTGATGGAACCGAAGGACCGATCGGATTGAAACGGTGGACCGAGAAGGTTGAATCGGTGTTTGCCATAAGTAAGTGTACTGAAGAGGACAAAGTGAAGTACGCTACGCATACCTTCACAGGTTCTGCGTTAACATGGTGGAATACCTATCTAGAGCAAGTGGGACAAGATGATGCGTACGCACTACCGTGGTCAGCATTCAAGCACTTGATGAACGAGAAGTACCGTCCCAGAACCGAGGTCAATAAGCTCAAGACAGAACTTAGAGGGTTACGAACCCAAGGATTTGATATTACCACGTACGAAAGACGATTCACAGAATTGTGCCTATTGTGTCCGGGAGCATTCGAAGATGAGGAAGAGAAGATCGACGCGTTTGTGAAAGGATTACCGGAAAGAATCCAAGAAGATATAAGTTCACACGAGCCCGCCTCCATACAACAGGCATGTAGAATGGCTCACAAACTAGTGAACCAGATTGAAGAAAGAATTAAAGAACAGACTACTGAAGAGGCCAATGTGAAGCAAGTCAAAAGAAAGTGGGAGGAAAACGGTGATAAGAATCACCAATACAACAACAACAGCAATTACAACAATAATCGCAACAATTATCCCAACAATCGCAACATCAATCGCAACTACAACAAACGGCCCAACAACAACAACAACAACAACAACAACAACAACAACTACAACAATCATCCCAACAACAATAATAACCGCAACAACAACAACAATCAGAAGCAACTATGCCAAAGGTGTGAAAAGAATCACTCGGGGTTCTGCACCAAATTTTGCAACAAGTGTAAAAGAAATGGTCATAGCGCGGCGAAGTGTGATGTCTACGGACCAGGGGTTAACAGAACGAAAGGAACAAATGGTGTCGGAACAAGTAATGGTGGAGCAAGTAGTGTCGGAGCAAGTTATGCCAATGTAGTTTGTTATAAATGTGGAAAACCAGGCCACATTATTAGAAATTGCCCGAACCAGGAGAACACGAATGGACAAGGCCGTGGAAGAGTTTTCAATATTAATGCGGTAGAGGCACAGGAAGACCCGGAGCTTGTTACGGGTACGTTTCTTATTGACAATAAATCTGCTTACGTTTTATTTGATTCGGGTGCGGATAGAAGCTATATGAGTAGAGATTTTTGTGCTAAATTAAGTTGTCCATTGACGCCTTTGGATAGTAAATTTTTACTCGAATTAGCAAATGGTAAATTAATTTCAGCAGATAATATATGTCGGAATCGAGAAATTAAACTGGTTAGCGAAACATTTAAGATTGATTTGATACCAGTAGAGTTAGGGAGTTTTGATGTGATAATCGGTATGGACTGGTTGAAAGAAGTGAAAGCGGAGATCGTTTGTTACAAAAATGCAATTCGCATTATACGAGAAAAAGGAAAACCCTTAATGGTGTACGGAGAAAAGGGCAACACGAAGCTACATCTTATTAGTAATTTGAAGGCACAAAAACTAATAAGAAAAGGTTGCTATGCTGTTCTAGCACACGTCGAGAAAGTACAAACTGAAGAAAAGAGCATCAATGATGTTCCCATTGCAAAAGAATTTCCCGATGTATTTCCGAAAGAATTACCGGGATTACCCCCACAGCGATCCGTTGAATTTCAAATAGATCTTGTACCAGGAGCTGCACCAATAGCTCGTGCTCCTTACAGACTCGCACCCAGCGAGATGAAAGAACTGCAAAGCCAATTACAAGAACTTTTAGAGCGTGGTTTCATTCGACCAAGCACATCACCGTGGGGAGCTCCTGTTTTGTTTGTTAAGAAGAAAGATGGTACATTCAGGTTGTGTATCGACTACCGAGAGTTGAACAAACTTACCATCAAGAACCGCTACCCACTACCGAGAATCGACGACTTATTTGATCAACTACAAGGCTCGTCTGTTTATTCAAAGATTGACTTACGTTCCGGGTATCATCAAATGCGGGTGAAAGAAGATGATATTCTAAAGACTGCTTTCAGAACACGTTACGGTCATTACGAGTTTATGGTCATGCCGTTTGGTTTAACTAATGCACCAGCTGTGTTCATGGACCTTATGAACCGAGTGTGTGGACCATACCTTGACAAGTTTGTCATTGTTTTCATTGATGACATACTTATTTACTCAAAGAATGACCAAGAACACGGTGAACATTTGAGAAAGGTGTTAGAAGTATTGAGGAAGGAAGAATTGTACGCTAAGTTTTCAAAGTGTGCATTTTGGTTGGAAGAAGTTCAATTCCTCGGTCACATAGTGAACAAAGAAGGTATTAAGGTGGATCCGGCAAAGATAGAAACTGTTGAAAAGTGGGAAACCCCGAAAACTCCGAAACACATACGCCAGTTTTTAGGACTAGCTGGTTACTACAGAAGGTTCATCCAAGACTTTTCCAGAATAGCAAAACTCTTGACTGCATTAACGCATAAAGGGAAGAAATTTGAATGGAATGATGAACAAGAGAAAGCGTTTCAGTTATTGAAGAAAAAGCTAACTACGGCACCTATATTGTCATTGCCTGAAGGGAATGATGATTTTGTGATTTATTGTGACGCATCAAAGCAAGGTCTCGGTTGTGTATTAATGCAACGAACGAAGGTGATTGCTTATGCGTCTAGACAATTGAAGATTCACGAACAAAATTATACGACGCATGATTTGGAATTAGGAGCGGTTGTTTTTGCATTAAAGACTTGGAGGCACTACTTATATGGGGTCAAAAGTATTATATATACCGACCACAAAAGTCTTCAACACATATTTAATCAGAAACAACTGAATATGAGGCAGCGTAGGTGGATTGAATTATTGAATGATTACGACTTTGAGATTCGTTACCACCCGGGAAAGGCAAATGTGGTAGCCGATGCCTTGAGCAGGAAGGACAGAGAACCCATTCGAGTAAAATCTATGAATATAATGATTCATAATAACCTTACTACTCAAATAAAGGAGGCGCAACAAGGAGTTTTAAAAGAAGGAAATTTAAAGGATGAAATACCCAAAGGATCGGAGAAGCATCTTAATATTCGGGAAGACGGAACCCGGTATAGGGCTGAAAGGATTTGGGTACCAAGATTTGGAGATATGAGAGAAATGGTACTTAGAGAAGCTCATAAAACCAGATACTCAATACATCCTGGAACGGGGAAGATGTACAAGGATCTCAAGAAACATTTTTGGTGGCCGGGTATGAAAGCCGATGTTGCTAAATATGTAGGAGAATGTTTGACGTGTTCTAAGGTCAAAGCTGAGCATCAGAAACCATCAGGTCTACTTCAACAACCCGAAATCCCAGAATGGAAATGGGAAAACATTACCATGGATTTCATCACTAAATTGCCAAGGACTGCAGGTGGTTTTGATACTATTTGGGTAATAGTTGATCGTCTCACCAAATCAGCACACTTTCTGCCAATAAGAGAAGATGACAAGATGGAGAAGTTAGCACGACTGTATTTGAAGGAAGTCGTCTCCAGACATGGAATACCAATCTCTATTATCTCTGATAGGGATGGCAGATTTATTTCAAGATTCTGGCAGACATTACAGCAAGCATTAGGAACTCGTCTAGACATGAGTACTGCCTATCATCCACAAACTGATGGGCAGAGCGAAAGGACGATACAAACGCTTGAAGACATGCTACGAGCATGTGTTATTGATTTCGGAAACAGTTGGGATCGACATCTACCGTTAGCAGAATTTTCCTACAACAACAGCTACCATTCAAGCATTGAGATGGCGCCGTTTGAAGCACTTTATGGTAGAAAGTGCAGGTCTCCGATTTGTTGGAGTGAAGTGGGGGATAGACAGATTACGGGTCCGGAGATTATACAAGAAACTACCGAGAAGATCATCCAAATTCAACAACGGTTGAAAACCGCCCAAAGTCGACAAAAGAGCTACGCTGACATTAAAAGAAAAGATATAGAATTTGAAATTGGAGAGATGGTCATGCTTAAAGTTTCACCTTGGAAAGGCGTTGTTCGATTTGGTAAACGAGGGAAATTAAATCCAAGGTATATTGGACCATTCAAGATTATTGATCGTGTCGGACCAGTAGCTTACCGACTTGAGTTACCTCAACAACTCGCGGCTGTACATAACACTTTCCACGTCTCGAATTTGAAGAAATGTTTTGCTAAAGAAGATCTCACTATTCCATTAGATGAAATCCAAATCAACGAAAAACTCCAATTCATCGAAGAACCCGTCGAAATAATGGATCGTGAGGTTAAAAGACTTAAGCAAAACAAGATACCATTTGTTAAGGTTCGATGGAATGCTCGTAGAGGACCCGAGTTCACCTGGGAGCGTGAAGATCAGATGAAGAAGAAATACCCGCATCTATTTCCAGAAGATTCGTCAACACCTTCAACAGCTTAAAATTTCGGGACGAAATTTATTTAACGGGTAGGTACTGTAGTGACCCGAACTTTTCCATGTTTATATACATTAATTGAGATTGATGTTTACATGATTAAATGTTTCCAACATGTTAAGCAATCAAACTTGTTAAGACTTGATTAATTGAAATAGGTTTCATATAGACAATTGACCACCCAAGTTGACCGGTGATTCACGAACGTTAAAACTTGTAAAAAAACTATATGATGACATATATATGGTTATATATATAGTTAACATGATATTATGATAAGTAAACATATCATTAATTATATTAACAATGAACTACATATGTAAAAACAAGACTACTAACTTAATGATTTTGAAACGAGACATATATGTAACGTTTATCGTTGTAACGACATTTAATATATATATATCATATTAAGAGATATTCGTACATCATAATATCATGATAATATAATAATTTAAAATCTCTTTTGATATTATAAACATTGGGTTAACAACATTTAACAAGATCGTTAACCTAAAGGTTTCAAAACAACACTTACATGTAACGACTAACGATGACTTAACGACTCAGTTAAAATGTATATACATGTAGTGTTTTAATATGTATTTATACACTTTTGAAAGACTTCAATACACTTATCAAAATACTTCTACTTAACAAAAATGCTTACAATTACATTCTCGTTCAGTTTCATCAACAATTCTACTCGTATGCACCCGTATTCGTACTCGTACAATACACAGCTTTTAGATGTATGTACTATTGGTATATACACTCCAATGATCAGCTCTTAGCAGCCCATGTGAGTCACCTAACACATGTGGGAACCATCATTTGGCAACTAGCATGAAATATCTCATAAGATTACAAAAATATGAGTAATCATTCATGACTTATTTACATGAAAACAAAATTACATATCCTTTATATCTAATCCATACACCAACGACCAAAAACACCTACAAACACTTTCATTCTTCAATTTTCTTCATCTAATTTAACTCTCTCAAGTTCTATCTTCAAGTTCTAAGTGTTCTTCATAAATTCCAAAAGTTCTAGTTTCATAAAATCAAGAATACTTTCAAGTTTGCTAGCTCACTTCCAATCTTGTAAGGTGATCATCCAACCTCAAGAAATCTTTGTTTCTTACAGTAGGTTATCATTCTAATACAAGGTAATAATCATATTCAAACTTTGGTTCAATTTCTATAACTATAACAATCTTATTTCAAGTGATGATCTTACTTGAACTTGTTTTCGTGTCATGATTTTGCTTCAAGAACTTTGAGCCATCCAAGGATCCATTGAAGCTAGATCCATTTTTCTCTTTTCCAGTAGGTTCATCCAAGGAACTTAAGGTAGTAATGATGTTCATAACATCATTCGATTCATACATATAAAGCTATCTTATTCGAAGGTTTAAACTTGTAATCACTAGAACATAGTTTAGTTAATTCTAAACTTGTTCGCAAACAAAAGTTAATCCTTCTAACTTGACTTTTAAAATCAACTAAACACATGTTCTATATCTATATGATATGCTAACTTAATGATTTAAAACCTGGAAACACGAAAAACACCGTAAAACCAGATTTACGCCGTCGTAGTAACACCGCGGGCTGTTTTGGGTTAGTTAATTAAAAACTATGATAAACTTTGATTTAAAAATTGTTATTCTGAGAAAATGATTTTTATTATGAACATGAAACTATATCCAAAAATTATGGTTAAACTCAAAGTGGAAGTATGTTTTCTAAAATGGTCATCTAGACGTCGTTCTTTCGACTGAAATGACTACCTTTACAAAAACGACTTGTAACTTATTTTTCCGACTAGAAACCTATACTTTTTTTGTTTAGATTCATAAAATAGAGTTCAATATGAAACCATAGCAATTTGATTCACTCAAAACGGATTTAAAATGAAGAAGTTATGGGTAAAACAAGATTGGATAATTTTTCTCATTTTAGCTACGTGAAAATTGGTAACAAATCTATTCCAACCATAACTTAATCAACTTGTATTATATATTATGTAATCTTGAGATACCATAGACACGTATACAATGTTTCGACCTATCATGTCGACACATCTATATATATTTCGGAACAACCATAGACACTCTATATGTGAATGTTGGAGTTAGCTATACAGGGTTGAGGTTGATTCCAAAATATATATAGTTTGAGTTGTGATCAATACTGAGATACGTATACACTGGGTCGTGGATTGATTCAAGATAATATTTATCGATTTATTTCTGTACATCTAACTGTGGACAACTAGTTGTAGGTTACTAACGAGGACAGCTGACTTAATAAACTTAAAACATCAAAATATATTAAAAGTGTTGTAAATATATTTTGAACATACTTTGATATATATGTATATATTGTTATAGGTTCGTGAATCAACCAGTGGCCAAGTCTTACTTCCCGACGAAGTAAAAATCTGTGAAAGTGAGTTATAGTCCCACTTTTAAAATCTAATATTTTTGGGATGAGAATACATGCAGGTTTTATAAATGATTTACAAAATAGACACAAGTACGTGAAACTACATTCTATGGTTGAATTATCGAAATCGAATATGCCCCTTTTTATTAAGTCTGGTAATCTAAGAATTAGGGAACAGACACCCTAATTGACGCGAATCCTAAAGATAGATCTATTGGGCTTAACAAACCCCATCCAAAGTACCGGATGCTTTAGTACTTCGAAATTTATATCATATCCGAAGGGTGTCCCGGAATGATGGGGATATTCTTATATATGCATCTTGTTATTGTCGGTTACCAGGTGTTCACCATATGAATGATTTTTATCTCTATGTATGGGATGTGTATTGAAATATGAAATCTTGTGGTCTATTGTTACGATTTGATATATATAGGTTAAACCTATAACTCACCAACATTTTTGTTGACGTTTTAAGCATGTTTATTCTCAGGTGATTATTAAGAGCTTCCGCTGTCGCATACTTAAATAAGGACAAGATTTGGAGTCCATGCTTGTATGATATTGTGTAAAAACTGCATTCAAGAAACTTATTTTGTTGTAACATATTTGTATTGTAAACCATTATGTAATGGTCGTGTGTAAACAGGATATTTTAGATTATCATTATTTGATAATCTACGTAAAGCTTTTTAAACCTTTATTGATGAAATAAAGGTTATGGTTTGTTTAAAAATGAATGCAGTCTTTGAAAAACGTCTCATATAGAGGTCAAAACCTCGCAAAGAAATCAATTAATATGGAACGTTTTTAATCAATAAGAACGGGACATTTCAGAAACGGCATGTCATTCATGTAAATTGGTTGCCCGAATCATTGAATTGCATTTATGAACTTGTATGCGATTAATGTTGAGCATTAGATGCGGTTTTGGTTGTTATAATAGGTAGATTGATTGATGAAATGTGTTTAGTTGTCTTCCTCGTCAAATTACCTTCCCAACGGTATAAAATACTTGACTTGATTGTTGCGGATCATAAATTGTGTTTATTTGGTTTTTGGTTCGTGCACTTAGGAGTTCTGCATCAGACTTGAAATCCAACCTGGACGCCGTCCAGATACTTGGACACCGTCCAGGTATTCAAAGCTAGACGACGTCCAGAAAGTCTGGACGCCGTCCCAGCCTTCAAAGCTGGACGCCGTCCAGAAAATCTGGACGCCGTCCAGATACGCTGACAGGCCTCTGTCTTCGTTGGTCATTTTTTGAAAAATGTTTACTATGCTACGCACCTCCGATTCACATGTAACTTGTTCTAACATGCTCATATATGATTAAAAACCTCAAAAAATAGTTCGGGACCCGACCCGAACGTGTTGACTTTTTCGTTGACTTTGACCCGACCTAAGTTGACTTTTAATCAAACTTAACCAAATGTTTGTGCAATCATTCTAACATGCTTTTATACTTGTACCTTGCATGAAACATGACAATTTGATTCACATGCTATTATGATCGAGTCTTAACGAGCCATAGGACTAATTGAACATCTTTGACCTATCGTGTTTACCGTTATTGATACGACCTATTGTTTAGGTCAAGACTAGCATTGTTCTTTGCACACGTTTACTTGTTGAAGTACTTTACTACTCGTGCACTCAAGGTGAGATCATAGTCCCACTTTTACTCTTTTTTTGAACTTACATTTGGGATGAGAAAACATAAACATTTCTTTTACTAAGTGAACACAAGTACAGGAAAACAAACATTCTACATACGAGTTTAGAACAAAATCCTCAATTCGATTATCATTAGTTACACTTGCCGGGTGTAAGCGAGAACTTATGTTGTATGGATCCATATGGGTTTGACAAACCCTCATTCAAACGGTTCGCTACCGTTTACGAATGAAATATATTTTCGAGAAACAGTGTATGTTCTAGCACTAAGTGATGGGGTTCAATGGATGGAATGTTAAGCATTGATAATTGGGTGCTCGTGAAACAAACTTTTGGAATGTATTACTATTATCTCATTGTTGCAAATCTTGTGGTTCACTTGTACTTACTTACTTAAACCTATGATTTCACCAACGTTTTCGTTGACAGATTTCTATGTTTTTCTCAGGTCCTTGAATGATACATGATACATGCTTCCGCTCATTATTTTGATACTTGCATTGGATGTCGAGTATATATATGCATACATGGAGCGTCTTTTGGCTACTTTTAAATTTTGTCGCATAAGTTTCACTTGTACTTATAACTTTGTAACGTAACTTGTGGTGGAACAATTCTTATAAACTTTGAACAATCTTTACATTTGAAATGAATGTGACATATCTTTTGGTCAAACGTGGTTTTAAAGACTTATGACCACGTAACGGGACCTAAGTAGACGGCGCCGTCAATGACGATTTTGTCGGGTCGCTACAGATGGTATCAGAGCGTTGGTTGTAGGGATTTAGAGTTCATTGGTGTCAACCTCGAGTCATAGGGTACATTGGTGAGTCTTGACTACAACCGGCATATAGACTTGAAGTAGGAATTACTTGACTACTTGTGCATTTATACTCGAACGCTTCTACTCATATCTACTCTGAGTTCATCTTAATCTCACGTTGTTTAATTTGATTGACACGCCATCTTGACTTTATAGAATAATGTCGAATGCACATATGAATCAGGGTAATATAATTGCCGGGATTATATTACGGTGACTCATATGAACGTTCCGACATTATGACATAAAGAATTTAAGGCGATTCGAGGAAAAATTTCTCTTTATCTTTATTCTATATCACGGTTAGTATTATTGAGAATACTAATCAATGATATTCTTGTGTCTTGAAGGAACAATGGCTCCTCGTCGTGTACGCCGCAATGAAACTCCCGAACAAGCTCTCGAACGGATGATAGCTACCGCCGTAGATGCGGCCATGGCCGATCACTCATCCAACAACAACAACAATAATAACAACAACCACAACAACAACAACAATGGAGCCGGTAACTCAAACGAGGGATGCTCCTATAAAGCTTTCATGGGGTGCAAACCTCACACTTTCGATGGAACCGGGGGACCGGTCGTGCTCACCCGATGGTTTGAGCAAACGGAAGCCGTCTTTAGCATAAGCAGTTGTCGGGACCAAGACAAGGTTAAATACTCCACTCACACCTTCGCCGGTGTCGCTCTTACATGGTGGAATACTTATGTATAATCGGTGGGTACCGATGAAGCTCACGCCCTCTCTTGGGCCGACTTGAGGGAAAAGATGATTGTCGAATATTTCCCTCGTGAAGAAACCCGAAGGCTCGAACAAGAGCTAAGAACTTTAAAGGCGATCGGAAATGATCTCAAGGCTTATAATCAACGATTTTCCGAACTAGCCTTGATGTGCCCAAATCTTGTGAACCCCGAAGCTTTAAGGGTTGAACTTTACATGGATGGTCTTCCAAAGAGCATCAAACACGGAGTAATGTCATCCAAACCCTCTAACCATCAAGAAGATTTGAACATGGCCCGCAAATTGATAGAAACGGTTGACGAAATCGTAGTTCCGGCACCTAAGGCCGAGGATAAATCGGGCGGCAACAAAAGAAAGTGGGAACCCTCCCAATCAAGCAACAACAACTTTGCTAAGAAGCCTTACACCTCCGACGGCAAGAAGGGTTATGCCGGGAACCTACCTCTTTGCAACAAATGCAACAAACATCACTTTGGTGAATGTGGCAAGTTAATTTGCCACCGGTGCCAAGGAGTTGGTCATAAGGCCAACGATTGTAAAACTGCCACTCCCGTCGCTCAAAAGTGGCCCAATGCACCAAAGACGGGCACTTGTTACGAATGTGGTCAAACGGGTCATTATAGAAATGCATGCCCAAAGAAGAAAGATAACCCCAACACGCGCGGCCGAGCTTTCAACATCAACACCGAGGAAGCCCGGGATGACACTGAACTAGTCACGGGTACGTTTCTTCTCAACAATTCTTATGTCTCTTGCTTATTCGATTCGGGTGCCGATAAATGCTTTGTATCCAAGACTTTGACTCATTCTTTTAGCACTCCACCTCTTCCATTAGATACCACTTATACCATTGAAGTGGCTAACGGGAAACTATTAAGTGCCGACACATATTACCGGGGGTGTACGATAAACATTTTGGGTAAAGAATTTGAAATTGACTTGATACCCATGGAACTAGGAAGCTTTGATGTAATAATCGGTATGAATTGGTTAGTCAAAACGAAATCTCACATCCTTTGTGATCTTAACGCAATCCGAATTCCTATCGAGAATGGTGAACCTTTGATTGTTTATGGCGATAAGAGTTGCACCAGACTCAACCTCGTTTCGTGCCTTAAAGTTAGAAAACTACTCCGTAAGGGTTGTTTTGCAATCCTTGCCCACGTTAAGAAAGTCGAGTCCGATGATAAGCATATCGATGATGTGCCAATTGTTAGTGACTTTTCCGATGTATTTCCCGACGAATTGCCGGGTCTTCCACCTCATCGACCGGTACAATTCCAAATCGATCTTATTCCGGGAGCCGCACCCATAGCACGTGCACCATATAGACTCGCTCTATCCGAAATGTAAGAATTGCAAAGTCAAATCCAAGAACTACTTGATCGTGGTTTTATCCAACCTAGCCATTCACCTTGGGGTGCTCCGATTTTGTTTGTTAAAAAGAAAGACGGATCCCTACGAATGTGCATTGATTATCGTGAACTAAATAAATTGACGGTTAAGAACCGATATCCTCTCCCTCGCATCGATGACCGTCATTGACGGCGCCGTCTACTTAGGTCCCGTTACGTGGTCATAAGTCTTTAAAACAACGTTTGACCAAAAGATATGTCGCATTCATTTCAAATGTAAAGGTTGTTCAAGTTAACAAGAGTAGTTCCACCACAAGTTACGATACAAAGTTTTAAGTACAAATGAAACTTATGCGACACAATTTAAAAGTATCCAAAAGACGCTCCATGTATGCATATATACTCGACATCCAATGCAAGTATCAAAATAATGAGCGGAAGCATGTATCATGTATCGTTCAAGGACCTGAGAAAAACATAGAAATCTGTCAACGAAAACGTTGGTGAAATCATAGGTTTAAGTAAGTAAGTACAAGTGAACCACAAGATTTGCATCAATGAAATAATAGTAATACATTCCAAAAGTTTGTTTCACGAGCACCCAATTATCAATGCTTAACATTTCTCCCATTGAACCCCATCACTTAGTGCTAGAACATACACTGTTTCTCGAAAATATATTTCATTCGTAAACGGTAGCGAACCATTTGAATGAGGGTTTGTCAAACCCATATGGATCCATACAACATAAGTTCCCGCTTACACCCGGCAAGTGTAACTAATGATAATCGAATTGAGGATTTTGTTCTAAACTCGTATGTAGAATGTTTGTTTTCCTGTACTTGTGTTCACTTAGTAAAGAAATGTTTATGTTTTCTCATCCCAAATGTAAGTTCAAAAAGAGTAAAAGTGGGACTATGATCTCACCTTGAGTGCACGAGTAGTAAAATACTTCGACAAGTAAACGTGTGCAAAGAACAATGCTAGTCTTGACCTAAACAATAGGTTTGTATCAATAACGGTAAACACGATAGGTCAAAGATGTTCAATTAGTCCTATGGCTCGTTACGACTCAATAATGTAGCATGTGAATCAAGTTGTCATGTTTCATGCAAGATACAAGTATAAAAACATGTTAGAACGATTGCACAACCATTTGGTTAAGTTTGATTAAAAGTCAAACTTGGTCAAAGTCAAAGTCAACGGGGTCGGGTCGGGTATCCGACAATTTTTCTAAGTTATATAATCATATATGAGCATGTTGGCCAAGTTTCATGTTAATCGGAGGTCCGTAGCATAGCAAACATTTTTACGTCAAAAGACAACCCAAACAGCCAGTTTTAGTACAATGGGACGGCGTCCCAAATGGCTAGACGGCGTCCCACAATGAAGGGTGGGACGTCGTCCTGATATCCTAGACGGCGTCTAGGTTCAAAAGGTGGGACGGCGTCCCCAGTATCTGGACGGCGTCCTGATCGGTTCCCAGGCCCTGTTTGCTGTATTCCTCAAATGGACGAACCAAAACACAAACAATCACATTTTATGATCCGCAAACAATTAGAACATGTATTTTATATCATCGGAAAGCTCTTTCGACAAGGAACGCAACTAAGCACTTTTCATCAAGCAAAAACATCATATACTATAACCGAAATCCCATCAAGTGATCAATAGAGGTTTATTTTCAAGTTTCAAGTTTATCAATTGTAATTTAAGTTTCGGGAATCCAATTTATACATATGATATGCCGTTTTGAAGGTAATGAAACATGTAATACAACTAAACACTTATCAATAACATTAACAAGCATTCAACGCATCAAAAGTTCGTTTTAAGAGTTGTCAACCCTAACCAAAAGTTCACAAAATCAATAATCGCGTTTATGAAGTTTCTTTAATCAATCTATACATCAAAATGAAGCTAATGATACTAGTAACACTTTTAAAACATGCACATTAACAATCTAATAACATTTGATCATCCAAAATCAAGGATTTAGCAAGAAATTTTCATAATGAACTAGTTACACCAAAAACAACAAATCGAGCATACAAATTACATACACGACATCACAATGAGCCATAGACACTAATTAACATACTTTTAAGTCAAGAACACAAATTTAAAGAAAACTAGTGTTTTAGAAATGTTACCCAAACGAGATGAAGTTGGTACCAAAACGAAGAGGATGAAGAGAGGATCACGAATATGTAATTTATTTTGTTGTAAGCCTCCTAGATCGAATTTAGATGATGATTGAATGAATTTGGAAATTGGGTGTGTTCTTGCTAGAGAGAAAGGGAGAGAGAGAGAGAGATGGTTGAATGGTGGTGATTGGGGTGGACTAGGTGACCTAGTCAACTAGTTTGCCCCGTGTCAATTTTAGTCCCTCGAGTTTGTAGTCGGGTGCGGAAAATACCTAAACGGAATATTTTAAAACGCGTATTAACGGGAGATGTTGTAGACATATAACGGAGTTTAAATTTGTATAACGGAAAAGAAAACGGAAAAAGGCGGGATGTTACATTACCTACTCCTTAAAAGAAATTTCGTCCCGAAATTTAAGTAGGCGTAGTAGTCGTTGTTTCTTCCTCGAGATCTTGCGTTTCTGAATTCACAAATAGATGAGGATACTTCCTTTGCATTTGATCTTGTCTTTCCCAAGTAAACTCGGGTCCCCTTTTGGCGTTCCAATGGACTTTAACAATCGGGATTCGGCTTTGTTTCAATGTCTTGACGGAGGTGTCCACAATTTCAACCGGTTCCTCCACAAAATGAAGTTTGTCATCAATAGTAAGTTCCTCGAGAGGGATGATGATATCGGGTTTGGCAAGACACTTTTTCAAGTTAGATACATGGAAGGTAGGATGAACGGAGTTCAATTGAGGCGGAAGATTTAAACGATAAGCAACGGTTCCAATACGCTCCAAGATTTCGAAAGGATCAATATACCGTGGATTTAGCTTCCCGCGTTTCCCAAAACGGATTACACCCTTCCAAGGTGCGACTTTTAACATTACTCGGTCACCGACTTGAAATTCAAGATCGTTGCGTCGTTTGTCGGTATAGCTCTTTTGACGACTTCGGGCCGTCCGAAGCCTATCTCGGATTTGAACGATCTTCTCGGTGGTTTCGTGAATGAGTTCGGGTCCGGTGATTTGTACGTCGCCTACTTCGGCCCAACAGAGAGGTGAACGACATTTTCGGCCATATAGCGCTTCAAAAGGTGCGGCCTTTATACTCGCGTGATAACTATTATTGTAAGAGAACTCGGCGAGAGGTAAGTGCTTGTCCCAAGCTTTTCCGAAATCAACCACGCAAGCTCGTAACATGTCCTCTAAGGTTTGAATTGTACGTTCGCTTTGTCCATCGGTTTGAGGATGATATGCGGTGCTCATGTCTAAACGCGTTCCCAACGCTTCTTGCAATGTACGCCAAAATCTAGAAACGAAACGGCCATCTCGGTCGGAGATAATCGATAATGGTACACCGTGTCGGGCTACGATCTCCTTAATGTAAAGTTGTGCAAGTTTCTCCATTTTGTCCGTTTCTTTCATGGCAAGGAAGTGTGCGGATTTGGTGAGACGGTCAACAATAACCCAAATGGTATCATAACCGCCCGTCGTTTTTGGTAGCTTGGTGATAAAATCCATCGTTATCCTTTCCCACTTCCATTGCGGGATCTCGGGTTGTTGAAGTAGTCCAGACGGTCTTTGGTGTTCGGCTTTGACTTTGGAACATGTCAAACACTTGGAAACATAAGTAGCTACGTCCCTTTCGATGTTCGGCCACCAATATAGTTGTTTAAGGTCATGGTACATCTTATTGGCACCGGGGTGAATCGAGTATCGTGACTTATGGGCTTCATCTAAAATAAGGCTTCGTAGATCCCCATAACTAGGCACCCAAATTCTTCCGGCGAAATATCGGAGTCCGGTTTCTTTAACTTCGAATCGAGAGGTGAGAACGTTCAAGTGTTCGAGAGAGATGTTTTCATCCTTGAGAGCCTCATCTTGGGCTACCCGAATTTGGCTATTAAGGTTGGTGTGAATGGTGATGTTTAAAGCTCGGACACGGAGAGGCACCGCTCTTTCTTTTCGACTTAAGGCATCGGCTACTACATTTGCCTTCCCGGGATGGTAACGAAGCTCGCAATCGTAATCGTTTAAGGTTTCAATCCACCTTCGTTGTCTCATGTTTAGTTGCTTTTGATCAAAAATGTGTTGAAGGCTTTTGTGATCGGTGAAGATAGTACTCTTGGTTCCATAAAGATAGTGTCTCCACATTTTAAGTGCAAAGACAACGGCTCCGAGTTCGAGATCATGTGTCGTATAGTTTCGTTCATGAATTTTGAGTTGTCGAGAAGCATAAGCAATGACTTTCGTTCGTTGCATCAATACACACCCAAAACCATGTTTCGAGGCATCACAATATACAACAAAGTCATCATTGCCTTCGGGAAGTGACAAGATAGGAGCGGTGGTTAGCTTCGTTTTCAAGATTTGGAATGCGGATTCATGTTCGGTCGCCCAAATGAATTTCTTTCCCTTGTGAGTCAATGCGGTTAGAGGACGTGCAACCAAGGAGAAATTTTCGATGAATCTACGATAGTACCCGGCGAGACCCAAAAATTGACGAATGTGAGTAGGAGTAGTAGGAGTCTCCCATTTGCTAATGGCTTCGATTTTCGTTGGATCGACTTTAATACCTTGGTCACTTACAACATGACCAAGAAATTGAACTTCCTTTAACCAAAATTCACACTTGGAGAATTTGGCATAGAGTTGTTCTTGCCTTAAAAGTTCAAGCACAAGTCGGAGATGTTGTTCGTGCTCTTCTTCATTTTTAGAATAGATCAATATGTCATCGATGAACACAATAACGAATTTATCGAGATACGGTTTGCACACGCGGTTCATAAGATCCATGAACACCGCCGGTGCGTTAGTGAGACCAAATGGCATGACAAGGAATTCATAACTACCATAACGAGTTCGGAAAGCGGTTTTGGAGACATCTTCCCCCTTAACCCTCAATTGATGATAACCCGAGCGGAGATCGATTTTCGAATATACACAAGACCCTTGTAGTTGATCAAAGAGGTCATCGATGCGAGGAAGAGGATATCGGTTCTTAACCGTCAATTTATTTAGTTCACGATAATCAATGCACATTCGTAGGGATCTGTCTTTCTTTTTAACAAACAAAATCGGAGCGCCCCAAGGTGAATGGCTAGGTTGGATAAAACCTCGATCAAGTAGTTCTTGGATTTGACTTTGCAATTCTTGCATTTCAGATGGAGCGAGTCTATATGGTGCACGTGCTACGGGTGCGGCTCCCGGAATAAGATCGATTTGGAATTCAACCGGTCGATGAGGCGGAAGACCCGGCAATTCGTCGGGAAATACATCGGAATAGTCACTAACAATTGGCACATCATCGATGTGCTTCTCATCGGACTCGACTTTCTTAACGTGAGCAAGGATCGCAAAACAACCCTTACGGAGTAGTTTTCTAACTTTAACACACGAAACGAGGTTGAGTCCGGTGCAACTCTTATCGCCATAGACGATCAAAGGTTCACCATTCTCGATAGGAATTCGGATTGCGTTAAGATCACAAAGAATGTGAGATTTCGTTTTGACTAACCAATTCATACCGATTATTACATCAAAGCTTCCTAGTTCCATGGGTATCAAATCAATTTCAAATTCCTTACCCAAAATGTTTATCGTACACCCCCGGTAATATGTGTCGGCACTTAATAGTTTCCCGTTAGCCACCTCAGTGGTATAAGTGGTATCTAATGGAAGAGGTGGAGTGCTAAAAGAATGAGTCAAAGTCTTGGATACAAAGCATTTATCGGCACCTGAATCGAATAAGCAAGAGACATAAGAATTGTTGAGAAGAAACGTACCCGTGACTAGTTCAGTGTCATCCCGGGCTTCCTCGGTGTTGATGTTGAAAGCTCGGCCGCGTGTGTTGGGGTTATCTTTCTTCTTTGGGCATGCATTTCTATAATGACCTGTTTGACCACATTCGTAACAAGTGCCCGTCTTTGGTGCATTGGGCCACTTTCGAGCAACGGGAGTGACACTTTTACAATCGTTGGCCTTATGACCAACTCCTTGGCACCGGTGGCAAATTAACTTGCCACATTCACCAAAGTGATGTTTGTTGCATTTGTTGCAAAGAGGTAGGTTCCCGGCATAACCCCTCTTGCCGTCGGAGGTGTAAGGCTTCTTAGCAAAGTTGTTGTTGCTTGATTGGGAGGGTTCCCACTTTCTTTTGTTGCCGCCCGATTTATCCTCGGCCTTAGGTGCCGGAACTACGATTTCGTCAACCGTTTCAATTAGTTGGCGAGCCATGTTCATAGCGGCTTGATGAGTAGTGGGTTTGGATGACATCACCCCTTGTTTGATGCTTTTTGGAAGACCGAGCATGTAGAGCTCAATCCTTTGAGATTCGGGGTTAACAAGATTAGGACACATCAAGGATAGTTCGGCGAAGCGTTGATTATAAGCTTTAAGATCGTTTCCGACCGCTTTCAAAGCTCTTAGTTCTTCCTCAAGCTTTCGGGTTTCTTCGCGCGGAAAATATTCAACAATCATCTTTTCCTTTAGATCGGCCCAAGAGAGGGCATGAGCTTCATCGGTACCCACCGATTGAACATAGGTGTTCCACCATGTTAGAGCAATTCTGGAGAAAGTGTGAGTGGAGTATTTGACCTTGTCTTGGTCCCGACAACCGCTTATGCTAAAGACGGCTTCCGTTTGCTCAAACCATCGGGTGAGCACGACCGGTCCCCCGGTTCCATCAAAAGTGTGAGGTTTGCACCCCATGAAAGCTTTATAGGAGCATCCCTCGTTTGAGTTTCCGGCTCCATTGTTGTTGTTGTTGTTGTTGTTGTTGTTGTTGTTGTGGTTGTTATTATTATTGTTGTTGGATGAGTGACCGGCCATGGCCGCATCTACGGCGGTAGCTATCATCCGTTCGAGAGCTTGTTCGGGAGTTTCATTGCGGCGTACACGACGAGGAGCCATTGTTCCTTCAAGACACAAGAATATCATTGATTAGTATTCTCAATAATACTAACCGTGATATAGAATAAAGATAAAGAGAAGTTTTTCCTCGACTCGCCTTAAATTCTTTATGTCATAATGTCGGAACGTTCATATGAGTCACCGCAATATAATCCCGGAAATTATATTACCCTGATTCATATGTGCATTCGACATCATTTCATATAGTCAAGGTGGCGCGTCAATCAAATTAAACAACGTGAGATTAAGATGAACTAAGAGTAGATATGAGTAGAAGCGTTCGAGTATAAATGCACAAGTAGTCAAGTAATTCCTACTTCAAGTCTATATGCCGGTTGTAGTCTAGACTCACCAATGTACCCTATGACTCGGGGTTGACACTAATGAACTCTAAATCCCTACAACCAACGCTCTGATACCATCTGTAGCGACCCGACCAAATCGTCATTGACGGCGCCGTCTACTTAGGTCCCGTTACGTGGTCATAAGTCTTTAAAACAACGTTTGACCAAAAGATATGTCGCATTCATTTCAAATGTAAAGGTTGTTCAAGTTTACAAGAGTAGTTCCACCACAAGTTACGATACAAAGTTTTAAGTACAAATGAAACTTATGCGACACAATTTAAAAGTATCCAAAAGACGCTCCATGTATGCATATATACTCGACATCCAATGCAAGTATCAAAATAATGAGCGGAAGCATGTATCATGTATCGTTCAAGGACCTGAGAAAAACATAGAAATCTGTCAACGAAAACGTTGGTGAAATCATAGGTTTAAGTAAGTAAGTACAAGTGAACCACAAGATTTGCATCAATGAAATAATAGTAATACATTCCAAAAGTTTGTTTCACGAGCACCCAATTATCAATGCTTAACATTTCTCCCATTGAACCCCATCACTTAGTGCTAGAACATACACTGTTTCTCGAAAATATATTTCATTCGCAAACGGTAGCGAACCGTTTGAATGAGGGTTTGTCAAACCCATATGGATCCATACAACATAAGTTCCCGCTTACACCCGGCAAGTGTAACTAATGATAATCGAATTGAGGATTTTGTTCTAAACTCGTATGTAGAATGTTTGTTTTCCTGTACTTGTGTTCACTTAGTAAAGAAATGTTTATGTTTTCTCATCCCAAATGTAAGTTCAAAAAGAGTAAAAGTGGGACTATGATCTCACCTTGAGTGCACGAGTAGTAAAATACTTCGACAAGTAAACGTGTGCAAAGAACAATGCTAGTCTTGACCTAAACAATAGGTTTGTATCAATAACGGTAAACACGATAGGTCAAAGATGTTCAATTAGTCCTATGGCTCGTTACGACTCAATAATGTAGCATGTGAATCAAGTTGTCATGTTTCATGCAAGATACAAGTATAAAAACATGTTAGAACGATTGCACAACCATTTGGTTAAGTTTGATTAAAAGTCAAACTTGGTCAAAGTCAAAGTCAACGGGGTCGGGTCGGGTATCCGACAATTTTTCTAAGTTATATAATCATATATGAGCATGTTGGCCAAGTTTCATGTTAATCGGAGGTCCGTAGCATAGCAAACATTTTTACGTCAAAAGACAACCCAAACAGCCAGTTTTAGTACAATGGGACGGCGTCCCAAATGGCTAGACGGCGTCCCACAATGAAGGGTGGGACATCGTCCTGATATCCTAGACGGCGTCTAGGTTCAAAAGGTGGGACGGCGTCCCCAGTATCTGGACGGCGTCCTGATCGGTTCCCAGGCCCTGTTTGCTGTATTCCTCAAATGGACGAACCAAAACACAAACAATCACATTTTATGATCCGCAAACAATTAGAACATGTATTTTATATCATCGGAAAGCTCTTTCGACAAGGAATGCAACTAAGCACTTTTCATCAAGCAAAAACATCATATACTATAACCGAAATCCCGTCAAGTGATCAATAGAGGTTTATTTTCAAGTTTCAAGTTTATCAATTGTAATTTAAGTTTCGGGAATCCAATTTATACATATGATATGCCGTTTTGAAGGTAATGAAACATGTAATACAACTAAACACTTATCAATAACATTAACAAGCATTCAACGCATCAAAAGTTCGTTTTAAGAGTTGTCAACCCTAACCAAAAGTTCACAAAATCAATAATCGCGTTTATGAAGTTTCTTTAATCAATCTATACATCAAAATGAAGCTAATGATACTAGTAACACTTTTAAAACATGCACATTAACAATCTAATAACATTTGATCATCCAAAATCAAGGATTTAGCAAGAAATTTTCATAATGAACTAGTTACACCAAAAACAACAAATCGAGCATACAAATTACATACACGACATCACAATGAGCCATAGACACTAATTAACATACTTTTAAGTCAAGAACACAAATTTAAAGAAAACTAGTGTTTTAGAAATGTTACCCAAACGAGATGAAGTTGGTACCAAAACGAAGAGGATGAAGAGAGGATCACGAATATGTAATTTATTTTGTTGTAAGCCTCCTAGATCGAATTTAGATGATGATTGAATGAATTTGGAAATTGGGTGTGTTCTTGCTAGAGAGAAAGAGAGAGAGAGAGAGATGGTTGAATGGTGGTCATTGGGGTGGACTAGGTGACCTAGTCAACTAGTTTGCCCCGTGTCAATTTTAGTCCCTCGAGTTTGTAGTCGGGTGCGGAAAATACCTAAACGGAATATTTTAAAACGCGTATTAACGGGAGATGTTGTAGACATATAACGGAGTTTAAATTTGTATAACGGAAAAGAAAACGGAAAAAGGCGGGATGTTACACATAGCACGTGCACCATATAGACTCGCTCTATCCGAAATGTAAGAATTGCAAAGTCAAATCCAAGAACTACTTGATCGTGGTTTTATCCAACCTAGCCATTCACCTTGGGGCGCTCCGATTTTGTTTGTTAAAAAGAAAGACGGATCCCTACGAATGTGCATTGATTATCGTGAACTAAATAAATTGACGGTTAAGAACCGATATCCTCTCCCTCGCATCGATGACCTCTTTGATCAACTACAAGGGTCTTGTGTATATTCGAAAATCGATCTCCGCTCGGGTTATCATCAATTAAGGGTTAAGGGGGAAGATGTCTCCAAAACCGCTTTCCGAACTCGTTATGGTAGTTATGAATTTCTTGTAATGCCATTTGGTCTCACTAATGCACCGGCGGTGTTCATGGATCTTATGAACCGCGTGTGCAAACCGTATCTTGACAAATTCATTATCGTGTTCATCGATGATATTTTAGTCTATTCAAAAAGCGAAGAAGAACACGAGGAACACCTCCGACTTGTGCTTGAACTTTTAAGACAAGAACAACTCTATGCCAAATTCTCCAAGTGTGAATTTTGGTTAAAGGAAGTTCAATTTCTTGGTCATGTTGTAAGTGACCAAGGTATTAAAGTCGATCCAACGAAAATCGAAGCCATTAGCAAATGGGAGACTCCTACTACTCCTACTCACATTCGTCAATTCTTGGGTCTCGCCGGATACTATCGTAGATTCATCAAGGATTTTTCTTTGGTTGCTCGTCCTCTAACCGCTTTAACTCACAAGGGAAAGAAATTCATTTGGGCGACCGAGCAAGAATCCGCGTTTCAAATCTTGAAGACAAAGCTAACCACCGCTCCTATCTTGTCACTTCCCGAAGGCAATGATGATTTTGTTGTATATTGCGATGCCTCGAAACATAGTTTTGGATGTGTATTGATGCAACGGAAGAAATTCATTGCTTATACCTCTCGACAACTAAAAATTCATGAACGGAATTACACGACTCATGATCTCGAACTTGGAGCCGTTGTCTTCGCACTTAAAATGTGGAGACACTATCTTTATGGAACCAAGAGTACTATCTTCACCGACCACAAAAGTCTCCAACACATTTTCGATCAAAAGCAACTAAACATGAGACAACGTAGGTGGATTGAAACCTTAAACGATTACGATTGTGAGCTTCGTTACCATCCCGGGAAGGCAAATGTAGTAGCCGATGCCTTAAGTCGAAAAGAAAGAGCGGTGCCTCTTCGTGTCCGAGCCTTAAACATCACCATTCACACGAACCTTAATAGCCAAATTCGGGTAGCCCAAGATGAGGCTCTCAAGGATGAAAACCTTTCACACGAGCTCTTGAACATTCTCGTCTCTTGATTCGAAATTAGGGAGACCGAACTCCGATATTACGCAGGAAGGATTTGGGTGCCTAGTTATGGGGACCTACGAAGTCTTATTTTAGATGAAGCCCATAAGTCACGATACTCGATTCACCCCGATGCCAATAAGATGTACCACGACCTTAAACAACAATATTGGTGGCCGAACATGAAAAGGGACGTAGCTACTTATGTTTCCAAGTGTTTGACATGTTCCAAAGTCAAAGCCGAACACCAAAGACCGTCCGGACTACTTCAACAACCCGAGATCCCGCAATGGAAGTGGGAAAGGATAACGATGGATTTTATCACCAAGCTACCAAAAACGACGGGCGGTTATGATACCATTTGGATTATTGTTGACCGTCTCACCAAATCTGCACACTTCCTTGCCATGAAAGAAACGGACAAAATGGAGAAACTTGCACAACTTTACATTAAGGAGATCGTAGCCCGACACGGTGTACCTTTATCGATTATCTCCGACCGAGATGGCCGTTTCGTTTCTAGATTTTGGCGTACATTGCAAGAAGCGTTGGGGACGCGTTTAGACATGAGCACCGCATATCATCCTCAAACTGATGGACAAAGCGAACGTACAATTCAAACCTTAGAGGACATGTTACGAGCTTGCGTGGTTGATTTTGGAAAAGCTTGGGACAAGCACTTACCTCTCGCCGAGTTCTCTTACAATAATAGTTATCACGCGAGTATTGACGCCGCACCATTCGAAGCATTATATGGCCGAAAATGTCATTCTCCTCTTTGTTGGGCCGAAGTAGGTGACAAACAAATCACCGGTCCCGAACTTATTCATGAAACAACCGAGAAGATCGTTCAAATCCGAGATAGGCTTAGGACGGCCCGGAGTCGTCAAAAGAGTTATACCGACAAACGACGCAACGATCTTGAATTTCAAATCAGTGACCGGGTAATGTTAAAAGTCTCACCTTGGAAAGGTGTAATCCGTTTCGGGAAATGCGGGAAGCTAAATCCGCGGTATATTGGTCCTTTCGAAATTTTGGAGCGTGTTGGAACCGTTGCTTATCGTTTAGATCTTCCGCCTCAACTGAGTTCCGTTCATCCTACCTTCCATGTATCTAACTTGAAAAAGTGTCTTGCCGAACCCGATATCATCATCCCTCTCGAGGAACTTACTATTGATGACAAACTTCATTTTGTGGAGGAACCGGTTGAAATTGTGGACACCTCCGTCAAGACATTGAAACAAAGCCGAATCCCGATTGTTAAAGTCCGTTGGAATGCCAAAAGGGGACCCGAGTTTACTTAGGAAAGACAAGATCAAATGCAAAGGAAGTATCCTCATCTATTCGTAAATTCGGAAACGCAAGATCTCGAGGAAGAAACAACGACTACTACGCCTACTTAAATTTCGGGACGAAATTTCTTTTAAGGAGTAGGTAATATAACATCCCGCCTTTTTCCATTTACTTTTCCGTTATACTAATATAAAGTCCGTTATATGTTTATAACATCTCCCGTTGATACGCGTTTTAAATTATCTCGTTTAGGTAATTCACGCACCCGAAAGAAAGTTGAGGGACTAAACTTGACAAGGGATCAAAGCCTTGACTAGGTCAAAGGGTCAAACCCCTTTCACCCATTCATTATCATCTCCATCTCTCTCTCTTTCTCTCTGGCAAGAACACACACACCATTACCAAATTCATTCAATCATCATCTAAATCCGATCTAGGAGGCTTACAACAAAATAAATTACATATTCGTAATCCTCTCTTCATCCTCTTCATTTTGGTACCAACTTCATCTCGTTTGGGTAACATTTCTAAAACTCTAGATTTCTCTAAATTCGTGTTTTTGACTTGAAATGGTGTTAGTTAGTGTCTATGGCTCATTGTGATGTCGTGTGTGTAATTTATATGCTCGATCTCGTTGTTTTAGTGTAACTAGCATGAACTTGAATTTTGGTGTGTTGTTCTTGAATTTTGGATGATCATATGTTGTTAGATGTTAAAAGTTCATGTTCTAATTGTGTTCCTAGTATCACTAGCTTCAATTTGATGTGTAGGTTGCTTTAGAAAAGTTCATGAACTTGATTTATGATTTTGGTGAATTTGGGTTAGGGTTTGATGAAGTTGAAATGGATTTTTGATACATTGAATGCCATGGATTATGGTTGGTAAGTGTTTAGTTGGATTGTATGCTTGGTTACCTTCGAAACGGCATGTCATTCATGTAAATTGGTTGCCCGAATCATTGAATTGCATTTATGAACTTGTATGCGATTAATGTTGAGCATTAGATGCGGTTTTGGTTGTTATAATAGGTAGATTGATTGATGAAATGTGTTTAGTTGTCTTCCTCGTCAAATTACCTTCCCAACGGTATAAAATACTTGACTTGATTGTTGCGGATCATAAATTGTGTTTATTTGGTTTTTGGTTCGTGCACTTAGGAGTTCTGCATCAGACTTGAAATCCAACCTGGACGCCGTCCAGATACTTGGACGCCGTCCAGGTATTCAAAGTTGGACGCCGTCCAGAAAGTCTGGACGCCGTCCCAGCCTTCAAAGCTGGACGCCGTCCAGAAAATCTCGACGCCGTCCAGATACGCTGACAGGCCTCTGTCTTCGTTGGTCATTTTTCAAAAAATGTTTACTATGCTACGCATCTCCGATTCACATGTAACTTGTTCTAACATGCTCATATATGATTAAAAACCTCAGAAAAATAGTTCGGGACCCGACCCGAACGTGTTGACTTTTTCGTTGACTTTGACCCGACCTAAGTTGACTTTTAATCAAACTTAACCAAATGTTTTTGCAATCATTCTAACATGCTTTTATACTTGTACCTTGCATGAAACATGACAATTTGATTCACATGCTATTATGATCGAGTCTTAACGAGCCATAGGACTAATTGAACATCTTTGACCTATCGTGTTTACCGTTATTGATACGACCTATTGTTTAGGTCAAGACTAGCATTGTTCTTTGCACACGTTTACTTGTTGAAGTACTTTACTACTCGTGCACTCAAGGTGAGATCATAGTCCCACTTTTACTCTTTTTTTGAACTTACATTTGGGATGAGAAAACATAAACATTTCTTTTACTAAGTGAACACAAGTACAGGAAAACAAACATTCTACATACGAGTTTAGAACAAAATCCTCAATTCGATTATCATTAGTTACACTTGCCGGGTGTAAGCGAGAACTTATGTTGTATGGATCCATATGGGTTTGACAAACCCTCATTCAAACGGTTCGCTACCGTTTACGAATGAAATATATTTTCGAGAAACAGTGTATGTTCTAGCACTAAGTGATGGGGTTCAATGGATGGAATGTTAAGCATTGATAATTGGGTGCTCGTGAAACAAACTTTTGGAATGTATTACTATTATCTCATTGTTGCAAATCTTGTGGTTCACTTGTACTTACTTACTTAAACCTATGATTTCACCAATGTTTTCGTTGACAGATTTCTATGTTTTTCTCAGGTCCTTGAACGATACATGATACATGCTTCCGCTCATTATTTTGATACTTGCATTGGATGTCGAGTATATATATGCATACATGGAGCGTCTTTTGGCTACTTTTAAATTGTGTCGCATAAGTTTCACTTGTACTTATAACTTTGTAACGTAACTTGTGGTGGAACAATTCTTATAAACTTTGAACAATCTTTACATTTGAAATGAATGCGACATATCTTTTGGTCAAACGTAGTTTTAAAGACTTATGACCACGTAACGGGACCTAAGTAGACGGCGCCGTCAATGACGATTTTGTCGGGTCGCTACAAGAATATGATGACGAACTGCGAGAATATGTACCGGTGGTCATGAACTGAAATCTGCCAGGCGTAATCGGCACAACCCGCCCGTCGGCGGTATATCTGGACCAATGTCCATATTCGTTTAGAAATGGATGATCCTCGTTTACTCCAGGGATCATGGGTCCATGCCAATGATACTGTGGCTCCGGAAAACTAGAGTTGGGTGGAGCTGGAACCTCCTCTGGGTTTACCGGGAGTTGAGATTCCCCGGCTAACACAATTTCTTCTTTAATAGGTATTGGAACGCCCTTTTCAGTTGTGGATATAATAGATTCAGTGTCCGATTCCGAGTCGTACAAAATGATAGGATTAGAAGAAGTCATCTATCACATAATTGAAACAACAATTACGTTAGCATATAAATATATCACATATAATATTTTTGACCAAATAATAAGCAAAAATCAGTAAAAACAGATATGGTCATAGTCCAGACTCACTAATGCATCCTAACAATTACTAGTTAAACACACTAATGTAATTTCTGGTTCCCTATGACCTCAAGCTCGGATACCAACTATAACGACCCGTCAAAATCGCTTTTGACGCGGCACGTTAATCATTGATTCCACGGTGAGGTTTTGACCTCTATATGATACGTTTTGATAAAATATTGCATTCATTAAAATAAGTGACTTTCTAAACATAGAAAGTTATAAACATGTGGGCGAGTGCTTAGGTATAAGCAAAACCCCGAAATACATAAGTCTTTAATTTACAGGTTGACATCACAGTCTAATTATTTATTACACAACGCAGTTTTATTTTGAATGCAATAAACTTTGTACAAAGCATGAGAGACTCCATGCAGGCAACAAGCACATCACAGCGGAAGCATTCTAAGGACCTGAGAATAAAACATGCTAAAAAGTCAACACGAATGTTGGTGAGTTATAGGTTTAATTGCTCGAGTCATAAACATATATAAAGATAGACCACAAGATTTCATCAAAAGTTTATCAATAGATTCTACGTAACAGAGCACCCTGGTAACTAAACTTAACGCTATAGTGATAATTACCCCATTCATTTTAATACACGCAAACCAACGTGTCTTAAACTCAAATAACATACGTCCGTTAAAAGGCTAGAGCTCTAGCTCGGACGGTGATGTCAAGCCCTATGGATCCATATACAATTATTCGCGCCCACCAGTCCATATCCTATGTACTGGCAGCTACTAGTTACCAAAGCTAAGGGATTTTCGGTTTAACTAAGTGTAGAATTTAGTATGTACTTGTGTCTTATCGCGTTTAAAATAAATTGCATGTATTCTCAGCCCAAAAATATTTAAAGTATTTAAAAAGGGAGACTATAACTCACAGTTCAATATTGCGATTCCATATTGTAGGCAAATTGCGTAGACGTAATGATGGTAGACGACTGTATGGTTGGCCTTGGATTCAAGAACAATACCCCGAATAATACCCAATATTTTCTTAGCTTAAAGCGGTTTGAAATCCGAATTAAAACACCCTCGAATATACTTTATTATTATTAAACTTAAATTTAAAATTATAATTATAATATAAATATAAATAAATTACAGAAGAATGATTATGAAAAATCCGTCGAGCAAAACTGACCTTTTATAGTACTTTTCGATTTACTGTAGCTCATGCGATCGCATGAGTTTTCAGTGTTTTTGCCATGCGATCGCATGGCCGTCTTTTCCGTTTTTGTTTGCTAGTTCGTCGACATCAAATAGTATTTACTGTAGCAATAGTGTTTACTGTAGCAAATCACTGTAGCAAATCACTGTAGCAAAATACGGTTTCACTGTAGCAAATAGTGTTTTACTGTAGCAAATAGTGTTTTACTGTAGCAAAGTCATTTTTACTTGTACACATATATATATATACATATATATATATATATATATATATATATATATATATATATATATATATATATATATATATATATATATATATGTATATTTACATAATATTAAATCATATAGAGAATTGGTTTAAATTAGTCGAAATTTTTCGAGTAATCACAATTTCAAAATGATTTTGTAGGTCACTAATTTTATTCACGTTTACAGGTCATCTAGTAATCCAAGTTCGTGTGTTCTTCCATCGATATCAAATCTGGCTAAAATCTCATTTAAAAAATGTTAAAAATAGCACAAATAATCAAGTTTTTCTTAATTAACATCATTTATATGACGATTAGTTCATACTAGATTTTTTTTTTTTAAAGGCAAAGATTTTTTTTTTAAATCAATTGGTGATAGAGTGAGGTCCTCTTAAGCTTATATGCATACATTTCCTATGTGTGACAGGACTTGCACACCTTAACCGATTATACTCCAACAATCACTCGCTTAATCGGATTCCTTCTTACCTGCTAGATACACGAGTATTTACGTTTTTTTTAATTTTTTAATTTTTTACAAAGAGTTTTAGTCGGATTTGATGTATATGTAACTAAATACGAATTTGGATGGCCTATGAACCATTTTTAAATATGGGTGGTCTAGAAACACGAATAGTTAAACTTATGTGACTTACAAAATCATTTTCAAATATGTGTAGCTTA
The DNA here is from genome assembly GCF_046630445.1 of Rutidosis leptorrhynchoides. Classification (NCBI taxonomy): domain Eukaryota; kingdom Viridiplantae; phylum Streptophyta; class Magnoliopsida; order Asterales; family Asteraceae; genus Rutidosis; species Rutidosis leptorrhynchoides. The sequence goes on from NC_092333.1 coordinate 174,789,063, forward strand.
CAAACACAAAGCAATGAACTTTGGTGGCATTCCGATATATAATCCCTTAAAAAATAGTCCATATGTACGTATGTAATTTTATTCACTTCATAATATGGTTTTGATTTGGAGTTTGATTTCACCCGAAAATAATAAAAAGATTTTTATGGATTGGAGTTGAGTTTTAAAATATAGACAAAATTGCTGAAATAGTCTTTGTGCTTTGTACAAAAATGCTGATTTTGTCCCTGTAATTTTTTTTCCACTTATTTCGTCCTCGTGGTTTGCAAATGTTGCTGATTTCGTCTCTCTGACTAACAGTCGTCAAAAAATTCTGTTAACTCCAATAATGTGCTAAGCATGCAAGGGTATTGTCGTCTTTTTCTTGTCTTTACTTCTCCGAAAAACTCTAATTTCTTTTTATCTTTTTCTCCTTTATCCATAAAAAACAAACTAGAATTTCTTTTTATCTTTTTCTCTATTATTTGGTACCTATTATCTAATCCATCTATGTGATGCCCCGTACTAAATCATCATGTACGGACCATCAACAACAGGATCATTACAAGGTTAAGTACTATATGTGATTTCAAAAAGAGTTTGCATTCATAATAAAAGTGACGTCGTAACCAACGTCGAATGTTTTACATCAAAAGTATGCTTCACTAAGTAGAAGCAATTAGTAAGTGTATGTGACCCCAAATGGTCGTTACAAATCATAGTTCAAAAGTAGTAAAGTTATGAATGCGAGATAAACAGCTCATGCAGTGACAACTCTAGAGCAGCGGGTGTCTACAACAAGACTAGTACAACAGCGGAAGCAAGTAACCTTAAGCACCTGAGAAAAACATGTTTAAAAACGTCAACACAAAGGTTGGTGAGCTATAGTTTAAGTATAACAGTAAGGTAATGTAGGCCACGAGATTTCAGTGCTTCAACAAGCGTTTAAATCAGTAATCCAAATCAGTATGTTTAAGTATATGCTCAACCGTGGGCACTCGGTAACTAACTTAACGTTTAATATTATATCGCCCCCTGAAAGTACACTTGGCAAGTGCGTATGTTTACGAAGTATTAAAAACTCGTTAAATGCTAGCGCGACTAGCCCGAGTGGGGATGTCAAACCCTATGGATCCATATATAAGATTCGCGTTCACCGGTTCAAAAACCAATGACTAAACATTACCGAGCTAAAGGGAATGTTTCTGCCGTTGTATAACCCACACATATATAAGTTTAAGTACTCGTGCCTAGTATGTAAAACATAAAATGCGCATGTATTCTCAGTTCCCAAAATAGTTAAAGTAAAAAGGGATGCTATAACTCACAATGATAAAGTAGCGGTAAAGTCGAGTCAGGAAATAAGCAAGTACGTAGGTCCGAAAAGTCCTCAACCTAAGTCAAATAGTACTAAGTCAGTAAATCGTCCCAATAGGTTTAAAAGTATGTAAATTAGGTCTTAAAGGTCATCATCATTCATCATCAAACAAAAGGTGTAAAGTAAGTTTCGTTCATGAAAGAAGTTTAAAACAAAGGCTGACTTCGGTCAGTCACCATGGCCTCAATACCTACTAAAATAAGGTGAGACCAGTGGCCATGGCTCCGTATATGAGTCCTTTAGTTGTGGTAAAAATTACAGAAGCAAACTCATCTTCGTTTGACCGTGGAGACGGTCTAAGTGCGAGTAGGTCAGAATTTTCATCACAACGTTAAAAGGACATAGGGACGATCGGAGGGCCATAAATCCTAAACCGTAACTCGGATTAAGACGAGTGCTAAATGAAAAGTTATCTACTCGAACAGAGCTATCTGAAAATCATCTTTAAAGTAGCCCAGGTCATATGGGTCAGACACAGAAACAGTAAAACAGTAGGGTCAGTAGGTTCCGATGGTTCTTGATGCTCGATGCTTATCATGGTTCTCATCCTTGATGCATATAGCTTCAAGTGTACAATTCGTTGATGTGTTTGCATCATTTTCACTAAGGTTTGACCATCATAACCCAAGTGTAAGTTTAAGACATGAAGCACAACTCACTTAAGTGTTGCAAGTGTTTTGATGAACCAAAGTTACATCAAAGTCTTAGATTCAACACATACATGGAATGTAAAAGTAATATTAAGTTACAACTTGAAAATAAACTTATAAAATCAAGATCTTAAGTTGTAGAACATAGTTCTTAGTTAGATCTTGAAGATCCTAGACTCAAAAGTCCAGATCTAACATAAGTGTACAAAGTTATAATTAAAGAAAGCTTACTTATATGTTCTTGAACTTTTTAAAGTTAACTTTTGTTCAAGATAAATGAGATCAAAGTTAACTAGTAACACTTGACCAATTTTAACCAACAAACATGAATTTAAAGTGCATAATATAAAGAAATAAACTAAGTAAACTAGTAACTAGTTCATGGGTTGTTCATACTTTAAAAATTCAAACCAAAGTTTGATCTTTAAGAAAGTAAACTTTAAATTTACTTCATGAATTACAAGTATGACTTTACAACTATGAACTTTAATCTTTCAAAACATTAAATGTAGAGCATAACTAGAAAGTTTAAGCTCTTGTATGTTCTTGTAAATACAAGATAAATGAAGAATGAAACTAGGTAGTTTGATTCTTGTAATTAGTAAAGAATAACTACAACAACAAGTAAGTACTTGAACATTAAACAAGAACATGTAACAAAACAACAATGAATAACAAATGATGATGATGATTATGTGTAGCATATGCTACGGTTTTGGCCAAGAAAAGAAGGAGAAAAGATGTTCATAATACTTACAAGAAAAGAGAGAAGTGTTTGAGGGAAATGAGAGAAAGTTGCAAGTATGTAAGTTGTGTGTAAATGAGAGAATGGAACAAGTAGATAAGTAAAAAAAAACATTTGATCTCTTTCTCTCCCTTGCCAATTGACGGTTCAAAAAGAAAAAAAAGGGGGAAGGAAATGTCCATGAGGTTCTAGCATGTTAAAGCTTAAAAAGTTGGTTATAAGATGGTTGTTTATGGGAATGATGTGTAACTAACTAGTAACAAGATTCTTCATGTATTAATCACTTAGTTATGTTTGAAAGTAGTACTTACATGTGGTGATGGGCTAATTAAGTCCATAAAGTTGTAGGGTGGGCTTCCAAGCCCACTAATCACTAATAAAAGCTCATGTTCCATTAATTAACAAGTAAATCCATATAAAGCCCAAGTAATTAACTAATAACCATAGTTAATCAAAATGATTAATAAAATAAATCATGAATGTAAATAATATTCTAAAAATATTATTCGTGAAAGTTTCGTGTGTCACAAAGACGTTTCGGGCAATTAAAGTCAAGTACGGGCAATCATGGCAACATGTAAATGTAATAACATACATTCGTTAAATCACACGTATTAATAATAAACATTATTAATAAATAAACGTTGAAAAATCCAGGGTCGTTACAATCTATATCTATATGACTATATCTATTATCCAAAACTAAATCATAGTAGAAACACAAATACATTATTCATGCGATTTAGCACTCTGTTTAAACATATTTAAAAAATAGGAAATTAAACAAAATCATAGAGTAGCACGTTGTATCAATTTTGTACAGAACTTAGCAAATTATCCATGTGATTTAGCCCTCACATGCAAGGTTGCAAAATTCGCTATTCGGGGATTAATCGGTCGGGCCTTTAGAATGATTAATCGGCAATTCGGGGATTAATCGGAGATTAATCGGATGATACTGTATACATTTAAATATTAAATTTTAAAAATTATATGTGTAACTATAGGAAAAAACTATAAATATAAAGATAATTTTTAACATAATTGTTTAAAATTGTTCATTTTGCTTCAAAACTATAAAATTTTAGTTTAAATTCATGTTAAAATGTTAACCATTTTTTACTTCGACTGACTTTGATTACCAAATTCGATTTTGATCCATCAATTGACGTTGACCGTTTAATTAAACGGATTTTTGAAAATCGGAACGGATTGCTTCTAAAATTGATTAATCGGGGATTAATCGACGAGTAATCGGGTTTTTTACAACACTGCTCACATGTATAACCATGTACATATCTAAATCAAACTAGACAAAAGCATTACAAATTGTTCTAGATCTGAACCAAGTTAAACTACCTTGTTTTCAATCGATTTCTACTACCGTTTCCGATTTTTTTGTACAACAGTTTGGGATCACCCGGGGACTTAACCACCCACGCGTTCATCTCCCGTAGTTGCATAACCCGCCCCAAACTACTGCCCTGAAGGAAAATCGGACCAATCCGAGGGCATGGTCATGATCTCTCGCTAAGAGAGGCAGGCCACTACCGTGTCCGATTTACTTTCGTTGAAGCATCCTCGTTGGCATAAATTGAAAAAACGACGGAGGTGGTCACATTGAAACTGATGGGATGAGATGAAACTGTTCGTCGCCCCGTTCGTGTTGAAACTGCCACCAACTTTTGTTCGCCGCCACCACCGTCAACCATAGTTCTCAGATCCAGAGCCTTGAGACTGATGGGAACGAACACCTGCTGAACCACATCGTGAATTAAACGCCACCGACCGAGTCAAGCATAAATTGATTACTTTAATTCCTTCAAATTGATGGTCAAATTACACCTATGAGTGATATGAAGTAAGAACTATGTGATGCTGGTAGATTACACTTGTAACCGATAATCAATATGGCAAATGTAAGACCCTTTCAAGTTTTAACTGTATTGCACAAATACTTGTAATACAAATTAACAAATTTATTTATTTGGATATTTGTATGTGATATTAATTAAAAAAGAATTGGTGTGATAGATTTGAAGTAAAAAAATGTACTGGTAATTGGTGTTATTTGTTTAGGATTTTGATTTGAGCTAGTGGTTAGTGATTTGATATTTTGTTAAGGGTCTTAATTTGAGCTGGATAAAGAAATTGAGTTGCAAGGTCACTCTTAAAACAAGAAAGGTGAAGAAGATAGAATGAAATGACTCGATTACCCTCATGTGCAAGGCATATGATCTGATTTAACAGAATTATTTGACGACCGTTAGCTGGATGGACCAAATCAATAACATTTGTAAATAATGAGGACGAAATCCATCAAAAAAATCATAGGGACTAAATCAGCATTTTTCGTACATACCACAGGGGCTTGTCTAAAATATATTTATGGTTTCAATCCGAAAACTCAAAATACTTATAGTATATATTATATTACATATTATATCTTCGTTTGATTTGTTATTATGTATATGTGATGCATTTATCGTTTGATTTATTTTAATGAGACTTTTGTTAGTCGGTCATTAAGTATTTTCTTAGACTTCATACTTGACAAAGATGTCAATTTAATAACCTCACTACACACTTTTTCATTTATGAATGTAAATGTGGTTTAGCCAAATCTATCCATGTAAACCGATTTTTTTTTTTTTTTATTAAATGGGTTTGATTTTGACATATCTAATCTTGTTATCGGTGCTCAAAAAAATTTGTAAAAATGAATAAACTACATAAATTGATGTGTCGTTTGTTTTTCGATATGCAGAATTTATTATGTCTTATGTCTGCGCGCTTGCAGACATTTTTACAGCAAACTGTTTGTTTTTCAGAAGACAAAAGATAATTGTCATATTTAGTCTGCAAGCTCGCAGACATAAAAATGTGCTTATAAGTGTCACAGACATGATTAAGTTATTTTGCAGATATAAAAACAAAAAATCTTCAGTATTCAACATACAGATCTTTAGACCACATCTTTTTTATAAACACGATCCGCAAATCTTCAAATAAAAACATCTTAAAAAACAAAAACAAACTATTTGCCTTAAAATAAGAAACAATAATTTAGGCGGGAGATTTTAATTTTCAAAACTTTGAAACACTTTAATTTAAAATAAAATATTCCTTTTTTATTCGTGGCCCCCTTTTTCTTTTCTATATTCGTTCTGTGTCCTTCACCACTCCCACACAACAATTCATACGCTCTCCAACGGTAAATTAGGGTTTTTTTCGTACATACTTAAGATTACTAATATTTTCATCCTAATTTCTAAAATTCTTCTACTTGTGTATTCAATCACACAGGAAACTGCCGATTATAATTCGATTTCATCAAATCCGATAAATCAAGGCGAGAATGGGCCAGATCCAGTACTCCGAGAAATACTTTGATGATACCTTCGAGTACAGGTAATTAATCACTGTTTAATTCGTTTTTATATGTTTTGGATTAGGTCTTTGATTTTTATGAGGTTAATTTAATTTTGGTTTGAAATATTAATTTTCCAGGCATGTTGTGCTTCCGCCAGAAGTTTCGAAGCTGCTCCCTAAGAATCGTCTTCTTTCTGAAGTATGTTATTCTGTTTATCGGTAGTGTTTTTTGTATCTATTTATTTTGATGCATAAAATAATTAAATTTTAAAATGAATATCTGATGGAGCTTTTACAAATTAATCGATGTAACTATGTATATATGCTCGTTGTTGTTGGAACAACATCAGTATCACCTTATGCTACCTTAAATATGTTATTATTAGAGTTTATTTTTCATATACTCAAAACTATATTATGTTACAAGTATTTATGCTTTCTAGTATTATGATTTTTGAAGAACCTTTGTGTGAAATAAAGGGGTACTATTGTAATTTACAATAGTTTTCTACGATGCACAAAAATCTATTTGCCTCACTGTGTTTGATGTCACCCAAAGCATTGTTGTAAATGAGATCAAGACATATCAGATGAAAGTGGATGGCCTTACTACAATTGATTTGTATATGTTCAATATAATTAATACATACTAGTATACGAGTCTACGATGCAAGCAAGTGCCAGAATTTTCTTAGATTCATATGCACTTCCGAAGACCCCAACCAAGTAGTTGTAGGTGTTGCTGAGATTGGTGGTAAAAAATGATAATCCTTCATTTGAATTAGATCTGTGTTTGTGTTAAAAAGTTCAAGATGACCTGTTCATTCAAAATTCTCTAGTAGATGAATTCTGCTTGGTTAAATTCTATAAGTTAATCTATCTTATCAGGAACATAAACTTGTATGAATTATTAGGTGAGTTTAAGCCACATACATAATTACTTTGTGCTGGCCTAAAGTACTTTTTATTGTTTATCTGTATATTTACTTCACCCTTATTGTTATAAGCATTGGTTTATCCTGACTACTGTTCCTATGGACACGAAAATTATCTTGCTACATTAAGATTTTGCATTTTCCACGCCTTATTTGTTCATCTGGGAAGGCCTTTTCTGTTTTCTGATTGCTTAGTAGTTATATCAGTTATCAGTTATAACTGTTCTAGTTTTAATTTTACTATTTTGATACCAAATTTATGTTTTCTTTGATGTAGAGTGAATGGCGTGCAATAGGCGTGCAGCAGAGCCGAGGATGGGTGCACTATGCGATTCACCGACCCGAGCCTCATATCATGCTCTTCAGGAGACCACTCAATTTCCAGCAGAACCAAGAAAACCAAGCTCAGGCTTAGCCAACCAACCCTGGTTATAAAAAGTTATCAGCGTAACTTGATACCAGATAATATTTTAGTATGAACCAACATCTCATTTTCTCTAGAAATGAGTGTTTTATATGTTTAATAATAATACTTTAAAAGTATCATCTTAACTAATACTATGTGTTTGCTGTAATGAACTTAATGAATGGTGTTTTGTTATATGGTACTCTGGTTTTATCATCATGATATATCTCATTGCTGAGTGCTATAAGAAAAATGATTTCTGCAAAGTATTTTTGTAAAATATGATATGTTAAGAGGGTCATGTTAAAATGATCCTTTACAAAAGAAAATTAATTGAAAACAATTTCTAAGTTTATACTGTGGGACATAGATTCTTGACTCGATTAGTCCAGTCAACCTATTTTAGGATGTGATCAGGAGTAAATTTAGCTCCTACCCTTGTATTTTAATGAAAATATTATTTATGATAGTTGAATACTTGAATGACTTCATGCAGGCCATGAACTGGCAACCATATCAGTAGCTAAAGCGGCCAACTTTGATTAAAATAACCAAAGATACAAATTTATTCTATGCTATTTAAATTGCAAGTTTGCAACTATGTATATTATATTACCTTCTAGTCGGAAGTCGGAACCTTTCAATAATTTACTAAACAATTATCTTAGGGAGTAGCAACTTCCAAGCCACATTACATGCCGTAAAAACGTACACGGTTAACTTAGATAATATTTATACTCAGATGTAAATTGCCTAATCAAGTTATCCCGTGATCACTTTAGACCATTTTTCAGCCGTCCAGAATATAATGCTAGTGAGATTTGAACATAAAATCTCTTATAACTTATAACGATATCAGAACCCAACTACTACGCTATGTGATGCTTTCACATATTCCAAGAAAAAAAATTAATAATAATATCAAAGAATCCACAAGAGACAAAGCAATACTATCAAAGAATCCACAAGAGACAAAGCAATGGAGTTAGACTTCTATATCTCCTCATACATGATGTTAAACAACTGAATTTAATCGAATACATTTTTCTTAAGTTATCATAATTTGTACATTTAACCATTATAAACAATATTTACAAACAAACCAACATATCTAATTTCACAGACTCTTGATTAAACCCGAATCAACAGCCGGACTATGTCCTACAAACAAACTAACATGACCCATAAGCTTATCCTTCCTAGAAAACGTCGTGCCACACGAGCAACGCCATTTCACGTCCCCACAATGTTTCTCATGTGTTCGTAAATCCGAAAGCACTGAAAATTGCTTTTGGTTACACCTTTTACATGCATACATCTTTGGACAATGACTCCTTTTATAGTGATTCTTCATACAAATCATTGACTTCAACGGTTGAAATTTCGCATGCTTTCGGTTCCATCTACACCCTTCTTGCGGACACGAGTACTTTCTTTCCGATTTTGTCGTTGTACAACCACTTAATGCAATGGGATTAGCTAGAGCCGCAGTAGTCTTGTACTCGTCCCCATGGGCCCGCATGTGCATCCTTAAGTTCGCGTCTCGCTTGAACCCTTTACCACATACTTGACAGTAGTGTGTGTACTTCGCTAGTAAATCGGCTGCATCCATTTCTATGATGTCATAATTTATCGGTGACCTTGTGTCCATTTCTTTATCTCTTTCTACCCGTTTTCGTTTCTTTAAACCGATATTATCATTTCGTGTGTTACTAATCACACCACCAAAACTATTCTCACCATTCGACCACTCAAACATCGCGTTTGAATGAGTCAACTGGTCTAACTCGAGCGCGTTGTCATGGTTTTCAACATTGTTAGCATGAGTACCGATATTTTGACAAGTAAACATAGCGTTAGACGCGATCATTATGATTTCTTGTAGCAAATTCGCAACGTTCTCCATGTTAACTGATGTTAAATTAGAAGTGGATTGAGTTTGTGTTTGTACGACAAACATGTTTGCGATTGAGTGAACATGTTGGACTTTTTCTTTAAGAATTGACAAGTTATAAATAATGGATTCATTTGTTGTTGATTGTAAATTAGAGGAAGCAAGAACATCTTCATACGTGTTCGTGAAGTTATAGTTTGGATGATCAGCAGCCATTTGGAAAAAAGTGGTTTTGTGAATGTTTTTGTTGGTGGGGTACTATATAAGGAAGTTTATATACAAGTTAAGTGTCAATTTTATATTTTAAATTTGTTAAATAAAACAGGAAGTCAACTATGAGGTTTAGATAAACCCATCACCACTTGCTACCTTCCTCAGGTAACAACATCAACCATAGTTATATATATGGTCGTCACGTATCATCTAATCTTAATTTGTTTTGAAAGGTGTTATGGATAAATGGAAGTTAAAATATGATGAAGAGTTCGAACAAAATAATTGAAAATAACGAACTATTTGTTTAGTTAAAGCTGTTGGTAGCTAGGCTAATTTTTAGTTTTCTTAAAGATCAATGACTAGTTCTTAGATACTTCTCTAATTATTTCCTATCTAGGCAACACTATGAAAATATATATAATTTTTTTGTTGTAGTTAATGCAGTAGTAGTCTGCCTTTCTTTACGCTTAGCCTGATCAATTATAGAAACTAGAAAAAAATTCGACCACGCGTTGCTGCGATTATATTCAACGGGCGGTCAAATTTGAATATACGTTGTTTGGTACCTAATATATCTAGTAGGTTGGATTGTTTGTTGGACGTGTATGTATATGTATGAAATATAGCCCAAAATATTTAGTGTTTTTTTAACGATGTCTGTTTCGCGTATAGTTAGTCGCGTTGTGTTCGTAAAATTATTTCGAGTTGAACGGTGGTCTCGGAAAAATTTAACTCGTACCGAGCGAGAATATAGGGCCCGTTATTTAGTTTTTTTAACGATGTCCGTTTCGCGTATAGTTAGTCCCGTTGGGTCCGTCTGATTTTTTCGAGTTGAACGGTGATCTCGAAAAAATTTAACTCGGACCGAGCGAGAAGATAGGGCCCGTTAAAAATTCGGGTGGAATTAATTTCTTTTATTTTAATAAAGTTATATATTTACGCTTACCCATGAAAAGGTGGAAACTTGAAGGGCCGTTGTGTAAATTAAGCCGAAGTTGAGGGACCCTTTGTAGTGTGGACGCAAGCTCGAAACGACACTCAAGTTGAACTGAAACTACAATTTCGGTCATGATGTGTAAATTAAGCCGAAGTTGAGGGACCCTTTGTAGTGTGGGCGCAAGCTCGAAACGACACTCAAGTTGAACTGAAACTACAATTTCGGTCATGAGTGTTAGTGTGTAGGTAAATAAATAAATTAACTAGATGTTATTTGAGATGAGGTTCTTGAAATAATAATATTATATCAAAAATATTTTATTAGGTCTCAGTAAGATCATTTGTAGTAGTTTGGGGCGTGAGTTGAGAGCGTGAGTTGCTTTTTGATGATTAGGATGTGTGAGTTGTTTGTGTGGAGTACTGGTGGTGTGAGTTTTTGTTGTGAGTTAGCAGTATTGTGATGATGTGTTAAAATATAATTGAGTTAAATATTGAAAGGGGATAAAAATAACAATTTTAAAATAATAAAAAAAGAAAAGAAAAAAACACTCACACCGTTGCCCAAACCGTTGCCAGACCACGCCCACCCTTCCCTCTCTCCTCACCCACGTACCGATACCCCAAGTTTGGGCGCGTGGCCGGCTGCCACTTCAGCTCCGACCCATGGAGCTAGCACCGCTACAAGGGGTCTAATAGATCAAAAAGAAATGATCGATAGTAACACAATATTCAACATCACGTTTAAGAACAATAGGAATGCAAAATTTATATATAGTTGAACAAACAAAGATTCATTGAATACATAGAATTGTATTTACTTTTGAATGTAAAATTACAATTAATAATAATTCAAGTAACAATAACCTATTTTTTTTTAACAGCGATTGGGATCACCCGAGGGGGACTAAACCACCTGTTGCGATCATCTCCCGTTTCGACTATGCCGATGCATCGATAATAACCCCGCCCCCATCGCTGTCCGGGAGAAAACCTTGAAACCGATCCAAGGGCACGGTCAAGTAAAACCCCCATCCCCTTTACCACCCAAATGATTGTGACGACCCGGAAATTTCCGACCAAATTTAAACTTGATCTTTATATGTTACCGACACGATAAGCATAGTCTGTAATGTTGAAGTCTCAAAAATTTTAAACTGTTTCATATATTCAATTGACCTTCGACCAGTCTCGACGATTCACGAACCATTATTTAATAAATGTGTATACATATAAAAATAAAAATAAATATATGTATAAAGTATATTAAATATAATTATTTAATAATTATAATACTCGTTTGATGTTCCGATTGATATTAAGCAAACTAAATTCAAAGTTATATGATTTTAAAATAAACGCTGATCCGAAAATGACTTCTATAAATTATAGGCTTATTAAAAATGTATTTAGGAGTTGTTTATTAAATTTTAGAACTTTTTATATTTTACCCAGAATTGAGAGGGACAGTTGATGTAATTTTTATGTAATAAATTAATGATCAAATTTTATACCATAATGACTTAAATAAATAAAGGAATTTAATATAAAATTTTGGGATTTTTCTGTGAACTTTTGTCCGTCACTGAGTAACAACGGAGTACGAATTAATAGTCCGTGAAAACTGTCGGCACAATCATACAAATCATCCGGCTGCTTAATTGATTGATTACTAATTGGTTACTGTGTATATTAAAATATCTATTACTGTTTTTGATTGATCACATGTTCACCTTCTCTTACTATCCTTATTTATATTCTTACATATTACATACTCATATGCATACACATTCACCTTCATCTTCTACGAGAACCGGAGCAACCATCATCACCTCTACCCACCATCCTATGAACACCATCGGTACAACTATCAAACCACCAAACGGTTACGTTAATGTTTTCTACTCAAACTACACTACTCGCTTGTTGTTCTTGTTCTACATCAACCATCAAATCACAACCCAACATCGGTTACCATTTGCTACAATCAAACCATCACTTGAAGTTTTCAATACATGTTTACTATTCCGTTTATGTCTTTGTCAAGCATCAAACAAAATCATCAACCACCCACTTCAAACCACCATGAATCCACCTTCACGACACCACTGCAACTTCTATTTTTCTTGGTCTTGTATTTTTTTTCGAACACCATAAACTCGCTGTCACCTGCCATATTGTTTTCTGTTTCTTTTTCGTGAAGCCATCGAATTCCATCGAACCGCCACCCATTTGATCACAACCATTTTATCAACCGTAATCACCATCAACCACCACTACTACACTAAACAACCACCGTTGCAAAGTTGCATTTTCTTTTTGCCTCTATAAAACGATCACCTCGCCACCTTGGAACCCATGCTATCGCCACCCCATCACCAAATACATACAGATTAAATATGAAGACACACCACCATCATCAACTTCTGATATTTTCTGTTTTAGTCGAACCCCCACAACCACCAATTATTTCTAAACTGATTGAACATGCTTGTATTTTCTGTTTCTTTTCCAAACCCACAACCACCTAAACTTTCATTTCTGTTTCTGTTTTAGACATAACCGAACACCATCACCAACTTGACTTGAATTGCTCGAGAAAAGGGACTGCCACTGTTTCGAATACTTTATGAATTAATTATTTAATACTTGTTATCACTTGGGGTCTCACGCAAGTGGACACACAAAGAAGACAGTTTTTTTTATCCACTTTATTGTTGATAATTGTGGTGTGGGACAACATGTCTTCCTTTATTATTAAATATCTTACACCCATTCTTCCCTCAAACCAATTATGAAACCTGACTGCTTTCTAGCGAACTAGGTGCTAATTGGGCTGCTTTCTAGGCTTGCAAACAGTAGCTACATGTCACGTTAACGGGATGGATATTTCCTTGTGCGTTTTGGCCTGATTATAAATGGACTATCTATTATTGGGCCGGTATCACAAAACCACCAGACCCAAACCAATCACCTCTGTGACGACCCAAAAGTTTCCGACCAAATTTAAACTTTATCCTTATATGATTTCGACAAGATAAGCAATGTATGTAATGTTGAGTCTCGAAAATTTTGGAACTATGTTTATATATTCAACTACCATGTAGTGACCCGGAAATTTCCGACCAAATTTAAACTTAATCTTTATATGATCTCGACACGATAAGCAAAGTCTGTAATGTTGAAGTCTTAAAAATTTTAAACTGTTTCATATATTCAATTGACTTTCGACTATTCCCGACGATTCACGAACAATTAATTGTAAATAGATATGTGTGTGTATATATATACATAGTAATTGAAATTTATAATTTGTAATATATATATATATATATATATATATATATATATATATATATATATATATATATATATATATGTAATAAATATTAAAAATTCAATATATTATATAATTGGTAAATAATAATAAATTGTAATATATTAAATCAAGTTACAAGTTCGAATATGATTATTATTACTTTCAATATTATTATCAATAGTAATATTAATATTAATATCAGTATTATTAATATTATTAATTTCAATACATAATATACAGATATGGAAATTGATACCTTTTATTTGATAATAATATTATTAATACTAATTGTTATTCTTGTTAATATTATAATTATTATTAGTTGTGACTTACTATTATTGTTATTACTCTTATTATTATAATTATTACTATTAATTATTATTATTATTAGTATTTTGATTATTATTATTAATGTAATTATAATTATTAATTAATAAAATCAATTATATAAAAACATAAATATAGATTTGGAATGTAAATCTATTTCAGTAGCAAACGATTGTGTTCAGATGAAAACAAATTGATAAGATATCACAGATTTAGATTGTACGAATTCTGTTAGAAGTCTCAATCTACTTTATCTATTTTTTCTCCCATTCTGTTCCTGATTGAGGAATCTGTCGATCACTATCTACTACAAAACAACTGAAATTGATTTCTATTGTGATATAAAATATACACTAGCACGTTATGTATACCTACTACTGCTTCTCGTCGTAATTCAACACCATAACCATCACCTAATTCTTTCCTTCTCTCTTTCTATATTTGTCTATCTCTTTCTTAAAAATCCTGGTTACCGTTTCGAATCACAACCACAGATCATTGCAACATACTATTATCTGTGTAAACTTTTCGAATTTAAACCAAAACCACAATCCACCACCTACAATCACCACCTTAAAGCTTGATTAAACAAGATCATCACTTTTTAAATCCTTCTTGGTCACCCCTTACATGACACCCTTGTACCATCACCTCTAAACTTCCACCACTAATTTCCGTTAGTTATTTGTTGTGTGCTTGCTGTTTGAACATATCACCAAGTCCATCACTTATCTCTTTTCTATCCATGATTAAGAAAACCACCAATGTTGAAAAACCATCACCTTGATCACCATTAAAACACCAACTGCACTTTTGTCCTAGTTCTTTTCTATCAAACCATTAGATCACCGGAACTACACCATGAAAACAAGCTGTTGCACCAGCTTGAATACGTTCTGTTTCTGTCACCCTAAAAACAACCATCGTGAACCTATTTATTATTTTCTTTCCGTCACCTTCAAAACCAAACGTTGAAGCCTTCAACACCATCACACCACTCTCTTTCTCTTCTCCTTGAATATGAAACCAAACTAAACACCCGGGAACTAACTGCTACTATCATTATATGTGTTTCTGCTTTGATTTCGTGAAAAAAACAACATCACTACAACCTCACTGTATTCTTTTTCCTACAATCAAACATCAACCCACCAATGAGCCACCTCTATTACCCGTAACCAGTTACCACCTCTTCAATTTTTTTTTCTCCTTCTTCGTAAACTTGCGAAATCACATACAAGACCATTTATTATTTTACTCTTGATTGCTTCGATTATTCTAAACAAATATAAAGAATGAGGAGGATACTTTATTATTTGTTTGTCCTTTTACCTAGTGGCCAACATGAAATATCACTTTAAGATAGTGGGGAACCATTGAATATTTTTCTTCCTAAAACTCATGTCGTGGCAAATTCCAAAACACAACACAACAACTAAGTTAATTGGGCTGCAAATGATTCGTTCCCTTTTAAAATTTTTTAGCACAGAATGGTGTTGAGTGGATGAGGCTAAGGATTAGTTTTGCATAAGTGGGGTTGGAACATGATTAAACAACACATGATGGGAGTGCATGATAGTTACAACATGATATTTTTTTTTTATATATCGACTATAGGAGGTTAACCAAACAGGCTACGAGGTTCCTGGTTGGGCTGCCGAGTTTTTTGTTGAGATTGGGCCGAAGAGTGAAGTTGGGCAGAAATATAAAGAACTAAGTTAATAGTCAATACTTGATTTAGGCTGCCATAATTGGGCCTCATTTCCTGTTTTGCTGGAGAGCCGAAAATGGAGGGTGAATATGATTATAAGAGTGATAATTATGATAATGTATGATTATAGATAGATGATAAGGTAATGAATTGATATGGTTATGAAAGATAGATGAATTAATGAAGAAATAGTGTTGAGGATGGTTAGTTGATAATGATGATGTTTAGGATAAATGAAAACAGTAGATATAATCGATACATAGATATAGAACGGATATCAAATCAGAAAAGCAGAAGTAACGGAATGGTTTGGAATGTTGTTGAGTTAATGAATGGTCGGGAGTTCGAATCTTTGCTGTTGCTAGTATTTTTCTTTTTCAAATATTTAGTCGGGCTAAGTGTTGGGCCATGAATATGTTGTTGGGCTTGGGAACTAAGGTGGCCTGAGGTAAATTTCGGCCCAATATTAACTAATAGGTATAAGTTACATAAATTAATCGGGGCATTTAAATTAGAGAAAAATGGTACGGATCGTTTGGCAAAGGCGTGTTAGCGGGTTAACGGGAGGTCGAGGGTTCGAGTCCTGTCTGGGGCATTCTTTTTAGGAAAAAGCTTTTTAAGGTAGTTTTATTAGTTTTGTTATTTTTATTATTTTTATTATTATTATTATTATTATTATTATTATTATTATTATTATTATTATTATTATTATTATTATTATGAACATAAGTATTATTATTTTTACAAATTATTATCATTATTATTATTATCATTATTTTATTACTAATATTATCATTATTATTATTACAACAAATAAATATTATATATATATAATTCTACTTATAATAACATTACATATTATAAACATATATATATATATATATATATATATATATATATATATATATATATATATATATATATATATATATATATATATATATATATATATATATATATATATATATATATATATATATATATTTATAAATATTCATATATAACAAATGATGTATTTTTAATATAATGTTAAACATATATAAATATTAATATAATTATATAAACATTAGTCATATTTAAAGATACATACAAATTAATATATATATATATATATATATATATATATATATATATATATATATATATATATATATATATATATAAAATATAATTTAAGATATAATAAATTTGTTCGATTACAAATATATGTGTTAATATATATAAATGATATAGGTTCGTGAATCCGAGGTCAACCCTACACTTGTTCAATGTCGTTCTATGTATTTTTACTACAAAATACAGTATGGTGAGTTCATTTGCTCCCTTTTTACTCTTTACGTTTTTGGGCTGAGAATGCATGCAAATGCTTTATTAACTGTTTTACAATATTTATATGCGTGAGTTCATTTGATTCCCTTTTACTCTTTACATTTTTGGGACTGAGAATACATGCGCTACTTTTACAACTGCTTTATTAAATGCTTTTGAAATATATTTTTTGAACTGCGAATATGCTTTTATAAATGTTTGACGAGATAGATACAAGCAAAACATTCCTAGAATGAATTATTATGCAGACAGAAGTTCTACGGATTATTATTGAATTATATGAACATGATAATTGCCACCATTGAATTATGTGGACATGATAATTGCCACCATTGAATTATGTGGACATGATAATTGCCACCATTGAATTATGTGGACATGATAATTGCCACCAATTGAAGTGAATGTTATGTATCGAGAGAATGATTTTATATACAGGTTATGTGTATGTTATTTTTGTGCACGAGATATGTGTACAGTTACTAAGATTTATGAAAATGATTTCGTACACGAGAAAGGTGTACTGTATTTGAAAGATATCGCATGTACATTACAGGTGGGTATAGGATTCGGGCCCATTTGTACCATGCAGGATTTAAATCTTGTGGTCTATCAAAATGATGAATTTTATTGTTTATGATAAACCTATGAACTCACCAACCTTTTAGTTGACACTTGAAAGCATGTTTATTCTCAGGTATGAAAGAAATCTTCCGCTGTGCATTTGCTCATATTACATGGAGTCGTTCATGGCATATAGAAGTTCGTTCATCGCAATGGTACTAGATGTTATTGTATTCGTTCAGAAAAATTTGGACGGGGTATGACATACCAATCGACTGCACCCGGCGATTCACGAAGCATTAATTGTAAATAAATATGTATATTGGGATATATATATATATATATATATATATATATATATATATATATATATATATATATATAAGATATAGATATTATATAATACATAATTAATAATATGTAATATTAATGTATCAGATATAATTACAAGTTAAGGATACAGTATCATAATATTATTATTATTACTTTCATTATTATTAATATTAATATCAATTAATAATAGTAATATTAAATATTAGAATTTTAATAAATTTAAAGTTATGATTATCACAAATTTCACAATAAAAACTTAAAATAATAAATGTTACTATTAGAATGATTAAAGTTATTATTTAGTTGTAAGTTAAATATTATTAGTTATTATGATTAATACTACTACTACTATTATTATTATTATTACTTTTATAATTATAATTACCATTATTATTAAAATCATTATTAATATTATCATAAGGAAAATACAAATCATTATAAATATCATGAATAATACATTGTGGATATTTATTAACATAAGTTGTCAAAAATTATTATTATTATTAGTTATATAATAATAATAATATTATTATTATTATTATTATTATTATTATTATTATTATTATTATTATTATTAATATTATATTTATTAATCTATTTATTTATTTATATTTACGGGTATAGAAAATAGATAGATAAAGTTGAAATCAGTTCACGTTACTTTCAAATCTGTTGATATTTTGTTCCTTATCTGATTTTGTCAACAATCAATAACAGTTAATTGTACAATTTCTGTTAGCCATTCCTTTCTCCCTTTTAATTTTCTGTACAATTTGTCTGATTTGAATATTGCTATCGAACAACTAATTAGCTATAAAACAAGCTGGATATATTTTCAATCCTCAATAAAATCTGATACATATGCATACACACAGATATGAAATCACCACTCTTATCACTACAATCTTCTCCACAACATAACCACCAACAAGTATCTCAACAACCACATACAACCGTGAGCTTGCCACCCTACCACCTGAAATCGTCGCCACCACCATCATGGGTCATCATCAATAAGAATCACCACCATCGTCGACCTTCTACACATCCGGTATTGATTTCTTATTTCTTCTGTTCCTATTTTCCTTTTCATGGAACAAACCACTTTGTGTTAACCTTCGATTCATTATGTGTTTCGGTTGTTAAACCAAAACCATCACCACCTCTTCAAATCGGGAACCACCTTGGACACACCTCCTCCTTCTTTCTCTATCTTTTCTTTTTCGCTCTCACTTGCTACTGCAGGTAAAAGGACCCGTCCTAATCCATCCGGACGAAGTCCATATCGGTTATAAATGATTCACAATAGTTGATTACATCGCGAGGTACTTGACCTCTATATGATACATTTTACAAACATTGCATTCGTTTTTGAAAAGACAATCTTTCATTACATCGAAAGTTGACAGACACGCATACCATTTCATAATACATCTAACTATAATTGGCTTAATAATAATCTTGATGAACTCAATGACTAGAATGCAACGTCTTTTAAAATATGCCATGAATGACTCCAAGTAATGTTTCTAATATGAGCTAATGCACAGCGGAAGATTTCTTTCATACCTGAGAATAAACATGCTTTCAAGTATCAACCAAAAGGTTGGTGAGTTCATTAGTTTAACATAAATAATCATTTTCATAATTTTTAATAGACCACAAGATTTCATATTTTCATTTCTCATAAACCTACGTCCCATGCATAGAGACAAAATATCATTCATATGGATTGAACACCTGGTAACCGACATTCACAATATGCATATTAGAATATCCCCATCATTCCGGGATCCTCCTTAGGACATGATATAAATTTCGAAGTACTAAAGCATCCGGTACTTTGGATGGGGCTTGTTGGGCCCGATAGATCTATCTTTAGAGTTCACGTCAATTAGGGTGTCTGTTCCCTAATTCTTAGATTACCAGACTTAATAAAAAGGGGCATATTCGATTTCGATAATTCAACCATATAATGTAGTTTCGATTACTTGTGTCTATTTCGTAAAACATTTATAAAAATTGCGCATGTATTCTCAGCCCAAAAATATAAAGAGTAAAAAGGCAAATGAAACTCACCTAATGTATTTTGTAGTAAAAATACATATAACGGCATTGAACAAAAGTAAGGTTGGCCTCGGATTCACGAACCTATATCATTTGTATATATATATATATATATATATATATATATATATATATATATATATATATATATATATATATATATATATATATTAACTTATATACTGGTAATCAAACAATTTATATATTATATCTTAAATTAAATATCTCATTTATTTAAATTTGTGAATATATATATATATATTAATATTTATATAGTTTTATATATATATATATATATATATATATATATATATATATATATATATATATATGTGATTAGTATTATATTGAAAACTAAAAATTTGTTATATGTAAATTATTTATATAATTAATGTTAATATGTTTAATATAATGTTTATGTAATATTAATATACATATATAATATTCATTTGTTATATAAAAATAATACTATTATTAATAATAATAATGATTCTGGTTCTTATAAACATGATAATAATAATAATAATAATAATAATAATAAGAATAATAATTGTTAAAAATAATAATTTTAATGTTACATAATAATAATGTTAATAAAAATAAACATACTTATAATACTAATAATAATGATAATACTTAGTAAAAATAAATGAAAATGTTATAAGTTAATAATAATATTGAAAAATTTTATATTATTTCTTAATGATAATACTAATAATGTTTAATGATAATGCTAATAATAACCATAATACTAATAATACAAATTATTTTAATGATAACAATAATCATCATAATATTAATAATACTAATTAACATAATAATAATAATAGTAATAATAATAATAATAATAATAATAATAATAATAATAATAATAATAATAATAATAATAATAATAATAATAATAATAATACTCCGTACCTAATAAAAGAGTGGGGTTGCCTTGGCCGGCGGCTCAAACAGATTTAGAGCAACAAAAGCATAAACGCAGGAGAGAAAGAAGGAAAAAAAAATACTCGCGATCTTCATGGGGTCTTCGATTCATCTTCGTTTATCATCATCACAAATTAATCGAATGGAAATCATCACGGAACAGCAGATCAATCGATTTTCATCCACCCTGTTCATCTTCTTCATCGTCTTCTTCCTCATCAATAATCATGATCCATCATCCATCTATCACGCAATCGATTTATTAATTGGTGATATAGGTAATTGGCTATTTATTAATCCTTTTTATTTCTTCATCCTCCTGCAAACTTTCTGTATTTTATATGGATCGACACAATTAATAATAGTAGAAGGGTTTCAATTCGATATATCCGGGTTTGTGTCAAAATCCCTAATTCAATTTTTATGAATTGCTGTTTGACTATCAGGTTTGGAGGGTTTGAATGTGTTCTGTTATATCGACTAGATAACTTCAACAATTTGATGATGGATAGTTGTAGTGGTGATTCTGACAGGAGGAAAACAGAAAAGTATACAGCATAACGGTCAGCAGTTTTTCAGGTAGTTTTTGGTTGATTTAATAAATTAGGTATTAATGAACATAGTTATGCTCAATAATAGATAAGGTTGTGACTGTGTGATTGTAAAAAAAATATGAATTTAGGTTGTTTTGACAGGAACATAGGATAAACAAGATAGCAACTTACATTGGTTGTGTTGTTTTGATTTGAGTCGATCAAGCTGTGGTGCAGGTAGCAGATGGAAGTGTGAGAGGGTGTTCCTTGGCGGTGATTTGAGAGATGAGGTGATGATGGTGTATAGCTGTAACCAGAGGTCGTATATCAGCAGCAGTAGTTTCTTCAATTCACAAGTAAGTAGCATTAACCTTCCTAGTTTGTATGGTTGTTTAGGTTGCATAAGTATATAGCAAAAGTATAGCATAACAGCAGCTCGATGACAGGGTTTCTTTATGGATGTGATGATGGTTAAAGGTGGTCTTTTTGGACAGAAGGACAATGATAACAGTAGTAATTATTCGTAATTGTTGTTATTAATTGGTTTCGTGGTTCTGTTGAAGTTGGGTTTTTCAGTTGAATTTATCAAATGGTTTTTGGTTTTGATCATGAGTTGAAACAAAAAAAATTAGTAGTGTGGCAGCAGCATTTTAATAATGGCTGCAATTTGTTGCAGGTGGTGATTTAGGTTGGTGAAGTGTTGATGTTTTTGATGAAGATGATGATCAAAAGTGGTGGTGTTTGTGTGTCGAGTAGCTGCAGAAAGAGTAAGAACAAAAAGACGAGTTGGGTAGTAGCCAAGAAGAAAACAGAGTTAATGGTGTTGTGCTCTATATGCACATGTAATTTTATTATATATATATAAATGTATTTATATTATATTTACCCATATGCATAAACATCCATAAAAGTTGATGATTGATAATCAATAATAGTAAGTGGTTTGGATTTGATTCTAATGACATGTTGTGGAGACCAAAAACAAAATAATGAAAAGGTTTGATAGGTATGTATAACAAATCTGTACAATTTATCATAGTTTAAAGAGTTTATATAATTGATATTAATAATTAATAATTTTATTAATAATAATAATTATTATATAAATAATAAGATAAATAATAATGATACAGTAATCCATAGGATGATAATAACTATAATATAAATGACAATAATACTATTTTGTATTATTTTCTATTAATAGTAACTATAAAAATAATAATGATATTAATAATACAAATACTACTATTAAGGATAATAATAATTGAGGATAATATTTATAATATTAATATAACAACTTATGCTTTTTAAATCTCATATTTATATATTATAACATAAATTAATAATACAATTATCAATATTAATAATGAAAGTATTATAATAACTATATGCTAACTTGTAATTAAATTTAACATAATATTACATAATATTAATTATGTAATGTTTATGATAACATATTTAATATCTGTATATTATATATATATATATATATATATATATATATATATATATATATATATATATATATATATATATATTAGAACATACATGTAATATTATTCGTATACAAAATTTATATATATATATATATATATATACATACATACATACATATATATATTTACTTGATAATATTTTATTTATTTTACATATTACTTCACACATTTAATTCAATGATTAAATGGTATAATATTTATTCAACTTAATATATGCTCTTAAATTTTTATTTACAAATTTAATTTTCACACACACATATCGATTTACATTTAATTGTTCGTGAATCATCGGGGATGTTCAAAGGTCAAATGAATTCGTAAAAAAAAAAATATAGTTCAAACATTTTGGAACTCGGTTTAATGGATGTTGCTCATCATGTCGAAATTATAATAAGATTAAGTTTAAATTTGGTCGAAAATTTCCGGGTCATCACAGTACCTACCCGTTAAAGAAATTTCATCCCGAAATTTGAGTGAGGTGGCCATGGCTAACAATAGAAATGTTTTCATGACGAATATGAGTTGATTAATAGAGTTTTATCATCAATGGCTAATATAAATAAAACAATTCGATTATCCGAAGGGTACGCGTGAAGCTATCACAAAAGATTGAGATATAGATTTAACTTTTGACGTAGTCACGGTTGAATTTAGAAAATAAGGTGTGTCTAATCTTTTGACGTTGTCTTGGTTGAATTCTGGAATTCAAGGGATTTAAAGAAGATCTTCAAAATCTAAAAGATTTGATTCTTCGGCGAGTAAGAAAATTAAGATCTCTATAATTAAATACGATGATCTACCTCGATTACTACGTCTAATTTTCCCATTATAAATTTACCTTTTTCCGTTCCATTAGTTTTCACCACTTCTATACTAAATTCCCAAATTCAAAAGATTTATGAAAATGCTTAATCCAGTTCTGATCCTTGTCCTTATCCTGATTATCGCAACAATCATTCTCCTTTTTCAACTTCCACCGGAGGAATCCATTTATTTCTACTATGCTCTAGGGATTATTGTATTTATAATCCTCCCGTGTCTTTATATTGCTATACGCACTGATATCCACGGTTTGTAATTTCGGTGTTATTGTTGGTGTAACGACCCTGGTTTTTCCAACGTTAATTAATAATGATTATTATTGTTAATACTTGTGATTTAATGAATGTATGTATTACATTTACTTGTTACCATGATTGATCATACTTGGTTTAATGAATGTGTTGTTTATATACATTTACTTGTTATCGCGATTAACTTTTGAATGCCCAAAACGTCTTTGTGACACACGAAACTTCACGAATAATATTTTCAAGTATTATTTACATTCATGATTAAGTTTATTAATCATTTTAATTAACTAAGGTCATTAGTTAGTTACTTGGGCTTTAATTGGATTTATTTGTTAAATACTTGAACTTGGGCTTGACTAGTGTAATGGACTCATGACTTTGGGCTTATAAGCCCACCCTACTTCCTATATGGACTTAACTAGCCCAACATTACATGTAAGTATTATTTAGAGATGAACTAGTTAGTTAACTTGCATGGAATCTAGTTTACACATAATCCCCATGCATGGCCATCTATTAACCACCTTTAAGGACAACTTCATGCTAGTAACCATAAAACAACTCCTCCCTCCCTTTTTTTTGCTGCTGACCGTGAACCACAAGGGTGAGAAGGAGTTCAAATCTTTTTTTTTTTGTATTACTTCATTACTTGCATTCTCATTCTCACACTTCACTTCAAACTTACCTCTTAACTTCTCTCTCATTTCTCTCTCAATTTTGTAAGTTACATGATACTTTTTCTCTTCTTTTCTTCTTGTAAAAACCGAAACCAAGAACACCATATATCATCATCATCATCATTTGTTGTATGCTACTTGTTCTTGTTTAATGTTTGATTACTTGTAGTTACTAGTTGTTGTTACTTACTTACTAGCTTTCAAGAATCAAACTTGTTAGTTTGATTCTTCATTTTATCTTGTATTACAAGAACACTCAAGAACATAAACTTACTAGTTATGTTCTACATATACTTTCTTAAAAGATTGCAAGTCCATGTGTTGATTAAAATCATACTTGTGATTCATGAAGTAAACTTTAAAGTTTACTTTCTTAAAGATCAAACTTTGGTTTGAATCTTTAAAGTATGAATAACCATGAACAAATTACTTGTTTACTTAGTTTACTTCTTCATTCTTGCACTTTAATTTCATGTAATTAGTTTAAATGGTCAAGTACTACAAGTTAGTCTTGATCTCATTAATCTTGAACTAAAGATTAACTTTAAAAGTTCAAGAACATGTAAGTAACTTTCTTTAATTATAACTTGGTACACTTATGCTAGATCTAGACTTTTGAGTCTTGGATCTTCAAGATCAAACTAAAGAACTATGTTCTACAACTCAAGATCTTGATTTCATAAGTTTACTTTCAAGTTTGTAACTTATTATTAGTTTTAAAGTTCATGTATGTGTTGAATCTAAGACTTGATGTAACTTTGGTTCATCAAAACACTTGTAACACTTAAGTGAGTTGTGCTTCATGTCTTAGACTTACACTTGGGTTATGATGGTCAAACCTTGGTGAAAATGATGTAAACACATCAACGAGTTGTACACTTGAAGCTATATGCATCAAGGATGAGAACCATGATAAGCATCGAACACCAAGAACCACTGGAACCTACTGACCTGTCTGTTTTCTGTATTCTGGGTCTGATCAGTAAGACCTGGGCTGTTATTATTATGATTTTCAAATAGCTCTGTTCGATTAGATAACTTTTAATATAGGACTCGTCTTAATCCGAGTTACGGTTTAGGATTTATGGCCCTCCGATCGTCACTATGTCCTTTAACGTTGTGCATAAATTTCTGACCTACTCGCACTTAGACCGTCGCCACGGTCAAACGAAGACGAGTTTGCTTCTGTAAATTTTACCACACTTAAAGGACTCATATACGGAGCCATGGCCACTGGTCTCACCTTAATTCAGTATGGGTAGAGGCCGTGGTGACTGATCGAAGTCAGCCTTTGTTTTAAACTACTTTCATAAACGAAACCTACTTTACACCTTTTGTTTGATGATGAATGATGATGACCCTTAAGACCTTATTTACATACTTTTAAACCTATTCGGACGATTTACTGACTTAGTACTATTTGACTTAGGTTGAGGACCCGTTTGGACAACCTTCATTACTTGCTTACTTTCCGAGTCATACTTTACCGCTACTTTATCATTGTGAGTTATAGCATTCCATTTTTACTTTAACTATTTTGGGAACTGAGAATACATGCGCATTTTATGTTTTACATACTTGGCACGAGTACTTAACTTATATATGTATGGGTTATACAATGGCATAAACATTCCCTTTAGCTCGGTAACGTTTAATCATTGGTTTTTGAACCGTGAACGCGAATCTTAGATATGGATCCATAGGGTTTGACATCCCCACTCGGGCTAGTCGCGCTAGCATTTAACGAGTGTTTAATACTTCGTAAACATACGCACTTGCCAAGTGTACTTTCAGGGGGTATAAACGTTAAGTTAGTTACCAAGTGCCCACGGTTAACATATACTTTATCATACTGTTTTGAAACGCTCTTTGTAGCACTGAAATCTCGTGGCCTACCTTACATACTATTATACTTAAACTATATCTCACCAACCTTTGTGTTGATGTTTTTAAGCATGTTTTTCTCAGGTGCTTAAGGTTATTTGCTTCCGCTGTCGTGCTAGTCTTGCCGTAGACACCCGCTGCTCTAGTGTTATCACCGCATGAACTGTTTAACTGCATTCAAACTTTAATACATTTGAACTATGTTTTGTAACGACCTAAGGGTCACATACATTTATTCATGCTTGCTATTCGTAGAAGCATACTGTTGGTGTAAAACATTTGATGTCGGTTATGACGTCACCTTTTTATCGTGAATGCAACTTCTTTTATTACATCATATAGTACTTAACCTTGTAATGATCCTGTTGTTGATGATTCGTACATGATGGTTTTGTACGGGGCATCACAGTTGGGCTTTATATTTTCTCTTATATTTTGGAGCTCTTTGCCTTTTTATTATCCTCCCGACCTCTAATAAAGCGAGTAACGGTCCAGAATTCGTAAGTTTGGAATTTCGAATAAACATCATGTTCTAAATAAGAACTAATGTATTAACACGATTTGATTTATCAAATTACCAGAATCACTGAGAATAGAACTATTAAGAATATACTTTCTTGATATGTTCAGAAGTTAAGCATAATGAAAGAGTTATGTAACATGGCACGTGATGACGTTAGGATCTGTGAATCATCACGTCCCATTAGAAACTCAGCATGACTTACTGTAATATAATCACGTTGATCAAGTGTCATTATATTATACTAACCCATGCATCAGTTCCCAACATTACTTCAATAACATTCATATTTTAAGCTCAAAAGTTTACAGAATATAGAAACTAACAGTTTTTATATGATGTAATACTGATTACACGAAGAGAGTAATGAATTCAGATAAGAATAGTTATAAAAATATATTCAGAAATATCGAGGATATTTATAATGAAAGATACGGTGATATCTTTGAATATCTAAGATCAGAGGATGATGGAGACTATTGTCCGCAAGGGTTTAGAGTAATGAGCAAAATATTCGCTAAAGACTTCAGCAGACATTGAATCATTTAGATTCTTTGAAGTCAAACTTATTCTTTGTGATTTGTCCACGGCTTCCTTCATAGTTTCGCATAATCCGCTTTTCGGTACTAAATTTTCTATTGAATGTTTCCAATATAATGATACACAGGAAGCATGAGGAGGTATATAATTTTCGGACGAGAATATTTATGAAAATATCCTCAGAAATATCGAAGATATTGATGATGATATTTTGGAATTTATAAGTTCGATGGTTGATAGATAAAGATTTTTCGTACAATTTTAACATGACTTCGGAGCAAGATATTCTCTACAGATTTCAACGGATCCAGAATTACCTGGATTCTTTGAATATAGGGTATGGTCCTTGTATTTGTCCTTGGTCTCCTTCTTGGTTAACTTAATCCGTTTTCTAATTCCAACTTTTCTGAGCTTTTCCAACATACTATTCTTTATCATTAAACTTCTGATGATTAAGATCGTTTACGGTTGTCTATAGTTTCTGCTGCTTCATTCAGCTTTTTCAACATTCAGAGTATTGATTTGTGACTGAGTGTTTTTCAGAATTTCAGAATGAGATATCATAATTCTAAGAGATAAATATCATGCATATAACTGTTGATGTAGATATGCTGTGAGTTTTCAAAGTACTGATTGATGATTCTCGATAATTGGTATGGCAGTTCTCATTACAAGATGCGGATGATTATATAATGGGGTTTCAATGAATAAATATAATGATTTGTCAGAGAGATTTAAGCCAAGAAGCAACGAGGTTGTTGGTAAGTCTGCTGGTAATATGGTGGAATATAAAAGAATTATCCGGTATCAAAAGGGTAATCGTATATATCAGGATTATAGTAAGGCTACTTTGAATGAAAAGTCGAAGTTGACTTGCTGGAGCTGTGACAAATTTGGCTACTTTGAAAAGGGATCGCAAAGTTATTTTTGCTAATAATTGCCAAAGGATCTGACGCGGCTACGTGTTAAACTTTTACTCAGTTTCTGAGAGTTTCTCAGGTGCGATACTATATACATAAATCTTTCCTTTCGTAGATGAAGTTCGGTAGGTTCATCCTCTCGTTTGAGGTGTTTTCAGGAATTATGACCGGTTTGAACGCAGATCGTAATCGTCAAGATACAAATGAGGTTTAAGATGAAATCAAGTGGCAAACTTGAAGAATTGTTTAGTTTCATATGCTATAGTCAATATTTTAATTCCTTTTAATTGTCCAATGTTGATAGTCTTCAGTTGATAGTCCACAGTTAGCAGTGTACAAATAATAATTCATATATAGTTTACTATATAATATTCGAATTAATTAATACGTATCGTGACCCGTGTACATGTCTCAGACTCGATCACAACTCAAACTATATATATTATTGTAGAATCAACCTCAACCCTGTATAGCTAACTCCCGCATTACTGCATATAGAGTGTCTATGGTTATTCCAAATAATATATATAGATGGGTCGATATGATATGTCAAAACCTTGTATACGTGTCCCGACATTTAAAGTGAGTAAAATAAATAACAGAATTTAAATGAAGATAAATAAAGTGCGTAAAGTAAATAACAGAAATTAAATGACGATAAATAAAATTGCGATAATTTAATTGCGATAAATAAACTGCGATAAATAAAATGTAACCAGTTAGCTAGGAACAGTTAGCTGGAAACAGTTAGCGTGGATTCTTAACAAAATTTTTCATAGTTAATTTGTTTGTTTCTAACAAATTTTATTTTGTCCAATGTTTTCTTCATTATGCCACTTGTTGGATTATGATAAATCAAAATCCAAATATGAAATTGGATGAATATGGTTATTCTGTGGTGAACGAATTTGTATATCGGTGGATGTAAGTAGGATAGTATATGATTGTTGAAACAGATTCGAAGAACGTACAATGTAACTTATTAATGTGAAATTTAAATATTCCTCGGGTATTACCTACCCGTTAAAATATTTTCACCATTAACAGTTTGTACAAGAGAATTTTTAATTACAATCTTTATGAAAACATATATACATATATATTTTCTTCAGATGTATTCATGGATTTAATGAGTTAATATGATATTAAACTCATTTGCTTTTCGGTTGGGACTAGAATAAATAATCTCTAAAACTTTAGAGATTACATATTCGCCATGTCGAACGAAGATAAATGAGGTAGAACGATACGTAGAACGAAGATCATACTCAAAGTACAGATGATGATATTGAAGCATGGATTGTTGATGGTACTGGTGCTATTATTGATGGTACTGTTGGTGCCAGTGATGTTGCTGAAGCTGGTACATTTTGCACTATATTCTCCGAATTGATTATTTGAGCGCGTAGTTCGTTGACTTATTACTCCAGGATGATTGTCGGTCAGAATGAGCGGATGAATAAGGTTCAGAATTGTGGATAGAATATAATCTTGTCGAGTTACCCTGGAAATGAGACTGAAAATGGTGTCTTGAACAGGTTCGCCGGTAAACACTTCAGGTTCATTGTGAGGTGAATTCGGTTAATGGAAGGGATTGCCTTCTGCGCGTTTCCATTAATTAAGTCGACTACGAACCCATCAGATGAATTGATAATGGCTGTTTGGTTGATTCATACTGATGACACTGTTTTCGGAGCTTAGGTGAACATCTATGTCGGAATAGCTGTCAGAATAACTATCGGAATAGCTATCGGAATCTGAGGGACTCGAACTGGTTGCAGGATTCATCTCGTACGATCAGATGAAGGATTTTCGATAAGAAATAGATTATAGGATGTAGATTAGTATCCTGCAATATATAATTTACATATGCATATATAATACTAAAATCTCGTAAGTTACGGAGGAATCTACAGAAGCTATCAGACAAAGATAACAATAACAAATACGCTAAGATATGAATTTTTGTCTATACACTATTCATGCAGTCAATACAATAAGATGTGTCTAGACTAAGAATAATAAGTAGGTAATTTACTAAGGATGATAAGCAAATGATTTTCGACAAAAATGATAAGCAAAACTTTTGACATGCAGACACAGTCGAAGTCCAGACTCACTAATGCATCTTAACGACTTATCAGTTAGACACACTAATGCAGACCCGATTCACTAAGACCACTGCTCTGATACCAACTGAAAGGACCCGTCCTAATCCATCCGGACAAAGTACATATCGATTATAAACGATTCACAACAGTTGATTACATCGCGAGGTACTTGACCTCTATATGATACATTTTACAAACATCGCATTGGTTTTTGAAAAGACAATCTTTCATTACATCGAAAGTTGACAGACATGCATACCATTTCATAATACATCTAACTATAATTGGCTTAATAATAATCTTGATGAACTCAATGACTCGAATGCAACGTCTTTTGAAATATGCCATGAATGACTCCAAGTAATGTCTCTAATATGAGCTAATGCACAGCGGAAGATTTCTTTCATACCTGAGAATAAACATGCTTTCAAGTGTCAACCAAAAGGTTGGTGAGTTCATTAGTTTAACATAAATAATCATTTTCATAATTTTTAATAGACCACAAGATTTCATATTTCCATTTCTCATAAACCTACATCCCATGCATAGAGACAAAATATCATTCATATGGATTGAACACCTGGTAACCGACATTCACAATATGCATATTAGAATATCCCCATCATTCCGGGATCCTCCTTCGGACATGATATAAATTTCGAAGTACTAAAGCATCCGGTACTTTGGATGGGGCTTGTTGGGCCCGATAGATCTATCTTTAGAGTTCGCGTCAATTAGGGTGTCTGTTCCCTAATTCTTAGAGTACCAGACTTAATAAAAAGGGGCATATTCGATTTCGATAATTCAACCATATAATGTAGTTTCGATTACTTGTGTCTATTTCGTAAAACATTTATAAAATTTGCGCATGTATTCTCATCCCAAAAATATAAAGGGTAAAAGGGCAAATAAAACTCACCTAATATATTTTGTAGTAAAAATACATATAACGGCATTGAACAAAAGTAAGGTTGGCCTCGGATTCACGAACCTATATCATTTGTATATATATATATATATTAACTTATATACTGGTAATCAAACAATTTATATATTATATCTTAAATTAAATATCTCATTTATTTAAATTTATGAATATATATATATATATATATATATATTAATATTTATATAGTTTTATATATATATATATATATATATATATATATATATATATGTGATTAGTATTATATTGAAAACTAATAATTTGTTATATGTAAATTATTTATATAATTAATGTTAATATGTTTAATATAATGTTTATGTAATATTAATATACATATATAATATTCATTTGTTATATAAAAATAATACTATTATTAATAATAATAATGATTCTAGTTCTTATAAAGATGATAATAATAATAATAATAAGAATAATAATTGTTAAAAATAATAATTTTAATGTTACATAATAATAATGTTAATAAAAATAAACATACTTATAATACTAATAATAATGATAATACTTAGTAAAAATAAATGAAAATGTTATAAGTTAATAATAATATTGAAAACTTTTATATTATTTCTTAATGATAATACTAATAATGTTTAATGATAATGCTAATAATAACCATAATACTAATAATATAGATTATTTTAATGATAACAATAATCATCATACTATTAATAATACTAATTAACATAATAATAATAATAATAATAATAATAATAATAATAATAATAATAATAATAATAATAATAATAATACTCCGTACCTAATAAAAGAGTGGGGTTGCCTTGGCCGGCGGCTCAAATAGATCGAGATCAACAAAAGCATAAACGCAGGAGAGAAAGAAGGAAAAAAAAATACTCGCGATCTTCATGGGGTCTTCGATTCATCTTCGTTCATCATCATCACAAATTAATCGAATGGAAATCATCACGGAACAGCAGATCAATCGATTGTCATCCACCCTGTTCATCTTCTTCATCGTCTTCTTCCTCATCAATAATCATGATCCATCATCCATCTATCACGCAATCGATTTATTAATTGGTGATATAGGTAATTGGCTATTTAATAATCCTTTTAATTTCTTCATCCTCCTGCAAACTTTTTGTATTTTATATGGATCGACACAATTAATAACAGTAGAAGGGTTTCAATTCGATATATCCGAGTTTGTGTCAAAATCCCTAATTCAATTTTTATGAATTGCTGTTTGACTATCAGGTTTGGAGGGTTTGAATGTGTTCTGTTATATCGACTAGATAACTTCAACAATTTGATGATGGATAGTTGTAGTGGTGATTCTGATAAGAGGAAAACAGAAAAGTATACAGCATAACGGTCAGCAGTTTTTCCGGTAGTTTTTGGTTGATTTAATAAATTAGGTATTAATGAACATAGTTATGCTCAATAATAGATAAGGTTGTGACTGTGTGATTGTAAAACAAATATGAATTTAGGTTGTTTTGACAGGAACATAGGATAAACAAGATAGCAACTTACATTGGTTGTGTTGTTTTGATTTGAGTCAATCAAGCTGTGGTGCAGGTAGCAGATGGAAGTGTGAGAGGGTGTTCCTTGGTGGTGATTTGAGAGATGAGGTGATGATGGTGTATAGCTGTAACCAGAGGTCGTATAACTGTAGCAGTGGTTTCTTCAATTCACAAGTAAGTAGCATTAACCTTCCTAGTTTGTATGGTTGTTTAGGTTGCATAAGTATATAGCAAAAGTATAGCATAACAGCAGCTCGATGACAAGGTTTCTTTATGGATGTGATGATGGTTAAAGGTGGTCTTTTTGGATAGAAGGACAATGATAACAGTAGTAATTATTCGTAATTGTTGTTATTAATTGGTTTCGTGGTTCTGTTGAAGCTGGGTTTTTCAGCTGAATTTATCAAATGGTTTTTGGTTTTGATCATGAGTTGAAACAAAAAAAATTAGTAGTGTGGCAGCAGCATTTTAATAATGGCTGCAATTTGTTGCAGGTGGTGATTTAGGTTGGTGAAGTGTTGATGTTTTTGATGAAGATGATGATCAAAAGTGGTGGTGTTTGTGTGTCGAGTAGCTGCAGAAAGAGTAAGTACAAAAAGACGAGTTGGGTAGTAGCCAAGAAGAAAACAGAGTTAATAGTGTTGTGCTCTATATGCATATGTAATTTTATTATATATATAAATGTATCTATATTATATTTACCCATATGCATAAACATCCATAATAGTTGATGATTGATAATCAATAATAGTAAGTGGTTTGGATTTGATTCTAATGACATGTTATAGAGACCACAAACAAAATAATGAAAAGGTTTGATAGGTATGTATAACAAATCTGTACAATTTATCATAGTTTAAAGAGTTTATATAATTGATATTAATAATTAATAATTTTATTAATAATAATAATTATTATATAAATAATAAAATAAATAATAATGATACAGTAATCCATAGGATGATAATAACTATAATATAAATGACAATAATACTATTTTGTATTATTTTCTATTAATAGTAACTATAAAAATAATAATGATATTAATAATACAAATACTACTATTAAGGATAATAATAATTGAGGATAATATTTATAATATTAATATAACAACTTATGCTTTTTAAATCTCATATTTATATATTATAACATAAATTAATAATACAATTATCAATATTAATAATGAAAGTATTATAATAACTATATGCTAACTTGTAATTAAATTTAACATAATATTACATAATATTAATTATGTAATGTTTATGATAACATATTTAATATCTGTATATATTATATATATATATATATATATATATATATATATATATATATATATATATATATTAGAACATACATGTAATATTATTTGTATACAAAATTTATATATATATATATATACATACATATATATATATATATATATTTACTTGATAATATTTTATTTATTTTGCATATTACTTCACACATTTAATTCAATGATTAAATGGTATAATATTTATTCAACTTAATATATGCTCTTAAATTTTTATTTACAAATTTAATTTTCACACACACATATCTATTTACATTTAATTGTTCGAGAATCATCGGAGATGTTCAAAGGTCAAATGCATTCGTAGAAAAAAAAATATATATAGTTCAAACATTTTGGAACTCGGTTTAATGGATGTTGCTCATCATGTCGAAATTATAATAAGAATAAGTTTAAATTTGGTCGAAAATTTCCGGATCATCACAGCAGGCCACGAAGAACACCAACTAAAACCAAACATCTTAGTTATAATCACCATCTACATGAACCATCTTCATCATGCTCGATCGTCACCCAAAACCAAAATGAAATAGCCGACTGCTCATATTCGACTTCAACACCAAACTAAACCCACCACGAACCACCACACAATCACCACCCTTGCTACTAATATCGACCAAAACCTACAAACCACCATCGAACCTTCTATTTCTGTTCTTATATCAAGCACACCCCCAACAAGATGCACCTACTCTTCATGCTCCAGTAGCAGCTTCTTCTTGTTACTATTCACCACCCCAAAACACCACATACTACTGTTAGTTGTTGTTACTACTGCTGTCGAAGCCATTATTTCTGTTGTTGTCTACTTAGTTCCACTTGACAAGAAGACATTTATTGTTGTTGTTATTCGATGGTCCTACTTCTATCAATACAATGACAGAAATGATATTGAAAGGATAAGTGGATGGTTCAATGGGGATATTTCTTCTTGGATCCTAAATTTCCACTCACAAGTAAACAAAGGCTTCTATTATATTGCAAAAACTACTAACTTTCGTTTATAATGAAATACATCTAATTGGTATATTTGGGCCGAGTACCTACTATGATTGGACCGTGATTCAATTATTTTGGTTCGTTTAGATTGCTACTACATCACGTCCTCTATTTAAATCCCTAATCAAATATGATGACTATAATAACATGAATTAGGTGTAAAGGTGCACTTATCAACTTGATTATAATTATTAAGTGCAACATGTGGGAGCTAGTTGGGACTTCATGGTCTACAAGCATGGGGTCACGATCAGCAAAATTTGTTCTTTTATATTACTGATTTCTGTTACTCGATGTCTCCTTGCTGATTTCTGTTAAATGATAATGGAACGTGTTATATGATGATGATTGGGTGAGGTGATGATAAAGTCTATGATAATACATGAGGATACAAATGATGGTAGGGACATATACCTTGGATTCTAAATCCAACAAGTTGAGCTCAATTATTTTAAATACAATTGGGGAGCGGGTTGCAAAAATACTGTTGGACCAATGTTTTTTCTTTGAGCCGTGGACAGTTTCCTTGTTGGGCCCTAATGATCCAGCCTTTTAAGTTGGGCCGAATATTAATTTAATTTATATTGGGCTGGGTACCTTTTTGTGTTTAGACTGAATGATTCATGCTTAATCACGTTTAGGTAACATAGATGATGCTTAAATATTCGATAATGATGATGCTTAATGATCATGATTATAAGTATATATGATAATGCACGAGTTGATGATGGTGAAGGTTGTTGACAAGCTAGATAGTAGTGATAGTGACGATGATATCGTAGGATATTAAGATGATGATGATGAATACGATTATGATAATGGTGATCATGAAATGGGTTTTAGGTAGAAGAAGAATTACATGAGTATTGTTTATAAGAATGTAATTTGTAAATTAAAATAGAAATTGAACGATCAGAATAGTGGTTTAGTGTGTTGGGATTAAGCGAAAGGTTGCGGGTTCAAACCCGGACTTGGGCATTTTTTTTAAGGACTACTTCTTTGAGGTAGAATTATTATTACCTTTATTATTATTATTATTATTATTATTATTACCTTTATTATTATTATTATTATTATTATTATTATTATTAAATCAATATTTTCCAAACTATCATTCTAACAAATAAATATTTTGTACATTAAATATACATATTACATAGAATTATATTAATATTTCATATAACTATATATCAAAAAATTATAATATTATTTATATAAATACTTACGTATAGTAAACTAATGATATTTTAATATATATTAATATAACTAAATGTATCGATATTAATAATTTTAAATATATATATATAAAAATAAATATATATAACATATAATTTAAGATATAATATAAGTATACGTTTTTAAATGGAATTTAGTATAAATTCTATATAACTACAAATATATAAATAATATATTAATAAATGAAATTATGAAATTTCCATTATATGTGTTAATAAATATACAAATGATATAGGTTCGTGAATTCGAGGCCAACCCTGCATTGTTAAATGTCGTCATATGTATTTTTACTACAAAATACAGTATGGTGAGTTCATTTGATTCCCTTTTACTCTTTACATTTTTGGGACTGACAATACATGCGATACTTTTACAACTGCTTTATTAAATGCTTTTGAAATACATTTTGAACTGCGAATACATGAAATACTTTTATAAATGTTTGACGAGATAGACACAAGCAAAACATTCCTCGAATGAATTATGTGGACGTGATAATTATGAAATACTTTTATAAATGTTTGACGAGATAGACACAAGCAAAACATTCCTCGAATGAATTATGTGGACGTGATAATTGCCACCATTGAATTATGTGGACGTGATAATTGCCACAATTGTTATGAATATTTTCCCCCTGATTATTATTGCTTGGTAACCTAAGAATTAGGGAACTTCACTAATTTTGAGAATTAGTGCACGCCTAATTGACGCGAATCCTAAAGGTAGCTACCGGGTTTAACACCCCCACCCAGAATGTTCACTAGACGGAAGGGCTAGTAGGCGTGGTGTATAGTACTTCGAAGTTTATATGATTATTATACAGACGATATGTTCTGTTTTGGGGATATTATTATGCGCATTATATGTTAAGGTCGGTTACCAAGCCAAGCTATGAAAGCAATGAAAAGTGAATTTTATGTATCGAGAGAATGATTTTATACACAAGTTATGTGTATGTTATTTTTGTGCACGAGATATGTGTACGGTTACTAAGATTTATGAAAGATGATTTCGTACACGAGAAAGGTGTACTGTATTTAAAAATATCTCATGTACATTACAGGTGGGTATATGATTAGGGCCCATTTGTACCATGCAGCATTTTAAATCTTGTGGTCTATCAAAATGATGAATTTTATTGTTTTATGATAAACCTATGAACTCACCAACCTTTTGGTTGACACTTGAAAGCATGTTTATTCTCAGGTATGAAAGAAATCTTCTGCTGTGCATTTGCTCATTTTAGAGATATTACTTGGAGTCATTCATGACATATTTCAAAAGACGTTGCATTCGAGTCATTGAGTTCATCAAGATTATTATCAAGTCATTTATAGTTGGATATATTCGGAAATGGTATGCATGCCGTCGACTTTTGATGTAATGAAAATTTGTCTTTTAAAAACGAATGCAATGTTTGTAAAATGTATCATATAGAGGTCAAGTACCTCGCGATGTCACCAAATGTAATGTATTCGTCTGTGAAATGTCCCGTTCATATTGATTATATACGTTCCATATTAATTGATTTCGTTGCGAGGTTTTGACCTCTATATGAGACGTTTTTCAAAGACTGCATTCATTTTTAAAACAACCATAACCTTTATTTTATCATTAAAGGTTTCAAAAGCATTACGTAGATTATCAAATAATGATAATCTAAAATATACTGTTTACACACGACCATTACATAATGGTTTACAATAGAAGTATATTACATCGACATATGTTTCTTGAATGCAGTTTTTACATAATATCATACAAACATGGACTCCAAATCTTGTCCTTATTTTAGTATGCAACAGCGGAAGCTCTTAATATTCACCTGAGAATAAACATGCTTTAAACGTCAACAAAAATGTTGGTGAGTTATAGATTTAACTTATATATATCAAATTGTAACAATAGACCACAAGATTTCATATTTCAATATACATCCCATACATAGAGATGAAAATCATTCATAAGGTGAACACCTGGTAACCGACATTAACAAGATGCATATATAAGAATATCCCCATCATTCCGGGACACCCTTCGGATATGATATAAATTTCGAAGTACTAAAGCATCCAGTACTTTGGATGGGGTTTGTTAGGCCCAATAGATCTATCTTTAGAGTTCGCGTCAATTAGGGTGTATGTTCCCTAATTCTTAGATTACCAGACTTAATAAAAAGGGGCATATTCGATTTAATCATTCAACCATACAATGTAGTTTTGATTACTTGTGTCTATTTCGTAAAACAGTTATAAAAGTTGCGCATGTATTCTCAGCCCAAAAATATAAAGGGTAAAAAGGCAAATGAAACTCACTTTCACAGATTTTTACTTCGTCGGGAAGTAAGACTTGGCCACTGGTCGATTCACGAACCTATAACAAATATGTACATATATATCAAAGTATGTTCAAAATATATTTACAACACTTTTAATACATTTTGATGTTTTAAGTTTATTAAGTCAGCTGTCCTCGTTATTAACCTACAACTAGTTGTCCACAGTTAGATGTACAGAAATAAATCGATATATATTATCTTGAATCAATCCACGACCCAGTGTATACACGTCTCAGGCTAGAGCACAACTCAAAGTATATATATTTTTAGAATCAACCTCAACCCTGTATAGCTAACTCCAACATTATTGCATATAGAGTGTCTATGGTTGTTCCAAATAATATATATATATGGGTCAATATGATATGTCAA
The DNA here is from genome assembly GCF_046630445.1 of Rutidosis leptorrhynchoides. Taxonomy (NCBI): domain Eukaryota; kingdom Viridiplantae; phylum Streptophyta; class Magnoliopsida; order Asterales; family Asteraceae; genus Rutidosis; species Rutidosis leptorrhynchoides. Next base: position 174,828,613 of record NC_092333.1, read on the forward strand.
AACATTTGCATACGTGTCTATGGTATCCCAAGATTACATAATATATTAGAATACATGTATAATACAATATAATTTAGCTAGGATATGATTTGTATATATTTGTTAAACATTTCCCGTAGCTAAAAAGATCAAAAATATCCAATCTTGTTTTACCCATAACTTCTTCATTTTAAATCCGTTTTAAGTGAATCAAATTGATATGGTTTCATATTGAACTCTAATTTAAGAATCCAAACAGAAAAAGTATAGGTTTATAGTCAGAAATTTAAGTTACATGTCAATTATTAAAGAGGTAGTCATTTCCGTCGAAAAAATGACATCTTGATGACCATTTTGGAAAACATACTTTCACTTTGAGTTTAACCATAATTTTTGGATATAGTTTCATGTTCATAAGGAAAAAAAAATTTCCCAGAAGAACAACTTTTAAATCAAAGTTTATCATAGTTTTTAATTAACTAACCCAAAACAGCCCGCGGTGTTACTACGACAGCGTATATCCGGTTTTACAGTGTTCTTCGTGTTTCCAGGTTTTAAATCATTAAGTTAGCATATAATATAGATATAGAACATGTGTTTAGTTGATTTTAAAAGTCAAGTTAGAAGGATTAACTTTTGTTTGCGAACAAGTTTAGAATTAACTAAACTATGTTCTAGTGATTACAAGTTTAAACCTTCGAATAAGATAGCTTTATATGTATGAATCGAATGATGTTATGAACATCATTACTACCTCAAGTTTTCTGGATAAAGCTACTGGAAATGATAAAAATGGATCTAGCTTCAAAGGATCCTTGGATGGCTTGAAAGTTCTTGAAGCAGAATCATGACACGAAAACAAGTTCAAGTAAGATTTTCACTCGAAATAAGATTGTTATAGTTATAGAAATTGAATCAAAGTTTGAATATGAGTATTACCTTGTATTAGAAAGATATCTTACTGTAAATAAGAAAGATTTCTTGAGGTTGGATGATCACTCTACAAGATTGAAAGTAAGCTAGCAAACTTGGAAGTATTCTTGATTTTATGAAACTAGAACTTGTAGAATTAATGAAGAACACTTAGAACTTGAAGATAGAACTTGAGAGAGATCAATTAGATGAAGAAAATTGAAGAATGAAAGTGTTTGTAGGTGTTTTTGGTCGTTGGTGTATGGATTAGATATAAAGGATATGTAATTTTGTTTTCATGTAAATAAGTCATGAATGATTACTCATATTTTTGTAATTTTATGAGATATTTCATGCTAGTTGCCAAATGATGGTTCCCACGTGTGTTAGGTGACTCACATGGGCTGCTAAGAGCTGATCATTGGAGTGTATATACCAATAGTACATACATCTAAAAGCTGTGTATTGTACGAGTACGAATACGGGTGCATACGAGTAGAATTGTTGATGAAACTGAATGAGGATGTAATTGTAAGCATTTTTGTTAAGTAGAAGTATTTTGATAAGTGTCTTGAAGTCTTTCAAAAGTGTATGAATACATATTAAAACACTACATGTATATACATTTTAACTGAGTCGTTAAGTCATCGTTAGTCGTTACATGTAAATGTTGATTTGAAACCTTTAAGTTAACGATCTTGTTAAATGTTGTTAACCCAATGTTTATTATATCTAATGAGATGTTAAATTATTATATTATCATGATATTATGATATATTAATATATCTTAATATGATATATATACATTTAAATGTCGTTACCACGATAATCGTTACATATATGTCTCGTTTCGAAATCATTAAGTTAGTAGTCTTGTTTTTACATATGTAGTTCAATGTTAACACACTTAATGATATATTTAAATATCATTTTATCATGTTAAATATAGTGTATCAATATCTTAATATGATACATATGTATTTAGTAGACGTTATCATAACGATATCGTATATATATCATTTCGAGTTTCTTAACTTAGTAATCTCATTTCTTATGTATATCACACATTGTTAATATACTTAGTGAGATACTTACTCATCATAATCTCATGTCAACCATATATATATGTCTATATATACCACAACATGTAGTTTTTACAAATTTGTAACGTTCGTGAATCGCCGGTCAACTTGGGTGATCAATTGTCTATATGAAACTTATTTCATTTAATCAAGTCTTAACAAGTTTGATTACTTAACATGTTGGAAACATTTAGTCATGTAAATATCAATCTCAATTAATATATATAAACATGGAAAAGTTCGGGTCACTACAGTCTGGATGGATTAGGACGGGTCGTGAAAGTTGGTATCAGAGCGGTGGTCTTAGCGAACCAGGTCTTGCATTAGTGTGTCTAACTGATAGTTGTTTAGATGCATTAGTGAGTCTGGACTTTGACCGTGTCTGCATGTCAAAAGTTTTGCTTATCATTTCTAGTCGGAAATCATCTGCTTATCATCCTTAAGAAATTACCTGCTTATCATTCTTAGTCTAGACACATCTTACTGCAATGATTGCATGAATAGTGTATAGACAAAATTCGTATCTTAGCATATCTGCTAATTCATATCTTAGCATATCTGTTACTGTAGACTTTGCCTGACAGCTTCCGTAGATTCCTCCGTAATTTATGGGATATTAGTATTATATATGCATATGTAAATTATGTATTGCATAGTACTAATCTACATCCTATAACCTATTTCTTATCGAAAATCCTTCATTTGATCATACGATATGGATCCCTCAACCAGTTCGAATTCCTCAGATTTCGACAGTTATTCCGACACAGATATTCACCTAAGCTCCAGAAGCAGCGTCATCAGAATGAATCAACCAATCATCCATCCCCAATTTATCTGATGGGTTCGTGATCTACTTAATCATTAGAGATAAGAAGAAGGTGATCCTTTCCACCCACCGAATTTCCCTCTTGGTGAAGAACCGAAGCACTTATTGGCGAACCTATCCGAAACACCATTTTCAGCCTCATTTCCACGGTAGCTCATCACGATTATATTCTATCCACAATTCTCAACCTTATTCAGCCGCTTTTTCCGATCGACAATCATTCCGGAATAATGAAAGAAGTCAACGGGCTTCACGCCCGAGTTGTAGCCTTGGAAAATATGGTGCAAAACATACGAGCTTCGGCAACATCACCGGCACCAACAGTACCATCAGTAACAGCACCCGTACCATTAACAATCCATGCCTTAACATCTCATTCTGTACCTCGAGTATAATCATCGTTCTACGTATCGTTCTACATCAATTATCTTCGTTCTTCATGGCGATTATGTAATCTCTAATGTTTTAGAGATTATGTATTCTAGTTCTAACGATAAATCAAACGAGTTTAATATCATATTAACTCATTAAATCCATGATTACATCTGAAGAAAATATATATGTATATATGTTTTCATAAAGATTGTAATTGAAAATTATTTCGTACAAACTGTTAATGATGAAAATATTTTAACGGGTAGGTAATACCCGAGGAATATTTAGATTTCACATTAATAAGTTACACTGTACATTATTCGAATTTGATTCAATAGTCATTTACTATCCTACTTACAACTACAGAAGTACGAATCCGTTCACCACAGAATAACCATTTTTCATTCAATTTCATATTTAGATTTTGACTTATCAGAATCCAACAAGTGGCATAATGAAGAAAACATTGGACAAAATAAAATTTGTTAGAAACAAATGAATTAATTAATTGAAATTTTGTTAAGAATCCACGCTAACTGTTGCTAGCTAACTGTTCCTAGCTAACTGATTACATTTTATTTATCGCAATTTATTTATCGCAATTTAATTATTGCAATTTTAATTCTCGCAATTTTATTTATCGTCATTTAATTTCTGTTATTTATTTTACGCATTTTAAATATCGGGACACTTATACAAGGTTTTGACATATCATATCGACGCATCTATATATATTATTTGGAATAACCATAGACACTTTATATGCAGTAATGCTAGAGTTGGCTATACAGGGTTGAGGTTGATTCTACAATAATATATATACTTTGAGTTGTGATCAAGTCTGAGACATGTACACGGGTCACGATATGTATTAATTAATTCGAATATTATAAACTATATATGAATTATTGAGTTAGTGACTGTAGATTGCAAACTGTGGACTACCAAGATTGGACAATTAAAATGAATTAAAATATTGATTATAACATATGAAACTAAACAATTCTTCAAGTTTGCCACTTGATTTCATCTTAAACCTCATTGGTATCTTGACGATTACAATCTGCGTTCAAACCTTTCATGATTCTTGAAAACACCTCAATTGAGAGGATGAACCAACCACACTTCATCTACGGAAAAAAAGATTGATGCATATAGTTATGCACCTGAAAACACTCGGAAACTGAGTAAACGTTTAACACGTAGCTGTGCTAATTCCTTTAGTGTTATTATTACCCAAAATAACTTTGCAGTTCTTTTTCAAAATAGCCAATTTTGTCACAGCTCCGGCATATCAACTACGACTTTCATTCAGATTAGCCATATTATAACCTTGATATATAAGTTTGCCTTTCATCATTGTTACCGGAGAACCTTTTATATTCCACCATATTACCATCAGCGTTTAATCATCTAAAAACATAACTCTCTTGAAACTACCTCGGATTGATAACCGATGATTCAGGTATGGTAGCATTAAATGCAAAGTAAACAGAAAAATTGTAGATGGTCTAAACGGCCAAAAGTTTGATGATAAAAAAGGGAGTGTTAGGAACGCTCGATAGAAAATTTGGTACTAAAAACGGATTAAGCAAACCATGAAGGAGGCTATGGACAAATCACAAAGACTAAACCTGCCTTCAAAGAATCCAAATGATTTAATATCTGTTGAAGTCATTAATGAATGCCTTCTCCTGACTCTAAACCTTTAAGGGCAAATCTTCTTCATCATCCATCGACATTAGAAATTCTAAGATATCATCGTATCTTTCATTTTAAATACCCTCAATCTTTTTGAAGATATTTTCCTAACTATTATTATCTGAAATCATTTACCTCTTCGTGCTATCAGTGTTACATCATATTAGAAACGGTTAGTTTCTATATTCTATAAATTTTTGAGTTTAAACTATGAATGTTTTTGAAGTAGTGTTGTGAACTGATGCATGAGTTAGTATAATATAATGACACTTGATCAACGTGATTATATTACAGTAAGTCATGCTGAGTTTCTAATGGAACTTGATGATTCACAGACCTTAACGTCATCAGGTGCCATATTACACGACTCTTACATTCTACTTAATCTCCAAACACATCAAGAACATAAACATAATTTCTTGATAGTTCTATCTTTCTGGTAATTTGACAAATCAAATTGTGCTAATACCTTCTTTCTTATTTAGAACATGATATTTATCCGAAATTCCATACTTACGAATTCTGGACCGTTAATCGCTTTACTAGAGGTCGGGAGGATAATAAAAAGGCAAAGAGCTCCAAAATATAAGAGAAAATATAAAGCCCAATAACAACACAGAAGTTACAAACTGTGGATATTAATATGAATAGCAATATAAAGACACGGTATAATCAAGAATAGTATCACCCCAAGGCGATAGTAGAAGTAAACAGATTTTTCTGGTGGAAGATTGAAAAGAAGGATGACAGAATTGATAACTGGGAAAATATCAAGGAGTAGAACTTGATTAAACATTTTCATTATCTTTTGGATGTATGAACTAAGAAAGAAAGTATAGGGATGGTGAGAATAATGGAATAGAAGAGTTTAATTTATAATGGAAATACTAGACAGAGTAATCAAGGCAGATCTCCGCATTTAATTAGAGAAATCCTGATTTCCTTATTCGCTGAAGAATCAGATCTTATAGATTTCCAAAGATTTTCTTTTAAATTCTTTAAATTCCGGAAATCCACCGTGACTACGTCAAAAGTTAAATCTCTATCTCAATCTTTTGTGACAGCTTCACTCGTACACTTCACATAATTGAAATTGTTTTATCTATATTGGTCAATAATGATAAAACTCTATTTAACAACTCATATTCGTCAGGAAAACATTCTCACTGTTAGCCATGACGATCCCAATCAAATTTCGGGACGAAATTTCTTTAACGGGTAGGTACTGTGACGACCAGGAAGTTTCTGACCAAATTTAAACTTTATCCTTATATGATTTCGACAAGATAAGCAATTTATGTAATGTTGAGTCTCGAAAATGTTGGAACTATGTTTATATATTCAACTACCAATCAACTGCACCCGACGATTCACGAACCATTAATTGTAAATAAATATGTATATTGGGATATATATATATATATATATATATATATATATATATATATATATATATATATATATATATATATATATATATATATATATAAGATATAGATATTATATAATACATAATTAATAATATGTAATATTAATGTATCAGATATAATTACAAGTTAAGGATATAGTATCATAATATTATTATTATTACTTTCATTATTATTAATATTAATATCAATTAATAATAGTAATATTAAATATTAGAATTTTAATAAATTTAAAGTTATGATTATCACAAATTTCACAATAAAAACTTAAAATAATAAATGTTACTATTAGAATGATTAAAGTTATTATTTAGTTGTAAGTTAAATATTATTAGTTATTATGATTATTATTATGATTATTATTATTATTATTATTATTATTATTATTATTATTATTATTATTATTATTATTATTATTATTATTGTTATTATTATTATTATTATTATTATTATTATTATTATTATTATTATTATTATTATTATTATTATTACTTTTATAATTATAATTACCATTATTATTAAAATCATTATTAATATTATCATAAGGAAAATACAAATCATTATAAATATCATGAATAATACATTGTGGATATTTATTAACATAAGTTGTCAAAAATTATTATTATTATTAGTTATATAATATAATAATTATTATTATTATTAATATTATATTTATTAATCTAATTATTTATTTATATTTACGAGTATAGAAAATAGATAGATAAAGTTGTAATCAGTTCACGTTACTTTCAAATCTGTTGATATTTTGTTCCTTATCTGATTTTGTCAACAATCAATAACAGTTAATTGTGCAATTTCTGTTAGCCATTCCTTTCTCCCTTTTAATTTTCTATACAATTTGTCTGATTTGAATATTGCTATCGAACAACTAATTAGCTATAAAACAAGTTAGATATATTTTCAATCCTCAATAAAATCTTATACATATGCATACACACAGATATGAAATCACCACTCTTATCACTACAATCTTCTCCACAACATAACCACCAACGAGTATCTCAACAACCACATACAACCGTGAGCTTGCCACCCTACCACCTGAAATCGTCGCCACCACCATCATGGGTCATCATCAACAAGAATCACCACAATCGTCGACCTTCTACACATCCGGTATTGATTTCTTATTTCTTCTATTCCTATTTTCCTTTTCATGGAACAAACCACCCTGTGTTAACCTTCGATTCATTATGTGTTTCGGTTGTTAAACCAAAACCATCATCACCTCTTCAAACCGGGAACCACCTTTGACACACCTCCTCCTTCTTTCTCTATCTTTTCTTTTTCGCTCTCACTTGCTACTGCAGGCCACGAAGAACACCAACAAAAACCAAACATCTTAGTTATAATCACCATCTACGTGAACCATCTTCATCATGCTCGATCGTCACCCAAAACCAAAATGAAATAGCCGACTGCTCATATTCGACTTCAACACCAAACTAAACCCACCATGAACCACCACACAATCACCACGCTTGCTACTAATATCGACTAAAACCCACAAACCACCATCGGCCCTTCTATTTCTGTTCTTATATCAAGCACACCCCCAACAAGATGCACCTGCTCATTCATGCTCCCGTAGCAGCTTCTTCTTGTTACTAATCACCACCCCAAAACACCACATACTACCGTTAGTTGTTGTTACTGCTGCTGTCGAAGCCATTATTTCTGTTGTTGTCTACTTAGTTCCACTTGACAAAAAGACATTTATTGTTGTTGTTATTCGATGGTCCTACTTCTATCAATACAGCGACAGAAATGATATTGAAAGGATAAGTGGAGGGGTCAATGGGGATATTTCTTCTTGGATCCTAAATTTCCACTCACAAGTAAACAAAGGCTTATATTATATTGCAAAGACTACTAACTTTCTTTTATAATGAAATACATCTAATTGGTATATTTGGTCCGAGTACCTACTATGATTGGACCGTGATTCAATTATTATGGTTCGTTTAGATTGCTACTACATTACGTCCTCTATTTAAATCCCTAATAAAATATGATGACTATAATAACATGAATTAGGTGTAAAGGTGCACTCATCAACTTGATTATAATTATTAAGTGCAACATGTGGGAGCTAGTTGGGACTTCATGGCCTACAAGCATGGGGTCACGATCAGCGAAATTTGTTCTTTTATATTACTGATTTCTGTTACTCGTTGTCTCCTTGCTGCTTTCTGTTAAATGATAATGGAACGTGTTATATGATGATGATTGGGTGAGGTGATGATAAAGTCTATGATAATACATGAGGATACAAATGATGGTAGGGACATATACCTTGGATTCTAAATCCAACAACTTGAGCTCAATTATTTTAAATACAATTGGGGAGCGGGTTACAAAAATACTGTTGGACCAGCGTTTTTTCTTTGAGCCGTGGACAGTTTCCTTGTTGGGCCCTAATGATCTAGCCTTTTAAGTTGGGTCGAATATTAATTTAATTTGTATTGGGCTGGGTACCTTTTTGTGTTTAGACTGAATGATTCATGCTTAATCACGTTTAGGTAACATAGATGATGCTTAAATATTCGATAATGATGATGCTCAATGATCATGATTATAAGTATATATGATAATGTACGAGTTGATGATGGTGAAGGTTGTTAACGAGCTAGATGGTAGTGATAGTGACGATGATACCGTATGATATTAAGATGATGATGAATACGATTATGATAATGGTGATCATGAAATAGGTTTTAGGTAGAAGAAGAAAGACAGGAGTATTGTTTATAAGAATGTAATTCGTAAATTAAAACAGAAATTGAACGATCAGAACATTGGTTTAGTGTGTTGGGATTAAGCGAAAGGTTGCGGGCTCAAACCCGGACTTGGACATTTTTTTTAAGGACTACTTCTTTGAGGTAGAATTATTATTACCTTTATTATTATTATTATTATTATTATTATTATTATTATTATTATTATTATTATTATTATTATTATTATTATTATTAAATCAATATTTTCCAAACTATCATTCTAACAAATAAATATTTTGTACATTAAATATACATATTACATAGAACTGTATTAATATATCATATAACTATATATCAAAAAATAATAATATTATTTATATAAATACTTACGTATAGTAAACTAATGATATTTTATATATATTAATATAACTAAATGTATAGATATTAATAATTTTAAATATACATACAAAAATAAATATATATAACATATAATTTAAGATATAATATAAGTATACGTTTTTAGATGGAATTTAGTATAAATTCTATATAACTACAAATATATAAATAATATATTAATAAATGAAATTATGAAATTTCCATTATATGTGTTAATAAATATACAAATGATATAGGTTCGTGAATCCGAGGCCAACCCTGCATTGTTAAATGTCGTCATATGTATTTTTACTACAAAATACAGTATGGTGAGTTCATTTGAGTCCCTTTTACTCTTTACATTTTTGGTACTGAGAATACATGCGCTACTTTTACAACTGCTTTATTAAATGTTTTTGAAATACATTTTGAACTGTGAATACATGAAATACTTTTATAAATGTTTGACGAGATAGACACAAGCAAAACATTCCTCGAATGAATTATATAGACGTGATAATTGCCACCATTGAATTATGTGGACGTGATAATTGCCACAATTGATATGAATATTTTTCCCCTGATTATTATTGCTTGGTAACCTAAGAATTAGGGAACATCACTAATTTTGAGAATTAGTGCACGCCTAATTGACGCGAATTCTAAAGGTAGCTACCGGGTTTAACACCCCCTCCCAGAATGTTCACTAGATGGAAGGCCTAGTGGGCGTGGTGTTTAGTACTTCGAAGTTTATATGATTATTATAAAGACGAGATGTTCTGTTTTGGGGATATTATTATGCGCATTATATGTTAAGGTCGGTTACCAAGCCAAGCTATGAAAGCAATGAAAAGTGAATTTTATGTATCGAAAGAATGATTTTATACACAAGTTATGTGTATGTTATTTTTGTGCACGAGATATGTGTACGGTTACTAAGATTTATGAAAGATGATTTCGTACACGAGAAATGTGTACTGTATTTAAAAATATCGCATGTACATTACAGGTGGGTATAGGATTTGGGCCCATTTGTACCATGCAATATTTTAAATTTTGTGGTCTATCAAAATGATGAATTTTATTATTTTATGATAAACCTATAAACTCACCAAACTTTTGGTTGACACTTGAAAGCATGTTTATTCTCAAGTATGAAAGAAATCTTCCGTTGTGCATTTGCTCATTTTAGAGATATTACTTGGAGTCATTCATGACATATTTCAAAAGACGTTGCATTCGAGTCATTGAGTTCATCAAGATTATTATCAAGTCATTTATAGTTGGATATATTAGGAAATGGTATGCATGCCGTCAACTTTTGATGTAATGAAAGTTTGTCTTTTAAAAACGAATGCAATGTTTGTAAAATGTATCATATAGAGGTCAAGTACCTCGCGATGTAACCAAATGTAATGTATTCGTCCGGATGGATTAGGACGGGTCGTGAAAACCTCTCAATCACCGTTGCAGCTGCTGTAGTTCTCTTCACGTTCAAACACCACACCCACCATAATAACCACCACTCTCGAACACCAACAACCAACAACCCGCCACTGCTACAGTTGCTGTTTCATTTTCTGTTTCTTCGTTCCAACTGCAACTGCTACAGCTGCTATTTTCTCCTGTTTCCATTTTAAACTTCGCAAACCACCGCCCAATCGAAACCCACTTGAAGAAGATAATGAATAGCGGTAATAAACGATAAAGATAAAATGATGATGGTGGAATCCATTAAAAATCCTCGATGGTGAAGATGAAGATTACTTTGATAAGTAATATGATGATTAATAATGATGATGATATTATGTACGGTTATGATATGGATGATGAGATAAATCGTTGATGATGAAACCGAACCCCACCCCTTTATTGTTCCTGTCGACCTAATTGATTTGCAAAGGAGACAAGTAAAACGATTGGGCTTATAATTAGTCAAGTGAGATTGTTATATGGTTTTAGGGTCGTGTTTGTTTATGTTATTGGGCCAAAAATTCGAATTGGGCCCAGTGAATTGAAGTAACGATATAAATGATATAATTTTGATGATGAAGATAAGTGGGTTCGTGAAATTTAAGGTTAAAATGATATAGACTGTGTAGTAAAACAAAAATGAAACAAATAGAGAAATGGTTAAGGGTGTTTGTGCTTAAGTGAGAGGTCGCGGGTTCGAGCCCGGAATGGGGCAATTCTTTTTAAAGAAGCTTTTAAAGGGTATACTCTTTTATTTTTTTATTGCTATTATTAGTATCATTATTATTATTATTGTTATCATTATTATTATCATTATTATTAAATTTATTATTTTTATTAAAATCATTATTATTATTAAAAGTATCTTTTTATTTAAAAACTATAATTTTTATTAAAGTTATCATTACTATTAATATTATTAAAATTATCATTTTTATTATTATAAGTATTATCATTTTATTATTACTATGATCATTATCATAATTTTATATATCTTTATTATCATTATTTTGATTATCATTATTTTGATTATTATTATTAATTAACATTATTATTATTATGGTTACAAATATAAAGATTAGAGATACATATATTATTAGGAAAATGATTAAGTTACAATTTAAAATAAATCATTAATGTTATCATTATCAATATGCTAGTATTATCATAATTATTATTTTTAACAAATAGATAATAACTATATAAGAATATATTTATTACATATAACTATATTAGTATTGGGGGATGATTCTCACACACACTTTTTTGATCCTCACACACCTATTTTAACATTTTACTCTTCTAATAATACTCAATTGGTGTGTGAGGATTAAAAAAGTGTGTGTGAGAATCATCCCCCATTACTATTACATACTATTTTCTTTAAAATAAAATCTTATCATTATATAATATTAATTAGGTACATATAATGTATAAATATATTTTAAAAATTTTATATATAAATATTAATCTTAATACATTATATAATAACTCTAAACATTAATATATAATAATTATAATAAATAACATATAAATTATTAATATAACAAATATATTAATAATATTAATACATAAACTTGTTTGAATATTATTACATGTTTTAATATATATAACTGATATAGGTACGTGAATCCGAGATCAACCATGCATTGTTCAGTTTCGTCGTGTGAATATTTTTAGTACAAAATATCGTATAGTGAGTTACATTTGCTCCCTTTTTAAATGCTTTTGCAATATATATTTTTGGGACTGAGAATACATGCGCTGCTTTTATAAATGTTTTACTAAATAGACATAAGTAATCAAAACTACATTCTATGGTTGGATTATCGAATCGAATATGCCCCTTTTTAGTCTGGTAATCTAAGAATTAGGGAACAGACACCCTAATTGACGCGAATCCTAAAGATAGATCTATGGGCACTAACAAGCCCCAGTCAGAGAATTTGAACTGCTTTAGTACTTCGATTTTATCATGTTCGAAGGGAGTCCCGGAATGATGGGGATATTCTATATGCATCTTGTTAAGGTCGATTACCAGGTGTTCAATCCATATGAATGATTTTTATCTCTATGTATGGGATGTTATTTATGATAAATGGAAATGAAAATCTTGTGGTCTATTAAAATATTGAAATGATTGATTACGATAAACTAATGAACTCACCAACCTTTTGGTTGACACTTTTAAGCATGTTTATTCTCAGGTATGAAAGAAATATTCCGCTGTGCATTTGCTCATTTTAGAGATATTACATGCAGTCATTCATGACATATTTCAAAAGACGTTACGTTCGAGTCGTTGAGTTCATCAAGATTATTATTAAGTCAATTATAGTTGGATATATTATGAAATGGTATGCATGTCGTCAACTTTTGATGTAAGGAAAGTTTGTCTTTTAAAAACGAATGCAATGTTTGCAAAATGCAATGTTTGCTCTGCCAACGTTTTTCTGATTTTAATCCCTACTTAATTTATTTAACCCGATTCTTTCTATTCCTTTTTCTTCTTCTTCAACTCCAACTAACCAGAGATCGAAACCAAATAATTTAACATTTGATGTAGTTATTTCAATTGAAACAGAAACGTTTAACTAGAATAGCCTGATTAATAGCAGGATTAAAGGAAAAAAAAATTAAAATAGCAGTAGCTGTGTAAAAAAAAAAGAAGAACATAAAATATGATTTTGATTTTTAGAACATTTCAGATTAAAGTTTCTACATGAAATTGATTTTAAATCAAACGTATAAACTTTATGTACCCTCAATTTGATACAATATTTCGAATTGAACTCGAATTTTGCTGAAGAACTCGACTGTTGACTTTTTCAAGATAACTTTGACTCCAAAATTGAACTTCGATTGAATGAATTGGATTATGAAACCTTGCAGATAGTTTGAGAAAAAGATTTCAAACTCATCTGCATTTACACATTTTAAAATTGATTACGAAAACATTTAATTTGAAAGATGAAGTAAAAACAGTACAGCGTATGTGTTCTTCCTGATTTCTGATTCAATTCATTAATTTGGAAGCTGTAAAAGATAATTGAGATTTGATAGATGAATAAGTAAATCACCTGGTGTCGATTATAATGAATGGGATTGAATCCCATGGCCTTTATATTCAATCAGGATTGATAGCAACCATTTTTCATTCAGTAAGAAAAAAAAAATAAAAAAAAATCGAATAGCAGTTGTAATCAGATTGGTATGTTTGATTCTTTATGTCTAATAATTGAGAAGATACAAACAATTTCAATTACGGTGGAAAGCTACGTGAAACCGATTTCAGCTTTATGCATTTGTTTTCTACATCCGTGAATTTAAATAAATAAATGGATTAATAAATATAATATTAATAATAATAATAATAATAATAATAATTATATTATGTAACTAATAATAATAATAATAATTTTAACAACTTATGTTAATAATAATCCATAATGTATCATTCATGATATTTATAATGATTTGTATTTTCCTTATGATAATAATGATTTTAATAATAATGGTAATTATAATTATAAAAATAATAATAATAGTAGTATTAATCATAATAATATTTAACTTTCAACTAAATAATAACTTTAATCATTCTAATAGTAACATTTATTATTTTAAGTGTTTACTATGAATTTGCGATAATCATAACATTAAATTTATTAAAATTTTAGTATTTAATATCACTAATATTAATTGATATTAATATTAATAATAATTCAAGTAATAATGATATCAATAACATTAATAATTAAGTATATTCAGTTATTCATAATATTAATATTACAGATATCAATATTGATAGTAAGTAATAGCAATTATCTTTTAACTTGTAAATATATTAATATTACATATTACATAAAAGGTTTATATCTTTTATCGATATATCTCAATATACATATCATAATATTTTTTTATAAAAAAAAATCCTATTTACATATAGCTTTATTTTATTGTATTTTACAAAATTAATTCTAATAACTAAATAATATAATATTTCAAATTATATTTTATTTTAATATATATATTTTTAAATATATATGTATCTATTTACGAATTGTTGTTCATGAATCGTCGGTAATGGTCAAAGGCCAATGCATTCATGTAAACTATTCAAAAATTTTAAAACACGGTTTAACAGACTTTGCTCATCATGTCGAAATCATATAAAGATTAAGTTTAAATTTAGTCGGAAATTTCCGGGTCACTACAGTACCTACCCGTTAAAGAAATTTCGTCCCGAAATTTGATCGAGGTTGTCATGGCTAACAATAAGAATGTTTTCATGACGAATGTGAGTGGATAAATAGAGTTTTATCATCATTGGGTAAATAGATAAAATAATTCGATTATTCGAAGAGTACGAATGAAGCTATCACCAAAGAGTGAAATAGGAAAGTAAAGATTCATCTTAACTTTTAACAGAGTCAGGGTTGAATTCCGGAATTCAAGGGATTTAAAGAAAATCTTTGAAATCTAAAAGATTTGATTCTTCGGCGAGTAAGGAAATTAAGATCTCTATAATTAAATATGGTGATCTGCCTCGATTACTCTGTCTGATATTTCCATTATAAATTAAACTCTTCCGTTCCATTATTCTCACCATTTCTATACTTTCTTTCTTAGTTCATACATCTAAAAGATTGTGAAAATGCTTAATCCAGTTCTAATCCTTGATATTTTTCTAATTATCATTTCTGTCATCCTTCTTTTCAATCTTCCACCAGAAGAATCTGTTTACTTCTACTATTACCTTGGGATGATACTATTCTTAATTATACAGTGTCTTTATATTGCTATTCGTATTAATATCCATGGTTTGTAACCTCCGTGTTGTTATTGGGCTTTATATTTTTCCTTATATTTCAAAGCTCTATGCTTTTGTTTTCTCTTCCCGACTTCAAGTCAAGCGAATAATGGTCCAGAATTTGTAGATATAGAGTTTCGAATGTTTATAATGTTCTAAGCAAGAAAGAACGTAATAGCACGATTTGATTTGTTAATTGACCAGAATCACTGAGAATAGAACTATCAAGAATATATTTTCTTGATATGTTCAGAAGTTAATTTGTACGAAAGAGTTATGTAACATGGCACGGGATGACGATATGATCTGTGAATCATCACGTTCCATTAGAAACTCAGCATGACTTACTATAATATAATCACGTTGATCAAGTGTCATTACATTATACTAATTCATGCATCAATTTCTTTACATTTCTCCAGAATTTATTCATAAATTAAACTTAGATTTTACAGAAGTTTCCAATATAATGAACCACAGGAAGCACAAAGAGATATATAATTTCGGACGAGAATATTTATAAAAATATCCTCAGAAATATCGAAGATATTGATGATGATATTTTGGAATTTCTAAGTTCGATGGTTGATGAAGAAAAATTTTCCGCAAGATTTTAACATGACTTCGAAGCAAAATATTCTCTAAAGATTTCAACGGATCCAGAATTATCTGGATTCTTTGAATATAGAGTTTGATCCTTGTATTTATCCTTGGCCTCCTTCGTGGTTAGCTCAATCCGTTTTTCAATTCCAACTTTTCTGAGCTTTTCCAATATACTATTCTTTATTATCAAACTTTTGGCCATTGAGGTCGTTTACAGTTTTGTTGCTTCATTCAACCTTTCAAAATTCATAGCATTAATTTGCAGACTGGGTGCTTTTCAGAATTTCAGAATGAAAGATCATAATTCTAAGAAATAAATGTTATATGGATACATATAACTGTTGATGTGGCAACGTTGCGAGACTCACAATATAGATTTGCTGATTTCCGGTAATTGGTATGGCAATTCTTGTTACAAGATGCGGATGAGTACATGATGAGACTTCAATAGATAAATATAGTGATTTGTCGGAGGGATTTAAACCAAGGAGTAACGAGGTTGCTGGTATGTCTACTGATAATATGGTGGGATATAAAAGGTTCTCCGGTAACAATAAAAGAGCACGCATATATATCGAGGTTATAATAAGGTTAATCCAACTAAAAAGTTGAAGTTGACTTGTTGGAGCTGTGACAAAATTTGCTAATTTGAAGAGAGATTGTAAAGTTACTATAACAACGTCAAGGAGTTAGCACAGATACGTGTTAAATATTTACTCAGGTTCCGAGTGTTTTCAGGTGCATAACTATATGCATTAATCTTTCTTCTTCCGTAGATGGAGTGCGGTTGGTTCATCCTATCGATTGAAATGTTTTCAATAATTATGAAAGGTTTGAATCGCAGATTGTAATCGTCAAGATACAAATAAGGTTTAAGATGAAATCAAGTGGCAAACTTGAAGAATTGTTTAGTTTCATATAATATAATCAATATTTTAATTCATTTTAATTGTCCAATCTTATTAGTCCACAGTCGATAGTCCACAGTTGACAGTCCAATAATTCATATAAAGTATAATGTATAATATTCGAATTAATTAATACGTATCGTGACCCGTGTACATGTTTCAGACTCGATCACAACTCAAACTATATATATTATTGTAGAATCAACCTCAACCCTGTATAGCTAACTCTCGCATTACTGCATATAGAGTGTCTATGGTTATTCCAAATAATATATATAGATGCGTCGATATGATATGTCAAAACCTTGTATACGTGTCCCGATATTTAAATGCGTAAATAACAGTATTTAAATGACGATAAATAAAGTGCGTAAAATAAA
This sequence comes from Rutidosis leptorrhynchoides, assembly GCF_046630445.1. Taxonomy (NCBI): domain Eukaryota; kingdom Viridiplantae; phylum Streptophyta; class Magnoliopsida; order Asterales; family Asteraceae; genus Rutidosis; species Rutidosis leptorrhynchoides. The sequence goes on from NC_092333.1 coordinate 174,846,211, forward strand.
TAACAGAAAATAAATGACGATAAATAAAATTGTGATAATTAAATTGCGATAAACAAACTGCGATAATAAAATGTAATCAGTTAGCTAGGAACTGTTAGCTAGGATTTTGTTAGCGTAGATTCTTAACAAAATTTCTCATAGTTCAATTGTTTGTTTCTGACATATTTTATTTTGTCCAATGTTTTCTTCATTATGCCACTTGTTGGATTCTGGTAGGTCAAAATCCAAATATGAATTTGAATGAAAATGGTTATTTTGTGGTAAACGAATTCGTATATATGTGGATGTAAGTCGAATAGTAAATTATCGTTGAATCATATTCAAAGAATGTACAGTGTAACTTATTAATGTGGAATATAAATATATCCTCGGGTATTACCTACCCGTTAAAATATTTTCACCATTAACAGTTTGTACAATACAACTATTAATTACAATCCTTATGAAAACATATATACATATATATTTTCTTTAGACGTAATCATGGACTTAATGAGTCAATGTGATATTAAACTCATCAAATTTGCGGCTAGAACTAGAGTACATAATCTCTAAAACATTAGAGATTACATAATCGCCATGAAGGACGAAGATAGTTTATGTAAAATGATTCGTAGAACGATGATCATACTCGAAGTACAGATGGTGATATTGAGGCATGGATTGTTGATGGTACTGGTGCTGTTATTGATGGTACTGTTGGTGCCGGTGATGTTGCTGAAGCTGGTAGATTTTGCATCATATTCTCCAAATTGATTACTCGAGCGCGAAGTTCGCTAACTTCTTCTATTATTCCGGGATGATTGTTGGTCGGAACGAGCGGATGAATAAGGTTTAAAATTGTGGATAGAATATAATCGTGTCGAACTACTCTGGAAATGAGGCTGAAAATGGTGTTTCGGATAGATTCGCCGGTAGATGCTTCAGGTTCTTCGCCAAGAGGGCAATTTGGTGGATGGAAAGGGTCGCCTTCTTCGCGTCTCCATTGTTTAAGTCGACTTCGAACTCATCAGATGAATTGAGGATGGCTGATTGGTTGATTCATTTTGGTTATACTGCTTTCGGAGTTCGAGTGGAAATCCATATCGGAATAGCTGTCGAAATAACTATCGGAATAACTATCGGAATCTGAGGGACTCGAACTGGTTGAGGGATTCATCTCGTACGATCAGATGAAGGATTTTCGATAAGAAATAGATTATAAGATGTAGATTAGTACCCTGTAATACATAATTTACATATGCATATATAATACTAAAATCCCACAAGTTACGGAGGAATCTACGGAATCTGTCAGGCAAAGTCTACAGTAACAGATATGCTAAGATATGAATTAGCAGATACGCTAAGATACGAATTTTGTCTATACACTATTCATGCAATCATTGCAGTAAGATGTGTCTAGACTAAGAATAATAAGCAGGTAATTTCCTAAGGATGATAAACAGATGATTTCCGACAAAAATGATAAGCAAAAATTTTGACATGCAGACACGGTCGGAGTCCAGACTCACTAATGCATCCTAACGACTATCAGTTAGACATACTAATGCAAGACCTGGTTCGCTAAGACCACCGCTCTGATACCAACTGTAAAGACCCGTCCTAATCCATCCGGACGAAGTCCATATTGATTATAAATGATTCACAACAGTTGATTACATCGCGAGGTACTTGACCTCTATATGATACATTTTATAAACATTGCATTCGTTTTTGAAAAGACAATCTTTCATTACATTAAAAGTTGTCAGTAGGCATACCATTTCATAATATATCTAACTATAATAAACTTAATAATAATCTTAATGAACGCAACGACTCGAATGCAACGTCTTTTGAAATATGTCATAAATGACTCCAAGTAATATTCCTAAAGTGAGCAAATGCACAGCGGAAGATTTCTTTAATACCTGAGAATAAACATGCTTTAAAGTGTCAACCAAAAGGTTGGTGAGATCATTAGTTTAACATAAATAATCATTTTCATCATTTTAATAGACCACAAGATTTCCATTTCTCATAAATATACGTCCCATGCATAGAGACAAAAATAATCATTCATATGGATTGAACACCTGGTAACCGACATTCACAATATGCATATAAGAATATCCCCATCATTCCGGGATCCTCCTTCAGACATGATATAAATTTCAAAGTACTAAAGCATCCGGTACTTTGGATGGGGCTTGTTGGGCCCGATAGATCTATCTTTAGGATTCGCGTCAATTAGGGTGTCTGTTCCCTAATTTTTAGATTACCAGACTAAAAGGGGCATATTCGATTTCGATCATTCAACCATATAATGTAGTTTCGATTACTTGTGTCTATTTCGTAAAACATTTATAAAAATTGCGCATGTATTCTCAGCCCAAAAATACAAAGGTTAAAAAGGTAAATGAAACTCACCTATTGTATTTTGTAGTAAAAATACATATAACGACATTGAACAAGTATAGGGTTGGCCTCGGATTCACGAACCTATATCATTTGGATATTTATTAATACACATAATCGTAATCGAATAGATTTATATATATTTACTTTATTAATTATATCATTTTTATCTTAATAATATATATACGTTTCATATATTCATTTTGTATATAAAACTAGAAATTTTGTTATGTTATGTGTATTAAATATATTTTTATATATGTTATTTATCATTTGTTTGTTAAAAATAATAATTTTAATAATACTAAAATTTTATTAATATTGATAAAATGATAATAATTATAATACTTAATATTACTAAATAAGGTATTATTGTTAATAATTGTATTAATAATAATTATCATGTTATTTATAATAATAACTGTAAAATATAAATTTTTCGGTTAATGATACTATAATAATGATTTTAGTAATTACATATTATCAATACTTTTTATAATATAAATAATCGTACTTATAATAATAATAATAATGATAATAATAATAATAATGATAATAATGATGCTAACAATTGTAATTATAATGATATTACTAATATTTAATGATAATAATAATAAATTGTAATATGTTAGTAATCATAATAATTAACTTGACAATAATAATAATAATATTCAATTTTTGTAACTATTATCGTAATAATGTTAATAATGGTAATTAATACTTATATTTGTAATAATAATAACAATATTAATAATTATAATACTAATAATAATGACAACATTACTAATAAACAAATTAATATTAACAATAAATAATAATGATAATAATAATAATTAGAAAAATAAAATAGAATTGTATACCCTTTAAAAGTCGTTCTAAAAAGAAATGTCCACGACGAGGCTCGAACCCATGACCTCTCGTAAACCCGAACAACACCTAAACCATCTGCTCTGCCAACGTTTTTCTGATTTTAATCCCTACTTAATTTATTTAACCCGATTCTTTCTATTCCTTTTTCTTCTTCTTCAACTCCAACTAACCAGAGATCGAAACCAAATAATTTAACATTTGATGTAGTTATTTCAATTGAAACAGAAACGTTTAACTAGAATAGCCTGATTAATAGCAGGATTAAAGGAAAAAAAATTTAAAATAGCAGTAGCTGTGTTAAAAAAAACGAAGAACATAAAATATGATTTTGATTTTTAGAACATTTCAGATTAAAGTTTCTACATGAAAATGATTTTAAATCAAACATATAAACTTTATGTACCCTCAATTTGATACAATATTTCGAATTGGACTCGAATTTTGCTGAAGAACTCGACTGTTGACTTTTTCAAGATAACTTTGACTCCAAAATTGAACTTCGATAGAATGAATTGGATTATGAAACCTTGCAGATAGTTTGAGAAAAATATTTCAAACTCATCTGCATTTACACATTTTAAAATTGATTACGAAAACATTTAATTTGAAAGATGAAGTAAAAACAGTACAGCGTACGTGTTCTTCCTGATTTCTGATTCAATTCATTAATTTGGAAGCTGTAAAAGATAATTGAGATTTGATAGATGAATAAGTAAATCACCTGGTGTCTATTATAATGAATGGGATTGAATCCCATAGCCTTTATATTCAATCAGGATTGATAGCAACCATTTTTCATCCAGTAAGAAAAAAATAAAAAAAAATCGAATAGCAGTTGTAATCAGATTGGTACATTTGATTTTTTATGTCTAATAATTGAGAAGATACAAACAATTTCAATTACAGTGGAAAGCTACGTGAAACTGATTTCAGCTTTATGCATTTGTTTTCTACATCCGTGAATTTAAATAAATAAATGGATTAATAAATATAATATTAATAATAATAATAATAATAATGATAATTATTATTATTATTATTATAATATATAACTAATAATAATAATAATTTTAACAACTTATGTTAATAATAATCCATAATGTATCATTCATGATATTTATAATGATTTGTATGTTCCTTATGATAATAATGATTTTAATAATAATGGTAATTATAATTATAAAAGTAATAATAATAGTAGTATTAATCATAATAATATTTAACTTTCAACTAAATAATAACTTTAATCATTCTAATAGTAACATTTATTATTTTAAGTGTTTACTATGAATTTGTGATAATCATAACATTAAATTTATTAAAATTTTAGTATTTAATATCATTAATATTAATTGATATTAATATTAATAATAATGCAAGTAATAATGATATCAATAACATTAATAATTAAGTATATCCAGTTATTCATAATATTAATATTACAGATATCAATATTGATAGTAAGTAATAGCAATTATCTTTTAACTTGTAAATATATTAATATTACATATTACATAAAAGGTTTATATCTTTTATCGATATATCTCATTATACATATCATAATATTTCTTTATAAAAAAAATCCTATTTACATATAGCTTTATTTTATTGTATTTTACAAAATTAATTCTAATAACTAAATAATATAATATTTCAAATTATATTTTATTTTAATATATATATTTAAATATATATGTATCTATTTACGAATTGTTGTTCGTGAATCGTCGGTAATGGTCAAAGGCCAATGCATTCATGTAAACTATTCAAAAATTTTGAAACACGATTTAACATACTTTGCTCATCATGTCGAAATCATATAAAGATTAAGTTTAAATTTAGTCGGAAATTTCCGGGTCACTACAGTCGAAATCCTGACCTCCCCTAAAGGAGGCAGACCACCAACTGTTGGACCACATCACAACTTCTAACAATAACCTATTTATTTATACTATCTATCAAATTGCTACTAGAATAATGTCATCTAATCATAGTTTATCTCTCTTTTTAAAATTAATTTGCAACATGTCATCTCCACATGCATTAAAGTGATGTCATAAATATTTGTAACCTTAAAAATTAAAAATTCAAATTAGAACTTAATAAATAGTATAAATAATTAACATTAAACAAATATATTTTAAATATTTAAGTGATGATTAAAATTAGAAAGAAAAATAAATAAAGTGAAAGATTGTATTAAATTTTGCCCGTTTTTATAAATGGATATTGAGTTAACAAACACAAATATTGCACTAATTAAAAAAAATAAAAATGCTAGAATTATCTTATGATAGTAATAGAAATCAAAAGTTTAGTCCGTTTGATAAAACCAAAACAACAGCCTCTTCTATATTATTATTATTATTATTATTATTATTATTATTATTATTATTATTATTATTATTATTATTATTATTATTATTATTATTATTATTATTATTACTATTACTATTATTACTATTATTATTATTATTATTATTATTATTATTATTATGTTATTATTATTATTATTGTTATTATTATTATTATTATTATTATTAGCATCATCATCATCATCATCATCATCATAATCATCATCATCATCATCATCATCATCATCATTAATATTATTATTATTATTATTATTATTATTATTATTATTATTATTATTGTTATTATTATTATTATTATTATTATTATTATTATTTTTATATTATTATTATTATTATTATTATTATTATTAATTATTAATGTCTTTAATAACTCTGTTGTTAATAATAATCATAATAATATAGTTATAATAAATATATAATATTTATTAATTTTATTACAATTATTATTAATATAAATACAAAAAATAATATTATCATTTATACCAATCCGGTGTGATATGTAGTGAAAATAATTTAACGTAGCCTCTTTAAAAATATTTTCTTTCTTTAAGTACAATTTGTTTCAACTGTATTTTTATAAACTTTAGTAGAGTATTATTTTTTTATATTTCATTTAATAAAAGATTTGTATCAATCATCGATTTGTAATTATAAATATAAGAAGGAAAACAATTTTTCGCAGCAACGCGCGTGCTATCTCTTCACTCGCTATATACTAAAAGACACCAAAATATTGTCGTTTTATGAAAATGACTAATAGCCGCTATCACTATGCTAAATATATGTATTAAAAATATAAACATATCACAAAAATGACTATCGCAGCAGCAACGCGCGGCCGGACATTTTCTAGTTAGCAGAACAAAAAAGCATTTAGATTATATGAAATTATAGTTACAAAAAAAATTTAACTATTGTACCATTTATAGATTATATTATTAGTCATTCTTTATTATTTTTTGAAAAACATTTTCTCATCATTTACATATTCTCGCAAGAAATTTTCTTACTTTCAACTTCTAGGTTCGATAATAATAATTCGTTGAATTCCACTAAAATGAGTAAGTTACATACGAGAAGATTTGTCACACCCCCAAATAGGGTCTGGGGTATTTGTGACTAATTATATCAAATCACAGTTGTATAAACGAGAATGACTCTATATGAGACGTTATATTGAGTTTTGCAGCGGAAGATAAATAGGTTACATTGTATATGATGAACAACGCATTAAATATCTTTAATTGATATGATATGTAATGAAGACTCCAAGCATAGCAAGTAATCATCATCAATTTAGCAAGTGTAAGACTTTCAAATTATCCGTGAATGACTTGTTGAAATGTTGCTTTCAATTAGCAAATACACAGCGGAAGCATTATGTAGGACCTGAGAATAAACATGCTTTAAAGTGTCAACACGAGGTTGAGTGAGTTCATAGGTTTGTCATAAATAATGATTTCAGTAATAGATATAGATCAAAAGATTTAGTTTATAAAGTTGATCTCGCAGGGACCAAAAAGTTAAGTTGATCTCACAGGGACCAAAAAGTTAAGTTGATCTCACAGGGACCAAAAAGTTAAGTTGATCTCACAGGGACCAAAAAATTAAGTTGATCTCACAGGGACTAATAAGTTATGCCAGTTCGTGATATATAGACTAAACATTTCAAAGTTTGCCCCGTGACAAGTTGTACTGTCCTTGTCGGCTTGAGTGGGGACTTGCAGGACATAGCCAGATATATCACAGTTTAATAGTTGGTACTTGTGTTTAACGTGTAAAACAGTTATAAAAGTTGCGCATGTATTCTCAGCCCAAAAATATATATATAAAGGGAACTATGAAAACTCACGAAAAATCATTTTTAGTATTTGTATTCATTTCATAAAAACAGTTATAAAAGTAGCGCATGTATTCTCAGCCCAAAAATGTAAAGCGTACAAGGGAGCATATGAAAACTCACGATACGATATGATAGTTTGTAGTAATTATGTGTATGATGGCACTGAACAAGTGCGGAGTTGTCCTCGAATTCACGAACTTTAAGAAGCTTTCTTAAAAAAAAATGCCCAAGACGGGGCTCAAACCCGTGACCTCCCGCTCACCCGAACAATCCCTTAACCATTACTCCAAATCTGATTTCCTGGTTTATTCTATCTTCTTATATATATATATTCCGTATATATTTATATTTATATTTATATTTATATTTCTTCTTCTTCATCACTCATTAATCGAACCAGGGACCAATCAAAGATCATAACAACAAAAACAATTAAATGTGTCTTGAGTTTGATAATGAAACAGAAATAATCGAATGCGATTTTGAATTACAAACAATAAAATAATAATAAAAGAACAGCAGCAGCAGCTGTTGAACACGAAAAAATAATAATAACTCAAACTCCAATTTTGAATTAAAGAACGTTTTAGGCTTCGATTAATACATGAAAAAGGTTCTAAATTGATCCTATAAACTCTCTGAAGCATTAATTTAATCTGAAACATCAAATTAAATTCGAATTTGGTGATGAACACTTCTGTTGACTTTTGAAATCGTAAGCTTTGACTCTGAAATTTAAACTCGATAAAAAGAATTGGGATTTAGAACTTTGCAGATAGTTTACTCAAAGGATTCCTAACACATCTGCATTATTACATTTTGAAATGGATTTCGTTTTGAGTTTTGGCAAAAAATTGGATCAAGAACAGGGTCGATATATATATATATATATATATATATATATATATATATATATATATATATATATATATATATATAAATTATCTGTTTGCAGTTCAAATCGATTAATTGAGAATGACAGTGTAATGATTGATTGTTTTATAGCTAAATTGGATCTATTAACTACAAAATTGTAACCAGTAGGGGGTTAAATATATATCACGATGGCTTTAAAAAAATAAAATGCAGATATTAAATAATTAAAAGCAGATTTAGTTTTAAAAAAAATTAAAAGCTTATAGTACATGATTTTTGACTTTTTATTGTTAATTGATATTAATATTAATAATAATAATTATTATATTAATAATAATAATAATAATAATAATAATAATAAATGAAAATAATAATAATAATAAACCTAATAATAATGTAAATTGTAATAAGTTTATTAGTAATTAATAATAATGATAATAAAAATAGAAATAATAATAATAATGATAATAATAAAATGATAATAATAATATTATTAAAAGATTGTATTATTTTATAATAATAATAATATTGGCATTAATAATAATGATATTTTATTATATTAATTTTCATGTTAAGCATTAATAATAATTATTAATAATTATAACATTAGTAATAGTTGTAATAATAATATTTGTAAATGATAATGATGAGTGATAATAATAATATTAATATAACAAATTAATATTAATACATAATTATTTACAAGTAATGGTTCGTGAATCGTCAGAATTAGTCGAAGTTAAATGAAATCATGTAAAGAATTTGTTTAAATTTTATCGGAAATTTCCGGGTTGTTATAGTACCTACCCGTTAAAAGAAATTTCGTCCCGAAATTTTAGTTGTTGCCATCAATCGGCATTGTTTGTAAACAGGTGAGGATATTTTTGTTTTATTTGGTCTTCACGTTCCCAGGTATGCTCGGGGCCTTGCGTGAATTCCAACGGATAGAGTATTATTTTGTTTCAAGAGTTTAAATCATACGAACCATAAATTCTACAGGTTCTTCGATGAAGTGCATTTTATTATTAATGCGGAGATCATTCAAAATGATGATGTTATACAAGTCATTTCAATAAATTGGATACATGAAATGTGTTATGAATAGTATTGAGCTCATTTAAAACTTTGAGCGTCTATGCCACAATATTAGGGCAGATAAATAGATAGGAGTTTGTTAAAATCATAATCATGAAATTTGATAGAGATAGTCATTGTTTACAACAAGAATATTGTAATGATGAATATGAGTTGAAAAATAAAGTTTTATCACTATTGAATAATATGGATAAAACGATTCGATTATAGGAAGAGTATAAATGAAGCTATCACAAAAGAGTGAAATGAGGAAATTAAATGTTCGCCTTAACTTCTGATATGGTTAAAGTTAATTTCCGGAATTCAAGGGATTTAAAGAAATCTTTGAAATCTTTATAAGATTTGATTCTCCGGTAATTAAGGAAATTAGGATTTCCTTTAATTAAATGCGGTGAATTGCCTCGATTGCTGTGTCTGGAATTTCGCTATAAATTAGCTTCTTCCGTTTCATTATCTTCACCACTTCTATACTTTCTTCCTCAATTCATATTTCCAAAAGAGTTGTTAATATGCTCAATCCCGTATTGATACTTGTTATTATATTGACCATATATACAGTCATTCTTCTTTTTCATTTACCACCAGAGGAATTTGTTTTCTTCTACTATTCCCTTGGGGTTATAATGTTTTTAATTCTCCCGTGTCTTTACGTTGCAATATGTATTGATATACACGGTTTGTAATTTCGGTATCGTTATCGGGCTTTATATTTTCCCTTATATGTCGGAGCTCTTTGCCTTTTTATTCTCTTCTCGACTTTAAGTAAAGCGAGTAATGGTCCAGAATTTGTTGGTATGAAGTTTCGAATGATCATAATATACTAAGCATAAAGAGATGTAATAGCATGATTTGACTTGTTAAATTACCAGAATTACTAAGGATAGAACTATCAAGAATATATGTTCTTGATATGTTCAGAGGTTAAGTAGAATGTAAGAGTCGTGTAACATGGCAAATGAGGATTATAAAGTCTATGAATCATCATCTTCCATTAAAAATTTAGCATGACTTACTGTAATATAATCACGTTGGCCTGACGTCATTATATTATACTAACTCATGCTTCAATTCCCAACACTTCTCCAGAATCCATTCATAATTTATACTTACATTTTACAGAAGTTTCCAATATAATGTAATACAGATAGCACGAAGAGGTATATAATTTCGGACGAGGATATTTATGAAAATATCTTCAGAAATATCGAAGATATTTATGATGATATTTTGGAATTTCTAAGTTTGAAAGTTGATGAAGAAAAGTTTTCCGCAAGGTTTTAACATGACCTCGGAGCAAGATATTCTCTAAAGATTTCATCAGATCCAGAATTACCTGGATTCTTTGAATATAGGGTTTGGTCCTTGTATTTGTCCTTGGTCTCCTCCATGGTTAGCTCAATCCATTTTTCAGTTCCAAATCTGAGCTTTTTTAATACGTCATTCTTTATCATCAAACTTTTGGCCATTAAGACCATCTATAGCTTTAGCTGCTTCGTCAGCATTCTCAAGGTTAACGAATCTGAATCATTGATTATTAATCCGAGGTTTTTTCAAGAAATTTCATTTTTAGATGATTAAACGCTGATTGTGATCGTCAACGGATCTAATGGTTGACGAATAGGCGTTGTTGATTTCAAAAGTAATGAATGATAATTTCGGTGGTTTAATGTGATAATTCATCATAGAATACGAATGAATATAATTCATGAATGTAGTGATCTTTAGGAAGATAACACCTGCTAAAGCTTTACTTGGATTTTGATATGTCAAAATCAGGATATATAATTGAATTTGTATGCAAATGGTTGTTCCTTAGTGAACGGATACATATATCTTGTGAAATGTAAGTAGTATAGTTACTAACTATTGAATCAGAATTTGTACGATGTAACATATTAATGTGAGATATAAATATTTCTCGAGTTTTACCTACCCTTTAAAATATTTTCACAATTAACAGTTTGTACAAAAGAGAAGATATACGTTCATATATGTATTCTTCAGATATAATCATGGTTTTAATGAGTTAATATAATATTAAACTCATTTGATTTGCGATTGGAATGAGAATAAATAATCTCCAAAACTTGAGAGTACATAATCTTCGCGGAATATTTCTTTAATGAAGTTATGAATCAATACTTCATCGTTCATTGTTATTGATATACCTCGGTATATGATGTTGGTGCTCGTTGAATCCTTGTGAAATTCACAAGACACGAATAATGTTTTTCTAAAAAGTTTCGAGTATATCAAAAATGGAAGTATACAATCAATCATGTATTTGAGTAATACACTTGGTTTATTATGAAATGGAGTTTATTGTATTGAAGCAGTGATTAACGATTGTTAAGTCATTAACGAAGGATGTACATTATAGCATATTAGTGATATGAATTAACCAAGTAGTACATACTAGTTAAGATTCACACGTAATAGCTTAGTACGAAAAGATTTATTATTGTTCCAAACCATATATATATATATAAAGTATACATATATAATTCTTCAGGAAGAATGAGTCAATCCATCTTAACTCATTATTACTAATATTCCTTGGTATCTATGGGGCGTATGATGTTGATGTTTGCGGTACCGAGTGTGATGTTGAGGCGTGGGATGCGGATGTTGTTGGTGGTGGTGCTGGTGCTACTGGTGGTGATGCTGATGGTACTGGTGGTGCTGGTTATGCTGCTGGTACTGCTGCTGGTGCTCGTAGGTTTTGCACCATATTTTCTAAAGCCACTACTCGAGCGCGAAGCTCGTTGACTTCTTCTATTATTCCGGGATGATTGGCGGTTCGGACAAGTGGATGAATAAGATCTAGAATTTTAGATATTATATATTCGTGACGGGATATCCTGGAAGTGAGGGTGAAAATGGTGTTCCGAACGGGTTCGCCGGTAAGCGCTTCAGGTTCTTCTCCAAGTGGTGAATTTGGTTGGTGGAAGGGATCTCCTTCTTCTCGTCTCCATTGATTGAGTTGGCTACGAACCCATCCCCAATTCATCTAGAATAGATGATGGCTAATTAGTTCGTTTGTTCCAGTTACGCTGCCATTGGAGCTTGAGGAATCAGATGAGAAATCCATATTATGTGATCGGATAAGGGTTTCGATATGAGATGAGTTGTTGAATACTGAATGATATATTCGTTTCCTTGAATACGTATGTATAGCAAAAAGATTTCTGTAATTTACGGAGGAAATTTAGGAAAAGTGTTTGACAAAGTCTATTGGGATAGATATGATAAGATATGATTTGTCTATACTCCAATAATGGCAGTATGACGTGTCGAGATCATAAAATGATAAGTATGTAATCTAATAATCTTTCGATTAAAGACTTTCAATTCGTATACTGTGATAACCCAATGACATTTTCTGGTTCGCAAACCGATGCATAGAGGCATAAGGCATATAGGTATGTGATATATAACAGGGAGTTATATACGTTTGAGTATGAATAGTAACAATTATAGGAGTTTCAAAAATCATGGATAATGTTTCATGTAATACATATGTAATACACAAAATCATGATAAATGACATAGGAATGTCAAGAATTTCTGAAATCATGGTGTTGCATTTAAATGCGGTGGCGGAATTAGATAGTACTTAGGACAGTGAGCAGAGTTCTTAGATTGGCTTGGCATTCTAAGATAAGTAAAGTTTCTAAAATATAGTGTAGCATTTAACAGTTAAAGGCAACAAGTAAAGGCACTATGGTCAAGGAAAGTTGTAGTCCTACATTGCTAAGGTACCTAATTGTATAATGCACACATAAAATGCAATCCTGGTTCTCTACAACAAAGCTGCTCTGATACCAATCTCTGTCACACCCTCAAATAGGGCATGGGGTATTTGTGACTAATTATATCAAATCACAGTTGTATAAATGAAAACGACTCTATATGAGACATTATATTGAGTTTTGCAGCGGAAGATAAATAGGTTACATTGTATATAATGAACAACACATTAAATGTCTTTAATTGATATGATATGTAATGAAGACTCCAAGCATAGCAAGCAATCATCATCAATTTAGCAAGTGTAAGTCTTTCAAATTATCCATGAATGACTTGTTGAAATGTTGCTTTCAATTAGCAAATACACAGCTGAAGCATTATGTAGGACCTGAGAATAAACATGCTTTAAAGTGTCAACATGAGGTTGAGTGAGTTCATAGGTTTGTCATAAACAATGATTTCAGTAATAGATATAGATCACAAGATTTAGTTTATAAAGTTAATCTCGCAGGGACCAAAAAGTTAAGTTGATCTCACAGGGACCAAAAAGTTAAGTTGATCTCACAGGGACCAAAAATTTAAGTTGATCTCACAGGGACCAAAAAGTTAAGTTGATCTCACAAGGACCAAAAAGTTAAGTTGATCTCACATGGACCAAAAAGTTATGCCAGTTCGTGATATTTAGACTAAACGTTTCAAAGTTTGCCCCGTGACAAGTTGTACTGTCCTTGTCGGCCTGAGTGGGGACTTGCAGGACATAGCCAGATATATCACAGTTTAATAGTTGGTACTTGTGTTTAACGTGTAAAATAGTTATAAAAGTTGCGCATGTATTCTCAGCCCAAAAATATATATAAAAAGGGAACTATGAAAACTCACGAAAAATTAGTTTTAGTATTTGTATTCATTTCATAAAAACAGTTATAAAAGTAGCGCATGTATTCTCAGCCCAAAAATGTAAAGAGTTAAAGGGAGCATATGAAAAAACACGATACGATATGATAGTTTGTAGTAATTATGTGTATGATGGCACTGAACAAGTGTGGAGTTGTCCTCGGATTCACGAACCTTAGAAAGCTTTCTTAAAAAAATGCCCAAGACGGGGCTCGAACCCGTGACCTCCCGCTCACCCGAACAATCCCTTAACCATTACTCATTATATATATATATATATTTCGTATATATTTATATTTATATTTCTTCTTCTTCATCACTCATTAATCGAACCAGGGACCAATCAAAGATCATAACAGCAAAAAGAATTAAATGTGTTTTGAGTTTGATAATGAAACATCAATAATCGGATGGGATTTTGAATTAAAAAAAAAAAAAGAACAGCAGCAGTAGCTGTTGAACACGAAAAAAATAATAACTCAAACTCCAATTTTGAATTAGAGAACGTTTTAGGCTTCGATTAATACATGAAAAAGGTTCTAAATTGATCCTATAAACTCTATGAAGCATCAATTTAATCTGAAACATCAAATTAAATTCGAATTTAGTGATGAACACTTCTGTTGACTTTTGAAAACGTAAGCTTTGACTCTGAAATTTAAACTCGATAAAAAGAATTGGGATTTAGAACTTTGCAGATAGTTTACTCAAAGGATTCATAACACATCTACATTATTACATTTTGAAATGGATTTCGTTTTGAGTTTTGGCAAAAAATTGGATCAAGAACAGGGTCAATATTAATATATATATATATATATATATATATACATATATATATATATATATATATAAATTATCTGTTTGCAGTTTAAATTGATTAATTGAGAATGACAGTGTAATGCTTGATTATTTTATAGCTAAATTGGATCTATTAACTACAAAATTGTAACCAGTAGGGGGTTAAATATATATCACGATGGCTTTAAAAAAATAAAATGCAAATATTAAATAATTAAAACGAGATTTACTTTAAAAAAAAAATCAAAAGCTGATAGTACATGATTTTTGACTTTTTATTGTTAATTGATATTAATATTAATAATAATAATATTAATAATAATAATTATTATATTAATAATAATAATACTAATAATAATAATAATAAATGATAATAATAATAATAATAAACCTAATAATAATGTAAATTTTAATAAGTTTATTAGTAATTAATAATAATGATAATAATAATAGAAATAAAAATAATGATAATAATAAAATGATAATAATAATATTATTAGAAGATTGTATTATTTTATAATAATAATAATATTGGTATTAATAATAATGATATTTCATTATATTAATTTTCATGTTAAGTATTAATAATAATTATTAATAATAATAACATTAGTAATAGTTGTAATAAAAATACTTGTAAATGATAATGATGAGTCATAATAATAATATTAATATAATAAATTAATATTAATACATAATTATTTACAAGTAATGGTTCGTGAATCGTCAGAATTAGTCGAAGTTAAATGAAATCATGTAAAGAATTTGTTTAAATTTTATCGGAAATTTCCGGGTTGTTATAAGATTACAGTGCTTTATATACCCTACCACTATGAGACAAAATATATAATTGTAATTAACAACTAAACTAACAACCTAACAAACTCTTTAACTAACTAAGACTATGCTAAATAAGTTAAATGTAGTTGCAGTCATTTAGAATCTTCTGCCTTCTAATATACTGAGTTAATATAACACTGTGTATCTCTTTATCCCCCCTGCAAGTTGACAATGTGTATGGATCACATATGTCAAACTTGGATATACAATTGTGGAAGGGAGATCTACTCAACCATTTGGTAAAGACATCTGCAACCTGAGCTGTGGAAGGAACATAAGTAGTGACTATTTGGCCAGCCTTGATCTTATCCCGTACAAAGTGACAATCTATCTCAATGTGCTTTGTTCTTGCATGTTGGAGTGGGTTTGCTGCCAAAGCAATGGTGGAGTCATTATCACAGAAAATGGATATGTGCGCTGTGGTAGGAATTTGTAGGTCATGTAATAGAATTTGAAGCCATGTCAATTCACAAGTACAATCTGCAAGTGCCATGTATGATGACCCGGAAATTTCCGACCAAATTTAAACTTAACCTTTATATAGTTTCAACACGATAAGCAAAGTCTGTAATGTTGAGTCACAAAATTTTTGAAACTATTTCATATATGCAATTGACCTTTGGCTACTTCCGACGATTCACGATTAATTGTGGTAAATAGATAAATATATATAAGACAATTATAATTTTCATATTTAATATGCAAACACATATTATATAGTGTATTTATATTAAAATGAATAAATAATAAACATATGATGTTATATAATATATATGGTATGATTAAAATATATAATAATATGATGAATGTAATTACAAATATGAGTGTTATACTAATATTAATATTAAAATTTAATGTTTGTATTATTATCATTTATAATAGATAATATATGGATATGAAAGTTGATATTTTTAGATTGATATAATATTATTGGTATTATTGTTATATATTTCATAATGGCTACTATTATTATTATTAGTAATAATATTATTACTATTACTATTATATTTATATCACTATTAGTTATAATACTAAAGAATATTATTATTCATTAATAAGATTAATTATAATCCATGAGTATAAACATTATTGTAAGAATAATTAAAGGTATAACTTAGTTATAATTTAAATGTCATTAGTTATTGTTATTATTAAAAAATATATATATATATATATATATTTTTATTTATTATTAATAATTATCATCACCTTTGTTAGTAATATTGTCTAAACATTATTATTATAAGTAATATTAAAAGAGCTATTACTCATATTGTTATTACTAATTATTTAACAATATTACATTTACTAAAAATTTATTTAGACATATAACATCAAGTACAGATCGAACTCCAAGGGCCATCTTTATCAACCTTTATTTGGTATATTTTTTTTGTATCTATCTTTAAACAGTTAGCCATCTTTTTTCCTTTTTTAATTGTTTTATATATATTTCTGTACCCTAGCAAATATTCTGTGACGACCCAAATCTTAGCTATGAAACAAACACAATCAAATTATAACACTGTGGTAATCGAAAAGTTATTACATTATATAGATACATTAATGGAATTGTGAGGTTAAAAACAAAAGTTGAAGAAAATAGGCTGTCCCTTTTGTATTCTTGTTTATGGATTATTGAACAACCATTATCAAGACCATCATGAACTACAATCTTCGCTACTGCAATTCATTATTCTGTTTCTGCTCGAAGAACACCATCAATATCCATCATTATTTTTCTCCTATCTTCTGCTAAATGAGCTTGAGCATATAATGCTATGATCCAACTGCAACTGCAACTAATTAAATTCTATTTCAACTTGAACCGAAACAACCACTTATGAATTCTGTTTTGAACCGCTTTTAACGTTTCTGTTCTAATAATCAACTGAAACGGTTTGCTTTCTTTCCTGTCTTGTCGATGAACCACACCACAACAATCAAACCATTCAATGTTGCTGTTAACAAACGAAACCAAACTTACCTGCTACTCACTGTTTTCTGTTTCGACCCAAATTAAACTCTAGTAACCCTCCTCATCCTAACCAAATAAATCAAAACCAAATCAAATCCATAAAACCTAAAATTCACATGAATTAAATTAAACCCAAATGCCTGCTGTAAACCCATTAACAAACCTATTCTTTCTTTACAAAATCGTGATTCATATATACATCTAAAACAATCAAAATTAGTTACAATTACCTGGATCTAATCGAGATTGGTTACATATACGAGGATCCGATGGTTATTGTTTACAGATTGTGTAGTGACCCGAACTTTTCCATGTTTATATATATTAATTGAGATTGATGTTTACATGATTAAATGTTTCCAACATGTTAAGCAATCAAACTTGTTAAGACTTGATTAATTGAAATATGTTTCATATAGACAATTGACCACCCAAGTTGATCGGTGATTCACGAACGTTAAAACTTGTAAAAACTATATGATGACATATATATGGATATATATATATAGTTAACATGATACTATGATAAGAAAACATATCATAAAGTATATTAACAATGAACTACATATGTAAAAACAAGACTACTAACTTAATGATTTTTAAACGAGACATATATGTAACGATTATCGTTGTAAAGACATTTAATGTATATATATCATATTAAGAGATATTCATACATGATAATATCATGATAATATAATAATTTAAAATCTCATTTGATATTATAAACATTGGGTTAACAACATTTAACAAGATCGTTAACCTAAAGGTTTCAAAACAACACTTACATGTAACGACTAACGATGACTTAACGACTCAGTTAAAATGTATATACATGTAGTGTTTTAATATGTATTTATACACTTTTGAAAGACTTCAATACACTTATCAAAATACTTCTACTTAACAAAAATGCTTACAATTACATCCTCGTTCAGTTTCATCAACAATTCTACTCGTATGCACCCGTATTCGTACTCGTACAATACACAGCTTTTAGATGTATGTACTATTGGTATATACACTCCAATGATCAGCTCTTAGCAGCCCATGTGAGTCACCTAACACATGTGGGAACCATCATTTGGCAACTAGCATGAAATATCTCATAAGATTACAAAAATATGAGTAATCATTCATGACTTATTTACATGAAAACAAAATTACATATCCTTTATATCTAATCCATACACCAACGACCAAAAACACCTACAAACACTTTCATTCTTCAATTTTCTTCATCTAATTGAACTCTCTCAAGTTCTATCTTCAAGTTCTAAGTGTTCTTCATAAATTCTAAAAGTTCTAGTTTCATAAAATCAAGAATACTTTCAAGTTTGCTAGCTCACTTCCAATCTTGTAAGGTGATCATCCAACCTCAAGAAATCTTTGTTTCTTACAGTAGGTTATCATTCTAATACAAGGTAATAATCATATTCAAACTTTGATTCAATTTCTATAACTATAACAATCTTATTTCAAGTGATGATCTTACTTGAACTTGTTTTCGTGTCATGATTTTGCTTCAAGAACTTTGAGCCATCCAAGGATCCATTGAAGCTAGATCCATTTTTCTCTTTTCTAGTAGGTTCATCCAAGGAACTTAAGGTAGTAATGATGTTCATAACATCATTCGATTCATATATATAAAGCTATCTTATTCGAAGGTTTAAACTTGTAATCACTAGAACATAGTTTAGTTAATTCTAAACTTGTTCGCAAACAAAAGTTAATCCTTCTAACTTGACTTTTAAAATCAACTAAACACATGTTCTATATCTATATGATATGCTAACTTAATGATTTAAAACCTGGAAACACGAAAAACACCGTAAAACCGGATTTACGCCGTCGTAGTAACACCGCGGGCTGTTTTGGGTTAGTTAATTAAAAACTATGATAAACTTTGATTTAAAAGTTGTTATTCTGAGAAAATGATTTTTATTATGAACATGAAACTATATCCAAAAATTATGGTTAAACTCAAAGTGGAAGTATGTTTTCTAAAATGGTCATCTAGACGTCGTTCTTTCGACTGAAATGACTACCTTTACAAAAACGACTTGTAACTTATTTTTCCGACTAGAAACCTATACTTTTTTTGTTTAGATTCATAAAATAGAGTTCAATATGAAACCATAGCAATTTGATTCACTCAAAACGGATTTAAAATGAAGAAGTTATGGGTAAAACAAGATTGGATAATTTTTCTCATTTTAGTTACGTGAAAATTGGTAACAAATCTATTCCAACCATAACTTAATCAACTTGTATTATATATTATGTAATCTTGAGATACCATAGACACGTATACAATGTTTTGACCTATCATGTCGACACATCTATATATATTTCGGAACAACCATAGACACTCTATATGTGAATGTTGGAGTTAGCTATACAAGGTTGAGGTTGATTCCAAAATATATATAGTTTGAGTTGTGATCAATACTGAGATACGTATACACTGGGTCGTGGATTGATTCAAGATAATATTTATCGATTTATTTCTGTACATCTAACTGTGGACAACTAGTTGTAGGTTACTAACGAGGACAGCTGACTTAATAAACTTAAAACATCAAAATATATTAAAAGTGTTGTAAATATATTTTGAACATACTTTGATATATATGTATATATTGTTATAGGTTCGTGAATCAACCAGTGGCCAAGTCTTACTTCCCGACGAAGTAAAAATCTGTGAAAGTGAGTTATAGTCCCACTTTTAAAATCTAATATTTTTGGGATGAGAATACATGCAGGTTTTATAAATGATTTACAAAATAGACACAAGTAAGTGAAACTACATTCTATGGTTGAATTATCGAAATCGAATATGCCCCTTTTTATTAAGTCTGGTAATCTAAGAATTAGGGAACAGACACCCTAATTGACGCGAATCCTAAAGATAGATCTATTGGGCCTAACAAACCCCATCCAAAGTACCGGATGCTTTAGTACTTCGAAATTTATATCATATCCGAAGGGTGTCCCGGAATGATGGGGATATTCTTATATATGCATCTTGTTATTGTCGGTTACCAGGTGTTCACCATATGAATGATTTTTTTATCTCTATGTATGGGATGTGTATTGAAATATGAAATCTTGTGGTCTATTGTTACGATTTGATATATATAGGTTAAACCTATAACTCACCAACATTTTTGTTGACGTTTAAAGCATGTTTATTCTCAGGTGAATATTAAGAGCTTCCGCTGTTGCATACTAAAATAAGGACAAGATTTGGAGTCCATGTTTGTATGATATTGTGTAAAAACTGCATTCAAGAAACTGATTTCGATGTAACATATTTGTATTGTAAACCATTATGTAATGGTCGTGTGTAAACAGGATATTTTAGATTATCATTATTTGATAATCTACGTAAAGCTTTTTAAACCTTTATTTATGAAATAAAGGTTATGGTTTGTTTTAAAAATGAATGCAGTATTTGAAAAACGTCTCATATAGAGGTCAAAACCTCGCAACGAAATCAATTAATATGGAACGTTTTTAATCAATAAGAACGGGACATTTCAGTTGGTATCCGAGCGTTGGTCTTAGAGAACCAGAAAATTTGCATTAGTGTGTCTTATCGAGTTTGTTAGGATGCATTAGTGAGTCTGGACTTCGACCGTGTTTTCTTTAAAAATGATTGCTTAATATTTTTGTTGGAAACTATATATTTTTAACATATGAATATTATGTGATATATTAATCTCTTAACGTGTTTGATATTATGTGATAGATGTCTACCTCTAGAACAAGTCCCATTGACTCACCTAATAATAATGAAGAGTCAAATGTAAATTGGAATGATTTGTGGACTGATTCACAAGTTCCCGAAGAGGAACCGGAAGAAGAGTCGGAACCGGAAGAAAAATCGGAACCGGAAGAAGAATCGGAACCGGATGAAGAAATAGAACCGGTGGGGGAAATAATAAAAAGGTTAAGTAAAAGAAAATCCTCAACCAACCGACCAAAGTTAATTATGGTCAATGGTGTTTCCGCCAAGGAAGCAAAATATTGGGAGGATTACCAATTCTCCGATGAATCGGATTCCGACGAGAATTCCGATGATGTTATAGAAATTACCCCAACTGAATTTAAAAAGGCAAAATAAAATAATAAGGGAAAGGGCATAAAATTAGAGAAATCTAATTCCAACCCCGATGAACTTTATATGTATCGTCAACCCCCGAAGTCCTTAAGTTGTAACAATGACCCGGGAACCTCTAAACCACCAGGTTTTTCTAAACCAATGTGGACAACGACGGCTCGTATTAGGGGAACATCATATATCCCTAGAAACTTGGCAAAACGAACCAAAACCGAAGAAGAAGAAACGAGCGAGTCGGAATAAGATAGTTGTATTCGTGTGGTGTAATATATGGAATATAGTGTTCTTATGCTTTATGATATATGTAAAAATTGCTTGTATTAATAAGTATTTTTTTTATGAATCTAACTCTTGTCTATTTTACAGTTTAAAAACACAAAATGGATAGACAACCCAATATTTTAAGAGACCTACCCGGAGACATGATTGATGAAATCTTGTCTAGAGTCGGCCAGAATTCTTCGGCACAACTATTTAAGGCGAGATCAGTTTGTAAGACATTCGAAGAACGTTCCAAGAATGTCTTGGTTTATAAGAGACTTTCGTTTGAAAGATGGGGGATATCACATTGGGAAACCCATAAGTTACGATGTGTTTACTTTGACGCATATATTGCGGGGAACCCAAATGCTATTTTACGCAACGGGTTAAGAAATTATTTTGACTCAATATATCCGAATATTGGACTTCGTGATTTAGAAAAAGCGGCTAACATGCAACATAAAGAAGCATGTTATGCTTACGGATTA
The DNA here is from genome assembly GCF_046630445.1 of Rutidosis leptorrhynchoides. Classification (NCBI taxonomy): domain Eukaryota; kingdom Viridiplantae; phylum Streptophyta; class Magnoliopsida; order Asterales; family Asteraceae; genus Rutidosis; species Rutidosis leptorrhynchoides. The sequence goes on from NC_092333.1 coordinate 174,868,808, forward strand.
GTAATGTTCGCTTCTCACCAAAGTGAGAACAAGAACATCGGGCTACAACTATTAAACAAAACGTTTCCACAAGTGACGGAGTCGGTAATTGGGGTAAGAAATGAGGTTTTTAGATTATTACGGGACTGTTGGACATTACGTAACCCTCGTCCCTTTGATGACGTTACAATACGCTGTCTTATCAACGGCCATAACGGTTATGTTGCACAAGACCAAGGATGGGAAGTAGTCCTAGTAAAACCAGAATGCATGACTTGTTTCTGGACGTATGAATTACGTGTCTTTATTGCCTTTGCTGAACGACTTGTGTACTAGCTAGAATTGTCTTCACAACTATCTTGTATCAAAGTTATTGTGTGCTATATTTCATGCTTTATGTAAAATAAGCGGTATTGTAAGTTTGTAAAATATTGTATAAAAGTTTGAACGCGAAATATTATTATAATCAGTTTTTCATATAGAATTGTAGTAGTTGAATTGTATATTAGCTACTAAGTATGAACTTAACGGGTAGGTACTACCCGAATTTAAACTTATAAAACGCTAATATGAAGAAAAAGCTTTTATAAATGAGTTCATATTATGCTACGAAATACTATTAACTACTCTTAATATTCTGTATGATTAACTTGTTCCATTTAACTATTTTGAAGGAAATGGCACCGACTACTCGACACACCGTGAATATGAATGAAGAGGAATTCCGTACTTTTCTAGCTTCAAACATAGCCGCAGTACAGGCTGCGCTACATACCAACAATAACCTTGGATCTAGCAGTACAGGAAATCGTGTAGGATGCACCTACAAAGAATTCACTGCCTGCAAACCTTTGGAATTTGATGGAACCGAAGGACCGATCGGATTGAAACGGTGGACCGAGAAGGTTGAATCGGTGTTTGCCATAAGTAAGTGTACTGAAGAGGACAAAGTGAAGTACGCTACGCATACCTTCACAGGTTCTGCGTTAACATGGTGGAATACCTATCTAGAGCAAGTGGGACAAGATGATGCGTACGCACTACCGTGGTCAGCATTCAAGCACTTGATGAACGAGAAGTACCGTCCCAGAACCGAGGTCAATAAGCTCAAGACAGAACTTAGAGGGTTACGAACCCAAGGATTTGATATTACCACGTACGAAAGACGATTCACAGAATTGTGCCTATTGTGTCCGGGAGCATTCGAAGATGAGGAAGAGAAGATCGACGCGTTTGTGAAAGGATTACCGGAAAGAATCCAAGAAGATATAAGTTCACACGAGCCCGCCTCCATACAACAGGCATGTAGAATGGCTCACAAACTAGTGAACCAGATTGAAGAAAGAATTAAAGAACAGACTGCTGAAGAGGCCAATGTGAAGCAAGTCAAAAGAAAGTGGGAGGAAAACGGTGATAAGAATCACCAATACAACAACAACAGCAATTACAACAATAATCGCAACAATTATCCCAACAATCGCAACATCAATCGCAACTACAACAAACGGCCCAACAACAACAACAACAACAGCAACTACAACAATCATCCCAACAACAATAATAACCGCAACAACAACAACAATCAGAAACAGCTATGCCAAAGGTGTGAAAAGAATCACTCAGGGTTCTGCACCAAATTTTGCAACAAGTGTAAAAGAAATGGTCATAGCGCGGCGAAGTGTGAGGTCTACGGACCAGGGGTTAATAGAACGAAAGGAACAAATGGTGTCGGAACGAGTAATGGCAGAGCAAGTAGTGTCGGAGCAAGTTATGCCAATGTAGTTTGTTATAAATGTGGAAAACCAGGCCACATTATTAGAAATTGCCTGAACCAGGAGAACACGAATGGACAAGGCCGTGGAAGAGTTTTCAATATTAATGCGGTAGAGGCACAGGAAGACCCGGAGCTTGTTACGGGTACGTTTCTTATTGACAATAAATCTGCTTACGTTTTATTTGATTCGGGTGCGGATAGAAGCTATATGAGTAGAGATTTTTGTGCTAAATTAAGTTGTCCATTGACGCCTTTGGATAGTAAATTTTTACTCGAATTAGCAAATGGTAAATTAATTTCAGCAGATAATATATGTCGGAATCGAGAAATTAAACTGGTTAGCGAAACATTTAAGATTGATTTGATACCAGTAGAGTTAGGGAGTTTTGATGTGATAATCGGTATGGACTGGTTGAAAGAAGTGAAAGCGGAGATCGTTTGTTACAAAAATGCAATTCGCATTATACGAGAAAAAGGAAAACCCTTAATGGTGTACGGAGAAAAGGGCAACACGAAGCTACATCTTATTAGTAATTTGAAGGCACAAAAACTAATAAGAAAAGGTTGCTATGCTGTTCTAGCACACGTCGAGAAAGTACAAACTGAAGAAAAGAGCATCAATGATGTTCCCATTGCAAAAGAATTTCCCGATGTATTTCCGAAAGAATTACCGGGATTACCCCCACATCGATCCGTTGAATTTCAAATAGATCTTGTACCAGGAGCTGCACCAATAGCTCGTGCTCCTTACAGACTCGCACCCAGCGAGATGAAAGAACTGCAAAGCCAATTACAAGAACTTTTAGAGCGTGGTTTCATTCGACCAAGCACATCACCGTGGGGAGCTCCTGTTTTGTTTGTCAAGAAGAAAGATGGTACATTCAGGTTGTGTATCGACTACCGAGAGTTGAACAAACTTACCATCAAGAACCGCTACCCACTACCGAGAATCGACGACTTATTTGATCAACTACAAGGCTCGTCTGTTTATTCAAAGATTGACTTACGTTCCGGGTATCATCAAATGCGGGTGAAAGAAGATGATATTCCAAAGACTGCTTTCAGAACACGTTACGGTCATTATGAGTTTATGGTCATGCCGTTTGGTTTAACTAATGCACCAGCTGTGTTCATGGACCTTATGAACCGAGTGTGTGGACAATACCTTGACAAGTTTGTCATTGTTTTCATTGATGACATACTTATTTACTCAAAGAATGACCAAGAACACGGTGAACATTTGAGAAAGGTGTTAGAAGTATTGAGGAAGGAAGAATTGTACGCTAAGTTTTCAAAGTGTGCATTTTGGTTGGAAGAAGTTCAATTCCTCGGTTACATAGTGAACAAAGAAGGTATTAAGGTGGATCCGGCAAAGATAGAAACTGTTGAAAAGTGGGAAACCCCGAAAACTCCAAAACACATACGCCAGTTTTTAGGACTAGCTGGTTACTACAGAAGGTTCATCCAAGACTTTTCCAGAATAGCAAAACCCTTGACTGCATTAACGCATAAAGGGAAGAAATTTGAATGGAATGATGAACAAGAGAAAGCGTTTCAGTTATTGAAGAAAAAGCTAACTACGGCACCTATATTGTCATTGCCTGAAGGGAATGATGATTTTGTGATTTATTGTGATGCATCAAAGCAAGGTCTCGGTTGTGTATTAATGCAACGAACGAAGGTGATTGCTTATGCGTCTAGACAATTGAAGATTCACGAACAAAATTATACGACGCATGATTTGGAATTAGGCGCGGTTGTTTTTGCGTTAAAGACTTGGAGGCACTACTTATATGGGGTCAAAAGTATTATATATACCGACCACAAAAGTCTTCAACACATATTTAATCAGAAACAACTGAATATGAGGCAGCGTAGGTGGATTGAATTATTGAATGATTACGATTTTGAGATTCGTTACCACCCGGGGAAGGCAAATGTGGTAGCCGATGCCTTGAGCAGGAAGGATAGAGAACCCATTCGAGTAAAATCTATGAATATAATGATTCATAATAACATTACTACTCAAATAAAGGAGGCGCAACAAGGAGTTTTAAAAGAGGGAAATTTAAAGGATGAAATACCCAAAGGATCGGAGAAGCATCTTAATATTCGGGAAGACGGAACCCGGTATAGGGCTGAAAGGATTTGGGTACCAAAATTTGGAGATATGAGAGAAATGGTATTTAGAGAAGCTCATAAAACCAGATACTCAATACATCCTGGAACGGGAAAGATGTACAAGGATCTCAAGAAACATTTTTGGTGGCCGGGTATGAAAGCCGATGTTGCTAAATACGTAGGAGAATGTTTGACGTGTTCTAAGGTCAAAGCTGAGCATCAGAAACCATCAGGTCTACTTCAACAACCCGAAATCCCGGAATGGAAATGGGAAAACATTACCATGGATTTCATCACTAAATTGCCAAGGACTGCAAGTGGTTTTGATACTATTTGGGTAATAGTTGATCGTCTCACCAAATCAGCACACTTCCTACCAATAAGAGAAGATGACAAGATGGAGAAGTTAGCACGACTGTATTTGAAGGAAGTCGTCTCCAGACATGGAATACCAATCTCTATTATCTCTGATAGGGATGGCAGATTTATTTCAAGATTCTGGCAGACATTACAGCAAGCATTAGGAACTCGTATAGACATGAGTACTGCCTATCATCCATAAACTGATGGGCAGAGCGAAAGGACGATACAAACGCTTGAAGACATGCTACGAGCATGTGTTATTGATTTCGGAAACAGTTGGGATCGACATCTACCGTTAGCAGAATTTTCCTACAACAACAGCTACCATTCAAGCATTGAGATGGCGCCGTTTGAAGCACTTTATGGTAGAAAGTGCAGGTCTCCGATTTGTTGGAGTGAGGTGGGGGATAGACAGATTACGGGTCCGGAGATTATACAAGAAACTACCGAGAAGATCATCCAAATTCAACAACGGTTGAAAACCGCCCAAAGTCGACAAAAGAGCTACGCTGACATTAAAAGAAAAGATATAGAATTTGAAATTGGAGAGATGGTCATGCTTAAAGTTTCACCTTGGAAAGGCGTTGTTCGATTTGGTAAACGAGGGAAATTAAATCCAAGGTATATTGGACCATTCAAGATTATTGATCGTGTCGGACCAGTAGCTTACCGACTTGAGTTACCTCAACAACTCGCGGCTGTACATAACACTTTCCACGTCTCGAATTTGAAGAAATGTTTTGCTAAAGAAGATCTCACTATTCCGTTAGATGAAATCCAAATCAACGAAAAACTCCAATTCATCGAAGAACCCGTCGAAATAATGGATCGTGAGGTTAAAAGACTTAAGCAAAACAAGATACCAATTGTTAAGGTTCGATGGAATGCTCGTAGAGGACCCGAGTTCACCTGGGAGCGTGAAGATCAGATGAAGAAGAAATACCCGCATCTATTTCCAGAAGATTCGTCAACACCTTCAACAGCTTAAAATTTCGGGACGAAATTTATTTAACGGGTAGGTACTGTAGTGACCCGAACTTTTCCATGTTTATATATATTAATTGAGATTGATGTTTACATGATTAAATGTTTCCAACATGTTAAGCAATCAAACTTGTTAAGACTTGATTAATTGAAATATGTTTCATATAGACAATTGACCACCCAAGTTGATCGGTGATTCACGAACGTTAAAACTTGTAAAAACTATATGATGACATATATATGGATATATATATATAGTTAACATGATACTATGATAAGAAAACATATCATAAAGTATATTAACAATGAACTACATATGTAAAAACAAGACTACTAACTTAATGATTTTTAAACGAGACATATATGTAACGATTATCGTTGTAAAGACATTTAATGTATATATATCATATTAAGAGATATTCATACATGATAATATCATGATAATATAATAATTTAAAATCTCATTTGATATTATAAACATTGGGTTAACAACATTTAACAAGATCGTTAACCTAAAGGTTTCAAAACAACACTTACATGTAACGACTAACGATGACTTAACGACTCAGTTAAAATGTATATACATGTAGTGTTTTAATATGTATTTATATACTTTTGAAAGACTTCAATACACTTATCAAAATACTTCTACTTAACAAAAATGCTTATAATTACATCCTCGTTCAGTTTCATCAACAATTCTACTCGTATGCACCCGTATTCGTACTCGTACAATACACAGCTTTTAGATGTATGTACTATTGGTATATACACTCCAATGATCAGCTCTTAGCAGCCCATGTGAGTCACCTAACACATGTGGGAACCATCATTTGGCAACTAGCATGAAATATCTCATAAGATTACAAAAATATGAGTAATCATTCATGACTTATTTACATGAAAACAAAATTACATATCCTTTATATCTAATCCATACACCAACGACCAAAAACACCTACAAACACTTTCATTCTTCAATTTTCTTCATCTAATTGAACTCTCTCAAGTTCTATCTTCAAGTTCTAAGTGTTCTTCATAAATTCCAAAACTTCTAGTTTCATAAAATCAAGAATACTTTCAAGTTTGCTAGCTCACTTCCAATCTTGTAAGGTGATCATCCAACCTCAAGAAATCTTTGTTTCTTACAGTAGGTTATCATTCTAATACAAGGTAATAATCATATTCAAACTTTGGTTCAATTTCTATAACTATAACAATCTTATTTCAAGTGATGATCTTACTTGAACTTGTTTTCGTGTCATGATTTTGCTTCAAGAACTTTGAGCCATCCAAGGATCCATTGAAGCTAGATCCATTTTTCTCTTTTCCAGTAGGTTCATCCAAGGAACTTAAGGTAGTAATGATGTTCATAACATCATTCGATTCATATATATAAAGCTATCTTATTCGAAGGTTTAAACTTGTAATCACTAGAACATAGTTTAGTTAATTCTAAACTTGTTCGCAAACAAAAGTTAATCCTTCTAACTTGACTTTTAAAATCAACTAAACACATGTTCTATATCTATATGATATGCTAACTTAATGATTTAAAACCTGGAAACACGAAAAACACCGTAAAACCGGATTTACGCCGTCGTAGTAACACCGCGGGCTGTTTTGGGTTAGTTAATTAAAAACTATGATAAACTTTGATTTAAAAGTTGTTATTCTGAGAAAATGATTTTTATTATGAACATGAAACTATATCCAAAAATTATGGTTAAACTCAAAGTGGAAGTATGTTTTCTAAAATGGTCATCTAGACGTCGTTCTTTCGACTGAAATGACTACCTTTACAAAAACGACTTGTAACTTATTTTTCCGACTAGAAACCTATACTTTTTTTGTTTAGATTCATAAAATAGAGTTCAATATGAAACCATAGCAATTTGATTCACTCAAAACGGATTTAAAATGAAGAAGTTATGGGTAAAACAAGATTGGATAATTTTTCTCATTTTAGCTACGTGAAAATTGGTAACAAATCTATTCCAACCATAACTTAATCAACTTGTATTATATATTATGTAATATTGAGATACCATAGACACGTATACAATGTTTCGACCTATCATGTCGACACATCTATATATATTTCGGAACAACCATAGACACTCTATATGTGAATGTTGGAGTTAGCTATACAGGGTTGAGGTTGATTCCAAAATATATATAGTTTGAGTTGTGATCAATACTGAGATACGTATACACTGGGTCGTGGATTGATTCAAGATAATATTTATCGATTTATTTCTGTACATCTAACTGTGGACAACTAGTTGTAGGTTACTAACGAGGACAGCTGACTTAATAAACTTAAAACATCAAAATATATTAAAAGTGTTGTAAATATATTTTGAACATACTTTGATATATATGTATATATTGTTATAGGTTCGTGAATCAACCAGTGGCCAAGTCTTACTTCCCGACGAAGTAAAAATCTGTGAAAGTGAGTTATAGTCCCACTTTTAAAATCTAATATTTTTGGGATGAGAATACATGCAGGTTTTATAAATGATTTACAAAATAGACACAAGTAAGTGAAACTACATTCTATGGTTGAATTATCGAAATCGAATATGCCCCTTTTTATTAAGTCTGGTAATCTAAGAATTAGGGAACAGACACCCTAATTGACGCGAATCCTAAAGATAGATCTATTGGGCCTAACAAACCCCATCCAAAGTACCGGATGCTTTAGTACTTCGAAATTTATATCATATCCGAAGGGTGTCCCGGAATGATGGGGATATTCTTATATATGCATCTTGTTATTGTCGGTTACCAGGTGTTCACCATATGAATGATTTTTTTATCTCTATGTATGGGATGTGTATTGAAATATGAAATCTTGTGGTCTATTGTTACGATTTGATATATATAGGTTAAACCTATAACTCACCAACATTTTTGTTGACGTTTAAAGCATGTTTATTCTCAGGTGAATATTAAGAGCTTCCGCTGTTGCATACTAAAATAAGGACAAGATTTGGAGTCCATGTTTGTATGATATTGTGTAAAAACTGCATTCAAGAAACTGATTTCGATGTAACATATTTGTATTGTAAACCATTATGTAATGGTCGTGTGTAAACAGGATATTTTAGATTATCATTATTTGATAATCTACGTAAAGCTTTTTAAACCTTTATTTATGAAATAAAGGTTATGGTTTGTTTTAAAAATGAATGCAGTCTTTGAAAAACGTCTCATATAGAGGTCAAAACCTCGCAACGAAATCAATTAATATGGAACGTCTTTAATCAATAAGAACGGGACATTTCAGATTGCCACTCATCTCTGGTCACCCACTTCATCACTTACTTATTAACATCACTCATTACATTCTAGCTAAAGCCATAACGAAACCACTTAATTCGCTGCGAATTATGTTCTCTTTTCCATCATCTGATTCGAACAAACCACCAATCCAACAGGCTCCTGTTATTGATGAGATCCGAATTAATTACGGCTAATATTCGATGGTAACTGCAGCTGTAAAACTCGTGTCCACTCCTGCCATTCGACTGCAGTAGCTGCTGCTCCTCCTTTATATTTCCAAACAAGTAAAGAATGAACAATGAAGAATGAATGATTAATTAATGGCGAGGTTACGAATTGATGATGGCGGCTGAGTTTGGATCGAAATTATGACAGAGAAAAGAAACCACAAACCTTCTTTTATTATTTAACACCACTGAGTTTAATTAGCTTGTGTTGGGCCGCCATATCAAGTCTGTTGGGCCGAATTTAATAGAATTCGGTTAGGCTGAGTTGATAAGAAGATACGAGTATAATGATTTTTGGATGGATTTGAATCAGAAATGTAAACATCAGCTCAATGGTTAGGACGATTTTCGGGTGAGCGAGAGGTCTCGGGTTCGAGTCCCGTTCAGGGCATTTATTTTTACAAAAAGCTTCTAAGGGGTATATTTTCATTACTTTTATTTCAAGTATTATTATTATTATTATTATTATTATTATTATTATTATTATTATTATTATTATTATTATTATTATTATTATTATTATTATTGTTATTATTATTTGGATATTATTGATTATCATGATATTATGTATAATTTTGAGAGTATTATAAATGCTAGTAGTATTATTATCCTAAATACTAGTATTACAATTAGTATGGTAATTATTATTGTAAGTATCATAATTGTTAACTCTATTATAACTACAAGTGTTATATCTATTATTGTTTTTATTATAAATATTAACTATGATATTATTATAGATTTCGAAACTTTAATATTAGTATTATTATGATGAATATAAAAATAATATAAATTATTATTATAGATATTAGTATTAATATCTCTTTATGAACAAAAATTAACATAAGTAATATTAGTTATATTATCACAAGTATCATTATTATGTAATTACTAAAATTAGTATCATGACTATCAGTAACAAGCGAATTTAATATTTTACAAGTAATCAAAACTATCATTTTATTTCAAATGGCTACTTTGTACTAAAAATATACTTAATACATATATTATAATTATATTAATAGTTTATACACTTACATATCTAACATAATAACAATAGTTATATAAATATTTATATACAACAAACTAATTATATATTTTTTATGTAATACTAACTATAAATATATAGATATATTAATATGACTAAATATATAGATATTAAATATTTTGAACATATACACAAACTAAATAACATAACAAAATTAATACTTTTACATTATAAAATGAATCTAAATTATTAATATAAAAATAACATAATTAATAAAGTTATATCAATATAATTTTGATCAATTACAGTTATGTGTATTAATAAATATACAAATGATATAGGTTCGTGAATCCGAGGCTAACCATGTATTGTTCAGTTGTTCAATGTCGTCATATGTATTTTTACTACAAAATACAATAGGTGAGTTTCATTTACCTTTTTACCCTTTATATTTTTGGGCTGAGAATACATGCGTAATTTTTTATAACTGTTTTACGAAATAGACACAAGTAATCAAAACTACATTATATGGTTGAATGATCGAAATCGAATATGCCCCTTTTTATTAAGTCTGGTAATCTAAGAATTAGGGAACAGACACCCTAATTGACGCGAACTCTAAAGATAGATCTATCGGGTCCAACAAGCCCCATCCAAAGTACCGGATGCTTTAGTACTTCGAAATTTATATCATGTCTGAAGGAGGATCCCGGAATGATGGGGATATTCTTATATATATTGTGAATGTCGGTTACCAGGTGTTCAATCATATGAATGATTTTTGTCTCTATATATGGGACGTATGTTTATGAGAATTGGAAATATGAAATCTTGTGGTCTATTAAAATTATGAAATGATTGTTTATGATAAACTAATGAACTTACCAACCTTTTGGTTGACACTTGAAAGCATGTTTATTCTCAGGTACGAAAGAAAACTTCCGTTGTGCATTTGCTCATTTTAAAGATATTACTTGGAGTCATTTATGACATATTTCAAAAAATGTTGCATTCGAGTCGTTGAGTTCATCAAGATTATTATTAAGTCAATTATAGCTAGATATATTATAAAATGGTGTGCATGCCTTCAACCTTAAATGTAATGAAAGATTGTCTTTTCAAAAACGAATGCAATGTTTGTAAAATGTATCATATAGAGGTCATGTACCTAGCGATGTAATCAACTGTTGTGAATCGTTTATAATCGATATGGACTTCGTTCGGATGGATTAGGACGGGTCTTCACAGTTGGTATCAGAGCGGTGGTCTTAGCGAACCATGTCTGCATTAGTGTGTCTAACTGGTAAGTCGTTAGGATGCATTAGTGAGTCTGGACTTCGACCGTGTCTGTATGTCAAAAGTTTTGCTTTTCATTTTGTGTCAAAAATTACCTGCTTATCATTCTTAGAGAATCGCTTACTTATCATTCTTAGTCTAGACACGTTTTACTGCATTGACTGCATGAATAGTGTATAGACAAAAATTCATATCTTAGCGTATCTGCTACTTCATATCTTAGCGTATCTGTTACTGTAACTTTGCCTGACAATTTCCGTAGATTCCTCCGTAATTTATGGGATTTTAGTATTATATATATACATATGTAAATTATGTATTGCAGAGTACTAATCTACATCCTATAATCTATTTCTTATCAAAAATCCTTCATCTGATCGTACGAGATGAATCCTGCAACTAGTTCGAGTTCCTCAGATTCCGATAACTATTTCGATAATTATTCCGGCAGCTATTCCGACATAGATGTTCGCCTAAGCTCCGAAAACAGCGTCATCGGCATGAATCAACCAATCAGCCATTATCAATTCATCTGATGGGTTCGTAGTCAACTTAATTAATGGAAACGCGCAGAAGGCAATCCCTTCCACCAACAGAATTCACCTCTTGACAATGAACCTGAAGCGTTTACCGGCGAACCTGTTCGAGACACCATTTTCAGTCTCATTTCCAGAGTAACTCGACAAGATTATATTCTATCCACAATTCTAAACGTTATTCATCCGCTCGTTCTGACCGACAATCATCCTGGAGTAATAAGTCAACGAACTTCGTGCTCGAATAATCAATTCGGAGAATATGGTACAAAATGTACCAGCTTCAGCAACATCACCGGCACCAACAGTACAATCAATAACAGCACCAGTACCATCAACAATCCATGCTTCAATATCATCATCTGTACTTTGAGTATGATTTTCGTTCTACGTATCGTTATACCTCATTTATCTTCGTTCGACATGGCGAATATGTAATCTCTAAAGTTTTAGAGATTATTTATTCTAGTTCCAACCGAAAAGCAAATGAGTTTAATATCATATTAACTCATTAAATCCATGAATACATCTGAAGAAAATATATATGTATATAAGTTTTCATAAAGATTGTAATTAAAAATTCTCTTGTACAAACTGTTAATGGTGAAAATATTTTAACGGGTAGGTAATACCCGAGGACTATTTAAATTTCACATTAATAAGTTACAATGTACGTTCTTCGAATCTGTTTCAACAGTCATATACTATCCTACTTACATCCACCGATATACAAATCCGTTCACCACAGAATAACCATATTCATCCAATTACATATTTGGATTTTGACCTGTCAGAATCCAACAAGTGGCATAATGAAGAAATAATGGGCACAATAAAAATTGATTAGAAACAGATTAATTAACAATACGAAATTCTATTAAGAATCCACGCTAACAAAATCCTAGCTAACTGTTCCTATATGACTATTTCCTTAAAATATACTAGTTTTGGTGGAACTATTGAACTATTGGGATTATTGGATTACTATCATGGACAATTAAAAAGTATTAAAAGAGTAGGAAATATTAAATACAACACTTTTCGATTTAAAAAGATTTTAAATAAATTACATCTACTACAGTTAAATATTTCCTCAAGTTGCCACTTGATTTCATTTTAAACTTCATTTGTATCTTGACGATTACAATCAACGTTCAAACCTTTCATGATTCTTGAAAACACCTCAATCGAGAGTATGAACCAACCGCACTTCATCTACGGAAGAAGAGATTGACGCATATAGTTATGCACCTGAAAATACTAGGAACCTGAGTAAAACGTTTAACCCGTATCTGTGTTAGCTCCTTTAGCATTATTAATACCCAAAAATAACTTGGTAATCCCTTTCAAAGTAGCAAATTTTGTCACAGCTCCAGCAAGTCAACTTCGAATTTTCATTCGAAGTAGCCTTACTATAATCCTGATATATACAATTACCCTTTTTATACCGGAGGATTCTTTTATATTCCACCACATTACCAGCAAATGTACCAGCAACCTTGTCGCTCCTTAGTTTAAATTCCTCCGACAAATCACTATATTTATCAATTGAAGTCTCGTCATGTAATCATCAGCATCTTGTAACGAGAACTGCCATAACAATTACCAGGAATCAGCAATCAGTACTTTGAAAACTCACAGCATATCTACATCAACAGTTATATGTATGACATTTATCTCTTAGAATTATGATCTCTCCTTCTAGAATCCTGAAAAGCACTCAGTCACAAATCAATACTCTGAATGTTGAAAAAGCTGAATGAAGCAGCAGAAACCATAGACAACCGTAAACGACCATAATCATCGAAAGTTTAATGATAAAGAATAGTATGTTGGAAAAGCTCAGAAAAGTTGGAACTGAAAAACGGATTGAGCTAACCACGAAGGAGACCAAGGACAAATACAAGGACCATACCATATATTCAAAGAATCCAGGTAATTCTGGATCCGATGAAACCTTCAACGAATATCTTGCTCGGTACTCATGTTAAAATCTTGCGGAAAATCTTTCCCCATCAACCATCGAACTTAGAAATTCCAAAATATCATCATCAATATCTTCGATATTTCTGAGGATATTTTCATAAATATTCTCGTCCGAAATTATATACCTCTTCGTGCTTCCTGTGTATCATTATGTTGGAAACATTCAATGGAAAATTTAGTACCGAAAAGCGGATTATGCGAAACTATGAAGGATGCCGTGAACAAATCACAAAGAATAAGTTTGACTTCAAAGAATCCAAATGATTTTGTTTCTGATGAAATCTTTAACGAACACCTTGCTTACGAATCTAAACCCTTACGGATAAATCTTCTTCATCATCCATCGATATTAGAAATTCCAAGATATAATCGTATCTTTCATTATAAATATCCTCCATATTTCTGAAGATATTTTTATAATTATTCTTATCTGAAATCATCAATCTCTTCGTGTTATCAGTGTTACATCATATATAAACTGTTAGTTTCTATATTATGTAAACTTTCGAACTTAAAATATGAATGTTATTGAAGTAATGTTAGGAACTGATGCATGAGTTAGTATAATATAATGACACTTGATCAACGTGATTATATTACAGTAAGTCATGCTGAGTTTCTAATGGGACGCGATGATTCACAGATTATAACTTCATCATGTGCCATGTTACATAACTCTTTCATTCTGCTTAACTTCTGAACATATCAAAGAAATATATACATAATAGTTCTATTCTCAGTGAACCTGGTAATTTGATAAATCAAACCTTGCTAATACATTAGTTCTTATTTAGAAAACGATGTTTATTCGAAACTCCATACCTATGAATTCTGGACCATTACTTGCGAAAAGTAAACAAAAGCATGAAGCCCCGAAATAGAAAGGGGGTATAAATCGCAGCAAATAAGAGAGCGCATTAACTGTGGATGACAATAATTATACAGACAGAAGCAGGGACATTGAAATATAAGGGAAGATATAAAATCCAACAACAACACAGAAATTACAAACCATGGATATTAATACGAATAGCAATATAAAGACACGGTATAATTAAGAATAGTATCACCCCAAGGTAATAGTAGAAGTAAACAGATTCTTCTGATGGAAGATTGAAAAGAAGGATGACAGAAATGATAATTAGAAAAATATCAAGGATTAGAACTGGATTAAGCATTTTCACAATCTTTTGGATGTATGAAATAAGAAAGGAAGTATAGGAATTGTGAGAATAATAAAATAGAAGAGGTAAATTTATAATGGAAACATCCGACAGAGTAATCGGGACAGATGATCTCATTTAAGTAAAAAGATCTTAATTTCCATAAATCTCGAAGAATCAGATCTTATAGATTTCCTAGATTTTCTTTTAAATCTTTTGAAATCCGGAATTCAACCCTGACTCTGTCAAAAGTTAAGATGAATCTTTACTTCCCTATTTCACTATTTGGTGATAGCTTCATTCGTACTTCTCGAATAATCGAACTATTTTATTTCATATTACTCAATGATGATAAAACTCAAGTTATCAACTCATATTTGTCATGAAAACATTTTTATTGTTAGCCATGACCACCTCACCCAAATTTCGGGACGAAATTTTTTCAACGGGTAGGTACTGTGATGACCCGGAAATTTCCGACCAAATTTAAACTTAACCTTTATATAGTTTCAACACGATAAGCAAAGTCTGTAATGTTGAGTCACAAAATTTTTGAAACTATTTCATATATGCAATTGACCTTTGGCTACTTCCGACGATTCACGATTAATTGTGGTAAATAGATAAATATATATAAGACAATTATAATTTTCATATTTAATATGCAAACACATATTATATAGTGTATTTATATTAAAATGAATAAATAATAAACATATGATGTTATATAATATATATAGTATGATTAAAATATATAATAATATGATGAATGTAATTACAAATATGAGTGTTATACTAATATTAATATTAAAATTTAATGTTTGTATTATTATCATTTATAATAGATAATATATGGATACGAAAGTTGATATATTTAGATTGATATAATATTATTGGTATTATTGTTATATATTTCATAATGGCTACTATTATTATTATTAGTAATAATATTATTACTATTACTATTATATTTATATCACTATTAGTTATAATACTAAAGAATATTATTATTCATTAATAAGATTAATTATAATCCATGAGTATAAACATTATTGTAAGAATAATTAAAGGTATAACTTAGTTATAATTTAAATGTCATTAGTTATTGTTATTATTAAATATATATATATATATATATATATATATATATATATATATATATATATATATATATATATTATTAATAATTATCATCACCTTTGTTAGTAATATTGTCTAAACATTATTATTATAAGTAATATTAAAAGAGCTATTACTCATATTGTTATTACTAATTATTTAACAATATTACATTTACTAAAAATTTATTTAGACATATAACATCAAGTACAGATCGAACTCCAAGGGCCATCTTTATCAACCTTTATTTGGTATATTTTTTTTGTATCTATCTTTAAACAGTTAGCCATCTTTTTTCCTTTTTTAATTGTTTTATATATATTTCTGTACCCTAGCAAATATTCTGAGACGACCCAAATCTTAGCTATGAAACAAACACAATCAAATTATAACACTGTGGTAATCGAAAAGTTATTACATTATATAGATACATTAATGGAATTGTGAGGTTAAAAACAAAAGTTGAAGAAAATAGGCTGTCCCTTTTGTATTCTTGTTTATGGATTATTGAACAACCATTATCAAGACCATCATGAACTACAATCTTCGCTACTGCAATTCATTATTCTGTTTCTGCTCGAAGAACACCATCAATATCCATCATTATTTTTCTCCTATCTTCTGCTAAACGAGCTTGAGCATATAATGCTATGATCCAACTGCAACTGCAACTAATTAAATTCTATTTCAACTTGAACCGAAACAACCACTTATGAATTCTGTTTTGAACCGCTTTTAACGTTTCTGTTCTAATAATCAACTGAAACGGTTTGCTTTCTTTCCTGTCTTGTCGATGAACCACACCACAACAATCAAACCATTCAATGTTGCTGTTAACAAACGAAACCAAACTTACCTGCTACTCACTGTTTTCTGTTTCGACCCAAATTAAACTCTAGTAACCCTCCTCATCCTAACCAAATAAATCAAAACCAAATCAAATCCATAAAACCTAAAATTCACATGAATTAAATTAAACCCAAATGCCTGCTGTAAACCCATTAACAAACCTATTCTTTCTTTACAAAATCGTGATTCATATATACATCTAAAACAATCAAAATTAGTTACAATTACCTGGATCTAATCGAGATTGGTTACATATACGAGGATCCGATGGTTATTGTTTACAGATTGCCACTCATCTCTGGTCACCCACTTCATCACTTACTTATTAACATCACTCATTACATTTTAGCTAAAGCCATAACGAAACCATTTAATTCGCTGCGAATTATGTTCTCTTTTCCATCATCTGATTCGAACAAACCACCAATCCAACAGGCTCCTGTTATTGATGAGATTCGAATTAATTACGGCTAATATTCGATGGTAACTGCAGCTGTAAAACTCGTGTCCACTCCTGCCATTCGACTGCAGTAGCTGCTGCTCCTCCTTTATATTTCCAAACAAGTAAAGAATGAACAATGAAGAATGAATGATTAATTAATGGCGAGGTTACGAATTGATGATGGCGGCTGAGTTTGGATCGAAATTATGACAGAGAAAAGAAACCACAAACCTTCTTTTATTATTTAACACCACTGAGTTTAATTAGCTTGTGTTGGGCCGCCATATCAAGTCTGTTGGGCCGAATTTAATAGAAGTCGGTTAGGCTGAGTTGATAAGAAGATACGAGTATAATGATTTTTGGTTGGGTTTGAATCAGAAATGTAAACATCAGCTCAATGGTTAGGATGATTTTCGGGTGAGCGAGAGGTCTCGGGTTCGAGTCCCGTTCAGGGCATTTATTTTTACAAAAAGCTTCTAAGGGGTATATTTTCATTACTTTTATTTCAAGTATTATTATTATTATTATTATTATTATTATTATTATTATTATTATTATTATTATTATTATTATTATTATTATTGTTATTATTATTTGGATATTATTGATTATCATGATATTATGTATAATTTTGAGAGTATTATAAATGCTAGTAGTATTATTATCCTAAATACTAGTATTACAGTTAGTATGGTAATTATTATTGTAAGTATCATAATTGTTAACTCTATTATAACTACAAGTGTTATATCTATTATTGTTTTTATTATAAATATTAACTATGATATTATTATAGATTTCGAAACTTTAATATTAGTATTATTATGATGAATATAAAAATAATATAAATTATTATTATAGATATTAGTATTAATATCTCTTTATGAACAAAAATTAACATAAGTAATATTAGTTATATTATCACAAGTATCATTATTATGTAATTACTAAAATTAGTATCATGACTATCAGTAACAAGCGAATTTAATATTTTACAAGTAATCAAAACTATCATTTTATTTCAAATGGCTACTTTGTACTAAAAATATACTTAATACATATATTATAATTATATTAATAGTTTATATACTTACATATCTAACATAATAACAATAGTTATATAAATATTTATATACAACAAACTAATTATATATTTTTTTATGTAATACTAACTATAAATATATAGATATATTAATATGACTAAATATATAGATATTAAATATTTTGAACATATACACAAACTAAATAACATAACAAAATTAATACTTTTACATTATAAAATGAATCTAAATTATTAATATAAAAATAACATAATTAATAAAGTTATATCAATATATATTTGATCAATTACAGTTATGTGTATTAATAAATATACAAATGATATAGGTTCGTGAATCCGAGGCCAACCCTGTATTGTTCAGTTGTTCAATGTCGTCATATGTATTTTTACTACAAAATACAATAGGTGAGTTTCATTTACCTTTTTACCCTTTATATTTTTGGGCTGAGAATACATGCGTAATTTTTTATAACTGTTTTACAAAATAGACACAAGTAATCAAAACTACATTATATGGTTGAATGATCGAAATCGAATATGCCCCTTTTTATTAAGTCTGGTAATCTAAGAATTAGGGAACAGACACCCTAATTGACGCGAACTCTAAAGATAGATCTAACGGGCCCAACAAGCCCCATCCAAAGTACCGGATGCTTTAGTACTTCGAAATTTATATCATGTCCGAAGGAGGATCCCGGAATGATGGGGATATTCTTATATATATTGTG
Source organism: Rutidosis leptorrhynchoides (assembly GCF_046630445.1). Taxonomy (NCBI): domain Eukaryota; kingdom Viridiplantae; phylum Streptophyta; class Magnoliopsida; order Asterales; family Asteraceae; genus Rutidosis; species Rutidosis leptorrhynchoides. Next base: position 174,887,714 of record NC_092333.1, read on the forward strand.
AATGTCGGTTACCAGGTGTTCAATCCATATGAATGATTTTTGTCTCTATATATGGGACGTATGTTTATGAGAATTGGAAATATGAAATCTTGTGGTCTATTAAAATTATGAAATGATTGTTTATGATAAACTAATGAACTTACCAACCTTTTGGTTGACACTTGAAAGCATGTTTATTCTCAGGTACGAAAGAAATCTTCCGCTGTGCATTTGCTCATTTTAAAGATATTACTTGGAGTCATTTATGACATATTTCAAAAAACGTTGCATTCGAGTCGTTGAGTTCATCAAGATTATTATTAAGTCAATTATAGCTAGATATATTATAAAATGGCGTGCATGCCTTCAACCTTCAATGTAATGAAAGATTGTCTTTTCAAAAACGAATGCAATGTTTGTAAAATGTATCATATAGAGGTCATGTACCTCGCGATGTAATCAACTGTTGTGAATCGTTTATAATCGATATGGAATTCGTCCGGATGGATTAGGACGGGTCTTCACACCATGTATTTAGCTTCTGTTGAGAATCTGGATACCACTGACTGCTTTTTGGATAACCAAGATATGATGCATGAACCAATAAAAATGTAGTACCCTGTTACTGATCTTCTAGATGTGATACATTTGGCCCAATCACTATCACAATAGGCCTGCAATGTAAGAGATGTAGATTGTGGAAATAGAAGACCCTGTCCTAGACATAACTTGATATACCTAAGAACTTTGTATAAAACTTTTAAATGGCTGGTCTTAGGAGATTGACTGTATTGGCTTAAGACTTGAGCTGCATATGTCAGGTCAGGTCTGGTGATGGTAAGGTAGATTAGTTTACCTACCAAGGTCCTATATAAAGCGGCATCTGGTAAGATGTCACCAGTCTCAACAGAAAGATTGATGTTGGGATCAATAGGTATATTGGATGGTTTTTCATCAAGGATGCCTGCTAGTTGAAGTAGTTCAAGCGCATACTTCCTTTGGGACATGGTAATACCTGTAGAATTTTTGAGGAACTCAATTCCAAGGTAGTAATGAAGAGGCCCTAGATCTTTGATGCTGAGTTTTTGTCAAGCTTGGTTTTGAGTTGCTGGATCAGTTGTGGGTTATTACCTGTGAGGAGGAGATCATCAACATAGATAACTATAGCAATAAAGTCATGTCCTTGTTTATATGTTACTAAAGAGGTATCAGCATAGCTTTGCTTAAACCCTTGAGTAGTTAAGAAGGTGATAAGCTTGTTAAACCATTGTCTGTTGGCCTGCTTCAGACCATATAAGGATTTCCTTAACCTGCAGACATAATTGGGTGGTACAGGTTTTATGTATCCTTGAGGAATAATCATGTACACCTCTTCATGTAAATCTCCATGCAAGAATGCATTGTTAACATCAAGTTGTTCAAGGACCCAATTGTTGTGTACTGTAGTTGCCAATAAAGCCCTAACAGTAACCATCTTAGCCACTGGAGCAAAGGTCTCCTTATAATCCGTCCCTTCTTTTTGTGTGTACCCTTTTGCTACAAGTGTTGCTTTGAACCTTTCTATGGACTAATCTGATTTAAGCTTGATTCTATAGACCCATTTGTAGCCTATGGCTATTTTATCTGGTGGTATAGTGGCGATTTCCCATGTTTTGTTTGATTTAAGGGCTTGTAGCTCTTTTGTCATTGCCTCTGCCCATTTGCTATGTTTGGATGCTTGATTATATGATTGTGGTTCCACAAGGGTATTAATGGTTGAGATAAGGTAACTGTTGATAGGTGAGGTGATGTTGGAGTAATTTAGGTATTTGGAGTGGTGGAATTTGGTGATAGAGTTAGTGATGGATTTGGGTAGGTTACATTGATAATCTTTGTATTTATTAGGTATTGTGTGATTTCTTTTAGAAGTTCTTGTTGGTTGAGTTATAGTTGTTGTGGCTGTTTGGGGTTGAGAAGATTGTAGTGTTGGTGAAGGTGGTGATGGATCTGGAGAGATAGATGGATTTGTTGTGGATTGTGTTTGTGGGGTTGTATGTATGGTGGCATTAAGTGTGGTATTTTGATTGGATGTATCTGCATGTTCTGGTGAATTAGTATTAGGTGTGATTTCATCAGGTGAAGGATGTAGATGGTTTGTTTCTATGTGTTCTGATGGAGTAGAAGTATTAGGATTGGTGTTGGATTTAAGTGTGAAAGGGAATTGTGATTCATCAAAAGTAACATGTCTACTAACAAAGGTTTTGTGTGATGAAAGATCATATAAAATGTATCCTTTTTGGGTTGTTGGGTAGCCTAAGAGTACAGAGGGTATGGATCTTGGTTCAAACTTATCTGGTGAGTGTGTATGGGCATTTGCTTTACACCCAATTATTCTTAAGTGTGAGAGATCAGGTGGAGTGTTATAAACTATCTCATAAGGACTTTTGTTGTGTAAAGGTTTGGTTAGAAGTCTATTTATGAGGTATGTGGCTGTAAGTATGCAGTAACCCCATAGGTGTACTGGGATGTTGGATTGGAATCTAAGGGCCCTAGCAATTTCTAGCAATTGTTTGTGTTTTCTCTCAACCCTAGCATTTTGTTGAGGTATGTATGGACAGCTTGTTTGGTGTATTATGCCATTTAGTTGAAAGAAATTGGTTAGGTCTTGGTTGATAAATTCAGAACCATTGTCAGTCCTGATGGTTTTGATTGGTTTATTGAAGTGATTGATTGTATAAGTATGAAACATTTCAATGTGTGAGATAACATGGTGTTTACTAGGTATGATATATGTCCAGGCTGCCCTTGAGTGGTCATCAACTATGGTGAGGAAGTATCTACAATTATTCATAGTTTTGTGTTTGTATGGTCCCCATACATCCATATGAACAAGTGTAAACAAAGATGCTGAATGTGAATGACTAATTGGAAATGGTAAAGAGTGTTGTTTAGACATAGGACAAATGTTATAAGAATGAGTAATATGATCGCACTTTATTACAGAACTAAATTGTTTAATGTTTTTTCATTACATGAATAGAAGGGTGCCCAAGTCCGGAGTGTCATAGAGCAGTGTCACCAGTTGAAATGAGTGTGGAGGTTTGTGGAATGATTGGATCACTCGTCGTGATCGCTCTGAGACCATAAGAATTGGTTGAATTCCACTAAAATGAGAAAGTTACATACGAATGAAGATTACAGTGCTTTATATACCCCACCACTATGAGACAAAATATATAACTGTAATTAACAACTAAACTAACAACCTAACAAACTCTTTAACTAACTAAGACTATGCTAAATAAGTTAAATGTAGTTGCAGTCATTTAGAATCTTCTGCCTTATAATATATTGAGTTGATATAACACTGTGTATCTCTTTAGATAATATGTTACCTTACAACTCATATACATTTTATATCTTATTATTAATATGTTTATATAATTGAATTTTTCATAAGTGCGATTTATGAAGATATTAATGAAACAATATTAATGCAGAAAATATAATTGTGTTTTTATTATAACTAGTGAAATGACCCGTAAAATTACGGGTTTGTTTAAATGAAACAGTTTAATGATATGTTTTATGTATTAAGTAAACGTAAATGCTAAAGTTATTTAGCTTAATGACCCGTAGAATCACAGATTCCGACTAAAAAACTTGTCGTTTTTACAAACATATTGATATAATCAGTGGCGGAAGCAGGATTTTTCTTCACCGGGGGCGAAATTTTTTTTTAAAACCGTAGCAACTTTTTTGGGCAAAATACGGAGTTTTTGGGACAAAAATTGGAGGTTTTTAGGCAAAATTTTGAGGTTTTTGGATAAAATTTGAAGATTTGTGGGCAAAATTTGAAGGTTTTGGGGCAAAATTTAGAGAATTGTGGGCAAAATTTGAAGGTTTTGAAGTAAAATATGTAGGTTTTGGGGCAAATGGCTTTTGGGTTTGGGGCAAATGGCTTTTGTGTTTGGGGCAAAATAAAAAAAATCCAAATTTTTACACTAAAATTTCGAAATCGACTGGGGGCGGGCGCCACCCCTGCCCCCCCTCTAAATTCGCCCCTGGATATACTTAACTTAGTCAGAATAAATGAACTACATTCATTCTCCCACAAGTTTCTTCTAACTTTCATCACAATGATTATTTTTCTTGTCATAAAAGCTACATTACAACATTTTATTGAGACATGTATTTCGCATACATATGTAACGTAATTAATCTCATAAAGTGAACCAATATTTGAATAATAATAATATAATAATAATAAAGTTTGCTCTAAAATCGAGTATTTATATTTTTAATAATAATTATTAGTAATAATAAATGTCTCTTTAATTTAAAAAAAAAACCTAAAATACAATTATAATATGAAAGTTGTACAATATGTTTCAAAGTTTGTACATGTGTTCATGTGATGTTTTGTAAAAGATTGTACAATTTGTTTTAAAATTTGTACATATAGTCATAGGGTGTTTTATCATAAGGTTGTACATAATTTTTCAAATATTGTACATATGGTCATGAAGGTATTTTACTATAAGGTTGTACATAATGCTTTAAATATTGTACATATGGTCATAAAGGTATTTTATCATAAGGTTGTACATAATGTTCCATATATTTTTACAATTAACATGTTAATATTTTTATTTAAAATAATTAATTATTTTAATCATATTATCATGAGGAGTTTAAAATATCTTTTTCTTTAATTTTAATTTTTTTTAAACTTGAATAATCCTTATTTATGCAATAATACTGTAGAAGATAGATAGTACAAAATGATGAATTGATGATTGATATAAGTTAGATATTCATTAAATATAAAATAATGGATCGTCAATTCGTCAGACAGATTTGTTGTAATCGTTGAAAGAATTTAGCATAAAAGTAATATAGTTTGAATTAGCTTTCTTTTATAATTCAATAAGTAATAAGTAATAAGTAAAGACGTCAATGTCCACGCTTTATTAGCTTTAAAAAATCTACTTAAATACTACACAACTACAGTAAAATCGAGGCCTCCAGGGGAGGTAAAAATCAATGGCAGACTAACATTATTTTTATTTTCATTTTCACCTCTCAAGCTTTTTGTCATCTCTTTTTAGTCAAGAACACATGCTGTCAACTTGTATTATTTATTATCCCAACAAAAGGAGTAATATAGTAAATAGATAATATCGTTCTCGAAAATTTAAGTATCCAGAACGAGTTGAAAAAAGACCCTTAAACTCTAGTGAATAATATAAATTATTTAAAAAAGACCCTTAGACCCTAACGAATAATCTATTTAAAAAGAGGTTCAAATGAATGCTAGTGGACCTTGATTTCTTTTTTTCTGGGGCTTTTGCTTTTTGATTTTGGGCCTATTATATTTCGTCTTCGTTGTTTCAGTTGTGTTCCCATAGTTGTCATGTTCCTCAAATCTCTTGTCTGTATATATAAAAAAAATGGGCACCTGAAAACTTTGAGCCCCAAGCAGCCGATCACCTTATTCCCCCTCCGGACCTCCAATGAATAATACTATGGATAATGAGCTAATTTGAACAAATACATATTGATTTAATCCTTCAATCACATAAGATAAATCCTCTAATCACAAGAGGCAAAAGAACTTTACGAATCAGTATCACAATCAAAACGCCTGTGAAGTATTACAAAGGTTCACACAATATATCACTAACACTAACAAATTCAAAGTATCATGAATTTGTTGTCCCCCAGAACTACAGAATTGAATGAAACCGAATAATGAAACACACACACACACACACACACATATATACATATATATATATATATATATATATATATATATATATATATATATATATATATATATATATATATATATATATATATATATATATATATATATATATATATATATATAAAAGTTAAATTTGCATCCAGACCCCTCAAGTCTTCATTTCAGCTCCAACAATCAAGTTCCATGTTTTATGCTTTGGCCACAAAACTTCACTTTGATAAAATGACTTTAAGGTTTCTGTAGTTCTTAACTCTAAAATGAGAACGAATAAAACTAAACATAAATCATGTTAGATTGTTAACTATGAATATAATTCAATATCCCTCTTCAATTTAAACATGAAATGATGGGTAAAGTAAGTTTATCAGACAATACTTTATGTTGTGATACACTTAAATCCGTGGTAAAAATGTCACAAATATTATCACTTGAAGCTATTTGTTCAGTTTCAATTAATCCTGAACTAATTTTACTTTTACAAAATGCAAATCAACTTCAAAATACTCAATTCTTTCATGTAAAACAGGATTTTTTGCAATTTGTATAGCTGATTTATTATCATAATAAACTTTTACAGGTAAAACAGTTGTAATTTTCAAGTAAGTTGAAATCTTTAAAATCCAATAATTTCAGAGTTTACAGAAGCACGAGCTCTAAGCTCGTGCTTCTGCAGATGATCTAGACACAATGAATTGGTTCTTACTTCTCCATGAAATTAAAGTATCACAAAGAAAGACACAGAAACATGTATCAGACCTTCTCATCATACTACATTTAGCATTGTCGGAGTCAACAAAAGCAAAAACAGTCATTTCAATGCTATTCTTTATAGAGATACCATTACCTGGAGATCCTTTAAGATATCTTAAAACTCTTAAAGCAGCTTTTAAATGAGAATTTAAATGAGCATGCATATGTTGACTAAGACACTACATAGATATATAATGATATTCACTAATATTGATTAATGGAAAATTAGCAGTGGAATTATCCCTTATATTACTAAAAATATACCCATATTCCACAGGTTAATAGCAGGTTTACTTACAAGTAAACCAAATTTAGATAAAATTCCAAACAATACTTTCGTTGGCACAAAACATAACAGTCATTATTATCAAGCAGTTCAATTCCAAGAAAGTACTTAAATTTTCTAAGTCTTTAATTTTAAACTTAGTTTTCAAAAAATTCTTACAGTCATTGATAACATATTCACAGTTTTTAGTTAAGATTATATCTGCACAAACAAGCAGATATATACAGTTATCAAGGGTAACTTTAACAAACAAAGAATAATCTTTGACACTTTGTTTAAAACCATATTCAAATAAAATATCGCAAAACTTTTCATTCCATTTTCTAGGAGCTTGTTTTAAATCATATAATGATTTTACTAACTTACAAACCCTAGTATCATTTTTGTCAAAGTAACCCTCAGGAAGAGACATATACACATATTCAGTAAGATCACCATAAAGGTATGCATTATGAATGTCAATTTGACACAAAGACCAATCATTATTGCAGCAACTTTAACAGTAACCATTTTTACAGCTGGTGAGAATGTTTCATCAAAATCTTGTACTTCACTTTGATTTTAGCCTTTAGCAACAAGTCTAGCTTTATATCTATCTATCTCATTAGTAGATTTATATTCTATCCTATAAACTCACTTACATCCTATAGGTTTTCTTTCTAAAGGTAAATTAATCAAAACCCATGTATTATTTATGTTTAAGGCTTCTATTTCCTCATTCATAACATTAACCCAGTTCTGATCTTGATATGCATCATGGAATGTTTTTGTATGGGCTTTTAGTTTAATGTTTTTATTCAGTGGATGTGGTTATTGGCAAGAACTCGCCGTAGGAAGAAATTCCAATATGCTGCACTTCTTCAAATTTAATCAAACCGAAACCGATCGATAATTTTTAATTCTCTTAGGTGGCCCAACCAACCGACCGATCGAGTTGGGATTTGACTTCTTTTGTTAGGAAGACTAGCGAATTTTTCTTACTTCTCTTTCCATAAAAACCCCCTCCTCAGAGGAGAGCATAAGCTCTAGGATGAGTATGTCCTGAATTACCGGATTCATTCTCATCTTGATCCACGAGGGCTTGTCGGAATATGTTTGGCTGTTCAATAGCCAATTCCATTTCGGTTCATTTTAGACCCTTTCTCTTTCTAGCGTATAGAATAGGAATATGTGAAGGTAAAATAGTTGTTCGATCTCCATTGTGAGTTCCTTGGTGTGGAGAGATCTCTGCCTTATAAAAAAAAAAGAGCTCGTAGGCCTTATTCTGCATATCAAAGAGCGACTTAATTCGTCATTTATTCGAAATAATATTCACTTTTTTTTTTTTGGCTAAAAATTCAGTTGTATTTAAAACATTCCAAACCTTGTCATCAAAGATATAACTTTGCCCATTACAAAAGCTAGTCACTATTAGCCCATTTTAAATATGGGTCAAGACTAGGAAACAAAATACAAATTACATACTTGATAACTAGCTTATAATAACAGAAAAATAACCAAAGCTAGCAGACTTTTGAATTAGCTAGCGAGATGGTTGCTTAAAGTAGAGCTCACAGATTTTAATATTCACTTTACTCAGCTTAAAACACTGTGCCATAAATTCAAGAACTGTCATCCATTACAAAAGACCTTCCTCCGAGTGGATATGTGGAAGTACGTTATGATGATCCAGAGAAACGTGTGATTTCTGAACCCATTGAGATGACTTAATAATTACGCTATTTCGATTCTGCTAATCTTTGAGAGACGTGAACAATAGAAGTTTTGAAAGTTGAATGTATACAATAAAAATTTGGTGAAAGTTCAATTTTCCTTATAATATAATCCATTATGTTTAATGTTTATAAAAACACTATTTTTTTTTTTTTTTTTTACAGAATTTATTAAATTTAACGAATAATGGAGTAATAATTTGAGAAAGTATAATAGATAAACCGAAAAATACACACTCTACTAGTTCTATCTCATAACAAGAAAATATACCTCCGGATAAGATAAAAAATCATCAATGGCGTCACCGGCAGCAGCAAGTTTATCATGGAACTCGTCTTCATGGCTCAACAACAACCGCACTTTAACAGCAACCACCAACGAACCCATCAAAATTTCCGATAAATCTTCAGCCTTTCTTATTTTTGCTCAAAAGAAAGCCAAGAAAACACGCAAGGTACAATTCAAATTACTCACATTTTCATCAAATTCAAGTGCTTTTTTTTATAGGCTTATGTTAATTATGATAGTGTTAAGTTAATTTGTGGTTACTTTTGTTGGAATTTGTAGATAATCTTGATTGAGGATGTAACTGATGTTGGAAAGAAAGGGCAGCTTTTGGATGTGAAAGCTGGGTTTTACAGAAACTATTTGCACCCATCTGGGAAAGCTCGGATTGTTACTCCTGTTCTTCTCAAGTAATGTACTAATTTTAGTTGATTTTATTGATTAATCTGAGTTAATAAAGTTAATTTTGAGTAGGGTTAAATGGGTTAATTAGTTATATTGTATGATGCATGCCAACCGTTTGTGAAAATGCCACATAGAAAGATTGTTTGGGTTTTTTTGAGTATTCAATTTGTTAAACTCTCCTGAAAAAGTAATGTGGGAATGTGATGGTAAATGACATATTATTATCGTTGATTACAACGGAATTTTGTATCAAACGTTACCATTTTCGTGATCGTGTATGTATTACACATCATAAAATTCGTTAGTGTAGGTACCCGATCACCTCTTAATTGGGTGAATTGATTTTTGAACGACGCGCAACCATATACGATGCCACATCATCACCACATCATTTTAACGGTTTAAATGCTGCCACATCTCGGTTTACTAATTATAGGATGTAATAAAATACATACAATAGCAAGGTTTTGGATAGCTTCTGGTTTTATATCGATACTTATAGTAACCAAGATAGTTAAGTTGGATAACTTCTGGCGTAATTATCAATAGATTACGTCACAATACATTATATTAGATTTTACATTACATTACATTACATTACATTTATTCACATTATGTCTTATAAGAAAAACAAAACTCCTAAAGTTATAGGTGTTACTGATATCTTTGTAAGTTTACTGATTTTGTTATAGTTTTTCCCCCATTGAATTCGTTATGTCGAAAATACTTCACATGCTTGTACCTAGATCCCATATGAGTGGATAAAGTAATTTGTAATGTCTAAATATAAAAGCAATTTTCATTTTCCGACATTTATTTATTTATTTTGCTCTTTCTCCAGGGAAATGAAGGTTGAAGAAGAAAGAATTGAGGCTGAAAAACAACGCGTATTTACAAGTTCCCTTTAAACCATACCCTTGTTTCTCACATGAAGAAATATTGTTAATATGTTATCTACATATAGAATTCTTAAGTGCTATATACTTTTTGGTAATATTGGGCTAATTATATATTTGTTTATCAGGTAAAAGAAGAGGCTCTGCAACTTGCTCGAATTTTTGAAACTGTAGGAGCTTTCAAGGTGAAACGTAAAGGAGGGAAAGGAAAACAAATTTTTGGAAGGTATGCATTATATCTATTTTTACCTCGATAAATAATATGCTTATACGCAGTTCCTTTATAAACTGAATACTAACACTACTTATTACTTGCAGTGTTACTGCTCAAGATCTTGTTGACATAATTAAGGCACAACTTCAAAGGTAATCTTCTTAAAAGTTGCTTAGTTTTACTAAGGTATTTATGTATTTATATCTGTATTAAGGTAACCTTACGCGGTTGAAAAGATGGCCTAGCAGCTTTTTTTTCTTGACTTTGACCATGTTCTTTTTTTTTTTCTTGATGTGAATTCAGTGTCTGAAAACTTGTTAAACTTGGGAAATTATAGTAAATAAAAATTAAACTGTACGCCTTCTTGTTAGTGCAATGTAAGTGTGCGACAAAACAGAAATCAACAAAGTTAATCATATTTTAACAATTTGTTCTTATTCACAATTGAATCATGAGTTATAAGAGGTATCTTTTTTATTGCTTAAAGTTTAGTTATGAGTGTTAATGTTCATACTTATAGGGATATCGACAAAAGAATTGTTTCTCTACCAGAGATCCGAGAAACAGGAGAGTATATTGCAGAGCTAAAACTTCATCCTGACGTTAGCGCTCAAGTAAGGTTGAATGTATTTGCCAACTAAGAGAATATACTTCAAGGTACGTAATACGTTTATGAATCTATCCATTTTAATTTTATATCACTGTTTGTTTATTAAATGTAATTTTGTCTATTGTAGTGTAATAATGTGGTTCTAAGAGGAACACATTGTTAGGTAAAATACCAGTTGTTAGTTTATATGCTAGAAATGGGCCATTGTATCTTGTGTTCTATAACATACATATATATTTTCACTATTATGCATATGTAGGCTAGGATGTAACTGGTTCCCCTATGAAAAAAGTACTTATTTTGTTTCAAATTTTTTGTGTATGCAGGATGAAAAATATGTGAAAAATAGTCTTAGAAATTGCAGATATAGCTGCCCTTGTTCAAGATCCAGTATTTTTTTTATTTGTTTTGTGTTATGTTCTCACAATATAACATTGGTATGTATGTACATACCCTTGGCTTTAAATTGGTCATTTTGTTAATTAGTTCACTCTAGTGAAACTCCAGAAACACTCATATATTTCTTATATATTATTATTAATACTAATATATATATATATATATATATATATATATATATATATATATATATATATATATATATATATATATATATATATATATATATATATATATAGGGTCAGGATCAATGGGGAAGTAACCAATCGGGGGGAAGCAAAAAAAATTTGTTTTCGTTTTTTTTGAATTTTTTTTTTTCCGGCATCAAGATCACACGAAAATATGAATATTTAGAAGAGACACTTCGTGATGAATGTTATTATTTAGGCGGGAAAACGATCGACAAAAATAACATTCAAGATAATATTGTTCGTGAAGAATATGAACGTTTTTTTTTCATGTTTTGTGAAGTAAAATTTAGCCCGATTTAGAGTTTAGGGTTTAGGGTTTAGGGTTTGGTGTTTTGGGTTTATTCCATAAACCCAAAACACCAACCCTAAACCCTAAAGTCTAAACCGTTCGTGTTAAAAACTCAATCTAAATCCTAAATCTAAACCCTAAATCTAAACCCTAAACCCTAAATTTCTAAACCCTAATATCTAAACCCTATAAACCCTAATATCTAAACCCTAATATCTAAAACCCAATAGCTAAAACCTCAAAATACGCTCGAAAAACACGATAATTGTTATATATTACTTCTTCGAGCGTTTTCCCGCCAAAATAAAAACATTTATCACAAAGTGTCTCTACTAAATGTTCATATTTTCATTTCATCTATAATGTTCGTGAACAAAGTTTTTTCAAAAAACGAAAAAAAAGTTTTTGCTTCCCCCCGAATGGTTACTTCCCTTTTGATCCTACCACTATATATATATATATATATATATATATATATATATATATATATATATATATATATATATATATATATATATATATATATATATATATATATATATATATATATATATATATATATATATGGGCAGGATCAATGAGGAAGTAACCAATTGGGGGTAGCGGGGGAAGCAAAATCTTTTTTTTTAATATATATATATATATATATATATATATATATATATATATATATATATATATATATATATATATATATATATGGGCAGGATCAATGGGGAAGTAACCAATTGGGGGTAGCGGGGGAAGCAAAATTTTTTTTTTTAAATATATATATATATATTTTTCACAAATTTTTTTTTTTAATTTTCGTTTTTTAAAAAAACTTTGTTCACGAACATTATAGATTAGATGAAAATATGAACATTTAAAAAGACACTTTGTGATGAATGTCATCTTGTATCGTTTTGGAAGGATTAATCGGCAATTCGGGGATTAATCGGAGATTAATCGGATTGTAATGTATACATTTATATCTTAAATTTTAAAACTTATATGTGTAACTATAAAAAAACCATAAATATAAAGATAATTTTTAACATAATTGTCTAAAATTGTTCATTTTGCTTCAAAACTATAGAAGTCTCGTTTAAATTCATGTTAAAATGTTAACCATTTTTTACTTTGACTGACTTTGATTACAAAATTCGATTTTGATCCATCAATTGACGTTGACCGTTTAATTAAACGGATTTTTGAAAATCGGAACGGATTGCTACTGAAAATGATTAATCGAAGATTAATCGGCGAGTAATCAGGTTTTTTACAACACTGACTATAAGCATACGAATATAACAAACTACAAAATAAAAAGAAATACAACAATAAGTAGCATGGAACCGAACTAAAGGACTCAAATGTCCTTAATGAAGATGCCGGATTTTGTCATATCAGCACCTTGAACCACTCTATCTTTTCGCTTTTGCGGTTTCTTGTTCTTAATCGGATGATGCAGGATTTCACTAGAATTAATAGGGTTAAACGTTACCGGTTCACTTTCGGCCATACAAGTCATCATTGATTTTGTATGTATATCTATAATACATATAGATATACTTATGGATTTTGTATCACCATTTAAACCAATCATTCAACTTTTGGATCATGACTTCATGAGTAAAGAAGGTCCATTACCTTTTAAAACCAGACATTTCTGTTTAAGGTAAAGCTACCAAAAACCAGAGACCTCAAGGTTTATCAGAATGTTGGTACAGCTTTTGAGGCCCAATTTGCACAAACATAACCTTAATAAGGAGTACTATATTTTTTGAAGACCTCTAAAATAAAGTAATGGAAATGATATGATGTTATTCTTCAAATTAAGGTCACAAGTATAATGCAACTTTTTTTATCTAATAAAATAGGTTCATTAAAGGTTACTAGACTACTTAATATCGATAACACCTATGACTGACTGTCTAATAAAATAGGTTCATTCGTGGTTGCTAGACCACTTAATATCGAACACATATGACTGAACCATTTAACACGTACATCAGTGTTGCATCAACATTAAGACTGAATGACTGATAAAACTAAGGCGTTGTTTGTTTTCTAAGATGTTTTTGTGTGAATATTTGCTAATCATATCTGTAAAGAAGATGTGACCTAATTGTCTACGGTAAAAACGTCTGTCAGTGCTAAGACACAATAAAATCTGCAGACTGAAAAACTAGCAACACATAAATTATGTTTATAGTCAAAAACATACAATTATATGGACCCACAAATACATATAAAAATTATGTACCTACTTGAGGCACAAGACAAATTCATTGAAGACAGAACCATGCCTAATGGTCTTGTCCTGGGGACTAAGTGCAAGACGGGGAAGTATACTCGTAAGAAAGTGGTCTTAGTATAATGTGGAGGCTAGGCTCTTGAGTTAATGAAATTTTTTAGAGAAAATTACTAAAATAATCAAATGTCTATTTTCCTCTCTCAAATATAGACATTGCAAATACAGACACAAGAAAATGATAGTGAAAACTGCAAACAGAAGATAACCAATAAAATAGACACATTGCAATGGCCTTTTTCGCGGTTTAAGCATTCGCTCCTCCTGCGGTTTATTTTTCTATTTTCTTGAATGTATAAAACACAAAGTACCATTGCTACGAGTCTTTAATTTATTGGTTGTCATCTGTTTGCGATTTTCGCTATCATTTGTAGCGAATTTTGTGTGCAGATTTATAAATATGTATTTGATAGTGTCTATATTCGAGAGAAGTAGTCATTTAATTTATTTATTAATTTTTTCAGTTCACTATTGTCTCTTGAAACTCCCAAAAGTAGTAGTTCACTATTAGTATTAGTATATATATTTAGTGTATTCACATAAAAAGAATTGGTCTATAATAGACTCCGAATCATTTGATTTATTGTAGTAGTCGATGATAAAGTCTAATCATTTCTTTATAACTTGAATGATTAGAAATATATTTTTATACTAGCCTTATCATTGAGATAACAGGTAGAAAATATAAAATAAATCCACATTTCCTTAGCCTCTTTAATAACCCAAAGTGTCAAAAATCAATGTATATATGAAATTAAATAAATTTAGTAGCCATTAGAAAAACAAGGTTAAGAGTAGTATCAAAGGTATCAATGGATTGTGTTTGTTTTGAATAGCTTGTACCAATGGTTATAGTAGTTTAATTGCAATTGCTTGTATCAAATGTCATTAGAAATGGTTTTAATTGAAGCTTTATGTTAATAAGATCGTATATCTTTTTTTTTTGTTTTTTTTCTTTATTTGAAAAGCAACATTTTATTATATACTATTTTAGCAATTACACAAGGATGCTAACGAGAGCATCAAAAAATGTTCACACCATACAACCCAAATGCTAGCTAGAGTTACATTAAGATGTCGAGTAGGCAACCTATTACAAATGATTTATGATTTCTAATGAAAATGATAATCTGAAAATGTTTATTGATAATTGATTCAGTTATTTCAAACTGAGAAGTGTTTTACAAATAAGAGCTTAAGTGTGTTTTATACACTTAAGAATCTAACAGCTATATTTAGTCTAGAGAATGGGACTAATTATAAAATATATGTGGAAACACTAATCTAGATGAAGTGTGCAGGGACATAAACGTTTTTTGTTGAGCATGCTTCTACTTGCAGGGACTTTCTCACTCTTCCAGGTGCTTTATCTCTTATTTTATATTATTTAACACTCCCCCTCAAGTTGAATAGTGGGATTCCCAATATTCAACTTGACAAGAACATCGCTGAAGAGTCTTCCATTTACTGACTTTGTTAGGATGTCGGCCAATTGGTCCTCTGATCTGACGTGTGGTAAAGAAATAATTTCGGCATCCAGTTTTTCTCTGATGAAATGTCTGTCCACTTCAACATGTTTTGTTCGATCATGTTGAACTGGATTTTCTGAGATAGCTATTGCAGCTTCATTGTCGCACATAATCTGAATAGCTTTTTTTGGTTGGAATCCAACTTCTGTTAGTAACTTTTTAATCCATAAGGCTTCAACTACTCCCTTTGCTATCCCTCTGAATTCGGACTCGGCACTTGAGAGTGAAACCACCTTTTGTTTCTTACTTCTCCATGCAACTAGATTTCCTCCTACAAGAGTGAAGAATCCTGAGGTAGACCTTCTATCTCCTTTTTCTCCAGCCCAACTAGCATCTGTATAAATTTTGGTTTCTAAGTGACCATTCTTCCTGAAGACAACTCCATGATCTGCCGTTTTCTTTAAATATCTGATGATTCTGATTACGACTTCCATATGATGAACTTGTGGTTGATGCATGAATTGACTTACGACCCCAACTGCGTGTGCTATATCTGGTCGAGTGTGAGCAAGGTAGATGAGTTTTCCTACAAGTCTTTGATATCGCCCTTTATCAGCAAGCTCGGCTTTGTCTTCCATGTATATCTTTTGGTTTGGAATCATAGGAGTATCGGCTGGTTTGCAATCAACCATCCCTGTTTCTGCAAGAAAATCAAGGACATATTTCTTTTGACAGATAAATATCCCCTGTTGAGATCGTAATACTTCAATCCCTAAAAAGTATTTAAGTCTCCCCAAATCTTTCATTTCAAATTCATTAAATAAGTTTGTTTTAAGTTTTGAGATTTCTTCTTTATCATTTCCGGTAATTATCATGTCATCAACGTAAATAATTAAACATGTAAAAAGGTTTTTCTTCGTTTAAGAAATTGAGTATGATCAGAATTACTTTGTTTAAAACCATAGTTTTTCATAGCTAAAGTGAATCTCCCAAACCAAGCCCGTGGGGATTGTTTTAACCCATATAACGCCCTTTTAAGTCGACAAACTTCCCTGTTTTTGAAGTTGTTGGTAAATCCCGGTGGTGCTTCCATATAGACTTCTTCCTTTAATTCGCCATGTAGAAAAGCATTCTTCACATCAAATTGGTGAAGTGGCCAATCTTCATTTGCAGCGATAGAGAAGAGAACTCTAATGGTATCAATCTTTGCAACTGGTGAGAAAGTTTCGGAATAATCGATCCCATATGTCTGAGTGTACCCTTTTGCAACCAGTCGAGCTTTATATCTTTCAATAGTACCATCTGGTTTATGTTTTATTGTAAATACCCATCGACATCCCACTGGTTTTTTTCCTTGAGGCAAGACACATTTTTTCCACGTGTTATTATCATTCAAGGCTTTCATTTCAACTTCCATTACTTTGCTCCAGTTTTTTGATTTTAGAGCTTGTTCGACGGAAGTTGGAATGTTTTCAGAGTAAATTGCGGAATTAAATTGATGAGCTTCTTTCGACAGATTTCCTTGTGCTATATTAGCCATAGGATATCTAGATCTTTGCGCCTCTTTTTCTGGTGAGTATCGTTTCGGTGGAACACCTCTATTGGCTCTTTGAGGAAGGACATATCGCTGGGTGAGTTCATCGGAATTTTGTTCAACTTGGGTTTGATTATCATTATTTGAGGTGGTGTCAGTGGTTTCTATAGGTTCATGGTTTGGTATTGATTCGGGTTCAATTGGCTCATGGTTTGGTATTGGTTCGGTGTCTGGTATTGGTTCGGGGTTAATTGGCTCGGGGTTTAGTGGTTGAGGTGGTACCCATGTCATCCAACTTAGAGTGTCATTACTCTCACTCTCCCCCTCACTCGTGAGTTGGGTGTTATTGTAAAAGTATTCAGTTTCAATAAAATCACAGTTGTGATGACCCGGAAATTTCTGACCAAATTTAAACTTAATCTTTGTATGATTAACATTTTCGACACGATAAGCAAAGTCTGTAAAACTGAATCTCAAAATTTTTGAACTACTTTTATATATTTAAATACCTTTCGGTTGTTTTCGACGATTCGCGAACAATTATATGTAAATAAATACATATATACTATAACTTGAAAAGGTAACAATGTATTAATTATTTGATACCGTACATTAAACTTATTGGTTTAAATATCTATTTGAATATATATGATAAGTTGAAATATTTATTATTAAAATTTATTTATAAATAACTTCCAATGTGTATTTAAAAACTGATTTATATATATTAAAAAGATATATACATATATATAATTTTAAGTTATTTAGTAAACGATAGTAACATTTTCAAATTGCTACAGTACCCAAAATGCTACAGTGTTTTTGAAAATCACTATTTGCTACAGTGAAATTGACTTTGCTACAGTGAATTGCTACAGTAAAAATTGACTTTGCTACAGTAACTTTGCTACAGTGGTATATTTTATGGATGATTTAAGACTATATTTTGACAAAGGTACGATTCACGAAACGTAAAGTACAAGTTTTCTCAGCGTACGAAAGGGCGTTCGAAAAACCGGAACCGGGACATAAGTCGAGTGACAACGTACGACTTATCGGAACAAAAATTACAAGTCAACTATGCACGTGAATTTAATATAATATATAATTAATTAATTTAAATTATATATATTATATTTATATTTTATTATGTCGACAAATGTTAGGACAAAAACAATGTGAGCTGTCCCTGGTCCTCATGCGAGTCGCATGGCCAGAAGGCCATTTCCATGCGAGTCGCATGACTCCAGATTTCAGGCCAGGTTCTATAAATTGCAACATTTTCTGCCGAGTAAAGAAAGAAAAAAAAACACACACATACATATTACTCCGTATTTATTTTATTTATTATTTATATTATTATTATTATTATTATTATTATTATTAATAAGATTATTATTAATCTTATTATTTTTTTTATTATTAGTGTTATTATTTTTGCGATACAAAAATAATAATGTACATCAAATATTACGACGGAGTGCTGTCCAAGTAATTTTCAAAATGAGTTTTCGAGCAAGCTAGAGCTAAGGAAATTATGGGTTATTGCCAAGGAGGTTATGGGTAATGTTCGGGGGTATTTTTTGTGAATCAAACCTCGTGTTTATCATCTCAGATGCGTCTACGTGCTTTCCTGCAATATTGTATATCAATATTAAACAGTGAGTTTCATATGATCCCTTTTACTCAATACATTTTTGGGCTGAGAATACATGCGACTGTTTATAAATACTAAAAATACTAGATTTATATGCGTGAGTTTCATTTGCTCCCATTTTAATTGCTTTTGCAATATATATTTTTGGGCTGAGAATACATGCGCAGTTTTATAAACTGTTTTACTAAATGGATACAAATACTAAAACTGATTTTGTGTGAGTTTCATATGATCCCTTTTACTCAATATATTTTTGGGCTGAGAATACATGCGACTGTTTATAAATACTAAAAATACTAGATTTATATGCGTGAGTTTCATTTGCTTCCTTTTTAATTGCTTTTGCAATCTATATTTTTGGGCTGAGAATACATGCACTTTATTTTAAACGCAATGGATACAAGTACATACTAAATTCTACACCGAGTTTGAACCGAAAATCCCTTAGCTTTGGTAACTAGTAACCGCCGGTTATAAGAACTGGTGGGCGCGAGTAGTTATATATGGATCCATAGGGCTTGATATCCCCGTCCGAGCTAGAGCACTAGCCTTTTAACGGACGTATGCTATTTGAGAAGCGTACACGTTGGTTTGCGTGTATTATTAAGATGATTATACAAAGGGTACAAATTATATATACGTTAAGTTTAGTTACCAGGGTGCTCAATTTCGTAGAATATTTTGATAAACGTTTCTGGATGAAACAACTGAAATCTTGTGATCCACCTTTATATGCAGATTATACGAAACATTAAAACTATGAACTCACCAACCTATGTGTTGACACTTTTTAGCATGTTTATTCTCAGGTTTCCTAGAAGTCTTCCGCTGTTTGCTTAGATGTTAGACAAGCTATGTGCATGGAGTTTTACATGACATATTTTTCAAGGAAACGTTGCATTCACCAAATCATCACCATGTATCTTATTTTGACTGCATTGTCAACGGAAGTACTATTGTAAACTATTATTTATGGTGATTGTCTATATGTAGAAATCATCAGATGTCGAAAACCTTTGATTTAAATATTCATTTATGGTATGCCTTTTCAAAAGAATGCAATGTTTATAAAACGTATCATATAGAAGTCAAATACCTCGCAATGAAATCAATGAATGACGTGTTCGTCCATATGGATTTGGAGCGATCGTCACAACAGTTCATTGTAGTAATGATTGTTCATCTTTTTGGATTATAACATCGATAGCCTTTTTGGTTTACACCATATCCCACCATAACACATTTCTCGGCACATGGATCTAGTTTTGTACGGTCATGCTTTGGAATGTGAACGAAGACCGAACACCCAAAAACTCTAGGTTCAAGATTAAGTGAGGACGGGAGCGTAAAAGATTGAGACAAGACATCCCTAGGGGTTTTTGTGCCAAGAACTTTAGTAGGTAACCGATTTATGAGGTAGGTTGCAGTAGCAAGTGCTTCAAGCCAGAAACTTTTTGGAACCTTGGACTCAATTATTAAAGCTCTAGTCATTTCTAGGAGTATCCGATTTTTTCGTTCGGCTACACCGTTTTGTTCCGGGGTATGAGCACATGTTGTTTGATGAATAATCCCTTTTTCTTCGCAAAAAAGTTTCATTGATGTGTTAACGAATTCTCCCCCGTTATCTGACCTCAGGATTTGTATATTTTTGTGAAATTGGGTTTGAATCATTTTATAAAAGTGACAAAATTTTTCAAAAACCTCTGATTTGTTTGTTAAAAAATAGATCCATGTCATCCGAGTGCAATCATCAATAAAGCTAACGAAATATCTAAAGTTTTCCCCCCATTAATTGGAGCGGGCCCCCATACATCCGAATGAATTAAAGCAAAAGGTGCATCCTTTCTAGTATTAGAAAGTTTAAACGTACTTCTATGGCTCTTTGCCAAAATACAAGTTTCACAATTTAAATTAACATTAGAAGGAAATAAACTAGGAAATAAAAAACGTAGATAGCCAACAGATGGGTGTCCCAATCTTCGATGCCATAACCAGGCTTCCCTCGTAGGTGTTCCGTGAGAAAGTAACACGGTGCCATCTTGGGAAACCTCGTCAATAAAATATAGCCCCCCTTTTTCAGTGCCACGTCCAATCACTAGTCCCGTCCGGATATCCTGCAAGATGCAGAATGTTGGGTACATTAGGACTTTACAATTTAGTTCTTTTGTTACATGACTTACCGATAACAGCTTATGAGACAAAGCTAGAATATATAGACAATTAGGTAGTTTAATCGTAGGTGAAATTTCAATAGTACCGCCACTTTCAACTTGAATAATCTCACCATTAGCAGTTTGGATTTTACCCTTTTTAGGTTTAGTTTTAAAAATGATATCATTTTTATCAAACGTCATAGTGTCAGTGGCCCCACAATCAAGTACCCATGATTTAGTTTTAAAAACTTTTGAGGCTACATTTGCTTCGGATTGAGACACCTCATCACCTTTTATTTTAGTCAACGCGGAGTAACTATTATAGCAAGGAATAGTGGGTTCGGGTCCATGTAAATTACTAGTCTTATGGCTTCTATTAGGAACCTTTATTTTTGAGTTCACTAAACTTTTATCCTTAAGCCCATTATTTGATTTATTAATTAGTTTGGACTTAACATGCCCATTTCCTTTATTCCCTCTTGGATCCGTTTTTCTACAGTATGCTATCTTATCCGTTGGTGAACAAAGATTTTTATATGATCCTCTTATATTCCCTAGGTCATTCACGTGGTGGTTTTTACTTTTTCCTATATACCTTTTGTGAACCACTTTATCTTTTACTCTTATATTTAATAGATTATTCACGTGATGGTTTTTTATTTTTTCTGTACACCTATCGTTATCGTGAACCACTCTATCTCCTAGATATTGCTTGTGAATAAAATTTCTCTGCCCTAGATTGAGATTCGTTCTATCTATGTTGTTATCATCGAATAAAGAGGGAAAGGGTTTTGAAAACTTACCTTGTTCAGCTTTAGCAGCCACGCCTCCAAATCCGATTTCTGGTTCAGTGGTGGTTGGTGGTGGTTCAGCTACTGCCGCCGCTCCTTTTGCCGGTTTTACCCACCATTCAGGAAATCCTTTGATCTCAAAGCATTGTTCTCTAGTATGCCTCTTTTTCCCACACTTGGTGCAAACTAATTTTGATTTATCAATTTTAGGATACGATTTGTTCCGGTGAGGATAAGGATTGGCGGTTTGCCCTAGTTGTTCTGATTTGTTAGCTGCAACGAGACCCGATGCAATCCCTTGATGGCTTGACTCGTTTTTGGCTTGCCCAAGGATATGCCGGTGAGCCACCTCCTTCCTCACGGTTGCATATGCTTCTTCCGGTGTCGGTAACGGATCTAACCTTAAAAGCTCTCTCTTAATCGTATCATAATTTTGATCAAGAGCGTTAAGAAACTGAAAAAGTTTCTGTTCTGTTCTGATTTTGGTGTATATAACGATGTCAGTAGCACATTTCATTGGGTTTGGATCTCGCCTGTCGATTTCCCCCCAAATACCCTGCATCGTGATCCATAAGTCTTCCAGTGACTGATCTTTTTGTTTGATGTCATTGGCTTTTACATGTAGGTCAAAGTTTTGAAGTTTATCTTTTCCACTGCTATATGTAACCACCAGTGCATCCCAAAGGGCTTTTGCTGTGGGGTACTCGGTCAGGTTGCTGGCCAAAGTGGGTTCAATATTTTGTATGAGCCATGAGAACACGACTAAATCGTCCTGTTCCCATTGTTCATACCCTTCTTCACTTGTTTCTGGGGCAACAGTGGTTAAGTGGTTAAGGAGAGATTTTGATTTTCCTCCTAATGCAACTTTAATCATCCTTGCCCATAACGCATAATTTTGATTGTTAAGGGCAAGGTTTATTTTCAGGCTATCAGAAAGTTTTGAGTGGGATTGAAGGTTGTTTTTGAGAAGGTTGCTTAACTGAGTTGCTAAGTCTTGATTCGTTGAGTTGACCGATTGGTCATGGCTGCTGTCTTCAGTTGACATTGTAACCACCAATCAATTAACCAACACAAGGTAGATGATTGAAGCTAAAAAATGAGTGTAATGATCCAAGATCTACACCATTAGCTCTGATACCATGATTTCTAATGAAAATGATAATCTGAAAATGTTTATTGATAATTGATTCAGTTATTTCAAACTGAGAAGTGTTTTACAAATAAGAGCTTAAGTGTGTTTTATACACTTAAGAATCTAACAGCTATATTTAGTCTAGAGAATGGGACTAATTATAAAATATATGTGGAAACACTACTCTAGATGAAGTGTGCAGGGACATAAACGTTTTTTGTTGAGCATGCTTCTACTTGCAGGGACTTTCTCACTCTTCCAGGTGCTTTATCTCTTATTTTATATTATTTAACAATTTAAACTATGAAATTGCACTTCTCGGATCGGCTAACCACAAATGCCATTCAATCTTTTTCTTAATTCTCTTCGCAATCCAATCAAATGTTTTTACTTGAATCTCATTTAAAGCTACCGGCGGGTTCCAAGATTTGTTCTTGAAGACCTTTTGGTTCCGGTTTTTGCAAATGAGATATGCACACGACCACTCGACCGCTTGCCAAATTTGTTTCCCGATATCCGAAGTGAGATGATTTGAATCGCCAAGAAATGCTTCGCTAGTACTCAAATTTGCCACATTACCCAATCCCCCCCAATTATAAACTTTGACCCAAATATCATATACATGATTGCACAAGATAAACGCATGATCCAAGGACTCGATCTCGTCATTGCAAAGAGGGCATAAAACCGAATTAAGGTCTATACCTCTCTTATCAAGTTCCGATAAAATATGTAGTCTTCTCTTCCGTAGAAGCCAAATGAAAATTTCGGCTTTCTTTGGAACCAAGTTTTTTCTCAAGGATTCACAAGAGTTTGTCCCAATAGATAGCAATTTTGCATCGATAATGGATATAAGCTTTTTGGTGGAGAACAATCCACTGTACCCAAATTGCCACGCCCATGTATCAATTTTTTCACTATCAATCAGGACCAACCTAATTAAGGAATTGATCTCCTGCAGTTCGTCTCCCACTCTGCCCGAAGGGGCTCTGACCCAGCAAGCCGCGACCGTTGAAGCAGCTCCATCCCAGTTGATTTGTCCCACACCAGTGCCTGAGGATTCGGATCTAATCTAAATAATCTCGAAAATTTGTCTTTTAACACAACTCCATTGAGCCAAGAATCGCACCAAAAGAGAGTAGAAGCACTGTTCCCTATTTTCCTGAAAAATGATTCCTTAAATTGAATTTCCAAGTTGCTCAGATCATCTAATTAAATCGTATATCTAATTAAGCAAACCGTAACAGGTTTGCATCATTTATAATTTAACGGATCGTCTAAGTCGTTATTAATTTTAATTTATGTTTTCGAGAAGAAAAAAAAAACAAATTTAGTTTCAATTAAGTATCAAGGAATTTAGGAAACCATGGAAACTCACGCAATAGTCCATGCGTAACCCATTCGTCATAACGTGTACTTAACTATCACTTTAACAAATTAATTTATATTATGTTTAAAATTTATACATTCTGTGTTCTAATATATATATTAAATAGATTTTTATTTTAATTTATCTTATCTTAAGATAAATTCCGTAACTATTTATAAAATTAGCTAATCAACTATAAAACTACATTCTTAGTTACATTTTTCTCATAAAGGATGTATATATAAAATAAAAGTCAGAAACTTTTCAACTTTATTTAAAAAGATATATCTAATACTAATGAGACACTTATTTTGAAATTACTTCAAATATTTATTCAGCAAATTGTTTTATACACTTTTAATGATACTCGTAAAAATATTTTACGCCATAAATTTTATTGGTATAACAGGATACCATTCCTAAGACTACAGGGTGTCCGTAGTCCATTTCGGTGTCCATTTTTCAGTGTCGAAAATGGAACCTGAAATTGACTGACAGTGACATGGGTGGAGATGTCCACAGTGTCAATTTCAGTGTCATTTTTTATTTTTTATTTTTTAATTGAGTTTTAATATTTTATTTAAATTAATTTCATATAATAAAAACAAAATACTAAATTGAAATTCATAAAATAAACTACATTACATTTATTAAAATTCCTAAAATAAACTAGATTACATTTATTCAAAACATTCATAAAATAAACTAGATAACGTAATAAGTCGTCTCATAAAATTCATAAGTTGTCTCGAATCTCATAAATGTTCAACCAAATCAGATCGTAAGCTTTCATGCACTTCTCTATCACGTAACTCCCTTTTTCTTCTTGCACGAGCGTCGCACCTCTCGATCCAAGTTCGTTGTATATGTTGAACCGGCTCAACTACCCAATCATTCTCAGCAAGGTTGTAACCAGTGTCTTTGATGATGTTATGTATTACGATGCATGTGTACATAAGTTGTCTCATTAGATTCACCTTGTAAGCTCGTGTGGGTTGTTGAAGAATATGTCAACGACCGTGTAGAATCCCAAAAGTTCTTTCAACATCTTTGTGAGCACCCGCTTGTTTCCTTGTAAAGTAAGAACATTTTTCGTCAACGGCAATTGAAAATCCCTTAACAAATGCGGCTCATGTTGGATAAATACCGTCAGCTAAATATTACTGTAACAACCCAACCCGTTAACCAACCAAAAACGCGGAAAAAAAAATTAAAACTGAACAGAGCTGTCCAGATGGGGTGCGCGGCGCGCACCCACACCTGTGCGCGGCGCGCACAGGGCCTGGCAGCCCGCTGTCCACTTTTTCCAATTTTCGCAAAAAGATCTCTTGCTTCCCGACACTTTTAGACCAAACGCTCTTCACAACAATTTACATTAGTTAAAACTAACACGTTCCAATAATAAAATGAGTTTTACGAGACCGGGGCCACATCGGCCGTTTTACGACTTTCGTACAAAATACAAGTTTTCAACTACATGATTTTTAACACAAAATAAGGACCGATCATGGCGATTGGGGATATGCTACCCAATCCAAAAGCAAGATCTTCTAAAACAACTATGCGAGTCCACTAGTCCACACGCTTACCCGAGTCACCGTCTCCAAGCAAATCTATAAAAATGTAAACAACGAGAGGGTAAGCTAACGCTTAGTGAGTGAAAATATACTACATACATATATATGCATAAAATGGACACGCCACATAAATAAACAAATACCGCATACCGAAGCATCCATGTATAAGGCAACTACACTAAGCATACCGTACGATCACTAAGCAACAAGCTAAATATGCATCAACAAACATAAGTTCACCAACGACGATGTGAACAACGCCAAGAAGCTACACCCGGAGGGTTAGCTACATCACGACGGTAAAACAATATATATATATATATATATATATATATATATATATATATATATATATATATATATATATATATATATATATATATATATATATATATATATATATATATAACAATATATAAACGAATAAGGTTAACCCCTTAACCCATTACCGAATACCAAACACCACAATGAAGATTGACCGAACAACCCGAGCCTTAGTGAATTCGCACAACCCGATATTCACTTCTTCACCAATTCAACAACCGAGGTTGGCCGAACTACCCGAGCCTTAGTGAATTCGCACAACCCGAGATTCACTACCTCATCAACAAGATGACCGAACAACCCGAGTCATCATGAATCCGCACTACCCGAGATTCACTTCTCAACATCAAACCCATGGTCACGGGATTATAAAATCCACCACATCGGGGTTATCCACATCACAACAATATCAACCCTTCGCCTTTGGGGTTATAACATCCAAATCACAACCACATGTGATAACGTACACACAAACTTTTACCTCGCCAAAGGTAATCAACCAAAACGCACAACCGTGCCAATTGGACCTATACACAAGTCCATCAAATCCACCTATATGTGAAGTGAGCTCTATAACCGAGAACCACTTCACCCGACCCGCACCCATCCTACACATACATATGCACATAGGATATTAACACTCACATTGTCGCCTTGATGAATGCTTCCAAGTAATCCGCGGCTCGTCAATGGAAAGTACCTATTTCATTATCACAAATACAACAATACACAATTAGGGTTGACTTACAAACCAACCCAATTCGACACTTAGTGCCATTTTGACCCAAATCCACTTCCAAGCACAAAACGCGCCCAAACTAACCAATAATCACTAACACTAGTGACAATGGTCCTAATAAACCAAATGAACCCAATCTTAAGTGTTAAACACTTATCAATCTCAAAATTACCCATAAACCCTAATTTTGACTCAATTCCAAAATTAGTCGTTCAAATACATAAAACGGGTTCTAACACTTTCATAATCACTAAACCTAGTGATTAAACCCAAATTCAAGTTCTAATCATAGCCAATTTGTTCACCAACCCAAAATCCACCAACAATAACAATAAACCCGATTACTAGCATCAACAAACTCACTTCAAGAGTTTTAAATGGGTTTCTCTACAAATCAAGTTCAAACCCTAACTTTGAATATCAAACCAAACAATGAAATTCGGAGTTAGAACTTACCACAACAACCAAAACGTAGCTAGGAACGAGGTGAACAACTTTAAAACCCGAGACTTTAATCAATTCAAGCTCCTTCCTCTCCAAAAACTCCAATTCTCTCACTAGAATTCTCCCTCTCTCTCTCTAAGATACTTGAGAGTGATGAATGGATGTGAAAATGATCCAAAAGTGGATCCAAACCAGCTGATAAGGCCTGAGATCCGGCCTCAAGTGAAAAGACCAAAAAGCCCCTCATTAAACTTAAAATAGAAAAAGACAGAATTCTGTCGCTGGGCATGTGCGCGGCGCGCACCCATGTCTGGGCAGAATCTGAGCTTTGTTTAATTACGCAATGCTTCCTGCACTTTATGTAGCATAATTACACTTCCGTATAATAAATATTAGGGTCTTACAACTCTCCCCCACTTAGAATCGATCACGTCCTCGTGATCCTTGTCACTTAACCAAACGGGCCACACTCCACGGTTCTCAAACATAAGTTCCAAACCGACTTTCCTAGGCAACTCTTCCCAATGAATCGCCTTAACAACTAAAATCGTCACTCGCGAATTATCAAATCCACCAATCCGAATACTAAAACCATGCTCAATCCCTCACATCGGGAAAAGCTCAACCAATCTCGAATCGAGATATCAATCCCTTAGCGTACCCTTACCGAGTACAATGCTAAAAGCAACCAAGTCTCAACCTAAGGTCAACAACCCGAAACGATGAAGACCGAACCAAACGAAACCCTAAGGATAACACCAATCACGAAACATCCCTTGTAGTGCGCAACACGACCAATATGCAACTACAGTAACATCATAACAATGACTAAAACTGATAGCGCCCGAAACGAATATGGCAACGCTAAACCCAAGGTGTACAAAATCGACTATTGTCACACTCGTAACAACCTGTGAGCGAAACACAGCTATCGCATCACTGATCTCACAACATGGTCCTCACGACCCCACCATCGGCGTATAAAACAACCGATAGATCATACAACACAACATGGCCGAAACAACCCGAGCCGAAACACATATGGAGGATGGTCGAAACAACCCGAACCTTAGTGAATTCGCACAACCCGAAATTCACCAAACCAATCCATATATCCCACAACGAGATGACCGCACAACCCGAGTCATCGTGAATATGCGCAAACCGATATTCACTACCTCCGCCACATAGTATAACCGAGGATGGCCGTACAACCCGAGCCTTAGTGAATCCGAACTACCCGACATTCACTACCTCAAACTATGAGTCCAACCATTAGGGACAATCGTACTACCCGAATTATTGTGAATACTAACAACCCGATATTCACGTCCCACAACACAACTCAAGAATGGTACTCGCATTTCCCGATAATGTTATACCATGCCGATATAACACTACTCTCATGATGAAGTCAGCGGACCCCGAAGGTCATGCTCCACCAATCAACAATACCATGATGAAGTCAGCGGACCCCGAAGGTCATGCTTCACCGATCAACAATACCATGATGAAGTCAGCGGACCCCGAAGGTCATGCTTCACCAATCTCATACGCACTTTTGGCCTCAAATAACGAGTAGTGCAACATCGCGCTCTGCTACACTATAGTGAACCCTAACAGATACCACTAACCATCCACACAATCGAGCGAGAAACACCTATATCTAACATAGGCATAAAACAATAATTCTCTACAAGAGAATCCACCACGCATATCCCCAAACTGAGGGACTTCACCTTGCTCGCCAAACACGTCTATTATCTCTCAACGAGATTTCCACATTATCACCTCGGTGATAATTTCAAATCTAAAATCAGAAGTACAATTCACCGAAATTGTACTCTACCACAAATCGACCAAAACTAGATCCCAACACAAGTTTCGGATCTACCAAAAGCATTGTCCGAAATCTCACACTAAAACCTCCTCGTGCGGGAGTGTAACTCCCCCACTTGGAACTACGTTCCATAACCACATCTCGTACACCCGCACAATGCTACCAAAGGTAGACTTTACAAATAATTGGGTTCACACGGCCCATCACCACGTCTTGCTTCAACTTTGAGCATACCAAGGATCCTAACCTATCCTTAAACACTTCGAACAAAAAGTGTACCACAAATTACACCAACTATACACTCGCAATCATCCAATTGCTTTAGTTTGTCGAATTTCACCCGATCGCTCATGAACCTAAGGGTTTCACTTCGATACCCTAAGTACAATGTAACCGCAACACAATCGGAGTCGAACACCACGCTAGTAGGTATAAAAAGGCACCTAATGTCGCGTCACGTAGACTCCTTTACCAACATGCATCGAGATCAACACTCGATTTCAAGAGTTTCAATCCACCCGATGAACCTCATGGTTCATCAACTTCAACACGAAAGCAAACACGCACTTAACGACCGAACACCAAAACCCATTTCCATGGTTTGGTAGAAACGTTTCCCAAATACTAAGGAATGCTTGGTTGCACCAAGTCTTACGCCCTTCGCCCGACAATTAAACGTCACCATAGGGTACTTCCATTAGGAACGTCACCCATATCAATAACATGCAAAACACTACGCAACCCACAAACCCGAACGCATCGACACATAAATAAATATTCAAAGGGCATATTTATTAAAACGAAACGTACCTTAACGTCTCCTTGCGGCATTCGCCGCCGCCAACTCGGGACAATCCGGCTTGCGATTTCCCTCTTTATGACAATAGTAGCACATTCCGTCATCACTCTTCGGCATTGTGCATTCCCACAACTTGTGGCCCCTAACACCACAATTGAAACATCTAGGCCCACGAGAACTCGTCGAACCTTTCTCCGCATTACCCATACTCGCACCTGCGCCCTTAGTTTTCTTACTTGGAGCACCATACGAATCAACCCTTCTTTTACTTGAGAGCTCCCTAGCTTTCGATCGCGAATGTGATTCGAAACCCCTAGCCATGTTAAATAACTCCGCAAACGAGTTCACTTGGCCAATGCTGATTTTGCCCTGCAAATCATCATTCAAAGTCCGATAGAAATCTTCCATCAACATCCGATCATTCCCAATATACTCCGGCCAAAAACGAGCCTTCGACATAAAGGTCGTCTTTAGAGTATTCAAGTCCATCGACCCTTGTTGCAAATTTCGCAACTCATTCCGCATTTCCGACAAATCGGCTGAAGTCCGGAACTCCTTGAAGAATTCCCTCTTAAACTCGTCCCATGATAACACCATAAACAGTTCACCACCGACAAGATCAATCTTACCATCCAACCAATCCTTTGCTCTACCCCGCAACAAACTAGTAGCGAGCCTTGTCCTCTTCTCGGGAGGACATTAAATCGTGCGAAAACACCCTTCGACTTCCGAGATCCAAGTGGTGCTTACCAAGGGATCCGGTTTCCCATCGTACATCGGAGGTTTAGTCCTCATGAAGCTCTTAAGACAACGCTCCATTTCGCCGCTACTCCGAAATTCGGAATACCTCTTATCCATTCTTTCTTCCAATGCACCCATTTGCTCTGCAACGGCGGCCATAACTATAGTATTAAACTCCTCGTCATTCGTCTCGATCTCGTTTCGGTCGCCATTCTAAAGAATGCAAAACAATTAGTCCATGAACGTATAAAACCATACGCACCACACCGCCCCATCTTGCTAAACACTCGTCGTACATCACTTGTTAGACACGATTTGCACCCGTAATAAGGTTTGCAAGTCCTTATTACGCACACACGCCGTATCAACTCGTTAGTACAATGACCGCTTCGCTCGATGATATAAACAAACACAAACAAAATTCTACGCGATATAAACACACGCGAGAATTAGACCACAACACAATAATATATTAATAATATCCGCATTACTAATATAAACGTTAGTCCACCTACAAACAAGGCACTAACTATAACCCATTCCGACTCGTAATCCTACAAGTCCCGCAACAAATTAAGCACACACAAAAGTCTAAGTCTAGACACCTATCTCAAGTCACCTAAATCCCTTAGACCATGCTCTGATACCACTTGTAACAACCCAACCCGTTAACCAACCAAAAACGCGGAAATAAAAAAAAAATTAAAACTGAACAGAGCTGTCCAGATGGGGTGCGCGGCGCGCACCCACACCTGTGCGCGGCGCGCACAGGGCCTGGCAGCCCGCTGTCCACTTTTTCCAATTTTCGCAAAAAGATCTCTTGCTTCCCGACACTTTTAGACCAAACGCTCTTCACAACAATTTACATTAGTTAAAACTAACACGTTCCAATAATAAAATGAGTTTTACGAGACCGGGGCCACATCGGCCGTTTTACGACTTTCGTACAAAATACAAGTTTTCAACTACATGATTTTTAACACAAAATAAGGACCGATCATGGCGATTGGGGATATGCTACCCAATGCAAAAGGAAGATCTTCTAAAACAACTATGCGAGTCCACTAGTCCACACGCTTACCCGAGTCACCGTCTCCAAGCAAATCTATAAAAATGTAAACAACGAGAGGGTAAGCTAACGCTTAGTGAGTGAAAATATACTACATACATATATATGCATAAAATGGACACGCCACATAAATAAACAAATACCGCATACCGAAGCATCCATGTATAAGGCAACTACACTAAGCATACCGTACGATCACTAAGCAACAAGCTAAATATGCATCAACAAACATAAGTTCACCAACGACGATGTGAACAACGCCAAGAAGCTACACCCGGAGGGTTAGCTACATCACGACAGTAAAACAATATATATATATATATATATATATATATATATATATATATATATATATATATATATATAAACGAATAAGGTTAACCCCTTAACCCATTACCGAATACCAAACACCACAATGAAGATTGGCCGAACAACCCGAGCCTTAGTGAATTCGCACAACCCGATATTCACTTCTTCACCAATTCAACAACCGAGGTTGGCCGAACTACCCGAGCCTTAGAGAATTCGCACAACCCGAGATTCACTACCTCATCAACAAGATGACCGAACAACCCGAGTCATCATGAATCCGCACTACCCGAGATTCACTTCTCAACATCAAACCCATGGTCACGGGATTATAAAATCCACCACATCGGGGTTATCCACATCACAACAATATCAACCCTTCGCCTTTGGGGTTATAACATCCAAATCACAACCACGTGTGATAACGTACACACAAACGTGTACCTCGCCAAAGGTAATCAACCAAAACGCACAACCGTGCCAATTGGACCTATACACAAGTCCATCAAATCCACCTATATGTGAAGTGAGCTCTATAACCGAGAACCACTTCACCCGACCCGCACCCATCCTACACATACATATGCACATAGGATATTAACACTCACATTGTCGCCTTGATGAATGCTTCCAAGTAATCCGCGGCTCGTCAATGGAAAGTACCTATTCCATTATCACAAATACAACAATACACAATTAGGGTTGACTTACAAACCAACCCAATTCGACACTTAGTGCCATTTTGACCCAAATGCACTTCCAAGCACAAAACGAGCCCAAACTAACCAATAATCACTAACACTAGTGACAATGGTCCTAATAAACCAAATGAACCCAATCTTAAGTGTTAAACACTTATCAATCTCAAAATTACCCATAAACCCTAATTTTGACTCAATTCCAAAATTAGTCTTTCAAATACATAAAACGGGTTCTAACACTTTCATAATCACTAAACCTAGTGATTAAACCCAAATTCAAGTTCTAATCATAGCCAATTTGTTCACCAACCCAAAATCCACCAACAATAACAATAAACCCGATTACTAGCATCAGCAAACTCACTTCAAGAGTTTTAAATGCGTTTCTCTACAAATCAAGTTCAAACCCTAACTTTGAATATCAAACTAAACAATGAAATTCGGAGTTAGAACTTACCACAACAACCAAAACGTAGCTAGGAACGAGGTGAACAACTTTAAAACCCGAGACTTTGATCAATTCAAGCTCCTTCCTCTCCAAAAACCCCAATTCTCTCACTAGAATTCTCCCCCTCTCTCTAAGATACTTGAGAGTGATGAATGGATGTGAAAATGATCCAAAAGTGGATCCAAACCAGCTGATAAGGCCTGAGATCCGGCCTCAAGTGAAAAGACCAAAAAGCCCCTCATTAAACTTAAAATAGAAAAAGACAGAATTCTGTCGCTGGGCATGTGCGCGGCGCGCACCCATGGGTGTGCGCGGCGCGCACCCATGGGTGTGCGCGGCGCGCACCCATGTCTGGGCAGAATCTGAGCTTTGTTTAATTACGCAATGCTTCCTGCACTTTATGTAGCATAATTACACTTCCGTATAATAAATATTAGGGTCTTACAATTACCCTCTTATGTATTGAACATTGTTTATATGATACGCGACGTCGAGCATTTCCTCATTAAGCATTGAGTTGAACAAATCACTACTGTTTAGCACATTTATATCGTTGTTTGAACCCGCAACACCAAAATACGCATACCAAATCCAATTATCATACGAGGCGACGGCTTCAAGCATAATAGTTGGGTGACTGTGACCGCATCGCATATATTGGCCTCTCCACGCAACTGGACATTTGCCCAAGCCCGGTGCATACAATCTATACTACCCAGCATGCCCGGAAAACCATGAATCCTTTCATGACCTTCATACAAACGTTGAATGTCGTGAAAGTAGGCTCTCTTAAGTAGACATTCGTGGACAAATCAATGATACACTTACAAAAGTTGTGTAGAGATTCTCGGCCAACTCGTTCAGACATTTGCAGATGCTCATCCAAAGCATCCGGTGTATAACCGTATGCTAGCTGACGTAGTGCGGCTGTGATCCTTAAATGCATACTAATACTCCACTTATAACGTGAATCTTGTTTTCGATGTGCCCATCTAAATAATACGACAACTGATTTGCAGTGTAGCTTGGAATATCATTCATAATTCTAAGAAAAACACGTCTCCGCATTCAAAATCGTCGTTTGAAGTTATCATCCTAATATTTGCAACCCTCGTCAAATAATCGTCCATCAAACGATCATGTGCTTCATAATGATTACAACGTATATAACGACATGAGTTTACATCATCTTCAGAAGAATAATCTTCATCAAGTAGGTTTACTGTATAGTTTGTGAACGAGTTGTGGAAAGAACTCGAAGAAGACGATATTTTGTGATTATATATATAAAAATGAATATTAAAGTGATAATTTAAATATTGTAGAGAGAAAGTGATAAAAAAGATATAGTTGTGTGAGTAAAATCGGATAAATTGGTGTAGTATTTATAAGAAAGAAAAAAAATAATAATAAATAAACTAGCCGTTTAACGGGTATATTTTCAAACTCCACAACCCAACGGCTATTTTCTACACTGTCTATGGCGCGACTTGAGCACCGACGGAGAGATCGACGCCGTGCCGGGGTCGACCAACAGTCGATCTCACCGTCGATTTAGGAGGGACGGCGAGAGAGGACAGCGGACACTTTGAGCTCTAAGAAGCCATTAATACGGTAACAATTAACATTCCAAAATGCGTATAGTTATAGTTATGTTTGTATATAATACAACAACAAACACCAAAACTGAGTATTTATTTTAAATTTATAGGAAAACGATTATAACAATAAGTTAGATTGATACATTTAAACAAATAATTAAATAGTTCATTGTTGACTTTTGGTTGTAAGTTGTGTTTCTTTTACGTTTGATCTTA
Organism: Rutidosis leptorrhynchoides; assembly: GCF_046630445.1. NCBI lineage: Eukaryota > Viridiplantae > Streptophyta > Magnoliopsida > Asterales > Asteraceae > Rutidosis > Rutidosis leptorrhynchoides. The sequence continues at coordinate 174,922,692 of NC_092333.1, forward strand.
TAAAATTGATGAGTTATTTACTTTATGTTATTGTTAGTATATTGGTAAATGGTAATTGTCATATTCAGGATGTTTGTTAAAATTCTTTAAAAACTATTAAAAAGGTCACAAAATAATCATGTTGTGTTGCGTACATCTAAATCAAAATATTCGTCATCTCTAAATAGTTTGAATAAGTTTATCGGTTTAATTTTAATTTTTTTTTTGAAAACTATAAAATTAACTTCCTAAAATTAATGTAAAAGGAGAATTCAAAGTTATAAATTCGTGCAAGGTACTACTGTATTGTCGTTTTTGAAGATTTGGTATTATGATAAATTATCGTATAACTTTTAAGTAACGTTACACGAAAAAGATCAATCATATTGACAATCACGCTTTGAACAATATGCTTCGTAGTATACCAAACTGTTAAGTTATGATTTAATATCTATCATAGTTATATGTTACGAGTTTTAGAATTATGTCTATCCATCATCTTTTTTTTTTTTTTTTTTTTTTGAACAGTGATTGGAATCACCCGAGAGAGACTAAACCACCCGTTGCGATCATCTCCCGTTTCGACTATGCCGATGCATCGATATATAATAACCCTGTTCCCATCGCTGCTCGGGAGGAAACCTTGAAAACAATCCAAGGGCACGACCAAGTAAAACCCCCTCCCCTTTACTCGAGTGAAAAATAATCATCCAAACAACCATGGTCCACAAAAACAAACTAATCTAAGGGCCACACCAAATTTAACTACTACTACTACTTGCGATGTAATTTTTATTATGATTTGATTTCCCAATTAATTGCATAAGTATTTATGTTCATACAGAGTAGTATTTAATTTAGTATTTTGAATGTTCAGGGGGAGTACTTTAGTATATATCATCCATTTTAGTCAATTTGGTTTTCCTGATTCAAAGCAGTTTTTGAAGGAAAATTTAATTTCTTTTGGAGATGTTTAAAGGTCCGGTTTCGTGGCTTTAAATAAAAAATGGGGGGTTGCAATTGTTCTATCCCTACTCTTAGAATATATAGGGACTCAATTGACTATTTATTATTTGAATGCTATCTTGCTCGAGACTTGCAGAGGTGTATGAGTATTTAGTTGGGGTTGGATTTACCGTCATTCGCTAATTGGTCAGAGTGGTATAAATGGTGTGAAGATCGGAGAGGCTCGAGTGATCAAAAGCTTCGAGTAAAGGTTACAGGTGTCGCCACTTGCTGGATTATATGGCGTTTCGAGAATGGTGTTGTCTTTGATTCGCACGTGTTAGAGAAGAATGAGTTATTCGAGTCTTTTGTAATTTCTCGTTTGTACCACTTAAATTTAGAGGTAGAAACTTTATTAGATGACACGATTGGCTATCTAATCTTGAGTAATTAGACGTTGGAATTCCGTCTGCTATTGTAAGAAAGTGCTTCTGAATTTATCTTTTTTTTTTAATAATTTAAATTCTTCTTTGTTGAGTAATAACTAATGCTCTTCTAGCGCCTTACTATGGAGTATTTTTTAATATTTTTTTTATTTGCCGTTCAAAAAAATAGAATATAGACACACTTTCAGTTGATTCAATTCAAGAGGATACATTTGTTAGTTTTGGTTGTTTCAAGTATGATTTGCGTGCTTTCTAGTCTTCTAGACATACTCAACCGGTGTAATCTTTGAATCTTCATCATCTTTGTGATGAATCATCCTTCTAACTTTTATATAGTTATCATTTTTGTTTTGGAAAAAAAAAGTTTGTTATATACTACGAACACACACACACAAAAACAGATATATATATATATATATATATATATATATATATATATATATATATATATATATATATATATATATATATATATATATATATATATATATATTGGTAGGATCAAGATGAAAGTAACCAATCGGGGGGAAGCGGAGGGAAGCAAAAACTTTTTTTTTTCTTTTCGTTTTTTTGAAAAAACTTTGTTCACGAACATTATAGATGTGATGAAAATATGAACATTTAGTAGAGACACTTTGTGATAAATGTTTTTATTTTGGCGGGAAAACGCTCGAAGAAGTAATATATATACTCCCTACGTCCCACTACAAGTGTCCACATTTCTATTTTGAGATGTCTCATTTCAAGTGTCCACTTTGTGTTTCAATCAATGAGAAGAGGTTATTCTGGAGAGAGAAGATTTCTGATTGGTTGAGAATGGAGTTAGTGAGATTTCCTAAAACTGTGTGCAAAAAGTAAGTTGACACTTGTAGTGGGACGAAGGTAGTAACAATTATCGTGTTTTTCGAGCGTATGTTGAGGTTTTAGCTATTGGGGTTTAGATATTAGGGTTTAGATATTAGGGTTTATAGGGTTTAAATATTAGGGTTTGGAAATTTAGGGTTTAGGGATTATATTTAAGATTTAGATTGAGTTTTTAACACGAACGGTTTAGAGTTTAGGGTTTAGGGTTTGGTACACCAAACCCTAAACCCTAAACCCTAAACTCTAAATCGGGCTAAATTTTACTTCACAAAACATGAAAAAAAACGTTCATATTCTTCACGAACAATATTATCTTGAATGTTATTTTTGTCGACCGTTTTCCCGCCTAAATAATAACATTCATCACGAAGTGTCTCTTCTAAATGTTCATATTTTCTTGTGATCTTGATGCCGGAAAAAAAAATTCCAAAAAAAAAAAAAAAAAATTTGCTTCCCCCCGATTGGTTACTTTCCCCATTGATTCTGCCCCTATATATATATATATATATATATATATATATATATATATATATATATATATATATATATATATATATATACTGTCATTACCAGTTTGCTACTGCCCACCTTATCATGTGGACTATCACACTAATGTTGAAGTATAATACGTAGTGACCCGAACTTTTCCATGTTTATATATATATTAAATGAAATTGTTATTTACATGATTAAGTGTTTCCAACATGTTAAGCAATCAAACTTGTTAAGACTTGATTAATTGAAATAGGTTTCATATAGACAATTGACCACCCAAGTTGACCGGTGATTCACCAACGTTAAAACTTGTAAAAACTATATGATGACATATATATGGATATATATATATATATATATATATATATATAGTTAACATGATATTATGATAAGTAAACATATAATTAAGTATATTAACAATGAACTACATATGTAAAAACAAGACTACTAACTTAATGATTTTGAAACGAGACATATATGTAACGATTATCGTTGTAACGACATTTAATGTATATATATCATATTAAGAGATATTTATACATCATAATATCATGATAATATAATAATTTAAAATCTCATTTGATATTATAAACATTGGGTTAACAACACTTAACAAGATCGTTAACCTAAAGGTTTCAAAACAACACTTACATGTAACGACTAACGATGACTTAACGACTCAGTTAAAATGTATATACATGTAGTGTTTTAATATGTATTCATACACTTTTGAAAGACTTCAAGACACTTATCAAAATACTTCTACTTAACAAAAATGCTTACAATTACATTCTCGTTCAGTTTCATCAACAATTCTACTCGTATGCACCCGTATTCGTACTCGTACAATACACAGCTTTTAGATGTATGTACTATTGGTATATACACACCAATGATCAGCTCTTAGCAGCCCATGTGAGTCACCTAACACATGTGGGAACCATCATTTGGCAACTAGCATGAAATATCTCATAAAATTACAAAAATATGAGTAATCATTCATGACTTATTTACGTGAAAACAAAATTACATATCCTTTATATCTAATCCATACACCAACGACCAAAAACACCTACAAACACTTTCATTATTCAATTTTATTCATCTAATTGATCTCTCTCAAGTTCTATCTTCAAGTTCTAAGTGTTCTTCATAAATTCCAAAAGTTCTAGTTTCATAAAATCAAGAATACTTCCAAGATTGCAAGTTTACTTCCAAGTTTTCTAAATTCATTCCAAGTAATCATCCAAGATCAAGAAACCTTTGTTACTTACAGTAGGTTATCTTTCTAATACAAGGTAATAATCATATTTAAACTTTAATTCAATTTCTATAACTATAACAATCTTATTTCGAGTGGAAATGTTACTTGAAATTGTTTTCGTGTCATGATTCTGCTTCAAGAACTTTCAAGCCATCCAAGGATCCTTTGAAGCTAGATCCATTTTTCTCATTTCCAGTAGGTTTATCCAAGGAACTTGAGGTAGTAATGATGTTCATAACATCATTCGATTCATACATAAAAAGCTGTCTTATTCAACGTTATAAACTTGTAATCACTAGAACATAGTTTAGTTAATTCTAAACTTGTTCGCAAATAAAGTTAATCCTTCTAACTAGACTTTTAAAATCAACTAAACACATGTTCTATATCTATATGATATGCTAACTTAATGATTTAAAACCCGGAAACACGATAAACACCATAAAACTGGATATACGCCGTCGTAGTAAAACCGGGGGCTGTTTTGGTTGGGATAATTAAAAGATAAGAAGAACTTTGATTTAAAAGCTATACTTCTGTAAAAATGATTTTTCTTATGAACATGAAACTATGTCCAAAAATCATGGTTAAACTCAAAGTGAAAGTATGTTTTTCAAAATGGTCATCAAGATGTCGTTCTTTCGACGGAAATGACTACCTCTTTCAAAAACGACTTGTAACTTGTATTTCTGACTATAAACTTATACATTTTCTATTTAGATTCATAAAGTTAAGTTCAATACGAAACCGTGGCCACTGGAATCATTCAAAACGGATTAGAAACGAAGAAATGGCGAGTAAAACAAGATTGATAAAAACTACTCATTTTACCTACGTGAAAGTTAGTAATAAATCTATTCCAACCATAACCTAATCAACTTATATTGTATATTATGTAATCTTGAGATACCATAGACACGTATACAATGTTTCGACCTATCATGTCGACCCATCTATATATATATATTGCGGAACAACCATAGACACTCTATATGTAAATGTTGGAGTTAGCTATACAGGGTTGAGGTTGATTCCAAAATATATATATAGTTTGAGTTGTGATCAATACTGAGATACGTATACACTGGGTCGTGGATTGATTCATGATAATATTTATCGATTTATTTCTGTACATCTAACTGTGGACAACTAGTTGTAGGTTACTAACGAGGACAACTGACTTAATAAACTTAAAACATCAAAATGTATTAAAATTATTGTAAATATATTTTGAACATACTTTGATATATATGTATATATTGTTATAGGTTCGTGAATCAACCAGTGGCCAAGTCTTACTTCCCGACGAAGTAAAAATCTGTGAAAGTGAGTTATAGTCCCACTTTTAAAATCTAATATTTTTGGGATGAGAATAAATGCAGGTTTTATAAATGATTTACAAAATAGACACAAGTACGTGAAACTACATTCTATGGTTGAATTATCGAAATCGAATATGCCCCCTTTTTATTAAGTCTGGTAATCTAAGAATTAGGGAACAGACACCCTAATTGACGCGAATCCTAAAGATAGATCTATTGGGCCTAACAAACCCCATCCAAAGTACCGGATGCTTTAGTACTTCAAAATTTATATCATATCCGAAGGATGTCCCGGAATGATGGGGATATTCTTATATATGCATCTTGTTAATGTCGGTTACCAGGTGTTCACTATATGAATGATTTTTATCTCTATGTATGGGATGTGTATTGAAATATGAAATCTTGTTGTCTATTGTTACGATTTGATATATATAGGTTAAACCTATAACTCACCAACATTTTTGTTGACGTTTAAAGCATGTTTATTCTCAGGTGAATACTAAGAGCTTCCGATGTTGCATACTAAAATAAGGACAAGATTTGGAGTCCATGTTTGTATGATATTGTGTAAAAACTGCATTCAAGAAACTGATTTCGATGTAACATATTTGTATTGTAAACCATTATGTAATGGTCGTGTGTAAACATGATATTTTAGATTATCATTATTTGATAATCTACGTAAAGCTTTTTAAACCTTTATTTATGAAATAAAGGTTATGGTTTGTTTTAAAATGAATGCAGTCTTTGAAAAACGTCTCATATAGAGGTCAAAACGTTCCATATTAATGAAATAAAGGTTATGGTTTGGTATCAGATACTGAAATGTCCCGTTCTTATTGATTAAAAACGTTCCATATTAATTGATTTCGTTGCGAGGTTTTGACCTCTATATGAGACGTTTTTCAAAGACTGCATTCATTTTTAAAACAAACCATAACCTTTATTTCATAAAGAAAGGTTTAAAAAGCTTTACGTAGATTATCAAACAATGATAATCTAAAATATCCTGTTTACACACGACCATTACATAATGGTTTACAATACAAATATGTTACATCGAAATCAGTTTCTTGAATGCAGTTTTTACACAATATTATACAAACATGGACTCCAAATCTTGTCCTTATTTTAGTATGCAACAGCGGAAGCTCTTAGTATTCACCTGAGAATAAACATGCTTTAAACGTCAACAAAAATGTTGGTGAGTTATAGGTTTAACCTATATATATCAAATCGTAACAATAGACCACAAGATTTCATATTTCAATACACATCCCATACATAGAGATAAAAATCATTCATATGGTGAACACCTGGTAACCGACATTAACAAGATGCATATATAAGAATATCCCCATCATTCCGGGACACCCTTCGGATATGATATAAATTTCGAAGTACTAAAGCATCCGGTACTTTGGATGGGGTTTGTTAGGCCCAATAGATCTATCTTTAGGATTCGCGTTAATTAGGGTGTCTGTTCCCTAATTCTTAGATTACCAGACTTAATAAAAAGGGGCATATTCGATTTCGATAATTCAACCATAGAATGTAGTTTCACATACTTGTGTCTATTTTGTAAATCATTTATAAAACCTGCATGTATTCTCATCCCAAAAATATTAGATTTTAAAAGTGGGACTATAACTCACATTCACAGATTTTTACTTCGTTGGGAAGTAAGACTTGGCCACTGGTTGATTCACGAACCTATAACAATATATACATATATATCAAAGTATGTTCAAAATATATTTACAACACTTTTAATATATTTTGATATTTTAAGTTTATTAAGTCAGCTGTCCTCGTTAGTAACCTACAACTAGTTGTCCACAGTTAGATGTACAGAAATAAATCGATAAATATTATCTTGAATCAATCCACGACCCAGTGTATACGTATCTCAGTATTGATCACAACTCAAACTATATATATTTTGGAATCAACCTCAACCCTGTATAGCTAACTCCAACATTCACATATAGAGTGTCTATGGTTGTTCCGCAATATATATATATATATAGATGGGTCGACATGATAGGTCGAAATATTGTATACGTGTCTATGGTATCTCAAGATTACATAATATACAATACAAGTTGATTAAGTTATGGTTGGAATAGATTTGTTACCAATTTTCACGTAGCTAAAATGAGAAAAATTATCCAATCTTGTTTTACCCATAACTTCTTCATTTTAAATCCGTTTTGAGTGAATAAAATTGCTATGGTTTCATATTGAACTCTATTTTATGAATCTAAACAGAAAAAGTATAGGTTTATAGTCAGAAAAATAAGTTACAAGTCGTTTTTGTAAAGGTAGTCATTTCAGTCGAAAGAACGACGTCTAGATGACCATTTTAGAAAACATACTTCCACTTTGAGTTTAACCATAATTTTTGGATATAGTTTCATGTTCATAATAAAAATCATTTTCTCAGAATAACAACTTTTAAATCAAAGTTTATCATAGTTTTTAATTAACTAACCCAAAACAGCCCGCGGTGTTACTACGACGGCGTAAATCCGGTTTTACGGTGTTTTTCGTGTTTCCCGGTTTTAAATCATTAAGTTAGCATATTATATAGATATATAACATGTGTTTAGTTGATTTTAAAAGTCAAGTTAGAAGGATTAACTTTTGTTTGCGAACAAGTTTAGAATTAACTAAACTATGTTCTAGTGATTACAAGTTTAAACCTTCGAATAAGATAGCTTTATATGTATGAATCGAATGATGTTATGAACATCATTACTACCTTAAGTTCCTTGGATAAACCTACTGGAAAAGAGAAAAATGGATCTAGCTTCAATGGATCCTTGGATGGCTCGAAGTTCTTGAAGCAGAATCATGACACGAAAACAAGTTCAAGTAAGATCATCACTTGAAATAAGATTGTTATAGTTATAGAAATTGAACCAAAGTTTGAATATGATTATTACCTTGTATTAGAATGATAACCTACTATAAGAAATAAAGATTTCTTGAGGTTGGATGATCACCTTACAAGATTGGAAGTGAGCTAGCAAACTTGAAAGTATTGTTGATTTTATGTAACTAGAACTTGTAGAATTTATGAAGAACACTTAGAACTTGAAGATAGAACTTGAGAGAGATCAATTATATGAAGAAAATTGAAGAATGAAAGTGTTTGTAGGTGTTTTTGGTCGTAGGTGTATGGATTAGATATAAAGGATATGTAATTTTGTTTTCATGTAAATAAGTCATGAATGATTACTCATATTTTTGTAATTTTATGAGATATTTCATGCTAGTTGCCAAATGATGGTTCCCACATGTGTTAGGTGACTCACATGGGCTGCTAAGAGCTGATCATTGGAGTGTATATACCAATAGTACATACATCTAAAAGCTGTGTATTGTACGAGTACGAATACGGGTGCATACGAGTAGAATTGTTGATGAAACTGAACGAGGATGTAATTGTAAGCATTTTTGTTAAGTAGAAGTATTTTAATAAGTGTATTGAAGTCTTTCAAAAGTGTATAAATACATATTAAAACACTACATGTATATACATTTTAACTGAGTCGTTAAGTCATCGTTAGTCGTTACATGTAAGTGTTGTTTTGAAACCTTTAGGTTAACGATCTTGTTAAATGTTGTTAACCCAATGTTTATAATATCAAATGAGATTTTAAATTATTATATTATCATGATATTATCATGTATGAATATCTCTTAATATGATATATATACATTAAATGTCTTTACAACGATAATCGTTACATATATGTCGCGTTTAAAAATCATTAAGTTAGTAGTCTTGTTTTTACATATGTAGTTCATTGTTAATATACTTAATGATATGTTTACTTATCATAGTATCATGTTAACTATATATATATATCCATATATATGTCATCATATAGTTTTTACAAGTTTTAACGTTCGTGAATCACCGGTCAACTTGGGTGGTCAATTGTCTATATGAAACATATTTCAATTAAATCAAGTCTTAACAAGTTTGATTGCTTAACATGTTGGAAACATTTAATCATGTAAATATCAATCTCAATTAATATATATAAACATGGAAAAGTTCGGGTCACTACAGTACCTACCCGTTAAATAAATTTCGTCCTGAAATTTTAAGCTGTTGAAGGTGTTGATGAATCTTCTGGAAATAGATGCGGGTATTTCTTCTTCATCTGATCTTCATGCTCCCAGGTGAACTCGGGTCCTCTACGAGCATTCCATCGAACCTTAACAATTGGTATCTTGTTTTGCTTAAGTCTTTTAACCTCACGATCCATTATTTCGACGGGTTCTTCGATGAATTGAAGTTTTTCGTTGATTTGGATTTCATCTAACGGAATAGTGAGATCTTCTTTAGCAAAACATTTCTTCAAATTCGAGACGTGGAAAGTGTTATGTACAGCCGTGAGTTGTTGAGGTAACTCAAGTCGGTAAGCTACTGGTCCGACACGATCAATAATCTTGAATGGTCCAATATACGCTGGATTTAATTTCCCTCGTTTACCAAATCGAACAACACCTTTCCAAGGTGCAACTTTAAGCATGACCATCTCTCCAATTTCAAATTCTATATCTTTTCTTTTAATGTCAGCGTAGCTCTTTTGTCGACTTTGGGCGGTTTTCAACCTTTGTTGAATTTGGATGATCTTCTCGGTAGTTTCTTGTATAATCTCCGGACCCGTAATCTGTCTATCCCCCACTTCACTCCAACAAATTGGAGACCTGCACTTTCTACCATAAAGTGCTTCAAACGGCGCCATCTCAATGCTTGAATGGTAGCTGTTGTTGTAGGAAAATTCTGCTAACGGTAGATGTCGATCCCAACTGTTTCCGAAATCAATAACACATGCTCGTAGCATGTCTTCAAGCGTTTGTATCGTCCTTTCGCTCTGCCTATCAGTTTGTGGATGATAGGCAGTACTCATGTCTAGACGAGTTCCTAATGCTTGCTGTAATGTCTGCCAGAATCTTGAAATAAATCTGCCATCCCTATCAGAGATAATAGAGATTGGTATTCCATGTCTGGAGACGACTTCCTTCAAATACAGTCGTGCTAACTTCTCCATCTTGTCATCTTCTCTTATTGACAGAAAGTGTGCTGATTTGGTGAGACGATCAACTATTACCCAAATAGTATCAAAACCACTTGCAGTCCTTGGCAATTTAGTGATGAAATCCATGGTAATGTTTTCCCATTTCCATTCCGGGATTTCGGGTTGTTGAAGTAGACCTGATGGTTTCTGATGCTCAGCTTTGACCTTAGAACACGTCAAACATTCTCCTACGTATTTAGCAACATCGGCTTTCATACCCGGCCACCAAAAATGTTTCTTGAGATCCTTGTACATCTTCCCCGTTCCAGGATGTATTGAGTATCTGGTTTTATGAGCTTCTCTAAGTACCATTTCTCTCATATTACCAAATTTTGGTACCCAAATCCTTTCAGCCCTATACCGGGTTCCGTCTTCCCGAATATTAAGATGCTTCTCCGATCCTTTGGGTATTTCATCCTTTAAATTTCCCTCTTTAAAACTCTTTGTTGCGCCTCCTTTATTTGAGTAGTAAGGTTATTATGAATCATTATATTCATAGATTTTACTCGAATGGGTTCTCTGTCCTTCCTGCTCAAGGCATCGGCTACCACATTTGCCTTCCCCGGGTGGTAACGAATCTCAAAGTCGTAATCATTCAATAATTCAATCCACCTACGCTGCCTCATATTCAGTTGTTTCTGATTAAATATGTGTTGAAGACTTTTGTGGTCGGTATATATAATACTTTTGACCCCATATAAGTAGTGCCTCCAAGTCTTTAATGCAAAAACAACCGCGCCTAATTCCAAATCATGCGTTGTATAATTTTGTTCGTGAATCTTCAATTGTCTAGACGCATAAGCAATCACCTTCGTTCGTTGCATTAATACACAACCGAGACCTTGCTTTGATGCGTCACAATAAATCACAAAATCATCATTCCCTTGAGGCAATGAGAATATAGGTGCCGTAGTTAGCTTTTTCTTCAATAACTGAAACGCTTTCTCTTGTTCATCATTCCATTCAAATTTCTTCCCTTTATGCGTTAATGCAGTCAAGGGTTTTGCTATTCTGGAAAAGTCTTGGATGAACCTTCTGTAGTAACCAGCTAGTCCTAAAAACTGGCTTATGTGTTTCGGAGTTTTCGGGGTTTCCCACTTTTCAACAGTTTCTATCTTTGCCGGATCCACCTTAATACCTTCTTTGTTCACTATGTGACCGAGGAATTGAACTTCTTCCAACCAAAATGCACACTTTGAAAACTTAGCGTACAATTCTTCCTTCCTCAATATTTCTAACACCTTTCTCAAATGTTCACCGTGTTCTTGGTCATTCTTTGAGTAAATAAGTATGTCATCAATGAAAATAATGACAAACTTGTCAAGGTATGGTCCACACACTCGGTTCATAAGGTCCATGAACACAGCTGGTGCATTAGTTAAACCAAACGGCATGACCATAAACTCGTAATGACCGTAACGTGTTCTGAAAGCAGTCTTTGGAATATCATCTTCTTTCACCCGCATTTGATGATACCCGGAACGTAAGTCAATCTTTGAATAAATAGACGAGCCTTGTAGTTGATCAAATAAGTCATCGATTCTCGGTAGTGGGTAGCGGTTCTTGATGGTAAGTTTGTTCAACTCTCGGTAGTCGATACACAACCTGAATGTACCATCTTTCTTCTTGACAAACAAAACAGGAGCTCCCCACGGTGATGTGCTTGGTCGAATGAAACCACGCTCTAAGAGTTCTTGTAATTGGCTTTGCAGTTCTTTCATCTCGCTGGGTGCAAGTCTGTAAGGAGCACGAGCTATTGGTGCAGCTCCTGGTACAAGATCTATTTGAAATTCAACGGATCGATGTGGGGGTAATCCCGGTAATTCTTTCGGAAATACATCGGGAAATTCTTTTGCAACGGGAACATCATTGATGCTCTTTTCTTCAGTTTGTACTTTCTCGACGTGTGCTAGAACAGCATAGCAACCTTTTCTTATTAGTTTTTGTGCCTTCAAATTACTAATAAGATGTAGCTTCGTGTTGCCCTTTTCTCCGTACACCATTAAGGGTTTTCCTTTTTCTCGTATAATGCGAATTACATTTTTGTAACAAACGATCTCTGCTTTCACTTCTTTCAACCAGTCCATACCGACTATCACATCAAAACTCCCTAACTCTACTGGTATCAAATCAATCTTAAATTTTTCGCTAACCAGTTTAATTTCTCGATTCCGACATATATTATCTGCTGAAATTAATTTATCATTTACTAATTCGAGTAAAAATTTACTATCCAAAGGCGTCAATGGACAACTTAATTTAGCACAAAAATCTCTACTCATATAGCTTCTATCCGCACCCGAATCAAATAAAACGTAAGCAGATTTATTGTCAATAAGAAACGTACCCGTAACAAGCTCCGGGTCTTCCTGTGCCTCTGCCGCATTAATATTGAAAACTCTTCCGTGGCCTTGTCCATTCGTGTTCTCCTGGTTCGGGCAATTTCTAATAATGTGGCCCGGTTTTCCACATTTATAACAAACTACATTGGCATAATTTGCTCCGACACTACTTGCTCCGCCATTACTCGTTCCGACACCATTTGTTCCTTTCGTTCTATTAACCCCTGGTCCGTAGACCTCACACTTCGCCGCGCTATGACAATTTCTTTTACACTTGTTGCAAAATTTGGTGCAGAACCCCGAGTGATACTTTTCACACCTTTGGCATAGCTGCTTCTGATTGTTGTTGTTGTTGGGATGATTGTTGTAGTTGCTGTTGTTGTTGTTGTTGTTGTTGTTGTTGTTGGGCCGTTTGTTGTAGTTGCAATTAATGTTGCGATTGTTGGGATAATTGTTGCGATTATTGTTGTAATTGCTGTTGTTGTTGTATTGGTGATTCTTATCACCGTTTTCCTCCCACTTTCTTTTGACTTGCTTCACATTGGCCTCTTCAGCAGTCTGTTCTTTAATTCTTTCTTCAATCTGGTTCACTAGTTTGTGAGCCATTCTACATGCCTGTTGTATGGAGGCGGGCTCGTGTGAACTTATATCTTCTTGGATTCTTTCCGGTAATCCTTTCACAAACGCGTCGATCTTCTCTTCCTCATCTTCGAATGCTCCCGGACACAATAGGCACAATTCTGTGAATCGTCTTTCGTACGTGGTAATATCAAATCCTTGGGTTCGTAACCCTCTAAGTTCTGTCTTGAGCTTATTGACCTCGGTTCTGGGACGGTACTTCTCGTTCATCAAGTGCTTGAATGCTGACCACGGTAGTGCGTACGCATCATCTTGTCCCACTTGCTCTAGATAGGTATTCCACCATGTTAACGCAGAACCTGTGAAGGTATGCGTAGCGTACTTCACTTTGTCCTCTTTAGTACACTTACTTATGGCAAACACCAATTCGACCTTCTCGGTCCACCGTTTCAATCCGATCGGTCCTTTGGTTCCATCAAATTCCAAAGGTTTGCAGGCAGTGAATTCTTTGTAGGTGAATCCTACACGATTTCCTGTACTGCTAGATCCAAGGTTATTGTTGGTATGTAGCGCAGCCTGTACTGCAGCTATGTTTGAAGCTAGAAAAGTACGGAATTCCTCTTCATTCATATTCACGGTGTGTCGAGTAGTCGGTGCCATTTCCTTCAAAATAGTCAAATGGAACAAGTTAATCATACAGAATATTAAGAGTAGTTAATAGTATTTCGTAGCATAATATGAACTCATTTATAAAAGCTTTTTCTTCATATTAGGGTTTTATAAGTTTAAATTCGGGTAGTACCTACCCGTTAAGTTCATACTTAGTAGCTAATATACAATTCAACTACTACAATTCTATATGAAAAACTGATTATAATAATATTTCGCGTTCAAACTTTTACACAATATTTTACAAACTTACAATACCGCTTATTTTACATATAGCATGAAATATAGCACACAATAAATTTGATACAAGATGGTTGTGAAGATAATTCTAGCTAGTACACAAGTCGTTCAGCAAAGACAATAAAGACACGTAATTCATACGTCCAGAAACAAGTCATGCATTCTGGTTTTACTAGGATTACTTCCCATCCTTGGTCTTGTGGAACATAACCGTTATGGCCATTGATAAGACATCTTGTTGTAACGTCGTCAAAGGGACGAGGGTTACGTAATGTCCAACAGTCCCGTAACAATCTAAAAACCTCATTTCTTACCCCAATTACCGACTCCGTCACTTGTGGGAACGTTTTGTTTAATAGTTGTAGCCATATGTTCTTGTTCTCACTTTGGTGAGAAGCGAACCTTACTAATCCGTAAGCATAACATGCTTCTTTATGTTGCATGTTAGCCACTTTTTCTAAATCATGAAGTCCAATATTCGGATATATTGATTCAAAATAATTTCTTAACCCATTGCGTAAAATAGCATTTGGGTTCCCCGCAATATATGCGTCAAAGTAAACACATCGTAACTTATGGATTTCCCAATGTGATATCCCCCATCTTTCGAACGAAAACCTTTTATAAACCAAGGCATTCTTGAAACGTTCTTCGAATGTCTTACAAACTGATCTCGCCTTAAATAGTTGTGCCGAAGAATTCTGACCGACTCTAGACAAGATTTCATCAATCATGTCTCCGGGTAGGTCTCTTAAAATATTAGGTTGTCTATCCATTTTGTGTTTTTATACTGTAAAATAGACAAGAGTTAGATTCATAAAAAAAATACTTATTAATACAAGCAATTTTTACATATATCATAAAGCATAAGCACACTATATTACATATATTACACCACACGAATACAACTATCTTATTCCGACTCGCTTGTTTCTTCTTCTTCGGTTTTGGTTCGTTTTGCCAAGTTTCTAGGGATATATGATGTTCCCCTAATAGGAGCCGTCGTTTTCCACATTGGTTTAGAAAAACCTGGTGGTTTAGAGGTTCCCGGGTCATTGTTACAACTTAAGGACTTCGGGGGTTGACGATACATATAAAGTTCATCGGGGTTGGAATTAGATTTCTCTATTTTTATGCCCTTTCCCTTATTATTTTCTTTTGCCTTTTTAAATTCAGTTGGGGTAATTTCTATAACATCATCGGAATTCTCGTCGGAATCCGATTCATCGGAGAATTGGTAATCCTCCCAATATTTTGCTTCCTTGGCGGAAACACCATTGACCATAATTAACCTTGGTCGGTTGGTTGAGGATTTTCTTTTACTTAACCGTTTTATTATTTCCCCCACCGGTTCTATTTCTTCATCCGGTTCCGATTCTTCTTCCGGTTCCGATTCTTCTTCCGGTTCCGACTCTTCTTCCGGTTCCTCTTCGGGAACTTGTGAATCAGTCCACGAATCATTCCAATTTACATTTGACTCTTCATTATTATTAGGTGAGTCAATGGGACTTATTCTAGAGGTAGACATCTATCACATAATATCAAACGCGTTAAGAGATTAATATATCACATAATATTCACATGTTAAAAATATATAGTTTCCAACAAAATTTGTTAAGCAATCATTTTTCAGGTAAACACGGTCGAAGTCCAGACTCACTAATGCATCCTAACAAACTCGGTAAGACACACTAATGTAAAATTCTGGTTCTCTAAGACCAACGCTCGGATACCAACTGAAATGTCCCGTTCTTATTGATTAAAAACGTTCCATATTAATTGATTTCGTTGCGAGGTTTTGACCTCTATATGAGACGTTTTTCAAAGACTGCATTCATTTTTAAAACAAACCATAACCATTATTTCATAAATAAAGGTTTAAAAAGCTTTACGTAGATTATCAAACAATGATAATCTAAAATATCCTGTTTACACACAACCATTACATAATGGTTTACAATACAAATATGTTACATCGAAATCAGTTTCTTGAATGCAGTTTTTACACAATATCATACAAACATGGAATCCAAATCTTGTCCTTATTTTAGTATGCAACAGCGGAAGCTCTTAGTATTCACCTGAGAATAAACATGCTTTAAACGTCAACAAAAATGTTGGTGAGTTATAGGTTTAACCTATATATATCAAATCGTAACAATAGACCACAAGATTTCATATTTCAATACACATCCCATACATAGAGATAAAAATCATTCATATGGTGAACACCTGGTAACCGACATTAACAAGATGCATATATAAGAATATCCCCATCATTCCGGGACACCCTTCGGATATGATATAAATTTTGAAGTACTAAAGCATCCGGTACTTTGGATGGGGTTTGTTAGGCCCAATAGATCTATCTTTAGGATTCGCGTCAATTAGGGTGTCTGTTCCCTAATTCTTAGATTACCAGACTTAATAAAAAGGGGCATATTCGATTTCGATAATTCAACCATAGAATGTAGTTTCACGTACTTGTGTCTATTTTGTAAATCATTTATAAAACCTGCATGTATTCTCATCCCAAAAATATTAGATTTTAAAAGTGAGACTATAACTCACTTTCACAGATTTTTACTTCGTCGGGAAGTAAGACTTGGCCACTGGTTGATTCACGAACCTATAACAATATATACATATATATCAAAGTATGTTCAAAATATATTTACAACACTTTTAATATATTTTGACGTTTTAAGTTTATTAAGTCAGCTGTCCTCGTTAGTAACCTACAACTAGTTGTCTAGTTAGATGTACATAAATAAATCGATAAATATTATCTTGAATCAATCCACGACCCAGTGTATACGTATCTCAGTATTGATCACAACTCAAACTATATATATTTTGGAATCAACCTCAACCCTGTATAGCTAACTCCAACATTCACATATAGAGTGTCTATGGTTGTTCCGAAATATATATAGATGTGTCGACATGATAGGTCGAAACATTGTATACATGTCTATGGTATCTCAAGATTACATAATATACAATACAAGTTGATTAAGTTATGGTTGGAATAGATTTGTTACCAATTTTCACGTAGCTAAAATGAGAAAAATTATCCAATCTTGTTTTACCCATAACTTCTTCATTTTAAATCCGTTTTGAGTGAATCAAATTGCTATGGTTTCATATTGAACTATATTTTATGAATATAAACAGAAAAAGTAACGGAAAAATAAGTTACAAGTCATTTTTGTAAAGGTAGTCATTTCAGTCGAAAGAACGACGTCTAGATGACCATTTTAGAAAACATACTTCCACTTTGAGTTTAACCATAATTTTTGGATATACTTTCATGTTCATAATAAAAATCATTTTCTCAGAATAACAACTTTTAAATCAAAGTTTATCATAGTTTTTAATTAACTAACCCAAAACAGCCCGCGGTGTTACTACGACGGCGTAAATCCGGTTTTACGGTGTTTTTCGTGTTTCCCGGTTTTAAATCATTAAGTTAGAATATAATATAGATATATAAAATGTGTTTAGTTGATTTTAAAAGTCAAGTTAGAAGGATTAACTTTTGTTTGCGAACAAGTTTAGAATTAACTAAACTATGTTCTAGTGATTACAAGTTTAAACCTTCGAATAAGATAGCTTTATATGTATGAATCGAATGATGTTATGAACATCATTACTACCTTAAGTTCCTTGGATAAACCTACTGGAAAAGAGAAAAATGGATCTAGCTTCAATGGATCTTTGGATGGCTCGAAGTTCTTGAAGCAGAATCATGACACGAAAACAAGTTCAAGTAAGATCATCACTTGAAATAAGATTGTTATAGTTATAGAAATTGAACCAAAGTTTGAATATGATTATTACCTTGTATTAGAATGATAACCTACTGTAAGAAACAAAGATTTCTTGAGGTTGGATGATCACCTTACAAGATTGGAAGTGAGCTAGCAAACTTGAAAGTATTGTTGATTTTATGTAACTAGAACTTGTAGAATTTATGAAGAACACTTAGAACTTGAAGATAGAACTTGAGAGAGATCAATTAGATGAAGAAAATTGAAGAATGAAAGTGTTTATAGGTGTTTTTGGTCGTTGGTGTATGGATTAGATATAAAGGATATGTAATTTTGTTTTCATGTAAATAAGTCATGAATGATTACTCATATTTTTGTAATTTTATGAGATATTTCATGCTAGTTGCCAAATGATGGTTCCCACATGTGTTAGGTGACTCACATGGGCTGCTAAGAGCTGATCATTGTAGTGTATATACCAATAGTACATACATCTAAAAGCTGTGTATTGTACGAGTACGAATGCGGGTGCATACGAGTAGAATTGTTGATGAAACTGAACGAGGATGTAATTGTAAGCATTTTTGTTAAGTAGAAGTATTTTGATAAGTGTCTTGAAGTCTTTAAAAAGTGTATGAATACATATTAAAACACTACATGTATATACATTTTAACTGAGTCGTTAAGTCATCGTTAGTCGTTACATGTAAGTGTTGTTTTGAAACCTTTAGGTTAACGATCTTGTTAAATGTTGTTAACCCAATGTTTATAATATCAAATGAGATTTTAAATTATTATATTATCATGATATTATCATGTATGAATATCTCTTAATATGATATATATACATTAAATGTCTTTACAACGATAATCGTTACATATATGTCGCGTTTAAAAATCATTAAGTTAGTAGTCTTGTTTTTACATATGTAGTTCATTGTTAATATACTTAATGATATGTTTACTTATCATAGTATCATGTTAACTATATATATATACATATATCCATATATATGTCATCATATAGTTTTTACAAGTTTTAACGTTCGTGAATCACCGGTCAACTTGGGTGGTCAATTGTCTATATGAAACATATTTAAATTAAATCAAGTCTTAACAAGTTTGATTGCTTAACATGTTGGAAACATTTAATCATGTAGAAATCAATCTCAATTAATATATATAAACATGGAAAAGTTCGGGTCACTACAACTCAGTGGTCACCAGGCGGTTAGCTGGGAAGGCACTAGGTGGGACGGTGGTTGTCCCCAACTGTATTTCAGTTGGTATCCGAGCGTTGGTCTTAGAGAACCAGAAAATTTGCATTAGTGTGTCTTATCGAGTTTTTTAGGATGCATTAGTGAGTCTGGACTTCGACCGTGTTTTCTTTAAAAATGATTGCTTAACATTTTTGTTGGAAACTATATATTATTAACATGTATATATTATGTGATATATTAATCTCTTAACATGTTTGATATTGTGTGATAGATGTCTACCTCTAGCACAAATCCCATTGACTCACCTAATAATAACGAAGAGTCGAATATATATTGGACTGATTCACAAGTTCCCGAAGAGGAACCGGAAGAAGAATCAGAACCGGAAGAGGAGGAACCAGAGGAGGAAATAGAACCGGTGGGGGAAATAATAAAACGGTTAAGTAAAAGAAAATCCTCAACCAACCGACCAAGGTTAATTATGGTCAATGGTGTTTCCGCCAAGGAAGCAAAATATTGGGAGGATTACCAATTCTCCGATGAATCGGATTCCGACGAGAATTCCGATGATGTTATAGAAATTACCCCAACTGAATTTAAAAAGGCAAAAGAAAATAATAAGGGAAAGGGCATAAAAATAGAGAAATCTAAATCCAACCCCGATGAACTTTATATGTATCGTCAACCCCCGAAGTCCTTAAGTTGTAACAATGACCCGGGAACCTCTAAACCACCAGGTTTTTCTAAACCGTTGTGGAAAACGACAGCTAGTATTAGGGGAACATCATATATCCCTAGAAACTTGGCAAAACGAACCAAAACCGAAGAAGAATAAACGAGCGAGTCGGAATAAGATAGTTGTATTCGTATGGTGTAATATATGTAATATAGTGTGCTTATGCTTTATGATATATGTAAAAATTGCTTGTATTAATAAGTATTTTTTTTATGAATCTAACTCTTGTCTATTTTACAGTATAAAAACACAAAATGGGTAGACAACCCAATATTTTAAGAGACCTACCCGAAGACATGATTGATGAAATCTTGTCTAGAGTCGGCCAGAATTCTTCGGCACAACTATTTACGGAGAAATCAGTTTGTAAGACATTCGAAGAACGTTCCAAGAATGCCTTGGTTTATAAGAGACTTTCGTTTGAAAGATGGGGGATATCACATTGGGAAACCCATAAGTTACGATGTGTTTACTTTGACGCATATATTGCGAGGAACCCATGTGCTATTTTACGCAACGGGTTAAGAAATTATTTTGACTCAATGTATCCGAACATAGGACTTCATGATTTAGAAAAAGCGGCTAACATGCAACATAAAGAAGCATGTTATGCTTACGGGTTAGTAATGTTCGCTTCTCACCAAAGTGAGAACAAGAACATCGGGCTACAACTATTAAACAAAACATTTCCACAAGTAACGGACTCATTAGTTGGGGTGAGAAACAAGGTTTTTAGATTGTTATGGGACTGTTAGACATTACGTAACCCTCGTCCCTTTGACGACATTACAACACGCTGCCTTATCAACGGCCATAACGGTTATGTTCCACAAGACCAAGGATGGGAAGTAGTCCTAGTAAAACCAGAATGCATGACTTGTTTCTGGACGTATGAATTACGTGTCTTTATTGCCTTTGCTGAACGACTTGTGTACTAGCTAGAATTATCTTCACAACTATCTTGTATCAAAGTTATGTGTGCTATATTTCATGCTTTATGTAAAATAAGCGGTATTGTAAGTTTGTAAAATATTGTATAAAAGTTTGAACGCGAAATATTATTATAATCAGTTTTTCATATAGAATTGTAGTAGTTGAATTGTATATTTGCTACTAAGTATGAACTTAACGGGTAGGTACTACCCGAATTTAAACTTATAAAACGCTAATATGAAGAAAAAGCTTTTATAAATGAGTTCATATTATGCTACGAAATACTATTAACTACTCTTAATATTCTGTATGATTAACTTGTTCCATTTGACTATTTGAAGGAAATGGCACCGACTACTCGACACACCGTGAATATGAATGAAGAGGAATTCCGTACTTTTCTAGCTTCAAACATAGCCGCAGAACAGGCTGAAGGTATTTCGTATGCCCGAGAGACATATTAAATTAACGTGGCCACTATGTTATGATCCAAGTCGGGTCATACCTAATAACAAGTTTACCGACACTTTACAAGTATTTGATCTTAACGGTTGGTTCGTTAAATAAATACGCTACACTTGGATTTTAGAAAATTGGTTTTCTAAAATAATATCACTTGAGATAAATTATTTGGATAATTTATATATAATTATTTATAAGTTTAAATAATTATATTGTGTTATATTTTATAAAAGGTTTATAAAATATAAAAGTAACAAAAACAATTACATGTTTTATATATAATTATATGTTTTATATATGTATATAACATGTTTATATATTTAATAAGACATTGTTTTATAAAATAAGTGGGCAGATTTTTGGGTCTCCTAGACACACACATGCTTGTCTTATTTTGTTGCTTTTATGACTTCACAAGTCCTTAGGTGCATGGGCAACTCTTGGACCAAGGTTTGAATGATTCCCTCAAGTGAAAACTACACAATATAGCTTGTAAAAAAACTGCACAATTCAGTTTTTTTTGTGTCTGCTAGCCGTGGGTCTAAGGGACTCTAAAGAGGGTTCTCAATTTAATTTACAAGCTCAATTCACGTGTAAAACAAATCCTAACTAAAGGCAAGAGTGTTGGGGTTAAAGCTTGGGGTATTGCACACTTGAGGCTTCAAGTTAGAAGCTCCAATTTGCATCATCTTCATCCACAATCTGCTGTCCAAAATTCAGCCCTCAATCTATATTGAGGAGGTATTATCTCTTATTCCTTCTATTTAGTTTGTAAGTATAGCTTCAAGACTTGATGTCTTCATGGAATTCAATTTAAGTGGTTTAACATATTAACATGCTTTCTTAATAACATGCTTCCGCTTTCTTAACTTTATATGAATTGGTTTCATGAATATGTTTATTTAAGAACTTGTTGAAACGTTGAATTCCATCAATGGTATCAAGAGCCGAAGTCTTGAAATATGCTCGAGATGGTTATAATACTCACCATAACTTTATGTACATGCATGAAAATAAAATGCAAAAAAATTTATGGTTTTGGGTGGGTTTATTATATGGCCAAATTTATGGAGTTCCAAAAGTGGGTTTTGGTTCTTCCATTTGGTTCATACTTGGTTGTATGTTAAAGTTCACAATCTAAGCCTTGACCTTGTGTTTGGTTGCATGCATGGTTGATTTATATTTATTCAATTGGTTTGTAATAATATTTATTCATTTGGCATGTAATAATTCATTTGGTTATGTAATTTATTTTATATTTGGTATGTAAAATAGATTAGGTTGTAATTTCATTTTTTAGACAAAAATGTATTAGGATATATTTTGTAATATGATGAAGATAATGAAGACTTGAAGAACACATGAAGAATCATTTAGATGCAAGATTAAGTGGGAGATTTAAAATCTCCTACTTTGTGTGATTACCCCTTACCCGGTGGCATTTTGTTTTCGGCTAAACAAAATGCTTACCAAAAGGCTTGATTGTGAACATGTTGTTTTGCATGTTTGGTTGTTTATTGTATGATTGTGGATTGTATGTATGCTACAAGTTAATCACACAAGTTAACATCAAACTAAAATGGCAATTTAATTGGTTAAATTTAACATTATTAACACATGCATAACTACAATTTAATTGGTTAAATTATTAACGACATGCAAAACGTCAATTTAAATGGCTAAATTAAAAACGGCTAAAAGGACATTAATAAACGGTTATTAAGAACATGATAAGGATCATATATATAAAATGGTTTATATCATGTAATTGGCTAAAATTACAAGACTTGAAAATGGATTTCAAATGAACCATACACTAAATGCATGTTGGTGTATGGCATAAATGTTTTCTTAAACTAGAATTAACGAAAACTTAAAATCCCTTAATCAACAAGGTAAACAAGTTTAACGCCATTCTTTTGTGGGACACTTAAACATAGTAGGGAACTCATAATGGGATAAAGGTTACCTAACCGTTATGAGCTAACTAATATGGTTAAGGTAAAATTCGCATGCTTGTGAGATAAGGGTCACCTAACCACTTGTATGTTAATTTTACATGTTTACACAAGTAGGACGACTTGATTTAGGAATTATGAACTTAGGGTCACCGAAGCATGAGGAACAAATAGGCGTTGATGGAATAAATATGCCATGCAAAAGGATTGCATGATCCCATAATTTAGAAGTTGCAAAAGGATTGCAATTGTCATATAAATGACTACCTAGCTAAATCAAATAACGGGATAAAGGTCACCTAACCGAAATTTGATTTACCGTTGGATTCTAATATTTAATAAGTCAATTAAAATTTAAAAGGGTATTGTTTATTAAATTTAAAATCGATACTTAAATGAACTTTGTTAAATTTTATAGATGGCCGCCAATAACAACAACATGCAAAACGCACCTATTAACTTGAACAACCTATCGTTAAGGTCTCTCCTCGAGAAAGACAAACTCAACCATACGAACTTTATGGATTGGTTTCGCAATCTTAGGATTGTCCTCAAACTTGAGGATAAGGCGTATGTGTTGGAAGACCCCATTCCCGATCAACCCGACGAGGATGATACGGAAGGCATGGCTTATTGGGATAAGTATTGCGCCGATTCGGTGCAAGTCGCTTGCCTAATGCTTGGGACTATGATACCCGAACTCCAAAAGGATTTCGAGCATCATACTGCATACGACATGATCACACAATTGAAGGAGATGTTCCTTCAACAAGCACGTGTCGAGCGCTTCGAGACCGTTCGAGCGCTTCATGCATGTCGTATGGACGACTCCCAATCCGTTTCATCTTATGTCCTTAAGATGAAAAGCCTAATTGATCGAGCAAACCGTCTTAATCTCAACATATCTAATGAGCTAGCCACGGATCTTATCCTAAACTCCTTGTCAAAGAGGTTTGACCAATTTGTAATTAATTACAATATGAATGGGATGGATAAGACCATTGGCGAACTTCATGGCATGCTTAGGACGGCGGAAACTAGCATGGGTAAGAGGGCTTCACCCGTGCTAATGATCAATGATGGTGGGTCCAAAGGTAACAACACCTCTAATCCAAAGGCGGCTAAGAGGAAAGGACCCACCCATCAAGGCAAGGGAAAGGGGAGGATGGTTACCCCAACCAAAAACAAGAACAAGAAGCAAAAGGTTGCCGGACAAGCAAACCCCAAGGAAGACCCGTGCTTCGGTTGCGGTGAAATGGGTCACTGGAAACGCAACTGCCCGGTCTACCTTAAGGAGTTGAAGGAAAAGAGGGATGCAGGGCAAACCTCAGGTAATATATATATGGTATATATAGAGCTTAGTATTACTTCTTCTAATACATGGGTATTAGACACTGGATGTGGAACTCACATTTGCAATTCTTTGCAGGGATTCAAAAGAAGTAGCAAGCAAACGGGAACATCAAGTCTCTTTATGGGTAATGGAGCCAAAGTGCAAGTGAAGGCTCAAGGAGACTTTGTATTAAAGCTTCCAAGTGGTTTGGAACTTATTTTGAACAATGTTTTGTATGCACCGGATTTATGTCGAAACATTATTTCAGTTTCCCGTTTGAAACAATGTGGTTTTTAACTTAATTTTGTTAATGATGATATCCACGTTTATTTAGATAATGTATTCTATTTTAAGGCTTCGCCTTCAAATGGAATTTATGAATTGGTTCATGATGACACATCATCTAGTAGCTCAATATACCATACTAGCACCAAGAAACTCAAAAGGGATTTGAGTGATTCCTACTTATGGCATTGTCGCCTTGGTCACATAAACAAGAATCAAATGCATACACTTCGAAAGAATGGACTTTTGAAATCAAATGAACTAGACTCGTTTGATGTATGTGAATCTTGTTTACAAGGTAAAATGACTAAAACACCTTTCAAAGGGACCTATGAAAGGGCTAAAAACTTATTGGGATTAATACATTCGGATGTATGTGGACCCTTTAAGCCTATGACTAGGAAAGGTGAAAGATACTTCGTCACTTTCATTGATGACTTTAGTTGTTTCGAATATGTCTACTTGTTAAGACATAAGGACGAAACTTTTGAAGCATTCAAGGAATATCAAAACGAAGTACAAAATCAACTCAATAAGACAATCAAGGTACTTCGTACCGATAGGGGAGGTGAATACCTAAGCGATGCTTTCCAAGATCATCTTAGAAGTTGCGGGATTATCTCGCAACTCACTCCTCCTGGAACACCCCAACTTAACGGAGTTTCCGAAAGGAGGAACCGAACCCTAATGGATATGGTTCAATCTATGATGGCTAGAAGCTCGTTACCTCTATCATTTTGGGGTTATTGTCTATGCTCCGCGGCTCGTATTTTAAATATGGCCCCAACCAAGAAAGTGGAACGAACACCTCATGAGATGTGGTTTGGAAAACCTCCATCTCTATCATACTTAAAGGTATGGGGATGTGAAGCTTATCCTAAGCGTTACGTCCCTAATAAGTTGAATGCTCGATCCACGAAGTGTATCTTCATAGGATATCCCAAGGATGATATGGGATATTATTTCTATGATCCATCCGAGCAGAAAGTATTTGTTGCTCGAAAGGCTGAATTCCTTGAAACTAAGTTCCTAATGGAAGGTAATTGTGAAAGGAAGGTAGATCTTGAGGAGGTTCAAGATGAATTGGATGATACACAATTGGTTGACACTAGCACTCAACATGAAAATGTTGAGAATGATCAAATGGATGATCAAAATACACAAGACGTTCGCAGATCTGGTAGGATTAGTAATCCTCCTGAGAGTTATGGGTTTCTCATAGATGGTTGCTATGTGGTTGATTTGGATGAAATAACCAACTACCAAGATGCTTTATCAAGGATTGATAAAGATAAATGGCAGGAAGCCATGAACGCTGAGATGCAATCCATGTATGACAACCAAGTTTGGGAACTTGTTGTACAACCTACTGGCTCAAGGCTAGTTGATTGTAAATGGCTTTTCAAAATGAAAACTGACATACATGGAAACTTGGATACATATAAAGCTAGACTTGTAGAAAAAGGTTTCACTCAAACTCAAGGGGTTGACTATGATGAAACTTTTTCACCTGTGGCAATGCTAAAGTCTATTAGGATATTATTTGCCATTGCTGCTCATTATGATTATGAAATATGGCAAGTGGATGTCAAGACCGCTTTCCTAAATGGATATCTTGTGGAAGATGTCTATATGGTTCAGCCTGAAGGTTTTGTTGATCCGAAATATCCTAAAAAGGTATGCAAGTTAAAGAAGTCAATCTACGGATTGAAACAAGCATCTAGAATGTGGAATCATCGTTTTAATGAGGAAGCCGAGAAATTTGGCTTCATTAAAAATGGTGATGAAGCTTGTGTATATAAGAAAGCTAGTGGGAGCACTATCATGTTCCTTGTACTATATGTGGATGATATATTGTTATTTGGAAATGATATTCCGGCAATGGAAGGTGTTAAAACTTGGCTAAGTAAATGCTTCTCTATTAAGGATCTTGGAGAAGCACAATACGTATTGGGGATTGGGATCTACAGGAATAGATCCAAGAAACTGATAGGTTTGAATCAAAGTGCATACATTGAAAAGGTCTTGAAAAGGTTCAAGATGGAGAACTCTAAGAGTGGTTTGGTACCTATTCAAAGAGGAATGCCTCTCAGTTCATCTCAGTGCCCTACCACGAAAGATGAACAAGAGAGAATGAAGAGAGTCCCTTATGCATCTGCTATTGGGTCAATCATGTATGCAATGATATGCACTAGACCGGATGTGTCATGCGCACTAAGCTTGACAAGTAGATACCAGAATAATCCAGGAAACAGTCATTGGATTGCGGTTAAAAGTATATTGAAATACCTTAGGAGGACTAAGGATATGTTTCTAATATATGGATCTGGTGACGAGGAACTCGCTGTAAAAGGTTACGTGGACGCGAGTTTCCAAACTGATTGAGATGATTCTCTATCACAATCAGGTTATGTCTTCACGTTAAATGGAGGTGCAGTCTCTTGGAAGAGTTCAAAACAGGATGTTGTTGCTTTATCCACTACAGAGACGGAGTACATCGCTGCATCATTGGCAGCTCAGGAAGCTGCATGGATGAAGAAATTCATCGACGACTTAGGAGTAGTCCCTTCCATTCAGGACCCTCTTGAGATCTTTTGTGACAACGAGGGTGCGATTGCTCAAATCAAGGAACCTCGTGCTCACCAAAATACCCATCACATTGAGCGGTGATTCAACTACATAAGGGATGAAGTTGAAAAGGGAAAGATATGTATTCGCAAAGTTCACACAGATCTTAATATAGCGGATCCTCTCACGAAGCTCTTACATGGATCAAAACATGCAGGACATGTTTGTGCATTAGGGCTTCGATATTCTAGTGATTGGTCATGATCTGTTTTAAGTATTGTAACGAAACGAAATTATTCAAACTCATTAATATAATTATGGTATTAATTTATTTCGAGTTATGTTCCTATTTTGCATATTTTATCCATGAATAAGTAATTATTCTAAATTCCGTAGTCAATCACATTTGTGGGAGCAAATGTGAGGTTTAGACTATTATGAACTCGGATTGGTATACATTCACGGGATGAATGTGGTGCAAGGTTGCAACCAAGGTTCATAGATATTTGTGGGATACAAATATTGGAAGACCCGCCCTCAAGACTTACTAAATGGAGCCTTTGTGGTTGATCACATGTAATCTTGAGTAAAGGAGAATATCATTGTATCCTCTGACCTGAGATACATATTGGGTTCGGATATTTACCAAGTATTGTACCTTGATTCTTTCCTTCGCTATTCTGAAATATGGTAGTTCACAAGGAAGAGCTCAGGCATAATGCAAGGTACATATTTAGGACGTATGTAGTCAAGATGGAATTTGTCCCTCTTATTCGTTGAGAGTCAGATGTCTAAGGCCTAATAAAGTTAAATCTAAAAGAGAGTGATCGCTCTGTGTCTCTTGGATTTAACATGACATCTAGGACGAAAGGATGTAATGAAAAGATTCACCTATTCATATTCGAGATGGGAACTCGAAAGGGATGATGTTATTGAATGGCAAAAGTCATAACATATTGGGGATGATGGAAGGTCGTTAGGTGGTATCCATCACTTGCATTAATTTCTTATGTTTCTCGTGCAAGTGGGAGATTGAAGGTATTTCGTATGCCCGAGAGACATATTAAATTAACATGGCCACTATGTTATGATCCAAGTCGGGTCAACCCAATAACAAGTTTACAGACACTTTACAAGTATTTTATCTTAACGGTTGGTTCATTAAATAAATACGCGACACTTGGATTTTAGAAAATTGATTTTCTAAAATAATATCACTTGAGATAAATTATTTGGATAATTTATATATAATTATTTATAAGTTTAAATAATTATATTGTGTTATATTTTATAAAAGGTTATAAAATATAAAAGTAACAAAAACAATTACATGTTTTATATATAATTACATGTTTTATATATGTATATAACATGTTTATATATTTAATAAGACATTGTTTTATAAAATAAGTGGGCAGATTTTTGGGTCTCCTAGACACACACATGCTTGTCTTATTTTGTTGCTTTTATGACTTCACAAGTCCTTAGGTGCATGGGCAACTCTTGGACCAAGGTTTGAATGATTCCCTCAAGTGAAAACTACACAATATAGCTTGTAAAAAAACTGCACAATTCAGTTTTTTTTGTGTCTGCTGGCCGTGGGTCTAAGGGACTCCAAAGAGGGTTCTCAATTTAATTTACAAGCTCAATTCAAGTGTAAAACAAATCCTAACTAAAGGCAAGAGTGTTGGGGTTAAAGCTTGGGGTATTGCACACTTGAGGCTTCAAGTTAGAAGCTCCAATTTGCATCGTCTTCATCCACAATCTGCTGTCCAAAATTCAGCCCTCAATCTATATTGAGGAGGTATTATCTCTTATTCCTTCTATTTAGTTTGTAAGTATAGCTTCAAGACTTGATGTCTTCATGGAATTCAATTTAAGTGGTTTAACATATTAACATGCTTTCTTAATAACATGCTTCCGCTTTCTTAACTCTATATGAATTGGTTTCATGAATATGTTTATTTAAGAACTTGTTGAAACGTTAAATTTCATCACAGGCTGCGCTACATACCAACAATAACCTTGGATCTAGCAGTACAGGAAATCGTGTAGGATGCACCTACAAAGAATTCACTGCCTGCAAACCTTTGGAATTTAATGGAACCGAAGGACCGATCGGATTGAAACGGTAGACCGAGAAGGTTGAATCGGTGTTTACCATAAGTAAGTGTACTGAAGAGGATAAAGTGAAGTACGCCACACATACCTTCACAGGTTCTGCGTTAACATGGTGGAATACCTATCTAGAGCAAGTGGGACAAGATGATGCTTACGCACTACCGTGGTCAGCATTCAAGCACTTGATGAACGAGAAGTACCGTCCCAGAACCGAGGTCAATAAGCTCAAGACGAAACTTAGAGGGTTACGAACCCAAGGATTTGATATTACCACGTACGAAAGACGATTCACAGAATTATGCCTATTGTGTCCGGGAGCGTTCGAAGATGAGGAAGAGAAGATCGACGCGTTTGTGAAAGGATTACCGGAAAGAATCCAAGAAGATATAAGTTCACACGAGCCCGCCTCCATACAACAGGCATGTAGAATGGGTCACAAACTAGTGAACCAGATTGAAGAAAGAATTAAAGAACAGACTGCTGAAGAGGCCAATGTGAAGCAAGTCAAAAGAAAGTGGGAGGAAAACGGTGATAAGAATCACCAATACAACAACAACAGCAATTACAACAATAATCGCAACAATTATCCCAACAATCGCAACATCAATTGCAACTACAACAAACGGCCCAACAACAACAACAACAACAACAACAACAACAACAACAACAACAACAACAACAACAACAACAACTACAACAATCATCCCAACAACAATAACAACCGCAACAACAACAACAATCATAAGCAGCTATGCCAAAGGTGTGAAAAGTATCACTCGGGGTTCTGCACCAAATTTTGCAACGAGTGTAAAAGAAATGGTCATAGCGCGGTGAAGTGTGAGGTCTACGGACCAGGGGTTAACAGAACGAAAGGAACAAATGGTGTCGGAACGAGTAATGGCAGAGCAAGTAGTGTCGGAGCAAGTTATGCCAATGTAGTTTGTTATAAATGTGGAAAACCGGGCCACATTATTAGAAATTGCCCGAACCAGGAGAACACGAATGGAAAAGGCCACGGAAGAGTTTTCAATATTAATGCGGCAGAGGCACAGGAAGACCCGGAGCTTGTTACGGGTACGTTTCTTATTGACAATAAATCTGCTTACGTTTTATTTGATTCGGGTGCGGATAGAAACTATATGAGTAGAGATTTTTGTGCTAAATTAAGTTGTCCATTGACGCAGTTGGATAGTAAATTTTTACTCGAATTAGCAAACGGTAAATTAATTTCAGCAGATAATATATGCCGGAATCGAGAAATTAAACTGGGTAGCGAAATATTTAAGATTGACTTGATACCAGTAGAGTTAGGGAGTTTTGATGTGATAATCGGTATGGACTGGTTGAAAGAAGTGAAAGCAGAGATCGTTTGTTACAAAAATGCAATTCGCATTATACGAGAAAAAGGAAAACCCTTAATGGTGTACGGAGAAAAGGGCAACACGAAGCTACATCTTATTAGTAATTTGAAGGCACAAAAACTAATAAGAAAAGGTTGCTATGCTGTTCTAGCACACGTCGAGAAAGTACAAACTGAAGAAAAGAGCATCAATGATGTTCCCGTCGCAAAAGAATTTCCCGATGTATTTTCGAAAGAATTACCGGGATTACCCCCACATCGATTCGTTGAATTTCAAATAGATCTTGTACCAGGAGCTGTACCAATAGCTCGTGCTCCTTACAGACTCGCACCCAGCGAGATGAAAGAACTGCAAAGCCAATTACAAGAACTTTTAGAGCGTGGTTTCATTCGACCAAGTACATCACCGTGGGGAGCTCCTGTTTTGTTTGTCAAGAAGAAAGATGGTACATTCAGGTTGTGTATCGACTACCGAGAGTTGAACAAACTTACCATCAAGAACCGCTACCCACTACCGAGAATCGATGACTTATTTGATCAACTACAAGGCTCGTCTGTTTATTCAAAGATTGACTTACGTTCCGGGTATCATCAAATGCGGGTGAAAGAAGATGATATTCCAAAGACTGCTTTCAGAACACGTTACGGTCATTACGAGTTTATGGTCATGCCGTTTGGTTTAAATAATGCACCAGCTGTGTTCATGGACCTTATGAACCGAGTGTGTGGACCATACCTTGACAAGTTTGTCATTGTTTTCATTGATGACATACTTATTTACTCAAAGAATGACCAAGAACACGGTGAACATTTGAGAAAGGTGTTAGAAGTATTGAGGAAGGAAGAATTGTACGCTAAATTTTCAAAGTGTGCATTTTGGTTGGAAGAAGTTAAATTCCTCGGTCACATAGTGAACAAAGAAGGTATTAAGGTGGATCCGATAAATATAGAAACTGTTGAAAAGTGGGAAACCCCGAAAACTCCGAAACACATACGCCAGTTTTTAGGACTAGCTGGTTACTACAGAAGGTTCATCCAAGACTTTTCCAGAATAGCAAAACCCTTGACTGCATTAACGTATAAAGGGAAGAAATTTGAATGGAAGGATGAACAAGAGAAAGTGTTTCAGTTATTGAAGAAAAAGCTAACTACGGCACCTATATTGTCATTGCCTGAAGGCAATGATGATTTTGTGATTTATTGTGACGCATCTAAACAAGGTCTCGGTTGTGTATTAATGCAACGAACGAAGGTGATTACTTATGCGTCTAGACAATTGAAGATTCACGAACAAAATTATACGATGCATGATTTGGAATTAGGCGCGGTTGTTTTTGCATTAAAGACTTGGAGGCACTACTTATATGGGGTCAAAAGTATTATATATACCGACCACAAAAGTCTTCAGCACATATTTAATCAGAAACAACTGAATATGAGGCAGCGTAGGTGGATTGAATTGTTGAATGATTACGACTTTGAGATTCGTTACCACCCGGGAAAGGCAAATGTGGTTATCGACGCCTTGAGCAGGAAGGACAGAGAACCCATTCGAGTAAAATCTATGAATATAATGATTCACAATAATCTTACTACTCAAATAAAGGAGGCGCAATAAGGAGTTTTAAAAGAGGGAAATTTAAAGGATGAAATACCTAAAGGATCGGAGAAGCATCTTAATATTCGGGAAGACAGAACCCGGTATAGGGCTGAAAGGATTTGGGTGCCAAAATTTGGAGATATGAGAGAAATGGTACTTAGAGAAGCTCATAAAACCAGATACTCAATACATCCTGGAACGGGGAAGATGTACAAGGATCTCAAGAAACATTTTTGGTGGCCGGGTATGAAAGCCGATGTTGCTAAATACGTAGGAGAATGTTTGACGTGTTCTAAGGTTAAAGCTGAGCATTAGAAACCATCAGGTCTACTTCAACAACCCGAAATCCCGGAATGGAAATGGGAAAACATTACCATGGATTTCATCACCAAATTGCCAAGGACTGCAAGTGGTTTTGATACTATTTGGGTAATAGTTGATCGTCTCACCAAATCAGCACACTTCCTGCCAATAAGAGAAGATGACAAGATGGAGAAGTTAGCACGACTTGTAACAACCCGACTTCATAAACTCAAAACGCGTACCAAATTTTTTTTTTTGTATGTCAGTGCATCTGGACGGCGTCCAGCTCAGAAAGGTGGGACGGCGTCCAGAGTTTTGGGATGGCGTCCAGCTCAAACAACTGGGACGGCGTCCAAGCAATTGGGATGGCGTCCCAATGGCCTTCCAGCCACTGATCACGGGTCCAACTCACACGAGCGGAAAACCCGCTTCCCGACACTTTCAAACGGAAACCTTTTTACCACAAGTCAAAATAAGTGAAACTAAGAGATTTTCATCATCAAATCAAGTTTTGCATCAACGGGTCCACATCGCCCATTTTACAAGTTTCGTTCTAAAGTAAAAGTTTCGACCAAATATAAGTTTAAGTTCCAAACGACACTAGAGCATGGTGTTTGGGGTTAAACTACTCAATCTCGGTCGAACTCCAAAAGCTAACACCCAAAAGCATCCCCTAACAAAACAAGCGGGAGATCACTAATCCAATTGAACGCTCTTACCCTTGTCAATGCCCGAGCCTATAAAAAAAGTAAACAACGAGAGGGTAAGCAAAGCTTAGTGAATGCAATAATTATACGAATACATATATAATTATACCTACTTGCATACACTTACACAATCGCAAACATGCTAGCAAACAACATTAGCTTATCGTCGCAATAACAAGCTATAATTCACCAATACCCCTAAGCTAGCATAACATCCACATGTAAATGTAACTCGAATAATATAATATGCTTACAACACAAATAACCATGGTTAACCAATAGTACAAGGGAACGGCGCTCGCGAAAACGCCATCGGTGTTCACAACATCCGTTAGGGCACTTAACACCTCGCACCACTAACCCCTAGGGTGGCACCTTAACACCTTGGCACATCACCCCGAGTGGCATCTTAACACCTCGATGCATCACTCATTATTTTACGGAGTGATGTCTTAACACCTCGACACTACACTCCTAGGTGGCATCTTAACACCTCGATGCTACACCCGAGTGGCATCTTAACACCTCGATGCTACACTCTTCACGTGAAACGTGGTGTCTTAACACCTCGACACTACACCTTTCACGCTACAACAAATAGATACATTATATACATACGCATATAATTATTCCACTCACTTCAAAGTCTTCGTGTGAGATAACCGAACTTGCAATGTCAATGTAACGTACCTATTACATTTTAGCACATAATCAATTCACAACTCAAGTCGGTCAAGTAACTCACTCAACAATCTAGAGTCTTTTGACCCTAAGTGCAATCCCGACCCATTTTGCACCTTTAACCCTAATAATGGTTAACTTCACCAAAAACCCTAACTTTAGCCAATTAAGGTATTAACACACTTTTAACCACAAAGTTAACTCGTTTTCATACATGCAAGACAACCTAGGTCATCAAAGACCCATTTGACCCATTTCTAGGTCAACACACCCATTTGGGTCACCCACAACCCAAATCACACCCACTAACATTAACTATAAGTGTATTAGTATTTACTTAGGTCTTTAAGACCCATTTACACCATTTACCCTTTCAAAACCCTAGGTTAGTCACCATTTGGGTCTTCATGACCCAAACTTACCCAAAACCCCAAATTACTCACAAATGGGTTTTATGTGCAATACTAACCCAAACCCTAACCCTTAAACACATTAAACTAAGGTAATCAAGTTTAGGGCTTACCACAACAATCAAAACGAAGCTAACGAGGAGATGAACAACTTTAATGCTCGAGCTAAAACCCGAAACAAGCTTCTTCTTCTCCGATTTGAGCTTTCTCACACTTGAATCACACTCTCTCACTAGGATTTAAGTGGATGAAGTTTGGTGGTTAGGAATGGAGTAATGAGGCTCAACCAAACTGATCTAGGGCCTTTAATTCGTCCACCAAGTGAAATTACCAATTTACCCATCTAAGATATTTAAAAGCAAAAAGACATGCCTGCCAGCCATTCTGGACGGCGTCCCAAAATGTTGGACGGCGTCCAGGTCTTCGATCTGGGATGGCGTCCCAAATGTTTGGACGGCGTCCAAACCCAAAAAGAAAACAGGATCTTACAACTCTCCCCCACTGGAACCGGATTGCGACCTCGCAATCCAAGCCGCATGACACGAGGGAAGATAAACTAACACGAACTCTTCGGGCTCCCAAGTGAACTCGGAACTTTTACTTCGCCACCATTGAACCTTGAAAGTTCTCACCTCTTTATTCCTCAACATTTTCACCTTCTCGTCAAGGATAGCAATCGGTTCCTCGACATATTCTAACTTGTTGTTTAGCTCGATCTCGTCTAAAGGCATCCATGAGGAATCATCCGCAAGACACTTACGGAGGTGGGAAACATGAAATGTATTATGGATCCCCGCAAGTTCTTCGGGTAATTCCAAACGATAAGCAACTTCGCCAACACGAGCTAAAACTTTGAATGGCCCAATAAACCGAGGAGCTAACTTTCCCCGTTTTCGAAATCGAATAATACCCTTCCATGGCGAAACCTTAAGCATCACCATATCGCCTTCTTGAAATTCGATCGTTCGTCTACGTTTATCGGCATACGACTTTTGCCTATCTTGAGCCTTCTTCAAATGTTCCCGAATCAAATCGATCTTGCTATTTGTCTCTAAAACCAAATCGGTACTCCCGATCTCTCTTTGACCCACTTCTCCCCAACAAACGGGAGTTCGACACCTACGCCCATAAAGCATTTCGTAAGGTGGCATCCCGATACTAGTATGATAACTATTATTGTAATAGAATTCTACCAAAGGCAAATGCTCATCCCAACTACCACCAAAGTCAATGATGCACGCCCGTAACATATCTTCCAAAGTTTGATTCGTACGCTCGGTTTGACCGTCCGTTTGAGGATGATACGCCGTGCTCAACTTCAATTGCGTGCCCATATCTTCATGAAACTTTTCCCAAAACCGAGATGTAAAACGGGTATCTCGATCCAAAATAATAGATATAGGAACCCCATGTCGCGAGACCACTTCCTTGATAAACAACTTAGCCAAAGTCTCCGACGATATCGCTTCTTTAATGGGAAGAAACAAAGCGCTTTTTGTCAATCGGTCAACTATAACCCAAATCGAATCGAATTGGGTTCTCGCCGTTTTAGGTAACTTTGTAATGAAATCCATGGTAATGTGCTCCCATTTCCATTTCGGAATTTCTAACGGTTGCAATTTACCATACGGCTTTTGGTGTTCGGCTTTTACTTGTAAACACGTGACACATTGCTCAACATACTTCACAACATCACGTTTCATGCCCGGCCACCAATAATCTTTCTTCAAGTCAAGATACATTTTCGTCGCGCCCGGATGAATGGAATATTTTGACTTATGTGCTTCATCAAGTAGCACTCGTCGGTAATCACCCATCTTAGGCACCCACACCCTTCCTTGGAAAGACAACAAACCACTCGGACCCATAGTAATAAACTCCGATTGGCCCACGATTCGCTCCGTATGCTTGTTGTGAACATAAGCCTCTATTTGAATCTCACCAAGCTTTTCAAGAAAATCGTTGGTAATAATCAAACGTAACGACCCCACTTTTATCGCCGGATGTTGACTTTTTCGACTCAACGCATCCGCGACCACATTCGCCTTACCCGGATGATAAAGTATTTCACAATCGTAGTCTTTCACCACATCCATCCACATACGTTGGCGATAATTCAAATCTCGTTGATTAAAGAGATGTTTCAAACTCTTATGATCCGAATAAATCGTACACTTGACACCATACAAGTAATGGCGCCAAATTTTCAACGCATGCACAACCGCCGCCAACTCAAGATCATGAGTCGGATACCTCGTTTCATGTTCCTTTAATTGTCGAGAGGCATAAGCGATGACTTTACCTCTTTGCATTAGAACACACCCGAGACCATTTAAGGAAGCATCACAATAAACCACCATGTCTTCAACACCTTCCGGTAACACTAACACCGGAGCTTGACACAACTTCTCTTTTAACAATTGAAAAGCAATTTCTTGCTCGTTCTCCCAAACAAATCTCGCATTCTTCCTTGTCAATTTCGTCAACGAAGAAGCGATCTTAGAAAAATCTTGGATAAACCGACGATAATAACCGGCCAATCCGAGAAAACTTCGGATTTCCGTAGGCGTAGTCGGTCGTCCCCAACTCTTCACCGTCTCGATCTTTCCCGGATCTACTTGAATACCGTTTTCGTTCACAATATGACCAAGGAATTGAACTTCCCTTAGCCAAAATTCACATTTGGAGAACTTTGCATACAACTTCTCCTTTCGTAGCGTCTTCAATACTTCACGCAAATGATGTTCATGTTAGTTCATACTTTTCGAGTAGACTAGTATGTCGTCAATGAACACTATTACCGACTTGTCCAACATAGGTTGGCACACTCGGTTCATAAGATCCATGAATGCCGCCGGTGCATTCGCAAGACCAAAGGGCATAACTACAAACTCATAATGCCCGTAACGCATTCGAAAAGCCGTTTTCTCTATGTCTTCCTCACGGACCCGCATTTGGTGATAGCCGGACCTTAGGTCGATCTTGGAGAAATACGTTGCACCTTGAAGTTGATCAAATAAATCGTCAATCCTAGGTAACGGATAACGATTCTTGATCGTCACTTTATTCAACTCACGGTAATCGATGCACATACGCATACTACCATCTTTCTTTTTTACAAATAACACCGGAGCGCCCCATGGCGAAGCACTCGGTCGAATAAAACCCTTCTCGAGCAACTCTTGGGTTTGATTTAAAAACTCTTGCATTTCCGTTGGTGCTAAATGATAAGGAGTTTTAGCAATGGGATTAGCTCCCGGAACCAACTCAATACGAAACTCAACTTGTCTTTCCGCCGGAACACCCGGTAATTCGTCCGGAAAAACGTCTTCGAATTCACTAACAACCGGAATTTCACGAATAGGTGGTGGCTCATTGCGTGTATCAATAACATGAGCAAGGAAAACCATGCAACCGGTAACAACAAAACGACGTGCCTGTGCAAAAGTGCATATCGGCACCGGTCTCCTTCGCTTATCACCATGAATAATTAACTCTCCCCACTTAGGGTCTTCACACGAATAAACTTATCATGGCATGCAATATCGGCTCTATAACGATCGAGCCAATCCATACCAACGACAATATCAAAGTCGCCCAAGGTCATTGGAATAAGATCAATTTTAAAGGTTTCGGCACCAAAAACAACATCACAATTTTCACACACATCAACCACTAGTACCGTCTTGCCGTCCGCTATTTCGACTTCTATCGGACGACTTAACTTAGCTAACGGTCTATTGAGTTTAGGCACAAATTTAGGAGACACAAACGACAAATTTGCACCGCTATCGAAAAGAATCCTTGCCGGATTAGAATTAACCATGTAAGTACCTGAGACAACTTTGTGCGATTGTTTGGCTTCATCATTAGTCATCAAATAGTTGCGACCTCTAGCCGTACCCGCCGCCTTCTCTAACCGCTTCACATTATCATTTCGCAAATCGGGACACTCCGGCTTCTTATGCCCCTCTTTGCCGCAATTAAAACAAGTGATTTTGTTTTCGGAACGTGGTTTCGGACACTCACGAGCCATATGATCCGGTTGTCCACAATTGTAGCACGTATAAGAAAACCCACCGGTAGTGCCCTTCTTTGCACTATTGACACTTTCGGCCCCCCTCTTGCTCTTGCTCTTCTTGCTTGAGGCGTTAGAGTAACTAGAACCTTCAAATTTTCTTTTGGAAAACATGAAATCACTCTTTCTTGGAACCTCCGGCTCAAAACCCCGAGCCAACTCAAACAATTCATCAAAAGTCTTAGCCATACCCCGACTAATCTTCCCCTTGTACTCATCATTCAAAGTACGGTAGAAATCCTTCATGAGCTTATGATCATCACCAACATATTCCGGGCAAAAACGAGTCTTTGCCAAGAATGTAGACTTAAGAGTAACTAAGTCCATTGAGCCTTGTTGCAAATGGTGCAACTCGTCCCGGATTCTATCGAGATCGGATGAAGTTCGGTATTCTCTGAAAAATTCTTTCTTGAACTCCTCCCATGTCAAGCCCATACATTGTTCTTCACCATACAAGTTGATTTTATCGTCCCACCACAACTTAGCTTCTTCGCGTAACATGCTAGAGCCATACCTCGCCTTCTTTTCGGGAGGACATTCCGCGGTACGGAAAGCTCCCTCAATATCGGAGATCCAACATGTACTTTTTAAAGGATCCCGCACCCCATTAAACATCGGGGGTTGAGCATCCTTGAAGTTCTTGTAGTGGAAGTCCCGCCTTCCTTCACCTCCTTCACCGCGAGGGTAGATATTCCTAGCGTCAAGGGCCTCTTCGATAGTGGCCTTCATTCGTTCATTAATTAGATCGGTTATTTGCTCATCAACAAAATCTTGAAAAACCTTTCGAACGTCCGCAAGAAAATCCGCTTTTAACTTCTTAAAGACGGCCTCAACCTTGGCCGAAAACTCGGCGTCCTCGCTTGTACTTCCGTTATCATGATCGGGACCGTTTCTCGTCTTCATTCTATAAAACGAAATAGGTTAAACCACAAAACGGAAGGACATATTACATATATACATACATATACGCCACACTACTCCATCTCGCTCAACAATCGTCGTACATTACTTGTTTGACACGATTTGCACTCGTAGTGATGGTAGCTAGTCATTACTACGCGAGCACGTCGCGTTAACTCGCTAGTACAACGTCCATCTTGCTTGATGATTGCTAAACACAACACAACAATTAGCGCATAATTAGTTCACATAAACCTATGCACTAACCATCCCGATTCGACCCAAAGTCCTACAAGTCCCGCATAAACGCGCACACAAAAGTCTAAGTCTAGGCGCCTATCTCAAGTCACCTAAATCCCTTAGACCATGCTCTGATACCACTTGTAACAACCCGACTTCATAAACTCAAAACGCGTACCAAAAATTTTTTTTTGTATCAGTGCATCTGGACGGCGTCCAGAATCCTGGACGGCGTCCAGCTCAGAAAGGTGGGATGGCGTCCAGAGTTTTGGGACGGCGTCCAGCTCAAACAACTGGGACGGCGTCCAAGCAATTGGGACGGCGTCCCAATGGCCTTCCAGCCACTGATCACGGGTCCAACTCACACGAGCGGAAAACCCGCTTCCCGACACTTTCAAACGGAAACCTTTTTACCACAAGTCAAAATAAGTGAAACTAAGAGATTTTCATCATCAAATCAAGTTTTGCATCAACGGGTCCACATCGCCCATTTTACAAGTTTCGTTCTAAAGTAAAAGTTTCGACCAAATATAAGTTTAAGTTCCAAACAACACTAGAGCATGGTGTTTGGGGTTAAACTACCCAATCTCGGTCGAACTCCAAAAGCTAACACCCAAAAGCATCCCCTAACAAAACAAGCGGGAGATCACTAATCCAATTGAATGCTCTTACCCTTGTCAATGCCCGAGCCTATAAAAAAAGTAAACAACGAGAGGGTAAGCAAAGCTTAGTGAATGCAATAATTATACGAATACATATATAATTATACCTACTTGCATACACTTACACAACCGTAAACATGCTAGCAAACAACATTAGCTTATCGTCGCAATAACAAGCTATAATTCACCAATACCCCCAAGCTAGCATAACATCCGCATATAAATGTAACTCGAATAATATAATATGCTTACAACACAAATAACCATGGTTAACCAATAGTACAAGGGAACGGCGCTCGCGAAAACGCCATCGGTGTTCACAACATCCGTTAGGGCACTTAACACCTCGCACCACTAACCCCTAGGGTGGCACCTTAACACCTCGGCACATCACCCCGAGTGGCATCTTAACACCTCGATGCATCACTCATTATTTTACGGAGTGGTGTCTTAACACCTCGACACTACACTCCTAGGTGGCATCTTAACACCTCGATGCTACACCCGAGTGGCATCTTAACACCTCGATGCTACACTCTTCACGTGAAACATGGTGTCTTAACACCTCGACACTACACCTTTCACGCTACAACAAATAGATACATTATATACATACGCATATCATTATTCCACTCACTTCAAAGTCTTCGTGTGAGATAACCGAACTTGCAACGTCAATGTAACGTACCTATTACATTTTAGCACATACTCAATTCACAACTCAAGTCGGTCAAGTAACTCACTCAACAATCTAGAGTCTTTTGACCCTAAGTGCAATCCCGACCCATTTTGCACCTTTAACCCTAATAATGGTTAACTTCACCAAAAACCCTAACTTTAGCCAATTAAGGTATTAACACACTTTTAACCACAAAGTTAACTCGTTTTCATACATGCAAGACAACCTAGGTCATCAAAGACCCATTTGACCCATTTCTAGGTCAACACACCCATTTGGGTCACCCACAACCCAAATCACACCCACTAACATTAACTATAAGTGTATTAGTATTTACTTAGGCCTTTAAGACCCATTTACACCATTTACCCTTTCAAAACCCTAGGTTAGTCACCATTTGGGTCTTCATGACCCAAACTTACCCAAAACCCCAAATTACTCACAAATGGGTTTTATGTGCAATACTAACCCAAACCCTAACCCTTAAACACATTAAACTAAGGTAATCAAGTTTAGGGCTTACCACAACAATCAAA
The DNA here is from genome assembly GCF_046630445.1 of Rutidosis leptorrhynchoides. Taxonomy (NCBI): domain Eukaryota; kingdom Viridiplantae; phylum Streptophyta; class Magnoliopsida; order Asterales; family Asteraceae; genus Rutidosis; species Rutidosis leptorrhynchoides. The sequence continues at coordinate 174,964,484 of NC_092333.1, forward strand.
ACGAAGCTAACGAGGAGATGAACAACTTTAATGCTCGAGCTAAAACCCGAAACAAGCTTCTTCTTCTCCGATTTGAGCTTTCTCACACTTGAATCACACTCTCTCACTAGGATTTAAGTGGATGAAGTTTGGTGGTTAGGAATGGAGTAATGAGGCTCAACCAAACTGATCTAGGGCCTTTAATTCGTCCACCAAGTGAAATTACCAATTTACCCATCTAAGATATTTAAAAGCAAAAAGACATGCCTGCCAGCCATTCTGGACAGCGTCCCAAAATGTTGGACGGCGTCCAGGTCTTCGATCTGGGACGGCGTCCCAAATGTTTGGACGGCGTCCAAACCCAAAAAGAAAACAGGATCTTGCAAGACTGTATTTGAAGGAAGTCGTATCCAGACATGGAATACCAATCTCTATTATCTCTGATAGGGATGGCAGATTTATTTCAAGATTCTGGCAGACATTACAGCAAGCATTAGGAACTCGTCTAGACATGAGTACTGCCTATCATCCACAAACTGATGGGCAGAGCGAAAGGACGATATAAACACTTGAAGACATGCTACGAGCATGTGTTATTGATTTTGGAAACAGTTGGGATCGACATCTACCGTTAGCAGAATTTTTCTACAACAACATCTACCATTCAAGCATTGAGATGGCGCCGTTTGAAGCACTTTATGGTAGAAAGTGCAGGTCTCCGATTTGTTGGAGTGAAGTGGGGGATAGACAGATTACGGGTCCGGAGATAATACAAGAAACTACCGAGAAGATCATCCAAATTCAACAACGGTTGAAAACCGCCCAAAGTCGACAAAAGAGCTACGCTGACATTAAAAGAAAAGATATAGAATTTGAAATTGGAGAGATGGTCATGCTTAATGTTGCACCTTGGAAAGGCGTTGTTCGATTTGGTAAACGAGGGAAATTAAATCCAAGGTATATTGGACCATTCAAGATTATTGATCGTGTCGGACCAGTAGCTTACCGACTTGAATTACCTCAACAACTCGCGGCTGTACATAACACTTTCCACCCTCGAATTTGAAGAAATGTTTTGCTAAAGAAGATCTCACTATTCCATTAGATGAAATCCAAATCAACGAAAAACTTCAATTCATCGAAGAACCCGTCGAAATAATGGATCGTGAGGTTAAAAGACTTAAGCAAAACAAGATACTAATTGTTAAGGTTCGATGGAATGCTCGTAGAGGACCCGAGTTCACCTGGGAACAAGAAGATCAGATGAAGAAGAAATACCCGCATTTATTTCCAGAAGATACGTCAACACCTCCAACTGCTTAAAATTTCGGGACGAAATTTATTTAACGGGTAGGTACTGTAGTGACCCGAACTTTTCCATGTTTATATATATATATATTAAATGAAATTTTTATTTACATGATTAAGTGTTTCCAACATGTTAAGCAATCAAACTTGTTAAGACTTGATTAATTGAAATAGGTTTCATATAGACAATTGACCATCCAAGTTGACCGGTGATTCACGAACGTTAAAACTTGTAAAAACTATATGATGACATATATATGGATATATATATAGTTAACATGATATTATGATAAGTAAACATATAATTAAGTATATTAACAATGAACTACATATGTAAAAACAAGACTACTAACTTAAGGATTTTGAAACGAGACATATATGTAACGATTATCGTTGTAACGACATTTAATGTATATATATCATATTAAGAGATATTTATACATCATAATATCATGATAATATAATAATTTAAAATCTCATTTGATATTATAAACATTGGGTTAACAACACTTAACAAGATCGTTAACCTAAAGGTTTCAAAACAACACTTACATGTAACGACTAACGATGACTTAACGACTCAGTTAAAATGTATATACATGTAGTGTTTTAATATGTATTCATACACTTTTGAAAGACTTCAAGACACTTATCAAAATACTTCTACTTAACAAAAATGCTTACAATTACATCCTCGTTCAGTTTCATCAACAATTCTACTCGTATGCACCCGTATTCGTACTCGTACAATACACAGCTTTTAGATGTATGTACTATTGGTATATACACTCCAATGATCAGCTCTTAGTAGTCTATGTGAGTCACCTAACACATGTGGGAACCATCATTTGGCAACTAGCATGAAATATCTCATAAAATTACAAAAATATGAGTAATCATTCATGACTTATTTACATGAAAACAAAATTACATATCCTTTATATCTAATCCATACACCAACGACCAAAAACACCTACAAACACTTTCATTCTTCAATTTTCTTCATCTAATTGATCTCTCTCAAGTTCTATCGTCAAGTTCTAAGTGTTCTTCATAAATTCTAAAAGTTCTAGTTTCATAAAATCAAGAATACTTCTAAGATTGCAAGTTTACTTCCAAGTTTTCTAAATCCATTCCAAGTAATCATCCAAGATCAAGAAACCTTTGTTACTTACAGCAGGTTATCTTTCTAATACAAGGTAATAATCATATTCAAACTTTAGTTCAATTTCTATAACTATAACAATCTTATTTCGAGTGGAAATCTTACTTGAAATTGTTTTCGTGTCATGATTCTGCTTCAAGAACTTTCAAGCCATCCAAGGATCCTTTGAAGCTAGATCCATTTTTCTCATTTCCAGTAGGTTTATCCAAGGAACTTGAGGTAGTAATGATGTTCATAACATCATTCGATTCATACATAAAAAGCTGTCTTATTCAACGTTATAAACGTGTAATCACTAGAACATAGTTTAGTTAATTCTAAACTTGTTCGCAAATAAAGTTAATCCTTCTAACTAGACTTTTAAAATCAACTAAACACATGTTCTATATCTATATGATATGCTAACTTAATGATTTAAAACCCGGAAACACGATAAACACCATAAAACTGGATATACGCCGTCGTAGTAAACCGGGGGCTGTTTTGGTTGGGATAATTAAAAGCTAAGAAGAACTTTGATTTAAAATCTATACTTCTGGAAAAATGATTTTTCTTATGAACATGAAACTATGTCCAAAAATCATGGTTAAACTCAAAGTGAAAGTATGTTTTTCAAAATGGTCATCAAGATGTCGTTCTTTCGACAGAAATGACTACCTCTTTCAAAAACGACTTGTAACTTGTATTTCCGACTATAAACTTATACTTTTTCTATTTAGATTCATAAAGTTAAGTTCAATACGAAACCGTGGCCACTGGAATCACTCAAAACGGATTAGAAACGAAGAAATGGCGAGTAAAACAAGATTGATAAAAACTACTCATTTTACCTACGTGAAAGTTAGTAATAAATCTATTCCAACCATAACCTAATCAACTTATATTGTATATTATGTAATCTTGAGATACCATAGACACATATACAATGTTTCGACCTATCATGTCGACCCATCTATATATATATTGCGGAACAACCATAGACACTCTATATGTGAATGTTGGAGTTAGCTATACAGGGTTGAGGTTGATTCCAAAATATATATATAGTTTGAGTTGTGATCAATACTGAGATACGTATACACTGGGTCGTGGATTGATTCAAGATAATATTTATCGATTTATTTCTGTACATATAACTGTGGACAACTAGTTGTAGGTTACTAACGAGGACAGCTGACTTAATAAACTTAAAACATCAAAATGTATTAAAAGTATTGTAAATATATTTTGAACATACTTTGATATATATGTATATATTGTTATAGGTTCGTGAATCAACCAGTGGCCAAGTCTTACTTCCCGACGAAGTAAAAATCTGTGAAAGTGAGTTATAGTCCCACTTTTAAAATCTAATATTTTTGGGATGAGAATAAATGCAGGTTTTATAAATGATTTACAAAATAGACACAAGTACGTGAAACTACATTCTTTGGTTGAATTATCGAAATCGAATATGCCCCCTTTTTATTAAGTCTGGTAATCTAAGAATTAGGGAACAGACACCCTAATTGACGCGAATCCTAAAGATAGATCTATTGGGCCTAACAAACCCCATCCAAAGTACCGGATGCTTTAGTACTTCGAAATTTATATCATATCCGAAGGGTATCCCGGAATGATGGGGATATTCTTATATATGCATCTTGTTAATGTCGGTTACCAGGTGTTCACCATATGAATGATTTTTATCTCTATGTATGAGATGTGTATTGAAATATGAAATCTTGTGGTCTATTGTTACGATTTGATATATATAGGTTAAACCTATAACTCACCAACATTTTTGTTGACGTTTAAAGCATGTTTATTCTCAGGTGAATACTAAGAGCTTCCGCTGTTGCATACTAAAATAAGGACAAGATTTGGAGTCCATGTTTGTATGATATTGTGTAAAAACTGCATTCAAGAAACTGATTTCGATGTAACATATTTGTATTGTAAACCATTATGTAATGGTCGTGTGTAAACATGATATTTTAGATTATCATTATTTGATAATCTACGTAAAGCTTTTTAAACCTTTATTTATGAAATAAAGGTTATGGTTTGTTTTAAAATGAATGCAGTCTTTGAAAAACGTCTCATATAGAGGTCAAAACTTCGCAACGAAATCAATTAATATGGAACGTTTTTAATCAATAAGAACGGGACATTTCATAATAAACCTTAATGAATATTTATCTATAATTTTGGTACATAACTATTAGGTACATCTATCTCTAAACAACCTTCAACCTTTCTTGGCCTTAGTTGTTATTCCACATATAATTTATTTACTTTTAGTTAACTGTTATTGTTTTTGGTATTTAGATAACTTATTGATAACTTTCGTGTTTTTTTAACAATTAATGTAAATGTACAATAAACGCAGATGTATAATAAATTGTAAATTCTAATATATAATGGAAAACACCATTTACTAGATAAAGATAATTAAAATAACGAATTTTAATACATGGATGGAGTTGGATGGAAATAAGAAAGGCATGAAGTTAGCCAACTCATCTTTGTTTAATTTCCAACCATTTATTAATACAGACTGCCTCACCACTCACTCCATGTGTGTGTTTAACAGTGACACAAACCATGTGTTATTTCTTTCCTTTTTATTAGTATTAATTCTACACTCAACTTATACCTTATTTCTAGCTAACTAATCTTACATATTTTTCACTTGCAAACACGTTATTACAACATGCATGCTTTAACACATTACTTGTTTCATATTAATTAGAACCTAAAACATAACTTAAGTTAACCACAACTCTCGATTCGGTTAGGTTTGCTAGTATTGCACAATGTGTACCCTAGTCATTCGGTTCTCATGTCATGCCATCTCTCACACACCTTCACAATCACACATTTGTTCGTTTGTTTGATAAAAATTAATTACGGTACGAAAATGATGAACTCATAATTTAAAAGTGAAATAAAACACTTTCTTCCATGTTTTAATACATGATTAGTTATGTATAACTTTTTTGTTTTCTAAATATACATACACCAAAGATAACACTGTAAATAAAATAAAAGTATATATGATTTTTTAATCTTTAAATATTTTTAAAATTAAATTAAAAATGTTGAAAAAGATAGATGCCCATGTATTACTCACACTATCACTCACTTTTCGTGAATGAAAGGCAACCCATGAAATGCATCATATCAACTGTTCAATACTAACCACTTACTCAAAGTATTCTACACTCACTACCACTTCACACTCCTTCAATGTAACTCAATTTCATTACTTATTAATTAATAATTAATTTCCAAATTTTTAATAAATTTAATTTGTTCGTAATTAAATTTTATAACAAATAAAATTAGTACAACAATTATGTATATAAATTTGAATATGTTCATCATACTTAAACTATAATTACACTATATTTACAATAAAATCACAAAAAACAAATATTCATTGATATATATATATATATATATATATATATATATATATATATATATATATATATATATATATATATATATATATATATATATATATACATTAAACACTGAATAATATAAGATGATGTTACCATAATACGTTTAACTTAAATTGATGTTAATGATACAGGGCTGACAAATAAGTAATAAAATAAGTATAACAATTTAAGTGCTAAGAATAAATGATCAGTTTCAGAAAATTAATTGTCAACGAATCATAACAATTGAAAATGCAATAATATTTCACATTAATTAATCTCTTTGAATTCTATCAATGTAAGATGTAGTATCTTCAACATACACCAATTTTTCACTTTCAGTTATGGCAATCTACTAAAGCCGGAGCCGAAAACACTAATCGTTGTTGCGACGCATTTTCCGTAAATTGAAACTTCGATTTCACGTCTTCAACAATCTCCGGTGGCGGAAAGTTAAGATCCAAGGATAACATATTTTTCGAGTTTTCGATTACGTCATCAGTGATGATCGAATTCCGGTTGATTGAAGGCGGAATTGGGCGATGTTTTCTCATGTGTCCACCAAGTGCTTGACCGGATAAAAACTCCGATCCACAAATTGAACATTCATGTATTTTCGTTGATTTCAGATCGTTAACCGTAATCAAATCTTCTACAAGTTTCTCTTCTTCTTCTTCTTCATGATGATGATCTTCAATTGAAACTGAATTCGATTTCTTATCTTCGAAGTTAAGTTTAGGTTTCTTATGACTAGCTCGGTGTCCGCCTAACGCTTGAAACGACGGAAACGTACGGTTACACGTTTTACACTCGTAACCGCCACGTAAGCTGCTTAACTTCTCTGTTTTCTGACGAATTTGATGATCCGGTATTGAATTTGAATGTTCTTCATTGATCGGTGAAGCACAATCACTTTGAGCTAACATGATTAAACAATTCGCCATATCTTCGTCTTCTTCCGACGATGATAATTGATCATGTGGAAAATTATCAATCAAACAGTGATCTGAAACAGCTGGTAAATTAGGTTTTGGACGTTTCGTACGCTTTCCTCGTGCTCGATCGAAGCTCGTGAATTCCGTCATGAACTCCATTTCCATGGCGGAATTGTAAGTAATTGATGAAAGGATATAGTTGGTTACTGATGATGAAGAAGAGAGTGAGATTTTGGTGTGATACTTATATAGATAGTGAGAGGGTTAAAAGTGTAAATGTTGAAAATGTAAAGAATAGAAAGTGAGGGTAGTAAAGTGTAAATTTCTTATTTCTTCAAGCAGTTTGTTCCAACAATCTTTCTTGCGTTTTCCTTGTAAAATTAGTGCTTTTTAACAATTTCGGGGCGAGTGAAACACACGCGCCTTAAATGTTCCTCGCGTGTTATTTCACCCAATCTCTCTCGCCTCTTTTCCCTTTTCTCACATTTTGTTTACTTCATCCGTACCAAACTAAAAATCATTACATTTCTTTTTTTATTTGGGTAATTACGGAGTAATTATTAATTATTAATCTTACATTACTAAAAGTAGCGGAAAGTGATGTAGTTTTAGTTATATTTGATTGTAGTTTCGAGATTGCGTCCACATTACAAACGGTTCCTCAACTTTGCATATATTTTCACATCGGTCCTTCAAGTTTACACTTTTTTAGGGGTGAAAAGTCTAAATTATATAATTTAATTAAAATATAAAAAAACTAAATCCACCCGAATTTATAACGGGCCATATTTTCTCGCTGGGTGCGAGTTAAATTTTTCAGAGACCACCGTTCAACTCGAAAAAATCTTACCAACCCAACGGGACTAACTATACGCGAAACGGACACTTTTCAAAAAAACGCTAAACACAACGACAACCCTTATCTTCCTGCTCGGCACGAGTTAAATTTTTTCGACGGCAGCGCCAGACTCGAAATAATCTTATGAACAAAACGAAACTAACCACGTTCGAAACAGACACTTTTTAAAAAACGCTAAACACAACGACAGCACGTATCTTCCTCCTCGACGCGAATTAAATTTTTCCGACATCACTGTTATACTCGAAATAATTTTATCAACAAAACGAAACTAACTACGATCGAAACGGATACTTTTTAAAAAACACTGAAGACGGCGACACCTACAACGGCGCTTAACACATGACCCGTTTTTCCCTCTGTAAATATACAACACTACATTAAATATGAATACGCAAGCCGAAAGCCCCCGCCGCAACGCGCGGGCCGGTCCGGTCTAGTTTCTACTGAGTATGGAGTGATATTTTTATTCGGGTAATTAATTACTACCGGGATTGAACGCCGATGAAGATTTTCAAGCACTTAACCTGTAATTCACCATTTAAAATTTATACATATACGATTGTACTACTTTCGTCTCTATTTTATCGTCGAATATATATTTTTCAAATGCCTCAAATTTATGTAATTTAAAACTCATACATATACATCCTTTTGTTTCAAAATTTTATGACATCAAAATGTAACAATCAATTGATTGAGGTGGAACGATTCTAAGATCGAAGCAGATTGGTCCTGGACTAGAACTCCTCGAGGTCGTTCAAATGGTGAGCTGTCTGACCTTTGCAGGCTGCTCAAAAGTGTTAAGTTGGTACCGGATCACAGTGACTCGTGGATATGGGCTGCAAACAATGGAGGTATTTTCACGACAAAAAATTTAACAAATCTCATCAACGAGAAAACAATTTGTGCGGGTGCAAACGCGAATGAATCATTAAAAAATAACTTGGTTCCAAAAAAAGTGGAAGTATTTATTTGGCGTGCTAGAAAAGGGCGGTTACCGGTGCATACGGAACTCGACAAAAGGGGGGTGGATCTCCACTCTATTCTTTGTCCATTATGCGATGACGAAATAGAGTCGGTAGAATACTCTTTACTTACGTGTTCTAAAGTACATGACATTTGGGGCAAAGTGCTTAATTGGTGGGGTTTGGGCGGGTCGACATATGTAAACTTGGATGCTCTTCTTCATGATTGCGTGGGACATCAAGGTGCGGATGCGGGTAAACTCATTTTGCAAGCTGTTAGTTAGTAATTCAATAATAATAATAATCAAATATTAACCATCTTGTTTTGATGATAACACAAATGGTAAGTGCTTACCAATGTGTATACAATACAAGTTCACAAGCCTACATGATCTCTAGCAAGAGACCACAAATCATTAGAAACAAAAATATTTGAAAAATGCACGGCTGCACCACGGTCGACCGTAGGCCTGACCATGGATGCCTTTTGCCCAGTTTCGAACCAAAATTCAAATCGTTTTGAAAACTGACTTCACGGTCGACCATACGGCTGACCGTGATTGAAGCCGCAATTTTTGCTGTTAAATTTTTCAATCAAACAAAGATCTACCACTTCCGGGCATCCATAATTTATGAAACCTTTTTTAACATACTGAGATTGATGCCCTTTTCATATCCAAAAGAGTTTTTATCATAAAGAGATAATTTCGACTAATCTCACTTAATAAAGTCTTAATGACGTTTTGAGCCAAATTAGTGCTAACACATAAGTGTTATATCTTTTTACATCTTGTTACACAATACTACTTAAACATTTTTTAAGCATACTAATGATGGTCATTAAAGTCCCAATTAAAGAGATGCTCTCCCATTTCTCTTAAGTATCACTTGTATGTATATTATGTAAGTATGAATGCTTAATTAAATCAACGCTAGTCACAAAGTGTTCAACTAGATTCAAACTAGTCAACTAAGGATGTAACAAGGTTCCAAATAGCAAGATACTTCCATCAAGAAGAAGACAAGGGATTAAGGTGCTAGTTAAGCTTGTTTGGAAGTTTATGGTTTGTCGAGAGATGATTAAAGCAACTAGCCTAGGAATTCTTCATTATAATTAAACAAGTCAAGATTGACTTGTAGCAAGCAACCAATGGGAGATGATACTTCCATTCAAGTATTGACAAAGCTTAAGATTCATGGGTTATTGTGTTTTGAGCTTTGTGGGTTGTCAAGGGACAAGGTTTCAGCATTTGCCATAATATGAAATCAATGACACAAGAGAAGGAAAATGGAACTTTCCTCATTTGCAAGCTTATGTCAACTTCATTGAATGCATCCAAAGTAAGAGATGATAGTCAAGGGTATCAAGATGTTTTGGCATCTTTTTGCAGACATCAAACAAAGAAAAATGGCCAAAAAAATGCAGATTACAACGGCTCTATAATGAATTTATTTTCAGTACAGCAGGGAGCGCGGTCGATCCATGGTCGACCGTGCAGAGAGCCGCGCAGGTTCTGTCGGCATTTTTCTCTTCCTATATATACCAACATTTGCCAAACTTGAAGACTACCTCTTTCCAAAACATTTTCAAATACATATCTACTGATCTCCCAAGCCTCAAGCAAATATCAATGGAGAGATTATAAGAGGGAAAGAGAGATTCTACTTACACTAAGTAGAATTAGATTGTAAAATTCATGCTTATCATTGTATCTTTGAGTTTACATTGTAAGATACTTTCTTAAGGGGTCAAGGAAGTTAAAGGATTCTTGTGATAGGAAACACCATCTTGCTTTATGATTCAAGTTCCTTAAAGGATCTAGGAACTTAATCAATTCCATTAGGAATTAAGTTGGTGTAACCTATTGAAGAACTATGAGTGGGTGAATCTTGTATCTTGTAATAGTAGCATTAGGTAACTTAGTGATCAATCTTCCTTAATGGAAACTAGGAAGTTGATTAATTCCATTGGGGATTAATGCTTGTCCAAGGTGAAGATAAATTGATCTAAGTTAAGATATTTCGAAGGGATAGAAAAGGTTTTACCTAGAAAGTATAGAAGATTTGTGATTTCACTAGGATTAGAGCATTAGGATCTTGTGGTAAGAGCATTTGGTCTTTATGAATTCTTCAAAGGGACGTAAGGTTTCTTAAGTAGCGGCTTATCGAGGAGCTGGTGTTGTATCCGGACACTCCACCGGGTTTGAGGTATCATAGTGAAGAAAAGTCTCAATTCTTAGAATTGGGGAGTGGATTAAGGTGGATTAGTTAACATCCACCTGAACCACTATAAATCCTTGTGTTTGTGCACTTACATACTTTACATACTTGCATTAACAAACACAAACTCTTCCACACTTAAAACTTATGTTTTGATCGTTAAAGATTTCGAAAAAGTTTTAAGAAACCACTAAGTAACTATTCACCCCCTATAGTTACTTACAATTGGTATCAGAGCGGTTGCTCGAATCTTTGCTCCAAAAAAAGTTTTTGTGACTAAAACTACTTTGTGTAAAAATCCGAGTCAAAGATCTTGGAACTAAGCTCTACTTGGTTGAAGAACGCAAAAGTGTTTGGAAGAGTTAGTCTTGAATCACGATGGAAGTTTTCATATAAGAAGCAACTTCAAGACACTCAAGGGATGTGAAAGTCAAGGATCGAACCCGAATGCTCAAACTTAAATCCACTATATTGAGGAAAAATACCACCATTTACATGGTGAGGTAAGTTTGCTTCCTTCTAGCAAAAATATATAAATTAATAGGTTTATTTAATATTATAAAGCTTGTGTATTCTAAATGTTGTGATAATTAACAAAACCTTGATTAAAATAAAAAACTTAAACAAAGAAACATTCTTTGAATAAACAAAGTTAATTTTTGAAAAATAAAAGGATGTAAAGAAAAATGTGGAGTTGGGTCAAAATCACAACTATATTGTACACAATAGAAGCACCTTGAAACTTGCCATGAAACTTAGGAAAATCCTTGCATGAAAAATGAAATGAGTTATTGTTTAATGTGTGCTTGATTAATTGATCTTATATGCTAGAATACATAAGTTGTCACACATCTTAGAGCCTTAAATGATAGACATAATATCTAAGAGTAGACTCTAAGCATCTCATTAAGTATTCTCGAAAATCAAACAAAAGATTACTTAGTGGTAATAATAATTTGTAAATAAGGTCACTAACTTGTGATTATTTTTGGACAAGAAAAAGAAGTATTTTTAAAAGTCAAAGATATCAAATGATAAATTAAACACTTGGCTTTAAAATACACATTGAGTAGACCTACCTCGAGATTTTCAAGAAACACACTTTATAAGACTCAATATAATGCCAAATCGGACGGCGGTCGAGTCTACGGTTGACCGTGGATCGACCGCATAGGCCCTGATCAAAAATTGCTTTCGCAATTTTAAGATCGGCCATGGTGTGACACTTTTAGACGTTAAATCTTTTTGAAAATGGTTAAAACAATCGTTTTACATCGTTTATTGGAAATAATTAAACATTTACCAATGTGAAGCTAGTTATTGTCATTAAACGACACTTGTTTAAATGTCAAGTTTTTAACACGTAAGTGTAAATTATTTTCTAACAACTAAAAGTGTACAAAATCAATTATTCTCAAGACATAGACTTGGTTTATCAAATCTTAAAATATAAACCTGTCTAAAGGATAAAATCTATTGTTTGAGAAAGGTACTAAAATGGATTAGGACGAGAGTGTTTAATGTTAACAATCCCGGACCCAACAAACATTGGGTACCAAGCCTTGTATCAACAAGTTGTAGGTTTGCTAACAAGTGTGGTGGAAGATGAAATAATCACAAGTGCAAAAAGCTCATGCCCTTGATAAATACGTCACACGAAGCACAAAGAACATGATGACGGTGACGTAATATTGGATGGACATATTTAATGAATATTCACCGGTCGAGGTAACTTACTTACAAATGAATTACTATTAAAATATGCTACATGAGTTTTAACATGCTAAATATTTAACATGCAAATATATTAACATGCTAAGTTAGGTCAAAATTCATTTGCAAGTAGAAATCATGTTATGCTTATAATTAGGTGGAATGCCATTTATGCTTGCAAATGAAATTAGTAAAATGATAAAAACATGTCAATATATGCATTGCGTCAATACATGTTTCAAGTTGATGGCATAAAAGATTAAATCACACGAACATGAAATTAATTGATAGAAATCCACCTAAAAGTAAAATATGATGGTCACCGAGTGAATACATAAATGAGTTAAAAGTGTTAACAAGATTAATCTCATTATTTGATTCAACAATGTAATTACTTAAGAAACGGTGCTAGCATTAAGAGAGGATAAATGACAAGATCACAAAAAGAATCATAACAAACAAATCTTAGGAGACATCAATAGGAGATAAATTAGATCTTAAGTGTGTAGTCTAAGTTCTTCGTTTCCTAAGTGTAGTGTAGATTTCCAAAGTTCTACTTTGTAGTCTTACTAAAGGGGTTGTATATGATTCCTATCATCTATGCTTAATAAGATACATTTGTGATGATAGAACTTATGCTAGGCTTATACTTAAATGATATTATTTTTGTCTAAAATTGCTAGAGTATTAGTCATTAGAAGTTTACGTAATTTATGCTAAATATCAAAATAATTCAAAAGAATGTAAAAAGTAAACTCTTAAAGAAAAAGCCTAGGATACTATAACAAGTTGGTGTAAGAACTAGATTATCACTAAAAGAGGTCATTGCTAGTTAAACGCATAAGCGTTTGTTAAGTTGATGAAATGTCTAAAACACACTTGGACATATTAGAACAAACAATTATTAATCTTTGAGGTTAGAAAACTTTAAGAATAATTCATGCTCTTAATTTCTAAACTAGGATTAGGTTTACGTCAAACGAACACCTAGAACAAACGAATGAAATGAAAAGTTTCACTAATCCATTATACGTCAAAGAGTTAGATAATTTTAAACCACACAAATGTTTATTCAAACTCTTTGTCTTGAGTCCTATACTTACACGTAATGAGATTAACGAGTGTTCTCAAAATCTTACTTAACTCATGAATCAAAGTGACTCTAAGATAGTACTCTTAAATCAACCTAAAAGATTACACTTGATACTTTGGTATGATAAGTGCTAGACATACCTATGGAAATTAATTATAAATAATTACTTAAAGGTGAATGTGTGACTCTAAGATGTAGGTACGTCTCTAGGACACTAATTAGAAAATAAAACCTAACTAGGTTTAATTAGACGTTCGAGTAGCCTTAAGGAATAATCGAACATACATAAAAAGGCTATATCTTTGTACCTTGAAAGTCTTGATAGAATTAGGACATACTTTATTAATCATGCATGATAAATGGCAAAAGTTGGCAATACATTATTAGAATAAAATGGTCGTTGATAGAATTAACCATTTTCCTTGTAATGGGTTATTTGAACTCATGAATGATAAGTTTGAAATATACATGATAGGAAACTAGAATGGTTGCTTGATAAAATGCCTTATTGTATGCTTTACACTCTAGGATTCACTCTAGGCTTTCGCTCATTATGTAAATTGCATAAACTTCGTTTTATCTCTCACATATGCCATATATGTTTTCATTGCTTGCATGATTATATGTGAAACATCTACTTGTCATACTTGTATGATTAATATGTGCAAATATACTTGTCATACTCTCGCATGCTCATATGATCTTCATACTTGACAACTTGAGTTCTCTCTTCATAACCAATGTTGGTTGTAATCACCTTGCTAAATGATATACTACACACCTAAGGATTATTAACTTGTTAATTGAATCTTATTTGTGAGAGCATTGTGCTTAATATTTGTTACATCCAATATACCATATATTTTTCATCATGTTTATGTGCTTACATGCTTATGATCTATTAACATGTTGAAAAATTATGTTTAGATGTTTCTATGTTCATGATATTTTAGAACACTCCAAATGCTTACTATGATACATGAAAATTGTTAACTAGTTAACATTACACGTAGTCAAGTTAATATATTTTAACATGATAATAATTGTCCTAGATCATAATTGTTGAGTTCCTAATAAGTAATTTGATATTAGCTTGCTTGCCATGATTTATGTGATTGCTTATTGCGCTATATTTTTTAAGTACACTACTTGAGCTATATTTGAAAAGATAACTAAATAAGTAGTGGTTCAATATATATCATGTTGATCGTAATTTATGAGTCAATTGCCTACTTGTTCAAGTTACTTAGGTTATGCATTTGCTGATCAATATTCATACTATGGAACATGCCTTTATTTGACTACCATGATTACGTGCTTACTATGCATGATTGCTACTTGTAGTGTGAATTTTAGTTGAGCTTATTATGGATGATTGCTTGTTTTGATGAGAGATATGCTTACTATAATGAATATTATTCTTGAATCCTATGCATGCATATTTTTCTAACAATACATGCGAGACTTGTTCAACGCATTGTTATGCTCATCACTCATGCAAAGGAAAGTCCGAATATGTCACACTATTGAGCCGTTACAAGATCTTTTAAGAAATCTAAAGGTCTGTATGCATCATGGTCTTGTGCATTCGAGATTCTCCAACATCGATTTCATGTGTCTTGGGGCTTCGGATGATGATGGATTGCTACGATTTAGAAAAGTGGTGTATGTACATTCGTTGGTTTATGGATAACCTTGTGGATCTCAAAGAAACAAACATATGTAGCTTTCTCTTCTATCAAAGCCGAGTATGTAGCAATTGGAATATCATGTGCTAAAAGCTTATGGATGAATCAAACTTTCCTAGATTACGGTACCACATCTTCTGAAACTCATATACATGTGCATTCTCATGATAAAATTGGACTAATAAATATCTGAACACCAATATAGCTTTGATCATTACATGATAAGTGAAATATTAACATACTCTATATGTTTAGGATTATACATGCGTTTATCAATGCGTATAGGGTGATATGTTTCTATCTGATAACTATTTGACATGCTTTGATTATGATGCTCATAATGGTAATGTGCTTAATGCATGCTATAACATCTATGCCCATATAAAACTCTGATTATTATGCATGATTATTTGTTTGAAAATTGAGCTCATATTAGCTTTTTCATGCTACTTTCACTTGTGTCTTCACATTGTGCTATGAGTAATATGTATGCCATGCCATGTTATGCTTGTGTCTTTACATGCTTGTTTGAAACTACTATCTATAGTGTTGTATGACATGATTACGTATGCTACTGTTACTTGTTTGTCATGCTATGCTATGCTTGTGTTTTAACATGCTTTCTTTCATACATACTCTAGCATCTAAGCTTATAAATATGATTGTTATGCATGATTATTTGATTGATAATTGACCTCATGTATATTGGCTTTTGCATGCTACACTCACTTGTGTTTCCACATTGTGCTTTGTGCAATTTGTATACCGTACCATGCTACATGGTTCTACATGCTTGTTAAAAACCTACTTACTCCTATACATGCGTGAAATTGGTAGAACTAGTAGATTAATGTTGGTACTTTATGATAGTATTGCATGATATACTAAGTCTTTTGCTCACTACATGTTATATCGTAAACCCATGCTATACCATTCATTAATATGTATGACACACAATGAATCTTATCTTTGCTATATATTATTTTGCATGTGTACTAACCCTTGATTGAAGGTCTATCTAGCTCGTTGAGTCCATATCATTCCACACTTGGTCTTATGATCATGTATGGTTCAGGGGGAGCCATGTTGTCTTTTGCTACTTAATGTGGTGTACCATTTAAAGGGGGAGCATTACTCTAGGGCGCGCTTAGTTCCAAGTGGGACTAACTTTTTTACTTCGACAAAAGGGGAAAAGGTTATATGGTAAGTGACGTTAACACTAGTATTATATGCATGTCTAAGCACTTACCTATATTTGTCATCATCAAAAAGGGGGAGAATGTTGGTTAGTAATCCAATGATAATATTCAAATATTAATCGTCTTGTTTGATGATAACACAAAATGGCAAGTGCTTACCAATGTGTATACAATACAAGTTCACAAGCCTACATGATCTATAGCAAGAGACCACAAATCATTAGAAACAAAAATATTTGAAAAATGCACGGCTGCACCACGGTCGACCGTAGGCCTGACCGTGGATGCCTTTTGCCCAGTTTTGAACCAAAATTCAAATCGTTTTGAAAACTGGCTTCACGGTCGACCATACGGCTGACCGTGATTGAAGCCGCAATTTTTGCTGTTAAACTTTTCAATCAAACAAAGATCTACCACATTCGGGCATCCATAATTTATGAAACCTTTTTTCACATACTGAGAATTGATGCCCTTTTCATATCCAAAAGAGTTTTTATCATAAAGCGCTAATTTCGACTAATCTCACTTAATAAAGTCTTAATGACGTTTGAGCCAAATTTGTGACGACCCGAAAATTTCCGACCAAATTTAAACTTAATCTTTATATAATTCCGACTTGATAAGCAATGAATGTTAATAAATCTTGAACCTTCGAAAAGAGTTTTACACAAGCTTTTGGTCACCCTTTTATTCCGACGATTCACGAATGTCATAACTTGATTTAATTGTTTAATTGTTTAATTATTGTGCATATATATGGATTTATATATATTTAACTTGAAAATATGATAATTAAATATCTCATTAAGTATATTAACAAAGTATTATATATATTTTAATACTACTAATTTAAAGAGTTTTTCAAACAATATATATATTACTATTTAAACGACGTAATTAACTTATGTTAAAATGTATTTACATATAATGTATTGCGAGTGTAAATACATCTTTAAAAATATTGAATACACTTTATAATGTATTAGTGGAATATTATGTCATGCATAACATCATCAATTTAACTTATACTAGATATTAGTCAAAAAAAGACAACATAAAGTATTTACTATTCGTATATACCAATAGTAATTTGCATGATTGATGTATTATGTTATGCATGACATCATTAATTTTATTATGTCATGCATGACCTAATGGTTTTTAACTTATACTAGATATTTTTCACAAAATGACAAATTACAACTAGTATATAAAGACATCATATGTGATTAAATTTTTACCATTCCATTTTCTAATTTTTACTTCAAGTTTACTTACACACACATACTCTCTCTAGTTCTAGTATCCCTTTCTTTGTTATTCATCTATTTCTAGTAAGTTCAAGCTTCAAAATCAAGGTATTAACATTGCCTAAACTTTTGTTCAATTCATATGTTTATAGCTATCTATATAAGAGTTTATAAACTAGAACATAGTTTAGTTGGTTCTAAACTTGTTTGACAAACTAATATAATCTTTCTAACTTAACTCTAATAACATTTATTTATATGTATTATGATGTTATATTAAGTTAATATAAGAACTTAGAACTTGTACATATGAAGAACACCTTGAAACTTAACATATATCCTTTAAACTCTATTCGGTAAAAAGCGGGCTGTTTTGGGTTGGGAAATAAAAACCTATCTTAGACTTTGAGTTCGAGGCTAAGACTTTGAAAATATGTTAATATATGTAAATAAGACTTCCAGTATTTTTTTTTTATGATTTTAGACAAAGTGGAAGTATTTTATCAAAAATCATATATTGGGTGGATTTCCGGGATTTTTCCAAATCTGTCCACCGTCACAAAAAGAGGGTAAAGCACTAAAAATTACTAATTGGGATGAACTTTTCGAATTGGTTTTGTAAAATTTACTTCTTAAGGAATCCGTAGCAATTTGATTCACTTTAAACGGAGTTGTAATGAATATTTGGCAAGCAAAATAAAATCTGCTAAAATTAACGTTGTATGGACGAAATTTATATTGTAAAAACTATATTAACCATATCCTTGCTAACTTTTCCTATATCCTATATATATTTGGACATGTTATCATTAGTATGACAAAATATTATAATCTTAGTTAATTCCGAGATTGTATATATATAATAATCTTGGTACATTCCATGACAATAAGTATACAATACGTTTTGATAAATCCTAAGACACGTACACAATACATCTTAGTTAATTCTAAGACAATACGTATACAATACGTCTCTGGGTTGATGCAAAGACAATACATATACAATACGTCGTGGGGTAATTATAATATTATATATATATATATATATACCGATTATTAGACTGTTGGACATTTCGAACTATTTTGGACTACTAACAAAGGACAACTAACATAAAAATGTTAAAAATTAATATATAAGTATTCTATGAACTTGCTTTATTTTATTCATATGTCGTATTATTATCTGAATCGTTATTATTGTTATAGGTTCGTGAATCCAAGGACGACGGTCATATTTTTAATAAGTTGAAAACTTATTATTAATATACTTTTACTACTGTGAGTATATAGTCCCATTTTTAAACTCTACAAATATTTTGGGATGAGAATACATGCATTTTATGTTTTACGCCATAGACACAAGTACTTAAAATATATTCTACGTTGAGTTGTACCACTTTGCGTATCTTCCCTAATAGCTTGGTAAGTAATATTTACATGTTGTAAGAACATGTATACGTGAATCCTATTGATAGATCTATCGGGTTTGACAACCCCAACCGGGCTAGTCGCTCTAGTATCGTAAACGGTTGCATAGTACTTCGTTTTTACTACACTTGGTACAGTGTAGGGAGATTTCATAATAAAGGGAATATGCCACATTAATGATTAAGTATGGTTACCGAAGCGCTCAACAACTTATAGAATACTTTTATACACTTGCGAGTGTACATATATATTTATAACTATGAAATCTTGTGGTCTATATTTATATCGATCATAAACCTATATATCTCACCAACCTTTGTGTTGACTGTTTACGCATGTTTATTCTCAGGTCCTTAAGAAAGTCTTCCGCTGTTACATTATCTGAGCAATCTGTGCATGGAGTCTCATACTTTTATTTAAATAAACTGTTGCATTCAATAAAACCTTTGTCATGTATTATATTCGACTGTTACGTCACGTGTGTAGTATTTGGAAACCGATGTATTTTGGGGATTATTTCTTAAATAATCGCCCACTTGTTTAAAACATGCATTATGTATAATAATGATGTGCTTTTTATGAAACGAATGCAATATTTTCTAAAACGTATCATATAGAGGTCAAATACCTCGCTATGGGACCAATGAATATCGTACTGCGTTTATAGTAATATGGACGGGTCGTTTCAGTTGGCATCAGAGCGGTGGTCTTAGCGAACCAGGTCTTGCATTAGTGTGTCTAACTGATAGTTGTTGGGATGCATTAGTGAGTCTGGACTTCGACCTTATCTGCATATTAAAAGTTTTGCTTATCATTCTTGTCGGAAATTACCTGTTTATCATCTTAAGTCTAGATGCGTCTTATTGCAATTATTGCATAGATAGTGTATAGACAAATATTCATATCTTATCATATCTATCACAGTAGACTTTGCCTGACATATTCTGTAAATTCCTCCGTAATCTACGAAATCTTTTGTTCTATATATATAGATATTCTATGTAATTAGAATATCATCCGAATGCAAAAATCATTTCATATCGAAAAATTCTTTATTCAATCATACGAAATGGAACTCGCCACTAGTTCAAGTTCCTCGAATTCCGATATGGAGTTACACTCGAGCTCCGAAACAGTGTGACTGGAATGGATCAACCAATTAGCCATCATCTATTCTGGATGAATTGGGGATGGGTTCGTAGTCTACTCAATCATTGGAGACAAGAAGAAGGCGATCCCTTCCATCCACCACATTTCCCTCTTGGCGAAGAACCTGAAGCACTTACTGGCGAACCTGTTCGTAATACCATTTTCTCTCTCATTTCCAGAGTATCTCGTCATGACTATATACTATCTCGAATTCTAGATCTTATTCATCCGCTCGTCCGAACCGACAATCATCCCGGTGTAATAGAAGAAGTCAACGAGCTTCGCGCTCAAGTAGTGGCTTTGGAGAATTTGGTGCAATGATTACAAGCACCAGCAGCAGCACCGACAGCAACAATACCACCATCAGCAACACCAACAGTATTATTACCACCACCAACAACCACATCTGCACCCCACATCTCAACGTCACAATCTGTATCTCGAGCATCAATGTCATACGCACTGTAGATACCAAGGAGTACCAACAACAACAAAGAAGTATTGATTCATAACTTCATCGGAGAAATATTTTACGGTGATTATGTAATCTCTAAAGTCTTAGAGATTATTTATTCTAATCATAACCGTAAATCAAGATGAATGGATGAATAGAGATGATACAGGGAAGGATAGAAACCCTGACAGGAATGGTGCGTACGTTACAAAATAAACTTGTTATACAAACAGCACCAACAGTATCGTCAGCATCACCAGCACTGTCAGTACTGTCAACATCATCAGCACTAGCAGCACCTATAACATCACAAGCTCCGTCAGTTCAAGAATCACCGTGGACATCATTACGAATCAACAACGAGTATATTGTATCAATGAGTTATGAAGTATTAACTCAATTCCTCTGAAGAATTTATATGTATATCTTATATATAAAAATTTTGAAACCATCATAAATCTTTTCATACTAAGTTATTATGTATGAATTGAAAAAGGGTAGATACTACTCAGTTAAATTCATATTACTAATATGCTATAATCCTTCGATTAAAGACTTAACCATCGTTAACCACAATCTCTGTTTCAACTCAATGAATACCGTTTCATAATAAATCAAGTGTATTATTCAAATATATGTTTGATATTACACTTTCATCAACGATGTACTCGAAACTTTTCAGATAACATCATTCGCACTTTGCGAAATTCACAAGAATTCCACGAGCATCAACATTCTTCACCAAAGAATATCAATAAGAATAAATAATGAAGTATTTATACTCTGCGAAGATTATGTAATCTCTAATATTTTAGAGATTATTCATTTCTAGTTCCAGCCGAAAAGCAAATGAGTTTAATTTAATAGTAACTCATTAAATTTATATTACATCTGAAGAAAATATACACACATATATATTTTCATAAAGACTGTAATAAAATTCAGTTGTACAAAATAGCACTTGTGAAATTTTTTTTAACGGGTAGGTAATACCCGAGAAATACTTAGATTTTTCATTAAAATGTTACACTGTACATTCTTCGATTCTGACTCAGCAAATCATCAAATATACTCCCTACTTTCACAACAATATACATTCTTTTATAGAAATCAAAACAACCATACTCATTCAAATCTAATTACATATTCTGATTTTGAAATCTCAGAATTCGATTCGAGATATAACCGAAATCATCACTCTTAGATTCCTACATCTTTCAAAACTATACTTTGATTTCGAAACTGTACTAGAACATCACTTCTAAATATTTGTATCATTTGAAATCCTAGAACATCATATGTATATTAACAATTACAACCTGTATTCAAATCCTTCAAAATTCCCGAAGACACTCGAAATGATAATTCAACCACATGTTACCCGCAATCTTATACCTGAAAAACCCTCAAAACCAAAGTCATAGTTTAACACGTATCCTTGTCAGACCCTTTGGCATTTATTAGCTAAAATAACTTTTCAATCTCTTTTTAAAATAGACAGTTTTGTCACAGCTCTAGCAAATCACCTTAAATTATTCATTTGAATAAGCCTTATTATAACGATTACCCCTTCATCATTGTTATCGGGGAACCTTTCATATCTAGCCACATTAGCAATAAACTTATCAACAACTTCATTAATCTTTAAGCGTCTCCGAAAAATCACGATACTTATTCATTGAAACTTTATCAACTACTCATCTACAACTTGTAACAATAATTGTCATACCAACAACTTGGAATTAGCAATCAGTATTTTGAATTTTGCAGCAATTTTATGCCAACAGTTATATATATACATATAACGTCTACCTCCAAGACTTACATACTTCGAATGTGAAGTTTCTGAAAAACACCCTAAACTGCGAATTAGTTCTCCAAATTTTAGAAAAATGCTGATGAAGCAGCAAAAACTGTAAACGACCATAACGGTCAAAAGTTTGATGGTAAAGAATAGTATGTTGGAAAGGCTCAAAAGAAAAGTTTGGAACTGGAAAACGGATTGAGCAAACCCTGAAGGAGGCTGTGGACAAATCACAAGGACGAAATCTACCTTCAAAGAATCCAAGTGATTCGGTGTCTGCTAAAATCCTTAGCAAATACCTTGCTCCTTACTCTACAACCCTTGCGGACAATATTCTTCATCATCCTCTTATCTTAAATATTATAAGATATCATCGTATATTCCATTATAAATATCCTTCATATTTCTGAAGATATTTTCATAACCATTCTTATCTGAAATCATTTATTCCTTCGCGTTATCTGTATCACATCATAAAGAAAACTGTTTTAGTTTCTAAATATCTAAAACCTCTGAGTGTAAAGTATGAATGTTTTTGAAGTAATGTTGGGAACTGAAGCATGAGTTAGTATAATATAATGACACTTGATCAACGTAATTATATTACAGTAAGTCATGCTGAGTTTCTAATGGAACGTGATGATTCACAGACCATAACGTCATCATGTGCCATGTTACAGGACTCTTACATTCAATCTAATCTCTAAACATATCAAGAACATATTCTATTGATAGTTCTATCTTTTCCTTTGGATTCTGGTAATTTCACAAGTCAAATTGTGCTATTACAATTTCTCTCTTAGAGCATTAGCTATGTTCATTCCGAATTTCATATCTATGAATTCTAGACTATTATTCGCTTAACTTGAAGTCGGGAAAAGAAGACGGAAGCATAAAACTCCAAAATATAAGGAAAAATATAAGCACGAAGACAACGCAGAAATTACAAACCGTGTATATCGATGAGTATAGCAATATAAAGACACGGGAAAACTAAGAACACTATAAACCCAAGAGCATAGTAGAAATTAATGGATTCCTCCGGTGGAAGATGAAAAAGAAGAATGACAGATGTGATAGTCAAGAATATATCAAGAATTAAAACTGAATGGAGCATATTGACGAATGTTTTGGAAGTATGAAGAAATGAAGAAAGTATAAAAGATGGGAGATGTGGAAATAAGGAAACGTAGGAGGTTGATTTATAGTAAAATATCCGGCAGAGAAATCGAGACAGATTATTGCATTAAATCGAAGAGGATCATAATTTCCTTAATCGCCGAAGAATCAAATCTTATATAGATTACAAAGATTTTCTTTAATCCGGAGATCAACCGTGATGACGTCAAAAGATAAGATGAATCCCTATTTTCTCATTTCACTCTTTTACGATAGCTTCACTCATACGTTTTGAGTAATCGAATTATTTTATCCATATTTCTCAATCATGATAAAACCCTATGAATCAACTTATATTCATCATAATAACATTCTTATTGTTAGCCATGACGACCTCGATCAAATTTCGGGACGAAATTTCTTTAACGGGTAGGTACTGTGACGACCCGGAAATTTCCGTCCAAATTTAAACTTAATCTTTATATAATTCCGACTTGATAAGCAATGAATTTTAATAAATCTTGAACCTTCGAAAAGAGTTTTACACAAGCTTTTGGTCACCCTTTTATTTCGACGATTCACGAACGCCATAACTTGATTTAATTGTTTAATTGTTTAATTATTGTGTATATATATGGATTTATATATATTTAACTTGAAAATATGATAATTAAATATCTCATTAAGTATATTAACAAAGTATTATATATATTTTCATACTACTAATTTAAAGAGTTTTCAAACAATATATATATTACTATTTAAATGACGTAATTAACTTATGTTAAAATGTATTTACATATAATGTATTACGAGTGTAAATACATCCTTAAAAATATTGAATACACTTTATAATGTATTAGTGGAATATTATGTCATGCATAACATCATCAATTTAACTTATACTAGATATTAGTCAAAAAAGACAACATAAAGTATTTACTATTCGTATATACCAATAGTAATTTACATGATTGATGTATTATGTCATGCATGACATCATCAATTTTATTATGTCATGCATGACCTAATGGTTTTTAACTTATACTAGATATTTTTTACAAAATGACAAATTACAACTAGTATATAAAGACATCATATGTGATTAAATTTTTACCATTCCATTTTCTAATTTTTACTTCAAGTTTACTTACACACACATACTCTCTCTAGTTCTAGTATCCCTTTCTTTGTTCTTCATCTATTTCTAGTAAGTTCAAGCTTCAAAATCAAGGTATTAACATTGCCTAAACTTTTGTTCAATTCATATGTTTATAGCTATCTATATAAGAGTTTATAAACTAGAACATAGTTTAGTTGGTTCTAAACTTGTTTGACAAACTAATCTAATCTTTCTAACTTAACTCTAATAACACTTATTTATATATATTATGATGTTATATTAAGTTAATATAAGAACTTATAACTTGTACATATGAAGAACACCTTGAAACTTAACATATATCCTTTAATCTCTATTCGGTAAAAAGCGGGCTGTTTTGGGTTGGGAATTAAAAACCTATCTTAGACTTTGAGTTCGAGGCTAAGACTTTGAAAATATGTTAATATATGTAAATAAGACATCCATTATTGTTTTCATGATTTTAGACAAAGTGAAAGTATTTTATCAAAAATCATATATTGGGTGGATGCCGGGATTTTTCCAAATCTGTCCACCGACACAAAAAGAGGGTAAAGCTCTAAAAATTACTAATTGGGATGAACTTTTCGAATTGTTTTTGTAACATTTACTTCTTAAGGAATCCGTAGAAATTTGATTCACTTTAAACGGAGTTGTAATGAATATTTGGCAAGCAAAATAAAATCTGCTAAAATTAACGTTGTATGTACGAAATTTATATTGTAAAAACTATATTAACCATATCCTTGCTAACTTTTCCTATATCTTATATATATTTGGACATGTTATCATTAGTATTACAAAATATTATAATCTTAGTTAATTCCGAGATTGTATATATATAATAATCTTGGTACATTCCATGACATTAAGTATACAATACGTTTTGATAAATCCTAATACAATACGTACACAATACGTCTTAGTTAATTCTAAGACAATACGTATATAATACGTCTCAGGGTTGATGCAAAGACAATACATATACAATACATCGTGGGGTAATTCTAAGATTATATATATATATATATATATATATATATATATATATATATATATATATATATATATATATATATATATATATATATATATATATATATATATATATATATATATATATATATATATATATATATACCGATTATTGGACTGTTGGACATTTCGGACTATTTTGGACTACTAACAAAGGACTACTTGTAGTGACCCGAACTTTTCCATGTTTATATATATATTAAATGAAATTATTATTTACATGATTAAGTATTTCCAACATGTTAAGCAATCAAACTTGTTAAGACTTGATTGCTTGAAATAGGTTTCATATAGACAATTGACTACCCAAGTTGACCGGTGATTCACGAACGTTAACCCAAACTTTTCCATGTTTATATATATATTAAATGAAATTGTTATTTACATGATTAAGTGTTTCCAACATGTTAAGCAATCAAACTTGTTAAGACTTGATTAATTAAAATAGGTTTCATATAGACAATTGACCACCCAAGTTGACCGGTGATTCACGAACGTTAAAACTTGTAAAAACTATATGATGACATATATATGGATATATATATATAGTTAACATGATATTATGATAAGTAAACATATCATTAAGTATATTAACAATGAACTACATATGTAAAAGCAAGACTACTAACTTAATGATTTTGAAACGAGACATATATGTAACGATTATCGTTGTAACGACATTTAATGTATATATATCATATTAAGAGATATTCATACATCATATTATCATAATAATATAATAATTTAAAATCTCATTTGATATTATAAACATTGGGTTAACAACATTTAACAAGATCGTTAACCTAAAGGTTTCAAAACAACACTTACATGTAACGACTAACGATGACTTAATGACTCAGTTAAAATGTATATACATTTAGTGTTTTAATATGTATTCATACACTTTTGAAAGACTTCAAGACACTTATCAAAATACTTCTACTTAACAAAAATGCTTACAATTACATCCTCGTTCAGGTTCATCAACAATTCTACTCGTATGCACTCGTATTCGTACTCGTACAATATACAGCTTTTAGATGTATGTACTATTGGTATATACACTCTAATGATCAGCTCTTAGCAGCCCATGTGAGTCACCTAACACATGTGGGAGCCATCATTTGGCAACTAGCATGAAATATCTCATAAAATTACAAAAATATGAGTAATCATTCATGACTTATTTACATGAAAACAAAATTACATATCCTTTATATCTAATCCATACACCAACGACCAAAAACACCTACAAACACTTTCATTCTTCAATTTTATTCATCTAATTGATCTCTCTCAAGTTCTATCTTCAAGTTCTGAGTGTTCTTCATAAATTCTACAAGTTCTAGTTTCATAAAATCAAGAATACTTCCAAGTTTGCTAGCTTACTTCCAATCTTGTAGAGTGATCATCCAACCTCAAGAAATCTTTCTTATTTATAGTAAGATATCTTTATAATACAAGGTAATACTCATATTAAAACTTTGATTCAATTTCTATAACTTTAACAATCTTATTTCGAGTGGAAATCTTACTTGTACTTGTTTTCGTGTCATGATTCTGCTTCAAGAACTTTCAATCCATCCAAGGATCCTTTGAAGCTAGATCCATTTTTCTTATTTCCAGTAGCTTTATCCAGAAAACTTGAGGTAGTAATGATGTTCATAACATCATTCGATTCATACATATAAAGCTATCTTATTCGAAGGTTTAAACTTGTAATTACTAGAACATAGTTTAGTTAATTCTAAACTTGTTCGCAAACAAAAGTTAATTCTTCTAACTTGTCTTTTAAAATCAACTAAACACATGTTCTATATCTATATGATATGCTAACTTAATGATTTAAAACCTGGAAACACGAAGAACACTGTAAAACCGGACATACGCCGTCGTAGTAACACCGCGGGCTGTTTTGGGTTAGTTAATTAAAAACTATGATAAACTTTGATTTAAAAGTTGTTATTCTGGGAAAATGATTTTTCTTATGAACATGAAACTATATCCAAAAATCATGGTTAAACTCAAAGTGGAAGTATGTTTTCTAAAATGGTCATCTAGACGTCGTTCTTTCGACTGAAATGAATACCTTTACAAAAACGACTTGTAACTTATATTTCTGACTATAAACCTATACCTTTTTTGTTTAGATTCATAAAATAGAGTTCAATATGAAACCATAGCAATTTGATTCACTCAAAACGGATTTAAAATGAAGAAGTTATGGGTAAAACAAGATTGGATAATTTTTCTTGTTGTAGCAACGTGAAAATTGGTAACAAATCTATATTAATCATATCCTAGCTAACTTATATTGTATTATACATGTATTCTAATATATTATGTAATCTTGGGATACCATAGACACGTATGCAAATGTTTTGACATATCATATCGACCCATGTGTATATATTATTTGGAACAACCATAGACACTCTATATGCAGTAATGAGGGAGTTAGCTATACAGGGTTGAGGTTGATTCCAAAAATATATATACTTTGAGTTGTGATCTAGCCTGAGACGTGTATACACTGGGTCGTGGATTGATTCAAGATAATATATATCAATTTTTTTCTGTACATCTAACGTTGGACAACTAGTTGTAGGTTACTAACGAGGATAGCTGACTTAATAAACTTAAAACATCAAAATGTATTAAAAGGGTTGTAAATATATTTTGAATATACTTTGATATATATGTACATATTTGTTATAGGTTCGTGAATCGACCTGTGGCCAAGTCTTACTTTCCGACGAAGTAAAAATCTGTGAAAGTGAGTTATAGTCCCACTTTTAAAATCTAATATTTTTGGGATGAGAATACATGCAGGTTTTATAAATGATTTACAAAATAGACACAAGTACGTGAAACTACATTCTATGGTTGAATTATCGAAATCGAATATGCCCCTTTTTATTAAGTCTGGTAATCTAAGAATTAGGGAACAGACACCCTAATTGACGCGAATCCTAACGATAGATCTATTGGGCCTAACAAACCCCATCCAAAGTACCGGATGCTTTAGTACTTCGAAATTTATATCATATCCGAAGGGTGTCCCGGAATGATGGGGATATTCTTGTATATGCATCTTGTTAATGTCGGTTACCAGGTGTTCACCATATGAATGATTTTTATCTCTATGTATGGGATGCGTATTGAAATATGAAATCTTGTGGTCTATTGTTACGATTTGATATATATAGGTTAAACCTATAACTCACCAACATTTTTGTTGACGTTTAAAGCATGTTTATTCTCAGGTGAATACTAAGAGCTTCCGCTGTTGCATACTAAAATAAGGACAAGATTTGGAGTCCATGTTTGTATGATATTGTGTAAAAACTGCATTCAAGAAACATATGTCGATGTAATATATTTCTATTGTAAACCATTATGTAATGGTCGTGTGTAAACAACATATTTTAGATTATCATTATTTGATAATCTACGTAATGCTTTTGAAACCTTTATTGATAAAATAAAGGTTATGGTTGTTTTAAAAATGAATGCAGTCTTTGAAAAACGTCTCATATAGAGGTCAAAACCTCGCAACGAAATCAATTAATATGGAATGTTTATAATCAATATGAACGGGACATTTCACTACTAACATAAAAATGTTAAAAATTAATATATAATTATTCTATGAACTTGCTTTATTTTATTCATATGTCGTATTATTATCTGAATCGTTATTATTGTTATAGGTTCGTAAATCCAAGGACGACGGTCATATTTTTAATAAGTTGAAAACTTATTATTAATATACTTTTACTACTGTGAGTATATAGTCCCATTTTTAAACTCTACAAATATTTTGGGATGAGAATACATGCATTTTATGTTTTACGCCATAGACACAAGTACTTAAAATATATTCTACGTTGAGTTGTACCACTTTGCATATCTTCCCTAATAGCTTGGTAACTAATATTTACATGTTGTAAGAACATGTATACGTGAATCCTATTGATAGATCTATCGGGTTTGACAACCCCAACCGGGCTAGTCGCTCTAGTATCGTAAACGGTTGCATAGTACTTCATTTTTACTACACTTGGTACAGTGTAGGGAGATTTTATAATAAAGGGAATATGCCACATTAATGATTAAGTATGGTTACCGAAGCGCTCAACAAATTATAGAATACTTTTATACACTTGCGAGTGTACATATATATTTATAACTATGAAATCTTGTGGTCTATATTTATATCGATCATAAACCTATATATCTCACCAACCTTTGTGTTGACTGTTTACGCATGTTTATTCTCAGGTCCTTAAGAAAGTCTTCCGCTGTTGCATTATCTGAGCAAGCTGTGCATGGAGTCTTATACTTTTATTTAAATAAAGTGTTGCATTCAATAAAACCTTTGTCATGTATTATATTTGACTGTTACGTCACGTGTGTAGTATTTGGAAACCGATGTATTTTGGGGATTATATCTTAAATAATCGCCCACTTGTTTAAAACATGCATTATGTATAATAATGATGTGCTTTTTATGAAACGAATGCAATATTTTCTAAAACGTATCATATAGAGGTCAAATACCTCGCTATGGGACCAATGAATATCATACTGCGTTTATAGTAATATGGACTGGTCGTTTCAAAATTAGTGCTAACACATAAGTGTTATATCTTTTTACATCTTGGTACAATACTACTTAAACATTTTTTAAACATACTAATGATGGTCATTAAAGTCCCAATTAAAGAGATGCTCTCCCATTTTTCTTAAGTATCACTTGTATGTATATTATGTAAGTATGTATGCTTAATTAAATCAAGGCTAGTCACAAAGTGTTCAACTAGATTTAAACTAGTCAACTAAGGATGTAACAAGGTTCCAACTAGCAAGATACTTCCATCAAGAAGAAGACAAGGGATTAAGGTGCTAGTTAAGCTTGTTTGGAAGTTTATGGTTTGTCATGAGATGATAAAGCAACTAGCCTAGGGATTCTTCATTATAATTAAACAAGTCATGATTGACTTGTATCAAGCAACCAATGGGAGATGATACTTCCATTCAAGTATTGACAAAGCTTAAGATTCATGGGTTATTGTGTTTGGCGCTTTGTGGGTTGTCAAGGGACAAGGTTTCAGCATTTGCCATAATAGGAAATCAATGAAATAAGAGAAGGACAATGGAACTTTCCTCATTTACAAGCTTATGTCAACTTCATTGAATGCATCCAAAGTAAGATATGATGGTCAAGGGTATCAAGATGTTTTGGCATCTTTTTGCAGACATCAAACAAAGGAAAATGGCCAAAAGATGTAGATTACAACGGCTCTATAACGGATTTATTTTCAGTACAGCAGGGAGCGCGGTCAATCCATGGTCGACCGTGCAGAGAGCCGCGCAGGTTCTGTCAGCATTTTTCTCTTCCTATATATACCAACATTTGCCAAACTTGAAGACTACCTCTTTCCAAAACACTTTCAAATACATATCTACTGATCTTCCAAGCCTCAAGCAAATATCCATTGAGAGATTATAAGAGGGAAAGAGAGATTCTACTTACACTAAGTAGAATTAGATTGTAAACTTCATGCTTATCATTGTATCTTTAAGTTTACATTGTAAGATACTTCCTTAAGGGGTCAAGGAAGTTAAATGGTTCTTGTGATAGGAAACACCATCTTGCTTTATGATTCAAGTTCCTTAAAGGATCTAGGAACTTAATCAATTCCAATAGGAATTAAGTTGGTGTAACCTATTGAAGAACTATGAGTGGGTGAATCTTGTATCTTGTAATAGTAGCATTAGGTAACTTAGTGATCAATCTTCATTAATGGGAACTAGGAAGTTGATTAATTCCATTGGAGATTAATGCTTGTCCAAGGTGATCAAGACAAGTTGATCTAAGTTAAGATCTTTCGAAGGGATAGAAAGGTTAAAGGTGTTACCTAGCAAGTATAGAAGATTTGTGATTTCACTAGGATTAGAGCATTAGGATCTTGTAGTAAGAGCATTTGGTGTTTGTGAATTCTTCAAAGGGACGTAAGGGTTCATAAGTAGCGGCTTATCGAGGAGCTAGTGTTGTATTCGGACACTCCACCGGGTTTGGGGTATCATAATGAAGAAAAGTCTCAATTCGTAGAATTGGGGAGTGGATTAAGGTGGATTAGTTAAAGATTTCGAAAAAGTTTTAAGAAACCACTAAGTAACTATTCACCCCCCTCTAGTTACTTACATAAGCGGTTATTTAGACGTGTTGTTACCTAATTTGGTAGAATAAGAATGATAAGATCTTCAAAAATAAGTGTTGGAATACCCCGTGCGCGCTAAATGAAATCCAAATCAAAAGTTTTGAGTGGATCGCAAAGAGAATCAAAGGAAAGGTCATCGATTGGCACAATTGGTTTCACAATCTGTCAATCTTTTTAATATAAATTTGTTGTGTGTTGATGCTAACTTGGCATCCCATTATGTAAATACTTGAGGTTTTGTAAATTGTGATGTACATATGCGAACTCTTGTAATACTTCTTGAGATTAATATTATTTGGCTTTTCAAAAAAAAGAAGTAATTATGTTCTAATCATACACGTTACATCCAAACGCTCCCCGAGTTATATAATCATCAGAAATTTGATTTCCAAATTTTATACTACATAACATTGTGGTTGTCACCGAGTACCCTGTGAAGCAAGAGATCCATGTTCGAATTTATATAACGTCCAAGATCGAATTAAAATGAGCTCTTAATCGAAGGGGCGCCAATGTGCGCAATTCACCCGGTTATGGGTCTCGTCGCTCGGGGGTTCGTCACCCTAGGATTTTACTTGCTAGTGGGGATCTAAAGTAGTTGTCGCTAGAGAGGTTTCCTATGTGAACGCAAAAAAACATCATGATTGTCGCTAGTGAGGTTTCCTATGCATATATATGAAGCTGATCTCATGCATCAGACTAACTAGAGTTCATGCTTTCCAGCGTGAGACAAAGGAAGCAAATTGATGGCGAAAAGGGAAATGTTCGATTTGTCCTCCCTCTCAAAAGAAGGTTCATTTCAGCTATAGAAATAGAATATATATATATATATATATATATATATATATATATATATATATATATATATATATATATATATATATATATATATATATATATATGTATGTATATATATATATGTATGTATGTATATATATATATATATATATATATATATATATATATATATATATATATATATATATATATATATATATATATATATATCTGTGTGTGTGCGTGTGTGCGCGCGCGCGCGCCCACGTGTGTGTGTAAAATGTTTCAGTTTGATAATTTATCACACTCATACATTAAGTACTTGTACAATATAAGTACTTAAAGCGCATATTAGTATGATGGATTTATCCTCCTCTTCTTTAATCAACCGTCATCATATGTTCTAACCCTTATTCTTCTCATCCATATCCACCATTAGCCTGAGATCTGGTTGGTAACCTTTGTCCTTTTCTTCCTCCAGCCACCGACATTTCGCTAGCGGCTTAAACATCTCTTCTTCCTATTTTTTTCCGGCAATCATGTAGTTCTCTAGTTGATTTCCTTTTTCACGTCGCCGTTCTGGTGGTGGTCTTAAGAGGTTAGCACGGATCTACAAGGTTTTCTAGTTTTGTTTTCTCTGGTCACTGATCTTCTTGTTCCCTCTACGGTTCATTTTCGCTATGCCTGAATCTCGTCTGAGTCTCTCCGATCACCGGTATGGACGACTTTCTCTCTTCAGATGGTGGTTTTGAAGCTTCTTGGTGGATATGGGTTTGGTTATGGATTTGGTATGGTTTTCTTGCTCAACGGTGTTTTTCTTCTTCATCGGAGTTCAATCTTTGGTACCGTTTATCTTTTTGGCCCGGTGACGAGTGCCTTGATGGTGGCTGTGAGGTAGTTGGTGGTGGCTTCGTATTTTTCCGGTAGGCCATTTTTGTGCGGTGGTACTGTTGGGTTTCTTCGTGACTTGCCCGCCACCCGGAATCATTGACATTCTTCTTGCCTTAGGTGTGGTTGTGGAGGTCAGGCTCATGGTGGTCGGAATTGTTGCGGCTACTTTTTCCGGTGGCACTACGATTAACACGTGGTTCTATGTTTATATTTTTGTCATGTTTTCAATGTTTGTTGTGGCGGCGATTGCCATTCTCCCGACAGTCGTCGCTTGTTGTATCGTTGTATATGGTCTTTTTATTACATTTGATAGTTAGGATTTCTAGCGTTGTCATGTATGACATGTTTCAAATTCTGGCAAAGTGCGTCTCCATCCTGTTGGTGGGAACATTTTCTTAGATTACATTCGTGATTTTTGTGGTGCTTTGGATATGCTATGTATCGTTTTGTGCTTGTTTATTTTGGGATTCGTACAACATTATAATGTTTTTTTGATAAAAAAAAACCCTATATAGATTACGCGCAGAACAAATTTGGCTCTTATTTTCAAAGTAAGTACATCAAAATTAGCTTGTTTCTTGAATTTTTTTGTTTTTGAATAGCGGTTTTTTACATTGGTTTTACAAATCTAATTTTTGAAAAATATTTATAAACATAGTAAAACCGACATTGGGAATGCCAGTTTTGTCCATATCATGGGAAACTGGCATTCATAATGTCATTTTGCCTCTGTGGCATATTATTTTTTATTTTTGTTTTTTTTAGATCTTACAAACTTTAAGCGAGTTATTTGGATTATAAAACGGAGGTTTCAAATATTCCGTGAGGATTTATTAAAAGATGGTTACCGCAATTTGGAACATGTGTTGGTATTCTCATTGAGGCAAATTATTAATTAACGTATAGAAAGAAGTCATGTGACTATTTTAGTATCTTATTTTTATTGATGTTTCACATGGATCAATCAAATTACAAGTTATATGTATGTCTCCTCTTTAGTTTATAGCTAAACACACAATTATGTATGTCTCGTATTATCTATTTTTAATATATATATATATATATATATATATATATATATATATATATATATATATATATATATATATATATATATATAGTCATAATCAAGAGGGAAGCAATTTTTTGGGGGAAGAGGGAAGTAAAATTTATTTTTCATTTTTTCATTTTTTTAAAAAAAATTATTATTTTTTAAATATTAAGAGCACACGAAAATATGAATATTTAAAAAAACACTTTGTGATGAATGTTATTATTTTGGCGGGAAAACGCTCAAAGAAAAAAACTGATAACATGCAGCATACGTAATGTTATTCCTGAATGTTATTCTTCGAACGTTTTTTTCCATCACACGTGAAGTGTTTTTCAAGATCTATCCCTATTTAGAGTTTAGGGTTTAGGGTTAAGGGCTTAGGGTATAGGGTTTTGAGTTTAGTCCCAAAACCCAAAACCCAAAACCTTAAGCTCTAAACCCTAATGTAACACCCTGTTTTTTTTTAAATCACAGCAGAAGACTTAATTTACATAATTACCCTTAGTTACTTACAAACATGATTACCACAAATCATTAGTCAATTACTTCATTACAAACCACCGATGTTACTTTAAACGACTAGTTACATACTTACAAAAGTTAAGACATCAGAGTTCGTCTCGTCAAACATATCTTTAACCTGGCTCCCGTCCCTACCAGCACTAAGATCAAAAATGTAGTGA
This sequence comes from Rutidosis leptorrhynchoides, assembly GCF_046630445.1. Taxonomy (NCBI): domain Eukaryota; kingdom Viridiplantae; phylum Streptophyta; class Magnoliopsida; order Asterales; family Asteraceae; genus Rutidosis; species Rutidosis leptorrhynchoides. The sequence continues at coordinate 175,000,054 of NC_092333.1, forward strand.
CCCGAACTTTTCCATGTTTATATATATATTAAATGAAATTGTTATTTACATAATTAAGTGTTTCCAACATGTTAAGCAATCAAACTTGTTAAGACTTGATTAATTGAAATAGGTTTCATATAGACAATTGACCACCCAAGTTGACCGGTGATTCACGAACGTTAAAACTTGTAAAAACTATACGATGACATATATATGGTTATATATATAGTTAACATGATTTTATTATAAGTATGTATCTCATTAGGTATTTTAACAATGAGTTATATACATAAAAATGAGACTATTAATTTAAGAAACTCGAAAACGATATATATAACGATTATCATTATAACAACGTCTTACTAGGTACATATGAATCATATTAAGATATTGATACACTTGGTTAATTATGTTAAATGATAAGTAAATATATTATTAAGTGTATTAACAATGAAATACATATGTAAAAATAAGACTACTAACTTAATGATTTCGAAACGAGACATATATGTAACGATTATCGTTGTAACGACATTTAACTGTATATATATCATACTAAGATATATTATATATCATAATATCATGATAATATAACAATTTAACATCTCATTTGTTATAATAAACAATGGGTTAACAACATTCAACAAGATCGTTAACCTAAAGGTTTCAAAACAACATTTACATGTAACGACTAACGATGACTTAACGACTCAGTTAAAATGTATATACATGTAGTGTTTTAATATGTATTCATACACTTTTGAAAGATTTCAAGACACTTATCAAAATACTTCTACTTAACAAAAATGCTTACAATTACATCCTCGTTCAGTTTCATCAACAATTCTACTCGTATGCACCCGTATTCGTACTCGTACAATACACAGCTTTTAGATGTATGTACTATTGATATATACAATCCAATGATCAGCTCTTAGTAGCCCATGTGAGTCACCTAACACATGTGGGAACCATCATTTGGCAACTAGCATGAAATATCTCATAAAATTACAAAAATATGAGTAATCATTCATGACTTATTTACATGAAAACAAAATTACATATCCTTTATATCGAATTCATACACCAACGACCAAAAACACCTACAAACACTTTCATTATTCAATTTTATTCATCTAATTGATCTCTCTCAAGTTCTATCTTCAAGTTCTAAGCGTTCTTCATAAATTCTAAAAGTTCTAGTTTCATAAAATCATGAATACTTTCAAGATTGCAAGTTTACTTCCAAGTTTTCTAAATCCATTCCAAGTAATCATCCACGATCAAAAAACCATTGTTACTTACAGTAGGTTATCTTTCTAATACAAGGTAATAATCATATTCAAACTTTAATTCAATTTCTATAACTATAACAATCTTATTTCAAGTGGAAATCTTACTTGAAATTGTTTTCGTGTCATGATTCTACTTCAAGAACTTTCAAGCCATCCAAGGATCCTTTGAAGCTAGATCCATTTTTCTCATTTCCAGTAGGTTTATCCAAGGAACTTGAGGTAGTAATAATGTTCATAACATCATTCGATTCATACATATAAAGCTATCTTATTCGAAGGTTTAAACTTGTAATCACTAGAACATAGTTTAGTTAATTCTAAACTTGTTCGCAAATAAAAGTTAATCCTTCTAACTTGACTTTTAAAATCAACTAAACACATGTTCTATATCTATATGATATGCTAACTTAATGATTTAAAGCCTGAAAACACGAAAAACACCGTAAAACCGGATTTACGCCGTCGTAGTAACACCGCGGGCTGTTTTGGGTTAGTTAATTAAAAACTATGATAAACTTTGATTTAAATGTTGTTATTCTGAGAAAATGATTTTTATTATGAACATGAAACTATATCCAAAAATTATGGTTAAACTCAAAGTGGAAGTATGTTTACTAAAATGGTCATCTAGACGTCGTTCTTTCGACTGAAATGACTACCTTTATAAAAACGACTTGTAACTTATTTTTCTGACTATAAACTGATACTTTTTCTGTTTAGATTCATAAAATAGAGTTCAATATGAAACCATAGCAATTTGATTCACTCAAAACGGATTTAAAATGAAGAAGTTATGGGTAAAACAAGATTGGATAATTTTTCTCATTTTAGCTACGTGAAAATTGGTAACAAATCTATTCCAACCATAACTTAATCAACTTGTATTGTATATTTTGTAATCTTGAAATACCATAGACACGTATACAATGTTTTGACCTATCATGTCGACACATCTATATATATTTTGGAACAACCATAGACACTCTATATTTGAATGTTGGAGTTAGCTATACAGGGTTGAGGTTGATTCCAAAATATATATAGTTTGAGTTGTGATCAATACTGAGATACGTATACACTGGGTTGTGGATTGATTCAAGATAATATTTATCGATTTATTTCTGTACATCTAACTGTGGACAACTAGTTGTAGGTTACTAACGAGGACAGCTGACTTAATAAACTTAAAACATCAAAATATATTAAAAGTGTTGTAAATATATTTTGAACATACTTTGATATATATGTATATATTGTTATAGGTTCGTGAATCAACCAGTGGCCAAGTCTTACTTCCCGACGAAGTAAAAATCTGTGAAAGTGAGTTATAGTCCCACTTTTAAAATCTAATATTTTTGGAATGAGAATACATGCAGGTTTTATAAATAATTTACAAAATAGACACAAGTACGTGAAACTACATTCTATGGTTGAATTATCGAAATCGAATATGCCCATTTTTATTAAGTCTGGTAATCTAAGAATTAGGGAACAGACACCCTAATTGACGCGAATCCTAAAGATAGATCTATTGGGCCTAACAAACCCCATCCAAAGTACCGGATGCTTTAGTACTTCGAAATTTATATCATATCCGAAGGGTGTCCCGGAATGATGGGGATATTCTTATATATGCATCTTGTTAATGTCGGTTATCAGGTGTTCACCATATGAATGATTTTTATCTCTATGTATGGGATGTGTATTGAAATATGAAATCTTGTGGTCTATTGTTACGATTTGATATATATAGGTTAAACCTATAACTCACCAACATTTTTTGTTGACGTTTAAAGCATGTTTATTCTCAGGTGAATACTAAGAGCTTCCGCTGTTGCATACTAAAATAAGGACAAGATTTGGAGTCCATGTTTGTATGATATTGTGTAAAAACTGCATTCAAGAAATTGATTTCGATGTAACATATTTGTATTGTAAACCATTATGTAATGGTCGTGTGTAAACAAGATATTTTAGATTATCATTATTTGATAATCTACGTAAAGCTTTTTAAACCTTTATTTATGAAATAAAGGTTATGGTTTGTTTTAAAAATGAATGCAGTCTTTGAAAAACGTCTCATATAGAGGTCAAAACCTCGCAACGAAATCAATTAATATGGAACATTTTTAATCAATAAGAACGGGACATTTCAGTTGGTATCCGAGCGTTGGTCTTAGAGAACCAGAAAATTTGCATTAGTGTGTCTTATCGAGTTTTTTAGGATGCATTAGTGAGTCTGGACTTCGACCGTGTTTTCTTTAAAAATGATTGCTTAACATTTTTGTTGGAAACTATATATTATTAACATGTATATATTATGTGATATATTAATCTCTTAACATGTTTGATATTGTGTGATAGATGTCTACCTCTAGCACAAATCCCATTGACTCACCTAATAATAACGAAGAGTCGAATATATATTGGACCGATTCACAAGTTCCCGAAGAAGAACCGGAAGAAGAATCAGAACCGGAAGAAGACTCAGAACCGGAAGAGGAGGAACCGGAGGAAATAGAACCGGTGGGGGAAATAATAAAACGATTAAGTAAAAGAAAATCCTCAACCAACTGACCAAGGTTAATTATGGTCAATGGTGTTTCCGCCAAGGAAGCAAAATATTGGGAGGATTACCAATTCTCCGATGAATCGGATTCCGACGAGAATTCCGATGATGTTATAGAAATTAACCCAACTGAATTTAAAAAGGCAAAAGAAAATAATAAGGGAAAGGGCATAAAAATAGAGAAATCTAATTCCAACCCCGATGAACTTTATATGTATCGTCAACCCCCGAAGCCCTTGAGTTGTAACAATGACCCGGGAACCTCTAAACCACCAGGTTTTTCTAAACCGTTGTGGAAAACGACAGCACGTATTAGGAGAACATCATATATCCCTAGAAACTTGGCAAAACGAACCAAAACCGAAGAAGAAGAAACGAGCGAGTCAGAATAAGATAGTTGTATTCGTGTGGTGTAATATATGTAATATAGTGTGCTTATGCTTTATGATATATGTAAAAATTGCTTGTATTAATAAGTATTTTTTTTTATGAATCTAACTCTTGTCTATTTTACAGTATAAAAACACAAAATGGATAGACAACCCAATATTTTAAGAGACCTACCCGGAGACATGATTGATGAAATCTTGTCTAGAGTCGGTCAGAATTCTTCGGAACAACTATTTACGGCGAAATCATTTTGTAAGACATTCGAAGAACGTTCCAAGAATGTCTTGGTTTATAAGAGACTTTCGTTTGAAAGATGGGGGATATCACATTGGGAAACCCATAAGTTACGATGTGTTTACTTTGACGCATATATTGCGGGGAACCCAAATGCTATTTTACGCAACGGGTTAAGAAATTATTTTGACTCAATGTATCCGAATATAGGACTTCATGATTTAGAAAAAGCGGCTAACATGCAACATAAAGAAGCATGCTATGCTTACGGGTTAGTAATGTTCGCTTCTCACCAAAGTGAGAAAAAGAACATCGGGCTACAACTATTAAACAAAACGTTCCCACAAGTGACGGAGTCGGTAATTGGGGTAAGAAATGAGGTTTTTAGGTTATTACGAGACTGTTAGTCATTACGTAACCCTCGTCCCTTTGACGACGTTACAACATGCTGTCTTATCAATGGCCATAACGGTTATGTTCCACAAGACCAAGGATGGGAAGTAGTCCTAGTAAAACCAGAATGCATGACTTGTTTCTGGACGTATGAATTACGTGTCTTTATTGCCTTTGCTGAACGACTTGTGTACTAGCTAGAATTATCTTCACAACTATCTTGTATCAAAATTATTATGTGCTATATTTCATGCTTTATGTAAAATAAGCGGTATTGTAAGTTTGTAAAATATTGTATAAAAGTTTGAACGCGAAATATTATTACAATCAGTTTTTCATATAGAATTGTAGTAGTTGAATTGTATATTAGCTACTAAGTATGAACTTAACGGGTAGGTACTACCCGAATTTAAACTTATAAAACGCTAATATGAAGAAAAAGCTTTTATAAATGAGTTCATATTATGCTACGAAATACTATTAACTACTCTTAATATTCTGCATGATTAACTTGTTCCATTTGACTATTTTGAAGGAAATGGCACCGACTACTCGACACACCGTGAATATGAATGAAGAGGAATTCCGTACTTTTCTAGCTTCAAATATAGCTGCAGTACAGGCTGCGCTACATACCAACAATAACCTTGGATCAAGTAGTACAGGAAATCGTGTAGGATGCACCTACAAAGAATTCACTGCCTGCAAACCTTTGGAATTTGATGGAACCGAAGGACCGATCGGATTGAAACGGTGGACCGAGAAGGTCGAATCGGTGTTTGCCATAAGTAAGTGTACTGAAGAGGACAAAGTGAAGTACGCTACGCATACCTTCACAGGTTCTGCGTTAACATGGTGGAATACCTATCTAGAGTAAGTGGGACAAGATGATGCGTACGCACTACCGTGGTCAGCATTCAAGCACTTGATGAACGAGAAGTACCGTCCCAGAACCGAGGTCAATAAGCTCAAGACAGAACTTAGAGGGTTACGAACCCAAGGATTTGATATTACCACGTACGAAAGACGATTCACGGAATTGTGCCTATTGTGTCCGGGAGCGTTCGAAGATAAGGAAGAGAAGATCGACGCGTTTGTGAAAGGATTACCGGAAAGAATCCAAGAAGATATAAGTTCACACGAGCCCGCCTCCATACAACAAGCATCACAAACTAGTGAACCAGATTGAGGAAAGAATTAAAGAACAGACGGCTGAAGAGGCCAATGTGAAGCAAGTCAAAAGAAAGTGGGAGGAAGACGGTGATAAGAATCACCAATACAACAATAACAGCAATTACAATAATAATCGCAACAATCGCAACATCAATCGCAACTACAACAAACGGCCCAACAACAACAACAACAATAACAACATCAACTACAACAATCATCCCCACAACAATAACAACCGCAACAACAACAACAATCAGAAGCAGCTATGCCAAAGGTGTGAAAAGTATCACTCGGGGTTCTGCACCAAATTTTGCAACAAGTGTAAAAGAAATGGTCATAGCGCGGCGAAGTGTGAGGTCTACGGACCAGGGGTTAACAGAACAAAAGGAACAAATGGTGTCGGAACGAGTAATGGCGGAGCAAGTAGTGTCGGAGCAAGTTATGCCAATGTAGTTTGTTATAAATGTGGAAAACTGGGCCACATTATTAGAAATTGCCCGAACCAGGAGAACACGAATGGACAAGGCCGCGGAAGAGTTTTCAATATTAATGCGGCAGAGGCACAGGAAGACCCGGAGCTTGTTACGGGTACATTTCTTATTGACAATAAATCTGCTTACGTTTTATTTGATTCGGGTGCGGATAGAAGCTATATGAGTAGAGATTTTTTGTGCTAAATTAAGTTGTCCATTGACGCCATTGGATAGTAAATTTTTACTCGAATTAGCAAGCGGTAAATTATTTTCAGCAGATAATATATGCCGGAATCGAGAAATTAAACTGGGTAGCGAAATATTTAAGATTGATTTGATACCAGTAGAGTTAGGGAGTTTTGATGTAATAGTTGGCATGGACTGGCTGAAGAAGGTGAAAGCAGAGATCGTATGTTATAAAAATGCAATTCGCATTGTACGAGAAGAAGGAGAACCCTTAATGGTGTACGGAGAAAAGGGCAACATGAAGCTACATCTTATTAGTAATTTGAAGGCACAAAAACTAATAAGAAAAGGTTGCTATGTTGTTCTAGCACACGTCGAGAAAAGTACAAACTAAAGAAAAGAGCATCAATGATGTTCCCGTCGCAAAAGAATTTTCCGATGTATTTCAGAAAGAATTACCGGGACTACCTCCACATCGATCTGTTGAATTTCAAATAGATCTTGTACCAGGAGCTGCACCAATAGCTCGTGCTCCTTATAGACTCGCACCCAGCGAGATGAAAGAACTGCAAAGCCAACTGCAAGAACTATTAAAACGTGGTTTCATTCGACCAAGCACATCACCATGGGGAGCTCCTGTTTTGTTTGTCAAGAAGAAGGATGGTACATTTAGGTTGTGTATTGACTACAGAGAGTTGAACAAACTTACCATCAAAAACCGTTATCCACTGCCGAGAATTGACGACTTATTTGATCAACTACAAGGCTCGTCGGTTTATTCGAAGATCGATTTACGTTCTGGATATCATCAAATGCGAGTAAAGGAGGATGATATTCCAAAAACTGCTTTTAGGACGCGTTATGGTCATTACGAGTTTATGGTTATGCCGTTTGGATTGACTAACGCACCAGCTGTGTTCATGGACCTTATGAACCGAGTGTGTGGGCCATATCTTGACAAGTTTGTCATTGTTTTCATCGATGACATACTTATTTACTCAAAGAATGATCAAGAGCATGAAGAACATTTGAGAAAAGTGCTAGAAGTATTGAGGAAAGAAAAACTGTACGCTAAGTTTTCAAAGTGTGCATTTTGGTTGGAAGAAGTTCAATTCCTCGGTCACATAGTGAACAAAGAAGGTATCCAGGTGGACCTGGCAAAGATCGAAACCGTTGAAAAGTGGGAAACCCCAAAAACTCCGAAGCATATACGTCAATTTTTAGGATTGGCTGGTTACTACAGAAGATTCATCCAAGATTTCTCCAAAATAGCAAAACCCTTGACTGCATTAACGCATAAAGGGAAGAAATTTGAATGGAAGGATGAACAAGAGAAGGCGTTTCAATTATTGAAGAAAAAGCTAACTACGGCACCTATATTGTCATTGCCTGAAGGGAATGATGATTTTGTGATTTATTGTGACGCATCAAGCAAGGTCTCGGTTGTGTATTAATGCAACGAACGAAGGTGATTGCTTATGCGTCTAGACAATTGAAGATTCACGAACAAAATTATACGACGCATGATTTGGAATTAGGCGCGGTTGTTTTTGCATTAAAGACTTGGAGGTACTACTTATATGGGGTCAAAAGTATTATATATACCGACCACAAAAGTCTTCAACACATATTTAATCAGAAACAACTGAATATGAGGCAGCGCAGGTGGATTGAATTGTTAAATGATTACGACTTTGAGATTCGTTACCACCCGGGGAAGGCAAATGTGGTAGCCGACGCCTTGAGCAGGAAGGACAGAGAACCCATTCGCGTAAAATCTATGAATATAATGATTCACACTAACCTTACTACTCAAATAAAGGAGGCGCAACAAGGAGTTTTAAAAGAGGGAAATTTAAAGGATGAAATACCCAAAGGATTGGAGAAGCATCTTAATATTCGGGAAGAAGGAACCCGGTATAGGGCTGAAAGGATTTGGGTACCAAAATTTGGAGATATGAGAGAAATGGTACTTAGAGAAGCTCATAAAACCAGATACTCAATACATCCTGGAACGGGGAAGATGTACAAGGATCTTAAGAAACATTTTTGGTGGCCGGGTATGAAAGCCGATGTTGCTAAATACGTAGGAGAATGTTTGACGTGTTCTAAGGTCAAAGCTGAGCATAAAAAACCATCAGGTCTGCTTCAACAACCCGAAATCTCGGAATGGAAATGGGAAAACATTACCATGGATTTCATCACTAAATTGCCAAGGACTGCAAGTTGTTTTGATACTATTTGGGTAATAGTTGATCGTCTCACCAAATCAGCACACTTCCTGTCAATAAGAGAAGATGACAAGATGGATAAGTTAGCACGACTGTATTTGAAGGAAGTCGTCTCCAGACATGGAATACCAATCTCTATTATCTCTGATAGGGATGGCAGATTTATTTCAAGATTCTGGCAAACATTACAGCAAGCATTAGTAACTCGTCTAGACATGAGTACTGCCTATCATCCACAAACTGATGGGCAGAGCGAAAGGACGATACAAATGCTTGAAGACATGCTACGAGCATGTGTTATTGATTTCGGAAACAGTTGGGATCGACACCTACCGTTAGCAGCATTTTCCTACAACAACAGTTATCATTCTAGTATTGAGATGGCGCCGTTTGAGGCACTTTATGGTAGAAAGTGCAGGTCTCCGATTTGTTGGAATGAAGTGGGGGATAGACAGATTACGGGTCCAGAGATAATACAAGAAACTACCGAGAAAATCATCCAAATTCAACAAAGATTGAAAACCGCCCAGAGTCGACAAAAGAGCTACGCGGACAGTAAAAGAAAAGATATAGAGTTTGAAATTAGAGAAATGGTCATGCTTAAGGTTTCACCTTGGAAAGGCGTTGTTCGATTTGGTAAACGGGGGAAACTAAATCCAAGGTACATTGGACCATTCAAGATTATAGATCGTGTCGGACAAGTAGCTTACCAACTGGAGCTACCTCAACAACTCGCAGCTGTACATAACACTTTCCACGTCTCAAATTTGAAGAAATTTTTTGCTAAATAAGATCTCACTATTCCGTTGGACGAAATCCAAATCAATGAAAAACTTCAATTCATTGAAGAACCCGTCGAAATAATGGATCGTGAGGTTAAGAGACTTAAACAAAACAAGATACCGATTGTTAAGGTTTGATGGAATGCTCGTAGAGGACCCGAGTTCACCTGAGAGCATGAAGATTAGATGAAGAAGAAATACCCGCATTTATTTCCAGAAGATACGTCAACACCTCCAACTGCTTAAAATTTCGGGACGAAATTTATTTAACGGGTAGGTACTGTAGTGACCCGAACTTTTCCATGTTTATATATATATATATATATATATATATATATTAAATGAAATTGTTATTTACATGATTAAGTGTTTCCAACATGTTAAGCAATCAAACTTGTTAAGACTTGATTAATTGAAATAGGTTTCATATAGACAATTGACCACCCAAGTTGACCGGTGATTCACGAACGTTAAAACTTGTAAAAATTATACGATGACATATATATGGTTATATATATATAGTTAACATGATTTTATTATAAGTATGTATCTCATTAGGTATTTTAACAATGAGTTATATACATAAAAATGAGACTATTAATTTAAGAAACTCGAAAACGATATATATAACGATTATCGTTATAACAACGTCTTACTAGGTACATATGAATCATATTAAGATATTGATACACTTGGTTAATTATGTTAAATGATAAGTAAATATATTATTAAGTGTATTAATAATGAAATATATATGTAAAAATAAGACTACTAACTTAATGATTTCGAAACGAGACATATATGTAACGATTATCGTTGTAACGACATTTAACTGTATATATATCATACTAAGATATATTGTATATCATAATATCATGATAATATAACAATTTAACATCTCATTTGTTATAATAAACAATGGGTTAACAACATTCAACAAGATCGTTAACCTAAAGGTTTCAAAACAACATTTACATGTAACGACTAACGATGACTTAACGACTCAGTTAAAATGTATATACATGTAGTGTTTTAATATGTATTCATACACTTTTGAAAGACTTCAAGACACTTATCAAAATACTTCTACTTAACAAAAATGCTTACAATTACATCCTCGTTCAGTTTCATCAACAATTCTACTCGTATGCACCCGTATTCGTACTCGTACAATACACAGCTTTTAGATGTATGTACTATTGGTATATACACTCCAATGATCAGCTCTTAGTAGCCCATGTGAGTCACCTAACACATGTGGAAACCATCATTTGGCAACTAGCATGAAATATCTCATAAAATTACAAAAATATGAGTAATCATTCATGACTTATTTACATGAAAACAAAATTACATATCCTTTATATCTAATCCATACACCAACGACCAAAAACACCTACAAACACTTTCATTCTTCAATTTTCTTCATCTAATTGATATCTCTCAAGTTCTATCTTCAAGTTCTAAGTGTTCTTCATAAATTCTAAAAGTTCTAGTTTCATAAAATCAAGAATACTTCCAAGATTGCAAGCTTACTTCCAAGTTTTCTAAATCCATTCCAAGTAATCATCCAAGATCAAAAAACCTTTGTTACTTACAGTAGGTTATATTTCTAATACAAGGTAATAATCATATTCAAACTTTAATTCAATTTCTATAACTATAACAATCTTATTTCAAGTGGAAATCTTACTTGAAATTGTTTTCGTGTCATGATTCTGCTTCAAGAACTTTCAAGCCATCTAAGGATCCTTTGAAGCTAGATCCATTTTTCTCATCTCCAGTAGGTTTATCCAAGGAACTTGATGTAGTAATGATGTTCATAACATCATTCGATTCATACATATAAAGCTATCTTATTCGAAGGTTTAAACTTGTAATCACTAGAACATAGTTTAGTTAATTCTAAACTTGTTCGCAAATAAAAGTTAATCCTTCTAACTTGACTTTTAAAATCAACTAAACACATGTTCTATATCTATATGATATTCTAACTTAATGATTTAAAACCTGGAAACACGAAAAACACCGTAAAACCGGATTTACGTTGTCGTAGTAACACCGCGGGCTGTTTTGGGTTAGTTAATTAAAAACTATGATAAACTTTGATTTAAAAGTTGTTATTCTGGGAAAATGATTTTTATTATAAACATGAAACTATATCCAAAAATTATGGTTAAACTCAAAGTGGAAGTATGTTTTCTAAAATGGTCATCTAGACGTCGTTCTTTCGACTGAAATGACTACCTTTACAAAAATGACTTGTAACTTATTTTTCTGACTATAAACCTATACTTTTTCTGTTTAGATTCATAAAATAGAGTTCAATATGAAACCATAGCAATTTGATTCACTCAAAATGGATTTAAAATGAAGAAGTTATGGGTAAAACAAGATTGGATAATTTTTCTCATTTTAGCTACGTGAAAATTGGTAACAAATCTATTCCAACCATAACTTAATCAACTTGTATTGTATATTATGTAATCTTGAAATACCATAGACACGTATACAATGTTTCGACCTATCATGTCGACACATCTATATATATTTCGGAACAACCATAGACACTCTATATGTGAATGTTGGAGTTAGCTATACATGGTTGAGGTTGATTTCAAAATATATATAGTTTGAGTTGTGATCAATACTGAGATACGTATACACTGGGTCGTGGATTGATTCAAGATAATATTTATCGATTTATTTCTGTACATCTAACTGTGGACAACTAGTTGTAGGTTACTAACGAGGACAGCTGACTTAATAAACTTAAAACATCAAAATATATTAAAAGTGTTGTAAATATATTTTGAACATACTTTGATATATATGTATATATTGTTATAGGTTCGTGAATCAACCAGTGGCCAAGTCTTACTTCCCGACGAAGTAAAAATCTGTGAAAGTGAGTTATAGTCCCACTTTTAAAATCTAATATTTTTGGGATGAGAATACATGCAGGTTTTATAAATAATTTACAAAATAGACACAAGTACGTGAAACTACATTCTATGGTTGAATTATCGAAATCGAATATGCCCATTTTTATTAAGTCTGGTAATCTAAGAATTAGGGAACAGATAACCTAATTGACGCGAATCCTAAAGATAGATCTATTGGGCCTAACAAACCCCATCCAAAGTACCGGATGCTTTAGTACTTCGAAATTTATATCATATCCGAAGGGTGTCCCGGAATGATGGGGATATTCTTATATATGCATCTTGTTAATGTCGGTTACCAGGTGTTCACCATATGAATGATTTTTATCTCTATGTATGGGATGCGTATTGAAATATGAAATCTTGTGGTCTATTGTTACGATTTGATATATATAGGTTAAACCTATAACTCACCAACATTTTTTGTTGACGTTTAAAGCATGTTTATTCTCAGGTGAATACTAAGAGCTTCCGCTGTTGCATACTAAAATATGGACAAGATTTGGAGTCCATGTTTGTATGATATTGTGTAAAAACTGCATTCAAGAAACTGATTTCGATGTAACATATTTGTATTGTAAACCATTATGTAATGGTCGTGCGTAAACAGGATATTTTAGATTATCATTATTTGATAATCTACGTAAAGCTTTTTAAACCTTTATTTATGAAATAAAGGTTATGGTTTGTTTTAAAAATGAATGCAGTCTTTGAAAAACGTCTCATATAGAGGTCAAAACCTCGCAACGAAATCAATTAATATGGAACGTTTTTAATCAATAAGAACGGGACATTTCACAAAACCTGCAAGGGAGGGGTGAGGGGTTAGCACAAGGCAAAGTGAATGGAACTATCAATAGGTCTTGCATACAGTACCAACTTTTACTCCTATATCAACAACTTTATACAACCACATACAACAAACAACAACTGGCAACTATGCTCCGGCACACGACCACTAACTGATCAGGCTAGAGTTTACCGATAATCCTTACTACTGAATCCCCAGTATAATCATCCACACACATGTGATGCGTCGTTCAGCACTATACTCAATAAATAGTAGCCAACTGGACCCAACCACAACTAGGTTGACCTTTCTGAGCTGAACCTAACAGATCAAGGTTCCAACAACAACAACAACAACAACAACAACAACAATAACAACTTGTGCACATGCAACCAGTCAACTACTACTACTATACAGACAACTAATACTACTAAAAGCATGGCAATCCTAACTATGATCAACTGTACAACATAACTACTAAACATGGCAACTAACAACAATATAAACATAGTTGCGCAACTTGCTACTATATATTACACCAAGAGATAATCCCACTCACCGAATACCAACAACTACTCAGATTCTCACTATTGAGCCTGGTTCTTGTCTTTCTCACCTAAGAACACCATAAACATAGTTAGTTTATGTTCGTTAGCATAAGTCAGCATAATACAGCAAATCAGTATCAAAAGTGCTGCTAAAAAGTCTACTCAACACTTATGCATTTTCAGAATTTACATTCTGATAATCATAAGTCACGCGGGCAGCATAACAGCTAGAAAACAGCCATTAAACAACAACAGTAAGCACTGATCCACATCCGTACGGTTACAGGTGTAACCTTACGGTTACATCATGTATCCGTATAGTTGCAAGTCCACAGCCAGGTTGCACAACACTACTGCATTCGTACGGTCACACACACACACGTACAGTTGCATGTTGTACCCGTACGGTTGCAAGCTGCATCCGTACGGTTGTGTTTTTAGAGCAACAACAGCAGAAACTTACGGATTTCGAGCCAAAATCACCCAAATCTCAGCCTCTAAACGTTTTGACACCAAAATCCATCTAGTAAACGTTTATAACAACTAGAGGAACTTAAGCCCCAAAGAATTACATCAAAACAACATCCAAATCACTTGATTTTGACCAAAAATGCACTTTTATCAAAACCTAACTAAAACTCCATTTAAACTCAGATTATAACATGAAAATGAATGATTCTTACCTTGTTATGACCACGAAATCAGTAGCAACTGATTACACAACACATTTAGACTCTAAGTTGAGATTCAAGAGATTAGGGTTCTAGAGAGTGAAAGGTATAAGTATGTGTGAATGAGATTTCAAGAAGCTTCAAGAAATGGCTGATGCCATTCTTATATATTTGTGTTAAACACAATACCCCATCACGCATGAGTATTTATCAGTTATCTAAAATCTTACGTACCTCGTTAGGCAGCCCTAATGGAGTCTAAATTAAATAAATGAACATATTCTGTGACCCTTGTCACCAACTGGTCTCAACTAAACAACCAAATAATTATAAACATATCATTATTATAATAACATACAAACACACCCAAGATCAAAAGGGTCTTTTCAGCTAGGCCCGATAACAGGATGTTACGCCTAAACCCTAACTCTAAACCGTTCGTGTTAAAAATTCAATCTAAACCCTAAACCCTAATTTCTAAACCCTAAAGCCTAATTTCTAAACCTTAATAGCTAAACCCATATTTTTAACCCTAATTTTTAAACCCTAAAAAACAAACTCAGAAGCAAAACATTAATTGCAATGAATGTTATCATTTATTTTTCCAAGCATTTCCCGTCAAAATAATAACATTCATCACGAAGTGTCTTTTTTAAATCTTCATATTTTCATGTGATCTTGATGCCTGAAAAAAACGCAAAAAATTTACTTCCCCCAAAAAAGTGTTTTCCTCTTGATTAAATCAATATATATATATATATATATATATATATATATATATATATATATATATATATATATATATATATACACACTAGTGAAATGACCCGTGGAACCACGGGTTTGTTTAAACGAAATAGTTTAATGATATGTTTTAGGTATTAAGTGAACGTAAATGCTAAAGTTATTCAGTTTAATGACCCGTGGAATCCCATAGTCCGACTAAAAAACTCGTCAGCTGAACATTTCATCAAACACCTAAATTGCATATTAAACAATTATCATCCAATCATAAGAGATAATATTGGTTGTCATTTTATTTTAAAAGTGTAAATTAAAAATATAAATATAAAATTGGTTTCCTTCTACATAACTTTTATACCTTCTCGTACACAATTCAAAATAATTATTTACAATAATTTAAAATTATTTAATTTTAATAATTAAAATAATTATTAATAAGATTTAATAATAATAATAATAATTAATAAGATTTAATTTTAATTCAAAATTATTTAGAGTAATGACATCATCCATCATGCTTAGATTTTTTCTTTTTCTTTTTGATTTTTTCTTAACAAAGGAATTAGCCTAATAATGACATCATCATTTTAGCAATATAATAGAAACTATATATATATATATATATATATATATATATATATATATATATATATATATATATATATATATATATATATATATATAATACTCAAAAATTTGTTAGTTTGTAATTTCCCTCTATGTAGCTTGCAAGTAAAAAAAAAATATCACATAGGCAAACCATCATTAAGAATGCCAGTTTCCGGTAACATGGACATGACCGGCATGCTCGTTTCACTATGTTTGTAAATTTTTTTATTTAAATAAAAAAACTAAATTTGTAAAACTAATTTATAAAATACCTATTAAAAAATTCTTATTTATTTCATTTTCATAAATTATGTGGCTTATCAGCCAATGATGCAAGTTGAACAAATGTCATCTGAAATAATACTCTGCATATCATCTTCATGTTTAAATGTTTAATCATCATTGGTTGATAAGCCGGAATAAATTGGCTGATTTACAAATTAAATCGTTCGAATGGATTGTCCAAAGATCTCGAAAGAAAAACTTCGATTGATTAATATGGTTAAGTAATCCTAGTATATATCTCAAACTTTAGTTCGTGGTGTTCTAAATGGGTTTGCTTTCCTCGCAAACCTTTATTTTAATTGTATGTATTTCGTGTATTGTTCATCATTGGGTATTCGACTAGTTCAATCCCAATAGATTGTACGTTTTTGTTTGAGTTATAATATCTTTTTTGCCTTTCAAAAAAAAAATAAAAAAATGCTACTTCTTCCTTTTGATTAATATTTTTCTTTAACGTTAAACATATATTCATACTCTTGTCCTTGGTTATATCACCCTACCCTAATAAAACCAATCATACAGTAGTTGATTCTAAGTGTGCCACCTTATCCTAATACAACTAATAATACAGTTGATTCTAAGTGTATATGTGACATTTATAATAGAATATTATCATATTAATATTGTATATTGTAATGGTGTTAGATAGAAAGAAGGTGGGAGGGGAGTAGGGGGCAAGTGTGAAGTGGGGTGAGAAGTAGGGGTGTTCAAAATATCCGAATTCGAAATCCGAATCTGAAAATATCCGAAAATTCGGATATCCGAAAATCGGATATCCGATTTTTCGGATTCGGATATCGGATGGAGTTTTTAAAATTTTCGGATATTCGGATATCCGAATATCCGAAAATTTCTAAAAAATCCGAAAAAATCCGAAAAATATCCGAAATATACGGAAAATATCCGAAAAATATCCGAAATATCCGAAAATTATCCGAATATCCGGAAAATTATCCGAAAATATTCGAAGTTCTTCAAAATATCGGATATTCGGATAATCCGATATCTGAATCCGAAATTTCGGATATCCGAAAATCGGATATCCGAAATTTCGGATTCGGATTTCGGATGGGGTTTTTCACTATCCGAATTTTCGGATATCCGAAAATTCGGATAACCGAATTTCGGATATCCGAAAATGAACACCCCTAGTGAGAAGGCTAGCTTAATGAGTTAGTTATGTTATGGGTTGTATATAGGATTTATCCACCATTACATTACGATTACAATCTACTATCTACATCTACAATAAATATAATAATATGAGTAATTGAGTAGTAAATTATATCCAAAGTCGTTCATGTAATTTTTACATTAAATTACATTATATTTATGCTCCCTATCTTTTAAAATTATACAAACGAACTCTTACTTAGCTAAAAGTGTATATGCTGATTATCACTTACATTGGCGAATGTAAGTAGAGACCCGTGGGGTCACGGGACACCGCTAGTTTGAAAATTTTTAGTAGAAAATACTCTGTAAATTGTAAATGACACCACTAAATTTAAATGTATGACCCCATATATTTTTCAAATCTATTGTTTTTCTTTTAAATAGTATAGGACACCACTAAATTATACTACTTGGACCCCATATATTTTCGAATTTATAATTTTTTTGAAGGTAAACTATCACTAAAATATCATTATAATATAATTAGTACTGAAAATATTTCGGGTCCCCATTGACTTATAATCCTGGAATCGCCACTGAATTCACTTATCTACTTAAAATGCATATATTGATCATCCCTTCAATTAGCAAGCATTTTAAATATTTCAAGAACAATAATCATTTTTAAGTAAGTCATGGACAGTTACTATAATTCTTAAAAGATTAGAACAATTAGTATAGTTTCATTAAAGTCATAGGACCAACCAGCGATCACTACCAAATCAATCAAGGACAATCAATGTAACATAAAAGAGATAAGAATAAAGATGATTAATGTAATTTTATGTAAATCATAATTAAGGACTATGATATGATTTTACCATTTTCAGACAGGATTTAAAACTCATGAAAAATTTGATTTTACCATTTTCATGGCGTCTCAATTTTATTTTAATTTTGTAAAAACTTTTTCCTACTTATTAGCCGGAGGTCCATTTGGAAGCAATCTCTGACTTTCTCTACTTTTGAGAGTGTTTTCACTCTGGGTGGAGAAATGACTTGTCTTTAATCTCGGATAGGGGAATGATTGTCTACATCTCACCTCCATCATACACCACTTATGTGGTATTGGGTTTTATTGTTGTTGTTGTTGATATGAATTACTATAATAATAATAGTACTCTCTTTCGTTACTTGCACAGTTACACTACCATAAACCTACTTAGAGGAATCCCAACGGTGTCGTGTGTGACGACCCGCCAAAATCGCTATCGACGGCGCCGTCAACTTAGGTCCCGTTACGTGGTCATAAGTCTTTAAAATAAAGTTTGACCAAAAGTATGTCGCATTCATTTCAAATGTAAGTATGTTTCAAGGTTTACAAAGTAGTTTAACAACTAGTTACGTTACAACGTTTAAAGTACAAAAGAAACCTATGCGACACAATTTAAAGTAAAGCCAAAAGAAGTTTATGCATGTATACTCGACATCCAAGCAAGTATCAAAATAGTGTGCATATGCCGCGCCGCGCAAGGATTTGCCGCGCCGCGGCACCTCGGTTTACCTGATGCTTCACACCTTGGATAAAGGTTATTTTCGAAATGCTCTTGGGGTCGCGCCGCGCCAAGGTTGGCCGCGCCGAGGCAAAACACTTGGACAGATTTCTGGGCAGTTTCATGTGGTCAAGTCTCGAACTAAATCTCACCAAAACACAAATTATGGTCAACAAACATGGAAAACGCTTATTGTATGTCATTTGAAAACACCCATTACTAGTAGTTCAATTGAACTCATAACAATAACTAAACTAAACATTTACAACAACATAATCCACATTAAATGTTCCTCATTAATTACATTCAAGTTCATAAATATAATGTAATGATTCGGGAAATAAATGCACACATATAATACGCCGTTTCGTAGTTAATTATGCATACAATACTACTAAACACTTACAAACAACATTGCAATGCATTTAATGCATCAAAATTCGCATTTAAGGCTACCAAACCCTAACCAAAAATCATAAACTCAACAACCATGTTAATGGAGTCTTTCTAAGTCAAACTACACATGAAATTGAAGCTAATGATGCTAGTAACACATTTAATACATGAACTTTAACATCTAACAACATTGAATCAACCAAAAATCAAGATTAAACTAGTCACTTTTCATGTTCAAGCTAGTTGCACAAAATTGACAAGAACAAGCAAATAATTCATGTATTCATGTTAGACTTGAGCCATAGACACTAATTAACACTTTTATAAGTCAAGAACTCTAAGAACAAGAAATCTAGAGTTTTTGAAAAGCTCACCCCAAGTAATGAAATTGGTATCAAGTTGAAGCTCTTGATTAGTAGATCACAAATATGTAGTTTGTTTTGATGTAAGCTTGCTAGATCTAAAATGGATGATGAATCTTTGATTGAGAGTTTGAGAGCAAAAAGTGGAAGTAGTGAAAAGGTGGAAGATGAAATGAATGGTGGAGGAGAGGGTTTGACTAGTTGACCTAGTCACTAGTTTGACCCTTTGGCAACTTTAGTCCCTCGAGTTTAAAGGCGGGTGCGTGAATTAGTCTTACGAATTATCTTAAATGCGATAGTGTAAACGAGAGATGTTATAATTAAATAACGGACTTTAAAATAATTAAACGGAAAGTAAACGGAAAAAGACGGGTTATTATGTTACCTACTCCTTAAAAGAAATTTTGTCCCGAAATTTAGGTAGATGTAGTAGGTGTTGCTTCCTTCTCGGGATCTTGCATTGCCAACTCTACGAATAAGTGAGGATACCTTCTTTGCATTTGATCTTGTCT
The DNA here is from genome assembly GCF_046630445.1 of Rutidosis leptorrhynchoides. NCBI lineage: Eukaryota > Viridiplantae > Streptophyta > Magnoliopsida > Asterales > Asteraceae > Rutidosis > Rutidosis leptorrhynchoides. The sequence continues at coordinate 175,020,293 of NC_092333.1, forward strand.
TTCCCAAGTGAACTCGGGGTCCTCTTTTGGCATTCCAACGGATTTTGACAATCGGAATTTTACTTTGTTTTAGCGTCTTGACAGAGTGGTCCACAATTTTAACCGGTTCTTCCACGAAGTGAAGTTGGCATCAATAGTAAGCTCCTCGAGAGGGATGATGAGTTCGGCCTCGGAAAGGCACTTCTTCAAGTTTGATACATGGAAAGTAGGATGAACGGAGCTCAATTGAGTCGGAAGATCTAAACGGTAAGCAGCGGGTCCAATACGCTCCAAGATTTCAAAAGGACTAATATATCTCGGATTAAGCTTTCCACGTTTCCCGAAACGGATTACACCTTTCCAAGGTGCGACTTTTAACATTACACGGTCACCCACTTGGAATTCAAGATCCGTACGTCTAATGTCGGCATAGCTCTTTTGACGACTACGGGCCGTCTTGAGCCTCTCTCGGATTTGAACGATCTTCTCGGTTGTTTCATGGATGAGTTCGGGTCCGGTGATTTTCTTGTCACCTACTTCGGCCCAACAAATAGGAGAACGACATTTGCGGCCATATAAAGCTTCAAAAGGTGTGGAGTTAATACTCGAGTGGTAACTATTGTTGTAAGAGAATTCGGCTAGAGGCAAGTGCTTTTCACAAGCTTTTCCGAAATTGATAACGCAAGCTCGTAACATGTCTTCCAATGTTTGAATTGTGCGTTCGTTTTGTCCGTTGGTTTGCGGATGGTATGCGGTACTCATGTCTAAACGTGTCCCCAAAGTTTCTTGTAAAGCACCCCCAAAATTTAGAAGCGAAACAGGCATCTCGGTTGGATATAATCACTAAGGGTACACCGTAATGGGATACAATCTCTTTTATGTAACGTTGTGCAAGTTTTTCCATTTTGTCAGTTTCTTTCATGGCTAGGAAGTGAGCGAATTTGATGAGACGATCAACAATAACCCAAATGGTATCATAACCGCCCACCGTTTTTCGTAGTTTTGTGATAAAGTCCATCTTTATTCTTTCCCACTTCCATTGTGGGATTTCGGGTTGTTGAAGTAACGCGAACGGCCTTTGATATTCGGCTTTGATCTTGGAACAAGTTAAACACTTTCCAACATAAGTAGCAACGTCTCTTTTAATGTTCGGTCACCAATATTGTTCCTTGAGATCGTGGTACATCTTACCGGCACCGGGATGAATCAAATACCTTGACTTATGGGATTCATCTAGAATAAGGCTTCGTAAATCCCCATAACTAGGCACCCAAATCCTTCCGGCGAAATATCGGAGTCCGGTCTCCTTAACTTCGAATCGAGAGACGAGGACGTTCAAGTGTTCGTGTGAAATATTTTCATCTTTGAGAGCCTCATCTTGAGCTACACGGATTTGGTTATTGAGATTGGTGTAGATGGTGATGTTTAAGGCTCGAACACGAAGAGGCACCATTCTTTCCTTTCGGCTTAAGGCATCGGCTACTACATTTGCCTTTCCGGGATGGTAACGAAGTTCACAATCATAATCGTTCAATGTTTCGATCCACTATCGTTGTCTCATGTTTAGTTGTTTTTGATCGAAGATGTGTTGGAGGCTTTTGTGGTCAGTGAAGATGGTACTTTTGGTCCCGTAAAGATAGTGTCTCCACATTTTGAGTGCAAAGACAACGGTTCCAAGCTCGAGATCGTGTGTCGTGTAGTTGCTGATGAGGGTGAAACGTAACCTTTATTTTGAACGGATTTGAGTTGTTTTGTTACACGAATTGATTTATTGTATATGTGGTATTTTATTGAATTCAGGTTGATTTCACACATATATAGGCAACTAGTCCTATCCGTGTAGTTTAGTTTGTCGGTAAATCCGATTCGTTCTACAGGGAGATGGAGTGTTTAATGGTTTTTAATAGTCTTTGATGTCAAACTTAATTAAAGGGGGTTTTGGATTAGGAATTCATAAAATAACAGTAAAAGAAAATAACTTAAACTAATTTACTAAATAAAATTACAAGATTACAATAATTAACTTAAAAAGGAACTAAATGAAATTATACTAATTATGATGCATTAATTATATTACTAAATGGTAATTAGTAAAATAGTAACTTTTAATAAAACTATATGTTTAGAATTTTGTTTTGAGCAATTATAATATAAACTTATTTAAATTAACTAAATGACATGTTTAAAAAGATTAATACAAATTAAAAGGAATTAAAATAATTAACTAATTGTAAACTAATTTCTAATTATAAAGTATTATAATTAACACTAATTATTAGGATTTAACATGTATTAAAGTATTTTATAAGAACTAAAATAAATTATATAGTAATAACCTAAATATAATAGTAAAAAAGCTAAAACCCTAATTTTAAACTAATTAAATAATTAAAACCCTAATTTTAACCCTACTGGTACTGTAGCCGGGTTTAAGGCTTACGCGTTTCGCGTATACATACGCGATTCGCGTATGTGTAATACGATGTGACAAAACTAACTGATACAGATTCGAGTATTTTTATGTATTTTTTTTATATTTTATACTAATAATTCGTAAATAATGATAATAATAAGTTTACAAGAAATAATAATGGGATAAATGGGAGTGTTTACTTAAATGTGTCACCCCTAGGTCCATGGATTGTTTTGAGTTTTAAGCCCTATTAAAATGTTTTAGTAATAAACTTTATATTTTTCTTTCGAATAAATATAAGGTTACGACTAACTAAATAAAATCTAATTTTCATCGGATTCTTTTTTTTAGATAGCTACTATTCCCTAAGTATTTAAATTGAGACCTAGCCTAGTTTTGACTTTCGCCAATACCCAAATCATAACGGTTTCCCTTTTTATAATTTCACTATCATATAATTATTGATATTACCCAAACCACCGAAGTTTATTTCTAAATTGGTGTTAATAACTTATCCATAAATTCGTCTAGATCATTTTAATGTTGAAGCTTAATTTATGTAAATAAAAACAACTTTCGTTATTTAAATTTAATAAATTAAGTGGCAAGGGTTAAATACCTAATTACACAATAATGGTTCTTTTAACTAGGCTCAATATTAAAAATACTAAAGTTACATTTTAACTTTTACAAATGATAACAATCCATTTCACTAGGGGCTCTACATCTAAGCAAACACTAAGGTAATTTAGCTATTCATTACACTAAGGTAAACATAAAAATATAGATATGCAAACATAATAACAACGATAATTTTAACAGAGTAAACTTACTAAAAATTCTTCACTTTCATTAACTTCAAATGGTAGAAAATTACAATAATAACACCCTTTTCACGCGTACAATAACACCCTTAATTACGAACAATACACCCTTAATATTTAAAACTACCTAAATATTTGAACCTTGAAATTAATACAAAGTAATAAAATGACACTATATTTCTGTATAGTAATTGTTGTATGTGTTGTTGTACTCACCCCCTTGTACACTGACTGCTACTCCGTATTTAACATTGAGGATTAGTGATATAGTTGGTCAAAAAGCCATCCCATTTGCTGTAGCACTAGGAAAAAGAATAATTTTTAATCTCAAAAGCAGCCGCCCCATTTCTGATCCATGATTAAACTCGGCCTAACATTACGCGTTTCATGTAGAGGCTACACGATTCGTGTAAGAACAAATTACTACGCGTTTCGTGTAAACTCACACGATTCGCGTAAGAGTAAATGGCAGTTTTCATATTTTTATTTTCTCGTTTGTTCTTTGTTGACCTCGTATCGACGTGTACTGACTTGGCACTTTCCATTTGAACTCTTTTCTTCATCTATCTTGTACTTTCATTCGGATAAACTTTTCTTGATATAAATTTGGTTAAAACTATCGTTTTATCGTCGTTTCTTCAAATAGCAAGCTCTTGTCCACTTTTGTCATTTTTCTTGAATATTATACGTTGAATGTCTTTTTAAATGATAAAAGCTGATGAAATATAACTGATATTGGGTCGAATAATATGTATGTTTAGAGCAATATCAGTTGCGTTCGTGAATTTTCAATTGTCGAGAGGCATAAGCAATGACTTTATTTCGTTGTATCAGTACACACCCAAAACCATGTTTCGAGGTATCGCAATATACAACAAAATCATCATTGCCTTCGGGAAGAGACAAGATAGGAGGGGTGGTTAACTTTTTCTTCAAGATTTGAAACGTGGACTCTTGTTCGGTTGCCCAAACGAATTTCTTTCTCTTATGAGTTAACGCGGTTAAAGGACGTGCAACTAAAGAGAAATCTTCGATGAATCTACGATAATAACCGGCTTGGCCTAAAAATTGACAAATGTGAGTAGGAGCAGTAGGGGTTTTCCATTTACTAATGGCTTCGATTTTTGCGGGATCGACCTTAATACCTTGATCGCTTACAACATGACCAAGAAATTGAACTTCCTCTAACCAAAATTCACACTTGGAGAATTTGGCATAGAGTTGTTCTTGTCTCAAGAGTTCAAGCACGAGTCAAAGGTGTTGTTCGTGTTCTTCTTCACTTCTTTGAGTAGATTAAGATATCATCTATGAATACGATAATGAATTTGTCTAGATACGGCTTGCACAAGCGGTTCATAAGATCCATGAACACCGCTGGTGCATTAGTTAACCCGAATGGCATTACAAGAAACTCATAACTATCATAACGAGTTTGAAAAGAGGTTTTGGAGACATCTTCCCCCTTAACCCCTAGTTGATGATAACCCGAGCGGAGATCGATTTTTGAATATACACAAGACCCTTGTAGTTGATCAAATAGGCCACCGATGCGAGGAAGAGGATGTCGGTTCTTAACCGTCAATTTATTTAGTTCACGATAATTGATGCATATTCGTAGGGATCCATTTTTCTTCTTAACGAATAAAATCGGAGCACCCATGGTGAATGGCTAGGTCGGATAAAATCACGGTCAAGTAGTTCTTGGATTTGACTTTGTAATTCTTGCATTTCGGATGGAGCAAGTCTATACGGTGCACGTGCTACGGGTGCGGCTCCCGGGATAAGATCGATGAGGTGGAAGACCCGACAATTCTTCGGGAAATACATCGAAAAAGTCACTAACAATTGACACATCATCGATATGCTTCTTATCGGTCTCGACTTTCTTAAAGTGGGCTAGGATAGCAAAACAACCCTTACGAAGATATTTTTCAACCTTAAGGCACGAGACGAGGTTGATTCCGGTGCAACTCTTATCGCCATAGACAATCAAGGGTTCACCATTCTTGATAGGAATTTGAATTGCTTTAAGATCACAAAGGATGTGAGATTTTGTTTTGGCTAACCAATCCATACCAATTATTACATCGAAGCTCCCTAGTTCGATTGGTATCAAGTCAATTTCAAACTCTTTACCCAATAAGTTTAACGTACACCCTCGATAAAATTTGTCGGCACTCAATAGTTTCCCGTTGGCCACTTAAATGGTATAAATAGTATCTAGTGGGAGTGGTGGGGTGCAAAAAGAATGATTCAAGGTCTTGGATACAAAACTCTTATCAGCACCCGAATCGAATAAGCAAGAAACATAAGAGTTGTTGAGAAGAAATGTACCCGTGACTAGTTCATTGTCATCTCGGGCCTCCTCGGTATTAATGTTGAAAGCTCGGACGCGTGCATTGGGGTTAGCTTTCTTCTTTGGGCATGCATCTTTAAAATGACCCGGTTGGCCACATTCGTAACAAACACTCGTTTTTGGTGCATTGGGCCCCTTTTGAGTGACGGAAGCGGTATTTCTACAATCGTTGGCCACATGGCCACTTCTTTAACACTTGTGGCAAAATGGCTTGCCACATTCACCATAATGATGTTTGCAGCACTTGTTGCAAAAAGGTAGACTTCCAGCATAACCTTTCTTGCTGTCGGAGGTGAAAGGCTTCTTGGCGAAGTTGTTGTTGTTGTAGTTGCTTGATTGGGGGCTTCCCACTTTCTTTTGTTACCACCCGATTTATCCTCGACCTTTGGTGCCGGCACTTCAATTTCATCCACCGTTTCTATCAATTGGCGGGCCATCTTCAAAGCCTCTTGTAGGTTAATGGGTTTGGATGACATTACCCCGTGTTTAATGCTCTTAGGGAGGCCATCCATGTAAAGTTCAACTCTTAGGGACTCTGGAGTCACGAGGGCCGGACACATTAGGGCTAGCTCGGCAAACTGTTGATTATAAGCTTTAAGGTCATTTCGGATCGCTTTTAAACTTCTTAGCTCGTTTTCGAGCCTTCGAGTCTCTTCACGTGGGAAGTATTCGGTGATCATCTTTTCCCTTAAATCGGCCCAAGGGAGTGCGTGGACTTCTTCGGTATTCACCGATTGCACATACGTGTTCCACCATGTGAAAGCGATACCGGCGAAAGTGCGGGTGGAATACTTGACTTTGTCTTGATTCTGGCAACCACTTATGCTAAAAACGGCTTTCGTTTTCTCGAACCATCGGGTGAAAGCAACCGGTCCCCCGGTTCCATCGAAAGTGTGAGGTTTGCATCCCATGAAATTCTTGTAGGAGCATCCCTCATTTGAATTACCGGCTCCATAGTTGTTGTTGTTGTGGTTGTTGTTATTGTTGTTGTTGTTGGAGGAGTGATCGGCCATGGCCACATCTACGGGGGTGGCTATCATTCGTTGAAGAGCTTGTTCGGGAGTTTCGGGAGGAGTATTGCGTTGACCTCGGCGAGCCATTGTTCCTTCAAGACACAAGAATATCGTTGATTAGTATTCTCAATAATATTAATCGTGATATGGAATAAAGATAGAGAGAAAATTTTTCCTTGACCCGCCCTCAATTCTTTATGTTATAATGTTGGAACGTCCATATGAGTCACCGTAATATAATCCCGACAATTATATTACCCTAATTCATATGTGCATTCGACATTACCTCATAATATAACGACCCTCACTTTTCCATTCATATTTAATAAATTTCCCTTAAGACTTTTATGTGCTCGTAAACTTTGATTAACAAAACGTTGATCAAATAGTAAACTTTTGGTCGACACTCTCTGTAAATTAAAGTTTATACAGTTTTGTGATATTTTAAATACTAAAACTTTAAGTAATTATTAAAGTGTGCCATTAAACTAATGGAGAACAATTAAAATTAATTAAGGAATAGGTCTAATTTAATAAACGTAATAATACTTGATATATATAAAAATTATATATACATATGTTTATATAGCAGAAATTTAAAAAAAAAATAAAGAAAAAATTAAATAATAACATAATATAAAAAACGGCTGCTATGATTATTATATATATATATATATATATATATATATATATATATATATATATATATATATATATATATATATATATATATATATATATATATATATATATATATGCACTAACATTAATATATAAAAGAAATGGCAGCTTATTATTATTAGTAAAAAAAATAAATAAGTTAGATGATTAAATAAATAAGAGATAAACTCAAATAAAGATGGGATAAGAATTAGTTAAAAGGAATCATAACACAATTCGAAGTTCTAAATGCTTCTAAGAAGGTTTAGGAATCCTAACACAATCCCACTTGTTAGCCTATAAAACACCCCTCTAATCCCTCATAATCATTCGTTCAAATCACAAGCCATCTCTTTCTTCTTGTTTTTTTTGGCTCGGCAATTATCACCACTCAACCTCAAACTTTCGGCCACCAAAAACACCCAATTACCATCGAAACCTGTTGCTGCGTTTTGCAGCCCTTCACCGCCACCTTTGCTGTTTTCTGCAGCCCATCCGTTGCCCCATCTGCTGCGATTTTTGCAGCCATCATTCACCATCAAACCGCAGCCTGTGTTGCTGTTTTTGCGCGCCAAGAACCACCCTAGAACCGCCCCAAAACAGCCCCAAAGTTGCTGTGTTGCTGCTCTTTTGTTGCTTTGTTTCGACTCCCAAAACAGCCCCTCCATCCGCTATTTTTCTGCAGCTTCTGCTGCTGTTTGTGCACGTCTAAATCAGCCCAAGACCCGCCTATTAAGTCACTCTGCTGCTGCATTTTCTGGGCTGCTGTTGTCCGCCATTTAACCGCCACCAAAACTACCACTTTTGGTTGATTTTGCTCCTATTTTTGAGCTGCTCTTGTTCGGTTCATCATCACCATCATTCGCCATCCTTTTCTTACTCTAATCCACTTTAAGGTATCCCTAATACCCTAAGTTTAATCATACTTTTACTTTAGTTTTATTTTCTTTATGCTATTAGTTATAAATATAAACATGAATACTTAAACACATAAAGATGAATAATGAATATAATTATGATCATGATTAACAAAAACATAAGTGATGGATGAATATAGTTAATAATATGGTTATGATTAGTAAGAATGAGGAATGTGATTATGAATATGATAAGGTTAAAATAATGATAAAGTATTAGTGTATATATGTATCTCATGAATGTATATGTATATACTTATATGAATTAAGCATTTAACATGATAAAGTTGTATGTATGTACAATATAAGATTTAACATAATGATTTTTAAAAAGTTAAGTATGATTAGTATGATTAAAGATTATGCTATATGTAACATGTAATAGTAAAGATAATATTATGATAAAAGTGAACATGTAAAATTAAGATGATAAGTTCTACGTAGATAATAAAAGATAATGATAATAAAAAGTATAAAGGGATTATTATGATTAAGCTAAGATGATAAGATTTTAAGTTAAAAAGGATAATGATGGATTAAAGATAAAAAGTATAATAATTAGGATAACTATGGTTAATAATAATGTGATAATGATAAATACAAATTAATTAAGATAAAATAAAAGATAGACCTTATCTAGGTTACTTAAGACTTAATGTTATAAAAATATATTTAAAGTTATAAGATTAAAAGGTTAAATAAAAGTGAAGGTAATATAATAATAATAAGAAACATATGAACTATTATTATACTATAACATTTTAATTTATATAATACTAACTATTATATAATATTATACTAATCAATAAGGCTATAAAGTATAATACATAAATAATATTAACGTGTCGTATTCCTATACGTACATAAAACGTGGAAACTATAATCATACTGATAACGTATGGCTTATACGAACCTCACCGCTACTTACAGCCTAGGGTGGTCATTGTTGCCATTATGGGACTCGCTTGTGGATCTCGAATGTCAAGACTTAGATTCTGGTCAAGAGTCCTGGGCACCCGGTAACAACAGATCATCAGAGTGACTTACCTGATAGCAACGAGGTTAGGGCAAAGTTGTACAACGTCTTTGTGAAAGATTATAACCCGAACATACCAAAACTAGAAACTTACTATAAGGGGAAGCTTTTCATAAATAGTTATTTTACAAAACTAGAAACTTTTGAGAAATAGGAACTTTTCTCGAAAACCATCACTGTTAATATAGTTGCTGTATTAATAAAAAAATTTTATGTCTGTTAGACATTAACTAATCAAATGTTATATCTCTAGGTTGAGATCTCCGATCACTTACTCCGTTCATTCTTCTTGCGTGGAATAACTTACTTGCTACTAAGGTGAACTTCATAGCCCCACTTTTTAACTTTCTCTATTTACTTATTTTGAACTTTTGGGGTGAGACACATGCTTGCTTTTAAAACTATTTTACGCTTAGACACAAATACTCGAAACTGTTTAACTGTGCTGCGATGCTTTGTTTCATGCTAAATCCCTACCATGATATCGTTAATTGCATAGTGAACGCAAACTTAGTTATTGTGAGTAGGCCTATTGAGAGCGACGTCTCTAACCAGTTGACCGTTGGTCTTTGGTTACATAATAATGATTTCAACGACACTGACAGTTCAAGGTGTCATAGGATAACTTTGTTTAGTTCGATATCATAACTTCAGCACTATTTTTGAACGATGTTGCTATATCAAACTTGATAACTAAATCTTGAAAGATGGGGGATATCACATTGGGAAACCCATAAGTTACGATGTGTTTACTTTGACGCATATATTGCGGGGAACCCAAATGCTATTTTACGCAACGGGTTAAGAAATTATTTTGACTCAATGTATCCGAATATAGGACTTCATGATTTAGAAAAAGCGGCTAACATGCAACATAAAGAAGCATGCTATGCTTACGGGTTAGTAATGTTCGCTTCTCACCAAAGTGAGAAAAAGAACATCGGGCTACAACTATTAAACAAAACGTTCCCACAAGTGACGGAGTCGGTAATTGGGGTAAGAAATGAGGTTTTTAGGTTATTACGAGACTGTTAGTCATTACGTAACCCTCGTCCCTTTGACGACGTTACAACATGCTGTCTTATCAATGGCCATAACGGTTATGTTCCACAAGACCAAGGATGGGAAGTAGTCCTAGTAAAACCAGAATGCATGACTTGTTTCTGGACGTATGAATTACGTGTCTTTATTGCCTTTGCTGAACGACTTGTGTACTAGCTAGAATTATCTTCACAACTATCTTGTATCAAAATTATTATGTGCTATATTTCATGCTTTATGTAAAATAAGCGGTATTGTAAGTTTGTAAAATATTGTATAAAAGTTTGAACGCGAAATATTATTACAATCAGTTTTTCATATAGAATTGTAGTAGTTGAATTGTATATTAGCTACTAAGTATGAACTTAACGGGTAGGTACTACCCGAATTTAAACTTATAAAACGCTAATATGAAGAAAAAGCTTTTATAAATGAGTTCATATTATGCTACGAAATACTATTAACTACTCTTAATATTCTGCATGATTAACTTGTTCCATTTGACTATTTTGAAGGAAATGGCACCGACTACTCGACACACCGTGAATATGAATGAAGAGGAATTCCGTACTTTTCTAGCTTCAAATATAGCTGCAGTACAGGCTGCGCTACATACCAACAATAACCTTGGATCAAGTAGTACAGGAAATCGTGTAGGATGCACCTACAAAGAATTCACTGCCTGCAAACCTTTGGAATTTGATGGAACCGAAGGACCGATCGGATTGAAACGGTGGACCGAGAAGGTCGAATCGGTGTTTGCCATAAGTAAGTGTACTGAAGAGGACAAAGTGAAGTACGCTACGCATACCTTCACAGGTTCTGCGTTAACATGGTGGAATACCTATCTAGAGTAAGTGGGACAAGATGATGCGTACGCACTACCGTGGTCAGCATTCAAGCACTTGATGAACGAGAAGTACCGTCCCAGAACCGAGGTCAATAAGCTCAAGACAGAACTTAGAGGGTTACGAACCCAAGGATTTGATATTACCACGTACGAAAGACGATTCACGGAATTGTGCCTATTGTGTCCGGGAGCGTTCGAAGATAAGGAAGAGAAGATCGACGCGTTTGTGAAAGGATTACCGGAAAGAATCCAAGAAGATATAAGTTCACACGAGCCCGCCTCCATACAACAAGCATCACAAACTAGTGAACCAGATTGAGGAAAGAATTAAAGAACAGACGGCTGAAGAGGCCAATGTGAAGCAAGTCAAAAGAAAGTGGGAGGAAGACGGTGATAAGAATCACCAATACAACAATAACAGCAATTACAATAATAATCGCAACAATCGCAACATCAATCGCAACTACAACAAACGGCCCAACAACAACAACAACAATAACAACATCAACTACAACAATCATCCCCACAACAATAACAACCGCAACAACAACAACAATCAGAAGCAGCTATGCCAAAGGTGTGAAAAGTATCACTCGGGGTTCTGCACCAAATTTTGCAACAAGTGTAAAAGAAATGGTCATAGCGCGGCGAAGTGTGAGGTCTACGGACCAGGGGTTAACAGAACAAAAGGAACAAATGGTGTCGGAACGAGTAATGGCGGAGCAAGTAGTGTCGGAGCAAGTTATGCCAATGTAGTTTGTTATAAATGTGGAAAACTGGGCCACATTATTAGAAATTGCCCGAACCAGGAGAACACGAATGGACAAGGCCGCGGAAGAGTTTTCAATATTAATGCGGCAGAGGCACAGGAAGACCCGGAGCTTGTTACGGGTACATTTCTTATTGACAATAAATCTGCTTACGTTTTATTTGATTCGGGTGCGGATAGAAGCTATATGAGTAGAGATTTTTTGTGCTAAATTAAGTTGTCCATTGACGCCATTGGATAGTAAATTTTTACTCGAATTAGCAAGCGGTAAATTATTTTCAGCAGATAATATATGCCGGAATCGAGAAATTAAACTGGGTAGCGAAATATTTAAGATTGATTTGATACCAGTAGAGTTAGGGAGTTTTGATGTAATAGTTGGCATGGACTGGCTGAAGAAGGTGAAAGCAGAGATCGTATGTTATAAAAATGCAATTCGCATTGTACGAGAAGAAGGAGAACCCTTAATGGTGTACGGAGAAAAGGGCAACATGAAGCTACATCTTATTAGTAATTTGAAGGCACAAAAACTAATAAGAAAAGGTTGCTATGTTGTTCTAGCACACGTCGAGAAAAGTACAAACTAAAGAAAAGAGCATCAATGATGTTCCCGTCGCAAAAGAATTTTCCGATGTATTTCAGAAAGAATTACCGGGACTACCTCCACATCGATCTGTTGAATTTCAAATAGATCTTGTACCAGGAGCTGCACCAATAGCTCGTGCTCCTTATAGACTCGCACCCAGCGAGATGAAAGAACTGCAAAGCCAACTGCAAGAACTATTAAAACGTGGTTTCATTCGACCAAGCACATCACCATGGGGAGCTCCTGTTTTGTTTGTCAAGAAGAAGGATGGTACATTTAGGTTGTGTATTGACTACAGAGAGTTGAACAAACTTACCATCAAAAACCGTTATCCACTGCCGAGAATTGACGACTTATTTGATCAACTACAAGGCTCGTCGGTTTATTCGAAGATCGATTTACGTTCTGGATATCATCAAATGCGAGTAAAGGAGGATGATATTCCAAAAACTGCTTTTAGGACGCGTTATGGTCATTACGAGTTTATGGTTATGCCGTTTGGATTGACTAACGCACCAGCTGTGTTCATGGACCTTATGAACCGAGTGTGTGGGCCATATCTTGACAAGTTTGTCATTGTTTTCATCGATGACATACTTATTTACTCAAAGAATGATCAAGAGCATGAAGAACATTTGAGAAAAGTGCTAGAAGTATTGAGGAAAGAAAAACTGTACGCTAAGTTTTCAAAGTGTGCATTTTGGTTGGAAGAAGTTCAATTCCTCGGTCACATAGTGAACAAAGAAGGTATCCAGGTGGACCTGGCAAAGATCGAAACCGTTGAAAAGTGGGAAACCCCAAAAACTCCGAAGCATATACGTCAATTTTTAGGATTGGCTGGTTACTACAGAAGATTCATCCAAGATTTCTCCAAAATAGCAAAACCCTTGACTGCATTAACGCATAAAGGGAAGAAATTTGAATGGAAGGATGAACAAGAGAAGGCGTTTCAATTATTGAAGAAAAAGCTAACTACGGCACCTATATTGTCATTGCCTGAAGGGAATGATGATTTTGTGATTTATTGTGACGCATCAAGCAAGGTCTCGGTTGTGTATTAATGCAACGAACGAAGGTGATTGCTTATGCGTCTAGACAATTGAAGATTCACGAACAAAATTATACGACGCATGATTTGGAATTAGGCGCGGTTGTTTTTGCATTAAAGACTTGGAGGTACTACTTATATGGGGTCAAAAGTATTATATATACCGACCACAAAAGTCTTCAACACATATTTAATCAGAAACAACTGAATATGAGGCAGCGCAGGTGGATTGAATTGTTAAATGATTACGACTTTGAGATTCGTTACCACCCGGGGAAGGCAAATGTGGTAGCCGACGCCTTGAGCAGGAAGGACAGAGAACCCATTCGCGTAAAATCTATGAATATAATGATTCACACTAACCTTACTACTCAAATAAAGGAGGCGCAACAAGGAGTTTTAAAAGAGGGAAATTTAAAGGATGAAATACCCAAAGGATTGGAGAAGCATCTTAATATTCGGGAAGAAGGAACCCGGTATAGGGCTGAAAGGATTTGGGTACCAAAATTTGGAGATATGAGAGAAATGGTACTTAGAGAAGCTCATAAAACCAGATACTCAATACATCCTGGAACGGGGAAGATGTACAAGGATCTTAAGAAACATTTTTGGTGGCCGGGTATGAAAGCCGATGTTGCTAAATACGTAGGAGAATGTTTGACGTGTTCTAAGGTCAAAGCTGAGCATAAAAAACCATCAGGTCTGCTTCAACAACCCGAAATCTCGGAATGGAAATGGGAAAACATTACCATGGATTTCATCACTAAATTGCCAAGGACTGCAAGTTGTTTTGATACTATTTGGGTAATAGTTGATCGTCTCACCAAATCAGCACACTTCCTGTCAATAAGAGAAGATGACAAGATGGATAAGTTAGCACGACTGTATTTGAAGGAAGTCGTCTCCAGACATGGAATACCAATCTCTATTATCTCTGATAGGGATGGCAGATTTATTTCAAGATTCTGGCAAACATTACAGCAAGCATTAGTAACTCGTCTAGACATGAGTACTGCCTATCATCCACAAACTGATGGGCAGAGCGAAAGGACGATACAAATGCTTGAAGACATGCTACGAGCATGTGTTATTGATTTCGGAAACAGTTGGGATCGACACCTACCGTTAGCAGCATTTTCCTACAACAACAGTTATCATTCTAGTATTGAGATGGCGCCGTTTGAGGCACTTTATGGTAGAAAGTGCAGGTCTCCGATTTGTTGGAATGAAGTGGGGGATAGACAGATTACGGGTCCAGAGATAATACAAGAAACTACCGAGAAAATCATCCAAATTCAACAAAGATTGAAAACCGCCCAGAGTCGACAAAAGAGCTACGCGGACAGTAAAAGAAAAGATATAGAGTTTGAAATTAGAGAAATGGTCATGCTTAAGGTTTCACCTTGGAAAGGCGTTGTTCGATTTGGTAAACGGGGGAAACTAAATCCAAGGTACATTGGACCATTCAAGATTATAGATCGTGTCGGACAAGTAGCTTACCAACTGGAGCTACCTCAACAACTCGCAGCTGTACATAACACTTTCCACGTCTCAAATTTGAAGAAATTTTTTGCTAAATAAGATCTCACTATTCCGTTGGACGAAATCCAAATCAATGAAAAACTTCAATTCATTGAAGAACCCGTCGAAATAATGGATCGTGAGGTTAAGAGACTTAAACAAAACAAGATACCGATTGTTAAGGTTTGATGGAATGCTCGTAGAGGACCCGAGTTCACCTGAGAGCATGAAGATTAGATGAAGAAGAAATACCCGCATTTATTTCCAGAAGATACGTCAACACCTCCAACTGCTTAAAATTTCGGGACGAAATTTATTTAACGGGTAGGTACTGTAGTGACCCGAACTTTTCCATGTTTATATATATATATATATATATATTAAATGAAATTGTTATTTACATGATTAAGTGTTTCCAACATGTTAAGCAATCAAACTTGTTAAGACTTGATTAATTGAAATAGGTTTCATATAGACAATTGACCACCCAAGTTGACCGGTGATTCACGAACGTTAAAACTTGTAAAAATTATACGATGACATATATATGGTTATATATATATAGTTAACATGATTTTATTATAAGTATGTATCTCATTAGGTATTTTAACAATGAGTTATATACATAAAAATGAGACTATTAATTTAAGAAACTCGAAAACGATATATATAACGATTATCGTTATAACAACGTCTTACTAGGTACATATGAATCATATTAAGATATTGATACACTTGGTTAATTATGTTAAATGATAAGTAAATATATTATTAAGTGTATTAATAATGAAATATATATGTAAAAATAAGACTACTAACTTAATGATTTCGAAACGAGACATATATGTAACGATTATCGTTGTAACGACATTTAACTGTATATATATCATACTAAGATATATTGTATATCATAATATCATGATAATATAACAATTTAACATCTCATTTGTTATAATAAACAATGGGTTAACAACATTCAACAAGATCGTTAACCTAAAGGTTTCAAAACAACATTTACATGTAACGACTAACGATGACTTAACGACTCAGTTAAAATGTATATACATGTAGTGTTTTAATATGTATTCATACACTTTTGAAAGACTTCAAGACACTTATCAAAATACTTCTACTTAACAAAAATGCTTACAATTACATCCTCGTTCAGTTTCATCAACAATTCTACTCGTATGCACCCGTATTCGTACTCGTACAATACACAGCTTTTAGATGTATGTACTATTGGTATATACACTCCAATGATCAGCTCTTAGTAGCCCATGTGAGTCACCTAACACATGTGGAAACCATCATTTGGCAACTAGCATGAAATATCTCATAAAATTACAAAAATATGAGTAATCATTCATGACTTATTTACATGAAAACAAAATTACATATCCTTTATATCTAATCCATACACCAACGACCAAAAACACCTACAAACACTTTCATTCTTCAATTTTCTTCATCTAATTGATATCTCTCAAGTTCTATCTTCAAGTTCTAAGTGTTCTTCATAAATTCTAAAAGTTCTAGTTTCATAAAATCAAGAATACTTCCAAGATTGCAAGCTTACTTCCAAGTTTTCTAAATCCATTCCAAGTAATCATCCAAGATCAAAAAACCTTTGTTACTTACAGTAGGTTATATTTCTAATACAAGGTAATAATCATATTCAAACTTTAATTCAATTTCTATAACTATAACAATCTTATTTCAAGTGGAAATCTTACTTGAAATTGTTTTCGTGTCATGATTCTGCTTCAAGAACTTTCAAGCCATCTAAGGATCCTTTGAAGCTAGATCCATTTTTCTCATCTCCAGTAGGTTTATCCAAGGAACTTGATGTAGTAATGATGTTCATAACATCATTCGATTCATACATATAAAGCTATCTTATTCGAAGGTTTAAACTTGTAATCACTAGAACATAGTTTAGTTAATTCTAAACTTGTTCGCAAATAAAAGTTAATCCTTCTAACTTGACTTTTAAAATCAACTAAACACATGTTCTATATCTATATGATATTCTAACTTAATGATTTAAAACCTGGAAACACGAAAAACACCGTAAAACCGGATTTACGTTGTCGTAGTAACACCGCGGGCTGTTTTGGGTTAGTTAATTAAAAACTATGATAAACTTTGATTTAAAAGTTGTTATTCTGGGAAAATGATTTTTATTATAAACATGAAACTATATCCAAAAATTATGGTTAAACTCAAAGTGGAAGTATGTTTTCTAAAATGGTCATCTAGACGTCGTTCTTTCGACTGAAATGACTACCTTTACAAAAATGACTTGTAACTTATTTTTCTGACTATAAACCTATACTTTTTCTGTTTAGATTCATAAAATAGAGTTCAATATGAAACCATAGCAATTTGATTCACTCAAAATGGATTTAAAATGAAGAAGTTATGGGTAAAACAAGATTGGATAATTTTTCTCATTTTAGCTACGTGAAAATTGGTAACAAATCTATTCCAACCATAACTTAATCAACTTGTATTGTATATTATGTAATCTTGAAATACCATAGACACGTATACAATGTTTCGACCTATCATGTCGACACATCTATATATATTTCGGAACAACCATAGACACTCTATATGTGAATGTTGGAGTTAGCTATACATGGTTGAGGTTGATTTCAAAATATATATAGTTTGAGTTGTGATCAATACTGAGATACGTATACACTGGGTCGTGGATTGATTCAAGATAATATTTATCGATTTATTTCTGTACATCTAACTGTGGACAACTAGTTGTAGGTTACTAACGAGGACAGCTGACTTAATAAACTTAAAACATCAAAATATATTAAAAGTGTTGTAAATATATTTTGAACATACTTTGATATATATGTATATATTGTTATAGGTTCGTGAATCAACCAGTGGCCAAGTCTTACTTCCCGACGAAGTAAAAATCTGTGAAAGTGAGTTATAGTCCCACTTTTAAAATCTAATATTTTTGGGATGAGAATACATGCAGGTTTTATAAATAATTTACAAAATAGACACAAGTACGTGAAACTACATTCTATGGTTGAATTATCGAAATCGAATATGCCCATTTTTATTAAGTCTGGTAATCTAAGAATTAGGGAACAGATAACCTAATTGACGCGAATCCTAAAGATAGATCTATTGGGCCTAACAAACCCCATCCAAAGTACCGGATGCTTTAGTACTTCGAAATTTATATCATATCCGAAGGGTGTCCCGGAATGATGGGGATATTCTTATATATGCATCTTGTTAATGTCGGTTACCAGGTGTTCACCATATGAATGATTTTTATCTCTATGTATGGGATGCGTATTGAAATATGAAATCTTGTGGTCTATTGTTACGATTTGATATATATAGGTTAAACCTATAACTCACCAACATTTTTTGTTGACGTTTAAAGCATGTTTATTCTCAGGTGAATACTAAGAGCTTCCGCTGTTGCATACTAAAATATGGACAAGATTTGGAGTCCATGTTTGTATGATATTGTGTAAAAACTGCATTCAAGAAACTGATTTCGATGTAACATATTTGTATTGTAAACCATTATGTAATGGTCGTGCGTAAACAGGATATTTTAGATTATCATTATTTGATAATCTACGTAAAGCTTTTTAAACCTTTATTTATGAAATAAAGGTTATGGTTTGTTTTAAAAATGAATGCAGTCTTTGAAAAACGTCTCATATAGAGGTCAA
This sequence comes from Rutidosis leptorrhynchoides, assembly GCF_046630445.1. Classification (NCBI taxonomy): domain Eukaryota; kingdom Viridiplantae; phylum Streptophyta; class Magnoliopsida; order Asterales; family Asteraceae; genus Rutidosis; species Rutidosis leptorrhynchoides. The sequence goes on from NC_092333.1 coordinate 175,039,031, forward strand.
AACCTCGCAACGAAATCAATTAATATGGAACGTTTTTAATCAATAAGAACGGGACATTTCACAAAACCTGCAAGGGAGGGGTGAGGGGTTAGCACAAGGCAAAGTGAATGGAACTATCAATAGGTCTTGCATACAGTACCAACTTTTACTCCTATATCAACAACTTTATACAACCACATACAACAAACAACAACTGGCAACTATGCTCCGGCACACGACCACTAACTGATCAGGCCAGAGTTTACCGATAATCCTTACTACTGAATCCCCAGTATAATCATCCACACACATGTGATGCGTCGTTCAGCACTATACTCAATAAATAGTAGCCAACTGGACCCAACCACAACTAGGTTGACCTTTCTGAGCTGAACCTAACAGATCAAGGTTCCAACAACAACAACAACAACAACAACAACAACAATAACAACTTGTGCACATGCAACCAGTCAACTACTACTACTATACAGACAACTAATACTACTAAAAGCATGGCAATCCTAACTATGATCAACTGTACAACATAACTACTAAACATGGCAACTAACAACAATATAAACATAGTTGCGCAACTTGCTACTATATATTACACCAAGAGATAATCCCACTCACCGAATACCAACAACTACTCAGATTCTCACTATTGAGCCTGGTTCTTGTCTTTCTCACCTAAGAACACCATAAACATAGTTAGTTTATGTTCGTTAGCATAAGTCAGCATAATACAGCAAATCAGTATCAAAAGTGCTGCTAAAAAGTCTACTCAACACTTATGCATTTTCAGAATTTACATTCTGATAATCATAAGTCACGCGGGCAGCATAACAGCTAGAAAACAGCCATTAAACAACAACAGTAAGCACTGATCCACATCCGTACGGTTACAGGTGTAACCTTACGGTTACATCATGTATCCGTATAGTTGCAAGTCCACAGCCAGGTTGCACAACACTACTGCATTCGTACGGTCACACACACACACGTACAGTTGCATGTTGTACCCGTACGGTTGCAAGCTGCATCCGTACGGTTGTGTTTTTAGAGCAACAACAGCAGAAACTTACGGATTTCGAGCCAAAATCACCCAAATCTCAGCCTCTAAACGTTTTGACACCAAAATCCATCTAGTAAACGTTTATAACAACTAGAGGAACTTAAGCCCCAAAGAATTACATCAAAACAACATCCAAATCACTTGATTTTGACCAAAAATGCACTTTTATCAAAACCTAACTAAAACTCCATTTAAACTCAGATTATAACATGAAAATGAATGATTCTTACCTTGTTATGACCACGAAATCAGTAGCAACTGATTACACAACACATTTAGACTCTAAGTTGAGATTCAAGAGATTAGGGTTCTAGAGAGTGAAAGGTATAAGTATGTGTGAATGAGATTTCAAGAAGCTTCAAGAAATGGCTGATGCCATTCTTATATATTTGTGTTAAACACAATACCCCATCACGCATGAGTATTTATCAGTTATCTAAAATCTTACGTACCTCGTTAGGCAGCCCTAATGGAGTCTAAATTAAATAAATGAACATATTCTGTGACCCTTGTCACCAACTGGTCTCAACTAAACAACCAAATAATTATAAACATATCATTATTATAATAACATACAAACACACCCAAGATCAAAAGGGTCTTTTCAGCTAGGCCCGATAACAGGATGTTACGCCTAAACCCTAACTCTAAACCGTTCGTGTTAAAAATTCAATCTAAACCCTAAACCCTAATTTCTAAACCCTAAAGCCTAATTTCTAAACCTTAATAGCTAAACCCATATTTTTAACCCTAATTTTTAAACCCTAAAAAACAAACTCAGAAGCAAAACATTAATTGCAATGAATGTTATCATTTATTTTTCCAAGCATTTCCCGTCAAAATAATAACATTCATCACGAAGTGTCTTTTTTAAATCTTCATATTTTCATGTGATCTTGATGCCTGAAAAAAACGCAAAAAATTTACTTCCCCCAAAAAAGTGTTTTCCTCTTGATTAAATCAATATATATATATATATATATATATATATATATATATATATATATATATATATATATATATATATATATATATATATATGTATATATATATATATATATATATATATATATACACACTAGTGAAATGACCCGTGGAACCACGGGTTTGTTTAAACGAAATAGTTTAATGATATGTTTTAGGTATTAAGTGAACGTAAATGCTAAAGTTATTCAGTTTAATGACCCGTGGAATCCCATAGTCCGACTAAAAAACTCGTCAGCTGAACATTTCATCAAACACCTAAATTGCATATTAAACAATTATCATCCAATCATAAGAGATAATATTGGTTGTCATTTTATTTTAAAAGTGTAAATTAAAAATATAAATATAAAATTGGTTTCCTTCTACATAACTTTTATACCTTCTCGTACACAATTCAAAATAATTATTTACAATAATTTAAAATTATTTAATTTTAATAATTAAAATAATTATTAATAAGATTTAATAATAATAATAATAATTAATAAGATTTAATTTTAATTCAAAATTATTTAGAGTAATGACATCATCCATCATGCTTAGATTTTTTCTTTTTCTTTTTGATTTTTTCTTAACAAAGGAATTAGCCTAATAATGACATCATCATTTTAGCAATATAATAGAAACTATATATATATATATATATATATATATATATAATACTCAAAAATTTGTTAGTTTGTAATTTCCCTCTATGTAGCTTGCAAGTAAAAAAAAAATATCACATAGGCAAACCATCATTAAGAATGCCAGTTTCCGGTAACATGGACATGACCGGCATGCTCGTTTCACTATGTTTGTAAATTTTTTTATTTAAATAAAAAAACTAAATTTGTAAAACTAATTTATAAAATACCTATTAAAAAATTCTTATTTATTTCATTTTCATAAATTATGTGGCTTATCAGCCAATGATGCAAGTTGAACAAATGTCATCTGAAATAATACTCTGCATATCATCTTCATGTTTAAATGTTTAATCATCATTGGTTGATAAGCCGGAATAAATTGGCTGATTTACAAATTAAATCGTTCGAATGGATTGTCCAAAGATCTCGAAAGAAAAACTTCGATTGATTAATATGGTTAAGTAATCCTAGTATATATCTCAAACTTTAGTTCGTGGTGTTCTAAATGGGTTTGCTTTCCTCGCAAACCTTTATTTTAATTGTATGTATTTCGTGTATTGTTCATCATTGGGTATTCGACTAGTTCAATCCCAATAGATTGTACGTTTTTGTTTGAGTTATAATATCTTTTTTGCCTTTCAAAAAAAAAATAAAAAAATGCTACTTCTTCCTTTTGATTAATATTTTTCTTTAACGTTAAACATATATTCATACTCTTGTCCTTGGTTATATCACCCTACCCTAATAAAACCAATCATACAGTAGTTGATTCTAAGTGTGCCACCTTATCCTAATACAACTAATAATACAGTTGATTCTAAGTGTATATGTGACATTTATAATAGAATATTATCATATTAATATTGTATATTGTAATGGTGTTAGATAGAAAGAAGGTGGGAGGGGAGTAGGGGGCAAGTGTGAAGTGGGGTGAGAAGTAGGGGTGTTCAAAATATCCGAATTCGAAATCCGAATCTGAAAATATCCGAAAATTCGGATATCCGAAAATCGGATATCCGATTTTTCGGATTCGGATATCGGATGGAGTTTTTAAAATTTTCGGATATTCGGATATCCGAATATCCGAAAATTTCTAAAAAATCCGAAAAAATCCGAAAAATATCCGAAATATACGGAAAATATCCGAAAAATATCCGAAATATCCGAAAATTATCCAAATATCCGGAAAATTATCCGAAAATATTCGAAGTTCTTCAAAATATCGGATATTCGGATAATCCGATATCTGAATCCGAAATTTCGGATATCCGAAAATCGGATATCCGAAATTTCGGATTCGGATTTCGGATGGGGTTTTTCACTATCCGAATTTTCGGATATCCGAAAATTCGGATAACCGAATTTCGGATATCCGAAAATGAACACCCCTAGTGAGAAGGCTAGCTTAATGAGTTAGTTATGTTATGGGTTGTATATAGGATTTATCCACCATTACATTACGATTACAATCTACTATCTACATCTACAATAAATATAATAATATGAGTAATTGAGTAGTAAATTATATCCAAAGTCGTTCATGTAATTTTTACATTAAATTACATTATATTTATGCTCCCTATCTTTTAAAATTATACAAACGAACTCTTACTTAGCTAAAAGTGTATATGCTGATTATCACTTACATTGGCGAATGTAAGTAGAGACCCGTGGGGTCACGGGACACCGCTAGTTTGAAAATTTTTAGTAGAAAATACTCTGTAAATTGTAAATGACACCACTAAATTTAAATGTATGACCCCATATATTTTTCAAATCTATTGTTTTTCTTTTAAATAGTATAGGACACCACTAAATTATACTACTTGGACCCCATATATTTTCGAATTTATAATTTTTTTGAAGGTAAACTATCACTAAAATATCATTATAATATAATTAGTACTGAAAATATTTCGGGTCCCCATTGACTTATAATCCTGGAATCGCCACTGAATTCACTTATCTACTTAAAATGCATATATTGATCATCCCTTCAATTAGCAAGCATTTTAAATATTTCAAGAACAATAATCATTTTTAAGTAAGTCATGGACAGTTACTATAATTCTTAAAAGATTAGAACAATTAGTATAGTTTCATTAAAGTCATAGGACCAACCAGCGATCACTACCAAATCAATCAAGGACAATCAATGTAACATAAAAGAGATAAGAATAAAGATGATTAATGTAATTTTATGTAAATCATAATTAAGGACTATGATATGATTTTACCATTTTCAGACAGGATTTAAAACTCATGAAAAATTTGATTTTACCATTTTCATGGCGTCTCAATTTTATTTTAATTTTGTAAAAACTTTTTCCTACTTATTAGCCGGAGGTCCATTTGGAAGCAATCTCTGACTTTCTCTACTTTTGAGAGTGTTTTCACTCTGGGTGGAGAAATGACTTGTCTTTAATCTCGGATAGGGGAATGATTGTCTACATCTCACCTCCATCATACACCACTTATGTGGTATTGGGTTTTATTGTTGTTGTTGTTGATATGAATTACTATAATAATAATAGTACTCTCTTTCGTTACTTGCACAGTTACACTACCATAAACCTACTTAGAGGAATCCCAACGGTGTCGTGTGTGACGACCCGCCAAAATCGCTATCGACGGCGCCGTCAACTTAGGTCCCGTTACGTGGTCATAAGTCTTTAAAATAAAGTTTGACCAAAAGTATGTCGCATTCATTTCAAATGTAAGTATGTTTCAAGGTTTACAAAGTAGTTTAACAACTAGTTACGTTACAACGTTTAAAGTACAAAAGAAACCTATGCGACACAATTTAAAGTAAAGCCAAAAGAAGTTTATGCATGTATACTCGACATCCAAGCAAGTATCAAAATAGTGTGCATATGCCGCGCCGCGCAAGGATTTGCCGCGCCGCGGCACCTCGGTTTACCTGATGCTTCACACCTTGGATAAAGGTTATTTTCGAAATGCTCTTGGGGTCGCGCCGCGCCAAGGTTGGCCGCGCCGAGGCAAAACACTTGGACAGATTTCTGGGCAGTTTCATGTGGTCAAGTCTCGAACCAAATCTCACCAAAACACAAATTATGGTCAACAAACATGGAAAACGCTTATTGTATGTCATTTGAAAACACCCATTACTAGTAGTTCAATTGAACTCATAACAATAACTAAACTAAACATTTACAACAACATAATCCACATTAAATGTTCCTCATTAATTACATTCAAGTTCATAAATATAATGTAATGATTCGGGAAATAAATGCACACATATAATACGCCGTTTCGTAGTTAATTATGCATACAATACTACTAAACACTTACAAACAACATTGCAATGCATTTAATGCATCAAAATTCGCATTTAAGGCTACCAAACCCTAACCAAAAATCATAAACTCAACAACCATGTTAATGGAGTCTTTCTAAGTCAAACTACACATGAAATTGAAGCTAATGATGCTAGTAACACATTTAATACATGAACTTTAACATCTAACAACATTGAATCAACCAAAAATCAAGATTAAACTAGTCACTTTTCATGTTCAAGCTAGTTGCACAAAATTGACAAGAACAAGCAAATAATTCATGTATTCATGTTAGACTTGAGCCATAGACACTAATTAACACTTTTATAAGTCAAGAACTCTAAGAACAAGAAATCTAGAGTTTTTGAAAAGCTCACCCCAAGTAATGAAATTGGTATCAAGTTGAAGCTCTTGATTAGTAGATCACAAATATGTAGTTTGTTTTGATGTAAGCTTGCTAGATCTAAAATGGATGATGAATCTTTGATTGAGAGTTTGAGAGCAAAAAGTGGAAGTAGTGAAAAGGTGGAAGATGAAATGAATGGTGGAGGAGAGGGTTTGACTAGTTGACCTAGTCACTAGTTTGACCCTTTGGCAACTTTAGTCCCTCGAGTTTAAAGGCGGGTGCGTGAATTAGTCTTACGAATTATCTTAAATGCGATAGTGTAAACGAGAGATGTTATAATTAAATAACGGACTTTAAAATAATTAAACGGAAAGTAAACGGAAAAAGACGGGTTATTATGTTACCTACTCCTTAAAAGAAATTTTGTCCCGAAATTTAGGTAGATGTAGTAGGTGTTGCTTCCTTCTCGGGATCTTGCATTGCCAACTCTACGAATAAGTGAGGATACCTTCTTTGCATTTGATCTTGTCTTTCCCAAGTGAACTCGGGGTCCTCTTTTGGCATTCCAACGGATTTTGACAATCGGAATTTTACTTTGTTTTAGCGTCTTGACAGAGTGGTCCACAATTTTAACCGGTTCTTCCACGAAGTGAAGTTGGCATCAATAGTAAGCTCCTCGAGAGGGATGATGAGTTCGGCCTCGGAAAGGCACTTCTTCAAGTTTGATACATGGAAAGTAGGATGAACGGAGCTCAATTGAGTCGGAAGATCTAAACGGTAAGCAGCGGGTCCAATACGCTCCAAGATTTCAAAAGGACTAATATATCTCGGATTAAGCTTTCCACGTTTCCCGAAACGGATTACACCTTTCCAAGGTGCGACTTTTAACATTACACGGTCACCCACTTGGAATTCAAGATCCGTACGTCTAATGTCGGCATAGCTCTTTTGACGACTACGGGCCGTCTTGAGCCTCTCTCGGATTTGAACGATCTTCTCGGTTGTTTCATGGATGAGTTCGGGTCCGGTGATTTTCTTGTCACCTACTTCGGCCCAACAAATAGGAGAACGACATTTGCGGCCATATAAAGCTTCAAAAGGTGTGGAGTTAATACTCGAGTGGTAACTATTGTTGTAAGAGAATTCGGCTAGAGGCAAGTGCTTTTCACAAGCTTTTCCGAAATTGATAACGCAAGCTCGTAACATGTCTTCCAATGTTTGAATTGTGCGTTCGTTTTGTCCGTTGGTTTGCGGATGGTATGCGGTACTCATGTCTAAACGTGTCCCCAAAGTTTCTTGTAAAGCACCCCCAAAATTTAGAAGCGAAACAGGCATCTCGGTTGGATATAATCACTAAGGGTACACCGTAATGGGATACAATCTCTTTTATGTAACGTTGTGCAAGTTTTTCCATTTTGTCAGTTTCTTTCATGGCTAGGAAGTGAGCGAATTTGATGAGACGATCAACAATAACCCAAATGGTATCATAACCGCCCACCGTTTTTCGTAGTTTTGTGATAAAGTCCATCTTTATTCTTTCCCACTTCCATTGTGGGATTTCGGGTTGTTGAAGTAACGCGAACGGCCTTTGATATTCGGCTTTGATCTTGGAACAAGTTAAACACTTTCCAACATAAGTAGCAACGTCTCTTTTAATGTTCGGTCACCAATATTGTTCCTTGAGATCGTGGTACATCTTACCGGCACCGGGATGAATCAAATACCTTGACTTATGGGATTCATCTAGAATAAGGCTTCGTAAATCCCCATAACTAGGCACCCAAATCCTTCCGGCGAAATATCGGAGTCCGGTCTCCTTAACTTCGAATCGAGAGACGAGGACGTTCAAGTGTTCGTGTGAAATATTTTCATCTTTGAGAGCCTCATCTTGAGCTACACGGATTTGGTTATTGAGATTGGTGTAGATGGTGATGTTTAAGGCTCGAACACGAAGAGGCACCATTCTTTCCTTTCGGCTTAAGGCATCGGCTACTACATTTGCCTTTCCGGGATGGTAACGAAGTTCACAATCATAATCGTTCAATGTTTCGATCCACTATCGTTGTCTCATGTTTAGTTGTTTTTGATCGAAGATGTGTTGGAGGCTTTTGTGGTCAGTGAAGATGGTACTTTTGGTCCCGTAAAGATAGTGTCTCCACATTTTGAGTGCAAAGACAACGGTTCCAAGCTCGAGATCGTGTGTCGTGTAGTTGCTGATGAGGGTGAAACGTAACCTTTATTTTGAACGGATTTGAGTTGTTTTGTTACACGAATTGATTTATTGTATATGTGGTATTTTATTGAATTCAGGTTGATTTCACACATATATAGGCAACTAGTCCTATCCGTGTAGTTTAGTTTGTCGGTAAATCCGATTCGTTCTACAGGGAGATGGAGTGTTTAATGGTTTTTAATAGTCTTTGATGTCAAACTTAATTAAAGGGGGTTTTGGATTAGGAATTCATAAAATAACAGTAAAAGAAAATAACTTAAACTAATTTACTAAATAAAATTACAAGATTACAATAATTAACTTAAAAAGGAACTAAATGAAATTATACTAATTATGATGCATTAATTATATTACTAAATGGTAATTAGTAAAATAGTAACTTTTAATAAAACTATATGTTTAGAATTTTGTTTTGAGCAATTATAATATAAACTTATTTAAATTAACTAAATGACATGTTTAAAAAGATTAATACAAATTAAAAGGAATTAAAATAATTAACTAATTGTAAACTAATTTCTAATTATAAAGTATTATAATTAACACTAATTATTAGGATTTAACATGTATTAAAGTATTTTATAAGAACTAAAATAAATTATATAGTAATAACCTAAATATAATAGTAAAAAAGCTAAAACCCTAATTTTAAACTAATTAAATAATTAAAACCCTAATTTTAACCCTACTGGTACTGTAGCCGGGTTTAAGGCTTACGCGTTTCGCGTATACATACGCGATTCGCGTATGTGTAATACGATGTGACAAAACTAACTGATACAGATTCGAGTATTTTTATGTATTTTTTTATATTTTATACTAATAATTCGTAAATAATGATAATAATAAGTTTACAAGAAATAATAATGGGATAAATGGGAGTGTTTACTTAAATGTGTCACCCCTAGGTCCATGGATTGTTTTGAGTTTTAAGCCCTATTAAAATGTTTTAGTAATAAACTTTATATTTTTCTTTCGAATAAATATAAGGTTACGACTAACTAAATAAAATCTAATTTTCATCGGATTCTTTTTTTTAGATAGCTACTATTCCCTAAGTATTTAAATTGAGACCTAGCCTAGTTTTGACTTTCGCCAATACCCAAATCATAACGGTTTCCCTTTTTATAATTTCACTATCATATAATTATTGATATTACCCAAACCACCGAAGTTTATTTCTAAATTGGTGTTAATAACTTATCCATAAATTCGTCTAGATCATTTTAATGTTGAAGCTTAATTTATGTAAATAAAAACAACTTTCGTTATTTAAATTTAATAAATTAAGTGGCAAGGGTTAAATACCTAATTACACAATAATGGTTCTTTTAACTAGGCTCAATATTAAAAATACTAAAGTTACATTTTAACTTTTACAAATGATAACAATCCATTTCACTAGGGGCTCTACATCTAAGCAAACACTAAGGTAATTTAGCTATTCATTACACTAAGGTAAACATAAAAATATAGATATGCAAACATAATAACAACGATAATTTTAACAGAGTAAACTTACTAAAAATTCTTCACTTTCATTAACTTCAAATGGTAGAAAATTACAATAATAACACCCTTTTCACGCGTACAATAACACCCTTAATTACGAACAATACACCCTTAATATTTAAAACTACCTAAATATTTGAACCTTGAAATTAATACAAAGTAATAAAATGACACTATATTTCTGTATAGTAATTGTTGTATGTGTTGTTGTACTCACCCCCTTGTACACTGACTGCTACTCCGTATTTAACATTGAGGATTAGTGATATAGTTGGTCAAAAAGCCATCCCATTTGCTGTAGCACTAGGAAAAAGAATAATTTTTAATCTCAAAAGCAGCCGCCCCATTTCTGATCCATGATTAAACTCGGCCTAACATTACGCGTTTCATGTAGAGGCTACACGATTCGTGTAAGAACAAATTACTACGCGTTTCGTGTAAACTCACACGATTCGCGTAAGAGTAAATGGCAGTTTTCATATTTTTATTTTCTCGTTTGTTCTTTGTTGACCTCTTATCGACGTGTACTGACTTGGCACTTTCCATTTGAACTCTTTTCTTCATCTATCTTGTACTTTCATTCGGATAAACTTTTCTTGATATAAATTTGGTTAAAACTATCGTTTTATCGTCGTTTCTTCAAATAGCAAGCTCTTGTCCACTTTTGTCGTTTTTCTTGAATATTATACGTTGAATGTCTTTTTAAATGATAAAAGCTGATGAAATATAACTGATATTGCGTCGAATAATATGTATGTTTAGAGCAATATCAAAATACCCCACACTGGAACGTTACTTGTCCTCAAGCAATTACATCTTTGAACAGAATTAGAACATTACATATTTTTCCTTATTGAACATTAGATCACACAACACAGACTACACGAAATGAAACACACGCTATATGGAATAAGTTTTGCACACTACACAATTTTTATTGAATCACACGCACACCACACGAAACGAAATTCTGACAACAGAAACAAACATGAAACTCGTGATTAAGGTTTAAAAATTTGGATCCTTAGGGAAAATTGGACCTTGTGAAAACGTTTTATGATTTTATAAAATGTCATGCTAGTTTTTACACTAGACACGTTTTCCGGTTTTAACCTCAAATTCCGGTTGAGGGTAACTGAAAACCGAAGTCTCAGTCGGCGATTAGCAAGCTATTCGCCCCCATGATTGTAGTATCATGGAACTTGAAGCCGAATGTCCAAAAAATAGTTTTACACAATATAATTCATAAAATAGCATAAGTTTTAGAACAAAATTATATCGTGTCCAAATATCATCGGTGAACCATGAGTTTGTGCACCTCAATTTGTTATGGCATATGTATGTTGACCGCGGTTAAACATAGATGCAGTTGATCTTTACGGAGATCATCCATCTGGGGATTAGATTCATTAGTCTTAAAAGCTAATTTGCATTGTGCCCCCCCCCCCCCATTGTACGAGACAGATCCATCTCATGGTTAGGATAAGTCTGACCACCAAAAACCCTGCTTGATGCTGAGGTTAGGTGGATTTCCAGCCGATTTTAGGGATGACTTTTCAAGATTTTTCGTCAACCTACAGCTGTTCTGGACTACATCTTCTAACATAAGTTAGCAAGTGTGTCAATTTGGAAGACTTTACTTCCTTACGGGATGGACTTGATTCATCCTCTATTACTCGTAATTATGGAATATTCAGGTTTTTACATTCCGAAGCAATAATATCTGCAATAACTTGAAAGAAACATGTGATAAATGGTTCTCAACATAAGTATTTATAAATTCTTGTTATAAATGGTTTTTCTTTTATAGGTTTTAAACAAATAAACTTATGCGTTTTTAATGTATTGAGACAACAATTTCGGTTTTTGACACCTGATCTTTAATTGCTCGTAGTTACCTTAAAAATTTATTTGTTATATTTGTTTAAAGATATTTGTTTAAAGATTTTCAAATTTTCATAAAAATCAATAACTTATAAGTTCTCGAGAATTTATATATTCCCACCCCACACTTAAGATTATGTAATGCCCTCATTACATAAAATTAGATAATAATGTATAAATTTGAGAGTACAAAAAGTGTGAAGTATTTGGAACTTCCTTTGTTAACCGTTTTGGATTTTCAAATTGTTTTACCTATGATTATATCCAATGTTTGTATCACAATGTAATTCGATGTTTCGTTTCGTCTAATTGCATTTTCTTCTGTACCTGTCAAAAGCATGTTAAAAACATACAAAACATGGGGTTGTACTTCAATCGTACAAAACAATTTTACCCCACACTACTTTCTTGCTAATATATAATAAAACATAAGAAACATTAAAAGTATCAATACACACCATACTATTATGTTATTACAAACCATAAAAATAAAAATGTTTTAAAGAATAGAACTAGTTAAATGGATTCCAAAATGGGCCTCCCTGTTCGCCTTCTTCCTGTTGCTGTCGCTGCCGTTGTTCGTTTAGGCGTTGTTCCTCGTAGAAATGCCTATATGCATCCTGACTCGAGGCTATGGCGGCGTTATGGTCATATGGTGGAGGTAGAGGGTCATTGGGTGTCTGCCATTGGGGATATGAAGGATAGGCTGAGGGTGCGTAATTCTGCGGGTTAGACGCGTATAAATATGCCTGATGATGCGCCCACTCTAATTGTGCTCCCTGACCCCTCTGATCGTATCGGATGTTAGACAGAATATTATACTGATCTAGTTGGGTATGCCTAATATCCCCCAATTGCCGAGACAAAGCAGTATACTGGTCTTCTGATCTCACTCCCCAGTTTTGATATGAGTTACGTACATCTAAATTCAATGCGTTAAAAGAATTTTGGAGCATATCGAAATCAGAAGTACCTGTATGAGACGAGCTAGCCTGATCTGTCTCTCTGCGTCTCCTCCTAGCTTCCCTCGCGGGTTCATCATCCTCTTCCATAGGTGCGTGAGCAGCAACTTCCTGTTGCCTTAAACTACGTACCCCACCCCTCACACGTATAGCCTTAGCTGTCTTATACACCTCCAATCCTAAAGTACGAACCCGTTGATCTATCGGCTGGATTGGAGGATCTAATTCGTTCAGGTTGAGACCGAACCAGGCTGCCAAACACGTGACATAGTGACCTCCCGACATGTCACTGGATCCTCGAGCACCCTTACCTATATGGGCCAAAAATTAGGCCACTCCATAGGGTATACTAATAAATGTATCCCTATCTCTGATTGCATCCAAATACCAAAGGTCAACATAATTAATCTTATCTGTATTAAGGAATGCCCTTTGGTTAATTGTGTTCGCTATAAATTTATGAATTATTCGATAGCGAACATCAGTGATCTTAAGGTATGATTCTTGGCCTGCTACATATGTATTCTTTTGGGAAAAAGAACGCCAGACGCTCAAAGAATCATAATCTCCTGTATACCTAGCTCCTGTAAAAATATATTCCCAAAAACCTGGAGCATTTATCTCATTACCGTCGTAAATCCCTAAAGCCAAAGTCATGTCGCCTAGGGACATTACTCTATCTACCCCACCCAGTCGAAATTGTAGAAATCTAGTATCTTCGATATTTTCCGGGTTTATATTCATCCTAACGGTAGAGTAAAATTCCAAACACAATTCTCTATATACAGGAGAATTCAATCTAAACAATCTCTCAAAGTCATTATAATACCTAATTTCCCCAAATTCATTCGTGAAACTTTGGGTTAAAATTTCCCTTATCGGTGTATCTAAGTTGACTGGGTCTCCTAGGGGATCCCAATCAACAACGTAAACTGGAGAGATGGTTCGATTTACCAGAATGAGTAAATCCTTAACTTTTTGCACCCTTTGATGTAATTCGTTAGGAAATTGCAGGATCGGGTGTAGGTTCAAGAGTTGTTGTTCCATTTCGGGGGTAACTTGATCTTGTGCTTGTTGTTGGTTAAATGCCCTCATTCTAAATGGTCCCTGCATAACATTTTAAAACAAGAAAATCATCCCAATAGGATGTGTTAATGTTAGCAAAGAGTCTAAATTCAACCTACAAACTTGTTTTCAACACCACATGAATCAATTTATTTCAACAACTTTGGAAGTTTTAGTTCTATGATTCAAAACAAAACAGAAACAAACCAAAAGTCATAAATCAAAAATCAAGTTTCATATGCAAAGTTTAATTCACAAGTGAAAACATGCAATTTATCTAAGTGTATCTAATTCAATTCAATCACATTGCGTGTATTTCAGCTTCTAAACAATCCTTAATAGCATTAAAGTTCATACTTGATTCATTAAAATGACAAAAACTATCAAAATCATACTAAAATTAAAAATTACAAAATCAAACAAACAAAATCATGTTCAAGAGTTATAACTACTGACAAAACACTTAAAAACATTTAATTACAACCAAAATAACACACCTCAGTAGCAATTTCACAATTTTCCCCAAGTTGTATAAACCCTAATTTTTTAATAACCAATTAAGCATCATTTTTTCATGCTAATCGGGTTTAATATCATACTAACAATAATAATATAGCAATAATCAAGCAAAAATCAACAAGAACATGTATATACTTCGGATTAAAGCTATAAAGAAATATAATGAAAAATTGGAAGAACACTAGGTAAAATGGGTTTAGGACCCTTACCAATCTAGGCATGTTGAAAGATTGAAGAATTGGAGAAGATTGGAAGTGTTAATTTAAGTTTTGGGTGTGATTTTGGCGATTTTTGGGGTTTCTTCTCGTTTACAGCAGCCTAAATAATGAAAAGAGTGTGTAAAGAACAGACTGCTGCCCGTCTGTTATGTTCAGCTATTTTTGACCTTACGCGTTTCGTGTAGGTCTACACGATTCGCGTAAGCTTTGTCTTTTTTTTTTTTAACTTAACTTAAAATCAATTAAATTTTAAAATATCTTTTATAAATTTATATTTGTAACGGAAATTCGGTTGTTACACCTGATCTTAATCCGTTTATAAATTATTAATTTCAATTTATAAAATTCAATCCATCAAAAGTTAAAGTTTTTAATGTTTTTCGAAAACAAATTAAATAAAAACACTCTATTTTTTTTGTGTTAAAAATATTAACATTTTTAATTTTTAGAACAAGTACATGAAAAATAAAAATTACACAAATTAAAATACACTCTATTTTTTTGTATACCCCTAAATCAACTAATTTTCAAACTTAAAACTTTGTTTCCTATCGATTAGGTAGAGATAAATTCGGTCGTCAAACCTATCATTTTCCACGACAAAGATTTACAAGTTATATATTTTTACGGTTATTGATAAAAAGGTATATTTTGCAATCTACTGTAGACAAAAAATTTTGTGCAATTTGAAGAATGAAAATTCAGTTGTGACACCTAAACATTTTCATTTTCAAAGAAACAAGTTAAACTCAAGGCGTTTCACCTTCAATTTAGTAGAAAGGATTTTTTTTTTAATTTTTTATTTTGTTTTCGTGGTTTACTATTTAACAGATATCTTATGAATCCAACAAGAAATTTCGTGCAATTTGAAAAACGATAATTCAGTTGTAACACTTAACATTTATCGTTTTCAATGAAAATATATTGAACTCAAGGTTCATCACTTTTAAATGGTAGACCGTTTTAATAGAACATACAACAAACAAAAACAAACCAAACACACCAAAACATTACACACAAAAATGCACAAACACACAATTGGCGAGAAAAAGATTTAAAGAGTGAAGCCTCGTTGGCTCGCCTCGTAGTGGAGTCGCATTATTTCGCTCCCCATTGCTTCGTAGGCGTAACCTCGCTGGTTTAAGAGGTTTTCTTCTGCACATTTTAAAGGCCCTTCTCAGCATAAGGTTACGTACTCGTAATTAGAGTCCGTTTGGTTCTTTGGGCAATCTCCGGAGTGAGTCGGTTTTCCACATTTCACACATTTACCCAAATGACGTGCTCGACGCCTTTTAGCTGATTTAGATTTTCCTCTTGCATAGTTTGTCTCATTTAGTTTCTGTCTTTCTTCTTTCCTCGCCTTATCGCATCTTTTCTTAATATCTAACACCACATCCCTCGGTAAAATCTTATCGCACTTTAAAATGAAATGGTTGTAGATATACTGACTGCGCATCTTGAAATTACACAATAAAAACAAAAAGAAATTAAAAAGGTAGAATGGAGGGAGAAGACTAGTTCTTTAGGGTCTGCTAGGGAAAGACCAATCTAACCCCACTCTTAAAGATAAGAATAAAAATCGAGAATGGAGTTTAAAACCTTAGAGTTACCCTGAATTTATTTGTCCTTAGGGTAGAAGGTGATTTCGTCTCTTTTCGTAGTATTGATTTCTTCAAAGTATAACTTGAGTCTGTGTCCGTTCACTTTGAAAGTTCCACCGTCTTTACCATACAACTCTGCATATCCAGATGGAAAAACCTGTTTTATTATATATGACCCAGTCCATCGGGATCTAAGTTTACCAGGTGAAAACTTGAAACGTGATTGGAATACCAATACTTTATCCCCTTGTTCAAATTCTTTCTTTTTTAATCGTGCATCGTGCCATACTTTAGTTTTTTCTTTATATGTTTTAGAATTTTCGTAGGCTTGTAATCTTAATTCATCTAGTTCGTTAAGTTGTAATAACCTATTTTCTCCGGCTTGTACAAGGTCAGTATTACATTCTCTCATAGCCCAGTATGCCTTGTGTTAAACTTCAACAGGTAGATGACACGCTTTACCGTATACAAGTCTAAATGGTGTGGTACCTATTGGTGTTTTATACGCAGTCCTAAAAGCCCACAACACGTCATCTAACTTGCGTTGCCAGATTTTAGGGTTGTTATTAACCGTCTTCTCAAGTATGCGTTTTAAGGCACGATTCGTGTTCTCCACTTGACCACTTGTTTGCGGGTGGTACGGAGTAGAGAAACGATGAGTTACGCCATACTTCTTCAACACCTTTTCAAGAAGGTTGTTGGTAAAATGTGTTCCTCGGTCGGATATGAGTGCTTTTGGGATTCCAAAGCGTGAGAAGAGATTTTTCAAGAAGTTTACCACCACCCTAGCATCATTTGTAGGCAAAGCTTTTGCTTCAGCCCACTTGGATACATAGTCAACGGCTACTAGTATGTACTTGCACTTATGTGAACTTGGAAAGGGTCCCATGAAATTGATTCCCCAAATGTCAAAGATTTCACAAACTTGGATGCCGGTTTGAGGCATCTCATCCTTTTTCGTGATTTTACCCGTTCGTTGGCATGCGTTACAAGTCCGAACGAAATCATGGGCATCTTTAAAGATCGTGGGCCAATAAAAGCCCGATTCAAGGATTTTTCTTGCAGTGTGGTTTGGTCCGAAATGACCGCCGGTTGGCCCTTGATGGCAATGCTCAAGAATTTGTTGAGCTTCTTGTCCGTACACACAACGGCGAATTATTTGATCCGCACCAACACGAAATAGGTCTGGGTATTCCCAGAAATAAGACTTTAAATCCGCAAAGAATTTCTTCTTTTGCTGATAAGTAAGTCCTTTTTGTAGAATGCCTGAAGCAAGATAGTTTGCAAAATGGGCAAACCATGGGATTTCAGATTTTTTTTCAACCCTCATTAGAGATTCGTCAGGAAATGTGTCCTTGATGATTGTGTCATCAAGTTTATCTAATTCGGGGTTTTCAAGTCGGGATAAATGATCGGCAGCTAGATTCTCGGCTCCTTTCTTATCACGTATCTCAATGTCAAATTCTTGAAGTAAAAGAACCCAACGTATGAGACAATGTTTTGCATCTAGTTTCAAGAATAAATACCTAAGTGCCGAATGGTCCGTGTAAACAATGGTCTTGGACAACACCAAATATGACCGAAATTTATCAAATGCATAAACAACCGCTAGGAGTTCTTTTTCCGTGGTGGTATAATTAATTTGGGCTCCCGTTAGAGTTTTACTAGCATAATAAATCGGAAGAAAATGATTATCGGGACGTTGTCCTAAAACAGCACCTAAAGCATAGTCGCTTGCGTCACACATTAGTTCAAATGGCATACTCCAATCCGGAGATACCATAATTGGAGCTTGTGTGAGTTTTGATTTTAGAATCGAGAATGCATTCTCGCAATTAGAATCGAAGTCAAATGGAGCATCCTTTTCAAGAAGTTTGGTCAATGGGCGGGCGATTTTAGAAAAATCTTTGATAAATCGCCTATAGAATCCTGCGTGACCAAGAAAGCTTCTAATTGCTTTAACATTTGATGGTTTAGGTAGCTTAGAGATAACTTCAATTTTAGCTTTATCTACCTCTATTCCCGCACGAGATATTTTGTGACCAAGTACAATGCCCTCCTTCACCATGAAGTGGCATTTTTCCCAATTTAGGACCAAGTTTGCTTTCTCACATCGGATAAGCATACGTTCTAGATTAAAAAGACACGATTCAAAGGAGTCTCCAAACACGGAAAAGTCATCCATGAAGACTTCCATACAATCCTCTACCATATCATCAAATATTGCCATCATGCACCTTTGAAAGGTTCCGGGTGCATTGCATAAACCAAACGGCATGCGGCGATAGGCAAAGGTACCGAAAGGACAAGTGAATGTGGTCTTTTCTTGGTCGTTGGGATCAATTGGAATTTGGAAGTAACCGGAGAAACCGTCTAAAAAGCAATAATATTCTTTTCCCGCTAATCGTTCAAGCATTTGATCAATAAAAGGTAACGGGAAATGATCCTTTCTAGTGGCATCATTTAGACGTCTGTAATCAATACAGACTCTCCAGCCGGTAACTGTTCTAGTTGGGGCAAGTTCATCCTTTTCATTTAATATAACGGTTGTACCCCCCTTTTTGGGTACTACTTGTACTGGACTAACCCATGGACTATCGGAGATGGGGTAGATTAACCCGGCATCAAGAAGCTTGACGACCTCCTTTTTAACAACCTCTTTCATGTTGGGATTTAGCCTGCGTTGTCTTTGTACTACGGGTTTGTAGTCATTCTCAAGGAGAATTTTATGTGTACAATAAGACGGGTTTATTCCCGGAATGTCGGTTGTTTTCCAGGCTATAGCCTTTTTATGGGTTTTTAATACAGAAATTAGCTTATCCTTCTCATTATCTGAAAGATGTGAAGCAATAATTACTGGTAATTGAGATGTACCTTCGAGATAAGCATACTCCAAGTGTTTGGGTAGCTATTTAAGCTCTAGTACGGGTGGTTCTTCTAAGGAATTTTTTATACGAAATCTATCTTCATTTTTGATTTCCTCAAACGATTCCTCTTCCTTGGGAATTTCTTCTATTATGATCTCGTCATCCGTGACCACCTTCATCAACTCATCAAAATCTTTATCAATATTGAAGTATTCATTCTCACTTACCGGGGCTAACCCCGGGATATCAATTTCAAGTAGCTCCTTCAATTCATTCTCGACACAAAGATCTATAACATCAATTTGAAAACAAGAGTCATCGGTAGAAGTGGGTCTTTTCATGGCTTTGTCAATGTGACAAATTATTCTCTCGTTTCCCACACCTAGACTCAATTGTTCTTTTTGGACATTAATGATAGCATCTGCAGTGTTTAGGAAAGGAGGTCCTAAAATGATAGGAACTTTTGTGTCCTCTTGCATTTCTAGAATAACAAAGTCGACGGGAAAGATAAGTGAGCCAACTTTTACAAGTATATCCTCGGCTATACCTATGGGAGTATCAAATGATTGGTTCGCTAATCGAATACC
Source organism: Rutidosis leptorrhynchoides (assembly GCF_046630445.1). Classification (NCBI taxonomy): domain Eukaryota; kingdom Viridiplantae; phylum Streptophyta; class Magnoliopsida; order Asterales; family Asteraceae; genus Rutidosis; species Rutidosis leptorrhynchoides. The sequence continues at coordinate 175,058,797 of NC_092333.1, forward strand.
CATCCGGGTTGGTTTTAAGTCTCCTAAGTCAAGTTTTAAATATAATGAGTAAGGCATTAGGTTAACACTTGCACCTAGGTCGGCTAGTGCATCGTACACCACCGAATCACCCATCATACATGGTATGATAAAACTACCAGGGTCTCCTAATTTTAGAGGTACATTTTGTTTCTTTAAAATGGCCGAACATTCCTCATGAAGGAATGTGGCAGAAACATCGTGGTATTTACCCTTCGAGGATATGAGATCCTTTAAAAACTTCCCGTAATTGGGCATATCCCTAAGAACCTCCGCGAGTGGCATGTTAATGCTAATTTGCTTAATCATGTCCGCAAATTTCTCATACCGCCTTGCGAGTATGTCTTTCTTTAATGCTTTTGGGTATGGAATGGGTTCCTTATGCACCTTTACTGTTGGTTCTTCACTTTTCTTTGGTATGACCTCAGGTGGATCATCTTTCTCTTGTTCTTTGTCAACTTGCTCATTTTCATCAACCGGTATTTGTAAAACAGAAGGACATAAAGGAACTTCCGGGGACTTAAGAGTCTCCGGTTTAGTAGTTAAACCACTTCTAGTAGTTATAGCATTTACATGCTCGTTCCTTGTTTGGGGGTTGTTGGGATTCACTTGAGTATTTGAGGGGAGAGTACCTGGTGGTCTCTCTGATAGTAACTGTGATATCCTTCCAACATCCCTTTCTAAGTTTTGTATTGTGGCTTGTTGATTTCGGATTTGCTGAGTTTGGAGCTCTGCATTTTGCTCGTGCTTAACCATAAAATCTCTTAAGAGATCTTCTAAACCATATTTCCTCTCAGGTTGAGGTTGCATAATTGCTAATGGTTGTGGTTGATTGTGTTGGAAATTATTTTGATAATTTCGTTGAGGTTGATTTCGGTTATTATAACCTGGTGGCGGATTTCTTTGATTTTGATTTGGGAAATTCCGGTTATTTTGGTAACCTGGATTTCCTCCTTGATAGTTATTATTATTTTGATAGTTATTATTATTTGATCCTGAAGGTCCTCCTACTTGATAGCTGTTTATAGGAGGATATTTTCGGTTGTTTGCTTCTATAGCTGGAAAATCACTGAAGTTCATTTCACCTTTTCGTAAGTAACCTAAGAAATTTGCTTGCTCTTCCATTGTACTTTGATCACAATCTCTAGTAAGATGGGGACCTTGGCATAGTTCACATCCTACTCTGATAGCATGCATTTCCTTGGTTACTTTCTCGATTTGCCTTGCTTGATTTGCTATTTGAACTTTTAAAGAAGCAATTTCATCATTGCTTTCAATACTAGCAACATTTGATGATCTAGAGAATTCTATTTCTTGATGCCAATTATGGGAATGGGAAGCTAAATCAGCAATGATTGTGTGAGTGTCTTCAGGTGTTTTCTTCATGTTCGAACCTCCGGCTGCAACATCTATATCTTTTCTAGTTGCCACATTGACTCCTTTATAGAATATTTGGACCTTTTGGAATGTATTCAACCCGTGTTGAGGACATACCCTAAGCATTTTGTTGAATCGGGTCCAAGCTTCATAAAGAGTTTCATTAGGCTTTTGCATAAAGTGATTTATATCACTTTGCAATTTTGCTGCTTTTGAAGCAGGAAAGAATTCTGACAAAAACTTATCCATCATATCATTCCAGTTTTCAATATAACCTTCTGGTAATGAGTCTAGCCAATCTCTTGCATCATCTTTTAAGGACCATGGAAAGATTTTTAAACATTCAACTTCATCGGTGACATCTTTGATTTTGAAAAGCTTGCAAATGCTTACAAACTTACGAAGATGCTCGTTAGCATCCTCATTTGGGGCTCCACCGAATTGACATGTATTAGTCACCATGTGTAAAAATTGACCTTTTATTTCAAAGCCATCACTCATCGTGGGTTGGATGATTGCGTGGCCTTGACCTTTTCTTGTGGCCTTCATTAATGCTTCCATCGTTTGATTTGTATCAGCCATTTCTTCTTCTTCTTTAATAATCAGCTCTATGATTGGTTGAATTATTGGTTCAGAGTCGGATTCTAAGGAAAGTGACTCTAAATTTTTAGCAAGAGATTCTACTTCTTGAGCTCTTAAGCGTTCGTGGAATTTTCTTTCGGGTTCAGGATGTGAAGGAGTTAATTCAGCGTTGGAGGAACGTAAGTTCATGCATTAATTTCTATTATGAGATCATAACACCAAAAGCTTTTCTAGTGTTACCTACATGTTTCTCTTTTTTTTTAGTGTTTTTTTCGGTGTTTTAAAATTACTAGTACTTCCTATTTCTTTTTGTTGTTTTTGTCCTTTATTAATTCTTTGAGGTTCCGGATTAAGTTTAACGAGTTTAGGATTGAACGGATCATACAATTTGGGAAATTGTACAAAGAACTAAAGGATTTATTCAAAAACTTTGAACTTTCTTGGAAATGAATTTCCTCGAGAGGATCGAATAACATAAAAACAATGATAAAAACCTTTAAACAAACAGATTATCCTTCTGATTTTGCCCACGTTTCGAATAGCCAAAAGATGCAGCAGAGGGGCAGGATCCTTCAAAGACCAATAAAATTGGTGATCCAACAACCCGGTCCACGTACAAATCCAACTATTACTACGAATTAAAAAAATTATCTATTTATTTAACTGCCAACTCCCCGGCAGCGGCGCCAAAAAGTTGATGAGGGTGAAACGTAACCTTTATTTTGAACGGATTTGAGTTGTTTTGTTACACGAATTGATTTATTGTATATGTGGTATTTTATTGAATTCAGGTTGATTTCACACATATATAGGCAACTAGTCCTATCCGTGTAGTTTAGTTTGTCGGTAAATCCGATTCGTTCCACAGGGAGATGGAGTGTTTAATGATTTTTAATAGTCTTTGATGTCAAACTTAATTAAAGGGGGTTTTGTATTAGGAATTCATAAAATAACAGTAAAAGAAAATAACTTAAACTAATTTACTAAATAAAATTACAAGATTACAATAATTAACTTAAAAAGGAACTAAATGAAATTATACTAATTATGATGCATTAATTATATTACTAAATGGTAATTAGTAAAATAGTAACTTTTAATAAAACTATATGTTTAGAATTTTGTTTTGAGCAATTATAATATAAACTTATTTAAATTAACTAAATGACATGTTTAAAAAGATTAATACAAATTAAAAGGAATTAAAATAATTAACTAATTGTAAACTAATTTCTAATTATAAAGTATTATAATTAACACTAATTATTAGGATTTAACATGTATTAAAGTATTTTATAAGAACTAAAATAAATTATATAGTAATAACCTAAATATAATAGTAAAAAAGCTAAAACCCTAATTTTAAACTAATTAAATAATTAAAACCCTAATTTTAACCCTACTGGTACTGTAGCCGGGTTTAAGGCTTACACGTTTCGCGTATACATACGCGATTCGCGTATGTGTAATACGATGTGACAAAACTAACTGATACATTGGTGTTAATTATTGATATTACCCAAACCACCGAAGTTTATTTCTAAATTGGTGTTAATAACTTATCCATAAATTCGTCTAGATCATTTTAATGTTGAAGCTTAATTTATGTAAATAAAAACAACTTTCGTTATTTAAATTTAATAAATTAAGTGGCAAGGGTTAAATACCTAATTACACAATAATGGTTCTTTTAACTAGGCTCAATATTAAAAATACTAAAGTTACATTTTAACTTTTACAAATGATAACAATCCATTTCACTAGGGGCTCTACATCTAAGCAAACACTAAGGTAATTTAGCTATTCATTACACTAAGGTAAACATAAAAATATAGATATGCAAACATAATAACAACGATAATTTTAACAGAGTAAACTTACTAAAAATTCTTCACTTTCATTAACTTCAAATGGTAGAAAATTACAATAATAACACCCTTTTCACGCGTACAATAACACCCTTAATTACGAACAATACACCCTTAATATTTAAAACTACCTAAATATTTGAACCTTGAAATTAATACAAAGTAATAAAATGACACTATATTTCTGTATAGTAATTGTTGTATGTGTTGTTGTACTCACCCCCTTGTACACTGACTGCTACTCCGTATTTAACATTGAGGATTAGTGATATAGTTGGTCAAAAAGCCATCCCATTTGCTGTAGCACTAGGAAAAAGAATAATTTTTAATCTCAAAAGCAGCCGCCCCATTTCTGATCCATGATTAAACTCGGCCTAACATTACGCGTTTCATGTAGAGGCTACACGATTCGTGTAAGAACAAATTACTACGCGTTTCGTGTAAACTCACACGATTCGCGTAAGAGTAAATGGCAGTTTTCATATTTTTATTTTCTCGTTTGTTCTTTGTTGACCTCGTATCGACGTGTACTGACTTGGCACTTTCCATTTGAACTCTTTTCTTCATCTATCTTGTACTTTCATTCGGATAAACTTTTCTTGATATAAATTTGGTTAAAACTATCGTTTTATCGTCGTTTCTTCAAATAGCAAGCTCTTGTCCACTTTTGTCATTTTTCTTGAATATTATACGTTGAATGTCTTTTTAAATGATAAAAGCTGATGAAATATAACTGATATTGGGTCGAATAATATGTATGTTTAGAGCAATATCAGTTGCGTTCGTGAATTTTCAATTGTCGAGAGGCATAAGCAATGACTTTATTTCGTTGTATCAGTACACACCCAAAACCATGTTTCGAGGTATCGCAATATACAACAAAATCATCATTGCCTTCGGGAAGAGACAAGATAGGAGCGGTGGTTAACTTTTTCTTCAAGATTTGAAACGTGGACTCTTGTTCGGTTGCCCAAACGAATTTCTTTCTCTTATGAGTTAACGCGGTTAAAGGACGTGCAACTAAAGAGAAATCTTCGATGAATCTACGATAATAACCGGCTTGGCCTAAAAATTGACAAATGTGAGTAGGAGCAGTAGGGGTTTTCCATTTACTAATGGCTTCGATTTTTGCGGGATCGACCTTAATACCTTGATCGCTTACAACATGACCAAGAAATTGAACTTCCTCTAACCAAAATTCACACTTGGAGAATTTGGCATAGAGTTGTTCTTGTCTCAAGAGTTCAAGCACGAGTCAAAGGTGTTGTTCGTGTTCTTCTTCACTTCTTTGAGTAGATTAAGATATCATCTATGAATACGATAATGAATTTGTCTAGATACGGCTTGCACAAGCGGTTCATAAGATCCATGAACACCGCTGGTGCATTAGTTAACCCGAATGGCATTACAAGAAACTCATAACTATCATAACGAGTTTGAAAAGAGGTTTTGGAGACATCTTCCCCCTTAACCCCTAGTTGATGATAACCCGAGCGGAGATCGATTTTTGAATATACACAAGACCCTTGTAGTTGATCAAATAGGCCACCGATGCGAGGAAGAGGATGTCGGTTCTTAACCGTCAATTTATTTAGTTCACGATAATTGATGCATATTCGTAGGGATCCATTTTTCTTCTTAACGAATAAAATCGGAGCACCCATGGTGAATGGCTAGGTCGGATAAAATCACGGTCAAGTAGTTCTTGGATTTGACTTTGTAATTCTTGCATTTCGGATGGAGCAAGTCTATACGGTGCACGTGCTACGGGTGCGGCTCCCGGGATAAGATCGATGAGGTGGAAGACCCGACAATTCTTCGGGAAATACATCGAAAAAGTCACTAACAATTGACACATCATCGATATGCTTCTTATCGGTCTCGACTTTCTTAAAGTGGGCTAGGATAGCAAAACAACCCTTACGAAGATATTTTTCAACCTTAAGGCACGAGACGAGGTTGATTCCGGTGCAACTCTTATCGCCATAGACAATCAAGGGTTCACCATTCTTGATAGGAATTTGAATTGCTTTAAGATCACAAAGGATGTGAGATTTTGTTTTGGCTAACCAATCCATACCAATTATTACATCGAAGCTCCCTAGTTCGATTGGTATCAAGTCAATTTCAAACTCTTTACCCAATAAGTTTAACGTACACCCTCGATAAAATTTGTCGGCACTCAATAGTTTCCCGTTGGCCACTTAAATGGTATAAATAGTATCTAGTGGGAGTGGTGGGGTGCAAAAAGAATGATTCAAGGTCTTGGATACAAAACTCTTATCAGCACCCGAATCGAATAAGCAAGAAACATAAGAGTTGTTGAGAAGAAATGTACCCGTGACTAGTTCATTGTCATCTCGGGCCTCCTCGGTATTAATGTTGAAAGCTCGGACGCGTGCATTGGGGTTAGCTTTCTTCTTTGGGCATGCATCTTTAAAATGACCCGGTTGGCCACATTCGTAACAAACACTCGTTTTTGGTGCATTGGGCCCCTTTTGAGTGACGGAAGCGGTATTTCTACAATCGTTGGCCACATGGCCACTTCTTTAACACTTGTGGCAAAATGGCTTGCCACATTCACCATAATGATGTTTGCAGCACTTGTTGCAAAAAGGTAGACTTCCAGCATAACCTTTCTTGCTGTCGGAGGTGAAAGGCTTCTTGGCGAAGTTGTTGTTGTTGTAGTTGCTTGATTGGGGGCTTCCCACTTTCTTTTGTTACCACCCGATTTATCCTCGACCTTTGGTGCCGGCACTTCAATTTCATCCACCGTTTCTATCAATTGGCGGGCCATCTTCAAAGCCTCTTGTAGGTTAATGGGTTTGGATGACATTACCCCGTGTTTAATGCTCTTAGGGAGGCCATCCATGTAAAGTTCAACTCTTAGGGACTCTGGAGTCACGAGGGCCGGACACATTAGGGCTAGCTCGGCAAACTGTTGATTATAAGCTTTAAGGTCATTTCGGATCGCTTTTAAACTTCTTAGCTCGTTTTCGAGCCTTCGAGTCTCTTCACGTGGGAAGTATTCGGTGATCATCTTTTCCCTTAAATCGGCCCAAGGGAGTGCGTGGACTTCTTCGGTATTCACCGATTGCACATACGTGTTCCACCATGTGAAAGCGATACCGGCGAAAGTGCGGGTGGAATACTTGACTTTGTCTTGATTCTGGCAACCACTTATGCTAAAAACGGCTTTCGTTTTCTCGAACCATCGGGTGAAAGCAACCGGTCCCCCGGTTCCATCGAAAGTGTGAGGTTTGCATCCCATGAAATTCTTGTAGGAGCATCCCTCATTTGAATTACCGGCTCCATAGTTGTTGTTGTTGTGGTTGTTGTTATTGTTGTTGTTGTTGGAGGAGTGATCGGCCATGGCCACATCTACGGGGGTGGCTATCATTCGTTGAAGAGCTTGTTCGGGAGTTTCGGGAGGAGTATTGCGTTGACCTCGGCGAGCCATTGTTCCTTCAAGACACAAGAATATCGTTGATTAGTATTCTCAATAATATTAATCGTGATATGGAATAAAGATAGAGAGAAAATTTTTCCTTGACCCGCCCTCAATTCTTTATGTTATAATGTTGGAACGTCCATATGAGTCACCGTAATATAATCCCGACAATTATATTACCCTAATTCATATGTGCATTCGACATTACCTCATAATATAACGACCCTCACTTTTCCATTCATATTTAATAAATTTCCCTTAAGACTTTTATGTGCTCGTAAACTTTGATTAACAAAACGTTGATCAAATAGTAAACTTTTGGTCGACACTCTCTGTAAATTAAAGTTTATACAGTTTTGTGATATTTTAAATACTAAAACTTTAAGTAATTATTAAAGTGTGCCATTAAACTAATGGAGAACAATTAAAATTAATTAAGGAATAGGTCTAATTTAATAAACGTAATAATACTTGATATATATAAAAATTATATATACATATGTTTATATAGCAGAAATTTAAAAAAAAAATAAAGAAAAAATTAAATAATAACATAATATAAAAAACGGCTGCTATGATTATTATATATATATATATATATATATATATATATATATATATATATATATATATATATATATATATATATATATATATATATATGCACTAACATTAATATATAAAAGAAATGGCAGCTTATTATTATTAGTAAAAAAAATAAATAAGTTAGATGATTAAATAAATAAGAGATAAACTCAAATAAAGATGGGATAAGAATTAGTTAAAAGGAATCATAACACAATTCGAAGTTCTAAATGCTTCTAAGAAGGTTTAGGAATCCTAACACAATCCCACTTGTTAGCCTATAAAACACCCCTCTAATCCCTCATAATCATTCGTTCAAATCACAAGCCATCTCTTTCTTCTTGTTTTTTTTGGCTCGGCAATTATCACCACTCAACCTCAAACTTTCGGCCACCAAAAACACCCAATTACCATCGAAACCTGTTGCTGCGTTTTGCAGCCCTTCACCGCCACCTTTGCTGTTTTCTGCAGCCCATCCGTTGCCCCATCTGCTGCGATTTTTGCAGCCATCATTCACCATCAAACCGCAGCCTGTGTTGCTGTTTTTGCGCGCCAAGAACCACCCTAGAACCGCCCCAAAACAGCCCCAAAGTTGCTGTGTTGCTGCTCTTTTGTTGCTTTGTTTCGACTCCCAAAACAGCCCCTCCATCCGCTATTTTTCTGCAGCTTCTGCTGCTGTTTGTGCACGTCTAAATCAGCCCAAGACCCGCCTATTAAGTCACTCTGCTGCTGCATTTTCTGGGCTGCTGTTGTCCGCCATTTAACCGCCACCAAAACTACCACTTTTGGTTGATTTTGCTCCTATTTTTGAGCTGCTCTTGTTCGGTTCATCATCACCATCATTCGCCATCCTTTTCTTACTCTAATCCACTTTAAGGTATCCCTAATACCCTAAGTTTAATCATACTTTTACTTTAGTTTTATTTTCTTTATGCTATTAGTTATAAATATAAACATGAATACTTAAACACATAAAGATGAATAATGAATATAATTATGATCATGATTAACAAAAACATAAGTGATGGATGAATATAGTTAATAATATGGTTATGATTAGTAAGAATGAGGAATGTGATTATGAATATGATAAGGTTAAAATAATGATAAAGTATTAGTGTATATATGTATCTCATGAATGTATATGTATATACTTATATGAATTAAGCATTTAACATGATAAAGTTGTATGTATGTACAATATAAGATTTAACATAATGATTTTTAAAAAGTTAAGTATGATTAGTATGATTAAAGATTATGCTATATGTAACATGTAATAGTAAAGATAATATTATGATAAAAGTGAACATGTAAAATTAAGATGATAAGTTCTACGTAGATAATAAAAGATAATGATAATAAAAAGTATAAAGGGATTATTATGATTAAGCTAAGATGATAAGATTTTAAGTTAAAAAGGATAATGATGGATTAAAGATAAAAAGTATAATAATTAGGATAACTATGGTTAATAATAATGTGATAATGATAAATACAAATTAATTAAGATAAAATAAAAGATAGACCTTATCTAGGTTACTTAAGACTTAATGTTATAAAAATATATTTAAAGTTATAAGATTAAAAGGTTAAATAAAAGTGAAGGTAATATAATAATAATAAGAAACATATGAACTATTATTATACTATAACATTTTAATTTATATAATACTAACTATTATATAATATTATACTAATCAATAAGGCTATAAAGTATAATACATAAATAATATTAACGTGTCGTATTCCTATACGTACATAAAACGTGGAAACTATAATCATACTGATAACGTATGGCTTATACGAACCTCACCGCTACTTACAGCCTAGGGTGGTCATTGTTGCCATTATGGGACTCGCTTGTGGATCTCGAATGTCAAGACTTAGATTCTGGTCAAGAGTCCTGGGCACCCGGTAACAACAGATCATCAGAGTGACTTACCTGATAGCAACGAGGTTAGGGCAAAGTTGTACAACGTCTTTGTGAAAGATTATAACCCGAACATACCAAAACTAGAAACTTACTATAAGGGGAAGCTTTTCATAAATAGTTATTTTACAAAACTAGAAACTTTTGAGAAATAGGAACTTTTCTCGAAAACCATCACTGTTAATATAGTTGCTGTATTAATAAAAAAATTTTATGTCTGTTAGACATTAACTAATCAAATGTTATATCTCTAGGTTGAGATCTCCGATCACTTACTCCGTTCATTCTTCTTGCGTGGAATAACTTACTTGCTACTAAGGTGAACTTCATAGCCCCACTTTTTAACTTTCTCTATTTACTTATTTTGAACTTTTGGGGTGAGACACATGCTTGCTTTTAAAACTATTTTACGCTTAGACACAAATACTCGAAACTGTTTAACTGTGCTGCGATGCTTTGTTTCATGCTAAATCCCTACCATGATATCGTTAATTGCATAGTGAACGCAAACTTAGTTATTGTGAGTAGGCCTATTGAGAGCGACGTCTCTAACCAGTTGACCGTTGGTCTTTGGTTACATAATAATGATTTCAACGACACTGACAGTTCAAGGTGTCATAGGATAACTTTGTTTAGTTCGATATCATAACTTCAGCACTATTTTTGAACGATGTTGCTATATCAAACTTGATAACTAAATCTTGTGGTCTAAAAAATTGGTTATTATTGATAAACCTATGTTGTTCACTCAACCATTTTTGATTGACACTTTAAGCATGTTTTCTCTCAGGTGATGATTGCTAGAGATTATTTGCTACTTGGACTAGGCTTCTTTGGAGTCCGCGTTTTAGATTATTGCATTAAAACATTTATGATTACATTTACATTTGTAATGACTATTTAATAGCACTGCTTTAAATACATTGGTTTTTAGTAAACACGTCTCATTTAGAGTCGTTCTTGCTTTACACTTGTGTTTTGATGTTGGTTAGTCACATATGACCCCCGGTCCCATTTAGGGGGTGTGACATATAAGGTCAAGATGGCGTATCAATCAAATTAAACAACGTGAGATTAAGATGAAATAGGAGTTAGATACGAATAAAAGAGTTCAAGTCTAAATGTACAAGTAGCCATGCAAGTCCTACTTCAAGTCTATATGCCGGTAGTAGTCTAGACTCACTAATGCACCCTATGACTCGGGGTTGACACCAATGAACTCTAAATCCCTACAACCAACGCTCTGATATCACATGTGACGACCCGCCAAAATCGCTATCGACGGCGCTGTCAACTTAGGTCACGTTACGTGGTCATAAGTCTTTAAAATAAAGTTTAACCAAAAGTATGTCGCATTCATTTCAAATGTTAGTATGTTTCAAGGTTTACAAAGTAGTTTAACAACTAGTTATGTTACAACATTTAAAGTACAAATGAAACCTATGCGACACAATTTAAAGTAAAGCCAAAAGACGCTCCATGTATGTATGTATACTCGACATCCAAGCAAGTATCAAAATAGTGTGCGGAAGCATGTACACATAGTGTTCAAGGACCTGAGAAAACATAGAAAAATCTGTCAACAAAAACGTTGGTGAAATCATAGGTTTAGTAAGTATACTGTATTGAACCACAAGATTTAGTATAAGTTGATTATCCAAATCGTTTGCATTCCAAAGATGTTGTTTGTTTGTCGAGCACCCAATTATCAAGGCTTAACAGAATAGTACCTCTGCATCATAGTGTTAGAACCTACACTATACTCGAAAATATATTTCATCCGCCAACGGTAGTGAACCGTCTGAATGAGGGCTCGTCAAGCCCGTATGGATCCACACAACATAAGTTCTCACTTACACCCTACAAGTGTAACTAATGATAATTGAATTGAGGATTTTTTGTTCTAACTCGTACGTGGAATGTTTGTTTTCGTACTTGTGTTCACTTTGTAAAAACGAAACATTTATGTTTTCTCATCCCAAGTATAATTATAAAAGAGTAAAAGTGGGACTATGATCTCACCTTGAGTGCAAGAGTATAAAGGTACTTCACAAATTAAAGGTGTGCAAGAACGAATGCTAGTCTTGACCTAAAGAAGTAGGTTGTATCAATATCGGTAAAACACGGTTGGTCAAAGTTGTTCAATTAGTCCTATGGCTCGTTACGACTCGATTATATAGCATTTGAATCAAGTTTTCAAGTTTCATGCAACAGTCAAGTACAATATAAAGGTTATAACGATTAAACAAAGTATTGGTTAAGTTTGAATAAAAGTCAACTTTGGTCAAGTCAAAGTCAACAAAAATTTAACACGTTCGGGTCGGGTCTCGGACAATTTTTCTGAGTTACATAATCATATAGGAGCATGTTAGAACATGTTAATCGGAGGTACGTAGCATAGTTAGAATTAAACGCGAAAATGCAAAGTTGGATAGCCCACATTCCAGGCATATGCCGCGCCGCGCCAAGGATTGGCCACGCCGCGGCACCTCGGTTTACCTGATGCTTCACACCTTGGATAAAAGTTATTTTCGAAATGATCTTAGGGTCGCGCCACGCCAAGGTTGGCCGCGCCGCGGCAAAACACTTGGACAGATTTCTGGGCAGTTTCATGTGGTCAAGTCTCGAACCAAATCTCACCAAAACACAAATTATGGTCAACAAACATGGAAAACGCTTATTGTATGTCATTTGAAAACACCCATTACTAGTAGTTCAATTGAACTCATAACAATAACTAAACTAAACATTTACAACAACATAATCCGCATTAAATGTTCCTCATTAATTACATTCAAGTTCATAAATATAATTTAATGATTCGGGAAATAAATGCACACATATAATACGCCGTTTCATGGTTAATTATGCATACAATACTACTAAACACTTACAAACAACATTGCAACTCATTTAATGCATCAAAATTCGCATTTAAGGCTACCAAACCCTAACTAAAAATCATAAACTCAACAATCATGTTAATGGAGTCTTTCTAAGTCAAACTACACATCAAATTGAAGCTAATGATGCTAGTAACACATTTAATACATGAACTTTAACATCTAACAACATTTAATCAACCAAAACTCAAGATTAAACTAGTCACTTTTCATGTTCAAGCTAGTTGCACAAAAATGACAAGAACAAGCAAATAATTCATGTATTCATGTTAGACTTGAGTCATAGACACTAATTAACACTTTTATAAGTCAAGAACATTAAGAACAAGAAATCTAGAGTTTTTGAAAAGCTCACCCCAAGTAATGAAATTGGTATCAAGTTGAAGCTCTTGATTAGTAGATCACAAATATGTAGTTTGTTTTGATGTAAGCTTGCTAGATCTAAAATGGATGATGAATCTATGATTGAGAGTTTGAGAGCAAAAAGTGGAAGTAGTGAAAAGGTGGAAGATGAAATGAATGGTGGAGGAGAGGGTTTGACTAGTTGACCTAGTCACTAGTTTGACCCTTTGGCAACTTTAGTCCCTCGAGTTTAAAAGCGGGTGCGTGAATTAGTCTTACGAATTATCTTAAATACGCTAGTGTAAACGAGAGATGTTATAATTAAATAACGGACTTTAAAATAATTAAACGGAAAGTAAACGGAAAAAGACGGGTTATTACATCGTGATACTCCCCGCCCTGGCCACCATCCACGAGTGTGTCGATGGCACCACCTAGTGCTTTCTCCGCCCTGATTTCCGCTGTGGACTTATGCCCTCGTTGATTTCTTTCTCACGCAGGTTGCAACACAGAAGGAATTAGAAGGAAAGGGTAAATTGACTTGTACACTTGGTTCCAATATTTGTACCATGCAATAGTAAATTAATATAGTGAGTTCTAATTTTTATGGGGAAGTATGTCATAATTGGTATTGTCTAGTCCTGGGTTAGTCATGATGAGGAAGTGCTGATGTGACGCTGAAGTGGTGGCTAGTCCTGGTAAGGAAGTGGTGTCATGGTTATGAGCACTCTTATATTACATATACATACACATATTTATATATGTATATGTATATTAAATAAAAAATATGTATAATAACTACAAATTTAGATAATTAATATGTTATTTAAATATTTTCCTGTCTGATTAAACTAGTTAATAATAGGATCAATAGTCCAACAATATGTCATACAATATAAACTTAAAAGTCACATAGTCTAAAAACAATAGGTGGTAGATGGAGTTCCCTTTAGACTTATGTGCATACACTTATTTTTTTGTCCAATGTGGAATTTTGATGTACACTCCAACAAACATCCTCGCAAACCTAAGTCCCCTTTAGGCCTCCCCTCGAACAATAGTCGGGTCCACTCATCGTTAGCTCCATTGAAAGGGGTGCGCCACATCACTGTCTGCGCTCAGGGGTGCGCCCACAACGCCATCCACCACATCCGGACTATAGCATGGCTCTGATACCACTAATATGATCGATAGTCAAACAACAAGTCATATAGCATAAGCCCAGAGTCCCTTAGTACTTTAAAACAAATTGGTAGTAAAGAAAATCATGGAAAGGTTTACAGCGGTTGAGGGTGGTCACCTCACTATCACTAAGAATGTATCAAGAAATAATTGTTCAGGAACTCAACAGATGGTTGAGGTCTCTCCTACTACGATTTATACTCGGTAGAGAAGGATGGCTAAGTAAGTCCACAAGGTGAGGTTACTCTATCTAGGATGCATACCAATTTCTATTTACTCTTAATGCTTGGGCCGAAACTCTACTAACATAAAAGTTGAGTATCCAAGGGGGTGTTCTCACTATGAACGAGTTAAGATGTGCAATTCTGTATCACAGACAATGAATGATTTGAGTATGTGACATTAAAGGAAGGAGACTACTTCAACATCAAAGATTAAAGATACATCTACGTGAGATTCAATTTAAGTCGAAGACTGTGGTGCATCATCATATATCTGTGACGATCGCTCCAAATCCATATGGACGAACACGTCATTCATCGATTTCATTGCGAGGTATTTGACCTCTATATGATACATTTGGTAAACATTGCATTCTTTTGAAAAGGCACACCATAAATGAATATTTAAATCAAAGGTTTTTGACATCTGATGATTTCTACATATAGACAATCACCGTAAATAATAGTTTACAATAGTACTTCTGTTGACAATGCAGTCAAAATAAGATAGATGGTGATGATTTGTGAATGCAACGTTTTCTCGAATAAAGCATGTATGACTCCATGCACATATCTTGTATAACATATAAGCAAATAGCGGAAGACTTCTAGGGAACCTGAGAATGAACTTGCTAACAAGTGTTAACACAAAGGTTGGTGAGTTCATAGTTTTAATGTTGCGCATAATCTGTATATAAAGGTGGATCACAAGATTTCAGTTGTTTCATCCAGAAACGTTTATCAAAATGTTCTACTAAATTGAGCACCCTGGTAACTAAACTTAACGAATATATAATTTATACCCTTTGTATAATCATCTTAATAATACACGCAAACCAACGTGTACGCTTCTCAAATAGCATACGTCCGTTAAAAGGCTAGTGCTCTAGCTCGAACGGGGATATCAAGCCCTATGGATCCATATACTACTACTCGCGCCCACCAGTTCTTATAACTGGCAGTTACTAGTTACCAAAGCTAAGGGATTTTCGGTTCAAACTCAGTGTAGAATTTAGTATGTACTTGTGTCCATTGCGTTTAAAATAAAGTGCATGTATTCTCAGCCCAAAAATATAGATTGCAAAAGCAATTAAAAAGGGAGCAAATGAAACTCACCTTAGCAGCACATAAATTTGTTCACCGAAATGTGACCGAAACTCGGAATACCCAAATAACCGTAGATCTTAACCTAGAGAACATATGTTGGTCAATAAATGTTTAACAAGCTAGGTCTGGTCATAGTGTATCACAATCCTAATGCTCAAGATCGACATACAAAAGTTATCCAAAGTCGTTTCAAAAGGTTAATTTTGACAATAGTTTAACAAAACGAGACGTACCTTATTTAAGGATTCATTTACTCGGTTGGTAATATTCAAAAATCCAATTTATCAATCTTACAAACAAGTTGTTTAAATATTAATTTACAGTTTCAAACACAATTTCAATTAACGTCAACCATAATTCAGTTGACCATATCTTTTAATCCGTTCATCGAAATCACGCGATTTCTAAATGAAAAGTTAATAATTTTTCGCCAGCTTTCCAAAAATATGCATATCATATACTTTATATCAGTAGCATATGTATCAAATTCGTGATTCATCATAAACTATCTAACGACAAAATTAAGGCATACAAGCATGAATAACATAAATACTCGAGCACTAGTCAGGGATACACTATTAATATATAAAAGTTAAGATATGAATGCTCACGTATCAATATTGAGATTCAATATTGCAGGAAAGTACGTAGACGCAACGGATATGATAAACGTTAGGTTGACCTCACGAGCTATACCTCTGAACCATACCCATAACCTCCATAGCTATAACCCATAATTTCCTTAGCTCTATTACTCTCGAAAAATACGTTTGAAATAACTCGCTCGTACCCTTGTCGTAGTATTTTATGTATAATACTAATAATATCACTCCTAATAATACTAATACTAATAATAATAATAATAACAATAATAAGATTAATAATAATATTATTAATCTTAATAATAATAATAATAATAATAATAATAATAATAATAATAATAATAATAATAATAATAATAATAATAATATAAATAAGTAAATGATTACGGAGTATATGAAAATGAATGAGACCGGAGCAGAATTCGATCAATTTATAGAACCTGGCCTCACCAACCCTGCCATGCGATCGCATGGCTTGAAGGGGTAAATCCCATGCGATCGCATGGGTGCCCATGACAGCTCACATGTTTTTGTTTCATAGCTCGTCGACATATTATTAAATTATATATTATTAAATTATATATAATATATTTAATTTATATATTAAATTATATTCACGTATATAGTTGACTTGTAATTTTTGGTCCGATGACTCGTATGTTGTCACTCGACTTATGTCCCGGTTCTGGTTTCTCGAATGCATTTTCGTACGCTTAGAAAACTAGTACTTTTCGTTACGCGACGTGTACCTTTATCAAAAATTAAACTTAATCATTGATAAACTATGTCACTCAAAGTGTAGCTTTAATCAATTAAGTGTTTTGGTTATTTGCTTCTATAAATCATCGTCTCGTAGTATATACATATACATATATACATTTTTTATTTTGAAATAGTGTTTTAATGTAGTAAAGTTACCGTAGCAAAGTTTTTTTTACTGTAGCAAATAGTGATTTTAAAAAACACTGTAGCTTTTCGGGTACTGTAGCAATTTGAAAATACTGTAGCAAATTAGTGTTTTACTGGTTCATCTTAAACGCTTTAGTTAACTTATCTACATATCAATCGAATCAATAAACGAATGTTACTATCGTTTACTAAATAACTTGAAATTATATATATGTATATATCTTTATTTAATATACATAAATCAGTTTTTAAATACACATTGCAAGTTATTTATGAATAATTTTAATAATTAATATTTCAACTTATTGTGTGTATATATATATATATATATATATATATATATATATATATATATATATATATATATATATATATATATCTATTTATAAATAGATGTTCGTGAATCGTCGGTCAATAGTCAAAGGTTAACTGAATATATAACATTAGTTCAAAAATTTTGAGAATCAATATTACAGACTTTGCTTATCGTGTCGGAAACATTAAATCATTTAAAGATAAAGTTTAAATTTGGTCAGAAATTTCCGGGTTTTCACAATATCTATCTATGATTTACGTTATATGTTGGTTTGCAAAAGTTAAAAGGGCAGCATCAGAAAATCAAAAAAAAAATTTAATTATTAAGGATTGAGTTTTGATTATATCGTGTTTGTAAATAAAGATGATGCACCACAACTCAAGAATTAAGAATTAATACACTTCAAGGATTCAGAACTGCATACAATGTCGAGAATCAAACACTATCGACATCCGAGACAAGAGATGTTATCAAGCAAAGAGCTATCAAGAATAAATTAAGTTATCTAAATTCGAGGGGGAGAAGGTTATCAGATCTAGAGAACTCAAATCATTTTGTCCATGATGCTAACACTTAGCAGGACTTCGCATCTATTTTTTGTGGTATGGGTTTGTGCCAATTGAGCTAAATAGCTGGGGACATTTTCTGGAGGGTATTCTGACATATAATTTCATCACTTCCAAATATATCATATCATTCATCATTATACATTTTCTGCTTAAGCATGGGGTTTATAGCCATTGGTTCCTAAATGCGTTCTTTTAGAGTATGCAATAAAATTGAGACAAGCAATGCTGTCTGAAACGAAAAGTATGAGTTAAAGGTAGAAGCTCATGGCTGACAGGGTTACTAGAAACACTGTGAGAAATTCTTGTTCAATTAAATTGAAAGTACATCGAGGTGATAGCGAACAATGTCAATAGATTTGTGCTCAATTAACTACCTAATAATTGTGCAATCTCAAATGATGACTGAGTCTATGATTTAAGCAAACATAGCAATATGGTCAAGTAATTAATGCTAATGTGATCATCAAAAAGTCTAAAAGGAAAGTTTGAAGAGCTCTATTGATGTTCAAAAACTAAAAGTCTAGGTACTTAATAAAGTTGAAAAGAACGAATGATGTTAAAACTGCTAATGTGGTTCAGTTTTGATCCCTTGATAAAATCATCTTTGTCACAAAAATATGTGTTTACCGTGTAATTCGTTATTTACTTGTCTTTACGTTTCAATGTTCAATATATTTGTCTGATTTATGATTTCTTGTTACCTAGTTGATTAGTTTAATAATTCTGTTTACGCTACTCATTTTGTATATTGTATTCTCATTTGCATGTAGTTTAATTGCATCATAATATGAAAAATACAAAAATTGTTTAGTGTGGTTTAGTATAATTTTTATAAAATCCAAAAATATTTTGTTTTATTGTTGAAGTTAAATTATTTTTGGTTACTAATATGTCTCCAAGTTTAAATTATTTTTGGTTACTAATCATATCTCCGAATTTGCGTAATAATGGAAGTTATAACGTTTGACATATCAACGTTCTTGACAAATCGTTAATGATCGGGTATTTATTTACATGACTCATTTCTCTAAATGTTGGATCTTGTAAATAAGTGATCGTATGAAGGTACGGATCATATATGAGTTTGATTGTGTGTATTTATAGCAAACTGGCATTTTTTAATGTGTTTGAAAATTGTAATTAAAAGTTAAAGAATCTACACTTGATGTGCATCCGTACGGATACAACATGTATCCGCACGGATATAGGCTGTAACCGTACGGTTAAGGAAGATAGAAAGGGATTTTCATGGAAAATTTCATCCGTACGAGTACACACTACACCCGCACGGTTGCATAAAATGTGGCCGAATACAGATTTGCAACCGCACGGTTGTAGAAAGGGTATAAATACACAAAATTAGAACCGTACCTTATTGCGCTTTCATATTTTCCTAAGTGTAGAATCATCCAAAAATAAGTGCTCGGAAGAGGTTTTGCCGCTGTTCCATTTATTCTACTTGTTCTTACGATTAGATTACTGCAAACAAGGTACAATTTCATGCATTTAATCTCTAGGTTTTTTCAGTTTTTAGGTTTTTAAAACCCTAGGATCAAATAGGGTCAAATGGGTTGGTTTTGTTTGTAATAACTGATTGGAATAGGTAATTCGGAGGTTTTAGAACCTATTCCAACAGTTCATTCGATCATTCAAGTGGTTTGGGTCAGATTTTGTGTTTGAAAACCCAAACAGACTTGATGAACACAACCGTACGGTTGCATAGTGCAACCGCCGAGTTACGTGGTATATCCGTATGTTTATCAGTGCAAATGCACCGTTACAAGATTTTAAACTATTTTAAATTTTATTGTGTAACCGTGTAAGTTGGAACTGCATTCGTGCGATTACAGGTGTAAACGTGTGTCTATAACTTGGATCCGTACGGTTGCGGTGGCTAAACCGTAATTTCAAATTTGTTTCTAAATGTTGGTTTTTGTGAGATTTAATGTTTATTTTCAGATTCATTATATCTGGAACTCCATCTTCTGCTATTCCCACTGTACCAACTACTGATCCTGTTGGATCTAGTTTTGGTAGTCGTGCACAAAGGACTGCTGCTGATAAGCGTCCAAAGACCAAAAGGGTTACTAAGTCTCGGTCTAAGAAAGCTCCGGAGCACAACAACGAGCTTCAAGTAGGCAATAACAATAACATGTTGGTTAATCTGAATAAGTGTGAGATGCTGAGTGACTATCACGGGATGATGGACTTTCTCACTCGTTCCAGAATCTATAAGGCCATTTCTTATGATGTGCCTTCTTACATGACTCATCAAAGAGAGTTTCGGAAGAATGCTACACTGTCCAAGACTAAGTCAAAGGTGTTGAAGTTGGGTTTCTGTCATGTCTTCAAATATCTTTCTCATGTGATCTTGCATTGCTTAAGTTCTAGAAGAGAAGATCATGACGAGCTAAACACTGTCATGCAATCATTGATGGTTGCACTGATCCTGAACATTACTTTCAACTTTTCAGGAATGATCTTTGACTACATGGTGGAGAACATGAAGTTCAAGTCTGATCCGTATCTCCTCTATCCTAAATTTCTTCAGCTAATTATCGATTCACAACACGATGGAATGACTAGGGATCCAGAGGATCTTATTAAGCTTCATATCATAAATGATGAGGCTGTTAGATGTTTGAAGTTCTATAAAGGAAATGACACACCCGCGAACAGAACTTTATTTGGTCATCTGCTCAAGCCTAACTATGTTGCTCCAGAAAAACAAGAAGTGGAGACATGATGATTAGTGATTCTGATGATGATTATGTTGCGCTGGTGAATCGGATGAGGATGATGTTAATCAAGGTGCTGCTAGTTCCGAGGCAGTACCTAATGTTGATGATGTAGAGGATTTGAGTTTGGAAGAAGATCTGGGTGTTGATGAACATGGTGATATTCTGTTGTCACTGAAGTGGAAGGAGGTGACACCGGTTGTTGATATTGAACCTATTAAGGGTAGATTGAAGAGGTCACGATACCTTGTCAAAAAGAAAAGTGATGTGTCTTCTTCTACTGCTCAGAATACTCAATCCTCACAACCAACACCGCCTACACAGCTGAGTTAACCAACTCAACTACAACAACAAGCTCTGACACAATCTCAGGATGGAGGTTCAACTGCCTTATCTGTTCCACCGTCAGGTAGCTATGCGGATTTGACTGACAAGGTTTAATGAAATCCAAAGTGCTATCTCTTGTCTCTAAATGTGATAAAATGAAGCCATCCAACAAAGAGAAGAACAAGAAGATTGAGGAATTACAAGCTAAGGTTGAACGCCTGACTTCTGAGGTAGAGAAGTCGAAGAAACAAACTGAGGGGTTTAAGAAGCTTACAAAGAAATAAGCGAAAAGAATCCGACACATGGATCGTCGTAAGAGGAGGTTCAAGGATAAGTTGTGTGCTGATGATGAAGACGGCACAATTAGATTGAAAAATGTTGAAGATGAGCTGGTAGCGACTAAAAGTGAAGCATCTTCTGATTCAAGCTCATCGTCCGATGGTCCTGAGAACGTAAGTCAAATTCAGGAGGTACTTTTCCCAAAACCTATTTCCGTTGATATTCACAGGTTAACATATTTTATGGACAATCAACGTACAATGATCAACTCGTTGAGCTATGATTTTGAAGAAGGAAATTTTTTTTCATCCTATGCAATGATGAGGAAATAGCTAGAATGTTTGGTATTGAGGGCGAACAGCTAATAGCTAGTGAAAGAGCACCAAACACATTAGGAACAAGTGTGAATAGACATACTGAGGATGATAATGCTGAACAAGTTATCATAGAGGACAAGTTTGATGATGAGAATTCATCAGGTGACACCATGGGTGAAGAGTTACCGGAGTTTGTTGATTTGTTTAGGCAATAGAGTGATGAAGTGTTGAATTGTAAGGTAGATGATAAGAAGGCTTCTGAAGAAGTTGGTGAATCTTCAGAGATAAACAAAGAGAGTGAAAATATTGAGGAGATGAATAGACAAAACAATCAAGAATGGATAGATTATCACAAGAATATGAAGAAGTCATGGTTTCGTAAACAGTCGCTTGAACCTAAGTATAAATTATTTTATGATCGAACGGGTAAAGTGATTGGTGGTAAAATTTTGAGTTGGACATTTTTCAAGGACTTAGACTGTTTTGGTGTTAGAAGGGAAAACGGGTGTTGATTATTTCAAGCATGATGTTGATTTCAAGACGCAGCCGTATTTTAAAATGATGGAGTTGGCCCTTTTAACAATTATTTATAGCGAGACAGATGGTTGGGGTCAGTGGATGCAACATAGAATAAAGAAGGAGTTCAAATATGGTTGGTCGGTGTTGGCTCCACAGTTTCCAAGAATCTCATATAGGACTGATGCCGAAACTGGGCAAAGGATAAAGGTTGTATGATATAAAGATCCGAGAACTATGAAGTATGCTCCGGTTCGCAAGATGCCACGAAATTTTGGTAAGAAGTTTAAATGGTAGTACTACGACAGTCGAACTGAGGAAGCGGTGATAATCCTGGAGTCTGAGAAAGAGCTGAATCAGATAAAGATATTTGTTCCAAGGTGGATCAGGAACATGTGCAAAGCTGACATCAAAGTGTTGAAAAGACATCTGATCTTTCATGAGCTTCATAACATGGAGCAGACCATTCAATTCAACCGTGCAGTCCGTAATTGTTGCGCTTATGATTTGTATACGTAAAGTTTTATCTTTTCAATTTCAGTTGTTTTTGAAATGAACTAGGTCCTAGGGGAAGTTTGTTAGTGCATAATCTAAGTCCATAGTTCATTATCATGTATTCGTAAGTGCTATGGATATTATAAGTACTTGGACAATTGGTTGTCGATTTATTATGTTTACTATTTGGATTACAATCAATTGTATGCGTTTATTGTTAACTTACTTACTGTCTTTGTAACCGCACAGATGCATAATGCATCAGTACGGATACAAGTGCAACCGCATGGTTGCAAACGGCAACCATACGGTTACAAGTGCAGGCCCTATTTAATGAGGATTTCGGGTTCATTGTTGGGCTTACGAACCTTTACACAACTCTAGCCGTATTTGTGTTTCTCTACAGGTCTAGCACTCAATATAGTCGATCTAAAATATCTTCAAGTCGATTTTATTCATTAGATCATAACTGTTTAAGTTGTTTTTGATATAAAACCCAATATTGAGTTATTCCGTTCTCGATATTGATGATTTGGTCGATTATAATACCGTTTAATCGTTCTACAAGAATTGAGTCGAGCCCGAACTTGTATAATAATAATAATAAAAGAATTCAAGCTTGCACTTCATATTTGAGTCTAGTCGAGATCAAGTTCGATTCAACTAATATACACTCTTGCATAAGCCGTGTGAATTTGTTGTTAAAATAATAATGACAACTTAAATTATGTCGATAGAAGTGTACGTTGTTACGCTTTGTTTTTATTTTACACGTTAAGTAAACCGAGAAACAACAAAATCCAACTGCATTTTTCATACTTTTATTCATTATTAGGGTTATTTGTGTATAGTTATCCTCAATTGCAAAATAGATGTGCATGCATTATGTGATCTCACCATATTCACTTTATCTATTCTTTACTTTACTTTTTTCGTCCATATAATTAAAGGCAAAAACTAGTGCAACAAATGCAACAATATATTTGCTTTTGGCAGTTGTACATAGTCTCAATCTGATTCACTGGCTATACAGCGGTTCGATCAACAGATAATTCAAAATTGCCAGTTCCAAAAGTGATTACAGAAATATCGACATGATCAATAATTTTTTTAAAAAAAGTTAATCATTAGGCCAACATGCAGAAAAATACAATGTTATATGTACTTAAAAATAAGTTTTAAATCCTAAAAATAGCATTTCATAGTAAACTGCAATATAACACTTATATACGGAGTAACATTTATATTTATTTATTTATTTATATTTATATACGTGTTAAATGATAGTCTTAAAATCTATAACTAGCACAACATAGCGTAACAACTAATTTACCACTTCACATAAATTCGACTGATAGAATCTTTAAAATTTTAGTCGATATACTAGAATCAATTGAAACTTTTGTTAGTGAAAGATTCAGATAAGTAACAAGTGAAAATCACTAAATACACCCTTTATCATGTAATTGTAATAGGTACATGCCCTAGCTTTGTGTAATGTTGACAACATTATAACTAGTTAATATATTCGTTGCTTATCAATACAAATGGTCCTTTGCTTATAACCTACTTAAATTAAAACCAAGATTAAATCTACTATAAACAATGTAATGGTAGATCAAAATATATGCATGTGTCCTAATTTGACTTTAAGAAAGACATATTTTCATAATTTATATCTATATACATAATGATACATAAGAATTTTATGTTACTCGTATATCATTATTTATTGTTTTGTAGTTATTGCTAGAGATAAATTGGTGTTTAATTATGTTTGTCACGTACATCTTATAATTTATAAATTGACAAGAATCTTAATTATACGACTTATAACGTTTGGAGTATTATATAAGTGGAATCCATTGAGACTAACAATATTACGTAGCTATATATAGTTAGGTAAACTATTAAGCAACGTTATTATCTTCGCTTCTATTCTTTAATTCCCCTTCTAATTATTTTAATACACTTCTAGCACATTAACTATTCAACATTGCTTAATCGCCACATATCTATATATTCATATATAAATAACATTATTATTTACACTCTTATGTATAGATTTTTATCAGTCTATTTTGTTTTATATACACCGTTTTATTTCCAATTTAATCAGATAGTTTCAACCACATTTATTACCAATCTAATGATCCTCAACAATTTCCCACAACATAGAAGGAAGGAGTAATTATGTATCACAACGTAAATACCACCGGCCTGTGGAATCGGTGTAATACATTCCGTGCGTTGTCCACTTTGTGACGACGATGTGGAATCGGTAGATCACTCTCTTCTCTTTTGTAAATTTGCTTATGAGATTTGGTCAAAGGTGTTCGATTGGTGGGATATGAGTATGGCTTCCTCCTTGAACGTCGGCGAAATCTTTGTCGGGAATTCAAATATCACTATGTCGCTTGAAGGCTCCAAAATATGGCAAGCGGTGATGTGGTCATGCGGTTACTTAATTTGGGCAAATAGAAACCAAAAAGTGTTTAATAACAAGTGTTGGACTTTGCCCGTTGCGTTATGTGAAATTCAAGTGAAGACGTACGAGTGGATCGCGAAGAGGTGCAAGTCGAAGAATATTGATTGGCACAATTGGTTACATAATCCTAAATATTTTTTCTGTTAATTGTTAACTTACTCCTTGTTAGTTAGCAGGTTGCGAAATTGTCTGTTGCGATTTATTTATTCTGTTCCGGTATCCTTTAAGCTGGGCAGATGATCTTGTACATTTTGTATATTTTGAGTTAATAATAGTATTGCTTTTCCAAAAAAAAAATAAAAAATACCACCGGCCTGTTATTCGGAATAGTTTTAAACATACGTAAAATTGTATATCTTTAAATTTTTATTGATATGAATATTCAATGATTTTAAAGATATATTTTGATACAAGTGTGGATTGAGAAGATAAAGAAAATGGTGTGATTTGGCGTAGGCCCAAAAAAGTCAAGAGAAATGGTGGTACGTGATTGGGTTGAAAAAGGAACATATAGGAATCTAATTGGGGACGTTATAAGGTTAATGTATTTGTTAAGTTAGTTGATTTTGTGAAGGCTAGTCACTTGTGGGATAAACAACTCATACGATGGTTAGGTTTCTTGGCCAATTTAAGTGTATTTGAGCCTCTCACAATATGTATAACTAGAAATTTGGTCGGCCCGCTTCGCTGGGCCAAAGTGCGTTGTTGTTAGCGGGATGATTATCATTGTACAAAATTATATAATAATTGTAATGTACAACTCATTTATGCACATTAACAACATTATTAGGTTTCGTTAAAAAATCAAAAACAAAAAAACATGGTATAAAAAATTAAAATTATAAATTAAAACTCTTTTTGTTACTAAATAAACTTACTACCTCATTCATCAATTCATTTTTTAATTTACGTTAAAAAATGTTACATGTATGAAAAAAAACAAAGAAACAAATTATTGCCAATAACATCCACTAACATTTGGTTCAAACGACAATTATTAAAAAAATAACAAATAAAACGACAGCACTACCCTTTTGCTAATATATACTGTATATGAATATGGATATGGATAATATATTAGTATTTATATACAATGTATATTAGTATTTATATTACTGGTAGTATTTATATGGATAATATATTAGTATTTATATTTACTTACATTAATTACATTAATACATTTATATACAATGTATTACTTTTAATTATACGGAGTAGTTAAAGTTTTACTATTGTGGCATTTCTAGCCTACACGTGCCCCACTTACTCCGTGTATCCACCAACAACATTAGTAAAACGACATTTTTGGATAGCCATTTTTAAACCCAAAACGACAAACGAAACCTTTTGTTGTTATATAATAGTATAATTATATTTGTTTATTTGAAAGAAAAGTTTTATATGGTTAAATTATATGTCATTTCCAAACTATCTACACGCTACGCATACGTTCTCACCCTTCATGGTGTACCACTAATAGCGGTGCCCGAAATCCTATGTCTTCGTCCCCTTAAATTGACGCCGGGATCGACCGTCAGTTAACACCGTGTCAACGTCGATCTCGACATCGATTGCCGAAGTATGTGACTCGACGGTGAAAAAAATTACCGTTGCTTGCATTTTTGAATTTTAGCCCGTTTTTAACACTTACTCATTTTATTCACCACTTTCTCACTTTATTCACCATTTTATTTTCTTCAATATTTAACAATCACTTTATTTATTTTTTAGAAAAAGTCATCTTTCTCGAGTTCTTCCAACGGCCATTTCGCAAAGTATACACTCAACCTACTAGATGATTATGGTTCTTCTGAAGATGATGTAAATTCATGTCGTTACATACGTCGTGATTATTATAAAGCATATGATCTTTTGATGGACGATTATTTTTTTAGGGTTGCAAATATCATGTTAAAAATTTCAAACGACGATTTCGGATCGGATGCGACGACGTGTTTTCTTAGAATTATGAATGGTATTAATAGCTACTCTGCAAATCCATTGTCTCATTATTTTAGATGGTTTCATCGAAGAAAATATTCAAGGGTCATGAGGAGTATTAGTACGCATTTAAAGATAACAGCTGCACTACGTCAGCTAACATACGGTTATATACCGGATACTTTGGATGACTATCTGCAAATGTCTGAACGAGTTGGTCGAGAATCTCTACTAAACTTTACAAAATCATTGATTTGTATGCGAATGACTACTTGAGGAGCCTACGTTGCATGACATTCAACGTTTGCACGAAGGTCATGAAACGATTCATGATTTTCTGGGCATGCTGAGTAGCATAGATTGTATGCACTTGGCATGAGCAAAATGTCCACTTTCGTAGAGAGGCCAATATATGCGAGGCAATCACAGTCACCCAACTATCATGCTTGAAGTCGTTGCCTCGCATGATAATCAGATTTGGCATGTGTATTTTGGTGTGACGGGCTCAAACAACGACTTAATTGTGTTAAACACTAGTGATTTATTCAACGTAATTGAATCGAAAGGTGTGAGCCTCGTGTAAGAAGAACAAGGGAGCTACGTGATAGAGAAGTGCACGAAATCTTACGATCCGATTTGGTTGCACATTTATGGTCTATTCGAGATTAAATGTAATTCTATGAATTTTTTACGTAATCTAGTTTATTTTATGAATAAATATAATTTTAATTTGTGTTATGAATTTTACTTCAGTATTTTATTTTATTATATATTTATTTCAATAAAAAACAATAACTAATAATAAAAGTATATTAAAAATTTAATTAAAAAATCAAAATAAAAAATGAACACCGAAATGGACACTGAAATAGATACCGTGGATACCTCAACTCACGTCTTTGTCAGTCAATTTCGAGGTTCATTTTGGACATCTAAATAGACATTGAAAATTGAACACGGACACCTCGTGCTCCAAGACCCACAACTAAACCTTTTGGGACAGTTGTCAAAGCAGCAGTTGTGGTGTTGTGTGGGCAAACTAAAAAACTTACAACGAGGCCCATACTAATCACATTTGGCTTTCATTTATTTAAATAATATTATTTTACTCAACTATCAATTATATTTTACCATATCACTAACAACACTCTACAACATCACAACACAATATTTACTACAACGTCACCTCCGTCCTCCAATAAAACCACGTCAGCATAAATCACCTCCACAACACAACAGCAATAATATTTTGCATAACAAATGGTTAAAACTTAAAATTTTATGACGACAAGTTGTAAACTTATTTATTAACTATTAGGTATTTTCAAGTATATAAAATCATACGTATCTCATAATGAAAATAATGCTAGTGATAATGAAATGAAAATTAGGTGAATTACAGAAAACCATGAAAGATTCCATAAATAATTTTCTACTCTTTATTGTTTATTTTTATGTTAAATTCTATATTTTTCCGAATTGTTGAATATTTATTTAATATTAAAACAATAGTATGTCCCTCAAATATTATATATATATATATATATATATATATATATATATATATATATATATATATATATATATATATATATATATATATATATATATACACACTAGGTTTTTGAGCCCATGCGTTGCACGAGTGTGTAAAAAACCGTGTAAAAAATGTAATTTGCAGTTCATATTAGTATGTAAATAGCGATACTAAAAATAGAAAAAGTATAAGAATTAGTTAAGAGCTCGTGGTGTTAACAAATTTTAAAAATTATTTTGAGTTTAAGAATCCGTGCTGTAAACAAATTTTGAAAGTTGTTTTGAGTTTAAGAGCCCGTGGTGTTAAAAGATTTTAAAAGTTATTTTGAGTTTAAGAGCTCATGGTGTTGACAGATTGTAAAAGTGGTTTTGGGTAGTGTTAGTAACTTAATGTTTAAATTTTTTTTCTCACCATCAATATCTTTTTGATTATATATACATTAAAAATTTATCATGGAACGTAATATTAGTAACGTCTAAGTTATATTATTTGAGAATTATTATATACAATTATTTTTTGAATAAAAGTGTAATCCGCGAGTTTAATTTTAGAAAAGTTTGTGACGACCCGGAAATTTCCGACGAAATTTAAACTTAATCTTTATATAATTCTGACTTGATAAGCAATGAATTTTAATAAATCTTGAACCTCCGAAAAGAGTTTTACACAAGCTTTTGGTCACCCTTTTATTCCGATGATTCACGAACGTCATAACTTGATTTAATTGTTTAATTGTTTATTTATTGTGTATATATATATGGATTTATATATATTTAACTTGAAAATATGATAATTAAATATCTCATTAAGTATATTAACAAAGTATTATATATATATTTTCATACTACTAATTTAAAGAGTTTTCAAACAATATATATATTACTATTTAAACGACGTAATTAACTTATGTTAAAATGTATTTACATATAATGTATTACGAGTGTAAATACATCCTTACAAGTATTGAATACACTTTATAATATACCAATACAAATAAAGGATAGCTATACTCGTATTTTCGTTCAATTTCCTCAAGAATTCTACTCGCATTCATACGACATTTTTACCCGTATTATACACAGCTTCTAGAAGTATTTACTATTGGTATATACCAATAGAAATCTGCAATTATTTGTGTAATATGTCATCCATGACCTAATCAATTTAATATGTCATGCATGACTTAATACAATTTAACTTATCTTAGATATTTTTACTAAAAGCCAAAATTATAAGCTTATAAATAAGGACTATTTTAACTCATTTTTACTCCACATTTTCTTAAACTAAAAACACACACTTGAATGCTCTCATATCATACTTTAATCTTAGCAACTTTCCTCTTCATAATCAAGGTAAAATACTTCTCAAAATCCTTGTTCAATTCCTTGTATAGTTGCTATCTTATTATACTTATAAAACTTGTAAAAACTAGAACTTGTTTTGGTGAACACCAAACTTGTTTGAAAAACTAATCTAATATTTCTAACTTAACTCTAATAATACTTATTTATATGTATTATGATGTTATATTGTCATAACCCGACCTTAACCATAAGGACGAATACAATAACATATGATTTCATCGCGAGGTATTGACCTCTATATGCGACATTTTTCAAAAACTGCATTCGTTTTTACAATACAAACCATAGCTTTTATTACAAATACAAGGTTTAAACAACTTAATAATGATTATCGTTTAGCGATAATCTTAGACTTACAAACTTTACATGTGATAATAACAATACGACCTCCAACATATTTTACATTACAAATCCTCCGATATGCAGTTTTATTTTTGACACAAATATGCATACTCAAGATCTTGCTTAAATTCAACATGTTACAGAGGAAGCTTTTAGTTATCACCTGAGAATAAACATGCTTAAAACGTCAACATAAAGTTGGTGAGATATAGGTTTAATGCCGGCAGCGTTATAAATATAGACCACAAGATTTCATATATAAAAGTTTTAATAAAAATATTCTAAGTTGTTGAGCACTTGATAACCATACTTAACATTTAATCAACGTCGCATATTCCCTTTATTATGAAATCTTACTACACCGTACCAAGTGTAGTCACCGAAACAAAGTACTGTGCAACCGTTGAATACTAGTCGTCCAGTCCGGTTGGGGTTGTCAGGCCCGATAGATCTATCAACAGGATTCGCGTTTACAATACCTCATGTAAATAATAGTTACCAAGTTACAGGGAAGTATGCCAGTGGTGCAACTCAACGTAGAATATATATTTTTAATCACTTGTGTACATAACGTAAATCAAAAAATGCATGTATTCTCATCCCGAAATATTTAGAGTTTAAAAGTGAGACTATATACTCACTTTTGCCTTGAAGGTATTTATCACGACTTGGTCTCCGATAGATATCACGAACCTAACCATATATATAATATATCAACATATTTTCTTTTTAAGTAATCGTTATATATATATATATACTTTTAATACTTTTAATATTTTCTTAGTCCGTAGTTAGCAGTCCGATGTTAGTGGTCCACAATTAGTTGCTCAATAAAATAAATAAAGACCCCATCGTATTCGTATTGATCAGAATTAATCTTGACCCATGGTACCATGTTTTCAAATGACGTGTTGCGTACATAAAGTACCGTGTTGTCAAATGACGTGTTGCGCACAATCATGAGGTCTTATGATTAATCTTCTCGTGTTGTTTACTGGTGGTCCTGAAATATATAAAATCAAATCATAAGTAAATATATATGAAATATCATATTAATTAGAAATATATGATTAATTTAATTTTTCTCCAAATATTTTCGTAGCTAAACTAGCTTCGCATACCCGATCTTGTTTTAGTCGTAGTTTCTTCATTAAAACTCCGTTTTTGTTGGTTCAACTTGTCACTTCCTTGGATCGAGTCAAATTTTAAGAATATGAACTGAAAATACCTTAGGTTATATTCGAAATCACAGGTTATATGTCAAACTTTGGTGAAACTTATGAAAGTGATCATTTTCCATCATAAAAACAACATTTAATGATCATTTTTCTAAAAATACTTACACTTTGAGTTAAACCATGAAATTTTTATGTGTTAACATATTCATAATAAATATCATTTTTTCAGAATATGAACTTCCAATTCAAAGCTTAAGATGGTTTTTAATTATCCAACCCAAAACAGTCCCCGGTTGCACTCCGACGACGTAGATTCAGTTTTTAAGGTGTTCTTTGCAAAACCAAGTTATATCTTGTTAAGTTAGCATATCATTATGATATATTACAGGTCTTGAAGTGTTTTAAAAGTCAAGTTAGAAGGATCTATTTAGTTTGCGAACAAGTTTGAAATCATTCAAACTATGTTCTTGTTGTTAAAATTTTATATCACAAAATAAGATAGCTATATGAATATGAATTGAATAAGATTATGAATAAGGTTACTACCTCAAGTTACTTGGACAAAGTTACTGTAAGAGATGAGAAAAATCCTAGAATCAAAAGAGTGGTGGAGTTGGATTGAAAGGTTGGAAGTAAACTTGTTTACTTGGAAGGATTTTTGAAGTGTTCTTGAATGGATTTTCTTATGATGATTAAGAGTTTTTTTTGAAGCTAGATCTTCATGGTTATTTGCTGAGATTGTGAAGAACACTTAAGGTTCCTAAGAGTGTGTTTTTGGTTAGAGAAAATGTGTAGTAAAAATGAAAATGGAATGGAGTATAAATGGTGGTGAAAAGATGTATAAATTTGTAATATTGTGCAAAAGTCTTGTAATATGCCAAATTGATTAATCATGCATGCTAAGATCCAAAATTGGCTGACTCATGGCTGCTAATAAAGTGATTGTGATGTGTATATACCAATAGTAAATACGTATAGAAGCTGGGTATGATACGGGTACATATACCCTAGATATACGTATAAAAATCTTGAGAAAACGGAACGAGGATTCAAATATAGCTATCTTTTGTAAATATACTTATATTTTTTTATGTATATAAATATTTTAAAAGTGATAAAATACATATCTATACGATACATGTATAAGCATTATAAGTTTTAAGTATTTAAGTCGAAGAACGTCACATATAGTTATTGTTTTGAAAACTTAAGTTAGTAGTCTCAAAATATACTTATAACTCATTGTTATTAGTACACAATGAGATGTTAAAACATTCTTAGATCATGTTAAATATATAAAAATACATATATATACACAAACGTATAATTATCGTATGTTATATAGTTCGTGATATCATCGGTCAAATTGGACGGTCAAACGTTGTGTAAAACTCTTTTCAAAAACATAAGTCTCAACAATTTAGATTGCTTATCATGTTGATAAGGTTTAATTTATGTAAATATTAATCTTATAAGTGTAAAATGATCGGAAAAATCCGGGTCGTTACAGTACCTACCCGTTAAATAAATTTCGTCCCGAAATTTTAAAGTTGTACCTATTTTGCGTTCTCGGGAAACAAATGTGGGTACTTTTGTTTCATCTGATCCTCTCATTCCCAAGTAAACTCAGGAACTCTTCGAGCATTCCAACGAACCTTAACGATTTGTATGTTGCTCTGCTTGAGCCGTTTAACTTCACGGTCCATGATTTCGACTGGTTCTTCTATGAATTGTAGTTTCTCATCGACTTGGATTTCTTCAAGAGGAATGGTGAGATCTTTCTTTGCAAGACATTTATTGAGGTTTGAGACGTGAAATGAATTATGTACTCCGGCGAGTTGTTGTGGTAACTCGAGTCGATAGGCTACCGGTCCGATGCGTTCGATGATCTTGAACGGGCCTACATACCTTAGGTTCAGTTTACCCCTTTTTCCAAAACGTATTACACCTTTCCAAGGTGACACCTTTAGCATAACCATGTCACCGATTTGAAACTCTAATGGTTTCCTTCGGACATCCGCGTAGCTCTTTTGGCGACTACGGGCTGTTTTCAATCTCTCATTGATTTGTACTATCTTCTCAGTCGTTTCGTGTATGATCTCGGGACCAGTTAATTGTCGATCTCCTACTTCATTCCAACAGATAAGGGATCTACACTTCCTTCCATACAGTGCTTCAAATGGTGCAGCTTTAATGCTCGCATGATAACTGTTATTATACGAGAATTCTGCTAATGGTAGATACTTATCCCATCCATTTCCAAAATCAATCACACATGCCCTGAGCATGTCTTCAAGAGTCTGAATTGTTCTTTCACTCTGCCCGTCAGTTTGTGGATGATATGCGGTGCTCATATCCAAACGAGTTCCCAGGGCCTCCTGTAGTGATTGCCAAAACTTTGATGTAAATCTACTATCACGATCGGATATAATGGAAATAGGTATTCCATGCCTTGAAACAATTTCCTTTATGTATAATCGTAATAGTTTCTCCATTCTATCTGTTTCCTTTATAGGCAAGAAATGTGCAGATTTGGTGAGACGATCAACTATTACCCAAATGGTGTCATAACCCCAGTCAGTCTTAGGTAACTTTGTGATGAAATCCATGGTAATACCATCCCATTTCCATTCTGGGATTTCTGGTTGTTGAAGTAACCCTGACGGCTTCTGGTGTTCTGCTTTGACTTTGGAACAAGTTAAACATTCCCCAACATATGTTGCAACATCTGTCTTTAAATTAGGCCACCAATAATGCGTCTTAAGATCTTGATACATCTTTCCAACTCCAGGATGTATCGAGTATCTTGTCTTATGTGCCTCGTTCAATATCAACTTCCTTAATCCACCCAACTTTGGTACCCAAATACGGTTTGCAAAATATCGAATTTCGTCTTCCCGTATAACGAGTTGTTTCCCATACTTCTTCATTATTTCATTTCCTATGTTTTCTTTAGTAAGAGCTTCTCGTTGAGCCTCTTTGATTTGTGAGTTGAGATTCATGCGAATTTTTATGTTCATCGCTCGTACTCGAATTGGTTCCCGTTCCTTTCTGCTTAGAGCGTCGGCCACTACATTCGCTTTCCCGGGATGATATCGAATCTCACAATCATAGTCGTTTATTAGCTCGACCCACCTACGTTGCCTCATGTTCAGCTGTTTCTGATCAAAAATATGTTGAAGGCTTTTATGATCAGTAAACACAGTGCATTTAACCCCATATAAATAGTGTCTCCATATCTTCAATGCAAACACTACTGCTCCCAATTCTAAATCATGCGTCGTATAATTCCGCTCGTGAATCTTCAATTGTCGAGATGCGTATGATATAACTTTCTTCCGTTGCATAAGGACGCAACCAAAACCTTGTCGCGAAGCGTCACAATATATCTCAAAATCATCGTCCCCTTCAGGTAACGATAAAATAGGTGCTGTAGTCAACTTCTTCTTCAGTAATTGAAATGCACTTTCCTGCTCAGAAGTCCATTCGTACTTCTTCCCTTTTTGCGTTAACGCTGTTAATGGTTTAGCTATTCGTAAAAAATCTTGAATAAACCTTCTATAATAACCAGCTAAACCCAAAAATTGGCGTATCTGCGTTGGTGTCTTAGGAGTCTCCCATTTTTCAATGGCCTCAATTTTAGCTGGATCAACCTGAATTCCTTTGCTACTAACAACGTGGCCAAGAAATTGCACTTCTTTCAACCAAAATGCACACTTAGAAAATTTGGCGTATAACTGTTCTTTTCTTAACAATTCTAATACTAACCTTAAATGCTGCTCATGCTCTTACTCACTCTTGGAATAGATAAGAATATCGTCAATGAAAACGATAACAAACTTATCTAAATACGAACTACAAACTTGATTCATGAGGTCCATGAATACAGCTGGTGCATTAGTCAACCCAAACGGCATAACCAAAAATTCGTAATGACCATAACGTGTCCGAAAAGCAGTTTTCGGAATATCTTCTTCTTTGACACGTAATTGATGATAGCCCGATCTTAAGTCGATTTTCGAGTACACACATGATCCTTGCAGTTGATCAAATAAGTCGTCAATTCTCGGTAGTGGATACCGATTCTTGATAGTTAACTTATTTAATTCACGATAATCTATACACATGATAATGCTAAAAACGAACATATATTTCATAGCATTATTCCTCAAGAAAGACAAGCTTTTAGTTGCAATTGTTCTATTTACAAGTGATATTCGTTTAAATAATAAAAGGTGAAGACAAAAGACAGATTCGACGATTTGAAGACGCAAACGACCAAAAAGCTCAAAAGAACAAAAGACAATCAAAAAGGTTCCAATTATTGATAAGAAACGTCTCGAAATCACAAGAGTACAAGATTCAAAACGCAAAGTACAAGATATTAAATTGTACGCGAGGACGTTCGAAAATCCGGAACCGGGACTAGAGTCAACTCTTAACGCTCGACGCAACGGACTAAAAATTACAAGTTAACTATGTATATAAATATAATATAATATATAATTAATTATATTAATTATATATATATTATATATATATATTAAAACTGTCGGCAGCCAGAAACTCCAAGGGTGTGAATTGAAAATACCTCTCCGCGACTCGCGGAGTTTGAAGGGCTTTTTGCCGCGAGTCGCGGAGCCCCAAATTTCACTTCTGGCTATAAAGCCAACCGAATTCTGATCGAATTAAACATCTTTTTTCTCAATCTCTCTCAATATATACGTAATATATATTTATATTTATAATTTATATTTTAATTTTAATTATAATTCTAATAATAAGGGTATGTTAGCGAATGTTGTAAGGGTGTAAGTCGAAATTCTGTCCGTGTAACGCTACTCTATTTTTAATCATTGTAAGTTATGTTCAACCTTTTTACATTAATGTCTCGTAGCTAAGTTATTATTATGCTTGTTTAAAACGAAGTAATCATGATGTTGGGCTAATTACTAAAATTGGGTAATTGGGCTTTGTACCATAATTGGGGTTTGGACAAAAGAACGACACTTGTGGAAACTAGGCTATGGGCTATTAATGGGCTTTATATTTGTTTAACTAAATGAAAGTTTGTTAATGTTAATATAAAGATTTACAATTGGGCGTCCCTATAAATTACCATATACACTCGATCGGACACGATGGGCGGGGTATTTATATGTACGAATAATCGTTCATTTAACCGGACACGGGAATGGATTAATAGCCACTAGAATAATTAAAACAGGGGTGAAATTACATTCAAGGGTAATTGGTGTAATTGTTAACAAAGTAGTAAAACTTTGGTTTACACGCAGTCGATAACCTGGTGTATTCATTAAACAAAGTATTAAAACCTTGTTACAATTCGAATCCCCAATTAGTTGGAATATTTATCTTCGGGTATAATAATAATTTGACAAGGACACTTGCAATTTATATTTATGACTGATGGACTGTTATGGACAAAAACCAGACGGACATATTGAATAATCCAGGACAAAGGACAATTAACCCATGGGCATAAAATTAAAATCAACACGTCAAACATCATGATTACGGAAGTTTAAATAAGCATAATTCTTTTATTTCATATTTAATTTCCTTTATTTTATATTTAATTGCACTTTTAATTATCGCACTTTTATTTATTGTTATTTTATTTAATCGCACTTTTAATTATCGTACCTTTTAATTATCGTAATTTTATTTTATCGCATTTTTATTATTCGCAATTTCATTATCGTTATTTACTTTACGCTTTAATTTAAAGTCTTGTATTTATTTTATATTTTACATTAGGTTTTAACTGCGACTAAAAGTTTTAAAATCGACAAACCGGTCATTAAACGGTAAAAACCCCCCTTTATAATAATAATATTACTTATATATATATTTGTATTTTTATAAAAGTAAACTAATATAGCGTTGAGCTTTGTTTAAAGATTTCCCTGTGGAACGAACCGGACTTACTAAAAACTACACTACTGTACGATTAGGTACACTGCCTATAAGTGTTGTAGCAAGGTTTAAGTATATCCATTCTATAAATAAATAAATATCTTGTGTAAAATTGTATCGTATTTAATAGTATTTTCTGCTAAAATTTAATAGTATTTTATACCCCTCTGCTCTGACATCAACACATCCTAAAAGATCCATCTTTCTTCTTGACGAATAAAATCGGAGCTCCCCACGGTGAAGTACTTGGTCGTATGAATCCACGGTCCAGTAATTCTTTTAACTGACTCTGAAGTTCTTTTAACTCAGATGGTGCAAGTCTATATGGAGCACGAGCCACTGGTGCAGCTCCTGGTACTAGATCTATTTGAAATTCTACAGATCTAAATGGAGGTAATCCCGGCAACTCTTCCGGAAAGACTTCAGGAAAATCTCTTGCCACAGGCACACCATTGATGCTCTTCACTTTTTCCTTCGTTTCGAATTTATTAACATGTGCTAAGATAGCATAACACCCTTTCTTCAAGCACTTTTGAGCTTTCAAATAACTAATGAGTTTTAGCTTTGAGTTACCCTTCTCTCCATAAATCATTACTGGCGTTTTATCCTTACGAGGAATGCGAATTGCCTTCTTGGCACACACAACTTCAGCTCCTATTTTGGACATCCAGTCCATGCCGACTATTACATCAAAACTTCCTAATTCTACGGGTATCAAATCAATCTTAAATATTTCTCCGGCTAAATTTATTTTACAATCACGGTAAATTTTATCGGCTTTAATTAGTTTACCATTAGCTAACTCAATCATGTACTTAGCATCTAGAGGTAATGATGAACAATTCAATTTAGCGTAAAAGTCTCTACTCACATAACTTCTATCAGCACCAGTATCAAATATAATAGATGCGGATAAGTTATTAATGGTAAACGTACCCGTAACAAGCTCCGGGTCTTCACACGCCTCTCTAGCATTAATAACAAATGCTCTTCCACGTGCAGATCCATTATTCTTCTCTGGATTCGGACACTGGCTCTTATAATGACCCTATTTCCCACACCCATAACAGGTAACAGTGGCCAAGGCAGTTCTATTTGCATTAGTGGCAGGAGTCTTGGTGCCATTTGTATTTGTAACAGGAATCCGACAATCTTCAGCAAGATGACCCCTTCGATTACAATTTTCGCACACCACATTACAATAACCAGAGTGATGTTTGTGGCATCTGTTACATAAAGGATTTCATCCTTTGTAACCTGAGTTCGAACCGCTACCCGCACCTTGCGTGGTTTCTTGTTTCTTATTGGATTGTTGATGATTACCTTCCCACTTTCTTTTGTTTCCCGATGTCTTGACATCGGTGTTCTTATCTAGAATAATCTGGTCCATCAACTCGTTCGCCATGGTGATGGCTTCATGAATAGTCTTGGGTTTCGACGCTGTAACATTTGCTTTGACATTTTTAGGCAAACCATCTTTGTACAGTTCTATCTTTCGTTCTTCGGTTGGTACCAATTCGGGACATAGCAAAGCTAATTCCATGAATCGCTGATTGTAGTTGGTGAGTTCAGTACCAACAACTTTCAGGCTTCGTAATTTAGCTTCCAACTTCCTAACCTCATTCCTTGGACAATACTCGTTGATTAGCATTGTTTTGAATTCTTCCCAGGGAGTATCATAAGCTACATCTCCTCCTACGGCCTTCACATAGTTTTTCCACCATGTGAGTGCACTATCTTGTAAGGTGTACGATGCATACTTGGTCATGTCCTTCTCAATACAACCACTGATTTTAAACACAGACTCAATCTTTTCGATCCACCGGGTTAAACCGACTGGTCCTTCTGTTCCACTGAATGATGAGGGCTTGCAACCTTGAAAAGTTTTGTAAGTACATCCCACACGAGGATTTGGGTTAACTGCAGCACCTCTCGCGGCCTCGACCCATAATATTCTGTCGTCCACTCGCTGATTGATGAGTTCCTCGATTTCTTGTTCCGTCATTTGGTTCAATCGCGCCATAATCTTCAATAAGAATGAAAAAAAATAATTATTCACATGGAATATTATAGATGTAGTATGTATTTACAGTATATCGTAGCTTATTAATAATATGAACCATTTATTATTATAAAAGCCTTTTCTTCTTATTAGCATTTTATAATTATATCTAAGGTAGTACCTACCCGTTAAAGTTCATATTTAATAGCTTAGTACAGAAATCAATTACTATCACCCAAATAATACTCAACCATGGAAAATTATTGCATTTCACACTTCACTATTTTACATATGCTTATCTTACATTAAACATTAAGCAAACCACACTAGTAATATTATACAAAACGTTATATGATCCCATGGTTTAAAACAACAGCGCATCATTTAACCCAAAACGTTTATGTTCAAAGAAATTGCTTATAGGTTATCTTGACTGTCTCCCTGCGTTTTGGCGGAGGGGCTGAAGAAATGGATGCCGGGATAGAACTAATAGGAATAGCGGGAATAGGGGTGGAAGTGTCTGGTGGAGTTGGTGCCACAACATCCTCACTAAACTTGGGATTTGGATTTTCCAATTCAGTAGCCTTTCGTTTCTTTCCTCTTTCAAACTTGTCTTTCGTAATTTCCTGTATTTCTTCCTACTCAGGATCACTTTCCGGTTCCTCTTCAATTGATTCATCCGAAAATTTTGAGTCTTCCCCAAAGGTATCGTTTTTATCATCGGACAGGTTAATGACTGGAACACCATCTGAAGATTCTGGTTCGGAGTCGCTGAATGTGATAACAAGTTCTAAGCCAGACATCTATTACATAACAACTAGCACGTTAGTACCACATAATATTTACATATTAATTTTTTTTTAACCAACAAGGATAAGCAATAGTTTTCGAAATCAAACACGGTCAAAGTCCAGACTCACTAATGCATCCTAACAAACTCGATAAGACACACTAATGCAAATTTTCTGGTTCTCTAAGACCAACGCTCTGATACCACATGTCATAACCCGACCTTAACCATAAGGACGAATACAATAACATATGATTTCATCGCGAGGTATTGACCTCTATATGTGACATTTTTCAAAAACTGCATTCGTTTTTACAATACAAACCATAGCTTTTATTACAAATACAAGGTTTAAACAACTTAATAATGATTATCGTTTAGCGATAATCTTAGACTTACAAACTTTACATGTGATAATAACAATACGACCTCTAACATATTTTACATTACAAATCCTCCGATATGCAGTTTTATTTTTGACACAAATATGCATACTCAAGATCTTGCTTAAATTCAACATGTTGCAGCAGAAGCTTTTAGTTATCACCTGAGAATAAACATGCTTAAAAGGTCAACATAAAGTTGGTGAGATATAGGTTTAATGCCGCCAGCGTTATAAATATAGACCACAAGATTTCATATATAAACGTTTTAATAAAAATATTCTAAGTTGTTGAGCACTTGATAACCATACTTAACATTTAATCAACGTCGCATATTCCCTTTATTATGAAATCTTACTACACCGTACCAAGTGTAGTCACCGAAATGAAGTACTGTGCAACCGTTGAATACTGGTAATCCAGTCCGGTTGGGGTTGTCAGGCCCGATAGATCTATCAACAGGATTCGCGTTTACAATACCTCATGTAAATAATAGTTACCAAGTTACAGGGAAGTATGCCAGTGGTACAACTCAACGTAGAATATATATTTTTAATCACTTGTGTCCATAACGTAAATCATAAAATGCATGTATTCTCATCCCGAAATATTTAGAGTTTAAAAGTGGGACTATATACTCACTTTTTCCTTGAAGGTATTTATCATGACTTGGTCTCCGATAGATATCACGAACCTAACCATATATATAATATATCAACATATTTTCTTTTTAAGTAATCGTTATATATATATATATATATATATATATATATATATATATATATATATATATATATATATATATATATATATATATATATATATATATATATATATATACTTTTAATACTTTTAATATTTTCTTAGTCCGTAGTTAGCAGTCCGATGTTAGTGGTCCACAATTAGTTCCTCAATAAAATAAATAAAGACCCCATCGTATTCGTATTGATCAGAATTAATCTTGACCCATGGTACCATGTTGTCAAATGACGTGTTGCGTACATAAAGTACCGTGTTGTCAAATGACGTGTTGCGTACAATCATGAGGTCTTATGATTAATCTTCTCGTGTTGTTTACGGGTGGTCCTGAAATATATAAAATTAAATCATAAGTAAATATATATGAAATATCATATTAATTAGAAATATATGATTAATTTAATTTTTCTCCAAATATTTTCGTAGCTAAACTAGCTTCGCATACCCGATCTTGTTTTAGTCGTAGTTTCTTCATTACAGCTCCGTTTTTATTGGTTCAACTTGCCACTTCCTTGGATCGAGTCAAATTTTAAAAATATGAACTGAAAATACCTTAGGTTGTATTCAAAATCACAGGTTATAGGTCAAACTTTGGTGAAACTTATGAAAGTGATCATTTTCCATCATAAAAACAACATTTAATGATCATTTTTCTAAAAATACTTACACTTTGAGTTAAACCATGAAATTTTTATGTGTTAACATATTCATAAGAAATATCATTTTTCCAGAATATGAACTTCCAATTCAAAGCTTAAGATGGTTTTTAATTATCCAACCCAAAACAGCCCCCGGTTGCACTCCGACGACGTAGATTCAGTTTTTAAGGTGTTCTTTGTAAAACCAAGTTATATCTTGTTAAGTTAGCATATCATTATGATATATTACAGGTCTTGAAGTGTTTTAAAAGTCAAGTTAGAAGGATCTATTTAGTTTGCGAACAAGTTTGAAATCATTCAAACTATGTTCTTGTTGTTAAAATTTTATACCACAAAATAAGATAGCTATATGAATATGAATTGAATATGATTATGAATAAGGTTAATACCTCAAGTTACTTGGACAAAGTTACTATAAGAGATGAGAAAAATCCTAGAATCAAAAGAGTGGTGGAGTTGGATTGAAAGGTTGGAAGTAAACTTGTTTACTTGGAAGGATTTTTGAAGTGTTCTTGAATGGATTTTCTTATGATGATTAAGGGTTGTTTTTGAAGCTAGATCTTCATGGTTATTTGCTGAGATTGTGAAGAACACTTAAGGTTCCTAATAGTGTGTTTTTGGTTAGAGAAAATGTGTAGTAAAAATGAAAATGGAATGGAGTATAAATGGTGGTGAAAAGATGTATAAATTTGTAATATTGTGCAAAAGTCTTGTAATATTCCAAATTGATTAATCATGCATGCTAAGATCCAAAATTGGCTGACTCATGGCTGCTAATAAAGTGATTGTGATGTGTATATACCAATAGTAAATACGTATAGAAGCTGGGTATGATACGGGTACATATACCCTAGATATACGTATAAAAATCTTGAGAAAACGGAACGAGGATTCAAATATAGCTATCTTTTGTAAATATAATTATATTGTTTTATGTATATAAATCCTTTAAAAGTGATAAAATACATATCTATACGATACATGTATAAGCATTATAAGTTTTAAGTATTTAAGTCGAAGAACGTCACATATAGTTATCGTTTTGAAAACTTAAGTTAGTAGTCTCAAAATATACTTATAACTCATTGTTATTAGTACACAATGAGATGTTAAAACATTCTTAGATCATGTTAAATATATAAAAATACATATATATACACAAACGTATAATTATCGTATGTTATATAGTTCGTGATATCATCGGTCAAATTGGACGGTCAAACGTTGTGTAAAACTCTTTTCAAAAACATAAGTCTCAACAATTTAGATTGCTTATCATGTTGGTAAGGTTTAATTTATGTAAATATTAATCTTATAAGTGTAAAACGATCGGAAAAATCCGGGTCGTTACATATATGTAACATCCCCTTTTTTTCCCGTACATATTTAAAGGTACAAACTTAATTATTAGCACGATTATATCTTGTTCGTTTATGTGATTAAATGAGCCATAGTGTTAGTTTATGAGTTGGTGCATGTATGTGAGTATATATATATATGCATATATATATATTTGAGAATAGATGTGTGAACGTGTATATGTACATGTCGCGATGTAGTTGAGTCGTGCGGGACTTAAGGTTGAAGCTTAGGCGTGCATAGGAAGAGTGAATGAGGTGTGCTAGTTGTTTGAACCATCGTTTTGTGTTAAATGGTCGAAGTGACCAGGCTCAGGCAAACACCGAGTCGCGACGGGCGGGACAGCGCCGCGACAAACAAAGCAAACCTGGATCAGGGATTGGGTTAAGAAGGGCCTATTTTCCCTTTATGTGTCGCGCCGCGACGATTGAGGCCGCGCCGCGACAGTTCTGCTGAACTGGTGTCGAACATAGCTCATTTTAAGGGGCAAAATGGTAAATTGATATATAGATTTGATGGGGGCATTAACTCTCCACCACATATCCATTTATTTCATTTCCTTTTCTATTTTCTTTCCAATTTCTCTCCTAAAACCCACTTAGTTTAATCTTGAGATTTGGAGTTGGAGATTTGTGAATCAAACCTAGGAGCGAGAATTAAAGTTTTTCTCCTTGTTACTAGCTACAAGAAGATAGTTTTGGTAAGTTCTAACTTTATGTTTTAAGTTTTAATTGGTTAATGGCTAG
Organism: Rutidosis leptorrhynchoides; assembly: GCF_046630445.1. Classification (NCBI taxonomy): domain Eukaryota; kingdom Viridiplantae; phylum Streptophyta; class Magnoliopsida; order Asterales; family Asteraceae; genus Rutidosis; species Rutidosis leptorrhynchoides. The sequence goes on from NC_092333.1 coordinate 175,102,925, forward strand.
GGTTTGGGTTACTAGAGATTTGTATGACCCATTTGAGGGTAAAATGGGTGAATTTGGGTTATGTTGTTGTAATGAAACCCTAATAGCCACTATTTAGGGTTTTGGCCTTGTGATCTGAGGTTGTAAGTGTCAATTGGTGTTGTTAGTCACTAATGTACTTTAAGATTTATGAAAGAAGTGTAAATGGGTAAGTTTGACTTGATTGTGAGTCTAAGTAATATAAAATGGGTCAAAATGTACTAGTTGACCTAATTAGATGAAATGGGTATGGATTACCCTAAGTTTTGTGTTAATTGAAGTTAATAGACTTTAATTCACTAGTCTTAGTGATTAAAGTCGAGTCTTGGCCATTTATGGGCGATTGTGAGTAGTTGAGTTATTTAATGCAAATTGGGTCATTAAATGCTCAAGTGGGAGTATTGTGGTTAATCCCACTAGTTGTGAAATTGATTGTGCACTTAATGATTTAGGTACATTGCGTTGAAGCTTGGAAGTGCTAAATCATCATCCTTGTGACAAGGTGAGTGGAATAATTATACGTTCATGTATATGGCGTGTTTATTTGTGAATGTTATGGTATGAACCATGTGCCGGTAGTGCCATAACATGTATGTGATGGTTATAGGATGTGAACCACGTGCCGGTAGCATCGAGTGTGAACCACGTGCCGGTAGCACTATAAAATGAGGCGTGAACCACGTGCCGGTAGCGTCAAAGTGTGAACCATGTGCCGGTAGCACTATAAAAGAGTGAGACTCAAATGCGTATGGTGTGAACCACGTGCCGGTAGCACCATAACGTTATGGTTAACCATATTGTGTTGTGATCGTTTAGCATTATATATATATATATATATATATATATATATATATATATATATATATATATATATATATATATATATATATATATATATATATATATATGGTGTTGAGTATATGCTAATGAGATTTTGTGTCAATGTACGACTTGTTGGTATTTCGGGTATGATTGACTTGCTATGTGAGTTACATGTTCGTACGAGGTATTTGGTAATTGTGATTGCAAGAAGATGGGTTATATATATGTATGTATAATTATTGCATTCACTAAGCCTTGCTTACCCTCTCGTTGTTTACCATTTTATAGGTTCCGGCTTGGATAAGGGTAAGGGCATACATTTGGACTAGTGGTCTCCCGCTTATGTTGTCCGGGGGTGCTTTTGGTGTTAGCTTTGTGAAGTGGCCTAACGTTTTGGGTAGTTTAGCCCCAAACCATGCTTGAGTGTTGTTTGGATTATAAACTATCATTTTAGTAGGTTAAACTTGTATTAAACTTAATTAATGGCCTTCGTGCCTTTTGTAAACATTTAAATTGTTGTACATTTAAATGGAACTTGTGGAATGGTTTGCATATTTAATTGGCGCGTAAATGTGTATTATAAAAAAATTTTATCGTATGGAATACGGGTTGGGTTGTTTCAAGTGGTATCAGAGCATGGTCTAAGGGATTTAGGTGACTTGAGATAGGTGCCTAGACTTGGACTTTATTGTGTGAGCGCTTTATGCGGGACTTGTAGGACTTTGGGTCTAATCGGGAATTGTTAGTGCTTTGGTTTATGTGAACTAACCTGGTGCTAATTGTTTTGTGTTGTGTTTAGCAATCACCAAGCAAGACGGACGTTGTACTAGCAAGTTAATGCGACGTTCTCGCGTAACAACGATTATCTACCGTTGTTACGGGTTCAAATCGTGTCAAACAAACGATGTACGACGATTGTTGAGCAAGATGAGGTAGTGTGGTGTATATGTATATACATATGTGTTAAGTCCTTTCATTTTGTTGCTTAATGTACTTCGTTTTATAGAATGAAGATGAGAAATGGACACGACACCAATGACAGAAGTACGAGTGAGGATGTTGAGCTCACGGCCAAGGTTGAGGCCATCTTTAAAAGGCTAAAGAAGGATTTTCTTGACGATGTCCGAAAGGTCTTCCAAGAGTCGGTTGATGGACAAGTGACCGAAATGATAAATGAACGAATGAAAGCCGTAATAGAGGAGGCTTTGGAAGCTAGAAACATTTATCCTCAAGGCGAAGGGGGTGAAGGTAATGGTGGGGGTGGAAGGCGGGACTTCCACTACAAGAATTTCAAGGATACTCAACCTCTGATGTTTAATGGGGTGAGGGATCCATTGAAAAGCACTTGTTGGATTTCTGATATCGAGGGAGCGTTCCGTACCGCGGAGTGTCCTGCCGAGAAGAAGACGAGGTATGGGTCTAGCATGTTACGTGAAGAAGGCAAGTTGTGGTGGGACGATAAAATCAATTTATATGGTGAATTGCAATGTATGAGCTTGACATGGGAGGAGTTTAAGAAGGAATTTTTCCAAGAATATCGAACTTCTTCCGACCTTGATAGAATCCGGGACGAGTTGCATCATTTGCAACAAGGTTTAATGGACTTGGTTACTCTCAAGTCTACCTTTTTGGGAAAGACTCGTTTTTGCTCGGAATATGTTGGTGACGATCACAAGCTAATGAAAGATTTCTACCGTACCTTGAACGATGAGTTAAAGGGTAAGATTAGTAGGGGAATGGCTAAGACTTTTGAAGAACTATTCGAGTTGGCTCGGGGTTTTGAACCGGAGGTTTCGAGGAAGAGTGATTTCACTTTTTCAAAGAGAAAGTTTGAAGGTTCGAGCCATTCGAACTTTTCAAATAAAAAGAACAAGAAAGGCTCCGAAAGCTTAAATAGTGTGAAGAAGGGTGCTTCCGGGGGTTTCGGGCCCACGTGTTTTAATTGTAAACAAAGGGGACACATGGCCCGTGATTGTACCAATGGCCCGAACAAATTTACTTGCTATAATTGTGGTAAGGAAGGGCACAAGAAGCCGGAATGTCCCGAGTTGAATAATGATCATGTTAAGAAATTGGAAAGAGCGGCGGGCACGGCTAGGGGTCACAACTATTTGATGACGAATGATGAAGCTAAGCAATCCAACGAAGTTGTCTCAGGTACTTTTATGGTTAACTCTAATCCGGCAAGGATTTTATTTGATAGCGGTGCAAATTGTCGTTTGTGTCTCCAGAATTTGTGCCTAAACTTGATAGACCGTTAGCTAAGTTAAGTCGTCCGGTAGAAGTCGAAATAGCGGACGGCAAGACGGTGCTAGTGGTTGATGTGTGTAAGAATTGTGATGTCGTTTTTGGTGCCGAAAACTTTAAAATTGATCTCATCCCTATGACTTTGGGCGATTTTGATATCGTTGTTGGTATAGATTGGCTCGATCGAAATAGAGCCGATATTGCATGCCATGAAAAGTTTATACGTGTGAAGACCCCAAGTGGGGGAGAGTTGATTATTCATGGCGATAGACGAAGAAGACTTGTGTCGACATGTTCTTTTGCACGGGCACGTCGTTTTCTTGTTAGTGGTGGCTTGGCTTTTCTTGCCCATGTTGTTGATACTCGTGATGAGCCACCACCTATTCGTGAAATTCCGGTGGTTAGGGAATTCGAAGACGTTTTTCCGGACGAGTTACCGGGTGTTCCGGCGAAAAGACAAGTTGAATTTTGTATTGAGTTGGTTCCGGGAGCTACTCCCATTGCTAAAACTCCTTATCGTTTAGCACCAACGGAAATGCAAGAGTTGTTAAATCAAACCCAAGAGTTGCTTGAGAAGGGTTTTATTCGACCGAGTGCTTCGCCGTGGGGCGCTCCGGTTTTATTCGTGAAAAAGAAGGATGGTAGTATGCGGATGTGCATCGATTACCGGGAATTGAATAAAGTGACGATCAAGAATGGTTATCCATTGCCTCGGATTGACGATTTGTTTAACCAACTTCAAGGTGCGACGTATTTCTCTAAGATCGACCTACGGTCCGGCTATCACCAAATGCGGGTCCGTGAGGAAGATATTGAGAAAACGGCTTTTCGAACGCGTTATAGGCATTTCGAGTTTGTAGTTATGCCTTTTGGTCTTACAAATGCACCGGCGGCATTCATGGATCTTATGAACCAAGTGTGCCAACCTATGTTGGACAAGTCGGTGATTGTGTTCATTGACGACATACTAGTCTACTCGAAAAGTACGAACGAGCATGAACGTCATTTGCATGAAGTATTGAAGATGTTATGAAAGGAGAAGTTATATGCTAAGTTCTCCAAATGTGAATTTTGGCTAAGGGAGGTTCAATTCCTTGGCCACATTGTGAACAAAGACGGTATTCAAGTAGATCCGGGGAAGATAGAGACGGTGAAGAGTTGGAGACAACCGACTACGCCTACGGAGGTCCGAAGTTTCCTCAGATTGGGCGGTTATTATCGTCGGTTTATCCAAGACTTTTCTAAAATCGCTTCTTCATTGACGAAATTGACGAGGAAGAATGCGAGGTTTGTTTGGGAGAACGAGCAAGAAATTGCTTTTCAATTGTTAAAGGAGAAATTATGTCAAGCTCCGGTGTTAGTTTTGCCGGAAGGGGTGGAAGACATGACGGTTTATTGTGATGCTTCGTTAAATGGACTCGGGTGTGTTCTAATGCAAAGAGGTAAAGTCATCGCTTATGCCTCTCGACAATTAAAGGAACACGAGACGAGATATCCGACTCATGATCTTGAGTTGGCGGCGGTTGTGCATGCGTTGAAAATTTGGCGCCATTAGTTGTATGGTGTCAAGTGTACGATTTATTCGGATCATAAGAGTTTGAAACATCTCTTTAATCAACGAGATTTGAATTATCGTCAACGTAGGTGGATGGATGTGGTAAAAGACTATGATTGTGAGATACTCTATCATCCGGGCAAGGAGAATGTGGTCGCGGATGCGTTAAGTCGAAAGAGTCATCACCCAGCGTTACGATTGGGATTGTTACATATGATTATTACTAACGATTTTCTTGAAAAACTCGGCGTGATTCAAATAGAGGCTTACGTTCACAACAAGCATGCGAAGCGAATTGTGGGACAATCGGAGTTCATTACTATGGGCTCGCGGGGTTTGTTGTCGTTTCAAGGAAGAGTGTGGGTGCCTAAGATGGAAGATATGTTACATGCGTGCATTATCGATTTTGGTGGTAGTTGGGACGAGCAATTACCTTTGGTGGAATTCTCATACAATAATAGTTATCATACTAGTATTGGAATGCTACCTTATGAGATGCTTTATGGGCGTAGGTGTCGAACCCCGATTTGTTGGAGTGAAGTGGGACAAAAGGAAATCGGGAGTACCGATTTGGTTTTAGAGACGAAAAGCAAGATTGATGTGATTCGAGAGCATTTGAAAAAGGCTCAAGATAGGCAAAAGTCGTATGCCGAAAAATGTAGACGAATGATCGAATTTCAAGAAAGTGACATGGTGATGCTTAAGGTTTCGCCATGGAAAGGTATTATTCGATTCCGAAAACGAGGAAAGTTAGCTCCTCGGTTTATTAGGCCGTTTAAGGTTTTAGCTCGTGTTGGTGAAGTCGCGTATCGTTTGGAATTACCCGAAGAGCTTGCGGGGATCCATAATACATTTCATGTTTCCCACCTCCGTAAGTGTCTTGCGGATGATTCATCTTGGGTGCCATTAGACGAGATTGAGCTAAATAATAAGTTAGAGTATATCGAGGAACCGATTTCCATACTTGATGAGAAGGTCAAAAGATTGAGACATAAAGAGGTAAGGACTTTTAAAGTTCAATGGCGTCATAGTAAGGGTTCCGAGTTCACTTGGGAGCCCGAAGAGTTTGTGTTGGTTTATCTTCCTTCTTGTCATGCGGCTTGGATCGCGAGGACGCGCTCCGATTCAAGTGGGGGAGAGTTGTAACATCCCGTTTTTTCCCCCGTACATATTTAAAGGTACAAACTTAATTATTAGCACGATTATATCTTGTTCGTTTATGTGATTAAATGAGCCATAGTGTTAGTTTATGAGTTAGTGCATGTATGTGAGTGTATATATATATATATATATATGTATATATATATATATATATATTTTAGAATACATGTGTGAACGTGTATATGTACGTGTCGCGATGGAGTTGAGTCGTGCGGGACTTAAGGTTGAAGCTTAGGCGTGCATAGGAAGAGTGAATGAGGTGTGCTAGTTGTGTGAACCATCGTTTTGTGTTAAATGGTCGAAGTGACCAGGCTCAGGCAAACGCCGCGCCGCGACAAACAAATCAAACCTGGATCAGGGATTGGGTTAAGAAGGGCCTATTTTCCCTTTATGTGTCGCGCCGCGACGATTGAGGCCGCGCCGCGACAGTTCTGCTGAACTGGTGTCGAACATAGCTCATTTTAAGGGATTTTAAGAGGCAAAATGGTAAATTGACATATGGATCTGATGGGGGCATTAACTCTCCACCACATATCCATTTATTTCATTTCCTTTTCTATTTTCTTTCCAATTTCTCTCCCAAAACCCACTTAGTTTAATCTTGAGATTTGGAGTTGGAGATTTGTGAATCAAACCTAGGAGCGAGAATTAAAGTTGTTCTCCATGTTACTAGCTACAAGAAGATAGTCTTGGTAAGTTCTAACTTTATGTTTTAAGTTTTAATTGGTTAATGGAAAGGGTTTGGGTTACTAGAGATTTGTATGACCCATTTGAGGGTAAAATGGGTGAGTTTGGGTTATGTTGTTGTAATGAAACCCTAATATCCACTATTTAGGGTTTTGGCCTTGTGATTTGAGGTTATAAGTGTCAATTGGTGTTGTTAGTCACTAATGCACTTTAAGATTTATGAAAGAAGTGTAAATGGGTAAGTTTGACTTGATTGTGAGTCTAAGTAATATAAAATGGGTCAAAATGTACTAGTTGACCTAATTAGATGAAATGGGTATGGATTACCCTAAGTTTTGTGTTAATTGAAGTTAATAGACTTTAATTCACTAGTCTTAGTGATTAAAGTCGAGTCTTGGCCATTTATGGGCGATTGTGAGTAGTTGAGTCATTTAATGCAAATTGGGCCATTAAATGCTCAAGTGGGAGTATTGTGGTTAATCCCACTAGTTGTGAAATTGATTGTGCACTTAATGATTTAGGTACATTGCGTTGAAGCTCGGAAGTGCTAAATCATCATCCTTGTGACAAGGTGAGTGGAATAATTATACGTTCATGTATATGGCGTGTTTATTTGTGAATGTTATTGTATGAACCATGTGCTAGTAGTTCCATAACATGTATGTGACAGTTATAGGATGTGAACCACGTGCCGGTAGCATCGAGTGTGAACCACGTGCCAGTAGCACTATAAAATGAGGCGTGAACCACGTGCCGGTAGAGTCAAGTGGCCTAACGTTTTGGGTAGTTTAGCCCCAAACCATGCTTGAGTGTCGTTTGGATTATAAACTATCATTTTAGTAGGTCAAACTTGTATTAAACTTAATTAATGGTCTTCGTGCCTTTTATAAACATTTAAATTGTTGTACATTTAAATGGAACTTGTGGAATGGTTTGCATATTTAATTGGCGCGTAAATGTGTATTATAAAAAAATTTTTATCGTATGGAATATGGGTTGGGTTGTTTCATTATATTAAGTTAATATAAGAACTTATAACTTGTACATATGAAGAAGACCTTGAAACTTAACATATATCCTTTAATCTCCATTCGCTAAAAAGCGGGCTGTTTTGGGTTGGGAATTAAAAACCTATCTTAGACTTTGAGTTTGAGGTTAAGACTTTGAAAATATGTTAATATATGTAAATAAGACTTCCCGTATTTGTTTCATGATTTTAGACAAAGTAGAAGTATTTTATCAAAAATCATATATTGGGTGGATGCCGGGACTTTTCCAAATCTGTCCACCGACACAAAAAGAGGGTAAAGCTCTAAAAATTACTACTTGGGATGAACTTTTCAAATTGGTTTTACTTCTTAATGAATCCATAGCAATTTGATTCACTTTAAACGGAGTTGTAATGAATATTTGGCGAGCAAAACAAAATCTGCTAAAACTAACGTTGTATGGATGAAATTTATATTATAAAAACTATATTAACCATATACTTGTTAACTTTTCCTATATACTATATATATTTGGACATGTTATCAGTAATATAACAAAATATTATAATCTTGGTTAATTCTGTGATTGTATATATGTATAATAATATTCTTGGTACGTCCTAACACAATAAGTATACAATACGTTTTGATAAATCCTAAGACAATACGTACACAATACGTCTTAGTTAATTCTAAGACAATACGTATACAATACGTCTCTGGGTTGATGCAAAGACAATACGTATACAATATGTCGTGGGGTAATTCTAAGATTATATATATATACCGATTATTGGACTGTTGGACTTTTCAGACTATTTTGGACTACTAACAAAGGACTACTAACATAAAATCTTAAAAATTGTTATATAAGTATTCTATGAACTTGCTTTATTTTATTCATATGTCGTATTATTATCTGAATCATTATTATTGTTATAGGTTCGTGAATCCAAGAACGACGGTCATATTTTTAATAAGTTGAAAACTTATTATTAATATACTTTTACTACTGTGAGTTTTCATAGCTCCCTTTTTAAATGCTTTTGCATTCTATATTTTTGGGCTGAGAATACATGCATATTTTATAACTGTTTTATGAAATTCGCACAAGTACTAAAACTAATTCTACGTGGGTTTAAACCAGAAATATCCCCTTAGCTTGGTAACTATAACTACTGGTGTATGACTGGTAGGCGCGAATCCTAAAGATAGATCTGTTGGGCCTGACAAACCCCATCCTGACTATGGGATGCTTTAGTACTTCGAGGTTTATATAACACACCTGATTCGGTGTACTTTCAGAGGGTAAAACATGAACGTTAAGGCTTGTTACTGGGTGCCTACAACTTATAGAATACTTTTATACACTTGCGAGTGTACATATATTTATAACTATGAAATCTTGTGGTCTATATTTATATCGATGATAAACCTATATATCTCACCAACCTTTGTGTTGACTGTTTACGCATGTTTATTCTCAGGTCCTTAAGAAAGTCTTCCGCTGTTGCATTATCTGAGCAAGCTGTGCATGGAGTCTCATACTTTTATTTAAATAAAGTGTTGAATTCAATAAAACCTTTGTCATGTATTATATTCGACTGTTACGTCACGTGTGTAGTATTTGGAAACCGATGTATTTTGGGGATTATTTCTTAAATAATCGTCCACTTGTTTAAAACATGCATTATGTATAATAATGATGTGCTTTTTATGAAACGAATGCAATATTTTCTAAAACGTATCATATAGAGGTCAAATACCTCGCTATGGGACCAATGAGAACGTACTGCGTTTATAGTAATATGGATGGGTCGTTTCAGTTGGTATCAGAGCGGTGGTCTTAGCGAACCATGTCTTGCATTAGTGTGTCTAACGGATAGTTATTAAGATGCATTAGTGAGTCTGGACTTCGGCCTTAACTGCATGTCAAAAGTTTTGCTTATCATTTCTAGTCGTAAATCATCTGCTTATCACCCTTAGAAAATTACATGCTTATCATTCTTAGTCTAGACACATCTTACTGCATTGATTGCATAAATAGTGTATAGACAAAGTTTATATTTTAGCGTATATGCTAATTCATATCTTAGCATATATGTTACTGTAAACTTTGCCTAACATATTTCGTAAATTCCTCTGTAATCTATGAAATCTTTTGCTCTATATATATAGATATTCTATGTAATTAGAATACCATCCGATAGCCGTAAATCATTTCATATCGAAAAATTCTTTATTCAATCGTACGAAATGGAACTCTCCACTAGTTCAAGTCCCTCGAATTCCGATATGGAATTTCACTCGAGCTCCGAAAGCAGTGTGACCGGAATAGATCAACCAATTAGCCATCATCTATTTTGGATGAATTGGAGATGGGTTCGTAGTCTACTTAATCATTGGAGACAAGAAGAAGGTGATCCCTTCCATCCACCACATTTCCCTCTTGGTGAAGAACATGAGGCACTTACCGGCGAACCCGTTCGTAACACCATTTTCTCTCTCCTTTCCAGGATATGCCGCAACGAGTATAATATTACTAATATTATTGAGGCTATCCGACCTTTACTCCGTATCTTTCATGGTGAATTATTTAGTAAAAAAAAAATTACTGTTATGAAAAGCAAAACTTCATTAGAAAGTGCATCCTACATCATTTCATTCCCTTTATAAAGCTCTTGACCTCTCTTTTTATTCAAGAAACTTTAAACATCTTCTTTCACAATACAAAACAAAAGAAATTCTCATCATCTATACTCACATCAAACCACTACCAGCACCAGCAGCAGCGTTACCAACAACATCACAAGCCTCAAAATTGCAAGCCGCATTACGAGCATCAACATCATACGCACCGCAGGCATTGAGGGATACCAACAATAATGAGTGATGAAGTATTAATTCATTATTTCATTTACGTTGAAGAAATATTCCGCGGCGATTATGTAATCTCTAAAGTATTAGTGAATATTCATTTCTAGTTCCAACCGTAAACCAAATGAGATTAATATAATATTAACTCATTAAATCCATATTACAACTAAAGAAAATATACATACATATATTTTCATAAAGACTGTGATAAAAATTCTTTTGTACAAAATATTACTTGTGAAATTTTATTTTAATGGGTAGGTAATACCCGAGAAATACTTAAGTTAACATTAATATGTTACATTGTACATTTTCAATGATGTTTCGACAATCGTTAATTATACTCTCTCCTTTCATAGCAATATACATTATTTCACAAAATTCAAGACAACCATTTTCCATACCAATTCAATTACATATTCTAATTTTGACAGATCAAAATCCAAGCCAAGATTTAAGAAGTGCCATCAATCTTAAATTCCTACATCCTTCAAAATCATACTTTAAATTCAAACTATACTAGAACATAACTTTCATTCACAGAACTCATAAAGATATTCGTATCATTCAAGATTCATGACGAATTCATTATACGGATATTGACGATGACAACCTGCATCTAAACCCTTCAAAATTCTTGAAAAGATCTCAACTAAGGAACAATTGAGAGAATAAACCAATCACACGATACATACGAAGAATATATGCATATAGATATGCATTCGGAGGACACTTGAACCTAAGCAAAGGTTCAACACGTATCCGTGTCAGATCCTTTAGCATTATTATTACCCAAAATAACTTTACAATCCCTTTTCAAAATAGCGAATTTTTTCACAGCTCCAAAAAGACAACTTCGACTTTTCATCCGGAGTAGCCTTATTATAACCTTGATATATACGTTGTCTTTTTGCCATCGTTACCGGGGAACCTTTTATATTCTACCATGTTAGTAGTAAGCTTACCAGCAACTTTATTGCTCTTTGACTTAAATCTCTCTGAAAGATCACTATAAAACCTTTTCATGTACTCATCTACATCTTGTAACAATAATTGTCATACCAAACCCCAGGAAGCATCAATAATTATTCTTGAATCTCATATCATTTCTGCATATACATATAACGTTATTTTCTGGAATTATAATTCTGAAATCCAAAATAGCACTTTAGCCTACGAATCAGTACTATGAAGTTTTGAAAAAGCTGAATGAAGCAGCAGAAACTGTAGACAACCGTAACAGTCAAAAGTTGATGATAAAGAATATTGTGTTAGCAAAGCACAGAAAAAGAGAAAGTTTTGAACTGGAAAACGGATTGAGCAAACCCTGAAGGAGGCTGTGGACAAATCACAAGGACTAAATCTGCCTTTAAAGAATCCAAATGATTCAGTGTCTGCTGAAGTCATTAACGAATACCTTGCTCCTGACTCTAAACCCTTGCAGACAATATTCTTCATCATCCTCTTATCTTAAATATTCTAAGATATCATCGTATCTTCCATTATAAATATCCTTCATATTTATGAAGATATTTTCATAACCATTCTTATCTGAAATCATTTATTCCTTCGCGTTATCTGTATCACATTATAAAGAAAACTGTTTTAGTTTCTAAATATCTTAACCTCTGCGTGTAAAGTATGAATGTTTTTGAAGTAATGTTGGGAACTGAAGCATGAGCTAGTATAATATAATGACACTTGATCAACGTGATTATATTACAGTAAGTCATGATGAGTTTCTAAATGGAACGTAATAATTCACAAACCATAACGTCATCATGTGCCATGTTACATGACTCTTACATTCAATCTAATCTCTAAACATATCAAGAACATATTCTATTGATAGTTCTATATTTTCCTTTGGATTCTGGTAATTTCACAAGTTAAATTGTGCTATTATAATTTCTCTCTTAGAGCATTAGCTATGTTAATTCCGAATTTTATATCTATGAATTCTAGACCATTATTCGCTTGACTTGTAGTCGGGAAAAGAAGACGGAAGCATGAAACTCCAAAATATAAGGAAAAATATAAGCACGAAGACAACGCAGAAATTACAAACCGTGTATATCGATGCGTATAGCAATATAAAGACACGAAAAAACTAAGAACACTATAAACCCAAGAGCATATTAGAAATTAACGGATTCCTCCGGTGGAAGATGAAAAAGAAGAATGACAGATGTGATAGTCAAGAATATATCAAGAATTAAAACTGGATGGAGCATATTGACGAATGTTTTAGAAGTACGAAGAAAGGAAGAAAGTTTAAAAGATGGGAGATGTGGAAATAAGGAAACGTAGGAGGTTGATTTATAGTAAAATATCCGACAGAGAAATCGAGACAGATTATTGCATTAAATCGAAGAGGATCATAATTTTCTTAATCGTCGAAGAATCATATCTTATAAAGATTATAAAGATTTTCTTTAATCCGGAGATCAACCGTGATGACGTCAAAAGATAAGACGAATCCCCATTTTCTCATTACGATAGCTTCACTCATACGTTTCGAGTAATCGAATTATTTTATCCATATTTCTCAATCATGATAAAACCCTATGAATCAAGTTATATTCCTCATAATAACATTCTTATTTTTAGCCATGACGACCTCGATCAAATTTCGGGACGAAATTTCTTTAACGGGTAGGTACTGTGACGACCCGGAAATTTCCGACCAAATTTAAACTTAATCTTTATATAATTCCGACTTGATAAGCAATGAATTTTAATAAATCTTGAACCTCTGAAAAGAGTTTTACACTAGCTTTTGGTCACCCTTTTATTCCGACGATTCACGAACGTCATAACTTGATTTAATTGTTTAATTGTTTAATTATTGTGTATATATATGGATTTATATATATTTAACTTGAAAATATGATAATTAAATATCTCATTAAGTATATTAACAAAGTATTATATATATATTTTCATACTACTAATTTAAAGAGTTTTCAAACAATATATATATTATTATTTAAATGACGTAATTAACTTATGTAAAATGTATTTATATATAATGTATTACGAGTGTATATACATCCTTACAAGTATTAAATACACTTTATAATATACCAATACATATAAAGTATAGCTATACTCGTATTTCCGTTCAATTTCCTCAAGAATTCTACTCGCATTCATACGGTATTTTTACCCGTATTATACACAGCTTCTAGAAGTATTTACTATTAGTATATACCAATAGAAATCTGCAATTATTTGTGTGATATGTCATCCATGACCTAATCAATTTAATATGTCATGTATGACTTATTACAATTTTACTTATCTTAGATATTTTCACTAAAAGCCAAAATTATAAGCTTATAAATAAGGACCATTTTAACTCATTTTTACTCCACATTTTCTTAAACTAAAAACACACACTTGAATGCTCTCATATCATACTTTAATCTCAGCAACTTTCCTCTTCATAATCAAGGTAAAATACTTCTCAAAATCCTTGTTCAATTCCTTGTATAGTTGCTATCTTATTATACTTATAAAACTTGTAAAAACTTGTAAAAACTAGAACTTGTTTTGGTGAACACCAAGCTTGTTTGAAAAACTAATCTAATCTTTCTAACTTAACTCTAATAACACTTATTTATATGTATTATGATGTTATATTAAGTTAATATAAGAACTTATAACTTATACATATGAAGAACACCTTGAAACTTAACATATATCCTTTAATATCCATTCGGTAAAAAGCGGGCTGTTTTGGGTTGGGAATTAAAAACCTATCTTAGACTTTGAGTTCAAGGCTAAGACTTTGGAAATATGTTAATATATGTAAATAAGACTTCCAGTATTTTTTCATGATTTTAGACAAAGTGGAAGTATTTTATCAAAAATCATATATTGGGTGGATGCCGGGACTTTTCCAAATCTGTCCACCGACACAAAAAGAGGGTAAAGCTCTAAAAATTACTACTTGGGATGAAATTATCGAATTGGTTTTGTAAAATTTACTTCTTAATGAATCCATATCAATTTTATTCACTTTAAACGGAGTTGTAATGAATATTTGGCGAGCAAAACAAAATCTGCTAAAATTAACGTTGTATGGACGAAATTTATATTATAAAAACTATATTAACCATATACTTGTTAACTTTTCCTATATCCTATATATATTTGGACATGTTATCAGTAGTATATCAAAATATTATAATCTTGGTTAATTCTGTGATTGTATATATGTATAATAATATTCTTGGTACGTCCTAACACAATAAGTATACAATACATTTTGATAAATCCTAGGACAATACGTACACAATACGTCCTAGTTAATTCTAAGACAATACGTATACAATACGTCTCTGGGTTGATGCAAAGACAATACGTATACAATACGTCGTGGGGTAATTCTAAGATTATATATATATATATATATATATATATATATATATATATATATATATATATATATATATACCGATTATTGGACTGTTGGACTTTTTGGACTATTTTGGACTACTAACAACGGACTACTAACATAAAATGTTAAAAATTATTATATAAGTATTCTATGAACTTGCTTTATTTTATTCATATGTCGTATTATTATCTGAATCGTTATTATTGTTATAGGTTCGTGAATCCAAGGATGACGGTCATATTTTTAATAAGTTGAAAACTTATTATTAATATACTTTTACTACTGTGAGTTTTCATATCTCCCTTTTTAAATGCTTTTGCATTATATATTTTTGGGCTGAGAATACATGCATATTTTATAATTGTTTTACGAAATACGCACAAGTACTAAAACTAATTCTACGTGGGTTTAACCAGAAATATCCCCTTAGCTTGGTAACTATAACTACTGGTGTATGACTGGTAGGCGCGAATCCTAAAGATAGATTTATTGGGCCTGACAAACCCCATCCTGACTATGAGATGCTTTAGTACTTCGAGGTTTATATAAACACCTAATTCGGTGTACTTTCAGAGGGTAAAACATGAACGTTAAGGCTTGTTACCAGGTGCCTACAACTTATAGAATACTTTTATACACTTGCGAGTGTACATATATTTATAACTATGAAATCTTGTCGTCTATATTTATATCGATGATAAACCTATATATCTCACCAACCTTTGTGTTGACTGTTTACGCATGTTTATTCTCAGGTCCTTAAGAAAGTCTTCCGCTGTTGTATTATCTGAGCAAGCTGTGCATGGAGTCTCATACTTTTATTTAAATAAAGTGTTGAATTCAATAAAACCTTTGTCATGTATTATATTCGACTGTTACGTCACGTGTGTAGTATTTGGAAACCGATGTATTTTTGGGATTATTTCTTAAATAATCGCCCACTTGTTTAAAACATGCATTATGTATAATAATGATGTGCTTTTTATGAAACGAATGCAATATTTTCTAAAACGTATCATATAGAGGTCAAATACCTCGCTATGGGACCAATGAGAACGTACTGCGTTTATAGTAATATGGACGGGTCGTTTCAAAGTTGTTATTCATTTCAGCAAAATAATGGTACGCGGGGGTCGTCATGTATAATTAATATTATAATAGTTATATTTGCGTGTTCATAGATATATTAAGGACGTAAATTGTAGATTCAAATAACTTCCATATTTATTGCTAAAAAGAAATGCTCCGTTAGTAGTACATCGAAGCTCCGTGTCGAACAGAATTTATTGTGTCTAGTTCGTAAAATTATTTCGAGTTGAACGTTGATGACAATGAAACCTAACTCGCGGTTAATAGAAAGATAAATCCGTTAAGAAAATTTGGTGGATTTTGTTTGGTGGGTAAAAAATAAAAAGAAATGTTGATTTGTAATTAAATTATAATTAATCTTTATATGGAAACATACACACATATACGATACGACTAACATTTAAAATAGAATAAGATAAATATACGTGTATCATATTAAATTTAAATATTAAATTAAAAAGGAATGTTTTTAACATACATAAATATACACGGCTATAGATCGACATTTTATAATAAATTTGTAATTAATTAATTTATTAATTTAATAATATATATAATAAAGATATATAGATATAATATATAGATACAAACATCCTAAAATAACTTTCAACCATAATCAAGAATAACTTTTTCGTTTATATATATGTATATGTGTGTGTGTGTGTGTATATATATATATATATATATATATATATATATATATATATATATATATATATATATATATATATATATATATATATATATATATAGTGGTAAGAACAAGGGGAAATAACCAATCGGGGAAGCGGGGGGAAGCAAATTTTATTTTTTTCGTTTTTTGAAAAAACTTTGTTCACGAACATTATAGATTGGATATAAATATGAACATTTAATAAAGACACTTTGTGATAAATTTTTTTATTTTGGTGAAAAAACGCTCGAAGAATTAATATATAACAATTATCGTGTTTTTCGAGTTTATTTTAAGGTTTAAATATTAGGGTTTAGAAATTTAGGGTTTAGATTTAGGATTTAGATTGAGTTTTTAAGACGAACGGTTTAGAGTTAAGGGTTAGGGTTTAAGGTTTTGGGTTTTGGGTTTTAGGTTTTGGGTTTAAGGACTAAACCCAAAACACTAAACCCTAAACTCTAAATCGGGCTAAATTTTGACAAAAAGTACTTCACAAAACATGAAAAAAAAACGTTAACATTCTTCACGATCAATATTATCTTGAATGTTATTTTTGTCGATCGTTTTCCTGCCTAAATAATAGCATTCATCACGAAATGTATTTTTTAAATGTTCATATTTTCGTGTGATCTTGATGTCTGAAAATTTTTTTCCAAAAAAATGAAAAAAAAAAATTTGCATCCCCCCGATCGGTTACTTCCACATTGATCCTGCCCCTATAGGTTTTTGAGCCCTGCGTTGCACGGGTGTCTAAAACATAATGAAAAAAATGTAATTTGCAGTTCATATTGGTATGTTATAGCGATACTAAAAAATATGAAATGTATAAGAATTATTTAAGAGCTCGTGGTGTTGACAAAATTTAAAATTTCTTTTGAGTTTAAGAGTCTGTGCTTTTGACAAATTTTAAAAGTGGTGTTAGTAACTTAATGTCTACAATTTTTGTAGTTCTCACCATAATATCTTAATGAAAATAAATTGAATTTTCAAATTTATTTGTATATATTTATTTTGAAATAAAATGAAACTCAAGCAAAAACTTTTTGATATATATATATATATATATATATATATATATATATATATATATATATATATATATATATATATATATATATATATATATATATATATATATATATATATATTGAGAAATATATAGTATGAAAGTTTTAATCTGTGGTGCAATGAGCTTAGAATGATGGTTAATCCAATTAATTAACCAAATATCATAGAAACTAATTAATTTAAAAAGTAGTATGAAAATCCAATTAATTAACCAATTAGCATAAAAAAATTCCGATTAATTACCCAAATAGTATAAAACTTGTATCATTGTGGGAGTGTGCTTTACACGTAGGTTTCCAGTCGGCCCCTTACTCCCACTCCTTTTTTAATATAAACTAGTGAAATGACCCGTGAAAATACGAGTTTGTTTAAACGAAACAGTTTAATGATATGTTTTACGTATTAAGTGAATGTAAATGTTAGAGTCATTTAGTTTATTGCCTCGTGAAACCACGGATTCTGACTAAGAAACTTGTCGTTGATTTTACAAACATAAAGTTCGCTCAAAGTTGAGTATTTATATTTATATTTTGAATAATAATAATAATAATAATAATAATAATAATAATTAATAATAATAAATGTCTTTTAAATTTTTTTAGAAAAATAAAATTACAATTTAGGAGAGATTTATATTTCCTTTTATAAAAGATTTCGTATTATTTTTTAAATTAAATTAATATATAATTATGACATCATTATTTATTATGAAAATTAAGCTTAACGATGATATCATCATTTTAGTGGTTTATTAGACTATATAAATAGATTTCTAATTTCTAATTTCTAGTTTCTAGTTTCTAATTTCTATACAGAATTAGATAGATAAGAATGTTTAATAATAAAATATTAGATAACTACTCCGTCCGTTCCAGTGTCTAACTCTCAAAGTTTTTCTTTTTAACTTTGACTATAAATATTTTTATTGTGTTATATTTTTTAATAAATTTATGTAAATCAAAATCGCATTATAAAGCCCAATCTATTCATACAAATTTTGTCAAATATTATATAACACAAATAAAGATATTTACGGTAAAAATTAATATAAAACGACTTTAAAAGTCAAATGTTGACATTTATAATGGGACAGATGGAGTAATTGATAATTAGTAAAAACGAGTGGGAACTGACCCCTACGTTGCTTGGGAAAATAGTTTCGAACAATACTTTAAATATTATTTTATAGTTTCTAATTACTACGGACTCTTGAATAGTTAATATACACTTTTTAATAAATTGAACGTAGAAAAATACATATATATACTAGATAAAAATTTATAGAAAAAGTTGAAACAAACAAAATTTATCAAAATAAAATAATTTTTTTAAAGAGCTATAAAAAGGAATTGAGAAAAATGGTTACTCGATAATATATATAAATATATATATATATATATATATATATATATATATATATATATATATATATATATATATATATATATATATATATATATATATATATATATATATATATATATATATATAAACACACACACATGGCTAAGCTTAAAACGACTAAGAATGGATAAGCAAAATTTTAAAGTTTTTTGCTTTTTTAAAAATTATCTTTTTAGGGTCTCTTAATATGCAGATTGAAAAAAACGCAAAAATTACAAAATCGTTAAAAAATCGTTGATGAATGATAATAATCGTGATGAATGATTAATTTGTCATTCATCTGAATAGTGATGAATAATTAATTTATCATTCATCACTATTTAGGTGAATGAAAAATTAATCATTCATCATCGATTTTTTAAAGTTTTCGAATATTTTTGGCTTATAACGTTTTCGAATGTTTTTGGCTTATAACAATATATATATATATATATATATATATATATATATATATATATATATATATATATATATATATATATATATATATATATATATATAATATACTCAAAATTTTAACCCACTTCCACCGCTAGACCCCTGTTATATGGTTAATAACTCAAAATACTGCATCTTCCATGAAGACCATGGGCACGATGTGAATAACTGCAGGGAGTTAAATATTGGGATGGAAGGAGTATATCTTTAAACAAATCTAAGTTTGTAACGTTTAATATTAGTAGTAACAATTGAATAATTGTAACTTTTATGACACTTATTTTTGTTCATAAATTTATAATTTATAGGTTATATGTATATCGATATGTAGATGTATATTCATATATTTTATAATTTTAATACGTATATATGGATGATAAATTGTTATTAATATCCGATCCACGAAATATTTTGATCATCCATATCTATATCCGTTATTTGTCAATTTGTGCAATCCGTATCCATTCTAGATTAGAACGCCTCCTAATATTCGGTGGTATTTGGTATTGGGATAGACAGAGATGCAAAGCAATCGATTTAGGGTTCTTAGAATGTGTAACCTCGTTAAGGAGGTTGAAACCCGTATATATACTGCATATCAGACACAGTCAGTCGACTGTGTTAGACAGTCGGTTGACTGAGTCACACAATCGGTCGAGTGTGTCAACACACTCGGTTGACTGTGTATGCAGTTTAATTATTGATATAATTAATATTAAAGCTCACACACACACACATAGTTAATCAATATTCACAAAGAAAATGTTATTACATGATCAAATGTATTAAAATGATACATGACTACGAACTAGGGGTTACATGCACTAACAATATGAAATATCCTTTGCCATCACTACTCAAAAGATAGACATTGAACTGTACAATGTTGAAATGGTATATTTAAATAGAATATCATATTCGTTCATTTTGAACCTTCTTGTAAGTTTCTAAATTATATTACTGTTAAAAATTATTGAATTGTAAGAAAACCTTCATGCCTGAAACGGAACCGACTCCGGATTGATCTTTGAAGTGAACACTTTCCTAATCGAATATTTCGACCCAATTAGCTACGGGTTACACGAAGTTTCGTTTGGGATAAGACAAAGACTAGATTGTTGTCTTGGCTAAAAGAAAACAATCAAAACAATTGCAGAGATTTATCTTCTAATTGTTTTAGTTGAAAGTGTGTATAAAAAGTCAAAAATCTGGAACCTTTTTCAAATACACAAAGAGTGTATTTATAATGGGTCAAAAGGTTTCTTGAAAAGTCACAACCTTTGATTCATACCCATTAGTGACTTAGAAGTTAATATTCATGTATTTAGACTTAAAATGGTCTAAAAATATATAAAAACGCAGTTTAAATGCCCTGGAACAACCCCAAAACGTTTGGGGTTCAAATGTGCCTTTTGGGTTGAAAAGACACCTTTTCAGCGAATCAATGTTAAGCCGTGCTGCGGGCCTAAGAGGCATGCCGCGAGGCTGAGAGCTGTGCCACGGGCTAACAAAGAACCATACTTTAAAACAGGCCAAAATCCCCGACCTTGAAATCGTGCCTTGAGCCGCCGCGGGTGGCGAGGCCGCGCCGCGGCCTAATGAAGCCTCCAACCATTTTGGTTTTAATAAAACCTCGACCCTCAAAACACCCTTTGAGCCACGCCGCGGGCTTCCTAGCCGCTCCGTGGCTTAACCCTGTGTCCAGCAACTCAATTTCGTGCTCATGGTTTTTCGGGCGTATGGCCTTTTCAAGTCGCGATTCGCATTCCTTAAGTTTCAAATGTTACTTCTAAGTTAAAAATGATACCTCAAACCACCTCACGTTTTACGAACGTGTACTTCACACTCTCCAAATTCGTGTAACGTATCAATGGTTCGAAAGCACTTCCAACATAGTAATCCAATCCCTAAAATGAATGTTGGATCATGCTAAAATCACCAGCAAATCCCCCCTATTTTAGTATGATCCTTGATTACTAAAGTACCAACAATTAGAAACTAATGCATAAGTTTAAATGTCACATGGATTGAATTTACACATAGTATATTACACGTGCAAGAATTCGAAAATTAGGGTGCTATAATATACATACTAGTTCCATATTCTCTTACAATACAAACTTGATACTATTAGGAGCCATGTGTCCCAATCCAATCGTGAACATATAGAAAACTAATTCCAGAACTTTCTTGAAGCGGCTCAACTTCTTGTCCACTTAGGTAGCTCTCTTCAATCTTGCTCCTACAATGCAATTTTTCAGGAGAACTATTAAGAAGTTATAAACTTCAACCTCACTTTATCTTGTAGGTCCGAACACATACCTTGGGATTATATGAAAAACATGTGTTCCAATCTTCTAAAAATAGGCTTTCCTCATTGAATTTAGCTCCTAGCGTTGTACTAGAAGGGAATTGGGTATTCCACTTTGAAAGATCTAGATGGACTTCAATCCCACACCAATAGCCGACTTGTGCACCGAGTCCTTGGCTAGTCCCTTGGTCAAGTGATCCGCCAGATTTTGTTCCGATATAACAAAATCAATGGAGATCACTCCATTCGTGATTAATTTACGTACCATGGAATGTCTAACACCCAAGTGTCTAGACTTACCATTATACATGTGACTATAAGCCTTAGCCACCGTTGAAGCACTATCTCAATGCATACCAATAGGAGGAATGGGCTTTGGCCACAAAGGAATTTCATATACCAAATTTCTTAACCACTCGGATTCATTACCCACCGCAGCCAATGCAACAAATTCTGACTCCATTGTCGAATTTGTAATACATGTTTGCTTTTTGGAAGCCCATGAAATTGCCCCTCCACCAAGTAGGAATATCCAACCAGTAGTAGAAGAATGATCTTCCATATTGGCTATCCAACTTGCATCAGAATAACCTTCTAGGATAGAAGGAAAGCCGTTATATGTGATACCAAAGTCCTTGAGTTGCTTCAAGTACTTAAATACTCTATTCACAGCTTGCCAATGGTGAGAACCTGGGTTACTAGTAAATCTACTCAATTTACCCAACGCATAGGCAATATCCGGTCTAGTGCAAGTCATTGCATACATTAGACATCCTATAGCACTCGAGTATTTAAGTTGATACATAGCCGAACTCGTATTGGGTAAGAGCTTAAGAGTAGGATCAATGGGAGTACTCACCGGGGAGGTATCCTCAAGATTGAGCTTCTTGAGAATCTTCTCAATATAATGAGATTGAGTTATTGCGATACCATTGTCTCCACGAATGATCCTTATCCCAAGAATCACATCCGCAACCCCCATATCCTTCATCGGAAACTTAGATGACAAAAATTGTTTGGTCTTATCAAATTGATCTTGGTTAGTGCCAAGGATCAACATGTCATCCACATATAAGCAAATAATCACACCGTTTCCCTTGTGATCAAATTTGCTATACACACACTTATCCGATTGGTTGATCATAAACCCATGAGACAAAATCACATCATCAAACTTTTGATGCCATTGCTTTGGTGCTTTCTTAAGTCCATATAAGGACTTAATTAACTTGCACACCTTCGTCTCTTGTCCCGGCATGACAAATCCTTCTGGTTGTCTCATGTACACCTCTCCATTAAATCACCGTTAAGAAAGGCGGTTCTTACATCCATTTGGTGAATAACAATATTGTGAATCGATGCAAGCGAAATCAACAATCTAATGCTGGTGATACGCGCAACCGGAGCATAGGTATCAAAATAGTCAATACCCTCCTTTTGCCTAAAACCTTGTATGACCAAACGTGCTTTAAACTTGTCAACCGATCCATCAACTTTCATCTTTCTTTTGAAGATCCACTTGTTGCCCAAAGATTTACAACCGGGAGGCAAATCGACTAGAACCCATGTATTATTTTCCATGATAGATTCTATCTTGTCACGAATTGCCTCTTTCCAAAAGGCAACGTCACGAGACCTCATGGCCTCATCATATTGTAAGACCCTGAATTTTATGCATCAGAAAGTGTTCCTGAAAGTGTCAGTAAATGTATGCATCAGAAACTGCCACTAAAAGTCAACCTAACACTTATGCATTTTCAGAATTTACATTAAAATCAGACAACTTCAGTCCCTGAACCTCAAAAACTGAATATATTCTGATTTGGAAAATGCCTTGGCGCCGCGCCGCGGGGGTATTAGCCGCGTCGCGGGTGACGCTCGATCATCACTCTTTCTTTTTAATTAGAAAATAAAAATGGGCATTTTGGTAATTTTACATTGGGGGACGGTTTTAGGCCACAAAAGACAGATTTGTGGACTCATTCACATCCACAATCTTATCCTTATCCTCTCTTCTTTATCCCCAAATTTTAGAGTGAGAAACAAGTGAGAGAAAGCTTGGATTTGTGAAGGCAGAAGCTTGTGTTCATCAAATTGAAGCTCATTTCTTGTATTGTGGTTATGCTAGCTTCATTTTCTTCAAGAGGTAAACCCTAATTAGGATTTAGTTATGTTAATTCGTTTATGATGCTAGGGTTTGTGTTAAAGTGTATGTAAACTCCATTTCTTGGTGATTTAAGGTTCATGGGTTAAGTTTTTGGGAAGAACCCTAACAATGGTGGATTTTGGGTTGGATGATGAAATTTATTAATTGATAATCGTGTTTGGTTATTGAAATCACTAGCTAGCTAGGTTGTTAGTGTTTAAGGGTGTAAACTTACAAGATTTGGTGTTTTGACATGAGATTTGGTCAAAATGAGTTTTAATGTTAAAAAGTGCAAGTACGTGTTTTATTGGCTAAACATTGTGTAAAATGTAGTATTGGAACCTAATCACTAGTTGATTGTGATTATGGTGTTTTGGGTGAGATTTGACTTAGTCAAAGTGGAAGTAAGTGCAGATGGGTCAAAATTGCACTTATGGTATTTTGGGTATAAGCTAGAGTGTTTAGCTTATTTGTTTGTGAATTACTTAGGTGATTTACATTTGAACGACTAGGAGCTCAAGCGAGATTGGCTTTTCAACTAACCGAGGTGAGTGGAATATTTATACGTGTATGTATATAAATTAGTTGCTTGCGTGCAACGTGGAAAGTGTTATTCGGTAGGATACGCTTTTCGTGAGCTACATTTGGGTTAGAAAATATAGTGAGTGATATCCAGATAGGTGGTGAGTGGTTAACGTATTTGACCTACCGCTCTTCATCGGCCACCATCGAGTTGAATGTCGACATTGTGTATATTGGTTTTGTGAATTTTATTAGCATTGTACGTTTGTTTATACTATTATGCCATTTGCTAATGATATGCGTCATTTTTGTAGGTGTATGCAAGTGATTGAATTATGTATGTATGCGTATAAGTATTGCGTTCACTAAACAATTAGCTTACCCTCTCGTTGTTTACATTTTTAGGTTCAAAAGCAGACGTGGCAAGGGTATGCTCGAGATTTAGATGATTTCACTTTTGTTGCTTGCTTGGATTACTTTTGGATTCGACCTAGGATTGGGTAGTTTATCCCCAAACATCATGCTCGTAGTTTGTTTGGAAATTAAAACTTAATGGGTCAAAATTATTACTTTTAAGATGTAAACGGGTTAATGTGATCCCGGGGTTTTGGAACTTATATTGTCGACTTAAAGTAAATAAAATTATGTATTATGATGTTTTAATCACGTCTTGGGTTGAATGTATTTTTCATGGTTTTAAAATGGGAGACTTGTGTTATTTAAAACAAAAGTGAAATGCTGAACCATAGTGGGACGCGCCGCGGCCAATTGGCAACGTGCCACGGTCTGTAGTGTAAAACGTGGACAATCTTTTTGCAACCTGGGGGAGTCTGGAATCAGATGTGAGGCGCGTCGTGCCCACAATTGCCGCGCCGCGGCTTATATAAAAAAATATATTTGTGTACGTTAATGGTTGGTTATCGGGTTGGGTCATTACAAGTGGTATCAGAGCATGGTCTAAGGGATTTAGGTGACTTGAGATAGGCGCCTAGACTTAGACTTTTTGTGTGTGCTAATATGCGGTACTTGTAGGATTGCGGGTCGGTTCGGGTTTTAGCTAGTGCCTTAGAGTATAGGTGAACTAGCTATGTGTTGATTATGTTACTACCAACCTAGTTGTTTTGTGTTGAACATCTAGCGAAATTGTTGTTGTATTTATGAGCTCGGCATGGCATGTGAGCATAATAGTGATTCGCGACCATTATTACGGTAGCAAACCAAGTTAAATGAGTAATGTACAACAAGTATTGAACTAGATGTGGGTAATGTTGGAAGAAGGGATTTTCCTTATAAGAATTTTAAAGAAGCCCAACCTCCCACGTTTGATGGTGAGAGAGATCCACTTAAAATTACTTGTTGGATCTCCGATATTGAAGGGGCTTTTCGAACAAGTGAGTGTCCTCTTGATAAGAAGATGAGGTACGGTAGTAGTATGTTGCGAGGCGATGCAAAGCTATGGTGGGATGCGAAGATTCGAGTTTATGGTGAGGAACAAAGTATGAGTTTGACTTGGGATGAGTTCAAGTCAGAGTTCTACAAGGAGTACCGAACTCCGGCCGATCTTTCGAGGCTAAAAGATGTGTTGCGTGCGTTGAAGCAAGGGTCTATGGATTTGAACATTCTCAAGTCCACTTTCTTGTCAAGGACCCAATTTTGCCCGGAGTATATTGGGAATGATCGAATGTTAATGGAAGACTTTTATCGAACTTTGAATGACGACTTAAGGAACAAAATTAGTAAGGGTTCGGTGGACTCATTTGAAAGGTTGTTTGAAATGGCGAAAGGTTTTGAGATGCTTGTCCCGAAGGAAGGTGGTTCCGATGTTAGTAAGCGAAAGATAGAAACTACGGTTCGTTTGAACAAGAAAAGTAAGAGCAATTCTGAGGGTATTGAAAGCGTGAAGAAGAGTGGCACAGGTGGTTTTATACCCACGTGTTATAATTGCGGACTACGGGGTCATTTTTCGCTTGAATGTACGAATGCGACTTCTAACAAGGTTACATGTTTTAAGTGTAGGAAGGATAGACACCGAAATTCGGAGTGTCCGAATTTGGTTGGTGATGCCAGGGTGCGCAACCATGTGATGATTAGTGACGATGCGTGAGAACCTGACAACGATGTTTCAGGTACTTTTCGGTTATTCTATTGAAACGTACTTATGAATTTGGTTTGATGCATTTTGTTAGTGCGTAGTGTAACGAATGGTAGCGTTTCTTATAGAATTACCCATGATGATGGTCAGGTTGACGGTCGAAGGGCATAAGACTTGGTGCTTCCAAGCATTCCTTAATGTTAAGTAAAAGATTTTTACCGAGCCATGGGAATGGGCTTTGGTGTTGTTTGGTAACACGTAGTCGCTTTTGTGTCGTAAATTGATGAATCGTAAGATTCGTCGGGTGTATATGACTTAAAGTCACTTTAGTTGTGGGATGGGTGACATCGGACGAATGGAACCCTCGAAATCAAGCATTTTGGTCTCGATGAATGTTGGTGGTGGATTCTATGTGACGCGATGTCAGGTACGTTTTTCATACCTGCAAGCGTAATATTCGACTCCGACGGTGTTGTGGTTGCATTGTACTTAGGGTTCCGGTGAGAAACTCTTAGGTGTCTATGTGACTTTGTAAAAGTGCCAAGCGGTAGCGATTGGATGGTTGCAAGAATAAAGATTGTGCAATTTGTGGTGAACTCTTCGTTTGAAGTGATGAAGGATAGGTTAAAATCCTTCGTATGCTCAAGGTTGGAGCAAAGTGTTGTGATAGGTCGGATGAACCTTATTAATGGAAAAGTCTACCTTACAGGTAGCAGTGTATGGATGTACAAGGTGCGTATTGGTGTTGGCTTATGTCGTTACTTAAATGACGCAAACGGGTGACGATGAGCTTCAACTTTTAGTGTTTGAAATGAATTCTTAAGAATTTGAGTACTACGACTGATGGAGAGATTGGTCACGTATTTCGAAGAATGGTGATTATCGCGGGATGATGTTATCTTGACGATGTGGCTATGGGGCGTAATTCCAAGTGGGGGAGTTGCATACCCACACGAAGAGTGTTAGTGTGAAATTTTGGATGATGCTCATGGTAAAGCTGGAGTTAGTATCAGGACCTAGATTGGTCGATTTGTGGTAGAGTACAATTTCGGTTAAATTGTATTTATTAGTTTGGATGTGAACTATTACTCGAGGTAGTAATGTGGTTAAGCTCATTAAGTGATAAATTGGCGGACTCAATGAGCAAGGTAAGGTCTCGTAGTTGAAGGATGGTGTGCCAATTTCTCTTTTAGAGAATTGTATTCTTGAACCTATGTGTGATATATGTTATGTCTTGTGCGATCGTGATAGCGGTGTTTGTGCATACGTATGATTCATGTGCAGGGATTTCCAAGTTGAATGGAATGATTCTAAGTATGTGTATATACTTAGCTTGTTGTATGTATTGTGGCAAGTGCTATCAAATTGTGAGGATTCACTTTTCATTAGCCACGGTTGGAGTGTGATAAGTAGTAAGTGTTATCCGTTAGGATTCACTTTTCGTTGGCTACTTATCGGAGTGTGACAAGCATTTTCCATTAGGATTCGCTTTTCTTCAACCATGTACGTATGAGGATGTGGGGCAAGTGGTATCCAATCGTGAGGATTCACTTTTCGTCGGCTCCATTGTTTTGTTTGTTGGCCATATTTGGTGTGTTGTTACTTTAGCAATGTACATGTTAAGGGTACGCTAAATGGATTGCTAGCTCGGTATGAGACTTGAAGTGTTAGCTTGTATATGTCGTGCGTTCTAGGCATGAATTCGTTCCGGTTTGGGAATGAAGCGAGACTTAGTACTCGGGTTTGGTAGATTTGGTAAATCGCGGATGACGATTTCTTTTGGAAAAGTAACTTTTTAAGTAAAGTCGCTTAAAAGAGTTGTGTGAAATCTTTGGATTGATGGAAATTGTTGGGGACATCGAGTTTGGGCGTATGTTAAAGGGCCATAGAGGGTGCGTCCAGTTTGTTAAGCAACGAGGATCACGGGGACGTGATCGAGTTTAAGTGGGGGAGAGTTGTAAGACCCTGAATTTTATGCATCAGAAAGTGTTCCTGAAAGTGTCAGTAAATGTGTGCATCAGAAACTGCCACTAAAAGTCAACCTAACACTTATGCATTTTCAGAATTTACAACAGAATCAGAATCAGACAACTTCAGTCCCTAAACCTCAAAAACTGAAAATATTCTGATTTAGAAAATGCCTTGGAGCCGCGCCACGGGTGACGCTCGATCAGCACTCTTTCTTTTTAATTAGAAGATAAAAATGGGCATTTTGGTAATTTCACATTGGGGACGGTTTTAGGCCACAAAAGGCAGATTTGTGAACTCATTCACATCCACAATCTTATCCTTATCCTCTCTTCTTCATCCCCAAATTTTAGAGTGAGAAACAAGTGAGAGAAAGCTTGGATTTGTG
Organism: Rutidosis leptorrhynchoides; assembly: GCF_046630445.1. NCBI lineage: Eukaryota > Viridiplantae > Streptophyta > Magnoliopsida > Asterales > Asteraceae > Rutidosis > Rutidosis leptorrhynchoides. The sequence goes on from NC_092333.1 coordinate 175,131,785, forward strand.
AAGGAGGAAGCTTGTGTTCATCAAATTGAAGCTCATTTCTTGTGTTATGGTTGTGCTAGCTTCATTTTCTTCAAGAGGTAAACCCTAATTCGGATTTAGTTGTGTTAATTTGTTTATGATGCTAGGGTTTGTGTTAAAGTGTATGTAAACCCCATTTCTTGGTGATTTAAGGTTCATGGGTTAAGTTTTTGGGAAGAACCCTAACAATGGTGGATTTTGGGTTGGATGATGAAATTGATTAATTGATAATCATGTTTGGTTGTTGAAATCACTAGCTAGCTAGGCTGTTAGTGTGTAAACTTGCAAGATTTGGTGTTTTGACTTGAGATTTGGTCAAAATGAGTTTTAATGTTAAAAAGTGCAAGTAAGTGTTTTATTGGCTAAACATTGTGTAAAATGTAGTATTGGAACCAAATCACTAGTTGATTGTGATTATGGTGTTTTGGGTGAGATTTGACTTAGTCAAAGTGGAAGTAAGTGCAAATGGGTCAAAATTGCACTTATGGTGTTTTGGGTATAAGCTAGAGTGTTTAGCTTATTTGTTTGTGAATTACATAGGTGATTTACATTTGGATGACTAGGAGCTCAAGCAGGATTGGCTTTTCAAGTAACCGAGGTGAGTGGAATATTTATACGTGTATGTATATAATTTGGTTGCTTGCGTGCAACGTAGCAACTGTTATTCGGTAGGATACGCTTTTCGTGTGCCACATTTCGGTTGGAAAATATAGTGAGTGATATCCATATGGATAGCTCTTCATTGGCTATACTTGGTTTGCGTTATGTGGCGAGTGATATCCGGACGGATTAACTCTTTGTTGGCCACAATTGGAGTTGAGGCATGTGGTGAGTGGTTAACGTTTGACCTACCGCTCTTCGTAGGCCACATGTGTGTTGGGGTAAGTGGTGAGTGTTATTCGTTAGGATACTCTCTTCTTTGGCCACTTATCGGAGGATGGTAAGTGTATATCGCGCGGTTTAACTTTTCGTCGGCCATCCTTGTGAATGAGGTAAGTGTTAACGTTTCGGTTACACTTTTCGTCGGCCTCTTGGTGCGTAGTGGTGAGTGGTTAATGTATTTGACATACCGCTCTTCGTCGGCCACATACGCGTTGCGTTGGGTGGTGAGTGGTTAACGTATTTGACCTACCGCTCTCCGTCGGCCACCATCGAGTCGAATGTCGACATTGTGTATATTGGGTTGTGTGAATTTTATTAGCATTGTACGCTTGTTTATACTATTATGCAATTTGCTAATGATATGCGTCATTTGTGTAGGTGTATGCAAGTGATTGAATTATGTATGTATGCGTATAACTATTGCGTTCACTAAGCAATTAGCTTACCCTCTCGTTGTTTACATTTTTAGGTTCAAAAGCGGACGTGGCAAGGGTATGCTCGAGATTTAGATGATTTCCCTTTTGTTGCTTGCTTGGATTACTTTTGGATTCGACCTAGAATTGGGTAGTTTATCCCCAAACATCATGCTCGTAGTTTGTTTGGAAATTAAAACTTAATGGGTCGAAATTACTACTTTTAAGATGTAAACGGGTTAATGTGATCCCGGGGTTTTGGAACTTATGTTGTTGACTTAAAGTAACTGAAATTATGTATTATGATGTTTTATTCACGTCTTGGGTTGAATGTATTTGTCAAGGTTTTAAAATGAGAGACTTGTGTTATTTAAAACAAAAGTGAAATGCTGAACAAGAGTGGGATGCGCCGCGGCCAATTGACAATGCGCCGCGGTCCGTAGTGTAAAACATGGACAGTCTTTTTGCAACTTGGGGGAGTCTGGATTCAGATGTGAGGCGCGCTGCGCCCACAATTGCCGCGCCGCGGCTTATATATAAAAAATATATATTTGTGTACGTTAATGGTTGGTTATTAGGTTGGGTCGTTACACATATGTCCTCGGATCCTCCTCAATATTGTAACTGATCAAACCAAAATCGTTACGTGTGATTAGATTTCGGGTTTGAGTGCTTAATTTGGGAAAAATAGTAAGTCGAATGTTTTAACTCCAATAATTGTGCAAACCCCGATTTGGAATCTGGATTCCAAGGGCGTAAAAAAATCGATTGAATTAGCCTTATTCGATCAGGATCGAATAAGCTAATATCTAAAAGTGAGGATTAATTCCAATGATGATCGGAGTACCGGCCAAAATTGGTATAACGACTGGAGTTATGTTACCGCGATTGATTTGGGCAGAGTAACATTAATGCATCTAGTGTTGTGCGAAACAAAAGATCTTTTTTATGTATTTATAGATGTTTAGGAGGGAATGGTGACATGGCACATGTCCCTTTCATGGTTGTAACAAACTTGGTCAATCCCGAGCGGTGATGTGGCACCTGTCCTTTTCGTAGGGAATACAGATCCTAACGAACTTCCCTAGATTTGCAGGCTGATGTGGCATGCAACTTCCTTGCATGCTCGTTCCGTTATCAGGTGATCATTCCAGGACAGAGCGTCTTTTCCGAGATAGTGCACTTTCTCCGAGATAGTGCACCTTCTCCTGGAGAACGTGCTTGTCCCGGGAGAATATCTTCGTGTCAGGTTGGAATGCCGTGATGGTACTGACGGCAAGTTGATTCCGATTAAGGCATCACGGTGCTCTCAGTCTAGCCGGGTGGGTCTTCGCCGAACACTTGGGAAGTGTTTCTTCACGGTTATGATTATGATGACTGGCTTCACAACGCTTGATTATGATTGTCATGACCAGCTGTATGGTGCCGGTTGTGTGTATGTCATCCGGGTTCTCGGTCTTGCCATTTGCCCGGCGTGGTAAAATTCCCGGGATGACGTCAGACGGATCTCGAGAAAAGAAGTGCGCGTTCCGGGACGCGTAGTACCATGTAGGATTTTTGCCGAGACGCTTGCCTATTTTTGAGACGATCATTATGTGTATCATTAAATCTCCCCAGTTTGACGGTGGTAGCTAGGACGGTTACCGTCGTCAAACTTTCGAGACAAGGCCACGCTTCCTGATTGGATGTGCATTTAATGTTTGTCAGTGTGAAAAGAAAGTTTCTGCAAATGCGCCTCCTTTTTATGCTTTTTTTCCTTTTATCGATGTCTTGTAATTGTATACCACTTTCGTCATTGCTTCTTGTTTCCTTTGTAGCTATAAATAGCCTTGCTTTTAACCTGAGTTTTTCACTTTTGTACTTCCAACTATTCTACATTTCTGTTCTTCAATACTACTTCACTTTTACAGATTCTCAGCCTTTGAAAGTTGCCTTTCGATGTTATGAACAACCTCTTTGCTTGGTTAATTATTGAAGTTGTTGTTGTTATTGATGCCCAAAGGACGGCGTTGCCGCTATTTGCTGAGTCATGTTACCCAAAACATTGGTGAGCATTTGTGTTTTTCTCTTCTTGTGCGACCTTCTTATTGTTGTTTTGTTTTGTTGTAGGCTTCGATTTGGATCTGAAGATTTGTTTCGAATCCTTGAATTTTTCCGAACGTCGATGGTCATTTGATGTGTCTCTTGTCATTCCGTTGGTTGCCGCGTTGTTGTGCCTCCCGGGTTTGAAGAATACGACACGTTCGTGCTCAGATATCTATGAGCTATGCGCATCTCTTGCGAACGAACATTTGTATTTGTGTCTCCAGTTGATTTTGAAACTGGAATTACTTCCCGTGGGGCTAACGGGCATGTTTCTGCCTTGCAACCATCCTGATACCGGCCGGGCCATGTTGGTGATCACTCGTTGAGAGCTTTTGATTTCTTTCAACGCATGTGCTCATTTTCACTCCCTTTGTTGGCGCGCCTATCAGATCATGTGCAAGGGTCTCGTCTTGGTCATATAGGATTTTTTTTTTATGTATTTGTGTTGCTAACATAGGCTGTTAGGGTTTGCAACTTCTATACATGTAGCTTTCATGCTGATTAATGAAATAAACTGCGTTTGTCTTTTGTCTTGAAATAAACTTCTATGAAGTATATTGGTGACGTATACGTTTGACGGACAGCTTTTACTTTTGTCGTTGTCTGTGCTGACATACTCTGTTTTGAGAGAATTTTTGTAACTGCAGAGTTATCCGTGAATTCCCTTGACTTTTGCTTTTGTGCTTTAAAACAAAAGCTCGCCGTGATATGCTTATATTTTTCCATGGTGCCTGACGGCTCTTGCGAATTTAATCTGGAAGATTTATTCGAGGGCGAATTTGGGCTTAACGGGAGGGGTGGGTTGTCCGATCGTTCTCCGAGTTTAATGTCAACTATGATGTCCATGGAGATGTCGTTTCTAGGGGGTTTTTTCCCCGATATGTTTGGATTTGTTTCCGCCCTATCTGTCGATAAAAATGTAAGCTGCTTGGGTCTGAGCTCTCGTAGCTTTTGCCCATTTTTCTTGTCAATTTTAATTAGGGGAAGCAGAATGTCACGACCCGGGAGTCTATTGCTTGGGATTTGCAAGTGACGTTGAAGGGTGCTTTCGGAGAGTCTGACCGTTTGTAGTCTAAGCTTCCATCTTTCTTGAAAAAGATGCATGGTTTCATCGTCTGTGACGGGGCTACCGGGTTCGTTCTTGTGGTGCCTTGTAGCTATCGGTACGTTTGTACGAACGCACTATCTCGGATTCGACTTTGTTCTTAATCCAGGGATCGCCAGTAAGGTCAGAGTGGATGCCTTTCAGGAGGTTCGTATGGCACAGGTAGCGGTGAATACCTGGTTTAAATATTGTAGGAATTTGTACACCAAGGAGAGTACGACGATCATCCATTTTTTAGAATTCAATTGTGTTATTCTATCGGGCAGTTGCGTTGCATCCGGGGCATGTATCGCAGATGTCGATTATTGTAACAGTTGTCTCGTTGTAGTTTGTGTACTTTTGGTGAAACTCGTAATGAATCTTGTATAGCTAATGAAATTTTTGATTTCAAGTATTTTGCATCGATTTTTCTTGAGTTGAACTAGTTCATATCTTCATATGTATGTCTAGAATACATTTGTGTTAGTTTTGGTGTGTACACAGTGCAGTCACGCGTGTTTATGCCATCTACTCATTGGCCGTTTATCAGTATAAACTTGTACCGACGAGGGCTAGACAATCACCTCTTAAGGGGGTACAAAATAACTAGTATGGGACTTATGTGGATGCCGGAATCCGTCTGCCGCTAACCGGTTATTAATACATGAACATCGTTTGTAAATAACGTACTGAACAAGTTATTATAAACGGTAAAATGCTTTTATTCATTCCTGAAAATGAAAAAACATACATAGATTCTTTATTGAAAAAGAAGACAAACATCAAGATAGCCGTTAGTTGAAGTGATCAGTTTCAGTCACGGTATCCATCTAAATTTCAGTGTAGCATCTAGCCACTTTTGTTTCCCTTAGCGGACGTTCCATCTCGGTTGGAGCTTCCACGACTTTCTGGCATGGAACGTTTTGATGCACGACTAAGGTGTTCAGTTGTTCCATGGTTATTGATAAATTGTTCTTCCCAGTACAGCCGATAGCGCCAGCTGGTACTCCCTTTTCCAGTCTTGTAAGAGTTAGTTGGGCTCTTCCCGTTAGAGTATGATGCTGAAGGGAGGTAACTTAGCCGTTTAAGCACTGACACACATTTTTCTTCCAAAATGTGCGGTGTCTTGCTTGCTTGTGTTCTTCGTGTGACTTGAGTACTGCCTCTTACCGGGAAAGGCTATCGGGTCGATTCGACTGTAGCCACACCTTTCCGGGTTGGAAATTTAAGCAACCCGTGAGCAGTGGAGGATATGGCGCTAAACTTTCTAAAGAACTTTCTTCCCAAGATCACGTTCGTGGTGGTCACAGATTTGACCACATAAAAGTCAATGACCTCATTACGGAGGTAGGGCTGTGTGACTACCGTCACCATTGCTTTGAGTCTTTATATGGATTATTCAGTAGATCCCGCAAATCCAGAGATAATGGCGTTGGAGTGCCTCATTTTTCTACCGACATATTTTGGGAGTTTAGAGGGCTTACAAGACATCAACCTCACTCCCAGTGTCAGTATACATTTCTTGGACACGAAAGCCGTCTATCAGGCCGTCAATCACCACAGGTTCTTCTCGAGCGTATCGTGTCGGTAACCTAGGGAATGTGATTGCCGCGTCTCTCCAGGGGTTGAGCTCATCTTTTTCGATACTAATCATGTTGATTACAACTTTGTCTTTCGCCTTCTCACGTTTCTTACCATCTTCCTTCTGCCAACTGAATGTTTTGTTGGGGTCGGCCTTCTTGAACTTCCGTCCTAACAACAAGTGATTGAGTTCGCCTCCTTTGATTTTGGCGATGATTTCGCGTATCAACACCTTGCATTCATCGGTGTCGTGGTCGTTGTCCTCATGGAACTCACAATACTTGTCTTACTTTTGGCCGTCACGCTTTTCCAGTGGTGCCGGAGGAGTAAACTTTGCTCTCACGGGTTCCGTTAACAGTATCTCCCTTAGAGTTTTGGAGAGGCTGTCAGATAATGCTAAAAACGAACATTTATTTCATAGCATTATCCCTCAAGAAAGACAAGCTTTTAGTTGCAATTATTCTATTTACAAGTGATATTCGTTTAAATAATAAAAGGTGAAGACAAAAGACAGATTCGACGAATTGAAGACGCAAACGACCAAAAAGCTCAAAAGTACAAAGTACAATCAAAGAGGTTCAAATTATTGATGAGAAACGTCTCAAAATTACAAGAGTACAAGAAGCAAAACGCAAAGTACAAGATATTAAATTGTACGCAAGGACGTTCAAAAATCCGAAACCGGGACCAGAGTCAACTCTCAACGCTCAACGCAACGGACTAAAAATTACAAGTCAACTATGCACATAAATATAATATAATATTTAAATAATTCTTAAAATTATTTATATATTATATTTATTTATTAAACCGTCGGCAAGAAGCAAACAAGCTTATGTGAGCTGGAAAAGCAGGCCATGCGATCGCATGGCCTGGCAGTTATAAAACCATGCGATCGCATGGCAGTAGGTATCAGGCCACATCTATAAATTTTGAGTGTTTTGGCTCAAATTAACATATCTTTTTCTCTATCTCTCTCACGTATACATGTGTATACGTGAGAGAGATAGAGACTGTAAAGCCCTGACTACTTATTGGGCGAAGAAGAAAAAAGTAGCTTTTTTGAATCGTTAGATGAAGTTGTGAGGAGTTGCCCCGCTGATCATCGATTACTTATTGGGGGAGACCTTAATGGACATATAGGAACGATTTCAGACGGATATGCGGGTGTCCATGGGGGCTTTGGGTACGGAGTTTGAAATGAAGAAGGACGCTCCATTCTCGAATTCGCTGTTGCCCACGATTTGGTTGTTGCAAACTCTTTCTTTAGGAAGACGGAAGCTCAGCTAGCAACCTTCCACAGTGGAGGTCATAGTACCCAGATTGATTATTTGCTGCTTCGCAAAGGGGACCTTAGGACCTGCAGAGACTGTAAAGCCCTGACTACCTGGACCTGTTCCACTCAACACAGACTTTTGGTCATGGACTTGGTTCCGTAGAGACAGGTTACTAGGAGAGGGAGACCCGTCCAACCTAGGATCCTTTGGAAGAATCTGAATGAAGAGAAAGCCGAAACTTTTAAAGCATCTATTTTGGAAAGAGTAGAGGCAGTAATGGATACTGTTACTCATGGGGATGCAGATCAGATGTGGAATAGTTTCGCATCAACTATTAGAGATGTCGCCAAGGAAACCTTAGGTGTAGCAGTAGGGACATCGAGAGGACACAAGTCTTGTAGAGAATCATGGTGGATTAGTGATGAGGTTCAAACCAAAGTTGCACTTAAGCAACTGAGGTTTAGGGAGCTCGTTACATGTCAGGACGGGACACGTGATGACAGAACTAGGGCAGAAGAAAGGTATAGAGAAGCTAAAAGAGAAGCTAAGAAGGCCATTGCTCGTGCAAAAGATAAAGCGTATGAAGTTTTGTATAGGAAACTAGACTCCAAAGAAGGAGCAAATGATATTTACAGGATTGCTAAAGCTAGGGAGCGTAGGAGGAGGGATATAGATAACATCAAGTTCATCAAGGATGAAGCCGGTCAAACCATAGTAAAGGAAGATGAAATTAGGAAAAGATGGGAAGGGTATTTCCAATCTCTTTTCGTGGGTGAAGGACCCGGGCGCCAAGAGGACCCGCAGGACTTGGGAATAGGACAATTCCAGAACAACAATTTATGTAGGAGAATCAGTCAGGAAGAAGTAAGATCGGCATTACGAAAGATGGGTAGAAACAAAGCTGTTGGACCAGACCAGATCCCAATAGAGGCGTGGCGGTGCCTAGGCGAGGATGGTGTCAGGTGGTTGACGTGTCTTTACAATAAGACGCTTAGAAGTTATAAAATGCCTACGGAATGGAGACTCAGCGAGATTATCCCCATTTACAAAAATAAAGGGGATGCCCAAATCTGTGGTAATTATAGAGGCATAAAATTACTTAGTCATACTATGAAGCTTTGGGAGAGAGTGATTGAGACTAGACTCCGACGCGAAACTACGGTTTCCGAAAACCAATTTGGTTTCATGCCAGGGCGCTCTTCGATGGAGGCAATTCATATTTTAAAAAGCGTTATGGAGAAGTATAGGGAGAAACAAAAGGGTCTAGAGATGGTCTTCTTAGATTTGGAAAAGGCCTATGATTGCGTACCGCGAAAGTTGATTTGGAAGACCCTTAACGTTAGGGGTATCACAAGTAGATATATTAGAACTATTATGGATATGTACGATGGGGCGAAGGCCTGCGTTTGGACGCCTGTGGGAAACACAGAGTATTTCCCGATAGAAGTAGGGTTGCACCAGGGATCGGCCCTTAGTCCTTTCCTTTTCGCTTTGATCCTCGATGAGCTGTATCGAGGAATACAAGAGAACATCCCTTGGTGTCTGATTTTTGCCGATGATATCGTGCTTGTATCGAAAACAAAGGATGAGCTTAATAGAAGGCTGGAACAATGGAGGGAGGCCATAGAACAAATTGGGCTACGGATCAGTAGACAAAAGACGGAATATCTTAGTTGCGAATTTGGTAGGACTGATGATGAACTAAATGTTGGAGGGAACATCAGCATTGGGGACCAGATCTTGCACCCACAAGAGTCATTTAGATATCTAGGCTCGGTCCTCCACAAATCAGGGAGGATAGACGAGGACGTGACTCATCGTATTAAGGTAGGTTGGTTGAAGTGGAGAGCAGCGAAAGGGGTCTTGTGCGACAAGAAGATACCACTCAAATTAAAAGGGAAATTCCTCAAGGTGGCAATCATGTTGGCCAATGACGAAGGCCCAAGAGAGAAGGATGGAGGTGGCAGAAATGAGGATGCTTAGGTGGACGTGTGGTAAAACCATGCTAGATATGATCCCAAATGGTGTGTTTAGGGAAAAACTTGGAGTCAGTAGCATCATCGACAAGCTAAGAGAAGAACGACTTCGTTGGATTGGGCATGTGATGAGACGACCACGTAATGCCCCGGTTAGGAGAGTTGAGGCACTCACGGTCGATGGTGTAAGGAGAAGGGGTAGACCTACTCGTAGGTGGATGGATAGACTAAGACTCGACATGAGGGAGCTTTCGTTGACCGAGGACATGACTTCTGATAGGGATGCGTGGAGGGCTAGAATAAGAATAGTTGAGTAGGGCTACTTTTATCATTATTATTGTTATTGTTATTGTTATTGTTATTACTGTTATTACTGCTATTACTGCTATTACTGTTATTATTCTTACTATTACATTTATTAGTATTATTATTGTTATTATTATTATTATTATTTTTTGTATCACTATTATTAATTATTAGTGTATTAGTATTTGTATTACAAATATTTATTACTATTAATATTTATATATGAACTATTATTATTACTATTATTTGTATTACTATTACTATCGTTTTTATTAGTTTTATGTACTGTTACTAATATTATTAAATGAGTATGTTTTTGGTATCTTTGGTTTTGGATGTATGCATGCTTGCTTGGTTGTTTGTACGTATGTACGTAGGTTCTTGTATGTTTGTATGTATGTATGCATGCATACTTGCATGCATGCATGCATGCATGTAGGTTTTGTAATGAAGGTGTGATGCAGTTACACACGTTTTTGTATGTGAGTTTGTTTTTTATGTATGTATATTTGTAGGTAGGTATGTATGTATGCTTGTTTTTTACTTGTCTGCAGGTGTGGTATATTCACTCATGTATGTATGTTTTGCTAATAGGTTTATGTAGGACTTGGTGTTTATGCTATGTATGTATGGTTGTATGTGTGGCTTTATGCATGTATGTATGTACGTAGGTATGTTTCATGCTTGTACGTAGGTATGTCTCATGTATATACGTAGGTATGTCTGGTGTGTATGTAGGTTTAGGTATGTGTGTATGTATGTACGTATGTATGCATGTATGTATGATCAGGTGATTCGCATCGCTCGGTGCATCTTGGGACCATTATGGCTGAGGACGACTTCCCTTGCTCTAGAGCTTGGTTGGTTCTTTTTAGTTGGGTGGTTTCGGGGGTGTCTACCGTAAAGGTGCATGAGTGGTTTTTGGTTTGCTAAGGGTGGTTGGCTATTTGCTTGCGCAACAACTTCCACCCGGCATGCCCTCGAGTTGCTGTCCACAAGGTCTTTTGGCTCTATTTATTGAGGCAACGACAAGCGTCGTTTTAGTGGCGTCTTGACTGCCGCTAAGAGCCTAAATTGATTCTTAGGCATGCTTTAAACCCCATGAAAATCTGATTCTACCATTTTCATGGCGTCCCCCCTTTTTCTTTTTATTTTTTTTTATTTTTTTATTTTTTTATATATCTATATATTTATCTATTTTATTTATTTATTTTTTTTTTATCTTTGTATTTTTTAATTTATTTCTTAATTTCTATTTTTTTAGTTTTAAATTTAAAAAAGGTCTTTTTTTAGCCGGAGGTCCTCACGGAAGCAATCTCTCTACCCTGGAGTAGAGAGGGGGATGAATTTTCTTTCCCGTGGGTGGAGAATTCTCTCGACTCGTGGTAAAAGAAACGACTTCTCTTCTAGTTTAGGGTAGAGGAAGGATTGTCTACATCTTACCTCCCTCATACCTCGCAGGCGAGGGATTGGGTATTGTTGTTGTTATTGTTGTTGTCTCTCACGTGTGTGTATATATATATATATATATATATATATATATATATATATTTTAATTTTAATTTTAATTTTAAATTCTAATAATAAGGGTATGTTAGCGAATGTTGTAAGGGTGTAGTCGAAATTCTGTTCGTGTAACGCTACGCTATTATTAATCATTGTAAGTTATGTTCAACCTTTTTAAATTAATTTCTCGTAGCTAAGTTATTATTATGCTTATTTAATCCGAAGTAATCATGATGTTGGGCTAAAATATTAAGACGGTGTAATTGGGCTTTGTACCATAATTGGGGTTTGGATAAAAGAACGACACTTGTGAAAATTAGACTATGGGCTATTAATGGGCTTTATATTAACTAAATGATACCTCGTTGATTTAATATATAGACTTATAATTTGACGTATTTATATATAACCACATACGCTTGACTGGGTACGGTGGGCGGGATATCTATAAATACCAATAATTGTTCATTTTACCGGACACGGAACTGGATTAATAGTTAATAGACTTGTTGAAACAGGGGTGGATTACATTCAAGGGTAATTGGTGTAATTGTTAACAAAGTAATAAAACCATGGATTACACGCAGTCGATAACCTGGTGTATTCATTAAACAAAGTATTAAGACCTTGTTACAATTCGAATCCCCAATTAGTTGGAATATTTGACTTCGGGAATAAGAATAATTTGACGAAGACTTCCGCACTTTATGATTATGACTGATGGACTATTATGGACAAATCCGTATGGACATATTGAATAATTTAGGACAAAGGACAATTAACCCATGGGAATAAACTAAAATTAACACGTCAAACATCATGATTACGGAAGTTTAAATAGGCATAATTATATATTTCATATTTAATTGCACTTTTAATTATTGCACTTTTATTTACTGTCATTGTATTTAATTGCACTTTTAATTATCATACTTTTTAATTATCGCACTTTATTTATTGTTGATAATGCTAAAAACGAACATATATTTCATAGCATTATTCCCCAAGAAAGACAAGCTTTTAGTTGCAATTGTTCTATTTACAAGTGATATTCGTTTAAATAATAAAAGGTGAAGACAAAAGACAGATTCGACGAATTGAAAACGCAAACGACCAAAAAGCTCAAAAGTACAAAAGACAATCAAAGAGGTTCCAATTATTGATGAGAAACGTCTCGAAATTACAAGAGTACAAGATTCAAAACGCAAAGTACAAGATATTAAATTGTACGCAAGGACGTTCGAAAATCCGGAACCAGGACCAGAGTCAACTCTCAACGCTCGACGCAACGGACTAAAAATTACAAGTTAACTATGTATATAAATATAATATAATATATAATTAATTATATTAATTATATATATATTATATTTATAAAATAAATCGTCGGCAAACAAAGAGCCAAATGTGGGTGAGCTGTAAAAACGATCTCCGCGACTCGCGGAGTTTGAAGAAGAAAAGGGCCGCGAGTCGCGGAGCCCCAAATGTTGAAACTGCCTATAAAGCTCGCGCATTCTGATCGTAAAAAATCATAATATATCAATCTCTCTATATCTATACGTAATATTTATATTTATAATTTATATTTTAATTTTAATTTTAATTTTAATCCTAATAATAAGGGTATGTTAGCGAATGCTGTAAGGGTGTAAGTCGAAATTCTGTCCGTGTAACGCTACGCTATTTTTAATCATTGTAAGTTATGTTCAACCTTTTTAATTTAATGTCTCGTAGCTAAGTTATTATTATACTTATTTAATCCGAAGTAATCATGATGTTGGGCTAATTACTAAAATTGAGTAATTGGGCTTTGTACCATAATTGGAGTTTGGATAAAAAAAACGACACTTGTGGAAATTAGACTATGGGCTATTAATGGGTTTTATATTAACTAAACAATACCTTGTTAATTTAATATACAAACTTATAATTCGACGTATTTATATATAACCACATACGCTTGACTGGGTACGGTGGGCGGGATATCTATAAATACCAATAATTATTCATTTTACCGGACACGGAACTGGATTAATAGTTAATAGAATTGTTGAAACTGGGGTAAATTACATTCAAGGGAATTTGGTGTAATTGTTAACAAAGTAGTAAAACCTTGGTTTACACGCAGTCGATAACCTGGTGTATTCATTAAACAAAGTATTAAAACCTTGTTACAATTCGAATCCCCAATTAGTTGGAATATTTGACTTCGAGAATAAGAATAATTTGACGAAGGCTTTCGCTCTTTATATTTATGACTGATGGACTATTATGGACAAATCCGTATGGACATATTAAATAATCCAGGACAAAGAACAATTAACCCATGGGCATAAAACTAAAATCAACACGTCAAACATCATGATTACGGAAGTTTAAATAAGCATAATTCTTTTATTTCATATTTAATTTCCTTTATTTTATATTTAATTGCACTTCTAATTATAGCACTTTTATTTATTGTTATTGTATTTAATTGCACTTTTAATTATCGTACTTTTTAATTATCGCAAGTTTATTTTATCGCACTTTTATTTATCGCAATTTCATTATCGTTATTTACTTTACGCTTTAAATTAAGTCTTTTATTTATTTAATATTTTACATTTTGTTTTAACTGCGACTAAAGTTTTAAAATCGACAAACCGGTCATTAAACGGTAAAAACCCCCTTTTATAATAATAATATTACTTATATATATATTTGTATTTTTATAAAAGTAAACTAATATAGCGTTAAGCTTTGTTTAAAGATTTTCCCTGTGGAACGAACCGGACTTACTAAAAACTACACTACTGTACGATTAGGTACACTGCCTATAAGTGTTGTAGCAAAGTTTAAGTATATCCATTCTATAAATAAATAAATATCTTGTGTAAAATTGTATCGTATTTAATAGTATTTCCTGCTAATATTTAATAATATTTTATACCCCTTAGCTTTAACATCAAGTATTTTTGGCGCCGCTGCCGGGGACAATCTAGCTTAAAAGCCGAAAGCGCAACGCTAAATATTTAAAAAAAAAATTTATTTTTAGTTTACTTTTATAAAAATACGTTTTTGTAAAAATACGTTTTAAATATTCGAAAACATAGAAAAGAAAAAAAATATAAATATTTTAAGAGTTTATTAAATATTTAAGTTTTATAAAGTTTCTTTATTTTTATTTTATAAAAATATAAGTTTTATTTAAATATTTTGTGTTTATTTAGAACATAAAATTAAAAACCGAAAAAAATAAATAAATAAATAAATATATAAATCTAGTTTTAAGATTTTTATTATAAAGTATTTCTATTTTTATTTTAGTTTTTAAAACATAAGTTTTTATTTAGTTTTTATAAATATTTTATTTAAATATTTAAACAGAAAATATAAAAAAAAAAAAAAGTAAAACGAAACCTCTCGAAACCAGCCTGTCATCTGAATTTTCATATCCCGCGACTCGCGAAGTTTGAAGAAGAAAATACCGCGACTCGCGGAGCCGTCTGACACGGGCACACAGCAACCCTAATTTGGCATTTATTACGGAGTTTTAATAATTATTAATTAATTAGTATTTAGGGTTAATTAATTTATTATTTAATTTAAGATTTAATTAATTTGTAATAATTATTTTTAATTAGTTTTATTTATATATATAAAAGTAATAGTTTTATAAAATAAATAATATAAAAATAATATTTTTATACTTTTTACAACTTTTTGTATATTTTTATATTTTGTCCCTTTTTAATTGTTTTAGCGTAATATTTGTATTTTTCGCTCGTATTTAGTTTTAAGATATAGTTTTTGCCATAGTTATTTTTTTTTACTTCTAGATTTTTAGGCTTTGCCGTAAAATCCCTTAAGTGCCTTTTCTTTAGACTAAGATTTAGGTACTTTAGAATTTTGCGACGCCTTTTTAAGTTTTAGTTTCTTTTTAAGATATTGTCATTTGGGATATAGTTTTTCTTGTAAGCTTTAATATTTTTAGACACCTTTTACCTATGTATCAATTATCATTCCAATTAGTAATCTCAATTTGCGATTATAATTTTAAGTTAGTGATAGTAATAAGGTTGGGTTACTCGAGTGTTTTTAAGTTCTATAAGTCATTTCTTTTTATTTCTTATTTTCCTACGCCTTTTATTTTTCAACCCTTTTCTTTTTCTTTTTCGACGCGCTCTTTTTCTTTCTTATTTCTCGTCATTCTAGTTTTTAGGACTTAGAATTTTTTCTACTTCTTATCTAAATTTCTTAAAATTACGAAAATTTATTTTAAGTGGTTAAATTGATAGACATCAAAATTTTCTGGTTCGTAGTAATAGTTGGATTTGTACGTGGACCGGGTTATTGGAGCCAAACAGTCCTCAATTATATTGAGACCAAACGAATCCTGCCCCTCTGCTGCATCTTTTGGCTATTCGAAACGTGGGCAAAATCAGAAAAGTCTATTGATTGGATAACTTATATAATTTTTCTTTCCTTTTAAAAACTAATAGGATATTCAGTGAATGCACCGAGCAAGACGTTCACCACCTTTTGTACGTTCACCACCTGTAACTAGATCAAGACATTTAGCAAATATTACCGCCGTTGATTTTTCTTTAGAATCGTCATCTAGTCGACCAAGTACTCCAGTTCAAATTTCCGATAATCCATTTTTTGAACCCGACCTCACAATTGAGAATCCGGAGAATATTCAGGGACGATTCATAGATCCTGAACCACTAAACTTTCCTCCGGAACCACCAATCATTCAAACAGAGATTGTTGAGGAACGAACCATTAAATCAGAATCCTCTAGTGATTCCGATTCAACAAAATCAATTATGGAGAATCTGGAACCTTTAAGCATGGAAGACCGAATGAGAGCTAAACGCACTGGCCAAGGTCACGCAATTACTCATCCTGACATTAATGCGCCAGATTATGAAATCAAAGGACAAATTCTACACATGGTGACTAATCAATGCCAATTTAGTGGTGCGCCGAAGGAAGATCCAAATGAACATCTTCGTACCTTTAATAGGATCTGCACTCTATTTAAAATAAGAGAAGTTGAGGATGAACAGATATATCTCATGTTATTTCCCTGGACTTTAAAGGGAGAAGCCAAAGATTGGTTGGAATCGTTACCTGAAGGGGCGATTGATACATGGGATGTTTTAGTTGAAAAATTTCTTAAACAATTCTTTCCTGCATCTAAAGCCGTAAGACTTCAAGGAGAAATTGTTACGTTTACACAGAAACCGAATGAAACTCTATATGAGGCGTGGACAAGATTTGGAAAGTTATTAAGAGGATGTCCGCAACATGGTTTAGACACCTGTCAAATAGTACAAATATTCTATCAAGGATGCGACATCACCACAAGGAAAGACATAGATATAGCAGCTGGTGGTTCCATTATGAAGAAAACCGAAACTGATGCTTATAAAATTATTGATAACACTGCTTCCCACTCACATGAGTGGCACCAAGAAAAAGATATCGTTAGATCATCTAAAGCAGCTAGAGCCGATTCTAGCCATGACTTAGATTCCATTTCCGCAAAGATAGATGCTGTGGAGAGACGAATGGAAAAGATGACTAAGGATATTCACTCAATACGAATTAGTTGTGAGCAGTGTGGAGGACCACATTTGACAAAAGATTGTCTCAGTATTGAATTAACAATGGAACAAAGAGAGAATATTTCATATCTAAACCAAAGGCCTGGAAATAATTATCAGAATAATCATCAACCGCCAAGACCTATTTACAATCAAAATCAGAATTATAATCGAAATATTCCATACAACAACCAACAAGGTCCTAGCAATCAACAAGTATCCAACAATACTTACAATCAGCAAAGACCTAATTTTCAAAACAAACCACCACAACCCGATGTAAAAAGCCGAATTTAGAAGATATGATGACGAAGCTAGTTGAAACTCAAACACAGTTTTTCACATATCAAAAACAAACTAATGAACAAAATGCTCAAGCATTTAGAAATCAACAAGCTTCTATTCAAAATCTGGAACAAGAAGTAAGTAACCTAGCAAGATTAATAGGTGAAAGAAAACCGGGAAGTCTACCTAGTGATACAAATGCTAACCCCCGGAATGAAACAGCTAAAGCCATTACCACAAGAAGTGGTACAACACTTAAACCACCTGAAATACCTGTAACTTCTAATGAAGCTATTCCTACTCCACAAGAACCACAACCTAATCAAGATAAGGAAAAAGAACCGGTAGTTGAGAAGGTTAATAAAGATAACACAGTTAAGGCTAAACCTTATGTTAAACCATACCAACCACCATTTCCTTACCCGAGTAAAATGAAAAAAGAGAAACTTGAAGCCGAGCAATCCAAATTCTTGGATATGTTTAAACAGATAAATGTAAATCTTCCTTTCATTGATGTGGTTTCAGGAATGCCTAGATATGCTAAATTCTTGAAAGATCTAATCTCAAATAGAAAGAAAATGGAAGAACTCTCGGCTGTTACTATGAATGCTAATTGTTCAGCAGTGATGTTGAATAAGATACCAGAAAAATTATCTGATCCAGGAAGTTTCACAATTCCATGTTTTCTGGGTAGTCTTAGTTCAATAGAAGCATTGACAGACTTAGGTGCTAGTATAAATCTAATGCCGTATTCACTATACGCTAAACTTGACCTTGGAGAATTGAAACTAGCAAGAATAAGTATACAACTAGCCGATCGATCAATAAAATATCCTAGAGGGATAATGGAGAACATGCTAGTTAAAGTTGGTACTTTAGTATTTCCAGTAGATTTTGTTGTTCTGGACATGGAAGAAGATTCTCAAGTTCCTCTCATATTAGGAAGACCATTCTTAAACACGGCTAAAGCAATGATAGACGTGTTTGGTAAGAAATTGACCCTAAGTATAGAGGACGAGAGTGTTACCTTTTCAGTTGATAGAGTAATGCAACAACCACAATCTGCAGATGATACATGTTATTATATTCAAACTATAGATGCACATGCAGAATTATTAGAAGAATTTCCAGAATTACAAGGAACAGGAGAATGTTCTTTAGGAGAAGGAACAGAACAAATTGATGAAGCTGAAATGTTAGCTACACTAATAGCTAATGGATATGAAACAACAACAGAAGAAATTCAAATGCTAAAAGAAGAAGACAGATATCGATACAAATCATCGATAGAAGAACCTCCGAAATTAGAGTTAAAGCCACTTCCAAACCATTTGAAATACGCTTATTTACATGGTGAATCTGAATTACCTGTAATAATATCATCTTCTCTTACTGAAAATGAGAAATCACAACTCATTTCTGTGTTGAAAGCTCATAAACCAGCCATTGCATGGAAGATTCATGATATTAAAGGAATAAGTCCTTCGTATTGCACACATAAAATCCTTATGGAAGAAGGTCATAAAACGTATGTGCAACGCCAACGAAGACTAAATCCTAATGTGCAAGATGTAGTTAAGAAAGAAATTATTAAACTACTAGATGCAGGTTTAATATATCCAATTTCTGATAGTCCATGGGTAAGCCCAGTTCAATGCGTGCCTAAGAAGGGTGGCATGACTGTCATTACAAATGAGAAAAATGAGCTTATTCCTACTAGGACTGTAACTGGATGGTGTGTGTGTATTGATTATAGAAAATTAAATGATGCCACCAGAAAAGATCACTTTCCCTTACCTTTCATTGATCAAATGTTGGAAAGGTTAGCCGGAAATAGTTACTATTGTTTTCTAGATGGATTTTTCGGATATTTTCAAATTCCACTAGCACCCGAAGACCAAGTGAAAACCACGTTCACGTGCCCTTATGGTACTTTTGCTTACAAACGCATGCCATTTGGACTTTGCAACGCCCCTGCAACCTTTCAAAGGTGTATGATGGCGATTTTTCATGACATGATAGAAGAATGCATGGAAGTTTTCATGGATGACTTTTCAGTCTTCGGTGATACATTTGAATCATGTCTAGTTAATTTGGAACGAATGCTTATTAGATGCGAACAATCAAATCTAGTACTTAATTGGGAGAAATGCCATTTCATGGTTAAAGAAGGCATCGTTCTTGGTCATAAAATTTCGAAGGAAGGAATTGAAGTGGATAGAGCTAAAGTAGATGTAATTGCTAAACTTCCACATCCCACCAATGTTAGAGGAGTTAGGAGTTTTCTAGGGCATGCCGATTTTTACCGACGTTTCATAAAAGATTTTTCTAAAATTGCCACTCCTATGAATAAACTCCTAGAAAAGGATGCTCCATTCATCTTTTCAGATGAATGTATCAAATCTTTTAATATTCTTAAAGAGAAACTCACTAATGCCCCAATCATGATAACACCAAATTGGAATCTACCGTTTGAATTAATGTGCGATGCAAGTGATTTTGCAATGGGAGCCGTTTTAGGACAAAGGATTGAAAAACGATTTCAACCTATATATTATGCTAGTAAGACGTTACAAGGAGCACAAACAAATTATACAACTACTGAAAAAGAACTCCTTGCTATTGTCTTTGCTTTTGACAAATTTCGTTCATATCTCGTTCTAGCAAAAACGGTGGTCTATACCGACCATTCTGCTCTTAGATACCTATTTTCAAAACAAGATGCCAAACCAAGATTAATCCGTTGGATCTTACTCTTACAAGAGTTCGATATTGAAATCCGAGATAAAAGAGGAGCAGAAAATCTCGCCGCTGATCATCTTTCTCGTCTTGAAAATCCCGAATTAGAAGTTCTAAATGAATCGGCCTTACAAAACAACTTTCCTGATGAATATCTATTGAAGATAGATTATAATGAAATTCCATGGTTTGTAGACTATGCAAACTACTTAGTATGTGGATTCCTTGAAAAAGGATTATCGTACCAAAAACGAAAGAAATTCTTCAGTGATATAAAACACTATTTTTGGGAAGATCCACATCTGTTTAAAAGTTTTCCAGATGGAATAATACGCCGATGTGTATTCGGAGATGAAGCTAGTCAAATTTTAAACCATTGTCACACAGGACCAACAGGAGGGCATTATGGGCCTCAACTAACAGCAAGAAAAGTTTATGAAGCTGGATTCTATTGGCCTACAATTTACAAAGACGCACACCTTCTTTGCAAATCCTGTGATGCTTGTCAAAGGGCCGGAAAAATAAGTCAACATGATGAAATGCCACAAAATGTCATTCAAGTATGTGAAGTATTTGACATTTGGGGTATTGACTTTATGGGTCCATTTCCAAAATCTCATAATAATCTTTATATTATCGTTGCCATTGATTATGTATCTAAATGGGCGGAAGCACAAGCTCTCCCAACTAATGATGCACGAGTTGTAGTCAACTTTTTAAAACGTCGTTTTGCAAGGTTTGGAACACCGAAAGCTTTAATAAGTGATCGGGGTACTCATTTCTGTAATAATCAACTTGAGAAAGTTCTCAAAAGATATGGAGTAACTCATAAACTCTCCACTGCATATCATCCACAAACAAGTGGACAAGTTGAAAATACCAACCGAGCTTTAAAACGTATTCTAGAGAAAACCGTAGGATCAAATCCGAAGGAATGGTCCATTAAATTGGAGGATGCACTCTGGGCTTTTAGAACAGCCTACAAAACTCCAATTGGAACCACACCTTTTAGACTCGTTTACGAAAAAGCATGTCATCTTCCAGTAGAAATTGAACACAAAGCATTTTGGGCTTTGAAGACATGCAATCTTGATTTACATGAAGCTAGACGTCTATGGTTAAGTCAACTAAATGAATTAGAAGAATTAAGACATGAAGCATACGAAAATTCGTTAATCTATAAGGAAAGAACGAAGAAATGGCATGATAAAAGAATCAGAAGTTTAAAAGAATTTAAAGAAGGAGACAGAGTTCTTCTTTTCAATTCATGATTCAAGCTATTTCCTGGAAAATTAAAATCACGATGGTCTGGACCATTCATAGTCAAAAGAGTTTTCCCATACGGAACGATAGAATTAATAAATTCAAATGGAATTGAATTTAAAGTTAATGGTCACAGAGTTAAACACTACATAGATAGTCCAATGGAAGTTGACAACGAAGTTAATCACAATTTCGATACCACAGCTAACTAAGTGTGGGGAGAATCAAGTCTTTAAAGGATAATATGTATTTCTGTTAGAGTTAGATTGTCTGTTTTCGTGTAGTTCTCGAAAATGGAACCCGAATGGTCTTTCCCTAACAGACCCTAAAGAACTAGTCTTCTCCCCCCATTCTGAATTTTTATTTTTTTTAGGAAATGAAGACTGCATGTGAACTAAACCATGGTCTAATGCTACACGCTTTGATCACTAAACGTAATAATGACACACTTTCGAGTGAAATAGTATCAGTAATCAGAGAAAGATTGGACGGAGTAAGAAAAGAATCCAGATGCGAAGATAATAAGTTACAATTTGGTAAAGGAAAATCAAAATTCGCAGCGAAAAGAAGAGCACGACACCTAGAAAGATGTCACAAATGCGGAAAATGGTCACATGGAGGTAAATGTTCAAATAATCAAACCTATTCAAACACCGAATTTGTTACTTTATGCAGAGACGGACCGTTCATATGTTTAGAAGAAAAAACACTAAATGCTCGAGGTTACGCCTATGTAGCCATGGAAAATCAATTAAACCGACTATCTTATGAATGTGATAGATCATATAACTAAGAATACTATCTCACAGGTAAGTCTGTACAGTTTTTATTTTTATTTTTTTTAACCTTTTGATAATAAATGCTAATTTGTTCGCTATAAAGTATTAAATTGGTATTAAATAAAATTAGGTTTGGCTACTGAAATTATTGATATCATACAAAAATTTATTACATCACTGCGAAATTTAACGTTTATTCTTAAGGTATAAATATCTTTAATCAATCAACCCAAAATATTTCAAAAATTCGTCATGAGTTAAATTAGGTCTTGGAACCGAAATTACTTTACCGAAAAGAGGGGCGCATATTTTTGATAATATTTGATTGATTAAAGTGGGATAAAAAGCCAAAAAGATTTTTAATTTTATTTTTACCATGTTTTTAAAATTAATATATAAATCTTAAATTAATATTGTAAACTTTGTAAAAACAATATATTTAAAATTGTAAATATTTGAAAAATTAATATAAGTTTGGTGTGAATTTATAATATGAATTTTTAAATTAAGTTTGGTGTGAATTTTTAATTTTTAAAATATAAATTTTTAATTTTATGCATTTCAAATTTGAAGTTTAGTGTGAATTTTTAATATTAATTTTGAATTTTATGTATTTTTAATTTAAGTTGATGTGAATTTAAAAACAAAAATTTACTTTATCTCATTAAGTTAAAAATATGATTTTTAAAATTCGTTGTAAGTTGAAGACTAGGTCATTGAACCGAAATTGCTTTACCCGAGGGAGGGACGAGAACTTTTATTATCATTATTTTTAATCTTATTGAATTAAAGTATGCCAAAAACATAAAAAAAAAAAAAAAAAAAACCAAAAATCTAAGCTTTTAAAACAATCGCTTGAAAAAGACAAATTTTAAAATTTTGTTGAAGGACGGACTAGGACATCGATCCGAAACGACCTCGTCCTAAATAACAAGGTAAACAAAATTTTAAAATTAATTACTTAATTGTTTTAATTAGTATAAGATATATAAAAAAAAATACAAACTCCGCGACTCGCGGAGTTTGAAGGGTCAAACACCGCGACTCGCGGAGGGACCAAAATACAAAAAAAAAATAAAAACGTAAAGAACAGCTCAGTTGCACACTACCACACCAAATTCTGCGAAATAAAACCCGAAAATACTGCGCAAAAACCCGAAAAAGACCTCCCAAATTCGTAATTTTTGACCGATAATCATCAAATATTTTACTAAAATCATGTTGAGAAGGATGCTATCAAGGAATTACTCAAGAAAAACGGTAAATTTCTACACCTAAACACCATTTAATCCGAAAATTAGTGTTCTTGAGCAATTTTATACTCAATTTGATTTTGATGTTTTTTAGTGTAATTATGCTTAAATTGTTTATGTATTATGCTTGTATAACCTAGAATGATGCTATTTAACATGATTAGAAGCCTTAAACTTCAAATTTTGAGTAATCTAGGGTTTGTTACTTGAGCAAATTTGGGGCTTTTTGATATAAATAGGTTATGGCCGATTTTTGTCATGAATTGTTGCTAAAATAAGTAGTGTAACATGTTTAGGTAGTTAAATGATCCAAACTTTGAGCCTAAAACATGATTTTGAGAATTAAAGTGGACTTTTTCAAGTCTAAAATTCATGAACTTGATTTTTGAGAGATAATGCCATTTGAAACTTGTTTAATTGCTAGTAATGATTATTTTGACATGTTATTTGAGTTGAATGCTTATGAACTTGGAGAACATTTTCGTATATGCTTATTTGTAAAAGTGTAGATTTGATGAAAATATGTAAATGAGCTTAAGTTTGATATAAATTGATCATGTCATTGTAATTATTTTGATTGATGATTTTGCTGACACTAATGCATATTTGGATGCACAAAAATTGTGTTTGATGTGTTTTGCAGACTGAAAGGGGTGAATCTTCATCCCAAGCTCGCAATGCTCCTACTGAGAATACGGAACAACAGGAGGTGGATAACTACTACAAACGAGATATACCTCATCCAGTCATGACATTCTCTGATATGCACTTGGAAGATTTGCACCCGAACCTGAGATTTGACAGACTTTGGATAGATTATCCAAAATACCAAAGGGGTTTGCATACTCTTCATTCTAAAGCTGTTGAAGTACCTAGGGTCATAGAATGGGGACCATTAGAAGCTGTAGAATTGGCCGGGCCAATTAGGGAATTACTTACACAGAGGTATGGTAATTCTACTTTTAACGATTGGGTACGGTTATTCAACATGCGTAGACCTGTATATAAAGTATGGTGTGAAGAATTGTTGTGTAGTATAGAATTAAATGATCGGGTAGCTAGTTTAACCGATCGATCTTTTATTAGATTTTTGTTAGGAGGTTCGATGCGCCACATGTCTTTACTAGACATGGCTCAGGCTTTACGTATATATACGCCTGAGGAGTTAGCATCTGCCGATTGTAGAGGGTTGATATTGAACGGTAGGAAGATAGACAAAAATTTTGATACGCATGGTGCATGGAGTCAAATGACTAGCCATCACCGATTTAAAGGGGGAAATTACTCTTATTTGGATATAGATAGAGCTGAATTAAGAGTAATTCATAGGTTTTTAGCCAATTCGATTACATAACGAGGTAAGAACAAGGAAAAGGTAAATGAACAGGATTTGTTTTACCACATGTGTATTCGAGACCCACAAAGCGCTGTAAGTATACCTTATTGTGTGGGTTATTATTTATCAGCTATGGTTAGGGGGATGAGACCGCATAGCATAATAGGAGGTGGTATATTTATTACTTTGATTGCTGAATATCTCGATGTGGATATAAGTCGGGGGGGATTATTAGTCGAAGAACCAGAACCCCGCGATACAATAGGTTTAAATGTATACCATGGTGCGAAGGTTTTGAAGAGGCGAAATAACTCCGCAGTACAATACCATGGTAGACATCCACAGGTTGAGAGAAACCAACAGCAAGGTAATGTAGGAGGGGGAAATGAAATGGCAGAAATGCAAAGGTTTATAGCTTCACAAGAGTATGAAAATGCTAGACATAGAGCATTTGAAGATTGGCAAGTTCAAAATCAAAACTAAATCATAGCTTATTGCCAACATATAGGTAGAAACTATATTCCTACTCCATCGCCCATATTCCCTCTCTGGTCTATAGAGATTCAACCACCGTATCCTACGTATAACCCAGCCGAAGCATTTTATTGCACATATGGTTATGCATGGAACCCCTACTGGTATCAGTATCATCCCTAGTCTACTTAGTTTTATTTATTTTATAATTTGTAATGTTGATACATTTAATACTTATGTTGGATTTGTAATAGTTTTATTATTTTCTAAATTTTATTATTAGATTTTAATAATTTTTGAATGTGGGGTAATATACCAAACTTCAAAAATATGTATATATGTTTGCAGTTTATCTTATGTACACAACAGGGTAAAACAACGCATTTTCAAAGACTGGTATTAAGTTCAGCAAAAGCAACTAATTTTGACGACAAGATGCAAAATATATGTGAAATAACAACAAGACGGAATGAACAAATGATGTGCACCATTTATCATTCAACACGAACAACAATATGTTTGGAAACTTTGGTAAAATTTAATCATTTCTACGCTAATCACCCTCAATAATTTAAATTGTTACTGATTTCTTGCAAATGAGGGCATTGCAAGATCTTAAGTGTGGGAAGGGGTTAAATTCTTTCGGATTTTTAAAATTTTTATCTTAAACACTTGGTTACCATTAAAAATACTAGTAAAGCAGTAGTTGTATTAGAATCTAGTGCTCTCTGATAATAAAGAACAGCCCTAGTCTTATATACTGACTACCCAATTCTAGTAAAAATTTTCAAAATTTTCAATTAAATGAACTCAAAATCATGTTTATACATATTTATGAATGATAAAACTAGGTTTTAACACCGAAATTATTGTTACCTCGGAAAGGACATAAATTGAGAAACAAACCAAAATATTAAAATTCATTTAAAATGGAATAGAGGACAATAAAAAGGAAAATAAAAGCCAAGTGTTGGAAAATTCTCCAAGTTATTCAAAACATATGTCACATATTTTTGTACAAATAACTGAAAATACTTTTGCTTTGGACTAAACTAAAAAGTTTTACCTGATTTACTGTAAGAAAGATGGATCTACACGATGAATCAATTCCATCGTTAAAAGGAAGTAAAGTCTTTCGAAAAAGAAACGCGCTTCTTGATTTAGGTCAGGAAGTTGTCGTCCAGACCAGCTGTAGGTTGACGAAAAATCTAGAAAAGTTATCACTAAAATCAGCAGGAAATCCACGGACCTCAGCATCAAACAGGGCCGCCAGGTGGTCAGATTTATCCTAACCATGAGAAGGATTTATCTCGTACAATGGGGGGGACACCGTGCAAATTAGCTTGATAAGACTAATGAACCAGATCCCCAGAAAGGATAATCTCCTTAAAAGATTAAAAATCAGCTTTTAAGACTGATATTACTCAATCCTTGAGATTGACCTTAAAGATTGAGAATTCAAACTCATGGAATTCAATGATATCTAAACTCGAGCTTGAACGAGAAAATATTTTGATTAAAATTACAAACCGATTTGTTTTCTAAAAACCCATTTTCAATGCGTTCATTACCATTGAACGTAAAATCCTAGGAATTCACCTGGAATTTATTAGGTCACCTGAACTAAATCGGGTGTCAACCGTAAGAACGGTGGTTGCATAGCATGGTCAAAGACAGGACCTTGTGCCAGACTGAAAAATCATAAGGGTGAGCTTTACTATTGCTCCTACAAAGGATAGTAATTGCGTCCGACACGTTATAGACCTTAATTAAAAGCATGTCAGGGGACATTGCCTTAACAGTTGCTTGTTCAACGCTTTCCTTTACAATCGGACGGTAGTTTACCGAAAGGTAATATACGGAGCAAGTATACTGGACGTGTTGCTTTCCTAATACAAGGTTAGCAAGTGGGTGACACAAAACCGCAAGTTTTGAGCTAAAATTTTCAAATCTGAAACCCACCAAACCCACAAAAATAATTTGCAAACACCGGTAAAGGGTTATTTCGGAAAACTTATCTAGGGTAAAAACTAGATTTAATTTTCAAAAGATCAAATGTTTTCATAAAGATCCAATTTCCTTAATGGATCTAAATTTTTATAGTCATGTGGGACTGTAAACCATATCGTTACTACCATTGTTTATACCGCCGTATAGAAATCACTGATGTACAAAGTGTGAAGAATAAAGAAGTGATTCTAGTATTTCAAGACTATATTGCTTGAGGACAAGCAACGCTCAAGTGTGGGAATATTTGATAATGCTAAAAACGAACATATATTTCATAGCATTATTCCCAAGAAAGACAAGCTTTTAGTTGCAATTGTTCTATTTACAAGTGATATTCGTTTAAATAATAAAAGGTGAAGACAAAAGACAGATTCGACGAATTGAAAACGCAAACGACCAAAAAGCTCAAAAGTACAAAAGACAATCAAAGAGGTTCCAATTATTGATGAGAAACGTCTCGAAATTACAAGAGTACAAGATTCAAAATGCAAAGTACAAGATATTAAATTGTACGCAGGGACATTCGAAAATCCGGAACCGGGACCAGAGTCAACTCTCAACGCTCGACGCAACGGACTAAAAATTACAAGTTAACTATGTATATAAATATAATATAATATATAATTAATTATATTAATTATATATATATATATATTATATTTATAAAATAAATCGTCGGCAAACAAAGAGCCAAATGTGGGTGAGCTGTAAAAACGATCTCCGCAACTCGCGGAGTTTGAAGAAGAAAAGGGCCGCGAGTCGTGGAGCCCCAAATGTTTAAACTGCCTATAAAGCTCGCGCATTCTGATCGTAAAAAATCATAATATATCAATCTCTCTATATCTATACGTAATATTTATATTTATAATTTATATTTTAATTTTAAGTTTAATTTTAATCCTAATAATAAGGGTATGTTAGCGAATGTTGTAAGGGTGTAAGTCGAAATTCTGTCCGTGTAACGCTACGCTATTTTTAATCATTGTAAGTTATGTTCAACCTTTTTAATTTAATGTCTCGTAGCTAAGTTATTATTATGCTTATTTAATCTGAAGTAATCATGATGTTGGGCTAATTACTAAAATTGGGTAATTGGGCTTTGTACCATAATTGGGGTTTGGATAAAAAAAACGACACTTGTGGAAATTAGACTATGAGATATTAATGGGTTTTATATTAACTAAAAAATACCTTGTTAATTTAATATACAAACTTATAATTCGACGTATTTATATATAACCACATACGCTTGACTGGGTACGGTGGGCGGGATATCTATAAATACCAATAATTATTCATTTTACCGGACACGGAACTGGATTAATAGTTAATAGACTTGTTGAAATAGGGGTGAATTACATTCAAGGGAATTTGGTGTAATTGTTAACAAAGTAGTAAAACCTTGGTTTACACGCAGTCGATAACCTGGTGTATTCATTAAACAAAGTATTAAAACCTTGTTACAATTCGAATCCCCAATTAGTTGGAATATTTGACTTCGGGAATAAGAATAATTTGACGAAGGCTTTCGCTCTTTATATTTATGACTGATGGACTATTATGGACAAATCCGTATGGACATATTAAATAATCCAGGACAAAGAACAATTAACCCATGGGCATAAAACTAAAATCAACACGTCAAACATCATGATTACGGAAGTTTAAATAAGCATAATTCTTTTATTTCATATTTAATTTCCTTTATTTTATATTTAAATGCACTTCTAATTATAGCACTTTTATTTATTGTTATTATATTTAATTGCACTTTTAATTATCGTACTTTTTAATTATCGCAAGTTTATTTTATCGCACTTTTATTTATCGCAATTTCATTATCGTTATTTACTTTACGCTTTAAATTAAGTCTTTTATTTATTTAATATTTTACATTTTGTTTTAACTGCGACTAAAGTTTTAAAATCGACAAACCGGTCATTAAACGGTAAAAACCCCCTTTTATAATAATAATATTACTTATATATATATTTATATTTTTATAAAAGTAAACTAATATAGCGTTAAGCTTTGTTTAAAGATTTTCCCTGTGGAACGAACCGGACTTACTAAAAACTACACTACTGTACGATTAGGTACACTGCCTATAAGTGTTGTAGCAAGGTTTAAGTATATCCATTCTATAAATAAATAAATATCTTGTGTAAAATTGTATCGTATTTAATAGTATTTCCTGCTAAAATTTAATAATATTTTATACCCCTTAGCTTTAACATCAAGTATTTTTGGCGCCGCTGCCGGGGACAATCTAGCTTAAAAGCCGGAAGCGCAACGCTAAATATTTAAAAAAAAAAAAATTTAGTTTACTTTTATAAAAATACGTTTTTGTAAAAATACGTTTTAAATATTCGAAAACATAGAAAACAAAAACAAAAATATAAATATTTTTAAGAGTTTATTAAATATTTAAGTTTTATAAAGTTTCTTTATTTTTATTTTATAAAAATATAAGTTTTATTTAAATATTTTGTGTTTATTTAGAACATAAAATTAAAAACCGAAAAAAAATAAATAAATAAATAAATATATAAATCTAGTTTTAAGATTTTTATTATAAAGTATTTCTATTTTTATTTTAGTTTTTAAAACATAAGTTTTTATTTAGTTTTTATAAATATTTTATTTAAATATTTAAACAGAAAATATAAAAAAAAAGTAAAACGAAACCTGTCGAAACCAGCCTGTCATCTGAATTTTCATATCCCGCGACTCGCGGAGTTTGAAGAAGAAAATACCGCAACTCGCAGAGCTGTCTGACACGGGCACACAGCAACCCTAATTTGGCATTTATTACGGAGTTTTAATTATTATTATTAATTAATTAGTATTTAGGGTTAATTAATTTATTATTTAATTTAATATTTAATTAATTTGTAATAATTATTTTTAATTAGTTTTATTTATATATATAAAAGTAATAGTTTTATAAAATAAATAATATAAAAATAATATTTTTATACTTTTTACAACTTTTTGTATATTTTTATATTTTGTCCCTTTTTAATTGTTTTAGCGTAATATTTGTATTTTTCGCTCGTATTTAGTTTTAAGATATAGTTTTTGCCATAGTTATTTTTTTTTACTTCTAGATTTTTAGGCTTTGCCGTAAAATCCCTTAAGTGCCTTTTCTTTAGACTAAGATTTAGGTACTTTAGAATTTTGCGACGCCTTTTTAAGTTTTAGATTCTTTTTAAGATATTGCCATTTGGGATATAGTTTTTCTTGTAAGCTTTAATATTTTTAGACACCTTTTACCTATGTATCAATTATCATTCCAATTAGTAATCTCAATTTGCGATTATAATTTTAAGTTAGTGATAGTAATAAGGTTGGGTTACTCGAGTGTTTTTAAGTTCTATAAGTCATTTCTTTTTATTTCTTATTTTCCTACGCCTTTTATTTTTCAACCCTTTTCTTTTTCTTTTTCGACGCGCTCTTTTTCTTTTTTATTTCTCGTCATTCTAGTTTTAGGACTTAGAATTTTTTCTACTTCTTATCTAAATTTCTTAAAATTACGAAAATTTATTTTAAGTGGTTAAATTGATAGACATCAAAATTTTCTGGTTCGTAGTAATAGTTGGATTTGTACGTGGACCGGGTTATTGGAGCCAAACAGTCCTCAATTATATTGAGACCAAACGAATCCTGCCCCTCTGCTGCATCTTTTGGCTATTCGAAACGTGGGCAAAATCAAAAAAGTCTATTGATTGGATAACTTATATAATTTTTCTTTCCTTTTGAAAACTAATAGGATATTCAGTGATACTAAAAACTACACTACTGTACGATTAGGTACACTGCCTATAAGTGTTGTAGCAAGGTTTAGGTATATCCATTCTATAAATAAATAAATATCTTGTGTAAAATTGTATCGTATTTAATAGTATTTCCTTGTAAAAATTATTACTATTTTGTATACACCTCGACGCACATCAAGTATTTTTGGCGCTGCTGTCGGGGAAACTAAAACGCCGAAAGCGCAACGCTATATAAAAAAAAATTAAGTTCTTTATATAAAAATATACGTTTTAAATATTAAAAATACACAAATATAAAAAGAAAAGTATCTATATATTTATTTTTAAAAGTTTGTTTAAAATATATAAAGTTAGAAAGTATTTTTATTTCAGTTTTTAAATATAAGTATTTTATTATTTTATATAAATATTTATATATATTAAAAACAGAAAACAGAAAAAAACCACTTGGCCCGATCACTGTTGCTGCCCAAAGCCTGGCCCGAAACCTTACTCCATGCGATCGCATGGAAATTTAACTATCAAACCATGCGATCGCATGGCTTGATTTGACCCGTTTGATACCTCTGTCGACAGAAATTAGGGTTTTTAATTAATAATAATTATTAATATAAACCTAATTAGGGTTTTAATTATATATTAATTAGTTTAGTTTTATTATTTAATTTGTAGTATTTTGTTTAATTAGTTTTAATAAATTATAAAATTAATACTTTTATAAATAAATAATATAAAAATAATATTTTTATAAAAATTGTGCTTTTTACAACTTTAAGTTTATTTTTATATTTTGTATCTTTTTATTTGTTTTAACGTAATATTTGTATTTTTCGTTCGTATTTAGTTTTAAGTCATAGTTTTTGCCGTAGTTATTTTTTTTCTAGATTTTTAGACTTTGCCGTAAAATTCCTTAAGTGCTTTTTCTTTAGACTAAGATTTAGGTGCTTTAGAATTTTTCGACGTCATTTTATAAATTTTAGTACTTTTTAAGTTATTATCGTTTTGGATATAGTATTTCTTTTAAGCTTTAATATTTTTAGACGCAACTTTTAATTCTTAGTTTTTAGACTTTTAAGTTTCGACGCGCTACGTTCTTTTTATTATTTTTCGACGTTTTTCGACGCGCTCTTTTTCTTTCTTATTTCTCGCCGCTCTAGTTTTTAGGATTTAGAATTTTCTATTTCTTCTCTAAAATTTCTTTAAATTTCAACGAAAAATTATTTTAAGTGATTAAATTGATAGACATCCAAATTTTCTGCTTCGTAGTAATAGTTGGATTTGTTAGTGGCTGAGTTGTGAGCTTCCGATTTAAAGGGTTCTGGCTACCTGCTGCATCTATTGGCTATTCGAAACGTGGGCAAAAGCAGAAAAGTCTATTATTTTGATAACTTATATAATTTTTTTATCTTTTATAACTAATAGGATATTCAGTGAATGCACCGAGCAAAACGTTCACCACCTTTTATACGTTCACCACCTGTAACTCGATCAAGACATTTAGCCAATATTGTCGCCGTTGATTTTTCTTTAGAATCGTCATCCAGTCGACCAAGTACTCAAATTCAAATTTCCGATAATCCATTTTTTGAACCCGACCTCACAATTGAGAATCCGGAGGATATTCAGGGACAATTCAGAGATCCTGAACCACTAATCGTTCCTCCGGAACCACCAATCATTCAAACGGAGATTGTCGAGGAACCAACCATTAAATCAGAATACTCTAGTGATTCAGATTCAACAAATTCAATCATGGAAAATCTGGAACCTCTAAGTATGGAAGACCGAATGAGAGCTAAACGCACTGGCCAAGGTCACGCAATTACTCAACCTGACATTAATGCGCCAGATTATGAAATCAAAGGACAAATCCTACACATGGTAACTAATCAATGCTAATTTAGTGGTGCGCCGAAGGAAGATCCAAACGAACATCTTCGTACATTTAATAGGATCTGTACTTTATTTAAAATAAGAGAAGTGGATGATGAACAGATATATCTCATGTTATTTTCCTGGACTTTAAAGGGAGAAGACAAAGATTGGTTAGAATCGTTACCTGAAGGGGCGATTGATACATGGGACGTTTTAGTTGAAAAATTTCTTAAACAATTCTTTCCGGCATCTAAAGCCGTAAGACTTCAAGGAGAAATTGTTACGTTCACGCAAAAGCCAAATGAAACTTTATATGAAGCATGGACAAGATTTGGAAAGTTATTGAGAGGATGTCCGCAACATAGTTTAGACACTTGTCAAATAGTACAAATATTTTACCAAGGATGCGACATCACTACAAGGAAAGACATAGATATAGCAGCTGGTGGTTCCATTATGAAGAAAACCGCAACTGACGCTTATAAAATTATTGATAACACTGCTTCCCACTCACATGAGTGACACCAAGAAAAAGATACCGGTAGATCATCTAAAGCAGCTAGAGCCGATTCTAGCCATGACTTAGATTCCATTTCCGCAAAGATAGATGTTGTCGAGAGACGAATGGAAAAGATGACTAAGGATATTCACTCAATAAGAATTAGTTGTGAGCAGTGTGGAGTACCACATTTAACAAAAGATTGTCTCAGTATTGAACAAACAATG
The DNA here is from genome assembly GCF_046630445.1 of Rutidosis leptorrhynchoides. NCBI lineage: Eukaryota > Viridiplantae > Streptophyta > Magnoliopsida > Asterales > Asteraceae > Rutidosis > Rutidosis leptorrhynchoides. The sequence goes on from NC_092333.1 coordinate 175,165,029, forward strand.
GAACAAAGAGAGAATGTTTCATACATGAACCAAAGGCCTGGAAATAATTATCAGAATAATTATCAATCGCCAAGACCAATCTACAATCAAAATTAGAACTATAACCGAAATGTTCCATACAACAACCAACAAGGTCCAAGCAATCAACAAGTATCTAACAATACTTACAATCAGCAAAGACCTATTTTTCAAAACAAACCACCAAAAACGGATGATAAAAAGCCAAATTTAGAAGATATGATGTCGAAGCTAGTTGAATCTCAAACTCAATTTTTCATATCTCAGAAACAAACCAATGAACAAAATGCTCAAGCATTTAGAGATCAACAAGCTTCTATTCAAAATCTGGAACAAGAAGTGAGCAACCTAGTAAGGTTAATAGGTGAAAGAAAACCGGGAAGTTTACCTAGTGATACAAATGCTAACCCCCAGAATGAAACAGCTAAAGCCATTACCACGAGAAGTGGTATTACACTTAAACCACCTGAAATACCTGTAATTTCTGATGAAGCTATTTCTACTCCACAAGAACCACAATCTGAGTAAGATAAGGAAATAGAACCGGTAGTTGAAAAGGTTAATGAAGATAACACAGTTAAGGCTAAACCTTATGTTAAACCATACCAACCACCACTTCCTTACCCGAGTAAAATGAGAAAAGAGAGACTTGAATCCGAGCAATCCAAATTCTTGGATATGTTTAAACAAATAAATGCAAATCTTCCTTTCATTGATGTGATTTCAGGAATGCCTAGATATGCTAAATTCTTGAAAGATCTAATCACAAATAGAAAGAAAATGGAAGAACTCTCGGCTGTTACTATGAATGCTAATTGTTCTGCAGTGCTGTTGAATAAAATACCAGAAAAATTATCAGATCCAGGAAGTTTCATAATTCCATGTTTTCTGGGTAGTCTTAGTTCAATAGAAGCATTGGCAGACTTAGGTGCTAGTATAAATTTAATGCCGTATTCACTATACGCTTAACTAGACCTTGGAGAATCGAAACCATCACGAATAAGCATACAACTAGCCGATCGATCAGTAAAATATCCTAGAGGGGTAATGGAGAACATGCTAGTTAAAGTTGGTACTTTATTATTTCCAGTAGATTTTGTTATTCTGGACATGGAAGAAGATTCTCGAGTTCCTCTCATATTAGGAAGACCATTCTTAAACACGGCTAAAGCAATAATAGACTTGTTTGGTAAGAAACTGACCCTAAGTATAGAGGACGAGAGTGTTACCTTTTCTGTTGATAAAGCTGAAATGTCCCGTTCTTATTGATTAAAAACGTTCCATATTAATTGATTTCGTTGCGAGGTTTTGACCTCTATATGAGACGTTTTTCAAAGACTGCATTCATTTTTAAAACAAACCATAACCTTTATTTCATAAATAAAGGTTTAAAAAGCTTTACGTAGATTATCAAATAATGATAATCTAAAATATCCTGTTTACACACGACCATTACATAATGGTTTACAATACAAATATGTTATATCGAAATCAGTTTCTTGAATGCAGTTTTTACACAATATCATACAAACATGGACTCCAAATCTTGTCCTTATTTTAGTATGCAACAGCGGAAGCTCTTAATATTCACCTGAGAATAAACATGCTTTAAACGTCAACAAAAATGTTGGTGAGTTATAGGTTTAACCTATATATATCAAATCGTAACAATAGACCACAAGATTTCATATTTCAATACACATCCCATACATAGAGATAAAAATCATTTATATGGTGAACACCTGGTAACCGACAATAACAAGATGCATATATAAGAATATCCCCATCATTCCGGGACACCCTTCGGATATGATATAAATTTCGAAGTACTAAAGCATCCGGTACTTTGGATGGGGTTTGTTAGGCCCAATAGATCTATCTTTAGGATTCGCGTCAATTAGGGTGTCTGTTCCCTAATTCTTAGATTACCAGACTTAATAAAAAGGGGCATATTCGATTTCGATAATTCAACCATAGAATGTAGTTTCACGTACTTGTGTCTATTTTGTAAATCATTTATAAAACCTGCATGTATTCTCATCCCAAAAATATTAGATTTTAAAAGTGGGACTATAACTCACTTTCACAGATTTTTACTTCGTCGGGAAGTAAGACTTGGCCACTGTTGATTCACGAACCTATAACAATATATACATATATATTAAAGTATGTTCAAAATATATTTACAACACTTTTAATATATTTTGATGTTTTAAGTTTATTAAGTCAGCTGTCCTCGTTAGTAACCTATAACTAGTTGTCCACAGTTAGATGTACAGAAATAAATCGATAAATATTATCTTGAATCAATCCACGACCCAGTGTATACGTATCTCAGTATTGATCACAACTCAAACTATATATATTTTGGAATCAACCTCAACCCTGTATAGCTAACTCCAACATTCACATATAGAGTGTCTATGGTTGTTCCGAAATATATATAGATGTGTCGACATGATAGGTCGAAACATTGTATACGTGTCTATGGTATCTCAAGATTACATAATATACAATACAAGTTGATTAAGTTATGGTTGGAATAGATTTGTTACCAATTTTCACGTAGCTAAAATGATAAAAATTATCCAATCTTGTTTTACCCATAACTTCTTCATTTTAAATCCGTTTTGAATGAATCAAATTGCTATGGTTTCATATTGAACTGTATTTTATGAATCTACACAGAAAAAGTATAGGTTTATAGTCGGAAAAATAAGTTACAAGTCGTTTTTGTAAAGGTAGTCATTTCAGTCGAAAGAACGACGTCTAGATGACCATTTTAGAAAACATACTTCCACTTTGAGTTTAACCATAATTTTTGGATATAGTTTCATGTTCATAATAAAAATCATTTTCTCAGAATAACAACTTTTAAATCAAAGTTTATCATAGTTTTTAATTAACTAACCCAAAACAGCCCGCGGTGTTACTACGACGGCGTAAATCCGGTTTTACGGTGTTTTTCGTGTTTCCAGGTTTTAAATCATTAAGTTAGCATATCATATAGATATAGAACATGTGTTTAGTTAATTTTAAAAGTCAAGTTAGAAGGATTAACTTTTGTTTGCGAACAAGTTTAGAATTAACTAAACTATGTTCTAGTGATTACGAGTTTAAACCTTCGAATAAGATAGTTTTATATATATGAATCGAATGATGTTATGAACATCATTACTACCTCAAGTTTAGTAGGTAAACCTACTGGAAGTGACAAGAAATGATCTAGCTTCAAAGGATCTTGGATGGCTTGAAAGTTCTTGAAGTAGGATCATGACACAAAAACAAGTTCAAGTAAGATTTTTGCTCGAATTAAGATAGTTTATAGTTATAGAAATTGAATCAAAGTTTGAATATGAATATTACCTTGAATAAGAAAGATAACCTACTGTATATAACAAAGGTTTCTTGATCTTAGATGATTACTTGGAATGGATTAGAAAGCTTGGAAGTAAATTAGTAAACTTGAAGGGATTTTTGAAGTATTCTTGAAGTGTTCTTCCTATGATGATTATAGCTTGATTCTTGAAGTGATTTTTGATGAAGATTATGATTAACTACTGGAAAAATACGTTCATAATAGTGTGGGTGTGTTGAGAGAGAATTAGAAAGAGATTTGGAAGTGAAATGGAGTGAATGATGAGTGTTAATTGGTGAGTGGTGAGTGGGGTTAAAAGGAGTTCTAGTTAGTTGACTAGCTCATGGTAGAAGTTAAAATTGATTAGTCATACATGACATAATCAAGAGTGGAATCCCATGCTAGTTCCTATTGGTATATACCCATAGTAAGTACGTTTTGAAGCTGTGTATAATACGGGTAAGAATACGACTAGAATTCTTGATGAAAGAAAAGAATGGGAAAGTAACTGTAACCATTTTCGTTAAGTATGAGTGTTTCGATATATGTCTTGAAGTCTTCCAAAAGTATTTTAATACATCTAAATACACTACATGTATATACATTTTAACGGAGTCGTTAAGTCATCGTTAGTCGTTACATGTAAGTGTTGTTTTGAAACCTTTAAGTTAACGATCTCAATTAATGTTGTTAACCCATTGTTTATTATATCTAATGAGATGTTAAATTATTATATTATCATGATATTATGATATATTAATATATCTTAATATGATATATATACATTTAAATGTCGTTACAACGATAATCGTTACATATATGTCTCGTTTAAAATTCATTAAGTTAGTAGTCTTGTTTTTACATATATAGTTCATTGTTAATATACTTAATGATATGTTTACTTATCATAATATCATGTTAACTATATATATAACCATATATATGTCATCATATAGTTTTTACAAGTTTTAACGTTCGTGAATCACCGGTCAACTTGGGTAGTCAATTGTCTATATGAAACCTATTTCAATTAATCAAGTCTTAACAAGTTTGATTGCTTAACATGTTGGAAACATTTAATCATGTAAATATCAATCTCAATTAATATATATAAACATGGAAAAGTTCGGGTCACTACAGTACCTACCCGTTAAATAAATTTCGTCCCGAAATTTTAAGCTGTTGAAGGTGTTGATGAATCTTCTGGAAATAGATGCGGGTATTTCTTCTTCATCTGATCTTCACGCTCCCAGGTGAACTCGGGTCCTCTACGAGCATTCCATCGAACCTTAACAATTGGTATCTTGTTTTGCTTAAGTCTTTTAACCTCACGATCCATTATTTCGACGGGTTCTTCGATGAATTGAAGTTTTTCGTTGATTTGGATTTCATCTAACGGAATAGTGAGATCTTCTTTAGCAAAACATTTCTTTAAATTCGAGACGTGGAAAGTGTTATGTACAGCCGCGAGTTGTTGAGGTAACTCTAGTCGGTAAGCTACTGGTCCGACACGATCAATAATCTTGAATGGTCCAATATACCTTGGATTTAATTTCCCTCGTTTACCAAATCGAACAACGCCTTTCCAAGGTGCAACTTTAAGCATGACCATCTCTCCAATTTCAAATTCTATATCTTTTCTTTTAATGTCAGCGTAGCTCTTTTGTCGACTTTGGGCGGTTTTCAACCGTTGTTGAATTTGGATGATCTTCTCGGTAGTTTCTTGTATAATCTCCGGACCCGTAATCTGTCTATCCCCCACTTCACTCCAACAAATCGGAGACCTGCACTTTCTACCATAAAGTGCTTCAAACGGCGCCATCTCAATGCTTGAATGGTAGCTGTTGTTGTAGGAAAATTCTGCTAACGGTAGATGTCGATCCCAACTGTTTCCGAAATCAATAACACATGCTCGTAGCATGTCTTCAAGCGTTTGTATCGTCCTTTCGCTCTGCCCATCAGTTTGTGGATGATAGGCAGTACTCATGTCTAGACGAGTTCCTAATGCTTGCTGTAATGTCTGCCAGAATCTTGAAATAAATCTGCCATCCCTATCAGAGATAATAGAGATTGGTATTCCATGTCTGGAGACGACTTCCTTCAAATACAGTCGTGCTAACTTCTCCATCTTGTCATCTTCTCTTATTGGCAGGAAGTGTGCTGATTTGGTGAGACGATCAACTATTACCCAAATAGTATCAAAACCACTTGCAGTCCTTGGCAATTTAGTGATGAAATCCATGGTAATGTTTTCCCATTTCCATTCCGGGATTTCGGGTTGTTGAAGTAGACCTGATGGTTTCTGATGCTCAGCTTTGACCTTAGAACACGTCAAACATTCTCCTACATATTTAGCAACATCGGCTTTCATACCCGGCCACCAAAAATGTTTCTTGAGATCCTTGTACATCTTCCCCGTTCCAGGATGTATTGAGTATCTGGTTTTATGAGCTTCTCTAAGTACCATTTCTCTCATATCTCCAAATTTTGGTACCCAAATCCTTTCAGCCCTATACCGGGTTCCGTCTTCCCGAATATTAAGATGCTTCTCCGATCCTTTGGGTATTTCATCCTTTAAATTTCCTTCTTTTAAAACTCCTTGTTGCGCCTCCTTTATTTGAGTAGTAAGGTTATTATGAATCATTATATTCATAGATTTTACTCGAATGGGTTCTCTGTCCTTCCTGCTCAAGGCATCGGCTACCACATTTGCCTTTCCCGGGTGGTAACGAATCTCAAAGTCGTAATCATTCAATAATTCAATCCACCTACGCTGCCTCATATTCAGTTGTTTCTGATTAAATATGTGTTGAAGACTTTTGTGGTCGGTATATATAATACTTTTGACCCCATATAAGTAGTGCCTCCAAGTCTTTAATGCAAAAACAACCGCACCTAATTCCAAATCATGCGTCGTATAATTTTGTTCGTGAATCTTCAATTGTCTAGACGCATAAGCAATCACCTTCGTTCGTTGCATTAATACACAACCGAGACCTTGCTTTGATGCGTCACAATAAATCACAAAATCATCATTCCCTTCAGGCAATGACAATATAGGTGCCGTAGTTAGCTTTTTCTTCAATAACTGAAACGCTTTCTCTTGTTCATCATTCCATTCAAATTTCTTCCCTTTATGCATTAATGCAGTCAAGGGTTTTGCTATTCTGGAAAAGTCTTGGATGAACCTTCTGTAGTAACCAGCTAGTCCTAAAAACTGGCGTACGTGTTTCGGAGTTTTCGGTGTTTCCCACTTTTCAACAGTTTCTATCTTTGCTGGATCCACCTTAATACCTTCTTTGTTCACTATGTGACCGAGGAATTGAACTTCTTCCAACCAAAATGCACACTTTGAAAACTTAGCGTACAATTCTTCCTTCCTCAATACTTCTAACACCTTTCTCAAATGTTCACCGTGTTCTTGGTCATTCTTTGAGTAAATAAGTATGTCATCAATGAAAACGATGACAAACTTGTCAAGGTATGGTCCACACACTCGGTTCATAAGGTCCATGAACACAGCTGGTGCATTAGTTAAACCAAACGGCATGACCATAAACTCGTAATGACCGTAACGTGTTCTGAAAGCAGTCTTTGGAATATCATCTTCTTTCACCCGCATTTGATGATACCCGGAACGTAAGTCAATCTTTGAATAAACAGACGAGCCTTGTAGTTGATCAAATAAGTCGTCGATTCTCGGTAGTGGGTAGCGGTTCTTGATGGTAAGTTTGTTCAACTCTCGGTAGTCGATACACAACCTGAATGTACCATCTTTCTTCTTGACAAACAAAACAGGAGCTCCCCACGGTGATGTGCTTGGTCGAATGAAACCACGCTCTAAAAGTTCTTGTAATTGGCTTTGCAGTTCTTTCATCTCGCTGGGTGCGAGTCTGTAAGGAGCACGAGCTATTGGTGCAGCTCCTGGTACAAGATCTATTTGAAATTCAACGGATCGATGTGGGGGTAATCCCGGTAATTCTTTCGGAAATACATCGGGAAATTCTTTTGCAATGGGAACATCATTGATGCTCTTTTCTTCAGTTTGTACTTTCTCGACGTGTGCTAGAACAGCATAGCAACCTTTTCTTATTAGTTTTTGTGCCTTCAAATTACTAATAAGATGTAGCTTCGTGTTGCCCTTTTCTCCGTACACCATTAAGGGTTTTCCTTTTTCTCGTATAATGCGAATTGCATTTTTGTAACAAACGATCTCCGCTTTCACTTCTTTCAACCAGTCCATACCGATTATCACATCAAAACTCCCTAACTCTACTGGTATCAAATCAATCTTAAATGTTTCGCTAACCAGTTTAATTTCTCGATTCCGACATATATTATCTGCTGAAATTAATTTACCATTTGCTAATTCGAGTAAAAATTTACTATCCAAAGGCGTCAATGGACAACTTAATTTAGCACAAAAATCTCTACTCATATAGCTTCTATCCGCACCCGAATCAAATAAAACGTAAGCAGATTTATTGTCAATAAGAAACGTACCCGTAACAAGCTCCGGGTCTTCCTGTGCCTCTATCGCATTAATATTGAAAACTCTTCCACGGCCTTGTCCATTCGTGTTCTCCTGGTTCGGGCAATTTCTAATAATGTGGCCTGGTTTTCCACATTTATAACAAACTACATTGGCATAACTTGCTCCGACACTACTTGCTCCGCCATTACTCGTTCCGACACCATTTGTTCCTTTCGTTCTATTAGCCCCTGGTCCATAGACCTCACACTTCGCCGCACTATGACCATTTCTTTTACACTTGTTGCAAAATTTGGTGCAGAACCCCGAGTGATTCTTTTCACACCTTTGGCATAGCTGCTTCTGATTGTTGTTGTTGTTGCGGTTATTATTGTTGTTGGGATGATTGTTGTAGTTGCTGTTGTTGTTGTTGTTGTTGTTGTTGTTGGGCCGTTTGTTGTAGTTGCGATTGATGTTGCGATTGTTGGGATAATTGTTGCGATTATTGTTGTAATTACTGTTGTTGTTGTATTGGTGATTCTTATCACCGTTTTCCTCCCACTTTCTTTTGACTTGCTTCACATTGGCCTCTTCAGCAGTCTGATCTTTAATTCTTTCTTCAATCTGGTTCACTAGTTTGTGAGCCATTCTACATGCCTGTTGTATGGAGGCGGGCTCGTGTGAACTTATATCTTCTTGGATTCTTTCCGGTAATCCTTTCACAAACGCGTCGATCTTCTCTTCCTCATCTTCGAATGCTCCCGGACACAATAGGCACAATTCTGTGAATCGTCTTTCGTACGTGGTAATATCAAATCCTTGGGTTCGTAACCCTCTAAGTTCTGTCTTGAGCTTATTGACCTCGGTTCTGGGACGGTACTTCTCGTTCATCAAGTGCTTGAATGCTGACCACGGTAGTGCGTACGCATCATCTTGTCCCACTTGCTCTAGATAGGTATTCCACCATGTTAACGCAGAACCTGTGAAGGTATGCGTAGCGTACTTCACTTTGTCCTCTTCAGTACACTTACTTATGGCAAACACCGATTCAACCTTCTCGGTCCACCGTTTCAATCCGATCGGTCCTTCGGTTCCATCAAATTCCAAAGGTTTGCAGGCAGTGAATTCTTTGTAGGTGCATCCTACATGATTTCCTGTACTGCTAGATCCAAGGTTATTGTTGGTATGTAACGCAGCCTGTACTGCGGCTATGTTTGAAGCTAGAAAAGTACGGAATTCCTCTTCATTCATATTCACGGTGTGTCGAGTAGTCGGTGCCATTTCCTTCAAAATAGTTAAATGGAACAAGTTAATCATACAGAATATTAAGAGTAGTTAATAGTATTTCGTAGCATAATATGAACTCATTTATAAAAGCTTTTTCTTCATATTAGCGTTTTATAAGTTTAAATTCGGGTAGTACCTACCCGTTAAGTTCATACTTAGTAGCTAATATACAATTCAACTACTACAATTCTATATGAAAAACTGATTGTAATAATATTTCGCGTTCAAACTTTTATACAATATTTTACAAACTTACAATACCGCTTATTTTACATAAAGCATGAAATATAGCACACAATAACTTTGATACAAGATAGTTGTGAGGACAATTCTAGCTAGTACACAAGTCGTTCGGCAAAGGCAATAAAGACACGTAATTCATATGTCCAGAAACAAGTCATGCATTCTGGTTTTACTAGGACTACTTCCCATCCTTGGTCTTGTGCAACATAACCGTTATGGCCGTTGATAAGACAGCATGTTGTAACGTCATCAAAGGGACGAGGGTTACGTAATGTCCAACAGTCCCGTAATAATCTAAAAACCTCATTTCTTACCCCAATTACCGACTCCGTCACTTGTGGAAACGTTTTGTTTAATAGTTGTAGCCCGATGTTCTTGTTCTCACTTTGGTGAGAAGCGAACATTACTAATCCGTAAGCATAACATGCTTCTTTATGTTGCATGTTAGCCGCTTTTTCTAAATCACGAAGTCCAATATTCGGATATATTGAGTCAAAATAATTTCTTAACCCGTTGCGTAAAATAGCATTTGGGTTCCCCGCAATATATGCGTCAAAGTAAACACATCGTAACTTATGGGTTTCCCAATGTGATATCCCCCATCTTTCAAACGAAAGTCTCTTATAAACCAAGACATTCTTGGAACGTTCTTCGAATGTCTTACAAACTGATCTCGCCTTAAATAGTTGTGCCGAAGAATTCTGGCCGACTCTAGACAAGATTTCATCAATCATGTCTCCGGGTAGGTCTCTTAAAATATTGGGTTGTCTATCCATTTTGTGTTTTTAAACTGTAAAATAGACAAGAGTTAGATTCATAAAAAAAAATACTTATTAATACAAGCAATTTTTACATATATCATAAAGCATAAGATATTCCATATATTACACCACACGAATACAACTATCTTATTCCGACTCGCTCGTTTCTTCTTCTTCGGTTTTGGTTCGTTTTGCCAAGTTTCTAGGGATATATGATGTTCCCCTAATACGAGCCGTCGTTGTCCACATTGGTTTAAAAAAACCTGGTGGTTTAGAGGTTCCCGGGTCATTGTTACAACTTAAGGACTTCGGGGGTTGACGATACATATAAAGTTCATCGGGGTTGGAATTAGATTTCTCTATTTTTATGCCCTTTCCTTTATTATTTTCTTTTGCCTTTTTAAATTCAGTTGGGGTAATTTCTATAACATCATCGGAATTCTCGTCGGAATCCGATTCATCGGAGAATTGGTAATCCTCCCAATATTTTGCTTCCTTGGCGGAAACACCATTGACCATAATTAACTTTGGTCGGTTGGTTGAGGATTTTCTTTTACTTAACCGTTTTATTATTTCCCCCACCGGTTCTATTTCTTCATCCGGTTCCGATTCTTCTTCCGGTTCCGATTCTTCTTCCGGTTCCGACTCTTCTTCCAGTTCCTCTTCGGGAACTTGTGAATCAGTCCACAAATCATTCCAATTTACATTTGACTCTTCATTATTATTAGGTGAGTCAATGGGACTTGTTCTAGAGGTAGACATCTATCACATAATATCAAACACGTTAAGAGATTAATATATCACATAATATTCATATGTTAAAAATATATAGTTTCCAACAAAAATGTTAAGCAATCATTTTTAAAGAAAACACGGTCGAAGTCCAGACTCACTAATGCATCCTAACAAACTCGATAAGACACACTAATGCAAATTTTCTGGTTCTCTAAGACCAACGCTCTGATACCAACTGAAATGTCCCGTTCTTATTGATTAAAAACGTTCCATATTAATTGATTTCGTTGCGAGGTTTTGACCTCTATATGAGACGTTTTTCAAAGACTGCATTCATTTTTAAAACAAACCATAACCTTTATTTCATAAATAAAGGTTTAAAAAGCTTTACGTAGATTATCAAATAATGATAATCTAAAATATCCTGTTTACACACGACCATTACATAATGGTTTACAATACAAATATGTTATATCGAAATCAGTTTCTTGAATGCAGTTTTTACACAATATCATACAAACATGGACTCCAAATCTTGTCCTTATTTTAGTATGCAACAGCGGAAGCTCTTAATATTCACCTGAGAATAAACATGCTTTAAACGTCAACAAAAATGTTGGTGAGTTATAGGTTTAACCTATATATATCAAATCGTAACAATAGACCACAAGATTTCATATTTCAATACACATCCCATACATAGAGATAAAAATCATTTATATGGTGAACACCTGGTAACCGACAATAACAAGATGCATATATAAGAATATCCCCATCATTCCGGGACACCCTTCGGATATGATATAAATTTCGAAGTACTAAAGCATCCGGTACTTTGGATGGGGTTTGTTAGGCCCAATAGATCTATCTTTAGGATTCGCGTCAATTAGGGTGTCTGTTCCCTAATTCTTAGATTACCAGACTTAATAAAAAGGGGCATATTCGATTTCGATAATTCAACCATAGAATGTAGTTTCACGTACTTGTGTCTATTTTGTAAATCATTTATAAAACCTGCATGTATTCTCATCCCAAAAATATTAGATTTTAAAAGTGGGACTATAACTCACTTTCACAGATTTTTACTTCGTCGGGAAGTAAGACTTGGCCACTGTTGATTCACGAACCTATAACAATATATACATATATATTAAAGTATGTTCAAAATATATTTACAACACTTTTAATATATTTTGATGTTTTAAGTTTATTAAGTCAGCTGTCCTCGTTAGTAACCTATAACTAGTTGTCCACAGTTAGATGTACAGAAATAAATCGATAAATATTATCTTGAATCAATCCACGACCCAGTGTATACGTATCTCAGTATTGATCACAACTCAAACTATATATATTTTGGAATCAACCTCAACCCTGTATAGCTAACTCCAACATTCACATATAGAGTGTCTATGGTTGTTCCGAAATATATATAGATGTGTCGACATGATAGGTCGAAACATTGTATACGTGTCTATGGTATCTCAAGATTACATAATATACAATACAAGTTGATTAAGTTATGGTTGGAATAGATTTGTTACCAATTTTCACGTAGCTAAAATGATAAAAATTATCCAATCTTGTTTTACCCATAACTTCTTCATTTTAAATCCGTTTTGAATGAATCAAATTGCTATGGTTTCATATTGAACTGTATTTTATGAATCTACACAGAAAAAGTATAGGTTTATAGTCGGAAAAATAAGTTACAAGTCGTTTTTGTAAAGGTAGTCATTTCAGTCGAAAGAACGACGTCTAGATGACCATTTTAGAAAACATACTTCCACTTTGAGTTTAACCATAATTTTTGGATATAGTTTCATGTTCATAATAAAAATCATTTTCTCAGAATAACAACTTTTAAATCAAAGTTTATCATAGTTTTTAATTAACTAACCCAAAACAGCCCGCGGTGTTACTACGACGGCGTAAATCCGGTTTTACGGTGTTTTTCGTGTTTCCAGGTTTTAAATCATTAAGTTAGCATATCATATAGATATAGAACATGTGTTTAGTTAATTTTAAAAGTCAAGTTAGAAGGATTAACTTTTGTTTGCGAACAAGTTTAGAATTAACTAAACTATGTTCTAGTGATTACGAGTTTAAACCTTCGAATAAGATAGTTTTATATATATGAATCGAATGATGTTATGAACATCATTACTACCTCAAGTTTAGTAGGTAAACCTACTGGAAGTGACAAGAAATGATCTAGCTTCAAAGGATCTTGGATGGCTTGAAAGTTCTTGAAGTAGGATCATGACACAAAAACAAGTTCAAGTAAGATTTTTGCTCGAATTAAGATAGTTTATAGTTATAGAAATTGAATCAAAGTTTGAATATGAATATTACCTTGAATAAGAAAGATAACCTACTGTATATAACAAAGGTTTCTTGATCTTAGATGATTACTTGGAATGGATTAGAAAGCTTGGAAGTAAATTAGTAAACTTGAAGGGATTTTTGAAGTATTCTTGAAGTGTTCTTCCTATGATGATTATAGCTTGATTCTTGAAGTGATTTTTGATGAATATTATGATTAACTACTGGAAAAATACGTTCATAATAGTGTGGGTGTGTTGAGAGAGAATTAGAAAGAGATTTGGAAGTGAAATGGAGTGAATGATGAGTGTTAATTGGTGAGTGGTGAGTGGGGTTAAAAGGAGTTCTAGTTAGTTGACTAGCTCATGGTAGAAGTTAAAATTGATTAGTCATACATGACATAATCAAGAGTGGAATCCCATGCTAGTTCCTATTGGTATATACCCATAGTAAGTACGTTTTGAAGCTGTGTATAATACGGGTAAGAATACGACTAGAATTCTTGATGAAAGAAAAGAATGGGAAAGTAACTGTAACCATTTTCGTTAAGTATGAGTGTTTCGATATATGTCTTGAAGTCTTCCAAAAGTATTTTAATACATCTAAATACACTACATGTATATACATTTTAACGGAGTCGTTAAGTCATCGTTAGTCGTTACATGTAAGTGTTGTTTTGAAACCTTTAAGTTAACGATCTCAATTAATGTTGTTAACCCATTGTTTATTATATCTAATGAGATGTTAAATTATTATATTATCATGATATTATGATATATTAATATATCTTAATATGATATATATACATTTAAATGTCGTTACAACGATAATCGTTACATATATGTCTCGTTTAAAATTCATTAAGTTAGTAGTCTTGTTTTTACATATATAGTTCATTGTTAATATACTTAATGATATGTTTACTTATCATAATATCATGTTAACTATATATATAACCATATATATGTCATCATATAGTTTTTACAAGTTTTAACGTTCGTGAATCACCGGTCAACTTGGGTAGTCAATTGTCTATATGAAACCTATTTCAATTAATCAAGTCTTAACAAGTTTGATTGCTTAACATGTTGGAAACATTTAATCATGTAAATATCAATCTCAATTAATATATATAAACATGGAAAAGTTCGGGTCACTACAAAAGCCATGCAACAACCGCAATCTGCAGATGATACATGTTATTATATTCAAACTATAGATTCACATGCAGAATTGTTAGAAGAATTTCCAGAATTACAAGGAACAGGGGAATGTTCTTTAGGAGAAGGAACTGAACCAATTGATGTAACTGAAATGTTAGCTACACTTATGGCTAATGGATATGAACCAACAACAGAAGAAATTCAAATGCTAAAAGAAGAAGACAGATATCGATATAAATCATCGATAGAAGAACCACCGACATTAGAGTTAAAGCCACTTCCAAACCATTTGGAATATGCTTATTTACATGGTGAATCTGAATTACCTGTAATAATATCGTCTTCTCTTACTGAAAATAAAAAATCTCAACTCATTTCTGTGCTAAAAGCTCATAAACCATCTATTGCATGGAAGATTCATGATATTAAAGGAATAAGTCCTTCGTATTGCACACATAAAATCCTTATGGAAGAAGGTCATAAAACGTATGTGCAACGCCAAAGAAGACTAAATCTGAATATGCAAGATGTTGTTAAGAAAGAAATTATTAAACTGCTTGATGCAGGTTTAATTTATCCAATTTCTAATAGTCCATGGGTAAGCCCAGTTCAATGCGTACCTAAGAAGGGTGGCATGACTGTCATCACAAATGAAAAAATGAGCTTATTCCTAATAGGACTTTAACAGGATGGCGTGTTTGTATTGATTATAGAAAATTAAATGACGCCACCAGAAAAGATCACTTTCCCTTACCTTTCATTGATCAAATGTTGGAAAGATTAGCCGAAAACAGTTACTATTGTTTTCTTGATGGTTTTTCCGGATACTTTCAAATTCCAATAGCACCTGAGGACCAAGAGAAAACCACGTTCACGTACCCTTATGGTACTTTTTCTTACAAACGCATGCCATTTGGACTTTGCAACACCCCTGCAACCTTTCAAAGGTGCATGATGGCGATTTTTCAAGACATGATAGAAGAATGCATGGAAGTTTTCATGGATGACTTTTCAGTCTTCGGTGATACATTTGAATTATGTCTAGTTAATCTTGAACGAATGCTTATTAGATGTGAACAATCAAATCTAGTACTTAATTGGGAGAAATGCCATTTCATGGTTAAAGAAGGCATCGTTCTTGGTCATAAAATTTCAAAGGAAGGAATTGAAGTGGATAGAGCTAAAGTAGATGTAATTGCTAAACTTCCACATCCCACCAATGTTAGAGGAGTTAGGAGTTTTCTAGGGCATGCCGGTTTTACCGACGTTTCATAAAAGATTTTTCTAAAATTGCCACTCCTATGAATAAACTCGTAGAAAAAGATGCACCATTCATCTTTTCAGATGAATGCATCAAATCTTCTAATATTCTTAAAGAAAAACTCACTAATGCGCCGATCATGATAACTCCAAATTAGAATCTACCGTTTGAACTAATGTGCGATGCAAGTGATTTTGCAATGGGAGCCGTTTTAGGACAAAGGATTGAAAAATGATTTTAACCTATTTATTATGCTAGTAAGATGTTACAAGGAGCACAAACGAATTACACAACTACTGAAAAAGAACTCCTTGCTATTGTCTTTGCTTTTGACAAATTTCGTTCATATCTCGTTCTAGCTAAAATGGTGGTCTATACCGACCATTCTGCTCTTAGATACCTATTTTCGAAACAAGATGCTAAACCACGATTAATCCGCTGGATCTTACTCTTACAAGAGTACGATATTGAAATCCGAGACAAAAAGGGAGCATAAAATCTCGCCGCTGATCATCTTTCTCGTCTTGAAAATCCCGAATTAGAAGTTCTAAATGAATCGGCCATATAAGACAACTTTCCTGATGAATATCTATTGAAGATAGATTATAGTGAAATTCCATGGTTTGCAGATTATGCAAACTATTTAGTATGTGGATTCCTTGAAAAAGGATTGTAGTACCAAAAACGAAAGAAATTCTTTAGTGATATAAAACACTATTTCTGGGAAGATCCACATTTTTTTAAAAGTTGTCCCGATGGAATAATACACTGATGTGTATTCGGAGATGAAGCCAGTCAAATTTTAAACCATTGTCACACAGGACCAACAGGAGGGCATTATGGGCCTCAACTTACAGCAAGAAAAGTCTATGATGCTAGATTCTATTGGCCTACAATTTTTAAAGACGCACACCTTCTTTGCAAATCCTGTTATGCATGTCAAAGGGCCGGAAAAATAAGTCAACGTGATGAAATGCCACAAAATGTCATTCAAGTATGTTAAGTATTTGACATTTGGGGTATTGACTTTATGGGTCCATTTCCAAAATCTCATAATAATCTCTACATTCTCGTTGCCATTGATTATGTATCTAAATGGGCGGAAGCACAAGCTCTCCTAACTAACGATGCACGAGTTGTAGTCAATTTTTTAAAACGTCTTTTTGCAAGGTTTGGAACACCGAAAGCTTTAATAAGTGATCGGGGTACTCATTTTTGTAATAATCAACTTGAGAAAGTTCTCAAAAGATATGGAGTAACTCATAAAATCTCCACCGCTTATCATCCACAAACAAGTGGACAAGTTGAAAATACCAACCGAGCATTAAAACGTATTCTAGAGAAAACCGTAGGATCAAATCCGAAGGAATGGTCCATGAAATTGGAGGATGCACTCTGGGCTTTTAGAACAGCCTACAAAACTCCAATTGGAACCACACCTTTTAAACTCGTTTACGAAAAAGCATGTCATCTTCCAGTAGAAATTGAACACAAAGCATTTTGGGCTTTGAAGACATGTAATCTTGATTTACATGAAGCCGGACGTCTACGATTAAGTCAGCTAAATGAATTAGAAGAATTAAGACATGAAGCATATGAAAATTCGTTAATCTATAAAGAAAAGACAAAGAAATGGCATGATAAAAGAATTTGAAGTTCAAAAGAATTTAAGGAAGGAGATAAAGTTCTTCTTTTCAATTCACGATTCAAGCTATTTCCTGGAAAATTGAAATCAAGATGGTCTGGACCATTCTTAGTCAAAAGAGTTTTCCCATATGGAACAGTAGAATTAATAAATTCAAATGGGATTGAATTTAAAGTTAATGGTCACAGAGTTAAACATTACGTACATGATCCGATGAAAGTTGACAACGAAGTTAATCATAATTTCGACACCACATCTAACTAAGTGTGGGGAGATTTGAATCTTTTAGGGTAATATGTATTTCTGTTAGAGTTAGATATTCTGTTTTCGTGTAGTTCTCGAGAATGGAATCCGAATGGTCTTTCCCTAGCAGACCCTAAAGAACTAGTCTTCTTCCCCCATTCTGAATTTTTATTTTTTTTAGGTTTTACGAGATGAAGAATTCCTTTGATCTGAACCATGGTCTAATACTACATGCTATGATTACTAAACGTAATAATGACACACTTCCCAGTGAACTAGTATCATTCATAAGAGGCAAAATGGACGGAGAAAGAAAAGAACTCAGAAAAGATCATCATAAGATACATTTTGGTAAAGAAAAATCAAAATCCGCAACAAAAAGAAGAGCACGACACCTTGAAAGATGTTACAAATGCGGAAAATGGTCACACGAAGGTAAATGTTCAAATAATCAAACATATTCAAATACCGAATTTGTTACTCTATGCAGAGAAGGACCGTTTATATGTTTAGAAGAAAAGATATTGAAGATTCGAGGTTATGCTTACGTAGCTATGGAGAACCAAATCACACGACTCTCGTATGAGTCGGCTAAAGCAGGTCTCTGAGAATTCTTTCTCACAGGTAATTATGTACAGTTTTTATTTTTATTTTTATTGCTTTTAA
This sequence comes from Rutidosis leptorrhynchoides, assembly GCF_046630445.1. NCBI lineage: Eukaryota > Viridiplantae > Streptophyta > Magnoliopsida > Asterales > Asteraceae > Rutidosis > Rutidosis leptorrhynchoides. The sequence goes on from NC_092333.1 coordinate 175,183,205, forward strand.
CCTTTTGATAATAAACGCTGAATCGTTCGCTATAAAGTATTAAATTGGTATTCAATAAAATTAGGTATGTGTAACCGAAATTATTAATATTATACAAAAATTTATTACATCACTGCGAAATTTACCGTTTATTCTTAAGGTATAAATATCTTTAATCAATCAACCCAAAATATTTCAAAAATTCGTCAGGAGTATAACTAAGTAATATAGCCTAAATTACTTTACCGAAAAGAGGGGCATATATCTTTGATAATATTTGATTAATTAAAGTGGGATAAAAGACCAAAAAGATTTTTAATTTTATTTTTACTTTGTTTTTAAAATTAATATTAAATTAGTATTGTAAACTTTTTAAAATCAATATATTTAAGTTTGTAAATATTTAAAAAATTAATATTTTTAATATAAGTTTGTATGTATAAAATCAAAAATATAATATTAGTTTGGTGTGAATTTTTAAAATTTTAATAATATGAATTTTTAATTTTATGCATTTTAAATTTAAGTTTGGTGTGAATTTAAAAACAAAAATTTACTTTATTTCACTAAGATAAAAATATGATTTTTAAAATTCGTCGTGAGTTGAAAACTAAGTCATTGAGCCGAAATTGCTCTACCCAAGGGAGGGACGAGAACTTTTATTATCATTATTTTTAATCTTATTGAATTAAAGTAAGCAAAAAAAAAAAACCAAAAATCTTTGCTTTTAAAACTTAGCTTTGAATTGACAAATTTTAAAATTTTGTCGAGGGACGGACTAGCACAAAAATCCGAAACGCCCTTATCCTAAAAAGAAACAAAATGTTAAATTTAATTAATTATTTGTTTTAATAAGTTAAAGGTTTTATATATATAAAAAAAAGGGGGACCTCATGTGATCGCATGAGATTTACCCTGTAACCTCATGCGATCGCATGAGACTGGAAAACTGGCCAGAAACATAAAGCTCAGCGAGCTGCTCTCTGTTACCACAATACACACACATATACACGAACCATCTCACCAATTCACCTCTAAAATCACCATTTTTTCACCAAATTCAACCAAATTTCGTCCTACAATCCGCTACAATCATGCCTAGGTTCGGATTTTTCAACAAGAAGGTAAAAATTACTCCCCTAAACTCATAAATTTTCTAGTTTTTATGATATTTATCAATATTTTATCTAATTTGATTTTGTTAATTTCTAGTGTAATTATAGTTAAATTGTTAGTATATTATGCATGTATAACCTAGATTGATGCTATTTAACATGATTTGAAGCCAAAAACTTCAAAATTTTTAGAAATCTAGGGTTTGTGTTCTTGAGCAATTTGGGGCTTTTGATATAAACAGGTTATGGCCGATTTTTGTCATGAATTATTGCTAAATTAAGTAGTGTAACATGTTTAGGTAGCTAAATGATCCAAACTTTGATCCTAAACATGATTTTTGAGAATTAAAGTGGACTTTTTAAGTCTAAAATTCATGAACTTGATTAATTTGATATAATTGCTATTTGAGACTTGTTTAGTTGTTAGTAATGACTATTTTAACATGTTATTTGAGTTAAATGCTTATGAACTTTGTAAACATTTTCATATATGCTTATTTAAAAAAGTGTAGAATTGTAAAAATTGTGAAAATGCGTATAAGTTTAATTTTGATTTAACATGTTATTGTAATTGTGTTAATTTGTTATTTTGCTAACACTAATGCATATTTGGATGCACAAATTTTGTATTTAATGTGTTTTACAGAGATTTACTAATACTGATGGTGCATCATCATCATCTAGACAACCTACTCTAGAACCTGAACCAGAAATGCAATATGAACCTGAACCGGAACAACAACAGGAACCACAACAACAACCTGATCAACACGTACCTTATTATGATCAGCTACAATTTGTTGATGCCTTTATAGTATTTTCGATGCATCCGCCAGTAGAATACCTAACGATACCTGAACACACGTTGCATCCTAATCTGAGATTCGATAGAAGCTGGAGAGATTACCCGACATATCAAAGTAATAAATTCAAAATGATACCGAAAAATGTAGAAGTGCCGAGGGTAATCGATTGGGAGCCTTAGGAAAAGGGTCCAACTTGCTAACTCAGTTAGACAGCATTTGATCCAAAGGTATGGCAGCTATTCTTTTCACGATTAGGAACGTTTATTCACCATTCGTAGACCTGTATATAAGGAATGGTGCATTGAGCTTATGAGTACTATTTCGTTAAATGCTGATGTAGATATATTAGATGATAGAAGTTTTCTTAGATTTATACTTGGCCGTAGGATGTACAGGATGTCCATGCTGGACATGGCCAGGGCTTTGCAGATATATACTCCTGGTGAATTACTACTACCCGATTGTATGAATTTGATTTATCGTGGTGAAAGGGTAGATAGGAATTTTGACGTGAACGCCGTCTGGAGGCGTATGTCAGATTATAATGTTTTTACGCTGGGAGGAAAACACTCCTACTTACATATTAACAAAGCCGAGCTTCGTATAATTCATTGATTTTTGGCTAACTCGATTACACAGAGAGGTCACAATAAGGAGAAAATGACCTTACATGATTTATTTTACCTAAAGTGTATTCGAGACCCAAGAGGCTTTGTTAATATCCCTTACTGTGTTGGCTTTTATTTTTCTAAGATGGTAGAAGGAATACAGGAAGGGGGAATAATAGGAGGAGGTATTTTTGTTACTCTTATTGGAGAGTATTTGTGTGTAGATAGCGACCAAGGGGGTCCACTTTTGGAATGTAGGGAACAGGTTGAGCCTTTAGGATTGAGGGTCTATCAGGGTGCTAAGGTATTAAAGAGCAGACGCAATCAGGCAATACCCTATGTTGGTAGTCATCCTCAGGTAGAGAGAGGTTCAGATGAGGAAATGGAGGAAGCAGATGACATTAGGGATGTCATTAGGGAAGCTATGACTGACGTCTACCAGCGTGTAGATGAGGTAGATATGATAAACGGGGAGAGATGTAGTCGGATGGAGCAGTGGCAAGCCCGGAATGATTACGAGCATTCCAGGCAACGACAGCATGATAGATGGGACTATCATCAGCGTCAGATCATGAGCCGGCTGTCACCTCAGGATCACTACGTACCAACCCGACCCGCTTACTATCCTCAACACCAGCCCGAGATGAGACCACCATATACTCTCTACGATCCTAACCAGGCCTACCAGTACACCTATCACCAACCATGGAACCCGAACGACGACATGAACTGGAACCCCTATCCAGATTGATATAGTTCCTGTTGGTGATTTCTATAATTTTTATCTTTTTATTATTTCTATTTATTTATGTTTAAACACATTATATTTTGACTTTTATTGTAATGTTTAATATTTTTATTTGTTGTACTAATATTTCATATTTGATTTGAAAGTGGGATTTTAAGTCCCATTTCAAATTACCATGCATGTTTATATTTGTATTGTATGTATTTTATTTCATGTACACAACATGGTAAAACAGCGCATTTTCAAAGACTGGCATTAAGTTCAGCAAAAGCTACTGATTTTGACAAAAAAAGGAAAAACAGATGTGATGTAACAACAAGACGGAATGAACAAATGATGTGCACCATTTATCATTAAACAAACAAAGGCTAATATGTTTGGAAACTTTGGTAAAATTTAATCATTTTTCTACGCTAATCACCCTCAATAATTTAAATTGTTACTGATTTCTTGCAAATGAGGGCATTGCAAGATCTTAAGTGTGGGAAGGGGTTAAATTCTTTCGGATTTTTAAAATTTTAACTTATACACTTGGTTACCATTAAAAATACTAGTAACGCAGTAGTTGTATTAGAATCTAGTGCTCTCTGATAATAAAGAACAGCCCTAGTCTTATAAACTGACTACCCAATTCTAGTAAATTTTTTTCAAAATTTTCAATTAAATGAACTCAAAATCATGTTTATACATATTTATGAGCGATGAAACTAGGTATTAACACCGAAATTATTGTTACCTCGGAAAGGACATAAATTGAGAAACAACCCAAAATGTTAGAATTCATTTAAAATGGAGTAGAGGACAATAAAAAGGCAAAGAAAGGAAAATAAAAGCCAAGTGTGGGAAAAATTTACCAAGTTATTTTGAACATATATCACATATTTTTGTACAAATAATTGAAGATACTTTTGTTTTGGACAAAATTAACCGTTTTACCCGGAAAACTGTAATATATTTGAAAGAAATATGGATCTACACGATGAATCAATTCCATCATTAAAAGAAAGTAAAGTCTTCCGAAAAAGAAACGCGCTTCTTGATTTAGGTCATGAAGTTGTCGTCCAGACCAGTTGTAGAGTCTACGAAAAACCTTGAAAAGTTTTCTCGAAAATCAGCTAGAAATTCACGGACCTCAGCATCAAACAGGGTCGCCAAGTGGTTAGACTTATCCTAACCATGAGAGGATCTGTCTCGTAAAATGGGGAGGGCACCGTGCAAATTAGCTTGATAAGACTAATGAATCAGATCCCCAGAAAGGACAATCTCCTTAAAAGATCAAAAATCAGCTTTTAAGACTGATATTACTCAATCCTTGAGATTGACTTTTAAAGATTGAGAATTAAAAACTCATGGAATTCAATGATATCTAAACTCGAGCTTGAACGAGAAAATATTTTGATCAAAATTACAAACCGGTTTGTTTTCTGAAAAACCCATTTTTAATGCGTTCAGTACCATTGAACGTAAAATCCTAGGAATTCACCTGAAATTCATTAGGTCACCTGAACTAAATCGAGTGTCAACCGTAAGAACGGTGGTTGCATAGCATGGTCAAAGACAGGACCTTATGCCAGACCAAAAAAAATCATAAGGGTGAGCTTTACTATTGCTCCTACAAAGGATAGTAATTGCATCCGACACGTTATAGACCATAATTAAAAGCATGTCATGGGACATTTCCTTAACAGTTGCTTGTTCAACGCTTTCCTTTACAACCGGACGGTAGTTTACGGAAAGGTAATATACGGAGCAAGTAAACTGGACGTGTTGCTTTCCCAATACAAGGTTAGCAAGTGGGTGACACAAAACCGCAAGTTTTGAGCTAAAATTTTCAAATCTGAAACCCACCAAACCCACCAAAAAAATTTTGCAAACACCGGTGAAGGATTATTCCGGAAAACTTATCTAGGGTAAAAGCTAGATTGTATTTTCAAAAGATCAAATGTTTTCATAAAGATCCAATTTCCTTAAGGATCTAAATTTTCATAGTCATGTGGGACTGTAAACCACATCGTTACTACCATTGTTCATACCGCCCACTGATGTACAAAGTGTAATGAATAAAGAAGTGATTCTAGTATATTTATTTCAAGACTATATTGCTTGAGGACAAGCAACGCTCAAGTGTGGGAATATTTGATAATGCTAAAAACGAACATTTATTTCATAGCATTATCCCTCAAGAAAGACAAGCTTTTAGTTGCAATTGTTCTATTTACAAGTGATATTCGTTTAAATAATAAAAGGTGAAGACAAAAGACAGATTCGATGAATTAAAGATGCAAACGACCAAAAAGCTCAAAAGTACAACGTACAATCAAAGAGGTTCAAATTATTGATGAGAAACATCTCAAAATTACAAGAGTACAAGACGCAAAACGCAAAGTACAAGATATTAAATTGTATGCAGGGACGTTCGAAAATCCAGAACTGGGACCAGAGTCAACTCTCAACGCTCGACGCAACGGACTAAAAATTACAAGTCAACTATGCACATAAATATAATATAATATTTAAATAATTCTTAAAATTATTTATATATTATATTTATTTATTAAACCGTCGGCAAGAAGCAAACAAGCTTATGTGAGCTGGAAAAGCAGGCCATGCGATCGCATGACCTGGCAGTTATAAAACCATGCGATCACATGGCAGTAGGTATCAGGCCACATCTATAAATTTCGCGTGTTTTGGCTCAAATTAACATATCTTTTTCTCTATCTCTCTCACGTATAATATATATATATATATATACATATATATATATATATACATATATATATATACATATATATATATATATACATATATATATTATATTTTAATTTTAATTTTAATTTTAAATTCTAATAATAAGGGTATGTTAGCGAATGTTGTAAGGGTGTAAGTCGAAATTCTGTCCGTGTAACGCTACACTATTATTAATCATTGTAAGTTATGTTCAACCTTTTTAAATTAATGTCTCGTAGCTAAGTTATTATTATGCTTATTTAATCCGAAGTAATCATGATGTTGGGCTAAAATATTAAGACGGTGTAATTGGGCTTTGTACCATAATTGGGGTTTGGATAAAAGAACGACACTTGTGGAAATTAGACTATGGGCTATTAATGGGCTTTATATTAAAAAAATGATACCTCGTTGATTTAATATATAGACTTATAATTTGACGTATTTATATATAACCACATACGCTTGACTGGGTACGGTGGGCGGGATATCTATAAATACCAATAATTGTTCATTTTACCGGACACGGAACTGGATTAATAGTTAATAGACTTGTTGAAACAGGGGTGGATTACATTCAAGGGTAATTGGTGTAATTGTTAACAAAGTAATAAAACCTTGGATTACATGCAGTCGATAACCTGGTGTATTCATTAAACAAAGTATTAAGACCTTGTTATAATTCGAATCCCCAATTAGTTGGAATATTTGACTTCGGGAATAAGAATAATTTGACGAAGACTTCCGCACTTTATGATTATGACTGATGGACTATTATGGAAAAATACGTATGGACATATTAAATAATCTAGGACAAAGGACAATTAATCCATGGGAATAAACTAAAATTAACACGTCAAACATCATGATTACGGAAGTTTAAATAAGCATAATTATATATTTCATATTTAATTGCACTTTTAATTATCGCACTTTTATTTACTTTCATTGTATTTAATTGCACTTTTAATTATCGTACTTTTTAATTATCGCACTTTATTTATTGTCATTTTATTTTATCGCAATTTCATTATCGTTATTTAATTTCCGCTTTAAATTAAGTTATTTTTATTTTTAATATTTTACATTAGGTTTTAACTGCAACTAAAGTTTTAAAATAGACAACCCGGTCATTAAACGGTAAAAAACCCTTTTATAATAATAATAATAATACTTATATATATATTTGTATTTTTACAATTATAAGTTAAAACTAATATACCGTTGAACTAGTTTATTAGATCCCTATGGAACGAACCGGACTTACTAAAAACTACACTACTGTACGATTAGGTACACTGCCTATAAGTGTTGTAGCAAGGTTTAGGTATATCCATTCTATAAATAAATAAATATCTTGTGTAAAATTGTATCATATTTAATAGTATTTCCTTGTAAAAATTACTACTATTTTGTATACACCTCAACGCACATCACTGTCAATTAGAGACCATTTATCATACGGCTTTCGGCCGCTCTTGTCATGCCTATGGCTGTCATGACTCTTGCCGTGACTGTTGTGGCCTTTGTGATTGCTTTCGCTGCGCATGCTGCTGTCGTGACGGTGCCTGCTGCCGCTTCTTCTTTCCTCTTCTCTTTTCTTTTCGTCTCAGTGATACCCGGCTTGTCTTTCCCTTCCAGAGTGTTGGTACTACCTCGCTACCGTCACAGCATCTACAAATGTATTCGGGATGTTCTACCGGAGTTCAGAGACGAGTGACATGTGTGCATCTTTATCCAGGCATGTTATGAATCTGAAAATCTGCTGTGCTGCTGAGAGTCCTGGTATTTTTTGACACTCCAGCATATACCTTGTAATGAAGCTTTCAATTTTCTCTCCCCGGTACATTAGTATTTCGTGAGCATACAGGTGCGTATACGTGTGTCAGTGGAGGTTTTGATATTGCATGAGGAACTTTTCCCGCAAGTCTGCGAAGCACGTGATTCCATTAGGTGGTAATTTTGCCAACCATTCCCTGGAAGCCGACTGTAGGACGGTCGGAAAGACATGGCACGCTACCTCATCGCTCAAATGTTGGGTTTTCATGGCGCCCTCGAAGATTTGCAGGAAATCATCTGGGTCGGTGGTGCCATTGTACACCCCCAAAGTGACCGGTATGACGATGTTAGCAGGGAGTGTACAGCCGGCGATCCGTTCGCAGAGCTTTTGGCTAGTTGTCGACATCTCAACCGGTCGCTTTGCTTTGTTACCGGTGATTAGGGGGAACAGATTCTCAAGTACGGTTCCCTGGACGGAAGGTTGCGACAGGGAGTGTTTGTATGCCGGCAGCGCTGCCTGCACAAGGAGCTCGGTCAACCATGCATTTGTGGCAGCCTTGGTGACACCCTCGCTTGCCGCACCGATGTTTAACATTGGGCTAGTTTTCAGAATGTCTAGAGTTTGCGATTGTTGCTGCTCTACTAGACTGTTATCGTTCAGCGTGGACTTTAGCTTTTCGATTACTTATTTCTCTATGTCGACTGAGATCATTTTGGTGATCATGTCGATGTCGTTGTGAGAGGATCATATGCTGCTTAAACCACCAGTTTTAAGACCAAGAGTTCCGAGCTTCAACCTATCTCCACCGAGCGGTGATCCCTCGTGTGTATCCTCATCGTCGTCGGAGATATTCATATCGTCTCCCGACGCGTCACCGGAGTGAATGTGAGCAATTAATTACTTTTGTGGTTGAGGTGGTTCCACCAGTGGTGAGTTTCCTTTGTTTAGAGGTGGTTGAGCGTCATCGTTTGTTCCTTTCTTGCTTGTTGTTTCGCTGCCCGGTTTCACTATGTTGTTCGTACCTTTAGGTGGCGCCATCTGATCAAACCAAAATCGTTACACGTGATTAGATTTCAGGTTTGAGTGCTTAATTTGGGAAAAAGAGTAAGTCGAATGTTTTAACTCCAATAATTGTTCAAACCCCGATTTGGAATCTGGATTCCAAGGGCGTAAAACAATCGATTGAATTAGCCTTATTCGATCGGGATCGAATAAGCTAATATCTAAAAGTGAGGATTAATTCCAACGATGATCGGAGTATCGGCCGGAATTGGTTTAACGACTGGAGTGATGTTACCAAGATTGATTTGGGCAGAGTAACATTAATGCATCCAGTGTTGTGCGAATGAAAGATCTTGTTTATGTATTTATAGATGTTTAGGAGGGAATGGTGATGTAGCGCATGTCCCTTTCATGGTTGTAACAAACTTGGTCAATCCCGAGGGGTGACGTGGCACCTGTCCTTTTCCTGGGGAATAACAGATCCTAACGAACTTCCCTAGATTTACGGGCTGACGAGGAATGCAACTTGCTTGCATGCTCGTTCTGTTATCAGGTGATCATTCCGGGACAGAGCGTCTTTTCCAGGATAGTGCACCTTCTCCGAGACAACGTCCTTGTCCCGGGAGAATATCTTCATGTCGAGTTGGAATGCCATGATGGTACTGACGGCAAGTTGATTCCAGTTAAGGCATCACGGTGCTCTCAGTCTAGCCGGATGGTGTAGTGACCCGGAAAATTTCGACTAATTTTGAACCAAACTCTCGATACGATTTAATATCTTTGACACGATAAGCAAAGTCTGTTAGGTTGTGTCTCAAAATTTTTGAACTGTTTCATATATTTATTTGACCTTCGACTGCTCTCGACGATTCACGAACAATTAATTGTAAATAGATATGTGTGTATGTATATATAACTAATAATTCGAAATATAATTTGATGTATTATATGTTGTTGTTATTAAAAATTAATAAGATAAAAATAGGATATTATAATGATTATTATTAAAAATATATCTATATATATAAATAAAGTATATTAAAAATGATTGTAATACTCGTTAGACGCTTCGATTATTAATTAGAGAAACTTAAATCAAACTTATGTGATTTAAAATAAACGGTGATCCGAAAATGAGTTCTATAAATTTTAGGCTTACTAAAAATGTATTTAGGATCTAGTTATTTAATTTTAACACTTTTTATATTTCACCCATAAATGAGAGGGACAGTTGATGTAATTTTTATTTAACAAATTAAGGATCGAATTTTATACCATAATGACTGAAATAAATAAAGGAATTTAATTTAAAAATTTGGGATTTTTCTGAACACTTTTATCCGCTACTAATTTCGCCCGATACACAGTCCGTAAAAACTGTCGGTAGTATACAAACAAATAAAATTCACGTGAATGGAATATGATTATGGCTGTCTTTTTCTTTCTTTTCTAAATCTTAGATATTTGAGTAATTTACTATTTGATAAAGTAAACTGTCACTTTATCTCTGCACATATGTGTATCATGCCCATCACTACCTTCTATCAATTATCAAGTATCCTATATATATATATATATATATATATATATATATATATATATATATATATATATATATATATATATATATATATATATATATATATATATATCATATACAAACACTTATGGAGATCATCACAAACACACCACTTTCCAACACTCATTAATATTTTTCTTATTTATGTTTTTTTTTTCTCGTCAAAACTATTATATTTGTTCGATCACCAAGAACCATGGCTACCATCGAAACCCAACCTACCTTGTCTTCAAACCATTCAGCAACCATCACGAATCACCTACACCATCACCATGATCCGCCACTATCACCTTTTCATGTTTGAAATGCTATACGAAACCCAACAACCTTCACTAGATTTCTTTTTATTGTTTCTTGTACAACCCTACTCCACACCCTCACCACCAACCGCTGTGAACCACCACCCCAAGCCACCATCACTTTCAACTTGAAACCAAAATCAAAACACCACACTTCACCATCTCTCCCTTCTATTCGTAACCCATCACCTTTCCTTAAAACCCACAACCTTCATTTTATTTTTCTATTTTCTATCACCACTGCCAAACGCCAAGAATCACCACGATCATAATCGTATAACTACTGCAGCCATCCCTATAAATTTTGATTTCCTGCACTAGCTAAGAATGCCACTGGAACACCACTTAACTGCTGCGTAGGTTTTATTTCTGTCTAGACTTCGCGAACTACCACTAAAACTATCACAGCAACCTGTAATATGAACCCGCTGTTTTGTTGTTCTTGTTTAATGTTTTTGTTTCGATTGAAGGTTTCTACTGTCTTCCCGTTCGAACACCACTCCAAACCCGCGACTTCTTTTTCTATTTTAGCCGTAGATTCAAACCACCATTTGTTGCCGCCTAGAACCGCCACCATCATCGACTGTATTCAACTTGATGTTGCTACACTGTTGGTTCCTTGTTTCTGTTTCTCTCGCAACCTATGATCAAAGCAAAAAAAAAAAAAAATTGATGATTCACATGACGATGTTGTGAAAATAACGATGAATAGTGGTAATATTTTACGATGAAGACAATCATGATTATGATGATTCTATGGTGAACGAGATTGTTAATAAAGATGATGATGACTGCTACGTAATTTTTTCTGTTTAAATCATAACCACCACCAACGACTTCCTTTTCTTTCTTAAAACTTAATTTTGTTAAACGTTGGGCTTATCTTATCTTATGGATTGGGCTTGTGTTATTTAAAGAAAGCTATTTTTTTTTTGGGCCGTCCTGTTTCTTGAACTCATGTGCCGAGAACTAGCTGGTTCACAATTAGACTAATTACATGAGGATGATGATAAATGTTAAAGAAAAATGATAATGGTTTTATATATATTAAATAAATAAAAACGCGGGGTATTACCAAATAGTTATAAGCGGAGCAGTGGTTGAGCGTGTGTTTGTTGAGCGAGAGGTCGCAGGTTCAAGACTGGGCAGTGACATTTTTTTTTGGGAAGCTTTTTCTTATAAGGTAGCATTAATTTTTTTTTAAATTATTATTATTATTAGAATTTAAAAGTATTAGGTAGAAGTTAATAAAATTATTATTTTTTTACACTAAGATTATTAATTTTAACATTATTATTATTAGTATCATTATTATTATTATTATAACAACTATATTATTATCATTATCATTATTTTAGTACTGTTATAATTATTATTTTTACAAATAAAAGATATTTATATAACAATAGAATTATTTATTACATATATCATAAGTATATCTAGTTTACTATTTTCATAACATATAGATATATATAACATTTGGAATAATAAATACATTGCTATTTAAATAAGTAATATATTGTATATTAATTGGGTTGAATACCATTATATGTTCATTATAGGTTTTAACATATACAATTGATATAGGTTCGTGAGTCCGAGGCCGACCATGCATTGTTCAATGTCGTCATGTGTATTTTTACTACAAAATACATTGGGTGAGTTTCATTAATCCCTTTTTAAATGCTTTTGCAATATATATATTTGGGACTGAGAATACATGCGCTGTTTTTATAACTGTTTTACGAAATAGACACAAGTAATTGAAACTACATTATATGGTTGAATGATCGAAACTGAGTATGCCCCTTTTTATTAAGTCTGGTAATCTAAGAATTAGGGAACAGACACCCTAATTGACGCGAACTCTAAAGATAGATCTATCGGGCCCAACAAGCCCCATCCAAAGTACCGGATGCTTTAGTACTTCGAAATTTATATCATGTCCGAAGGAGGATCCCGGAATGATGGGGATATTCTTATATGCATATTGTGAATGTCGGTTACCAGGTGTTCAATCCATATGAATGATATTTTTGTCTCTATGCATGGGACGTATGTTTATGAGAAATTGAAATATGAAATCTTGTAGTCTATTAAAATTATCAAATGATTATTTATGTTAAACTAATGAACTCACCAACCTTTTGGTTGACACTTTAAAGCATGTTTATTCTCAGGTACGAAAGAAATCTTCCGCTGTGCATTTGTTCATCTTTGATATATTACTTGAAGTCATTCATGACATATTTCAAAAGACGTTGCATTCAAGTCGTTGAGTTCATCAAGATTATTATTAAATCAATTATAGTTAGATATATTATGAAATGGTATGCATGCCGTCAACTTTCGGTGTAATGAAAGATTGTCTTTTCAAAAACGAATGCAATGTTTGTAAAATGTATCATATAGAGGTCAAGTACCTCGCGATGTAATCAACTGTTGTGAATCGTTTATAATCGATATGGACTTCGTCCGGATGGATTAGGACGGGTCCTTTCAGATGGGTCTTCACCGAACACTTGGGAAGTGTTTCTTCACGGTTATGATTATGATGACTGGCTTCATAACGCTTGATTATGATTGTCATGACCGGCTGTATGGTGCCGGTTGTGTGTATGTCATCCGGGTTCTCGGTCTTGCCATTTGCCCGGCGTGCTAAAATTCTCGAGATGACGTCAGATGGATCTCGAGAAAAGAAGTACGCGTCCCGGGACGCGTAGTACCGGGTAGGATTTTTACCGAGACGCTTGCCTGTTTTTGAGACGGATTATTATGCGTATCATTAGTAACAATAATGAAGTTGAGAGATAACACTATCTCTAGTTACTTCAACCAAGAATAGTTGAAAATCTTCACCATATGATTTAGGAGTTCTTTTCCTACTCTCTCTACGTGGCTCATGAGTCTCATTTGAAATTTCTTCCAATTAGGTACCTTGGGAGGTACTTGTAATAGGTGCCATATCCTTTGGTTTAGGTATTGATGTGAACCTAGACTCATCAAATATTGCATCTCTAGATTCAATCACGGTATTAACCGAAATAGCATCATTTGGCTCAATGACAAAGAATCTATATGCCTTGGAATGCTCGACATATCCAATAAAAATGCAATCAATAGCCTTTTCTTCCAACATTTTCCTTTTGGGTTCCGGAAGTCTCACGACCGCCCTACATCCCCAAACTCGCAAATAATGCAAGTTTAGACGTTTGTTGAACCAAAGTGCATATGGAGTCTTCTTCCCATTCTTGTTGAGAACCCTATTCAAAATGTAACAAGCCGTTAGCATGGCTTCCTAATATGCCCGAATGGGACGGTTTATTTATGCGGTGTTGTTTGGTGCAAAACGTCAATTCAAGATATCAACAGAAGAAGTTGATTGTTTAATTTATATATGCTAGGCCTAAATCTAGTATTCCTTCCTATGGGTTTGCAAGGGCAAATATGACCTAGGGTCGTTCCTTGAGCGGTCGAATTTGAAACAGAGCTTGTTCAGATAATTTAGTAATTAAGATTGGGTTTGTACACAATTTAGTATCCAAGACTAGTGGCCAGGTACACCTTTTGTGGAGAGACAGGATCCTTTTGGTCCCAATAAATTGATGACTGTTCGAAAAATCCAATAAACAAGTCCAACCGGTTTATTCTCGACACCACTTTATCCAGAATATCAAATTATGTAAAGACAATAGTTGGGTTCAATAGTTTATATAATTGTAATTATGATATTAAAGCAATATAATTAAAATAAGCTAGCTAGCATGCAACAACTAAGGACAGAGAAGACGTGGTTCACCATGATTTAAGATAACGTGGTGTCAGGATGATTGCGAGACACTTATTGGATGGATATACCTTGGTGTAAATACTAGATTCCCTACTAATTGATTTCTCGATTAGCATGTCACGAGGAACTAGGCTATCGTGATTCTGATCGGATGGACTATGCTCAACTCCAGACGCTTTATCTAGTTTAAGGATATAAGCGGCACATCTTGGATGCAATACATTCCTTGGGCGCACGAATAAAGCAGCATAGCCATATATATATGTGTATATATATATATATATATATATATATACATATACATATACATATACATATACATATATATAAACAATCAAACAATTATTCACACATTATGGCAACAAGCATTTCTAATATTAATAAATCACAAATATCAAACAAGAATATTATAATAAATTAATAAAAGAAAGGATAGATAGTACCGAATAATGCGGCAGAATAACACTTGTATTTCTTCATAATATCCATAGCGTTACAATGCTTGATAGCTTTTACTACTAACTACATACTAATCTCCTATTGATCACTAGAGAGCGATAATAGAGAGATAATTATTTTCCTAATCTCTGTACTTTTCTCTCTCTAAAATTTAGAGAGAGAAAGTAGAGAGAGAACTAATCTTCTATAGATCACTAGAGAGCGACTATAGAGAGATATTTGAGAGAGAAGTGAAGAATTGGTGTGTGTTGAAATGGTGGGATGAAACCCCCATTTATAGGAAATGCTTGGTGGCAAAATTGTAATTAAATTGCTGAAAAACCCCTGGCAGGCCGTTTGGCAGGCCGTTTAGCAGGCCGTTTGGCAAGCCGTTTGCCAAAGCCGTTTTCGATGCCCATTTACCATGGCAAGCCGTTTTTGGTGCCCGTTTGCTGGCAGACCATTTCCTTATGGTAAGCAGTTTGGCAAGCCTTTTGCTAGATCGTAACTTGTCTTTCACCGTTTTCGCTCTAGAATCTTCGTTTTAACTCTGTTTTTGACGATTCTTGCGCCCACGCGTTCGTAATTAAATATCCTACAACATGAGATTAAGTAAATAAACTTTTCCAAAAATTATAAAATAAGTTATTTAAACGCAAGCTAATCGTCTTAGCCGGTTTTGCTCGTTTTTCATCCGTTTTTAGTGATTCTTGAAACATAGCCTTTGTAATGACATAATCTACCAAATGAAGTAAATAAATTCTTATTTAGATGATAAAGTCAATTACTTTATCATAAATGGGGCTAATATCGGGGGTAAAACGTGGCTTTTTAGCCGATATCAAATATCCCACACTTAGACTTTGCTTGTCCTCAAGCAAACCTCTTTTTTATTTTGAGTTCAAGGATACTTTTAAGGTTTCCGTTCTATTATTCAAGTGGCTTGTTATTTATTATAAGAGTAAAATCAGACAAACCGTCTTCTAAAAGGGGTAGAAACTATCTCTGCAAGCATGAGGGGAGGTTACATGACATTGGCTTCCTTACACGGGTCACTCAAATCACTCAAGTGTTTGGGGTTTCCTATCAATCTATGAAGTGAATTCGCTCATAGCCAGTCATGTTGTCAAGTATTGTCATAGGCTTGACCAAGAATCAAATCTCCACCGGTTAGATAAGGACGGCACTGATCTTCTCCCTAATCATTCTTTCAAGAGGAAGAGCGGGCTTAAACGCTAGTTTGCGGAGAAAAGCGAAGGTTTTGATATGGCGAAAAAGGTGATTTTCGAATCATTGAAATTTAGAGAGATTCGATATATTTTGATTTCATGAGGATATACTTTTTCTAAGAAAGATGGTACTCTATTTTTGTTGAAGAGTTCCTTTAGAGGGTGCTGATTTTCAGCGAAGACTTTGCTTCTTTTCTGCAATCCTTCTGGGTCACAATCTTCATTTTATTGGGGATATATGCTTTTATTCGAAGACTTTTCTCTTCTTTATTTTTGAGACTTTGCTCAACATTTTTTCTTATCCCATCTTCATAACTTTGTTTATTTCTTCTTGTGCCCAGAGAGAAAGGTATTTCACCAGAAATAGGTCTTTTATGACCTATCAAAAATAATCTGGAATTTCAGAATTTTCAGACAAGTGTTTGAAGTAAACTTGGTCGATCTATCTCTTTGAATTTCTAGATTTTGGAAATGAGAAAGAAAAGAGGGTGGAAAGGGTAACGTATTTGATAGTGAATTTGGGGGTGAGTATATTTTCTGATTCATCAACTCTTTGGCGTGAGTTGGTCGGTTTAAATGCGTGGAGTGGAAACGAAAATGGATGATTTTTGTCTTCTCTATTCAGAATGATTTCGGAAGGGGTATCGCACCTACACCATGTATGGCGCTTACTAACCATTGGCCTCGTAATGTATGTCAAGGTCAAGTTCTAACTCTAAATGCTAACATCGGCACTCTCAACGGAAAAGTAGTGAAGCATTAAAAATGAATGCTTATTGGATCATTTTTGGGGTGCCTCACAACAATTATATTGGGTCGATAATGCCTAGTCATGCAATGCTCTTTTAGAGAATTGGTTCATCCTTAAGAAGATTTATGTTCTCATTTGTCTTATTTTTAGAACAAACATGATTGATTTTCGAATGTACTTTTTCAGAAAGTATCATTTAGCTAAAAAATTTGAAAAACTTACGTTGAGGACAAAGAATCTAAATGGTAGGTATACTCGAAAAACTTAGTAAAATTTTAAGTTAAGAACATTTTTCGAGCATCCCATATCCCACACTTGGAGGAAAATTGTCCCTAATATTCATTCTTAGATTTTAGGGAGCTAAAATCCCACACTTAGAGTTTAAACATGTCGAAAAATGTATCTAAGCTCAATATTGGGTTGGAATCCCACACTTAGTGATAAGCTTAGGATAAGGCATAGTTTAAGGATATAACGAAGCAAAATAAACGAAGAGAAAGAAATGAATTACTCCCCTTGGGTGCGGCTGTGAACTGAGGATCTGAAGGTAGACTGAGTCAGAACCATCTTCTGCTGGATTTGAATAGGTCTTCTTGAAGTATATTCGAGCTCATTAGGGCATTCTCATCCTCCATACACCATCCACTAATATTTGAAATGAAATAATCAACGAGTTTCCTTGTCGTTTCATCATTATTCAAAGAGTCTCCACCACAAGCATCAATAACTGTCTATTACTTGTAAAAATGGAAAAGATCAAATCTAGACAGGTGGTTAAGTTTTAGGCCATAGACTCACTGATTTGTGTTTTGATGAAAAAGTTATTTGAAAACTTGAGGGTTTCAAAAATTAGGTTTTTTGAAAATTCAACAAAACAGTGTATGACTAAAAATCTTAATCCCACACTTAAAGTGTTGA
The DNA here is from genome assembly GCF_046630445.1 of Rutidosis leptorrhynchoides. Lineage (NCBI taxonomy): Eukaryota > Viridiplantae > Streptophyta > Magnoliopsida > Asterales > Asteraceae > Rutidosis > Rutidosis leptorrhynchoides. The sequence continues at coordinate 175,200,977 of NC_092333.1, forward strand.
CTGCCTTTAATTTTAAGACTTTTGAAATAATATAGCAAATAATGCATTTAAGCTCAAGACAAGTAGGAGAAGTGAATTCGTCCTAAGAAATGTTGAAAATTTTATTTTAAGTTTTACTTTTCACTTATTCAATTAACCTAATTATCCTAATCTAACTACTACTAAAGGAAAATAAACACACTGGTTGCCTCCCAAGAAGCGCTTGTTTTTGTTTGAGTCACGAGCCTGACTCTAGCCTTATTTCTCTAGGAAATCTAGGTGGCTCCCTTGCATCCATCAGTAGACACAAGAGGTAATATTGGAACATACCAATGAGATTGAAGCAGACATATAATAAGGTATGTCCAATGAAAGGAGAAGGTGGTTTGAAATGAATGCTTTGTTTAACTTGTGGTATAGCAAAGCTATCATCTTCTTTTATCTCCTTGATTTGTGCGGGTTGGTCAAACGGGTCCTCATCACTTCATGATGTGTATGTCATCATGTATTTGAGTGATGGTTTATAGGGTAGCCCTGACGCAAAACCTGACTTTTGGTTGGTCGTAATGTTGTACTCTAGGGATGGAGGTGGGACGATGTCCATTGACGTCTCCAATATGGTAGCAATATTAACAACTAATTCGGTGCTAGAATCCTCCATCTCTTTCTTCTCATCCGGGCTTTCCATTTCAATTTCTTCATCCACCTCCTCATCACTTTGGTAGGGAATTTCAAGTATAATTGGTTCAGAGAGTTCTTCTAGAATGAAGTCCTCTCTAGTCATTAAAAGATCAATATAAGGTGGGAGTGAAGATTGGGTTGGTGTGGAGTGGTTATTCTTCTTGTCTTCAACTTCTATCTTCTTATCTTCATTCTCGAAATAGAAGGTGACCTTCCTAGTGGAGATGGTATTTACTTCAGCGTTCCCTTCAGAAGGACATACAGACTCGTTGATCGTGAAAGGGACCTATTCTTCACGGGCTCTCAAGGTGATAGTCCGTGAATAAACGTCAACGATCGCTTTGGCTGTATTCATGAAAGGCCATCCTAAGATAATAGCGGTTTTCATGTCTTCTTTATGATTGGTCAGCTAGCTGGATGCTCATTTTGGTAGGGTTAAGGTTTCCAATTTTGAGTCTCTGGAACTGCGAGTAGGACATGAGATTGATGTTGACACCAAGATTAGCAAGAGAATAGATAGTACCAGATTGGTAGATAGAACAAGGAAGGGTAAATCGTCCGGTATCCCCTAGTTTTTCAGGAAGAGTATTTAAGAGAATGGCTGAACAATCCGCGTTCAGCGGGATATTGGGTACTTCGGGTACCTTATCCTTGGTTGATAGGAGTTTTCTAAAATACTTCTTACTATAAGGATTTTTAGACACAGTGTCCAAAAATTTACTGTCAAGCTTGAAAGATTTCATCTTGTTATGTCTTTGCTTGAGACGGCCGGGGAATGGAATGGGTGCTTTCCCAGTAGGTTTAGGTGATGACTCAATGACTACTACCGAACGGGTATTAGTTAGTTTATTCTCTTTAGAAGAAACTGAAGGTTGGCTTTGCGCCACATTTGAGTCAATTTTAGGACAACCTAGAGAATCAAGACGTTGATTTAGCTAGCTTATTTGATTTTCAAGACTACTCAAGTGATTAGTCATGACTAAGTCAGTTGCATCTTGTCTTGTTGTGATCATGTTGATGATTCGTAGTGGGACATCATCTGGACTTGTCTCTAGTGGGGTAGTGGGTTTAATGGGTGAGTTGTGTGGATGAGATAGGACCTTATAAGAGTAGACAACATAGTCCTCACATTCAGCCTCGTATACCTTGGCCGGATGTGGGTCAGTACAATTCTGGCATAATTGCACTTGAGACACATGTTGCGGGAGTTCTTTAGCTCTCCAACTTCTTTGGTGAGGTTTTCTACTTGGTCCGAGAGAAACTGGATGGTTTTATTATCGATAGGATCAGAGGCAGAAAGCGGTGTTGCTGATGAAATGTGCTCTTCCGTGTTCCAATCGTGATGGTGCATAGTCATCTCCTCGATCAATCTCCAGGCCTCGTCAGCAGTGAATTTCATGAAGTTACCTTGAGAAAGAGCATCAAGAGTAGGCTTGTTGTTCTGATTTAGACCATCGTAGAAGGTCAAAATTTGAACAGAGCTCTCGAGACGGTGGTTCGGGCATCTTTGAAGCAAATGTTTGAATCTTTCCCATGCAGTGTAGAGTGATTCATCGCATACTTGTTGAAAGTTTACGATATCATTCCTAAGTCTGATTTGTTTTTATGGGGGAAAGTACTTGATTAAGAAAGTTGTTGCCATTTCCTCCCATGAGGTGATAGACTTGGGTTCTAACCCCTCGAACCAGACTTTTGCATGAAGAGTTAAGGAATAGGGGAACAAACACAGACGAACTACATCTTGTTCAACCCCGTTTTGCTTATATGAGTTGGATAAGGAGAGGAATCTATCTAAGTGAGAATTGAGATCGTCATCTGGTAAGTCGTGGAACTGGCAATGGTTGTGAATGAGTTGTATGATGTTATGCTTAAGCACAAAAGATGCTCCGTTAACGTCTGGATAGAGTATTGGTCCTCCTCGTCCTTATAACGAAGGTTTGGTGTTGTCAGTGAGAGTGATGCGTGCGGCCATCGTCGAACTATCGGCATATAAGTGTGGATCTCGTCGGATGGGTACAATGTATGATACCGGATAGAAGAAAGGATGTGTCGGAAGAATTCTTAACGGTCTAAGTAGGTTAAACCATCTTAAAGGTTCACTAATAAGGAAGTCCATTTTAAACTTTTTAAATAATCTAAAATAAGCTAATTTTATCTAACCTAACTACGGTAAACTAGTAACTTCTGACAAAGCTATTCTCAGTCAAAAGGGTCTCTTAAAAACTAACTAATCTAAACATGCTCCAAATCGTACTACCGCTCCCCGGCAGCGGCGCCAAAAATTAACTCTTTCCTGATATGCCCGAATCAGACGGTTTATTTATGCGGTGTCGTTAGGTCGTAAAACGTCAATTCAGGATATCAACAGAAGAAGTTGATTGTTTAATTTATATATGCTGGGCCTAAATCTATTATTCCTTCCTATGGGTTTGCAAGGGCAAACATGACCTAGGGTCGTTTCTTAAGCGGTCGAATTTGAAACGGAGCCTATTCAGATAATTTTGTAATTAAGATTGGGTTTGTACACAATTTAGTATCCAAGACTAGTGGCCTGGTACACCTTGTGTGGAGAGGCAGGATCCTTTTGATCCTAATAAATTGGCGACTGTTCGGAAAATCCAACAACCAAGTCCAACCGGTTTATTCTAGACACCACTTTATCTGGAATATCAAATTATGTAAAGGCAATAGTTGGGTAGAATAGTTTATATAATTGTAATTAAGATATTAAAGCAATATAATTAAAATAAGCTAGCTAGCATGCAACAACTAAGGACAGAGAAGATGTGGTTCACCATGATTTAAGATAACGTAGTGTCGGGATGATTGCGAGACAATTATTGGATGGATATACCTTGGTGTAAACACTAGATTGCCTACTAATTTATTTCTCGATTAGCATGTCACGAGGAACTAGGCTATCATGATTCTAATCGGATGGACTGTGCTTAACTCCCGACGCTTTATCTGGTTTAAGGATATAAGCGGCCCATCTTAGATGCAATGCATACCTTGGGCGTACGAATAAAGTAGTATATATATATATATATATATATATATATATATATATATATATATATATATATATATATATATATATATATATATATATATATATATATATATATAATATCCAACCTTTCTTAACACCTTAGTGTATCTCCCAAGTGAGTGGTTATGATTGTGTTTCGAATTCCTTTATGTCAATGGTTTGGTAAAATCTAAGGGTTTGTAGACAAATTAGAACCTCTGATAGTTCTCAGTCATCCTTAAAGATTTATAAGCTTAGTTTGTATTGTAGTGCATTAAACTCCCATTTATGATTTAAGCCAGCCCTTACTTAAATCTATCCAATAAATCCCTTAGTTATCTATCATGTACTAGACTTATAGTGGTTCCATAGCGTATAACCTTGACTATGCTCAAGTGGTATAGTACATCAACACTATACTCTACTGTTGCAACAGTACTTCCTCGAGTCTTGTACTCTTGACCAATGTCTTGATATGGTCCTACGATAATTCCCCATGTACTTTATAGTATTTCCGATGGGTTCATACCTTGACCAATGTATAAACACAGATAATTAATTACCTTATAATTGTCGACTTAATAAAAGGTTTTAATCACATTTATTGATGGAAGGACAATAATTACGAGGTTTAATATCATAGACAGAAAGCGAGTACGAAACGATAGTCATCTCTAACTAACATTATTAAATCATGGCAAACAATCATACAATTATTCACACATTATGGCAACAAGCATTTCTAATATTAATAAATCACAAACATCAAACAAGAATATTATAATAAATAAATAAAAGAAAGGATAGATAGTACCGAATAATGCGGTAGAATAACACTTGTATTTGTTCATAATATCCATAGCGTTACAATGCTTGATAGATTCTACTACTAACTACATATTAATCTCCTATTGATCTCTAGATAGCGACAATAGAGAGATAATTATTTTCTTAATCTTTGTACTTTTCTCTCTCTAGAATCTAGAGAGAGAAAGTAGAGAGAACTAATCTCCTACAGATCACTAGAGAGCGACTATAGAGATATATTTGAGAGAGAAGTAAAGAATTGGTGTGTGTTAAAATGGTGGGATGAAACCCCCATTTATAGAAAATGCTTGGTGGCAAAATTGTAATTAAATAGCTGAAAAACCCATAGCAGGCCGTTTGACAAGCCATTTGGCAGGCCGTTTGGCAAGCCATTTGCCAATGCCGTTTTTTATGCCCGTTTGCCAAGGCAAGTTGTTTTTGGTGCCCGTTTGCTGGCAGACCATTTTTCCTTATTGCAAGCCGTTTGGCAAGCCGTTTGTTGGATCGTAACTTGTCTTTCACCGTTTTCGCTCTAGAATCTTCGTTTTAGCTCCGTTTTTGACGATTATTATGCCCACGCGTTCGTAATTAAATATCCTACAACATGAGATTAAGTAAATAAACTTTTCCAAAAATTATATAATAAGTTATTTAAATGCAAGTTAATCGTCTTAGCCGGTTTTCCTCGTTTTTCCTCGTTTTTCATCCGTTTTTAGTGATTCTTGAAACATAGCCTTTGTAATGACATAATCAACCAAATGAAGCAAATAAATACTTATTTAGATGATAAAATCAATTACTTTATCATATATGGGGCTAATATCGGGGGTAAAAACGTGACTTTTTAGCCGATATCACTTCCCCCCAAAATCCCTCACTCAAACCGGAATAAGACAACATGGAGTTAACCATCTCTTTAAGTGTCGTATTCTTCCTTTCGGCTATACCATTTTGTTGAGACGAATAGGGAGCCGTGGTTTGGTAAATCACTCCTATCGATTGGAAATATTCCGGGTCATAATACACTCCACCTCGGTCGGTACACAATGTTTTAATTGAACAATCAAGTTGCAATTCTACTTCAATTTTATAGATTTTAAATTTGTCTAAAGCTTCATCTTTAGAATGCAAAAGATACACATAGCAATACCTAGACAAATCATCTATAAAAGTAATCATGTACTTCTTGTTACCCATTAAAGGAGTAGCATGAAGATCACATAGATCACTATGAATTAGTTCTAATAATGATGATTTCCGATTTATTTCTCTTAAAGTTTGTCTAGTGATCTTTGTTAGCATACAAGTTTTACATTTATCTAAATGTTTATCAAAACTTGGCATTAAGTCATCCTTAGACATTTCATACATTCTTTTGTAATGTACATGACCTAAACGAGCATGCCATAAACCGAAATTACATGTACTAGAACTAATCATGCAAGTAGAATTAATAGCCCTAGGAACATTTTTGAGATTAAGCATGAACATACCATTTTTGTAATATCCAAAACCAACAAACACACCACACTTAGAAAATAAGTATTTTTCACTTTCAAACACTTGTTTATACCCACATTTATTCAACATGGGACTAAATATAAGATTCTTACGCAAGTTAGGTACATACAACACATTATAAAGAGTAGTAGTTTTTCTGGAGCTAAACTCCAATACAAAATTTCCATAAGCAACAACACTAGCAATAGATTCGTTACCCATGTGCAAAACATCCTTTTCCAGTACAAAAGTTTTGAACCATTCACGATATTTGCAAGCATGACAAGTTGCACCCGAATCTACCCACCATCCAATTGTATCATCATGTATGTGGCGACCCGGAAATTTCCGACCAAATTTAAACTTTATTCTTATATGATTTCGACACGATAAGCAAATTCTATTAAACCGAGTCTCAAAATGTTGGAACTATTTTTCATGAATGCATTTGACCTTAACTATTCCCGACGATTCACGAACAATTGTTTGTAAATAAATATGTATATATATATATATATATATATATATATATATATATATATATATATATATATATGTATATAAATAATAATTAGAGATATTAAATAAAGCATTATATGATTTGATGATTTGAATTAATAATAAAATTGTTAGTAATATATATTTATGTAAATATAATGTGATTCCAAAATAAATGTTTTTTGAATTTATTTAGGAAACAATAATAAAACTCGTTTATCATTCAAATGGTTATTTAAACAAACTTATATGATTTTAAAATAAACGGTGATCCAAAAATGAATTATATAAATTTTAGGCTTATTAAAAAAAATATTTAGAAGTTAATTAATAGATTTCAAAACTAGCTTTTTATATTTTACCCAGGATCGAGCGTGGACAGCTGAGTTAATTTTTATTTAATAGTTAATAACCAATTTTATACCATAATGGCTGAAATAAATAAAGATAAATAATTTAAAATTTTGAGACTTTTCGAAAGACTTTTACCCACCACTGATAAATTACAGAGTACGATTTAGCACTCCGTAAAAACTGTCGTTAGGATATTTCTAAAAATCACGTCTGCTATATTCTTATTACATGTTACCATCAACTTTATAATTTTTAATAAATAAACTATTACTGTGTTTGTATATATGCACATGGTATTATTAAGCAAACAAGAAATTGAATATTTTGCTGTACATCATATTATGATTTAAGATGTCATTATTTTATTATTATAATTATTGAGATTGAGATTGAGAATCGGGTGAAAATATCTATATTATGTATAGATATATTATATATACATAACATCACCACCACAATCATTCATTCATGTTTCTGTCTTTTCTTTTCTTTCATTCAACTCAAACCACCATGTACATACATAATAGGTTATATTAGAACTATCTATCTCATCTTCTAACATCATCAGGTATCACCTTTCTCTGCTAACTTTCGATTCATCATAACCACTCACACATTAAAATAACTCCACTTGTTAAAGACGTTTGAATTTCTTTTCTTTAGAATCTCGTTTTAAGTTATAAAACGCAATGCAAGTAGGCTTTCTTTTTATTCCACCACCAAACCCCATTATTATTTGTCTGCCACTGTCGCCTTTTACCTATGTTTCTCTCAAACGAACGTATTTTAAAGACTTATAGATCGAGCTTGGTAATTGTTTCAGGACTTTCCTATGTTGAGCTTATGAAAATGTAATGGGCCGTATCATTTGGTCCATGTAGACTAGTGGGATGTTTGAAGAGGGAAACGACTCAAAAGCATGCAGGCTTATTCGATTTTATATTTTTGCCATCGGATGACATGATGATGACATCGATGGGAAGGTGATTATCATGGTAACAAATGCATGATAATGATCGTGAGTAGAGATGATGATAGATGATAATTCATGATAACGATGATGGAGATTTGATGATGATGATTATGTTAAAGAAAGAATGATGATAGTAAATATGATCATGATATCGATAGTTTAAGACAATGATAATGATGATAATAATCCATACTGATAATAATAATTAAATAGGTGATAGAGTGGTATTTAAATATAATGATCCGAGATATAAGATGTTTATGATGATAGTTGATGATGGTAACGGGTTATATATATATATATATGGGTCGATATATATTTCAGAAAGATAGAAATAGAGGAACGGTTAAGGATTGTTTTGGGTTAGCGGGAGGTCGCGTGTTCGAGCCCGGACTTGGGCAAATTTCTTTAGAAACTCACTCTTTAAAGGTAGTAAACTTATCTTTATTATTATTATTATTATTATTATTATTATTATTATTATTATCATTATTAGAAAACTTATCATTTTTATCAATTATTATTATTATTATCATTATTACTTTCATATTAACAAAATTATTATAACAAATAAACATTTCCTATATAAGAGTATATTTATTACAACTATCATAATATTTCATATAATTATATATATTAGGATTATTTATATAAATATTTACATATAACAAATTAATGATTTTTGATATAATAATAATCCTATGTATATATATATATATATATATATATATATAAAACTATATAAATGTTAACTATTTTAAATATATTTATACAAATTAAATATGTAAGATATATAATTTAAGACATAATATATAAATTTGTTTGATTACGATTATATGTAATAATATATATATAAATGATACAGGTTCGTGAATCCGAGGCCAACCCTGCATTGTTCAGTTCCATCGTATGCATATTTTTACTACAAAATATCGTATCGTGAGTTTCCTTACTCCCCTTTTAAATGATTTTGCAATATATATTTTTGGGACTGAGAATACATGCGCTTTTATAAATGTTTGACGAAATAGACACAAGTAATCGAAACTACATTATATGGTTGAATGATCGAAATCGAATATGCCCCTTTTAGTCTGGTAATCTAAGAATTAGGGAACAGACACCTTAATTAACGCGAATCCTAAAGATAGATCTATCGGGCCCAACGGGCCCCATCCAAAGTACCGGATGCTTTAGTACTTCGAATTTATCATGTTCGAAGGTTGTCCCGGAATGATGGGGATATTTTATATACATCTAGTTAAGGTCGATTACCAGGTGTTCAATTCATATGAATGATTTTTATCTATATGCAGTTTGCGAAATGCCTGATATGAGATGTATATTTATGGAAAAATGAAATCTTGTGGTCTATTAAAATTATGGAAATGATTGATTACGATAAACTAATGAACTCACAACCTTTTGGTTGACACTTTAAAGCATGTTTATTCTCAGGTATGAAAAAAATCTTCTGCTGTACATTTACTCATTTTAGAGAAATTAGTTGGAGTCATTCATGACATATTTCAAAAGACGTTGCATTCGAGTCGTTGAGTTCATCAAGATTATTATTAATTCAGTGATAGTTTGATATATTATGAAATGGTATACATGCCTGTCAACTTTCCATGAAATGAAAGTTTGTCTTTTAAAAACGAATGCAATGTTTGTAAAACTTATCATTTAGAGGTCAAATACCTCGTAATGTAATCATATGTTATTGTATTCGTCCTTATGGATTAGGACGGGTCGTCTCATGTGGTATCAGAGCGGTGGTCTTAGCAAACCAGGTCTTGCATTAGTGTGTCTAACTAATAGTTGTTTAGATGCATTAGTGGGTCTGGACTTCGACTTCGACTAAGACGACCCGTCCTAATCCATAAGGACGAATACTATAACATATGGTTACATTGCGAGGTATTTGACCTCTATATGATACATTTTACAAACATTGCATTCGTTTTTAAAAGACAAACTTTCATTTCATCGAAAGTTGACAGGTATGCATACCAATTCATAATATCCAACTATAAATGACCTAATATGTCATTTACATAATAATAATCTTGATGAACTCAACGACTCGAATGTAATGTCTTTTGAAATACGCCATGAATGACTCCAAGTAATATCTCTAAAATGAACAAATGCACAGCGAAAGATTTCTTTAATACTCCCTCCGTCTCATTCCAATAGTCCACAGACAAAAAATACGCAGTTTTAGGAAATCCCACTAACTTCATTTCTCCACCAATGAAATATCTTCTCTCTCCAGATCCACCAATGAAATATCTTCTTTCCTTTCTATTTATGGAAGTGGACTATCAGAATGGGACAACTCAAAATGGAATACTGCCCTATTGGAATGAGACGGAGGTAGTACCTGAGAATAAACATGCTTTCAAGTGTCAACCAAAAGGTTGATGAGTTCATTAGTTTAATGTAATCAATCATTTCCACAATTTTAATAGACCACGAGATTTCATTTATTCAATAATCATACACTCGCAAATGTTTAAAATTCATTCATATGGATTGAACACCTGGTAACCGACATTAACATCATGCATATAGAATATCCCCAAAACAAAAATCCATCTGTATAATATAAACCCGAAGTACTAAAGCATACCATTTTTCAGTATGGGGGGTGTTAGTGCCCGTAGATCTACCTTTAGGATTCGCGTCAATTAGGGTGTCTGTTCCCTAATTCTTAGGCTACCAAGCTAAAAGGGGCGATATTCGATTTGATAATCCAACTATAGAATGTAGTTTTGATTACTTGTGTCTATTTCATAAAACATTTATAAAAGCAGCGCATGTATTCTCAGTCCCAAAAATATATATTGCAAAAGCATTTAAAAAGGGAGTAATGAAACTCACAATACTGTATTTCGTAGTAAAAATACATATGTCGTCATTGAACAAGTGCAAGGTTGGCCTCGGATTCACGAACCTATATTAGTATATATATTTATATGTTGATTAATATTTGTCTAACAATTTGGTCAAGTCATAGTGTACCACAATCCTAATGCTCGAGACTAATATGCAAAAGTCAACAAAAGTCAACTTGACCCAAAATGATTTCCAAAATTTATACGTGTTTATTATATAACTTAACTATAGTCGTTTTATATATTTAAATATATTTATTAGATTTTATTATATTAAATAATAAAAGTCATTTATTAATAAAAATTTATATTAAAGTTTATATATGATAAAATATACTTTTATATATCTTAAGTAGTAAAATTTATAAAGTTCACTTAATATCGCAAAACTATAGTGTTAAGTATCATTAATGTAATTATATTACGCGTGGTGAAAAATATCTTTGTGTCCCCTATTTATTTGATAAAATAATATTGATCATAATAATAAGTAGAAGTTGTATTATTTTGTAATAATAATTATTATTATTATTCTATAAAAATAACAATATTTATATTTACTAAAATGTTATTATGATAAAATGATAATACTAACATAATAGTAATAATGATATTTTATAATAACAATGATATTTCTATTAAAAATAATAACGACGATAGTAATAATAATCATTTTAACAATAATACTAAAATTCAGTTGACTATAACTTCTAATCCGTTCATCGAAACCATTCGATATCTAAATGAAAAGTTCTTAATTTTTCACTAGCTTTCCAACGACATGCATATCATATAACTTATTCTAGTAGCATATGTATTAAATTCAGGATTCATCATAAACTATCTAACGACAATATTAAACATACAAGCATGCATAATTCTAGATACTCGAGCACTAGTCAGGGATACACTATTAATATATAAAAGATAAGTTATGAGTGCTCACTTATCAATATTGAGATTCAATATTGTAGAAAAGTACGTAGACGCAACGGAGATGATAAACACTAGTTTGACCTCACGAGCATGCCCACGAACTATACCCATAACCTCCATAGTTATAACCCATAATTTCCTTAGCCCTATCCTACTCGAAAAACTCATCTTGAAATAATTCGCTCATGACCTCGTCGTAGTATTTTATGTATAAATACTAATACTAATAATACTAATATTAATAATAATAATAGTATGATTAATATTAATAATAATAATAATAATTAATAATAATAATATTAATATGTATACTAAGAGAGAATGAGAGATATGAATGTGAATTATTAATTCACTCGTTCGACGATATACATATATATATATATATATATATATATATATATATATACACATATATGTAATATAATAATATAAATATAATAATATAATATATATAAAACGTGTTAAAATAGTAAAAACAGTGAAAAATAGTAAAGTCGCCTCAATTATGTAAACATTACGCATTTCGCGTTAACTTAACAAATTATGCCTAATGTTTTGAAACATTACGCGTTTTGCGTAGATGGGTACGCGATCCGAGTATGGTGTCTTCACGAAAGTTGTAGATTTTTGAGTTACGGTCGTTTGGACACCGGAATCACCGTTTTTTGAGTCAGTATGATTTAGTTATGATTTTTCTCGTGCAAGTGCGCAGTTTTAGTGATTTCCATCATTTTAACTTGCAATCTTGAGATGAAATGTTATAGTCTTTTGGTGCTAATTAGAAATCTTTATTTTATCTTTATTTTTATTTTCATATCATTGAAAATCCATAAAAAAAATATTTTATAATCAAATTCTATTATATCGGAAAAAAAATATTTTCGTACTAAATCAAATAATACTATAAGGTTTAGTTTTCTAAAACTACTTATATTCAAAATCATTTTATTCAAAGGTTTAAATAGTAGAAATTGTTATATCATAAAACATTTTTATTTCATAAAGTAAAATCATATAATATATAAGTCATAATGGTTTCCAGTTTTTACTTACAGTTTATTCGTGAATCGTATGGTTAAGTCCAATGGACAATTAAACGTATGAAATCGTTTTAAATCAACATATCCATTTGCTTATTTTGTCGACATCCATTTACATTTCTTGTTCTTACTATTAATTTTATGAAAGTTAAATAATTAACTTATCAAGAGTCACGAGAAAGTTCTTGTAAAGCATGCATTGAAAATTAAGTAGGAATCTCTACTAACTTTTGTCCAGTTACCGTTAATTGACACTTTTGTTCTTACTTGTAAATCACTTTACTAATCATTCCGAATACCGTTAAAAAGGAAAGGTTTCCTAAATCAAAGTGGACCTTTTAACAGAGACTCGTAATCATACAATGTATCTGATAAATCAATCATTTGATATTATCTTTTAATTCCGTTGAAAAATATCTTGAAATAATTACGTTCATGTAAAGTATTATTTATCTAATACCTTGTTAACGTTCTCAAGTCATATAATAGATTTTGTAACTTATTTTCATATTAATCAAACCGTTTAATGTTTCATTAATATTTCTCAATTTAATAATCACACACACACACACACACACACACATATATATATATATATATATATATATATATATATATATATATATATATATATATATATATATATGTTCATACATATCTATTTACACATAATTGTTAGTGAATCATCGAGAGCAGTCGAAAGGTAAATGAATACATGAACATAGTTCAAAGTTTTTGAGATTTCAACATTACAGCCTTTGCTTATCTTGTCGGAAACATATAAAGATCAAGTTTAAATTTGCTCGGAAATTTCTGGGTTGTCACAGTAACTACCCGTTAATGAAATTTCATCCCAAAATTTGATTGGGATGGTCATGGCTGACAATAAGTATGTTTTCATGACGCATCCGAGCTGAAAATTAGAATTTTATTATCAGCGAGTAATATGTATAAAACAAATTGCTTAAGTGAAGCGTACGAGTGAAGTTATCACAAAAGAGTGAAATGAGTAAGTGTAGATTCGTCATATCTTTTGATGTAGATAGGATTGATTTTCCATAGTTCAAGGGATTTGGAGAAAATCTTCGTAATAAGATTTGATTCTTCAGAAATCAAGGAAATTAGGATCCGCTTTAAATACGATCATCTGTTTTGATTGTTCTATAGAATATTTTTCTATAAATCCACCCCCTTTGTTTCCTTACAACTCACACCTTCTATTCTTTCTTTCCCAATTTATACTTTAAAGCATTCATCAATATGCTCCATCCAGTTCTAATTCTTGATATACTCCTCACTTTCATATCTGTCATTCTTATTTTTCATCTACCGCCGGAAGAATCTATTTACTTTTACTATACCCTTGGTTTTATAGTGTTTTTAGTTCTCCCGTGCCTTTATATTGCTATATGCATCGATATATAAATTTTGTAACTTCTGGGTTGTTGTTGGGTTTTATATCTTCCCTTATATTTCGATGTCTCTGCTTCTGTCTTTCTATTGTCATCCACAGTTAATACTCTCTCCAATTTACTGTGATTTATACTCCCATTGATATTTTGAAGCTTCATGCTTTTGTTTTCTCTTCCCGACTTTAAGTCAAGAGAAATATGGTCCAGAATTCGTAGATATGAATTTCGGAATGAACATGATTAATGTTCCAAGAAGGAAATCATAATGGCACTATCTTGATTTGTCAAATTACCAGAATACCTCAGAAAAAACCGAATCATCAAGAATATATTTTCTTGATATGTTTAGAGGTTGAGTAGAATGCAAGAGTCGTGTAGCATGGCACATGATGACGTTATGATCTGTGAATCATCACGTCCCATTTAGAAACTCAGCATGACTTACTGTAATATAATCACGTTGATCAAGTGTCATTATATTATACTAACTCATGCTTCAGTTCCCAACACTACTTCAATAACATTCATATTTTAAACTTGAAGGTTTCAGAATTTAGAAACTAAAATGGTTTCTTTTATAATGTAACACAGATAGCGCGAAGAGGTAAATCATTTCGAATAACAATAGTTATGAAGATATCTTTAGAAACATCGAAGATATGATCATATCTTAGAATTTTAAAATATCTGGAATCAAAGGATGATGCAGAAAATTTGTTTGTGAAGGTTTAAAATAAGGAGTAAGGTGTTTGTTAACGATTTCAGCAGATACTGAATCATTTAAATTCTTTGAAGCTAGATTTCGTCCTTGTGATTTGTCCACAGCCTCCTTCATGGTTTGCTCAATCCGTTTTTCAGTACCAAATCTTCTCTTTTTCTGAGCTTTGCCAACACACTATTCGTTATCATCAAACTTTTTACTGTTAAGGTCGTTTACAGTTTTTTTGCTGCTTCATCAGCATCTTTTCAAGATTTCGAGAACTAGTTTGCAGTTTAGGGTGTTTTTAAGAAAATTCACATTCGAAGTATGTAAGTCTTGGAGGTAGACGTTGTATGTATATATAACTGTTGATGTAGACATACTGAGAGATTTCAAAATACTGATTGCTGATTCCCCGTAATTGGTATGATAATTCAATATGCGGATGAGTATAATGATTTTTCAGAAAGTCAAAGATCGATGAAGTTGTTGGTAAGTTTATTGCTAATGTGGTGGACATAAACGGTTCCCCGGTAACGTCGGCGAAAGGGCAACGTATAAGTCGAGGTTATAATAAGACTGTTTCGATTGAGAAGTCGAAGTTGACTTGCTGGAGCTGTGACAAAAATGTCTATTTTGAAACAGGATTGAAAAGCTATTATAGTTAGTAAATGCCAAAGGGTCTGACACGGATACGTGATAAACTATGACTTTGGTTTCAAGGGTTTTTCAGGTACAAGACAGTGGGTAATATGTGGTTGGATCATCATCTCGAGTGTCTTCAGGAATTTCGAAGGGTTTGAACACAGTTTGTAATTGTTAATATACATATGATGTTCAGGGATTTTGAATGATACAAATATTTTTCTGGGTTCCATGAATAGAAATGATGTTCTATTACAGTTTTGAAGTCAAAGTATAGTTTTGAAAGATGTAGGGATCTAAGAGTGATGATACCGGTTAAATCTTGACTTGGATTTTGATTTGTCAAAATCAGAATACGTAATCAAATTTAGATGAGAATGGTTGTTTTGATTTCTATAAAAGAATGTATATTGTTATGAAAGTAGGGATTATAATGGATGCTTTGCTGAATCAAATTCGAAGAATGTAACATATTAATTGTGAATTTATATATCTCTCGGGTATTACCTACCCGTTAAAAAAAATTTCACAATTAATATTTTATACAAAAGAATTTTTATTACAGTCTTTATAAAAATATATGTGTGTATATTTTCTTTAGATGTAACATAGATTTAATGAGTTAATATTAAATTAAACTCATTTGATTTTCAGCTAGAACTAGAAATGAATAATCCCTAAAACTTTAGAAATTTCGTAATCTTCGTAGATTATCACTTCAAAGTAAATGAAATTATGAATCAATACTTCATTAATTGTTTTCATTGATATTTACTCAGTGAATGATGTTGGTGTTCGTGGAATTCTTGTGAACTTCGCAGGGTACGAATGATGTTATTTGAAAAGTTTCGAGTACATCGCTGATGAAAGTGTAAAATCAAACATATATTTGAATAATACACTTGATTTATTATGAATTGGAATTTATTGAATTGAGACAGAGATTGTAGTTAATGATGGTTAAGTTGCGGACGAAGGACGTACATCATTGCATATTAATAATATGAATCAACCGAGTAGTTAAGATTCACACATAATAGCTTAATACGGAAAGATTTATTATGGTTTCAAAATTTGTATATATAAGATATACATATAGATTCTTCAGAGAAATGGGTTAATACTTCATAACTCGTTGATACAATATACGTGTTGTTGATTAGTGATGATGTCCACGGTGATTCTTGAACTGGCGGAGTTTGGGATGTTATAGGTGCTGCTGATTCTGACGATGCTGACGGCACTGACTGTGCTGGTGATGCTAACGGTATTGTTGATACTGCTGGTAAAACAAGTCTAGCTTGTAAATCATGCATCATTCTTGTCCGGGTTTCTATTCTTCCTTGGTTCATTTATCTAATTTATGGTTAGGGCTTGCATAGATAATCTCTAAGACTTTGAAGACTACATAATCGCCGCGGAATGTTTCTCCAATGAAGTTATGAATCAATACTTCATCGGTCCTTGTTATTGGTACTCCTTGTTATCTACGATGCGTATGACGTTGATGCGCTAGGTACAGATTGTGTATTGAGGTGTGGGATGCAGTTGTTGTTGTTGTTGGTGGTGATGGTACTGGCTATGCTGCTGGTGTTTGTAACCTTTGCACCATATTCTCCAAAGCCACTACCAGGGAGCGAAGCTCGTTGACTTCTTCAATTACACCGGGGTGATTGTCAGTTCGGACGAGCGGATAAATAAAATCTAGAATTTGATGTAGTATATAATCGTGACGGGATACTCTGGAAATGAGAGAGAAAATGGTGTTTCGGACAGGTTCGCCGGTAAGTGCTTCAGGTTCTTCGCCAAGAGGGCAATGTGGTGGATGGAAAGGATCACCTTCTTCTTATCTCCAATTATTAAGGAGACTACGAACTCATCCCCAATTCATCCAGAATAGATGATGGCTGATTGGTTGATCCATTCCAATCACACTGCTTTCGGAGCTTGAGTGGGATTCCATTGTAGAATCCGAGGGACTTGAACTAATGACGAATTCCATTTAATACAATTGAATAAAGGATTTTTCGATATGAAATGATTTTCTGGCTATCGGGTGGTATTCTAATTACATAGAATATCTATATATATAGAGCAAAAGATTTCGTAGATTACGGAGGATTTTGCGGAATATATCAGGCAAAGTTTACAGTAACAGATACGCTAAGATATGAATTAGCGGATAGGCTAAGATATGAATTTTGTCTATGCACTATTCATACAATCAATGCAATAAGGTGTGTCTAGACTAAGAATGATAAGCAGGTAATTTCCGACAAAAATGATAAGCAAAGCTTTTGACATGCAGACACGGTCGAAGTCCAGACTCACTAGTGTATCCTAACGACAACTAGTTAGACACACTAATGCAAACCTAGTTCGCTAAGACCACTGCTCTGATACCACATGAGACAACCCGTCCTAATCCATAAGGACGAATACTATAACATATGGTTACATTGTGAGGTATTTGACCTCTATATGATACATTTTACAAACATTGCATTCGTTTTTAAAAGACAAACTTTCATTTCAACGAAAGTTGACAGACATGCATACCAATTCATAATATCCAACTATAAATGACCTAATCTGTCATTTACATAATAATAATCATGATGAACTCAACGACTCGAATGCAACATCTTTTGAAATATGCCATGAATGACTCCAAGTAATATCTCTAAAATGAACAAATGCACAGCGGAAGATTTCTTTAATACCTGAGAATAAAAATGCTTTCAAGTGTCAACCAAAAGGTTGATGAGTTCATTAGTTTAATGTAATCAATCATTTCCACAATTTTAATAGACCACACGATTTCATTTATTCAATAATCATACACTCGCAAGTGTTTAAAATTCATTCATATGTATTGAACACCTGGTAACCGACATTAACATCATGCATATAGAATATCCCCAAAACAGAAATCCATCTGTATAATATAAACTCGAAGTACTAAAACATACCATTTTCCAGTATGGGGGGTGTTAGTGCCCGTAGATCTACCTTTAGGATTCGCGTCAATTAGGGTGTTTGTTCCCTAATTCTTAGGCTACCAAGCTAAAAGGGGTGATATTCGATTCGATAATCCAACCATAGAATGTAGTTTTGATTACTTGTGTCTATTTCATAAAACATTTATAAAAGTAGCGCATGTATTCTCAGTCCCAAAAATATATATTGCAAAAGCATTTAAAAAGGGAGTAATGAAACTCACAATACTGTATTTCGTAGTAAAAATACATATGACGTCATTGAACAAGTGCAAGGTTGGCCTCGGATTCACGAACCTATATTAGTATATATATTTATATGTTGATTAATATTTGTCTAACAATTTGGTCAAGTCATAGTGTACCACAATCCTAATGCTCGAGACTAATATGTAAAAGTCAACAAAAGTCAACTTGACCCAAAATGACTTCTAAAATTTATACGTGTTTATTATATAACTTAACTATAGTCGTTTTATATATTTAAATATATTTATTAGATTTTATTATAGTAAATAATAAAAGTCATTTATTAATAAAAATTTATATTAAAGTTTATATATGATAAAATATACTTTTATATATCTTAAGTAGTAAAATTTATAAAGTTCACTTAATATCGTAAAACTATAGTGGTAAGTATCATTAATGTAATTATATTACGCGTGGTGAAAAATATCGTTGTATCCCCTATTTATTTGATAAAATAATATTGATCATAATAATAATAAGTAGAAGTTGTATTATTTTGTAATAAAATATAATTATTATTATTCTATAAAAATAACAATATTTATATTTACTAAAAATGTTATTATGATAAAATGATAATACTAACATAATAGTAATAATGATATTTTATAATAACAATGATATTTCTATTAAAAATAATAACGACGATAGTAATAATAATCATTTTAACAATAATACTAAAATTCAGTTGACTATAACTTCTAATCCGTTCATCGAAACCATTAGATATCTAAATGAAAAGTTCTTAATTTTTCGCTAGCCTTCCAACGACATGCATATCATATACCTTATTCTAGTAGCATATGTATTAAATTCAGGATTTATCATAAACTATCTAACGACAATATTAAACATACAAGCATGCATAATCCAAAATACTCGAGCACTTGTCAGGGATACACTATTAATATATAAAAGATAAGTTATGAGTGCTCACGTATCAATATTGAGATTCAATATTGTAGGAAAGTACGTAGACGCAACGGAGATGATAAACACTAGTTTGACCTCACGAGCAGGCCCATGAACTATACCCATAACCTCCATAGTTATAACTCATAATTTCCTTAGCCCTATCCTACTCGAAAAACTCGTCTTGAAATAATTCGCTCATGACCTCGTCGTAGTATTTTATGTATAAATACTAATACTAATAATGTGACAACCCGGAAATTTCCAACCAAATTTAAACTTTAATCTTTATATGTTTCTGACACGATAAGCAATATTTGTTAAGTTAAATTTCAAGAATTTTAAACTATGTTCATACATTCATTCAACCTCGACCAAGTTCCAACGATTCACGAACCATTAAACGAATATGATTATATATGTATATGTGTATATATATTATAACTTGAAACGTAAACAAAATATTAGATTAAATACTTTATATGATTGTATCTGTTTCAAAATGTTTATCAATGGAATTAGAAGATAAGATCAAATGATTGAATTATCAGATATATTGAATTATGATTACAAGTCTCTGTTGAAAGGCCCACGTTGATTTGAGAAATCTTTCCATTTTAACAATATTCGGAAAATGGTAAAGTAATTTATAAATAAGAACAAATTGTCAATCATTGAGAACTAGACAAAGGATAGTGGAAGATTTAATCTCATAAAGACTCGATTGATCTATTTAGTTTCAAACGTACAAAAACGTTTTCAGTTTAAAAAGAACTTTATTATTAAAACGTATATAACTTTTATAAATATCTAGAACCACTTTTGACAACTCATTACTTAACTAGTATGATAAAGATAACGATATTTATATTTTTTATTAAATATGTATAACGATTTAAATTAATATTATATATATTTATACGCGTATTATACGTACATAGTTTTATACTTTTACTATACTTAAACTTTACCTTTACTTTATTTTTACTTTACTTAAACTTTAATAATTCACTTTAATAATTCACTTTAATAATTCATACTTTAATAATTCACTTTAATAATTCATACTTTAATAATTCACTTTAATAATTCATACTTTAATAATTCACTTTAATAATTCACTTTAATAATTCAAAAATCTATTATAAATAGAATTCAATAGGTTTCATTATTTCATAAAAACTTGAAAATATTTTTCTCTAAACTCTCTAAATCGATTTACATATATATATTTACTCTGTATTATTTCAAGATATTATTAGTATACATAAAATATTACGACGGAGTGCTATCCGAGTGATTTCGAAATTGTTTTTCGAGTGGGATAGGATTAAGGAAATTATGGGTTATAGCTATGGAGGTGATTGAGTATGGTTCATAGGTATGCTCGTGAGGTCATTATAGTGTTTATCATTTCCGTTGCATCTACGTACCTTTCCTGCAATATTGAATCTCAATATTGATACGTGAGTACTCATAATTTAACTTTTACATACTAATAGTGTATCCCTGACTAGTGCTCGAGTATTTAGGATTATGCATGCTTGTACTTTTGATATTGCCCTTAGACAGGTTAGGTTGAATCTTGAATTAGTTACACTTGCGGTTGAGATAAGGTATAAGATATGCATGTCCTTGGAAAGCTAGCGAAAAATTAAGAACTTTTCCTTTAGATATCGAATGGTTTCGATGAACGGATTAGAAGTTATAATCAATTGAATTTTCGATATTTTTATTAAAAATGATTATTATTAACGTCGTTTTTATCGTCGTTCTAGTTTTATCTTATTATTATCATTATTATTATCTTTATCAATAAAAGGGATTTATCATTAAAAAATTGTTATTTTTTTTTATTATTACTATCGTTATTATCATTAAAGTTATAATTAGTATTATTATTATTATCCAATTATTATTATTATTATTATTATTATTATTATTATTATTATCATTATTGGTATTATTATTATTATTATCATTATTAATATATATATATATATATATATATATATATATATATATATATATATATATATATATATATATATCATTATTTAAAGATGGTTATTGTTATTGTTATTATTATTATTACTATATTATCATTAAGATAATTATTAGTATTATCGTTAATAATGTTATAGTAACTATCATTATTAATATTAGTGTAATTAAAACAAATATTTGTAACACCTAATTATTTTGATTACTATTATTATCATTATTATGAACATGATATAAAAGACGATTAAAAGTTATTAAACGAAACGATTAGGAAATAATGGGTAAGAGTATCATGATGAAATTAAAATATTATAAGATATTGATTTAGATAAAATTATCGTTCTTATTATTTTTATCATTACTATTATTATTAAAAGTATCGTTAGTATTAAAACTATCATTTTAACAAAAATTATCATTTTAATAGAAATGTCATTGTTACTATAAAATATCATTATTATTATTATTTTAAATAGAATTATTATTTTAAAGATAATATTAAAAATTATCGTAAATATTAAAGTTATCATAATTAGAATTATCATTTTATCATAATGTCATCTTAGTAATTATAAATATTGATATTTTTATAATAATAATTATTATTACAAAATAATACAACTTTTACTTACTATCATTATAGATATTATTTTATTAAATAAATATGTGATACAAACATATTTTACTACGTGTAATAACTTACTTTAATAATACCTATCATATTATCTTTATAATATTAAATGAACCCTATAAATTTTATTACTTAATATATATAAAAGTATATTTTATTATATAAATTTAATATAAAATTTTATTTATTAATAAATAAATTATATTATTTACTCTAATAAATCTTTTAGAAATATTTAAAAATATAAAACGACGATATTTAAACTATATATTAATCATGTATAGATTTTTGGAAATTATTTTGAGTCAAATTTACTTTTGTTGACTTTTGCATATTAGTCTCGAGCATTAGGATTGTAGTACACTATGACTTGACCTAATTTGTTAGACAAATATTGACCAACACATAAATATATATAATTAATTTAGGTTCGTGAATCCGAGGCCAACCTTGCACTTGTTCAATGACGTTATATGTATTTTTACTACGAAATACAGTATGGTGAGTTTCATTTGCCTTTTTACTCTTTACATTTTTGGGCTGAGAATACATGCAAATGCTTTATTAACTGTTTTACAATATTTATATGTGTGAGTTTCATTTGCCTTTTTACTCTTTACATTTTTGGGCTGAGAATACATGCAAATGCTTTATTAACTGTTTTACAATATTTATATGTGTGAGTTTCATTAATCCTTTTTTAAAATGCTTTTGCAATATATATTTTTGGGACTGAGAATACATGCGATGTTTTTATAACTGTTTTACGAAATAGACACAAGTAATTGAACTACATTATATGGTTGAATGATCGAAATCGAATATGCCCCTTTTTATTAAGTCTGGTAATCTAAGAATTAGGGAACAGACACCCTAATTGACGCGAACTCTAAAGATAGATCTATCGGGCCCAACAAGCCCCATCCAAAGTACCGGATGCTTTAGTACTTCGAAATTTATATCATGTCCGAAGGAGGATCCCGGAATGATGGGGTTATTCTTATATACATATTGTGAATGTCGGTTACCAGGTGTTCAATCCATATGAATGATATTTTTGTCTCTATGCATGGGACATTTATTTATGAGAACTGGAAATGAAATTCTTGTGGTCTATTAAAATGATGGAAATAAATGATTATGATAAACTAATGAACTCACCAACCTTTTGGTTGACACTTTAAAGCATGTTTATTCTCAGGTGTTAAAGAAATCTTCCGCTGTGCATTTGCTCATTTTAAAGATATTACTTGGAGTCTTTCATAGCATATTTCAAAGAACGTTGCATTCGAGTAATTGAGTTCATCAAAGATTATTATTAAATTAATTTATAGTTGGATAGTGGATATTATGAAATGTTATGCATGCCTGTCAATTTTCGATGTAAAGAAAGATTGTCTTTTAAAAACGAATGCAATGTTTGTAAAATGTATCATATAGAGGTCAAATACCTCGCAATGTAATCAACTATTGTGAATCGTTTATAATGTATATGAACGGGTCCTTTCAGTTGGTATCAGAGCGGTGGTCTTAGCGAACCAGGTCTGCATTAGTGTGTCTAACTGATAAGTCGATAGGATGCATTAGTGAGTCTGGACTTCGACCGTATCTGCATGTCAAAAGTTTTGCTTATCATTTTGTGTCAAAAATTAACTACTTATCATCCTCAGGAAATTACCTGCTTATCATTTTTAGTCTAAGACACGTCTTGCTGCATTGATTGCATGAATAGTGTATAGACAAAAATTCATATATTAGCATATCTGCTAAATCATATCTTATCGTATCTGTTACTTTAAACTTTGCCTGACATATCCCGCAAAGTCCTCCGTAATCTACGAAATCTTTTGATCTATATATATATATATATATATATATATATATATATATATATATATATATATATATATATATATATATATATATATATATATATATATATATATATATATATATATATATATATATATATATTCTATGTAATTAGAATACCATCCGTTAGCCAAAATCATTTCATATCAAAAAAAAAAAATCCTTTATCCAATCGTACGAAATGGAATTCGTCATCAGTTCAAGTCACTCAGATTCCGAAATGGAATCCCATTCAAGCTCCGAAAGTAGTGTGACCGGAATAGATCAACCAATCAGTCATCACCTATTCTGGATGAATTGGGGATGGGTTCGTAGCCTCCTCAATCATTGGAGACAAGAAGAAGGTGATCCCTTCCATCCACCACATTGCCCTCTTGACGAAGAACCTAAAGCACTTACCGGAGAACCTGTCTGAAATACCATGTTCTCGCGCATTTCCAGAGTATCTCGTCACGATTATATATTACATCAAATTTTAGATTTTATTTATCCGCTCGTTCGAACCGACAATCACCCCGGTGTAATAGAAGAAGTCAACGAGCTTCGCGCTCGGGTAGTGGCTTTGGAGAATATGGTGCAGAGATTACAAACACCAGCAGCAGCATCAGCAGCATAACCAGTACCACCATCATCAATGCCAACAGTACCATTACCACCTCCAACCACAACCGCGTCGTAAACCTCAACTTCACAATCTGTCCCACGAGCATCAACGTCATACGCACCATAGATACCAAAGAGTACCAACAACAATAACTGACGAAATATTAATTCATAACTTCATTGGAGAAACATTCCGCGGCGATTATGTAATCTCTAAAGTCTTAGAGATTATTTAATCTAGCCCTAACCATAAATCAGTTAAGCGAACCAAAATGATAGAAGGAAGAGTAGAAACCCTGACAAAAATGGTGTGTGATTAACAAGCTAAACTTGCTTTACCAACAGCATCAACAGTACCGTCAGCGTTACCAGCATCGTCAGTACAGTCAACATCCGAATCAACAACACCGATAACATCACAAACTCCGTCAGTTCAAGAATCACTGTGGACATCATTACGAATCAATAACGTGTATATTGTATCAACGAGTTATGAAGAATTAACTCATTCCCTCTGAAGAAATTATATGTATATTATATATATTTATATATATATATATATATATATATATATATATATATATATATATATATATATATATATATATATATATATTTTGAAATAAATCTTTCCGTGCTAAGCTATTGTGTGTGAATCTTAACTAATCGGTTAATTCATATTACAAATATGCAATAATGTACGTCCTTCGGCCGCAACTTAACCAGTGTTAACTAAAATCTCTGTCGCAATTCAACAAATTCCAATTCATAATAAATCAAGTATATATTTGATTTTACACTTTCATCATTGATGTACCCGAAACTTTTCAGATAACATCATTCATACTTTGCGAAATTCATAAGAATTTCACGAACCGAACATCATACATCAACAAATAACGAAGTATTGATTCATAATTTCAATGTCATTAAAGAAATACTGCGTAAAAGTTATGTACTTTTTAAAGCCTTTAGGGATTATTCAATTCTAGTTTCAGCCGTAAATCAAATGAGTTTAATTTAACATTAACTCATTAAATCTATGTTACATATGAAGAAAATATACATATATATATTTTCATAAAGACTGTAATAAAATTCTTTTGTACAAAATATTAATTGTGAAATTTTTTTTTAACGGGTAGGTAATACCCGAGAGATATATAAATTCACAAATAATATGTTACATTCTTCGAATCTGATTCAGCAAATCATCCATTATACTCCCTACTTTCACAACAATATACATTCTTTTATAGAAATCAAAACAACCATACTCATTCAAAATTTAATTACATATTCTGATTTTGAAATCTCAAAATTCAACTCGAGATATGACCAAAATCATCACTCTTAGATCCTTACATCTTTCACAAGCTATATTTTGACTTCAAAACTGTGTTAGAACATCAAATGTATGTTAACGATTACAATTTGTGTTTAAACCCTTCGAAAATTTCTGAAGACACTTCGAATGATGAGCAATCGAGATGATGATCCAACCACATGTTACCCATAGTTATGTACCCAAAAAAAAAAAACTCTTGAAACCAAAGTAAAAGTTTAAACAACGTATCCGCGTCAGATTCTTTGGCATTTATTAGCAAAAATAACTTTGCGACTCCTATTCAAAGTAGCCAGTTTTGTCACAGCTCCAGCAAGTCAACTTTGACTTTTCAGTCAGACTAACCTTATTATAACCTTGAGATATACACCATCGTTACCAGGGAACCTTTTACATTCCACCACATTATTAGCAGATGTACCAACAACTTCATTATTCTTTGAATTTAGCCTCTCCAAAAAGTCATTATAATTATTTATTGAAACCCCAACATTTACTCATTCGCATCTTGTAATGAGAATTGCCATACGAATCATTGAGAATTAGCAATCAGTATTTTGAAATCTCACAGCATGTCTACGCCAACAGTTATATGTGTATATATAACGTCTATCTTCTGGACTTAATTTGAATGTGAAGTTTCTGAAAAACACTCCGAACTACGAATTGGTTCTCCGAAAATGAAAAAAAAATACTGATGAAGCAGCAAAAACTATAAATGACTTTAAACGGTAAAAGCTGGATGATAATGATGAAGTATGCTGGCAAAGCGCAGAAAAAGAGAAGTTTTGGAACTGGAAAACGGATTGAGCAAAGTAGGAAGGAGGCTGTGGACAAATTACAAAGACTGAACCTGACTTCAAAGGATTCAAATGATTCAGTACCTGCTGAGGTCATTAACGAATACCTTGCTCCTGACTCTAAACCCCTACGGACAATATTCTTCATCATCCTCTGATATTAGAAATTCTAAAATATCATCATATCTTTCATTATAAATATCCTCCATATTTCTGAAGATATTTTCTTAATTTTTCTTATTTGAAATCATTTACCTCTTCGCGCTATCTGTATTACATCATAAAAGAAACTATTTTAGTTTCTAAATTCTGAAACATTTAAGTTTAAAATAGAAATATTTTGAAGTAGTGTTGGGAACTGAAGCATGAATTAGTATAATATAATGACACTTGATCAACGTGATTATATTACAGTAGGTCATGCTGAGTTTCTAAATGGAACGTGATGATTCACAGATCATAACATCATCATGTGCCATGTTATACGACTCTTGTATTCTATTTAACCTCTAAAATATCAAGAAAATATTTCTTGATGATTCGGCCTTTTCCAAGGTATTCTAGTAATTTGACAAGTCAAGATCGTGCCATCACAATTTCCTTCCTATAACATTAACAATGTTCATTTCGAAATTCATATCTGTGAATTCTAGACCATTACAAGCGGTGCTTAATCGCAAGAAGAAGAAACGAAAGGACAAAACTCCGAAATAGAAATTGGGGTATAAATTGCAGCAAATAAAAGAGAGCATTAACTGTGAATGATAATGATTATAGAAGACAGAAGCAGAGACTTTGAAATATAAGGGAACATATAAAGCCCAACGATAAACCAGAAATTATAAACCATATATATCGATGCATATAGCAATATAAAGACACGGGAGAACTAGAAACACTATAAACCCAAGAGTATAGTAGAAGTAAATAGATTCTTCCGGCGGTAGATGAAAAAGAAGAATGACCGATATGAAAGTTAGAAGTATATCGAGAATCAGAACTGGATGGAGCATATTGATGAATACTTTAAAATATGAGTTGAGGGGGAAAGAATAGAAGGTGATGAAACATGACTAGGAACTTAGAAATCAACAGATTTAACTCACACAAAGGCGGAATAAGTGAATCAAACCCTCTAGTGAATAGGTTAAGTTTTTTTTTTTTTGATTAATTTAGTCAAACCACAACTAAATCAAGTGTGATTAGATCAACACCTAGAGCTATTATTCACCACCTGGGTGATTTGAACTGAGAAAGAATCGGAGGAGCTCACTAGATCTGAGTGTGTGTAACAAATGAGAGGCTTAATCTAAAATGAAGAACATAAGACTTTATATACCCCTGCTGTTGACTCACCCATACGATTCATTCATCACATGTACGAGTTGGCTTCATCAGCTGTACGGGTGATCACTCACTCGTGTCTTCTCATTTAGGTTGTAATTATGACATAGCTCAGCATCAACCGTGCGTATGAGCCTGTCAGCCGTACTAGTGAGGCTTCACTCGTACGTCTGACTAAGTCTAACATAGTCAAACATCTAAATCTCGTTCCTGCAGTTCCTGTAACCACATACAAACACGGATAGGATAATAACGAGCAATCATGGTGGTCTGTAAACTGTTGTACATGCAATGGACGTGGGTAGATGTCTAGGGACTTGCATAAAATGCATCAACAGAAGGTGTGAGTTGTAAGGAAATGAAGGAGGTGAATTTATAAGAAAATCTCCGACAGAACAATTAAAATGGATGATCGCATTTAAAGCGGATCCTAATTCCCTTGATTACCGGAGAGTCAAATCTTATTAAGAAGATTTTCTTCAAATCCCTCAAAATCTGGAAATCAATCATATCTACGTCAAATGATAAGATGAATCTACACTTACTCATTTCACTCTTCTATGTTAGCTTCATTCGTACTCTTCATATAAATGGATTGTTTATCCAAATTATTCGCTGATGATAAAACTATAATTTTCAGCCCGTATGCATCATGAAAACATACTTATTATCATTCATGACCTTTCCACTCAAATTTCGGGACAAAATTTCTTTAACGGGTAGGTACTGTGACAACCCGGAAATTTCCAACCAAATTTAAACTTTAATCTTTATATGTTTCTGACACGATAAGCAATATTTGTTAAGTTAAATTTCAAGAATTTTAAACTATGTTCATACATTCATTCAACCTCGACCAAGTTCCAACGATTCACGAACCATTAAACGAATATGATTATATATGTATATGTGTATATATATTATAACTTGAAACGTAAACAAAATATTAGATTAAATACTTTATATGATTGTATCTATTTCAAAATGTTTATCAATGGAATTAGAAGATAAGATCAAATGATTGAATTATCAGATATATTGAATTATGATTACAAGTCTCTGTTGAAAGGCCCACGTTGATTTGAGAAATCTTTCCATTTTAACAATATTCGGAAAATGGTAAAGTGATTTATAAATAAGAACAAATTGTCAATTATTGAGAACTAGACAAAGGATAGTGGAAGATTGAATCTCATAAAGACTCGATTGATCTATTTAGTTTCAAACATACAAAAACGTTTTCAGTTTAAAAAGAACTTTATTATTAAAACGTATATAACTTTTATAAATATCTAGAACCACTTTTGACAACTCATTACTTAACTAGTATGATAAAGATAACGATATTTATATTTTTTTATTAAATATGTATAACGATTTAAATTAATATTATATATATTTATACGCGTATTATACGTACATAGTTTTATACTTTTACTATACTTAAACTTTATCTTTACTTTATTTTTACTTTACTTTAACTTTAATAATTCACTTTAATAATTCACTTTAATAATTCATACTTTAATAATTCACTTTAATAATTCACTTTAATAATTCATACTTTAATAATTCACTTTAATAATTCATACTTTAATAATTCACTTTAATAATTCAAAAATCTATTATAAATAGAATTCAATAGGTTTCATTATTTCATAGAAACTTGAAAATATTTTTCTCTAAACTCTCTAAATCGATTTACATATATATATATTTACTCCGTATTATTTCAAGATATTATTAGTATACATAAAATATTACGACGGAGTGCTGTCCGAGTGATTTCGAAATTGTTTTTCGAGTGGGATAGGATTAAGGAAATTATGGGTTATAGCTATGGAGGTGATTGAGTATGGTTCATAGGTATGCTCGTGAGGTCAATATAGTGTTTATCATTTCCGTTGCATCTACGTACCTTTCCTGCAATATTGAATCTCAATATTGATACGTGAGTACTCATAATTTAACTTTTACATACTAATAGTGTATCCCTGACTAGTGCTCGAGTATTTAGGATTATGCATGCATGTACTTTTGATATTGCCCTTAGACAGGTTAGGTTGAATCTTGAATTAGTTACACTTGCGGTTGAGATAAGGTATAAGATATGCATGTCCTTGGAAAGCTAGCGAAAAATTAAGAACTTTTCCTTTAGATATCGAATGGTTTCGATGAACGGATTAGAAGTTATAATCAATTAAATTTTCGATATTTTTATTAAAAATGATTATTATTATCATCGTTTTTATCGTCGTTCTAGTTTTATCTTATTATTATCATTATTATTATCTTTATCAATAAAAGGGATTTATCATTAAAAAATTGTTATTTTTTTTTATTATTACTATCGTTATTATCGTTAAAGTTATAATTAGTATTATTATTATTATCCAATTATTATTATTATTATTATTATTATTATTATTATTATTATTATTGGTATTATTATTATTATTATCATTATTAATATATATATATATCATTATTTAAAGATGGTTATTGTTATTGTTATTATTATTATTACTATATTATCATTAAGATAATTATTAGTATTATCGTTAATAATGTTATAGTAACTATCATTATTAATATTAGTGTAATTAAAACAAATATTTGTAACACCTAATTATTTTAATTACTATTATTATCATTATTATGAACATGATATAAAAGATGATTAAAAGTTATTAAATGAAATGATTAGGAAATAATGGGTAAGAGTATCATGATGAAATTAAAATATTATAAGATATTGATTTAGATAAAATTATCGTTCTTATTATTTTTATCATTACTATTATTATTAAAAGTATCGTTAGTATTAAAACTATCATTTTAACAAAAATTATCATTTTAATAGAAATGTCATTGTTACTATAAAATATCATTATTATTATTATTTTAAATAGAATTATTATTTTAAAGATAATATTAA
The DNA here is from genome assembly GCF_046630445.1 of Rutidosis leptorrhynchoides. NCBI lineage: Eukaryota > Viridiplantae > Streptophyta > Magnoliopsida > Asterales > Asteraceae > Rutidosis > Rutidosis leptorrhynchoides. Next base: position 175,232,133 of record NC_092333.1, read on the forward strand.
AAATTATCGTAAATATTAAAGTTATCATAATTAGAATTATCATTTTATCATAATGTCATCTTAGTAATTATAAATATTGATATTTTTATAATAATAATTATTATTACAAAATAATACAACTTTTACTTACTATCATTATAGATATTATTTTATCAAATAAATATGTGATACAAACATATTTTACTACGTGTAATAACTTACTTTAATAATACCTATCATATTATCTTTATAATATTAAATGAACCCTATAAATTTTATTACTTAATATATATAAAAGTATATTTTATTATATAAATTTAATATAAAATTTTATTTATTAATAAATAAATTATATTATTTACTCTAATAAATCTTTTAGAAATATTTAAAAATATAAAACGACGATATTTAAACTATATATTAATCATGTATAGATTTTTGGAAATTATTTTGAGTCAAATTTACTTTTGTTGACTTTTGCATATTAGTCTCGAGCATTAGGATTGTGGTACACTATGACTTGACCTAATTTGTTAGACAAATATTGACCAACACATAAATATATATAATTAATTTAGGTTCGTGAATCCGAGGCCAACCTTGCACTTGTTCAATGACGTTATATGTATTTTTACTACGAAATACAGTATGGTGAGTTTCATTTGCCTTTTTACTCTTTACATTTTTGGGCTGAGAATACATGCAAATGCTTTATTAACTGTTTTACAATATTTATATGTGTGAGTTTCATTTGCCTTTTTACTCTTTACATTTTTGGGCTGAGAATAAATGCAAATGCTTTATTAACTGTTTTACAATATTTATATGTGTGAGTTTCATTAATCCTTTTTTAAATGCTTTTGCAATATATATTTTTGGGACTGAGAATACGTGCGATGTTTTTATAACTGTTTTACGAAATAGACACAAGTAATTGAACTACATTATATGGTTGAATGATCGAAATCGAATATGCCCCTTTTTATTAAGTCTGGTAATCTAAGAATTAGGGAACAGACACCCTAATTGACGCGAACTCTAAAGATAGATCTATCAGGCCCAACAAGCCCCATCCAAAGTACCGGATGCTTTAGTACTTCGAAATTTATATCATGTCCGAAGGAGGATCCCGGAATGATGGGGATATTCTTATATACATATTGTGAATGTCGGTTACCATGTGTTCAATCCATATGAATGATATTTTTGTCTCTATGCATGGGACGTTTATTTATGAGAACTGGAAATGAAATTCTTGTGGTCTATTAAAATGATGGAAATAAATGATTATGATAAACTAATGAACTCACCAACCTTTTGGTTGACACTTTAAAGCATGTTTATTCTCAGGTGTTAAAGAAATCTTCCGCTGTGCATTTGCTCATTTTAAAGATATTACTTGGAGTCTTTCATAGCATATTTCAAAGAACGTTGCATTCGAGTCATTGAGTTCATCAAAGATTATTATTAAATTAATTTATAGTTGGATAGTGGATATTATGAAATGTTATGCATGCCTGTCAATTTTCGATGTAAAGAAAGATTGTCTTTTAAAAACGAATGCAATGTTTGTAAAATGTATCATATAGAGGTCAAATACCTCGCAATGTAATCAACTATTGTGAATCGTTTATAATGTATATGAACGGGTCCTTTCAAATAACACTAATATTAATAATAATAATAATAATAATAATAATAATAATAATAATAATAATAATAATAATAATAATAATAATAATAATAATAATATGATTAATATTAATAATTAATAATAATAATAATAATAATAATTAATAATAATAATATTAATGTGTATACTGAGAGAGAATGAGAGATATGAATGTGAATTATTAATTCACTCGTTCGACGGTATGCATATATATATATACATATGTAATATAATAATATAAATATAATAATATAATATATATAAAACGTGTTAAAATAGTGAAAAACAGTAAAGCCGCCTCAATTATGTAAACATTACGCGTTTCGCGTAAACTTTACAAATTATGCGTAATGTTTTGAAACATTACGCGTTTCGTGTAGATTGGTACGCGATCCGCATATGGTGTCTTCACAAAAGTTGTAGATTTTTGAGTTACGGTCGTTTGGACACTAGAATCACCCTTTTTCGAGTCAGTATGATTTAGTTATGATTTTTCTCGTGCAAGTGCGCAGGTTTAGTGATTTCCATCATTTTAACTTGCAATCTTGAGAAGAAATGTTATAGTCTTTTGGTGCTCATTAGAAATATTTATTTTATCTTTATTTTTATTTTCATATCATTGAAAATCCATAAAAAAACATTTTATAATCAAATTCTATTATATCGGAAAAAAATGTTTTCGTACTAAATCAAATAATACTATAAGGTTTAGTTTTCCAAAACTACTTATATTCAAAATCATTTTATTCAAAGGTTTAAATAGTAAAAATTGTTATATCATAAAATATTTTCATTTCATAAAGTAAAATCATATAATATATAAGTCATAATGGTTTCCAATTTTTACTTACAGTTTATTCGTGAATCGTAGGGTTAAGTCCAATGGACAATTAAACGTATGAAATCGTTTTAAATCAACATATCCATTTACTTATTTTGTCGACATCCATTTACATTTCATGTTCTTACTATTAATTTTATGAAAGTTAAATAATTAACTTATCAAGAGTCACGAGAAAGTTATTGTAAAGCATGCATTGAAAATTAAGCATGAATCTCTACTAACTTTTGTCCAGTTACCGTTAATTGACACTTTTGTTCTTACTTGTAAATCACTTTACCAATCATTCCGAATACCGTTAAAAAGGAAAGGTTTCCTAAATCAAAGTGGACCTTTTAACAGAGACTCGTAATCATACAATGTATCTGATAAATCAATCATTTGATATTATCTTTTAATTCCGTTGAAAAATATCTTGAAATAATTACGTTCATGTAAAGTATTATTCATCTAATACCTTGTTAACGTTCTCAAGTCATATAATAGATTTCGTAACTTATTTTCATATTATCAAACCATTTAATGTTTCATTAATATTTCTCAATTTAATAATCACACATATATATATGTTCATACATATCTATTTACGCATAATTGTAAGTGAATCGTCGAGAGCAGTCAAAAGGTAAATGAATACATGAACATAGTTCAAAGTTTTTGAGATTTTAACATTACAGCCTTTGCTTATCTTGTCGGAAACATATAAAGATCAAGTTTAAATTTGTTCGGAAATTTCCGGGTTGTCACATCGACCGTGTGTGCATGTCAAAAGTTTTGCTTATCATTTCGTGTTGAAAATTACTTGATTATCATCCTAATAGTCTAGACACGTCTTACTGCCTTTAGTGCATAGATAGTGTATAGATATATTCGTATCTTAGCGTATCTGTTACTGTAAACTTTGCCTGACAGCTTCTGAAGAATCCTCCGTAACTTATGGGATCTTGGTATTCTATATACATATGAAAATTATGTGTTTCTAAGTCCTATAATCTATCTCATATTGAAAATCAATTCCCTGATCGTACGAAATGGATCCTTCAACTAGTTCCAGTTCCTCGGATTCCGACAGTTATTCTGATATGGATTTCCACACGAGCTCCAGCCGCAGTATAACCGGAATGGATCAACTAATTAGTCATCTTCAGTTATGGATGAAATGGGGATGAGTTAGTAGTCGACTTAACTGATGGAGACGAGAAGAAGGTGAACCTTTTCACCAATCGAATTCACCTCTTGGTGAAGAACCTGAAGCACTTACCGGCGAACCTGTTCGAGACACCATTTTCACTTTCATTTTCAGAGTATCTCGCCACAACCATATCATGTCTACACTCCTAAACCTTGTTCATTCACTCGTTCCTACCGACAATCATCCCGGAGTAATAACAGAAGTCAACGAGCTTCGCGCCCGAGTTGTAGCTTTGGAAAATATGGTGTAAAATGTACCAGCTTCAACAACATCACCAGCACCAATAGTACCATCAGTAACATCACCAGTACCATCAACAATCCATGCCTCAACATCTCATTCTATACCTCGAGTATAATCATCATTCTACGTATCGTTCTACATCAATTACCTTCGTTCTTCATGGCGATTATGTAATCTCTAATGTTTTAGAGATTATGTATTCTAGATCTAACGATAAATCAAATGAGATTAATATCATATTGACTCATTAAATCCATGATTACATCTGAAGAAAATATATATGTATATATTTTTCATAAAGATTGTAATTAAAAATTCTTTTGTACAAACTGTTAATGGTGAAAATATTTTAACGGGTAGGTAATACCCTAGAAATCTTTAGATTTCACATTAATAAGTTACACTGTACATTCTTCGAATCTGATTCAACAGTCATTTACTATCCTACTTACATCCACAGATATACGAATCCGTACACCACAGAATAACTATTTTTATTCAATTTCATATTTGGATTTTGACTTATCAGAATCCAACAAGTGGCATAATGAAGAAAATATTGGACAAAAATAAAATTTGTTAGAAACAAACAAATTAACTTTGAGAAATTTTGTTAAGAATCCACGCTAACAAAATCCTAGCTAACTGTTCCTAGCTAACTGCAATTTATTTATCGCAATTTATTTATCACAATTTTAATTCTCGCAATTTTATTTATCGTCATTTAATTTCTGTTATTTATTTTACGCACTTTAAATATCGTCGGGACACATATACAATGTTTTGACATATCATATCGATGTCATCTATATATATTATTTGGAATAACCATAGACACTCTATATGCAGTAATGCTCGAGTTAGCTATACAGGGTTGAGGTTGATTCTCAAATAATATATATACTTTGAGTTGTGATCGAGTCTGAGACTTTTATACAATGGATCACGACACGTATTAATTAATTCGAATATTATATATTAAACTATATATGAATTATTGAACTACTAACTGTGGACTACTAACATTGGACAATTAAAATGAATTAAAATATTGATTATAACATATGAAACTAAACATTTCTTCAAGTTTGCCACTTGACTTTATTTTAAACCTCATTTGTATCTTGACGATTACAATCTGCGTTCAAACCTTTCATGATTTTTGAAAACACCTCAATCGAGAGGATGAACCAACCGCACTACATCTACGGAAGGAAAGAATTATGTATATAGTTATGCACCTGAAAAACTCTCAAAAACTGAGTAAACGTTTAACACGTATCTGTACTAGATCCTTTGGCATTTATTAGCAAAAATAACCATGCAATCCCTCTTCAAAGTAGCCAATTTTGTCACAGCTCTATCAAGTCAACTTCGACTTTTCAGTCGAAACAGTCTTATTATAACCTCGATATATACGTTGTCCTTTCGCCATCGTTACTGGGAAACCGTTTATATCCCACCACATTAGCAGTAAACTTACTAACAACTTCATTGATCTTTGGCTTTCTAAAAAATCATTATATTCATTGAAACCCTATCATGTACTCATCTACATCTTGTAACAAAAATTGTCATACCAACTACCGAAAATTTGCAATCAGTATTTCGAATCTCGCAGCATTTATACATCAACAGTTATATGTATTCATATAACATTTATCTCTTAGAATTATGATCTTCCATTCTAAAATTCTGAAAAGCATCCAGTCTGCGAATCAATACTCGGAATGTTGAAAAAGCTGAATGAAGCAGCAAAAACTATAAACGACCTTGTTAGCCAAAAGCTTAATGATAAAAAAAATAGCGTGTTGGCAAAGCTAAGAAAAAGAGTAGGTTTGGAATTGGAAAACGAATTGAGCAAACCCTGAAGGAGACTGTAGACAAATTACAAGGAATAAATCTGGCTTCAAAAATTCAAATGATTCAGTGTCTGCTGAAATCATTTACGGATACCTTACTCCTGACTCTACACTTTTATGGACAATCATCATCATCATCCATCGATATTAGAAATTCTAAATATCTTCGATATTTCTGGAGATAATTTCATAACTATTCTTATCTAAAATCATTTATCTCTTCGCGATATCAGTGTTACGTCAGAAAGGAAACTGTTTTAGTTTCTAATTTCTGAAAAATTTGAACTTAAAATATGAATGTTATTGAAGTAGTAATGGGAACTGAAGCATGAGTTAGTATAATATAATGACACTTGATCAACGTGATTATTTTACAGTAAGTCACGTTGAGTTTCTAATGGAAAGTGATGATTCACAGACCCTACCGTCATCATGTGCCATGTTACACGACTCTTACATTCTACCTCATCTCCAAAACACATTAAGAACATATCTTCTTAATAGTTCTATTTTTTCGGATATTCTGGTAATTTGACAAATCAAGATAGTGCTATTAAAATCTCTCTTTTAGAACGTTAGTCATGTTCATTCAAAATTTTATACCTACGAATTCTGGACCATTATTCACTTGACTTAAAGTCGGGAAGAGAAAACAAAAGTATGAAACTCCAAAATATAAAGGAAATGAAGAGGGTGGATTTATAGTGAAATGTCCGACATAGCAATCGAAAAAGATTATTGTATTTAACCAAAGAAGATTATAATTTCCTTAATTACCGAAGAACCAAATCTTATTACTAGATTTCCTTTAAATCCCTCAAAACTATTTAGTAAATGACAGTAACATTCAATTGTCATTCGATTGATATTAAGCAAGTTAAAAATTCAAACTTATATGATTTTAAAATAAACGGTGATTCGAAAATGAGTTCTATAAACTTTAGGCTTACTAAAAATGTATTTAGGATCTAGTTATTAAATTTTAAAACTTTTTATATTTTACTTGGGGTTGGGAGTGAATAATTAATGTAATTTTTAATTAATAGTTAATGACTAAATTTTATACCATAATAACCAAAATAAATAAATATAGTCAATTTAAAATTTTGGGATTTTTCCGAAGACTTTTATCCGTCATTAATTATCAACGGAGTACGAAATAAAACCCCGATAGAACTATCGGTAGAGTGTAATAGTTTACTGATCCGTGAATTTGAATTTAACAATCAAACATACTGTTTTGTTTCTTTTCTCCCCACTAGCAATATTATATTATTACATCTCTAGATATTTGAGATGTATACACGTTTTTAGGATTGTGTAATTCATTTACCGTGTTTTCAAATTTTCAACAATAATACTTATATGCACCCATATGCATATTAGAAGACACACAATAAACAAAACTCATATCATCATTCATCAACTCTTATATTTTCTTTCAAATCATCTACCGATTTCTTGTACAAATGATCGAGCATCAAATTCATATCCATCGACCACCTTACACATTCCTAATTACTCCTTTTTCTTGGTTCTGTCTATCAAACCACCACCCATTTCAACAAATAACAACCTTATATCCACCATCTCCATTTTCTTCTTCTTTGTAACCATCCTACAATCACCATCAATAACTCGATCACCATATTATGCAAACTATCTTGACAGTTATTACTCACTTATATTTTTATTATATTAGTTGATTTCAAATATAACCCATAAATCACCCACCATTGACACCCAACAATAACGATTACCATAAACCATTTTCTGCTTGAACGTTTATGTTTCAGTCTAAAAACAAATCACCATAAACACCGTTATTCTTCTATTAGATTACTACACCGCTCGATTATGTTTTAATCACCACACGACATCAAACAGTCACCACACCCATCACCATTAAAACAACCCACCATGAGCCACTTTGTGATTCTTGTTCTCGTAAACCGTCTCAATCACCATCATCACCTTAATCACCACTTTGGGTTCATTAATTAACACCAATCATGTTTTCTTCTTCTTTTTATTGACGAGCTAACCATCCTCCTCACCACTTTCATCCACCACCTTCAAACCAAACAACCACCACATGTTGCTAAATTATTTCTGTTTTCATTCTCGCAACAGAACCCAACGGTAATCTTTCATCGTGACTTCTTTTCTGTTTTTCGTTGTAAATCACAAGACAAACCACCACACTATTGCTCGAATTAATTGATCGCTGCAGTAGCTGTAAACAGCCATCAACCGCTACTTTAACACCATCACAAACCCACTTTGTGTTTTTATTTTTCTGTTTTCTGTTTCCCTTCGAACACAATCCAAACAAGAAACATTATATGTTGTAACGACCCGACTTTTTCGACTTGCTTTTGTGCCTTGTGTTTTTGCGAAACGGCGTATTTGTGCATACTGTGCTACTTTATACTCTGGAATCTTTATACACATGGCTTACTTTCATTTATGTGTTAAAACATGCCTTTAAGTACGTAGGTTACTTAATTTGTTCACCGGAAGCCTTTATGACCGTTAGTGTCACTTGACGTTACGAACAAACTGCGTACTGCGTACACGTTTAACTTTTGTCGTAATCGGAATATTATGACTACGAAATATTAATTATTATTTCATAATAATAATTACTTGGGTCTATGGATGCTTAATTACGCGTAGTAATTTACTTATGCTTACTAGTTAGTTTTGTTGGACTTTCTACCTTGTTGGGCCTTAGCCCACCCTACACTAGTTAGTGGACTATTTAATTAGCCCAATTATTATTAGCTAGTGACCCATTAATATGTAAGGCAAATGCCCATTTATTATAGGGAACATACTAGCATTTATGTCAAGTATTATCCTTAATGTTGCATGGGATCCCAACATAAGCACCAACTTTATACAACCATTAACCAAAAAGCAAACTTTTGTCCCCCTTGTCCCCCCTCCAAATTCACGGCCACCACCACCACCCTCACCCCTCATTCACCTATAAATACTAGCCTTATTCCATCCATTTTACACTTGCTTTCATTTGTAATTCACACACACTCACTCTCTAATTCTCTCTAGTTCTTTCTCTCTCTAAACGTGTAAGTATTTTGAATTTTTCTTCTCCTTCTCCTTCTCATCATCACGAATTCATCATCATCATCATCATGGGTCTAGCTTTTTAGCTTTTGATCTTGATTACATCTTGTAGATTCAAACATGGATTTGAATCCTTCAAGAACGTGGAAGATTCAAGCTTTCTAGCTTTGAATCTTCACCCACTTTGTAGATCTATATCTTTTAACTTTAAATCTTGTTATTTTGTTATAAAAATTCAAACTTGTGTTTGTAATCTTCATGTAACTTAAAGATCCAAGCTTTATGCTTCAAGATCTTCAAGAACAACCAAGATGCAAGCTTTCTAGCTTGAATCTTCATATCTTTTGATGGATCTAAGTTTTCTAACTTATCATCTCATTATTTTGTTATAAAGATCAAAACTTGTGTTTATGGTCTTCATGTAACTTAAAGATCTAAGATTTATGCTTCAAGTTCTTCAAGAACACTAAAGGTTCAAGCTTTCTAGCTTTGTGACCTTATAACTTGTGTGAAAGGGATCCAAGCTCTCTATCTTAGGGTTCCATCACTTCATTTGACCTAGATTATGTTCATACTTGCTTGATTGAAGTAAAGTTTGTAGCTTTAGTTGTAAATGTAACTTGTAATTGTGTTAAGACTAAGGATATGATGTAACCTTGGTTCATCATCCATCTAAGACTCTTAAATGAGTTGTGTTTATACTTGGTCTTAACATATTGTGTGTTGATGGTAGAATCTTGGTCAAGGTGATGCTAACCCATCAACGAGTTGTACACTTGAAGCTACAAGCATCAAGGATGAGAACCGTGATGAGCATCAAGCACTAAGAACCCCACCGGAGCACCTTGCTTACTGTTTTCAGGGTCTGATCAGACCACTTGGGCTACTAGAAAGTCGATTTTCAGTTAGTTCGGTTCGAGTAGATGATTTTCCGTTTAGACTCGTCTTAATTCGAGTTACGGTTTAGGATTTATGGCCTTCCGAAGGTCACTACACCCTATTAACGTTGTGCTGAAATTTCTGACCTACTCGCACTTAAACTGTCACCACGGTCAAATGAAGATGAGTTTGGTTCTGGAAATTAGTCAAAAACTAGGGGACTCATATACAGAGCCATAGGCATTGATTACTCATCTTTTCGATTTACGTAGAGGTCGTAACAGCTGACCGAAGTCAGCCAATTATTTTGATCTCTATTCTTGTCAAACTTACTTAACTTTTATGATGATGAACGATGATGATGATGACACTTAAACTTATTTTGTGCACTATTAAAACTTATGAGGATAACCTACTGACCTAGTAACCTTTGATTTAGGTTGACGACCTTTCAGACCGACTTACTACTTGCGTACTTTCATTATCGACTTTACCGCTCTTATCACTGTGACTTATAGCATCCCTTTTTACTTTAACTATTTTGGGACTGAGAATACATGCGGTTTTTACATTTTACATACTAGGCACGAGTACTTGAACTTTATATATGTGTGGGTTATACAATGGCATAAACTTTCCCCTTAGCTCGGTAACGTTTAGTCATTGGTTTTTGAACCGGTGAACGCGAATCTTAGATATGGATCCATAGGGTTTGACATCCCCACTCGGGCTAGTCGCGCTAGCATTTAACGGGTGTTTATGATTTGTAAACATACGCACTCGCCAAGTATACTTTTAGGGGGTTATAAACGTTAAGTTAGTTACCAAGTGCCCACGGTTAAACATATACTTTTCATACTGTTTTGGAACGCTGAAATCTCGTGGCCTACCTTACATTATTGTTACAACTTAAATTATAGCTCACCAACATTATTGTTGACGTTTTTAAGCATGTTTTCTCAGGTGCTTAGAGGTTTGTTGCTTCCGCTGTTTAGACTTGCTGTCTTGGTGTTTAGACTTGCTGTTAAGGACCTGCTGTGCTAGAATTCCGCTGCATAATTTTAGAGATGTCTCAATCATGGAACTTTTTTTTTACATTCGTAGTTTATGTTATTTTCAAATAATGACTTTGTAACGACCTTTGTATCACGTTATCTTTTGTAAACGCTATGTCTTTATTAATGCAAACTGGTTTTCAATTAGCATGTAGTACTTGACCGTGTAAAGATCCCGTTGTTGACGAATCGTGCACGATGGTTTTGTACGGGGCGTCACATATGTTCTTATTCTCCTTCTGTTTGGCTGGAACCCAACACCTCATTTATCTGTTATTCATTTCTGTTTGGTTAGAAACTAAACCAAACGTAAACCACCTCTTGATCACTATTTTTGCTACTATTAAACTGGCTGCTTCTATATGCTGTTTCTGTTTCAATTCGTAACCAACACCTACAGCAAATTTCAAAGTATATTGCTAACTTGCTTACCACTACTTTTCTTCATTATGGCCTACATATATTAAACAAATTAATTCCACTTGCAAATATATCAAACTTCTTTTATTGTGGCAGACAAAGTTTAGACCAATGGAAATTAATTCCAAGTATTGGAGCCGACATAATTTTTTTTGAGATAATAGGTACTTCTTAAAAAGTCGATATTTGATGATAATAAACCGTGCCTTGAATCCATACGAAATGGGTTTTGAAGTCTAGACTCCTTTTTAATTTAATGGGTTTCTTTTTGGGCTGCCATATATTATTATTAATTGGGCCGAGATAAGTGTTTGTGGACCTTGAAATAACGACTAGAGTGATGAAATGATGAAATAATCAGACAATATAAGAAGACATCGTGATGTTAAGCATGATGATACTGCACTATGCATGATGATGAGGTTAGATGACGATCATGATAATGAGCAAATTAGGATGATGTTATAACGAGGATTAGATGAGGTGAAGATGATAAATGGGTTTAGTATTAAAATGAAGATAGCAAACATGAGTTAAAAGAATTTATAATACTAATTAAAATAGAAAAACAATAGACGGATCAATGGTTAATGGGATGTTTCGGGTTTGCGAGAGGTCGCGGGTTTGAGCTCGGTCTGAGGCATTTTTTTTTTAAAAACATTGAGGTAGTTATCTTATTTTTTTATTATTTCCTTATTATTATTATTATTATTATTATTATTATTATTATTATTATTATTATTATTATTATTATTATTATTATTATTATTATTATTATTATTATTGTTACTATTATTATTATCGTATCATTATTAGTATTAATATAAGTATTATGAATATTATTGTTATTACTATTATTAACATTATTATTATTATTATTATTATCATCATTATTACTTTTAACATAAAAATAATTATTTTTAACATTATTATTATTATTATTATTATTATTATTATTATTATTATTATCATCATCATCATTTTTATCAAAATCTATATTATTATTAGAATTATCATTTAGATTATTATTAGTATCAATATTATTATTATTATTATCAGTATTATTATTATCATTATTTTTAAAATGAGTATTAATTATTTTTATAACTACTGATATTATTATTATAAAGATATTACAACTTTTTATTTATTAGTATTATTTTAACCAAATAATTATTAATTACATAAAAATATATCTAATATATATAACTTAACTCTATTATTATAAAAAGTATGATATATAAAATAAATGTATGTAAGTTATTAATGGAATGCATAAATCATTTAAATAACAAGTATATCAATAATAATAATATATGTAATTGTTCGATTACAAATATGTGTATTAATAAATATATAAATGATATAGGTTCGTGAATCCGAGGCCAACCCTGCATTGTTCAGTATCGTCGTATGAATATTTTTACTACAAAATATTGTAGAGTGAGTTTCATTTGCCTTTTTACCCTTTATATTTTTGGGCTGAGAATACATGCACAATTTTTATAAATGTTTTACGAAATAGACACAAGTAATCGAAACTACATTATATGGTTGAATGATCGAAGCCGAATATGCCCCTTTTTGCTTGGTAACCTAAGAATTAGTAAACCAGTATACTAATTGACGCGAATCCTAAAGATAGATCTATTGGGCCTAACAAACCCCATTCGTTGTAGCGGATGCTTTAGTACTTCGAGTTTTTATATCATGTCCGATGGATGTCCCGGAATGATGGGGATATTCTTATATGCATCTTGTTAATGTCGGTTACCAGGTGTTCAATCCATATGAATGATTTTAGTCTCTATGCATGGGACGTATATTTATGAGAAATGAAAATCTTGTGGTCTATTAAAATGATGGAAATGAATGTTTATGATAAACTAATGAACTCACCAACCTTTTGGTTGACACTTGAAAGCATGTTTATTCTCAGGTTTGAAAGAAATCTTTCGCTGTGCATTTGCTCATTTTAAAGATATTATTTGGAATCATTCATGGCATATTTCAAAAGACGTTGCATTCAAGTCGTTGAGTTCAGTAAAGTTATGATTAAGTAAATGACAGATTAGATCATTTATAGATAGATATTATGAAATTGTATGCATGCCTGTCAACTTTTGATGTAATGAAAGTTTGTCTTTTAAAACGAATGCAATATTTGTAAAATGTATCATATAGAGGTCAAATACCTCGCGATGTAATCATATGTTATTGTATTCGTTCTTATGGATTAGGACGGGTCTTTACAGTCGTTAGGATATTTCTAAAAATCATGTCTGCTATATTCTTATTACATGTTACCATCAACTTTATAATTTTTAATAAATAAACTATTACTGTGTCTGTATATATGCACATGGTATTATTAGGCAAACAAGAAATCGAATATTTTGCTGTACATCATATTATGATTTAAGATGTCATTATTTTATTTTTATAATTATTGAGATTGAGATTGAGAATCGGGTGAAAATATCTATATGATGTATAGATATATTATCTATACATAACATCACCACCACAATCATTCATTCATGTTTCTGTCTTTTCTTTTCTTTCATTCAACTCAAACCACCATGTACATACATAATAGGTTATATTACAACTATCTATCTCATCTTCTAACATCATCAGGTATCACCTTTCTCTGCTAACTTTCGATTCATCGTAACCACTCACACATTAAAATAACTCCACTTGTTAAAGACGTTTGAATTTCTTTTCTTTAGAATCTCATTTTGAGTTGTAAAACACAATGCAAGCAGGCTTTCTTTTTATTCCACCACCAAACCCCATTATTAGTTGTCTGCCACTGTCGCCTTTTACCTATGTTTCTCTCAAACGAACGTATTTTAAAGACTTATAGATCGGGCTTGGTAATTGTTTCTTGGACTTGCCTATGTTGAGCTTATGAAAATGTAATGGGCTGTATCATTTGGTCCATGTAGACTAGTGGGATGTTTGAAGAGGGAAACGACTCAAAAGCATGCAAGCTTATTCGATTTTATATTTTTGCCATCGTATGACATGATGATGACATCGATGGGAAGGTGATGATCATGGTAACAAATGCATGATAATGATCGTGAGTAGAGATGATGATAGATGATAATTCATGATAATAATGATGGAGATTTGATGATGGAGATTATGTTAAAGAAAGAATGATGATAGTAAATATGATCATGATATTGATAGTTTAAGACAATGATAATGATGATAATAATTCATACTGATAATAATAATTAAATAGGTGATAGAGTGGTATCTAAATATAATGATCCGAGATATAAGATGTTTATGATGATAGTTGATGATGGTAATGGGTTATATATATATATATATATATATATATATATATATATATATATATATATATATATATATATATATATATATATATATATATATATATATATATATATATATATATATTTCAGAATGATAGAAATAGAGGAACGGTTAAGGATTGTTTTGGGTTAGCGGGAGGTCGCGGGTTCGAGCCCGGACTTGGGCAAATTTCTTTAGGAACTCACTCTTTAAAGGTAGTAAACTTATCTTTATTATTATTATTATTATTATTATTATTATTATTATTATTATTATTATTATTATTATTATTATTATTATTATTATTATTATTATTATTATTATTATTATTATTATTATTTATATTATTATTATTATTATTATTATTATTATTATTATTATTATTATTATTATTATTATTATTATTATTATTATTATCATTATTAGAAAACTTATCATTTTTATCAAAATTATTATTATTATTATCATTATTACTTTCATATTAACAAAATTATTATAACAAATAAACATTTTCTATATAAGAGTATATTTATTACAACTATCATAATATTTCATATAATTATATATATTAGGATTATTTATATAAATATTTACATATAACAAATTAATGATTTTTGATATAATATTAATCATATGTGTGTGTGTGTATATATATATATATATATATATATATATATATATATATATATATAACTATATAAATGTTAACTATTTTAAATATATATATATACAAATTAAATATGTAAGATATATAATTTAAGACATAATATATAAATTTGTTTGATTACGATTATATGTATTAATATATATAAATGATATAGGTTCGTGAATCCGAGGCCAACACTGCATTGTTCAGTTCCGTCGTATGTATATTTTTACTACAAAATATCGTATCGTGAGTTTCATTACTCCCTTTTTAAATGCTTTTGCAATATATATTTTTTGGGACTGAGAATACATGCGCTTTTATAAATGTTTGACAAAATAGACACAAGTAATCGAAACTACATTATATGGTTGAATGATCGAAATCGAATATGTCCCTTTTAGTCTGGTAATCTAAGAATTAGGGAACAGACACCCTAATTGACGCGAATCCTAAAGATAGATCTATCGGGCCCAACGAGCCCCATCTAAAGTACCGGATGCTTTAGTACTTCGAATTTATCATGTCCGAAGGTTGTCCCGGAATGATGGGGATATTCTATATGCATCTAGTTAAGGTCGATTACCAGATGTTCAATCCATATGAATGTTTTTTATCTCTATGCAGTTTGCGAAATGTCTGATATGAGATTTATATTTATGGAAAAATGAAATCTTGTGGTCTATTAAAATTATGGAAATGATTGATTACGATAAACTAATGAACTCACCAACCTTTTGGTTGACACTTTAAAGCATGTTTATTCTCAGGTATGAAAGAAATCTTCCGCTGTACATTTGCTCATTTTAGAGATATTACTTGGAGTCATTCATGACATATTTCAAAATACGTTGCATTCGAGTCGTTGAGTTCATCAAGATTATTATTAATTCAGTGATAGTTTGATATATTATGAAATGGTATGCATGCTTATCAACTTTCAATGAAATGAAAGTTTACCTTTTAAAAACGAATGCAATGTTTGTAAAACTTATCATTTAGAGGTCAAATACCTCGCAATGTAATCATATGTTATTGTATTCGTCCTTATGGATTAGGACGGGTCGTCTCAATGTACATAGAATGCATCAGAAATATGTGAAACATAGTTCTTAACTGGAATAGTCACAAAGTCAGAAATTTGACCTTGATTAGGAGTAGGATCCTTTGATCCTTGGCCCGCACCCGATGTGCTTCCTCCTTCTACCATCTTGACTTTGCAATCCCGCTTATAGTGACCGGGTTTTCCACATCTCCAACAAGACTTCTTATCCTTCCTATGGGACTCATTCTTGTTGCCATCAAACTTTCATTTCTTGTTGTTTGATTTCTTGTTGTATTTATTCCCATGGGATTTATCTTCAATCATGTTAATTGAAGAGGATCCCACTTCTTTACCCTTCCCCTTGCCACTATCTTGTGCCCGAATTGATTCCTCAATTCTCATGTGACTACCCAACTCATTCAAATTCATATCTTCTTTCTTGTGTTTGAGTGTGTGTTTAAAATCTTGCCATGAGGATGGAAATTTATCAATGATGGATGAAACCGAGAAAGTTTCATCCATACTTATGTTATGTTGGGTAAATTGCCCCAAGATCCTAAGGATCTCATGGAATTGTTCCATGATGGGCCTAGTATCAACAATTTTGTAATTGTTGAAATTGCTAACAAGAAATTTCTTGCTAGATGCATCCTCGGCCATATACTTGGCCTCCAATTTATCCCAAAGTTCCTTAGCCGATTCAACCGAATTGTAAACATCAAATAAAACGTCGGACATACCATTTAGAATGTGGCCACGACACATCTAGTCATCGTTGTCCCATTTGCTCCTTAACCGTGCATGTTCCATTGTCTCGTCATCCGATTCAGCGGGCCTTGGAGTTGACAACACATAAACCAATTTCAATGTGGTCAAAAGAAATTGCATCTTCTTTTGCCATCTCCTAAAATCTGCCCCTTCAAATTTCTCCAATTTTGCAAACCTTGAAGTCATTTCTTTCACCGTTTCACCGGACATGGTGATCACAAATATTCGATTAAAATGTTATGAACTTGGATTGTAAGAAAACCTTCATGCCTGAAACGGAACCGACTCCGGATTGATCTTTGAATAGTGTGAACACTTTCCTAATCGAATATTTCGACCCAATTAGCCACGGGTTACACGAAGTTTCGATTGAGATAAGACAAAGACTAGATTGTTGTCTTGGCTAAAATAAAACAATCAAAACAATTGCAGAGATTTATCTTCTAATTGTTTAAGTTGAAAGTGTGTGTAAAAAGCCAAAAATTGGGAACCTTTTTCAAATACATAAAGAGTATATTTATAATGGGTCAAAAGGTTTCTTGAAAAGTCACAATCTTTGATTCATACCCATTAGTGACTTGGAAGTTAATATTCATGTATTTAGACTTAAAATAGTCTAAAAATATGTAAAAACGCAGTTTAAATGCCCTGGAACAACTCCAAAACGTTTGGGGTTCAAATGTGCCTTTTGGGTTGAAAAGGCACCTTTTCAGCGAATCGGTGTTAAGCCGCGTCACGGGCCTGAGAGCCGCGCCGCGGGCTAACAAAGAAGCATACTTTAAAACAGGCCAAAATCCTCGACCTTGAAATCGTGCCTTAAGTCGCGCCGCGGGTGGCGAGGCCGCGGCGAAGCCTCCAGCCATTTTGGTTTAGATAAAACCTCGACCCCCAAAACACCCTTTGAGCCGCGCTGTGGGCTTCCTAGCCGCTCCGCGGCTTAACCCTGTGTCCGGCAGCTTAATTTCGTGCTCATGGTTTTTCGTGCGTATGGTCTTTTCAAGTCGCGATTCGCATTCCTTAAGTTCCAAATGTTATTTTCAAGTTCAAAATGATACCTCAAACCACCTCACGTTTTACGAACGTGTACTCCACACTCTTCGAATTCGTGTAACGTATCAATGGTTCGAAAACACTTCCAACATAGTAAGCCAATCCCTAAAATCATGCTAAAATCACCAACAATTACTCCCATTATCATTTGTTACGGGGTATATTTTTAGAAAATATCGTTAAACTGAACTTTGGATTTGATAGCCTTTTTGAAGATTAGATACCAAGAATAGTAAAGTTGTCCTAATTAATAAAATTTTAAATTAGTACTTTTTGCAATTAACCTTACTGAATTTATGGATATGAAATTATTAGTTAGTTGAGATGATTTCGAAACTAAAATGATGTTGAGAATGGGAATTATGAGATATTGATTGTCTAACGATGTTCATCACTATTAATTAAACATAATAATAAGTATAATTATAATTATTATAATTAATAATTAATAATGATAAAAATAGATGTAGATATGGAACAAATACTCTACTTCTAAGGCTTTGTTTGGGTAGAAGTTGCAACAGACGCATGGACCATAAACAGGATTAAAAGTATCCATCACTAATTAACTAGTCACTACTAATCACCACCTAAACCTAACTTCACCATACCGAACCCTCTGCCTAATAATTCTATGACCACCAAATTTATCCCACACTCAACACCACAATCAGTTGACTCAATAGCTATATAGTTAACCAACTCCAACATAAACATGTTGGATACAAAGTCTGACTGGAGATATATTACTAGACAAACCAAAAAACACCGAGAAGCGATTTTGTCTTACATTCGTCTTGTTTACTTACTATGGTAATTGGTAAGAATTGTCTTGCTTTGCTTATATGTGGTAATAAATAATCACAACATTTGATAAAACTTACATTGGTGATGACGGTAGGAAGAGGTGATAATACTAACATCTAGTATTATAAATGGGCAGATTATGATTTAGTTTAGCTCTAACGAGTCAGATAGATCAAACATTTCAAAGATATTGATTTAATCCATAATTAAGTTTTTGCATATAGTGCAAGTCTACAAAAAACCTCAGACATTATGATTTTTATTCGTTATATTGAAAAAGATTTTAGGTAGAGTTTAAAGCAGTTTAATAATATGATAATTCAACTCAGGATTTATTCAAAAGAGCAAGAAGGGTTCACCGAGTATTTTCACAAAGGCCACCTTAATTATTCGGTAATACAAATACAATGTGCAAATATTTAGTTTTGTAATTTCAAAGCATTAATCTCTATGCGAAACTCAAGACGAAACAGTGATTCGGGTAGATACAATAACCCACTAAAAGTGGTTCCACAAGATCATATAGGAGTCAAGCCAACCACACCTGCATATTTTAAAGACATAAAAGTTGGTCTTTAGTGAAGATAGTCAAAATGAAAGTTTATATAACTTTTTTTTTTGATAAGCGAGGAAACCCTCCTATGAACGAGCACATTGGCTCCCCCATAGAAGAAGGTAAAACCTCAGGTAATCAAGCCCCAGGATCGCGAGACCTGGTACCGGGTGAAATTGCGCATTATGCGCACCCTCTAGTCGCACTCCCTTTTTGAACAATTAAGTTTATATAACCTCGGGTGAAGGTTTATATAACTTTGATGTTACTGCATATTTTAGCTCAAATATTGCAAACCAGAAAAAATCAAAACTTTCTAAGGTTGCAATTTCATAATACAGCACAATGAAAAATATCAAACAATTGCACGACGTGCTGACGCTTGTATGGATTTCTTTTTACGTCATCTTCAATAAAGTGGCAAAGTATGAAAACGTAGCATGAAAGTAGTAATATATAGTCTTTTTTTATGATGATTAAGTTACTAAGATAATTACAAAAAACTAGAGTCATGTGATTAAAATACAACTTTTATGAATTATAGTGATTTAGAAAAAAATACAGGCATGTGCGGGATTGGGTATTGTTGTAGAATATTGTGTATGTCGAATAATGAACACTTTACACTGCTTAACCCATTATAATAACAATATAACCCAAATCAGTCCAACCTTTGTATGCATGGGCCAAAATTACCCCCACCGATATTGCTAATTAGTCTTACAGATGTCACAAATATAAAAATTAACACGTGTAAACATATATGTAATTAATTATGTATCATACCACAAGCCAGTCGACCGCCTGCATTTCCGGTAGAGAGGCTAAGCTCGTGACCACCTAATTTCAAACCAACACAAATGATCAATAAACTATATAACATTCATATTCATATTAAAAATAACATAATAATAATAATGCAGTTAACAATAACAATTAATAAAAAAAAAAAAAATAGAATTATACCCTTTCCAAGGTCGTCAGCTAGCTCATGAACCACAAAGGCTCTTCCAACCACGGCATTAGCCCCGGTCAATGGTATCTGCACACACACTCATTAACCAAATGTTAACTTGAAAACGGGCAAATTATTTTAATTTCAAACAACATTATGAAACATATAGCATAACATAACTTCAAGCTCAAACCTGGTTATCAACAATTGTAGCCTCGGCCACACCTGCATCATATTCAACAAGATAGTGTTAAACAAAAAGCCATAAAAATTAAGGGTTAATGTCAAAAACTATATAGAAAAAGATAAAAAGATGCTTGCAGCGCAAATGTGCAATACCATCGGCATTGGCAATTATGTTTCCCAGGTCACCCGCATGACGGTTTTCATCTTCAGGAGCACCATGTGTGTTCCCATTAGGATTAAAATGTGGTCCTAATATTAATATTAATCAATGTCAAAATATTATACCAATTGACAAATAAAATCTTCTTCTATACGAACCCTATAAATCATATCGTATATTTTCATTGTATTACAATAGTATTAAAACTCAAACCTGTTGATATGCATCCATTGGTAGTATCCCCAAACTCATGCTATACATCAAAAGAAATCAATATATACATCACCACTTTAATAATGTAGAATGAATTATAACAATGTAATAAGAGAAACGCTTACCAAATGAAAACCGTGAGGTCCTGGAGTCAATCCAGTTACTTTGACTTTCACAGTTGTTGGACCTAAATAAATCAATTACAACAATTCACTACTTAAACCTCAAGTGTTGAAGTGTTGAAATTACTAAAATAAGACTATTTAACACACACTCAATGGTAAAATAAAAAATAAAATAAAAAACTTACCTATAGATGCAACTTATTTCATATCAAACATTTATACATAAAAGGTTATACATACATCTATACAGAAAAGCAAAAGCAAATGTATGCTAAATCAGTTATTCTATTAACCAAAGTTTAATAAGGAAAATTTAGGTATTATTAATGTACATGTAACCTGAATGAACCAATTCAAATAGCCGGTAATATGAATCATCACACATCAATAATATCAATTTATGTTGCTTAAATTATACAGTTCAACATAATTATCTGCAGCTGTATTTGGATAGCCTACAAGTATATTTACATTATACATACATATAAATAGTCAATTCAGTTCATTTTCAAGTCAACCTAAGACTTTTATTTAGTCAAAGTAATCACCTAGTACAAATTGAAATCTGGATTTAATACAAATTGTACAGTAACATACCATCATCTTCTTGAGTTAGGGTTACAACGCCTTCAACAGTTGAAGTCCCTTTGAGGACAGCGACGGCTTTCTTGGTGGCGGCAACGACGGTTAACGGTTTTGGAGCGGTGGCGGCGGTGGCGGTGAGTGTTAGAGATTGGCGATTGATTGAGGGTTTAAGTGAAACACCATGAAATGAAGAAGGTTGAATAGAGATTGACGAATTAGGGTTTGAAAGTGGGAAAATTAGGGATTGAGATGCGATTGGTGAAGTGAAAAGGATAGAGTGAGCAGCCATTGCTGCAATTGCAGCAGCTTGCATTCAGTGGTGGGTGTAGATTATAGAGATAGAAGTTGATAATGTTTTGTGACAAGAAATTGGAAGTGTATAGTATTTGTTGGTGTGATTTGTTGTTATTGATTCCGAATCGGATCTTGTTGGTATGAATTCGGGTTGAACCGTTTTGACAACAAATGAGAATAGGCCAATTGGATGAAGCCCAATATTTTCCCAGCCATTATCCATCAAATTTTTATGGGCTACTAATCACGATGCCCATGTTACCAACAGACTATAACGATTTGCTCTCAAAAAATTAATTATTACAAAAATGCTCTCGCAAATCGCAAGGCCATGTGACTATGGGATTCGTGTTTTGTGTGTCATTGCGAGGAAATTCAAGTCGTGATTAAAAGTTTACAGACATGACGAGAAAACATTGAGTCACTAAATCGCAGGGTCTAGACATGCGAACTTTGCAATTTGCGACTTTCCGAGTTTTATAACTCACACGCAGGTGACGAACGACTAGCAAGGTTCGCAAGGTCCACCTTGCGACTAATGTTTTCATGATAATAGTTCGGATGAGATTCTCTGACAGTTTTGTTGATTTTAATCAGATAACTGAGGTCCATAGTGCTGCGTTTTTCCTCCATTTAAATCACTCAATATCCACCATCTTTCAATGTCTTCCTTAACTTCACCTATTGCATGAACACCAAGTATCATTCCCTCGCCTTATACCACCTTTTTTCAGCTTACTTCTTCTTTCATCACAGACCAACAATCACCACCAGCTGCACCTCATCGCCACCATCACTCCCATCACTACCATCTTTCATTACCATCGTTCATCACCGCCAACAGTCTATACCACCATCACCAACTGCGTCTTCCCCACCACCACATCGTTCATCACCACCAACATCAGTATATACTACAAACCTCAGTCTATACTAACAACACTCAATACCACCATCATCAACAACATCATCACAACAATCACACCAATCGCCACTTTCAGTTGTATCACGACCACTAACATAAGATACACACACACACACACACACACACACACACACACACACACATATATATATATATATATATATATATATATATATATATATATATATATATATATATATATATATATATATATATATATATATATATATATATATATATATATATATATAACAATCACACCAATCACCACTTTCATTTGCATCACGACCACTAACATAAGACACACACACACACACACACACACATATATATATATATACATATATATATATATATACATATATATATACATATATATACATATATATATATATATATATATATATATGTATATATATGTGTGTGTGTGTGTGTGTGTGTGTTTGTGTTTCAAAGGGACTTCAACTGCATCTTCTTGTGATGGTGGTAACATACCATCACCTTCGTGTGACTAATGATCTAACACTAGTCGCAAGGTACGCGGGTTAGACAATATGACTTTGCGACTTGATTTAAACATCTCACCAACCACTAACTGGAGTTCTTGAGTTTAAAATGCAAGAAAAAAAAAAGTTAAAAATAAAAACTAAAATGCAAGAAAAAGTTTAAAATGCATGAAACTAATTGTTATTTTCTAATGACAATTACTTGGCTTATTGGTTGCTTAATTACACTTAATAATTTACTAATGCACACTAGTTAGTCTTAATGGACTTTTTACCTTAATGGACTTAGCCCTACTCTAGTTAATGGACCATTGAATTAGCCCAACTTTAATGGATTTATGATCCATTAAGATAAAGGACAAAAACCTATTTAGATGAGCCAACATACTAGCATTTTTGTTAGCCATTACTACATATGTTGCATGGAATCCCAACAACAAGCACCATCTTTAGACCACCACCATGCAAAAAGCAAAGTTTGTCACCCCCTTGTCCCCCAAAAGCTACGAACAAACCACCCCCACCACCACTATAAATACAAGCCTTATTCTTTCATTTCACACTTGATCTCATTCTCATTTTACACACATTTGCTCTCTAATTTTCTCTCTAATATTTTTCACACTAAAATTGTAAGTTCTTAAATTTTCTTCTTCTCTTCTTAATCACGACATCATCATCATCATAAGATCAAGCTTTTTAGCTTTTTGATCTTGTTATATCTTTTAGGTTCAAACTTTGATTTGAATCCTTCAAGAACATAAAAGATTCAAGCTTTCTAGCTTTGAATCTTCATTACTTTGTTGGATCTAAGTTTTCTAGCTTATGATCTCTTTATTTTTGTTAAAAGATCAAAACTTGTATTTATGATCTTCATGAAACTTGAAGATCTAACCTTTTGCTTTAAAGATCTTCAAGAACATAAAAGATTCAAGCTTTCTAGCTTTGAATCTTCATTACTTTGTTGGATCTAAGCTTTATAGCTTAAGATTACCTTATTTTGTTAAAAGTTCAAAACTTGTGTTTATGATCTTCGTGAAACTTGAAGATCTAGTTTTTTGCTTTGAAGATCTTCAAAGACATAAAAGATTCAAGCTTTCTAGCTTTGAAATCTCATAATTATTGTTAAGGGATCCAAGCTTTCTAGCTTAGGGTTTTATTACTTTTTTTGATCTAAGTTATGTGACTTAAGGTCTTGCTTGATTTGAATCAAAGTTTATAGCTTTAATCTTGAATAGAACTTGTATTTGTGTTAAGACTAAGAACATGATGTAACCTTGGTTCATCATCCTTCTAAAACTCTTAAGTGAGTTGTATTTCTTCTTAGTCTTGACATTGTGTGTTTATGGTTGAAACTTGGTCAAAGTGATGCTAAAACATCAAGAGTTTTACACTTGAGGCTTATACGCATCAAGGATGAGAACCGTGATGAGCATCAAACACCAAGAAACCCACCGGAGCACTTGTTTACTATTTTTTAGGGTCAGATCAGACTCCTAGGACTTCTGGAAAGTTTATTTCCAGATATTTCGGTTCGAGTAGATGACTTTTCGTTTAAGACTCGCCTAAATCCGATATACGGTTTAGGATTTATAGCCTTCCGAAAATCACTACGCCGTTGTAATGACGTGCTGAAATTTCTGACCTACTCGCGCTTGAAGCGTCGCCACGGTCAAATGACATAGAGTTAGGATCTGAAAATTGGAAAGCGGTACGAGGACTCACATACGGAGCCTTGGCCACTGACCACGCATCTTTTCAGTTTGTATAGAGGTCGTAGCAGCTGTCCGAAGTCAGCCCTTTGTTTCGATCTCTATTCTTGTTGAAAACTTACTTTATCTTTTACGAATGATGATGATGATGATGATACTTAAGACTTGATTTATTTAATTTTAAACCTTTGGGGACAATTTACTGACTTAGTAACCATTGACTTAGGTTGAGGACCTTTTGGATCGACCAACTTACTTGTTTGGACCGACTTACTACTTGCTTACATTTTCGTATCGATTTTACCGCACATTCACTGTGAGTTATTGCTCCCTTTTTACTTTAACTATTTTTGGGACTGAGTATACATGCGCTTTTTATGTTTATACATACTAGACACGAGTACTTAAACTTTATATATGTGTGGGTGATATAACGGCACAAAGATTCCCCTTAGCGCTGTGACGACCCGTAAATTTCTGATCAAATTTAAACTTAATTCTTATATGGTTTCGACACGATAAGCAAAGTCTGTAAGATTGAGTCTCAAAATTTTTGAACTGTAACATGAATTCATTACCCTTTGACTACTCCCGACGATTCACGAACTATTGTGTGTACATAAATATGCGAAAATATATATAAAATGAATAAATATTAAATATTCAGAAAAAGTTATTATATATATATATATATATATATATATATATATATATATATATATATATATATATGTATATATATATATATATATATTAAAAATGACATGTGTAAAAGTAATATATTAAGTATAAATACAATTTTAAATATAGAATTATATCAACATTATTATTTTTACTCTTATTGTTAATATTGATATTAATATTATTATTTGTATTATTAATATATAATATATTTAGATATGAAATTCAAGATGTATAAGTTGTTATATTGTTATTATTATTATCATTTTAATAATATCAGTATTATTAGTATTATTATTAGCATCACTAATAATAATAATAATTATGATTATTAATATCATTATTATTATAATTTTGATTATTATTAGGATTATTATTATTAGCATTACATTCACCAATAGTATTATTATTTTTTTTATATATCATTAATATTAATATAGTTATTATTATTATTAGATATTATTACCATTATCATTAAGAAATATTATAATTAATAGAGATTATTATTATTATCATTAAATTATTAGGAACTAATACAATTTATTACATTTATCATTAATAATATTATTAATATCATTTTAAGTATTATTTGATAATATTAATAATATTAATATTAATTATATTATTAATAATATTAAAATTTTATTTAATTATAATTCTTAATTTTTAGTATATAAGATCATTCATACAATTACAGAATCAAGAGTTGTTATGCATCTCAATCCAACAGTAGTCGATTTTGTTCTTGTCCCCAATTAGTTTCATATCAACATCGATCATACTAGTGATTAACTTTACAGTCTGATATTTTTTTATTTAATTTCTGTTTTTAATTAAATTGAGTTCTGTCGAATCACATAAGCTAACAAACAAATTGTAATTTGGTCAGGTGAGCTGTATTTTTATCAGTTAACATCTAAATAACACTCCACTAATGCACTGTGAATAAACACAACAAAAACCAGATGAAATTTTAAAGAACCCAATACGTGGTCTCTGTTTCATCTTCATTTTTCAATTTGATCGAGTTCTAAATAAATTTCAAAATTTATAATTACAGTTATGTTAGGAGTCTTATGAATGAACTATCTGTAAAAAGTCAGGTCTTAATTCTTCAAATTGAGAGTTAATTTTCGAAGTCAAAGTTTGTGTAATAAAAAGTCAAACTCTGTTCTTCAAACAAATTGAAGATTTATAAAACGTTTCTGTTGAAATTAACAATTGAGAAAGTTTCTGATGATTCTTTGAAACACAATTCGTGTAGAAACCTTTGTCTAAAACTTCCTAAAAATCGAAATTAGAGTTTGGGTTTATGTTTTTTTTCTTTTCACGAACGAACAGCAGCAATATATGTTTATATTTTTTTTCATTTTATTTATTCTCTCAATTCAATTAATTACAATTAATTGTTTTCTGTTTTGTATACTGAGTCCAAGAATCGTTTTGTTATAATATAAAGGGTTTAATTATTTGGTTCATTTATGAATGATGAAGAAGAAGGAATATGAAACAGAAATAATATAGATTAAGTATAATACAGTTGAGATATTAAACAGAAAATAGAGGAACAGAGGGACGGTTAGGTTACTAGTAGGGGAGCGAGAGGTCACGGGTTCGAGTTCGGTTCGAGGCAGTATATTTTTTAAGGGCTTGATTCTTGAAGGTAGTCACATATTTATTATTATTATTATTTTTATTATCATTTTTATTATTATCACTATTATAATTGTTATATTATTATTGTTATTATTATTATTATTATTATTATTATTATTATTATTATTATTGTAAATGTTGATGATAATATTATGATACAAAAATAAATACGAGATTAGTATGATAATTAATATTAACTTGTAATATGAAGATGAATTTATAATATGAGTACGATTGTGAATAGAAGACATGTATGAAAAATTGATTATGAATATATGTATGTACATATGATAAGCAATATAATTATTATATAAAGTTATAATATAATCTGAAATATTATGATAAGATAGCTTGAAAAGTAAGACTGCAATGATTAAAAATATACATAGATATATAGAAAACTCACAAAGATTTAAACTTTAATATACGTATTAATATGAACCTACTATTAATATATAACGACTAATATAACTTTAAGGTGTAAACATTAGATACATATAGATTATGCATATATTAAGATACAAAATATATTACGACTATAAATGAGAATTATGTATATGATATATATATATAAATATATATATATATATATATATATATATATATATATATATATATATATATATATATATATATAGCTTAATATGGATTAATAAAACATTAGTAAAATGGTAAATATAATTATAAGACATGAGTTATAAATATAACTAATGTATATATATATATATATATATATATATATATATATATATATATATATATATATATATATATATATATATATATATATATATATATATATATATATATATATATATATATATATATATATATATAGTGGACCAATCCATGGATAAGCACTAAATGGGGCACAAACTGGATAAGTAAAATTTCAAAATTTTTTTTTTAAAAAAAAACGATCCTTTAATATGCAAATAGAAGAAAACGAAAAAATTTTAAAAAGTTTTTGAACAAAATCGTTCGAAAATCGATGATGAATGGTAAACATCGATGATGAATGGTAAAAATTGATGATGAATGGTAAAATTAACCATTTATCTGGTTAATTTATCATTCATTTTTGTTCACGATGAATGATAAAATTAATTAATGCTAAAAAAAAAGCAGATGAATGGTTAATTTAACCATTCATCTGTTTATGATGAATGATAAAAAAAACAGATGAATGGTTAATTTAACCATTCATCTGGGTTTTTTAGCATTGATTAATTTTATCATTAATCGTAAACAAGATGAATGATAAATTAACAAGATGAATGGTTAATTTTACCATTCATCATCGATTTTTGAAAGATTTTAAACTTTTTTTTTTATGAAAAAAATTGATTAGAGGTGCATTTTAATGCAGATTTATGAATGTAAAAAAAAATTCAAAAAAAAAAAATTTTATTTTGCTTATCCGGTTTGTACTCCTTTTAAGCTTATCCATGGATCGTGCCCCTATATATATATATATATATATATATATATATATATATATATATATATATATATATATATATATATATATATATATATATATATATATATGAATAAACATATTTATATATAAAATACATAAATTTTTGGATAAAACCTATGCTATCATAATTATCAAGTAATATAACATTTTGTATAGATATACTAAAACTATATAATGTATTAATAAGTATTTAACAAATTGATACTCCCTCCGTCCCATTACAAGTGTCCACTTACTTTTTGCACACAGTTTTAGGAAATCCCACTAACTTCATTCTCCACCAATCAGAAATCTTGTGGTGGGACGGTGGTAGTATTATTAATTTTTTTAAATATTAATTTAAATATATACTAAATATATCTAATTTATCTATTAATATAACACACAATTTATTTACTAAAATAACAAGTATATTATTATTAATAATATATATAAACTTGTTCGATTACGATTATATGTTTTAATATATATATGAATAATATAGGTTCATGAATCCGAGGCCAACCCTGCATTTGTTCAATATCGTAATATGTATTTTTACTACAATATACAGTATGGTGAGTTTCATTTGCTCCCTTTTTAAATGCTTTTGCAATATATGTTTTTGGGACTGAGAATACATGCGCTACTTTTATAACTGTTTTACGAAATAGACACAAGTAATTGAAACTACATTTTATGGTTGAATTATCGAAATCGAATATGCCCCTTTTAGCTTGGTAGCCTAACAATTAGGGAACAGACACCCTAATTGACACGAATCCTAAAGGTAGATCTACGGGCACTAACTCCCCCATACTGGAAAATGGTATGCTTTAGTACTTCGAAATTATCATGTCCGATAGGTGTCCAGGAATGATGGAGATATTCTATATGCATCTTGTTAATGTCGATTACCAGGTGTTCACCATATGAATGAATTTTTATCTCTATGCAGTTTGCAAAATGCCTGATATGATATGTATATTTATAGAAAAATGAAATTTTGTGGTCTATTAAAATTATGGAAATGATTGATTATGATAAACTAATGAACTCACCAACCTTTTGGTTGACACTTGAAAGCATGTGAAAGGACCCGTCCTAATCCACCTGGACGAAGTCATCAACATTTGGTCCCATTGCGATGATCGGCTCCAAGTAATGTCCTTATATTGATCAAATGCATAGTGGAAGACTTAATTCGTACCTGAGAATAAACATGCTTTAAAGTGTCAACCAAAAGGTTGGTGAGTTCATAGGTTTATCATAACAATCATTTCAATATGTTAATAGACCACAAGATTTCATAATCATAAACATAATACACTCGTAAGTGTATGTAAAGCATTCTAAGTGGTTGAGCACTTGGTAACCATACTTAACATTTAATCAACGTCGCATATTCCCTTTATTATGAAATCTCACTACACCGTACCAAGTGTAGTCACCAAAACGAAGTACTGTGCAACCGTTGAATACTGGTCGTCCAGTCCGGTTGGGGTTGTCAGGCCCGATAGATCTATCAACAGGATTCGCGTTTACAATACCCATGTAAATAGTAGTTACCAAGCTACAGGGAAATATGCCAGTGGTACAACTCAACGTAGAATATATTTTTAAGTACTTGTGTCTATTTTGTAAACAATTATAAAAGCAGCGCATGTATTCTCAGCCCAAAAATATATATTGCAAAAGCAATTAAAAAGGGAGCAAATGAAACTCACTTTTGCCTTGAAGGTATTTAATTCGACTTGGTCTCCAATAGATATCACGAACCTAACCATATATATATAATATATCAACATATTTTCTTTTTAAGTAATCGTTACATATATATATACTTTTAATACTTTTAATACTTTTAATACTTTTCTTAGTCCGTAGTTAGCAGTCCGATGTTAGTGGTCTACAATTAGTTACTTAAATAAAATAAATAAAGACCCCATCGTATACGTATTGATCAGAATTAATCTCGACCCATGGTACCATGTTGTCAAATGACGTGTTGCGTACATAAAGTACCGTGTTGTCAAATGACGTGTTGCGTACAATCATGAGGTCTTATGATTAATCTTCTCGTGTTGTTTACGGGTGGTCCTGAAATATATAAAATCAAATCATAAGTAATTATATATAAAATATCATATTAATTAGAAAAGATATGATTAATTTACTTTTTCTCTAAATATTTTCGTAGCTAAACTAGCTTCGGATACCCAATCTTGTTTTAGTCGTAGTTTCTTCATTACAACTCCATTTTTGTTGGTTCAACTTGTCACTTCCTTGGATCGAGTCAAATTTTAAGAATATGAACTGAAAATACCTTAGTTTGTATTCAAAATTATAGGTTATAGGTCAAACTTTGGTCAAACTAATGAAAGTGATCATTTTCCATCATAAAAACAACATTTAATGATCATTTTTCTAAAAATACTTACACTTTGAGTTAAACCATGAAATTTTTATGTGTTAATATATTCATAAGAAATATCATTTTTCCAGAACATGAACTTCTAATTCAAAGTTCAAGATGGTTTTTAATTATCCAACCCAAAACAGCCCCCGGTTGCACTCCGACGACGTAGATTCAGTTTTTAAGATGTTCTTTGTAAAACCAAGTTATATCTTGTTAGGTTAGCATATCATTATGATATATTACAGGTCTTGAAGTGTTTTAAAAGTCAAGTTAGAAGGATCTATTTAGTTTGCGAACAAGTTTGAAATCATTCAAACTATGTTCTTGTTGTTAAAATTTTATACCACAAAATAAGATAGCTATATGAATATGAATTGAATAAGATTATGAACAAGTTTACTACCTCAAGTTACTTGGACAAAGTTACTGCAAAAGATAAGAAATAATCTTGGAATCAAAGAGTAGTGGAGTTAGATCAAAAGGTTGGAAGTAAACTTCTTCAAATGGGTGGTTATTTTGATATGTTCTTGAAAGAGTTTTCTTATGGTGTTTAAGGCTTGTAATTGAAGCTAAATGGTGGGGAAAATTCTTGGAGATGATCAAGTATGAAGTTAGGAGTATTTTGAGAGAGAAATGAGGGTGTAGGTATGAGAAAATGGAGTGAAGAAATGGTGTTCATTTATAAAAACGTTTTTAGTTTATAAAGAAAGAAAAAGATTCCTAATTTTGTTTTCTTACTAATAATTTATACTACTTGACAAATTCTAGTTACCTCATATCTAGGGCAGTAATAATGTTGATTAGGATGTTGATTTGATGTGTATATACCAATAGTAAATACGTATAGAAGCTGGGTATGATACGGGTACATATACCCTAGATATACGTATAGAAATCTTGAGGAAACAGAACGAGAATTCAAATATAGCTATCTTTTGTGAATATACTTATATTGTTTTATGTATTTAAGTCCTTAAAAAGTGATTAAATACATTATATATACGATACATGTATAAGCATTATAGATTATAAGTATATATATCAAAGAATGTTACGTATAGTTATCGTTTTGAAAACTTAAGTTAGTAGTTTCAAAATATACTTATAACTCATTGTCATTAGTACACAATGAGATGTTAAATCATCCTTAGATCATGTTAAATATATATAAATACATATATATACACAAACATATAATTATCGTATGTTATATAGTTCGTGATATCATCGGTCATATTGGACGGTCAAACGTTGTGTAAAACTCTTTTTAAAAACACAAGTCTCAACAATTTGGATTGTTTATCATGTTGGTATGGTTTAATTTATGTAAATATTAATCTCATAAGTATAATTTGGTCGAAAAATTCCGGGTCATTACAGTACCTGCCCGTTAAAGAAATTTCGTCCCCGAAATTTGATAGAGGTTGTTATGGATAACAATAAGAAGGTTTTCATGACAAATATAAGGTGATAATGGAGTTTTATCATCATTGAGTAATGTAGATAAAACGATTCGATTATGCGAAGAATATAAATGAGACTATCGTAAAAGAGTGAGATGAGTAAAATATATTCATCTTAACTGATGACGTAGTTATGATTGATTTAAGGGATTTAAAGAAAATCTTACGTAATAAGATTTGGTTCTTTGGTGATTAAGGAAATCAGGATCTTCTTTGATTATATGCAATAATCTGTTTCGATTGCTCTGTCAGATATTTCACTATAAATTCACCCATTCGTTTCCTTATTTTCCACGACTCACACCTTCTATTCTTTCTCCCTTGATTCTTATTTTAAAGCATTCATCAATATGCTCCATCCAGTCCTGATTCTTGATATTCTCCTAACTTTTATATCTGTCATTCTTCTTTTTCATCTACTACCAGAAGAATCTATTTACTTCTACTATACTCTTGTGTTTATAGTGTTTCTAATTCTCCCGTGTCTCTATATTGCTATCTGCATCGATATACACGGTTTGTAATTTCGGGGTTATTATCGAAGTTTATATTCTTCATTATTTTTCGGAGCTTCATGCTTTCGTTTTCTCTTCCTGACTTCGAGTCAAGCGAGTAATGGTCCAGAATTCGTAGATATGAAATTCAGAATGAACATAGCTAATGCTCTAAGAAGAAAATGGTAATAGAACGATTTTGATTTGTTAAATTACCAGAATACCCTGAAGAAGACCGATTCATCTAGAAAAATATTCTCTTGATATGTTTAGAGATTAGATAGAATGTAAGAGTCGTGTAAATGGCACATGATGACGGTACTGTGAATCATCATGGTTCATTAGAAACTCAGCATGACTTACTGTAATATAATGACGTTGATCAAGTGTCATTATATTATACTAATCCATGCTTCAGTTCCCAACACTACTTCAAAACATTCATATTTTAAACTCGAAGGTTTCAGAATTTAGAAACTAACACAGTTTCTTTTATGTTGCAGATATTACGGAGAGATAAATGATCTCAGATAAGAATAGTTGTGAAAATATCGCCAGAAATATGGAGGATATTTATAATAGAACATACGAGAATATCTTAGAATTTCTAATTTCAATGGATGATGAATAAGATTTGTCTGTGAAGGTTTAGAATGAGAAATAAGATGTTTGCTAACGATTTCAGCAGGCACGGAATCATTTGGATTCTTTGAAGGCAAACTTATTCTTTGTGATTTGTCCACGGCTTTCTTCATAGTTTCACATAATCCGCTTTTCGGTACTAAATTTTCTATCGAGCGTTCCTAACACTCCTTTCTTTATCATCAAACTTTTGGCTATTAAGATCATCTACAACATGCTGCTTCGTCAGCATTTTCAAAGTTAACTAATCTGGGTCATCGGTTATCAAACCGAGGTAGTTTCAGGAGAATTGTGTTTTTAGAATGATTAATCGCTGATGGTAATATTGTGGAATATAAAAGGTTCCCCAGTAACAATAAAGAGTATGCATATATATCGCGGTTATAATAAAGTTATTTTGGATGAAAAGTCGGAGTTGACTTGCTGGAGCTGTGACAAAATTAGCTACTTTGGAAAGGGATTGCAAAACGATCTTAGGTAATAACAATGTCAAAGGAACTAGAACAGATACGTGTCAAACGTTTACTCAGTTTCTGAGGGTTTTTCAGGTGCATAACTATATGCATCAATCTTTTCTTCTGTAGATGAAGTGCGGTTGGTTTATCCTCTCGATTGAGGTGTTTTTAAGATTCATGATAGATTTGAATGCTGATTATAATCGTCGAGATACAATGAGGTTTAAGATGAAATCAAGTGGCAATCTTGAAGAAATGTTTAGTTTCATATGTTATAATCAATATTTTAATTCATTTTAATTGTCCAATGTCATTAGTCCACAGTTGATAGTCCACAGTAATAGTCCAATAATTCATATATAGTTTAATATATAATATACGAATTAATTAATACATGTCGTGACCCGTATACCTCTCAGACTCGATCACAACTCAAACTATATATATTATTGTAGAATCAACCTCAACCCTGTATAGAGAACTCGATCATTACTACATATAGAGTGTCTATGGTGATTCCAAATAATATATATAGATGCGTTGATATGATATGTCAAAACATTGTATACGTGTCCCGATATTTAAAGTGCATAAAATAATTACAGAAATTAAATGACGATAAATAAAAGTGCGATAATTAAATTGCGATAAATAAACTGCGATAAATAAAATGTAATCAGTTAGCTAGGAACAGTTAGCGTGGATTCTTAACAAAATTTTTCATAGTTAATTTGTTTGTTTCTAACAGATTTTATTTTGTCATATGTTTTCTTCATATGCCACTTGTTGGATTCTGGGAAGTCAAAATCCAAATATGAAATTGAATGAAAATGGTTATTCTGCGGTGAACGGATACGTATATCGGTGGTTGTAAGTAGGATAGTAAATGACTGTTGAATCAGCTTCGACGAATGTATAATGTAACTTATTAAGATGAAATCTAATTATTCCTCGGGTATTGCCTACCCGTTAAAAAAAAAATTTCACCATTAATATTTTGTACAAAAGAACTTTTAATTACAATCTTTATGAAAATATATATACATATATATTTTCTTCAGATGAAATCATGAATTTAATGAGTTAATATGATATTAATCTCATTTGCTTTTCGGTTTGAGCTAGAATATGAAATCTCTAAAACTTTTTGAAACCACATATTCTTCGCAGAATATCAATGAAGTTATGGATCAATACTTCATCGTTCATTATTGTTGGTACTCCTTGGTATCTATGGTGCGTATGATGTTGATGTTTGTGGGACAGATTATGATGTCGAGACGTGTGATGCGGATGTTGTTTGTTAGTGGTGATGATGGTATTGTTGATGTTATTGATGATGGTGCTGATTATGCTGTTGGTGCTGCTGCTGGTGTTTGCAACCTTCGCACCATGTTCTCCAAAGCCATCACACAAGCGCGAAGTTCGTTAACTTCTGCTAGTACACCGGGATGTTTGGCGGTTGGAGCGAGCGAATGAACAAGATTTGTAATATGGGATAGTATATAATCGTGACAAGATACTCTAGAAATGAGAAAGAAAATGGTGTTTCGAATAGGTTCGCCGGTAAGTGCTTCAGGTTCATCGCCAAGAGGGCAAATTGGTGGATGGAATGGATCACCTTCTTCTTATCTCCAGTGATTTAGTATATTACGAACCCATCCCCAATTCATCCAGAATAGATGATGGGAAATTGGTTGATCCATTCCGGTGACGCTGCTTTCGGAGCCCGAATGGAAATCCATATCGGCATAACTGTCGGAATTGGAAGAATTCGAACTAGATGCGGAATCCATCTTGTATAATGGGGAAAATGAATTTTTGGTATGGAATAGATTATAGGAGTTAGATTTGGTACTCTTCAATACATAATTTACATATGTATATATAATACCAAAATCCCGTAAATTACGGAGAATCTTTGAAAAGATATCAGTCAAAGTTCGCAATAACAGATATGCTAAGATAAGAATTCGTCTATACACTATCAATGCAGTAAATGCAGTAAAATGTGTCTAGACTTATGAATGATAAGCAGGTAATTTCCTAAGGATGATAAGCAGATGATTTCCGACTAGAAATGATAAGCAAAACTTTTGACATGTAGACACGGTTGAAGTCCAGACTCATTAATGCATCCTAACAACTACTAGTTAGACACATTAATGCAAGACCTGGTTCGCTACGACCACCGCTCTGATACTAACTGAAAAGACCCGTCCTAATCCACCTGGACGAAGTCATCAACATTTGGTCTCATTGCGATGATCGGCTCCAAGTAATGTCCTTATATTGAGCAAATGCACAGCGGAAGACTTAATTCGTACCTGAGAATAAACATGCTTTAAAGTGTCAACCAAAAGGTTGGTGAGTTCATAGGTTTATCATAACAATCATTTCAATATGTTAATAGACCACAAGATTTCATAATCATAAATAATACACTCGCAAGTGTATGTAAAGCATTCTAAGTGGTTGAGCACTTGGTAACCATACTTAACATTTAATCAACGTCGCATATTCCCTTTATTATGAAATCTCACTACACCGTACCAAGTGTAGTCACCAAAACGAAGTACTGTGCAACCGTTGAATACTGGTCGTCCAGTCCGGTTGGGGTTGTCAGGCCCGATAGATCTATCAACAGGATTCGCGTTT
Organism: Rutidosis leptorrhynchoides; assembly: GCF_046630445.1. Lineage (NCBI taxonomy): Eukaryota > Viridiplantae > Streptophyta > Magnoliopsida > Asterales > Asteraceae > Rutidosis > Rutidosis leptorrhynchoides. The sequence goes on from NC_092333.1 coordinate 175,269,165, forward strand.
ATAATACCCATGTAAATAGTAGTTACCAAGCTACAGGGAAATATGCCAGTGGTACAACTCAACGTAGAATATATTTTAAGTACTTGTGTCTATTTTGTAAACAATTATAAAAGCAGCGCATGTATTCTAAGCCCAAAAATATATATTGCAAAAGCAATTAAAAAGGGAGCAAATGAAACTCACTTTTGCCTTGAAGGTATTTAATTCGACTTGGTCTCCGATAGATATCACGAACCTAACCATATATATAATATATCAACATATTTTCTTTTTAAGTAATCGTTACATATATATATATACTTTTAATACTTTTAATATTTTTCTTAGTCCGTAGTTAGCAGTCCGATGTTAGTGGTCCACAATTAGTTGCTTAAATAAAATAAATAAAGACCCCATCGTATACGTATTGATCAGAATTAATCTCAACCCATGGTACCATGTTGTCAAATGACGTGTTGCGTACATAAAGTACCGTGTTGTCAAATGACGTGTTGCGTACAATCATGAGGTCTTATGATTAATCTTCTCGTGTTGTTTACGGGTGGTCCTGAAATATATAAAATCAAATCATAAGTAATTATATATAAAATATCATATTAATTAGAAAAGATATGATTAATTTACTTTTTCTCCAAATATTTTCGTAGCTAAACTAGCTTCGGATACCCAATCTTGTTTTAGTCGTAGTTTCTTCATTACAACTCCGTTTTTGTTGGTTCAACTTGCCACTTCCTTGGATCGAGTCAAATTTTAAGAATATGAACTGAAAATACCTTAGTTTGTATTTGAAATTATAGGTTATAGGTCAAACTTTGGTGAAACTAATGAAAGTGATCATTTTCCATCATAAAAACAACATTTAATGATCATTTTTCTAAAAATACTTACACTTTGAGTTAAACCATGAAATTTTTATGTGTTAACATATTCATAAGAAATATCATTTTTCTAGAACATGGACTTCTAATTCAAAGTTCAAGATGGTTTTTAATTATCCAACCCAAAACAGCCCCCGGTTGAATAAGATTATGAACAAGGTTACTACCTCAAGTTACTTGGACAAAGTTACTGCAAAAGATAAGAAATAATCTTAGAATCAAAGAGTGGTAGAGTTAGATCAAAAGGTTGGAAGTAAACTTCTTCAAATGGGTGGTTATTTTGATATGTTCTTGAAAGAGTTTTCTTATGGTGTTTAAGGCTTGTAATTGAAGCTAAATGATGGGGAAAATGCTTGGAGATGATCAAGTATGAAGTTAGGAGTATTTTGAGAGAGAAATGAGGGTGTAGGTATGTAACGACCCGGAAAATTTCGACTAATTTTAAATCAAACTCTCTCGATACGATTTAATATTTTTGACGCGATAAGCAAAGTATGTAATGTTAAAGTCTCAAAAAGTTTGAACTGTTTATACATTCAAATGACCTCCGACCATTTCCGATGATTCACGAACAACTATTTGTAAATAAATACATATATAATTAAATGTATATATAAATAATAATTTGGAATATTATTTGAAATATTATATGATTTAATGGTAGGAAATAAATATGTAAAATAATATGCGATGTAATAAAAACTATTATGTTATTAAATATATATATATATATAGATATTTATGTTTATATATAATAATACTTGTAAATATATAATATTATATTTATTTATTTAAAAAGATATAATTAATATAATTAGTTACTTAGACTTTTTAATTAAGATTGGTTATATATATAGAAAGAGCGAATATTAAAGATAAATGATTTTGAGCTTAATTGGTAAACGTCGGTAACACTCGATTGATGTTTTGTTAGCTTTAATATAGATATTGTACATGTTCATGAAGAATTGAAATAAAAGTTGGAGTGTAAATTGATCACGAAGAATCTAGACTTATTAAAAATATTTTTATCCTTTTTAGTTTAAATATTAGTACTCCGTACATATAAATTGGAATAGAAAATAAATAATTATCGAACCCTTTTGATCAGGTTTCAAGCAGTTAATGAGTGGAATAATTAAATATATTTAATTTAAAATTTTGAGATTTTTAGGAGCACTTTTATACATTAGCTGTTTAACAATGGACACGATATAGTCATTTGGGATAAATCGTCGGTAGAAAGAAAACAAGGATTAGGTGACTAACTAATTGTTTTACTGTGCGTTGTTACTGTTATGGCCATCTCATCCAATAGCATAGATATTATATAAATATATAAAAACGTGTGTACATTAATCTAACCACACCACCACTTAAGTTCTTCTTCCTTCTCATTTGTTTCGGTCACAGACAACATCCACTGGCCGCCACAACCTCACCCATCATCCGCCGCCACCCGCCACCCCAATATCAACCCATAGCCACCATCAGTTGTCATTAACACGTAGCCACCACCATATAAATTCACTACGACAACCATCACCTTCACATCACTACTACTATATTCTTGTTTCTATATCCATCGTAAACCACCATTAACAACCTTTAGATCATCATCAACCGTCACCACTCTACATCACCGCCGTAAACCACCATAAACAACCAACTTGACTCCACTATCACCACACCTCACGGCCACCATACAACATACCTTAAACCTCCGCAACCACCTTACTCTCTCTTCTCTCTCTCTCACTTCTATTTCTTGTTAACAACCTCTCCAAAAACCATTTGTTGCTATTGTTCGGTTTCTTTTCTACCACGATCACCAACACCACCAAAACTCACCTGAGTATAGTAGTTCTACAACCGAACCACCACCACGAACCACCCTGGGTCTCGGTTATGATTATTTGATCTTCACCCGAGTCCATCACAACCCACAAACTGCTCGTGATTATGCTTTTATTGCTGTTTAAATTACGAGCTCTCACAAATCATCACCACATACGTACCCAACTGATAATTCTGTTTACCTTTTCATACCCTCACCTTGCAAAACACCGCAACTATTACTGCTACATCTGGGTTTCTTTTTACTTTGAAAGCCGCAAGCAACCACTCCATAAAACACACAAAACCTGCAACTTTTAAATGTTGATTACTGCCGGTTCACTGTTTATGTTTGAACCGTCGCCAACCACTTGTTTCTGTTTTCGGTTCAATTAAATTATGATTTGATAATTATGATGTTTAATATGAACGATGATGGTGATAATAATATAAGCGTGGTGATGATGAGATTAAAAGATGAACAAGGAAGATGTTGAAAAATGAAAATGATGATTAATGAAGAAAGAGGGAGATAAGGTTGCTGCAATAATTGTGTTTATATGTCGATTCCTTTTTGAAGAACATAAGTGTATGGAGTAATGAAAATTATAAACAGACAACATAATAAGTTAAATTAAATCGTTAAGTAAAATAGAAAAGTAGAAGTAGAGGAACGGTTAATGTTGTTGTGGGTTGAGCGATAGGTCTCAGGTTCGAGTCCCGGCTTCAGTGATTTGCTTTCTTTTTGAGCCTTTAAAGGTAGTATGTTTATTATTATTATTATTTATATTTGTATTATTATTATTATTATTATTATTATTATTATTATTATTATTATTATTATTATTATTATTATTATTATTATTATTGTCATTAAGAATATAGGTATTATTATTATCATTATTAATTCAAATTACAATTTTACTTAAAATTAACATTATTAATAAAATTATCATTTTTTTTATTATTATTATTTTTATCTTTATTATTAGTAAAAATATTATTTTTATCATTACTATTACTAAAAGAACCATTATTTTTGAAATTATCATTTTCGTTGAAAATTACATTTCTATTTTCATTAAAATTATTAGTATTATCAAAGGTATCATTATTATTAGAAATTTTCTTTATTTAAAAACTATTTTTTTATCTAAAATTTTATTATCATTATTATTATATTATTATAACAAATAAATATTTTGTAAATAAAAATATACTTATACAATAATATTATGTATAATTATATATTAAAAATATTAACATTTCTATTATATACATACACACAAAACAAATAAACATATAACATAAGATATATAAATATAAATAAAATATATTAGAATTTAGTACAAATAATATATAAACTACAACACTAAATATATAAATACTATAGAATTATTTGAATTACGATTATATGTATTAATATATATATATAACTAATATAGGTTCATGAATCCAAGGTCAACCCTATACTGGTTAAATGACGTCATATGTATTTTTACTACAAAATACAGTATGGTGAGTTTCATTTGCTCCCTTTTTAATTGCTTTTGCAATATATATTTTTGGGCTGAGAATACATGCGCTGCTTTTATAAATGTTTATGAAATAGACACAAGTACTTAAAAATATATTCTACGTTGAGTTGTACCACTGGCATACTTCCCTGTAGCTTGGTAACTACTATTTACATGTGGTATTGTAAACGCGAATCCTGTTGATAGATCTATCGGGCCTGACAACCCCAACCGGACTGGACGACCAGTATTCAACGGTTGCACAGTACTTCGTTTCGGTGACTACACTTGGTACGGTGTAGTGAGATTTCATAATAAAGGGAATATGCGACGTGATTAAATGTTAAGTATGGTTACCAAGTGCTCAACCACTTAGAATGCTTTACATACACTTGCGAGTGTATTATGTTTATGATTATGAAATCTTGTGGTCTATTAATATATTGAAATAATTGATACGATAAACCTATGAACTCACCAACCTTTTGGTTGACACTTTTAAGCATGTTTATTCTCAGGTACGAATTAAGTCTTCCGCTGTGCATTTGCTCATTTTAAGGACATTACTTGCAGTCGATCATCGCAATCGGACCAAATGTTGATGACTTCGTCCAGATGGATTAGGACGGGTCGCTTCTGGTGGTATCAGAGCGTTGGTCTTAGCGAACCAGGTCTTGCATTAGTGTGTCTAGCTGATAGTTGTTTAGATGCATTAGCGGGTCTGGACTTCGACCGTGTCTGCATGTGAAAAGTTTTGCTTATCATTTCGTGTCGAAAATTACCTGCTTATCATTCTAAGTCTAGACACGTCCTACTGCCTTTATTGCATAGATAGTGTACCAACAAATCCATATCTTAGCGTATCTGCTAATTCATATCTTAGCGTATCTATTACGATAAACTTTGCCTGATATCTCCCGTAAATTTCTCCGTAATTTAAGGGATCCTGGTACTATATATATCTATGCATATTATGCATTGAGAGTACCATCCAACTATCATTTGCTGTCACTAAACGTTTCATACCAAAAATCTTTTCTGTGATCGCGTAAGATGGCCTCTTCGAATAGACCAAGTTCCTCCAGCTCCGAAGACAGCGTGACGGGAGCACACCAACCGATCAACTACCGTGATTACTAGAGAAAATGGGGGTGGGTTCGCGACATACTCACCCTATGGAGAAGGGAAGAAGGTACTCCATATCATGAGCCAAATCTACCGCCTAACATCGGAGTACTAGACCCGCTCACTGGCGAACCTGTTCGCAACACTGTTTATACCCTCTTTGCGAGAATTTTTCATCTTGAGACTACCATTAACGGAACTAGAGAATATATCCAACCACCACCTCACACTGATAACCAGCCAGGGTTAGTAGAGAAGTTAACGAGCTTCGCGCTCGAGTAGTGGCTTTGGAAATTATGGTGCAAAAATTACCAGCTTCAGCAACATCACCGACATCAATAGTGCCACCAGCATCAGCACTAATACCACCAACAACACAAGCCTCAACATCCACATCCCAAGCCTCAATTTCACATTCTGTCCCACGAACATCAACATCATACGCACTATAGATACCAAGGAGTACCAACAACAATGAACGATGAAGTATTGATCCATAACTTCATTGAAGGAATATTCTACGAAGAATATGTGGTTTCTAAAAGTTTTAGAGATTATGTATTCTAGTTCTAACCGAAAATCAAATGAGCTTAATATCATATTAACTCATTAAATTCATGATTTTATCTGAAGAAAATATATATGTATATATATTTTCATAAAGATTGTAATAAAAAGATTCTCTTGTACAAACTGTTAATGGTGAAAATATTTTAATGGGTAGGTAATACCCGAGGAATATTTAGATTTCACATTAATAAGTTACACTGTACATTCTTTCAAATCTGATTCAACAGTCATTTACTATCCTGTTTACATTTACAGATATACGTATCCATTCACCGCAGAATAATCATATTCATCCAATTTCATATTTAGATTTTGATTTATCAAAAATCAAGTGGCTTAATGAAGGAAACATTTGACAAAATAAAATTTGTTAGAAATAAACAAATTAACTATGAAAAATTTTGTTAAGAATCCACGCTAACTGTTCCTAGCTAATTGTTCCCAGCTAACTGATTACACTTTATCTATCGCAATTTAATTATCGCAATTTACATTCTCGCAATTTTATTTATCGTCATTTAATTTCTGTTATTTACTTTACGCATTTTATTTATCGTCATTTAATTTCTGTATTTATTTTACGCACTTTAAATATCGGGACACGTATACAAGGTTTTGACATATCATATCGACGCATCTATATATATTATTTGGAATCACCATAGACACTCTATATGCAGTAATGATCGAGTTCTCTATACAGGGTTGAGGTTGATTCTATAATAATATATATACTTTGAGTTGTGATCGAGTCTGAGACGTATACGGGTCACGAAACGTATTAATTAATTCGAATATAATAACTGTGGACTATCGACTGTGGACTAATAACATTGGACAATTAAAATGAATTAAAATATTGATTATAACATATGAAACTAAACAATTCTTCAAATTTGCCACTTGATTTCATCTTAAACATCATTTGAATCTTGATGATTCCAATCCATGTTCAAATCTTTCATGATTCTTGAAAACACCTCGATCGAGAGGATGAACCAGCTGCACTTCATCTACGGAAGAAAAGATTGATGCATATAGTTATGTACCCGAAAATCCCTCAGAAACTGAGTAAACGTTTAACACGTAGCTGTGCTAATTCCTTTAGTGTTATTATTACCCAAAATAATTTGGTAATCCCTTTCAAAGTAGCAAATTTTGTCACAGCTCCAGCAAGTCAACTCCAACTTTTTGTTCGAAACAACCTTATTATAACCTTGTTATATATGCGTGTTCATTTATTGTTACGAGAGAACCTTTTATATTCCACCATACTACCATTAGCATTTAATCATCTAAAAACACAATTCTTCTGAAAACATCTCGGATTAATAATCGACGATTCAGATATGATAGCATTAAATGCCGAGGAAATAACAAAATCATAGATGGTCTAAACGGCCAAAAGTTTGATAATAAAGAATGGAATGTTGGGAAAGCTCGATAGAAAAATTTAGTACTGAAAAATGGATTGAGCTAACCATGAAGGAGACCAAAAACAAATACAAGGACCAAACCCTATATTCAAAGAATCCTGATGATTCTGTTTCTGATGAAATCTGTAGAGAATGTCCTGCTCCGAAGCTATGTTAAAATCTTGCGAAAAAATTTTCTTCATCAACCATCGAACTTAGAAATTCCAAAATATCATCATAAATATCTTCGATATTTCTGAGGATATTTTCATAAATATTCTTGTCCGAAATTATCTACCTCTTCGTGTTATCTGTATTCCATTAAATTGAAAACTTCTGAAAAATCTAAGTATAAATTGTGAATGAATTGTGGAGAAGTGTTGGAAACTGAAGCATGAGTTAGTATAATATAATGCGCTTGGCCAACGTGATTATATTACATTAAGTCATGCTAAATTTCTAATATAACGTGATGATGATTCACAGACCTTATCATCATCATGTGCCATGTTACATGACTCTTTCATTCTACTTAATTTCTAAGTATGTCACGGAAATATTTCCTTGATATTTCTGTTCTTCCGTAATTCCAACAGTTTGCTAATAAATCGTGCTATTTCATTTTCTTTCTGAATAGAAGATTTCCTTAAAATCCTTGAAATCAACCGTGACTACGTCAAAAGTCAAGACGAATCTTTATTTCTCATTTCACCCTTTTTGTGATAGATTCACTCGTACACTTCACATAATCGAATTGTTTATCTATATTAATCAATAATGATAAAACTCTATTTATCGACTCATATTCGTCATAAAAACAATTTTATTGTTAGCCATGATGACCTCACTCAAATTTCGGGGACGAAATTTCTTTAACGGGTGGGTACTGTAACGACCCGGAAAATTTCGACTAATTTTAAATCAAACTCTCTCGATACGATTTAATATTTTTGACGCGATAAGCAAATTATGTAATGTTAAAGTCTCAAAAAGTTTGAACTATTTATATATTCAAATGACCTCTGACCATTTCCGATGATTCACGAACAACTATTTGTAAATAAATACATATATAATTAAATGTATATATAAATAATAATTTGGAATATTATTTGAAGTATTATATGATTTAATGGTAGGAAATAAATATGTAAAATAATATGCGATGTAATAAAAACTATTATGTTATTAAATATATATATAGATATTTATGTTTATATATAATAATACTTGTAAATATATAATATTATATTTATTTATTTAAAAAGATATAATTAATATAATTAGTTACTTAGACTTTTTAATTAAGATTGGTTATATATATAGAAAGAGCGAATATTAAAGATAAATGATTTTGAGCTTAATTGGTAAACGTCGGTAACACTCGATTGATGTTTTGTTAGCTTTAATATAGATATTGTACATGTTCATGAAGAATTGAAATAAAAGTTGGAGTGTAAATTGATCACGAAGAATCTAGACTTATTAAAAATATTTTTATCCTTTTTAGTTTAAATATTAGTACTCCGTACATATAAATTGGAACAGAAAATAAATAATTATCGAACCCTTTTGATCAGGTTTCAAGCAGTTAATGAGTGGAATAATTAAATATATTTAATCTAAAAATTTGGGATTTTTAGGAGCACTTTTATACATTAGCTGTTTAGCAATGGACACGATATAGTCATTTGGGATAAATCGTCGGTAGAAAGAAAACAAGGATTAGGCGACTAACTAATTGTTTTACTGTGCGTTGTTACTGTTATGGCCATCTCATCCAATAGCATAGATATTATATAAATATATAAAAACGTGTGTACATTAATCTAACCACACCACTACTTAAGTTCTTCTTCCTTCTCATTTGTTTCGGTCACAGACAACATCCACTGGCCGCCACAACCTCACCCATCATCCGCCGCCACCCGCCACCCCAATATCAACCCATAGCCACCATCGGTTGTCATTAACCCGTAGCCACCACCATATAAATTCACTACGACAACCATCACCTTCACATCACTACTACTATATTCTTGTTTCTATATCCATCGTAAACCACCATTAACAACCTTTAGATCATCATCAACCGTCACCACTCTACATCACCGCCGTAAACCACCATAAATAACCAACTTTACTCCACTATCACCACACCTCACGGCCACCATACAACATACCTTAAACCGTCGCAACCACCTTACTCTCTCTTCTCTCTCTCTCACTTCTATTTCTTGTTAACAACCTCTCCAAAAACCATTTGTTGCTATTGTTCGGTTTCTTTTCTACCACGATCACCAACACCACCAAAACTCACCTGAGTATAGTAGTTCTACAACCGAACCACCACCACGAACCACCCTGGGTCACGGTTATGATTATTTGATCTTCACCCGAGTCCATCACAACCCACAAACTGCTCGTGATTATGCTTTTATTGCTGTTTAAATTATGAGCTCTCACAAATCATCACCACATACGTACCCAACTGATAATTCTATTTACCTTTTCATACCCTCACCTTGCAAAACACCGCAACTATTACTGCTACATCTGGGTTTCTTTTTACTTTGAAAGCCGCAAGCAACCACTCCATAAAACACACAAAACCTGCAACTTTTAAATGTTGATTACTGCCGGTTCACTGTTTATGTTTGAACCGTCGCCAACCACTTGTTTCTGTTTTCGGTTCAATTAAATAATGATTTGATAATTATGATGTTTAATATGAACGATGATGGTGATAATAATATAAGCGTGGTGATGATGAGATTAAAAGATGAACAAGGAAGATGTTGAAAAATGAAAATGATGATTAATGAAGAAAGAGGGAGATAAGGTTGCTGCAATAATTGTGTTTATATGTCGATTCCTTTTTGAAGAACATAAGTGTATGGAGTAATGAAAATTATAAACAGACAACATAATAAGTTAAATTAAATCGTTAAGTAAAATAGAAAAGTAGAAGTAGAGGAACGGTTAATGTTGTTGTGGGTTGAGCGAGAGGTCTCAGGTTCGAGTCCCGGCTTCAGTGATTTGCTTTCTTTTTTAGCCTTTAAAGGTAGTATGTTTATTATTATTATTATTATTATTATTATTATTATTATTATTATTATTTGTATTTGTATTATTATTATTATTATTATTATTATTATTATTATTATTATTATTATTATTATTATTATTATTATTATTATTATTATTATTATTATTATTATTATTGTCATTAAGAATATAGGTATTATTATTATCATTATTAATTCAAATTACAATTTTACTTAAAATTAACATTATTAATAAAATTATCATTTTTTTATTATTATTATTTTTATCTTTATTATTAGTAAAAATATTATTTTTATCATTACTATTACTAAAAGAACCATTATTTTTGAAATTATCATTTTCGTTGAAAATTACATTTCTATTTTCATTAAAATTATTAGTATTATCAAAGGTATCATTATTATTAGAAATTTTCTTTATTTAAAAACTATTTTTTTTATCTAAAATTTTATTATCATTATTATTATATTATTATAACAAATAAATATTTTGTAAATAAAAATATACTTATACAATAATATTACGTGTAATTATATATTAAAAATATTAACATTTCTATTATATACATACACACAAAACAAATAAACATATAACATAAGATATATAAATATAAATAAAATATATTAGAATTTAGTACAAATAATATATAAACTACAACACTAAATATATAAATACTATAGAATTATTTGAATTACGATTATATGTATTAATATATATATAACTAATATAGGTTCGTGAATCCAAGGTCAACCCTATACTGGTTAAATGACATCATATGTATTTTTACTACAAAATACAGTATGGTGAGTTTCATTTGCTCCCTTTTTAATTGCTTTTGCAATATATATTTTTGGGCTGAGAATACATGCGCTGCTTTTATAAATGTTTACGAAATAGACACAAGTACTTAAAAATATATTCTACGTTGAGTTGTACCACTGGCATACTTCCCTATAGCTTGGTAACTACTATTTACATGTGGTATTGTAAACGCGAATCCTGTTGATAGATCTATCGGGCCTGACAACCCCAACCAGACTGGACGACCAGTATTCAACGGTTGCACAGTACTTCGTTTCGGTGACTACACTTGGTACGGTGTAGTGAGATTTCATAATAAAGGGAATATGCAACGTGATTAAATGTTAAGTATGGTTACCAAGTGCTCAACCACTTAGAATGCTTTACATACACTTGCGAGTGTATTATGTTTATGATTATGAAATCTTGTGGTCTATTAATATATTGAAATAATTGATACGATAAACCTATGAACTCACCAACCTTTTGGTTGACACTTTTAAGCATGTTTATTCTCAGGTACGAATTAAGTCTTCCGCTGTGCATTTGCTCATTTTAAGGACATTACTTGCAGTCGATCATCGCAATGGGACCAAATGTTGACGACTTCATCCAGATGGATTAGGACGGGTCGCTTCAGGTGGTATTAGAGTGTTGGTCTTAGCGAACCAGGTCTTGCATTAGTGTGTCTAGCTGATAGTTGTTTAGATGCATTAGCAGGTCTGGACTTCGACCGTGTCTGCATGTCAAAAGTTTTGCTTATCATTTCGTGTCGAAATTACCTGCTTATCATTCTAAGTCTAGACACGTCCTACTGCCTTTATTGCATAGATAGTGTACCAACAAATCCATATCTTAGCGTATCTGCTAATTCATATCTTAGCGTATCTATTACGATAAACTTTGCCCGATATCTCCCGTAAATTTCTCCGTATTTTAAGGGATCCTGGTACTATATATATCTATGCATATTATGCATTGAGAGTACCATCCAACTATCATTTGCTGTCACTAAACATTTCATACCAAAAATCTTTTCTGTGATCGCGTAAGATGGCCTCTTCGAATAGACCAAGTTCCTCCAGCTCCGAAGACAGCGTGATGGGAGCACACCAACCGATCAACTACCGTGATTACTAGAGAAAATGGGGGTGGGTTCGCGACATACTCACCCTATGGAGAAGGGAAGAAGGTACTCCATATCATGAGCCAAATCTACCGCCTAACATCAGAGTACTCGACCCGCTCACTGGCGAACCTGTTCGCAACACTGTTTATACCCTCTTTGCGAGAATTTTTTGTCTTGAGACTACCATTAACGGAACTAGAGAAGATATCCAACCACCACCTCACACTGATAACCAGCCAGGGTTAGTAGAAGAAGTTAACGAGCTTCGCGCTCGAGTAGTGGCTTTGGAAATTATGGTGCAAAAATTACCAGCTTCAGCAACATCACCGACATCAACAGCGCCACCAGCATCTGCACCAATACCACCAACAACACAAGCCTCAACATCCACATCCCAAGCCTCAATTTCACAATCTGTTCCACGAACATCAACATCATACGCACTATAGATACCAAGGAGTACCAACAACAATGAACGATGAAGTATTGATCCATAACTTCATTGAAGAAATATTCTACGAAAAATATGTGGTTTCTAAAAGTTTTAGAACTTATGTATTCTAGTTCTAACCGAAAATCAAATGAGATTAATATCATATTAACTCATTAAATTCATGATTTCATCTGAAGAAAATATATATGTATATATATTTTCATAAAGATTGTAATTAAAAGATTCTCTTGTACAAACTGTTAATGGTGAAAATATTTTAACGGGTAGGTAATACCCGAGGAATATTTAGATTTCACATTAATAAGATACACTGTACATTCTTTCAAATCTGATTCAACAGTCATTTACTATCCTGTTTACATTTACAGATATACGTATCCATTCACCGCAGAATAATCATATTCATCCAATTTCATATTTGGATTTTGATTTATCAAAAATCAAGTGGCTTAATGAAGGAAACATTTGACAAAATAAAATTTGTTAGAAACAAACAAATTAACTATGAGAAATTTTGTTAAGAATCCACGCTAACTGTTCCTAGCTAATTGTTCCCAGCTAACTGATTACACTTTATTTATCACAATTTAATTATCGCAATTTACATTCTCGCAATTTTATTTATCGTCATTTAATTTCTGTTATTTACTTTACGCATTTTATTTATCGTCATTTAATTTCTGTATTTATTTTACGCACTTTAAATATCGGGACACGTATACAAGGTTTTGACATATCATATCGACGCATCTATATATATTATTTGGAATCACCATAGACACTCTATATGCAGTAATGATCGAGTTCTCTATACAGGGTTGAGGTTGATTCTATAATAATATATATACTTTGAGTTGTGATCGAGTCTGAGACGTATACAGGTCACGACACGTATTAATTAATTCGAATATAATAACTGTGGACTATCGACTGTGGACTAATAACATTGGACAATTAAAATGAATTAAAATATTGATTATAACATATGAAACTAAACAATTTTTCAAGTTTGCCACTTGATTTCATCTTAAACATCATTTGAATCTTGACGATTCCAATTAATGTTCAAATCTTTCATGATTCTTGAAAACACCTCGATCGAGAGGATGAACCAGCCGCACTTCATCTACGGAAGAAAAGATTGATGCATATAGTTATGTACCCGAAAAACCCTCAGAAACTGAGTAAACGTTTAACACGTATCTGTGCTAATTCCTTTAGTGTTATTATTACCCAAAATAATTTGGTAATCCCTTTCAAAGTAGCAAATTTTGTCACAGCTCCAGCAAGTCAACTCCAACTTTTTGTTCGAAACAACCTTATTATAACCTTGTTATATATGCGTGTTCATTTATTGTTACGAGAGAACCTTTTATATTCCACTATACTACCATTAGCATTTAATCATCTAAAAACACAATTCTTCTGAAAACATCTCGGATTAATAATCGACGATTCAGATATGATAGCATTAAATGCCGAGGAAATAACAAAATCATAGATGGTCTAAACGGCCAAAAGTTTGATAATAAAGAATGGAATGTTGGGAAAGCTCGATAGAAAAATTTAGTACTGAAAAACGGATTGAGCTAACCATGAAGGAGACCAAAAATAAATACAAGGACCAAACCCTATATTCAAAGAATCCTGATGATTCTGTTTCTGATGAAATCTGTAGAGAATGTCCTGCTCCGAAGTTATGTTAAAATCTTGCGGAAAAATTTTCTTCATCAACCATCGAACTTAGAAATTCCAAAATATCATCATAAATATCTTCGATATTTCTGAGGATATTTTCATAAATATTCTTGTCCGAAATTATCTACCTCTTCGTGTTATCTGTATTCCATTAAATTGAAAACTTCTAAAAAATCTAAGTATAAATTGTGAATGAATTGTGGAGAAGTGTTGGAAACTGAAGCATGAGTTAGTATAATATAATGCGCTTGGCCAACGTGATTATATTACATTAAGTCATGCTAAATTTCTAATATAACGTGATGATGATTCACAGACCTTATCATCATCATGTGCCATGTTACACGACTCTTTCATTCTACTTAATTTCTAAGTATATCACGGAAATATTTCCTTGATATTTCTGTTCTTCCGTAATTCCAACAGTTTGCTAATAAATCGTGCTATTTCATTTTCTTTCTGAATAGAAGATTTCCTTAAAATCCTTGAAATCAACCGTGACTACGTCAAAAGTCAAGACGAATCTTTATTTCTCATTTCACCCTTTTTGTGATAGATTCACTCGTACACTTCACATAATCGAATTGTTTTATCTATATTAATCAACAATGATAAAACTCTATTTATTGACTCATATTCGTCATAAAAACAATTTTATTGTTAGCCATGACGACCTCACTCAAATTTCGGGGACGAAATTTCTTTAACGGGTGGGTACTGTAACGACCCGGAAAATTTCGACTAATTTTAAATCAAACTCTCTCGATACGATTTAATATTTTTGACGCGATAAGCAAAGTATGTAATGTTAAAGTCTCAAAAAGTTTGAACTATTTATATATTCAAATGACCTCCGACCATTTCCGATGATTCACGAACAACTATTTGTAAATAAATACATATATAATTAAATGTATATATAAATAATAATTTGGAATATTATTTGAAATATTATATGATTTAATGGTAGGAAATAAATATGTAAAATAATATGCGATGTAATAAAAACTATTATGTTATTAAATATATATATATAGATATTTATGTTTATATATAATAATACTTGTAAATATATAATATTATATTTATTTATTTAAAAAGATATAATTAATATAATTAGTTACTTAGACTTTTTAATTAAGATTGGTTATATATATAGAAAGAGCGAATATTAAAGATAAATGATTTTGAGCTTAATTGGTAAACGTCGATAACACTCGATTGATGTTTTGTTAGCTTTAATATAGATATTGTACATGTTCATGAAGAATTGAAATAAAAGTTGGAGTGTAAATTGATCACGAAGAATCTAGACTTATTAAAAATATTTTTATCCTTTTTAGTTTAAATATTAGTACTCCGTACATATAAATTGGAACAGAAAATAAATAATTATCGAACCCTTTTGATCAGGTTTCAAGCAGTTAATGAGTGGAATAATTAAATATATTTAATCTAAAAATTTGGGATTTTTAGGAGCACTTTTATACATTAGCTGTTTAGCAATGGACACGATATAGTCATTTGGGATAAATCGTCGGTAGAAAGAAAACAAGGATTAGGCGACTAACTAATTGTTTTACTGTGCGTTGTTACTGTTATGGCCATCTCATCCAATAGCATAGATATTATATAAATATATAAAAACGTGTGTACATTAATCTAACCACACCACCACTTAAGTTCTTCTTCCTTCTCATTTGTTTCGGACACAGACAACATCCACTGGCCGCCACAACCTCACCCATCATCCGCCGCCACCCCAATATCAACCCATAGTGACCATCGGTTATCATTAACCCGTAGCCACCACCATATAAATTCACTACGACAACCATCACCTTCACATCACTACTACTATATTCTTGTTTCTATATCCATCGTAAACCACCATTAACAACCTTTAGATCATCATCAACCGTCACCACTCTACATCACCGCCGTAAACCACCATAAACAACCAACTTGACTCCACTATCACCACACCTCACGGCCACCATACAACATACCTTAAACCGCCGCAACCACCTTACTCTCTCTTCTCTCTCTCTCACTTCTATTTCTTGTTAACAACCTTTCCAAAAACCATTTGTTTCTATTGTTCGGTTTCTTTTCTACCACGATCACTAACACCACCAAAACTCACCTGAGTATAGTAGTTCTACAATCGAACCACCACCACGAACCACCCTGGGTCTCGGTTATGATTATTTAATCTTCACCCGAGTCCATCACAACCCACAAACTGCTCGTGATTATGCTTTTATTGCTGTTTAAATTATGAGCTCTCACAAATCATCACCACATACGTACCCAACTGATAATTCTGTTTACCTTTTCATACCCTCACCTTGCAAAACACCGCAACTATTACTGCTACATCTGGGTTTCTTTTTACTTTAAAAGCCGCAAGCAACCACTCCATAAAACACACAAAACCTGCAACTTTTAAATGTTGATTACTGCCGGTTCACTGTTTATGTTTGAACCGTCGCCAACCACTTGTTTCTGTTTTTGGTTCAATTAAATAATGATATGATAATTATGATGTTTAATATGAACGATGATGGTGATAATAATATAAGCGTGGTGATGATGAGATTAACAGATGAACAAGGAAGATGTTGAAAAATGAAAATGATGATTAATGAATAAAGAGGGAGATAAGGTTGCTGCAATAATTGTGTTTATATGTCGATTCCTTTTTGAAGAACATAAGTGTACGGAGTAATGAAAATTATAAACAGACAACATAATAAGTTAAATTTAATCGTTAAGTAAAATAGAAAAGTAGAAGTAGAGGAACGGTTAATGTTGTTGTGGGTTGAGAGAGAGGTCTCAGGTTCGAGTCCCGGCTTCAGTGATTTGCTTTCTTTTTGAGCCTTTAAAGGTAGTATGTTTATTATTATTAGTATTTGTATTTGTATTTGTATTTGTATTATTATTATTATTATTATTATTATTATTATTATTATTATTATTATTATTATTATTATTATTATTATTATTATTGTCATTAAGAATATAGGTATTATTATTATCATTATTAATTCAAATTACAATTTTACTTAAAATTAACATTATTAATAAAATTATCATTTTTATTATTATTATTTTTATCTTTATTATTAGTAAAAATATTATTTTTATCATTACTATTACTAAAAGAACCATTATTTTTGAAATTATCATTTTCGTTGAAAATTACATTTCTATTTTCATTAAAATTATTAGTATTATCAAAGGTATCATTATTATTAGAAATTTTCTTTATTTAAAAATTATTTTTTTATCTAAAATTTTATTATCATTATTATTATATTATTATAACAAATAAATATTTTGTAAATAAAAATATACTTATACAATAATATTACGTATAATTATATATTAAAAATATTAACATTTCTATTATATACATACATACAAAACAAATAAACATATAACATAAGATATATAAATATAAATAAAATATATTAGAATTTAGTACAAATAATATATAAACTACAACACTAAATATATAAATACTATAGAATTATTTGAATTACGATTATATGTATTAATATATATAACTAATATAGGTTGGTGAATCCAAGGTCAACCCTATACTGGTTAAATGACGTCATATGTATTTTTACTACAAAATACAGTATGGTGAGTTTCATTTGCTCCCTTTTTAATTGCTTTTGCAATATATATTTTTGGGCTGAGAATACATGCGCTGCTTTTATAAATGTTTACGAAATAGACACAAGTACTTAAAAATATATTCTACGTTGAGTTGCACCACTGGCATACTTCCCTGTAGCTTGGTAACAACTATTTACATGTGGTATTGTTAACGCGAATCCTGTTGATAGATCTATCGGGCCTGACAACCCCAACCGGACTGGACGACCAGTATTCAACGGTTGCACAGTACTTTGTTTCGGTGACTACACTTGGTACGGTGTAGTGAGATTTCATAATAAAGGGAATATGCGACGTGATTAAATGTTAAGTATGGTTACTAAGTGCTCAACCACTTACAATGCTTTACATACACTTGCGAGTGTATTATGTTTATGATTATGAAATCTTGTGGTCTATTAATATATTGAAATAATTGATACGATAAACCTATGAACTCACCAACCTTTTGGTTGACACTTTTAAGCATGTTTATTCTCAGGTACGAATTAAGTCTTCCGCTGTGCATTTGCTCATTTTAAGGACATTACTTGCAGTCGATCATCACAATGGGACCAAATGTTGATGACTTCATCCAGATGGATTAGGACGGGTCGCTTCAAGGTATGAGAAAATAGAGTGAAGAAATGGTGTTCATTTATAAAAACGTTTTTAGTTTATAAAGAAAGAAAAGGATTCCTAATTTTGTTTTCTTACTAATAATTCATACTACTTGACAAATTCTAGTTACCTCATATCTAGGGCAGTAATAATGTTGATTAGGATGTTGATTTGATGTGTATATACCAATAGTAAATACGTATAGAAGCTGGGTATGATACGGGTACATATACCCTAGATATACGTATAGAAATCTTGAGGAAACGGAACGAGAATTCAAATATAGCTATCTTTTGTGAATATACTTATATTGTTTTATGTATTTAAGTCCTTAAAAAGTGATTAAATACATTATATATACGATACATGTATAAGCATTATAGATTATAAGTATATATATCAAAGAATGTTACGTATAGTTATCGTTTTGAAAACTTAAGTTAGTAGTTTCAAAATATACTTATAACTCATTGTCATTAGTACACAATGAGATGTTAAACCATCCTTAGATCATGTTAAATATATATAAATACATATATATACACAAACATATAATTATCGTATGTTATATAGTTCGTGATATCATCGGTCATATTGGACGGTCAAACGTTGTGTAAAACTCTTTTCAAAAACACAAGTCTCAACAATTTGGATTGCTTATCATGTTGGTATGGTTTAATTTATGTAAATATTAATCTCATAAGTATAATTTGGTCGGAAAATTCCGGGTCATTACAGCATGTTTATTCTCAGGTATGAAAGAAATCTTCCGCTGTGCATTTGCTCATATTAGAGATAATACTTGGAGTCATTCATGACATATTTCAAAAGATGTTGCATTTGAGTCGTCGAGTTCTTCAAGATTATTATTAAGTCAATTATAGTTGGATATATTATGAAATGGTATGCATGCCGTCAACTTTCGATGTAATGAAAGTTTGTCTTTTAAAAATGAATGCAATGTTTGTAAAATGTATCATATAGAGGTCAAGTACCTCGCAATGAAATCAACTATTGTGTCACGTACTTATATTAAGGCTTTCTATTCATAGAGCACGTTATCCTTGTGAAACATTTGACGTTGGTAAAGATGTCATCTTTTGTAAAACATTTGATGTTGGTAAAAACGTTACCTTTTCATGAATGCAAAACTTGTTTTAAAACAGCATATAGTGTTGTAACCATGTAAAGATCCTGTTGTTGATGATCCGTACACGTTGATTTTTTACGGGGCGTCACATTTGGTATCAGAGCATTGATTGTGGGGAATTAGGTTGCATTAGTGTGTCTTAACTGAGTCGAGTAGGATTCTCTAATAGGACTAATCTACAACTTGCTTGTTTACTTGTTTCTGCTTATTACTACTGCATGCTATTGGTTACCTGATACTACTGCTTGACACTACTATCTACTACAGTTTTGTGTACTGCGATAGACTACCTAGATTATTGTTGATGCTGTTGAAGCGCCCCGTTCATATCGATTATAAACGATTCACAATAGTTGATTACATCGCGAGGTATTTGACCTCTATATGATACATTTTACAAACATTGCATTCATTTTTAAAAGACAAACTTTCATTTCATTGAAAGTTGACAAGCATGCATACCATTTTATAATATATCAAACTATCAATGACTTAATAATAATCTTGTTGAACTCAACTACTCGAATGCAAAGTCTTTTGAAATATGTCATGAATGACTCCAAGTAATATCTCTAAAATGAGCAAATGCACAGCGGAAGATTTCTTTAATACCTGAGAATAAACATGCTTTAAAGTGTCAAACAAAAGGTTGGTGAGTTCATAGGTTTATCATAAACAATAAAATTCATCATTTTGATGGACCACAAGATTTAAATGTGCATGGTACAAATGGGCCCGAATCCTATACCCACCTGTAATATACATGCGATATCTTTTAAATGCAGTACACCTTTCTCGTGTATAAAATATCATACACATAACCTGTGTATAAAAATCATTCTCTCGATACATAACATTCACTTTGCTTTCATTGCTTGGCTTGGTAACCGACCTTACATAAAATGCGCATCAATAATATCCCCAAAATAGAACATATCGTCTGTATAATATATAAACCACGAAGTACTAAACACCATGCTCACTAGCTCTTTCGTCTAGTGAACATTCTGGGTAGGGGTGTTAAACCCGGTAGCTACCTTTAGGATTTGCGTGAATTAGGGGCCATACCCATTTCCTAATTCTTAGGTTACCAAGCTATAATAATCAAGGGGAAATATTGACATCAATTAGTGACAATTATAACATCTAACTAATTCAATAATAATCAACAGAACTTCTATCTGTATAATAATTCATTCGAGGAATGTTTTGCTTGTGTCTATCTCGTCAAACATTTATAAAAGCATCTCATGTATTCTCAGTCCAAAAATATAGATTTCAAAGGCATTTAATAAAACAGTTGTAAAAACAGCGCATGTATTCTCAGTCCCAAAAATATATAGAGTAAAAGGGAATAAAATGAACTCACAATACTGTATTTTGTAGTAAAAATACATATGACGACAGTGAACAAGTGTAGGGTTGGCCTCGGATTCACGAACCTCAAAAATGCTTTTAAAAAATTAGATGCCACTAGCCGGGCTCGAACCCGAGACCTCTCGCTCATACACAAACACTCTAAACCATTGGGCTGCTACCCATTTTCTGATTATATTCCTAAACTATATTTACTTAACCCTTTTCAAACTATCTTCATCATCTTCAATAATCCCAATTGACAGAAATCAAACCAAAACATAATAATGAGTTTTGTAGTTTGAATTAGATTGGATATTGACACAGAAACGTTTTGTAGTATTTATTTAATTTAACAGAACGAAAAAAATAAAAATAAAAGAACATAACAGACCTGTTGAACACGGTATAGGACTCAAATTTGATTTCGAAATTTTAATAGGTTTTAGACCACGATTATTGAATGAAAAAGGTTCAAAATCATTGTTAGAAACTTTCTGCATAATCAATTTAACTTAAAACACTCAATTGAATTCGAATTTTGCCAAGAACACAACGTTTGACTTTTGAAATTGAAACTTTGACTCCAAAATTTAGACTCGATATAACGAATTCGAATTGGATACTTTGCAGATAGTTTGAGTGAAAGAATCCTAACAACTCTACATTTACACATTTTAAAATTAAATACGAATTTGAGGTTTTGATTTGATGAGACAAGAACAGAGTACGATGTGGGTATTCTTCGTTTTTCTTCTGTTTAAAATTCGAATTTGAGGCAGAGGATAGTAGTAAGTGATGATGAGTTGAATGGTTTTGATAATGGCATTGAGAAATTGTATGTTTTATAGTCCACTTGTGTCGACAGGATTAATCAATTACAGAAAAAAATAAAGAAAAAATAAAAAAAAACTAGATATTGATTTGTACTGAAATTGATTCTAATTGTGATGGAATTTGATCTTGTAACCAGTTTTAAAGACACAAAACAAAATTTAATACAGTATGAAAGTAACATGAAACAGATTCTGTACTTTTCGGTAACTTATTTTTAATAATAAATAATAATAATAATATTATTAATATTATTAATAATACTAATAATAATTGTATTAATAGTAATTATAATAACAATAAAAAATATTAATGATATAAAAAAATGATAATAATAATATTATTACTGATAATACAAATAATGATTTTTAATGATAAAGGTAATAATAATAACAAATAATAATAAATACTAATTAAGATATAACAAGTTATATGTATCCAATTTCATATCTATATATTTTTATTAGAAATAATAATATTAATATTACAGATATTAATATTAACATTGACATTAATAATAATGGTGAAAGTAATAATAATAATAATATAATAGTTATAGTTATACTTGTACTTAAATTTAATATATTAATATTATGTATTATTATTTATGTTATATTTACTAATTATATAATATATTCTATAATAACATATTTTAAATATTTATTATATGTATATATATATATATATATATATATACATATATTCATTTTAGCAACTTAAATATTTATATATATTACTTTATATAGAATTCATATATATATATATATATATATATATATATATATATATATATATATATATATATATATATATATATATATATATTTACTAATTATATAATATATTCTATAATAACATATTTTAAATATTTATTATATATTATATATATATATATACATATATATATATATATATACATATATATATATACATATATTCATTTTAGCAACTTAAATATTTATATATATATTACTTTATATAGAATTCATATATATATATATATATATATATATATATATATATATATATATATATATATATATATTAATAACAACTTAATAATTTTATATATTATTTTATATTTTTAATTCAAATGATTACAGTGTACTTTAAAATATTATATATACACTTATATTTATATTTATATATTTACATATACATATATATATATATATATATATATATATATATATATATATATATATATATACATATTTATTTACACACAATTGTTCGTGAATCGTCGAAATTTGTCGAAGGTCAAATGAATATATGAAACAGTTCAAGATTTTGAGACTCAACCTAACACACTTTGCTTATCGTGTCAAAATCATATAAAGATTAAGTTTAAATTTGGTCAGAAATTTTCGGGTCGTCACAGTACCTACCCGTTAAAGAATTTTTGTCCCAAAATTTGAATGTGGTTGTCATGGCTAACAATAAAAATGTTTTCATGACGAATATGTGTTGATAAATAGAGTTTCATCATCACTGAGTAATATGGATAATATTCGATCACTCGAAGCATACGAGTGAAGCTATCATAAAAGAGTGAAATGAAGTGAGTAGAGGTTCGTCTTGACTTTTGACGTGCTCATTGTTGAATTCCGAATTCAAGGGATTTAAAGAAATCTTTGAGATCTAAATAAAATCTGATTCTTCGGGAGTTAAGGAAATTAGGATCTTTTTAATTAAAAGCGATCATCTGTCTCAATTGCTCTGTCTGGTATTTCCACTATAAATGAACCTCTTTCGTTCCATTATTTTCACAACTCTCATCTTTTATACTTCAATTCATATTTCCAAAACATTTGTCAAATTATCAGAAATCACTGAAAAAGATAGAACTATTAATAAAAATATGTTGTTGATATGTTTAGAGATTAGGTAGAATGTAAGAGTCGTGTAATATGGCACATGATGACGGTATGGTCTGTGAATCATTATGTTTCATTAGAAACTCAACATGACTTACTGTAATATAATCACGTTGATCAAGTGTCATTATATTATACTAACTCATGCTTCAGTTTGTAACATCCCGCCTTTTTCTGTTTACCTGCCGTTATACTATTTAAAGTCCGTTATATAATTATAACATCCTCCGTTAATACGTGTTTTAAAATATCTCATTTAGGTAATTCACGCACCCGATTCAAACTCGAGGGACTAGACTTGCTAAATGACTAAAGATGTTACTAGGTCAAATGGTCAAACCATCACCCCTTCCACTCATTCACCTCCTCACTCTTTTACTACTTCCACTTTATTCTCTCAAACACCAAATCAAAGATTCATCATCTATTCAAGATCTAGCAAGCATCAACTCAAACAAATTACATATTTGGAATCCTTGCATCTTCCTCTTCGAATCCATACCAACTTTATTGCATTTGGGTAACTTTCTAAAAATACTAGATTTTATGTTTTTGATGTTTTTAACTTATAAAAGCATTAATTAGTGTCTATGTCTCAAGTCTAACATGAATATGTGATTTATATGCTCGATCTTGTTATTTTAAGTAACTAGCATGAATTTGAAATTTGGTGTGTTTGATCTTGTGATTTGTTTGCCTAAATGTTGTTAGATGTTAAAAGTGCATGCATTAAATGTGTTACTAGCATCACTAGCTTTAATTTGATGTGTAGGTTGACTTAGAAGGACTCCATAAACATAATTGCTCAATTTATGATTTTGAGTTAGGGTTTGATAGAAGTAAAATGGATTTTTGATGCGTTGAATGCTTTGCAATGTGTTTTGTAAGTGTTTAGTTGTATTGTATGCATAATTTCCTACGAAACAGCGTATCATATGTGTGCATTTAATTCCCGAATCATAAATGTGCATTTATGAATTTGAAGCATTAATGATGAGCATTAATTGATCATTCAATTTGGAAATTCGATTATTGCAAATGATAATTTTGATTGATAAAATGTGTTTAGTTGTATTCCTCGTCAAATTACCTTTCCAACGGTATAAGATACGTGCCTTGAATGTTTACGGTTCGTTAAATGTGTTTGAATAAAATTTGGTTTGGGACTTAGACTTTTGAAACGAGCCAGGCACCAGCTCTAGTTGATTGCCGCGGCGCGGCCATGCCATGTCGCGGCGCGACATAAGTCGTGTTCAATGGCTGATCACCATGACACTTTTACGAAAAATGTTTGCTATGCTACGCACCTCCGATTCACATGTAACTTGTTCTAACATGCTTATATATGATTAAAAACCTCAGAAAAATAGTTCGGGACCCAACCCGAATGTGTTGACTTTTTTGTTGACTTTGACTTGACCAAAGTTGACTTTTGTCCAAACTTAACCAATGCTTGTTTAAACCGTTCTAATCTTCTTGCATACTTGATTCTTGCATGAAAGTTGACAACTTGACTCACATGCTTTATAATCGAGTCGTAATGAGCCATAGGACTAATTGAATACTTTGACCAACCGTGTTTACCGATATTGATACGAACCTATTTGTTTAGGTCAAGACTTGCATTCGTTCTTGCACACGTGATGTGTGCGAGGTGTAGTACGAAATAGATTATATTTTACTACGAAATACTTATTAAATACGATACAATTTTACACAAGTTATTTATTTATTTATTGAATGGATATACCTAAACTTTGCTACAACACTTATAGGCAGTGTACCTAATCGTAGAGTAGTGTGGTTTTTAGTAAGTCCGGTTCTGATGTGCGTAGAGGTGTATATGAAATAGTTATATATTTACTACAAAATACTATTAAATACGATACAATTTTACACAAGTTATTTATTTATTTATAGAGTGGATATACCTAAACCTTGCTACAATACTTATAGGCAGTGTACCTAATCGTACAGTAGTGTGGTTTTTAGTAAGTCCGGTTCATTCCACAGGGAGCTAGCCAAGTTTAACGCTATATTTTTAAAACTAAATTTGTATATATATAAATATATATATATATATATATATATATATATATATATATATATATATATATAAGTAGTATTATTATTATAAAAGGGGGTTTTTACCGTTTAATGACCGGTTTGTCGATTTTAAAACTTTAGTCGCAGTTAAAACCTAATGTAAAATATTAAAAATAAAAATAACTTAATTTAAAGCGTAAAGTAAATGACAATAATTAAAGTGCGATAAATTAAAATGCGATAAATAAAATGACAATAAATAAAATTGCGATAATTAAAAGTGCAATTAAATAAAAAAACAGAAAATAAAAGTGCGATGAAATATGAAATAAAGGAATTATGCTTATTTAAACTTCCGTAATCATGATGTTCGACATGTTGATTTTAGTTTATTACCATGGGTTAATTGTCCTTTGTCCTGGATTATTCAATATGTCTATCTGATTTTTGTCCCTAACAGTCCATCAGTCATAAATATAAAGTGCGAGTATCCTCGTCAAATTATTCTTATATTCGAAGTCAAATATTCTAACTAATTGGGGACTTAAACTATAATTACACCAATTTTCCTTGTATGTAATTCACCCCTGTTTTAATAAGTCTATTAACTATTAATCCATTCCCGTGTCCGGTTAAATGAACGATTATTGGTACTTATAAATATCCCGCCCATCGTGTCCGATCGAGTGTATGTGGTTATTTATAATTACGTCCAATTGTAAATCTTTATATTAAATTAACTAACTATCATTCAATTAAACAAATATAAAGCCCATTAATAGCCCATAGTCTAATTTCCACAAGTGTCATTCTTTTGTCCAAACCCCAATTATGGTACAAAACCCAATTACCATATCTTTAATATTTAGCCCAACATCATGATTACTTCAATTTAAATAAGCATAATAATAGCTATGAGACATTAATTTAAAAAGGTTGAACATAACTTACAATGATTAATAATAGCGTAGCGTTACACGGACATAATTTCGACTTACACACTTACAACATTCGCTAACATACCCTTATTATTATTAAATTAAGATTAAAATTAACATTATAATATATATATATATATAAATATATATATATATATATATATATATATATATATATATATATATATATATATATATATATATATATATATATATATATATCGTAAGAGTGAGAGATAGATTAGAGAAAGATGTAGATATTCGGCCGAAAACTGCGAAATATATAGGATGTCAGCTGATACTGTTCACCATGTGATCGCATGGATTTTGCACTTCCAGGCCATGCTATCGCATGGCCTTCTTTTACAGCTCACATGCTTTTGTTTGTTTATTTGCCGACGGTTTATATATATAATATAATATATATATAATTTTAAGAATTATTTATATATTATATTATATTTATGTGCATAGTTGACTTGTAATTTTTAGTCCGTTGCGTCGAGCGTTGAGAGTTGACTCTGGTCCTGGTTCTAGTTTTTCGAACGTCCTTGCGTACTATTTAATATCTTGTACTTTACGTTTTGCGTCTTGTACTCTTGTAATTTTGAGACGTTTTCATCAATAATTTGTACCACTTTGATTGTACTTTGTACTTTTGAGCTTTTTGGTCGTTTGCGTCTTCAATTCGTTGAATCTGTCTTTCGTCTTCACCTTTTATTATTTAAACGAATATCACTTGTAAATAGAACAATTGCAACTAAAAGCTTGTCTTTCTTGAGGGATAATGCTATGAAATATATGTTCGTTTTTAGCATTATCAAATATTCCCACACTTGAGCGTTGCTTGTCCTCAAGCAATATAGTCTTGAAATAAAAATACTAGAATCACTTCTTTATTCTTCACACTTTGTACATCAGTGATTTTTATACGGCGGTATAAACAATGGTAGTAACGATGTGGTTTACAGTCCCACATGACTATGAAAATTTAGATCCTTTAGGAAATTGAATCTTTATAAAAACATTTGATCTTTTGAAAATTCAATCTAGCTTTTACCCTAGATAAGTTTTCCGGAATAACCCTTCACCGGTGTTTGTAAATTGTTTTTGTGGGTTTTGTGGGTTTCAGATTTGAAAATTTTAGCTCAAAACTTGCGATTTTGTGTCACCCACTTGCTAACCTTGTATTAGGAAAGCAACAAATCCAGTATACTTGTTCCGTATATTACCTTTCGGTAAACTACCGTCCGGTTGTAAAGGAAAGCGTTGAACAAGCAACTGTTAAGGCAATGTCCCGTGACATGTTTTTAATTATGGTCTATATCGTGTCGGATGCAATTACTATCCTTTGTAGGAGCAATAGTAAAGATCACCCTATAGTTTTTCGGTCTGGCACAAGGTCCTGTCTTTGACCATGCTATGCAACCACCGTTCTTACGGTTGACACCCGATTTGGTTCAGGTGACCTAATGAATTCCAGGTGAATTTCTAGAATTTTACGTTCAATGGTAATGAACGCATTGAAAATGGGGTTTTCAGAAAACAAATCGGTTTGTAATTTGATCAAAATATTTTCTCGTTCAAGCTCGAGTTTAGATATCATCGAATTCCATGCGTTTGTAATTCTCAATCTTTAAGGTCAATCTCAAGGATTGAGTAATATCAGGCTTAAAAGCTGATTTTTGATTTTTAAGGAGATTATCCTTTCTGGGGATATGATTCATTAGTCTTATAAGCTAATTTGCACGGTGCCCCCCATTGTACGAGACAGATCATATCATGGTTAGGATAAGTCTGACCACTTGGCGACCCTGTTTGATGTTGAGGTCCGTGGATTTTCTGCTGATTTTAGAGATGACTTTTCTAGATTTTTCGTCAACCTACAGCTGGTCTGGACGACAACTTCCTGACCTAAATCAAGAAGCGCGTGTCTTTTTCGGAAGACTTTACTTCCTTTTAATGATGGAATTGATTCATCGTGTAGATCCATATTTCTTTCAAATATATTACAATTTACTGGGTAAAACGGTTAATTTTGTCCAAAACAAAAGTATCTTCAATTATTTGTACAAAAATATGTGATATATGTTTTAAATAACTTGGTAAATTTTTCCCACACTTGGCTTTTATTTTCCTTTCTTTGCCTTTTTATTGTCCTCTATTCCTTTTTATTGTTTCTCAATTTATGTCCTTTCCGAGGTAAAAATAATTTCGGTGTTAACACCTAGTTTTATCGTTCATAAATTTGTATAAACATGATTTTGAATTCATTTATTTGAAAATTTTGAAAAATTTTACTAGAATTGGGTAGTCAGTATATAAGACTAGGGCTGTTCTTTATTATCAGAGAGCACTAGATTCTAATACAACTACTGCGTTACTAGTATTTTTAATGATAACCAAGTGTTTAAGTTAAAAAATTTTAAAAATTCGAAAGAATTTAACCCCTTCCCACACTTAAGATCTTGCAATGCCCTCATTTGCAAGAAATCAGTAACAATTTAAATTATTGAGGGTGATTAGCGTAGAAAAATGATTAAATTTTACCAAAATTTCCAAACATATTGGCGTTTGTTTGTTGAATGATAAATGGTGCACATCATTTGTTCATTCCATCTTGTTGTTACATCACATTTGTTTTTTGTTTTGTCGTCAAAATTAGTAGCTTTTGCTGAACTTAATGCCAGTCTTTGAAAATGCGCTGTTTTACCCTGTTGTGTACAATTGACAATATACATACATACAAATAATAACATGCATGGTAATTTGAAATGGGACTTAACATCCCACTTTCAAATCAAATATGAAATATTAGTACAACATACTAAAAATATTAAACATTACATTAAAAGTATCACAATTTTATATGTTTAAACATAAATAAATAAAAATAATAAAAAGATAAAAATCATAGAAATCACCAACGGGAACTATATCAATCTGGATAGGGGTTCTAGTTCATGTCGTCGGGCGGGTTTCATGGTTGGTTATAGGTGTACTGATAGGCCTGGTTAGGGTCGTAGAGAGTAAATGGTGGTCGCATATCGGGCTGGTGTGGAGGATAGTAAGCAGGTCGGGTCGGTACGTAGTTATCTTGAGGTGATAGCTGGCTCATGATCTGATGCTGATGATAGTGCCATCTATCATGCTGTCGTTGCCTAGAATGCTCGTACACATTCGCAGCTTGCCACTGCTCGTACCGACTATGTTTATCCTGGTTTGTCATTTCTACCTCATCTATACGCTGGTAGACGTCAGTCATAGCCTCCCTTATGACATCTCTAATGTCATCTGCTTCCTCTATTTCCTCATCTGAACCTCTCTCTACCTGTGGATGATTACCATCATATGGTACTGCCTGATTGCGTCTGCTCTTTAATACCTTAGCACCCTGATAGACCTTCAATCCTAAAGTATCATCTTGTTCCCTACATACCATAAGTAG
This sequence comes from Rutidosis leptorrhynchoides, assembly GCF_046630445.1. Taxonomy (NCBI): domain Eukaryota; kingdom Viridiplantae; phylum Streptophyta; class Magnoliopsida; order Asterales; family Asteraceae; genus Rutidosis; species Rutidosis leptorrhynchoides. The sequence goes on from NC_092333.1 coordinate 175,299,596, forward strand.
ACCCCCTTGATCCCTATCTACACCCAAATACTCTCCAATGAGAGTAATAAAAATACCTCCTCCTATTACTCCCCCGTCCTGTATTCCTGCTACCATTTTGGGCAGATAAAAACCAACACAGTATGGGATATTAACAAAGCTTCTATTGTTTCGAATACACTTAAGGTAAAATAAGTCATGTAAGGTCATCTTCTCCTTGTTTTTACCTCTTTGTGTAATCGAATTAGCTAAAAATCTACGTATAATACGTAGCTCTGCTTTGTTAACATCTAAATAGGAGTGTCTTCCTCCCAGAGTAAAAACATTATAATTTGACATACGCCTCCAGACGGCGTCCGCGTCAAAATTCCTATCTACCCTTTCACCATGATAAATCAAATTCATACAATCAGGTAGTAGTAATTCACCAGGAGTGTAAATCTGTAAAGCCCTAGCCATATCCTGCATGGACATCCTATACATCCCTACGGCCAAGTATAAATCTAAGAAAACTTCTATCATCTAACCTAACTACATCCGCATTTAACGCTATAGTACTCATAAGCTCAACACACCATTCCTTATATACAGGCCTACGAATGGTGAATAAACGTTCCCAATCGGGAAAAGAAGAGCCGTCATACCTTTGGATCAGATGCAGTCTAACTGAGTTAACTAGTTGGACCCTTTCCAAAGGCTACCAATCGATTACCCTCGACACTTCTACATTTTTCGTTACTAGTTTGAATTTGTTACCTTGATATGTTGGGTAATCTCTCTAGCTTCAATCAAATCTCAAATTGGCATGCAACTGTGCTTCATGAATCGTTGGGTGTTCTACTATCGGATGAATCGAAAATATTACGTAGGCATTAACATATTCTAGTTGCGGATCATAATATGGTACGTGTTGATCAGGTTGTTGTTGTTCCTGTTGTTGCTCCTGTTCAGGTTCTGGTTCATATTGTGGCTCATATTGCGGCTCATATTGCATTTCTGGTTGCGGTTCCGGAGCAGGTTGCCTAGATGATGATGATGCACCATCAGTATCAGTATTTTTCTGCAAAACACATTAAACACAAAATTTGTGCATCCAAATATGCATTAGTGTTAGCAAAATAACAACTTGAAACAATTACAATAACATGTTTAATCAAAATTAACCTATACACATTTTCACAATTTTAACAATTCTGCACTTTTTCAAATAAGCTTATATGAAAATGTTTACAAAGTTCATAAGCATTCAACTCAAATAACATGTCAAAATAACCATTACTAGCAATTAAACAAGTGTCAAATGGCATTTATATCAAATTAATCAAATTTATGAATTTTAGACCTAAAAAGTCTACTTTAATTCTCAAAAATCATGTTTAGGATCAAAGTTTGGATCATTTAGCTACCTAAACATGTTACACTACTTAATTTAGCAATAATTCATGACAAAAATTGGCCATAACCTGTTTATATCAAAAAGCCCCAAATTGCTCAAGAACACAAACCCTAGATTTCTAAATTTTTTAAAGTTTTTGGCTTCAAATCATGTTAAATAGCATCAATCTAGGTTATACATGCATAATATACTAACAATTTAACTCTAATTACACTAGAAATTAACAAAATCAAATTAGGTAAAATATTGGTAATTATCACAAAAACTAAGAAATTTAAGAGTTTAGTGGTGTAATTTTTACCTTCTTGCTAAAAAATCCGAACCTAGGCATGATTAGACCGGATTGTAGGACCAAATTTGGTTGAATTTGGTAAAAAAAAATGGCAATTTTAGAGTGATATGTGTGTGTTTGCTCGTGTATGTGTGTGTGTTATGTTATGAGACAGAACATACTCGCTGGAGTTTATGTTTCTGGCCAGGAATTTGGCCTCATGCGACCGCATGAGGTTTAAGAGGAAACCCCATGCGATCGCATGGGGTCTGTGATTTTTTTTTTATTTTTTTTTTTAAATAAAAACATTTACTTAATAAAACATAAATTAATAAATTTTAAAAATTTGTTTCTTTTTAGGAGTGAGGGCGTTTCGGATCGTTGTCCTAGTCCGCCTCTTGACAAAATTTTAAAATTTGTCACTTTTTAAGCGTCGTTTTAAAAGCAAAGATTTTTGGGTTTTTTTATGGCATACTTTAATTCAATAAGATTAAAAATAATGATAATAAAATTTCTCGTCCCTCCCTTGGGTAAAGCAATTTCGGTTCAACGACCTAGTTTTCAACTCACGACGAATTTTTAGAAATCACATTTTTAACTTAATGAAATAAAGTAAAATTTTGTTTTTAAATTCACACCAAACTTAAATTTAAAATGCATAAAATTAAAAATTCATATTATTAATATTAAAAATTCACACCAAATTTATATTATATTTTTTTTATACATACAAACTTATATTAAAAATATTAATTTTTCAAATATTTACAAACTTAAATATATTGATTTTTAAAAAGTTTACAATATTAATTTAATATTTATATATTAATTTTAAAAATAATGTAAAAATTAAAAATCTTTTTGGTCTTTTTATCCCACTTTAATCAATCAAATATTATCAAAAATATACGCCCCTCTTTTCGGTAAAGTAATTTTGGTTCCATAACATAGTTATACTCCTGACGAATTTCTGAAATATTTTGGGTTGATTGATGAAAGATATTTATACCTTAAGAATAAACGGTAAATTTCGCAGTGATATAATAAATTTTTGTATGATATCAATAATTTCGGTTACGCATACCTAATTTTATTGAATACCAATTTAATACTTTATAGTGAACGATTCAGCGTTTATTATCAAAAGGTTAAAAGAAAGAAAAATAAAAATAAAAACTGTACATACTTACTTGTGAGATAGAATTCTCAGAGACCTGCTTTAGCCGACTCATAGGAGAGTCGTGTGATTTGATTTTCCATAGCTACGTAAGCGTAACCTCGATTCTTCAATATCTTTTCTTCTAAACATATAAACGGTCCTTCTCTGCATAGAGTAACAAATTCGGTATTTGAATATGTTTGATTATTTGAACATTTACCTTCGTGTGACCATTTTTTGCATTTATAACATCTTTCAAGGTGTCGTGCTCTTTTTTGTTGTTGCGGATTTTGATTTTTCTTTCCCAAAATGTATCTTATGATGATCTTTTCCGAGTTCTTTTCTTACTCCGTCCATTTTGCTTCTTATGAATGATACCAATTCACTCGGATGGGTGTCATTATTACGTTTAGTAATCATAGCATGTAGCATTAGACCATGGTTCAGATCAAATGAATTCTTCATCTCGTAAAACCTAAAATAAAAATAAAAATTCAGAATGGGGGGAGAAGACTAGTTCTTTAGGGTCTGCTAGGGAAAGACCATTCGGATTTCATTCTCAGAAACTACACGAAAACAGAATATCTAGCTCTAACAGAAATATATATTATCCTAAAAAGATTCGAACCTTCCCACACTTAGTTAGCTGTGGTGTCGAAATTGTGATTAACTTCATCTTCAACTTCCATTGGATTATCTATGTAATGTTTAACTCTGTGGCCATTAACCTTAAATTCAACTCCATTTGAATTTATTAACTCTATTTTTCCGTACAGAAAAGCTCTTTTGACTATAAATGGTTCAGACCATCTTAATTTCAATTTTTTCCAGGAAATAGCTTGAATCGTGAATTGAAAAGAAGAACTATGTCTCCTTCTTTAAATTCTTTTGAACTTCTCATTCTTTTATCATGCCATTTCTTCGTTCTTTCCTTATAGATTAACGAATTTTCGTATGCTTCATGTCTTAATTCTTCTAATTCGTTTAGTTGACTTAACCGTAGATGTCCGGCTTCATGTAAATCAAGATTACATGTCTTCAAAGCCCAAAATGCTTTGTGCTCAATTTCTACTGGAAGATGACATGCTTTTCTATAAACGAGTTTAAAAGGTGTGGTTCCAATTGGAGTTTTGTAGGCTGTTCTAAAAGCCCAGAGTGCATCCTCCAATTTCATGGACCATTCCTTCGTATTTGATCATACGGTTTTCTCTAGAATACGTTTTAAAGCTCGGTTGGTATTTTCAACTTGTCTACTTGTTTGTGGATGATAAGCGGTTGAGATTTTATGAGTTACTCCATATCTTTTAAGAACTTTCTCAAGTTGATTATTACAAAAATGAGTACCCCGATCACTTATTAAAGCTTTTGGTGTTCCGAACCTAGCAAAAAGACGTTTTAAGAAGTTGACTACAACTCGTGCATCATTAGTTGGGAGAGCTTGTACTTCTGCCCATTTAGATACATAATCAATGGTAACGAGAATGTAGAGATTATTATGAGATTTTGGAAATGGACCCATAAAGTCAATACCCCAAATGTCAAATACTTCACATACTTGAATGATATTTTGTGGCATTTCATCACGTTGAATTATTTTTCCGGCCCTTTGACATGCATCACATGATTTACAAAGAAGGTGTGCGTCTTTGAAAATTGTAGGCCAATAGAATCCAGCGTCGTAAACTTTTCTTGCTATGAGTTGAGGCCCATAATGCCCTCCTGTTGGTCCTGTGTGACAATGGTTTAAGATTTGACTAGCTTCATCTCCGAATACACATCGGCGTATTATTCCATCGGGACAACTTTTAAATAAATGTGGATCTTTCCAGAAATAGTGTTTTATATCACTAAAGAATTTCTTTCATTTTTGGTACGATAATCCTTTTTCAAGGAATCCACATACTAAATAGTTTGCATAGTCTGCAAACCATGAAATTTCATTATAATCTATCTTCAAAAGATATTCATCAGGAAAGTTATCTTGTATGGCCGATTCATATAGAACTTCTAATTCAGGATTTTCAAGACGAGAAAGATGATCAGCGACGAGATTTTCTGCTCCCTTTTTATCTCGAATTTCAATATCAAACTCTTGTAAGAGTAAGATCCAACGGATTAATCGTGGTTTGGCATCTTGTTTCAAAAATAGGTATCTAAGAGCAGAATGGTCGGTATAGACCACCGTTTTAGCTAGAACGAGATATGAACGAAATTTGTCAAAAGCAAAGACAATAGCAAGGAGTTCTTTTTCAGTAGTTGTGTAATTCGTTTGTGCTCCTTGTAATGTCTTACTAGCATAATAAATAGGTTGAAATCGTTTTTCAATCCTTTGTCCTAAAATGGCTCCCATTGCAAAATCACTTGCATCGCACATAAGTTCAAACGGTAAATTCCAATTTGGAGTTATCATGATAGGCGCATTAGTGAGTTTTTCTTTAAGAATATTAAAAAATTTGATGCATTCATCTGAAAAGATGAATGGAGCATCCTTTTCTAGGAGTTTATTCATAGGAGTGGCAATTTTAGAAAAATCTTTTATGAAACGTCGGTAAAAACCGACATGCCCTAGAAAACTCCTAACTCCTCTAACATTGGTGGGATGTGGAAGTTTAGCAATTACATCTAATTTAGCTCTATCCACTTCAATTCCTTCCTTTGAAATTTTATGACCAAGAATGATACCTTCTTTAACCATGAAATGACATTTCTCCCAATTAAGAACTAGATTTGATTGCTCGCATCTAATAAGAATTCGTTCAAGATTAATTAGAGATGTTTCAAAAGTATCACCGAAGACTGAAAAGTCATCCATGAAAACTTCCATGCATTCTTCTATCATGTCGTGAAAAATCGACATCATGCACCTTTGAAAGATTGCAGGGGCGTTGCAAAGTCCAAATGGCATGCGTTTGTAAGCAAAAGTACCATAAGGGCACGTGAATGTGGTTTTCTCTTGATCCTCGGGTGCTATTTGAATTTGAAAATATCCGAAAAAACCGTCAAGAAAATAATAGTAACTATTTTCGGCTAATCTTTCCAACATTTGATAAATGAAAGGTAAGGGAAAGTGATCTTTTCTGGTGGCGTCATTTAATTTTCTATAATCAATACAAACACGCCATCCTGTTACAGTCCTAGTAGGAATAAGCTCATTTTTCTCATTTGTGATGACAGTCATGCCACCCTTCTTAGGTACACATTGAACTGGGCTTACCCATGGACTATCAGAGATTGGATAAATTAAACCTGCATCTAGCAGTTTAATAATTTCTTTCTTAACAACATCTTGCATATTAGGATTTAGTCTTCGTTGGCGTTGCACATACGTTTTATGACCTTCTTCCATAAGGATTTTATGTGTGCAATACGAAGGACTTATTCCTTTAATATCATGAATTTTCCATGCAATAGCTGGTTTATGAGCTTTTAGCACAGTAATGAGTTGAGATTTTTCATTTTCAGTAAGAGAAGATGATATTATTACATGTAATTCAGTTTCACCATGTAAATAAGCATATTCCAAATGGTTTGGAAGTGGCTTTAACTCTAATGTCGGTGGTTCTTCTATCGATGATTTATATCGATATCTGTCTTCTTCTTTTAGCATTTGAATTTCTTCTGTTGTTGGTTCATATTCATTAACCATGAGTGCAGCTAACATTTCAGCTTCATCAATTGGTTCAGTTCCTTCTCCTAACGAATATTCTCCTATTCCTTGTAATTCTGGAAATTCTTCTAACAATTCTGCATGTGAATCTATAGTTTGAATATAATAACATGTATCAACTGCAGATTGCGGTTGTTGCATGGCTCTATCAACAGAAAAGGTAACACTCTCGTCCTCTATACTTAGGGTCAGTTTCTTACCAAACACATCTATTATTGCTTTAGCCGTGTTTAAGAATGGTCTTCCTAATATGAGAGGAACTTGAGAATCTTCTTCCATGTCCAGAATAACAAAATCTACTGCAAATACTAAAGTACCAACTTTAACTAGCATGTTCTCCATTATCCCTCTAGGATATTTTACTGATCGATCGGCTAGTTGTATGCTTATTCGTGTTGGTTTCAATTCTCCAAGGTCTAGTTTAGCGTATAGTGAATACGACATTAAATTTATACTAGCACCTAAGTCTGCCAATGCTTCTATTGAACTAAGACTACCTAGAAAACATGGGATCGTGAAACTTCCTGGATCTGATAATTTTTCTGGTATCTTATTCAACAGCACTGCAGAACAATTAGCATTCATAGTAACAGCCGAGAGTTCTTCCATTTTCTTTCTATTTGTGATTAGATCTTTCAAGAATTTAGCATACCTAGGCATTCCTGAAATTACATCAATGAAAGGAAGATTTACATTTATCTGTTTAAACATATTCAAGAATTTGGATTGCTCGACTTCAAGTCTCTCTTTTCTCATTTTACTCGGGTAAGGAAGTGGTGGTTGGTATGGTTTAACATAAGGTTTAGCCTTAACTGTGTTATCTTCATTAACCTTTTCAACTACCGGTTCTGTTTCCTTATCTTGTTCAGATTGTGGTTCTTGTGGAGTAGGAATAGAGTCATCAGAAATTACAGGTATTTCAGGTGGTTTAAGTGTAATACCACTTCTTGTGGTAATGGCTTTAGCTGTTTCATTCCGGGGGTTAGCATTTGTATCGCTAGGTAGACTTCCCGGTTTTCTTTCACCTATCAACCTTGCTAGGTTACTTACTTCTTGTTCCAAATTTTGAATAGAAGCTTGCTGATTTCTAAATGCTTGAGCATTTTGTTCATTGGTTTATTTCTGAGATGTGAAAAATTGAGTTTGAGATTCAACTAGCTTTGACATCATATCTTCTAAATTTGGCTTTTTATCATCGGTTTGTGGTGGTTTATTTTGAAAAATAGGTCTTTACTGATTGTAAGGATTGTTGGATACTTGTTGATTGCTAGGACCTTGTTGGTTGTTGTATGGAACATTTCGATTATAATTCTGATTTTGATTGTAGATTAGTCTTGGCGGTTGATAATTATTTTGATAATTATTTCCAGGCCTTTGTTTCATGTATGAAACATTCTCTCTTTGTTCCATTGTTTGTTCAATACTGAGACAATCTTTTGTCAAATGTAGTCCTCCACACTGCTCACAACTAATTCTTATTGAGTGAATATCTTTAGTCATCTTTTCCATTCGTCTCTCGACAGCATCTATCTTTGCAGAAATGGAATCAAAGTTATGGCTAGAATCGGCTCTAGCTGCTTTAGATGATCTAACGATATCTTTTTCTTGATGCCACTCATGTGAGTGGGAAGCAGTGTTATCAATAATTTTGTAAGCTTCAGTTGCGGTTTTCTTCATAATGGAACCACCAGCTGCTATATCGATGTCTTTTCTTGTAGTGATGTAGCATCCTTCGTAGAATATTTGTACTATTTGATAAGTGTCTAAACCATGTTTCGGACATCCTCTCAACAACTTTCCAAATCTTGTCCACGCCTCATATAGTGTTTCATTTGGCTTTTGTGTGAACGTAACTATTTCTCCTTGAAGTCTTACGGCTTTAGATGCCGGAAAGAATTGTTTAAGAAATTTTTCAACTAAAACCTCCCATGTATCAATCGCCCCTTCACGTAACGATTCTAACCAATCTTTGGCTTCTCCCTTTAAAGTCCAGGGAAATAACATGAGATATATCTGTTCATCCTCCACTTCTCTGATTTTAAATAGAGTGCAGATCCTATTAAAGGTACGAAGATGTTCATTTGGATCTTCCTTCGGTGCACCACTAAATTGGCATTGATTAGTTACCATGTGTAGAATTTGTCCTTTAATTTCATAATCTGGCGCATTAATGTCTGGTTGAGTAATTGCTTGACCTTGGCCAGTGCGTTTAGCTCGCATTCGGTCTTCCATACTTAGAAGTTTCAGATTTTCCATGATTGAATTTGTTGAATCTGAATCACTAGAGGATTCTGATTTAATGGTTTGTTCCTCGACCATCTCTGTTTGAATGATTGGTGGTTCCAGAGGAAAGATTAATGGTTCAGGATCTCTGAATTGTCCCTGAATATCCTCCGGATTCTCAATTGTGAGGTCGGGTTCAAAAAATGGATTATCGGAAATTTGAATTGGAGTACTTGGTCGACTTGATGACGATTCTAAAGAAAAATCAATGGCGACAATATTGGTGATAATGCTAAAAACGAACATATATTTCATAGCATTATTCCTCAAGAAAGACAAGCTTTTAGTTGCAATTGTTCTATTTACAAGTGATATTCGTTTAAATAATAAAAGGTGAAGACAAAAGACAGATTCGACGAATTGAAGACGCAAACGACCAAAAAGCTCAAAAGTACAAAAGACAATCAAAAAGGTTCCAATTATTGATAAGAAACGTCTCGAAATTACAAGAGTACAAGATTCAAAACGCAAAGTACAAGATATTAAATTGTACGCAAGGACGTTCGAAAATCCGGAACCGGGACCAGAGTCAACTCTTAACGCTCGACGCAACGGACTAAAAATTACAAGTTAACTATGTATATAAATATAATATAATATATAATTAATTATATTAATTATATATATATTATATATATATTATTAAAACCGTCGGCAGCAAGAAACTCCAAGGGTGTGAGCTGTAAATACATCCTCCGCGACTCGCGGAGTTTGAAGGGGTTTTTGCCGTGAGTCGCGGAGCCCCAATTTTCAACCCTGGCTATAAAGCAAACCGAATTCTGATCAAATTTCATATCTTATTTCATCTCTCTCTCAATATATACGTAATATATATATATAATTTATATTTTAATTTTAATTTTAATTTTAAATCCTAATAATAAGGGTATGTTAGCGAATGTTGTAAGGGTGTAAGTCGAAATTCTGTCCGTGTAACGCTACGCTATTTTTAATCATTGTAAGTTATGTTCAACCTTTTTACATTAATGTCTCGTAGCTAAGTTATTATTATGCTTATTTAAAACGAAGTAATCATGATGTTGGGCTAATTACTAAAATTGGGTAATTGGGCTTTGTACCATAATTGGGGTTTGGACAAAAGAACGACACTTGTGGAAACTAGACTATGGGCTATTAATGGGCTTTATATTTGTTTAACTAAATGAAAGTTTGTTAATGTTAATATAAAGATTTACAATTGGGCGTCCCTATAAATTACCATATACACTCGATCGGACACGATGGGCGGGGTATTTATATGTACGAATAATCGTTCATTTAACCGGACACGGGAATGGATTAATAGCCACTAGAATAATTAAAACAGGGGTGAAATTACATTCAAGGGTAATTGGTGTAATTGTTAACAAAGTAGTAAAACCTTGGTTTACACGCAGTCGATAACCTGGTGTATTCATTAAACAAAGTATTAAAACCTTGTTACAATTCGAATTCCCAATTAGTTGGATTATTTAACTTCGGGTATAATAATAATTTGATGAGGACACTCGCACTTTATATTTATGACTGATGGACTGTTATGGACAAAAACCAGACGGACATATTGAATAATCCAGTACAAAGGACAATTAACCCATGGGCATAAAACTAAAATCAACACGTCAAACATCATGATTACGGAAGTTTAAATAAGCATAATTCTTTTATTTCATATTTAATTTCCTTTATTTTATATTTAATTGCACTTCTAATTATCGCACTTTTATTTATTTTTATCGCACTTTTAATTATCGTACTTTTTAATTATCGCAATTTTATTTTATCGCATTTTTATTATTCGCAATTTCATTATCGTTATTTACTTTACGCTTTAATTTAAGTCTTGTATTTATTTTATATTTTACATTAGGTTTTAACTGCGACTAAAGTTTTAAAATCGACAAACCGGTCATTAAACGGTAAAAACCCCCCTTTATAATAATAATATTACTTATATATATATTTGTATTTTTATAAAAGTAAACTAATATAGCGTTGAGCTTTGTTTAAAGATTTCCCTGTGGAACGAACCGGACTTACTAAAAACTACACTACTGTACGATTAGGTACACTGCCTATAAGTGTTGTAGCAAGGTTTAAGTATATCCATTCTATAAATAAATAAATATCTTGTGTAAAATTGTATCGTATTTAATAGTATTTTCTGCTAAAATTTAATAGTATTTTATACCCCTTAGCTTTAACATCAAGTATTTTTGGCGCCGCTGCCGGGGAAAACTCTTAAAAGCCGGAAGCGCAACGCTAATATAAAAAAAAAAAAAAGATTTTTAGTTACTTTTATTAAAAATTCGCTTTTGTAGAAATACGTTTTAATTATTCAAAAATATAAAAAGAAAAACAAAAATATATGTATTTTTAAGATTTTGTAAATATTTAAGTTTTATAAGTTTCTTTATTTCTATTTTAGTTTATAAAAATATAAGTTTTATTTTAAAATCTTTTATTTATTTAAAAAAAACAGAAAACATAAAATAAAAAAAAAAAAATAAAGAAAAACGCGTAAAAAATTGAAACCTGTCAACTGAATTCTGGATCCCCGCGACTCGCGGGGTTCGACGCTTTAATTGCCGCGACTCGCGGAGGGTTTCTGACAGGCGACAGGAAGCCCTAAACCTGCATTAATTACGGTTAATATTAATTATTATTATTATTTAAACCTAATTATTATTATTATTATTAGTTTTATTTTTATTTTTACTTTTTATTTAATTTATGTATTTAAGTTTAAATTAGTTTTAATTAAATTGTAAAATTAGTAGTTTTATTAAAAAAAAATAATATAAAAATAATATTTTTATAAAAATTGTACTTTTTACAACTTTTTGTATATTTTTATATTTTGTACCTTTTTAATCGTTGTAGCGTAAAATTTGTATTTTTTAGCTCATATTTAATTTTAAACTTAGTTTTTGCTATAGTTATTTTTACTCCTAGATTTTTAGGCTTTGCCATAGAATTCCTTAAGTGCTTTTTCTTTAGACTAAGATTTAGGTGCTTTAGAATTTTGCGACGCCTTTTTAAGTTTTAGTTTCTTTTTAAGTTATTTCCATTTGGGATTTAGTTTTTCCTGTAAGCTTTAATATTTTTAGACACCTTTTACTATGTACCAATTATCATTCCAATTAGTAATTTCAATTTGCGATTATAATTTTAAGTTAGTTGTAGTAATAAGGTTAGGTTAGTTAAGTATTTTTAAGTTTTTATAAGTTTCTTTTATTTTTCCGTCACCTTTTATTTTTCAACCATTTTTTTTCTTTTTCGACCTTTGGCGACGAACTCTTTTTCTCTCTTATTTCTCGCTATTCTAGTTTTTAGGACTTAGAATTTTTTCTACTTCTTATCTAAATTTCTTAAAATTACGAAAATTTATTTTAAGTGGTTAAATTAATAGACATCAAAATTTTCTGGTTCGTAGTAATAGTTGGATTTGTACGTGGACCGGGTTATTGGAGCCAAACAGTCCTCAATTATATTGAGACCAAACGAATCCTGCTCCTCTGCTGCATCTTTTGGCTATTCGAAACGTGGGCAAAATCAGAAAAGTCTATTGATTGGATAACTTATTATAATTTTTCTTTCCTTTTAAAAACTAATAGGATATTCAGTGAATGCACCGAGCAAGACGTTCATCACCTTTTGTACGTTCACCACCTGTAACTAGATCAAGACATTTAGCAAATATAACCGCCGTTGATTTTTCTTTAGAATCGTCATCCAGTAGACCAAGTACTTCAGTTCAAATTTCCGATAATCCATTTTTTGAACCCAACCTCACAATTGAGAATCCAGAGAATATTCAGGAACGGTTCATAGATCCTGAACCATTAAACTTTCCTCCGGAACCACCAATCATTCAAACAGAGATTGTTGAGGAACGAACCATTAAATCAGAATCATCTAGTGATACCGATTCAACAAATTCAATTATGGAGAATCTGGAACCTTTAAGTATGGAAGACCGAATGAGAGCTAAACGCACTGGCCAAGGTCACGCAATTACTCATCCAGACATTAATGCGCCAGATTATGAAATCAAAGGACAAATTCTACACATGGTGACTAATCAATGCCAATTTAGTGGTGCGCCGAAGGAAGATCCAAATGAACATCTACGTACCTTTAATAGGATCTGCACACTATTTAAAATCCGAGAAGTGGAGGATGAACAGATATATCTCATGTTATTTCCCTGGACTTTAAAGGGAGAAGCCAAAGATTGGTTGGAATCGTTACCTGAAGGGGCGATCGATACATGGGACGTTTTAATTGACAAATTTCTTAAACAATTCTTTCCTGCATCTAAAGCCGTAAGACTTCAAGCAGAAATTGTTACGTTCACACAGAAACCAAATGAAACTCTATATGAGGCGTGGACAAGATATGGAAAGTTATTAAGAGGATGTCCGCAACATGGTTTAGACACCTATCAAATAGTACAAATATTCTACCGAGGATGCGACATCACTACAAGAAAAGACATAGATATAGCAGCTGGTGGTTCTATTATGAAGAAAACCGAAACTGATGCTTACAAAATTATTGATAATACTGCTTCCCACTCGCATGAGTGGCACCAAGAAAAAGACATCATTAGATCATCTAAAGCAGCTAGAGCCGATTCTAGCCATGACTTAGATTCCATTTCCGCAAAGATAGATGCTTTCGAGAGACGAATGGAAAAGATGACTAAAGATATTCATGCTATACGAATTAGTTGTGAGCAGTGTGGAGGACCACATTTGACAAAAGATTGTCTAAGTATTGAATTAACAATGGAACAAAGAGAGAATATTTCATACATAAACCAAAGGCCTGGAAATAATTATCAGAATAATTATCAACCGCCAAGACCGATTTACAATCAAAACCAGAATTATAACCGAAATATTCCATACAACAACCAACAAGGTCCTAGCAATCAACAAGTATCCAATAATACTTACAATCAGCAAAGACCTAATTTTCAAAACAAACCACCACAACAAATCGATGATAAAAAGCCGAATTTAGAAGATATGATGACGAAGCTAGTTGAAACTCAAACGCAGTTTTTCACATCTCAAAAACAAACCAATGAACAAAATGCTCAAGCATTTAGAAATCAACAAGCTTCTATTCAAAATCTGGAACAAGAAGTAAGTAACCTAGCAAGGTTAATAGGTGAAAGAAAACCGGGAAGTTTACCGAGTGATACAAATGCTAACCCCCGGAATGAAACAGCTAAAGCTATTACCACAAGAAGTGGTACAACACTTAAACCACCTGAAATACCTGTAACTTCTGATGAAACAATTCCTACTCCACAAGAACCACAACCTGATCAAGATAAGGAAAAAGAACCGGTAGTTGAAAAGGTTAATGAAGATAACACAGTTAAGGATAAACCTTATGTTAAACCATACCAACCACCACTTCCTTACCCGAGTAAGATGAAGAAAGAAAAACTTGAAGCCGAGCAATCCAAATTCTTGGATATGTTTAAACAGATAAATGTAAATCTTCCTTTCATTGATGTGATTTCAGGAATGCCAAGATATGCTAAATTCTTGAAAGATCTAATCTCAAATAGAAAGAAAATGGAAGAACTCTCGGCTGTTACTATGAATGCTAATTGTTCAGCAGTGCTGTTGAATAAGATACCAGAAAAACTATCTGATCCAGGAAGTTTCACAATTCCATGTTTTCTGGGTAGTCTTAGTTCAATAGAAGCATTGGCAGACTTAGGTGCTAGTATAAATCTAATGCCGTATTCACTATACGCTAAACTAGACCTTGGAGAATTGAAACCAACCAGAATAAGCATACAACTAGCCGATAGATCAATAAAATATCCTAGAGGGATAATGGAGAACATGCTAGTTAAAGTTGGTACTTTAGTATTTCCAGTAGATTTTGTTGTTTTGGACATGGAAGGAGATTCTCAAGTTCCTCTCATATTAGGAAGACCATTCTTAAACACGGCTAAAGCAATGATAGACGTGTTCGGTAAGAAACTGACCCTAAGTATAGAGGATGAGAGTGTTACCTTTTCAGTTGATAGAGCAATGCAACAGCCACAATCTGCAGATGATACATGTTATTATATTCAAACTATAGATGCACATGCAGAATTATTAGAAGAATTTCCAGAATTACAAGGAACAGGAGAATGTTCTTTAGGAGAAGGTAATGAACCAATTGATGAAGCTGAAATGTTAGCTACACTTATAGCTAATGGATATGAACCAACAACAGAAGAAATTCAAATGCTAAAAGAAGAAGACAGATATCGATATAAATCATCGATAGAAGAACCTCCGAAATTAGAGTTAAAGCCACTTCCAAACCATTTGGAATAGGCTTATTTACATGGTGAATCTGAATTACCTGTAATAATATCGTCTTCTCTTACTGAAAATGAGAAATCACAACTCATTTCTGTGTTGAAAGCTCATAAACCAGCCATTGCATGGAAGATTCATGATATTAAAGGAATAAGTCCTTCGTATTGCACACATAAAATCCTTATGGAAGAAGGTCATAAAACGTATGTGAAACGCCAACGAAGACTAAATCCTAATATGCAAGATGTTGTTAAGAAAGAGATTATTAAACTGCTAGATGCAGGTTTGATATATCCAATCTCTGATAGTCCATGGGTAAGCCCAGTTCAATGCGTACCTAAGAAGGGTGGCATGACTGTCATTACAAATGAGAAAAATGAGCTTATTCCTACTAGGACTGTAACAGGATGGCGTGTATGTATTGATTATAGAAAATTAAATGACGCCACCAGAAAAGATCACTTTCCCTTACCTTTCATAGATCAAATGTTGGAAAGATTAGCCGGAAATAGTTACTATTGTTTTCTAGATGGATTTTCCGGATATTTTCAAATTCCAATAGCACCCGAAGATCAAGAGAAAACCACATTTACGTGCCCTTATGGTACTTTTGCTTACAAACGCATGCCATTTGGACTTTGCAACGCCCCTGCAACCTTTCAAAGGTGCATGATGGCGATTTTTCACGACATGATAGAAGAATGCATGGAAGTATTCATGGATGACTTTTCAGTCTTCGGTGATACATTTAAATCATGTCTAGTTAATCTGGAACGAATGCTAATTAGATGCGAAAAATCAAATCTAGTACTTAATTGGGAGAAATGCCATTTCATGGTTAAAGAAGGCATCGTTCTTGGACATAAAATTTCAAAAGAAGGAATTGAAGTGGATAGAGCTAAAGTAGATGTAATTGCTAAACTTCCACATCCCACAAATGTTAGAGGAGTTAGGAGTTTTCTAGGGCATGCCGGTTTTTACCGACGTTTCATAAAAGATTTTTCTAAAATTGCCACTCCTATGAATAAACTCCTAGAAAAGGATGCGCCATTCATCTTTTCAGATGAGTGTATCAAATCTTTTAATATTCTTAAAGAAAAACTCACTAATGCACCGATCATGATAACACCAAATTGGAATCTACCATTTGAACTAATGTGCGATGCAAGTGATTTTGCAATGGGAGCCGTTTTAGGACAAAGGATTGAAAAAAGATTTCAACCTATATATTATGCTAGTAAGACGTTACAAGGAGCACAAACAAACTATACAACTACTGAAAAAGAACTCCTTGCTATTGTCTTTGCTTTTGACAAATTTCGATCATATCTCGTTCTAGCAAAAACGGTGGTCTATACCGACCATTCTGCTCTTAGATACCTATTTTCAAAACAAGATGCTAAACCAAGATTAATCCGTTGGATCTTACTCTTACAAGAGTTTGATATTAAAATCCGAGATAAAAGAGGAGCAGAAAATCTCGCCGCTGATCATCTTTCTCGTCTTGAAAATCCCGAATTAGAAGTTCTAAATGAATCAGCCATACAAGACAACTTTCCTGATGAATATCTATTGAAGATAGATTATAAAGAAATTCCATGGTTTGCAGACTATGCAAACTACTTAGTTTGTGGATTCCTTGAAAAAGGATTATCGTACCAAAGACGAAAGAAATTCTTCAGTGATATAAAACACTATTTCTGGGAAGATCCACATCTGTTTAAAAGTTGTCCCGATGGAATAATACGCCGATGTGTATTTGGAGATGAAGCTAGTAAAATTTTAAACCATTGTCACACAGGACCAACAGGAGGGCATTATGGGCCTCAACTAACAGCAAGAAAAGTTTATGAAGCTGGATTCTATTGGCCTACAATTTACAAAGACGCACACCTTCTTTACAAATCCTGTGATGCTTGTCAAAGGGCCGGAAAAATAAGTCAACGTGATGAAATGCCACAAAATGTCATCCAAGTATGTGAAGTATTTGACATTTGGGGTATTGACTTTATGGGTCCATTTCCAAAATCTCATAATAATCTATATATACTCGTAGCCATTGATTATGTATCTAAATGGGCGGAAGCACAAGCTCTCCCAACTAACGATGTACGAGTTGTAGTCAACTTTTTAAAACGTCTTTTTGCAAGGTTTGGAACACCGAAAGCTTTAATAAGTGATCGGGGTACTCATTTCTGTAATAATCAACTTGAGAAAGTTCTTAAAAGATATGGAGTAACTCATAAAATCTCCACCGCATATCATCCACAAACAAGTGGAAAAGTTGAAAATACCAACCGAGCTTTAAAACGTATTCTAGAGAAAACCGTAGGATCAAATCCGAAGGAATGGTCCATTAAATTGGAGGATGCACTCTGGGCTTTTAGAACAGCCTACAAAACTCCAATTGGAACCACACCTTTTAGACTTGTTTATGGAAAAGCATGTCATCTTCCAGTAGAAATTGAACAAAAGCATTTTGGGCTTTGAAAACATGTAATCTTGATTTACATGAAGCTGGACGTCTACGATTAAGTCAACTAAACGAATTAGAAGAATTAAGACATGAAGCATACGAAAATTCGTTAATCTATAAAGAAAGAACGAAGAAATGGCATGATAAAAGAATCAGAAGTTCAAAGGAATTTAAAGAAGGAGACAGAGTTCTTCTTTTCAATTCACGATTCAAGCTATTTCCTGGAAAATTGAAATCAAGATGGTCTGGACCATTCATAGTCAAAAGAGTTTTCCCATACGGAACGATAGAATTGATAAATTCAAATGGGATTGAATTTAAAGTTAATGGTCACAGAGTTAAACATTACATACATGATCCGATGGAAGTCGACAACGAAGTTAATCACAATTTCGACACCACAGCTAACTAAGTGTGGGGAGAATCAAGTCTTTAAAGGATAATATGTATTTCTGTTAGAGTTAGATTGTCTGTTTTCATGTAGTTCTCGAAAATGGAACACGTATGGTCTTTCCCTAGCAGACCCTAAAGAACTAGTCTTCTCCCCCCATTCTGAATCTTTATTTTTTTTAGGTTTTTACAAAATGAAGACTGCCTGTGAACTAAACCATGGTCTAATGCTACACGCTTTGATCACTAAACGTAATAATGACATACTACCGAGTGAATTAGTATCAGTAATCAGAGAAAGAATGGACGGAGTTAGAAAAGGATCCAGATGCGAAGATAATAAGTTACAATTTGGTAAAGGAAAATCAAAATCTGCAGCGAAAAGAAGAGCACGACACCTAGAACGATGTCACAAATGCGGAAAATGGTCACATGGAGGTAAATGTTCAAATAATCAAACCTATTCAAATACCGAATTTGTTACTTTATGCAGAGACGGACCGTTCATATGTTTAGAAGAAAAGACAATGAATGCTCGAGGATACGCCTATGCAGCCATGGAAAACCAATTAAACCGACTATCTTATGAATATAATAGATCATATAACTAAGAAATCTATTTCACAGGTATGTCTGTACAGTTTTTATTTTTATTTTTATTTTTAACCTTTTGATAATAAACGCTAATTTGTTCGCTAAAAAGTATTAAATTGGTATTGAATAAAATTAGGTTTGGCGACCGAAATTATTGATATCATTCAAAAATTTATTACATCACTGCGAAATTTAACGTTTATTCTTAAGGTATAAATATCTTTAATCAATCAACCCAAAATATTTCAAAAATTCGTCATGAGTTAAATTAGGTCTTGGAACCGAAATTACTTTACCGAAAAGAGGGGCGCATATTTTTGATAATATTTGATTGATTAAAGTGGGATAAAAAGACAAAAAGATTTTTAATTTTATTTTTACCATGTTTTTAATCTTAATATTTAAATCTTAAATTAATATTGTAAACTCTGTAAAAACAATATATTTAAAATTGTAAATATTTAAAAAATTAATATAAGTTTGATATGAATTTATGAATTTTTAAATTAAGTTTGGTGTGAATTTTTAATTTTTAAAATATAAATTTTAATTTTATGCATTTCAAATTTTAAGTTTGGTGTGAATTTTTAATTTTTAATTTTGAATTTAATATTTAAGTTGTGTGAATTTTAAAAAAAAAAAAAAATTTACTTTATCTCATTAAGTTAAGAATATGATTTTTAAAATTCGTCGTAAGTTGAAGACTAGGTCTTTGAACCGAAATTGCTTTACCCGAGGGAGGGACGAGAACTTTTATTATCATTATTTTTAATCTTATTGATTTAAAGTATGCCAAAAAAATTAAAAAACCCAAAAATCTTAGCTTTTAAAACAATCGCTACTAAAAGACAAATTTTAAAATTTTGTCGAGGGACGGACTAGGACATCGATCCGAAACGACCTCGTCCTAAATAACAAGGGAAACAAAATTTTAAAATTAATTACTTAATTGTTTTAATAAGTTAATGATTATAAAAAAAAAAAAAAAAAAGAGAGCAAACTCCGCGAGTCGCGGAGTTTGAAGTGAAAAACCTCCGCGACTCGCGGAGGGACCAAAACCCAGAAAAAAAATAAAAATAGCTGAACGATCAGTATACTCAAAAACACAAAAACACCCCAAAATAACAGCGAAAAAGAACCCGAAAAAACCCGAAAATCACCCCCAAAAATCTCAATTTTTAACCGTTAATCACCAAATTTTTTGCTAAAATCATGTTGAGAAGGATGCTATCTAAGAATTACTCAAGAAAAACGGTAAATTTCTACACCTAAACACCATTTAATCCGAATTTTGGTGTTCTTGAGCTATTTTTTCCCCAATTTGATTTTGATGCTTTTTAGTGTAATTAGACTTAAATTGTTTATGTATTATGCTTGTATAACCTAGATTGATGCTGTTTAACATGATTAGAAGCCTTAAACTTCAAATTTTGAATAATCTAGGGTTTGTGTTCTTGAGCAATTTGGGGCTTTTTGATATAAACAGGTTATGGCCGATTTTTGTCATGAATTGTTGCTAAATTGAGTAGTGTAACATGTCTCGGTAGTTAAATGATCCAAACTTTGAGCCTAAACATGATTTTGAGAATTAAAGTGGACTTTTTCAAGTCTAAAATTCATGAACTTGATTTTTGAAAGATAATGCCATTTGAGACTTGTTTAATTGCTAGTAATGATTATTTTGACATGTTATTTGAGTTGAATGCTTATGAACTTGGCGAAAATTTTCGTATATGCTTATTTGAAAAAGTGTAGATTTGATAAAAATGTGAAAATAAGCTTAAGTTTGATATAAATTGATAATGTCATTGTAATTATTTTGATTGATGATTTTGCTGACACTAATGCATATTTGGATGCACAAAATTTGTGTTTGATGTGTTTTGCAGAATGAAAGGGGTGAATCTTCATCCCAAGCCCGCCATGCTCCTGCTGAGAATTTGGACCAACAGGAGGTAGATAACTACTACAAGCAGGATGTACCTCATCCAGTCATGACCTTTTCAGATATGCACTTGGAACAGTTGCACCCGAACCTGAGATTTGACAGACTTTGGATAGATTATCCAAAATATCAACGGGGTTTGCATACTCTTCACTCTAAGGTTGTTGAGGTACCGAGGGTCATAGAATGGGGACCCTTAGAAGCTGTAGAATTGGCCAGGCCAATTAGGGAATTACTTGTAAAAAGGTATGGTAATTCTTCTTTTAATGACTGGATATGTTTATTCACCATACGCAGACCTGTATATAAAGTATGGTGTGAAGAGTTTTTATGTAGTATAGAGTTGAATGATCGGGTAGCTAGTTTAACCGATCGTTCTTTTATTAGATTTTTGTTAGGCGGTTCGATGCGCCACATGTCTCTACTGGACATGGCTCAGGCTTTACGTATATATACGCCTGAGGAGTTAGCGTCTGCCGATTGTAGAGGATTGATACTAAACGGTAGAAAAATAGATGAGAATTTTGATACACACGGTGTGTGGAGTCAAATGACAAGCCATCACCGTTTCAAAGGGGGAAACTACTCTTATTTGGATATAGATAGAGCCGAATTAAGAGTGATACATAGGTTTTTAGCTAATTCGATTACACAAAGGGGTAAGAACAAAGAAAAAGTAAATGAACAGGATTTGTTTTACCATATGTGTATTCGAGACCCACACAGCGCTGTAAGTATACCATATTGTGTGGGTTATTATTTATCAGCTATGATTCGGGGGATGCGTCCACATAGCATAATAGGAGGTGGTATTTTTATTACTTTGATTGGTGAATATCTCGGTGTGGATATAAGTCGGGGGGGATTATTACTAGAAGAGCCGGAACCCCGCGATACTATAGGTTTAAATGTATACCATGGTGCGAAAGTTTTGAAGCGGCGAAATAACGCCGCAGTACGATACCATGGTAAACATCCACAGGTGGAGAGAAACCAGGAACAAGGTAATGTAGGAGGGGGGAATGAGATGCAAGAAATGCATAGGTTTATAGCTTCTCAGGAATACGAAAATGCTAGACAGAGAGCATTTGAAGATTGGCAAGTTCATCAGAACCAGATCATAGCGCATTGCCAACATATAGGTAGAAACTATATTCCTACACCGAAACCCGTCTTCCCTCCTTGGTCGATAGAGATGCAGCCACCATATCCTACGTATGACCCTGCCGAAGCATTCTATAGCACTTATGGTTATGCCTGGAACCCCTATTGGTACCAATATCATCCTTAGTATATTTTTTTTTTATTTTGTAATTTGTAATTATTGATACATTTAATATTTTTGTTAATATTGTAATCATTTTTATAATTATCTAACTTTTATTCTTAGACTTTAATAATTTTTGAATGTGGGGTAATATACCAAACTTCAAAAATATGTATATATGTTTGCAGTTTATCTTATGTACACAACAGGGTAAAACAACGCATTTTCAAAGACTGGCATTAAGTTCAGCAAAAGCAACTAATTTTGACGACAAGATGCAAAATATATGTGAAATAACAACAAGACGGAATGAACAAATGATGTGCACCATTTATCATTCAGCAAACAAACGCCAATATATTTGGAAACTTTGGTAAAAATTTAATCATTTTCACACAAATCACCCTCAATAATTTAAATTGTTACTGATTTCTTGCAAATGAGGGCATTGCAAGATCTTAAGTGTGGGAAGGGGTTAAATTCTTTCGGATTTTAAAATTTTTATATTAAACACTTGGTTACCATTAAAAATACTAGTAAAGCAGTAGTTGTATTAGAATCTAGTGCTCTCTGATAAAAAAGAACAGCCCTAGTCTTATATACTGACTACCCAATTCTAGTAAAATTTTTCAATTAAATGAATTTAAAATCATGTTTATACATATTTATGAACGATAAAACTAGGTTTTAACACCGAAATTATTGTTACCTCGGAAAGGACATAAATTGAGAAACAAACTAAAATGTTAAAATTCATTTAAAATGGAATAGAGGACGATAAAAAGAAAAATAAAAAGCCAAGTGTGGGAAAATTTACCAAATTATTTTAAACATATGTCACATATATCTATAACAAATAACTGAAAATACTTTTGCTTTGGACTAAACTAAACTGTTTTACCCGATGAAAGAAAAGAAGAGATGGATCTACACGATGAATCAATTCCATCATTAAAAGGAAGTAAAGTCTTCCGAAAAAGAAACGCGCTTCTTGATTTAGGTCATGAAGTTGTCGTTCAGACCAGCTGTAGGTTGACGAAAAATCTAGAAAAGTCATCTCTAAAATCAGCAGGAAATCCACGGACCTCAGCATAAAACAGGGTCGCCAAGTGGTCAGATTTATCCTAACCATGAGAAGGATTTATCTCGCACAATGGGGGGGGCACCGTGCAAATTAGCTGGATAAGACTAATGAATCAGATCCCCAGAAAGGATAATCTCCTTAAAGATTAAAAATCAGCTTTTAAGACTGATATTACTCAATCCTAGAGATTGACCTTAAAGATTGAGAATTACAAACTCATGGAATTCAATGATATCTAAACTCGAGCTTGAACGAGAAAATATTTTGATCAAAATTATAAACCGATTTGTTTTCTGAAAACCCTATTTTCAATGCGTTCATTACCATTGAACGTAAAATCCTAGGAATTCACCTGGAATTCATTAGGTCACCTGAACTAAATCAGGTGTCAACCGTAAGAACGGTGGTTGCATAACATGGTCAAAGACAGGACCTTGTGCCAGACCGAAAAATTATAAGGGTGAGCTTTACTATTGCTCCTACCAAGGATAGTAATTGCGTCCGACACGTTATAGACCATAATCAAAAGCATGTCACGGGACATTGCCTTAACAGTTGCTTGTTCAACGCTTTCCTTTACAACCGGACGGTAGTTTGCCGAAAGGTAATATACGGAACAAGTAAACTGGACGTATTGCTTTCCAAATACAAGGTTAGCAAGTGGGTGACACAAAACCGCAAGTTTTGAGCTAAAATTTTCAAATCTGAAACCCACCAAACCCACAAAAATATTTTGCAAACACCGGTAAAGGGTTATTCCGGAAAACTTATCTAGGGTAAAAACTAGATTTAATTTTCAAAAGATCAAATGTTTTCATAAAGATCCAATTTCCTTAGTGGATCTAAAATTTTATAGTCATGTGGGACTGTAAACCATATCGTTACTACCATTGTTTATACCGCCATATAGAAATCACTGATGTACAAAGTGTGAAGAATAAAGAAGTGATTCTAGTATTTCAAGACAATATTGCTTGAGGACAAGCAACGCTCAAGTGTGGGAATATTTGATAATGCTAAAAACGAACATATATTTCATAGCATTATTCCTCAAGAAAGACAAGCTTTTAGTTGCAATTGTTCTATTTACAAGTGATATTCGTTTAAATAATAAAAGGTGAAGACAAAAGACAGATTCGACGAATTGAAGACGCAAACGACCAAAAAGCTCAAAAGTACAAAAGACAATCAAAAAGGTTCCAATTATTGATAAGAAACGTCTCGAAATTACAAGAGTACAAGATTCAAAACGCAAAGTACAAGATATTAAATTGTACGCAAGGACGTTCGAAAATCCGGAACCGGGACCAGAGTCAACTCTTAACGCTCGACGCAACGGACTAAAAATTACAAGTTAACTATGTATATAAATATAATATAATATATAATTAATTATATTAATTATATATATATTATATATATATTATTAAAACCGTCGGCAGCAAGAAACTCCAAGGGTGTGAGCTGTAAATACATCCTCCGCGACTCGCGGAGTTTGAAGGGGTTTTTGCCGCGAGTCGCGGAGCCTCAATTTTCAACCCTGGCTATAAAGCAAACCGAATTCTGATCAAATTTCATATCTTATTTCATCTCTCTCTCAATATATACGTAATATATATATATAATTTATATTTTAATTTTAATTTTAATTTTAAATCCTAATAATAAGGGTATGTTAGCGAATGTTGTAAGGGTGTAAGTCGAAATTCTGTCCGTGTAACGCTACACTATTTTTAATCATTGTAAGTTATGTTCAACCTTTTTACATTAATGTCTCGTAGCTAAGTTATTATTATGCTTATTTAAAACGAAGTAATCATGATGTTGGGCTAATTACTAAAATTGGGTAATTGGGCTTTGTACCATAATTGGGGTTTGGACAAAAGAACGACACTTGTGGAAACTAGACTATGGGCTATTAATGGGCTTTATATTTGTTTAACTAAATGAAAGTTTGTTAATGTTAATATAAAGATTTACAATTGGGCGTCCCTATAAATTACCATATACACTCGATCGGACACGATGGGCGGGGTATTTATATGTACGAATAATCGTTCATTTAACCGGACACGGGAATGGATTAATAGCCACTAGAATAATTAAAACAGGGGTGAAATTACATTCAAGGGTAATTGGTGTAATTGTTAACAAAGTAGTAAAACCTTGGTTTACACGCAGTCGATAACCTGGTGTATTCATTAAACAAAGTATTAAAACCTTGTTACAATTCGAATCCCCAATTAGTTGGAATATTTAACTTCGGGTATAATAATAATTTGATGAGGACACTCGCACTTTATATTTATGACTGATGGACTGTTATGGACAAAAACCAGACGGACATATTGAATAATCCAGGACAAAGGACAATTAACCCATGGGCATAAAACTAAAATCAACACGTCAAACATCATGATTACGGAAGTTTAAATAAGCATAATTCTTTTATTTCATATTTAATTTCCTTTATTTTATATTTAATTGCACTTCTAATTATCGCACTTTTATTTATTTTTATCGCACTTTTAATTATCGTACTTTTTAATTATCGCAATTTTATTTTATCGCATTTTTATTATTCGCAATTTCATTATCGTTATTTACTTTACGCTTTAATTTAAGTCTTGTATTTATTTTATATTTTACATTAGGTTTTAACTGCGACTAAAGTTTTAAAATCGACAAACCGGTCATTAAACGGTAAAAACCCCCCTTTATAATAATAATATTACTTATATATATATTTGTATTTTTATAAAAGTAAACTAATATAGCGTTGAGCTTTGTTTAAAGATTTCCCTGTGGAACGAACCGGACTTACTAAAAACTACACTACTGTACGATTAGGTACACTGCCTATAAGTGTTGTAGCAAGGTTTAAGTATATCCATTCTATAAATAAATAAATATGTTGTGTAAAATTGTATCGTATTTAATAGTATTTTCTGCTAAAATTTAATAGTATTTTATACCCCTTAGCTTTAACATCAATTGGCTAGATGTCTTGATCGAGTTACAGGTGGTGAACGTATAAAAGGTGGTGAACGTTTTGCTCGGTGCATTCACTGAATATCCTATTAGTTATAAAAGATAAAAATTATATAAGTTACCAAATTAATAGACTTTTCTGATTTTGCCCACGTTTCGAATAGCCAATAGATGCAGCAGGTAGCCAGGAACCTTTAAATCGGAAGCCCACAACTCGCCACTAACAAATCCAACTATTACTACGAACCAGAAAATTTTGGATGTCTATCAATTTAACCACTTAAAATTATTTTTCGTCGAAATTTAAAGAAATTTTAGAGAAGAAATAGAAAATTCTATGTCCTAAAAACTGGAGCGTCAAAAAAATAAGAAAGAAAAAGAGCGCGTCGGAAAACGTCGAAAAATAAAAGGTCGAAAAATAATAAAAAAAACGTAGCGCGTCTAAACTTAAAAGTCTAAAAACTAAAAATGAAAAGTTACGTCTAAAGGTATTAAAGCTTAAAGGAATTCTAAATCCAAAACGGCAATAACTTAAAAAGTACTAAAATCTTAAAACGGCGTCGCAAAATTCTAAAGCACCTATATCTTAGTCTAAAGAAAAAGCACTTAAGGAATTTTACGGCAAAGCCTAAAAATCTAGAAATAAAAATAACTATGGCAAAACTATATCTTAAAACTAGTTACGAGCGATAAAAATACAAATTACGTACTAAATAATAAAAATATACAATTTATAAAAAGAGACAAAAAATATATGATAAAATTACTAATTTTTATAAAAATATTATTTTTATATTATTTAATTTATAAAAGTATTAATTTATATAATTAATAAAACTAATTAAAACTTAAATTACAAATTAAAACTAAAAACTAAACTAATTAATTAAATAATTAACCCTAATTAGGGTTTATAATAATAATAATTATTAATACTTAAACCCTAATTTCGTACGTACTATGATCAGGCCAGTCAAATCACTCCATGCGATCGCATGGAGTGATAGTTAGATATTCTTGCGGTCGCGTGAATTAAGAAACCAGGCCAGAAGTTGGGCTGCTACAGTGTAGTGGCCCGTATACTTCTTTTTTTTTTTTTATGTTTTATATTTTTATAAAGTATTTATATAAAATAAATAAAAATTTAATTTTCAAAAAAAAAAAACTACCTATTAGTTTTTGTAACTAAAAGAAAATACAAACTTTTTAATTTTTTTATATTTTGAACAACTCTTAAAAATATATATATATTTTTTTATATTTTTGTATTTTTAAAAACGTATTTTTACAAAAGTAAATTAAAAAATCCTTTATATATATATATATATATATATATATATATATATATATATATAGCGTTTCGCTTCCGGCGTTTAAGCAGTTCCCCGGCAGCGGCGCCAAAAATACTTGATGTGCGTAGATGTGTATACGAAATAGTTATATATTTACTACAAAATACTGTTAAATACGATACAATTTTACACAAGTTATTTATTTATTTATAGAGTGGATATACCTAAACCTTGCTACAACACTTATAGGCAGTGTACCTAATCGTACAGTAGTGTAGTTTTTAGTAAGTCCGGTTCGTTCCATAGGGAGCTAGCCAAGTTTAACGCTATATTTTTAAAACTATATGTGTATATATATATATAAATATATATATATAAGTAGTATTATTATTATAAAAGGGGGTTTTTACCGTTTAATGACCGGTTTGTCGATTTTAAAACTTTAGTCGCAGTTAAAACCTAATGTAAAATATTAAAAATAAAAATAACTTAATTTAAAGCGTAAAGTAAATGACAATAATTAAAGTGCGATAAATTAAAATGCGATAAATAAAATGACAATAAATAAAATTGCGATAATTAAAAGTGCAATTAAATAAAAAGACAAAAAATAAAAGTGCGATGAAATATGAAATAAAGGAATTATGCTTATTTAAACTTCCGTAATCATGATGTTCGACATGTTGATTTTAGTTTATTACCATGGGTTAATTGTCCTTTGTCCTGGATTATTCAATATGTCCATCTGGTTTTTGTCCATAACAGTCCATCAGTCATAAATATAAAGTGCGAGTATCCTCGTCAAATTATTCTTATATCCGAAGTCAAATATTCTAACTAATTGGGGACTTAAACTATAATTACACCAATTTTCCTTGTATCTAATTCACCCCTGTTTTAATAAGTCCATTAACTATTAATCCATTCCCGTGTCCGGTTAAATGAACGATTATTAGTACTTATAAATATCCCGCCCATCGTGTCCGATTGAGTGTATGTGGTTATTTATAATTACGTCCAATTGTAAATCTTTATATTAAATTAACGAACTATCATTCAGTTAAACAAATATAAAGCCCATTAATAGCCCATAGTCTAATTTACACAAGTGTCGTTCTTTTGTCCAAACCCCAATTATGGTACAAAGCCCAATTACACCGTCTTTAATATTTAGCCCAACATCATGATTACTTCAATTTAAATAAGCATAATAATAACTTAGCTACGAGACATTAATTTAAAAAGGTTGAACATAACTTACAATGATTAATAATAGCGTAGCGTTACACGGACAGAATTTCGAGTTACATACTTACAACATTAGCTAACATACCCTTATTATTATTAAATTAAAATTAAAATTAAAATTAAAATTATAATATATATATATATATATATATATATATATATATATATATATATATATATATATATATATATATATATATATATCGTAAGAGTGAGAGATAGATTAGAGAAAGATGTAGATATTCGGCCGAAAACTGCGAAATATATAGGATGTCAGCTGATACTGTTCACCATGCGACCGCATGGATATTGCACTTCCAGGCCATGCGATCGCATGGCCTTCTTTTACAGCTCACATGCTTTTGTTTGTTTATTTGCCGACGGTTTATATATAATATATATATATATATATATATATATATATATATATATATATATATATATATATATATATATAATTTTAAGAATTATTTATATACTATATTATATTTATGTGCATAGTTGACTTGTAATTTTTAGTCCGTTGCGTCAAGCGTTGAGAGTTGACTCTGGTCCTGGTTCCGATTTTTCGAACGTCCTTGCGTACTATTTAATATCTTGTACTTTGCATTTTGCGTCTTGTACTCTTGTAATTTTGAGACGTTTCTCATCAATAATTTGAACTACTTTGATTGTACTTTGTACTTTTGAGCTTTTTGGTCGTTTGCGTCTTCAATTCGTCGAATCTGTCTTTCGTCTTCTCCTTTTATTATTTAAACGAATATCACTTGTAAATAGAACAATTGCAACTAAAAGCTTGTCTTTCTTGAGGGATAATGCTATGAAATATATGTTCGTTTTTAGCATTATCAGGTTCGTTCCACAGGGATACAGCTGAGTTTAACGCTATATATATTTTAAACTATATTTATATCTAAATATATTTATATAAGTAGTATTATTATTATTAAAAGGGGGTTTTTACCATTTAGTGACCGGTTTGTCGATTTTATGTCTTAAGTCACAATTAAAACCTAATGTAAAATATTAAATATAAATACAACTTAATTTAAAGCGTAAAGTAAATAACGATAAATATAAGTGCGATAAATAAAAGTACGATAATTAAAAGTGCAATAAAATAAAAGTACGATAAATAAAATGACGGTAAATAAAAGTTCGATGAGATATAAATTAAAGGAATTATGCTTATTTAAACTTCCGTAATCATGATGTTTGACGTGTTGATTTTAATTTATTACCATGGGTTAATTGTCCTTTGTCCTGGATTATTCGATATGTCCATCTGGTTTTGTCCATAATAGTCCATCGGTCATAATTATAAAGTGCGAGAGTCTTCGCCAATTTAACCTTATACCCGAAGTCAAATATTCCAACTAATTGGGGATTCGAACTGTAACAAGGTCTTAATACTTTGTTTAATGAATACACCAGGTTATCGACTGCGTGTAATCCAAGGTTTTAATACTTTGTTAACAATTACACCAATTACCCTTGAATGTAATCCACCCCTATTTTAATGAGTACAGTGACTATTAATCCATCCCCGTGTCCGGTCAAATGAATAATTATTAGTATTTATAGATATCCCGCACACCGTACCCAGTCAAGCGTATGTGGTTATATATAAACACATCAAATTATAAATCTCTATATTAAATCAACGAGATATCATTTAATTAATATAAAGCCCATTAATAGCCCATAGTCCAATTTCCACAAGTGTCGGTCTTTTGTCCAAACCCCAATTATGGTCCAAAACCCAATAACCCAGTCTTAATATTTAGTCCAACATCACGATTACTTCGGCTTAAATAAACATAATAATAACTTAGCTACGAGACATTAATTTAAAAACGTTGAACATAACTTACAATGAGTATTAATTGCGTAGTGTTACACGGACAGAAATTCGACTTACAAACTTAAAACATTCGCCACTATAACCTTATTATTATTAACTTAATATTAAAATTAAAATTATAATTATAATTAAAATATAAATATATATTGAGAGAGTAAGAGATAAGATTGAATATGGTGTGTATAATTCGTCGAGAAAACTGCCTTTTTATAGAACCTGGCCTGCTACAGTCATCCATGCGATCGTATGGGTTTACAGCTTCCAGGCTATGCGATCGCATGACAGCCTTTTCCTGGTCACCAAGCAAATAAAACGTAGGTTGCTGCATTTAAATATAATATATAATATAATATATAATTTTAAATAATTATATATATATATTATAATATATTCTTGTGCATAGTTGACTTGTAAATTTAGTTCCGTTGAGTCGCGCATTGATAGTTGGTTCATATCTCGGTTCCGGATTTTCGAACGTCCTTTCGTACGATTTAATATCTTGTACTTTGCATTTCGCTGCTCGTACTCTTGTAACTTTTAGACGTTTCTCAGAAATAATTTGAACCACTTGGATTCTACTTTGAACTTTTTAGCTTTTTGGTCGTTTGCATCTTCAAATCGTCGAATCTGTCTTTTGTCTTCACCTTTTATTATTTAAACGAATATCTCACTTGTAAATAGAACAATTGCAACTAAAAGCTTGTCTTTCTTGAAGGATAATGCTCTGAAATATATGTTCGTTTTTAGCATTATTAAATATTCCCATACTTGAACGTTGCTTGTCCTCAAGCAATATAGAACTTGAAATAAAAAACATACTTGAATCACTTCTTTATTCTTCACACTTTGTACATCAGTGATTTTGATACGGCGGTGTGAACAATGATAGTAACAATGTGGTTTACAGTCCCACATGACTATGAAAATTTAGATCTTTTAGGAAATTGGATCTTTATGAAAATATTTGATCTTTTAAAAATTCAATCTAGCTTTTACCATAGATAAGTTTTTCGGAATAACCCTTCACCGGTGTTTGCAAAATGTTTTTGTGGGTTTTGTGGGTTTCAGATTTGAAAATTTTAGCTCAAAACTTATGGTTTTGTGTCACCCACTTGCTAACCTTGTATTAGGAAAGCAACACGTCCAGTATACTTGCTCCGTATATTACCTTTCGGTAAACTACCGTCCGATTGTAAAGGAAAGCGTTGAACAAGCAACTGTTAAGGCAATGTCTAATGACATGCAGATGTTCATGGTCCATAACGTGTCGGATGCAATTACTATCCTTTGTATGAGCAATAGTAAAGATCACCCTATAGTTTTTCAGTCTGGCACAAGGTCCTGTCTTCGAACATGCTATGCAACCACCGTTCTTACGGTTGACACCCGATTTGGTTCAGGTGACCTACTGAATTCTGGTAAATTCTTAGGATTTTACGTTCAATGGTAATGAACGCATTGAAAATGGGTTTTTCAGAAAACAAATCGGTTTGTAATTTGATCAAAATATTTTCCCGTTCAAGCTCCAGTTTAGATATCATTGAATTTCATGAGTTTGAATTCTCAATCTTTAAGTTCAATCTCAAGGATTGAGTAATATCAGGCTTAAAAGCTGATTTTTTGATCTTTAAGGAGATTATCCTTTCTGGAAATCTGATTCATTAGTCTTATAAGCTAATTTGCACGGTTCCCCCTATTGTATGAGACATATCCTCTCATGGTTAGGATAAGTCTGACCACTTAGCGACCCTGTTTGATGCTGAGGTCCGTTGATTTCCAGCTGATTTTCGAGAAAACTTTTCAAGGTTTTTCGTAGACTCTACAACTGGTCTGGACGACAACTTCCTGACCTAAATCAAGAAGCGCATGTCTTTTTCTCGGAAGACTTTACTTCCTTTTAAATTCCATTTATATTACAATAAACTGGGTAAAACTGATTAATATTGTCCAAAACAAAAGTATCTTTAATTATTTGTACAAAATATGTGATATATGTTCTAAATAACTTGGTAAATATTTCCCACACTTGGCTTTTATTTTTTCTTTCTTTGCCTTTTTATTCTCTTCTATTCCATTTTAAATGAATTCAAGTGTTTTGGGTTGTTTTTCAATTTATGTCCTTTCTGAGGTAACAATAATTTCGGTGTTAACACCTAGTTTTATCGTTCATAAATATGTATAAACATGATTATTGAGTTCATTTAGTTTAAATTTTTTTTTAAATTTTACTAGAAGTGGGTAGTCAGTATATAAGACTAGGGCTGTTCTTTATTATCAGAGAGTACTAGATTCTAATACAACTACTGCGTTACTAGTAAAGTTTAACGGTGACTATTAAACCAAGTGTATAAGTCAAAATTTTAAAACTGAAAGAATTTAATCCCTTCCCACACTTAAGATCTTGCAATGCCCTCATTCGTAAGAAATCAGTAACAATTTAAATTATTGAGGGTGATTAGCGTAGAAAAATGATTTAATTTTACCAAGGTTTCCAAACATATTGTTGTTTGTTTGAATGATAAATGGTGTACTTCATTTGTTCATTCCTGCAGTTGTTATATCACATTTATTTTGCATCTTGTCGTCAAAGTTAGTTGCTTTTGCTGAACTTAATGTCAGTCTTTGAAGGTTCGCTGTTTTACCCTGTTGTGTACATGAAATAAAATATATACAATACAAATATAAATATGCATGGTATTTTGAAATGGGACTTAATATCCCACTTTCAAATTACAAAAATGAAATATTAGTACAAAATAATAAAAATGTTAAACATTACATAAAAGTATCAAAATGTTAAATGTTTAACATAAATAGATAAAAATAATAAAAGATAAGAAATCACCAATGGAACACTATTGATTTAAATAGGGATTCCAGTTCATATCATCGCTCGGGTTCCATGGTTGGTGATAGGTGTCCTGATAGGCTTGATTGGGGTTGTACAGGTTAAAGGGTGGTCGCATGTCGGGCTGATGTGGTGGATAAAAAGCAGGCCGAGTCGGGATGTAGTTATGTGGTACCTGATATGATAGCTGGCTCATGATTTGGTGCTGATGAACTTGCCAACTATCGTGTTGGTGTCGCCTGGATTGCTCATACTCATTCGCGGCTCTCCACTGCTCATACCGATGATACCTAGCCTGGTTATTCATTTCCACCTCATCTACATGCTAGAAGACATCAGTATAACTATCCCTAATGACATCCTTAATATCATCTGCTTCCTCCATCTCCTCATCCGAACCTCTCTCTACCTGTGGATGGGTGCCCTGATATGGTATTGGCATATTGTGCCTCCGTTTTAGTACTTTTGCACCTTGATAAACTTGCAAACCTATAGTATCGGTTTGTTCCTCAACCACCATCATTGGACCCCCATGCTCCCTATCTACACCTAAATACTCTCCAATGAGAGTAACAAAAATTCCTCCTCCTATTATTCCCCCGTCCTGTATACCTTCCAAAACTTTAGACAAATAATAACCAACACAGTAGGGGATATTATCAAAGCCTCTAGTGTCTCGAATGCACTTAAGGTAGAATAAATCGTTTAGGGTCACTTTCTCCTTGTTTCTACCTCTTTGTGTAACCGAGTTTGCTAAAAATCTATGAATTATGCAAAGCTCTGCCTTATTAATATCTAAATAGGAGTGTCTTCCTCCCCGTGTAAACACATTAAAATTTGACATACGCCTCCATATGGCGTTAGCGTCAAAATCTCTATCTACCCTCTCACCTTGATAAATTAAAGCTGTACAATCAGGTGATAATAATTCAGCGGTGGTGTAAATCTGTAAAGCCCTAGCCATGTATATCATGGACATCCTGTACATCCTACCTCCAAGTAAAAATCTAAGAAAAGTCTTATCGTCCAACCTATCTACATCCTTATTTAAGGCTATAGTACTCATTAGCTCAACACACCACTCCTTATATACAGGCCTATGAGTGGTAAATAAACATTCCCAATCAGGAAAAGAAGAGTTGCCATACCTTTGGATTAGTAATAGCCTAACTGAGTTAGCTAGGTTGACCCTTTCCAAAGGCTCCCAATCTATTACCCTTGGTACTTCCACATTTTTGGTGCAAAGCTTAAATTTGTTACTTTGGTACGTTGGGTAATCTCTCCAACTTCTATCAAATCTTAGTTTGGGATGTAACTCCTGTTCATGAATTCTTGAGTGTTCTATTACATGGTGAACGGGAAATATTATGTAGGCAATAAAAAATTGTGGTTCTGGTTCATAGTATGGCACATGTTGATCATAATGTTGTTGTTGTTGTTGTTCAGGTTGTGGTTCCGATTGTGGTTCTTGATCAGGTTCTTGTTCAGGTTGTCTAGACGATGATGCACTGTCCGTATCTGTATTTCTCTGTAAAACACATTAAACACAAAATTTGTGCATCCAAATATGCATTAGTGTTAGCAAAATAACAAATTAAAACAATTACAATAACATGTTTAATCCATATTAAACTTATACTCATTTTCATATTTTTATCAATTCTTCAATTTTTCAAATAAGCATATATGAAAAGGTATGCAAAGTTCATAAGCATTCAACTCAAATAACATGTTAAAATAACCATTACTAGTAATTAAACAAGTTTCAAATGGCATTTATATCAAAATAATCAAGTTTATGAATTTTAGACTTAAAAAAAAGTCCACTTTGATGCTCAAAAATCATGTTAGGATCAAATTTTGGATCATTTAGCAACTTAAACATGTTACACTACTTAATTTAGCAATAATTCATAACAAAAATCGGCCATAACCCGTTTATATCAAAAAGCCCCAAATTACTCAAGAACACAAACCCTAGATTTCTAAAATTTTTGAAGTTTAAGGCTTCAAATCATGTTAAGTAGCATCAATCTAGGTTATACAAGCATAATATACTAACAATTTAAATCTAATTAGGCTAAAAATCATCAAACTAAAATTATAGCAATTAATTGTAATTATCACTAAAATTAGGAAATTTAAGAGTTTAGGGGTGAAATTTCTACATTTTTCCTTCCAAATCCAAGAAAAGGCATGATTGTAGCGGATTGTAGTAAGAGATTTCGTGAATTTTAGTTGAAAATTGGTGATTTTTAGGTTGTTTTTGTGAGTGTTTTCGTATGTGTGTGTGTATTTTGTGAGACAGGGAACCAGTCGACTGAGGCTTTGTAACCTGTCCAGTTTTTTAGCCTCATGCGATCGCATGGGTTTTTTTTTTTAATTTTTTATAAAAACCTTTTACTATTAAAACAACTAAGTGAATAATTTTAAACTTTTGTTTTCCTTTTTAGATTGAGAGCATTTCGGTATGTTTACCTAGTTCGTCCCTCGACAAAATTTTAAAATTTGTCATTTTAAAACGTTGTTTTTAAAAGCAAAGATTTTTGGGTTTTTTTTAATATTTTTGGCATACTTTAGATCAATAAAATTAAAAATAATGATAATAAAATTTCTCGTCCCGCCCTCGGGTAAAGAAATTTTGGTTCAACGACCTAGTCTTCAACTCATGACGAATTTTAGAAATTATTTTTTTAATTTAATGAAATAAAGTACATTTTTATTTTTACATTCACACCAAACTTAAATTTAAAATGCATAAAATTTTATATAAATATTAATAATATTTATATTCATTAGTTTACAAACTTACATTTAAAAATAATATAGTTATATATTAATTTTAAAAACAAGGTAAAAATAAAAATCTTTTTGGTCTTTTATCTCACTTTAATCAATCAAATATTAACAAAAATATACGTCCCTCTTTTGGGTAAAGTAATTTCGGCTATATTACCTAATTTTACTCCTGACAAATTTCTGAAATATTTTGAATTGATTGATTAAAGATATTTATACCTTATGAATAAATGGTAAATTTCGCAGTGATGAATTAAATTTTTGTATGATATCAATAATTTCGGTTTCGCGTACCTAATTTTATTGAATATCAATTTAATACTTTATAGCGAACGATTCAGCGTTTATTATCAAAAGGTTAAAAGCAATAAATAAAAACAAATAAAAACTGTACATACTTACCTGTGAGATAGAATTCTCAGAGACCTGCTTTAGCCGACTCATAGGAGAGTCGTTCGATTTGGTTTTCCATTGCTACATAAGCATAACCTCGAATTTTCAATAACTTTTCTTCTAAACATATGAATGGTCCTTCTCTGCATAGAGTAACGAATTCAGAATTGGAATGTGTTTGATTGTTCGAACATTTCCCTTCGTGTGACTATTTTCCGCATTTATGACATCTTTCAAGGTGTCGTGCTCTTCTTTTTGTTGCAGATTTTGATTTTCCTTTACCAAAATTTATCTTATGATGATCTTTCCTGAGTTCTTTCCTCACTTCGTCCATTTTGCCTCTTAAGAATGATACCAGTTCACTCGGAAAGATGTTATTATTACGTTTAGTAATCATAGCATGTAGTAGTAGACCATGGTTCAGATCGAAGGAATTCTTCATCTCGTAAAACCTAAAAGAAATAATAATTCAAAATGGAGGGAGAAGACTAGTTCTTTAAGGTCTGCTAGGGAAAGACCATTCGGATTCCATTTTTGAGAACTATACGAAAACAGAAAATCTAACCCTAGACAACATTATACTATCCTTTAAAACATTTGAATCTCCCCGCACTTAGCTAGCTGTGGTGTCGAACTTGTGATTAACTTCATTATTAATTTCAAATGGAACATCAACAACTTGCATATCTCTGACTTTTGCTTCAAGCCATTTGTTGATTTCCTCTGTAACATTCACAAATTCAATTAACATCGCCTTTTCTTTAGGCGACAAATTGGATACTAATCAGTTACATAACTTAAAGTTCCCCTTAATCCTAGCATCTTGAATCCGTTTATAAAGTTTCTTTGTTGAACTGTTAAAAATGGGTCCATCTAATTTCGTATCAATAACGGGGTTCTTTGTTATCAGGTCATCATTGGGTGTTTCTTCATCTTCCCCACACTTAGGCATTTTTATTGGTTCAACAGTTTTGGTTGGTGGAGTTTGAAACTTTCGATTCATAAAGGTGACCGATTTATCACCATCCCTAAGTGTCATTCTACCTTCTCTTACATCAAAGAACGCCTCGGTGGTTGCTAAAAATGGGTGACCTAAAATTAGAGGAATATCAAGGTCTTCCTCCATATTAATAACTATGAAGTTTGCAACAAAGGTCAAACTTCCCACTTTAACAAGTAAATTATTGGCTATTCCAACCGGGTGTTTAATGGTTTGATCAAATAATTAAACACCTATTCTGATTGGTCTTAATTTACCCACACCTAATCTTTTGTATAAGGAAAGAGGCATAACATTCGCACTTGCTCCTAAATCTGCGAGCCCATTATACATAGCACCATCATTAAGCAAGCAAGAAATGATAAATTCACCTGGGTCTCCTACTTTAGTAAGTAGAGTTGGTTTGTTAACCTTTTCTGGGTGATCTTTTCTTGGTTCTTTCACTTCTACTTGAACTTCTTGTTCACATTTTTCTTCGTTTCTTGGAATGGGAGGTTTATATAGATATTCTTCTTCATTACTCCAATTTGAAGCCTCCCCGTCTCCCAATTTTGGTTTTTCATATGTCGTTGACAACATATTTATGTTTTCATTCTAAGGGTTTTCTTGGGTGGTGAAATTATGATTAACTTCATTGTCAATTTCCATCGGATCATGTATGTAATATTTAACTCTGTGACCATTAACTTTAAATTCAATCCCATTTGAATTTATTAACTCTATTGGTCCATAATGGGAAACTCTTTTGACTATGAATGGTCCAGACCATCTTGATTTCAACTTTCCAGGAAATAGCTTGAATCGTGAATTGAAAAGAAGAACTCTGTCTCATTCCTTAAATTCTTTTGAACTTCTGATTCTTTTATCATGCCATTTCTCCGTTCTTTCCTTATAGATTAACGAATTTTCATATGCATCATGTCTTAATTCTTCTAATTCGTTTAGCTGACTTAACCGTAAACGTCCGGCTTCATGTAAATCAAGATTACATGTCTTCAAAGCCCAAAATGCTTTGTGCTCAATTTCTACTGGAAGATGACATGCTTTTCCGTAAACAAGTTTAAAAGGTGTGGTACCAATTGGAGTTTTGTAGGCTGTTCTAAAAGCCCAGAGTGCATCCTCCAATTTCATGGACCATTCCTTCGGATTTGATCCTACGGTTTTCTCTAGAATACGTTTTAAAGCTCGGTTGGTATTTTCAACTTGTCCACTTGTTTGTGGATGATAAGCGGTTGAGATTTTATGAGTTACTCCATATCTTTTGAGAACTTTCTCAAGTTGATTATTACAAAAATGAGTACCCTGATCACTTATTAAAGCTTTCGGTGTTCCGAACCTTGCAAAAAGTCGTTTTAAGAAGTTGACTACAACTCGTGCATCGTTAGTTGGGAGAGCTTGTGCTCCGCCCATTTAGATACATAATCAATGGCAACGAGAATGTAGAGATTATTATGAGATTTTGGAAATGGACCCATAAAGTCAATACCCCAAACATCAAATACTTCACATACTTGAATGATATTTTGTGGCATTGCATCATGTTGATTTATTTTTCCGGCCCTTTGACAAGCATCACAGGAATTACTAAGAAGGTGTGCGTCTTTGAAAATTGTAGGCCAATAGAATCCAGCGTCATAAACTTTTCTTGCTGTGAGTTGAGGCCCATAATGCCCTCCTGTTGGTCTTGTGTGACAATGGTTTAAGATTTGACTAGCTTCATCTCCGAATACGCATCGGCGTATTATTCCATCGGGACAACTTTTAAACAAATGTGGATCTTCCCAAAAAATAGTGTTTTATATCACTAAAGAATTTCTTTCGTTTTTGGTACGACAACCCTTTTTCAAGGAATCCACATACTAAGTAGTTTGCATAGTCTGCAAACCATGGAATTTCATTATAATCGATCTTCAATAGATATTCATCAGGAAAGTTGTCTTGTATAGCCGATTCATTTAGAACTTCTAATTCAGGATTTTCAAGACGAGAAAGATGATCAGCTGCGAGATTTCCTGCTCCCTTTTTGTCTCGGATTTCAATATCGAACTCTTGTAAGAGTAAGATCTAACAGATTAATCGTGGTTTGGCATTTTGTTTCAAAAATAGGTATCTAAGAGCAGAATGGTCGGTATAGACCACCGTTTTAGCTAGAACGAGATAAATTAAACCTGCATCGAGCAGTTTAATAATTTCTTTCTTAACAACATCTTGCATTTTAGTATTTAGTCTTCGTTGGCATTGCACATATGTTTTATGACCTTCTTCCATAAGGATTTTATGTGTGCAATACGAAGGACTTATTCCTTTAATGTCATGAATCTTCCATGCAATAGCTGGTTTATGAGCTTTTAGCACAAAAATGAGTTGAGATTTTTCATTTTCCGTAAGAGAAGACGATATTATTACGGGTAATTCAGATTCACCAAGTAAATAAGCGAATTCTAAATGGTTTGGAAGTGGCTTTAACTCTAATATCGGTGGTTCTTCTATCGATGATTTGTATTGATATCTGTCTTCCTCTTTAAGCATTTAAAGTTCTTCTTTTGTTGGTTCGTATTCATTAGCCATAAGTGTAGCTAACATTTCAGCTTCATCAATTGGTTCAGTTCCTTCCCCTAAAGAACATTATCGTGTTCCTTGTAATTCTGGAAATTCTTGTAACAATTCTGCATGTGAATCTATAGTTTGAATATAATAACATGTATCATCTGCAGATTGCGGTTGTTGCATGGCTCTATCAACAGAAAAGGTAACACTCTCGTCCTCTATACTTAGAGTCAGTTTCTTACCAAACACGTCTATTATTGCTTTAGCCGTGTTTAAGAATGGTCTTCTTAATATAAGAGGAACTCGGGAATCTTCTTCCATGTCCAGAATAACAAAGTCTACTGGAAATACTAAAGTACCAACTTTAACTAGCATGTTCTCCATTATCCCTCTAGGACATTTTACTGATCGATCGGCTAGTTGTATGCTTATTCTTATTGGTTTCAATTCTCCGAGGTCTAGTTTAGCGTATAGTGAATACGACATTAAATTTATACTAGCACCTAAGTCTGTCAATGCTTCTATTGAACTAAGACTACCCAAAAAACATGGAATTGTTAAACTTCCTGGATCTGAGATTTTCTTTGATAGTTTATTCAACACCACTGCAGAACAATTAGCATTCATTGTAACAACCGAGAGTTCTTCCATTTTCTTTCTATTTATGATTAGATCTTTCAGGAATTTGGCATATCTTGGCATTCCTGAAATCACATCAATGAAAGGAAGGTTGCCATTTATTTGTTTAAACATATCCAAGAATTTGGATTGCTCGACTTCGAATCTTTCTTTTCTCATTTTACTTGGGTAAGGAAGCGGTGGTTGGTATGGTTTAACATAAGGCTTTGCCTTAACTGTGTTATCTTCATTAACCTTTTCAACTACCGGTTCTCTTTCCTTATCTTGCTCAGGTTGTGGTGCCTGTGTAGTAGGAATAGCGTCATCAGAAATTACAGGCATTTCAGGTGGTTTAAGTGTAATACCACTTCTTGTGGTAATGGCTTTAGCTATTTCATTTCGGGGGTTAACATTTGTATCGCTAGGTAGACTCCCCGGTTTTCTTTCACCTATTAATCATGCTAGGTTGCTCACTTCTTGTTCCAGATTTTGGATTGAAGCTTGTTGATTTCTAAATGCTTGAGCATTTTGTTCATTAGTTTGTTTCTGAGATGTGAAAAACTGAGTTTGAGATTTAACTGGCTTCAAAATCATGTCTTCTAAATTTGGCTTTTTATCATCGGTTTGTGGTGGTTTATTTGGAAAAATAGGTCTTTACTGGTTGTAAGTATTATTAGATACTTGTTGATTGCTAGGACCTTGTTGGTTGTTGTATGGAACATTTCGGTTATAATTCTGATTTTGATTGTAGTTTGGTCTTGGCGGTTGATAATTATTCTGATAATTATTTCCAGGCATTTGGTTTATATATGAAACATTCTCTCTTTGTTCCATTATTTGTTCAATACTGAGACAATCTTTTGTCAAATGTGGTCCTCCACACTGTTCACAACTAATGCGTATTGCGTGAATATCCTTAGTCATCTTTTCCATTCGTCTCTTGAAAGCGTCTAACTTTGCGGAAATGGAATCAAAGTCATGGCTAGAATCGGCTCTAGCCACTTTAGATGATCTAACGATGTCTTTTTCTTGATGTCACTCATGTGAGTGAGAGGCTGTGTTATCAATAATTTTGTAAGCTTCAGTTGCAGTTTTCTTCATAATGGAACCACCAGCTGCTATGTGGATGTCTTTTCGTGTAGTAATGTCGCATCCTTGGTAGAATATTTGTACTATTTGATAAGTGTCTAAACCATGTTGAGGACATCCTCTCAACAACTTTCCAAATCTTGTCCACGCTTCATATAAAGTTTCATTTGGCTTTTGTGTGAACGTAACAATTTCTCCTTGAGGTCTCACGGCTTTAGATGGCGGAAAAAATCTTTTAAGAAATATCTCAACTAAGACATCCTATGTGTCAATCGCCCCTTCAGGTAACGATTCTAACCAATCTTTGGCTTCTCCCTTTAAAGTCCAGGGAAATAATATGAGATAGATCTGTTCATCCTCAACTTCTCTAATTTTGAATAGAGTACAAATCCTATTAAAGGTTCGAAGATGTTCGTTTGGATCTCCCTTCGGCGTACCACTAGATTGGCATTGATTAGTTACCATGTGTAGGATTTGTCCTTTGATTTCATAATCTGGTGCATTAATGTCTGGTTGAGTAATTGCATGACCTTGGTCAGTGCGTGTAGCCCTCATTCGGTCTTCCATACTTAGAGGTTCCTGATTTTCCATGATTGAATTTGTTGAATCTGAATCACTAGAGGATTCTGATTTAACGGTTTCTTCCTCGACAATCTCTGGATGAGTAATTTGTGATTCAGGAGGAATGATTAGTGGTTCAGGATCTCTGAATTGTCCTTGAATATCCTCCGGGTTCTCAATTGTGAGGTCGGGTTCAAAAAATGGATTATCGGAAATTTGAATCGGAGTACTTGGTCGACTTGATGATGATTCTAAAGAGAAATCAACGGTGACAATGTTGGCTAGATGTCTTGATCGAGTTACAGGAGGTGAACGTATGAAAGGTGGTGAACGTTTTGCTCGGTGCATTCACTGAATATCCTATTAGTTATAAAAATAAAAAATTATATAAGTTATCAAATTAATAGACTTTTCTGATTTTGCCCACGTTTCGAATAGCCAATAGATGCAGCAGGTAGCCAGGACCCTTTAAATCGGAAGCCCACAACTCGCCACTAACAAATCCAACTATTACTACGAACCAGAAAATTTTGGATGTCTATCAATTTAACCACTTAAAATAATTTTTCGTTGAAATTTAAAGAAAATAAAGAAAATTCTATGTCCTAAAAACTAGAGCGTAGAAACGAGAAAGAAAAAGTGCGTCGAGAAATAAGAGTCGAAAAACAAACGTCGA
Source organism: Rutidosis leptorrhynchoides (assembly GCF_046630445.1). NCBI lineage: Eukaryota > Viridiplantae > Streptophyta > Magnoliopsida > Asterales > Asteraceae > Rutidosis > Rutidosis leptorrhynchoides. The sequence goes on from NC_092333.1 coordinate 175,342,377, forward strand.
AACACAAACAGTCAAAAAATAAAAATAAGAAAATAAAACGTCGAAACTTAGAATTCTAAAAACTTAAGACTAGAAGTTGCGTCTTAAGGTATTAAAGCTTAAAGGAATTCTATATCCAAAACAGCAATAACTTAATTAGGCACTAAAATCTATTTAAAACTAAAGCTATAAGTGACGTCGTAAAATTCTAAAGCGCCTAAATCTTAATCTAAAGAAAATGCACTTAAGGGATTTTACGGCAAAGCTTAAAAATCTGGGAATATAAAATTACTACGGCAAAATACTAAGTTTAAAACTAATTACGAACGAAAATTATAAACTACGTAGTAAATAATAAAAAGATACAAAAATGATAAAATTACTTATTTTTATAAAAATATTATTTTTATATTATTATTTTATAAAAGTATTAATTTATATATTAATAAAACTAATTAAAACTTAAAAATACAAATTTATTTTAAAACTAACTAAATATTAATTTAATTAAACCTTAATTAACTAATTAATTAATAATAATAATAAAAACCTAACCCTAATTCTGATCAGACGAGGTTGCAGTCCTGTCACCTCAGCTTATGCGATCGCATGAGTTGAGGGTTTTAAATCCATGCGGTCGCATGGTGTGTGGATCCAGTTTAGAAATTGGGCTGCTACAGTGTAGTGGCCCGATTACTTCTTTTTTTTTTTGAGTTTAATTTATATAAAATATAAATAAAACTTATTAGTTTTATAAAAAAAATATATTACTTATTAGTTTTATAACTCTAAAAATATAAACTTTTTAATTTAAATACTTAAAAACATAGAAATATATATATATATATATATATATATATATATATATATATATATATATATATATATATATATATATATATATATATATATATATTATGTTTTTATATATATATATTTTTTTAATATTTAAAACTTATGTAAATATATTTTTACAAAAATAGCTTAAAAACTAAAATATTTTTTATAGCATTCTATGTCGTCCCCGGCAGCGGCGACAAAAATACTTGATGTGTGCGAGGTGTAGTACGAAATAGATTATATTTTACTACGAAATACTTATTTTTCACGACCCATCCTAATTCATCTGGACGAAGTCCATATTGATTACAAACGATTCACAATAGTTGATTACATCGCGAGGTATTTGACCTCTATATGATATATTTTACAAACATTACACTCATTTTTGAAATACAAACTTTCATTACATTGAAAGTTGACAGGCATGCATACCCTTTCATAATATATCCAAACTATAAATGACTTAATAGTAATCTTGTTGAACTCAATGACTCGAATGCAATGTCTTTCAAAATATGTCATGAATGACTCCAATTACGATCACTAAAATGAGCTAATGCACAGCGGAAGATCTCTTTAATACCTGAGAATAAACATGCTTTAAAGTGTCAACCAAAAGGTTGGTGAGTTCATTAGTTTAACATAAACGATCATTTTCATCATTTTAATAGACCACAAAATTTTCATTTCTCATAAATACACATCTCGTATCAGGCATTTCGCAAACTACATAGAGATAAAAATCATTCATATGGATTGAACACCTGGTAACCGACCTTAACAAGATGCATATAGAATATCCCCCAGTATACAGCGCGCATCTAATATACTAAATAATACCTCAAAGTACTAAAGCATCCATACCCTGGATGGGGCTCGTTGGGCCCGATAGATCTACCTTTAGGATTCGCGTCAATTAGGGGCTATTTCCCTAATTCTTAGGTTACCAGACTTGAAGGGGCGATATTCGATTTAATAATCCAACCATATAATGTAGTTTTGATTACTTGTGTCTATTTCGTTAAACATTTATAAAAGTAGCGCATGTATTCTCAGTCCTAAAAATATATATTGCAAAAGCATTTAAAAAGGGAGCAAATGAAACTCACGATACTGTATTTTGTAGTAAAAATACATATGACGACATTGAATAATGCAAGGTTGACCTCGGATTCGCGAACCCATATTAAATATATATTTATATGTTGATCAATATTTGTTTAACAAATTAGGTTAAACCGTAGTGTTTCACAATCCTAATGCTTGAGTCTAATATGCTAAAGTCAACAAAAGTCAGCTTGACCCAAAATGACTTCCAAAATCTATACATGATTATTATATTACTTAAATATAGTCGTTTTATATATATTTAAATATATTTATCAGATTTTAAATAATAAAGTCATATGTTAATAAGAATTTATATTTGAATTTTATATATGATAAAAATATACTTTTTATAAAATTCATAAAGTTCACTTAATATCATAAATATAAAGTGGTATGTAACTTTAATGTAATTATATTACGTGTGATAAAAATATCTTTGTATCATATATCTATCTAATAAATTAATATTGACAATAATAATAATAAGTAAAAGTTGTGTTATTTTGTAATAATAATAATTATTATCCTACTGTTAGGACCCCGAAGTTGTATAGTGTTAATGTGAAATAAGCTTTATTGAAGGTTCCTTAGAAGAGGGCTATATAAGGAACCTAAGTAGTCCTAATTAGATAGCCATTGCATTGTAACTGAGTTCTAGAAGCTGTGGAATGTAATTGTACCGATTCTTTCTAATACCGAGTCTCATGCTTACATACCGAATCTCTCTTTATCTTATCATTTCTCTCAATCTCAACATGATCTGACCTATAATTTGGTATCAGAGCTTCCAGGAAGTGATTCTACATCACTATATCGATCCAGAGATTGTAGATTACAGAATCTGAATACTCTCGGTATTTTGAATCACATTCGGTATTATCGAATTTGATAATCTGACGTTCAGATTCTTGTGATAAGTTCAGCGAAGGTGCATTAGGTATTTTAGAAAGAGTTTCGATCATCATTACAGCTTTTTAACTTCAATCATGGAGAATCAAGTTGATTTTTAGAGTTTGTGGCTAAAATTCTCGGTATTGCTTAATTCAAGCTTGATTCTGGATTTTTGTGAAGATTTAAGGATTCAGTTGTGTTCGTGAGGTGTTAAATCACATTTCTGACGGTTCAATTTCTTCAATTCATCAAGTTTTGAAGATTTGATCAACACTCAGTATCGTAACTGTCATACCGAGTCTGCTTCATTACTTATATTCATCTTAAGTGTTGCAGATTGTGATTCTATCACATTCGGTTTGATTATACGCAGCTACTTGGTGTTGTTTGAGAAAGGATTCTATCATATTTCTAAGTTTTAAACTTAGACTCGGTATTGTCAACTGCTACAGTTGACATTCGGTATCCTATACTTTCGGTATCTTTGATATTTTGTGTGATACTAACGTGTTTCCTTGTGCATCAAGGTTACATAATCTAATTCAAAAGGATTGAATTGAGTTTGAACTTCAAATTCATACAGAATCTGACTACCAAATCAAATATAGAATTTGAGTTTCTGTATCACTTAATCCATTGTTTTAAGTGGTTACAGGCTACAATTCTTGTGATTACCGAATCTATACTGAATCTGAGTGTGTCTCTTGTATTTCTGATCAGTTTCTTTTACAGAATCTGATATACAGAATCTTTACCGAATCTGCTACAGTACCGAATCTGCTACAGTACCGAATCTGACACAGAATCTAACATTCTGATCAGATTGTTGTGATTTTTCATCTTAGATTTGTGTAATACAGAATCATTACCGAATCTACCTCATTTTCAAGATGTCTACTCAAGATACTTTGATCATTGGATCAGATTCCCGTCCTCCAGTGTTGTTTGATGGAAAGTATACTCAGTGGCTTCACCGTATCACTCAGTACATAGACTATAAGGGTGAGAAAGCAAAGTACATTTGGGCTTCTCTGAGAGATGGTTCAGTTGTTGATTATCATCTGGATACTGGTATGCCAATTCCAGTCTATGAACTTTCTGGTGATAAGCGTGAGAGAGCTCAGGGTGACATAGAGGCAAAGAATATTGTTATGCAAGCTATCCCGTATGAATTTTTTGAAAATGTTGATAGCAACACAACAGCAAAAGATATATGGGATGAGATCAAATGACAGCAAGAAGGTTATGACATGTCAGACGTTACTAAATTGAATAAGGCTCTGGGATTCTATGAAGATTTCAAGCAGGAAACTGATGAACCACTCAAGGATACCTATCGTCGTTTCAATGGTGTTCTCAATGAGTTGAAAAGGTGCAAGATCATAAAAGTAAATGCTGAAGTCAACATGAAGATTCTCAAAAAGCTCAATGTTGATTGGCTTCCTTATGGAACCATTGTTCGATCTACTAAAGAGATTGACAAGTTAACTATTCATGAGCTTGTACCTGAAGTGTCTAAACTTCAAGAAGGAAGGAAAGAGTCTTCTCCGGGCGATCCACTTGCCCTAATTGCCAAAAAGAAGAGCAAATCATTGACGTCTTCCAAAAGCTTGTCCAAGAAATTGCTTGTAGAAGAATCAACTGATTCAGAAGATTTGAATCTTTCTGATGTTGATGATTCTCACCTTGAATTAGCCAAGATGGCAGCCATGTTCACAAAAGCCTTGAACAAACACAAGTTTAAAGGCAAATCAAGCAATCAACGCAAAAACTCGTCATCTTCCTTGTACTACAAGAAAGCTGATCAATCTAAACAACAACGTGCTGATGATTCCAAGAAGGAAGATTCAATTTGTTTCAATTGTGGTAAAGCTGGTCATTACTCTCGTGAGTGCAAGATGCCTAAGAAGAAGGACGCAGCTTACTACAAGAAGAAAATGTTGATGGCTAAGATTGTGGAAACTGGGGGAGAGCTAAAACCGATTGATGATACTTGGTTTAACTGGACTGACGATTCAGATTCAGAGGTGGAATATGCAAATGTTTGCAAGGTGACAAAGCTCATCAAAACTAAGGAAGCAATGGAGAATTCTGACTCAACATTCGATGATGATGAGGTACAATCAACTGAAATCTTACCTGATTTTATACAAATGCAAAATGACTTGATGAAGAATCTGGTCTCAATGTCAAAAGAAGTCAAAGGCTTAAAATCTGAAAACAAGGTTTTAAAAGATAAAATCAAAATGAATGAGACCAGACCTTCCTCATCCAAATTGCAAACGATGTGCAACAATTGACTCTCCAACTCAACTCTACGGAAACTGAGTTGGAAGATCTAAAAAAGACAATTCATCCAATTAAAGTTGAAAGAACTGATTATCGTTTAAAATCGGAACGACTTGCAAAAAAAGTTCAATTTTTAGAAAAAGATCTTTCTGATTTGAAAAACCAACATGAACCCACACTTTCAAAACTAAACAAGAAAATCATTCAATTGGAAAACAACATAATTGAAAAGAACACTGAAATTTCTTTATTGTCAAACGAATCTTTTCAAATGAAAGCTCAACTTGCTCGATATGAGAAAAAACTCTATCGAACAAAGCAATCCAAAGCTATCATGGATATGGAATTTTCAAAATAAACGATTTTCATGAATAGACCAAAAACGATTCATGGTGAATAGTGGGGGTTGGGTTATGAAGATCCGAAAATTTTAGAAGATGCTTCCAAAAAGATTCCAAGATTATATCATTCTGATTATTTTCAAGCCGGTTTACCATCGCATTTTGTACATGCTTTTGATGCTGATTTTGATGATATTATTGTAAATCGTAAATCTAGGAAATACCATCAAATTAGCTTAATGTATGAAAAAATCAATGCTAAGATAGGTAAATCGAATCCTGATTTCTTGAAAAATGTTGTTGAAACTGAAAAGAACATGCAACGTGAAGATTATGTGCCTAAGCGTAGACTGGTTTATATCCCAACACTCATGCTAGAGAAATACATTTTAATGCTTGAGAATGAAGTGTTTAACAAACCTAGTTCTAGCATTACTGCAATAGATGAGGTGTTTGATGAACCAATTTTTGATGTAAAACTAATTCTACCAACTTTACCTGCATGTCCAGATGATGTTTTCCGTGAAGATCTAGCACATGAACTAACTGTCTTCTTTGAGACAGATTCTCTAGGTCAAAATTCTTTAGATGAAAAAGTAGAACCTCAGGATGAACCGAACATTGAACCTTTGATAGATTTTGAAAGTCAACTTGATCCTTTGCATGATTATTACTTGCATTTGCCTGCTGTACGTAATTTGAATCGTATAGTAGCTCAACTTGAACAGGAGAATATTGAATTGCAACTTAAGTGGCAATCATTAGAACAAATGCTTGCTTTGTGTGATAAATTGCCTTCACTGCCTAAGAAAGAATGTACTTATGCTTTTAAGGAGGGTGAAGTGATAGTTTCTGCTGAAGAATTATGTCTTGAGATTAAAAGCTTAAAACAAAAGATAATTCAAATGAAACAGGCTAACACACTTAAGCAAACGTCTAATGTTGCAACCAATGTGCTTGAATGTACTGGTGGGATTACTAAGAAGGGAAAGGGAACAACAACATCTAAGGATGTAAAACCCATTACTATTCTTAAAAATCCTCTACGTTCTCAATTTGACAATCATGGTTCGAAAGTTGTTTCTACAACTCAGTTTATTGTTAAAAAGGTTCATTCTCCAAATGGTTCTGTGTTAACTGAAAAGATTCCTATGATTCCTATGACAAAAACTTCAAAAGCGAGTCTTTTAAAGAAATCAGTTAAGTCCACAACACACACAAGTTCTAAACCTGATTTAAGTGAGTATGATTCAAAAGAACGTACAATCAAATTAGAAATTCTGCAAAATCAGTCATCTCATGTGTCAACTGAAAAGTTTGGACGTCTAACTAACAAAGGTGTTTTTCGTGTCACAGGTCATAATCCAAACTTGAATTACAAATCTGTATGGGTTCCTAAGTCCACGACTAAGAAAGTAGCAACCAAACCAAAGCAATCTGCTAGTCGGCCTAGGAAATCATCTCATGTTTTTCAATTTTTGTCTGTGAACAAAACATCTACTTGGAATGAATTGTGTGTTAAGACTTCTGATAACAATGTAAAGATTGATATTGTGTATGATGCTTCATGTAATGTGGTTTTAAATGATGCTTTATTGTCTAAACTGCATGATGCTTTACGTGATTATTTCATCATTGATCCAAAGTTTGTTGTTAATCAAAAGTTTATTGCTGGTACTAACCGAAAAGGACCCAAGAAACTTTGGGTACCTAAACTCTAGGGAATTCACATTTACAGGGTTTCGACGTCTGTGTTTGGTATATCGATTCCGGTTGTTCTCGACACATGACGGGCGATAAATCCTTGCTTGTCAACTTCATTGACAAATTCCTAGAAACGGTTACATTCGAAAACGATGAGATTGCAGCAATAACGGGTTACGGAGATTTTGTGCAAAATGGCATAACAATCAAACGGGTTTCATATGTTGAGGGTTTGGGGTGCAGTTTATTTAGTGTGAGCCAATTCTGCGATGGAGATCTCAAAGTTTTGTTTGAACGTCGACAATGCTCGGTGCAATCCACCGAAGGGAATGATCTTCTTGTTGGTAAACGTTGTGCTTCACTATATACTATTGACCTCAATGATGCACCATCACATGCAACCATGTGTTTGGCCACTCGTCCTACCAAAGAAAATTCTTGGTTATGGCATCATCGGATGTCACACCTGAATTACAAGGGTATCAATCGATTAGCATCTAAAGATTTAGTTGATGGTATTCCTACCTTTCAATATGATAAGCATCATGTGTGTCCATCATGTGCGATGGGTAAGCTGAAACGGACTAATCATCCGCTTAAGCAAAACCCCAGTACTTCATCGTCTTTGCAATTATTGCATATGGACTTATGTGGACCCATGCGTATTTCTAGCCTCGGTGGCAAGAAACATGTGCTTGTCATTGTTGATGACTATACCCGGTTTACATGGATTTTTCTTTTGCGAACTAAGTCAGAATCCCCCGCCATTATCATTGAATTCATTAAAAAGATTCAACGCTCTTTTAACAAATATGTTAAGAGCATCAGAACTGATAATGGGACGGAATTTAAGAATGACCCGCTTGATAGTTATTTGAAAGACCAAGGCATTGAACATCAGTTCTCTGCTGCTCAGACCCCCCAACAAAATGGAGTAGTTGAACGACGTAATCGTACGTTGTTGATGTCAAAGCAGAGGGGTATAAAATACTATTAAATTTTTGCAGGAAAAACTATTAAATACGATACAATTTTACACAAGATATTTATTTATTTATAGAATGGATATACTTAAACCTTGCTACAACACTTATAGGCAGTGTACCTAATCGTAAAGTAGTGTAGTTTTTAGTAAGTCCGATTCGTTCCACAGGGAAATCTTTAAACAAAGCTCAACGCTATATTAGTTTACTTTTATAAAAATACAAATATATATATAAGTAATATTATTATTATAAAGGGGGGTTTTTATCGTTTAATGACCGGTTTGTCGATTTTAAAACTTTAGTCGCAGTTAAAACCTAATGTAAAATATTAAATAAATAAAAGACTTAATTTAAAGCGTAAAGTAAATAACGATAATGAAATTGCGAATAATAAAAGTGCGATAAAATAAAATTGCGATAATTAAAAAGTACAATAATTAAAAGTGCGATTAAATAACAATAAATAAAAGTGCGATAATTAGAAGTGCAATTAAATATAAAATAAAGGAAATTAAATATGAAATAAAAGAATTATGCTTATTTAAACTTCCGTAATCATGATGTTTGACGTGTTGATTTTAGTTTTATGCCCATGGGTTAATTGTCCTTTGTCCTGGATTATTTAATCTGTCCGTCTGGTTTTTATCCATAACAGTCCATCAGTCATAAATATAAAGTGCGAGTGTCCTCGTCAAATTATTATTATACCCGAAGTTAAATATTCCAACTAATTGGGGATTCGAATTGTAACAAGGTTTTAATACTTTGTTTAATGAATACACCAGGTTATCGACTGCGTGTAAACCAAGGTTTTACTACTTTGTTAACAATTACACCAATTACCCTTGAATGTAATTTCACCCCTGTTTTAATTATTCTAGTGGCTATTAATCCATTCCCGTGTCCGGTTAAATGAACGATTATTCGTACGTATAAATACCCCGCCCATCGTGTCCGATTGAGTGTATATGGTAATTTATAGGGACGCCCAATTGTAAATCTTTATATTAACATTAACAAACTTTCATTTAGTTAAACAAATATAAAGCCCATTAATAGCCCATAGTCTAATTTCCACAAGTGTCATTCTTTTGTCCAAACCCCAATTATGGTACAAAGCCCAATTACCCAATTTTAGTAATTAGCTCAACATCATGATTACTTCGTTTTAAATAAGCATAATAATAACTTAGCTACGAGACATTAATGTAAAAAGGTTGAACATAACTTACAATGATTAAAAATAGCGTAGCGTTACACGGACAGAATTTCAACTTACACCCTTACAACATTCGCTAACATACCCTTATTATTAGAATTATAATTAAAATTAAAATTAAAATACAAATTATATATATATATATATCGTATATATGAGAGAAGAGAGAAAAAAATTGATGAATTGTGATCAGAATTCGGTTGGCTTTATAGGGATTTTCGTTTTTTGGGGCTCCGCAACTCGCGGCAAAATCCTCTTCAAACTCCGCGAGTCGCGGAGATTAAAATTACAGCTCACATCTTTTGGAGTCTTTCTTGCCGACGGATTTTATATATAAATATAAAATATAAATAATTAATATAATTATTTATATATTATATTATATTCTTGTGCATAGTAGACTTGTAATTTTTAGTCCGTTGCGTCGAGCGTTAAGAGTTGACTCTGGTCCCGGTTCCGGATTTTCGAACGTCCTTGCGTACAATTTTATATTTTGTACTTTGCGTTTTGAATCTTGTACTCTTGTAATTTCGAGACGTTTCTTATCAATAATTGGAACCTTTTTGATTGTCTTTTGTTCTTTTGAGCTTTTTGGTCGTTTGCGTCTTCAATTCGTCGAATCTGTCTTTTGTATTCACCTTTTATTATTTAACGAATATCACATGTAAATAGAACAATTGCAACTAAAAGCTTGTCTTTCTTGAGGAATAATGCTATGAAATATATGTTCGTTTTTAGCATTATCAAATATTCCCACACTTGAGCGTTGCTTGTCCTCAAGCAATATTGTCTTGAAATACTAGAATCACTTCTTTATTCTTCACACTTTGTACATCAGTGATTTCTATACGGCGGTATAAACAATGGTAGTAACGATATGGTTTACAGTCCCACATGACTATAAAAATTTAGATCCATTAAGGAAATTGGATCTTTATGAAAACATTTGATCTTTTGAAAATTAAATCTAGTTTTTACCCTAGATAAGTTTTCCGGAATAACCCTTTACCGGTGTTTGCAAAATATTTTTGTGGGTTTGGTGGGTTTTAGATTTGAAAATTTTAGCTCAAAACTTGCTGTTTTGTGTCACCCACTTGCTAACCTTGTATTAGGAAAGCAACACGTCCAGTTTACTTGTCCCGTATATTAATTTTCGGTAAACTACCGTCCGGTTGTAAAGGAAAGCGTTGAACAAGCAACTGTTAAGGCAATGTCCCGTGACATGCTTTTGATTATGGTCTATAACGTGTCGGATGCAATTACTATCCTTGGTAGGAGCAATAGTAAAGCTCACCCTTATAATTTTTCGGTCTGGCACAAGGTCCTGTCTTTGACCACTATGCAACCACCGTTCTTACGGTTGACACCCGATTTAGTTCAGGTGACCTAATGAATTCCAGGTGAATTCCTAGGATTTTACGTTCAATGGTAATGAACGCATTGAAAATAGGGTTTTCAGAAAACAAATCGGTTTGTAATTTTGATCAAAATATTTTCTCGTTTAAGCTCGAGTTTAGATATCATTGAATTCCATGAGTTTGTAATTCTCAATCTTTAAGGTCAATCTCTAGGATTGAGTAATATCAGTCTTAAAAGCTGATTTTTAATCTTTAAGGAGATTATCCTTTCTGGGGATCTGATTCATTAGTCTTATCCAGCTAATTTGCATGGTGCCCCCCCTTTGTACGAGATAAATCCTTCTCATGGTTAGGATAAATCTGACCACTTGGCGACCCTGTTTAATGCTGAGGTCCGTGGATTTCCTGCTGATTTTAGTGATGACTTTTCTAGATTTTTCGTCAACCTACAGCTGGTCTGGACGACAACTTCATGACCTAAATCAAGAAGCGCGTGTCTTTTTCGGAAGACTTTACTTCCTTTTAGTGATGGAATTGATTCATCGTGTAGATCCATCTCTTCTTTTCTTTCGTCGGGTAAAAACAGTTTAGTTTAGTCCAAAGCAAAAGTATTTTCAGTTATTTGTTACAGATATATGTGACATATGTTAAGATAACTTGGTAAATTTTCCCACACTTGGCTTTTATTTTCCTTTTTATCGTCCTCTATTCCATTTTAAATGAATTTTAACATTTTGGTTTGTTTCTCAATTTATGTCCTTTCTGAGGTAACAATAATTTCGGTGTTAAAACCTAGTTTTATCGTTCATAAATATGTATAAACATGATTTTTAGTTCATTTAATTGAAAATTTTGACCAATTTTACTAGAATTGGGTAGTCAGTATATAAGACTAGGGCTGTTCTTTTTTTATCAGAGAGCACTAGATTCTAATACAACTACTGCTTTACTAGTATTTTTAATGGTAACCAAGTGTATAAAGTAAAAATTTTTAAAATCCGAAAGAATTTAACCCCTTCCCACACTTAAGATCTTGCAATGCCCTCATTTGCAAGAAATCAGTAACAATTTAAATTATTGAGGGTGATTAGTGTGAAAATTATTAAATTTTACCAAAGTTTCCAAATATATTGGCGTTTGTTTGCTGAATGATAAATGGTGCACATCATTTGTTCATTCCGTCTTGTTGTTATTTCACATATATTTTGCATCTTGTCGTCAAAATTAGTTGCTTTTGCTGAACTTAATGCCAGTCTTTGAAAATGCGTTGTTTTACCCTGTTGTGTACATAAGATAAACTTGCAAACATATATACATATTTTTGAAGTTTGGTATATTACCCCACGTTCAAAAATTATTAAAATCTAAGAATAAAAGTTAGATAATTATAAAAATGATTACAATATTAACAAAAGTATTAAACGTATCAATAATTACAAATTACAAAATAATAAAACATAATAAGTAAACTAAGGATGATATTGGTACCAATAGGGGTTCCAGGCATAACCATAAGTGCTATAGAATGCTTCGGCAGGGTCATACGTAGGATATGGTGGCTGCATCTCTATAGACCAAGGAGGGAAGATGGGTTTCGGTGTAGGAATATAGTTTCTACCTATATGTTGGCAATGAGCTATGATCTGGTTCTGATGAACTTGCCAATCTTCAAATGCTCTCTGTCTAGCATTTTCGTATTCCTGAGAAGCTATAAACCTATGCATTTCTTGCATCTCATTCCCCCCTCCTACATTACCTTGCTGCTGGTTTCTCTCCACCTGTGGATGTCTACCATGGTATCGTACTGCGGCGTTATTTCGCCTCTTCAAAACTTTCGCACCATGGTATACATTTAAACCTATAGTATCGCGGGGTTCCGGCTCTTCTAGTAATAATCCCCCCCGACTTATATCCACACCGAGATATTCACCAATCAAAGTAATAAAAATACCACCTCCTATTATGCTATGTGGTCGCATCCCCTGAACCATAGCTGATAAATAATAACCCACACAATATGGTATACTTACAGCGCTTTGTGGGTCTCGAATACACATATGGTAAAACAAATCCTGTTCATTTACTTTTTCTTTGTTCTTACCCCTTTGTGTAATCGAATTAGCTAAAAACCTATGTATCACTCTTAATTCGGCTCTATCTATATCCAAATAAGAGTAATTTCCCCCTTTGAAACGGTGATGGCTTGTCATTTGACTCCACACACCGTGTGTATCAAAATTTTCATCTATCTTTCTACCGTTTAGTATGAATCCTCTACAATCGGCAGACGCTAACTCCTCAGGCGTATATATACGTAAAGCCTGAGCCATGTCCAGTAAAGACATGTGGCGCATCGAACCGCCTAACAAAAATCTAATAAAAGAACGATCGGTTAAACTAGCTACCCGATCATTCAACTCTATACTACATAACAATTCTTCACACCATACTTTATATACAGGTCTACGTATGGTGAATAAACATACCCAGTCATTAAAAGAAGAATTACCATACCTCTGTACAAGTAATTCCCTAATTGGCCCGGCCAATTCTACAGCTTCTAAGGGTCCCCATTCTATTACCCTTGGTACCTCAACAACCTTAGAATGAAGAGTATGCAAACCCCGTTGATATTTTGGATAATCTATCCAAAGTCTGTCAAATCTCAGGTTCGGGTGCAACTCTTCCAAGTGCATATCGGAAAAGGTCATGACTGGATGAGGTACATCCTGCTTGTAGTAGTTATCCACCTCCTGTTGTTCCAAATTCTCAGCAGGAGCATTGCGGGCTTGGGATGAAGATTCACCCCTTTCATTCTGCAAAACACATCAAACACAATTTTTGTGCATCCAAATATGCATTAGTGTCAGCAAAATCATCAATCAAAATAATTACAATGACATTATCAATTTATATCAAACTTAAGCTTATTTTCACATTTTTATCAAATCTACACTTTTTCAAATAAGCATATACGAAAATTTTCGCCAAGTTCATAAGCATTTAACTCAAATAACATGTCAAAATAATCATTACTAGCAATTAAACAAGTCTCAAATGGCATTATCTTTCAAAAATCAAGTTCATGAATTTTAGACTTGAAAAAGTCCACTTTAATTCTCAAAATCATGTTTAGGCTCAAAGTTTGGATCATTTAACTACCTAGACATGTTACACTACTCAATTTAGCAACAATTCATGACAAAAATCGGCCATAACCTGTTTATATCAAAAAGCCCCAAATTGCTCAAGAACACAAACCCTAGATTATTCAAAATTTGAAGTTTAAGGCTTCTAATCATGTTAAACAGCATCAATCTAGGTTATACAAGCATAATACAAAAACAATTTAAGTCTAATTACACTAAAAAGCATCAAAATCAAATTGGGGAAAAAATAGCTTAAGAACATCAAATTTCGAATTAAATGGTGTTTAGGTGTAGAAATTTACCGTTTTTCTTGAGTAATTTTTAGATAGCATCCTTCTCAACATGATTTTAGCAAAAAATTTGGTGATTAACGGTTAAAAATTGGGATTTTTGGGGTTTTTTCTCGGGTTTTTCGGGTGCAGTTTTCGCAGGTTGTTTTTCTGTTTTTGGGGTTGAAACTGAGCTGTTGCAGCTCTTTATTTTTTTTCTGTAATCCGACTCCTCCGCGACTCGCGGAGGTTTTGCACTTCAAACTCCGCGACTCGCGGAGTTTTTTTTTTTTTTTTTTTTATAATCATTAACTTATTAAAACAATTAAGTACTTAATTTTGAAATTTTGTTTCCCTTATTATTTAGGACGAGGTCGTTTCGGATCGATGTCCTAGTCCGTCTCTCGACAAAATTTTAAAATTTGTCTTTTTGTAGCGATTGTTTTAAAAGCTAAGATTTTTGGGTTTTTTCAATGTTTTTGGCATACTTTAATTCAATAAGATTAAAAATAATGATAATAAAAGTTCTCTTCCCTCCCTCGGGTAAAGCAATTTCGGTTCAAAGACCTAGTCTTCAACTTACGACGAATTTTAAAAATCATATTCTTAACTTAATGAGATAAAGTAAATTTTTGTTTTTAAATTCACACAACTTAAATATAAAATTCAAAATTATTATTAAAAATTCACACCAAACTTAAAATTTGAAATGCATAAAATTAAAAATTAATATTTTAAAAATTAAAAATTCACACCAAACTTAATTTAAAAATTTATAAATTCATATCAAACTTATATTAATTTTTCAAATATTTACAATTTTAAATATATTGTTTTTACAAAGTTTACAATATTAATTTAAGATTTAATTATTAATTTTAAAAACATGGTAAAAATAAATTTAAAAATCTTTTTGTCTTTTTATCCCACTTTAATCAATCAAATATTATCAAAAATATGCGCCCCTCTTTTCGGTAAAGTAATTTCGGTTCCAAGACCTAATTTAACTCATGACGAATTTTTGAAATATTTTGGGTTGATTGATTAAAGATATTTATACCTTAAGAATAAACGTTAAATTTCGCAGTGATGTAATAAATTTTTGAATGATATCAATAATTTCGGTCGCCAAACCTAATTTTATTTAATACCAATTTAATACTTTTTAGCGAACAAATTAGCGTTTATTATCAAAAGGTTAAAAATAAAAATAAAAATAAAAACTGTACAGACATACCTGTGAAATAGATTTCTTAGTTATATGATCTATCCCATTCATAAGATAGTCGGTTTAATTGATTTTCCATGGCTACATAGGCGTAACCTCGAGCATTCAGTGTCTTTTCTTCTAAACATATGAACGGTCCGTCTCTGCATAAAGTAACAAATTGGGTATTTGAATAGGTTTGATTATTTGAACATTTACCTCCATGTGACCATTTTCCGCATTTGTGACATCTTTCTAGGTGTCGTGCTCTTCTTTTCGCTGCGGATTTTGATTTTCCTTTACCAAATTGTAACTTATTATCTTCGCATCTGGATTCTTTTCTAACTCCGTCCATTCTTTCTCTGATTACTGATACTATTTCACTCGGTAGTATGTCATTATTTCTTTTAGTGATCAAAGCGTGTAGCATTAGACCATGGTTTAGTTCACAGGCAGTCTTCATTTCGTAAAAACCTAAAAAAAATAAAAATTCAGAATGGGGGGAGAAGACTAGTTCTTTAGGGTCTGCTAGGGAAAGACCATTCGGGTTCCATTTTCGAGAACTACACGAAAACAGACAATCTAACTCTAACAGAAATACATATTATCCTTTAAAGACTTGATTCTCCCCACACTTAGTTAGCTGTGGTGTCGAAATTGTGATTAACTTCGTTTTCGACTTCCATCGGACCATGTATGTAATGTTTAACTCTGTTACCATTAACTTTAAATTCAATCCCATTTGAATTTATTAATTCTATCGTTCCGTATGGGAAAACTCTTTTGACTATGAATGGTCCAGACCATCTTGATTTCAATTTTCCAGGAAATAGCTTGAATCGTGAATTGAAAAGAAGAACTCTGTCTCCTTCTTTAAATTCTTTTAAACTTCTGATTCTTTTATCATGCCATTTCTTCGTTCTTTCTTTATAGATTAACGAATTTTCGTATGCTTCATGTCTTAATTCTTCTAATTCGTTTAGTTGACTTAATCGTAGACGTCCAGCTTCATGTAAATCAAGATTACATGTCTTCAAAGCCCAAAATGCTTTGTGTTCAATTTCTACTGGAAGATGACATGCTTTTCCATAAACAAGTCTAAAAGGTGTGGTTCCAATTGGAGTTTTGTAGGCTGTTCTAAAAGCCCAGAGTGCATCCTCCAATTTAATGGACCATTCCTTCGGATTTGATCCTACAGTTTTCTCTAGAATACGTTTTAAAGCTAGGTTGGTATTTTCAACTTGTCCACTTGTTTGTGGATGATATGCGGTGGAGATTTTATGAGTTACTCCATATCTTTTAAGAACTTTCTCAAGTTGATTATTACAGAAATGAGTACCCCGATCACTTATTAAAGCTTTCGGTGTTCCAAACCTTGCAAAAAGACGTTTTAAAAAGTTGACTACAACTCGTGCATCGTTAGTTGGGAGAGCTTGTGCTTCCGCCCATTTAGATACATAATCAATGGCTACGAGTATATATAGATTATTATGAGATTTTGGAAATGGACCCATAAAGTCAATACCCCAAATGTCAAATACTTCACATACTTGGATGACATTTTGTGGCATTTCATCACGTTGACTTATTTTTCCGGCCCTTTGACAAGCATCACAGGATTTGCAAAGAAGGTGTGCGTCTTTGTAAATTGTAGGCCAATAGAATCCAGCTTCATAAACTTTTCTTGCTGTTAGTTGAGGCCCATAATGCCCTCCTGTTGGTCCTGTGTGACAATGGTTTAATATTTTACTAGCTTCTTCTCCAAATACACATCGGCGTATTATTCCATCGGGACAACTTTTAAACAGATGTGGATCTTCCCAGAAATAGTGTTTTATATCACTGAAGAATTTCTTTCGTCTTTGGTACGATAATTCTTTTTCAAGGAATCCACAAACTAAGTAGTTTGCATAGTCTGCAAACCATGGGATTTCTTTATAATCTATCTTCAATAGATATTCATCAGGAAAGTTGTCTTGTATGGCCGATTCATTCAGAACTTCTAATTCGGGATTTTCAAGACGAGAAAGATGATCAGCGGCGAGATTTTCTGCTCCTCTTTTATCTCGGATTTCAATATCAAACTCTTGTAAGAGTAAGATCCAACGAATTAATCTTGGTTTAGCATCTTGTTTTGAAAATAGGTATCTAAGAGCAGAATGGTCGGTATAGACCACCGTTTTTGCTAGAACGAGATATGATCGAAATTTGTCAAAAGCAAAGACAATAGCAAGGAGTTCTTTTTCAGTAGTTGTATAGTTTGTTTGTGCTCCTTGTAACGTCTTACTAGCATAATATATAGGTTGAAATCGTTTTTCAATCCTTTGTCCTAAAACGGCTCCCATTGCAAAATCACTTGCATCGCACATTAGTTCAAATGGTAGATTCCAATTTGGTGTTATCATGATCGGCGCATTAGTGAGTTTTTCTTTAAGAATATTAAAAGATTTGATATGGCGTATCCTTTTCTAGGAGTTTATTCATAGGAGTGGCAATTTTAGAAAAATCTTTTATGAAACGTCGGTAAAAACCGGCATGCCCTAGAAAACTCCTAACTCCTCTAACATTTGTGGGATGTGGAAGTTTAGCAATTACATCTACTTTAGCTCTATCCACTTCAATTCCTTCTTTTGAAATTTTATGTCCAAAAACGATGCCTTCTTTAACCATGAAATGGCATTTCTCCCAATTAAGTACTAGATTTGATTTTTCGCATCTAATTAGCATTCGTTCCAGATTAACTAGACATGATTTAAATGTATCACCGAAGACTGAAAAGTCATCCATGAAAACTTCCATGCATTCTTCTATCATGTCGTGAAAAATCGCCATCATGCACCTTTGAAAGGTTGCAGGGGCGTTGCAAAGTCCAAATGGCATGCGTTTGTAAGCAAAAGTACCATAAGGGCACGTGAATGTGGTTTTCTCTTGGTCCTCGGGTGCTATTGGAATTTGAAAATATCCGGAAAATCCATCTAGAAAACAATAGTAACTATTTCCTGCTAATCTTTCTAACATTTGATCTATAAAAGGTAAGGGAAAGTGATCTTTTCTGGTGGCGTCATTTAATTTTCTTTAATCAATACATACACGCCATCCTGTTACAGTCCTAGTAGGAATAAGCTCATTTTTCTCATTTGTAATGACAGTCATGCCACCCTTCTTAGGTACGCATTGAACTGGGCTTACCCATGGACTATCAGAAATTGGATATATCAAACCTGCATCTAGCAGTTTAATAATCTCTTTCTTAACTACATCTTGCATATTAGGATTTAGTCTTCGTTGGCGTTGCACATACGTTTTATGACCTTCTTCCATAAGGATTTTATGTGTGCAATACGAAGGACTTATTCCTTTAATATCATGAATCTTCCATGCAATGGCTGGTTTATGAGCTTTCAACACAGAAATGAGTTGTGATTTCTCATTTTCAGTAAGAGAAGACGATATTATTACAGGTAATTCAGATTCACCATCTAAATAAGCGTATTCCAAATGGTTTGGAAGTGGCTTTAACTCTAATTTCGGAGGTTCTTCTATCGATGATTTATATCGATATCTGTCTTCTTCTTTTAGCATTTGAATTTCTTCTGTTGTTGGTTCATATCCATTAGCTATAAGTGTAGCTAACATTTCAACTTCATCAATTGGTTCATTACCTTCTCCTAAAGAACATTCTCCCGTTCCTTGTAATTCTGGAAATTCTTCTAACAATTCTGCATGTGCATCTATAGTTTGAATATAATAACATGTATCATCTGCAGATTGTGGCTGTTGCATTGCTCTATCAACTGAAAAGGTAACACTCTCATCCTCTATACTTAGGGTCAGTTTCTTACCGAACACGTCTATCATTGCTTTAGCCGTGTTTAAGAATGGTCTTCCTAATATGAGAGGAACTTGAGAATCTTCTTCCATGTCCAAAACAACAAAATCTACTGGAAATACTAAAGTACCAACTTTAACTAGCATGTTCTCCATTATCCCTCTAGGATATTTTATTGATCTATCGGCTAGTTGTATGCTTATTCTGGTTGGTTTCAATTCTCCAAGGTCTAGTTTAGCGTATAGTGAATACGGCATTAGATTTATACTAGCACCTAAGTCTGCCAATGCTTCTATTGACCTAAGACTACCCAGAAAACATGGAATTGTGAAACTTCCTGGATCAGATAGTTTTTCTGGTATCTTATTCAACAGCACTGCTGAACAATTTGCATTCATAGTGACAGCCGAGAGTTCTTCCATTTTCTTTGTATTTGTGATTAGATCTTTCAAGAATTTAGCATATCTAGGCATTCCTGAAATCACATCAATGAAAGGAAGATTTACATTTATCTGTTTAAACATATCCAAGAATTTGGATTGCTCGGCTTCAAGTCTTTCTTTTCTCATTTTACTCGGGTAAGGAAGTGGTGGTTGGTATGGTTTAACATAAGGTTTAGCCTTAACTGTGTTATCTTCATTAACTTTTTCAACTACCGGTTCTTTTTCCTTATCTTGATCAGGTTGTGGTTCTTGTGGAGTAGGAATAGTTTCATCAGAAGTTACAGGTATTTCAGGTGATTTAAGTGTTGTACCACTTCTTGTGGTAATAGCTTTAGCTGTTTCATTCCGGGGGTTAGCATTTGTATCACTAGGTAGACTTCCCGGTTTTCTTTCACCTATTAACCTTGCTAGGTTACTTACTTCTTGTTCCAGATTTTGAATAGAAGCTTGTTGATTTCTAAATGCTTGAGCATTTTGTTCATTGGTTTGTTTCTGAGATGTGAAAAACTGCGTTTGAGTTTCAACTAGCTTCGTCATCATATCTTCTAAATTCGGCTTTTTATCATCGGTTTGTTGTGGTGGTTTGTTTTGAAAATTAGGTCTTTGCTCATTGTAAGTATTATTGGATACTTGTTGATTGCTAGGACCTTGTTGGTTGTTGTATGGAATATTTCGGTTATAATTCTGGTTTTGATTGTAAATTGGTCTTGGCGGTTGATAATTATTCTGATAATTATTTCCAGGCCTTTGGTTTATGTATGAAATATTCTCTCTTTGTTCCATTGTTAATTCAATACTGAGACAATCTTTTGTCAAATGTGGTCCTCCACACTGCTCACAACTAATTCGTATTGAGTGAATATCTTTAGTCATCTTTTCCATTCGTCTCTCCACAGCATCTATCTTTGCGGAAATGGAATCTAAGTCATGGCTAGAATCGGCTCTAGCTGCTTTAGATGATCTAACGATGTCTTTTTCTTGGTGCCACTCATGCGAGTGGGAAGCAGTGTTATCAATAATTTTGTAAGCATCAGTTTCGGTTTTCTTCATAATAGAACCACCAGCTGCTATATCTATGTCTTTCCTTGTAGTGATGTCGCATCCTTGGTAGAATATTTGTACTATTTGACAGGTGTCTAAACCATGTTGCGGACATCCTCTTAACAACTTTCCATATCTTGTCCACGCCTCATATAGAGTTTCATTTGGCTTCTGTGTGAACGTAACAATTTCTGCTTGAAGTCTTACGGCTTTAGATGCAGGAAAGAATTGTTTAAGAAATTTGTCAACTAAAACTTCCCATGTATCAATCGCCCTTCAGGTAACGATTCCAACCAATCTTTGGCTTCTCCCTTTAAAGTCGAGGGAAATAACATGAGATATATCTGTTCATCCTCCACTTCTCGGATTTTAAATAGTGTGCAGATCCTATTAAAGGTACGTAGATGTTCATTTGGATCTTCCTTCGGCGCACCACTAAATTGGCATTGATTAGTCACCATGTGTAGAATTTGTCCTTTGATTTCATAATCTGGAGCATTAATGTCTGGATGAGTAATTGCGTGACCTTGGCCAGTGCGTTTAGCTCTCATTCGGTCTTCCATACTTAAAGGTTCCAGATTCTCCATAATTGAATTTGTTGAATCGGTATCACTAAATGATTCTGATTTAATGGTTCGTTCCTCAACAATCTCTGTTTGAATGATTGGTGGCTCCGGAGGAAAGTTTAGTGGTTCAGGATCTACGAACCGTTCCTGAATATTTTCCGGATTCTCAATTGTGAGATCGGGTTCAAAAAATGGATTATCGGAAATTTGAACTGAAGTACTTGGTCGACTGGATGACGATTTTAAAGAAAAATCAACGGCGGTTATATTTGCTAAATGTCTTGATCTAGTTACAGGTGGTGAACGTACAAAAGGTGATGAACGTCTTGCTCGGTGCATTCACTGAATATCCTATTAGTTTTTAAAAGGAAAGAAAAATTATAATAAGTTATCCAATTAATAGACTTTTCTGATTTTGCCCACGTTTCGAATAGCCAAAAGATGCAGCAGAGGGGCAGGATTCGTTTGGTCTCAATATAATTGAGGACTGTTTGGCTCCAATAACCCGGTCCACGTACAAATCCAACTATTACTACGAACCAGAAAATTTTGATGTCTATCAATTTAACCACTTAAAATAAATTTTCGTAATTTTAAGAAATTTAGATAAGAAGTAGAATAAAAATCTATGTCCTAAAAACTAGAATGGCGAGAAATAAGAGAGAAAAAGAGTTCGTCGCAAAAGGTCGAAAAAGAAAAAAAAATGGTTGAAAAATAAAAGGTGACGGAAAAATAAAAGAAACTTGTAAAAACTTAAAAATACTTGACTAACCTAACCTTATTACTACAACTAACTTAAAATTATAATCGCAAATTGAAATTACTAATTGGAATGATAATTGATACATAGTAAAAGGTCTAAAAATATTAAAGCTTACAGGAAAAACTAAATCCCAAATGGAAATAACTTAAAAAGAAACTAAAACTTAAAAAGGCGTCGCAAAATTCTAAAGTACCTAAATCTTAGTCTAAAGAAAAAGCACTTAAGGAATTCTACGGCAAAGCCTAAAAATTTAGGAGTAAAAATAACTATAGCAAAAACTAAGTTTAAAATTAAATATGAGAGAAAAATACAAATATTATGCTACAACGATTAAAAAGGGACAAAATATAAAAATATACAAAAAGTTGTAAAAAGTACAATTTTGATAAAAATATTATTTTTATATTATTTATTTAATTAAACTATTAATTTTACAATTTAATTAAACTAATTAATACTAAATACATAAATTAAATAAAAAGTAAAAGTAAAAATAAAACTAATAATAATAATAATAATAATAATTAGGGTTAAATAATAAAAATAATTAATTAAAACCCGTAATTAATGCTGAATTAGGGCTTCTGTCCGTGTGTCAGAGAAGCTCCGCGACTTGCGGTATTTAATGCTTCAAACCCCGCGACTCGCGGGGTTCAAAAATTCAGATGACAGCTTTAAATCTTCGACGCGTTTTTTCTTTATTTATTTATTTTTATTTTCTGTTTTCTATTTTTATATAAATAAAAGATATTTAATAAAATTTATATTATTATAAATTAAAATAAAAATAAAGAAACTTATAAAACTTAAATATTTAACAAAATCTTAAAAATACTTATATTTTTGTTTTTCTTTTTATATTTTTGAATAATTAAAACGTATTTTTACAAAAATGAATTTTTAATAAAAGTAAACTAAAAATCTTTTTTTTTTTTATATATTATTAGCGTTGCGCTTCCGGCGTTTAAGAGTGTCCCCGGCAGCGGCGCCAAAAATACTTGATGTCAAAGCAGAGGGGTATAAAATACTATTAAATTTTTGCAGGAAAAACTATTAAATACGATACAATTTTACACAAGATATTTATTTATTTATAGAATGGATATACTTAAACCTTGCTACAACACTTATAGGCAGTGTACCTAATTGTAAAGTAGTGTAGTTTTTAGTAAGTCCGGTTCGTTCCACAGGGAAATCTTTAAACAAAGCTCAACGCTATATTAGTTTACTTTTATAAAAATACAAATATATATATAAGTAATATTATTATTATAAAGGGGGTTTTTACCGTTTAATGACCGGTTTGTCGATTTTAAAACTTTAGTCGCAGTTAAAACCTAATGTAAAATATTAAATAAATAAAAGACTTAATTTAAAGCGTAAAGTAAATAACGATAATGAAATTGCGAATAATAAAAGTGCGATAAAATAAAATTGCGATAATTAAAAAGTACAATAATTAAAAGTGCGATTAAATAACAATAAATAAAAGTGCGATAATTAGAAGTGCAATTAAATATAAAATAAAGGAAATTAAATATGAAATAAAAGAATTATGCTTATTTAAACTTCCGTAATCATGATGTTTGACGTGTTGATTTTAGTTTTATGCCCATGGGTTAGTTGTCCTTTGTCCTGGATTATTTAATCTGTCCGTCTGGTTTTTGTCCATAACAGTCCATCAGTCATAAATATAAAGTGCGAGTGTCCTCGTCAAATTATTATTATACCCGAAGTTAAATATTCCAACTAATTGGGGATTCGAATTGTAACAAGGTTTTAATACTTTGTTTAATGAATACACCAGGTTATCGACTGCGTGTAAACCAAGGTTTTACTACTTTGTTAACAATTACACCAATTACCCTTGAATGTAATTTCACCCCTGTTTTAATTATTCTAGTGGCTATTAATCCATTCCCGTGTCCGGTTAAATGAACGATTATTCGTACGTATAAATACCCAGCCCATCGTGTCCGATTGAGTGTATATGGTAATTTATAGGGAGCCCAATTGTAAATCTTTATATTAACATTAACAAACTTTCATTTAGTTAAACAAATATAAAGCCCATTAATAGCCCATAGTCTAATTTCCACAAGTGTCGTTCTTTTGTCCAAACCCCAATTATGGTACAAAGCCCAATTACCCAATTTTAGTAATTAGCTCAACATCATGATTACTTCGTTTTAAATAAGCATAATAATAACTTAGCTACGAGACATTAATGTAAAAAGGTTGAACATAACTTACAATGATTAAAAATAGCGTAGCGTTACACGGACAGAATTTTGACTTACACCCTTACAACATTCGCTAACATACCCTTATTATTAGAATTATAATTAAAATTAAAATTAAAATATAAATTATATATATATATCGTATATATGAGAGAAGAGAGAAAAAAATTGATGAATTGTGATCAGAATTCGGTTGGCTTTATAGGGATTTTCGTTTTTTGGGGCTCCGCGACTCGCGGCAAAATCCTCTTCAAACTCCGCGAGTCGCGGAGATTAAAATTACAGCTCACATCTTTTGGAGTCTTTCTTGCCGACGGATTTTATATATAAATATAAAATATAAATAATTAATATAATTATTTATATATTATATTATATTCTTGTGCATAGTAGACTTGTAATTTTTAGTCCGTTGCGTCGAGCGTTAAGAGTTGACTCTGGTCCCGGTTCCGGATTTTCGAACGTCCTTGCGTACAATTTTATATTTTGTACTTTGCGTTTTGAATCTTGTACTCTTGTAATTTCGAGACGTTTATTATCAATAATTGGAACCTTTTTGATTGTCTTTTGTTCTTTTGAGCTTTTTGGTCGTTTGCGTCTTCAATTCGTCGAATCTGTCTTTTGTATTCACCTTTTATTATTTAACGAATATCACTTGTAAATAGAACAATTGCAACTAAAAGCTTGTCTTTCTTGAGGAATAATGCTATAAAATATATGTTCGTTTTTAGCATTATCAGTTGTGCGAAGCAGCACGAACGATGCTTGCATACTCCAAATTACCTCTAAAAATGTGGGGGGAGGCCATTTCAACTGCATGCTATACCCAAAATCGTTGTATTGTAAACAAACATTTTGATAAAACTCCATATGAGTTATTATATGGTAGACGCCCGAATGTCAAATATTTCCTTGTTTTTGGTTGTATATGCTATGTGCTTAACGATTTTGACAGCCTCGGAAAGTTTGA
The DNA here is from genome assembly GCF_046630445.1 of Rutidosis leptorrhynchoides. Lineage (NCBI taxonomy): Eukaryota > Viridiplantae > Streptophyta > Magnoliopsida > Asterales > Asteraceae > Rutidosis > Rutidosis leptorrhynchoides. Next base: position 175,367,577 of record NC_092333.1, read on the forward strand.
TCCTCATGGCGATCAGGCCATATTTCTTGGTTATTCCTCGAACAAAGTTGCTTATCGTGTTTATCATAAGCGGACAAAGATGATTAAAGAGAGCATTAACGTCAAGTTCGATGAATTTTCGGGAATGGATTTTGAACAACTCAGTTCAAAACCCGATCCTAACCTGACTACTACTTCTTCCGCGCAAAACTCAATTTTCTCGAAGAAGGGTGTTCCTACGGTTACATCAGAGGAACTGGATATCTTGTTTGATAGTCTTTATACTCCTCAATGGGATTTAAATGTTCAAACCGTACCCGTTACACCATCACAGTCAACTACTGTGGAGACTCTTAAAAGTCTTTTTGATGAAGATTCAACACTAACTGATTCACCTGTTGCTTCTTCATCCTCCCTCCAACCTCCTGTTATTGATAATCTTGAACAAGATCAAGATTCATCATTTGATACAACTCCAGCCGTTTCTCTAGATACTCTATTGAATCCATTAGATACTGTTACATCAGATCAAGCAGATCAAGGCTCAATGTCAACAACGGTTGATGTTCCGATGGATACAATTGATGTACAATCTCTTCCACACACCCGATGGACTAAAAGTCATCCAATAGATCTTATTATTGGTGACGCATCTGCTCCAGTTTCAACTCGAAGGGCTACTCAGAATATGTGTCTATTCACAGCCTTTCTTAGTAAGATTGAACCAACAACGGTTGCTCAAGCTTTACTAGATCCATACTGGGTAGTTGCAATGCAAGACGAGATCAATCAATTTGAACGATTGAAAGTATGGCGATTAGTTCCAAGACCAACGGGTCAACGACCAATAGGGGTTAAGTGGATTTTCGAGAACAAGAAGGATTCTGATGGAATTGTGGTTCGAAATAAGGCACGTCTTGTAGCCAAAGGATATCGACAACAAGAGGGCATTGATTATGACGAAATGTTTGCTCCGGTTGCTAGGATTGAGGCAATTCGTCTTTTCCTTGCATTTGCTTCTCATATGAAGTTCACGTTCAAATGGATGTGAAAACTGCTTTTCTGAATGGTTATCTTCAAGAGGAAGTCTATGTTGATCAACCAGAAGGCTTTGTCGATCCCATTCATCCAAACCACGTTTACTACTTGGAGAAAGCTTTATACGGTCTGAAGCAAGCACCGCGTGCATGGTACGAGACCTTAACAAAGTATTTGCTGGACAATGGCTTCTCTCGTGGAACGATTGATGCAACGCTATTCATCCGTAAAAACCACGGTCACATTCTCTTGGTTCAAATTTACGTTGATGATATTATTTTTGGTTCCACGTCCCCGGCCTTATGCAAAGAATTTGGTGACCTTATGGCCAGTAAATTCGAAATGAGCATGCTTGACCAGTTAACTTTCTTCTTGGGGTTACAAGTAAAACAATTACCAAATGGGATTTTTATCAGTCAAACAAAGTATATCAATGATATGCTAAAACGTTTTAAAATGACGGCTTTAAAACCAATGACAACCCCAATGAGGACTTTACTGGATGCTGATACTAATGGGGAACCCTTTGATATTACGCTTTATCGAAGCATGGTTGGTTCTTTAATGTATCTGACTACGAGTCGACCAGACATTACACTTGCCGTAACTGTCTGTGCCCGCTTTCAGTCCAACCCTAAGAAATCTCACTCCAAAGCGGTTGTTAGGATTTTTCAATACCTTAAAGGTATACCTAACCTTGGGATCTGGTATCCTCATGGATCCGATTTCAATCTCACTGCTTATACTGATGCGGATCATGGTGGTTGCCATGTTGATAGAAAGAGCACATCTGGATCAATTCAGATGTTGGGGAATAGACTAGTTGGTTGGTCATCCAAAAAGCAGAACTGTGTGTCTTTATCAACAGCTGAGTCTGAGTACATTGCTGCTGCTCACTGTTGTTCACAAGTTTTGTGGATGCAAACTCAACTCTTGGACTATGGCTTTAACATTTCTAAGACCCCGATCTATTGTGATTCACAAAGTGCTATTGCAATAACAAGCAACCCGGTTCAGCATTCTAAAACTAAACACATAGATATTCGTTACCATTTCATTAAGGACCATGTAGAGAAAGGGGATATAGAGTTATACTTTGTGCCTACTAAAGTGCAATTAGCTGACATGTTCACTAAACCTTTAGATGAACTTAGGCTAAATTTCTTGATCAAAGATATTGGCATGGTAGAGTATAGTGCTTGATATTCCTTAGATCTATTGGAACTTATTTTTGGGATCTTGTGGTTAGGGGGAGTAGATACTTTCTAGGGAGAGCAACTAAGTTTCAGTGCTTTAGATAATTTTTCTTTAAGGGACTGCCTTTAGATTAATGATAACTTTAAAGATATATTTGTTCAATGGTTACGCAAGGGGGAGGTAACTCATTGATATCCTATTTCAAGGGGGAGTTAATTCATTTTCTTGGGAATATAATCAAAATGCTGATTTACTTTCTTGTATATCACATTTTGAGGGGGAGAAAATGAGAAAATAATTCAAAAATATTGTTTTTCAAAAGTGAATTCAAAATTTTTTTGTTTTTATCTGAAATAATTCACTATGGCTTGTATACATCTCAGTATGCAACCTGTGTCAACAATTGGTATCACTGAAGATTTGTACTTTGTATAAAATTCAAAGTTCTTTTAAGTACAAATCTTATTTTGAAAAATTCATAAAAATTGGAAAAGATAAAATCCAAAAATACTTAAATTTTACTGAATAAATGCTATTTTTAGCATTTTATAGAGTCTGACAACCAACAGTACAGATTCGGTAAGTTCAAAGTTTTCAGAAATTGTCTCAGAATTGTTTTTCATGAAAAGATTGAAATGGATTTCAAGAGGAAAAATCAATTTGTCAAAATTCGGAGTTAAATTGTTAAAGTTTTGAAAAATTGGACTGTATTCAGTATTTTAGGCCCATTCTGTAAAGCCCATTCGGTATTTTACTTTCGGTATCTATAAAAGGAGAGTCAAAGTCAAACATTACTCTCTTACTGTTATTAATTACCTACCGAGTCTGTTGATTATACCGAATCTGCCTAATTCTACCGAGTCCGTCATTCTGTTTCTTAAAATTCTTGGTAATTGTTCATTTTAATCAATGTTTAAGATATATAATTGTAGATCTGAGATAATTAAGTTTTTATCAACCAGAAAAGATCAAAATAACTGGATTATGACCTTTAATTTTTGAAATCTTGTTGATTATACCGAGTCTGAGTCGATTTCAATTAATCTTTGATTAAACTCAATTGATTTGAAAAATCAACATGAAATCTTGTCTAATCTGAGTTAAATTGACTGATCTATCATTTGACCGAGTCTGATTACATGTTTAATTGCTTATTTGATGAATTCTGTATCTATCGAATGTGTTCTTATCCTGATACCGAGTTTGTTCATACAATTAACATGTTAATATACTTGTAATTGAATGGTTAATTGATCATGGTTGTGATATTACTTGATATATGATAGAATATGTATGTTTGAGTGACTTTCTGTTAATTGTTGAAGATACCGAATCTGGTTTTCTTTCTTGATACCGAGTCTGAAATTTGGTACCTTGAAATTTTCTGATTTTTATCTTCAAACACTTAACATGTTTATTCTATATCTTTCTGATATGAAAACTCAAGCTTATTTGGTTACAGAATCTAAAGTTTTCATAACTACCGAATCTGCTTGAAATGTGTTTAAAAAATTGACTAAGTGTTGTTCTGAGTCCTTGTGTTATATAATTGACTTTGCATGATGATTTTGTACTAAGATGAATATCATATGAATGTCATGGTTGTCAATTATTTGTTCATATTTGAGAATAAAAGACTTTTATATTTTTGAAAAACCATAAAAATCTTAAAATTTAAAAATATAAAAAGGATTTCAAAGGCAAATAAGAATAGAGATATATGCTTTTTGTTAAATATCTTGTGGTCTTCTATTTCTTATTTATACAGCTAAATGGCGAACAATCACTTCATCAACTCTGAAACCAGTATACCCTGCAACTACTGGACAGCAATTCTAGAGAGGCACACACTGTGGCCTGCTATCAATACTACTGCCAGTGTAGCTGTAACAGATCTGGAGTTACTTAACAGAACAATTAGGTTTGTGGAAACTACACAACCTACTACTGAAAATCCAGAGGGAACACAAGCTCGTTTTGAATTTCAACAAAGAGGAGTTCAAGGGAGGAGGAGTTTCACTAAAGCTGATTTCAGGAGGGTCTTCAGACTTCCTCTTGTACAGAATGCTCCTGCTTTTCCTGCTACTCAGCAAATGATGACTTCTGTCTTTGATCTTGGTTATGTTGGAGCTACCAACGTTCCACCAGCTAAGTTTCAGAAGAAATATCTGCACTCAAGGTGGTATGTGATCTTCTCAATCATCAACAGATGCTTGCTTATGACAAGGAGTGGATCTGATAGCTTGACTGTGCCAATGCTGAAAGTATTCTACTCTTTCATAAGAGTAGAGGCTCCTGACTATGCTGAGCTTTTATGGGATCTGATTCAAGCTCAAGTTGATAAGCCAAGGGATTCATACATCCCTTGCGAAAGGTTTTTCTGTATATTTATCCATGATGCTATAAATGCTTGCAGAAATGCAAATATATTTGTACCAGGTACACATGGATTACAGATGAAAAGGTTTGGAGAGCTGAAGATGAACACCCCTATGGTGTCTGATAATCAATTCACTGCGCCAATTCCAAATTGGCTAGTGAGGCTAGCTGAACCCCAAGACGCTCGTATGCGTTCTTATTTTCAGGCTGTAGGAATACCTCTTCTGAACCCGGTACAATAAGAACAAGTTGAACCTGCCGTGGTTCCAGCCCCAGAGATTGTAGAGGAACCTGTAGTTCAACCACCCGGGCCAGCTAATCCTCCACTTAGGGTGAACCTCAAACGATCTAGGGTAGCACACCAAGCTCAACCCGTGAGGATCAGGGAACCTAGTCCAACTAGGATTGAACCAACCCTTTCCACAACACCCGAAGTAAGCAGTGACACTTCAGCAACAGCATCTGAATCATCTCCTGAACATTCTCCTAAGAGAACTCGATACATGCCTGATGAGATGATTCAGACTCCGCCAACCCAACGAGTAACTAGATCTAGGACTTCGACACCCATCGTCCGCCAAACAGTTACTCCAACCATTGGTGATACGGACCAAGACCAAGAGCCAATTAGGTCACCCTCACCTATCTCCGTATCACATCCAAGAATAACAGTAAGCCCTACGCTAAATGAAGTGCAAGCTTCGGTAGGCAAGAGATCTAAACGCACGGATGGTAAAAAGACCACTAAGCCCATCCAATCTAAACAGGACTTAATAATAAATCCTACAAAGCAAGGTGCTTCGGCATCTAAGGAAGTAAAGTCTTCCTCTACAGTAAAGTCTGCGTTGACTCAATTGATTGAGGAAACTCAATCATTGAAGTCCAGAATGGCCGAAGGGGAGCCGAAAAATCTTGAAAAGGCACCCTGCGTATCTGCTGGAAATCCTCCTGTACCTCAACGTACAACAGGGTCTCGAGGTCCGGCTTATCTTGATGAGGAAGATCTACCGCGTCCCATGGAAACGAGTCAACATGACAATCCTTTGGGATATTTATCAGACTTCCAGCAGACTGTTCCCTTGGTTCAAACCACTTCTCTTCCGGATTCTGAATCTCAGGGTCTGGAGGAAGAGTCTTTAACTGAAAGAGATGTGCCACCTCATGGTATATCAATGATTTCAGGAGTCGGGGATAGCAATATCTCTGCGAGAACTAAACCGACGGGTAGTCCTGCTACTTTGTCAGAGTCTCATGAGACCAAAGTCATGGAGGTGGATGCTTCGAAAGAAACTTCGTCAGTGACAACTCTGGTTGTTACCCAACCTCCATCAGAAGGGGATATCACGAATCTGACTAGTAGTATGTATAGCCCTACATATAAGAATAATACCGCACAATCATCCTTACCTGCCCTCACGACAACTCAAACACTTCCACCAACATCGCCTTCAACAGTTGTTGCTGATGCTGCTTTTGTTCATGGTTACACTGTTGTTTCACCAACTAGGTCACCTTCTCGAAGTTCAAATAGATATGGATTATAGTATCTCTCTGACAATGGGGTGGAGGAGCTCTATCTTGCTGAGTTTGCTAAACGAACTGATCTTGATGAAGTTCGTAAACTATGATGATTTATCTTGAGCAAGCAAGGATAGTGTATCCTTTATCTCCATGCAAGTCACCTGGACCAATTCACATGCCTGATCATGATGATTTCGATCCCGACAATCTTCATGAGGGGGAGAATAGACAAGGTGGTTATCGGTCCAGTGTTTTTCAAAGATCAACTTATGAAGCTGGTACATCTAGTCAACAGAAGGATAAAGATGTTGTTGATATATCTGATTCCAGTGATGAAATTGAAGAAATTAGTGTGAAAGTTTTCTAGATGAATCGGAAAGTCAGAGAGAGGATGATTCAGGAATGTTAATGACTATGGATTTAGCTGATCAATCAGAGAAAAAGTTAACTCAAGAGGACAATCAAAACTTTGACAACATTGAAGATATTTTGAAGGGGTCATCAAGTGTCGCCAATGAATTCAATGATCATCAATTTGTTAATTTGACATATCCAACTGATGAATTTTGAATACACTTCGAAAAGGAGATTTTCTCTAATGGCAAAGAAGATACCACGACTCCTCCCGATTTGAATGTTCCTTTTCAAATTGCAGAGATTGTTCTTGAACGTGATGCTAATTACCAACTGAGTTAGGATGAAGAGAAAGATATTCTTCGTTCACTATTCATTAAACAACAAGCATATAGAATTTATGGTGATTCTGATCTCGTCCTTTCTGCATCAATGAGTGTTCTGGGTGCATGGAAATTTCATAAGAAACCAGAATATCTCAAAGCTTATCTGAGTGTTCGTGACAAATTCAAATTGAAGAATGAAGAGAAACTTCAAATTCAGCGGAGTTCAGAGATTAAAAGCATAAATAAGATTTTGATGATTAATAAGGATGGAGTGAAGATGCCATTGTTTCAAGTTACAAGAATGGATGATGAGGATTACCAATTCTCATAAGAGGATTTTGATAAACTGAAGATGGATGACATTATTTTCATTTACAACTATCTGATTAACTTGAATGAATCTGCAACAATTTATCATGCTACTGCAATGAAGGCAGTCTACAAGTTTATTCTTGATTCGATGAGATGGATGTCAGTTCATGATTTTCAGTTGGGATTGGAATCTGGACACAAAAAGCTCGGAATCAAACCACTAAATCAAGTTATTGAAGAGCTAAGATACATGTCCTTACTTGAAGTGAGTGACTGTCCATATGGATTTGTATTTGTCAATTCTCACTATACAAAGATCTTCATCAGAGTCTCAGATTTCAGAAAATACTCAGACGGAACGTTGATGTATGCTTTCAAGTACATGAGATGGAGATTGATCAATAACTGCTATTCAACTGAAGATATTGAGATTGTCAAATACATTCTCACAAGATTAAAAAGTCGTCTCAAAACAAGAGTGAACATACGAAGATATGAGAATCTCAAGGGATTCAAATCCAAAGTTCACTACAGAGGAACAAAGTTCCTTTAGATGTTTTAAATAGGATTATGTTGTAAAGATTCACATTTAACACTAAGGGGGAGATTGTTAGGACCCCGAAGTTGTATAGTGTTAATGTGAAATAAGCTTTATTGAAGGTTCCTTAGAAGAGGGCTATATAAGGAACCTAAGTAGTCCTAATTAGATAGCCATTGCATTGTAACTGAGTTCTAGAAGCTGTGGAATGTAATTGTACCGATTCTCTCTAATACCGAGTCTCATGCTTACATACCGAATCTCTCTTTATCTTATCATTTCTCTCAATCTCAACATGATCTGACCTATTACCTACTAATAATAATAACAGTATTTATATTTAATAATAATGATATTAATTATGATAATTCTAATAATAACGATACTTTTTAATATTAACTGTAAAAATAATAATTCTATTTAAAATGATAATTTTTACTAATAATAATACTAAAATGATAATAATGGTGATATTTTATAATAACAATAATATTTCTATTAACAATGAAAATTTTACTATGAATGATAGTTTTAATATTAATGATACTTTTAATAATAATAATAGTGATAAAATAATGAAAACGATAATTTTATCTAAATCAGTATCTTACAATATTTTAAATTTCATCATGATACTCATACTCATTATTTCCTAATCGATTCGTTTAATAGCTTTTATTACTCTTTTATATCTCATTCATAATAATGATAATAATATTAATCATGTTATATAGGTGATACTAATATTAGTTTTAATGATAAAGATACTAAAAATAATAATTATAATATTACTGATGATAATACTAATAATTAATTTAATGATAAGTAATAATACTAATTACAACCTTAACGATAATAATGATAATAATAATAATAAAAATAAAAATTTTTAATGATAATACTTTTTATTAATAACGATAATGATAATAGTAATAATAATAATAATAATAATAATAATAATAATAATAATAATAATAATAAAAATAATAATAAAAATAATAATAATAATAATAATAATAATAATATTAATAATAATAATAATACTAATAATAATAATAATAATAATTAGATAATAACGACGATAATAATGACGATAATAACAATCATTTCTAATAATAATACAAAAATTCAGTTGACTATAACTTCTAATCTGTTCATCGAAACCATTCGAGTTCTAAATGAAAAGTTCTTAATTTTTCACTAGCTTTCCAACGACATGCATATCTTATACCTTATCTCAACCGCATATATAATTAATTTGGGATTCAACATAACCTAACTAAAGGCAATATCAAAAGTACAAGCATGCATAATCCTATATACTCGAGCACTAGTCAGGGATACACTATTAGTATGTAAAAATTAAATTATGAGTGCTTACGTATCAATATTGAGATTCAATATTGCAGGAAAAGTACGTAGACGCAATGGAGATAATAAACACTAAATTGACCCCACGAGCATACCCATGAACCATACCCATCACCTCCATAGCTATGACCCATAATTTCCTTAGCCCTATCCTACTCATAAAACCCATGTTGCTACAACTCGCGCGTACCCATTGTCGTAGTATTTTATGTATAATACTAATACTTCTAATGATAATAATAATAATAATAATAATAATAATAATAATAATAATAATAATAATAATAATAATAATAATAATAATAATAATAATAATAATAATGAGATTAATAATAATAATAATAATAATAATAATAATAATAATAATAATAATAATAATAATAATAAAATAAATCATACATAGTATATAGAGATGAGAGATTTGAATTTGTGAAATCATTCGGCCGAAATGATCGACCTTTATAGGTCTAGACTTGTGTCCCGTAGCTCCACAATCGCGGAATTCATAGGGCAACAATCGTCGCGATCGTGACACCATGGCTTCCAGCTCACACTCGAATGATTAAGGCTGCCGACGGATTTTTAATTATATTTAATTTTTAATATATTTAATTTATATAATTAATTATATATCATATTATATTTACGTGTATAGTTAACTCGTAAATTTAGTTCCAATAAATAGTACGTTGTCACATGACTATAGTCTCGGTTTCGGTTTCCCGAACGCATTTTCGTATGCTTAGAAAACTAGCACTTTACGTTATGCGATGTGTACCTTTATAAATAATTAGACATAATCATCTAAAGACTATATTACCCAAAGCACAACTTTTGTATTTAAGTGTCGTGGTCATTTGCTTCTATAAATCAAAGTCTCGTTGTTTATCAAAATATATTATTTTAAATCAGCCGTTAAATATTATATTTTCGTCACTTGTAAAATATATATATATATATATATATATATATATATATATATATATATATATATATATATATATATATATATATATATATATATATATATATATCCTTTAATATAAATTTGTTCATATTGAAATATTTACTTAATAATACAATATTTAGTTTTTCAAAACTAATTATATTTTAAAGTTCATTTTTGAATCGTTTTGATAGTAGAAAAGTATTATATCAAATCACGTTTACGTTTTTGAAACACTTTATGTATTTGTAATTTATAATATAAGCTTTATTTAAATTCCTCAAAGGTCATATACAACCTATCTTAATAAACGTACTAATTAATAAAGTTCTTTTTAAACTAAAACGTTTTTATATGTTTAAATCAAATATGATAACTTTGTTTTCTAAAACTAGATATATAAAATAATCATTTTATTAAAAGGTTAAACTAGTAAAAGTTGTTATATCGTAAAACGTTTTAGAAAAGTAAAATTAAATATACTTTTTAAAAGATTTCAAGTTTTTAACGTTCATTGGTGCAACGTGATATAAAGTCTAAAGGTTAGATAAACGTATGAAATTATCTTATTAAAATCACGAGAAAAATGTTGTAAAGTATTAATTGAAAATCAAATAGGAATCTTCACTAACTCTTGTCTATTTCCCCTTAATTGACTCTTTGTTCTTATTTGTGAAATCACTTTACCATTTTCCGAATATGGTTAAAAAGGAAAAGTTTCCTAATTCAAAGTGGACCTCTCAACAGAGACTCGTAATCATAATTCAATGTATCTGATAACTCAATCATTTGATATTATCTTATAATTCCATCTATAGACACATTGAAACAAATACGTTCATGTAAACTATTATTCATTTAATACTTTGTTAATATTTCAGGTTATAATATATACACATATACATACAATCATGTCCGTTCATATAATGGTTCGTGAATCGTTGGAATTTGGTCGAGGTTAAATGAATGTATGAACACAGTTTAAAATTCTTGAGATTTAACTTAACAAACTTTGCTTATCATGTCAGAATAATATAAAGATTAAACTTTAAATTTGTTCGGAAATTTCCGGGTCGTCACAGTACCTACCCGTTAAAGAAATTTCATCCCCGAAATTTACAATGAGAATGTTATTATGACGATTATAGAGTTTTATCATGTCTAAGGAGTAGGGATAAAATAATTCGATTACTCGAAGCGTATGAGGGAAGTTATCGTAAATGAATGAAATAAGATTATAGTGATTCGTCATATCCTTTGACGTCATCACAATTGATCTCCGAATTTAAAGAAAATCTTTTTAATCTATATTGGATTTGATTCTTCAGCGATTAAGGAAATTATGATCCTCTTCGAATTAATGCGACAATCCATCTTTATTTCTCTGTCGGATATTTCACTATAAATCCACCTCCTTCGTTTCCTTTTAACTCACACCTTCTATTCTTTCTTTCTCAAATCATATTTCCAATAGATTGTGAAAATGCTTCATCCAGTTCTGATTCTTGATATTCTCCTAACTTTCATATCTGTCATTCTTCTTTTTCATCTACCACCGGAGGATTTTATTTACTTTTACTATTACCTTGGGGTCATAGTATTATTAATTCTCCCGTGCCTTTACGTTGCAATATGTATTGATAAGCACGGTTTGTAATTTACGTGTTGTTGTCGAACTTTATATTTTTCTTTTATATTCAAAAGTTCCATACTTTTGTCTCCTTTTCCCGACTTCAAGTCAAGCGAATAACGATCCAGAATTAGTAGGTATGGATTTTGAAATGAACATAGTTAATATTGTAAGAAGAGAATTGTAATGTCACGATCTTGATTTGTCAAATTACCAGAATACCTCGAAAAAGACCGAATCATCAAGAAATATGTTCTTGATAGTTTAGAGGTTAAATAGAATATAAGAGTCGTGTAACATGGCACATGGTGATATTATGATCTGTGAATCATCACATTCTATTTAGGAACTCAGCATGACTTACTGTAATATAATCACGTTGATCAAGTGTCATTATATTATACTAATTCATGCTTCAGTTCCCAACACTACTTTAAAAACATTCTTATTTAAACTCGAAGGGTTCAGAATTTAGAAATTAAAATAATTTCTTTTATGATGTAATGCAGCTAGCGCGAAGAGGTAAATGTTTTCAGATAAGAATAATTATGGAAATATCTTCAGAAATATGGAGGATATTTATAATGAAAGATACGATGATATCTTAGAATTTCTAATATCAGAAGATGATGAAGAATATCGTCCGCAAGGGTTTAGAGTCAGGAGCAAGGTATTTGATAATGACTTTAGCATATACTGAATCATTTGGATTCTTTGAAGGCAGGTTCAGTTCTTGTGATTTGTCCACGGCCTCCTTCATACTTTGCTCAATCCGTTTTTTTTTAGTTCCAAAACTTCTCTTTTTCTGAGCTTTGCCAATACACTATTCTTTATCATCAAACTTTTTAAGGTCGTTTATAGTTTTTACTGCTTTATCAGCATTTTTCAAAATTTTGAGAACTAGTTCGTATTTTATGATGTTTTTCAGAAACTTCACATTCGCCGTATATAAGTCCAGGAAATAGACGTTATATGTATAACTGTTGGCATCAACATGCTGCGAGATTTCAAAATACTGATTGCTAATTCCCAATGATTTATATGGCAATTCTCGTTACAAGAGGTAGATGAGTAAATGATGGGGTTTTGATAAATATAATGATTTTTCAGAAAATCCCAGATCATTACGGTTGCTGATTAGTTTACTGCTAATGTGGCGAGATATGAAAGGTTCCCTGGTAACAATGGCCAAAGGGCAACATATATATCAAGGTTATAATAAAGCTGTTTCGACTGGAAAAAAATCGAAGTTAATTTGCTGGAGCTGTGACAAATCTGGCTACTTTGGAAGGGATTGATAAGTTGCTTTAGCTAATAAATGCCAAAGGGTTTGACACAGATACGTGTCGAACTATGACTTTGGTTTCGAGAGCTTTTCAGGTACATAACTGTGGGTAATATGTGGTTGGATCATCATCTCGTTGCTCATTACTTGAAGTGTCTTCAGGAATTTCGGGGGGTTTGAACACAGATTGTAATCGTTAATATACATATGATGTTCTAACACAGTTTTAAAGTCAAAGTATAGCTTTGAAAGATATAAGGATCTAAGAGTGATGATTTTGGTTATATCTCGAGTTGAATTCTGAGATTTCAAAATCAGAATATGCAATTAGATTTGAATGAATATGGTTGTTTTGATTTTTATAAAAGAATGTATATTGTTATGAAAATAGTGAGTATAGTGGATGATTGCTGAATCAGATTTGAAGAATGTAACATATTAGTTGTGAATTTATATATATACCTCTCGGGTATTACCTACCCGTTAAAAAAAAATTTCACAACTAATATTTTGTACAAAAGAATTTTTATTACAGTCTTTATGAAAATATATATATATGTATATTTTCTTCAGATGTAACATAGATTTAATGAGTTAATATTAATTTAAACTCATTTAATTTATGGTTGAAACTAGAATTGAATAATTCCTAAAGACATTAGAAATTACATAACTTTTACGGAGTATTTCTTTAATGTAATTGAAATTATGAATCAATACTTCGTTATTTGTTGATGTATGATGTTTGGTTCGTGGAATTCTTGTGAATTTCGCAAGGTAGGAATAGTTTCATCAGAAGTTACAGGTATTTCAGGTGATTTAAGTGTTGTACCACTTCTTGTGGTAATAGCTTTAGCTGTTTCATTCCGGGGGTTAGCATTTGTATCACTAGGTAGACTTCCCGGTTTTCTTTCACCTATTAACCTTGCTAGGTTACTTACTTCTTGTTCCAGATTTTGAATAGAAGCTTGTTGATTTCTAAATGCTTGAGCATTTTGTTCATTGGTTTGTTTCTGAGATGTGAAAAACTGCGTTTGAGTTTCAACTAGCTTCGTCATCATATCTTCTAAATTCGGCTTTTTATCATCGGTTTGTTGTGGTGGTTTGTTTTGAAAATTAGGTCTTTGCTGATTGTAAGTATTATTGGATACTTGTTGATTGCTAGGACCTTGTTGGTTGTTGTATGGAATATTTCGGTTATAATTCTGGTTTTGATTGTAAATTGGTCTTGGCGGTTGATAATTATTCTGATAATTATTTCCAGGCCTTTGGTTTATGTATGAAATATTCTCTCTTTGTTCCATTGTTAATTCAATACTGAGACAATCTTTTGTCAAATGTGGTCCTCCACACTGCTCACAACTAATTCGTATTGAGTGAATATCTTTAGTCATCTTTTCCATTCGTCTCTCCACAGCATCTATCTTTGCAGAAATGGAATCTAAGTCATGGCTAGAATCGGCTCTAGCTGCTTTAGATGATCTAACGATGTCTTTTTCTTGGTGCCACTCATGTGAGTGGGAAGCAGTGTTATCAATAATTTTGTAAGCATCAGTTTCGGTTTTCTTCATAATAGAACCACCAGCTGCTATATCTATGTCTTTCCTTGTAGTGATGTCGCATCCTTGGTAGAATATTTGTACTATTTGACAGGTGTCTAAACCATGTTGCGGACATCCTCTTAACAACTTTCCATATCTTGTCCACGCCTCATATAGAGTTTCATTTGGCTTCTGTATGAACGTAACAATTTCTGCTTGAAGTCTTACGGCTTTAGATGCAGGAAAGAATTGTTTAAGAAATTTGTCAACTAAAACGTCCCATGTATCAATCGCCCTTTCAGGTAACGATTCCAACCAATCTTTGGCTTCTCCCTTTAAAGTCCAGGGAAATAACATGAGATATATCTGTTCATCCTCCACTTCTCGGATTTTAAATAGTGTGCAGATCCTATTAAAGGTACGTAGATGTTCATTTGGATCTTCCTTCGGCGCACCACTAAATTGGCATTGATTAGTCACCATGTGTAGAATTTGTCCTTTGATTTCATAATCTGGCGCATTAATGTCTGGATGAGTAATTGCGTGACCTTGGCCAGTGCGTTTAGCTCTCATTCGGTCTTCCATACTTAAAGGTTCCAGATTCTCCATAATTGAATTTGTTGAATCGGTATCACTAAATGATTCTGATTTAATGGTTCGTTCCTCAACAATCTCTGTTTGAATGATTGGTGGCTCCGGAGGAAAGTTTAGTGGTTCAGGATCTACGAACCGTTCCTGAATATTTTCCGGATTCTCAATTGTGAGATCGGGTTCAAAAAATGGATTATCGGAAATTTGAACTGAAGTACTTGGTCGACTGGATGACGATTCTAAAGAAAAATCAACGGCGGTTATATTTGCTAAATGTCTTGATCTAGTTACAGGTGGTGAACGTACAAAAGGTGATGAACGTCTTGCTCGGTGCATTCACTGAATATCCTATTAGTTTTTAAAAGGAAAGAAAAATTATAATAAGTTATCCAATTAATAGACTTTTCTGATTTTGCCCACGTTTCGAATAGCCAAAAGATGCAGCAGAGGGGCAGGATTCGTTTGGTCTCAATATAATTGAGGACTGTTTGGCTCCAATAACCCGGTCCACGTACAAATCCAACTATTACTACGAACCAGAAAATTTTGATGTCTATCAATTTAACCACTTAAAATAAATTTTCGTAATTTTAAGAAATTTAGATAAGAAGTAGAATAAAAATCTATGTCCTAAAAACTAGAATGGCGAGAAATAAGAGAGAAAAAGAGTTCGTCGCAAAAGGTCGAAAAAGAAAAAAAAAATGGTTGAAAAATAAAAGGTGATGGAAAAATAAAAGAAACTTGTAAAAACTTAAAAATACTTGACTAACCTAACCTTATTACTACAACTAACTTAAAATTATAATCGCAAATTGAAATTACTAATTGGAATGATAATTGATACATAGTAAAAGGTCTAAAAATATTAAAGCTTACAGGAAAAACTAAATCCAAATGGAAATAACTTAAAAAGAAACTAAAACTTAAAAAGGCGTCGCAAAATTCTAAAGTACCTAAATCTTAGTCTAAAGAAAAAGCACTTAAGGAATTCTACGGCAAAGCCTAAAAATTTAGGAGTAAAAATAACTATAGCAAAAACTAAGTTTAAAATTAAATATGAGAGAAAAATACAAATATTATGCTACAACGATTAAAAAGGGACAAAATATAAAAATATACAAAAAGTTGTAAAAAGTACAATTTTTATAAAAATATTATTTTTATATTATTTATTTAATTAAACTATTAATTTTACAATTTAATTAAACTAATTAATACTAAATACATAAATTAAATAAAAAGTAAAAGTAAAAATAAAACTAATAATAATAATAATAATAATAATAATTAGGGTTAAATAATAATAATAATTAATTAAAACCCGTAATTAATGCTGAATTAGGGCTTCTGTCCGTGTGTCAGAGAAGCTCCGCGACTTGCGGTATTTAATGCTTCAAACCCCGCGACTCGCGGGGTTCAAAAATTCAGATGACAGCTTTAAATCTTCGACGCGTTTTTTCTTTATTTATTTATTTTTATTTTCTGTTTTCTATTTTTATATAAATAAAAGATATTTAATAAAATTTATATTATTATAAATTAAAATAAAAATAAAGAAACTTATAAAACTTAAATATTTAACAAAATCTTAAAAATACTTATATTTTTGTTTTTCTTTTTATATTTTTGAATAATTAAAACGTATTTTTACAAAAATGAATTTTTAATAAAAGTAAACTAAAAATCTTTTTTTTTATATATTATTAGCGTTGCGCTTCCGGCGTTTAAGAGTGTCCCCGGCAGCGGCGCCAAAAATACTTGATGTCAAAGCAGAGGGGTATAAAATACTATTAAATTTTTGCAGGAAAAACTATTAAATACGATACAATTTTACACAAGATATTTATTTATTTATAGAATGGATATACTTAAACCTTGCTACAACACTTATAGGCAGTGTACCTAATCGTAAAGTAGTGTAGTTTTTAGTAAGTTCGGTTCGTTCCACAGGGAAATCTTTAAACAAAGCTCAACGCTATATTAGTTTACTTTTATAAAAATACAAATATATATATAAGTAATATTATTATTATAAAGGGGGTTTTTACCGTTTAATGACCGGTTTGTCGATTTTAAAACTTTAGTCGCAGTTAAAACCTAATGTAAAATATTAAATAAATAAAAGACTTAATTTAAAGCGTAAAGTAAATAACGATAATGAAATTGCGAATAATAAAAGTGCGATAAAATAAAATTGCGATAATTAAAAAGTACAATAATTAAAAGTGCGATTAAATAACAATAAATAAAAGTGCGATAATTAGAAGTGCAATTAAATATAAAATAAAGGAAATTAAATATGAAATAAAAGAATTATGCTTATTTAAACTTCCGTAATCATGATGTTTGACGTGTTGATTTTAGTTTTATGCCCATGGGTTAATTGTCCTTTGTCCTGGATTATTTAATCTGTCCGTCTGGTTTTTGTCCATAACAGTCCATCAGTCATAAATATAAAGTGCGAGTGTCCTCGTCAAATTATTATTATACCCGAAGTTAAATATTCCAACTAATAGGGGATTCGAATTGTAACAAGGTTTTAATACTTTGTTTAATGAATACACCAGGTTATCGACTGCGTGTAAACCAAGGTTTTACTACTTTGTTAACAATTACACCAATTACCCTTGAATGTAATTTCACCCCTGTTTTAATTATTCTAGTGGCTATTAATCCATTCCCGTGTCCGGTTAAATGAACGATTATTCGTACGTATAAATACCCAGCCCATCGTGTCCGATTGAGTGTATATGGTAATTTATAGGGACGCCCAATTGTAAATCTTTATATTAACATTAACAAACTTTCATTTAGTTAAACAAATATAAAGCCCATTAATAGCCCATAGTCTAATTTCCACAAGTGTCGTTCTTTTGTCCAAACCCCAATTATGGTACAAAGCCCAATTACCCAATTTTAGTAATTAGCTCAACATCATGATTACTTCGTTTTAAATAAGCATAATAATAACTTAGCTACGAGACATTAATGTAAAAAGGTTGAACATAACTTACAATGATTAAAAATAGCGTAGCGTTACACGGACAGAATTTCGTCTTACACCCTTACAACATTCGCTAACATACCCTTATTATTAGAATTATAATTAAAATTAAAATTAAAATATAAATTATATATATATATCGTATATATGAGAGAAGAGAGAAAAAAATTGATGAATTGTGATCAGAATTCGGTTGGCTTTATAGGGATTTTCGTTTTTTGGGGCTCCGCGACTCGCGGCAAAATCCTCTTCAAACTCCGCGAGTCGCGGAGATTAAAATTACAGCTCACATCTTTTGGAGTCTTTCTTGCCGACGGATTTTATATATAAATATAAAATATAAATAATTAATATAATTATTTATATATTATATTATATTCTTGTGCATAGTAGACTTGTAATTTTTAGTCCGTTGCGTCGAGCGTTAAGAGTTGACTCTGGTCCCGGTTCCGGATTTTCGAACGTCCTTGCGTACAATTTTATATTTTGTACTTTGCGTTTTGAATCTTGTACTCTTGTAATTTCGAGACGTTTCTTATCAATAATTGGAACCTTTTTGATTGTCTTTTGTTCTTTTGAGCTTTTTGGTCGTTTGCGTCTTCAATTCGTCGAATCTGTCTTTTGTATTCACCTTTTATTATTTAACGAATATCACTTGTAAATAGAACAATTGCAACTAAAAGCTTGTCTTTCTTGAGGAATAATGCTATAAAATATATGTTCGTTTTTAGCATTATCAGTTGTGCGACGCAGCACGAACGATGCTTGCATACTCCAAATTACCTCTAAAAATGTGGGGGGAGGCCATTTCAACTGCATGCTATACCCAAAATCGTTGTATTGTAAACAAACGTTTTGATAAAACTCCATATGAGTTATTATATGGTAGACGCCCGAATGTCAAATATTTCCTTGTTTTTGGTTGTATATGCTATGTGCTTAACGATTTTGACAGCCTCGGAAAGTTTGATCCTCATGGCGATCAGGCCATATTTCTTGGTTATTCCTCGAACAAAGTTGCTTATCGTGTTTATCATAAGCGGACAAAGATGATTAAAGAGAGCATTAACGTCAAGTTCGATGAATTTTCGGGAATGGCTTTTGAACAACTCAGTTCAAAACCCGATCCTAACCTGACTACTACTTCTTCCGCGCAAAACTCAATTTTCTCGAAGAAGGGTGTTCCTACGGTTACATCAGAGGAACTGGATATCTTGTTTGATAGTCTTTATACTCCTCAATGGGATTTAAATGTTCAAACCGTACCCGTTACACCATCACAGTCAACTACTGTGGAGACTCTTCAAAGTCTTTTTGATGAAGATTCAACACTAACTGATTCACCTGTTGCTTCTTCATCCTCCCTCCAACCTCCTGTTATTGATAATCTTGAACAAGATCAAGATTCATCATTTGATACAACTCCAGCCGTTTCTCCAGATACTCTATTGAATCCATTAGATACTGTTACATCAGATCAAGCAGATCAAGGCTCAACGTCAACAACGGTTGATGTTCCGATGGATACAATTGATGTACAATCTCTTCCACACACCCGATGGACTAAAAGTCATCCAATAGATCTTATTATTGGTGACGCATCTGCTCCAGTTTCAACTAGAAGGGCTACTCAGAATATGTGTCTATTCACAGCCTTTCTTAGTAAGATTGAACCAACAACGGTTGCTCAAGCTTTACTAGATCCATACTGGGTAGTTGCAATGCAAGACGAGATCAATCAATTTGAACGATTGAAAGTATGGCGATTAGTTCCAAGACCAACGGGTCAACGACCAATAGGGGTTAAGTGGATTTTCAAGAACAAGAAGGATTCTGATGGAATTGTGGTTCGAAATAAGGCACGTCTTGTAGCCAAAGGATATCGACAACAAGAGGGCATTGATTATGACGAAATGTTTGCTCCGGTTGCTAGGATTGAGGCAATTCGTCTTTTCCTTGCATTTGCTTCTCATATGAAGTTCACGGTGTTTCAAATGGATGTGAAAACTGCTTTTCTGAATGGTTATCTTCAAGAGGAAGTCTATGTTGATCAACCAGAAGGCTTTGTCGATCCCATTCATCCAAACCACGTTTACTACTTGGAGAAAGCTTTATACGGTCTGAAGCAAGCACCGCGTGCATGGTACGAGACCTTAACAAAGTATTTGCTGGACAATGGCTTCTCTCGTGGAACGATTGATGCAACGCTATTCATCCGTAAAAACCACGGTCACATTCTCTTGGTTCAAATTTACGTTGATGATATTATTTTTGGTTCCACGTCCCCGGCCTTATGCAAAGAATTTGGTGACCTTATGGCCAGTAAATTCGAAATGAGCATGCTTGACCAGTTAACTTTCTTCTTGGGGTTACAAGTAAAACAATTACCAAATGGGATTTTTATCAGTCAAACAAAGTATATCAATGATATGCTAAAACGTTTTAAAATGACGGCTTTAAAACCAATGACAACCCCAATGAGGACTTTACTGGATGCTGATACTAATGGGGAACCCTTTGATATTACGCTTTATCGAAGCATGGTTGGTTCTTTAATGTATCTGACTACGAGTCGACCAGACATTACACTTGCCGTAACTGTCTGTGCCCGCTTTCAGTCCAACCCTAAGAAATCTCACTCCAAAGCGGTTGTTAGGATTTTTCAATACCTTAAAGGTATACCTAACCTTGGGATCTGGTATCCTCATGGATCCGATTTCAATCTCACTGCTTATACTGATGCGGATCATGGTGGTTGCCATGTTGATAGAAAGAGCACATCTGGATCAATTCAGATGTTGGGGAATAGACTAGTTGGTTGGTCATCCAAAAAGCAGAACTGTGTGTCTTTATCAACAGCTGAGTCTGAGTACATTGCTGCTGCTCACTGTTGTTCACAAGTTTTGTGGATGCAAACTCAACTCTTGGACTATGGCTTTAACATTTCTAAGACCCCGATCTATTGTGATTCACAAAGTGCTATTGCAATAACAAGCAACCCGGTTCAGCATTCTAAAACTAAACACATAGATATTCGTTACCATTTCATTAAGGACCATGTAGAGAAAGGGGATATAGAGTTATACTTTGTGCCTACTAAAGTGCAATTAGCTGACATGTTCACTAAACCTTTAGATGAACTTAGGCTAAATTTCTTGATCAAAGAGATTGGCATGGTAGAGTATAGTGCTTGATATTCCTTAGATCTATTGGAACTTATTTTTGGGATCTTGTGGTTAGGGGGAGTAGATACTTTCTAGGGGGAGCAACTAAGTTTCAGTGCTTTAGATAATTTTTCTTTAAGGGACTGCCTTTAGATTAATGATAACTTCAAAGATATATTTGTTCAATGGTTACGCAAGGGGGAGGTAACTCATTGATATCCTATTTCAAGGGGGAGTTAATTCATTTTCTTGGGAATATAATCAAAATGCTGATTTACTTTCTTGTATATCACATTTTGAGGGGGAGAAAATGAGAAAATAATTCAAAAATATTGTTTTTCAAAAGTGAATTCAAAATTTTTTTGTTTTTATCTGAAATAATTCACTATGGCTTGTATACATCTCAGTATGCAACCTGTGTCAACAATTGGTATCACTGAAGATTTGTACTTTGTATAAAATTCAAAGTTCTTTTAAGTACAAATCTTATTTTGAAAAATTCATAAAAATTGGAAAAGATAAAATCCAAAAATACTTAAATTTTACTGAATAAATGCTATTTTTAGCATTTTATAGAGTCTGACAACCAACAGTACAGATTCGGTAAGTTCAAAGTTTTCAGAAATTGTCTCAGAATTGTTTTTCATGAAAAGATTGAAATGGATTTCAAGAGGAAAAATCAATTTGTCAAAATTCGGAGTTAAATTGTTAAAGTTTTGAAAAATTGGACTGTATTCGGTATTTTAGGCCCATTCGGTATTTTACTTTCGGTATCTATAAAAGGAGAGTCAAAGTCAAACATTACTCTCTTACTGTTATTAATTACCTACCGAGTCTGTTGATTATACCGAATCTGCCTAATTCTACCGAGTCCGTCATTCTGTTTCTTAAAATTCTTGGTAATTGTTCATTTTAATCAATGTTTAAGATATATAATTGTAGATCTGAGATAATTAAGTTTTTATCAACCAGAAAAGATCAAAATAACTGGATTATGACCTTTAATTTTTAAAATCTTGTTGATTATACCGAGTCTGAGTCGATTTCAATTAATCTTTGATTAAACTCAATTGATTTGAAAAATCAACATGAAATCTTGTCTAATCTGAGTTAAATTGACTGATCTATCATTTGACCGAGTCTGATTACATGTTTAATTGCTTATTTGATGAATTCTGTATCTATCGAATGTGTTCTTATCCTGATACCGAGTTTGTTCATACAATTAACATGTTAATATACTTGTAATTGAATGGTTAATTGATCATGGTTGTGATATTACTTGATATATGATAGAATATGTATGTTTGAGTGACTTTCTGTTAATTGTTGAAGATACCGAATCTGGTTTTCTTTCTTGATACCGAGTCTGAAATTTGGTACCTTGAAATTTTCTGATTTTTATCTTCAAACACTTAACATGTTTATTCTATATCTTTCTGATATGAAAACTCAAGCTTATTTGGTTACAGAATCTAAAGTTTTCATAACTACCGAATCTGCTTGAAATGTGTTTAAAAAATTGACTAAGTGTTGTTCTGAGTCCTTGTGTTATATAATTGACTTTGCATGATGATTTTGTACTAAGATGAATATCATATGAATGTCATGGTTGTCAATTATTTGTTCATATTTGAGAATAAAAGACTTTTATATTTTTGAAAAACCATAAAAATCTTAAAATTTAAAAATATAAAAAGGATTTCAAAGGCAAATAAGAATAGAGATATATGCTTTTTGTTAAATATCTTGTGGTCTTCTATTTCTTATTTATACAGCTAAATGGCGAACAATCACTTCATCAACTCTGAAACCAGTATACCCTGCAACTACTGGACAGCAATTCTAGAGAGGCACACACTGTGGCCTGCTATCAATACTACTGCCAGTGTAGCTGTAACAGATCTGGAGTTACTTAACAGAACAATTAGGTTTGTGGAAACTACACAACCTACTACTGAAAATCCAGAGGGAACACAAGCTCGTTTTGAATTTCAACAAAGAGGAGTTCAAGGGAGGAGGAGTTTCACTAAAGCTGATTTCAGGAGGGTCTTCAGACTTCCTCTTGTACAGAATGCTCCTGCTTTTCCTGCTACTCAGCAAATGATGACTTCTGTCTTTGATCTTGGTTATGTTGGAGCTACCAACGTTCCACCAGCTAAGTTTCAGAAGAAATATCTGCACTCAAGGTGGTATGTGATCTTCTCGATCATCAACAGATGCTTGCTTATGACAAGGAGTGGATCTGATAGCTTGACTGTGCCAATGCTGAAAGTATTCTACTCTTTCATAAGAGTAGAGGCTCCTGACTATGCTGAGCTTTTATGGGATCTGATTCAAGCTCAAGTTGATAAGCCAAGGGATTCATACATCCTTTGCGAAAGGTTTTTCTGTATATTTATCCATGATGCTATAAATGCTTGCAGAAATGCAAATATATTTGTACCAGGTACACATGGATTACAGATGAAAAGGTTTGGAGAGCTGAAGATGAACACCCCTATGGTGTCTGATAATCAATTCACTGCGCCAATTCCAAATTGGCTAGTGAGGCTAGCTGAACCCCAAGACGCTCGTATGCGTTCTTATTTTCAGGCTGTAGGAATACCTCTTCTGAACCCGGTACAATAAGAACAAGTTGAACCTGCCGTGGTTCCAGCCCCAGAGATTGTAGAGGAACCTGTAGTTCAACCACCCGGGCCAGCTAATCCTCCACTTAGGGTGAACCTCAAACGATCTAGGGTAGCACACCAAGCTCAACCCGTGAGGATCAGGGAACCTAGTCCAACTAGGATTGAACCAACCCTTTCCACAACACCCGAAGTAAGCAGTGACACTTCAGCAACAGCATCTGAATCATCTCCTGAACATTCTCCTAAGAGAACTCGATACATGCCTGATGAGATGATTCAGACTCCGCCAACCCAACGAGTAACTAGATCTAGGACTTCGACACCCATCGTCCGCCAAACAGTTACTCCAACCATTGGTGATACGGACCAAGACCAAGAGCCAATTAGGTCACCCTCACCTATCTCCGTATCACATCCAAGAATAACAGTAAGCCCTACGCTAAATGAAGTGCAAGCTTCGGTAGGCAAGAGATCTAAACGCACGGATGGTAAAAAGACCACTAAGCCCATCCAATCTAAACAGGACTTAATAATAAATCCTACAAAGCAAGGTGCTTCGGCATCTAAGGAAGTAAAGTCTTCCTCTACAGTAAAGTCTGCGTTGACTCAATTGATTGAGGAAACTCAATCATTGAAGTCCAGAATGGCCGAAGGGGAGCCGAAAAATCTTGAAAGGCACCCTGCGTATCGGCTGGAAATCCTCCTGTACCTCAACGTACAACAGGGTCTCGAGGTCCGGCTTATCTTGATGAGGAAGATCTACCGCGTCCCATGGAAACGAGTCAACATGACAATCCTTTGGGATATTTATCAGACTTCCAGCAGACTGTTCCCTTGGTTCAAACCACTTCTCTTCCGAATTCTGAATCTCAGGGTCTGGAGGAAGAGTCTTTAACTGAAAGAGATGTGCCACCTCATGGTATATCAATGATTTCAGGAGTCGGGGATAGCAATATCTCTGCGAGAACTAAACCGACGGGTAGTCCTGCTACTTTGTCAGAGTCTCATGAGACCAAAGTCATGGAGGCGGATGCTTCGAAAGAAACTTCGTCGGTGACAACTCTGGTTGTTACCCAACCTCCATCAGAAGGGGATATCACGAATCTGACTAGTAGTATGTATAGCCCTACATATAAGAATAATACCGCACAATCATCCTTACCTGCCCTCACGACAACTCAAACACTTCCACCAACATCGCCTTCAACAGTTGTTGCTGATGCTGCTTTTGTTCATGGTTACACTGTTGTTTCACCAACTAGGTCACCTTCTCGAATTTCAAATAGATATGGATTATAGTATCTCTCTGACAATGGGGTGGAGGAGCTCTATCTTGCTGAGTTTGCTAAACGAACTGATCTTGATGAAGTTCGCAAACTATGATGATTTATCTTGAGCAAGCAAGGATAGTGTATCCTTTATCTCCATGCAAGTCACCTGGACCAATTCACATGCCTGATCATGATGATTTCGATCCCGACAATCTTCATGAGGGGGAGAATAGACAAGGTGGTTATCGGTCCAGTGTTTTTCAAAGATCAACTTATGAAGCTGGTACATCTAGTCAACAGAAGGATAAAGATGTTGTTGATATATCTGATTCCAGTGATGAAATTGAAGAAATTAGTGTGAAAGTTTTCTAGATGAATCGGAAAGTCAGAGAGAGGATGATTCAGGAATGTTAATGACTATGGATTTAGCTGATCAATCAGAGAAAAAGTTAACTCAAGAGGACAATCAAAACTTTGACAACATTGAAGATATTTTGAAGGGGTCATCAAGTGTCGCCAATGAATTCAATGATCATCAATTTGTTAATTTGACATATCCAACTGATGAATTTGGAATACACTTCGAAAAGGAGATTTTCTCTAATGGCAAAGAAGATACCACAACTCCTCCCGATTTGAATGTTCCTTTTCAAATTGCAGAGATTGTTCTTGAACGTGATGCTAATTACCAACTGAGTTAGGATGAAGAGAAAGATATTCTTCGTTCACCATTCATTAAACAACAAGCATATAGAATTTATGGTGATTCTGATCTCGTCCTTTCTGCATCAATGAGTGTTCTGGGTGCATGGAAATTTCATAAGAAACCAGAATATCTCAAAGCTTATCTGAGTGTTCGTGACAAATTCAAATTGAAGAATGAAGAGAAACTTCAAATTCAGCGGAGTTCAGAGATTAAAAGCATAAATAAGATTTTGATGATTAATAAGGATGGAGTGAAGATGCCATTGTTTCAAGTTACAAGAATGGATGATGAGGATTACCAATTCTCATAAGCGGATTTTGATAAACTGAAGATGGATGACATTATTTTCATTTACAACTATCTGATTAACTTGAATGAATCTGCAACAATTTATCATGCTACTGCAATGAAGGCAGTCTACAAGTTTATTCTTGATTCGATGAGATGGATGTCAGTTCATGATTTTCAGTTGGGATTGGAATCTGGACACAAAAAGCTCGGAATCAAACCACTAAATCAAGTTATTGAAGAGCTAAGATACATGTCCTTACTTGAAGTGAGTGACTGTCCATATGGATTTGTATTTGTCAATTCTCACTATACAAAGATCTTCATCAGAGTCTCAGATTTCAGAAAATACTCAGACGGAACGTTGATGTATGCTTTCAAGTACATGAGATGGAGATTGATCAATAACTGCTATTCAACTGAAGATATTGAGATTGTCAAATACATTCTCACAAGATTAAAAAGTCGTCTCAAAACAAGAGTGAACATACGAAGATATGAGAATCTCAAGGGATTCAAATCCAAAGTTCACTACAGAGGAACAAAGTTCCTTTAGATGTTTTAAATAGGATTATGTTGTAAAGATTCACATTTAACACTAAGGGGGAGATTGTTAGGACCCCGAAGTTGTATAGTGTTAATGTGAAATAAGCTTTATTGAAGGTTCCTTAGAAGAGGGCTATATAAGGAACCTAAGTAGTCCTAATTAGATAGCCATTGCATTGTAACTGAGTTCTAGAAGCTGTGGAATGTAATTGTACCGATTCTCTCTAATACCGAGTCTCATGCTTACATACCGAATCTCTCTTTATCTTATCATTTCTCTCAATCTCAACATGATCTGACCTATCACCTACTAATAATAATAACAGTATTTATATTTAATAATAATGATATTAATTATGATAATTCTAATAATAACGATACTTTTTAATATTAACTGTAAAAATAATAATTCTATTTAAAATGATAATTTTTACTAATAATAATACTAAAATGATAATAATGGTGATATTTTATAATAACAATAATATTTCTATTAACAATGAAAATTTTACTATGAATGATAGTTTTAATATTAATGATACTTTTAATAATAATAATAGTGATAAAATAATGAAAACGATAATTTTATCTAAATCAGTATCTTACAATATTTTAAATTTCATCATGATACTCATACTCATTATTTCCTAATCGATTCGTTTAATAGTTTTTATTACTCTTTTATATCTCATTCATAATAATGATAATAATATTAATCATGTAAATTAGGTGATACTAATATTAGTTTTAATGATAAAGATACTAAAAATAATAATTACAATATTACTGATGATAATACTAATAATTAATTTAATGATAAGTAATAATACTAATTACAACCTTAACGATAATAATGATAATAATAATAATAAAAATAAAAATTTTTAATGATAATACTTTTTATTAATAACGATAATGATAATAGTAATAATAATAATAATAATAATAATAATAATAATAATAATAATAATAATAAAAATAATAATAATAATAATAATAATAATAATAATAATAATAATAATAATATTAATAATAATAATAATACTAATAATAATAATAATAATAATTAGATAATAACGACGATAATAATGACGATAATAACAATCATTTCTAATAATAATACAAAAATTCAGTTGACTATAACTTCTAATCTGTTCATCGAAACCATTCGAGTTCTAAATGAAAAGTTCTTAATTTTTCGCTAGCTTTCCAACGACATGCATATCTTATACCTTATCTCAACCGCATATATAATTAATTTGGGATTCAACATAACCTAACTAAAGGCAATATCAAAAGTACAAGCATGCATAATCCTATATACTCGAGCACTAGTCAGGGATACACTATTAGTATGTAAAAATTAAATTATGAGTGCTTACGTATCAATATTGAGATTCAATATTGCAGGAAAAGTACGTAGACGCAATGGAGATAATAAACACTAAATTGACCCCACGAGCATACCCATGAACCATACCCATCACCTCCATAGCTATGACCCATAATTTCCTTAGCCCTATCCTACTCATAAAACCCATGTTGCTACAACTCGCGCGTACCCATTGTCGTAGTATTTTATGTATAATACTAATACTTCTAATGATAATAATAATAATAATAATAATAATAATAATAATAATAATAATAATAATAATAATAATAATAATAATAATAATAATAATAATAATAATAATAATAATAATAATAATAATGAGATTAATAATAATAATAATAATAATAATAATAATAATAATAATAATAATAATAATAATAATAATAATAATAATAATAATAATAAAATAAATCATACATAGTATATAGAGATGAGAGATTTGAATTTGTGAAATCATTCGGCCGAAATGATCGACCTTTATAGGTCTAGACTTGTGTCCCGTAGCTCCACAATCGCGGAATTCATAGGGCAACAATCGTCGCGATCGTGGCACCATGGCTTCCAGCTCACACTCGAATGATTAAGGCTGCCGACGGATTTTTAATTATATTTAATTTTTAATATATTTAATTTATATAATTAATTATATATCATATTATATTTACGTGTATAGTTAACTCGTAAATTTAGTTCCAATGAATAGTACGTTGTCACATGACTATAGTCTCGGTTTCGGTTTCCCGAACGCATTTTCGTATGCTTAGAAAACTAGCACTTTACGTTATGCGATGTGTACCTTTATAAATAATTAGACATAATCATCTAAAGACTATATTACCCAAAGCACAACTTTTGTATTTAAGTGTCGTGGTCATTTGCTTCTATAAATCAAAGTCTCGTTGTTTATCAAAATATATTATTTTAAATCAGCCGTTAAATATTATATTTTCGTCACTTGTAAAATATATATATATATATATATATATATATCCTTTAATATAAATTTGTTCATATTGAAATATTTACTTAATAATACAATATTTAGTTTTTCAAAACTAATTATATTTTAAAGTTCATTTTTGAATCGTTTTGATAGTAGAAAAGTATTATATCAAATCACGTTTACGTTTTTGAAACACTTTATGTATTTGTAATTTATAATATAAGCTTTATTTAAATTCCTCAAAGGTCATATACAACCTATCTTAATAAACGTACTAATTAATAAAGTTCTTTTTAAACTAAAACGTTTTTATATGTTTAAATCAAATATGATAACTTTGTTTTCTAAAACTAGATATATAAAATAATCATTTTATTAAAAGGTTAAACTAGTAAAAGTTGTTATATCGTAAAACGTTTTAGAAAAGTAAAATTAAATATACTTTTTAAAAGATTTCAAGTTTTTAACGTTCATTGGTGCAACGTGATATAAAGTCTAAAGGTTAGATAAACGTATGAAATTATCTTATTAAAATCACGAGAAAAATGTTGTAAAGTATTAATTGAAAATCAAATAGGAATCTTCACTAACTCTTGTCTATTTCCCCTTAATTGACTCTTTGTTCTTATTTGTGAAATCACTTTACCATTTTCCGAATATGGTTAAAAAGGAAAAGTTTCCTAATTCAAAGTGGACCTCTCAACAGAGACTCGTAATCATAATTCAATGTATCTGATAACTCAATCATTTGATATTATCTTATAATTCCATCTATAGACACATTGAAACAAATACGTTCATGTAAACTATTATTCATTTAATACTTTGTTAATATTTCAGGTTATAATATATACACATATACATACAATCATGTCCGTTCATATAATGGTTCGTGAATCGTTGGAATTTGGTCGAGGTTAAATGAATGTATGAACACAGTTTAAAATTCTTGAGATTTAACTTAACAAACTTTGCTTATCATGTCAGAATAATATAAAGATTAAACTTTAAATTTGTTCGGAAATTTCCGGGTCGTCACAGTACCTACCCGTTAAAGAAATTTCATCCCCGAAATTTACAATGAGAATGTTATTATGACGATTATAGAGTTTTATCATGTCTAAGGAGTAGGGATAAAATAATTCGATTACTCGAAGCGTATGAGGGAAGTTATCGTAAATGAATGAAATAAGATTATAGTGATTCGTCATATCCTTTGACGTCATCACAATTGATCTCCGAATTTAAAGAAAATCTTTTTAATCTATATTGGATTTGATTCTTCGGCGATTAAGGAAATTATGATCCTCTTCGAATTAATGCGACAATCCATCTTTATTTCTCTGTCGGATATTTCACTATAAATCCACCTCCTTCGTTTCCTTTTAACTCACACCTTCTATTCTTTCTTTCTCAAATCATATTTCCAATAGATTGTGAAAATGCTTCATCCAGTTCTGATTCTTGATATACTCCTAACTTTCATATCTGTCATTCTTCTTTTTCATCTACCACCGGAGGATTTTATTTACTTTTACTATTACCTTGGGGTCATAGTATTATTAATTCTCCCGTGCCTTTACGTTGCAATATGTATTGATAAGCACGGTTTGTAATTTACGTGTTGTTGTCGAACTTTATATTTTTCTTTTATATTCAAAAGTTCCATACTTTTGTCTCCTTTTCCCGACTTCAAGTCAAGCGAATAACGATCCAGAATTAGTAGGTATGGATTTTGAAATGAACATAGTTAATATTCTAAGAAGAGAATTGTAATGTCACGATCTTGATTTGTCAAATTACCAGAATACCTCGAAAAAGACCGAATCATCAAGAAATATGTTCTTGATAGTTTAGAGGTTAAATAGAATATAAGAGTCGTGTAACATGGCACATGGTGATATTATGATCTGTGAATCATCACATTCTATTTAGGAACTCAGCATGACTTACTGTAATATAATCACGTTGATCAAGTGTCATTATATTATACTAATTCATGCTTCAGTTCCCAACACTACTTTAAAAACATTCTTATTTAAACTCGAAGGGTTCAGAATTTAGAAATTAAAATAATTTCTTTTATGATGTAATGCAGCTAGCGCGAAGAGGTAAATGTTTTCAGATAAGAATAATTATGGAAATATCTTCAGAAATATGGAGGATATTTATAATGAAAGATACGATGATATCTTAGAATTTCTAATATCAGAAGATGATGAAGAATATCGTCCGCAAGGGTTTAGAGTCATGAGCAAGGTATTTGATAATGACTTTAGCATATACTGAATTATTTGGATTCTTTGAAGGCAGGTTCAGTTCTTGTGATTTGTCCACGGCCTCCTTCATACTTTGCTCAATCCGTTTTTTTTAGTTCCAAAACTTCTCTTTTTCTGAGCTTTGCCAATACACTATTCTTTATCATCAAACTTTTTAAGGTCGTTTATAGTTTTTACTGCTTTATCAGCATTTTTCAAAATTTTGAGAACTAGTTCGTATTTTATGATGTTTTTCAGAAACTTCACATTCGCCGTATATAAGTCCAGGAAATAGACGTTATATGTATAACTGTTGGCATCAACATGCTGCGAGATTTCAAAATACTGATTGCTAATTCCCAATGATTTATATGGCAATTCTCGTTACAAGAGGTAGATGAGTAAATGATGGGGTTTTGATAAATATAATGATTTTTCAGAAAATCCCAGATCATTACGGTTGCTGATTAGTTTACTGCTAATGTGGCGAGATATGAAAGGTTCCCTGGTAACAATGGCCAAAGGGCAACATATATATCAAGGTTATAATAAAGCTGTTTCGACTGGAAAAAAATCGAAGTTAATTTGCTGGAGCTGTGACAAATCTGGCTACTTTGGAAGGGATTGAAAAGTTGCTTTAGCTAATAAATGCCAAAGGGTTTGACACAGATACGTGTCGAACTATGACTTTGGTTTCGAGAGCTTTTCAGGTACATAACTGTGGGTAATATGTGGTTGGATCATCATCTCGTTGCTCATTACTTGAAGTGTCTTCAGGAATTTCGGGGGGTTTGAACACAGATTGTAATCGTTAATATACATATGATGTTCTAACACAGTTTTAAAGTCAAAGTATAGCTTTGAAAGATATAAGGATCTAAGAGTGATGATTTTGGTTATATCTCGAGTTGAATTCTGAGATTTCAAAATCAGAATATGCAATTAGATTTGAATGAATATGGTTGTTTTGATTTCTATAAAAGAATGTATATTGTTATGAAAATAGTGAGTATAGTGGATGATTGCTGAATCAGATTTGAAGAATGTAACATATTAGTTGTGAATTTATATATATACCTCTCGGGTATTACCTACCCGTTAAAAAAAAAATTTCACAACTAATATTTTGTACAAAAGAATTTTTATTACAGTCTTTATGAAAATATATATATATGTATATTTTCTTCAGATGTAACATAGATTTAATGAGTTAATATTAATTTAAACTCATTTAATTTATGGTTGAAACTAGAATTGAATAATTCCTAAAGACATTAGAAATTACATAACTTTTACGGAGTATTTCTTTAATGTAATTGAAATTATGAATCAATACTTCGTTATTTGTTGATGTATGATGTTTGGTTCGTGGAATTCTTGTGAATTTCGCAAGGTACGAATGATGTTCTTTGAAAAGTTTCGAGTATATTGATGATGAAAATGTAAAATCAAATATATGTTTGAATAATACACTTGGTTTATTATGAATTGGAATTTATTGAATTGAGACAGAGATTTTAGTTAACGATGGTTAAGTTGCTGACGAAAGATGTACACCATAGCATATTAGTAATATGAATTAACCGAGTAGTTAAGATTCACACACCATAGCTTAGTACGGAAAGATTTATTTTGATCTCAAAATTTATATATATAAAATATACATAAAATTTCTTCAGAGGGAATGAGTTAATACTTCATGACTCGTTGATACAATATACGCGTTATTGATTCGTAATGATGTCCACGGTGATTCTTGAACTGTCGGAGTTCGTGATGTTATGGGTGTCGTTGATTCTGACGATGCTGACGGCACTGACTGTGCTGGTGATGCTACGGTACTATTGATGCTGTTGGTAAAACAAGTCTGACTTGTAAATCGTACACTATTTTCGATCAAAGTTTCTACTCTACCGTCTCCTTTCACTCATCTGGTTTATGGTCAGAATTAGAATAGATAATCTCTAATCGTCGCATAATGTTTTTCCAATGAAGTTATGAATCAACACTTCATCGTTTGTTGTTGTTGGTATTCCTTGGTATCTACAGAGCGTATGACATTGGTGCTCGTGGGACAGATTGTGAAGTTAAGGTTTACGACGCGGTTGTGGTTAGGGGTGGTAATGGTACTGTTGATGTTGATGATGGTGGTACTGGTTATGCTGCTGGTGCTGCTGCTGGTGTTTGTAACCTTTGCACCATATTCTCCAAAGCCACTACCCGAGCGCGAAGCTCGTTGACTTCTTCTATTACACCGGGGTGATTGTCGGTTCGGACGAGCGGATAAATAAAATCTAGAATTTGATGTAGTATATAATCGTGATGAGATACTCTGGAAATGAGAGAGAAAATGGTGTTTCGGACAGGTTCACGGGTAAGTGCTTCAGGTTCTTCGCCAAGAGGACAATGTGGTGGATGGAAGGGATCACCTTCTTCTTGTCTTCAATGATTGAGGAGGCTACGAACCCATCCCCAATTCATCCAGAATAGATGATGGAAAATTGGTTGATCCATTCCGGTCACACTGCTTTCAGAGCTTGAATGGGATTCCATTTTGGAATCCTAGGGACTTGAACTGATGACGATATCAAAAGTACAAGCATGCATAATTTACGTTATGTGACGTGTACTTTTATAAATAATTAGACTTAATCATCTAAAGACTATATTACCCAAAGCACAACTTTTGTATTTAAGTGTCGTGGTCATTTGCTTCTATAAATCAAAGTCTCGTTGTTTATCAAAATATATTATTTTAAATCAGTCGTTAAATATTATATTTTCGTCACTTGTAAACTATATATATCCTTTAATATAAATTTGTTCATATTGAAATATTTACTTAATAATACAATATTTAGTTTTTCAAAACTAATTATATTTTAAAATTCATTTTGGAATCGTTTTGATAGTAGAAAAGTATTATATCAAATCACGTTTACGTTTTTGAAACACTTTATGTATTTGTAATTTATAATATAAGCTTTATTTAAATTCCTCAAAGGTCATATACAACCTATCTTAATAAAAGTCCTAATTAATAAAGTTCTTTTTAAACTAAAACGTTTTTATATGTTTAAATCAAATATGATAACTTTGTTTTCTAAAACTAGATATATAAAATAATCATTTTATTAAAAGGTTAAAATAGTAAAAATTGTTATATCGTAAAACATTTTAGAAAAGTAAAATTAAATATACTTTTTAATAGATTTCAAGTTTTTAACGTTCATTGGTGCAACGTGATATAAAGTCTAAAGGTTAGATAAACGTACGACATTAACTTATTAAAATCACGAGAAAAATGTTGTAAAGTATGAATTGAAAATCAAATAGGAATCTTCACTAACTCTTGTCTATTTCCCCTTAATTGACTCTTTGTTCTTATTTATGAAATCACTTTACCATTTTCCGAATATGGTTAAAAAGGAAAAGTTTCCTAATTCAAAATGGACCTCTCAACAGAGACTCGTAATCATAATTCAATGTATCTGATAACTCAATCATTTGATATTATCTTATAATTCCATCTATAGACACATTGAAACAAATACGTTCATGTAAAGTATTATTCATTTAATACTTTGTTAATATTTCAGGTTATAATATATACACATATACATACAATCATGTCCGTTCATATAATGGTTCGTGAATCGTTGGAATTTGGTCGAGGTTAAATGAATGTATGAACACAGTTTAAAATTCTTGAGATTTAACTTAACAAACTTTACTTATCATGTCGGAATTATATAAAGATTAAAGTTTAAATTTGTTCGAAAATTTCTGGGTCGTCACATTATTAAATACGATACAATTTTACACAAGTTATTTATTTATTTATTTATTTAATGGATATATCTAAACCTTGCTACAACACTTATAGGCAGTGTACCTAATTGTAGAGTAGTGTAGTTTTTAGTAAGTCCGGTTCGTTCCACAGGGATACAGCTGAGTTTAACGCTATATATATTTTAAACTATATTTGTATATAAATATATTTATATAAGTAGTACTATTGTTATTAAAAGGGGGTTTTTACCGTTTAGTGACCGGTTTGTCGATTTTATGTCTTAAGTCACAATTAAAACCTAATGTAAAATATTAAATATAAATACAACTTAATTTAAAGCGTAAAATAAATAACGATAAATAAAAGTGCGATAAATAAAAGTATGATAATTAAAATTGCAATAAAATAAAAGTACGATAAATAAAATGACGGTAAATAAAAGTTCGATGAGATATAAATTAAAGGAATTATGCTTATTTAAACTTCCGTAATCATGATGTTTGACGTGTTGATTTTAATTTATTACCATGGGTTAATTGTCTTTTGTCCTGGATTATTCGATATGTCCATCTGGTTTTGTCCATAATAGTCCATCGATCATAATTATAAAGTGTGAGAGTCTTCGCCAAATTAACTTTATACACGAAGTCAAATATTCCAACTAATTGGGGATTCGAACTGTAACAAGGTCTTAATACTTTGTTTAATAAATACACCAGGTTATCGACTACGTGTAATCCAAGGTTTTAATACTTTGTTAACAATTATACCAATTACCCTTGAATGTAATCCACCCCTGTTTTAATGAGTCCAGTGACTATTAATCCATCCCCGTGTCCGGTCAAATGAATAATTATTAGTATTTATAGATATCTCGCCCACCGTACCCAGTCAAGCGTATATGATTATATATAAATACGTCAAATTATAAATCTCTATATTAAATCAACGAGATATCATTTAATTAATATAAAGCCCATTAATAGCCCATAGTCCAATTTCCACAAGTGTCGGTCTTTTGTCCAAACCCCAATTATGGTCCAAAACCCAAAAACCCAGTCTTAATATTTAGTCCAACATCACGATTACTTCAGCTTAAATAAACATAATAATAACTTAGCTACGAGACATTAATTTAAAAAGGTTGAACATAACTTACAATGAGTATTAATCGCGTAGTGTTACACGGACAGAAATTCGACTTACAAACTTAAAACATTCGCCACTATAACTTTATTATTATTAACTTAATATTAAAATTAAAATTAAAATATAAATATATATTGAGAAAGTAAGAGATAAGATTGAATATGGTGTGTATAATTTGTAGAGCAAACTGCCTTTTTATAGAACCTGGCCTGCTACGGTCATCCATGCGATCGCATGGGTTTACAGCTTCCAGGCCATGCGATCGCATGGCAGCCTTTTCCTGGTCACCAAGCAAATAAAACGTGGGCTGATGCATTTAAATATAATATATAATATAATATATATAATTTTATATAATTATATATATATATATACATATATATATATATATATATATATTATATTATATTATATTCTTTTGCATAGTTGACTTGTAAATTTAGTTCCGTTGAGTAGCGCGTTGATAGTTGGTTCATGTCCCGGTTCCGGATTTTCGAACATCCTTTCGTACGATTTAATATCTTGTACTTTGCGTTTCGTGGCTCGTACTCTTGTAACTTTTAGACGTTTCTCAGAAATAATTTAAACCACTTGGATTGTACTTTGTACTTTTTAGCTTTTTGGTCGTTTGCGTCTTCAAATCATCGAATCTGTCTTTTGTCTTCACCTTTTATTATTTAAACGAATATCACTTGTAAATTAAATAGAACAATTGCAACTAAAAGCTTGTCTTTCTTGAAGGATAATGCTATGAAATATATGTTCGTTTTTAGCATTATCAAATATTCCCACACTTGAGTGTTGCTTGTCCTCAAGCAATATAGAACTTGAAATAAAAAACATACTTGAATCACTTCTTTATTCTTCACACTTTGTACATCAGTGATTTTGATACGGTGGTATGAACAATGATAGTAACGATGTGGTTTACAGTCCCACATAACTATGAAAATTTAGATCTTTTAGGAAATTGGAACTTTATGAAAATATTTGATCTTTTGAAAATTTAATCTAGCTTTTACCCTACATAATTTTTTTGAAATAACCCTTCACCGGTGTTTGCAAAATATTTTTGTGGGTTTTGTGTGTTTCAGATTTGAAAATTTTAGCTCAAAACTTATGGTTTTGTGTCACCCAGTTGCTAACCTTGTATTAGGAAAGCAACACGTCCAGTATACTTGCTCCTTATATTACCTTTCGGTAAACTACCGTCCAGTTGTAAAGGAAAGCGTGGAACAAGCAACTATTAAGGCAATATCTAATGACATGCAGATATTCATGGTCCATAACGTGTCGGATGCAATTACTATCCTTTGTAGGAGCAATAGTAAAGATCACCATATAGTTTTTCGGTCTAGAACAAGGTCATGTCTTTGACCATGCTATGCAACCACCGTTCTTACGGTTGACACCCGATTTGGTTCAGGTGACCTAATGAATTCCGGTGAATTCTTAGGATTTTACGTTCAATGGTAATGAACGCATTGAAAATGGGTTTTTCAGAAAAAAAATCGGTTTGTAATTTGATCAAAATATTTTCCCGTTCAAGCTCCAGTTTAGATATAATTGAATTCCATGAGTTTGAATTCTCAATCTTTAAGTTCAATCTCAAGGATTGAGTAATATCAGGCTTAAAAGCTGATTTTTTGATCTTTAAGGAGATTATCCTTTCTGGGGATCTGATTCATTAGTCTTATAAGCTAATTTGCACGGTGCCCCCCCCCCATTGTACGAGACAGATCCTCTCATGGTTAGGATAAGTCTGACCATTTGGCGACCCTGTTTGATGCTGAGGTCCGTGGATTTCCAGCTGATTTTCGAGAAAACTTTTTAAGGTTTTTCGTAGACTCTACAACTGGTCTGGACGACAACTTCCTGACCTAAATCAAGAAGCGCATGTCTTTTTCTCGAAAGACTTTACTTCCTTTTAAATTCCATTTATATTACAATAAACTAGGTAAAACTGATTAATATTGTCCAAAACAAAAGTATCTTTAATTATTTGTACAAAAATATGTGATATATGTTCTAAATAACTTGGTAAATATTTCCCACACTTGGCTTTTATTTTTTCTTTCTTTGCCTTTTTATTCTCTTCTATTCCAT
Organism: Rutidosis leptorrhynchoides; assembly: GCF_046630445.1. Lineage (NCBI taxonomy): Eukaryota > Viridiplantae > Streptophyta > Magnoliopsida > Asterales > Asteraceae > Rutidosis > Rutidosis leptorrhynchoides. The sequence goes on from NC_092333.1 coordinate 175,405,842, forward strand.
TTTAAATGAATTCAAGTGTTTTGGGTTGTTTCCCAATTTATGTCCTTTCTGAGGTAACAATAATTTCGGTGTTAACACCTAGTTTTATCGTTCATAAATATGTATAAACATGATTATTGAGTTCATTTAGTTTAAATTTTTTTTTAAATTTTACTAGAAGTGGGTAGTCAGTATATAAGACTAGGGTTGTTCTTTATTATCAGAGAGTACTAGATTCTAATACAACTACTGCGTTACTAGTAAAGTTTAACGGTGGCTATTAAACCAAGTGTATAAGTCAAATTTTTAAAACCGAAAGAATTTAATCCCTTCCCACACTTAAGATCTTGCAATGCCCTCATTCGGAAGAAATCAGTAATAATTTAAATTATTGAGGGTGATTAGCGTAGAAAAATGATTAAATTTTACCAAAGTTTCCAAACATTTTGTTGTTTGTTTGAATGATAAATGGTGCACTTCATTTGTTCATTCCTGCAGTTGTTATATCACATTTATTTTGCATCTTGTCGTCAAAATTAGTTGCTTTTGCTGAACTTAATGTCAGTCTTTGAAAGTTCGCTGTTTTACCCTGTTGTGTAGATGAAATAAAATATATACAATACAAATATAAATATGCATGGTATTTTGAAATGGGACTTAATATCCCACTTTCAAATTACAAAAATGAAATATTAGTACAAAATAATAAAAATGTTAAACATTACATAAAAGTATCAAAATGTTAAATGTTTAACATAAATAGATAAAAATAATAAAAGATAAGAAATCACCAATGGAACACTATTGATTTGGATAGGGATTCCAGTTCATATCATCGCTCGGGTTCCATGGTTGGTGATAGGTTTCCTGATAGGCTTGATTGGGGTCGTACAGGTTAAAGGGTGGTCGCATGTCGGGCTGATGTGGTGGATAAAAAGCAGGCCGAGTCGGGATGTAGTTATGTGGTACCTGATATGATAGCTGGCTCATGATTTGGTGCTGATGAACTTGCCAACTATCGTGTTGGCGTCGCCTGGATTGCTCATACTCATTCGCGGCTCTCCACTGCTCATACTGATGATGCCTAGCCTGGTTATTCATTTCCACCTCATCTACATGCTAGAAGACATCAGTATAACTATCCCTAATGACATCCCTAATGTCATCTGCTTCCTCCATCTCCTCATCCGAACCCCTCTCTACCTGTGGATGGGTGCCCTGATATGGTATTGGCATATTGTGCCTCTGTTTTAGTACTTTTGCACCTTGATAAACTTGTAAACCTATAGTATCGGTTTGTTCCTCAACCACCATCATTGGACCCCCATGCTCCCTATCTACACCTAAATACTCTCCAATGAGAGTAACAAAAATTCCTCCTCCTATTATTCCCCAGTCCTGTATACCTTCCACAACTTTGGACAAATAATAACCAATACAGTAGGGGATATTATCAAAGCCTCTAGTGTCTCGAATGCACTTAAGGTAGAATAAATCCTTTAGGGTCACATTCTCCTTGTTTCTACCTCTTTGTGTAATCGAGTTTGCTAAAAATCTATGAATTATGCAAAGCTCTGCCTTATTAATATCTAAATAGGAGTGTCTTCCTCCCCGTGTAAACACATTAAAATTTGACATACGCCTCCATATGGCGTTAGCGTCAAAATCTCTATCTACCCTCTCACCTTGATAAATTAAAGCTGTACAATCAGGTGATAATAATTCAGCGGTGGTGTAAATCTGTAAAGCTCTAGCCATGTATATCATGGACATCCTGTACATCCTACCTCCAAGTAAAAATCTAAGAAAAGTCTTATCGTCCAACCTATCTACATCCTTATTTAAGGCTATAGTACTCATTAGCTCAACACACCACTCCTTATATACAGGCCTACGAGTGGTAAATAAAAGTTCCCAATCAGGAAAAGAAGAGTTGCCATACCTTTGGATTAGTAATAGCCTAACTGAGTTAGCTAGGTTGACCCTTTCCAAAGGCTCCCAATCTATTACCCTTGGTGCTTCCACATTTTTGGTGCAAAGCTTAAATTTGTTACGTTGGTACGTTGAGTAATCTCTCCAGCTAATCTTAGATTGGGATGTAACTCCTGTTCATGAATTCTTGAGTGTTCTATTACATGGTGAACGGGAAATATTATGTAGGCAATAAAAAATTGTGGTTCTGGTTCATAGTATGGCACGTGTTGATCATAATGTTGTTGTTGTTGTTCAGGTTGTGGGGACTTACGAAGCCTTATTTTAGACGAAGCCCATAAGTCAAGATATTCTATTCACCCTGGTGCCAATAAGATGTACCACGACCTCAAAGAACAATATTGGTGGCCGAACATTAAAAGGGACGTCGCTACTTACGTTGGAAGGTTCCTAACTTGCTCCAAAGTCAAAGCCGAACATCAAAGACCATCCGGATTACTTCAACAACCCGAAATCCCGCAATGGAAGTGGGTGAAATGTCTCGTTCATATCGATTGTTCCATATTAATTGATTTCGTTGCGATGTTTTGACCTCTATATGAGACGTTTTTCAAAGACTGCATTCGATTTTAAAACAAACCATAACCTTTATTTTATCGATAAAGGTTTAAAAATATTACGACAATTATCAAATAATGATAATCTAAAATATAGCGTTTTCACACGATTATTACATAATGGTTTAAAATAATATTACACATCAATTTAAGTCTTCGAATGCAGTTTTTAAACAATATTAAACAAGCATGCTGACTCCAACTCTTGTCCATAAATTAGCATACAACAGCGGAAGCTCTTAATAATCACCTGAGAATAAACATACTTTAAACGTCAACAAAAATGTTGGTGAGTTATAGGTTTAACCTATATATTTATCAGATCGTAATAATAGACCACAAGATTTCATATTTCCATTTTTCATAAACATCATCCCATACATAGAGATAAAAATCATTCATATGGTAAACACCTGGTAACCGACATTAACAAGATGCATATAGAATATCCCCATCATTCCGGGAATCCCTTCGGACATGATAAAATCGAAGTACTAAAGCAGTTCAAATTCTCTGACTGTGGCTTGTTAGTGCCCATAGATCTATCTTTAGAATTCGCGTCAATTAGGGTGTCTGTTTCCTAATTCTTAGATTACCAGACTAAAAAGGGGCATATTCGGTTTAATAAATTCAACCATAGAATGTAGTTTCACGTACTTGTGTCTATTTTGTAAAACATTTATAAAACTGCATGCATTCTCATCCCAAAAGATATTAGATTTTAAAAGTGGGACTATAACTCACTTTCACATATTTTTACTTCGTCGGGAAGTAAGACTTGGTCACGGGTTGATTCACAAACCTATAATAAATATGTACATATATATCAAGTATGATCGAAATATATTCACAATATTTTTATTACATTTTAATGATTTAAGTTAGTTAAGTTAGCAGTCCAACGTTAGTATTTTACAACTAGTTGTCCATAGTTAGATGTACAGAAATAAATTATATATTATCTCGAATCAATTCATGACCCAGTGTATACAAGTCTCAGGCTAGATCACAACTCAAAGTATATATATTATTTTGGAATCAACCTCAACCCTGTATAGCTAACTCAAGCATTACTGCATATAGAGTATCTATGGTTGTTCCCAAATAATATATAGATGGGTCGATATGATATGTCAAAATATTGTATACGTGTCTATGGTATCCCAAGATTACATAATATATGTTAGAATACATGTATAATACAATATAAGTTAGTTAAGTTATGATTTGTATAGATTTGTTACAAATTTTACGTAGCTACAACAAGCAAAATTATCCAATCTTGTTTTACCCATAACTTCTTCGTTTTAAATCTGTTTTGAGTGATTCAAGTTGCTATGGTTTCATAATGAACTGAAATTTATGAAATTAGATAGAAAAAGTATAAGTTTATAGTCAAAAATACAGGTTACAAGTCAATATTATAAGAGATAGTCATTTCAGTCGAAAGAACGACGTCTTGATGACCATTTTGAAAAAAACATACTTCCACTTTGAGTTTAACCATGATTTTTGGATATAGTTTCATGTTAATAAGAAAAATCATTTTCCCAGAAGAAAAACTTTTAAATCAAAGTTTATCATAGTTTTTAATTATCTATCCCAAAACAGCCCCCGGTTTTACTACGATGGCGTATGTCCGGTTTTACGGTGTTCTTCGTGTTTCCAGGTTTTAAATCATTAAGTTAGCATATCATATAGATATATAAAATGTGTTTATTTGATTTTAAAAGTCAAGTTAGAAGGATTAACTTTGTTTGCAAACAAGTTTAAAATTAACTAAACTATGTTCTAGTGATTACATGTTCAAATCTTCGAATAAGATAGTTATATATATATATATATATATATATATATATATATATATATATATATATATATATATATATATATATATATATATATATATATATATATATATATATATATATATATATATATATATATATTTATATATATGAATCGAATGATGTTATGAACATCATTACTACCTTAAGTTTAGTAGGTAAACCTACTGGAAGTGACAAAAATTGATCTAGCTTCAAAGGATTCTTGGATGGCTTGAAAGTTCTTGAAGTAGAATCATGACACGAAAACAAGTTCAAGTAAGATTTTCACTCGAAATAAGATTGTTATAGTTATAGAAATTGAATCAAAGTTTGAATATGAGTATTACCTTGAATTAGAAAGATATCTTACTGTAAATAAAAAAGATTTCTTGAGATTGGATGATCACTTGAAATGGATTTGCAAGATTCGAAATAAGCTAGTAAACTTGAAAGTATTTGTGAAGTGTTCTTGATGTGTTCTTGAATGATGATGTTTGATAACGTTAAAAACGAACATATATTTCATAGCATTATTCCTCAAGAAAGACAAGCTTTTAGTTGCAATTTTTCTATTTACAAGTGATATTCGTTTAAATAATAAAAGGTGAAGACAAAAGACAGATTCGACGAATTGAAGACGCAAACGACCAAAAAGCTCAAAAGTACAAAATACAATCAAAGAGGTTCCAATTATTGATAAGAAATGTCTCAGAATTACAAGAGTACAAGATTCAAAACGCAAAGTACAAGATATTAAATTGTACGCAAGGACGTTCGAAAATCCGGAACCGGGACATGAGTCAACTCTCAACGCTCGACGCAACGGACAAAAAATTACAAGTCAACTATGCACATAAATATAATATAACATTTAAATAATTCTTATAATTATTTATATATTATATAATTTATTATAAACCGTCGGCAAGAAAGGATCCAAAATGGAGTGAGCGGTAAAATCAAACTCCGCGAGTTGCGGAGTTTGAAGACCAAAAAGGCTGCGAGTCGCGGAGCTTCCCTGGACTAAAATGCCTATAAAAGCAAACACATTTTGATCATTTTAACATCATCTTTTTCTTCTTCTTACTTATACGTATAGATATATATATATATATATATATATATATATATATATATATATATATATATATATATATATATATATATATATATATATTTATATATATATTTTATATTTTAATTTTAATTTTAATTTTAATTTTAATTTTAATTTTAAATCCTAATAATAAGGGTATGTTAGCGAATGTTGTAAGGGTGTAAGTCGAAATTCTGTCCGTGTAACGCTACGCTATTTTTAATCATTGTAAGTTATGTTCAACCTTTTTAATTTAATGTCTCGTAGCTAAGTTATTATTATGCTTATTTAATACCAAAGTAATCATGATGTTGGGCTAAAAATATTAAAATTGGGTAATTGTGCTTTGTACCATAATTGGGGTTTGGATAAAAGAACGACACTTGTGGAAATTAGACTATGGGCTATTAATGGGTTTTATATTAACTAAACAATACCTTGTTAATTTAATATACAAACTTATAATTTGACGTATTTATATATAACCACATACGCTTGACTGGGTACGGTGGGCGGGATATCTATAAATACCAATAATTATTCATTTTACCGGACACGGAACTGGATTAATAGTTAATAGACTTGTTGAAACAGGGGTGAATTACATTCAAGGGTAATTGGTGTAATTATTAACAAAGTAGTAAAACCTTGGTTTACACGCAGTCGATAACCTGGTGTATTCATTAAACAAAGTATTAAAACCTTGTTACAATTCGAATCCCCAATTAGTTGGAATATTTGACTTCGGGAATAAGAATAATTTGACGAAGGCTTTCGCTCTTTATATTTATGACTGATGGACTATTATGGACAAATCCGTATGAACATATAATAATCCATGACAAAGAACAATTAACCCATGGGAATAAAATTAAAATCAACACGTCAAACATCATGATTACGGAAGTTTAAATAAGCATAATTCTTTTATTTCATATTTAATTTCCTTTATTTTATATTTAATTGCACTTCTAATTATCGCACTTTTATTTATTGTTATTGTATTGAATTGCACTTTTAATTATCGCATTTTTTAATTATCGCAAGTTTATTTTATCGCACTTTTATTTATTGCAATTTCATTATCGTTATTTATTATACGCTTTAAATTAAGTCTTTTATTTATTTAATATTTTACATTAGGTTTTAACTGCGACTAAAGTTTTTAAAATCGATAAACCGGTCATTAAACGGTAAAAAAACCCCCTTTATAATAATAATATTACTTATATATATATTTGTATTTTTATAAATTAAAACTAATATAGCGTTAAGCTTTGTTTAAAGATTTTTCCCTGTGGAACGAACCGGACTTACTAAAAACTACACTACTGTACGATTAGGTACACTGCCTATAAGTGTTGTAGCAAGGTTTAAGTATATCCATTCTATAAATAAATAAATATCTTGTGTAAAATTGTATCGTATTTAATAGTATTTAGTTGTAAAATTTAAAGCTATTTCATATACACCTCGCATAACATCAAGTTGAATTTGTGAAAGTTACGGAGGAAATCAACAAATGGATTGAAGTAAAAGTCAAAGATATACAAGTTGTTGATGATTCAATTGAAAATAATGTTAATCACAATTTCAACTAAGTGTAGGGAGGTTTATGTATTTCTATTAGAGTTAGATTTTCTGTTTTCGTGTAGTTCTCGAAAATGGAACCCGAATGGTCTTTCCCTAACAGACCCTACAGAACTAGTCTTCTCCCCCCATTCTGAATTTTTATTTTTTTTAGGTTTTTACGAAATGAAGACTTCCTGTGAACTAAACCATGGTCTAATGCTACACGCTTTGATCACTAAACGTAATAATGACACACTTCCAAGTGAAATATTATCATTAATCAGAGGTAAATTGGACGGAGTAAGAAAAGAATCCAGATGCGAAGATAATAAGTTACAATTTGGTAAAGGAAAATCAAAATCCGCAGCGAAAAGAAGAGCACGACACCTTGAAAAATGTCACAAATGCGGAAAATGGTCACACGAAGGTAAATGTTCAAATAATCAAACCTATTCAAACACCGAATTTGTTACTTTATGCAGAGATGGACCGTTCATATATTTAGAAGAAAAAACATTAAATGCTTGAGGTTACGCCTATGTAGCCATGGAAAACCAATTAGTCCGACTAACTTATGAGTGGGCTAGAGCATATCACTAAGAAATCTATTTCACAGGTAAGTTTATACAGTTTTTATTTTTATTTTTATTTTTAACCTTTTGATAATAAACGCTAATTTGTTTGCTATAAAGTATTAAATTGGTATTCGATGAAATTAGGTCTTGCGACCGAAATTATTGATATCATACAAAAATTTATTACATCACTGCGAAATTTAACGTTTATTCTTAAGGTATAAATATCTTTAATCAATCAACCCAAAATATTTCAAAAATTCGTCATGAGTTAAATTAGGTCATGGAATCGAATTTACTTTACCGAAAAGAGGAGCGTATGTTTTTGATAATATTTGATTGATTAAAGTGGGATAAAAGCCAAAAAGATTTTTAATTTTATTTTTACCATGTTTTTAAAATTAATATATAAATCTTAAATCAATATATTTAAAATTGTAAATATTTGAAAAATTAATATTTTTAATATAAGTTTGTATGTATAAAAAACAAAAATATAATTTAAGTTTGGTGTGAATTTATAATATGAATTTTTATTTAAGTTTGGTGTGAATTTTTTTTTTATAATATGAATTTTTAATTTTTATGCATTTTAAATTTAAGTTTGGTGTGAATTTAAAGACAAAAATTTACTTTATTACGCTAAGTTAAAAATATGATTTTTAAAATTCGTCGTGAGTTGAAGACTAGGTCGTTGAACCGAAATTGCTCTACCCAAGGGAGGGACGAGAACTTTTATTATCATTATTTTTAATCTTATTGAATTAAAGTATGCCAAAAACATTAAAAAACCCAAAAATCTTAGTTTTTAAAACAATCGCTACAAAAAGACAAATTTTAAAATTTTGTCGAGGGATGGACTAGGACATCGATCCGAAACGACCTCGTCCTAAATAACAAGGGAAACAAAATTTTAAAATTAATTACTTAATTGTTTTATAAGTTAAAGATTGTTAAAAAAATAAAAAAAATGGCCGCGACTCGTGGTGTTTGAAAGAGTTAAGTACCGCAAGTCGCGGAGTACCAAAATTACAGAAAAAAAATATAACAGCCGAACAGATCAGTATCCTCAACACCCACACCACAAAACTGCGAAAAACCAACCAAAAACACACACGAAAATTGAATTTTTCACCAAAAATCATCACATTTTTTACTAAAATCATGTTGAGAAGAATGCTATCAAGGAATTACTCAAGGAAAACGGTAAATTTCTACACCTAAACACCATTTAATCCAAAAATTAGTGTTCTTGAGCAATTTTATATCAAATTCGATTTTAATGCTTTTTAGTGTAATTATACTTAAATTGTTTGTGTATTATGCTTGTATAACCTAGATTGATGCCATTTAACATGATTAGAAGCCTTAAACTTCAAATTTTGAGTAATCTAGGGTTTGTGTTCTTGAGCAAATTTGGGGCTTTTTGATATAAACAGGTTATGGCCGATTTTTGTCATGAATTATTGCTAAATTAAGTAGTGTAACATGTTTAGGTAGTTAAATGATCCAACCTTTGAGCCTAAACATGATTTTTGAGAATTAAAGTGGACTTTTTCAAGTCTAAATTCAGGAACTTGATTTTTGAAAGATAATGCAATTTGAAACTTGTTTAATTGCTAGTAATGATTATTTTGACATGTTATTTGAGTTGAATTCTTATGAACTTGGTAAACATTTTCGTATATGCTTATTTGAAAAAGTGTAGATTTGATAAAAATATGAAAATGAGCATAAGTTTGATATAAATTGAACATGTCATTGTAATTATTTTGATTGATGATTTTGCTGACACTAATGCATATTTGGATGCACAAAAATTGTGTTTGATGTGTTTTGCAGACTGAAAGGGGTGAATCTTCATCCCAAGCTCGCATTGTTCCTCCTGAGAATGCGGAACAACAGGATGTTGATAGCTATTACAAACAAGATATACCTCATCCAGTTATGACATTTTCAGATATGCACGTGGAAAATTTGCACCCGAACTTGAGATTAGACAGACGTTGGATAGATTATCCAAAATACTAAAGGGGCTTGCATACTCTTCATTCTAAAGCTGTTGAAGTACCTAGGGTAATAGAATGGGAACCGTTAGAAGCTGTAGAATTGGCCGAGCCAATTAGAGAATTACTTACACAGAGGTATGGTAATTCTACTTTTAACGATTGGGTACGATTATTCAACATGCGTAGACCTGTATATAAAGTATGGTATGAAGAATTATTGTGTAGTATAGAAATAAATGATCAGGTAGCTAGTTTAACCGATCGAACTTTTATTAGATTTTTGTTAGGAGGTTCGATGCGCAACATGTCTCTACTAGACATGGCTCAGGCCTTACGTATATATACGCCTGAGGAGCTAGCATCTGCCGATTGTCGAGGGTTGATATTAAATGGTAGGAAGATTGATGAAAATTTTGATACGCATGGTGTATGGAGTCAAATGACTAGCCATCACCGATTTAAAGGGGGAAATTACTCTTATTTGGATATAGATAGAGCTGAGTTAAGAGTAATTCACAGATTTCTAGCGAACTCGATTACACAGCTAGGTAAAAATAAGGAAAAGGTAAATGAACAGGATTTGTTTTACCACATGTGTATTCGAGACCCACAAAGCGCTGTAAGTATACCTTATTGTGTGGGTTATTATTTATCAGCTATGGTTAGGGGGATGAGACCGCACAGTATAATAGGAGGTGGTATATTTATTACATTAATTGCTGAGTATCTCAATGTGGATATAAGTCGGGGGGGATTATTAATCGAAGAACCAGAACCCCACGATACGATTGGTTTAAATGTATATCATGGTGCTAAGGTTTTGAAGAGGCGAAATAACGCCGCAGTAAGATATAATGGAAGACATCCACAGGTTGAAAGAAATCAACAGCCAGGTAATGTGGAAGGAGGAAATGAAATGACAGAAATGCAAAGGTTTATAGCTTCACAAGAGTATGAAAATGCTAGACATCGAGCATTTGAAGATTGGCATGTTCATCAAAACCAAATCATAGCTCATTGCCAACATATAGGTAGAAACTATATTCCTACTCCAACGCCCATATTTCCTCCCTGGTCTATAGAAATCCAACCACCGTATCCTACTTATAACCCAGCTGAAGCATTTTATAACACATAGGGTTATGCGTGGAACCCCTACTTGTATAAGTAACAACCCTAGTTTATTTAGTTTTATTTATTTTATTTTTGTAATGTTACTACATTTAACAATTATGTTGATATTGTAATAGTTTTTATAATTTTCTAACTTTTATTATTAGATTTTAATAATTTTTGAATGTGGGGTAATATACCAAACTTCAAAAATATGTATATATGTTTGCAGTTTATCTTATGTACACAACAGGGTAAAACAACGCATTTTCAAAGACTGGCATTAAGTTCAGCAAAAGCAACTAATTTTGACGACAAGATGCAAAATATATGTGAAATAACAACAAGACGGAATGAACAAATGATGTGCACCATTTATCATTCAACACAAACAACGATATGTTTGGAAACTTTGGTAAAATTTAATCATTTTTCTACGCTAATCACCCTCAATAATTTAAATTGTTACTGATTTCTTGCAAATGAGGGCATTGCAAGATCTTAAGTGTGGGAAGGGGTTAAATTATTTCAAATTTTAAAATTTTTACTTTATACACTTGGTTACCATTAGAAATACTAGTAAAGCAGTAGTTATATTAGAATCTAGTGCTCTCTGATAATAAAGAACAGCCCTAATCTTATATACTGACTACCCAATTCTAGTAAAAATTTTCAAAATTTTCAATTAAATGAACTCAAAATCATGTTTATACATATTTATGAATGATAAAACTAGGTGTTAACACCGAAATTATTGTTACCTGGGAAAGGACATAAATTGAGAAACAAACCAAAATGTTAGAATTCATTTAAAATGGAATAGAGGAAAATAAAAAGGAAAATAAAAGCCAAGTGTGGGAAAATTTACCAAGTTATTTTAAACATATGTCACATATTTTTAAAGATACAATATACTTTTGCTTCGGACTAAACTAAACAGTTTTACCCAATTTACTATAAGAAAGATGGATCTACACGATGAATCAATTCCATCATTTAAAGGAAGTAAAGTCTTTCGAAAAAGACACGCGCTTCTTGATTTAGGTCAGGAAGTTGTCGTCCAGACCAGCTGTAGGTTGACGAAAAATCTAGAAAAGTCATCACTAAAATCAGAAGGAAATCCACGGACCTCAGCATCAAACAGGGTCGCCAAGTGGTCAGACTTATCCTAACCATGAGAGGATCTGTCTTGTAAAATGGGGAGGACGCCGTGCAAATTAGCTGGATAAGACTAATGAATCAGATCCCCAGAAAAGGATAATCTCCTTAAAAGATCAAAAATCAGCTTTTAAGACTGATATTACTCAATCCTTGAGATTGACCTTAAAGATTGAGAATTACAAACTCATGGAATTCGATGATATCTAAACTCGAGCTTGTACGAGAAAATATTTTGATCAAAATTACAAACCGATTTGTTTTCTAAAAACCCATTTTCAATGCGTTCATTACCATTGAATGTAAAATCCTAGGAATTCACCTGGAATTCATTAGGTCACCTGAACCAAATCGGGTGTCAACCATAAGAACGGTGGTTGCATAGCATGGTCAAAGATAGGACCTTATGCCAGACCGAAAAATTATAAGGGTGAGCTTTACTATTGCTCCTACAAAGGATAGTAATTGCGTTCGACACGTTATAGACCATAATTAAAAGCATGTCAGGGGACATTGCCTTAACGGTTGCTTGTTCAACGCTTTCCTTTACAACCGGAAGGTAGTTTACCGAAAGGTAATATACGGAGCAAGTATACTGGACGTGTTGCTTTCCTAATACAAGGTTAGCAAGTGGGTGACACAAAACCACAAGTTTTGAGCTAAAGTTTTCAAATCTGAAACCCACCAAACCCACAAAAAGAATTTGCAAACACCGGTGAAGGGTTATTCCGGAAAACTTATCTAGGGTAAAATCTAGAATGAAATTTTCAAAAGATCAAATGTTTTCATAAAGATCCTATTTCTTTAAGGATCTAAATTTTTATAAGTCATGTGGGACTGTAAACCACATCGTTACTACCATTGTTTATACCGCCGTATAGAAATCACGGATGTACAAAGTGTGAAGAATAAAGAAGTGATTCTAGTATTTCAAGACTATATTGCTTGAGGACAAGCAATGCTCAAGTGTGGGAATATTTGATAATGCTAAAAACGAACATATATTTCATAGCATTATTCCTCAAGAAAGACAAGCTTTTAGTTGCAATTGTTCTATTTACAAGTGATATTCGTTTAAATAATAAAAGGTGAAGACAAAAGACAGATTCGACGAATTGAAGACGCAAACGACCAAAAAGCTCAAAAGTACAAAATACAATCAAAGAGGTTCCAATTATTGATAAGAAACGTCTCAGAATTACAAGAGTACAAGATTCAAAACGCAAAGTACAAGATATTAAATTGTACGCAAGGACGTTCGAAAATCCGAAACCGGGACATGAGTCAACTCTCAACGCTCGACGCAACGGACTAAAAATTACAAGTCAACTATGCACATAAATATAATATAATATTTAAATAATTCTTATAATTATTTATATATTATATAATATATTATAAACCGTCGGCAAGAAAGGATCCAAAATGGAGTGAACTTTAAAATCAAACTCCGCGAGTTGCGGAGTTTGAAGACCAAAAAGGCCGCGAGTCGCGGAGCTTCACTGGACTAAAATTCCTATAAAAGCAAACGCATTTTGATCATTTTAACATCATCTTTTTCTTCTTCTTACTTATACGTAAGATATATATATATATATATATATATTATATATTTTAATTTTAATTTTAATTTTAAATCCTAATAATAAGGGTATGTTAGAGAATGTTGTAAGGGTGTAAGTCAAAATTCTGTCCGTGTAACGCTACGCTATTTTTAATCATTGTAAGTTATGTTCAACCTTTTTAATTTAATGTCTCATAGCTAAGTTATTATTATGCTTATTTAATACCAAAGTAATCATGATGTTGGGCTATAAATACCAATAATTATTCATTTTACCGGACACGGAACTGGATTAATAGTTAATAGACTTGTTGAAACAGGGGTGAATTACATTCAAGGGTAATTGGTGTAATTATTAACAAAGTAGTAAAACCTTGGTTTACACGCAGCCGATAACCTGGTGTATTCATTAAACAAAGTATTAAAACCTTGTTACAATTCGAATCCCCAATTAGTTGGAATATTTGACTTCGGGAATAAGAATAATTTGACGAAGGCTTTCTCTCTTTATATTTATGACTGATGGACTATTATGGACAAATCCGTATGGACATATTAAATAATCCAGGAAAAAGAACAATTAACCCATGGGAATAAAACTAAAATCAACACGTCAAACATCATGATTACGGAAGTTTAAATAAGGATAATTCTTTTATTTCATATTTAATTTCCTTTATTTTATATTTAATTGCACTTCTAATTATCGCACTTTTATTTATTGTTATTGTATTGAATTGCACTTTTAATTATCATATTTTTTAATTATCGCAAGTTTATTTTATCGCACTTTTATTTATTGCAATTTCATTATCGTTATTTATTTTACGCTTTAAATTAAGTCTTTTATTTATTTAATATTTTACATTAGGTTTTAACTGCGACTAAAGTTTTTAAAATCGACAAACCGGTCATTAAATGGTAACCCCCCCCCCTTTATAATAATAATATTACTTATATATATATTTGTATTTTTATAAATTAAAACTAATATAGCGTTAAGCTTTGTTTAAAGATTTTTCCCTGTGGAACGAACCGGACTTACTAAAAACTACACTACTGTACGATTAGGTACACTGCCTATAAGTGTTGTAGCAAGGTTTAAGTATATCCATTCTATAAATAAATAAATATCTTGTGTAAAATTGTATCGTATTTAATAGTATTTAGTTGTAAAATTTAAAGCTATTTCATATACACCTCGCATAACATCAATGTTTCTTGATTGTAATTGAAGCTAGATTGACCTAGATGATCAATATTACTGAAGTATAGATGTTCTTAAGCTTAGAGAGAGTTAAGATGGAGAGCATTTGGATTAGAAAATCAAAGAAATGTGATGTGTGTGTTGTTTGAAAAAAAATGCCTAATGCTTAGTAAATATAAGGTTACTAGTTTTTGTTTTCATGCTCATAAGTCATGCTAGTTTTCAAATGATGATTCCCACATATCTTGGTGACTCACAAGGGCTGCTAAGAGCTGATCATTGGAGTGTATATACCAATAGTAAATACATTTAGAAGCTGTGTATTGTACGAGTACGAATACGGGTGTATACGACTAGAATTGTTGATGAAAATGAATGAGAATGCAATTGTAAGCATTTTTGATAAGTAGAAGTACTTTGATATGTGTCTTGAAGTCTTTCAAAAGTGTATGAATACATCTTAAAATACTACATGTATATACATTTTAACTAAGTCGTTAAGTCATCGTTAGTCGTTACATGTAAGTGTTGTTTTGAAACCTTTAAGTTAACGATCTCATTTAATGTAGTTAACCCATTGTTTATTATATCTAATTAGATGTTAAATTATTACATTATCATGATATTATGATGTATGAATATATCTTAATATGATATATATATATATATATATATATATATATATATATATATATATATATATATATATACATTAAAATGTCATTACAACGATAATCGTTACATATATGCCTCGTTTCGAAATTCTTAAGTTAGTAGTCTTGTTTTACATATGTAGTTCATTGTTAACATACATAATGATATATATAATTATCATTTTATCATGTTAAATATAGTGTAACAATACCTTAATATGATACATATGTATTTAGTAAGGCGTTGTTATAACGATAATCGTTATATATATCGTTTCGAGTTTCTTAACTTAGTAATCTCATTTTTATGTATATAACTCATTGTTAATATACCTAGTGAGATACTTACTTATCATAATATCATTTTAACTATATATATATATATATATATATATATATATATATATATATATATATCCATATATATATCATCATATAGTTTTTACAAGTTTTAACGTTCGTGAATCGCCGTTCAACTTGGGCGATCAATTGTATACATGTAACTCATTTTAATTAATCAAGTCTTAATAAGTTTGATTGCTTAACATGTTGGAAACATTTAATCATGTAAATATCAATTTCATTTAATATATATAAATATGGAAAAGTTCGGGTCACTACAGTACCTACCCGTTAAATAAATTTCGTCCCCAAATTTTAAGCTGTTGGAGGTGTTGACGCATCTTCTGGAAATAAGTGCGGGTATTTCAACTTCATTTGATCTTCATGCTCCCAGGTGAACTCGGGTCCTCTACGAGCATTCCATCGAAACTTAACAATTGGTATTTTATTTTGCTTAAGTCTTTTAACCTCACGATCCATTATTTCGACGGGTTCTTCGATGAATTGAAGTTTTTCATTGATTTGGATTTCGTCTAACAGAATAGTGAGATCTTCTTTAGCAAAACATTTCTTCAGATTCGAGACATGAAAAGCATTATGTACCCCGGCGAGTTGTTGAGGTAAGTCAAGTCGGTAAGCTACTGGTCCGACACGATCTATTATCTTGAATGGTCCAATATACCTTGGATTTAGTTTTCCCCGTTTACCAAATCGAACAACACCTTTCCAAGGTGAAACCTTAAGCATGACCATCTCTCCAATTTCAAATTCTATATCTTTTCTTTTAATGTCCGCGTAGCTCTTTTGTCGACTTTGGGCGGTTTTCAACCGTTGTTGAATTTGGATGATTTTCTCTGTGGTTTATTGGATGATTTCTGGACCCGTAATCTATCTATCCCCCACTTCACTCCAACAAATCGAAGACCTACACTTTCTACCATAAAGTGCCTCAAACGGTGCCATCTTAATACTCGAGTGGTAACTGTTGCTGTAGGAAAACTCTGCTAATGGTAGATGTCGATCCTAACTGTTTCCAAAATCTATAACACATGCTCGTAGCATGTCTTCAAGTGTCTGTATCGTCCTTTCACTCTGCCCATCAGTTTGTGGATGATAGGCAGTACTCATGTCTAGACGAGTTCCTAATGCTTGTTGTAATGTCTGCCAAAACCTTGAAACAAATCTGCCATCCCTATCAGAGATAATAGAGACTGGTATTCCATGTCTGGAGACAACTTCCTTCAAGTATAATCGCACCAACTTCTCCATTTTATCATTTTCTCTCATTGGCATAAAGTGTGCTGACTTGGTGAGACGATCAACTACTACCCAAATAGTATCATAACCACTTGCAGTCCTTGGAAATTTAGTAATAAAATCCATGGTAATGTTTTCCGATTTCCATTCTGGGATTTCGGATTGTTGAAATAGACTTGATGGTTTCTGATGTTCATCTTTGACCTTAGAACACGTCAAACATTCTCCTACATATCTAGCAATATCGGATTTCATACCCGGCCACCAAAAGTGTTTCTTGAGATCTTTGTACATCTTTCCCGCTCCAGGATGTATTGAGTATCTAGTTTTATGTGCTTCTTTAAGTACCATTTCTCTTACATCTCCAAACTTTGGTACCCAAATTCTTTCAGCCCTATACCGGGTTCCGTCTTCCCTAATACTAAGATGTTTCTCCGAACCTTTGGATATTTCATTCTTCAAAGTCTTTAATGAAAAAACAACAGCACCTAATTTAACAATTCAATTCACCTACGCTGCCTCATGTTCAGTTGTTTCTGATTAAATATATGTTGGAGACTTTTGTGATTGGTATATATAATACTTTTGACCCCATATAAGTAGTGCCTCCAAGTCTTTAATGCAAAAACAACAGCACCTAATTCCAAATCGTGAGTCGTATAATTTTGCTCATGAATCTTCAATTGTCTGGATGCATAGGCAATTACCTTCATTCATTGCATTAATACACAACCGAGGCCTTGCTTTGAGGTATCACAATATATCACAAAATCATCATTCCCTCCAGGCAATGACAATATAGGTGTCGTAGTTAACTTTTTCTTTAACAATTGAAACGCTTTCTCCTGCTCATCCTTCCATTCAAATTTCTTTCCTTTATGCGTTAATGCAATCAAGGGTTTTGCTATTTTGGAAAAATCTTGGATGAACCTTCTGTAGTAACCAGCCAGTCTTAAAAATTGGCGTATATGCTTCGGAATTTTTGGGGTTTCCCACTTTTTAGCGGTTTCAATCTTTACCAGATCTACTTGAATACCTTCTTTGTTCACTATGTGATCGAGAAATTAAACTTCTTCCAACCAAAATGCACACTTTGAAAATTTTGCGTACAGTTATTCCTTCCTCAATAATTCTAGCACTTTTCTCAAATGTTCTTCGTGCTCTTGATCATTCTTTGAGTAAATGAGTATGTCATCGATGAAAACAATGACAAACTTGTCAAGATATGGCCCAAACACCCGGTTCATGAGGTTCATGGACACAGCTGGTGCGTTAGTTAAACCAAACGGCATAACCATAAACTCGTAATGACCGTAACGCGTCCTAAAAGCAGTCTTTGGAATATCATCCTCCTTCACCCGCATTTGATGATACCCAGAACTTAAATCAATCTTCGAATAAACTGACGAGCCTTACAGCTGATCAAATAAGTTGTTGATTCTCGGTAGTGGATAACGGTTCTTGATGGTAAGTTTGTTCAACTCTCGGTAGTCGATACATAATCTGAATATACCATCCTTCTTTTTGACAAACAAAACAGGAGCTCCCCACGGTGATGTGCTTGGTCGAATGAAACCACGCTCTAAAAGTTCTTGTAATTGGCTTTGGAGTTCCTTCATTTCGCTGGGTGCGAGTCTGTATGGAGCACGAGCTATTGGTGCAGCTCCTGGTACAAGATCTATTTGAAATTCAACGGATCGATGTGGAGGTAGTCCCGGTAATTCTTTCGAAAATACATCTGGAAATTCTTTTGCGACGGGAACACCATTGATGTTCTTTTCTTCGGTTTGTACTTTCTCGACATGTGCTAGAATGACATAGCAACCTTTTCTTATTAGCTTTTGCGCCTTCAAATTACTAATAAGATTTAGCTTCGCGTTGCTCTTTTCTCAGTACACCATTAAGGGTTCTCCTTTTTCCCGTACAATGCGAATTGCATTTTTATAACGTATGATCTCTGCTCTCTCCTTTTTCAACTAGTCCATGCCAATTATCACATCAAAACTTCCTAACTCTACTGGTATCAAATCAATCTTAAATGTTTCGCTAACTAGTTTAATTTCTCGATTCCGACATATATTATCTACTGTAATTAATTTACCGTTTTCTAATTCGAGTAAAAATTTATTATCCAAAGGCGTCAGTGGACAACTTAATTTAGCACAAAAATCTCTACTCATATAGCTTCTATCCGCACCCAAATTAAATAAAACATAAGCAGATGTATTGTCAATAAGAAACGTACCCGTAACAAGCTCCGGGTCTTCCTGCGCTTCTGCCGCATTAATATTGAAAACTCTTCTGCGGCCTTGCCCATTAGTATTCCCTTGGTTTGGGCAATTTCTAATAATGTGGCCCGGTTTTCCACATTTATAACAAACTACGTCGGCATTATTTGTTCTGACATTATTTGTTCCTTTAATTACGTTGTTCTTCGGTCCGTAAATCTCACACTTTGCCGTTCTATGAACATTTCTCTTACACTTGGTGCAAAATGTTGTGTAGAACACATTCGTATGGTACTCTGCACACCTTTGGCATGGCTGTTTCTGCTGTTTGTTGTTATTGAAATGGTTGTTGTTGCGATTGTTATTATAGTTGGGACGATTGTTGTAGTTGTTGTTGGGACGTTTATTGTTGTTGCGGTTGATGTTGCGGTTGTTGGGATAGTTGTTGCGATTGTAGTTGTAATTATTATTGTTGTTGTATTGGTGACCCTTGTCACTGGTTTCTTCCCACTTTCTCTTGACTTGTTTCGTGTTGGCTTCTTCGGCCGCCTGTTCTTTAATTCTTTCCTCAATTTGATTTATGAGTTTGTGAGCCATTCGACTTGCCTTTTGTATGGAGGCGGGCTCATGTGAACTCACATCTTCTTGAATCCTTTCTGGTAACCCTTTTACAAATGGAGTCGATCTTCTCTTCTTCATCCTCGAACGCTCTTGGACACAATAGGCACAACTCTGTGAATCGTCGTTCGTAGGTGGTAATGTCGAATCTCTGTGTTCGTAATCCTTTAAGCTCTACTTTGAGCTTATTGACCTTGTTTCTGGGATGGTACTGCTCAGTCATCAGGTGTTTGAATGCTGACCACGGTAATATATAAGCAGCATCTTGTCCCACTTGCTCGAGATAGGTATTCCAGAATGTTAACGCAGTACCTGTGAAGGTATGCGTAGCGTAATTTACTTTATCTTCTTCAGTACATTTACTTATGGCAAACACCGATTCGACCTTTTCGGTCCACCGTTTCAATCCGATTGGACCCTCGGTTTCATCGATTTCCAAAGGTTTACAGGCAGTGAATTCTTTGTAGGAGCATCCTACACGATTTCTTGTGGAATTAGTTCCACTGCTAGAACCAGAGTTATTGTTGTTATTTTGCATTGCGGCCTGTACTGCGGCTATGTTCGCAGCAAGGAAAACACGGAAGTCTTCCTCACTCATGTTCAAGTTCGGACGAGTCGTCGGTGCCATTTCCTTCAAAATAGCCAAAAGTATTGAGTTAATCATATAGAATTTAAGAGTAGTCAGTAGTGTTTCGTAGCATAATATGAACTTATTTATAAAAGCTTTTTCTTCATATTAGCGTTTTATAGTTTTAATTCGGGTAGTACCTACCCGTTAAGTTCATACTTAGTAGCTACTATACAATTCAACTACTACAATTCTATATGAAAAACTGATAATAATATTTTCAAACTTTTATACAAAATTTTACAAACTTACAATACCGCTATTTTACATATAGCATAAAATATAGCACACAATAACTTTAATACAAGGCAGTTGCCAAGACAATTCTAGTTAATACGCAAGTCGTTCAGCAAAGGAAATAAAGACACGCAATTCATAAGTCCAGAAACAAGTCATGCATTCGGGTTTTACTAGTATTATTTCCCATCCTTGGTCTTGTGGAAAATAACCGTTGTGACCGTTGGCTAGGCAGCATGTTGTAACATTTTCAAAAGGATGGGGGTTACGTAATCACCCAACAGTCCCGTAATAATCTAAAAATCTTATTTATCACCCCAACTACTGAATCCGTCACTTGTGGGAATGTTTTATTTAGTAGTTGCAATCCTATGTTCTTTTTCTCGATTTGGTGAGAAGCGAACATTACTAACCCATAGACATAACATGCTTCTTTATGTTGCATGTTTGAAGCTCTTTCTAAAGAACGAAGTCCTATGTTGGGATAGGTATAGTCAAAATAGGCTCTCAACCCGTAGCGTAAAATTGCATCGGGGTTCCCCGCATTCAATGCTTTAAAGAAAACACGGCGTAACTTATGGTCTCCCCAATGTGATATACCCCATCTATTAAAGGAAAGCCTTTTAAAAACTAAGGCATGCCTGGAACGTCTTTCAAATGTTTGACAAACTAATTTCGCCATAAATAATTGTGCCGATGAACTCTGACCGACTCTAGACAAGATTTCATCAATCATGTCCCCGGATAGGTCTTCAAAAATATTCGGTTGTCCATCCTTAACGTCCATTGTATGTTTTTATACTGTAAAATAGACGAGGATTAGATTCGTAAAAGATAATTAACAAATAATACAAGCAATTTTTACATATAACATGAAAATACAAGCACACTACAATACATATATTACACAACATGATTACAGCTCTTTATTCCAACTCACTCGTTTCTTCCTCTTCGGACTTGGTTCGTTTCGCTAATTCCCTAGGGATATATGGTGCTCCCCTAATACCAGCCGTTCTTTTCTCAAAGGGTCTAGAAAAACCTGGTGGCTTAGATGTTCCCGGGTTATAGTGAAAGTTTAAGAAATACGGGTGTTTATGGTACACCCCATCAGGGTACTTCATGTTAACATAAAGTTCATCGGTTTTGGGCTCGGGTTTTTCTATTTTAATGCCTTTTCCCTTATTGTTTTCTTTTTCTTTTTCAAATTGGGTCGAGGTAATTTCTATAACATCATCGGAATCCTCATCGGGATCCGATTCATGAGAAAACTGGTAATTTTCCCAATATTTTGCTTCCTTTTGGCGGAAACACCATTGACCATTTTTAACTTTGGTCCATTGGTTGAGGATTTTCTTTTATTTAACCGTTTTTCTGTAATTATTAATATTTATTCCCTCCGGAACCTCTTCTTCTTCCGGTTCCTCTTCTTCCGGTTCCTCCTCTTCCGTTCGTCCTCTTCCGGTTCCTCCTCTTCCGGTTCTTTCTCGGGAATTTGTGAATCTTCCCAATATATATTCGACTCTTCATTATTATTAGGTGAGTCGATGGGATTTGTGCTAGAGGTAGACATCTATCACACAATATCAAACACGTTAAGAGATTAATATATCACATAATATTTACATGTTAATAATATATAGTTTCCAACAAAAAGTGTTAAGCAATCGTTTTTAAAGAAAACACGGTCGAAGTCCAGACTCACTAATGCATCCTAACAAACTCGGTAAGACACACTAATGCAAATTTCTGGTTCTCTAAGACCAATGCTCGGATACCAACTGTAATGTCCCATTCATATCGATTATAAACGTTCCATATTAATTGATTTCGTTGCGAGGTTTTGACCTCTATATGAGACGTTTTTCAAAGACTGCATTCGATTTTAAAACAAACCATAACCTTTATTTTATCGATAAAGGTTTAAAAATATTACGACGATTATCAAATAATGATAATCTAAAATATAGCGTTTTCACACTATTATTACATAATGGTTTACAATAATATTACACATCAATTTAAGTCTTCGAATGCAGTTTTTAAACAATATTATACAAGCATGCTGACTCCAACTCTTGTCCATAAATTAGCATGCAACAGCGGAAGCTCTTAATAATCACCTGAGAATAAACATGTTTTAAACGTCAACAAAAATGTTGGTGAGTTATAGGTTTAACCTATATATTTATCAAATCGTAATAATAGACCACAAGATTTCATATTTCCATTTTTCATAAACATCATCCCATACATAGAGATAAAAATCATTCATATGGTGAACACCTGGTAACCGATATTAACAAGATGCATATAGAATATCCCCATCATTCCGGGACTCCCTTCGGACATGATAAAATCGAAGTACTAAAGCAGTTCAAATTCTCTGACTGGGGCTTGTTAGTGCCCATAGATCTATCTTTAGGATTCGCGTCAATTAAGGTATATGTTCCCTAATTCTTAGATTGCCAGACTAAAAAGAGGCATATTCGGTTTAATAAATTTAACCATAGAATGTAGTTTCACGCACTTGTATCTATTTTGTAAAACATTTATAAAACTGCATGTATTCTCATCCCAAAAGTTATTAGATTTTAAAAGTGGGACTATAACTCACTTTCACATATTTTTACTTCGTCGGGAAGTAAGACTTGGCCACGGGTTGATTCACAAACCCATAACAAATATGTACATATATATCAAGTATGATCGAAATATATTCACAACATTTTTATTACGTTTTAATGATTTAAGTTTGTTAAGTTAGCAGTCCAACGTTAGTAATTTACAACTAGTTTTCCACAGTTAGATGTACAGAAATAAATTATATATTATCTCGAATCAATCCATGACCCAGTGTATACAAGTCTCAGGCTAGATCACAACTCAAAGTATATATATTATTTTGGAATCAACCTCAACCCTGTATAGCTAACTCAAGCATTACTGCATATAGAGTGTCTATGGTTGTTCCCAAATAATATATATAGATGGGTCGATATGATATGTCAAAACACTGTATACGTGTCTATGGTATCCCAAGATTACATAATATATGTTAGAATACATGTATAATACAATATAAGTTAGTTAAGTTATGATTTGTATAGATTTGTTACAAATTTCACGTAGCTACAACAAGTAAAATTATCCAATCTTGTTTTACCCATAACTTCTTCGTTTTAAATCCGTTTTGAGTGATTCAATTTGCTATGGTTTCATAATAAACTGAAATTTATGAAACTAAACAGAAAAAGTATAAGTTTATAGTCAGAAATACAGGTTAAAAGTCAATATTGTAAGAGGTAGTCATTTCAGTCGAAAGAACGACGTCTTGATGACCATTTTGAAAAAAAAACATACTTCCACTTTGAGTTTAACCATGATTTTTGGATATAGTTTCATGTTAATAAGAAAAATCATTTTTCCAGAAGAACAACTTTTAAATCAAAGTTTCTCATAGTTTTCAATTATCTATCCCAAAACAGCCCCCGGTTTTACTACGACGGCGTATGTCCGATTTTACGGTGTTCTTCGTGTTTCCAGGTTTTAAATCATTAAGTTAGCATATCATATAGATATAGAACATGTGTTTATTTGATTTTAAAAGTCAAGTTAGAAGGATTAACTTTGTTTCCGAACAAGTTTAAAATTAACTAAACTATGTTCTAGTGATTACATGTTCAAATCTTCGAATAAGATATATATATATATATATATATATATATATATATATATATATATATATATATATATATATATATATATATGAATCGAATGATGTTATGAACATCATTACTACCTTAAGTTTAGTAGGTAAACCTACTGGAAGTGACAAAAATTAATCTAGCTTCAAAGGATTCTTGGATGGCTTGAAAGTTCTTGAAGTAGAATCATGACACGAAAACAAGTTCAAGTAAGATTTTCACTCGAAATAAGATTGTTATAGTTATAGAAATTGAATCAAAGTTTGAATATGAGTATTACCTTGAATTTGAAAGATATCTTACTGTAAATAAGAAAGACTTCTTGAGATTGGATGATCACTTGAAATGGATTTGTAAGATTGGAAATAAGCTAGTAAAGTTGAAAGTATTTGTGAAGTGTTCTTGATGTGTTCTTGAATGATGATGTTTTTTGATTGTAATTGAAGCTAGATTGACCTAGAGGATCAACATTACTGAAGTATAGACGTTCTTAAGCTTAGAGAGAGTTAAGATGGAGATAATTTGGATTAGAATATCAAATAAATGTGATGTGTGTGTTGTTTGAAAAAAAATGCCTAATGCTTAGTCAATATAAGGTTACTAGT
The DNA here is from genome assembly GCF_046630445.1 of Rutidosis leptorrhynchoides. Taxonomy (NCBI): domain Eukaryota; kingdom Viridiplantae; phylum Streptophyta; class Magnoliopsida; order Asterales; family Asteraceae; genus Rutidosis; species Rutidosis leptorrhynchoides. The sequence goes on from NC_092333.1 coordinate 175,430,768, forward strand.
TTTTGTTTTCATGCTCATAAGTCATGCTAGTTGTAAAATGATGGTTCCCTCATGTCTTGGTGACTCACAAGGGCTACTAAGAGCTGATCATTAGAATGTATATACCAATAGTAAATACATTTAGAAGCTGTGTATTGTACGAGTACGAATACGGGTGTATACGAGTAGAATTGTTGATGAAAATGAATGAGAATGCAATTGTAAGCATTTTTGATAAGTAGAAGTACTTTGATATGTTTCTTGAAGTCTTTCAAAAGTGTATGAATACATCTTAAAATACTACATGTATATACATTTTAACTGAGTCGTTAAGTCATCGTTAGTCGTTACATGTAAGTGTTGTTTTGAAACCTTTAAGTTAACGATCTCATTTAATGTAGTTAACCCATTGTTTATTATATCTAATGAGATGTTAAATTATTACATTATCATGATATTATGATGTATGAATATATCTTAATATGATATATATACATTAAAGTGTCGTTACAACGATAATCGTTACATATATGCCTCGTTTCGAAATTCTTAAGTTAGTAGTCTTGTTTTACATATGTAGTTCATTGTTAACATACATAATGATATATATATAATTATCATTTTATCATGTTAAATATAGTGTAACAATACCTTAATATGATACATATGTATTTAGTAAGGCGTTGTTATAACGATAATCGTTATATATATCGTTTCGAGTTTCTTAACTTAGTAATCTCATTTTTATGTATATAACTCATTGTTAATATACCTAGTGAGATACTTACTTATCATAATATCATGTTAACTATATATATCCATAAATATATATATATATATATATATATATATATATATATATATATATATATATATATATATATATATATATATATATATATATATATATATATATATTATCATATAGTTTTTACAAGTTTTAACGTTCGTGAATCGCTGGTCAACTTGGGCGGTCAATTGTCTACATGATACTCATTTTAATTAATCAAGTCTTAAAAAGTTTGATTGCTTAACATGTTGGAAACATTTAATCATGTAAATATCAATTTCATTTAATATATATAAATATGGAAAAGTTCGGATCACTACAGTGGGAAAGAATAACGATGGATTTTATCATAAAACTACCAAGAATGGCAAGCGGTTATGATACTATTTGGGTTATTGTAGACCGTCTCACCAAATCCGCTCACTTCCTTGCCATGAAGGAAACCGACAAAATGGAGAAACTTGCACAACTTTACATTAAAGAAATCGTAGCTCGTCTCGGTGTACCATTATCGATTATTTCTGATCGAGATGGCCATTTTGTTTCAAGATTTTGGCGTACTTTACAAGAAGCATTAGGAACACGATTATACATGAGCACCACTTATCATCCACAAACTGATGGACAAAGCGAACTCACAATTCAAACTTTGGAAGACATGCTACGAGCTTGCGTTGTCGATTTTGGAAAAGCTTGGAACAAGCATTTGCCACTAGCCGAGTTCTCTTACAACAATAGTTATCACGCGAGTATTAAAGCCGCACCTTTTGAAGCGTTATATGGCCACAAATGTCGTTCTCCTCTTTGTTGGGCTGAAGTAGGTGACACACAAATCATCGGACCCGTACTCATTCATGAAACAATCGAGAAGATCGTTTAAATCCGAGATAGGCTTAGGACGGCCCGTAGTCGTCAAAAGAGCTATACCGACATTAGACGCAACGACCTTGAATTCCAAGTCAGTGACCACGTAATGTTAAAAGTCGCACCTTGGAAAGGTGTAATTTGTTTCGGGAAATGTGGGAAGCTAAATCCGCGGTATATTGGTCCTTTCAAAATCTTGGAGCATGTTGGAACCGTTGCTTATCGTTTAGATCTTCCATCTCAACTGAGCTCTGTTCATCCTACTTTCCATGTGTCAAACTTTAAAAAGTGTTTTGTTGAACCCGAACTCGTCATCCCTCTCGAGGAACTTACTACTGATGACAAACTCCACTTTGTGGAAGAACCGGTTGAAATTGTGGATCACTCCATTAAAACGCTAAAACAAAGCCGAATTCTGATTGTCAAGTTCCGTTTGAACGCTAAAAGAGGACCCGAGTTTACTTGGGAAAGGCAAGATCATTTATTCATGGATTTGGAAATGCAAGATCCCGAGGAAGAAACAATGACTACTACGCCTACTTAAATTTCGGGACGAAATTTCTTTTAAGGAGTAGGTAATGTAACATTCCGCCTTTTTCCGTTTACCTTCCGTTATACTATTTAAAGTCCGTTATATAATTATAACATCCTCCGTTAATACGCGTTTTAAAATATCTCATTTAGGTAATTCACGCACCCGATTCAAACTCGAGGGACTAGACTTGCCAAATGACCAAAGATGTTACTAGGTCAAATGGTCAAACCATCACCCCTTCTACTTATTCACCTCCTCACTCTTTTACTACTTCCACTTTATTCTCTCAAACACCAAATCAAAGATTCATCATCTATTAAAGATCTAGCAAGCATCAACTCAAACAAATTACATATTTGGAATCCTTGCATCTTCCTCTTCGAATCCCTACCAACTTTATTGCATTTGGGTAACTTTCTAAAAAAACTAGATTTTGTGTTCTTGATGTTTTTAACTTATAAAAGTATTAATTAGTGTCTATGGCTCAAGTCTAACCTGAATATGTGATTTATATGCTCGATCTTGTTATTTTAAGTAACTAGCATGAATTTGAAATTTGGTGTGTTTGATCTTGTGATTTGTTTGCCTAAATGTTGTTAGATGTTAAAAGTGCATGTATTAAATGTGTTACTAGCATCACTAGCTTCAATTTGATGTGTAGGTTGAATTAGAAAGACTCCATAAACATAATTGCTAAATTTATGATTTTGAGTTAGGGTTTGATAGAAGTAAAATGGATTTTTGATGCATTGAATGCTTTGCAATGTGGTTTGTAAGTGTTTAGTTGTATTGTATGCATAATTTCCTATGAAACGGCATATCATATGTGTGCATTTAATTCCCGAATCATAAATGTGCATTTATGAATTTGAAGCATTAATGATGGGCATTAATTGATCATTCAATTTGGAAATTCGATTATTGCAAATGATAATTTTGATTGATAAAATGTGTTTAGTTGTGTTCCTCATCAAATTACCTTTCCAACGGTATAAGATACGTGCCTTGAATGTTTACGGTTCGTTAAATATGTTTGAATGAAATTTGGTTTAGGACTTAGACTTTTGAAACGAGCCAGGCACCACCTCCAGTTGATTGCCGCGGCGCGGCATAAGCCGTGTTCAGCGACTGATCACCATGACACTTTTACAAAAAATGTTTGCTATGCTGCGCACCTCCGATTCACATGTAACTTGTTCTAACATGCTTATATATGATTAAAAACCTCAGAAAAATAGTTCGGGACCCGACCCGAACTTGTTGACTTTTTTGTTGACTTTTACTTGACCAAAGTTGACTTTTGTCCAAACTTAACCAATACTTGTTTAAACCGTTCTAATCTTCTTGCATACTTGATTCTTGCATGAAACTTGACAACTTGACTCACATGCTTTATAATCGAGTCGTAATGAGCCATATGACTAATTGAACACTTTGACCAACCGTGTTTACCGATATTGATACGAACCTATTTGTTTAGATCAAGACTAGCATTTGATCTTGCACACGTTACTTTGTGAAGTACAATTTACTATTCATGCAACCAAGGTGAGATCATAGTCCCACCTTTTCAACAACTTTTACTTTTAAACTATGGGATGAGAAACATATACGTATCATACTTTTATGCTTTGAACACAAGTACGAAAACGAACATTCCACAGCGAGTTAGAACAAAAAGTCTCAATTCAATTATCATTAGTTACACTTGCAGGGTGTAAACGTGAACTTATGTTATGTGATCACATTATATTTTCGAGTATAGTGTATGTTCTAACACTACGTAACAGGGTACAAAACAGTTAAGTTTGATAATTGGGTGCTCGCGAACATTCTTTTGGAATACAAACGATTTAGATAATCAACTATATTAAATCTTGTGGTTCAAAAACAACGTTACTAATACACCTATGATTTCACCAACGTTATTCGTTGACAGTTTTCTATATGTTTTCTCAGGTCCTTGAATGCTATGTGATACATGCTTCCGCTCACTATTTTTGATACTTGCTTGGATTTCGAGTATACATGCATACATAGATCATCTTTTGACTTACTTTTAAATTGTGTCGCATAGGTTTCATTTGTACATTAAACGTTGTAATGTAACTAGTCGTTGAACTACTTTTGTAAACTTGAAACATCTTTACATTTGAAATGAATGCGACATATTTTTGGTCAAACGTCATTTTAAAGACTTATGACCATGTAACGGGACCTAAGTAGACGGCGCCATCAGTGAAGAGTTTGTCGGGTCGCTACACAATTCCCAACACTACTTCAAAAACATTCATATTTTAAATTCTAATTTTTCAGAATTTAGAAACTAAAACAGTTTCCTTTTGATGTAACACTGATATCTCGAAGAGATAAATGATTTCAGATAAGAATAGTTATGAAAATATTTTCAGAAATATCGAGGATATTTATAATGAAAGATACGATGATATCATAGAATTTCTAATATCAAAGGACGATGAAGAAGATTTGTCCGTAAGGGTTTAGAGTCAGGAGTAAGGTATTTGCTAATGACTTAAGCAGACACTGAATCATTTGGATTCTTTGGAGGCAGGTTTAGTCTTTGTGATTTGTCCACAGCCTCCTTCATGGTTTGCTCAATTCATTTTTTCAGTACCAAATTTTCTTTTGAGCTTTTCCAACGTATCCTTCTTTATCATCAAACTTTTGACTGTTTCAGTTGTCTACAGTTTTTGCCGCTTCATTCAGCTTTTTCAAAGTTCAGTGTATTGATTCGTAGGCTGGGTGCTTTTCAGAATTTCAGAATTGAAGATCATAATTCTAGGAGATAGATGTTATATTTATACATATAACTGTTGCCGTAGAACGCTGCGAGATTCTAAATACTGATTGCTGATTCTCAGTAATTGGTATGGCAATTTTCGTTATAAGATGCGGATGAGTGTATGAAGGGGTTTTAATGAATGAATATATTGATTTTTCAGAAAGTCAATGATTAACAAGATTGTTGGTAAGTTTATTGCTAATGTGGTGGAATATAGCGGTTTCCCCGGTAACGATGATGAATAAGGCAATCATATATATCAAAGTTATAATAAGGTTTTTTCGAACAAAAAGTCAGAGTTGGCTTGCTGGAGCTGTGACAAAACTGGCTATCTCGAATAGGAGTTGCAAAGTTATTTTAGGTAATAATAACACTAAAGGAATTAGCACAGCTACATGTTAAACGTTTACTCAGTTTTCGAGAGTTTTTCAGGTGCATAACTATATGCATAAATCTTTCCTTCCGTAGATGAAGTGCGGTTGGTTCATCCTCTCGATTGAGGTGTTTTCTAGAATCATGAAAGGTTTGAACGCAGATTGTAATCGTCAAGATACAAATGAGGTTTAAGATAAAATCAAGTGGCAAACTTGAAGAATGTTTAGTTTCATATGTTATAATCAATATTTTAATTCATTTTAATTGTCCAATGTTAGTAGTCCACAGTTAGTAGTTCAATAATTCATATATAGTTTAATATATTATATTCGAATTAATTAATACGTGTCGTGACCCATTGTATACATGTCTCACACTCGATCACAACTCAAAGTATATATATTATTTTAGAATCAACCTCGACCCTTTATATGCTAACTCGAGCATTACCTCAATATAGAGTGTCTTACGGTTATTCCAAATAATATATATATATATATATATATATATATATATATATATATATATATATATATATATATATATATATATATATATATATATATATATATATATATATATATATATATATATATATATATATATATATATATATATATATATATATATATATATATATATATGACATCGATATGATATGTCAAAACATTGTATATGTGTCCCAATTTATCCGACGATATTTAAAGTACGTAAAATAAATAACAGAAATTAAATGACAATAAATAAAATTTCTAGAATTAAAATTGTGATAAATAAATATAATAAGGAATTAACAGTTAGCTAGGATTTTGTTAGCGTGGATTCTTAACAGAATTTCTCATAGTTAATTTGTTTGTTTCTAACAAATTTTATTTTGTCAAATGTTTTCTTCATTATGCCACTTGTTGGATTCTGATAAGTCAAAATCCAAATATGAAATTGAATGAAAATGGTTATTCTGTGGTGAACGGATTCGTATATTTGTGATTGTAAGTAAGATAGTAAATGACTATTAAATCAGATTCGAAGAATGTACAGTGTAACTTATTAATGTGAAATTTAAATATTCCTCGGGTATTACCTACCTGTTAAAATATTTTCACCATTAACAGTTTGTACAAAAGAATTTTTTATTACAATCTTTAAGAAAACATATATACATATATATTTTCTTCAGATGTAATCATGGATTTAATGAGTTAATATGATATTAATCTCATTTGGTTTTTGGTTGGATCTAGAATGAATAATCTCTAAAACTTTAGAGATTACATAATCGCCGCAGAATCTTTCTCCAATGAAGTTATGAATCAATACTTCATCGGTTATTGTTGCTGGTACTCCATGGTATCTATGGTGCGTACGACGTTGATGCTCGTGGGACAGATTGTGATGTCGAGGTGTGGGATGCGGATGTTTTTGTTGGTGGTAATGGTACTGTTGATGTTGATGATGGTGGTACTGTTGATGTTGTTGATGCTGCTAGTGCTTGTAACCTTTGCACCATACTCTCCAAAGCCACTACCCGAGCGCGAAGCTCGTTGACTTCTTCTATTATACCTGAGTGGTTGTCAGTTCGGACGAGCGGATGAATGAGATCTAGAATTGTAGATATTACGTAATCGTTGCGAGCTATTCTGGAAATGAGGGTGAATATGGTGTTTCGGACAGGTTCGCCGGTAAGTGCTTCAGGTTCTTCACCAAGAGGTGAATTCGGTTGTTGGAAGGGATCGCCTTCTTAGTGTCTCCAATGATTAAGTAGGCTACGAACTCATCCCCAATTCATCCAGAATAGATGATGGCTAATTGGTTGATCCATTCTCATCACACTGCTTTCGGAGCTCGAGTGGAACTCCATATCGGAATTCGAGGGACTTGAACTAGTGGCGAGTTCCATTTCGTACGATTGAATAAATGATTTTTCGATATGAAATGATTTACAGCTATCGGATGGTATTCTAATTATACAGAATATCTATATATATAGAATAAAAGATTTTGTAAATTACGGAGGAATTTGCGGAATATGTCAGGCAAAGTTTACAGTAACAGATACGCTAAGATATGAATTGGCAGATACGCTAAGATATGAATTTTGTCTATGCACTATTCATGCAATCAATACAGTAAGATGTGTCTAGACTAAGAATGATAAGCAAGTAATTCCCTAAGAATGATAAGCAGGTAATTTCCGACAAGAAATGATAAGCACAATTTTTTAACATGCAGACATGGTCGAAGTCCAGACTCACTAATGTATCCTAACGACTATCTATCAGACACACTAATGCAGACCTGGTTCGCTAAGACCACCGCTCTGATACCAACTAAAGCGCCCCGTTCATATCGATTATAAACGATTCACAATAGTTGATTACATCGCGAGGTATTTGACCTCTATATGATACATTTTACAAACATTGCATTCATTTTTAAAAGACAAACTTTCATTTCATTGAAAGTTGACAGGCATGCATACCATTTCATAATATATCAAACTATCAATGACTTAATAATAATCTTGTTGAACTCAACGACTCGAATGCAACATCTTTTGAAATATGTCATGAATGAATCCAAGTAATATCTCTAAAATGAGCAAATGCACAGCGAAAGATTTCTTTAATACCTGAGAATAAACATGCTTTAAAGTGTCAACCAAAAGGTTGGTGAGTTCATAGGTTTATCATAAACAATAAAATTCATCATTTTGATAGACCACAAGATTTAAATGTGCATGGTATAAATGGGCACGAATCCTATACCCACATGTAATGTACATGCGATAACTTTTAAATACAGTACACCTTTCTCGTGTACGAAACCATTTTTCATAAATCTTAGTAACCGTACACATATCTCGTGTGCAAAATATCATACACATAACCTGTGTATAAAAATCATTCTCTCGATACATAACATTCACTTTGCTTTCATTGCTTCGCTTGGTAACCGACCTTAACATAAAATGCGCATCAATAATATCCCCAAAATAGAACATCTCGTCTGTATAATATATAAACCTCGAAGTACTAAACACCATGCCCACTAGCTCTTCCGTCTAGTGAACATTCTGGGTGGGGGTGTTAAACCCGGTAGCTACCTTTAGGATTCGCGTGAATTAGGGGCCATACCCGTTTCCTAATTCTTAGGTTACCAAGCTATAATAATCAAGGGGAAATATTTACATCAATTAGTGGCAATTATAACGTCCAACTAATTCAATAATAATCAACAGAACTTCTGTCTGTATAATAATTCATTCGAGGAATGTTTTGCTTGTGTCTATCTCATCAAACATTTATAAAAGCATCTCATGTATTCTCAGTCAAAAAATATAGATTTCAAAGGCATTTAATAAAACAGTTGTAAAAACAGTGCATGTATTCTCAGTCCCAAAAATATATAGAGTAAAAGGGAATCAAATGAACTCACAATACTGTATTTTGTTGTAAAAATACATATGACGACAGTGAACAAGTGTAGGGTTGCCCTCGGATTCACGAACCTCGAAAATGCTTTTAAAAAAATAGATGCCACTAGCCGGGCTCGAACCCGAGACCTCTCGCTCATACACAAACACTCTAAACCATTGGGCTGCTGCCCATTTTCTGATTATATTCCTAAACTATATTTACTTAACCCTTTTCAAACTATCTTCATCATCTTCAATAATCCCAATTGAAAGAAATCAAACCAAAACATAATAACGAGTTTTGTAGTTTGAATTAGATTGGAGATTGACAAAGAAAAGTTTTGTAGTATTTATTTAATTTAACAGAACGAAAAAAAAGAACATAACAGACCTGTTGAACACGGTATAGAATTCAAATTTGATTTCAAAATTTTAATAGGTTTTAGACCACGATTATTGAATGAAAAAGGTTGAAAATCATTGTTAGACACTTTCTGCATAATCAATTTAACTTAAAACACTTAATTGAATTCGAATTTTGCCAAGAACGCAACGTTTGATTTTTGAAATTGAAACTTTGACTCCAAAATTTAGACTCGATATAACGAATTGGAATTGGATACTTTGCAGATAGTTTGAGTGTGATAGTGCTCTAAATGAACATATATTTAGTATCAATATCCTTCTAATATATAAAGCTTTTAGTTACTATTGTTCTATTTTTATGTAATAATCGTGTAAATAAATAAGTGCGAAGACAAAAGAAGAAAATGACGATTTGAAGACGAAAATGACCAGAATGCTAAAATGTATAAGATACAATCAAAGTAGTTCAAATTATTGATGAGAAATGTCTAAAAATTACAAGAGTACGAGTCGAGGAATGCAAAGTACAAGATATCAAAGCGTACAAAAAGACGTTCAAAAATCCGGAACCAAGACATGAACCAACTATCAACGTACGACTCAACGGAGCTAAAACATTACAAGTCTACTATGCACAAGAATATAATATAATATAATATATATAAAATTATATAAAATTATATATATTATATTATATAATAAATAAATCAAGCCGCCCACATTTTAATCAAAGATGGGAGCATGCCAGCCTGGCCATGCGATCGCATGGCTAATGCACTAGGAACCCATGCGATCGCATGGGCCCTAAATGTTAGTCAGGTCTATAAAAGGCCAGCAATTTCAGCCGAATAACACACACCACAATCATATCTCTCCCCCTATGTATAATATATATATATATATATATATATATATATATATATATATATATATATATATATATATTAAATATTATTTTAGTTTTATATTAGTTAGTTTGGGTAATGTAAAAGTTATTTTACGGGTTTTAAAGTCGAAACTCTGTCTCTGTAACACTACGCGATTAATAATCACTGTAAGATAAAATCTCCCTTTTTAATTATGTATCGTACTTAAGTTATTATTATGCTTATTTGAGCCGAAGTAATTGTGATGTTGGGCTAAATATTAAGATGGGGTTATTGGGCTTTGGACCATAATTGGGGTTTGGACAAAAGACCGACACTTGTGGAAATTGGACTATTGGCTATTAATGGGCTTTATATTTGGTTAACTAAATGATATCTTGTTAATTTAATATAGAGATTTATAATTAATAATAAATACTAATTAAGATATAACAAGTTATATGTATCCAATTTCATATCTATATATTTTTAGTAGAAATAATAATGTTAATATTACAGATATAAATATTAACATTGACATTAATAATAATGATGAAAGTAATAATAATAATAAAAATAATAATAATAATAATAATAATAATAATAATAATAATAATAATAATAATAATAATAATAATAATAATAATAATAATAATAATATAATAGTTATAGTTATACTTGTACTTAAATTTAATATATTAATATTATGCATTATTATTTATGTTATATTTACTAATTATATAATATATTCTATAATAACATATTTTAAATATTTATTTTATATATATATATATATATATATATATACATATTCATTTTAGCAGCTTAAATATTTATATATATTACTTTATATACAATTCATATATATATATATATATATATATATATATATATATATATATATATATATATATATATATATATATATATATATATATATTTATTTATTTATTTATTTATTTATTTATTTATTTATTTATTTTAATAACAACTTAATAATTTTATATATTATTTTATATTTTTAATTCAAATGATTATAGTGCACTGTAAAATATTATATATACACTTATATTTATATTTATATGTATGCATAATATATATATATATATATATATATATATATATATATATATATATATATATATATACACAATTGTTCGTGAATCGTCGGAATTTGTCGAAGGTCAAATGAATATATGAAACAGTTCAAGATTTTGAGACTCAACCTAACAGACTTTGCTTATCGTGTCGAAATCATATAAAGATTAAGTTTAAATTTGTTCAGAAATTTTCGGGTCGTCACAGTTCTACATCTCTGCTATTCGCTGTACCGACTTGGAAAATTTATCATTCCTAGTTCAGATGTTTTTCTGAACCCTTTTCCCACTCGTCTAACCCTAAGAACTAGTAATGTAATCCACCTGTTACTACCATCCCACCGTTTCAGAGATCAAAACATTACTTCACGCAATCTAGGAAGAGTACCCCTCGGATTACACGCCCACTAAAGTTGTTCCTCGGAGGAGGAGATATGTGAGGACTTACCAGAGTAACCGCACCTCTCCTCACCCTCCGAGCTCACCCTAATTAGCCACGTACAACGTATGAACATTAGAAGGTTGTTCAGTTTCCGCAAGTTGACCCGTATCCCGTACGCTTTCATGGCCATCACGTATCTCTTTCATTCTTCACCACTACTCGACGATCTAACGACACTTCTGGACTTAGGTCCCTAACACTCTTAGGCATTGGAGAAGTCGAGAAGTCCCTAACACTCTTAGGAATTGGAGAAGTAGGGAAGGCATCTCCTTTCACAAGTTCATAGTGTCTTCCACTGATGCTCAGCCATACCCAAAGACTTGGGAGTTGCCTCAAGACATATCGTATTACTAGTTGCTACACATACAACTCGACACAAGACCCAGATCGAATTTCTAGAAAGGAACCTAACGACATTACTTGAACACGACTCAGGTTAGCGACTTGAATTTTAACGGCCATCACTTCCAAAATCATGAGTCACGTGATGGCCTTGCGACTTGCGAGGGTATTTTGACAATAATATTTTTTAGGGTGAAACGTTATAGTTCGTTGGTAAACTAGGAATTTTGGTCAATACAATGTAAAAATCTTTTTTCTTTGTTCGAAGAGGAAACCTTCCTCGCAACAACCACATTGAGTCCCCACTAACAAGTAAACCCGTGGGTGACGAGCCTCCCAAGCTATGAGACCCGTAATATGCTTTTATTTTTGAGACATTGTTGGTTGAATGTTGGTTAATGAACTAAACGATAAAGTTAAGTATAATGATTAACCAAAGAATATGTTTTGATGATGACACATACATATGCATAAGTGGTGACCGACATCTTAACATAAAACACGCAAGGTCACTAATCTATAATTTATCTTGCGAATGACCAAGTCAAACATAGCTTAAAGAATAGAATTAAAGATCACCAAAATACACGATCAAAGGTACGGTCGTCCGCGTAGCCAGCCGTCGAACCTTAAACTGAGTTGCAACGTAGTTTTGTGAAAACAAGTTGCACGGTCGCCACCACGGTCAACCGCAGTGCGACCGCAGTTTTCTCTGTTACCACTTTTGACCCAATTAAGTTTGACTAGTTCCCGACATCTATAATTCATGAAACCTTTCTCAACATGCTTAGAATAGATGCCTTCTCCATACTTAATTGAGTTTTGGTCATAAAAACACTAATCGTGGTTAATTACACCTAATGACATCTTAATGACAAATTAACCAAGATTAGGCATAACACATAAGTGTTAAACAACAACTTGTGATCTTAAATCTTATCTAGACATCCTTAGTATGATCATCAAGTACCAACACACTTAAGCCAATGTCACTAGAACAATAATTACTATTAAAGATGACTAAGTGATTAATTAAGGCTAAATGAAGAACAATGCTTCCAAGTGTTACTAGTAAAGACTTGTAAGCCTAAAATACACCTAGATACATTTAGGATGGTCACCAAGTCCCAACTAGAGATTGCTCTTCCCTTGTGCATGTGTTGGACATTAATGTGTGCTTACACATTAATCATGCAATATGTTATATTGCAATTAAGCTTGCTAAAAGCTTAAATTATAAGTTGTGCAAATGTCTATATGATTGATCCTAGAGTAACTATCTCTTGCTATGTGTGAGTATTACTTGCTACTTACCAATATGTTTAAATACTCATAAATTTTTCAACTTAATTAATATGCTTGCTATGTGCTTACTAGTTAGAATATTAGGATTCAAGTAACTAGCCCACTCCAATGTATTAAGTGTTAAATGGTTCAAAATGGAATTATAGTCAATTGTTCATTTGGTCTTTTCTAAGTAACAAGTTGTGATTGCTTATTCAAGTATGACTTAACTTTGATGTCTCTACACACTTAATGATTATCTTAGAAAGACATCATTCAATTAATCTTTACATAATCTTAAAATGAACATGACTTGTGATTAATTAAAACTAGGAAGTTAATGACATATTGACTAGTCTTTAGAATTGAACCAAATGCATTAATGTGACTAACTAAGTCTTGACCAAACTGAGATTTCCCAAAATATCAATCAAGACACTTCTCTAAGAATGTTTGGTTTACCACTATTGGAGTGTTATGTCACTTTTACTCAATAAGACCAAATCTCACACACTAAATGCATATAGTACTTGTATAGGATGTTGGGTTTCTTTTGCAGGTGCTAGATGGAGTATAGGTTCCAAATTGTGGTGTTCAAATCTCAGTCAAACGTTCTTACAACGGATACATATTTTTGACTGGAGCACGCACGGTCGAACCACGGTCGATCATGATGGCAACCGTGTGACAACGGCTATTTTTTGAATCCTACTATAAAATTCAAGCATTGAAGAGCATTTGAAGTTGACCCTCTTGCATATTTCAAAAGCTTATTTTCAGAGATCACAAGGGCTCTAATTACTACTCAAATGTGATCAAGCAAGAGAAGATTCTATGATCTTATAGATATAGAATTTGGTTGTTGTAAACTTACTAATTAAAATCATTAATCTTGTGAGTTTACTTAGTGTAATGTATGTCCTAGTATTGTCTTAGGATAATCATTACAAAGTGTATAAGTCTTGTAACTTCAATTAGTAGAAGCATAGGCTAGCTTAGTGATCTACTTCCTTAAAGGGACTTGGGAAGTTGATTAATCTCATTTGGAGATTAATACTTATCCAAGGTGAAGACAAGTTTATCTAGGTTGGAGTTGATCTTTCAAAGGGATAGAAAGATTAGGTTTGTTGCCTACCAAAGAAGTTGAAAACTTGTAAATCGGATCTCCACCGGGTTTGGAGAAAAGTGCTTAGTGAAGCAACAAATCCTGATTAGTGTAATCGGGGAGTGGATTAAGGTGGATTAGTTAACATCCACCCGAACCACTATAAATTCTTGTGTCTATGTTCTTTACATTACTTCATTCATTATTTTGAACATATACACTACACACATCAAGTTTGAGTTGAATTGGTTGATCATAGTTAATCGAATTTGGTGATCAATCGAAAGGTTGCTCAAATCATTGCTCTATAAACATTTTTGGAAGTGTAAAAATTCATTTCGTGCAAAAACTTGAGTCAACGATTCTCGGATCAAATCGAACTATGGGATACTTAGAAGAATTGGTGAAAGAAGCACCAATCTTTGATAAGATAGATATTAATGTGTGAAAATTGAGATTTGAGACTTATCTAAAATCCAAAGATTACTACTTGTGGAGAATAATCAAAGTAGGAGACTTAATTCCACAAGCAAGTTCAAGACTAGTGAAGACAACATTTCAAAGCAATGATGTTTTAAAAAAATTTGATGCAATTTCACTAATTCATGGAGTTCTTTTGAATGAAGAAAGAATAAAGATAATCTCATGTGAAAGTGTAAAAGAATGTTGGGATTCACTATGCTCTCAAGGAGAAGAAAACTCTAGGAGTTTAAAGGGTTTGAATGGAGATGAAGATGTTTACCTCATGAGTTCTTGGGATGATCAAAATCAAGATGGTCAAAGTGAAGAAGAGGTTGAATCTCCCTTCAAAGAAGATGATGTCTCAAGCATGGATTGCAATGAGGTACATGTATTCTATCCTTCTAATTATGAAGAATTGTTAGATGATTACAAGACTATTAGATTTGTGTATGATAGTAGTCGTGACAAAGTAAAACTTTTAGAGAAAGAATTACACAAAATTAGACAACTTAACAAAGTTTTAATTGATGAAAACAACACTTTGAAAAGAAAACTTGAAAGGATAACTATTTATGATTCATCAAAAGATAAACTTGAAATGAGTGTGTGTCACGACTCTAGCAAACACAAATCATGTAATCAAAGTCCATTGTCTATTATTAGAAGAATTGAGAACATGGGAAAAATGGACCAAGCTAGCAATTCAATGGAAGGGATAAGTCAAGGATTGGGTAATCTTAAAATCAATCAAAACCAATGATCAAAATGTTAATGAGAATAACTTTTTCAAAAAGACTTTGAATTAATGAAAGGTTTTTCATACAAATGCAAAATTGTTTTTGAAAAATGATTTTAAAAGATTATTGAAGGAAGCTTACTTACATTAGGATTGTGTGTTTATGTGAAACTATGTATTGCATTCTAAATACAAGATGGATGTGTTTTATGTATACTATGTGTATGATTGAATATATATATATACATATATATAGTATATATATACATATAAATATAGTATATTACGTGTCATTGATGATTAAACATCGGGATGTTAGGGAAAGAAAACTTGTCCTCAAGTATTCTATAGAACCTAAGAATCTTCAAAACGCGCTCAAAAGAAGTAGAAGTGAAGAAATTGGTGATCAGAAGAATCCACGGCTGAATCACGGCTGACCGTATACTCGACCGCAGATTCCTGTTCTATACGTTTGGAAATCCTCTCACGGCTGACACCACGGTCGACCGTGCTTCGATCGTGCGTGGTCTGATTCTGTTTTAAATTAAATAAAACCCTCACTTTTATTTCATTCAAACTCACTTCAAAACACACACACCTTGCACACGGCTGACAAGATCGACCACACGAAAAAGAATACGCATTCCTTCAATCTCAATTCCTACTTTCAGTATGATTAATCCTTGCTTGCCTAGTATTCAATTGTGTTTGTATAATGAATTAGGGTCATGAAGAAACCATAACTAGAATGAATCAAAACTCAAATTGATGCAAAAAATCAAAATTGTTCTTAAAGAACAATTTAGAAATGATTGTAGTGATGATTGTAGTATATCTATGAATTCATTTAACTTTGGACAATTCTAGGGTTCATTATACATCTAGGTTAGATTTTCATAGAATCATTGTTCATATGATATAAACAATATTGTTGCAAATTGAGTGTGATAATGTTAGATGTCAAAATATGTGTTGATGATGATCTCAAAAGTCTAGAACACATATGAACTTTGTGAAAATCATAATCTAATTG
This sequence comes from Rutidosis leptorrhynchoides, assembly GCF_046630445.1. Lineage (NCBI taxonomy): Eukaryota > Viridiplantae > Streptophyta > Magnoliopsida > Asterales > Asteraceae > Rutidosis > Rutidosis leptorrhynchoides. The sequence goes on from NC_092333.1 coordinate 175,447,262, forward strand.
CAAACTCATTTACACTAATGAAGAAGTGGAAATGTGAAGAACATTAACATCAAAAAATCTAAGTATTGATGATAATTAAAGTTCGCAAAACTTGTTGCCTACAATTGAATTATACACTCTGAATTAATTTAATAAATCATTGTGTAGAAAATGGCAAGAAGAAAGGGAAAGAACACGGAACCAAGAAGAAAGGATTCATACGATCCACCATCAGATCCAACATAAAGGATCAACTACAACATTGAGTTTCTCTCTGACCGACACATCACTGAAGGAAGAAGAGTTGCCTATAGTCAAATGCCTGAACTCATGAGACAATTTAAAACTCTTAAATGGGAGACATTTCTTACTCTTGATGGTCCTATATATCCATCTCGTATTCGAGAATTCTATGCAAACTTCAACTTTGTGAACAACAAAGTTTACTTCAATCTTCAAGGAAAAATTTTCGCTACTCTCTCAAGGATTTTGGGGACATTCTTCAAGTACCATCAGACGGTGAAGAATTCTTTAGTGCATATCATGGACTGGCACATCTTCCAAGCTTTATCTCTAACAAAATGGTAGTAATCAATACACTGTGCAAAGAAAGTGCTCCTCGAGATGAAATCAAAAAATCCGGAGTACTGGGAAGACATCTCTCCTCTGAGTATGAGGTCTGGAATAAAGTGATTGACTACAACATTTACTGCAAATTAGGAAATCACTCCAACATCCATGCCACTCAATTTGCTCTCATGTGGTGCTTTAAACATGGCATCAAAGTGAATATAGCATATCTGATGGCAACCAGAATGAGTGGAACTATCACCGAAACAACTCGAGGACTACCCTATGGAATGCATCTCAATAAATTGTTCAGGCACCTCAAAATCTCAAGTGATGACTCTCTTCCACCTACTCATAAACCAATTTTACCACCAAAGACAACAAGAGGATCAACCTCCAAGCGAAGAAGAACTACTAATGAGGAAGGAACGAGCAGAGGAGCTATTGAGATAACAGACAGTGAAGGTGAAGAAAGAAATGAATCGGCAAGAGATCTTGGAATTAATACTAAAACGGACAAGATCTATCAAACTCAAATCAAAAGTCTGAAGAAAGAATCAAAAGTGAAGAAATTGCTAAAAGGAGTGATCAAAAGCTTGACCTGTAGGTCAGGAAATGAGGAAGATGATGATTTGAGTGAAGAATTCTAACAAGTCCTTATAAAATTGTTTAATGGTTGAATGTTAAGACAACTATGTTTTGAAACTTTGGTATGTATGTTTAATAAGTATTCATGTGTGCTTTCTACATGAATTTAACCATACTAAAGGTCCAGACAAAATGTCAGAATTACAAGCCTGAACTCACGGTCGACCATAGGGTAAGCCATAAATAAACTGACAAATCATTCTGCATTATTCTGCTCAAAAACTTTTCTCAAATGAGAATTGACATGTCAACCAAGAGACTTTATTCATCCAACCTACCCCACTTGTGAGTATTCAATAAAGTAAAGTTATACCTAGTAAGCCTCTATAAAAACTAGTGTATTCAACTAAACTCATATCCATCATCACAATCTCTCAAAATCCATCACCTTCAACAAAGTCATGAGACCAATTGCAGAAGGAAGAGAAGTGTCAACACATCAACTTTCAACCTATTCGCTTGCTAACTTCTCTAGTGTGAATTGAAATGTCTTCCTCAATCTCTGAGGACCTCTATATCCTCTCCATGTAAATGAATTCTATGCAAATTTCCAATTCCATGATGATATGAAGATATCATTCATTCTCTATGGCAAAAGCTATTCGTTGACACTTTAAGAATTTGGAAACATCATGGATGTTCCAAGTAACGGGATCAAATTCTATCTTAACCCAAACTCATTTGATGAGTTCCCAGAATGGTTAGAAAAAGAATGTGTTCTTGAAACACTAAGTGAAGGACCACTCAAATTTGATTCCATTAACAAGGAGGGTTTCCTAGTGCATCACCTTGCTTCAACATATGATCTATGGCAACAGATCATCTCCATAAATATATATGGAAAAGGTGAAATACTTTGGAGAATGAATGCAAATGAGGTTACTCTCTTGTGGTGTCTCATACACTCACTTAAGGTAAACATTGCATTTCTTATGGCATCAAGAATGCAACAGACAGCTCAAGAACCCTACTTGAAACTACCTTACAATTTTCACTTAACTAAACTTTTTGCTCACCTCAACTTAACAACCACCTATCACTATGTTGTTTCATCATACCCAATATGCAGAGCATCAACTAGACCATTTGTTGAACCTTCTCTTGATAATCCTCCAAACTTCAGCCTTCTTTCAACCGCAGGACAAAGCAGTGTCATTCACGAGAATGTTCTGAAAATTGGGCGACATCTGAATAGACTTGAAGGAATTATAAGAGACACTCATCACTACATTCACCGCAAGAAATAGGCCAAGGCAATTTGAAGAATGCCTACCTATACATTGAATTTATGTGCTCTTAGTTGTACTTTCCATGCATATTTGCATATATGCATAACTATGTTTCCTGCTTGCTTTAAATAAAATGTGTGCTAGTTATGTTTTAATAAATATTTTCCAACATGCACAATTTAAGGGGGAGCTTTGCTCTAAGGGCGAGCATAGTTCTAGGGGGAGCTAACCTTTTTGCTTCGACAAAAGGGGGAGAAATATGGATACAAGTGATTGTTAAAACTTGCGTATTTATAGCAAAATGTCCCTCATCACTTGTATGTTTGTCATCATCAAAAAGGGTGAGAATGTTGGTTGAATGTTGGTTAATGAACTAAACGTCAAAGTTAAGTATAATGATTAACCAAAGAACATGTTTTGATGATGACACATACATATGCATAAGTGATGACCGACATCTTAACATAAAACACGCAAGGTCACTAATCCATACTATATCTTGCGAATGACCAAGTCAAACATAGCTTAAAGAATAGAATTAAAGATCAGCAAAATACACGGTCAAAGGTACGGTCGACCGCATAGCCAACCGTAGAACCTTAAACTGAAATGCAATGTAGTCTTGTGAAAACAAGTTGCACGGTTGCCACCACGGTCAACAGCAGTGCGATCGCAGTTTTCTCTGTTATCACTTTTGACCAATTAAGTTTGACTAGTTCCCGACATCTATAATTCATGAAACCTTTCTCAACATGCTTAGAATAGATGCCTTCTCCATACTTAATTGAGTTTTGGTCATAAAAACATTAATCGTGGTTAATTACGCCTAATGACATCTTAATGACAAATTAACCAAGATTATGCATAACACATAAGTGTTAAACAACAACTTGTGATCTTAAATCTTATCTAGACATCCTTAGTATGATCATCAAGTACCAACACACTTAAGCCAATGTCACTAGAACAATAATTACTATTAAAGATGACTTAGTGATTAATTAAGGCTAAATGAAGAACAATGCTTTGAAGTGTAACTAGTAAAGACTTGTAATCCTAAAATACACCTAGATACATTTAGGATGGTCACCAAGTCCCAACTAGAGATTGCTCTTCCCTTGTGCATGTGTTGGACATTAATGTGTGCTTACACATTAATCATGCAATATGTTATATTGCAAGTAAGCTTACTAAAAGCTTAAATTATAAGTTGTGCAAATGTCTATATGATTGATCTTAGAGTAACTATCTCTTGCTATGTGTGAGTATTACTTGCTACTTACCAATATGTTTAAATACTCATAAATTTGTCAGCTTAATTAATATGCTTGCTATGTGCTTACTAGTTAGAATATTAGGATTCAAGTAACTGGCCCACTCCAATGTATTAAGTGTTAAACGGTTCAAAATGGAATTATAGTCAATTGTTCATTTGGTCTTGTCTAAGTAACAAGTTGTGATTGCTTATTCAATTATGACTTAACTTTGATGTCTCTACACACTTAATGATTCTCTTAGAAAGACATCATTCAATTAATCTTTACATAATCTTAAAATGAACATGACTTGTGATTAATTGAAACTAGAAAGTTAATGACATATTGACTAGTCTTTAGAATTGAACCAAATGCACTAATGTGACTAACTAAGTCTTGACCAAACTGAGATTTCCCAAAATATCAATCAAGACACTTCTCCAAGAATGTTTGGTTTACCACTATTGGAGTGTTATGTCACTTTCAATCAATAAGACCAAATCTTACACACTAAATTTATATAGTACTTGTATAGGATGTTGGGTTTCTTTTGCAGGTGCTAGATGGAGTAAAGGTTCCAAATTATGGTGTTCAAATCTCAGTCAAACGTTCATACAACGGATACATATTTTGGACTAGAGCACACACGGTCGAACCACGATCGACCGTGATGGCAACTGTGTGACAACGGCTATTTTTTGAATCCTACTATAAAAGGCAAGCATTGAAGAGTATTTGAAGTTGACCCTCTTGCATATTTCAAAAGCTTATTTTCAGAGATCACAAGGGCTCTAATTACTACTCAAATGTGATCAAGCAAGAGAAGATTCTATGATCTTATAGATATAGAATTTGGTTGTTGTAAACTTACTAATCAAATCATTAATCTTGTGAGTTTACTTTGTGGAATGTATGTCCTAGTATTGTCTTAGGATCATCATTACAAGGTGTATAAGTCTTGTAACTTCAATTAGTAGAAGCATAGGCTAGTTTAGTGATCCACTTCCTTAAAGGGACTTAGGAAGTTGATTAATCTCATTTGGAGATTAATACTTGTCCAAGGTGAAGACAAGTTGATCTAGGTTGGAGTTGATCTTTCAAAGGGATAGGAAGATTAGGTTTGTTGTCTACCAAAGAAGTTGAAGACTTGTAAATCGGATCTCCACCGGGTTTGGAGAAAAGTGCTTAGTGAAGCAACAAATCCTGATTAGTGTAATCGGGGAGTGGATTAAGGTGGATTAGTTAACATCCACCCGAACCACTATAAATCATTGTGTCTATGTTCTTTACATTACTTCATTCATCATTTTGAACATGTACACTACACACATCAAGTTTGAGTTGAATTGGTTGATCATAATTAATCGAATTTGGTGATCAATCGAAAAAGTGTTAAAAACGTATTAAGTAACTATTCAACCCCCCCCCCCCCCCCCAGTTACTTACAGACATTATATATGGAAATTTCCTTATCGCATCACTTGACACTTTGGCAAAAATGTATACCGACAGGGATAGTTTTACTCTGTGTAGTTTTTAACAACTCACCAAATTCACTTTATAAAAGTTGGATACATGTGAAACACTTCCACCGAATACTCAATGAGTGGCATAACATTAGATCACGAGAGTCAAAGAAGCTGTAAATTTTCGACAGACAAAGGGATCGAACATGTGCTTATTTTGATAGTTGGCATGATAAGAAAAACGAAGAAGGTATTGTTAGAATTATCGGACCCAACGAGATGAGTTTTAAACTAGTCACTCTCACCCACAATCGATATACTAAATAGCGAAAGCGTTCGAACGATAAATAAATGCGTAAACGTCACGATATTAACGTGGTTATATCCCAACTCCAAAACGCGGATATGTTATAAAGTTGCAAATAAATATTCGCAACCCCTTTGTTTATTCTTATAATTTGTTGAATAAAATAATAATAATCCCCTAATTAATCATGGAGTAATACGTGGTTTTTGATTTTTTATCCAAGTCAGTCACCCACTTTTTTCTATTGTATTTATTTATTGATAAAATATAATCTTCTAAATTAGGTGTCTTTTTCGTTTTTATTTGATTGTATATTGTTTTGGAATAAATCTAATTTTAATAATTCCCTTAATTAATACGTGGATTTTTTTTATAGATAAAATTGTCAAAATCATCTATGTGTTTGTTTACATTTGCCCTTTTCAACCCTGTATTTCAAAAACTGCAATTTACATCCGTAATAGCGTAAATGTGTTCCAGTTTAGTCTCTCATGATATTTTTCAGTTCCAATTTCGTCCCTGTGTTAAGTGAGGGATCCCCGAGTATGCCAAATTTCTACGGGGAGTCCAAATCATTAATGGATGTTAAAAGTTTCGTTAAAATTAGTCAATCCATGTCCCAAAGTCCAAATCTCATTAGAGGAACAAATCTAATCATCAAACATCAAAATCTTATTTCTACTTCACAATTTCAAAATCTATTAAATCTTCAAAAGCAAAGCGTGTTCAAACCCAATTATGAATTTTTAAAGAGGACATGGATGGATATTTTTCTATCAAAGGTATTTGTCGTGCTTACGTGGGTAGCAAATTACCAAAATTACCATCAGAACCAGTTTAACAAATAACTCGGATATGATCTAAATTAAACTACAATAGAACCCATTTTATTTAATCGAAAAACTTTGATCTACCATTAGCCGCCAACCTATAATTTTTTTTCAGTAAGCCTGAAAAACGATTAGACCTAAAGTTGGGTTTTTGTGCAACCAGAGCAACCAAAATCACCTCCGTGAGCAACTGAAGTCACCACCGAAGTCGCGGTGTACATAGATCGACTTATGTTTATGTTTCTGATTCCTTTTCTTTTTAGTTTGCTTCTCAAATTAGATTGTCAAATAGGTTTTGATTTTTAAAATGGAGGTGATAAATTTTTTTTTGTTATAATGCTGATGATTTTAACGTTTATAAGAACATAGATCTAATGAATGTGTTGAAATGTGGTTACGAAGATAAAAAGGAGTATGAGTCATAGTTTATTTTTGGTTCTTACGAACATATGATGAATTCATGAAACGGCTCTTATAGATGATGAATTTGTGACGGCCCGGAAATTTCTGACCAAATTTAAACTTAATCTTTATATGATCTCGACACGATAAGCTAAGCCTTTAATGTTAAGTCTTAAAATTTTTAACTTTGTCCATGTATTTATTTTAACCTTCGACCATTACCGACGATTCACGAACAAATTATTGTTAATAAATATGTATATATATAAGATTTCTAATAATAACTACTATAATGTGACATGTATAAAATATATAAATATTTAATATTTAATTATGATATTATATAATATAAGCAATACATAGTCATATAAATATTTATTATAATAACATTGTTATTACTTTCAATATTAATATTAATATTAGTGTTATTAATAATAAGTGCAAATTTGTTATATAAAAATGGTTGTAGTATTATTATTACCAGTATTACTAACATTTATAACATTAGCATAATTATAATTAGTATTATCAATATTATCATTAATAATATTATTATCAATTTCATTAACATTATTATTATATTTAATAGTCATTATAAAATTTTTATTATCAATATACTTGATATTAATATTAGTATTATTATTTTTAGTATTATTATTAGATATTAATATTACGAATTATTATTATTATAAATTATTATCATTATCATTATTATAGTTATTAAAGAATAATACAATATATCTTTTATTATTAATATCATTATTGATTATTGATTTTTGATATTACTAACATTCTTATTATTATTTATGAATATTAGATATTAATAGGTGTATAATTAATATTATGTTTCCTTATATATTTAATATGCAATTATATATATATATTTGTTATATAATTATATAAATACAGAAATATATGTAAATATATGTATATATATATATATACATATATATATATATATACATATACATATATATATATATACATATACATATATATATATATATATACATATACATACATATATATATATATATATATATATATATATATATATATATATATATATATATATATATATATATATATATATATATATATATATATATATAAAATACCGTATATACATATAAAACTAGAGAAAAATACGTAATATGTTGTCCATCGTTGTCAATCTGTAGAAAGTTGTTATATGTCTCCAACCTGGTACAATTTGATTCCAAATCAAACCATTACCTAACAAACACAGTTAAAGTCGATTTTGATTTTTTCTTCTGACCAAAGATTTACTTGTCGAATCAATGATACTGCAAAACAAACTTAATTAAATCAATTTAGTTGTAATCTTATCATTTAACCTTTATATAACCCTCTGCTTATACAATTTAAATTAAAAAACAGAAAAATTGAATTGAAAAACACAAAAAAGGCTCGCCACTCTGTTCTTCTTCCATTTTATCAAAACCTTGAATCCAAACAAATTTCCAAAATGTAAAAATGCCATTCTGTTAGAAATCTTTCATGAAAACTTTCTGGAAAGTATCATTTGCCAATTCTTTGTATCATGTGAGAATTTTGAGGTCAAAGAAGTGGTTCAAAAAGTCAAACAATTGTGTTCATAGCAAAATTCGTATTCTTTGTGATGTTTCAAATTAAATTAAGTTTTCAGAAAGTTTTTAGGAGATAAATGCTACCTTTTTCATGTTATGATTTTGGTCTAAAAACGCTTTAAAATCCGATTTTGATGTTTGGGTTCTCCGTGTGTTTCTTCTTCCTGTCTCAGCTTCAGTTGTTTTATTTTATTCGATTTAAATTGAATTACTCAACCACTAATTGTTTCAGTTTTGGCTATTAAATCTTAAGACCAATTTACAAATTCACTAATTTGATTTGACTATGGAGTTCAAGGTTTGAGTTTCAATATTTATTTATTTTACGAAAACAGAAGCAGCAACATTTTTTTTCTGTTAATTTAATGATATGATCACATGTCGTTATAGATAGAATCCAAGTCCTAATTCGATTTATATTTTTGCTGATATGATATTTGGAAATACATTTGGTCGACTGAATGAAATGGGGAAGAAGAAATAAGGGAAACAGAATGCATAGGTTAAATAATATCGAATGGTATCTTATTCAGAAAACTAGTAACAGACGAGTGGTTTAGTGGTTGTCGGGTGTTCGAGAGGTCATGAGTTCGAACCCGGTCATGGGCATTTTTTTTAAACCATTTAAAGGTAGTTTTTATTTGTTACTTTTATTATTATGATTATTATTATTATTATTATTATTGTTGTATTATCATTAGAAAAAGAATTATTATTATTGTTAATACAATTAGTATTACTATTATTATCATTACTATTATTATTAATATTATTACTAACATAAGTATATTTATAAAAGTTATCATTATTAACATTATCAAGTATTATTGATATTATCATTATTATTAGTATGAGGATAGTTATAATTAGGAATATTGTTATTATTATTATTATTATTATTATTATTATTATTATTATTATTATTATTATTATTATTATTATTATTATTAGCGACTAATATATTACCATTATTATTATGTAAACATAAGTACTATGACTAATATTATTATTATTTTGTTATTAAGTAATACCATTAAGTATTAACAACGTTATTATTAGTATCATTTTATACTTATTATTATTAACAAAAGTATTATTATTAAGCTTATCATTAGTAATAAAATTGTTATAAGAATTATTAGTATGTATTATTATCAAAAATTATTATTTTCATTATCATTATTATTAATACTAGTATTATTAATTCACATTATTTTAATCACTACTAATATTATTTTAGTATTATTATAACTACTATTTTAACAAACAAATGAAATATATAAATATAAAATATATCAACTAATATATACATATATAATTTATCATAAAGAAACTCTAATATAAATTATTATTATTAACATGTTATAATGAAAGATAAACTTTAGTTAAAAAAGAAAAAAAAGAAAAATATGTAAATTAAATACATCTATATTTATATAACAAATAATTTAACAAGCATATTATTAATAATAATATATATGTTTATTCGATTACGATTATGTGTATTAATATATATATATATAAATGATATAGGTTCGTGAATCCAAGGCCAACCCTGCATTGTTCAATATAGTCATATGTATTTTTACTACAAAATACAGTATGGTGAGTTTCATTTGCCTTTTTACCCTTTATATTTTTGGGCTGAGAATACATGCACAATTTTTATAACTGTTTTACGAAATAGACACAAGTAATCGAAACTACATTATATGGTTGAATGATCGAAGCCGAATATGCCCCTTTTTGCTTGGTAACCTAAGAATTAGTAAACCGATCTACTAATTGTCGCGAATCCTAAAGATAGATCTATTGGGCCTAACGAACCCCATCCGTTGTTGCGGATGCTTTAGTACTTCGATGTTGTTTTATATCATGTCCGATGGATGTCCTGGAATGATAGGGGATATTCTTATATGCATCTAGTTAATGTCGGTTACCAGGTGTTCAATCCATATGAATAATATTTTTGTCTCTATGCATGGGACGTGTATTTATGAGAAATGAAAATCTTGTGGTCTATTAAAATGATGGAAATGATTATTTATGTTAAACTAATGAACTCACCAACCTTTTGGTTGATACTTTAAAGCATGTTTATTCTCAGGTATGAAAGAAATCTTTCGCTGTGCATTTGCTCATTTTAGAGACATTACTTGGAGTCATTCATGATATATTTCAAAATACGTTGCATTCGAGTCGTTGAGTTCATCAAAATTATTATTAAGTCATTGATAGTTTGATATATTATGAAATGGTATGCATGCCGTCAACTTTCGATGTAATGAAAGTTTGACTTTTAAAAACGAATGCAATGTTTGTAAAATGTATCATATAGAGGTCAAGTACCTCGCGATGTAATCAACTATTGTGAATCGTTTATAATGTATATGAACAGGTCCTTTCAGTAGGTATCAGAGCGGTGGTCTTAGCGAACCAGGTTTGCATTAGTGTGTCTAACTGATAAGTCGTTAGGATGCATTAGTGAGTCTGGACTTCGACCGTGTCTGCATGTCAAAAGTTTTGCTTATCATTTAGTGTCGAAAATTATTTGCTTATCATCCTCAAAGTCTAGACACGTCTTACTGTCTCTATTTCATAGACAGTGTATAGATAAATTCATATCTTAGCGTATCTGTTATTGTTACCTTTGCCTGACAGCTTTCGTAGATTCCTCCGTAACTTATGGGATTTTAGTATTATATATGCATATGTAAATTATGTATTGCAGGGTACTAATCTACATCCTATAATCTATTTCTTATCGAAAATCCTTCATCTGATTGTACAAGAGGAATCCCTCAACCAGTTCGAATTGTTAGGATTCCGACAGCTATTCCGATATGGAGTTTCACTTAAACTCCGAAAGCAGTGTCACCAGAATGAATCAACCAATCATCCATCCCCAATTCATCTTATGGGTTCGTATTCTACTCAATCATTGGAGACAAGAAGAAGGTGATCCTTTTCATCCACCACATTGCCCTCTTGGCGAAAAACCTAAAACACTTACCGGCGAACCTGTCCGAAACACCATTTTCTCTCTCATTTCCAGAGTATCTCGTCACGATTATATATTATACCAAATTCTAGATCATATTTATCCGCTCGTCCGAACCGACAATCACGCCGGTGTAATAGAAGAAGTCAACGAGCTTCGTGCTCGGGTAGTGGCTTTGGAGAATATGGTACAAAAGTTACAAACACCAGCAGCAGCACCAGCAGCATAACCAGTACTACCATCATCAACGCCAACAGTACCATTACCACCACCAACAACAACCGCATCGCAAACCTCAACTTCACAATCTATCACACGAACATCAACGTCATACGCACCATGGATACCAATGAGTACCAACAACAATGAACGATGAAGTATTAATTCATAACTTCATTGAAGAAATATTCTGCGAAGAATATGTGGTTTCTAAAAGTTTTAGAGATTATTTATTCTAGCTCAAACTGAAAATCAAATGAGTTTAATATCATATTGACTCATTAAATCCATAATTACCTCTGAAGAAAATATATATGTATATATATTTTTATAAAGATTGTAATTGAAAATTCTTTCCTACAAACTGTTAATGGTGAAAATATTTTAACGGGTAGGTAATACCTGAGGAATATTTAGATTTCACATTAGTAAGTTACACTGTACATTCTTCGAATCTGATTCAACAGTCATTTACTATCCTACTTACATCCACAGCTATACGAATCCGTTCACCCCAGAATAACCATTTTCATTCAATTTCATATTTGAATTTTGACCTATCATAATCCAACAAATGGCATAATGAAGAAAACCTTGGACAAAATAAAATTTGTTAGAAACAAATAAATTAACTATGAGAAAATTTGTTAAGAATCCACGCTAACTGTTCCTAGCTAACTGATTACATTTTATTTATCGCAATTTAATTATCGCAATTTACATTCTCGCAATTTTATTTATTGTCATTTAATTTCTGTTATTTACTTTACGCACTTTATTTAGCGTCATTTAATTTCTGTTATTTATTTTTACTCACTTTACATATCGGGACACGTATACAAGGTTTTGACATATCATATCGACGCATCTATATATATTATTTGGAATAACCATAGACACTCTATATGCTGTAATGATCGAGTTCGCTATATAGGGTTGAGGTTGATTCTATAATAATATATATAATTTGAGTTGTGATCGAGTCTGAGACATGTACACGGGTTACGATACGTATTAATTAATTCGAATATTATAAATTAAACTATATATGAATTATTGGACTGTTAACTGTAGACTATCGACTGTGGACTAATAACATTGGACAATTAAAATGAATTAAAATATTGATTATAACATATGAAACTAAACAATTCTTCAAGTTTGTCACTTGATTTCATCTTAAACCTCATTTGTATCTCGATGATTACAATCTGCGTTCAAATCCTTCATAAATTCTTGAAAACACCTCAATCTAGAGGATGAACCAACCACAAATCATCTACGGAAGAAAAGATTGATACATATAGCTATGCACCTGAAAATACTCAGAACCTGAGTGAACGTTTAACACGTATGTGTGCTAGCTCCTTTGACGTTGTTATTACCGAAAATAACATTGCAATTCCTTTCCAAATTATACAATTTTGTCACAGCTTCAGCAAATCAACTTCGACTTTCATTCGAATAAATCTTATTATAACTTTGATATATAAGTTTGCCCTTCATCATCGGTACCGAAGAACCGTTTATGTCCCACTACATTAGCAGTAAACTTACCAGCAACTTCATCACTCATTAACTTAAGTCACTCCGAAGAACTATTATATTCATTCATAAAAACCTTATCATATATTCGTCTACATCTTGTAACAAGAATTGCCATACCAATTACCGGGAATCAGCAAATCTATATTGTGAGTCTCGCAATGTTTCCACATCAACAGTTATATGTATCCATATAACATTTATCTCTTAGAACTATGATCTTCCATTCTGAAATTCTGAAAATCACCCAGTCTGCGAATTAATACTCTAAATTTTGAAAAGTTGAATGAGGCAACAAAAACTGTAAACGACCTCAGCAGCCAAAAGTTGATGGAAAAAAAAATTTGTATGTTGGCAAAGCTCAGAAAAAGTTTGAAACTGAAAAACTGATTGAGCAAACTACGAAGAAGTCTCTGAACAAATCACAAGGACTAAACTTGTACATTAAGAATCCTGATGATTCTGTTTCTGATGAAATCTTTTGCGAATACCTTGCTTCTGACTCCAAACTTTTGCGGACAAATTTTCTTCACCATCCTTCGATATTAGAAATTCCAAGATATCATCGTATCTTTCATTATAAATATCCTCCATATTTCTGAAGATATTTTCATAACTATTCTTATCTGAAATCATTAATCTCTTCGTGCTATCAGTGTTACATCATATAGAAACTGTTAGTTTCTATATTCTGTAAACTTTCGAGCTTAAAATATGAATGTTATTGAAGTAATGTTGGAAACCGATGCATGAGTTAGTATAATATAATGACACTTGATCAACGTGATTATATTACAGTAAGTCATGCTGAGTTTCTAATGGGACGTGATAATTCACTGAATCATAACGTCATCACGTGCCATGTTACATAACCCTTTCATTCTACTTAACTTCTGAACATATCAAGAAAATATATTCTTGATAGTTCTATCATCAGTAATTCTGGTAATTTGACAAATCAAATCCTTCTACTACCTTTCTTTTCTACCTTGTATATTATGATAATTCGAAACACCATACCTATGAAGTCTGGACCATTACTTGCGAAAAGAAAACAAAAGCATGAAGCTCCGAAGTAGAAAGGGAGTATAAATCGCAGCAAATAGGAGAGAGCATTAACTATGGATGACAATGATTATAGGAGACAAAAGCAAGGACATCGAAATATAAGGGAAGATATAAAACCCAACAACAACGTAGAAATTACAAACCATGTATATCAATGTTTATCGCAACATAAAGACACGGGAGAATTAAAAACACTATAATCCCAAGTACGAAGTAGAAGAAAGCAGATTCCTCTGGTGGAAGTTGGAAAAGGAGAATGATTGTTGCAAAAGTAAGGATAAGGACAAGGATCAGAACTGGATTAAGCATTTTCACAATCTTTTGGGATATATGAACTAAGAAAGAAAGTATAGGAATGGTGAAACTAATGGAACGGAAAAAGTTTTATTTATAATGGGAATATCAGACAGAGCAATCGAGGCAGATCACCGTATTTAATTATAGAGATATTAATTTCCTTACTAACCGAAGAATCAAATCTTTTAGATTTCGAAGATTTTCTTTATATCCCTTGAATTCCGGAATTCAACCGAGAGGACGTCAAAAGTTAAGAAGCACTTTATTTTTCTAAATTCAACCCTAACTCTGTCGAAAGTTAAGATGAATCTTTACTTTTCCTATTTCAATCTTTTGTGACAGCTTCATTTGTGCTCTTCGAATAATCGAATTGTTTTATCCATATTACTCAATAATGATAAAACTCTATTTATCAACCCATATTCGTCATGAAAACATTTTTATTGTTAGCCATGACCACCTCACTCAAATTTCGGGATGAAATTTCTTTAACGGGTAGGTAATGTGACGACCCGGAAATTTCTGACCAAATTTAAACTTAATCTTTATATGATCTCGACACGATAAGCTAAGTCTTTAATGTTAAGTCTTAAATTTTTTAACTTTTTCCATGTATTTATTTTAACCTTCGACCATTACCGACGATTCACGAACAAATTATTGTTAATAAATATGTATATATATAAGATTTCTAATAATAACTACTATAATGTGACACGTATAAAATATATAAATATTTAATATTTAATTATGGTATTATATAATATAAGCAATACATAATTAACAACATATTAGAACCAATCATATAAATAGTTATTATAATAACATTGTTATTACTTTCAATATTAATATTAATATTAGTGTTATTAATAATAAGTGCAAATTTGTAATATAAAAATGGTTGTAGTATTATTATTACCAGTATTACTAACATTTATAACATTAGCATAATTATAATTAGAATTATCAATATTATCATTAATAATATTATTATCAATTTCATTAACATTATTATTATATTTATTAAAGTCATTATAAAATTTTTATTATCAATATACTTGATATTAATATTAGTATTATTATTTTTAGTATTATTATTAGATATTAATATTACGAATTATTATTATTATATATTATTATCATTATCATTATTATAGTTATTAAAGAATAATACAATATATCTTTTATTATTAATAACATTATTGATTTTTGATTTTTGATATTACTAACATTCTTATTATTATTTATTAATATTAGATATTAATAGGTGTATAATTAATATTATGTTTCCTTATATATTTAATATGCAATTATATATATATTTGTTATATAATTATATAAATACAGAAATATATGTAAATATATATATATATATATATATATATATATATATATATATATATACATACATATATAAAAAATACCGTATATACATATAAAACTAGAGAAAAATACGTAATTTGTTGTCCATCGTTGTCAATCTGTAGGAAGTTGTTATATGTCTCCAACCTGGTACAATTTGATTCCAAATAAAACCATTACCTAACAAACACAGTTAAAGTCGATTTTGATTTTTTCTTCTGACCGAAGATTTACTTGTCGAATCAATGAGACTGCAAAATAAACTTAATTAAATCAATTTAGCTGTAATCTTATCATTTAACCTTTATATAACCCTCTGCTTATACAATTTGAATTAAAAACAGAAAAATTGAATTGAAAAACACAGAAAAAGGCTCGCCACTCTGTTCTTCTTCCATTTTATCAAAACCTTGAATCCAAACAAATTTCCAAATTGTAAAAATGTCATTCTGTTAGAAATCTTTCATGAAAACTTTCTGGAAAGTATCATTTGCCAATTCTTTGTATTAAATGAGAATTTTGAGGTCAAAGAAGTGTTTCAAAAAGTCAAACAATTGTGTTCATAGCAAAATTCGTATTCTTTGTTATGTTTCAAATTAAATTGAGTTTTCAGAAAGTTTTTAGGAGATAAATGCTACCTTTTTCATGTTATGATTTTGGTCTAAAAATGCTTTAAAATCCGAGTTTGATGTTTGGGTTCTTCGTGTGTTTCTTCTTCCTGTCTCAGCTTCAATTGTTTTATTTTATTCTATTTAAATTGAATTACTCAACCACTAATTGTTTCAGTTTTGGCTATTAAATCTTAAGACCAATTTACAAATTCACTAATTTGATTTGACTATGGAGTTCAAGGTTTGAGTTTCAATATTTATTTATTTTACGAAAACAGAAGCAGCAACATTTTTTTTCTGTTAATTTAATGATATGATCACAGGTCGTTATAGATAGAATCCAAGTCCTAATTCGATTTATATTTTCGCTGATATGATATTTGGAAATACATTTGGTCGACTGAATGAAATGGGTAAGAAGAAATAGGGGAAACAGAAGGCATGGGTTAAATAATATCGAATGGGATCTTATTCAGAAAACTAGTAATAGACGAGTGGTTTAGTGGTTGTCGGGTGTTCGAGAGGTCATGAGTTCGAACCCGGTCATGGGTGTTTTTTTTAAAACCATTTAAAGGTAGTTTTTATTTGTTACTTTTATTATTATGATTATTATTATTATGTATGCTATTATTATTATTATTATTATTATTATTATTATTATTATTATTATTATTATTATTATTATTATTATTATTATTATTATTATTATTATTATTATTATTATTATTATTATTATTATTATTATTATTGTTATTATTATTATTATTGTTGTATTATCATTAGAAAAAGAATTATTATTATTGTTAATACAATTAGTATTACTATTATTATCATTACTATTATTATTAATATTATTACTAACATAAGTATATTTATAAAAGTTATCATTATTAACATTATCAAGTATTATTGATATTATCATTATTATTAGTATGATGATAGTTATAATTAGGAATATTGTTATTATTATTATTATTATCGACTAATATATGTATCACCATTATTATTATGTAAACATAAGTAGTATGACTAATATTATTATTATTTTGTTATTAAGTAATACCATTAAGTATTAATAACGTTATTATTAGTATCATTTTATACTTATTATTATTAACAAAAGTATTATTATTAAGCTTATCATTAGTAATAAAATTGTTATAAGAATTATTAGTATGTATTATTATCAAAAATTATTATTTTCATTATCATTATTATTAATACTAGTATTATTAATTAACATTATTTTAATCACTACTAATATTATTTTAGTATTATTATAACTACTATTTTAACAAACAAATGAAATATATACATATAAAATATATCAACTAATATATACATATATAATTTATCATAAAGAAACTCTAATATAAATTATTATTATTAACATGTTATAATGAAAGATAAACTCTAGTTAAAAAAAAAATATGTAAATTAAATATCTCTATATTTATATAACAAATAATTTAACAAGTACATTATTAATAATAATATATATGTTTATTCGATTACGATTATGTGTGTTAATATATATATAAATGATATAGGTTCGTGAATCCAAGGCCAACCCTGCATTATTCAATATAGTCATATATATTTTTACTACAAAATACAGTATGGTGAGTTTCATTTGCCTTTTTACCCTTTATATTTTTGGGCTGAGAATACATGCACAATTTTTATAAATATTTTACGAAATAGACACAAGTAATCGAAACTACATTATATGGTTGAATGATCGAAGCCGAATATGCCCCTTTTTGCTTGGTAACCTAAGAATTAGTAAACCGATCTACTAATTGACGCGAATCCTAAAGATAGATCTATTGGGCCTAACGAACCCCATCCGTTGTTGCGGATGCTTTAGTACTTCGATATTGTTTTATATCATGTCCGATGGATGTCCCGGAATGATAGGGGATATTCTTATATGCATCTAGTTAATGTCGGTTACCAGGTGTTCAATCCATATGAATAATATTTTTGTGTCTATGCATGGGACGTGTATTTATGAGAAATGAAAATCTTGTGGTCTATTAAAATGATGGAAATGATTATTTATGTTAAACTAATGAACTCACCAACCTTTTGGTTGACACTTTAAAGCATGTTTATTCTCAGGTATGAAAGAAATCTTCCGTTGTGCATTTGCTCATTTTAGAGACATTACTTGGAGTCATGCATGACATATTTCAAAAGACGTTGCATTCGAGTCGTTGAGTTCATGAAATGGTATGCATGCCGTCAACTTTCGATGTAATGAAAGTTTGTCTTTTAAAAACGAATGCAATGTTTGTAAATTGTATCATATAGAGGTCAAGTACCTTGCGATGTAATCAACTATTGTGAATCGTTTATAATGTATATGAACGGGTCCTTTCAGAATTTATGAAAGATAAAAATGAAGAACCTTCTCAATCGAAGTCTTTTAACGTTTGTTAGCGATTTGAACTCCCTCCGTGTACTTTGCGGACATGGGGTGACGAATTTTAAAGAAATTTGTAACGTCCGTTAATGAGTTGGACTCCCCGAGGAAATCTGGCATACTACTGTGATCCCTCGTTTAACACGAGAAGGAAATTGGGACTGAAAAATGTCATTAGGGACTAAATTTGGACACATTTACGCTATTAAGGATGAAAATTGCAGTTTTATACAAGGATGAAAAGGGTAAAAATGGACAAACACATAGACGATATTGACAATTTTATCTTTTTTATATTATATAGTTAGCGTAATTTTTTTTACTAAATTCAAGTAAGCATTATTTAATGTTACTTAAATCAATTTAATTTAGAAAATAGCAAATAAGATTATTGCACGCGCTTTATAATAATGTATAAATGTATACATAGTTAGATATAATAATAATTATAAGTAATCTCTAGGATTACTAATTAGTACTCCATCCGTCTCATAACCATTGTTCACTATTCCAATTTAAAATGCCTTAAATTAATTGTACACTTTCATAAATGGATAAAAATAATGTGATAAAGTTCTTTTATGCTACTACTTTATACATGTAAGAAAAGAAATTGGTAAAAAGTATAGGGTAAAACTCGAAATTTGACAAAAATAAAATACATGTGATAGATACTTTTTCTTAATGTGTTATTTGTCCGGGACAATAGAATTGGGACGGTGGGAGTAATAAACGGAGGGATTAATTATTACTCCATCCATTCCAATTCTATTGTCTCCAGACAGAAAACACACTGATTAATAAAAAGTGACTTTCACATGTATTTTTTTGTTAAATTTTGAGGCTTAACCCTTGTTTTTTACATACATTTTTGTCTTACATATATAAAGTAGGGGCACAGAATAAATTTAACACATTATTCTTTTCTACTTATAGAAGTAGACAAGTAATTAACTACATCCCAAAATGAAATAATAGATTATAGATTTGGGACGGATGGATGGAGTATGAATTAAGTTTATATGGCAATATTAAATATTACATAAAAAGGTAACCTATTTTTTCAGTTTTTCTATTCTAGGTAATCTATTTCATTCGGATATAAAATATGAGTCTTTTTTCAAAAGTTAATCAAAAAGAGGGGTGTTGTTAACTTTCTCAGTTATGTGTCAACTTTGCATAAAATGTCAAGTCCTTTATTGAACAACATTTTCAACTTGCGATTTCGACGCAAGTTTTCGACACGCGATTCCTACATGCGTTTTCGACCTCCATTTTCAATGCGC
The DNA here is from genome assembly GCF_046630445.1 of Rutidosis leptorrhynchoides. Taxonomy (NCBI): domain Eukaryota; kingdom Viridiplantae; phylum Streptophyta; class Magnoliopsida; order Asterales; family Asteraceae; genus Rutidosis; species Rutidosis leptorrhynchoides. The sequence continues at coordinate 175,467,376 of NC_092333.1, forward strand.
GTATTTTGAGGCGCGTTCTCGAGGCACGTTTTTTTACCAGAGTTTTCGACCAGCGTTCTTGAGGCGCGTTTTCAACTCTCGATTTCAGCTCGCGTTTTTCGAGGCTGTTTACGAGATGCGTTTTTCGAGACGCGTTTATGAGGCGGTCTCGAGGCGCGTTTTTTGGAGAGAAAACACACCTCGTAAACGCTCCTCGAAAACGCGCACCGAAAAACGCGCCTCATAAGTGCGCCTCGAAAACGTGCCTTGTAAACGCACTTCGAAAACGCGCCTCGAAATCGCGAGTTGAAAATGTTGGTCGATAAAGGATTTGACATGTTATGCGAAGTTGACACTTAACTGAGAAAGTCAACAAAAGTTAATGAGACCCGTATTTTAAAATAACTTTTAAAAAAGACTCTTTTTTATATATATTCGAATAAAATAGATTATCTACGGAAAAAAAATCACTTTTTATGTAATCTGACATAAATATTACGGGCCATAATAGTAGTAGACTAGTAGTAGTACAACTTAAAATAGATATAGATATCTATCTATCTGTCTGTCTGTCTATCTGTCTGTCTATTTATCTATTCTATTCTATACATAATATAAAGTACGTGTATTTATGCTGACTTGTCATTTTCTGGTTAATTCTGCCACATGTCATTCTATCGTTTTCCCATATATTAATTGATTTTCTCAAATAAAAAAAGTATTCGTACACTAAATTCAATACAGTTACTTAAATACTAAATGTAACAATATTATTATTAGCTATTATCATGTTGACACATAGAAAAATAGTAAACAAGATCCGCATCCTACCAAAAAAGATTATATTTAAGCATATATAATCCATATTTTATTATTTTCAATTAAATTTTATTATGCTCGTGACATTTCTACATTCATACAGTATTCCTACTAACAAATAAAATATATACATACTGCATGTAATTATGTACGCATACATATAGTAATATTTTTTTACATTATATCAATATCAATTCAGCATATCGTGATTCGTGGTATTATAGTATAAAAATTTCATATTTATGTCAATAACACAAAAAACTTAAGTACACACAGTAATATATATACAATATAGAATAGAACTAGGTTTTTAGCCCCGGTCGTTAAAATATTAAATCAAATATTAGTTGTGGTTAATTCATAAATGAAGAGTTTTTTTTTTTGTTTTTTTTTGTTTTTTTTTTTGTTTTTTTTTTTTTGAAAAGCAAATAAAACTTTATTGATATATCAGAAAAATTTACAAAGCCCTATAATGTATACAGAAATGTTTCAACATAAAGGGAGAGAGTCATTACTCACAAAAACATGATCGAGGGCCCGATAAACACCACGACACTTGATAAAATTCGAGTTGGGAAGAAGCGGCCAGACAGTACCGCAATTGCGATGACAAAGTTGGCCACTACTACCCATTTAACCAAGTGAGAAACAGGACCAAGACATGAGGTCGTGAGCTGCGAGATTCAGCCGAATAAGATGGCCAGTTAGGACTTTTTTAATCTGATTTAACCGATGCCCGTTCATTGAAGATTCAAGGATGTGTAGAAGGAGGGGTTGATGAGCCATTGGTGACATTCGATTGTAGATTTCTTTGATCTTTTGGATATCCAAGCAAACGTTTGAGCTTGAATTTCGGATAGTATAGTAGTGGTGCACTAATCATTTTTGCTAAAGACTTTGAGATTACGGTATTTCCATATGATGTAAGTCTAGGCCTATTTTGTGGCTTGCCAAATGAAGGTACCAAGGTTCGATGTGGTGGACGGTTGGTTATTTATGGATATGTCGTGTATGTTCGTTAGGGTGTTGGCGGGAAGATTCCACCAATGTAAGATTGAGTTCCAGACCGGCGAAGTTGTTGGGCAATGGAATAGAATATGCTCAATGGATTCGATGTGTGAGTTACAAAGCGGACAAAATAATATATCAAGATCGATGTTGCGCTTGTCAAGTTCTACCCGGGTTGGGATTCTACCAAGAATGACCCTCCAATTAAAGATATTAATTTTTTGAGGTATTAGCTTATTTCTTGGTGTCTTGAAGTTGGTGTTCGGGTTGTCAAGTTTAAGATTGTCTAAAATGGATGCGAAGGTCTTTGTTGTAAAGATACCGGATTGGTCTAAGGTCCATTTCCAAGTGTCGGCTTTCTCGGAAAGGCTAATGTTGCACCTCTTAGTGTATTATCACATTTTTCTTGATGTTGCACCATTTATATTTAACAACACTCTTCATCGGAGAGGCTAATGGAAGCGATGATGTTGTTTAGAACTTTCTGAACTAAACAACCTCATCGTTTCCATTAGCCTCTCCGATGAAGAGTGTTGTGTTAAATATAAATGGTGCAACATCAAAAAAAATGTGATAATGCACTAAGAGGTGACATAAATATGTTTATATTTTTAGCCCGTGTGATATATTTCATTTAACCTAAATAAATTAGATTTGTGATTCTTGCACTTATATTATAGAATTAACTAGTTGTGGATCCCTCGCTTCGCGCTGGGGGCTCCGTTTTGAATGCGAGTTAAAAAAAAATCTTGATCTATTTTGTAAAAAAGAATTTTTTTCAACATCTAACATTGAAGGGTTGTTCCTTTTGTGAAAGTTGCTTCTTTTTGCGTTCGTTTTTTTTAAAGTTAGTTGATCTATTTTGTAAAAAAGAATATTTGTCGACATCTTTTGGTAGCATTGAAGGGTTGTTCTTTTTATGAAAGTTGTCTCCTTTATCGTTGAGAAAGAAAAAAAAAATAGGCTAGTTGATTTTTTTTGTAAAAAAGAATTTTTTTCGACATCATTTAATAACATTGAAGGGTTGGTTCTTTTATGAGAGTTGCTTCTTTTATCGTTGGAGACCAAAAAAAAAAAGTAAAAGGACGAAAATACCCCTGATTACTATTGATGAATAGTGCTACAGAGTTTTGTCTATTAGATATATAGATAATATATGTAAATATATGTGAGTATATATATACATACCTACAAATACAAATATTTTTTAGTAAAAATTATTTACTTGTAGAAATATTGATATGAAATTAAACTGGTTTTATATATTAACCAAATAACATCTAAGATAAGTACTAGGTAATGGATTGGTATTCCCTTAGTATTCCCATAGTATTCCCTTTCCCATTTTCATTGCATAGTTTGAACCAAGTATGCCCTAAGTATATCAAACTTTTTGATATTTGCGAACACGTATTTTAATGAACGGACTCAAAAACGTATCACTATATGTTCAAGAAGCTGTACGGGAGAACTATTGATTATTATATTGTAATTGTATTTAATACTAACGTTTACGATACCAATGTTTTCAATACTAATGCTTTTATATTCATGTTATCAATAATAAATGATTTTTTCATTGTAATTGTATTATACATTTGATCAGTTTCAATACTAATATTATCGAAACTTATTTATACAATTACCGTGTAACGCACGGGCTCATAAAACTAGTATATATACCGAGTAACATATGTAGCAAAATAGTGTTTCCAAAACTGGAACGGGCTACATCTGGGCCCACTAAATACAGTAACTAACAAGGCAACATTATTATGGGGATGATTCTCACACACACTTTTTTGATCCTCACACACCAATTGAGTATTATTAGAAGAGTAAAAGGTTAAAATAGGTGTGTGAGGATCAAAAAAGTGTGTGTGAGAATCATCCCCTCATTATTATAGATATAAATGCCAATAATGCAAAAAAATAGAGCTGTCAATTGGATAAGACCTCCAGCCTATAGCAAAGCAATAAATGGGCTCAGTGGGCCCTATCATATCGATCATCCAGTCAACAAATTTGATTGAGCTATTTAACATGTATGCCCCTCATCGTTGTTTTTTATACGTATTATTGTTTTTACCAAAAATATAATAAAATTAAAATAAACATGATGATCTAGTAGAGTTATAACGAACACAGATCATAACGATTTGCTTGAGTAGATCATATGATCTACCAGAAACGATATACATTGACTACCACTGAACTGACATACATTATCAACTTGAAAAACATATATGCAACATTAAAAATAAAACAAAAAAAAAGTGCAATAACCAACACGAAACATTGACAGCCAAACTACCCCTGATAACTTGTAGCATTCGTACTAACACCACCAACCAAAGTTGACATCCCACCACCCGTTATCTTTCATCTTCGACGACCAAATACCAACACATCTCCTAATCCAGAAAGAAAATAGGAACAAGAACCTCGATAGACCAACGAAGTCCGCATCAAACTGTCTCGATGTAGCTATGAAAGGAAGAATTTAACTGGCTGATGTGCAATTTCGTACTCGAAATTATTAGCTAAATACCTATCGATTATCACACAATACAGACAACTATAACCAGTTCGTGTAGTAATTAAACAAGTATTTGACCAATTCGTTCCACAGAGAGCAGGTAATTGAAAACTTGAACTATTAATTATTCTAAGATTTAAAAGGGGAGTTTTGTTGTAAAACTGATTAAACGCAAAAGTAAATTAAACTTAACTCAATAAGAAGCAAAGGTACCCACTTAGCTACAATTCCCTAGGCTAGGATTGCTCGATTAAATTCGTTAAGTAAACAATTACAATGATGTGACACTGTATTTATCTGTCGATTCCTACAGTTTAAGACTAGTAACCTAAGTATAACTGTCGTTAACCTAGAGTTACTAACCAATTCACCATGATATTACTCAAGATTATAATCTAACTTAGGTTGGTTTGGTGTCTCTTACAACCTCACAATTATTGCAATTAATTTCAAGCTCAACCACTATACCATTAATTTTATTATCGGTGTCCCTCATAAAATCTCACGTATTCCTAAATTATTCACGTTCAATAATCTAGTAAAAGCTATTAATCAATTTAACTGTCGTTAGTTAATCAATAACTTCTGTGATTTAACAATCAATAAGCTTTAATAACGGTGAATCTTAGCTAGACATAAACTTGTGTAATTTTAATTAATTGTTGTTAACCAAAAGATCGCAATCCATCACCTAGGTTCATGCATCTAAGTGAATACTAAATATTTAGCTACTCATGGTAAAGCAAAGAACAAATAAATAAGAAGAACAATTAAACATAATCATTGAATTGAATGAAGAACAAATTAATAAAAGTAATAAAAGTTAATATAAAGATTAAACTAACCAAGAATGATATTGTAGCTTAAACCCTTGTAAAATAATGAAGAAAGACAAAGAAATTCGTAACTAATGTTGCTGTGAAAGAAAATTCGTAAATAAAACTGCATGCCCTAAATTGGGGTAAAATTCGTCTATTTATAGAAGCTGGGAAAACAGCTGAAACCGACCCACGTCGCGATCCGCGACATCCCATCGCGATCCGCGATAACAACATCGCGATACGCGATGACCAGGACGCGACAAAGCCCATTGAAACGCGACAGAATGGTCCGAATGCCCTTTTTTTCATGTCGTGTTCTGATGCACTTCATCACGTATCATGATGACCAAAACGCGATAAACCTCATCCTGAAGCGATGAAAACTGATTTTTTTACCCGAGGCACGTTTATCTTCAACTCTAACTTCGTTTTGGCTATATCTTCAATAAAATCAACAATAATGAGCCAACGAATCATATCTTGACACTTTCTTCATTTTAAACTCAAATAACTCGATATCTTAATCAAAGTCTTCAAAATACTAGCAAATGGAACAAGATAACGCCCAAAATATATGTATGAAAATGGCGTTATCAAAATCCCCCACACTTGAACCTTGCTTGTCCTCAAGCAAGTCAATCTCGAAACAATAACTGTACGTATAATCTTCAACAAATTTCCGCAAGATTCAAGCCTTCAAGTCAATCCTCCACAAGCTCTCGTACTCTTCATCTTTTCACGAATAAGCTTATTTCCTCACAAAACAATTCCTCACATTCCTGTCACTTATAAAACAACATACAAACCATCAAACGCACCCCCTTCTCCCCCCATTTTCATTCAAACACATTTCAAAAACAATATCCAAAGTGGCCCTTATCGCAAACAAATTTTCATAAAACATTCTTTCTAAGTCATGAATTGAGATGTAAAGACAATTTGGGTTGAGAACTCAAACTTCAAAAGTTTCCACAACTTTACTTCTTAACACAAACCTTTCATCTCAAAGCCTAAACTCTTTTCACTTAACTTCCCTTTAAAATCACATTACTAGGCTTTCAATATCCTTCTTTTCTTTGCATCAATCAACCCTTAAGACTTAACTTTCCAACCTCAATAACTAATCACCAATAAACATTCAAATACAATTGGTGTAAAATGATTACAAATGATAAAAACAATCTTACGTTATAAGGTTTAGTATTTGTAATCATGACCCTTATTCGCATCAAGATAGCCTACTAACAATATTTAAGGCGCTATTGCAAATACCAATACTTCACAATTTAATCAAAGATCCAGTTATAAATAGATTCATACCTGTGTTTATGTAGGGAAATCCGTTTAACTTGTTAACTCTCTTGATTCCATTTCATGCTGATAATTTCTAAATATGCAAGCTATTCACATACTGGTCACATCTCTCTTATCCAATGTACCCCGCAAAGGTAACTCTTCCCAAGGTCTAGCTTACTAGGTATTTCCCACATCATGAGCCAAAGATGATCACTACTGCATAAGTATGAGACGAGTACCTAAAGATGATCACCTTGCCTTGAGATAGTAACGTCCTTGACCCGTGTAGCGAACCTTCAACCAACCGATCCCAAACCGGAAAAAGGTCTTAGGTGGTTAGGTGATCTAGCATCCCAAAGGATCTATCGGCTCGAGTCTTAGAAACTACTACTTAAGCTCGGATCTCATAAGCATTATTTTTGTTTTTTTTTTAAACATGAACATTCTCTTTGAATGTCTTCCTCGTCTTCAATTTGTGACTTTGTAGAACCCGCAATGTATGATGTAGCGGATGGATAATGATGTGATCGATGATAATGAATGATTTGTTGTAGGAAGTCTTTAACTCATGACAATAAGCAATACCATTCACATCATAGTCAGCAACAGCCACCCCTTAAAGGGTCCATTGGAGTCAGAGATTTGTGATTTTTCCTCTTCAAGCTTACATACCTAGCACTTATGAGTATAACACTTCTTTAAGAGAGTCAAAAAGCCATAAACACAAAATATGAAGCCATTTATATCCTAATCTCTAATTAAACCATTTTTCTCGCATTTTACCCTAAAATCCTAAATACCGTTATTCTTCATTTCTTGACACAAATAAGTTGCATTGTCATTTTTGAAACAAATACTAAACTAGATTAAATAAGATTAAATTTTTAACATTTTTAACCAAATTTATCCAACATTTATCCCTTTTCAACTTTCACCTTTCATCAATTGTCTTTCCTCAAGCACTTATATACTCAAAATTCCTAAGTCATGGTCAGAAAGGTCCATTCATAATTAACAAACCACTAACAATTTGCTTAAAACTAATAAACCTTATCGGCCAAAACCAAAAATTTCAAGTCAATCCCTAATCACTACGGGTGCTCTCATGGGTAAACATCTCAATCATAACCTTGAAAAGTTTAAAAAAAAATTTTGACCACTAGGCAATTAAAACATGCAAAAATTTCAAAATCCGCGAGAATTTATCTCTCCCCCCACACTTAAGATCATGTAATGCCCTCATTTACATGAAATCAGATAAGCAAAAATAAATTCGAGAGGACAAAATAGTGAAAAAGGGAAAAGAAAAGAAAAGAAAACCCGGATTTTTAGATCCGTAGATCGCGGAAACACGGTGCACGATGGCGCTGAACTTACTGCCAGCATAAGAACATCGGCATCCACTCGATCACCAAAACATCATAATCAAGTAAGGTGCTGAACTTAATGCCAGACTTTGAAAAATAATAAAGCACAACCACCGTGGAACCTGAAATGAAAACATACATACCACAACCATAACTAATGGGGTGGTACCACCACGGTACCGAAACGCCCCATTTAAAATCCAAAGTATTAAGTTTAAGACTAACAATTACCATCATCCTAATTAAGATTACAGTCATCCAAAAGAAAAACTAATAAACGAAATTAAAAAGTTTTGTTTTTCTTGTCACCACACGATCACCCCCGCATCCAATCACCAAGGGTTATACCCTCCATAAGATCCATCATACTGCCCACCATAAGGACCTCCACCACCTGACTGACCTCCCTGGTTACCTTCATCATACTGAGAACTAGAACCTGCTCCTCTTCATTGGACCATATCCTCCCAAACTTCCTGAGCTGCTGTGCGATCATATACCCGATAAGGACCTGTCGACTCCGGAGTCCATGGAATACGAGTGCCATAAGGAGTAAAGATGATATTAGGAGAAACAAGCTCCATGTTGTGTCGATGCCAATCGTGATGATACACACTTTCACTAATGCCATATGCAATCTGACTCTCCGAGCGTGCTCGGGTTTCCTCATTATAAAGCTGCATATCACGCATCTGATCCATTAAATCCCGGTTGGTAAACCGCTGACCCCCGACACCTTGACCTGCATCTTGACCACCTTCGGCCATCTCTTCATCCTCCTCCTGTGCCCCCTGCGAATCTCGGGGACAACGACGTCGAACCCTATATGGAATAACCTGGCCGTGCTCAATAGATATTACTCTCGCCACTCGAAAAACATTTTCTCCTAACATAACTGCTTCAGAAACAATTCGTTCCATATCCGATCTATCAATTTCAAAAACCGATGCAATCCTCGTGATAAAATGACCACCTCGAATCGGACTTCCCGTAGAACGAAGTCCACTACCCTGATGTTTAAGAAAATAGGCCACTCCATAAGCAACCGAAGTAGGTGTCCTGGTTAGAAATTGGTTCACATACCAAAGGTCCAGTAAAGAGACCTTCTCGTTCCCACTTCTTCTGTGTGTAATAGTATGCGAAACCATTCATTGAATTGCACGAAGAGCGAGATCCATGATGTTAACACAAGGACAGTTACTCGGGCTCCATTCAGAATCGGAAGCAATCTCCCCCCAAACTCTAGCTGCATCAAATTCACGAGGATTAATCATATCAATTACCCTTTCAGCACCCCAAAGATAATCTCGAAAACTAACTCGTGTGCGTTCTTCATCGGTATAAATTCCCAAACAAGTAGCCAACTGAAATAATGACATAGAACGGTTAACCCCACCCAATCGAAAAGTCATAAACGTTAGATCATCAACGTTTTCAGGGTGAAGATTCATCACATATGTAGCGTAAAATTCAATAAACAACTCCCGGTAAACTACTTCATGAATACCAAAGAAAGCAACCCAATCATTATACACCGAACTTCGCCATTCCAATTGCAAATATTCCATAACCGTAGCATATAAACCTCCCCGTTGTAAAACATTCCAATCAACCACCCGATGCGGTTCAAATTCTTTCCGAATCAATTCTTGAACATCCGCCTTTCTTTGCTTAATAACCTCCGATCGACCATTAAACCGTAAATTCACATGTAATTCTGTTTGAGGAATTGGAGGTTGCGGTTGAACCTCCTGAGCTGCACCGGCTGCAGTACCGGAACTTGAAGCATCCCTAGCACTACCACGTCCTCCTGTCTGAAAAACAAACACAATGACAAACAAAAAGATATATCCCAAAGGACATGTTAGCGTTAGAGATAACCTGCATTCTTTCAAACATATACCTAAGGCATACAATGTCAATGGTCACTTAAAAACACTCCAAAAGCATAAATCATATAAGACTCCAACAACTATCATGCACTTATAACAAATTCCCAAGTATCATCCTCAATCATCATGAAAATCCTCACAGTTATAAACAATTCAAAGCATGGATGTCGAATTAAATCAACACAAATCAATCTACTGACGTCATCCTCTCAGTAACATATGCACCTTTAACTAAGTAAATCAACAATCCAAACACGTAATCAAAGCATACATATCATCAGCACATGTTAAACACAATCCAAAAGTCAAACTGAGTCAAACCCAGTCAACCAAGTCAAAATCCCCAATTACACATGAACCCTAGAAATCAAAATCAAAATCTAGACAATTCAAGCATGAATTCATGGTATTTATACTCAACTAACAATCATACAACATTCAAAACATATCAATTTAACTCACAAATTTAAAACCCCCAATTAATCATACCTAAGAACCCTAGAAATCAAAGAATGAAATTATAGAACAATAGGCATGAACATCGAAGTAATAACATGTTAAGCATACATAATCTCCAATAAAAATCGAACAATAACACATAAACACACCCCCACACTTATTTTTCTCATAAACCCTAGTTAAGATTGAAATTAAACATGAGAAAAAGATGAAAACAAGCAAGAAGATGTTAAATCATACCCTAGCCATGTTGTTATTGTGGATTAGATGAAGATTCGTGAGTAAATCGAAGATTTAATTGATGGGTTATGGTGTATTGAGAGCAGAAAAATCGAGAGAGAGATGGAAAGAAATTAAGTGGTGATGAAATTTTTTTGGAAAAAACGTATTTAACCTGATTCTGCTGAACGTGTCGCGTTTCGCGACAAGGTGTCACGTTCCGCGACACAGGCGACTCAAATGCGATAAAATAGGTTCAAACGCGACACATATGGGGTCCCATACTGATCAATCTGTCGCGTTCTGGGGGTGTTTGTCGCGTTCCGTGACAAGTTTTTTTTCTTTCCAGGTTTTATATTGTTTTTGGATTTTTCATGGTTTACCAATTAAAGCAAAAATACACACAAATTGCCTAACAAATACAAACTTTACAAAATTGATTTTTTAACGAGTCGTTTTCTCGACTCAATGTCACGTTCATGTGTCTTTCGGGTAGAGGGTGAGGTCTTCCCTCTCGATGTTATCGAATGCCTCGTGATACAATTTTAACCGATGACCATTCACCTTAAAGCTTCTACACTCGTTATCTAACAATTCCACGTGCCCGGCCGAAAAAGCTTTCTTTACCACGAATGGATCGGACCATCGTGACCTAAGCTTTCCGGCGGAAAATTTAAACTTAGATTGAAATAACAAAACTTTATCGCCCGGTTCAAATTCTTTTCTCATCTTCAAATGCGCATCATGCCATAACTTCGTCTTCTCCTTATAAATGCGCGAATTCTCATAAGCATGGTTTCGCAATTCCTCAAGTTCATGAATTTGCAAAAACCGATGTTCTCCCGCTTCCTTAAGGTCCGTATTACACTATTTAAGTGCCCAATACGCCTTATGCTCCACTTCAACCGGCAAATGACACGCTTTTCCATAAATGAGACGGAATGGTGTAGTACCAATGGGCATTTTATACGCAGTTCAAAATGCCCATAGCGCGTCATTCAACTTTCGGCTCTAAATCTTAGCATTGTTTTTCACCGTTCTTTCAAGAATGCGTTTTAGTGCTGATGTCGAACGAGGTGTATATAAAATAGTTTATAATTTTAGCAGGAAAAACTATTAAATACGATACAATTTTACACAAGATATTTATTTATTTATAGAATGGATATACTTAAACCTTGCTACAACACTTATAGGCAGTGTACCTAATCGTACAGTAGTGTAGTTTTTAGTAAGTCCGGTTCGTTCCACAGGGAAATCTTTAAACAAAGCTCAACGCTATATTAGTTTACTTTTATAAAAATACAAATATATATATATAAGTAATATTATTATTATAAAGGGGGTTTTTACCGTTTAATGACCGGTTTGTCGATTTTAAAACTTTAGTCGCAGTTAAAACCTAATGTAAAATATAAAATACAAGACTTAAATTAAAGCGTAAAGTAAATAACGATAATTAAATTGCGATAAAAGTACGATAAATAAAAGTGCGATAAAATAACAATAAATAAAAGTGCGATAATTAGAAGTGCAATTAAATATAAAATAAAGGAAATTAAATATGAAATAAAAGAATTATGCTTATTTAAACTTCCGTAATCATGATGTTTGACGTGTTGATTTTAGTTTTATGCCCATGGGTTAATTGTCCTTTGTCCTGGATTATTCAATATGTCCGTCTGGTTTTTGTCCATAACAGTCCATCAGTCATAAATATAAATTGCAAGTGTCCTTGTCATATTATTATTATACCCGAAGATAAATATTCCAACTAATTGGGGATTCGAATTGTAACAAGGTTTTAATACTTTGTTTAATGAATACACCAGGTTATCGACTGCGTGTAAACCAAGGTTTTACTACTTTGTTAACAATTACACCAATTACCCTTGAATGTAATTTCACCCCTGTTTTAATTATTCTAGTGGCTATTAATCCATTCCCGTGTCCGGTTAAATGAACGATTATTCGTACAAATAAATACCCCGCCCATCGTGTCCAATCGAGTGTATATGGTAATTTATAGGGACGCCCAATTGTAAATCTTTATATTAACATTAACAAACTTTCATTTAGTTAAACAAATATAAAGCCCATTAATAGCCCATAGTCTAGTTTCCACAAGTGTCGTTCTTTTGTCCAAACCCCAATTATGGTACAAAGCCCAATTACCCAATTTTAGTAATTAGCCCAACATCATGATTACTTCGTTTTAAACAAGCATAATAATAACTTAGCTACGAGACATTAATATAAAAAGGTTGAACATAACTTACAATGATTAAAAATAGCGTAGCGTTACACGGACAGAATTTCGACTTACACCCTTACAACATTCGCTAACATACCCTTATTATTAGAATTATAATTAAAATTAAAATATAAATTATAAATATAAATATATATTACTCGTATATATTGAGAGAGATTGAGAAAAAAGATGTTAAATTCGATCAGAATTCGGTTGGCTTTATAGCCAGAAGTGAAATTTGGGGCTCCGCGACTCACGGCAAAATGGCCTTAAAACTCCGCGAGTCGCGGAGAGGTATTTTCATTTCACACCCTTGGAGTTTCTGGCTGCCGACGGTTTTAATAATATATATATATAATATATATATAATTAATATAATTAATTATATATTATATTATATTTATATACATAGTTAACTTGTAATTTTTAGTCCGTTGCGTCGAGCGTTAAGAGTTGACTCTGGTCCCGGTTCCGGTTTTTCGAACGTCCTTGCGTACAATTTAATATCTTGTACTTTGCGTTTTGAATCTTGTACTCTTGTGATTTCGAGACGTTTCTTATCAATAATTGGAACCTTTTTGATTGTCTTTTGTTCTTTTGAGCTTTTTGGTCGTTTGCGTCTTCAAATCGTCGAATCTGTCTTTTGTCTTCACCTTTTATTATTTAAACGAATATCACTTGTAAATAGAACAATTGCAACTAAAAGCTTGTCTTTCTTGAGGAATAATGCTATGAAATATATGTTCGTTTTTAGCATTATCAAATATTCCCACACTTGAGCGTTGCTTGTCCTCAAGCAATATTGTCTTGAAATACTAGAATCACTTCTTTATTCTTCACACTTTGTACATCAGTGATTTCTATACGGCGGTATAAACAATGGTAGTAACGATATGGTTTACAGTCCCACATGATTATAAAAATTTAGATCCATTAAGGAAATTGGATCTTTATGAAAACATTTGATCTTTTGAAAATTCAAGCTAGATTTTACCCTAGACAAGTTTTCTGATTTGATCCATCATCGGTGTTGCAAAATATATTTGTGGATCAATATTTTGGCTAAAACTTTTAGGTTCGTGTAATCCACTGCTATCCCGGTATCGGAAAGTACACATCCAGTTTACTTGTTCCGTATATTATCTTTCGGTAAACTACCGTCCGGTTGTAAAGGAAAGCGATGAACAAGAAACTGTTAAGGCAATGTCCCGTGACATGCAGATGATTATGGTCTTTTAACGTGTCAGATGCTAGTACTATCCTTGGTAGGAGCAATAGTAAAGATCATCCTTTGATTTTTCGGTCTGGCACAAGGTCCTGTCTCCGACCATGCTATGCAACCACCGTTCTTACGGTTGACACCCGATTTAGTTCAGGTGACCTAATGAATTCCAGGTGAATTCCTAGGATTTTACGTTCAATGGTAATGAACGTATTGAAAATAGGGTTTTCAGAAAACAAATCGGTTTGTATTTTTGATCAAAATATTTTCTCGTTCAAGCTCGAGTTTAGATATCATCGAATTCCATGAGTTTGAATTCTCAATCTTTAAGGTCAATCTCAAGGATTGAGTGATATCAGTCTTAAAAGCTGATTTTTAATCTTTAAGGAGATTATCCTTTCTGGGGATCTGATTCATTAGTCTTATCCAGCTAATTTGCATGGTGCCTCCCCATTGTACGAGATAAATCCTTCTCATGGTTAGGATAAATCTGACCACTTGGCGACCCTGTTTAATGCTGAGGTCCGTGGATTTCCTGCTGATTTTAGTGATGACTTTTCTAGATTTTTCGTCAACCTACAGCTGGTCTGAACGACAACTTCATGACCTAAATCAAGAAGCGCGTGTCTTTTTCGGAAGACTTTACTTCCTTTTAATGATGGAATTGATTCATCGTGTAGATCCATCTCTTCTTTTCTTTCATTGGGTAAAACAGTTTAGTTTAGTTCAAAGCAAAAGTATTTTCAGTTATTTGTTACAAATATATGTGGCATATGTTTAAAATAACTTGGTAAATTTTCCCACACTTGGCTTTTTATTTTTCTTTTTATCGTCCTCTATTCCATTTTAAATGAATTTTGACGTTTTAGTTTGTTTCTCAATTTATGTCCTTTTTGAGGTAACAATAATTTCGGTGTTAAAACCTAGTTTCATCGTTCATAAATATGTATAAACATGTTTTTGAATTCATTTAATTGAAAATTTTGAAAAATTTTACTAGAATTGGGTAGTCAGTATATAAGACCAGGGCTGTTCTTTATTATCAGAGAGCACTAGATTCTAATACAACTACTGCTTTACTAGTATTTTTAATGGTAACCAAGTGTATAAAGTAAAAAATTTTAAAATCCGAAAGAATTTAATCCCTTCCCACACTTAAGATCTTGCAATGCCCTCATTTGCAAGAAATCAGTAACAATTTAAATTATTGAGGGTGATTTGTGTGAAAATGATTAAATTTTTACCAAAGTTTCCAAATATATTGGCGTTTGTTTGCTGAATGATAAATGGTGCACATCATTTGTTCATTCCGTCTTGTTGTTATTTCACATATATTTTGCATCATTGTCGTCAAAATTACTTGCTTTTGCTGAACTTAATGCCAGTCTTTGAAAATGCGTTGTTTTACCCTGTTGTTTACATAAGATAAACTGCAAACATATATACATATTTTTGAAGTTTGGTATATTACCCCACATTCAAAAATTATTAAAATCTAAGAATAAAAGTTAGATAAATATAAAAATGGTTACAATATTAACAAAAAATATTAAACATATCAATAATTACAAATTACAAAATAAAAATAAAAATAAGTAAACTAAGGATGATATTGGTACCAATAGGGGTTCCACGCATAACCATAAGTGCTATAGAATGCCTCGGCAGGGTCATACGTAGGATATGGTGGCTGCATCTCTATCGACCAAGGAGGGAAGACGGGCTTCGGTGTAGGAATATAGTTTCTACCTATATGTTGGCAATGCGCTATGATCTGGTTCTGATGAACTTGCCAATCTTCAAATGCTCTCTGTCTAGCATTTTCGTATTCCTGAGAAGCTATAAACCTATGCATTTCTTGCCCCCCTCCTACATTACCTTGTTCCTGGTTTCTCTCTACCTGTGGATGTCTACCATTGTATCGTACTGCGGCGTTGTTTCGCCGCTTCAAAACTTTCGCACCATCGTACACATTTAAACCTATAGTGTCGCGGGGTTCCGGCTCTTCTACTAATAATCCCCCCCGACTTATATCCACACCGAGATATTCACCAATCAAAGTAATAAAAATACCACCCCCTATTATGCTATGTGGACGCATCCCTCGAACCATAGCTGATAAATAATAACCCACACAATATGGTATACTTACAGCGCTGTGTGGGTCTCGAATACACATATGGTAAAACAAATCTTGTTCATTTACCTTTTCTTTGTTTTTACCCCTTTGTGTAATCGAGTTAGCTAAAAACCTATGTATTACTCTTAATTCGGCTCTATCTATATCCAAATAAGAGTAGTTTCCCCCTTTAAAACGGTGATGGCTTGTCATTTGACTCCACACACCGTGTGTATCAAAATTTTCATCTATTTTCCTACCGTTTAGTATCAATCCTCTACAATCGGCAGACGCTAATTCCTCAGGCGTATATATACGTAAAGCCTGAGCCATGTCCAGTAAAGACATGTGGCGCATCGAACCGCCTAACAAAAATCTAATAAAAGAACGATCGGTTAAACTGGCTACCCGATCATTCAACTCTATACTACATAACAACTCTTCACACCATACTTTATATACAGGTCTGCGTATGGTGAATAAACATATCCAGTCATTAAAAGAAGAATTACCATACCTCTGTACCAGTAATTCCCTAATTGGCCCGGCCAATTCTACAGCTTCCAAGGGTCCCCATTCTATGACCCTCGGTACCTCAACAACCTTGGAATGAAGAGTATGCAAACCCCGTTGATATTTTGGATAATCTATCCAAAGTCTGTCAAATCGCAGGTTCGGGTGCAACTGTTCTAAGTGCATATCTGAAAAGGTCATGACTGGATGAGGTACATCCTGCTTGTAGTAGTTATCTACCTCCTGTTGTTCCAAGTTCTCAGCAGGAGCATGGCGGGCTTGGGATGAAGATTCACCCCTTTCATTCTGCAAAACACATCAAACACAAATTTTGTGCATCCAAATATGCATTTAGTGTCAGCAAAATCATCAATCAAAATAATTACAATGACATTATTAATTTATATCAAACTTAAGCTTATTTTCACATTTTTATCAAATCTACACTTTTTCAAATAATCATATATGAAAATTTTCGCCAAGTTCATAAGCATTCAATTCAAATAACATGTCAAAATAATCATTACTAGCAAATAAACAAGTCTCAAATGGCATTATCTTTCAAAAATCAAGTTCATGAATTTTGGACTTGAAAAAGTCCACTTTAATTCTCAAAATCATGTTTAGGCTCAAAGTTTTGATCATTTAACTACCTAGACATGTTACACTACTCAATTTAGCAACAATTCATGACAAAAATCGGCCATAACCTGTTTATATCAAAAAGCCCCAAATTTGCTCAAGAACACAAACCCTAGATTCTAAAAATTTTGAAGTTTTTGGCTTCAAATCATGTTAACAAGCATCAATCTAGGTTATACATGCATAATATACTAACAATTTAACACTAATTACACTAAAAATTAACAAAATTCAAATTATGAAAATATGCTCAAGAACACATTAAAATTTGGATTTAAAGGTGATTTGGGGTGTAATTGTACCTGTTTTCTTGAGTAATTCTTAGATAAGATCCTCCTCAACATGATTGTAGTGAAAAATTTGAAGATTAACGGTGAAAAATCGAGTTTTTGGGATGATTTTCGTGGGTTTTCTCGGGTTTTTTCGAGCTGTATTTGGGTGTTTATGTGTGTGTGTGAGTTATCTGATCGAGCAGCTAGTTTTATTTTTTTTTTCTGTAATTTTGTCCCTCCGCGAGTCGCGGAGGTTTGCACTAAAAACTCCGCGAGTCGCGGAGTTTACCTTTTTTTTTTTTTTTTTTTTTTTTTTTTTTTTTTTTTATAATCTTTAACTTCTTAAAACAATTAAGAAATTAATTTTAAAATTTTGTTTCCCTTGTTATTTAGGACGAGGTTGTTTCGGATCGATGTCCTAGTCCGTCCCTTGACAAAATTTTAAAATTTGTCTTTTTGTAGCGATTGTTTTAAAAGCTAAGATTTTTGGGTTTTTTTAATGTTTTTGGCATACTTTAAATCAATAAGATTAAAAATAATGATAATAAAAGTTCTCGTCCCTTACTCGGGTAAAGCAATTTCGGTTCAAAGACCTAGTCTTCAACTTATGACGAATTTTAAAAATCATATTTTTAACTTAATGAGATAAAGTAAATTTTTGTTTTTAAATTCACACAACTTAAATATAAAATTCAAAATTAAAAATTCACACCAAACTCAAAATTTAAAATGCATAAAATTAAAATTTCATATTTTAAAAATTAAAAATTCACACCAAACTTAATTTAAAAATTCATAAATTCATACCAAACTTATATTAATTTTTCAAATATTTATAATTTTAAAAATATTGTTTTTACAAAGTTTACAATATTAATTTAAAATATTAAGATTAAAAACATAATAAAATTAAAAATCTTTTTGTCTTTTTATCCCACTTTAATCAATCAAATATTATCAAAAATATGCGCCCCTCTTTTCGGTAAAGTAATTTCGGTTTCAAGACCTAATTTAACTCATGACGAATTTTTGAAATATTTTGGTTTGATTGATTAAAGATATTTATACCTTAAGAATAAACGTTAAATTTCGCAGTGATGTAATAAATTTTTGAATGATATCAATAATTTCGGTCGCCAAACCTAATTTTATTTAATACCAATTTAATACTTTTTAGCGAACAAATTAGCGTTTATTATCAAAAGGTTAAAAATAAAAATAAAAATAAAAACTATACAGACATACCTGTGAAATAGATTTCTTAGTTATATGATCTATTATATTCATAAGATAGTCGGTTTAATTGGTTTTCCATGGCTGCATAGGCGTAACCTCGAGCATTCATTGTCTTTTCTTCTAAACATATGAACGGTCCTTCTCTGCATAAAGTAACAAATTCGGTATTTGAATAGGTTTGATTATTTGAACATTTACCTCCATGTGACCATTTTCCGCATTTGTGACATTTTTCTAGGTGTCGTGCTCTTCTTTTCGCTGCGGATTTTGATTTTCCTTTACCAAATTGTAACTTATTATCTTCGCATCTGGATCCTTTTCTAACTCCGTCCATTCTTTCTCTGATTACTGATACTATTTCACTCGGGAGTATGTCATTATTACGTTTAGTGATCAAAGCGTGTAGCATTAGACCATGGTTTAGTTCACAGGCAGTCTTCATTTCGTAAAAACCTAAAAAAAATAAAAATTCAGAATGGGGGGAGAAGACTAGTTCTTTAGGGTCTGCTAGGGAAAGACCATACGTGTTCCATTTTCGAGAACTACACGAAAACAGACAATCTAACTCTAACAGAAATACATATTATCCTTTAAAGACTTGATTCTCCCCACACTTAGTTAGCTGTGGTGTCGAAATTGTGATTAACTTCGTTGTCGACTTCCATCGGACCATGTATGTAATGTTTAACTCTGTGACCATTAACTTTAAATTCAATCCCATTTGAATTTATCAATTCTATCGTTCCGTATGGGAAAACTCTTTTGACTATGAATGGTCCAGACCATCTTGATTTCAATTTTCCAGGAAACAGCTTGAATCGTGAATTGAAAAGAAGAACTCTGTCTCCTTCTTTAAATTCTTTTGAACTTCTGATTCTTTTATCATGCCATTTCTTCGTTCTTTCTTTATAGATTAACGAATTCTCGTATGCTTTATGTCTTAATTCTTCTAATTCGTTTAGTTGACTTAATCGTAGACGTCCGGCTTCATGTAAATCAAGATTACATGTCTTCAAAGCCCAAAATGCTTTGTGTTCAATTTCTACTGGAAGATGACATGCTTTTCCATAAACAAGTCTAAAAGGTGTGGTTCCAATTGGAGTTTTGTAGGCTGTTCTAAAAGCCCAGAGTGCATCCTCCAATTTAATGGACCATTCCTTTGGATTTGATCCTACGGTTTTCTCAAGAATACGTTTTAAAGCTCGGTTTGTATTTTCAACTTGTCCACTTGTTTGTGGATGATATGCGGTGGAGATTTTATGAGTTACTCCATATCTTTTAAGAACTTTCTCAAGTTGATTATTACAAAAATGAGTACCCCGATCACTTATTAAAGCTTTCGGTGTTCCAAACCTTGCAAAAAGACGTTTTAAAAAGTTTACTACAACTCGTGCATCGTTAGTTGGGAGAGCTTGTGCTTCCGCCCATTTAGATACATAATCAATGGCTACGAGTATATATAGATTATTATGAGATTTTGGAAATGGACCCATAAAGTCAATACCCCAAATGTCAAATACTTCACATACTTGGATGACATTTTGTGGCATTTCATCACGTTGACTTATTTTTCCGGCCCTTTGACATGCATCACAAGATTTGCAAAGAAGGTGCGCGTCTTTGTAAATTGTAGGCCAATAGAATCCAGCTTCATAAACTTTTCTTGCTGTTAGTTGAGGCCCATAATGCCCTCCTGTTGGTCCTGTGTGACAATGGTTTAATATTTTACTAGCTTCATCTCCAAATACACATCGGCGTATTATTCCATCGGGACAACTTTTGAACAGATGTGGATCTTCCCAGAAATAGTGTTTTATATCACTGAAGAATTTCTTTCGTCTTTGGTACGATAATCCTTTTTCAAGGAATCCACAAACTAAGTAGTTTGCATAGTCTGCAAACCATGGGATTTCTTTATAATCTATCATCAATAGATATTCATCAGGAAAGTTGTCTTGTATGGCCGATTCATTCAGAACTTCTAATTCGGGATTTTCAAGACGAGAAAGATGATCAGCGGCGAGATTTTCTGCTCCTTTTTTATCTCGGATTTCAATATCAAACTCTTGTAAGAGTAAGATCCAACGGATTAATCTTGGTTTAGCATCTTGTTTTGAAAATAGGTATCTAAGAGCAGAATGGTCGGTATAGACCACCGTTTTTGCTAGAACGAGATATGATCGAAATTTGTCAAAAGCAAAGACAATAGCAAGGAGTTCTTTTTCAGTAGTTGTATAGTTCGTTTGTGCTCCTTGTAATGTCTTACTAGCATAATATATAGGTTGAAATCGTTTTTCAATCCTTTGTCCTAAAACGGCTCCCATTGCAAAATCACTTGCATCGCACATTAGTTCAAATGGTAGATTCCAATTTGGTGTTATCATGATCGGTGCATTAGTGAGTTTTTCTTTAAGAATATTAAAAGATTTGATACACTCATCTGAAAAGATGAATGGCGCATCCTTTTCTAGGAGTTTATTCATAGGAGTGGCAATTTTAGAAAAATCTTTTATGAAACGTCGGTAAAAACCGGCATGCCCTAGAAAACTCCTAACTCCTCTAACATTTGTGGGATGTGGAAGTTTAGCAATTACATCTACTTTAGCTCTATCCACTTCAATTCCTTCTTTTGAAATTTTATGTCCAAGAACGATGCCTTCTTTAACCATGAAATGGCATTTCTCCCAGTTAAGTACTAGATTTGATTTTTCGCATCTAATTAGCATTCGTTCCAGATTAACTAGACATGATTTAAATGTATTACCGAAGACTGAAAAGTCATCCATGAATACTTCCATGCATTCTTCTATCATGTCATGAAAAATTGCCATCATACACCTTTGAAAGGTTGCAGGGGCGTTGCAAAGTCCAAATGGCATGCGTTTGTAAGCAAAAGTACCATAAGGGCACGTGAATGTGGTTTTCTCTTGGTCCTCGGGTGCTATTGGAATTTGAAAATATCCGGAAAATCCATCTAGAAAACAATAGTAACTATTTCCGGCTAATCTTTCCAACATTTGATCTATGAAAGGTAAGGGAAAGTGATCTTTTCTGGTGGCGTCATTTAATTTTCTATAATCAATACATACACGCCATCCTGTTACAGTCCTAGTAGGAATAAGCTCATTTTTCTCATTTGTGATGACAGTCATGCCACCCTTCTTCGGCACGCATTGAACTGGGCTTACCCATGGACTATCAGAAATTGGGTAAATTAAACCTGCATCTAGCAGTTTAATAATCTCTTTCTTAACTACATCTTGCATATTAGGATTTAGTCTTCGTTGGCGTTGCACATACGTTTTATGACCTTCTTCCATAAGGATTTTATGTGTGCAATACGAAGGACTTATTCCTTTAATATCATGAATCTTCCATGCAATGGCTGGTTTATGAGCTTTCAACACAGAAATGAGTTGTGATTTCTCATTTTCAGTAAGAGAAGACGATATTATTACAGGTAATTCAGATTCACTATGTAAATAAGCGTATTCCAAATGGTTTGGAAGTGGCTTTAACTCTAATTTCGGAGGTTCTTCTATCGATGATTTATATCGATATCTGTCTTCTTCTTTTAGCATTTGAATTTCTTCTGGTGTTGGTTCATATCCATTAGCTATAAGTGTAGCTAACATTTCGGCTTCATCAATTGGTTCATTTCCTTCTCCTAGGGAACATTCTCCTGTTCCTTGTAATTCTGGAAATTCTTCTAATAATTCTGCATGTGCATCTATAGTTTGAATATAATAACATGTATCATCTGCAGATTGTGGTTGTTGCATTGCTCTATCAACTGAAAAGGTAACACTCTCATCCTCTATACTTAGGGTCAGTTTCTTACCGAACACGTCTATCATTGCTTTAGCCGTGTTTAAGAATGGTCTTCCTAATATGAGAGGAACTTGAGAATCTTCTTCCATGTCCAAAACAACAAAATCTACTGGAAATACTAAAGTACCAACTTTAACTAGCATGTTTTCCATTATCCCTCTAGGATATTTTATTGATCTATCGGCTAGTTGTATGCTTATTCTGGTTGGTTTCAATTCTCCAAGGTCTAGTTTAGCGTATAGTGAATACGGCATTAGATTTATACTAGCACCTAAGTCTGCCAATGCTTCTATTGAACTAAGACTACCCAAAAAACATGGAATTGTGAAACTTCCTGGATCAGATAGTTTTTCTGGTATCTTATTCAACAGCACTGCTGAACAATTTGCATTCATAGTAACAGCCGAGAGTTCTTCCATTTTCTTTCTATTCGTGATTAGATCTTTCAAGAATTTAGCATACCTTGGCATTCCTGAAATTACATCAATGAAAGGAAGATTTACATTTATCTGTTTAAACATATCCAAGAATTTGGATTGCTCGGCTTCAAGTTTTTCTTTCTTCATTTTACTCGGGTAAGGAAGTGGTGGTTGGTATGGTTTAACATAAGGTTTATCCTTAACTGTGTTATCTTCATTAACCTTTTCAACTACCGGTTCTTTTTCCTTATCCTGATCAGGTTGTGGTTCTTGTGTAGTAGGAATAGTTTCATCAGAAGTTACAGGTATTTCAGGTGGTTTAAGTGTTGTACCACTTCTTGTGGTAATAGCTTTAGCTGTTTCATTCCGGGGGTTAGCATTTGTATCACTAGGTAAACTTCCCGGTTTTCTTTCACCTATTAACCTTGCTAGGTTACTTACTTCTTGTTCCAGATTTTGAATAGAAGCTTGTTGATTTCTAAATGCTTGGGCATTTTGTTCATTTGTTTGTTTTTGAGATGTGAAAAACTGCGTTTGAGTTTCAACTAGCTTCGTCATCATATCTTCTAAATTCGGCTTTTTATCATCGGTTTGTTGTGGTGGTTTGTTTTGAAAATTCGGTCTTTGCTGATTGTAAGTATTATTGGATACTTGTTGATTGCTAGGACCTTGTTGGTTGTTGTATGGAATATTTCGGTTATAATTCTGGTTTTGATTGTAAATCGGTCTTGGCGGTTGATAATTATTCTGATAATTATTTCCAGGCCTTTGGTTTATGTATGAAATATTCTCTCTTTGTTCCATTGTTAATTCAATACTGAGACAATCTTTTGTCAAATGTGGTCCTCCACACTGCTCACAACTAATTCGTATAGCATGAATATCTTTAGTCATCTTTTCCATTCGTCTCTCGAAAGCATCTATCTTTGCGGAAATGGAATCTAAGTCATGGCTAGAATCGGCTCTAGCTGCTTTAGATGATCTAATGATATCTTTTTCTTGGTGCCACTCATGTGAGTGGGAAGCAGTGTTATCAATAATTTTGTAAGCATCAGTTTCGGTTTTCTTCATAATCGAACCACCAGCTGCTATATCTATGTCTTTCCTTGTAGTGATGTCGCATCCTTGGTAGAATATTTGTACTATTTGACAGGTGTCTAAACCATGTTGCGGACATCCTCTTAACAACTTTCCATATCTTGTCCACGCCTCATATAGAGTTTCATTTGGCTTCTGTGTGAACGTAACAATTTCTGCTTGAAGTCTTACGGCTTTAGATGCAGGAAAGAATTGTTTAAGAAATTTGTCAATTAAAACATCCCATGTATCGATCGCTCCTTCAGGTAACGATTCCAACCAATCTTTGGCTTCTCCCTTTAAAGTCCAGGGAAATAACATGAGATATATCTGTTCATCCTCCACTTCTCGGATTTTAAATAGTGTGCAGATCCTATTAAAGGTACGTAGATGTTCATTTGGATCTTCCTTCGGCGCACCACTAAATTGGCATTGATTAGTCACCATGTGTAGAATTTGTCCTTTGATTTCATAATTTGGCGCATTAATGTCTGGATGAGTAATTGCGTGACCTTGGCCAGTGCGTTTAGCTCTCATTCGGTCTTCCATACTTAAAGGATCCAGATTCTCCATAATTGAATTTGTTGAATCGGTATCACTAGATGATTCTGATTTAATAGTTCGTTCCTCAACAATCTCTGTTTGAATGATTGGTGGTTCCGGAGGAAAGTTTAATGGTTCTGGATTCTCAATTGTGAGGTTTGTTTCAAAAACTGGATTATCGGAAATTTGAACTGAAGTACTTGGTCGACTGGATGACGATTCTAAAGAAAAATCAACGGCGGTTATATTTGTTAAACGATGTCTTGATCGAGTTACAGGTGGTGAACGTACAAAAGGTGATGAACGTCTTGCTCGGTGCATTCACAGAATATCCTATTAGTTTTTAAAAGGAAAGAAAAATTATAATAAGTTATCCAATCAATAGACTTTTCTGATTTTGCCCACGTTTCGAATAGCCAAAAGATGCAGCAGAGGGGCAGGATTCGTTTGGTCTCAATATAATTGAGGACTGTTTGGCTCCAATAACCCGGTCCACGTACAAATCCAACTATTACTACGAACCAGAAAATTTTGATGTCTATCAATTTAACCACTTAAAATAAATTTTCGTAATTTTAAGAAATTTAGATAAGAAGTAGAATAAAATTCTAAGTCCTAAAAACTAGAATGGCGAGAAATAAGAGAGAAAAAGATTGCGCGTCGAAAAATGTCGAAAAAGAAAAAATGGTTGAAAAATAAAAGGTGACGGAAAAATAAAAGAAACTTATAAAAACTTAAGAATACTTAACTAATTTAACCTTATTACTATAACTAACTTAAAATTATAATCGCAAATTGAAATTACTAATTGGAATGATAATTGATACATAGTAAAAGGTCTAAAAATATTAAAGCTTACAGGAAAAACTAAATCCCAAATGGAAATAACTTAAAAAGAAACTAAAACTTAAAAAGGCGTCGCAAAATTCTAAAGCACATAAATCTTAGTCTAAAGAAAAGGCACTTAAGGAATTCTACGGCAAACCCTAAAAATATAGGAGTAAAAATAACTATAGCAAAAACTAAGTTTAAAATTAAATATGAGCTAAAAATATAAATATTACGCTACAGCGATTAAAAAGGTACAAAATATAAAAATATATAAAAAGTTGTAAAAAGTACAAAAAATATTATTTTATATTATTTATTTAATAAAACTACTAATTTTATAATTTAATAAAACTAATTTAACTAAAATATATAAATAAAAAGTAAAAAGTAAAAATAAAACTAAAATTAATAATAATAATAATAATAATTAAGTTAAATAATAATAATAATAAATTAAAACTCCGTAATTAATGCAACTTTAGGGT
Organism: Rutidosis leptorrhynchoides; assembly: GCF_046630445.1. Lineage (NCBI taxonomy): Eukaryota > Viridiplantae > Streptophyta > Magnoliopsida > Asterales > Asteraceae > Rutidosis > Rutidosis leptorrhynchoides. The sequence continues at coordinate 175,493,219 of NC_092333.1, forward strand.
TTTGTCCGTGTGTCAGAAGACCTCCGCGAGTCGCGGCAATTAAAGAGGAAAACCCCGCGAGTCGCGGGGTTCAGAAAAACAGTTGACAGGTTTCACTTTTTTACGCGTTTTTCTTTATTTTTTTTTTTTTTTCTTATTTTCTGTTTTTAGTTTAAATAAACGATTTTTAATAAAATTTATATTTTTATAAATTAAAATAAAGATAAAGAAACTTATAAAACTTAAATATTTAACAAAATCCTAAAAATACTTATATTTTTGTTTTTCTTTTTATATTTTTGAATAATTAAAACGTAATTTTTACAAAAACGACTTTTAATAAAAGTAGATAAAAATCTTTTTTTTTTTTTTTTCTATATTAGCGTTGCGCTTCAGGTTTTTAAGATAATCCCCGGCAGCGGCGCCAAAAATACTTGATGTCGAACGAGGTGTATATAAAATAGTTTATAATTTTAGCAGGAAAAACTATTAAATACGATACAATTTTACACAAGATATTTATTTATTTATAGAATGGATATACTTAAACCTTGCTACAACACTTATAGGCAGTGTACCTAATCGTACAGTAGTGTAGTTTTTAGTAAGTCCGGTTCGTTCCACAGGGAAATCTTTAAACAAAGCTCAACGCTATATTAGTTTACTTTTATAAAAATACAAATATATATATATAAGTAATATTATTATTATAAAGGGGGTTTTTACCGTTTAATGACCGGTTTGTCGATTTTAAAACTTTAGTCGCAGTTAAAACCTAATGTAAAATATAAAATACAAGACTTAAATTAAAGCGTAAAGTAAATAACGATAATTAAATTGCGATAAAAGTACGATAAATAAAAGTGCGATAAAATAACAATAAATAAAAGTGCGATAATTAGAAGTGCAATTAAATATAAAATAAAGGAAATTAAATATGAAATAAAAGAATTATGCTTATTTAAACTTCCGTAATCATGATGTTTGACGTGTTGATTTTAGTTTTATGCCCATGGGTTAATTGTCCTTTGTCCTGGATTATTCAATATGTCCGTCTGGTTTTTGTCCATAACAGTCCATCAGTCATAAATATAAATTGCAAGTGTCCTTGTCATATTATTATTATACCCGAAGATAAATATTCCAACTAATTGGGGATTCGAATTGTAACAAGGTTTTAATACTTTGTTTAATGAATACACCAGGTTATCGACTGCGTGTAAACCAAGGTTTTACTACTTTGTTAACAATTACACCAATTACCCTTGAATGTAATTTCACCCCTGTTTTAATTATTCTAGTGGCTATTAATCCATTCCCGTGTCCGGTTAAATGAACGATTATTCGTACAAATAAATACCCCGCCCATCGTGTCCAATCGAGTGTATATGGTAATTTATAGGGACGCCCAATTGTAAATCTTTATATTAACATTAACAAACTTTCATTTAGTTAAACAAATATAAAGCCCATTAATAGCCCATAGTCTAGTTTCCACAAGTGTCGTTCTTTTGTCCAAACCCCAATTATGGTACAAAGCCCAATTACCCAATTTTAGTAATTAGCCCAACATCATGATTACTTCGTTTTAAACAAGCATAATAATAACTTAGCTACGAGACATTAATATAAAAAGGTTGAACATAACTTACAATGATTAAAAATAGCGTAGCGTTACACGGACAGAATTTCGACTTACACCCTTACAACATTCGCTAACATACCCTTATTATTAGAATTATAATTAAAATTAAAATATAAATTATAAATATAAATATATATTACTCGTATATATTGAGAGAGATTGAGAAAAAAGATGTTAAATTCGATCAGAATTCGGTTGGCTTTATAGCCAGAAGTGAAATTTGGGGCTCCGCGACTCGCGGCAAAATGGCCTTAAAACTCCGCGAGTCGCGGAGAGGTATTTTCATTTCACACCCTTGGAGTTTCTGGCTGCCGACGGTTTTAATAATATATATATATAATATATATATAATTAATATAATTAATTATATATTATATTATATTTATATACATAGTTAACTTGTAATTTTTAGTCCGTTGCGTCGAGCGTTAAGAGTTGACTCTGGTCCCGGTTCCGGTTTTTCGAACGTCCTTGCGTACAATTTAATATCTTGTACTTTGCGTTTTGAATCTTGTACTCTTGTGATTTCGAGACGTTTCTTATCAATAATTGGAACCTTTTTTATTGTCTTTTGTTCTTTTGAGCTTTTTGGTCGTTTGCGTCTTCAAATCGTCGAATCTGTCTTTTGTCTTCACCTTTTATTATTTAAACGAATATCACTTGTAAATAGAACAATTGCAACTAAAAGCTTGTCTTTCTTGAGGAATAATGCTATGAAATATATGTTCGTTTTTAGCATTATCAAGTGCGCGGTTAGTATTCTCAACTTGGCCACTCGTTTGAGGGTGGTAAGCCGTGGAGAAACGGTGGGTTACTCCATACTTCTTAAGCACCTTCTCAAGTAGTTGATTTGCAAAGTGCGTACCGCGATCACTAATCAAGGCCTTTGGAAGCCCGAAACGCGAAAAGAGATTTTTAAGGAAGTCAACAACGACTCTTGCATCATTAGTAGGCAAAGCTTTGGCCTCCGCCCACTTTGACACGTAGTCAACCACCACAAGGATGTATTTGCATTTGTTGGATGCGGGAAAAGGTCCCATGAAGTCTATCCCCCAAATGTCAAATATCTCACAAACTTGAATACTAGTTTGGGACATCACATCTCTTTTGGAGATGTTTCCTGCCCTTTGGCAAGCGTCACAAGTTTTGATAAAGGCACTAGCATCTTTGAAAATGGTAGGCCAATAGAATCCCGAATCGAAGATTTTCTTAGCCGTATAATTAGCTCCAAGATGCCCACCTGTGGGTCCTTGGTGACAATGCTCTAGAATTTGTTAAGCTTCCTTCCCATAAACACAACGACGAATCACTTGATCTACCCCAATTCGAAAAAGATGTGGGGCATCCCAAAAGTAGAACTTAATATCCGCAAAGAATTTCTTCTTTTGTTGGTAAGTTAAACCTTTGGAAAGAATGCCCGCGGCTAGATAATTAGCAATATCAGTGAACCAAGGAGTTTCGGATTCAATTTCGATACCCATAAGGGACTCATCAGGGAATGTATCATGAATGTCCGATTCATTGAGTTCCTCTAGGTTTGGATTTTCAAGACGAGATAAATGATCCGCGGCTAAATTTTTGGCACCCTTTTTTATCCTTGATCTCAAAGTCAAATTCTTGGAGAAGAAGAATCCAAATAATGAGTCTAGGCTTAGCATCTTGTTTAGAGAACAAGTACTTAAGGGCCGAATGATCAGTGTAAACGACCATTTTAGACAACACCAAATATGACCTAAATTTATCAAACGCAAAGACGACCGCAAGGAGCTCTTTTTTCGTGGTGGTATAGTTCAATTGAGCCCCCGTAAGTGTCTTACTCGCGCAATAAATAGGTTTAAAGTGATTAACGTGGCGTTGACCTAAAACCGCGCCAAGCGCGAAATCACTAGCATCACACATAAGCTCGAAAGGTTGAGACCAATCGGGAGATACCATGATAGGAGTGTGTGTGAGCTTCTCTTTTAAGAAGTTGAAAGCGTTCTCACATTCGATATTAAAGTCGAAAGGAACGTCCTTCTCAAGGAGTTTATTCAATGGTCGGGCAATCTTAGAAAAGTCCTTGATGAACCGTCTATAGAATCCCGTGTGACGACCCGGGACTTTTAAACTAAATTTAAACTTAATCTTTATATGATTTTGATACGATAAGCAAAGTATGTATTGTTGAGTCTAGAAAATTTTGAAACGATGTTCATATATTCAATTGACCTTCGACTGCTCTCGACGATTCACAAACAATTAATTGTAGATAGATACGTGTGTATGTATATATAAATAATAATTCGAAATATAATTTGATGTATTATATGTTGTTGTTATTAAAAATTAATAAAATAAAAATAGGATATAATAATTATGATTTAAAATATATCTCTATATATAAATAAAGTATATTAAAAATAATTATTAAATGATTGTAATACTCGTTTGATGTTCTGATTGATATTAAGCAAGTTAAATTCAAACATATATAATTTTAAAATAAACGATGATTCGAAAATGAGTTTTATAAATTATAGGCTTACTAAAAAGATATTTAGGAACTATTTGTTGAATTTTAAAACTTTTTATATTTTACTTGGGGTTGGGAGTGAATAATTAATTCAATTTTTTATTCAATAGTTAATGACTAAATTTTATACCAAAATGACTGAAATAATTAAAGAAACTTAATCTAAAAATTTGGAATTTTTCTGAAGACTTTTATTCGCCACTGATTATCAACAAAGCAAGATATATTTCCCGTATTAAAAAGTGTCGACAGATAAGTTAATGATGGCTCACTGTTTGTTTTCTCAATTCACATGTTGATAGTAATTATTATTATTATATTATTTTTTATAACTTTTCATATAACCGCACTCATCTTTATATATACATATTAGATGTACATATAATATTCTTATATCTATAGATATCACATGAGAGATGGAGATAAAACACCAATTTCTTCCACAGCAACCATCCACCATCTTTTTGTTTTTGTTGTTTGCTTGCTCGACACCATCCAACTATGATCACCCGATCATCCACCATCTTCCTCGGCCACCATCTTCTACCACCACCATGAGTTACCTTACACCACAAACCCACTTCCACTTCTACTTCTCTGCATAACGGAACACCTTGAACCTCCACCGGTTACCACCACTTGAAACACTTGAACACCACTATCAAACGCCATAACAACACTATTGTTTTTCTACTTCTAATTCAACTACTATGTCTTCCGGTTACAACACGAACCCACCATCTTTTCTAGTTTTGTTTTCGGTTCACCATATTGCTACTCGAACCATCAATGTTACTGCACGATATTTCTACTTGCGTCTGCTTTTGTGTTAACAATTAACAAAGATGATGATGATAAAGAAGCTGTGAGGTAACGGTGGTAATGTACACAGACTTCAAGAGGTGGTTTTGATCTTCATAAAATTGTTGATGCCATTGATATAATCAAGTTCACATAATCGGCGGAGATGGTATTTTATGTGGGTCTGCGAATATATTCAACGAAATTTAGAGGCGTAAATTATACATATGTGTTGTTGCAGCTGTAAATAGCCATTAACCATCACCCAAACCACCACAAACTTCTTCATCATCGATATAAATTTCAACCATTGCTGCTAGCGGTTTCTTTTATTTTATTTTTTTCTGCTCGAAGGCAGTCACCAACATCTCCAGCTTTCACAATTGCTACAGCCTTTATTTATTATATAAAACCTACAACAGTGACTATTCATCGTCATGTTCAGTTTCTAGTTAATGTACAGCTAACCATACGCGTATTTTCTTTACCCCGCAACAGTGAAGGTACATGTGATAATTGATGGTGATGTTATGATCACGTCACGGTGATGGTTACGAATGATAATGGTGATAAAACGATTCGAAAATAATATAAGATGAAGAGGATGATGAATAGTATTGGGTTAGATGATGATGTCGAGTTAGATGATTATAATGATATGATGATGACGAGCTGGATGATGATAATGAGATGAGATTGAAGGCTGCTGCTTGCTACTTTGTCATCCTATTTTCTGTCCAAGTGTGATCGAAAATCATCTGGGCATCATACTAGGTCGTTCCAAACAATCTTATTAATTTATGTAATGTGTTGGGCCGTGATCCTATTAGGTCATTGGGCCGAGATTAGTTATTTTCGGTTGGGCTCTTGATTTGATATTGGGCCGAGAGTTGATTGGTGACTAGTTGGGCCGAAAAAAAAACGGATTAAGATAATTGGGTATGATACATTTCAGTAAAAATTTAAATGGTGGAATGGTTGTGTGGTGTTTGTGGGTTTTGAGAGGTCGCGGGTTCAAGTCTTGTATGGGGCATTTCTTTTTAAAAAAGCTTGGAGAGGGTATACACTTTTACTTTATTTCTATCATTATCATTATTAGTTATTATTATTATTATTATTATTATTATTATTATTATTATTATTATTATTATTATTATTATTAAAATAAGTATGATTATTATTATTACTATCAATATAAGTATCATTATTAATAAAATTATTATTTTTAGAATTATTGTTATTAGTATTAGTATTATTATTAGTATTAAGGATATTATTAGTAACACCATTATGAGTAAAACCATTATTGTTATTATTATATTTATTACTAATAAAACCATTAACATTATTATCATTAGTAGAAAAATTATTATTATAGTTATTATTATCATTAGTAATATTATTATGATCCCTATTACTAAAAGTATTTTTATCATTATTATTGAAATTAACCTTTTATTTAAACTATCATTTTTACTATCAAAAATATCACTTTTATTATTATTAGAATTATCATAATTTTTATCATAAGTAGTATTACTTTTATCATTAGTATTATTTATATATTAAATAAAGATTGTCTATATAAAAATATATTTAGGACATAAAATCTAACTATATTAATACTTTAGTAATAAATATTAATTATCTATATATAAAAAAATATATATCTAATTAAGTTATTAATAAAACTCATGATATAAAATAACAATTAAAATCACTAATAATATATATATATTTGTTCGATTTCCATTACATATGTTAATATACATAAATGAATAATATAGGTTCGTGAATCCGAGGCCAACCATACACTTGTTCAATGACGTCATATGTATTTTTACTACAAAATACAGTATAGTGAGTTTCATTATTCCCTTTTTAAATGCTTTTGCAATATATATTTTTGGGACTGAGAATACATGCGCTGCTTTTATAAATGCTTTACGAAATAGACACACGTACTTAAAACTACATTCTATGGCTGGATTATTAAACCGAATATGCCCCTTTTTAGTCTGGTAATCTAAGAATTAGGGAACAGACAACCTAAATGATGCGAATCCTAAAGATAGATCTATTGGGCCTAACAAACCCCATCCAAAGTACCGGATGCTTTAGTACTTTGAAATTTATATCATGTCCGAAGGAGGATCCCGGAATGATAGGGGATATTCTTATATGCATATTGTTAATGTCGGTTGCCAGGTGTTCAATCCATATGAATGATATTTTTGTCTCTATGCATGGGACGTATGTTTATGAGAAATGGAAATATGAAATCTTGTGGTCTAGTAAAATTATGAAATGATTATTTATGTTAAACTAATGAACTCACCAACCTTTTGGTTGACACTTGAAAGCATGTTTATTCTCAGGTACGAAAGAAATCTTCCACTGTACATTTACTCATTTTAGAGATATTACTTGGAGTCATTCATGACATATTTCAATAGACGTTGTATTCGAGTCATTGAGTTCATCAAGATTAGTATTAAGTCAATTATAGTTGGATATATTCTGAAATGGTATGCATGCCGTCAATTTTCGTTGTAAAGAAAGTTTGTCTTTTAAAATGGAATGCAGTGTTTGTAAAATGTATCATATAGAGGTCAAATACCTCGCGATGTAATCAACTGTTGTGAATCGTTTATAATTGATATGGACTTCGTTCGGATGGATTAGGAAGGGTCTTCACAGTTGGTATCAGAGCGGTGGTCTTAGCGAACCATGTCTGCATTAGTGTATCTAACTGATAAGTCGTTAGGATGCATTAGTGAGTCTGGACTTCGACCGTGTCTGCATGTCAAAAGTTTTGCTTATCATTTTGTGTCAAAAATTACCTGCTTATCATTCTTAGAGAATCACTTGCTTATCATTCTTAGTCTAGACACGTGTTACTGCATTGACTGCATGAATAGTGTATAGACAAAATTCATATCTTAGCGTATCTGCTACTTCATATATTAGCGTATCTATTACTGTAGACTTTATCTGACACGTTTCCTTAATTTCCTCCATAATCTACGGGATCTTCTGTACTATATGAGATATTTTATATACTTAGAATATTATCCGATAACCGAAAATCATTTCATATCGAAAATCCTCTAACTGATCATAAGAGATGGATCCTACACCTAGCTTGGATTCCATTAGTTCCGGAAGCAATTTCGAGATGCGTATTGAAGTAGACTCCGAAGTCAATGAACCCGAAGTGTCTCCACCGTTTAGCTATTTTCCTTTCTGGAGGAGATGGGGGTGGGTCCGAGACTTACTCACTCGATGGAGAAATGAAGAAGGCGAGCCCTACCGCGAACCAAACTTACCTCCTAACATAGGAGAAAACGATGTACTCACCGGTGAACCTATGCGCAACACTGTATTCACCCTTCTTGCTAAAGTTTTCCACCTCGAAGGTCGCGTTACTGCAATCTCAGAAAATATTCAACCTCTACTACCGAATACCAATCGAAGGGGAATATTAGAAGAAGTTAGGGAACTTCGAATTGATAATCAAGATCTATCGAATCATATGAGTGGATGGATAGAAATGATAGAGGGTAGGATAGAAATCCTGACAAGAATGGTGCGTGATTTACAAGCTATACTTACTACACCAACATCATCACCAACCTTAGCACCAACAACACTTGTAGCACCGACAGCAACAGTACCACCATCAGCAGCACCAGCGGCATAACCAGTACCAACAACAACAACATCATCACATGTCTCAACCTCGCAATCTATATCTCAAGCATAATCATTGTTCTACGAATCGTTCTACATAAACTATCTTCGTCCTTCTTGGCGATTATGTAATCTCTAATGTTTTAGAGATTATGTACTCTAGTTCTAGCCGTAAATCTGATGAGTTTAATATCACATTGACTCATTAAATCCATGATTACGTCTGAAAAAAATATATATGTATATATGTTTTCATAGAGATTGTAATTAAAATTTTTATTGTACAAACTGTTAATGGTGAAAATATTTTAACGGGTAGGTAATACCCGAGGAATATTCAGATTTCACATTAATAAGTTACACTGTACATTCTTTGAAGCTGATTCAACAGTCGTTTACTATCCTACTTACATCCACCGATACACAAATCTGTTCACCACAGAATAACCATATTCATCCAATTTCATATTTGGATTTTGATTTATCAAAATCCAACAAGTGGCATAATGAAGAAAACATTTGATAAAATAAAATTTGTTAGAAACAAACAAATTAACTATGAGGAATTTTGTTAAGAATCCACGCTAACTGTTCCTAGCTAATTGTTCCTAGCTAACTGATTACATTTTATTTATCGCAATTTAATTATCGTAATTTACATTCTCGCAATTTTATTTATCGTCATTTAATTTCTGTTATCAACTTTATGCACTTTATTTATCGTCATTTAATTTCTGTTATTTACTTTACGCACTTTATTTATCGTCATTTAATTTCTGTTATTTATTTTTACTCACTTTAAATATCGGGACACGTATACAAGATTTTGACATATCATATCGACGCATCTTTATATATTATTTGGAATAAGCATAGACACTCTATATGCAGTAATGATCGAGTTCTCTATACAGGGTTGAGGTTTATTCTATAATAATATATATACTTTGAGTTGTGATCGAGTCTGAGACACGTACACGGGTCACGATACGTATTAATTAATTAGAATATTATAAATTAAACTATATATGACTTATTGGACTGTTAACTGTGGACTATCGACTGTGAACTAATAACATTGGACAGTTAAAATGAATTAAAAATATTGATTATAACATATGAAACTAAACATTTCTTCAAGTTTGCCACTTGATCTCATTTTAAACCTCATTTGTATCTTGACGATTACAAACTACGTTCAAACCTTTCATGATTTTTGAAAACACCTCAATCGAGAGGATAAACCAACCACATTTCATCTACAGAAGAAAAAAATTGATGCATATAGTATGCACCGGAAAACACTCGGAACCTGAGTAAATGTTTAACACGTATCTGTGCTAGCTCCTTTGGCGTAGTTATTATCGAAAATAACTTTGCAATTTCTTTTCAAATTAGCCAATTTTGTCACAGCTTCAGCAAATCAACTTCGACTTCTATTCGAATTAGCCTTATTATAACCTCGATATATAAGTTTGCCTGTCGTCATCGTTACCGGAGAACCGTTTATATTCCACCACATTAGCAGTAAACTTACCAGCAACTTCAATTAATTTGGATTTTTCATAAAATCATTATATTCATTGAAACTCTATCGTGTATTCATCTATACCCTGTAACAATAATTGCCATACCAATTACCGAGAATCAGCAATCAGTATTTCGAATCTCGTAGCATTTCAACATCAATAGTTATATGTATACATATAACAATTATCTCCTAGAATTACGACCTTCAACTCTAAAATTTTGAAAAGCACCCAGCCTACGAATCAATACATTGAACTTTGAAAAAGCTGAATGAAGCAGCAGAAACTGTGGGCAACCGTAAACGCCCTTAATCGTCAGAAGTTTGATGATAAAGAATAGTATATTGGAAAAGCTCAGAAAAGTTGGAACTGAAAAAATTGATTGAGCAAACTACGAAGGAGTCTCTGAACAAATCACAAGGACAAAACTTGTACATTAAGAATCCTGATGATTCTGTTTCTGATGAAATCTTTAGCGAATACCTTGCTTCTGACTCCAAACTCTTGCGGACAAATTTTCTTCACCATCCTTCGATATTAGAAATTCTAAGATATCATCGTATCTTTCATTATAAATATTCTCCATATTTCTGAAGATATTTTCATAACTGCTCTTATATGAAATCATTAATCTCATCGTGCTATCAGTGTTACATCATATAGAAACTGTTAGTTTCTATATTCTGTAAACTTTCGAGATTAAAATATGAATGTTATTGAAGTAATGTTGGGAACTGATGCATGGGTTAGTATAATATAATGACACTTGATCAACGTGATTATATTACAGTAAGTCATGCTGAGTTTTTAATGGAACGTGATGATTCACAGATCATAACGTCATCATGTGCCATGTTACATAACTCTTTCATTCTGCTTAACTTCTGAACATATCAATAAAATATATTCTTGATAGTTCCATTCTCAGTGATTCTGGTAATTTGACAAATCACATCGTGCTATTACGTTCTTTCTTGTTTAGAACATTAAGTTCATTCGAAATTCCATACTTACGAATTCTGGACCATTATTCGCTTGATTTAAAGTCGGGAAGTGAAAACAAGAGCATGAAGCTCCGATATATAAGGGAAAATATAAAGCCCAACAAACAACACTGAAATTACAAACTGTGGATATCAGTGCGTATAGCAATATAAAGACACGGGAGAATTATAAATACAATAATCCCTAGAATGTAGTAGAAATAAACAGATTCTTCCGGTGGGAGTTGGAAAAGAAGAATGATCATTGCAATAGTCAGAATAAGAACAAGGATTAGAACCGGATTAAGCATTATTATAATCTTTTGGATATATGAACTGAGAAAGAAGGTATAGAATTGGTGGAAACTAATGGAACGAAAAAGGTAAATTTATAATGGAAATATCAGACAGAGTAATCGAGGCAGATCACCGTATTTAATTATAGAGATCTTAATTCCCTTATTCGCCGAAGAATCAAATCTTTTAGATTTCGAAAATTTTCTTAAAATCCCTTGAATTCCGGAATTCAACCAGGGTGACGTCAAAAGTTATGACGCACCTTATTTTCTAAATTCAACCCTGACTACGTCAAAAGCTAAGGCGAATCTTATTTTCCTCATTTCAATCTTTTGTGATAGCGTCATTCGTATTCTTCGAATAATCGAATTGTTTTATCCACATTACTCAATGATGAAAAACTCTATTTATCAACTCATATTCGTCATGAAAACATTTTTATTGTTAGCCATGACCACCTCACTCAAATTTTGGGACGAAATTTCTTTAACGGGTAGGTACTGTGACGACCCGAGAATTTTTAACTAAATTTAAACTTAATCTTTATATGATTTTGATACGATAAGCAAAGTATGTATTGTTGAGTCTAGAAAATTTTGAAACGATGTTCATATATTCAATTGACCTTCGACTGCTCTCGACGATTCATGAACAATTAATTGTAGATAGATACGTATGTATGTATATATAAATAATAATTCGAAATATAATTTGATGTATTATATGTTGTTGTTATTAAAAATTAATAAAATAAAAATAGGATATAATAATTATGATTTAAAATATATCTCTATATATAAATAAAGTATATTAAAAATAATTATTAAATGATTGTAATACTCGTTTGATGTTCTGATTGATATTAAGCAAGTTAAATTCAAACATATATAATTTTAAAATAAACGGTGATTCGAAAATGAGTTTTATAAATTATAGGCTTACTAAAAAGATATTTAGGAACTATTTGTTGAATTTTAAAACTTTTTATATTTTACTTGGGGTTGTGAGTGAATAATTAATTCAATTTTTTATTTAATAGTTAATGACCAAATTTTATACCAAAATGACTGAAATAATTAAAGAAACTTAATCTAAAAATTTGGAATTTTTCTGAAGACTTTTATTCGCCACTGATTATCAACAAAGCAAGATATATTTCCCGTATTAAAAAGTGTCGACAAATAAGTTAATGATGGCTCACTGTTTGTTTTCTCAATTCACATGTTGATAGTAATTATTATTATTATATTATTTTTTATAACTTTTCATATAACCGCACTCATCTTTATATATACATATTAGATGTACATATAATATTCTTATATCTATAGATATCACATGAGAGATGGAGATAAAACACCAATTTCTTCCACAGCAACCATCCACCATCTTTTTGTTTTTGTTGTTTGCTTGCTCAACACCATCCAGTTATGATCACCCGATCATCCACCATCTTCCTCGGCCACCATCTTCTACCACCACCATGAGTCACCTTACACCACAAACCCACTTCCACTTCTACTTCTCTGCATAACGGAACACCTTGAACCTCCACCGGTTACCACCACTTGAAACACTTGAACACCACTATCAAACGCCATAACAACACTATTGTTTTTCTACTTCTAATTCAACTACTATGTCTTCCGGTTACAACACGAACCCACCATCTTTTCTAGTTTTGTTTTCAGTTCACCATATTGCTACTCGAACCATCAATGTTACTGCACGATATTTCTACTTGCGTCTGCTTTTGTGTTAACAATTAACAAAGATGATGATGATAAAGAAGCTGTGAGGTAACGGTGGTACTGTACACAGACTTCAAGAGGTGGTTTTGATCTTCATAAAATTGTTGATGCCATTGATATAATCAAATGCACATAATCGGCGGAGATGGTATTTTATGTGGGTCTGCGAATATATTCAACGAAATTTAGAGGCGTAAATTATACATATGTGTTGTTGCAGCTGTAAATAGCCATAAACCATCACCCAAACCGCCACAAACTTCTTCATCATCGATATAAATTTCAACCGTTACTGCTAGCGGTTTCTTTTATTTTATTTTTTTTCTGCTCGAAGGCAGTCACCAACATCTCCAGCTTTCGCAATTGCTACATCCTTTATTTATTATATAAAACCTACAACAGTGACTATTCATCGTCATGTTCAGTTTCTAGTTACTGTACAGCTAACCATACGCGTATTTTCTTTACCCCGCAACAGTGAAGGTATATGTGATAATTGATGGTGATGTTATGATCATGTCACGGTGATGGTTACGAATGATAATGGTGATAAAACGATTCGAAAATAATATAAGATGAAGAGGATGATGAATAGTATTGGGTTAGATGATGATGTCGAGTTAGATGATTATAATGATATGATGATGACGAGATGGATGATGATAATGAGATGAGATCAAAGGCTGCTGCTTGCTACTTTGTCATCCTATTTTCTGTCCAAGTGTGATCGAAAATCATCTGGGCATCATACTAGGCCGTTCCAAACAATCTTATTAATTTATGTAATGTGTTGGGCCGTGATCCTATTAGGTCATTGGGCCGAGATTAGTTATTTTCGGTTGGGCTCTTGATTTGATATTGGGCCGAGAGTTTATTGGTGTCTAGTTGGGCTAAAATAAAAAAAAAACGGATTAAGATAATTGGGTATGATATATTTCAGTAAAAATTTAAATGGTGGAATGGTTGTGTGGTGTTTGTGGGTTTTGAGAGGTCGCGGGTTCAAGACTTGTATGGGGCATTTCTTTTTAGAAAAAGCTTGGAGAGGGTATACATTTTTACTTTATTTCTATCATTATCATTATTAGTTATTATTATTATTATTATTATTATTATTATTATTATTATTATTAAAATAAGTATGATTATTATTATTACTATCAATATAAGTATCATTATTAATAAAATTATTATTTTTAGAATTATTGTTATTAGTATTAGTATTATTATTAGTATTAAGGATATTATTAGTAACACCATTATGAGTAAAACCATTATTGTTATTATTATATTTATTACTAATAAAACCATTAACATTATTATCATTAGTAGAAAAATTATTATTATAGTTATTATTATCATTAGTAATATTATTATGATCCCTATTACTAAAAGTATTTTTATCATTATTATTGAAATTAACCTTTTATTTAAACTATCATTTTTACTATCAAAAATATCACTTTTATTATTATTAGAATTATCATAATTTTTATCATAAGTAGTATTACTTTATCATTAGTATTATTTATATATTAAATAAAGATTGTCTATATAAAAATATATTTAGGACATAAAATCTAACTATATTAATACTTTAGTAATAATTATTAATTATCTATATATAAAAAAAATATATCTAATTAAGTTATTAATAAAACTCATGATATAAAATAACAATTAAAATCACTAATAATATATATATATATATATATATATATATATATATATATATATATATATATTTGTTCGATTTCCATTACATATGTTAATATACATAAATGAATAATATAGGTTCGTGAATCCGAGGCCAACCATACACTTGTTCAATGACGTCATATGTATTTTTACTACAAAATACAGTATAGTGAGTTTCATTATTCCCTTTTTAAATGCTTTTGCAATATATATTTTTGGGACTAAGAATACATGCGCTGCTTTTATAAATGCTTTACGAAATAGACACACGTATTTAAAACTACATTCTATGGCTGGATTATTAAACCGAATATGCCCCTTTTTAGTCTGGTAATCTAAGAATTAGGGAACAGACACCCTAATTGACGCGAATCCTAAAGATAGATCTATTGGGCCTAACAAACCCCATCCAAAGTACCGGATGCTTTAGTACTTCGAAATTTATATCATGTCCGAAGGAGGATCCCGGAATGATCGGGGATATTCTTATATGCATATTGTTAATGTCGGTTACCAGGTGTTCAATCCATATGAATGATATTTTTGTCTCTATGCATGGGACGTATGTTTATGAGAAATGGAAATATGAAATCTTGTGATCTAGTACAATTATGAAATGATTATTTATGTTAAACTAATGAACTCACCAATCTTTTGGTTGACACTTGAAAGCATGTTTATTCTCAGGTACGAAAGAAATCTTCCGCTGTACATTTACTCATTTTAGAGATATTACTTGGAGTCATTCATGACATATTTCAAAAGACGTTGCATTCGAGTCATTGAGTTCATCAAGATTAGTATTAAGTCAATTATAGTTGGATATATTCTGAAATGGTATGCATGCCGTCAATTTTTGTTGTAAAGAAAGTTTGTCTTTTAAAATGGAATGCAGTGTTTGTAAAATGTATCATATAGAGGTCAAATACCTCGCGATGTAATCAACTGTTGTGAATCGTTTATAATTGATATGGACTTCGTCCGGATGGATTAGGACGGGTCTTCACATCCCGCATGACCAAGAAAACTACGAATGGCTTTAACGTTTGTAGGTTTGGGAAGGCCCGAAATAACATCAATTTTGGCCTTATCAACCTCAATACCTGCACGAGAGATTTTGTGCCCTAAGACAATGCCTTCCTTCACCATGAAGTGGCATTTCTCCCAATTAAGAACAAGGTTTGATTCCTCGCACCTTTTGAGCACTTTTTCAAAATTAGCAAGACACGAATCGAAAGAATCTCCAAAGACAGAAAAATCGTCCATGAAAACTTCCCTGAAGTCTTCGATCATGTCATGAAAGATGGCGACCATACACCTTTAGAAGGTGCTCGGGGCATTGCATAGCCCGAATGGCATTCGCCGATAAGCAAAGGTACCGAAAGGACAAGTAAATGTGGTTTTATCTTGGTCCTTCGGATCAATGGGGATTTGGAAGTAGCCTGAAAATACATCTAGGAAGCAATAGAACTCCTGTCCCACTAAACGCTAAAGCATTTGATCGATAAATGGAAGCGGGAAGTGGTCCTTCCTAGTGGCGTCATTCAAACGACGATAATCTATACAAACTCTCCATCCCGTGACGGTACGAGTAGGGACAAGTTCGTCCTTCTCGTTGAGAACAACAGTCATGCCTCCCTTTTTGGGCACAACTTGAACAGGGCTTACCCACGGGCTGTCCGAGATGGGATAAATTAACCCGGCATCGAGCAATTTAACCACCTCTTTTTTAATGACCTCTTTCATATTCGGGTTTAGACGACGTTGCCTTTGTACCATGGGTTTAAAATCATCTTCCATTAGGATTCGATGAGTACAAAAGGCTGGATTGATGCCCAGTATGTCCGAGGTTTTCCAAGCTATTGCTCTTTTGTGGGATTTAAGAACGGAAACCAACTGACCCTTTTGGTCGCCGGTAAGTGTCGAAGAAATAATAACCGGAAATTGGGACGTACCTTGAAGATAAGCATATTCCATGTGAGGTGGAAGCTCCTTAAGCTCCAAGGTGGGCGGTTCTTCGAGAGATGTTTTGATACGGAATTCATTTTTCAACCGGATAGTTTCAAATGATTCCGATTCTTTAAGCTCATCCTCTTTAAGTAATTCCTCCAACTCAACTTCCGGGTCGAAGTCACCGTTGACTTCACCCATCATGATTACATCCGACGTGTCTACACTTAACAATTCCTGCAAATCATGCTCAACACAATCGTCAATAACATCAATAGCAAAACATTCATCATCGGTTAAAATAGGGTGTCTCATGGCTTTATTAATGTGACAAATCACCCTCTCATTCCCAACACCTAAGCTAAGTTGTTCTTTTTGAACATGGATAATAGCATCCGCGGTGTTAAGGAATGGTCTACCTAGAATAACGGGCACCTTAGTGTCCTCTCTCATCTCTAAAATCACGAAATCAACTGGAAATACAAGTGACTCAACCTTTACCAATATGTCCTCGGCTATTCCAATGGGGGTATCAAAAGAGTGGTTTGCTAAGCGAATCCCCATTCTTGTAGGTTTCAAGTCTCCTAGGCCAAGTTTAAGATATAAGGAATATGGCATAAGGTTAACACTAGCACCTAAGTCGGCAAGTGCATCGTACACTTCCGAATTACCCATAACACAAGGGATAAGAAAACTACCCGGGTCTCCCAATTTTGGAGGCATCTTGCTCTTTTTCAAGATGGCCGAACATTCCTTATGGAGGAATGCGGCGGATACCTCATGGTACTTACCTTTCTTGGAGATTAGATCTTTGAGAAACTTCCCATAGTTAGGCATCCCTTGGAGCACTTCCGCGAGTGGCATGTTCACGCTAATCTGTTTAATCATGTTTGCAAATTTCTGATATTGACTCGCGAGCTTATCCTTTTTCAACGCTTTCGGGTAAGGAATTAGCGCTTTGTATTCCTTCAACGGCGGTGATTTAGTTATGATCTCTGGCGGATCATCTTCCTTTTTCTCTTCGTCAAGCGACTTTTCTAACTCAGGCTCTTCCTCCTTTTTCTCCTCATTAATAGGTACCTGCAAAACATTAGAAGAAACAATAGGAGAAGATTTCAGAGTCTCCTTGTTAATAACCAAACCACTTCGAGTGGTTATAGCATTCACGTGCTCATTCCTAGCAGGCATCTTGTTGTTGGGATTGGATTGCGTATTAGCTGGGAGAGCACCCGGTGGTCTCTCCGATAGAGATTGAGCAATACGCCCAACATCCAGTTCCAAGTTCTGAATCGAAGCCTGCTGATTTCTAACTTGCTGTTTTGTAGATTCCCCATCTTGCCTCAAAGCAGTGATACTTTCGTCCGTTTTCATAATAAAGCCCCGTAGCAATTCCTCCAACGGAGGCATCTTATTTTCTGGCTGCTGAACTGGTGGCACAGGCTGATGGAAAATCCTAGGTGGCGCTTGCTGATTTCTGTTATTAAACCCAGGCGGCCTGTACGGATATACCTTCTGATTGCCCTGATAAACCGGATTACCACTCTGATAATTGTTACCGCCCATGTTATTCGCCTGATTGAAAAACTGTCTACCACCCGGAAATTCACTAAGGGCAAAATCACCCTTCTTAACGTAACCCAGATAATTAGCCTGTTCCTCCATTGACGATTGATCACAATCTTTGGTAAAGCTGTCAATTGGATCAGACGTCCAGCCTATAGCAAAGCAATAAATGGGCTCAGTGGGCCCTATCATATCGATCATCCAGTCAACAAATTTGATTGAGCTATTTAACATGTATGCTCCTCATCGTTGTTTTTTTATACGTATTATTTTTTTACCAAAAATATAATAAAATTAAAATAAACATGATGATCTAGTAGAGTTATAACGAACACAGATCATAATGATTTGCTTGAGTAGATCATATGATCTACCTGAAACGATATACATTGACTACCACTGAACTGACATACATTATCAACGTGAAAAACATATATGCAACATTAAAAATAAAACAAAAAAAAGTGCAATAACCAACACGAAACATTGACAGCCAAACTACCCCTGATAACTTGTAGCATTCGTACTAACACCACCAACCAAAGTTGACATCCCACCGCCCGTTATCTTTCATCTTCGACGACCAAATACCAACACATCTCCTAATCCAGAAAGAAAATAGGAACAAGAACCTCGATAGACCAACGAAGTCCGCATCAAACTGTCTCGATGTAGCTATGAAAGGAAGAATTTAACTGGCTGATGTGCAATTTCGTACTCTAAATTATTAGCTAAATACCTATCGATTATCACACAATACAGGCAACTATAACCAGTTCGTGTAGTAATTAAACAAGTATTTGACCAATTCGTTTCACAGAGAGCAGGTAATTGAAAACTTGAACTATTAATTATTCTAAGATTTAAAAGGGGAGTTTTGTTGTAAAACTGATTAAACACAAAAGTAAATTAAACTTAACTCAATAAGAAGCAAAGGTATCCACTTAGCTACAATTCCCTAGGCTAGGATTGCTCGGTTAAATTCGTTAAGTAAACAATTACAATGATGTGACACTATATTTATCTGTCGATTCCTGTAGTTTAAGACTAGTAACCTAAGTATAACTGTCGTTAACCTAGAGTTACTAACCAATTCACCATGATATTACTCAAGATTATAATCTAACTTAGGTTGGTTTGGTGTCCCTTACAACCTCACAATTATTGCAACTAATTTCAAGCTCAACCACTATACGATTAATTTTATTATCGGTGTCCCTCATAAAATCTCACGTATTCCTAAATTATTCACGTTCAATAATCTAGTAAAAGCTATTAATCAATTTAACTGTCATTAGTTAATCAATAACTTCTGTGATTTAACAATCAATAAGCTTTAATAACGGTGGATCTTAGCTAGACATAAACTTGTGTAATTTTAATTAATTGTTGTTAACCAAAAGATCGCAATCCATCACCTAGGTTCATGCATCTAAGTGAATACTAAATATTTAGCTACTCATGGTAAAGCAAAGAACAAATAAATAAGAAGAACAATTAAACATAATCATTGAATTGAATGAAGAACAAATTAATAAAAGTAATAAAAGTAAATATAAAGATTAAACTAACCAAGAATGATATTGTAGCTTAAACCCTTGTAAAATAATGAAGAAAGACAAAGAAATTCGTAACTAATGTTGCTGTGAAAGAAAATTCGTAAATAAAACTGCATGCCCTAAATTGGGGTAAAATTCGTCTATTTATAGAAGCTGGGAAAATAGCTGAAACCGACCCACGTCGCGATCCGCGACATCCCATCGCGATCCGTGATAACAACATCGCGTCACGCGATGACCAGGACGCGACAAAGCCCATTGAAACGCGACAGAATGGTCAGAATGCCCTTTTTTCCATGTCGTGTTCTGATGCACTTCATCACGTATCATGATGACCAAAACACGATAAACCTCATCCTGAAGCGATGGAAACTGATTTTTTCACCCGAGGCACGTTTATCTTCAACTCTAACTTCGTTTTGGCTATATCTTCAATAAAATAAACAATAATGAGCCAACGAACCATATCTTGACACTTTCTTCATTTTAAACTCAAATAACTCGATATCTTAATCAAAGTCTTCAAAATACTAGCAAATTGAACAAGATAACGCCCAAAATATATGTATGAAAATGGCGTTATCACTGGCATAAGACCATAATTAAATTTCTCGCTATGAAACATTATTATGAAACATTATTGGATTATCATCAGACCATTCATGAGGTAAGACTGTAGCATTTATAAAAATAAAATGAATCTCATACATTCATTGGAACAAGAAAACGATTTTAGTTTACTCTTCTTAAAACCCGTATTGTTATTAATCCAAGTAAACTTGTGATCTCTCAAAGAAACATCAATTTAATATGCATCGAGGAATGTTCAACATTTGATTTGAAATCATTTAAATCGAATAATGAATCGAATATTGATCATAACCAAACAAATATGGATTTCAACATAAACCAAACCCTATGATCTTGCTAAGAGTAAGTGTGTGAGCCCTAACAAGACTTCATAACCCCAAGTTTTTAAACTCACTTAGAATAAACGAAAAATATTAATGAACACGAAGAGAACTAGCAAGAATAATAAAACAAAAGAATTTAACGAGTTATATGTAATCAATAATGATTACTAAAATCCTCGATTAACCAAAGGGTGTTCTTTATTGATAAATTTCGTGGTACAATGTATGAGTTACAATAGAGTGTTTATATAGGCAAAACTTAACAAGGAAATAGCTTTGGGAGCAAGAAAACTCGTTCTAGAAAATTTTGGCCCGTCAGACCCTATTTCACGATCGCGAACCTCCACACACAAACCATCTCGCGATCGTGAGATGCATGTCGAGGGTAATCTCTATTAGCGAGTTTCAGACTCGCGATCTCGAACCTTGTGCAGCAGTTTTTGATTTTGTTTGACTTGTTTAACTCGATTCGCACTCCAACAATCTCCCACTCGAAAAGACGTTAAAAAGCATCCATCTTTAACCTAATTAAATCACCATCATCATCTCATAGCAACAATTTGACCCACTAATTACACCTCCTTTTGATACCGCCAGATTTGCACCCAAAATACGCCTTACTTCATTTGATATCCTTCGAACAAGAGAAGTCTTTTCGACATCAAAAAAATACCGTTGAGCTATAATTTGATCCTTTTGTTAATAGCTTGGGAAACAAGAACTACTCTTTGGCTATATCCTTAGTTTTGGAGATAATGGGTCATTTGAGTCCGATCCGACCCAATTAACCCCATCGCCCAAGCGATCCACCCATACAAATATCCATCCACCCGATTTATATTTCTAACAAAGAACAAACCCGGCGATAGAACAAGCATGTGGATAACACCATCAAGGCAACCGTGTGTGATCGCAGTCACACCCTTGATCTTCCACATAACAGCCTTAGCTTTCAGCATTGGAACACCGACCACACACGTGCGCACGTCTTTTGACAAACCCGATTTTCCATCCCGAGCCAACTTCCACTGTATGGATGTATCTTTAACAGTGACTCTAAATAAAATCTTTTGTTCATCTTCCTCGGCTGATCACAACAAAGTTTCCATTAGAGAAGATCTACCCGAAGTGACAAAGCTCTAGCGTACCTAATTCGACCCGAATTTCCACTAGCTTCAACTTCCTTTGAGCTCCCACTCAAACAAGACCTCTCAAAAATACCGGAAAGCATTAGCACGCTAGAACTTTTAACACCCACAAAAGCACCTAGCAAGTCTTCAACCATATATACAGTTCCCCTCTTATACTCGCGAGCAACCACAAGACCTCCTTTAAACATTGTCCATCTTTGATCTCCAAATAGAACATGACACCTTTCATCATCCAATTACCTAACCGAGATCAACCTACTCTTGAGCTTTGGGATGAATCTCACATTCCTCAAGATCCATGCATAATTCAAGTGTCTGATAACTAGGTCACCCTCACCCGCAATATCAAGTGTCTTCCCATCCGCAACTCGGGCGTTAACAAAATAACTCTTAAAATTCACCATCTCGTTTATGCAAGGGGTAGCTGAAATGCCCCGTTCATATACATTATAAACGATTCACAATAGTTGATTTCATCGCGAGGTATTTGACCTCTATATGATACATTTTTCAAACATTGCATTCGTTTTTAAAAGACAAACTTTCTTTACATTTAAAGTTGACGGCATGCATACCATTTCATAATACATCCAACTATATTTGACTTAATAATAATCTTGATGAACTCAACGAATCGAATACAACGTCTTTCAAAATATGCCATGAATGACTCCAAATAATATCTCTAAAATGAGAAAATGCACAACGAAAGATTTCTTTCATACCTGAGAATAAACATGCTTTAAAGTGTCAACCAAAAGGTTGGTGAGTTTATTAGTTTATCATAATCAATCATTTCCAATTATATAATAGACCACATGATACTCATATTTAGAAAACAATCTGTGCAGGTCTCCTCACTGCTGTAAAAATTATTCATATGAAGAACACCGGAACCTTTCAAAACAACTCACCAACGGTAGCTAATGCGTAGTACAATGACAAAATTATCTCACCGTGGTAGTTAATATAATATAATTTTACAACGGTAACTAACGCGTAGTGCAATGCGAAATCATCTCACCGAGGGTAGCTAAAACGGTAGCTAGTGCGTAGTGCAATTCAAAATCATCTCACCGTTACTAACTACTAAATCGAATACAATACAATACAATACATCGGTAGCTAGTGCGTAGTGCAATGCAAAATCATCTCACCGATGGTAGCTAAAATGGTAGCTAGTGCGTAGTGAAATGCAAAATCATCTCACCATTACTAACTACTAAATCGAACCATTTCGATAGCTAATGCGTAGTGCAATGACAAAATCATCTCACCGATGGTCGATAATACAATCTTTATACAAATCGAACCTCTGAATCCAAATAATTCTATCATAGAATGTAGTTTTGAATATTTGTGTCTATTTCGTCAAACGTTTGTAAAAGCAGTTCATGTATTCTCAGTTCAAAAATATATCTCAAAAGTATTTAAGTAAAACAGTTATAAAAACAGCGCATGTATTCTCAGTCCCAAAAATGTAAAGAGTAAAAGGGAGTAAATGAAACTCACGCATATAAATATTGTAAAATAGTTAATAAAGCATATGCATGTATTCTCAGCCCAAAAACGTAAAGAGTAAAAGGGAGCAAATGAACTCACTATCCAATATTTTGTAGTAAAAATATTCATACGACGAAATTGAACAATGCAGGGTTGGCCTTGGATTCACGAACCTATATCATACATATATGTATTAAAACATATTCTTGTACTCGAATAAATCTATATATTATTATTAGTGATGTAATTGTTATATTTATTAATTTTATAAGTTTCATTATTTATTTATATATTTTCATTTTGTACATAATATTAATTTAGTTAATTTGTGTATATTAAATATATCTTTATATAAAATCTTCAATTTTTATACTTATAATCTTAACCATGTCTTTTAAACTTGTATTTTTTATAATTATAATTATTTTAATAATAACAATATAGATTTTACTGATAATAATAATAATGATAGTTTTTAAGGATTACAAGAAGATAATTTTTATAAAAAATAATATTATTGATAATAACTTTTAATAGTAACAATATAATAGTGAAAATTCATATTATGATAATATTTATCATTATAATACTTATATTAGTAATAAAATGATAAGGATTATAATTTAAATGATAATTCTAATAATGATGCTTAATAATATTAATAATAATAATGATAATACTAATGTTAATAAAAATGATAGATTTGAAAAATAATGACGTATTTAATAATAATGATAATAATAGTAATACAGATAATATTTATAATAATGTTAAAATAACAATACTTAATAATGATAATCTTATTAATAATGATCATGTTATTATTAATAATAATACTTATGTTACTAATAATAATTAAAATGATATTAATACAAAATTATATTATTGATAGTAACAATAATAGTTAAATTAACACTAATATCAATAATCAATAATACTAATGATAATGATAATAATAATTCTAATTCTAATTCTAATCATAACAACATTAATAATAATAATAATAATAATAATAATAATAATAATAATAATAATAATAATAATAATAATAATAATAGTAAAAAGTTTTGCTTTCTCTTCGCAAGTAACGGTCCAGAATTCGTAGATATGAAGTTTCCAATGAACATGACTAATGTTTTAAGAGAGAGATTGTAATAGCACGATCTTGATTGGTTAAATTACCAGAATTCAAGGGAAAAGATAGAACTATCAGGAAATCTGTTCTTGATATGTTTATAGATCAGATAGAATGTAAGAGTCGTGTAACATGGCACATGATGACATTATGGTCTGTAAATCATCACGTTTCATTAGAAACTTAGTATGACTTGCTGTAATATAATCACGTTGATCAAGTGTCATTATATTATACTAACTCATGCATCAGTTCCCAACACTACTTCAAAAACATTCAGATTTTAAATTCGAATTTTTCAGAATTTAGAAACTAAAATAGTTTCCTTTCTGATATAAAACTGATATTGCGAAGAGATACATGATTTCAGATAAGAATAAAATATTTTTAAAAATATCGAGGATATTTATAATGAACGATACGATGATATCTTAGAATTTCTAACATCGATGGATGATGATGAAGATTGTCCATAAAAGTGTAGAGTCAAGAGCAAGGTATTCGTTAATGACTTCATTAGATACTGAATCATTTGGATTCTTTGAAGGCAAGTTTAGTCTCTGTGATTTGTCTATAGCCTCCTTCATAGTTTGCTCAATCCGTTTTCCAGTACAAATTTTCCATTGAGTGTTTCCAACACTTCATTCTTTATCATCAAACTTTTGGCTGTTAACGTCGTTTACAGTTTGCTGCTTCCTCAACATTCTCAACATTCAGAGTATTAATTCGTAGACTGGGTGTTTTTCAGAATGGAAGATCATAATTCTAAGAGATAAGTGTTATATGTGTACATATAACTGTTGATGTAGAAACGCTGCGAGATTTGAAGTACCGATTGCTAATTCTCGATAGTTGATATGGCAACTCTCGTTATAAGATGCGGATAAGTATATGATAGATTTTAATGAACAAATATAATGGTTCTTCGGAGAGACTTAAGCCAATGAGTAATGAAGTTGCTGGTAAGTTTACTGCTAATGTGGTAGAATATAAACGGTTCTCCAGTAACGATGATGAAGGGTAATCTTTATAATAAGGTTTATTCGAATGAAAAATTGAAGTTGATTTGTTGGAGCTGTGACAAAATTGGCTAATTTGAAAAAGAATTGCAATGTTATTTTTGGTAATAACAATGCCAAAGCAGCTAGCACAGATACGCATTAATAGTTTACTCAGGACCGAGAGTTTTTCAGGTGCATAACTATATGCATAAATCTTTCCTTCCGTAGATGAAGTGCGGTCGGTTCATCCTTTCGATTGAGGTGTTTTCAAGAATCACGAAAGGTTTGAACGCAGATTGTAATTGTCAAGATACAAATGAGGTTTAAGATGAAATCAAGTGGCAAACTTGAAGAAATGTTTAGTTTCATATGTTATAATCAATATTTTAATTCATTTTAATTGTCCAATGTTGGTAGTTCACAGTTAGTAGTCCATAGTTAGTAATTCAATAATTCATATATAGTTTAATACAATATATTCGAATTAATTAATACGTATCGTGACCCTTTGTATACATGTCTCAGACTCGATCATAACTCAAAGTATATATATTATTTTAGAATCAACCTCAACCCTGTATAGCTAACTCTATCATTACCGCATATAGAGTGTCTATGGTTATTCCAAATAATATATATAGATGCATCGATATGATATGTCAAAACCTTGTATACGTGTCGCGATATTTAAAATGCGTAAATAACAGTATTTAAATGACGATAAATAAAGTGCGTAAAATAGATAACAGAAATTAAATGACAATAAATAAAATTGCGAGAATTAAATTGCGATAAAATAAATTGCGATAATTAAAATGTAATAAGGAATTAGCAGTTAGCTAGGAACAGTTAGCTAGGATTTTTTTAGCGTGGATTCTTAACAAAATTTCTCATAGTTAATTTGTTTGTTTCTAACAAATTTTATTTTGTCCAATGTTTTCTTCATTATGCCACTTGTTGGATTCTGATAGGTCAAAATCCAAATATGAAATTGAATGAAAATGGTTATTCTGCGGTGAACGGATACGTATATCTGTGGATGTAGGTAGGATAGTAAATGACTGTTGAATCAGGTTCGAAGAATGTACAGTGTAACTTATTAATGTGAAATCTAAATATTTGTGATGACCCGAAAATTTTTGACCAAATTTAAACTTAATCTTTAAATGATTTAATGTTTCCGACACGATAAGCAAAGTTTGTTAAGTTGAATCTCAAAAATTTTGAACTATGTTCATGTATTCATTTATATAATTGGATATGAATATATATGTAGATATATATGTATATATATTATAACTTGAAAGCGTTAACAAATTATTAAATGTATAATACTTTACATTAAACGTATTTGTCTCAATATATGTTTAATATATTCATCTACGAAATTAGAAGATAATACCACTGATTGAATTAGTAGATATTTCAACATTTATAAATCACGTAAGTATTGTGATACTTTTATAAGTCTTTGTTGAGAGGTCCACCTTGATTTAGGAAATCTTTCCCTTTTTGACTGTATTTGAATTAATTATATAATTAACTTGCAACGTATATTTAAGACCTGTTTATGAATATTGAATATATAAATATGATTTCAAATTAATTAAGTAAACGATAGTAACATTGGTTATTGATTCGATTGATATTTAGATATGTTTTTAAAATAAATGCTAACACATAAATGAATGATATCAAATTAAGTTTTAAAGTGTAAACGTTACGTGTTATAATATTTTCTAAACGATTTTATGAACTTTGGGATATAATTAACTTGGAAAAACTAAATATTATATTATTAATTAAATATTTCAATTACATATAATATGTACAAATTTATAAATGAAAATATACATTTTACAATGTGATAGAATATAATATTAATTTAGACGTGTCGAATTAAAATAATACTTTTATATATATATTAGTAAATAACGAGAAAATGATTTAAAGAAGCATATAACCAAAACACTCGAAAGTTCAAGATACCATTTGAGTAATATAGTTTATTGATAATTTAAGACTATATTTTGACAAGGGTACGAGTCACGAAACGTAAAGTACAAGTTTTTTAAGCGTACGAAAGGGCGTTTGAATATCCGAAACCGAGACATAAACCGAGTATCAACGTACGAGTCAACGGACCTAAAATTACAAGTCAACTATGTACATGAATATAATATAATATATATATAATTAATATAAATTATATATATTATATATATATAATATAATATGTCGACAAACAAGAAAACAAAAAAATTGTGAGCTGGACTTTGAGGCCATGCGATCGCATGGAAAATAGGCATAAAACCCATGCAATCGCATGGGGGTCAGGAATCAGAATTCTTCTATAAATAGCCCAGGTTTCTGGCCGAATCCTTTCAATCTATTTTCTCTCAATCTCTCTATATTATATATATATATATATATATATATATATATATATATATATATATATATATATATATATATATATATATATATATATATATATATATATATATATATATATATATATATATATTAATTATTATTATTATTATTAAAGATTATTATTAATTCTAATATTGTTATTAGTAGTATTAGTATTATTATTAGTATATACATAAAATACTACGACGGGGTATGAACGAATTATTTCAAAACGGGTTTTATGAGCGAGATAGAGCTAAGGAAATTATGGGTTATAGCTATGGAGGTTATGGGTATGGATTGGGGGTATGCACGTGAGGTCAATCTAGTGTTTATCATCTCCGTTGCGTCTACGTACTTTCCTACAATATTGAATCACAATATTGATACGTGAGCATTCATATCTTATCTTTTATATATTAATAGTGTATCCATGTCTAGTGCCCGAGTATATATGTTTATGCATGCTTGTATGCTTTAATTTTGTCGTTAGATAGTTTATGATGAATCACGAATTTGATACATATGCTACAGATATAAAGTATATGATATGCATGTTTTTGGAAAGCTGGCGAAAAATTATTAACTTTTCATTTAGAAATCGCGTGATTTCGATGAACGGATTAAAAGATATGGTCAACTGAATTATGTTTGACGTTAATTGAAATTGTGTTTGAAACTGTAAATTAATATTTAAACAACTTGTCTATGAGATTGATAAATTGGATTTTTAGATATTACTAATCGAGTAAATGAATTTCTATATAAGGCACGTCTCGTTTTGTTGAACAATTGTTAAAGTTGACTGTCTTATCATGTTTTAAAGCTTTATAAACATTATAATCTGATTTTACAAGTATTGAAAAGCTATGTGAAATAATAAAATATTTTCGATTGCCATGATAATTCAAATATAATATAGCTCCTGAAATAAATAATATTTTGAGTTTGATAAACTATAAATTCGTTCAATTATCAAGACTTATACTATGTTAATGAACATGTATAGATTTTAAGATCATATTGGGTCATGTTGACTTTTGAGATGACTTTTGTTACCTTTTGCATGTCGGTTTCGAGCATTAGGATTGTGATACACTATGACCCGACCTAGCTTGTTAGACATATATTGACCAATATATGTTCTCTAGGTTGAAATCTACGATTATTTTGCATTCCGAGTTTCGATCACATTTCGATGAAGGACCTTATGTGCTGCTAAGGTAAGTTTATAGATCCCCTTTTAAAAGCTTTAAATATTTTGGGCTGAGAATACATGCAATTTATTTTAAACGCAATGAATACAAGTACATACTTAATTCTACACTGAGTTAAACCGAAAATCCCTTAACTTTGGTAACTAGTAGCTGCTAGTACATAGGATGTGGACTGGTGGGCGCGAATAATAGTATATGGATCCATAGGGCTTGACATCCCCGTCTGAGCTAGAGCGCTAGCCTTTTAACGGACGTATGTTATTTGAGTTTATGACACGTTGGTTTGCGAGTATTAAAATGAATAGGGTAATTATCTTTATACCGTTAAGTTTAGTTACCAGGGTGCTCTGTTACGTAGAATCTTTCGATAAATGTTTCGGATGAAACAACTGAAATCTTGTGATCCACCTTTATATACAGATTATGCGCAACATTAAAACTATGAACTCACCAACCTTTGTGTTGACACTTTTAAGCATGTTTATTCTCAGGTTCCTAGAAGTCTTCCGCTGTTTGCATATATGTTATACAAGCTATGTGCATGGAGTCATACATGCTTTAATCGAGAAAACTTTGCATTCACAAAATCATCACCATGTATTTTATTTAACTATATTGTCAACGGATGTATTGTTAAAAACTATTATATACGGTGATTGTCTATACGTAGAAATCATCAGACGTCGAAAACCTTGGATTTATATATTCATTTATGGTGTACCTTTTCAAAAGAATGCAATGTTTACAAAACGTATCATATAGTGATCAAAACCTCATTATGAAATCAATGAATGGTGTATTCGTCCAAGTGAATTCGGACGGGTCATCACAGTTGGTATCAGAGCTTGAGGTCATAGGGAACCAGAATTTGCATTAGTGTGTTTAACTGGTAATTGTTAGGATGCATTGGTGAGTCTGGACTATGACCGTATCTGTTTTTACCGAGTTTTGCTTATCATTTTTGAATCTAGACACGTTTTCCTGCAATTATTACATATATAGTATACATACAAATTCATATCTTAGCATATCTATTACTGTAAACTTTGCTTGACATCTTCCGAAAATTCCTCCGTGATTTATGAAATTTTGGTATTATATATACATATGTAAATTATGTATTGAGGAGTACCAATCTAAATTCTATAATCTATTTCATATCAAAAATCATTTCTCTAATTATACAAGATGGATCCCGTATCTAATTCAAATTCCTTAAACTTCGACATCTATTCCGATATGGATATTCACCTGAACTCCGAAGACAGTGTAACTGGAATGAATCAACCAATCAGCCATCACCTATTCTGGATGAATTGGGGATAGGTTCGTAGCCTACTTAGTCATTGGAGACAAGAAGAAGGTGATCCCTTCCATCCACCACATTCCCCTCTTGGTGAAGAACCTGAAGCACTTACCGACGAACCTGTTTGTAATACCATTTTCTCTCTCATCTCCAGAGTATCTCGTCATGATTATATACTATCTCAAATTCTGGATCTTATTCATCCGCTCGTCCGAACCGTCAATCATCCCGGTATAGTAGAAGAAGTCAACGAGCTTCGCGCTCGAGTAGTAGCTTTGGAGAATATGGTGCAAAGATTACAAGCACCAGCTGCATCACCGGCCTCAACAGTACCACCATCATCAACACCAACAATATCATTACCACCACCACCAACAACAACATCCGCATCCCACACCTCAACATCACAATCTGTACCTCGAACATCAACGTCATACGCACCATAGATACCAAGGAATACCAACAACAACAAACGATGAAATACGCACCATAGATACCAAGGAATACCAAGGAATATACGGAAAAAATAAACTGGATGTGTGCTTTCCGATACAGGGATAGCAGTGAATTACACGAACCTAAAAGTTTTTAGCCAAAATATTGATCCACAAATATATTTTGCAACACCGATGGTGGGTCAAATCAGAAAACTTATCTAGGGTAAAAGCTAGAATGAATTTTCAAAAGATCAAATGTTTTCATAAAGATCCAATTTCCTTAAAGGATTTAAATTTTCATAATCATGTGGGACTGTAAACCACATCGTTACTATCATTGTTTATACCACCGTATCAAAATCACTGATGTATAAAGTGTGAGAATAAAAAAAGTGATTCGAGTGAAGTGTGATTTAATTTCAAGTTCTGTATTGCTTGAGGACAAGCAACGTTCAAGTGTAGGGATATTTGATAGTGCTCCAAATGAACATATATTTAGTAGCAATATCCTTCCAATATGTAAAGCTTTTAGTTGCAATTGTTCTATTTTTATGTAATATTTATTTAAATAAATAAGTGCGAAGACAAAAGGAAAAAATGACGATTTGAAGATTCAAACGTCCAAAAAGCTCAAATGTACAAGATACAATTCAAGTAGTTCAAATTAGTGATGAGAAACGTCTAAAAATTACAAGAGTACAAGCCGCGAAACGCAAAGTACAAGATATCTACGTGTACGAAAGGACGTTCGAAAATCCAGAACTGGGACATAAACCGGGCGTAAATGCGTGACGCAACGGACCTAAAATTATAAGTCAACTATGCACAACAATAAAATATAATATATAAATAATTATATAAATTATTTATATATTATATATATATAATAAATATGTCGACAAAGCTAGGATCCAAAATTTGGTGAGTTGGAATCTAAAGCTCCGCACTCGCGGAGCTGTAAAGGGTAAAAACTCCGCACTCGCGGAGCTGTCTGTTCCAGAAATGGCCTATAAAAGCCATCGAATTCAGCCGAGAGTACACACCATCCAACCTCAATCTCTCTATTACTCTATGTATATATAATATATATAAATATAATATAATATAATATAGTTTAGTTTTATATTAGATTACTTTAGGTTATGTAACGGTTATTTTACGGGTTTTAAAGTCGAAATTCTGCCCGTGTAAAGCTACGCGATAAATAATCATTGTAAGTTATGTTCTCCTTTTTAAATTAATGTCTCATAACTAAGTTATTATTATGCTTATTTGAGCCGAAGTAATCGTGATGTTTGGCTAAATATTAAGACGGGGTTATTGGGCTTTGGACCATAATTGGGGTTTGGACAAAAGACCTACACTTGTGGAAATTGGACTATGGTCTATTAATGGGCTTTATATTTAATTAACTACATGATATCTTGTTAATTTAATATATAGACTTATAATTTGACGTATTTATATATAACCACATATGCTTGACTGGGTACGGTAGGCGGGATATCTATAAATACCAATAATTATTCATTTGACCGGACACGGGGATGGATTAATAGTTAATGGACTCGTTGAAACAGGGGTGGATTACATTCAAGGGTAATTGGTGTAATTGTTAACAAAGTAGTAAAACCTTGGATTACACACAGTCGATAACCTGGTGTATTCATTAAATAAAGTATTAAGACCTTGTTATAGTTCGAATCCCCAATTAGTTGGAATATTTGACTTCGGGTATAAGGTTAATTTGACGAAGACTCTCGCACTTTATAATTATGTCCGATGGACTATTATGGACAAAACCAGATGGACATATCTTATAATTCAGGACAAAGGACAATTAACCCATGGTAATAAATTAAAATCAACACGTCGAACATCATGATTACGGAAGTTTAAATAAGCATAATTCCTTTATTTTATATCTCATCGCACTTTTAATTATCGTACTTTTAATTATCGTACTTTTAATTATCGCAATTTTATTTACCGTCATTTTATTTATCGCACTTTAAATTATCGCACTTTAATTATCGTCATTTACTTTACGCTTTAAATTAAGTTATATTTATTTTTAATATTTTGCATTAGGTTTTAATTGTGACTTAAGTTTTAAAATCAACAAACCGGTTATTAAACGGTAAAACTCCCTTTTTATAATAATAATAATTGTAATATATATATTTATATTTTGTACAAATATAGTTATATAAAAATATAGTGTAAAATAAGCCGTCTCCCTGTGGAACGAATCAGACTTACTAAAAACTATACTACTATACGATTAGGTACACTGCCTATTGTATTGTAGCAAGGTTTAGGTATATCCCATTTGTAAATAGATAATTAAAACTTGTGTAAATTGTATCGTATTTCGTAATAAAAATATATAGTATTTTCGTACACCCCGCTGCACACATCAAGTTTTTGGCGCCGCTGCCGGGGACTCGGCGAAACGCTATATTTTTAATATATATTTATAAAAATATATTTATATTTAAGTTTGAGAAAAACAATATAAAAAAAAAACAACGCGTTTGAACCTGCAATTAAAATCTGAGTCTACATAACTCCGCGATCGCGAAGAAGAACACCTATAAATCCACGCGATCGCGGGACCAGGTCTGACAGGTCAAGCCTTTGCATTTATTACGAATTTAGGGTTAAATTTTTATATATTATTTATTATTTAGGGTTTAATTAAATAACATATATATTTCTAGTTTTAATATTTATTTTGTAATATTAAGTATAAATATTATTATTAATTATAAAATTAATACTTTTATAAAATAATAATATAAAAATAATATTTTTATAAAAATAAGTAATTTTATCATTTTTTGTTGTCTCTTTTTATAAATTGTATATTTTAAACATTTGTATATTTATCGTTCGTAATTAGTTTTATAATTCTAGATTTTTAGGCTTTGCCGTAAAATCCCTTAAGTGCTTTTCTTTAGATTAAGATTTAGGCGCTTTAGAATTTTGCGACGCAGTTTTTAGATTTTAGTGTCTAATTAAGTTATTGCCGTTTTGGATATAGAATTCCTTTAAGCTTTAATACCTTTAGGCGCAACTTTTTAGATTTAATTTTTAGACTTTTAAGTTTCGACGTTTTCCTTTCTTATTTTTATTTTTCGACGTTTTTCGACGCGCTTTTTCTTTTTCGTTTCTACGCGCTAGTTTTTAGGATGAAGATTTTTATTTTTAAATTTTTGACGAAAAATTGTAAGCGATTAAATTAATAGACACCAATTTTATGGTTCATAGTAATAGTTGGATTTGTTAGTGGCGAGTTGTGGGCTTCCGATTTAAAGGGTCCTGGCTACCTGCTGCATCTATTGGCTATTCGAAACGTGGGTAAAATCAGAAACGTCTATTAATTTAAAATTTAAGTAATAAGTGTAGTATGGAAAATCTCGAAAATATTTTGGAAACTCTTTATAACATACAAAATCAATACTCTCAAACGGGCGTTGATGATAATTCGTTCAATCAAACTTGGATCACGAATGACGAAACAATAACTGGTTGTGAAATCTGTGGATATTATCACTCAACATGGGAATGTTATTATTACGTTCCTATGGAAAATTACGCGCCCACGTAACCTGAATGGAATGATTATGAAGAATACAATTCAAATTGGGATTATTCCCAAGAATATATCCAAACTCAACAACCAGAAGACGAGGAAAATTACGTGTCTGAAAATTCTTTAGATTATATGAAAATCAAACTCAAAGAACTTGATGCTCAAAATGAAAAAATGAGAGAGTTTGTAAATAGGCAAGCTGAAACTCTATCAGACTACACACCTGTTGATCTGAGGAGTATTGTGCAAGAAAATATCATATCATCGAATTTCGATGAATTCGAGTGCTCCGAAATCACCAAATATCCCGATGATACTTTTTATTCAGCTTTACCAATTTCACAACATATCGACACATTAGCCTCTACCGACGAAATCATCGATCCATCAATGGATGAAGAAGAAGTAAGGGTGACAAATTGGTACTCTTGGGAAAACGATAACATTGAAAATTTTACCCCCGAGACCAAAATGGTGGGACCGATAAGTACCGTTAATGAAGAAGAATCTACTTCGATCCCGAAATTCACCATTCCACAAACTTCCAACCCAATATTCTCAATAGATGAGTCATCTACCGAGATGAACTACGAGCTGTAATAGATAATGACACCTCGGATTTCACGCAATTGGGTAATAGAGGTGAAACCTTTGATCCCGAGAATGAACGGAAGGAAATGTTAGGAATTGTGCACCCTATAATATGTATGTCGGTGTATATCGATCCATTTGACCAAGAACCAGAAAAGAGACATATTCATTTACTAAAAGCTACACTTAGAAAAGAATTAAGTAGTGACGATCGGGTGGGTCTAAACTTTAAACCCATTGATATATTATACACCACCCGAGATGTAAATAACTGGCTCACTATTTTAATTCTTGAAACTTATTCTACCGACTTCACATGTCGTCAGCTAAGTGTGGGGAAGTCTAACCTCACTTAACGTTAAATTAGGGGTTCAGGTTAGTGCATGAAATGTCCCGTTCTTATTGATTAAAAACGTTCCATATTAATTGATTTCGTTGCGAGGTTTTGACCTCTATATGAGACGTTTTTCAAAGACTGCATTCATTTTTAAAACAAACCATAACCTTTATTTCATAAATAAAGGTTTAAAAAGATTTACGTAGATTATCAAATAATGATAATCTAAAATATCCTGTTTACACACGACCATTACATAATGGTTTACAATACAAATATGTTACATCGAAATCAATTTCTTGAATGCAGTTTTTACACAATATCATACAAACATGAACTCCAAATCTTGTCCTTATTTCAGTATGCAACAGCGGAAGCTCTTAGTATTCACCTGAGAATAAACATGCTTTAAACATCAACAAAAATGTTGGTGAGTTATAGGTTTAACCTATATATATCAAATCGTAACAATAGACCACAAGATTTCATATTTCAATACACATCCCATACATAGAGATAAAAATCATTCATATGGTGAACACCTGGTAACCGACATTAACAAGATGCATATGTAAGAATATCCCCATCATTCCGGGACACCCTTCGGATATGATATAAATTTCGAAGTACTAAAGCATCCGGTACTTTGGATGGGGTTTGTTAGGCCCAATAGATCTATCTTTAGGATTCGCGTCAATTAGGGTGTCTGTTCCCTAATTCTTAGATTACCAGACTTAATAAAAAGGGGCATATTCGATTTCGATAATTCAACCATAGAATGTAGTTTCACGTACTTGTGTCTATTTTGTAAATCATTTATAAAACCTGCATGTATTCTCATCCCAAAAATATTAGATTTTAAAAGTGGGACTATAACTCACTTTCACATATTTTTACTTCGTTGGGAAGTAAGACTTGGCCACTGGTTGATTCACGAACCTATAACAATATATACATATATATCAAAGTATGTTCAAAATATATTTACAATACTTTTAATATATTTTGATGTTTTAAGTTTATTAAGTCAGCTGTCCTGGTTAGTAACCTACAACTAGTTGTCCACAGTTAGATGTACAGAAATAAATCGATAAATATTATCTTGAATCAATCCACGACCCAGTGTATACGTATCTCAGTATTGATCACAACTCAAACTATATATATTTTGGAATCAACCTCAACCCTGTATAGCTAACTCCAACATTCACATATAGAGTGTCTATGGTTGTTCCGAAATATATATAGATGTGTCGACATGATAGGTCAAAACATTGTATACGTGTCTATGGTATCTCAAGATTACATAATATACAATACAAGTTGATTAAGTTATGGTTGGAATAGATTTGTTACCAATTTTCACGTAGCTAAAATGAGAAAAATTATCCAATCTTGTTTTACCCATAACTTCTTCATTTTAAATCCGTTTTGAGTGAATCAAATTGCTATGATTTCATATTGAACTCTATTTTATGAATCTAAACAGAAAAAGTATAGGTTTATAGTCAGAAAAATAAGTTACAAGTCATTTTTGTAAAGGTAGTCATTTCAGTCGAAAGAACATCGTCTAGATGACCATTTTAGAAAACATAATTTCACTTTGAGTTTAACCATAATTTTTGGATGTAGTTTCTTGTTCATAATAAAAATCATTTTCCCAGAATAACAACTTTTAAATCAAAGTTTATCATAGTTTTTAATTAACTAACCCAAAACAGCCCGCGGTGTTACTACGACGGCGTAAATCCGGTTTTACGGTGTTTTTCGTGTTTCCAGGTTTTAAATCATTAAGTTAGCATATCATATAGATATAGAACATGTGTTTAGTTGATTTTAAAAGTCAAGTTAGAAGGATCAACTTTTATTTGCGAACAAGTTTAGAATTAACTAAACTATGTTCTAGTGATTACAAGTTTAAACCTTCGAATAAGATAGCTTTATATGTATGAATCGAATGATGTTATGAACATCATTACTACCTCAAGTTCCTTGGATAAAACTACTGGAAATGAAAAAAATAGATCTAGCTTCAAAGGATCCTTGGATGGCTTGAAAGTTCTTGAAGCAGAATCATGACACGAAAACAATTTCAAGTAAGATTTCCACTCGAAATAAGATTGTTATAGTTATAGAAATTGAATTAAAGTTTGAATATGATTATTACCTTGTATTAGAAAGATAACCTACTGTAAGTAACAAAGGTTTCTTGATCTTGGATGATTACTTGGAATGGATTTAGAAAACTTGGAAGTAAACTTGCAATCTTTTAAGTATTCTTGATTTTATGAAACTAGAACTTTTGGAATTTATGAAGAACACTTAGAACTTGAAGATAGAACTTGAGAGAGATCAATTAGATGAAGAAAATTGAAGAATGAAAGTGTTTGTAGGTGTTTTTGGTCATTGGTGTATGGATTAGATATAAAGGATATGTAATTTTGTTTTCATGTAAATAAGTCATGAATGATTACTCATATTTTTGTAATTTTATGAGATATTTCATGCTAGTTGCCAAATGATGGTTCCCACATGTTTTAGGTGACTCACATGGGCTGATAATAGCTGATCATTGGAGTGTATATATCAATAATACATACATCTAAAAGCTGTGTATTGTACGAGTACGAATACGGGTGCATGCGAGTAGAATTGTTGATGAAACTGAACGAGGATGTAATTGTAAGCATTTTTGTTAAGTAGAAGTATTTTGATAAGTATCTTGAAGTCTTTCAAAATTGTATGAATACATATTAAAACACTACATGTATATACATTTTAACTGAGTCGTTAAGTCATCGTTAGTCGTTACATGTAAATGTTGTTTTGAAACCTTTAGGTTAACGATCTTGTTAAATGTTGTTAACCTATTATTTATTATATCAAATGAGATATTAAATTGTTATATTATCATGATATTATGATATATAATATATCTTAGTATGATATATATACAGTTAAATGTCGTTACAACGATAATCGTTACATATATGTCTCGTTTCAAAATCATTAAGTTAGTAGTCTTATTTTTACATATGTAGTTCATTGTTAATACACTTAATGATATATTTACTTATCATTTAACATAATTAACCAAGTGTATCAATATCTTAATATGATTCATATGTACCTAGTAAGACGTTATAACGATAATCGTTATATATATCGTTTTCGAGTTTCTTAATTTAATAGTCTCATTTTTATGTATATAACTCATTGTTAAAATACCTAATGAGATACATACTTATAATAAAATCATGTTAACTATATATATAACCATATATATGTCATCGTATAGTTTTTACAAGTTTTAACGTTCGTGAATCACCGGTCAACTTGGGTGGTCATTTGTCTATATGAAACCTATTCCAATTAATCAAGTCTTAATAAGTTTGATTTCTTAACATGTTGGAAACACTTAATCATGTAAATATCAATTTCATTTAATATATATAAACATGGAAAAGTTCTGGTCACTACAGTACCTACCCGTTAAATAAATTTCGTCCCGAAATTTTAAGATGTTGAAAGTGTTGACGAATCTTCTAGAAATAGATGCGGGTATTTCTTCTTCATCTGACCTTCATGCTCCCAGGTGAACTCGAGTCCTCTACAAGCATTCCATCAAACCATAACAATCGGTATCTTGTTTTGTTTAAGTCTCTTAACATCACGATCCATTATTTCGACGGGTTCTTCAATGAATTGAAGTTTTTCATTGATTTGGATTTCGTCCAACGGAATAGTGAGATCTTCTTTAGCAAAACATTTCTTCAAATTTGAGACGTGGAAAGTGTTATGTACAGCCGCGAGTTGTTGAGGTAGCTCCAGTTGGTAAGCTACTGGTCCGACACGATCTATAATCTTGAATGGTCCAATGTACCTTGGATTTAGTTTCCCCCGTTTACCAAATCGAACAACGCCTTTCCAAGGTGAAACCTTAAGCATGACCATTTCTCCAATTTCAAACTCTATATCTTTTCTTTTACTGTCCGCGTAGCTCTTTTGTCGACTCTGGGCGGTTTTCAATCTTTGTTGAATTTGGATGATTTTCTCGGTAGTTTCTTGTATTATCTCTGGACCCGTAATCTGTCTATCCCCCACTTCACTCCAACAAATCAGAGACCTGCACTTTCTACCATAAAGTGCTTCAAACGGTGCCATCTCAATGCTTGAATGGTAGCTGTTGTTGTAGGAAAATTCTGCTAACGGTAGATGTCGATCCCAACTATTTCCGAAATCAATAACACAAGCTCGTAGCATGTCTTCAAATGTTTGTATCGTCCTTTCGCTCTGCCCATCAGTTTGTGGATGATAGGCAGTACTCATGTCTAGACGAGTTCCCAATGCTTGCTGTAATGTCTGCCAGAATCTTGAAATAAATCTGCCATCCCTATCAGAGATAATAGAGATTGGTATTCCATGTCTGGAGACGACTTCCTTCAAATACAGTCGTGCTAACTTCTCCATCTTGTCATCTTCTCTTATTGGCAGGAAGTGTGCTGACTTGGTGAGACGATCAACTATTACCCAAATAGTATCATAACCACTTGCAGTCCTTGGCAATTTAGTAATGAAATCTATGGTAATATTTTCCCATTTCCATTCCGGGATTTCAGGTTGTTGTAGTAGACCTGATGGTTTCTGATGTTCAGCTTTGACCTTAGAACACGTCAAACATTCTCCTACATATTTAGCAATATCAGCTTTCATACCTGGCCACCAAAAATGTTTCTTAAGATCCTTGTACATCTTCCCCGTTCCAGGATGTATTGATTATCTGGTTTTATGAGCTTCTCTAAGTACCATTTCTCTCATATCTCCAAATTTTGGTACCCAAATTCTTTCAGCCCTATACCGGGTTCCGTCTTCCCGAATATTAAGATGCTTCTCCGATCCTTTGGGTATTTCATCCTTTAAATTTTCCTCTTTTAAAACTCCTTGTTGCGCCTCCTTTATTTGAGTAGTAAGGTTAGTGTGAATCATTATATTCATAGATTTTACTCGAATGGGTTCTCTGTCCTTTCTGCTCAAGACGTCGGCTACCACATTTGCCTTCCCCGGGTGGTAACGAATCTCAAAGTCGTAATCATTCAACAATTCAATCCACCTACGCTGCCTCATATTCAGTTGTTTCTGATTAAATATGTGTTGAAGACTTTTGTGGTCGGTATATAAAATACTTTTGACCCCATATAAGTATTGCCTCTAAGTCTTTAATGCAAAAACAACCGCGCCTAATTCCAAATCATGCGTCGTATAATATTGCTCGTGAATCTTCAATTGTCTAGACGCATAAGCAATCACCTTCGTTCGTTGCATTAATACACAACCGAGACCTTGCTTTGAGCGTCACAATAAATCACAAAATCATCATTCCCTTCAGGCAATGACAATATAGGTGCCGTAGTTAGCTTTTTCTTCAATAATTGAAATGCCTTCTCTTGTTCATCCTTCCATTCAAATTTCTTCCCTTTATGCGTTAATGCAGTCAAGGGTTTTGCTATTTTGGAGAAATCTTGGATGAATCTTCTGTAGTAACTAGCCAATCCTAAAAATTGACGTATATGCTTCGGAGTTTTTGGGGTTTCCCACTTTTCAACGATTTCGATCTTTGCCGGGTCCACCTGGATACCTTCTTTGTTCACTATGTGACCGAGGAATTGAACTTCTTCCAACCAAAATGCACACTTTGAAAACTTAGCGTACAGTTTTTCTTTCCTCAATACTTCTAGCACTTTTCTCAAATGTTCTTCGTGCTCTTGATCATTCTTTGAGTAAATAAGTATGTCATCGATGAAAACAATGACAAACTTGTCAATATATGGCCCACACACTCGGTTCATAAGGTCCATGAACATAGCTGGTGCGTTAGTCAATCCAAACAGCATAACCATAAACTCGTAATGACCATAACGCGTCCTAAAAGCAGTTTTTGGAATATCATCCTCCTTTACTCGCATTTGATGATATCCAGAACGTAAATTGATCTTCGAATAAACCGACGAGCCTTGTAGTTGATCAAATAAGTCGTCAATTCTCGGCAATGGATAACGGTTTTTGATGGTAAGTTTGTTCAACTCTCTGTAGTCAATACACAACCTAAATGTACCATCCTTCTTCTTGACAAACAAAACAGGAGCTCCCCATGGTGATGTGCTTGGTCGAATGAAACCACGTTCTAATAGTTCTTGCAGTTGGCTTTGCAGTTCTTTCATCTCACTGGGTGCGAGTCTATAAGGAGCACGAGCTATTGGTGCAACTCCTGGTACAAGATCTATTTGAAATTCAACAGATCGATGTGGAGGTAGTCCCGGTAATTCTTTCGGAAATACATCGGGAAATTATTTGCAACGGGAACATCATTGATGCTCTTTTCTTCGGTTTGTACTTTCTCGACGTGTGCTGGAATAGCATAGCAACCTTTTCTTATTAGTTTTTGTGCCTTCAAATTACTAATAAGATGTAGCTTCATGTTGCCCTTTTCTCCGTACACCATTAAGGGTTCTCCTTCTTCTCGTACAATGCAAATTGCATTTTTATAACATACGATCTCTGCTTTCACCTTCTTCAGCCAGTCCATGCCAACTATTACATCAAAACTCCCTAACTCTACTGGTATCAAATCAATCTTAAATATTTCGCTACCCAGTTTAATTTCTCGATTCCGGCATATATTATCTGCTGAAATTAATTTACCGTTTGCTAATTTGAGTAAAAATTTACTATCCAATGGCGTCAATGGACAACTTAATTTAGCACAAAAATCTCTACTCATATAGCTTCTATCCGCACCCGAATCAAATAAAACGTAAGCAGATTTATTGTCAATAAGAAACGTACCCGTAACAAGCTCCGGGTCTTCCTGTGCCTCTGCCGCATTAATATTGAAAACTCTTCCGCGGCCTTGTCCATTCGTGTTCTCCTGGTTCGGGCAATTTCTAATAATGTGGCCCAGTTTTCCACATTTATAACAAACTACATTAGCATAACTTGCTCCGACACTACTTGCTCCGACATTACTCGTTCCGACACCATTTGTTCCTTTCGTTCTGTTAACCCCTGGTCCGTAGACCTCACACTTCGCCACGCTATGACCATTTATTTTACACTTGTTGCAAAATTTGGTGCAGAACCCCGAGTGATACTTTTCACACCATACCTGCTTCTGATTGTTGTTGTTGTTGCGGTTGTTATTGTTGTTGGGATGATTGTTGTAGTTGCTGTTGTTGTTATTGTTTTTGTTGTTGGGCCGTTTGTTGTAGTTGTGATTGATGTTACGATTGTTGGGATAATTGTTGCGATTATTATTGTAATTGCTGTTGTTGTTGTATTAGTGATTCTTATCACCGTTTTCCTCTCACTTTCTTTTGACTTGCTTCACATTGGCCTCTTCAGCCGTCTGTTCTTTAATTCTTTCCTTAATCTGGTTCACTAGTTTGTGAGCCATTCTACATGCCTGTTGTATGGAGGTGGGCTCGTGTGAACTTATATCTTCTTGGATTCTTTCCGGTAATCCTTTCACAAACGCGTCGATCTTCTCGTCCTCATCTTCGAACGCTCCCAGACACAATAGGCACAATTCTGTGAATCGTCTTTCGTACGTGGTAATATCAAATCCTTGGGTTCGTAACCCTCTAAGTTCTGTCTTGAGCTTATTGACCTCGGTTCTGGGACGGTACTTCTCGTTCATCAAGTGCTTGAATGCTGACCACGGTAGTGCGTAAGCATCATCTTGTCCCACTTGCTCTAGATAGGTATTCCACCATGTTAACGCCGAACCTATGAAGGTATGCGTAGCGTACTTCACTTTGTCCTCTTCAGTACACTTACTTATGGAAAACACCGATTCGACCTTCTCGGTCCACCGTTTTAATCCGATTGGTCCTTCGGTTCCATCAAATTCCAAAGGTTTGCAGGCAGTGAATTCTTTGTAGGTGCATCCTACACGATTTCCTGTACTGCTAGATCCAAGGTTATTGTTGGTATGTAGCGTAGCCTGTACTGCGGCTATGTTTGAAGCTAGAAAAGTACGGAATTCCTCTTCATTCATATTCACGGTGTGTCGAGTAGTCGGTGCCATTTCCTTCAAAATAGTTAAATGGAACAAGTTAATCATACAAAATATTAAGAGTAGTTAATAGTATTTCGTTGCATAATATGAACTCATTTATAAAAGCTTTTTCTTCATATTAGCGTTTTATAAGTTTAAAATAGGGTAGTACCTACCCGTTAAGTTCATACTTAGTAGCTAATATACAATTCAACTACTACAATTCTATATGAAAA
Source organism: Rutidosis leptorrhynchoides (assembly GCF_046630445.1). Lineage (NCBI taxonomy): Eukaryota > Viridiplantae > Streptophyta > Magnoliopsida > Asterales > Asteraceae > Rutidosis > Rutidosis leptorrhynchoides. The sequence continues at coordinate 175,537,070 of NC_092333.1, forward strand.
ACTGATTATAATAATATTTCACGTTCAAACTTTTATACAATATTTTACAAACTTACAATACCGCTTATTTTACATAAAGCATGAAATATAGCACACAATAACTTTGATACAAGATAGTTGTGAAGATAATTCTAGCTAGTACACAAGTCGTTCAGCAAAGGCAATAAAGACACGTAATTCATACGTCCAGAAACAAGTCATGCATTCTGGTCTTACTAGGACTACTTCCCATCCTTGGTCTTGTGGAACATAACCGTTATGGCCGTTGATAAGACAGCGTGTTGTAACGTCGTCAAAGGGACGAGGGTTACGTAATGACCAACAGTCTCGTAATAACCTAAAAACCTCATTTCTTACCCCAATTACCGACTCCGTCACTTGTGGGAATGTTTTGTTTAATAGTTGTAGCCCGATATTCTTTTTCTCACTTTGGTGAGAATCGAACATTACTAACCCGTAAGCATAGCATGCTTCTTTATGTTGCATGTTAGCCGCTTTTTCTAAATCATGAAGTCCTATATTCGGATACAATGAGTCAAAATAATTTCTTAACCCGTTGCGTAAAATAGCATTTGGGTTCCCCGCAATATATGCGTCAAAGTAAACACATCGTAACTTATGGGTTTCCTTATGTGATATCCCCCATCTTTCAAACGAAAGTCTCTTATAAACCAAGACATTCTTGGAACGTTCTTCGAATGTCTTACAAACTGATCTCGCCTTAAATAGTTGTGCCGAGGAATTCTGACCTACTCTAGACAAGATTTCATCAATCATGTCTCCGGGTAGGTCTCTTAAAATATTGGGTTGTCTATCCATTTTGTGTTTTTATACTGAAAAAATAGACAAGAGTTAGATTCATAAAAAAAATACTTATTAATACAAGCAATTTTTACACATATCATAAAGCATAAGCACACTATATTACATATATTACACCACACGAATACAACTATCTTATTCTGACTCGCTCGTTTCTTCTTCTTCGGTTTTGGTTCGTTTTGCCAAGTTTCTAGGGATATATGATGTTTCCCTAATACGAGCTGTCGTTTTCCACAACGGTTTAGAAAAACCTGGTGGTTTGGAGGTTCCCGGGTCATTGTTATAACTTAAGGGCTTCGGGGGTTGACGATACATATAAAGTTCATCGGGGTTGGAATTAGATTTCTCTATTTTTATGCCCTTTTCCTTATTATTTTCTTTTGCCTTTTTAAATTCAGTTGGGGTAATTTCTATAACATCATCGGAATTCTCGTCGGAATCCGATTCATCGGAGAATTGGTAATCCTCCCAATATTTTGATTCCTTGGCGAAAACACCATTGACCATAATTAACCTTGGTCGGTTGGTTGAGGATTTTCTTTTACTTAACCGTTTTATTATTTCCCCCATCGGTTCTATTTCCTCCTCCGGTTCCTCCTCTTCCGGTTCTGATTCTTCTTCCTGTTCTGATTCTTCTTCCGGTTCTTCTTCAGGAACTTGTGAATCAGTCCAATATATATTCGACTCTTCGTTATTATTAGGTGAGTCAATGGGATTTGTGCTAGAGGTAGACATCTATCACACAATATCAAACATGTTAAGAGATTAATATATCACATAATATATACATGTTAATAATATATAGTTTCCAACAAAAATGTTAAGCAATCATTTTTAAAGAAAACACGGTCGAAGTCCAGACTCACTAATGCATCCTAACAAACTCAATAAGACACACTAATGCAAATTTTCTGGTTCTCTAAGACCAACGCTCGGATACCAACTGATATGTCCCGTTCTTATTGATTAAAAATGTTCCATATTAATTGATTTCGTTGCGAGGTTTTGACCTCTATATGAGACGTTTTTCAAAGACTGCATTCATTTTTAAAACAAACCATAACCTTTATTTCATAAATAAAGGTTTAAAAAGCTTTACGTAGATTATCAAATAATGATAATCTAAAATATCCTGTTTACACACGACCATTACATAATGGTTTACAATACAAATATGTTACATCGAAATCAGTTTCTTGAATGCAGTTTTTACACAATATCATACAAACATGGACTCCAAATCTTATCCTTATTTTAGTATACAACAGCGGAAGCTCTTAGTATTCACCTGAGAATAAACATGCTTTAAACGTCAACAAAAATGTTGGTGAGTTATAGGTTTAACCTATATATATCAAATCGTAACAATAGACCACAAGATTTCATATTTCAATACACATCCCATACATAGAGAAAAAAATCATTCATATGGTGAACACCTGGTAACCGACATTAACAAGATGCATATGTAAGAATATCCCCATCATTCCGGGACACCCTTCGAATATGATATAAATTTTGAAGTACTAAAGCATCCGGTACTTTGGATGGGGTTTGTTAGGCCCAATAGATCTATCTTTAGGATTCACGTCAATTAGGGTGTCTGTTCCCTAATTCTTAGATTAACAGACTTAATAAAAAGGGACATATTCGATTTCGATAATTCAACCATAGAATGTAGTTTCACGTACTTGTGTCTATTTTGTAAATCATTTATAAAACCTGCATGTATTCTCATCCCAAAAATATTAGATTTTAAAAGTGGGACTATAACTCACTTTCACAGATTTTTACTTCGTCGGGAAGTAAGACTTGGCCACTGGTTGATTCATGAACCTATAACAATATATACATATATATCAAAGTATGTTCAAAATATATTTACAATACTTTTAATATATTTTGATATTTTAAGTTTATTAAGTCAGCTGTCCTCATTAGTAACCTACAACTAGTTGTCCACCGTTAGATGTACAGAAATAAATCAATAAATATTATCCTGAATCAATCCACAACCCAGTGTATACGTATCTCAGTATTGATCACAACTCAAACTATATATATTTTGGAATCAACCTCAACCCTGTATAGCTAACTCCAACATTCACATATAGAGTGTCTATGGTTGTTCCGAAATATATATAGATGTGTCGACATGATAGGTCAAAACATTGTATACGTGTCTATGGTATCTCAAAATTACATAATATACAATACAAGTTGATTAAGTTATGGTTGGAATAGATTTGTTACCAATTTTCACGTAGCAAAAATGAGAAAAATTATCCAATCTTGTTTTACCCATAACTTCTTCATTTTAAATCCGTTTTGAGTGAATCAAATTTCTATGGTTTGATATTGAACTCTATTTTATGAATCTAAATAGAAAAAGTATAGGTTTATAGTCAGAAAAATAAGTTACAAGTCGTTTTTGTAAAGGTAGTCATTTCAGTCGAAAGAACGACGTCTAGATGACCATTTTAGAAAACATACTTCCACTTTGAGTTTAACCATAATTTTTGGATATAGTTTTATGTTCATAATAAAAATCATTTTCCCAGAATAACAACTTTTAAATCAAAGTTTATCATAGTTTTTAATTAACTAACCCAAAACAGCCCGCGGTGTTACTACGACGGCGTAAATCCGGTTTTACGGTATTTTTCGTGTTTCCAGGTTTTAAATCATTAAGTTAGCATATCATATAGATATAAAACATGTGTTTAGTTGATTTTAAAACTCAAGTTATAAGGATTAACATTTATTTGCGAACAAGTTTAGAATTAACTAAACTATGTTCTAGTGATTACAAGTTTAAACCTTCGAATAAGATAGCTTTATATGTATGAATCGAATGATGTTATGAACATCATTACTACCTCAAGTTCCTTGGATAAACCTACTGGAAATGAGAAAAATAGATCTAGCTTCAAAGGATCCTTGGATGGCTTGAAAGTTCTTGAAGCAGAATCATGACACGAAAACAATTTCAAGTAAGATTTCCACTCGAAATAAGATTGTTATAGTTATAGAAATTGAATTAAAGTTTGAATATGATTATTACCTTGTATTAGAAAGATAACCTACTGTAAGTAACAAAGGTTTCTTGATCTTGGATGATTACTTGGAATGGATTTAGAAAACTTGGAAGTAAACTTGCAATCTTTTAAGTATTCTTGATTTTATGAAACTAGAACTTTTGGAATTTATGAAGAACACTTAGAACTTGAAGATAGAACTTGAGAGAGATCAATTAGATGAAGAAAATTGAAGAATGAAAGTGTTTGTAGGTGTTTTTGGTCATTGGTGTATGGATTAGATATAAAGGATATGTAATTTTGTTTTCATGTAAATAAGTCATGAATGATTACTCATATTTTTGTAATTTTATGAGATATTTCATGCTAGTTGCCAAATGATGGTTCCCACATGTGTTAGGTGACTCACATGGGCTGCTAAGAGCTGATCATTGGAGTGTATATACCAATAGTACATACATCTAAAAGCTGTGTATTGTACGAGTACGAATACGGGTGCATACGAGTAGAATTGTTGATGAAACTGAACGAGGATGTAATTGTAAGCATTTTTGTTAAGTAGAAGTATTTTGATAAGTGTCTTGAAGTCTTTCAAAAGTGTATGAATACATATTACAACACTACATGTATATACATTTTAACTGAGTCGTTAAGTCATCGTTAGTCGTTACATGTAAATGTTGTTTTGAAACCTTTAGGTTAACGATCTTGTTAAATGTTGTTAACCTATTGTTTATTATATCAAATGAGATATTAAATTGTTATACTATCATGATATTATGATATATAATATATCTTAGTATGATATATATACAGTTAAATGTCGTTACAACGATAATCGTTACATATATGTCTCGTTTCGAAATCATTAAGTTAGTAGTCTTATTTTTACATATGTAGTTCATTGTTAATACACTTAATGATATATTTACTTATCATTTAACATAATTAACCAAGTGTATCAATATCTTAATATGATTCATATGTACCTAGTAAGACGTTATAATGATAATCGTTATATATATCGTTTTCGAGTTTCTTAATTTAATAGTCTCATTTTTATGTGTATAACTCATTGTTAAAATACCTAATGAGATACATACTTATAATAAAATCATGTTAACTATATATATAACCATATATATGTCATCGTATAGTTTTTACAAGTTTTAACGTTCGTGAATCACCGGTCAACTTGGGTGGTCATTTGTCTATATGAAACCTATTCCAATTAATCAAGTCTTAATAAGTTTGATTGCTTAACATGTTGGAAACACTTAATCATGTAAATATCAATTTCATTTAATATATATAAACATGGAAAATTTCGGGTCACTACAGTGCATAACTCGTTAATAAAAATGCACGATTAGGGTAAAAGACGCATTTCCAAATATTAGTAAACAGTTCAGAAAAGCAGCCGTTTTTGAAGAAAAACATGTGTGATAAAACAAGAAGGAATGAACGATGAGGTGCACCATCTATCATTCGACGAGCTTTGAAATTACAAACTGGGTATTCTTAATCACTTTTCTACACTAATCACCCTCATGAATTTATAATTATAGTCTGATTTTATGCAAATGAGGGCATTGCATAATCTCAAGTGTGGAGAAGGGTTATAAATTCTCTCGGTTTGTACTTGGTTTATTTTCTAAATTTTATGAAAATTTGAAAAATTTTCAACTAAATGAATTCAAAATCATGTTTATACATATTTATGAACGATAAAACTAGGTGTTAATGCCTAAATTATCATTACCTCGAAAAGGACATAAATTGAAAAACAACTAAAACGCTTGAATTTATTTATTAAGATATAAAAAGACGCATGAAAAAAGCCAAGTGTGGGGAGAATGTACCAAGTTATTCAATTAAAAACTATCTATCACATGTTTCTGTAAAGTTTATTGCAGGCGCTTTTGTTTTGGACTAAATTAACTGTTTTACCCGGTTTACTGTAATATATTTGAAAGAGAGATGGATCTACACGATGAATCCATTTCATCATTAAAAGGAAGTAAAGTCTTCCTAAAAAGACACGCTCTTCTTGATTTAGGTCAAAAAGTTGTCGTCCAGACCAGCTGTAGGTTGACGAAAAATCTAGAAAAGTCATCACTAAAATTAGCAGGAAATCCACGAACCTCAGCATCAAACAGGGTCGCCAAGTAGTCAGACTTGTCCTAACCATGAGAGGATCTGTCTCGTAAAATGGGGAGGGCGCTGTGCAAATTAGCTTGATAAGACTAATGAATCAGACCCCCAGAAAGGATAATCTCCTAAAAGATTAAAAATTAGCTTTTAAGCCGGATATTACTCAATCCTTGAGATTGACCTTAAAGATTGAGAATTACAAACTCATGGAATTCGATGATATCTAAACTCGAGCTTGAACGAGAAAATATTTTGATCAAATTAAAACCGATTTGTTTTCTGAAAACCTATTTTCAATGCGTTCATTATCATTGAACGTAAAATCCAAAGAATTCACCGGAATTCATTAGGTCACCAGAACCAAATCGGGTGTCAACCGTAAGAACGGTGGTTGTATAGCATGGTCAGAGATAGGACCTTGTGCCAGACCGAAAAATCATAGGGTGATCTTTACTATTGCTCCTACAAAGGATAGTAACTGCATCCAACACATTTTAGACCATGAACAAATGCATGTCATTAGACATTGCCTTAACAGTATCTTGTTCATCGCTTTCCTTTACAACCGGTAGTTTGCCGAAAAGTAATATACGGAACAAGTAAACTGGATGTGTGCTTTCCGATACAGGGATAGCAGTGGATTACACGAACCTAAAAGTTTTTAGACAAAATATTGATCCACAAATATATTTTGCAACACCGATGGTGGGTCAAATCAGAAAACTTATCTAGGATAAAAGCTAGAATGAATTTTCAAAAGATCAAATGTTTTCATAAAGATCTAATTTCCTTAAAGGATCTAAATTTTCATAGTCATGGGGACTGTAAACCACATCGTTACTATCATTGTTTATACCGCCGTATCAAAATCACTGATGTATAAAGTGTGAGAATAAAAAAAGTGATTCTAGTGAAGTGTGATTTAATTTCAAGTTCTGTATTGCTTGAGGACAAGCAACGTTCAAGTGTGGGGATATTTGATAGGCTCCAAATGAACATATATTTAGTAGCAATATCCTTCCAATATGTAAAGCTTTTAGTTGCAATTGTTCTATTTTTATGTAATATTCGTTTAAATAAATAGGTGCGAAGACAAAAGGTGAAAACGACGATTTGAAGACGCAAACGTCCAAAAAACTCAAATGTACAAGATACAATTCAAGTGGTTCAAATTATAGATGAGAAACGTCTAAAAATTACAAGAGTACAAGCCGCGAAACGCAAAGTACAAGATATCTTTGCGTACGAAAGGACGTTCGAAAATCCGGAACCTGGACATAAACCGGGACATTAACGGGGAGGTACTATAACAACCCTCATTTTTCCCTTCTGAATTTACCAAGTTGTCCTTAGGGTTTCAATGTCATATTCTGTGCATCATCATTAAGGTTGTTATCCATTTCGACAAACGAACATTTATACTTTCATTAAATGATCGTAATAATTATAAAAACCCTAATATGATATAAAACCCTAAACCTAACCTTACCTATTAACTACGAAACCCTAATACAATTTAATATTAAATAATAAACCTAACCCTATACATTAAATACTAAACCCTAATCATAGTTAATATTGAATATTAAACCCTAACTCTAATACAAAATAAATAATATGTCATAAATAAAATGTCATAAATAAAATGTTACAATATTTAGAAGATTCAAACCTATAAGAATTAATATAAGAACTAATAAGAATCAAATTAAACTAATAAAGGCTAGGGACAAATAATTTAAATAAATGTAACCCTAATACTACATTAATAATATAAACTAAATGTAATAATATTAAATGGTGACATTTATAAAATTAAAAACTAAATGGAACCAAATAAAATTTATAAAAGTTAGGGGGTTAATAATTAAATAAAATGTAATTAAAATAAATATAACCTTGATATTAATAATAATTATGAAAAAAAAAAAAATATATATATATATATATATATATATATATATATATATATATATATATATATATATATATATATATATATATATATATATATATATATATATATATATATATATAAACTACTTAATGAGTAATGCCGTATAAAATAAATAAATAAATAAATATAATGTATCAATAAAATCGGCTGTAGAGATTTACAAGAAATTAATAACTTGATCACTAAGTTTTTGCTTAATCCTAGTTTAACTCTAATTCCTTCCTTGATCTCCAAGTAGTTTAATGCAATTAGGAAACCCATCAAACCTATAAATACCCTCAAGATTTCCCCTACGTACACCATAAAAATAAACCCTATAATCTTGCAAATTAGTTGACTAAAAATAGCTGCAGTTTCCCTTCTTTTAGTCGATTGAAAAGAGGTCTCAAAAACCCTCCTGTATTCGTAAATCATCACCTCCAAGCAAGCCGGCAATCTCCTTCAACTCAGCCCTCCAAAACCTGCTGTTTAGTCGACTATAAACCCATCAAAACAACCTCCTGCACCGACTAAAAACCACCACAAAACCTGCTGCAATTTGACTATTGGTTGCTGCTGATTCATCCTTCTATTTCGTCCAAAGCAACCCAGGAAAAATCGAGTAAGTCTACTTCTGTTTCTACTGTAAGTCGACCACCATAACAACCCTTTAACCTCTTGTTTTCTTGCTACGCTTGAATTCACAGCAATCCTTTTGTTTCCTGCTAGAGTCGCCATTAAAACAGACCCATAAAGCTTGACTCGTTTGGTCTTATGTTGATGCTGTGCTGCTGGTTTCTGTCGTGACCATTCAGACCCAAACAGACCTCTTTTGGGTCGTGATCCCTTGCTGTTGCTACTGCATCTGTTTTCTATTTTTCTGCCTAGCGAATCATCATAAATCTTTGGTCTCAAAACTTGCTTAAGGTAGTCTTAAACCCTAGTTAACTTTGTTCTTTATTTGGTTACATATAAGTATATTGATAAGTGTTATGTAAAGTATAATGATTAATTATAATGAGTAATGGTAAAGATTATGATCAAGTATTATAAATAATTGTTAATAAGAAGATTATAAATTTATGTGTTAAAAGATGGTTATAAATAAGGATTTCAAGTTCATTAATAAGTTTGTAATTAAAAGAAATTAAGTTATGTATATGAAAGAGATTAAAAGTGTTATGATTGTGAAGTATTAGTAAATTGGTAATTAATAAGTATAAGGTTATGATCATGAACTAGTTGTGAATGTGATTAATAAGATTATACATTAAAAGTATTAGATTAAGTTATGTTAAAAGTTTATGATAAGATATGGTTAATATGGTTTATGACTATGAATAAGATAAAGATGATAATAGTTGTAAGATTATGGTTATTAGTAGTATAGGTAATGGTGATGATAAAAAGGTATGAACTAGTTAATATGATTAAGGTTAAAAAGATTGATAAACGGTGGTTAATGAGATTATGTTTATGATTAATAGGGATAGGTATTTTGAATATGAATTGATTAAGATAAATGTGATGAGGTATACATGTTGGAAAAAGTATTATGTAATGGTAGAAGTTAGGATTAATAAGGTTAAGAATTATGATGAAACCAGTTCATGATTAGGAATAGTTGTTTAATAAAAGGTTATGATTTTATGTTAATGATTAATAAGTTATTAGGTTTTGATTATGATAAAAAGCTATGATTTTATAATTAGTAGTGATAACTATATACATGCATGCATGCATGCGTACGTATGTATGTATATGTACGTGTGTATTATGTATGAGTGTGTATTGTGTAAGTATATAGGGTTAGTAAGTGTAAGAAGAAAAGTAATAAGTATATATATGTACCACCTCTACACTAATGTATATATATAACACTTACATATAGCTATAAACACATACATGTATAATAATAATAAATAAAGAATATATATATATATATATATATATATATATATATATATATATATACGTATTTATATGTATCACCCTTGACTTAAGATATATGTAACACATACACGTGATATATATATATATATATATATATATATATATATATATATATATATATATATATATATATATATATATATATATATATATATATATATATATATATATATATATATATATATATATATATATATATATCACATAGTTATAAATGTGTATATGTATGAAAATAAATAAGGGATATATATCACATAGGTGTATATTTATCAATGAGATTACTTAACAATTGACTAATTATAGAATAATACTATTATTATTATAACCTATACACCTAATTATATAGTAACACTTAATAACACTAAGTATATTATCACTCATATGAATATAACTTTCTAAAAATATAGTTTACTATATTAATAAACAAAATTTATGTCTATTAGACATTAACTAATCAAACATAATATCTCTAGGCTGAGATCTCCGTGTTCAACACTCCGATCATATAACTTGCGTGGAATATCTATCTGCTATTAAGGTGAACTTCATAGCCCCTCTTTTTACTATTTCTTAACTATTTTATAACTTTGGGGTGAGACACATACTTGCTTTTAAACTGTTTTACGCTTAGACACGAGTACTCAAACTTTATTTTAATTAGTTCAAACTGTTGATAACATGCTTTGTGTAACAACCCAACCCGATAACCGACCATAAACAGTCCCAAAAAAAAAATTAAAAGCTGCTGGACAGGGTAGTGCGCGGCGCGCATCCCCTGTAGTGCGCGGCGCGCACAGAGCACTCCAGCTTCTGTCCGAACTGTTTTTAACACACAAAAAGATGGACCACTTCCCGACATTTTTAGACCGAACGCTTTTCACAACAAACTTATATATGTAAAACTAACACGAATCAAACATAAAAATGATGTTTTACAAGCGGGGCCCACACGACCCAAAATACAAGTTTAATACAAGTTTAGAGTTTCGACCACCAAAAAGTTTAAGTTCCAAACTACCAATGAGCATGGCATTTGGGATTAAACAACCCAACTACCGGTCAAACTCCAAGAGCTACTAAAGCCAAAAGCGTCCCCTAGCATCAAGCGGGATCTTTAGTCCAATACGATGCCCTTACCCTTGTCCAAAACCGAACCTATAAAATGGTAAACAACGAGAGGGTAAGCAAAGCTTAGTGAATGCAATAATTATACGAATACATATATAATTATACCTACTTGCATACACTTACATAAACCGCAAACATGCTAGCAACACAATTAGCTTATCGTCACGTTAACAAGCTATAATCTCCAATACCACAAGCTAGCAACAACCGCATAATAATATAACTCGAAATGATATAAAATGCTTACAACACAAGTAACCATGGTCGACCAATAGTACAAGGGAACGGCGCTCGCGAAAACGCCATCGCTGTTCATAACATCCATTAGGGCACTTAACACCTCGCACCACTAACCCCTAGGGTGGCACCTTAACACCTCGGCACATCACCCCGAGTGGCATCTTAACACCTCGATGCAACACTCATTATTTTACGGAGTGGTGTCTTAACACCTCGACACTACACTCCTAGGTGGCATCTTAACACCTCGATGCTACACCCGAGGGGCATCTTAACACCTCGATGCTACACCCTTCACGTGAAACGTGGTGTCTTAACACCTCGACACTACACCTTTCACGCTACAATAAATAGATACATTATATACATACGCATATAATTATTCCACTCACCTTAACAATTAGATGACGATTTCAACCTCCACAAGCTTCAAAGAAAAGTACCTAATATAATAAGTACTTGATCAACACACAAGCTAAGTGGACTCAATACTAACACTTACACATGAGCATTTAATGACTTAATGTATTAAATCGCCCATTTATACTAAAACCGCCCAATTAAAGTCAAGACCACCACTAATCACTTAAAAGCTAGTGATTAAGGTCCAACAACACCAACTAATACATAATTAGGGAAATTCATACCCATCTTTCCAAACTAGGTCAATTTATTACCCAAATAACCATTTTAAGACAACACACCCATTTCGGGTCATCCACTAACTAACCAACACCCATTTACTAAATAACTAGGTGTGTTAGCAATTAACTCACCAATTAGGGTTCATAAACATCATTTAATACTTTGAAACCCTAGACTAGTCACCAATTAGTATTCAAGACTCAATTTTACCCAAGAACACCCAAAATCACCATTAATGGGTTTTGTGTTCATTATTTACTCAAACCCTAACCCTTACACTAAATCAAAGTAAGGAAAATAAAATTAGAACATACCACAACTACCACAACGAAGCTAGAGATAAGATGAATGACTTTAATGCTTGAACTTTAACCCAAAACAAGCTCCTTCCTCTTGGATTTAAGCTTTCTCTCTCAAAAATCACAATCTCTCTCTAGAATTAAAGTTAAAGTGATAAGGTTGTTGATAATGGAGTAATGGTGCTCCACAAACTGACCTATCTGTGTTTAACCCATCCATAAGTGAATTTACCAAAATGCCCATCAAAATAACTGATTTAAAAAGATGGAACCCGGCTACAGTAAGGGTGCGCGGCGCGCTCCCTTTAGTGTGCGCGGCGCGCACTAGGCTCAGCTCACTCAGTGACTTCTGTTTAACTGCACAACATCACCCACACTCTAAGTAACATATTTACACTGCTGTACAAACTGATTAGGGTCTTACACTTTGATTCATGCTAAATCCCTACATGATATCGTTAATTGATACATATAAAGGCAAGCTTAGTTATTGTGAATAGCGCTATGGAGAGTGATGTCTCTATCCGGATGACCGTTGGTCAATGGATACATAATAATGATACACGACACGAACGTGATGTGGTTAGGGTAACTTATGGTTAGTATCGATATCATATACACCAGCACTACTACCGAACTGATTAAACATTATAATTAAATCTTGTGGTCTAAAAACTTGGTTATTATTGATAAACCTATGTTGTTCACTCAACCATTTTTGGTTGACACTTTAAGCATGTTTTGTCTCAGGTGAAGATTGCTAAAGATTAGTTGCTATTTTGACTTTGCTGCTTTTGGAGTCCGCATTTATACATTCATATTATTGCATTAAAACATTTAAGTTCAATTGTAATGACATTACTTTCCGCTGCTTTAAATATATTAGTTTATACTAAAAACGTCTCATATAGAGTCGTTCTCGTTTATACATACTTGTGTTATGGTATTGTGAAGTCATAATTCCCCGGCCCTATTTGGGGGTATGACATCAAAATAAATCTTTTCGTACTAAGCTATTACATGTGAATCTTAACTACTCGGTTAGGTCATGTTATTAATATGCTATAATGTACACCCTTCGTTAATGACTTAACAATCGTTAACTATAATCTCTGCTTCGACTTAATAGATTCCATTTCATAATAAATCAAGTGTATTATTCAAATACATGTTTGATTATACACTTTCATTTTCGATGTACTTGAAACTTTCAAGAAAACATCATTCGTACCTTGCGAAGTTAGCAAGAGTTCCATAAGCACCAACATGATTCACTGAGGAAATATCAATAAAACTGAATAACGAAGTATTGATTACATTAGTGAAATACTCAGCGAAGATTATGAAATCTTTAATGTTTTAGAGATTATTCACTTCTAATCCAGCGAAAATCAAATGAGCTTAATATGATATTAACTCATTAAATCTGTATTACATCTGAAGAAAATATACATGCATATATTTTCATAAAGACTGTAATAAAATTCTCTGGTACAAAATATTACTTGTGAAACTTTTAACGGGTAGGTAATAGGTAATACCCGAGAGATATATAAGTTCACAATTAATATGTTACATTCTTCGATTCTGATTCAGCAAATCATCAATTATACTCACTACTTTCACAACGATATACATTCTTTCCTAAAAATCAAAACAACCATTCGCATCCAAATTTTATTACATATTCTGATTTTGAAAAATCAGAATCCAAGGCAAGATTTAACAGAAAACATCACTCTTAGATTCTTACATCTTTCAAATGCCATACTTTGAATTCAAAACTGTACTAGAACATCATATGTATACATATAACATTCATCTCTTAGAATTATGAGCTTTCATTCTGAAAATCTGAAAAGCAACCAGTCTACCAATCAATACTCTGAATGTTGAAAAAGCTGATGGAGCAACAAAAACTGTAAACGACCTTAACAGTCAGAAGTTTGACGATAAAGAATAGCATGTTGGCAAAGCTCAGAAAAAGAGAAAATTTGGTACTGAAAAACGAATTGAGCAAACCATGAAGGAGGCTGTGGACAAATCGCAAAGACAGAACCTGCCTTCAAAGAATCCAAATGATTCAGTGTCTGCTGAAGCCATTAACGAATACCTTGCTCCTGACTTTAACCTTTACGGACAAATTTTCTTTATCATCTTTCGATATTAGAAATTCTAAGATATCATCGTATCTTTCATTATAAATATCCTCGATATTTCTAAAGATATTTTCATAAATATTCTTATCTGAAATCCTTTATCTCTTCGCGATATTTGTGTTATATCATAAAGGAAACTGTTTTAGTTTCTAAATTCTGAAAAATTCGAATTTAAAATATGAATGTTTTTGAAGTAGTGTTGGGAATTGAAGCATGAGTTAGTATAATATAATGACACTTGATCAACGTGATTATATTATAGTAAGTCATGCTGAGTTTCTAATGGAACGTGATAAAGGTTCACAGATCATACCCTCATCATGAACCATGTTACATAACTCTTTCATTCTATTTAACCTCTAAACATATTAAGAAAATATTTTTCTTGATGATTCGGTCTTTTTCGGGTATTTTGGTAATTTGACAAATCAAATCATGCTATTATCTTTCCTTTCTGCTTTGTATATTATGATCATTCGAAACTCCATACCTACGAATTCTGGACCATTATTCGCTTAACTTGAAGTCGGGAAGAAGAAAACAAAGGCATGAATCTCCGAAATAGAAATGGGAGTATAAATCGCAACAAATAGAAGAGAGCATTAACTGTGGATGTCAATAATTATAGAAAGATAGAAGCAGAGACATCGAAATATAAGGGAAGATATAAAGCTCGACAACAACCTAGAAATTACAAACCGTGTATATCGATGCATATAGCAATATAAAGACACTGGAGAACTAAAAACACTATAAAACCAAGAGTATAGTAGAAGTAAATAGATTCTTCCGGCGACAGATGAAAAAGAAAAATGACAGATATGAAAGTTAGGAGTATATCAAGAATCAGAACTGGATGGAGCATATTAACGAATACTTTAAAATATGAATTGACGAAGAAAGAATAGAAGATGTGAGCTATGGAAATAAGGAAACGAAGGGAGTGGATTTATAGTAAATATCCGACAGAGCAATCGAAACAGATTATTGCATTTAACCAAAGAAGATCCTAATTTCCTTAATTACCGAAGAACCAAATATTATTACGAAGATTTTCTCTAAATCCCTTGAAATCCAGAAATTCACCGTGACTATGTCCAAAGTTAAATCTCTATCTCAACCTTTTGTGACAGCTTCACTCGTACGCTTCACATAATCGAATCGTTTTATCTATATTACTCAATAATGATAAAACTCTATTTATCCACTCATATTCATCATAAAAACATTTTTATTGTTAGCCATGACGACCTCACTCAAATTTCGGGACGAAATTTATTTAACGGGTAGGTACTGTGATGACCCGAAAATTTCTGACCAAATTTAAACTTAGTCTTTAAATGATTTAATATTTCCGACACGATAAGCAAAGTTTGTTAAGTTGAATCTCAAAAATTTTGAACTATGTTCATGTATTCATTTAACCTCGACCAGGTTTCGACGATTCACGAACCATTAGATAATTGGATATGAATATATATGTAGATATATATGTATATATATTATAACTTGAAAGCGTTAACAAAGTATTAAATGTATAATACTTTAAATTAAACGTATTTGTCTCAATATATGTTTAATATATTCATCTACGGAATTAGAAGATAATACCAATGATTGAATTAGTAGATATTTCAGCATTTATAAATCCCGTAAGTATTGTGATACTATTATAAGTCTTTGTTGAGAGGTCCACCTTGATTTAGGAAATCTTTCACTTTTTGACTGTATTTGAATTAATTATATAATTAACTTGCAACGTATATTTAAGACGTGTTTATGAATATTGAATATATAAATATGATTTCAAATTAATTAAGTAAACGATAGTAACATTGGTTATTGATTCGATTGATATTTAGATATGTTTTTAAAATAAATGCTAACACATAAATGAATGATATCAAATTAAGTTTTAAAGTGTAAACGTTACGTGTTATAATATTTTCTAAACGATTTTATGAACTTTGGGATATAATTAACTTAGAAAAACTAAATATTATATTATTAATTAAATATTTCAATTACATATAATATGTACAAATTTATAAATGAAAATATACATTTTACAATGTGATAGAATATAATATTAATTTAGACGTGTCGAATTAAAATAATACTTTTATATATATATATTAGTAAATAACAAGAAAATGATTTAAAGAAGCATATAACCAAAACACTCGAAAGTTCAAGATACCCTTTGAGTAATATAGTTTATTGATAATTTAAGACTATATTTTGACAAAGGTACGAGTTACAAAACGTAAAGTACAAGTTTTCTAAGCGTACGAAAGGACGTTCGAAAATCCGAAACCGAGACATAAACCGAGTATCAACGTACGAGTCAACGGACCTAAAATTAAAAGTCAACTATGTACATGAATATAATATAATATATATATATATATAATTAATATAAATTATATATAAATTATATATATATTATATATATATATAATAATATGTCGACAAACAAGAAAACAAAAAAATTGTGAGCTGGATTTTGGGGCCAAGCGATCGCATGGAAAATAGGCATAAAACCTATGTGATCGCATGGGGTTCAGGAATCAGAATTCTTCTATAAATAGCCCAGGTTTCTGGCTGAATCCTTTCAATCTATTTTCTCTCAATCTCTCTACATTCTATATATATATATATATATATATATATATATATATATATATATATATATATATATATATATATATTATTTAATATTATTATTATTATTATTATTATTAAAGATTATTATTAATTCTAATATTGTTATTAGTAGTATTAATAATATTATTAGTATATACATAAAATACTACGACGGGGTCATGAGCGAATTATTTCAAAACTGGTTTTATGAGCGAGATAGAGCTAAGGAAATTATGGGTTATAGCTATGGAGGTTATGGGTATGGATCGGGGGTATGCTCGTGAGGTCAATCTAGTGTTTATCATCTCCGTTGTGTCTACTTACTTTCCTACAATATTGAATCACAATATTGATACGTGAGCATTTATATCTTATCTTTTATATATTAATAGTGTATCCATGTCTAGTGCTCGAGTATATATGTTTATGCATGCTTGTATGCTTTAATTTTGTCATTAGATAGTTTATGATGAATCACGAATTTGATACATATGCTACAAATATAAAGTATATGATATGCATGTTTTTGGAAAGCTGGCGAAAAATTATTAACTTTTCATTTAGAAATCGCGTGATTTCGATGAACGGATTAAAAGATATGGTCAACTGAATTATGTTTGACGTTAATTGAAATTGTGTTTGAAACTGTAAATTAATATTTAAACAAATTGTCTATGAGATTGATAAATTGGATTTTTAGATATTACTAATCGAGTAAATGAATTTCTATATAAGGCACGTCTCGTTTTGTTGAACAATTGTTAAAGTTGACTGTCTTATCATGTTTTAAAGCTTTATAAATATTATAATCTAATTTTACAAGTATTGAAAAGCTATGTGAAATAATAAAATATTTTCGATTGCCATGATAATTCAAATATAATATAGCTCCTGAAATAAATAATATTTTGAGTTTGATAAACTATAAATTCGTTCAATTATCAAGACTTATACTATGTTAATGAACATGTATAGATTTAAAGATCATATTGGGTCAGGTTGACTTTTGAGATGACTTTTGTTAACTTTTGCATGTCGGTCTCGAGTATTAGGATTGTGATACACTATGACCTGACCTAGCTTGTTAGACATGTATTGACCAATATATGTTCTCTAGGTTGAAATCTACAATTATTTTGCATTCCGAGTTTCGGTCACATTTCGGTGAATGACCTTATGTGCTGCTAAGGTGAGTTTATAGATCCCTTTTTAAAAGCTTTAAATATCTTGGGCTGAGAACACATGCAATTTATTTTAAACGTAATGGATACAAGTACATACTTAATTCTACACTGAGTTAAACCGAAAATCCCTTAACTTTGGTAACTAGTAGCTGCTAGTACATAGGATGTGGACTGGTGGGCGCGAATAATAGTATATGGATCCATAGGGCTTGACATCCCCGTCCGAGCTAGAGCGCTAGCCTTTTAACGGACGTATGTTATTTGAGTTTATGACACGTTGGTTTTCGTGTATTAAAACGAATAGGGTAATTATCATTATAACGTTAAGTTTAGTTACCAGGGTGATCTGTTAAGTAGAATCTTTCGATAAATGTTTCGGATGAAATAACTGAAATCTTGTGATCCACCTTTATATACAGATTATGCGCAACATTAAAACTAAGAACTCACCAACCTTTGTGTTGACACTTTTAAGCATGTTTATTCTCAGGTTCCTAGAAGTCTTCTGCTGTTTGCTTATACGTTATACAAGCTATGTGCATGGAGTCATACATGCTTTATTCGAGAAAACTTTGCATTCACAAAATCATCACCATGTATCTTATTTAACTGTATTGTCAACGGATGTATTGTTAAAAACTATTATATACGGTGATTGTCTATACATAGAAATCATCAAACGTCGAAAACCTTGGATTTATATATTCATTTATGGTGTACCTTTTCAAAAGAATGCAATGTTTACAAAACGTATCATATAGAGGTCAAAACCTCACTATGAAATCAATGAATGGTGTATTCGTCCAAGTGGATTCGGACGGGTCATCACAATATTCCTCAGGTATTACCCACCCGTTAAAATATTTTCATCATTAACAGTTTGTACGAAAGAATTTTTAATTACAATCTTTATGAAAATATATATACATATATATTTCCTTTAGATATAATCATGGATTTAATGAGTTAATGTGATATTAATCTCATTTGATTTTTCGGTTAGAACTAGAATAAATAATCTCTAAAACATTAAAGATTACATAGTCATCATGAAGAACGAAGATAAATGATGTAGAACGATTCGTAGACGATGATTATGCTCGAGGTACATAATGAGATGTTGAGGCGTGCGATGTTGAAACTTGGGTTGTTGGTGGTACTTGTATTGATGTTGGTGGTACTGTTGATGCCGGTGATTTTGCTAAAGCTGGTACATTTTGCACCATATTTTTCAAGGCTACAACTCGAGCGCGAAGCTCGTTGACTTCTTCTATTACACCGGGATGATTGTCGGTTCGGACGAGTGGATGAATAAGATCTAGAATCTGAGATAATATATTGTCATGATGAGATACCCTGGAAATAATAGAGAAAATAGTATTACGAACAGGTTCGCTGGTAAGTGCTTCAGGTTCATCGCCGAGAGGGGAATGTGGTGGACGGAAGGGATCACCTTCTTCTTGTCTCCAATGATTAAGTAGGCTACGAACCTAACCCCAATTCATCCAGAATTGATGATGGCTGATTGGTTGATCCATTTCGGTTACACTATCTTCGGAGTTCAGATGAAACTCCCTATCGGAATTTGAGGGACTTGAATGAGTGGCGAGTTCCATTTCGTACGATTAAATAAAGGATTTTTTGATATGAAATTGAAAAGACCCATTCATATACATTATAAACGATTCACAATAGTTTATTACATCGCGAGGTATTTGACCTCTATATGATACATTTTACAAACATTGCATTCGTTTTTAAAAGACAAACTTTCTTTACATCGACAGTTGACGGCATGCATACCATTTCATAGTCTATCCAACTATAATTGACTTAATAATAATCTTGATGAACTCAACGACTCGAATGGAACGTCTTTTGAAATATGCCATGAATGATTCCAAGTAATATCTTTAAAATGAGCAAATGCACAGCTGAAGATTTCTTTCAATCCTGAGAATAAACATGCTTTAAAGTGTCAACCAAAAGGTTGGTGAGTTCATTAGTTTATTATAATCATTCATCATTTTAATAGACCACAAGAATTTCATTTCCAGTTCTCATAAATATACGTCACATGCATAGAGACAAAAATCATTCATATGGATTGAACACCTGGTAACCGACATTAACAAGATGCATATAAGAATATCCCCTATCATTCCGGGAAATCCTTCGGACATGATATAAAACAACATCAAAGTACTAAAGCATCCGGTACTTTGGATGGGGTTCGTTAGGCCCAATAGATCTATCTTTAGGATTCGCGTCAATTAGTAGACTCGTTTACTAATTCTTAGGTTACCAAGTAAAAGGGGCATATTCGGCTTCGATCATTCACCCATATAATGTAGTTTCAATTACTTGTGTCTATTTTATAAAACATTTATAAAAATTGCGCATGTATTCTCAGCCAAAAAATATATATTGCAAAAGCTTTTAAAAGGGGAGTAATGAAACTCACCTAATATATTTTGTAGTAAAATACATATGACTATATTGAACAATGCAGGGTTGGCCTCGGATTCACGAACCTATATCAAATATGTATATTAACACATATTTTTATAATCAACAAATTTATTATATCTTAAAT
Source organism: Rutidosis leptorrhynchoides (assembly GCF_046630445.1). Lineage (NCBI taxonomy): Eukaryota > Viridiplantae > Streptophyta > Magnoliopsida > Asterales > Asteraceae > Rutidosis > Rutidosis leptorrhynchoides. The sequence goes on from NC_092333.1 coordinate 175,557,870, forward strand.
TATATATTATATATATTTAATTTTTATGAATCTTTAAAGTGACTAATATTTATATAGTTAAGTTATATCTATTAAATAGCTTATATAACTAATAATAATAATGTTAGTAATAATAATTATAACGATAAAAGTAATAATAATAATAATAATAATTCCAATGAAACTTGTGTTAATATTTAATACTAATAATAATAATAATATTAATAATAATTTTATAAAAATTTATACACATTAAGATAATGATAGTAATAATACCAGTTAGATAATAGTAACCATAAAAATCATATTAATAATAAAACTTATAATAATAATGATAATAGAAATCTTACTGATAGAGATATTATTATTAATCATACTTCTTAATAAAATAATTATAATTATATTAATATTAGTAATAATAATAACCATGATAATAATCATAATTGTAACTAGGGTTATAATGATAATAATAATAATAAAGAGTAACTAATACTTGCATTAGTAATAATAATAATAACAACTAATGTTCGTAATTTCTAATAATAATACTAATAACAATTATAATTCTAATACTTAATAATAATAATAATAATAATAATAATAATAATAATAATAATAATAATAATAATAATAATAATAATAATAATAATAATAATAATAATAATAATAATAATAATTCCTAATAACAATAATAATAAATGATCATCAACCTTTATATTGGTAATAATCATAATAATAATTATATTACTAATAATTTTAACAATAATAATAATAATAAAAGTTTTTAAAAAAATGAAACTACCTCAAATAAGCTCTTTTAAAAAAATTTGTCCCGAGCAGCGCCCGAACCCGAGACCTCTTGAATACCCGTCACCATACCCAACCATTCCTCCGTTCTTTGTTTTCTGAAATTATACGCCCTTCGAATTTATATAACCCATTTTACTATTTCTGTTCCTTCTACACTAAATCAAATCGACCAAAAACCTGATACCACTTTAACAGCCATTTACATGAACGGTTTTAGGATTTTCAAACTTTACATAAACGTTTGCAGGTGATGACTGGGGCGAATCAAAACATAAAATAAATTAATAATTGTAGCAGCTATGAAAAAAAACACGATGAACACATAAACATTGATTTTACAATTGAGACTCTTTTAGACCATAACTTCAACATGAAAATGGTTGCAAATCAAACCTATAAACTTCCTCAATCATCAATTTCTCTTAATTCACAACAAGGAGCTCGAATTTAACTCAAGAACATTTGTTGACTTTTTATGACCAAAACTTTGACTCTTCAAATTACTCTTCAATTTTGCGAATTGACAACTGAAAACTTGCAGAAAGATCGTTTAAAACGTTCCTATCAAAACTACATTAATAATTTTTGAAATAGAAATCAAATTCGAGTTTTTTGTTTAAATGAAGCAAGAACAGAGGTTTCGTGCTTTGTTTCTCTCTTTTTTTTTTATTCTAACAGACACTAGTTGTTGGGGTTTGTAATTGATAATGATGTAGGAGAATGATTCGTTTATCACTTAAGAAACTCAATTATAGAATGATAGTGGGTTTACAGGATTATTCGACCAGGGTATGAGACAGAAGGAAAAAAATAAGAAAAATAAAAAGGGGATTGTGACACACAACTGATTATTGTACGATTTTGATTTGGATACCTCATCATATTAGACAGGAACAAAAAATCCTCCACAGTCAGATTGTGATAGGAACAGAAAGCGTGATATATAGATATATATCTGTATTTATATTTTGTATAAATTATTATTAATAAACAACTAAGTTATTTAATAATAATTGTATATATCCGTAAAAATATATAATTATCTCTATATGTATTTTTTTATATTTAAATATATAACTGTATTATATATATATATATATATATATATATATATATATATATATATATATATATATATATATATATATATATATATATATATATATATATATATATATATATATATATATATATATATATATATATATATATATATATATATACCTGAGTTTCTATATCTTTTAATATATCAGTATATCTATAATTCGTAAATTTTTATAATTGATAATTAGATTAATATTATTAGTAATGCTACTACTATTATTACCTATGGTAATATTATTGATAAAAAGACTAGTAATATCATATAATATGATAAATAATAGTTTTAATAATTAATGCTAAAGATAATAATAATAATAATCTTATTAATGATACCAACAATATTACTAGTTATAATAATATTAATATTATTACCAATAATAATAACACTAATAATAATAATAATAATAATAATAATAATAATAATAATAATAATAATAATAATAATAATAATAATAATAATAATAATAATAATAATAATAATAATAATAATAATAATAATAATAATAATAATATAACAACTTATACATCTCAGATTTTTACACATAATAATATTACCAATACAATTATTAATAACAATAATAATAATAATAATGAGAGTAATGATAGTAGTATTAATATATCAATTTTATTTAAACTTGTAATTCAATGTAATATCATTTATTATTTATGAAATATTATTTTATATGATGACATCTAATGAATAGTTATTTATATTTTATATATATATATATATATATATATATATATATATATACATATATATATATATATATATATATATATACATATTTATTTACAATTAATTGTTCGTGAATCGTCGAGAGCAGTCGAAGGTCAATTGAGTATATGAACATCGTTTTAAAATTTTCTAGACTCAACATTACATACTTCGCTTATCGTATCGGAAACATATAAAGATTAAGTTTAAATTTGGTCGGAAATCTCCGGGTCATCACAGTACCTACCCGTTAAAGAAATTTCATCCTGAAATTTGAGTGAGGTCGTCATGGCTAACAATAAAAATGTTTTCCTGGCGAATATGGGTGGTAAATAGAGTTTTATCATTATCGAGTAATATAGATTAAACGATTCGGTTACTTGAAGCATATGAGTGAAGCTATCGCAAAAGATTGAAATAGGAAAAGTAAAGATTTGTCTTAACTTTTGACAGAGTCAGGGTTGAATTCCGGAATTCAAGGGATTTAAAGGAATTCCTCGAAATCTAAAAGATTTGATTCTTCGGCGAATAAGGAAATTAAGATCTCTATAATTAAATAAGGTGATCTGCCTCGATTACTTTATCTAATATTTCCATTATAAATTAAGCTCTTCTGTTGTATTATTCTCACAATTCCTATACTTTCTTTCTTAGTTCATACATCCAAAAGATTGTGAAAATGTTTAATCCCGTTCTATTCCTTGATATTTTCCTAATTATCATTTCTGTCATCCTTCTTTTCAATCTCCCTCCAGAAGAACCTGTTTACTTCTACTATTACCTTGGGGTGATACTATTCTTAATTATACTGTGTCTTTATATTGCTATTCGTATTAATATCCACAGTTTGTAACCTCCGTGTTTTTATTGGGCTTTATATTTTCTCTTATATTTTGGAGCTCTTTGCCTTTTTATTATCTTCTCAACCTCTAGTAAAGCGAGTAACGGTTCAGAATTTGTAAGTATGGAATTTCGAATGAACTTAATGTTCTAAACAAGAAAGAACGTAATAGCACGATTTGATTTGTCAAATTACCAGAATCACTGAGAATAGAACTATCAAGAATATACTTTCTTGATATGTTCAGAAGTTAAGTAGAATGAAAGAGTTATGTAACATGGCACTTGATGACGTTATGATCTATGAATCATCACGTTCCATTAGAAACTCAGCATGACTTACTGTAATACAATCACGTTGATCAAGTGTCATTATATTATACTAATTCATGCATCAATTTCTTTACATTTCTCCAGAATTCATTCATAAATTAACCTTAGATATTACAGAAGTTTCCAATATAATGAAACACAGAAAGCACGAAGGGGTATATAATTTTGGACGAGAATATTTATGAAAATATCCTCAGAAATATCGAAGATATATATGATGATATTTTGGAATTTCCAAGTTTGAAGGTTGATGAAGAAAAATTTTTCGCAAGATTTTAACATGACTTCGGAGCAAGATATTCTCTAAAGATTTCAACGGATCCAGAATTATCTGGATTCTTTGAATATAGGGTAGGGTCCTTGTATTTGTCCTTGGTCTCCTTCGTGGTTAGCTCAATCCATTTTCCAGTTCCAAATTTTATGAGCTTTTCCAACATACTATTCTTTATCATCAAACTTCCGATGATTAAGGTCGTTTATAGTTGTCTACGGTTTTTGCTGCTTCATTCAACTTTTTCAACATTCAGAGTATTGATTTGTAGACTGAGTGCTTTTCAGAGTTTCAGAATGAAAGATCATAATTCTAAGAGATAAATGTTATACATATAACTGTTGATGTAGATATGTTGTGATTTTTCAAAGTACTAATTGCTGATTCCCGGTAAATGGTATGGCAGTTCTCGTTACAAGATACGGATGAGTATATGATAGGGTTTCAATAAATAAATATAATGATTTATCAGAGGGATTTAAGCCAAGAAATCTGCTGGTAATATGGTGGAATATAAAAGGTTCCCTGGTAACAATAAAAGAGCACGCATACATATCAAGGTTATAATAAGGTTGTTTTGAATGAAAAGTCGAAGTCGACTTGCTGGAGCTGTGACAAAATTGGCTAATTTGAAAAGGGATTACAAAGTTATTTTTGGTAATAACAACTCCCAAAGGGTTAGCACAGATACGTTTTAAACATTTACTCAGGTTCCTAGTGTTTTCAAGTGCATAACTATATGCATCAATCTTTTCTTTTGTAGGTGAAGTGCGGTTGGTTCATCCCCTCGATTGAGGTGTTTTCAAGGATCATGAAAGGTTTGAACGTAGATTGTAATCGTCAAGATATGAATGAGGTTTAAGATGAAATCAAGTGGCAAACTTGAAGAAATGTTTAGTTTCATATGTTATAATCAATATTTTAATTCATTTTAATTGTCCAATGTTTTTAGTCCACAGTCGATAGTCCACAGTTACCAGTCCAATAATTCATATATAGTTTAATATATAATATTCGAATTAATTAATACGTATCGTGACCCGTGTACATGTCTCAGACTCGATCACAACTCAAACTATATATATTATTGTAGAATCAACCTCAGCCCTGTATAGCTAACTCCAGCATTACTGCATATAGAGTGTCTATGGTTATTCCAAATAATATATATAGATGCGTCGATATGATATGTCAAAACCTTATATACGTGTCCCGATATTTAAAGTGCATAAAATAAATAACAGAAATTAAATGACGATAAATAAAATTGCGAGAATTAAAATTGCGATAAATTAAATGCGATAAATAAATGGTAATACGGAATTAACAGTTAGCTAGGAACAGTTAGCGTGGATTCTTAACAAAATTTCTCATAGTTAATTTGTTTGTTTCTAACAAATTTTATTTTGTCCAATGTTTTCTTCTTTATGCCACTTGTTGGATTCTGATAAATCAAAATCCAAATATGAAATTGGATGAAAATGGTTATTCTGTGAAGAACGGATTCGTACTTCTGTGGTTGTAAGTAGGATAGTAAATGACTATTGAATCAGATTCGAAGAATGTACAGTGTAACTTATTAATGTGAAATCTAAATATTTCTAGGGTATTACCTACCCGTTAAAATATTTTCACCATTAACAGTTTGTACAAAAGAATTTTTAATTACAATCCTTATGAAAATATACTTGCATATATATTTTCCTCAGATGTAATCATGGATTTAATGAGTTAATATGATATTAAACTCATTTGATTTACGGTTACAACTAGAGTACATAATCTCTAAAATATTAGAAATTATATAATCGTCATGTAGAACGAAGATAAACGATGTAGAACTATTCGAAGAACGATGATTATGCTCGAGGTATAAAATGAGATGTTGAGGCGTGTGATGTGGAAACTTGGGTTGTTGGTGGTACTGGTGTTGCCGGTGCTGTTGCTGAAGCTGGTAGGTTTTGCACCATGTTTTCCAAATTGATTACTCGAGCGCGAAGCTCGTTGACTTCTTCTATTATTCCGGGATGATTGTCGGTCAGAACGAGTAGGTGAATAAGGTTTAGAATTGTGGATAGAATATAATCATGTCGAGATACCCTGGAAATGAGAGAGAAAATGGTGTTTCGGATAGGTTCGCCGGTAAGTGCTTCAGGTTCTTCGCCAAGAGGGCAATGTGGTGGATGGAAGGGATCACCTTCTTCTTGTCTCCAATGACTAAGTATACTACGAACCCATCTCCAATTCATCCAGAATAGATGATGGCTAATTGGTTGATCCATTCTGGTCACACTGCTTTCGGAGCTCGAGTGAGAATCCATATCGGAATAGTTGTCGGAAGCCGAGAAGCTTGAACTAGCTGCGAGTTCCATCTTGTACGGTTAGATAAGGGGTTTTCGATATGAAATAATTTTTGGATATCGGATGATATTCTAATTACATAGAATACATATACATAGTACAGAAAATCCCATAACTTACGGAGGGAATTAGGGAGACGTGTCAGATAAAGTCTGCAGTAACAGATACGCTAAGATATGGATTAGCAGATACGCTAAGATATGAATTTGTCTATACACTATTCATGCAATCAATGCAGTAAGATGTGTCTAGACTTTAAGAATGATAAGCAAGTAATTTTTTGACACGAAATGATAAGTAAAACTTTTGACATGCAGACACGGTCGAAGTCCAGACTCACTAATGCATCTAAACAACTATCAGTTAGACACATTAATACAAGACCTGGTTCGCTAAGACCACCGCTCTGATACCAACTGAAAGGACCCGTTCATATACATTATAAACGATTCATAATAGTTGATTACATCGCGAGGTATTTGACCTCTATATGATACATTTTACAAACATTGCATTCGTTTTTAAAAGACAAACTTTCTTTACATCGACAGTTGTTGGCATGCATACCATTTCATAGTCTATCCAACTATAATTGACTTAATAATAATCTTGATGAACTCAACGACTAGAATGCAACGTCTTTTGAAATATGCCATGAATGATTCCAAGTAATATCTTTAAAATGAGCAAATGCACAGCGAAAAATTTCTTTCAATCCTGAGAATAAACATGCTTTAAAGTGTCAACCAAAAGGTTGGTGAGTTCATTAGTTTATCATAATCATTCATCATTTTAATAGACCACAAGAATTTCATTTCCAGTTCTCATAAATATACGTCCCATGCATAGAGACAAAAATCATTCATATGGATTGAACACCTGGTAATCGACATTAACAAGATGCATATAAGAATATCCCCTATCATTCCGGGAAATCCTTCGGACATGATATAAAACAACATCGAAGTACTAAAGCATCTGGTACTTTGGATGGGGTTCGTTAGGCCCAATAGATCTATCTTTAGGATTCGCGTCAATTAGTAGACTCGTTTACTAATTCTTAGGTTACCAAGTAAAAGGGGCATATTCGGCTTCGATCATTCACCCATATAATGTAGTTTCAATTACTTGTGTCTATTTCGTAAAACATTTATAAAAATTGCGCATGTATTCTCAGCCCAAAAATATATATTGAAAAAGCATTTAAAAAGGGAGTAATGAAACTCACCTAATGTATTTTGTAGTAAAAAATACATATTACTATATTGAACAATGCAGGGTTGGCCTCGGATTCACGAACATATATCAAATATGTATATTAACACATATTTTTATAATCAACAAATTTATTATATCTTAAATTATATATTATATATATTTAATTTGTATGAATCTTTAAAGTGACTATTATTTATATAGTTAAGTTATATCTATTAAATAGCTTATATAACTAATAATAATAATGTTAGTAATAATAATTATAATGATAAAAGTAATAATAATAATAATAATTCCAATGAAACTTGTGTTAATATTTAATACTAATAATAATATTATTATTAATAATAATTTTATAAAAATTTATACACATTAAGATAATGAAAGTAATAATACCAGTTAGATGATAGTAAACATAAAAATCATAATAATAATAAAACTTATAATAATAATGATAACAGAAATCTTACTGATAGAGATATTATTATTAACCATACTTCTTAATAAAATACTTATAATTATATTAATATTAGTAATAATAATAACCATGATAATAATCATAATTGTAACTAGGGTTATAATGATAATAATAATAAAGAGTAACTAATACTTGCATTAGTAATAATAATAATAACAACTAATGTTCGTAATTTCTAATAATAATACTAATAACAATTATAATTCTAATACTTAATGATGATGATGATAATAATAATAATAATAATAATAATAATAATAATAATAATAATAATAATAATAATAATAATAATAATAATAATAATAATAATAATTCTTAATAACAATAATAATAAATGATCATCAACCTTTATATTGGTAATAATCATAATAATAATTATATTACTAATAATTTTAACAATAATAATAATAATAATAAAAGTTTTTAAAAAAATGAAACTACCGCAAATAAGCTCTTTTAAAAAATTTTATCCCGAGCAGGGCTCGAACCCGAGACGTCTTGAATACTCGTCACCATACCCAACCATTCCTCCGTTCTTTGTTTTCTGAAATTATACGCCCTTCGAATTTATATAACCCATTTTACTATTTCTGTTCCTTCTACACTAAATCAAATCGACCAAAAACCTGATACCACTTTAACAGCCATTTACATGAATGGTTTTAGGATTTTCAAACTTTACATAAACGTTTACAGGTGATGACTGGGGCGAATCAAAATAGAAAAGAAATTAATAACAGTAGCAGCTATGAAAAAAACACGATGAACACATAAACATTGATTTTACAATTGAGACTGTTTTAGACCATAACTTCAACATGAAAATGGTTGCAAATCAAATCTATAAACTTTCTCAATCATCAATTTCTCTTAATTCACAACAAGGAGTTCGAATTTAACTCAAGAACATATGTTGGCTTTTTATCACCAAAACTTTGACTCTTCAATTTTGCGAATTGACAACTGAAAACTTGCAGAAAGATCGTTTAAAACGTTCCTATCAAAACTACATTAATAATTTTTGAAATAGAAATCAAATTCGAGTTTTTGATTAAATGAGGCAAGAACAGAGGTTTCGTGCTTTGTTTCTCTTTTTTTTTATTCTAACAGACACTAGTTGTTGGGGTTTGTAATTGATAATGATGTAGGAGAATGATTCGTTTATCACTTAAGAAACTTAATTATAGAATGACAGTGGGTTTACAGGATTATCCGACCAGGGTATGAGACAGAAGGAAAAAAATAAGAAAAATAAAAAGGGGATTGTGACACACAACTGATTGTTGTACGATTTTGATTTGGATACCTCATCATATTAGACAGGAACAAAAAATCCTCCACAGTCAGATTGTGATAGGAACAGAAAGCGTGATATATAGATATATATCTGTATTTATATTTTGTATAAATTATTATTAATAAACAACTAAGTTATTTAATAATAATTGTATATATCCGTAAAAATATATAATTATCTCTAAATGTATTTTTTATATTTAAATATATAACTATATTTTATATATATGTATTTATATATACCTGAGTTTCTATATCTTTTAATATATCAGTATATCTATAATTCGTAAATTTTTATAATTGATAATTAGATTAATATTATTAGTAATGCTACTACTATTATTACCTATGGTAATATTATTGATAAAAAGACTAGTAATATCATATAATATGATAAATAATAGTTTTAATAATTAATGCTAAAGATAATAATAATAATCTTATTAATGATACCAACAATAGTACTAGTTATAATAATATTAATATTATTACCGATAATAATAACACTAATAATAATAATAATAATATAACAACTTATACATCTCAGATTTTTACACATAATAATATTACCAATACAATTACTAATTACAATAATAATAATGAGAGTAATGATAGTAGTATTAATATATCAATTTTATTTAAACTTGTAATTCAATGTAATATCATTTATTATTTATGAAATATTATTTATATGATGACATCTAATGAATAGTTATATATATTTTATATATATATATATATATATATATATATATATATATATATATATATATATATATATATATATATATATATATACACACACATATTTATTTATAATTAATTGTTCGTGAATCGTCGAGAGCAGTCGAAGGTCAATTGAGTATATGAACATCGTTTCAAAATTTTCTAGACTAAACATTACATACTTCGCTTATCGTATCGGAAACATATAAAGATTAAGTTTAAATTTGGTCGGAAATCTCCAGGTCATCACAGAAATGATTTTCGGATATCAGATGATATTCTAATTACATAGAATACCTAAATATAGTACAGAAGATCCCGTAGATTACGGAGGAAATTAAGGAATATGTCAGGCAAAGTTTACAGTAATAGATACGCCAAGATATAAATTAGCAGATACGATAAGATATGAATTTCGTCTATACACTATTCATGCAATCAATGCAGTAAGATGTGTCTAGACTAAGAATGATAAGGAGGTAATTTCCGACAAGAAATGATAAGCAAAACTTTTTGACATGCAGACCAGGTTCAAGTCCAGACTTGTTAATGTATCCTAACAACTACTAGGCCGAAGTCCAGACTCATTAATGCATCCTAACAACTACTAGTTAGACACACTAATGCAAGACCTGGTTCGCTACGACCACCGCTCTGATACCAACTGAAATGCCCCGTTCATATACATTATAAACGATTTACAATAGTTGATATCATCGCGAGGTATTTGACCTCTATATGATACATTTTTCAAACATTGCATTCGTTTTTAAAAACTTTCTTTACATTTAAAGTTGATGGAATGCATACCATTTCATAATACATCCAACTATATTTGACTTAATAATAATCTTGATGAACTCAACGACTCGAATGCAACGTCTTTCGAAATATGCCATGAATGACTCCAAATAATATCTCTAAAATGAGCAAATGCACAGCGAAAGGTTTCTTTCATACCTGAGAATAAACATGCTTTAAAGTGTCAACCAAAAGGTTGGTGAGTTCATTAGTTTATCATAATCAATCATTTCCAAATATATAATAGACCACATGATACTCATATTTAGAAAACAATCTGTGCAGGTCTGCTCACTGCTGTAAAAATCATTCATATGAAGAATACCGGAACCTTTCAAAACAACTCACCAACGGTAGCTAATGCGTAGTGCAATGACAAAATCATCTCACCGTGGTAGTTAATACAATATAATTTTACAACGGTAGCTAACGCGTAGTGCAATGCGAAATCATCTCACCGAGGGTAGCTAAAACGGTAGCTAGTGCGTAGTGCAATGCAAAATCATCTCACCGTTACTAACTACTATATCGAATACAATACAATACAATACAATACAATACATCGGTAGCTAGTGCGTAGTGGAATGCAAAATCATCTCACCAATGGTAGCTAAAATGGTAGCTAGTGCGTAGTGCAATGCAAAATCATCTCACCATTACTAACTACTAAATCGAACCATTTCGGTAGCTAATGCGTAGTGCAATGACAAAATCATCTCACCGATGGTCGATAATATAATCTTTATACAAGTCGAACCTCTGAATCCAAATAATTCTATCATAGAATGTAGTTTTGAATATTTGTGTCTATTTTGTCAAACGTTTGTAAAAGCAGTTCATGTATTCTCAGTTCAAAAATATATCTCAAAAGCATTTAAATAAAACAGTTATAAAAACAGCGCATGTATTCTCAGTCCCAAAAATATAAAGAGTAAAAGGGAGTAAATGAAACTCACGCATATAAATATTGTAAAACAGTTAATAAAGCATTTGCATGTATTCTCAGCCCAAAAACGTAAAGAGTAAAAGGGAGCAAATGAACTCACTATCCAATATTTTGTAGTAAAAATATTCATACGACGAAACTGAACAATGCAGGGTTGGCCTTGGATTCACGAACCTATATCATTCATATATGTATTAAAACATATTCTTGTACTCGAATAAATCTATATATTATTATTAGTGATGTAATTATTATATTTATTAATTTTATAAGTTTCATTATTTATTTATATATTTTCATTTTGTACATAATATTAATTTAGTTAAGTTGTGTATATTAAATATATCTTTATATAAAATCTTCAATTTTTATACTTATAATCTTAACCATGTCTTTTAAACTTGTATTTTTTATAATTACAATTATTTTAATAATAATAATATAGATTTTACTGACAATAATAATAATGATAGTTTTTAAGGATTACAAGAAGATAATTGTTGTAAAAAATAATATTATTGATAATAACTTTTAATAGTAACAATATAATAGTGAAAATTCATATTATGAATATTTATCATTATAATACTTATTTTAGTAATAAAACGATAAGGATTATAATTTAAATGATAATTCTAATAATGATGCTTAATAATATTAATAATAATAATAATGATAATACTAATGTTAATAAAAATGATAGATTTAAAAAATAATGAAGTATTTAATAATAATGATAATAATAGTAATACAGATAATATTGATAATAATGTTAATAATAACAATACTTAATAATGATAATCTTATTAATAATGATCATGTTATTATTAATAATAATACTTATGTTGCTAATAATAATTAAAATGATATTAATACAAAATTATATTATTGATAGTAACAATAATAGTTAAATTAACACTAATATCAATAATCAATAATACTAATGATAATGATAATGATAATAATAATTATAATTCTAATTCTAATTCTAATAATAACAACATTAAAAATAATAATAATAATAATAATAATAATAATAATAATAATAATAATAATAATAATAATAATAATAATAATAATAATAATAATAATAATAACAATAATAATAATAATAATAATAATAATAATAATAATAATAATAATAATAATAATAATAGTAAAAAGAAACTACCTCAAAAGAATGAATCCCAAAAAAAAAAAAAAAAACAGCCCATACCTAGGCTCGAACCCGTGACCTCTAGCTAACCCGCATACATCCCATAACCATCCGTCTGCCTGATTCTTTTCTAAATAACTTGCGTTTTAATTTCTTATAACTGAACATTATTGTTATCTTCTTCAAATAAACTGGATTGACCAGGAAACCAAAATCATTCAATCATTGAGTTGATTTTCTGATTTTAGGATTTTCAAACCAACCCAAAACACTTTATAAACGTTGATTAATTACCAGACATAAGATGAACAACAATTTTTAAAATGACACAGTGGACTAGCCCGTTCATAAACTCAAACCTCAATCTCGAATTTAAGAACGGTTTAGATCCAAGTTTCTTCATGAAATAACTTTCAAATCCTTCCTAGAAACTATATGAGTCATCAATTTAATCAGAACTATCAAAACAAATTCAAATTTCTGGAAGAACAAAAAATTTGACTTTTTAAAATTAAGGTTTGACTCGAAAATTCAAACTTGATAGGGAGAATTGAGTTTTGAAACTTTCCAGATAGTTTGGATAGATAGTTCCTAATAAATCTACATTATTACATTTTGCCAATTGTTTCGAATTCAAAGGATTGATTAAAAGGTACCATAACAGGGGAACCGGCTGAGTCGTGATGAATTTTCTGTAAAAATTTAATCAGATAACAGCTATAATAGTTTTTATTGAAAAATGAGAATGGATAATTTGGGTGACTGGATGAATAACTTTAAGTAATCCCATTGATTTATAGCGGATACAGATTAAAAGGAAATATTCTATCAGACAAAATAAAGTTTAAAGTCGTTTATATTTTCAACTAATTTGTACTATGGATTTTGATGTTTATCACTTTAGGAGACAGAAACAAAAATCAAACACTGTTTGATTGCAACTGAAAACAGAATTTGATTCGTATATATATATATATATATATATATATATATATATATATATATATCAGTATATATATATATATATATATATATATATATATATATATATATATATATATATCTGTTTTTATAAAATTACACTTACTATTAGTGATTAAGGAGTATAAACATATTAATAATAATAATACATTCAATAATATTAATAAGAATAATAATAATATCAATAATAATAATATTACTGAAATATTATAAATAATAGTAAGGTAATAATACTGTTAACAATTATTATCCTAAAAATAATATTTAGGATAGTGATATTAATAATTATAATTATAATAGTGTTTATAATGATATTATTAATGATAATAATAATAATAAATTGTATTATTTTTATAATAATAATACTAATAATATATAATAAGAATAATAATAATGATATTGGTAATAACAAGTTACCTATCTTATTTTTCACATCTACATATTATATATTATAATAATATTAATAATACAAATAATAATATTAATATCAATATTAATAATAATAATAATAATAATAATAATAATAATAATAACGAGAGTAATAATAATAATAAAGATATAATACTATATCTAAACTTGTAATTATATTATATTAAACCTTACATTTCGTTAAATATGTAATACTCATTTTATACAATAACATATTTGAATATTTATTATTTATATATTTTATATGTATATACATATAATATTAATTATGTACAGATGTCATATATATATATATATATATATATATATATATATATATACACACACACACACACATATATATATATACAGATTCATTCTAATAACAGTTTTAGTTCTTTTGTATATTACTTTATATTTTCAATTCAAATGATTTAAATTGTAACTTATTAATTCAAATTATTATATACACTTTTTATTTATACAAAGATCAAAAATTTAATATTATTATATACACTTTTGTTTATAAATATACTTATACACATATATATATATATATATATATATATATACATTTTCTACTTACACCTAATTGTTCGTGAATCATCGGGCATAGTCAAAGGTTAAATGAATTCATGTGAACAGTTTCAAAATTTTGTAACTCAACATTACAGACTTTGCTTATCGTGTCGGAAACATTCAAAGATTAAATTTAAATTTGGTCGGAAATTTCTGGGTCGTCACAGTAGCATGATACGAGGCACCCGAATCTAAAACCCACGATTCGTCAAGAAACTCTTCTTGGCACATCAATGCATCTTCGTTCACCTCATTCATTGCGCTTCCACCAGACTTTAAATTTGGGCACCTTGATTTGTAGTGATTAACTTGTTGACAATTCCAACACATCACATTCTTGCTCCTTGATGGACTCCTTGACCTAGCTCTTCCCCGACTAACACTTAAAACTGAACCCGAACTCCCATTCAAATCTTTCCTACGAATACCTTCGCTAAGAATCAAATCACGGATTCATTCAAAAGTGATTTTAGTAGTTCCGGATGAACCAGTAACCGCTGTTACTATAACACCCCACCAAAAATCCATTTGACAGAATGTTAATAATAGGTCCCACAAAGAGGTTATGCCCTCTATATGAAACATTTTAACCAAAAGTGCATTCATTTATTATAAAAAGTTTGTTAAATTCAGAAGTTAACCAATAATTTAAAATGTAATACACTTCAAAATATGTACATGTAAAAAAAATGAATGCATAAGTTTGTATAATGAAAGCAGACAAATGCGACACTTCAAAAGAGCTAATCTTGACTTCTATACCACAGCGGAAGTAACAAATAAGTACCTGAGAAATACATGCGAAAATGTCAACAATAATGTTGGTGAATTCACATGTTTGAATAACAGTTGCATAAAAATAGACCACAAGATTTCATAGTTTAAAATGTTTGTAAAATCATTCTAGATAATGAGCACCCAATAGAAACTTAACATGTTTGTGGAATGTTACCACGTACCTGTAATACAAGACACTCGTAACCCAAGTGTTAGAGGTCAAACAATTATGGACCCGTTTATAACCGACAGTCAAAGGTTAGCACTAAACCCAGGTGGGGATTGTCAGTCCAATAGATCTATTCACAACAATTCACGCTTACCAATCCACTAATTAACGATATCAAGTTTGAAATTTCTGGTTACAACTCATGTGTAAGAGTGTAAGTGATTCTACTTGTATCTATGCGTAAAACAGTAAAAGCATGCATGATTTGTCACCCCAAAATAAAAAGTAAAAAGGGGTTGTGAACTCACGTTAATTAGCGCAGAAAAATACACAAGACCAAAATTGTGCAAGTGTGTCCAAAGCGTTTAACTTACAGTGATAAGGTTGGTCAGTGGTTATACAACACCAATAGCCAAGTTACAAGTTTGGTCATAGTTGATTGTTGTACTCCATAATTATAAATCAAATTTCAGTGAAGCTTTTTATTAGTATTATATTCTCATAAGTAAGACATGATATCGCACTGATTAAGTTGCAAAATTTATTAATTCGTTTATATTATTTGTAGATTGACAGATGTAGTTTACGATTTTATATAATTATATATAATTACAAAGTTAAATATTTTATAAAGTTCATGGGCCCGACAAGTATTTATAGTATTTTGATATTTTAGTATATAATATGTTAGATACTTCAGGGACTGGATCCATAAATTTATCTCACACTTATGTAAATCGAATTCGTACATATTTAAAAAAAAAAACTCAGTATTCATCATCTTTCATTTATCTTACATCTATCCCATTTATACTAATATTGTAAACTGACTAACGATTCAGGGACTGAAATCGTAAATACTTTAATTTATACAAACTTCATGTCGACATACATGTTTCTGATTTCAATATACGGAGTATCTTTTTTATTTGTTCTTTCATGTTATTTGATTTATTATTAGATAAACAACACCATCCTATAACCGTAATGCTTTGTAAATATTTAGGCCGTGATTCACATTTAAAGATTTGCAACATTCCATTTTAGATAAAAACTAATTAACAATTGTTACGCTTGGTTGATGACGTTAACGATCGTTTCCTTTATTTTTCGAGTATATATATGTATACGGTATGATCAACACATACTAGAAAGAAGTTAATATACGATTTAGGTTAACCGTTACCTTCAAAAAGCAGCCGAGAACACAACGATACTCCTTCTTTGTGTCTAATTAATACTCCACCGTTTGCTCTCTGTCGGATTAGTTCTTATAAGTTTGAATGTTTATTTTTCTTTTGATGTATGGGGTGAATTAAGTGGTGTATGTTTTGTGATTGTAGTGAAACTAGCTATGGGATGTAGTGACCCGAACTTTTCCATGTTTATATATATTAAATGAAATTGTTATTTACATGATTAAGTGTTTTCAACATGTTAAGCAATCAAACTTGTTAAAACTTGATTAATTGAAATAGGTTTCATATAAACAATTGACCACCCAAGTTGACCGGCGATTCACGAACGTTAAAACTTGTAAAAATTATATGATGTTATATATATATATATATATATATATATATATATATATATATATATATATATATATATATATATATATATATATATATATATATATAGTTAACATGATATTATGATAAGAAAGTATCTCACTAGGTATATTAACAATGAGTTATATACATAAAATGAGTTTATTGAATTAAGAAACTCGAAACGATATATATAACGATTATCGTTATATGGAACGTGGCTGTTATATGATATGGAAGTAAGGTGTCTTGAAACTGAGTTGGTGAATGTGGATGTGAATTTATTTGTGAGATCACTATAAACAAAGTTAGCCAATGAATCCGGAATAGTTATCACGTTTTTGCAACATGCATTGGACTTATTCAAAATACTAAATATTGGTGTGTGTATCTAGTCATTATTAGCTGAGTTAAATAATATCTACTTAAATATATTAGCTTTATTATAATGTATGAGTTTCCATCATTTCGGTGAATTTAGTTTGTGATGAATCTGTAGATAGAATTTGAGATTATGTATAATATGAATATGAATTGCAAAGTCATACGTAAAGAAGGTAACGACAAGTTTGGAGTTTGTTTGTATTTATCTCAATAATTATTATGATCCATCATAAACCTTATTTATCCATACAATTGGGTTGGGCGTCCATGTGTGACGACTCGAAAATTTCCGATCAAATTTAAACTTAATCTTTGTATAATTATATTTCCGACACGATAAGCGAAGTCCATAAAGCTGAATCCCAAATTTATTTTTTGAACTACTTTTATATATTCAATATTGTAATAACCCGGACTTTTCTATGATTATATATTATATGAGATTAATATTTACATGATTAAATGCTTCCAACATGATAAGCAATCAAACTTGTTAAGACCTGATTAATTGAAATGGATTTTATGTAAACGTTTGACCACCCAGTTTGTCCGATGATTCACGAACATTAAAACTTGTAAAAACGACATGATATATATATATATATATATATATATATATATATATATATATATATATATATATATATATATATATATATATATATATATATATATATATATATAACATGATATAATGATAAGTAAGTATCTCATTAAGTATATTAACAAAGTATTATATATATATATATATATATATATATATATATATATATATATATATATATATATATATATATATATATATATATATTTTCATACTACTAATTTAAAGAGTTTTGGAACAATATATATGTTACTATTTAAACGACGTAATTAACTTATGTTAAAGTGTATTTACATACAATGTATTACGAGTATAAATACATCCTTAAAAGTATTGAATACACTTTATAATGTATTAGTGGAATATTATGTCATGCATAACATCATCAATTTAACTTATAATAGATATTAGTCAAAAAAAGACAACATAAAGTATTTACTATTCGTATATATCAATAGTAATTTGCATGATTGATGTATTATGGCATGCATGACATCATCAATCTTATTATGTCATGCATGACCTAATGGTTTTTAACTTATACTAGATATTTTTCACAAAATGACAAATTACAACTAGTATATAAAGACACCATATGTGATCAAATTTTTACCATTCCATTTTCTAATTTTTATTTCAAGTTTACTTACACACACATACTCTCTCTAGTTCTAGTATCCCTTTCTTTGTTCTTCATCTATTTCTAGTAAGTTCAAGCTTCAAAATCAAGGTATTAACATTGCCTAAACTTTTGTTCAATTCATATGTTTATAGCTATCTATATAAGAGTTTATAAACTAGAACATAGTTTAGTTGATTCTAAACTTGTTTGAAAAACTAATCTAATCTTTCTAACTTAACTCTAATAACACTTATTTATATGTATCATGATGTTATATTAAGTTAATATAAGAACTTATAACTTGTACTTATGAATAACACCTTGAAACTTAACATATATCGCTTAATCTCTATTCGGTAAAAAGCGGGCTGTTTTGGGTTGAGAATTAAAAACCTATCATAGACTTTGAGTTCGAAGCTAAGACTTTGGAAATATGTTAATATATATAAATAAGACTTTCAGTAATTGTTTCATATTTTAGACAAAGTGAAAGTATTTTATCAAAAATCATATATTGGGTGAATGTCGGGATTCTTCCAAATCTGTCCACCGGCACAAAAAGAGGGTAAACCTATAAAAATATATATATGGGCTGAACTTTTCGAATTGGTTTTATAAAATTTACTTCCTAAGGAATTCATAGCACTTTGATTCACTTTTAACGGAGTTGTAATGAATATTTGGCGAGTAAAACAAAATCTGCTAAAATTAACGTTGTATGGACGAAATTTATATTATAAAAACTATATTAACCATATCCTTGCTAACGTTTCCTATATTCTATATATATTTGGACATGTTATCATTAGTATAGCAAAATATTATAATCTTGGTTAATTCTGAGATTGTATATATATAATAATCTTGGTACGTTCCATGACAATGCGTGCACAATACGTTTTGATAAATCCTAAGTCAACACGTCTCTGGATTGATGCAAGACAATACGTACACAATACGCCGTGGGGTAATTCTAAGATTATATATATATATATATATATATATATATATATATATATATATATATATATATATATATATATATATATATATATATATATATATATATATATATATATATATATATATATATACCGATTATTAGACTTTTGGACTTTTCGGACTACTAACAAAGGAGTACTAACAATGAACTACTGACATAAAATGTTAAAAATTATTATACAAGTATTATATGAACTTGCTATATTAATTTTGTTCACATGTATTATTATCTGAATCGTTATTATTGTTATAGGTTCGTGAATCCAATGACGACGGGCATATTTTTAATAAGTTGAAAACTTATTATTAATATACTTTTACAACCGTGAGTATATAGTCTCATTTCTAAACTCTAAAAATATTTTGGGATGAGAATACATGCATTTTATGTTTTACGCTATGGACACAAGTACTTAAAATATATTCTACGTTGAGTTGTACCACTTTGCATATTTTTCCCTAATAGCTTGGTAACTAATATTTACATGTTGTAAGAACATGTAAGCGCTAATCCTATTGATAGATCTATCGGGTTTGACAACCCCAATCGGGCTAGTCGCTCTAGTATCGTAAACGGTTGCATAGTACTTCATTTTTACTACACTTGGTACAGTGTAGGAAGATTTCATAATAAAGGGAATATGCCACTTTAATTGTTAAGTATGGTTACCAAAGCGCTCAATAACTTATAGAATACTTTTATACACTTGCGAGTGTACATATAATTATAACTATAAAATCTTGTGGTCTATATTTATATCAATGCTAAACCTATATATCTCACCAACCTTTGTGTTGACTGTTTACTCATGTTTATTCTCAGGTCCTTTAGAAAGTCTTCCGCTGTTGCATTATCTGAGCAAGCTGTGCATGGAGTCTCATACTTTTATTTAAATAAAGTGTTGCATACAATAAAAACCTTTGTCATGTATTATATTCGACTGTTACGTCACGTGTGTAGTGTTTGAAAACCGATGTATTATGGGGACTATTCCTTAAATAATCGCCCAATTGTTTAAAACATGCATTATGTATAATAATGGTGTGCTTTTTATGAAACGAATGCAATATTTTCTAAAACGTATCATATAGAGGTCAAATACCTCGCTATGGGACCAATGAATATCGTACTGCGTTTATAGTAATATGGACGGGTCGTTTCAGTTGGCATCAGAGCTGTGGTCTTAGCGAACCCGGTCTTGCATTAGTGTGTCTAACTGATAGTTGTTAGGATGCATTAGTGAGTCTGAACTTCGACCTTATCTGCATGTTAAAAGTTTTGCTTATCATTCTTGTTGGAAATTACCTGTTTATCATCTTAAATCTAGACGCGTCTTATTGCAATTATTGCATAGATAGTGTATAGACAAATATTCATATCTTATCATATCTATCACAGTAGACTTTTCCTGACATATTCCGTAAATTCCTCCGTAATCTACAAAATCTTTTGTTCTATATATATAGATATTCTATGTAATTAGAATATCATCCGAATTCAAAAATCATTTCATATCGAAAAATCCTTTATTCAATCATACGAAATGGAACTCGCCACTAGTTCAAGTTCCTCGGATTCCGATATGGAGTTTCACTCGAGCTCTGAAAGCAGTGTGACTGGAATGGATCAACTAATTAGCCATCATCTATTCTGGATGAATTGGGAATGGGTTCGTAATCTACTCAATCATTGGAGACAAGAAGAAGGTGATATCTTCCATCCACCACATTTCCCTCTTGGCGAAGAACCTAAAGCACTTACCGGCGAACCTGTTCGTAATACCATTTTCTCTCTCATTTCCAGAGTATCTCATCATAACTATATACTATCTTGAATTCTAGATCTTATTCATCCGCTCGTCCGAACCGACAATCATCCCGGTGTAATAAAAGAAGTCAACGAGCTTCGCCCTCGAGTAGTGGCTTTGGAGAATTTGGTGCAAAGATTACAAGCACCAGTAGCAGCACCGACAGCAACAATACCACCATCAGCAACACCAACAGTATCATTACCACCACCAACAACCACATCTGCACCCCACATCTCAACGTCACAATCTGTATCTCGAGCATCAACGTCATACGCACCGTAGATACCAAGGAGTACCAACAACAACAAACGATGAAGTATTGATTCATAACTTCATTGGAGAAATATTTTACGGTGATTATGTAATATCTAAAGTCTTAGAGATTATTTATTCTAATCATAACCGTAAATCAAGATGAATGGATGAATAAAGATGATACAAGGAAGAATAGAAACCCTGACATGAATGGTGCGTATGTTACAAAATAAACTTGTTATACAAACAGCACCAACAGTATCGTCAGCATCACCAGCACTGTCAGTACTGTCAACATCATCAGCACTAGCAGCACCTATAACATCACAAGCTCCACCAGTTCAAGAATCACCGTGGACATCATTACGAATCAACAACGAGTATATTGTATCGATGAGTTAGAAAGTATTAACTCAATTCCTCTGAAGAATTTATATGTATATCTTATATATATAAATTTTGAAACCATCATAAATCTTTTCGTACTAAGCTATTATGTATGAATTGAAAAAGGGTAGATACTACTCAGTTAAATTCATATTACTAATATGCTATAATCCTTCAATTAATGACTTAACCATCGTTAACCACAATCTCTGTTTCAACTCAATGAATACCGTTTCATAATAAATCAAGTGTATTATTCAAATATATGTTTGATATTACACTTTCATCAATGATGTACTCGAAACTTTTCAGATAACATCATTCGCACTTTGCGAAATTCACAAGAATTCCACGAGCATCAACATCCTTCACCAAAGAATATCAATAAGAATAAATAATGAAGTATTTATACTCTGCGAAGATTATGTAATCTCTAATGTTTTAGAGATTATTCATTTCTAGTTCCAGCCGAAAAGCAAATGAGTTTAATTTAATACTCCATAGTAACTCATTAAATTTATATTACATCTGAAGAAAATATACACACATATATATTTTCATAAAGACTGTAATAAAATTCTGTTGTACAAAATAGCACTTGTGAAATTTTTTTTTTAACGGGTAGGTAATACCCGAGAAATACTTAGATTTCACATTAAAATGTTACACTGTACATTCTTCGATTCTGATTCAGCAAATCATCAACTATACTCCCTACTTTCACAACAATATACATTCTTTTATAGAAATCAAAACAACCATACTCATTCAAATCTAATTACATATTCTGATTTTGAAATCTCAGAATTCAATTCGAGATATAACTGAAATCATCACTCTTAGATTCCTACATCTTTCAAAACTATACTTTGACTTCAAAACTGTACTAGAACATCACTTCTAAATATTTGTATCATTCAAAATCCTAGAACATCATATGTATATTAACAATTACAACCTGTGTTCAAATCCTTCAAAATTACTGAAGACACTCGAAATGATAATCCAACCACATGTTACCCGCAGTCTTATACCTGAAAAACCCTCGAAACCAAAGTCATAGTTTAACACCTATCCGTGTCAGACCCTTTGGCATTTATTAGCTAAAATAACTTTTCAATCTCTTTTCAAAATAGACAGTTTTGTCACAGCTCCAGCAAATCACCTTCAATTATTCATTCGAATAAGCCTTATTATAACGATTACCCCTTCATCATTGTTACCGGAGAACCTTTCATATCTCACCACATTAGCAATAAACTTATCAACAACTTCATTAATCTTTAAGCCTCTCCGAAAAATCACGATCCTTATTCATTGAAACTTTATCAACTACTCATCTACAACTTGTAACAATAATTGTCATACCAACAACTTGGAATTAGCAATCAGTATTTTGAATTTTGCAGCAATTTTATGCCAACAGTTATATATATACATATAACGTCTACCTCCAAGACTTACAGACTTCGAATGTGAAGCTTCTGAAAAACACCCTAAACTGCGAATTAGTTCTCCGAATTTTAGAAAAATACTGATGAAGCAGCAAAAACTGTAAACGACCATAACGGTCAAAAGTTCGATGATAAAGAATAGTATGTTGAAAAGGCTCAAAAGAAAAGTTTGGAACTGGAAAACGGATTGAACAAACCATGAAGGAGACTGTGGACAAATCACAAAGACTAAACCTGCCTTTAAAGAATTCAAATGATTCAGTATCTGCTGAAGTCATTAACGAATACCTTGCTCCTGACTCTGCACTTTTACTGACAAATCTTCATCATCATCCATCGATATTAGAAATTCTAAGATATCATCGTATCTTTCATTATAAATATCCTCGATATTTCTGAAGATATTTTCATAACTATTCTTATCTGAAATCATTTATCTCTTCGCAATATCAGTGTTACATCAGAAAGAAAACTATTTTAGTTTCTAAATTCTGAAAAATTCAAATTTAAAATTTGAATGTTTTTGAAGTAATGTTGGGAACTGAAGCATGAGTTAGTATAATATAATGACACTTGATCAACGTGATTATATTACAGTAAGTCATGCTGAGTTTCTAATGGAACGTCATCATGTGCCATCTTACACGACTCTTACATTCTACCTAATCTCCAAACATATCGAGAACATATCTTCTTGATAGTTTTATTTTTTTTTCTTGAATTCTGGTAATTTAACCAATCAAGATCGTGCTATTACAATCTCTCTCTTGGAACATTAGTCATGTTCATTCAAAACTACATACCTACGAATTCTAGACCATTATTCGCTTGACTTAAAGTCGGGAAGAGAAAACAAAAGTATGGAATTCCAAAATATAAAGGAAAATATAAAGCCTGACAACAATTACAAACCGTCTATATCAATATGTATTGCAACATAAAGACACGGGAGAATTAAAAACACTATAACCCCAAGGTAATAATAGAAGAAAATAAATTCCTCCGGTGGAAGATGAAAAAGAAGAATGACAGATTAGAACCGGATGGAGCATATTGACGAATATTTTAGAAATATGAATTGGGAAAGAAAGTATAGAAGATTGGAGTGTATAAACAAGGAAATGAAGAGGGTGGATTTATAGTGAAATACTCGACAGAGCAATCAAAACAGATCATCGCATCTAACCAAAGAGGATTCTAATTTCCTTAATTACCGAAGAATCAAATCTTATTACGAAGATCTTCCCTAAATCCCTTGAACTCCAGAAATCAACCCTATCTACGTCAAAAGATATGACGAAACTTTACTTTACTCATTTCACTCTTTTGTGATAACTTCACTCGTACTTTTCACAAGAATCCAATTGTTTTATCCATATTACTCACAGATGATAAAACCATAATTTCCAAATCATGTGAGTCATGAAAACATACTTATTGTCAGCCATGACGATCCCAATCAAATTTCGGGATGAAATTTCTTTAACGGGTAGGTACTGTGACGACCCGGAAATTTTCGACCAAATTTAAACTTAATCTTTGTATAATTATGTTTCCGACACGATAAGCGAAGTATATAAAGCTGAATTCCAAATTTATTTTTTTAAACTACTTTTATATATTCAATATTGTAATAACCCGGACTTTTCTATGATTATATATTATATGAGATTAATATTTACATAATTAAATGCTTCCAACATGATAAGCAATCAAACTTGTTAAGACTTGATTAATTGAAATGGATTTTATCTAAACGTTTGACCACCCAGTTTGTCTAATGATTCACGAACGTTAAAACTTGTAAAAATGACATGATATATATATATATGTATATATATATATATATATACATATATATATATATATATATATATATATATATATATATATATACATATATATATATACATATATATATATATATATATATATATATATATATATATATATATGTATATATATATATATATATGTATATAACATGATATAATGATAAGTAAGTATCTCATTAAGTATATTAACAAAGTATTATATATATATATTTTCATACTACTAATTTAAAGAGTTTTGGAACAATATATATGTTACTATTTAAATGACGTAATTAACTTATGTTAAAGTGTATTTACATACAATGTATTACAAGTATAAATACATCCTTAAAAGTATTGAATACACTTTAGAATGTATTAGTGGAATATTATGTCATGCATAACATCATCAATTTAACTTATAATAGATATTAGTCAAAAAAAGACAACATAAAGTATTTACTATTCATATATACCAATAGTAATTTGCATGATTGATGTATTATGTCATGCATGACATCATTAATCTTATTATGTCATGCATGACCTAATGGTTTTTAATTGTTTCATGATTTTAGATAAAGTGGAAGTATTTTATCAAAAATCATATATTGGGTGAATGTCGGGATTCTTCCAAATCTGTCCACCGGCACAAAAAGAGGGTAAAACTATAAAAATATATATATGGGCTGAACTTTTCGAATTGGTTTTATAAAATTTACTTCCTAAGGAATTCATAGCACTTTGATTCACTTTTAACGGAGTTGTAATGAATATTTGGCGAGTAAAACAAAATCTGCTAAAATTAACGTTGTATGGACGAAATTTATATTATAAAAACTATATTAACCATATCCTTGCTAACGTTTCCTATATCCTATATATATTTGGACATGTTATCATTAGTATAGCAAAATATTATAATCTTGGTTAATTCCGAGATTGTATATATATAATAATCTTGGTACGTTCCATGACAATACGTGCACAATACGTTTTGATAAATCCTAAGTCAACACGTCTCTGGATTGATGCAAGACAATACGTACACAATATGCCGTGGGGTAATTCTAAGATTATATTTATATATATATATATATATATATATATATATATATATATATATATATATATATATATATATATATATATATATATATATATATATATATATATACATATATATACCGATTATTAGACTGTTGGACTTTTCGGACTACTAACAAAGGACTACTAACAATGAACTACTAACATAAAATGTTAAAAAATTATTATACAAGTATTATATAAACTTGCTATATTAATTTTGTTCACATGTATTATTATCTGAATCGTTATTATTGTTATAGGTTCGTGAATCCAAAGACGACGGCCATATTTTTAATAAGTTGCAAACTTATTATTAATATACTTTTACAACCGTGAGTATATAGTCCCATTTCTAAAATCTAAAAATATTTTGGGATGAGAATACAAGCATTTTATGTTTTACGCTATGGACACAAGTACTTAAAATATATTCTACGTTGAGTAGTACCACTTTGCATATTTTTCCCTAATAGCTTGGTAACTAATATTTACATGCTATAAGAACATGTAAGTGCGAATCCTATTGATAGATCTATCGGGTTTGACAACCCCAACCGGGTTAGTTGCTCTAGTATCGTAAACAGTTGCATAGTACTTCGTTTTTACTACACTTGGTACAGTGTAGGGAGATTTCATAATAAAGGGAATATGCCACTTTAATTGTTAAGTATGGTTACCGAAGCGCTCAACAACTTATAGAATACTTTTATACACTTGCGAGTGTACATATAATTATAACTATATAATTTTGTGGTCTATATTTATATCAATGCTAAACCTATATATATCTCACCAACCTTTGTGTTGACTGTTTACGCATGTTTATTCTCAGGTCCTTTAGAAAGTCTTCCGCTGTTGCATTATCTGAGCAAGCTGTGCATGGAGTCTCATACTTTTATTTAAATAAAGTGTTGCATTCAATAAAAACCTTTGTCATGTATTATATTCGACTGTTACGTCACGTGTGTAGTGTTTGAAAACCGATGTATTATGGGGATTATTCCTTAAATAATCGCCCAATTGTTTAAAACATGCATTATATAAAATAATGGTGTGCTTTTTATGAAACGAATGCAATATTTTCTAAAACGTATCATATAGAGGTCAAATACCTCGCTATGGGATCAATTAATATCGTATTGTGTTTATAGTAATATGGACGGGTCGTTTCACCATGTCACAGAACCTTTCTCTAGCCAAGAATCCCATTACTGATATACAATTTAAGTTTAATTTACTAATATTTTAAAGTATTTACGTCTAACTATTACGGAGTATTATAGTTAACACAAGTATTGATATTCTAGTGATCATTACTATTACTATATTTGTTTACATTTATGATTCATATTGTATCTCACTTAAAATGATTTCTTTAATTGAGGTGATGACCAAAATTTTAATAAGGGAATTCGAGACTAGAAGTAACGTAGACTATAACAAGAACACATGTAATGCACCAATAATTTTAAATAGGAATGATACGATTTATGTGGGAAATTCTATAGGTTATACGATTGCAAAAAAAAAAAGGGTTGTTAAGGTTACCATACGGGCTCAACTATTGGGTAGCGAAGATAGCAAAAACAACGCTTGTAGCTCATCATCGAGTTTAATATCAACCGATTTCAAACAAGTCAAAATCAAATTAAATTCGTTCACATGATCTGTTGTGGAAGAACCCTCGCTCATCTTAGCATTCACCAATTGCCTTATCAAAAAAAACTTTGTTCAAAATGGATGACTTTTCATAGATGTTAGATAAAGCTACAAGCACTCCCGTCGTTGTGGTTTCATCCACGATAGTGTAAGCAACGTTTTGGGCCAGAGAAAATCGAATAACTCCTAGGGCTTTCATATCCAACAACTCTCACTCGCCTTAAGCCATCTATTCCGATATAATACTGGTTAACGGTTGGTAAAGCTCCTTTTCATAGAGTAGATCTTCAATTTGCATCTTTCAAAAGCTAAAATCGGTACCATCAAACCGATCAATCTTCACATCACTCTTTTCAGCCATTGTTCCCGTAAAAACCGAGCCTAAGCTCTAATACCACTTGTTAGGAATAAGTGTGTGAGTCCTAACAAGACTTGATAACCCCAAGTTATCAAACCCACTTACAATAAACGAAAAATATTGATGAACACGAAGAAAACTAACAAGAATAATAAAACAAGATAATATAACGAGGTTATGTGTAATCAATAATGATTGCTATAATCCTCGGCCAACCAAAGAGTGTTATTTATTGATAAATTTCATGGTAAAATGTATGAGTTACAATTGGGTGTTTATATACGTAAAACTCAATAAAGAAATAGCTTTGAGAGCAAGAAAACTCGTTCTAGAAAATTCTGGCCCATCAGACCCTGTTTCGCGATCGCGAATGTCCACAAACAAACCATCTCGCGATCGCGAGATGCATGTCGAGGGTAATCTCCATTAGCGAGTTTCAGACTCACTATCTCGAACCATGTGCAACCGTTTTTTACTTTTATTTGACTTGTTTAACTCGATTCGCACTCCAACAGATCTCCCTCAAGACAAACTACAAGCATAATCAAAAGCATATGATATTGCTCGAATTACACATATTTATCCTCGCAATATCATCCTTAATTCATTGTGTTTTTGAAGAGTTTAGTGATTAGAAGTGTTGGGTTGGTGCTTAAAAGATGGTTCAAGGCTAAATGAGGCTAAAAATCTAATGTGGTGCAAAATTGACCAAGTCTTGAACCTTAGAATGAGCAAAGCTGAAATGCACTCAATGTCGTCGGTAAAGCTAAATCTAAGACTTGCACGGATTTTGTGAGTTAAGGAATCAACCATCGGGTTAAGAAATGAACCAAGTGAAGTTTCGGGGTCAAAAATTCAATTCACAGCCAAGAATGACGTTCCAAAAGCCAAGAACGACGCTCCTATGTGAAGAAAATGATGATTTAGTAAACAGAACAAAAATGGGGTTTCTAGGCTGTTTCATGAACGTGGATCCACTTTGTGGAACGTCGTTCCACCTTCTGGAACGGAGTTCCACATTTTGGAACGTCGTTCCAGACCTGTTTTCAGCCAGAAATTTAGCCCGACTATAAATACGATTTTTCGGATTTTTGTTGAAGAGAGCTGCACCCTTAGGCCGTTTTGGAGCCCTAAAAGGGTTCCAATCATGATTACATCAAGATGAAGGCTAATTTCAAGCTCCCAACTCCAATTCCATGAAGATTAAAGCTCCATTTCCATCATCCATTCTCTATTTTAGTGTTTCTTCTCTATTTTGGTAGTAGCTTTCTCCATTTTAGTTGTAATGTTTAATACTTGTTATTTCTTTGATTTATTTCTTGTTTATGCAGTGATTATACCTTAGATTACTTGTGTTCACTTGATTTGTAAACTTGATGCTTGGATTTTGCCCTAATCTATGAATTGGGTGTTTGAATGAGTTGATGATTGATAATGCTAAAAACGAACATATATTTCATAGCATTATCCCTCAAGAAAGACAAGCTTTTAGTTGCAATTGTTCTATTTACAAGTTGTATTCGTTTAAATAATAAAAGGTGAAGACAAAAGACAGATTCGATGAATTGAAGACGCAAACGACCAAAAAGCTCAAAAGTACAAAGTACAATCAAAGAGGTTCCAATTATTGATAAGAAACGTCTCAGAATTACAAGAGTACAAGATTCAAAACACAAAGTACAAGATATTAAATTGTACACAAGGACGTTCGAAAATCCGGAACCGGGACCAGAGTCAACTCTCAACGCTCGACGCAACGGACTAAAAATTACAAGTCAACGGAGTACAAGAATATAATATAATATATATATAATTAAATTTAATTATATATATTATATTATATAATAAATAAATAAGCAGCCCACGTTTTTAAAGACTTTTGAGCCTCCCTAGCTGGCCATGCGATCGCATGGCCTTGAAGGGCAAAGCCCATGCGATCGCATGAGGCCCTTTTCCAGCCCACATGCCTATAAAAGTCACAGTTTGGTGCATCAAATATATCAATCCATCTCTCTATCTCACATACGATATATATGATGTGCGTAGAGGTGTATATGAAATAGCTTTATTTTTACAACGAAATACTATTAAATACGATACAATTTTACACAAGATATTTATTTATTTATAGAATGGATATACTTAAACCTTGCTACAACACTTATAGGCAGTGTACTTAATTGTACAGTAGTGTAGTTTTTAGTAAGTCTGGTTCGTTCCACAGGGAAAATCTTTTAAACAAAGCTTAACGCTATATTAGTTTTAAATTTATAAAAATACAAATATATATATAAGTAATATTATTATTATAAAGGGGGGTTTTTACCGTTTAATGACCGGTTTTTCGATTTAAAACTTTAGTCGCAGTTAAAACCTAATGTAAAATATTAAATAAATAAAAGACTTAATTTAAAGCGTAAAGTAAATAACGATAATGAAATTGCGATAAATAAAAGTGCGATAAAATAAACTTGCGATAATTAAAAAGTACGATAATTAAAAGTGCAATTAAATACAATGACAATAAATAAAAGTGCGATAATTAGAAATGCAATTAAATATGAAAATAAATGAATTATGCTTATTTAAACTTCCGTAATCATGATGTTTGACGTGTTGATTTTAGTTTTATGCCCATGGGTTAATTGTCCTTTGTCCTGGATTATTTAATATGTCCGTTTAGTTTTTGTCCATAACAGTCCATCAGTCATAAATATAAAGTGCGAGTATCCTCGTCAAATTATCCTTATATCCGAAGTCAAATATTCCAACTAATTGGGGACTTAAACTGTAACAAGGTTTTAATACTTTGTTTAATAATTACACCAGGATATCGACTGCGTGCAACCCAAGGATTTAATACTTTGTTATCAATTATGCCAAGTGTCCTTGTACATAATTTCACCCCTGTTTTAATAATTCCATAGACTATTAATCCATTCCCGTGTCCGGTTAAATGAACGATTATTCGTACATATAAATATCCCGCCCATCGTGTCCGATTGAGTGTATATGGTTATTTATAGGGACGTCCAATTGTAAATCTTTATATTAAAATTAACAAACTATCATTTAGTTAAACAAATATAAAGCCCATTAATAGCCCATAGTCTAATTTCCACAAGTGTCGTTCTTTTGTCCAAACCCCAATTATGGTACAAAGCCAATTACCCAATTTTAGTAATTAGCCCAACATCATGATTACTTCATTTTAAATAAGCATAATAATAATTTAGCTACGAGACATTAATGTAAAAAGGTTGAACATAACTTACAATGATTAAAAAATGCGTAGCGTTACACGGACAGAATTTCGACTTACACATTTACAATATGCGCTAACATACCCTTATTATTAGAAATTAAAATTAAAATTATAATATATATATATATATATATATATATATATATATATATATATATATATATCGTATGTGAGATAGAGAGATTGATTTATGATAAACCAAACACGCGAATTTATAGGGCTATGGCCAGAAAAAGGGCCTCATGTGA
This sequence comes from Rutidosis leptorrhynchoides, assembly GCF_046630445.1. Lineage (NCBI taxonomy): Eukaryota > Viridiplantae > Streptophyta > Magnoliopsida > Asterales > Asteraceae > Rutidosis > Rutidosis leptorrhynchoides. Next base: position 175,590,323 of record NC_092333.1, read on the forward strand.
TCGCATGAGCTTTGCCCTTCAAGGCCATGCGATCGCATGGCCAGCTGGGGAGGCTCAAAAGTCTTTAAAAACGTGGGCTGCTTATTTATTTATTATATAATATAATATATATAATTAAATTTAATTATATATATATTATATAATATTCTTGTACTCCGTTGACTTGTAATTTTTAGTCCGTTGCGTTGAGCGTTGAGAGTTGACTCTGGTCCCGGTTCCGGATTTTCGAACGTCCTTGCGTACAATTTAATATCTTGTACCTTGCGTTTTGAATCTTGTACTCTTGTAATTCTGAGACGTTTCTTATCAATAATTGGAACCTCTTTGATTGTACTTTGTACTTTTGAGCTTTTTGGTCGTTTACGTCTTCAATTCGTCGAATCTGTCTTTTGTTTTCACCTTTTATTATTTAAACGAATATCACTTGTAAATAGAACAATTGCAACTAAAAGCTTGTCTTTCTTGAGGGATAATGCTATGAAATATATGTTCGTTTTTAGCATTATCAAATATTCCCACACTTGAGCGTTGCTTGTCCTCAAGCAATATAGTCTTAAAATACTAGAATCACCTCTTTATTCTTCACACTTTGTACATCAGTGGTTTCTATACGGCGGTATAAACAATGGTAGTAACGATGTGGTTTACAGTCCCACATGACTATAAAATTTAGATCCTTTAAGGAAATTGAATCTTTATGAAAACATTTGATCTTTTGAAAATTAAATCTAGTTTTTTCCCTAGATAAGTTTTCCGGAATAACCCTTCACCGGTGTTTGCAAATTCTTTTTTTGGGTTTGGTGGGTTTCATATTTGAAATTTTTAGCTCAAAACTTGTGGTTTTGTGTCACCCACTTGCTAACCTTGTATTGGGAAAGCAACACGTCCAGTATACTTGCTCCGTATATTACCTTTCGGTAAACTACCGTCTGGTTGTAAAGGAAAGCGTTGAACAAGCAACTGTTAAGGCAATGTCCCTAACATGCTTTTAATTATGGTCTATAACGTGTTGGACGCAATTACTATCCTTGGTAGGAGCAATAGTAAAGCTCACCCTTATAATTTTTTGGTCTGGCACAAGGTCCTGTCTTTGACCATGCTATGCAACCACCATTCTTACAGTTGACACCCGATTTGGTTCAGATGACCTAATGAATTCCAGGTGAATTCCTAGGATTTTACGTTCAATGGTAATGAACGCATTGAAAATGGGTTTTCAGAAAACAAATCGGTTTGTAATTTGATCAAAATATTTTCTCGTTCAAGCTCGAGTTTAGATATCATTGAATTCTATGAGTTTGAATTCTCAATCTTTAAGGTCAATCTCTAGGATTGAGTAATATCAGTCTTAAAAGCTGATTTTTGATCTTTTAAGGAGATTATCTTTTCTGGGGGTCTGATTCATTAGTCTTATCAAGCTAATTTGCACGGCGTCCTCCCCATTTTACAAGACAGATCCTCTCATAGTTAGGATAAGCCTGACCACTTGGCGACCCTGTTTGATGCTTAGGTCCGTGGATTTCCTGTTGATTTTAGAGATGACTTTTCTAGATTTTTCGTCAACCTACAGCTGGTCTGGATGACAACTTCATGACCTAAATCAAGAAGCGCGTTTCTTTTTCGGAAGACTTTACTTCCTTTTTATGATGGAATTGATTCATCGTGTAGATCCATCTTTCTTACAGTAAATCGGGTAAAACTTTTTATTTTAGTCCAAAGCAAAAGTATCTTCAATTATTTGTTACAGAAATATGTGACATATGTTTAAAATAACTTGGTAAATTTTCTCACACTTGGCTTTTATTTTCTTTTATTTGCCTTTTTATTGTCCTCTATTCCATTTTAAATGAATTCTAACATTTTGGTTTGTTTCTCAATTTATGTCCTTTCCGAGGTAACAATAATTTCGGTGTTAACACCTAGTTTTATCGTTCATAAATATGTATAAACATGATTTTGAGTTCATTTAATTGAAAATTTTGAAAAATTATACTAGAAGTTGGTAGTCAGTATATAAGACTAGGGCTGTTCTTTGTTATCAGAGAGCACTAGATTCTAATACAACTACTACGTTACTAGTATTTTTAATGGTAACCAAGTGTTTAAGTCAAAAAAAATTTAAAAATCCGAAAGAATTTAACCCCTCCCACACTTAAGATTTTGCAATGCCCTCATTTGCAAGAAATCAGTAACAATTTAAATTATTGAGGGTGATTAGCGTAGAAAAATGATTAAATTTTACCAAAGTTTCCAAACATATTGGCGTTTGTTTGCTGAATGATAAATGGTGCACATCATTTGTTCATTCCATCTTGTTGTTTCATCACATTTGTTTTTCGTTTTGTCGTCTAAAGTACTAGCTTTTGCTGAACTTAATGCCAGTCTTTGAAAATGTGCTGTTTTACCCTGTTTTGTACAATCAACAATATACATACAATACAAATATAAACATGCATGACAATTTGAAATGGGACTTAATATCCCATTTTCAAATCCTAAATGTGAAATATTAGTACACAATAATAATAAAAATGATAAAAATTACATAAATATATCCAATAACATAAGTTTAAACATGAATAATTAAAAAGATAAAAATATAAAAATCATAAAAATAACCAAATGGAACTAAATCAGTCTGGATAGGGGTTCCAGTTCATCTCGTCAGGTGGGTTCCATTGTTGGTTATAGGTGTTCTGATAGGCTTGGTTATAGTCATATCGGTTAAAGGGTGGTCGGATGTCGGGGTTGTGTGGCGGAAAATGAGCAGGTCGAGTAGGTACGTAGTTATTTAGTACCTGATATGATAGCTGGCTCATGATTTGGTGCTGATGAACTAACCAGATATCGTGTTGGCGTCGCCTATAATCCTCGTATACTCGCTCGGAGTTCCACTGCTCGTACATACTATGTCTTGCCGCGTTCGTCATTGATTCCTCATCTATACGAACGTGGACGTCAAGAATAGCATCTCGAAAGACATCCTTAATGTCTTCCGCTTCCTCCATTTCCTCGTCTGAGCCCCTTTCTACCTGTGGATGAGGGTCCTCATAGGGTACTGCCTGGTTGCGTCTACTTTTCAATACCTTAGCACCCACATAAACTTTCAATCCTAAAGGCTCAACCTGTTCTCTACAAAGCTGTAATGGACCCCCTTGGTTCCTATCAACACCTAAATACTCTCCAATGAGAGTAACAAAAATACCTCCTCCTATTATACTCCTGTCCTCTTTGTGTAATCGAGTTAGCCAAAAATCTATGAATGATACGAAGCTTGGCCCTGTCAATATGTGTATAGGAGTGTCCTCCCGCTCGTGTAAAAACATCAAAATGTGACATACGCCTCCAAATGGTGTCAGCGTCAAAGTTGCTATCTACCATTTCACCATAATGAATCAAATTTGTACAATCGGGTAGTAGCAATTCACCAGGAGTATATATCTGTAAAGCCCTGGCCATGTCCAGCATGCACATTCTGTACATCCTACCGCTAAGGATAAACCTAAAAAATCTTCTATCATCTATTCTAACTATATTTGTATCAAGTGATACATTACTCATGAGCTCAACACACCATTCCTTATATACAGGTCTACGAATGGTGAAAAGACGTTCCCAATCTGTAAAAGAAGAGTTCTCGTACCTCTGAATTAGTAGCAGTATGACTCTATTAGCTAGCTGAACTCTTTCCAAAGGATCCCAATCGATTACCCTTGGCACCTCTACATTTTTAGTTACCAATCTGAATTTGTTTCTTTGATATGTCTCGTAATCTCTCCATCTTCTATCAAATCTCATATTAGGATGCAAAGTGTGCTCAGGAATCGTTGGGTATTCTACTGGCGGCCTTATCGGGAATACTATGAATTCATTAACAAACTGTACCGGATTATAATAAGGTACGTGTTGATCAGGCTGTTGTTGTGGTTCCTGTTGTGGTTCTTGTTCGGGTTCTGGCTCGTGTTGCATTTCTGGTTCTGGTTCTGGTGCTGGAGCAGGCTGTCTAGATGATGATGCTCCTGAACCTCCAGTATCGGCTTTCTGCAAAACACATTAAACACAAAATTTGTGCATCCAAATATGCATTAGTGTTAGCAAAATAACAATTTAAAACAATCACAATAACATGTTAAATCAAAATTAAACTTATACACATTTTCACAATTTTTCACAATTCTACATTTTTTTAAATAAGCACATATGAAAATGTATACAAAGTTCATAAGCATTTAACTCAAATAACATGTCAAAATAGTCATTACTAATAATTAAACAAGTCTCAAATGGCAAATATATCAAATTAATCAAGTTCATGAATTTTGTACCTAAAAAGTCCTCTTTAATCTTTAAAAATCATGTTTAGGATCAATGTTTGGATCATTTAACTACCTAAATATGTTACACTACTCAATTTAGCAATAATTCATGACAAAAATTGGTCATAACCTGTTTATATCAAAAAGCCCCAAATTGCTCAAGAACACAAACCCAAGATTTCTAAAATTTTTGAAGTTTTTGGCTTCAAATCATGTTAAATAGCATCAATCTAGGTTATACATGCATAAAATACTAACAATTTAACACTAATTACACTAGAAATTAACAAAATTGCATTAGGTAAAATATTGGTAATTATCACAAAAACTAGGAATTTATAGAGTTTAGGGGTGTAATTTTTACCTTTTTGCTGAAGAATGAGAATCTAGGCATGATTAGAGCAAAAAATTTGACGAATTACGGTGGAAAAATGATGAAATTTGGTGAGATTTTGTGAGAGTTTCGTGTATGTGTGTGTTGTGTGGTGAGGAAGACCACTCGCTGAGGTTTTCTATCTGGCCAGTTTTCTAGCCTCATGCGATCGCATGAGGTTGGTGTGTAAACCCCATGCGATCGCATGGGGTGCCGGCTACAGTGTTTTCAGCTTTTTTTTTAAATAAAACCTTATACTTTATAAAATAAATAATTAATAAAATTTTAAAAATTTGTTTCTTTTTAGGATGAGGGCATTTCGGATCGTTGTCCTAGTCCGTCCCTCGACAAAATTTTAAAATTTCATCAATTCAAAGCGCGGTTTTAAAAGTAAAGATTTTTGGGTTTTTTTTAATGTTTTTGGCATACTTTAATTCAATAAAATTAAAAATAATGATAATAAAAGTTCTCGTCCCTCCCTTGGATAGAGCAATTTCGGTTCAAAGACCTAGTCTTCAACTCACGACGAATTTTAAAAATCATATTTTTAACTTAGCGAAATAAAGTAAATTTTTGTTTTTAAATTCACACCAAACTTAAATTTAAAATGCATAAAATTAAAAATTCACACCAAACTTAAATTATATTTTTGTTTTTATACATACAAACTTATATTAAAAATATTAATTTTTCAAATATTTACAATTTTAAAGAAGTTTACAATATTAATTTAATATTTATATATTAATTTTAAAAAAATGGTAAAAATAAAATTAAAAATCTTTTTGGTCTTTTATCCCACTTTAATCAATCAAATATTATCAAAAATATGCGCCCCTCTTTTCGGTAAAGTAATTTCAGTTCCATGACCTAATTTAACTCATGACGAATTTTTGAAATATTTTGGGTTGATTGATTAAAGATATTTATACCTTAAGAATAAACGTTAAATTTCGCAGTGATGTAATAAATTTTTGTATGATATCAATAATTTCGGTCGCAAGACCTAATTTCATCGAATACCAATTTAATACTTTATAGCGAACAAATTACCGTTTATTGTCAAAAGGTTAAAATTAAAAATAAAAATAAAAATTGAAAACTGTGCATACTTCCCTGTGAAAGAGATTTCTTAGTGATATGCTCTAGCCCACTCATAAGATAGTCGGACTAATTGATTTTCCATAGCTACATAGGCGTAACCTAGAGCATTCAACGTTTTTTCTTCTAAACATATGAACGGTCCATCTCTGCATAAAGTAACAAATTCGGTGTTTGAATAGGTTTGATTATTTGAACATTTACCTTCGTGTGACCATTTTCCGCATTTGTGACATCTTTCAAGGTGTCGAGCTCTTCTTTTCGCTGCGGATTTTGATTTTCCTTTACCAAATTGTAACTTATTATCTTCGCATCTGGATTCTTTTCTTACTCCGTCCAATTTTTCTCTGATTAATGATACTATTTCACTTGGAAGTGTGTCATTATTTCGTTTAGTGATCAAAGCGTGTAGCATTAGACCATGGTTTAGTTCACAGGAAGTCTTCATTTTGTAAAACCTAAAAAAAATAAAAATTCAGAATGGGGGGAGAAGACTAGTTCTTTAGGGTCTGCTAGGGAAAGACCATTCAGGTTCCATTTTCGAGAACTACACGAAAATAGAAAATCTAACTCTAACAGAAATACATATTATCCTTTAAAGACTTGATTCTCCCCACACTTAGTTAGCTGTGGTGTCGAAATTGTGATTAACTTCGTTGTCAACTTCCATTGGACTATCTATGTAATGTTTAACTCTGTGACCATTAACCTTAAATCCAATCCCATTTGAATTTATTAATTCTACTGTTCCGTACGGGAAAACTCTTTTGACTATGAATGGTCCAGACCATCTTGATTTCAATTTTTCAGGAAATAGCTTGAATCGTGAATTGAAAAGAAGAACTCTGTCTCCTTCTTTAAATTCTTTTGAACTTCTGATTCTTTTATCATGCCATTTCTTAGTTCTTTCCTTATAGATTAACGAATTTTCGTATGCTTCATGTCTTAATTCTTCTAATTCGTTTAGTTGACTTAATCGTATACGTCCAGCTTCATGTAAATCAAGATTACATGTCTTCAAAGCCCAAAATGCTTTGTGTTCAATTTCTACTGGAAGATGACATGCTTTTCCGTAAACGAGTCTAAAAGGTGTGGTTTCAATTGGAGTTTTGTAGGCTGTTCTGAAAGCCCAGAGTGCATCCTCCAATTTCATGGACCATTCCTTCGAATTTGATCCTACGGTTTTCTCTAAAATACGTTTTAAAGCTCGGTTGGTATTTTTGAAGGTATTTCGTATGCCCGAGAGACATATTAAATTAACGTGGCCACTATGTTATGATCCAAGTCGGGTCATACCCAATAACAAGCTTACCAACACTTTATATGTATTTAATTTAACGGTTGGATTGTTAAATGAATACGCGACACTTGAATCTTTAGAAAATCGGTTTTCTAAATTATAATCACTTGAGATAAATTATTTGGATAATTTACATATGATGTGTATTTAATTATTTATAGGTTTAAATAATTATGTTGTGTTATATTTTATAAAATTGGTTTATAAAATAAGTGACTTAACAAATACATACTTTATATAATAAGTTTTATATAAATTACAAGTATTTTATAACATGTTTTATAAAAATATAATCCTTTTATATATTTAAAAGTATGCAGAATTTTGGAGTCTCCAAGGAGACACCCATGCCTTGTTTTATCACTTTCAAGGTAGCACAACTACTAAGGGACATGCTTAAGTAGTTTACCAATGCCTTGACTCAATACACACATGCAAAATACATCTTACACTTCAAAAAAAAAAACTGCATTTCAGCTCCATTTTCAGCTGGAAAAACCGTGGGGTTTTTGGGGAGCAAAGGGTGTTCTCAATTTTTTTTTGAAGCTAAAATCAAGTGTCAAATAAATCCTAACTAAAAGCTAGGGTGTTGGTGTAAAGTTTGGGGTATAACAACTTGAGGTTTCATCCATTTGAAGCTCCAATTTTCATCATCTTCATCATCATCTTCTTCATCTTGTAACCTCCTAACTTGGAGTAGGTACATCCCTTTAAACTAGCTCTTTTACATTTAAGTATATTTTCTAGACTTGATCTATTTTGGAATTCAAACTAAATGGTTAAACATATTGAAAGTTTTTCATGATAAATTGCTTCCGCTTTAATCTTGTAACATGAATGTTTATGAAACTTGTTTATATGATGAATTCCTTCAATGGTATCTAGAGCCAAAGTCTTAGAAATATGCTTCTTGTATTTGGCTTTAAAACCCATTTATCTTACATTCTTGTAACATGCATGAAATGAGAATGTAAAAAATAAAAATTTTGGGTTTTGGTGGGGATGGTTTTTTGGCCGAAAATATGGGGTCTCCAAAGTGGGTTTGGAACTTCATTTTGGCCAAAAAAATATTTGTTGTTTGTTGTTGTTCACAATCGAGCCTAGACCATGTGTTTGAATGTTTGAATGATTTGGTTGTTATTCATGGTTGTAATATTCATTCATTTGGTTTGTATTAATTTGTAATTATTTTGTAATTTGGTATTGTAATTTATTCTATTTTGGTATGTAAAAATAGAGTAGGATGTAATTTCTTTTTTCTAGAAAAATGTAGTAGGTTACATATTTTTTGTAAAAAGAGATGAAGATGCATGAAGATGAAGGATGAACACAAGATGGTGCTTTTGAAGATGCAAGATTAAGTGGGAGATTTTGTAAAATCTCTTACTTTGTGTTTAACCCTTTTCCGGTGACATTTGTTTTTTGGCTAAACAAATGTCCACCAAATTGGCTCTTGATTGTGAACATTTTATTATGCTTGCGTGTTTGTTTATTATGTGTGTATGTTTGGTTACTACAAGATAATTCACATGTTAACAACTTGCAAAAACAACATTATAATTGGTTATAGTAAAACAACAAAAGGACACTAATAAATGGTTATTAAGGACATGATGTTAATGTATATAAAATGGTTTATATCATGTAATTGGCTTTACTAATATGACATGAAAATTGGTTTTTCATAATGTACTATACACCAAATGCATGTTGGTGTATGGCAAATGTTTTCTTAAACTAGAATTTATGAAAACTTAAAATCCCTTAACTAAAACAACGTAAACAAGTTAAACGCAATTCTTTTGTGGGAACACTTGAACATAGTAGGGAACTCATAATGGGATAAAGGTCACCTAACCATTATGAACTAACTAATATGGTTAAGGTAAAATTCGCATGTTTATGGGATAAAGATCACCTAACCACTTGTATGTTGATTTTACATGTTTACACAAGTAGGACAACTTGATTTGGGAATCATGAACTTAGGGTCACCGAAGCATGAGGAACAAATAGGCGTTGATGGGATAAATATGCCATGCAAAAGGATTGCATGATCCCATAATTTAGAAGTTGCAAAAGGGTTGCAATTGTCATATAAATGACTACCTAGCTAAATCAAATAACGGGATAAAGGTCACCTAACCGAAATTTGATTTACCGTTGGATTCTAATATTTAATAAGACAATTAATTATAAAAGGGTGTTGTTTATTAAATTTAAAATCGATACTTAAATGAACTTTGTTAATTTTGTAGATGGCCGCAAATAACAACAACATGCAAAATGCACCACTTAACCTAAACAACCTATCATTAAGGTCTCTCCTCGAGAAAGACAAACTCAACCATACGAACTTTATGGATTGGTTCCGTAATCTTAGGATTGTCCTCAAACTTGAGGATAAAGCGTATGTGTTGGAGGACCCTATTCCCGACCAACCGGATGAGGAAGATCTAGAGGGCATGGCTTATTATGACAAGTATTGCGCCGATTCGGTGCAAGTCGCTTGCCTAATGCTTGGGACTATGATACCCGAACTCCAAAAGGATTTCGAACATCATAGTGCATATGACATGATTACTCAATTGAAGGAGATGTTCCTTCAACAAGCACATGTCGAGCGCTTCAAAACGGTTCGAGCGCTACATGCATGTCGTATGGATGACACCCAATCTGTATCCTCTTATGTCCTCAAAATGAAAAGCCTTATTGATCGCGCAAACCGTCTTAATCTCAACATATCTAATGAGCTAGCCACCGATCTTATCCTAAACTCCTTGTCAAAGAGGTTTGACCAATTTGTAATTAATTACAATATGAATGGGATGGATAAGACCATTGGTGAACTTCATGGCATGTTAAGGACGGCCGAAAATAGCATGGGTAAAAGGGCTTCACTCGTGCTCAATGATGGTGGGTCCAAAGGTAACAACACCTCTAAGCCTAAGGCGGCTAAGAGGAAAGGACCCGCTCATCAAGGCAAGGGAAAGGGGAGGATGGTTACCCCAACCAAAAACAAGAACAAGAAGCAAAAGGTTGCCGGACAAGCAAACCCCAAGGAAGACCCATGTTTCGGTTGCGGTGAAATGGGTCACTGGAAGCGAAACTGCCCGGTCTACCTTAAGGAGTTGAAGGAAAAGAGGGATGCGGGGCAATCCTCAGGTAATATATATATGGTATATATAGAGCTAAGTATTACTTCTTCTAATACATGGGTATTAGACACTGGATGTGGAACTCACATTTGCAATTCATTGCAGGGGTTCAAAAGAAGTAGCAAGCAAGCGGGAACATCAAGTCTCTTTATGGGTAATGGAGCCAAAGTGCAAGTGAAGGCTCAAGGAGACTTTGTGTTAAAGCTTTCAAGTGGTTTGGAACTTATTTTGAATGATGTTTTGTATGCACCCGATTTATGTCGAAACATTATTTCCGTTTCCCGTTTGAAACAATGTAGTTTTTATCTTAATTTTGTTAATGATGATATCCACGTTTATTTAGATAATGTATTCTATTTTAAGGCTTCGCCCTCTAATGGAATTTATGAATTGGTTCATGATGACACATCATCTAGTAGCTCAATATACCATACTAGCACCAAGAAACTCAAAAGGGATTTGAGTGATTCCTACTTATGGCATTGTCGCCTTGGTCACATAAACAAGAACCGAATGCATACACTTCAAAAGAATGGACTTTTGAAATCAAATGAACTAGACTTGTTTGATGTATGTGAGTCTTGCTTACAAGGCAAAATGACTAAAGCACCTTTCAAAGGGACCTATGAAAGGGCTAAGGACTTATTGGGATTAATACACTCGGATGTATGTGGACCCTTTAAGCCCATAACTAGGAATGGTGAAAGATACTTCGTTACTTTCATTGATGACTTCAGTCGTTTCGGATATGTCTACTTATTAAGACACAAGGACGAAACTTTTGAGGCATTCAAGGAATATCAAAACGAAGTACAAAATCAACTCAATAAGATAATCAAGGTACTTCGTACCGATAGAGGAGGTGAATACCTAAGTGATGCTTTCCAAGATCATCTTAGAAGTTGTGGGATTATCTCGCAACTCACTCCTCCTGGACACCCCAACTGAATGGAGTTTCCGAAAGGAGGAACCGAACCCTAATGGATATGGTTCGATCTATGATGGCTAGAAGCTCGTTACCTCTATCATTTTGGGGTTATTGTCTATGCTCCGTGGCTCGTATTTTAAATATGGCCCCAACCAAGAAAGTGGAACGAACACCTCATGAGATGTGGTTTGGAAAACCTCCATCTCTATCATACTTAAAGGTATGGGGATGTGAAGCTTATCCTAAGCGTTACATCCCTAATAAGTTGAATGCTCGATCCACGAAGTGTATCTTCATAGGATATCCCAAGGATGATATGGGATACTATTTCTATGATCCAACCGAGCAAAATGTATTTGTTGCTCGGAAGGCGGAATTCCTTGAAACTAAGTTCCTAATGGAAGGAAGTAGTGAAAGGAAGATAGATCTTGAAGAGGTTCAAGATCAAGTAGATGATACACAATTGGTTGACACTAGCACTCAACATGAAAATGTTGAGAGTGATCAAATGGATGATCAAAATACACAAGACGTTCGCAGATCTGGTAGGATTAGTAATCCTCCTGAGAGATATGGGTTTCTCATGGATGGTTGCTATGTGGTTGATTTGGATGAACCAATAAACTACCAAGATGCTTTATCAAGGATTGATAAAGATAAATGGCAGGAAGCCATGAATGCTGAGATGCAATCCATGTATGACAACCAAGTTTGGGAACTTGTTACACAACCTGCTGGCTCAAGGCTAGTTGATTGCAAATGGCTTTTCAAAATGAAAACCGACATACATGGAAACTTGGATACATATAAAGCAAGACTTGTAGCAAAAGGTTTCACTCAAACTCAAGGGGTTGACTATGATGAAACTTTTTCGCCTATGGCAATGCTAAAGTCTATTAGGATATTGTTTGCCATTGCTGCTCATTATGATTATGAAATATGGCAAATGGATGTCAAGACCGCTTTCCTAAATGTATATCTTGTGGAAGATGTCTATATGGTTCAGCCTGAAGGTTTTGTTGATCCGAAATATCCTAAAAAGGTATGCAAGTTAAAGAAGTCAATCTACGGATTGAAACAAGCATCTAGAATGTGGAATCATCGTTTTAATGAGGAAGCCGAGAAATTTGGCTTCATTAAAAATGGAGATGAAGCTTGTGTATATAAGAAAGCTAGTGGGAGCACTATCATGTTCCTTGTACTATATGTGGATGATATATTGTTATTTGGAAATGATATTCCGGCAATGCAAGGAGTTAAAACTTGGCTAAGTAAATGCTTCTCCATTAAGGATCTTGGAGAAGCACAATACGTTTTGGGGATTGGGATCTACAGGGATAGATTCAAGAAACTGATAGGTTTGAATCAAAGTGCATACATTGAAAAGATCTTGAAAAGGTTCAAGATGGAGAACTCTAAGAAAGGTTTGGTACCTATTCAAAGAGGAACACTCCTTAGTTCATCTCAGTGCCCCACCACGAAAGATGAACAAGAGAAAATGAAGAAGGTCCCATATGCGTCTGCCATTGGGTCAATCATGTATGCAATGATATGCACTAGACCGGATGTGTCATGCGCTCTTAGCCTGACAAGTAGATACCAGAATAACCCAGGAAACAGTCATTGGATTGCTGTCAAAAGTATATTGAAATACCTTAGGAGGACTAAGGATATGTTTCTGATATATGGGTCTGGTGAGGAGGAACTTGCTGTAAAAGGTTACGTGGACGCGAGTTTCCAAACTGATCGAGATGATTCTCGATCACAATCCGGTTATGTCTTCACGTTAAATGGAGGTGCAGTCTCTTGGAAGAGTTCAAAACAGGATGTTGTTGCATTATCCACTACAGAGTCGGAGTACATCGCCGCATCATTGGCAGCTCAGGAAGCTGCATGGATGAAGAAATTCATCGACGACTTAGGAGTAGTCCCTTCCATTCAGGACCCTCTTGAGATCTTTTGTGACAACGAGGGTGCGATTGCTCAAATCAAAGAACCTCGTGCTCACCAAAAGACCCGTCACATTGAGCGGAGATTCAACTACATAAGGGATGAAGTTGAAAAGGGAAAGATATGTATTCGCAAAGTTCACACAGATCTTAATATAGCGGATCCTCTCACGAAGCTCTTACATGGAGCAAAACATACTGGACATGTTTGTGCATTAGGGCTTCGATATTCTAGTGATTGGTCATGATCTGTTTTAAGTATTGTAACGGAACGAAATTGTTCAAACTCATTAATATAATTATGGTATTAATTTACTTTGAGTTATGTTCCTATTTTGCATATTTTATCCATGAATAAGTAATTATTCTAAATTCCGTAGTCGATCACATTTGTGGGAGCAAATGTGAGGTTTAGACTATTATCAACTTGGATTGGTATACATTCACGGGATGAATGTGGGGCAAGGTTGCAACCAAGGTTCATAGATATTTGTAGTATACAAATATTGGAAGATCCGCCCTCAAGATTTACTAAATGGAGCCTTTGTGGTTGATCACATGTAATCTTGAGTAAAGGCGAATATCATTGTATCCTCTGACCTGAGATACATATTGGATTCGGATATTTACCAGGTATTGTGCCTTGATTCTTTCCTTCGCTATTCTGAAATATGGTAGTTCACAAGGAAGAGCTCAGGCATAATGCAAGGTACATATTTAGGACGTATGTAGTCAAGATGGAATTTGTCCCTCTTATTCGTTGAGAGTCAGATGTCTAAGGCCTGATAAAGTTAAATCTAAAAGAGAGTGATCACTCTGTATCTCTTGGAATTAGCATGACATCTAGGATGAAAGGATAAATGATAGATTCACCTATTCATATTCGAGATGGGAACTCGAAAGGGATGATGTTATTGAATGGCAAAAGTCATAACATATTGGGGGTGATGGACGGTCGTTAGGTGGTATCCATCACTTGCATTAATTTCTTATGTCTCTCGTGCAAGTGGGAGATTGAAGGTATTTCGTATGCCCGAGAGACATATTAAATTAACGTGGCCACTATGTTATGATCCAAGTCGGGTCATACCCAATAACAAGCTTACCAACACTTTATATGTATTTAATTTAACGGTTGGATTGTTAAATGAATACGCGACACTTGAATCTTTAGAAAATCGGTTTTCTAAATTATAATCACTTGAGATAAATTATTTGGATAATTTACATATGATGTGTATTTAATTATTTATAGGTTTAAATAATTATGTTGTGTTATATTTTATAAAATTGGTTTATAAAATAAGTGACTTAACAAATGCATACTTTATATAATAAGTTTTATATAAATTACAAGTATTTTATAACATGTTTTATAAAAATATAAACCTTTTATATATTTAAAAGTATGCAGAATTTTGGAGTCTCCAAGGAGACACCCATGCCTTGTTTTATCACTTTCAAGGTAGCACAACTACTAAGGGACATGCTTAAGTAGTTTACCAATGCCTTGACTCAATACACACATGCAAAATACATCTTACACTTCAAAAAAAAAAACTGCATTTCAGCTCCATTTTCAGCTGGAAAAACCGTGGGGTTTTTGGGGAGCAAAAGGTGTTCTCAATTTTTTTTTGAAGCTAAAATCAAGTGTCAAATAAATCCTAACTAAAAGCTAGGGTGTTGGTGCAAAGTTTGGGGTATAACAACTTGAGGTTTCATCCATTTGAAGCTCCAATTTTCATCATCTTCATCATCATCTTCTTCATCTTGTAACCTCCTAACTTAGAGTAGGTACATCCCTTTAAACTAGCTCTTTTACATTTATGTATATTTTCTAGACTTGATCTATTTTGGAATTCAAACTAAATGGTTAAACATATTGAAAGTTTTTCATGATAAATTGCTTCCGTTTTAATCTTGTAACATGAATGTTTATGAAACTTGTTTATATGATGAATTCCTTCAATTTTCAACTTGTCCACTCGTCTGTAGATGATATGCGGTAGAGATTTTATGAGTTATTCCATATCTTTTGAGAACTTTCTCAAGTTGATTGTTACAAAAATGAGTACCCCGATCACTTATTAAAGCTTTCGGTGTTCCAAACCTTGCAAAAAGACGTTTTAAAAAGTTGACTACAACTCGTGCATCGTTAGTTGGGAGAGCTTGTGCTTCCGCCCATTTAGATACATAATCAATGGCAACGAGAATGTATAGATTATTATGAGATTTTGGAAATGGACCCATAAAGTCAATACCCCAAATGTCAAATACTTCATATACTTGAATGACATTTTGTGGCATTTCATCACGTTGACTTATTTTTTGGCCCTTTGACATGCATCACAGGATTTGCAAAGAAGGTGTGCGTCTTTGTAAATTGTAGGCCAATAGAATCCAGCATCGTAAACTTTTCTTGCTGTGAGCTGAGGCCCATAATGCCCTCCTGTTGGTCCTGTGTGACAATGGTTTAAGATTTTACTAGCTTCATCTCCGAATACACATCGGCGTATTATTCCATCTGGACAACTTTTAAACAGATGTGGATCTTCCCAGAAATAGTGTTTTATATCACTAAAGAATTTCTTTCATTTTTGGTACGATAATCCTTTTTCAAGGAATCCACATACTAAGTAGTTTGCATAGTCTGCAAACCATGGAATTTCATTATAATCTATCTTTAATAGATATTCATCAGGAAAGTTGTCTTGTATGGCCGATTCATTTAGAACTTCTAATTCAGGATTTTCAAGACGAGAAAGATGATCAGCGGCGAGATTTTTTGCTCCCTTTTTATCTCGGATTTCAATATCGAACTCTTGTAAGAGTAAGATCCAACGGATTAATCTTGGTTTAGCATCTTGTTTCGAAAATAGGTATCTAAGAGCAGAATGGTCAGTATAGACCACCGTTTTAGCTAGAACGAGATATGAACGAAATTTGTCAAAAGCAAAAACAATAGCAAGGAGTTCTTTTTCAGTAGTTGTGTAATTTTTTTGTGCTCCTTGTAACGTCTTACTAGCATAATATATAGGTTGAAATCGTTTTTCAATCCTTTGTCCTAAAACGGCTCCCATTGCAAAATCACTTGCATCGCACATAAGTTCAAACGGTAGATTCCAATTTGGAGTTATCATGATCGGCGCATTAGTGAGTTTTTCTTTAAGAATATTAAAAGATTTGATGCATTCATCTAAAAAGATGAATGGAGCATCCTTTTCTAGGAGTTTATTCATAGGAGTGGCAATTTTAGAAAAATCTTTTATAAAACGTCGGTAAAAACCGGCATGCCCTAGAAAACTCCTAACTCCTCTAACATTGGTAGGATGTGGAAGTTTAGCAATTACATCTACTTTAGCTCTATCCACTTCTATTACTTCCTTTGAAATTTTATTTCCAAGAACGATGCCTTCTTTAACCATGAAATGGCATTTCTCCCAATTAAGAACTAGATTTGATTGTTCACATCTAATAAGCATTCGTTCAAGATTAACTAGACATGATTCAAAAGTATCACCGAAGACTGAAAAGTCATCCATGAAAACTTCCATGCATTCTTCTATCATGTTGTGAAAAATCGCCATCATGCACCTTTGAAAGGTTGCAGGGGCGTTGCAAAGTCCAAATGGCATGCGTTTGTAAGCTAAATTACCATAAGGGCACGTGAATGTGGTTTTCTCTTGGTCCTCGGGTGCTATTGAAAATATCCGGAAAAACCATCAAGAAAACAATAGTAACTATTTCCGGCTAATCTTTCCAACATTTGATCAATAAAAGGTAAGGGAAAATGATCTTTTCTGGTGGCGTCATTTAATTTTCTATAATCAATACATACACGCCATCCTGTTACAGTCCTAGTAGGAATAAGCTCATTTTTCTCATTTGTGATAACAGTCATGCCACCCTTCTTAGGTACGCATTGAACTGGGCTTACCCATGGACTATCAGAGATTGGATAAATTAAATCTGCATCAAGCAGTTTAATAATTTCTTTCTTAACAACATCTTGCATATTAGGATTTAGCCTTCATTGGCGTTGCACATACGTTTTATGACCTTCTTCCATAAGGATTTTATGTGTGCAATACGAAGGACTTATTCTTTTAATATCATGAATTTTCCATGCAATAGCTGGTTTATGAGCTTTTAACACAGAAATAAGTTGAGATTTTTCATTTTCAGTAAGAGAAGACGATATTATTACAGGTAATTCAGATTCACCATGTAAATAAGCATATTCCAATTGGTTTGGAAGTGGTTTTAACTCTAATGTCGGTGGTTCTTCTATCGATGATTTATATCGATATCTGTCTTCTTCTTTTAGCATTTGAATTTCTTCTGTTGTTGGTTCATATCCATTAGCCATTAGTGTAGCTAACATTTCAGTTTCATCAATTGGTTCAGTACCTTCTCCTAAAGAACATTCTCCTGTTCCTTGTAATTCTGGAAATTCTTCTAACAATTCTGCATGTGATTCTATAGTTTGAATATAATAGCATGTATCATCTGCAGATTGCGATTGTTGCATTGCTCTATCAACTGAAAAGGTAACACTCTCGTCCTCTATACTTAGGGTCAGTTTCTTACCAAACACGTCTATAATTGCTTTAGCCGTGTTTAAGAATGGTCTTCCTAATATGAGAGGAACTTGAGAAACTTCTTCCATGTCCAGAACAACAAAATCTACTGGAAATACTAAAGTACCAACTTTAACTAGCATGTTCTCCATTATCCCTCTTGGATATTTTACTGATCTATCGGCTAGTTGTATGCTTATTCTTGTTGGTTTCAATTCTCCAAGGTCTAGTTTAGCGTATAGTGAATACGGCATTACATTTATACTAGCACCTAAATCTGCCAATGCTTCTATTGAACTAAGACTACCCAGAAAACATGGAATTGTGAAACTTCCTGGATCTGATAATTTTTCTGGTATCTTATTCAACAGCACTGCTGAACAATTAGCATTCATAGTAACAGCCGAGAGTTCTTCCATTTTCTTTCTATTTGAGATTAGATCTTTCAGAAATTTAGCATATCTAGGCATTCCTGAAATCACATCAATGAAAGGAAGATTTACATTTATCTGTTTAAACATATCCAAGAATTTGGATTGCTCGGCTTCAAGTCTCTCTTTTTTCATTTTACTTGGGTAAGGAAGTGGTGGTTGGTATGGTTTAACATAAGGTTTAGCTTTAACTGTGTTATCTTCATTAACCTTTTCAACTACCAGTTCTTTTTCCTTATCTTGTTCAGGTTGTGGTTCTTGTGGAGTAGGAATAGCTTCATCAGAAATTACAGGTATTTCAGGTGGTTTAAGTGTAATACCACTTCTTGTGGTAATAGCTTTAGCTGTTTCATTCCGGAGGTTAGCATTTGTATCACTAGGTAGACTTCCTGGTTTTCTTTCACCTATTAACCTTGCTAGGTTAGTTACTTCTTGTTCCAGATTTTGAATAGAAGCTTGTTGATTTCTAAATGCTTGAGCATTTTGTTCATTCGTTTGTTTCTGAGATGTGAAAAACTGTGTTTGAGATTCAACTAGCTTCGTCATCATATCTTCTAAATTTGGATTTTTATCATCGGTTTGTGGTGGTTTGTTTTGAAAATTAGGTCTTTGCTGGTTGTAAGTATTGTTGGATACTTGTTGATTGTTAGGACCTTGTTGGTTGTTGTATGGAACATTGTGATTATAATTCTGGTTTTGATTGTAAATCGGTCTTGGCGGTTGATAATTATTCTGATAATTATTTCCAGGCCTTTGGTTTAGATATGAAACATTCTCTCTTTGTTCCATTGTCAGTTCAATACTGAGACAATCTTTTGTCAAATGTGGTCCTCCACACTGCTCACAACTAATTCGTATTGAGTGTATATCCTTAGTCATCTTTTCCATTCGTCTCTCGACAGCATCTATCTTTGCTGAAATGGAATCTAAGTCATGGCTAGAATCGGCTCTAGCTGCTTTAGATGATCTAACGATATCTTTTTCTTGGTGCCACTCATGTGAGTGGGAAGCAGTGTTATCAATAATCTTATAAGCATCAGTTTCGGTTTTCTTCATAATGGAACCACCAGCTACTATATCGATGTCTTTCCTTGTAGTGATGTCGCATCCTTGGTAGAATATTTGTACTATTTGACAGGTGTCTAAACCATGTTGCGGACATCCTCTCAATAACTTTCCAAATCTGGTCCACGCCTCATATAGAGTTTCATTTGGCTTCTGTGTGAACGTAACAATTTCTCCTTGAAGTCTTACGGCTTTAGATGCCGGAAAGAATTGTTTAAGAAATTTTTCAACTAAAACGTCCCATGTATCAATCGCCCCTTCAGGTAACGATTCCAACCAATCTTTGGCTTCTCCCTTTAAAGTCCAGGGAAATAACATGAGATATATCTGTTCATCCTCAACTTCTCTTATTTTAAATAGAGTGCAGATCCTATTAAAGGTACGAAGATGTTCATTTAGATCTTCCTTCGGCGCACCACTAAATTGGCATTGATTAGTCACCATGTGTAGAATTTGTCCTTTGATTTCATAATCTGGCGCATTAATGTCTGGATGAGTAATTGCATGACCTTGGCCAGTGTGTTTAGCTCTCATTCGGTCTTCCATACTTAAAGGTTCCAGATTTTCCATAATTGAATTTGTTGAATCTGAATCACTAGAGGATTCTGATTTAATGGTTCGTTCCTCAACAATCTCTGCTTGAATGATTGGTGGTTCCGGAGGAAAAATTAATGGTTCAGGATCTATGAATCGTCCCTGAATATTCTCCGGATTCTCAATTGTGAGGTCGGGTTCAAAAAATGGATTATCGGAAATTTGAATTGGAGTACTTGGTCGACTGGATGACGATTATAAAGAAAAATCAACGGCGACAATATTTGCTAGATGTCTTGATCGAGTTACAGGTGGTGAACGTACAAAAGGTGGTGAATGTTTTGCTCAGTGCATTCACTGAATATCCTATTAGTTTTTAAAAATAAAGAAAAATTTATATAAGTTATCCAATTAATAGACTTTTCTGATTTTGCCCACGTTTCGAATAGCCAAAAGATGCAGCAGAGGGGCAAGATTCGTTTGGTCTCAATATAATTGAGTACTGTTTGGCTCCAATAACCCGGTCCACGTACAAATCCAACTATTACTACGAACCAGAAAATTTTGATGTCTATCAATTTAACCACTTAAAATAAATTTTCGTAATTTAAAGAAATTTAGAGAAGAAGTAGAGAAAATTCTAATTCCTAAAAACTAGAATGGCGAGAAATAAGAAAGAAAAAGAGTGACTTATAAAACTTTAAAACACTCGACTAACCCAACCTTATTATTATCACTAACTTAAAATTAAAATTGCAAATTAAGATTACTAATTGGAGTGATAATTGATACATAGGTAAAAGTCGTCGAAAAATAAAAATAAGAAACTAGCGTTGAAACTTAAAAAAGAACTAAAAACTAAGAATTAAAAGTTGCGTCTAAAAATATTAAAGCTTACAAGTAAAACTATATCACAAATGGCAATAACTTAAAAAGGTACTAAAAACTAAAAAAAAAAACGTCGCAAAATTCTAAAGCACCTAAATCTCAGTCTAAAGAAAAAGCACTTAAGGGATTTTACGGCAAAGCTTAAAAATCTAAAAGTAAAAATAATTATGGCAAAAACTATGACTTAAAACTAAATACGAGCGAAAAATACAAATATTATGCTAAAATAATTAAAAAGATACAAAATATAAAAATATACTAAAAGTTGTAAAAAGTACAATTTTTATAAAAATATTATTTTTATATTTTTTATTTTATAAAACTATTAATTTTATAAATTAATTAAACTAATTAAACTAAATATATAAATTAATTAAAACTAAACTAAATTAATTAAATAACAAAACCTAATTAGGGTTTTTAATTAAATAATAATAATAATTACCCGTAATTAATGCAGTTTTAGGGCTTCCTGTGGCGTGTCAGCAGGACTCATACGATCGCATGAGTCCTAAGTTACCCGGCCATGCGATCACATGGGCTAGGGTTTCGGGCCAGTGACTGGGCTGCTACAGTACTGGACTCGAATTTATTTATATTTTTTTTTCTGTTTTGCTGTTTTATATAATTATATAATATATATATAAATTAAATAAAATTTATATTTTTATAAAATAAAGATAAAGAAACTTTTATAGAACTTATAAATTTAACAAACTCTTAAAAATATTTATATTTTTTTTCTTTTTATATTTTAGAATATTTAAAACGTATTTTTACAAAAGCATATTTTTTTTTATAAAAGTAAACTAAAAATTAAAAATCTTTTTTTTTATATATTAGCGTTGCGCTTCCGGCTTTTAAGCTAGATTTGTTCCCCGGCTGCGGCGCCAAAAATACTTAATGTGCGTAGAGGTGTATATGAAATAGCTTTATTTTTACAACGAAATACTATTAAATACGATACAATTTTACACAAGATATTTATTTATTTATAGAATGGATATACTTAAACCTTGCTACAACACTTATAGGCAGTGTACCTAATCGTACAGTAGTGTAGTTTTTAGTAAGTCCGGTTCGTTCCACAGGGAAAATCTTTTAAACAAAGCTTAACGCTATATTAGTTTTAAATTTATAAAAATACAAATATATATATAAGTAATATTATTATTATAAAGGGGGGTTTTTACCGTTTAATGACCGGTTTGTCGATTTTAAAACTTTAGTCGCAGTTAAAACCTAAAGTAAAATATTAAATAAATAAAAGACTTAATTTAAAGCGTAAAGTAAATAACGATAATGAAATTGCGATAAATAAAAGTGCGATAAAATAAACTTGTGATAATTAAAAACTACGATAATTAAAAGTGCAATTAAATACAATGACAATAAATAAAAGTGCGATAATTAGAAGTGCAATTAAATATGAAAATAAAGGAATCATGCTTATTTAAACTTCCGTAATCATGATGTTTGACGTGTTGATTTTAGTTTTATGCCCATGCGTTAATTGTCCTTTGTCCTGGATTATTTAATATGTCCATCTGGTTTTTGTCCATAACCGTCCATCAGTCATAAATATAAAGTGCGAGTATCCTCGTCAAATTATCCTTATATCCGAAGTCAAATATTCCAACTAATTGGGGACTTAAACTGTAACAAGGTTTTAATACTTTTTTTAATAATTACACCAGGATATCGATTGCGTGTAACCCAAGGTTTTAATACTTTGTTATCAATTATGCCAAGTGTCATTGTACATAATTTCACCCCTGTTTTAATAATTCCATAGACTATTAATCCATTCCCGTGTCCGGTTAAATGAACGATTATTCGTACATATAAATATCCCGCCCATCGTTTCCGATTGAGTGTATATGGTTATTCATAGGGACGTCCAATTGTAAATCTTTATATTAAAATTAACAAACTATCATTTAGTTAAACAAATATAAATCCCATTAATAGCCCATAGTCTAATTTCCACAAGTGTCGTTCTTTTGTCCAAACCCCAATTATGGTACAAAGCTCAATTACCCAATTTTAGTAATTAGCCCAACATCATGATTACTTCATTTTAAATAAGCATAATAATAATTTAGCTACGAGACATTAATGTAAAAAGGTTGAACATAACTTACAATGATTAAAAATAGCGTAGCATTATACGAACAGAATTTCGACTTACACCTTTGTAATATGCGCTAACATACCCTTATTATTAGAAATTAAAATTAAAATTAAAATTAAAATTATAATATAATATATATATATATATATATATATATATATATATATATATATATATATATATATATATATATATATATATATATATATATATCGTATGTGAGATAGAGAGATGGATTTATGATGAACCAAACACGCGAATTTATAGGGCTGTGGCCAGAAAAAGGGCCTCATGCGATCGTATGAGCTTTGCCCTTCAAGGCCATGCGATTGCATGGCCAGCTGGGGAGGCTCAAAAGTCTTTAAAAACGTGGGCTGCTTATTTATTTATTATATAATATAATATATATAATTAAATTTAATTATATATATATTATATTATATTCTTGTACTCCGTTGACTTGTAATTTTTAGTCCGTTGCGTCAAGCGTTGAGAGTTGACTCTGGTCCCGGTTCCGGATTTTCGAACATCCTTGCGTACAATTTAATATCTTGTACTTTGCGTTTTGAATCTTGTACTCTTGTAATTCTGAGATGTTTCTTATCAATAATTGGAACCTCTTTGATTGTACTTTGTACTTTTGAGCTTTTTGGTCGTTTGCGTCTTCAATTCGTCGAATCTGTCTTTTGTCTTCACCTTTTATTATTTAAACGAATATCACTTGTAAATAGAACAATTGCAACTAAAAGCTTGTCTTTCTAGAGGGATAATGCTATGAAATATATGTTCGTTTTTAGCATTATCAATATATATATATATTTATATTATAATTTTAATTTTAATTTCTAATAATAAGGGTATGTTAGCGAATGTTGTAAGGGTGTAAGTCGAAATTCTGTCCGTGTAACGCTACGCTATTTTTAATCATTGTAAGTTATGTTCAACCTTTTTACATTAATGTCTCGTAGCTAAGTTATTATTATGCTTATTTAAAACGAAGTAATCATGATGTTGGGCTAATTACTAAAATTGGGTAATTGGGTTTTGTACCATAATTGGGGTTTGGACAAAAGAACGACACTTGTGGAAATTAGACTATGGGCTATTAATGGGCTTTATATTTGTTTAACTAAATAATAGTTTGTTAATTTTAATATAAATATTTACAATTGGAAGTCCCTATAAATAACCATATACACTAGATCGGACACGATGGGCGGGATATTTATATGTACGAATAATCGTTCATTTAACCGGACACGGGATTGGATTAATAGTCTATGGAATTATTAAAACAGGGGTGAAATTATGTACAAGGACACTTGGCGTAATTGTTAACAAAGTTTTAAAACCTTGGGTTACACGCAGTCGATATCCTGGTGTAATTATTAAACAAAGTATTAAAACCTTGTTACAGTTTAAGTCCCCAATTAGTTGGAATATTTGACTTCGGGTATAAGGATAATTTGACGAGGATACTCGCACTTTATATTTATGACTGATGGACTGTTATGGACAAAAACCAGATGGACATATTGAATAATCCAGAACAAAGGACAATTAACCCATGGGCATAAAACTAAAATCAACACGTCAAACATCATGATTACGGAAGTTTAAATAAGCATAATTACTTTATTTTCATATTTAATTGCACTTTTAATTATCGCACTTTTTGTCATTATATTTAATTGCACTTTTAATTATCGCACTTTTTAATTATCGTAATTTTATTTTATCGCAATTTTATTTATCGCAATTTCATTATCGTTATTTACTTTACGCTTTAAATTAAGTTTTATTTATTTAATATTTTACATTAGGTTTTAACTGCGACTAAAGTTTTAAAAATCGACAAACCGGTCATTAAACGGTAAAAATCCCCCTTTATAATAATAATATTACTTATATATATTTGTATTTTTATAAATTAAAACTAATATAGCGTTAAGCTTTGTTTAAAAGATTTCCCTGTGGAACGAACCGGACTTACTAAAAACTACACTACTGTACGATTAGGTACACTGCCTATAAGTGTTGTAGCAAGGTTTAGGTATATCCATTCTATAAATAAATAAATATCTTGTGTAAAATTGTATCATATTTAATAGTATTTCATTGTAAAAATAAAGCTATTTCATATACACCTCGCCGCACATCAAGTATATTTGGCGCCGCTGCCGGGAAACATATCTGCTAAAACGCCGGAAGCGCAACGCTAATATAAAAAAAAAGATTTTTATTAATTTTTTAGTTTACTTTTATAAAAATACGTTTTTGCAAAAATACGTTTTAAATATTCGAAAATATAAAAAGAAAAACAAAAATTAAATATAAATATTTTTAAGAGTTTGTTAAATATATAAGTTTTATAAAGTTTCTTTATTTTTATTTTAGTTTGTAAAAATATAAATTTTATTTAAATATCTTGTATTTATTTAAAAAAAAAAAAAACACTCGAGTCCAGTACTGTAGCAGTCCAGTCACTGGCCCGAAACCCTAGCTCATGCGATCGCATGAGCCCGAAGGCCATTTCTCATGCGATCGCATGAGAGTGTCTGACACGCCCTAATTGATTCTCGTACTGCATTAATTACGGGTAATAATTATTATTATTATTATTTAACTAAAACCCTAATTAGTGTTAGTATTTTTAATTGTTTAATTTTAATTTTTTGATTTAATTTGTATTTTTAGTTTTAGTTTTTATTAATACATAAAATTAATAGTTTTATAAATTAAAAAATATAAAAATAATATTTTTATAAAAATTGTACTTTTTACAACTTTTAATATATTTTTATATTTTGTATCTTTTAATTGTTTTAGCGTAATTTTTTTGTATTTTTCGTTCGTATTTAGTGTTAAGATATAGTTTTTGCCATAGTTATTTTTTCTTCTAGATTTTTAGGCTTTGCCGTAAAATCCCTTAAGTGATTTTTCTTTAGAATAAGATTTAGGTGCTTTAGAATTTTGAAACGTTTTTTTTAGATTTTAGTACCTTTTTAAGATATTGCCATTTGGGATATAGTTTTTCTTGTAAGCTTTAATATTTTTAGACGCAAATTTTAATTCTTAGTTTTTAGTTCGTTTTTAAGTTTCGACGCGCTACTTTCTTATTTTTATTTTTCGACGCCTATTATTTTTCAATCTTTTATTTTTCGACGTTTTTCGACGCGCTCTTTTTCTTTCTTATTTCTCGCCATTCTAGTTTTTAGGACATAAAATTTTCTACTTCTTCTCTAAATTTCTTTAAATTACGAAAATTTATTTTAAGTGGTTAAATTGATAGACATCAAAATTTTCTGGTTCGTAGTAATAGTTGGATTTGTACGTGGACCGGGTTATTGGAGCCAAACAGTACTCAATTATATTGAGACCAAACGAATCCTGCCCCTCTGCTGCATCTTTTGGCTATTCGAAACGTGGGCAAAATCAGAAAAGTCTATTAATTGGATAACTTATATAAATTTTTCTTTTCTTTTTAAAAACTAATAGGATATTCAGTGAATGCACCGAGCAAAACGTTCACCACCTTTTGTACGTTCACCACCGGTAACTCGATCAAGACATCTAGCTAATATTATCGCCGTTGATTTTCCTTTAAAATCGTCATACAGTCGACCAAGTACTCCAATTCAAATTTCCGATAATCCATTTTTTGAACCCGACCTCACAATTGAGAATCCGAAGAATATTCAGGGACAATTCATAGATCCTGAACCATTAATTTTTCCTCCAGAACCACCAATCATTCAAACAGAGATTGTTGAGGAACCAACCATTAAATCAGAAATCTCTAGTGATTCAGATTCAACAAATTCAATCATGGAGAATCTGGAACCTTTAAATATGGAAGACCAAATGAGAGCTAAACGCACTGGCCAAGGTCACGCAATTACTCAACCAGACATTAATGCGCCAGATTATGAAATCAAAGGACAAATCCTACACATGGTGACTAATCAATGCCAATTTAGTGGTGCGCCGAAGGAAGATCCAAATGAACATCTTCGTACCTTTAATAGGATCTGTACTTTATTTAAAATAAGAGAAGTGGAAGATGAACAGATATATCTCATGTTATTTCCCTGGACTTTAAAGGGAGAAGCCAAAGATTGGTTGGAATCGTTACCTAAAGGGGCGATTGATACATGGGACGTTTTAGTTGAAAAATTTCTTAAACAATTCTTTCCGGCATCTAAAGCCGTAAGACTTCAAGGAGAAATTGTTACATTCACACAGAAGCCAAATGAAACTCTATATGAGGCTTGGACCAGATTTGAAAAGTTATTAAGAGGATGTCCGCAACATGGTTTAGACATTTGTCAAATAGTACAAATATTTTACCAAGGATGTGACATCACTACAGGGAAAGACATAGATATAGCAGCTGGTGATTCCATTATGAAGAAAACAGAAACTGATGCTTACAAAATTATTGATAACACTGCTTCCCACTCACATGAGTGGCACCAAGAAAAAGATATCGTTAGATCATCTAAAGCAGCTAGAGCCGATTCTAGCCATGACTTAGATTTCATTTCCGCAAAGATAGATGCTGTCGAAAGACGAATGGAAAAGATGACTAAAGATATTCACTCAATACGAATTAGTTGTGAGCAGTGTGGAGGACCACATTTGACAAAAGATTGTCTCAGTATTGAACTAACAATGGAACAAAGAGAGAATGTTTCATATCTAAACCAAAGGCCTGGAAATAATTATCAGAATAATTATCAACCGCCAAGACCGATCTACAATCAAAACCAGAATTATAATCGCAATGTTCCATACAACAACCAACAAGGTCCTAGTAATCAACGAGTATCCAATAATACTTACAATCAGCAAAGACCTAATTTTCAAAACAAACACCACAAACCGATGATAAAAAGCCGAATTTAGAAGATATGATGACGAAGCTAGTTGAATCTCAAACGCAATTATTCACATCTCAGAAACAAACCAATGAACAAAATGCTCAAGCATTTAGAAATCAACAAGCTTCTATTCAAAATCTGGAACAAGAAGTAAGTAACCTAGCAAGGTTAATAGGTGAAAGAAAACCAGGAAGTTTACCTAGTGATACAAATGCTAACCCCCGGAATGAAATAGCTAAAGCCATTACTACGAGAAGTGGTATTACACTTAAACCACCTGAAATACCTGTAATTTCTGAGGAAGCTATTCCTACTCCACAAGAACCACAACCTGAACAAGATAAGGAAAAAGAACCGGTAGTTGAAAAGGTTAATGAAGATAACACAGTTAAGACTAAACCTTATGTTAAACCATACCAACCACCACTTCCTTACCCGAGTAAAATGAAAAAAGAGAGACTTGAAGCCGAGCAATCCAAATTCTTGGATATGTTTAAACAGATAAATGTAAATCTTCCTTTCATTGATGTGATTTCAGGAATGCCTAGATATGCTAAATTTCTGAAAGATCTAATCACAAATAGAAAGAAATTGGAAGAACTCTCGGCTGTTACTATGAATGCTAATTGTTCAGCAGTGCTGTTAAATAAGATACTAGAAAAATTATCAGATCCAGTAAGTTTCACAATTCCATGTTTTCTGGGTAGTCTTAGTTCAATAGAAGCATTGGCAGATTTAGGTGCTAGTATAAATTTAATGCCGTATTCACTATACACTAAACTAGACCTTAGAGAATTGAAACCAACAAGAATAAGCATACAACTAGCCGATCGATCAATAAAATATCCTAGAGGGATAATGGAGAACATGCTAGTTAAAGTTGGTACTTTAGTATTTCCAGTAGATTTTGTTGTTCTGGACATGGAAGAAGATTCTCAAGTTCCTCTCATATTAGGAAGACCATTCTTAAACACTGCTAAAGCAATGATAGACGTGTTCGGTAAGAAACTGACCCTAAGTATAGAGGAAGAGAGTGTTACCTTTTCAGTTGATAGAGCAATGCAACAACCGTAATCTGCAGATGATACATGTTATTATATTCAAACTATAGAATCACATGCAGAATTATTAGAAGAATTTCCAGAATTACAAGGAACAGGAGAATGTTCTTTAGGAGAAGGTACTGAACCAATTGATGAAACTGAAATGTTAGCTACACTTATGGCTAATGGATATGAACCAACAACATAAGAAATTCAAATGCTAAAAGAAGAAGACAGATATCGATATAAATCATCGATAGAAGAACCACCAAAATTAGAGTTAAAGCCACTTCTAAACCATTTGGAATACGCTTATTTACATGGTGAATCTGAATTACCTGTAATAATATCGTCTTCTCTTATTGAAAATCAAAAATCTCAACTCATTTCTGTGTTGAAAGCTCATAAACCATCCATTGCATGGAAGATTCATGATATTAAAGGAATAAGTCCTTCGTATTGCACAAATAAAATCCTTATGGAAAAAGGTCATAAAACGTATGTGCAACGTCAACGAAGACTAAATCCTAATATGCAAGATGTTATTAAGAAAGAAATTATTAAACTGCTTGATGCAGGTTTAATTTATCCAATTTCTGATAGTCCATGGGTAAGCCCAGTTCAATGCGTGCCTAAGAAGGGTGGCATGACTGTCATCACAAATGAGAAAAATGAGCTTATTCCTACTAGGACTGTAACAGGATGGCGTGTATGTATTGATTATAGAAAATTAAATGACGCCACTAGAAAAGATCACTTTCCCTTACCTTTCATTGATAAAATGTTGGAAAGATTAGCCGGAAATAGTTATTATTGTTTTCTTGATGGTTTTTTCGGATATTTTCAAATTCCAATAGCACCCAAAGACCAAGAGAAAACCACATTCACGTGCCCTTATGGTACTTTTGCTTACAAACGCATGCCATTTGGACTTTGCAACGCCCCTGCAACCTTTCAAAGGTGCATGATGGCGATTTTTCACGACATGATAGAAGAATGCATGAAAGTTTTCATGGATGACTTTTCAGTCTTCGGTGATACATTTGAAACATGTCTAGTTAATCTTGAACGAATGCTTATTAAATGCGAACAATCAAATCTAGTACTTAATTGGGAGAAATGTCATTTCATGGTTAAAGAAGGCATCGTTCTTAGTCATAAAATTTCAAAGGAAGGAATTGAAGTGGATAGAGCTAAAGTAGATGTAATTGCTAAACTTCTACATCCCACCAATGTTAGAGGAGTTATAAGTTTTCTAGGGCATGCCGGTTTTTACCGACGTTTCATAAAAGATTTTTCTAAAATTGCCACTCCTATGAATAAACTCCTAGAAAAGGATGCTTCATTCATCTTTTCAGATGAATTTATCAAATCTTTTAATATTCTTAAAGAAAAACTCACTAATGCTCCGATCATGATAACACCAAATTGGAATCTACCGTTTGAACTTATGTGCGATGCAAGTGATTTTGCAATGGGAGCCGTTTTAGGACAAAGGATTGAAAAACGATTTCAACCTATTTATTATGCTAGTAAGATGTTACAAGGAGCACAAACAAATTACACAACTACTGAAAAAGAACTCCTTGCTATTGTCTTTGCTTTTGACAAATTTCGTTCATATCTCGTTCTAGCAAAAACGGTGGTCTATACTGACCATTCTGCTCTTAGATACCTATTTTCGAAACAAGATGCTAAACCAAGATTAATCCGTTGGATCTTACTCTTACAAGAGTTCGATATTGAAATCCGAGACAAAAAGGGAGCAGAAAATCTCGCCGATGATCATCTTTCTCGTCTTGAAAATCCCGAATTAGAAGTTCTAAATAAATCGACCATATAAGACAACTTTCCTGATGAATATCTATTAAAGATAGATTATAATGAAATTCCATGGTTTGCAGACTATGCAAACTATTTAGTATGTGGATTCCTTGAAAAAGGATTATCGTACCAAAAACGAAAGAAATTCTTTATTGATATAAAACACTATTTCTGGGAAGATCCCCATTTGTTTAAAAGTTGTCCCAATGGAATAATGCGCCGATGTGTATTCGGAGATGAAGCTAGTAAAATCTTAAACCATTGTCACACAGGACCAACAGGAGGGCATTATGGGCCTCAACTAACAGCAAGAAAAGTTTACGATGCTGGATTCTATTGGCCTACAATTTACAAAGACGTACACCTTCTTTGCAAATCCTGTGATGCTTGTCAAAGGGCCGGAAAAATAAGTCAACGTGATGAAATGCCACAAAATATCATTCAAGTATGTGAAGTATTTGACATCTGGGGTATTGACTTTATGGGTCCATTTCCAAAATCTCATAATAATCTATACATTCTCGTTGCCATTGATTATGTATCTAAATGGGCGGAAGCACAAGCTCTCCCGACTAATGATGCACGAGTTGTAGTCAACTTTTTAAAACGTCTTTTTGCAAGGTTTGGAATACCGAAAGCTTTAATAAGTGATCGGGGAACTCATTTTTGTAATAATCAACTTGAGAAAGTTCTTAAAAGATATGGAGTAACTCATAAAATCTCCACCGCATATCATCCACAAACAAGTGGACAAGTTGAAAATACCAACCGAGCATTAAAAAGTATTCTAGAGAAAACCGTAGGATCAAATCCGAAGAAATGGTCCATAAAATTGGAGGATGCACTCTGGGCTTTTAGAACAGCCTACAAAACTCCAATTGGAACTACACCTTTTAAACTCGTTTACGAAAAAGCATGTCATCTTCCAGTAGAAATTGAACACAAAGCATTTTGGGCTTTGAAGACATGTAATCTTGATTTACATGAAGCTGGACGTCTACGGTTAAGTCAACTAAACGAATTAGAAGAATTAAGACAAGAAGCATACGAAAATTCGTTAATCTATAAGGAAAGAACGAAGAAATGGCATGATAAAAGAATCAGAAGTTCAAAAGAATTTAAAGAAGGCGACAGAGTTCTTCTTTTCAATTCACGATTCAAGCTATTTCCTGGAAAATTGAAATCAAGATGGTCTGGACCATTCATAGTCAAAAGAGTTTTCCCGTACGGAACAGTAGAATTAATAAATTCAAATGGGATTAAATTTAAAGTTAATGGTCACAGAGTTAAACATTACATAGATAGTCCAATGGAAGTTGACAACGAAGTTAATCACAATTTCGACACCACAGCTAACTAAGTGTAGGAAGAATCAAGTCTTTAAAGGATAATATGTATTTCTGTTAGAGTTAGATTTTCTGTTTTCGTGTAGTTCTCGAAAATGGAACCCGAATGGTCTTTCCCTAGCAGACCCTAAAGAACTAGTCTTCTCTCCCCATTCTGAATTTTTATTTTTTTAGGTTTTTCGAAATGAAGACTTCCTGTGAATTAAACTATGGTCTAATGCTACACGCTTTGATTACTAAATGTAATAATGACACACTTCCGAGTGAACTGGTATCAGTAATCAGAGAAAAATTGGACGGAGTAAGAAAAGAATCCAGATGCGAAAATAATAAGTTACAATTTGGTAAAGGAAAATCAAAATCCGCAGCGAAAAGAAGAGCACGACACCTTGAAAGATGTCACAAATGCGGAAAATGGTCACACGAAGGTAAATGTTCAAATAATCAAACCTATTCAAACACCGAATTTGTTACTTTATGCAGAGACGGACCGTTCATATGTTTAGAAGAAAAAACGTTAAATGCTCGAGGTTACGCCTATGTAGCCATGGAAAACCAATTAGTCCGACTATCTTATGAGTGGGCTAGAGCATATCTCTAAGAAATCTATTTCACAAGTAAGTTTGTACAGTTTTCATTTTTATTTTTATTTTTAACCTTTTGATAATAAACGCTAATTTGTTCGCTATAAAGTATTAAATTAGTATTCGATGAAATTAGGTCTTGTGACCGAAATTATTGATATCATACAAAAATTTATTACATCACTGCGAAATTTAACGTTTATTCTTAAGGTATAAATATCTTTAATCAATCAACCCAAAATATTTCAAAAATTTGTCATGAGTTAAATTAGGTCGTATAACCGAAATTACTTTACCGAAAAGAGGGGCGCATATTTTTGATAATATTTGATTGATTAAAGTGGGATAAAAGCCAAAAAGATTTTTAATTTTAATTTTATTTTGTTTTTAAAATTAATATTAAAATAATATTGTAAACTTGTTAAAATTAATATATATTTAAAATTGTAAATATTTGAAAAATTAATATTTTTAATATTTTTAGTATAACCGAAATTACTTTACCGAAAATATAATTTAAGTTTGTTGTGAATTTTTAATATGAATTTTTAATTTTATGCATTTTGAATTTAAGTTTGGTGTGAATTTAAAAATAAAAATTTACTTTATTTCGTAAGTTAAAAATATGATTTTTAAAATTCGTCGTGAGTTGAAGACTAGGTCATTGAACCGAAATTGCTTTACCCAAGGGAGGAACGAGAACTTTTATTATCATTATTTTTAATCTTATTGAATTAAAGTATGCTAAAAACATTAAAAAAAACCCAAAAATCTTTACTTTTAAAAACCGCGCTTTGAATTGACAAATTTTAAAATTTTGTTGAGGGACAGACTAGGACATCGATCTGAAACGTCCTCATCCTAAACAGAAACAAATTTTTAAAATTTTATTAATAATATGTTTTATAAAGTTTAAGGTTATATATAAAAAAAAAATACTGAAAGTACTGTACCCGGGACTCCATGCGATCGCATGGAGTTTGCCCTTTGCATCCATGCGATCGCATGGGGAGAAAAATCAGGCCAGGTTCAAAAGCAGTCGCCTGTTCTGTCTTCTACACCACAACACACATACATACCCGAAATTCTCTCAAAATCTCACCAAATTTCATCATTTTTTCACCGTAATTCGCCATTTTTCTTGCTCTAATCATGCCTAGATTCTCATTCTTCAGCAAAAAGGTAAAAATTACACCCCTAAACTCATAAATTTTCTAGTTTTTGTGATAATTACCAATATTTTACCTAATGCAATTTTTTAATTTCTAGTGTAATTAGTGTTAAATTGTTAGTATTTTATGCATGTATAACCTAGATTGATGCTATTTAACATGATTTGAAGCCAAAAACTTCAAAATTTTTAGAAATCTAGGGTTTGTGTTCTTGAGCAATTTGGGGCTTTTTGATATAAACAGGTTATGGCCGATTTTTGTCATGAATTATTGCTAAATTGAGTAGTGTAACATGTTTAGGTAGTTAAATGATCCAAACATTGATCCTAAACATGATTTTTAAAGATTAAAGTGGACTTTTTAGGCGAAAATTCATGAACTTGATTAATTTGATATAATTGCCAATTGAGACTTGTTTAATTGTTAGTAATGACTATTTTGACATGTTATTTGAGTTAAATGCTTATGAACTTTGTTTACATTTTCATATGTGCTTATTTGGAAAAGTATAGAATTGTAAAAATTGTGAAAATGTGTATAAGTTTAATTTTGATTTAACATGTTATTGTGATTGTTTTAAATTGTTATTTTGCTAACACTAATGCATACTTGGATGCACAAATTTTGTGTTTAATGTGTTTTGCAGAAAGCCGATACTGGAGGTTCAGGAGCATCATCATCTAGACGACCTGCTCCAGCACCAGAACCAGAACCAGAAATGCAACACGAGCCAGAACCCGAACAAGAACCACAACAGGAACCACAACAACAGCCTGATCAACACGTACTTTATTATGATCTGGTACAGTTTGTTAATGAATTCATAGTATTCCCGATGAGGCCGCTAGTAGAATACCCAACGATTCCTGAGCACACTTTGCATCATAATCTGAGATTTGATAGAAGATGGAGAGATTACGAGACATATCAAAGGAACAAATTCAGATTGCTAACTAAAAATGTAGAGGTGCCAAGGGTAATCGATTGGGATCCTTTGGAAAGAGTTCAGCTAGCTAATAGAGTCAGACTGCTACTGATTCAGAGGTACGGGAACTCTTCTTTTACAGATTGGGAACGTCTTTTCACCATTCGTAGACCTGTATATAAGGAATGGTGTGTTGAGCTCATGAGTACTGTATCACTTGATACAAATATAGTTAGAATAGATGATAGAAGATTTCTTAGGTTTATCCTTGGCGGTAGGATGTACAGAATGTCCATGCTGGACATGGCCAGGGCTTTACAGATATATACTCCT
The DNA here is from genome assembly GCF_046630445.1 of Rutidosis leptorrhynchoides. Lineage (NCBI taxonomy): Eukaryota > Viridiplantae > Streptophyta > Magnoliopsida > Asterales > Asteraceae > Rutidosis > Rutidosis leptorrhynchoides. Next base: position 175,625,190 of record NC_092333.1, read on the forward strand.
GGTGAGTTGCTACTACCCGATTGTACAAATTTGATTCATTATGGTGAAAGGGTAGATAGCAACTTTGACGCTGACGCTATTTGGAGGCGTATGTCACATTTTGATGTTTTTACACGAGCGGGAGGACACTCCTATACACATATTGACAGAGCCGAGCTTCGTATCATTCATAGATTTTTGGCTAACTCGATTACACAAAGAGGTAACAATAAAGAAAAAATAACCTTACATGATTTATTCTACCTAAAGTGTATTCGGGATCCTAGAAGCTTTGTCAATATCCCTTACTGTGTTGGTTTTTATTTATCTAAAATGGTAGAAGGAATGCAGGACGGGAGTATAATAGGAGGAGGTATTTTTGTAACTCTCATTAAAGAGTATTTAGGTGTTGATAAGAACCAAGAGGGTCCATTACAGCTTTGTAGAGAACATGTTGAGCCTTTAGGATTGAAAGTTTATGTGGGTGCTAAGGTATTGAAAAGTAGACGCAACCAGGCGGTACCCTATGAGGGCCCTCATCCTCAGGTAGAGAGAGGCTCAGACGAGGAAATGGAGGAAGCGGAAGACATTAGGGATGTCTTTTGAGATGATATTCTTGACGTCCACGTTTGTATAGATGAGGAAGCAATGACGAGCGCGGCCAGACATAGTATGTATGAGCAGTGGAACTCCGAGCGAGTATGCGAGGATTATAGGCGACACCAACACGATAGGTGGTTAGTTCATCAGCACCAAATTATGAGCCAGCTATCATATCAGGTACCAAATAATTACGTGCCTACTCGACCTGCTCATTTTCTGCCACACAGCCCCGACATCCGACCACCCTTTAACCGGTATGACTATAACCAAGTCTATCAGGACACTTATAACCAACAATGGAACCCACCTGACGAGATGAACTGGAACCCCTATCCAGACTGATTTAGTTCCATTGGTTATTTTTATGATTTTTATGTTTTTATCTTTTTAATTATTCATGTTTAAACTTATGTTATTGGATATATTTATGTAATTTTTATCATTTTTATTATTATTGTGTACTAATATTTCACATTTAGGATTTGAAAGTGGGATATTAAGTCCCATTTCAAATTGCCATGCATGTTTATATTTGTATGTATGTATATTGTCGATTGTACAAAACAGAGTAAAACAGCGCATTTTCAAAGACTGGCATTAAGTTCAGCAAAAGCTACTAATTTTGACGACAAGATGAAAAATAAATGTGATGTAACAACAAGACGGAATGAACAAATGATGTGCACCATTTATCATTCAGCAAACAAACGCCAATATGTTTGGAAACTTTGGTAAAATTTAATCATTTTTCTACGCTAATCACCCTCAATAATTTAAATTGTTACTGATTTCTTGCAAATGAGGGCATTGCAAGATCTTAAGTGTGGGAAGGGGTTAAATTCTTTCGAATTTTTAAAATTTTTAACTTAAACACTTGGTTACCATTAAAAATACTAGTAACGTAGCAGTTGTATTAGAATCTAGTGCTCTCTGATAACAAAGAACAGCCCTAGTCTTATATACTGACTACCCACTTCTAGTAAAAATTTTCAAAATTTTCAATTAAATGAACTCAAAATCATGTTTATACATATTTATGAACGATAAAACTAGGTGTTAACACCGAAATTATTGTTACCTTGGAAAGGACATAAATTGAGAAACAAACCAAAATGTTAGAATTCATTTAAAATGGAATAGAGGACAATAAAAAGGCAAATAAAAGAAAATAAAAGCCAAGTGTGGGAAAATTTACCAAGTTATTTTAAATATATGTCACATATTTTTGTACAAATAACTGAAGGTACTTTTGCTTTGGACTAAAATAAAAAGTTTTACCCGATTTACTGTAAGAAAGATGGATCTACACGATTAATCAATTCTATCATTTTAAGTAAGTAAAGTCTTCCGAAAAAGAAACACGCTTCTTGATTTAGGTCATGAAGTTGTCGTCCAGACCAGTTGTAGGTTGACGAAAAATCTAGAAAAGTCATCTCTAAAATTAGCAGGAAATCCACGGACCTCAGCATAAAACAAGGTCGCCAAGTGGTTAGACTTATCCTAACCATGAGAGGATCTGTCTTGTAAAATGGGGAGGACGCCATGTAAATTAGCTGGATAAGACTAATGAATCAGATCCCCAGAAAGGATAATCTCCTTAAAAGATCAAAAATCAGCTTTTAAGACTGATATTACTCAATCCTAGAGATTGACCTTAAAAGATTGAGAATTACAAACTCATGGAATTCGATGATACCTAAACTCGAGCTTGAACGAGAAAATATTTTGATCAAAATTACAAACCGATTCGTTTTCTGAAAACCCATTTTCAATGCGTTCATTACCATTGAATGTAAAATCCTAGGAATTCACCTGGAATTCATTAGGTCACCTGAACCAAATCGGGTGTCAACCGTAAGAACGGTGGTTGTATAGCATGGTCAAAGACAGGACCTTGTGCCAGACCAGAAAATTATAAGGGTGAGCTTTACTATTGCTCCTACAAAGGATAGTAATTGTGTCCTACACGTTATAGACCATAATTAAAAGCATGTCAGGGGACATTGCCTTAACAGTTGCTTGTTCAACGCTTTCCTTTACAACTGGACGGTAGTTTACCAAAAGGTAATATACGGAACAAGTATACTGGACGTGTTGCTTTCCCAACACAAGGTTAGCAAGTGGGTGACACAAAACCACAAGTTTTGAGCTAAAATTTTAGATATCATTAACCCACCAAACCCACAAAAATATTTTGCAAACATCAGTGAAGGGTTATTCCGGAAAACTTATCTAGGGTAAAAACTAGATTGAATTTTCAAAAAGATCAAATGTTTTCATAAAGATCCAATTTCCTTAAAGGATCTAAATTTTATAGTCATGTGGGACTGTAAACCACATCGTTACTACCATTGTTTATACCGCCGTATAGAAATCATTGATGTACAAAGTGTGAAGAATAAAGAGGTGATTCTAGTATTTCAAGACTATATTACTTGAGGACAAGCAACACTCAAGTGTGAGAATATTTGATAATGCTAAAAACGAACATATATTTCATAGCATTATCCCTCAAGAAAGACAAGCTTTTAGTTGCAATTGTTCTATTTACAAGTGATATTCATTTAAATAATAAAAGGTGAAGACAAAAGACAGATTCGACGAATTGAAGACGCAAACGACCAAAAAGCTCAAAAGTACAAAGTACAATCAAAGAGGTTCCAATTATTGATAAGAAACATCTCAGAATTACAAGAGTACAAGATTCAAAACGCAAAGTACAAGATATTAAATTGTACGCAAGGACGTTCGAAAATCCGGAACCGGGACCAGAGTCAACTCTCAACGCTCGACGCAACGGACTAAAAATTACAAGTCAACGGAGTACAAGAATATAATATAATATATATATAATTAAATTTAATTATATATATTATATTATATAATAAATAAATAAGCAGCCCACGTTTTTAAAGACTTTTGAGCCTCCCCAGCTGGACATGCGATCGCATGGCCTTGAAGGGCAAAGCCCATGCGATCGCATGAGGCCCTTTTCCAGCCCACATGCCTATAAAAGTCGCAGTTTGGTGCATCAAATATATCAATCCATCTCTCTATCTCACATACGATATATATATATATATATATATATATATATATATATATATATATATATATATATATATATATATATATATATATATATATATGTATATATATGTATATATTTATATTATAATTTTAATTTTAATTTCTAATAATAAGGGTATGTTAGCGAATGTTGTAAGGGTGTAAGTCGAAATTCTGTCCGTGTAACGCTACGCGATTTTTAATCATTGTAAGTTATGTTCTCCTTTTTAAATTAATGTCTCGTAGCTAAGTTATTATTATGCTTATTTGAGCCGAAGTAATTATGATGTTGGGCTAAATATTAAAGATGGGGTTATTGGGGCTTTGTACAATAATTGGGGTTTGGACAAAAGAACGACACTTGTGAAAATTAGACTATGGGCTATTAATGGGATTTATATTAACTAAATGATACCTCATTAAATTAATATAGAGATTTACAATTTGACGTAGATATAAATAACCACATACGCTCGATCGGACAAGATGGGCGGGATATCTATAAATACTAATAATTGTTCATTTGACCGGACACGGGGATGGATTAATAGTCAATGGACTCATTAAAACAGGGGTGGATTACAATCAAGGGTAATTGATGTAATTGTTAACAAAGTATTAAAACCTTGGATTACACACAGTCAATAACCTGGTGTATTCATTAAACAAAGTATTAAGACCTTGTTACAGTTCGAATCCCCAGTTAGTTGGAATATTTGACCTCGGGCATAAGGTTAAATTTGCCGAGCATTTTATAATTATGATCGATGAACTATTGTGGACAAAAACCAGATAGGTTTCAAATACATCCAGGAAAAGGACAATTAACCCAGGACAATAAATTAAAATCAAAACTTCAAACATCATAGTTACGGAAGCTTAAATAAGCATAATATATTTTATTTCATTTTTCCTCGTACTTTTATTTATTGTCATTTTAATTATTGTTATTTATTTTATATTGTTATTTAAATATCGTCATTTACTATACGCTTCGTTTAAAATATAAATCGACAAACTGGTCATTAAACGGTAAACCCCCTTTTATATATTATTATATATATAATTATATATATTTTGTACAAATATAGTTGTTTAAAAATATAGTGTGCAATAAGCCCGCTCCCTGTGGAACGAACCGGACTTACTAAAAACTATACTACTCTACGATTAGGTACACTGCCTATAGTGTTGTAGCAAGGTTTAGGTATATCCCATTAGTAAATAAATAATTAAAACTTATGTAATTTTGTAACGTATTTCGTATTAAAAAATATACTAATCTAATATAACACTAATATATATATATATATATATATATATATATATATATATATATATATATATATATATATATATATATATATATATATATATATATTTATTATCTTACGGAGTATTATTATTATTATTATTTATATTTATTTTTTTAAAACTGCAGAAGCTCGTGGCCTTTTATAGGCATTTTGGAATCTGGCTGCTCCGCGAGTCGTGGAGTTTTTGGCCTTCAAACTCCGCGAGTCGTGGAGTTTGATTTTTCAGCTCACAATTTTTTGGATCTTAGCTTGTCGACGTAATTAAATAATAATATAATATATAAATAATTTTAAGAATTATTTAAATATTATATTTTATTTATGTGCATAGTTGACTTGTAATTTTTGCACCGTTGCGTCACGCGTTGAGAGTAAACTCATGTCCCAGTTCCGGATTTTCGAACGTCCTTTCGTATAATTTAATATCTTGTACTTTGCGTTCCGCAACTTGTACTTTTGTCATTTTTAGACGTTTCTTATCAATAAATTGAACCACTTGGATTGTATCTTGTACATTTGAGCTTTTTGGTCATTTGCGTCTTCAAATCGTCGTTTTCGCCTTTTGTCTTCGCACTTATTTAATATAAACGATTACAACTTAAAATAGGACAATTACAACTAAATAATTTACATGTTGGGAGGATATTGCTACTAAATATATGTTCATTTGGAGCACTATCAAATATCCCCACACTTGAACGTTGCTTGTCCTCAAGCAATACAAAACTTGAAATATAATACATCACACGAATCACTTCTTTATTCTTCACACTTTATACATTAGTGATTTTAAGATGGCGGTATGAACAATGGTAGTAACGATGTGGTTTACAGTCCCACATGACTATAAAAATTTAGATCCTTTAGGAAATTGGATCTTTATGAAAACATTTGATCTTTTGAAAATTCATTCTAGCTTTTATCTTAGATAAGTTTTCCAGAATAACCCTTCACCGGTGTTGCAAAATATTTTTGTGGGTTTTGTGGGTTTTAGATTTGAAAATTTTAGCTCAAAACTTATGGTTTTGTGTCACCCACTTGCTAACCTTGTATTAGGAAAGCAACACGTCCAGTATACTTGCTCCGTATATTACCTTTCGGTAAACTACCGTCCAGTTGTAAAGGAAAGCGCTGAACAAGCAACTGTTAAGGCAATGTCCCCTGACATGCTTTTAATTATGGTCTATAACGTGTCGGACGCCATTACTATCCTTTGTAGGAGCAATAGTAAAGCTCACCCTTATAATTTTTCGGTCTGGCTCAAGGTCCTGTCTTCGACCATGCTATGCAACCACCGTTCTTACGGTTGACACCCGATTTGGTTCAGGTGACCTAATGAATTCCAGGTGAATTCCTAGAATTTTACGTTCAATGGTAATGAACGCATTGAAAATGGGTTTTCAGAAAACAAATCGGTTTATAATTTGATCAAAATATTTTCTCGTTCAAGCTCGAGTTTAGATATCATTGAATTCCATAAGTTTGAATTCTCAATCTTTAAGGTCAATCTCAAGGATTGAGTAATATCAGGCTTAAAAGCTGATTTTTGATCTTTTAAGGAGATTATCCTTTCTGGGGATCTGATTCATTAGGCTTATCAAGCTAATTTGCACGGCGTCCTCCCCATTTTACGAGATAAATCCTTCTCATGGTTAGGATAAATCTGACCACTTGGCGACCCTGTTTGATGCTGAGGTCCGTGGATTTCCTGCTGATTTTAGTGTTGACTTTTCTAGATTTTTCGTCAACCTACAGCTGGTCTGGACGACAACTTCTTGACCTAAATCAAGAAGCGCGTGTCTTTTTCGGAAGACTTTACTTCCTTTTAATGATGGAATTGATTCATCGTGTAGATCCATCTTTTCTTTTCTTTCATCGGGTAAAATAGTTAATTTAGTCCAAAACAAAAGCACCTGCAATAAACTTTACAGAAACATGTGCTAGATAGTTTTTAATTGAATAACTAGGTACATTCTCCCCACACTTAGTTTCTTTCTTTGCCTTTTTATTCTTAAATAAATAAATTCAAGCGTTTTAGGGTGTTTCTCAATTTATGTCCTTTCCGAGGTAACGATAATTTCGGTATTAACACCTAATTTTCACCGTTCATAAATATATATAAACATGATTTTAAATTCATTTAGTTGAAAATTTTTCAAATTTTCAAAATTTTTCAAATTTTCATAAAATTTGGCGTATAAACCCGAGAGAATTTATAACCCTTCCCCACACTTGAGATCATGCAATGCCCTCATTTGCATGAAATCAGACTCTAATTATAAATTCATGAGGGTGATTAGTGTAGAAAAGTGATTGAAAATACCCAGTTTGTAATTACAAAGCTCGTCAAATGATAGATGGCGCGCCTCATCGTTCATTCCTTCTTGTTTTATCACACATATTTTTCTTCAAAAACGGTTGCTGTTCTGAACTGTTTGCTAATCTTTGAATATACGTATTTTACCCTAAATTATCATGCATTTTTATTAACGAGTTATGCACTAACCCGAACCCCGAATTTAACGTTAAGTGGGGTTAGACTTCCCCACACTTAGCTGACGACATGTGAAGTCGGTAGAATGAATTTCACGAATTAGAGTAGTGAGCCAATTATTTACATTTCGGGTGGTGTATAATATATCAATGGGTTTAAAGTTTAGACTCGCCCGATTGTCACTACTTAATTCTTTTTTAAGTGTAGCTTTTAGTAAATGGATATGTCTCTTTTCTGGTTTTTGGTCAAATGGATCGATATACACCGACATACTTATTTCTATAGGGTAGACAATTCCTAATATTTCCTTCCTTTTATTCTCGGGATCAAAGTTTTCACCTCTATTACCCAATTGGGTGAAATCTGAGGTGTCATTATCTATTACAGCTCGTAGTTCATTTTCGGTAGATGACTCGTCTATTGAGAATATAGGGTTGGAAGATTGTGGCTGGATTGAAGCAAATTCTTCTTCATTAACGGTACTTATCAGTCCCACCATTTTAGTCTAGGGGGTAAAATTTTCAATGTTATCGTTTTCCCAAGAGTACCAATTTGTCATCCTTACTTCTTCTTCATCCATAGATGGATCGATGATTTCATCGGTTGAGGCTAATGTGTCGATATGTTGTGAAATTGGTAAAACTGAATAAAAAGTATCATCGGGATAATTGGTGATTTCGGAGCTCTCGAATTCATCAAAATTCGATGATATGAGATTTTCTTGTACAATACTCCTCAGATCAACAGGTGTGTAGTCTGATAGAGTTTCAGCTTGCCGGTTTACAAACTCTCTCATTTGTTCATTTTGAGCATTAAGTTTTTCAAGTTTGATTTTCATATTGTCTAATAAATTTTCAGACACATAATTTTCCTCGTCTACTGGTTGTTGAGTTTGGAAATATTCTTGGGAATAATCCCAATTTGAATTGTATTCTTCATAATCATTCCATTCAGGTTCCGTGGGTGCGTAATTTTCCATAGGAACGTAATAATAACATTCCCATGTTGAGTGATAATCTCCACAGATTTCACAACCAGTTATTATTTCGTCATTCGTGATCCAAGATTGACCGAACGAATTGTCATCAACACCCGTTTGAGTGTATTGATTTAATTGATTTTGGATATCAAAAAGAGTCTCCATAGCCTTGTTTTCAAAATTTTCCATTTTATTGCGATGGCCAAATTTTAGCTACAATGTGGTGCATTTACTAATTATCCTATTAGTTATAAAAATAGAAAAACTTATATAAGTTGTCCAATTAATAGACTTTTCTGCTTTTTCCCACGTTTCGAATAGCCAAAAGATGCAGCAGGAAGCCAGAACCCTTTAAATCGGAAGCTCACAACTCAGCCACTAACAAATTCAACTATTACTACGAAGCAGAAAATTGTCAACGTCCATTAATTTAACCACTTAAATAATTTTTCTTTCCGTTTGAGATATTAGATAAGAAATAGAGAAAATTTCTAAGTCCTAAAAACTAAAGCGTCGAGAAATAAGAAAGAAAAAGAATGTGCGTCGAAAAACGTCGAAAAATAAAAATAAGAAAGTAGCGAGTCGTGACTTAAAAGGCACTAAAATTTTAAAATCGTCGCAAAATTCTAAAGCACCTAAATCTTAGTCTAAAGAAATAGCACTTAAGGGATTTAACGGCAAAGCGTAAAAATCTAAAAATAAAAATAAGCTACGGCAAAATACTAGAACTTAAAACTAGCTACGAACAATAAAGATACAAATATTACACTAAAAAAAATACAAAATATAAAAATAAACTTAAAGTTGTAAAAAGTACAATTTTTATAAAAATATTATTTTTATATTTTTATTTTATAAAAGTATTAATTTTTATATATAATAAAACTAATGAAAAGTAATTATTACAAATTTAATTAAAACTAAAAATTAAATATTAAATTAATTAAACCTAATTAGGGTTTTAAAATAATAATAATTAATAATATTCCGTAATAAATACAAAGTAGGGTTCCTGGGTACGCCTGTCAGGGTGGCTCCGCGAGTCGTGGAGTTTTAAGCCTGCAAACTCTCCGAGTTGTGGAGTTTGAAAAATGTTTTTTTTTTTATATTGTTTTTCTAAAAATATATATAAATATATTTATACAAAAATAAATTAAAAATATAGCGTTTCGCCGACTTCCCCGGCAGCGGCGCCAAAAACTTGATGTGGTAGCGTGGGGGTACGAAATATACTATATTTTTTAATACGAAATACGTTACAAAATTACACAAGTTTTAATTATTTATTTACAAATGAGATATACCTAAACCTTGCTATAACACTATAGGCAGTGTACCTAATCGTAGAGTATTATAGTTTTTAGTAAGTCCGGTTCGTTCCACAGGGAGCGGGCTTATTGCACACTATATTTTTAAACAACTATATTTGTACAAAATATATATAATTATATATAATAATATATAAAAGGGGGTTTACCGTTTAATGACCGGTTTATCGATTTATATTTTAAACGAAGCCTATAGTAAATGACGATATTTAAATAACAATATAAAATAAATAACAATAATTAAAATGACAATAAATAAAAGTACGAGGAAAAATGAAATAAAATATATTATGCTTATTTAAGCTTCCGTAACTATGATGTTTGAAGTTTTGATTTTAATTTATTGTCCTGGGTTAATTGTCTTTTTCCTGGATGTATTTGAAACCTATCTGGTTTTTGTCCACAATAGTTCATCGATCATAATTATAAAATGCTCGACAAATTTAACCTTATGCCCAAAGTCAAATATTCCAACTAACTGGGGATTCGAACTGTGACAAGGTCTTAATACTTTGTTTAATGAATACACCAAGTTATCGACTATGTGTAATCCAAGGTTTTAATACATTGTAAACAATTACACCAATTACCCTTGAATGTAATCCACCCCTGTTTTAATGAGTCCATTGACTATTAATCCATCCCCGTGTCCGATCAAATGAACAATTATTAGTATTTATAGATATCCCGCCCATCGTGTCCGATCGAGCGTATGTGGTTATTTATATCTACGTCAAATTGTAAATCTCTATATTAATTTAATGAGGTATCATTTAGTTAATATAAATCCCATTAATAGCCCATAGTCTAATTTCCACAAGTGTCGTTCTTTTGTCCAAATCCCAATTATGGTACAAAGCCCAATAACCCCATCTTTAATATTTAGCCCAACATCATAATTACTTCGGCTCAAATAAGCATAATAATAACTTAGTTACGAGACATTAATTTAAAAAGGAGAACATAACTTACATTGAGTATTTATCGCGTAGTGTTACACGGACAGAATTTCGACTTCAAAAACCCGTAAAATAACCTTTACATAACCCGAACTAATCTAATATAACACTAATCTATACTATATATATATATATATATATATATATATATATATATATATATATATATATATATATATATATATATATATATATATATATATATATTTATTTATATATATATTTATATATATATATATATATATATTTATTTATTTATTTATTATCTTACGGAGTATTATTATTATTATTTATATATATTTTTTTAAAACTGCAGAAGCTCGTGGCCTTTTATAGGCATTTTGGAATCTGGCTGCTCCGCGAGTCGTGGAGTTTTTGGCCTTCAAACTTCGCGAGTCGTGGAGTTTGATTTTTCAGCTCACAATTTTTTGGATCTTAGCTTGTCGACGTAATTAAATAATAATATAATATATAAATAATTTTAAGAATTATTTAAATATTATATTTTATTTATGTGCATAGTTGACTTGTAATTTTTGCACCGTTGCGTCGCGCGTTGAGAGTAGACTCATGTCCCGGTTCCGGATTTTCGAACGTCCTTTCGTATAATTTAATATCTTGTACTTTGCGTTCCGCAACTTGTACTTTTGTCATTTTTAGACGTTTCTTATCAATAAATTGAACCACTTGGATTGTATCTTGTACATTTGAGCTTTTTGGTCATTTGCGTCTTCAAATCGTCATTTTCGCCTTTTGTCTTCGCACTTATTTAATATAAACGATTACAACTTAAAATAGGACAATTACAACTAAATAATTTACATGTTGGGAGGATATTGCTACTAAATATATGTTCATTTGGAGCACTATCAGACACTTGGCGTAATTGTTAACAAAGTATTAAAACCTTGGGTTACACGCAGTCGATATCCTGGTGTAATTATTAAACAAAGTATTAAAACCTTGTTACAGTTTAAGTCCCCAATTAGTTGGAATATTTGACTTCGGGTATAAGGATAATTTGACGATGATACTCGCACTTTATATTTATGACTGATGGACTGTTATGGACAAAAACCAGACGGACATATTGAATAATCCAGGACAAAGGACAATTAACCCATGGGCATAAAACTAAAATCAACACGTCAAACATCATGATTACGGAAGTTTAAATAAGCATAATTCCTTTATTTTCATATTTAATTGCACTTTTAATTATCGCACTTTTTGTCATTATATTTAATTGCACTTTTAATTATCGCACTTTTTAATTATCGTAATTTTATTTTATCGCACTTTTATTTATCGCAATTTCATTATCGTTATTTACTTTACGCTTTAAATTAAGTTTTATTTATTTAATATTTTACATTAGGTTTTAACTGCGACTAAAGTTTTAAAAATCTACAAACCGGTCATTAAACGGTAAAAACCCCCCTTTATAATAATAATATTACTTATATATATTTGTATTTTTATAAATTAAAACTAATATAGCGTTAAGCTTTGTTTAAAAGATTTCCCTGTGGAACGAACCGGACTTACTAAAAACTACACTACTGTACGATTAGGTACACTGCCTATAAGTGTTGTAGCAAGGTTTAGGTATATCCATTCTATAAATAAATAAATAAATATCTTGTGTAAAATTGTATCATATACACCTCGCCGCACATCAATGATTATTGTGCTTGATTGAAGATCCATTACTTTGATTGTTGAAAGCTTTACTTTGATTATATAAGTCGTCTAGCTCTTCTTAGGGATTTGATTAGTGAAGCAATTTGTACTTCAACACCTTTGGTGATCTAGATAAATAAATTGGGGATTTCAGGGGATTGGATTCTTGGTTTGGATTGGTTTTCAATTGACTTTTATTCAACATGGTAGTGTTTGATTATCTTAAGGGATTTTGATAATTAAAGGATTTTAAGGAATTTTAATCTAAAACCGACGTATCAATGATTTCACTCATAGCATAGTTTGATCTTTTGAAATGTGTCTACGGGAGTTAACGAATTTCATTCGGTTGAGGTTTTATGGAAGTTGACGAATGGAAATGGAACTATATGTTTGAACATTGTAGTGTAATGAATGAATTGGGTAAATCATGGCAAAAGGTGGAACAATCAAGTGGAAACGTTTTTATTTTATTTTTTAATCTCTCTTAGGTTAATATTATCTTAATCAACACTTTATCAAAACCCCTCAATCAACTTAGGATAATTACTAGTGTTTTGAGAATCATGTAAATTGCTCCATGTGGAACAAACCTTGACTGAATACTTGCTAGTTGCTATAATGATCGGGTTATTGTTGCTTGGTCGTTTGTGTTAATTGATTAAATGTTTTATCATTGTTTTTATATTATTATAAGTTGAATGCAAAACGTGATCATCAACATAGTTACTCCACAGTGTTAATCCGAAATAGGCTGGCAACTTTCCTTGCAAATATATCTATCTTGTAATTACCTTTAGTGAAAATATCTAATAACAACTAGCTATTAAAAAATACTGAGAGAATCCTTATTTATTCGTGTGAGTTTGTGATATGATATGAATCTATGATGTGACTTCGTAGTGTAAATATGAAGCTATGATGTAAATATGAGAATATGATGTAAATATGTAAATAATCACTTGGGTTTTGCTGTGGTTACCATGACTCATACTGAAGTTTAGGTCTCGGGTTTAATCTTCAGGAATATACACTTGAGCTTAATTAGAGATTTACAGTGAAAAATATTTTGTCTGACATCAAGGTGACGTCTGTATTCTCAATGTCCGAGATAACCTGTTATGAAGGAGTCAACATGTTCGTTCATGGTGGGATTCCTCATTAAAAAATATATTAAAAATGTAATGATCCTCTCTTATGTCATTTAAAGTTACTTCCTTACTGATTCACACACTTAATTGATTCACACATTGTATAATGTTAGATTTTATTGTCTTATGTTATACCGTAATCAAGTATTGCATGTGCCATTTGTTGTAATGAAAATGACCCATATCTATTTTAATATTTTTTGTCGAATCCAATTCGATCTTGGTATCATTTGTCTCCCCATCGTTTTTATCTGTTTCTTCATTAAATACTAACGTACTTAACATGCAATATATTTTGTTTACATTGGTACTTTAGATTTATATGGAGCAACTCTTAACAATATAATTACATACGTAACTAATATTCTAACGGGATCGAAATATCTATTACATCATGCTTTCGTTTTTTATACCACTAATTATAGGTAAGTTTTGTTGAATTTATTTTTCTTCGAAAAACAAACTTTTATAAATTCAAGGAGTTTTCATGAAAAGATGAAAGGACGTCAAAACACTTACAAACCGACCTGGAATGTCTCGTAACTAGAAAGCAAACACAACAAATTAACCGAACCCTATCTAACCTATAGAGTTATCTAGAGTTGAGCCAAACCACAAAAAAACATCTTACATATCTAGAAACGTAACCAAAAGCAACCTAAACAAGGGCATAACCATCAACAAAGAAACAACATAACACATCCAACAACAAGCATACTGAACCAACCAATTAACACAAATTTACTCTGCCGCAATAGAAACATTTCTACTCTTTGTGTCTGGTTTAAGGAGTTTTCATTCCACTTGTTCGAAACGGACTGTTTTGCCGGTTCTTGAAGAGAAAGAGTGTACTTTAGGAGATCCATATGAAGCCACATTTGAAGTCCCATCATCTAAGTCAACAACATTGCACGAACCCTCTTTTAAACCCACAAACAAACTGACACTAGACTCTGTGAAAGAAGAAAATTGGGCCACGTCCCCAAAACAAACTTGTCGTCTTGGATCACGGAAAAAGAGAGTCCCGACACAGTTTAGATATAATGAAAACATTTTGTTTATGAGTCATTCAAAGTATATCTATAATAGGAATTGTAACCTGCTTCGTAAGAATAGGCCAGAAAGATTACCAAACTTTCCCATGCAAACAAAACACCGAAAATATCCGTTGCAATCGACATATAATTCAGAATCAGAATAGAACAAGGGGATAAATTAATAGGGCCTATCTAAGCCCTATGGTTGTAAAGTTATCTTAGTTTACCTAAATGATCGTATAACGTGTAGCTTCACATGAATAACGTTCACCAAGTACATAGGGTTGGGTAGTCTTGATACCCGCCTTCTTTTCCTTTTGCATCTTCTTAGTCTTAGCAACACCTACAACATCCTCATAATGCACGCCCCGACTAATCCACAGAGGACGCTTTATGCTTTTGGATGTTTTCCCACGCGACTAGGAACAATTTTTCACAACTCTTGTCGACGCAAGGGAAAGTCTCAAACCCACTATTAGAATCAGTTGTGACCTTTTCCTGGAAGATATCATACCCGAGGACACCAACACCCCTCACTTATTGTTAGAACCTTTATCACCCATCCTGATCAACACTTATATGCTCCACGATGACCTATTTAGCTACAAACCTTTCACCATTACGGTTAGAGAAACCTACATCATCAAGAGCATTTTGAATGTCTTCAAATTGTTGGAATAGATTTGGTAAATGGGAACCTCAACACCCGAGACACCTACATCCAGTGCTACCCCGATGTAACACCCCAACTAATTAAGGTAATATTTTATACATTATTATTGTTACATTTTATATAAGTGTTATTTTTGTATTAATGGGTTAATATTTAAGGCTTGTTAAGTTAGAGATAAGAGGGACTAAGTGTGCAAAGTTAGTTTAAGGACCTCCCATATTATGGTTTTGGTGGGGAGGGTAGAAAGTGCAAATAAGGCAAAGATAATTAATTTAAGTGGTAAAAATACTAGAATTGTTATCAGTTGCAAAAAAAATAAAAAAAAAATCCAAAAAACTAGTGTGTGTGTGTGTGTTTGTGTGTGTGTGTGTGTCGACTAGCACCAAGCGGAAGAGGAGAAATCCTTAATTGGAATAATTAAGCATATGCAAGTAGAAATTCATGTAATCTAGTGTGCCTTGATCATCATAGCAAGTTGCAATCCTTTAATCTCTTCTTCATTTGTGCACAATTAGGGTTCATAAATCCTAAAAGACAAGGTATGAACTTCTAAGTCTATGTATCACTAAATTGGGTGTTTTAGATAAATCTCAAGCTTATAAGTTGTTGTATGTTGTGAATGTGCACATTTGCATGATTAAAAACGAATTTTAATTGATGTTTGGACGTAAGTTCATGTATGAACTTGCTATTTGAGTGTGTGATATGAAAATGGTGAATATTGGTGTTGTTAGTAGTCTAGAATCAAGTCATGCACACTAGGTGTTTGATAAAATGCCTCAATGAAGATGATTATGAGATTTAGCTAAAATTGTGAAGAAAAGAGATTATGTTTTAAATTGCTGAAATTGTATAAGTAATTGTTGTTAATAATGATAAGTTCTTGATTGTATGGATTAAATTAGGGAACTTGAGTATTGAGGAAAATGATACTTTATGAATGTTCATGTATTATGATAAGTTAAAGAGGGGATTAAGAAAGATTAAGTTCATATGTGTGGGTATATGAAAGTGTGATAAGCATTTGAAAGATATAAATTCGTTGAATTATGTTAATGACGAGATTAGCTCATGTATATGTGCTAATCAAGACAAAAGAACTTCAAGCGACCAAGGAATCTCATTTAACCAAGGTGAGTTTATAGGGGGTAAATTGGGCGGGTCGAGAGTGGCTTAGTGTTCCCGGTTTGCATCCGTGCAAGAGGGTGATGACTAAGTGCACTAGATGGTTAGCTTAGATAGGATTATTAGGCATGCCTAATAGTTGTATCTATGATTAATGATTAGCTTAGGCAAGGCCATTAAGCTTGCTTAATGATCTTGTCTATGGTATGACTTAGCTTAGACACTTTGGTGTCTATGTATGTATGTATGCATTGTAATTAAGGTTAGCTTAGGCATATGTATATGCCTATGGTCATGTTTAGCTTAGGCACAATTACTAGGGTTGACCTTAGTAAGTTGTGTCTTGTAAGATCCTGTTTCCAGTAGTATGGGACGCCGTCCAAAATGGTGGAACGTCGTCCAATTGTAAAGGACTGGACGCCGTCCAGATGAACTGACGGGCCAACTGTTGGTTTTTAGATATTTTAAGGGGTAAATTGGTAATTCTGCATGGAGGACGACTTTAAGGCCCAAGATCAGTTTTGGTGGGTGACTTTACTCCATTTTCACCAACCTAATCTCATCCACTTAAATTCTAGTAAGAGAAGCACTTTTAGAGTGAGAGAGCTCAAACAAGGAATGAAGAAGCTCGTTTCGGGTTAAGGAGCAAGTGTTAAAGTCATGCATCTCGTTACTAGCTACGTTTTGATTGTAGTGGTATGTCTTAACCTTTATTTCCTTAATTTAAATTGTTTAAGGGTTAGGGTTTGGGTTAGTGTTAAACATAAAACTCATATTTGGTGATTTTGGGTGTTCTTGGGTAAGATTGAGTCATGAGGACTGAAGAATGACTAACCTAGGGTTTTGAAATGATAGATGAGCTTATGAGTCTTAAATTGGTTAGTGGATTACTAGCTCACCTAGAAATTTAGTAAATGGGTGTTATTTGGGTATGTTGGTGACCCAAATGGGTGTGTTAACCTTGAAATAGGTCAAAATGACACTAGAATGGTGAGTGAGTTGGTTGACCAACTTGATTGTATGATTGATTATATGCATAATGTAATAGGTACGTTACATTGAAGGTTGCAAGCTTGGTTATCATTCACGAAAGACATTAAGGTGAGTGGAATAATTATAGGCTTTGGTATATAATGTATTTATTCGTGGTAGCGTGAGATGTGAAGTGTCGATGTGCTAAGACACCACGTTTCATGTGATAAGTGAAGTGTCGACGTGTTAAGACACCACTCGGGGTGAAGTATCGACGTGTTAAGATGCCACCCTAAATAATATGAAGAGTGAAGTGTACACGTGTTAAGACACCACTCGGAGTGAAGCATCGACGTGTTAAGATGCCACTCCAAGAACTATCACGGGTGAAGTGTCGACGTGTTAAGACGCCACCTGGGGTGAAGCATCCACGTGTTAAGATGCCACCCATGGGATTAGTGTACGACGTGTTAAGTACTCTAATGGTTGTTATGAACACCGATGGGAAATTTGAGTACCATCCCTTGTACGATTGGTTAACCATGGTTATGTGTTGTAGTGTAGCATATTGTATTGTTTTGATTATATGTTATTGATTATGCTAGTTGCGGTATTGGAGGTTATTAGCTTTGTACTTGAGATGGCATGCTAATTATATTGCTAGCGTATATGCGGTATATGAGTAAGTGTTTGCAAGTAGGTATATTATATATGTATGTGTATAATTATTGCATACACTAAGCGTTTTACTTACCCTCTCGTTGTTTACCTTTTTAGGCTCCGGCTTGGATAAAGGCAAGGGTATTCAATTGGATTAGTGGCCGCCCGCTTTGTTTTGATAGGGGACGCTTTTGGGAAGATTAGTTTTTGAAGTATGACCAAGATGTGGGTAGTTTAACCCCAAACACCGTGCTCTAGGTGTCGTTTGGAATTTAAACTCTTATGGTCGAAACTTGTATTTTTAACAAAATTCGTAAAATGGGTCGTTGCGGGCCCGGTAATGTAAAAATCAATTTTTATTGTGGAAACCCCTTAGTTTTAATTATCATAATGTGTTGTGAAAGGCATTTCGTTTAAAAGTGTCGGGAAGCGGGTTTTCCGCTCGCGTAAGTTGGACCCCGGAGACAGCAACTTGCAGTTCATTTAGACGCCGTCCCAAATGGCTGGACACCATCCTGGCCTTCAGCGCTAGATGCCGTCCCGATTACTGGACGCCGTCCAGATGTACTGCCACACAAATTTTTTTTAAGGCGTGTTTTTGGTAAAACGATGTCGGGTTATTACAAGTGGTATCAGAGCATGATCTAAGGGATTTAGGTGACTTGAGATAGGTGCCTAGACTTAGACTTATTGTGTATGCGCTTTATGCGGGACTTTTAGGAGACAGGTCGGAACGGGATTGGTTAGTGCCTAGGTTTAGGTGAACTAACTTTGCGCTAATTGTTTTGTGATGTGGTTGCAATCATCAAACGAGATAGACGTTGTACTAGCAAGTTAATGCGATGTGCTCACGTAACAATGATTAGCTACCATTGTTATGGGTTCAAATCGTGTCAAACAAGCGATGTACGACGATTGTTGAGCAAAATAGGGCGGTGAGGTGTATATGTATATATGTGTCATGTCTTTTCGTTCGTTGTTTAACCTATTCTATTTTATAGAATGAAGATGAGAAATGGACACGACACCAATGACAGAGGTACGAGCGAGGACTCCGAGTTTACAGCCAAGGTTGAGGCCATTTTGAAAAGGCATCACACAGCCTTCCTTGAGGATGTTAGGAAGATGTTATTAGATTCGATTGACGAGCAAGTAGTCAATCTAGTCAAGGAACAAGTGAAGGTAGTTCTTCACGAAGATAATGTTGGAAGGCGAGATTTCTATTATAAGAATTTTAATGATTCTCAACCTCCCACCTTTGAAGGTGAACGAGACCCACTTAAGAGTGCCCGTTGGATCTTCGATATGGAGGGGGCTTTTCGTACTGGTGAATGCCCTCTCGATAAGAAGACAAGGTACGGGTGTAGTATGTTAAGGGGCGTTGCCAAGTTGTGGTGGGACGCAAAAATCCAACTCTATGGTGAAGAACAATGTATGGAATTCACGTGGGATGAATTCAAGGCGGAATTTTTCAAAGAGTACCGAACTTCGGCCGATCTTTCGAGGCTAAAATAAGAGTTGCGTGCTTTGAGGCAAGGGTCGATGGACTTGAATACTCTTAAGTCCACTTTCTTGGCAAAGACCCAATTTTGCCTGGACTATTTCGGTAATGATCACATGTTGAAGGAAGACTTCTATCGAACCTTGAACAACATCTATCAAGAAAATATTAGTGTAACTTCGGTGAAATTTTTTGATGAGTTATTCGATATGGCCAAGGGTTTTGAGGTGCTCGTTTTGAGAAAGAGTGGCTTTACTTTTGGCAAAAGAAAGTTTGAGGGTTCGATCCATTCAAACTTTTCAAACAAGAAGAACAAGAAGGGTTCCGAAAGTGCTGGTAGTGTGAAGAAGAGTGCTTCGAGGGGGGTTTTTCTTATTCGTGCTACAATTGTGGACAAAAGGGGCACATGGCTTGTGATTGTCCGATCCTATCTTCTACAAACAAACTCACTTGTTTTAATTGTAACAAGGAAGGGCACCAAAGGATGGAATGTCCTGAGTTGCGGGGTGATCATGTTAAGAAGTTGGAGAAAGTGGCGGGTACGGCTCGGGGGTGAAATTACTTAATGACCAATGATGAGGCCAAGCAATCCAATGAAGTCGTCTCAGGTACTTTCATGGTTAACTCTAATCCAGCAAGGATACTATTTGATAGCGGTGCTAATTTATCATTTGTGTCTCCGCGATTTGTGTCTAAGCTTAATAATCCACTAGCTAAGTTAAGTCATCCGGTAGAAGTTGAAATAGCAGATGGTAAGACGGTGCTAGGGGTTTATGTTTGTAAAGATTGTGATGTTGTGATTGGTACCGAAACGTTTAAGATCGATCTTATCCCGATGACTTTGGGTGAATTTGATATTGTTGTGGGTATGGATTGGCTCGATCGTTATAGAGCCGATATTGCATGCCATGAAAAGTCTATTCGTGTGAAGACCCCAAGTAGGGAAGAGTTAATTATTCATGGTGAGAAACGAAGGAGACTTGTGCCATTATGCACTTATGCACGGGCACGTCGTTTTCTTAGTAGTGGTGGCACAGTTGATACTCGTGAAGAGCCACCATCCATTCGTGAAATTCCGGTGGTTAATGAATTTGAAGATGTGTTTCAGGACGAATTACCGGGTGTTCCGGTGGAAAGACAAGTCGAATTTCGCATTGAGTTGGTTCCGGGGGCTACTACAATTGCTAAGACTCCTTATCGTTTAGCGCCAACAGAAATGCAAGAGTTGTTAAATCAAACCCAAGAGTTTCTTGAAAAGGTTTCATTCGACCGAGTGCCTCGCCATGGGGTGCTCCGGTTTTATTCGTGAAGAAGAAGGATGGTAGTATGCGGATGTGCATCGATTATCGGGAGTTGAATAAAGTGACGATCAAGAATCGTTATCCATTGCCTCGGATCGACGATTTGTTTGACCAACTCCAAGGTGCTACGTATTTTTCTAAGATTAACTTACGGTCCGGCTATCACCAAATGCGGGTCCGTGAGGAAGATATTGAGGAAACGGCTTTTCGAACTCGCTATGGGCATTTTGAATTCGTGGTAATGCCTTTTGGTCTTATGAATGCACCGGCGGCATTCATGGATCTTATGAATCGAGTGTGCCAACCTATGTTGGACAAGTCGGTAATTGTTTTCATCGACGACATTCTTGTCTATTCTAAGAGCATGAAGGAACACGAACGTCATTTGCGCGAAGTGTTGAAGACGTTTCAGAAGGAGAAGTTGTATACTAAACTTGCAAAGTGTGAATTTTGTCTAAGGGAAGTTCGATTCCTTGGTGGTATTCAAGTAGATCCGGGGAAGATAGAGACGGTGAAGAGTTGGGAGCAACCGACTACACCTACGGAAGTCCGAAGTTTTCTCGGATTGGCCGGTTATTATCTTCGGTTTATCCAAGACTTTTCTAAAATTGCTTCTCCTTTGACGAAGTTAACGAAGAAGAATGTGAGATTCAATTGGGAGAACGAGCAAGAAATTGCTTTTCAATTGTTAAAAGAGAAATTGTGTCAAGCTCCGGTATTAGTGTTGCCGGAAGGTGTAGAAGATACGACGGTTTATTGTGATGTCTCATTAAATGGAATCGGGTGTGTTCTAATTCAAATAGGTAAAGTCATCGCTTATGCCTCTCGACAATTAAAGGAGCACGAAAAGAGCTACCCGACTCATGATCTTGAATTAGCGGCGGTGATTCATGCGTTGAAAATTTGGCGCCACTACTTGTATGGTGTCAAGTGTATGATTTATTCGGATCATAAGAGTTTGAAACATCTCTTTAACCAACGAGATTTGAATTATCGTCAACGTAGGTGGATGGATGTGGTAAAGGATTACGATTGTGAAATACTTTATCATCCGAGTAAGGCGAATGTGGTCGCGGATGCATTAAGTCGAAAGAGCCAACATCCGGCGATATGAGTAGAATCGTTACCCATGATTATTACTAACGTTTGTAAAGCTTGGTGAGATTCAAATTGAAGCTTTTGTTAACAACAAGCATGAAGAACGAATCGTGGGGCAAACGGAGTCCATTACCTTAGGCCCGCATGGTTTGTTGTCCTTTCAAGGACGAGTGTGGGTGCCTAGAATGGGAGATTTCTTACAAGTGCTACTTGATGAAGCGCATAAGTCAAAGTATTCTATTCATCCTGGCGCGACGAAGATGTATCTTGATTTGAAGAAAGAGTATTGGTGGCCGGGCATGAAACGTGATGTTGTAAAGTATGTTGAACAATGTGTCACGTGTTTTCAAGTTAAGGCCAAGCACCAAAAGCCGTATGGTATGTTACAATCGTTGGAAGTCCCGAAATGGAAATGGGAGCACATTACCATGGATTTAATTACAAAGTTACCAAAGACGGCGAGAACCGAATTTGATATGATTTGGGTGATAGTTGATCGATTGACAAAGAGTGCTTTGTTCCTTCCCATTCGGGAAACGATATCGTCGGAGACTTTGTCAAAGTTGTTTATCAAAGAGGTGATATTAAGGCATGGGGTTCCTATATCCATTATTTCGGATTGAGATAATCGTTTCACGTCTCGTTTTGGAATAATTTTCATGAAGATATGGGTACACAATTGAGAATGAGCACCGCGTACCATCCTCAAACGGACGGTTAAACCGAACGTACGAATCAAACATTGGAGGATATGTTACGGGTGTGTATTATCGATTTCGGTGGTAGTTGGGATGAGCACTTGCCTTTGGTGGAATTCTCGTACAACAATAGTTACCACGCTAGTATTGGAATGCCACCATATGAGATGCTTTATGGGAGAAGGTGTCGAACTCCTATTTGTTGGGGTGAAGTGGGACAAAGGGAAATCGGGAGTACCGATTTGGTTTTAGAGGCGAATAACAAGATTGAGATGATTCGGACTCGATTGAAGGCGGCGCAAGATAGACAAAAGTCGTATGCCGATAAAAGTAGGCGGCTGATTGAGTTCCTAGAGGGTGACATGGTGATGCTTAAGGTTTCACCATGGAAGGGTATTATTCGGTTTTGAAAGCGGGGAAAGTTAGCTCCTCGGTTTATTGGGCCATTTAAAATTTTAGCTTGGGTTGGTGAAGTTGCGTATCGTTTGGAATTACCCGAAGAGCTTGAGGGGATCCATAATACATTTCATGTTTCCCATCTCCGTAAGTGTCTTGCGGATGATTCTTTATGGGTGTCATTAGACGAGATTGAGCTAAACAACAGGTTAGAGTATATTGAGGAGCCGATTGCTATACTCGATGAAAAGGTGAAAAGATTGAGAAATAAAGAAGTGAGAACTTTTAAAGTTCAATGGCGTTGTAGTAAAGGTTCCGAGTTTACTTGGGAGCCCGAAGAGTTTGTTTTGGTATATCTATCAGCTTGTCATGCGGCTTGGATTGCGAGGGCGCAATCCGGTTCAAGTGGGGGAGAGTTGTAAGATCCTGTTTCCAGTAGTATGGGATGCCGTCCAAATGTAGTGACCCGAACTTTTCCATGTTTATATATATTAAATGAAATTTTTATTTACATGATTAAGTGTTTCCAACATGTTAAGCAATCAAACTTGTTAAGACTTGATTAATTGAAATAGGTTTCATATAGACAATTGACCACCCAAGTTGTGATTCACGAACGTTAAAACTTGTAAAAACTATATGATGACATATATATGATTATATATATAGTTAACATGATATTATGATAAGTAAGTATCTCATTAGGTATTTTAACAATGAGTTATATACATAAAATTGAGTTTATTGAATTAAGAAACTCGAAACGATATATATATAACGATTATCGTTATAACAATGTCTTACTAAATACATATGAATCATATTAAGATATTGTTACACTATGTTTAATCATGATAAATTATAAGTAAACATGTCATTAAGTGTATTAACAATGAACTACATATGTAAAAACAAGACTACTAACTTAATGATTTTGAAACGAGACATATATGTAACGATTATCGTTGTAACAACATTTAACTGTATATATATCATACTAAGATATATTAATATATCATAATATTATGATAATGTAATAATTTAACATCTCTTTAGATATAATAAACAATGGGTTAACAACATTTAACAAGATCGTTAACCTAAAGGTTTCAAAACAACATTTACATGTAACGACTAACGATGACTTAACGACTCAGTTAAAATGTATATACATGTAGTGTTTTAATATGTATTCATACATTTTTGAAAGACTTTAAGACACTTATCAAAATACTTCTACTTAACAAAAATGCTTACAATTACATCCTCGTTCAGTTTCATCAACAATTCTACTCGTATGCACCCGTATTCGTACTCGTACAATACACATCTTTTAGATGTATGTACTATTGGTATATACACTCCAATGATCAGCTCTTAGTAGCCCATGTGAGTCACATAACACATGTCGGAACCATCATTTGGCAACTAGCATGAAATATCTCATAAAATTACAAAAATATTAGTAATCATTCATGACTTATTTACATGTAAACAAAATTACACATCCTTTATATCTAATCCATATACCAATGACCAAAAATACCTACAAACACTTTCATTCTTCAATTTTTTTCATCTAATTGATCTCTCTCAAGTTCTATCTTCAAGTCTTAAGTGTTCTTCATAAATTTTATAAGTTCTAGTTTCATAAAATCAAGAATACTTCCAAGTTTGCTAGCTTACTTCCAATCTTGTAAAGTGATCATCCAACCTCAAGAAATCTTTCTTATTTACAGTAAGATATCTTTCAAATACAAGGTAATACTCATATTCAAACTTTGATTCAATTTCTATAACTATAACAATCTTATTTCGAGTGGAAATCTTACTTGAACTTGTTTTCGTGTCATGATTCTGCTTCAAGAACTTTCAAGCCATCCAAGGATCCTTTGAAGCTAGATCTATTTTTCTCATTTCCAGTAGGTTTATCCACAAAACCTGAGGTATTAATGATATTCATAACATCATTCGATTCATATATATAAAACTACCTTATTCGAAGGTTTAAACTTGAAATCACTAGAACATAGTTTAGTTAATTCTAAACTTGTTCGCAAACAAAAGTTAATCCTTCTAACTTGACTTTTAAAATCAACTAAACACATATTTTATATCTATATGATATGCTAACTTAATGATTTAAAACCTGGAAACACGAAAAACACCGTAAAATCGGACATACACCGTCGTAGTAACACCGCGGGCTGTTTTGGGTTTGATAATTAAAAACTATGATAAACTTTGATATAAAAGTTGTTCTTATGGGAAAATTATTTTTCTTATGAACATGAAACTATATCCAAAAATCATAGTTAAACTCAAAGTGGAAGTATGTTTTTCAAAATGGTCATCAAAACGTCGTTCTTTCGACTGAAATGACTACCTCTTACAAAAATGACTTGTAACTTATATTTTTGACTATAAACCTATACTTTTTCTGTTTAGATTCATAAAATATAGTTCAATATGAAACCATAGCAATTTGATTCACTCAAAACGGATTTAAAACGAAGAAGTTATGGGTAAAACAAGATTGGATATTTTTTTGATTGTTGTAGCTACGGGAAATATTGTAACAATTCTATACAAATCATATCCTAGTTAACTTATATTGTATTATACATGTATTCTAATATATTATATAATCTTGGGATACCATAGACACGTATGCAAATGTTTTGACATATCATATCGACCCATGTATATGTATTATTTGGAACAACCATAGACACTCTATATGCAGTAATGTTTGAGTTAGCTATACAGGGTTGAGGTTGATTCCAAAAATATATATACTTTGAGTTGTGATCTAGCCTAACACGTGTATACACTGGGTCGTGGATTGATTCAAGATAATATATATCAATTTATTTCTGTACATCTAACTATGGACAACTAGTTGTAGGTTACAAACGAGGACAGCTGACTTAATAAACTTAAAACATTAAAACGTATTAAAAATGTTGTAAATATATTTTGAACATACTTTGATATATATGTACATATTTATTATAGGTTCGTGAATCGACCAGTGGCCAAGTATTACTTCCCGACGAAGTAAAAATCTGTGAAAGTGAGTTATAGACCCACTTTTAAAATCTAATATTTTGGGATGAGAATACATGCAGTTTTATAAATGTTTTATGAAATAGACACAAGTAATTGAAACTACATTATATGGGTGAATGATCGAAGCCGAATATGCCCCTTTTGCTTGGTAACCTAAGAATTAGTAAACCGATCTACTAATTGACGCGAATCCTAAAGATAGATCTATTGGGCCTAACGAACCCCATCCAAAGTACCGGATGCTTTAGTACTTCAAATTCGTTTTTATCATGTTCGAAGGATTTCCTGGAATGATAGGGGATATTCTTATATGCATCTTGTTAATGTCGGTTACCAGGTGTTCACCATATGAATGAATTTTATCTCTATGTATGGGATGTGTATTGAAATATGAAATCTTGTGGTCTATTATTATGATTTGATAATATATAGGTTAAACCTATAACTCACCAACATTTTTGTTGACGTTTTAAGTATGTTTATTCTCAGGTGATTATTAAGAGCTTTCGCTGTTGCATACTAGAATAAGGACAAGATTTGGAGTCCATGCTTGTATGATATTATGTAAAAACTGCATTCAAGAAACTTATTTTTGATGTAATATATTCTTATTGTAAACCATTATGTAATGGTCGTGTGTAAACGGTATATTTTAGATTATCATTATTTGATAATCTACGTAATAGTTTTTAAACCTTTATAGATAAAATAAAGGTTATGGTTGTTTTAAAAATGAATGCAGTCTTTGAAAAACGTCTCATATAGAGGTCAAAACCTCGCGACGAAATCAATTAATATGGAACGTTTATAATCAATATGAACGGGACATTTCAGTTGGTATCCGAGCGTTGGTCTTAGAGAACCAGAAATTTGCATTAGTGTGTCTTATCGAGTTTGTTAGGATACATTAGTGAGTCTGGACTTCGACCGTGTTTTCTTTAAAAACGATTGCTTAACACTTTTGTTGGAAACTATATATTATTAACATGTAAATATTATGTGATATATTAACCTCTTAATGTGTTTGATATTGTGTGATAGATGTCAACCACTAGTACAAATCCGATGGATTCACCTAATAATAATGAAGAGTCGAATATATTTTGGGAAGATTCACAAATTCCCGAAGAGGAACCGGAAGAGGAGGAACCGGAAGAAGAAGAGGTTCCGGAGAAAGAAATATTGATACCTATAGTAAATTGATTAAATAAAAGAAAATTCTCAACCAACGGACCAAAGTTAATAATGGTCAATGGTGTTTCCGCCGAGGAAGCAAAATATTGGGAAGATTACCAATTTTTCGATGAATCGGATCCCGATGAGAATTCCGATGATGTTATAGAAATTACCTCGACCCAATTTAATAAAGCGAAAGAAAATAATAAGGGAAAAGATATAAAAATAGAGAAACCCGATTCCAACCCCGATGAACTTTATATGTATCGGCAACATCCGTATTTCCTAAAATGTAACAATGATCCGGGAACCTCTAAACCACCAGGTTTTTCTAAACCATTGTGAAAAATGACGGCTCGTATTAGAGGAACACCATATATTCCTAGAAAATTAGGAAAACGAACCAAGTCCGAAGAAGAAGAAACCAGTGATTCAGATTAGAGGGTTGTAATCATGTTATGTATTATATGTATTGTAGTGTGCTTGTCCTTTTATGTTCTATGTAAAAATTGCTTGTATTGTTTGTTAATTATCTTTTGCCAATCTAATCCTTGTCTATTTTACAGTATAAAAATAAAATGGACGTTAAGGGTAGACAACCGAATATTTTAGAAGACCTACCAGAGGATATGATTGAGGAAATCTTGTCTAGAGTCGGTCAGAATTCATCAGCACATTTAGTTATGGCGAAATTAACTTGTCAAATATTTGAAAGACTTTCCAGAAATGCCTTAGTTTATAAAAGGCTTTCCTTTGATAGGTGGGGTATATCACATTGGGGAGACCGTAAGTTACGCCGTGTTTTCTTTAAAGCGTTAAGTACGGGGAACCCAAATTCAATTTTACGCTACGGGTTAAGAACCTATTTTGACTCAACATATCCCAACATAGGATTTCGTGAGTTAGAAAGAGCTTCTAACATGCAACATAAAGAAGCATGTTATACTTACGGGTTAGTGATGTTCGCTTCTTACCAAAGTGAGAAAAAGAACATCGGATTACAACTTTTAAATAAAACGTTCCCACAAGTGACGGATTCAGTAGTTGGGGTGAGAAACAAGGTTTTTAGATTATTACGGGGCTGTTGGACATTACGAAACCCTCGTCCTTTTGACGATATTACAACATGCTGCCTAGCTAATGGTCATAACGGTTACTTTCCACAAGATCAAGGATGGGAAGTCGTCTTAGTAAAACCTGAATGCATGACTTGTTTATGGACTTATGAATTACGTGTCTTTATTTCTTTTGCTGAACAACTTGCGCATTAACTAGAATTGCCTTCATAGCTGCCGAGTAGCAAAGTTATTATGTGCTATATTTCATCCTATATGTATAATAGCGGTATTGTAAGTTTGTAAAATATTGTATAAAGTTTGAACGCAAAATATTATTGTAATAAGTTTTTCATATAGAATTGTAGTAGTTGAATTATATAATAGCTGCTAAGTATGAACTTAACGGGTAGGTACTACCCGAATTAAAATTATAAAATGCTAACATGAAGAAAAAGCTTTTATAAATAAGTTCATATTATGCTATGAAATACTATTGACTACTCTTAAATTCTATATGATTAACTCAATTCTTTTGGCTATTTTTGAAGGAAATGGCACCGGCGACTCGTCAGAACTTGAACATGAGTGAGGAAGACTTCCGTGTTTTCCTTGCAGCAAACATAGCCGCAGTACAGGCTGTGATGCAAAATAACAATAACTCTGGATCTAGCAGTGGAACTAATTTCACAAGAAATTGTGTAGGATGATCCTACAAAGAATTCACTGCCTGCAAACCTTTGGAATTTGATGGAACCGAAGGACCAATTGGATTGAAACGGTGGACCAAGAAGGTCGAATCGTTGTTTGCCATAAGTAAGTGTACTGAAGAGGACAAAGTTAAGTACGCTACGCATACCTTCACAGGTACGGCGTTAACATGGTGGAATACCTATCTCGAGCAGGTAGGACAAGATGCTGCTTACGCACTACCATGGTCAGCATTTAAGCAATTGATGAACGAGCAGTATCGTCCCAGAAATGAGGTCAATAAGCTCAAGGTAGAGCTTAAAGGATTACGAACGCAAGGTTTCGATATCACCACGTACGAACGACGATTCACAGAATTGTGCCTATTTTGTCCCAGAACGTTCGAAGACGAAGAAGAGAAGATCTACACATTTGTAAAAGGGTTACCGAAAAGAATTCAAGAAGATGTGAGTTCACACGAGCCCGACTCCATACAAAAGGCAAGTCGAATGGCTCACAAATTAGTGGACCAGATCGAAGGAAGGATTAAAGAGCAGGTGACCGAAGAGGCTAACATGAAACAAGTCAAGAGAAAGTGGGAAGAAACCAACGACAAGAGTCACCAATACAACAACAACAATCACAACCACAATCGCAATAACTATCCCAATAACTGCAACATCAATCGCAACAACAACTTCAACAAACTCCCAACAACAACTACAATAACTGTCCCAACAACAATAACAACAACAACAACAACAGCAGCAACAATAACAACCCCAACAACAATCTCAATAACAACAATGGCAACAAAAACCAAAAAAAGCCATGCCAAAGATGTGAAGAGCATCACCTGTGGTTCTGCACGACATTTTGCAACAGGTGTAAAAGAAATGGTCATAGCGCGAAGATGTGCGAAATCTACGGACCAATGCATAACAGAACTAAAGGAACAAATAATGTCGAAACCAATAACATCGCCATAGTTTGTTTTGGATGTGAAAAACTGGGCCACTTTAGTATAAATTGCCCGAATTAGGAGAATACTAATGGGCAGGTCCGGGGAAGAGTTTTCAATATTAATACGGCAGAAGCACAGGAAGACCCAGAGCTTGTTACGGGTACGTTTCTCATTGACAATAAATCTGCTTATGTTTTATTTGATTCGGGTGCAGATAGAAGCTATATGAGTAGAGAATTTTGTGTTAAATTAAGTTGCCCATTGATGCCTTTGGATAATAGATTTTTACTCGAATTATCATATGGTAAATTAATTTCAGCAGATAATATATGTCGGGATAGAGAAATTAAACTGGGTGATGAAACGTTTAAGATTGATTTAATATCAGTCGAGTTAGGGAGTTTTGATGTAATAATTGGCATGGACTGGTTGAAGAAGGTAAGAGCAGAGGTCGTTTGTTACAAAAATGCGATTCGCATTATGCGTGAAAAAGGAAAACCTTTAATGGTGTATGGAGAAAAGAACAACGCGAAGTTAAATCTTATTAGTAGTTTGAAGGTGCAAAAACTAATAAGAAAAGGTTGTTACGTCATTCTAGCACACATCGAGGAAGTTAAACCTGAAGAAAAGAACATCAGTGATGTTGCCGTCGCAAAAGAATTTTCCGATGTATTTCTGAAAGAATTACCAGGATTACCCCCACATCGATCTGTTGAATTTCAAATAGACCTTATACCAGGAGCTGCACCAATAGCTCGTGCTCCATACAGACTCGCACCCAGCGAAATGAAAGAATTACAAAGTCAGTTATAGGAACTTTTAGAGCGTGGTTTCAATCGACCAAGTACATCACCATGGGGAGCTCCTGTTCTGTTTGTCAAGAAGAAAGATGGTACATTCAGGTTGTGTATCGACTACCGAGAGTTGAACAAACTTACCATCAAGAACCGTTACCTATTACCGAGAATCGACGACTTATTTGATCAACTACAAGGCTCGTCGGTTTATTCGAAGATCAATTTACGTTCTGGATATCACCAAATGCGGGTGAAAGAGGATGACATTCTGAAGACTGCTTTTAGGATGCGTTACGGTCATTACGAGTTTATGGTTATGCCGTTTGGATTGAATAACGCACCAGCTGTGTTCATGGACCTCATGAACCTAGTGTGTGGGCCATATCTTGACAACTTTGTCATTGTTTTCATCGATGACATACTTATTTACTCGAAGAATGATCAAGAGCACGAAGAACATTTGAGAAAAGTGCTAGAGTTGCTGAGAAAAGAAAAATTGTACGCTAAGTTTTCAAAGTGTGCATTTTGGTTGGAAGAAGGTCAATTCCTCGGTCATATAGTGAACAAAGAAGGTATTCAGGTGGATCCAGCAAAGATTGAAACCGTTGAAAAGTGGGAAACCCCAAAAACTCCAAAACACATACGCCAATTTTTAGGGCTAGCTGGTTATTACACGAGATTCATCCAAGATTTTTCCAAAATAACAAAACCCTTGACTACATTAACGCATAAAGGGAGGAAATTTGAATGGAAGGATGAACAAGAAAAAGCGTTTCAATTGTTGAAGAAAAAGTTAACTACGGCACCTATATTGTCATTACCTGAAGGGAATGATGATTTTGTGATATATTGTGATGCCTCAAAGCAAGGTCTCGGTTGTGTATTAATGCAACGAACGAAAGTAATTGCTTATGCGTCTAGACAATTGAAGATTCACGAGCAGAATTATAAGACGCATGATTTGGAATTAGGCGCGGTTGTTTTTGCATTAAAGACTTGGAGGCACTACTTATATGGGGTCAACAGTATTATATATCCCGACCACAAAAGTTTTCAGCACATATTTAATCAGAAGCAACTGAACATGAGGCAGCGCAGATGGATTGAATTGTTGAATGATTACGACTTTGAGATTCGTTATCACCCAGGGAAGGCAAATGTGGTAGCCGACGCCTTGAGCAGAAAGGACAGAGAACCCATTCGAGTAAAAGCTATGAATATAATGATTCACACTAACCTTACTACTCAAATAAAGGAGGCGCAACAAGGAGTTTTAAAAGAGAGAAATTTAAAGGATGAAATACCCAAAGGATCGGAGAAGCATCTTAATATTCGGGAAGACGGAACCCGGTATAGGGCTGAAAGAATTTGGGTACCAAAATTTGGAGATTTGAGAGAAATGGTACTTAGAGAAGCTCATAAAACCAGATACTCAATACACCCTTGAACGGGGAAGATGTTCAAGGATCTCAAGAAACATTTTTGGTGGCCGGGTATGAAATCCGATGTTGCTAAATACATAGGAGAATGTTTGACTTGTTCTAAGGTCAAAGCGGAGCATCAGAAACCATCAGGTCTACTTCAACAACCCGAAATCCCGGAATGGAAATGGGAAAACATTACCATAGATTTCATCACTAAATTGCCAAGGACTACAAGTGGTTTTGATACTATTTGGGTAATAGTTGATCGTCTCACCAAATCAGCACACTTCCTGCCAATAAGAGAAGATGACAAGATGGAGAAGTTAACACGATTGTATTTGAAGGAAGTCGTCTCCAGACATGGAATACCAATCTCTATTATCTCTGATAGGGATGGCAGATTTATTTCAAGATTCTGGCAGACATTACAGCAAGCATTAGGAACTCGTCTAGACATGAGTACTGCTTATCATCCACAAACTGATGGGTAGAGCGAAAGGACGATACAAACGCTTGAAGATATGCTACGAGCATGTGTTATTGATTTCGGAAATAATTAGGATCGACACCTTCCGTTAGCAGAATTTTTCTACAACAACAACTACCATTCAAGCATTGAGATGGCGCCGTTTGAAGCACTTTATGGTAGAAAGTGCAGGTCTCCGATTTGTTGGAGTGAAGTGGGGGATAGACAGATTACGGGTCCGGAGATAATACAAGAAACTACCTAGAAGATCATCCAAATTCAACAACGGTTTAAAACCTCCCAAAGTCGAGAAAAGAGCTACGTCGACATTAAAAGAAAAGTATAGAATTTGAAATTGAAGAGATGGTCATGCTTAAGGTTGCACCTTGGAAAGGAGTTGTTCGATTTGGTAAACAAGGGAAATTAAATCCAAGGTATATAGGACCATTCAAGATTATTGATCGTGTCAGACCAGTAGCTTACCGATTTGAATTACCACAACAACTCGCGACTGTACATAACACTTTCCACTTCTCATATAGAGGTCAAAACCTCGCAACGAAATCAATTAATATGGAACGTTTATAATCAATATGAACGGGACATTTCACCAAAATGGTGGGATGCCGTCCAATTGTAAAGGACAGGACGCCATCCAAATGGCTGGACGCCATCCAGATGAACTGACGGGCCAGCTGTTGGTTTTTAGAAATTTTAAGGGGCAAATTGATAATTCCGCATGGAGGACGACTTTAAGGCCCAAGATCAGTTTTGGTGGGTGACTTTACTCCATTTTCACCAACCTAATCTCATCCACTTAAATTCTAGTGAGAGAAGCACTTTTAGAGTGAGAGAGCTCAAACAAGGAAGGAAGAAGCTCGTTTCGGGTTAAAGAGCAAGTGTTAAAGTCGTGCATCTCGTTACTAGCTATGTTTTGATTGTAGTGGTATGTCTTAACCTTGATTTCCTTAATTTAAATTGTTTAAGGGTTAGGGTTTGGGTTAGTGTTAAATATAAAACTCATATTTGGTGATTTTGGGTGTTCTTGGGTAAGATTGAGTCATGAGGACTCAAGAATGACTAACCTAGGGTTTTGAAATGATAGATGAGCTTATGAGTCCTAAATTGGTTAGTTGATTACAAGCTCGCCTAGAGATTTAGTAAATGGGTGTTATTTGGGTATGTTTGTGACCCAAATGAGTGTGTTAACCTTGAAATGGGTCAAAATGACACTAGAATAGTGAGCAAGTTGGCTGACCAACTTGATTGTATGATTGATTATATGCATAATGTAATAAGTACATTACATTGAAGGTTGCAAGCTTGGTTATCATTCACAAAAGTCATTAAGGTGAGTGGAATAATTATAGGCTTTGGTATATAATGTACTTATTCGTGGTAGCGTGAGATGTGAAGTGTCGATGTGCTAAGACACCATGTTTCAAGTGATGAGTGAAGTGTCAACATGTTAAGACACCACTCGGGGTGAAGTATCGACGTGTTAAGATGCCACCCTAAATAATATGAAGAGTGAAGTGTACACGTGTTAAGACACCACTCGGAGTGAAGCATCGACGTGTTAAGATGCCACTCCAAGAACTATCACGGGTGAAGTGTTGACGTGTTAAGAAGCCACCTGGGGTGAAGCATCCACGTGTTAAGATGCCACCCGTGGGATTATTTTATGACGTGTTAAGTACTCTAATGGTTGTTATGAACACCAATGAGAAATTTGAGTACCATCCCTTGTACGATTGGTTAACCATGGTTATGTGTTGTAGTGTAGCATATTGTATTGTTTCGATTATATGCTATTGATTATGCTAGTTGCGGTATTGGAGGTTATTAGCTTTGTACTTGAGATGGCATGCTAATTATATTGCTAGCGTATATGCGGTATATGAGTAAGTGTTTGCAAGTAGGTATATTATATATGTATGTGTATAATTATTGCATACACTAAGCGTTTTGCTTACCCTCTCGTTGTTTACCTTTTTAGGCTCCGGCTTGGATAAAGGCAAGGGTATTCAATTGGATTAGTGGCCTCCCGCTTTGTTTTGATAGGGGACGCTTTTGGGAAGATTAGTTTTTGAAGTATGACCAAGATGTGGGTAGTTTAACCCCAAACACCGTGCTCTAGGTGTCGTTTGGAATTTAAACTCTTATGGTTGAAACTTGTATTTTTAACGGAATTCGTAAAATGGGTCGTTGTGGGCCCGGTAATGTAACACTAGATTTTTATTGTGGAAACCCCCTAGTTTTAATTATCATAATGTGTTGTGAAAGGCGTTTCGTTTAAAAGTTTCGGGAAGCGAGTTTTCCACTCGCGTAAGTTGGACCCCGGAGACAGCAACTTGTAGTTCATTTGGACATCATCCCAAAAGGTTGGACGCCGTCCTGGCCTTCAGCGCTGGACATCGTCCCGATTACTGGACGCCGTCCAGATGTACTGCCACACAAATTTTTTTTAAGGCGTGTAATTGGTAAAATGATGTCGGGTTGTTACATGTCTATGGCAAGAAATGGAATCAGATCCGATAGTAAGTAAGCAACCTTCGGGTTGGAAAGGTTAAGTGATGCATTGTTTATGTTTAACGATATGCGTTCTTTTATTCGCCTATAACTCACTAAGCATGAAAGCTTACCCATATGTTATGTTTATGTTTTAATAGGAACGAAAGGACATAGTGAAGGTAAGGAGCCTATTTGAGGATAGCGGAGCATCGGTCTTATAGTAAGTGGAAGTGCAAGTCTCTATTTTAAATCTAGCTCTAATGATACCGGTTATCGACGCTAAGACTTTTGTACTCATAAACTATGTTCATCTTGAAATTTGGGTCAAAGTGTTAAGTATAAGTTATGTAAATGGGTCGTGTATGACTAAATGATTTCCGTAACTCTTAATGATGTTGAAACTATTTCGTTAAGTTTGTTAATGTATTGCGATGTTAAAAAAAAAGGATGTTGTGTGAAGTTACAAGTTGTGAAAGTGTGATTTTAAGGCAAATTAAGTTCAGCACCAGCGACAGCACAGAGCCGCACCAAGAGCCCTAAGTCGCGCCGCGCTATTTAGAGTATTTTGGGAATAGGAGAACTGAAAAACTAACCTGAATTCCTTTGTCCGGACGCGTCGCGCCCAGATTAGCCGCGCCGCGGCATATCACTAGGCTGAGTGGTCAACTCATTTTTTTAAAAAAAAATATCGTTTAAGGGCGTTAAAAGTTGGTATCAGAGCTATGGTTTAAGGGACTTGGATAATCCACTATAGGGATTATCTAGGCTTAAACCATCGTTGATAGAAGATAAGCGGTTTAGGACTTGCATGATAGATAAGTTTAAAGGGTTATGTCATGCTCCATAGGAAAGAATTTATTAATGAGACCTATAGTGTGGTACTAAGATTGTGAATGATTTAAACAAAGAGTTTAATGCTCATTAACCATGTGTCATAAATGATCAAGGGTGTAATACAATGGTGTAATGACGACCGGCATCGCCATTACATCATTATAGTACGCATGAACATCTATTATGGTCATGGTGAAATGAGTTGGGAATTAATTTGGTCACTTAAGTTATGTTCAATTGTTGATATATGTGTTTGAACTAATGGGTTGGACGTATTATTTCAAAATGGCTATTGTATCTCGTAATAGAAGCAATGAAGAGGATGATGAGTACGTCTACACACCGTCAAAGTAGTCCGTCGAAGACTCGCAATCTGAATCTGATGAAATTATAATGACAAATGATCTTTCGGGCAAAAAGGGCAAGCCTTGGTGCGATACACCCCAACTCTTCTAGAAAAGATAAAGAAGTTGATTAATGAGCAATTAGATGAAAAATTAAAGACTCTTATGACGAATAATCCCATGTTAAGAGGAGAATGGGGAAGTGGGGTGAGATAAGAGGAAGTAGAAGTCCCGAAAAGGAAGGATGAGCGTTTTGAGTTCAAAACTTTTGCAAACTGTCATCCACCGAATTTTCATGGTAAAGTTGACCCGATTGTTAGTCAAAGATGGATCGACGAGATAGAAGAAACTTTCATGTTGTGTGAATGTCCTGAACACCTAAAGGTAATTTACGCGGCACACCAAATGAAGGGAAGTGGTTATGAATGGTGGAATTTTATAGTTAAGTCACATGGACGAAATGTGGCAACAAGTTTTCCGTGGGAAAAATTTCGTGAAATGTTTATGGATCAATTTTCTCCACCCGCCGAAGTTCGTAGGTTAAAGTCCGAATTCATGAATATTGAACATGGGAGTAAATCCGTGACTGAGTTCAATGCCGAGTTTAATGATAAGTCTCATTTTTGCCCGAATTTTGTTTCAAGTCCTAAGTTAATGATGGAACACTATCCTGAGAAGTTAAATCCCGAAATAAGCGAGTTTATCGATAAGGGTACGTATAAGACCTTAGCCGAAATGATGAACAAGGCTCTTGTGAGGGAACATGAACTTAAGAAGAAAGCTGCGTTTAAATGAAAGTTGGATCAAGATTCAAAATCGATGCAAAATATGAGCCCGAAGAAGAGTAAGTTTAATTTCGACTCCCCACAAAAGTCAAAAGGGGGTTTCACGCCAGGAAAAGGTAGTGGTAAAGAAGTAAAAGCGTGCATTAGGTGTGGTAAAAATCATACGGGCGAGTGTAAAGCGGGTACTACCAATTGTTACTCATGTGGGAAACCGGGTCATAGAGCCGCCGAATGTCCTAAGAAAGGAAAACAGTGTTATTACTGTTTTAAAAAGGGTCATTTTCAAGCTAAATGCCCGGAGTATAAAAAGGATTTAGCAAGTGGTGGTGTTAAGAAGGAGGTTAAAACAGAACCAAAGACGAATGATAACCGACCAAGAGCCCGAGTCCATCAGATTACCGTTCTCGAAGCGAAGGAATCCCAAAATGTGGTGTCAAGTACCTTTATTGTAAACTCTTTACATGCGCATGTTTTGTTTGATTCCGGTGCTACGCGGTTGTTTGTTTCTTATTCTTTTTGTAAACACTTTGACATGACCCCAAGTATGTTTGAGCATCCTCTAGAGGTAGAGATAGCAGAAAATAAAACCGTTATGGTATATAGTGTCATTAAGGGGTGTGAAATTATTTTGGATGATGAGAAGTTTAATATAGATTTAATACCCATGCATATGGGAGAATTTCAAGTAATTGTACGTATGGATTGGCTAGATGACAATGAAGGAATAATATTATGTCGAAAGAATTGTATTAGTTCAAGCACCAAGTGGAAAGGTTATTTGGATATATGGGGAATGGGCTAGACGTGCTATTCCTATATGTACGTATGCTAGAGCCAAACGATTTTTGTCCCATGGGTGTTGTGCGTTCCTGGCGCATGTGATCGATGATTTAAAGAAGGTTTTTGGAATAAATGATGTACCAGTAGTTAATGAGTTTCTGGATGTGTTTCCAGAAGAATTGCCCGGTGTTCCTCCCGAACGAGAAGTATAGTTTCGAATAGAGTTGATTCCCGGAGCCACGCCAATTGCCAAAGCACCATATCGACTAGCTCCGTCGGAAATGAAGGAAATGATGACTCAACTACAAGATTTGATAGATAAAGGTTTTATTCGTCCTAGTAGCTCACCTTGGGGAGCTCTGATTTTTTTTGTGAAAAAGAAGGATGGAATAATAAGAATGTGTATCGATTAACGTGAATTGAATAAAGTTACTATTAAGAATAAATATCCATTGCCGAGGATAGATGAATTGTTTGATCAATTACAAGGGGCATGTTTCTTCTCAAAGATAGATCTAAGGTCGGGTTATCATCAATTAAAGGTGAAGGAAGAAGATATCCCTAAAACGGCTTTTCGCACTAGGTATGGTCATTATGAATTCATGGTAATGCATTTTGGGTTAACTAATGCTCCGGCCGCGTTTATGGATTTGATGAATAGGGTGTGTCGACCGATGCTCGATAGGTTTGTGATTGTATTCATTGACGATATTTTATTATATTCTAAAGGGGAAGAGGAACATGCGGTGCATTTATGACAAGTGTTAGAAACTTTAAGGAAAGAAAAGTTGTTCGCTAAGTTCTCTAAGTGTGAGTTTTGGCTTCGTGAAGTTCAATTTTTAGGACATGTCATTAATAAGAAGGGTATTTGTGTTGATCCGATGAAGATTGAAGCGATAATGAGATGGGAACCGCCTATGAATCCCACCGAAGTTAGAAGTTTTCTAGGCTTAGTGGGGTATTATCGACGGTTCATACAAGATTTTTCTAGAATTGCCACCCCACTCACAAAGTTAACCCGTATGAATGTGCAATGGAAATGGGAAGAAAAGCAAGAACACGCATTTCAACTCCTTAAAGAGAAACTTGTTCAAGCTCCTATACTAGTCTTACCAGAAGGGAATGAGAATATGACGGTTTATTGTGATGCTTCTAAGAAAGGTTTGGGATGTGTGTTAATGCAAAAAGGGAAAGTCATAGCTTATGCTTCTCGACAATTGAAAATACATGAAAAGCGTTATCCCACCCATGATCTAGAATTAGCGGCCGTGGTTTATGCCTTGAAAATATGGCGTCATTATCTTTATGGTATAAAGTTCTCCATTTATACCGATCATAAAAACTTAAAGTGCATGTTCGATCAAAGAGATTTAAATGATAGGCAAAGGATAGGGCTCAACTTGGTGAAAGATTACGATTGTGAAATTTTGTACCACTCCGGGAAGGCTAATGTGGTGGCGGATGCTCTTAGTAGGAAGTCGAGCCACCAACCAATTAAGGTAACGAGTTTGGTCATGGTGATATCACCCCAAATATTTAATAGTATTCAAGCAACGCAAGATGAAGCGTTAACCCCCGAAAACATGAGAAAAGAAAGGATTAAAGGGAAAGTGGGTGATTTTTTGGTAGATTCCCGTGGTCTAAGGCTTAGATATGGAAGAATTTGGGTACCTTTACAAAGTGGTGCTAGAAGTGAGCTCCTTGACTTAGCTCACAAATCTAAGTATTCGATTCACCCCGGTGCTACAAAAATGTATAGGGACCTAAGGAAAGATTATTGGTGGCCAGGAATGAAGAGAGATATAGTAAAGTATGTTCATAAGTGTCTTACTTGCCTTCAGATAAAGGCCGGTCATCAAATGCTGTATGGTAAACTTCAACCGCTAGAGGTATCGGTATGGAAATGGGAGCATATCACGATGGATTTAGTGACCAAGTTGCCTAAGACCCCTCGGCAACATGAAGCCATTTGAGTTATTGTTGATAGATTGACTAAGAGTGCGTTATTTTTGGCAACAAGAGAAGCTTCATCATCGGAAACAATGTCTAAATTATATATGAAGGAGGTTGTTGCAAGACATGGAGTACCGGTGTCCATTGTTTTGGACCGTGACACTCGATTTACCTCACGATATTGGAGAAAATTTCAAGAAGAGATGGGCACCTGATGTTCTGCGAGGTGTATATAAAATAGTTATTAAATTTTAGCAGAAAATACTATTAAATACGATACAATTTTACACAAGATAT
The DNA here is from genome assembly GCF_046630445.1 of Rutidosis leptorrhynchoides. NCBI lineage: Eukaryota > Viridiplantae > Streptophyta > Magnoliopsida > Asterales > Asteraceae > Rutidosis > Rutidosis leptorrhynchoides. Next base: position 175,665,363 of record NC_092333.1, read on the forward strand.
TTATTTATTTATAGAATGGATATACTTAAACCTTGCTACAACAATTATAGGCAGTGTACCTAATCGTACAGTAGTGTAGTTTTTAGTAAGTCCGGTTCGTTCCACAGGGAAATCTTTAAACAAAGCTCAACGCTATATTAGTTTACTTTTATAAAAATACAAATATATATATATATAGGTAATATTATTATTATAAAGGGGGGTTTTTACCGTTTAATGACCGGTTTGTCGATTTTAAGACTTTAGTCGCAGTTAAAACCTAATGTAAAATATAAAATAAATACAAGACTTAAATTAAAGCGTAAAGTAAATAACGATAATGAAATTGCGAATAATAAAAATGCGATAAAATAAAATTGCGATAATTAAAAAGTACGATAATTAAAAGTGCAATTAAATAAAATAACAATAAAAGTGCGATAATTAGAAGTGCAATTAAATATAAAATAAAGGAAATTAAATATGAAATAAAAGAATTATGCTTATTTAAACTTCCGTAATCATGATGTTTGACGTGTTGATTTTAGTTTTATGCCCATGGGTTAATTGTCCTTTGTCCTGGATTATTCAATATGTCCGTCTGGTTTTTGTCCATAACAGTCCATCAGTCATAAATATAAATTGCAAGTGTCCTTGTCAAATTATTATTATACCCGAAGTTAAATATTCCAACTAATTGGGTATTCGAATTGTAACAAGGTTTTAATACTTTGTTTAATGAATACACCAGGTTATCGACTGCGTGTAAACCAAGGTTTTACTACTTTGTTAACAATTACACCAATTACCCTTGAATGTAATTTCACCCCTGTTTTAATTATTCTAGTGGCTATTAATCCATTCCCGTGTTCGGTTAAATGAACGATTATTCGTACATATAAATACCCCGCCCATCGTGTCCGATCGAGTGTATATGGTAATTTATAGGGACGCCCAATTGTAAATCTTTATATTAACATTAACAAACTTTCATTTAGTTAAACAAATATAAAGCCCATTAATAGCCCATAGTCTAATTTCCACAAGTGTCGTTCTTTTGTCCAAACCCCAATTATGGTACAAAGCCCAATTACCCAATTTTAGTAATTAGCCCAACATCATGATTACTTCGTTTTAAATAAGCATAATAATAACTTAGCTACGAGACATTAATGTAAAAAGGTTGAACATAACTTACAATGATTAAAAATAGCGTAGCGTTACACGGACAGAATTTCGACTTACACCCTTACAACATTCGCTAACATACCCTTATTATTAGGATTTAAAATTAAAATTAAAAATTAAAATATAAATTATATATATATATATCATATATATTGAGAGAGATAGAGAAATAAGATATGAAATTTGATCAGAATTCGGTTTGCTTTATAGCCAGAGTTGAAAATTGGGGCTCCGCGACTCGCGGCAAAAACCCCTTCAAACTCCGCGAGTCGCGGAGGATGTATTTACAGCTCACACCCTTGGAGTTTCTTGCTGCCGACGGTTTTAATAATATATATATAATATATATATAATTAATATAATTAATTATATATTATATTATATTTATATACATAGTTAACTTGTAATTTTTAGTCGGTTGCGTCGAGCGTTAAGAGTTGACTCTGGTCCCGGTTCCAGATTTTCGAACGTCCTCGCGTACAATTTAATATCTTGTACTTTGCGTTTTGAATCTTGTACTTTTGTAATTTCGAGACGTTTCTTATCAATAATTGGAACCCTTTTTGATTGTCTTTTGTTCTTTTGAGCTTTTTGGTCGTTTGTGTCTTCAATTCGTCGAATCTGTCTTTTGTCTTCACCTTTTATTATTTAAACGAATATCACTTGTAAATAGAACAATTGCAACTAAAAGCTTGTCTTTCTTGAGGAATAATGCTATGAAATATATGTTCGTTTTTAGCATTATCAAATATTCCCACACTTGAGCGTTGCTTGTCCTCAAGCAATATTGTCTTGGAATACTAGAATCACTTCTTTATTCTTCACACTTTGTACATCAGTGATTTCTATACGGCGGTATAAACAATGGTAGTAACGATATGGTTTACAGTCCCACATGACTATAAAAATTTAGATCCATTAAGGAAATTGGATCTTTATGAAAACATTTGATCTTTTGAAAATTAAATCTAGTTTTTACCCTAGATAAGTTTTCCGGGATAACCCTTTACCGGTGTTTGCAAAATATTTTTGTGGGTTTGGTGGGTTTCAGATTTGAAAATTTTAGCTCAAAACTTGCGGTTTTGTGTCACCCACTTGCTAACCTTGTATTTGGAGAGCAACACGTCCAGGATACTTGTCCCGTATATTACCTTTCGGCAAACTACCGTCCGGTTGTAAAGGAAAGCGTTGAACAAGCAATTGTTAAGGCAATGTCCCGTGACATGCTTTTGATTATGGTCTATAACGTGTCGGACGCAATTACTATCCTTGGTAGGAGCAATAGTAAAGCTCACCCTTATAATTTTTCGGTCTGGCACAAGGTCCTGTCTTTGACCATGCTATGCAACCACCGTTCTTACGGTTGACACCCGATTTGGTTCAGGTGACCTAATGAATTCCAGGTGAATTCCTAGGATTTTACGTTCAATGGTAATGAACGCATTGAAAATGGGTTTTCAGAAAACAAATCGGTTTGTATTTTTGATCAAAATATTTTCTCGTTCAAGCTCGAGTTTAGATATCATTGAATTCCATGAGTTTGAATTCTCAATCTTTAAGGTCAATCTCAAGGATTGAGTAATATCAGGCTTAAAAGCTGATTTTTAATCTTTAAGGAGATTATCCTTTCTGGGGATCTGATTCATTAGTCTTATCCGGCTAATTTGCACGGTGCCTCCCCATTGTACGAGATAAATCCTTCTCATGGTTAGGATAAATCTGACCACTTGGCGACCCTGTTTAATGCTGAGGTCCGTGGATTTCCTGCTGATTTTAGTGATGACTTTTCTAGATTTTTCGTCAACCTACAGCTGGTCTGGACGACAATTTCATGACCTAAATCAAGAAGCGCGTGTCTTTTTCGGAAGACTTTACTTCCTTTTAATGATGGAATTGATTCATCGTGTAGATCCATCTCTTCTTTTCTTTCATTGGGTAAAACAGTTTAGTTTAGTCCAAAGCAAAAGTATTTTCAGTTATTTGTTACAGATATATGTGACATATGTTTAAAATAACTTGGTAAATTTTCCCACACTTGGCTTTTATTTTCCTTTTTATCGTCCTCTATTCCATTTTAAATGAATTTTAACATTTTAGTTTGTTTCTCAATTTATGTCCTTTCCGAGGTAACAATAATTTCGGTGTTAAAACCTAGTTTTATCGTTCATAAATATGTATAAACATGATTTTGAATTCATTTAATTGAAAATTTTGAAAAATTTTACTAGAATTGGGTAGTCAGTATATAAGACTAGGGCTGTTCTTTTTTATCAGAGAGCACTAGATTCTAATACAACTACTGCTTTACTAGTATTTTTAATGGTAACCAAGTGTTTTTAATATAAAAATTTTAAAATCCGAAAGAATTTAACCCCTTCCCACACTTAAGATCTTGCAATGCCCTCATTTGCAAAAAATCAGTAACAATTTAAATTATTGAGGGTGATTTGTGTGAAAATGATTAAATTTTTACCAAAGTTTCCAAATATATTGGCGTTTGTTTGCTGAATGATAAATGGTGCACATTATTTGTTCATTCCGTCTTGTTGTTATTTCACATATATTTTGCATCTTGTCGTCAAAATTAGTTGCTTTTGCTGAACTTAATGCCAGTCTTTGAAAATGCGTTGTTTTACCCTGTTGTGTACATAAGATAAACTGCAAACATATATACATATTTTTGAAGTTTGGTATATTACCCCACATTCAAAAATTATTAAAATCTAAGAATAAAAGTTAGATAATTATAAAAATGATTACAATATTAACAAAAGATATTAAATGTATCAATAATTACAAATTACAAAATAAAAAAAAATAAAAAGTAAACTAAGGATGATATTGGTACCAATAGGGGTTCCAGGCATAACCATAAGTGCTATAGAATGCTTCGGCAGGGTCATACGTAGGATATGGTGGCTGCATCTCTATCGACCAAGGAGGGAAGACGGGTTTCGGTGTAGGAATATAGTTTCTACCTATATGTTGGCAATGCGCTATGATCTGGTTCTGATGAACTTGCCAATCTTCAAATGCTCTCTGTCTAGCATTTTCGTATTCCTGAGAAGCTATAAACCTATGCATTTCTTGCATCTCATTCCCCCCTCCTACATTACCTTGTTCCTGGTTTCTCTCCACCTGTGGATGTCTACCATGGTATCGTACTGCGGCGTTATTTCGCCGCTTCAAAACTTTCGCACCATGGTATACATTTAAACCTATAGTGTCGCGGGGTTCCGGCTCTTCTAGTAATAATCCCCCCCGACTTATATCCACACCGAGATATTCACCAATCAAAGTAATAAAAATACCACCTCCTATTATGCTATGTGGTCGCATCCCCCGAACCATAGCTGATAAATAATAACCCACACAATATGGTATACTTACAGCGCTCTGTGGGTCTCGAATACACATATGGTAAAACAAATCTTGTTCATTTACTTTTTCTTTGTTCTTACCCCTCTGTGTAATCGAATTAGCTAAAAACCTATGTATCACTCTTAATTCGGCTCTATCTATATCCAAATAAGAGTAGTTTCCCCCTTTGAAACGGTGATGGCTTGTCATTTGACTCCACACACCGTGTGTATCAAAATTCTCATCTATCTTTCTACCGTTTAGTATCAATCCTCTACAATCGGCAGACGCTAACTCCTCAGGCGTATATATACGTAAAGCCTGAGCCATGTCCAGTAAAGACATGTGGCGCATCGAACCGCCTAACAAAAATCTAATAAAAGAATGATCGGTTAAACTAGCTACCCGATCATTCAACTCTATACTACATAACAACTCTTCACACCATACTTTATATACAGGTCTGCGTATGGTGAATAAACATATCCAGTCATTAAAAGAAGAATTACCATACCTCTGTACCAGTAATTCCCTAATTGGCCCGGCCAATTCTACAGCTTCTAAGGGTCCCCATTCTATGACCCTCGGTACCTCAACAACCTTAGAGTGAAGAGTATGCAAACCCCGTTGATATTTTGGATAATCTATCCAAAGTCTGTCAAATCTCAGGTTCGGGTGCAACTGTTCCAAGTGCATATCTGAAAAGGTCATGACTGGATGAGGTACATCCTGCTTGTAGTAGTTATCTACCTCCTGTTGGTCCAAATTCTCAGCAGGAGCATGGCGGGCTTGGGATGAAGATTCACCCCTTTCATTCTGCAAAACACATCAAACACAAATTTTGTGCATCCAAATATGCATTAGTGTCAGCAAAATCATCAATCAAAATAATTACAATGACATTATCAATTTATATCAAACTTAAGCTTATTTTCACATTTTTATCAAATCTACACTTTTTCAAATAAGCATATACGAAAATTTTCGCCAAGTTCATAAGCATTCAACTCAAATAACATGTCAAAATAATCATTACTAGCAATTAAACAAGTCTCAAATGGCATTATCTTTCAAAAATCAAGTTCATGAATTTTAGACTTGAAAAAGTCCACTTTAATTCTCAAAATCATGTTTAGGCTCAAAGTTTGGATCATTTAACTACCTAGACATGTTACACTACTCAATTTAGCAACAATTCATGACAAAAATCGGCCATAACCTGTTTATATCAAAAAGCCCCAAATTGCTCAAGAACACAAACCCTAGATTATTCAAAATTTGAAGTTTAAGGCTTCTAATCATGTTAAACAGCATCAATCTAGGCTATACAAGCATAATACATAAACAATTTAAGTCTAATTACACTAAAAAGCATCAAAATCAAATTGGGGAAAAAATAGCTCAAGAACACCTAATTTCGAATTAATGGTGTTTAGGTGTAGAAATTTACCGTTTTTCTTGAGTAATTCTTAGATAGCATCCTTCTCAACATGATTTTAGCAAAAAATTTGGTGATTAACGGTTAAAAATTGGGATTTTTGGGGTGTTTTTGGGTGGTTTTTCGGGGTGTTTTTCGCAGTTTGTTCGCAGTGTTTTTGTGTGGGGGAGGTAAACTGATCGTGCAGCTCTTTTATTTTTTTTTCTGATTTTTGATCCCTCCGCGACTCGCGGAGGTTTTGTACTTCAAACTCCGCGAGTCGCGGAGTTTATTCTTTTTTTTTTTTTTTATATAATCTTTAACTTATAAAACAATTAAGAAATTAATTTTAAAATTTTGTTTCCCTTTGTTATTTAGGATGAGGTCGTTTCGGATCGATGTCCTAGTCCGTCTCTCGACAAAATTTTAAAATTTGTCTTTTTGTAGCGATTGTTTTAAAAGCTAAGATTTTTGGGTTTTTTAATGTTTTTGGCATACTTTAAATCAATAAGATTAAAAATAATGATAATAAAAGTTCTCGTCCCTCCCTCGGGTAAAGCAATTTCGGTTCAAAGACCTAGTCTTCAACTTACGACGAATTTTAAAAATCATATTCTTAACTTAATGAGATAAAGTAAATTTTTGTTTTTAAATTCACACAACTTAAATATAAAATTCAAAATTAATATTAAAAATTCACACCAAACTTAAAATTTGAAATGCATAAAATTAAAAATTTATACTTTAAAAATTAAAAATTCACACCAAACTTAATTTAAAAATTTATAAATTCATATCAAACTTATATTAATTTTTCAAATATGTACAATTTTAAATATATTGTTTTTACAAAGTTTACAATATTAATTTAAGATTTAAATATTAATTTTAAAAACATGGTAAAAATAAAATTAAAAATCTTTTTGTCTTTTTATCCCACTTTAATCAATCAAATATTATCAAAAATATGCGCCCCTCTTTTCGGTAAAGTAATTTCGGTTCCAAGACCTAATTTGACTCATGACGAATTTTTGAAATATTTTGGGTTGATTGATTAAAGATATTTATACCTTAAGAATAAACGTTAAATTTCGCAGTGATGTAAAAATACTTGATGTTCTGCGAGGTGTATATAAAATAGTTATTAAATTTTAGCAGAAAACACTATTAAATACGATACAATTTTACACAAGATATTTATTTATTTATAGAATGGATATACTTAAACCTTGCTACAACACTTATAGGCAGTGTACCTAATCGTACAGTAGTGTAGTTTTTAGTAAGTCCGGTTCGTTCCACGGGGAAATCTTTAAACAAAGCTCAACGCTATATTAGTTTACTTTTATAAAAATACAAATATATATATAAGTAATATTATTATTATAAAGGGGGGTTTTTACCGTTTTAATGACCGGTTTGTCGATTTTAAAACTTTAGTCGCAGTTAAAACCTAATGTAAAATATAAAATAAATACAAGACTTAAATTAAAGCGTAAAGTAAATAACGATAATGAAATTGCGAATAATAAAAATGCGATAAAATAAAATTGCGATAATTAAAAAGTACGATAATTAAAAGTGCGATAAAATAAAATAAATAAAAGTGCGATAATTAGAAGTGCAATTAAATATAAAATAAAGGAAATTAAATATGAAATAAAAGAATTATGCTTATTTAAACTTCCGTAATCATGATGTTTGACGTGTTGATTTTAGTTTTATGCCCATGGGTTAATTGTCCTTTGTCCTGGATTATTCAATATGTCCGTCTGGTTTTTGTCCATAACAGTCCATCAGTCATAAATATAAATTGCAAGTGTCCTTGTCAAATTATTATTATACCCGAAGTTAAATATTCCAACTAATTGGGGATTCGAATTGTAACAAGGTTTTAATACTTTGTTTAATGAATACACCAGGTTATCGACTGCGTGTAAACCAAGGTTTTACTACTTTGTTAACAATTACACCAATTACCCTTGAATGTAATTTCACCCCTGTTTTAATTATTCTAGTGGCTATTAATCCATTCCCGTGTCCGGTTAAATGAACGATTATTCGTACATATAAATACCCCGCCCATCGTGTCCGATCGAGTGTATATGGTAATTTATAAGGACGCCCAATTGTAAATCTTTATATTAACATTAACAAACTTTCATTTAGTTAAACAAATATAAAGCCCATTAATAGCCCATAGTCTAATTTCCACAAGTGTCGTTCTTTTGTCCAAACCCCAATTATGGTACAAAGCCCAATTACCCAATTTTAGTAATTAGCCCAACATCATGATTACTTCGTTTTAAATAAGCATAATAATAACTTAGCTACGAGACATTAATGTAAAAAGGTTGAACATAACTTACAATGATTAAAAATAGCGTAGCGTTACACGGACAGAATTTCGACTTACACCCTTACAACATTCGCTAACATACCCTTATTATTAGGATTTAAAATTAAAATTAAAAATTAAAATATAAATTATATATATATATATCGTATATATCATCGGTTTGTTGTGGTGGTTTGTTTTGAAAATTCGGTCTTTGCTGATTGTAAGTATTATTGGATACTTGTTGATTGCTAGGACCTTGTTGGTTGTTGTATGGAATATTTCGGTTATAATTCTGGTTTTGATTGTAAATCGGTCTTGGCGGTTGATAATTATTCTGATAATTATTTCCAGGCCTTTGGTTTATGTATGAAATATTCTCTCTTTGTTCCATTGTTAATTCAATACTGAGACAATCTTTTGTCAAATGTGGTCCTCCACACTGCTCACAACTAATTCGTATAGAGTGAATATCTTTAGTCAAATTTTCCATTCGTCTCTCGAAAGCATCTATCTTTGCGGAAATGGAATCTAAGTCATGGCTAGAATCGGCTCTAGCTGCTTTAGATGATCTAATGATATCTTTTTCTTGGTGCCACTCATGTGAGTGGGAAGCAGTGTTATCAATAATTTTGTAAACATCAGTTTCGGTTTTCTTCATAATAGAACCACCAGCTGCTATATCTATGTCTTTTCTTGTAGTGATGTCGCATCCTCGGTAGAATATTTGTACTATTTGACAGGTGTCTAAACCATGTTGCGGACATCCTCTTAATAACTTTCCATATCTTGTCCACGCCTCATATAGAGTTTCATTTGGCTTCTGTGTGAACGTAACAATTTCTGCTTGAAGTCTTACGGCTTTAGATGCAGGAAAGAATTGTTTAAGAAATTTGTCAATTAAAACATCCCATGTATCGATCGCCCCTTCAGGTAACGATTCCAACCAATCTTTGGCTTCTCCCTTTAAAGTCCAGGGAAATAACATGAGATATATCTGTTCATCCTCCACTTCTCGGATTTTAAATAGTGTGCAGATCCTATTAAAGGTACGTAGATGTTCATTTGGATCTTCCTTCGGCGCACCACTAAATTGGCATTGATTAGTCACCATGTGTAGAATTTGTCCTTTGATTTCATAATCTGGCGCATTAATGTCTGGATGAGTAATTGCGTGACCTTGGCCAGTGCGTTTAGCTCTCATTCGGTCTTCCATACTTAAAGGTTCCAGATTCTCCATAATTGAATTTGTTGAATCGGTATCACTAGATGATTCTGTTTTAATAGTTCGTTCCTCAACAATTTCTGTTTGAATGATTGGTGGTTCCGGAGAAAAGTTTAGTGGTTCAGGATCTACGAACCGTTCCTGAATATTCTCTGGATTCTCAATTGTGAGGTTGGGTTCAAAAAATGGATTATCGGAAATTTGAACTGAAGTACTTGGTCTACTGGATGACGATTCTAAAGAAAAATCAACGGCGGTTATATTTGTTAAACGATGTCTTGATCTAGTTACAGGTGGTGAACGTACAAAAGGTGATGAACGTATTGCTCGGTGCATTCACAGAATATCCTATTAGTTTTAAAAAGGAAAGAAAAATTATAATAAGTTATCCAATCAATAGACTTTTCTGATTTTGCCCACGTTTCGAATAGCCAAAAGATGCAGCAGAGGGGCAGGATTCGTTTGGTCTCAATATAATTGAGGACTGTTTGGCTCCAATAACCCGGTCCACGTACAAATCCAACTATTACTACGAACCAGAAAATTTTGATGTCTATCAATTTAACCACTTAAAATAAATTTTGGTAATTTTAAGAAATTTAGATAAGAAGTAGAAAAAATTCTAAGTCCTAAAAACTAGAATGGCGAGAAATAAGAGAGAAAAAGAGTTCGTCGCAAAAGGTTGAAAAAGAAAAAATGGTTGAAAAATAAAAGGTGACGGAAAAATAAAAGAAACTTATAAAAACTTAAAAAATACTTTACTAACCTAACCTTATTACTACAACTAACTTAAAATTATAATCGCAAATTGAAATTACTAATTGGAATGATAATTGGTACATAGTAAAAGGTGTCTAAAAATATTAAAGCTTACAAGGAAAAACTAAATCCCAAATGGAAATAACTTAAAAAGAAACTAAAACTTAAAAAGGCGTCGCAAAATTCTAAAGCACCTAAATCTTAGTCTAAAGAAAAAGCACTTAAGGAGTTTTACGGCAAAGCCTAAAAATCTAGGAGTAAAAATGACTATAGCAAATACTAAGTTTAAAATTAAATATGAGCTAAAAATACAAATATTACGCTACAACGATTAAAAAGGTACAAAATATAAAAATATACAAAAAGTTGTAAAAAGTACAATTTTTATAAAAATATTATTTTTATATTATTTATTTAATAAAACTATTAATTTTACAATTTTATTAAACTAATTTATACTAAATACATTAAATTAAATAAAAAGTAAAATTAAAAATAAAACTAATAATAATAATAATAATAATAATAATTAGGTTTAAAATAATAATAATTAATAATTACCGTAATTAATGCTCGATTAGGGCTTCCTGTGCGCGTGTCAGAGTAGCTCCGCGAGTCGCGGCAATTAAAGAAGAAAACCCCGCGAGTCGCGGGGATCAGAAATTCAGCTGACAGGGTTGAGTTTTTACGCGTTTTCTTTATTATTATTTTTTTATTTTATTTTATGTTTTCTGTTTTTTTAAATAAATAAAAGGTTTTAAAATAAAACTTATATTTTTATAAACTAAAATAGAAATAAAGAAACTTATAAAACTTAAATATTTAACAAAATCTTAAAAATACTAATATTTTTGTTTTTCTTTTTATATTTTCGAATATTTAAAACGTATTTTTACAAAAACGACTTTTAATAAAAGTAACTAAAAATCCTTTTTTTTTTTATATATTAGCGTTGCGCTTCCGGCTTTTAAGATAGTTCCCCGGCAGCGGCGCCAAAAATACTTGATGTTCTGCGAGGTGTATATAAAATAGTTATTAAATTTTAGCAGAAAATACTATTAAATACGATACAATTTTACACAAGATATTTATTTATTTATAGAATGGATATACTTAAACCTTGCTACAACACTTATAGGTAGTGTACCTAATCGTACAGTAGTGTAGTTTTTAGTAAGTCCGGTTCGTTCCACAGGGAAATCTTTAAACAAAGCTCAACGCTATATTAGTTTACTTTTATAAAAATACAAATATATATATAGGTAATATTATTATTATAAAGGGGGGTTTTTACCGTTTAATGACCGGTTTGTCGATTTTAAGACTTTAGTCGCAGTTAAAACCTAATGTAAAATATAAAATAAATACAAGACTTAAATTAAAGCGTAAAGTAAATAACGATAATGAAATTGCGAATAATAAAAATGCGATAAAATAAAATTGCGATAATTAAAAAGTACGATAATTAAAAGTGCAATTAAATAAAATAACAATAAAAGTGCGATAATTAGAAGTGCAATTAAATATAAAATAAAGGAAATTAAATATGAAATAAAAGAATTATGCTTATTTAAACTTCCGTAATCATGATGTTTGACGTGTTGATTTTAGTTTTATGCCCATGGGTTAATTGTCCTTTGTCCTGGATTATTCAATATGTCCGTCTAGTTTTTGTCCATAACAGTCCATCAGTCATAAATATAAATTGCAAGTGTCCTTGTCAAATTATTATTATACCCGAAGTTAAATATTCCAACTAATTGGGGATTCGAATTGTAACAAGGTTTTAATACTTTGTTTAATGAATACACCAGGTTATCGACTGCGTGTAAACCAAGGTTTTACTACTTTGTTAACAATTACACCAATTACCCTTGAATGTAATTTCACCCCTGTTTTAATTATTCTAGTGGCTATTAATCCATTCCCGTGTTCGGTTAAATGAACGATTATTCGTACATATAAATACCCCGCCCATCGTGTCCGATCGAGTGTATATGGTAATTTATAGGGACGCCCAATTGTAAATCTTTATATTAACATTAACAAACTTTCATTTAGTTAAACAAATATAAAGCCCATTAATAGCCCATAGTCTAATTTCCACAAGTGTCGTTCTTTTGTCCAAACCCCAATTATGGTACAAAGCCCAATTACCCAATTTTAGTAATTAGCCCAACATCATGATTACTTCGTTTTAAATAAGCATAATAATAACTTAGCTACGAGACATTAATGTAAAAAGGTTGAACATAACTTACAATGATTAAAAATAGCGTAGCGTTACACGGACAGAATTTCGACTTACACCCTTACAACATTCGCTAACATACCCTTATTATTAGGATTTAAAATTAAAATTAAAAATTAAAATATAAATTATATATATATATATCGTATATATTGAGAGAGATAGAGAAATAAGATATGAAATTTGATCAGAATTCGGTTTGCTTTATAGCCAGAGTTGAAAATTGGGGCTCCGCGACTCGCGGCAAAAACCCCTTCAAACTCCGCGAGTCGCGGAGGATGTATTTACAGCTCACACCCTTGGAGTTTCTTGCTGCCGACGGTTTTAATAATATATATATAATATATATATAATTAATATAATTAATTATATATTATATTATATTTATATACATAGTTAACTTGTAATTTTTAGTCGGTTGCGTCGAGCGTTAAGAGTTGACTCTGGTCCCGGTTCCGGATTTTCGAACGTCCTCGCGTACAATTTAATATCTTGTACTTTGCGTTTTGAATCTTGTACTTTTGTAATTTCGAGACGTTTCTTATCAATAATTGGAACCCTTTTTGATTGTCTTTTGTTCTTTTGAGCTTTTTGGTCGTTTGTGTCTTCAATTCGTCGAATCTGTCTTTTGTCTTCACCTTTTATTATTTAAACGAATATCACTTGTAAATAGAACAATTGCAACTAAAAGCTTGTCTTTCTTGAGGAATAATGCTATGAAATATATGTTCGTTTTTAGCATTATCAGCACCAAATTGCATCTAAGCACCGCGTTTCACCCACAAACGGATGGTCAAAGTGAGCGGACTATCCAAACTCTTGAGGATATGTTGAGGGTGTGTGTCATTGATTTTGGTGGTAGTTGGGATGCTCACCTACCTTTAGTTGAATTTTCGTACAATAATAGTTATCATTCTACCATAGAAATGACACCTTATGAGATGTTGTATGGGAGAAAGTGTAGACCCCTAATATGTTGGGGTGAAGTGGGTCAAAGAGAATTGGGAAGCACGAAAATAGTGCAACAAACAAACGAAATGATAGATCAAATTTGTGAAAGGATGAAAGCGGCACAAGACCGACAAAAATCGTATGCGGATAAGAGAAGGAAGCCGATAGAATTTCAAGTGGGTGATAAGGTAATGCTTAAGGTTTCCCCGTGGAAGGGTATAATTCATTTTCGAAAAAGGGAAAAGTTGGGTCCAAGATTTGTGGGACCATTTGAGATAGTTGCAAGAATCGGGAAGGTAGCCTACTGTTTGGCCTTGCCCGATGAATTGAGTAACATACATGACACGTTTCACGTGTCACAATCAAGAAAATGTTTGGCGGATGAATCAACGTATGTTCCACTAAATGAAATTGAGGTTGACGATAAGCTAAGATATGCGGAAAAGCCAATAAAGATTTTGGATCAAAAGGTTAAGCAATTAAGAAATAAGTCGGTGACGTTGTTGAAAGTTCTATGGCAATTTAGAAGGAGTTCCGAATGTACATGGGAACCCGAATAATGGCTTATGAAGTACTATCCATCGTTGTACCAAGAGTGGTTCGCGAGGACGCGAACAATCTAACGGGGGATGAGTTGTAACACCCCAACTAATTAAGGTAATATTTTATAAATTATTATTGTTACATTTTATGTAAGTGTTATTTTTGTATTAATGGGTTAATATTTAAGGCTTGTTAAGTTAAAGATAAGAGGGACTAAGTGTGCAAAGTTAGTTTAAGGACCTCCCATATTATGGTTTTGGTAGGGAGAGTAGAAAGTGCAAATAAGGTAAAGATAAATAATTTAAGAGGTAAAAATACTAGAATTGTTATCAGTTGCAAAAAAAAAAATCCAGAAAACTAGAGTGTGTGTGTGTGTGTGTGTGTCGACTAGCACCAAGTGGAAGAGGAGAAATCCTTAATTGGAAGAATTAAGCACATGCAAGTAGAAATTCATGTAATCTAGTGTGCCTTGATCATCATAGCAAGTTGCAATCCTTCAATCTCTTCTTCATTGTGCACAATTAGGGTTCATAAATCCTAAAAGACAAGGTATGAACTTCTAAGTCTATGTATCACTAAATTGGGTGTTTTAGATAAATCTCAAGCTTATAAGTAGTTGTATGTTGTGAATGTGCACATTTGCATGATTAAAAACGAATTTTAATTGATGTTTGGATGTAAGTTCATGTATGAACTTGCTATTTGAGTGTGTGATATGAAAATGGTGAATATTGGTGTTGCTAGTAGTCTAGAATCAAGTCATACACAGTAGGTGTTTGATAAAATGCCTCAATGAAGATGATTATGAGATTTAGCTAAAATTGTGAAGAAAATAGATTATGTTTTAAATTGCTGAAATTGTATAAGTAATTGTTGTTAAGAATGATAAGTTCTTAATTGTATGGATTAAATTAGAGAACTTGAATATTGAGAAAAATGATACTTTATGAATGTTCATGTATTATGATAAGTTAAAGAGGGGATTAAAAAAGATTAAGTTCATATATGTGAGTATATGAAAGTGTGATAAGCATTTGAAAGATATAAATTCGTTGAATTATGTTAACGACGAGATTAACTATGTATAGGTGCTAATCAAGACAAAGGAACTTCAAGCGACCAAGGAATCTCATTTAACCAAGGTGAGTTTATAGGGGGTAAATTGGACGGGTCAAGAGTGGCTTAGTGTTCCCGGGTTGCATCCGTGCAAGAGGGCGATGACTAAGTGCACTAGATGGTTAGCTTAGATAGGATTATTAGGCATGCCTAATAATTGTATCTATGGTTGATGATTAGCTTAGGTAAGGTCATTAAGCTTGCTTAATGATCTTGTCTATGGTATGACTTAGCTTAGACACTTTGGGTGTCTATGTATGTATGCATTGTAATTAAGGTTAGCTTAGACATATGTGTATGCCTATGGTCATGTTTAGGTTAGGCACAATTACTAGGATTGACCTTAGTAAGTTGTGTCTATGGCAAAAAATGGAATCGGATTCGATAGTAAGTAAGCAACCTTCGGGTTGGAAAGGTTAAGTGATGCATTGTTTATGTTTAACGATATGTGTTCTTTTATTCGCCTATAACTCACTAAGCATGAAAGCTTACCCATATGTTACGTTTATGTTTTAATAGGAACAAAAGGACATCGTGAAGGTAAGGAGCCTATTTAAGGATAGCGGAGCATCGGTCTTATAGTAAGTGGAAGTGCAAGTCCCTATTTTGAATCTAACTCTAATGATACCGCTTATCGACGCTAAGACTTTTGTACTCATAAACTATGTTCATCTTGAAATTTGGGTCAAAGTGTTAAGTAAAAGTTATGTAAATGGGTCGTGTGTGACTAAATGATTTCCGTAACTCTTAATGATGTTGTAACTGTTTCGTTAAGTTTGTAAATGTATTGCGATGTTAAAAAAAAAGGATGTTATGTGAAGTTTCAAGTTGTGAAAGTGTGATTTTAAGGCAAATTAAGTTCAGCACCAGCGACAGCACATGGCCGCGCCGCGAGCCCCTAAGCCGCGCCGCGCCGTTTAGAGTATTTTGGGAACAGGATAACTGAAAAACTAACCTGAATTCCTTTGTCCGGCCGCGCCGCGCCCAGATTAGCCGTGACGTGGCACATCACTGGGCTGGGTGGTCAACTCATTTTTTTTTAAAACAAAAAAAAAATTTATCATTTAAGGGCGTTAAACCTGACCTCACTACTTGAATCACATCCCAGTAACACTTCTCAATTAGAAAACGCGACCCAATCCGAGGGTAATCCATCATTAATAAACCGATTAATCAATAAAAGATCCCTTATTTCATTCGCCCAAATATGGGTGTTAGAAAAGCTTATATTTTTTTAACTCAACGTCGATCAACTCATGTATATGTTTCACATTATTTGACTCGATAAACACGAAAAATGACACATGTTCCTGAGGTTGGCTGAAGATTTGGCAACGCGTTGCATATCCTCAAAGAGACTGGACACTTTCTCAGGGGCGAAGCCGGACTTTCAAACCATTGGTGCACAAAATAAAACGTACTGTAATTAAAAAAAGGTATAATAGATACGATTTAGAAAAGACAAAAGAATAGTTAAGTTATGTTTTAGAACCAAATGATATTTAAAAAGTAAAAAAGCAGAATCTACAATAATATATTTGTTTAAAGTTGAAAGTAGTACTTACATAAGATACAACGTTTGGATTAAGATACTAAATTCTTTTTAATCAACAAAAACTCATACTTTGCATCATATTTACATTGTTGGGTCTATCACAAAACATATCTAAATAATACATAGACATAAAAGAAAGTAGATAAGAATTATCAAAACAAAGAACTAATTATGTTAATTTAAATAGAAAAAAAAATGGATTGGTAGTAAAAAGAAGGAAGGGTGAAAGTGTGTATTCAACTAAATTAAAAGGTTCCTTTTGAAAAGTTGAATCGATTCTTAGTACAAATTAGGTCATAAACAGAGTGCGTTGTCTTCTTCCTGAGTACTCCAAAATTCTAAATACATAGTTCATTGTGAAGTTTTTTCCTAATAAAAACTTTAATCATTCTTAATACAAATTACGCAATAACATTCATGTAACACCTTGAATTTTACTACATCAGAAAGTGCAGCCAGAAAGTGTCACCAAAAGGTGTCCTCAGAAAGTGTCAGGAAAACTCTACTTATACTTATGCATTTTCAAATTTTACATCAGAATCATAATCAAACAAATTCAGTCCCTGAAATGAAAAATGGAAATCTGGTTGCCAGTTAAGCCGCGCCGCGGGCCATTATAGGTGCGTCGCGGCTAGCATAGTTAAGGTGTTTTAGAGTTTTGAGAAATGGCTGTCTTCGGTTTTGCCTAAGAGCCGCGCCGCGGGCCCATATGGCCGCGCCGCGCCTCTTTCTGGTGCCAGGTCCGAATTTCAGCTATTTTAAGGATTTAATGAGGGACAATTTTGTCTTTTTGCATGGTGAACGGTTTGGTGACCACAAAACTGACTCAATGCTTATCTTATCCCCATTTCCACCTCATTTTCATCATCCCCAAACACTCTCATCTTTTAGAGTGAGAAAGAGAATTTTAGAGAGGGGAAGCTCCGATCTAGGAGGAAGGAGGTCGATTCGGGTGAAATCTCAAGAGTTAAAGTTGTTCATCTCGCTCCTAGCTACGTTTTGAGGGTAGTGGTAAGTCTCGAATCCAAGTTTCATTGTTCATGATTGTTGTTCAATTTAGGGTTTTGAAACTTGCATGTTCTTGAGAAAACCCATTTAGCTCTTTAATGGAATTTTGGAGCTAGTAATTTGTGTTGTTGACCCTTGTTGGTGGATTTTGGGTTGGTTGACGATTTAACCATGTTTAAGACTTGTAATTGGGTTTAATCACTAGGTTTAGTGATTATGGAAGTGTTGGAACCCATTTGGGTGTATTTAGAAGACTAATTTTGAAATGAGTCAAAATTAGGATTTGTAGGTGATTTTGAGTAAGATAAGTGTTTAACACTTATGATTTGGTTTAATTGGCGCATTAGGACCATTTTCACTAGTGTTAGTGATTATTGGTTAGTTTGGGCACGGTTTGTGCTTGAAAGTGCATTTGGGTCAAAATTACACTAAGTGTCAATTTGGGTTGGTTTGTAATCAACCCTAATTGTGTTGTGTGTTATTGATAAATGGAATAGGTACATTCCATTGACAAGTTGTGGATTTGCATTTATCAAGGCGACAAGGTGAGTGTAAATATATTATATGCGTATGTATGCATAGGATGGGTGCGGGTGGGATAGAGTGATCCTTGGGCATTCGGGTTCACTTTACTTGTGCGTGGGATGATGGACTCTATGCGTTATGAGTCCGTGTGGCACGTTTGTGCGTTTTGGGTTACCACCCTTGGGGTAGTGAATCTCGTGAGATTGGGATTCACATTGACAAGTAGGTTAACCCTGTTGATGTGATGAGGTGAGGTGGGTAGTGATTCTCGTGTAGCTCGGCTTCACTAGTGAATCTCGTGTTGGATTCACAATGTCGCGTGTTGTTCGAACGTTCCCATTGTTGTTGTTGCGGCCTAGGGTAGTGATTCTCTTGTAGTTTGGCTTCACTAGTGAATCTTGTGTAGTTCGGATTCACAATGCCACGTGTAGTTCGGACATCCCTATTGTCGTGGAGAGGAAGGTAGTGAACCGCGTGTGATTTTGGATTCATTAGGCGCGTGTAGTCCGACCAACCTTCATGTGTTTGAGGTTAAGAGGTTAACCTCGGGATTTTGGGTAGACGTATATATATGTATATATTGTTGTGTTGTAGCTAATCTTGCAGATTGACTTGGTGGTACCTTATGTATAGCTTGCTAGTTATACTTGGATGCGGTATGTGTTTAATACTTGCTATTTGGTGATACGTATTCATTTTATGCATATGTATGTATATAGTGTTTATCCTCACTAAGCTTTATAGCTTATCCTCTCGTTATTTACATTTTTATAGATTTGCGTAGAAGAGGTGGCAAGGGTAAGCGCGGGGATTAGTGGACTATTGCGGGTTGCTTTAGAAGACTTGCTTTTATATTGGACGTAGGATTGGGTAGTGCTATCCCAATCACCATGCTCAACTTTATTTAGAGCTTAAACTCTTCGGGTCGATAGTGTCAATTGTGTTATGTTAAAACGGGTCATTGTGTTCCCGGGGTCATCGTGCTCGTGTCGTGGTTTTAAAGTAACTTAAAATATGTATTATTGTCATTAAACATGTTTAGGGGTCAAATGATGTTTTGTGGGTGTTAAAATTCGGACTTATGTATTAAGTCGAAAACAGAATCAGAGTGCAGCTTGAGCCGCGCCGTGAACATAATAGGTGCGCCGCGGTTAACAGTGTAAAACAGTAACAGAATATTTTGAGGCTACTGACCATCAGGACCCCATATGGGCCGCGCCGCGGCTGGGGATGGCGCGTCGCGCCTATGCGCTGACAAAGGTGGTCAGCCTTAAAAAAAATGGTGTCGTTTTTCATAAACGGGTATGAGTCGTTTCAATTCAATTGCAATAAAAACGTTTATAACATTGATAAAATTGAGCAGCTTTGCCCCCTTCTTCTTATGCCTTAGCCTATCATCCGGGCCACAAAACTCTGGGGAAGAAATTTTACGCAGATAATATGCATATGAGTACTAGGAAGATCACATTCACTGGTGGCACGTGCTACCAGTGATGTGAGCGTGGCTCCGCCACTGCACTTTCTTGATGTTATCAAATGAAGCTTACTTAAATGGTATACGTTTAAGGGTTTAAGCTACAAATAGGCTATATACTTTCACTTTTATCCCATTGTAGGTTATATACCCCAAATAATCTCACTATAGGTTATATATTATCAAAAAGTAATAATAAATATTCACATTAATGGTGTGGCACCCGATTCTCTTGATGAGTATTTGCAAATGAGTGAAACGTCATGTTTTACATTTGTTGAAAACTGTTGTCATTGTGCGCGAAAAGATGTTGAAAGAACATTTGGTATTCTTCAAGGTAGATTTGCGATTTTGAAATCCCCCGCAAGATCTATAAGATTTAATAAATTGAGGGAATACATGAATACTTGTATTTTGCTGACCCACATAATCGTAAAAAAAGGAATATCATAAATAGATCAAAAGATTGAGATACCATAATGGTAGATGGTGGGGTTGGTGGAGGATGTAGTGGTTGGAAGGAAAAAATTGAATTGAATTTTGAAAATTGAATTTTTCAATGACAACTCTAAGAATTTCATTAAGAAATAAATGTGTGCATAAATAAGTGGTGCACGGGGGTGATTTTCAGCAGGAAGTGGTTAGTTATATTTAGTGTACAACTGTTTGATGTGTGTTTGAATATCTTAAAGACAACCTTAAAACTGTCATTAGAAAATTTTGAGTTTTATTTATATTATATAACACTTAATATAAAAAATATATATATTATACAATAAAAAACGTTTAAAACATAATTCATTTATTTAAATTTCATCAGATATTATATAGTACAAAAACTATTAAAAACTAAAAGAATAATAACAAAATAAAATTTAATAGTTAAAACATGATAGTTATTGTAAAACGAATGGAATAACTACCACCAACTAGTTGAAATAACTCCTAAAACACTTAATTTCCTCAATGAGCCAACTGTTATTCCTTCTATGTCTACTTTTGATGTTGAACTCCCTAAAGAACTGAAGTTTTTTCGCGCTACAAGATTTTCACACGATAAGCTTGACAAAAATCCATGTGCAACGCGTGACGGTCGATCTTCATGCGCTCAGTATAAAAAAAATTCCTTAAAATCGAAGGCGTTATCGAGAAAGGAATTGGTTGGTGTTCAACGTAGTCTTAAAAAGGTCAAAAAAGAATGAAATTTAAAGCTAAGGATCTTAATAAAGACGAAGAAAGTTGAATCAAAGGATAGATCTTTTGATGAAGATGACGAACAAACACAAGATGATCAATAATCTCAATGTCACATCGGCCATTTTTTTTTATACACAACGAAAGACTTTATTAATAAACACAGTATAGGTCACGTCATTACATTAATCCATGTAATTAAGTTTAAGTTTACACCACGGTGTTACGTTATCACAAAACATTATTTATACAAAAGTCCACATCAGAGTTGGGTTGTCAAACATGTCTTCTGCAACAACACCCATCCCGACTAGCAGTACCTAAACCTGCAAGGGGAGAATATGCGGGGGATTAGCGCACCGCTAAGTGAATGGAATCTATCTAACAGATATAGCTTAAGCCACACACAAGCTATATACTAACAACAACACTTGCTAACTACCAACTAGCATACAATAAGACAATACGAGGATCGGCGGCTTGTACGAGCACACGACTCCCAGCTGATCGGGCCTGAGTCTACCGATAGTCCCTGCTACTCGATTCACAATATAGTTATCCAGATGCAGGGGATGCATCGTTCACACTATATTCCATAATCAGTAGCCTATGGACCCAACCTCCCCTTGGTACGGTTGACCACATACGGACTCTAACCTCTCCTAGGCACGGTCTCGAGTCCCCAGTCTCCCTAGGCCCGACTGGTGCCATTCACACAGTGTACACATAATTCACATACAACATCAGGTAAACAATATTATTCTATCATGGAAATTCCTACACTATGCATGGTAAAAGAGTCAACCACGGTAGCATGATATGCTACTTAAACTCTATCCGGAGATAGACCCACTCACCGAATACCAGCAACTAGCTCAGATAATCTATCACTGAGCGGCTTCCTTATCCTTATCACCTGAACATAAGGTAAATCAAGTTAGTTTATGTCCGTTAACATAAAACTGCACAGTACAGAAAATCAGTCACAAAAAGCGCCACAAAAAGGTCTACTTAACACTTATGCATTTTCAGAATTTACATCCTGAAAATCATAAAAATACACGGACAGCATAACAGCTATAATTCAACACTTAGTAAAATTTCAATGCCAAAGACCATCGGTCGATGGTCCCATCCATCGGCCGATCGTCAACACACCATCGGTCGATGGTCTCCCCCCAATCGGTCGATCGTCAAAATTACATCCGCTGGTCAGAAGTCATACACCATCGGTCGATGGTCTTGTCCACCGGTCGATCGTCCCTCACCATTGGTCGATGGTCAACGATCATCGGCCGAAGGTAGTTCATCAGCTGCAGCAGCAGCAAAGTGACGGGTTTCAACCAAAAATCACCAAATCTCGACTTTGGACACGTTTTTGACCTCAAAATGAACATAACTCGTACACTAAACTTTTTGGAACATAAACCCACAACATTCAAACACAAACAACATCAATTTCTACCAATTTGACACAAAACCCCATTTTAACAAAAACTAACTTAAAAACCCATTTAATCACAGATTTGATCAGGAAATCTTACAAACCTTACCTTGTTAGAATCACAATGACACAAGGAATGTTTTGACACCAAAATCAAGCTTCAATTCGAGATTAAATGATTTAGGGTTAAGATGAAGATGGTGAAGTTTAGGTTAGGTGAATGTGTGAGTGAGAGGAAAGTTCAGGAAACCTCAAGAAAAGAGCTGGTCACTAGCTTATATTTGTGTTAAAACACAATACCCCATCACACACGGGTATTTACCAGTTATCTGAAATCTTTCGCACACGATTAGGTAACCCAAACGAAGTCCAATTAAAATAAACAAACCTGATCTGGGACCCTTGTCAGAAACTGGTCACAACACAAATATAATAAAACACTAATTAAATAATTAAAATAAAGGCACTTAAGACTAAGCACAAACCCTAAGGGCAAAATAGACAACTTACAACTAGCCCGAGTTTCAGTCTGTTACACTCAATTTCCCAAGAAACCAATTAAATAATACGGGAAGGTTATAAATCCTAAGAAAAACGCGAAAGATCAAATGAATGGGTTTAGAAACTTTTTAGAATGTATGTTTGATAGCAACAGACGTCTTTCTAAATCAAAGCAATGGAGTAAGAGACATGAAATTATAGAGGCCTCGAAAATAAGGACTAGGGTTAAGGGTTGGTGATTTGATTTGTAAGTTTCTATGTGGAATTATGTATCTCTTGAAGTGGTATTAAGATGAACAAATGCAAGGTTTAATGTCTCGATTAATAAGTTTGCCGTTTGATTGGAGTAAAAATGGCGAGGTTTAATGGATGCATTCTTAAGATACAGTATTCACGGTTGAGGAAAGGATTCAGGTAAAGCTTGTTTCATATATTGATATTGTTTTTGTTTGGCATTGATCGAGTGGTAGAAGATAGGATGGGTGATGCTTTCGTTAATTCTAGAATTACCGATCAATTGTTGTATTGGGTTAGGTCTTAAAGTGAATTTGGCATGGAGACTTTTCGGGCCGGCGATATTTTTTGCAATTTGGTTGGTTAGGAATGAGGTGGTGATTAATGCCTCGTAATCGTGTTGTTGGGCTTATATAATGGCATGAATCATGTTAAAGATATTAAATGGTAAATGATCGCGAAGACATGCGAAAGTCATCAGCCTTATATACGGTTAAGAAGTGCGTGGATGCTTATGAGATGATTGATATAGTTTAGCTTTTAATGCATCTATTAAGTTTGTATGGTTTTTAGTCATGTATGCTTGTTAGTCTAACGGGTTGTGGCTCAAATGGGCAAATAACGCTTAAAAGTCCAAGTTTGATCCCTCCATGTTCATGTTTGATTTTCATTTATTTATTTATTTTTTTAAAATCTAAATTTCTATTTAATTCAGTTTTGCAAAAAAAAAAAAAAAAAAAAAAAAAAGGTTAATTGAATTAATTATTTTCGACCCCTCAACTTGAACCGGCGATCTAACTGAACCGACGAACCTGATTTCCACCTCATAAGACCACCCCCTATGGTTAGTTACCCGCCCATTACCCGCTCATTACCCGTAACTAACCATAGGCACCACTTAGTTACCCGCGTTAGTTACCCGCTTTCACCATAGATTTAACGGATGAGTTATAGGAATTGCGGATCCCAGTGCTTTTTATTGTTGGACTTGATGCTTTATTGCTTGTACGTTGTATATTAAGAGGAGTATTGTTTTAGCTATGATAGGGAGTGTTTAGTTATGAGTTAGTTATAGGATATTGATGTTGATGTGGCGCTGATGTGGAATGTTAAGAGGATGAATAGTTTAGTTACGATAGGGAGTAGCCTAATTATTTTTTTTAAACATAACACATGTATGTGTATGTGGATATGGTGATGTGGCCGGGGATAAATTTAATCTCCGACAAACGTGGCATATCACGAGTTTGGCTAGAAGGTTGACATGTCACTCCCGGTCACTAAAACTAACCCTTGGAGAGAAGACAACGTAGTACCTATCCATTACGTGCACGTGTCGGTCTCTTAGCGTTTTGGAGGTGAAGCTTAGCTGTCATAGTGGATTAGGAGGTCCCACCCCCACTCCTACGATGCACCACACCTTTTATTTTTCAAATCACCTTCGGTTTTACACTTTTACTACTCAATTTACTGTACATAAAATTACATGAGTGCCTCTCAAGTTACTATTTCAACCATGTCAATAGCAAAAAATATTTTAAATTCAAACCGCTTCAGCAGCATATAATCCAATCAAGTTGTATACATGTAAGAATATGAAGTAATTCTCACGCACCATTTTTTAATCTACGTAGACTTTTATCTAATAAACTTATAATTATATTCTTGAATTAATCTTGGAAGTTTGTAATAGGTAATTAAGTGTATATAAATCAAAAAGTAGTGTGTGAGAATCAACTCCATGTAAGAATACTCGCACTTATTGAGTTATGAACATGATTTATAGGTTTATCCTCTCAAGTTGCATTTTCCAGATATTAAGTGGACCTAAAACTTCGGACTCACAATAGAACAAAAAAGATATCATTTGGCTGTTAAAATAACATGGAATTTGTCTGTTATCAAAACTTTTCACTATATACTTATATTATGTGTGCATTCAATTTTATTTCAATCAATAATATGAAAATTGTTAACAAAAAACTTTATTTCTGCTCTCCGATAGCGAGAGGAATGACGAGTGAAAAACTTATTTCTATTTTACGGTAAGAGGCATTATTGTCTGCATCTCGCCTCTCTTCATCACCTTCGTATTATTGAGTATTATTGTCGTTGTTAGCTTAAACCTTATCAAACGATACACATTATACAAGATTACATAGTGATCACAATATAATTATCAATTATCTGAGATCCAAAGCTATGTAAATGTAGTTAGTACAGTCCACTACTCAACCTTAACATATTTGCGTGTATCTACGCATCTACACGCAAATATAAGACTAAACAACATAGATCATCCAGGTAATTTTGTCTTTCTGTGTACATTAATTTATTACCGAATCATACAATTAGAAACAAAATTTCATAAATATCAAAAACTGTAGAACCTTAAATGCATAAGTTATACAAAGATAACCCATTTATGGAACTATCTACATTATTAATGTCACATAATATGTACACATATAGTTGGATTTGACAATTAGTAACACATGGAAAACCAATAAATACATAAAACTCCAAACATATAGTAACTCAAGGATTGATATTGATAAAAGAAAAATACTCGACTATTATAACACTTTAGAGTCTTCAAGAATCAAGACAAATAATCAACTACACTTCTCATTACTATTACTATATCAAGCCTCCACAAACAATTACAGGCAACCGGCTACACCGGTCACCAACCACCAAAACTTTCTCAATATAAACCACAATCCACCCATGCTCAACCACTTAAAACTATACTCTTTTCCATAAACACTCATCACTTTACTCAATAAATTTTCCAACAATGCCTCGTTTCGTTGACCGAGTCGCGGTTGGCCGATACCAAGATGAGGTGGCACACCCAAATGCTATCAAAACATTTGTAGCCGAATTCATAAGTGCACTTATTTTTGTGTTTGCAGGACAAGGATCGGGTATGGCTTTTGGTAAACTTACTGGTGGTGGTGCAACTACACCAGCTGGACTTGTTGCAGCTGCAGTTGCACACGGGTTCGGGTTGTTTGTTGCGGTTGCTGTTAGTGCTAATATTTCGGGTGGTCATGTTAACCCTGCGGTTACTTTTGGTGCGTTTGTTGGTGGTAATATTACTTTGTTACGTGCCATCTTTTATATCATTGCCCAATGTCTTGGTTCGGTTGTTGCTTGCTTGCTCTTGTTTTTCTCTACTGGTGGTTTGGTAAGTTCATTTATCTTTTTATTTATTTATTTATTTATTCTTTTTTGTTGATTTAATTTGTTTGTTTAATTAAGTGCTTGTATAGATTCTGCTGAAAAGTAATATGCACATAGACCGTTTGGGTAAATACAAAACACCGTATAAGACATGTAAGTAAATGAATTGGCAACACAATTTATATATGTGTAAAACGATTGTTCTAGTAACCAAAAAATTACCTTTTAAAATAAAAACATGCCTTGGTAACGAGGGGTAGAGAGGTGGTAGGACTGTAATATTCGTCTTACGATATGATTGGACAAGTGGGTTCCGATATCACGTTCACAACCAGTTAGTGAGTTCCAACTGCCGTTCAAAAAAAATAATAATAGAAAAGTCTCATTGTTAACCATCTCAGTTATCATGGTGGTTGCAACCTTAGGTGGGACCGTGTCTGTAATGATGATTTTGGACCTTGAAGATTGTTTATTTTCATGTATGTAAAAATAACATAATCCGGTATGCTGTACTTAGAATCACATTTTTAAAATACACGGATGCACATATATAATAAGATCGGTAGACTGAAAACAAACAACACCTTAATATTCTCACAAAAGATCTCAGATTCAAAACAAACTAAAAAGTCAGAAATAATCATAGAATAACTCGACAAGACCGCGTATATCTTACTAAACTGTTCGTCGTGTCTCTCCAACTAACCTATGAACCAGAAAAATCCTAATCCGTTTTATGAAATGTCTCATTGTTAACCAAGTTATATCTATACTTCAATTTATTTTCAATGTCAAATTTGTTTGGATATCTATAAGTAGAAAATACGTGTATATATGGCACTTCCTGCAGGTTCGTTTATCGGGCCTGACACGCTGTGGAAAAATGGATGAGTGTTTCGCCAGGTTCCAGTGGGCTACCGGTGACCGCCGGATGGGTTGACAAATTAACACATGGCTAACATGTCCTACATGTTTTTTTGAAACAATATATGGCACTTTCTAGAAAAAGTTGATTGATGATAGGATAGATAGGTGGTTGGTATAGCTCTAACACTTAACAAAATAGCAAAGCCTCATCCACGAAAGTTATTGCAATAAGATTAGGATCTAATTTTAGTACTACTACCATCGTGTCCCATATTAATTGTCCATTGATAAAAAAATACTAAGAAAAATGTAATAAAAAGTATTGTATTCTCTGTTTATTTTCAGTTTTAGTCCTATCTACATACATTAAGATAATAATAGAATCTAAGCTTTTTATTCTTTTCTATATTTAGAAGTTAAATAAAAAATTTGAAATCTCAAAATGAAATATTGAACAATAATTAAGGACGGGGTGACTAGTTAGCAAAAGTTGCAATAATATTAGGACATAATTTTAGTTGGTAGCAAGTTGCAATCAATCATAGTTTTTTTACTAATAGCTTGTATTTTTGTGTTAAAAGGATAATGATCCGCTATATTAATTAATTCAACGGATGTTGATATGGACACATGTCACACGGAGTAATATTTTTGTTACAAAAATGCAGACTACAACCGGATTTGCATTGAGCTCGGGTGTATCCATATGGAATGCCTTTGTTTTCGAGATCGTGATGACTTTCGGGCTAGTCTACACCGTTTACGCTACTGCTATTGACCCAAAAAAGGGTGACGTAGGCACCATTGCACCATTGGCAATTGGTTTAATTGTGGGTGCCAATATTTTAGCCGGTGGTGCATTTACGGGGGCATCAATGAACCCAGCCGTTGCTTTTGGTCCTGCTCTGGTTAGTTTGGACTTTTCATACCACTGGATTTATTGGGCTGGGCCCCTTATCGGTGGGGGGATTGCTGGAGCCGTATATGAGCTCATCTTTATTAGCCGCACTCATGAGCCGTTGGGAGAGTTTTAAAGTATTTTGAAAAGACTTTTATGCCCTTTTTGATCTTTTATGTGTTCTCTCTCATTGTGATCTGGTGTTGTAAACTTGTAATGCATCTTTGATTTGTATTTGTATTATCTTATTTATTTATTTTCTTTAATTTATCAATTGCTTAATAAATTGATGATTATTATTTAGTGAATTCCGTCAAGGAATCTAGAAAAAATGGGTTTGTAAACTTTAAGGAATATTCATGGTTTGGTTTATAAATTTGGAGTATAACTAGGAATAATTTTGATATTTTTCTCTTTATAAACTCAAAACCAAATAAAAAAGTTAGTCATCCCATTTGTCTATTCCAAAACTTCAACCCTTAATATATATAATGATGAAAAGAAACCGCCATACCATTAGATAAGATAATGACCCTTGTAGTATGCATGATTAAAGTTTTTAAAATGATTTGACATAAATATAAATATTATCTTTACTTTTATTTGCAACAATCAAATATATATTGTTGTAAAACAATATTTTTTTCATTAAAGAAAATGAAATTAAATAATGATTTTTCAAAGATATTTTTGAAGTCGCTGTTGATGTACATTAATATAGCGATTAATTTTTTACAAAGATTATTGAAATATGCAGATCTTTTTAATAAATTATGAAAGTAGTAGATTTAAATGAAACAATTACTTTTGGTGCGTTTCACGTGGCGTGGGTTTTGACATTTTTAGACATTTCTAGACAATAATGCGCCCTCTTTTCAATTGGGCTCCATTTAAAAACAACTTTAATTTTCTAATACCATTTATCTAGTGAGTTCATTTAACCATATCAAAAGTTCAAAACTGTGAATGTTAAAACTCAAACCCATGTGTGTGTGTTCTGTAAGTATCGGGATTACGTAACTTGAAGTTATCTACACATCTATAAATCTTCAATTGCATTAACATCAAATCATTAATCATAAGGTGGTCTCAAACCTATGTACTTTTTTTTTTAAAATAACTTTAAAAATTACACTAATATAAATCAATAGTCAAATTTGGTATTCATTTTTGGTAATTGTACAAAAAAACTTGGTCCTCTACTCTTCTAAGGTCCAAAATACGGAGTAATTGAGTGTACCTACACATCAACTAGGCCCCCTTTCGTTGGCCCACCTCTGATCTCATTTTGTGTAGTCCACTATTCCTGTTTTTTCACATGTCATGTTATATATCTTGGACAAACATACTTCGGCCAATAAAATTTTAACATCAAACATATAATGTAATACAATTATTATGATTTTCTACTAGAAGAAAACGTAATTTATTATAAAATGATTGACTTATAAAGATCGTGTAATGGTTGCAATTTTGCACTCTAGCTGGGTAGTGACAAAGTCAGAATTTTATCAGATTGAAGTCATAGTCTCAAAAGTTATTGACAAATTAAAAGAAAGTACAAATATAAAAAAAATAAAATCAAGTTACTTTATATTACATTTGTTCCATACAATATTTCATTCGTCAGAAACGATCCATAATCATAATCAAGGGCGGATTTTGTGTATTGGCACTGGTAGCCCGTGCTACCGCTGAAATACGCGATGCAGTGAAATTTTTATGAGAAATTTTTTTAGTGACACTATTAGATTAGTGTATTTTTTTAGCTTTAAACTAATAACACCCGTGACTACAACCTAGACCCGCCACTTTTCAACCTTGTGTTGTAGCTCATGTGGTAGTGGTCTGACTCTCTTAGCGAGATATCAGGAGTTCGACTCCCGTGGAGTGTAACATTGCATACAAGGTTGCCCTTTTACCTTTGAATTCCACCCAAGAATGTCTTGTGCACATCGAGTAGCGGGGGCAGTGGGTGTGACAACCCGTAAATTTCCGGCAAAATTTAAACAAAAATCTTTATATGATTTCATTTAACCTCGACTAATTCCGACGATTCACGAACAATTATTTGTAAATAATTACGCATTATTTTGATATATTAATATTATTATTATTAATATCCTTTTTAAACAAGATATCAATAATTAATATCTTTATTATCATTATTGTTATTATGAATAAAAAAAAAATATTGACAAATATTTTTGGAAAAGTAGTAAATCAATTTGTTTATTTTAAAAAAAAATATATTAAAAAAAATCCTTAAAATAAATGATTTTTTTTAATAAAATAAATAAATAAATTACTTTTTAATTAAAAATTATAATGAAAAACTACTTTTATTATTTTATTTTGTGCATTATCCCATGACCTAACATTTAATACTTTTGAATTTTAAAATCCCATTAAAAATTAAAATATTTCTTTTTCTTTTAATTATTTTATTCTTTTTACCTTATTTTTTCAAGTATAAATACCCCTCATTTCTCATTCAAACTCACACCAAAATTTCTCTCATTCTCTCTTTGAAGAATTACTACTAGTAAGTATTCTTTTCTTACTTTTTACTTTTTACTTTTTTACTTTTTACTATTTACTTCGGTTTATTATTTTTTTACCGAAATATGTAAATAATGTTATAAATTATATGCAATTAAAATTAAAATAAATAACATGTTATAATTAGTAATATATGTTACTAAAAATTATAAAAGTATTTTTATGAATTAATATATAGGAGTTATAATTAAAATCGAATTAATGAATATATATGTATATACGCACCTAACGTGAAGGTTATAATTAAAGATAGCGTACAAAGACTACAAACATCACCGCTACTTGTGGCCTAGGGTGATCCTTGTTACCATTATGGGACGCTTGTGGATCTCGAATGCCAAGACTTAGATTCTGGTCAAGAGATCCTGGGCCGCTCGGTAACAATAGATCATTCGAGTGACTTGCATGTTAGCGACGAAGTTTGGGCGAGATTGTACAACATCTTTGTTAAGAATTATAACCCGAACATTCTTAAACTAGAAGCTTACTATAAGTGGAAGTTTTTTTTATAAATAGTAGGTTTCCAAAAATAGAAACTTTTGAGAAATAGGAACTTTTCTCGAAAACCGTCGCTGTCAATATAGTTGCTATATTAATAAACATACTTTATGTCAAGTTAGACATTAACTAATCAAACGTTATACCTCAAGGTTGATATCCAGATCACTTACTTGCTTTACTTTCCTTCTTGCGTGGAATACTTCAACTGCTATTTAATGTGAGTTCATCTGCTCCCTTTTTATATATTTTTGGGCTGAGAATACATGCGCAACTTTTATAACTGTTTTACCCGTATCAAATATTAAACTGTGATATGTTGGGCTATGACCAGCAAGTCCCCAACCGACAAGTATAAACGATAACTTGTACGGGGCAAACTTGAAAGTCTAGTCTAAATATCAGTACCAACTATTAAACTGTGATATGTTGGGCTATGACCAGCAAGTCCCCAACCGACAAGTATAAACGATAACTTGTACGGGGTAAACTTGAAAGTATAGTCTAAATATCAGTACCAACTGTTAAACTATGCTATACCCGGCTATGTCCGACTAAGTCCCTACTGTGATATTTTTAATTGTTGCGGCATTCTTAATTATTGGGGATAGGCCTATCGGGAGTAACGTCCCCGATACATTTGACTAAGTCTTTGTATTACTTGATAATGAAATTAAACGACAAGGACAGAACAACTTGTCACGGGGCAAACAACGTTTAGTCTAAATATCACGCACTGGCATAACTTTTTGATCCTGTGGGAGATCAACTTGACTGGATCTGAGTGATCTACTTATGAAAACAAATCTTGTGGTCTAACACTATTACTGAAATCATTATTTATGACAAACTTATGAACTCACTCAACCTCGTGTTGACTTTTTAAGCATGTTTATTCTCAGGTACTTAAGTATTGCTTCCGCTGTATATCTACTGCTTTGATGATGATTGCTTGCTATGCTTGGAGTCTTCATTACATATCATATCAATTAAAGACATATTTATCTTCCGCTGCAAAACTCAACAAAACATCTCATGTAGAGTCGATCTCGTTTATACAACTGTGATTTGATATAATTAGTGTCACACCCCCAAAATGGACCAGGGGTAATTGTGACCAATCATATCATAACACAGTTGTATAAGCGAGAGCGACTCTAAATGAGACGTTTTATTTATTAAATAAACAGCGGAAGCATTATTCAAAGTTTTACATCATAAGAGTACAGTAAATGGAAAATGTCTTAAACAAAATGATAAATATGAATGATGGACTCAATGCAAGCAGCAAAGCATACATCAATCATCTAGTAGCAAGTAGCAGCTAGCTCAATCATCACCTGAAACAAAACACGCTTAAAGTGTCAACCAAAAAGGTTGAGTGAAATTCATAGGTTTATAAATAATATCCAAAGTTTTAGACCGCAAGATTTAGTTTAAAGTTGATCAATATAGATATATCAATCTAAAAGTGTTGCTGCAGTTTGTAATATCGCTACTAAACAATTTACCCTATGACACCTTGTACTGTCAGTGTCGTGGAATCATTATTATGTAACCAAAGACCAACGGTCGAATGGTTAGAGACGTTACTCTCAATAGGCCTACTCACAATAATTAAGTTTGCATTTAAATGTAGCAATTGACGATATTACGGTAGGGATTTAGCATGAATCAAAGCATGACAGCATAGTTAACAATTTAGTACTTGTGTCTAAGTGTAAAACAGTTATAAAGCAAGCATGTGTCTCACCCCAAAAGTTATAAATAGTTAAGTAAATAGTAAAAGTGGGGCTATGAAAATCACCTTAGTAGCACAAAAGAGTATTTCACGAAAGAATTGAACTGAAGGACGTGGCCGAGATCTCAACCTAGAGATAGAACGTATGATCAGACATTGCCTAACAGACAATAGTATATAGTACTATATTGATAGTAATGGTTCACTAAAGAATTTCCATTCTCGGAAGGTTACTATTTATGGAAAGTTTCCACTTATAGTAATTTTTCAATTTTAGAAAGTTCGGGTTAATCTTTAGCAAGACGTTGTACAACTTTACTCAAACTTCGTTGCTATAAAATAAGTTAGGAATGACCAGATGTAACCGGGAGCCCAGGACTCTTGACCAGAATCTAAGTCATGGCATTCGAGATCCACAAGCTTACCCATAAATGGCAACCTAGACATCATTCACTTACGACCGTGAGTAGCGATGAAGTTCACATGAATTGTACATTATCTTTGATTAACCTTCACTTTAGGTTTATATGTTATTATATATGTTATATTATATTTATTAATGTATTAACAATTTGATTATCTTATATTATATACTATAAGTTATTATTATTAAATTAGTATAGTTATAAAATAAGTGTTTATTAATAATGTATTGTTATTAACTTACATTATAAGCATTATACTTTATTATATAGTATACTTAGTTATTAACCGTAAGTTTTAATAATAATATTAATTTAGTATATGTAATATACTTATGTTAATCGAAAATCATACTAATATATGTTAATTCAAATATTAATTCATTAAATATTATATTTATAATTTTTATAAACTTAGTTAATTATACAATTCAGTAGGATATTTTATAAAAATAATTTTATCAAGTTTTTGTATTTATTTCCCACTTTTCTTTATATATATACACTCGGTTTATATTAATCAAATTTAATTAGGTAATAAATATTAAATTGACCTAAATAAATAATTTTATATTTTTTAAAGGTTCTATATTATGTAAAAATGTTATAAAAATTATTAAATCAAATTTTATATCAAAATATTATTTATTTAATGTTTTCTAATTATTTAACCATTGTAATCGGCCTATAATTAAATAAATTTGAAAAATAATTTAAAATTAATTTTTATATTTTTTTAAAGTATCTAGTGATGCTACTAATCATATAAAAATTTTATAAAAATATTTAATACACGTTTGTATTTATTTTGTATTTTCTTTATTATTTCTCTCGGTTTAGAATAATGCAAAATTAAATTCTTTTTAAATACTAATCGTCCCATTTATTTAATTTTTATAATTTTCGCTTGTTTATAAAAGTATAATAATCTCAAAAAAAAAAATTATAATTATTTTTATTACTGTTTAATATTTTATTATAAATTTTATATTGTTTTTATGTTTAAATACTACATAATTCGTATTTAATTATAAATAATATTCTATAAATTATCAAAATTATTTTTATACATCATAATACTTATAATACTAAGTATAACATGTAAAAATAATTTATATATATTAAATTCAAATTTTTAAAGAATATACAAAAAAATAAAAGCAAGTCGATAAAAAATATAGAAAATACCTCAAGTACTTTCCCAAGTTTGTGAGAGAGTTTTTTCCAAAGATTTGATACAAGTTTTTATGAAATGGAAGTGGGTATTTATAGGAAAAAAATGGTTGGTGAAAAGAAAAAAAATAAATAAAATAAAGGTGCCAATTTTGACAAAAAAATAAAAACATGTTAAAAATGTTTTTAATAAGTTTTTGTTTTTAAAAATATTTAGTCAAAATTCATGGGCTCATTATTTAATTTATAAAAAAAATCTCTTTTTTTTATAAGCTAAATATATATATATATAATGATTAAAATAACTTATCATTTAATTAATAATTATGTTTCATATAGTTTTAAATATAATACGCATTAATATTAATATTAACTAAAGTTATTTTATATAATTAGTGTAAACTTTAGTTAACAAAAAGTATCGACTAAAAATAAATATTTGATCAATGTCAAATTTAATTATATATTACGTATGGATAACAACCCTATAGTCAAATTAGTCAACTCAGGTATGAAAATATGAGGGTTGTTATAGTACCTACCCGTTAAAAGAAATTTCGTCCCGAAATTTAGTTGTTGCCATTAATCGGTGTTGTTCGTACATAGACGAGGATATTTACGTTTTATTTGGTTTTCACGTTCCCAGGTATGCTCGGGGCCTTGCGTGAATTCCAACGGATAGAATATTGTTCTGTTTCAAGAATTAAAATCATACAAACCATAATTTCTACAAGTTTTTCTACGAAGTGCATTTTATTATTAATGCGGAGATCATTCAAAATGATGATGTTATACAAGTCATTTCAGTAAATTGGATATATAAAATGTGTTATGAATAATATCGAGCTCATTTAAACCTTGAGCGTTTATGCCATCACGCTAGGGTAGACAAAATAGAGAGGAGTTCATGAAAATCATAGTCGTGAAATTTGATAGAGATTGTCATTCTTTACAACAAGAATGATGAATATGAGTTGAAAATATTGTTTTATCAACATTGGGTAATATGGATAAAACGATTCGATTATAGGAAGAGTATAAATGAAGTTATCTTAAAAGTTTGAAATAAGAAAATATCAGTTTGCCTTAACTTTTGACATAATTAAAGGTGATTTTCGGAATTCAAGGGATTTAAAGGAAATCTTTATAATCTGTATAAGATTTGATTCTCCGGTAATTAAGGAAATTAAAATTGCCTTGATTGTTGTGTCTAGAATTTTGTTATAAATTAGCTCCTTCTGTTTCATTATCTTCACCACTTCTATACTTTCTTTCTCGATTCATACTTCTAAAGATTGTGAAAATGCTCCATCCAGTTCTTATCTTGGATATTTTTCTGACTATCGTTTCTGTCATTCTTCTTTTTCATTTACCCCCAGAGGAATCTGTTTACTTCTACAATTACCTTGGGGTTATAGTGTTTTTAATTCTCCCGTGTCTTTATGTTGCTATACGCATTGATATACACGGTTTGTAATTTCCGTATTGTTATCGAGCTTTATATTTTCCCTTATATGTCGGAGCTCTATGCTCTTGTTTTTCCTTCTCGACTTCAAGTCAAGCGAATAATGGTCTAGAATTCGTAGGTATGGAGTTTCGAATGATCATAATTTATAAAGTAGAAAGGAAAGGTAATAGCACGATTTGATTTGTCAAATTACCAGAATATTTGGAAAAGAATGAATCATCAAGAAAAATATTTTCTTGATATGTTTAGAGGTTAAATAGAATGTAAGAGTCGTGTAACATGGCGAATGGTGATTTATACAGTCTATGAATCATCATCTTCCATTAAAAATTTAGCATGACTTACTGTAATATAATCACGTTGGCCTGACGTCATTATATTATACTAACTCATGCTTCAATTCTCAACACTTCTTCAAATCATTCATAATTTAAACTTGAATTTTACAGAATATAGAAACTAATACAGTTTCCTTTAGGATGTTATAAAGATATCGCAAAGAGATAATTAATTGCGGACAAGAATCGTTATGATGATATCATCAGAAATATAGAGGATATTTATGATGATATTTTGGAATTTCTAAGTTCGAAAGTTGATGAAGAAAAATTTTCCGTAAGCTTTTAACTTGACTTCGGAGCAAGATATTCTCTAAAGAATTCATCGGATCCAGAATTACCTGGATTCTTTGAATATAGGGTTTGGTC
Organism: Rutidosis leptorrhynchoides; assembly: GCF_046630445.1. NCBI lineage: Eukaryota > Viridiplantae > Streptophyta > Magnoliopsida > Asterales > Asteraceae > Rutidosis > Rutidosis leptorrhynchoides. Next base: position 175,701,950 of record NC_092333.1, read on the forward strand.
CCTGTATTTGTCCTTGGTCTCCTCCATGGTTAGCTCAATCCATTTTTCAGTTCCATATTTTCTTTTGAGCTTTTCCAATGTATCATTCTTTATTATAAAACTTTTGGCCATTGAGACCATCTACAATTTTGCTGTTTCCTCTGCATTTAATGCAGCCGTATTTGAATCATTGGTTATCAATCCGAGATGGTTTCAAAAAATTTCGTTTTTAGATGATTAAACTCTGATTGTAATCGTCAACGGATCTAATGGTTGATGAATAGGCGTTGTTGATTTCAAAAGAAATGAACGATAATTTCGGTGGTTTGATGTGATAATTCATCATAGAATACGAATGAATATAATTCATGAATGTAGTGATTTTTTTTAGAAGGATAACACCTGCTAAAGCTTTACTTGGATTCTGATATGTCAAAATTAGAATAGATAATTGAATTTGTATGAAGATGGTTGTTCTTTTTAGTGAACGGATACATATATCTTGTGGATGTATAGTTACTGATTATTGAATCAGAATTTGTAGAATGTACGGCGTAACATATTAATGTGAAATCTAAATATTTCTCAGGTATTACCTACCCGTTAAAATATTTTCACAATTAACAGTTTGTACAAAAGAATTACAATCTTTATGAAGATATACGTTCATATATGTATTCTTCAGATAGGTTTAATGAGTAATATAATATTAAACTCATTTAATTTGCTGTTGAAACGAGAGTAAATAATCTCCAAAATCTTAGAGATTTCATAATTGTCGCGAAATATTTCGCTAATGAAGTTATGATTCAATAGTTCATCGTTCATTGTTATAGATATACCTTGGTGTATGATGTTGGTGCTCGTGTAATCCTTGTGAAATTCACAAGACACGAATAATGTTTTTCTAAAAAGTTTCGAGTATATCAAAAATGGAACTATACAATCAATCTTGTATTTGAGTAATACACTTGGTTTATTATGAAACGGAGTTTATTGTGTTGAAGCAGTGATTAACGATTGTTAAGTCGTTAACAAAGGATATACATCATAGCATATTGTGATATGAATTAACCAAGTAGTACATACTAGTTAAGATTCACACGTAATAGCTTAGTACGAAAAGATTTATTATTGTTTCAAACCATATATATATAAAGTATACATATATAATTCTTCAGGAAGAATGAGTCAATACATCTTAACTCATTATTACTAATATTCCTTGGTATCTATGGGGCGTATGATGTTGATATCCGATGTACTGAATGTGATGTTGAGGCGTGAAATGCAGATGTTGTTGTTGGTGATGCTGATGCTGTTGGTGGTGATGCTGATGGTGCTTACAATGCTTGTGGTGTTGGTGATGTTGGTGGTATTGTTGGTACTAGTGGTGCTGGTTATGTTGCTGGTGTTGCTTGTGGTAATTGGGTAGTAGGTGTGAGCCTAGCTTCCAAATCATGCACTGTTTCCTCCAGGGTTTCTACTTTTTGCTCGAGTCTATGGATTTGTTCTACCCATTCCTCCGTAAGGTTTGTCAATTCTTGATATTTAGTTCGAAGCCTTCTAACTTCTTCTAATAAACCTATCTGGTTAGAATTCGGGAGTAGAGGACGAATAATGTCTTGGGTTACATCGAGTTGACCTTCGAGGCGGAAAATCCTTGCAAAAAGAGTGAAAGTGGTATTGCGAACAGGTTCGCTGGTAAGCGGATCGAGTACTCCGACGTTTGGTGGTAAGTTTGGCTCGTGATAAGGAGTACCTTCTTCATTTCTCCATAGGGTGAGTATTTCACGAACCCATCCCCATTTTCTGAAGAAATCTCGATAATTGATCGGTGGGTGTGCTCCCATCACGCTATCTTCGGAGCTAGAGGAACTTGAGGAATCAAGTGAGAAATCCATATTATGTGTTTGGAATAAGGTTTGATATGAAATGGGTGTTGAATATTGAATGATATATTCGTCTCCTTGAATACGTATATATAGAAAAAGATTTTCGTAATTTACGGAGGAAATTTAGGAAAAGTGTTAGACAAAGATTATTGGGATAGATACGATAAGATATAATAAGATATGATGTGTCTATACTCTAATAATGGTAGTATGACGTGTCTAGATGATAAGTATGTAATCTGATAATCTTTTGATTAAAGATTTTCAATTCATAATGTCCTATTCAAGTCCAGGGGCTTGAGCTATAGGATCCTTTAAATCAGTAATCCAAACGCTTTCTATTCTATAGTTTCGTAGACGTCATCCGACAGGAAAATTCAATGATCAAAACAACAAGAAAGAAAAGAAAGTAATGAATATGAATAGTGATGACATTATAATGTCTTTGAGATTCTCGATAACTCAATAACATTTTTTGGTTCGTAAACCGATGCATAAAGGCATAAGGCATATAGGTACGTGATATAACAGGGAGTTATATACGTTTGAGTATGAATAGTAACAAATATAGGAGTTTCAAAATTCATGGATAATATTTCATGTAATACATATGTAATACACAAACCATGATAGATGACTTAGGAATGTCAAGAATTTCAAAAATCGTAGTGTCGCATTTAAACGCGGTGGCGTAATTGGATAGTACTTAGAAAAGTGAACAGAGTTCTTAGATTGACTTGGCATTCTAAGATAAGTAAAGTTTCTAAAGTATAGTGTAGCATTTAACAATTAAAGGCAACAATTAAAGGCACTATAGTCAAGGAAAGTTGTAGTCCTACATTGCTAAGGTACCTAATTGTATAAGGCACACTTAAAATGCAATCCTGGTTCTCTACAACAGCACTGCTCTGATACCAATCTGTCACACCCCCCAAAATGGACCAGGGGTAATTGTGACCAATCATATCATAACACAGTTGTATAAACGAGAACGACTCTAAATGATACGTTTTATTTATTAAATAAACAGCGGAAGCATTATTCAAAGTTTTACATCATAAGAGTACAGTAAATGGAAAATGTCTTAAACAAAATGATAAATATGAATGATGGACTCAATGCAAGCAGCAAAGCATACATCAATCATCTAGTAGTAAGTAGCAGCTAGCTCAATCATCACCTATTTTTATCAAGTTTTTGTATTTATTTCCCACTTTTCTTTATATATATATTCGGTTTATATTAATCAAATTTAATTAGGTAATAAATACTAAATCGACCTAAATAAATAATTTTATATTTTTTACAGACACAACGCGTTTTGGGATCACAGGCTGAGTAGAAGTGCGAGTACGTTGTGGTTAAGCGTGCTCGGGCGAGAGCACTACCAGGATGGGTGACCTCCTGGGAAAGTGCTTCTTGTGTGTGGTCGCCAAGAAAAAGCCGTGCGCCTGCGGGCAAAGCGGACAATATTGTGGTCATGTTAAGCTGGGGTGTTACAGAATGGTATCAGAGACACTCATGTGCCGTTGGGGGTGGTGGGGCAAACCTCATCGAGGATGATGAGTCCCTAAGGGGGGGTGAATGTAACACCCTAGGCAAATCCCACATCGCCCACGAACATGAGTGATCATGGGATTATAAGGTAATACTCACGCTTAAATGACACAACGCGTTTTGGGATCACAGGCTGAGTAGAAGTGCGAGTACATTGTGGTTAAGCGTGCTCGGGTAAGAGCACTACCAGGATGGGTGACCTCCTGGGAAAGTGCTTCTCGTGTGTGGTCGCCAAGAAAAAGTCGTGCGCCTGCTGGCAAAGCGGACAATATTGTGGTCATGTTAAGCTGGGGTGTTACAATTAGTCACAAATACCCCAGGCCCTATTTGGGGGTGTGAAAGATTGGTATCAGAGCAGGTTGTTGTAGAGAACCAGGATTGCATTTTATGTGTGCCTTATACAATTAGGTACCTTAGTAATGTAGGACTACAACTTTCCTTGACCGTAGTGCCTTTACTTGTTGCCTTTAACTGCTAAATGCTGCACTATACTTTAGAAACTTTACTTATCTTAGAATGCCGAGCCAACCTAAGAACTCTGCTCACTTTCCTAAGTATTATCCAATTACGCCACCGCATTTAAATGCGACACCATGATTTATGAAATTCTTGACATTCCTATGTCATATATCATGATTTTGTGTATTATATATGTATTACATGAAATATTATCATGATTTTTGAAACTCCTATAATTGTTACTATTCATACTCAAACGTATATAACTCCCTGTTATATCACGTACCTATATGCCTTATACCTTTATGCATCGGTTTGCGAACCGGAAAATGTCATTGGGTTATCACAGTATACGAATTGAAAGTCTTTAATCGAAAGATTATTAGATTACATACTTATCATTTTATAATCTCAACACGTCATACTGCCATTATTGGAGTATAGACAAATCATATCTTATCATATCTATCCCAATATACTTTGTCTAACACTTTTCCTAAATTTCCTCCATAAATTACGAAAATCTTTTTGCTATATATACGTTTTCAAGGAGACAAATATATCATTCAGTATTCATTTCATATCAAACCCTATTCCAAACACATAATATGGATTTCTCACCCGATTCTTCAAATTCCTCTAGTTCCGAAGACAGCATGACGGGGACCCACCAACCGATCAACTACCGTGATTTCTTCAGAAGATGGGGATGGGTTCGTGAAATACTCACCCTATGGAGAAACGAAGAAGGTACTCCTTATCATGAGCCAAACTTACCACCAAACGTCGGAGTACTCGATCCGCTTACCGACGAACCTGTTCGTAATACCGTTTACACTCTTTTCGCAAGGATTTTCCGCCTCGAAGGTCGACTCGATGTAGCCCAAGACAGTATTCGTCCTCTACTCCCAAATTCTAATCAGATAGGATTACTAGAAGAAGTTAGAAGACTTCGAACTAAATATCAAGAATTGACAAACCTTACGGAGGAATGGGTATAACAAATCCATAGACTCGAGCTTAAAGTAGAAACCCTGGAGGAAACGGTGCATGATTTGAAAGCTAGGCTCACACCTACTACCCAAGTACCACAAGCAACACCAGCAACACCACTAGTACCATCAGTACCACCAACATTACCAACACCACAAGAATTGTAAGCACCATCAGCATCACCACCAACAACATCAGCTTCATCAACAACAACATCCGCATCCCACGCCTCAACATCACACTCAGTACCTCAAACATCAACATCATACTCCCATAGATACCAAGGAATATTAGTAATAATGAGTTAAGATGTATTGACTCATTCTTCGCGAAGAATTATATATGTATACCTTATATATATATGATTTAGAACAATAATAAATCTTGTCGTACTAAGCAATTACGTGTGAATCTCAACTAGTATGTACTACTTGGTTAATTCATATCACTAATATGCTATGATGTACACCCTTCGTTAATGACTTAACAATTGTTAATCACTGCTTCAACACAATAAACTCCATTTCATAATAAATCAAGTGTAACGATGAATGTATTGATTCATAACTTCATTAGCGAAATATTTCGCGACAATTATGAAATCTCTAAAGGTTTTGAAGATTATTCATTCTCGTTTCAACCGTAAATCAAATGAGTTTAATATTATATTAAATCCATGATTACATCTGAAGGAAAATATATATGTATTTATATTTTCATAAAGACTGTAATTAAAACTCTTTTGTACAAACTGTTAATTGTGAAAATATTTTAACGAGTAGGTAATACCCTAGAAATATTTATATCTCACATTAATATATTACATTGTACATTTTTCAATTCTGATTCTCATGAATTGTATTCATTCATATTCTATGATGAATAATCATATCAAACCACTGAAATTATCATTCATTACTTTTAAAATCAATAACGCCTATTCGTTAACCATTAGATCTGTTGACGATTACAATCAGCGTTTAATCATCTAAAAATAAAATTTCTTGAAACCATTGATAACCGAAGATTCAAATATGACTGCATTAAATGCAGAGGAAACAGCAAAATTGTAGAAGGTCTTAAGGGCCAAAAGTTTGATGATAAAGAATGGTATAAGCTCATATTTGGAACTGGAAAATGGATTGAGCAAACTATGAAGGAGGCTGTGGACAAATCACAAAGATTAAATCTGCCTTCAAAGAATCCAACGAATCAGTATCTGCTGAAGTCATCAACGAATACCTTGCCCCTGACTCTAAACCTTTACGGATAAATCTTCTTTATCATCCTTCGATCTTAGAAATTCTAAGATATCACCGTATCTTTCGTTATAAATATCCTCTATATTTCTGAAAATATCTTTATAACGATTCTTGTCCGCAATTAATTATCTCTTTGCGATAATTTATCACATCATAAAGGAAACTGTTTTAGTTTCTATATTCAAGTTTAAATTATAAATGTTTTGAAGAAGTGTTGGAAATTGAAGCATGAGTTAGTATAATATAATGACGTCAGGCCAACGTGATTATATTACAGTAAGCCATGCTAAATTTTTAATGGAAGATGATGATTCATAGACTTTATAATCATCATTTGCCATGTTACACAACTCTTACATTCTACTTAAATCTCTAAACATATCAAGAACATATTTTCTTGATAGTTCTATCTTTTCCGGATATTCTGGTAATTTGATAAATCAAATCGTGCTATTACCTTTCCTTCTGCTTTGTATATTATGATCATTTGAAACTTCATACCTACGAATTCTGGACCATTTTTTTTTTTTTTTACAAAAGCATGAAGCTTCGACATATAAGGGAAAATATGAAGCCCGATAACGACACCGAAATTACAAACCGTGTATATCAATGCGTATAATAATATAAAGACACGGGAGAACTAAAAATACGATAAATACTAGGGCATAATAGAAGTAAACAGACTCCTCTGGTGGGAGTTGGAAAAGAAGAAAGATTGTGGCGACAACCAATATAAGGTCAAGAACAAGAACTGGATTGAGCATATTAACAAAACTTTTGGAAGTATAAATTGAGAAAGAAAGTATAGAAGTGGTGAAGATAATGAAACGGAAGAAGCTAATTTATAGCAAAATTCCAGACACAGCAATCGAGGCAATTCACCGCATTTAATTAAAGAAAATCCTAATTTCCGTAATTACCGGAGAATCAAATCTTATAAAGATTTCGAAGATTTCGAAGATTTCTTTAATTCCTTGAAATTCGGAAATCAATCGTAACTACGTCAAAAGTTAAGGCGAACATTTAATTTTCTCATTTCAATCTTTTACAATAGCTTCGTTTATACTCTTTCTATAATCGAATTGCTTTATCCATATTATTTAATGTCGACAAAACTCTAATTTTCAACTCATATTCATCATTCTTGTTGTAAAGAATGACGATCTCTATCAAATTTCATGACTATGATTTTCATGAACTCTTCTCTATTTTGTCTACTATAATATTGTGGCATAAACGCTCAAGGTTTAAATAAGATCACTATTATTCATAACCCATTTCATGTGTATTGAAATGCTTGTATAGCGTCATCATCTCTTTCTGAGAAAACCTAATCAAATACACTCTTGTTAAATCCTTTAGATAACCTCCGCATTAATAATAAAATGCACTTCGTAGAATTTATAGATCGTATGAATTAAACGCTTGAAACAAAACAATATTCTATTCGTTGGAATTCACGCAAGGCCCCGAGTATACCTGGGAACGTGAAAACCAAATAAAACGTAAATATCCTCATCTATTTATGAACAACGCCGACTGATGGCAACAACTAAATTTCGGGACGAAATTTCTATTAACAGGGGATACTGTGACAACCCGTAAATTTTCGGCAAAATTTAAACAAAAATCTTTATATGATTTCATTTAACCTCGACTAATTCCGACGATTCACGAACAATTATTTGTAAATAATTACGCATTAATTTGATATATTAATATTATTATTATTATTAATATCCTTTTTAAACAAGATATCAATAATTAATATCTTTATTATCAGTATTGTTATTATGAATAAAAAAATATTGACAAATATTCTTGGAAAAGTAGTAAATCAGTTTGTTTATTTTAAAAAAAATATATTAAAAAAAATCCTTAAAATAAATGATTTTTTTAATAAAATAAATAAATAAATTACTTTTTAATTAAAAATTATAATGGAAAACTACTTTTATTATTTTATTTTGTGCATTATCCCATGACCTAACATTTAATACTTTTGAATTTTAAAATCCCATTAAAAATTAAAATATTTCTTTTTCTTTTAATTATTTTATTCTTTTTACCTTATTTTTTCGAGTATAAATACCCTTCATTTCTCATTCAAACTCACACCAAAATTTCTCTCATTCTCTCTTTGAAGAATTACTACTAGTAAGTATTCTTTTCTTACTTTTTACTTTTTACTTTTTTACTTTTTACTATTTACTTCGGTTTATTATTTTTTTACCGAAATATGTAAATAATGTTATAAATTATATGCAATTAAAATTAAAATAAATAACATGTTATAATTAGTAATATATGTTACTAAAAATTATAAAAGTATTTTTATGAATTAATATATAGGAGTTATAATTAAAATCGAATTAATGAATATATATGTATATACGCACCTAACGTGAAGGTTATAATTAAAGATAGCGTACAAAGACTACAAACATCACCGCTACTTGTGGCCTAGGGTGATCCTTGTTACCATTATGGGACGCTTGTGGATCTCGAATGCCAAGACTTAGATTCTGGTCAAGAGATCCTGGGCCGCTCGGTAACAATAGATCATTCGAGTGACTTGCATGTTAGCGACGAAGTTTGGGCGAGATTGTACAACATCTTTGTTAAGAATTATATCCCGAACATTCTTAAACTAGAAGCTTACTATAAGTGGAAGTTTTTTATAAATAGTAGGTTTCCAAAAATAGAAACTTTTCTCGAAAACCGTCACTGTCAATATAGTTGCTATATTAATAAACATACTTTATGTCAAGTTAGACATTAACTAATCAAACGTTATACCTCAAGGTTGATATCCAGATCACTTACTTGCTTTACTTTCCTTCTTGCGTGGAATACTTCAACTGCTATTTAATATGAGTTCATCTGCTCCCTTTTTATATATTTTTGGGCTGAGAATACATGCGCAACTTTTATAACTGTTTTACACGTATCAAATATTAAACTGTGATATGTTGGGCTATGACCAGCAAGTCCCCAACCGACAAGTATAAACGATAACTTGTACGGGGCAAACTTGAAAGTCTAGTCTAAATATCAGTACTAACTATTAAACTGTGATATGTTGGGCTATGACCAGCAAGTCCCCAACCGACAAGTATAAACGATAACTTGTACGGGGTAAACTTGAAAGTATAGTCTAAATATCAGTACCAACGGTTAAACTATGCTATACCCGGCTATGCCCGACTAAGTCCCTACTGTGATATTTTTAATTGCTGCGGCATTCTTAATTATTGGGGATAGGCCTATCGGGAGTAACGTCCCCGATACATTTGACTAAGTCTTTGTATTACTTGATAATGAAATTAAACGACAAGGACAGAACAACTTGTCACGGGGCAAACAACGTTTAGTCTAAATATCACGCACTGGCATAACTTTTTGATCCTGCGGGAGATCAACTTGACTGGATCTGAGTGATCTACTTATGAAAATAAATCTTGTGGTCTAACACTATTACTGAAATCATTATTTATGACAAACCTATGAACTCACTCAACCTCGTGTTGACTTTTTAAGCATGTTTATTCTCAGGTACTTAAGTATTGCTTCCGCTGTATATCTACTGCTTTGATGATGATTGCTTGCTATACTTGGAGTCTTCATTACATATCATATCAATTAAAGACATATTTATCTTCCGCTGCAAAACTCAACAAAACGTCTCATGTAGAGTCGTTCTCGTTTATACAACTGTGATTTGATATAATTAGTCACAAATACCCCATGCCCTATTTGGGGGTGTGAAAGTAGGGGAGGGGAGTTTTACCGCCCATGCCCTCGAATTGAGTCGGGTTTCCTCTTGGGCAGCAGTTGAGGGGCGGGTTATGCAACTGCGGGAGATGAAAGCGTAAGTGGTTAAATCCCCCTGAGTGATCTCGTAGTGCTGTTAAAAAAAAGATCCGACACTTTCCATAATTGCTTGATCCGTAAACAATTCAATTTGATACTATTATATGAATATGAATAAAACTCCAATTTTGTCCATAGATGCTTAACAACCATTTGTATTATTAAAGTAATTGGTCTGTATCAATTACGGATTAGCAATTATGGGCTGTGTTTCTTACGAACTTGGTTACTATCCAATTTCCAAATGCAAAAGTATATTATATCAAATACATGTATAAGTTTTGTTGAGTGGTGTTTTTATCAAAGTGGAATCGGGTCAATTTTATAAGAATCCCAAACTTCTACTACATATTATATTAAAATTATTACTAGCTCACATATTTGTGTCGATGGTGTCACATGACCCCATCAAAACACATCCACCACTCGCTAGAGGATTGCTAGTTAATAAAATTTTGATGTTAAAAAAAAGTAGTTATGTATTATGTACGATCACCACAAATATTTATATCGCACATCCACAGTGATTCAAGTGAGGCTCGAACATAACTTCTTAGTTGAAGCTTTCATCTCATACAGTTATGTCAAAGAAAAAAAAATCGATTTTACATTTCATATTAAGCATTATACTTCTTTCTATATATATATATATATATATATATATATATATATATATATATATATATATATATATATATATATATATATATATATATATATATATATATATATATATGTATTGGTAGGATCAAGAGGGAAGTAACCAATCGGGAGGAAGCAAAAACTTTTTTTTTTTTCGTTTTTTGAAAAAACTTTGTTCACGAACATTATAGATGAGATGAAAATATGAACATTTAGTAGAGACACTTTTTGATAAATGTTTTTATTTTGGCGGAAAAACGCTCGAAGAAGTAATATATAACAATTATCGTGTTTTTCGAGCGTATATTGAGGTTTTAGCTATTGGGGTTTAGATATTAGGGTTTAGATATTAGAGTTTAGAAATTTAGGGTTTAGGGTTTAGATTTAGGATTTAGATTGAGTTTTTTACACAAACGGTTTAGAGTTTAGGGTTTAGGGTTTAGGGTTTGGTGTTTTGAGTTTATGGAATAAACCCTAAACCCTAAACTCTAAATCGGGCTAAATTTTACTTCACAAAACATGAAGAAAAAAAACGTTCATATTCTTCACGAACAATATTATCTTGAATGTTATTTTTTAAGATCGTTTTCCCGCCTAAATAATAACATTCATCACGAAGTGTCTCTTCTAAATGTTCACATTTTCGTGTGATCTTGATGCCGGAAAAAAAAATTCTAAAAAAAACGAAAAAAAAATAATTTTGCTTCCCCCCGCTTCCCCCGATAGGTTACTTCCCCATTGATCATGTCCCTATATATATATATATATATATATATATATATATATATATATATATATATATATATATATATATATATATATATATATATATAGTACCCTTTTTAGAATCAAGATGTATTCACCTTGATTAACAGATTTCACACAAGGGAGTTTGTTAATTAATTTGGTCATGGCCTAAAAGTTGACCCCAAATCGTCAACAGAAGAAGTTCATACCAAGTTAAACAAATTCTGAAATCTTGTGATCAATGCCCGATTTAACCCATACCTAATTTAGACGTCGTCCATTTGCTTCTCTTTTTTTTCCCACTTCTCTCTTAAAATAACGAATATTAAAAAATACTTTCGTCGAATAGTGAAGGACCCTAAATGTAGGACCCCCCCCCCCCCCAAAACAAGACGACCCGGAAAGGCTCAAAGTCGTCGCTAATTCCAACCAAACTTAACCAATACCAAATTCGCTAAAACAAATCATACCCTGTTTTGTAGTTGAGTAACATTTATGTTCAACTCCCGCTTAAGAAAAATATATTTGACTTAAATCAAGATTCAATATACATATAAAAGTTTTGCGCCTTATCACACACAATATGACACTTTGGTGTGCACATACTTAGGGAATAACAAAAACGTTATGAAAACAGAAGTTAGAACACATACTGTACTACTTTCACAGCCAATGATTTGCAACCTAATCATAACAGTATGACATTTGACCTCTTTTCGAAGAAAGCAAACTGAAAATTAGATCAACAAATGAAACTTCTAAATATGAGTTAAAACTATGCTAGATTTTCCATCTCATACAAATGAAAAATGTTGAGAAATTACGGCCTCACTAATTCCCACCACCCAGCCCAACAATAATAGTAAAGAAATAAGAACAATACACAACACAAGATTTAACGTGGAAACTCCAAAACAGGAGAAAAATCACCGGCCCCCAAAGAGAGAAATACACTATATCACAAATTGTTACAATGATATAGACGACTCTCTTAAGCCAACTACACTCTCCAAAATATTTAACTAATACAACTCTCAAACAAGGGTAAGAAAGAAAGAAATAATCAAATACTTAAAGTGTATTGATTGGTGCGATTTGGAATGAAGACTTAGCCCCTCTTATATAACCAAGTCACTCACCCCTCACATCTTCCTCCCACCAATGTGGGATAAACATATCTTCTACTAGCCAAAATAAACCAACAAATCTCCACCTTTTGGATAGAAGAAGATAACCATGCTTCCACATTGCAAGGATAACCGATGTAGACGCTTCCTCGACGACAACTTCAAGATCCTCATCTTCATGCCGTTGACATTATCTCCCAAGAGACAAAACTTGCATCTTCATCGAACATTGTCTAAACCGACAATCATTGTCATCACAGACAATCATAACTCTTAACAAGAATTATCATACTCCACCATTAAGAGTATAGCACTTAGAATATCACATTCCAAGCATTTCACCTCGGCACATGTTGTTGAACAACCAGCTGAAACTTTATGGTGCAACTTCCTTGTTTGGCTTTCCCGAAAGTCCCATCAGCTACAACATCAGTTTCCACCACACAGCCTGCATCAACGCCAAACCAATGCCCATGTGTAATTGTGGAACCGCTAACAAACATCCCTTTTCACGGTGGCGCGGACACACCATGAGGATGACGTGACTTCAGAGGAATTCGTCACTCTCCGTAACAACGGAGACAATGTTAGCGTCTTTGGAACCATTTGCCGGATTAGCTCCACCGGAACAATTAACCCTTACATGTCCAGTCTTCCCGCACTTCCAGCATGTCAGATTCTTTCTAGAGTTTCTCTTCTGCCTATCCGAACACAACACTATCGTATCTCCTGATGACGAGACCCCGTTACCTTCCAGTCTTTTCTCCTCGGATAGGAGCTTGCTAGTAACGTCTTCAAACTTCAGAGTTTTCTTCCCATACATCAAAATAGGTTTCATGTGTTCATAAGACGATGATAAAGATAATATCAACCTCAAAGCTTTATCTTCATCATCCGTTTTAACTCCAATAGCCTCCAGTTCTGAAACAATACCGTTAAGAATACTTAGATGATCTGAAATCTTTGAACCCCCATCCATACGCAGAGTATGAAATTGTTCTTTAAGACACAACCGATTTGAGATGCCCTTGCCCTGGTACAACTGCTCTAGTTTAACCCAAAGCTCCTTTGCCGTTGATAACCCGTGCACATTTGCAAGCATGTTCTTTGCAAGACACAAACGAATCGCACTTGCTGCCCTCAAATCCATATCATCCCATTCTTCTTCATCGAACTTACTGCTAGAATCACTGCCAGGAACAAGGGTGGGTTTACCCTTCAAAGCCTTGTGTAAACCGGACTGAATCAACACATCCTTGACTTGAACCTGCCATAAGCCAAAATTGATCATCCCATCAAATTTCTCTACATCAAACCTCATTGGACTGAACTTCGACATCGTATCCGTATCCTATAGACAACAACTTTCTCTGATTTTGCTCACGTTTCGAATAGCCAAAAGATGTAGCAGGTAGCCAGGACCCTTTAAATCGGAAATCCACAACTAGGCCACTAACAAATCCAACTATTACTACGAATCAGAAAAAATATTGTCTAACCAGATACCCTATACGATCAATAGAACTCGTTTCTGATGTGGACGATCCACTCACGTGGCAACCACAGAGCATACTCCGACTCCTATAACCGAGACCCCCGTCAAACCTGACGCTCTGATACCAGTTGTTGAGAAATTACGGCCTCACTAATTCCCACCACCCAGCCCAACAATAATAGTAAAGAAATAAGAACAATACACAACACAAGATTTAACGTGGAAACTCCAAAACAGGAGAAAAACCACCGGCCCCCAAAGAGAGAAATACACTATATCACAAATTGTTACAATGATATAGACGACTCTCTTAAGCCAACTACACTCTCCAAAATATTTAACTAATACAACTCTCAAACAAGGGTAAGAAAGAAAGAAATAATCAAATACTTAAAGTGTATTGATTGGTGCGATTTGGAATGAAGACTTAGCCCCTCTTATATAACCAAGTCACTCACCCCTCACATCTTCCTCCCACCAATGTGGGATAAACATATCTTCTACTAGCCAAAATAAACCAACAAAAAAAACATAAAAGATTGAATAATATCATGCTTGCAAATGATCAATCAACAACCACCAATGCACACAAAATATGAGAGTTACCATAAACTGAAACAAGTAACGAAGTCAATCCTATACAGATGGGAACCACAAGCGAAGTTCTGTAACTTATAACGACAAACTCATCCTCTTGTATAGCTTCACGATTACGTATTACAATTTCCTTCACATTCAAACGCAAACAAGCTGGTGCTTCATGTCGTGGGTTCCGACTCATGTAATAAGGTTCCGTAAGTGGGAAAAGTAGAAACCCCTATCAATAAGCAAATGTCCGTGAAAAATAAGATAAACAGTTTCAACATATCAAAGTCAATATATGACTATTTTTCCCCCTATAATTATTGATGGTATAAAGAAACTTGCAAGTACACGTGAACTTACATCAGCAAAGGTAATATGCTCGAGATTAGGCATATGGTTTAAGAGAGCCAGAAGATGATTCCAGGGACCATTAGAGTTGATTCGAATCACAAGTTTTACCAAATTTGGAAACAAGTGCATGTTGTTATTGTTGGAAATATGTTCTCGGGTTGGCTACAGTTCGACCGTGGTTTGACCGTGGTACATATATTCAGCTTGGACAGTCCGTCTTTGATGGACTGTTTCGGGGCTTTAAACTCAATATTATTGAATGAGACCAATTGCATTTAAAAGCTAACTGAAAGAACTTAAATTTGAAAAAAAAAATCATCGAAAACGGACTAGAAATGAGTAAGATATGACCATCTGAAATTGCATGTATGAATCTGCCAAAATCCGAAAATTTGATAAGGTAACTTGAATGTTGACTAAAAGTGATTCAAAGTTTAGGAAAATAAAGTACATAAATTATATTCATGTTTTACATGAAATGAAAAAATTAAAATTGTTAATTTTAGACTTTATGCCTTGTTAAAAAGTGAATAAATAACATATTTTGATTCACTTAATATGTTTGTTTGGATGGTTTTGGCATGAAAATCATACTTACAAATATGAAGTGGGTTTACATACATACATAAGTTATGTAAACAAGGATTGATTATTTTGTGTGCCATTAAGTGTTTAAATCAATCCTTATCGAAACATGTTTCATGAAAATGGATATTTTGCACTCCATTTGTTATGTATATGATTGTTGTATGAAATCGGTAGTATTTGCCTCAATAAGACCCTTGTGTGGATGTTTGGTTGTATGATTTAATTTATTATTTATTCGGGATGAATGTAATAATTTATTAAACGGCTTGCATGTCGTGTTTATTATTTATTCGGGATAAATGTAATACTTTATTAAACGACTTGCATGTCGTCTTTCTATTTATATTGTATTTGTAATAGTATAGAAAATAGAATAGTTATTTTGTAAGATAATGCAACCAAGATTGAAATCAAGAAGACGATTTTCACAAGGCGGCCCATCCGAGCATATAATGGAGATGGCAGTTTTAGTGGGAGCCAATTCTCACACAAGGTTATGTCCCTAGTTGACCATGTTTTTCCGTGTGTTGGCTCACCGGAAAAATGCATAGGATTCGAGGCATACTATCGATAATTGCGTGTCATGATTATTATTGTGTTCTTATTTGTCTATGCCATGCTAGCTAAAAAATTAGTATAGAAACAAAATACAATAATCACTTAAAATGGTTTGGTTAAAATTAGTTTAACAAACGCAACACGCAATACATAATTAGCAAATGTTTTAAAATGGAATAAACTACTTTTGCTAAAAGAAAACAAAACCCCGTTTTAATGTAAACTTTACGCTACCCATGAGTAGTACACACATCCGAACCTTCTACCTGTTAGAGTTCGCGATACCCGAGAGTCTTGGGCCGGACTTTAGTTGGGTGTTGGGAAGGGTGAGGTGAATTTTGCGATACCCGAGAGTCTTGGGCCGGATTTCACGTGTATCTATCACGGACGGTTTACAATCTGAAATCGTGGTTCGCGGCAAATCCGCCACGAGGAAGGATTAGCGTAGAAGGGATTAAACATGCCAAGTGAAATAATTGATTATCACTAAATCCTGCAAAATCTAAGAATTTCATAATGGATGAAATTGGTAATATAGTTACCTACCTAAATAGCTTATGATTGGCGATCCACGGTAAACCCGTCGTTACCATAAGTGAACTATGGATCTTAACCTTGTTAATTATAATTGTTTGAATATTGAACACACTTGGGTAATTATCTTAACAAGGATTAAACATATCAAACTAACTAATACAACTTACTTTAAAAATATGATAGATGTCTGCAACAAACACAAATCCTACTCCGTCATCAATCACTAATTTCTGCCTTAAAGGGCTCCTCGAAAAGGACAAGCTTATGGGCTTGAACTACATGGACTGGCTTCGCAACCTAAGAATTGCTCTTAGGATGGAAGGAAAGATCAATGCGATTGAGGAACCCTTACCGGCAGAACCCGGATCGAGAGCTACTCAAGTGGCTAGGGACGAGTTTGAAAAACGGCGTTCCGAGTCTAATGAGGTAGCATGCTTGATGTTGGCGACCATGTCTCCAGAGCTCCAAAAGGGCATGGAGAGCTTAGGGTCGTACGACATGCTTTACCAACTAAAGGACATGTTCCAACAACAAGTAAAGCAAGAAAGGTTTGACACTGTGAAAGCTCTCGTATCTTGCAAAATGGCAACGGGAAGTAGCGTTAGTGTCCATGTACTACAAATGAAAGGGTACATAGACAGGCTGGAGCGCCTTGGTTTTTCCATAAGTCAGGAGCTTGCAACGGATTTTATCCTGAACTCGCTGACTAGTGCATATGAAGGATTCATTATGAACTATAATATGAACAATATGGAGAAAACAATCATGGAGCTCCATGGCATGTTGAAAACCGCTGAGGCTAAGATGGCCAAAGCTAAACCTGCACCTACTGTTCTAGCCATTCGAGAAGGTGGGATCAAGAAGAAGAAAAACAAAACAAAGGACAAGAACAAGGGCAAGGGTAAGGTTGGCACGTCCAGCTTCAAACCTAAACCTAAGGGCATTGCTAACTCTTCTACTTCAAAGATCCCGCAAACCAAGTCTCCTGAAGAAGCAATATGCTTTCATTGTGGGGAGAAAGGACACTGGAGGCGCAATTGTACCAAGTACTTGAAGGAACTTAATGAACTACGGGCTAAGGGAGTCACCGTACCTTCAGGTTTGTTCATGATTGAACTAAATAATACTACTATTTCTAATTTCTGGGTATTGTGTGACGATCGCTCCAAATCCATATGGACAATACGTCATTCATTGATTTCATTGCGAGGTATTTGACCTCTATATGATACGTTTTGTAAACATTGCATTCTTTTGAAAAGGCACACCATAAATGAATATTTAAATCAAAGGTTTTTAACATCTGATGATTTCTACATATAGACAATCACTGTAAATAATAGTTTACAATAGTACTTCCGTTGACAGTACAGTCAAAATAAGATACATGGTGATGATTTGGTGAATGCAACGTTTCCTTGAAAAATATGCCATGTATGACTCCATGCACATAGCTTGTCTAACATATAAGCAAACAGCGGAAGACTTCTAGAAACCTGAGAATAAACATGCTTCAAGTGTCAACACAAAGGTTGGTGAGTTCATAGTTTTAATATTACACATAATCCGTATATCAATGTGGATTTACAAAAGTTCAGTTGTTTTATTCAAAACGTTTATCAATAGGTTTTACATAAAAGGTGGATCACAAGATTTCAGTTATTTTATCCGAAACGTTTATCAAACGGTTCTACAAAATTGAGCACCCTGGTAACTAAACTTTAATGCTTATATAATTTGTACCCTTTGTATAATCATCTTAATAACACACGTAAACCAACGTGTACGCTTCTCAAATAGCATACGTCCGTTAAAAGGCTAGCGCTCTAGCTCGGACGGGGATATCAAGCCCTATGGATCCATATACTACTACTCGCGCCCACCAGTTCTTATAACCGGCAGTTACTAGTTACCAAAGCTAAGGGATTTTCGGTTCAAACTCAGTGTAGAATTTAGTATGTACTTGTATCCATTGTTTTTAAAATAAATTGCATGTATTCTCAGCCCAAAAATGTAGAGAGTAAAAGGGATCTTATGAAACTCACGCATATAAATATTGTAAATCAATTAATAAAGCATTTGCATGTATTCTCAGCCCAAAAATGTAAAGGGTAAAAGGGATCATATGAAACTCACACAAAATCAGTTTTAGTATTTGTATCCATTTAGTAAAACAGATTATAAAACTGCGCATGTATTCTCAGCCCAAAAATATATATTGCAAAAGCAATTAAAATGGGAGCAAATGAAACTCACGCATATAAATATTGTAAATCAATTAATAAAGCATTTGCATGTATTCTCAGCCCAAAAATGTAAAGGGTAAAAGGGATCATATGAAACTCACAGTTTAATATTGATATACAATATTGCAGGAAAGCACGTAGACGCATCGGAGATGATAAACACGAGGTTTGATTCACAAAAATACCCCCGAACATTACCCATAATTTCCTTGGCAATAACCCATATTTTCCTTAGCTCTAGCTCGCTCGGAAACTCGTTTTGAAAATTACTTGGACAGTACTCCGTCGTAATATTTTATGTACATTATTATTTTTGTATCGCAAAAATAATAATACTAATAATAAGATTAATAAGATTAATAATAATCTTAATAATAATAATAATAATAATAATAATAATAATAATAAATATTATACGGAGTAATATATATTTGTGTATGTGTGTTTGATTTTTCATTCGAGCAAAACACCTGAATTTATAGTACCTGGCCTGGAATCTGGAGTCATGCGACTCGCATGGAAATGGCCTTCTGGCCATGCGACTCGCATGAGGACCAGGGACAGCTCACATTGTTTTTGTCCTAACATTTGTCGACATAATATAATATAAATATAATATATATAATTTAAATTAATTAATTATATATTATATTAAATTCACGTGCATAGTTGACTTGTAATTTTTGTTCCGATAAGTCGTACGTTGTCACTCGACTTATGTCCCGGTTCCGGTTTTTCGAACGCCCTTTCGTACGCTGAGAAAACTTGTACTTTACGTTTCGTGAATCGTACCTTTGTCAAAATATAGTCTTAAATCATCCATAAAATATACCACTGTAGCAAAGTTACTTATTTTTACTGTAGCAATTCACTGTAGCAAAGTCAATTTCACTGTAGCAAATAGTGATTTTCAAAAACACTGTAGCATTTTGGGTACTGTAGCAATTTGAAATGTTACTATCGTTTACTAAATAACTTGAAATTATATATATGTATATATCTTTTTAATATATATAAATCAGTTTTTTTTAAATACACATTGGAAGTTATTTATAAATAAATTTTAATAATAAATATTTCAACTTATCATATATATTCAAATAGATATTTAAACCAATAAGTTTAATGTACGGTAACATGCAATTAAAACTTTTTTTTCGTTTTCAAGTTATAGTATATATATGTATCTATTTACATATAATGGTTCGCAAATCGTTGAGAACAACTGAAGGGTATTTGAATAGTTTAAAATTTTTGAGATTCAGTTTTACAGACTTTACTTATCGTGTCGAAATCATTAATCATTTAAGATTAAGTTTAAATTTAGTCGAAATTTCCGGGTCATCACATATTGGACACAGGATGTGGTACTCACATTTGTACAAATGTGCAGGGACTCACAAGAAGTAGGAAGCTGAAGACCGGAGAGCTCAATCTAATCATGGGGAATAAGATCGTTGCCTCTGTTTTGATGACCCGTCCTTATCCCCCTGGACGAAGTCATCAACATCTGGTCCCATTGCGATGATCGACTCCAAGTAATGTCCTTAAAATGAACAAATGCACAGTGGAAGACTTAATTCGTACCTGAGAATAAACATGCTTAAAAGTGTCAACCAAAAGGTTGGTGAGTTCATAGGTTTATCATAACAATAGTTTCAATATATTAATAGACCACAAGATTTCCATTTATAAATATATGTACACTCGCAAGTGTATAAAAGTATTCTATAAGTTGTAGGCACCCGGTAACAAGCCTTAACGTTCATGTTTTACCCTCTGAAGTACACCAGATCAGGTGTGTTTAAAATAACCTCGAAGTACTAAAGCATCCCATAGTCAGGATGGGGTTTGTCAGGCCCAATAGATCTATCTTTAGGATTCGCGCCTAACGTACATAGACAAGTAGTTTAATGTTACCAAACTAAGGGTATATTTCTGGTTTAAACCCACATAGAATTAGTTTAAGTACTTGTGCCTATTTCGTAAAACATTTATAAAACATCGCATGTATTCTCAGTCCCAAAAATATATATAAAAAGGAGCAAATGAAACTCACCATACTGTATTTTGTAGTAAAAATACATATGACGTCATTAAACAAATATAGGGTTGTCCTCGGATTCACGAACCTATATCATTCATATATGTATTAACACACATAATTGTAGTCGAACAAATTTATATATTAATTCTTAAATTATATAGCTTATATATTTAGTTTGTATATTCATTTAAACGAATTAATATTTAGATAGTTTTATATATATGTGTGATTAGTATTATGTTGAAAATCAATAATTTATGATATGTAAATATTTATATAATTAGTGTTAATACATCTATTCTATAATTTTATGTAATACTAATATATTATGTATCAAAAATATTTTTATGTACCTAATATTTCTTAAATAATTAATGTTAATAATAATAATAATAATAATAATAATAATAATAATAATAATAATAATTAATAATAATAATAATAATAATAATAATAATGATAATAATAATAATAATAATAATAATAATAAGATATTAATAAGTAAATAAATAAATAAATAACTACCTCACAGAAGTAATCCTTTAAAAAAATAATGATGCCCAAGTTCGGATTTGAACCCGCAACGTCCTGCTAACCCAAATCACTCCTTAACCACTGTTCTACTATGGTTCTTCTGATTATAATAAGTGTTTTTAACCCGTACGATACGATTTATTATCTTCATCTTATTTCATTAGTAATCTAAATCTTTCATCATCACTTAATCATAACATCCTTATCATCATTATTCTTCTAATTATAATCATGATCATAATCTAATCATCCATAATCCTCATTATCTACTTCATCAATATTGTCATCATCTGTCATTATCTTTATCATTATCATCATCCTAATCGTTACTCACATCATCATTCATGAACCTCACCATCTATTAATTATCATCATCATCAACTTTGTTATTCATTCACCATAATTATTCTTTTTGTAACAATTTAGTAAGTGAATTGAGGAGAGCAACCACATAAGTGAATCTTCGTAAATGTTTTTGGTTCGTACAGCAACAATAACAGTTTACATAATTATCCCAACCATAAATTATGTTCACGGCCCAAACGTTAAATTAAGTCTCGGCCCAACCATCAATTTCGGTCCAACATGGCTCATGGCCCAACAGTGGCTCTCGGCCCAAAAAAAAGTCTCAAGAATATATACGACTGTATGCATTTTATTTGGTTTCCTTGGTTTTATACAAAAGTGGACCACTAATAGCTGTAATATTCATCATCACTTATCATCTAATCCATCTAATTACTTTATAATTACTTTATGAAAGGAACCCAACCATTTCTTTTTTTTTATTTCGGTAGGCCAACAGCCTTTATCATCTTCTTATCATAATACCCGAATGTTATTAACAACTTCAACATTATTATCGTTCGTGCATCATCACCCTTTATAGAGTTATGAAATATACTACGTACCAGGTTTTTATTTCGGTAATTAAATAGCACAATATGCGTAGCAATTGTAATTTGTGGTTTGGTTTTGGGGTTTGAAAACTGAACGGAAAACAGGTATATAGCAGTAATTAAACGGGACCTGTAGATGGCGAAGGTGATGGAAAAATAGCAGTAGCAGACGACTCCAAATAATAGCAATTGTGATGATTTTTGTGTTAGGTTGTCAAGTAATAAAATGAAAACACAAGGTGGATTTTAGGATGGCGGTTTATGGTGATCATGGTGGGTTGCTTGGTTTAATTCACGGTGATGGTGGTTCGAATGGGTTGAAGGTTTTTGTGTTCAAGGGTTATTTCAATGATTGTCGATGGTGTCGGGTGTTCACAAAAAGAATAAGAAAAAGAAATGGGTGTTTGTTTTTGATGGTTGGTAATGGATGATTGTGAAAGGTGGTGGCGACAATAAGGTGGTGATGGGTGTCAGGTGTACATGAGGAAGAAGGTGATTCACGAATGAAACAAAAAAAAACTAGTTGTAGGTTCGGTGGGTGTAGAAAAGGGTTGATCATGTGGGTTTCATGTGGGTGATCGGGATAAAAATAAGTTGAAGGTGGTGGATGGTTGTGCAAGATGGCCGGTTCAACAAAGGTGGTGGTCTACAGTGTCTAGTGGTGGCGGGAGAGGGATGGTTAGGGTGGTGATGTAGGAGAAGATTAAAAATGGTGATGGTTGCTCCCATAAACACGTAACATGTATATGTATGTATATATATTTGAAAACATGATCTAACTAATAATTTATAAAAATATTATCATAATATGACATAATATTTAATATTAATAAGATAGTACATGATGAAAGCAAACATGTGGACGTTTACAGTAAACCATCCGTGAACTATTTTTAATTTTTATGCCGACAGTTTTCTATTGAAGGATATATCGTACTCCGTTGTTTAACTCAGTGGTAAATAAAAGTCTTCGGAAAATTCTCAAAATTTTAAATTAACTTCCTTTATTTATTTCAGTCATTATGGTATAAAATTCAGTCATTAACTATTAAATAAAAATTACAACAACTGTCCCTCTCAATTCTGGGTAAAATATAGAAAGTGTTGAAACTTAACAAATAGTTCCTAAATATATTTTTAATAAGCCTAAAATTTATAGAACTCATTTTCAACTATCCGTTTATTTTAAAATAATATAAGTTTGAATTTAATTTGTCTAATATCAATTGAATGATAATTGAGTGTTTCTATCGTTTTCTAAATAGATTCGAAATCACAAAATATATATTCACTATACTTTATTTATATATATATAGATGTGTTTTAAATAATAATTATAATATCATGTTTTTAATTCACATGATCACTAAATCATATTATATATTTCAAACTATTATTATGTATATATTTATTTAAAATATATATGCATCTATTTACAACTAGTCGTTCTTGAATCGTCAAAAACCGTCGAAAGTCAAATGGATATATGAAACAGTTTAAAATTTTCGAGGCTCAACCTTACAGACTTTGCTTATCGTGTCAAAATATTAAATCGTATTGAGAGTTTGGTTCAAAATTAGTCGAAATTTTCCGGGTCGTGACAGTACCTACCCGTTAAAGAAATTTCGTCCCGAAATTTGAGTGAGGTCATCATGGCTAACAATAAAAATGTTTCCATGACGAATATGAGTTGATAAATAGAGTTTCATCATTATTGATTAACATAGATAAAACAATTCGATCATGTGAAGCGTACGTGTGAAGCTATTACAAAAGAGTGAAAAGTTCCGTCTTAACTTTTGACGTAGTCATGGTGGATTTCCGGAATTCAAGGAATTTAAGGAAATCTTCTAATCAGAAAGAAATGTAATAGCACGATTTATTAGCAGATTATTGGAATTACAGAAGAACAGAATTATCAAGGGAATATTTCTGTGATATACTTAGAGCTTAAGTAGAATGAAAGAGTCGTGTAACATGGCACATGATGAGGATCTGATATGTGAATCATCATCACGTTACATTAGAAATTTAGCATGACTTACTGTAATATAACCACGTTGGCCGGGCGTCATTATATTATACTAACTCATGCTTCAATTCCAAACACTTCTGCACAATTCATTCATAATTAATACTTAGATTTTACTGAAGTTTCCAATATAATGGAATACTGAAAACACGAAGAGGTGGATAATTTCGGACAGGAATCTTTATGAAAATATCCTCAAAAATATCGAAGATATTTATGATGATATTTTGGAATTTCTAAGTTCGAGAGTTGATGAAGAAAAAGTTTTCCGCAAGATTTTAACATGACTTCGGAGCAAGATATTTTCTAAAGATTTCATCGGATCCAGAATTACCTGGATTATTTGAATATAGGGTTTAGTCCTTGTATTTATCCTTGTTTCCTTCATGGTTAACTCAATCTGTTTTTCAGTACCAAATTTTCTATCGAGCGTTCCTAACACTCCCCTTTTTATTATCAAACTTCTGGCTGTTTAGACCATCTACGATTTTGCTGTTTCCTCGGCATTTAATGCTATCATATCTGAATCGTCGGTTATCAATCCGAAGTGGTTTCAGGAGAATTGTGTTTTCAGATGATTAAACGCTGATGGTAATATGGTGGAATATGAAAGGTTCCCCGGTAACAATAAAAGAACACGCATATATATCAAGGTTATAATAAGGTTGTTTCGAACGAAAAATTGGAGTTGTGTTGCTGGAGCTGTGACAAAATTGGCTATCTTGAAAAGGGATTGTAAAGTTATTTTGGGTAACAACAACGCTAAAGGAATTAGCACAGCTACGTGTTAAACGTTTACTCAGTTTCCGAGAGTTTTTCAGGTACATGACTATATGCATAAATCTTTTCTTCCGTAGATGAAGTGCGGTTGGTTCATCCTCTTGATTGAGGTTTTTCAAGAATCAAGAAAGGTTTGAACGCAGATTGGAATCGTCAAGATACAAATGAGGTTTAAGATGAAATCAAGTGGCAAACTTGAAGAATTGTTTAGTTTCATATGTTATAATCAATATTTTAATTCATTTTAATTGTCCAATGTTGATAGTCCATAGTTCAAAGTCCACAGTTAGCAATTCAATAATTCATATATAGTTTAATATATAATATTCGAATTAATTAATACGTATCGTGACCCGTGTACCGGTCTCAGTATTGATCACAACTCAAACTATATATATATTTTGGAATCAACCTCAACCCTGTATAGCTAACTCCGTCATTTGCATATAGAGTGTCTATGGTTGTTCCAAGATAAATATATAGATGGGTTAATATGATATGTCGAAACCTTGTATACGTGTCCCGTTATTTAAAGTGCGAAAAATAAATACAGAAATTAAATAACGATAAATAAAATTGCGAGAATGTAAATTGCGAGAATGTAAATTGCGAGAATATAAATTGCGAGAATGTAAATGGCGATAATTAAATTGCAATAAATAAAATGTAACTAGTTAGCTAGGAACAGTTAGCTAGGAACAGTTAGCGTGGATTCTTAACAAAATTTATCATAGTTAATTTGTTTGTTTCTAACAAATTTTATTTTGTCCAATGTTTTCTTCATTATGCCACTTGTTGGATTCTGATAGGTCAAAATCCAAATATGAAATTGAATTTGAATGAAAATAGTTGTTCTTTGGTGAACGGATACGTATATATGTAGATTTAAGCAGTATTGTTAATGACTGCTGAATCTGAGTTGAAGAATGTACAATGTAACTTATTAATGTGAAATCTAAATATTTCTCGGGTATTACCTACCCGTTAAAATATTTTTACCATTAACAGTTTGTACAAAAGAATCTTTAATTACAATCTTTATGAAAATATATATACATATATATTTTCTTCAGTTGTAATCATGGATTTAATGAGTTAATATGATATTAATCTCATTTGATTTTCGGTTTGAGCTAGAATAAATAATCTCTAAAACTTTTAGAAACCACATATTCTTCGTAGGATATTAATGAAGTTATGGATCAATACTTCATTGGTTGTTGTTGTTGGTACTCTTTGGTATCTATGGTGCATATGATGTTGATATTCGTGGGACAGATTGTGAATTTGAGGTGTGAGATGCGGATGTTGCTATTGCTGGATGGTGGTGGTACTGTTGATGTTACTGATGGTGGTACTGTTTATGCTGCTGGTGCTGCTGTTGGTGTTTGTAACCTTTGCACCATATTCTCCAAAGCCACTACTCGAGCACGAAGCTCGTTGACTTCTTCTATTACACCGGGATGATTGTCGGTTCGGATGAGCGGATAAATATGATCTAGAATTTGGTATAGTATATAATCGTGACGAGATACTCTGGAAATGAGAGAGAAAATGGTGTTTCGGACCGGTTCACCGGTAAGTGCTTCAGTTTCTTCGCCAAGAGGGCAATGTGGTGGATGAAAAGGATCACCCTCTTCTTGTCTCCAATGATTAAGGAGGCTACGAACCCAGCCCCAATTCATCCAGAATAGATGATGGCTAATCGGTTGATCCATTCCGGATACACTGCTTTCGGAGCTCGAGTGAAAATCCATATCGGAATAGTTATCGGAATCCGACGAACTTGAACTGGTTGCGGAATTTATCTTGCACGGTTAGGTAAAGGATTTTATGAAATGATTTTCGGGTATCGGATGATATTCTAGTTACATAGAATATCTATGTATAGTATAGATGATCCCGTAGATTATGGAGGAAATTAAGAAAACGTGTCAGCTAAAGTCTACAGTAACATATACGCTAAGATCTTAATTTTGTCTATACACTATTCATGCAATTAATGCAATAAGAAGTGTCTAGACTAAGAATGATAAGCAGGTAATTTCCTAAGGATGATAAGTAGATGATTTTCGACACAAAATGATAAGCAAAACTTTTGACATGCAGACACGGTCGAAGTCCGGACTCACTTAATGTATCTAAACAACTATTAGTTAGACACACTAATGCAAGACCTGATTCGCTAAGACCACCGCTCTGATACCACCTGTGATGACCCGTCCTTATTGTAGTGACCCGAACTTTTCCATGTTTATATATATTAATTGAGATTGATAATTACATGATTAAATGTTTCCAACATGTTAAGCAATCAAACTTGTTAAGACTTGATTAATTGAAATATGTTTCATATAGACAATTGACCACCCAAGTTGACCGGTGATTCACGAACGTTAAAACTTGTAAAAACTATACGATGACATATATATGGTTATATATATAGTTAACATGATTTTATTATAATTATGTACATAAAAATGAGACTATTAATTTAAGAAACTCGAAAACGATCATATTAAGATATTGATACACTTGGTTAATTATGTTAAATGATAATTAAATATATTATTAAGTGTATTAATAATGAAATACATATGTAAAAATAAGACTACTAACTTAATGATTTCGAAACGAGACATATATGTAACGATTATCGTTGTAACGACATTTAACTGTATATACATCATACTAAGATATATTATATATCATAATATCATGATAATATAACAATTTAACATCTCATTTGTTATAATAAACAATGGGTTAACAACATTTAACAAGATCGTTAACCTAAAGGTTTCAAAACAACACTTACATGTAACGACTAACGATGACTTAACGACTCAGTTAAAATGTATATACATGTAGTGTTTTAATATGTATTCATACACTTTTGAAAGACTTCAAGACACTTATCAAAATACTTCTACTTAACAAAAATGCTTACAATTACATCCTCGTTCAGTTTCATCAATAATTCTACTCGTATGCACCCGTATTCGTACTCGTACAATGCACAGCTTTTAGATGTATGTACTATTGGTATATACACTCCAATGATCAGCTGTTAGCAACCCATGTGAGTCACCTAACACATGTGGGAACCATCATTTGGCAACTAGCATGAAATATCTCATAAAATTACAAAAATATGAGTAATCATTCATGACTTATTTACATGAAAACAAAATTACATATCCTTTATATCTAATCCATACACCAACGACCAAAAACACCTACAAACACTTTCATTCTTCAATTTTCTTCATCTAATTGATCTCTCTCAAGTTCTATCTTCAAGTTCTAAGTGTTCTTCATATATTTTACAAGTTCTAGTTACATAAAATCAAGAATACTTTGAAGTTTGCTAGCTCACTTCCAATCTTGTAAGGTGATCATCCAACCTCAAGAAATCTTTGTTTCTTACAGTAGGTTATCATTCTAATACAAGGTAATAATCATATTCAAACTTTGGTTCAATTTCTATAACTATAACAATCTTATTTCAAGTGATGATCTTACTTGACCTTGTTTTCGTGTCATGATTCTGCTTCAAGAACTTCGAGCCATCCAAGGATCCGTTGAAGCTAGATCCATTTTTCTCTTTTCCAGTAGGTTTATCCAAGGAACTTAAGGTAGTAATGATGTTCATAACATCATTCGATTCATACATATAAAGCTATCTTATTCGAAGGTTTAAACTTGTAATCACTAGAACATAGTTTAGTTAATTCTAAACTTGTTCGCAAACAAAAGTTAATCCTTCTAACTTGACTTTTAAAAATCAACTAAACACATGTTCTATATCTATATGTAAATGTTGGAGTTAGCTATACAGGGTTGAGGTTGATTCCAAAATATATATAGTTTGAGTTGTGATCAATACTGAGATATGTATACACTGGGTCGTGGATTGATTCAAGATAATATTTATCGATTTATTTTTGTACATCTAACTGTGGACAACTAGTTGTAGGTTACTAACGAGGACAGCTGACTTAATAAATTTAAAACATCAAAATATATTAAAAGTGTTGTAAATATATTTTGAACATACTTTGATATATATGTATATATTGTTATAGGTTCGTGAATCAACCAGTGGCCAAGTCTTACTTCCCGACGAAGTAAAAATCTGTGAAAGTGAGTTATAGTCCCACTTTTAAAATCTAATATTTTTGGGATGAGAATACATGCAGGTTTTATAAATGATTTACAAAATAGACACAAGTACGTGAAACTACATTCTATGGTTGAATTATCGAAATCGAATATGCCCCTTTTTATTAAGTCTGGTAATTTAAGAATTAGGAACAGACACCCTAATTGACGCGAATCCTAAAGATAGATCTATCGGGCCCAACAAGCCCCATCCAAAGTACCGGATGCTTTAGTACTTCGAAATTTATATCATATCCGAAGGGTGTCCCGGAATGATGGGGATATTCTTATATATGCATCTTGTTAATGTCGGTTACCAGGTGTTCACCATATGAATGATTTTTTATCTCTATGTATGGGATGTGTATTGAAATATGAAATCTTGTGGTCTATTACTATGATTTGATATATATAGGTTAAACCTATAACTCACCAACATTTTTGTTGACGTTTTAAGCATGTTTATTCTCAGGTGATTATTAAGAGCTTCCGCTGTCGCATACTTAAATAAGGACGAGATTTGGAGTCCATGCTTGTATGATATTGTGTAAAAACTGCATTCAAGAAACTTATTTTGTTGTAACATATTTGTATTGTAAACCATTATGTAATGGTCGTGTGTAAACAGGATATTTTAGATTATCATTATTTGATAATCTACGTAAAGCTTTTTAAAACCTTTATCTATGAAATAAAGGTTATGGTTTGTTTTAAAAATGAATGCAGTCTTTGAAAAACGTCTCATATAGAGGTCAAAACCTCGCAACGAAATCAATTAATATGGAACGTTTTTAATCAATAAGAACGGGACATTTCAGTTGGTATCCGAGCGTTGGTCTTAGAGAACCAGAAAATTTGCATTAGTGTGTCTTATCGAGTTTGTTAGGATGCATTAGTGATTCTGGACTTCGACCGTGTTTTCTTTAAAAATGATTGCTTAACATTTTTGTTGGAAACTATATATTTTTAACATATGAATATTATGTGATATATTAATCTCTTAACGTGTTTGATATTATGTGATAGATGTCTACCTCTAGAACAAGTCCCATTGACTCACCTAATAATAATGAAGAGTCAAATGTAAATTGGAATGATTCGTGGACTGATTCACAAGTTCCCGAAGAGGAACCGGAAGAAGAGTCAGAACCGGAAGAAGAATCGGAACCGGAAGAAGAATCGGAACCGGAAGAAGAATCGGAACCGGATGAAGAAATAGAACCGGTGGGGGAAATAATAAAACGGTTAAGTAAAAGAAAATCCTCAACCAACCGACCAAGGTTAATTATGGTCAATGGTGTTTCCGCCAAGGAAGCAAAATATTGGGAGGATTACCAATTCTCCGATGAATCGGATTCCGACGAGAATTCCGATGATGTTATAGAAATTACCCCAACTGAATTTAAAAAGGCAAAAGAAAATAATAAGGGAAAGGGCATAAAAATAGAGAAATCTAATTCCAACCCCGATGAACTTTATATGTATCGTCAACCCCCGAAGTCCTTAAGTTGTGACAATGACCCGGGAACCTCTAAACCACCAGGTTTTTCTAAACCAATGTGGACAACGACGGCTCGTATTAGGGGAACATCATATATCCCTAGAAACTTGGCAAAACGAACCA
The DNA here is from genome assembly GCF_046630445.1 of Rutidosis leptorrhynchoides. NCBI lineage: Eukaryota > Viridiplantae > Streptophyta > Magnoliopsida > Asterales > Asteraceae > Rutidosis > Rutidosis leptorrhynchoides. Next base: position 175,732,927 of record NC_092333.1, read on the forward strand.
AAAACCGAAGAAGAAGAAACAAGCGAGTCGGAATAAGATAGTTGTATTCGTGTGGTGTAATATATGTAATATAGTGTGCTTATGCTTTATGATATATGTAAAAATTGCTTGTATTAATAAGTATTTTTTATGAATCTAACTCTTATCTATTTTACAGTTTAAAAACACAAAATGGATAGACAACCCAATATTTTAAGAGACCTACCCGGAGACATGATTGATGAAATCTTGTCTAGAGTTGGCCAGAATTCCTCGGCACAACTATTTAAGGCGAGATCAGTTTGTAAGACATTCGAAGAACGTTCCAAGAATGTCTTGGTTTATAAGAGACTTTCGTTTGAAAGATGGGGGATAGCACATTGGGAAACCCATAAGTTACGATGTGTTTACTTTGACGCATATATTGCGGGGAACCCAAATGCTATTTTACGCAACGGGTTAAGAAATTATTTTGACTCAATATATCCGAATATTGGACTTCGTGATTTAGAAAAAGCGGCTAACATGCAACATAAAGAAGCATGTTATGCTTACGGATTAGTAATGTTCGCTTCTCACCAAAGTGAGAACAAGAACATCGGGCTACAACTATTAAACAAAATGTTTCCACAAGTGACGGAGTCGGTAATTGGGGTAAGAAATGAGGTTTTTAGATTGTTACGGGACTGTTGGACATTACGTAACCCTCGTCCCTTTGACGACGTTACAACACGCTGTCTTATCAACGGCCATAACGGTTATGTTCCACAAGACCAAGGATGGGAAGTAATCCTAGTAAAACCAGAATGCATAACTTGTTTCTGGACGTATGAATTACGTGTCTTTATTGCCTTTGCTAAACGACTTGTGTACTAGCTAGAATTATCTTCACAACTATCTTGTATCAAAGTTATTGTGTGCTATATTTCATGCTTTATGTAAAATAAGCGGTATTGTAAGTTTGTAAAATATTGTATAAAAGTTTGAACGCGAAATATTATTATAATCAGTTTTTCATATAGAATTGTAGTAGTTGAATTGTATATTAGCTACTAAGTATGAACTTAACGGGTAGGTACTACCCGAATTTAAACTTATAAAACGCTAATATGAAGAAAAAGCTTTTATAAATGAGTTCATATTATGCTACGAAATACTATTAACTACTCTTAATATTCTGTATGATTAACTTGTTCCATTTGACTATTTTGAAGGAAATGGCACCTACTACTCGACACACCGTGAATATGAATGAAGAGGAATTCCGTACTTTTCTTGCTTCAAACATAGCCGCAGTACAGGTTGCGCTACATACCAACAATAACCTTGGATCTAGCAGTACAGGAAATCGTGTAGGATGCACCTACAAAGAATTCACTGCCTGCAAACCTTTAGAATTTGATGGAACCGAAGGACTGATCGGATTGAAAAGGTGGACCGAGAAGGTCGAATCGGTGTTTGCCATAAGTAAGTGCACTGAAGAGGACAAAGTGAAGTACGCTACGCATACCTTCACAGGTTCTGCGTTAACATGGTGGAATACCTATCTAGAGCAAGTGGGACAAGACGATGCATACGCACTACCGTGGTCAGCATTCAAGCACTTGATGAACGAGAAGTACCGTCCCAGAACCGAGGTCAATAAGCTCAAGACAGAACTTAGAGGGTTACGAACACAAGGATTTGATATTACCACGTACGAAAGACGATTCACAGAATTGTGCCTATTGTGTCCGGGAGCATTCGAAGATGAGGAAGAGAAGATCGACGCATTTGTGAAAGGATTACCGGAAAGAATCCAAGAAGATATAAGTTCACACGAGCCCGCCTCCATACAACAGGCATGTAGAATGGCTCACAAACTAGTGAACCAGATTGAAGAAAGAATTAAAGAACAGACTGCTGAAGAGGCCAATGTGAAGCAAGTCAAAAGAAAGTGGGAGGAAAACGGTGATAAGAATCACCAAAACAACAACAACAGCAATTACAACAATAATCGCAACAATTATCCCAACAATCGCAACATCCATCGCAACTACAACAAACGGCCCAACAACAACAACAACAACAACAACAACAACAATAGCAACTACAACAATCATCCCAACAACAATAATAACCGCAACAACAACAACAATCAGAAGCAGCTATGCCAAAGGTGTGAAAAGTATCACTCGGGGTTCTGCACCAAATTTTGCAACAAGTGTAAAAGAAATGGTCATAGCGCGGCGAAGTGTGAGGTCTACGGACCAGGGGTTAATAGAACGAAAGGAACAAATGGTGTCGGAACGAGTAATGGCGGAGCAAGTAGTGTCGGAGCAAGTTATGCCAATGTAGTTTGTTATAAATGTGGAAAACAGGGCCACATTATTAGAAATTGCCTGAACCAGGAGAACACGAATGGACAAGGCCGCGGAAGAGTTTTCAATATTAATGCGGCAGAGGCACATGAAGACCCGGAGCTTGTTACGGGTACGTTTCTTATTGACAATAAATCTGCTTACGTTTTATTTGATTCGGGTGCGGATAGAAGCTATATGAGTAGAGATTTTTGTGCTAAATTAAGTTGTCCATTGACGCCTTTGGATAGTAAATTTTTACTCGAATTAACAAATGGTAAATTAATTTCAGCAGATAATATATGTCGGAATCGAGAAATTAAACTGGTTAGCGAAAAATTTAAGATTGATTTGATACCAGTAGAGTTAGGGAGTTTTGATGTGATAATCGGTATGGACTGGTTGAAAGAAGTGAAAGCAGAGATCGTTTGTTACAAAAATGCAATTCGCATTATACGAGAAAAAGGAAAACCCTTAATGGTGTACGGAGAAAAGGGCAACACGAAGCTACATCTTATTAGTAATTTGAAGGCACAAAAACTAATAAGAAAAGGTTGCTATGCTATTCTAGCACACGTCGAGAAAGTACAAACTGAAGAAAAGAGCATCAATGATGTTCCCATTGCAAAAGAATTTCCCGATGTATTTCCGAAAGAATTACCGAGATTACCCCCACATCGATCTGTAGAATTTCAAATAGATCTTGTACCAGGAGCTGCACCAATAGCTCGTGCTCCTTACAGACTCGCACCCAGCGAAATGAAAGAACTGCAAAGCCAATTACAAGAACTTTTAGAGCGTGGTTTCATTCGACCAAGCACATCACCGTGGGGAGCTCCTGTTTTGTTTGTCAAGAAGAAAGATGGTACATTCAGGTTGTGTATCGACTACCGAGAGTTGAACAAACTTACCATCAAGAACCGCTACCCACTACCGAGAATCGACGACTTATTTGATCAACTACAAGGCTCGTCTGTTTATTCAAAGATTGACTTACGTTCCGGGTATCATCAAATGCGGGTGAAAGAAGATGATATTCCAAAGACTGCTTTCAGAACACGTTACGGTCATTACGAGTTTATGGTCATGCCGTTTGGTTTAACTAATGCACCAGCTGTGTTCATGGACCTTATGAACCGAGTGTGTGGACCATACCTTGACAAGTTTGTCATTGTTTTCATTGATGACATACTTATTTACTCAAAGAATGACCAAGAACACGGTGAACATTTGAGAAAGGTGTTAGAAGTATTGAGGAAGGAAGAATTGTACGCTAAATTTTCAAAGTGTGTATTTTGGTTGGAAGAAGTTCAATTCCTCGGTCACATAGTGAACAAAGAAGGTATTAAGGTGGATCCGGCAAAGATAGAAACTGTTGAAAAGTGGGAAACCCCGAAAACTCCGAAACACATACGCCAGTTTTTAGGACTAGCTGGTTACTACAGAAGGTTCATCCAAGACTTTTCCAGAATAGCAAAACCCTTGACTGCATTAACGCATAAAGGGAAGAAATTTGAATGGAATGATGAACAAGAGAAAGCGTTTCAGTTATTGAAGAAAAAGCTAACTACGGCACCTATATTGTCATTGCCTGAAGGGAATGATGATTTTGTGATTTATTGTGACGCATCAAAGCAAGGTCTCGGTTGTGTATTAATGCAACGAACGAAGGTGATTGCTTATGCCTCTAGACAATTGAAGATTCACGAGTAAAATTATACGACGCATGATTTGGAATTAGGCGCGGTTATTTTTGCATTAAAGACTTGGAGGCACTACTTATATGGGGTCAAAAGTATTATATATACCGACCACAAAAGTCTTCAACACATATTTAATCAGAAACAACTGAATATGAGACAGCGTAGGTGGATTGAATTATTGAATGATTACGACTTTGAGATTCGTTACCACCCGGGGAAGGCAAATGCGGTAGCCGATGCCTTGAGAAGGAAGGACAGAGAACCCATTCGAGTAAAATGTATGAATATAATGATTCATAATAACCTTACTACTCAAATAAAGGAGGCGCAACAAGGAGTTTTAAAAGAGGGAAATTTAAAGGATGAAATACCCAAAGGATCGGAGAAGCATCTTAATATTCGGGAAGATGGAACCCGGTATAGGGCTGAAAGGATTTGGGTACCAAAATTTGGAGATATGAGAGAAATGGTACTTAGAGAAGCTCATAAAACCAGATACTCAATACATCCTGGAACGGGGAAGATGTACAAGGATCTCAAGAAACATTTTTGGTGGCCGGGTATGAAAGCCGATGTTGCTAAATACGTAGGAGAATGTTTGACGTGTTCTAAGGTCAAAGCTGAGCATCAGAAACCATCAGGTCTACTTCAACAACCCGAAATCCCGGAATGGAAATGGGAAAACATTACCATGGATTTCATCACTAAATTGCCAAGGACTGCAAGTGGTTTTGATACTATTTGGGTAATAGTTGATCGTCTCACCAAATCAGCACACTTCCTGCCAATAAGAGAAGATGACAAGATGGAGAAGTTAGCACGACTGTATTTGAGGGAAGTCGTCTCCAGACATGGAATACCAATCTCTATTATCTCTGATAGGGATGGCAGATTTATTTCAAGATTCTGGCAGACATTACAGCAAGCATTAGGAACTCGTCTAGACATGAGTACTGCCTATCATCCACAAACTGATGGGCAGAGCGAAAGGACGATACAAACGCTTGAGGACATGCTACGAGCATGTGTTATTGATTTCGGAAACAGTTGGGATCGACATCTACCGTTAGCAGAATTTTCCTACAACAACAGCTACCATTCAAGCATTGAGATGGCACCTTTTGAAGCACTTTATGGTAGAAAGTGCAGGTCTCCAATTTGTTGGAGTGAAGTGGGGGATAGACAGATTACGGGTCCGGAGATTATACAAGAAACTACCGAGAAGATCATCCAAATTCAACAATGGTTGAAAACCGCCCAAAGTCGACAAAAGAGCTACGCTGACATTAAAAGAAAAGATATAGAATTTGAAATTGTGGAGATGGTCATGCTTAAAGTTGCACCTTGGAAAGGCGTTGTTCGATTTGGTAAACGAGGGAAATTAAATCCAAGGTATATTGGACCATTCAAGATTATTGATCGTGTCGGACCAGTAGCTTACCGACTTGAGTTACCTCAACAACTCGCGGCTGTACATAACACTTTCCACGTCTCGAATTTGAAGAAATGTTTTGCTAAAGAAGATCTCACTATTCCGTTAGATGAAATCCAAATCAAAGAAAAACTTCAATTCATCGAAGAACCCGTCGAAATAATGGATCGTGAGGTTAAAAGACTTAAGCAAAACAAGATACCAATTGTTAAGGTTCGATGGAATGCTCGTAGAGGACCCGAGTTCACCTGGGAGAGTGAAGATCAGATGAAGAAGAAATACCCGCATCTATTTCCAGAAGATTCGTCAACACCTTCAACAGCTTAAAATTTCGGGACGAAATTTATTTAACGGGTAGGTACTGTAGTGACCCGAACTTTTCCATGTTTATATATATTAATTGAGATTGACAATTACATGATTAAATGTTTCCAACATGTTAAGCAATCAAACTTGTTAAGACTTGATTAATTGAAATATGTTTCATATAGACAATTGACCACCCAAGTTGACCGGTGATTCACGAACGTTAAAACTTGTAAAAACTATACGATGACATATATATGGTTATATATATAGTTAACATGATTTTATTATAATTATGTACATAAAAATGAGACTATTAATTTAAGAAACTCGAAAACGATATATATAACGATTATCGTTATAACAACGTCTTACTAGGTACATATGAATCATATTAAGATATTGATACACTTGGTTAATTATGTTAAATGATAATTAAATATATTATTAAGTGTATTAATAATGAAATACATATGTAAAAATAAGACTACTAACTTAATGATTTCGAAACGAGACATATATGTAACGATTATCGTTGTAACGACATTTAACTGTATATACATCATACTAAGATATATTATATATCATAATATCATGATAATATAACAATTTAACATCTCATTTGTTATAATAAACAATGGGTTAACAACATTTAACAAGATCGTTAACCTAAAGGTTTCAAAACAACACTTACATGTAACGACTAACGATGACTTAACGACTCAGTTAAAATGTATATACATGTAGTGTTTTAATATGTATTCATACACTTTTGAAAGACTTCAAGACACTTATCAAAATACTTCTACTTAACAAAAATGCTTACAATTACATCCTCGTTCAGTTTCATCAACAATTCTACTCGTATGCACCCGTATTCGTACTCGTACAATACACAGCTTTTAGATGTATGTACTATTGGTATATACACTCCAATGATCAGCTCTTAGTAGCCCATGTGAGTCACCTAACACATGTGGGAACCATCATTTGGCAACTAGCATGAAATATCTCATAAAATTACAAAAATATGAGTAATCATTCATGACTTATTTACATGAAAACAAAATTACATATCCTTTATATCTAATCCATACACCAACGACCAAAAATACCTACAAACACTTTCATTCTTCAATTTTATTCATCTAATTGATCTCTCTCAAGTTCTATCTTCAAGTTCTAAGTGTTCTTCATATATTTTACAAGTTCTAGTTACATAAAATCAAGAATACTTTGAAGTTTGCTAGCTCACTTCCAATCTTGTAAGGTGATCATCCAACCTCAAGAAATCTTTGTTTCTTACAGTAGGTTATCATTCTAATATAAGGTAATAATCATATTCAAACTTTGGTTCAATTTCTATAACTATAACAATCTTATTTCAAGTGATGATCTTACTTGAACTTGTTTTCGTGTCATGATTCTGCTTCAAGAACTTCGAGCCATCCAAGGATCCGTTGAAGCTAGATCCATTTTTCTCTTTTCCAGTAGGTTTATCCAAGGAACTTAAGGTAGTAATGATGTTCATAACATCATTCGATTCATACATATAAAGCTATCTTATTCGAAGGTTTAAACTTGTAATCACTAGAACATAGTTTAGTTAATTCTAAACTTGTTCGCAAACAAAAGTTAATCCTTCTAACTTGACTTTTAAAAATCAACTAAACACATGTTCTATATCTATATGTGAATGTTGGAGTTAGCTATACAGGGTTGAGGTTGATTCCAAAATATATATAGTTTGAGTTGTGATCAATACTGAGATATGTATACACTGGGTCGTGGATTGATTCAAGATAATATTTATCGATTTATTTCTGTACATCTAACTGTGGACAACTAGTTGTAGGTTACTAACGAGGACAGCTGACTTAATAAATTTAAAACATCAAAATATATTAAAAGTGTTGTAAATATATTTTGAACATACTTTGATATATATGTATATATTGTTATAGGTTCGTGAATCAACCAGTGGCCAAGTCTTACTTCCCGACGAAGTAAAAATCTGTGAAAGTGAGTTATAGTCTCACTTTTAAAATCTAATATTTTTGGGATGAGAATACATGCAGGTTTTATAAATGATTTACAAAATAGACACAAGTACGTGAAACTACATTCTATGGTTGAATTATCAAAATCGAATATGCCCCTTTTTATTAAGTCTGGTAATCTAAGAATTAGGAAACAGACACCCTAATTGACGCGAATCCTAAAGATAGATCTATCGGGCCCAACAAGCCCCATCCAAAGTACCGGATGCTTTAGTACTTCGAAATTTATATCATATCCGAAGGGTGTCCCGGAATGATGGGGATATTCTTATATATGCATCTTGTTAATGTCGGTTACCAGGTGTTCACCATATGAATGATTTTTTATCTCTATGTATGGGATGTGTATTGAAATATGAAATCTTGTGGTCTATTACTATGATTTGATATATATAGGTTAAACCTATAACTCACCAACATTTTTGTTGACGTTTTAAGCATGTTTATTCTCAGGTGATTATTAAGAGCTTCCGCTGTCGCATACTTAAATAAGGACGAGATTTGGAGTCCATGCTTATATGATATTGTGTAAAAACTGCATTCAAGAAACTTATTTTGTTGTAACATATTTGTATTGTAAACCATTATGTAATGGTCGTGTGTAAACAGGATATTTTAGATTATCATTATTTGATAATCTACGTAAAGCTTTTTAAAACCTTTATCTATGAAATAAAGGTTATGGTTTGTTTTAAAAATGAATGCAGTCTTTGAAAAACGTCTCATATAGAGGTCAAAACCTCGCAACGAAATCAATTAATATGGAACGTTTTTAATCAATAAGAACGGGACATTTCACTTATCCCCCTGGACGAAGTCATCAACATCTGGTCCCATTGCGATGATCGACTCCAAGTAATGTCCTTAAAATGAGCAAATGCACAGCGGAAGACTTAATTCGTACCTGAGAATAAACATGCTTAAAAGTGTCAACCAAAAGGTTGGTGAGTTCATAGGTTTATCATAACAATAGTTTCAATATATTAATAGACCACAAGATTTCCATTTATAAATATATGTACACTCGCAAGTGTATAAAAGTATTCTATAAGTTGTAGGCACCCGGTAACAAGCCTTAACGTTCATGTTTTACCCTCTGAAGTACACCAGATCAGGTGTGTTTAAAATAACCTCGAAGTACTAAAGCATCCCATAGTCAGGATGGGGTTTGTCAGGCCCAATAGATCTATCTTTAGGATTCGCGCCTACCGTACATAGACAAGTAGTTTAATGTTACCAAACTAAGGGTATATTTCTGGTTTAAACCCACATAGAATTAGTTTAAGTATTTGTGCCTATTTCGTAAAACATTTATAAAACATCGCATGTATTCTCAGTCCCAAAAATATATATAAAAAGGAGCAAATGAAACTCACCATACTGTATTTTGTAGTAAAAATACATATGACGTCATTAAACAAATATAGGGTTGTCCTCGGATTCACGAACCTATATCATTCATATATGTATTAACACACATAATTGTAGTCGAACAAATTTATATATTAATTCTTAAATTATATAGCTTATATATTTAGTTTGTATATTCATTTAAAATAATTAATATTTAGATAGTTTTATATATATGTGTGATTAGTATTATGTTGAAAATCAATAATTTATGATATGTAAATATTTATATAATTAGTGTTAATACATCTATTCTATAATTTTATGTAATACTAATATATTATGTATCAAATATATTTTTATGTACCTAATATTTCTTAAATAATTAATGTTAATAATAATAATAATAATAATTAATAATAATAATAATAATAATAATAATAATAATAATAATAATAATAATAAGATATTAATAAGTAAATAAATAAATAAATAACTACCTCACAGAAGTAATCCTTTAAAAAAATAATGATGCCCAAGTTCGGATTTGAACCCGCAACGTCCTGCTAACCCAGATCACTCCTTAACCACTGTTCTACTATGGTTCTTCTGATTATAATAAGTGTTTTTAACCCGTACGATACGATTTATTATCTTCATCTTATTTCATTAGTAATCTAAATCTTTCATCATCACTTAATCATAACATCCTTATCATCATTATTCTTCTAATTATAATCATGATCATAATCTAATCATCCATAATCCTCATTATCTACTTCATCAATATTGTCATCATCTGTCATTATCTTTATCATTATCATCATCCTAATCGTTACTCACATCATCATTCATGAACCTCACCATCTATTAATTATCATCATCATCAACTTTGTTATTCATTCACCATAATTATTCTTTTTGTAACAATTTAGTAAGTGAATTGAGGAGAGCAACCACATAAGTGAATCTTCGTAAATGTTTTTGGTTCGTACAGCAACAATAACAGTTTACATAATTATCCCAACCATAAATTATGTTCACGGCCCAAACGTTAAATTAAGTCTCGGCCCAACCATCAATTTCGGTCCAACATGGCTCATGGCCCAACAGTGGCTCTCGGCCCAAAAAAAAAGTCTCAAGAATATATACGACTGTATGCATTTTGTTTGGTTTCCTTGGTTTTATACAAAAGTGGACCACTAATAGCTGTAATATTCATCATCACTTATCATCTAATCCATCTAATTACTTTATAATTACTTTATGAAAGGAACCCAAACATTTCTTTTTTTTTTTATTTCGGTAGGCCAACAGCCTTTATCATCTTCTTATCATAATACCCGAATGTTATTAACAACTTCAACATTATTATCGTTCGTGCATCATCACCCTTTATAGAGTTATGAAATATACTACGTACCAGGTTTTTATTTCGGTAATTAAATAGCACAATAGGTGTAGCAATTGTAATTTGTGGTTTGGTTTTAGGGTTTGAAAACTGAACGGAAAACAGGTATATAGCAGTAATTAAACGGGACCTGTAGATGGCGAAGGTGATGGAAAAATAGCAGTAGCAGACGACTCCAAATAATAGCAATTGTGATGATTTTTGTGTTAGGTTGTCAAGTAATAAAATGAAAACACAAGGTGGATTTTAGGATGGCGGTTTATGGTGATCATGGTGGGTTGCTTGGTTTAATTCACGGTGATGGTGGTTCGAATGGGTTGAAGGTTTTTGTGTTCGAGGGTTATTTCAATGATTGTCGATGGTGTCGGGTGTTCACCAAAAGAATAAGAAAAAGAAATGGGTGTTTGTTTTTGATGGTTGGTAATGGATGATTGTGAAAGGTGGTGGCAACAATGAGGTGGTGATGGGTGTCAGGTGTACATGAGGAAGAAGGTGATTCACGAATGAAACAAAAAAAAAACTAGTTGTAGGTTCGGTGGGTGTAGAAAAGGGTTGATCATGTGGGTTTCATGTGGGTGATCGGGATAAAACTAAGTTGAAGGTGGTGGATGGTTGTGCAAGATGGCCGGTTCAACAAAGGTGGTGGTCTACGGTGTCTAGTGGTGGCGGGAGAGGGATGGTTAGGGTGGTGATGTAGGAGAAGATTAAAAATGGTGATGGTTGCTCCCATAAACACGTAACATGTATATGTATGTATATATATTTGAAAACATGATCTAACTAATAATTTATAAAAATATTATAATAATATGACATAATATTTAATATTAATAAGATAGTACATGATGAAAGCAAACATGTGGACGTTTACAGTAAACCATCCGTGAACTATTTTTAATTTTTATGCCAACAGTTTTCTATTGATGGATATATCGTACTCCGTTGTTTAACTCAGTGGTAAATAAAAGTCTTCGGAAAATTCTCAAAATTTTAAATTAACTTCCTTTATTTATTTCAGTCATTATGGTATAAAATTCAGTCATTAACTATTAAATAAAAATTACAACAACTGTCCCTCTCAATTCTGGGTAAAATATAGAAAATGTTGAAACTTAACAAATAGTTTCTAAATACATTTTTAATAAGCCTAAAATTTATAGAACTCATTTTCAACTATCCGTTTATTTTAAAATAATATAAGTTTGAATTTAATTTGTCTAATATCAATTGAATGATAATTGAGTGTTTCTATCGTTTTCTAAATAGATTCGAAATCACAAAATATATATTCACTATACTTTATTTATATATATATAGATGTGTTTTAAATAATAATTATAATATCATGTTTTTAATTCACATGATCACTAAATCATATTATATATTTCAAACTATTATTATGTATATATTTATTTAAAATATATATGCATCTATTTACAACTAGTCGTTCTTGAATCGTCAAAAACCGTCGAAAATCAAATGGATATATGAAACAGTTTAAAATTTTCGAGGCTCAACCTTACAGACTTTGCTTATCGTGTCAAAATATTAAATCGTATTGAGAGTTTGGTTCAAAATTAGTCGAAATTTTCCGGGTCGTGACATCTCTTAACATGATTGGAGAATACAAGCTTTCTTTTGATACTGGTCTATGTATTGTTTTATCTAATGTTTGCTACAGTGCCGAAATGGTAAGAAATATTATATCTTTTGATGCTTTATTTAATGAAGGTTTTGATTTTAGTTTTGATAATGGATCAATACTTGTTCACAAAAATGGAATGTTTTATTTCAAAGATAGTCCTTGTAAAGGCATCTTAGAAACCACAGCAAAGCTAAATGATAGTTCAATCTATAATGTTGATTTATCCAAAGATGTTTTGGATAAAAAGTATCTATGGAATTGTCGTTTAGGCCACATAAACAAGAAACGCATAGCCAAACTCCAGTCAGATGGAATTCTAGAATCATTTGATATAATATCGTATGATGAATGCGAATCTTGCTTATCAGAAAAAATGACAAAGGCACCTTTCACAGGAAACTGTGAACGGGCTAAGGATCTGTTGGGGTTGGTACACACTGATGTGTGCGGTCCGTTCAGATCGCCTACTATACACAATGAACGATACTTCGTTACATTTACTGATGACTTCAGTAGATATGGTTACATTTATTTAATTAAACAAAAGTCTGAAACTTTGGGAGTGTTCAAGGCATACCAAAATGAAGTAGAAAATCAACTGAACAAAAGAATTAAGATTCTTCGATCTGATAGAGGTGGTGAATATCTTAATGATAAATTTCGTGATCATCTACGGGGTTGTGGGATAATCTCACAATTAGCTCCTCCTAGAACACCACAACATAATGGTGTGGCTGAAAGGATGAATCGAACATTACTTGATATGGTTCTATCCATGATGAGCCACACAAAGCTTCCAATCAGTTTTTGGGGTTATGCTCTACAAACTGCCGCAAGGATCCTTAACCTCATCTCAACCAAGAAAGTTTCTAAAACACCTTATGAGATATGGCATGGTAAAATTGTGTCTCTCTCATATCTAAGAATCTGGGGTTGTGAGACTTACGTTCGTAGTGAAGCTGAAGATAAACTTGAACCCAGATCTAAAAAGTGTTTATTTGTTGATTACCCAACTAATTCTTTTGGATATTTGTTTTACAACCCTACTGAGAACAAAGTCTTTGTGTCTCAAAGGGGAGTCTTCCTTGAAAAGGATTTCATATCAAAAGGAACCAGTGGGAGCAAAATTGACCTTGAAGAAATTCAAGAATCAACCGACATGGAAACTGATATTGGAACCGATTCTCCTCAAGAGGTCGACGAGCCTGCAGTTGAAAGAGAAACTGACCTACATCCACCACCCATACGTAGATCTGATAAAGTGCATCGAACACCAAAGAAATATAATTTACACATATTTGAGGGTGACGATGAAAATATAGATTCTGATGAACCTATTACCTATCAGGAAGCAATGACAGGCCCTGAGTCTGTCAAATGGAAGGAGGCTATGGACAACGAGATCCAATCCATGCATGATAATCAAGTCTGTACCTTGATTAATCATATACCAGGTACTAAAACCATTGGGTGTAAGTGGGTCTTCAAGAAGAAGACCGATATGGATGGAAATGTACACACATTCAAAGCCAGACTGGTGGCTAAGGGTTACACGCAACAATATGGTGTAGACTATGATGAAACTTTTTCACCAGTAGCTATGTTGAAATCCATTAGAATACTTCTTGCCATAGCTGTATTTTATGACTATGAGATATGGCAAATGGATGTAAAAATAGCTTTCCTTAATGGTAAGCTAACAGAGGATATGTTTATGACACAACCTAAGGGTTATGTACATCCTAAGTATCCTAATAGTGTGTGCAAGCTTCAAAAGTCCATTTATGGACTTAAACAAGCTTCTCATAGCTGGAATCTTTGCTTTAATGAGAAGATCAAAGAATTTGGTTTTATTAGAGGCGAAGATGAGCCATGTGTCTATGTTAGGTCTAGTGGGAGTGTTGTAGTCTTCCTTGTACTATATGTCGATGACATATTACTCATGGAAAACAATATCCCGACATTGAAAGATGTCAAAGCTTGGCTAGAGAAATGTTTCTCCATGAAAGACATAGGAGATGCATCATATATTTTGGTAATAAAGATCTATCGAGATAGTTCAAGGAGATTAATTGGGCTAAACCAAAGTGCATATATAGATAAGATACTGAAGAAATTCGGTATTCATAACTCCAAGAAAGGGTGCGTTCCTATGAACCCTGGAATGATATTGAGCAAGTCTCAATGTCCTAATTCTGACTTGGAGTCAGCTACCATGAGTCGGACTCTATATGCTTCAGCTATAGGATCGATCATGTATGCGATGATATGCACTAGGCCTGACGTGTCGTATGCACTAAGCATGACTAGTCGTTATCAGGCTAATCCTGGTGAAGCTCATTGGATAGTAGTCAAGAACATTCTAAAGTATCTTAGGAGGACTAAAGAGATATTCTTGGTCTATGGTGGGAATGACGAGCTGAGCATAAAAGGATACTCTGACCCTAGTTTCCAATCAGATAGAGATGATTTCTCTTCACAATCAGGATTTGTATTTATATTGAACGGTGGGGCCGTCACGTGGAGAAGTGGCAAGCAAAGTACTATTACTGATTCTACGACAGAAGCCGAGTATATAGCGGTAAATGAAGCTGCTAAAGAGGCCATGTGGATAAAGAAATTCATCGGGGATCTGGGTGTGGTTCCTACAATCCATGATCCTGTTGAGATTTTCTGCGACAATGTGAGTGCGGTTGTCTTGGCTCAAGAACCGAGGTCACAAAAGCGCACACATCACATACTCAGAAAGTACCATTACATCCGTCAACTTGTAGCAGAAAATGACATATTATTAAGTAGGGTAGACACGACTAAGAACTTGGCTGATCCTTTCACCAAGCCTTTGCCACAGACCAAGCATGATGCTCATAGCATGTCTATTGGCATCCATGTCATTGATGATAAAGTTTGATTTTTTTTTATGTTAAGTTTGAAACTTTAAACATTGGGTAATAATATATGTTGCAATTGATCTGATGATTAATATATTGAGATTATATTATACGCACGATGCGATCATTTCATTGTATATTGCCATGTTTCATTTTGCATGTTTTAACTTCCAATGAATATTATTTCATAAACTTCCACAGTCGGTCATTCTCTAAGGAAGATAGAACTGAATTAAGGCTGCTATGAAGTGTAGTAATATAGGCTTATATGAAACTACATTCATGAGGAACTTGATAGTTGATTCAAGGTTCTGGAATGACCACACTTAGATATTACTTCATGGTTTTTAAGTCAAAAGGTAAGCTCTAAGATGGCAACATCATTTATCCTAGAGTGGATATGTATGAGAAATCCTGACACAAACTATATTATACTTTGACCTGTTTCTAACGCTGTGCGTAAATGCCGGTCATAAGGGAGCAGATTGGGTATATCATGGAATGTGGTGGATGTCTATACAGTTGAAGAAATTTGTTCCTTCTTCTTTAAGCAAGTTTAAGCGATATCTCTGGGCCCCTCGTTGATTTGTGCTGAATTAAATGCATGGCCATGCTACGAATGAATTAATGCAATTGCAGTCTATTTGATCACCACAAATCTCCATCGGGAAACATAATCTTGAACGATGATGATTGACACTTAACCATGTCACACGTTCATATAGATATCTTGAACAAAAGGATGATTGATATAAATTAAAATATAGGAGTGTAACGTAGCAGACTAGTTGTTACACATGGTGTGTCTTTTAAGACAGACCAATATTATTAATGTCAGTGCAAGTGGGAGTCTGTTAGAAATATGTTCTCGGGTTGGCTACAGTTCGACCGTGGTTTGACCGTGGTACATATATTCCGATGATATGCCCATGACATTAAATAATAAAAGTCCATTTATCCTATTCGGTCACACACAAAGGCCAATCGTAAATTGTTTGATATACCTTTTAATCGAAAATTAATTTATTAATCATTAGTTAATGGTTTAATAAATTAAGTAAGTTTTTTTTTATGTGTATACATATACTTACAAATCTAAATATGTAGAGATTTGATTAGATTTTGCAAATCATATTTTATATAAGATATAAGATTTGATTTGATTTATAAAATATGATTTGATTTTGTAAATCTTATTTTATATAAAGATTTGATTTTACAAATCTTTCCAAATCTTTATTTATTACATTTGTACTAGATGTATTAATTGTATTAATTATGTAATATATAATACCAAGTCTTGGTATTGGAAAAGTTATGAAAAAGATACAAAAACACACATACAAAAATGCTATTTTTCTTTCTTATTTTCAAGTAACCAAAAATACTTGAAATCTATAATTGGGTTCGATTTTTGGTGGAAATAACGAAGAAGAAAATATCCGTTAAGTAGAAGGTATAGATCGAAGCAAGGTTGGAACTTTGGGTGTCTACCGTTTAGAGGAACTCTCTTTGAGTTTCAAATTCGATCTTCAAAAGGCTACAAAGGTTGTATTCTAATCTTCTCTTGTTCGGTTTCGTTAATTTATTTTGTTTGCCAAAGTTTTGTACAATGATCCGTGGAAGAGTATGATTTTGTAAAGTTTTAAAAATGCTTCCGCTCGCTTTGAATTTGTATCATACTCCAACAGTTATACCCGTGCATGTTATACTCGGGCCTGTTATAAACATAAATCGTTCCAAGTGCCTGCATAAACCATGTTCTGTTAATGCTTAACCTAGTTCAAATGCACAAATTAAGTAAGCATACTATTTAATGTAAGTATTGTAACATAAACAATTTCATCTATTGGAAAAATTAGTTAAAAACAAGTGTGTTTTCACTAACTTTGGACACTAATTAATATATGATAAATTTGTATGTATTAATAATTATTTAGTGGGTTTTGTAGTGCTTGATGAGGGCTTTACAACGACCTTAAGTGTGTCCAAAACGGATTAAAGGTGAATGAGATATCGAGTCTCAAAGTTGCTAGTTTGGTGCAAAATTAACTTGAAGAATAAGTTAAGTATTTTTGTCCCACATCGGTTGTGGGAGCAAACCTAAGGCTTTGATTTCCACTATAAATAAAGGCCTATAGGGTTTGTAGAAAAACATACCAAAATCTAATAGCACAAACACAATTAGTTTTTCCTCTCGGCCGTAACAAGGTCTCCCCATTCCGGTTACCTTTCGGGCAAGGGTCAAGTCCGGCAGTACACTGCTTCGAGCCGGTGTACCCTGGGAACATACGTCGAATCTGTTTAAGGGAATTGTGTCAAACACAAGCCCGGTTCAACCCTTCAATTCGATTAGATCGTTCTATCTTTTTCGATCTTATTATGATTATGTATTATACATGTTTATAATCTGATTATTTTATTTGAGTAATTTGTTAGGGTTTTAATTACTCGTTTTATTTTCGTATACAATATTCCTACATAATCAGCTTAAAGATACCGTGATAGTTGATGGACTCAATGTTAACTGTTTGACAGATGAGAGGCTGGTAACAAGGCGCGCAACATTTCAAAGTACACTACTAGAAATAGTAATGGTAGCGTAAACAAGAGGAGACGAATTTTTGAAAGAGTAAAACGACTTATCATCCAAAATCTGAAGGCATTCTAGTTTAGGAGCATCAATCATAACTTTATCATTCAAGTGACTCATCGTGGAAATATATATAAATATCTTCAAACATGGCGAAACGATGTTAAACAATTATGCATCACAAGCTCTTTTTATTCTCCTAAAAACCAGTTCTTCCAAAAAAGGACAACTAGAAACAAGATTCGAAAACAACTTACCATTCAAATGAACAACACAGTGTAAATTGAGTTTTTTTTAAACATGAAAAATCTAAAGCTTCAGGAATATCTAACACGAAACCCCAACATAAACTTTATGAAATGTCCCGTTCATATATATTATAAACGTTCCATATTAATTGATTTTGTTGCGAGGTTTTGACCTCTATATGAGACGTTTTTCAAAGACTGCATTCGATTTTAGAACAAACCATAACCTTTAAAATATTACGACGATTATCAAATAATGATAATCTAAAATATAGCGTTTTTCATACGAGCATTACATAATGGTTTACAATAATATTACACATCAACATAAGTCTTCGAATGCAGTTTTTAAACAATATTATACAAGCATGGACTCCAAATCTTGTCCTTAATTTAGTATGCAACAGCGGAAGCTCTTAATAATCACCTGAGAATAAACATGCTTAAAACGTCAACAAAATTGTTGGTGAGTTATAGGTTTAACCTACATATTATCAAATCATAATAATAGACCACAAGATTTCTCATTTTTCATAAATATCATTACACTCGCAAGTGCATAAAAATCATTCATATGTTGAACACCTGGTAACCGACGTTAACTTAATGCATAGAATATCCCCAAAACAGAATCTCTCGTCAGTATAATAATCTCGAAGTACTAAACCATCCATAACCTGAATGGGGGTTGTTAAGCCCAATAGATCTATCTTTAGGATTCGCATCAATTAGGGGCCATTTCCCTAATTCTTAGGCTACCAGACTTGAAGGGCGATATTCGGTTTAATAATCCAACCATAGAATGTAGTTTCGCATACTTGTGTCTATTTTATAAAACATTTATAAAACTTCATGTATTCTCATCTCAAAAATATTAGATTTTAAAAATGGGACTATAACTCACTTTCACAGATTTTTTACTTCTTCAGGAAGTAAGACTTGGCCACTGGTCGATTCACGAACCTATAACAAATATGTACATATATATCAAAGTATGTTCAAAATATAATTACAACATTTTTAATACATTTTGATGTTTTAAGTTTATTAAGTCAGCTGTCCTCGTTAGTAACCTACAACTAGTTGTCCAAAGTTAGATGTACAGAAATAAATTGATATATATTATCTTGAATCAATCCACGACCCAGTGTATACACATCTCAGGCTAGATCACAAATCAAAGTATATATATTTTTGGAATCAACCTCAACCCTGTATAGCTAACTCCAACATTACTGCATATAGAGTGTCTATGGTTGTTCCAAATAATATATTTACATGGGTCGATATGATATGTCAAAACATTTGTATACGTGTCTATGGTATCCCAAGATTACATAATATATTAGAATACATGTAATACAATATGAGTTAGCTAGGATATGATTAATATAGATTTGTTACCAATTTTCACTTACCTACAACAAGAAAAATTATCCAATCTTGTTTTACCCATAACTTCCTCGTTTTAAATCCGTTTTGAGTGAATCAAATTGCTATGGTTTTATATTGAACTCTATTTTATGAATTTAAACAAAAAAAAATATAGGTTTATAGTCAGAAATATAAGTTACAAGTCATTTTTGTAAGAGGTAGTCATTTCAGTTGAAAGAACGACGTCTAGATGACCATTTTGGAAAACATACTTCCACTTTGAGTTTAACCATGACTTTTGGATATAGTTTCATGTTCATAAGAAAAATAATTTTCCCAGAATAACAACTTTTAAATCAAAGTTTATCATAGTTTTTAATTAACTAACCCAAAACAGCCCGCGGTGTTACTACGACGTCGTATATCCGATTTTACGGTGTTTTTCGTATTTTCCGATTTTAAATAATTAAGTTAGCATATCATATAGATATAGAACATGTGTTTAGTTGATTTTAAAAGTCAAGTTAGAAGGATTAACTTTCGTTTGCGAACAAGTTTAGAATTAACTAAACTATGTTCTAGTGATTTCAAGTTTAAACCTTCGAATAAGGTAGTTTTATATATATGAATCGAATGATGTTATGAACATAATTACTACCTCAAGTTTAGTAGGTAAATCTACTGGAAGTGACAAGAAATGATCTAGCTTCAAAGGATCTTGGATGGTTTGAAAGTTCTTGAAGTAGAATCATGACACGAAAACAAGTTCAAGTAAGATTATCACTCGAATTAAGATAGTTATAGTTATAGGAATTGAATCAAAGTTTGTATATGAGTATTACCTTGATTTAGAATGATATCTTACTGTAAACAACAAGGATTTCTTGAGGTTGGATGATCACTTTACAAGATTGGAAGTGAGCTAGTAAACTTGGAAGTATTCTTGATTTTATGAAACTAGAACTTGTAGAATTTATGAAGAACACTTAGAACTTGAAGATAGAACTTGAGAGAGATCAATTAGATGAATAAAATTGAAGAATGAAAGTATTTTTAGGTGTTTTTGATCGTTGGTATATGGATTAGATATAAAGGATGTGTAATTTTGTTTACATATAAATAAGTCATGAATGATTACTAATATTTTTGTAATTTTATGAGATATTTCATGCTAGTTGCCAAATTATGGTTTCTACATGTGTTAGGTGACTCACATGGGCTGATAAGAGCTAATAATTGGAGTGTATATACCAATATTACATACATCTAAAAGCTGTGTATTGTACGAGTACGAATACGGGTGCATACGAGTAGAATTGTTGATGAAACTGAACGAGGATGTAATTGTAAGCATTTTTGTTAAGTAGAAGTATTTTGATAAGTGTCTTGAAGTCTTTAAAAAGTGTATGAATACATATTAAAACACTACATGTATATATATTTTAACTGAGTTGTTAAGTCATCGTTAGTCGTTACATGTAAATGTTGATTTGAAACCTTTAAGTTAACGATCTTGTTAAATGTTGTTAACCCAATGTTTATTATATATAATGAGATATTAAATTATTATATTATCATAATATTATGATATATTAATATATCTTAATATGATATATATACATTTAAATGTCGTTACAACGATAATCGTTACATATATGTCTCGTTTCGAAATCCTTAAGTTAGTAGTCTTGTTTTTACATATGTAGTTCATTGTTAATATACATAATGACATGTTTAATTATCATTTATCATGATTAAACATAGTGTAACAATATCTTAATATGATTCATATGTAATTAGTAAGACGTTGTTATAACGATAATCGTTATATATATCGTTTCGAGTTTCTTAATTCAATAAACACAATTTTATGTATATAACTCATTGTTAAAATACCTAATGAGATACTTACTTATCATAATATCATGTTAACTATATATAATCATATATATGTCAACATATAGTTTTTACAAGTTTTAACGTTCGGGAATCACCGGTCAACTTGGGTGGTCAATTGTCTATATGAAACCTATTTCAATTAATATATATAAACATGGAAAAGTTCAGGTCACTACAGCACCTACCCGTTAAATAAATTTCGTCCTGAAATTTTAAGCAGTTGGAGGTGTTGACGTATCTTTTAGAAATAAGTGCGGGTATTTCTTCTTCATCTGATCTTCATGCTCCCAGGTAAACTCGGGTCCTCTACATGCATTCCATCGAACCTTAACAATTGGTATCTTATTTTCCTTAAGTCTTTTAACCTCACGATCCATTATTTCGACGGGTTCTTCAATAAATTGAAGTTTTTCGTTGATTTGGATTTCGTCTAACGGAATAGTGATATCTTCTTTAGCAAAACACTTCTTCAGATTCAAGACATGAAAAGTGTTATGTACAGCCGCAAGTTGTTGAGGTAACTCAAGTTGGTAAGCTACTGGTCTGACATGATCTATAATCTTTAATGGTCCAATGTACCTTGAATTTAGTTTCTCCCGTTTACCAAATCGAACAACGCCTTTCCAAGGTGAAACCTTAAGCATGACCATCTCTCCAATCTCAAATTCTATATCTTTTCTTTTACCGTCCGCATAGCTCTTTTTGTCGACTCTGGGCGGTTTTCAATCGTTGTTGAATTTGGATGATTTTCTCGGTAGTTTCTTGTATTATCTCCGGACCCGTAATCTGTCTATCCCCTACTTCACTCCAACAAATTGGAGACCTACACTTTCTACCATAAAGTGCCTCAAATGGCGCCATCTCAATACTCGAATGATAACTGTTGTTGTAGGAAAATTCTGCTAACGGTAGGTGTCGATCCCAACTGTTTCCGAAATCGATAACACATGCTCGTAGCATGTCTTCAAGGGTCTGTATCATCCTTTCATTCTGCCCATCAGTTTGTGGATGATAAGCAGTACTCATGTCTAGACGAATCCCCAATGCTTGTTGCAGTGTCTGCCAAAACCTTGAAACAAATCTGCCATCCCTATCAGAGATTATAGAGACTGGTATTCCATGTCTAGAGACAACTTCCTTCAAGTATAGACGTGCTAACTTCTCCATTTTGTCATCTTCTCTCATTGGCAGGAAGTGTGCTGACTTGGTGAGATGATCGACTATTACCCAAATAGTATCATAACCACTTGCAGTCCTTGGTAATTTAGTAATGAAATCCATGGTAATGTTTTCCCATTTCCATTCTGGAATTTCAGGTTGTTGGAGTAAACCTGATGGTTTCTGATGTTTAGCTTTGACCTTTGAACACGTCAAACATTCTCCTACATATTTAGCAATATCGGCTTTCATACCCGACCACCAAAAGTGCTTCTTGAGATCTTTGTACATTTTTCCTGCTCCGGGATGTATTGAGTATCTGGTTTTATGTGCTTCATTAAGTACCATTTCTCTCACATCTCCAAACTTTGGTACCCAAATTCTATCAGCCCTATATCGGGTTCCGTCTTCCCGAATTTTAAGATGTTTCTCCGATCCTTTGGGTATCTCATTCTTCAACTTTCTTTCTTTTACAACCCCCTGTTGCGCCTCCTTTATTTGAGTAGTAAGGTTAGTACGAATAATTATGTTCATAGCTTTTACCCGTAAAGGTTCTCTGTCCTTTCTACTCAAAGCGTCGGCTACCACATTCGCCTTCCCCGGGTGGTAACGAATCTCAAAGTCATAGTCATTTAACAATTCAATCCACCTACGCTGCCTCATGTTTAGTTGTTTCTGATCAAATATATGTTGGAGACTTTTGTGGTCGGTATATATAATACTTTTGTCCCCATATAAGTAATGCCTCCAAGTCTTTAATGCAAAAAAAAACTGCGCCTAATTCCAAATCATGCGTCGTATAATTCTGCTCGTGAATCTTCAATTATCTAGACGCATAAGCAATTACTTTCGTTCGTTGCATTAATACACAACCGAGACCTTGCTTTGAGGCGTCACAATATATCACAAAATCATTATTCCCTTCAGGCAATGACAATATAGGTGCCGTAGTTAGCTTTTTCTTCAACAGTTGGAATGCTTCCTCCTGTTCATCCTTCCATTCAAATTTCTTTCCTTTATGCGTTAATGCAGTCAAGGGTTTTGCTATTTTGGAAAAATCTTGGATGAATCTTCTGTAGTAACCAGCCAATCCTAAAAATTGACGTATATGCTTCGGATTTTTCGGGGTTTTCCAGTTTACAACGGTTTCAATCTTTGTTGGATCAACCTGAATACCTTCTTTGCTCACAACATGTCCGAGGAATTGAACTTCTTTCAACCAAAATGCACACTTTGAAAACTTAGCGTACAGTTTTTCTTTCCTCAACAATTCCAGTACTTTCCTCAAATGTTCTTCATGCTCTTGTTCATTCTTTGAGTAAATAAGTATGTCATCGATGAAGACCATGACAAACTTGTCAAGATATGGTCCACACACTCTGTTCATGAGGTCCATGAACACAGCTGGTGCGTTAGTCAAACCAAACGGCATAACCATAAACTCGTAATGACCGTATCGTGTCCTGAAAGCAGTCTTCGGAATATCATCCTCCTTTACCCGCATTTGATGATATTCGGAACGTAAATCGATCTTCGAATAAACCGACGAGCCTTGCAGTTGATCAAATAAGTCGTTGATTCTCGGTAGTGGGTAACAGTTCTTGATGGTAAGTTTGTTCAACTCTCGGTAGTCGATACACAACCTGAATGTACAATCCTTCTTTTTGACAAACAAAACAGGAGCTCCCCATGGTGATGTACTTGGTCGTATGAAACCACGCTCTAGAAGTTCTTGTAATTGGCTTTGAAGTTCCTTCATTTTGCTGGGTGCGAGTCTGTATGGAGCACGAGCTATTGGTGCAGCTCCTGGTACAAGATCTATTTGAAATTCAACGGATCGGTGTGGAGGTAATCCCGGTAATTCTTTCAGAAATACATCGGGAAATTCTTTTGCGACGGGAACATCATTGATGCTCTTTTCTTCAGTTTGTACTTTCTCGACGTGTGCTAGAACATCATAGAAACCCTTTCTTATTAGCTTTTGCGCCTTCAAATTACTAATAAGATTTAGCTTTGCGTTGCTCTTTTCTCCGTACACCATTAAGGGTTTTCCTTCATCTCGTACAATGCGAATTGCATTTTTGTAACATACGATCTCTGCTTTCACCTCATTCAACCAGTCCATGCCGATTATCACATCAAAACTCCCTAACTCTACTGGTATCAAATCAATCTTAAACGTTTCGCTACCCAGTTTAATTTCTCGATTCCGACATATATTATCTGCTGCAATTAATTTACCGTTTGCTAATTCTAGTATAAACTTATTATCCAAAGGCGTCAATGGACAACTTAATTTAGCACAGAAATCCTTACTCATATAGCTTCTATCCGCACCCGAATCAAATAAAACATAAGCAGATGTATTGTCAATAAGAAACGTACCCGTAACAAGCTCCGGGTCTTCCTGCGCTTCAACCGCATTAATGTTGAAGACTCTTCCTTGGCCTTGCCCATTATTATCCCCCTGATTTGGACACATATTTTTGTAATGGCCCTTCTTCCAGCATCTGAAACAGGTAATGTCAGCATAACTTGTTCCGACATTATTTGTTCCCTTAGCCATTGATCCGTAGATTTCGCACTTTGTCGCACCATGGCCCTTTCTATTACACTTAGTACACACTGCTGTACAGAGCCCAGTTGGATGGTATCCTTCACATCTCTGGCAGAATTTCTGCCTCTTGTTGTTATTGTTGGGATTGTTGTTGTTGCGGTTGTTATTGTTGTTGAAACGGTTGTTGTAGTTATTGCTGGGGTGGTTGTTGTTGTTGCGTTTGTTGTTGCGAAAATTGGTGCGATTGCGTTTGTTGTTGCAAAAATTGGTGCGATTGTAGTTGTGATTGTTAGGTTGATTATTGAAATTGTGACCCTTGTCACTGGTTTCTTCCCATTTCCTCTTGACTTGTTTCGTATTGGCTTCTTCGGCCGCCTGTTCTTTAATCATTTCCTCAATTTGATTTATAAGTTTATGAGCCATTCGACTTGCCTTTTGTATGGAGGCGGGCTCGTATGAACTTATATCCTCTTGGATCCTTTCCGGTAACCCTTTTACAAATGCGTCAATTTTCTCTTCTTCATCTTCGAACGCTCCCGGACACAATAAACACAACTCGGTGAATCGTCGTTCATATGTGGTGATATCGAATCCCTTCGTTCGTAATTCTCTAAGTTCTGTCTTGAGCTTATTGACTTCGTTTCTGGGACGGTACTGCTCGTTCATCAAGTGTTTGAATGCTGACCACGGTAGTGCGTAAGCAGCATCTTGTCCCACTTGTTCGAGATAGGTATTCCACCATGTTAACGCAGTACCTGTGAAGGTATGCGTGGCGTACTTTACCTTATTTTCCTCAGCACATTTGCTTATAGCAAACACAGATTCGACCTTTTCGGTCCATTGTTTCAGTCCTACTGGTCCTTCAGTTCCATCGAATTCCAGAGGTTTACAGGCAGTGAAAGCCTGTAGGAGCATCCTACCCGGTTTCCTGTGGAGTTAACTCCACTGCTAGACCCTGAGTTATTGTTGTTTTGCATTGCAGCCTGTACTGCAGCTATATTTACTGCAAAGAAAGCACGGAAGTCTACCTCACTCATGTTCAAGTTCTGACGAGTAGTCGGTGCCATTTCCTTCAAAAATAGCCAAAAGAATTAAGTTAATCATATAGAATATTAAGAGTAGTCAATAGTATTCCGTAGCATAATATGAACTCATTTATAAAAGCTTTTTCTTCATAATAGCATTTTATAAGTTTTAATTCGGGTAATACCTACCCGTTAAGTTCATACTTAGTAGCTAACATACAATTCAACTACTACAATTCTATATGAAAACTGATTATAATAATATTTCACATTCAAACTTTTATACAAAGTTTTGCGAACTTACAATACCGCTATTTTACATATAGCATGAAATATAGCACATAAAAACTCTAATACAAAACAGTTGCGAAGACAATTCTAGTTAATACGCAAGTCATTCAACAAAGGCAATAAAGACACGTAATTCATATGTCCAAAAACAAGTCATGCATTCTGGTTTTACTAAGACTACTTCCCATCCTTGGTCTTGTGGAACATAACCGTTGTGACCGTTGACAAGACAGCATGTTGTAATGTCGTCAAAAGGATGAGGGTTTCGTAATGTCCAACAGCCTCCTAATAATCTAAAAACCCTATTTCTCACCCCAACTACTGAATCCGTCACTTGTGGGAAGATTTTATTTAAAAGTTACAATCCGATGTTCTTTTTATCACTTTGATAAGAAGCGAACATCACTAACCTGTAAGCATAACATGCTTCTTTATGTTGCATGTTAGAAGCTCTTTCTAACTCACGAAATCCTATGTTAGGATATGTTTAGTCAAAATAGGTTCTTAACCCGTAGCGTAAAATTGCATTTGGGTTCCCCGCATTTAACACTTTAAAGAAAACACGGCGTAACTTACGGTCTCCCCAATGTGATATACCCCACCTATAAAAGGAAAGCCTTTTATAAACTAAGGCATTTCTGGAAAATCTTTCAAATGTTTGATAAGTTAATTTCGCCATAACTAATTGTGTTGATGAATTCTGACCGACTCTAGACAAGATTCCATCAATCACATCCTCTGGTAGGTCTTCTAAAATATTCGGTTGTCTACCCTTAACCTCCATTTTTTTTATACTGTAAAAATAGATGAGGGTTAGATTCAAAAAAGATAATTAACAAACAATACAAGCAATTTTTACATTTATCATAAAAGCACAAGCACACTATATTACATATATTACACAACATGATTACAACTCTTTAATCCGACTCACTCGTTTCTTCTTCTTCGGACTTGGTTCGTTTTGCTAATTTTCTAGGGATATATGGATGTTCGTTTTACCAAGCTCCCCTAATACGAGCTGTCGTTTCCACATTGGTTTAGAAAAACCTGGTGGTTTAGAGGTTCCCGGGATATTGTTACAATTTAGGAAATACGGATGTTGCCGATACATATAAAGTTCATCGGGGTTTGAATCAGGTTTCTCTATTTTTATACCTTTTCCCTTATTATTTTCTTTTGCTATATTAAATTGGGTCGAGGTAATTTCTATAACATCATCGGAATCCTCATCGGGATCCGATTCATCAGAAAATTGGTAATCTTCCCAATATTTTGCTTCCTCGGCGGAAACACCATTGACCATTTTTAACTTTGGTCCGTTGGTTGAGGATTTTCTTTTATTTAATCGATTTACTGTAGGTATCAATATTTCTTCCTCCAGAACCTCTTCTTCTTCTGGTTCCTCCTCTTCCGATTCCTCCTCTTTTGGTTCCTCTTTTTCTGGTTCCTCCTCTTCCGGTTCCTCTTCGGGAATTTGTGAATCTTTCCAAAATATATTCGATTCTTCATTATTATTAGGTGAGTCGATGGGATTTGTACTAGTGGTAGACATCTATCACACAATATCAAACACATTAAGAAGTTAATATATCACATAATAATTACATGTTAATAATATATAGTTTCCAACAAAAGTGTTAAGCAATCATTTTTAAAGAAAATACGGTCGAAGTCCAGACTCACTAATGTATCCTAACAAACTCGATAAGACACACTAATGCAAATTTCTGGTTCTCTAAGACCAACGCTTGGATACCAACTGAAATGTCCCGTTCATATATATTATAAACGTTCCATATTAATTGATTTCGTTGCGAGGTTTTGACCTCTAATGATACCAACTGAAATGTCCCGTTCATATATATTATAAACGTTCCATATTAATTGATTTCGTTGCGAGGTTTTGACCTCTATATGAGACGTTTTTCAAAGACTGCATTCGATTTTAGAATAAACCATAACCTTTAAAATATTACGACGATTATCAAATAATGATAATCTAAAATATAGCGTTTTTCACACGAGCATTACATAATGGTTTACAATGATATTACACATCAACATAAGTCTTCGAATGCAGTTTTTAAACAATAGTATACAAGCATGGACTCCAAATCTTGTCATTAATTTAGTATGCAACAGCGAAAGCTCTTAATAATCACATGAGAATAAAAATGCTTAAAACGTCAATAAAATTGTTAGTGAGTTATAGGTTTAACCTACATATTATCAAATCATAATAATAAACCACAAGATTTCTCATTTTTCATAAATATCATTACACTCGCAAGTGTATAAAAATCATTCATATGTTGAACACCTGGTAACCGACGTTAACTTAATGCATAGAATATCCCCAAAACAGAACCTCTCGTCTGTATAATAATCTCGAAGTACTAAACCATCCATAACCTGAATGGGGATTGTTAAGCCCAATAGATCTATCTTTAGGATTCACGTCAATTAGGGGCCATTTCCCTAATTCTTAGGCTACCAGACTTGAAGGGCGATATTCGGTTTAATAATCCAACCATAGAATGTAGTTTCGCATACTTGTGTCTATTTTGTAAAACATTTATAAAACTGCATGTATTCTCATCCCAAAAATATTAGATTTTAAAAATGGGACTATAACTCACTTTCACAGATTTTTACTTCTTCAGAAAGTAAGACTTGGCCACTGGTCGATTCACGAACCTATAACAAATATGTACATATATATCAAAGTATGTTCAAAATATAATTACAATATTTTTAATACATTTTGATGTTTTAAGTTTATTAAGTCAGCTGTCCTCGTTAGTAACCTACAACTAGTTGTCCAAAGTTAGATGTACAGAAATAAATTGATATATATTATCTTGAATCAATCCACGACCTAGTGTATACACGTCTCAGGCTAGATCACAACTCAAAGTATATATATTTTTGGAATCAACCTCAACCCTGTATAGCTAACTCCAACATTACTGCATATAGAGTGTCTATGGTTGTTCCAAATAATATATATACATGGGTCGATATTACTGTAAGAGATAGTCATTTCAGTCGAAAGAACGACTTCTAGATGACCATTTTGAAAAACATATTTCCACTTTGAGTTTAACCATGATTTTTGGATATAGTTTCATGTTCATAAGAAAAATCATTTTTCCAGAAGAACAACTTTTAAATCAAAGTTTATCATAGTTTTTAATTAACTAACCCAAAACAGCCCGCGGTGTTACTACGACGGCGTATATCCGGTTTTACGGTGTTTTTCGTGTTTTTCGGTTTTAAATCATTAAGTTATCATATCATATAGATATAGAACATGTGTTTAGTTGATTTTAAAAGTCAAGTTAGAAGGATTAACTTTTGTTTGCGAACAAGTTTAGAATTAACTAAACTATGTTCTAGTGATTTCAAGTTTAAACCTTCGAATAAGGTAGTTTTATATATATAAATTGAATGATGTTATGAACATAATTACTACCTCAAGTTTAGTAGGTAAACCTACTGGAAGTGACAAGAAATGATCTAGCTTCAAAGGATCGTGGATGGCTTGAAAGTTCTTGAAGTAGAATCATGACACGAAAACAAGTTCAAGTAAGATTATCACTCGAATTAAGATAGTTATAGTTATAGGAATTGAATCAAAGTTTGTATATGAGTAATACCTTGATTTATAATGATATCTTACTGTAAACAACAAGGATTTCTTGAGGTTGGATGATCACTTTACAAGATTGGAAGTGAGCTAGTAAACTTGGAAGTATTCTTGATTTTATGAAACTAGAACTTGTAGAATTTATGAAGAACACTTAGAACTTGAAGATAGAACTTGAGAGAGATCAATTAGATGAAGAAAATTGAAGAATGAAAGTATTTATAGGTGTTTTTGGTCGTTGGTATATGGATTAGATATAAAGGATGTGTAATTTTGTTTACATGTAAATAAGTCATGAATGATTACTAATATTTTTGTAATTTTATGAGATATTTCATGCTAGTTGCCAAATGATGGTTCCCACATATGTTAGGTGACTCACATGGGCTGCTAAGAGCTGATCATTGGAGTGTATATACCAATAGTACATACATCTAAAAGCTGTGTATTGTACGAGTACGAATACGGGTGCATACGAGTAGAATTGTTGATAAAACTGAACGAGGATGTAATTGTAAGCATTTTTGTTAAGTAGAAGTATTTTGATAAGTGTCTTGAAGTCTTTCAAAAGTGTATGAATACATATTAAAACACTACATGTATATACATTTTAACTGAGTCGTTAAGTCATCGTTAGTCGTTACATGTAAATGTCGATTTGAAACCTTTAAGTTAACGATCTTGTTAAATGTTGTTAACCCAATGTTTATTATATCTAATGAGATATTAAATTATTATATTATCATAATATTATGATATATTAATATATCTTAATATGATATATATACATTTAAATGTCGTTACAACGATAATCGTTACATATATGTCTCGTCTCGAAATCCTTAAGTTAGTAGTCTTGTTTTTACATATGTAGTTCATTGTTAATATACATAATGACATGTTTACTTATCATTTATCATGATTAAACATAGTGTAACAATATTTTAATATGATTCATATGTAATTAGTAAGACGTTGTTATAACGATAATCGTTATATATATCGTTTCGAGTTTCTTAATTCAATAAACACAATTTTATGTATATAACTCATTGTTAAAATACCTAATGAGATACTTACTTATCATAATATCATGTTAACTATATATATAATCATATATATGTCAACATATAGTTTTTACAAGTTTTAACGTTCGTGAATCACCGGTCAACTTGGGTGGTCAATTGTCTATATGAAACCTATTTCAATTAATCAAGTCTTAACAAGTTTGATTGCTTAACATGTTGAAAATATTTAATCATGTAAATAACAATTTCATTTAATATATATAAACATGGAAAAGTTCGGGTCACTACACTTAAACTAACGAGCGAGTTACAAGTCTTAATCCAATCCCAGCAAGATCTAACTCTAAAAAAATTCCAACGAGACCTAATTCTACCATCAGCATCCATAATCATAAAATTAACATCAAGTTCTTCAATTCTACGTTGAACAATATATCGAAACAAGTCGTAAATACGATTATACTCACAGTTATCAGTAAATTGAAGATAGAGCTTTTGAATTGGCAAATCACCGCGAAGGGTTAGGGTTTGATTGACGGAATTAAAAAACTTATTAACTTGTTGAATTGACCAAAAAAGTTTAGTAGCGAAATGAAGATTTGGGAGAAATGGAAAGAGGTTGTTCCACCTGTTTGATAAAATGCGTGATCGAGTGGCGTCAGCATCAGGAAGTCGAGATTGAACTTGTGTAAGTAATGCGTCGGGTAATTTGTTAAAAAGATCTTCATTTATGATTTCATTGCATCTGTTAGTTGATGAACGTTTAGGTCTTTTGATCATAGCCAATTCAGCTGATTGCAACATTATGGATCGGATTTTGGAAGGTAAACTGGTAAAGTAGATGGATTCGGAAAGGTATTGTTCTCTTTCTGCAATATAGTTAACAGATCGTTAATTGTTTCTTTTTCTGGAATTGTACTGTTATTGAATTGAATTCCATCTAATTGCCAACGTGGGTATCTGACTTGTATTCATGCAATGCCTAAGACCAAATAAGCATGCATATCTACTCCTTTTCTCAACATAAAATTTAAGTTTCTTCTTTTGCCCAACGTGACTAATTGAATTTCCATCAATTTACAAAATATGTCTATTTCTTTACCCTAAATAATGTTGATTCTTTTTTCAATATATTTCAGTTAACCAACGTAATTAATTTTTTGTATACTATATGATTTATTATTCAAACTGAGATAATTATGCAGTAAAGTTATGTGAACCATCTTATTTATAATCCGTATATGTTAATGAGCTAGAGTTGGCAGGCTTAATTCGATCTAAACAACAAATGTTGATAACGTGTTGAACTCTAGCTCTCCGACATAAAATGTCACGAGCTGAACTCAGAGCTAAAAAACTAAGATTCAAAACTAACTGTTCCAGAAATCTAAACGTATTACGGAGTATTAAATTAAATAAAGTATTAAATTAAATAAAACACATATACTTGGCCCAAAATTTTTACATTAAAATTATATAGTTCATTATGCTTTACAGTATTATGGTGTATAACACTTTAAATCATGGTGGTTATATACATAATAAAAAATATATCATCATCTTTTTAGAAAAGCAAGATGAAAAACGAATCATGAAATAATAGAGTAAAAAACTAAGATTCAAAACTAACTGTTCCAGAAATCTAAACGTATTACGGAGTATTAAATTAAATAAAGTATT
This sequence comes from Rutidosis leptorrhynchoides, assembly GCF_046630445.1. Lineage (NCBI taxonomy): Eukaryota > Viridiplantae > Streptophyta > Magnoliopsida > Asterales > Asteraceae > Rutidosis > Rutidosis leptorrhynchoides. The sequence continues at coordinate 175,765,548 of NC_092333.1, forward strand.
AAATTAAATAAAACACATCTACTTGGCCCAAAAACTTTACATTAAATTATGTAGAGTCCATTAATAAACTTACAGCCCATTTATAAAATATCATAGCCTTGTCCTTCTGTAAAAAAAAAGGATAAACAAACAAAGAACAGCCTTTAATCAATGGATTCAAACACCAAGAATGTTAAGAATTCGGAAGGCCTCAACAAGATAAGTGACTGATCATGATCACTAACTCACGAACGACAAACGAATAATTAAAGCATAACAATAAATATACGACACAGAATTTAACGTGGTTATATCTCAACTCCAAAACACGGAGAAAGATTTACTCCACGGGCGCAAATCGGAGATTTTTCACTATTATTTTCGTGCACACAGTATAGGGTTACATAGGGTCCTATTTATAGGGGAACAATAGCTTAGGGAACAAGTAAATAACATTCTGGAAGTTTCCTGGCCGACCTCGCATCGCGATCGTGACCCCATGCATCGCGGTCGCGATCTCCTCCTGGTGCCAGCTTCCTCGTTTCTTCCTTGTTTGTTTAAGCTCATTCACACCTCTACAATCTCCCACTTGAAGGAGACTTTAAACAACCTTCCCCAACCCGTCAACTATGTTATTTTTTCAACTTCCCACAATAACTCCAGATTAGCCGATTACCAACTCATTTTGATACCGCAGGATGAGTCACCCTAATCACGCCGCACTTCACCTGTTAAACTACGAGCAATTAAAGTCTTTCGACACCAAAAAATACCGCTGAGCGATAATCCAATCTCTTAGTTATTAGCTTGGGCCATCTGGATTTCTTTCACCACCATCTTCTAATATGAAGTATGTGACTCTTCAATCATAGGATTCTTCATGAGACTACACTGCCTCACTGATCACTCTAAAGATGTCCAATTCCAAACACACATGTCAATGATCACCCTCGTACAAGATTTCACCGTCTATCTATGATTTTCCTTCCCAGCAATCATAAAATCTAACAAACACCTTCGTAGACTCTTCATCAAGGCTCCAGTGAGAACGCAGTCACAACCTCGAAATCTACTAACTTTTTAACTTTCCTCTTTCTCGCTGGAACACTGACCTCCTCATAGCTATGAATTTCACAAACCCATCTTCTCATCCCATGCACGCTCCCACTGTACAAGTAAGAAATATAACTGCGGCTACCCGAGAAGAAACTTGATTCGTACCACATGTCAGTCGCAAATTTCTTTGCCATCGGAGAGTAAAACAAGTATTCGAAGCCCTAGTGATACCCGGAATCATCACACTAATTTTGAGAACATTGGAGAACAACGTCGCATAATCATCTCCACCACTCTACTAGTAAACTAACTCCCACTAGCTCGATAACTTCTGTCGGTCACCAAGCTCAACCGAGTTCCCGACACCCTCAAAGATCTTAGAAAGCTCAAGTTTTGGGACTTACACGATTATCTGTGCATCGTTCATCACCTAAGACTTCTAATTGATCACCCTCGAAGAAGAACCGCTCCCTTTTGTTGAAACATTAATCAAGACCGGAGCAACTGTCGAACGCGATTTATCCGACTCCTTTCGACAATCGATTTCCTTAGTGACCAGGAACTCTAATCCGCCTGCATATTCTATAATCCTTGAAATATTGACCAAATACCATTGGTCATCCCATTTCCAAACCACAAGCACCAAACTTCCCCGATACTCCCACTATCCACTTTCAATGCGATGCATCTTGTTCGTTACAACAACCGCTCTAACCCACTCATGAGCTTCCATAACAAATCCACATCTTCGAAAACATATCTCGTATCGCTAGAATATTCCGAGACAAAACCATCTCGCGCGCGCGTCATCAAACCCGAAAAATTTCATCCGAAAAAATGCCCAGATTCGCAAAAACATATCTCAAGATCCAACGGTTAGATCGACTTCAAATTTTTACCAACTGTAGATCAGTAAGTCTACTATCAACAACCAAAAATCAAATATGCTATGCAATGGCTTGGAAAACCATGGACATACAGCGACGCTCGAATGGAGCTTTCTAGTATTGGTAGTCGTTGAAGAAACTCCAAGGAAGCTCCATAGTAGTCTAACACCACTTGAATCAAGTACTCCGGTATTGCATGCAAAACTAAAATATAATCAGATCATTTGTAATATGGAGAGCCTAGTTGAAAAATTAGGGTGACATGAATCTACAACAATGATTATGTCATAGCCCTCCATGATGAGAAAGTTTTGGAAGGGAGTGTTATAAAAAAGGTTGTGAAATTAATACACACTAAATCGTATAAATGTATTGGGTTTGTATTATTTTGTTCCTTTCCATCTTCAAGTTTTCGACTCGCTTTAGAAGCAGACTAATTTCAAGGCGACACTAACAAATATAAGTCCTCATCCAATTCTCAAACCTCCCTAGTATCCACAACACCTATGTGAGAACGTCAGTCTGTAAAAGTTGTAACCTTGTGATGAAGAGAACGAACAGTGGTGGTGGTCTTAGTACACTATATAAAGTTAAGTTCTTGCCAACAATCTATACTATTACTTATAGTGTTTGGAAAATTGATATCGGTGAAAAAGTCGTATTTTTACTGATAATGCTAAAAATGAACATATATTTCATAGCATTATTCCTCAAGAAAGACAAGCTTTTAGTTGCAATTGTTCTATTTAAAAGTGATATTCGTTTAAATAATAAAAGGTGAAGAGAAAAGACAGATTCGACGAATTGAAGACGCAAACGACCAAAAAGCTCAAAAGTACAAAATACAATCAAAGAGGTTCCAATTATTGATAAGAAACGTCTCAAAATTGCAAGAGTACAAGATTCAAAACGCAAAGTACAAGATATTAAATTGTACGCAAGGACGTTCGAAAATCCGGAACCGGGACAAGAGTCAACTCTCAACACTCGACGCAACGGACTAAAAATTACAAGTTAACTATGTATATAAATATAATATAATATGTAATTAATTCTTAAAATTAATATATATATTATAATATATTTATAAATCGTCGGCAAACAAAGAGCCAAAGCTGGGTGAGCTGTAATTTAAAACTCCGCGAGTTGCGGAGTTTGAAGGCAAAAAATTACGCGACTCGCGGAGTTCACCTGGACTCAAATTCCTATAAAAGCCAACGCAGTTCGACGAAAAATATATCCAAAAATATCAAACTCTCTATATCTATACGCAAATATTTATATTTATATTTTAATTTTAATTTTAATTTTAATTCTAATAATAAGGGTATGTTAGCGAATGTTGTAAGGGTGTAAGTCGAAATTCTGTCCGTGTAACGCTACGCTATTTTTAATCATTGTAAGTTATGTTCAACCTTTTTAATTTAATGTCTCGTAGCTAAGTTATTATTATGCTTATTTAAAACGAAGTAATCATGATGTTGGGCTAATTACTAAAATTGGGTAATTGGGCTTTGTACCATAATTGGGGTTTGGACAAAAGAACGACACTTGTGAAAATTAGACTATGGGCTATTAATGGGCTTTATATTTGTTTAACTAAATGATAGTTTGTTAATTTTAATATAAAGATTCACAATTGGACGTCCCTATAAATAACCATATACACTCGATCGGATACGATGGGCAGGGTATTTATATGTACGAATAATCGTTCATTTAACCGGACACGGGAATGGATTAATAGTCACTAGAATTATTAAAACAGGGGTGAAATTATGTACAAGGACACTTGGCATAATTGATAATAAAGTATTAAAACCTTGGGTTACACTCAGTCGACATCCTGTTGTAATTATTAAACAAAGTAATAAAACCTTGTTACAGTTTAAGTCCCCAATTAGTTGGAATATTTAAATTCGGGTATAAGGATAATTTGACGAGGATACTCGCACTTTATATTTATGACTGACGGACTGTTATGGACAAAAACTAGACGGACATATTAAATAATCCAGGACAAAGGACAATTAAACCATGGGCATAAAACTAAAATCAACACGCCAAACATCATGATTACAGAAGTTTAAATAAGCATAATTCTTTTATCTCATATTTAATTTCCTTTATTTTATATTTAATTGCACTTCTAATTATCGCACTTTTATTGTTATTGTATTTAATTGCACTTTTAATTATCGTACTTTTTAATTATCGCAAGTTTATTTTATCGCACTTTTATTTATCGCAATTTCATTATCGTTATTTACTTTACGCTTTAAATTAAGTCTTTTATTTATTTAATATTTTACATTTTGTTTTAACTGCAACTAAAGTTTTTAAAATCGACAAACCGGTCATTAAACGGTAAAACCCCCCCTTTATAATAATAATATTACTTATATATATATTTGTATTTTTATAAAATAAAACTAATATAGCGTTAAGCTTTGTTTAAAAGATTTTCCCTGTGGACCGAACCGGACTTACTAAAAACTACACTACTGTACGATTAGGTACACTGCCTATAAGTGTTGTAGCAAAGTTTAAGTATATCCATTCTATAAATAAATAAATATCTTGTGTAAAATTGTATCGTATTTAATAGTATTTCCTTGTAAAATATAAGCTATTTTATATACACCTCGCAGAACATCAAGTATTTTTGGCACCGCTGCCGGGGAACATCTAGCTTAAAAGCCGGAAGCGCAACGCTAATATATATAAAAAAAACAAAAAGATTTTTATTTTTAGTTTACTTTTATAAAAATACGTTTTTATAAAAATACGTTTTATATATTCGAAAATATAAAAAGAAAAACAAAAATATAAATATTTTTAAGAATTTGTTAAATATTTAAGTTTTATAAAGTTTCTTTATTTTTATTTTATAAAAATATAAGTTTTATTTATTTTGTTTTTATTTTAAACATAAAATCAAAAAACCGAAAAAAAAAAACATTTATAAATATAGTTTTAAGAGTTTTATTTATAAAATTATAAAATATTTCTATTTTTATTTTAGGTTTTAAAATATAAGATTTATTAAATTTATATAAATATATTTTATTTAAAACAGAAAAATAAATAAATAAATAAAAATAAAACTGACCTGTTGAATTTAAACCTGCACCTAATCTGAATTTTCGAACCCCGCGACTCGCGGAGTTTTTCAGCTTTGGGCATCGCAACTCGCGGAGCAGCCCTGACACGGTACACAGGAACCCTAAAAGCATTTATTACGGAGTAATTATTATTATTAATTTTTAATTAAACCCTAATTACGGAGTAATTTATATATTTAGTTAAATTAGTTTAATTAAATTATAAAATTAATAATTTTATAGAATAAATAATATAAAAATAATATTTTTATAAAAAATTGTACTTTTTACAACTTTTAGTATATTTTTATATTTTGTCCCTTTTTAATTGTTTTAGCGTAATTTTTTGTATTTTTCGCTCGTATTTAGTTTTAATTCATAGTTTTTGCCATAGTTATTTTTATTTCTAGATTTTTAGGCTTTGTCGTAAAATCCCTTAAGTACTTTTTCTTTAGACTAAGATATAGGTGCTTTAGAATTTTGCGACGCCTTTTTAAGTTTTAGTTCCTTTTTAAGATATTGCCATTTGGGATATAATTTTTCCTGTAAATTTTAATATTTTTAGACACCTTTTACCTATGTATCAATTATCATTCCAATTAGTAATCTCAATTTGCGATTATAATTTTAAGTTAGCGGTAGTAATAAGGTTGGGTTAATCGAGTGTTTTTAAGTTCTATAAGTCATTTTTTTTTATTTTTCGACGCCTTTTATTTTTCAACCCTTTTCTTTTTCGACGCGCTCTTTTTCTTTCTTATTTCTCGCTATTCTAGTTTTTAGGACATAGATTTTTTTTCTACTTCTTATCTATACTTCTTAAAATTACGAAAATTTATTTTAAGTGGTTAAATTGATAGACATCAAAATTTTCTGGTTCGTAGTAATAGTTGGATTTGTACGTGGACCGGGTTATTGGAGTCAAACAGTCCTCAATTATATTGAGACCAAACGAATCCTGCCCCTCTGCTGCATCTTTTGGCTATTCGAAACGTGGGCAAAATCAGAAAAGTCTATTAATTGGATAACTTATATAATTTTTCTTTCCTTTTAAAAACTAATAGGATATTCAGTGAATGCACCGAGCAAGACGTTCACCACCTTTTGTACGTTCACCACCTGTAACTAGATCAAGACATCTAGCAAATATTATCGCCGTTGATTTTCCTTTAGAATCGTCATCCAGTCGACCAAGTACTCCAATTCAAATTTCCGATAATCCATTTTTTGAACCCGACCTCACAATTGAGAATCCGGATAATATTCAGGGACAATTCATAGATCCTGAACCATTAAATTTTCCTCCGGAACCACCAATCATTCAAACAGAGATTGTTGAGGAACGAACCAATAAATCAGAATCCTCTAGTGATTCAGATTCAACAAATTCAATCATGGAAAATCTGGAACCTTTAAGTATGGAAGACCGAATGAGAGCTAAACGCACTGGCCAAGGTCACGCAATTACTCATCCAGACATTAATGCGCCAGATTATGAAATCAAAGGATAAATTCTACATATGGTGACTAATCAATGCCAATTTAGTGGTACGCCGAATGAAGATCCAAACGAACATTTTCGTACCTTTAATAGGATCTGCACACTATTTAAAATAAGAGAAGTTGAGGATGAACAGATATATCTCATGTTATTTCCCTGGACTTTAAAGGGAGAAGCCAAAGATTGGTTGGAATCGTTACCTGAAGGGGCGATTGATACATGGGACGTTTTAGTTGAAAAATTTCTTAAACAATTCTTTCCGGCATCTAAAGCCGTAAGACTTCAAGGAGAAATTATTACGTTCACACAGAAGCCGAATGAAACTCTATATGAGGCGTGGACTAGATTTGGAAAGTTGTTGAGAGGATGTCCGCAACATGGTTTAGACACCTGTCAAATAGTACAAATATTCTACCAAGGATGCGACATCACTACAAGGAAAGACATCGATATAGCAGCTGGTGGTTCTATTATGAAGAAAACCGAAACTGATGCTTATAAAATTATTGATAACACTGCTTCCCACTCACATGAGTGGCACCAAGAAAAAGATATCGTTAGATCATCTAAAGTAGCTAGAGCCGATTCTAGCCATGACTTAGATTCCATTTCCGCAAAGATAGATGCTGTCGAGAGACGAATGGAAAAGATGACTAAGGATATTCACTCAATACGAATTAGTTGTGAGCAGTGTGGAGGACCACATTTGACAAAAGATTGTCTCAGTATTGAATTAACAATGAAACAAAGAGAGAATATTTCATACATAAACCAAAGGCCTGGAAATAATTATCAGAATAATTATCAACCGCCAAGACCGATTTACAATCAAAACTAGAATTATAACCGAAATATTCCATACAACAACCAACAAGGTCCTAGCAATCAACAAGTATCCAATAATACTTACAATCAGCAAAGACCTAATTTTCAAAACAAACCACCACAAACCGATGATAAAAAGCCGAATTTAGAAGATATGATGACAAAGCTAGTTGAAACTCAAACGCAGTTTTTTACATCTCAAAAACAGACGAATGAACAAAATGCTCAAGCATTTAGAAATCAACAAGCTTCTATTCAAAACTTGGAACAAGAAGTAAGTAACCTAGCAAGGTTAATAGGTGAAAGAAAACCGGGAAGTCTACCTAGTGATACAAATGCTAACCCCCGGAATGAAACAGCTAAAGCCATTACCACAAGAAGTGGTACAACACTTAAACCACCTGAAATACCTGTAACTTCTGATGAAATTATTCCTACTTCACAAGAACCACAACCTGAACAAGATAAGGAAAAAGAACCGGTAGTTGAAAAGGTTAATGAAGATAATACAGTTAAGGCTAAACCTTATGTTAAACCATACCAACCACCACTTCCTTACCCGAGTAAAATGAAAAAAGAGAAACTTGAAGCCGAGCAATCCAAATTCTTGGATATGTTTAAACAGATAAATGTAAATCTTCCTTTCATTGATGTGATTTCAGGAATGCCTAGATATGCTAAATTTCTGAAAGATCTAATCTCAAATATAAAGAAAATGGAAGAACTCTCGGCTGTTACTATGAATGCTAATTGTTCAGCAGTGCTGTTGAATAAGATACCAGAAAAATTATCTGATCCAGGAAGTTTCACAATTCCATGTTTTCTGGGTAGTCTTAGTTCAATAGAAGCATTGGCAGACTTAGGTGCTAGTATAAATTTAATGCCGTATTCACTATACACTAAACTAGACCTTGGAGAATTGAAACCAACCAGAATAAGTATACAACTAGCCGATCGATCAATAAAATATTCTAGAGGGATAATGGAGAACATGCTAGTTAAAGTTGGTACTTTAGTATTTCCAGTAGATTTTGTTGTTCTGGACATGGAAGAAGATTCTCAAGTTCCTCTCATATTAGGAAGACCATTCTTAAACACGGCTAAAGCAATGATAGACGTGTTTGGTAAGAAACTGACCCTAAGTATAGAGGACGAGAGTGTTACCTTTTCAGTTGATAGAGCAATGCAACAACCGCAATCTGTAGATGATACATGTTATTATATTCAAACTATAGATTCACATGCAGAATTGTTAGAAGAATTTCCAGAATTACAAGGAACAGGAGAATGTTCTTTAGGAGAAGGTAATGAACCAATTGATGAAGCTGAAATGTTAGCTACACTAATAGCTAATGGATATGAACCAACAACAGAAGAAATTCAAATGCTAAAAGAAGAAGACAGATATCGATATAAATCATCGATAGAAGAACCTCCGAAATTAGAGTTAAAGCCACTTCCAAACCATTTGGAATACGCTTATTTACATGGTGAATCTGAATTACTTGTAATAATATCGTCTTCTCTTACTGAAAATGAAAAATCTCAACTCATTTCTGTGTTGAAAGCTCATAAACCAGCCATTGCATGGAAGATTCATGATATTAAAGGAATAAGTCCTTCGTATTGCACACATAAAATCCTTATGGAAGAAGGTCATAAAACGTATGTGCAACGCCAACGAAGACTAAATCCTAATATGCAAGATGTTGTTAAAAAAGAAATTATTAAACTGCTAGATGCAGGTCTAATTTATCCAATTTTTGATAGTCCATTGGTAAGCCCAGTTCAATGCGTGCCTAAGAAGGGTGGCATGACTGTCATTACAAATGAAAAAAATGAGCTTATTCCTACTAGGACTGTAACAGGATGGCGTGTATGTATTGATTATAGAAAATTAAATGACGCCACCAGAAAAGATCACTTTCCCTTACCTTTCATTGATCAAATGTTGGAAAGGCTAGCCAGAAACAGTTACTATTGTTTTCTAGATGGTTTTTTCGGATATTTTCAAATTCCAATAGCACCCGAAGATCAAGAGAAAACCACATTCACGTGCCCTTATGGTACTTTTGCTTACAAACGCATGCCATTTGGACTTTGTAACACCCCTGCAACCTTTCAAAGGTGTATGATGGCGATTTTTCACGACATGATAGAAGAATGCATGGAAGTTTTCATGGATGACTTTTCAGTCTTCGGTGATACATTTGAATCATGTCTAGTTAATCTGGAACGAATGCTTATTAGATGCGAACAATCAAATCTAGTACTTAATTGGGAGAAATGCCATTTCATGGTTAAAGAAGGCATCGTTCTTGGACATAAAATTTCAAAAGAAGGAATTGAAGTGGATAGAGCTAAAGTAGATGTAATTGCTAAACTTCCACATCCCACCAATGTTAGAGGAGTTAGGAGTTTTCTAGGGCATGCCGGTTTTTACCGACGTTTTATAAAAGATTTTTCTAAAATTGCCACTCCTATGAATAAACTCCTAGAAAAGGATGCTCCATTCATCTTTTCAGATGAATGTATCAAATCTTTTAATATTCTTAAAGAGAAACTTACTAATGCGCCGATCATGATAACACCAAATTGGAATCTACCGTTTGAACTAATGTGCGATGCAAGTGATTTTGCAATGGGAGCCGTTTTAGGACAAAGGATTGAAAAATGATTTCAACCTATATATTATGCTAGTAAGACGTTACAAGGAGCACAAATGAATTACACAACTACTGAAAAAGAACTCCTTGCTATTGTCTTTGCTTTTGACAAATTTCGTTCATATCTCGTTCTAGCAAAAACGGTGGTCTATACCGACCATTCTGCTCTTAGATACCTATTTTCGAAACAAGATGCCAAACCAAGATTAATTCGTTGGATCTTACTCTTACAAGAGTTCGATATTGAAATCCGAGATAAAAGAGGAGCATAAAATCTCGCCGCTGATCATCTTTCTCGTCTTGAAAATCCTGAATTAGAAGTTCTAAATGAATCGGCCATACAAGACAACTTTCCTGATGAATATCTATTGAAGATAGATTATAATGAAATTCCATGGTTTGCAGACTATGCAAACTATTTAGTATGTGGATTCCTTGAAAAAGGATTATCGTACCAAAAATGAAAGAAATTCTTCAGTGATATAAAACACTATTTCTGGGAAGATCCACATCTGTTTAAAAGTTGTCCAGATGAAATAATACGCCGATGTGTATTCGGAGATGAAGCTAGTAAAATTTTAAACCATTATCACACAGGACCAACAGGAGGGCATTATGGGCCTCAACTAACAGCAAGAAAAGTTTATGATGCTGGATTCTATTGGCCTACAATTTACAAAGACGCACACCTTCTTTGCAAATCCTGTGATGCTTGTCAAAGGGCCGGAAAAATAAGTCAACGTGATGAAATGCCACAAAATGTCATTCAAGTATGCGAAGTATTTGACATTTGGGGTATTGACTTTATGGGTCCATTTCCAAAATCTCATAATAATCTCTATATTCTCGTAGCCATTGATTATGTATCTAAATGGGCGGAAGCACAAGCTCTCCTAACTAACGATGCACGAGTTGTAATCAACTTTTTAAAACGTCTTTTTGCAAGGATTGGAACACCGAAAGCTTTAATAAGTGATCGGGGTACTCATTTCTGTAATAATCAACTTGAGAAAGTTCTTAAAAGATATGGAGTAACTCATAAAATCACCACTGCTTATCATCCACAAACAAGTGGACAAGTTGAAAATACCAACCGAGCTTTAAAACGTATTCTAGAGAAAACCGTAGGATCAAATCCGAAGGAATGGTCCATTAAATTGAAGGATGCACTCTGGGCTTTTAGAAAGCCTACAAAACTCCAATTGGAACCACACCTTTTAAACTCGTCTACGGAAAAGCATGTCATCTTCCAGTAGAAATTGAACACAAAGCATTTTGGGCTTTGAAGACATGTAATCTTGATTTACATGAAGCTGGACGTCTACGGTTAAGTCAATTAAACGAATTAGAAGAATTAAGACATGAAGCATACGAAAATTCGTTAATCTATAAAGAAAGAACAAAGAAATGGCATGATAAAAGAATCAGAAGTTCAAAAGAATTCAAAGAAGGAGACAGAGTTCTTCTTTTCAATTCACGATTCAAGCTATTTCCTGGAAAATTGAAATCAAGATGGTCTGGACCATTCATAGTCAAAAGAGTTTTTCCATACGGAACGATAGAATTAATAAATTCAAATGGGATTGAATTTAAGGTTAATGGTCACAGAGTTAAACATTACATAGATAGTCCAATGGAAATCGACAATGAAGTTAATCACAATTTCGATACCACAGCTAACTAAGTGTGGGGAGAATCAAGTCTTTAAAGGATAATATGTATTTCTGTTAGAGTTAGATTGTCTGTTTTCCTGTAGTTCTCGAAAATGGAACCCGAATGGTCTTTCCCTAGCAGACCCTAAAGAACTAGTCTTCTCCCCCCATTCTGAATTTTTATTTTTTTAGGAAATGAAGACTTCCTGTGAACTAAACCATGGTCTAATGCTACACGCTTTGATCACTAAACGTAATAATGACACACTTTCGAGTAAAATAGTATCAGTAATCAGAGAAAGATTGGACGGAGTAAGAAAAGAATCCAGATGCGAAGATAATAAGTTACAATTTGGTAAAGGAAAATCAAAATCCGCAGAGAAAAGAAGAGCACGACACCTTGAAAGATGTCACAAATGCGGAAAATGGTCACATGGAGGTAAATGTTCAAATAATCAAACCTATTCAAACACCGAATTTGTTACTTTATGCAGAGACGGACCGTTTATATGTTTAGAAGAAAAAACACTGAATGCTCGAGGTTACGCTTATGTAGCTATGGAAAACCAATTAAACCGACTATCTTATGAATGGGATAGATCATATAACTAAGAAATATATTTCACAGGTAAGTCTGTACAGTTTTTATTTTTATTTTTATTTTTAACCTTTTGATAATAAACGCTAATTTGTTCGCTATAAAATATTAAATTAGTATTGAATAAAATTAGGTTTGGCGACCGAAATTATTGATATCATTCAAAAATTTATTACATCACTGCAAAATTTAACGTTTATTCTTAAGGTATAAATATCTTTAATCAATCAACCCAAAATATTTCAAAAATTTTTCATGAGTTAAATTAGGTCATGGAACCGAAATTACTTTACCGAAAAGAGGGGCGTATATTTTTGATAATATTTGATTGATTAAAGTGGGATAAAAGCCAAAAAGATTTTTAATTTTATTTTTACCATGTTTTTAAAATTAATATATAAATCTTAAATTAATATTGTGAACTTTGTAAGATCAATATATTTAAGTTTGTCAATATTTGAAAAATTTTAATATTTTTAATATAAGTTTGTATGTATAACAACAAAATTAAATATAAGTTTGGTGTAAATTTATAATATGAATTTTTAATTAAGTTTGGTGTGAATTTAAAATTTTATGCATTTTAAATTTAAGTTTGGTGTGAATTTAAAAACAAAAATTTACTTTATTTCGCTAAGTTAAAAATATGATTTTTAAAATTCGTCGTAAGTTGATGACTAGGTCTTTGAACCGAAATTGCTTTACCCGAGGGAGGGACGAGAACTTTTATTATCATTATTTTTAATCTTATTGACTTAAAGTACGCCAAAAACATTTAAAAAACCCAAAAATCTTAGCTTTTAAAACAATCGCTACAAAAAGACAAATTTTAAAATTTTGTCGAGGGACGGACTAGGACATCGATCCGAAACGACCTCGTCCTAAAACAAAGGAAAACAAAATTTTAAATTTATTTTATATTTGTTTTATAAGTTAAGGCTTATTAAAAAAAATATGGTCGCGACTCGCGGAGTTTGAAGAACACAAACACCGCAAGTCGCGGAGCTTGCAAAATCCAGAAAAAATAAAAAGCTGAACGAACAGATCAGTCCACAAAACCCAACTCAAAAATACTGCGAAAAACACACACAAACACATCACAAAATCGAATTTTTTCACCGAAAATCATCAAATTTTTTACTAAAATCATGTTGAGAAAGATGCTATCAAGGAATTACTCAAGAAAAACGGTAAATTTCTACACCTAAACACCATTTAATCCGAAAATTAGTGTTCTTGAGCAATTTTATACCCAATTCGATTTTGATGCTTTTTAGTGTAATTATGCTTAAATTGCTTGTGTATTATGCTTGTATAACCTAGATTGATGCTATTTAACATGATTAGAATCCTTAAACTTCAAATTTTGAGTAATCTAGGGTTTGTGTTCTTGAGCAATTTGGGGCTTTTTGATATAAACAGGTTATGGCCGATTTTTGTCATGAATTGTTGCTAAATTAAGTAGTGTAACATATTTAGGTAGTTAAATGATCCAAACTTTGAGCCTAAACATGATTTTGAGAATTAAAGTGGACTTTTTCAAGTCTAAAATTCATGAACTTGATTTTTAGGAGATAATGCCATTTGAAACTTGTTTAATTGCTAGTAATGATTATTTTGACAAGTTATTTGAGTTGAATGCTTATGAACATGGCGAACATTTTCGTATATGCTTATTTGAAAAAGTGTAGATTTGATAAATATATGAAAATGAGCTTAAGTTTGATATAAATTGAACATGTCATTGTAATTATTTTGATTGATGATTTTGCTGACACTAATGCATATTTGGATGCACAAAAATTGTGTTTGATGTGTTTTGCAGACTGAAAGGGGTGAATCTTCATCCCAAGCTCGCAATGCTCCTGCTGAGAATGCGGAACAACAGGAGGTGGATAACTACTACAAACAAGATATACCTCATCCAGTTATGACATTTTCTGATATGTACTTGGAAGATTTGCACCCGAACTTGAGATTTGACAGACGTTGGATAGATTATCCAAAATACCAAAGGAGCTTGCATACTCTTCATTCTAAAGCTGTTGAAGTACCTAGGGTAATAGAATGGAAACCCTTAGAAGCTGTAGAATTAGCCGGGCCAATTAGGGAATTACTTACACAGAGGTATGGTAATTCTACTTTTAACGATTGGGTACGTTTATTCAACATGCGTAGACCTGTATATAAAGTATGGTGTGAAGAATTATTATGTAGTATAGAAATAAATGATCGGGTAGTTAGTTTAACCGATCGATCTTTTATTAGATTTTTGTTAGGAGGTTCAATGCGCCACATGTCTTTACTAGACATGGCTCAGGCTTTACGTATATATACGCCTGAGGAGTTAGCGTCTGCCGATTGTAGAGGGTTGATACTAAATGGTAGAAAGATAGACGAAAATTTTGATACGCATGGTGTATGGAGTCAAATGACTAGCCATCACCGATTTAAAGGGGGAAATTACTCTTATTTGGATATAGATAGAGCAGAGTTAAGAGTAATTCATAGGTTTTTAGCTAATTCGATTACACAAAGAGGTAAGAATAAAGAAAAGGTAAATGAACAGGATTTGTTTTACCATATGTGTATTCGAGACCCACAAAGCGCTGTAAGTATACCGTATTGTGTGGGTTATTATTTATCAGCTATGGTTAGGGGGATGAGACCGCACAGTATAATAGGAGGTGGTATATTTATTACACTAATTGCTGAGTATCTCAATGTGGATATAAGTCGGGGGGATTATTAGTCGAAGAACCAGAACCCCGCGATACAATAGGTTTAAATGTATACCATGGTGCTAAAGTTTTGAAGAGACGAAATAATGCCGCAGTACGATATAATGGTAGACATCCACAGGTTGAGAGAAACCAACAGCCAGGTAATGTGGGAGGGGGAAATGAAATGACAGAAATGCAAAGGTTTATAGCTTCACAAGAGTATGAAAATGCTAGACATAGAGCATTTGAAGATTGGCAAGTTCATCAAAACCAAATCATAGCTCATTGCCAACATGTAGGTAGAAACTATATTCCTACTCCATCGCCCGTATTTCTTCCCTGGTCTATAGAGATCCAACCACCGTATCCTACGTATAACCCAGCCGAAGCATTCTATAACACATACGGTTATGCATGGAACCCCTACTGGTATCAGTATCATCCCTAGTCTACTTAGTTTTATTTATTTTATTATTTGTAATGTTGATACATTTAATACTTATGTTAACATTGTAATAGTTTTTATAATTTTCTAACTTTTATTATTAGATTTTAATAATTTTTGAATGTGGGGTAATATACCAAACTTCAAGAATATGTATATATGTTTGCAGTTTATCTTATGTATACAACAGGATAAAACAACGCATTTTCAAAGACTGGCATTAAGTTCAGCAAAAGCAACTAATTTTGATGACAAGATGCAAAATAAATGTGATATAACAACAAGACGGAATGAACAAATGATATGCACCATTTATCATTCAGCAAACAAACACAAATATGTTTGGAAACTTTGGTAAAATTTAATCATTTCTACGCTAATCACCCTCAATAATTTAAATTGTTACTGATTTCTGGCAAATGAGGGCATTGCAAGATCTTAAGTGTGGGAAGGGGGTTAAATTCTTTCGGATTTTTAAAATTTTTACTTTATACACTTGGTTACCATTAAAAATACTAGTAAAGCAGTAGTTGTATTAGAATCTAGTGCTCTCTGATAATAAAGAACAACCCTAGTCTTATATACTGACTACCCAATTCTAGTAAAAATTTTCAAAATTTTCAATTAAATGAACTCAAAATCATGTTTATACATATTTATGAATGATAAAACTAGGTTTTAACACCGAAATTATTGTTACCTCGGAAAGGACATAAATTGAGAAACAAACTAAAATGTTAGAATTCATTTAAAATGGAATAGAGGACAATAAAAAGGAAAATAAAAGCCAAGTGTGGGAAAATTTACCAAGTTATTTTAAACATATGTCACATATTTCTGTAACAAATAATTGAAGATACTTTTGCTTTGGACTAAACTAAACTGTTTTACCCGATGAAAGAAAAGAAGAGATGGATCTACACGATGAATTAATTCCATCATTAAAAGGAAGTAAAGTCTTCCGAAAAAGACACGCGCTTCTTGATTTAGGTCAAGAAGTTGTCGTCCAGACCAGCTGTAGGTTGACGAAAAATCTAGAAAAGTCATCACTAAAATCAGCAGGAAATCCACGGACCTCAGCATAAAACAGGGTCGCCAAGTGGTCAGATTTATCCTAACCATGAGAAGGATTTATCTCGTACAATGGGGGGGCACCGTGCAAATTAGCTTGATAAGACTAATGAATCAGATCCCCAGAAAGGATAATCTCCTTAAAAATTAAAAATCAGCTTTTAAGACTGATATTACTCAATCCTTGAGATTGACCTTAAAGATTGAGAATTCAAACTCATGGAATTCAATGATATCTAAACTCGAGCTTGAACGAGAAAATATTTTGATAAAATTACAAACCGATTTGTTTTCTGAAAACCCTATTTTCAATGCGTTCATTACCATTGAACGTAAAATCCTAGGAATTCACCTGGAATTCATTAGGTCATCTGAACTAAATCGGGTGTCAACCGTAAGAACGGTGGTTGCATAGCATGGTCAAAGACAAGACCTTGTGCCAGACCGAAAAAATTATAAGGGTGAGCTTTACTATTGCTCCTACCAAGGATAGTAATTGCGTCCGACACATTATAGACCATAATTAAAAGCATGTCAGGGGACATTGCCTTAACAGTTGCTTGTTCAACGCTTTCCTTTACAACCGGACGGTAGTTTATTTAAAGGTAATATACGGGAGAAGTGAACTGGACGTGTTGCTTTCCTAATACAAGGTTAGCAAGTGGGTAACACAAAACCACAAGTGTTGAGCTAAAATTTTCAAATCTGAAACCCACACAACCCATAAAAATATTTTGCAAACACCGGTGAAGGGTTATTCCGGAAAACTTATCTAGGGTAAAAAACTAGATTTAATTTTCAAAAGATCAAATGTTTTCATAAAGATCCAATTTCCTTAATGGATCTAAATTTTATAGTCATGTGGGACTGTAAACCATATCGCTACTACCATTGTTTATACCGCCGTATAGAAATCACTGATGTACAAAGTGTGAAGAATAAAGAAGTGATTCTAGTATTTCAAGACTATATTGCTTGAGGACAAGCAACACTCAAGTGTGGGAATATTTGATAATGCTAAAAACGAACATATATTTCATAGCATTATTCCTCAAGAAAGACAAGCTTTTAGTTGCAATTGTTCTATTTAAAAGTGATATTCGTTTAAATAATAAAAGGTGAAGACAAAAGACAGATTCGACGAATTGAAGACGCAAACGACCAAAAA
Source organism: Rutidosis leptorrhynchoides (assembly GCF_046630445.1). NCBI lineage: Eukaryota > Viridiplantae > Streptophyta > Magnoliopsida > Asterales > Asteraceae > Rutidosis > Rutidosis leptorrhynchoides. Next base: position 175,783,220 of record NC_092333.1, read on the forward strand.
GCCCAAAAGTACAAAATACAATCAAAGAGGTTCCAATTATTGATAAGAAACGTCTCAAAATTGCAAGAGTACAAGATTCAAAACGTAAAGTACAAGATATTAAATTGTACGCAAGGACGTTCGAAAATCCGGAACCGGGACCAGAGTCAACTCTCAACACTCGACGCAACGGACTAAAAATTACAAGTTAACTATGTATATAAATATAATATAATATATAATTAATTCTTAAAATTAATATATATATTATAATATATTTATAAATCGTCGGCAAACAAAGAGCCAAAGCTGGGTGAGCTGTAATTTCAAACTCCGCGAGTTGCGGAGTTTGAAGGCAAAAAATTACGCGACTCGCGGAGTTCACCTGGACTCAAATTCCTATAAAAGCCAACGCAGTTCGACGAAAAATATATCCAAAAATATCAATCTCTCTATATCTATACGTAAATATTTATATTTATATTTTAATTTTAATTTTAATTTTAATTCTAATAATAAGGGTATGTTAGCGAATGTTGTAAGGGTGTAATTCGAAATTCTGTCTGTGTAACGCTACGCTATTTTTAATCATTGTAAGTTATGTTCAACCTTTTTAATTTAATGTCTAGTAGCTAAGTTATTATTATGCTTATTTAAAACGAAGTAATCATGATGTTGGGCTAATTACTAAAATTGGGTAATTGGGCTTTGTACCATAATTGGGGTTTGGACAAAAGAACGACACTTGTGGAAATTAGACTAAGGGCTATTAATGGGCTTTATATTTGTTTAACTAAATGATAGTATGTTAATTTTAATATAAAGATTCACAATTGGATGTCCCTATAAATAACCATATACACTCGATCGGATACGATGGGCAGGGTATTTATATGTACGAATAATCGTTCATTTAACCGGACACGGGAATGGATTAATAGTCACTAGAATTATTAAAACAGGGGTGAAATTATGTACAAGGACACTTGGCATAATTGATAATAAAGTATTAAAACCTTGGGTTACACTCAGTCGACATCCTGGTGTAATTATTAAACAAAGTAATAAAACCTTGTTACAGTTTAAGTCCCCAATTAGTTGGAATATTTAACTTCGGGTATAAGGATAATTTGACGAGGATACTCGCACTTTATATTTATGACTGATGGACTGTTATGGACAAAAACCAGACGGACATATTAAATAATCCAGGACAAAGGACAATTAAACCATGGGCATAAAACTAAAATCAACACGTCAAACATCATGATTACGAAAGTTTAAATAAGCATAATTCTTTTATCTCATATTTAATTTCCTTTATTTTATATTTAATTGCACTTCTAATTATCGCACTTTTATTGTTATTGTATTTAATTGCACTTTTAATTATCGTACTTTTTAATTATCGCAAGTTTATTTTATCGCACTTTTATTTATCGTAATTTCATTATCGTTATTTACTTTACGCTTTAAATCAAGTCTTTTATTTATTTAATATTTTACATTTTGTTTTAACTGCAACTAAAGTTTTTAAAATCGACAAACCAGTCATTAAACGGTAAAAACCCCCTTTATAATAATAATATTACATATATATATATTTGTATTTTTATAAAATAAAACTAATATAGCGTTAAGCTTTGTTTAAAAGATTTTCCCTGTGGACCGAACCGGACTTACTAAAAACTACACTACTGTACGATTAGGTACACTGCCTATAAGTGTTGTAGCAAGGTTTAAGTATATCCATTCTATAAATAAATAAATATCTTGTGTAAAATTGTATCGTATTTAATAGTATTTCCTTATAAAATATAAGCTATTTTATATACACCTCGCAGAACATCATTTACCTACAATAATATGCCCAAAAATAATAAAGTTTCAAACTTTATCGAAGAAATAAGCATTTGTTTGCTTTATTTTGTAGATTAAGTAAATATAAAGGCGATGCAAGAAGAATCGAAGATGTGGGCTTAAAACGAATAATCTAGAGCGAAAGCGGTGAAAATCAAGTTACGACATCGAAAACCAAGTTATGGTTTCGAAAACAAGCAAAACAGGCCAAGCCATATGCCCATGGCACACAGTTATGTCACACGGCCTGCCATGGGCCATATAGCCTGCCAAGATCAAGAGAATACGTCCTGGAAGCCTGGCCTGCCAGTGTGCATGATTTAGGCACACGGTCTGCCAGTGCCCCTCACACGCCTGCCAGGGTCTGAAAAATGCCTATTTAAGGAGCTTTGGGCCTTCATTTTCAATTTTACTTTCCAAATACATTACAATATATTATTTAACTTTTAGTTAGTAGCTAGTCTAGCTTTTATTTCAAAGGATACTCCAGATTCAGTGCGACCTCGGGCAAATTTTCGTACACTTTTAATGATTTTATCTGAAACGCCTTTCTTTTTATTTAAACATGTGCTGTTATTATCTATGTTTAAATATGCGTTCCGATACCATGATAGCTTAAATAAATCTGTATGTTGCCATGATAAAAGTTTAGGCTAGCGTAATTATGTTAGTATAGTACGATTATTGTTGTTATGTTGAATATGTAACCCCGATAGGTTTGTATGCAAGAATCTTAAGGTTTGACCAACCTAATTTATGACAAGGACTTGTCCATCCATATGAACTTAGCTACTTCATAGGACTAAGATCCTTGGTTATATCATACCCGAAGCATCTATGAACTCGGTATGACCGGTGTTCCCAAGAGGCATCTAATGCGCTTTTAGGACACGAAACATAGAAATTGAGACATGAATGACCTAGTATTCCTACTAACTGTTCCGAGGAGACCTCTTAGGACCTATTATGACTTATGTAGTGCCTCAAATGTATAACCCACTCCTATTGCATGTTCTTGTTTGATTGTTGCCTTAGGATTAGTCATACTGTATGTTGTAAGTATCTTATAGGTTCTTATAAGTTCTTATCTGTGTAACTATCAGCTTAACATTGTAATACACTATAATGATTAGAATAGTATGATCTCAATAGCACAATGATAAGGTTGTTAGTTTATCCAAATGTTTTGTCAACTTAACTCGACTAATTCCTTCCGTTTATGATTGTGTTCACTCAACGCAACACGTTGTTATTCAGTTTCCTAACAGATAACGAGAGTTAAGATTATAACTTAACCTTCTAACAAAACCTAGTGCTTCACTGAGGATAACCTATGAGGTTTAGACACACTCCAGTTGTGCAACCCTAGTGACATACTTGTCTTGCTCAAAGAGAACCCTGAGAGTCTAGAGACAAGTAGGTTTGTATGATTGGCTCATCCAGTCAGATCTACGCTATCTAATCTCAGCTCTAACTCAAACATAATTACCTTTCCCTAGCCTAAACCTATATCTTGGTCAACATTTCTTTGATGTGCATACTCCAGATATCCCTATATCACCTTTGCTTTTCCGCATTTAGGACTATTAGCTTTAAAAACAACAATCCAGATAATTTAATCAAAGACAATTATACCCTTGATTTTCAATTCGTTAAACAATTTAAAAACACGACCCTATGTCAACTTACGTTTTCCATCTTAGGAAGTAAAAAAGTGGATACCCCGGTACTATAAATATAAATCAGTATGCTCTTACCTGAGGCCCATTATGTCAACCTTGTTACACGGCAAACAAAATCGATTTTTTGAGCGATATCAAGAATCCTCGTGTAAATACTTTTTCAATAAAGTGTTTCGTCCTAATAAATTGTCCTAAGATTACACGAAATATTTATTTTGAATATAACGAAAATTTATACAGAAACGAAGTCGTTTTCCAAAGAAAAACGCTATAGGCAATCAAAGATTGGAGTCAATATAGAAATGAAAGGTTGCATCATCTGACTAAAAGATACCATGAATGGTCACACATTTTGAACAAAAGATGTCCATGAATGATCACACATTTTGGTGAAAAAGTACCATGAATGCTACTCCATTTCATGAAAAGTTGCACAATAAAGGGTTGCGTTTTTGGAAAAAAAAAACACCAACCTACAAACATAACATTTCAATTTAATGACTAGCTAGTTTAAACAAACGTGCACTCCACACGTTTTTCACCAAAATGAAGAAACAACACGGACCGAATAATCTCAGGCTTCCAAAGGATCAATCAACAAGTAACAAATTCAATCCTACACACATTGGAGCCACGAGCGAAGTTCTCTAACTGCAACCGCATCAACCTCAAACGCATCTTATCATCACCTCGATAAGAATTTATTGTAATCATCTCCAAATTGTTCGAGTGTTTCAGAAAATAACTTATAACAGCAAACTGTTCCACATTTATAGCTTCCCGATTACACATTACAATTTCCTTCATATTGAAACGCAAACATGCTGGTGCTTCCTCTCGTGGATCCACGTTATAAGGATATGGAAGTGGTAAAAGTAGTAACCCCTATCGATAAAGAAAAAACGTCCCCCAAATATAAGATAAGAGAGTTTCAACATACAAATCCAAACCCCCGCCAATCCGGTTAAATGAAAACATAAAAGAGGCACAATTGACAATTAAAGTCAATATATAATAAAGAAATTAGAATCTTTAAAAGTTTGTACTGTATGCAACTTAAAAATATCAACATTTTTATTTCTTTTGTCCCAAACTTTCAGTCATTACTACTGAACGTTTTTTGATACATTTTTAATCTTTAGAAGTCAGATACAAATACAGAAATTTGATACATTCTTAAACATTTAACCGTAGTTCAATTGCACTATTTTAGTAGCAGGAACAATTTGAAATTAGAATAATCGAATTAAAGATAGCGAGACAGTTGAAGGACTCAATGTTAATTGTTTTACAGATGAAATGCTGGTAACAAGGCGAGCAACATTTCGAAGTGCATTAACAGAAATACTAATGTGGGCTTCAACAAGAGACGCTGAATTCTTCAAAGAGTAATATGACGGCTTATCATCCACTTGATGCTTATTTTCTTCTTTTTCTAAACCACCTGCAAAGCATCCATGCCCGACAGTAATAACAATTAACCAGCAAAGCTTCCATCAGCAATAAAATATATCAACCAATAATAAGCTTCCATGTCATCCCAAACGCTCTGAAAGAAAACTGATTCCCCACCAACATTGAATTTTGGCTGCGTAACAAGCGTTGCCAGCGTCAAATCTTGCCAGGGTGGAATCTCACGCCTTTTTGAAGCCCCGTAACAAGTGGTCTAATAATTGCAACAAATTCAAATATAGGAAACATTTTTTTTGGCGAAAATATCTATCTATCTATCTATCTATCTATCTATCTATCTATTTATATATAAAACATGTACATATCTAGCACATGTAACCATCTTTTAAAAAGTGTCACGTCATTTTTATTATTGTTTTCATAATTTAATTTCAGAATCAAATAACAAAATAACATAAATATTATAGGTCCATCCGTTTTATTTGGGGATGAGTTTAAAGTGATCAAATTATCATCCCATTGGTTATCCTCTATTTTTAGCCTATATTCTTTCAATTATCACTTAATTTTACCTCAATTTGTATTAGTATAACATTTACATTCTCCAGTTTTTGTTATATTCTATTGTAATTTTCAACTTTTACTTATTAGTCTTTATCTAGTGTAAAGATTAATATGAGGAGCAATATACCATGGTAAGTTTTGAAAAAATGTTGTAGGTTCAAATAGTTTACTTCAAGTCTTGATCTTGTGTAATGATAATGATTAATATAAGGAGCAATAGTGGTAAATTCTTAAAAGCTGTTGTAGTGGTAGGGATGTCAATGGATACCCGATCCAGTGGATATCCATCCGATCCACCCGATTATTCGTGGATATTAACGATCTAAATGAATATGGATATGGATGTGGATAAAAAAAATTCATCCATGGATGAACCCGTTTTCACCCGAAATAACTAAATATATAAATTTATCACTTAAATTAGTATCATTTATGTAGTGATATTTCACTAATTATATTCATATTCATCTTACTTTATATTTTTTCTAAAAATATAACTTTTTCTTATATTTTGTTTTGTTTAAATAATCAAATGTATTTATCGTACTTTGGTGGTTCAAATGTGATTCCATGTAACTAAAAGTAAGCAACTTACATGTCGATATCTTTACACGTTTAATAGGTTATCTATTGAATATTTGTTATATAGATTAGTAAAATGTGACTTTCGGTCGCATAAACTATTAAAAATATTACTTTTGATCGTATAGAGTGAACCACCGCTTATAATTGTTAAAAATAAAATAAATTTAAACGGATATGGATAATTATCCATTAACCCGCTTCACCCGACGGATATGGATATGGATGGATGAAAAGTAAAAAAAATAAATGGATATGAATATGGATACGGCCTAACCCGATCCAGATCCGATCCATTGCCATCCCTAGTTGTAGGTTCAAATACTTTTATCCATATCGGAGGGATCACTAGTTATACATATATTTAATTGTGGTAAATGGTGTCAACCTATGATTGGTTGACACCATGCATTAATAGTAACTTTTTTTTTTTTTTTTCAAAACATGATTTGCCCAACACCCCCAAACCACTAGCCCAACACCATCCGGATCCCCTGACCCGCTCCACCTACCCGACCCGAATACCCGCTACTGTAGCTGCTATTGTAGCTACAGTACCTTTTTTTTTCGACTGGAAATGAGAAAAATGGATCTAGCTTCAAAGGATCCTTGGATGGCTTGAAAGTTCTTGAAGCAGAATCATGACACGAAAACAGTTCAAGTAAGATTTTCACTCGAAATAAGATTGTTATAGTTGTAGAAATTGAATCAAAGTTTGAATATGAATATTACCTTGAATTAGAAAGATAACCTACTGTAAATAACAAAGGTTCCTTGATCTTCGATGATTACTTGGAATGGATTCGAAAGCTTGGAAGTAGACTTGCAAACTTGGAAGTATTCTTGATTTTTATGAAACTATACTTATGGAATTTATGAAGAACACTTAGAACTTGAAGATGGAACTTGAGAGAGATCAATTATATGAAGAAAATTAAAGAATGAAAGTGTTTGTAGGTGTTTTTAGTCATTGGTATATGGATTAGATATAAAGGATATGTAATTTTATTTTCATGTAAATCAGTCATGAATGATTACTAATATTTTTGTAATTTTATGAGATATTTCATGCTAGTTTCCAAATGATGGTTCCCAAATGTGTTAGGTGACTCACATGGGCTGCTAAGAGTTGATCATTGGAGTGTATATACTAATAGTACATACATCTAAAAGCTGTGTATTGTACGAGTACGAATACGGGTGCATACGAGTACAATTATTGATGAAACTGAACGAGGATGTAATTGTAAAAATTTTTGTTAAGTAGAAGTACTTTGATATGTGTCTTGAAGTCTTTCAAAAGTGTAAAAATACATATCAAAACACAACATGTATATACATTCTAATGGAGTCGTTAAGTCTTCGTTAGTCGTTACATGTAAGTGTTGTTTTGAAACCTTTAAGTTAACGATCTCAATTAATGTTGTTAACCCAATGTTTATTATATCAAATGAGATGTTAAATTATTATGTTATCATGATATTATGATGTATGAATATCTCTTAATATGATATGTACATTAAAATATCGTTACAACGATAATCGTTACATATAAGTCTCGTTTCGTAATTCTTGAGTTAGTAGTCTTGTTTTTATATATGTAGTTCATTGTTAACACACTTAATGATATATTTAAATATCATTTTATCATGTTAAATATAGTGTATCAATATCTTAATATGATACATATGTATTTAGTAGACGTTATCATAACGATAATCGTTATATATATCATTTCGAGTTTCTTAACTTAGTAATCTCATTTCTTATTTATATCACACATTGTTAATATACTTAGTGAGATACTTACTCATCATAATCTTATGTCAACCATATATATATATGTCTATATATACCACAACATGTAGTTTTTACAAATTTGTAACGTTCGTGAATCACCGGTCAACTTGGGTAATCAATTGTCTATATGAAACTTATTTCATTTAATCAAGTCTTAACAAGTTTGATTGCTTAACACGTTGGAAACATTTAGTCATGTAAATATCAATCTCAATTAATATATATAAACATGGAAAAGTTTGAGTCACTACAAAGCATGCATAAACATATATACTCGAGCACTAGACATGGATACACCATTAATATATAAAAGATAAAAATATAAATGCTTACGTATCAATATTATGATTCAATATTGCCGGAAAGTACGTAGACATAACAGAGATGATAAACACTAGGTTTGATTTGCAAACAATACCCATAACCTCCATAGCTATAACCCATAGTTTCCTTAGCTCTATCCCTTTTGAAAACCCATTTTGAAATAACCCGAACAGCACTTCGTCGTGGTATTTTATGTGTAGTAATAATACTATTAATAATATTAATACTCTTAATAATAATAATATAATTGATAATAATAATAATAATAATAATAATAATAATAATAATAATAATAATAATAATAATATATAATACAGAGTAATATAGAGATGGAGAGATTTGTGAATCAATAAACAGAATTTGGTCGAATTTATAGTGGTTGGCCTGTCCAGGGTTGCCATGCGATCGCATGGCTTCCTAGGCCATATCCCATGCGATCGCATGTGATGATTTTACAGCTCACATATGTTTTTGTACACTAGTTCGTCGACATAATAAAATAATATATAATATATATAATTTATATTAATTAATTATATTAATTAATTATATATTATATTATATTCTCGTGCATAGTTGATTTGTAATTTTTATTCCGATAAGTCGTACGTCATCACTCAACTTATGTCCCGGTTCTGGTTTTCCGAACGTTGTTTCGTACGCTTAGAAAACTAGTACTTTTCGTTACGCGATGTGTACCTTTATCAAAAATTAAACTTAATCATTGATAAACTATGTCACTCGAAGGATTTTTTTACTGTAGCAAATAGTGATTTTCGAAAACACTGTAGCTTTTCGGGTACTGTAGCAATTCGAAAATACTGTAGCAAATTAGTGTTTTACTAGTTCATCTTAAACGTTTTAGTTAACTTATCTAAATATCAATTGAATCAATAATCGAATGTTACTATCGTATACTAAATAACTTGAAATCATATATATATATATATATATATATATATATATATATATATATATATATATATATATATATATATATATATATATTTATTTATTTATTTATTTATTTATTTACACATTAAGTTATATATATTGTTCGTGAATCTTCGAGAACAGTCAAAGAATAATTGATTACATGAATATAGTTCCAAAACTTGAGACTCAACATTACAGACTTTGCTTATCGTGTCAAAAACATTAAATCATTTAAAGATAAAGTTTAAATTTGGTCAGAAATTTTCGGGTCGTCACAAAACTGATTAATATTTTCCAAAACAAAAGTATTTTTAATTATTTGTACAAAAATATGTGATATATGTTCTAAATAACTTGGTAAATTTTTCCCACACTTGACTTTTATTTTTCTTTCTTTGCCTTTTTATTCTCCTCTATTCCATTTTAAATGAATTCAAGCATTTTGGGTTGTTTCTCAATTTATGTCCTTTCCGAGGTAACAATAATTTCAGTGTTAACACCTAGTTTTATCGTTCATAAATATGTATAAACATGATTTTGAATTCATTTATTTGAAATTTTTTTAAAAATTTTACTAGAATTGGGTAGTCAGTATATAAGACTAGGGCTGTTCTTTATTATCAGAGAGCACTAGATTCTAATACAACTGCTGCATTACTAGTATTTTTAATGGTAACCAAGTGTTTAAATTAAAATTTTAAAACCCGAAGAAATTTAACCCCTTCCCACACTTAAGATCTTGCAATGCCCTCATTTGTAAGAAATTAGTAACAATTTAAATTATTGAGGGTGATTAGCGTAAAAAGATGATTAAATTTTACCAAAGTTTTCAAACATATTGTTGTTTATGTTGAATGATAAATGGTGCACATCATTTGTTCATTCCGTCTGTTGTTACATCACACTTGTTTTTCGTTTTGTCGTCAAAATTAATAGCTTTTGCTGAACTTAATGTCAGTCTTTGAAAATACGCTGTTTTACCCTGTTGTGTAGATGAGATAACATACATACAATACAAATATAAACATGCATGGTAATTTGAAATGGGACTTAATATCCCACTTTCAAATTACAAAAATGAAATATTAGTACAAAATAATAAACATATTAAACATTACATAAAAGTATCACAATGTTAAATGTTTAGCATAAATAGATAAAAATAATAAAAGAGAAGACATCACCAATGGAACACTATTGATTTGTATAGGAGTTCCAGTTCATATCATTGTTCGAGTTCCATGATTAGTGATAGGTGTTCTGGTAGGCTTGATTGGGGTCGTACAAGTCATAGGGTGGTGGCATGTCGGGCTGATGTGGTGGATCGTAAGCAGGCCGAGTTGGGATGTAGTTATTTGGTACCTAATATGATAGCTGGCTCATGATTTTGTGCTGATGAACTTGCCAGCTATCGTGTTGGCATCGCCTGGAAGTCTCATACTCATTTGCGGCTTGCCACTGCTCATACCGACGATGCCTAGCCTCGTTAGTCATTTTTACCTCATCTATACGCTGGAAAACATTAGTAGCACTATCCCTAATGACATCCCTAATGTCATCCGCTTCCTCCATCTCATCATCCGAACCCCTCTCTACCTGTGGATGGCGGCCCTGATATGGTATTGCCTGATTTCGTCTCCTAGTCAATACCTTTGCACCTTGATAGACTTGCAAACCAAAAGTCTCGTCTTGTTCCCTAACCACCATCATTGGACCCCCTTGTTCCCTATCTACACCTAAATACTCTCCAATGAGAGTAACAAAAATACTTTCTCCTATTATTCCCCCGTCCTGTATACCTTCCACCATTTTGGACAAATAAAAACTAACACAGTAAGGGATATTAACAAAGCCTCTATTGTCTCGAATGCACTTAAGGTAAAATAAATCATGTAAGGTCATTTTCTCCTTGTTGTTACCTCTTTGTGTAATCGAGTTTGCTAAGAATCTATGTATTATACGAAGCTCAGCTTTATTAATATATAAATAGAAGTGTCTTCCTCCCCGCGTAAACACATTAAAATTTGACATACACCTCCAGATGGCGTTAGCGTCAAAATTTCTATCTACCCACTCACCATGATAAATCAAATTTGTACAATTAGGTGATAGTAATTCAGCGGGAGTGTAAATCTATAAAGCCCTTGCCATGTCCAGCATGGACATCCTGTACATCCTAAGGCCAAGTAAAAATCTAAGAAAACTCTTATCATCTAACCTATCTACATCCTTATTAAAAGTTATAGTACTCATTAGCTCAACACACCACTCTTTATTTACAGGCCTACGAGTGGTAAATAAACATTCCCAATCGGAAAAAGAAGAGCTGCCATACCTTTGGATTAGATGCTGCCTAACTGGGTTAGCTAGGTGGACCCTTTCCAAAGGCTCTCAATCTATTACCCTTGGTACTTCTACATTTTTGGTCCAAAGCTTAAATTTGTTACTTTGGTACGTCGGGTAATCTCTCCAACTTCTATCAAATCTTAAATTGGGATGCAACTGTTCTTTATGAATTGTTGGGTGTTCTATTATATGGTGAACAGGAAATACTACGTAGGTAATAAAAAATTGTGGTTCTAGTTCATAGTATTGCACATGTTGATCATAATGTTGTTGTTGTTCAGGTTGTTGTTCCAGTTCGTGATATTGCATCTCTGACTATGGTTCCGGATCAGGTTGCCTAGACGATGATGCACCGTCTGTATCTGTATTTTTCTACAAAACACATTAAACACAAAATTTGTGCATCCAAATATGCATTAGTGTTAGCAAAATAACAAATTAAAACAATTACAATAACATGTTTAATCTATATTAAACTTATACTCATTTTCATATTTTTATCAATTCTACACATTTTCACATAATCATATATGAAAATGTTTACAAAGTTCATAAGCTTTTATCTCAAATAACATGTTAAAATAATCATTACTAGTAATTAAACAAGTTTCAAATGGCATTTGTATCAAATTAATCAAGTTCATGAATTTTAGACTTAAAAAGTCTACTTTAATTCTCAAAAATCATGTTTAGGATCAATGTTTGGATCATTTAGCAACCTAAATATGTTACACTACTTAATTTAGCAATAATTCATTACAAAAATCATAACCTGTTTATATCAAAAAGCCCCAAATTGCTAAAGAACACAAACCCTAGATTTCTAAAAATTTTGAAGTTTAAGGCTTCAAATCATGTTAAATAACATCAATCTAGGTTATGCATGCATAATATACTAATAATTTAACTCTAATTACACTAGAAATTAACTAAATCAAATTAGGTAAAAATTAGTTCAAGAACACTAAAATTAGAATTTAAAGAGTTTTAGGGGTGAAATCTTTACCTTCCTGCCTCCCCATCTGAAAATAGGCATGATTATAGCGGATTATTGCAAGAAATTTTGAGTAATTTGGTTGAAAAATGATGATTTTTTTGAGAGGGTTTTGTGTGTATTTGCGTATGTTTGTGTGTGTGATGTGTGGGTACAGAAGCAGTCGACTGGAACTTAACAATCTGTCCAGCTTTTTGATACAATGCGATCGCATGGCTTTGCTGTGTAAACAGGGTCCTATTTTTTTTTTTGTTTTTTTTATAAAAACCTTTGACTAATAAAACAAAAATTAAATTAATTAAAATTTTGTTTCTTTTAAGAATGAGGGCGTTTCGGTACGTCGACCTAGTTCGTCTCTCGACAAAATTTTAAAATTTGTCATTTTAAAGCGCTGTTTTAAAAGCAAAGATTTTTGGATTTTTTTTAATGTTTTTGGCATACTTTAAATTAATAAAATTAAAACAATGATAACAAAATATCTCGTCCCGCCCTTGGGTAAAGCAATTTCGGTTCAACGACCTAGTCTTCAACTCACGACGAATTTTAGGTATCAAATTTTTAACTTAATGAAATAAAGTAAATTTTGTTTTTAAATTCACACCAAACTTAAATTTAAAATGCATAAAATTAAAAATTCATAATAATATCATTAATATTTTTATACATTAAATTTACAAACTTATATTAAAAATATTAATTTTTAAAATATTTAAAAAACTTAAATATATTGGTTTTAAAAATTTACAATAATAATTTAATATTAATTTAAAAACAATGTAAAAATTAAAATTAAAAATCTTTTTGGTCTTTTATCTCACTTTAATCAATCAAATATTATCAAAAATATACGCCCCTTGTGTCAACCCGGAAATTTCTGACCAAATTTAAACTTTAATCTTTATATATTCCCGACACGATAAGCAAAGTTTGTAAGTTGAATCTCAAGAATTGAAAACTGTGTTCATACATTCATTTAACCTTGACCAAATTACAATGATTTACGAACCATTATTTAATTGGATATGAATATGTATAGGTATATGTATATATAACAGTTTGAGAATGATAACAAAATATTAAACGTATAATACTTTATATGAACGTATTTGTTTCAATATGATTAGCGATGGAATTAGAAGATAATATCAAATGATTGATTTATCAGATACCTTGAATTATGATTACGAGTCTCTATTGAGAGGTCCACTTTGATTTAGAAAACCTTTCCTTTTTAATGGTATCCGGAATATCTGGTAAAAGTGATTTACAAAAGTGTCATTAGCGAGAGTTAGTCAAAAGTTAGTAATCATTTCTGTTTAAAATTCAAAAATGTACTTTACTTGATTAACTCGCGTCCCTCGATAAATCAACTCTTTAGTTTTCATATTAAAAATATTATTTGGTAAAATAACTACCATTATTTAAAACAAGTAAATTATATAAAACAAACTTTGAAATGTAATTGGTTTTGAAAGACTAAATATTATATCATTAGATAAATATTTCAAACATATATATATATATATTGTACAAATTTTCAATTTTAAATAAAAATATATACATATTTTTAACTTAGTCATAAAACGTCATGATTTAAAATAAAATATTTTGACAAACAACGAGTCACTGATTTATAAAAGCAAATGACCACAACACTCAACTATATAAGTTACATTTTTTATAAAGTAATTTGTTGATGAGAAAGTCAAATTTTTAATAAGGGTACACGTCGCGTAACGTAAAAGGCTAGTTTTCTAAACGTACGAAAGTGCGTTCGAAAAACTGAAAGTGGTACATGAGTTGAGTGACAACGTACGAGTCATTTGAACAAAAATTACATTTTTACTACGCACGTAAATATAATATAATATTTAATTAATTCTAAAGATTAAATATATTAAATATTAAATAATATATAAACTTATATGTAATATGTAATACGAGTAGTGTCAGTAGATTTAATTGGTTGATCATGGTGTGTTAGGTGAGGCCAAGTCTATTTAATCGAGCGTTTTAGTTTTCCGTGATTCATTTTCATCAAACATTACTCCGTATCGTTTACTTATTTATTTTATTTATTTATTAATTTTATTATTAAGATATTATTATGATATTATTATTAGTAGTATTAGGAGCGATAATATTATGTATTAAACATAAAATACTACGACGAGGTTCTGCCCGCGTGAGTTCAAATTGAGTTTTTCGAGTAGGATAGGGCTAAGGAAATTATGGGTTATAGCTATGGAGGTGATGGGTATGATTCATGGGTGTTGTTTGTAGTGACCCGAACTTTTCCGAACCTTTCTATGATTATATGTTTAATGAAAACTATATTTACATGATTAAATGTATCCAATATGTTAAGCAATCAAACTTGTTAAGACTTGGTTAACTGAAATGGAAATTTTGTAAACGTCTGATTACCCAGTTTGACCAATGATTCACGAACGCTATAAGTTGTATGACATGATGATACATAAATGAATAAATATATATGTTTAACATGATATAATGATCATCAAGTATCTCATTAAAAATAGTAACAATAAGTTATATACTTAAAAAGAAGACTATTGACGTATAAAACTCGAAACGATACATATAACGATTATCGTTATAACCACGTCTTACTAAATATATATGAAGCATATTAATACATTGTTATATTATATATAACATGATAATATGATAATTAAATATATCATTAAGTGTATTAACGATGAACTACATAAGTAAAAACAAGACTACTAACTTAAGGATTTCGAAACGAGACATATATGTAACGATTATCGTTGTAACGACATTTAAATGTATATATCATATTAAGATATATTAATATATCATAATATCATGATAATATAATAATTTAAAATCTCATTTGATATTATAAACTTTGGGTTAACAACATTTAACAAGATCGTTAACCTAAAGGTCTCAAAACAACACTTACATGTAACGACTAACGATGACTTAACGACTCAGTTAAAATGTATATACATGTAGTGTTTTAATATGTATTCATACACTTTTGAAAGACTTCAAGATACTTATCAAAATACTTCTACTTAACAAAAATGCTTACAATTACATCCCCGTTCAGTTTCATCAACAAATCTACTCGTATGCACCCGTATTCGTACTCGTACAATACAAAGCTTTTAGATGTATGTACTATTGGTATATACACTCCAATAATCAGCTCTTAGCAGCTCATGTGAGTCACCTAACACATGTGGGAACCATCATTTGACAACTAGCATGAAATATCTCATAAAATTACAAAAATATGAGTAATCATTCATGACTTATTTACATGAAAACAAAACTACATATCCTTTATATCTAATCCATACACCAACGACCAAAAACATCTACAAACACTTTCATTCTTCAATTTTATTCATCTAATTGATCTCTCTCAAGTTCTATCTTCAAGTTCTAAGTGTTCTTCATAAATTCCAAAAGTTCTAGTTTCATAAAATCAAGAATACTTCCAAGATTGCAAGTTTACTTCCAAGTTTTCTAAATCCATTCCAAGTAATCATCCAAGATCAAGAAACCTTTGTTACTTACAGTAGGTTATCTTTCTAATACAAGGTAATAATCATATTCAAACTTTAATTCAATTTCTATAACTATAACAATCTTATTTCGAGTGGAAATCTTACTTGAAATTGTTTTCGTATCATGATTCTGCTTCAAGAACTTTCAAGCCATCCAAGGATCCTTTGATGCTAGATCCATTTTTCTCATTTCCAGTAGGTTTATCCAAGGAACTTGAGGTAGTAATGATGTTCATAACATCATTCGATTCATACATAAAAAGCTGTCTTATTCAACGTTATAAACTTGTAATCACTAGAACATAGTTTAGTTAATTCTAAACTTGTTTGCAAATAAAGTTAATCCTTCTAACTAGACTTTTAAAATAAACTAAACACATGTTCTATATCTATATGATATGCTAACTTAATGATTTAAAACCTGGAAACACGAAAAACACCGTAAAATCGGATTTACGCCGTCGTAGTAACACTGCGGGCTGTTTTGGGTTAGTTAATTAAAAACTATGATAAACTTTGATTTAAAAGTTGTTATTCTGGGAAAATGATTTTTATTATGAACATGAAACTATATCCAAAAATTATGGTTAAACTCAAAGTGGAAGTATGTTTTCTAAAATGGTCATCTAGACGTCGTTCTTTCGACTGAAATGACTACCTTTACAAAAATGACTTGTAACTTATTTTTCTGACTATAAACCTATACTTTTTCTATTTATATTCATAAAATAGAGTTCAATATGAAACCATAGCAATTTGATTCACTCAAAACGGATTTAAAATGAAGAAGTTATGGGTAAAACAAGATTGGATAATTTTTCTCTTTTTAGCTACGTGAAAATTGGTAACAAATCTATTCCAACCATAACTTAATCAACTTGTATTGTATATTATGTAATCTTGAGATACCATAGACACGTATACAATGTTTTGACCTATCATGTCGACACATCTATATATATTTCGGAACAACCATAGACACTCTATATGTGAATGTTGGAGTTAGCTATACAGGGTTGAGGTTGATTCCAAAATATATATAGTTTGAGTTGTGATCAATACTGAGATACGTATACACTGGGTCGTGGATTGATTCAAGATAATATATATCGATTTATTTCTGTACATCTAACTGTGGACAACTAGTTGTAGGTTACTAACGAGGACAGCTGACTTAATGAACTTAAAACATCAAAATGTATTAAAAGTGTTGTAAATATATTTGGAATATACTTTGATATATATGTACATGTACATATTTGTTATAGGTTCGTGAATCAACCAGTGGCCAAGTCTTACTTCCCGACGAAGTAAAAATATGTGAAAGTGAGTTATAGTCCCACTTTTAAAATCTAATATTTTTGGGATGAGAATACATGCAGGTTTTATAAATGATTTACAAAATAGACACAAGTACGTGAAACTACATTCTATGGTTGAATTATCGAAATCGAATATGCCCCTTTTTATTAAGTCTGGTAATCTAAGAATTAGGGAACAGACACCCTAATTGACGCGAATCCTAAAGATAGATCTATTGGGCCTAACAAACCCCATCCAAAGTACCGGATGCTTTAGTACTTCGAAATTTATATCATATCCGAAGGGTGTCCCGGAATGATGGGGATATTCTTATATATGCATCTTGTTAATGTCGGTTACCAGGTGTTCACCATATGAATGAATTTTATCTCTATGTATGGGATGTATATTGAAATATGAAATCTTGTGGTCTATTGTTACGATTTGATATATATAGGTTAAACCTATAACTCACCAACATTTTTGTTGACGTTAAAAGCATGTTTATTCTCAGGTGAATATTAAGAGCTTCCGCTGTTGTATACTAAAATAAGGACAAGATTTGGAGTCCATGTTTGTATGATATTATGTAAAAACTGCATTCAAGAAACATATGTCGATGTAATATATTTCTATTGTAAACCATTATGTAATGGTCGTGTGTAAACAGTATATTTTAGATTATCATTATTTGATAATCTACGTAATGCTTTTGAAACCTTTATTGATAAAATAAAGGTTATGGTTGTTTTAAAAATGAATGCAGTCTTTGAAAAACGTCTCATATAGAGGTCAAAACCTCGCAACGAAATCAATTAATATGGAACGTTTATAATCAATATGAACGGGACATTTCAGTTGGTATCCGAGCGTTGGTCTTAGAGAACCAGAATCTTGCATTAGTGTGTCTTATCGAGTTTGTTAGGATGCATTAGTGAGTCTGGACTTCGACCGTGTTTACTTGAAAAATGATTGCTTAACAAATTTTGTTGGAAACTATATATTTTTAACATGTGAATATTATGTGATATATTAATCTCTTAACGTGTTTGATATTATGTGATAGATGTCTACCTCTAGAACAAGTCCCATTTACTCACCTAATAATAATGAAGAGTCAAATGTAAATTGGAATGATTCGTGGACTGATTCACAAGTTCCCGAAGAGGAACCGGAAGAAGAGTCAAAACCGAAAGAAGAATCGGAACCGGAAGAAGAATCGGAACCGGAAGAAGAAATAGAACCAGTGGGGGAAATAATAAAATGGTTAAGTAGAAGAAAATCCTCAACCAACCGACCATAGTTAATTATGGTCAAGTATTGGGAGGATTACCAATTCTCTGATGAATCGGATCCCGACAAGGATTCCGATGATGTTATAGAAATTACCCCAAAACAATTTAATAAGGCAAAAGAGAACAATAAGAGAAAGGGCATAAAAATAGAGAAATTTGATTCCAAACTCGATGAACTTTATATGTATCGTCAACACCCGTATTTCTTAAGTTGTGACAATAACCCGGGAACCTCTAAACCACCAGGTTTTTCTAAACCAATGTGGAAAACGACGGCTCGTATTAGGGGAACATCATATATCCCTAGAAACTTGGTAAGACGAACCAAAAATGAAGAAGAAGAAACGAGCGAGTCGGAATAAGATAGTTGTATTCGTGTGGTGTAATATATGTAATATAGTGTGCTTATGCTTTATGATATATGTAAAAATTGCTTGTATTAATAAGTATTTTTTTATGAATCTAACTCTTGTCTATTTTACAGTATAAAAACACAAAATGGATAGACAACCCAAAATTTTAAGAGACCTACCCGGAGACATGATTGATGAAATCTTGTCTAGAGTCGGTTAGAATTCTTTGGCACAACTATTTACGGCGAAATCAGTTTGTAAGACATTCGAAGAACGTTCCAAGAATGTCTTAGTTTATAAGAGACTTTCGTTTGAAAGATGGAGGATATCACATTGGGAAACCCATAAGTTACGATGTGTTTACTTTGACGCATATATTGCGGGGAACCCAAATGCTATTTTACGCAACGGGTTAAGAAATTATTTTGACTCAATGTATCCGAATATAGGACTTCATGATTTAGAAAAAGCGGCTAACATGCAACATAAAGAAGCATGTTATGCTTACGGGTTAGTAATGTTCGCTTCTCACCAAAGTGAGAACAAGAACATCGGGCTACAACTATTAAACAAAACGTTCCCACAAGTGACGGAGTCGGTAATTGGGGTAAGAAATGAGGTTTTTAGATTGTTACAGGATTTTTGGACATTACGTAACCCTCGTCCCTTTGACGGCGTTACAATACACTGTCTTATCAACGGCCATAACGGTTATGTTCCACAAGACCAAGGATGGGAAGTAGTCCTAGTAAAACCGGAATGCATGACTTGTTTCTGGACGTATGAATTACGTGTCTTTATTGCCTTTGCTGAACGACTTGTGTACTAGCTAGAATTATCTTCACAACTATCTTGTATCAAAGTTATTGTGTGCTATATTTCATGTTATATGTAAAATAAGCGGTATTGTAAGTTTGTAAAATATTGTGTAAAAGTTTGAACGCGAAATATTATTATAATCAGTTTTTCATATAGAATTGTAGTAGTTGAATTGTATATTAGCTACTAAGTATGAACTTAACGGGTAGGTACTACCCGAATTTAAACTTATAAAACGCTAATATGAAGAAAAAGCTTTTATAAATGAGTTCATAATATGCTACGAGATACTATTGACTACTCTTAATATTCTGTATGATTAACTTGTTTCATTTGACTATTTTGAAGGAAATGGCACCAACTACTCGACACACCTTGAATATGAGCGAAGAGGAATTTCGTGCCTTTCTTGCTTCAAACATAGCAGCAGTACAAGCTGCGCTACATACCAACAATAACCTTGGATATAGCAGTACAGGAAATCATGTAGGATGCACCTACAAAGAATTCACTGCCTGCAAACCTTTGGAATTTGATGGAACCGAAGGACCGATCGGATTGAAACGGTGGACCGAGAAGGTCGAATCGGTGTTTGCCATAAGTAAGTGTACTGAAGAGGACAAAGTGAAGTACGCTACGCATACCTTCACAGGTACTGCGTTAACATGGTGGAATACCTATCTAGAGCAAGTGGGCAAGATGATGCTTACGCACTACCGTGGTCAGCATTCAAGCACTTGATGAACGAGAAGTACCGTCCCAGAACCGAGGTCAATAAGCTCAAGACAGAACTTAGAGGGTTACGAACCCAAGGATTTGATATTACCACGTACGAAAGACGATTCACAGAATTGTGCCTATTGTGTCTGGGAGCGTTCGAAGATGAGGAAGAGAAGATCGACGCGTTTGTGAAAAGATTACCGGAAAGAATCCAAGAAGATATAAGTTCACACGAGCCCCCCTCCATACAACAGGCATGTAGAATGGCTCACAAACTAGTGAACCGGATTGAGGAAAGAATTAAAGAACAGACGGCTGAAGAGGCCAATGTGAAGCAAGTCAAAAGAAAGTGGGAGGAAAACGGTGATAAGAATCACCAATACAACAACAACAGCAATTACAATAATAATCGCAACAATTATCCCAACAATCGCAATATCAATCGCAACTACAACAAACGGCCCAACAACAACAACAACAACAATAACAACAACAACAACAACAACAGCAACTACAACAATCATCCCAACAACAATAACAACCGCAACAACAACAACAACAATCAGAAGCAGCTATGCCAAAGGTGTGAAAAGTATCACTCGGGGTTCTGCACCAAATTTTGCAACAAGTGTAAAAGAAATAGTCATAGCGCGGCGAAGTGTGAGGTCTACGGACCAGGGGTTAACAGAACGAAAGGAACAAATGGTGTCGGAACGAGTAATGGCGGAGCAAGTAGTGTCGGAGCAAGTTATGCCAATGTAGTTTGTTATAAATGTGGAAAACCGGGCCACATTATTAGAAATTGCCCGAACCAGGAGAACACGAATGGACAAGGCCGCGAAAGAGTTTTCAATATTAATGCGGCAGAGGCACAGGAAGACCCGGAGCTTGTTACGGGTACGTTTCTTAATGACAATAAATCTGCTTACGTTTTATTTGATTCGGGTGCGGATAGAAGCTATATGAGTAGAGATTTTTGTGCTAAATTAAGTTGTCCATTGACGCCGTTGGATAGTAAATTTTTACTCGAATTAGCAAACGGTAAATTAATTTCAGCAGATAATATATGCCGGAATCGAGAAATTAAACTGGGTAGCGAAATATTTAAGATTGATTTGATACCAGTAGAGTTAGGGAGTTTTGATGTAATAGTTGGCATGGACTGGCTGAAGAAGGTGAAAGCAGAGATCGTATGTTATAAAAATGCAATTCGCATTGTACGAGAAGTAGGAGAACCCTTAATGGTGTACGGAGAAAAGGGCAACATGAAGCTACATCTTATTAGTAATTTGAAGGCACAAAAACTAATAAGAAAAGGTTGCTATGCTGTTCTAGCACACGTCAAGAAAGTACAAACTGAAGAAAAGAGCATCAATGATGTTCCCATCGCAAAAGAATTTCCCGATGTATTTCCGAAAGAATTACCGGAACTACCTCCACATCGATCTGTTGAATTTCAAATAGATCTTGTACCGGGAGCTGCACCAATAGCTCGTGCTCCATACAGACTCACACCTAGCGAAATGAAGGAACTTCAGAGCCAATTACAAGAACTTTTAGAGCGTGGTTTCATTCGACCAAGCACATCACCATGGGGAGCTCCTGTTTTGTTTGTCAAGAAGAAGGATGGTACATTTAGGTTGTGTATTGACTACAGAGAGTTGAACAAACTTACCATCAAAAACCGTTATCCACTGCCGAGAATTGACGACTTATTTGATCAACTACAAGGCTCGTCGGTTTATTCGAAGATCGATTTACGTTCTGGATATCATCAAATGCGAGTAAAAGAGGATGATATTCCAAAAACTGCTTTTAGGACGCGTTATGGTCATTACGAGTTTATGGTTATGCCGTTTGGATTGACTAACGCACCAGCTGTGTTCATGGACCTTATGAACCGAGTGTGTGGGCCATATCTTGACAAGTTTGTCATTGTTTTCATCGATGACATACTTATTTACTCAAAGAATGATCAAGAGCACGAAGAACATTTGAGAAAAGTGCTAGAAGTATTGAGGAAAGAAAAACTGTACGCTAAGTTTTCAAAGTGTGCATTTTGGTTGGAAGAAGTTCAATTCCTCGGTCACATAGTGAACAAAGAAGGTATCCAGGTAGACCCGGCAAAGATCAAAACCGTTGAAAAGTGGGAAACCCCGAAAACTCCGAAACACATACGTCAGTTTTTAGGACTAGCGGGTTACTACTGAAGGTTCATCCAAGACTTTTCCAGAATAGCAAAACCCTTGACTGCATTAACGCATAAAGGGAAGAAACTTGAATGGAGGGATGAACAAGAGAAGGCGTTTCAATTATTGAAGAAAAAGTTAACTACGGCACCTATATTGTCATTGCCTGAAGGGAATGATGATTTTGTGATTTATTGTGACGCATCAAAGCAAGGTCTCGGTTGTGTATTAATGCAACGGATGAAGGTGATTGCTTATGCGTCTAGACAATTGAAGATTCACGAGCAAAATTATACGACGCACGATTTGGAATTAGGCGCGGTTGTTTTTGCATTAAAGACTTGGAGGCACTACTTATATGGGGTCAAAAGTATTATATATACCGACCACAAAAGTCTTCAACACATATTTAATCAGAAACAACTGAATATGAGGCAGCGTAGGTGGATTGAATTGTTGAATGATTACGACTTTAAGATTCGTTACCACCCGGGGAAGGCAAATGTGGTAGCCGACGCCTTGAGCAGAAAGGACAGAGAACCCATTCGAGTAAAATCTATGAATATAATGATTCACACTAACCTTACTACTCAAATAAAGGAGGCGCAACAACGAGTTTTAAAAGAAAGAAATTTAAAGGATGAAATACCCAAAGGATCAGAGAAGCATCTTAATATTCGGGAAGACGGAACCCGGTATAGGGCTGTAAGAATTTGGGTACCAAAATTTGGAGATATGAGAGAAATGGTACTTAGAGAAGCTCATAAAACCAGATACTCAATACATCCTGCAACGGGGAAGATGTACAAGGATCTTAAGAAACATTTTTGGTGGCCAGGTATGAAAGCCGATGTTGCTAAATATGTAGGAGAATGTTTGACGTGTTCTAAGGTCAAAGCTGAACATCAGAAACCATCAGGTCTACTACAACAACCTGAAATCCTGGAATGGAAATGGGAAAACATTACCATGGATTTCATTACTAAATTGCCAAGGACTGCAAGTGGTTATGATACTATTTGGGTAATAGTTGATCGTCTCACCAAGTCAGCACACTTCCTGCCAATAAGAGAAGATGACAAGATGGAGAAGTTAGCACAACTGTATTTAAAGGAAGTCATCTCCAGACATGGAATACCAATCTCTATTATCTCTGATAGGGATGGCAGATTTATTTCAAGATTCTGGCAGACATTACAGCAAGCATTGGGAACTCGTCTAGACATGAGTACTACCTATCATCCACAAACTGATGGGCAGAGTGAAAGGACGATAAAAACGCTTGAAGACATGCTACGAGCTTGTGTTATTGATTTCGGAAATAGTTGGGATCGACATCTACCGTTAGCAGAATTTTCCTACAACAATAGCTACCATTCAAGCATTGAGATGGCGCCGTTTGAAGCACTTTATGGTAGAAAGTGCAGGTCTCCAATTTGTTGGAGTGAAGTGGGGGATAGACAGATTACGGGTCCGGAGATAATACAAGAAACTACCGAGAAAATCATCCAAATTCAACAAAGATTGAAAACCGCCCAGAGTCGACAAAAGAGCTACGCGGACAGTAAAAGAAAAGATATAGAGTTTGAAATTGGAGAAATGGTCATTCTTAAGGTTTCACCTTGGAAAGGCGTTGTTCGATTTGGTAAACGGGGGAAACTAAATCCAAGGTATATTGGACCATTCAAGATTATTAATCGTGTCGGACCGCTAGCTTACCGACTTGAGTTACCTCAACAACTCGCGGCTGTACATAACACTTTCCACGTCTCGAATTTGAAGAAATGTTTTGCTAAAGAAGATCTCACTATTCCGTTGGACGAAATCCAAATCAATGAAAAACTTCAATTCATTGAAGAACCCGTTGAAATAATGGATCGTGAGGTTAAGAGACTTAAACAAAACAAGATACCGATTATTAAGGTTCGATGGAATGCTCGTAGAGGACCCAAGTTCACCTGGGAACGAGAAGATCAGATGAAGAAGAAGTACCCGCACTTATTTCCAGAAGATGAGCCAACACCTCCAATCGCTTAAAATTTCAGGACGAAATTTATTTAACGGGTAGGTACTGTAGTGACCCGAACTTTTCCGAACCTTTCTATGATTATATGTTTAATGAAAACTATATTTACATGATTAAATGTTTCCAACATGTTAAGCAATCAAACTTGTTAAGACTTGGTTAATTGAAACGGAAATTTTGTAAACGTCTGATTACCCAGTTTGACCAATGATTCACGAACGCTATAAGTTGTATATGACATGATGATACATAAATGAATAAATATATATGTTTAACATGATATAATGATCATCAAGTATCTCATTAAAAATAGTAACAATAAGTTATATACTTAAAAAGGAGACTATTGACGTATAAAACTCGAAACGATACATATAACGATTATCATTATAACCACGTCTTACTAAATATATATGAAGCATATTAATAAATTGTTATATTATATATAACATGATAATTAAATATACCATTAAGTGTATTAACAATGAACTACATAAGTAAAAACAAGACTACTAACTTAAGGATTTCGAAACGAGACATATATGTAACGATTATCGTTGTAACGACATTTAAATGTATATATCATATTAAGATATATTAATATATCATAATATCATGATAATATAATAATTTAAAATCTCATTTGATATTATAAACTTTGGGTTAACAACATTTAACAAGATCGTTAACCTAAAGGTCTCAAAACAACACTTACATGTAACGACTAACGATGACTTAACGACTCAGTTAAAATGTATATACATGTAGTGTTTTAATATGTATTCATAAACTTTTGAAAGACTTCAAGACACTAATCAAAATACTTCTACTTAACAAAAATGCTTACAATTATATCCTCGTTCAGTTTCATCAACAAATCTACTCGTATGCAGCGGTATTCGTACTCGTACAATACACAGCTTTTAGATGTATGTACTATTGGTATATACACTCCAATGATTAGCTCTTAGC
The DNA here is from genome assembly GCF_046630445.1 of Rutidosis leptorrhynchoides. NCBI lineage: Eukaryota > Viridiplantae > Streptophyta > Magnoliopsida > Asterales > Asteraceae > Rutidosis > Rutidosis leptorrhynchoides. Next base: position 175,808,942 of record NC_092333.1, read on the forward strand.
AGCCCATGTGAGTCACCTAACACATGTGGGAACCATCATTTGGCAACTAGCATGAAATATCTCATAAAATTACAAAAATATGAGTAATCATTCATGACTTATTTACATGAAAACAAAACTACATATCCTTTATATCTAATCCATACACCAACGACCAAAAACACCTAAAAACAGTTTCATTCTTCAATTTTCTTCATCTAATTAATATCTCTCAAGTTATATCTTCAAGTTCTAAGTGTTCTTCATAAATTCCAAAAGTTCTAGTTTCATAAAATCAAGAATACTTCCAAGATTGCAAGTTTACTTCCAAGTTTTCTAAATCCATTCCAAGTAATCATCCAAGATCAAGAAACCTTTGTTACTTACAGTAGGTTATCTTTCTAATACAAGTTAATAATCATATTCAAACTTTAATTCAATTTCTATAACTATAACAATCTTATTTCGAGTGGAAATCTTACTTGAAATTGTTTTCGTGTCATGATTCTGCTTCAAGAACTTTCAAGCCATCCAAGGATCCTTTGATGCTAGATCCATTTTTCTCATTTCCAGTAGGTTTATCTAAGGAACTTGAGGTAGTAATGATGTTCATAACATCATTCGATTCATACATAAAAAGCTGTCTTATTTAACGTTATAAACTTGTAATCACTAGAACATAGTTTAGTTAATTCTAAACTTGTTTGCAAACAAAGTTAATCCTTCTAACTAGACTTTTAAAATAAACTAAACACATGTTCTATATCTATATGATATGCTAACTTAATGATTTAAAACCTGGAAACACGAAAAACACCGTAAAATCGGATTTACGCCGTCGTAGTAACACTGCGGGCTGTTTTGGGTTAGTTAATTAAAAACTATGATAAACTTTGATTTAAAAGTTGTTATTCTGGGAAAAAGATTTTTATTATGAACATGAAACTATATCCAAAAATTATGGTTAAACTCAAAGTGGAAGTATGTTTTCTAAAATGGTCATCTAGAATTCGTTCTTTCGACTGAAATGACTACCTTTACAAAAATGACTTGTAACTTATTTTTCTGACTATAAACCTATACTTTTTCTATTTAGATTCATAAAATAGAGTTCAATATGAAACCATAGCAATTTGATTCACTCAAAACGGATTTAAAATGAAGAAGTTATGGGTAAAAAAAAATTGGATAATTTTTCTCTTTTTAGCTACGTGAAAATTGGTAACAAATCTATTCCAACCATAACTTAATCAACTTGTATTGTATATTATGTAATCTTGAGATACCATAGACACGTATACAATGTTTCGACCTATCATGTCGACACATCTATATATATTTCGGAACAACCATAGACACTCTATATGTGAATGTTGGAGTTAGCTATACAGGGTTGAGGTTGATTCCAAAATATATATAGTTTGAGTTGTGATCAATACTGAGATACGTATACACTGGGTCGTGGATTGATTCAAGATAATATATATCGATTTATTTCTGTATATCTAACTGTGGACAACTAGTTGTAGGTTACTAACGAAGACAGCTGACTTAATAAACTTAAAACATCAAAATGTATTAAAAGTGTTGTAAATATATTTGGAATATACTTTGATATATATGTACATATTTGTTATAGGTTCGTGAATCGACCAGTGGCCAAGTCTAACTTCCTGACGTAGTAAAAATCTGTGAAAGTGAGTTATAGTCCCACTTTTAAAATCTGATATTTTTGGGATGAGAAAACATGTAGGTTTTATAAATGATTTACAAAATAGACACAAGTACGTGAAACTACATTCTATGGTTGAATTATCGAAATTGAATATGCCCCTTTTTATTAAGTCTGGTAATCTAAGAATTAGGAAACAGACACCCTAATTGACGCGAATCCTAAAGATAGATCTATTGGGCCTAAAAAACCCCATCCAAAGTACCGGATGCTTTAGTACTTTGAAATTTATATCATATCCGAAGGGTGTCCCGGAATGATGGGGATATTCTTATATATGCATCTTGTTAATGTCGGTTACCAGGTGTTCACCATATGAATGAATTTTATCTCTATGTATGGGATGTATATTGAAATATGAAATCTTGTGGTCTATTGTTACGATTTGATATATATAGGTTAAACCTATAACTCACCAACATTTTTGTTGACGTTTAAAGCATGTTTATTCTCAGGTGAATATTAAGAGCTTCCGCTGTTGCATACTAAAATAAGGACAAGATTTGGAGTCCATGTTTGTATGATATTATGTAAAAACTGCATTCAAGAAACATATGTCGATGTAATATATTTCTATTGTAAACCATTATGTAATGGTCGTGTGTAAATAGTATATATTAGATTATCATTATTTGATAATCTACGTAATGCTTTTGAAACCTTTATTGATAAAATAGGTTATGGTTGTTTTAAAAATGAATGCAGTCTTTGAAAAACGTCTCATATAGAGGTCAAAACCTCGCAACGAAATCAATTAATATGGAACGTTTATAATCAATATGAACATGACATTTCATTGTTCGTGAGGTCAATCTAGTGTTTGTCATCTCCGTTGCGTCTACGTACTTTCTTGCAATATTGAATCTCAATATTGATACGTAAGCACTCATAATTAAATTTTTACATATTGATAGTGTATCCCTGACTAGTGCTCGAGTATATAGGATTGTGCATGCTTGTACTTTTGATATTGCCATTAGATAGGATGTGTTGAATCTTGAACGAGTTACATATGTGGTTGAGATAAGGTATAAGATATGCATGTCGTTGGAAAGCTAGCGAAAAATTAAGAACTTTTCATTTAGATATCGAATGGTTTCGATGAACGGATTAGAAGTTATAGTCAATTAAATCTTTGTATTATTAGTAAAAATGATTATTACTATCGTCGTTACTATCGTCGTTATAACTTTTATCTAATTATTATTATTATTATTATTATTATTATTATTATTATTATTATTATTATTATTATTATTATTATTATTATTATTATTATTATTATTATTATTATTATTATTATTATTATTATCATTATTATTATCTTTATCAACAAAAATTGTTAACATTAAAAATTGTTATTTTTATTATTATTACTATCGTATTTATATATAAAATTATAATTAGTATTATTATTATTATTATTATTATTATTATTATTATTATTATTATTATCATTAAAATAGTTATTAGTATTATCCTTATCATAATATTTATTATTATTAGTATTATTATAATTAAAAACTAATATTAGTAACACTTAATTATTATAATTACTATTATTGTTATTTAAATGAACACGATATAAAAGACGATTTAAAAACTATTAACAAAAATTAATTAGGAAATAATGAGTATGAGTATCATGATGAAATTTAAATATCGTAAGATATTGATTTAGATAAAATTATCATTTTTCATTATTTTTATCACTATTATTATTAAAAGTACTATTAATATTAAAACTATCATTTTTACAAAATTATTATTTTATATCATTGTTAATATAAAATTTCATTATTTTTATTATCATAATATCATTTTGAGTAAATATAAAAATTGATATTTTTATCAAATAGAATAATAATAATTATTATTACGAAATAATACAACTTTTACTTATTATTACTATCAATGTTATTTTATCAAATAAATATGTAATACAAATAATATAAATTACCTTAATAAAACCTATCATAATATTTTTATGACATTAAATGAACTTTATAAATTTTATTACTTAAGATATATGAAAGTATATTTTTATTATAATAAATGAATTATATTATTTACTCTAATAAAATCTTTTAAAAAATATTTATAAATATAAAACGACGATATTTAAACTAGATAATAATCATGTATAAATTTTGGAAATCATTTTGAGTCAAATTGACTTTTGTTGACTTTTGCATATTAGTCTCGAGCATTAGGATTGTGGTACACTATGACCTGACCTAAATTATTAGACAAATATTGACCAACATATAAAAATATATAATTAATATAGGTTCGTGAATCCGAGGCCAACCTTGCACTTGTTCAATGACGTTATATGTATTTTTACTACAAAATACAATAGGTGAGTTTCATTTGCCTTTTTACCCTTTATATTTTTGGGCTGAGAATACATGCGAAATTTTTATAAATGTTTTACGAAATAGACACAAGTAATTGAAACTACATTATATGGTTGAATGATCGAAGCCGAATATGCCCCTTTTAGCTTGGTAGCCTAAGAATTAGGGAACAGACCTCCTAATTGACGCGAATCCTAAAGATAGGTCTATCGGGCCCAACAAGCCCCATTCTGGAATTTGGAGTGCTTTAGTACTTCAATTTTATCATGTCCGATGGGCGTCCCGGAATGATGGGGATATTCTATATGCATCTTGTTAATGTCGGTTACCAGGTGTTCAATCCATATGAATGATTTTTGTCTCTATACATGAGACGTATATTATGAGAACTGGAAATAAAATTCTTGTGGTCTATTAAAATGATGAAAATGAATGATTATGATAAACTAATGAACTCACCAACCTTTTAGTTGACACTTTAAAGCAGGTTTATTCTCAGGTGTTAAAGAAATCTTCCGCTGTGCATTTGCTCATTTTAAGGATATTACTTGGAGTCATTCATGGCATATTTCAAAAGACATTGCATTCAAGTCATTGAGTTCAGTAGAGATTATTATTAAGTAAATGATAGATTAGGTCATTTATAGTTGGACATTATGAAATGGTATGCATGCCTGTTAATTTTCGATGTAAAGAGAGTTTATCTTTTAAAAACGAATGCAATGTCTGAAAAATGTATCATATAGAGGTCAAATACCTCGCGATGTAATCAACTATTGAGAATCGTTTATAATGTATATGAACGGGTCTTTTCAGTTGGTATCAGAGCGGTGGTCTTAGTGAACCAGGTCTGCATTAGTGTGTCTAACTGATAAGTCGTTAGGATGCATTAGTGAGTCTGGACTTCGACCGTGTCTGCATGCCAAAAGTTTTGCTTATCATTTTTAGTCGAAAATCATTCAGCTTATCATCCTTAGGAAATTACCTGCTTATCATTATTAGTCTAGACACGTCTTGCTACATTAATTGCATGAGTAGTGTATAGACAAAATTCATATCATAGCGTATCTGCTAAATCATATCTTATCGTATCTGTTACTTTAAACTTTGCCTGACATATCCCGCAAATTCCTCCGTAATCTACGAAATCTTTTGATCTCTATATATAGATATCCTATGTAAATAGAATACCACCCGATAGCCGGAAAATCATTTTTTATCGAAAAATCCTTTATCCAATCGTACGAAATGGAATTTGTCATCAGTTCAAGTAACTCGGATTTCGAAATGAAATCTCACTCAAGCTCCGAAAGCAGTGTGACCGGAATGGATCAACCAATCAGTCATCACCTATTCTGAATGAATTAGGGATAGGTTTGTAGCCTCCTCAATCATTGGAAACAAGAAGAAGGTGATCCTTTCCATCCACTACATTGCCCTCTTGGCGAAGAACCTGAAGCACTTACCGGCGAACCTGTTCGAGACACCATTTTCTCTCTCATTTCCAGGGTATCTCGTCACGATTATATACTACATCAAATTCTAGATTTTATTTATCCACTCGTCTGAACCGACAATCACCCCGGTGTAATAGAAGAAGTCAACGAGCTTCGCGCTCCGGTAGTGGCTTTGGAGAATATGGTGCAGAGATTACAAACACCAGCAGCAGCACCAGCAGCATAACCAGCACCACCATCATCAACGCCAACAGTACCATTACCACCTTCAACCACAACCGCGTCGTAAACCTCAACTTCACAATCTGTCCCACGAGCATCAACATCATACGCACCATAGATACCAAGGAGTACCAACAACAATAACGGACGAAATATTAATTCATAACTTTATTGGAGAAACATTCCGCGGCGATTATATAATCTCTAAAGTCTTAGAGATTATCTAATCTAGCCCTAACCATAAATCAGTTAAGCGAACCAAAATGATAGAAGAAAGGGTAGAAACCCTGACAAAAATGGTGTGTGATTAACAAGTTAAACTTGTTTTACCAACAGCATCAACAGTACCGTCAACGTCACCAGCATCGTCAGTACAGTCAACATCAGAATCAACAACACCTATAACATCCCAAACTCCGTCAGTTCAAGAATCACTGGGGACATCATTATGAATCAATAACGCGTATATTGTATCAACAAGTTATGAAGAATTAACTCATTCCCTCTGAAGAAATTATATATATTTTATATATATATATTTTGAAATAAAAATAAATCTTTCTGTGCTAAGCTATTGTGTGTGAATCTTAACTACTCGGTTAATTCATATTACAAATATGCAATAATGTACGTCCCTCGCCCGCGACTTAACCATCGTTAACTACAATCTCTGTCTCAATTCAACAAATTCCAAATCCTAATAAATCAAGTATATATTTGATTTTACACATCATCATTGATGTAACCGAAACTTTTCAGATAACATCATTCGTACTTTGCGAAGTTCACAAGAATTCAACGAAAACCAACATCACATCTCAACAAATAACGAAGTATTGATTCATAATTTCAATATTATTGAAGAAATACTTATGTAATCTCTAAAGCCTTCAAGGGATTATTCAATTATAGTTCCAACCATAAATCGAATGAGTTTAATTTAGTATTAACTCATTAAAATCTATGTTACATCTGAGGAGAATATATACATATATATTTTCATAAAGACTGTAATAAAAATTCGTATGTACAAAATATTAATTGTGAATTTTTTTTAACGGGTAGGTAATACCCGATATATATATATATATATATATATATATATATATATATATATATATATATATATATATATATATATATATATATATATATATATATATCGGGTATTACCTACCCGTTAAAAAAAATTCACAATTAATATTTTGTATATATATATATATATATATTCACAATTAATATGTTACATTCTTCGAATCAGATTAAGCAAATTATCAACTATACTTCCTACTTTCACAATAATATACATTCTTTCATAGAAATCAAAACAACCATACTCATTCAAACCCAATTACATATTCTAATTTTGAAATCTCAGAATTCAATTCGAGATATAACCGGTACCATCACTTTTAGATTCCTACATCTTTCAAAGCTATACTTTGACTTCAGAACTGTGTTAGAACATCAAATGTATACAAATGATTACAATCTGTGTTCAAACCCTTCGAAAATCTCTGAAGACACTTTAAATAATGAGCAATCGAGATGGTGATCCAACCACATTTTACCTACAGTTATGTACTTAAAAAGCTCTCAAAACCAAAGTCATAATTCAACACATATCTGTATCAGATCTTTTGACATTTATTAGCAAAAATAACCTTGTAATTCCTTTAAAAAGTAGCAAATTATATCACAGCTCCAGCAAGACAACTTCAATTTTTCATTCGGAGTAGCCTTATCATAATTTTGATATATGTGATTACCCTTTTGTTACCGGAGAACCTTTCATATTTCACCACATTAGCAATAAACTTACCAACAACTTCACTAATCTTGGGCATTCCGAAGAATCATTATATTTATCGAAACCTTATCATTTACTCATTCGCATCTTGTAACGAGAATTATTATACGAATCATCGGGAATTAGCAATCAGTATTTTGAAATCTCGCAGCATGTCTACGCCAATAGTTATATATAACGTCTATCTCCTGGACTTACATACTTGAATGTGAAGTTCTGAAAAACGCCCTGAACTGCGGAATAGTTCTCGAAATGTTGATGAAGCAACAAAAACTATAAAACGACCTTAACAGTAAAAAGTTTGATGATGATGAATAGTATGCTGGCAAAGCGCAGAAAAAGAGAAGTTTTGGAACTGGAAAACGGATTGAGCAAAGTATGAAGGAGGCTGTAGACAAATCACAAAGACTAAACATGCCTTCAAAGAATCCAAATGATTCAGTATCTACTGAAGTCATTAACGAATACCTTGCTCCTGACTCTAAACCCCTGCAAACAATACCTTTCATCATCCTCTGATATTAGAAATCCCGAGATATCATCGTATCTTTCATTATAACTATCCTCTATATTTCTGAAGATATTTCCATAACTATTCTTATCTGAAATCTTTAATCTCATCGCGCTATCTATATTACATCATAAAAGAAACTATTTTAGTTTCTAAATTCTAAAACTTTCAAGTTTAAAATAGGAATATTTTTGGAATGATGTTGAGAACTGAAGCATGAGTTAGTATAATATAATGACACTTGATCAACGTGATTATATTACAGTAATTCATGCTGAGTTTCTAAATGGAATGTGATGATTCACAGATCATAACGTCATCATGTGCCATGTTACACGACTCTTATATTCTATTTAATCTCTAAAATATCAAGAAAATATTTCTTGATGATTCGGTCTTTTCCAGGGTATTCTGGTAATTTAACAAATCAAGATCTTGCCATTACCATTTCCTTCTTAGAACATTAACAATGTTCATTCCGAAATTTGTATCTGCGAATTCTGGACCATTACAAGCGGTGCTTAATCGCAAGAAGAAGAAACGAAAGGACAAAACTCCAAAATAGAAATTGGGGTATAAATCGCAGCAAATAAAAGAGAGCATTAACTGTGGATGACAATGATTATAGAAGATAAAAGCAGAGACTTTGAAATATAAGGAAAGATATAAAGCTCAATGGCAAACCAGAAATTATAAACCATATATATCGATGCGTATGGCAATATAAAGACATGGGAGAACTAAAAACACTATAAAACCAAGTGTATAGTAGAAGTAAATAGATTTTTTCGGTAGCAGATGAAAAAGAAGAATGACAGATATGAAGGTAAGGAGGATATCAAGAATCAGAATTGGATGGAGCATATTGACAAATACTTTAAAGTATGAGCTGAGGGAGAAAGAAGAGAAGGTGTGAGTTGTAAGAAAACGAAGGGAGTGGATTTATAGTAAAATATCTGACATAGCAATCAAAATGGATGATCGCATTTAAAGCGGATCCTAATTTCCTTAATCAAATCCTATTACGAAGATTTTCTCCAAATCTCTTGAACTTGGAAATCAATCCTATCTACGTCAAAAGATATGATGAATCTATACCTACTCATTTCACTCTTTTGGTAATAGCTTCACTCGTACACTTCACAAAATCAAATGGTTTTATCCATATTACTCATTGATGATAAAACCCTAATCTTCAGCTTATATGCATCATGAAAACATACTTATTGTCAGCCATGACCATCCCAATCAAATTTTCGGACGAAATTTCTTTAACGGGTAGGTACTGTGATAACCCGGAAATTTCTGACCAAATTTAAACTTTAATCTTTATATATTCCCGACACGATAAGCAAAGTTTGTAAGTTGAATCTCAAGAATTGTAAACTGTGTTCATACATTCATTTAACCTCGACCAAATTACGACGATTCACGAACCATTATTTAATTGGATATGAATATGTATAGGTATATGTATATATAACAGTTTGAGAATGATAACAAAATATTAAACGTATAATACTTTATATGAACGTATTTGTTTCAATATGATTAGCGATGGAATTAGAAGATAATATCAAATGATTGATTTATCAGATACCTTGAATTATGATTACGAGTCTCTATTGAGAGGTCCACTTTGATTTAGAAAACCTTTCCTTTTTAACGGTATCCGGAATATCTGGTAAAAGTGATTTACAAAAGTGTCATTAGCGAGAGTTAGTCAAAAGTTAGTAATCATTTCTGTTTAAAATTCAAAAATGTACTTTACTTGATTAACTCGCATCCCTCGATAAATCAACTCTTTAGTTTTCATATTAAAAATATTATTTGGTAAAATAACTACCATTATTTAAAACAAGTAAATTATATAAAACAAACTTTGAAATGTAATTGGTTTTGAAAGACTAAATATTATATCATTAGATAAATATTTCAAACATATATATATTGTACAAATTTTCAATTTTAAATAAAAATATATACATATTTTTAACTTAGTCATAAAATGTCCTGATTTAAAATAAAATATTTTGACAAATAACGAGTCACTGATTTATAAAAGCAAATGACCACAACACTCAACTATATAAGTTACATTTTTTATAAAGTAATTTGTTGATGAGAAAGTCAAATTTTTAATAAGGGTACACGTCGCGTAACGTAAAAGGCTAGTTATCTAAACGTACGAAAGTGCGTTCGAAAAATCGAAAGTGATACATGAGTTGAGTGACAACGTACGAGTCATTTGAACAAAAATTACATTTTTACTACGCACGTAAATATAATATAATATTTAATTAATTCTAAAGATTAAATATATTAAATATTAAATAATATATAAACTTATATGTAATATGTAATACGAGTAGTGTCGGTAGATTTAATTGGTTGATCATGGTGTGTTAGGTGAGGCCAAGTCTATTTAATCGAGCGTTTTAGTTTTCTGTGATTCACTTTCATCAAACATTACTCCGTATCGTTTACTTATTTATTTTATTTATTTATTAATTTTATTATTAAGAGATTATTATGATATTATTATTAGTAGTATTAGGAGCGATAATATTATGTATTAAACATAAAATACTACAACGAGGTTCTGCCCGCGTGAGTTCAAATTGAGTTTTTCGAGTTGGATAGGGCTAAGGAAATTATGGGTTATAGCTATGGAGGTGATGGGTATGATTCATGGGTGTTGTTCGTGAGGTCAATCTAGTGTTTGTCGTCTCCGTTGCGTCTACGTACTTTCCTGCAATATTGAATCTCAATATTGATACGTAAGCACTCATAATTAAATTTTTACATATTGATAGTGTATCCCTGACTAGTGCTCGAGTATATAGGATTGTGCATGCTTGTACTTTTGATATTGCCATTAGATAGGATGTGTTGAATCTTGAATTAGTTACATATGCGGTTGAGATAAGGTATAAGATATACATGTCGTTGGAAAGCTAGCGAAAAATTAAGAACTTTTCATTTAGATATCGAATGGTTTCGATGAACGGATTAGAAGTTATAGTCAATTGAATCTTTGTATTATTATTAAAAATGATTATTACTATCGTCGTTACTATCATCGTTATAACTTTTATCAAATTATTATTATTATTATTATTATTATTATTATTATTATTATTATTATTATTATTATTATTATTATTATTATTATTATTATTATTATTATTATTATTATTATTATTATTATTATTATTTAGGGTCTGCTAGGGAAAGACCATTCGGATTCCATTTTCGAGAACTACACGAAAACAGAAATTCTAACTCTAACAGAAATACATATTACCCTTAAAAGATTCGAATTTTCCCACACTTAGTTAGCTGTGGTGTCGAAATTGTGATTAACTTCATCTTCCACTTCTATTGGATTATCTATGTAATGTTTAACTCTGTGACCATTAACCTTAAATTCAATCCCATTTGAATTTATCAACTCTATTGTTCCGTATGGGAAAACTCTTTTGACTATGAATGGTCCAGACCATCTAGATTTTAATTTTCCAAAAAATAGCTTGAATCGTGAATTAAAAAGAATAACTCTGTCTCCTTCTTTAAATTCTTTTAAACTTCTGATTCTTTTATCATGCCATTTCTTCGTTCTTTCCTTATAGATTAACGAATTTTCGTATGCTTCATGTCTTAATTCTTCTAATTCGTTTAATTGACTTAACCGTAGACGTCCAGCTTCATGTAAATCAAGATTGCATGTCTTCAAAGCCCAAAATGCTGTGTGCTCAATTTTTACTAGAAGGTAACATGCTTTTCCGTAAACGAGTCTAAAAAGCTGTGGTTCCAATTGGAGTTTTGTAGGATGTTCTAAAAGCCTAGAGTGCATCCTCCAATTTCATGGACCATTCCTTCGAATTTGATCCTACGGTTTTCTCTAGAACACATTTTAATGCTCGGTTGGTATATTCAACTTGTCCACTTATTTGTGGATGATAAGCGGTTGAGATTTTATGAGTTACTCCATATCTTTTGAGAACTTTCTCAAGTTGATTATTACAAAAGTGAGTACCCCGATCACTTATTAAAGCTTTCGGTGTTCCGAACCTAGCAAAATGATGTTTTAAGAAGTTGACTACAACTCGTGCATCGTTAGTTGGGAGAGCTTGTGCTTCCGCCCATTTAGATACATAATCAATGGCAACGAGAATATAGAGATTATTATGAGATTTTGGAAATGGACCCATAAAGTCAATAACCCAAACGTCAAATACTTCACATACTTGAATGACATTTTGTGGCGTTTCATCGCGTTGACTTATTTTTCTGGCCCTTTGACAAGCATCACAGGATTTACAAAGAAGGTGTGCGTCTTTAAAAATTGTAGGCCAATAGAATCCAGCGTCGTAAACTTTTCTTGCTGTGAGTTGAAGCCCATAATGCCCTCCTGTTGGTCCTGTTTGACAATGGTTTAAGATTTGACTGGCTTCATCCCCGAATACACATCGGCGGATTATTCCATCGGAACAACTTTTAAACAAATGTGGATCTTCCCAAAAATAGTGTTTTATATCACTAAAGAATTACTTTCGTTTTTGGTATGACAACCCTTTTTCAAGGAATCCACATACTAAATAGTTTGCATAGTCTGCAAATCATAGAATTTCATTATAATTGATCTTCAATAGATATTCATCAGGAAAGTTATCTTGTATGGCCGATTCATTTCGAACTTCTAATTCGGGATTTTCAAGACGAGAAAGATGATCAGCGGCGAGATTTTCTGCTCCCTTTTTATCTCGGATTTCAATATCGAACTCTTTAAGAGTAAGATCTAACGGATTAATTGTGGTTTGGCATCTAGTTTTGAAAATAGGTATCTAAGAGCAGAATGGTCGGTATAGACCACCGTTTTTGCTAGAATGAGATATGAACGAAATTTGTCAAAAGCAAAGACAATAGCAAGGAGTTCTTTTTCAGTAGTTGTGTAATTCGTTTGTGCTCCTTGTAACGTCTTACTAGCGTAATAAATATGTTGAAATCATTTTTCAATCATTTGTCATAAAACGGCTCCCATTACAAAATCACTTGCATCGCACATTAGTTCAAATGGTAGATTCCAATTTGGAGTTATCATGATCGGCGCATTAGTGAGTTTTTCTTTAAAAATATTAAAAGATTTGATGCATTCATCTGAAAAGATGAATGGAGCATCCTTTTCTAAGAGTTTATTCATAGGAGTGGCAATTTTAGAAAAGTCTTTTATGAAACGTCGGTAAAAACCGGCATGCCCTAGAAAACTCCTAACTCCTCTAACATTGGTGGGATGTGAAAGGACCCGTTCATATACATTATAAACGATTCACAATAGTTGATTACATCACGGGGTATTTGACCTCTATATGATACATTTTACAAACATTGCATTCGTTTTAAAAGACAAACTTTCATTACATCGAAAGTTGACAGGCATGCATACCATTTCATAATATCCATCTATAAATGATCTAATCTGTCATTTACTTAATCATAATCTTTACTGAACTCAACGACTTGAATGCAACGTCTTTTGAAATATGCCATGAATGACTCCAAGTAATATCTTTAAAATGAGCAAATGCACAGCGGAAGATTTCTTTAACATCTGAGAATAAACATGCTTTAAAGTGTCAACCAAAAGGTTGGTTAGTTCATTAGTTTATCATAAACGATCATTTTCATCATTTTAATAGACCACAAGAATTTCATTTCCATTTCTCATAAATAAACGTCCCAGGCATAGAGACAAAAATCATTCATATGGATTGAACACCTGGTAACCGACATTAACAAGATGCATATAAGAATATCCCCTATCATTCTGGGACATCCATCGAACATGATAAAACAACATCGAAGTACTAAACCATCTGCTACAACGGATGGGGTTTGTTAGGCCCAATAGATCTATCATTAGGATTCGCGTTAATTAGTAGACTGGTTTACTAATTCTTAGGCTACCAAGCAAAATGTAACAACCCGGAATTTTCCAACGTTTAATTATTAATATTTATTATTAATACTTGTGCTTTAATAAATGTATTTTTGTACATTTACTTGTTACCGTATTTAACTCTCCATGGCCCGACTAGTCTTTGTGTCACGCGTACTTTTCACGAATAATATTTTTGAATATTATTTACATTCATGATTAATTATTATTAATCATTTTTAATTAACTAGTGTTAGTGGTTAATTACTTGGGCCTTTTATTTAATTGTTGGTTACTTGGGCTTGGACTTTTATTTCATGGACTAGTAAGCCCACCCTACACATTTAATGGACTTGTAAGCCCATGTATTATACTAGTATTAAATTAAGAATAATCATGTATTAATTAGCTTAATAAGGAGACAAATACTTCAAGCATGCTACACCTTTCTCCCATGCAATTTAACTTATACCCCATTCTAGCTTTTCTCATCCTTTCAACACTTGAAAGCAAGTTTTTGACTACCCCTTTTATCTCCAAAAACCGTCCACCATTTGGTATTTGGAGGGATTCATTTTTAATTTACTTTGTTACATAATTACTTGTATTCTTTCACTTTTACACACACACACATACAACACTTCTCTTTTTCTCTCATTTTCTCTCAAACCTTGTAAGTAAACAAGCTTTAATTCTTTCTTTCTTTCCATCTAAAAACCGAATTCTAGCAAGACATCGTCATCATTTATTTGTTTAATCACTTGTTATTTGTTTGTTGGTTGTTATTCAAGATCAAACTTCCTAGTTTGCATATTTATGGATCTTGGTTACTTTCATCTCTTGTTTGATGAAGAACCAAGAACAAGAACCTAAACTTGTTAGTTTATGGTTCTACATCTAAATGTTTTCAAGATCTAAAGTTCATAAACTTGATGATCTTCTTTATGTTCATGTTTTGTAGACTTGAATTCTTAAGATCTAAACTTTGATTTGAATCTTCTCAAGTATGAAGCAAACATGAATATAATACTTGTAACTTTAATTTATTTCTTCATTTCATTTATTTAAAGTTGTGATGTTGTTAATTTGGTCAAGTATTACTAGTTAATCTTGATCTCATTTTTCTTGAAACTAAAGTTAACTTTATAAGTTCAAGAACATGGAAGTTTAATTTTCTAGTTATAACTTCATATACTTTTGATAGATCTAAGTTTCTATAGCTTATGGTCTTCTAATTTTGTTATAAATAAGAGCTTACAAGCTTACATACATTTTTCAAGTTGAAAATCTAAGTTTCATAACTTATGATTTCATTAAAGTGTAGATCCAAGTTTTGTAACTTATGATATAACTTAAGAAAACTAGATCTAGACTTTCTAGTCTCGGATCTTTAAAATCTAGCTAAGATCAAAGTTCTACAACTTAAGATCTTGATTATTTAGTTTACTTTCAAGTTTGTAGCTTAATATTACTTCTATAACTCATGTATGTGTTGGATCTAAGATCTTGATGCAACTTTGGTTCATCAAACTTCATACAACTCTTAAGTGAGTTGTGCTACATGTCTTAGACTACACTTGTGTTATGATGGTCAAACCTTGGTTAAGATGATGCAAACCCATCAATGAGTTGTACACTTGAAGCTATAAGCATCAAGGATGAGAACCGTGATGAGCATCGAGCACCAAGAACCCACCGAAACACTTAACCTACTGTTTTATGGAACTGATCTTACTACCTGGGCTACTGGAAAGCTGATTTTCAGTTATTTCAGTTCGAGTATATTATTTTCCGTTTAGACCTCGTCTTAATCCGAGTTACGGTTTAGGATCTATGGCCTCCCGAAAGTCACTACACCCTATTAATGTTGTGCTGAAATTTCTGACGTACTCGCACTTAAACCGTCACCACGGTCAAACGAAGACGAGTTTGGTTCTGGAAATTGGTCATTACCTAGGGGACTCATATACGGAGCCTTGGCCACTGGTCTCACCTCATTTCAGTTTGTATAGAGGTCGTGGCGACTGAACGAAATCAGCCTTTGTTTTAAACCCTAGTCTTGACTTAAAACTTACTTTACACTTTTTGTTTAATGATGAATGATGATGATACTTAAGACCTAATTTACATACTTTTAAACCTTTTGGAATGATTTACTGACTTAGTAACTTTTGACTTAGGTTGAGGACCTTCCGGACCAACCATTTGCTTACTATTCCCGCGTATCGACTTTTACTACTTTCCACTGTGAGTTATAGCATCTCTTTTTTACTTTAACTATTTTGGGAACTGAGAATACATGCGCATATTACGTTTTACATACTAGGCACGAGTACTTAAACTTTATATATGTGTGGGTTATACAACGGCATAAATTTTCCCCTTAGCTCGGTAACGTTTAGTCATTGGTCTTTGAACCGGTGAACGCGAATCTTAGATATCGATCCATAGGGTTTGACATCCCCACTCGGGCTAGTAGCGCTAGCATTTAATGGTTGTTTAATACTTCGTAAACATACGCACTCGCCAAGTGTACTTTTAGGGGGTGATAAACGTTAAGTTTGTTACCAAGTGCCCACGATTATACATATACTTTATCATACTGTTTTGAAACGCTGTTTGCAGCACTGAAATCTCGTGGCCTACATTACTGATGTGTGCGAGGTGTACTAGGAAATAGTATTATTTTTACAACGAAATATTATTAAATACGATACAATTTTACACAAGATATTTATTTATTTATAGAATGGATATACCTAAACCTTGCTACAACACTTATAGGCAGTGTACCTAATCGTACAGTAGTGTAGTTTTTAGTAAGTCCGGATCGTTCCACAGGGATCTCTTAAACAAGCTTAAAGCTATATATTTAAAAACTATATTTGTAAAAATACAAAAAAATATATATAAGTAATATACATAAAGTAAATAACGATAATGAAATTGCGATAAATAAAAGTGCGATAATTAAAATTGCGATAATTAAAGAGTACGATAATTAAAAGTGCAATTAAATACAATGACAATAAATAAAAGTGCGATAATTAAAAGTGCAATTAAATATGAAATAAAAGAATTATGCTTATTTAAACTTCCGTAATCATGATGTTTGACGTGTTGATTTTTAGTTTATTCCCATGGGTTAATTGTCCTTTGTCCTGGATTATTCAATATGTCCGTCTGGTTTTTGTCCATAACAGTCCATCAGTCATAAATATAAAGTGCGAGTGTCCTCGTCAAATTATCCTTATATCCGAAGTCAAATATTCCAACTAATTGGGGACTTAAACTGTAACAAGGTCTTAATACTTTGTTTAATAATTACACCAGGATATCGACTGCGTGTAACCCAAGGTTTTAATACTTTGTTAACAATTACGCCAAGTGTCCTTGCACATAATTTCACCCCTGTTTTAATAAATCTATTAACTATTAATCCATTCCCGTGTCCGGTTAAATGAACGATTATTCGTACATATAAATATCCCGCCCATCGTGTCCGATCGAGTGTATATGGTTATTTATAGGTACGTCGAATTGTAAATCTTTATATTAAATTAACAAACTATCATTTAGTTAATGATAATGCTAAAAATGAACATATATTTCATAGCATTATTCTTCAAGAAAGACAAGCTTTTAGTTGCAATTGTTCTAATTTCAAGTAATTATCGTTTAAATAATAAAAGGTGAAGACAAAAGACAGATTCGACGAATTGAAGACGCAAACGACCAAAAAGCTCAAAAGTACAAAATACAATCAAAGAGGTTCCAATTATTGATAAGAAACGTCTCGAAATTACAAGAGTACAAGATTCAAAATGCAAAGTACAAGATATTAAATTATACGCAAGGACGTTCGAAAATCCGAAACCGGGACATGAGTCAACTCTCAACGCTCGACGCAACGGACTAAAAATTACAAGTCAACTATGCACATAAATATAATATAATATTTAAATAATTCTTATAATTATTTAATATATTATATTATTTATAAAACCGTCGGCAGAAGAAAACAACCAAATATGAGCCTCCACAGCTGGCCATGCGATCGCATGGCCTGGAAGGCATAAATCCATGCGATCGTTTGGTGCACCACAAATCAATCTATCTTTCTCTTTTCTCCATTCATATGATATATTTATATTTATAATTTATATTTTAATTTTAATTTTAATTATAATTCTAATAATAAGGGTATGTTAGCGAATATTGTAAGGGTGTAAGTCGAAATTCTGTCCGTGTAACGCTACGCTATTTTTAATCATTGTAAGTTATGTTCAACCTTTTTACATTAATGTCTCGTAGCTAAGTTATTATTATGCTTATTTAATCCGAAGTAATCATGATGTTGGGCTAATTACTAAAATTGGGTAATTGGGCTTTGTACCATAATTGGGGTTTGGACAAAAGAACGACACTTGTGGAAATTAGACTATGAGCTATTAATGGGCTTTATATTTGTTTAACTAAATGATAGTTTGTTAATGTTAATATAAAGATTTACAATTGGGCGTCCCTATAAATTACCATATACACTCAATCGGACACGATGGGCGGGGTATTTATATGTACGAATAATCGTTCATTTAACCGGACACGGGAATGGATTAATAGCCACTAGAATAATTAAAACAGGGGTGAAATTATGTACAAGGACACTTGGTATAATTGATAACAAAATATTAAAACCTTGGGTTACACTCAGTCGACATCCTGGTGTAATTATTAAACAAAGTATTAAAATCTTGTTACAGTTTAAGTCCCCAATTAGTTGGAATATTTAACTTCGGGTATAAGGATAATTTGACGAGGACACTCGCACTTTATATTTATGACTGATGGACTGTTATGGACAAAAACCAGACGGACATATTAAATAATCCAGGACAAAGGACAATTAACCCATGGGCATAAAACTAAAATCAACACGTCAAACATCATGATTACGGAAGTTTAAAAAAGCATAATTCTTTTATTTCATATTTAATTTCCTTTATTTTATATTTAATTGCACTTCTAATTATCGTATTTTTATTGTTATTTTATTTAATTGCACTTTTAATTATCGTACTTTTTAATTATCGCAAGTTTATTTTATCGCACTTTTATTATTCGCAATTTCATTATCGTTATTTACTTTACGCTTTAATTTAAGTCTTGTATTTATATTTATTATTTTACATTTGGTTTTAACTGCGACTAAAGTTTTAAAATCGACAAACCGGTCATTAAACGGTAAAAACCCCCCTTTATAATAATAATATTACTTATATATATATATTTGTATTTTTATAAAAGTAAACTAATATAGCGTTAAGCTTTGTTTAAAGATTTCCCTGTGGAACGAACCGGACTTACTAAAAACTACACTACTTTACGATTAGGTACACTGCCTATAAGTGTTGTAGCAAGGTTTAAGTATATCCATTCTATAAATAAATAAATATCTTGTGTAAAATTGTATCGTATTTAATAGTATTTCCTGCTAAAATTAATAACTATTTTATACCACTCTGCTAAAACATCAAGTATTTTTGGCGCCGCTGCCGGGGACATCATTCTAGATTAAAAGCCGGAAGCGCAACTCTAATATAAAAAAAAAAGATTTTTATTTTTAGTACGCTTTTGTAAAAATACGTTTTAAATATTCAAAAATATTAAAAGAAAAACAAAAATATAAATATTTTTTTAAGAGTTTGGTAAATATTTAAGTTTTATAAAGTTTCTTTATTTCTATTTTTTTTAGTTTGTAAAAATTTAAGTTTTATTTAATTTATAAATATATTTTATATTTTACAAAAAAAAAAAAAAAAAAAAAAATTCGGCCTGTACTGTAGCAGCCCTCTCTGTGGCCCGAAACCCTAGCCCATGCGATCGCATGGCTGGGCAACTGAGGACTCATGCGATCGCATGAGCCCATCTGACACGCCCTACTGAACCTGCCGACAGCATTAATTACGAAATATTATTAATTATTATTAATATTAAACCCTAATTAGGTTTAGTTATTATATTAATTAATTTTAGATATTAATTAATTTGTATTTTTAGTTTAATTAGTTTATTTAAATTGTAAAATTAATAGTTTTATAAAATAAATAATATAAAAATAATATTTTTATAAAAATTGTACTTTTTACAACTTTTTATATATTTTTATATTTTTTTCATTTTTAATCGTTTTAGCGTAATATTTGTATTTTTAGCTCATATTTAGTTTTAATTCATAAGTTTTGGCCATAATTATTTTTACTTCTAGATTTTTAGGCTTTGCCGTAGAATTCCTTAAGTGCTTTTTCTTTAGACTAAGATTTAAGTGCTTTAGAATTTTGCGACGCCTTTTTAAGTTTTAGTTTCTTTTTAAGTTATTTCCATTTGGGATTTAGTTTTTCCTGTAAGCTTTAATATTTTTAGACACCTTTTACTATGTATCAATTATCATTCCAATTAGTAATCTCAATTTGCGATTATAATTTTAAGTTAGTTGTAGTAATAAGGTTAGGTTAGTCAAGTGTTTTAAGTTCTATAAGTTTCTTTTATTTTTCCGTCACCTTTTATTTTTCAACCATTTTTCTTTCTCGACCTTTTTCCGACGAACTCTTTTTCTTTCTTATTTCTCGCTATTCTAGTTTTAGGACATAGATTTTTATTCTACTTCTTATCTAAATTTCTTAAAAATACGAAAATTTATTTTAAGTGGTTAAATTAATAGACATCAAAATTTTCTGGTTCGTAGTAATAGTTGGATTTGTATGTGGACCGGGTTATTGGAGCCAAACAGTCCTCAATTATATTGAGACCAAACGAATCGTGCCCCTCTGCTGCATCTTTTGGCTATTCGAAACGTGGGCAAAATCAGAAAAGTCTATTGATTGGATAACTTATTATAATTTTTCTTTCCTTTTAAAAACTAATAGGATATTCAGTGAATGCACCGAGCAAGACGTTCACCACCTTTTGTACGTTCACCACCTGTAACTAGATCAAGACATTTAGAAAATATTACCACCGTTGATTTTTCTTTAGAAACGTCATCCAGTCGACCAAGTACTTCAGTTCAAATTTCCAATAATCCATTTTTTGAACCCGACCTCACAATTGAGAATCCGGAGAATATTCAGGAACGGTTCGTAGATCCTGAACCACTAAACTTTCCCCCGGAACCACCAATCATTCAAACAGAGATTGTTGAGAAACGAACCATTAAATCAGAATCCTCTAGTGATTCCGATTCAACAAATTCAATTATGGAGAATCTGGAACCTTTAAGTATGGAAGACCGAATGAGAGCTAAACGCACTGGACAAGGTCACTCAATAACTCATCCAGACATTAATGCGCCAGATTATGAAATCAAAGGACAAATTCTACACATGGTGACTAATCAATGCCAATTTAGTGTTGCGCCGAAGGAAGATCCAAATGAACATCTACGTACCTTTAATAGGATCTGCACACTATTTAAAATCCGAGAAGTAGAGGATGAACAGATATATCTCATGTTATTTCCCTGGACTTTAAAGGGAGAAGCCAAAGATTGGTTGGAATCATTACCTGAAGGGGCGATTGATACATGGGACGTTTTAGTTGAAAAATTTCTTAAACAATTCTTTCCTGCATCTAAAGCCGTAAGACTTCAAGCAGAAATTGTTACGTTTACACAGAAACCAAATGAAACTCTATATGAGGCGTGGACTAGATATGGAAAGTTATTAAGAGGATGTCCGCAACATGGTTTAGACACCTGTCAAATAGTACAAATATTCTACCAAGGATGCGACATCACTACAAGAAAAGACATAGATATAGCAGCTGGTGGTTCTATTATGAAGAAAACCGAAACTGATGCTTACAAAATTATTGATAACACTGCTTCCCACTCACATGAGTGACACCAAGAAAAGGATATCGTTAGATCATCTAAAGCAGCTAGAGCCGATTCTAGCCATGACTTAGATTCCATTTCCGCAAAGATAGATGCTGTGGAGAGACGAATGGAAAAGATGACTAAGGATATTCACTCAATACGAATTAGTTGTGAGCACTGTGGAGGACCACATTTGACAAAAGATTGTCTCAGTATTGAATTAACAATGGAACAAAGAGAGAATATTTCATACATAAACCAAAGGCCTGGAAATAATTATCAGAATAATTATCAACCGCCAAGACCGATTTACAATCAAAACTAGAATTATAACCGAAATATTCCATACAATAACCAACAAGGTCCTAGCAATCAACAAGTATCCAATAATACTTACAACCAGCAAAGACCTAATTTTCAAAACAAACCACCACAACAAACCGATGATAAAAAGCCGAATTTAGAAGATATGATGACGAAGCTAGTTGAAACTCAACGCAGTTTTTCACATCTCAGAAACAAACTAATGAACAAAATGCTCAAGCATTTAGAAATCAACAAGCTTCTATTCAAAATCTGGAACAAGAAGTAAGTAACCTAGCAAGGTTAATAGGTGAAAGAAAACCGGGAAGTCTACCTAGTGATACAAATGCTAACCCCCGGAATGAAACAGCTAAAGCCATTACCACAAGAAGTGGTACAACACTTAAACCACCGGAAATACCTGTAACTTCTGATGAAGCTATTCCTACTCCACAAGAACCACAACCTGATCAAGATAAGGAAAAAGAACCAGTAGTTGAAAAGGTTAATGAAGATAACACAGCTAAGGATAAACCTTATGTTAAACCATACCAACCACCACTTCCTTACCCGAGTAAAATGAAGAAAGAGAAACTTGAAGCCGAGCAATCCAAATTTTTGGATATGTTTAAACAGATAAATGTAAATCTTCCTTTCATTGATGTGATTTCAGGAATGCCTAGATATGCTAAATTCTTGAAAGATCTAATCTCAAATAGAAAAAAAATGGAAGAACTCTCGGCTGTTACTATGAATGCTAATTGTTCAGCAGTGCTGTTGAATAAGATACCAGAAAAACTATCTGATCCAGGAAGTTTCACAATTCCATGTTTTCTGGGTAGTCTTAGTTCAATAGAAGCATTGACAGACTTAGGTGCTAGTATAAATCTAATGCCGTATTCACTATACACTAAACTAGACCTTGGAGAATTGAAACCAACCAGAATAAGCATACAACTAGCCGATAGATCAATAAAATATCCTAGAGGGATAATGGAGAAGATGCTAGTTAAAGTTGGTACTTTAGTATTTCCAGTAGATTTTGTTGTTCTGGACATGGAAGAAGATTCTCAAGTTCCTCTCATATTAGGAAGACCATTCTTAAACACGGCTAAAGCAATGATAGACGTGTTCGGTAAGAAACTGACCCTAAGTATAGAGGATGAGAGTGTTACCTTTTCAGTTGATAGAGCAATGCAACAACCACAATCTGCAGATGATACATGTTATTATATTCAAACTATAGATGCACATGCAGAATTATTAGAAGAATTTCCAGAATTACAAGGAACAGGAGAATGTTCTTTAGGAGAAGGTAATGAACCAATTGATGAAGCTGAAATGTTAGCTACACTTATAGCTAATGGATATGAACCAACAACAGAAGAAATTCAAATGCTAAAAGAAGAAGACAGATATCGATACAAATCATCGATAGAAGAACTTCCGAAATTAGAGTTAAAGCCACTTCCAAACCATTTGGAATACGCTTATTTACATGGTGAATCTGAATTACCTGTAATAATATCGTCTTATCTTACTGAAAATGAGAAATCACAACTCATTTCTGTGTTGAAAGCTCATAAACCAGCCATTGCATGGAAGATTCATGATATTAAAGGAATAAGTCCTTCGTATTGCACACATAAAATCCTTATGGAAGAAGGTCATAAAACGTATGTGCAACGCCAACGAATACTAAATCCTAATATGCAAGATGTAGTTAAGAAAGAGATTATTAAACTGCTAGATGCAGGTTTAATTTATCCAATCTCTGATAGTCCATGGGTAAGCCCAGTTCAATGTGTGCCTAAGAAGGGTGGCATGACTGTCATTACAAATGAGAAAAATGAGCTTATTCCTACTAGGACTGTAACAGGATGGCGTGTGTGTATTGAGTATAGAAAATTAAATGACGCCACCAGAAAAGATCACTTTCCCTTACCTTTCATAGATCAAATGTTGGAAAGATTAGCCGGAAATAGTTATTATTGTTTTCTAGATGGATTTTCCGGATATTTTCAAATTCCAATAGCACCCGAAGATCAAGAGAAAACCACATTCACGTGCCCTTATGGTACTTTTGCTTACAAACGCATGCCATTTGGACTTTGTAACACCCCAGCAACCTTCCAAAGGTGCATGATGGCAATTTTTCACGACATGATAGAAGAATGCATGGAAGTTTTCATGGATGACTTTTCAGTCTTCGGTGATACATTTGAATCATGTCTAGTTAATCTGGAACGAATGCTAATTAGATGCGAACAATCAAATCTAGTACTTAATTGGGAGAAATGCCATTTCATGGTTAAAGAAGGCATCGTTCTTGGTCATAAAATTTCAAAAGAAGGAATTGAAGTGGATAGAGCTAAAGTATATGTAATTGCTAAACTTCCACATCCCACCAATGTTAGAGGAGTTAGGAGTTTTCTAGGGCATGCCGGTTTTTACCGACGTTTCATAAAAGATTTTTCTAAAATTGCCACTCCTATGAATAAACTCCTAGAAAAGGATGCTCCATTCATCTTTTCAGATGAGTGTATCAAATCTTTTAATATTCTTAAAGAAAAACTCACTAATGCGCCGATCATGATAACACCAAATTGGAATCTACCATTTGAACTAATGTGCGATACAAGTGATTTTGCAATGGGAGCCGTTTTAGGACAAAGGATTGAAAAACGATTTCAACCTATATATTATGCTAGTAAGACGTTACAAGGAGCACAAATGAACTATACAACTACTGAAAAAGAACTCCTTGCTATTGTCTTTGCTTTTGACAAATTTCGATCATATCTCGTTCTAGCAAAAACGGTGGTCTATACCGACCATTCTGCGCTTAGATACCTATTTTCAAAACAAGATGCTAAACCAAGATTAATCCGTTGGATCTTACTCTTACAAGAGTTTGTTATTGAAATCCGAGATAAAAGAAGAGCATAAAATCTCGCCGCTGATCATCTTTCTCATCTGGAAAATCCTGAGTTAGAAGTTCTAAATGAATCGGCCATACAAGACAACTTTCCTGATGAATATCTATTGAAGATAGATTATAAAGAAATCCCATGGTTTGCAGACTATGCAAACTACTTAGTTTGTGGATTCCTTGAAAAAGGATTATCGTACCAAAAACGAAAGAAATTCTTCAGTGATATAAAACACTATTTCTGGGAAGATCCACATTTGTTTAAAAGTTGTCCCGATGGAATAATACGCCGATGTGTATTTGGAAATGAAGCCAGTAAAATATTAAACCATTGTCACACAGGACCAACAGGAGGGCATTATGGGCCTCAACTAACAGCAAGAAAAGTTTATGATGCTGGATTCTATTGGCCTACAATTTACAAAGACGCACACCTTCTTTGCAAATCCTATAATGCTTGTCAAAGGGCCGGAAAAATAAGTCAACGTGATGAAATACCACAAAATGTCATCCAAGTATGTGAAGTATTTGACATTTGGGGTATTGACTTTATGGGTCCATTTCCAAAATCTCATAATAATCTATATATACTCGTAGCCATTGATTATGTATCTAAATGGGCGGAAGCACAAGCTCTCCCAACTAACAATGCACGAGTTGTAATCAACTTTTTAAAACGTCTTTTTGCAAGGTTTGGAACACCGAAAGCTTTAATAAGTGATCGGGGTACTCATTTCTGTAATAATCAACTTGAGAAAGTTCTTAAAAGATATGGAGTAACTCATAAAATCTCCACCGCATATCATCCACAAACAAGTGGACAAGTTGAAAATACCAACCGAGCTTTAAAACGTATTCTAGAGAAAACCGTAGGATCAAATCCGAAGGAATGGTCCATTAAATTGGAGGATGCACTCTGGGCTTTTAGAACAGCCTACAAAACTCCAATTGGAACCACACCTTTTAGACTTGTTTATGGAAAAGCATGTCATCTTCCAGTAGAAATTGAACACAAAGCGTTTTGGGCTTTGAAGACATGTAATCTTGATTTACATGAAGCCGGACGTCTACGATTAAGTCAACTAAATGAATTAGAAGAATTAAGACATGAAGCATACGAAAATTCGTTAATCTATAAAGAAAGAACGAAGAAATGGCATGATAAAAGAATCAGAAGTTCAAAAGAATTTAAAGAAGGAGACAGAGTTCTTCTTTTTAATTCGCGATTCAAGCTATTTCCTGGAAAATTGAAATCAAGATGGTCTGGACCATTCATAGTCAAAATAATTTTCTCATACGGAACGATAGAATTAATAAATTCAAATGGGATTGAATTTAAAGTTAATGGTCACAGAGTTAAACATTATATAAATAGTCCGATGGAAGTCGACAACGAAGTTAACCACAATTTCGACACAACAGCTAACTAAGTATGGGGAGAATCAAGTCTTTAAAGGATAATATGTATTTCTGTTAGAGTTAGATTGTCTGTTTTCGTGTAGTTCTCGAAAATGGAACCCGAATGGTCTTTCCCTAGCTGACCCTAAAGAACTAGTCTTCTCCCCCCATTCTGAATTTTTATTTTTTTTAGGTTTTTACGAAATGAAGACTGCCTGTGAACTAAACCATGGTCTAATGCTACACGCTTTGATCACTAAACGTAATAATGACATACTACCGAGTGAATTAGTATCAGTAATCAGAGAAAGAATGGACGGAGTTAGAAAAGAATCCAGATGCGAAGATAATAAATTACAATTTGGTAAAGGAAAATCAAAATCCGCAGCGAAAAGAAGAGCACGACACCTAGAAAGATGTCACAAATGCGGAAAATGGTCACATGGAGGTAAATGTTCAAATAATCAAACCTATTCAAATACCGAATTTGTTACTTTATGCAGAGACGGACCGTTCATATGTTTAGAAGAAAAGACACTGAATGCTCGAGGTTACGCCTATGTAGCCATGGAAAACCAATTAAACCGACTATCTTATGAATGGGATAGATCATATAACTAAGAAATCTATTTCACAGGTATGTCTGTACAGTTTTTATTTTTATTTTTATTTTTAACCTTTTGATAATAAACGCTAATTTGTTCGCTAAAAAGTATTAAATTGGTATTGAATAAAATTAGGTTTGGCGACCGAAATTATTGATATCATTCAAAAATTTATTACATCACTGCGAAATTTAACGTTTATTCTTAAGGTATAAATATCTTTAATCAATCAACCCAAAATATTTCAAAAATTCGTCATGAGTTAAATTAGGTCTTGGAACCGAAATTACTTTACCGAAAAGAGGGGCGCATATTTTTGATAATATTTGATTGATTAAAGTGGGATAAAAAGCCAAAAAGATTTTTATTTTTATTTTTACCATGTTTTTAAAATTAATATTTAAATCTTAAATTAATATTGTAAACTTTGTAAAAACAATATTTTTAAAAAATGTAAATATTTGAAAAATTAATATAAGTTTGGTGTGAATTTATAATGTGAATTTTTAAAATTAAGTTTGGTGTGAATTTTTAATTTTTAAAATATGAATTTTTAATTTTATGCATTTCAAATTTTAAGTTTGGTGTGAATTTTTAATATTAATTTTGATCTTTATATATAAGTTGTGTGAATTTAAAAACAAAAATTTACTTTATCTCATTAAGTTAAAAATATGATTTTTAAAATTCTTCGTAAGTTGAAGACTAGGTCTTTGAACCGAAATTGCTTTACCAGAGGAAGGGACGAGAACTTTTATTATCATTATTTTTAATCTTATTGAATTAAAGTATGCCAAAAACATTAAAAAACCCAAAAATCTTTACTTTCAAAAACCGCGCTTTGATTTGACAAATTTTAAAATTTTGTCGAGGGACAGACTAGGACAACGATCCGAAACGCCCTCGCTCCTAAAGAAAAACAAAATTTTTAAAATCTAATTAATTATAAGTTTTATAAAGCATAAGGTTTTATAAAAAACTGAAAACACTGTAGCCGGCACCCCATGCGATCGCATGGGGTTTGCACTTGGAACCCATGCGATCGCATGGGGACCAAATGCAGGTCAGAAACAAATAACAGCAGCGGGTCTGTTCTTCACACAAAACACACACATACACCCGAAAAAACTCTCAAATCTTCACCAAATTTCGCCAAAATTCACCGTAATTCGTCATTTTTCTTGCTCTAATCATGCCTAGATTCTCATTCTTCAGCAAATTGGTAAAAATTACACCCCTAAACTCTATAAATTCCTAGTTTTTGTGATAATTACCAATTTTTTACCTAATGCAATTTTGTTAATTTCTAGTGTAATTAGTGTTAAATTGTTAGTATTTTATGCATGTATAACCTAGATTGATGCTATTTAACATGATTTGAAGCCAAAAACTTCAAAAATTTTAGAAATCTAGGGTTTGTGTTGTTGAGCAATTTGGGGCTTTTTGATATAAACAGGTTATGGTCGATTTTTGTCATGAATTATTGCTAAATTGAGTAGTGTAACATGTTTAGATAGTTAAATGATCCAAACAATGATCCTAAACATGATTTTTGGAGATTAAAGTGGACTTTTTAAGTCCAAAATTCATGAACTTGATTAATTTGATATATTTGCCATTTGAGACTTGTTTAATTATTAATAATGAATATTTTGACATATTATTTGAGTTAAATGCTTATGAATTTTGTATACATTTTCATACGTGCTTATTTGAAAAGTGTAGAATTGTGAAAAATTGTGAAAATGTGTATAAGTTTAATTTTGATTTAACATGTTATAGTGATTGTTTTAAGTTGTTATTTTGCTAACACTAATGCATATTTGGATGCACAATTTTTGTGTTTAATGTGTTTTACAGAGAGCCGATACTGGAGGTTCAGGAGCATCATCATCTAGACGACCAGCACCAGCACCAGAACCAGAACCAGAAATGCAACACGAACAAGAACCACAACAGGAACAACAACAGCCTGATCAGCACATACCTTATTATGATCCAGTACAGTTTGTTGATGAATTCATAGTATTCCCAATGAGGCCGCCAGTAGAATTCCTAACGATTCCTGAGCACACTCTACATCCTAATCTGAGATTTGATAGAAGATGGAGAGATTACGAGACATATCAAAGGAACAAATTCAAATTGGTAACAAAAAATGTAGAGGTGTCAAGGGTAATTGATTGGGCCCCTTTGGAAACGGTCCATCTAGTTAACCGTGTTAGACAGCTTTTAGTTCAAAGGTATGGCAGTTCTTCTTTTACAGATTGGGAACATCTTTTCACCATTCGTAGACCTGTATATAAGGAATGGTGTGTTGAGTTGATGAGTACTGTATCACTTGATACAAATATAGTTAGGATAGATGATAAAAGATTTCTTAGGTTTATCCTTGGCGGTAGGATGTACAGAATGTGCATGCTGGACATGGCCAGGGCCTTACAGATATATACTCCTGGTGAGTTGCTATTACCCGATTGTACAAACTTGATTCATTATGGTGAATGGGTAGATAGTAACTTTGACGCTGACGCCATTTGGAGGCGTATGTCACATTTTGATGTTTTTACACGAGCAGGAGGACACTCCTATACACATATTGACAGAGCCGAGCTTCGTATTATTCATAGATTTTTGGCTAACTCGATTACACAAAGAGGCCATAATAAAGAAAAAATTACCTTATATGATTTATTCTACCTAAAGTGTATTCGGGATCCTAGAAGCTTTGTCAATATCCCTTACTGTATTGCTTTTTATTTATCTAAAATGGTAGAGGGAATGCAGGACGGGAGTATAATAGGAGGAGGTATTTTTGTTACTCTCATTGGAGAGTATTTAGGTGTTGATAGGAACCAAGGGGGTCCATTACAGATTTGTAGAGAACAGGTTGAGCCCTTAGGATTGAAAGTTTATGTGGGTGGTAAGGTATTGAAAAGTAGACGTAACCAGGCAGTACCCTATGAGGGATCTCATCCTCAGGTAGAGAGAGGCTCAGACGAGGAAATGGAGAAGGCGGAAGACATTAGGGATGTCTTTTGAGATGCTATTATTGACGTCCATGTTCGTATAGATGAGGAAGCAATGACGAACGCGACAAGACATAGTATGTATGAGCAGTGGAACTCCGAGCGAGTATACGAGGATTATAGGCGACGCCAACACGATAGCTGGTTAGTTCATCAGCACCAAATCATGAGCCAGCTATCATATCAGGTACCAAATAACTATGTACCTACTCGACCTGCTCATTTTCTGCCACATAGCCCCGATATCCGACCACCCTTTAACCGGTATGACTATAACCAAGCCTATCAGAACACCTATAACCAACAATGGAACCCACCCGATGAGATGAACTGGAACCCCTATCCAGACTGATTTAGTTCCATTTGGTTATTTTTATGATTATTATGTTTTTATCTTTTGACTTATTCATGTTTAAACTTATATTATTGGATAAATTTGTGTAATTTTTATTATTTTATTATTATTGTGTACTAATATTTCAAATTTATAATTTGAAAGTGGGATATTAAGTCCCATTTCAAATTGCCATGCATGATTATACTTGTATGTATGTATATTGTCGACTGTTCAAAACAGGGTAAAACAGCCCATTTTCAAAGACTGGCATTAAGTTCAGTAAAAGCTACTAATTTTGATGACAAGATGACAAATAAATGTGATGTAATAACAGACGAAATGAACAAATGCTATGCACCATTTATCATTCAGCAAACAAACGCCAATATATTTGGAAACTTTGGTAAAATTTAATCATTTCTACGCTAATCACCCTCAATAATTTAAATTGTACTAATTTCTTGCAAATGAGGGCATTGCAAGATCTTAAGTGTGGGAAGGGGTTAAATTCTTTCGGATTTTTAAAATTTTTATCTTTATACACTTGGTTACCATTAAAAATACT
Source organism: Rutidosis leptorrhynchoides (assembly GCF_046630445.1). Taxonomy (NCBI): domain Eukaryota; kingdom Viridiplantae; phylum Streptophyta; class Magnoliopsida; order Asterales; family Asteraceae; genus Rutidosis; species Rutidosis leptorrhynchoides. The sequence goes on from NC_092333.1 coordinate 175,839,996, forward strand.
AGTAACGTAGTAGTTGCATTAGAATCTAGTGCTCTCTGATAATAAAGAACAGCCCTAGTCTTATATACTGACTACCCAATTCTAGTAAAATTTTTCAAAATTTTCAATTAAATGAACTCAAAATCATGTTTATACATATTTATGAACGATAAAACTAGGTGTTAACACCGAAATTATTGTAACCTCGGAAAGGACATAAATTGAGAAACAAACCAAAATATTGAAATTCATTTAAAATGGAATAGAGGACGATAAAAAGGAAAATAAAAGCCAAGTGTGAGAAAAGTTACCAAGTTATCTTAGACATATGTCACATATATCTGTAACAAATAACTGAAAATACTTTTACTTTGGACTAAACTAAACCATTTTACCCGATGAAAGAAAAGAAGAGATGGATCTACACGATGAATCAATTCCATCATTAAAAGGAAGTAAAGTCTTCCGAAAAAGACACGCGCTTCTTGATTTAGGTCAAGAAGTTGTCGTCTAGACCAGCTGTAGGTTGACGAAAAATCTAGAAAAGTCATCTCTAAAATCAGCAGGAAATCCACGGACCTCAGCATCAAACAGGGTCGCCAAGTGGTCAGATTTATCCTAACCATGAGAAGGATTTATCTCGTACAATGGGGGGCACCGTGCAAATTAGCTTGATAAGACTAATGAATCAGATCTTCAGAAAGGATAATCTCCTTAAAAGATCAAAAATCAGCTTTTAAGACTGATATTACTCAATCCTTGAGATTGACTTTAAAGATTGAGAATTACAAACTCATGGAATTCGATGATATCTAAACTCGAGCTTGAACGAGAAAATATTTTGATCAAATTAAAACCGATTTGTTTTCTGAAAACCCATTTTCAATGCGTTCATTACCATTGAACGTAAAATCCTAAGAATTCACCTGGAATTCATTAGGTCACCTGAACCAAATCGGGTGTCAACCGTAAGAACGGTGGTTGCATAGTGGTCAAAGACAGGACCTTGTGCCAGACCGAAAAATCATAAGGGTGAGCTTTACTATTGCTCCTACCAAGGATAGTAATTGCATCCGACACGTTATAGACCATAATTAAAAGCATGTCAGGGGACATTGCCTTAACAGTTGCTTGTTCAACGCTTTCCTTTACAACCGGACGGTAGTTTATCGAAAGGTAATATACGGGACAAGTAAACTGGACGTGTTGCTTTCCAAATACAAGGTTAGCAAGTGGGTGACACAAAACTGCAAGTTTTGAGCTAAAATTTTCAAATCTGAAACCCACCAAACCCACAAAAATATTTTGCAAACACCGGTGAAGGGTTATTCCGGAAAACTTATCTAGGGTAAAAGCTAGATTGAATTTTCAAAAGATCAAATATTTTCATAAAGATCCAATTTCCTTAAGGATCTACATTTTCATAGTCATGTGGGACTGTAAACCGCCTTTCAAATGTGCACTTTGCTTTGGAAACCGAAAGTAAATCGGCTATTTGATTGCAAGTGTCGTTGACCTAAACCCGAGGCAACTGTGGATGACACACCCACCTTTAACCATGGTTCTATCGTTACTATCATTGTTTATACCGCCGTATAGAAATCACTGATGTACAAAGTGTGAAGAATAAAGAAGTGATTCTAGTATTTCAAGACGATATTGCTTGAGGACAAGCAACGCTTAAGTGTGGGAATATTTGATAATGCTAAAAACGAACATATATTTCATAGCATTATTCTTCAAGAAAGACAAGCTTTTAGTTGCAATTGTTCTAATTTCAAGTAATTATCGTTTAAATAATAAAAGGTGAAGACAAAAGACAGATTCGACGAATTGAAGACGCAAACGACCAAAAAGCTCAAAAGTACAAAATACAATCAAAGAGGTTCCAATTATTGATAAGAAACGTCTCGAAATTACAAGAGTACAAGATTCAAAATGCAAAGTACAAGATATTAAATTATACGCAAGGACGTTCGAAAATTCGGAACCGGGACATGAGTCAACTCTCAATGCTCGACGCAACGGACTAAAAATTACAAGTCAACTATGCACATAAATATAATATAATATTTAAATAATTCTTATAATTATTTAATATATTATATTATTTATAAAACCGTCGGCAGAAGAAAACAACCAAATATGAGCCTCCACAGCTGGCCATGCGATCGCATGGCCTGGAAGGCATAAATCCATGCGATCGTTTGGTGCACCACAAATCAATCTATCTTTCTCTTTTCTCCATTCATACGATATATTTATATTTATAATTTATATTTTAATTTTAATTATAATTATAATTCTAATAATAAGGGTATGTTAGCGAATATTGTAAAGGTGTAAGTCAAAATTCTGTCCGTGTAATGCTACGCTATTTTTAATCATTGTAAGTTATGTTCAACCTTTTTACATTAATGTCTCGTAGCTAAGTTATTATTATGCTTATTTAATCCGAAGTAATCATGATGTTGGGCTAATTACTAAAATTGGGTAATTGGGCTTTGTACCATAATTGGGGTTTGGACAAAAGAACGACACTTGTGGAAATTATACTATGAGCTATTAATGGGCTTTATATTTGTTTAACTAAATGATAGTTTGTTAATGTTAATATAAAGATTTACAATTGGGCGTCCCTATAAATTACCATATACACTCAATCGGACACGATGGGCGGGGTATTTATATGTACGAATAATCGTTCATTTAACCGGACACGGGAATGGATTAATAGCCACTAGAATAATTAAAACAGGGGTGAAATTATGTACAAGGACACTTGGTATAATTGATAACAAAATATTAAAACCTTGGGTTACACTCAGTCGACATCCTGGTGTAATTATTAAACAAAGTATTAAAATCTTGTTACAGTTTAAGTCCCCAATTAGTTGGAATATTTAACTTCGGGTATAAGGATAATTTGACGAGGACACTCGCACTTTATATTTATGACTGATGGACTGTTATGGACAAAAACCAGACGGACATATTAAATAATCCAGGACAAAGGACAATTAACCCATGGGCATAAAACTAAAATCAACACGTCAAACATCATGATTACGGAAGTTTAAATAAGCATAATTCTTTTATTTCATATTTAATTTCCTTTATTTTATATTTAATTGCACTTCTAATTATCGCATTTTTATTGTTATTTTATTTAATTGCACTTTTAATTATCGTACTTTTTAATTATCGCAAGTTTATTTTATCGCACTTTTATTATTCGCAATTTCATTATCGTTATTTACTTTACGCTTTAATTTAAGTCTTGTATTTATATTTATTATTTTACATTTGGTTTTAACTGCGACTAAAGTTTTAAAATCGACAAACCGGTCATTAAACGGTAAAAACCCCCTTTATAATAATAATATTACTTATATATATATATATATATTTGTATTTTTATAAAAGTAAACTAATATAGCGTTAAGCTTTGTTTAAAGATTTCCCTGTGGAACGAACCGGACTTACTAAAAACTACACTACTTTACGATTAGGTACACTGCCTATAAGTGTTGTAGCAAGGTTTAAGTATATCCATTCTATAAATAAATAAATATCTTGTGTAAAATTGTATCGTATTTAATAGTATTTCCTGCTGAAATTAATAACTATTTTATACCACTCTGCTAAAACATCAGTTAAACAAATATAAAGCCCATTAATAGCCCATAGTCTAATTTCCACAAGTTTCGTTCTTTTGTCCAAACCCCAATTATGGTACAAAGTCCAATTACCCAATCTTAATAATTTAGCCCAACATCATGATTACTTCGTCTTAAATAAGCATAATAATAACTTAGCTACGAGACATTAATTTAAAAATAACATTAACCATAACTTACAGTGATTAAAAATAGTGTAGCATTACACGAACAGAATTTCGACTTACACCCTTACAACATTCGCTAACATACCCTTATTATTAGAATTTAAAATTAAAATTAAAATTATAATATAAATATAAATATATATACGTTGATGAATGAGAAGAGAAAAAGATGATGGATATTGAACCAAAATATGCGAATTTATAGCAATGTGGGCTGTCACCTACTGCCATGCGATCGCATGGCTTTTTGCCTTCCAGGCCATGCGATCGCATGGCCCCTTTTTCCAGCCCACATGTTGTTGTTTGCATTCTGCCGACGGTTTATATAATAATATATAATATATAAATAATTTATATAATTATTTAAATATTATATTTTATTCTTGTGCATAGTAGACTTGTAATTTTTAGTCCGTTGCGTCGAGCGTTGAGAGTTGACTTTGGTCCCGGTCCCGGATTTTCGAACGTCCTTGCGTATAATTTAATATCTTGTACTTTGCGTTTCGCTTCTTGTACTCTTGTAATTTTGAGACGTTTCTCATCAATAATTGGAACCTCTTTGATTGTATTTTGTACTTTTGAGCTTTTTGGTCGTTTGCGTCTTCAATTAGTCGAATCTGTCTTTTGTCTTCACCTTTTATTATTTAAACGAATATCACTTGTAAATAGAACAGTTGCAACTAAAAGCTTGTCTTTCTTGAGGGATAATGCTATGAAATATATGTTCGTTTTTAGCATTATCAAATATTCCCACACTTGAGCGTTGCTTGTCCTCAAGCAATATAGTCTTGAAATAAAAATACTAGAATCACTTCTTTATTCTTCACACTTTGTACATCAGTGATTTCTATACGGCGGTATAAACAATGGTAGTAACGATGTGGTTTACAGTCCCACATGACTATAAAAATTTAGATCCTTAAGGAAATTGGATCTTTATGAAAACATTTGATCTTTTGAAAATTCAATCTAGCTTTTACCCTAGATAAGTTTTCCGGAATAACCCTTCACCGGTGTTTGCAAATTATTTTTGTGGGTTTGGTGGGTTTCATATTTGAAATTTTTAGCTCAAAACTTGCGGTTTTGTGTCACCCACTTGCTAACCGTGTATTAGGAAAGCAACACGTCCAGTCTACTTGCTCCGTATATTACCTTTTGATAAACTATCGTCCGGTTGTAAAGGAAAGCGTTGAACAAGCAACTGTTAAGGCAATGTCCCCTGACATGCTTTTAATTATGGTCTATAACGTGTCGGATGCAATTACTATCCTTGGTATGAGCAATAGTAAAGCTCACCTTATAGTTTTTCGATATGGCACAAGGTCCTGTCTTTGACCATATTATGCAACCACCGTTCTTACGGTTGACACCCGATTTAGTTCAGGTGACCTAATGAATTCCAGGTGAATTCCTAGGATTTTACGTTCAATGGTAATGAACACATTGAAAATGGGTTTTCAGAAAACAAATCAGTTTGTAATTTTGATCAAAATATTTTCCCGTTCAAGCTCGAGTTTAGATATCATCGAATTCCATGAGTTTGTAATTCTCAATCTTTAAAAGTCAATCTCAAGGATTGAGTAATATCAGGCTTAAAAGCTGATTTTTGATCTTTTAAGGAGATTATCCTTTCTGGGGGTCTGGTTCATTAGTCTTATCAAGCTAATTTGCACGGCGTCCTCCCCATTTTACGAGACAGATCCTCTCATGGTTAGGATAAGTCTGACCACTTGGCGACCCTGTTTTGATGCTGAGGTCCGTGGATTTCCTGCTGATTTTAGTGATGACTTTTCTAGATTTTTCGCCAACCTACAGCAGGTCTGGACGACAAATTCATGACCTAAAACAAGAAGCGCGTTTCTTTTTCGAAAGACTTTACTTCCTTTTAATGATGGAATTGATTCATCGTGTAGATCCATCTTTCCTTTTAAATATATTACAATTTACCAGGTAAAACTTATTAGTATTGTCCAAAGCAAAAGTATCTTCAGTTATTTGTACAAAAATATGTGACATATGTTCAAAATAACTTGGTAAATTTTTCCCACACTTGGCTTTTATTTTCTTTTATTTGCCTTTTTATTGTCCTCTATTCTATTTTAAATGAATTCTAACATTTTAGGTTGTTTCTCAATTTATGTCCTTTCAGAGGTAACAATAATTTCGGTGTTAACACCTAGTTTTATCGTTCATAAATATGTATAAACATGATTTTGAGTTCATTTAATTGAAAATTTTGAAAAATTTTACAAGAATTGGGTAGTCAGTATATAAGACTAGGGTTGTTCTTTATTATCAGAGAGCACTAGATTCTAATACAACTACTGCTTTACTAGTATTAGTAATGGTAACCAAGTGTTTAAATTTAAAATTTTAAAAATCCGAAAGAATTTAACCCCTTCCCACACTTAAGATCTTGCAATGCCCTCATTTGCAAGAAATCAGTAACAATTTAAATTATTGAGGGTGATTAGCGTAGAAAAATGATTAAATTTTACCAAAGTTTCCAAACATATTGGCGTTTGTTTGCTGAATGATAAATGGTGCACATCATTTGTTCATTCCGTCTTGTTGTTACATCACATTTGTTTTTCGTTTTGTCGTCAAAATTAGCAGCTTTTGCTGAACTTAATGCCAGTTTTTGAAAATGCGCTGTTTTACCCTGTTGTGTATAATTGACAATATACATACATACAAATATAAACAAGCATGTTAATTTGAAATGGGACTTAAAATCTTACTTTCAAATCAAATATGAAATATTAGTACAACAAATAAAAATATTAAACATTACAATAAAAGTATCATAATATAATGTGTTTAAACATAAATAAACAGAAATAATAAAAATTAGAAATCATATAAATTACCAACCGGAACTAAATCAATCTGGATAGGGGTTCCAGTTCATGTCGTCATCCGGGTTCCATGGTTGGTGATAGGTGTACTGGTATGCCTGGTTAGGGTCGTAGAGAGTATAAGGTGGTCTCATCTCGGGCTGGTGTTGAGGATAGTAAGCGGGTCGGGTCGGAACGTAGTGATCCTGAGGTGACAGCCGGCTCATAATTTGACACTAATGATAGTCCCATCTATCATGCTGTCATTGCCTGGAATGCTCGTAATCATTCCGGGCTTGCCACTGCTCCATCCGACGAAATCTCTCCGCGTTTGTCATATCTACCTCATCTACACGCTTGTAGACATCAGTCATAGCCTCCCAAATGACATCCCTAATGTCATCTGCTTCCTCCATTTCCTTGTCTGATCCTCTCTCTACCTGTGGATGACTACCTTCATAGGGTATTGCCTGGTTGCGTCTACTCTTCAATACCTTAGCACCCGCATAAACCCTCAATCCTAAAAGCTCAACCTGTTCCCTACATTCCAAAAGTGTACCCCCTTGGTCCTTATCTACACCTAAATACTCTCCAATTAGAGTAACAAAAATACCTCGTCCAATTATCCCCCCTTCCTGTATTCCTTCAACCATCTTAGATAAATAAAAACCAACACAGTAGGGGATATTAACAAAGCCTCTTGGGTCTCGAATACACTTTAAGTAAAATAAATCATGTAAGGTCAATTTTTCCTTGTTGTAACCTCTCTGTGTAATCGAGTTAGCCAAAAATCTATGAATTATACGAAGCTTGGCTCTGTTAATATGTAAGTAGGTATGTGTTCCTCCCCGCCCAAAAACATTATAATCGGACATACGCCTCCAGACGGCGTTCGCATCAAAATTCCTATCTACCCTTTCACCACGATAAATCAAATTCATACAATCGGGTAGTAGTAATTCAGCGGGCGTATATATCTGCAAAGCCCTGGCCATGTCCAGCATGGACATTCTGTACATCCTACGGCCAAGTATAAATCTAAGAAAACTTATATCATCTAATCTATCTACATCTACATTTAATGCTATAGTACTCATCAGCTCAACACACCATTCCTTATATATAGGTCTACGAATGGTGAATAAGCGTTCCCAATCAGTAAAAGAAGAACTGCCATACCTTTGGATCAAATGCTCCCTAACACGGTCAGCAAGTTGGACCCTTTCCAAAGGATTCCAATCAATTACCCTAGGCACCTCTACATCTTTCGTTACTAATTTGAATTTATTATTTTGATATGCCGGGTAATCTCTCCAGCTTCTATCGAATCTCAGATTAGGATGCAATGTATGTTCAGGAATCGTTGGGTATTCTACTGGCGGATGCATCGGAATTACTATGAATTCATTAGCAAACTGTAGCGGATCATAATAAGGTACATGTTGGTCAGGCTGATGTTGTTGTTCCTGTTGTGGTTCTTTTTCGGGTTCTTGCTCGTATTGCGGTTCATATTCTGGTTCAGGTTCTTGTTGTAGTTGTCTAGATGACGATGAAGCACCAGCAGTATCAGTTTTCTGCACAACACATTAAACACAAAATTTGTGCATCCAAATATGCATTAGTGTTAGCAAAATAACAACTTAAATTAACCACAATAACATGTTTAATCAAAATTAAACTTATACACATTTTCACATTTTTTTACAATTCTACACTTTTTCAAATAAGCACATATGAAAATGTATACAAAATTCATAAGCATTTAACTCAAATAACATGTCAAAATAGTCATTACTAGCAATTAAACAAGTCTTAAATGGCGATTATATCAAATTAATCAAGTTCATGAATTTTAGACTTAAAAAGTCTACTTTAGTCTCCAAAAATCATGTTTAGGATCAATGTTTGGATCATTTAGTTACCTAAACATGTTACACTACTTAATTTAGCAATAATTCATGACAAAAATCGGACATAACATGTTTATATCAAAAAGCCCCAAATTGCTCAAGAACACAAACCCTAGATTCCTAAAATTTTTGAAGTTTTTGGCCTCAAATTATGTTAAATAGCATCAATCTAGGTTATACATGCATAAAATACTAACAATTTAATACTAATTACACTAGAATTTAACAAAATTAAATTAGATAAAATATTGGTAATTATCACAAAAACTAGAAAATTTATGAATTTAGGGGTGTAATTTTTACCTTTTTGTTGAAGAATCCGAACCTAGGCATGATTAGAGCAAGAAATTTGTCGAATTACGGTGAAATTTGGTGATTTTTGGTGAGGATTTGAGTGTGTTTTCGTATGTGTTGTGTGTGTGTTTGTGGGGAGACAGAACAGCTCGGTGGAGTTTAAGTTCCTGACCTAATTTCCAGCCTCATGCGATCGCATGAGGTTGGAGTTCAAAACCCATGCGATCGCATGGGTGTCCGGGTACAGTACTTTTTGGTTTTTTTTTTTTATTTATAAAAACCTTATAATTTCTAAAACATAAATTAATAATATTTTAAAATTTTGTCTCTTTTTAGCAGTGAGGGTGTTTCGGATCGTTGTCCTAGTCCGTCTCTCGACAAAATTTTAAAATTTGTCAATTCAAAGCTCAGTTTTAAAAGCAAAGATTTTTGGGTTTTTTTTTTTTAAAATGTTTTTGGCATACTTTAATTCAATAAGGCTAAAAATAATGATAATAAAAGTTCTCGCCCCTCCCTTGGATAAAGCAATTTCGGTTCAATGACCTAGTCTTCAACTCACGACGAATTTTTAGAAATCAATTTTAACTTAACGAAATAAAGTAAATTTTTATTTTTAAATTCACACCAAACTTAAATATAAAATGCATAACATTAAAAATTCATATTATTAAAATTAAAAATTCACACCAAACTTATATTATATTTTTTTTTATACAACAAACTTATATTAAAAATATTAATTTTTCAGATATTTACAAACTTAAATATATTGATTTTAAAAAGTTTACAATAATAATTAAATATTAATTTTAAAAACATGGTAAAAATAAAATTAAAAATCTTTTTGGTCTTTTATCCCACTTTAATAAATCAAATATTATCAAAAATATACGCCCCTCTTTTCGGTAAAGTAATTTCGGCTATTATAACCTAGTTTAACTCATGACGAATTTTTGAAATATTTTGGGTTGATTAATTAAAGATATTTATACCTTAAGAATAAACGGTAAATTTTGCAGTGATGTAATAAATTTTTGTATGATATCAATAATTTCGGTCGCAAGACCTAATTTTATTGAATATCAATTTAATAATTTATAGCGAACGATTTAGCGTTTATTATTAAAAGGTTAAAAATAATAAAATAAAAATAAAAACTGTACATACTTACCTGTGAAATAGAATTCTTAGTGACCTGCTTTAGCCCACTCATAAGATAGTCGGACTAATTGGTTTTCCATAGCTACATAGGCGTAACCTCGAGCATTCAACATTTTTTCTTCGAAACATATGAACGGTCCATCTCTGCATAAAGTAACGAATTCGGTATTGGAATATGTCTGATTCGTCGAACATTTTCCTTCGTGTGACTATTTTCCGCATTTGTGACATCTTTCAAGGTGTCGTGCTCTTCTTTTCGCTACGGATTTTGATTTTCCTTTACCAAATTGTAACTTATTATTTTCGTTCCTGGATTCTTTTCTTACTCCGTCCAATTTACCTCTGATTAATGATACAATTCACTTGGAAGGGTGTCATTATTACGTTTAGTGATCAAAGCATGTATCATTAGACCATGGTTTAGTTCACAGGAAGTCTTCATCTCGTAAAACCTAAAAAAAATAAAAAAATTCAGAATGGGGGGAGAAGACTAGTTCTTTAGGGTCTGCTAGGGAAAGATCATTCGGATTCCATTCTCGAGAACTACACGAAAACAGAACATCTGACTCTAACAGAAATACATATTATCCTTTAAAAACTTGATTCTCCCCACACTTAGTTAGCTGTGGTGTCGAAATTGTGATTAACTTCGTTGTCAACTTCCATTGGACTATCTATGTAATGTTTAACTCTGTGACCATTAACCTTAAATGCAATCTCATTTGAATTTATTAATTCTACAGTTTCGTATGGGAAAAATCTTTTGACTATAAATGGTCCAGACCATCTTGATTTCAATTTTCCAGGAAATAACTTGAATCATGAATTGAAAAAAAGAACTCTGTCTCCTTCTTTAAATTCTTTTGAACTTCTGATTCTTTTATCATGCCATTTCTTCGTTCTTTCCTTATAGATTAACGAATTTTCGTATGCTTCATGTCTTAATTCTTCTAATTCGTTTAATTGACTTAACCGTAGACGTCCAGCTTCATGTAAATCAAGATTACATGTCTTCAAAGCCCAAAATGCTTTGTGTTCACTTTCTACTGGAAGATGACATGCTTTTTAGTAGACGAGTCTAAAAGGTGTGGTTCCAATTGGAGTTTTGTAGGCTGTTCTAAAAGCCCAGAGTGCATCCTCCAATTTAATGGACCATTCCTTCAGATTTGATCCTACGGTTTTCTCCAGAATACGTTTTAAAGCTCGGTTGGTATTTTCAACTTGTCCACTTGTTTGTGGATGATAAGCGGTGGAGATTTTATGAGTTACTCCATATCTTTTGAGAACTTTCTCAAGTTGATTATTACAGAAATGAGTACCCCGATCACTTATTAAAGCTTTCGGTGTTCCAAACCTTGCAAAAAGACGTTTTAAAAAGTTGACTACAACTCGTGCATCGTTAGTTGGGAGAGCTTGTGCTTCTGCCCATTTAGATACATAATCAATGGCAACGAGAATGTAGAGATTATTATGAGATTTTGGAAATGGACCCATAAAGTCAATACCCTAAATGTCAAACACTTCACATACTTGAATGACATTTTGTGGCATTTCATCACGTTGACTTATTTTTCCAGCCCTTTGACAAGCATCACAGGATTTGCGAAGAAGGTGTGCGTCTTTGAAAATTGTAGGCCAATAGAATCCAGCATCGTAAACTTTTCTTGCTGTGAGCCGAGGCCCATAATGCCCTCCTGTTGGTCATGTGTGATAGTGGTTTAGGATTTGACTAGCTTCATCCCCGAATACACATCGGCGTATTATTCCAGCGGGACAACTTTTAAACAAATGTGGATCTTCCCAGAAATGGTGTTTTATATCACTAAAGAATTTCTTTCGTTTTTGGTACGATAATCCTTTTTCAAGGAATCCACATACTAAGTAGTTTGCATAGTCTGCAAACCATGGAATTTCATTATAATCTATCTTCAATAGATATTCATCAGGAAAGTTGTCTTGTATGGCCGATTCATTTAGAACTTCTAATTCAGGATTTTCAAGACGAGAAAGATGATCAGCTGCGAGATTTTCTGCTCCCTTTTTATCTCGGATTTCAATATCAAACTCTTGTAAGAGTAAGATCCAACGGATTAATCGTGGCTTGGCATCTTCTTTTGAAAATAGGTATCTAAGAGCAGAATGGTCGGTATAGACCACCGTTTTAGCTAGAATGAGATATGAACGAAATTTGTCAAAAGCAAAGACAATAGCAAGGAGTTCTTTTTCAGTAGTTGTGTAATTCGTTTGTGCTCCTTGTAACGTCTTACTAGCATAATAAATAGGTTGAAATCATTTTTCAATCCTTTGTCCTAAAACGGCTCCCATTGCAAAATCACTTGCATCGCACATTAGTTCAAACGGTAAATTCTAATTTGGAGTTATCATAATCGGTGCATTAGTGAGTTTTTCTTTAAGAATATTAAAAGATTTGATACATTCATCTAAAAAGATGAATGGAGCATCCTTTTCTAGGAGTTTATTCATAGGAGTAGCAATTTTAGAAAAATCTTTTATGAAACGTCAGTAAAAACCGGCATGCCCTAGAAATCTCCTAACTCCTCTAACATTGGTGGGATGTGGAAGTTTAGCAATTACATCTACTTTAGCTCTATCCACTTCAATTCCTTCCTTTGAAATTTTATGACCAAGAATGATGCCTTCTTTAACCATGAAATGGCATTTCTCCCAATTAAGTATTAGATTTGATTATTCGCATCTAATAAGCATTCGTTCAAGATTAACTAGACATGTTTCAAAAGTATCACCGAAGGCTGAAAAGTCATCCATGAAAACTTCCATGCATTCTTCTATCATATCGTGAAAAATCGCCATCATGCACCTTTGAAAGGTTGCAGGGGTGTTGCAAAGTCCAAATGACATGCGTTTGTAAGCAAAAGTACCATAAGGGCACGTGAATGTGGTTTTATCTTGGTCCTCGAGTGCTATTGGAATTTGAAAATATCCAGAAAAACCATCAAGAAAACAATAGTAACTATTTCCGGCCAATCTTTCCAACATTTGATCAATAAAAGGTAAGGGAAAGTGATCATTTCTGGTGGCGTCATTTAATTTTCTATAATTAATACAAATACGCCATCGTGTTACAGTCCTAGTAGGAATAAGCTCATTTTTCTCATTTGTGATGACAGTCATGCCACCCTTCTTAGGCACGTATTGAACTGGGCTTACCCATGGACTATCAGAGATTGGATAAATTAAACCTGCATCTAGCAGTTTAATAATTTCTTTCTTAACAACATATTGCATATTAGGATTTAGTCTTCTTTGGCGTTGCACATATGTTTTATGACCTTCTTCCATAAGGATTTTATGTGTGCAATACGAAGGACTTATTCCTTTAATATCATGAATTTTTCCTGCAATGGCTGGTTTATGAGCTTTTAGCACAGAAATGAGTTGAGATTTTTCATTTTCAGTAAGAGAAGACGATATTATTACAGGTAATTCAGACTCACCATGTAAATAAGCATATTCCAAATGGTTTGGAAGTGGCTTTAACTCTAATGTCGGTGGTTCTTCTATCGATGATTTATATCGATAACTGTCTTCCCCTTTTAGCATTTGAATTTCTTCTGTTGTTGGTTCATATCCATTAGCCATAAGTGTAGCTAACATTTCAGTTTCATCAATTGGTTCAGTTCCTTCTCCTAAAGAACATTCTCCTGTTCCTTGTAATTCTGGAAATTCTTCTAATAATTCTGCATGTGATTCTATAGTTTGAATATAATAACATGTATCATCTGCAGATTGCGGTTGTTGCATGGCTCTATCAACTGAAAAAGGTAACACTCTCGTCCTCTATACTTAGGTTCAGTTTCTTACCAAACACGTCTATTATTGCTTTGGCCGTGTTTAAGAATGGTCTTTCTAATATGAGAAGAACTCGAGAATCTTCTTCCATGTCCAGAATAACAAAATCTACTGAAAATACTAAAGTACCAACTTTAACTAGTATGTTCTCCATTATCCCTCTAGGATATTTTACTGATCGATCGGCTAGTTGTATTCTTATTCGTGTTGGTTTCAATTCTCCAAGGTCTAGTTTAGCGTATAATGAATACGGCATTAAATTTATACTAGCACCTAAGTCTGCCAATGCTTCTATTGAACTAAGACTACCCAGAAAATATGGAATTGTGAAACTTCCTGGATCTGATAATTTTTCTGGTATCTTATTCAACAGCACTGCAGAACAATTAGCATTCATAGTGACAGCCGAGAGTTCTTCCATTTTCTTTCTATTCGTGATTAGATCTTTCAAAAATTTAGTATATCTAGGCATTCCTGAAATCACATCAATGAAAGGAAGATTTACATTTATTTGTTCAAACATATCCAAGAATTTGGATTGCTCGGCTTCAAGTCTCTCTTTTCTCATTTTACTCGGGTAAGGAAGTGGTGGTTGGTATGGTTTAACATAAGGTTTAGCCTTAACTGTGTTATATTCATTAACCTTTTCAACTAGCGGTTCTTTTTCCTTATCTTGATCAGATTGTGGTTCTTGTGGAGTAGGAATAGCTTCATCAGAAATTACAGGTATTTCAGGTGGTTTAAGTGTAATACCACTTCTTGTGGTAATGGCTTTAGCTGTTTCATTCCGGGGGTTAGCATTAGTATCACTAGGTAGACTTTCCGGTTTTCTTTCACCTATCAACCTTGCTAGGTTACTTACTTCTTGTTCCAGATTTTGAATAGAAGCTTGTTGATTTCTAAATGCTTGAGCATTTTGTTCATTGGTTTGTTTCTGAGATGTGAAAAACTATGTTTGAGATTCAACTAGCTTCGACATCATATCTTCTAAATTTGGCTTTTTATCATCGGTTTGTGGTGGTTTATTTTGAAAATTAGGTCTTTGCTGGTTGTAAGTATGATTGGATACTTGTTGATTACTAGGACCTTGTTGGTTGTTGTATGGAACATTTCGGTTATAATTCTGATTTTGATTGTAGATTGGTCTTGGCGGTTGATAATTATTCTGATAATTATTTCCAGACCTTTGGTTTATGTATGAAACATTCTCTCTTTGTTCCATTGTTAGTTCAATACTGAGACAATCTTTTGTCAAATGTGGTCCTCCATACTGCTCACAACTAATTCGTATTGAGTGGATATCTTTAGTCATCTTTTCCATTTGTCTCTCGACAGCAGCTATCTTTGCGGAAATGGAATCTAAGTCATGGCTAGAATCGGTTCTAGCTGCTTTAGATGATCTAACGATATCTTTTTCTTGGTGCCACTCATGTGAGTGGGATGCAGTGTTATCAATAATTTTGTAAGCATCAGTTGCGGTTTTCTTCATAATGGAACCACCAGCTGCTATATCGATGTCTTTTCTTGTTGTGATGTCGCATCCTTGGTAGAATATTTGTACTATTTGACAGGTGTCTAAACTATGTTGCGGACATCCTCTCAATAACTTTCCAAATCTGGTCCATGCTTCATATAGAGTTTCATTTGGCTTTTGTGTGAACGTAACAATTTCTCCTTGAAGTCTTACGGCTTTAGATGCCGGAAAGAACTATTTAAGAAATTTTTCAACTAAAACTTCCCATGTATCAATCGCCCCTTCAGGTAACGATTCTAACCAATCTTTGGCTTCTCCCTTTAAAGTCCAGGGAAATAACATGAGATATATCTGTTCATCCTCCACTTCTCTTATTTTAAATACAGTACAAATCCTATTAAATGTACGAAGATGTTCATTTGGATCTTCCTTCGGCGCACCACTAAATTGGCATTGATTAGTTACCATGTGTAGGATTTGTCCTTTGATTTCATAATCTGGCGCATTAATGTATGGTTGAGTAATTGCATGACCTTGGCCAATGCATTTAGCTCGCATTCGGTCTTCCATACTTAGAGGTTCCAGATTTTCCATGATTGAATTTGTTGAATCTGAATCACTATAGGATTCTGATTTAATGGTTGGTTCCTCAATAATCTCTGTTTGAATGATTTGTGGTTCTGGAGGAAAAATTAATGGTTCAGGATCTCTGAATTATCCCTGAATATCCTCCGGATTTTCAATTGTGAAGTCGGGTTCAAAAAATGGATTATCGGAAATTTGTATAGGAGTACTTGGTTGACTGGATGACGATTCTAAAGAAAAATCAACGGCAACAATATTTGCTAGATGTCTTGATCTGGTTACAGGTGGTGAACGTACAAAAGGTGGTGAACGTTTTGCTCGGTGCATTCACTGAATATCCTATTAGTTTTTAAAAAGAAAGAAAAATTATATAAGTTATCCAATTAATAGACTTTTCTGATTTTGCCCAAGTTTCGAATATCCAAAAGATGCAGCAGAGGGGCAGGATTCGTTTGGTCTCAATATAATTAAGTACTATTTGGCTCCAATAACCCGGTCCACGTACAAATCCAACTATTACTACGAACCAGAAAATTTTGATGTCTATCAATTTAACCACTTAAAATAATTTTTCGTTGAAATTTAAAGAAATTTTAGATAAGAAATAGAAAAAATCTAAGTCCTAAAAACTAGAGCGTCGAGAAATAAGAAAGAAAAAGAGCGCGTCGAAAAACGTCGAAAAACGTCGAAAAAATAAAAGGTGAAAAAAATAAAATAAGAAAGTAGCGCGTCGAAACTTAAAAAGGAACTAAAAACTAAGAATTAAAAGTTGCGTCTAAAAATATTAAAGCTTAAAATGAATTCTATATCCCAAATGGCAATAACTTAAAAAGGGTACAAAAATATAAAAACGGCGTCACAAAATTCTAATGCACCTAAATCTTAGTCTAAAGAAAAAGCACTTAAGGGATTTTACGGCAAAGCCTAAAAATCTAGAAATAAAAATAACTATGGAAAAAACTATGATTTAAAACTAAATACGAGCGAAAAATACAAATATTACGAAAAAAAACAAATAAAAATAAACAAAATATAAAAATATACTTAAAGTTGTAAAAAGTACAATTTTTATAAAAATATTATTTTTATATTATTTATTTTATAAAAGTATTACTTTTATAATTTAATAAAAACTAATTAATACTTAAAATACAAAATAAATAAACTAAACTTAATTAATATAAAAATATAACCCTAATTAGGGTTTAATAATAATAATAATTAATAACCGTAATTATTGTAGTGGAAAGTCAAACTGTGGCGTGTCAGACAGCTTCATGCGATCGCATGAAGTTTTGCCTTCGGGCTCATGCGATCGCATGAGCTAGGGTTTCGGGCCAGTATATGGGCTGCTACAGTACCAGGCTTCGAGTTTTTATATTTTTTTTTCAGTTTTCTGTTTTAAATATATATATATAATATTTATATAACTTAAATAAAAATTTAATTTTAAAAACTAAAATAAAAATAAAGAAACTTTATAATTTTATATATATATAACAAACTATTAAAAATATATAAATATTTTGTTTTTCTTTTCTTATTATATTTTCGTATATTTAAAACGTATTTTTACAAAAGCGTATTTTTATAAAAGTAAACTAAAAATTAATAAAAGTGTTTTTTTATATATAGCGTTGCGCTTTCGGCGTTTAAGCAAGAATGTCCCCGGCAGAGGCGCCAAAAATACTTGATGTGTGCGTGGTGTACTAGGAAATAGTATTATTTTTACAACGAAATATTATTAAATACGATACAATTTTACACAAGATATTTATTTATTTATAGAATGGATATACCTAAACCTTGCTACAACACTTATAGGCAGTGTACCTAATCGTACAGTAGTGTAGTTTTTAGTAAGTCTGGTTCATTCTACAGGGATCTCTTAAACAAGCTTAACGCTATATATTTAAAAACCATATTTGTAAAAATACAAAAATATATATAAGTAATATTATTATTATAAAGGGGGGTTTTTACCGCTTAATGACCGGTTTGTCGATTTTAAAACTTTAGTCGCAGTTAAAACCTAATGTAAAATATAAATATAACTTAATTTAAAGCATAAAGTAAATAACGATAATGAAATTGCGATAAATAAAAGTGTGATAATTAAAATTGCGATAACTAAAGAGTGCGATAATTAAAAGTGCAATTAAATACAATGACAATAAATAAAAGTGCGATAAT
This sequence comes from Rutidosis leptorrhynchoides, assembly GCF_046630445.1. NCBI lineage: Eukaryota > Viridiplantae > Streptophyta > Magnoliopsida > Asterales > Asteraceae > Rutidosis > Rutidosis leptorrhynchoides. The sequence goes on from NC_092333.1 coordinate 175,858,107, forward strand.
TAAAAGTGCAATTAAATATGAAATAAAAGAATTATGCTTATTTAAACTTCCGTAATCATGATGTTTGACGTGTTGATTTTTAGTTTATTCCCATGGGTTAATTGTCCTTTGTCCTGGATTATTCAATATGTCCGTCTGGTTTTTGTCCATAACAGTCCATCAGTCATAAATATAAAGTGCGAGTGTCCTCGTCAAATTATCCTTATATCCGAAGTCAAATATTCCAACTAATTGGGGACTTAAACTGTAACAAGGTCTTAATACTTTGTTTAATAATTACACCAGGATATCGACTGCGTGTAACCCAAGGTTTTAATACTTTGTTAACAATTACGCCAAGTGTCCTTGCACATAATTTCACCCCTATTTTAATAAATCTATTAACTATTAATCCATTCCCGTGTCCGGTTAAATGAACGATTATTCGTACATATAAATATCCCGCCCATCGTGTCCGATCGAGTGTATATGGTTATTTATAGGTACGTCGAATTGTAAATCTTTATATTAAATTAACAAACTATCATTTAGTTAAACAAATATAAAGCCCATTAATAGCCCATAGTCTAATTTCCACAAGTGTCGTTCTTTTGTCCAAACCCCAATTATGGTACAAAATCCAATTACCCAATCTTAATAATTTAGCCCAACATCATGATTACTTCATCTTAAATAAGCATAATAATAACTTAGCTACGAGACATTAATTTAAAAATAACATTAACCATAACTTACAGTGATTAAAAATAGTGTAGCATTACACGGACAGAATTTTGACTTACACCCTTACAACATTCGCTAACATACCCTTATTATTAGAATTTAAAATTAAAATTAAAATTATAATATAAATATAAATATATATACGTTGATGAATGAGAAGAGAAAAAGATGATGGATATTGAACCAAAATATGCGAATTTATAGCAATGTGGGCTGTCACCTACTGCCATGCGATCGCATGGCTTTTTGCCTTCCAGGCCATGCGCTCGCATGGCCCCTTTTTCCAGCCCACATGTTGTTGTTTGCATTCTGCCGACGGTTTATATAATAATATATAATATATAAATAATTTATATAATTATTTAAATATTATATTTTATTCTTGTGCATAGTAGACTTGTAATTTTTAGTCCGTTGCGTCGAGCGTTGAGAGTTGACTTTGGTCCCGGTCCCGGATTTTCGAACGTCCTTGCGTATAATTTAATATCTTGTACTTTGCGTTTCGCTTCTTGTACTCTTGTAATTTTGAGACGTTTCTCATCAATAATTGGAACCTCTTTGATTGTATTTTGTACTTTTGAGCTTTTTGGTCATTTGCGTCTTCAATTAGTCGAATCTGTCTTTTGTCTTCACCTTTTATTATTTAAACGAATATCACTTGTAAATAGAACAGTTGCAACTAAAAGCTTGTCTTTCTTGAGGGATAATGCTATGAAATATATGTTCGTTTTTAGCATTATCAAATACATTACTGTTATACTTAAACTATAGCTCACCAACATCCGTGTTGACGTTTTTAAGCATGTTTTTCTCAGGTGCTTAAGGTTGCTTGCTTTCGCTTTTGTACTAGTCTTGCTGATTAGCCACCCGCTGCCTTTGATAGAGATGTCACCGCATGAAACATTTTATCTTGCATTCAAACTTTATTACTTTTGAACAATGATTTGTAACGACCTAAGGGTCACGTACTATTATTACTTGCTTCCGTTCATAGAAGCATACTTTTGGTTGTAAAATATTTGACGTTGGTTATGACGTCACCTTTTATCATGAATGCAAACTTGTTTTGAAAACGCATATAGTGTTTGACCTTGTAATGATCCTGTTGTTGATGGTCCGTACATGTTGATTTAGTACGGGGCGTCACACAAAAGGGGCATATTCGGCTTCGATCATTCAACCATATAATGTAGTTTCGATTACTTGTGTCTATTTCGTAAAACATTTATAAAAGCGCATGTATTCTCAGTCCCAAAAATATATATTGCAAAAGCATTTAAAAAGGGAGCAAATGAAACTCACGATACATTTTTTTGTAGTAAAAATATTCATACGACGATACTGAACAATGCAGGGTTGGCCTCGGATTCATGAACCTATATCATTCATATATATATTAAAACATATAATCGTAATCGAACAAATTTATATTATTATTATTAATAAACTTGTTTAAATTGTATGTTATATAGTTAAATTTAACATATTTAATTCATATATTTTATATAGTTTATACTTATTATATTAAATATTAATATAGTTTAATTAATAATATTTTATTGATAAAATATAGTAAGAAGTAATATTAGTATAATTGTAGTATGTTTTTATATAAAGTTTTTGTTTGTAATAATAACAATTATAATAACAGTGTTAATAATAATAATAATGATATTCAGTTTTATTCTTATTTATAATTTTCATATTATTATTTATATTCGTAATAATTTTAATGATAATGATATTGATAATACTAATAATAATATTAATGATAGTAAAAACGTTACTTCCAATTATAAAACTGGTTCTTAACAGAAATGATCGTTAAAAACAATTGTTACTTTTAGTAATAATGGTGATAATAGTAATACTAATACTGATAATAATAATAACATTAGCAATACTCATAATACTTGTAACTATGATACTAATAATAATAATAATTACTATAATACTAATAATAACAATAATAATAATAATCATAGTAATAATAATAATAATAATAATAATAGAAATAATAATAATAATAATAATAATAATAATAATAATAATAATAATAATAATATTAATAATAATCCTACTCATAATAATAAAAATAATAATACATATATTAGTAATGATTAATAATAATACTAATAATTATAATACTTGTAATAACTATAATAATGAATAATATTAATAATAACATAATAATAATAATAATAATAATAATAATAATAATAATAATAATAATAATAATAATAATAATAATAATAATAATAATAATAATAATAATAATAATAACTTAAAATGAAATCTACCTCAAAATGATAGGATAACAGAAAAAATGCCACTTGCAGGACTCGAACCCGTGACCTCTCGCTAACCCGTAAACACCCCACACCACTCCTCCTTTCGTAATTTCTGAAATAATACCCAATCCGAACTTATCTAACCCATAACTATATTGTTCTATATTCTTCAAGAGTTCCATGGATCCAACAAACATCAAAACTATAATAACGAATTTACTAATTCAATTACGACTTGTAAACAACCCTAACTAACAAGAGTGTTTTTGATATAATAAAAAATAAAAAAAAATAATATCACAGCTACTGCTGTCGCGACTTTAAAAAAAAAACTATATGATTTTTGAATTCGAGCTCGTTTTAGATGAAGGTTACAACATGAAATAAGTTAAAAATCATTCTTAGAAACCTTCTCAACCATCAATTGAACTTGAAACATCAGTTTGATTTCAAATTTCACCAAGAACAAAAAGGTTAACTTTTTAAATAAGAACTTTGACTCCAAAATTCTAATTCATTCAAAGGAATTAGAGATTGAAAACTTGCAGATAAATCATACGGATTATTCCTAACGCGACTGTATTTTTATATTTTGATAATTCATTTGAATTTAAGCTTTGGATTTAAACCAGACACGAACAGGTACGAACTTGTTCTTCTTAGATTTCTGTTTAATTCGCCAAGTAGTATCAGATAGGGGTGATGTATAATTGATAAAGATTGTGGAAAATCGAATGCTTCACTTAACAACTTTGAGCTAATTGATTTAATAATGAAGGTGTGTGTGGCGACCATATATCACGAGCAGAGAAGAACAAAATTAAAGTAGATAATGACATATATATCTATATATATATCTTACGCGTATATCTATATATATATATATATATATATATATATATATATATATATATATATATATATATATATATATATATATATATATATATATATATTATCTGTAATTATATATATTAATTAATTTTAATAATTAACAATAATAATAATAATACTCTTAATATTGTAAATAATAATAATAATAACATTTATGATAATATAATGGTACTATTAATAATATTATTATTAATAATAATGATAATAATAATTATATAATTTATAACAATAATATTAGTAAAATTAATATTTAATATAATAATACTAATATTATTAATGATAATAATAATATTAGTAATAATAATACTATAACAACTTATATATCAAATTTTCATATCTATATGCTATGTACTAAAAATAATACTATCAATATTACTGATTTTAATATAAATATTAATATTGATAATACTAATGAAAGTAATAATAATGTCCTTAGCATAACAACTATATTTTTAATTTGTAATTAAATTTAATATATTACTATTATATATTATTAATCATGTAATATTTAATGATTATATATAACAACTTATTTTAAGTATTAAATTTTCATACATTTTAATATATACTACATTATACATATAATAATATTTATGTATACAAATTATATATGTATTTATATCTAAGCTCTCTTTAATAACAACCTTTTATCTTTAATATGAATTGTTACATATTTAACTCTGATGATTAAATTTGTACTCAATTATTATATAAATTTATATATATATATATATATATATATATATATATATATATATATATATATATATATATATATATATATATATATATATATATATATATATATATATATATATATATATTTTTACAACACTTATTCATGAATCGCCGGGAGTGGTCGAAGATCAAATGAATCCATGTAGCCAGTTCAAAACTTTCTAAGGTTCAATATTACAGTATTTTATCAATAATTAGACTTATTTCACGAGGCAATTATTGTAAAGCATGTATTGAAAGTTAAGCAGAAATCTTTACTAACTTATGTCCAGTTACTGTTAAGTGACACTTTTGTTCCTTCTAATAAATCACTTTACCAATTATTCCGAATACCGTTAAAAAGAATAGATTTCTCAAATCATAGTGGACCTCTTAACAGAGACTCGTAATTATAATTAATGTATCTAATAATTCAATCATTTGATATCATCTTTTAATTCCATTGATAACTATTAGAATATATTTTGAAACAAATACGTTTATATAAAGTATTATACGTCTAACACTTTGTTAATGTTTTCAAGTTATAATATATACACATAATATAATCATGTTCGTTCATATAATGGTTCGTGAATCATTGGAATTTGGTCGAGGTTAAATGAGTGTATGAACACAGTTTAAAATTCTTGAGATTCAACTTACAAACTTTGCCTATCGTGTCGGGAATATATAAATATTAAAGTTTAAATTTGGTCGAAAATTACTGGGTTGTCACAGGATGTGGAAGTTTAGCAATTACATCTACTTTAGCTCTATCCACTTCAATTCCTTCCTTTGAAATTTTATGACCAAGAACGATGCCTTCTTTAACCATGAAATAGCATTTCTCCCAATTAAGAACTAGATTTGATTGCTCGCATCTAATAAGCATTCGTTCAAGATTAACTAGACATGTTTCAAAAGTATCATCGAAGACTGAAAAGTCATCCATAAAAACTTCCATGCATTCTTCTATCATGTCGTGAAAAATCGCCATCATGCACCTTTGAAAGGTTGCAGGGGCGTTGCAAAGTCCAAATGGCATGTGTTTGTAAGCAAAAGTACCATAAGGGCATGTGAACGTGGTTTTCTCTTGGTCCTCGGGTGCGATTGGAATTTGAAAATATCCGGAAAAATTGTCAAGAAAACAATAGTAACTGTTTCCGGCTAATCTTTCCAACATTTGATCAATGAAGGGTAAGGGAAAGTGATCTTTTCTGGTGGCGTCATTTAATTTTTTATAATCAATACAAACACGCCTTCCTGTTACAGTTCTAGTAGGAATAAGCTCATCTTTTCATTTTTTATGACAGTCATGCCACCCTTCTTAGGTACACATTGAACTGGGCTTACTCATGGACTATCAGAGATTGGATAAATTAAACCTGCATCAAGCAGTTTAATAATTTCTTTCTTAACAACATCTTACATATTTGGATTTAGTCTTCGTTGGTGTTGCACATAGGTTTTATGGCCTTCTTCCATAAGGATTTTATGTGTGCAATACGAAGGACTTATGCCTTTAATGTCATGAATCTTCCATGCGATAGCTGGTTTATGAGCTTTTAGCATAGAAATAAGTCGAGATTTTTCATTTTTCGTAAGAGAAGATGATATTATTACAGGTAATTCAGATTTACCATGTAAATAAGCGTATTCCAAATGGTTTGGAAGTGGCTTTAACTCTAATGTCGGTGGTTCTTCTGTCGATGATTTGTATCGATGTCTGTCTTCCTCTTTTAGCATTTGAAGTTCTTCTGTTGTTGGTTCGTATTCATTAGCCATAAGTGCGGCTAACATTTCAGCTTCATCAATTGGTTCAGTTCCTTCTCCTAAAGAACATTCTCCTGTTCCTTGTAATTCTGGAAATTCTTGTAACAATTCTATATGTAAAAATATAGTTTGAATGTAATAACATGTATCATCTACAGATTGTGGTTGTTGCATGGCTGATGTGTAAAATCGTGTCTATAATTTATAATGGAAAATGCCGGTTAAAAGATTACTACAGACTAACGGGCAGTGTACCCGATCGTGTAATAGTATAAAATTGGTAATTCCGAAATCGTTCCAAGGACAGTTTAAACGTGAGAATTAAGATTGTAACTAATAAAATAAACTAAGTTAATCTATGAAAATCGAAAGTACGAGATAGTTTATTTTGTGGCTATTTAACGATTAGCCAAATCAAAGATAGATCAAAAGTAAAAGACAATATTTTTGGGTTTTTAAGTTTAAATAAATCAAATTGCAGACTCAACGGAAAATAAAGATAGTTTGAATTCAATAGATAAAAGAATGTTCGCCTAGATCTCCTATTCGCAGTGTCGGATGATTTGTTATTAAGCACTAGTTCTATTTATCAATGCACGCAATTACAGAGTCGATTTACCCTGAGTTCTCTTTTAGCAAACACGTCAAACTAGGATTTATTGGCTTAGGGTTCCCTTTCACCAAAGACCTCTTTCGTTTGTGACTTAGTAATTAGCTAATTATAAGATTAAGATTCAATTGGTTACACGTTCGCTCCACACAATTCACCCCTGTTTTGTTTAATCCTTATTACCCTGTTTACCCCCTTGGTCCAGTAAGCACCCAATCGGTTAAGACAAATCAATTGGAAATTAGATCACTAAATTGAAACAAGGTTCCCTTTGTTCAAACAAGATTCACTAATCAACCTAGTAACAATAATCAACACCCACAAGAATGGTTCTTAATCAAAACTCATAATTATCATGCATTAATCAATAAAACATTAAAGTATCATCCAAACACATGCAAATATTCAATCTAGACAAACATTAAAAGCTTAGCCAACAATCATGGCTAAAACCAAAATCACAAATAAATTAAGGAAAGAATTCATTGTTTATGACAAAGAAATCAACCTAATTAAATAAGCAATCGCGGATGATGAACGGATTGAAGGTTGAATCTGGAATGATTAGAGTGATTGAATGATCCTGGAGTTCTCCAAAAATCACCAAAAATCGCCCAAAAGCTGCCACAATTCGTCTGGATGGAAGAGTGATAAATTAGGGTATTTTTCGGGCCTTAAATACTTGGCAAAATAATATGGACCGACCAACCGCCGCGCCGCGGCCCATAATGTCGCACCGCGACAAACAACGTACCCTGGAACCCTTTTTAAACCCTTTTCTGATCTGGAAATTAAGTATATGCCGCGCCGCGGCCAGATTGTCGCGCCGCGACAAACAACTGTCGCTGATTCTCACGTTTATTTATCTCTTTTTCCTTACTTTAACTAACTCACCGCCTCATTAACCAATAAGTACTTTACATTTTAATCCTCGGTGCACCAATAATAACAACCGATCAACAAAATGACTCAAAAGCTTCAAAAACCGCATCTCTTCTACAAATAGCTCTTCAAGCTCGAACATTCCCAATATTATCAAAATAAACACCAAATCGTATCCAAACGGACTAAACTATGATCGATATCGCTAAGGAAAACGTGTATAAAATATGCGATGTCAAACCACCCCACACTAGAGTTCTGCTTGTCCTCAAGAAATTAAACTCGATAATAATCTTCTACCATATAATAACGTCTTCAAACATGTATGTAGAACCAGACGAACAAGAAACCAAACCAACAACAACTAGCGTGGGCACGATTTGGAGTAAATAACAACCATGTTTCCCACTTGCATTCCCTCGAAGTAACTTCCCAAACCACAATCAATATGTAATGAATATAGTAACCAAAAATAATCTCGAGTAACGTACCATAATGATGAAGTAGAGAATCTCGAATCACAAAATAAGTCTTCAAAGTAAACGGGAATCAAGTGGAAACCGAGCACCAATAATTATAGCAATCGAACATGTGTGCCAAAAGAACGCACGGGCTACCCCGCAATTGGTCAAGCCAAGCCTTCCACAGTACCTAACATCGCGAGATGTCGGTAAGAAAATAATGTGCTTAGGAGGATACACATTACGTCCAGATATCATCGATAATCATGAGGTGATCATCTAATCCGTTAAGTCAACCATAAAGATTGAGGTTCATCAGGCTTAAAAGCTGATATCTTACCTTTCCGGAGGTTATCCACTGGGAATCTGATCAATCACTGACATTTTGTGTATCATGGTGCGCTTCCCATTTGACTAGCAAATCTCCCTCATTGAGACAAGCTTTGACTACCAGTTTCCCTGTTTGATGTTAAGGCCTGGTAGATTTCCAGTCGATTTTAGCAATGACTTTTCAAGACTTTTCGTCACCCTACAACTGGTCTGGACTACATCTTTCTAAAACAAATCAGCAAGTGTGTCGTTCGGGAGACTTGACTCCCTTAAGGATGGAAAAGATACATCCTGTGTGGTTAAATAAGGTGGTCGGGTGCAACTTTGTCCTTGTTAGGAGAAACAATGAGGATCGCCCTGTTTTAGTTTTCGATCTAGCGCATGGTCCGGTTTCGACTACACGCTACTATCACCGTTCATACGGTTGACACCCGCCTTGGTGCAGATGACCTACGTATGAATTTATGTTCATGTAGGATTTCACATTCAAAATAATGAACATGTTTTGAAAGTTCAAGACTTTCTCCTCTAACAGTACCTCATCGTGAAATGATGGGTAATGAAATGGTACGCTTAAGAGGTATACGTACCAAGTGAAACGGTCGGAAGACTTTACTTCCCTAATGAGTGGATCTGAGTCACTCAGGAATGCCAATCTATTTCAATTGACACTCGTTTGCCTACTTCGCACATGACAAGCTTTTCTGCTTGTTTTAAGAAAGGTAAGAAGTAGATACTACCCTTCCAATAAATCCCAAAAATTTTTGGGTGCCATAGCTTTTGGCTATGGGTTGTGTTGTCTAAGCAAACACAGGCACGTAGCTATTGCTCCTAAAAAGGACAGCGCTGGTGAAACTCGAGGCTCCTCTTCCCACAGTATCACATCATTAGATGATGTAATAATAAAATGATATAGTTTCGGAAGTATGCTATACCAATAACCAAAAGTTTTTGATCTGGCACGTAATTCGGTCACAATCACGCTATGCAATCACCGCTCTCTCATGGTTTACACCCGTTTTGGTACAGATGACCTACTATTGAGTTCTCCGAACTCGTAGGATTTCATGCCCAATGGTAATGAACATGTGGAACACTTTTGGCTTCTTTTAAATAATGAAATATAATATAAAATACCAAGCCATAACATAAACAAGGGTTTTGGTCGAATTTTTAATTGTTTTTCCATTTTTTTCTTTTCTTTTTATCTAACTTTTCTCATTTTTTTTTAACCCCTAATTTTTTTCAATTTTTTTTTACGACCAAAACCCGTGAAACGTCAAGTCTTTTAATATCAAAACTAGTATAATGATGATTCCATTAATAACCAACCCGAGAGATTTTATATCCCCACCCCACACTTGAGATCAAGCAATGTCCCCATTACTTGAGATCAAAAATAGATTAAAATCGAAAGGGTAAGAAAAATAAAAACTTATCGAGTTAACCAATGATCGTGGAATGACAGTGACAGATGGCGCTGAACTGACTGCCAGCATAAGAACATCGTCCATTCCCGATCCTCACACCAATATCATCACTCAAGTAGTTTTGCTGAACTTAATGCCAGATTTGAAAAATCGTTTCACCAACAAACCCAAGAAAATAAAAACAAACATACGAACTACATAAACGGGACAAGGTGGCACCACCCGGTACCGAAACGCCTTGTCCCCGAATAAATCCACAGTACATAATGAAAGTAAATAATTATCCAAGTACATAACCAAATAAAAATGTTTGCACACAAAATACAACATGATCATCGGGCTCGCAGACCCTCCTCACTGAAAACCATCATACGGCCAATTGTCGTGCGGATACTACTGCTGAAACCTCTGATGCGCATCCTCAAACCTTTCCTCCTCACTGTAAATCGGGGCCTGCACTCGTGGCCGAACTGGACTGCGATAATATACTGGTGGCTGAGGAGTAGTACCATAATAATGATCCGGGTTGTAGTAGAAAAGACGAGCATTGTGCCTTTGCCAATCGCTTCCATATGCCATCCATTGCTGGTCATGCAAAGACTCAGCCGACCTCTCATTGACCCTCTACTGACTTTCCCACATACGGTCATTATGCGACCGTTGTTCTCCCCAAAACTCATCAAAGCTGTCTGACACACCGATTTGCACGTTATCAACCCGCGAGACTAAGTTATCCCAAATTTCTTGGGAAATACCCCAAGGCTGACCCCCCGCTGGCACAATCGGAGCAACCGGCTCCGCCTCATCACCTCCTTGAACATTACCACCGGTCTCGGGCTCTTGTGGCTCAACATATGCGACCAAGCCGACTCGATTTGCATCCCACATTACAAAACGCACATTAAGATAAAACCTTAAATTGAAAGGTTTCATTACTTGCAATGGGTCGGTCAATTTTGTACACCTGCTAAAATTAATGTTGAAAAATCTTGTAATTTTTGTAACAAAATGACCACCAAGAAGTGGCCTCGATGAGCGTGTCTCCCTCGACTGATTAGATAAATACGTAGCAATTAACATACACAAATCAAGCTGCACATTAGCCCGAAATCGATGCATTATCCATAACTCAGTAGAATTAACTTTATCTTTCCCATTTCCGCGTCCACAAAAAGTACACGACAACAGTTTATGGAGTAACCGTAGATCTCTGCTTCGAATATCGGACCCTTTCGACTCATTAGACACAAATGGAGTCAAACCCGAAATTTCATACCAAAAGTCTCGCTCGTTATAATCGTCCTGATTCCCGAAAAACTCAGTTTCTTTTTTTAAATAGCGTGTTAAAGACTTCTCATCCAATTCTTCGTACAAATTGATTGCTCGAGCCAAATCAATTCGACTCATGGCTCGACTTTCTCCTCCTAAATGAAATGTCAAAAAGGCTTGATCCGTCCCATCCCTTCGAAAACGGAAACTTAAAGAGGAGAAAAACTCAACAACTAACTCACGGTAAAGATCGTCTCTCAAAGAAAAAGCACGTTCCCAAGTGCCAAGATCGACCCTTTGCCTCTACATCACCAACATATAAGCAATATCCTCCTTTATCTCACTAGATGCACTATTCAACTCACCCCAACTAAAATACCAGGTCGCTTGAATATTCCGAGCTGAAATGTATCCAAAATGTTCCGAGAATTGCTCCTTAACTTTTTGTAACCAAATCTCCAGATTAGTTCTTCGCTCTTCATCCCTTCGGGATTGAGCCGTGGAGGATGATGGAGCATCAATTCTGCTTCACTACACACATGAAATAAAAACCAAACCAAACACAAAACATTGAAAAGTTAGCGTTAGGAAAATCAACATGTTCCACATACTTGCATCAACTACCATTAATACTCGTCTCAACTTCAATTAGGCATTTAGACAAAAGCAAGTATTCAAAACATGTGTTTGTGTTCCATGATATCAAATTCAAACCAATTCTCAAAACACTATATCATGTAAGTGCCCCATTAAACAACCTCCATTTAACTCAATTTCACAAACTCATCTAGTTAATTAACCAATTCCTAGAAGAATAAACCATTCCAACAACCAAATAAACATCTCACAAATCACAAAAATCATCATGCTTTACCAAATTCCAAAATCACATATTGTAACGACCCTGGTTTTTCCTACGTTATTTATTAATAATTATTATTATTAATACGCTCGATTAAACGAATGTATGTTATTACATTTACATGTTGCTTTAATTGCCCGTACTTGAACTTTAAATGCCCGAAACGTCTTGGTGACACCCGGAACTTGCACGAATAATATTTTCAAGTATTATTTACATTCATGATTAATTTTATTAATCATCTAGGTTAACTAAAATGGTTAGTTAGTTACTTGGGCTTAACTTGGACTTTTAGTGGATTACTAGCTAACTACTCACTACTTGGGCCTTTTAAGAGTTAATGGACTTGTATAAGCCCACCCTACTTATTACTTGGATTAATTAGCCCACTCTTGAAGCTTGTAAGTATCATTTAGCTTGGAACTAACTAGTTTGACCATTTGGAATCTTGTTGGCTCACTATCCCCATGCACACCACCTTATTGTCCAACTTTAAGCCTTCTTTACATGCTAATAACCATTAAACTTAACCTCTCCCCTCCCAATTCTGCTGAATGCCGAATCCATGTACACCATTTAGTGGTGTTTTGATTTCATTTTCCTTCATTACTCTCACTTGCTCACTCATTTCTCATATACACACACACACTTGCTTCATCTTTTCTCTTATCTTTCTCTCAAGTTCTTCTTTCTTTCTTGTAAGTAACAACTTCTTTTCTTCTTTTCTTTGTTGGTAAAAACTGATTTCTACATGAACATCATCATCATCAATCTTTGTTGTTAAAACTTTTGTTACTTGTTCTTGTTTAAAGTTAATTACTTGTAGGTTACTAAGTTGTTTACTTACTTACTTTCATGTTACAAGATCAAACTTCTTAGTTTGATTCTTCATTTATATCTTGTATTTAACAAGAACATCAAGAACATAATCTCTCTAGTTATGTTCTACATATTTTGTTTCAAAGAATTAAAGTTCATAGTTGTATAAACTCTTTACTTGTAGTTCTTGAAGTAACTTTGAAGTTACTTCACTTAAAGATCAACTTGGGTTGAATCTTTAAAAGTAAGAGCAACTATGAATCATCTTCTTGTTTAGTTAGCTTTCTACTTTATTTATTTCAAAGATTTAAAGTTTATAATCTTTAATTTTTGTTACTTGTGTTCTTGTTTGTTGTATGTTACTAGAATACCACCTTCATGGTTGGTTTAGGCTTATCTTTAATTTTCTTTATTTCTTATTGTTAAGTTGCTTACTAAACATTTGAACAAGGACATGAAACCAACAAGAGCTTACACTTTGGTGCAAGTATCATGGATCCAACACTTGGTTGTGATCTTTCTTAGTGTTCATGAACTTGTTCATAAACTTACATGTAACCTTGGTTCATCAAACACTTACAACACTTGCACTTGGGTTATGATGGACAAACCTTGGTCAAAATAATGTTAACACATCAACGAGTTGTACACTTGAAGCTATACGCATCAAGGATGAGAACCGTGATGAACATCAAGCACCGAGACAACCGGAACCCTTGAAAACCCACTGTTCTGTCCAAAACCTACTGACCTGATGCTTCTGGAACAGACCAGTAGACCTGGGCTGTTCTAACCTTGATTTTTGGATAGAACTTTTCGAGTAGATAACTTTTCATATAGGACTCGTCTTAATCCGAGTTACGGTTTAGGATTTATGGCCCTCCGATCGTTACCATGTCCTTTAACGTTGTGCAGAAATTTCTGACCTACTCGCACTTAGACCGTCGCCACGGTCAAACCAAGACGAGTTTGCTTCTGTAAATTTTACCACACTTAAGGGACTCATAGACGGAGCCATGACCACTGGTCTCACCTTAATTCAGTAAGGGTAGAGGCCGTGGTGACTGACCGAAGTCACCCTTTGTTTTAAACGATTTTCATAAACGAGTCTTACTTGTTACCTTTTGTTTAATGATGATTGATGATGACCCTTATGACCTTAATTACGTACTTATAAACCTTTTGAGACGACTTAATGACTTAGTGCTATTTGACTTAGGTTGAGGACGTTTGGACCGTTACTTGCACACCACTTTCCGACTACTACCTTACCATTACTACTAATCATTGTGAGTTATAGCATTCCCTTTTTACTTTAACTTATTTTGGGAACTGAGAATACATGCGGATTTTATGTTTTACATACTAGGCACGAGTACTTAAACTATATATATGTGTGGGTTATATAACGGCAGAAACATTCCCTTTAGCTCGGTAACGTTTAATCATTGGTTTTTGAACCGTGAACGCGAATCTTAGATATGGATCCATAGGGTTTGACATCCCCACTCGGGCTAGTAGCGCTAGCATTTAACGAGTGTTTAATACTTCGAGGTTATACGCACTTGCCAAGTGCACTTTAAGGGGGTACATTAAACGTTAAGTTAGTTACCGGGTGCCCACGGTTAAGCATATACTTTTACATACTTTTGAAACGCTCGTTGTAGCACTGAAATCTCGTGGCCTACTTACATTACTGTTATACTTAAACTATAGCTCACCAACCTTTGTGTTGACCTTTTTAAGCATGTATTTTCTCAGGTGCTTGAAGTCGCTTCCGCTATCTTACTAGTCGTGCTGTAGAACCCGCTACCTAGAGTTGTTATCGCATGACTACTTATGTTGCATTTCAAACTTTTTACTTATGAACTTATGTTATGTAACGACCATTATGGTCACGTACACTTATTTAATGCTTCTACTTAGTGAAGCATACTTTGATCTGTAAAACAATTGACGTAGGTTATGACGTCACTTTTATTTATGAATGCAAACTCTGTTTTGAAAACGCATATAGTACTTAACCTTGTAATGATCCTGTTGATGATGGTCCGTACATGATGATTTAGTACGGGGCGTCACATTTGGTATCAGAACATTGGTTGTAGGGAATTAGGATGCATTAGTGAGTCTAAGACCGACCCGAGTAGGATTCACTAATAGGGCTAATCTACAACTTGTTAGTTTACTTGTTTCCGCTGAACTTACTGCATGCTGCTGCTTACTGTTACTGCTATATGCCGTATGCTACTACGTGATTTCACTACTGCATGCTATTTCTTGCTTTCGATTGCATGCTAGTTTCGTACGATTACTGATATTGCCATGCTACTTATTGTTATACATGATTTAAACTGTTGGCCTATTATTTGCTTGCTTTATGACATACTGACATGGAAAATTTATTTTTCCTTGTTCAGATGTCGGACGTTCCACCTACTGACATCCCGAGCGGCTCAGGCTCCGTTGTTCCTCCCACTGCTGCACCTGTTGCTGCTGCTGCTGCTGCTGCTGACATTCCGGCCCCGACACCCACTGGCGACCCCGGCGCCTCTAGTTCTGGAGCTAGCTCTAGTGTGCCTATCCCGGCGTCTTCTTCCAGACCCCTGAGGCAACTGGCTCGCATTGGTGGCATGGAGATCCCCGCGGAGTTCGGGGAAGGTCCCTTCCGTAACCACTGGCGCACACCTTGCCGACGCACTGCCGACGGCCGCTTAGCCGTGATTACGCCAGGCCGACACCGACAGATGTTGGCCGCTTTCGGATATGTTGAGCCACCCGCACCACCACCGCATGATTCAGACGACGGTTCTTCCACCGATGCTTCTTCAGACGACACCTCATCTGACGACTCCAGTGATGAGGAGGATCCCGCTGACCGACCGATTCAGGCACCTTCTACCCCGCCGAAGAAGCGGTATCGCTTCGCTGGCATAATTCCTGGTCGTACTGTCACTGACGCTTATGGTCGGCGTCGTAGGATCACTGCTCGTAAACGGCTGGTGCCGTACCCCGCCGACCCACTGATATTACCGTCTCCACCCAGAGCCGGACCATCCACTTCAGCACCACCGGCTCCACCTGCACCGCCAGCACCACCTGCCCCACCATCTTCCTCTAATGAGGAAATGAGGCGGGAGATTGAGATTCTCCAGACTCGAGTTACTGAGCTCGAGGAGCAGATGACTCATGTTTTGGACATCTTGTACCCACCATCGCCGTAGGACTTAGTACTAGATTCTGTATTGTAATCTCTTTTGTAATTTCATATTTCACTTATGTAATGTACGAACTTATTGTAATGTATGAACTTATTATCATTAATGAATGGAATTTGTGTTGTTTCTTTGTGCGCAAGTGTTCTATTTACGTTATCATATCATGGTTTTGTGGTACTTATATATGCTTGCATTACTTAATCAACATGTGTTGTGCTGTTTTCATGTTGGTTGTTATATACTATACTATTATTATTTGCATAATGGATTTTGACTTGAGTCAAAATGTTTGTATAGAACATCATGGCCAACGGAAGAACCACACCTACCGCCGCCCAGATTGAGGACATGATTAACGAACGTGTCGCTGCTGCACTAGCTGAAAGACAACCCCAAGTTCCACCACCACCGCCTGTCAATCCACCTGTCGTCCGAGATGGGTGTACTTACAAGGAATTCCAAAACTGCAAGCCACACTACTTCAGTGGCACTGAGGGACCCGTCGGTCTCACCAGATGGTTCGAAAAGTTGGAATCGGTATTCAGGGTTAGCAATTGTTCTGAGGCTAACAAAACGAAATTTGCATCTTGCACGCTGTCTGATGGCGCGCTCACATGGTGGAATACCATGGCCCAAGCGAAAGGAATTGATGAGGCGTATGCTACGCCTTGGGAAGAATTTAAATGTGCTATGATCGAGGAATACTGTCCGAGAACCGAGATTCAAAAGATGGAAATCGAATTTATGCAATTGAAGACCGTAGGGAACGACCTTAACAGCTACAACCGTAGGTTTTTGGAATTGGCCCTTATGTGTCCAACCATGGTCACCCCCGAATTTAAGCGTTTGGAGAAATACTTCTCGGGACTTCCTAAGTCCATCAAGGGTAATGTTACCTCATCCAAACCACCAAGTGTTCCCGAAGCAATGCGCATGGCGCATACTCTCTTGAATCAAATCATCCTTGACGAGCCGGAAAAGGCTAAGTTCGAAACTGTTAGTGGTGAAAAGAGGAAATGGGACAACAACCACAACAACAACAGGGGTAGGAACTATGATCAAAACCCGGCAAAACGACATGAAGGGTTCAGGCAAAACAACCACATGCACAACAACAACACCAACCCCAACAACAACAACCGCACCAATCCGAACTACAAAGGAACCTTACCACAATGCAATAGGTGCTACAAGCATCACACTGGGTATTGCAATGTTATCTGTGAGAAGTGCCAACGATCTGGACATGTTGGCAAGGATTGCAAGGTTACCACTTTGAATGTGAAGCCAAACCACAACAACAATGGGCCTAAGAAGTGTTATGAATGTGGAAAGACGGGCCATTTCAGAAACGAGTGTCCTAACAAGCGTAAGGATGGCGGACCACCACGTGCTAGAGCCTTCAATGTTAATGCAAGGGACGCTCGCGACAACCCCGACTTGGTGACAGGTATATTCAAGATCAACAATCTTTTAGCTTCTGTCCTATTTGATACTGGTGCCGATAGGAGCTATGTGTGTAGACATTTTTGTGATAAGTTAGATTGGTCGTTAGTTCCTTTGAAGGAAAGTATGCTTGTCGAGGTCGCCAATGGAAAACTTGAAAAGGTTGACCATATTAGTCGTGGAGCTATTATCAACATAGCTGGTGCAGATTTCGAAATTGATTTGATACCTATCAAACTGGGAAGTTTTGACGCGATCGTCGGTATGGATTGGTTGAGCAAGATAAAGGCCGATGTTATCTGTGGAGATAAAGCACTTCGCATACCACAAGGAGATGGCGAACCACTGGTTATCTATGGAGAGAGATGTACCTCGAAGTTGAACCTCATTAGTTGCGTGAAAGCGCAAAAGATTATGAAGAAGGGACGCTATGCTGTCCTAGCACATGTGAAAGCGGTAGAAACTGAGGTGAAGAACGTGAACGACGTACGAATTGTGAACGAATTTTCTGATGTCTTCCCAGAGGAATTGCCTGGATTACCA
Source organism: Rutidosis leptorrhynchoides (assembly GCF_046630445.1). Taxonomy (NCBI): domain Eukaryota; kingdom Viridiplantae; phylum Streptophyta; class Magnoliopsida; order Asterales; family Asteraceae; genus Rutidosis; species Rutidosis leptorrhynchoides. The sequence continues at coordinate 175,876,378 of NC_092333.1, forward strand.
CCGCAGAGAGCAGTAGAGTTTCAGATTGACTTAGTGCCAGGAGCTGCACCTGTAGCTCGCGCACCTTATAGACTCGCACCTTCCGAGATGCAAGAATTACAGAGTCAATTACAAGAGCTATTAGATCGAGGGTTTATCCAACCAAGCTTCTCGCCTTGGGGCGCACCTGTGTTGTTTGTAAAGAAGAAGGATGGATCCTTCCGTATGTGTATCGACTACCGTGAGCTCAACAAATTGACTATCAAGAATCGATATCCTCTTCCACGAATTGATGATCTTTTTGATCAACTACAAGGATCGAGCGTTTATTCAAAGATCGATTTACGATCCGGATATCACCAGCTGAGGGTGAAGGAAAGTGACGTGATGAAAACTGCATTCAGGACCCGTTATGGTCATTATGAGTTCCTCGTGATGCCATTCGGCTTGACAAATGCCCCTGCCGTGTTCATGGATCTCATGAATCGTGTCTGCAAGCCTTACTTGGATAAGTTTGTTATCGTCTTCATAGATGATATCCTCATCTACTCTAAGAGCGAAGAAGAACATGAGCAACACCTTCGGCTAGTGCTTGAACTCTTAAGACAAGAGCAACTTTACGCCAAATTCTCCAAGTGCGAATTTTGGTTGAAGGAAGTACAGTTTTTGGGTCATGTTGTGAGCGACCAGGGTATCAAAGTTGACCCCGCCAAGATTGAAGCCATCAGCAAGTGGGAGACCCCCACTACTCCAACGCATATTCGCCAATTTCTAGGTCTCGCCGGTTATTATCGAAGGTTTATCGAAGGATTTTCTCTGATTGCGCGTCCTTTGACCGCACTGACTCACAAGGGCAAGAAGTTCATTTGGGAACCCACACACGAATCAGCATTCCAAACTTTGAAGAAGAAGTTAACCTCCGCACCTATCCTATCACTTCCTGAAGGCAGTGACGACTTTGTTGTTTATTGCGATGCATCGAAGAGTGGTTTTGGTTGTGTACTGATGCAACGATCAAAGGTTATTGCCTATGCCTCCCGCCAATTGAAGATTCACGAGCGGAACTACACTACACATGATCTTGAACTTGGAGCCGTTGTCTTTGCACTCAAATTGTGGAGACATTATCTGTATGGAACTAAGAGCACTATCTTCACCGACCACAAGAGTCTCCAGCACATCTTTGATCAGAAGCAACTAAATATGAGACAGCGTCGATGGATTGAGACGCTCAACGACTACGATTGTGAACTCCGTTATCACCCTGGCAAGGCCAATGTTGTAGCTGACGCTTTAAGCCGAAAGGAGAGGACGGCACCTCTCCGTGTTAGGGCTCTGAACATCACCATCCATTCGAACCTCAACAACCAGATCAGAGTAGCCCAAGTTGAGGCTCTCAAGGAGGAGAACATATCTCACGAGCATTTGAACATACTTGTCTCTCGATTCGAGGTTAGAGAGTCTGGACTCCGATGTTATGCCGGAAGAATTTGGGTACCTTACTATGGAGATCTACGAAGCCTGATACTTGATGAAGCACACAAATCGAGATATTCGATTCACCCCGGTGCAGGTAAGATGTACCACGACCTTAAAGAACAGTATTGGTGGCCGAATCTTAAGAAGGACGTTGCGACTTATGTTGGTAAGTGTTTGACTTGCTCGAAGGTTAAAGCCGAACATCAGAGACCTTCTGGGTTACTTCAACAGCCGGAAATCCCACAATGGAAGTGGGAAAGGATCACAATGGATTTCATTACTAAGCTGCCGAAGACGGTGGGCGGATGCGATACTATTTGGGTTATTGTTGACCGCCTCACCAAATCTGCACACTTCCTAGCGATGAAGGAAACTGATACAATGGAAAGACTTGCTCAGCTGTACATCAAAGAGGTTGTATCTCGTCATGGTGTACCTTTATCAATCATCTCCGATCGCGATCCCCGTTTTGCTTCCAGATTTTGGCGTTCTTTGCAAGAAGCCATGGGAACTCGTCTTGACATGAGTACTGCTTATCATCCTCAGACTGACGGGCAAAGTGAACGAACGATTCAGACCTTGGAGGACATGCTGCGTGCATGTGTCATTGATTTTGGAAAGGCCTGGGAAAGGCATTTGCCACTCGCCGAATTCTCGTACAACAACAGTTATCACTCAAGCATTAATGCTGCGCCTTTTGAAGCATTGTATGGTCGTAAGTGCCGATCTCCTATTTGTTGGGCCGAGGTAGGCGAAAAACAAATCACCGGACCCGAGGTAGTCCACGAAACGACGGAGAAGATTGCTCAGATTCAAGCTAGACTTAAGACTGCCCGTGATCGCCAAAAGAGCTATGCCGATCTTAAACGGAAAGACTTTGAATTTAATGTTGGTGATCGTGTAATGTTGAAGGTTGCACCTTGGAAAGGTGTGATCCATTTTGGAAAACGTGGAAAGTTGAACCCACGATACATTGGTCCTTTCGAGATCTTGGAACGTGTTGGACCAGTTGCATACCGTTTGGATCTACCAGCACAATTGAGCTCAGTTCATCCTACCTTCCATGTGTCAAACTTGAAGAGGTGTCTTGCTGCACCCGAACTCATCATACCTTTGGAAGAACTTACTATCGATGACAAACTCCACTTTGTGGAGGAACCTGTTGAGATTATGGATCGTGAGATCAAAACTTTGAAACGCAACAAGATTCCGATTGTACGAGTACGATGGAATGCCAAACGAGGACCTGAGTTTACTTGGGAACGAGAGGATCAAATGATGCGGAAATATCCTCACCTTTTCCCGACTCCTCCATCTACTTCAGCTTAAATTTCGGGACGAAATTTTCTTTAACAGGTGGGTAATGTAACGACCCTGGTTTTTCCTACGTTATTTATTAATAATTATTATTATTAATACGCTCGATTAAACGAATGTATGTTATTACATTTACATGTTGCTTTAATTGCCCGTACTTGAACTTTAAATGCCCGAAACGTCTTGGTGACACCCGGAACTTGCACGAATAATATTTTCAAGTATTATTTACATTCATGATTAATTTTATTAATCATCTAGGTTAACTAAAATGGTTAGTTAGTTACTTGGGCTTAACTTGGACTTTTAGTGGATTACTAGCTAACTACTCACTACTTGGGCCTTTTAAGAGTTAATGGACTTGTATAAGCCCACCCTACTTATTACTTGGATTAATTAGCCCACTCTTGAAGCTTGTAAGTATCATTTAGCTTGGAACTAACTAGTTTGACCATTTGGAATCTTGTTGGCTCACTATCCCCATGCACACCACCTTATTGTCCAACTTTAAGCCTTCTTTACATGCTAATAACCATTAAACTTAACCTCTCCCCTCCCAATTCTGCTGAATGCCGAATCCATGTACACCATTTAGTGGTGTTTTGATTTCATTTTCCTTCATTACTCTCACTTGCTCACTCATTTCTCATATACACACACACACTTGCTTCATCTTTTCTCTTATCTTTCTCTCAAGTTCTTCTTTCTTTCTTGTAAGTAACAACTTCTTTTCTTCTTTTCTTTGTTGGTAAAAACTGATTTCTACATGAACATCATCATCATCAATCTTTGTTGTTAAAACTTTTGTTACTTGTTCTTGTTTAAAGTTAATTACTTGTAGGTTACTAAGTTGTTTACTTACTTACTTTCATGTTACAAGATCAAACTTCTTAGTTTGATTCTTCATTTATATCTTGTATTTAACAAGAACATCAAGAACATAATCTCTCTAGTTATGTTCTACATATTTTGTTTCAAAGAATTAAAGTTCATAGTTGTATAAACTCTTTACTTGTAGTTCTTGAAGTAACTTTGAAGTTACTTCACTTAAAGATCAACTTGGGTTGAATCTTTAAAAGTAAGAGCAACTATGAATCATCTTCTTGTTTAGTTAGCTTTCTACTTTATTTATTTCAAAGATTTAAAGTTTATAATCTTTAATTTTTGTTACTTGTGTTCTTGTTTGTTGTATGTTACTAGAATACCACCTTCATGGTTGGTTTAGGCTTATCTTTCATTTTCTTTATTTCTTATTGTTAAGTTGCTTACTAAACATTTGAACAAGGACATGAAACCAACAAGAGCTTACACTTTGGTGCAAGTATCATGGATCCAACACTTGGTTGTGATCTTTCTTAGTGTTCATGAACTTGTTCATAAACTTACATGTAACCTTGGTTCATCAAACACTTACAACACTTGCACTTGGGTTATGATGGACAAACCTTGGTCAAAATAATGTTAACACATCAACGAGTTGTACACTTGAAGCTATACGCATCAAGGATGAGAACCGTGATGAACATCAAGCACCGAGACAACCGGAACCCTTGAAAACCCACTGTTCTGTCCAAAACCTACTGACCTGATGCTTCTGGAACAGACCAGTAGACCTGGGCTGTTCTAACCTTGATTTTTGGATAGAACTTTTCGAGTAGATAACTTTTCATATAGGACTCGTCTTAATCCGAGTTACGGTTTAGGATTTATGGCCCTCCGATCGTTACCATGTCCTTTAACGTTGTGCAGAAATTTCTGACCTACTCGCACTTAGACCGTCGCCACGGTCAAACCAAGACGAGTTTGCTTCTGTAAATTTTACCACACTTAAGGGACTCATAGACGGAGCCATGACCACTGGTCTCACCTTAATTCAGTAAGGGTAGAGGCCGTGGTGACTGACCGAAGTCAGCCTTTGTTTTAAACGATTTTCATAAACGAGTCTTACTTGTTACCTTTTGTTTAATGATGATTGATGATGACCCTTATGACCTTAATTACGTACTTATAAACCTTTTGAGACGACTTATTGACTTAGTGCTATTTGACTTAGGTTGAGGACGTTTGGACCGTTACTTGCACACCACTTTCCGACTACTACCTTACCATTACTACTAATCATTGTGAGTTATAGCATTCCCTTTTTACTTTAACTTATTTTGGGAACTGAGAATACATGCGGATTTTATGTTTTACATACTAGGCACGAGTACTTAAACTATATATATGTGTGGGTTATATAACGGCAGAAACATTCCCTTTAGCTCGGTAACGTTTAATCATTGGTTTTTGAACCGTGAACGCGAATCTTAGATATGGATCCATAGGGTTTGACATCCCCACTCGGGCTAGTAGCGCTAGCATTTAACGAGTGTTTAATACTTCGAGGTTATACGCACTTGCCAAGTGCACTTTAAGGGGGTACATTAAACGTTAAGTTAGTTACCGGGTGCCCACGGTTAAGCATATACTTTTACATACTTTTGAAACGCTCGTTGTAGCACTGAAATCTCGTGGCCTACTTACATTACTGTTATACTTAAACTATAGCTCACCAACCTTTGTGTTGACCTTTTTAAGCATGTATTTTCTCAGGTGCTTGAAGTCGCTTCCGCTATCTTACTAGTCGTGCTGTAGAACCCGCTGCCTAGAGTTGTTATCGCATGACTACTTATGTTGCATTTCAAACTTTTTACTTATGAACTTATGTTATGTAACGACCATTATGGTCACGTACACTTATTTAATGCTTCTACTTAGTGAAGCATACTTTGATCTGTAAAACAATTGACGTAGGTTATGACGTCACTTTTATTTATGAATGCAAACTCTGTTTTGAAAACGCATATAGTACTTAACCTTGTAATGATCCTGTTGATGATGGTCCGTACATGATGATTTAGTACGGGGCGTCACACATATGACCCGCCCAAATCACCCCACACTATCTTAAAACATGTATCTATTAGAAAACATCTCCCTCACAAACAAAATCTCCAATCATTCAACATCAAATTCGGATTTATCACTACCCTAATTTCAAGAATCAATATTATGCATAAACTACACAAGAATTCATGAAGAAAACACAATAATATCATATTCATCAACAATTCATCACATATTAAGGCATAAAAGTTTCAATTAAACAAACCCCTTAAAATTTCTAACATGAACCCTAGAACTAATAAAATTAATCAAGAAACATGAGAGAAAAAACAAGAGAATAGCAAAATTGGACCTTAACCGGCATGATTGAACAAGGAATTGAAGAAATTAGACAAGGATTAGTGATAATTGAAATTAGGGTTTGAGAGCTCAAAGTATGTTTGAGAGGTAAGTGTGAGAATGGTGGGTGAAAACAGATTCAAAAACCCCTAAAAAGGGTAAAATCTCGTCGGGTTACATAGTGGGTCGGGTTGACCCATTTGATTTAAATCATTGACCGACGGTTAGAATCTGTGCGATAGAAACGTCGCGCCGCGACATTAGTTGTCGCGCCGCGGCCATATGCTATACCTGATACTAATTCTTTAAAAACTACATGAATCTCAAAACCTTTGAAAACTCGCGCCGCGACCTCATTCCTCGCGACGCGGAGATGAACGTGTTTAAAACCCATTTTTAAATGGCTTTATGTTACCAAAACCCTTGTTATGTCGCATCGCGGCCATGTCTGTCGCGCCGCGGCAATGTGCTGGACCTGATACCTGACGTTTCTAATCATGCAGCAGCCTCAAATTACCTTTAAACACCCAAACAACCAACAAAATAACAAGTAATCTATCATAATTAATCATTTAGCATTTAAGACTCAGCAAACCCGTGATCAAACCTATTAATACAAACTATACAACAATGTGAACCATGTTTAACGAGTCGTTCACAAAACTCGTTTCCAACTTCAAGTAACCTTAGGATCGGGTTCAACGTGAACCCCGTCATCAATCTCCATCGGACCATCAAAATATTTCTTTATACGATGTCCGTTAACCTTAAAAGTAGTACCGCTTGCATTTTTCAACTCAATCGTACCGTATGAGTACACCTTAACAACCTCAAATGGTCCCGTCCACCGGGACTTAAGTTTTCCCAGTAAGAGCTTTAATCTAGAGTTAAACAAAAGCACTCGATCGCCTTCATTAAACTCTTTTGGACCATTTAACTTCCTATCATACCATTGCTTGGTTTTCTCTTTATAAATTAACGAATTCTCATACGCATCAAGGCGTAATTCACCAAGCTCATTCAATTGCCCCGCCCTTAGGCGTCCGGCTTCCTTCAAATCTAAATTGCACTTTTTAAGCGCCCACATAGCCTTATGCTCAATTTTTAACGGGCGATGGCACGCTTTTTCATAAACCAACCGATAAGGAGTGGTACCAATTGGCGTTTTGAAGGCGGTTCGAAACGCCCACAAAGCTTCGTCGAGCTTATTCGCCCACTCCTTCGGATTCGACCCCACAGTTTTCTCAAGAATACTTTTAAGAGCTCGATTTGTATTCTCAACTTATCCGATCGTTTGGGGATGGTATGAAGTAGAAACTTTATGGAGAACTCCATATCGCTTCAATACCTTCTCCATTTGGGCGTTACAAAAATGAGTACCCCTATCGCTAATTAAAGCTTTAGGAGTTCCAAATCGAGAGAATAAACGCTTAAGGAAAGAAATCACAACTCGTGCATCGTTTGTGGGTAAAGCTTGCGCTTCAGCCCATTTAGACACGTAGTCAATGGCAACGAGTATGTAACTATAATTCTGAGATTTCGGAAATGGCCCCATAAACTCAATTCCCCAAACGTCAAATACTTCGCAAACTTGGATGCTTTGTTGAGGCATCTCATCCCGTTTGGTGACTATACCGGCCCTTTGACAAGAATCGCACGATTTGCAAATTCGGTGGGCATCCTTGAAAATTGTCGGCCAAAAGAAGCCGGCATCATAGACTTTACGCCCCGTGATTTGGGGTCCAAAATGCCCACCGGTAGGCCCACTATGGCACTCGGTCAAAATACGCATACACTCCTCACCGAAAACACACCGGCGGATAACCCCATCGGGACAACAACGAAAAAGATAAGGAGCCTCCCAGAAATAGTACTTAAGGTCACTGAAGAATTTCTTCCTCTTTTGATGCGACCACCCTTTTTCCAAGAATCCCCCAACGAGATAATTAGCAATGTCCACGTACCACGGCTCATCCACCTTGTCCATCGCCATGAGATATTCATCGGCAAAATCATCATAGATATTCGACTCATGAAGGACTTCGAGATTTGGATTCTTGAGTCTAGACAAGTGGTCAGCCGCTAGATTTTCAACACCCTTCTTATCCCGGATCTCGATGTCGAATTCTTGCAAAAGCAAAATCCATCTAAGCAGTCGAGGTTTTGCATCCGGTTTCGAAAATAGGTACTTAAGAGCAGAATGGTCCGTAAAAACTATAGTCTTAGACAAGACTAAGTAGGACCGGAACTTATCAAACGAAAAGACCACCGCAAGGAGCTCCTTTTCAGTGGTAGTATAATTCAATTGCGCTCCCTGCAAGGTCTTGTTTGCATTGTAAATGGGTCGGAAGTGTTTCTCGACCCTTTGACCCAAAACAGAGCCAATAGCAAAATCAGAAGCATCGCACATAAGCTCGAATGGAAGGGAACAATTCAGAGCAATTATGATTGGTGCATTGATCAGTTTCTCCTTAAGAAGATTGAATGCCTTAAGACACCCGTCGGGGAAATTCCACGGCGTGTCCTTTTCGAGGAGTTTGTTCATCGGGTTAGCAATTTTAGAAAAATCTTTAATAAATCGCCGGTAAAAACCGGCGTGCCCGAGAAAACTCCGAACACCCTTAACATCGGTGGGAGGTGGAAGGTTCTTAATAGCCGTTACCTTCACGGGATCCACCTCGATACCATCCCTAGAAATCTTGTGCCCGAGAACTATGCCCCCTTGAACCATGAAATGGTACTTTTCCCAATTGAGCACAAGATTAGACTTCTCACACCATTCCAACATCCGTTCCAAATTAAGAAGGCATGAATCAAAAGTGTCACCGAAGACCGAAAAGTCATCCATGAACACCTCCATGCAATCCTCTATCATATCATGGAATATGGCCATCATGCACCTTTGAAAAGTGGCTGGAACATTGCAAAGGCCAAAGGGCATGCGTCGGTATGAAAATGTGCCATACGGGCACGTGAAAGTAGTTTTCTCCTGGTCCTCGGGCGAGATAGGAATCTGGAAATAGCCCAAAAAACCATCGAGAAAGCAATAAAAGCTGTTTCTCGCTAAACTCTCTAGCATTTGATCCATGAAAGGTAACGGGAAGTGGTCTTTGCTTGTGGCGTCGTTCAACTTTCAATAGTCAATACAAACACGCCACCTCGTGCCAGTCCGAGTGGAAATTAACTCATTTTTATCATTGGTGGTAACAGTCATACCACCTTTCTTAGGTACACAGTGTACCGGGCTAATCCAAGGACTGTCAGAGATCGGGTAAATCAGACCTGCTTCGAGGAGCTTAATGATCTCTTTCTTCACGACTTCTTGCATGTGCAGGTTCAACCTCCTTTGTCGTTGCACCACAGGTTTGGAGTTATCCTCCATTAGGATTTTGTGGGTGCAATAGGAGGGACTAATACCCTTAATGTCGTGAATTTTCCACACAATGGCCGGTTTATGGGCCTGCAGCATGGTTACAAGCTCAGTTTTCTGACCTGTAGTAAGAGAAGAAGAAATAATTACCGGAAGCTTAGATTCCTCCTGCAAATAAGCGTATTCCAAATGATCTGGAAGTGGCTTCAATTCTAACTCGGGAGGTTCTTCAATTGAAGACTTGCTCGGGTAATCCGCATCACGTTCGAGTTCTTTGAACTCCTCCTCAGTCGGCTCATAGCCGTTTTCCATAAAGGTGATCAAAATATCCACCTCCTCAACCTGCAACTCTTCATCAATTTCAACCAATGAACACTCCCTTGAACCTTGTAACTCTGGAAATTCCTGCAACAACTCAGACTGGACATTCACAGTGTTAAGAAAATAACATACATCATCAGTGTGGGCAGGGTATTTTAAAGCATGGTCGATTGAGAAAGTTGCATGCAAATCATCTATCATCAGGGTCAACTGTTGGCCATAAAAATCAATGATACACCTAGCAGTATTCAAAAATGGCCGATCCAAAATCAGTGGAATCCTCTCATCTACTTCCATATCCAATACCACGAAATCGGCCGGAAAAACCAACGACCCGGTCTTAACTAGCATATTCTCGATAATTCCACGAGGGAATTTAATAGACCGGTCAGCTAGCTGAATAGCCATACGCGTGGGTTTCAACTCCCCGGGGTCTAGCTTCAAATAAATAGAATAGGGCATTAAATTTATGCTAGCCCTCAATTCTGCCAACGCCCTCATACAATCCAAATTACCCATTAAACAAGGAATGGTAAAACTACCAGGATCCTCAAGCTTCTCGGGAAGCTTGTTTGCAACTACCGCTGAGCATACGGCATTCAACCTAACTGAAGACACGTTCTCCAGCTTTTTCCTGTTAGTTAGCAAGTCCTTAAGAAACCTTGCATACTTGGGCATACCTGCAATCACATCAATAAAAGGCAAATTAATGTTAACTTTTTTAATCAAGTCCATGAACTTGGACTTTTCTGCCTCCAGCTTCTCCAGTCTCTGCTTCCTCGGGAATGGGAGCGGTGGTTGATACTCTTTAACTATCGGTTTAGCAGCAACAGTTTCCGGTACCCTCACAACATTCTCAATCACCTGTTCCGGCTCCTTATCCCCCTCCGGTTCACTAACAACAACCGGCTCACTATCCTTAACCAACGGCACTCATAAATCATACTCATTGGGCTTCCTCGGTGAATCATATGCTAAACCACTGCGTGTAGTGATAGCATTAACGTGCCCATTCTTCGGGTTAGTATCTGTCTTACTCGGTAACTCCCCCGATTTCCTCACATTATTCTGACTAGCAAGTTGACCAATTTATTTCTCCAGATTCTGAATAGCTGCTTGTTGATTTCGAAACATTTGATCATTCTTCTCATTGTTCTGAGTAACAGTAGTAACAAGCTGAGTTTGAGAAATCACAAGCTTCTCAATCATAGCTTCAAGATTGGACTTTTTCTCTTCGGCTTGGGGTTTCTGAAAATACCCGAGAGCTTGCTGTTGAAATCCTCCACTAGAACCTGGCTGGAACCCCGAACCTTGATTACCTTGAGGATTATAGGGATTGTTGAAATTCCTATTAAACTGCGCACGTCCCTGAAACTGATTGTTGTTCTGTTGACTAATATAAGCTATCTCTTCCTTCTGATTCATAGTTAAACCTGCATCACAATCTTTTGCCAGATGTAATCCCCCACAATACTCACAACCAACCTTCATACCATGACTATCCTTATTTATCTTCTCCAAATTCCTACCAAAAGAATCCAACTTAGCACTTATAGACCCAAAATCATCATATGCACCAAGGGATTCGGTTCTCTTAACTGAAGCTGAATGGAATGACTCATGATCTTGATGCCATTCGTGAGAGTAGGCATCTTGCTTTTCAATTATCTCTAGCGTCTCTTCTTCGGTCTTATCCATTAACGTACCACTTACTGCTTGATCAATAGTCTGACGAGTTGGGATGTCACAACCCTTGTAGAAAATCTGGACCTTCTGTAAATCATTCAACCCATGTTGCGGACACGAGCGTATCATATTAGAATAACGGTCCCCAAGCATCAAATAGTGTCTCGCTGCTCTTTTGTCTAAATTGAGAAATTTCTGCTTGAAGTCTAGCAGCTCGAGACGCAGGGAAAAACTTCGATAAAAACTTATCCATCAAAATCTCCCAAGAGGTAATCGTACCCTCTGGTTGCTTATCTAACCATCTCTTTGCTTCTCCCTTAAGATTCCAAGGAAAAATCCTTGTCTTGATCGACGTATCGGTAACCTCATGCAACTTAAACAAATTGCAAACATCATTGAAAATACGAAGATGCTCGTTAGCATCATCACTATCCTTGCCATGAAATTGGTAGTCAGAAGAAATCAAACTCAGGATCAGCCCTGTAATTTGAAAAGGCTGAGTGATGTTCGGTTGAGTAATCGAATTGCCTTGGCCCCCTCGTGTGGCCTTCAACTTTTCTGCCATAGTCTGAGGACGAGGTGGTTGTTCTTGGTCAGCCATATCTTTAGTTTTGAAAAGATCTAATGAAATGTAAGATTCTTCTTCTTCTCTGATTTCAGGTGGTGTATCGGGCACCACAGTCTCAGAACTACTTCCCAAATTAATTATATTAGCACTTGAAGAAAAAGATGAATCCACTGTAGACTGTTGCTCTTGACTTAACGCTCTGAATAACTCTCTTTCGGGTTCTGCAAATGGTTGAAGAATCGTAGAATTAGAAGAATGCGTATGTGGCATGCGCTACCTGTTACCTGCGAAATCACAACTAACAACTGATTAAACGCACCGATTCAACTGAGAATAACGAAAAGAAATAATAAGCTATAACTAAACTAAACTAAAAACAATTAGATAACAATCTTAATTTTCGACACAACTGTCCCCGGCAGCGGCGCCAAAAACTTGATGTGTAAAATCGTGTCTATAATTTATAATGGAAAATGCCGGTTAAAAGATTACTACTGATAATGCTAAAAACGAACATATATTTCATAGCATTATTCCTCAAGAAAGACAAGCTTTTAGTTGCAATTGTTCTATTTACAAGTGATATTCGTTTAAATAATAAAAGGTGAAGACAAAAGACAGATTCGACGAATTGAAGACGCAAACGACCAAAAAGCTCAAAAGTACAAAAGACAATCAAAAAGGTTCCAAATATTGATAAGAAACGTCTCAAAATCACAAGAGTACAAGATTCAAAACGCAAAGTACAAGATATTAAATTGTACGCGAGGACGTTCGAAAATCCGGAACCGGGACTAGAGTCAACTCTTAACGCTCGACGCAACGGACTAAAAATTACAAGTTAACTATGTATATAAATATAATATAATATATAATTAATTATATTAATTATATATATATTATATATATATATTAAAAACTATCGGCAGCCAGAAACTCCAAGGGTGTAAAGTGAAAATACCTCTCCGCGACTCGCGGAGTTTGAAGGCTATTTGGCCGCGAGTCGCGGAGCCCCAAAATTCATTTCTGGCTATAAAGCCAACCGAATTCTGATCGAATTTTACATCTTTTTTTCATCTCTCTCTCAATATATACGAGTAATATATATTTATATTTATAATTTATATTTTAATTTTAATTATAATTCTAATAATAAGGGTATGTTAGCGAATGTTGTAAGGGTGTAAGTCGAAATTCTGTCCGTGTAACGCTACGCTATTTTTAATCATTGTAAGTTATGTTCAACCTTTTTATATTAATGTCTCGTAGCTAAGTTATTATTATGCTTGTTTAAAACGAAGTAATCATGATGTTGGGCTAATTACTAAAATTGGGTAATTGGGCTTTGTACCATAATTGGGGTTTGGACAAAAGAACGACACTTGTGGAAACTAGGCTATGGGCTATTAATGGGCTTTATATTTGTTTAACTAAATGAAAGTTTGTTAATGTTAATATAAAGATTTACAATTGGGCGTCCCTATAAATTACCATATACACTCGATCGGACACGATGGGCGGGGTATTTATATGTACGAATAATCGTTCATTTAACCGGACACGGGAATGGATTAATAGCCACTAGAATAATTAAAACAGGGGTGAAATTACATTCAAGGGTAATTGGTGTAATTGTTAACAAAGTAGTAAAACCTTGGTTTACACGCAGTCGATAACCTGGTGTATTCATTAAACAAAGTATTAAAACCTTGTTACAATTCGAATCCCCAATTAGTTGGAATATTTATCTTCGGGTATAATAATAATTTGACAAGGACACTTGCAATTTATATTTATGACTGATGGACTGTTATGGACAAAAACCAGACGGACATATTGAATAATCCAGGACAAAGGACAATTAACCCATGGGCATAAAACTAAAATCAACACGTCAAACATCATGATTACGGAAGTTTAAATAAGCATAATTCTTTTATATCATATTTTATTTCCTTTATTGTATATTTAATTGCACTTCTAATTATCGCACTTTTATTTATTGTTATTTCATTTTATCGCACTTTTAATTATCGTACTTTTTAATTATCGCAATTTCATTATCGTTATTTACTTTACGCTTTAATTTAAAGTCTTGTATTTATTTTATATTTTACATTAGGTTTTAACTGCGACTAAAGTTTTAAAATCGACAAACCGGTCATTAAACGGTAAAAACCCCTCTTTATAATAATAATATTACTTATATATATATTTGTATTTTTATAAAAGTTAACTAATATAGCGTTGAGCTTTGTTTAAAGATTTCCCTGTGGAACGAACCGGACTTACTAAAAACTACACTACTGTACGATTAGGTACACTGCCTATAAGTGTTGTAGCAAGGTTTAAGTATATCCATTCTATAAATAAATAAATATCTTGTGTAAAATTGTATCGTATTTAATAGTATTTTCTAGTAAAATAATAACTATTTTATATACACCTCGTTCGACATCAAGTATTTTTGGCGCCGCTGCCGGGGAACTTCTATCTTAAAAGCCGGAAGCGCAACGCTAATAAAAAAAAAAAAAAAAAGATTTTTATTTACTTTTATTAAAAGTCGTTTTTGTAAAAATTACGTTTTAAATATTCAAAAATATAAAAAGAAAAACAAAAATATAAGTATTTTTAGGATTTTGTTAAATATTTAAGTTTTATAAGTTTCTTTATCTTTATTTTAATTTATAAAAATATAAATTTTATTAAAAATCGTTTATTTAAATTAAAAACAGAAAACAGAAAATAAAAAAAAAAATAAAGAAAAAAAACGCGTAAAAACAAAACCTGTCAACTGTTTTTCTGAACCCCGCGACTCGCGGGGTTTTCCTCATTTCTCACCGCAACTCGCGGAGGTCTTCTGACACACGGACAAAACCCTAATCACGGGTTTTAATTTATTATTATTATTATTAATTACTTAATTATTATTATTATTATTAATTTTAGTTTTATTTTTACTTTTTACTTTATATTTATGTATTTTGTTTAATTAGTTTTATTAAAATTGTAAAATTAGTAGTTTTTATTAAATAAATAATATAAAAATAATATTTTTTATAAAAATTGTACTTTTTACAACTTTTTGTATATTTTTATATTTTGTACCTTTTTAATCGTTGTAGCGTAACTTTTATATTTTTAGCTCATAATTAATTTTAAACTTAGTTTTTGCTATAGTTATTTTTACTCCTAGATTTTTAGGCTTTGCCGTAGAATTCCTTAAGTGCTTTTTCTTTAAACTAAGATTTAGGTGCTTTAGAATTTTGCGACGCCTTTTTAAGTTTTAGTTTCTTTCTAAGTTATTTCCATTTGGGATTTAGTTTTTTGCTTGTAAGCTTTAATATTTTTAGACCTTTTACTATGTATCAATTATCATTCCAATTAGTAATTTCAATTTGCGATTATAATTTTAAGTTAGTTGTAGTAATAAGGTTAAATTAATTAAGTATTTTTAAGTTTTTATAAGTTTCTTTTATTTTTCCGTCACCTTTTATTTTTCAACCATTTTTTTTTCTTTTTCGACCTTTTGCGACGCGCAATCTTTTTCTCTCTTATTTCTCGCTATTCTAGTTTTAGGACTTAGAATTTTATTCTACTTCTTATCTAAATTTCTTAAAATTACGAAAATTTATTTTAAGTGGTTAAATTGATAGACATCAAAATTTTCTGGTTCGTAGTAATAGTTGGATTTGTACGTGGACCGGGTTATTGGAGCCAAACAGTCCTCAATTATATTGAGACCAAACGAATCCTGCCCCTCTGCTGCATCTTTTGGCTATTCGAAACGTGGGCAAAATCAGAAAAGTCTATTAATTGGATAACTTATTATAATTTTTCTTTCCTTTTAAAAACTAATAGGATATTCTGTGAATGCACCGAGCAAGACGTTCACCACCTTTTGTACGTTCACCACCTGTAACTCGATCAAGACATCGTTTAACGAATATCGCCGCCGTTGATTTTTCTTTAAAATCGTCATCTAGTCGACCAAGTACTCCAGTTCAAATTTCCGATAATCCATTTTTTGAACCCGACCTCACAATTGAGAATCCAGAAAATATTCAGGAACGGTTCATAGATCCTGAACCATTAAACTTTCCTCCGGAACCACCAATCATTCAAACAGAGATTGTTGAGGAACGAACTATTAAATCTGAATCATCTAGTGATACCGATTCAACAAATTCAAATATGGAGAATCTGGAACCTTTAAGTATGGAAGACCGAATGAGAGCTAAACGCACTGGCCAAGGTCACGCAATTACTCATCCAGACATTAATGCGCCAGATTATGAAATCAAAGGACAAATTCTACACATGGTGACTAATCAATGCCAATTTAGTGGTGCGCCGAAGGAAGATCCAAATGAACATCTACGTACCTTTAATAGGATCTGCACACTATTTAAAATACGAGAAGTGGAGGATGAACAAATATATCTCATGTTATTTCCCTGGACTTTAAAGGGAGAAGCCAAAGATTGGTTGGAATCGTTACCTGAAGGGGCGATTGATACATGGGACGTTTTAATTGATAAATTTCTTAAACAATTCTTTCCTGCATCTAAAGCCGTAAGACTTCAAGCAGAAATTGTTACGTTCACACAGAAGCCAAATGAAACTCTATATGAGGCGTGGACAAGATATGGAAAGTTGTTAAGAGGATGTCCGCAACATGGTTTAGACACCTGTCAAATAGTACAAATATTCTACCAAGGATGCGACATCACTACAAGAAAAGACATAGATATAGCAGTTGGTGGTTCTATTATGAAGAAAACCGAAACTGATGCTTACAAAATTATTGATAATACTGCTTCCCACTCACATGAGTGGCACCAAGAAAAAGATATCATTAGATCATCTAAAGCAGCTAGAGCCGATTCTAGCCATGACTTAGATTCCATTTCCGCAAAGATAGATGCTTTCGAGAGACGAATGGAAAAGATGACTAAAGATATTCATGCTATACAAATTAGTTGTGAGCAGTGTGGAGGACCACATTTGACAAAAGATTGTCTAAGTATTGAATTAACAATGGAACAAAGAGAGAATATTTCATACATAAACCAAAGGCCTGGAAATAATTATCAGAATAATTATCAACCGCCAAGACCGATTTACAATCAAAACCAGAATTATAACCGAAATATTCCATACAACAACCAACAAGGTCCTAGCAATCAACAAGTATCCAATAATACTTACAATCAGCAAAGACCGAATTTTCAAAACAAACCACCACAACAAACCGATGATAAAAAGCCAAATTTAGAAGATATGATGACGAAGCTAGTTGAAACTCAAACGCAGTTTTTCACATCTCAGAAACAAACCAATGAACAAAATGCTCAAGCATTTAGAAATCAACAAGCTTCTATTCAAAATCTAGAACAAGAAGTAAGTAACCTAGCAAGGTTAATAGGTGAAAGAAAACCGGGAAGTCTACCAAGCGATACAAATGCTAACCCCCGGAACGAAACAGCTAAAGCTATTACCACAAGAAGTGGTACAACACTTAAACCACCTGAAATACCTGTAACTTCTGATGAAACTATTCCTACTCCACAAGAACCACAACCTGATCAAGATAAGGAAAAAGAACCGGTAGTTGAAAAGGTTAATGAAGATAACATAGTTAAGGATAAACCTTATGTTAAACCATACCAACCACCACTTCCTTATCCGAGTAAAATGAAGAAGGAAAAACTTGAAGCCGAGCAATCCAAATTCTTGGATATGTTTAAACAGATAAATGTAAATCTTCCTTTCATTGATGTGATTTCAGGAATGCCAAGGTATGCTAAATTCTTGAAAGATCTAATCACGAATAGAAGAAAAATGGAAGAACTCTCGGCTGTTACTATGAATGCTAATTGTTCAGCAGTGCTGTTGAATAAGATACCAGAAAAACTATCTGATCCAGGAAGTTTCACAATTCCATGTTTTCTGGGTAGTCTTAGTTCAATAGAAGCATTGGCAGACTTAGGTGCTAGTATAAATCTAATGCCGTATTCACTATACGCTAAATTAGACCTTGGAGAATTAAAACCAACCAGAATAAGCATACAACTAGCCGATAGATCAATAAAATATCCTAGAGGGATAATGGAGAACATGCTAGTTAAAGTTGGTACTTTAGTATTTCCAGTAGATTTTGTTGTTTTGGACATGGAAGAAGATTCTCAAGTTCCTCTTATATTAGGAAGACCATTCTTAAACACGGCTAAAGCAATGATAGACGTGTTCGGTAAAAAACTGACCCTAAGTATAGAGGATGAGAGTGTTACCTTTTCAGTTGATAGAGCAATGCAACAACCACAATCTGCAGATGATACATGCTATTATATTCAAACTATAGATGCACATGCAGAATTATTAGAAGAATTTCCAGAATTACAAGGAACAGGAGAATGTTCTTTAGGAGAAGGAAATGAACCAATTGATGAAGCTGAAATGTTAGCTACACTTATAGCTAATGGATATGAACCAACAACAGAAGAAATTCAAATGCTAAAAGAAGAAGACAGATATCGATATAAATCATCGATAGAAGAACCTCCGAAATTAGAGTTAAAGCCACTTCCAAACCATTTGGAATACGCTTATTTACATGGTGAATCGGAATTACCTGTAATAATATCGTCTTCTCTTACTGAAAATGAGAAATCACAACTCATTTCTGTGTTGAAAGCTCATAAACCAGCCATTGCATGGAAGATTCATGATATTAAAGGAATAAGTCCTTCGTATTGCACACATAAAATCCTTATGGAAGAAGGTCATAAAACGTATGTGCAACGCCAACGAAGACTAAATCCTAATATGCAAGATGTAGTTAAGAAAGAGATTATTAAACTGCTAGATGCAGGTTTGATATATCCAATTTCTGATAGTCCATGGGTAAGCCCAGTTCAATGCGTGCCTAAGAAAGGTGGCATGACTGTTATCACAAATGAGAAAAATGAGCTTATTCCTACTAGGACTGTAACAGGATGGCGTGTATGTATTGATTATAGAAAATTAAATGACGCCACCAGAAAAGATCATTTTCCCTTACCTTTCATAGATCAAATGTTGGAAAGATTAGCCGGAAATAGTTACTATTGTTTTCTAGATGGATTTTCCGGATATTTTCAAATTCCAATAGCACCCGAAGATCAAGAGAAAACCACATTCACGTGCCCTTATGGTACTTTTGCTTACAAACGCATGCCATTTGGACTTTGTAACGCCCCTGCAACCTTTCAAAGGTGCATGATGGCGATTTTTCATGACATGATAGAAGAATGCATGGAAGTATTCATGGATGACTTTTCAGTCTTCGGTGATACATTTAAATCATGTCTAGTTAATCTGGAACGAATGCTAATTAGATGCGAAAAATCAAATCTAGTACTTAATTGGGAGAAATGCCATTTCATGGTTAAAGAAGGCATCGTTCTTGGACATAAAATTTCAAAAGAAGGAATTGAAGTGGATAGAGCTAAAGTAGATGTAATTGCTAAACTTCCACATCCCACCAATGTTAGAGGAGTTAGGAGTTTTCTAGGGCATGCCGGTTTTTACCGACGTTTCATAAAAGATTTTTCTAAAATTGCCACTCCTATGAATAAACTCCTAGAAAAGGATGCGCCATTCATCTTTTCAGATGAATGTATCAAATCTTTTAATATTCTTAAAGAAAAACTCACTAATGCACCGATCATGATAACACCAAATTGGAATCTACCATTTGAACTAATGTGCGATGCGAGTGATTTTGCAATGGGAGCCGTTTTAGGACAAAGGATTGAAAAACGATTTCAACCTATATATTATGCTAGTAAGACATTACAAGGAGCACAAACGAACTATACAACTACTGAAAAAGAACTCCTTGCTATTGTCTTTGCTTTTGACAAATTTCGATCATATCTCGTTCTAGCAAAAACGGTGGTCTATACCGACCATTCTGCTCTTAAATACCTATTTTCAAAACAAGATGCTAAACCAAGATTAATCCGTTGGATCTTACTCTTACAAGAGTTTGATATTGAAATCCGAGATAAAAAGGGAGCAGAAAATCTCGCCGCTGATCATCTTTCTCGTCTTGAAAATCCCGAATTAGAAGTTCTGAATGAATCGGCCATACAAGACAACTTTCCTGATGAATATCTATTGAAGATAGATTATAAAGAAATCCCATGGTTTGCAGATTATGCAAACTACTTAGTTTGTGGATTCCTTGAAAAAGGATTATCGTACCAAAGACGAAAGAAATTCTTCAGTGATATAAAACACTATTTCTGGGAAGATCCACATCTGTTTAAAAGTTGTCCCGATGGAATAATACGCCGATGTGTATTTGGAGATGAAGCTAGTAAAATTTTAAACCATTGTCACACAGGACCAACAGGAGGGCATTATGGGCCTCAACTAACAGCAAGAAAAGTTTATGAAGCTGGATTCTATTGGCCTACAATTTACAAAGACGCACACCTTCTTTGCAAATCCTGTGATGCATGTCAAAGGGCCGGAAAAATAAGTCAACGTGATGAAATGCCACAAAATGTCATCCAAGTATGTGAAGTATTTGACATTTGGGGTATTGACTTTATGGGTCCATTTCCAAAATCTCATAATAATCTATATATACTCGTAGCCATTGATTATGTATCTAAATGGGCGGAAGCACAAGCTCTCCCAACTAACGATGCACGAGTTGTAGTAAACTTTTTAAAACGTCTTTTTGCAAGGTTTGGAACACCGAAAGCTTTAATAAGTGATCGGGGTACTCATTTCTGTAATAATCAACTTGAGAAAGTTCTTAAAAGATATGGAGTAACTCATAAAATCTCCACCGCATATCATCCACAAACAAGTGGACAAGTTGAAAATACCAACCGAGCTTTAAAACGTATTCTAGAGAAAACCGTAGGATCAAATCCGAAGGAATGGTCCATTAAATTGGAGGATGCACTCTGGGCTTTTAGAACAGCCTACAAAACTCCAATTGGAACCACACCTTTTAGACTTGTGTATGGAAAAGCATGTCATCTTCCAGTAGAAATTGAACACAAAGCATTTTGGGCTTTGAAGACATGTAATCTTGATTTACATGAAGCCGGACGTCTACGATTAAGTCAACTAAACGAATTAGAAGAATTAAGACATGAAGCATACGAAAATTCGTTAATCTATAAAGAAAGAACGAAGAAATGGCATGATAAAAGAATCAGAAGTTCAAAAGAATTCAAAGAAGGAGACAGAGTTCTTCTTTTCAATTCACGATTCAAGCTATTTCCTGGAAAATTGAAATCAAGATGGTCTGGACCATTTATAGTCAAAAGAGTTTTCCCATACGGAACGATAGAATTGATAAATTCAAATGGGATTGAATTTAAAGTTAATGGTCACAGAGTTAAACATTACATACATGGTCCGATGGAAGTCGACAACGAAGTTAATCACAATTTCGACACCACAGCTAACTAAGTGTGGGGAGAATCAAGTCTTTAAAGAATAATATGAATTTCTGTTAGAGTTAGATTGTCTGTTTTCGTGTAGTTCTCGAAAATGGAACACGTATGGTCTTTCCCTAGCAGACCCTAAAGAACTAGTCTTCTCCCCCCATTCTGAATTTTTATTTTTTTTAGGTTTTTACAAAATGAAGACTGCCTGTGAACTAAACCATGGTCTAATGCTACACGCTTTGATCGCTAAACGTAATAATGACATA
The DNA here is from genome assembly GCF_046630445.1 of Rutidosis leptorrhynchoides. Classification (NCBI taxonomy): domain Eukaryota; kingdom Viridiplantae; phylum Streptophyta; class Magnoliopsida; order Asterales; family Asteraceae; genus Rutidosis; species Rutidosis leptorrhynchoides. Next base: position 175,898,050 of record NC_092333.1, read on the forward strand.
CTACCGAGTGAATTAGTATCAGTAATCAGAGAAAGAATGGACGGAGTTAGAAAAGGATCCAGATGCGAAGATAATAAGTTACAATTTGGTAAAGGAAAATCAAAATCCGCAGCGAAAAGAAGAGCACGACACCTAGAAAAATGTCACAAATGCGGAAAATGGTCACATGGAGGTAAATGTTCAAATAATCAAACCTATTCAAATACCGAATTTGTTACTTTATGCAGAGACGGACCGTTCATATGTTTAGAAGAAAAGACAATGAATGCTCGAGGTTACGCCTATGCAGCCATGGAAAACCAATTAAACCGACTATCTTATGAATATAATAGATCATATAACTAAGAAATCTATTTCACAGGTATGTCTGTACAGTTTTTATTTTTATTTTTAACCTTTTGGTAATAAACGCTAATTTGTTCGCTAAAAAGTATTAAATTGGTATTAAATAAAATTAGGTTTGGCGACCGAAATTATTGATATCATTCAAAAATTTATTACATCACTGCGAAATTTAACGTTTATTCTTAAGGTATAAATATCTTTAAACAATCAACCCAAAATATTTCAAAAATTCGTCATGAGTTAAATTAGGTCTTGGAACCGAAATTACTTTACCGAAAAGAGGGGCGCATATTTTTGATAATATTTGATTGATTAAAGTGGGATAAAAAGACAAAAAGATTTTTAATTTTATTTTTACTATGTTTTTAAAATTAATATTTAAATCTTAAATTAATATTGTAAACTTTGTAAAAACAATATATTTAAAATTGTAAATATTTGAAAAATTAATATAAGTTTGGTATGAATTTATAATATGAATTTTTAAATTAATTTTGGTGTGAATTTTTAATTTTTAATTTTTAATTTTGAATTTTATATTTAAGTTGTGTGAATTTAAAAACAAAAATTTACTTTATCTCATTAAGTTAAGAATATGATTTTTAAAATTCGTCGTAAGTTGAAGACTAGGTCTTTGAACCGAAATTGCTTTACCCGAGGGAGGGACGAGAACTTTTATTATCATTATTTTTAATCTTATTGATTTAAAGTATGCCAAAAACATTGAAAAAACCCAAAAAATCTTAGCTTTTAAAACAATCGCTACAAAAAGACAAATTTTAAAATTTTGTCGAGGGACGGACTAGGACATCGATCCGAAACGACCTCGTCCTAAATAACAAGGGAAACAAAATTTTAAAATTAATTTCTTAATTGTTTTATAAGTTAAAGGTTATTTAAAAAAAAAAAAAAAATAAAAAAAAAAAAAAAAAAAAAATATATATATAACTCCGCGACTCGCGGAGTTTTAAGTGAAAACCTCCGCGACTCGCGGAGGGACCAAATTACAGAAAAAAAATAAAAGAGCTGCTCGACTGATCACTCACACACACACAAAAACACCCAAATACAGCTCGAAAAAACCCGAAAAAACCCACAAAAATCATCCCAAAAACTCAATTTTTCACCGTTAATCTTCAAATTTTTCACTACAATCATGTTGAGAAGGATGATATCTAGGAACTACTCAAGAAAACAGGTACAATTACACCCCAAATCACCTTTAAATCCGAATTTTAGTGTGTTCTTGAGCATATTTTAATAATTTGAATTTTGTTAATTTTTAGTGTAATTAGTGTTAAATTGTTAGTATATTATGCATGTATAACCTAGATTGATGCTTGTTAACATGATTTGAAGCCAAAAACTTCAAAATCTTTAGAATCTAGGGTTTGTGTTCTTGAGCAAATTTGGGGCTTTTTGATATAAACAGGTTATGGCCGATTTTTGTCATGAATTGTTGCTAAAATGAGTAGTGTAACATGTCTAGGTAGTTAAATGATCCAAACTTTGAGCCTAAACATGATTTTGAGAATTAAAGTGGACTTTTTCAAGTCCAAAATTCATGAACTTGATTTTTGAAAGATAATGCCATTTGAGACTTGTTTATTTGCTAGTAATGATTATTTTGACATGTTATTTGAGTTGAATGCTTATGAACTTGGCGAAAATTTTCGTATATGCTTATTTGAAAAAGTGTAGATTTGATAAAAATGTGAAAATAAGCTTAAGTTTGATATAAATTGATAATGTCATTGTAATTATTTTGATTGATGATTTTGCTGACACTAATGCATATTTGGATGCACAAAATTTGTGTTTGATGTGTTTTGCAGACTGAAAGGGGTGAATCTTCATCCCAAGCCCGTCATGCTCCTGCTGAGAACTTGGAACAACAGGAGGTAGATAACTACTACAAGCAGGATGTACCTCATCCAGTCATGACCTTTTCAGATATGCACTTGGAACAGTTGCACCCGAACCTGCGATTTGACAGACTTTGGATAGATTATCCAAAATATCAACGGGGTATGCATACTCTTCACTCAAAGGTTGTTGAGGTACCAAGGGTCATAGAATGGGGACCCTTGGAAGCTGTAGAATTGGCCGGGCCAATTAGGGAATTACTGGTACAGAGGTATGGTAATTCTTCTTTTAATGACTGGATATGTTTATTCACCATACGCAGACCTGTATATAAAGTATGGTGTGAAGAGTTGTTATGTAGTATAGAGTTGAATGATCGGGTAGCTAGTTTAACCGATCGTTCTTTTATTAGATTTTTGTTAGGCGGTTCGATGCGCCACATGTCTTTACTGGACATGGCTCAGGCTTTACGTATATATACGCCTGAGGAATTAGCGTCTGCCGATTGTAGAGGATTGATACTAAACGGTAGGAAAATAGATGAGAATTTTGATACACACGGTGTGTGGAGTCAAATGACAAGCCACCACCGTTTCAAAGGGGGAAACTACTCTTATTTGGATATAGATAGAGCCGAATTAAGAGTAATACATAGGTTTTTAGCTAACTCGATTACACAAAGGGGTAAAAACAAAGAAAAGGTAAATGAACAAGATTTGTTTTACCATATGTGTATTCGAGACCCACACAGCGCTGTAAGTATACCATATTGTGTGGGTTATTATTTATCAGCTATGGTTCGAGGGATGCGTCCACATAGCATAATAGGGGGTGGTATTTTTATTACTTTGATTGGTGAATATCTCGGTGTGGATATAAGTCGGGGGGGATTATTAGTAGAAGAGCCGGAACCCCGCGACACTATAGGTTTAAATGTGTACCATGGTGCGAAAGTTTTGAAGCGGCGAAACAACGCCGCAGTACGATACAATGGTAGACATCCACAGGTAGAGAGAAACCAGGAACAAGGTAATGTAGGAGGGGGGCAAGAAATGCATAGGTTTATAGCTTCTCAGGAATACGAAAATGCTAGACAGAGAGCATTTGAAGATTGGCAAGTTCATCAGAACCAGATCATAGCGCATTGCCAACACATAGGTAGAAACTATATTCCTACACCGAAACCCATCTTCCCTCCTTGGTCGATAGAGATGCAGCCACCATATCCTACGTATGACCCTGCCGAGGCATTCTATAGCACTTATGGTTATGCGTGGAACCCCTATTGGTACCAATATCATCCTTAGTTTACTTATTTTTATTTTTATTTTGTAATTTGTAATTATTGATATGTTTAATATTTTTTGTTAATATTGTAATCATTTTTATATTTATCTAACTTTTATTCTTAGATTTTAATAATTTTTGAATGTGGGGTAATATACCAAACTTCAAAAATATGTATATATGTTTGCAGTTTATTTTATGTACACAACAGGGTAAAACAACGCATTTTCAAAGACTGGCATTAAGTTCAGCAAAAGCAAGTAATTTTGACGACAATGATGCAAAATACATGTGAAATAACAACAAGACGGAATGAACAAATGACGTGCACCATTTATCATTCAGCAAACAAACGCCAATATATTTGGAAACTTTGGTAAAAATTTAATCATTTTCACACAAATCACCCTCAATAATTTAAATTGTTACTGATTTCTTGCAAATGAGGGCATTGCAAGATCTTAAGTGTGGGAAGGGATTAAATTCTTTCGGATTTTAAAATTTTTATATTAAACACTTGGTTACCATTAAAAATACTAGTAAAGCAGTAGTTGTATTAGAATCTAGTGCTCTCTGATAATAAAGAACAGCCCTGGTCTTATATACTGACTACCCAATTCTAGTAAAATTTTTCAAAATTTTCAATTAAATGAATTCAAAAACATGTTTATACATATTTATGAACGATAAAACTAGGTTTTAACACCGAAATTATTGTTACCTCGGAAAGGACATAAATTGAGAAACAAACTAAAATGTTAAAATTCATTTAAAATGGAATAGAGGACGATAAAAAGGAAAATAAAAGCCAAGTGTGGGAAAATTTACCAAGTTATTTTAAACATATGCCACATATATTTGTAACAAATAACTGAAAATACTTTTGCTTTGAACTAAACTAAACTGTTTTACCCAATGAAAGAAAAGAAGAGATGGATCTACACGATGAATCAATTCCATCATTAAAAGGAAGTAAAGTCTTCCGAAAAAGACACGCGCTTCTTGATTTAGATCATGAAGTTGTCGTCCAGACCAGCTGTAGGTTGACGAAAAATCTAGAAAAGTCATCACTAAAATCAGCAGGAAATCCACGGACCTCAGCATTAAACAGGGTCGCCAAGTGGTCAGATTTATCCTAACCATGAGAAGGATTTATCTTGTACAATGGGGGGGCACCGTGCAAATTAGCTGGATAAGACTAATAAATCAGATCCCCAGAAAGGATAATCTCCTTAAAGATTAAAAATCAGCTTTTAAGACTGATATTACTCAATCCTAGAGATTGACCTTAAAGATTGAGAATTCAAACTCATGGAATTCAATGATATCTAAACTCGAGCTTGAACGAGAAAATATTTTGATCAAAATTATAAACCGATTTGTTTTCTGAAAACCCTATTTTCAATGCGTTCATTACCATTGAACGTAAAATCCTAGGAATTCACCTGGAATTCATTAGGTCACCTGAACTAAATCGGGTGTCAACCGTAAGAACGGTGGTTGCATAACATGGTCAAAGACAGGACTTTGTGCCAGACCGAAAAATCATAGGATGAGCTTTACTATTGCTCCTACCAAGGATAGTAATTGCGTCCGACACGTTATAGACCATAATCAAAAGCATGTCACGGGACATTGCCTTAAACAGTTGCTTGTTCAACGCTTTCCTTTACAACCGGACGGTAGTTTGCCGAAAGGTAATATACGGAACAAGTAAACTGGACGTGTTGCTTTCCAAATACAAGGTTAGCAAGTGGGTGACACAAAACCGCAAGTTTTGAGCTAAAATTTTCAAATCTGAAACCCACCAAACCCACAAAAATATTTTGCAAACACCGGTAAAGGGTTATTCCGGAAAACTTATCTAGGGTAAAAACTAGATTTAATTTTCAAAAGATAAAATGTTTTCATAAAGATCCAATTTCCTTAATGGATCTAAATTTTTATAGTCATGTGGGACTGTAAACCATATCGTTACTACCATTTTTTATACCGCCGTATAGAAATCACTGATGTACAAAGTGTGAAGAATAAAGAAGTGATTCTAGTATTTCAAGACAATATTGCTTGAGGACAAGCAACGCTCAAGTGTGGGAATATTTGATAATGCTAAAAACGAACATATATTTCATAGCATTATTCCTCAAGAAAGACAAGCTTTTAGTTGCAATTGTTCTATTTACAAGTGATATTCGTTTAAATAATAAAAGGTGAAGACAAAAGACAGATTCGACGAATTGAAGACGCAAACGACCAAAAAGCTCAAAAGTACAAAAGACAATCAAAAAGGTTCCAAATATTGATAAGAAACGTCTCAAAATCACAAGAGTACAAGATTCAAAACGCAAAGTACAAGATATTAAATTGTACGCGAGGACGTTCGAAAATCCGGAACCGGGACTAGAGTCAACTCTTAACGCTCGACGCAACGGACTAAAAATTACAAGTTAACTATGTATATAAATATAATATAATATATAATTAATTATATTAATTATATATATATTATATATATATATTAAAAACTATCGGCAGCCAGAAACTCCAAGGGTGTAAAGTGAAAATACCTCTCCGCGACTCGCGGAGTTTGAAGGCTATTTGGCCGCGAGTCGCGGAGCCCCAAAATTCATTTCTGGCTATAAAGCCAACCGAATTCTGATCGAATTTTACATCTTTTTTTCATCTCTCTCTCAATATATACGAGTAATATATATTTATATTTATAATTTATATTTTAATTTTAATTATAATTCTAATAATAAGGGTATGTTAGCGAATGTTGTAAGGGTGTAAGTCGAAATTCTGTCCGTGTAACGCTACGCTATTTTTAATCATTGTAAGTTATGTTCAACCTTTTTATATTAATGTCTCGTAGCTAAGTTATTATTATGCTTGTTTAAAACGAAGTAATCATGATGTTGGGCTAATTACTAAAATTGGGTAATTGGGCTTTGTACCATAATTGGGGTTTGGACAAAAGAACGACACTTGTGGAAACTAGGCTATGGGCTATTAATGGGCTTTATATTTGTTTAACTAAATGAAAGTTTGTTAATGTTAATATAAAGATTTACAATTGGGCGTCCCTATAAATTACCATATACACTCGATCGGACACGATGGGCGGGGTATTTATATGTACGAATAATCGTTCATTTAACCGGACACGGGAATGGATTAATAGCCACTAGAATAATTAAAACAGGGGTGAAATTACATTCAAGGGTAATTGGTGTAATTGTTAACAAAGTAGTAAAACCTTGGTTTACACGCAGTCGATAACCTGGTGTATTCATTAAACAAAGTATTAAAACCTTGTTACAATTCGAATCCCCAATTAGTTGGAATATTTATCTTCGGGTATAATAATAATTTGACAAGGACACTTGCAATTTATATTTATGACTGATGGACTGTTATGGACAAAAACCAGACGGACATATTGAATAATCCAGGACAAAGGACAATTAACCCATGGGCATAAAACTAAAATCAACACGTCAAACATCATGATTACGGAAGTTTAAATAAGCATAATTCTTTTATATCATATTTTATTTCCTTTATTGTATATTTAATTGCACTTCTAATTATCGCACTTTTATTTATTGTTATTTCATTTTATCGCACTTTTAATTATCGTACTTTTTAATTATCGCAATTTCATTATCGTTATTTACTTTACGCTTTAATTTAAAGTCTTGTATTTATTTTATATTTTACATTAGGTTTTAACTGCGACTAAAGTTTTAAAATCGACAAACCGGTCATTAAACGGTAAAAACCCCTCTTTATAATAATAATATTACTTATATATATATTTGTATTTTTATAAAAGTTAACTAATATAGCGTTGAGCTTTGTTTAAAGATTTCCCTGTGGAACGAACCGGACTTACTAAAAACTACACTACTGTACGATTAGGTACACTGCCTATAAGTGTTGTAGCAAGGTTTAAGTATATCCATTCTATAAATAAATAAATATCTTGTGTAAAATTGTATCGTATTTAATAGTATTTTCTAGTAAAATAATAACTATTTTATATACACCTCGTTCGACATCAACTACACACTAACGGGCAGTGTACCCGATCGTGTAATAGTATAAAATTGGTAATTCCGAAATCGTTCCAAGGACAGTTTAAACGTGAGAATTAAGATTGTAACTAATAAAATAAACTAAGTTAATCTATGAAAATCGAAAGTACGAGATAGTTTGTTTTGTGGCTATTTAACGATTAGCCAAATCAAAGATAGATCAAAAGTAAAAGACAATATTTTTGGGTTTTTAAGTTTAAATAAATCAAAGTGCAGACTCAACGGAAAATAAAGATAGTTTGAATTCAATAGATAAAAGAATGTTCGCCTAGATCTCCTATTCGCAGTGTGGATGATTTGTTATTAAGCACTAGTTCTATTTATCAATGCACGCAATTACAGAGTTGGTTTACCCAGAGTTCTCTTTTAGCAAACACGTCAAACTAGGATTTATTGGCTTAGGGTTCCCTTTTACCAAAGACCTCTTTCGTTTGTGACTTAATAATTAGCTAATTATAAGATTAAGATTCAATTGGTTACGCGTTCGCTCCACACAATTCACCCCTGTTTTGTTTAATCCTTATTACCCGGTTTACCCCCTTGGTCCAGTAAGCACCCAATCGGTTAAGACAAATCAATTAAAAATTAGATCACTAAATTGAAACAGGGTTCCCTTTGTTCAAACAAGATTCACTAATCAACCTAGTAACAATAATCAACACCCACAAGAATGGTTCTTAATCAAAACTCATAATTATCATGCATTAATCAATAAAACATTAAAGTATCATCCAAACACATGCAAATATTCAATCTAGACAAACATTAAAAGCTTAGCCAACAATCATGGCTAAAACCAAAATCACAAATAAATTAAGGAAAGAATTCATTGTTTATGACAAAGAAATCAACCTAATTAAATAAGCAATCGCGGATGATGAACGGATTGAAGGTTGAATCTGGAATGATTAGAGTGATTGAATGATCCTGGAGTTCTCCAAAAATCACCAAAAATCTCCCAAAAGCTGCCACAATTCGTCTGGATGGAAGAGTGATAAATTAGGGTATTTTTCGGGCCTTAAATACTTGGCAAAATAATCTGGACCGACCAACCGCCGTGCCGCGGCCTATAATGTCGCGCCGCGACAAACAACGTACCCTGGAACCCCTTTTAAACACTTTTCTAATCTGGAAATTAAGTATATGCCGCGCCGCGGCCAGATTGTCACGCCGCGATAAACAACTGTCGCTAATTCTCACGTTTATTTATCTCTTTTTCCTTACTTTAACTAACTCACCGCCTCATTAACCAATAAGTACTTAACGTTTTAATCCTCGGTGCACCAATAATAACAACCGATCAATAAAATGCCTCAAAAGCTTCAAAAACCACATCTCTTCTACAAATAGCTCTTCAAACTCAAACATTCCCAATATTATCAAAATAAACACCAAATCGTATCCAAATGGACTAAATTATGATCGATATCGCTAAGGAAAACGTGTATAAAATATGCGATATCAATGGCTCTATCAACAGAAAAGGTAACACTCTCGTCCTCTATACTTAGGGTCAGTTTCTTACCTACATGTCTATTATTGCTTTAGCCGTGTTTAAGAATGGTCTTCCTAATATGAGAGGAACTCGAGAATCTTCTTCCATGTCCAGAATAACAAAATCTACTGGAAATACTAAAGTACCAACTTTAACTAGCATGTTCTCCATTATCCCTCTAGGATATTTTACTGATCGATCGGCTAGTTGTATGCTTATTCGTGTTGGTTTTAATTCTCCGAGGTCTAGTTTAGTGTATAGTGAATATGGCATTAAATTTATACTAGCACCTAAATCTGCTAATGCTTCTATTGAACTAGGACTACCCAGAAAACATGGAATTGTGAAACTTCCTGGATCTGATAATTTTTCTGGTATCTTATTCAACAACACTGCAGAACAATTAGCATTCATAGTAACAGTTAAGAGTTCTTCCATTTTCTTTCTATTTGTGATTAGATCTTTCAGGAATTTAGCATACCTTGGCATTCCTGAAATCACATCAATGAAAAGAAGATTGACATTTATTTGTTTAAACATATCCAGGAATTTGGATTGCTCGACTTCAAGTCTCTCTTTTCTCATTTTACTCGGGTAAGGAAGTGGTGGTTGGTATGGTTTAACATAAGGTTTAGCCTTAACTGTGTTATATTCATTAACCTTTTCAACTAGCGGTTCTTTTTCCTTATCTTGATCAGATTGTGGTTCTTGTGGAGTAGGAATAGCTTCATCAGAAATTACAGGTATTTCAGGTGGTTTAAGTGTAATACCACTTCTCGTGGTAATGGCTTTAGCTGTTTCATTCCAGGGGTTAGCATTTGTATCGCTACGTAAACTTCCCGATTTTCTTTCACCTATCAACCTTGCTAGGTTGCTTACTTCTTGTTCCAGATTTTGAATAGAAGCTTGTTGATTTCTAAATGCTTGAGCATTTTGTTCATTGGTTTGTTTCTGAGATGTGAAAAATTGAGTTTGAGATTCAACTAGCTTTGACATCATGTCTTCTAAATTTGTCTTTTTATCATCGGTTTGTGGTGGTTTAATTAGAAAAATAGGTCTTTGATGATTGTAAGTATTATTGGATACTTGCTGATTGCTAGGACCTTGTTGGTTGTTGTATGGAACATTTCAGTTATAATTCTGATTTTGATTGTAGTTTGGTCTTGGCGGTTGATAATTATTTTGATAATTATTTCCAGGCCTTTGGTTTATATATGAAACATTCTCTATTTGTTCCATTGTTTGTTCAATACGGAGACAATCTTTTGTCAAATGTGGTCCTCCACACTGCTCACAACTAATTCGTATTGCTTGAATATCTTTAGTCATCTTTTCCATTCGTCTTTCGAAAGCATCTATCTTTGCGGAAATGGAATTAAAGTCATGACTAGAATCGGCTCTAGCCGCTTTAGATGATCTAATGATATCTTTTTCTTGATGCCACTCATGTGAGTGGGAAGCAGTGTTATCAATAATTTTGTAAGCTTCAGTTGCAGTTTTCTTCATAATGAAACCACCAGCTGCTATATCGATGTCTTTTCGTGTATTAATGTCGCATCCTTGGTAGAATATTTGTACTATTTGATAAGTGTCTAAACCATGTTGAGGACATCCTCTCAATAACTTTTCAAATCTTGTCCACGCCTCATATAGAGTTTCATTTGGCTTCTGTGTAAACGTAACAATTTATCCTTGAAGTCTCACGGCTTTAGATGCCGGAAAGAATTGTTTAAGAAATTTTTCAACTAAGACATCCCATGTATCAATCGCCCCTTCAGGTAACGATTCTAACCAATCTTTGGCTTCTCCCTTTAAAGTCCAGGGAAATAACATGAGATATATCTGTTCATCCTCCACTTCTCGGATTTTAAATAGAGTACAGATCCTATTAAAGGTTCGAAGATGTTCGTTTGGATCTACCTTCGGCGCACCACTAAATTGGCATTGATTAGTTACCATGTGTAGGATTTGTCCTTTGATTTCATAATCTGGCGCATTAATGTCTGGTTGAGTAATTGCATGACCTTGGCCAGTGCGTTTAGCCCTCATTCGATCTTCCATACTTAGAGGTTCCAGATTTTCCATGATTGAAATTGTTGAATCTGAATCACTAGAGGATTCTGACTTAATGGTTTCTTCCTCGACAATCTCTGGAAGAGTGATTTGTGGTTCAGGAGGAATGATTAGTGTTTCAGGATCTCTGAATTGTCCCTGAAAATCCTCCGGGTTCTCAATTGTGAGGTCGAGTTCAAAAAATGGATTATCGGAAATTTGAATCGGAGTAATTGGTCGACTAGATGACGATTCTAAAGAAAAATCAACGGCGACAATGTTGGCTAGATGTCTTGATCGAGTTATAGGTGGTGAACGTATGAAAGGTGGTGAACGTTTTGCTCGGTGCATTCACTGAATATCCTATTAGTTATAAAGATAAAAATTATATAAGTTATCAAATTAATAGACTTTTCTGATTTTGCCCACGTTTCGAATAGCCAATAGATGCAGCAGGTAGCCAGGACCCTTTAAATCGGAAGCCCACAACTCGCCACTAACAAATCCAATTATTACTACGAACCAGAAAATTTTGGATGTCTATCAATTTAACCGCTTAAAATAATTTTTCGTCGAAGTTTAAAGAAAATAAAGAAAATTCTATGTCCTAAAGAACTAGAGCCTCGAGAAATAAAAAAGAAAAAGAGTGAGTTGAAAAACGTCGAATAATAAAAGGTCGAAAAATAATAATAAGAAAGTAGCGCGTCGAAACTTAAAAGTCTAAAAATTTAAATATTAAAACTTGCGTCTAACGATATTAAAGCTTAAAGGAATTCTATATCCAAAACGGCAATAACTTAAAAAGTACTAAAATCTTAAAACGGCGTCGCAAAATTCTAAAGCACCTAATATCTTAGTCTAAAGAAAAAGCACTTAAGGGATTTTACGGCAAAGCCTAAAAATCTAGAAATAAAAATAACTACGTCAAAAACTATATCTTAAAACTAGTTACGAACGATAGATATATAAATTACATATTAAACTAATAAAAATATTCAATTTATAAAAAGAGACAAAAAATGATAAAATTACTTATTTTTATAAAAATATTATTTTTATATAATTATTTTATAAAAGTACTAATTTATAAATTATTAAAACTAATTAAAACTTAAAATTACAAATTAATTAAAAACTAAACTATATAATAAATTAACTAAACCTAATTAGGTTTAATAATAATAATAATAATTAATAAATCATAAACCCTAATTGTACTGCAAAGTTCAGTCGTGTCAGATCAGTTCATGCGATTGCATGAGTTTTCTACATTCCAGCCATGCGATCGCATGGCTTGCAGTTTCAGATAAGATGCAGGCTCAAATCGACAGGTTCAGTTTTTTTTTTTTTTTTTTTACTTTTTACTTTATATTCTTTACTAAATTTATATAAGTAATATTTATAACAAAAATTTTTAAAAACTAAAGAAAAATAATTTTATACTTTATAAAATATATTTTCTTTTTACACACTTAAATAGATATATATATATATATATATATATATATATATATATATATATATATATATATATATATATATATATATATATATATATATATATATATATATATATATATATATTTTATGTTTTTATATTTTTGTATTTTTAACAAAATATTTTTACAAAATAAGAAATATTATATTTTTACAAAAATATCTTAAAAACTAATTTTTTTTATAGTGTTTCGCTTTCGACGTTGTTGAGTTCCCCGGCAGCGGCGCCAAAAATGCTTGATGTTAGGCGAGGTGTATACGAAATAGTTTTATTTTTATTGCGAAATACTATTAAATACGATACAATTTTACACAAGTTATTTATTTATTTATTTATAGAGTGGATATACCTAAACCTTGCTACAACACTATAGGCAGTGTACCTAATCGTAAAGTAGTGTAGTTTTTAGTAAGTTCGGTTCGTTCCGCATGGAGCTAGCCAAGTTTAACGCTATATTTTTAAACTATATTTATATATATATATATATATATATATATATATATATATATATATATATATATATATATATATATATATATATAAGTAGTATTATTATTATTATTATTATAAAAAGGGGGGTTTTTACCGTCTAGTGACCGGTTTGTCGATTTTAAAACTTTAGTCACAATTAAAACCTAATGTAAAAATTAAATATACAAATGACTTAATTTAAGGAATAAAGTAAATGACGATAAATAAAAGTGCGATAATTTAAAGTGCGATAAATAAAATGACGATAAATGAAATTGCGATAATTAAAAGTACGATAATTAAAGGTGCGATGAGATATAAAATAAAGGAATTATGCTTATTTAAACTTCTGTAATCATGATGTTTGACGTGTTGATTTTATTTTATTACCATGGGTTAATTGTCCTTTGTCCTGGATTATTCGATATGTCCATCTGGTTTTTGTCCATAACAGTCCATCAGTCATAAATATAAAGTGCGAGTGTCCTCGTCAAATTATCCTTATACCCGAAGTCAAATATTCCAATTAATTGGGGACTTAAACTGTAACAACGTCTTAATACTTTGTTTAATAATTACACCAGGATATCGACTGCGTGTAACCCAAGGTTTTAATACTTTGTTAATAATTACGCCAAGTGTCCTTGTACGTAATCCACTCATGTTTTAATAAGTCCATTTACTATTAATCCATTCCCGTGTCCGGTTAAATGAACGATTATTAGTACTTACGCCCATCATGTCCGATCGAGTGTATGTGGTTATTTATAGGTACATCCAATTGTAAATCTTTATATTAAATTAACGAACTATCATTCAATTAAACAAATATAAAGCCCATTAATAGCCCATAGTCCAATTTCCACAAGTGTCGGTCTTTTCTCCAAACCCCAATTATGGTACAAAGCCCAATAACCCTATCTTTAATATTTAGCCCAACATCACGATTACTTTGATTTAAATAAGCATAATAATAACTTAGCTACGAGACATTAATTTAAAAAGGTTGAACATAACTTACAATGAGTATTAATCGCGTAGTGTTACACGGACAGAATTTCGACTTACAAACTTAAAACATTCGCCACTATAACCTTATTATTATTAACTTAATATTAAAATTATAATTATAAAATAAATATAAATATATATAATGAGAGAGTGATGATAATCGATGGATATATGTGTACATCATTCATCCGAAAAACGCTTCAATTTATAGATGTGGCCTGACTCCTGGGCTCATGCGATCGCATGAGAATCCTTCTTCCTGGCCATGCGATCGCATGGCCAGCTGTACTCAGATATTTTGCTTTTAAAACGTGGACTGCTCGATTATTTAATATATATAATATAATATATATAATTTTATATAATTAATTATATATTATATTATATTCTTGTGCATCGTTGACTTGTAATTTTAGCTCCGTTGAGTTGCGCGTTGAAACGACCTGTCCTAATCCATCTGGATGAAGTCATCAACATTAGGTTCCATTGCGATGATCGATTCCAAGTAATGTCCTTAAAATGAGCAAATGTACAGCGGAAGACTTAATTCGTACCTGAGAATAAACATGCTTAAAAGTGTCAACCAAAAGGTTGGTGAGTTCATAGGTTTATCATAACAATCATTTCAATATATTAATATACCACAAGATTTCATAATCATAAACATAATACACTCGCAAGTGTATATAAATCATTCTAAGTGGTTGAGCACTTGGTAACCATACTTAACTATTAATCAACGTCGCATATTCCCTTTATTATGAAATCTCACTACACTGTACCAAGTGTAGCCTACAAAACGAAGTACTGTGCAACCGTTGAATACTGGTCATCCAGTCCGGTTGGGGTTGTCAGGCCCGATAGATCTATCAACAGGATTCGCGTTTACAATACCACATGTAAATAGTAGTTACCAAGCTACAGGGAAGTATGCCAGTGGTACAACTCAACGTAGAATATATTTTAAGTACTTGTGTCTATTTCGTAAACATTTATAAAAGTAGCGCATGTATTCTCAGCCCAAAAATATATATTGCAAAAGCAATTAAAAAGGGAGCAAATGAAACTCACCTAATGTATTTTGTAGTAAAAATACATATGACGACATTAAACAAGTATAGGGTTGGCCTCGGATTCACGAACCTATATCATTTGTATATTTATTAATACATATAATGTAAATCACAAAAATTCCATTTATTAGTATGTATTATTTATATATTTGTAGTTATATAGAATTTATACCAAATTCCATTTTTAAAACATATACTTAGATTATTTCTTAAATTACATTGTATATATATCGATTTTGTGTATATATATTTATATTGATTAATATTTATACAACTAGTGATAGTAATATATCTGTGTATATATATATGTGATTAGTATTGTATTTATGAAATATCATTGGTTTGTTATGTGAATTATTAATACAATCCTAGTATACAAAATATTTATTTGTAAAAATAATAATTTAGATAACAATGATTTGTTACTACTAATATTAATAACCTTATTAATAATGCTAATACTAATAGCAAAAATGAAAATAATAATTTTTAATGTTATTAATAATAATATTTATGAAAATAATAATAACAATATTATCATTAATATTAATAATTTATGATAATAACAATAATAATAATAATTTGGATTTTGGAAAACTACCTCCATATAGCTTTAAAAAAAATAGTTGCCATTCCGAGGGATCGAACCCGAGACCTTCTGTTCATGCCAAACACCTCTTAACCATCAAACTGTGACCATTTTTCTGATTTAATACTGTTTCTAAATTCTTTTATCCCTTAAACGAATTCATCTTCTTCTTCCTCTTTTCAATTCGATTACAGTAACACTTTAATACTCCTAATAACTAAATTAAGGTTTGAGTTATAATGTGAAAACGTAATTAATTGTGTATAGCTGTTAATATTACTTTGTAAACAAAAAAAAAATAGTAACAGATGACCTGTTCGGAAAAAAAAACTCCCAAGAACTCAAAATTTGATTGAAATTTTAAGGACGTTTTAGACTATAATCAAAACATGAAAAAGGTTGCGTTTTACTCTTAGAAACTTTCTACATAATCAATTGAACCAAAAACTTCAAGACATTTAAGAATTTCATGATGAACACGAAGTTTGACCTTTTTAGAAATAAGGTTTGACTTGAAAATTAGAATTCAATTCAAGGAATTGAATTATGAAACTTTACAGTTAGTATAAGTAGATGATTCCTAACACTTTTGTATTTAAGGATTTTGAAAATTAATACGAATTCGTGCTTTTGATAAAATGAACAAGAAACAGAGAAGTCGACATATTTATTTGATTTTTTTTTGTTTTAATTTCTCAAATTGCAGTACATATAAATGGAGTACTAATTGTTGATAGATGATGTTTCAATAATCAATCGAATTTGTTTGCATTAGGGGTTGAATTGGACGTGTAACAACCATCAGGCAAAAAGTACAAAGGGTTCTGTATCATATTGGAAAAAAAAATTAAAAACAGATATCTAACCTCAACTAATTTTGGATGCTAACGTAAATTTATTCGATTTATAATCAGATAATAACAAATTTGATTAAAATTTGATTATGACCTGAAACTAGATTTGATTTACTTATTTATTACACGTATTTATCTATATCTATATATATTTATACTGTATTAGTTTATCTGTAATTATTTGTGTATACCCGTGTTTCTAAAATATATAATCAATATTAATGTTAATTATATATATAAGTAATAATAATAATCTTATTTTAATAAAAATTGTATTTACATAAAGATACGGAGTATATCTTTATTTATAGTATATTAAATAAATTACTGATATGAATTTATTAATAAAATTCATTAATATTATTAATTTTGATAAGAATACAATAACAATAATAGTAGAATTACTAATAATAATACTAGTTATAGTAATGTTAATATGATAATAATAATATTAATAACACAACTATTAATATCAATATTGACAATAATGATAATGAAAATAATGATGATAATACTAATATAACAATTATATTCAAACTTATAATTAAATTTTAATATAATACAATTTATTAATTATATCATATTTACTAATTATAATATATTCAGTCTTTAACATTTGTTGATCATAATATATAACATTATTTATGTATAGAACTTCACACACACACACACACACACACACACACACATATATATATATATATGTATTTATTTACGAATAATTGTTCGTGAATCGTCAGGCATGGTCAAAGGGTAACTGATTATCCGAATATAGATTTCAAACTTTCTAGACTCAACATTACAGATTTTGCTTATCGTGTCGGAAACATATAAAGATTAAGGTTTAAATTTGGTCGGAAATTTCCGGGTCATTACAGTACCTACCCGTTAAAGAAATTTCGTCCCGAAATTTGAGTAAGGTCGTCATGGCTAACAATAAAATTGTTTTTATGACGAATATGAGTTGACAATTAGAGTTTTATCATTATTGATTAATATAGATAAAATGATTCGATTATGTGAAGCGTACAAGTGAAGCTATCACAAAGGATTGAGATAGAGATTTAACTTTTGATGTAGATACGATGATTTTAGAAAATAAGGTGCGTCTTAACTTTTGACGTTGTCTTGGTGGAATTTCGGAATTCGGGGGATTTAAAAGAAAATCTTGGATATCTATAGGATTTGATTCTTCGGGATTTATGGAAAATTAGGATCCTCTTTAATTTAATGCGATTATCTGTCTCGATTGCTTTGTCTGGTATCTTCTCTATAAATGAACTTCTTTCATTTCATTATTTTCACCACTCCAATTCCTTCTTTCTCGATACATATACTTTCAAACGATTGTGAAAATGCTTAATCCAGTTCTGATCCTTGTCCTCATCCTTACTATCGCAACATTCATTCTCCTTTTTCAACTTCCACCAGAGGAATCTACTTTCTTCTACTTTGCCTTTGGGGTTATAGTGTTTTTAATTCTTCCGTGTCTCTATGTTGCGATAAACATTGACATATACGGTTTGTAACTTATGCGTTGTTATCGGGCTTTATATTCTCCCTGATATTTCGAAGCTCTATACTTTTGTTTTCTCTTCCCTACTTCAAGTCAAGCAAATAATGGTCCAGAATTTGTAGATATAGAATTTCGAATGATTATAATGTTCTAAGCAGGAAGGAACTTGATAGCACAATTTGATTTTCAAATTTATCAAAATTACTGAAGATAGAACTATCAAGAATATATTCTTCTTGATATGTTCGAAGGTTATGTAGAATGAAAGAGTTATGTAACATGACACTTGATGACGGTACTGTGAATTATCACGTTCCAGTAGAAACTCAGCATGAATTACTGTAATATAATCACGTTGGTCAAGCGCATTATATTATACTAACTCATGCTTCAGTTCCCAACACTTCTCCACAATTCATTCATAATTTATTCTTAAATTTTACAGAAGTTTCTAATATAATGGAATACAGAAAGCACGAAGAGATAGATAATTTCGGATAAGAATATTTATGAAAATATCCTCAGAAATATCGAAGATATTTATGATAATATTTTGGAATTTCTAAGTTTCTCTAAGTTCGAAAGTTGATGTAGAAAAATTTTTCGCAAGATTTTAACGTGGTTACGAAGCAAGATATTCTCTAAAGATTTCATCGGATCCAGATTTATCTGGGTTCTATGAATTTAGGGTATGTTACTTGTATTTCTCCTTGGTTTCCTTTATGGTTAGCTCAATCTGTTTTTCAGTACCAAATATTTTCTATCTAGCGTTCCCAACACTCCATTCTTTTATCATCACCTTTGGCCATTAAGACCATTTACTACATGCTGCTTCATCAGCATTTTCAAAGTTAACGGATCTGGGTCATCAGTTATCAAGCCGAGGTGGTTTCAGGAGAATTGTGTTTTTAGATGATTAAATGCTAATAATAATATGGTGGAATATAAAAGGTTCCCCAGTAACAATAAAGAGTGCGCATATATATCAAGGTTATAATAAGGTTGTCTCGGATGAAAAGTCAGAGTTGACTTGCTGGAGCTGTGACAAAATTGGCTAATTTGGAAAGGAATTGCAAAGTTATTTTGGGTAATAATAACGCCAAAGGAGCTAGCACAGATATGTGTTAAACGTCTACTCAGTTTTTCCGAGGGTTTTTCAGGTGCGTAACTATATGCATCAATCTTTTCTTCCATAGATGAAGTACGGTTGGCTCATCCTCTCGATTGAGGTGTCTTCAAGAATCATGAAAGATTGGAACATGGATTGGAATCGTCAAGATTCAAATGAGGTTTAAGAAGAAATCAAGTGGCAAACTTGAAGAATTGTTTAGTTTCATATGTTATAATTAATATTTTAATTCATTTTAATTGTCCAATATTATTAGTCCACAGTCGATAGTCCACAGTTAACAGTCCAATAATTCATATATAGTTTAATATATAATATTCGAATTAATTAATACATTTCGTGACCCGTATACGTCTCAGACTCGATCACAACTCAAACTATATATATTATTGTAGAATCAACCTCAACCCTGTATAGCTAACTCCCGCATTACTGCATATAGAGTGTCTATGGTTATTCCAAATAATATATATAGATGCGTCGATATGATATGTCAAAACCTTGTATACGTGTCCTGATATTTAAAGTGCGTAAAAATAAATAACAAAAATTAAATGACGACAAATAAAGTGCGTAAAGTAAATAACAGAAATTAAATGACGATAAATAAAATTGCGAGAATGTAAATTGCGATAAATAAAATGGAACCAGTTAGCTAGGAACAGTTAGCGTGGATTCTTAACAAAATTTCAATTAGTAAATTCGTTTGTTTCTAACAAATTTTATTTTGTCCAATGTTTTCTTCATTATGCCACTTGTTGGATTCTGATAGGTCAAAATCCAATTATGAAATTGAATGAAAATGATTATTCTGCGGTGATCGGATTCATATCTTTGTGGATGTAAGTAGGATAGTAAATGATTGTTGAATCGGATTTGAAGAATGTACAATGTAACTTATTAATGTGAAATCTAAATATTCCTCAGGTATTACCTACCCGTTAAAATATTTTCACCATTAACAGTTTGTACGAGAGATATTTTTAATTACAATCTTTATGAAAACATATCTACATATATATTTTCTTCAGATGTAATCATAGATTTAATGAGTCAATAAGATATTAAACTCATTTGATTTATCGTTAATACTAGATTACATAATCTCTAAAACTTTAGAAATTACATAATCGCCATGTCGAGCGAAGATAATCGATGTAGAACGATATGTAGAACGAAGATAAAGTAGATAGAACGATACGTAGAACGATGATTATGCTCGAGGTACAGAATGAGATGTTGAGGCATGTGATGTTGCAACTTGGGTTGTTAGTGGTACTGTTGGTACCGGTGATGCTGCTGAAGCTGGTAAGTTTTGCACCATATCCTCCAAAGCCACTACTCGAGCGCGAAATTCGTTGACTTCTTCTATTATTCCGGGATAATTGGCGATTTGAACAAGAGGATGAATAAGGTTTAGAATTGTGGATAGAATATAATCGTGGCGAGATATTTGGGCAACGAGAGTGAAAATGTTGTTTCGAACAGGTTCGCCGGTAAGTGATTCAGGTTTTTCGCCAAAAGGTGAATTCGGTTGGTGGAAGGGATCTCCTTCTTCACGTCTCCATTGATTTAATCGACTACGAACTCATCAGATGAATTGGGGATGGCTGATTGATTGATTCATTCTGGTGACGCTACTTTCGGAGCTGGAGTGGCACTCCATATCGGAATCCGAGAGGCTTGAACTAATGGTGAGTTCCATTTTGCTCGGTTAGATAAAGAGTTTTTGGTATGAAATGAATTTCGGATATCGGATGATATTCTAATTACAAAGAATATCTATGTATAGTACAGAAGATCTCGTAGATTACGGAGAGATTTAAGGAAACATGTCAGACAAGACTTAATGTGATGGGATGTGAATTTGTATGTACACCATCTATGCAATAATTGCAATAAGACGCGTCGAGACTGAAGATGACAAGTAGATATTTTTCGACAAATGGTGGTAAACAAACACTTTTAACATGTAGACCAGGTTCAAGTCTAGACTCATTAACATAACCTAACAACTACTAGGTCGAAGTCCAGACTCATTAATGCATCCTAACAACTACTAGTTAGACACACTAATGCAAGACCTGGTTCGCTACGACCACCACTTTCATACCAACTGAAACGACCCGTCCTAATCCATCTAGACGAAGTCATCAAAATTAGGTTCCATTGCGATGATCGACTCCAAGTAATATCCTTAAAATGAGCAAATGCACAGCGGAAGACTTAATTCGTACCTGAGAATAAACATGCTTAAAAGTGTCAACCAAAAGGTTGGTGAGTTCATAGGTTTATCATAACAATCATTTCAATATATTAATAGACCACAAGATTTCATAATCATAAACAT
The DNA here is from genome assembly GCF_046630445.1 of Rutidosis leptorrhynchoides. Classification (NCBI taxonomy): domain Eukaryota; kingdom Viridiplantae; phylum Streptophyta; class Magnoliopsida; order Asterales; family Asteraceae; genus Rutidosis; species Rutidosis leptorrhynchoides. Next base: position 175,919,686 of record NC_092333.1, read on the forward strand.
AATACACTCGCAAGTGTATATAAAGCATTCTAAGTGGTTGAGCACTTGGTAACCATACTTAACTATTAATCAACGTCGCATATTCCCTTTATTATGAAATCTCACTACACTGTACCAAGTGTAGCCTACAAAACGAAGTACTGTGCAACCGTTGAATACTGGTCGTCCAGTCCGGTTGGGGTTGTCAGGCCCGATAGATCTATCAACAGGATTCGCGTTTACAATACCACATGTAAATAGTAGTTACCAAGCTACAGGGAAGTATGCCAGTGGTACAACTCAACGTAGGATATATTTTTAAGTACTTGTGTCTATTTCGTAAACATTTATAAAAGTAGCGCATGTATTCTCAGTCCAAAAATATATATTGCAAAAGCAATTAAAAAGGGAGCAAATGAAACTCACCTAATGTATTTTGTAGTAAAAATACATATGACGACATTAAACAAGTATAGGGTTGGCCTCGGATTCACGAACCTATATCATTTGTATATTTATTAATACATATAATGTAAATCACAAAAATTCCATTTATTAGTATGTATTATTTATATATTTGTAGTTATATAGAATTTATACCAAATTCCATTTTTAAAACATATACTTAGATTATTTCTTAAATTACATTGTATATATATTGATTTTGTGTATATATATTTATATTGATTAATATTTATACAACTAGTGATATTAATATATCTGTGTACATATATATGTGATTAGTATTGTATTTATGAAATATCATTGGTTTGTTATGTGAATTATTAATACAATCCTAGTATACAAAATATTTATTTGTAAAAATAATAATTTAGATAACAATGATTTGTTACTACTAATATTAATAACCTTATTAATAATGCTAATACTAATAGCAAAAATGAAAATAATAATTTTTAATGTTATTAATAATAATATTTATGAAAATAATAATAACAATATTATCATTAATATTAATAATTTATGATAATAACAATAATAATAATAATTTGGATTTTGGAAAACTACCTCCATATAGCTTTAAAAAAAATAGTTGCCATTCCGAGGAATCGAACCCGAGACCTCCTGTTCATGCCAAACACCTCTTAACCATCAAACCGTGACCATTTTTCTGATTTAATACTGTTTCTAAATTCTTTTATCCCTTAAACGAATTCATCTTCTTCTTCCTCTTTTCAATTCGATTACAGTAACACTTTAATACTCCTAATAACTAAATTAAGGTTTGAGTTATAATGTGAAAACGTAATTAATTGTGTATAGCTGTTAATATTACTTTGTAAACGAAAAAAAAAATAGTAACAGATGACCTGTTCGAAAAAAAAAACTCCCAAGAACTCAAAACTTGATTGAAATTTTAAGGACGTTTTAGACTATAATCAAAACATGAAAAAGGTTGCGTTTTACTCTTAGAAACTTTCTACACAATCAATTGAACCAAAAACTTCAAGACATTTAAGAATTTCATGATGAACACGAAGTTTGACCTTTTTAGAAATAAGGTTTGACTTGAAAATTAGAATTCAATTCAAGGAATTGAATTCTGAAACTTTACAGTTAGTATAAGTAGATGATTCCTAACACTTTTGTATTTAAGGATTTTGAAAATTAATACGAATTCGTGCTTTTGATAAAATGAACAAGAAACAGAGAAGTTGACATATTTATTTGATTTTTTTCTGTTTTAATTTCTCAAATTACAGTACATATAAATGGAGTACTAATTGTTGATAGATGATGTTTCAATAATCAATCGAATTTGTTTGCATTAGGGGTTGAATTGGACGTGTAACAACCAGCAGGCAAAAAGTACAAAGGGTTCTGTATCATATTGGAAAAAAAAAATCAAAAACAGATATCTAACCTCAACTAATTTTGGATGCTAACGTAAATTTATTCGATTTATAATCAGATAATAACAAATTTGATTAAAATTTGATTATGTCCTGAAACTAGATTTGATTCACTTATTTATTACACGTATTTATCTATATCTATATATATTTATACTGTATTAGTTTATCTGTAATTATTTGTGTATACCCGTGTTTCTAAAATATATAATCAATATTAATGTTAATTATATATATAAGTAATAATAATAATCTTATTTTAATAAAAATTGTATTTACATAAAGATACGGAGTATATCTTTATTTATAGTATATTAAATAAATTACTGATATGAATTTATTAATAAAATTCATTAATATTATTAATTTTGATAAGAATACAATAACAATAATAGTAGAATTACTAATAATAATACTAGTTATAGTAATGTTAATATGATAATAATAATATTAATAACACAACTATTAATATCAATATTGACAATAATGATAATGAAAATAATGATGATAATACTAATATAACAATTATATTCAAACTTATAATTAAATTTTAATATAATACAATTTATTAATTATATCATATTTACTAATTATAATATATTCAGTCTTTAGCATTTGTTGATCATAATATATAACATTATTTATGTATAGAACTTCACACACACACACACACACATATATATATATATATATATATATATATATATATATATATATATATATATATATATATATATATGTGTGTGTGTGTGTGTGTGTGTGTGTGTATTTATTTACGAATAATTGTTCGTGAATCGTCAGGCATGGTCAAAGGGTAACTGATTATCCGAATATAGATTTCAAACTTTCTAGACGCAACATTACAGATTTTGCTTATCGTGTCGGAAACATATAAAGATTAAGGTTTAAATTTGGTCGGAAATTTCCGGGTCATTACACGCGTTGATAGTTGGTTCATGTCCCGGTTCCGGATTTTCGAATGTCCTTTCGTACGATTTAATATCTTGTACTTTGAGTTTTGCGGCTTGTACTCTTGTAATTTTGAGACGTTTCTCATCAATAAATTGAACCACTTTGATTGTACTTTGCACGTTTGAGCTTTTTGGTCATTTGCGTCTTCAAATCATCGAATCTGTCTTTTGTTTTCACCTTTTATTATTTAAACGAATATCACTTGTAAATAGAACAATAGCAACTAAAAGCTTGTCTTTCTTGAAGGATAATGCTCTGAAATATATGTTCGTTTTTAGCATTATCAGCTGCAGAAGACGAGGACAAAACTGCTTTTCATACGCCGCAAGGTATTTATTGTTATACGAAAATGCCTTTCGGATTAAAGAACGCAGGCGCAACCTATCAGCGCGTAATTGCAGCCTTCAAGCACCAAATTGGTAGAAATCTTGAAGCATACGTCGATGACGTGGTAATTAAAAGTAACACCGAAGAAGAAATGCTCGCAGACATCCTAGAAACGTTTGCGTCACTGCGTAGGATCAACATGAAGCTTAACCCGCTCAAATGCAGTTTTGGGGAAGAAGAAGGCAAGTTTCTAGGTCATGTGGTGACGGCGCAGGGAATAAAGGCAAATCCCAAAAAGATTGAGGCCATTGATAGTTTACCATCTCCAAGAACAAAGAAAGATGTGCAGAGTCTAACCGGAAAACTCGCGGCGATTACGCGGTTTCTGTTGAAAGCCGCAGAAAGGCAGCTGCCATTCTTCAATACTTTGAAGAATTGTTTGAAGAAAAAAGATTTCGTATGGACTCAGGAAGCAGAATCAACTTTTCAGGAGACGAAGAAGGTGCTCGCTGAGTTACCAACACTCACCGCGCCGGTATTAGGAGAAACGCTTATGTTGTACCTTGCGGCATCCAAAGAGGCTATCAGCTCAGTTCTTATCGCAGATCGCGGAAAGGTAATCCTTTTTCTTTTACTTGTATGAATTATTTATTTTGTAGACAAATAACGCTGAGGTTTTCTCAGACGCAAATGCCGGTCTACTTCGTAAGCAAGACGCTGACAGCAAGCGAAGTAAACTATTCACCAATAGAAAAGCTAGTATATGCGCTAGTCCATACGGCGCGGCGTTTGCGCCGATGCTTTCAAGCACATCCAATTGTGGTTCTAACTGATCAACCGATCAAGCAGGTTGGTAAATGCCTAATTTGCGGCAATGTCCGGGGCTACCGCATTGACTAACGCAATCATTTTTCTTTCAGGTGCTATATACGCCTGAGATTTCTGGCCGAATGGCCAAATGGGCAGTCGAGTTAGGGGAACACGAAATAAATTTTTCTTCGCGAAGCGCGGTTAAGGGTCAAATACTTGCGAATTACCTAGCAGAATTGCCTGCAGATGTTGAGGCATCGGCTGAGCAGCAAAATGCGCCTGTACCACCTTTGTCATCATGGGAGTTATATACCGATGGTGCCTGCAGCGCAGCTGGCGCAGGTGCAGGTGTAATTTTATCTGGCCCAGATGGCGAAGAACACACATATGCGTTGCGGTTCAATTTTGCTATTACGAATAACGAAGCAGAATATGAGGCTTTGTTAGCAGGTATGCGTATTGCGCATAAGTTAAATGTTAAAATTCTGCACGCTTATGTGGATTCAAAACTAGTATGCAGTCAAGTTAGCGGAGATTTTGAAGCGCATGACATAGCCATGCAGCAATATTTATCGCTTGTTCATAACCTCGCTGACCAGTTTGAGGCTTTTCAAATCTCACACGTAATGCGGGGGCAGAATAAGAAGGCGGATGCGCTTAGCAAATTGGCTGCTTTGGCCTTTGATCATCTGGGGAAGAAAGTTCTTATAGAAGAATTGAATGCGAAATCCATTGTTATGATGCCTTTAGTGGCACCTGTTGAGGAATTCAGCTCAACGTGGATGACACCTATCATTGCTTTTCTGCGGGATGGCACTTCACCTGCGGATTCCGTTGATGCAAAGAAAGTCTGTACTAAGGTACCACTGTATGCCCTTGAAGGTGACGTCCTGTATCGAAAAAATTATTTAGGGCCGCATTTAAGGTGCATTGGTCCAAAAGAGGCAGAGGAAGTTATACGCGAGGTGCATGAGGGTGCATGCGCTCTTCATTCAGGGCACAGGTCTATTGTGTCAAAAATTATGCGGCTAGGTTATTATTGGTCCACTATGTACGTAGATACCGTGCACATAGTTAAGCAATGCGAATCTTGCCAAATACATGCACCTATCAGCAGAGCACCTGCACATCCAATGATCCCAGTCTCATCACCATGGCCATTCTGCAAATGGGCAATTGACATAGTCGGACCATTTCCAAAAGGCCGAGGTAATATTATCATTTATTTTATACCATATGCTACTTACGTCAATATCTTACGCATACTCTGCACACGCAGGAAACATCAAATTCTTGATTGTTGCAATTGACTATTTCACGAAGTGGGTTGAAGCACGACCGCTGGCAACAATTTCAGGAAAGAGGGTGCGAAATTTTGTATGGGAAGACATTGTTTGTCGATTCGGCATACCAAACGAAATTGTTAGTGATAACGGTACGCAGTTTGCGGGAGATCCTTTTCGCAGTTGGTGCTCGGCTCTTAATATTAAGCAAACTTTTACATCCGTTGCGCATCCGCAGGCGAATGGCCAGTGTGAAGTCACCAACCGGGATATAGTGGCTGGAATCAAAGCTAGGTTGGGCCATGGTCGTATTGGTTGGTTGGACGAACTACCAAAGGTTTTATGGGCGCATAGAACAACACCCAAAGCAAGCACTGTTGAGACTTCTTTCAGTTTGGTCTAAGGGTCAGAAGCTGTTGTACCCGCAGAGATTGGGGTACCAACGTTCCGCATACAGAATTTCGACGAGCAAAATAACTCAGAAGCTTTGCGAGAAAATCTTAATTTGTTGGAAGAACACAGACTCTGCGGCGATAAACGAAGCCAACAATAAACATAAAATTTCAAAGTACTACAATCAGCGTGTGCGCTCGCGCTCTTATAAGTGTGGGGACCTAGTTGTAGCGACTCAAACTTTTCCATGTTTATATATATTAATTGAGATTGATATTTACATGACTAAATGTTTCCAACGTGTTAAGCAATCAAACTTGTTAAGACTTGATTAAATGAAATAAGTTTCATATAGACAATTGATCATCCAAGTTGACCGGCGATTCACGAACGTTACAAAATTGTAAAAACTACATGTTGTGGTATATGTAGACATATATATATGGTTGACATGAGATTATGATGAGTAATTATCTCACACTAAGTATATTAACAATGTGTGATATACATAAGAAATGAGATTACTAAGTTAAGAAACTCGAAATGATATATATAACGATTATCGTTATGATAACGTCTACTAAATATATATGTATCATATTAAGATATTGATACACTATATTTAACATGATAAAATGATATTTAAATATATTATTAAGTGTGTTAACAATGAACTACATATGTAAAAACAAGACTACTAACTCAAGAATTACGAAACGAGACTTATATGTAACGATTATCGTTGTAACGATATTTTAATGTATATATCATATTAAGAGATATTCATACATCATAATATCATGATAATATAATAATTTAACATCTCATTTGATATAATAAACATTGGGTTAACAACATTAATTGAGATCGTTAACTTAAAGGTTTCAAAACAACACTTACATGTAACGACTAACGAAGACTTAACGACTCCATTAGAATGTATATACATGTTGTGTTTTGATATGTATTCTTACACTTTTGAAAGACTTCAAGACACATATCAAAGTACTTCTACTTAACAAAAATGCTTACAATTACATCCTCGTTCAGTTTCATCAACAATTCTACTCGTATGCACCTGTATTCGTACTCGTACAATACACAGCTTTTAGATGTATGTACTATTGGTATATACACTCCAATGATCAGCTCTTAGCAGTCCATGTGAGTCACCTAACACATGTGGGAACCATCATTTGGAAACTAGCATGAAATATCTCATAAAATTACAAAAATATTAGTAATCATTCATGACTTATTTACATGAAAACAAAATTACATATCCTTTATATCTAATCCATATACCAACGACCAAAAACACCTACAAACACTTTCATTCTTCAATTTTCTTCATCTAATTGATCTCTCTCAAGTTCCATCTTCAAGTTCTAAGTGTTCTTCATAAATTCCATAAGTATAGTTTCATAAAAATCAAGAATACTTCCAAGTTTGCAAGTCTACTTCCAAGCTTTCTAATCCATTCCAAGTAATCATCTAAGATTAAGGAACCTTTGTTATTTACAGTACGTTATCTTTCTAATTCAAGGTAATATTCATATTCAAACTTTGATTCAATTTCTACAACTATAACAATCTTATTTCGAGTGAAAATCTTACTTGAACTGTTTTCGTGTCATGATTCTGCTTCAAGAACTTTCAAGCCATCCAAAGATCCTTTGAAGCTAGATCTATTTTTCTCATTTCCAGTAGTTTTATCCAGAAAACTTGAGGTAGTAATGATGTTCATAACATCATTCGATTCATACATATAAAGCTATCTTATTCGAAGGTTTAAACTTGTAATCACTAGAACATAGTTTAGTTAATTCTAAACTTGTTCGCAAATAAAAGTTAATCCTTCTAACTTGACTTTTAAAATCAACTAAACACATCTTCTATATCTATATGATATGCTAACTTAATGATTTAAAACCTGGAAACACGATGAACACCATAAAATCGGATATACGCCGTCGTAGTGAAACCGGGGGCTGTTTTGGTTTGGATAATTAAAAACTATGATAAACTTTGATTTAAAAGTTGTTCTTATGGGAAAATGATTTTTCATATGAACATGAAACTATATCCAAAAATCTTGGTTAAACTCAAAGTGAAAGTATGTTTTTCAAAATGGTCATCAAGATATCGTTCTTTCCACGGAAATGACTACCTCTTTAGTAATTGACATGTAACTTAAATTTCCGACTATAAACCTATACTTTTTCTGTTTGGATTCTTAAATTAGAGTTCAATATGAAACCATAGCAATTTGATTCACTCAAAACGGATTTAAAATGAAGAAGTTATGGGTAAAACAAGATTGTATATTTTTGATCTTTTTAGCTACGGGAAATGTTTAACAAATCTATACAAATCATATCCTAGCTAACTTATATTGTATTATACATGTATTCTAATATATTATGTAATCTTGGGATACCATAGACACGTATGCAAATGTTTTGATATATCATATCGACCCATGTATATATATTATTTGGAACAATCATAGACACTCTATATGCAGTAATGTTGGAGTTAGCTATACAGGATTGAGGTTGATTCCAAAAAATATATATACTTTGAGTTGTGATTTAGCCTGAGACGTGTATACACTGGGTCGTGGATTGATTCAAGATAATATATATCGATTTATTTCTGTACATCTAACTGTGGACAACTAGTTGTACGTTACTAACGAGGACAGCTGACTTAATACACTCAAATCTTTAAAACATAATAAAAATGGTTGTAATTATATTTTGATCATACTTTGATATATATGTACATATTTGTATAGGTTCGTGAATCGATCCGTGGCCAAGTCTTATTTCCGAGGAAGGAAATATCTGTGAAAGTGAGTTATAGTCCCACTTTTAAAATTTAATATTTTTGGGATGAGAATACATGCAGGTTTTATAAATGATTTACAAAATAGACACAAGTACGTGAAACTACATTCTATGGTTGAATTATCGAAATCGAATATGCCCCTTTTTATTAAGTCTGGTAATCTAAGAATTAGGGAACAGACACCCTAATTGAAGCGAATCCTAAAGATAGATCTATTGGGCCTAACAAACCCCATCCAAAGTACCGAATGCTTTAGTACTTCGAAATTTATATCATATCCGAAGGGTGTCCCGGAATGATGGGGATATTCTTATATATGCATCTTGTTAATGTCGGTTACCAGGTGTTCACCATATGAATGATTTTTATCTCTATGTATGGGATGTGTATTGAAATATGAAATCTTGTGGTCTATTGTTACGATTTGATATATATAGGTTAAACCTATAACTCACCAATATTTTTGTTGACGTTTAAAGCATGTTTATTCTCAGGTGAATACTAAGAGCTTCCGCTGTTGCATACTAAAATAAGGACAAGATTTGGAGTCCATGTTTGTACGATATTGTGTAAAAACTGCATTCAAGAAACATATGTCGATGTAATATATTTCTATTGTAAACCATTATGTAATGGTCATGTGTAAACAGTATATTTTAGATTATCATTATTTGATAATCTACGTAATGCTTTTAAAACCTTTATTGATAAAATAAAGGTTATGGTTGTTTTAAAAATGAATGCTGTCTTTGAAAAACGTCTCATATAGAGGTCAAAACCTCGCAACGAAATCAATTAATATGGAACGTTTATAATCAATATGAACGGGACATTTCACTAGTTTGGCGTCAGAATGACGCAAGTCATGCGAAAGATACTGGAAAATTGGGCCCCCGTTGGGAAGGCCCATACAAGGTAGTAGGAGCAAGCAATACCGGGGCATACCATCTCGCGACATTAGATGGAAAACCTGTGAAACGCATTTGGCACGCGACGTTATTGAAAAAATGTTACATGTAGCTGGTTGGACCTGATCACTCCAAATATTTTAGCACATTATTTTTATGTAATTTCCGTCCGTTTGGATGTGTCGCGGTTGTAATCATGATTAATGCCAATTAAAATATTTACTCGCGCATACTTTTTTTGTATCTATCTTTCTTTTTTGTATGCGGTTCCTGCCTACTTAAGGGGTGTCCTCTAGCCCCCGTGCGATAGAAGCCTGTTTGGTTACAAGGCTAGACATTAACGGCAGGTGAAGGGAATTGGTTTTACCCTAACCAAGCGCACGCAGACTAGATGGCTGCCAAGTCGACTTAAAAATACAAACATTGGGTTGCTTGTGCATAATTACTCTCGCATTGGTTTGCATGAGGAACTCTCAAGTATAAAAGTATTGGTTTGTTTTTAGTTGCGTTGCTTACCATACAGCTAAAGTGCACCTCTAGCACATGATAAAGCAAGAACGCAGTAGCTTTTGAGTCTAAAAATCTAAGGGTAAAGTTGCTAACAGTATTGGTTTATTTTACGCAGTACCCGCGTACGCGCGTGTGTTTTGGTCAACTCACGCGCATAAGCATGCGGTATACATTTTGTTTTGATTCGCGATATACAAACAATATAACAACGGCGCATGCAACAGACAAATATAATAAAGATATTTAACAAACGTACGAGTACAATCCAACGCCTGCCCAACACGGGACTTAGAGCTCGCAAAATATTACAAAATGTCTGCCTAAGCATAGGACTTACTGCGCATAACGTTAAAGTGTTCAAATTAAAAATCTTCCTTAAGAAACCCATCAACTGGCATATTGGGGTTCGCAGCGAAAGCGTCTATTAAGGGGATCGGGATGGACTGGATGGCCTCCTCAGCTTCTAAGAGTGCCTCAGCTGTACCCTCTTTCAAATTTTTCCGCACAACTTCAGGGTACGGTAGCGTGAGGTCGCAGCCTTTGATCAACTCAAGCATCACCTTGTTGCGGTCATGCTCTTTCACTGCATCGACGTAGGCGTTGAACTTTTCGGTGACGGACCCCGAGTCCATTACCTTTTGTGCAATGATAGGAAGGGAGGTGCGAAGCTTTAACAAGTCTGCCTCTGCCAGCTCACGGCCAGTCACCGCGTCATCCATTTCCCTACGCACCTTTTCAAGTTCCAACCGCAGACGCTCTGCCTCCCCTTTCGCTTGGTCAACCGCCCCCACCAGCTCGCGGTTCTTCTTCCTTTCCTCAATCAGCGCGGTTTTTGTCTCCGCCGCAGTCGCCTCCGCAGCCTTACGCGCCTCTTCCGCGTCATGCTTGTCTTTCTTTACCTGGTCGATACCAGCCTGCAACAATCCAAGCTCTGTTTCTTTCCGCACGGCCACCTGGTACAGATTGGTGGCACGGCGTGCTTGATCTGCGAACATACCAAAAAACACAAGGCCGTTTTGAATGAAGGCGTTGTGTGCTTTGTGGAAAGGCAGTGCGGCTAATTGATTGCGAAACTCAGCCGGAAAAATTTGTTGCAGAAAGGCGGACTGCTCTGCGGCATTTTCAGCAGAGGACTGGGTGAGCTGCGCCAGATTCGCCAATCGGAAGCTACCGTGTGGTGGGATTGGTGTAGAATCAGAGTCAAGGTGTATCGCCCTGTCCCTGGACGTGGCGGTAGCCTCAAGGTCCGAATTTTCCTGCGGCGGCATCTGGTACGTCCCCTCAATATGTCCTGCGAAATAATGATTTGTTAGCACACAGAAGTTACCTATTGTGGCACTAACCTAAACAAAGCAACTCTTACCGGTAGTGGGGGGGAGGTAGATCTGCAGACGCTGGCTCCACGGGAACAAAGTTGTCATTCCGCATGTCCTCCTTTTGATTAGGAGTAAGCTTCTTCTTCTTTTGCTTAGTTTGGGGGGCTTCGGTTGCCTTGCGCTTATTGGCCGAGGTAGCGGGTACGGACACCTCGCTCTCACCGGTCTTCTCCTGCTCAAGAGGTTCGTTAATATTTTGCTTGCGGAAAGAGATAGCCGCAATCTCCTCCGCGGTGAGCACTTTCTTCATCTTCATCTCTGCAAACATATGCGCAATGTTAGGACATGTATGTATACGCTAGTGGTTATAAATTCATATGCATTTGTACTATTCCTACCCTTGCCATTCGGCGCGATTATGGCTGGACGCATGTTCTCCCATGGCCAGTGCGCGGATATCTTTCCTAACCGCACCATAATATTCCCATATGACCGGTGCACAAGCTGTGCCTTAGCGCACTCCGCTAACAACTTCGTTTCCTCGTCATCCAGGACGGGGGTTTTGTTCACATCCTTAGCCATGCTTTCGCACCAGACAAGTGTTTGCGGAAAGGTGGCTCCCACAACAGATTGGTCAATAAAAAAGAACGTTTCTTTCCAGTGACCCGCGTTCGATTTGGGGGTTTTGGTAAAGTTCTGACGGGCGAAGAAAGTAAACCACGACTTATGATGATTGGCCAGGCGGTATAGATGGCAGAATACCTTAACTAATGGTACCTTGATTAGTGCAACGCACCACATCTCAAACAACACTATTTTCCCTATGGCGTAAGGGAGTAATTGCCCTAGTCCTACGCAGAAATGATCTAGATAGCCTAAAAAGAAGTCGGAAGGTGGCACCCTAAAATTGACATGCTTAAACGCATGCTCATATATGGCTACCTTATTCTCCGGCGGTTTGTGGGCACGTTGATTGATTGGGGAGGCACCGGATTGTACTGTGCTAACGGTGGATATTGTTTCACTAAAGAATCTATATGTTTTTGCTCTATTATCGACACTACACTATCTACATAAGTCTCATTGGCTTTAGTCATTTTCTTTGAGTGATCGAAGAGTAACTAACTTTTTGAAATTGGCCGGAATATTTGGGATTTGATGGGAATTGATTTCGCAGCGTATCGGAGAAGCTTGAGACCGAAAAATAGAAATGAGGGTGAATCAGGCCTATTTATAGTGCAGATTGGGAGTCATGGGGTGAAACGGTTTCATCGTGGTTGTACACGTGTAACGCAATCAACGATCGACATTTTTTGCACGTGCGTGGATGTCAGTTTGATGTGCCCACTGTTGAGCGCGTGGCTAACGCGCGCCTGCCAACTGCCACTTTACGTCTTGTCAGCCGAATGGGCTTCTGCGACAGTGACAGACATTTAATGACCTCGAGACGCACGCGAAAAATTTAATGCTAGCTGTTTTCTTGTTTTTTCTTTTTCGGTTAATAGTTTGATATCATATGTCTTGCGTCATATAACATCAAACTGGGGGGGACATAATGAGACCGCAACCCGCATGCGCATTTCATCCGTATGCGGGCACTCGATAGCATGCGAATGCGTGTACCTTGTATGAGGTATGCGGCATGCGGTGATGTATCGAATGCCTTTGTTCCCGGTACGGCGGTTACTTGGTCATCAAGTCAATATCTTTTCCATAATTATATCCTTGATTCGGGGGAGTTAGTTATGGACGAGATTATCATTATCTTGGATGGTTCTAGAATTAGGGTTTGCCTATATATATAAACCCTAATTATCATTCTAGGGATAAGGAACATTACGTAACCACCACCTACTACACATCCTACGTAGCAAGCTACCATCATTCATCTTCTCAAGGTTTACAGGTTAGTTTCTTATTGGCTAGCACCTACAACCTTGCTAGGGGCCTTCTGATCAACGACCATTATCGAAGGTGGACTTAATCACTTGGCCACCCCGCCGACATCATCATGTCGGCCAGGGTTATTCACGGTAGCCGGACCAGAGAGCTTTGTTCTAAGATCCTTAAACCCCCCTTTTTACGTATTGAACAGGCATATTGACCCTATGGAAAATATATGCATGATCAGTACCCGTTTGTAATATCAGACCATATTTATATATAAAATGCCTACGTATGTTTGCTATATATTACATACATATATAATGTTGTACATTTAAAAATTACCAATTATTATAGTCATCCACTTGATATAATTAGTTGAGTTTATTTATTATATTATATATATAATTTATCTAAAATGTTTCCCTTTAAAAAACTCCGTTTCAAATATAATTAGTTGTGTTATGTTCGTAAAATTATTTCGAGTTAAACGGTGATGACGGAAAAACCTAACTCGCGGCGAAAAAAATGATAAATTCCGCAAAAAAATTGGTGAGTTTTAATTAGAGATTATTATTATTTTATATTAAAAAGTTACAACTTAGTCTACCCAAGGTACTTTTCACTACAACTCTAACCCCTAGAAAGTTACAATATTTACCCTTTCAATATTACTCATGTGACACATTTCTTCCTTAATAAGAACTACTTTGGGTACAACATAAAACGACAAAATACTTGGTGACAGTTAGCATGTGTGGAAAATATTTACCCTTTCAATATTACTCATGTGACACATTTCTTCCTTAATAAAAACTACTTTGGGTACAACATAAAACGACAAAATACTTGGTGACAGTTAGCATGTGTGGAAATAACTTATAAAAATAATCAATAATTATTATACCCTGATTTATTACTTTTAACAATTATTTCTTCAATAAATTAAGCAAACTTATCTTAGAGTAAAAGTGACATTTATCAAATTTATCTTAAATTCATAAAAACTCTAACATTGTGTACTTACATATTTTTAAAAAGATAAGAAACGATAAGAACCGAAGGAGAACGCAATAATCACTCATTTTTGAACTTTTTTTAAAGAAATAAATGAGTGCAGAGAAAAAAGTCTGACAAGATTGTAAGTAAACCTTTTATCTAGATTATAATCCTCTCAATTTGGGATGATTGGAGTGTGAAACAATTTTCAAACGCTCTTTTTATACGGAAGAAGTATAAATTTGTTGTGTTTGTAAGTTTTTTTTAATTAAAGTGTTATGATCCCAACAAACATCTTTCCTCATCCTATTCTCAAACTTCCTTAGCACTCACCTCTCTGTAAGAGTTATAACCTTGTGATCAACGAAGCGTCTAGTATAAATGGTCAGTTGTCTTAGTTAGTATACGAAGTTAACTAATAACTTATCCAATAGTAAGATATCATACTTTAATTGATTTATTTTTTAATAGATAATACCTTAAAATTGTTGCTCCTGAGGATTGAATTTAGACTTCACTAATAATTATGAAGCCTCTAACTATAATGCTATCTATGGGTTTTACACTTTAATTAATTTGGTTTGATAATTATAAATTCAACTCTATATATTTACGATTATTGCTATCATAATTCGCTTTTAGAGATCAAACGTGCCTATTATCATGATCATTGTGTTCAAACTCTGAACAAGCCGTAAATAAGATGTAATATATGAAGCGACCATTCAAAAACCTTTTTGAGTAATGTCTTTTGACCAACATTGCCTAACTCTGACTTTGCGATGCAGACACATAATCTCAAAGGCGGAGACAAAGAAGGACTGAGAAGTGTTGAACCCCCTCAGGCCTCAAATCTTAATTGTATTATATGTCCGAATTATGTAAATTTGGCCCAACTGTCCAAGTCTTGTATACTCCATATATTTGTATTACCTTCAGCCAATTATTATCACATTGAAAATTAAGTTTGTTTTAAATTGTTTTTATACGGAACAACTAAACTGAAACAAGAATTACTCAATTCACGACAATTGGAGTTTTCACGAGCTACATAAGTTTTTCCTTATTAATTCATCTTCTTTTAGCAATTTCCATTGCATATAAAATTTGTTAAATTCGCGTTTCTATTATCTAACATTGAAATTACTTTTGTTCTAAATCGTATGTTCCTAAACAGAATTATTACTATTATTTATTACTTTTTTTAATTATTAGTATATGTTTTCTTATACTGTCATTTTATTCACATATATTTTTATTAAAGTAGGTTATACTATTATTGTTGATATTATGTACTTTTTCCTTGGTTATGGCTTGTTAATATATAGCTTCTATTTTTTATTTTTCTGTAATTATCTGATTATCGAGTAAGTCCTTTCATCCTTAAATTCTGACTCCACCTCTGCATACTCTACAATCGATAATCAGCACAATCACCACCGATATGATTAGTTGCTTCGAATGCTTGACTATTTGCTGAATATTTCAGAAACATGTACCTTCTTTGAAACGCCAAACTATCCCTTGAATTTGGCATATCTACGAAAGAAGTTTGCAAGGATCTGTAGAGTAGCTGTTATAGTAAATTTCCGATCACGATCGTAGAAAATGGAAATACCGTGCTCCTTACATGAGTCGCAATATGGTGCCCTCAATAGCTATGGCAAATTAATTCGCTATTCGGATATCATTAGAGTTTTAACTATAAACTATAAACTGTTATAAACTGTGGTGAAACATACGGAGTATCAGTTATCCACAACTTAAGTTTATAAGTTATTCAAACTTCTTCCTAATGCGGGACAAGTTGTTACAAACAGGGGCGGAAATATGTGGGGGCAGGGTGGGCGCCTGTCCCAGTGGATTCGTAATATTCAGTACAAAAAATTTTGGTTTTTTCGATTTTGCCCCAAGTGGATTTTTTTGCCCAAAAGTCTCCATATTTTGCCCCTAAAGTCTCCTTATTTTGCCCCAAAACCTCCGTATTTTGCCTAAAAACTTCCGTATTTTGCTCAAAAACCTCTATATTTTATCCAAAAACCTAGGGTTTATTGCTTAAAAAAAATTGTTACGCTTTTAAAAAAAAATATCCCCTCCGGTGAAAAAAAAATTCCTGCTTCCGCAACCGGTTACAAACCATTCACTTCAACTCATGTTGTTGGTAGGCTGATGAATTATTAATAACAATATAAACTATAGATTATAATTACCCAATGCATGAAATTAAACAGCAAAACAATTTAACCGTGGTATATAATGTGGATGACTAGACGTGATTGATTGAAGCTTATTGTTAGACAGTGCAAACACTAAGATCACTAGTTATAGGACATTTTATGTGAGGAAAGTGATAAACATGGTTATTTGTTGAAGGGTTTGTATTGTCTCAGTTTGGCTCAAGTTGGTGATGGTTCCTTTCACGTCATATGATCTTGATTCAGGCTTTGTTTTGTTATCTTGACGGGTTATTTGTTTCTTTCTGTTTTGCGGTGTAGTTCGTTTGGTTCCCCAATATTGTTTAGCTTGGTTTTCTCTTGTTGTCTTTTATTGTTCAAGTTGAGCTTGTTGTGGTCTTCGATTTGGTTGTATGTTTTTTTGGGTTTCAATATTTCGATGAATTAATCCCTAGTTATATACAAATCTTTTTTTTTTTTTTCTCCAAGTAAAAAGTGATAAACATGGATTCAATTGTAAATATTATTGTACCAGATTTAGTTTACGCTATACTCTGTATTAAACATCCAACTATATGGTTTTGTTTATTGCGTTTGTTATTACTCCGTATAAAATACTCATCTCATATAATAATGTTTCGTTGTTTCCAAAACAGTGTACCACGTACAGCCAAAATGACAACATATTCACGAAATCTTGATTTTAAAATTTTAGCATCTTATGGGATCCTATGTGTTGACTCTTTCAATGTCAAAGTAGGTCTTCTACTAGAAACAAAAAAACACGACTACACATAATAAAGCAAGCACTACCAAACAATTAAATGGGGCAGTAAAATCAAAACACACACAAAAGTCATCCATCCAAATTTTTTAATTTTTAATAGCAGTGTCAGCATCACTCGTATAAGAATTAACCACATTAACACTTAATAACTAATAAGGGTATAAATGTTAAAACTCATATAGTTTTAAAAAGTACTCGTATCACAAATGCAACATCGTTCAACAGTTAACAAACTGTTTAAACAAATGTTACACAAACCGCATACAGTCACAATTAATGATTAATGATTTGAATTGAAACATAAGGTCACTCCCTATCGTAACTAAACTATTCATCCTCTTAACCTTCCACATCAGCGCCACATCAACACCAATATCCTATAACTAACTCATAACTAACACTCCCTATCATGGCTAAAACAATACTCCTCTTAATATACAACGTACAAGCAATAAAGCATCAAGTCCAACAATAAAAAACACTGGGACCCGCAATTCCTATAACTCTTCCGTTAAATCTATGGTGAAAGCGGGTAACTAACGCGGATAACTAAGTGGTGCCTATGGTTAGTTACGGGTAATGAGTGGGTAATGGGCGGGTAACTAACCATAAGGGGTGGTCTAACAATAGTGATGCAATAATTTCTCTTGAAAAAATAAAGTCCAGAACAAAGTCAACAGTTATTTTTCTTTGGAACAAGAAACAGTAAAGCATTTCATATAAGTAATGGCATGCTCAATGGCTTTTACTGATATGAGATCTAGTTATTTTCACTGTCTTTACTTGATGTTTAAAATTCAAGTATTACATAAAGTTACACATATTCATTATTATCACTATGTTTAACTTGTTGAGCAATATACATAACCGAAGTAAGTAAAGGGCTAGATACCAAAAGGAGAATATATGGCATGATAAAAGTAGCATCTCAGGATTGCATCTATAGTAATAGTTGTAAAGCCAAAAAAGTAAAGTATAAAAAGGCAGACCAAGAATCAAAAAGAAAGGGTACTCAAATGGCACCCCACATCATTTCTTATACCAAATTAGTCACCTTTTTTCTTGGATATTTTGATTCTCTTCTCTTTTAAATTCACAGACCCCATTTACTAAAAGTACCCACCGACAAATTATAATTACCTAAATAAGGCTAATTAGCATTTAATTTTAAAACCTAGCTTGAACAACCCTACAATTTTCACTACAAGTTACCTTCAAGTATCACAAGGTACTTCTGAGTGAATGATAACCCGAGCCCCTGAAGCAAGCCTGTTAGGACGAAATCAAAAACAAGATTTCAACCAACATGACCAATATATTTTAAGATATATGATAAATCCTTTATTATTTTATTAAAACAAGAGGCTTTACGTTATAACTTAACTTTCTTCGATTTTTAGCACTTTTTCCTTCTCTTCCCGGAAGGACTCCAATCTGCCAGATTGTTTCCCGGACGAGCATTGCCCAGTCATTCTTTTGCTACTCCCATTAGAAGGGCATGGTGATACGATTCTTGAACTGAGGCCCGACTCGGATGAGATTCGTGGGCCCAATGAAATAGGGGATCTCATTGATTCACTCTTTGGGCGTTTTCCTATTGATGCCTTGAGTGATCTCGGTATACACTTAGTACGTGTTGGTGCTTCTTCTTTATCCAAAACTTGATCACCGTTACTAGTTCTGCATTTTTAAATCCCACGTCTTAAAATGCCATAAAAACTAGACATGGCAATTTCGACCCGTTTCTCTTAAACAAGTCAGGTTATAGTTTATCACTTAATGCACTATCATACATACCAAAAGCTATATGATGAAGGAAATACAAACCTGTCGGCATTGTAGGAAGATGATCTTTTTAGAGTAGCTGCATCATCTTCTAGGGGTATTTTGGTCTCTGATAAACTCCCGCTGAAGTATTCCTTATCTTCGATCCTCATGCTCATAAACCTTGGATTGTCAGGTAAGCAATCAAGCTCCCCCAACATCACAGATGTTGAGAATAAAGGCGATGGGAATTTTGACTCCGAGAATCTTGGCTTGTAAGATGGAATTAGGCCAAAGCTGTGATCTTTGACCGATATTGACCCGCAAGAGATCAGTTGCATTAGCATTTCAGTAGCTGTTAGCCTAGAGTTGACCGGTATTTGACCTGGTTCTAGTCTTTTAAACCCATTAAAGTTACTAGCATCAGCTTTGATCAAAGACTCTAACGTCTCAGTTTTTCCCAGAGATGAATCTGCACTAGAAGAAGATGGAGGGGATGGATCGATTTGAATTTCGTTATTATCTTTAACACGTGAAGGTTGGTTTTGAGTAGACTCAGTGGTTAAAGATTGTAATGCCACGTCATCAGTTGAAACACCTCGTGTGCAGGTTTTTAAAGATTTATTAGCTCTAATGGTTTCTTCAGTTTGAGTGGCGACATCAGCAAAACCATCATTCGTGCTAACCTTGTATTCTGTTATGCTAAGACAACCATTTGATGTTGTATTTTTCCCACATTTAGACTCGGGAGACACGCATGATGAATTATAAAAGCGAACAGGAGGAGATTGTTCATCATCTTGAGAACTTTTAGTATCTCTTCCACTCATGCTTGTTGAAGATGAAGACTCATCTTCTTGACTTCTAGCAGATGGTGGTTCTGGTAATGATTTTACGTGTTGCAATTTTATAGCAGGAGCGAAACGGCCTGTGAACAAATTACAACTTAAACCTTAGTGCCCGCCCTATAAATGTATTATCATTTAAAACGTAAATTCCAACAGACTTTTAGCCTCCAAATTCAGCAAATTTATAATAAAACTATTAAGCAAAAGACTATATCAGATGCATACTTGTATTCTACAAAACAGAAATACAACTCTAGTAGCATCATACATCTTGCATACTAAATCAGATTTTTTTATGTTTTCAGCACATAATCAATGATCGACTATAGTAGTGATCATCCTTGTGCTCAAAACTTGTTTAACAACAAGAAACTATTCCATCTCTTCGATTATACAAATGTGAAGAATTGTTTGAAGTGCTCAAAAACACAGCTACAATAAAGGTCATAAAGATATATGCACCTGAATTACATTCTTCAACGATCTCAGAGCCTTTGAGAACATATTCATTACCATTAGCAGGAAGAATTAAATCGTCTTCACAAAGATCATGCCAAACAAACCCATTTTTGTAGCTCCTGCATCATCAATCAAACCAGATTTACATATACGACCCAAACAAATATGATTTATTATAATTCCGCAACAAAACTAACCTCTTGCAAGACCATGAATACATAGAAGCCATGCCCCTTCCTCTCAAACCATTAAGCTTTTCAATCACATCTACAATACATATTTTTAAGAAATAGATTAACTAGAAGTATTTCAATTTCAATATCCAGACAACACAATACTAAATTCACTAGAAAAGCACTATCTATTTATATACCTCTCAAAAAAAGGCCATCGGATGAGGCAAGAGGAACTTCGATAAAATGCGGATGTTCAAGCTGCCGATTTCGACATAAATAATAAACCACCGGCACTTTTCGACTCTTCGGTTGCACCTCCAGTTTCAGCTCTGGTTCCGGCTGCCGTTGCTGATACCTAGGAGACCTCTCCTTCCATACTTTAGCTCTATCAGGACTCAATTGTTGATGTCTCTGCCCATACTTCATCACTCTTCCCTCCATTAAAACTTAAAACCCTAGCCTACTATACATACATACACTACTGTATATCTATATCCGCCAAATTTTCAAAATTACGTGGAATCAATCATTGATTGAACCTAACTACTACGAATTATACAAAATCGCAATCAGATCCATACAATTACATAACCAAAGTGTTTCCGAATCAGTTGACTAGATCAATAATCAATTTATATGTAATCGATACAAGGAGACAAAATTAGTTAAATCAGAAGGAATTAATTAGCAGCACAACTTTACGAGACAGCATCGCATATAATCCGGAACAAAACCTGACCAAATGATGATGATGATGATGATGATGATGTATGAATCAATAATGCATAATGAGAGATTTGGTGGACATAGTGGAGTGAGTAAATGAAATAATATTAATTATTTGTGTTCAATTTCAATTATATATCTATCTATGTACGTATATATAATAATAGAAAAAGTAGATAGATATAGTTATTAAAAAGAATAATAATGTTACCTGAAGATTAGGGTTTAAGGAATTGAAGACTGATAATGATGGATCTGGTGAGAGGTAAGTTTCAAAAAGTGGAGAGAGAAGAGATGAAAGTGACAGAAAACAGGGAGCGGAGATACAGTTGGTTGATGGAGAAGATATCAGATACGTTTTTTTACTTTTTTTTTTTTTTTCCTTTTGTATCAGACCTCTGATACATATAATAGATAGATATAGATAGATATATACTGATATACAGATGAATTCAAAAGTTGATTTTTGAATAAATGTTTTCAGTTTGTGAAATTGAAGGAGGAGGAGAAAGAGGAAATGACTGTTTGATTTGAGTTTTCAAGTATGGGCCTGTCTGCAATTTAGCATCTCCCTCCACTAATCAATAATATAATACTCCCTATTAACTCTACGTCTCTATTTCTTTATCTCTATCTCTATTACGGAGTATATATTACAGAGTATTATATATTATAATAAATAAATAAAAGTCATCACTAATTATTCAATTCTAGTCATCCATCCTATACCTTTGACTGAATCATAGCCACTAAAAGTGTCTAATCATCTTTATAACTTCATAATCTCAAAACATTTTACTAAAGAAACTAAATTACCACTACTAAATCTAAAACAAACGGTAGAGAAGAAACAAAATATAGGTTCCAGAATTACAATCACTCGTGACATTCAAATAACAAAAAATCATGATTTTCTCCGACAATTCGTCTCCTAAAGTCAAATTCAATTCTAAAGGGTTCATCCACTAATTCGATCCGTTTGAACAAACAAACATACATCTATTGGGATGCGATCTTCAACCAATCGGTCGATTATGACTAGGAATTTGAGACTATGAGTTTCTATGTCGTCTTGAAAATCCAAGAGATTTTGCAATAGACTACAAATTCGTATGCTATTCATATTTCATATGATGGAAGTATGATCGATCATTAGCTATCGATTGTATAGGGATGTGCGATTAGGTCAACTACATTAAATCACGGTTACGATAATCAGGTTGGAGTCATAGAAGAAGAAATCGGTAATCTCAGAGGAGAACCGTTACCATTCTATCGTTACCTTCGTGGTAGGGTGGTGTTTGATGGTTAACCCCACGGGCGGATTTCCGAGGGAGGGGGGATTAGAGAGGGGCCTGGCCCTCCCAAAATTATTATGAATTACTATTATTGTAGTTAGAAAAATAAGTTTAAGTTTAATATTTAATGGAATATTATTTTATTTTTCATTTCTATCATTATAACCCCTTTAGTTTATATAAAAATACAGTTTCAACTCTGTAAATGTCTAAAATTAATCATGTCACCAACATAGATTCGAGAATTAATGAAAAAATTAAAAGTCATTTTCATTAGTAAACCGACGTTTAGCAAACTTGTGTTCGAATTAATTTTGAAGACTTAATGATTAAATTAAAATTAGACATGTGCTTAATTACGTTATGTTTTAATATCCTAATTATTTTTCAGGCATAAAATTATTAAAATATATTAAACAACTCCTAGTTAAACTTATTTTGCGTTTCAAAGTTTTTTGGCCACTCCACAAAAGTCGTTCAAGATCCGCCACTAGTTGACCCTTCCTTCTTCGTCTGTTTTCCAAGTGGTTTCCGATTTCAAGGTTTCCCGGTGGGCGACTGGTTATGATGGCTTCACCACCCTACTTGTGGTGGCCACCTGTTAGTTTCCGGTTGGTGGTGGTTAGTTGTCCTCTTCGTCCGTGTCATGTGGTTCCTCGTTTATAGATCTTCGAGCTTCCCCGTGTGGCAGCTAGGTATGGTGGCTTCACCACCCTGTTGGTGGTGGGCACCTAATTGTTTCCGGTAGGGGCGGCGGCGTTCCGCTGGCTGTTTTGGGTGATGTTACCACCCTGTTGATGGTGGCGACCCATTTGTTTTGACGCTAGTGATGGTAGTTAGGTGGGTCTTGTTGGTCGGTTTGATTCCTCATTGTTATGGGTTTGTTTGATTAAGCTTTTTCTTTCCGGCTATGTCTTTAGGGTTATTTCTGACAACGATCTCCTTGTTAGAAAGATCTAATTTCGTATCTTGAGATGCGACATGTATATTGTAGTTGGAGAGCTCTTTGACTGCAATTCATGAAGATTTTGGACTGCTGGTGTTCTGACTTTCGGCGGATACAACGATATTATGCGTTCTCCTAAAGACTTGTTGTCTTCCGTCAGGAATGGTTTACATTATGGCATGTACTACGAGTTTAGATATAACATTAGTTTTAGTTGGCTAACTTGTTAACTTTTATCCACCATGTTGATAGGTAGGTTGTTTTTGGTTTAGCTAGGTTGTTTTATGCAGATGTTTATGTTTTTCTAGCCTAGGCTTGTATATGATTCTGGATGTATCAGTTTAGTACCTTGTTGATCTTCCGATCTATTATTTGTATTGTTTTTAAAAAAAATAGAATAATATAAAAAAATCCAAATCATACATTGGATTACATTAAGATATACATTGATATTTTGATTTTTGTTCAGTATTATAATCCAATGCAAATCTCACATAATACACACCATCCATCTTGTAGATTTCCGCAAGGGGATCCTTTATCCCCATTTCTTTTCATCCTCGCGGGGGAAGGCTTAAATCAACTCTTAAAAAGCGCAACAACTAAAAAGCTAATTAATGGTGTCGAGATTGGAAATGATAAGATCGTGGTTTCACACCTACAATACGCTGACGATACTATCATTTTTGGTAATTGGAACAAAGTCGAAGTGAGAAACATTTTAAAAATCCTCAAATGTTTTGAAGACCTTTCAGGTCTCAAAATCAATCTTTGTAAAAGTTGTGTCTATGAAATTGGTACGTCAAAATCCGAATTAAACAACATTGCCACTTGGTTTGGGTGTAAAGAGGGTTCATTTCCATTTAACTATCTTGGTCTCCCAATTGGTGCGAACCTAAAGCTACATAGTAGTTGGTCTCCCATTTTTGAAAAAGTTAAAAAATGGTTAGCCGATTGGAAAGCCAAATCGATTTCGTTTGGTGGTAGGTTAACCCTCATAAAGTCGGTCTTAAGTAGCATTCCGTTGTACTACTTTTCTCTTTTTAAAGCTCCTTTAAGTGTTATTAAAGAACTCGAAGGTATGAGACGTGATTTTTTTTGGGGAGGTTCTTCCGATGAATGGAAAATGGCTTGGGTTAAATGAAGTCAAATTCTCCTACCTTACGACTTTGGCGGGTTAAATGTTGCTCACTAAAACTAAAAAATTACGCCCTTTTAGCAAAGTGGTGGTGGAGATTTCTTACAAACGAAAATGCTTTTTGGGTACGTGTCATCAAAAGTATTTATGGTCATAGTGGTGGGTTGGGTTGTGTCGGTTCCTTACCCGAAAATAAATTGAAAAAGCTATCGGGTCGAACGTGGTCTAACATCATTATCCTTGATCAAACCCTAACCTAGTTAGGGTTTAATTTATCTAATGCGTTTATTAAAGATGTAGGAAAAGGCTTGGACACTAGTTTTTGGAGCGACGTTTGGTTGGGTGACTCACCTCTCAAAATCACGTAACCAAGACTCTACCGACTTGACCTTAATAAAGATGTCGCTGTTGCTGACCGAATCTCCTTTGATGCTGGTGCTGCGGTTTTTTCCTGGTCGTGGTCTACTCAACCAAGGTGGAGAACTAATGATGAACTTGTTAAGTTAACAGAATCCATCAAACATCACAAGTTTTCGTGTAATACTCTCGCTTTGTGGTCATGGTTACATTGTAAAAACGGGCTGTTCACCACTGATTCCCTCATGCACGTTTTAAACACCCCCTCGGCAGCAACTCTCATCTCATCATCCCTGTGATGACCCGGAAATTTTTGAACAAATTTAAACTTTAATCTTTATATTATTCCGACACGATAAGCAAAGTTTGTTAAGTTGAATCTCAAAAATTTTAAACTATGTTCATACATTCATTTAACCTCGACCAAATTCCAATGATTCACGAACCATTATATGAACGGACATGATTATATATGTATATGTGTAAATATTATAACTTGAAAACGTTAACAAAGTATTAGACGTATAATACTTTACACGAACGTATTTGTTTCGATATAGGTTTAATATAATTATCAACGGAATTAAAAGATAATATCAAATGATTGATTTATTAGATACATTGTATGATCGTGAGTCTCTATTGAGAGGTCCACTTTGATTTAGGAAACCTTTCCTTTTTAACGATATTCGGAATAAATGGTAAAGTGACCTACAAGTAAGAACAAATATGTCAATTAACGATTACTGGACAAAGGTTAGTAGAGATTAACTTTCAATACAATGATTGTTTCGTGTCTCTTGATAAAGTTAATTATTTAGTTTTCTTAATATTGAAAACGTTTTACGATATAGATGAAACCTTTTAAAAAATAATTTTGAATATAACTAATTCTGGAAAAACTAAATTATATTTATTCGATTTAGTTCAAATATATGAAAGCGTTCTTTGAAATAATAGATTTTTAATTATTATAACGTTTCGATAAAAAGATGTGAATGTAATTAGTTTTAGAGAACTATAGTTATTCGATTTAGTATGGACACGTGTTTCGATATAATTGAATTTGATTGTTAAAATCTTTTTATGGATTTTAAATGATATGAAAATGAAAATAAAGATAAAATAAAGATTTCTAATGAGCACTAAAAGACTACAACATTTCATCTCAAGATTTCAAGTTAAAATGATGGAAATCCCTAAACCTGCGGACTTGCACGAGAAAAATCATAACTAAATCATACTGACTCGAAAAGGGTGATTCCGGTGTCCAGACGTCCGTAACTCAAAAATCTACAACTTTCGTGAAGACACCATACGCGGAACGCGTACCTATCTACGCGAAACGCGTAATGTTTGTCGACATAAAAAGTTTGTCGACATAAAAAGTGATGGCGGCTTACCTTTTTATTATTATTATATTATATATTATATTATTATATTATTATTTTACATATATATATATATGAACGAAGTACTTATTAGGAACTTAAAAAAAACACGCACACACTCACATAAATAAATCACTCTGTATATTTTCTAGCTTAAATTTTTAAATTAGTAGTATGGTACTGTAACAAGTGATACACGGGTATTTTAATTCGGGTTACAAACCGATTATAACTAAGGAAACTATGAGTTGTTGCCAAGGAGGTTATGGGTAATATTCGGGGATATATTTATGAATCAAACCTAATGTTTATCATCTCCGTTACGTCTACGTACTTTCCTACAATATTGAATCTCAATATTGATATGTTGAGATCTACGATTATTTGATAATCCGAGTTTCGGTCACATTACGATGAACAACTTTATATGCTGCTAAGGTGAGTTTCATATGATCCCTTTTACCCTTTACATTTTTGGGCTGAGAATACATGCAAATGCTTTATTAACTGTTTTACAATAATTATATGCGTGAGTTTCATTTGCTCCCTTTTTAAATGATTTTGCAATATATATTTTTGGGCTGAGAATACATGCACTTTATTTTAAATACAATGGATACAAGTACATACTAAATTCTACACTGAGTTTGAACCGAAAATCCCTTAGCTTTGGTAACTAGTAACTACCAGTTATAAGAACTGGTGGGCGCGAGTAGTAGTATATGGATCCATAGGGCTTGATATCCCCGTCCGAGCTAGAGCACTAGCCTTTTAACGGACGTATGCTATTTGAGAAGCGTACACATTGGTTTGCGTGTACTATTAAGATGATTATACAAAGGGTACAAATTATTAAACGTTAAGTTTAGTTACCAGGGTGCTCAATCTTGTAGAATATTTTGATAAACGTTTCTGGATGAAACAACTGAAAACTTGTGATTCACCTTTATAAACAGATTATGCATAACACTAAAACTATGAACTCACCAACCTTTGTGTTGACACTTGTTAGCATATTTATTCTCAGGTTCCCTAGAAGTCTTCCGCTGTTTGCTTATATGTTATACAAGTCATGTGCATGGAGTCATACATGATTTATTCAAGAAAACGTTGCATTCACAAAAATCATCACCATCCATCTTATTTTGACTGCATTGTCAACGGAAGTACTATTGTAAACTATTATTTACAGTGATTGTTTATATGTAGAAATTATCAGATGTCGAAAACCTTTAATTTAAATATTCATATATGGTGTGCCTTTTCAATAGAATGCATTGTTTACAAAACGTATCATATAGAGGTCAAATACCTCGCAATGAAATCAATGAATGATGTGTTCGTCCATATGGATTTAGAGCGATCGTCACAGTTGGTATCAGAGCGTTGGTCCTAGCGAACCAGGTCTTGCATGAATGTGTCTAACTGATTGTTGTTAAGATGCATTCGTAAGTCTGGACTTCGACTGTGTTTGCATGTCAAAAGTTTTGCTTATCATTTCTTGTCGTAAATTACCTGCTTATCATTCCTAGTCTAGACACGTCTTACTGCATTTCTTGCATAAATAGTGTATAGACAAAAATTCATATCTTAGAGTATCTGTTACTGTAAACTTTTCCTGACATCTTCCGAAAATTTCTCCGTGATTTATGGAATTTGGTATTATATATACATATGTAAATTATGTAATGAAGAATACCAAACTAAATTCTATAATCTAATTCATATCAAAAATCATCTCCCTAATTATACAAGATGGATCCCGTATCTAGTTCAAATTCCTTAAACTCTGACAGCTATTCCGATATAGATATTCACCTGAATTCTGAAAATAGTGTAACCGGAATGGATCAACCAATTAGCCATCATCTATTCTGGATGAATTGAGGATGGGTTCGTAGTCTACTTAATCATTGGAGGCAAGAAGAAGGTGATCCCTTCCATCCACCACATTGTCCTCTTGGCGAAGAACCTGAAGCACTTACCGGTGAACCTGTTCGAGACAATATTTTCTCTCTCATTTCCAGAGTATCTCGTCACGAAAATATACTATCTCAAATTCTGGATCTTATTCATCCGCTCTTCTGAACCGCCAATCATCCCGGTGTAGTAGAAGAAGTCAACGAGCTTCGCGCTCGGGTAGTGGCTTTGAAGAATATGGTGCAAAGGTTACAAGCACCAGCAGCATCACCGGCATCAACAGTACCACCGACAACAACACCAACAGTACCATTACCACCACCAACAATATCCGCATCGCAAACCTCAACTTCACAATCTGTTCCACGAGCATCAACGTCATACGCACCGTAGTTACCAAGAAATACCAGCAACAATAACCGATGAAGTATTAACTCATTTCCTCTGAAGAAATTTTATGTATATTTAATATATATGAATTTTGAAATCAAAATAAATATTTTCGTACTAAGCTATTACGTGTGAATCTTAACTGGTAGGTACTACCCGGTTAGTTCATATTACTAATATGCAATGATGTACATCCTTCCTTAACACCTTAACCATCGTTAACTACAATCTCTGTTTCAATCTAATGAATTTCATTTCATAATAAACCAAGTGTATTATTCAATTACATAATTGATTTTACATTTTCATTTTTGATGTACTCGAAACTATTCAGAAAACATCATATGTGCCTAGTAAGGTTCACAAGAATTTCACGAGCATCAACATCCTTCACCAAGGAATATCAACAAGAATAAATAATGAAGTATTGATTTCATTAGCGAAATACTCCGCAAAGATTAAGTAATCTTTAATATTTTAGAGATTATTCATTTCTAATTTCAGCCAAAAATCAAATGAGCTTAATATGATATTAACACATTAAATCTGTATTATATCTGAAGAAAATATACATACATATATTTTCATAAAAACGGTAATAAAAATTCTTTTGTACAAAGTATTAATTGTGAAATCTTTAACGGGTAGGTAATACTCGGGAAATATATAAGTTCACAATTAATATGTTATACTGTACATTCTTCAACTTTGATTCAAAAATTATTAACTATGCTCACAGCGATATACAATTGTTTCCATACAAATTCAATTACATATTCTGATATTGACGGATCAGAATCCAAGCCAAGATTTAATGGGTGACATCATTCTTAGATCTCTACATCTTTTAAAGCTATACTTTGACTTCAAAAAAAAAAAATGTGAAAGATCCTTTAGCATTATTATTACCGAAAATAATCTTGCAATCCCTTTTCAAAGTATCCAGTCTTACCACACTTCCAACCAGTCAACTTCAACTTTTCAGATTAAGCCTTATTGTAATCTTGATATATACGTTCTTGTTACTGGGGAACCTTTTATGTTCCACCACATTAGCAGCAAATTTACCAACAACTTCATTGATCCTTGACCTTCCGAAAAATCCTTATACTCATTGAAACCCTATCATGTACTCATCTACATCTTCTAACGGTAATTGCCATACCAACTACCGGGAATTAGTAAGCAGTATTTCGAATTTCGCAGTAATTCTACGCCAATAGTTATATATAAACATATAATGTCTATCTCCTAGACTTATATACTTCGAATGTGAAGTTTCTGAAAAACACCCCAAACTGTGAAACTAGTCCTCCGAATTTTGGAAAAATGCTGATGAAGCAGCAAAAACTGTAAACGACTTTAACAGTCAAAAGTTTAATGATAAAGAATAGTATGGTGGTAAAGCTGAAAAAAAAAGAGAAGGTTTGGAACTGGAAAACGGATTGAGCAAATCATGAAAGAGGCTGTGGACAAATCACAAGGACAAAATCTACCTTCAAAGGATCCAAATGATTCAGTGTCTGCTAAAATCGTTAGCAAACACCTTACTCCTCATTCTAAACCTTCACAGACAGATTTTCCGCATCATCCTCTGATATTAGAAATTCTAAGATATCATCGTATCTTTCATTATAAATATCCTCGATATTTCTGGAGATATCTTCATAACTATTCTTATCTGAAATCATTCATCTCTTCGCGCTATCTGTATTACATCATAAAAGAAACTATTTTAGTTTCTAAATTCTGAAACCTTCAAGTTTAAAATATGAATGTTTTGAAGTATTGTTGGAAACTGAAGCATGAATTAGTATAATATAATGACACTTGATCAACGTGATTATATTACAGTAAGTCATGCTGAGTTTCTAATGGAACGTGATAAAGGTTCACAGATTCCACCCTCATCATGAACCATGTTACATAACTCTTTCATTCTATATAATCTCTAAATATATCAAGAAAATATATTTCTTGATGATTCGGTCTTTTCCGGATATTATGGTAATTTGATAAATCAAGATCGTGCCATTACAATTCCCTTCTTAGAACATTAACTATGTTCATTTCAAAATCCATACCTACGAATTCTGGACCATTATCCGCTTGACTTAAGGTCGGGAAGAGAAATCGAAAGCATGAAGCTCTGAAATATAATGGAAAATATAAAGCCCGATAACAACCCCGAAATTTACAAACCGTGTATATTGATGCGTATAGCAATATAAAGACACGGTAGAACGAAAAACACTATAACTCCAAGGTAATAGTAGAAGAAAATAACTTCCTCTGGTGGCAGATGAAAAAGAAGAATGAAGGATACGATAGCCAGAAAAATATCAATAATCAGAACTGGATTAAACATTTTCACAATCTATTGGGATGTTTGAAATAAGGAAGAAGATTATAGGAGTGGTGAAAATAAATGAAACGGAAGAGGTCAATTTATAGCGAAATATCAGACATAGCAATCGAGGCAGATTACGCATTTAATCAAAGGAAATCTTAATTTCCTTAAATTTCGAAGAATCAAATCTTATTATGAAGATTTTCTATTCCTTAAATTTATGAAATCAATCATTACTACGTCAAGAGATAAGACGCATCCCTATTCTCTATTTCACTTTATTACAATAACTTCCCTTATACACTTCGAGTAATTGGATTGTTTTATCCATATTATTCAACGGTGATAAAACTTTATTTATCGACTCATATTCGTCATAAAAACATTTTTATTGTTAGCCATGACGACCTCACTAAATTTCGGGACGAAATTTCTTTAACGGGTAGGTACTGTGATGACCCGGAAATTTTTGAACAAATTTAAACTTTAATCTTTATATTATTCCGACACGATAAGCAAAGTTTGTTAAGTTGAATCTCAAAAATTTTAAACTATGTTCATACATTCATTTAACCTCGACCAAATTCCAATGATTCACGAACCATTATATGAACGGACATGATTATATATGTATATGTGTAAATATTATAACTTGAAAACGTTAACAAAGTATTAGACGTATAATACTTTACACGAACGTATTTGTTTCGATATAGGTTTAATATAATTATCAACAGAATTAAAAGATAATATCAAATGATTGATTTATTAGATACATTGTATGATCGTGAGTCTCTATTGAGAGGTCCACTTTGATTTAGGAAACCTTTCCTTTTTAACGATATTCGGAATAAATGGTAAAGTGACCTACAAGTAAGAACAAATATGTCAATTAACGATTACTGGACAAAGGTTAGTAGAGATTAACTTTCAATACAATGATTGTTTCGTGTCTCTTGATAAAGTTAATTATTTAGTTTTCTTAATATTGAAAACGTTTTACGATATAGATGAAACCTTTTAAAAAATAATTTTGAATATAACTAATTCTGGAAAAACTAAATTATATTTATTCGATTTAGTTCAAATATATGAAAGCGTTCTTTGAAATAATAGATTTTTAATTATTATAACGTTTCGATAAAAAGATGTGAATGTAATTAGTTTTAGAGAACTATAGTTATTCGATTTAGTATGGACACGTTTTTCGATATAATTGAATTTGATTGTTAAAATCTTTTTATGGATTTTCAATGATATGAAAATGAAAATAAAGATAAAATAAAGATTTCTAATGAGCACTAAAAGACTACAACATTTCATCTCAAGATTTCAAGTTAAAATGATGGAAATCCCTAAACCTGCGTACTTGCACGAGAAAAATCATAACTAAATTATACTGACTCGAAAAAGGGTGATTCCGGTGTCCAGACGTCCGTAACTCAAAAATCTACAACTTTCGTGAAGACACCATACGCGGAACGCGTACCTATCTACGCGAAACGCGTAATGTTTGTCGACATAAAAAGTTTTTCGACATAAAAAGTGATGGCGGCTTACCTTTTTATTATTATTATATTATATATTATATTATTATATTATTATATTATTATTTTACATATATATATATATATATATATGAACGAAGTACTTATTAGGAACTTAAAAAAAACACGCACACACTCACATAAATAAATCACTCTGTATATTTTCTAGCTTAAATTTTTAAATTAGTAGTATGGTACTGTAACAAGTGATACACGGGTATTTTAATTCGGGTTACAAACCGATTATAACTAAGGAAACTATGAGTTATTGCCAAGGAGGTTATGGGTAATATTCGGGGATATATTTATGAATCAAACCTAATGTTTATCATCTCCGTTACGTCTACGTACTTTCCTACAATATTGAATCTCAATATTGATATGTTGAGATCTACGATTATTTGATAATCCGAGTTTCGGTCACATTACGATGAACAACTTTATATGCTGCTAAGGTGAGTTTCATATGATCCCTTTTACCCTTTACATTTTTGGGCTGAGAATACATGCAAATGCTTTATTAACTGTTTTACAATAATTATATGCGTGAGTTTCATTTGCTCCCTTTTTAAATGATTTTGCAATATATATTTTTGGGCTGAGAATACATGCACTTTATTTTAAATACAATGGATACAAGTACATACTAAATTCTACACTGAGTTTGAACCGAAAATCCCTTAGCTTTGGTAACTAGTAACTACCAGTTATAAGAACTGGTGGGCGCGAGTAGTAGTATATGGATCCATAGGGCTTGATATCCCCGTCCGAGCTAGAGCACTAGCCTTTTAACGGACGTATGTTATTTGAGAAGCGTACACATTGGTTTGCGTGTACTATTAAGATGATTATACAAAGGGTACAAATTATTAAACGTTAAGTTTAGTTACCAGGGTGCTCAATCTTGTAGAATATTTTGATAAACGTTTCTGGATGAAACAACTGAAAACTTGTGATTCACCTTTATAAACAGATTATGCATAACACTAAAACTATGAACTCACCAACCTTTGTGTTGACACTTGTTAGCATGTTTATTCTCAGGTTCCCTAGAAGTCTTCCGCTGTTTGCTTATATGTTATACAAGCCATGTGCATGGAGTCATACATGATTTATTCAAGAAAACGTTGCATTCACAAAAATCATCACCATCCATCTTATTTTGACTGCATTGTCAACGGAAGTACTATTGTAAACTATTATTTACGGTGATTGTTTATATGTAGAAATTATCAGATGTCGAAAACCTTTAATTTAAATATTCATATATGGTGTGCCTTTTCAAAAGAATGCAATGTTTACAAAACGTATCATATAGAGGTCAAATACCTCGCAATGAAATCAATGAATGATGTGTTCGTCCATATGGATTTGGAGCGATCGTCACAATCCCCCACTGAGCTAAACCCCTTTGTCCCGAAAAATTGGTATCTTTATGTGGAGAGCAATGCAAAATAAACTCCCGGTTAGAGTTGCACTAGATAGAAAAGGCATTGATCTTCACTCAACAAGATGCCCGGTTTGTGATGTTGATATCGAAACTCTGCACCATTCCCTGATCTCGTGTAGCCTTTCCATCGATATATGGGATAAAATTTGAAGATGGTGGAAATATGACAACATAAATTTCTCGTGTGTTTCGGATCTGACCAAAAGTGCAAATCCTCATCTAAACACAACCCTAGGAGCTTCCATATGGAAAACGGTAGTATGGGTCACGTGCTACTTCATTTGGATAAACCGAAACGATCGGGTTTTTAGCAACAATATTCTTAGTGCAGCAAAGTTCGTCTCGAATATTCAAAGTAAAAGCTTCGAGTGGATTAACTCTCGGTGGAAAAAAGGTTCCTTAGACTGGTTAACGTGGATCTCTAATCCCAGTCGGTTAGATGCAAATCACACAAAAGATGGTATTGGTTAAAGGCAGGTTTTTTATGCCGGATTCTATCGTGTTAATCCTTGGTCCGGGTCTAAATGAGTTAGGGCCAAATACTTTGTCGCTGTGTTATTCAGCACTGTATCTTGGTTCCTAATCCAGCTTGTCATATACAAGTTGATCCAACCTAAGTGTATACGATAGAATCTTTAACCAAAACATTTGTATATTTCCAGTTTTTTAATTTTTTTGTATCATCTCGAGCTCCTATTGTATAGTTTTAGATCTCTTTCGTGTGGTTGTAAATTGGGTCCTTTGACCCCTCCTCGTTGTATCTCTTTCTTCTTTAATATAATTTGTTGGCTTTTCAAAAAAAAAATTATTGAGACTGAGTAGTTTATATGGTTGTTCAAATAGCAAGTCATATACTCATATATATGCGCTTAGTTTTGTATGCTTTATGTTAAATTAAAATTAAATTGTTTAGATGGATTAATCATGCACAATGCATCACCTTGTTATCGTACAGGCGCACATATCTATTAGATGTGTCGTTGATGTTTTGTGTTACAAGTATCACACATAACTTTATATTTTGTGGATTGAATGACACTATATTTTTCATAACTAATTCAGTCTCTAGTTGATCTTTTCCATAATTGCTCAATATCCCTTCCTATATTATAGACAGGATTCAAGGACAATTATTGGTAAAAATATCACAATCGAATACCTTATAAAAGCTAAGATTTCTCTATATATTTGTGGTTTCGTGTGTAGATTATAGGTTTGCCTTATAAAAAAAAAAAAAAAAAAAAAAAAAAAGATTTCTCTATATATACAAGCCCTATATTTTTACTCAAAGTATGCTCAAAATCTACGGTTTACAGGTTAGTATTCTCACGTATGACATGTAAACCCCTAGCCTCCAAATGGTCGTTGACATTCAAAGATTAACATTTAACCATACTCTTACATTATCTTTTGTTTTATAAATTTGTCCGAAAAAGTCTTCTTTAAAAAAGTATATTAACCACCACCAAAAGGATTTTTTTTTTTTTTTTTTTTTTTTGAAAAGCAATAATTTTATAAATTAAAATAAACTAGCAAGAAGCTAGTAGTTACAACAAATTCTAAATAATAGCTTCAACAAACACGACAATTTCACGATTCTACCGACCTTGAATACATACAATAAATAAGGCCACAATCTCACAATCTAGTTTCTAATCGCCGTCCAAATCAACATCACACAAAACCACTTAAGGGCAACACTAGTTAGAAAACGTGAAAACATGTGAAAAACTAGCCACGACAAACCCCACGATAATTGCGATAAATCCCGTCGATCACATAGTCTAACCAAGTGGTGGTAAGTGAAATGCCGAAATATTAGCAGAGAACAAACTATGAATGTAAAATCACAACCAAAATCCACGAGACCACGACTTGCGTATCCCATCATAAACACCGAATCAACAAGAACTCACAATCATGAAATCACCTCGAAATCAAACGTCTAAATAACCCGAAGTCCGAAACCCACCAAATTAAATTCACGAACATAAACCTCAAAAACCATCGATCATGAACCTTGATTATACCATAACAATCTCACAGCTTGATCCCGATACTATGACCTAAAATACACGAAAACACCAACACAAACACTTGCAATCACCATCTAATATCACAACTGAAACCACCCGAGGCTGCTATTAAAAATCACCCGAAACCACGTTGATATTATCAACCAAAAAGAATCCACAAAACAGTTCACATGATCTGCTAATTTAGATAACCAACAAAGGAAATGAATAGCTTGCAAAAAAATTAATTTTAAACATAAGATGCCAGTATAGAACCAACAGAGTTAAAGGTGGCTTCCAAAAACATATGCTCGACATCATAGTAAATTGCCAATGGCTTTCATAACATGTAAAATTATATTACTCAAATCTCTAGTTAACTGCAACAACTTGAAAGAACTCAGATCTATACCGGTAACCGTCACAATCCGAAAAATACCCAAAACAACCCAAAAACACCACGAAACAACCCGAAAACACCATGTAACAACCAGAAAACACCACGAAACAACCCGAAAACACCATGTAACAACCTGAAAACACCGCGAAACAACCGAAAATACCTCGAAACAACCCGAAAACACCACGAGACAACCCAAAAATACCCCGAAATGACCCGAAACAACCCGAAAATTACCCGAATCAACCCGAAAACAACCGAATTCAACTCAAAACCAAAATGAGCACTACACAAACCATCCACGAAATATGATGGTACTACTCGATCGACGGTTACCAGATAAACTTACCTGAGAGGACGTACTAGATAAGTACTTTAGATATCTTTTTTGTTGCTTATATACCTGATGGGGTTTCTCAATGATTTCAGTATCACCTAAATCTACCCAAAAACATCCGATCGAAATCACGAGGGAACGGCCTGAAACTACAATCACCACGAATTAAGACCACCTGTAACTACCAGTCGATTATCATAATCAACAGACCCGAACTACATAATCCTACTTATTTGAATCGAGAACAACCAAAAAAGTTAGCAAACGAAAAAAGAGAGAAAAAGAAAATAAACAACGAATGAATGGAGAAGGAGAGAGGTCCTCCGGACCGCCGGCAAAACCGACGGCCGGAGGAGAAGAATAGCAGTGGTGGCTAAGTTTTTGTATTAGGGTTTTTTGAGAGAGAGAAAGGATATTACTCCCTAAAATATTTTATTTTATTTTTATATTTTTTTAACCTTGCTTGCGTAAAAAACAAAAACTTGTATAATAAAACTTCCATTAATTGGTGAAAAGCGGACAAAATGATACAAAGAACAATGTTGTAATGTCACACAACTGGACAACAAAACAAAACAAGAACCTAACCAAAATCGAGCCAAATCGAACAAGCAAACCAAAGAAGAGAGTACAACAAAAACCTACCCATCTAGAAGCCGACAAAACACAAGCCTAACAAACAAGATGCATAAACAAGCAAACCCAACTAGACAAAAATCAAGACCTAAAAGGAAAAAAGAAACAAATAGGTAACCGATCAAGATTTACTCAAAAACGCACACACAAAACACAAAGATATAACCAACTTAATTTTGACCATTCTTTTTAGCGGATCTGAAGCTTTCTTTCCTCTCACCCCCTGCCTATAAACCATCGCATCCGCCTTTTTATAGAAAACGACTTTTCTCGAGTAAGACTCAAACGAGTAATCCTTGGAGGAACCAAAAGAAGTAACACCCGAAGAACCTATGATTTTTCCTTCAACCGGAGAAGGGCCGATAATCGATTCTGTAAGTAATTAGAGGGGGTGAATAGTTAATACGTTTTTAACACTTTTTCGATTGATCATCAAATTTGATTAACTATGATCAACCAATTCAACTCAAACTTGATGTGTGTGGTGTATATGTTCAAAATGATAATCAAAGTATTGTAAAGAACATAAACACAAGGATTTATAGTGGTTCGGGTGGATGTTAACTAATCCACCTTAATCCACTCCCTGATTACACTAATCGGGATTTCTTGCTTCACTAAGCACTTTTCTACAAACCCGGTGGAGATCCGATTTACAAGTCTTCAACTTCTTTGGTAGACAACAAACCTAATCTTTCTATCCCTTTGAAAGACCAACACCAACTTAGCTCAACTTGTCTTCACATTGGACAAGTATTAATCTCCAAATAAGATTAATCAACTTTCTATGTCCCTTTAAGGAAGTAGATCACTAAGCTAGCCTATGCTTCTATTAATTGAAGTTACAAGACTTATACAATTTACAATGATGATCCTAAGACAATACTAGGACATACATTACATTAAGTAAACTCACAAGATGAACAATTTTAATTAGTAAGTTTACAACATCCAAATTCTATATCTATAAGATCATAGAATCTTCTCTTGCTTGATCACATTTGAGTAGTAATTAGAGCCCTTGTGATCTCTGGAAATAAGCTTTTTAAATATGCAAGAGGGTCAGCTTCAAATGCTCTTCAATGCTTGCCTTTTATAGTGAGATTTAAAAAATAGCCGTTGTGTACCGTTGTATAGCCGTTTGACTCATATTTGAACATCACATTTCGGAATCTTTACTCCTTCTAGCACCTACAAAAGAAACCCAATATCATATACAAGTACTATATGCATTAAGTGTGTGAGATTTGGTCTTATTGAGTGAAAATGACATAACACTCCAAATGTGGTAAACCCAACATTCTTGGAGAAGTGTCTTGATTGATATTTTGGGTAATTTCATTTTTTGTCAAGACTTAGCTAGGCTCATTAATGCACTTGGTTCAATCCGAAAGACTAGTCATCATGTCATTAACTTCCTAGTTCCAATTAATCATAAGTCATATTCATTTTAATATTTAGTGGAGATTAATTGAATGATGTCTTTCTAAAATAAACATTAAGTGTGTAAAGACATAAATGTTAAGTCATATGTTGACAAGTAATCACAATGTGTTGCTTAGACAAGACCAAATAGATTATTGACCATTATTCCTTTATGAACCATTTTACAGTTCATTTATTGGAGTAGACTAGTTACTTGAATCCTAGTATTGTAACTAGTAAGCACATAACAAGCATATTAATCAAGTTGGAAAATTGATGAGTATTAGACATATTAGCAATTAGTAAGTAATACTCACACATAGAAAGAGATAGTTATTCTAAAATCAATCATATAGATATTTGCACAACACTATAGTTTAAGCTTTTAGCAAGCTCTCTTGCAATATATCATATTGCATGATTAATGTGTAAGCACACATTAATGTTCAACACATGCACAAGGGAAGAGCAATCTCTAGTTGGGACTTGGTGACCATCCTAAATGTATCTAAGTGTATTTTAGGATTACAAGTCTTTATTTGAAAGCAATGTTCTTCATTTAGTCTTAATTTGTCACTAAGTCATCTTTAATTGTAATTAGTGTTCTAGTGACATTAGCTTAAGTGTGTTGTGTAGTGACCCGAACTTTTCCATATTTATATATATTAAATGAAATTGATTTTTACATGATTAAGTGTTTCCAACATGTTAAGCAATCAAACTTGTTAAGACTTGATTATTTGAAATGAGTTTCATATAGACAATTGACCACCCAAGTTGACCGGCGATTCACAACGTTAAAACTTGTAAAAACTATATGATGACATATATATGTAACACCCCATTTTTCTCCGTACATGATTTATAGGTGTATCGTGTATGTACGATAGGCGTATGAAGGGTTCGGGACATATTCGGGTGTTAAGGTCTTGTATGCAAGGAAATGAGTCAGACCACGTTGAACGTCGCGGCGCGACAAAGGAGGCCGCGGCGCGGCATTTAACTGGAATCCAGATCAGAAGCTTGATAAAAAATGATCCCAGAACTAGGCAAATGTCGCGGCGTGACATTTAAGGCCGCGGCGCGGCATTCTGGGCAAACTGGTGCCGGATTTTTGTAATATTAAATGAAGTTCAAGGGCAATTTGGTCTTTTCACGTTTGAACAGATTTGAGGCTTTAACCTCATCCACTCTTTCATTTTCCTAATTTCATTTTCCTTTTCTTTCCTATTTTCCTCTCAAAACATAAATTCCTCAAGTGATTCAAGTGGAATTTTGGAAAGGAAGAAGCGGGTTTTGATCTTTGGCGTAGTTGACAAGTTTGTTCTCCTCGTTCTTGGCTACACAGTGATACTAGTGGTAAGCTCTAACTCCTAATTTCATTTTCGTGTTCTTCATTCAAATTTGAGGCTTTTGATTGTATGATTCGTAGATGGAACCCATTTAGTTGTTAATTGAAGATTAACACCAAGATTCGGGTTTGTAAGTGTTAAAGGCGGGTTTTGGGTTGGTTAATGATTTAACCATGTTTAAGACTTGAGAATGGTGTATAATCACTAGTGTTAGTGATTATTAATGTTTTGGAGACTTTTAGGGTTCTTTTGGTTGACTAATTTTGACTGGAGTCAAAATTAGGGTTTTGGTGATGATTATGACCCGATTGTGAATTAATAAGGTTTGTAAACTTAAAATGGATTAAGTTGAAGTATAAAGCCGAGTTAAACATGTTTTGGTGTCAAAACTTGTAAATGGTGAGATTTTGACTTTATGGGTCAAAATTAGGGTTTATGGGCGATTTTGAGAACGATAAGTGTTTAACACTTGTATTCGGGTTTAATTGGCATATTAGGACCATTATCACTTGTGTTAGTGATTATTGGTGTGACGATCGCTCCAAATCCATATGGACGAACACGTCAACATCTGGTCCCATTGCGAGGTATTTGACCTCTATGTGATACATTTTGTAACATTGTATTCGTTTGAAAAGGTATTTCATAAATGAATATATAAATTCCAGGTTTTTAACATCTGATGATTTCTACGTATAGACAATCACCATTTAAATGGTTTACAATAATACATCTGTTGACAATACAGTCAAAATAAGATACATGGTAATGGTTTGGTGAATGCAAGTTTCTTGTATATAGCATGTATGACTCCAAGCACATATCTTGTATCACGTATAAGCAAACAGCGGAAGACTTCTAGAATCCTGAGAATAAACATACTTCAAGTGTCAACACAAAGGTTGGTGAGTTCATAGTTTTAATATTACACATAATCTGTATATCAATGTGGATTACAAAAGTTCAGTTGTTTTATTCAAAACGTTTATCAATAGGTTTTACATAAAAGGTGGATCACAAGATTTCAGTTGTTTCATCCGAAACGTTTATCAATCGGTTCTACAAAGTTGAGCACCCTGGTAACTAAACTTTAACGTATATATAATTTGTACCCTTTGTATAATCATCTTAATAATACACGCAAACCAACGTGTACGCTTCTCAAATAGCATACGTCCGTTAAAAGGCTAGCGCTCTAGCTCGGACGGGGATGTCAAGCCCTATGGATCCATATACTACTACTCGCGCCCACCAGTTCTTATAACCGGCAGTTACTAGTTACCAAAGCTAAGGGATTTTCGGTTCAAACTCGGTGTAGAATTTAGTATGTACTTGTATCCATTGCGTTTAAAATAAAGTGCATGTATTCTCAGCCCAAAAATATAGATTGCAAAAGCAATTAAAAAGGGAGCAAATGAAACTCACACAAAATCAGTTTTAGTATTTGTATCTATTTAGTAAAACAGTTTATAAAACTGCGCATGTATTCTCAGCCCAAAAATATATATTGCAAAAGCAATTAAAATGGGAGCAATGAAACTCACGCATATAAATCTAGTATTTTCAGTATTTATAAACAGTCGCATGTATTCTCAGCCCAAAAATATATTGAGTAAAAGGGATCATATGAAACTCACGCATATAATTATTGTAAAACAGTTAATAAAGCATTTGCATGTATTCTCAGCCCAAAAATGTAAAGGGTAAAAGGGATCATATGAAACTCACGCAAAATCAGTTTTAGCATTTGTATCCATTTAGTAATACAATAAAAGCATTGCATGTATTCTCAGCCCAAAAATGTAGAGAGTAAAAGGGATCTTATGAAACTCACGCAAAATCAGTTTTAGCATTTGTATCCATTTAGTAATACAATAAAAGCATTGCATGTATTCTCAGCCCAAAAATGTAGAGAGTAAAAGGGATCTCATGAAACTCACAGTTAAATATTGATATACAATATTGTAGGAAAGCACGTAGACGCATTGGAGATAATAAGTACGAGGTTTGATTCACAAAAATACCCCCGAATATTACCCATAACCTCCTTGGCAATAACCCATATTTTCCTTAGCTCTAGCTTTCTCGGAAACTCGTTTTGAAAAATTACTTGGACAGCACTCCGTCGTAATATTTTATGTACATTATTATTTTTGTATTGCAAAAATAATAACACTAATAATAAAAATAATAAGATTAATAATAATCTTAATAATAATAATAATAATAATAATAATAATAATAAAATAAATAAATACGGAGTAAAAATAATATATATGTGTGTGTGATTTATCTGGCCAAAACTCGAGAATTTATAGCACTTGGCCTGAAATTTGGAGTCATGCGACTCGCATGGAAATGGCCTTCTGGCCATGCGACTCGCATGAGGACCAGGGACAGCTCACATTGTTTTGGCTCCTAGCTTGTCGACATAATATAAAATAAATATAAATATATAAATAATTAATATAATTATTTATATATTATATTTTATTCTTGTGCATAGTAGACTAGATATTTTTGGTCCGTTGCGTCGGGCGTTTCTTCTTGACTCGGGTCCCGGTTCCGGTTTCTCGAATGTCCTTTCGTACGCTGAGAAAACTTGCATTTTACATTTCGTGACTCGTACCTTTGTTAAAATATAGCCTTAAATTATTCCTAAACTATACCACTCAAAGTATATCTTAAACTTTCGAGTATTTTGGTCATTTACTTCTATAAATCATCGTCTCGCTATTTGCTAAAATACATTTTTAAAATAGTGTTTTACTGTAGCAAAGTTACTGTAGCAAAGTCAATTTTTGCTGTAGCAATTCACTGTAGCAAAGTCAATTTCACTGTAGCAAATAGTGATTTTCGAAAACACTGTAGCATTTTGAGTAATGTGGCAATTTGAAAACACTGTAGCAAATTAGTGTTTAACTGGTTCATCTTAAACGCTTTAGTTAACTTATCTAAATATCAATTGAATCAATAAACGAATGTTACTATCGTTTATTATATATATGTATATATCTTTTTAATATACATAAATCAGTTTTTAAATACACATTGGACGTTATTTATAAATAAATTTTAATAATAAATATTTCAACTTATCATATATATTCAAATAGATATTTAAACCAATAAGTTTAATGTACGGTATCAAACAATTAATACATTGTTACCTTTTCATGTTATAGTATATATGTATCTTTTTACATATAATTGTTCGCGAATCGTCAAAAACAACCGAAGGTATTTAAATATATAAAAGTAATTCAAAAATTTTGAGATTCAGTTTTACAGACTTTGCTTATCGTGTCGGAAATGTTAATCATACAAAGATTAAGTTTAAATTTAGTCGAAATTTCTGGGTCATCACAGTACCTACCCGTTAAAGAAATTTCGTCCCGAAATTTGAGTGAGGTCGTCATGGCTAACAATAAAAATGTTTTCATGACGAATATGAGTTGATAAATAGAATTTTATTACCGTTGAGTAATATGGATAAAACAATTCAATTACTCGAAGGGAATAAGAGAAGTTATCGTAATAGAGTGAAATGGAGAATAGAGATGCGTCTTATCTCTTGACGTAGTAACGATTGATTTCCGGAATTTAAGGAATAGAAAATCTTCATTATCTAAATAAGATTTGATTCTTCGGGAATTAAGGAAATTATGATTTCCTTTGATTAAATGCGTAATCTACCTCAATTGCTATGTCTGATATTTCGCTATAAATTGACCTCTTCCGTTTCATTTATTTTCACCACTCCTACTTTCTTTCCCAATTAATACATTCAAAAGATTGTGAAAATGCTTAATCCAGTTCTGGTTCTTGACCTAATATTGACGTTTGCCACACTCATCCTTCTTTTCCAGCTCCCACCAGAAGAATCTGTTTATTTCTATTATGCTCTAGGGATAGTTGTATTTATCATTCTCCCGTGTCTTTATATTGCTATACGCATTGATATACACGGTTTGTAAATTTATGTGTTTTTATCTGGCTTTTATTTTCCATTATATTTCGGAGCTTCATGCTTTCGTTTTCTCTTCCCGACCTTAAGTCAAGCGGATACTGGTCCAGAATTCGTAGCTATACATTTCGGAATGAACATAGTTAATGTTCTAAGAAGGTAATCGTAATGGCACGATCTTGATTTGTCAAATTACCAGAATATCCGGAAAAGACCGAATCATCAAGAAAATATTTTCTTGATATGTTTAGAGGTTAAATAGAATAAAAGAGTTATGTAACATGGTTCATTATGAGGGTGGGATCTGTGAACCTTTATCACGTTCCATTAGAAACTCAGCATGACTTACTGTAATATAATCACGTTGATCAAGTGTCATTATATTATACTAACTCATGCTTCAGTTCCCAACACTACTTCAAAAACATCCATTTTTCAAAATTTTCAGAAATTAGAAACTAAAATAGTTTCTTTTATGATGTAACACAGATAGCGTGAAGAGATAAATAATTTCGGATGATAATAGTTATGAAGATATCTTCAGAAATATCGAAGATATTTATAATGAAAGATATGATAATATCTTAGAATTTCTAATATCGAAGGATGATGAAGAATATTGTTCGTAGGGGTTTAGTATCGGGAGCAAGGTATTCGTTAATGACTTCAGCGGATACTGAATCATTTGTATTCCTTTGAAGGCAGGTTTAGTCTTTGTGATTTATCCACAACCCTCCTTCATACTTTGCTCAATCCGTTTTCCAGTTTCAAACCTTCTCTTTTTCTCAGCTTTACCACCATATTATTCTTTATCATCAAACTTTTGACTGTTAAGGTCGTTTACAGTTTTTGCTGCTTCATCAGCATTGTTCCAATTTCAGAGAACTAGTTTCATA
This sequence comes from Rutidosis leptorrhynchoides, assembly GCF_046630445.1. Lineage (NCBI taxonomy): Eukaryota > Viridiplantae > Streptophyta > Magnoliopsida > Asterales > Asteraceae > Rutidosis > Rutidosis leptorrhynchoides. The sequence goes on from NC_092333.1 coordinate 175,964,543, forward strand.
GTTTGGGGTGTTTTTCAAAAACTTCACATTCGAAGTATGTAATTCGAGGAGGTAGACGTTATATGTACACATATAACTGTTGGCGTAGACGTGCTGCAAGATTTCAAAATACTGATTGCAAATTCCCGATAGTTGGAATGGCAACTATTGTTACAAGATGTGGATGAGTACATGTTCAGATTTCAAGGTATATATAGTGATTTCCGGAGAGATTTAAATAGCAGAGTGACGGAGTCGCTGGTACATTTACTGCTAATATGATGGGATATAAAAGGTTCCCCGGTAACAACAATAGAAAGGGTAATCCTATATGTCAAGGTTTAATTAAGGCTTATCCAAATGAAGTTGACTTGCTGAAGTTGTGACAAAACTGGATACTTGAAAAGGAATTGTAAGATTATTTTCAGTAATAATAATGCCGAAGGATTTATCACAGATACGTGTTAAAGTTTTACTTAGGTTTCGAGAGCTTTCCAGATGTATGATTATAAGTACAAATCTTTCTTCTCGTAGATATCGGGTAGTTGGTTTGTCTTCTCGTTTGTTCATTAGTTGAAGTGTTTCCAATAATTTCGATGGGTTTGAACTCAAAATGTAATCATATGATGTTCTAGTACTGTTCTGAATTCAAAGCATGGTTTTCGAAGCATGGTTTTGAAAGATGTAGGAATCTAAGAGTGATGTTTTTCGTTTAATCTTGACTTGGATTCTGATCTATCGAAATCAGAATATGAAATTGAATGAAAATGGTTATTCTGCGATGAACAGATACGTATATCTATAGGTTTGAGCAGTATAGTTAATGATTGCTGAATCAGAATTGATGAATGTATAGTGTAACATATTAATGTGGAATTTATATATTTCTAGGGTATTACCTACCCGTTAAAATATTCTCATCATTAATAGTTTGTACAAAAGGACTTTCAATTACAATCTTTATGAAAATATATGTATGTATATTTCCTTCAGATGTAATATTGATTTAATGAGTTATTAAACTCATTTGATTTTCGGTTGGAACAAGAAACGAATAATCTCTTCTATATTAAAGATTACATAATCGTCGCAGGATATTTCTCCAATGAAGTTATGAATTAATACTTCATCGTTTATGGTTATTAGTATTCTTCGGTGCCTACGGTGCGTATGAGGTTGATACTCGTGGGACAGATTGTGAGGTTAAGGTTTACGGTGCGGATGTTGTTGTTGGTGGTACTGGTACTGTTGTTGGTTGTGCTGCTGGTACTGGTGGTGCTACCGGTGCTGCCTGTGATGCCTGCAAATTGTGCATCATATTCTCCAAAGCCACAACTCGAGCGCGAAGCTCGTTAACTTCTTCTATTATTCCGGGATGATTGGCGGTTGGTACGAGAGGATGAATAAAGTTTAAAATTTTGGTTATCATATAATCGTTGCGAGATATCCTGGAAATGAGGGTGAAGATAGTGTTTCGTACGGGTTCGCCGGTAAGTGCCTCAGGTTCCTCACCAAGAGGTGAATTCGGTTGGTGAAAAGGATCGCCTTCCTCTTGTCTCCATTGATTAAGTTGATTACGAACCCATCCCCAATTCATCCAGAATTGGTGATGACTGATTGATTGATTCATTCCGGTTACACTACTTTCGGAACTCAGGTGGAAATTCATATCGGAATCCGAAGAACTCGAATTACTTGTAGAATTCATCTTATACGGTTAGATAAAGAATATTCGATGTGAAATGATTTTCGGATATCGGATGATATTTTAATTACATAGAATACCTTTATATAGTACAAAGGTTCCGCAAATTACGGAGAAACTTTCGGAAACTGTCAAGTAAAGGTAACAGTAACAGATATGCTAAGATATTCATTTTGTCTATACACTAGTCATGCAATCCATGCAATAAGGTGTGTCTAGACTACAAATGATAAGTAGGTAATTTTCCACACAAGGAATGATAAGCAGGTAATTTCTAACAAAAAAAATTATAAGCAACAACTTTTATCATGCAGACATGGTCGAAGTCCAGACTCGCTAAAGTATCCTAACAATAACCGGTTAGACACACTAATGCAAATTCTGGTTCGCTAAGACCAACGCTCTGATACCAACTGTGACGATCGCTCCAAATCCATATGGACGAACACGTCAACATCTGGTCCCATTGCGAGGTATTTGACCTCTATGTGATACATTTTGTAACATTGTATTCGTTTGAAAAGGTATTTCATAAATGAATATATAAATTCCAGGTTTTTAACATCTGATGATTTCTACGTATAGACAATCACCATTTAAATGGTTTACAATAATACATCTGTTGACAATACAGTCAAAATAAGATACATGGTAATGGTTTGGTGAATGCAAGTTTCTTGTATATAGCATGTATGACTCCAAGCACATATCTTGTATCACGTATAAGCAAACAGCGGAAGACTTCTAGAATCCTGAGAATAAACATACTTCAAGTGTCAACACAAAGGTTGGTGAGTTCATAGTTTTAATATTACACATAATCTGTATATCAATGTGGATTACAAAAGTTCAGTTGTTTTATTCAAAACGTTTATCAATAGGTTTTACATAAAAGGTGGATCACAAGATTTCAGTTGTTTCATCCGAAACGTTTATCAATCGGTTCTACAAAGTTGAGCACCCTGGTAACTAAACTTTAACGTATATATAATTTGTACCCTTTGTATAATCATCTTAATAATACACGCAAACCAACGTGTACGCTTCTCAAATAGCATACGTCCGTTAAAAGGCTAGCGCTCTAGCTCGGACGGGGATGTCAAGCCCTATGGATCCATATACTACTACTCGCGCCCACCAGTTCTTATAACCGGCAGTTACTAGTTACCAAAGCTAAGGGATTTTCGGTTCAAACTCGGTGTAGAATTTAGTATGTACTTGTATCCATTGCGTTTAAAATAAAGTGCATGTATTCTCAGCCCAAAAATATAGATTGCAAAAGCAATTAAAAAGGGAGCAAATGAAACTCACACAAAATCAGTTTTAGTATTTGTATCTATTTAGTAAAACAGTTTATAAAACTGCGCATGTATTCTCAGCCCAAAAATATATATTGCAAAAGCAATTAAAATGGGAGCAATGAAACTCACGCATATAAATCTAGTATTTTCAGTATTTATAAACAGTCGCATGTATTCTCAGCCCAAAAATATATTGAGTAAAAGGGATCATATGAAACTCACGCATATAATTATTGTAAAACAGTTAATAAAGCATTTGCATGTATTCTCAGCCCAAAAATGTAAAGGGTAAAAGGGATCATATGAAACTCACGCAAAATCAGTTTTAGCATTTGTATCCATTTAGTAATACAATAAAAGCATTGCATGTATTCTCAGCCCAAAAATGTAGAGAGTAAAAGGGATCTTATGAAACTCACACAAAATCAGTTTTAGCATTTGTATCCATTTAGTAATACAATAAAAGCATTGCATGTATTCTCAGCCCAAAAATGTAGAGAGTAAAAGGGATCTCATGAAACTCACAGTTAAATATTGATATACAATATTGTAGGAAAGCACGTAGACGCATTGGAGATAATAAGTACGAGGTTTGATTCACAAAAATACCCCCGAATATTACCCATAACCTCCTTGGCAATAACCCATATTTTCCTTAGCTCTAGCTTTCTCGGAAACTCGTTTTGAAAAATTACTTGGACAGCACTCCGTCGTAATATTTTATGTACATTATTATTTTTGTATCGCAAAAATAATAACACTAATAATAAAAATAATAAGATTAATAATAATCTTATTAATAATAATAATAATAATAATAATAATAATAAAATAAATAAATACGGAGTAAAAATAATATATATGTGTGTGTGATTTATCTGGCCAAAACTCGAGAATTTATAGCACTTGGCCTGAAATTTGGAGTCATGCGACTCGCATGGAAATGGCCTTCTGGCCATGCGACTCGCATGAGGACCAGGGACAGCTCACATTGTTTTGGCTCCTAGCTTGTCGACATAATATAAAATAAATATAAATATATAAATAATTAATATAATTATTTATATATTATATTTTATTCTTGTGCATAGTAGACTAGATATTTTTGGTCCGTTGCGTCGGGCGTTTCTTCTTGACTCGGGTCCCGGTTCCGGTTTCTCGAATGTCCTTTCGTACGCTGAGAAAACTTGCATTTTACATTTCGTGACTCGTACCTTTGTTAAAATATAGCCTTAAATTATTCCTAAACTATACCACTCAAAGTATATCTTAAACTTTCGAGTATTTTGGTCATTTACTTCTATAAATCATCGTCTCGCTATTTGCTAAAATACATTTTTAAAATAGTGTTTTACTGTAGCAAAGTTACTGTAGCAGAGTCAATTTTTGCTGTAGCAATTCACTGTAGCAAAGTCAATTTCACTGTAGCAAATAGTGATTTTCGAAAACACTGTAGCATTTTGAGTAATGTGGCAATTTGAAAACACTGTAGCAAATTAGTGTTTAACTGGTTCATCTTAAACGCTTTAGTTAACTTATCTAAATATCAATTGAATCAATAAACGAATGTTACTATCGTTTATTATATATATGTATATATCTTTTTAATATACATAAATCAGTTTTTAAATACACATTGGACGTTATTTATAAATAAATTTTAATAATAAATATTTCAACTTATCATATACATTCAAATAGATATTTAAACCAATAAGTTTAATGTACGGTATCAAACAATTAATACATTGTTACCTTTTCATGTTATAGTATATATGTATCTTTTTACATATAATTGTTCGCGAATCGTCAAAAACAACCGAAGGTATTTAAATATATAAAAGTAATTCAAAAATTTTGAGATTCAGTTTTACAGACTTTGCTTATCGTGTCGGAAATGTTAATCATACAAAGATTAAGTTTAAATTTAGTCGAAATTTCTGGGTCATCACAATTGGTTAGTTTGGGCGCGGTTTGTACTTGGAGGTGCATTTGGGTCGAAATTGCACTAAGTGTCGAATTGGGTTGGTTTGTAAATCCAATCTAAGTGTGTTGTTGAATTTGTGATAATGGAATAGGTACTTTCCATTGACGAGTTACGAATTACTTGGAAGCATTCTTCAAGGCGACAAGGTGAGTGTTAATATCCTATGTGCATATGTATGTGTAGGATGGGTGCGGGTCGGGTGAAGTGGTTCTCGGTTATAGAGCTCACTTCACATATAGGTGGTTTTGATGGACTTGTGTATAGGTTCAATTGGCACGGTTGTGCGTTTTGGTTGACCACTTTTGGCGAGGTACACGCTTGTGTGTACGTTATCACACGTGGTTGTGATTTGGATGTTATAACCCCAATGGCGAAGGGTTAATATTGTTGCGAAGTGGATAACCCCGATGTGGTGGATTTTATAATCCCATGACCGTGGGTTTGAATTGGAGAAGTGGATCTCGTGTAGTTCGGATTCACGATGACGCGTGTAGTTCTGTCATCTTATTAGAAATGAATCTCGTGTAGTTCGGATTCATGGTGACTCGTGTAGTTCGGTCGTCTTATTGAGGTAGTAATCTCGTGTGGTTTCGGATTACTAAGGCTCGTGTAGTTCGGCCAACCTCGATGTTGTGAAGATAGTAATCTCGTGTGGTTTCGGATTACTAAGGCTCGTGTAGTTCGGCCAATCTTCATTGTGGTGTTTGGTATTCGGTAATGGGTTAAGGGGTTAACCTTATTTCGTTTATATATTGTTATATTTGTATATTAATGTATTATTGTGATGTAGCTAACCCTCCGGGTGTAGCTTATTGGCGTTGTTCACATCGTCGTTGGTGAACTTATATTTGTTGATGTATCTTTAGCTTGTTGCTTAGTGACTACGGTATGCTTAGTTTAGCTTGCCTAATACTTGGATGCTACGGTATGCGGTATTTGTTTATTGGTGTGGCGTGTCCATTTTATACATATATATGTATGTAGTATATTATCATTCACTAAGCGTTAGCTTACCCTCTCGTTGTTGATATTTTTATAGGTTCGCATGCTTGGCGGCTCGGGTAAGCTTGGAGATTAGAGATCTTGGCTAGGTTGCTAAGAAGATCTTGCTTTTGTATTCGATTAGGATTTGGGTAGCGTAGTCCCAAATCACCATGCTCGGTTTTGGTTGGAAACTAAACTAGTCGGGTCGTGTATGTCCGTTTGGACAATTAATTAATGTATTAAATGTTTTAAGGTTTATTAAACCTTCTATTGTATTAAAGATGTTTATGGAAACACAATTGGGGCCTAAAGTGTTATTTAAAGCGTATTAAAAGGAAAAAATTTTATGGGCCGGTTTTAATACAGGTTGGGTTATTTCAATATATAAAGTTAACATGATATTATGATAAGTATGTATCTCATTAAGTATATTAACAATGAACTACATATGTAAAAACAAGACAACTAACTTAAGGATTTCAAAACGAAACATACATGTAATGATTATCGTTGTAACAACATTTAAATGTATATATATCATATTAAGATATATTAATATATCATAATATAATGATAATATAATATAATAATTTAACATCTCATTAGATATAATAAACAATGGGTTAACAACATTAAATGAGATCGTTAACTTAAAGGTTCCAAAACAACACTTACATGTAACGACTAACGATGACTTAACGACTCAGTTAAAATGTATATACATGTAGTGTATTTAGATGTATTAATATAATTTTGGAAGACTTCAAGACATATATCAAAACACTCATACTTAACGAAAATGGTTACAGTTACATTCCCATTCTTTTTGCATCAAGAATTCTAGTCGTATTCATACCCGTATTATACACAACTTCTAGACGTACTTACTATGGGTATATACCAATAGGAACTAGCATGGGATTCCACTCTTGATTATGTCATGCATGAATAATCAATTTTAACTTCTACCATGAACTAGTCAACTAACTAGAACTCCTTTTAACCCCACTCACCACTCACCACTTACCACTCATCATTCACTCCATTTCACTTCCAATTATCTTTCTAATTCTCTCTCAACACACACACACACACACACACACACACTTATGAATGAATTTTTCCAGTAGCTAATCATCATCTTCATCAAAAATTACTTCAAGAATCAAGCTATAATCATCTTAGAAAGAACACTTCAAGAACACTTCGGAAATCCTTTCAAGTTTACTAGTTTACTTCCAAACTTTCTAATCCATTCCAAGTAATCATCTAAGATCAAGAAACCTTTTTTATTTATAGTAGGTTATCTTTCTTATTCAAGGTAATATTCATATTCAAACTTTGATTCAATTTCTATAACTATAAACTATCTTAATTCGAGTAAAAATCTTACTTGAACTTGTTTTTGTGTCATGATCCTACTTCAAGAACTTTTAAGCCATCCAAGATCCTTTGAAGCTAGATAATTTATTGTCACTTTCAGTAGGTTTACCTACTAAACTTTAGGTAGTAATGATGTTCATAACATCATTCGATTCATATATATAAAACTACCTTATTCGAAGGTTTAAACTCGTAATCACTAGAACATAGTTTAGTTAATTCTAAACTTGTTCGCAAACAAAAGTTAATCCTTCTAACTTGACTTTTAAAATCAACTAAACACAAGTTCTATATCTATATTATATTCTAACTTAATGATTTAAAACCGGAAAACACGAAAAACACCGTAAAACCGGATATACGCCGTCGTAGTAATACCGCGGGCTGTTTTGGGTTAGTTAATTAAAAACTATGATAAACTTTGATTTAAAAGTTGTTCTTCTGGAAAAATGATTTTTCTTATGAACATGAAACTATATCCAAAAATCATGGTTAAACTCAAAGTGGAAGTATGTTTTCCAAAATGGTCATCTAGACGTCGTTCTTTCGACTGAAATGACTACCTTTACAAAAATGACTTGTAACATGTATTTCTGACTATAAACTTATACTTTTTCTGTTTAGATTCATAAACTTAAGTTCAATATGAAACCATAGCAACTTGAAACACTCAAAACGGATTTAAAACGAAGAAGTTATGGGTAAAACAAGATTGGTTAATTTTTCTTGATTGTAGCTACGTAAAAATTGGTAACTAATCTATATTAATCATATCCTAGCTAACTCATATTGTATTATACATGTATTCTAATATATTATGTAATCTTGGGATATCATAGACACGAATACAATGTTTTGACATATCATATCGACCCATCTATAAATATATTTTGGAACAACCATAGACACTCTATATGCAGTAATGTTGAAGTTAGCTATACAGGGTTGAGGTTGATTCTAAAATATTATATATATACTTTTAGTTGTGATCTAGCCTGAGGCTTGTATACACGAGGTCGTGGATTGATTCGAGATAATATATATTGCTTTATTTTCTGTACATCTAACTGTGGACAACTAGTTGTAGGTTACTAACGAGGACAGCTGACTTAATAAACTTAAAACATTAAAACGTATTAAAAATGTTGTAAATATATTTTGAATATACTTTGATATATATGTACATATTTGTTATAGGTTCGTGAATCGACCAGTGGCCAAGTCTTACTTCCCGACGAAGTAAAAATCTGTGAAAGTGAGTTATAGTCCCACTTTTAAAATCTAATATTTTGGGATGAGAATACATGCAGTTTTGAAAATGATTTACAAAATAGACACAAGTATTGAAACTACATTCTATGTTGAATCGTTATACTGGATATCGCCCTTGTTGAACTTGGTAACCTAAGAATTGGTGTTTATTATAATTGCCACCAATTGACGCGAATTCTAAAGATAGATCTATGGACCATTGACAAGCCCCAGTCAGAGAATTTGAACTGCTTTAGTACTTCAATATTTATATATGGGGATATTCTAGATGCATTTGTTAATGTCGGTTACCAGGTGTTCAACCATATGAATGTTTTTTATGCAGATTGCATGTTATTGAAAGATGAAATCTTGTGGTCTATTATTACAATTTGATATATAGGTTAAACCTATAACTCACCAACATTTTTGTTGACGTTTAAAGCATGTTTATTCTCAGGTGATTATTAAGAGCTTCCGCTGTTGCATGCTAATATATGGACAAGATTTGCTGTCAGCATGCTTGTATAATATTGTTTAAAACTGCATTCGAGATTTACTTTGTTGTAACATATTAATATTGTAAACCAATATGTATTGGTAGTGTGTAAGTGTGATATTTTTAGATTATCATTTCTGATAATCTAGGTGGTGTCCTTTTAACCTTGTCGATAAAATAAAGGTTATGGTTTGTTTTAAAAACGAATGCAGTCTTTGAAAAACGTCTCATATAGAGGTCAAAACCTCGCAACGAAATCAATTAATATGGAACGTTTATAATCAATATGAACGGGACATTTCAGTTGGTATCAGAGCGTTGGTCTTAGAGAACCAGAAATTTGCATTAGTGTGTCTTATCGAGTTTGTTAGGATACATTAGTGAGTCTGGACTTCGACCGTGTTTTCTTTAAAAACGATTGCTTAACACTTTTGTTGGAAACTATATGTAATTATTATGTGATATATTAACCTCTTAATATGTTTGATATTGTGTGATAGATGTCTACCACTAGTACAAATACCATCGACTCACCTAATAGTAATGAAGAGTCGAATATACTTTGGGAAGATTCACAAATTCCCGAAGAGGAACCGGAAGAGGAGGAACCGGAAGAAGAGGAACCGGAAGAGGAGGAACCGGAAGAAGAAGAGGTTCCAGAGGAAGAAATATCAATACCTACAGTAAATCGATTAAATAAAAGAAAATCCTCAACCAACGAACCAACGTTAAAAATGGTCAATGGTGTTTCCGCCGAGGAAGCAAATTATTGGGAAGATTACCAATTTTTCAATGAATCGGATCCCGATGAGGATTCCGATGATGTTATAGAAATTACCTCGACCCAATTTAATAAAGCAAAAGAAAATAATAAGGGAAAAGGTATAAAAATAGAGAAACCTGATTCCAACCCCGATGAACTTTATATGTATCGGCAACGTCCGTATTTTCTAAATTGTAACAATAACCCGGGAACCTCTAAACCACCAGGTTTTTCTAAACCATTGTGGAAAACGATGGCTCGTATTAGAGGAACACCATATATCCCTAGAAAATTAGGAAAACGAACGAAGTCCGAAGAAGAAGAAACCAGTGATTCAGATTAGAGGGTTGTAATCATGTTGTGTATTATATGTATTGTAGTGTGCTTGTACTTTTATGTTCTATGTAAAAATTGCTTGTATTGTTTGTTAATTATCTTTTATGAATCTAATCTTTGTCTATTTTACAGTATAAAAACAAAATGGACGTTAAGGGTAGACAACCAAATATTTTAGAAGACCTACCAGAGGATATGATTGAGGAAATCTTGTCTAGAGTCGGTCAAAATTCATCAGCACATTTAGTTATGGCGAAATTAACTTGTCAAACATTTGAAAGACTTTCCAGAAATGCCTTAGTTTATAAAAGGCTTTCCTTTGATAGGTGGGGTATATTACTGATAGTGCTCCAAACGAACATATATTTAGTCGAAATATCATCCCAATATGTAAAGTTTTTAGTTTTAATTATTCTATTTTTAAGTTGTAATCGTTTAAATAAATAAATGTGAAGACAAAGCACGAAGATTAAAGAATTGAAGAAAAAGTGCCACTAAAGCCTGAAAAGTGCCACTAAAGCCATAGTGCACTCAAAAGTGCCACTAAAAGTGAGTTAAAGACTTGCGCGGATTTTGGGAGTTAAGGAAAATAATTTTTTGTGTAAATTACAAATCGCAAAACGCAAAGTACAAGATATTAAATAGTACGCAAGGACGTTCGAAAATTCGGAACCGGGACCTGAGGCAACTATCAACGCACGACGCATCGGACTAAAAATTACAACTCTACTATGCACAAGAATATAATATAATATTTAAATAATTATATAAATTATTTATATATTATATATATTTAAATAAAACGTCGACAAGCTAGAAACAAAAGAGATTGACCTGGATCCAGCTGGCCATGCGATCGCATGACCTGGAAGAAGCATTTCCATGCGATCGCATGGCTTCAATTATGAGGCCACATCTATAAAAGCCAACGAATTCGATGTATTATATATATCTTTTTCTCTTCTCTTCATCTTTAATATATATATATATATATATATATATATATATATATATATATATATATATATATATATATTATACTTATAATTTTAATTTTAAGTTTAAGTTAATAATAATAAGGTTATTTTAAGAATGTTTTACGGGTTTTAAGTCGAAATTCTGTCCGTGCAACGTTACGCGATTAATCACCACTGTAAGCTATGTTCTTCCTTTTTAAATTAATGTCTCGTAACTAAGTTATTATTATGCTTATTTGAGCCAAAGTAATCGTGATGTTAGACTAAAATATTAAGACGGGGTAATTGGGCTTTGTAACATAATTGGGGTTTGGACAAAAGAACGACATTTGTGGAAACTAGACTATGGGCTATTAATGGGCTTTATATTTGTTTCATTAAATGTTAGTTTGTTAATTTAATATAAAGATTTACAATTGGACGTACCTATAAATAACCACATACACTCGATCGGACACGATGGGCGGGATATTTATAAGTACTAATAATCGTTCATTTAACCGGACACGGGAATGGATTAATAATCAATGGACTTATTAAAACAGGGGCGAATTATATACAAGGAAAATTGGTATAATTATAGTTTAAGTCCCCAATTAGTTGGAATATTTGACTTCTGATATAAGGATAATTTGACGAGGACACTCGCACTTTATATTTATGACTGATGGACTGTTATGGACAAAAACCAGACGGACATATTGAATAATCCAGGACAAAGGACAATTAACCCATGGTAATAAACTAAAATCAACACGTCAAACATCATGATTACGGAAGTTTAAATAAGCATAATTCCTTTATTTCATATTTAATTGCACTTTTAATTATCGCACTTTAATTTACTGTCATTTGATAATGCTAAAAACAAACATATATTTCATAGCATTATCCCTCAAGAAAGACAAGCTTTTAGTTGTAATTGTTCTATTTACAAGTGATATTCGTTTAAATAATAAAATGTGAAGACAAAAGACAGATTCGATGAAATGAAGACGCAAACGACCAGAAAGCTAAAAAGTACAAAGTACAATCAAAGTGGTTCAAATTATTGATGAGAAACGTCTCAAAATTACAAGAGTACAAGACACAAAACGCAAAGTACAAGATATTAAATTATACAAAAGGACGTTCGAAAATCCAGAACCGGGACCAGAGTCAACTCTCAACGCTCGACGCAACGGACTAAAAATTACAAGTCAACTATGCACATGAATATAATATAATATATAAATAATTCTTAAAATTATATATATATATATATTATATTATATATATATATTATATTATATATATAAACCGTCGACAAACAAGAAAACAAATCTGTGTGAGCTGGAAAAGCAGGCCATGCGATCGCATGGCCTGGAAGTGCAATTTCCATGCGATCGCATGGCCCCAAATTTTGGGTCAGATCCTATAAATTTCGCAGTTTTGGTCGAACTTAAACACATCTTTTTCTTCTCTTCATCTCACACGAATATATATATATATTTATATTATAATTTTAATTTTAATTTTAATAATAATAAGGTTATGTTAGCGAATGTTGTAAGGGTGTAAGTCGAAATTCTGTCCGTGTAACGCTACGCTATTATTAATCATTGTAAGTTATGTTCAACCTTTTTAAATTAATGTCTCGTAGCTAAGTTATTATTATGCTTATATAAGCTGAAGTAATCGTGATGTTGGGATAAATATTAAAATTGGGTAATTGGGCTTTGTACCATAATTGGGGTTTGAACAAAAGAACGACACTTGTGGAAATTAGACTATGGGCTATTAATGGGCTTTATATCTGTTTAATTAAATGATAGTTGTTAATTTAATATAAAGATTTCCAATTGGACGTACCTATAAATAACCATATACACTCGATCGGATACGATGGGCGGGATATTTATAAGTACTAATAATCGTTCATTTAACCGGACACTGGAATGGATTAATAGTCTATGGACTTATTAAAACAGGGGTGAATTATATACAAGGACACTTGGTGTAATTATAGTTTAAGTCCCCAATTAGTTAGAATATTTGACTTCAGATATAAGGATAATTTGACGAGGACACTCGCACTTTATATTTATGACTGATGGACTGTTATGGACAAAAACCAGACGGACATATTGAATAATCCAGGACAAAGGACAATTAACCCATGGTAAACACGTCAAACAACATGATTACGGAAGTTTAAATAAGCATAATTCCTTTATTTCATATTTAATTGCACTTTTAATTATCGCACTTTTATTTACTGTCATTTATTTAAATGCACTTTTAATTATCGTACTTTTTAATTATCGCAATTTTATTTATCGTCATTTTATTTATCGCACTTTTATTTATCGCAATTTGCTTATCGTTATTTACTTTACGCTTTAATTTAAGTTATATTTATTTTTAATATTTTACATTAGGTTTTAACTGCGACTAAAATTTTAAAATCGACAAACCGGTCATTAAACGGTAAAAACCCTCTTTTATAATAATAATACTACATATATATTTATATACAAATATAGTTTTAAAAATATAGCGTTAAACTTGGCAAGTTCCCTGTGGACGAACCGGACTTACTAAAAACTACACTACTGTACGATTAGGTACACTGCCTATAAGTGTTGTAGCAAGGTTTAAGTATATCCACTCTATAAATAAATAAATAACTTGTGTAAAAATGTATCGTATTTAATAGTATTTTCGCAGCAAAAATTAATACTATTTCATATACCCCTCGCATAACACCATCATTTTAATTATCGTACTTTTTAATTATCGCAATTTTATTTATCGTCATTTATCGCACTTTTATTTATCGCAATTTCATTATCGTTATTTACTTTACGCTTAAAATTATGTTATATTTATTTTTAATATTTTACATTAGGTTTTAACTGCGACTAAAGTTTTAAAATCGACAAACCGGTCATTAAACGGTAAAAACCCCCTTTTATAATAATAATAATACTACTTATATTTATATTTATATTTATATTTATACAAATATAGTTTTAAAAATATAGCATTAAACTTGGCTAGTTCCCTGTGGACGAACCGGACTTACTAAAAACTACACTACTGTACGATTAGGTACACTGCCTATAAGTGTTGTAGCAAGGTTTAGGTATATCCACTCTATAAATAAATAAATAACTTGTGTAAAATTGTATCGTATTTAATAGTATTTCCTAGTAAAAATTAATAGTATTTTATACCCCTTCGCTTTAACATCAAGTATTTTTGGCGCCGCTACCGGGGAATCTGCTTAAACGCCGAAAGCGAAACGCTATATAAAAAAAAAAGATTTTTAATTTAGTTTTGTAAAAATACGTTTTAAAAATACAAAAATATAAAAAGAAAAACAAAATATATATATTTTTAAGAATTGTTCAAAATATATAAATTATAAAATATTTCTATTTTTATTTTTAGTTTGTAAAAATATAAGTTTTTATTTAATTTATATAAATATTTTATATAAATATTAAAACAGAAAATTTAAAACAGAAAAAAAAATATAAAAGTATACGGGCCACTACACTATAGCAGCCCAACTTCTGGCCTGGTTTCCTAATTCATGCGACCGCATGAATATCCTACACACAATCCATGCGATCGCATGGACTGATTTGACAGCTCCGGTACCTTAGTCAACGAATTAGGGTTACGTTTTTATTATTATTATTATTATTATTATTATTATTAATTATAATTAGGGTTAATTATTATATTATTTAGTATTAGTTTTAGTTAATTTGTATTTTTAAGTATAATTAGTTTTATTAAATATATAAACTTAATACTTTTATAAAATAAATATAAAAATAATATTTTTATAAAAATAAGTAATTTTATCACTTTTTATATCTTTTTATATTTCGTATCATTTTTATCGTTTAAGCATAATTTTATAATTTTTCGCTCGTACTTAGTTTTAAATTTAGTATTTCCCATAGTTATTTATATTTTTAGATTTTTAGGATTTGCCGTAAAATCTCTTAAGTGCTTTTTCTTTAGACTAAGATTTAGGTGCTTTAGAATTTTGCGACGCCGTTTTATAAATTTTAGTACTTTTTAAGTTATTGCCGTTTTGGATATAGAATTTCTTTTAAGCTTTAATACTTTTAGACGCAACTTTTAATTCTTAGTTTTCAGACTTTTAAGTTTTGACGCGCTAAGTTCTTTTTATTATTTTTCGATCTTTTATTTTTTGACGTTTTTTGACGCGCTCTTTTTCTTTCTTATTTCTCGACGCTCTAGTTTTTAGGACATAGAATTTTCTATTTCTTCTCTAAAATTTCAACGAAAAATTATTTTAAGCGGTTAAATTGATAGACATCCAAAATTTTCCGGTTCGTAGTAATAGTTGGATTTGTTAGTGGCGAGTTGTGGGCTTCCGATTTAAAGGGTCCTGGCTACCTGCTGCATCTATTGGCTATTCAAAACGTGGGCAAAATCAAAAAGTCTATTAATTTGATAACTTATATAATTTTTATTTTTATAACTAATAGGATATTCAGTGAATGCACCGAGCAAAATGTTCACCACCTTTCATACGTTCCCCACCTGTAACTCAATCAAGACAACTAGCCAACATTGTCGCCGTTGATTTTTCTTTAGAATCGTCATCTAGTCGACCAAGTACTCCAATTCAAATTTCCGATAATCCATTTTTTAAACCCGACCTCACAATTGAGAATCCGGATGATATTCAAGGACAATTCCAAGATCCTGAAACACTAATCATTCCTCCTGAACCACAAACCGTTAAATCAGAATCCTTTAGTGATTCAGATTCAACAAATTCAATTATGGAAGTAACGGAACCTCTAAGTATGGAAGACCGAATGAGAGCCACAAGCACTGGCCAAGGTCACCCCATTATTAAACCAGATATTAATGCACCAGATTATGAAATCAAAGGACAAATCCTAAACATGGTAACTAATCAATGCCAATATAGTGGTACGGCAAAAGAAGATCCAAACGAACATCTTCGAACCTTTAAAAGGATTTATACTCTATTCAAAATCAGAGAAGTTGAGGATGAACAGATTTATCTCATGTTGTTTCCCTAGACTTTAAAGGGAGAAGCTAAAGATTGGTTAGAATCGTTACCTGAAGGGGCGATTGATACATGGGATGTTTTAGTTGAAAAAATTCTTAAACAAATCTTTCCGGCATCTAAAGCTGTGAGACTTTAAGGAGAAATTGTTACATTCACGCAGAAGCCAAATGAAACTCTATATGAGGCGTGGACAAGATTTGAAAAATTGTTGAGAGGATGTCCTCAACACGGTTTAGATACTTATCAAATAGTACAAATATTCTATCAAGGATGCGACATCACTATACGAAAAGACATCAACATAAGAGCTGGTGGTTCCATTATGAATAAAACCGCAACTGAAGCTTACAAAATTATTGATAACACAACCTCCCACTCTCATGAGTGGCACAAAGAAAAAGATATCTTTCGTTCATCTAAAGCGGCTAGAGCCGATTCTAGCCATGACTTTGATTCCGTTTCCGCAAAAATAGATGCTTTCGAGAGACGAATGGAAAAGATGAATAAAGATATTCACTCAATACGAATCAGTTGTGAGCAATGCGGTGGACCACACTTAACGAAAGATTGTAATGTTGAACAAATGATGGAACAACGTGAGAATGTTTCCTACATGAACCAAAGGCCGGGAAATAATTATCAAAATAATTATCAACCGCCAAGGCCGAACTTTAATCGAAATCAAAACATTCTTTACAATCCAAATGGACCCAACAATAACTCGTACAACCAACAAGGTCTGAATAACCAACCAACTCAAAACAACACTTTCAATCAACAAAGACCTAGCTTGTATAAACCACCACAACAAACCGAAGAGAAAAAGCCAAATCTGGAAGAAATGATGGCAAAGCTAATGGAATCTCAAACACAATTTATTACATCTCAAACCCAAACAAATGAAAGGTTTGATCAATCATTAAGAACTCAACAAGCTTCCATTTTGAATCTAGAAAAACACGTAGGAACTCTTGCTAGCATGATGAGTGAGAGGGAACAAGGAAAACTACCGAGTAATACTGAAGTAAATCCTCAGAATGAGAATGTTAATATGGTTTCAACGAATTCTGAAAAACCAACACCAGAAGATGGGAAGGTTTTTGATGTGAGTAACAATGAAGAAGTTACAACACCACCACCACCCGAGTATGTAAAGCCAGTGGTGGCACCATACAGACCATCCATCCCATTTCTAAGAAAAGGAGTTGAGTATGAGCAAGTAATAGGTAATAAAGTTTGTGATACCTCTGGAAAGAAGAAGAAGAATAAGAAAGTGCAAGAAACAAAAATCATAAAAATAAATTCGGTGAAGACAGTTCCACCAAAACCTCCACCAAGGTTGAGTGATCCGGGTGAATTTATTGTTCCTTGTCTACTTGGTAATTGTGTCATGCATGATGCACTAGCAGATTTAGGTGCAAGTGTGAGTGTTATGCCTCTTTCATTATATAAGAGATTAGGAGTAGGTGAGTTAAGTCCAACAGAGATGAGTGTTCGACTCTTTGATCAAACCATTAGGCACCCAGTTGGAATTGCTGACAACCTACCCGTTCAAGTGGGTAATTTAACCTTTTTAGTCGAATTTATTGTTATTGACATAGAAGAGGACTCAAACATTCCTATAATTTTAGGTCGACCATTCTTAGCGTCCACCGGGGCGTTATTTGATGTAAGAAAGTTCAGAATGACACTTAGTAATGATGAAAAATCGATCACCTTTGTGAGTCGAAAGTCTAAATCTCCACCAACCAAAATCGTTGAACCAACAAAAACGATTGGTAAGAACCATGTTATTTTACCAAATCCAACGGTAGTGCTTAACAATAATAAAACGCCTAAGTGTGGGGAAAATGAAGTAACACCTAATGATGACCTAATAACAAAGAACCCCGTTGTTGATACGAAATTAAATGACCCCGTTATTAATAGTTCAATGAAGAAACTTATTAAACGAATTTGCGATGCTAGAACCAAGGGGAACTTTAAGTTATGTAACCGGCTAGTATCCAATCTATCGCCTAAAGAAAAGGTGAAACTAGTTGAATTTGTGGATGTTACATAGGAATCAGACCAATGGCTTAAAGGAAAAGTCACAGATATGCAAGTTGATTATGGTCCAAGAGAAATTGACGATGAAGTTAATCACAATTTCAAAACCACGGCTATATAAGTGTGGGGAGATTCAAATGTTCTAAAAAGAAATAATGATGTCTAGAGTTATTTATTCTGTTCTCGTGTAGTTCCAAGAATGGAATCCGATTGGTCTTTTTCGCTAGCAGACACTAAAGAACTAGTTTTCTCCCCCCATTTTGAATTTTTGTTTTATAGGTTTTGTATGAAATTAATACGCTTTTTAAATTTAAGTTTTGTGTGAATTTAAAAACAAAAATTACTTTATTTCATTAAGTTTAAAAAATGATTTCTAAAATTTATCGTAAGTTGAAGACTAGGTCATGGAACCGAAATTGCTTTACCCGAGGGCGGGGCGAAAAATTTTGTTATCATTATTTTTAATTTTATTGATCTAAAGTATACCAAAAAAATTAAAAAACCCAAAAATCTTTGCTTTTAAAACAATCGCTTTGAAAACGACAAATTTTAAATTTTGTCGAGGGACGGACTAGGTAAACGTACCGAAACTACCTAAAGTAAAAGGAAACAAAATTTTAAAAAAAATTATTCATTTAAATTGTTTTAATAAATAAAGGTTTTATAAAAAAAATATATAATAGAAATATTATGTATGTTTGTAGTTTTTTTATTTATAAAACAGGATAAAACAGCGCACTTTCAAAGACTGACATTAAGTTCAGCAAACGCTACTAATTTTGATGACAAGACGCAAAATATCAAATGTGATATAAAATAATATGTTTGCAAACTCGATATTTTTAATCACTTTTCTACACTAATCACCCTCATGAATTTATAATTATAGTCTGATTTCATGCAAATGAGGGTATTGCATGATCTCAAGTGTGGGGAAGGGTTATAAATTCTCTCGGGTTTACACTTAGTTTAATTGCCAAATTTTGTGAAAATTTGAAAAATTTTCAACTAAATGAATTCAAAATCATGTTTATACATATTTATGAACGATAAAACTAGGTGTTAATATCGAAATTATTGTTACCTCGGAGAGAACATAAACGGAGAAACAACCCAAAACGTTAGAATTCATTTAAAATAGATTAGAGGAGAATAAAAAGACAAAGAAAATAAATAAATAAAAGCTAAGTGTGGGAAGAATTTACCAAGTTATTTAAAACACATATCACATATGTTTGTACAAGATTATTACAGGTACTTTTGTTTTGGACGATTTTAATCAGTTTTACCTAATTTACTGTAATATATTTAAAAGAAAGATGGATCTGCACGATGAATCAATTCCATCATTAAAAGGAAGTAAAGTCTTCCCAAAAAGACACGCGCTTCTTGATTTTGGTCAAGAAGTTGTCGTCCAGACCAGCTGTAGGTTGACGAAAAATCTAGAAAAGTCATCTCTAAAATCAGCAGGAAATCCACGGACCTCAGCATCAAACAGGGTCGCCAAGTGGTCAAACTTATCCTAACCATAAGAGGATCTGTTTCGTAAAATGGGGAGGGCGCCGTGCAAATTAGCTTGATAAGACTAATGAATCAGACCCCCAGAAAGGATAATCTTCTTAAAGATTAAAAATCAGCTTTTAAGCCTGATATTACTCAATCCTTGAGATTGACTTTAAAGATTGAGAATTACAAACTCATGGAATTCGATGATATCTGAACTCGAGCTTGAACGAGAAAATATTTTGATCAAATTATAAACCGATTTGTTTTCTGAAAACCCATTTTCAATGCGTTCATTACTATTGAACGTAAAATCCTAGGAATTCACCTAGAATTCATTAGGTCACCTGAACCAAATCGGGTGTCAACCATAAGAACAGTGGTTGCATAGCATGGTCGAAGACAGGACCTTGTGTCAGACCAAAAAACTATAGGGTGATCTTTACTATTCCGACACGATATAGACCATAATCAAAAGCATGTCACGGGACATTACCTTAACAGTTGCTTGTTCAACGCTTTCCTTTACAATCGGACGGTAGTTTACCGAAAGGTAATATATGGAGCAAGTATACTGGACGTGTTGCTTTCCCAATACAAGGTTAGCAAGTGGGTGACACAAAACCATAAGTTTTGAGCTAAAATTTTCAAATCTGAAACCCACCAAACCCACAAAAACAATTTGCAAACACCGGTGAAGGGTTATTCCAGAAAACTTATCTAGGGTAAAAGCTAAAATGAATTTTTAAAAGATCAAATGTTTTCATAAAGATCCAATTTCCTTAAGGATCTAAATTTTTATAGTCATGTGGGACTGTAAACCACATCGTTACTATCATTGTTTATACCGCCGTATCAAAATCACTAATGTATAAAGTGTGAAGAATAAAGAAGTGATTCATGTGATTTAATTTCAAGTTCTGTATTGCTTGAGGACAAGCAACGCTCAAGTGTGGGGGTATTACTGATAGTGCTCCAAACGAACATATATTTAGTCGCAATATCATCCCAATATGTAAAGTTTTTAGTTTTAATTATTCTATTTTTAAGTTGTAATCGTTTAAATAAATAAATGTGAAGACAAAGCACGAAGATTAAAGAATTGAAGAAAAAGTGCCACTAAAGCCTGAAAAGTGCCACTAAAGCCATAGTGCACTCAAAAGTGCCACTAAAAGTGAGTTAAAGACTTGCGCGGATTTTGGAAGTTAAGGAAAATAACTTTTTGTGCAAATTACAAATCGCAAAACGCAGAGTACAAGATATTAAATAGTACGCAAGGACGTTCGAAAATTCGGAACCGGGACCTGAGGCAACTATCAACGCACGACGCATCGGACTAAAAATTACAAGTCTACTATGCACAAGAATATAATATAATATTTAAATAATTATATAAATTATTTATATATTATATATATTTAAATAAAATGTCGACAAGCTAGAAACAAAAGAGATTGACCTGGATCGAGCTGGCCATGCGATCGTATGGCTTCAATTATGAGGCCACATCTATAAAAGCCAACGAATTCGATGTATTATATATATCTTTTTCTCTTCTCTTCATCTGTAATATATATATATATATATATTTATATTTATAATTTTAATTTTAATTTTAAGTTAATAATAATAAGGTTATTTTAAGAATGTTTTACGGGTTTTAAATCGAAATTCTGTCCGTGCAACGTTACGCGATTAATCACCACTGTAAGCTATGTTCTTCCTTTTTAAATTAATGTTTCGTAACTAAGTTATTATTATGCTTATTTTAGCCAAAGTAATCGTGATGTTAGACTAAAATATTAAGACGGGGTAATTGGGCTTTGTACCATAATTGGGGTTTGGACAAAAGAACGACATTTGTGGAAACTAGACTATGGGCTATTAATGGGCTTTATATTTGTTTAATTAAATGATAGTTTGTTAATTTAATATAAAGATTTACAATTGGACGTACCTATAAATAACCACATACACTCGATCGGACATGATGGGCTGGATATTTATAAGTACTAATAATCATTCATTTAACCAGACACGGGAATGGATTAATAGTCAATGGACTTATTAAAACAGGGATGAATTATATACAAGGAAAATTGGTATAATTATAGTTTAAGTCCCCAATTAGTTGGAATATTTGACTTCGGATATAAGGATAATTTGACGAGGACACTCGCACTTTATATTTATGACTGATGGACTGTTATGGACAAAAACCAGACGGACATATTGAATAATCCAGGACAAAGGACAATTAACCCATGGTAATAAACTAAAATCAACACGTCAAACATCATGATTACGGAAGTTTAAATAAGCATAATTCCTTTATTTCATATTTAATTGCACTTTTAATTATCGCACTTTAATTTATTGTCATTTTAATTATCGTACTTTTTAATTGTCGCAATTTTATTTATCGTCATTTATCGCACTTTTATTTATCGCAATTTCATTATCGTTATTTACTTTACGCTTAAAATTATGTTATATTTATTTTTAATATTTTACATTAGGTTTTAACTGCGACTAAAGTTTTAAAATCGACAAACCGGTCATTAAACGGTAAAAACCCCCTTTTATAATAATAATACTACTTATATTTATATTTATATTTATATTTATACAAATATAGTTTTAAAAATATAGCGTTAAACTTGGCTAGTTTCCTGTGGACGAACCGGACTTACTAAAAACTACACTACTGTACGATTAGGTACACTGCCTATAAGTGTTATAGCAAGGTTTAGGTATATCCACTCTATAAATAGATAAATAACTTGTGTAAAATTGTATCGTATTTAATAGTATTTCCTAGTAAAAATTAATAGTATTTTATACCCATTCGCTTTAACATCAATCACATTGGGAAGACCGTAAGTTACGCCGTGTTTTCTTTAAAGCGTTAAATGCGGGGAACCCAAATTCAATTTTATGCTACGGGTTAAGAACCTATTTTGACTCAACATATCCCAACATAGGATTTCGCGAGTTAGAAAGAGCTTCTAACATGCAACATAAAGAAGCATGTTATGCTTACGGGTTAGTGATGTTCGCTGCTTACCAAAGTGAGAAAAAGAACATCGGATTACAACTTTTAAATAAAACCTTTCCACAAGTGATGGATTCAGTAGTTGAGGTGAGAAACAAGGTTTTTAGATTATTACGGGGCTGTTAGACATTACGAAACCCTCGTCCTTTTGACGACATTACAACATGCTGCCTAGCCAATGGTCATAACGGTTACTTTCCACAAGACCAAGGATGGGAAGTCGTCTTAGTAAAACCAGAATGCATGACTTGTTTCTGGACTTATGAATTACGTGTCTTTATTTCTTTTGTTGAACGACTTGCGTATTAACTAGAAATGCCTTTATAGCAGCCGAGTAGCAAAGTTATTATGTGCTATATTTCATCCTAAATGTATAATAGCGGTATTGTAAGTTGTAATTATTATATAAAATTTAAACGCGAAATTTTATTATAATCAATTTTTTCATATGGAATTGTAGTAGTTGAATTGTATATTAGCTACTAAGTATGAACTTAACGGGTAGGTACTACCCGAATTAAAAACTATAAAACGCTAATATGAAGAAAAAGCTTTTATAAATGAGTTCATACTATGCTACGAAATACTATTGACTTCTCTTAAAATCCTATATGATTAACTTAATTCGTTTGGCCATTTTTGAAGGAAATGGCACCGACTATTCGTCAGAATTTGAACATGAGCGAGGAAGACTTCCGTGTTTTCCTTGCTGCAAACATAGCCGCAGTGCAGGCTGTAATGCAAAATAACAAAAATAATTCTGGTTCTAGTAGTGGAACTAATCCTACAAGAAATCGTATAGGATGCTCCTACAAAGAATTCACTGCCTGCAAACCTTTGGAATTCGATGGAACCGAAGGACCAATTGGATTGAAACGGTGGACCGAGAAAGTCGAATCGGTGTTTGCCATAAGTAAGTGTACTGAAGAGGACAAAGTTAAGTACGCTACGCATACCTTCACAGGTACTGCGTTAACGTGGTGGAACACCTATCTTGAACAGGTAGGACAAAATGCTGCTTACGTACTACCATGGTCAGCATTCAAGCAACTGATGAACGAGCAGTACCGTCCTAGAAATGAAGTCAATAAGCTCAAGGTAGAGCTTAGAGAGTTACGAACACAAGGGTTCGACATTACCACATATGAACGACGATTCACAGAGTTGTGCCTATTATGTCCAGGAACGTTCGAAGATGAAGAGGAGAAGATCGACGCGTTTATAAAAGGGTTACCAGTAAGGATTCAAGAAGATGTTAGTTCACACGAGCTCGCTTCCATACAAAAGGCAAGTCGAATAGCTCATAAACTCATAAATAAGATTGAGGGAAGAATTAAAGAACAGGCGGCCAAAGAAGCCAACACGAAACAACTCAAGAGGAAGTGGGAGGAAAACGGTGACAAGAATCACCAGTACAACAACAATAACAATCATAATAACTATCCCAACAACCGCAACAATAATCGCAATAATAACCGCAATCCTAACAATAACTACAACAAACATCCCAACAACAGCAACAACAACAATAACTACAACAACCGTTCCAACAACAATAACAATCCCAACAACAACCAAATCAATAACAACAATGGCAACAACAATCAGAACAATAAATGTCTAAGGTGTGGAGGGTTTCATCCAGATAAGTTCTGTGTAGTAGTGTGTACCAAGTGTAATAGAACCGGTCATAGTGTAACGAAGTGTGATGTCTATGGACCAAAGGCATATAAAAATAACAGAACAAATAATTCCATTATTTGTTACGGATGCAGAAAGCCGGGCCATTTCAGCAAAGTATTCCCTAATCAAGGGAATAATAATGGGCAAGGCCGTTGACGAGTCTTCAACATTAATTTGGCAGAAGCGCATGAAGACCCGGAGCTTGTTACGGGTACGTTTCTTATTGACGATAAATCTGCTTATGTTTTATTTGATTCGGGTGCGGATAGAAGCTATATGAGTAGAGATTTTTGTGCTAAATTAAGTTGCCCATTGACGCCTTTGGATAGTAAATTTTTTCTCGAATTAGCAAACGGTAAACTAATTACAGCAGATAAAGTATGTCGGGATAGAGAAATTAAACTGGTTGATGAAACATTTAAAATTGATATAATACCAGTCGATTTAGGGAGTTTTGATGTAATAATTGGCATTGACTGGTTAAAAAAGGTGAGAGCAGAAGTCGTTTGTTACAAAAATGTGATTCGCATTGTGCGTGAAAAAGGAAAACCTTTAATGGTGTACGAAGAAAAGAATAACGCGAAATTAAATCTTATTAGTAGTATGAAGGCGCAAAAACTAATAAGAAAAGGTTGTTACGTCATTCTAGCACACATCGAGGAAGTTAAACCTAAAGAAAAGAATATCAGTGATGTTCCCGTCGCAAAAGAATTTCCCGATGTATTTTCGAAAGAATTACCGGGACTACATCCACATTGATCTGTTGAATTTCAAATAGATCTCGTACCAGGAGCTGCACCAATAGCTCATGCTCCATACAGACTCGAACCCAGTGAAATGAAAGAACTCCAAAGCCAACTACAAGAACTTATAGAGCGTGGTTTTATACGACCAAGTACATCACCATGGGGAGCTCCTGTTTTGTTTGTCAAGAAGAAGGATGGTACATTTAGGTTGTGTATCGACTACCGAGAGTTAAACAAACTTACCATCAAGAACCGCTACCCACTACCGAGAATCGACGACTTATTTGATCAACTACAAGGCTCATCGGTTTATTCGACGATTGATTTACGTTCTGGGTATCATCAAATGCGGGTGAAGGAGGATGATATTCTAAAGACTGCTTTTAGGACGCGTTACGGTCATTACGAGTTTATGGTTATGCCGTTTGGGTTGACTAACGCACCAGCTGTGTTCATGGACCTCATGAACCAAGTGTGTGGACCATACCTTGACAAGTTTGTCATTGTTTTCATCGATGACATAATTATTTACTCAAAGAATGACCAGGAGTACGAAGAACATTTGAGAAAAGTGTTAGAGTTGTTAAGGAAAGAAAAACTGTACGCTAAGTTTTCAAAGTGTGCATTTTGGTTGGAAGGAGTTCAATTCCTCGGTCACATAGTGAACAAAGAAGGTATTCAAGTGGATCCGGCAAAGATTGAAATCGTTAAAAAGTGGGAAACCCCGAAAACTCCGAAGCATATACGCCAATTTTTAGGACTGGCTGGTTACTACAGAAGGTTCATCCAAGATTTTTCCAAAATAGCAAAACCCTTGACTGCATTAACGCATAAAGAGAAGAAATTTGAATGGAAGGATGAGCAGGAGAAAGCGTTTCAATTGTTGAAGAAAAAGTTAACTACGGCACCTATATTGTCATTACCTGAAGGGAACGATGATTTTGTGATATATTGTGACGCCTCAAAGCAAGGTCTCGGTTGTGTATTAATGCAACGAACGAAAGTAATTGCTTATGCGTCTAGACAATTGAAGATTCACTAGCAGAATTATACGACGCATGATTTAGAATTAGGCGCAGTTGTTTTTGCATTAAAGACTTGGAGGCACTACTTATAAAGGGTCAAAAGTATTATATATATCGATCACAAAAGTCTTCAACACATATTTAATCAGAAACAACTGAACATGAGGCAGCGCAGATGGATTGAATTGTTGAATGATTACGACTTTGAGATTCGTTACCACCCGGGGAAGGAAAATGTGGTAGCCAATGCCTTGAGCAGAAAGGACAGAGAACCCATTCGAGTAAAAGCTATGAATATAATGATTCACAATAACCTTACTACTCAAATAAAGGAGGCGCAACAAGGAGTTTTAAAAGAGGGAAATTTAAAGAATGAAATACCCAAAGGATCAGAGAAGCATCTTAATATTCGAGAAGACGGAACCCGGTATAGGGCTAAAGAATTTGGGTACCAAAATTTGGAGATATGAGAGAAATGGTACTTAGAGAAGCTCATAAAACCAGATACTCAATACATCCTGGAACGGGGAAGATGTACAAGGATCTCAAGAAACATTTTTGGTGGCCGGGTATGAAAGCTGATGTTGCTAAATACGTAGGAGAATGTTTGACGTGTTCTAAGGTCAAAGCAGAGCATCAGAAACCATCAGGTCTACTTCAACAACCCGAAATCCCGAAATGGAAATGGGAAAACATTACCATGGATTTCATCACTAAATTGCCAAGGACTGCAAGTGGTTTTGATACTATTTGGGAAATAGTTGATCGTCTTACAAAATCAGCACACTTCTTGCCAATAAGAGAAGATGACAAAATGGAGAAGTTAGCACGACTGTATTTGAAAGAAGTCATCTCCAGACATGGAATACCAATCTCTATTATCTCTGATAGGGATGGCAGATTTATTTCAAGATTCTGGCAGACATTACAGCAAGCACTAGGAACTCGTCTAAACATGAGTACTGCCTATCATCCACAAACTGATGGGCAGAGCGAAAGGATGATACAAACGCTTGAAGACATGCTACGAGAATGTGTTATTGATTTCGGAAACAGTTGGGATCAACACCTTCCGATAGCAGAATTTTTCTACAACAACAGTTACCATTCAAGCATTGAGATGGCGCCATTTGAAGCACTTTATGATAGAAATTGCAGGTCTCCGATTTGTTGGAGTGAAGTGGGGGATAGACAGATTACGGGTCCGGAGATAATACAAGATACTACCGAGAAGATCATCCAAATTCAACAACGGTTGAAAACCGCCAAAAGTCGACAAAAGAGCTACGCTGACATTAAAAGAAAAGATATAGAATTTGAATTTGGAGAGATGGTCATGCTTAAAGTTGCACCTTGGAAAGGTGTTGTTCAATTTGGTAAACGAGGGAAATTAAATCCAAGGTATATTGGACCATTCAAGATTATTGATCGTGTCGGACCAGTTGCTTACCTACTTGAATTACCTCAACAACTCTCGGCTGTACATAACACTTTTCACGTCTCGAATTTGAAGAAATATTTTGCTAAAGAAGATCTCACTATTCCGTTAGACGAAATCCAAATCAACGAAAAACTTCAATTCATCGAAGAACCCGTCAAAATAATGGATCGTGAGGTTAAAAGACTTAAGCAAAATAAAATACCAATTGTTAAGGTTCGATGGAATGCTCATAGAGGACCCGAGTTCACCTGGGAACGAGATGACCAGATGAAGAAGAAATGCCCGCACTTATTTCCAGAAGATACGACAACACCTCCAACTGCTTAAAATTTCGGGACGAAATTTATTTAACGGGTAGGTACTGTAGTGACCCGAACTTTTCCATGTTTATATATATTAAATGAAATTGATTTTTACATGATTAAGTGTTTCCAACATGTTAAGAAATCAAACTTGTTAAGACTTGATTATTTGAAATGAGTTTCATATAGACAATTGACCACCCAAGTTGACCGGCGATTCACGAATGTTAAAACTTGTAAAAACTATATGATGACATATATATGTGTATATATATATATAGTTAACATGTATATATATATATATATATCTATATCTATATATATATATATATATATATATATATATATATATATATATATATATATATATATATATATATATATATATATATATATATAGTTAACATGATATTATGATAAGTATGTATCTCATTAAGTATATTAACAATGAACTACATATGTAAAAACAAGACTACTAAATTAAGGATTTCGAAACGAAACATACATGTAACGATTATCGTTGTAACAACATTTAAATGTATATATATCATATTAAGATATATTAATATATCATAATATCATGATAATATAATAATTTAACATCTCATTAGATATAATAAACAATGGGTTAACAACATTAAATGAGATCGTTAACTTAAAGGTTTCAAAACAACACTTACATGTAACGACTAACGATGACTTAACGACTCAGTTAAAATGTATATACATGTAGTGTATTTAGATGTATTAATATACTTTTGGAAGACTTCAAGACATATATCAAAACACTCATACTTAACGAAAATGGTTAAAGTTACATTTCCATTCTTTTTTAATCAAGAATTCTAGTCGTATTCATACCCATATTATACACAGCTTCTAGACGTACTTACTATGGGTATATACCAATAGGAAATAGCATGAGATTCCACTCTTGATTATTTCATGCATGACTAATCAATTTTAACTTCTACCATGAACTAGTCAACTAACTAGAACTCCTTTTAACCCCACTCACCACTCACCACTTACCACTCATCATTCACTCCATTTCTCTTCCAATTCTCTTTCTAATTCTCTCTCAACACATACACACACTTATGAACGAATTTTTCCAGTAGCTAATCATCATCTTCATCAAAAATTACTTCAAGAATCAAGCTATAATCATCTTAGGAAGAACACTTCAGAAATCCTTTCAAGTTTACTAGTTTACTTCCAAACTTTCTAATCCATTCCAAGTAATCATCTAAGATCAAGAAATCTTTGTTATTTACAGTAGGTTATCTTTCTTATTCAAGGTAATATTCATATTTAAACTTTGATTCAATTTCTATAACTATAAACTATCTTAATTCAAGTAAAAATCTTACTTGAACTTGTTTTTGTGTCATGATCCTACTTCAAGAACTTTCAAGCCATCCAAGATCCTTTGAAGCTAGATCATTTATTACCACTTCCAGTAGGTTTACCTACTAAACTTGAGTTAGTAATGATGTTCATAACATCATTCGATTCATATATATAAAACTACCTTATTCGAAGGTTTAAACTCGTAATCACTAGAACATAGTTTAGTTAATTCTAAACTTGTTCGCAAACAAAAGTTAATCCTTCTAAATTGACTTTTAAAATCAACTAAACACATGTTCTATATCTATATGATATGCTAACTTAATGATTTAAAACCGGAAAACACGAAAAACACCGTAAAACCGGATATACGCCGTCGTAGTAACACCGCGGGCTGCTTTGGGTTAGTTAATTAAAAACTATGATAAACTTTGATTTAAAAGTTGTTCTTCTGGGAAAATGATTTTTCTTATGAACATGAAACTATATCCAAAAATCATGGTTAAACTCAAAGTGGAAGTATGTTTTCCAAAATGGTCATCTTGACGTCGTTCTTTCGACTGAAATGACTACCTTTACAAAAATGACTTCTAACCTATATTTTCGACTATAAACTTATACTTTTTATATTTAAATTCATAAACTTAAGTTCAATATGAAACCATATCAACTTGAAACACTCAAAACGGATTTAAAACGAAGAAGTTATGGGTAAAACAAGATTGATTAATTTTTCTTGATTGTAGCTACGTAAAAATTGGTAACAAACCTATATTAATCATATCCTAGCTAACTCATATTGTATTATACATGTATTCTAATATATTATGTAATCTTTGTGACGACTCGGGAATTTCCGACTAAATTTAAACTTAATCTTTATATGAATTCGACACGATAAGCAAAGTCTGTAAAGTTGAATCTCAAAATTTTTGAACTGTTTCGTATATTCAATTGACCTTCAACCATTCTCGACGATTCACGAACCACTAATTGTAAATAGATACATAAATATTTAAACATATGAATATATATAATAACAATTTGAAATATAATTTGAAATATTATATGTTGTTGTTATTAAAGCTAAGTATATAAAATAAAATAAAAATACGATATTATGATAATAAATATTTAAAAACATATCTATGTATATAAATAATGTATATTAAATATATATTTTGTGATTTCGAATTTATTTCGTAAACGATGGTAACGCTCAATTGTTATTAAATGAATAGTAAATGAGTTAAGAAGGAACTAGACAAATGTTCGTGGAGATTCCTACTTAAATTTCCTAAGTATGCTTTACAATAATTTCCTCGTGAATATTGATAAGTTAATTATTTAACTTTCATATATGTAAAAGTGAAATCAGATAAAGTAAATAATTTCGATAATGGGTGTCAACAAGATAAACCCATCTGACATGATATATTAAGATAATTTCGTACGTTTAACTATTCATGGGACTTAACCCTACGAGTCATGAAGAAATTGAAACTTAAAACATGAAACCCGTGATACCTTATAGGTGATTTTACTTTCTTAAATAAAAAAAAAACATTTTATGTTATGACAATCTTTATTAAAACTTTTTAATAAATTGTTATTAATAGTAATATCCTTACTTTCTTTATTATTATTAATGTTAATGTTAATATTAATATTAGCATT
Source organism: Rutidosis leptorrhynchoides (assembly GCF_046630445.1). Taxonomy (NCBI): domain Eukaryota; kingdom Viridiplantae; phylum Streptophyta; class Magnoliopsida; order Asterales; family Asteraceae; genus Rutidosis; species Rutidosis leptorrhynchoides. The sequence continues at coordinate 175,995,613 of NC_092333.1, forward strand.
GGGATTACTAAAAATATTATTTCTAACATAATATATATATATATATATATATATATATATATATATATATATATATATATATATATATATATATATATATATATATGAAATTGAATAAATGTAACTTGTTATATCTTTTATATTACTTGTATTATTAGTTATTATCATTTAGAATCATTATAATTATTAATATAGATTATCATTATTATAAAAGTAATATAATTTATTAATATTATCATCAATAATATTATTATTAACATTATTATTAACAATTATTATTATCTTTGTTATTAAAAGTATTATTATTATTATTATGACAATTATTATTAATATTAACTGCATTATTTTTTTTTTTATTATTATTAATATATTATAAGTATTACTAATATTATTAATAATATTATTAATATTAATATTATTATTATTATTATTATTATTATTATTATTAATTACTAGTATAATTATTATTTGTAATATTATATTTATTATATTAAAAAACAGATTTATCAAATATATACGCATATGCATATATCAGATATCTCACCTCCACTTTTATTTTATATTTCTTTCTGTTCTGCTCGTGGGCTGCTGTCGACGGTTCTATACTACAAAACAAGTTTGATCATTTTTTTTGTTACTGTATTAATCATTCAAAACGCGTTTTATAGTTAACAGATTCTGCGAGTTTAAAAAAAAAGAAAGGAACACCACCTATTTCTCTGTTCGTCACACTTGAAATCAAAAGCTAGAATTCGTATCAAATTTCAAATTCTGTTAATGAGGTCTTGTTAGTAATCCTTTGTTTAATCTATTTGTAAATTATTAGCCTTCAATTCCTCTTTATCAATTCAAATTTAAGAGTCAAAGTTAATTTATCAAAAAGTCAAACGAGTGTTCATAGAGAAATTCGAGCTCCGTTTGGTGTTTCCAGTTAAATTGAAGTTTTAGAAAGTTTCTAATAACTATTGTGAACAATTTTTATTTAGTAATCATAGTCTGTAACAACCTCAAATGTCGAATTCGATTTAAAGTAATATATGTTCTTATTTTGTTATTTCAGTTTTAATTTAAATAAATTTGCTGCTGTTTTAATCAGTCAAACACTTCTAATTGTTCTGTAAAAGTTTAAATCCTAAAATTTATTTACTAAATTCGTTGTTACTTGGATTATGCTCTCTGTTCGATTTAAGAAGATGATGAATGAGGGAAAATAGATTTAAATGGGTTAAGTAAATATAGATTCTGTTATAATCAGAAAAGGAGAATGGTTCAGATGGTTAGAGTGTTCTGTGGTTAGCAAGGGGTCTCTGGTTCGATTCTGGACTGAGACATTATTTTTAGGAATCACACTTAAAGGTAGTAATTACATTTTATTTATTTATTTATTTATTTATTATTATTATTATTATTATTATTATTATTATTATTATTATTATTATTATGATTATTATTATTATTGTTATTAACATGATTATTATTATTATTATTATTATTATTATTATTATTATTATTATTATTATTATTATTATTATTATTATATTGTTATTGTTATTATATATTGTTGTTATTATGTTAAAATTTATGTTATGATTATTATTATTATTATTATCATTTTAGTTGTTATTAAGTAATATCACTAAATATTATTATTATTATTATTATTATTATTATTATTATTATTATTATTATTATTATTATTATTATTATTATTATTATTATTTTTATTATTATTATTATTATTATTATTATTATTATTATTATTATTATTATTATTATTATTATTATAATTATCATTATTATTAATAACATTGTTATTTTCGTAAATAGTGTGAATCATACCTCGTGTTAGTAGTAAAAATGCTCTCGTTTTTCTTCCCCATCTGTTCATCTTCCAGCGGCCAGAAAATTCTGGCTAACCTGCAATAATCTTGCTATCATATTGCTTTCAATCTTTACGTTACTGTACTTTAATCGCTTCGTTTTTAGATCGCCTGTTTCATTAAAATCATGCATCACATCCCTGTATCCCCTTTTACTCCAATGTCACATCATACCAAATCGAGTATGAAACCTTCATCAGTTGCAGGCAATCAAAACATCTATTATCAACCGATCAATGAAGGAATTTGGGTAAAGGTGGACCGTAACAAACATCAAGCTTCGCCCAAAAACCCTAACCCTAATCTAAACAATCTGCAAAACTACCCTAACCCTAATCTTGACAACTAGCGAAACTCCACATCCAAGCATGGTAAACGTTTTTCGATCCCTAATCTTAACACTTCAAGACTAAACTCTTCTTCCAATCTGATATACAATAATTTCAAGCATCGTGAACACTCCACCAACCTTATAAAACAATTTGGTAACCCAAGATGTAATTCGGCTTTGCCTAATATGCCCAATCCAACAGAACTGATTGATAGGCAACGTATTACCTCTTATTTATTCCACAATTTTCCTGACGATTGGAGATCCATCGACTTCTGGGACATCTTCAAAAAATACGGTAACATCCACGAGGTATATATCCCTAAGAAGACGTTAAAAAGTGGTAGAAAATTTGGATTTGTTCGTTTTCTAGACGTTCCCGAGTATCATAAAGAATCTCTCGCAAGGAGACTCAGTCTCATAGTAGCCGGTGATTTCATGCTTAAGGTCTATAAAGCTCGTGACAAGGAGGCTAATCTTCACGATGGGATTCAAAAACCCACCAAGCCATGTACTGTTTTCGACTCCAATAAAGCCTCCTTTCCTACTACTGATGGAAGGAATTTCAAGGATGCGTTTCTCAATCGTCCAGTCACTAACAACAATATTCACACGGTTAAGGTAAACTCTAATGATGAACTTATTCAAATCCTTGGACAAGCTGTTATTGCTAAAGTCAAAGACCTTGAATACCTTGAATATTTTAGTGAAATTTGTGAAAGTGAAAACCTTAGCGGCTTTACTATCAAATATTTAGGAGGCCATGACTTAATGCTTATTTTTGAGGAGTCTGACCCAGCCCTTGACCTGATAAACAATTCGGCACACCCATTATGGAACTGGTTGGAAGACATTAACCCATGGGACCCCGAGATTTATAAATCATCTGGTAGACTGCCTTATGTCAATATATTCGGGGTTCCTATTACTTGTTGGCTTGAAACCACCTTCAAAGATATTGCTTCAAATTGGGGCGAGGTTATTGAATTGATCAATTGTTCGATTACTAACGAAAACAATCAAGACCTTTCCCACAACTCGGTTATCATCAAGACTAATAACTTCTCCCCAATAAATGGCCAAACTTTAATCAACCCCGGGGACATCAACCAATCCATAGCTTATATCACCGAGGTCCAAAACTTCTCTATGTTTAATTTATACGGTGATATTGATAATTCTTCCAACTGGGATGATGACGTTCTTTCGGATTATCAAATCTCAGACGAAGAATCTCATTTAGATTGTGAAAATCTTGTCGAAGGAAACGATGAATTAAAAAATGGTACAAATCATCACAATTTCGAACAACCTCATATAGACACCCCACCCGAAAACCATACCGCAACTAACCCCTCCAAACGTATGGAAACAACACAACTACAATCCCCTAATGTATCGACCTCAATCAATTGTTATGACACCCCAAACTTAAAATCACAAACTCCTCCAGTGTCCGAAACCAACCCCAACACCTCCTGTACTATTCGAAACCCAGGTCCACTAAATGTTGACGAGTCTGATGGACCACCCCCTATCCCCAACTTCACGGTCCATGAGCCCTATAGTACTAGCCCAAGCCCAACAAACCTTGATTCAACTATCCCATGCTCTCGGCCCACTCCTGTCACCCATGACCCAACCTTAACAACCCAAGATGAATCTGATTCGGTAAGGCCCACTAACTTAAATACCAACATGGGTAATATCAATTCTGTTATACCAGACCATATCCCAAATCCCCTTGACCTGAACATCACCACTGACGTACCTACTGACCAAGCTCCATATATCCATCCTAATGTTGATACCCCTACGCCTTATACTTCCCCTCAACCAAACTCCCCTCTGAACTTTATGCCTGCTCCTAACAACACACAACCTACCAATTCTAACCCCTTTGACCTCAACGCTTTACTATTTTCCGGCAATATCAAAGTTAAAAAGAAAAAGCACAACAATCCCGTCGATAAAACCATTCCTACCCCTAAAATCACAACACAAACCTTCAAAAGGGTTAGTAGGGACGACATCCCTAAATCAACTCCCGTCATCCCATAAAACCCGGACAAAAAAAGACCAAGATCCAATATTATGTATATCAAACACCTTGCGAGAAGCGGCCAAAAACTTAGAATTTCTCATTTGGCTAAACGAAACAAATCTTCATCTTTGGTTGGCGGAAACGTTCCTTGTAACTCTAGAGGAACTCATAATGATGCGGTTCGTACCAAGATTAATAATAAAGCAGGCCCATCCACTAGTAACAGCATAAACACGAATGAGTTCGGGAAAAGTATCAGGATCCATAGTAACTTCCAATGATCCACTCCTTGTTGCATCATTTATCTGTAAGTTCTTCTTTTTAATGTGTACGATTTCTTTAAATATTCAGGGTATTGGGCAAACGAGTAAAATAAGTTGGCTTAAACGTATTTGCAATAAAGAAAAACCTACTGTTTTAGGTCTTCAAGAAACTAAATGCGGTCAAACACGTGATGATATCATAGAATCCTTCTGGGGTAACTCCGACTTTAAATTCGTCCAAAAGGACTCGATTAGTGCTTCCGGTGGTATCCTAACGATTTGGGATACCAACAATTTTTCTTTCAATCTTGCCATAGAGGGTGAATTCTTCCTTGCAATCTGCGGAACATGGGCGGGATACGATTCTGAAATTGCACTTATCAATGTCTACGACCCTCATTCTAGCTAGAAAAACGTAGGTTCTGGAACGAATTATCATCCTTAATCAATTCCCTTAGCATTCCACACATCATTTTTGGTGACTTCAATGAAGTTAGAAATAAATCGGAACGTATGAATTCGAAATATAAACAGTTATGGGCTGATAATTTTAATAATTTCATAAACAACTCGGGCTTATTTGATCTACCACTTGGCAGTAAAATGTTTACTAGGATTTGCGAAAAACAATGAAATTTAGTAAACTAGATAGATTCCTCCTCTCCGATAGCATTTTTTTAATCTGGCTGAACATTTCTTCCAAAACTCTCGATCGCGATCTCTCGGATCATTGTCCTATTATCCTAAAAAATAACTTTCTCGACTCCGGCCCTAAACCAATACGTGTGTTTGATACATGGCTGGAACTCAAAGATGCCGACACCGTCATTAAAAGGGCTTGGATGATCCCGATCATTGGTAATAGACCCAACTGTATCTTCCGTAATAAACTTAAGAACGTTAAAATGGAACTTAAAAAACTTAGTAACCAACTTGATAATATTGATTCACAAATCCGAGATCACCTATCTGAATGTAATAATTGGGAACACATCGCTGAAAACAAACCTCTTTTTGAATCGGAAAAACAACAATGGGTTGAAGCTAAAATGCAACACATCATTAAAGAAAAAAAGAAAACAAACATGCTTAAACAAAAGTCAAGAATAAAGTGGGCACTCGAGGGCGACGAAAACTATAAATACTTCCACAATTTTATTAAAAGAAGGACAAGCAAAAATAACATTCATGGTTAGTCAATAAATGGTACATGGTCCGAAGACCCTAACTTAATCAAACAAGAAGCATATTCTCACTTTAATAACATCTTTAAATCCAAACATCTCAGTGACGGGTGTAGTTTCGATAACGTACCACATATCGAATGCATCTCTCCTGTAGATAATCTTCTCCTTGAAGCTGAATTCAGCGAAAACGAGATATGGGAATCCCTATGCAGTTGTGACAGTTCCAAAGCACCTGGTCCAGACGGGTTCAACATGAAATTCTTTAAAAATTATTGGGACTTGATCAAAGGCGATCTCATTAAATCACTCGAATGGTTCTGGACTAACTCGAAAATCTCCAAAGGGTGTAACGCTTATTTCTTCACCTTAATACCGAAAAAGCCTAACCCCGTCGATCTAAACGATTATCGACCAATTTGCTTAATAGGTAGTTATTACAAAATCCTCACCAAAATTCTCTCCAACCGTCTTGCTAATGTCATCCATAAAGTTATAGGTTCCGAACAAACCGCATTTCTTAAAGGCCGCAACATCCTTGACAGTGTTCTAATTGCAAACGAAATTATTGATGAATTAAAATGCAAAAAACGGAAAGGACTAATCTTCAAAGTTGATTTCGAAAAGGCTTTTGACTGCATCGAATGGGATTTCCTATTTAATACCATGCAATTCATGGGCTTTGGCTCAAAATGGATTAGCTTTATTCGAGCATGTCTTTCCTCTTCATCCATATCTATATTGATCAATGGCTCACCCACCAAAGAATTCTCCCTCGAAAGGGGAATCCGCCAAGGTGATCCCATATCGTCGTTCCTCTTCATCATCGTAGCCGAAGGCCTTAATATTCTTACCAAAAGAGCATTGGCCAATGGTCAATTACAAGGTCAAAAAGTCGGTCACGACAACCTCGTTGTCACTCATCTCCAATATGCGGACGATACTATCTTTTTCAGAGAATGGAACAAAAGAAATGAAAAATATATCTCAAAACTCTTAAAATGTTTCGAAAATATTTCCGATCTTAAAGTCAATTTCTGCAAAAGCAAGCTATACGGTATTGGTACATCCATCAGTGAAACTAACCATATGGCCAACTACATAAACTGCTCCGCAGGATCTACCCCGTTTACTTATCTCGGTCTCCCCATCGGCGTTCCCACATCTCACTCCTCATCTTGGCAACCGATCATTGAGAAGTTCGACAAAAGACTCTCGGATTGGGCCGCCAAATCTATTTCTTTCGGTGGACGCCTTACGATCATTAAATCCATACTTACTAGTATTCCACTATACTACTTCTCACTATTTCACGCACCACCCGCAATCCTTAAGGTTCTAGAATCTAGAAGACGGAGATTTTTCTGGGGGGGTTCTTCTAATGAAAATAAAATTAACTAGATCAAATGGAATCAAATCATCTTGCCATACGAAAATGGTGGTCTAAACATAGGGTCCCTTTTTGCAAAAAACATATCCCTACTGTGTAAATGGTGGTGGAGATTTAAAAATGAAAATAACGCTTTATGGGTTAAAATAATCAAAAGCATTTATGGGCCAGGGGGGGGGGGGGTTGGATACTAACGTTTTATGCAGGAACATTTCAGGTCGCACCATATGGAAAGAGATTATTAAAGCCGGAAAAGCTGCTGACAACTTAGGCTCCTCCTTCTCATCTTCCATCTCAAAGTCTATCGGCAATGGCACTACTATCAGTTTTTAGCATGACACATGGATTGGTTCTGATAGTCTCAAATCACTCTTTCTTCGAATTTTCATGTTAGACCCCCAAAAGGACGCAACGGTTGCTGACAGAATCTCGATCATCAACTACACATCGGTTGGAAATTGGAACTGGACCCGGTCACCGAGTGGTCGAACATTAGATGACCTTAGGGAACTTAACAATCTAATCTCAACCGTCAGTCTATCCGCCCATCCAGATTCATGGAAATTCACTCTCGATCCTTCTGACATTTTCACAACTTCAACTATGTCAAAGTTGATCAACTCACTAAAATATGACATCCACTCAAAAAACTTATCACTCCCTCGTAACAAATTCGTCCCTCAAAAGATATTTATATTCTCATGGAGAGTCATTCAACAAAAAATCCCGGTAAGATTCGAACTCGACAAAAAAGGAATTGACCTACACACCATTTTATGCCCATTATGTGATCAACATATCGAAACTATTGAACAAGTGTTGATAAATTGCCATAAAGCGAATTCTATCTGGTCTCATTTGTTAGTTTGGTGGAATCAAAATAACACATTAATATCCAATATCAATGATGCTATCATCCATGACCAAGGTTTCTCGTGCAACTCCATAGGATTATCCTTATGGCAAGCTACTAAATGGATTACTTGCTACATCATTTGGAAACATAGGAACCTAAAAGTCTTCACAAATAGAGAATAGAACCCTTTCATGATTATCTCCGAAATCCAATCGCAATGCTATAGTTGGATCTCAAGCCGATCACGGGAAAAATTCCCAATTGAATGGCATCAATGGCTCATCAACCCCTCTTCTTATACAGCTCCGTTTTTAAACCGCACGGGCATCGGTTAACAAGACAGTTAGAAAATTCGGGTAGTGTTCGTAGTTTCTAATTGGCTTACGAGGGTAGATTAAAAGGGTAGGTTTTTGGCAACTTTGTAGCCGCTTCGATCGGCACTATTTCCTACTCCTTCCCTGCTTGTTCCTACAAGTTCGTTCCTTCATAAGTTTTGATTAGTCTATGATGCTCCCGATTTATCTCCAATAGTTTTTAGACTCCATATTCTGAATCATGATACTGTGTATACAAATTGTATAGTTGAGTGTAGGGACTTGTAACGATATCTTCGGTTTATAATATTAATAATACTTGTTGCTTTTCAAAAAAAAAATCGAAAATATTAATAGTAGTGTCTTTTTATAGATAATAAATTTTTAATATTAACATATGTATTATTATTGTATTATCACGAATATTATTATTATGTAATTTCTAAGACTAGTATCATAACTATTATTAAGAGTAAAATTAATATTTTTACAAGTATTATTATTAATATCACTATTTTTATCATTAATAGAGTTATTATTAACATTATTAACATTATTACCTTTATTAGTTATATTAAATATTATCAATATTAACATTTTTACATGACAAATATTATTTAAGTATTATTATAATTACTAATTTCAACAGACAAAGGTTATATATACAAAAATATATTTAATATATATAACCTAACTATATCAATAATTGTATATATATATAAAAGGAAAATATATATATAATGAAACTTATTGATTTATTATATATAAAATTACATCACTAATAATAACAATATATATATATATATATATATATATATATATATATATATATATATATATATATATTTGTTCGATTACAATTATGTGTGTTAATATATATACAAATGATATAGGTTCGTGAATCCGAGGCCAACCCTGCATTGTTTAGTATTGTCGTATGAATATTTTTACTACAAAATATTGTAGGGTGAGTTTCATTTGCCTTTTTACCCTTTATATTTTTGGGCTGAGAATACATGCGAAATCTTTATAAATGTTTTACGAAATAGACACAAGTAATCGAAACTACATTATATGGTTGAATGATCGAAGCTGAATATGCCCCTTTTAGCTTGGTATCCTAAGAATTAGGGAACAGACCCCCTAATTGACGCGAATCCTAAAGATAGATCTATCGGGCCCAACAAGCCCTATTCTAGAATTTGGAATGCTTTAGTACTTTGAAATTATCATGTCCGATGGGTGTCCCGGAATGATGGGGATATTCTATATGCATCTTGTTAATGTCGATTACCAGGTGTTCAATCCATATGAATGATTTTTGTCTCTATGCATGGGACGTATACTGAAATATGAAATCTTGTGGTCTATTAAAATTATGAAATGATTATTATGATAAACTAATGAACTCACCAACCTTTTGGTTGACACTTGAAAGCATGTTTATTCTCAGGTATGAAAGAAATCTTCCGCTGTGCATTTGCTCATTTTAGAGATATTACTTGGAGTCATTCATGACATATTTCAAAGACGTTGCATTCGAGTCGTTAAGTTCATCAAGATTATTATTAAGTCATTCATAGTTTGGATATATTATGAAAGGATATGTATATCTGTCAACTTTCGATGTAATGGATGTTTGTATTTTAAAAACGAATACAATGTTTGTAAAATGTATCATATAGAGGTCAAATACCTCGCGATGTAATCATATGTTCTTGTATTCGTCCTTATGTATTAGGACGGGTCGCTTCATGTGGTATCAGAGTGGTGGTCTTAGCGAACCAGGTCTTGCATTAGTGTGTCTAATTGATAGTTGTTTAGATGCATTAGTGAGTCTGGACTTCGACCGTGTCTGCATGTCAAAAGTTTTGCTTATCATTTCTTGTCAGAAATTACCTGCTTATCATTCTTAATCTAGACACGTTTTACTGCATTGACTGCATGAATAGTGTATAGACAAAATTTATATCTTAGCGTATCTGATAATTCATATCTTAACGTATCTATTACTATAGACTTTGCTTGACAGCTTCCGTAGATTCCTCCGTAACTTATGGGATTTTAGTATTATATATGCATATGTAAATTATGTATTGTAGGGTACTAATCTACATCCTAAAATCTATTTCTTAACGAAAATCCTTCATCTGATCGTATGAGATGAATCCCTCAACCAGTTCGAGTCCCTCAGATTTCGATAGCTATTCCGATAGTTATTCCGACAGCTATTCTGACATGGATATTCACCTAAGCTCCGAAAGCGGTGTCACCAGAATGAATCAATCAATCAACCATCTCCAATTCATCTGATGGGTTCGTAGTCTACTTAATCATTGGAGACAAGAAGAAGCGATCCCTTTCATCCACCATATTGTCCGCTGGGCGAAGAACTTGAAGCATTCACCGGCGAACCAATCCGAAACACCATTTTCAGCCTCATTTCTAGGGTAGCTCGACACGATTATATTCTATCTAAAATCCTAAACCTTATTCATTCGCTCGTTCCAATCGACAAACATCCCAGAATAATAGAAGAAGTCAACGAATTTCGCGCTCGGGTAGTGACTTTGGAGAATATGATGCAAAATTTACCAGCTTCAGCAACATCACCAGCACCAACATCAATACCAGTACCATCAACAACCCAAGTTCAACATCACACACCTTAACATCTCATTATGTACCTCGAGCATAATCATCAATTTGTGAATCGTTCTACATCAATTATCTTCGTTCGACATGGCGATTATGTAATCTCTAATGTTTTAGAGATTATATATTCTTGTTCTAACGGTAAACCAAATGAGATTGATAGCATATTAACTCATTAAATCCATGATTACATCTGAAGAAAATATATATGTATATATATTTTTTTATAAAGATTGTAATTAAAAACTCTTTCGTACAAACTGTTAATGGTGAAAATATTTTAACGGGTAGGTAATACCTGAGGAATATATAGATTTCACATTAATAAGTACACTGTACATTCTTTCAAATCTAATTCAACAATCATTTACTATCCTATTTACAACCACCGATATACGTATCTGTTCACCGCAAAATAACCATTTTCATTCAATTTCATATTTGGATTTTGATCTATCAGAATCCAAAAAGTGGCATAATGAAGAAAACATTGGACAAAAATAAAATTTGTTAGAAACAAACAAATTAACCATGAGAAATTTTTGTTAAGAATCCACGCTAACAAAATTCTAGCTAACTGTTCCTAGCTAACTGTTAATTCCTTATTACATTTTATTATCGTAATTTATTTATCGCAGTTTATTTATCGCAATATATATTCTCGCAATTTTAATTATCGTCATTTAATTTCTGTTATTTATTTTACGCACTTTATTTATCGTCATTTAAATACTGTTATTTACGCATTTTAAATATCGGGACACGTATACAATGTTTTGACATATTATATCGACGCATCTATATATATTATTTGGAATAACCATAGACACTCTATATGCAGTAATGATCGAGTTAGCTATACAGGGTTGAGGTTGATTCTATAATAATATATATACTTTGAGTTGTGATCGAGTCTGAGACATGTACACGGGTCACGATACGTATTAATTAATTCAAATATTATATATTAAACTATATATGAATTATTGGACTGTTAACTGTGGACTATCGATTGTGGACTAATAATATTGGACAATTAAAATGAATTAAAATATTGATTATAACATATGAAACTAAACATTTCTTCAAGTTTGCCACTTGATTTCATCCTAAACCTCATTTGTATCTTGACGATTCCAAACTGCGTTCAAACCTTTCATGATTCTTGAAAACACCTCAATCGAAAGGATGAACCAACCGCACTTTACCTAAGGAAGAAAAGATTGATACATATAGTTATGCACCTGAAAAACTCTCGAAAACTGAGTAAACGTTTAACACGTAGCTGTGCAAATTCCTTTAACGTTGTTATTATCGAAAATAACTTTGCAATCTCTTTCCAAATTAGCAAATTTTGTCACAGCTCCAGCAAGTCAACTTCGACTTTCATTCGGATTAGCCTTATTATAGCCTTGATATATAAGTCTGCCTTTCGTCATCATTGTCGGGGAACCTTTTATATTCCACCACATTAGCAGTAAACTTACCAGCAACTTCATTACTCATTAACTTAAGTCACTCCGAAGAACTATTATATTCGTTCATTAAAACCCTATCATATACTCATCCGCATTTTGTAACGATAATTGCCGTACCAGTTACCGCGAATCAGCAATCAGTGTTTAGAAATCTCGTAGCATGTCTACATCAACAGTTATATGTATACATATAACATTTACCTCTTAGAATTATGATCTTCCATTCTGAAAATTCTGAAAAGCACCCAGCCTACGAATCAATACATTGAACTTTGAAAAATCTGATGAAACAGTGAAAACTGAAGACTGCCTTAACAGTCAAAAGTTTAATGATAAAGAATGGAGTGTTGGTAACACTCAATGGAAAATTTGTACTGGAAAAATGGATGGAGCAAACTATAAAGGAGACTCTGAACAAATCACAAGGACTAAACTTGTACATAAAGAATCCTGATGATTCTAATTCTGATGAAATCTTTAGTGAATATCTTGCTCCTTAATCACTCTAAATCATTGTGAATGAATTTCTTCATCACAATTTGATTCTAAAATCCTAAGATATTATCGTATCTTTCATTATGAATATCCTCAATATTTCTGAAGATATCTTCATAAATATTCTCGTCCGATATTAATTATCTCTCCGCACTATCTGTGATATATCATAAAGGAAACTATTTTAGTTTCTAAATTCTGAAAAATTCGAATTTAAATTTTGAATGATTTTGAAGTAGTGTTGGAAATTGATGCATGAGTTAGTATAATATAATGACACTTAATCAACGTTATTATATTACAGTAAGTCATGCTGAGTTTCTAATGGAACGTGATGATTCACAGACTATAACGTCATCATGTGCCATGTTACACAACTCTTACTTTCTATCTAATCTCCAAACATATCAAGAACATATTTTTCTGAAAATTCTATCTTTTCCCTTGAATTCCGGAATTCAACCAAGACAACGTCAAAAGTTAAGACGCACCTTATTTTCTAAATTCAACCATGACTAGTTAAAAGTTATGATGAAACTTGTCTTTCTCATTTCACTCTTTTGTGATAGCTTCATTCGTACTCTTCGAATAATCGAATTATTTCATCCTTATTACTCAATGATGATAAAACTCTATTTATCAACTTATATTCATCGTGAAAACATTTTTATTATTAGCCATGACCACCTCACTTAAATTTCGGGACGAAATTTCTTTAACGGGTAGGTACTGTGACTACTCGGGAATTTCTGACTAAATTTAAACTTAATCTTTATATGAATTCGACACGATAAGCAAAGTCTGTAAAGTTGAATCTCAAAATTTTTGAACTATTTCGTATATTTAATTGACCTTCGACCATTCTCGACGATTCACGAACCACTAATTGTAAATAGATACATAAATATTTAAACATATGAATATGAATATATATAATAACAATTTGAAATATAATTTGAAATATTATATGTTGTTGTTATTAAAGCTAATTATATAAAATAAAATAAAAATACGATATTATGATAATAAATATTTAAAAACATATCTATGTGTATAAATAATGTATATTAAAAATATATATTTTGTGATTTTGAATTTATTTCGTAAACGATGGTAAAGCTCAATTGTTATTAAATGAATAGTAAATGAGTTAAGAAGGAACTAGACAAATGTTCGTGAAGATTCCTACTTAAATTTCCTAAGTATGCTTTACAATAATTTCCTCGTGAATATTGATAAGTTAATTATTTAACTTTCATATATGTAAAAGTGAAATCAGATAAAGTAAATAATTTCGATAATGGGTGTCAACAAGATAAACCCATTTGACATGATACATTAAGATAATTTCGTACGTTTAACTATTCATGGGACTTAACCCTACGAGTCATGAAGAAATTGAAACTTAAAAACATGAAACCCGTGATACCTTATAGGTGATTTTACTTTCTTAAATAAAAAAAAAGTTTTATGTTATGACAATCTTTATTAAAACTTTTTAATAAAATGATTTTGAATAAATTGTTATTAATAGTAATATCATTACTTTCTTTATTATTATTAATGTTAATGTTAATATTAATATTAGCATTGGGATTACTAAAATTATTTTCTAACATAATATATATATATATATATATATATATATATATATATATATATATATATATATATATATATATATATATATATATATATATATATATATATATATATATATATATATATATATATATATATATATATATATATATATATATATATATATATATATATATATATATATATATATATGCATATGAAATTGAATAAATGTAACTTGTTATATCTTTTATATTACTTGTATTATTAGTTATTATCATTTAGAATCATTATAATTATTAATATAGATTATCATTATTATAAAAGTAATATAATTTATTAATATTATCATCAATAATATTGTTATTAACATTATTATTAACAATTATTATTATCTTTGTTATTAAAAGTATTATTATTATTATGACAATTATTATTAATATTAACTGCATTATTATTTTTTATTATTATTATTAATATATTATAAGTATTACTAATATTATTAATAATATTATTAATATTAATATTAATATTATTATTATTAATTACTAGTATAATTATTATTTGTAATATTATATTTATTATATAAAAAAAATAGATTTATCAAATATATACGCATATGCATATATCAGATATCTCACCTCCATTTTTATTTTATATTTCTTTCTATTCTGCTCGTGGGCGGCTGTCGACGGTTCTATACTACAAAACAAGTTTGATCATTTTTTTTGTTACTGTATTAATCATTCAAAACGCGTTTTATAGTTAACAGATTCTGCGAGTTTTAAAAAAAAAATAGAAAGGAACACCACCTATTTCTCTGTTCGTCACACTTGAAATCAAAAGCTAGAATTCGTATCAAATTTCAAATTCTGTTAATGAGGTCTTGTTAGTAATCCTTTGTTTAATCTATCTGTAAATTATTAGCCTTCAATTCCTCTTTATCAATTCAAATTTAAGAGTCAAAGTTAATTTATCAAAAAGTCAAACGAGTGTTCATAGAGAAATTCGAGCTCCGTTTGGTGTTTCCAGTTAAATTGAAGTTTTAGAAAGTTTCTAATAACTATTGTGAACAATTTTTATTTAGTAATCATAGTCTGTAACTACCTCAAATGTCGAATTCGATTTAAAGTAATATATGTTCTTATTTTGTTATTTCAGTTTTAATTTAAATAAATTTTCTACTATTTTAATCAGTCAAACACTTCTAATTGTTCTGTATAAAGTTTAAATCCTAAAATTTATTTACTAAATTCGTTGTTACTTGGATTATGCTCTCTGTTCGATTTAAGAAGATGATGAATGAGGGAAAACAAATTTAAATGGGTTAAGTAAATATAGATTCTGTTATAATCAGAAAAGGAGAATGGTTCAGACGGTTAGAGTGTTGTGTGGTTAGCAAGGGATCTCTGGTTCAATTCTGGACTGAGACATTATTTTTAGGAATCACACTTAAAGGTAGTAATTACATTTTATTTATTTTTTATTATTATTATTATTATTATTATTATTATTATTATTATTATTATTATTATTATTATGATTATGATTATTATTATTATTATTATTGTTATTAACATGATTATTATTATTATTATTATTGTTATTGATATTATAAATTGTTGTTATTATGTTAAAATTTATGTTATGATTATTATTATTATTATTATCATTTTAGTTGTTATTAAGTAATATCACTAAATATTATTATTATTATTATTATTATTATTATTATTATTATTATTATTATTATTATTATTATTAACATTATTATTTTCGTAAATATTAATAGTAGTGTCTTTTTATAGATAATAAAATTGTGAATATTAACATATGTATTATTATTGTATTATCAAGAATATTATTATTATGTAATTTCTAAGACTAGTATCATAACTACTATTAAGAGTAAAATTAATATTTTTACAAGTATTATTATTAATATCACTATTTTTATCATTAATAGAGTTATTATTAACATTATTACCTTTATTAGTTATATTAAATATTATCAATATTAACATTTTTACATGACAAATATTATTTAAGTATTATTATAATTAATAATTTCAACAGACAAAGGTTATATATACAAAAATATATTTAATATATATATATATATATATATATATATATATATATATATATATATATATATAACCTAACTATATCAATAATTGTATATATATATACAAAAGGAAAATATATATATAATGAAACTTATTAATTTATTATATATAAAATTACATCACTAATAATAACAATATATATATATATATATATATATATATATATATATATATATATATATATATTTGTTCGATTACAATTATGTGTGTTAATATATATACAAATGATATAGGTTCGTGAATCTGAGGCCAACCCTGCATTGTTCAGTATTGTCGTATGAATATTTTTACTACAAAATATTGTAGGGTGAGTTTCATTTGCCTTTTTACCCTTTATATTTTTGGGCTGAGAATACATGCGAAATCTTTATAAATGTTTTATGAAATAGACACAAGTAATCGAAACTACATTATATGGTTGAATGATCGAAGCCGAATATGCCCCTTTTGAAATGTCCCGTTCATATTGATTATAAACGTTCCATATTAATTGATTTCGTCGCAAGGTTTTGACCTCTATATGAGACGTTTTTCAAAGACTGCATTCATTTTTAAAACAATCATAACCTTTATTTTATCGATAAAGGTTTAAAAGCATTACGTAGATTATCAAATAATGATAATTTAAAATATACCGTTTACACACGACCATTACATAATAGTTTACAATAAGAATATATTACATCAAAAATAATTTTCTTGAATGCAGTTTTTACATAATATCATACAAGCATGGACTCCAAATCTTGTCCTTATTTTAGTATGCAACAGCGGAAGCTCTTAATAATCACCTGAGAATAAACATGCTTAAAACGTCAACAAAAATGTTGGTGAGTTATAGGTTTAACCTATATATTATCAAATCATAATAATAGACCACAAGATTTCATATTTCAATATACATCCCATACATAGAGATAAAAATCATTCATATGGTGAACACCTGGTAACCGAAATTAATAAGATGCATATATAAGAATATCCCCATCATTCCGGGACACCCTTCGGATATGATATAAATTTCGAAGTACTAAAGCATCCGGTACTTTGGATGGGGTTTGTTAGGCCCAATAGATCTATCTTTAGGATTCGCGTCAATTAGGGTGTCTGTTCCCTAATTCTTAGATTACCAGACTTAATTAAAAGGGGCATATTCGATTTCGATAATTCAACCATAGAATGTAGTTTCACGTACTTGTGTCTATTTTGTAAATCATTTATAAAACCTGCATGTATTCTCATCCCAAAAATATTAGATTTTAAAAGTGGGACTATAACTCACTTTCACATATTTTTACTTTATCGGGAAGTAAGACTTGGTCACTGGTCGATTCACGAACCTATAAAAATATGTACATATATATCAAAGTATATTCAAAATATATTTACAACACTTTTAATACATTTTGATGTTTTAAGTTTATTAAGTCAGCTGTCCTCGTTAGTAACCTATAACTAGTTGTCCAACGTTAGATGTACAGAAAAAAATTGATATATATTATCTTGAATCAATCCACGACCCAGTGTATACACGTCTCAGGCTAGATCACAACTCAAAGTATATATATTTTTTGGAATCAACCTCAACCTTGTATGCTAACTCCCACATTACTGCATATAGAGTATCTATGGTTGTTCCAAATAATATATACACATGGGTCGATATGATATGCTAAAATATTTACATATGTGTCTATGGTATCCCAAGATTACATAATATATTAGAATACATGTATAATACAATATAAGTTAGCTAGGATATGATTAATATAGATTTGTTACCAATTTTCACGTTGCTACAACAAGAAAAATTATCCAATCTTGTTTTACCCATAACTTCTTCATTTTAAATCCGTTTTGAGTGAATCAAATTGCTATGGTTTCATATTGAACTCTATTTTATGAATCTAAATAGAAAAAGTATAGGTTTATAGTCGGAAATATAAGTTACAAGTCGTTTTTGTAAAGGTAGTCATTTCAGTCGAAAGAACGACGTCTAGATGACCATTTTAGAAAACAAACTTCCACTTTGAGTTTAACCATGATTTTTGGATATAGTTTCATGTTCATAAGAAAAATCATTTTCCCATAATAACAACTTTTAAATCAAAGTTTATCATAGTTTTTAATTAACTAACCCAAAACAGCCCGCGGTGTTACTACGACGGCGTATGTCCGGTTTTACAGTGTTCTTCGTGTTTCCAGGTTTTAAATCATTAAGTTAGCATATCATATAGATATAGAACATGTGTTTAGTTGATTTTAAAAGTCAAGTTAGAAGGATTAACTTTTGTTTGCGAACAAGTTTAGAATTAACTAAACTATGTTCTAGTGATTACAAGTTTAAACCTTCGAATAAGATAGCTTTATATTTATGAATCGAATGATGTTATGAACATCATTACTACCTCAAGTATTCTGGATAAAGCTACTGGAAATGAGAAAAATGGATCTAGCTTCAAAGGATCCTTGGATGGCTTGAAAGTTCTTGAAACAGAATCATGACACGAAAACAAGTTCAAGTAAGATTTTCACTCGAAATAAGATTGTTATAGTTATAGAAATTGAATCAAAGTTTGAATATGAGTATTACCTTGTATTAGAAAGATATCTTACTGTAAATAATAAAGATTTCTTGAGGTTGGATGATCACTCTACAAGATTGGAAGTAAGCTAGCAAACTTGGAAGTATTCTTGATTTTATGAAACTAGAACTTGTAGAATTTATGAAGAACACTTAGAGCTTGAAGATAGAACTTGAGAGAGATTAATTAGATGAAGAAAATTGAAGAATGAAAGTGTTTGTAGGTGTTTTTGGTCGTTGGTATATGGATTAGATATAAAGGATGTGTAATTTTGTTTACATGTAAATAAGTCATGAATGATTACTCATATTTTTATAATTTTATGAGATATTTCATGCTAGTTGCCAAATGATGCTTCCCACATATGTTAGGTGACTCACATGGGCTACTAAGAGCTGATCATTGGAGTGTATATACCAATAATACATACATCTAAAAGCTGTGTATTGTACGAGTACGAATACGGGTGCATACGAGTAGAATTGTTGATGAAACTGAATGAGGATGTAATTTTAAGAATTTTTGTTAAGTAGAAGTATTTTGATAAGTGTATTGAAGTCTTTCAAAAGTGTATGAATACATATTAAAACACTACATTAATATGTATTCATACATTTTAACTGAGTCGTTAAGTCATCGTTAGTCGTTATATGTAAGTGTTGTTTTGAAACCTTTAGGTTAACGATCTTGTTAAATGTTGTTAACCCATTGTTTATTAAATCAAATGAGATGTTAAATTATTACATTATCATGATATCATGATGTATTAATATATCTTAATATGATATATATACATTAAATGTCGTTACAACGATAATCGTTACATATATGTCTCGTTTCAAAATCATTAAGTTAGTAGTCTTGTTTTTACATATGTAGTTCATTGTTAATATACTTAATGATATGTTTACTTATCATAATATCATGTTAACTATATATATATATATATATATATATATATATATATATATATATATATATATATATATATATATATATATATATATATATATATATATATATATCCATATATGTCATCATATAGTTTTTACAAGTTTTAACGTTCGTGAATCGCCGGTCAACTTGGGTGGTCAATTGTCTATATGAAACCTATTTCAATTAATCAAGTCTTAACAAGTTTGATTGCTTAACATGTTGGAAACATTTAATCATGTAAATATCAATTTCATTTAATATATAAAAACATGAAAAAGTTCGGGTCACTACAGTACCTACCCGTTAAATAAATTTCGTCCCGAAATTCTAAGCTGTTGAAAGTGTTGACGAATCTTCTGGAAATAGATGCGGGTATTTCTTCTTCATCTGATCTTCACGCTCCCAGGTGAACTCGGGTCCTCTACGAGCATTCCATCGAACCTTAACAATCGGTATCTTGTTTTGTTTAAGTCTCTTAACCTCACGATCCATTATTTCGACGGGTTCTTCAATGAATTTAAGTTTTTCATTGATTTAGATTTCGTCCAACGCAATAGTGAGATCTTCTTTAGTAAAACGTTTCTTCAAATTCGAGACGTGGAAAGTGTTATGTACATTCGCAAGTTATTGAGGTAACTCAAGTCGGTAAGCTACTGGTCCGACACGATCAATAATCTTGAATTGTCCAATATACCTTGGATTTAATTTCCCCCATTTACCAAATCGAACAACACCTTTCCAAGGTGCAACCTTAAGCATGACCATTTCTCCAATTTCAAATTCTATGTCTTTTCTTTTAATGTCGGCGTAGCTCTTTTGTCGACTTTGGGCGGTTTTCAACCGTTGTTAAATTTGGATGATCTTCTCGGTAGTTTCTTGTATTATCTCCGGACTCGTAATCTGTCTATCCCCCACTTCACTCCAACAAATCGGAGACCTGCACTTTCTACCATAAAGTGCTTCAAATGGCGCCATCTCAATGCTTGAATGATAGCTGTTGTTGTAGGAAAATTCTACTAACGGTAGATGTCGATCCCAACTGTTTCCGAAATCAATAACACATGCTCGTAGCATGTCTTCAAGCGTTTGTATCGTCCTTTCGCTCTGCCCATCAGTTTGTGGATGATAGGCAGTACTCATGTCTAGACGAGTTCCTAATGCTTGCTGTAATGTCTGCCAGAATCTTGAAATAAATCTGCCATCCCTATCAGAGATGATAGAGATTGGTATTCCATGTCTGGAGACGACTTCCTTCAAATATAGTCGTGCTAACTTCTCCATCTTGTCATCTTCTCTTATTGGCAGAAAGTGTGCTGACTTGGTGAGACGATCAACTATTACCCAAATAGTATCATAACCACTTGCAGTCCTTGGCAATTTAGTAATGAAATCCATGGTAATGTTTTCCCATTTCCATTCCGGGATTTCAGGTTGTTGTAGTAGACCTGATGGTTTCTGATGTTCAGCTTTGACCTTAGAATACGTCAAACATTCTCCTACATATTTAGCAATATCGGCTTTCATACCTGGCCACCAAAAATATTTCTTAAGATCCTTGTACATCTTCCCCGTTCCAGGATGTATTGAGTATCTGGTTTTATGAGCTTCTCTAAGTACCATTTCTCTCATATCTCCAAATTTTGGTACCCAAATTCTTTCAGCCCTATACCGGGTTCCGTCTTCCCGAATATTAAGATGCTTCTTCGATCCTTTGGGTATTTCATCCTTTAAATTTTCCTCTTTTAAAACTCCTTGTTGCGCCTCCTTTATTTGAGTAGTAAGGTTAGTGTGAATCATTATATTCATAGATTTTACTCGAATGGGTTCTCTGTCCTTTCTGCTCAAGGCGTCGGCTACCACATTTGCCTTCCCCGGGTGGTAACGAATCTTAAAGTCGTAATCATTCAACAATTCAATCCACCTACGCTGCCTCATATTCAGTTGTTTCTGATTAAATATGTGTTGAAGACTTTTGTGGTCGGTATATATAATACTTTTGACCCCATATAAGCAGTGCCTCCAAGTCTTTAATGCAAAAACAACCGCACCTAATTCCAAATCATGCGTCGTATAATTTTGCTCGTGAATCTTCAATTGTCTAGACTCATAAGCAATCACCTTCGTCCGTTGCATTAATACACAACCGAGACCTTGCTTTGATGCCTCACAATAAATCACAAAATCATCATTCCCTTCAGGAAATGACAATATAGGTGCCGTAGTTAGCTTTTTCTTCAATAATTGAAACGCCTTCTCTTGTTCATCCTTCCATTCAAATTTCTTCCCTTTATGCGTTAATGCAGTCAAGGGTTTTGCTATTTTGGAGAAATCTTGGATGAATCTTCTGTAGTAACCAGCCAATTCTAAAAATTGACGTATATGCTTCGGAGTTTTTGGAGTTTCCCACTTTTCAACGGTTTCGATCTTTGTCGGGTCCACCTGGATACCTTCTTTGTTCACTATGTGACCGAGGAATTGAACTTCTTCCAACCAAAATGCACACTTTGAAAACTTAGCGTACAGTTTTTCTTTCCTCAATACTTCTAGCACTTTTCTCAAATGTTCTTCGTGCTCTTGATCATTCTTTGAGTAAATAATTATGTCATCGATGAAAACAATGACAAACTTGTCAAGATATAGCCCACACACTCGGTTCATAAGGTCCATGAACACAGCTGGTGCGTTAGTCAATCCAAACGGCATAACCATAAACTCGTAATGACCATAACGCGTCCTAAAAGCAGTTTTTGAAGTATCATCCTCCTTTACTCGCATTTGATGATATCCAGAACGTAAATCAATCTTCGAATAAACCGACGAGCCTTGTAGTTGATCAAATAAGTCGTCAATTCTCGGCAGTGGATAACGGTTTTTGATGGTAACTTTGTTCAACTCTCTGTAGCCAATACATAACCTAAATGTACCATCCTTCTTCTTGACAAACAAAACAGGAGCTCCCCATGGTGATGTGCTTGGTTGAATGAAACCACATTCTAATAGTTCTTGCAGTTGGCTTTGCAGTTCTTTCATCTCACTGGGTGCGAGTCTATAAGGAGCACGAGCTATTGGTGCAGCTCCTGGTACAAGATCTATTTGAAATTCAACAGATCGATGTGGAGGTAGTCCCGGTAATTCTTTCGGAAATACATCGGGAAATTCTTTTGTGACGGGAACATCATTGATGCTCTTTTCTTTAGTTTGTACTTTCTCGACGTGTGCTAGAGTAGCATAGCAACCTTTTCTTATTAGTTTTTGTGCCTTCAAATTACTAATAAGATGTAGCTTCATGTTGCCCTTTTCTCCGTACACCATTAAGGGTTCTCCTTCTTCTCGTACAATGCGAATTGCATTTTTATAACATACAATCTCTGCTTTCACCTTCTTCAGCCAGTCCATGTCAACTATTACATCAAAACTCCCTAACTCTACTGGTATCAAATCAATCTTAAATATTTCGCTACCCCATTTAATTTCTCGATTCCGGTATATATTATCTGCTGAAATTAATTTACCGTTTGCTAATTCGAGTAAAAATTTACTATCCAACGGCGTCAATGGACAACTTAATTTAGCACAAAAATCTCTACTCATATAGCTTCTATCCGCACCCGAATCAAATAAAACGTAGGCAGATTTATTGTCAATAAGAAACGTACCCGTAACAAGCTCCGGGTCTTCCTGTGCCTCTGCCGCATTAATATTGAAAACTCTTCTGCGGCCTTGTCCATTCATGTTCTCCTGGTTCGGGTAATTTCTAATAATGTGGCTCGGTTTTCCACATTTATAACAAACTACATTGGCATAACTTGCTCCGACACTACTTGCTCCGCTATTACTCATTCCGACACCATTTGTTCCTTTCGTTCTGTTAACCCCTGGTCCGTAGACCTCACACTTCACCGCGCTATGACCATTTCTTTTATACTTGTTGCAAAATTTGGTGCAGAACCCCGAGTGATACTTTTCACACCTTTGGCATAGCTGCTTCTGATTGTTGTTGTTGTTGCGGTTGTTATTATTGTTGGGATGATTGTTGTAGTTGTTGTTGTTGTTGTTGTTGGGCCGTTTGTTGTAGTTGCGATTGATGTTGCGATTGTTGGGATAGTTGTTGCGATTATTGTTGTAATTGCTGTTGTTGTTGTATTGGTGATTCTTATCACCATTTTCCTCCCACTTTCTTTTGACTTGCTTCACATTGGCTTCTTCAGCAGCCTGTTCTTTAATTCTTTCCTCAATCTGGTTCACTAGTTTGTGAGCCATTCTACATGCCTATTGTATGGAGGCGGGCTCGTGTGAACTTATATCTTCTTGAATTCTTTCCGGTAGTCCTTTCACAAACGCGTCGATCTTCTCTTCCTCATCTTCGAACGCTCTCGGACACAATAGGTACAATTCTGTGAATCGTCTTTCGTACGTGGTAATATCAAATCCTTGGGTTCGTAACCCTCTAAGTTCTGTCTTGAGCTTATTGACCTCGGTTCTGGGACGGTACTTCTCGTTCATCAAGTGCTTGAATGCTGACCACGGTAGTGCGTAAGCATCATCTTGTCCCACTTGCTCTAGATAGGTATTCCACCATGTTAACGCAGTACCTGTGAAGGTATGCGTAGCGTACTTCACTTTGTCCTCTTCAGTACACTTACTTATGGAAAACACCGATTCGACCTTCTCGGTCCACCGTTTCAATCCGATCGGTCCTTCGGTTCCATCAAATTCCAAAAGTTTGCAGGCAGTGAATTCTTTGTAGGTGCATCCTACACGATTTCTTGCGCCGTTAGCTGCATTGCTAGATTCGGAGTTATTGTTGGTATGTAGCGCAGCCTGTACTGCGGCTATGTTTGAACCAAGAAAGGCACGAAATTCCTCTTCGCTCATATTTAAGGTGTGTCGAGTAGTCGGTGCCATTTCCTTCAAAATAGTCAAATGAAACAAGTTAATCATACAGAATATTAAGAGTAGTCAATAGTATCTCGTAGCATAATATGAACTCATTTATAAAAGCTTTTTCTTCATATTAGCGTTTTATACTCTTTAATTCGGGTAGTACCTACCCGTTAAGTTCATACTTAGTAGCTAACATACCATTTCAACTACTACAATTCTATATGAAAAACTAATCACAAAAAAAAAAATATCATATTCAAACCTTTATACAATAACTTGCAAACTTACAATACCGCTTTTTTTACATATAGCATGAAATATAGCACATAAAACTTTGATACAAAGTAGTTGCGAAGATAATTCTAGTTAATAAATAAGGCGTTCAGCAAAGGCAATAAAGACACATAATTCATACGTCCAGAAACAAGTCATGCATTCTAGTTTTACTAATACCACTTCCCATCCTTGGTTTTGTGGAACATAACCATTGTGACCGATAGTAAGACAATGTGTTGTAACGTCGTCAAAAGGATGAAGGTTACGTAATGACCAACAGTGTCGTAATAACCTAAAAACCTCATTTCTTACCCCAATTACCGACTCCGTCACTTGTGGGAACGTTTTGTTTAATAGTTGTAGCCCGATGTTCTTGTTCTCACTTTGGTGAGAAGCGAACATTACTAACCCGTAAGCATAACACGCTTCTTTATGTTGCATGTTAGCCGCTTTTTCTAAATCACGAAGTCCTATATTCGGATATATTGAGTCAAAATAATTTCTTAACCCGTTGCGTAAAATAGCATTTGGGTTCCCCGCAATATATGCGTCAAAGTAAACACATCGTAACTTATGGATTTCCCAATGTGATATCCCCCATCTTTCGAACGAAAGCCTTTTATAAATCAAGGCATTCTTGGAACGTTCTTCGAATGTCTTACAAACTGATCTCGCCTTAAATAGTTGTGCCGAGGAATTCTGACCGACTCTAGACAAGATTTCATCAATCATGTCTCCGGGTAGGTCTCTTAAAATATTGGGTTATCTATCCATTTTGTGTTTTTATACTGTAAAATAGACAAGAGTTAGATTCATAAAAAAATACTTATTAATACAAGCAATTTTTACATATATCATAAAGCATAAGCACACTATATTACATATATTACACCACACGAATACAACTATCTTATTCTGACTCGCTCGTTTCTTCTTCTTCGGTTTTGGTTCGTTTTGCCAAGTTTCTAGGGATATATGATGTTCCCCTAATACGAGCCGTCGTTTTTCACATTGGTTTAGAAAAACCTGGTAGTTTAGGGGTTCCCGGGTTATTGTCACAACTTAAGAAATACGGGTGTTGACGATACATATAAAGTTCATCGTGTTTGGAATCAAATTTCTCTATTTTTATGCCCTTTCCCTTATTGTTCTCTTTTGCCTTATTAAATTGTGTTGGGGTAATTTCTATAACATCATCGAAATCCTTGTCGGAATCCGATTCATCGGAGAATTGGTAATCCTCCCAATACTTTACTTCCTTGGCGGAAACACCATTGACCATAATTAACTTTGGTCGGTTGGTTGAGGATTTTCTTCTACTTAACCGTTTTATTATTTCCCCCACTGGTTTTATTTCTTCTTCCAGTTCCGATTCTTCTTCCGGTTCCTCTTCGGGAACTTGTGAATCAGTCCACGAATCATTCCAATTTACATTTGACTCTTCATTATTATTAGGTGAGTCAATGAGACTTGTTCTAGAGGTAGACATCTATCACATAATATCAAACACGTTAAGAGATTAATATATCACATAATATTCACATGTTAAAAATATATAGTTTCCAACAAAAATGTTAAGCAATCATTTTTAAAGAAAACACGGTCGAAGTCCAGACTCACTAATGCATCCTAACAAACTCGATAAGACATACTAATGCAAATTTTCTGGTTCTCTAAGACCAACGCTCTGATACCAACTGAAATGTCCCGTTCATATTGATTATAAACTTCCATATTAATTGATTTTGTAGCGAGGTTTTGACCTCTATATGAGACGTTTTTCAAAGACTGCATTCATTTTTAAAACAACCATAACCTTTATTTTATCGATAAAGGTTTAAAAGCATTACGTAGATTATCAAATAATGATAATCTAAAATATACCGTTTACACACGACCATTACATAATGGTTTACAATAAGAATATATTACATCAAAAATAATTTTCTTGAATGCAGTTTTTACATAATATCATACAAGCATGAACTCCAAATCTTGTCCTTATTTTAGTATGCAATAGCGGAAGCTCTTAATAATCACCTGAGAATAAACATGCTTAAAACGTCAACAAAAATGTTGGTGAGTTATAGGTTTAACCTATATATTATCAAATCATAATAATAGACCACAAGATTTCATATTTCAATATACATCCCATACATAGAGATAAAAATCATTCATATGGTGAACACCTGGTAATCGACATTAACAAGATGCATATATAAGAATATCCCCATCATTTCGGGACACCCTTCGGATATGATATAAATTTTGAAGTACTAAAGCATCCGGTACTTTGGATGGGGTTTGTTAGGCCCAATAGATATATCTTCAGAATTCGCGTCAATTAGGGTGTCTGTTCCCTAATTCTTAGATTACCAGACTTAAAAAAAAGGGGCATATTCGATTTCGATAATTCAACAATAGAATGTACTTTCACGTACTTGTGTCTATTTTGTAAATCATTTATAAAACCTGCATGTATTCTCATCCCAAAAATATTAGATTTTAAAAGTGGGACTATAACTCACTTTCACATATTTTTACTTCGTCGGGAAGTAAGACTTGGCCACTGGTCGATTCATGAACCTATAATAAATATGTACATATATATCAAAGTATATTCAAAATATATTTACAACACTTTTAATACATTTTGATGTTTTAAGTTTATTAAGTCAGCTGTCCTCGTTAGTAACCTACAACTAGTTGTCCACCGTTAGATGTACAGAAAAAAATTGATATATATTATCTTGAATCAATCCACGACCCAGTGTATACACATCTCAGGCTAGATCACAACTCAAAGTATATATATTTTTTGGAATCAACCTCAACCCTGTATAGCTAACTCCCACATTACTGCATATAGAGTGTCTATGGTTGTTCCAAATAATATATATACATGGGTTGATATGATATGTCAAAACATTTGCATACGTGTCTATGGTATCCCAAGATTACATAATATATTATAATACATGTATAATACAATATAAGTTAGCTAGGATATGATTAATATAGATTTGTTACCAATTTTCACGTTGCTACAATAAGAAAAATTATCCAATCTTGTTTTACCCATAACTTCTTCATTTTAAATCCGTTTTGAGTGAATCAAATTGCTATGGTTTCATATTGAACTCTATTTTATGAATCTAAACAGAAAAAGTATAGGTTTATAGTTAGAAATATAAGTTACAAGTCATTTTTGTAAAGGTAGTTATTTCAGTCGAAAGAACGACGTCTAGATGACCATTTTAGAAAACATACTTTCACTTTGAGTTTAACCATGATTTTTGGATATAGTTTCATGCTCATAAGAAAAATCATTTTCCCAGAAGAACAACTTTTAAATCAAAGTTTATCATAGCTTTTAATTAACTAACCCAAAATAGCCCGGGTTTTACTACGACGGCGTATGTCCGATTTTACAGTGTTCTTCGTGTTTCCATGATTTAAATCATTAAGTTAGCATATCATATAGATATAGAACATGTGTTTAGTTGATTTTAAAAGTCAAGTTATAAGGATTAACTTTTGTTTGCGAACAAGTTTAGAATTAACTAAACTATGTTCTAGTGATTACAAGTTTAAACCTTCGAATAAGATAGCTTTATATGTATGAATCGAATGATGTTATGAACATCATTACTACCTCAAGTTTTCTGGATAAAGCTACTGGAAATGAGAAAAATGGATCTAGCTTCAAAGGATCCTTGGATGGCTTGAAAGTTCTTGAAGCAGAATCATGACACGAAAACAAGTTCAAGTAAGATTTCCACTCGAAATAAGATTGTTATAGTTATAGAAATTGAATCAAAGTTTGAATATGAGTATTACCTTGTATTAGAAAGATATCTTACTGTAAATAATAAAGATTTCTTGAGGTTGGATGATCACTCTACAAGATTGGAAGTAAGCTAGCAAACTTGGAAGTATTCTTGATTTTATGAAACTAGAACTTGTAGAATTTATGAAGAACACTTAGAACTTGAAGATAGAACTTGAGAGAGATTAATTAGATGAAGAAAATTGAAGAATGAAAGTGTTTGTAGGTGTTTTTGGTCGTTGGTATATGGATTAGATATAAAGGATGTGTAATTTTGTTTACATGTAAATAAGTCATGAATGATTACTCATATTTTTGTAATTTTATGAGATATTTTATGCTAGTTGCCAAATGATGGTTCCCACATGTGTTAGGTGACTCACATGGGCTGCTAAGAGCTGATCATTGGAGTGTATATACCAATAGTACATACATCTAAAAGCTGTGTATTGTACGAGTACGAATACGGATGCATACGAGTAGAATTGTTGATGAAACTGAACGAGGATGTAATTATAAGCATTTTTATTAAGTAGAAGTATTTTGATAAGTGTCTTGAAGTCTTTCAAAAGTGTATGAATACATATTAAAACACTACATGTATATACATTTTAACTGAGTCGTTAAGTCATCGTTAGTCGTTATATGTAAGTGTTGTTTTGAAACCTTTAGGTTAACGATCTTGTTAAATATTGTTAACCCATTGTTTATTAAATCAAATGAGATGTTAAATTATTACATTATCATGATATCATGATGTATTAATATATCTTAATATGATATATATACATTAAATGTCGTTACAACGATAATCGTTACATATATGTCTCGTTTCAAAATCATTAAGTTAGTAGTCTTGTTTTTACATATGTAGTTCATTGTTAATATACTTAATGATATGTTTACTTATCATAATAACATGTTAACTATATATATATATATATATATATATATATATATATATATATATATATATATATATATATATATATATATATATATATATATATATCCATATATCTGTCATCATATAGTTTTTACAAGTTTTAACGTTCGTGAATCGTCGGTCAACTTGGGTGGTCAATTGTCTATATGAAACCATTTTCAATTAATCAAGTCTAAACAAGTTTGATTGCTTAACATGTTAGAAACATTTAATCATGTAAATATCAATTTCATTTAATATATAAAAATATGGAAAAGTTCGGGTCACTACACCTTTTAGCTTGGTAGCCTAAGAATTAGGGAACAGACCCCCTAATTGACGTGAATCCTAAAGATAGATCTATCGGGCCCAACAAGCCACATTCTGGAATTTGGAATGCTTTAGTACTTCAAAATTATCATGTCCGATGGGTGTCCCTGAATGATGGGGATATTCTATATGCATCTTGTTAATGTCGGTTACCAGGTGTTCAATCCATATGAATGATTTTATCTCTATGCATGGGACGTATACTGAAATATGAAATCTTGTGGTCTATTAAAATTATGAAATGATTATTATGATAAAGTAATGAACTCACCAACCTTTTGGTTGACACTTGAAAGCATGTTTATTCTCAGGTATGAAAGAAATCTTCCGCTGTGCATTTGCTCATTTTAGAGATATTACTTGGAGTCATTCATGATATATTTCAAAAGATGTTGCATTCGAGTCGTTGAGTTCATCAAGATTATTATTAAGTCATTCATAGTTTGGATATATTATGAAAGGATATGCATATCTGTCAACTTTCGATGTAATGGAAGTTTGTCTTTTAAAAACGAATGCAATGTTTGTAAAATGTATCATATAGAGGTCAAATACCTTGCGATGTAATCATATGTTATTGTATTCGTCCTTATGGATTAGGACGGGTCGCTTCAATCTTGGGATACCATAGACACGAATACAATGTTTTGACATATCATATCGACCCATCTATATATATATTTCGGAACAACCATAGACACTCTATATGCAGTAATGTTGGAGTTAGCTATACAGGGTTGAGGTTGATTCCAAAATATTATATATACTTTGAGTTGTGATCTAGCCTGAGGCTTGTATACACGAGGTCGTGGATTGATTCGAGATAATATATATTGCTTTATTTTCTGTACATCTAACTGTGGACAACTAGTTGTAGGTTACTAACGAGGACAGCTGACTTAATAAACTTAAAACATTAAAACGTATTAAAAATGTTGTAAATATATTTTGAACATACTTTGATATATATGTACATATTTGTTATAGGTTCGTGAATCGACCAGTGGCCAAGTCTTACTTCCCGACGAAGTAAAAATCTGTGAAAGTGAGTTATAGTCCCACTTTTAAAATCTAATATTTTGGGATGAGAATACATGCAGTTTTGAAAATGATTTACAAAATAGACACAAGTATTGAAACTACATTCTATGTTGAATCGTTATACCGGATATCGCCCTTGTTGAACTTGGTAACCTAAGAATTGGTGTTTATTATAATTGCCACCAATTGACGCGAATCCTAAAGATAGATCTATGGGCCATTGACAAGCCCCAGTCAGAGAATTTGAACTGCTTTAATACTTCGATATTTATATATGGGGATATTCTAGATGCATTTGTTAATGTCGGTTACCAGGTATTCAACCATACGAATGATTTTTATGCAGATTGCATGTTATTGAAAGATGAAATCTTGTGGTCTATTATTACAATTTGATATATAGGTTAAACCTATAACTCACCAACATTTTTATTGACGTTTAAAGCATGTTTATTTTCAGGTGATTATTAAGAGCTTCCGCTGTTGCATGCTAATATATGGACAAGATTTGGTGCCAGCATTCTTGTATAATATTGTTTAAAACTGCATTCGAGATTTACTTTGTTGTAACATATTAATATTGTAAACCAATATATATTGGTAGTGTGTAAGTGTGATATTTTTAGATTATCATTTCTGATAATCTAGGTGGTGTCCTTTTAACCTTGTCGATAAAATAAAGGTTATGGTTTATTTTAAAAACGAATGCAGTCTTTGAAAAACGTCTCATATAGAGGTCAAAACCTCGCAACGAAATCAATTAATATGGAACGTTTATAATCAATATGAACGGGACATTTCATGTTGGTATCAGAGCGTTGGTCTTAGAGAACCAGAAATTTGCATTAGTGTGTCTTATCGAGTTTGTTAGGATACATTAGTGAGTTTGGACTTCGACCGTGTTTTCTTTAAAAACGATTGCTTAACACTTTTGTTGGAAACTATATGTAATTATTATGTGATATATTAACCTCTTAATATGTTTGATATTGTGTGATAGATGTCTACCACTAGTACAAATCCCATCGACTCACCTAATAGTAATGAAGAGTCGAATATACTTTGGGAAGATTCACAAATTCCCGAAGAGGAACCAGAAGAGGAGGAACACTTCATGTTGGTACTTGATGACCATCTTAAGAATATCTAGATAAGTTTTAAGATCACAAGTTGTTGATTAACACTTATGTGTTATGCCTAATCATGGTGTGATGACCCGAAAATTTTCGACCAAATTTAAACTGAATCTTTATATTTTTCCGACACGATAAGCAAAGTCTGTAATGTTGAAGTCTCAAAAATTTTGAACCGTGTTCATATATTCAATTACCCTTCGACTGTTCTCAACGATTCACGAACAACTATTTGTAAATAGATATGTGTGTATATATATAAATAATAATTGGAAGTATAATTTGAAATATTAAATATTGTTGTTAAGAAATATGATATATTAATAATTATTATTTAAAACATATCTATATATACATAAAAGTATATTAAAAATAAATATTAAAAGATTGTAATACTCGTTTGATGTTCCGATTGATATTAGAGAAGTTTAATTCAAACTTATATGATTTTAAAATAAACGGCGATACGAAAATGAGTTTTATAAATTTTAGGCTTATTAATAATATATTTAAAAGTTGTTGTCAAATTTTAAAACTTTTTATATTTTACTTGGGGGATGAGAGTGAATAATTAATGTAATTTTTATTTAATAATTTATGATTGAATCTTATACCATAATGACTAAAATAAATAAAGATAGTCACTATAAAAATTTGAGATTTTTCCGAATACTTTTATTCGCCACTAATTATCAATGGAGCCCGATTTAACAGTCCCTACTAGAACCATCGGTATAAGAAAACAATTAGAGGGCGGCTTTACTATTATATACAGTTTTAATTGTTTGCTTTATGATAAAATATTAATATTATTAATCATTGTTAGTGTTATAATTTTATGATATATAATATCATATGCCTATAGCATATACACACACAAACCATCTCGTTGACATTACTATCTAGTTCAGTCTTGTTTATGATCGACACCATCTCCAAACTACCACCACAACCACCATTAAATCACCATCCTCTACCACCACAACAACCCCTCGTGATCTTGCTTCTGCTACTGATTGGCAGTATAAACTTCATCCCAAAATTTGAAACCAACATCACCTTAATCATTTTAATGATGCTCGAAAAACTACTACTTTTATGTCGAGAACACAACCAAACCAAAATCATCACAAGCTGCTGCTATACGGTTTAGTTTATCACTACAAACACCATTGAACCACCAACACAAACAATCTTAACCCATTTATTCGGTTTCGTTTTCCACCTGCAAAAACCCTCACTTCCATCACCAAAACAATCATCACCTTGATCTCATTGAACAACACCACTATGGTCTGCTACTATTGACAGCCATCAACCACCACCATCGATCACCCTTAAACCCATGCTGTTGTACGTATGTTCTCTACTCTGAAAACCCTTGCAAACCTGCTGCAAAGTCTTTGCTATTCGTTGCTGCTCCTGCTGCTGGTACCTGTTTCGATCAGACCAATTATACATTAGGTTATTGCTGCTTATTCATGATCACTGTTAGAACTATTATTTGATTCTTGATTGATAGAGTACAATCAAACCAAACACTATTGTTATAAATTTTTTCTTTCTTCTTCTCGAACTTGTACCTATTACTGCAGACCCGAGATCACAAAACCGAAACCCAGATGCAGTTCCAAGAAAATCACTATCAACACAAACTTGATGCACCTATAGCTGCTATGTGATTTGTTGTTATCTGAGAACCATTAACACCATTCTATTACCACAAAACAAACGTTACCTGATCAAACCGATTCAATTATATTATTAGTATTATCGTTCTGTTTTGATATAACAATCAAACACCTACTACTACTTGGGTTCAATAATTATTACTGCTCTGGATCTATTTTGACTCACCATTCGAACACCACTAATTCTCATCATTTTTCTCTCGATTATCATCATCAAACCCACCAAGAACATCATTAATTAATGATTTTGTTCAAATCAAATAAGAACACAGAAAATATAGAGGAATTAAAGAAATTAAGAGAACTTTATTGAACTGATTACTTACTCGATCAATTGATGGATGGATTTCTTAATCGATTGATGATGGTGACGATTAACGATGATGATAGAGACTGATGATGACATTGAACGATGATGATGATGATGAATCGATGGCCTACTAAACATTGATCGATTGTTTGATTGATGAATCGAAGAACACATGAACCATGATCTTTCTCCTGACGTGTTTGCTTCTGCTATCCTCGATCTACTTTTGGAGCCTACAACTGAAAGAGCACAATCTAACCTGTTAACCAGATTTTGTACTGGACTCTTGTTTGATTAGTTGTGCCGTGTTTATTGATGTAGTTGGGCCGAGTTTATCTTGGGCCGGAACAAGCCCAGTTCATTTAAAGAATAAGGGGAGAACAGGAAACAGATTTTATTTATTTGGGTTATGTGATTAATTCAGAAAAACTGAGATAGAGAGATGGTTAAGTGCGTTGTTGGGTTTCGAGAGGTCACGGGTTCAAGCCCTGGTAGAGGCGTTTAATTTTTTTTAAGGGCTACTTCTTTGAGGTAGTATTACTATTACCATTACTATTATTATTATCGTATCATTATTATTATTATTATTATTATTATTATTATTATTATTATTATTATTATTATTATTATTATTATTATTATTATTATTATTATTATTAATTTATCATTTTATGAATTAATAAAAATATGTATCATTATTATTTTATTATTATTATTATTATTATTATTATTATTATTATTATTATTATTATTATTATTATTATTAGTATTATTATTACTAAGTATTACGAATATTATTGTTATTATTATTATTAACATTACTATTAATATTATCATCATTATTACTTTTAGCATTAAAATTATTATTTTTTTACATTATTATTATTATTATTATCATTTTTATCAAAATCTATATTATTATTAGAATTATCATTTAGATTATTATTAGTATCAATATTATTATTATTATTAACAATATTATTATAACAAATAAATATTTTCTATATAAGAGTATATTATGTACAAACTACCTCAATACATCTAATTATATATATTAAGATTATTTATATAAATATTTACATATAACAAATTGTTGATTTTTGATATAATATTAATCATATGTATATATAAAACTATATAATCATTAACTATAATAAATATATACAAATTAAATATATAAGATATATAATTTAGGATATAATATATAAAATTTATTCGATTACGATGATATGTATTAATATACATATGAATGATATAGGTTCGTGAATCCAAGGCCAACCCTACACTTGTTCAATTGTCGTCATATGTATTTTTACTACAAAATACAGAATCGTGAGTTTCATTACTCCCTTTTTAAATGCTTTTGCAATATATATTTTTGGGACTGAGAATACATGCGCTGTTTTTATAACTGTTTTACGAAATAGACACAAGTAATTGAAATTACATTATATGGTTGAATGGATCGAAGCCGAATATGCCCCTTTTAGCCTGGTAATCTAAGAATTAGGGAACATCACTAATTTTGAGAATTAGTGCACCCCTAATTGACGCGAATCCTAAAGATAGATCTATTGGGCCCAACAAACCCCATCCGTTGTAGCGGATGCTTTAGTACTTCGAGTTTTTATATCATGTTCGAAGGATGTCCCGGAATGATGGGGATATTCTTATATGCATCTTGTTAATGTCGGTTACCAGGTGTTCAATCCATATGCATGATTTTTGTCTCTATGCATGGGACGTATATTTATGAGAAATGAAAATGAAAATCTTGTGGTCTATTAAAATGATGAAAATGATCGATTATGATAAACTAATGAACTCACCAATCTTTTGGTTGACACTTTTAAGCATGTTTATTCTCAGGTATGAAAGAAATCTTCCGCTGTGCATTTGCTCATTTTAGAGATATTACTTGGAGTCAGTCATGACATATTTCAAAGGACGTTGCATTCGAGTCGTTGAGTTCATCAAGATTATTATTAAGTCAATTATAGTTGGATATATTATGAAATGATATGCATGTCGTCAACTTTCGATGAAATGAAAGTTTGTCTTTTAAAAACGAATGCAATGTTTATAAAATGTATCATATAGAGGTCAAGTACCTCGCAATGTAATCATATGTTATTGTATTCGTTCTTATGGATTAGGACGGGTCTTTACACATGATTAGTTTGTCATTAAGATGTAATTAAGCGTAATTAACCAAGATTAGTGTTTTTATGACCAAAACTCAATTGAGTATGGAGAGGGCATCTATTATAAGCGTGTTAAGAAAGGTTTCATTAAGTATAGATGTCGGGAACTAGTCAAACTAAATTTGATCAAAAATGGTGACAGAGAAATCTGCGGTCGCACTGCGGTTGACCGTGGTGGCGACCGTGCAACTTGTTTTCACAAAACTACGTTGCAATTCAGTCTGGGCTTCTACGGCTGGGTATGCGGTCGACCGTACTTTGACCATGTACTTTGCTGATCTTTATTTTTAAGTTTTGTTTGACTTGGTCATTTGCAAGATCAAGTATGGATTAGTGACCTTGCGTGTTTTATGTTAAGATGTCGATCATCACTTATGCATATGTATGTGTCATCATCAAAACATATTCTTTAGTTAAGAATCATACTTAACTTTGTCGGTTAGTCCATTAACCAACATTCAACCAACAGATTCCAAAAAACCTAGCCCAATATCCGAAGAACCCCATTTGACTTCTCACCATCCTTATCTTGAACCGATAAGCAACCACGAGCAAATGTATCTTCTACCATTGGCCATTTTTTTTCTTGTCTAAAGTCGCTTTAATGTGATGCGAGGGAGCAACATGATGCACATTTGACCGAGAAACAGATGGGTAAAACAACTCCGGGCACGCACATTCAACATGATCATTTTCGATAACCACCAAATCAACTCGATCTAATAAAATATTAGGCAATTCCAAATCATCATCAACTTCTTTATTACGTAAATTGTGATTAATACCAACACCCTTATCTTTTATGTTTCCTTCCAAACTATTTCTTTTAACAACTAAATCATCAACGTCCTTTTTCAAATGAATTAAACCCAACAACACATTTATCTATTATCTTGTCTTGCAACTTATTACCTTAAGGACAGATTCATCAAAATCTTTATCAAATGAAATGGAACTAATAAAAACACCTTATTCGTTCTCATGCCTTCCAACTTGCAGGGCCGGGCCTAGTGCCGGGCGGAGTGGGCGGCGGCACCTGGCATCACTCATGCAGGGGGCATCAAGTGTGAGGTAGTCAAAATTGATATATAATATATCTGCCAATCGTGCCCAGTTTAACAAATCATGTGGTGTTTTTTTAGCGAAAATACTATGTTTTATATAATCTATAATCATTTTGTAGCAATTATAAAGGGAAAAATAACTCCGGTTTATTCGCAAAAATGGAGAACAATGTAGAATATGATCCAGATCTTTTTCTTGATAAAGAAGAAGACAAACATTTTTTTTTTTATCCTTACACCATATTAGAAAGTACAATTTCAACCCCCTGAGTGTTTAAAATTATTAATTCCTACCCGTATATATGTTTACCTTCAATCCGAAGGAAGAAATATGAAGCAATTAAATTATTATTCGGTAAAATCTTATTCACAACTTGTATTATATTTCACAAAAATAAATTTTTTAGCTTTGTTGAAATCGTTAGTTTAACCTTATAAAATTTTAATTTTAAAGTAAGGAAACTAACTAAAAGATTGTAAGCAAATAAATATAAACAAAAATTCTTGAGTGAAAGTTACAATTAAGGATGACATCGGGTCGGGTTTGGACCTAGTCTAGGTAATTCCGGACTCAAACCCCGGTTAAAAAACCTTGTCTCAAATCCGAACTCATATCCTTTGGATCCCCATTTACTTAATAACCGACGGGTTATCGGGTTTTCCCACGGGTTAACGGGATCTTGCTTTACTTACTAACCCTCGGGTTACCAAGATTTTCTTGTGAGTATCAAATACACCATTCATCTATTTCAATTTTTGTTTCAATAATGCTATTATGATGAGTACTAAAAAGTAAATGGCTACATATAAATATCGAACAATTGTACAATGACACATTATTGTAACTTATATTATTATTATTATTAAATTTATTAAAATTGTTATTAATGAAATTAAAATCCCCTTTGGGATGGGTATACGAGTATACGGGCCAGGTATGCGAGTTTGTATCTAACCATCCCCATACCCGAACCCTCAAAAAAAAAATTAAAACTATACCCATACCCGGCCCGTGACCCGAATACTCGAACCCACACCCGACCCAAAGTGTCGGGTTTCAGGTTTAACCATCGGGTACGGCTCCTTTTACCATCTATAGCACTTACAGTTATTATGTTGTGTATTAACTTAAGTGGGCATTTCATTATAATCTCGCCGAGGGCATCAAATACGTTCGGACCGGCCCTGCCAACTTGTAAGACCATACGTAACGATCAAATACCCACGACGTGAAAATCTATGTGGCACAAAAGTCACGGCTTAAAACCAAGTAACAAGGGGTGGGATTGGGTTTTGAGCGAGGTGTTAGTTTCTTTTCAACGGCTAAACTCACTAACGTTGTTTAATTTCATTCGTCAGTTTTTCTTTTTCCTTTCTATTTTTATCCAACTTTTTACTCAACTTTCAATTTCATCACATTACTACAATATTTTTCACACATAAATCAACCCATATCATTATTACTTCACATTTTAAACCCACAAACAACCTTTAGAAATATTCTAACATGTAACAACCACCTTCTAGGCATGCCACATTTTAATTTTAATGACCCGACCGTCTAATTAGCGTATCAATAGGAATATGCTTCTCAACCAAAACTAACCAAATCCAGAACAACGTACAACACTTAATTACATAAGGTACAACCAATAATTAACAACTATTCTGAAATTTAAAATTAGTTCTCTGTAAATAGTAAGAATGTTCCAGCATATAAATTCAGGATTCCAACCCCGTTCACTTCATCATCTTCTTCTTAGTTGTCCCCCCTGTCAAATTTTACTGTAACGAACATTGAGATCTATCGATTTGATGACGCCATCAGTAATTGATAAACTCGCAAATGTTCAAATCAATGAACTGGCCACATCATCTTCTCCAAATCTCCAGAAAAATCTTTCAATTTTATCTCCAGATCAGGTATGCGTGGATAATTTTTTGTCTTTCTATTTTATTTTATACAATAAATCTGTTTTAATTTGAACTATAAATGTACATAATTAATTTAATATACAGATTGAGCTAGCGAAAATGTTGTTGGAGATGGGACAAGATCACTTGTTTGAAAATTGGCGTGATCCTGGTGTTGAGGATAATGAGAAAATAGCGTTTTTAGATCAGGTGAACTCTTGATTTTTTTATTTTTATTTTTAATTTTAAGTGCGTTGTTTTTAATTCGTACTGTGAGATCATATAAATAATTGATGTGATATTAACTAGATTGACATGTTAATACTGAATTTTATTTGAACCTGCATTAGGTAAATGTGTAACTGTAAGTGAATTCTGTTAATTTGATTTTTAATTTCTGAGCGATTTTAAATTCTTTAGGGATCTGTTAAAAGTACAAAACCTTTTACAGACGTATTTATTAAAATAAAGTATCTGGCCAACCATGGTTTTTCGAATTGTGATCTAAAATACCTTCACAATTTGGATTATAGAATATGAAAGTTTGGAATTCAAGTGGAGTGTCCGGTTTCAAATTCGGGTATAATGCTAAAGCAGTCTCATATAGTTAATTACTTATTAATAAATGCTCACATGAAGGTTTTAGTTCCTGAGGTGAGCTAGATGTCCAATTTTTTTTTTTTTTTTTTTTTTTTTTTTTTTTTTTTTTTTTTTTTGGAAAAGCAATATATTCATATAGTAAAAACTCGAGTAGCAGTACATATGGGGCACTCTTTGTCACCCCATTCTCAAAACTACAATGCTAAGTTGCTAAGCTAGTAACTATACATTGTACGCACATAGATTTTATGTTCTAGTTCACGTTACAAAACTTCTCGGATTATGCAACCAAGTATGCCAATCGATGTTTTTTGTTTTGTATCTCTTCGCGATCCATTCAAAACTCGTAACTTGAATTTCGTTAAGTGCCACCGGAGGGTTCCATCGACTTTTGCGTTCCGATTTTTCCATATGAGATACCCACAAGTCCATTCAACCGCTTGCCAAATCTTCGTTCCTATTTCCGTCATTCTTACATTTGAGTTACCACGAAAGGCCTCGCCAATGCTTAAATTCGAAGCATTCCCGAATCCCCACCAACTATACACTTTATTCCATACTTCGTACGATACTTTACAAAGGATTAAGGAGTGATCCACCGACTCGAGATCGTCATCACAAATTGGACAACGAACGGAGTGGAGATCGATGCCCCCTTTTATCTAATTCCAATAACACCGGTAGTCGTTTCCTTCTAGCATGCCACATGAATACCTCAATCTTTTTGGGTACCGAGTTATTCCTCAAAGTTTCATTACAATTGGGGGACGGATGTAGTAGCTTCGAATCAATCTCATGTGCAAGTATTTTTGTAGTAAAAGGACCATTTGAATTTAGCCACCAGCACCATTTGTCTGGGATATCGACCACCAACTTGACCAAATTGATTAAGACAGCGAGCTCGCTGCTGTTCTGCCGGTTGGTGCTCGCAACCATTCCCACGTACCTGTACAAAACGATCCATTCCACCCTACTCGATCTTTAACTGTTGCCTGCGGGTTTGATTCCAAACGGGCCAAACGGTTGAATTTATTGCTAAGTATCCCACATGGAAGCCACGGTTCGCTCCAGAATAAAGTTGTTCCTCCGTTGCCTATTTCTATCGCAAACGAGTCTGTGAAGTTTAGTCCCATATCATCAATGCTTCGACCTGTTTTAACAATGTTTAACCGCGCACTATAACAAGAAGCCGCAAGTGAGTTGTCACCCAACCCCATCCCACCCTAAGACCCATAAATACTTGAGATAACTTTGACCCACAAGGAGGTGGGTTCGGTTTTAAACCTCCACCACCACTTGCCGTTCAAAGCTAAAATTTTTACTTTTCAATGAGCCCAAATTTAGTCCACCCTCCTCATAGGGGAGAAGGGTATCATCCCATTTAACCCACGACATTTTTTTATCGTTTCCCGCCCCGCCTCAAAAGAAGGAACGCCTTACACACTCAAGTTTTTCAAGGATACAAGGTGGAGCACGGAAGAGCGAGAAGTAATACAACGACAAACTATTTAACACTGATTTAACGAGAGTCAAGTGTCCACCAAAAGACATCGTACACGCCTTCCAATCCGCGAGTCTTTTTTCAAACTTATCCACAACCGGTTTCCAACTTTGTGATTTGTTCATATTCGCCCTGATTGGAAGTCCAAGATATGTGAATGGGAGCGAACCAACTTTACATCCGAATATACCAGCCGTCTGCTCAATCTCACATTTCTCGACCCCTATTCCAAATAAATTACTTTTGTTGTAATTCACTTTGAGACCGGACGTTTCCTCGAAAAATTTAAGAAGAAGCATGAGGTTGTTGATATTTTCCAAACTCCATGACCGAAAAAAAATCTTATCGTCCGCGTATTGGAGATGGGAAATAGGGATTTTGTCATTTCCCACTTCAATCCCTTTGAACATATTATGTCTAACCGCCGCTTTCGTTAATAAATTTAAGCCCTCTGCCGCTTGGATAAAAAGAAAGGGTGACAACGAGTCGCCTTGTCTCACCCCTCGTTGGAGTTTAAATTCATTAGTAGGCGAGCCGTTGAATATGGAGATGGTCGCGGATTCGAGACACGATGAGATCCATTTCCTCCATTTTGGACCGAACCCCATCATTTCCATTACTTCCGAAGAAAGTTCCAATTCAAGCAATCAAAGGCCTTCTCGAAATCTACCTTGAATGATAGGGCTTTTTATTCTCCAATATCTTAAATTAATAGTTGAGAATTTTTTGTGCAATTTGCCTTAAATTTATTTAAAACGTGAATACAGAATGAGAATGCATCAACGAGGATACTTATAATAACTAGTAGCTTGCATCATTAATTTAAAGGCTAAATATTTCACATTATCGTGTGGATCGTTGCTCATTTGCGCTCATATGGAGATAGCGGAAAGTTATAGGCCACTAACTGAAAGTTAGCGTATTTCCACGAAAAATTAATAAAAACATTTGAACATTTTTAACATGTGCATAGTTCTTTTAGGTTGCACTTTTAAATTCAAGCTATCCTGGTGGGTTGACATCATATATCAAGACTGCAAGAGAACTTTTAGCAGATTCAAAGGCCGGAAAGAATCCGTTTGATGGATTCAAACCTTCTGTAAGTTGCAACACTATCTTTGTTTTTCTCGATCTTTCACATATACTTGTATATATCTCCAGTTTGAAGTTTTTAAGCTTCACTTATGCAGGTCCCATCAGGTGAAAATTTGACATTTGGTGACGATAATTTTATCAAATACGAGGAAACTGGTGTCGAGCAAGTTCAAAAGGCTGTGTTTGTTCTTGTTGCAGGAGGGCTAGGGGAACGTCTTGGATACAATGGAATAAAGGTTTGGCACATTGTTAATACATGTATCTTTAATCTTTTGATATTTGATTATGTGATTATTTGTTAATTTTTTTAATAATACTTGATGATAAATTTCACCATTTTTGCAGGTAGCACTTCCATTGGAAATGACTACAGGAACGTGTTTCTTACAACATTACATCGAGTCCATCTTATGCTTAGCTGAAGCTAGCTGTAAACAGACTCAAGGTTTTTTACTTTCTTATGAAATTAAGGTTGAAAAACACTCGAGACGGAGACAGAGACGAGTCGGTCAGGACCTTGAAAAGTCGAGTCGAGATGGATGTTGACCAACGTTGACTTTTAAATAAAAAATACATAAACTATAAATATTTCAAAAATAAATGATTTACAAATAAGATGATATGGTGTTACTTCAAATGATATATTGGATTTTTATAATGTTTCTATAATTATAGTGTATTTATTAATTTATCTTCAAGGGATACTACGCAAGTCAGTGTTTTTCTCAGTTAATTTTTTAATCGGTTTGGATTTTTTCGTTTACACTAGAACAAGGCCAAACAAAAGTCGCATTTTGGCCAACGTTGACCGACTTTGACCCGTCTTTTAGTGTTGACCAACTAATTAGATGTTTTTGGGCGAAATAGTACGGGCTAGTCACCAAACCGCCACAACAATGTATATTGTAGAAACCAATAGAAAGTCGATGCTTTTAGGTTTTTATTTTATTTTATATTATGCAGTTGTAAGTCAAAATGAAGATATAAAAAACTGGAAAATTTGCTACATGGTCAATGAAGTCAATTTTCACCGGTAGTTTTTGAATTGCAGGTGAATGTCGTAGAGATGTACCTCTTGTGATAATGACTTCAGACGACACACATGCGCGCACGTTACAACTCCTGGAATCAAATGCTTATTTTGGAATGAAACCGACACAAGTAAAACTATTAAAACAGGAAAAAGTTGCTTGCTTGGCTGATAATGATGCTAGGCTTGCTTTAGACCCAAATAATATGTACAGAATACAGGTTAGCATTCTAAAGTACTAACGTATATAGTTTTGTAGTTTTAAATTTTCTTTTAATCTTACTCATGAATTGCTTATATTCTCAATTATAATGTCTTGTATCAGACAAAACCGCATGGCCATGGTGATGTTCATTCGCTTCTTTATTCAAGTGGCCTTCTTAAAGAATGGTATGTTGTGCCTATTCTCGGTCATGGTTTTTATTAGTATTTTTATTTTTAAATATTGTACTTTCACCCTTTCATGTTTATTTTTTAATTTATAATGTTATTTATTTTTTTGTTATTTATTTATGTATATCTTGGTTATGACGTTACTGGAACATTCATTTTCAGGAAAGATGCTGGTTTCAGATGGGTCACGTTTTTTCAAGATACGAATGGACTTCTTTTTAAGGTTCGTCATCAATATTATAATTTAAAGATTTTTAAATCCTAGAGAG
This sequence comes from Rutidosis leptorrhynchoides, assembly GCF_046630445.1. Classification (NCBI taxonomy): domain Eukaryota; kingdom Viridiplantae; phylum Streptophyta; class Magnoliopsida; order Asterales; family Asteraceae; genus Rutidosis; species Rutidosis leptorrhynchoides. The sequence goes on from NC_092333.1 coordinate 176,040,226, forward strand.
ATTTTGATATATATCTAAATATCTAAATTTTTATTTTATGATTTTTTAATTTTCAGGTAATTCCAGCAGCTTTAGGGGTTAGTGCAACTAAAAATTATCATGTTAATTCTCTTGCCGTTCCTCGCAAAGCCAAAGAAGCCATTGGAGGCATTACAAGGCTTACTCATGCTGATGGTACATTTTGTTAACCACTAAGGCACTAAATGATCTCATTATATTTTAATATATAGTTTTTAACTCCATAAAAATGTTACTTGCAGGTAGAGAAATGGTGATTAATGTGGAATATAATCAACTCGATCCTCTTCTTAGAGCGACAGGTCATCCTGATGGTGATGTTAACTGTGAAACTGGCTATTCCCCGTACCCTGGAAACATAAACCAAGTATAAAATTTTTTTTGCCACTTACAAATTTTTAATTTCCTTTTTATTTCATTACAAACTACAACATTGTTCTTGTATTGTGTTATTTTCCTTTTACGGTGTTGATTTTTAATGATTAAATTCCATTTTCAGTTAATTCTAGAGCTCGGTCCATATATTGATGAGTTATCAAAGACAGGTGGTGCTATAAAGGAATTCGTTAACCCCAAGTAAAAAAAATTCTTCAAAAAAGTTATTCATTCCATTTATCTTATTTATATCAATTTAATAGCATGAGATGTTGATAGTCTAGTTTTTTACTCACTTGTTTTGGATGAAAGATACAAGGATTCAACAAAAACTGCATTCAAGTCCTCTACTCGATTAGAATGTATGATGCAAGATTATCCTAAAACATTGCCCCCATCAGCCCGGGTTGGATTTACAGTAAGTACAGTTTCATTTGTTGTTGTTGTTAAGTGTGAACTACGCTTTAATTTTTCAGTTTTTTTAATCGGATACACACATTTGTTGTTAACCACCTTCTCACTTATTAGGTGACTGATCCATGGCTTGCATATGCACCTGTTAAGAACAATCCTGATGATGCTGCAAAGGTACATGTATAAATGGGTCGAAATAGCCACCTCTACTGAGTCCCAAATTCCAACTGTTTCTGCTAGGATCAATTTGTAATATATTTGCTAACCGTTTTATGAATTATAGGTACCCAAGGGAAACCCATATCACAGTGCCACTTCTGGAGAAACGGCAATATATCGATGTAACAGCATGATTCTAAGAAAGGTTAGTACAACTTTAAATCGAATGCGTCAGTATCATATATTCTAACCGGTTTAAGTATTTTTTTTGTTTGTGTCCAGGCGGGTGTTAAAATAGACGATCCAGTTTCAGAGGTATTTAACGGTCAAGAGGTGGAGGTTTGGTCCCGTGTTGTGTGGAAACCAAAGTGGGCTGCTACATATGCTGATGTTAAAAGAAAAGTGAGCGGAAACAACAACTATATTTCTCAGAAATCTACGTTAGTTATTAACGGTCGTGATGTTCATATCGAAGATTTCTCACTGGATGGAACCCTCGTTATCGATTCAGTAGATGATGCAGAGGTATGTTATATCTTTTACATTCATCCTTTGTAAAAAGTTTCTCTAATAATCAGTTAATAATTCCAGTAGAGGTGGCTATTTTGACCCATTCTTTGGTTATTCAGGTGAAAGTGGGAGGTTTGGTGCAAAATAACGGATGGACGATCGAAAGTGTGGACAAAGACGACACCACTTTGCCTGAGGAAGTGAGGATCAGGGGTTTCAAAATTAACAAGGTTGAGCAATTGGAAAAATGTTACAGCAAACCTGGAAAATACTCCTTGAATCCATGAATAAAGTTAAACCTCATGACGATGATTCAATTTGTTTATATCCAAAAAAATAAATTTTCAATTTCCATTTATTAATTTTAATATATATAATATAAATATATTATATATTATATATATAATATATAAATATAAGTTGTTAATTTATTACACAAACTAGAACTACTCTGGTCTTCTCATTTTGATGTCGAGTGGAGTTTCCTTGTAAGACTGGATCTTTTCGGTAGCTTTATGTGATGGTTGATCTAATGACATTCTTTTGATATGTTTTTGTTCGTATCGTTCTTGTTGCTGGACCATCTTAATGCATCTTGAAGTTTTCAATCTCAAACAAGTTCTCTTTTTTTGGTTCATGTTCTTGTGATCTGAATTTAGCTGACTGTCATCTCACACAACCTCTACATGCACAATGTTTGTTAGTTAATACATCAGTGCAGACTAGCACCTAGCATCGAGTTCCGTTTATCCTGGTTATTAGTTGATACTCCGTATGTATAATAATCTAAGTTAAGGCTGCAAACTAACTGCTAAACATAAAAACACAATTTGGTTTACACAATGACATGACATACAATTTGGTTTACTCATTTGACATGGTTCGCTGATATTTTTGAGTTATGCTACAATCACACGATAACTTTCACGCGGTGACATGGCATATACCAATAACCAATCAAATTCATTTTTTATCTCTCTCGTCATTATCATTTTGCAATTTATTGGTCCACCACATCATTGTGCAGTTAACTTTGTGTAAAAATTGTGTGAACATATCATTTCTCTTAATTTGACATGTTATAGATTAACCGCAAACCAAATCGACTTACGGCATAATCAGAGGGGTCATAAGTGCAGCCTCTAGTGCAACTCATTAACTAGTTCAATTCATATTTGTTTAGCTTTGTGTTTCGCTTGTTAGTGATTTCAAACTGCACGCCTCTACTCGTTAAAATTGGGCGTTGTTTGTTTCCTTCAGTTTCATTTCATGTATCACTTGAACTTTTCGTCTTTTGATGAAAAGTTCACATATTTATCTAATTTTCTTGTTTTTCAAAATATAAAAACTACAAAACGGTCAAATTGTATTCCTCTGTTAACTTTTTGTTCTCAACTAGTTTCAAAGGAGGAAATTGCTGCATAAATAAGAGGCACAAGTTAGTCATAAAAGAACTAAAGTTTTGATAATTAAACAAAAGACAAGCCTCTTGCTTTGTAACAAATACATTTTGATGCATATGTTTGCTTCCAGTTCGTTTAATGTAATTTTCTTTATATAATTCTCTCCGATTAAAAAGATCTCATTGTTGGCTTTTTGCAATCTACAAAATAAACAGGACACCATCAACGAGAATAAATCAACAACAAAGGTCAAACCATTTGCTAAATGCACGACAAAAACATACACAAACTAAGCGAGTTCAAGATCACAAACTAAACACACTTCAACAGATTAACACAAAGATTTTGTGCATGTGATGATTAAACCTAAAGTAATTTGTCACTGTTGCCTTGAAGTAGATAAGAAGCTTTGCTGCGGACCTGCATTTAGTACAACAAATCAGAATTTTAGGTATTTCATTCTAGGGGGAAAAAAACTTTTTTACTGGATTGAGTCGTTTCAAATAAATGTTCCAGTTAAAGTTCATATAGGTAAAACCGAAAAACACATCGAAAAGTCACCCAAAGTGCAAATTCAATGCATCAAACTCATATTGTTCTGTATTTAACTCAAACTTTTGTAAGAAAATTGGACCAAAAAGAATTTCAAGTCAACCCAAAGGTTTCAATGTTCAACCCATACCAAAACAAAATTTACTTTTTTACCCATATTGACCTGTTACGGACCTATGGTGTTACCACAACCCGTTATACCACCTCTAAGAAAGTTATGTACGCACCTTTGAAGCGTAAGACCTAGGGTCTGTAATGTTGATTTGGCAAGAGCAGTTGCGTAGGTACAGGGCCCACATTTCGTTTAGCAGAGGCCTGTCTTTTAATGCGGTGTTATATAAAAACCAGTTTTCGGTCAACACCAGGTAAACGTACACTTTGAAAAGATCACAGCTTTTGTCTTTTAAATTGATCAATGTAAGCTCCCTTATCACCTCTTCTTCATCCTCTACCTTCAAAAAAAAGAGTTTTTTTTTTTTTTTACCAAATATCATAAACAAGCTTATTGAATAATTACATAATCATACATTGTCACATTGATACAGAGTTAAAATAAAAAAACGTACCCAAAGTTGCAAAAATCGCTACTCAGGGAGTACTCGGTCGGCACTTTTTAGGGAGTACTCGGATGTTGACTAAGTTTGACTTTGACCAATTTTAGCCGACTTTGACCAATTTTGACTGATTTTTCGAGTTTTGACCGATTTCCCGAGTACTCGCGAGTGTTAGCCGGGTTTGACCGATTTTTGACTGAGTTTGACCAAGTTTGACTGAGTTTGACCAAGTAATTCCGAGTTCTGCAATACTGGACGTACCTTGTCAAAATAACGAAGAAGAATTTGGAAAGCGACTGCACTTCTGAGAGATTTGGTGGGCCCACAAACGGCAGGGATACACTCAACAGCTCTCAAGCTATTGATGTCCATAGGAATTCTGATTTCAGAAAGTAATGAAGAATTGGGGATTTGATTAGCAGTTACAAGCAACAGTTTTAAAGCAATATTAGTTAAGATTAATTGTGTGTAAAAAAGTAAAAAAAGGTAGTGAGGACCTTAAGGCAACAGATTTTGCTATTTTTGCACAGCTTGAACTCCATTCCTCATCTGTGAAGAAACTAAGTAATGATTGAATACATGCATTCAAATCTAGAGACAAGCCCAGTAGTTGTCGATCCAGTAACAGAGAGATTGTGATAATCACCAGCTCTTCGGCTTCAGATGTGGAGAAAATAACATGCATATTCCTATAAAATAAACAAACTTATCAAATTGTGCAGATTGCAGGAAATTGAAATGGGATGTTATTTTATGTTTTGGTAGAGGTGCATGGGCAAAAACGGGCTCAAGTTGAAATGGATCGTTTTGGTATGGATTGTAACAAGCCAGCCGGCCAGGTTGACTCAGACACCAATTTGTCCATTCATTGATGATTTTCCAATAGTTAGAGCATGGGGAAAATATATTCAATAACAATCTAAAAAGCTAAATTGAATGTTAAAAATTGTGTTAAAAGTACACTTTAGAAGATTTTCGAGTTTCTACCCCTTCAACCTGTTACAAAAAAAAAAAAAAAAAAAAAAAAAAAAAACATAGCCCAAATCAACCCATTCATAGGTCAATATGTTCCGGCTGACATCATGCAACAACAACATTACCCAATCCGGCTGACATCATGCCTGTTTATTAAAAGAAAAATGGATTTTTTAAAATTGCCACATCTAGTATATGCCATTTGAACTAACCCTGTTTGGCTACAAGCAGTCGCAAACTTGATCCACGCTCTAATATTTTGAGGCGGTCCCGAGCATTTAGAATCTGATAAAAGGTGTCAACGATTTAGGTAAGTAACCCAAATACAGTTAATAAGTGGAGGATAATCATGCAGCTAATGGAAGCATAACAGTCACATTACCATCACAAAACATCTCAGCATCAGAATAGTTTTTCATAGGAACATGCAATAAGAACCCATAAGTTTCAAGAGCACCTACGAGTTCCAAATAGCTCGGTAGCCAATCAATCTTTAACGACAATGAGTCTCCCTAATTAAGACATGCCAATAAACTCAATTAAGTAAATAAACAGGACACGATAACTTAATCCATAAATAACACAACGACATCACACCTCATTTTTCAGCAATAATATGCCACACCAAAATTCAACCGCAGCACTTCTTAACAGTTCCTTCGATGAGTATAGCACTGTAAACAACAAATACTGTCATAAAAAAACATAATATCAAATAATACTTTAGCAAATGATATGATATAGTCGACATACTCAAGTGAAATGTCCATTTTGCTATGAACTTATCTACTTTGCCGCATTTGCAGACCAATTTCAATAGCCACCCGTTGGTCAACAAACCTTCAAAGAACGTTTCTCCTACATAACAAAATCAGAATTCAATAAAGTGAATATAAAGAAAACCTTCTTTTAGAACAGACACTGACCTGATTCTGTACTAAGCTCAACCAATGAATTAACTTCATTGCACACAAAAGAATTAAAGAGTGAGCAGCTTGAAAGATCGCCAAATTCAAATGATGGAAAGGCTTTCTGTAAGTTTCAAAGGAAACAAAATGTGTTATAATGTTTAGTTAAAGTCAAGAGCTTTATCGACAATTGGTTGGTTAAAAAAAGGTAAACCTGGTTCCCAAAAACTTGAAGACCCCAACTGGATACATCATCCTCGTCACTTAGTTGAGTCATCTATAGATGACAGATCATTATAGGGCATGAAAATACAACTAATGTCCAAAATAAAAAAAAAAAAAAAATTAAAATAAAATAGTTATCATGTAAACCTTCTCGTGACAGTCATCCACATATTTAGACAGTTTAGCAACTCTGCCATCCTCTTCATCATCGGAAGTATAACTTTTTTTTGTTTTGCCCAATTCTGATTCCCGCTTGATTATTCTATTTTTCTCCTTGAAATGATCCAGTAGTAAATCATCCAAACCAATCACCTTTTTCCTGCAAAGTTACATGAAACTGCATTACATTTTAAGCAGAAGTATTTGTTAATTCTATACCATTCCCAAAGAGAACAAGTCACATATTCTGCTTAGCTGAAAGGAATAATCCCATATGAAAACCACATCTATTTCCATAAAAAGTCAATATGATGTGCATACTTATCTTCAATACACAATACACATGATCATTGATGTTATAGTTTTCGTTGGAGTGTGCTTTTATAAACTACTCAACTAGTGACCGTTATTCACATTAGAAAAAATACTACAGAGTATGTGGAAGCCACTATGATGCCACATGTGTACCAAACTGACACCTAGCATGTGATGCCGCCTGAATAACACACACACACACCTTGTCATCAAGAAAAAAAAACTATGTGACATGACGCCTAGACGCCACAGATGTGTCGTGTCATCGAAAAATCAAGTCGGGATAATGCATTGCACTTATCGACCAAAGCAGTTAATTTAATACTATGAGGACTGTAATAGATTTTTTGAGATTATGCTTTGCACTTATTGACCAAACTGCAATAGCCAAGATTAGATAATCACATTCAAAATAGTTAAAATCTGGTTCTGTTAAGACCAATATTCGACCTAATTTCAGAAATATTTATCCAATAGTCTATAATATATTAATTCTCAGCGAAATTAATACTATATCATAAGTTTTAACCTCAACCTTTAACCTAAGGAAATATAGAACAACAGTGCCCTAACAATTTAAATTAAGGTTACAAAAGCAACAGTTACGAAAATATAATATGAAACAAAAAGCATGACATAACTAAACAATTCGAAATTTAATCATAAAAGGAAATTAGGGTTTCAATGACGTCACCTTCGTTTAGGAGCGACAACTGGTGACGTTGCTAGTAAACTATCCGACTCGAAATCAAAAGGATCGTCTTCCATTTTCTGAAATATTTTGTATAATTTTATCTGATTTTCGAGTATATACTATTTATTTATCAACGGAATTGAAATTGAATTGAAATTAAAAAACAAGATATAATAATAGGTCATCCACCGCGCCAAATTTGGGGATGAAAACCTATTTGATTTGCTAGATTCAGATATTTTGACCCGAATACGAATAGGTCTGTCCTGTTAGATTGTTGGGCTTTAAGTCGTTAATTGGGCTTGCAGAGTGAAGCGATTTCACGCTTCATGGGCCTATGATTATTCAAAGTGAAGTAATACATGTTTGAGTTTGAAAAATGTAAAATTGATACTGATTATTAGTTTTTTTTTTTTTTTTTTACAGCAAAGAAACTTTATTATATATTGAATAACAATAAGACATTTACAAGCTCCATGTTCTATCAAAACGAGAAAATTACAATTAGAAAAACGATAAAACAAGATCTAACAGCTAAAAAACGAAAGATATAAGCTCACCATTATAGTAGGAAAACGCCTCGGTCCGTTCATTATCATTAAAGAGGAGATTTTACTTGAGAAGATTTGATGAGATGGAACGAAGCACAGTGTTGGCAATTCAACAACAAAGCAACCCGAACCATCCCAATTTCTCCCCTCCAAAATGACTACTCCGGGAGTGGGGCAAAAAACTTACATGGAGGGTATATCTATTAGCCAATACCGGATACATCCGGATTTGGAAAATCTACATGGAGGATATACCTATTAACCAATTTCAGAGCGCCTAAAAACATTCGCCAACGAGGAAAAGGGACATGAAACCTGTGATGACCCGGAAATTTCTGACCAAATTTAAACTTTATCTTTAAATGATTTAATGTTTTTGACACGATAAGCAAAGTTTGTAAAGTTGAATCTCAAAATTTTTGAACTATCCAATTACCTTTCGATTGTTCTCAACGATTCGCGAACAATTATAGGTAAATAGATACATATATATACCATAACTTGAAAACGTAACAAAGTGTTGAGTATATGATACTGTGCATTAAACTTATTGGTTTGATTATCTGATTGATATATTTAGATACAGAGTTAAAAGATTATGCCAAACGATTGAATTAAAAGATAATTATTGAGTCCCTTAAGGATTATGATATTATTACGGGTCTCTGTTGTAAGGTCCACGTTGATTTGGGAAATCATTCATTCTTAACGGTATTCGGAATAAATGGTAAAGTGTTTGTTTAAATAACGTAATTTGGACACATACAATAATAAGGAATATCAACTGATGGAATTAGGTATATGAATAACTTGCGATATGTATTTTAAAACGTGTTTATTAATATCGAAAATATATATTTAACAATACGATAAAATATAATATTAACTTGGTCATAAAAACAAATTGTTATTATATATATATTAACAAATAGCGAGACGATGATTTATAGAAGTAAATGATCAAAATACTCGAAAGTTTAAGATATACTTTGAGTGGTATAGTTTAGGGATAATTTAAGGCTATATTTTGACAAAGGTACGTGATACGAAATGTAAAATACAAGTTTTCTCAGCGTACGAAAGGACATTTGAAAAACCGGAACCGGGACATAAGTCAATGATGACGTACGACTTATCGGAACAAAAATTACAAGTCAACTATGCATGTGAATTTAATATAATATATAATTAATTATATAAATTAAATATATTATATATATTATATAAAATTATGTCGAAAAACAAAAAGTTAAAAGTTTGTGAGCTGGATCAGAGGGCCATGCGATCGCATGGCCTTGAAGCACAAATACCATGCGATCGCATGGGGTGCTTTTTCAGAAAAGGTACTATAAATTCAATTGTTTTGCTCGAACAATCACACACACTTACACAGATATAGATATATACTCCGTAATATTTATATTATTTATATTATTATTATTTAATTATTATTAATATTATTATTATAATTATTATAATTATTATTATTATTATTATTAAAGATTACTATTAATATTAATCTTATTATTATCAGTAGTATTAATATTATTTTTATTAGTATTATACATAAAATACTATGACGAGGTCATGTTCAAACGATTTCAAAAATGATTTTCGAGTGAATTAAAGCTAAGGATATTATGGGTTATTGCCAAGGAGGTTATGGGTAATGTTCGAGGGTATAATTGTGAATCAAACTTAGTGTTTATCATCTCCGTTACGTCTACGTACTTTTCTACAATATTGAATATCAATATTAATACGTAAGCATTTATATTTTATATTTTATAAATTAATAGTGTATACATACTAGTGCTCGAGTGTATATATTTATACATGCTTGTATGCTAAATTTCGTCGTTAAACAGTTTATAATAAATCACGAATTAAATACATATATTACGGGTAAAAGGTATATGATATACATGTTTTCAGAAAGCTGGCGAAAAATCAATAACTTTTCATTTAGATATCGAATAGTTTCGAGGAACGAATCAAAAGATATGGTCAACTGAATTATAATTGACATTAATTGGAATTGCTTTTTGAATCTGCAATTAATACTTAAACAACTTGTTTATGAGATTGATAAAATGGATTTTTGAATATTTCCAACCGAGTAAATGAATCCTTATATAAGGTACGTCTCGTTTGTTGAACTATTGTCAAAATTGACTTTTTGAAACAACTTTGAATAACTTTTGTATGTTAATTTCGAGCATTAGGATTGTGATACACTATGACCTGACCTAGCTTGATAGACATTTATTGACCAACATATGTTCTCTAGGTTGAGATCTACGATTATTTGATATACCGAGTTTCGGTCACATTACGATGAACAACTTTATGTGCTGCTAAGGTGAGTTTCATTGATCCCTTTTTAATTGCTTTTGCAATATATATTTTTGGACTGAGAATACATGCAATTTATTTTAAACACAATGGATACAAGTACATACTAAATTCTACACTGAGTTTGAACCGAAAATCCCTTAGCTTTGGTAACTAGTAACTGCCGGTTATAAGAACTGGTGGGCGCGAGTAGTAGTATATGGATCCATAGGGCTTGATATCCCCGTCCGAGCTAGAGCACTAGCCTTTTAACGGACGTATGCTATTTGAGAAGCGTACACGTTGGTTTGCGTGTATTATTAAGATGATTATACAAAGGGTACAAATTATATATACGTTAAGTTTAGTTACCAGGGTGCTCAATTTTGTAGAATATTTTGATAAACGTTTCTGGATGAAACAACTGAAATCTTGTGATCCATCTTTATATACAGATTATGTGAAACATACAAACTATGAAATCACCAACCTTTGTGTTGACACTTGTTAGCATGTTTATTCTCAGGTTCCCAAGAAGTCTTCCGCTGTTTGCTTAAATGTTAGACAAGCTATGTGCATGGAGTATTACATGGCATATTTTTTTCAAGGAAACGTTGCATTCACCAAATCATCACCATGTATCTTATTTTGACTGCATTGTCAACGAAAGTACTATTGTAAACTATTATTACGGTGATTATCTATGTGTAGAAATCATCAGATGTCGAAAACCTTTGATTTAAATATACATTTTTGGTATGCCTTTTCAAAAGAATGCAATGTTTACAAAACGTATCATATAGAGGTCAAATACCTCGCAATGAAATCGATGAATGGCGTATTGTCCATATGGATTTGGAGCGATCGTCACAGTTGGTATCAGAGCTGGTTTAAGCTGTGTCGTCGGCTTAATCGTAGAGGGGGTTCTCACAGTGTTACCTGTGATGAAGCATTGGCTCTTACTCCTCGCGGTCCGAATATGGTTGGCTTTGCCGAGAGGCATGGCCGTAAAATCAGTGTCTGAGGTACGCTCAGTGGTCACCAAGCGGTTAGCTGGGAAGGCACTGAGTGGGATGCTTCCCCAACTTTCAGTTGGTATCAGAGTGTTGGTCCTAGCGAACCAGGTCTTGCATGAGTGTGTCTAACTGATAGTTGTTAGGATGCATTAGTAAGTCTGGACTTCGACCGTGTCTGCATGTCAAAAGTTTTGCTTATCATTTTTTGTCAAAAATTACCTACTTATCATTCCTAGTCTAGACACGTTTTACTGCATTGATTGCATGAATAGTGTATAGACAAAATTCATATCTTAGCGTATCTGTTACTGTAAACTTTTCCTGACATCTTCCGAAAATTTCTCCGTGATTTATGGAATTTGGTATTATATATACATATGTAAATTATGTATTGAAGAATACCAAACTAAATTCTATAATCTAATTCATATCAAAAATCATCTCCCTAATTATACAAGATGGATCCCGTATCTAGTTCAAATTCCTTAAACTCTGACAGCTATTCCGATATGGATATTCACCTGAATTCTGAAGACAGTGTAACCAGAATGGATCAACCAATTAGCTATCATCTATTCTGGATGAATTGGGGATGGGTTCGTAGCCTGCTTAATTATTGGAGACAAGAAGAAGGTGATCCCTTCCATCCACCACATTGCCCTCTTGGTGAAGAACCTGAAGCACTTACCGGCGAACCTGTTCGTAATACCATTTTCTCTCTCATCTCTAGAATATCTCGTCATGACCATATACTCTCTCAAATTCTGGATCTTATTCATCCGCTAGTCCGAACCGCCAATCATCCTGGTGTAGTAGAAGAAGTCAACGAGCTTCGCGCTCGGGTAGTGGCTTTGGAGAATATGGTGCAAGGGTTACAAGCACCAGCAGAATCACCGGCATCAACAGTACCACCGACAACAACACCAACAGTACCATTACCACCACCAACAACATCCGCACCGCAAGCCTCAACATCACAATATGTACCTTGAACATCAACGTCATACGCATCGTAGTTACCAAGAAATACCAGCAACAATAACCGATGAAGTATTAACTCATTTTCCCTGAAGAACTTTTATGTATATTTAATATATATGAATTTTGAAATCAAAATAAATCTTTTCGTGCTAAGCTATTACGTGTGAATCTTAACTGGTAGGTACTACTTGGTTAGTTCATATTACTAGTATGCTATGATGTACATCCTTCGTTAATGACTTAACCATCGTTAACTACAATCTCTGTTTTCAACTCAATGAATTCCATTTCATAATAAACTAAGTATATTATTCAATTATATGGTTGATTTTATACTTTCATCTTCGATGTATTCGAAACTTTCTATAAAACATCATTCGTACCTTGCGAAGTTAGCAAGAGTTCCATGAGCACCAACATGATTCACTGAGAAAATATCAATAAAACTGAGTATTGATTACATTAGTGAAATACTCCGTAAAGATTATTAAATCTTTAATGTTTTAGAGATTATTCATTTCTAATTCAAGTCAAAAATCAAATGAGCTTAATATAATATTAACTCATCAAATCTGTATTACATCTGAAGAAAATATACATACATATATTTTCATAAAGACGGTAATAAAAATTCTTTTGTACAAAATATTACTTGTGAAATCTTTAACGGGTAGGTAATTCCCGGGAAATATATAAGTTCACAATTAATATGTTATACTGTACATTCTTCAACTTTGATTCAAAAATTATTAACTATGCTCACAGCGATATACAATCGTTTCCATACAAATTCAATTACATATTCTGATATTGACGGATCAGAATCCAAGTCAAGATTTAACGGGTGACATCATTCTTAGATCTCTACATCTTTCAAAGCTATACTTTGACTTCAAAAATGTGAAAGATCCTTTAGCATTGTTATTACTGAAAATAACCTTGCAATTTCTTTTCAAAGTATCCAGTATTATCAACCGTTCAACCAGTCAACGACGACCTTTCAGACTTGTAACTTTGGCATATACGTTTTTGTTATCGGGGAATCTTTCATGTTCCACCACATTAGCAGTAAATTTACCAACAACTTCATTGATCTTTGACCTTCCGAAAAATCCTTATACTCATTGAAACCGTATCATGTACTCATCCACATCTTTTAACGGCAATTGCCATACCAACTATCGGGAATTAGCAATCAGTATTTTGAAATCTTGTAGCACGTCTACGCCAACAGTTATATGTTTACATATAACGTTTACCTCCTGGACTTACATACTTCGAATGTGAAGTTTCTGAAAAACACCCCAAACTACGAAACTAGTTCTCTGAATTTTGAAAAAATGTTGATGAAGCAGCAAAAACTGTAAACGACCTTAACAGTCAAAAGTTTGAAGATAAAGAATAGTATGGTGGTAAAGCTGAGAAAAAGAGAAGGTTTGGAACTGGAAAACGGATTGAGCAGACCATGAAGGAGGCTGTGGACAAATCACAAAGACGAAATCTACCTTCAAAGAATCCAAATGATTCAGTGTCTGCTGAAACCATTAGTAAGAACCTTACTTCTTATTCTAAACCTTCGCAGACCGATTTTCCGCATCATCCTCTGATATTAGAAATTCTAAGATATCATCGTATCTTCCATTATAAATATCCTCCATATTTCTGAAGATATTTTCATAACTATTCTTATCTGAAATCATTTATCTCTTCACGCTATCTTTGTTACATCATAAAAGAAACTATTTTAGTTTCTAAAATCTGAAAAATTCGAAAAATGGATGTTTTGAAGTAATGTTGGGAACTGAAGCATGAATTAGTATAATATAATGACACTTGATCAACGTGATTATATTACAGTAAGTCATGCTGAGTTTCTAATGGAACGTGATAAAGGTTCACAGATCACACCCTCATCATGAACCATGTTACATAACTCTTTCATTCTATTTAATCTTTAAATATATCAAGAAAATACTTTTCTTGATGATTCGGTCTTTTCCAGATATTCTGGTAATTTGACAAATCAAGATCGTGTCATTTCAATTTCTTTCTTAGAACATTAACTATGTTCATTCCGAAATGTATAGCTACGAATTCTGGACCATTATCCGCTTGACTTAAGGTCGGGAAGAGAAAACGAAAGCATGAAGCTCCGAAATATAATGGAGAATATAAAGCCCGATAACAACCCCGAAATTACAAACCGTGTATATCAATGCGTATAGCAATATAAAGACACGGGAGAATGAAAAATACTATAACCCCAAGGTAATAGTAGAAGAAAATAACTTCCTCTGGTGGCAGATGAAAAAGAAGAATGAAGGATACGATAGCCAAGAAAATATCAAGAATCAGAACTGGATTAAGCATTTCACAATCTTTTGGAAGTATGAAATAAGGAAGAAGATGTAGGAGTGGTGAAAATAATGAAACGGAAGTGGTTAATTTATAGCGAAATATCAGACATAACAATCGAGGCAGATTACGCATTTAAAGGAAATCTTAATTTCCTTAAATTTCGAAGAATCAAATCTTATTTAGATTATAAAGATTTTCTATTCCTTAAATTCCGAAAATCAATCGTAACTACGTCAAAAGTTAAGATGAATCTCTATTTTTTCATTTCACTCTTTTACGATAACTTCTCTCATACGCTTCGAGAAATCGGATTGTTTTATCCATATTATTCAACGGTGATAAAATTCTATTTATCAACTCATATTCGTCATGAAAACATTTTTATTGTTAGCTATGATGACCTCACTTAAATTTCGGGACGACATTTCTTTAACGGGTAGGTACTGTGATGACCCGGAAATTTCTGACCAAATTTAAACTTTATCTTTAAATGATTTAATGTTTTTGACACGATAAGCAAAGTTTGTAAAGTTGAATCTCAAAATTTTTGAACTATCCAATTACCTTTCGATTGTTCTCAACGATTCGCGAACAATTATAGGTAAATAGATACATATATATACCATAACTTGAAAACGTAACAAAGTGTTGAGTATATGATACTGTGCATTAAACTTATTGGTTTGATTATCTGATTGATATATTTAGATACAGAGTTAAAAGATTATGCCAAACGATTGAATTAAAAGATAATTATTGAGTCCCTTAAGGATTATGATATTATTACGGGTCTCTGTTGTAAGGTCCACGTTGATTTGGAAAATCATTCATTCTTAACGGTATTCGGAATAAATGGCAAAGTGTTTGTTTAAATAACATAATTTGGACACATACAATAATAAGGAATATCAACTGCTGGAATTAGGTATATGAATAACTTGCGATATGTATTTTAAAACGTGTTTATTAATATCGAAAATATATATTTAACAATACGATAAAATATAATATTAACTTGGTCATAAAAACAAATTGTTATTATATATATATATTAACAAATAGCGAGACGATGATTTATAGAAGTAAATGATCAAAATACTCGAAAGTTTAAGATATACTTTGAGTGGTATAGTTTAGGGATAATTTAAGGCTATATTTTGACAAAGGTACGTGACACGAAATGTAAAATACAAGTTTTCTCAGCGTACGAAAGGACATTTGAAAAACCGGAACCGGGACATAAGTCGAATGATGACGTACGACTTATCGGAACAAAAATTACAAGTCAACTATGCATGTGAATTTAATATAATATATAATTAATTATATAAATTAAATATATTATATAAAATTATGTCGACAAACAAAAAGTTAAAAGTTTGTGAGCTGGATCAGAGGGCCATGCGATCGCATGGCCTTGAAGCACAAATACCATGCGATCGCATGGGGTGCTTTTTCAGAAAAGGTACTATAAATTCAATTGTTTTGCTCGAACAATCACACACACTTACACAGATATAGATATATACTCCGTAATATTTATATTATTTATATTATTATTATTTAATTATTATTAATATTATTATTATTATAATTATTATAATTATTATTATTAAAGATTAATATTAATATTAATCTTATTATTATCAGTAGTATTAATATTATTTTTATTAGTATTATACATAAAATACTACGACGAGGTCATGTTCAAACGATTTCAAAAATGATTTTCGAGTGAATTAAAGCTAAGGATATTATGGGTTATTGCCAAGGAGGTTATGGGTAATGTTCGGGGGTATAATTGTGAATCAAACTTAGTGTTTATCATCTCCGTTACGTCTACGTACTTGTCTACAATATTGAATCTCAATATTAATACGTAAGCATTTATATTTTATAAATTAATAGTGTATACATACTAGTGCTCGAGTGTATATATTTATACATGCTTGTATGCTAAATTTCGTCGTTAAACAGTTTATAATAAATCACGAATTAAATACATATATTACGGGTAAAAGGTATATGATATACATGTTTTCAGAAAGCTGGCGAAAAATCAATAACTTTTCATTTAGATATCGAATAGTTTCGAGGAACGAATCAAAAGATATGGTCAACTGAATTATAATTGACATTAATTGGAATTGCTTTTTGAATCTGCAATTAATACTTAAACAACTTGTTTATGAGATTGATAAAATAGATTTTTGAATATTTCCAACCGAGTAAATGAATCCTTATATAAGGTACGTCTCGTTTGTTGAACTATTGTCAAAATTGACTTTTTGAAACAACTTTGAATAACTTTTGTATGTTAATTTCGAGCATTAGGATTGTGATACACTATGACCTGACCTAGCTTGATAGACATTTATTGACCAACATATGTTCTCTAGGTTGAGATCTACGATTATTTGATATACCGAGTTTCGGTCACATTACGATGAACAACTTTATGTGCTGCTAAGGTGAGTTTCATTGATCCCTTTTTAATTGCTTTTGCAATATATATTTTTGGACTGAGAATACATGCAATTTATTTTAAACACAATGGATACAAGTACATACTAAATTCTACACTGAGTTTGAACCGAAAATCCCTTAGCTTTGGTAACTAGTAACTGCCGGTTATAAGAACTGGTGGGCGCGAGTAGTAGTATATGGATCCATAGGGCTTGATATCCCCGTCCGAGCTAGAGCACTAGCCTTTTAACGGACGTATGCTATTTGAGAAGCGTACACGTTGGTTTGCGTGTATTATTAAGATGATTATACAAATGGTACAAATTATATATACGTTAAGTTTAGTTACCAGGGTGCTCAATTTCGTAGAATATTTTGATAAACGTTTCTGGATGAAACAACTGAAATCTTGTGATCCATCTTTATATACAGATTATGTGAAACATGCAAACTATGAAATCACCAACCTTTGTGTTGACACTTGTTAGCATGTTTATTCTCAGGTTCCCAAGAAGTCTTCCGCTGTTTGCTTAAATGTTAGACAAGCTATGTGCATGGAGTATTACATGGCATATTTTTTTCAAGGAAACGTTGCATTCACCAAATCATCACCATGTATCTTATTTTGACTGCATTGTCAACGAAAGTACTATTGTAAACTATTATTACGGTGATTATCTATGTGTAGAAATCATCAGATGTCGAAAACCTTTGATTTAAATATACATTTTTGGTATGCCTTTTCAAAAGAATGCAATGTTTACAAAACGTATCATATAGAGGTCAAATACCTCACAATGAAATCGATGAATGACGTATTGTCCATATGGATTTGGAGCGATCGTCACAAAACCCAACGATCCCACTCAAGATTGATGTACTTACATCTGTTAGATATCCAATCGAAGCTTTTGAGCTGAATTTCTTTGAAGACTAAATCACTAATGAGCTTGGATTTTGAGAAATTGCAATTATTTCGATTTTCTCCAAATCATGTAACCCGTGATCCATTCCGTTGCTTGCCAAAGTTGTTTACTTTATGGGTGGGAAAACGCGTGGCCTGGCCACCATGGCCTAAAAACACATCCGCCAAATTCGTGAAGGAGGCGGGATAAAACCCCACCACTTTAAGACAAGAGACCAAATATCATTGGCCACTTTGCAAGAAATGATCGAATGTTCAACCGTCTCCAAACCATCATCACGGATTGGACACCGAATCGAACCTAAATCAATACCGCGTTTGTCTAGTTCCACTATCGCTAGGAGCCGATTATGTCTAGCTCGCCACACAAACAGTTCAACTTTTAAAGGTACTAGACGGTTACGAATAGTTGAGACAGTATGGGGTAAAGTAGCCAAATCTGCGCGTGTGAGGAGGTCCGTGAGCTTTTTAACCGAGAAAACGCCGTTGAGGCTTAGCGACCAATACCAGCCTTCGGTACCTGAGCTGCAAGGGACAAAACTAGCCAAAACATTAGTAAGATTGGTGATGTCTCCTAGCAATCTCGCTGAGATGCTACGAGACCAACACCAATTAGTTTTAATTTTAATTTGATGCAATTGTTCTCTATGAATTTCTGTAAACTTATCCCTTACAATTATCCTTAACACATAAAGATATTATACAAAACAATACATACAATATACAATACAATATACAATTAAATAATTGTCACAATAAAATTAATATGTTCAATAATACTTCACACATGTTAATGACCATTCTAATGCTGTTTCTAAAAATCAAAAAGTAATAATGAAAAAAAAAAAGTCAAACAATAAGCACGAATCTTTTTAATGAGAGAGTTATACCAGAACTATGTTGTTTACTCGAATTTTATAACTTGGTAAATAATTGATGTATTGTTGATTATTGAAAAGTTTATACCACAATATTTCATTTCTTAGATCCTAGCAATTTCTTAGGTATGGTTCCATCCTAGACACGACACATGGTATTATTGCATGTGCCCGTGATTTTATTCTGTCTACACACAAATTCTTGTTTTTTTTCCTTGATTGAGTCCGATGAAACCGTGAACAATATTACTTCAAATGGCTATATTTAAATCTGCTTATTATTTTCTAACATTTCATCTCAAATTGATTATACCCCCATAAACAAGATACTCAAACTTAAGATCGTGTACGAACACACTTAATTCGATGGTTGGTTCAAGATTACGCATCATCGACAAATACTAATGTACCGAAAGTTTCTATATGGGCAGATCGCAAAACTCGTCTTGTACATAAGTTCTCTTGAATTTGCTGTCCTCATTATGAATTCCATAAGTAATGTTTTATGAACTATCATTGAAGAATTAAATGGTGTATGTATATATGTATATGTATATGTATGTATTGGTTCTTAGGAACCAAGTTTATGCAAACTTTTTGTCAAGTGTCAAGAATATACATACACAAGGGGACATGACTCACATGAGGCTTAATAATGCACAACAACAAGTCATGTGCTTTCACAGCTCATGTAAGTAGAGTCAATGTCTGCATAACTCTAACTTTAGGACACCCTTTATGGGGTACCCTTTGGCCTGACCATTTGTGCCCACTTTTGTGCCTTTTATTGATTAAGTGTTGGGAAAAGGACATGAGACCCTACTTGGCCAGCTTGGTCATTCTGATGTGGCAACAATTATTAATACAAAGTTAATGTTGAAGAAATTTTGTTTGATAAAACTAGGCCTACCCACCAAAAGGAATGAAATCATTGGCTAAATAGGACAATCACAAAGAGGCCTTGTGTGTTTCTTAAAGTTTTTTGGCTCTCTTGTGGCTTATTTTTCATAGGATAGGTTGTACTGCATCCACTTTATGTTTGAGTTACTTATTATAAGTACTAGAGTATATAATTAAAAGTGTATTTGTAAAAATAAAAAGTGTTGTAATGATAATTATGTGTGATATTAATTGTCTAATCATTAACATTAGGGGTTAAGTTTGCTATCTCATATGGAAAAACCGCAATCAAAAGGTTTTTGCAAATAAGACTTGGAATGCACCGGTTGCCTTAAACAAGATTCAAGTTAAAAGTTACGAGTGGATCGCGAAGAGGAGCAAAGACAAAGCTATCGATTGACACAATTGGATCCATTATCCTCATACTTTTTTATAGATTTTGTGTGTTGCATGGTTAAGTTGCCATCTTGTCACCTTAGCCTTGCTTGGTTGTAATGTATATTAGAATTCGCGAATTGTGTGCTTGAGAACAATTTTGTACTTGTGATATTTGAGATCAATAAAACTTTACTGCTTTTCAAAAAAAAAAAAAAAAAAAAACAAAAAAAACATTATGTTGGTTTATTTTGGCTAGTAGAAGATATGTGTATCCCACATAGGTGGGAGGAAGATGTGAGGGGTGAGTGACTTGGTTATATAAGAGGGGCTAAGTCTTCATTCCAAATCGCACCAATCAATACACTTTAAGTATTTGATTATTTCTTTCTTTCTTACCCTTGTTTGAGAGTTGTATTAGTTAAATATTTTGGAGAGTGTAGTTGGCTTAAGAGAGTCGTCTATATCATTGTAACAATTTGTGATATAGTGTATTTTCTCTTTTTGGGGGCCGGTGGTTTTTCTCCTGTTTTGGAGTTTCCACGTTAAATCTTGTGTTGTGTATTGTTCTTATTTCTTTACTATTATTGTTGGGCTGGGTGGTGGGAATTAGTGAGACCGTAATTTCCCAACAACTGGTATCAGAGCGTCAGGTTTGACGGGGGTCTCGGTTATAGGAGTCGGAGTATGCTCTGTGGTTGCCACGGGAGTGGATCGTCCACATCAGAAACGAGTTCTATTGATCGTATAGAGTATCTGGTTAGACAATATTTTTTCTGATTCGTAGTAATAGTTGGATTTATTAGTGGCGAGTTGTGGATTTCCGATTTAAAGGGTCCTGGCTACCTGCTACATCTTTTGGCTATTCGAAACGTGAGCAAAATCAGAGAAAGTGTTGTTTATAGGATACGTATACGATGTCGAAGTTCAGTCCAATGAGGTTTGATGTAGAGAAATTTGATGGGAGGATCAATTTTGGCTTATGGCAGGTTCAAGTCAAGGATGTGTTGATTCAGTCCGGGTTACACAAGGCATTGAAAGGTAAACCCACCTTTGTTTCCGGCAGTGATTCTAGCAGTAAGTTCGATGAAGAAGAATGGGATGATATGGATTTGAGGGCAGCAAGTGCGATTCGTTTGTGTCTTGCAAAGAACGTGCTTGCAAATGTGCACGGGTTATCAACGGCAAAGGAGCTTTGGGTTAAACTAGAGCAGTTGTACCAGGGCAAGGGCATCTCAAATCGGTTGTGTCTTAAAGAACAATTTCATACTCTGCGTATGGATGGGGGTTCAAAGATTTCAGATCATCTAAGTATTCTTAACGGTATTGTTTCGGAACTGGATGCTATTGGAGTTAAAACGGATGATGAAGATAAAGCTTTGAGGTTGATATTATCTTTATCATCGTCCTATGAGCACATGAAACCTATTCTAATGTACGGGAAAGAAACGTTGAAGTTTGAAGATGTTACTAGCAAGCTCCTATCCGAGGAGAAAAGATTGGAAGGTAACGGGGTCTCGTCATCAGAAGCTACGGTACTGTTGTGTTCGGATAGGCAGAAGAGAAACTCTAGAAAGAATCTGACATGCTGGAAGTGCGGGAAGACTGGGCATGTAAGGGTTAATTGTCCCGGTGGAGCTAATCCGGCAAATGGCTCCAAAGATGCTAACATTGTCTCCGTTGTTACAGAGAGTGACGAATTCCTCTGAAGTCACGTCATCCTCATGGTGTGTCCGCGCCACCATGGAAAGGGATGTTTGTTAGCGGTTCCACAATTACACATGGGCATTGGTTTGGCATTTATGCAGGTTGTGTGGTGGAAACTGATGTTGTAGCTGATGGGACTTTCGGGAAAGCCAAACAGGGAAGTTGCACCATAAAGTTTCAGCTGGTTGTTCAACAACATGTGCCGAGGTGAAATGCTTGGAATGTGATATTCTAAGTGCTATACTCTTAATGGTGGAGTATGATAATTCTGTTAAGAGTTATGATTGTCTGTGATGACAATGATTGTCGGGTATTGACAATGTTTGATGAAGATGCAAATTTTATTTCTTGGGTTAGAGATAATGTCAACGGCATGAAGATGAGGATCTTGAAGTTGTCGTCGAGGAAGCATCTACGTCGGTTATCTTCGCAATGTGGAAGTATGGTTATCTTCTTCTATCCAAAAGGTGGAGATTTGTTGGTTTATTTTGGCTAGTAGAAGTTATGTGTATCCCACATAGGTGGGAGGAAGATGTGAGGGGTGAGTGACTTGGTTATATAAGAGGGGCTAAGTCTTCATTCCAAATCGCACCAATCAATACACTTTAAGTATTTGATTATTTCTTTCTTTCTTACCCTTGTTTGAGAGTTGTATTAGTTAAATATTTTGGAGAGTGTAGTTGGCTTAAGAGAGTCGTCTATATCATTGTAACAATTTGTGATATAGTGTATTTTCTCTCTTTGGGGGCCGGTGGTTTTTCTCCTGTTTTGAAGTTTCCACGTTAAATCTTGTGTTGTGTATTGTTCTTATTTCTTTACTATTATTGTTGGGCTGGGTGGTGAGAATTAGTGAGACCGTAATTTCCCAACACATTAGGGGTTAAGTATTTACTTGCTACGTTATATGAAGAACATACATGTTTGACTCGGATCTACGCAACGTGTTGAAGTATTCTCATTACCGCTTTCAAATTCAATTGTGACATCGCTTTCAAATTCATTTGTGACTATTGAATTTCAACCCTAACTATTGTGAGAAAATTATTTCCATGAAACTTCTGTTTATCTTTTAAGACAAGATATGTGCACTTATAAAAGTTATGTTCAAGCTATGGTAATCATCATATCGTTCGGTTTTTCTAACATATACTAACTTCGTATAAGTGTTTACTATTAATTTTTAAAAATATTTAATTATCAACTTTGACTGTAAATATTTTTTATTTATGTTATATAATATTTAATAAAAAATATATGAATGAATTGAGTTTTAAATATATTTGCATTCGTATAATTTTCATCAAATATTATTAAACACAAATAATAATATTTACAATCAAAGTTGATAAAAAAATTTTGAAAGTTAATGATGAACACTTATAGTGAGATGGAGTGAGTAACTCACAACAGTTAACTTATTTTCAAATATTGAATATTTGTGTTTTAGGGTGCGTTTGATAAAACTGAATAATTTAGCGCTGAATGGTTCATAATCTGAATGATTCAAAGTCTCTGAATAAAGTTTGTTCTGAATGAAAATATGTTGTTTGATAATCATTTAGAATGAATGATATAAATTGAGTAAAAGTACCTTATCAAAGTGTAACATGAATAAAATATTCAATATACTTGTTAGTTAAGTGTTCAGAATATGATTTGAGGAGAAAATTACAGAAAATTTAGGCTCTTCATGGTTAAGAGAGTGTTTCATCTCTGAATGGTTCAGCAGTGAATTCTGAACCATTCAGCATCATATGTCATTCAGAGGTCAGAAACAAACGCACTGAATGCTGAATGGTTCAGCATTCAGCACTGAACCATTCCATTAAGAGGCAAACAAACGCACCCTTAGTTATGAAAGAAAACACTTCAATCAATGATTCAATTTTCGAATGTAAAAGCTTTTTGTTATTCGGCCAAATGTCATATATGTAATTTCTATGGGAGTTGATCCGTACACCACCTTGTTTTTGCCATACACCACCAAAATAATTATTTAGACAGTTTTACCCTTCCTTTGAGAAGTTAAGGGGAGTTGGTGGTGAACAAAAGGAAGGGTATAAATGTCCAAAAAATTTATTTAGTGGTGTATGGCAAAATAGAGGTGGTGTATGGATCACCTCCCAATTTCTATTACGACTTTGCATTAAAATAGAAAAGTAAGAGACCCCTATGACCTCCATTGTCCAATAATATTAAGACACTTTTATCACAAAGCTATGTAAGTGGTGGTAACATTTGACAATTATATACAAAAATAACTATAGAAGGTGATATACTTTAAAAAGAGTACTCACCCAGCCAAACAAAGTTCCCAATCCTATTCAAACTCATGTGCGACTAAAATTGAAAGAGACGGTTTTTTTTACATATATAAATTTTATTTTATGTTGTTAACTCAAAAATCCTACATATGAATATTTTAACTTAAATGTATATCTAGGATCTAATTGTGCTATCTTGTACGTTTGATTTTTATTATCTTTTTTATTATTATTATTATTTTTTTTTTTACAATTACCTTGGAGAAGATTGTAATATATTACTCCGCAATTGACTAAATATGTCTATCTAATTTTAATTTTAGTTTATATTAAAGGTATGTGTCTATATATACTTCATTAATTTAATTTTTTTATTAGTTATTCTTCTGGTATATAGTTTCTATAATAAACTAATAAAACTTCATATGTACCTATGTATACATGAGTTTTAAGAGTGGTTATAAGTACATAAAGTAGAGACGACGTAAGTTCTAGAATAAAATATACCGAGTATGACATTAATTAGAACAAATAAAATGATATTAGGTTAGAGTCAGTGACGAGGATCTACTTGTACTCCATATATCATCATTTATCATTTATAATAATATATACTAATATATTTATATTTATTGTCATTTAGTACAGAAAAACAATCAAAGTTGATACGTAAAGGGTTCATTTGGCCTTTTTTATGTCCCATCTGAAACGAGGTTTTTGAGCACGCGTGATCGCCAAATTTGTATTTCGTAATTAATTGTTTTATATCAGTACAATACCTATTGATCTTTATGTATTTTATTATTGTTACTAATATAAAAAAAGGTTAAAAGGCAGCCACGTACCTACACAAATAATCCGTATGTAGTAACCGTACTAGTAATAAACATATAAAAATGGGTAGTGATATATACACAGCCAATTTTTACAAATACACAACCAAACATGTTTTACAGTGTTGTACTGTACAACACTGTAAAGCATATTTGATTGTGTATTTGTAAAAATTTGTTGTGTATATATCATCACCCTATAAAAATAGGTCGAATAATTTGAGATATTGGGTCTGTAGATTTATGTCTATGTCATTGTCATTACCTAAATGAATGTGTTTGATGAATGAATAATAAAGGTGAAGACTTGCTTAAGTTTTAAGATAAATATATTTTTGTGTATCCTGAAAGCTTAAAATAAACATTTTTTCTTAAACAATTAAATAGTGCATGTCTATCCATGTGAATTAATGATCAAATACGTCTTTGATAACAAAATAAATTTAGCTCTTTTGGTCATCATAAAGTACGAGTAATAATTTTTTTATAGAAATGTAAAAACAAATTGCTTAAAGCGAGAAACATTTTTTAGCAGAAAATTGCTTAAAGCGAGAAACATTTTTTAGCAACCACCGCATCCGAATTAGCGTCTGTGAAACAACCTATTGTATCTGGAATAAAGGGCCGCACATCACCTATCCATATTGTTATATAATATATAAATTCGAGACATACCGAATACGAGCAGCGGAAACGAGTAGGATCGACGTTTAGATCACCGGTCGGGAAAGCGATCACCAATAGGAAGGCTTTCTAGTTTCACGGCCTAAGTTCCTTCTACGGTTTGCAATGTTCCACTTGAACAACTATACTTACAATTTTACTACTTACTAGTGTATGATTTTCTCAATGATTTGTTGTGTGTTACTTGTGTTTTTTTGTGTGTCTTACAAGAAGAGTTTAACTCTCTATTTATAGATACAAAGAGAGTACTTATTACCATGTACTACCAAAAGTACATAGTACTTATTACCTTTGTAAGTGTACTATCAAAGGATAAATTGTACTTATTACCATTTGTGTACTATCAAAGGGTAAACGGTACTTATTACCATTAGTGTACTACTCATTAATAGTGGGTCAAACACAATGAGTTTGTGGGTGTACCACAAATAATTTCCAACATCTCCCACTCGCACACAAACGAATTTTGATATACTCATATATCTTGAAAAACATACCGTGTAGTACGCAAACCATTCATACTAGGAACTAGGCTGTGCGACCGGCATACTTTGAGAGCTCAATTACTATACATCTGTTAGGAATATATAGCATCTCAATAATCTTGGAAAGAGTAGATTTAGTATGCAATGTCCTAGATCATTAATCACATTAGTAACTCGCATGATCTCAGTTTTACTCATAAAACCCTTTTGTATTCACAATTATCATTTATCACTAAGACTTGTCACTAAAACAAAAGATAATTGGTCGACCGGTGAATACAAGTTAGTGTGAACTTCAAATGATCTTCCCTTCTCTTAGAATCCATTGGCCTTAGCTCAACTTGCTTTTCTAAGAACGTCCAGTCAGGTTGAATCACTCATAACCCTTAAGCAACGCCTTAAGATAGCAAACATTAAACTAAGCTTCAAGAGGTAAGAAAAGGTCATAAGGATATTAATTGAGGTTACTAATACCTCAAGGGACTCACATAACATAGAAGTAGAGATCGTTTCTTCTATTTCCCTTTTTTGGTCGTCTTGATCACATGTGGTATGAATCACATGCTGCAACATTTCTGCTTCACAATGGAGGTATGTCTTCAAATCAATGTTGCACAGATGATAGTTCAAACATACACAATGTTCAAAACTCGAGTTCACTTATCTACTCATAAAACTCTGAAGAACTCACATCTGGATACTCATGACAGATAAGGTGAATTGTGAAAATTCACATAATATTTGTACACTTACAAATGTGGCGTCTAATTATCTCAATCTTGAGCTCTCAATTGTCACTAAAACAATATACTTAATATACACCACTTTTCCATTTGTCACATGAAATGGAATTGATTGCCCATGTGAGTGGGCTAATCTTATATCTGTCCGACATTCTTTTCTCGATTCGCAGCACAAAGAGCGAACAATAAAACAATGATTTAAAAGGAAACTTATTGCATTGGATATAAACTTAAACTTGTAAGTACATTTATTAAAATAGTACATTCATTACAATCTACGCAATCCTTGAGACCTAACATGCTTAATAAATGCATCTCTAGGTATAGGTTTTGTCAAAGGATCTGCTACCATATCATGCGTAGATATGTACTCCATACTTACTTTCTTTCTTGCAACCTTGTCCTTCATATAATTGAACTTTATGTCAATGTGCTTTGTTTTACAATGGAACTTGGGGTCTTTTGAATATGCAATGGCAGCCTCATTATCAGAGTATATCAATGCTCAATCAATGGTATTGCCAACAACCCCCAAACTACTCAAAAATCGATTAAGCCACACAGCTTCTTGTACAGCAGCTGAAAATGCCACAAATTCAGCTTCCATTGTAGACAATGCTATACATGATTGCTTCTTGCTACTCCAAGATATAGCACCTTTGTTTAACAGAAAAACAAAACCAGAGGTGGATTTTCTTTCATCCATATCTCTTCCCCAATCAGCATCAGTATAGCCTCTCATTTGCAGATCATTTCCTTCGTAGCACAAAGAGTAATGACTAGTACCCTTAAGATACCTAAGTATCCTTTTCACGGCTTTCCAATGGGTTAAACCTGGATTGGATTGGTATCGGCTTACCATGCCAACAGCAAAGCAGATATCCGGTCTCGTACACATCATAGCATACATGAGACTTCCAACCGCTCTAGCATAAGGAACATTTTTCATTTTCTGTTTCTCTTGTGGAGTTTGCGGACACTCTCTAATGCTCAACATATCACCAATCGCCATAGGAGTGTCTATGGGGTTACATTTATTCATGTTAAAACGTTCAAGAATTTTGTTGATATAAGTCTCTTGAGAAAGAGCCAACAATTTCCTTGAACGATCCCTTGAAATCTTAACTCCAAGGATATATTCAGCTTCACCCATATCCTTCATTTCAAAGTTAGATGATAACCTTCTTTTAACCTTGAAAACATACTCCTTGTCATTTCCAGCAATTAATATATCATCAACATATAATGACAATATGACTAGTTTTCCTTTAGACCTTTTGGTATAAACGCAATTATCTTCATTGACTGCATTGAAGCCATGTGAAGTGATCACATTGTGAAAATGTATATACCATTGTCTTGATGACTGCTTGAGGCCATATATTGATTTAAGCAATCTACAAACCTTATGTTCGTGACCTTCTTTAATGAAACCCGTCGGCTGTTCTATATAGATTTCTTCATCTAAATTTCCATTGAGAAAAGCAGTCTTTACATCCATTTGATGTAATTCAAGGTTCATACTTGTCACTATTGCTAGAATCAAACGAATTGATGTGAGTCTTACAACAGGTGAAAATGTTTCCTCATAGTCAATCCCTTCCTGTTGATTATAGCCTTTTGCCACAAGTCGAGCTTTGTATCTTTCAATACTACCATCAGCTTTACGCTTTATTTTGAGAATCCACTTACTCCCAATGGCTTTTCTTCCTTCTAGAAGCTCAACCAATTCCTAAACGTTGTTGGATCTCATAGATTTCATCTCTTCTTCCATTGCTTTGAACCATTCATTCTTTGCAGGACAAGTGAGAGCTTCATTTATATTTCTTGGTTCATCCTCTTCTAGTTGAACCATAAAAGTATAACCATCTTCGATCTCATACCGAAGTGGAGGTTTACTTTGAGGACTACTTCGTCGTGGTTGGTTATCCATTGAAACAGATTCTTGGTTTACCAAATTGCTCCCACTTGGATCAGAATTATGCTCGGTAGCAACGGGTTGAGATTCTTCAGAAACATGTTCTTGGTTTGCTATATTGCTCCTACTCGGATCAGAATTATCTTCATTCGCAATAGGTTGAGGAGTTATATCCAAAGAAACAAATTCTTCATCTTCACTCCTCAAATTTCTCCCACTCGAATGAGGTAATTCTGTAGTCTCAAATAAAGACCAATCTTTATCAAGATCCCCTTATTTTGGAAACTCATTTTCCAAGAATGTAACATCTTGAGATTCAAATTCAGTTATGCTCCCACTTTCGTGTTCACCCAAAAACACATAAACTTTTGATTGTTCAGAGTATCTTATGAAAACAGATTTCTTTCCTCTTGGACCTAATTTTCCATATTTGTGTGAGGAATCCAAAGTATACGCTGCACAACCCCAAGGTCTTAACATATTCAAGTCAGGTTTGCGACCTCTCCATAACTCATATGGTGTGGAAGTTACTGATTTTGTAGGCACACGATTAAGTACAAATGTGGCAGTTAACAAAGCATCACCCCAAAAGGTGATAGGTAAATTTGCTTGTGCCATCATTGACCTAACCATTTCAAGAAGCGTTCTATTCCGCCTTTCTGCAACACCATTTTGTTGCGGAGTCCTAGGAGTAGTTAATTGACGTTGAATACCTTTAGCATCACATAGAGCTTTGAACGAATCAGATAGGTACTCACGTCCTCGATCGGTTCTTATTGCTTTAATCTTACGTTCTAATTGATTCTCAACAAAATTCATATAACTTTAAAAACAATCTAACGCTTCGGATTTGTGAGAGATCAAGTAGACGTAACCGAATCGAGAATAATCATCAATGAATGTGATGAAATAATACGCTCCATGCCTTGCTTGGACGTTCATAGGACCACATATATCCGAATGTATTAGTTGCAATGGATAATCAGCACGAGTTCCTTTTCCAAATGGTTTTCTCGCAGTTTTTCCTGCCAGACAGTGCTCACAAGTGGACAATTCCACTTTATCAATATTAGCCAGTAAACCATCTCTAGCTAATCTATTCATTCTTTGTTGGCCGATATGACCAAGTCTAGCATGCCAATTGTTTACATCATTATCAAACTTATTAGAAGATGCAACTAAGGAAAAACATGGTTTATTATCAACATAATCAACATCCATTACGATAAAACCGTTAAGGACATAACCAAAACCATAAGAGTTTGTTCCCAAAGACAACTCAATAACATTATCATGAAAGTACCAATGAAAACCAAGTCTTAACAAAACCAAAACAGAAATCAAATTTCGACGAATTTGAGGAGCATATAAAACATCATGTAGGATTAGGGTTCGTCCTTCACGCATGACTAACTTGCATGACCCAATCCCTTCAACTGGAACTCTTGAGTTGTTTCCTACATAAATCCACATAGCTCCATGAGAAACTCGCCGAAATTCTACAAAGGTGTCTTTATCCTTAGCTACATGGTCTGTTGCTCCTGAGTCTACAATCCACAAAGGTTGAGATTCAGTTAAGAAAACAGAACTAGCAACACAAAGTTTGCTAACATAAGCATCGTAAGAATATACCTTTTTAGGCTGAGGACAATCACGAGCAAAATGCCCTTTGTTGCTACAATTGTAGCATTTTACCTTTGCAATGTTTACTTTCTTGGAGGGACGTGTTCCCTTACCACGATGATTGGTGTTTGGCCTTTTGTTAGACTTATAAGTTTCTTTACCCTTATGGTGATGAAACTTGCGCTTATGCCCAAAAGCATTTTTAGAGCTTGTTGCCATATTCACCTCAGTGATTGACCTACCGGCCTCAATCCGATCTTCTTCTAGCTCTAAATGGCGTGCACAGTCCTCAAAAGTCTTGATGTTCTCATTGTGTGTGAGATGCATTTTCATTTGCTCCCAACTTTGAGGCAAGGAACGGATCATCATCAGTAAGAACATGACCTGCGTTTCTCAATTCACTTATCATGCTTGACATTTGTCTGACATGCTTTTTCATGGTATGATCAGACTTCTTTTTATATTGGTCAAACTTGATAGTGAGAGATCTTAGTTTGGTCACCGAGGTTGCACCAAACTTGTCAGCCAATGCTTTCCACATATCTTTTGCTAGTTCATACTTGCAAAAATCACGCATGATGTCATCATCCATGCTGCTCAGCAACGTAATGCGAGCAATGGTGTTCTTATGTTTCCAAGCGATGTACACTTCAGCATCCTTTTTATGTTGTTCTGTATCACCCACCTCAGGTACTTCCATTGATTGAGTAAGAGCAACAAGAGCCTCTTGCTCTTCCAACACATATTTGAGTTTCATGCTCCATATTTCGTAGTTGTCACCATTCAACTTAACACCCTTGTTAAGTTCAGCAACAATGTTCTTTGATGCGGAAGCCATGATTGAATACTAAGTCATTATTAAAGATAATTATGCAAGGTTAGTTATATCCGTCCAAATATGCAATCGTCTTTCTACTATATTATTTTATTAATAATAGGTCATCATAGGCTATAGAGAAAAAGGGCACTATGTTTCCAATTATCATCTATAAAACCTATTTATGAAACTATCACTAACGCAATAATATATATAAGATTATAAATTCCTATAAATCCGAATTGGCACTACTTTTTGGTACAACAAAATGTAAGAAAAAATCAATTCAAATCAGTGTTCTCATAAACATTGATGTATGCAATAAATAATACATACTTCTTCATAGAAATATACTTATGCACATATAAAAGTGTAGTACAAGATATTTATGACATAGTGATTATTATTATTATTAATTTTTTTTTATCTAAGACATGTGTAATGTGATGTTCCAAAAAAAAAAATCATTAACAGTGTGCAATATTAATTAATCAAGTCCCAAAAGTAAAACATGTACGCATGCATTTCAGTTAGGAATGAGAATATTAAAGATAATCATATATTAATATCTTAATTAAATTAATATATTAGGCCAAATGTTTTTGACAAACAAAAAAATATTTGTCTTTTCATGAGAAAATAAATGGTATGTGCATATCTTATTTCATGTATCAAGTGTCGGTTACATATTATCATCAAAAAGGCATCTCATTAAAAAACCATTTTTATACTAATGATCATTCATTCACCAAATCAAAAAAAAATTACACTAACAGATGCATATCGAATATGATTATTTCTTTTAAATTGGAAGATCATGAATACAAAACTCAAGAAGTCCATATGAATTAATTAAAATTGACAGTAGTATATTCCCAACAATTAAACAACACTACTCTTATATATACACACAAATTTTTTTTAGCACTGATCATAATCTATTTCCAACTAAAA
Organism: Rutidosis leptorrhynchoides; assembly: GCF_046630445.1. Lineage (NCBI taxonomy): Eukaryota > Viridiplantae > Streptophyta > Magnoliopsida > Asterales > Asteraceae > Rutidosis > Rutidosis leptorrhynchoides. The sequence goes on from NC_092333.1 coordinate 176,072,299, forward strand.
TAATTAAATCATGCATTCTTTATCATAAAATAGTTAAATCATGATATTATCAATAAAAGTTTATGGTTGTCAAACCGAAAATTTGATACAGAATTCGAAACAATATATAATACACATGTTATATATTAAATATTTTTAAACACTTGATTGAACCATGTATAAACTTCCGATAATGATAATGATTTAACTATATAAAAGAAATATAAATATAATTCATGCAACATCAAGTACCATGAAAGGAAACTTAGCATGTTAACCGGAAAATAAACTTCAAGGCTCTTGATGCCAATGTTATATAATATATAAATTCGCGACATACCGAATACGAGCAGCGGAAACGAGTAGGATCTACGTTTAGATCACCGGTCGGGAAAGCGATCACCAATAGGAAGGCTTTCTAGTTTCACGGCCTAAGTTCCTTTTACGGTTTGCAATGTTCCACTTGAACAACTATACTTACAATTTTACTACTTACTAGTGTATGATTTTCTCAATGATTTGTTGTGTGTTACTTGTGTTTTTTTGTGTGTCTTACAAGAAGAGTTTAACTCTCTATTTATAGATACAAAGAGAGTACTTATTACCATGTACTACCAAAAGTACATAGTACTTATTACCTTTGTAAGTGTACTATAAAAGGGTAAATGGTACTTATTAACATTAGTGTACTATCAAAGGGTAAACGGTACTTATTACCATTAGTGTACTACTCATTAATAGTGGGTCAAACACAATGAGTTTGTGGGTGTACCACAAATAATTTCCAACACATATATCACGCCAAAACCGAATTAACTTGAGTTTATGGTCTTCATATAACTTAAAGATCTAAGCTTTATGCTTCAAGGTCTTCAAGAACACTAAAGGTTCAAGCTTTCTAGCTTTGTGACCTTATAACTTGTGTGAAAAGGATCCAAGCTCTCTAGCTTAGGGTTTCATCACTTCATTTAACTTAGATTATGTTCATACTTGCTTGATTGAAGTAAAGTTTGTAGCTTTAGTTGTAAATGCAACTTGTAATTGTGTTAAGACTAAGGATATGATGTAACCTTGGTTCATCATCCATCTAAGACTCTTAAATGATTTGTTTTCTTACTTGGTCTTAACATATTGTGTGTTGATGGTAGAATCTTGGTCAAGGTGATGCTAACCCATCAATGAGTTGTACACTTGAAACTACAAGCATCAAGGATGAGAACCGTGATGAGCATCAAGCACTAAGAATCCCACCGGAGCACCTTGCTTACTGTTTTCGGGATCTGATCAGACCACCTGGGCTACTGGAAAGTTAATTTTCAGTTAGTTCGGCTCTAGTAGATAATTTTCCGTTTAGACCTCGTCTTAATCCGAGTTACGGTTTAGGATTTATGGCCTTCCGAAAGTCACTACACCCTATTAACGTTGTGCTGAAATTTATGACCTACTCGCACTTAAACCGTCACCACGGTTAAACAAAGATGAGTTTGGTTCTGGAAATTGTTCAGAAACTAGAGGACTCCCATACGAAGCCATGGCCACTGATTACGCGTCTTTTCGATTTACGTAGAGGCCGTAGCAGCTGATCAAAGTTAGCCTATTGTTTCGACCTCTATACATGTTAAACTTACTTAACTTTTACAATGATAAATGATGATGATGATGACACTTAAACTTATTTTATGCACTATTAGAACTTATGAGGACAACCTACTGACCTAGTAACCTTTGACTTAGGTTGACGACCTTTCGGACCGACTTACTACTTGCATACTTTCATTATCGACTTTACCGCTCTTATCACTGTGAGTTATAGCATCCCTTTTTTACTTTAACTATTTTGGGACTGAGAATACATGCGCTTTTTACGTTTTACATACTAGGCATGAGTACTTAAACTTTATATATGTGTGGGTTATACAATGGCATAAACTTTCCCCTTAGCTCGGTAATGTTTTGTCATTGGTTTTTGAACCGGTGAACACGAATCTTAGATATGGATCCATAGGATTTGACATCCCCACTCGGGCTAGTCGCGCTAGCATTTAAAGGGTGTTTAATACTTCGTAAACATACGCACTCGCCAAGTGTACTTTTAGGGGGTTATAAACGTTAAGTTAGTTACCAAGTGCCCACGGTTAAACATGTACTTTTCATACTGTTTTGAAACACTGAAATCTCGTGGCCTACCTTACATTACTGTTACAACTTAAACTATAGCTCACCAACATTATTGTTGACGTTTTTAAGCATGTTTTCTCAGGTGTTTAGAGGTTTGTCGCTTCCGCTGTTTAGACTTGCTGTCTTGGTATTAGACTTGCTGTTAAGGACCTGCTGTGCTAGAATTCCGCTGCATTACTTAGAGATGTGTCAATCATGGAACTTTTCTTTTGCATTCGTAATTTATGTTATTTTCAAATAATGACTTTGTAACGACCTTTGTGTCACGTTATCTTTTGTAAACGCTATCTTTTTATGAATGCAAAACTGGTTTTCAAACAGTATATAGTGTTTGACCTTGTAATGATCCTGTTGTTGATGATCCGTACACGATGGTTTTGTACGGGGCGTCACATTAAATGCGTTTAAACTCCAAATGTTAAATGCCATGTTGCTAATAGACTTGAAAATGACCAAAGGGTTTGGTGTTGGAATCGAGTCGATATTGGTTGCCGAAATTCTTCTATGCTAGAAAACTTCCTAGCCGATTTTATGATGTGCAACTTTTCCAACATGAATATTATTGGAGGTGGTCACTACCCGGTGATGGGATGTTTTCGGTTCGATCTACTCTTGAACACTTAAATCGGCTCTTGTTACCCTCGATCACACAAGCTGCATTTTGGAAGGGTTTTTCTTCCAGTAAAAATTAATATTTTTTTTTGGCCATTCATCATTATAGATTAAACCTTTCGAGAAGGGGTTTAGATATCGAATCTATCTGTTGTGCTATTTTCCAACTAGGTGTGGAGAGTAGCGTTGGTAATGGATTGAATATGGATCGGGTGATGCCGTTTCCATATCCTTATTCATTTAATTTTGTTCATCCATATCCATATCCATATCCATTTAATTTCAGTTCGTCCATCCATATCCATATCCATATCCATATCCATATCCATATCCATATCTGAAGTTAAAGCGAAGGGGTATAAAATACTATTAATTTTTACAAGGAAATACTATTAAATATGATACAATTTTACACAAGTTATTTAATTATTTATAGAGTGGATATACCTAAACCTTGCTACAACACTTATAGGCAGTGTACCTAATCGTTCAGTAGTGTAGTTTTTAGTAAGTCCGGTTCGTTCCACAGGGATCTTAGCCAAGTTTAACGCCATATTAGTTTTAACTTATAATTGTAAAAATACAAATATATATAAGTAGTATTATTATTATAAAAAGGGTTTTTTTACCGTTTAATGACCGGTTTGTCGATTTTAAAACTTTAGTTGCAGTTAAAACCTAATGTAAAATATTAGAAATAAATATAACTTAATTTAAAGCGTAAAGTAAATAACGATAATGAAATTGCGATAAATAAAAGTGCGATAAAATAAAATTGCGATAATTAAAGAGAACGATAATTAAAAGTGCAATTAAATAAAATGACAATAAATAAAAGTGCGATAATTAGAAGTGCAATTAAATATGAAAATAAAGGAATTATGCTTATTTAAACTTCCGTAATCATGATGTTTGACGTGTTGATTTTAGTTTATTACCATGGGTTAATTGTCCTTTGTCCTGGATTATTCAATATGTCCGTCTGGTTTTTGTCCATAACAGTCCATCAGTCCTAAATATAAAGTGCGAGTGTTCTCGTCAAATTATCCTTATATCCGAAGTCAAATATTCCAACTAATTAGGGATTTAAACTGTAACAAGGTCTTAATACTTTGTTTAATAATTACACCAGGATATCGACTGCGTGTAACCCAAGGTTTTAATACTTTGTTAACAATTACGCCAAGTGTCCTTGTACATAATTCACCCCTGTTTTAATAAGTCTATTAACTATTAATCCATTCTCGTGTCCGGTTAAATGAACGATTATTCGTACATATAAATATCCCGCCCATCGTGTCCGATCGAGTGTATGTGGTTATTTATAGGTACGTCCAATTGTAAATCTTTATATTAAATTAACAAACTATCATTTAATTAAACAAATATAAAGCCCATTAATAGCCCATAGTCTAAATTCCACAAGTGTCGTTCTTTTGTCCAAACCCCAATTGTGGTACAAAGCCCAATTACCCCGTTTTAATATTTTAGCCCAATATCATGATTACTTCGTCTTAAATAAGCATAATAATAACTTAGCTACGAGACATTAATTTAAAAAGGTTGAACATAACTTACAATGATTAATAATAGCGTAGCGTTACACGGACAGAATTTCAACTTACACCCTTACAACATTCGCTAACATACCCTTATTATTAGAATTTAAAATTAAAATTACAATATATATATATATATATATATATATATATATATATATATATATATATATATATATATATATATATTACGAGTGAGAGATAGATAGATTCAATTAGAAAAAGGTCCAGAATTCGAGCAGAATGCATGGCCTTTTATAGGCACACAAACTCCGCGAGTGTGGAGTTTTTATGCCTTCAAACTCCGCGAGTGCAGAGCCTCCAGTTTCAGCTAACATTCTTGGATCCTTTTGACTGCCGACGGTTTTAATTATATAAATATAATATATATATAATTTATATAATTAATTATATATTATATTATATTTATATACATAATTAATTTGTAACTTTCGGTCCATTGCGTCGAGCGTTGAGAGTTGGTTCATGTCTTGGTTCCGGATTTTCGAACGTCCTTGCGTACAATTTAATATCTTGTACTTTGCGTTTTGCTTTTTGTACTCTTGTAATTTTGAGACGTTTCTTATCAATAATTGGAACCACTTTGATTGTACTTTGTACTTTTGAGCTTTTTAGTTATTCGCGTCTTCAATTCGTTGAATCTGTCTTCTGTCTTCACCTTTTATTATTTAAACGAATATCACTTGTAAATAGAACAATTGCAACTAAAAGCTTGTCTTTCTTGAGGGATAATGCTATGAAATATATGTTCATTTTCAGCATTTACAAATTTTCCCACACTTGAGCGTTGCTTGTCCTCAAGCAATATAGTCTTGAAATAAAAATACTAGAATCACTTCTTTCTTCTTCATACTTTGTACATCAGTGATTTCTATACGGCGGTATGAACAATGGTAGTAACGATGTGGTTTACAGTCCCACATGACTATAAAAATTTAGATCCTTAAGGAAATTGGATCTTTATGAAAACATTTGATCTTTTTGAAAATTCAATCTAGCTTTTACCCTAGATAAGTTTTCCGGAATAACCCTTCACCGGTGTTTGCAAAATCTTTTTGTGGGTTTTGTGGGTTTCAGATTTGAAAATTTTAGCTCAAAACTTGCAGTTTTGTGTCACCCACTTGCTAACCTTGTATTAGGAAAGCAACACGTCCAGTTTACTTGTCCCGTATATTACCTTTCGGTAAACTACCGTCCAGTTGTAAAGGAAAGCGTTGAACAAGCAACTGTTAAGGCAATGTCCCCTGACATGCTTTTAATTATGGTCTATAACGTGTCAGATGCAATTACTATCCTTGGTAGGAGCAATAGTAAAGCTCACCCTTATGATTTTTCGGTCTGGCACAAGGTCCTGTCTTCGACCATGCTATGCAACCACTGTTCTTACGGTTGACACCCGATTTGGTTCAGGTGACCTAATGAATTCCAGGTGAATTCCTAGGATTTTACATTCAATAGTAATGAACGCATTGAAAATGGGTTTTCAGAAAACAAATCAGTTTGTAATTTTGATCAAAATATTTTCTCGTTCAAGCGCGAGTTTAGATATCATCGAATTCCACGAGTTTGTAATTCTCAATCTTTAAAGTCAATCTCAAGGATTGAGAAATATCAGTCTTAAAAGCTGATTTTTGATCTTTTAAGGAGATTATCCTTTCTGGGGGTCTGATTCATTAGTCTTATCCAGCTAATTTGCACGACGTCCTCCCCATTTTACGAGACAGATCCTCTCATGGTTAGGATAAGTCTAACCACTTGGCGACCCTATTTGATGCTGAGGTCCGTGAATTTCCTGCTGATTTTAGAGATGACTTTTCTAGATTTTTCGTCAACCTACAGCTGGTCTGGACGACAACTTCCTGACCTAAATCAAGAAGCGCGTTTCTTTTTCGGAAGAATTTACTTCCTTTTAATGATGGAATTGATTCATCGTGTAGATCTATCTTTCTTTCAAATATATTACAGTAAATTGGGTAAAACAGATTAGTTTAGTCCAAAGCAAAAATATCTTCATTTATTTGTTACAAAAATATGTGACATATGTTTTAAATAACTTGGCAAATTTTCCCACACTTGGCTTTTATTTTCTTTTATTTGCCTTTTTATTGTCCTCTATTCAATTTTAAATGAATTTTAACATTTTAGGTTGTTTCTCAATTTATGTCCTTTCCGAGGTAACAATAATTTCGGTGTTAACACCTAGTTTTATCGTTCATTAATATGTATAAACATGATTTTGAATTCATTTAATTGAAAATTTTGAAAATTTTACTAGAATTGGGTAGTCAGTATATAAGACTAGAGCTGTTCTTTATTATCAGAGAGCACTAGATTCTAATACAACTACTGCGTTACTAGTATTTTTAATGGTAACCAAGTGTTTAAGTCAAAAAATTTTAAAAATCCGAAAGAATTAAACCCCTTCCCACACTTAAGATCTTGCAATGCCCTCATTTGCAAGAAATCAGTAACAATTTAAATTATTGAGGGTGATTAGCGTAGAAAAATGATTAAATTTTACCAAAGTTTCCAAACATATTGGCGTTTAAAAGCAAAGATTTTTGGTTTTTTTTTTTTTTTTTTTTTTTTTTTTAATGTTTTTGGCATACTTTAATTCAATAAGATTAAAAATAATGATAATAAAATTTCTCGTCCCGCCCTCGGGTAAAGCAATTTTGGTTCAACGACCTAGTCTTCAACTCATGACGAATTATAAATATCAAATTTTAACTTAGTGAAATAAAGTAAATTTTTGTTTTTAAATTCACACCAAACTAATATTTAAAATGCATAAAATTAAAAATTAATATAAATATCATTAATATTTTTAGTTTTACAAACTTATATTGAAAATATTAATTTTTAAAATATTTACAAACTTAATTATATCGATTTATAAAAATTTACAATATTAGTTTAATATTTATATATTAATTTTAAACACAAGGTAAAAATAAAATAGAATTAAAAATCTTTTTGATCTTTTATCTCACTTTAATCAATCAAATATTATCAAAAATATACGCCCCTCTTTTCGGTAAAGTAATTTCGGTTCCATAACCTAGTTTAACTCATGACGAATTTTTGAAATATTTTGGGTTGATTGATTAAAGATATTTATACCTTAAGAATAAATGGTAAATTTCACAGTGATGTAATAAATTTTTGTATGATATTAATAATTTCGGTCGCAAAACCTAATTTTATTGAATACCAATTTAATACTTTATAGCGAATGATTTAGCGTTTATTATCAAAAGGTTAATAATAAAAATAAGAACTGTACATACTTACCTGTGAGATAGAATTCTCAGTGACCTGCTTTAGCCCACTCATAAGATAGTCGGACTAATTGGTTTTCCATAGCTACATAGGCGTAACCTCGAGCATACAACAATTTTTCTTCTAAACATATGAACGGTCCATCTCTGCATAAAGTAACGAATTCGGTATTGGAATATGTCTGATTCGTTGAGCATTTTCCTTCGTGTGACCATTTTCCGCATTTGTGACATCTTTCAAGGTGTCGTGCTCTTCTTTTCGCTGCGAATTTTGATTTTCTTTTACCAAATTGTAACTTATTATTTTCGTTCCTGGATTCTTTTCTTACTCTATCCAATTTGGCTCTTATTACTGATACCAGGTCACTCGGGAGTGTGTCATTATTACGTTTAGTGATCAAAGCGTGTAGCATTAGACCATGGTTTAGTTCACAGGAAGTCTTCATCTCGTAAAACCTAAAAAAAATAAAAATTCAGAATGGGGGGAGAAGACTAGTTCTTTAGTGTCTGCTAGGGAAAGACCATTCGGATTCCATTCTCGAGAACTACACGAAAACAGAAAATCTAACTCTAACAGAAATACATATTATTCTTAAAAGATTCGAACCTCCCCACACTTAGTTAGCTGTGGTGTTGAAATTGCGATTAACTTCGTTGTCAACTTCCATTGGATTATCTATGTAATGTTTAACTCTGTGACCATTAACTTTAAATTCAATCCCATTTGAATTTATTAATTCTACCGTTCCGTACGGGAAAATTCTTTTGACTATGAATGGTCCAGACCATCTTGATTTCAATTTTCCAGGAAATAGCTTGAATCGTGAATTGAAAAGAAGAACTCTGTCTCCTTCTTTAAATTCTTTTGATCTTCTGATTCTTTTATCATGCCATTTCTTCGTTCTTTCCTTATAGATTAACGAATTTTCGTATGCTTCATGTCTTAATTCTTCTAATTCGTTTAATTGACTTAACCGTAGACGTCCAGCTTCATGTAAATCAAGATTACATGTCTTCAAAGCTCAAAATGCTTTGTGTTCAATTTCTACTGGAAGATGACATGCTTTTCCGTAAACGAATCTAAAAGTTGTGGTTCCAATTGGAGTTTTGTAGGCTGTTCTAAAAGCCCAGAGTGCATCCTCCAATTTCATGGACCATTCCTTCGGATTTGATCCTACGGTTTTCTCTAGAATACATTTTAAAGCTCGGTTGGTATTTTTAACTTGTCCACTTGTTTGTGGATGATAAGCGGTGGAGATTTTATGAGTTACTCCATATCTTTTAAGAACTTTCTCAAGTTGATTATTACAAAAATGAGTACCCCGATCACTTATTAAAGCTTTCGGTGTTCCAAACCTTGCAAAAAGACGTTTTAAAAAGTTGACTACAACTCGTGCATCATTAGTTGGGAGAGCTTGTGCTTCCGCCCATTTAGATACATAATCAATGGCAACGAGAATATAGAGATTATTATGTGATTTTGGAAATGGAGCCATAAAGTCAATACCCCAAATGTCAAATACTTCACATACTTGAATGACATTTTGTGGCATTTCATCACGTTGACTTATTTTTCCGGCCCTTTGACAAGCATCACAGGATTTGCAAAGAAGGTGTGCGTCTTTGAAAATTGTAGGCCAATAGAATCCAGCATCGTAAACTTTTCTTGCTGTGAGTTGAGGCCCATAATGCCCTCCTGTTGGTCATGTGTGACAATGGTTTAAGATTTGACTGGCTTCATTTCTGAATACACATCGGCGTATTATTCCATCGGGACAACTTTTAAACAAATGTGGATCTTCCCAAAAATAGTGTTTTATATCACTAAAGAATTTCTTTCGTTTTTGGTACGACAACCCTTTTTCAAGGAATCCATATACTAAGTAGTTTTCATAGTCTGCAAACCATGGAATTTCAGTATAATCTATCTTCAATAGATATTCATCAGGAAAGTTGTCTTGTATGGCCGATTCATTCATAACTTCTAATTCAGGATTTTCAAGTCGAGAAAGATGATCAGCGGCAAGATTTTCTGCTCCCTTTTTATCTCGGATTTCAATATCGAATTCTTGTAAAAGTAAAATCCAACAGATTAATCTTGGTTTGGCATCTTGTTTCAAAAATAGGTATCTAAGAGCAGAATGGTCGGTATAGACCACCGATTTAGCTAGAACGAGATATGAACGAAATTTGTCGAAAGCAAAGACAATAGCAAGGAGTTCTTTTTCAGTAGTTTTGTAATTCGTTTGTGCTCCTTGTGACGTCTTACTAGCGTAATAAATAGGTTGAAATCGTTTTTCAATCCTTTGTCCTAAAACGGCTCCCATTGCAAAATCACTTGCATCGCACATTAGTTCAAATGGTAGATTCCAATTTGGAGTTATCATAATCGGCGCATTAGTGAGTTTCTCTTTAAGAATATTAAAATATTTGATGCATTCATCTGAAAAGATGAATGGAGCATCCTTTTCTAGGAGTTTATTCATATGAGTGGCAATTTTAGAAAAATCTTTTATGAAACGTCGGTAAAAACCTGCATGCCCTAGAAAAATCCTAACTCCTCTAACATTGGTGGGATGTGGAAGTTTAGCAATTACATCTACTTTAGCTCTATCCACTTCAATTCCTTCCTTTGAAATTTTATGACCAAGAACGATGCCTTCTTTAACCATGAAATGGCATTTCTACCAATTAAGTACTAGATTTGATTGTTCGCATCTAATAAGCATTCGTTCAAGATTAACTAGACATGATTCAAATGTATCACCGAAGACTGAAAAGTCATCCATGAAAACTTCCATGCATTCTTCTATCATGTCGTGAAAAATCGCCATCATGCACCTTTGAAAGGTTGCAGGGGCGTTGCAAAATCCAAATGGCATGCGTTTGTAAGCAAAAGTACCATAAGGGCACGTGAATGTGGTTTTCTCTTGGTCCTCGGGTGCTATTGGAATTTGAAAATATCCGGAAAAACCGTCAAGAAAACAATAGTAACTATTTCCGGCTAATCTTTTCAACATTTGATCAATAAAAGGTAAGGAAAAGTGATCTTTTCTGGTGGCGTCATTTAATTTTGTATAATCAATACAAACACGCCATCCTGTTACAGTCCTAGTAGGAATAAGCTCATTTTTCTCATTTGTGATGACAGTCATGCCACCCTTCTTAGGCACGCATTGAACTGGGCTTACCCATGGACTATCAGAGATTGGATAAATTAAACCTGCATCAAGCAGTTTAATAATTTCTTTCTTAACAACATCTTGCATATTAGGATTTAGTCTTCGTTGGCGTTGCACATACATTTTATGACCATCTTCCATAAGGATTTTATGTGTGCAATACGAAGGACTTATGCCTTTAATGTCATGAATCTTCCATACAATAGCTGGTTTATGAGCTTTTAGCACAGAAATGAGTCTAGATTTTTTATTTTCTGTAAGAGAAGACGATATTATTACAGGTAATTCAGATTCACCATGTAAATAAGCATATTCCAAATGGTTTAGAAGTGGCTTTAACTCTAATGTCGGTGGTTCTTCTATCGATGATTTATATCGATATCTGTCTTCTTCTTTTAGCATTTGAATTTCTTCTGTTGTTGGTTCATATCCATTAGCCATAAGTATTGCTAACATTTCAGCTTCATCAATTGGTTCAGTTCCTTCTCCTAAAGAACATTCTCCTGTTCCTTGTAATTCTGGAAATTCTTCTAACAATTCTGCATGTGAATCTATAGTTTGAATATAATAACATGTATCATCTGCAGATTGTGGTTGTTGCATGACTCTATCAACAGAAAAGGTAACACTCCCGTCCTCTATACTTAGGGTCAGTTTCTTACCAAACACGTCTATTATTGCTTTAGCCGTGTTTAAGAATGGTCTTCCTAATATGAGAGGAACTCGAGAATCTTCTTCCATGTCCAGAATAACAAAATCTACTAAAAATACTAAAGTACCAACTTTAACTAGCATGTTTTCTATTATCCTTCTAGGATATTTTACTGATCGATCGGCTAGTTGTATACTTATTCGTGTTGGTTTCAATTCTCCAAGGTCTAGTTTAGTGTATAGTGAATACGACATTAAATTTATACTAGCACCTAAGTCTGCCAATGCTTCTATTGAACTAAGACTACCCAGAAAACATGGAATTGTGAAACTTCCTGATCAGATAATTTTTCTGGTATCTTATTCAACAGCACTGCAGAACAATTTGCATTCATAGTAACAGCCGAGAGTTCTTCCATTTTCTTTCTATTTGTGATTAGATCTTTCAAGAATTTAGCATATCTAGGCATTCCTGAAATCACATCAATGAAAGGAAGATTTACATTTATTTGTTTAAACATATCCAAGAATTTGGATTGCTCGGCTTCAAGTCTCTCTTTTCTCATTTTACTCGGGTAAGGAAGTGGTGGTTGGTATGGTTTAACATAAGGTTTTGCCTTAACTATGTTATCTTCATTAACCTTTTCAACTACCAGTTCTTTTTCCTTATCTTGATCAGATTGCGGTTCTTGTGGAGTAGGAATAGTGTCATCAGAAATTACAGGTATTTCAGGTTGTTTAAGTGTAATACCACTTCTTGTGGTAATGACTTTAGCTATTTCATTCCGAGGGTTATCATTTGTATCACTAGGTAAACTTCCCGGTTTTCTTTCACCTATTAACCTTGCTAGGTTGCTTACTTCTTGTTCCAAATTTTGAATAGAAGCTTGTTGATTTCTAAATGCTTGAGCATTTTGTTCATTTGTTTGTTTCTGAGATGTGAAAAACTGTGTTTGAGAATCAACTAGCTTTGACATCATATCTTCAAAATTTGGCTTTTTATCATCGGTTTGTGATGGTTTGTTTTGAAAAATAGGTCTTTGCTGGTTGTAAGTATTGTTAGATACTTGTTGATTACTAGGACCTTGTTGGTTGTTGTATGGAACATTTCGGTTATAATTCTGATTTTGATTGTAGATTGGTCTTGGCGGTTAATAATTATTCTGATAATTATTTCCAGGCCTTTGGTTTATGTATGAAACATTCTCTCTTTGTTCCATTATTAGTTCAATACTGAGACAATCTTTTGTTAAATGTGGTCCTCCACAACGCTCACAACTAATTCTTATTGAGTGAATATCTTTAGTCATCTTTTCCATTCGTCTCTCGACAGCATCTATCTTTGCAGAAATGGAATCTAAGTCATGGCTAGAATCGGCTCTAGCTGCTTTAGATGATCTAACGATATCTTTTTCTTGGTGCCACTCATGTGAGTGGGAAGCAGTGTTATCAATAATTTTGTAAGCGTCAGTTGCGGTTTTCTTCATAATGGAACCACCAGCTGCTATATCGATGTCATTCCTTGTAGTGATGTCGCATCCTTGGTAGAATATTTGTACTATTTGACAGGTGTCTAAACCATGTTGCGGACATCCTCTTAATAACTTTCCAAATCTTGTCCACGCTTCATATAGAGTTTCATTTGGCTTTTGCGTGAACGTAACAATTTCTCCTTGAAGTCTCACGGCCTTAGATATCGGAAAGAATTGTTTAAGAAATTTTTCAACTAAAACGTCCCATGTATCAATCGCCCCTTCAGGTAACGATTCCAACCAATCTTTGGCTTCTCCCTTTAAAGTCCAGGGAAATAACATGAGATATATCTGTTCATCCTCCACTTCTCTAATTTTAAATAGAGTACAGATCCTATTAAAGGTACGAAGATGTTCATTTGGATCTTCCTTCGGCGCACCACTAAATTGGCATTGATTAGTTACCATGTTTAGGATTTGTCCTTTGATTTCATAATCTGCCTCATTAATGTCTGGTTGAGTAATTGCATGACCTTGGCCAGTGCGTTTAGCTCTCATTCGGTCTTCCATATTTAGAGGTTCCAGATTCTCCATGATTGAATTTGTTGAATCTGAATCACTAGAGGATTCTGATTTAATGGTTGGTTCCTCTACAATCTCTGTTTGAATGATTGGTGGTTCCAGAGGAAAGATTAATGGTTCAGGATCTCTGAATTGTCCCTGAATATTCTCCGGATTCTCAATTGTGAGGTTTGGTTCAAAAAATGGATTATCGGAAATTTGAATTGGATTAATTGGTTGACTTGATGACGATTCTAAAGAAAAATCAACGGCAACAATATTTGCTAAATGTCTTGATCGAGTTACAGGTGGTGAACGTACAAAAGGTGGTGAACGTTTTGCTCGGTGCATTCACTGAATATCCTATTAGTTATAAAAATAAAAATTATATAAGTTATCAAATTAATAGACTTTTCTGATTTTGCCCACGTTTTGAATAGCCAATACATGCAGCGGGTAGCCAGGACCCTTTAAATCGGAAGCCCACAACTCGCCACTAACAAATCCAACTATTACTACGAACCAGAAAATTTAGGATGTCTATCAATTTAACCACTTAAAATAATTTTTCGTTGAATTTTAAAGAAATTTTAGAGAAGAAATAGAAAATTCTAAATCCTAAAAACTAGATCGGCGAGAAATAAGAAAGAAAAAGAGCGCGTCGAAAAACGTCGAAAAATAAAAGGTCGAAAAATAATAGGCGTTGAAAAATAAAAATAAAAAAGTAGCGCGTCGAAACTTAAAAAGGAACTATAAACTAATAATTAAAAGTTGCGTCTAGAAATATTAAAGCTTAAAAGAAATACTATATCCAAAACGGCAATAACTTAAAAAGGTACTAAAATATAAAAACGGCGTCGCAAAATTCTAAAGCACTTAAATCTTAGTCTAAAGAAAAAGCACTTAAGGGATTTTACGGCAGAGTCTAAAAATCTAGAAATAAAAATAACTATGGCACAAACTATGACTTAAAACTAAATACGAACGAAAAAAATACAAAAATTACGCTAAAACAAACAAAAAGAAACAAAATATAAAATAATCTTAAAGTTGTAAAAAGTACAATTTTTTATAAAAATATTATTTTTATATTATTTATTTATAAAAGTATTAATTTTATAAAACTAATTAAAACTTAAAATACAAAATTAATTAAACTAAATTAATTAAATTAAACCTAATTATAATTAATAATAATTAAATTTTAACCCTAAATTCGTAATTAATGCTGTACCAGGTTTGACCTGTCAGAGGGGCTCTGCGAGTGCGGATTTTCGATACCCCCAAACTCCGCGAGTGCGGAAGGTGTAGGTTCAAATGAGGTACAGGCCAAAAAATTCGACATGTTCTGTTTTTTTTTAATATATTATACTTTTTATTTTATTTTCTGTTTTATATATATATAAAGTATTTATATAAAATAAATAAAAACTAAAATAGAAATATAAATACTTAATAATTTTATAGATTTTAAACAAATTCTTAAAAATTATATAGATATTTTTTTTATATTTTTGTATTTTTAATATTTAAAGCGTATTTATACAAAAACGTAATTAAAACTTTAATAAAAAATCTTTTTTTTATTAGCGTTGCGCTTTCGGCGTTTAACTTTCCCCGGCAGCGGCGCCAAAAAATACTTGAAGTTAAAGCGAAGGGGTATAAAATACTATTAATTTTTACAAGAAAATACTATTAAATATGATACAATTTTACACAAGTTATTTATTTATTTATAGAGTGGATATACCTAAACCTTGCTACAACACTTATAGGCAGTGTACCTAATCGTTCAGTAGTGTAGTTTTTAGTAAGTCCGGTTCGTTCCACAGGGATCTTAGCCAATTTTAACGCTATATTAGTTTTAACTTATAATTGTAAAAATACAAATATATATAAGTAGTATTATTATTATAAAAAGGGTTTTTTTACCGTTTAATGACCGGTTTGTCGATTTTAAAACTTTAGTCGCAGTTAAAATCTAATGTAAAATATTAGAAATAAATATAACTTAATTTAAAGCGTAAAGTAAATAACGATAATGAAATTGCGATAAATAAAAGTGCGATAAAATAAAATTGCGATAATTAAAGAGAATGATAATTAAAAGTGCAATTAAATAAAATGACAATAAATAAAAGTGCGATAATTAGAAGTGCAATTAAATATGAATATAAAGGAATTATGCTTATTTAAACTTCCATAATCATGATGTTTGACGTGTTGATTTTAGTTTATTACCATGGGTTAATTGTCCTTTGTCCTGGATTATTCAATATGTCCGTCTGGTTTTTGTCCATAACAGTCCATCAGTCCTAAATAGAAAGTGCGAGTGTTCTCGTCAAATTATCCTTATATCCGAAGTCAAATATTCCAACTAATTGGGGATTTAAACTGTAACAAGGTCTTAATACTTTGTTTAATAATTACACCAGGATATCGACTGCGTGTAACCCAAGGTTTTAATACTTTGTTAACAATTACGCCAAGTGTCCTTGTACATAATTCACCCCTGTTTTAATAAGTCTATTAACTTTTAATCCATTCTCGTGTCCGGTTAAATGAACGATTATTCGTACATATAAATATCCCGCCCATCGTGTCCGATCGAGTGTATGTGGTTATTTATAGGTACGTCCAATTGTAAATCTTTATATTAAATTAACAAACTATCATTTAATTAAAAAAATATAAAGCCCATTAATAGTCCATAGTCTAATTTCCACAAGTGTCGTTGTTTTGTCCAAATCCCAATTATGGCACAAAGGCCAATTACCCTGTTTTAATATTTTAGCCCAACATCATGATTACTTTGTCTTAAATAAGCATAATAATAACTTAGCTACGAGACATTAATTTAAAAAGGTTGAACATAACTTACAATGATTAATAATAGCGTAGCGTTACACGGACAGAATTTCGACTTACACCCTTACAACATTCGCTAACATACCCTTATTGTTAGAATTTAAAATTAAAATTAAAATTATAATATATATATATATATATATATATATATATATATATATATATATATATATATATATATATATATATATATATATATATATATATATATATATATATATTACGAGTGAGAGATAGATAGATTCAATTAGAAAAAGGTCCAGAATTCGAGCAGAATGCATGGCCTTTTATAGGCCCACAAACTCCGCGAGTGTGGAGTTTTTATGCCTTCAAACTCCGCGAGTGCGGAGCCTCCAGTTTCAGCTAACATTCTTGGATCCTTTTGACTACCGACGGTTTTAATTATATAAATATAATATATATATAATTTATATAATTAATTATATATTATATTATATTTATATACATAATTAATTTGTAACTTTCGGTCCGTTGCGTCGAGCGTTGAGAGTTGGTTCATGTCTTGGTTCCGGATTTTCGAACGTCCTTGCGTACAATTTAATATCTTGTACTTTGCGTTTTGCTTTTTGTACTCTTGTAATTTGAGATGTTTCTTATCAATAATTGGAACCACTTTGATTGTACTTTGTACTTTTGAGCTTTTTGGTTGTTTGCGTCTTCAATTCGTCGAATCTGTCTTTTGTCTTCACCTTTTATTATTTAAACGAATATCACTTGTAAATAGAACAATTGCAACTAAAAGCTTGTCTTTCTTGAGGGACAATGCTATGAAATATATGTTTGTTTTCAGCATTATCAATATCCATATCCATATCCATATCCATATCCAATGGATCAAGCGGGTTAATGGATATCCAATGGATATTAAAAATATGTTATAATATTCCTAACATGCAATGAAAACTAAATCGTAGTATAACGAAAACAAATATAACATATTATGATTAAAGTCTATTCACAAGAGTATGTAATATTTATCAAAGATAGAAAACAATTTGTTGAATTTACTATCGAACATAAATTATGAAAATTAAATATGTAATTTGTACGTTTATTTTGTTAGATACATGTTTTATTGTAAAATATCATAGTTATTTCATTATAAGGTTGAAAGCAGAATGTAAATCTAACGGTAAATACATTTATAATATATATATATATATATATATATATATATATATATATATATATCTATATTTATGTATTTATATATGTATTACGGTTGTTAATGAATATTTCCATAGATGAAACTTTTCATCCATATCCATATCTATATCCATTTAGGTTCATTCATATCCATCAGGAAACAGGTAGATATTCACTAGATCAGGTGGTCATTGTCATCCCTAGTGGAGAGTACTCAACATACTTTCTTTGCTCTTTTGCTAATGAAGTTTGGTGTGCTACATTTACGTGGTTAAACTTGTAGTTTTCAGATTTCTCTTCTTGAGACGAGGTTCATTCTTGGATTGAAGGTGGTAAAAGGTCGAAAGATGAGAAGACTCATATTTTTTCTATCATAATTGTGGATCTTTGGTTAATCTAGTGTTCTAGGAATTATTTATTGTTTAATGACAAGTATTTGAAGAAGTGTCAAATTTTTGATAGCGTTGCTTTTTATTCGTTTGCGTGGCTTAGATATAAGAGTAATTTAGTTTTTAATTAGAATTTTTGGTATCTATACCCCTTCTAATTTTCTTCTAGCTCTTTGTTAGAGAGGTGTTTGCAGTTTTTAATGATTCCTATTTTTAGAAAAATAAATAGTTAGTATTTTGTACATGTTTGTACAATAACCGGTGATCTTATATTGATATGGGGATAGTCTAGTCACTAAGATATGAAATAGGATGATTATGGTTTTAGCTTCGTTCGCTGGCGATTCCCCGAAGGTAACAATCAAGTAATTGTTTTACGCCACCGAAGTAAGTAATGTAACATATGGTGTTATTATAAGTGTGAATGTTGAATGTAGAATGTATCTTGCATTCCATTCTATTTATATGTGGATTGGAGCGGCTTCCTATACCAACTCGCTAGTTCCCAATGGTTTTGGAATACTAGTTGGCCTTTCTCTATTCGTAAACCTGCAGAGGAAAGCAACCTTGTCCCTTTTCTTTGCTCTACGAGCGTGCAGCCGAGCTAGAAATAGTTCAGCTAGCTTGACTTTGTAATTAACCGAGGTTTATGGGCTCCAAGATCAATATTCTTGCTCTGGATTCTGAACCTCATTAACTGTAGCTGATGTTTCCTTCGTACAATGCATTCTGGCAAAATCCTCCGAAGTAAACTGCGAAGCTGGTAAACGAACCGGAGGTGGGGTACACTATCAAGCCCCCCAGTTTAATTTGACGAAGCATTACTATCGATATATAAGCTTGTAAGATCCTGTTTACCCAGAAGGTTGAGACGCCGTACAAAATGGCGGGAGATTAACTGGCGGGCCAGCTGTCTTGTTTTTAGACATTACAAATGGGTATTTTGGTAATTTCACTTTGTGGACGAATTTAAGACCTTAGATCAGTTTTGGAGCATCATTTACTCCATTTTCAACAACCACACCTCTTCCAATTTAATTTAGAGAGAGAAAAGGGTTTCAAGAGTGAGAGAGCTCAAATCAAGGAAGAAGAAGGTCGAATCGGGTCTAAGTGCGAGTTCTAAAGTTGTTCATCTAGTCCCTAGCTACATTTTGGTGGTAGTGGTAAGTCTTAACCTTGATTTCCTTGTTTTGATTGTTTAAGGGTTAGGGTTTGGGGTAAAGATGAACAAAAAACTCAATTGTTAGAGTTTTGGAGGTTTTTGGGTAAGTTTGGGTCATGAGGACCCAAAGATGACTAACCTAGGGTTTAGAAATGTAAATGGTGTATTTGGGTCTTAAATCATAGTAAATCACTAGCACACTTAGAGTTTAAATTGAATGGGTGTATTTGGGTATGATAGTGACCTAAATGGGTGTGTTAACCTTGAAATGGGTCAGATGTCTTTGGTGGCCTAAGTGGGTTAATGGGTGCGAAGTGAGATAACTTTGTGTTAAAAGGGTGTATTAAGACCATAATTGAATCGTTAGTAAGGGTTTGACAAAATCCCGACCTAGTGTTAGAATGAATGGTGCAAATGGGTCACGTTTGCACTATGGGCCAAATGGCACTTGTATGGTGAATAAGTTGGTTGACCAACTTGAATGTATGATTGATTTATGTGCGTAATGTATTAGGTACTTTGCTTTGAAGAGTATGGAAGTGTAATCATCACCGACGTGTTAAGGTGAGTGGAATAATTATATGCGTAAGTATGTAATGTATTTATTTGTTGTAGCGTGAGATGTGAAGTGTCAATGTGCTAAGACACCATATTTCACGTGACGAGTGAAGTGTCGATGTGCTAAGATGCCACCTGGAGTGAAGTATCGATGTGCTAAGATGCCACTCCAAGAAGTTAATGGATGAAGTGTCAACGTGTTAAGATGCCAACCCGGGTGAAGTATCAACGTGTTAAGATGTCACCCGGGGTGAAGCATATACGTGTTAAGATGCCACCCGTGGGATTAGTGTACGATGTGTTAAGTACTCTAATGGTTGTTATAAACACCGATGAGAAATTCAAGTACCATTCCTTGTACGATTGGTTAACCATGGTTTTGTGTTGTGGCATAGCATAATATATTGTTCGTGTTATATGCTATCGTTTGTGCTAGCTCATGATATCGTGGACTTTGCATTTGTATTTTGAGATGGTATGCTAATTTTTAAAATGCTAGCGTGTATGAGGTATTTGTGTAAGTGATTGCAATTAAGTAGATTATATATGTATGTGTATAATTATTGCATTCACTAAACCTTGCTTACCCTCTCGTTGTTCACCTTTTTATATTCTCGGGTGTCGACAAGGGTAAGGGCGTTCGGTTGGATTAGAGATCCAGATTTGTTTTGATAGGGGACGCTTTTGGATGTGTTAGCTTTTGAAGTTTGGCCAATATGTGGGTAGCTTAACCCCAAACACCATGCTCTAGGTGTCCTTTGAAATTTAAACTCTAATGTTCGAACTTGTATTTTTGAACGAAACTCGTAAAACGGCCGATGTGGGCCCGATGTTGTAAAACTTGGTTTTATGGTGGAAATCTCTTAGATTAACTTATATCGACATGTTGTAAAAAAGGTTTCGTTTGAAAGTGTCGGGAAGCGGGTTTTCCGCTCGCGAAGTTGAGCACGGGGATCAGTCCCTGGCAGTTCAATGGGACGCCATCCTAAAAGGTTGGACGCCATCCTGGCCTTCAGTACTGGACGCCGTCCAGATGTACTAGTCCAGAATTTTTTTTTTGGGGTCATATTTTAGGCGTATCAAGGTTTGGGATGTTACAAGTGGTATCAGAGCATGGTCTAAGGGATTTAGGAGACTTGAGATAGGTGCCTAGACTTAGACTTGAATTGTTTATGTAACGACCCGACAAAATCGTCATTGACGGCGCCGTTAACGTAGGTCCCGTTGCGTGGTCATAGTCCCTAAATGAGACGCGTTTGACCAAAATTATGTCGCATTCATTTGAAACGCACAAGACTTGAAAATTTTAGTTTACCAAACGGTTCGACAACAAGTTTAAGTTTACAAAAGTTATAAAGTAAAAATAAAATAACTTGCGACATAATTAGTTTAAAATCACAGTTGCTATAAATAGCGTAAGTATGTATGCTTTAAGTTTGAATCCAAAGGTACTATCACTAGCGTATGCATGTATGCTTGACCCCAAGCAAGTAATCAAAGTGTGCGGAAGCATGTATCAAGTAGCCAAGAATGAATCTGAGAAACATATAGAAAACTTTCAACGAAAAACGTTGGTGAAATCATAGGTGTATTTGTAAAAGTTATATTTTGAACCACAAGATTTAGTATTTCCATAAAGTTGATTATCCAAATCGTTTGCATTCCAAAAGTTGTTATTCGCGAGCACCCAATTATCAAGGCTTAATGTTTCACGAACCCCATACACATAGTGTTAGAACCTACAATGTTTCTCATAAATATATTTCATCCACATAACGGTAGCGAACCATCCGAATGAGGGTTTGTCAAACCCGTATGGCCACACAACATAAGTTCTCGCTTACACCCTGCAAGTGTAACTAATGATAATCGAATTGAGGATTTTTGTTCTAACTCGCACGTGGAATGTTTGTTTTCGTACTTGTGTTCATAGCATAAAAGTATGTAGTATAAAACTGTATATGTTTCTCATCTCATGATTTAAAGGTATAAAAGTTGTTGAAAGATGAGACTATGATCTCACCGTAGTTGCATGCCAAAGTACTTGAAATTAAACGTTGTGCAAATGAAAGTTGCTTAGCCTTGACCAAAACAAATAAGTTGTATCAATTACCGGTTATGACACAAGGTCGGGCGAAATGTGTTCAATTAGTCCTATGGCTCGTTACGACTCGATTATGTAGAATGTGAATCACGTTGTCAAGTTTCATGCAAGATATAATTATAAAAGAAGGTTAGAACGATTGCATAATTATTTGGTTAAGTTTGACTAAAAGTCAAACTTTGGTCAAAGTCAACGAAAAAGTCAACATGTTCGGGTCGGGTCTCGGACAATTTTTCTAAGCTTAGAAGTCATATATAAGCATGTTGGCCAAGTTTCATGTCAATCGGAGTTGCGTAGCATAGTTAGAATTAAACGAAAATTGGTAATATTGGACAGCCCACTTTCCACGCTTTAAGCCGTGCCGTGGCTAGAGGAGCCGCGCCGCGGCTTAACACTAGACAGAATACCTGTGCAGTTTTAAGTGTAGGCTCGAACCAAACTTCAAACAAACGTAACTTATGAACCGTAAACATTCAAAACGCGTATCTTATATCGTTGGAAAGGTAATTTGACAAGGAATACAACCAAACACATATCATCAATCAAATTCATCATTAACAAAAACGAAAACCTCGTCGAATGATCATCATTTAACGTTTCAAGCTCCAAAAATGCAAATGGTGATTCGGGAATTCAATTTACACATATGATATACCGTTTCGAAGGTAATTAAACATACATTGCAACTAAACACTTACTAACAATATTTCATAGCATTCAATGCATCAAAAGTTCATTTTAAGTCTATCAAACCCTAACCAAAATTCACAAAATCAACAATCATGTTAATGAAGTCTTTCCAAGTCAACCTACACATCAAATTGAAGCTAATGATGCTAGTAACACAATTAATACATGAACTTTTAACATTTAAACAACATTTAATCAACCAAAATCAAGGATTTAACAAACCCATTTCAAGTTCATGCTAGTTTATGCAAAATAACAAGATCGAGCAAATAAATCACATATTCATGTTAACACCATTTCAAGTCAAAAACACTAAGAACATGAAATCTAGAGTTTTTAGAAATCTTACCCCAAGTAGTGAAATTGGTACCAAAATGAAGAGGATGATGAGAGGATTACGAATATGTAATTTGTTTTGATGTTTGCTTGCTTGAATTGAAATAGATGATGAATCTTTGAAGATGTTAAAAAAATGGGTTCTTGGTGACTAGAGAGAAAAGAGAGAAGTAGAAGAAGAAGTGAATGAGTGGTGGTGGTGGGGTTTAACTAGTTGACCTAGTCAACTAGTTTGGTCCCTTTGCAACTTTGGTCCCTCAAGTTTGAAAGCGGGTGCGTGAATTAACCGAACGAATATTTTAAATACGCGAGAGTAAATGGGAGATGTTATAATCGAATAACAGAATTATTTAAGAATGTTAGTTAACAAAAGATACAAATTTAGATAACGAAAGATATTATCTAAAAAAAAAGACGGGCGCTAAAATAATTTAACGGAAAAATGCGGGATGTTACAGTTTATGCGCGTTATGTGGGACTTGTAGGAAGACGGGTCTGAGGGGGGAATGGTTAGTGCCTAGGATTAGGTGAACTAACTGTGCGCTAATTATTTGTGTTGTGTCTTTGCAATCATCAAGCGAGATGGACGTTGTACTAGCGAGTTAATGCGACGTGCTCGCGTAACAATGACTAGCTACCATTGTTACGGGTTCAAATAGTGCCGAACAAGCGATGTACTACGATTTTTGAGCAAGATGGGGCGGTGAGATGAATATGTATATGTGTCATGTCTTTTCGTTCGTTGTTTAACCTATTTTCGTTTTATAGAATGAAGATGAGAAATGGACACGAGACCAATGAAGGAGGTACGAGTGAGGATGTTGAGTTCACGGCCAAAGTCGAGGCCATCTTTAAACGTCAAAAAGCAGAGTTTCTCGAAGACGTTAAGAAGATGTTTCTAGATACGATCGACGAGCAACTAGTCAACGTGGTTAAGGATCAAGTTAAGCTTGTTCTACAAGAGGATAATGTGGGGAGACGGGACTTCTTTTATAAGAATTTCAAGGATTCTCAATCTCCCACCTTCGATGGTGAACGAGACCCTCTTAAGAGTGCCCGTTGGATATCCGATATGGAGGGGGCTTTCCGTACTTGTGAATGCCCTCTCGATAAGAAGACGAGGTACGGTTGTAGTATGTTGCGGGGCGATGCCAAGTTGTGGTGGGACGCGAAAATCCAACTTTATGGTGAAGAACAATGCATGGATTTCACTTGAGATGAGTTCAAGGCGGAGTTTTTCAATGAGTATCGAACTTCAGCCGATCTTACAAGGCGTAAGGATGAGTTGCGTGCTTTGAGGCAAGGGTCAATGGATTTGAACACTCTCAAATCCGTTTTCTTGTCAAAGACCCAATTTTGCCCGGAGTATGTCGGGAATGATAAAATGTTGAAGGAAGACTTCTATCGAATCTTGAACGACAACTATCAAGAGAAGATTAGTGTAAATGTGGTGAAGAATTTAGATGAGTTGTTCGACATGGCTAAAGGTTTTGAAGCGCTTGTCATGAGAAAGGGTGGTTTTACTTTTGGTAAAAGAAAGTTCGAGGGTTCGAGTCAATCGAACTTTTCAAGCAAGAAGAGCAAGAAGGGTACCGAAAGTGTTGGTAGCGTGAAGAAGAGCGTTTCCTGGGGTTTTTTTTATTCGTGCTACAATTGTGGGCAAAAGGGGCACATGGCTCGCGATTGTCCAAACCAATCCGCTACAAACAAAATCACTTGTTTTAATTGCAACAAAGAAGGGCACCGAAGGACGGAATGTCCCGAGTTGCGGGGTGATCATGTTAAGAAGTTGGAGAAGGCGGTGGGTACTGCTCGGGGTTGAAACTATTTGATGACCCATGATGAGGCCAAGCAATCAAATGAAGTTGTCTCAGGTACTTTCATGGTTAGCTCTAATCTGGCAAGGATCCTATTTGATAGCGGTGCTAATTTATCATTTGTTTCTCCAAGATTTGTGTCTAAGCTTGATAAACCACTAGCTAAGTTAAGTCATCCGGTAGAATTAGAAATAGCGGATGGTAAGACGGTGCTAGGGGTTGATGTGTGTAATGAATGTGATATTGTGTTTGGTTCCGAAACGTTTAAAATTGATCTTATCCCGATGACCTTGGGGGAATTTGATATTGTCGTTGGTATGGATTGGCTCAATCGTTATAGAGCCGATATTGCATGCCATGAAAAATCTATTCGTGTGAAGATCCCAAGTGAGGGAGAGATAATTATTCATGGCGAGAGACGGAGAAGACTTGTGCCATTATGCACTTATGCACGGGCACGTCGTTTCCTTGTTAGTGGTGGCATGGCTTTTCTTGCTCATGTAGTTGATACTCGTGAAGAGCCACCATCCATTCGTGGAATTCCGGTGGTTAGTGAATTCGAAGACGTTTTTCCGGATGAATTACCGGGTGTTCCGGCAGAAAGACAAGTTGAATTTCGCATCGAGTTGGTTCCGGGTACTACTCCCATTGCTAAAACTCCTTATTGTTTAGCACCAACGGAGATGCAAGAGTTGTTAAATCAAACCCAAGAGTTGCTTGAAAAGGGTTTTATTCGACCGAGTGCTTCACCATGGGGTGCTCCAGTTTTATTCGTGAAGAAGAAGGATGGTAGTATGCGGATGTGTATCGATTATCGGGAGTTGAACAAAGTGACGATAAAGAATCGTTATCCATTGCCTTGGATTGACGATTTGTTTGACCAACTCCAAGGTGCGACGTATTTCTCTAAGATTGATCTACGGTCCGGCTATCACCAAATGCGGGTCCGTGAGGAAGATATTGAGAAAACGGCTTTTCGAACGCGTTATGGGCATTATGAGTTTGTAGTTATGCCTTTCGGTCTTACGAATGCACCAGCAACATTCATGGATCTTATGAACCGAGTGTGCCAACCTATGTTGGACAAGTCGGTAATTGTGTTCATTGACGACATACTTGTCTATTCGAGGAGTATGAAGGAACATGAACACCATTTGCGTGGTGTGTTGAAGACGTTGCGGAAGGAGAAGTTGAATGCAAAATTCTCCAAATGTGAATTTTGGCTAAGGGAGGTTCAATTCCTTGGCCATATTGTGAACAAGGATGGTATTCAAGTAGATCCGGGGAAGATTGAGACGGTGAAGAGTTGGGGACGACCGACTACGCCTACGGAAATTCGAAGTTTTCTCGGATTGGCCGGTTATTATCGTCGGTTTATCCAAGACTTTTCTAAAATCGCTTCTCCTTTAACAAAGTTAACGAGAAAGAACGCGAGATTTAATTGGGAAAACGAGCAAGAAATTGCTTTCCAATTACTAAAAGAGAAGTTATGTCAAGCTCTGGTTATAGTGTTGCCGGAAGGTGTAGAAGACATAACGGTTTATTGTGATGCTTCTTTAAATGGGATCGGTTATGTTCTAATGCAATGAGGTAAAGTCATCGCGTATGCCTCTCGACAATTAAAGGAACACGAAACGAGATATCTGACTCATGATCTTGAGTTGGCGGCGGTTGTTCACGCATTGAAAATTTGGCGCCATTACTTGTATGGTGTCAAGTGTAGATTTATTCGGATCACAAGAGCTTGAAACATCTTTTTGATCAACGAGATTTGAATTATCGTCAATGTAGATGGATGGATGTGGTGAAAGACTATGATTGTGAAATACTTTATCATCCGGGTAAGGCGAATGTGGTCGCGGATGCGTTAAGTCGAAAGAGTCAACATCCGGCGATACGAGTAGGATCGTTACGCATGATTATTACTAACGATTTTCTTGTAAAGCTTGACGAGACTCAAATTAAAGCTTTTGTTAACAATAAGCGTGAGGAACGAATCGTGGGACAAACGAAGTCTATTACTTTAGGTCCGCATGCTTTGTTGTCTTTTCAAGGACGAGTGTGGGTGCCTAGAATGGGAAATTTCCGATGAGTGCTACTTGATAAAGCACATAAGTCAAAGTATTCCATTCACCCGGGCGCGACGAAAATGTATCTTGATTTAAGGAATGAGTATTGGTGGCCGGGCATGAAATGTGATGTTGTTAAATATGTTGAACAATGCGTCACGTGTTTGCAAGTTAAAGCCGAACACCAAAAGCCGTATAGTACGTTACAACCGTTAGAAATCCCGAAGTGGAAATGGGAGCACATTACTATGGATTTCATCACAAAGTTACCAAAGACGGCGAGAACCCAATTTGACTCGATTTGGGTAATAGTTGATCGATTGACGAAAAGTGCCTTTTTTCTTCCCATTCGGGAAGCGATATAATCGGAGGCTTTATCTAAGTTGTTTATCAAGGAGGTAATATCGAGACACGGGGTTCCTATATCTATTATTTCTGATCAAGATACCCGTTTCACATCTCGGTTTTGGGAGAAGTTTCACGAAGATATGGGTACACAATTGAAATTGGGCATGACGTATCATCCTCAAACGGACGGTCAAACCAAACGTACGAATCAAACATTGGAGGATATGTTACGTGCGTGTATTATTGATTTCGGCGGTAGTTGGGATGAGCACTTACCGTTGGTGGAATTATCGTACAATAATAGTTATCATACTAGTATCGGGATGCCACCTTACGAGATGCTTTATGGACGTAGATTTTGAACCCCAATTTGTTGGGGTGAAGTGGGCAAAAGAGAAATCGGGAGTACCAATTTGGTTTTAGAGACGAATAGCAAGATTGATATGATTCGGTCTCATTTGAAAAAGGCTCAAGATAGACAAAAGGCATACGCCAACAAACGAAGACGACCGATTGAGTTTCAAGAAGGTGACATGGTGATGCTTAAAGTTTCACCATGGAAAGGTGTTATTCGGTTTCGAAAACGAGGAAAGTTAGCTCCTCGGTTTATTGGACCATTTAAAATCTTAGCTCGTGTTGGTGAAGTTGCATATCGCTTGGAATTACCCGAAGAGCTTGCGGGGATCCATAATAAATTTCATGTTTCCCACCTCCGTAAGTGTCTTGCGGATGATTCTTCATGGGTGCCTTTAGACGAAATCGAGCTAAACAATAAGTTAGAGTATATTGAGGAGCCGATTGCTATACTCGATGAAAAGGTGAAAAGATTGAGGAATAAAGAGGTGAGAACTTTTAAAGTTCAATGGCGTCGAAGTATAGGTTCCGAGTTTACATGGGAATCCGAAAAGTTTGTTTTAGTGTATCTTTTTGCCATGCGGCTTGGATTACGAGGTCGTAATCCGGTTCAAGTGGGAGAGAGTTGTAAGAAGCTGTTTACCCAGAAGGTTGGGACGCCGTCCAAAATGGCGGGATGCCGTCCTATTGTGAAGGGCTGGACGCCGTCCAATAATCTGGACGCCGTCCAGATTAACTGGCGGGCCAGCTGTCTTGTTTTTAGACATTACAAATGGGTATTTTAGTAATTTCACTTTGTGGACGAATTTAAGACCTTAGATCAGTTTTGGAGCATGATTTACTCCATTTTCAACAACCACACCTCTTCCAATTTAATTTAGAGAGAGAAAAGGGTTTCTAGAGTGAGAGAGCTCAAATCAAGGAAGAAGAAGGTCGAATCGGGTCTAAGTGCGAGTTCTAAAGTTGTTCATCTAGTCCCTAGCTACATTTTGGTGGTAGTGGTAAGTCTTAACCTTGATTTCCTTGTTTTGATTGTTTAAGGGTTAGGGTTTGGGGTAAAGATGAACATAAAACACAATTGTTAGAGTTTTAGAGGTTTTTGGGTAAGTTTGGGTCATGAGGACCCAAAGACGACTAACCTAGGGTTTGGAAATGTAAATGGTGTATTTGGGTCTTAAATCATAGTAAATCACTAGCACACTTAGAGTTTAAAGTGAATGGGTGTATTTGGGTATGATAGTGACCCAAATGGGTGTGTTAACCTTGAAATGGGTCACATGTCTTTGGTGGCCTAAGTGGGTTAATGGGTGCGAAGTGAGATAACTTTGTGTTAAAAGGGTGTATTAAGACCATAATTGAATCGTTAGTAAGGGTTTGACAAAATCCTGACCTAGTGTTAGAATGAATGGTGCAAATGGGTCACGTTTGCACTATAGGCCAAATGGCACTTGTATGGCGAATAAGTTGGTTGTCCAACTTGAATGTATGATTGATTTATGTGCGTAATGTATTAGGTACTTTACTTTGAAGAGTACGGAAGTGTAATCATTACCGATGTGTTAAGGTGAGTGGAATAATTATATGCGTAGGTATGTAATGTATTTATTTGTTGTAGTGTGAGATGTGAAGTGTCGATGTGCTAAGACACCATATTTCACCTGACGAGTGAAGTGTCGATGTGCTAAGACACCACTCAAAGTAATAGGACGGGTGAAGTGTTGACGTGTTAAGACGCCACCCGGAGTGAAGTATCGATGTGCTAAGATGCCACTCCAAGAAGTTAACGGATGAAGTGTCGACGTGTTAAGATGCCATCCGGGGTGAAGTATCGACGTGTTAAGATGCCACTCGGGGTGAAGCATCGACGTGTTAAGATGCCACCCGTGGGATTAGTGTACGACGTGTTAAGTACTCCAATGGTTGTTATGAACACCGATAGGAAATTCAAGTACCATTCCTTGTACGATTGGTTAACCATGGTTTTGTGTTGTGGTATAGCATAATATATTGTTCGTGTTATATGCTATCGTTTGTGCTAGCTCATGATATCGTGGACTTAACATTTGTATTCTGAGATGGTATGCTAATTTTTAAAATGCTAGCGTGTATGAGGTATTTGTGTAAGTGATTGCAATTAAGTAGATTATATATGTATGTGTATAATTATTGCATTCACTAAGCCTTGCTTACCCTCTCGTTGTTTACCTTTTTATAGGCTCGGGCTTCGACAAGGGTAAGGGCGTTCGGTTGGATTAGGGATCCCGCTTTGTTTTGATAGGGGACGCTTTTGGATGTGTTAGCTTTTGAAGTTTGGCCAATATGTGGGTAGTTTAACCCCAAACACCATGCTCTAGGTGTCGTTTGAAATTTAAACTCTTATGGTCGAACTTGTATTTTTGAACGAAACTCGTAAAACGGCCAATGTGGGCCCTTGGTTTTATGGTGGAAATCTCTTAGATTAACTTATATCGACATGTTGTAAAAAGGGTTTCGTTTGAAAGTGTCGGGAAGCGGGTTTTCCGCTCGCGTAAGTTGAGCACGGGGAGCAGTCCCTGGTAGGGATGGCAATGGATCGGATATGGAGCGGGTGATGCCGTATCCACATCCATATCCATATAGTTTTTGTTCATCCATATCCATATCCATATCCGTTTAGTTTCAGGTCATCCATCCATATCCATATCCAGTGGATTAAGCGGGTTAATGGATATCCAATGGATATTAAAAAAAATGTTATGATATTTTCTAATATGCGACTAAAATAAAAATGTAGTATAGCAGAAATAAATATAACATGACATATTTAAAATCTACCCATAAGAATGTGTAATATTTGTCGAAGATATAACAAAATTTGTTAAATTTACTATAACACATGGATTATGAAAAAATAAATATCAAATTTGTAAGTTTATTTTATTAGATATGCGTGTTTTATTGTAATATATTATAGTTATTTCATTATAAGGTTGAAAGCAAAATATAAAACTAACGGTAAATGAACTTGTAATAGTAAATATGTAAACATATATCTATATTTATTTATTTGTATATGTATATGTATTTCAGGTGGTAATGGATATATCCATGGATGAAATTTTTCATCCATGTCCATATCCATATCCATTTAGGTTCATCCATATCCGTATTCATATCCATTTAGGTTCGTCCATATCCATCACGAAGCGGGTGGATCGGATGGATATCCACCGGATCGGGCGGCCATTGCCATCCCTAGTCCCTGGCAGTTCAATGGGACGCCGTCTCAAAAGGCTGGACGCCTCCTGGCCTTCAGTACTGGATGCCGTCCAGAATGCTGGACGCCGTCCAGATGTACTAGTCCAGATTTTTTTTTTTTTGGGGGTCATATTTTGGGCGTATCAAGGTTTGGGATGTTACAAAGCTTCGTTAAGTTAAACTTAGTAGTAATCATTTCTGCTGCTTTGATTTGACGTTTAACTGCGCCGGTTAAAGCTCTTGTCGCTGATATTACCATTATACCCTTAATGATGGAATCTTTTATGCTTTGTTGCCAGGGGTACGACCGTCCAATAAATTACGGTAACCAAGGGTTTTTTGCAGCTTGATTTGACGGCTACCCCTTCATCTTTCTTAAGGGTAAAACGTTGCATTTTCTCCCTCTATTTTTGTTCATCTTTTTTCAAAAACTCCATCTTTCTGGAAATCTTTCATCCTCACATACTAAGGTACTTACAGATTTCTCTCACATTTTTCTTTCTTCTCCTTTTTGTTATTTTTACCATGTCGAAACATGATATTGAGGCTTCTTTTAGTGATGTTAAGCCCTCTTTGCTATCGTATCTGCTTGAAATGCTTGGTTTAAAACCTGATGATATGCTTATTCCTGCTAGTGACAAGTACTAGTATATTTTAAAACCTCTTAAGGGTTATGTTGGTGTGTATACCCAATTGTTTACGAAGTGTAATGTTAGGGTTCCTATCTCTTCTTTTTTCCGTAGTGTCTTAGATTATTTTAAGATGAATATCTATGTTTTTCATCCCTTGGTCTCGAAGAAGGTTACGTCTTTTGAGGTTATGTGTAGGGCTTATGGTGGAGAGCCTTCTGTTGATTTGCTTCGCCGCTTCTTTCGCACCGGTAATACCGGTGATTGGGTGACTGTTCATAAGCGAAAGAGTAGGAAAAGGGCTCCTCCTCCTGTTTACTGTTTTGCTTCTCAATTTCTTGATGTTTGAAAATGGAAGTGCTCCTTCATTGATCAAGCATAGAATAATCGGGTCAGCTTCGGTCCATGCTTGACATCAAAGAAGAGGGATTTAAGGGTTAACTGGGTTTAACTCTTCGGTCCGGAGTACCGTGAATAACCCCTCACGAGATGAGGATCTCAGCAGGGGTGGTTAAATATAGACCCACCATCGACGGGTTGTCTGGTTAACGATGACTCGCGCTGGGTTGTAGGATTTATGTTCAGAGAACGTTACCTGTATATCAAGAGTGTCTAGTGGAATGCTATAAATCCGGTAGTGCAGGTAGAGGGGCGCTATATAGATAGCGCAGTTTAGTTCGTACCTTAGTACCGAAAATAGTATGTGTGTAAATTCTAAAGAATGGATCCCTTTGCCTTGTGATTCGAGTCCGTTATTTATAGCTACAGTGCCGTTTGTTTATTGGAGCCATGTGTTCTATGTTGCTTTCTTATCTGTACTGCCTGAACTTCTTGAGAGGAGACCAGGGAACAGTACTGTTGCTCTTTGCTAGCTGTCGGTACTTTTACAGAGATCGTGGTAAGTACAAGACACATCATCCGCATACAGCGCGCTATTCTAACCTAGCACACATTTACTTGGGCCTGGAGTGCTAGAGCGCGTGAGCTGTGCACATATGGTGCAAGTGTGATGTGCAACACGAGCTGATCGGGTATGCGTATCATTAAGTCCCCCCCAGTTCGATGTTATGTGCAAGTATTGTGCATGGTTTCGAACACAGCTCCTATTAACTCTATAGCAGGTGTGACGTGATAGCCGTCACATTACCTGTTCCGTTGCATGTTCTGACACGTGTACGGTCAGGATCATTTACAGTCGTCCTTTCCCCTTCTATAAATAGAGCTTTCCTTATTCATTTTTCACTTTTCCTTCACTTCCATTTTTAACATGGCTTATTGCGCTGATTTTTCCAATGTTGGTTCTATTCCTTCATCCATCTCGCGTAAATATGTAGCGCATCTCGCGAAGCGCTATCCTCCCATGAGATCATTGTCATCCGTTGTTCCTGTTCGTTTAGATCGAGCCAACCGTTCTCCTGGTGGGAAGGTAGCCGTATATAGCGTATTTTTTGAGTGGGGGAATATGCGCATTCCGCCCACAAATTTCATTTTGTGCGTGCTTTCTCATTTCAACATTGGTGTGGGTTAGCTAGACCCTGATAGCGCTTGTCGCCTCGTTGTATTCCAGATGTGGTGTAAGGTGCACGATTATATTCCTACGGTGAATGATATGCCCGAATCGGACGGTTTATTTATGCGGTGTCGTTAGGTCACAAAACGTTAATTCAGGATATCAACAGAAGAAGTTGATTATTTAATTTATATATGATGTGCCTAAATCTATTATTCCTTAAATATGACCTAGGGTCGTTCCTTGATCGGTCGAATTTGAAACGGAGCTTATTCAGATAATTCAGTAATTAAGATTGGGTTTGTACACAAATTAGTATCCAAGACTAGTGGTCAGGTACACCTTGTGCGGAGAGGCAGGATCCTTTTGGTCCCAATAAATTGACGAATGTTCGGAAAATCCAATAACCAAGTCCAACCGGTTTATTCTAGACACCACTTTATCCGGAATATCAAATTATGTAAAGGAAATAGTTGGGTTGATTAGATTTATAATTGTAATTAAAATATTAAAGCAATATAATTAAAATAAGCTAGCTAGCATGCAACAGCTAAGGATAGAGAAGATGTGGTTCACCATGATTTAAGATAACGTAGTGTCGGGATGATTGCGAGACACTCATTAGATAGATATACCTTGGAGTAAACACTAGATTCCCTACTAATTGATTTCTTGATTAGCATGTCACGAGTAACTAGGCTATTGTGATTCTGATCGGATGGACTATGCTCAACTCCCGACGCTTTATCCGGTTTAAGGATATAAGCGGCCCACCTTGGATGCAATGCATACCTTGGAATAAAGTAGCATAGCCATATATATAGAATATCCAACCATTCTTAACACCTTAGTTTATCACCCAAGTGAGTGGTTATGATTGTGTTTCGAATTTCTTTCTGTCAATGGTTTGGTAAAATCTAAGGGTTTGTAGACAAATTAGAATCTCTGATAGTTCTTAGTCATCCTTAAAGATTTATAAGCTTAGTTTGTATTGTAGTGCGTAAAACTCCCATTTATGATTTAAACCAACCCTTACTTAAATCTACCCAATAAATCCCTTAGTTATCCACCATGTACTAGACTTATAGTGGTTCCATAGCTTCTAACCTTGACCATGCTCAAGTGGTCCTATAGTACATCAACACTGTACTCTACTATTGCAACAATATTTCCTCAAGTCCTATACTCTTGACCAATGTCTTGATCTGGTCCTATGGTAATTCCCCATGTACTTTATAGTATTTCTGATGGGTTCATACCTTGACCAATGTATAAACACAGATAATTAATTACCTTATAATTGTCAACTTTATAAAAGGTTTTAATCACGTTTATTGGTGGAAGCACGATAATAACATCATAGACAGAAAACGAGTACGAAACGATAATCATCCTTAAATAACATTATTAAATCATGGCAAACAATCAAGCAATTACTCACACACCATGGCAACAAGCATTTCTAATATTAATAAATCACAAACATCGAACAAGAATATTATAATAAATTAATAAAAGAATGGATAGATGTTACCGAATAATGTCGGCAGAATAACACTTGTATTTCTTCATAATATCTGTAGCGTTATAATGCTTGATAGCTTCTACTACTGACTACAAACTAATCTCCTATTGATCACTAGAGAGCGACAATGGAGAGATAATTATTTTTCCTAATCTCTGTACTTTTCTCTCTCTAGAATCTAGAGAGAGAAAGTAGAGAGAACTAATCTCCTATAGATCACTAGAAAGTGACTATAGAGAGATGTTTTAGAGAGAAGTGAAGAATTGGTGTGTGTTGAAATGGTGTGATAAGCCACCTATTTATAGGAAAGGCTTGATGGAAAAGTTGTAAATAAATGGATGAAAAACCCCTGGCAAGTGGTATGGCAGGTGGTTTGTATTGGGGGTATGTCTAAACCCCTGGCAAGTAGGATGGCAGGTGGTACGGCAAGTAGGATTTTCGTTGAAAAATGGATGGTAAACGGCTGTCAGGCCGTTTGGCAAGCCGTTTGCAGGGCCCATTTGACCAGTCAGCCCGTTTACCATGCCCATTTGCCTTGGGCATGTGGCAGGCCATTTTCCATACTTTTAGGCCGTTTGGCAGCCCGTTTGGCTTGCTGATTCGCTGGATCGTAACTTGATTTCTTGTCTTTCACCGTTTTCGCTCTAGAATCTTCGTTTTAGCTCCGTTTCTGACGATTCTTGCGCCCACGCGTTCGTAATTAAATATCCTACAACATGAGATTAAGTAAATAAACTTTTATAAAAATTATAAAATATGTTATTTAAACGCGAGTTAATCGTCTTAGCCGGTTTTGCTCGTTTTTCCTCGTTTTTCATCCGTTTTTAGTGATTCTTGAAACATAGCCTTTGTAATGACATAATCTACCAAATGAAGAAAATAAATGCTTATTTTTGTTGAAGAGTTCCTTTAGAGGGTACCGATTTTTAGCTAAGACTTTGCTTCTTTTCTGCAATCCTCCGGGGTCACAATCTTCATTTTATTGGGGGATATATGCTTTTATTTGAAGACTTTTCTCTTCTTTATATTTGAGACTTTGCTCAACATTTTTTTTTTACATATCCGATCTTCATAACTTTGTCTATTTCTTCTTGTGCCCAGAGAGAAAGGTATTTCACCAGAAATAGGTGTTTTTATGACCTATCAAAAATAGTCTGGAATTTCGGAATTTTTTGACAAGTGTTTGAAGTAAACTTGGTCGATCTATCTCTTTGAATTTCTATATTTTGGAAATGAGAAAGGAAAGAGGGTGGAAAGGGTAATGTAATTGATAGTGAATTTGGGGGTGAGTATAAGCGGCCCACCTTGGATGCAATGCATACCTTGGGCGCACGAATAAAGTAGCATAGCCACATATATAGAATATCCAACCTTTCTTAACACCTTAGTGTATCACCCAACTGAGTGGTTATGATTGTGTTTCGAATTCTTTTCTGTCAATGGTTTGGTAAAATCTAAGGGTTTGTAAACAAATTAGAACCTCTGATAGTTCTCAGTCATCCTTAAAGATTTATAAGCTTAGTTTGTATTGTAGTGCGTAAAACTCCCATTTATGATTTAAACCAGCCCTTACTTAAATCTACCCAATAAATCCCTTAGTTATCCACCATGTACTAGACTTATAGTGGTTCCATAGCTTCTAACCTTGACCATGCTCAAGTGATCCTATAGTACATCAACACTGTACTCTACTATTGCAACAGTATTTCCTCGAGTCTTATACTCTTGACCAATGTCTTGATCTGGTCCTATGGTAATTCCCCATGGCAACAAGCATTTCTAATATTAATAAATCACAAACATCGAACAAGAATATTATAATAAATTAATAAAAGAATGGATAGATGTTACCGAATAATGTCGGCAGAATAACACTTGTATTTCTTCATAATATCCGTAGCGTGACAATGCTTGATAGCTTCTACTACTAACTACATACTAATCTCCTATTGATCACTAGAGAGCGATAATAGAGAGATAATTATTTTTTCTAATCTCTGTACTTCTCTCTCTAGAATCTAGAGAGAGAAAGTAGAGAGATAACTAATCTCCTATAGATCACTAGAGAGTGACTATAGAGAGATATTTTAGAGAGAAGTGAAGAATTAGTGTGTGTTGAAATGGTGGGATAAGCCACCTATTTATAGGAAAGGCTTGATGGAAAAGTTGTAAATAAATGGCTGAAAAACCCCTGGCAAGTGGTATGGCAGGTGCTTTGTATAGGGGGTATGTCTAAACCCCTGGAAAGTAGGATGGCAGGTGGTACGGCAAGTAGGATTTTCGTTGAAAAATGGCTGGCAAACGGCTGTCAGGCCGTTTGGCAAGCCGTTTGCAGGGCCCATTTGACTAGTCAGCCCGTTTACCATGCCCATTTGCCTTGGGCATGTGGCAGGCCATTTTCCATACTGGCAGGCCGTTTGGCAGCCCGTTTGGCTTGCTGATTCGCTGGATCGTAACTTGATTTCTTGTCTTTCACCGTTTTCGCTCTAGAATCTTCGTTTTAGCTCCGTTTCTGACGATTCTTGCGCCCACACGTTCGTAATTAAATATCCTACAACATGAGATTAAGTAAATAAACTTTTATAAAAATTATAAAATATGTTATTTAAACGCGAGTTAATCGTCTTAGCCGGTTTTGCTCGTTTTTCCTCGTTTTTCATCCGTTTTTAGTGATTCTTGAAACATAGCCTTCGTAATGACATAATCTACCAAATGAAGCAAATAAATGCTTATTTTTGTTGAAGAGTTCCTTTAGAGGGTACTGATTTTCAGTGAAGACTTTGCTTCTTTTCTGCAATCCTCCGGGGTCACAATCTTCATTTTATTGGGGGATATATGCTTTTATTTGAAGACTTTTCTATTCTTTATATTTGAGACTTTGCTCAACATTTTTTTTTTGCATATCCGATCTTCATAACTTTGTCTATTTCTTCTTGTGCCCAGAGAGAAAGGTATTTCACCAGAAATAGGTGTTTTTATGACCTGTCAAAAACAGTCTGGAATTTCAGAATTTTTCGACAAGTGTTTGAAGTTAACTTGGTCGATCTATCTCTTTGAATTTCTATATTTTGGAAATGAGAAAGGAAAGAGGGTGGAAAGGGTAATGTAATTGATAGTGAATTTGGGGGTGAGTATTTTCTGATTCATCAACTCTTTGGGATGAGTTGGTCAGTTTAAATGCGTGGAGTGGAAACGGAAACGGATGGTTTTTGTCTTCTCTATTCAGAATGATTTCGAAAGGAGTATCACACCTACACCATATATGACGCTTACTAACCATTGGCCTCGAAATGTATGTCAATGTCAAGTTCTAACTCTAAATGCTAACATCGGCACTCTCAACGGAAAAGATAGTGAAGCATTAAAAATGAATGCTTATCGGGCCATTTTTGGGATGCCTCACAACAATTATATTGGGTTGATAATGCCTAGTCATGCAATGCTCTTTTAGAGAATCGGTTCATCCTTAAGAAGATTTATGTCCTCATTTGTCTTAATTTTAGAACAAATACGCTTGATTTTCGAATGTACTTTTCAGAAAGTATCATTTAGTCAAAATTTTTGAAAAATTTACGTCGAGGAAAAAGAATCTAAATAGTAGGTATACTCGAAAAGTTTAGTAAAATTTTAAGTTAAGAACATTTTTCGAGCATCCCGTAGCTAATTACGGTGTACTACACCGCTATCCCACACTTAGAGGAACATTGTCCCTAATGTTCAGTCTTAGATTTTAGGGACCTAAAATCCCATACTTAGAGTTTGAACATGTCGAAAAATGTATATAAGCTCAATATTGGGTTAGAATCCCACACTTAGTGATAAGCTTAGGATAGGGTATAGTTTAAGGATATAACGAAGCAAAATAAACAAACGAAGAGAAAGAAACGAATTACTCCCCTTGGGTGCGGTTATGAGCAGAGGATCTGAAGGTAGACGGAGTCGGAACCATCTTCTCCTGGATTTGAATCGGTCTTCTTGAAGTGTACTCGAGCTCATTAGGGCTTTCTCGTCCTCCATACAACATTCACCAATACTTGAAATGAAATAATCAACGAGTTTCCTTGTCGTTTCATCATTATTCATAGAGTCTTCGCCATAGGAATCAATAACTGTCTATTACTTGCAAAGATGGAAAAGATCAAACCTAGACATGTGATTAAGCTTTAGGCCATAGACTCACTGATTTGTGTTTTGATTGAAAAGTTATTTGAAAACTTATGGGTTTCAAAATTAGGTTTTTGAAAATTCAACAAATCAGTGTATGACTAAAAATCTTAATCCCACACTTAAAGTGTTGACTACCTTTAATTCTAAGACTTTTGAAATAATGTAGCAAATAATGCATTTAACCCTAATACAAGTAGGAGAAGTGAATTCGTCCTAAGAAACGTTGAAAATTTTATTTTAAGTTTCACTTTTCACTTATTCTATTAACCTAATTCTCTTAATCTAACTACTACTAAAGCTATAGAAAAATAAACACACGGATTGCCTCTCGAGAAGCGCTTGTTTTTGTTCGATTCACGAGCCTGACTCTAGCCTTATTTCTTGGGAAATCTAGGCAGCTCCCTTGCATCCATCAGTAGACACAAGAGGTAATATTGGAATATACCGATAAGATTAAAGCGGACATAGAATAAGGTATGTCCAATGAGAGGAGAAGGTGGTTTGAAGTGAGAGCTTTGTTTAACTTGAGGTATAACAAAGCTATCAACTTCTTTTACCTCCTTGATTAGAACAAGGTGGTCAAAGGAATCCTCATCACTCCGTGATGTGTATGTCATTATGTATTTGAGTGATGGTTTATAAGGCAGCCCTGACATAAAACCCGTATTTCTTCCATGTGACTTCAGGTTGGTCGTAATATTTTACTCTAAGGATGGAGGTGGGACGATGTCCATTGACATCTCCAATACTGTTACAACGTAAGCAACTACTTCGATGCTAGAATTTTCCATCTCTTTCTTCTCATCCGGGATTTCCATTTCTATTTCTTCATCCACTTCCTTGTCATCTGGTCGGGAGTTTCAAGAATAATTGGTTCAGAGAGTTCTTCTAGAACGAAATCCTCTTCAGTCATTAAAAGATCAAAATAAGGTGGGAGTGAAGATTGGGTTGGTGTGGAGTGGTTATTCTTCTTGTCTTCTACTTCTATCTTCATCTCTTCAGTCTCGGAATAGAAGGTGACTTTCCAAGTGGAGATGGTATTTACTTCGGCGTTCCCATCAGAAGGGCATACAGACTCATCGATCGTGAAAGTGACCTTTTCTCCACTGCTCTCAATGTGATAGTCTGTGAATAAACGTCAACGATCGCTTTGGCTGTG
Source organism: Rutidosis leptorrhynchoides (assembly GCF_046630445.1). Taxonomy (NCBI): domain Eukaryota; kingdom Viridiplantae; phylum Streptophyta; class Magnoliopsida; order Asterales; family Asteraceae; genus Rutidosis; species Rutidosis leptorrhynchoides. Next base: position 176,111,884 of record NC_092333.1, read on the forward strand.
TTCATGAAAGGCCTTCCTAAGATGATAGGGGTTTTCACATCTTCTTTAAAGTCCATAACCACAAAGTCAGTTGGAAAGAGGAATTTTTCGACCTTAACCATGACGTTCTCAGCTAATCCCTTAGGATATCTAGTGGATTGATCAGCTAGCTGGATGCTCATTTTGGTAGGGTTAAGGTTTCCAATTTCGAGTTTCTGGAACAGTGAGTAGGGCATGAGATTGATGTTGGCACCAAGCTTAGCGAGAGAATAGATAGTACCAGATTGGTAGGTAGAACAAGGAAGGGTAAATCATCTGGTATCCCCTAGTTTTTCAGGAAGAGTATTTAAGAGAATGGCTGAACAATCCACGTTCAACGGGACATTGGGTACTTCGGGTACCTTATCCTTGGTTGATAGCAGTTTCCTAAAATACTTCTTACTATGAGGATTTTTAGACACAGTGTCCAAAAATTTACCATCAAGCTTGAAAGATTTCATCTTATTATGCCTTTGCTTGAGACAGCCATGGAATAGAATGGGTGCTTTCCCATCGGGTTTAGGTGATGACTCAATGACTACTACCGAACGAGTATTAGTTAGTTTCTTCCCCTTAGAAGAGACTGAAGGTTGGCTATGTGCCATCTTTGAGTCTTTTTTGGGACAACCTAGAGAATCGAGAAGTTGATTTAGCTTGCTTATTTGATTTTCAAGACTACTCAAGTGATTAGTCATGACTAAGTCAGTTGCGTCTTGTCTTGCTGTGATCATGTGGATGATTCGCAGTAGGACATCGTCTGGACTTTTCTCTGGTGGGGTACTGGGTTTGGTAGGTGGGTTGTGTGGATGAGCTACGATATTATCAGAGTAGACAACAGCGTCCTCACATTCAGCCCCGTATACCTTGGCCGGATGTGGATCAGTACAATTCTGGCATAATTGCACTTGAGACACATGTTGCGGGAGTTTCTTTAGCTCTCCAACTTCTTTGGTGAGGTTTTCTATTTGGTCTGAGAGAAATTTGATGGTTTTATTTTCGATTGGATCGGAGGCGAAAAGCGGTGTTGCTGACGAAATGTGCTCTTCCGTGTTCCAAACGTGATGGTGCGTAGTCATCTCCTCGATCAATCTCCAGGCCTTGTCTGCGGTGAATTTCATGAAGTTACCTTGAGAAACAGCATCAAGAGTAGACTTGTTGTTCCGATTCAGACCTTTATAGAAGGTCAAAATTTGACTAGAGCTCTCAAGACGGTGGTTCGGGCATCTTCGAAGCAAATGTTTGAATCTTTCCCATGCAGTGTACAGTGATTCATCGTAGGCTTGTTGAAAGTTTATGATATCATTCCTAAGTCTGATTTGTTTTGATGGGGGAAAGTACTTGATTAAGAAAGTTATTGCCATTTCCTCCCATGAGGTGATAGAGTTGGGTACTAACCCCTCAAACCAGGCTTTTGCATGAAGAGTTAAGGAATAGGGGAACAGATACAGACGAACTACATCTTGTTCAACCTCGTTTTGCTTATATGAGTTGGATAAGGAGAGGAATTTATCTAAGTGAGAGTTGGGATCGTCAATTGATAAGCCATGGAATAGACAGTGATTCTGAATAAGTTGTATGATGTTATGCTTAAGAACAAAAGACGCTCCGTTAACCTCTGGATAAAGTATCAACCATCCTCGTCCTTCTAATGAGGGTTTGGTGATGTCAGCAAGAGTGATGCGTGCGGCCATCGTTGAACTATCGTAAGGTAAGTGTGGATCTCGTCGGATGGGTACAATGTATGATATCGGATAGAAGAAAGGATGTGTCGGAAGAATTCTTAGCGGTCTAAGCAGGTTAAACCATCCTAAAGGTTCACTAATAAGGAAGTCCATTTTAAACTTTAATTAATCTAAATTAAGCTAATATTATCTAACCTAACTACGGTAAACTAGTAACTTCTGACAAAGCTAGCCTCTGTCAAAAGGGTCTCTTAAAAACTAACTAATCTAAACAGGCTTCAAATCGTACTATCGCTCCCTGGCAGCAGCGCCAAAAATTAACTACTCCTATGATATGCCCGAATCGGATGGTTTATTTATGCGGTGTCGTTAGGTCGCAAAACGTTAATTCAGGATATCAACAGAAGAAGTTGATTGTTTAATTTATATATGTTGGGCCGAAATTTATTATTCTTTCCTATGGGTTAGCAAGGGCAAATATGACCTAGGGTCGTTCCTTGAGTGGTCGAATATGAAACGGAGCTTATTCAGATAATTTAGTAATTAAGATTGGGTTTGTACATAAGTTAGTATCCAAGACTAGTGGCCAGGTACACCTTGTGTGGAGAGGTAGGATCCTTTTGGTCCTAATAAATTGGCGACTGTTCGGAAAATCCAACAACCAAGTCCAACCGGTTTATTCTAGACACCACTTTATCTGGAATATCAAATTATGTAAAAGCAATAGTTGGGTTGATTTGATTTATAATTGTAATTAAAATATTAAAGCAATATAAGTAAAAATAGCTAGTTAGCATGCAACAGCTAAGGATAGAGAAGACGTGGTTCACCATGATTTAAGATAACATAGTGTCGAGATGATTGCAAGACACTTATTGGATAGATATACCTTGGTGTAAACACTAGATTCCCTACTAATTGATTTCTCGATTAGCATGTTACGAGGAACTAGGCTATCGTGATTCTGATCGGACGGACTATGCTCAACTCCCGACGCTTTATCCGATTTAAGGATATAAGCGGCCCACCTGGATGCAATGCATACCTTGGGCGCACGAATAAAGTAGCATAGCCACATATATAGAATATCCAACCTTTCTTAACACCTTAGTGTATCACCCAACTGAGTGGTTATGATTGTGTTTCGAATTCTTTTCTGTCAATGGTTTGGTAAAATCTAAGGGTTTGTAAACAAATTAGAACCACTGATAGTTCTCAGTCATCCTTAAAGATTTATAAGCTTAGTTTGTATTATAGTGCGTAAAACTCCCATTTATGATTTAAACCCGTCCTTACTTAAATCTACCCAATAAATCCCTTAGTTATCCACCATGTACTAGACTTATAGTGGTTCCATAGCTTCTAACCTTAACCATGCTCAAGTGGTCCTATAGTACATCAACACTGTACTCTACTATTGCAACAGTATTTCCTCGAGTCTTATACTCTTGACCAATGTCTTGATCTGGTCCTATGGTAATTCCCCATATATTTTATAGTATTTCCGATGGGTCCATACCTTGACCAATGTATAAACACAAATAATTAATTACCTTATAATTGTCGACTTTATAAAAATTTTTAATCACGTTTATTGGTGGATGGACGATAATAACGAGGTTTAATATCATAGACAGAAAGCGAGTATGAAACGATAATCATCCCTAACTAACATTATTAAATCATGGCAAACAATCAAGCAATTACTCACACACCATGGCAACAAGCATTTCTAATATTAATAAATCACAAACATCGAACAAGAATATTATAATAAATTAATAAAAGAATGGATAGATGTTACCGAATAATGTTGGCAGAATAACATTTGTATTTCTTCATAATATCCGTAGCGTTACAATGCTTGATAGCTTCTACTACTAATGGTGTATCCTATGGTCTACACACATAAAATAAAAGTTGTGGAGCTCTGAGTTACGGACGTTTTGGTTTTTGAATCACTTAAATCTGACTTCGTATGACAAAGTTATGCCCAAATTAGTGAAGACACGTAAATTGCTGGGTTTTAGAATTAAACAGGCCCAAGAAGTAGCCCATGAAGCTTCCTTACCAGCCCGTGATTTGCCTATAAATAGAGGAGTTCCCCACCTCATTTGGACATCAGAGGAGAGATCAGACGCTCCACTTTCTCTCTCACACACACTTTCTCTCTCTAGATTCCATCTGCCATCCGCCCAGCTCCATGGCACGTGACCTCATCCTCTCAGCTCCAAGGTACGTGACCTCATCCTCCCAGCTCCATGGCATGTGACCTCAGCCGCCCAGCTCCAAGGCTGCCCAGCTCCAAGGCCGCCCAGCTCCAAGGCCGCCCAGCTCCATGACACATGACCTCAGCCGCCCAGCTCCAAGTCCGCCCAGCTCCAAGGCCGCCCAGCTCCAATGCACATGGCCTCAACCGCCCAGCTCCATGGCACATGACCTCAGCCGCCCAGCTCCAAAGCCGCCCAGCTCCAAGGCCGCCCAGCTCCAAAGCACACTACACATCTCATGTCGTTGGACACTACACATCATATTTTCTCATATATGACTCAGCAATATATTTTATCACTCAGGATACAGGCAGAACATATGTAAGCCCTATTTTAAGATTGACTTAAGCCACGCCATGGTTTTAGACCATGATCCGCGTCTGCAGGGATTCGTCCAGAAAGTAAACGTCAATCGGCAAACTACTACTCACATGGTTCATTCTACTTTGCATTAGTACGTATATACCTACTCTCTAGTAGAGAAATACGTACTAACAAATGGCGCCATCCGATTCTATGACTAGAAACAAAAAGCTCAGAATACACAATATAGTTTTCCGTCATCCGGACTACAAAAATTGTTACATTCTGACTTATAAAAATTACTCAGTCATCCGTTTCAGAGAATCTCAAGAACGAAACCAACTTCAAAAGGAGGAGGACAAACATAGTCCATCTTCGTGGGACTCAAACAAAAAGTTTGCTATCCGTCTTCCGAATCAAAAGCAATTTGTTAAAGTCTTACTAATACACATCTACTAGCAATTATAAAATATTTTTCCGGGTGATGATTACTTTCTATCAGAACGTTCAACAATCTACATGAAATTATTTCATCATTCGCCATCCGTGCTCCGTTCAGAAAGTGGCTGGTTCCGTTCAATACTACATAACTTTTATTCCTCCATCCGTCATCCGGGTTCTAAAAAAAAAAAAACATTCACAATAGCTAATTTGGAATTGCAAGCACTTTTACAATTAAATATGAAGACAACATACATATAGAGAACGTGGACATCTTCAAGTTAGGCAACATGGACATCTTCAAGATACAAGCAATTTTATGTGGATGACAAGTGTTTAGCAAAATAAGTTCTTAAAAAGGAAAAGATAAAAGTACGATGGTCCCAAAGAATCTATATGGTTTATCTTCATGTGCTCAAAGCTACTATATATCAAACCGAAGACACCGTCGTCCAAATACTGGCTTCTAATACAACAAGTTCCGGTGAGCTCAGTATTCTGTCTTGCGCAAGTTATTTATCAGAATATTCAACCTTCACCGATCTATCCGATCTCCGTTCTCCAGCTATAATAGTTTATCGACAACAAATACAAACATAATTGCAACTCTGAAGTTATGACGGATGGAACACCAACACATAGCGTTGACAACGATCTATACAAGAAAAATCACATACTCAAACTTCGGTCACATATTCAAAACGGGTCCAACACATAGACCTTTAATTGATCCGTCCTCCGTCACTAGAATTCGATTATATACTCAGCTCAAAGTTCGTACAAATTCACAAAGCCAGAAAACAATTACAAAATCATCCGCCAATCGTTATATCTTTTTCAAAATACAGAAGGCATATTAAAAATTCCGTGGTCTGTCTCCCGGTGACAAATCCATTTGCAACAACCAAAGTTTACATTCATGAAGACACCATCCGGTCTCCGTTCTACGTATATCAACTCAAGGCAATTTCTGTCAACATATAATGTGTTGTTTATTTTGGCTAGTAGAAGATATGTTTATCCCACATTGGTGGGAGGAAGATGTGAGGGGTGAGTGACTTGGTTATATAAGAGGGGCTAAGTCTTCATTCCAAATCGCACCAATCAATACACTTTAAGTATTTGATTATTTCTTTCTTTCTTACCCTTGTTTGAGAGTTGTATTAGTTAAATATTTTGGAGAGTGTAGTTGGTTTAAGAGAGTCGTCTATATCATTGTAACAATTTGTGATATAGTGTATTTCTCTCTTTGGGGGCCGGTGGTTTTTCTCCTGTTTTGAAGTTTCCACGTTAAATCTTGTGTTGTGTATTGTTCTTATTTCTTTACTATTATTGTTGGGCTGGGTGGTGGGAATTAGTGAGACCGTAATTTCCCAACAACTGGTATCAGAGCGTCAGATTTGACGGGGGTCTCGGTTATAGGAGTCGGAGTATGCTCTGTGGTTGCCACGGGAGTGGATCGTCCACATCAGAAACGAGTTCTATTGATCATATAGGGTATCTGGTTAGACAATATTTTTTCTGATTCGTAGTAATAGTTGGATTTGTTAGTGGCGAGTTGTGGATTTCCGATTTAAAGGGTCCTGGCTACCTGCTACATCTTTTGGCTATTCGAAACGTGAGCAAAATCAGAGAAAGTGTTGTTTATAGGATACGGATACGATGTCGAAGTTCAGTCCAATGAGGTTTGATGTTGAGAAATTTGATGGGAGGATCAATTTTGGCTTATGGCAGGTTCAAGTCAAGGATGTGTTGATTCAGTCCGGGTTACACAAGGCATTGAAAGGTAAACCCACCTTTGTTCCCGGCAGTGATTCTAGCAGTAAGTTCGATGAAGAAGAATGGGATGATATGGATTTGAGGGCAGCAAGTGCGATTCGTTTGTGTCTTGCAAAGAACGTGCTTGCAAATGTGCACGGGTTATCAACGGCAAAGGAGCTTTGGGTTAAACTAGAGCAGTTGTACCAGGGCAAGGGAATCTCAAATCGGTTGTGTCTTAAAGAACAATTTCATACTTTGCGTATGGATGGGGGTTCAAAGATTTCAGATCATCTGAGCATTTTGAATGGTATTGTTTCGGAACTTGAAGCTATTGGAGTTAAAGTGGATGATGAAGATAAAGCTTTAAGGTTGATATTATCTTTGTCATCGTCTTATGAACACATGAAACCTATTTTGATGTATGGGAAGAAAACTCTAAAGTTTGAAGACGTTACTAGCAAGCTCCTATCTGAGGAGAAAAGACTGGAGGGTAACGGGGTCTCGTCATCAGAAAGTACGGTACTGTTGTGTTCGGATAGGCGGAAGAGAAACTCCGGAAATAATCTGGTATGCTGGAGGTGCGGGAAAATTGGGCATGTAAGGGTTAATTGTCCCGGTGGAGCTAATCCGGCAAATGGCTCCAAAGACGCTAACATTGTCTCCGTTGTTACGGAGAGTGACGAATTCCTCTGAAGTCACGTCATCCTCATGGTGTGTCCGCGCCACCGTGGAAAGGGATGTTCGTTAGCGGTTCCACAATTACACATGGGCATTGGTTTGGCGTTGATGCAGGCTGTGTGGTGGAAACTGATGTTGTAGCTGATGGGACTTTCGGGAAAGCCAAACAAGGAAGTTGCACCATAAAGTTTCAGCTGGTTGTTCAACAACATGTGCCGAGGTGAAATGCTTAGAATGTGATATTCTAAGTGCTATACTCTTAATGGTGGAGTATGATAATTCTTGTTAAGAGTTATGATTGTCTGTGATGACAATGATTGTCGGTTTAGACAATGTTCGATGAAGATGCAAGTTTTGTCTCTTGGGAGATTATGTCAACGGCATGAAGATGAGGATCTTGAAGTTGTGGTCGAGGAAGCGTCTACATCGGTTATCCTTGCAATGTGGAAGCATGGTTATCTTCTTCTATCCAAAAGGTGGAGATTTGTTGGCTTATTTTGGCTAGTAGAAGATATGTTTATCCCACATTGGTGGGAGGAAGATGTGAGGGGTGAGTGACTTGGTTATATAAGAGGGGCTAAGTCTTCATTCCAAATCGCACCAATCAATACACTTTAAGTTTTTGATTATTTCTTTCTTTCTTACCCTTGTTTGAGAGTTGTATTAGTTAAATATTTTGGAGAGTGTAGTTGGCTTAAGAGAGTCGTCTATATCATTGTAACAATTTGTGATATAGTGTATTTCTCTCTTTGGGGGCCGGTGGTTTTTCTCCTGTTTTGGAGTTTCCACGTTAAATCTTGTGTTGTGTATTGTTCTTATTTCTTTACTATTATTGTTGGGCTGGGTGGTGGGAATTAGTGAGACCGTAATTTCCCAACATAATGAACGTATTGTATACATATTATGTCTTGGAAGAACTTCCGTTTGCCGAACTCCGATCACCGTTTAGACATCAAATTCAAAAACTAATCCCGTTTACAAGTTAGGAAAGCAACATTGAAAGAAACTCATGTCGTGATCCGTAAATGGATGAAGATGGTTAACGTAAACGGATGGCGTAAACATTTTGCGTGCTTGAAAGCTGTTGACAAACACCAATTCGAAGGAATGTAAAGAAGGCAATAACCATTTATATGAAGATCATAAATGTTTTCAAGAAATGCGTACTGGCATGAACCATGATCAAGACAAATTCAGGCAGTCGGCAACCAGCGACAGATTATCTATTCAAGAAAGCCTTCGCTTTGTGAAAACCGACATCCATTATCCATTCATCAACTTTAGGCAATTTTCAACGCTGACGTCCGTTCCCGAGATCATTTGAGTGTTACAAATTTTAGTCTTCCATGACCCGTTGAGTACAACATGATGAATAACTCATTATATACGCACGTATAACAAATATATGAAATACTCAAGCTAGAATGATCCTCTACACCACATATATATTACTACTCCTGTGATCCGTACAAGTTAGTGTTTACTACAACATATACTGGATTCTACCAAGACGACATAGAAAGAACCTAAATTGGTATGAAGATACAATCCCGTACTCCGTTTAGCAGTCATTTCGTAATTTATTAAGGGCAATATACGTAATATCAGACACCGCCTTCCAGTTACTAGTCACAGATACAACAACATTACAGATTGTATTGGATATATACTCATCTCATCCGGGCACTTAACAACGGCATATTAACACCTCGAAGACCGAGCTAACAAATGCAAAGTACTGCAACATCACAACCGGACGCAAATCCATCATTTAAGTGAAAGCTTGCTACTCCGGATAGCGCATAACGTTAGATATCTGGGTTGTGGACAACGTACACTTCATGAAAACACAATACGTAATAACCTTTAGGCGAATTTTCTTCGCAAATTCATTATCATGGTAACATAATAGTAGCAAAAACCGGCATGTGTTTCAAAATATTTTCAGGTACTCCGGCTTCCGGTATCGAATAATCTATGTATGGTAGTTTGAGAATTCCAGTATCCGACTTCCCACCTCCATTCAGAGATAGTCATGGCTTCGGGCTATATGTACATACAATCGGGTTCCGTATTACGGATTTCCAATAATATAAACGGAGTACTAGTTAAAAAGATTTCACATCTACAATTCTATACGAAGACATTATGAGTATCGGACAGTTCTTGTGATAAAAGACATATTTTGGGCAGCGTTGTATTTTCTTATAGGATGATATTCAAAGCTCGGTACATTTTGTAAAGCCCGTACACGGTGCTGCATTTGATATAAGGTCAATGCTTAAATTATAGATTTATTGTCAGTGGAAAGATCACTTATTATTCATCAGTATATTGAAGTCTGGGCATCAAGTTGAGTAATTTCAGAAGCTTAACATTCAAACACTATTCAAGCTAAAACAACCCAAAATGGATAGACTGCAAGGGATATTGCAACAATGGAAGTTGACAAGTTCAAGGTAAAGGTCCGAGCTCCAGCATCGAGTTGATAGTACTGTTCTCCGTAGAGTCACAAAAATCGTACATCAGCATATCCGAATTCAAACATGTGTGGTGTACTATAAGGAATACTTCATATTCCGTTTTGCTCTCGGGCATGCTTTCAAATGAGAAGAAGAGAGATGGTATGACGCAATTTTCGTAAGTCAATCAGCTACGACATTCAGGGCTATTTTATTATTATCAACGTTTCATGACATCACCAACATGATGAATTTCAAACAAGTACTTCGTACACCGTGTAGCGAGCTCATGAAATATGATCAACAATCCGGATCTGTTCAGCAAACATGTTGCGAGCCAAACATTGATTAGAACCACAAGGCTCTGTTCTCCGTCAGGAGATCCGAAAATATTCGCGGAGTTCTACTGTATTTTCGAATTTCGTGAATTAAAGCTACACTTGAAAAATGCCCGGACAAGATGGCCAACAGAATCCGTTCACCGTTCACCGTATTTTGTTCACCGTTTAGCGGGCGAGAGTTTCCAACAATTTATTAAACTGCAGAAAAAAGACTAGTGGAACAGCTTTTCAGACAATTCAGAAGGGTGAACATGGACCGACGCAGAAAGAAATATCTTCACCATTTAATTTTAAAATATCAGATTTACATATTTCAAAGACTAGCACGTGAAAACAAGCAACATTCACACATATCAATTTTCTTGCAACAACTTCAGCAGAAAAGGCATGGTTTGCCGGCAAAAAAGTAAGCACACTACGCAAAAGAGTGCAACAGTACATATTGCATAAAAATTAACGGAGCACGGTGGAAGGATTTAGGATTGGAAAGATCTTGACAACATTTTTATGTTTATCAACAATACCAAATATGGATCATCATCGAAAACGCAAGGTACAATTTCAAAACTTCAAGCATTATTTGATAAAAGAACATTTTTATGGTTGCTATCATTGGAAGGAAGACACATTAAACTCCATGCCACATTCGTTGGTCCATGGCTCATCATTATATATTCATGGCCGCTTCTTGCATAAGCCCATATGGCTGCATTTGCGTAAGCCCATCACATTATATGCATGCTATTCGCTAAGAATTCAAGATTAAGACCGTGATGAGAAAGATCATATCGAACAGTAAAGGCAAATGATAATGAATTATATATGCTCTCAACGCCAACCGGAGAAGAACTGAGAAGACTTTGAAAGGCAATAAACTTACAGAAATTTTATGCGTAGTACTATATGTTCAGATAGCCCGATCAACTATCTAGAACATGAGATACGGTCCTAAACGTAAAAATTTCTTTAAAAGTAAGAAATAAAACAATTATTCTTACGGCAAAATATTCATATTTTTATCCGGCCGAGGATTTTTTTTTATCAGGTGACGCAAAGCTGTGTGTCATCCCTGCCCTCATAAGAGATATCTAGTCTCGGTGGCAGAAGTTCAATCATAAACAAAAGGTTGAAAGGCACGGTTTAACAACCGTAACATAGCCAGCAAATTTATCGTAGATTTAGAACCTACAAAATGTCGACAACGCAAAACGGAACTAGTTCTTTCGACTTAAAGTCGAGCAAATAAATCTTTGACAACAATTCAAAGTACTACTCTTAAGCCGCACAATACATTAGTGCAAAACACACAATGAAAAGGAACAAATGAAAATTTTAGTGTATAGCCGTTCAGAGTTCTCCGGCTCATATAAATCAGGCCGCCTAACGTTTTGCGTAAGCCCTAAAGGCAGCTTTCTATGCTTAAGCCCTTAAACATAAAACATAAAGAATAAACATATCATGTCAGCATACAGCACAAAGATAGTCACATGATCTTCTTATGAAGTTAATGGGGTATCCTAGGGGATACACGCATAAAAACAACGGTTCAATACAGAAAAATGGATCAAAGAGTACAAAAGATAACACTATTTGGCAGTTTCTATCATTTGCCATCCAGCGTACATCAGGCAGCTTTTATGCTAAAGCCCTTTTACTAGGCGCGTGAGCAGCACGCGGCCACGTCAGCAACACCAAAGTCGTTTCCGGATATTTCGCAGAACAGAATTAATCAGCGATTGACACGTGTATCCCAAAAAAATTGGACATTCAATGCCTATAAGTAGACCCCTTAGGTCACCACATTTGACATCTGAATTTCAGTCAGAGAGAAGTACAAATTCCCTCTCACACATTTCTTTCTCATTCTAAAAGCACATTAACCGTTTAGCAACAGAACGCTAGACGGATCAATTACAGATTGATCCAAAGACTGATTGAGGCTACCCCACGGATCTCTCATCCGTGTTCCGGGTCTGCAGAGATTATTTCTCGAGGACAAACATCAGTCGGCATCATACGCTCAACGCAAAGCAGTTATTGTATTGCACTGGTACCTTACAACCGCTACACGAAAAATCGTACTAACAGAAGTTAATCAATCATAAAGTGATAACAAGTTTCCGAATATACATTTAATCAGGCATATGACTCATTTGCTTCATACATGGCATTATTTTCCAACATTATAAAGCCTACTACATACTAAAATTCGAGTTATTTTGAAGATCATTAAACGATACATCATTTAGATACCAGATAACAGCATAATTATGTTCCTAAGGCAGAAAAAGCACTTGTTTTCTTTTTAAGTTTAATGTGTTTATTTTCTGCAAAAATAAACACATCAAACTGGGGGGACTTAATGGTGTATCCTATGGTCTACACGCATAAAATGAAAGTTGTGAAGCTCTGAGTTACGGACGTTTTGGTTTTTGAATCACTTAAATCCGACTTCGTATGACAAAGTTATGCCCAAATTAGTGAAGACCCGTAAATTGCTGGGTTTTAGAATTAAACAGGCCCAAGAAGTAGCCCATGAAGCTTCCTTACTAGCCCATGATTTGCCTATAAATAGAGGAGTTCCCCACCTTATTTGGACATCAGAGGAGAGATCAGACGCTCCAATTTCTCTCTCACACACACTTTCTCTCTCTAAATTCCATCTGCCATCCGCCCAGCTCCATGGCACATGACCTCATCCTCTCAGCTCCAAGGTACGTGACCTCATCCTCCCAGCTCCATGGCACGTGACCTCCGCCGCCCAGCTCCAAGGCTGCCCAGCTCCAAGGCCGCCCAGCTCCAAGGCCGCCCAGCTCCATGACACATGACCTCAGCCGCCCAGCTCCAAGGCCGCCCAGCTCCAAGGCACATGGCCTCAACCGCCCAGCTCCATGGCACATGACCTCAGCCGCCCAGCTCCAAAGCCGCCCAGCTCCAAGGCCGCCCAGCTCCAAAGCACACTACACATCTCATGTCGGTTGACACTACACATCATATTTTCTCATATATGATTCAGCAATATATTTTATCACTCAGGATACAGGCAGAACATATGTATGCCCTATTTTAAGATTGACTTAAGCCACGCCATGGTTTTAGACCATGATCCGCGTCTGCAGGGATTCGTCCCCAGAGTAAACGTCAATCGGCAAACTACTCCTCACATGGTTCATTCTACCTTGCACTAGTATGTATATACCTACTCTCTAGTAGAGAAATACGTACTAACAACTACTAACTACATACTAATCTCCTATTGATCACTAGAGAGCGACAATAGAGAGATAATTATTTTTTCTAATCTCTGTACTTCTCTCGCTCTCTAGAATCTAGAGAGAGAAAGTAGAGAGATAATTAATCTCCTATAGATCACTAGAGAGTGACTATAGAGAGATATTTTAGAGAGAAGTGAAGAATTGGTGTGTGTTGAAATGGTGGGATAAGCCACCTATTTATAGGAAAGGCTTGATGGTAAAGTTGTAAATTGTAACGACCCTGGATTTTCCAACGTTTATTTATTAATAATTATTATTATTATTAAAACGTACGATTAAACGAATGTATGTTATTACATTTACATGTTGCCATGATTGCCCGAACTTGACTTTAATTGCCCGAAACGTCTTTGTGACACCCGAAACTTTCACGAATAATATTTTTAGATATTATTTGCATTCATGATTAGTTTTATTAATCATTTTAATTAACTAAGGTTATTAGTTAGTTACATGGGCTTTAAATGGATTAATTTGTTAATTAATTGAACTTGGGCCATGTTAATGTTAATGGACTCTTGAATGAGGACTTATAAGCCCAACCTACTTCTTAATGGACCTTTTAGCCCAACCTACATGTGTAAGTGTTACTTGTAAATGGAAACTAGTTAGTTAAGAACCTTTGAATCTAGTTGCACATCATCTCCATGCACATACCACCTTGTAACCAACTTTAATGAGCTTTACATACTAGTGACCATGGAACACTTCTCCTTCCCCTTTTTTTCTGCAGCTGGCCGTGGCCTATAGGCCATTAGAAGGTGTTTTAAATTTTTTTTTACTACTACACTTACTAGCATTACTCTTCTCATTTCAAACACACACATACTTCTCATTTTCTCTCAACCATTTTCTCTATTTTCTCTCTTTTTTTGTAAGTTTTTGAACATCTTTTTCTCTCTTCTTTTCTTTGTAAAAACCGAATATATACACCTTAAATCATCATCATCTTTGTTCTTTGTTGTTAATTGTTTGTAGTTGTTAGTTGTTGTTACTTTGTTACTTGTTATTATTTACTTACTAGTTTCCAAGAATCAAACTCTTTAGTTTCATTCTTCATTTTATCTTGTATTTACAAGAACACTCAAGAACATAAGCTTACTAGTTATGTTCTACATACACTTTCTTAAAAGATTGCAAGTTCATGTGTTGATTAAACTCATACTTGAAGTTCATGAAGTAAACTTTAAAGTTTACTTTCTAAAGATCAAACTTTGGTTTGAATCTTTAAAGTATGAACAACCATGACTTATTAACTTGTTTAATTCATTAGTTGCACTTTAATTTTATGATTTTGGTTATTATTGGTCAAGTGTTACTAGTTAGCCTTGATCTCATTAATCTTGAACTTAAAGTTAACTTTAAAATTTCAAGAACATGTAAATGAAACTTTTTAATTATAACTTGGTACACTTATGTTAGATCTAGACTTTTGAGTCTTGGATCTTCAAGATCAAACTAAAGAACTATGTTCTACAACTCAAGATCTTGATTTCATAAGTTTACTTCAAGTTTGTAACTTGTTTTTACTTTTAAAGTTCATGTAAGTGTTAGATCTAAGACTTTGATGTAACTTTGGTTCATCAACTTCATACAACTCTTAAGTGAGTTGATCTACATGTCTTAGACTCACACTTGTGTCATAATTGTCAAAACTTAGTTAGTATTACTTTTACATTTCATGTATGTGCTAAATCTAAGACTTTGATGAAACTTTGGTTCATGAAAACACTTGCAACACTTAAGTGAGTTGTGCTTCATGTCTTAGACTTGCACTTGGGTTATGATGGTCAAACCATGGTAAAGATGATGTAAACACATCAATGAGTTGTACACTTGAAGCTATACGCATCAAGGATGAGAACCGTTATAAGCATCGAGTACCAAGAACCCACCGGAACCCATTTACTTTCTGTTTTTCTGTTTACAGCCCACTGTTCTCTGTGTTCTGTAACAGACCAGTAGACCTGAGCTGTTGTGGTTATGATTTTCAAATAGCTCTGTTCGATTAGATAACTTTTCATATAGGACTCGTCTTAATCCGAGTTACGGTTTAGGATTTATGGCCCTCCGATCGTCACTATGTCCTTTTAACGTTGTGCAGAAATTTCTGACCTACTCACACTTAGACCGTCGTCACCGTTAAACGAAGACGATTTTGCTTCCGTATATTTTACCACACTTAAAGGACTCATATATGGAGCCATGGCCACTGGTCTCACCTTAATTCAGTAAGGGTAGAGGCCGTGGTGACTGATCGAAATCTGCCTTTGTTTTAAACTACTTTCATGAACGAAACCTACTTTACACCTTTTGTTTGATGATGAATGATGATGACCTTTAAGACCTTAATTACATACATATAAAACTTTTGAGACGACTTACTGACTTAGTACTATTTGACTTAGGTTGAGGACTTTGGACCGATTACTTGCACACCTTTCCCGACTCAACTTAACCGCTACTTATCATTGTGAGTTATAGCATTCCCTTTTTACTTTTAACTTATTTTGGGAACTGAGAATACATGCGGATTTTATGTTTTACATACTAGGCACGAGTACTTAAACTTATATATGTGTGGGTTATATAACGGTAGAAACATTCCCTTTAGCTCGGTAACGTTTAGTCATTGGTTTTTGAACCGGTGAACGCGAATCTTAGATATGGATCCATAGAGTTTAACATCCCCACTCGGGCTAGTAGCGCTAGCATTTAATGAGTGTTTAATACTTCGTAAACATACGCACTTGCCAAGTGTACTTTCAGGGGGTATAAACGTTAAATTAGTTACCAAGTACCCACAGTTAACATATACTTTATCATACTGTTTTGAAACGCTCTTTATAGCACTGAAATCTCGTGGCCTACCTTACTTACTGTTATACTTAAACTATAGCTCACCAACCTTTGTGTTGACGTTTTTAAGCATGTTTTTCTCAGGTGCTTGAGGTTAGCTTCCGATGTGTACTAGTCGTGCTCTAGACACCCGCTGCTTAGAGTTGTCATCGCATGAACTACTTTACCTTGCATTTAAACTTTAATACATTTGAACTATGTTTTGTAACGACCTAAGGGTCACATACATTTATTCATGCTTGCTATTCGTAGAAGCATACTGTTGGTGTAAAACATTTGATGTCGATTATGACATCACCTTTTTATCGTGAATGCAACTTCTTTTATTACAGCATATAGTACTTAACCTTGTAATGATCTTGTTGTTGATGATTCGTACACGATGGTTTTGTACGGGGCATCACATTTGGTATCAGAGCATTGGTTGTAGGGAATTAGGTTGCATTAGTGAGTCTAAGACCGACCCGAGTAGGATTCACTAATAGGACTAATCTACAACTTGCTTGATTACTTGATTCCGCTGAACTTACTGCATGCTGCTGCTTGCTTTTACTGCTATATGCCGTATGCTACTACATGATTTCACTACTTTATGATATCACTTGCTTTCGATTGCATGCTACTTCTGTACGATTCGTTATTATTGCCATGCTACTTATTGTCATACATGATTTAAACTGTTGGCCTAATACGTGCTTGCAATATGACTTACTGACATGGAAAATTTATTTTTCCTTGTTCAGATGTCGGATGTTCCACCTGCTATCGTTTTGGGCAGTTTAGACACTTCAGCTACCCCACCTACCACCGTTGCCGATCCAACGATCCCGATACGCACGAGTGACCCCGGCGCTTCATCTTCCGGGACTAGCAGCCAGCCGCCGGCACCAGTGGCTACTATTGACGGACACGTGGACCCTACGGAGATTCCAGCTCCGTCTGCTCCCGGACCCTCGGAGCCACAGCCCCGCATCAGTGGAGTTGTGATTCCCGCGGAGTTCGGGGAAGGGCCATTCCGTAACCATATGTGCATGCCGTGCCGACGCGATCCTAATGGACGTTTAGTGCTGATTCCGCCATTCAGATACAGACAGATGATGGCCGCTCATGGACGACCAGCTCAGCCACCCGTGTCACCACCACATGATTCTGATGATCCTTCATCCGATGACTCCTCTACAGATGACTCCAGTGACTCCGACGAAGAGAACCTTGATGACGTACCTATACAGGCACCCTCCACCCCGCCGAAGAAGCGGTACCGTCCTGATGGCACCGTCATTCCAGGGGTGAATGGAGGTCGTGCTTTCACTGACGCTTTTGGTCGGCGTCGGAGGGTTACTACCCGTAAGCGGCTTGTGCCGTACCCTGCCGACCAACTCATACGTAAGGTACCTCGTTACGTGCTGACTATTTTTGGAGCCGGGACATCTGCACCCCGTTTCGTGTGGTCTGCACCATCCGCTCCACCGGCCCCACCTGCACCACCAGCACCGCCCGCCCCACCAGCTCCCACTGTCGAGGAATTGACAAGGGAGGTGGGAATCCTCCGAGCTCGGGTTATTGAGCTCGAGGAGCAGTTGGCTCAGGTTTTAGACATCCTACACCCACCTTCACCGTAGGACTTTTGTATTAGATTTCATGATGTAATCTAGTTGTAGTTTCATATTTCACTTATGTATTGTACGAATCTATCATGATGTATGAAACTTATTATTAATGAATGGAAACTTTGTGATGTTACTTTTTGCACAAGTGTTCTATTTACGTTACTGTATGGTGTTTTGCGGTACTTGTATCAACTTGCGTTACTTAATTAACATGTGTTGTGCTGTTTACATATTGGTTGTTATATACTATATTATTATATATTGAATGCTGGATTTTGACTTGAGTCAAAATGTTTGTATAGAACACCATGGCTAACGGTCGATCCACACCTACTGCTGCTCAAATTGAAGAGATGATCCAAGAACGTGTAGCCGCAGCCCTAGCAGAAAGAAACCTCCAAGCTCCACCGCCACCACCACCGGTTATCCCACCCGTTCGAAATGGGTGTACTTACAAGGAATTCTAGAGCTGCAAACCACATAACTTCAGCGGAACCGAGGGACCGGTTGGTCTCACCAGATGGTTCGAGAAACTTGAATCAGTATTCCGAGTTAGCAACTGTTCGGAGGACAATAAGACCAAGTTTGCATCTTGCACGCTATCTGACGGCGCACTAACGTGGTGGAACACGTTAGCTCAAGCGAAAGGTATCGATGAGGCGTATGCTACGCCATGGGAGGAATTCAAAGCGGCTATGATTGAGGAGTATTGTCCGAGAACCGAAATCCAAAAGATGGAAATGGAATTCATGCAGTTAAAGGCCGTTGGGAACGACCTTGATGGTTACAATCGGAGATTTTTGGAACTAGCCATGATGTGTCCGACAATGGTTACCCCAGAATTCAAACGAATGGAAAGGTACTTCTGGGGACTCCCTAAGAGCATCAAGGGAAACGTCACCTCGTCTAAACCACCGAATGTTCCCGAAGCGATGCGCATGGCGCATACTTTAATGAATCAAATAACCATTGATGAACCGGAGAAAACTAAGTCTGAAGCGGGTACTAGTGAGAAGCGCAAATGGGATAACCACCACAAAAACAACAACAGGGGAAGAAACTATGAACAGAACCCGGCTAAACGACATGAGGGTTTCAGAGGAAACAACAACGGTGGAAACCCCAACCCCAACAACAACACCAACTCCAACCCGAACTATAAGGGAACCCTACCTCAATGCAAGAGGTGATACAAACACCACACTGGGTATTGCAATGTTGTCTGCGAGAAGTACCAACGGTCTGGGCATGTTGGAAAAGACTGCAAGGTCACCACTTTGAATGGGAAGCCGAACCCCACAGGGCCAAGGAAGTGCTACGAATGCGGACAGATGGGCCATTTCAGAAATGCGTGTCCAAATAAGCAAAAAGATGGCCGACCACCGCGTGCTAGAGCTTTCAATGTTAATGCAAGGGACGCACGCGAAAACCCTGACTTGGTGACAGGTATGTTCAAAATCAACTATCTTTTAGCTTCTGTCTTGTTTGATACTGGTGCGGATAGAAGTTATGTATGTAGACATTTTTACGATAAGATTAATTGGTCATTAGTCTCGTTAAAAGAGAGTATGCTTGTCGAGGTCGCCAATGGAAAACTTGAAAAAGTTGACCATATTAGTCGAGGAGCTATTATGAACATAGCTGGTGCAGATTTCGAAATTGATTTGATACCTATCAAACTGGGAAGTTTTGACGTGATCGTCGGTATGGATTGGTTGAGCAAGATAAAGGCCGATATTATCTGTGGAGATAAAGCACTTCACATACCACAAGGAGATGGCGAACCACTGGTTATCTATGGAGAGAGATGTACCTCGAAGTTGAACCTCATTAGTTGCGTGAAGGCGCAAAAGATTATGAAGAAGGGACGTTTTGCTGTCCTAACACATGTGAAAGCGGTAGAAACTGAGGTGAAGAGCGTGAACGACGTTCGAATTGTGAACGAATTTTCTGATGTCTTCCCTGAAGAATTGCCTGGATTACCACCGCCGAGAGCCGTAGAGTTTCAGATTGATTTAGTGCCAGGAGCTGCACCTGTAGCTCGCGCACCTTATAGACTCGCACCCTCCAAGATGCAAGAATTACAGAGCCAACTACAAGAACTACTTGACCGAGGGTTTATCCAACCAAGTTTCTTGCCTTGGGGCGCACCCGTGCTGTTTGTGAAGAAGAAGGATGGATCCTTCCGTATGTGTATCGACTACCGTGAACTCAACAAATTGACTATCAAGAATCGGTATCCTCTTCCACGAATTGACGATCTTTTTGACCAACTACAAGGATCGAGTGTCTACTCAAAGATTGATTTACGATCCGGTTATCACCAGTTGAGGGTGAAGGAAAGTGACGTGATGAAAACTGCATTCAGGACCCGTTATGGTCATTATGAGTTTCTCGTGATGCCATTCGGTTTGACAAATGCACCTGCCGTGTTCATGGACCTCATGAATCGTGTCTGCAAGCCGTACTTGGATAAGTTTGTTTTCGTCTTCATAGATGATATCCTCATCTACTCTAAGAGCGAAGAAGAACATGAGCAACACCTCCGATTAGTGCTTGAACTCTTAAGACAAGAGCAACTTTACGCCAAATTCTCCAAGTGCGAATTTTGGTTGAAGGAAGTTCAATTTCTGGGTCATGTTGTGAGCGACCAGGGTATCAAAGTTGATCCCGCCATGATTGAAGCCATCAGCAAGTGGGAGACCCCCACTACTCCGACTCACATTCGCCAATTCCTCGGTCTCGCCGGTTATTACCGAAGATTCATCGAAGGATTTTCTCTGATTGCGCGTCCTTTGACCGCGCTGAATCACAAGGGCAAGAAGTTCATTTGGGAACCCGCACACGAATTAGCATTTCAAACTTTAAAGAAGAAGTTAACCTCCGCACCTATCCTATCGCTTCCCGAAGGTAGTGACGACTTCCTTGTTTATTGTGATGCATCGAAAAGTGGTTTTGGTTGTGTACTGATGCAATGATCAAAGGTTATTGCCTATGCCTCCCGCCAACTGAAGATTCACGAGCGGAACTACACTACTCAGGATCTTGAACTTGGTGCCGTTGTCTTTGCGCTTAAATTGTGGAGACACTATTTGTATGGAACTAAGAGCACTATCTTCACCGATCACAAGAGTCTCCAGCACATCTTCGATCAGAAACAACTAAATATGAGACAGCGTCGATGGATCGAGACGCTCAAGGACTACGATTGTGAACTCCGTTATCACCCTGGCAAGGCCAATGTTGTAGCTGACGCCTTAAGCCGAAAGGAGAGGACGGCACCTCTTCGTGTTAGGGCTCTGAACATCACCATCCATTCGAACCTCAACAGCCAGATCAGAGTAGCCCAAGATGAGGCTCTCAAGGAGGAGAACATATCTCACGAACATTTGAACATACTTGTCTCTCGATTCGAGGTTAGGGAGTCTGGACTCCGAT
The DNA here is from genome assembly GCF_046630445.1 of Rutidosis leptorrhynchoides. Classification (NCBI taxonomy): domain Eukaryota; kingdom Viridiplantae; phylum Streptophyta; class Magnoliopsida; order Asterales; family Asteraceae; genus Rutidosis; species Rutidosis leptorrhynchoides. The sequence continues at coordinate 176,133,022 of NC_092333.1, forward strand.
GTTATGCCGGAAGAATTTGGGTACCTTATTACGGAGATCTACGGAACCTTATACTTGATGAAGCCCACAAGTCGAGATATTCGATTCATCCTGGAGCGGGCAAAATGTACCACGACCTTAAAGAACAGTATTGGTGGCCGAATCTTAAGAAGGACGTTGCAACTTATGTTGGGAAGTGTTTGACTTGTTCGAAAGTTAAAGCCGAGCATCAGAGACCTTCTGGGTTACTTCAACAGCCGGAGATCCCACAATGGAATTAGGAAAGGATAACAATGGATTTCATCACCAAGCTACCAAAGACAGTGGGCGGATACGATACTATTTGGGTTATTGTTGACCGCCTTACCAAATCTGCACATTTTCTAGCAATGAAAGAAACGGATACAATGGAGAGACTTGCTCAACTATACATCAAAGAGGTTGTATCTCATCACGGTGTACCTTTATTGATCATCTCTGATCGCGATCCTGGTTTTGCTTCTAGATTTTGGCGTTCTTTGCAAGAAGCCATGGGAACTCGTCTTGACATGAGTACTGCTTATCATCCTCAGACTGACGGGCAAAGTGAACGAACGATTCAGACCTTGGAGGACATGTTGCGTACATGTGTCATTGATTTTGGAAAGGCCTGGGAAAGGCATTTGCCACTAGCCGAATTCTCGTACAACAACAGTTATCACTCGAGCATTAATGCTGCACCTTTTGAAGCATTGTATGGCCGCAAGTGCCGATCTCCTATTTGTTGGGCCGAAGTAGGCGAAAAACAAATCACCGGACCTGAGGTCGTCCACGAAACCACGGAGAAGATTGCTCAGATCCAAGCTAGACTTAAGGTGGCCCGTGATCGCCAAAAGAGTTATGCAGACCGTAAACGTAAGGACTTTGAATTCAACGTTGGTGATCGTGTAATGTTGAAGGTTGCACCTTGGAAAGGTGTGATCTATTTTGGAAAACGTGGAAAGTTAAACCCACGATACATTGGTCCTTTTGAAATCTTGGAACGTGTTGGACCCGTTGCATACCGTTTGGATCTACCAGCACAATTGAGCTCAGTTCATCCTACCTTCCACGTGTCAAACTTAAAGAAGTGTCTTGCTGCACCCGAACTCATCATACCACTGGAAGAACTTACTATTGACGACAAACTCCACTTTGTGGAAGAACCAGTTGAGATTATGGATCGTGAGATTAAAACTTTGAAGTGCAACAATATTCCGATTGTACGAGTACGATGGAATGCCAAACGAGGACCTGAGTTTACTTGGGAGCGAGAGGACCAAATGATGCGGAAGTATCCTCACCTTTTCCCGACTCCTCCATCTACCTCAGCTTAAATTTCGGGACGAAATTTTCTTTAACAGGTGGGTAATGTAACGACCCTGGATTTTCCAACGTTTATTTATTAATAATTATTATTATTAAAACGTACGATTAAACGAATGTATGTTATTACGTTTACATGTTGCCATGATTGCCCGAACTTGACTTTAATTGCCCGAAACGTCTTTGTGACACCCGAAACTTTCACGAATAATATTTTTAGATATTATTTGCATTCATGATTAGTTTTATTAATCATTTTAATTAACTAAGGTTATTAGTTAGTTACATGGGCTTTAAATGGATTAATTTGTTAATTAATTGAACTTGGGCCATGTTAATGTTAATGGACTCTTGAATGAGGACTTATAAGCCCAACCTACTTCTTAATGGACCTTTTAGCCCAACCTACATGTGTAAGTGTTACTTGTAAATGGAAACTAGTTAGTTAAGAACCTTGGAATCTAGTTGCACATCATCCCCATGCACATACCACCTTGTAACCAACTTTAATGAGCTTTACATACTAGTGACCATGGAACACTTCTCCTTCCCCTTTTTTTCTGCAGCTGGCCATGGCCTATAGGCCATTAGAAGGTGTTTTAATTTTTTTTTTTTACTACTACACTTACTAGCATTACTCTTCTCATTTCAAACACACACATACTTCTCATTTTCTCTCAACCATTTTCTCTCTTTTCTCTTTTTTTTGTAAGTATTTTGAACATCTTTTTCTCTCTTCTTTTCTTTGTAAAAACCAAATATATACACCTTAAATCATCATCATCTTTGTTCTTTGTTGTTAATTGTTTGTAGTTGTTAGTTGTTGTTACTTTGTTACTTGTTATTATTTACTTACTAGTTTCCAAGAATCAAACTCTTTAGTTTCATTCTTCATTTTATCTTGTATTTTCAAGAACACTCAAGAACATAAGCTTACTAGTTATGTTCTACATACACTTTCTTAAAAGATTGCAAGTTCATGTGTTGATTAAACTCATACTTGAAGTTCATGAAGTAAACTTTAAAGTTTACTTTCTAAAGATCAAACTTTGGTTTGAATCTTTAAAGTATGAACAATCATGACTTATTAACTTGTTTACTTCATTACTTGCACTTTAATTTTATGATTTTGGTTATTATTGGTCAAGTGTTACTAGTTAGCCTTGATCTCATTAATCTTGAACTTAAAGTTAACTTTAAAAGTTCAAGAACATGTAAATGAAACTTTTTAATTATAACTTGGTACACTTATGTTAGATCTAGACTTTTGAGTCTTGGATCTTCAAGATCAAACTAAAGAACTATGTTCTACAACTCAAGATCTTGATTTCATAAGTTTACTTCAAGTTTGTAACTTGTTTTTACTTTTAAAGTTCATGTAAGTGTTAGATCTAAGACTTTGATGTAACTTTGGTTCATCAACTTCATACAACTCTTAAGTGAGTTGATCTACATGTCTTAGACTCACACTTGTGTCATAATTGTCAAAACCTAGTTAGTATTACTTTTACATTTCATGTATGTGCTAAATCTAAGACTTTGATGAAACTTTGGTTCATCAAAACACTTGCAACACTTAAGTGAGTTGTGCTTCATGTCTTAGACTTGCACTTGGGTTATGATGGTTAAACCATGGTAAATATGATGTAAACACATCAATGAGTTGTACACTTGAAGCTATACGCATCAAGGATGAGAACCGTGTTAAGCATCGAGTACCAAGAACCCACCGGAGCCCATTTACTTTTCTGTTTTTCTGTTTACAGCCCACTGTTCTCTGTGTTCTGTAACAGACCAGTAGACCTGGGCTGTTGTGGTTATGATTTTCAAATATCTCTGTTTGAGTAGATAACTTTTCATATAGGACTCGTCTTAATCCGAGTTACGGTTTAGGATTTATGGCCCTCCGATCGTCACTATGTCCTTTTAACGTTGTGCAGAAATTTCTGACCTACTCGCACTTAGACCGTCGCCACGGTTAAACGAAGACGAGTTTGCTTCTGTAAATTTTACCACACTTAAAGGACTCATATTCAGAGCCATGGCCACTGGTCTCACCTTAATTCAGTAAGGGTAGAGGCCGTGGTGACTGATCGAAGTCAGCCTTTGTTTTAAACTACTTTCATGAACGAAACCTACTTTACACCTTTTGTTTGATGATGAATGATGATGACCTTTAAGACCTTAATTACATACATATAAACCTTTTGAGATGACTTACTGACTTAGTACTATTTGACTTAGGTTGAGGACTTCGGACCGATTACTTGCACACCGTTCCCGACTCAACTTACCCGCTACTTATCATTGTGAGTTATAGCATTCCCTTTTTTACTTTAACTTATTTTGGGAACTGAGAATACATGCGGATTTTATGTTTTACATACTAGGCACGAGTACTTAAACTTATATATGTGTGGGTTATATAACGGCAGAAACATTCCCTTTAGCTCGGTAACGTTTAGTCATTGGTTTTTGAACCGGTGAACGCGAATCTTAGATATGGATCCATAGGGTTTGACATCCCCACTCGGGCTAGTCGCGCTAGCATTTAACGAGTGTTTAATACTTCGTAAACATACGCACTTGCCAAGTGTACTTTCAGATGGTATAAACGTTAAGTTAGTTACCAAGTGCCCACGGTTAACATATACTTTATCATACTGTTTTGAAACGCTCTTTGTAGCACTGAAATCTCGTGGCCTACCTTACTTACTGTTATACTTAAACTATAGCTCACCAACCTTTGTGTTGATGTTTTTAAGCATGTTTTTCTCAGGTGCTTGAGGTTAGCTTCCGCTGTGTACTAGTCGTGCTGTAGACACCCGCTGCTTAGAGTTGTCATCGCATGAACTACTTTACCTTGCATTCAAACTTTAATACATTTGAACTATGTTTTGTAACGACCTAAGGGTCACATACATTTATTCATGCTTGCTATTCGTAGAAGCATACTGTTGGTGTAAAACATTTGATGTCGGTTATGACGTCACCTTTTTTATCGTGAGTGCAACTTCTTTTATTACAGCATATAGTACTTAACCTTGTAATGATCTTGTTGTTGATGATTCGTACACGATGGTTTTGTACGGGGCATCACATAAATAAATGGCTAAAAAACCCCTGGCAAGTGGTATGGCAGGTGGTTTGTATAGGGGGTATGTCTAAACCACTGGCGAGTAGGATGGCAGGTGGTACGGCAAGTAGGATTTTCGTTGAAAAATGGCTGGCAAACGGCTGTCAGGCCGTTTGGCAAGCCGTTTGCAGGGCCCATTTGACCAGTCAGCCCGTTTACCATGCCCATTTGCCTTAGGCGTGTGGCAGGCCGTTTGCCATACTGGCAGGCCGTTTGGCAGCCCGTTTGGCTTGCTGATTCGCTGGATCGTAACTTGATTTCTTGTCTTTCACCGTTTTCGCTCTAGAATCTTCGTTTTAGCTCCGTTTCTGAAGATTCTTGCGCCCACACGTTCGTAATTAAATATCCTACAACATGAGATTAAGTAAATAAACTTTTATAAAAATTATAAAATATGTTATTTAAACGCGAGTTAATCGTCTTAGCCGGTTTTGCTCGTTTTTCCTCGTTTTTCATCCGTTTTAGTGATTCTTGAAACATAGCCTTTGTAATGACATAATCTAACAAATGAAGCAAATAAATGCTTATTTAGATGATAAAGTCAATTATTTTATCATAAATCGGGCTAATAGCGGGGGTAAAAACGTGACTTGTTAGCCGATATCAAATATCACACACTTAGACTTTGCTTGTACTCAAGCAAACTTTTCTTTTATTTTGAGTTCAAGAATTTTACTGAGGTTTCCGTTCTATTATTCAAGTGGCTTTTCATTTATTATAAGAGCAAAATCAGATAAACCGTCTTCTAAAAGGGGTAGAAACTATCTTTGCAAGCATGAGGGGAGGTTACATGACACTGGCTTCCTTACACGGGTCATTCAAATCACTCAAGTGTTTGGGGTTCTCTATAAATCTATGAAATGAAATCGCTCATTGCCAGTCATGTTGCAAGTATTGTCATAGGCTTGACGAACAATCAAATCTCCACCGGTTAGATAAGGACGACACTGATCTTCTCCTTAATCATTCTTTCAAGATGAAGAATGGGTTTAAAGATTGGTTTGCGAAGAAAAGTGAAGGTTTTGATATGGCGAAAAGGGTGATTCGATAGATTTCAGTTTCAATGAGGATATACTTTTTCTAGGAAAGATGTTACTCTATTTTTGTTGAAGAGTTCCTTTAGAGGGTACCGATTTTTAGCGAAGACTTTGCTTCTTTTCTGCAATCCTCCGAGGTCACAATCTTCATTTTATTGGGGGATATATGCTTTTATTTGAAGACTGTTATCTTCTTTATTTTTGAGACTTTGCTAAATTTTTTTTTTTTGTTTTTTTTTTGCATATCCCATCTTCATAACTTTGTCTATTTCTTCTTGTGCCCAGAGAGAAAGGTATTTCACCAGAAATAGGTCTTTTTATGACCTATCAAAAATAGTCTGGAATTTTGAAATTTTTCGACAAGTGTTTGAAGTAAACTTGGTCGATATATCTCTTTGAATTTCTAGATTTTGGAAATGAGAAAGGAAAGATGGTGGAAAGAAGAAGAAGGTTGCAACGCAGGACAAAGAAGAAGAAGGTTGCAGCGCAGTATGCTGATTTACCCAAGCGGTGTCCCCATGAGAAACTTGTTCTGTCACATAGTGTCGCAACTGTTCAAAAGAAGCGTAAAAGACCAACCGCTTTCTCTTCGTCAAAGCGCGCTCGTACCGGTACGTTCCGCGTTTCCTTTGTTATGTACTTTACTTATGCGTTGACGTCACTCATCATTATTACTTCTATCCAGATGACGGGCACGAACCTAATGCAAAAGGGAGGATGGAGAAACCTCACCCGTCCCCCATTCACGTCGATAGTGATTCCTCCGTCGAAAAACAGTGCCCTAATTCGACAAGTTCTACTAAAGGTAAGAGTGTTCAGATCCCCGGGCTGAGCAATGGGTCTTCTGGCGATGAAATGTCTATAATGAGGGACACCGTGATGAGCCTTTACGGTAGGCTTGATAAGGAGCAACAGGTGAACAAAAAGATACATGGGCAACTAGATTGTGCCAACCGCCAAAATAGCGATTACGAGGAAACTATTCGTACGCTTAGGGCACAGTGCGTCGATTCGGAGCGGCGGGCGAAGTCAGCTATTCATGAGTTAAGGGTGTTAAAGGCAGGTCTCCCTCGGATAGTGGATCATGCTTTGAATAGCGATGCTGTGAATGATCGCTACGAGGACACTTTGAAGGCCATACATGATGTTGAGCGCCTCCACTTTTGGGACATTGTAAAGGAGCACATTCAGGTGCCCACCGTTTTTCCTAAAGCCATCCTGGATTGCCTCATTCCTGAGGCTCGCAAGGCTGCCAAGGAAGCTTGCATAACCTTGTGCCATATTCCTATTCCTCGGCTTGAGGAGTTATTACGTGATCTGCGAGTGACGGTGCAAGATTTAGTGGATTCTAAGTTGTAGGTTTACTTTATAATGTCATAATGCGTTATAACGCGTGTAATATTTTGTACCATGTGTATTTTTGAAAAAATAAAAAATATATCATTGTGACACGAGTTTGTGGTGCATCTATTGCTTGTATTATTGCTTTGTTACCAATAATGTCGTTATTTTTACTCTTGGCGTGTCGTCGCTAATCTTTATGTGCATTGATGTGCACTCAACACACACTTAGATAGCGCACTCGTAGTCGCGTCTAAGAGTCTTACAAATGTTAGTTTGGGACTCTGGTCAAGCGGGACCAATGCTTTTTTGTTTATAGTCATGACTTGCAGATCCCTAGGTTTGCTCAGGTGGAACTAGGTCAACCCAATGACCGTCGCTCTCCGGTAAATAATCTAGTCTGTCGCCAAACAGACTTCTGCCCCACGGGAGCTAGGGAATGTCATCCCTTGAATAGGCAGGAACGCGCTAGTATGTTACTGTGCGCGTGCAGTTTAAGTCAAGTAGCTATTCTTCTTTTAAAGGCACAAGAAATAATCGACTGAAAATGACTTGTTGCTTTAATATAATCGAAAAGACGATTTTACAATGACGCAATACATGGTCGACCTACAAAGGCGCGTTCTTTTAGTAATTACATATAAATCTAGACAAAGTAGGTAAGTGATCAATTCTCCTAATTTCTATATTACATGTAGCATTTCTTATGCGCGGTAGCATGCCGAGTCTGCTTAATTGGATTACCCTTTAGCTCTGCCAGTTTGTAAGTTTCAGTGTTACTGATTCCAATGACCTTGTAAGGTCCCTCCCAGTTAGGCCCCAACTTTCTAGTGTTTTGGGCCTTGCTCGCTTGGTTGTCGCGCCACACAAGGTCTCCCACTTTGTATGATCTTGCCCGCACACGCTTATCGTAATATTTTGCGATGCGTTGTTTATTGTCCGCTTTACGAATCGCCGCCATTTCTCTGCGTTCTTCCATGTAGTCCAAGTTAGTGCGGAGCTTTTCATCATTTCCCTCTTCACTGTATGACAACATTCTTTCAGTTGGGACGGTTATCTCTGCTGGGATCACCGCCTTAGAGCTGTATACTAAGCTGAACGGTGTTTCTCCTGTGCTGTTCTTGTGCGTCTTTCTGTGTACCCATAGGACTTTGGGTAACTCATCCACCCATCCGCTGCACTTCATTCCTAACCTTGCTTTGATGGCGTGCACAATATCCCTGTTTGTAACCTCACATTGGCCATTAGCCTGAGGATGTGCAACGGAGGTGAAACGTTGCTTGATGTTCAAATCCTGACATCAGCTGCGGAAGGGGTTGCCTTTGAATTATGTGCCATTATCGCTGAAAATTTCGTTAGGTATTACGAACCTACATACAATGATTTCCCAGAAAAATCTCTGATCCACTTACTGGTGATGGTGCGCAGGGGTTTCGCTTCTACCCATTTGGTGAAGAAGTCGATAGCGACCACTAGGTATTCAGCATTCCCAGCACCCTTTGGGAAAGGTCCTACTATGTCGATAGCCCATTTGCAGAATGGCCATGGTGACGTGATAGGTATCATTGGTTGTTGCGGCGCTCTGCTAACGGGTGCGTGCAAGTGACATTCTTGGCAGACTCTTATCCTTTTTGCCGTGTCAGCGTACATCTTGGGCCAATAATACCCTAGTCGCTTAATCCTCTCAGTGACTATCCTCGATCCAGAGTGTAATCCATATGATCCTTTGTGAAGCTCGTCAATAATCGTGGCGACCTCCTTGGGTCCCACGCAGCGCAAGGAGTCGCCTAGATAAGATTTCCGATATAGGACCTCCCCTCGTAGTTCGTAATTTGACGCTTTCACCCTGATCTTCATTGCTTCCTTCTCATTTTCGGGTAAGGACCCAGTTTGTAGGAATTCTATGATGTCTGTCATCCAAGTCGCTTCTTCCTCTTTGACAAATGCAACCGTTACCTCAGGCTCAGTGGATTTCTTGAAAACTTGTAATACTAATATCTTCGTTTTCAAAATAGTTGAAGGTGAGAGCTGCCAACTTACTAAGTACGTCCGCCTATTTGTTCTGACTCCTAGGGATTTGACTGATTCTGAAGTCGATGAATGTATCGGCTAAAGAGTGGACCAGAGCCAGATATGAATGCATGGATTTGTCGTTGGCGTCGAACGTTTTATTTATCTGATTAGCGACTAATTGCGAATCTACACAGGCTTGTAGCTTTTTTACTCCCAACTCCCGGGCTATGCGTATTCCTGCTAGTAGTGCCTCATATTCCGCCTCGTTGTTTGTCACCTTAAAGTTAAACCGCAGCGCGTATGTATGCTCTTCCTGATGCGGACCTGTGAGGATTAAACCTGCTCCAGTGCCCTCAGAGCTTGCTGCGCTGATGTTATGCGAGGGGTATACGGAATAGTATTAATTTTTACAAGGAAATACTATTAAATGAGATACAATTTTACACAAGTTATTTATTTATTTATAGAGTGGATATACCTAACCTTGCTACAACACTTATAGGCAGTGTACCTAATCGTACAGTAGTGTAGTTTTTAGTAAGTCCAGTTCGTTCCACAGGGATCTTAGCCAAGCTTAACGATATATTTTTAAAAACTATATTTGTAAAAATATAAATATATATACATATATATATATATATATATATATACATATATATATATATATACATATATATATATATATATACATATATATATATATACATATATATATATATACATATATATATATATATATATATATATATATATATATATATATATATATATATATATATAAGTAGTATTATTATTATAAAAGGGGGTTTTTACCGTTTAATGACCGGTTTGTCGATTTAAAAACGTTAGTCGCAGTTAAAACCTAATGTAAAATATTAAATATATAAAAGACATAATTTAAAGCGTAAAGTAAATAACAATAATGAAATTGCGATAAATAAAAGTGCGATAAATAAAATTGCGATAATTAAAAAGTACGATAATTAAAAGTGCAATTAAATAAAATGACAGTAATTAGAAGTGCGATAATTAAAAGTGCAATTAAATATGAAATAAAAGAATTTTGCTTATTTAAACTTCCGTAATCATGATATTTGACGTGTTGATTTTAGTTTATTACCATGGGTTAATTGTCCTTTGTCCTGGATTATTTAATATGTCCGTCTGGTTTTTGTCCATAACAGTCCATCAGTCATAAATATAAAGTGCGAGTGTCCTCGTTAAATTATCCTTATATCCGAAGTCAAATATTCCAACTAATTGGGGACTTAAACTGTAACAAGGTCTTAATACTTTGTTTAATAATTACACCAGGATATCGACTACGTGTAACCCAAGGTTTTAATACTTTGTTAACAATTACGCCAAGTGTCCTTGTACATAATTCACCCCTGTTTCAATGAGTCCATTAACTATTAATCCATTCCCGTGTCCGGTTAAATGAACGATTATTAGTACTTATAAATATCCCGCCCATCGTGTCCGATCGAGTGTATATGGTTATTTATAGGTACGTCCAATTGTAAATCTTTATATTAAATTAACAAACTATCATTTAATTAAACAAATATAAAGCCTATTAATAGCCCATAGTCTAATTTCCACAAGTGTCTTCTTTTGTCCAAACCCCAATTATGGTACAAAGCCCAATTACCCAATTTTAATATTTATCCCAACATCACGATTACTTCGGCTTAAATAAGCATAATAATAACTTAGCTACGAGAAATTAATTTAAAAAGGTTGAACATAACTTACAATGATTAATAATAGCGTAGCGTTACACGGACAGAATTTCAACTTACACCCTTACAACATTCGCTAACATACCCTTATTATTAAAATTAAAATTAAAATTATAATATATATATATATATATATATATATATATATATATATATATATATATATATATATATATATATATAATATGTATATATATACGTTTGAGAGAGAGATAGATAAAAGATGTGTTTAAACTGGCCAAAACACGCAAAATTTATAGGATGTCACCAGAAACTGTTCACCATGCGATCGCATGGGTTTATAATGGCCATGCCATGCGATCGCATGGCCTACTTTTCCAGCTCACATGACTTTGTTTCCTAGCTTGCCGACGGTTTAATAAATAAATATAATATGTAAATAATTTTAAGAATTATTTATATATTATATTATATTTATGTACATAGTTGACTTGTAATTTTTGCTCCGTTGCATCGCGCGTTGTTAGTTGGCTCAGGTCCCAGTTTCGGATTTTCGAACGTCCTTGCGTACAATTTAATATCTTGTACTTTGCGTTTCGCGTCTTGTACTCTTGTAATTTCGAGACGTTTCTCATCAATAATTTGAACCTCTTGGATTGTACTTTGTACTTTTGAGCTTTTTGGTCGTTTGCGTCTTCAATTCGTCGAATCTATCTTTTGTCTTCACCTTTTATTATTTAAACGAATATCGCTTGTAAATAGAACAATTGCAACTAAAAGCTTGTCTTTCTTGAGGGATAATGCTATGAAATATATGTTCGTTTTTAGCATTATCAAATATTTTTACACTTGAGCGTTGCTTGTCCTCAAGCAATATAGTCTTGAAAATAAAAATACTAGAATCACTTCTTTATTCTTCACACTTTGTACATCAGTGATTTCTATACGGCGGTATAAACAATGATAGTAACGTTATGGTTTACAGTCTCACACGACTATGAAAATTTAGATCCTTAAGGAAATTGGATCTTTATGAAAACATTTGATCTTTTGAAAATTAAATCTAGCTTTTACCGTAGATAAGTTTTCCGGAATAACCCTTCACCGGTGTTTGCAAAATTGTTTTTGTGGGTTTTGTGGGTTTCAGATTTGAAAATTTTAGCTCAAAACTTGCGGTTTTGTGTCACCCACTTACTAACCTTGTATTGGGAAAGCAACACGTCCAGTATACTAGCTCCGTATATTACCTTTCGGTAAACTACCGTCCGGTTGTAAAGGAAAGTGTTGAACAAGCAACTGTTAAGGCAATGTCCCGTGACATACTTTTAATTATGGTCTATAACGTGTCGGATGCAATTACTATCCTTTGTAGGAGCAATAGTAAAGATTACCCTATAGTTTTCGGTCTGGCACAAGGTCATGTCTTCGACCATGCTATGCAACCACCGTTCTTACGGTTGACACCCGATTTGGTTCAGGTGACCTAATGAATTCCAGGTGAATTCCAAGGATTTTACGTTCAATGGTAATGAACGCATTGAAAATAGGATTTTCAGAAAACAAATCGGTTTGTAATTTGATCAAAATATTTTCTCGTTTAAGCTCGAGTTTAGATATCATCGAATTCCATGAGTTTGTAATTCTCAATCTTTAAGGTCAATCTCAAAGATTGAGTAATATCAGGCTTAAAAGCTGATTTTTGATCTTTAAGGAGATTATCCTTTCTGGGAGTCTGATTCATTAGTCTTATCAAGCTAATTTGCACGGCGCCCTCCCCATTTTACGAGACAGATCCTCTCATGGTTAGGATAAGTCTGACCACTTTGCAACCCTGTTTAATGCTAAGGTCCGTGGATTTCCAGCTGATTTTCGAGAAAACTTTTCAAGGTTTTTCGTAGACACTACAACTGGTCTGGACGACAACTTCCTGACCTAAATCAAGAAGCGCGTGTCTTTTTCAGAAGACTTTACTTCCTTTTAATGACGGAATTGATTCATCGTGTAGATCCATCTTTCTTTCAAATATATTATAATTTACCGGGTAAAACGGTTAATTTTGTCCAAAACAAAAGTATCTTCAATTATTTGTACAAAAATATGTGATATATGTTTTAAATAACTTGATAAATTTTTCCCACACTTGGCTTTTATTTTCCTTTCTTTGCCTTTTTATTGTCCTATATTCCATCTTAAATGAATTCTAACATTTTAGGTTGTTTCTCAGTTTATGTCCTTTCCGAGGTAACAATAATTTCGGTGTTAACACCTAGTTTTATCTCTCATAAATATGTATAAACATGATTTTGAGTTCATTTAATTGAAAATTTTGAAATTTTTTACTAGAATTGGGTAGTCAGTATATAAGACTGGGGCTGTTCTTTATTATCAGAGAGCACTAGATTCTAATATAACTACTGCATTACTAGTATTTTTAATGGTAACCAAGTGTTTAAGTCAAAAAAATTTTAAAAATCCAAAAGAATTTAACCCCTTCCCATATTTAAGATTTTGCAATGCCCTCATCTGCAAGAAATCAGTAACAATTTAAATTATTGAGGGTGATTAGCGTAGAAAAATGAATAAATTTTACCAAAGTTTCTACACATATTGGCGTTTGTTTGCTGAATGATAAATGGTGCACATCATTTGTTCATTCCGTCTTGTTGTTACATCACATTTGTTTTTCATTTTGTCGTCAAAATTAGTAGCTTTTGCTGAACTTAATGCCAGTATTTGAAAATGCGCTGTTTTACCTTGTTGTTTATATGAAATAAAATACATACAATACAAATATAAACATGCATGGTAATTTGAAATGGGACTTAAAATCCTACTTTCAAATCAAATATGAAATATTAGTACAACATAATAAAAATATTAAACTTACATAAAAGTATCAATATTTGTATGTTTAAACATAAATAAATAGAAATAATAAAAAAATAAAAATCATAGAAATCACCAACAGGAACTATATCAATCTGGATAGGGGTTCCAGTTCATGTCGTCGGTCGAGTTCCATGGTTGGTGATAGGTGTACTGGTAGGCCTGGTTAGGGTCGTAGAGAGTAAATGGTGGTCTCATCTCGGGCTGGTGTGGAGGATAGTAAGCAGGTCGGGTCGGTACATAGTGATCTTGAGGTGATAGCCGACTCATGATCTGACGCTGATGATAGTCCCATCTATCATGCTGTCGTTGCCTAGAATGCTCGTACTCATTCCGGGCTTGCCACTGCTCGTATCGATTATGTCTATCCTGGTTTGTCATTTCTACCTCATCTATACACTGGTAGACGTCAGTCATAGCCTCCCTAATGACATCTCTAATGTCATCTGCTTCCTCCATTTCCTCATCTGAACCTCTCTCTACCTGTGGATGATGACCAACATAGGGTACTGCCTGATTGCGTCTGCTCTTAAATACCTTAGCACCCTGATAGACCTTCAATCCTAAAGTATCATCCTGTTCCCTACAAACCAAGAGTGGACCCCCTTGATCCCTATCTACACCCAAATACTCTCCAATGAGAGTAACAAAAATACCTCCTCCTATTATTCCCCCTTCCTGTATTCCTTCCACTATCTTAGATAAATAAAAACCAACACAGTAGGGGATATTAACAAAGCCTCTTGGGTCTCGAATACACTTAAGGTAGAATAAATCATGTAAGGTCATTTTCTCATTGTTGTGACCTCTCTGTGTAATCGAGTTAGCCAGAAATATATGAATTATACGAAGCTCGGCTCTGTGAATATGTAAGTAGGTATGTGTTCCTGCCCGCCCAAAACCATTATAATCTGACATACGCCTCCAGACGGTGTTAGCATCAAAATTCCTATCTACCCTTTCACCATGATAAATCAAATTCATACAATCGGGTAGTAGTAATTCAGCGGGCGTATATATCTGTAAAGCCCTGGCCATGTCCAGCATGGACATCCTGTACATCCTACGGCCAAGTATAAATCTAAGAAAACTTCTATCATCTAACCTAACTACATCCGCATTAAGTGAAATAGTACTCATAAGCTCAACGCACCATTCCTTATATACAGGCCTACGAATGGTGAATAAACGTTCCCAATCGGGAAAAAAGAGCTGCCATACCTTTGGATCAAATGATGTCTGACTGAGTTAGCAAGTTGGACCCTTTCCAAAGGTTCCCAATCGATTACCCTTGGCACTTCTACATTTTTCGTTACCAGTTTGAATTTGTTACTTTGATATGTCGGGTAATCTCTCCAACTTCGATCAAACCTCAGATTAGGATGCAACTGTTCTTCATGAATCGTTAGGTGTTGTACTATCGGATGCATCGAAAATACTACGTAGGCATCAATATATTCTAGTTGCGGATCATAATATGGAATGTGTTGATCAGGTTGTTGTTGTTGTTGTTCCTGTTCAGGTTCATATTGCATTTCTGGTTCAGGTTCTAGAGCAGGTTGTCTAGATGATGATGATGCACCTTCAGTATTAGTAAATCTCTGCAAAACACATTAAACACAAAATTTGTGCATCCAAATATGCATTAGTGTTAGCAAAATAACAAATTAACACAATTACAATAACATGTTAAATCAAAATTAAACTTATACGCATTTTCACAATTTTAACAATTCTACACTTTTTCAAATAAGCATTTATGAAAATGTTTACAAAGTTCATAAGCATTCAACTCAAATAACATGTTAAAACAACCATTACTAGCAATTAAACAAGTTTCAAATGGCATTTACATCAATTTAATCAAGTTCATGAATTTTATACCTAAAAAGTCCACGTTAGTTCTTAAAAATCATGTTTAGGATCAAAGTGTGGATCATTTAGCTACCTAAACATGTTACACTACTTAATTTAGCAATAATTCATGAAAAAAAATCGGCCATAACCTGTTTATATCAAAAAGCCCCAAATTGCTCAAGAACACAAACCCTAGATTCCTAAAAATTTTGAAGTTTTTGGCTTCAAATCATGTTAAATAGCATCAATCTAGGTTATACATGCATAATATACTAACAATTTAACTCTAATTACACAAGAAACTAACAAAATCAAATTAGGTAAAATATAGCTCAAGAACACTAAAAATCAAATTTAAAGAGGTTTAGGGGTGAAATTGTTACCCTTCTTGATAAACTTCTTATCAAATTCATGATTAGAGCGGATTAAAGCGAGAAATTTGGTTGATTTTGGTGAAAAATTGATGAAATTAGGGGTGTTTGTGTGTGTATGTTCGTATGTGTGTGTGTTGGAGTGGACAGAAGCAACAGCTCGCTGCCTTTTAATTCTGAGCTGTTTTTAGCCTCCATGCGATCGCATGGACTTGAAGGCCAAACCCCATGCGATCGCATGGGGTCCGGTTTTTTTTTTTTTTATAAAAAACCTTTACTAATAAAACATATAATTAATTAAAAATTAAAATTTTGTTTCTTTTTAGGATGAGGGCGTTTCGGATCGTTGTCCTAGTCCGTCCCTCGACAAAATTTTAAAATTTGTCATTTTTAAGCGCGGTTTTAAAAGTAAAGATTTTTGAGTTTTTTTTAATGTTTTTGGCATACTTTAATTCAATAAGATTAAAAATAATGATAATAAAAATTCCCGTTCCTCCCTTGGGTAGAGCAATTTCGGTTCAACGACCTAGTTTTCAACTCACGACGAATTTTAAAAATTAAATTTTTAACTTTATGAAATAAAGTACATTTTTGTTTTTAAATTCACATTAAACTTAAATTATATTTTTGTTTTTATACATACAAAATTATTTTAAAAATAATAATTTTTCAAATATTTACAAACTTAAATATATTGATTTTAAAAAGTTTACAATAATAATTTAATATTAATATATTAATTTTAAAAACAAAGTAAAAAAATAAAATTAAAAATCTTTTTGGTCTTTTATCCCACTTTAATCAATCAAATATTATCAAAAATATACGCCCCTATTTCCGGTAAAGTAATTTCGATTCCATAACCTAGTTTTTACTCCTGACGAATTTCTGAAATATTTTGGGTTGATTGATTAAAGTTATTTATACCTTAAGAATAAACGGTAAATTTTGCAGTGATGTAATAAATTTTTGTATGATATCAATAATTTCGGTTACGCATACCTAATTTTATTGAATACCAATTTAATACTTTATAGCGAACGATTCAGCGTTTATTATCAAAAGGTTAAAAGCAATAAAAATAAAAACTGTACATACTTACCTATGAGAAAGAATTCTCAGAGACCCGCTTTAGCCGACTCATAGGAGAGTCGTGTGATTTGGTTCTCCATAGCTACGTAAGCATAACCTCGAATCTTCAATATCTTTTCTTCTAAACATATAAACGGTCCTTATCTGCATAGAGTAACAAATTCGGTATTTGAATATGTTTGATTATTTGAACATTTACCTTCGTGTGACCATTTTCCGCATTTATAACATCTTTCAAGGTGTCGTGCTCTTCTTTTCGTTGCGGATTTTGATTTTCCTTTTCCAAAATGTATCTTATGATGATCTTTTCTGAGTTCTTTTCTTACTCCGTCCATTTTGGCTCTTATGAATGATATCAGTTCACTCGGAAGGGTGTCATTATTACGTTTAGTAATCATAGCATGTAGCATTAGACCATGGTTTAGTTCACAGGAAGTCTTCATCTCGTAAAACCTAAAAAAAATAAAAATTCAGAATGGGGGGAGAAGACTAGTTCTTTAGGGTCTGCTAGGGAAAGACCATTCGGATTCCATTCTCGAGAACTACACGAAAACAGAAAATCTAACTCTAACAGAAATACATATTATTCTTAAAAAATTCGAACCTCCCCACACTTAGTTAGCTGTGGTGTTGAAATTGCGATTAACTTCGTTGTCAACTTCCATTGGATTATCTATGTAATGTTTAACTCTGTGACCATTAACTTTAAATTCAATCCCATTTGAATTTATTAATTCTACCGTTCCGTACGGGAAAATTCTTTTGACTGTGAATGGTCCAGACCATCTTGATTTCAATTTTCCAGGAAATAGCTTGAATCATGAATTGAAAAGAAGAACTCTGTCTCCTTCTTTAAATTCTTTTGAACTTCTGATTCTTTTATCATGCTATTTCTTCGTTCTTTCTTTATAGATTAACGAATTTTTTATGCTTCATGTCTTAATTCTTCTAATTCGTTTAGTTGACTTAACCGTAGACGTCCGGCTTCATGTAAATCAAGATTACATGTCTTCAAAGCCCAAAATGCTTGGTGTTCAATTTCTACTGGAAGGTGACATGCTTTTTCGTAAATGAGTCTAAAAGGTGTGGTTCCAATTGGAGTTTTGTAGGCTGTTCTAAAAGCCCAGAGTGCATCCTCCAATTTTATGGACCATTCCTTCTGATTTGATCCTACGGTTTTCTCTAGAATACGTTTTAAGGCTCGGTTGGTATTTTCAACTTGTCTACTTGTTTGTGGATGATAAGCGGTTGAGATTTTATGAGTTACTCCATATCTTTTGAGAACTTTCTCAAGTTGATTATTACAAAAATGAGTACCCCGATCACTTATTAAAGCTTTCGGTGTTCTGAACCTTGCAAAAAGACGTTTTAAAAAGTTGACTACAACTCGTGCATCGTTAGTTGGGAGAGCTTGTGCTTCCGTCCATTTAGATACATAATCAATGGCAACAAGAATGTAGAGATTATTAAGAGATTTTGGAAATGGACCCATAAAGTCAATACCTCAAATGTCAAATACTTCACATACTTGAATGACATTTTGTGGCATTTCATCACGTTGACTTATTTTTTCGGCCCTTTGACAAGCATCGCAGGATTTGCAAAGAAGGTGTGCGTCTTTGAAAATTGTAGGCCAATAGAATCCAGCATCGTAAACTTTTCTCTCTGTGAGTTGAGGCCCATAATGCCCTCCTGTTGGTCCTGTGTGATAATGGTTTAAGATTTGACTGGCTTCATCCCCGAATACACATCGGCGTATTATTCCATCGGGACAACTTTTAAACAAATGTGGATCTTCCCAGAAATAGTGTTTTATATCACTAAAGAATTTTTTCGTTTTTGGTACGACAATCCTTTTTCAAGGAATCCACATACTAAATAGTTTGCATAGTCTGCAAACCATGGAATTTCACTATAATCTATCTTCAATAGATATTCATCAGGAAAGTTATCTTGTATGGACGATTCATTTAGAACTTCTAATTCAGGATTTTCAAGACGAGAAAGATGATCAGCGGCGAGATTTTCTGCTCCCTTTTTATCTCGGATCTCAATATCGAACTCTTGTAAGAGTAAGATCCAACGGATTAATCGTGGTTTAGCATCTTGTTTTGAAAATAGGTATCTAAGAGCAGAATGGTCGGTATAGACCATCGTTTTAGCTAGAACGAGATATGAACGAAATTTGTCAAAAGTAAAGACAATAGCAAGAAGTTCTTTTTCAGTAGTTGTATAATTCATTTGTGCTCCTTGTAACGTCTTACTAGCGTAATAAATATTTTGAAATCGTTTTTCAATCCTTTGTCCTAAAACGGCTCCCATTGCAAAATCACTTGCATCGCACATTAGTTCAAATGGTATATTCCAATTTGGAGTTATCATGATCGGCGCATTAGTGAGTTTTTCTTTAAGAATATTAAAAGATTTGATGCATTCATCCGAAAAGATGAATGGAGCATCCTTTTCTAGGAGTTTATTCATAGGAGTGGCAATTTTAGAAAAATCTTTTATGAAACGTCGGTAAAAACCGGCATGCCCTAGAAAACTCCTAACTCCTCTAACATTGGTGGGATGCGGAAGTTTAGCAATTACATCTACTTTAGCTCTATCCACTTCAATTCCTTCCTTTGAAATTTTATGACCAAGAACGATGCCTTCTTTAACCATGAAATGGCATTTCTCCCAATTAAGTACTAGATTTGATTGTTCGCATCTAATAAGCATTCGTTCAAGATTGACTAGACATGATTCAAATGTATCACCGAAGACTAAAAAGTCATCCATGAAAACTTCCATGCATTCTTCTATCATGTCGTGAAAAATCGCCATCATGCACCTTTGAAAGGTTGCAGGGGCATTGCAATGTCCAAATGGCATGCGTTTGTAAGCAAAAGTACCATAAGGGCACGTGAATGTGGTTTTCTCTTGGTCCTCGGGTGCTATTGGAATTTGAAAATATCCGGAAAAACCGTCAAGAAAACAATAGTAACTATTTCCGGCTAATCTTTCCAACATTTGATCAATAAAAGGTAAGGGAAAGTGATCTTTTCTGGTGGCGTCATTTAATTTTCTATAATCAATACAAACACGCCATCCTGTTACAGTCATAGTAGGAATAAGCTCATTTTTTTCATTTGTGATGACAGTCATGCCACCCTTCTTAGGTACGCATTGAACCGGGCTTACCCATGGACTATCAGAGATTGGATAAATTAAACCCGCATCAAGCAGTTTAATAATTTCTTTCTTAACAACATCTTGCATATTAGGATTTAGTCTTCGTTGGCGTTGCATATACGTTTTATGACCTTCTTCCATAAGGATTTTATGTGTGCAATACGAAGGACTTATTTCCATGCAATAGCTGGTTTATGAGCTTTTAGCACAGAAATGAGTTGAGATTTTTCATTTTCAGTAAGAGAAGACGGTATTATTACAGGTAATTCAGATTCACCATGTAAATAAGCATATTTCAAATGGTTTGGAAGTGGCTTTAAATCTAATGTCGGTGGTTCTTCTATCGATGATTTATATCGATATCTGTCTTCTTCTTTTAGCATTTGAATTTCTTCTGTTGTTGGTTCATATCCATTAGCCATAAGTGTAGCTAACATTTCAGCTTCATCAATTGGTTCAGTTCCTTCTCCTAAAGAACATTCTCCTGTTCCTTGTAATTCTGGAAATTCTTCTAACAATTCTGCATGTGAATCTATAGTTTGAATATAATAACATGTATCATCTGCAGATTGCGGTTGTTGCATTGCTCTATCAACAGAAAAGGTAACACTCTCGTCCTCTATACTTAGGGTCAGTTTCTTACCGAACACGTCTATTATTGCTTTAGCCGTGTTTAAGAATGGTCTTCCTAATATGAGAGGAACTCGAGAATCTTCTTCCATGTCCAGAATAACAAAATCTACTGGAAATACTAAAGTACCAACTTTAACTCGCATGTTCTCCATTATCCCTCTAGGATATTTTACTGATCGATCGGCTAGTTGTATACTTATTCATGTTGGTTTCAATTCTCCAAGGTCTAGTTTAGCGTATAGTGAATACGGCATTAGATTTATACTAGCACCTAAGTCTGCCAATGCTTCTATTGAACTAAGACTACCCAGAAAACATGGAATTGTGAAACTTCCTGGATCTGATAGTTTTTCTGGTATCTTATTCAACAGTACTGCAGAACAATTAGCATTCATAGTAATAGCCGAGAGTTCTTCCATTTTCTTTCTATTTGTGATTAGATCTTTCAGAAATTTAGCATATCTAGGCATTCCTGAAATCACATTAATGAAAGGAAGATTAACATTTATTTGTTTAAACATATCCAAGAATTTGGATTGCTCGGCTTCAAGTCTTTCTTTTCTCATTTTACTCGGGTAAGGAAGTGGTGGTTGGTATGGTTTAACATAAGGTTTAGCCTTAACTGTGGTATCTTCATTAACCTTTTCAACTACCGGTTCTGTTTCCTTATCTTGCTCAGGTTGTGGTTCTTGTGGAGTAGGAATAGAGTCATCAGAAATTACAGGTATTTCAGATAGTTTAAGTGTAATACCACTTCTTGTGGTAATGGCTTTAGCTGTTTCATTCCGGGGGTTAGCATTTGTATCACTAGGTTGACTTCCCGGTTTTCTTTCACCTATTAACCTTGCTAGGTTGCTTACTTCTTGTTCCAAATTTTGAATAGAAGCTTGTTGATTTCTAAATGCTTGAGCATTTTGTTCATTGATTTATGTCTGAGATGTGAAAAACTGCGTTTGAGATTCAACTAGCTTCGACATCATATCTTCTAAATTTGGCTTTTTATCATCGAGTTGTGGTGGTTTGTTTTGAAAAATAGGTCTTTGCTGATTGTAAGTATTATTGGATACTTGTTGATTGCTAGGACCTTGTTGGTTGTTATATGGAACAGTTCGGTTATAATTCTGATTTTGATTGTAGATTGGTCTTGGCGGCTGATAATTATTCTGATAATTATTTCCAGGCCTTTGGTTCATGTATGAAACATTCTCTCTTTGTTCCATTGTTTGTTCAATACTGAGACAATCTTTTGTTAAATGTGGTCCTCCACACTGCTCACAACTAATTCTTATTGAGTGAATATCTTTAGTCATCTTTTCCATTCGTCTCTCGGCAACATCTATCTTTGCAGAAATGGAATCAAAGTCATGGCTAGAATCGGCTCTAGCCGCTTTAGATGATCTAACGATATCTTTTTCTTGGTGCCACTCATGTGAGTGGGAAGCAGTGTTATCAATAATTTTGTAAGCTTCAGTTGCGGTTTTCTTCATAATGGAACCACCGGCTGCTATATCGATGTCTTTTCTTGTAGTGATGTCGCATCCTTGGTAGAATATTTGTACTATTTGATAAGTGTCTAAACCATGTTGCGGACATCCTCTAAACAACTTTCCAAATCTTGTCCATGCCTCATATAGAGTTTCATTTGACCTTTGCGTGAACGTAACTATTTCTCCTTGAAGTCTCACGGCTTTAGATGTCGGAAAGAATTGTTTAAGAAATTTTTCAACTAAAACATCCCATGTATCAATCGCCCCTTCAGGTAATGATTCTAACCAATCTTTGGATTCTCCCTTTAAAGTCCAGGGAAATAACATGAGATATATCTGTTCATCCTCCACTTCTCGGATTTTAAATAGAGTACATATCTTATTAAAGGTACGAAGATGTTCGTTTAGATCTTCCTTCGGTGCACCACTAAATTGGCATTGATTAGTTACCATGTGTAGGATTTGTCCTTTGATTTCATAATCTGGTGCGTTAATGTCTGGTTGAGTAATTGCATGACCTTGGCCAGTGTGTTTAGCTCTCATTCGATCTTCCATACTTAGAGGTTCCAGATTTTCCATGATTGAATTTGTTGAATCTGAATCACTAGAGGATTCTGATTTAATGGGTTGTTCCTCTACAATCTCTGTTTGAATGATTGTGGTTCCGGAGGAAAGATTAATGGTTCAGGATCTCTGAATTGTCCCTGAATATCCTCCGGATTCTCAATTGTGAGGTCGGGTTCAAAAAATGGATTATCGGAAATTTGAATTGGAGTACTTGGTAGACTAGATGACGATTCTAAAGAAAAATCAACGGCGACAATATTGGCTAGATGTCTTGATCGAGTTACAGGTGGTGAACGTATAAAAGGTGGTGAATGTTTTGCTCGGTGCATTCACTGAATATCCTATTAGTTATAAGAGATAAAAATTATATAAGTTATCAAATTAATAGACTTTTCTGATTTTGCCCACATTTCGAATAGCCAATAGATGCAGCAGGTAGCCAGGACCCTTTAAATCGGAAGCCCACAACTCGCCACTAACAAATCCAACTATTACTACGAACCATAAAATTTAGGATGTCTATCAATTTAACCACTTAAAATAATTTTTCGTCGAAATTTTAAGAAATTTTAGAGAAGAAATAGAAAATTCTATGTCCTAAAAACTAGAGTGGCGAGAAATAAGAAAGAAAAAGAGCTCGTCGGAAAACGTCGAAAAATAAAAAGGTCGAAAAATAATAAAAAGAACGTAGCACGTCGAAACTTAAAAGGCTAAAAACTAAAAATTAAAACTTACATCTAAAGGTATTAAAGCTTAAAAGAAATTCTATATCCAAAACGGTATAAACTTAAAAAGTACTAAAATATAAAAAACGGCGTCGCAAAATTCTAAAGCACTTAAATCTTAGTATAAAGAAAAAGTACTTAAGGTATTTTACGGCAAAGCTTAAAAATCTAGAAATAAAAATAACTACGGCAAAAACTATGACTTAGAACTAAATACGAACGAAAAATACAAATATTACGCTAAAACAAATAAAAAGATAAAAAATATAAAAATAAACTTAAAGTTGTAAGAAGTACAATTTTTATAAAAATATTATGTTTATATTATTTATTTTATAAAAGTAATAAGTTTATATATTTAATAAAACTAAAATTAAACTTAAAAATACAAATTAACTAAAACTAAATAATAAATAAACTAAACCCTAATTATTATTAATTATATATTATTAATTAAATTAACCCTAATCCTGTCGGCTGAGGTTACCAGGCCTGTCTTTTCAAGCCATGCGATCGCATGGCTTCGAAGTTATATTTCCATGCGATCGTATGGGCTAGGGTTTCGGGCCAGAATCTGGGCTGCTACAGTACCAGGCCGAGTGTTTTATTATTTTTTTTCTGTTTTTAAAATAAATAAATATTTATATAAAATAATAAATACTTATATTTAAAAACTAAAATAGAAATAAAAATACTTTTTAACTTTATATATTTTCAACAAACTCTTAAAAATAAATATATAGATATTTTTCTTTTTTATATTTTTGTATTAAAATGTATTTTTACAAAAGCGTATTTTTACAAAAGTAAACAAAGAAATTTTTTTTTATATAAATAGCGTTTCGCTTCCGGCGTTTAAGCAGTGCCTGGCAGGGCGCCAAAAATACTTGATGTTATGCGAGGGGTATACGTAATAGTATTAATTTTTACAAGGAAATACTATTAAATACGATACAATTTTACACAAGTTATTTATTTATTTATAGAGTGGATATACCTAAACCTTGCTACAACACTTATAGGCAGTGTACCTAATCGTATAGTAGTGTAGTTTTTAGTAAGTCCAGTTCATTCCACATGGATCTTAGCCAAGCTTAACGCTATATTTTAAAAAACTATATTTGTAAAAATATAAAAATATATATAAGTAGTATTATTATTATAAAAGGGGATTTTTACCGTTTAATGACCGGTTTGTCGATTTAAAAACTTTAGTCGCAGTTAAAACTTAATGTAAAATATTAAATATATAAAAGACTTAATTTAAAGCGTAAAGTAAATAACGATAATGAAATTGCGATAAATAAAAGTGCGATAAATAAAATTGCGATAATTAAAAAGTACGATAATTAAAAATGCAATTAAATAAAATGACAGTAATTAGAAGTGCGATAATTAAAAGTGCAATTAAATATGAAATAAAAGAATTATGCTTATTTAAACTTCCGTAATCATGATGTTTGACGTGTTGATTTTAGTTTATTACCATGGGTTAATTGTCCTTTGTCCTGGATTATTTAATATGTCCGTCTGGTTTTTGTCCATAACAGTCCATCAGTCATAAATATAAAGAGCGAGTGTCCTCGTCAAATTATCCTTATATCCGAAGTCAAATATTCCAACTAATTGGGGACTTAAACTGTAACAAGGTCTTAATACTTTGTTTAATAATTACACCAGGATATCGACTGCGTGTAACCCAAGGTTTTAATACTTTTTTTAACAATTACGCCAAGTGTCCTTGTACATAATTCACCCCTGTTTTAATGAGTCCATTAACTATTAATCCATTCTCGTGTCCAGTTAAATGAACGATTATTAGTACTTATAAATATCCCACCCATCGTGTCCGATCGAGTGTATATGGTTATTTATAGGTACGTCCAATTGTAAATCTTTATATTAAATTAACAAACAATCATTTAATTAAACAAATATAAAGCCCATTAATAGCTCATAGTCTAATTTCCACAAGTGTCGTTCTTTTGTCCAAACCCCAATTATGGTACAAAGCCCAATTACCCAATTTTAATATTTAGCCCAACATCACGATTACTTCGGCTTAAATAAGCATAATAATAACTTAGCTACGAGACATTAATTTAAAAAGGTTGAACATAACTTACAATGATTAATAATAGCGTAGCGTTACACGGACAGAATTTTGACTTACACCCTTACAACATTCGCTAACATACCCTTATTATTAAAATTAAAATTAAAATTAAAATTAAAATTATAATATATATATATATATATATATATATACATATATACATATATATATATATATATATATATACATATATATATATATATATACACGTTTGAGAGAGAGATAGATAAAAGATGTGTTTAAACTGGCCAAAACACGCGAAATTTATAGGATGTCACCAGAAACTGTTCACCATGCGATCGCATGGGTTTATAATGGCCAGGACATGCGATCGCATGGCCTACTTTTCCAGCTCACATGACTTTGTTTCCTAGCTTGCCGACGGTTTAATAAATAAATATAATATATAAATAATTTTAAGAATTATTTATATATTATATTATATTTATGTACATAGTTGACTTGTAATTTTTGCTCCGTTGCGTCGCGCGTTGTTAGTTGGCTCAGGTCCCGGTTCCGGATTTTCAAACGTCCTTGCGTACAATTTAATATCTTGTACTTTGCGTTTCGCGTCTTGTACTCTTGTAATTTCGAGTCGTTTCTCATCAATAATTTGAACCTCTTGGATTGCACTTTGTACTTTTGAGCTTTTTGGTCATTTGCGTCTTCAATTCGTCGAATCTGTCTTTTGTCTTCACCTTTTATTATTTAAATGAATATCACTTGTAAATAGAACAATTGCAACTAAAAGCTTGTCTTTCTTGAGGGATAATGCTATGAAATATATGTTCATTTTTAGCATTATCATGCGCCGTCGGTATAGAGCTCCCACAGTTCGGGAGAAGGCGCGGGGAGTTGTTAAGGGTCGCAGATTACCGGCATATCAGTGGCTGTTTCGGCCAGATAGTCGGCCATGACCTACCCCTTAATAGCGCTTCTAGCGCAATACGCGATTTCATGCTCGTCCAGCTCTATCGCCCATTTGGTCAGTCTTCCCGATATTTCTGACTTGTAGAGCAGTTGTCGAATAGGTTATTTAGTGAGCACCGTGATTGAGTGCGCTTGAAAATACCTGCGTAGGCGGCGGGAAGTGACGAAGAGCGCGTACACAAGTTTTTCTACGGGGAGATAGTTTAGCTCACTTCCTGACAGTTCTTTGCTAACGAAGTATATCGGCATTTGAGCGTCTCCTCACTCGACAACAAGGACGAAACTAACAGCTTCTTTAGACACTGCAAGGTAAAGTATCAAGGTTTCGCAGGCAATAGGCGCTGTTAACGTATGGAGGTTCTTGAGGAGTGCCTTCATCTCTTGGAATGGCTTTTCTGCCTCATCAGTCCATTTGAAATCCGACTTTTTAGCGCAGTCTTTCAAGGTATGAAAGAACGGATGCGATCTTTCGGTGGCCTTAGACAGGAATCGTGTTAACGCGGCTAATTTCCCATTGAGGCTTTCAACCTGCTTTTTTGTTTTAGGAGAGGGCATTTTTTAAATTGCCTCTATTTTCTTTGGGTTTGCCTTGATTCCACGCGTAGTCACGATGTGCCCTAAGAAGTTTCCCTTCTCTTCTCCAAAGCTACACTTAGCGGGTTCAAGCTTCATATTAATGCTTCTGGGTGTGTTAAATGTTTTTAGGATGTCTGCTAGCAATTGCTAATCAATGTTGCTTTTAATGACGAGTTCATCAACATACGCCTCAAGGTTACGTCCAATTTGCTTAGCGAACGCCGTATCTATGGTGCGTTGATAAGTAGCACCCGCGTTTTTCAGTCCAAAGGGCATCTTGGTGTAACAGTATATCCACTGGTCTGTGTGGAACGCGGTCTTCTCTTCATCTTCCTCAGCCATTTGTATTTGGTGATATCCTTCTTAGGCGTCCAGGAAACACTTAAATCTAAAACTTGCGAGCGACTTGACTTTTCAGTCTATCTCTGGCAACAAATAATTGTCCTGGGGCAAGCTTTGTTAATGTCTTTAAAATTGATGCAGAGTCGCCACGTTCCATTGGACTTGGCCACCAATACGGGGTTGGCCACCCATGTTTGGTAGTACACTTTGCGCAGTATGTTAGCTTTGACCAACTTATCAACTTCTCTACGCAACCATTCACTTCTGTCAGGCGCCATTGGCCGCTTCTTCTGTTTGACAGGGGTCAGATTGGCACTAGCGCGGAGATAATGCTGCGCTATCTCTTGCGGTACCCCGGTCATATCGGCGTCGCGCCAGCAGAACACGTCTGAATTGGAGATGAGTATATTTCTCAGTTTCTCTTTAGTTTCCTGTGTGAGATTTCCCCCTATCTTAATCTTTTGTTCTGGATACTCGGGGTTAACCACCACCCACCATTCATTCGAGCCTTTCTCTTCGGGGGTAATATTCCTTTTGTCGGTAACTGACGCGCACAAAGCGTCCAGCGGTGTTTATTCGAGGGTGGCCACTCCTTGCACTGTTGGAAATCGGACCATCCCATGGATTTTGGATAGTATAGCGCCAAATTTTTGGATGGAGGTTCTTCCCAATATAGCATTATATTTGGAATACGAGCGCACTACGCAGAATTTGACGCTTTCTGTGCGCTTCTTCCACTTGTCCTTACTGTCTCTTAGCTTCAATCTCAAGTCCAAAATTAGAGTAGGCCACGGTGATTCTGCTGAAAACCCGGATAAAGCTGTGGTTGGAGGCTTGATAGTCTATCTAATCGGTGTGGGCAACTGTCAGAAGCAATGCTCGTACATGATGTCAACATTACTATCGTTATCCATGTGAAGGCGCTTCACACCATGACATGATTCGGGTAAGTATCCATGTACCACAATGGGTGCGCAGGAAGTGTTGAACGCTCGGACATCAGGGAAAGATATCTATGTCTCTTCCAAGCATCCGCCAGTGCCAACTTTGTGCTTAATTCCTAGCTGTTATTGGCAGTTGGCCATTGAACGTACTTATTTCGTCATAATAAGTTCCTGTATAGAAAAAATAAGTGAGTAGTGGACATACAGAGAAAAGATCAAATCAAAATCTTTTAACTTGTGCGTCCCACGGATGGCGCCAAATGATCAAGCATAGAATAATTGGGTCGGGTTCGGTCCATGCTTGACATCAAAGAAGGGGGATTTAAGGGTCACTTGGGTTTAACTCTCTGGTCCGGAGTACCGTGAATAACCCCACACGAGATGAGGATCTCAGCAGGGGTGGTTAAACATAGACCCACCATCGACGGGTTGTTCGATTAACGATGGCTCGCACTGGGTTGTAGGATTTATGTTCAGAGAATGTTACATGTATATCAAGAGTGTCTAGTGGAATACTATAAATCCGGTAGCACGGGTAGAGGGGCGCTATATAGATAGCACAGTTTAGTCCGTACTTTAGTACCGAAAATAGTATGTTTGTAAATTCCCAAGAATGGATCCCTTTACCTTGTGATTTGAGTCCGTTATTTATAGCTACAGTGCCGTTTGTTTATTGGAGCCACGTGTTCCATGTTGCTTTCTTGTCTATTGTGATGACCCGAAAAATTCTGACTAAATTTAAACTTAATCTTAAATGATTAATGATTTCGACACGATAAGCAAAGCCTATGAAGTTGAATCTCAAAATTTTGAACTATTCAAATACCCTTCGGTTGTTCTCAACGATTCACGAACAATTATATGTAAATAGATACATATGCTATAACTTGAAAACGTAACAAAGTGTTATGAAAATGATACCGTACATTACACTTATTGGTTTATATATCTATTTGAATATATATGATCTCAAGTTATTTAGTAAACGATAATAACATTCGATCATTGATTCAATTGATATTTAGATAAGTTAACTAAAACGTTTAAGATGAACCAGTAAAACACTAATTTGCTAAAGTATTTTCAAATTGCTACAGTACCCAAAATGCTACAGTGTTTTCGAAAATCACTATTTGCTACAGTAAAATGCTACAGTAAAAATTGACTTTGCTACAGTAAAATTGACTTTGCTACAGTAACTTTGCTACAGTAAACGCTATTTTAAAAATGTATTTTAACAAATAGTGAAACGATGATTTATAGAAGTAAATGACCAAAACACTCAAACGTATAAGATACACTTTGAGTGACATAGTTTATGGATAGTTTAAGTCTATATTTTGACAAAGGTACGTGTCACGAAACGTAAAATGCAAGTTTTCTAAACGTACGAAAATACGTTCGAAAAACCGAAACCGGGACATAAGTCGAGTGATGACGTACGACTTATCGGAACTAAAATTACAAATCAACTATGCATGTGAATTTAATATAATATATAATTAATTATTTAAATTATATATATTATATATTTATTTATTATGTCGACAAACAAAAATATAAAAGTTTTGTGAGCTGGAAAAGGAGCCCATGCGATCGCATGGGAATCCTTCTACAAAATCATGCGATCGCATGAAGGGGAATTCCAGGCCAGGTACTATAAATTCAAGTGTTTTGCTCGAATGAAAAATCACACACACATACTCAAATATATATTACTCCGTATAATTATTATTATTATTATATTATTATTATTATTATTATTATTATTATTATTTTTATTATTATTATTATTATTATTATTATTATTATTATTATTAATAAGATTATTATTAATCTTATTATTTTTATTATTAGTGTTATTATTTTTGCAATACAAAAATAATAATGTACATAAAATATTAAGACGAAGTGCTGTCCAAGTAATTTTCAAAACGAGTTCCCAAGCGAGCTAGAGCTAAGGAAAATATGGGTTATTACCAAGGAGGTTATGGGTAATGTTCGGGGATATTTTGGTGAAGCAAACCTCGTGTTTATCATCTCCGATGCGTCTACGTGCTTTCCTACAATATTGTATATCAATATTAAACAGTGAGTTTCATTTGCTCCCTTTTTAATTGCTTTTGAAATCTATATTTTTGGGCTGAGAATACATGCACTTTATTTTAAACAATGGATACAAGTACATACTAAATTCTACACTGAGTTTGAACCGAAAATCCCTTAGCTTTGGTAACTAGTAACTGCCAGTTATAAGAACTGGTGGGCGCGAGTAGTAGTATATGGATCCATAGGGCTTGATATCCCCGTTCGAGCTAGAGCACTAGCCTTTTAACGGATGTATGCTATTTGAGAAGCGTACACGTTGGTTTACGTGTATTATTAAGATGACTATACAAAGGGTACAAATTATATATACGTTAAGTTTAGTTACCAGGGTGCTCAATTTAATAGAATATTTTGATAAACGTTTCTGGATGAAACAACTGAAATCTTGTTATCCACTTTTATATGCAGATTATGCGAAACACTAAAACTATGAACTCACCAACCTTTGTGTTGACACTTGTTAGAATGTTTATTCTCAGGTTCCCTAGAAGTCTTCCGCTGTTTGCTTATATGATAGACAAGCTATGTGCATGGAATCTTACATGGCATATTTTTCAAGAAAACGTTGCATTCACCAATTCATCACCATGTACCTTATTTAGACTGCATTGTCAACGGAAGTACTGTTGTAAACTATTATATAAGGTGATTGTTTATATGTAGAAATCATCAGATGTCGAAAACCTTTGATTTAATATTCATTTATGGTGTGCCTTTTCAAAAGAATGCAATGTTTATAAAACGTATCATATAGAGGTCAAATACCTCGCAATGAAATCAATGAATGACGTATTCATCCAAATGGATTTGGAGCGATCGTCACATCTATACTGCCTGAACGTTCATGAGAGGGGACCAGGGAACCGTACTGTTGCTCTTTGCTAGCTGTCGGTACTTTTACAGAGATCGTGGTAAGTACAAGACACGTCATCCTCACACAGCGCGCTATTTTAACCTAGCGCACATTTACTTGCACCTAGAGTGCCAGAGCGCGTGAGCTGTGCACATATGGTGGAAGTGTGATGCGCAACACGAGTTGATCGGGTATGCGTATCATTATTCATCTTTTTGAAAAAATCTTTCATATTTCCAAAAGAATATCCTTTTGTCTCTGATCCCACAAGGGCATTCGTCCCTAAAGAGTATAAAGATCATGTTCCTTTCATTTATGATGATGATGATGCTTTGTTTAAGAGAATTTGTAAACACCCCATCATTCCTTCTACTTACCCAGATGCTATAATTTTTAAGTTAGGAATGGCTCCTGGATGGGAGGAGGGTACTGCTTGTAGTGACCCGTCCTAATCCATCTGGACGAAGTCTTCAACAGTTGGTCCCATTGCGAGGTTCTGACCTCTATATACCATGAACGACTCCATGTAACATGAGCAAATGCACAGCGGAAGATTTCTTTCATACATGAGAATAAACATGCTTTAAAGTGTCAACCAAAAGGTTGGTGAGTTCATAAGTTTATCATAAAACAATAGAATTCATCATTTTAATAGACCACAAGATTTAAATCCTGAATGGTACAAATGGGCCCGAATCCTATACCTGCCTGTAATGTACATGCGATATCTTTTAAATACAGTACACCTTTCTCGTGTACGAAACCATTTTAACAAATCTTTGTAACCGTACACATATCTCGTGTACAAAATATCATACACATAACCTGTGTCTAAAATCATTCTCTCGATATATAACATTCACTTCAATTAGTGGCAATTATCATGTCCACATAATTCAATGGTGGCAATTATCATGTCCACATAATTCAATGGTGGCAATTATCATGTCCACATAATTCAATGGTGGCAATTATCATGTCCACATAATTCAATAGTGGCAATTATCATATCCACATAATGCAATGGTGGCAATTATCATATCCACATAATTCAATAATAATCCGCAGAACTTCTGTCTGCATAATAATTCAATCGAGGAATGTTTTGCTTGTGTCTATCTAGTCAAACATTTATAAAAGCATTTCATGTATTCGCAGTTCAAAATATATTTCAAAAGCATTTAATAAATCAGTTGTAAAAACAGCGCATGTATTCTCAGTCCCAAAAATATAAAGAGTAAAAGTGAATCAAATGAACTCACCTATTGTATTTTGTAGTAAAAATACATAGAACGACATTGAACAAGTATAGGGTTGTCCTCGGATTCACGAACCTATATCATTTGTATATATATATTAACACATATGATTGTAATTGAACGAATTAATATTATTAGTGATATACTTGTTATTATATGTTATATGTTTTAAATATAGTGTTATGTACTAATTGTTATTTCGTAAAAAAATATTAATACTAATAAATAAATAAAATTGTAATCTCTTCATAATGATAATAATGATAACAATAATGTCAATTCAAAAAAATAAAAAAATGGTAATTTTATTAATAATGTTATTTTTAATAGAGTTTTAGTAAAAATGATGATTTTAACAACAATAATAATAAAATAAAAAGTGGTAATTTATAATAAAAATTATGATTTTTATAATAACTCTTAATATTAATAATACCTATTAATAATACTTGATAGTAATTAATGTTAATATTAACGATAATAATAGTTATAATATTGATGATAATAACAATAATAATAATAATAATAATAATAATAATAATAATAATAATAATAATAATAATAATAATAATAATAATAATAATTTGATAAAATACTTATAATGATGTTAGTATTAGTAATAATAATAATTATGATAATAACAATAATAATACTAATAATAAAATAAAGATAAAGTACCTTAAGAGTATAATCTCCCAAAATAAAATAAAACTGTCTCTGCCAAGACTCGAACTCGTGACCTCTCGTTAATACGCAAACACCTATGACCATCCATCTGTTTTTGTTTTTCTGTTATTATCCTAAACTTAAATCTATAAAAACCCATCTCCTTCTTCCTAGAAAGCCCAAATCGAATATTACTAATCAAGTGAGCTTATGTCTAGCCCAATCCCGAATTCAGTTCCATGATTGTGATTAATTGGATCCATAAGTCCATTAACAAACATAAAAAGGATTTTAGTTTAACCTTAAATTAAACAAGCAGAAGCTGTATAAACTAGGGTTCCGGTTCATTGCTTCTTGTCTTTGTTTCGTATTGACACAGCAACCAACACAGTTTTATCTTCATCATCATATAGCATCATCATCGATCATCCTTCTAAATCATACCCATTATCATCGTTATCATCTATAAATTTGAACACCTGCATCATCATCGTCCCTAATATCATCATATATCATCATCTACCTAATCATCTATATCATCATACTCATCTTCCTCTCAATCATTATCATAATATCATACGCCATCATCAATTCATGATCATCATCATCATACTACCTCGTAATTTTGATCAGACAAGGGATAAGAAGTTTGAAACGTATTAGATAGGCCTTTTTATGGATCTGCTGGGTACTACAGGCCCACTACAATTATGGCAGCCCAATCAAATAGCCTAAGTTGGTCACGGGCCAACATAATACTACTAAACTCTCGGCCCAACACCTAAGATGAAGGCCTGAACTTGGTTTCCACTTTGAAGTAAAAAAAAAATATCGGTTGCAAAAAGAGTACAGGAATTGGCACGTGAATTAGGAGGAATAATCTTGGTCCACCATTATCATTAACTAGCAAGTGGGGAGCATAATCAAAACAAAATCAATGGTGAGTGATTGTTTTTATTCGAAAATATCAATCAAGGTGACATGAGTGGTTGTTTAAATTATTACCATATTCTTTATATAAATAACAATTGGCATTTAGAATAAATAAGAGAGTGTAAGTGTACTTGTGATCATAACAAAAAGAAACAAAAAAATCAGTGGTTTAGTGGGTTTGAAGATGTAAGGTGGTAGGAGGTTCATGGTGGTTCTGGTGGTGACTTGTTCGAATTCGCAACAGGAAAACAAACGCAAGTGGTTTGAAGAAAACAAGATGGTGATGGTTGTTGTTGGGTTAAACTGAATGACAGAAGCGATTGCAACTGCAGTTGTAAAATATTGTTCATAGTTTACGGTTATGGGCGTGGTGGTTTGTGAGGTTTTATTGGACAGAAACAAAAATACACGAGTTATAGCAACAGTCCTTTATGGTGACGGTTTATGGGTTTGTAGGGTGGTGATTCATGGTTGATGATAGCAACGAGAAAGAACACAAAGAACATGGTTTGGTTGAACGAGAATGTAAGAGTTCGTGATGGGTTTCAAGTTGTGAGGTTATGTTAATGATGGAAACACAAGGTGGTGGTGTTCGAGTTGACAAGAAAATAATGAAGAAGAGAAATAACTCAAGAACAGAGGTTGTAGGAGTTTTCTTTACTTTTCTTTCAAGTGTAGATATGGATGTATGTCTATAATATCAGTACATTTATGATTTAACAGTATTTTGATCTTAATTGATTTGGGAAATCGATGTTTGATAATTTTGGCAGACAAGAAGTACGTAAGTTGTTCAACAGATGAGAAAATAAATAATAAAGTAGATTGTTACAAGTAACTGATTTTGGATTTGTCTTTGTGTTTGGGAATCTGATTGTACGAATTTCGCCATCATCAACAGATGGATAGTGACTTGAAACCAAGTCTGAATTACCAATTCTCTTTATACAGTTTCTATATATTTGCTATTAATAAATAATTAAATAGTTTAATAATAATAATAATAATATTAATAATAATAATTTTATAAATAATAATAATAATAATAATAATAATTAATACATTAACAATTATGATAATAATCATCATTAACAATATAAATGATAAATTGTATTATTTAGATGATAAAAATGATAATATCTATTATTTATAATAATTCTAAATCATAATATCTAATAATAATCATAATAACTAAAATTATAGTTTTACTGCTAATTATAATAATAATAATAATAATATAACAAGTCAAATGTATCAAATTTCATATATATAATAATATTGATAATACTGATATTAATATTATTATTAATGTTTATGAATGTAATAATATTAATATAACAATTATGTTTTAACTTGTATATATAATATGATAACCTTTATTGAATATTTATAGTTTATACATTGTATATATATATATATATATATATATATATATTATAATCTTGGTTAGAAATCATATATAGATTTATATTTATATATATATGTATACTACTATATATATACCATTGTGTTTTAAATGTTAAATGGATAATTAATTATATATATTAAACAATTATCCACAAAGTATAACATTATACGTTTAATATTTTGATAACGTTGGCAAAAATATGTTTGAACCATTTATATACAATATACTATATATATTCAAAAATAAAAATCTTTAGTTATTTAAAGTTAGCTTTCATAATAACTAAATTACTTAATAGTTCATTAATACTAATATAATTACTTACATATATAATTATTTATATTTACATTCCTAGTTACAATTAAAGGTTCGTGAATCGTCGGGCATAGTCAAAGGTCAAATGATTACATGAACACAGTTCAAAGTTTTTGAGACTTCAATATTACAGACTTTGCTTATCGTGTCGAATTCATAAAAAGATTAAAGTTTAAATTTGATCGGAAATTTCCGGGTCGCTACAGTACCTACCCGTTAAAGAAATTTCGTCCCGAAATTTGATTGAGATGGTCATGGCTAAAAATAAAAATGTTTTCATGACGAATATGAGTTGATAAATAGAGTTTTATCATCATTGAGTAATATGGATAAAACAATTCAATTATTCGAAGAGTACGAATGAAGCTATCACAAAAGAGTGAATTTAAGAAATAAGGTTTCGTCTTCACTTTTGACGTTGCCTTGGTTGAATTCCGGAATTCAAGGGATTTAAAGAAAATCTTCGAAATCTAAAAGATTTGATTCTTCGGCGAATAAGGAAATTAGGATCTCTCTAATTAAATACGGAGATCTGCCTTGATTTCTCTATCAGATATTTCACTATAAATTAACTTTTTCTGTTCCTTTACTTTTACCATTCCTATACTCAGTTCACAAATTCAAAAGATTGTGAAAATGCTTAATCCAGTTCTGATCCTTGTCCTTCTCCTTACTATCGCAACAATCATTCTCCTTTTCTAACTTCCACCAGAGGAATATGCTTATTTCTACTTTGCCCTTGGGGTTATAGTGCTTTTAATTCTCCCGTGTCTCTATGTTGCGATAAACATTGTTATACACGGTTTGTAATTTATGTGTTGTTATCGGGCTTTATGTTCTCCCTTATATTTCGGAGTTTCATACTTTCGTTTTCTCTTCCCGATCTTAAGTCAAGCGGATAATGGTCCGAAATTCGTAGGTATGGATTTTGAAATGAACATAGTTAATGTTCTAAGAAAGAAATCGTAATGGCACGATCTTGATTTGGCAAATTACCAGAATATCCGAAAAGATAGAACTATCAAGGAGGTATGTTCTTAATATGTTTAGAGATTGAGTAGAATGCAAGAGTCGTGTAAATGGCACATGATGATGATACTGAGAATCATCACGTTTCATTAGAAACTCAGCATGAATTACTGTAATATAATCACGTTGATCAAGTGTCATTATATTATACTAACTCATACATCAGTTCCCAACACTACTTCAACAACATCCATAATTTAAGTTCAAATTTTTCAGAATTTAGAAACTAAAATAGTTTCCTTTTATGATATAACACAGATAGCTCGGAAAGATAATTAATATCAGACGAGAATATTTATGAAGATATCTTCAGAAATATTGAGGATATTTACAATGAATGATACGATAATATCTTGGAATGTTAGAACCAAATTATGATGAAGAAATTCACTCACGATGATTTAGAACGGTTAAGGAGTAAGGTATTCGCTAAAGATTTCATTAGAACAGAATCATCAGGATTCTTTAAATACAGGGTTTGGTCCTTGTATTTGTCCTTGGTCTCCTTCATGGTTTGCTCGATTCATTTTTCAGAACTCAAAGATCTGATTCGTAAGCTAGAGTGCTTTTCAGAATTTCAGAATGAAAGTTCATAATTCTATGAGATAAATGTTATATGTATACATATAACTGTTGATGTAGAAACGTTGCGAGATTCAAAATACGGATTGCTAACTCCTGGTATTTGGTATGGCAATTCTCATTACAAGGTGCGGATGAGTATATGATAAGGTTTCGATGAATATAATGATTCTTCGAAAGTCAGAGATCAATGAAGTTGCTGATAAGTTTACTGCTAATGTGGTGGAATATAAACGGTTTCCCGGTAACGTTGACGAGAGGCAAACTTATATATCGAAATTATAATAAGGCTAATCCGAATGAAAGTCGAAGTTGTCTTGCTGGAGCTGTGACAAAATTGGCTAATTTTGGAAAGGGATTGTAAAGTTATTTTCGGTAATAACAACTCCCAAAGAGTTAGCACAGATACGTTTTAAACATTTACTCAGGTTCCGAGTGTTTTCAGGTGCATAACTATATGCATCAATCTTTTCATCTGTAGATGAAGTGTGGTTGGTTCATCCTCTCGATTGAGGTGTTTCCAAGAATCATGAAATGTTTGAACGCAGATCGGAATTGTCAAGATACAAATGAGATTTAAGATGAAATCAAGTGGCAAACTTGAGGAGATATTTAACTGTAGTAGATGTAATTTATTAACGATATTCAAGTCAAAAGGTGTTGTAATTAATATTTCTTACTCTTTTATTACTTTTTAATTGTCCAATGATAGTAGTCCATGAAAGGACCCGTTCATATACATTATAAACGATTAACAATAGTTGATTACATTGCGAGGTATTTGACCTCTATATGATACATTTTACAAACATTGCATTCGTTTTTAAAAGACAATCTTTCTTTACATCGAAAATTGACAGGAATGCATACCATTTCATAATATCCACTATCCAACTATAAATTGATTTAATAATAATCTTTGATGAACTCAATGACTCGAATGCAATGTTCTTCGAAATATGCTATGAAAGACTCCAAGTAATATCTTTAAAATGAGCAAATGCACAGCGGAAGATTTCTTTAACACCTGAGAATAAACATGCTTTAAAGTGTCAACCAAAAGGTTGGTGAGTTCATTAGTTTATCATAATCATTTATTTTAATCATTTTAATAGACCACAAGAATTTCATTTCCAGTTCTCATAAATATACGTCCCATGCATAGAGACAAAAATAATCATTCATATGGTGAACACCCGGTAACCGACATTAACTAGATACATATAAGAATATCCCCTATCATTCCGGGATCCTCCTTCGGACATGATATAAATTTCGAAGTACTAAAGCATCCGGTACTTTAGATGGGGTTTGTTAGGCCCAATAGATCTATCTTTAGGATTCGCGTCAATTAGGGTGTCTGTTCCCTAATTCTTAGATTACCAGACTTAATAAAAAGGGGCATATTCGACTTCGATAATTCAACAATATAATGTAGTTTCGATTACTTGTGTCTATTTCGTAAAACATTTATAAAAATTGCGCATGTATTCTTAGCCCAAAAATATAAAGGGTAAAAAGGCAAATGAAA
This sequence comes from Rutidosis leptorrhynchoides, assembly GCF_046630445.1. Taxonomy (NCBI): domain Eukaryota; kingdom Viridiplantae; phylum Streptophyta; class Magnoliopsida; order Asterales; family Asteraceae; genus Rutidosis; species Rutidosis leptorrhynchoides. Next base: position 176,171,966 of record NC_092333.1, read on the forward strand.
CTCACCATACTGTATTTCATAGTAAAAATACATATAACGTCATTGAACAAGTGCAAGGTTGGCCTCGGATTTACGAACCTAAATTAATTATATATATTTATGTGTTGGTCAATATTTGTCTAACAAATTAGGTCAAGTCATAGTGTACCACAATCCTAATGCTCGAGACTAATATGCAAAAGTCAACAAAAGTAAATTTGACTCAAAATAATTTCCAAAAATCTATACATGATTAATATATAGTTTAAATATCGTTGTTTTATATTTTTAAATATTTTTAAAAGATTTATTAGAGTAAATAATATATTTTATTTATTAATAAATAAAATTTTATATTAAATTTATATAATAAAATATACTTTTATATATATTAAGTAATAAAATTTATAGGGTTCATTTAATATCATAAAGATAATATGATAGGTATTATTAAAGTAAGTTATTACACGTAGTAAAATATGTTTGTATCACATATTTATTTGATAAAATAATATCTATAATGATAGTAAGTAAAAGTTGTATTATTTTGTAATAATAATTATTATTATAAAAATATCAATATTTATAATTACTAAGATGACATTATGATAAAACGATAATTCTAATTATGATAACTTTAATATTTACGATAATTTTTAATATTATATTTAAAATAATAATTCTATTTAAAATAATAATAATAATGATATTTTATAGTAACAATGACATTTCTATTAAAATGATAATTTTTGTTAAAATGATAGTTTTAATACTAACGATACTTTTAATAATAATAGTAATGATAAAAATAATAAGAACGATAATTTTATCTAAATCAATATCTTATAATATTTTAATTTCATCATGATACTCTTACCCATTATTTCCTAATCGTTTCGTTTAATAGATTTTAATAGTCTTTTATATCGTGTTCATAATAATGATAATAATAGTAATCAAAATAATTAGGTGTTACAAATATTTGTTTTAATTACACTAATATTAATAATGATAGTTACTATAACATTATTAACGATAATACTAATAATTATCTTAATGATAATATAGTAATAATAATAATAATAACAATAACAATAACCATTTTTAAATAATGATATATATATTAATAATGATAATAATAATAATACCAATAATAATAATAATAATAATAATAATAATAATAATAATTGGATAATAATAATAATAATAATAATAATAATAATAATAATAATAATAATAATAATAATAATAATAATAATACTAATTATAACTTTAACGATAATAACGATAGTAATAATAAAAAGAATAACAATTTTTAATGATAAATCCCTTTTATTGATAAAGATAATAATAATGATAATAATAAAATAAAACTAGAACGACGATAAAAACGACGATAATAATGATCATTTTTAATAAAAATATCGAAAATTCAATTGATTATAACTTCTAATCCGTTCATCGAAACCATACGATATCTAAAGGAAAAGTTCTTAATTTTTTGCTAGCTTTCCAAGGACATGCATATCTTATATCTTATCTCAACCGCAAGTGTAACTAATTCAACATTCAACCTAACCTGTCTAAGGGCAATATCAAAAGTACAAGCATGCATAATCCTAAATACCCGAGCACTAGTCAGGGATACACTATTAGTATGTAAAAGTTAAATTATGAGTACTCACGTATCAATATTGAGATTCAATATTGTAGGAAAGGTACGTAGACGCAACGGAAATGATAAACACTATATTGACCTCACGAGCATACCCATGAACCATACTCAATCACCTCCATAGCTATAACCCATAATTTCCTTAATCCTATCCCACTCGAAAAACAATTTCGAAATCACTCGGACAGCACTCCGTCGTAATATTTTATGTATACTAATAATATCTTGAAATAATACGGAGTAAATATATATATGTAAATCGATTGAGAGAGTTTAGAGAAAAATATTTTCAAGTTTCTATGAAATAATGAAACCTATTGAATTCTATTTATAATAGATTTTTGAATTATTAAAGTGAATTATTAAAGTATGAATTATTAAAGTGAATTATTAAAGTATGAATTATTAAAGTGGATTATTAAAGTATGAATTATTAAAGTGAATTATTAAAGTTAAAGTAAAGTAAAAATAAAGTAAAGGTAAAGTTTAAGTATAGTAAAAGTATAAAACTATGTACGTATAATACGCGTATAAATATATATAATATTAATTTAAATCGTTATATATATTTAATAAAATAAAATATAAATATCGTTATTTTTATCATACTAGTTAAGTAATGAGTTGTCAAAAGTGGTTCTAGATATTTATAAAAGTTATATACGTTTTAATAATAAAGTTCTTTTTAAACTAAAAACGTTTTTGTACGTTTGAAACTAAATAGATCAATTGAGTCTTTATGAGATTCAATCTTCCACTATCCTTTGTCTAGTTGTCAATGATTGACAATTTGTTCTTATTTATAAATCACTTTACCATTTTCCGAATATTGTTAAAATGGAAAGATTTCTCAAATCAACGTGGGCCTTTCAACAGAGACTTATAATCATAATTCAATATATCTGATAATTCAATCATTTGATCTTATCTTCTAATTCCATTGATAAACATTTTGAAACAGATACAATCATATAAAGTATTTAATCTAATATTTTGTACGTTTCAAGTTATAATATATATACACATATACATATATAATCATATTCGTTTAATGGTTCGTGAATCGTTGGAACTTGGTCGAGTTTGAATGAATGTATGAACATAGTTTAAAATTCTTGAAATTTAACTTAACAAATATTGCTTATCGTGTCGGAAACATATAAAGATTAAAGTTTAAATTTGGTTGGAAATTTCCGGGTTGTCACAGTACCTACCCGTCAAATAAATTTCGTCCCGAAATTTGAGTGGAAAGGTCGTGAATGATAATAAGTATGTTTTCATGATGCATACGGGCTGAAAATTAGAGTTTTATCATCAGCGAATACTTTGGATAAACAATCCATTTATATGAAGAGTACGAATGAAGCTAACATAGAAGAGTGAAATGAGTAAGTGTAGATTCATCTTATCATTTGACGTAGATATGATTGATTCCCAGATTTCAAGGGATTTGAAGAAAATATTCTTAATAAGATTTGACTCTCCAGTAATCAAGGGAATTAGGATCCGCTTTAAATGCGATCGTCCATTTTAATTGTTCTGTCGGAGATTTTCTTATAAATTCACCTCCTTCATTTCCTTACAACTCACACCTTCTGTTGATGCATTTTATGCAAGTCCCTAGACATCTACCCACGTCCATTGCAGGTACAACAGTTTACAGGCCACCATGATTGCTCGTTATTATCCTATCCGTGTTTGTATGTGGTTACAGGAACTGCAGGAATGAGATTTATATATTTGACTATGTTAGACTTAGTCAGACGTACGAGTGAAGCCTCACTAGTACGGCTGACAGGCTCATACGCACGTTTGATGCTGAGCTAAGTCACAATTACAACCTAAATGAGAAGACACGAGTGAGTGATCACCCGTACGGCTGATGAAGCCAACTCGTACGTGTGATGAATGAATCGTATGGGTGAGTCAACATCAGGGGTATATAAAGTCTTATGTTCTTCATTTTAGGTTAAGCCTCTCATTTGTTACACACACTCAGATCTAGTGAGTTCCTCCGATTTTCTCTCAGTCCAAATCACCCAGGTGGTGAATAATAGCTCTAGGTGTTGATATAATCACACTTGATTTAGTTGTGGTTTGACTAAATTAATCAAAAAAACTTAACCTATTCACTAGAGGGTTTGATTCACTTATTCCGCCATTGTGTGAGTTAAATCTGTTGATTTCTAAGTTCCTAGTCATGTTTCATCACCTTCTATTCTTTCCCCCTCAACTCATATTTTAAAGTATTCATCAATATGCTATATCCAGTTCTGATTCTCGATATACTTCTAACTTTTATATCGGTCATTCTTCTTTTTCATCTACCGCCGAAAGAATCTATTTACTTCTACTATACTCTTGGGTTTATAGTGTTTCTAGTTCTCCCGTGTCTTTATATTGCTATATGCATCGATATATATGGTTTATAATTTCTGGTTTATCGTTGGGCTTTATATGTTCCCTTATATTTCAAAGTCTCTGCTTCTGTCTTCTATAATCATTATCATTCACAGTTAATGCTCTATTTTATTTGCTGCAATTTATACCCCAATTTCTATTTCGGAGTTTTGTCCTTTTGTTTCTTCTTCTTGCGCTTAAGCACCGCTTGTAATGGTCCAGAATTCACAGATATGAATTTCGGAATGAACATTGTTAATGTTCTAGGAACGAAATTAGGATGGCACGATCTTGACTTGTCAAATTACTAAAATACCTTGGAAAAGGCCGAATCATCAAGAAATGTTTTCTTGATATTTTAGAGGTTAAATAGAATACAAGAGTCGTATAACATGGCACATGATGATATTATGATCTGTGAATCATCACGTTCCATTTAGAAACTCAGCATGACTTACTGTAATATAATCACGTTGATCAAGTGTCATTATATTATACCAATTCATGCTTCAGTTCCCAACACTACTTCAAAATATTCCTATTTTAAACTTGAATGTTTCAGAATTTAGAAATTAAAATAGTTTCTTTTATGATGTAATACAGATAGTGCGAAGAGGTAAATGATTTCAAATAAGAAAAATTAAGAAAATATCTTCAGAAATATGGAGGATATTTATAATGAAAGATATGATGATATTTTAGAATTTCTAATATCAGAGGATGATGAAGAATATTATCCGCAGGGGTTTAGAGTCAGGAGCAAGGTATTCGTTAATGACTTCAGCAGGTACTGAATCATTTGGATCCTTTGAAGTCAGGTTCAGTCTTTGTAATTTGTCCAAAGCCTCCTTCCTACTTTGTTCAATCCGTTTTCCAGTTCCAAAACTTCTCTTTTTCTGCGCTTTGCCAGCACACTTCATCATTATCATCCACCTTTTACCGTTTAAAGTCGTTTTTAGTTTTTGCTGCTTCATCAGCATTTTTTCCATTTTCGGAGAACCAATTCTTAGTTCGGAGTGTTTTTCAGAAACTTCACATTCAAATTAAGTCCAGAAGATAGACGTTATATATACACATATAACTATAACTATTGGCGTAGACATGCTGCGAGATTTCAAAATACTGATTGCTAATTTCCAATGATTCGTATGGCAATTCTCATTACAAGATGCGAATGAGTAAATGATGGGGTTTCAATAAATAATTATAATGACTTTTTGGAGAGGCTAAAGTCAAAGGGTAATGAAGTTGTTGGTACATCTGCTAATAATGTGGTGAAATGTAAAAGGTTCCCTGGTAACGATGGTGTATATCTCAAGGTTATAATAAGGTTAGTCTGACTGAAAAGTCGAAGTTGACTTGCTGGAGCTGTGACAAAACTGGCTACTTTGAATAGGAGTCGCAAAGTTATTTTTGCTAATAAATGCCTAAGAATCTGACGCGGATACGTTGTTTAAACTTTTTCTTTGGTTTCAAGAGTTTTTCGGGTACATAACTGTGGGTAACATGTGGTTGGATCATCATCTCGATTGCTCATCATTCGAAGTGTCTTCAGAAATTTTCGAACAGTTTGAACACAGATTGTAATCGTTAACATACATTTGACGTTCTAACACAGTTTTGAAGTCAAAATATAGATTGTGAAAGATGTAAGGATCTAAGAGTGATGATTTTGGTCATATCTCGAGTTGAATTTTGAGATTTCAAAATCAGAATATGTAATTAAATTTTGAATGAGTATGGTTGTTTTGATTTCTATAAAAGAATGTATATTGTTGTGAAAGTAGGGAGTATAATGGATGATTTGCTGAATCAGATTCGAAGAATGTAATATATTATTTGTGAATTTATATATCTCTCGGGTATTACCTACCCGTTAAAAAAAAAAATTCACAATTAATATTTTGTACAAAAGAATTTTATTACAGTCTTTATGAAAAAATATATATATATATGTATATTTTCTTCAGATGTAACATAGATTTAATGAGTTAATGTTAAATTAAACTCATTTGATTTACGGTTGAAACTAGAATTTAATAATCCCTAAAGGCTTTAAAAAGTACATAACTTTTACGCAGTATTTCTTTAATGACATTGAAATTATGAATCAATACTTCGTTATTTGTTGATGTATGATGTTCGGTTCGTGGAATTCTTGTGAATTTTGCAAAGTACGAATGATGTTATCTGAAAAGTTTCGGATACATCGATGATGAAAGTGTAAAATCAAATATATACTTAATTTATTATGAATTGGAATTTGTTGAATTGCGACAGAGATTGTAGTTAACGCTGGTTAAGTTGCGGCCGAAGGACGTACATTATTGTATATTTGTAATATGAATTAACCGAGTAGTTAAGATTCACACACAATAGTTTAGCACGGAAAGATTTATTTCAAAATATATATATATATATATACATATATATATATATATATATATATATATATATATATATATATATATATATATATATATATATATATATATATACATATACATATATATATATATATACACATATACATATATATATATACATATATATATATATATACATATATATATATATATATATATATACATATATATATATATATATATATATATATATACATATATATATATATATATATACATACATATATATATATATATATATATATATATATATATATATATATATATATATATATATATATATATATATAATATACATATAATTTCTTCAGAGGGAATGAGTTAATTCTTCATAACTCGTTGATACAGTATACATGTTATTGATTGGTAATGATGTCCACAGTGATTCTTGAACTGACGGATTTTGTGATGTTATCGGTGTTGTTGATTCGGATGTTGACTGTACTGACGATGCTGGTAACTCTGACGGTACTGCTGATGCTGTTGGTAAAGCAAGTTTAGCTTGTTAATCACACACCATTTTTGTCAGGGTTTCTACTCTTCCTTCTATCATTTTTGGTTCGCTTAACTGATTTATGGTTAGGGCTAGATTAGATAATCTCTAAGACTTTAGAGATTACATAATCGCCACGGAATGTTTCTCCAATGAAGTTATGAATTAATACTTCGTCAGTTATTGTTGTTGGTACTCCTTGGTATCTATGGTGCGTATGACGTTGATGCTCGTGGGACATATTGTGAAGTTGAGGTTTACGACGCGGTTGTGGTTGGAGGTGGTAATGGTACTGTTGGCGTTGATGATGGTGGTACTGGTTATGCTGCTGATGCTGCTGCTGGTGTTTGTAATCTCTGCACCATATTCTCCAAAGCCACTACCCGAGCGCGAAGCTCGTTGAATTCTTCTATTACACAGGGGTGATTGTCGGTTCGGACGAGCGGATAAATAAAATCTAAAATTTGATGTAATATATAATCGTGATGAGATACTCTGGAAATGAGCGAGAACATGGTGTTTCAGACAGGTTCGCCGGTAAGTGCTTCAGGTTCTTCGTCAAGAGGGCAAGGTGGTGGATGGAAGGGATCACCTTCTTCTTGTCTCCAATGATTGAGGAGGCTACAAACCCATCCCCAATTCATCTAGAATAGGTGATGACTGATTGGTTGATCTATTCTGGTCACACTGCTTTCGGAGCTTGAATGGGATTCCATTTCGGAATCTGAGTGACTTGAACTGATGATGCATTCCATTTCGTACGATTGGATAAAGGATTTTTTTTTTCGATATGAAATGATTTTGGCTAACTGATGGTATTCTAATTACATAGAATATATATATATATATATATATATATATATATATATATATATATATATATATATATATATATATATATATATATATATATATATATATATATATATATATATATATATATATATATATATATATATAGATCAAAAGATTTCGTAGATTACGGAGGACTTTGCGGGATATGTCAGGAAAAGTTTAAAGTAACAGATACGATAAGATATGATTTAGCAGATATGCTAAGATATGAATTTTTATCTATACACTATTCATGCAATCAATGCAGCAAGACGTGTCTTAGACTAAAAATGATAAGCAGGTAATTTCCTGAGGATGATAAGTAGTTAATTTTCGACACAAAATGATAAGCAAAACTTTTGACATGCAGACACGGTCGAAGTCCAGACTCACTAATGCATCCTATCGACTTATCAGTTAGACACACTAATGCAGACCTGGTTCGCTAAGACCACCGCTCTGATACCAACTGAAAGGACCCGTTCATATACATTATAAACGATTCACAATAGTTAATTACATTGCGATGTATTTGACCTCTATATGATACATTTTACAAACATTGCATTCGTTTTTGAAAGACAATCTTTCTTTACATCAAAAATTGACAGGCATGCATACCATTTCATAATATCCACTATCCAACTATAAATTGATTTAATAATAATCTTTGATGAACTCAATGACTCGAATGCAATGTTCTTCGAAATATGCTATGAAAGACTCCAAGTAATATCTTTAAAATGAGCAAATGCACAGCGGAAGATTTCTTTAACACCTGAGAATAAACATGCTTTAAAGTGTCAACCAAAAGGTTGGTGAGTTCATTAGTTTATCATAATCATTTATTTTCATCATTTTAATAGACCACAAGAATTTCATTTCCAGTTCTCATAAATATACGTCCCATGCATAGAGACAAAAATAATCATTCATATGGTGAACACCTGGTAACCGACATTAACTAGATACATATAAGAATATCCCCTATCATTCCGGGATCCTCCTTCAGACATGATATAAATTTTGAAGTACTAAAGCATCCGGTACTTTGGATGGGGTTTGTTAGGCCCAATAGATCTATCTTTAGGATTCGCGTCAATTAGGGTGTCTGTTCCCTAATTCTTAGATTACCAGACTTAATAAAAAGGGGCATATTCGACTTCGATAATTCAACCATATAATGTAGTTTCGATTACTTGTGTCTATTTCGTAAAACATTTATAAAAATTGTACATGTATTCTTAGCCCAAAAATATAAAGGGTAAAAAGGCAAATGAAACTCACCATACTGTATTTCGTAGTAAAAATACATATAACGTCATTGAACAAGTGCAAGGTTGGCCTCGGATTCACGAACCTAAATTAATTATATATATTTATGTGTTGGTCAATATTTGTCTAACAAATTAGGTCAAGTCATAGTGTACCACAATCCTAATGCTCGAGACTAATATGCAAAAGTCAACAAAAGTGAATTTGACTCAAAATAATTTCCAAAAATCTATACATGATTAATATATAGTTTAAATATCGTTGTTTTATATTTTTAAATATTTTTAAAAGATTTATTAGAGCAAATAATATATTTTATTTATTAATAAATAAAATTTTATATTAAATTTATATAATAAAATATACTTTTATATATATTAAGTAATAAAATTTATAGGGTTCATTTAATATCATAAAGATAATATGATAGATATTATTAAAGTAAGTTATTACACGTAGTAAAATATGTTTGTATCACATATTTATTTGATAAAATAATATCTATAATGATAGTAAGTAAAAGTGGTATTATTTTGTAATAATAATAATTATTATAAAAATATCAATATTTATAATTACTAAGATGACATTATGATAAAACGATAATTCTAATTATGATAACTTTAATATTCACGATAATTTTTAATATTATCTTTAAAATAATAATTCTATTTAAAATAATAATAATAATGATATTTTATAGTAACAATGACATTTCTATTAAAATGATAATTTTTGTTAAAATGATAGTTTTAATACTAACGATACTTTTAATAATAATAGTAATGATAAAAATAATAAGAACGATAATTTTATCTAAATCAATATCTTATAATATTTTAATTTCATCATGATACTCTTACCCATTATTTCCTAATCGTTTCGTTTAATAGATTTTAATCATCTTTTATATCCTGTTCATAATAATGATAATAATAGTAATCAAAATAATTAGGTGTTACAAATATTTGTTTTAATTACACTAATATTAATAATGATAGTTACTATAACATTATTAACGATAATACTAATAATTATCTTAATGATAATATAGTAATAATAATAATAACAATAACAATAACTATTTTTAAATAATGATATATATTAATAATGATAATAATAATAATACCAATAATAATAATAATAATAATAATAATAATAATAATAATAATAATAATAATAATAATAATAATAATAATAATAATAATAATAATTGGATGATAATAATAATAATAATAATAATAATAATAATACTAATTATAACTTTAACGATAATAACGATAGTAATAATAAAAAAAAATAACAATTTTTAATGATAAATCCCTTTTATTGATAAAGATAATAATAATGATAATAATAAGATAAAACTAGAACGACGATAAAAACGACGATAATAATGATCATTTTTAATAAAAATATCGAAAATTCAATTGATTATAACTTCTAATCCGTTCATCGAAACCATACGATATCTAAAGGAAAAGTTCTTAATTTTTCGCTAGCTTTCCAAGGACATGCATATCTTATACCTTATCTCAACCGCAAGTGTAACTAATTCAACATTCAACCTAACCTATCTAAGGGCAATATCAAAAGTACAAGCATGCATAATCCTAAATACTCGAGCACTAGTCAGGGATACACTATTAGTATGTAAAAGTTAAATTATGAGTACTCACGTATCAATATTGAGATTCAATATTGCAGGAAAGGTACGTACACGCAACGGAAATGAAAAACACTATATTGACCTCACGAGCATACCCATGAACCATACTCAATCACCTCCATAGCTATAACCCATAATTTCCTTAATCCTATCCCACTCGAAAAACAATTTCGAAATCACTCGGACATCACTCCGTCGTAATATTTTATGTATACTAATAATATCTTGAAATAATACGGAGTAAATATATATATGTAAATCGATTGAGAGAGTTTAGAGAAAAATATTTTCAAGTTTCTATGAAATAATGAAACCTATTGAATTCTATTTATAATAGATTTTTGAATTATTAAAGTGAATTATTAAAGTATGAATTATTAAAGTGAATTATTAAAGTATGAATTATTAAAGTGAATTATTAAAGTGTGAATTTTTAAAGTGAATTATTAAAGTTAAAGTAAAGTAAAAATTAAGTAAAGGTAAAGTTTAAGTATAGTAAAAGTATAAATCTATGTACGTATAATACGCGTATAAATATATATAATATTAATTTAAATCGTTATATATATTTAATAAAATAAAATATAAATATCGTTATCTTTATCATACTAGTTAAGTAATGAGTTGTCAAAAGTGGATCTAGATATTTATAAAAGTTATATACGTTTTAATAATAAAGTTCTTTTTAAACTGAAAACGTTTTTGTACGTTTGAAACTAAATAGATCAATTGAGTCTTTATGAGATTCAATCTTCCACTATCCTTTGTCTAGTTCTCAATGATTGACAATTTGTTCTTATTTATAAATCACTTTACCAATTTCCGAATATTGTTAAAATAGAAAGATTTCTCAAATCAACGTAGGCCTTTCAACAGAGACTTGTATTCATAATTCAATATATCTGATAATTCAATCATTTGATCTTATCTTCTAATTCCATTGATAAAAATTTTGAAACATATACAATCATATAAAGTATTTAATCTAATATTTTGTACGTTTCAAGTTATAATATATATACACATATATATATATATATAATCATATTCGTTTAATGGTTCGTGAATCGTTGGAACTTGGTCGAGTTTGAATGAATGTATGAACATAGTTTAAAATTCTTGAAATTTAACTTAACAAATATTGCTTATCGTGTCGGAAACATATAAAGATTAAAGTTTAAATTTAGTTGGAAATTTCCGGGTTGTCACAGTCCAATAGTCCAATAGTTCAACCAACACTAGTATAATATAAGGAAATAGTCATATCGGATATAGGAACTGTTAGCTAGGAACAGTTAGCTAGGATTTCTTTAGTATAGGTTTAAAGTTTTACGTAGTTAATTAATTGGTTACTAATCAATTTTATTTTGTTCATTATTCTCTTCATTATGCCACTTGTCAAATCTTGACTTGGATTCTGATCGGTCAAAATCCGAATATGAAATTGAACTTGGATGAAAGTAGTTGTTCTTTGGTGAACGGATACGTATATGTGTGAATTTGAGCAGTGTTGTTAATGACTGCTGAATCTGAATTGAAGAATGTACAGTGTAACTTATTAATGTGAAATATAAATATTCCGGTATTACCTACCCGTTAAAATATTTTCACCATTAACAGTTTGTACAAAAGAATTTTTAGTTACAATCTTTATGAAAACATATATACATATATATTTTCTTCGGATGTAATCATGGATTTAATGAGTTAATATGATATTAATCTCATTTGCTTTTCGGTTTGAGCTAGAATAAGTAATCTATAAAACCATTAGGATCCACATATTCTTCGCAGAATATTAATGAAGTTATGGATCAATACTTCATCGTTCATTGCTGTTATTGGTACTTCTTGGTATCTATGGTGTGTATGATGTTGATGTTCGTGGGACAGATTGTGAAATTGAGGCTTGGAATGCCGATGTTGTTGTTGGTGGTACTGTTGGTGTCGGTAATGTTGCTGAAGCTGGTATATTTTGCACCATATTTTCAAGGCTACAACTCGGGTGCAAAGCTCATTGACTTATTACTCCGAGATGATTGTCGGTAGTAACGGGCGATGAATAAGGTTTTGAATTTGAGATAGTATATGATTATGGCGAGGTATTCGGGGAATGAGGATGGAAATGGTGTTTCGAATTGGTTCGCCGGTAAGTGCTTCAGGTTCATTGCCAAGAGGTGAATTCGGTTGAAGGAAAGGATCGCCTTCTTCGCGTCTCCATTGATTAAGTTGACTATGAACCATCAGATGAATTGGGGATGGCTGATGGATTGATTCATTCTGGTGACGCTGCTTTTGAAGCTGGAGTGAGACTCCATATCGGAATCCGAGGAACTTGAACTACTTGTGAGTTCCATTGCGTACGATTGAATAAAGGATTTTTTGATATGAAATGATTTTCGGATATCGGATGATATTCTAATTACATAGAATACCTAAACATAGTACAGAAGATCCCCTAGATTACGAAGGGAATTAAGAAAACGTGTCAGATAACGTCTACAGTAACAGATACGCTAAGATATGAATTAGCAGATTCGCTAAGATATGAATTTTGTCTATACACTATTCATGCATTCAATGCAGTAAGTTGTGTCTAGACTAAGAATGATAAGTAGGTAATTTTCGACAAGAAATGATAAGCAAAACTTTTGACATGCAGACCAGGTTCAAGTCCAGACTTAGTAATATATCCTAACAACTACTAGGTCGAAGTCCAGACTTACTAATGCATCTAAACAACTATCAGTCAGACACACTAATGCAAGACCTGGTTCGCTAAGACCACCGCTCTGATACCACCTGTAGTGACCCGTCCTAATCCATCTGGACGAAGTCTTCAACAGTTGGTCCCATTGCGAGGTTCTGACCTCTATATGCCATGAACGACTCCATGTAACATGAGCAAATGCACAGCGGAAGATTTCTTTCATACCTGAGAATAAACATGCTTTAAAGTGTCAACCAAAAGGTTGGTGAGTTCATAAGTTTATCATAAAACAATAGAATTCATCATTTTGATAGACCACAAGATTTAAATCCTGCATGGTACAAATGGGCCCAAATCCTATACCCACCTGTAATGTACATGCGATATCTTTTAAATACAATACACCTTTCTCGTGTACGAAACCATTTTAACAAATCTTTGTAACCGTAAACATATCTCGTGTACAAAATATCATACACATAACCTGTGTCTAAAATCATTCTCTCGATATATAACATTCACTTCAATTAGTGGCAATTATCATGTCCACATAATTCAATGGTGGCAATTATCATGTCCACATAATTCAATGGTGGCAATTATCATGTCCACATAATTCAATGGTGGTAATTATCATGTCCACATAATTCAATAGTGGCAATTATCATAACCACATAATTCAATGGTGGCAATTATCATGTCCACATAATTCAATAATAATCCACAGAACTTCTGTCTGCATAATAATTCATTCAAGGAATGTTTTGCTTGTGTCTATCTCGTCAAACATTTATAAAAGCATTTCATGTATTCGCAGTTCAAAATATATTTCAAAAGCATTTAATAAAGCAGTTGTAAAAATAGCGCATGTATTCTCAGTCCCAAAAATGTAAAGAGTAAAAGGGAATCAAATGAACTCACCTAATGTATTTTGTAGTAAAAATACATAGAACGACATTGAACAAGTATAGGGTTGGCCTCAAATTCACGAACCTATATCATTTGTATATATATTAACACATATGATTGTAATTGAACGAATTAATATTATTAGTGATATACTTGTTATTATATGTTACATGTTTTAAATATAGTGTTATGTACTAATTGTTATTTCGTAAAATAATATTAATACTAATAAATAAATAAAATTGTAATCTCTTCATAATGATAATAATGATAACAATAATGTCAATTCAAAAAAATAAAAAAATGGTAATTTTATTAATAATGTTATTTTTAATAGAGTTTTAGTAAAAATGATAATTTTAACAACAATAATAATAAAATAAAAAGTGGTAATTTATAATAAAAATTATGATTTTTATAATAACTCTTAATATTAATAATACCTATTAATAATACTTGATAGTAATTAATGTTAATATTAATGATAATAATAGTTATAATATTGATAATAACAATAATAATAATAATATTAATAATAATAATAATAATAATAATAATAATAATAATAATAATAATAACAATAATAATAATAATAATAATAATAATAATAATAATAATAATAATAATAATAATAATAATAATAATAATAATAATAATAATAATAATAATAATTTAATAAAATACTTATAATGATGTAATAATAATTATGATAATAACAATAATAATACTAATAATAAAAATAAAGATAAAGTACCTTAAGAGTATAATCTCCCAAAATAAAATAAAACTGTCTCTGCCAAGACTCGAACTCGTGACCTCTCGTTAATACGCAAACACCTATGACCATCCATCTGTTTTTGTTTTTCTGTTATTATCCTAAACTTAAATCTATAAAAACCCGTCTCCTTCTTCCTAGAAAGCCCAAATCAAATATTACTAATCAAGTGAGCTTATGTCTAGCCCAATCCCGAATTCAGTTCCATGATTGTGCTTAATTGGATCCATAAGTTCATTAACAAACATAAAAAGGATTTTAGTTTAACCTTAAATTAAACATGCAGAAGCTGTATAAACTAGGGTTTCGATTCATTGCTTCTTGTCTTTGTTTCGTATTGACACAGCAACCAACACATTTTTATCTTCATCATCATATAGCATCATCATCGATCATCCTTCTAAATCATACCCATTATCATCGTTATCATCTATAAATTTGAACACCTGCATCATCATCATCATCGTCCCTAATATCATCATATATCATCATCTACCTAATCATTTATATCATCATACTCATCTTCCTCTCAATCATTATCATAATATCATACGCCATCATCAATTCATGATCATCATCATCATACTACCTCTTAATTTTGATCAGACAAGGGATAAGAAGTTTGAAACGAATTAGATAGGCCTTTTTATGGATCTGCTGGGTACTACAGGCCCACTACAATTATGGCAGCCCAATCAAATAGCCTAAGTTGGTCACGGGACAACATAATACTACTAAACTCTCGGCCCAACACCTAAGATGAAGGCCTGAACTTGGTTTCCACTTCGAAGTAAAAAAAATATCGGTTGCAAAAAGAGTACAGGAATTGGCACGTGAATTAGGAGGAATAATCTTGGTCCACCATTATCATTAACTAGCAAGTGGGGAGCATAATCAAAACAAAATCGATGGTGAGTGATTGTTTTTATTCGAAAATATCAATCAAGGTGACATGAGTGGTTGTTTAAATTATTACCATATTCTTTATATAAATAACAATTGGCATTTAGAATAAACAAGAGAGTGTAAGTGTATGTGTGATCATAACAAAAAGAAACAAAAAAAATTAGTGGTTTAGTGGGTTTGAAGATGTAAGGTGGTAGGAGGTTCATGGTGGTTCTGGTGGTGACTTGTTCGAATTCGCAACAGGAAAACAAACGCAGGTGGTTTGAAGAAAACAAGATGGTGATGGTTGTTGTTGGGTTAAACCGAATGACAGAAGCGACTGCAGCTGCAGTTGTAAAATATTGTTCGTAGTTTACGGTTGTGGGTAAGGTGGTTTGTGAGGTTTTATTGGACAGAAACAAAAATACACAAGTTATAGCAGCAGTCCTTTATGGTGACGGTTTATGGGTTTGTAGGGTGGTGATTCATGGTTGATGATAGCAACGAGAAAGAACACAAAGAACATGGTTCGATTGAACGAGAAGGTAAGAGTTCGTGGTGGGTTTCAAGTTGTGAGGTTATGTTAATGATGGAAACACAAGGTGGTGGTGTTCGAGTTGACAAGAAAACAATGAAGAAGAGAAATAACTCAAGAACAGAGGTTGTAGGAGTTTTCTTTACTTTTCTCTCAATTGTAGATATGGATGTATGTCTATAATATCAGTACATTTATGATTTAACAGTATTTTGATCTTAATTGATTTGGGAAATCGATGTTTAATAATTTTGGCAGACAAGAAGTACGTAAGTTGTTCAACAGATTAGAAAATAAATAATAAAGTAGATTGTTACAAGTAACTGATTTTGGATTTGTCTTTGTGTTTGGGAATCTGATTGTACGAATTTTGCCATCATCAACAGATGGATAGTGACTTGAAACCAAGTCTGAATTACCAATTCTCTTTATACAGTTTCTATATATTTGCTATTTATAAATAATTAAATAGTTTAATAATAATATTATTAATAATAATAATTTTATAAATAATAATAATAATAATAATAATAATAATAATAATAATAATTAATACATTAACAATTATGATAATAATCATCATTAACAATATAAATGATAAATTGTATTATTTAGATGATAAAAATGATAATATCTATTTTTTATAATAATTCTAAATCATAATATCTAATAATAATCATAATAACTAAAATTATAGTTTTATTGCTAATTATAATAATAATAATAATATAACAAGTCAAATGTATCAAATTTCATATATATAATAATATTGATAATACTGATATTAATATTATTATTAATGTTTATGAATGTAATAATATTAATGTAACAATTATGTTTTAACTTGTATATATAATATGATAACCTTTATTGAATATTTATAGTTTATACATTGTATATATATTATAATATAATCTTGGTTAGAAATCATATATAGATTTATATTTATATATATATATGTATACTACTATATATATACCATTATGTTTTAAATGTTAAATGGATAATTAATTATATATATTAAACAATTATCCACAAAGTATAACATTATACATTTAATATTTTGATAACGTTGGCAAAAATATGTTTGAACCATTTCTATACAATATACTATATATATTCAAAAATAAAAATCTTTAGTTATTTAAAGTTAGCTTTCATAATAACTAAATTACTTAATAGTTCATTAATACTAATATAATTACTTACATATATAATTATTTATATTTACATTCCTAGTTACAATTAAAGGTTCGTGAATCGTCGGGCATAGTCAAAGGTCAAATGATTACATGAACACAGTTCAAAGTTTTTGAGACTTCAATATTACAGACTTTACTTATCGTGTCGAATTCTTATAAAGATTAAAGTTTAAATTTGATCGGAAATTTCCGGGTCGTTACACTGCTAATCATGTGTTCTTGTATGGGGAACAGGGTATGTTTCATTGTATTAGGTTTGTTGCTACGTGTGTTTATTTCTCTAACTTCTTACATTTATTTGCTGTGTTTTTTACAGAGATGTCTTTGAGGAACGTTGTCAAGGCTCAAGGGTTGAAGTAGTATACTATTGGTGTTCAGGCTAGGTCAAATGTTGTGAAGGTTCGTGGCTCTCCTACGTGTTCTGGTTTCATGGAGAAATCTAGCAAACCAATGGTTGATCATGGTGAAGTGAGTTCATCAAAGCCAAAAACTAAGGAAAGAGTAAGCAAGTTGAAGCTCCCATCGATGTTGAACTCAGGATGATCAGCCTATTGCATCTCTTGCTGCTGGTGTTGGGGCAAGGGTGTCATAATGCTACAAGGCTAACAGTGTGTTGAAGTGAAAGGCATATCCCGATCTTTCCTCTGTGAAGAAGCAAAAGTTTGGTCATCTTCGTGACGAAGCCAGTGATGAAGAAGAGTTGAAAGCTGCTCGTGATGAGATATCTAGCTTGCGGAGACAGGTGAAGCTAAGTGAGGTTCAGAAGCTGGCGATTGCTGATGAGTTGAAAGATTATAGGAAGCATTGTGCGGAGTTGAAATCTGACTATTCACGGGTTATTTCTCAGGTTATACCTCATGCTTGTCACCAATTGTTAAAGAATGCAGATTTTGGTCAGCTTTTTGGTGATGTGGTGTTGGCCTCGAAGGTTCATGCCAAATGCGAGGTGATAGGAGATTTGGCATCCAAGGAAGTTTTGCAGCTTGGTGATTTTGCTGATTCTGATTATACAAGGGGAAGGCAATGGTAGATGCTGCTTTCGATGAGCTTGAATAGGCCGAGTTTGACTATGTCAAGACTATTTCCTCCAAGGTGGATGCTAAGTCTTGTGATCTTTTGGGTACACTTGTTGCTCTTGTTCCTGAAGTCCATGATGATGAAGAGACTCATTTGGAAAGTTCCCGAGGCTATGGAAGAATCTGAGAAAGTTAATGCTCCTGCTACTTAGTTGTGATGTGTAATTGTCCGAAACAATTATTATCTTTTGTAGTTTGGCTTTTGTGCATGGGCTTAGTTGCCCGTT
Organism: Rutidosis leptorrhynchoides; assembly: GCF_046630445.1. Lineage (NCBI taxonomy): Eukaryota > Viridiplantae > Streptophyta > Magnoliopsida > Asterales > Asteraceae > Rutidosis > Rutidosis leptorrhynchoides. Next base: position 176,191,036 of record NC_092333.1, read on the forward strand.
TGTGAACAATGGTTATGTATGTTATGACATTTATAACTCTAGTTCTTTTAAGTTTAGCATGCTTTTCTTTTATATTTTACCATGGATTTCATCCTGCTTAGGTGGGTAAAAAACTCTCTTGCTGCAGGGATTGTCATACAGTGATCACTTTTAAAGAAACTTTGTTTCCTTACTTTGAGCATTACGAATTTGACAGGGTTATTTATACCTTTAAGGTATGTTCCAGCTGTCATATCCTCATTCAATTCCTTATTGGAATTTAATTTTTTTAAGACATTAGTATATCAAAAGAGTTGTAGGAAGTTCATTAAGTTCTTTGTTGGAAGTTTGTAGACTTCAACTACCAATACAGTAACTTTCAACTACATATTAATAAGAAAAGATACAGGGCATCTAATGGTAGAACTTTTGGAGATTTGCTCCATTCCATGCCCTTGGTATGGGCTTTCTGGCAGTTGTCTCTAGCTTGTATGAGCCTTTGCCTAGCACTTGTGAAATTACATAAGATCCTTCCCAATTTGGTCCCAATTTTCCTTCGTATTCCACTTTGCTTGTGTTGTTGAGCCTTAGGACATAGTCTCTTACCTTGAAAGTCGAGGGCTTCACTCGCTTGGTGTAATAGCTTTCAATCATTCGCTTGTACGAAGCTTCGTGGATCAAGGCTGCCTCTCTTCTTTCTTCAAGTAGATTTAATTTGATTCGGAGATTTTCTTCGTTGTTCTCATGGTTTGCTGTCATGTCTGTTAACACTTGTATTTTAGCTGGAAGAACAGCTTATGTTCCGTAAGAGAGGCTACAGGGTGTCTCTCCATTGCTTCGCTTCGGTGTTGTCCTGTGTGCCCACAACACCAAGGGAAGTTCATCAATCCATCCGTTTCTGCACTTACCCAAGCGTTTCTCGATTCCCTTTATTATGTCTCAGTTAGTTACTTCCACATGTCTATTTCCCTAAGGATGATATACCGAGGTGAAGTTTTGTTGAATTTTCAATCGTTCGCAGAATTTTCGGAAAGTCCCTTCTGCAAACTGTTTCCCATTGTCAGAGACTATTTCTTAGGGAACCCCGAACCTGCATACAATGTGTTCCCAAACGAACTTTTCCACTTGTTTGCCGATGATTGCTGTTAAGGGCTTTGCCTCGGCCCAATTGGTAAAGTAGTCGATTGCTACTAGTAGGAACCTTGGGCTTCCAGGGGTGTCATTGATGGGTCGGACTATGTCTATCCCCCACTTCATGAACGGCCAGGCTGAGGTAACTGAGACTAACTCTTGCTTCAGTAGCCTGGGGATGTTCGAGTAGATTTGGCAGGATTCACAAGTTTGTAGTACGATTGTTGCGTCATGGTGCATCGTAGGCCAATAGTATCCTAGCCCTATGATCTTTGCGACTATCGACCTTGGTCCTGCGTGAAGGCCACATATACCCGCATGCATTTCTTGAATTATCACCGTTGCTTGCTTTGGCCCCACACATCTAAGCCATGAGGTTAGGAAGGATCTTCGATACAGGGCCCCATTCATCATTTTGTAAGAGGGTGCCTTTATCCTTATCTTGCTTGCTTCATTTTTGTCTTCTGGTAATATTCCTGCTTCGAGATACACTTGTAGTGGAGTCATCCATGTTACATCGTCTTCCTGTATAAGATCATTGAATTCTTCAAGGATGGATTTCTTTTCTAGTACCTCCACCAAGACTTCTTTCGCGAGATGCTCAAATGTCAACAAGGCGAGTTTACTTAGTGCATCTGCCTTCTTGTTTTAGCTTCGTCGGACATGTTCGATGTCGAAGCTTTTGAAACTTTCAATTAGTTCCTTTGCTTTTGTGAGGTAGAGTTGGATGGTGGGTTTCCGAGCTTCGAAGGTGCCCATGATTTAGTTAGCCACTAATTGGGAGTCAACCAAAGTAAGAAGGTAGAGAATCTTTAGTTCCTTCGCCATTCTTAGTCCAGCGAGTAGTGCTTTGTATTCAGCTTCGTTATTGGTTGTTGCGAATTCGAAACGAAGTGCATAAGTAATTTTTTTTCCTTCAGGGTTTACCAACATTAGACCGGCCCATGATCCATCGAAGCTTAACGCAGCGTCAGTATACAACTTCCATTCTTCATTTTCAACCTTCGGAGTGATAAGTTGAGTGGATTTTTTTTTCATCTTCTTCGTCAATGTTATCTGTTACGGTGATGAAATCTGCCAAAACTTGCCATTTGATCTCGTGTCTTATCCTGAATTCGATGTCATGCTCACCCAGCTCGATGGCCCATTTGGCCATTCTACCTGACTTTTCAGGCTTCAAGAGTACTTGTCTAGTGGGTTTGTTGGTGAGTACCACTATTTGATGTGCTTGGAAGTATCTCCGGAGTTTCCTAGCTGTGTGGACAAGTGCTAAGGTGAGCTTCTCAAGCTCGGGGTAGTTCATCTCTGCTCCCTGAAGTACTCGACTAACAAAGTATATCGGTACTTGTATTCTTTCTCGTTCTGAGACTAAGACAGTGCTGATACATTCTTTCGAAGCTTCCAGGTATATGAAGAGTGTTTCACCTTCTACGGGTGAGGTTAAGGTTGGGAGATTGTCAATATATTCCTTCATTTCAACAAACGCCTTTTCCGCTTCTTCGTTTCAGACTATTTTCTTTTTTTCAGGCATCCTTTTAAGACTTTGAAGAAGTGTAGTTGTTTTTCTGCCCCTCGTGATACGAACCTGCTAGGCGATGCTAACTTTCCATTTAAACTCTGCATGTCTTTTATGGTTACCGAGGTTTGGAGTTGCTTGAGCCTGTCAACCCGCTTGGGATCCCTTCCTGGTGATGTAATACCAAAGGAATTTTCCTTCATCAACTTCGAAAGAACATTTCCTTGGGTTTAACTTCATGTTGATTGCTCGAAGCTTGTAGAAGGTTTCTTGAATATCTTCTATTAAGTTCTCTTCTTTTCGACTTTTGATTACCATGTCATCCACGTAGGGTTCCAGATTTCTCCCCAGGGGTTGATTGTGGACGACTTTGTGGCGAGCCTTTGGTAGGTTGCTCTACGTTTTTTAGCCCGAAGGGCATCTTTTGATAGCAGTAGATTCCTTTGCTGGTGAATAAGGACGTATTTTCTTCGTCTTCCTTGGCCATTTTGATCTGGTGATACCCTTTGTAGGCATCCATGAAGCTTTTGTATTGATATTCATTGAGGGATTCGACTTTCCAATCAATTTCGGGTAAGGGATATCAGTCTTTAGGGCATGCCTTCTTGATGTTGGTGAAGTCAACACACATTCTCCATCCCCCGTCTGACTTCTTTACCATTACTGGGTTAGCAACCCACGAAGGATATTTATCTTCGCTGATTATTCCTGCTTTTAGCAGCCCTTCCACCTCCTTACAGGCCACTTCATCTCTCCTGGGTGCCAGGTTTCTCTTCTTCTGATGTACTGGTTCGAGATGCTTGTGCTCTTTGAGTCGGTGTTCTGTAACAAAAGGTGACCCTTGTACATTGATGGAGCGAGGTATCCCTGTCATGTCACTATTTTCCATGGCGAATACATCCACATTAGCCTGTAATAACTTCTGAAGCTTTTTCTTGGTGGATGCTGGTAGGTTACTCCATATGCTGATCTCTTGATCCGGAAACATTGGGTTCACTGATATCTTTTCCACTTGGGGATCTTCTTCCAATGCTTTTAGGATGCAGTTGGTTGGTTCTTTCTTTGTCTCTTTTATGGCTAGGATTACCTTGTCCCTGTCGTACATTGAAGCGAGGGTTTCGATACCTTCGTGAGTATGATACTTGACCATTTGATGTGTCGTTGAAACAATTATGCCCATTTTTCTCATAGCTACTCTCCCATGCAAAATGTTTTGCGGGGAGTTTGGTCGGACTACTACAAAATGGATGGTTTCAGTTCTTGTTAATGGTGGTTCTCCTATTGTGAAGTCGAGATCAATTTCTCCGATGGGCAAACATCTTACTCTAGAAAACCCTATTAACGGTACTCTCGGGGCACCTAATCATGCTCTGATGGCGGGACTTAGTCGATCGAAGCAATGCTCGTACATTACATCACAAGCACTTTCGTTGTCAAGATATATCCTTCGGACTTCTCTATTGAAGATTTTCCCATTGATAGTGACCGGTAGATCCGAGGGATATATGGTATCAAGGGCCGGAAACGATACTTCGTTCTATTCTCTGATGACGTGACCCCTTTCTCTTTTCTTGTAAGGCTGGTGCGAATCTATTGCCAAGATTGCACTTTCTGTTTCTTGCCTTTTGTCTTCTGTTTTATGTTCTTGTGCCCTTTCTTTCTTCGGTTTTCGGATCCCTATTATGAGATGAGACAGATTTCCCGATTTAACCGCTTCTTCGATGGCCCTTTTGAGGTTTAAACATTCATCTGTCTGGTGCCCAAAATCATTGTGGAAGTCACAAAACTTAGTCATATCTCTCTGCTTCACCCAGTTGGACATATTTTTCGGAGCTTTGAACTTATGGGCTGCTTTCTCTATTGCTAGGATTTCCTTGGGGGTTTTCTATTAATGCCCCTAGAATCCTAGCTCCGGTTTCTCTTCGATAAGGGTGGAATCTTCCCCTGTCCTCTTTCCTACCATGCTTGTCATCCCTTCTTTCTGATTTTTCTTTTCGCCTGTTCGCTGGTGCGTCATCCAGGATGAAGGTACCTGCTGTTTCTTTTGCATCTAGCCATACATATGCTTTTTCCAACAAAGCTTCATAAGTGTTAGGTAGGTCTCGGCTAAGATGCTTGATGATCGGTCTGACCTTAGATCCGTACAGTAACTCGAATATTCTTTGGGATTCTGGTAGGTTGGGGATTCTGGTAGAGCCTTCGTTATCCTTTTGTTTTATTTCATGGGCAGCTACATGATTCATTTTGTGCCGTTTCTGTTGACTAAACTTAGACCTAAATTGGCGTTTCAGGTCATCGAAGCTAGCTACAGAGTCTTTTGGCAAGAGTCAAACCAAACTCTTGCGTCTCCTTTCAGCATGTAAGAAAATGTATGGCATGCCACGGGTATGTCCCGCTTGGCCATTCATGCCGCACCTTCGAATATATTAAGGAAATTATCTGGGTCATCCTTTCCTTCGTAGTATATTAGGTGCACAGGTATTTTCATTCCATCCGGGAATGAACAATGTTAGATGTATGGTACGAAGAGGGTTTTTTGGTTTACCCAGAAGTTACTATTGTTCATGATTGGAGGTATTCCCTGGCTACCTTGGATATAACACATTCCTCCCTGGTTAGGAGGGTATATTCAGGTTCCTGACATTTGTTGTGGTGGCGGGTTCCAATTTTAGAAGTAAGCGTGGTTGGTTCCTTGTTGCAATGAGATGTTTTATAAGCTACCTACAGGGATTGTTTCTACATATGGCATGTTAGGAATGACATAAGGATTTCCTTGGGTCCATACATATTGGTTTGGTTGAATGGTGCTACCCCAGCTTGGGTGAGGTGGTGGTATATGTCTGTTTGGTGCTTAGGGTGCTACAGATACGTTTGGAGGTGACATATTGCAAGTATAGAGGGGCGTTGTGGGTATAGTTAGGGTTACCTGAGGCACACTTGTGGTTTCTCTTGTTTGAGTTGTAACTTGTGTTGATGAGTTTGTTGGTAAGCTCCTAGGCTGGGGATTTTGGCTCTGCGGTTCCATCTCCAGCTCTTCATCATACCTTCACTCTCATACGTCGGTACCCATCTACTTTGTAAGATTTCCATATCCCTTAAGCTCCTTATCACTGATCTAATGTGATCGTAGTTGCTTAGCACGAAGGTTTTGTCTATAAACGGAGGTGGCTCCGCGGAATGTGAGCCATGACAGTTCATTGAGATAAACGCAGCGGGAGTGATTCGTGACCTAGTGAGGGTCCCCACAGTCAAAAACTCTAGTTGTGTTGAGTCTGAAGCTTTTGTGTGCTCCTGAGTGGTGTAAAATCCGGAGGTATGTGACTAGAATCCGCCATGGCGTCGGTTTTTGCTCAACAAGATGAATGAAATGTGAGTCCCACAGATGGCGCCAATTGTTTGTACAATAACCGGCGATCTTATATTGATATGGATATTCTAGTCACTAAGATATGAAATAGGATGATTATGGTGTTAGCTTCATTCGCTGGCGATTCCCCGAAGGTAACAATCAAGTGATTGTTTTACGCCACCGAAGTAAGTAATGTAACATATGGTGTCAATATAAGTGTGAATGTTGAATGTAGAATGTATCCTGCATTCCATTCTATTTATATGTGGATTGGAGCGGCTTCCTATAGCAACTCGCTAGTTCCCAATGGTTTTGGAATACTAGTTGACCTTTCCCTATTCGTAAACCTACAGAGGAAAGCAACCTTGTCCCTTTCCTTTGTTGTACGAGCGTGTAGTCGAGCTAGAAATAGTTCAGCTAGCTTGACTTTGTAATTGACCAAGGTTTATGGGCTCCAAGATCACTATTCTTGATCTGGATTCTGAACCTCATTAATTGTAGCTGATGTTTCCTCCGTACTATGCATTGTGGCAAAATCATCTTGAAGCGACCCGTCCTAATCCATCCGAACAAAGTCCATATCGATTACAAACGATTCACAATAGTTAGTTACATCGCGAGGTACTTGACCTCTATATGATACAATTTTACAAACATTGCATTCATTTTTAAAAGACAAACTTTTATTACATCGAAAGTTGACGGCATGCATACCATTTCATAATATATTCAACTATAATTGACTTAATAATAATTCTAATGAACTCAATGATTCGAATGCAACGTCTTTTGAAATATGTCATGAATGACTCCAAGTAATATCTCTAAAATGAGCAAATGCACAACGGAAGATTTCTTTCATACCTGAGAATAAACATGCTCTAAAGTGTCAACCACAAAGGTTGGTGAGTTCATTAGTTTAACATAAATAATCATTTCCATCATTTTAATAGACCACAAGATTTTCATTTTCATTTTTCATAAATATACGTCCCATGCATAGAGACAAAAATCATTCATATGGATTGAACACCTGGTAACCGACATTAACAAGATGCATATAAGAATATCCCCTATCATTCTGGGAAATCCTTCGGACATGATAAAAATGAATTCGAAGTACTAAAGCATCCGGTACTTTGGATGGGGTTCGTTAGGCCCAATAGATCTATCTTTAGGATTCGCGTCAATTAGGCGTGCACTAATTCTCAAAATTAGTGATGTTCCCTAATTCTTAGGTTACCAAGCAAAAAGGGGCATATTCGGCTTCGATCATTCAACCATATAATGTAGTTTCGATTACTTGTGTCTATTTCTTAAAACATTAATAAAAATTGTGCATGTATTCTCAGCCCAAAAATATAAAGGGTAAAAAAGGCAAATGAAACTCACCTAATGTATTTTGTAGTAAAAATACATATGACGACATTAAACAACTGAACAATGCAGGGTTGGCCTTGGAATAACGAACCTATATCATTTATATATATATTAAAACGTATATTTGTAATCGAACAAATTTATATATTATTATTATTAATGTAATTGTTATTTTTAATAACTTATATGTTTCATTACTTATCTTTATATCTTTATCTTATATATATATATATATATATATATATATATATATATATATATATATATATATATATATATATATATATATATATAGTAATGTTAATATAATTAAGTTATGTATATTAAATATATCTTTTATTTGAAGATCATTTGTTTATAAAATTAATAATTATATTAATACTAGTGTTAGTAATGATATTGATACTATATAATGAAAAAAGTGATAATAATAATAATGTTAAAGAAAATTATGATATTAATAATAATAATAATAATAATACTAAGTTTTATAAAGATAATTATGATAACAATAATTATAAGACTTTTAATAATTCCATTAAAACATACTTTAATTAAAATGTTTAATCATTTCCATATTAATGTTTGTATCCAAAATTTCTATATTTATTATCTTATCGATATTATTAAAACCTGTATAATCCTAGTTATAATAATCATAACTTTCGCGTTTAATTTTTAACTAATGACGATAGTTTCTTTTTAACATTAATTTGTAATCATAATTATAATTTTTACATGTTTTCATATAATTATAACCAAGTTTCTTAATTTTTAATATAACATCTTTTATTATATAATTGTGATATTAACATGTTTAATAACTTTAAATTCATAATAATAAGACTAGCAATAATAATATAATAATAATAATGCTAATAATATCAATAATATTAGAAATGATAATACTAATAAATTTTTAAGTGATAATACTAGTAATAATAATGATAACATCATAAAGTATTTTAATAATCATTTTGTTGATAATAATATTCAACATAATAATAATAATACTAATTAATGATAATAATAATGATTATAATAGTAATAATAATAATAAAAATAACCATAATAATAATAATAATAATAAAGAAAATAACAACAACAATAATAATAATAATACTAGTAAAAACTACCTTAGAGAACTCTCTTTAAAAAAATGGCCCAAGTCAGGCTCGAACACACGATCACCCGGTTACACACACTACATCCTAACCAACTGCTCCATTTAAACTTTCCTGATTAAACCTACTCCAATATTTATTTAACCCTTACGAATTTTATTATCTTCTTCATCATCATCAAAATCAACTCAAAAACCAAAACCAATTTAACTTCAATAAACGAGGATTCAGGTTCTTCAATAGATTCATAAATAATGTTACATATATATTTGTAGAATTCAGTAAGCGAATGCAAAAAAAAAAATATATATATATATAGAATTAATTGAAGAACCTGCTGTTTCGTCACAACAAAGGAATAGGAAGAGAAATTGGGTTTCGAATTTGATAAAGTTTTAGCCAAAACTCATAACACGAAATATGTTGCAAATCACTTCTATAAACTATAAAAATTGTCAATTTAATTCAATTCAAAACAGAACACGCGAATTTGGCTGAAGAACAATTGTTGACTTTTAAAATCCTAAACTTTGACTCAAAAATTCGGGCTTGATATAACGAATTGGAATATGATATTTTGAAGAAAGTTTAAGTGTACAATTCCTAACAAGTCTGCATTTACAGATTTTGATAATTGATTCGATATTCAATTTTCGCCAAAAAGTGTAGCACACAGAGGTGCTGATTGTAAAAAAAAATATAATATAAATACTACTGTTTTTCCCTTTTTGCGAATGGCTAGCTGTATATATAATCACTTGATTGAAGGAATTAGCACTAATAATTAACAAAAATTTTGTTTAATTGTGGTTGGAAATCGACAGGGATCACGAGCAACTGATTACAAGAAAGAAAGAAAAAAAAATAACAGATAGAAAAAGGAGACTGATTATACGCGTAATTTTATCTTTAGAATATATATTTACTTAATTTTATTAATTAATCATAATATTATTAACGATAATAAACATAATGATTTTTAATGATGAATGTGATAATATTAATACAAGTAATAATTTAGATATAACAAGTTACATGTGTCCAATTTTTATTTTAGAAATAATAATATTATTAATACATAGATTAATATTAATATCAACATTAATAATGAGACTAATAATACTAATATTGATATAACAATATAATTAAACTTGTATTATATATATGTATCATTACTTATATTATATATATCATCTGTTGTTGAATGTTTATTACTTATCAATTTTATTTATATTATCATATACATATAATAGTAGTTATCTACAGAAATCATATATTTGATATAAATTCCTTTTAAGTACAACTAAATGATTTTATGTTTTATTTTACTTATTTAATTTTTAATGTTTAAATTATATTTTTAAAATTTCCAAGTTATTATATATATATATATATATATATATATATATATATATATATATATATATATATATATATATATATATATATATATATATATATATATATATATATATATATATATATATATACACTTATATTTATATATGTATATATATATATGTATTTATTTACAAACAATTGTTCGTGAATCGTCGGGAATGGTCGAAGTCAAATGAATACATGAACATAGTTTTCAAAGTTTTCGAGACTCCACATTATAGACTTTTTTTATCGTGTCAGAAACCTATAATGATCAAGTTTAAATTTGGTCGAAAATTGCCGGGTCGTCACAGTACCTACCCGTTAAAGAAATTTCGTCCCGAAATTTGAGTGAGGTGGTCATGGATAACAATAAAAATATTTGCATGACGAATATGAGTTGATAATTAGAGTTTTATCATCATTGAGTAATATGGATAAAACAATTCGATTATTTAAAGAGTACGAATGAAGCTATCACAAAAGATTGAGTTAGAGATTTAACTTTTGACGTAGTCACGGTGTATTTTCGGAATTTAAGGAATTTAAAAGAAAATCCTTGAAAATCTATAAGATCTGATTCTTCGGCGAATTAAGAAATCAGGATCTCTCTAATTAAATGCGGAGATCTGCCTTGATTTCTTTATCAGATATTTCACTATAAATTAACTTCTTCCGTTCCATTACTTTTACCATTCCTATACCTAATTCCCCAAATTCCAAAGTTTATGAAAATGCTTAATACAGTTCTAATCCTTGTCCTTATCCTTACTATCACAACAATTATTCTCCTTTTCCAACTTCCGCCAGAGGAATCTGCTTACTTCTACTTTGCCCTTGGGGTTATAGTACTTATAAATCTCCCGTGTCTTTATGTTGCGATAAACATTGATATACACGGTTTCTAATTTATGTGTTGTTATCGGGCTTTATATCTCCCCTTATATTTCAATATCCCTATTTCTGTTTCCTATAATCATTGTCATCCACAGTTAATACTCTCTTTTATTTGCTGCGATTTATACCCCAATTTCTATTTCGGAGTTTTGTCCCTTCATTTCTTCTTCTTGAAATTCAGCACCGCTTGTAATGATCCAGAATTCGCAGATATGAATTTCGGAATGAACATTGTTAATGTTTTAGGAAAGAAACGGTAATAGCATAATTTGACTTGTCAAATTACCAGAATTCAAGGAAAAAATAGGACTATCAAGAAAAATATGTTCTTGATATGTTTATAGATTGGACAGAACGTAAGAGTCGTGTGACATGGCACATGATGACGTTAAAATCTGTGAATCATCACATTCCATTAGAAACTCAGCATGACTTACTGTAATATAATCACGTTGATCAAGTGTCATTATATTATACTAACTCATGCTTCAGTTCCCAACACTACTTCAAAATCATTCATATTTTAAACTCGAAGTTTTTAGAATTTAGAAACTAAAATAGTTTCTTTTATGATGTAACGCAGATAGCACGAAGAGCTAACTAATTTCGGATAAGAAGTGTTATGAAAATATCCTCAGAAATATCGAAGATATTTATGATGATATTTTCAGAATTTCTAAGATCGAAGGTTGATGAAGAAAGATTTTCCACAAGATTTAATATGAGTATAGAGCAAGATTTTCTCTAAAGATTTCATTGGATACAGAATTATCTGAATTCTTTGAATATAGGGTTCGGTCCTTGTATTTGTCCTTGGCCTCCTTCGTGGTTAGCTCAATCCGTTTTCCAGTTCCAACTTTTCTATCGAGCGTTCCCAACATTCCATTCTTTATTATCAAACTTTTAGCCGTTTAGATCATCTACGATTTTGCTTTTTCCTCTGCATTTAATGCTACCATAACTGAATCATCGGTTATCAATCCGAGGTGGTTTCAAGAGAATTGTGTTTTTATATGATTAAACGCTGATGTTAATATGGTGGAATATAAAAGGTTCTTCGGTAACAATAAAAGAGCACGCAGATATATCAAGATTATAATAAGGTTTTTTCGAACAAAAAGTCAAAATTAACTTGCTGGAGCTGTGACAAAATTTGCTACTTTGAAAGGGATTACCAAGTTATTTTGGGTAATACTAACACTAAAGGAATTAGCACAGCTACGTGTTAAACTTTTACTCAGTTTCCGAGAGTTTTCAGGTGCATAACTATACGCATCAATCTTTTCTTCCGTAGATGAAGTGCGGTTGGTTCATCCTCTGGATTGAGGTGTTTTTAAGAATCATGAAAGGTTTGAACGCAGATCGTAATCGTCAAGATACAAATGAGGTTTAAGATGAAATCAAGTGGCAAACTTGAAGAATTGTTTAGTTTCATATGTTATAATCAATATTTTAATTCATTTAATTGTCCAATGTCGGCAGTCCACAGTTAATAGTCCAATAATTCATATATAGTTTAATATATAATATTTGAATTAATTAATATGTATCGTGACTCGTGTACATGTCTCAGACTCGATCACAACTCAAACTATATATATTATTGTAGAATCAACCTCAACCCTGTCTAGCTAACTCCAGCATTACTGCATATAGAGTGTCTATGGTTATTCCAAATAATATAAATAGATGCGTCGATATGATATGTCAAAACCTTGTATACGTGTCCCGATATCTATAATGCGTAAAATAAATAACAGAAATTAAATGACGATAAATAAAATTGCGAGAATTAAAATTGCGATAAATAAAATGCGATAAATAAAAGGTAATACAGAATTAACAGTTAGCTAGGAACAGTTAGCGTGGATTCTTAACAAAATTTCTCATAGTTAATTTGTTTGTTTCTAACAAATTTTATTTTGTCCAATGTTTTCTTCATTATGCCACTTGTTGGATTATGATAAGTCAAAATCCAAATATGAAATTGAATAAAAATGGTTATTCTGCGGTAAACGGATTCGTATCTCTATAGATGTAAGTAGGATAGAAAATAACCGTTGAATCAGATTCGAAGAAGGTACAATGTAACTTATTAATGTGAAATCTAAATATTCCTCGGGTATTACCTACCCGTTAAAATATTTTCACCATTAACAGTTTGTACAAAAGAATTTTTAATTACAATTTTTATGAAAACATATATACATATATATTTTTTTCAGATGTAATTATGGATTTAATGAGTTAATATGATATTAAACTCATTTGATTTACCGTTAGAACTAGAATACATAATCTCTAAAACATTAGAGATTACATAATCGCCATGAAGAACGAAGATAATTGATGTAGAACGTCATGTAGAACGATGATTATTCTCGAGCTACAAAATGAGATGTTGAGGCATGTGATGTTGAAACTTGGGTTGTTGGTGGTACTGTTGGTGCCGATGATGTTGTTGAAGCAGGTAAATTTTGCACCATATTCTCCAAATTGATTACTCGAGCGCGAAGTTCGTTGACTTCTTCTATTATTCCGGGATGATTGTCGGTTGGAACGAGCGGATGAATAAGGTTTAGAATTTTAAATAGAATATAATCGTGGCGAGATATTCGGGAAATGATAGTGAAAATGGTGTTTCGGATTGGTTCGCCGGTGAATGCTTCAGGTTCTTCGCCCAGCGGACAATATGGCTGATGGAAGGGATCACTTCTTCTTGTCTTCAATGATTAAGTAGACTACGAACCCATCAAATGAATTGAAGATGACTAGTTGGTTGATCCATTTCGTTTACACTGCTTTCGGAGCTTAGGTGAATATCTGTAACGACCCAACCCGTTAACCAACCAAAACTGCAAAATAAAAAAATTTTCGAAGCAGGCCTGCCCAGGCAGGGTGCGCGGCGCGCACACCTACCTGTGCGCGGTGCGCACAGGGCCTGGCAGCCCGCTGTCCAACATGTTCCATTTTCGTAAAAAGATCTAACACTTCCCATCATTTTTAGACGAATTGCTTTTCACATCATATTATTATAAGTAAAACTAGTACGAATCAATGATAAAACGAGTTTTACATCGCGGGGCCCACATATGCCCAAAATACCATTAAGTACGAAATACGAGTTTCGACCACAAAAAGTTAATTGCCAAACGTCACTAGAGCATGGTGTTTGGGGTTAAACTACCCAAATCTTGGTCGAACTTCCAAAAAGCTAAAACCCGCGAGAGCCACTAATCCAAGCGAATACCTTTGCCCTTATCCAAGCCGGATCCTAAAAAGGTAAACAACAAGAGGGTAAGCTAACGCTTAGTGAATGCAATAATTATACACATACATATATAACCTACTTACTTGCAATCACATACACAATTACCTCATACACGCTAGCAATTTAAATGACATACCAACGCAAGGTATAACGCTAAATCTCCAAGACCACAAGTTAGCACAAACAATAGCATATATAACTCGAATAATATAAATAACCATGGTTAACCAATAGTACAAAGGAATGGTACTTTGAATTTCCCATCGGTGTTCCCAACAACCGTTAGCGTACAACGAATTATAACACTAACCCCGGAGTGGTATCGATCGCCCGAACTTTAAACCCACCCGTCATGCAAAATGTGGTATCGATTGCCCGAACTTTAAATCCACACTTTACGCCCACACATAATGATATGGTATCGATCGCCCGAACTTAAAGCCCATATCATATATTAACCCGATGTGGTATCGATCGCCCGAACTTAAAACCCACATCGAATCTCGTACAAGTAAATACATTATATACACACATGTATAATCATTCCACTCACCTTGTCGCCTTGATGAAATGCTACCGAATAATCCGCAACTCGCCGATCGAATGTACCTATTCCATTATCACAAATACAACAACACACTTAGAGTGGATTTACAAACCAACTCAATTCGACACTTCGTGCAATTTCGACCAATTGCACTTCCAAACACAAACGCGCCCAAACTAACCAATAATCACTAACACAAGTGAAAATGGTCTTAATATGCTAAATGAACCCAATCATAAGTGTTGAACACTTATCATTCTCAAAATCACCCAAAACCCCAATTTTGACTCATTTCCAAAATTAGTCTTTCAAATACACAAAATTGGTTCTAACACTTCCATAATCACTAATCCTAGTGATTAAACCCAAATACAAGTCCTAATCATGGCCAATTTGTTCACCAACCCAAAATCCACCAACAACAACCAATAACCGATTACTAGCATCAATACACTCACTTCAAGAGTTTAAATGGGTTTCCTAACAATTTAAGTTCAAACCCTAACTTCAATATCAAGATCAAACAATGAAATTCGGAGTTTGAACTTACCAAAACTACCACAACGTAGCCGTGAACGAGATGAACAACTTTAAAACCCGAGCTTTGGTGAGAATCCAACTCCTTCTTCCCCAAATGAAGCTTCCTCTCTCTAAAACCTCTTCTCTCTCTAGGGTTGAAGATGAGAGTGTTTGTGGTGTAGAAATGAGGATAAGATGATTAATGGATCAGCTTTGAAGGCTCCAAACCGGCCCCAAGTGAAATGACCAAAATGCCCATCATTTAATTCAAAAAGAAAAAGACAGAAAACTGTCGTCAGGTGAGTGCGCTGAGCGCACTCTTAAAGGTACGCGGCGCGCACTAAGCCCAGATCAGACAGTCAGCTTTTAAATTTAAACTACGCTTTACCCACTATACGTACATCATTATAACTCTTTGTACCATAAATATTTGGGTGTTACAATATCCATGTCGGAATAGCTGTCGGAATAGCTATCGGAATCTGAGGGACTCGAACTTGTTGAGGGATTCATTTCTTACGATCAGATGAAGGATTTTCGATAAGAAATAGATTATAGGATGTATATTAATACCCTGCAATACATAGTTTACATATGCATATATAATACTAAAATCCCAAAAGTTACGGAGGAACCTACGGAACTGTCAGGCAAAGGTAACGATAACAGATACGCTAAGATATGAATTTATCTATACACTGTCTATGCAATAGAGGTAGTAAGACTTGTCTAGACTTTAATGATGATAAGCAAATAATTTTTGACACGAAATGATAAGAAAAACTTTTGACATGTAGACACGGTCGAAGTCCAGACTCACTAATGCATCCTATTGACTTATCAGTTAGACACACTAATGCAGACCTGGTTCGCTAAGACCACCGCTCTGATACCAACTGAAGCTCAGTTGGGGACAACCACCATCCCACCCAGTGCCTTTCCAGCTAAGCGCCTGGTGACCACTCAGTGTACCTCAGATACTGATTTTAGGGCCTGCCTTTCGGCTACTGCCAACCCTTGTAAGGGATCGCAAGGAGTAAGAGCCAATGCTTCGTCACAGGTAACATTGTGAGAACCACCTTTACGACTAACCTGCCACACATGGACGACGTTATACCAGCTCTGATGCCAACTGAAGCGACCCGTCCTAATCCATCCGAACAAAGTCCATATCGATTACAAACGATTCACAATAGTTAGTTACATCGCGAGGTACTTGACCTCTATATGATACAATTTTACAAACATTGCATTCGTTTTTAAAAGACAAACTTTTATTACATCGAAAGTTGATGGCATGCATACCATTTCATAATATATTCAACTATAATTGACTTAATAATAATTCTAATGAACTCAATGACTCGAATGCAACGTCTTTTGAAATATGTCATGAATGACTCCAAGTAATATCTCTAAAATGAGCAAATGCACAGCGAAAGATTTCTTTCATACCTGAGAATAAACATGCTTTAAAGTGTCAACCAAAAAGGTTGGTGAGTTCATTAGTTTAACATAAATAATCATTTCCATCATTTTAATAGACCACAAGATTTTCATTTTCATTTCTCATAAATATACGTCCCATGCATAGAGACAAAAATCATTCATATGGATTGAACACCTGGTAACCGACATTAACAAGATGCATATAAGAGTATCCCTATCATTCCAGGAAATCCTTCGGACATGATAAAAACGAATTTGAAGTACTAAAGCATCTGGTACTTTGGATGGGGTTCGTTAGGCCCAATAGATCTATCTTTAGGATTCGCGTCAATTAGGCGTGCACTAATTCTCAAAATTAGTGATGTTCCCTAATTCTTAGGTTACCAAGCAAAAAGGGGCATATTCGGCTTCGATCATTCAACCATATAATGTAGTTTCTATTACTTGTGTCTATTTCGTAAAACATTAATAAAAATTGCGCATGTATTCTCAGCCCAAAAATATAAAGGGTAAAAAAGGCAAATGAAACTCACCTAATGTATTTTGTAGTAAAAATACATATGACGACATTAAACAACTGAACAATGCAGGGTTGGCCTTGGATTCACGAACCTATATCATTTGTATATATATTAAAACGTATATTTGTAATCGAACAAATTTATATATTATTATTATTAATGTAATTGTTATTTTTAATAACTTATATGTTTCATTACTTATCTTTATATCTTTATCTTATATATATATATATATATATATATATATATATATATATATATATATATATATATATATATATATATATATATATATATATATATATATATATATATATATATATATATATATATATATATATATATATATATATAGTAATGTTAATATAATTAAGTTATGTATATTAAATATATCTTTTATTTGAAGTTCATTTGTTTATAAAATTAATAATTATATTAATACTAGCGTTAGTAATGATATTGATACTATATAATGATAAAAGTGATAATAATAATAATAATAATAATAATAATAATAATAATAATAATAATAATAATAATAATAATGTTAAAGAAAATTTTGATATTAATAATAATAATAATACTAAGTTTTTTAAAGATAATTATGATAACAATAATTATAAGAATTTTAATAATTCCATTAAAACATACTTTAATTAAAATGTTTAATCATTTCCATATTAATGTTTGTATCCAAAATTTCTATATTTATTATCTTATCGATATTATTAAAACCTGTATAATCCTAGTTATAATAATCATAACTTTCGTGTTTAATTTATAACTAATGACGATAGTTTCTTTTTAACATTAATTTGTAATCATAATTATAATTTTTACATGTTTTCATATAATTATAACCAAGTTTCTTAATTTTTAATATAACATCTTTTATTATATAATTGTGATATTAACATGTTTAATAACTTTAAATTCATAATAATAAGACTAGCAATAATAATATAATATTAATAATGCTAATAATATCAATAATATTAGAAATGATAATACTAATAAATTTTTAAGTGATAATACTAGTAATAATAATGATAACATCATAAAGTATTTTAATAATCGTTTTGTTGATAATAATATTCAACATAATAACAATAATACTAATTAATGATAAGAATAATGATTATAATAGTAATAATAATAATAACAATAACCATAATAATAATAATAAAGAAAATAACAATAATAATAATAATAATACTAGTAAAAACTACCTTAGAGAACTCTCTTTAAAAAAAATGGCCCAAGTCAGGCTCGAACTCACGATCACCCGGTTACACACACATAATCCTAACCAACTGCTTCATTTAAACTTTCCTGATTAAACCTCCTCCCATATTTATTTAACCCTTACGAATTTTATTATCTTCTTCATCATCATCAAAATCAACTCAAAAACCAAAACCAATTTAACTTCAATAAACGAGGATTCAGGTTCTTCAATAGATTCATAAATAATGTTACATATATATTTGTAAAATTAAGTAAGCGAATGTAAATATATATATATATATATATATATATATATATATATATATATATATATATATATATATATATATATATATATATATATATATATATATATATATATATATATATATATATATATAAAATTAGTTGAAGAACATGCTGTTTCGTCGCAACAAATTAAGAGGAAGAGAAATTGGGTTTCGAATTTGATAAAGTTTTAGCCAAAACTCATAACACGAAATATGTTGCAAATCACTTCTATAAACTATAAAAATTGTCAATTTAATTCAATTCGAAATAGAACATGCGAATTTGGCTGAAGAACAATTGTTGACTTTTAAAATCCTAAACTTTGACTCAAAAATTCGGGCTTGATATAACGAATTGGAATATGATATTTTGAAGAAAGTTTAAGTGTACAATTCCTAACAAGTCTGAATTTACAGATTTTGATAATTGATTCGATATTCAATTTTTGCCAAAAAAGTGTAGCACACAGAGGTGCCGATTGCAAAAAAAATATAATATAAATACTGCTGTTTTTCCCTTTTTACGAATGGCTAGCTGTATATATAATCACTTGATTGAAGGAATTAGCACTAATAATTAACAAAAATTTTGTTTGATTGTGGTTGGAAGTCGACAGGTATCACGAGCAACAGATTACAAGAAAGAAAGAAAAAAAATAACAGATAGAAAAAGGAGACTGATTATACGCGTAATTTTATCTTTAGAATATATATTTACTTAATTTTATTAATTAATAAATATACTAATAATAATTATGATGTTAATATTAATAATTAATAATAATAATAAAACTAAAGTACTAATAATAATAATAATTATTATTATATTATTAATAATAATATTAATATTAATAATAATAAATAATGATAATTATAATAATAATTATAAAAATGATACTAATCATAATATTATTAACGATAATAAACATAATGATTTTTAATGATGAATGTGATAATATTAATACAAGTAATAATTTAGATATAATAAGTTACATGTGTCTAATTTTTATTTTAGAAATAATAATATTATTAATACATAGATTAATATTAATATCAACATTAATAATGAGACTAATAATACTAATATTGATATAACACTATAATTAAACTTGTATTATATATATGTATCATTACTTATATTATATATATCATCTGTTGTTGAATGTTTATTACTTATCAATTTTATTTATATTATCATATACATATAATAGTAGTTATCTACAGAAATCATATATTTGATATAAATTCCTTTTAAGTACAACTAAATGATTTTATGTTTTATTTTACATATTTAATTTTTAATGTTTAAATTATAATTTTAAAATTTCCAAGTTATTATATATATATATATATATATATATATATATATATATATATATATATATATATATATATATATATATATATATATATATATATATATATATATATATATATATATATATATATATATATATATATATATATATATATATATATATATATATATATATATATATACTTATATTTATATATGTATATATATATATATGTATTTATTTACAAACAATTGTTCGTGAATCGTCGGGAATGGTCGAAGTCAAATAAATACATGAACATAGTTTTCAAAGTTTTCGAGACTCCACATTATAGACTTTGTTTATCGTGTCGAAAACCTATAAAGATCAAGTTTAAATTTGGTCGAAAATTGCCGGGTCGTCACACCTCCGAAGTAAACTGCGAAGCTGGTAAACGAACCGGAGGTGGGGTACACTATCATTACACTACTACAAGTAGTAGACTTTTAAATGTATTTGGAACGAGAAATGATTTATCCTACACAATAAATGCTTGACACTTGGTTAAATTAACAAATCATAGGAGGAGGGAAAATAAATATATGACACATGTTACAACTATATAAGATTATGAGGATAAGTAGGAAGATTATTAGGAGGAAAAATTATTTTTCATTTGGAACGAATAGTTGAGTTTCGATGTAATACTATAAAGGTTGTGAAAAACTTACTTTATTGAATCAGTTACATGTTTGAATTGAGGGGGATATTGAAACTGTGTTGCTTTCTATTTAATCTAAACATGATTTTCTTTGTTTGTTGCTCTTTATTTCTAGGTTAAGCATGTGCAAGGCTTCATAGTCATTTGCTTAAAGTGAAGTTTGGTGGTTAAAGTTGAAAAGCTGAAACTTGTGTGCTTGGATGAAAATAGAAGTTGAGGGACCTAGATGTAATTTAAGTTATATATATATATATATATATATATATATATATATATATATATATATATATATATATATATATATATATATATATATATATATATATATATATATATATATATATATATATATATAATATTTCTTTTCTTATTTTATTCATTCATCCCATCTGCTTTGATATATTCCCAATTAGGGTTTTGATCATCTTCATTTTTTTGATTTCTGTAATTTTGTGAGATAAACAAGTTCATAATTCATTGAACTTGTTTAAGTGTATTACTATCACAATCATTTTGATTGTGAGTTTATAGTTAAGTTTTTGATCTCTTGTGATTGGAGAGTTTGTCTTATGTGATTGAAGGATTAATTCGTGTGCATGTTCATGGAATCGGAACTTAGGTTCTGATATTGTTTCACTGTGATCTTAATTTCTTCTAACGTTTACGATTGAAGAAATTAGGGTTTTTGAGACTTGATCAAGATCACTTGATTGAATCATGTTATTGCTGTGTTTGGGTTCGATAAGAAACTATGGTTACTGTTTGTGGCCCATCCTTGTTGATTCTTAGGGTTTTCTTCTCAAAACCTTACATCGACAAAATTTGGGTTTCTTCAAACCCTAATCTGGTTCTTCTGTTGCTATTACTGGTTTTCTCTTCATGATTTTTTTATACGCACCCATTGTAAGTCTTATTTCATTATCCACTCTAAATCTGAGTTACTGTAGGACCTAAGATCTCATAAATACCATGAATGTGAACGATAAACAACATGAATGTAGGGAGCATTAGTCAAATAGTCAAACTATTATTCCACGGATATCGTGAATTACATAACGGTGGCTATCATTAGTGAATCTTGGGAGCCTTGGATCCTTTATATAGCCCTTATCTAAAGGATCCTCCATAAGGCTAGCGAAACTCGTATTACTCCTTTCCAGGGTTCTAACAATCTTCCACCGGGAGTGAGACAGTTTTCTAAAAACTAACTCCCTAGTAAAACATACAACATTACAAGGAAAAAATCAAATGTTTCTAACTAACTCTCCCCTCTCGAATGATGTACAGCCGTTGATGAAGATCTTGAATCTTCAGTTTAAATCAACAAATGAATTCGTATCTCTAACATTGTCTTGGTCAATCATTACGCTCCAACATCTTCCTTTGCATCCTCGAATTATCACGCTAACAATCTTCTTTCGACTTTGTTTGAGATTTGAACTTCATCGTGATTTCTTTGTCCTTTCCATGGTCTTTTAGATTGCACAGCGGAAATGCGCATAAATTTGACATTCATCAATGCATCACTTCATGTTGATGAAGAATACCTCGAATACTTAGAATCACCCCCTTCAAAGCACTCATGGGCTCCTACATGATTTAAGCACGATTATCAAAAATCTAACAAAGTCTTGCGGCTTTCGACTAAGTTAATATACCCCAGTACAGAAAGATCTTCTTTGAATTCACTTAACTCCCCCCAACACTTGCCTTGATTAGTAAGCTCGAAAAACTTGGGAAACTCCCCTCACAAAGTATATGTGGCACGACTAATCAAATGTGATTTCAGTCACATCCATGATTGTCTCATAAATCATTATATTGTTGTATTAATATAAGGTAGCTTGACATGGCTCCTTCGAAGTTCCTAACGTCTCCAATACTCCCCAAGGATGTGGAAGTCTCTTTGGTTTTCCTTTGCTCACTCGTCAAACAAGTAACGCTTTGATTTTGTCTTCTTTAAAGTCTGAGCCCAATACCGTACTTGTATTGAAGTCACTATTAAGTCCGAGTCCCATACTAAGTGTATGGAAGTCATAGTCAAATCACCATTTGACTTTGATTACGAAACGCCGTCGAATTCTAGAAACTCCCCTTTATAACCCGTATGGGCACAAGTTCCAATTTTTAGAAACCTTTCATGAACGTTAAAAGATTGTAGGGAGAGAATAAACCAATCTTCATCTTTAACTCCCCATAAAATGCGGGCATTCCTTAGAATTCTTCTTTGCTTCTCATCGAATCAAACAATAACTCATACGTACATCAACCATATACATATCTCCCCCACAATGATGCTTGCATGAAATAAAAGCTTCATTGTTTTAATTGGTTGATGTAGCCGGTAATTCCCCATCGTAAAGAACGCGTATGAGAAAAGCTGTGTGAATCCGAGCCTCAAAAGTAGTGGAATAATATGCTCTGGAGATCCAGATTCGGATTAGGACCAGTCCTGAAAATTCTGATAAATTGCATGGGCTAAAACTGTCAAAAAAATGACCAAGATTTGGTCAGGGACTGTCCTTGTAAAATCCTGAAACTAGTCAGGGGCTGAAAGTGTAACTGTTGATAATCTGGTAAAAACTTGGGCTTGTAGCCTGTTGAGCTTAGTATGATTCGGTCAAGTCCAAGAAAACATGTCATATTCAGATTTGGTTGGGCTTAAGATTCGGTTGGCCCAAATTTGGGTAGTGTTGGGCTTGATTTGGACTCAAGACCCATGAACTAAGATGGAAGAAATATGAATCTGAGATTTGGTAGATCAACCGAATGTATCATCATACTAATATACCGAATCTTCAAACCGAATTATAACCAGGTACAATAACTGAATTAGATTTTTGCTTCAATCAATCAAATATGAAATGTGCAACAAATACTCGTGAGTTTCAAGGGAGATTTATCATCCTTGATATGCCAACTTTAACTGGTGTGAAACGCTGGCTCTAACGATCTTAGTCGTTAATTCTTGCAGCAGGAGTAGTCAAGAAGAAAAACCTTTTTGACATTGTTACTATGTTCTGCCTTTAAAGTCTTTTATTTTATTTTTTGTTATTTGTTTTATTCTAATCTTGCAGGATGCCTGACTAGTAGTTAGTTGCTAGAGTTGGTAGGTTTCTTTACCCTTACAGGTGTTGATAACTCCTAAATTATACAGTTTTTCGAAAACATTTTGAGGAGTTATCTTAGCGTTTTTAAGACATTTTAATCCTAAAACACACTAAAATGGGTAAAATTGGAAAATAGGTAATTCTAATGATTTTATCAAAGTTATGTATCAAACAGGATCAAAAACAGGAAAAACTGCAGAAGAAGGCATGAAGCCGCCGGCAAGGGTCCAAGGAAGCCACCGGTTTTGGAGTGAAGATGCCATAATGTTCCAGAATAGATCGCAAAATGTGATAAAATTGTTGACCAAGAAAAATGCACTTGAAACCGCCGGTTTCCTATTGAAGCCGTCTACCTAATTTACACGGTTTCTCGACTTGTCGACCAAGTTCAAGTAAAAATGGAAATAAAATCAAAAAGATTACAGGATCATTGAAGCCGCCGGCCTTCCTCGAAGCCACTGGCTTATTTATGACGGTTACGCGTGTTATGCTTGCGGATCAAGGTTAACTTGCAAAAGGAGTCACCGGCCCAAGGTAAGCCGCCGGCTTGGCAACCATTTCTGAATATTATAAATAGAGGGCTCTAGTCTCAATTTTAGGTGTGCAATTGAGTACAACTCAAAACAGTTTAGTTTGATTTCGTTTTTCTTTTTAGGGTTTCTCTAAAACCCTTAGATTAGATTTACTTTTCTCTTTGTAATCAAGATTATCCAAGTTTTAATTCAAGTTCTTTTCATCTACCTTTTTAAGGTATGATTCTATCTTTACTTTATTGTTTAATCTACTTTAATTATTTCTGTTCATCTTCTGCTATGAACTAAACATTCATAGTGGTTACGTGGACGAAAACTGAACTTCATCTGGGAATCAGATGAAGCCGCCGGCCTCACCAACCAAGCCACTGGCTTGGTGGAGAAGGAAGCCGTCGGCTTCGTGTGCTTCATCCGTACAGTTCCTGGTTCTTTTCCAGATCTGTATGGTAGAGTTTCTTTAATAATGTTTAAACTGTTTTGAATCTGTTTTGCTTTAATAAACTTGTTTGCCATTCTGAATGATTAAATAACATGATTTTAGGGTTGATTAGTACTTAATCCGATGATCTATTATTCGATTCATGCTACTTGTTTAGATCTAGTCCTTCAAACTTGTTAAATTGAATTGCATGCAACTAGGTAAACAACATAATAGTGATAAACTTGTTTGATTTGATTTACGCTTATATAATAGAGTTTGATATTGTTAGACTTAATCGAAGAACCTTTGTTTGGATTTGTTTAATTAGTGATTGCATGAGAACTTAGTAGTTTAATTAGTGATTGCATCTACGCTCTCTTGGGACAATAACCTAAAATACTTCATTTGATCGGGTTTTGTTGCTCGTTAGGGTGTTAAAAGTGATTTAAAAGGTTTTATAAATTTAAAAGTTTGAGAAACAAATTAAGCACTATACACTTTTGCACATTAGGTGTCTAAACAGTGAATTGATGTTGTTTTGTGTGCTTATTTGATTTACTGCTTTCTTTGCATGCTAATTGATTTACTGCTTTCATTGCATGCTACTCGGTTTGCTGCTTTAACTGTTTGTTATTTGTGTTTATTGTTTTTCTTTACACCTTTATTTTGCATTCTTTAAAGTTGTCTGATAGTGAGTCTACTGCTATTGTTAATATTACTAGAGTTAGAAAACTTGCATTTAACGATCCTTTGTATTTACATCCTAGTGATACTTCTGGTGCTTCTCTTACCACACAAAAGTTAAACGAAATTGTGAACTATAATGTTTGGTGTTATGTTATGAAACTTGTTTTACAAACTAAGAATAAAATTAGCTTTATTGATGGTTCTTGTCCTAGATTTAGTTATGAAGACGATGATGTGTTATTGAGTCAGTGGGATAGATGTAATTCTGTTGTGTTTACTTGGATTTTGGTTTCATTATCTGAAGAGGTTTATAGTGGTCATATATTTTCTAAAACTGCAGCAATTGTTTGGCAAGAGTTAAAAGAAACTTATGATAAAGTAGCTGCTTTTCTCACTTTTAATCTTTATCAACAAATAAATTCTTGTAGTAAAAATGGTCGACCACTTTCAGATTACTATCATAAACTTAATGTTATGTGCAGACAATTTGATGAAATGGTAGCTTCAAAATCTTTTCAAGAAGATAATATGTTCTTAAAACTTATGCAATTTCTAATGGGATTAGATGATGTCTACATTCCCATTAGAAGTCAAATTCTTACATCTGATCATGTACCCTCTGTTAAAGTTGCTTTCTTTATCTTTTATAGGGATGAATCTCATAGAATGCATTCATCTAATTCTTACATGTCTAGAAACCAATCTTCTGCTTTTGCTAGTAAAAATACTGTTAATAATGTCGTTGTTAACAATTTTAATAATAATAACGCTAATAACAGTAGTATCAAGAAGAAGTATAAGAATTCATCTCTAAAATTCACCAATTATAATATGCTTAGTCATACTATTGAAAAATGCTATGAACACCAAGGTGATGATTATAATCCGCACGCCTCAAGCGATAAGAATCTATCCACCAGGTTATATTAAGAAACCTTTTAATCATGAGGCACCTAGGTTTAATGGTAATAATTATGTTACTGATAAAAATGATGTTGGTAGTTCTAATGTTCAGTTAATTGGTGATAAGATTATGAAGCTTCTGAGTCTTGTAAATGATAAACCAGTATCCAATCATGTTGGTGCCAAGACGGAAGGTAGTTTTCAAATCAATGATGTCGTCTTTCATTCTAATTATAATAAATTTTTTTTCTTCGAAATGTTTTCAAACTAATCAGTCCTTGTTTAAATGTTAGATTATTGATTATGGGGCTAATCAACACATGGTTTAAACTCACCAAAATTAGATAATGTAATTGTTGTTGTGATTTAAATTTAAGTGTTAATCACCCGCATGGGATATTTAAAACTTTCTGATAAAATTGAGTTGTTTGATGTGTTTGTGATACCTCCGTACTGTGTTATTTATCTGTTAACAAGTTAATTAAAGATATCAATCTTGTTAGTTTTGACATTAAAAAAATGATATATACAGTATTTGATTAAAAAAATATTGATGGGGACTGGTAGTGAGTGTGATTGTAACATCCCGTTTTCTCTTTACATGTCTTAAGGTACGTATTTGATCATTAGAACACCTATAGTTCGTTTGCTTATGTGACTAAACGATTTATAGTGTTAGTTGATATATATATATATATATATATATACACACACACACACACACGAGATATATATAAATGTATATATATATATATATATATATATATATATATATATATATATATATATATATATATATATATATATATATATATGCGTATGGATGTATACGTGTAGTTTAAGTGTTTATGCGAAGCTAAAATGGGGTGTACGAGTCGGGTTATGATATTTGGGTTTGTAAACCAAAAGCTGGTCAAAAGTGGGCGTTGGGCCGCACCGCGGCGGGCACCTCCGCGCCGCGACATATAACGCGAATCAAGAGCCAGGAACCAGATTAAACAACTCGAATTTTATGTTAAATGCCGCGCCGAGGCAAAGGGGGTCACGCCGCGACCCTACTGGTGTGCTGATCCATTTTTCTGATTTTAAAAGGGGTGTTCCAAGGGTATTTTCGTCTTTTTACATCTGGATCAGATTGTAGCTCAAATATCAACCACTTATCTCATTTAATTCATTTTATTTTCTCTTTTCTTTCCATTCTCTCTTCCAAAACATAAAACCCAATTGGATTAAAAGTGAGATTCGAAGGTGAAGACTTGTGATTCGATCTTTGGAGCAAATAGAAAATTTGTTCTCCTCGTTCTTAGCTACGATTGATAGTATTGGTAAGTCTTAACCTCATGTTTTGAGTTTTAATTGATTTATGGCTAGGGTTTGTTCATGTGGGACTTGTAAGACCCATTTGGGGGTTTAATGAGTGAACTTAGGTTAAATTGGGGAGTGGAAACCCTAAGACTTGTAATCTAGGGTTTGGTCATAGGTTTGGTGTTTGTAAGTGTCAATGGTGTTATTAAATCACTAATACACTTGTTTATTGATGAAAGATTGTTAATGGGTCCAAGTTTGACCAAATTGGTAGGTCTAAGTGTTAAAATGGGTCAAATGAGAAACGGTTGACCTAGTTGGGTAAGATGGGTATGAAATACCCACAATTCTATTATTTGGTGTTAAATAGACTATAATCACTAGGTTTTAGTGATTTATGATGAGTCTTGGCCATTAATGGGCGGTTTTGGTGTAGGTGAGTCATTTAATGCTTTTGGGTCATTAAATGCTCAAGAGTTAAGTATTGGTGGTTAGCTCCACAAGTTTGTATGTTGAATTGGGTACTTAATGTATTAGGTACTTCGCTTGAGGCGTGCGGATTATAATCATCACCTTAGTGTTAAGGTGAGTGGGATATTTATGCATGTATGTATATAATATATTTATTTGTATGCTATGGCATGACCCACGGAGCTGGGAGTGCCAAAGTGTGCACGAGTGCACTATGATGTGAACCACTGAGCCAGTAACAACATGGTGCATGTGTTGTGATGTGAACCACGGAGCCGGTAACATCAAAGTGTGAACCACGGAGACGGTAGCACTATAAATTGAGGTGTGAACCACGGAGCCGGTAACACCAAAGTGTGAACCACTGAGCCGGTAGCACTATAAAAGAGTATGACTCGAATGCGTAGTGATGTGAACCTCAGAGTCGGTAGCATCATATCATTTTGTATGGTGTGAAGCACGGAGCCGGTAGCACCATGACACGTTTATGGTTAACCATATAGTTTGTGTATGTATTGTAGTATAGCATATTATATTTAGAGTGTAGTGTAGCATATTATATTTAGAGTATATGCTATTGATTTTATGCTAGTTACTGTAATGGAGGTTATTAGCGTTATATTTGGAGTTCGTATGCTAGCATGTTTGTGGTATGTGAGTAGATGATTGCAAGTAGGTATATTATATATGCATGTGTATAATTATTGCACTCACTAAGTGCTAGCTTACCCCTCTCGTTGTTTACTTTTTAGATGCAGGTGTGGAAAGAGGGAAAGGGGTTGTTGGGCATTAGATTTCCCATGTTGGTTGCTAGGTGGAGCTTTTGGAAGTCGGCCAATTGTTTTGGGTAGTTTAACCCCAAACCATGCTCGTGTGTCGTTTGGTCTAAAACTATCATATTAAGGTCGAACTTGTATTACATTTGGTTAATGGACTTCGTGCCAAGTATGTAAACTTTGGATGATTAAACATTTAGTAAGAAATGGTTCATTTCATGTAACCGTTTAAGTGGCACATAAATGGTTATATTATTAAAATATATATATATATATATATATATATATATATATATATATATATATATATATATATATATATATATATATATATATATATATAT
The DNA here is from genome assembly GCF_046630445.1 of Rutidosis leptorrhynchoides. Classification (NCBI taxonomy): domain Eukaryota; kingdom Viridiplantae; phylum Streptophyta; class Magnoliopsida; order Asterales; family Asteraceae; genus Rutidosis; species Rutidosis leptorrhynchoides. The sequence continues at coordinate 176,220,164 of NC_092333.1, forward strand.
ATATATATATATATTGTTATTCGGGTTGAATACGGGTTGGGTTGTTTCAAGTGGTATCAGAGCATGGTCTAAGGGATTTAGGCGACTTGAGATTGTGCCTAGACTTAGACTTAATTATGTATGCATTGTATGCAGGACTTGTAGGAGACGGGTCGGACCGGGGATTGGTTACTGCCTAGGTTTAGGTGAACTAACTATACGCTAATTGTTTTGTGTTGCGTTTGCAATCATCAAGCGAGATAGACGTTGTACTAGCAAGTAAATGCGACGTGCTCGCGTAACAATGATTAGCTACCATTGTTACGGGTTCAAATCGTGTCAAACAAGCGATGTACGATGATTGTTGAGCAAGATGGGGCGGTGTGGTGTATATGTAGATATGTGTCTTGTCCTCTCATATCATTGTTTAATCTATTTCCGTTTTATAGTATGAAGACGAGAAACGGACCCGAGAACAATGATGGAGGTACGAGTGAGGATGTTGAGTTCACGGCCAAAGTTGAGGCCATCTTTAAACGTCAAAAGGCAGAGTTTCTCGAAGACGTTAAGAAGATGTTTCTAGATACGATTGATGAGCAACTAGTCAATGTGGTTAAGGAACAAGTTAAGCTTGTTCTACAAGAAGATAATGTGGGAAGGTGGGACTTCTTTTATAAGAATTTCAAGGATTCTCAACCTCCCACTTTTGATGGCGAAAGAGATCCACTAAAAAGAAACCGTTGGATCTCCAATATGGAGGGGGCTTTTCGAACTTGTGAATGCCCTCTCTAAAAGAAGACACTGTACGGGTGTAGTATGTTGCGGGGCGATGCTAAATTGTGGTGGGACGCGAAGATCCAACTTTATGGTGAAGAACAATGTATGGATTTCACTTGGGAAGAGTTCAAGGCGGAGTTTTTAAACGAGTACCGAACTTCGGCCGATCTTACTAGACTTAAGGACGAGTTGCGTACCTTGAGGCAAGGGTCAATGGATTTGAACACTATCAAATCCGTTTTCTTGTCAAAGACCCAATTTTGCCCGGAGTACGTCGGGAATGATAAAATGTTGAAGGAATATTTCTATCGAATTTTGAACGACAACTATCAAGATAAGATTAGTGTAAACGTGGTGAAAAGTTTTGATGAGTTGTTTGATATGGCCAAATGTTTTGAGTCGCTAGCTTTGAGAAAGAGTGGCTTTACTTTTGGTAAGAGGAAGTTTGAAGCTACTAGTCATTCGAACAAGAAAAGTAAGGGTGCGAGTGAGAGTGTTGGTAGTGTGAAGAAGGGTACGTCCGGGGGTTTTAGACCCAAATGTTATAATTGTGGGCGACAAGGACACATGACCCGTGATTGCACCAAGCCATCTTCTACAACCAAACTCACTTGTTATAATTGTGGTAAGGAAGGGCACCGAAGGCTGGAATGTCCCGATTTGAACACCGATCATGTTAAGAAGTTAGAGAAGGCGGTGGGTACGGCTAGGGGACGAAACTATTTGATGACCAATGATGAGGCCAAGTAATCCAACGAAGTTGTCTCAGGTACTTTCATGGTTAACTCTAATCCGGCAAGGATACTATTTGATAGCGGTGCTAATTTATCGTTTGTGTATCCGCGATTTGTTTCTAAACTTGATAAACCACTAGCTAAGTTAAGTCATCCAGTAGAAGTTGAAATAGCGGATGGTAAGACGGTGCTAGGGGTTGATGTTTGTAACGATTGTGATATTGTGTTTGGTTCTGAAACGTTTAAAATTGATCTTATCCCGATGACCTTGGGTGAATTTGATATTGTCGTTGGTATGGATTGGCTCGATCGTTATAGAGCCGATATTGCATGCCATGAGAAATCTATTCGTGTGAAGACCCCAAGTGGGGGAGAGATAATTATTCATGGCGAGAGACGGAGAAGACTTGTGCCATTATGCACTTATGCACGGGCACGTTGTTTTCTTGTTAGTGGTGGCATGGCTTTTCTTGCTCATGTAGTTGATACTCGTGAAGAGCCACCACCCATTCGTGAAATTCTGGTGGTTAGTGAATTTGAAGACGTTTTTTCAGATAAATTGCCGGGTGTTCCAGCGGAAAGACAAGTTGAATTTCGCATTGAGTTGGTTCCGGGGGCTACTCCCATTGCTAAAACTCCTTATCGTTTAGCCTCAATGGAAATGCAAGAATTGTTAAATCAAACCCAAGAATTACTTGAAAAGGGTTTTATTCGACCGAGTGCTTCTCTATGGGGTGCTCCGGTTTTATTCGTGAAGAAGAAGGATGGTAGTATGCGGATGTGCATCGATTATCAGGAGTTTAAATAAAGTGACGATAAAGAATCGTTATCCATTGCCTCGGATTGACGATTTGTTTGACCAACTCCAAGGTGCAACGTATTTCTCTAAGATTGACCTGCGGTCCGGCTATCACCAAATGAGGGTCCGTGAGGAAGATATTTAGAAAACATCCTTTCAAACGCATTACTGGCATTTTGAGTTTGTAGTTATGCCTTTTGGTCTTACGAATGCACCGGCGGCATTCATGGATCTTATGAACCGAGTGTGCCAACCTATGTTGGACAAGTTGGTGATTGTGTTCATTGACGACATACTTGTCTATTCGAAGAGTATGAAGGAACATGAACATCATTTGCGTGGTGTGTTGAAGACGTTGCGGAAGGAGAAGTTGTATGCAAAATTCTCCAAATGTGAATTTTGGCTTAGGAAAATTCAATTCCTTGGCCATATTGTGAACAAATATGGTATTCAAGTAGATCCGGGGAAGATTGAGACTGTAAAGAGTTGGGGACGACCGGCTACACCTACGGAAATCCGAAGTTTCCTCGGATTGGCCGGTTTTTATCGTCGGTTTATCCAAGACTTTTCTAAAATCGCTTCTCCTTTGACGAAGTTGACGAGAAAGAACGCGAGATTTAATTGGGAGAACGAGCAAGAAATTGCTTTTCAATTGTTAAAAGAGAAATTATGTCAAGCTCCGGTGTTAGTGTTGCCGGAAGGGGTAGAAGACATGACGGTTTATTGTAATGCGTCTTTAAATGGGATCGGGTATGTTCTAATGCAAAGAGGTAAAGTCATCGCTTACGCCTCTCGACAATTAAAGGAACACGAAATGAGATATCCGACTCATGATCTCGAGTTGGCGGCGGTTGTGCATGTGTTGAAAATTTGGCGCCATTGCTTGTATGGTGTTAAGTGCACGATTTATTCGGATCATAAGAGTTTGAAACATCTTTTTGATCAAAGAGATTTGAATTATCGTCAACGTAGATGGATGGATGTGGTGAAAGACTATGATTGTGAATCTTATATCATTCGGACAAGGCGAATGTGGTCGCGGATGCGTTGAGTCGAAAAAGTCAACATCTGGCGATGCGAGTAGGATCGTTACGCATGATTATTACAAACGATTTTCTTGTATAGCTTGGTGAGATTCAAATTGAATCTTTCGTTAATAATAAGCATGAAGAACAAATCGTGGGGCAAACGGAGTTTATTACATTAGGCCCGCATGGTTTGTTATCCTTTCAAGGACTAGTGTGGGTGCCTAGAAGGGGAGATTTTCGACGAGTGCTAATTGATGAAGCACATAAGTCAAAGTATTCCATTCATCCGGGCGCGACGAAAATTTATCTTGATTTAAAGAAGGAGTATTGGTGGCCAGGCATGAAACGTGATGTTGTAAAGTATGTTGAACAATGCGTCACGTGTTTGCAAATTAAAGCCGAACACCAAAAGCCGTATGGTATGTTACAACCGCTAGAAATTCCAAAATGGAAATGGGAGCACATTACCATGGATTTCATCACAAAGTTACCAAAGACGGCGAGAACCCAATTTGACTCGATTTGGGTAATAGTTGATCGATTGACGAAAAGTGCCTTGTTTCTTCCCATTTGGGAAGCGATATCATCGGAGACTTTGTCTAAGTTGTTTATCAAGGAAGTGATATCAAGGCATGGGGTTCCCATATCTATTATATCAGATTGAGATACTCGTTTCACATCTCGGTTTTGGGAAAAGTTTCATGAAGATATGGGTACACAATTGAAATTGAGAACGGCGTACCATCCTCAAATGGACGGTCAAACCGAATGTACGAATCAAATATTGGAGGATATGTTACGAGCGTGTATTATCGATTTCAGTGGTAGTTGGGATGAGCACTTACCTTTGGTGGAATTCTCGTACAACAATAGCTATCATGCTAGTATTAGAATGCCACCGTATGAGATGCTTTATGGGCGTCGGTGTCGAACTCCTATATGTTGGGGTCAAGTAGGATAAAGAGAAATTGGGAGTACCGATTTGGTTTTGGAGATGCATAGCAAGATTGATATGATTCGGGCTCATTTGAAAAAGGCCCAAGATAGACAAAAGTCGTATACCGATAAATGAAGGCAGCCGATTGAGTTTCTAGAAGGCGACATGGTGATGCTTAAAGTTTCGCCATGGAAGGGCGATATTCGGTTTCGAAAACGAGGAAAGTTAGCTCCTCAGTTTATTGGTCCTTTTAAGGTTTTAGCTTGTGTTGGTGAAGTTTCATATCATTTGGAATTACCCGAAGAGCTTGTGGGGATCCATAATACATTTCATGTTTCCCATCTCCGTAAGTGTCTTGTGGATGATTCTTCATGGGTGTCATTAGACGAGATTGAACTAAACAACAAGCTAGAGTATGTGGAGAATCCTATAGCTATACTCGATGAAAAGGTAAAGAGGTTGAGAAATAAAGAGGTGAGAACTTTTAAAGATCAATGGAGTCGTATTAAAGGTTCCGAGTTTACATGGGAACCCAAAGAGTTTGTATTGGTGTATCTTCCGGCTTGTCATGCGGCTTGGATCGTGAGGACACGCTCCGATTCAAGTGGGGGAGAGTTGTAACATCCCGTTTTCTCCTTACATGTCTTAAGGTACGCATTTGATCGTTAGAACGTCTATAGTTCGTTTGCTTATATGACAAAACGATTTATAGTGTTAGTTGATATATATATATATATATATATATATATATATATATATATATATATATATATATATATATATATATATATATATATATATATATACGAGATATATATAAATGTATATATATATACGCGTATGGATGTATACGTGTAGTTTAAGTGTTTATGCGAAGCTAAAATGGGGTGTACGAGTCGGGTTATGACATTTGGGTTTGTAAACCAAAAGCTGGTCAAAAGTGGGCGTTGGGCCGCGCCGCGGCGGGCACCTCCGCGCCGCGACATATAACGCGAATCAAGAGCCAGGAACCAGATTAAACAACTCGAATTTTATGTTAAATGTCGAGCCGTGGCAAAGGCGGTCGCGCCGCGACCCTACTGGTGTGCTGATCCGTTTTTCTGATTTTAAAAGGGGTGTTCCAAGGGTATTTTCATCTTTTCACATTTGATCAGATTGTAGCTCAAATATCAACCACTTATCTCATTTAATTCATTTTCTTTTCCCTTTTCTTTCCATTCTCTCTTCCAAAACATAAAACCCAATTGGATTAAAAGTGAGATTCGAAGGTGGAGACTTGTGATTCGATCTTTGGAGCGAATAGGAAATTTGTTCTCCTCGTTCTTAGCTATGACTTGATAGTATTGGTAAGTCTTAACCTCGTGTTTTGAGTTTTAATTGATTTATGGCTAGGGTTTGTTCATGTGGGACTTGTAAAACCCATTTGGGGGTTTAATGAGTGAACTTAGGTTAAATTGGGGAGTAGAAACCCTAAGACTTGTAATCTAGGGTTTGGTCATGGGTTTGGTGTTTGTAAGTGTCAATGGTGTTATTAAATCACTAATACACTTGTTTATTGATGAAAGATTGTTAATGGGTCCAAGTTTGACCAAATTGGTAGGTCTAAGTGTTAAAATGGGTCAAATGAGAAATGGTTGACCTAGTTGGGTAAGATGGGTATGAAATACCGATAATTTGTGTTATTTGGTGTTAAGTAGACTATAATCACTAGGTTTTAGTGATTTATGATGAGTCTTGGCCATTAATGGGCGATTTTGGTGTAGGTGAGTCATTTAATGCGTTTGGGTCATTAAATGCTCAAGAGTTAAGTATTGGTGGTTAGCTCTACAAGTTTGTATGTTGAATTGGGTACTTAATGTATTAGGTACTTCGCTTGAGGCGTGCAGATTATAATCATCAGCTTGGTGTTAAGGTGAGTGGGATATTTATGCATGTATGTATATAGTATATTTATTTGTATGCTATGGTATGACCCACGGAGCAGGTAGCACTATAAAAGAGTATGACTCGAATGCGTAGTGACGTGAACCTCGGAGCCGGTAGCGTCATAGCATTTCTTATGGTGTGAACCACGGAGCCGGTAGCACCATGACGCGTTTATGGTTAACCATATAGTTTGTGTAGGTATTGTAGTGTCGTATATTTTATTTGGAGTATATGCTATTGATTTTATGCTAGTTGCGGTAATGGAGGTTATTAGCGTTATATTTGGAGTTCGTATGCTAATATTATATTGCTAGCATGTTTGTGGTATGTGAGTAGATGATTGCAAGTAGGTATATTATATATGCATGTGTATACTTATTGCACTCACTAAGCGCTAGCTTACCCCTCTCGTTGTTTACTTTTTAGATGCAGGTGCGGAAAGAGGGAAAGGGGTTGTTGGGCATTAGATTTCCCATGTTGGTTGCTAGGTGGAGCTTTTGGAAGTCGGCCAATTGTTTTGGGTAGTTTAACCCCAAACCATGCTCGTGTGTCGTTTGGTCTAAAACTATCATATTAAGGTCGAACTTGTATTACATTTGGTTAATGGCCTTCGTGCCAAGTATGTAAACTTTGGATGATTAAACATTTAGTAAGAAATGGTTCATTTCATGTAACCGTTTAAGTGGCACATAAATGGTTATATTATTATTATATATATATATATATATATATATATATATATATATATATATATATATATATATATATATATATATATATATATATATATATATATATTGTTATTATATATATATATATATATATATATATATATATATATATATATATATATTGTTATTCGGGTTGAATACGTGTTGGGTTGTTTCAAGTGGTATCAGTGCATGGTCTAAGGGATTTAGGCGACTTGAGATTGTGCCTAGACTTAGACTTAATTATGTATACGTTGTATGCGGGACTTGTAGGAGACGGGTCGGACCGGGGATTAGTTAGTGCCTAGGTTTAGGTGAACTAACTATGCGCTAATTGTTTTGTGTTGTGTTTGCAATCATCAAGAGAGATAGACATTGTACTAGCAAGTTAATGCGACGTGCTCGCGTAACAATGATTAGCTGCCATTGTTACCGGTTCAAATCGTGTCAACAAGTGATGTACGGCGATTGTTGAGCAAGATAGGGCGGTGAGATGTATATGTAGATATGTGTCTTGTCCTCTTATTTCATTGTTTAATCAATTTCCGTTTTATAGTATGAAAATGAGAAACGGACCCTAGAACAATGATGGAGGTACGAGTGAGGATGTCGAGTTCACGGCCAAAGTTGAGGCCATCTTTAAACGTCAAAAGGCGGAGTTTCTCGAAGACGTTAAGAAGATGTTTCTAGATACGATTGACGAGCAACTAGTTAATATGGTTAAGGAACAAGTTAAGCTTTTTCTACAAGAAGATAATGTGGGAAGGCGGGACTTCTTTTATAAGAATTTCAAGGATTCTCAACCTCCCACTTTTGATGGCGAAAGAGATCCACTAAAAAGCAACCGTTGGATCTCTAATATGGAGGGGGCTTTTCGAACTTGTGAATGCCCTCTCTAAAAGAAGACAAGGTACGGGTGTAGTATGTTGCGGGGCGATGCTAAATTGTGGTGGGACGCGAAGATCCAACTTTATGGTGAAGAACAATGTATGGATTTCACTTGGGAAGAGTTCAAGGCGGAGTTTTTCAACGAGTACCGAACTTCGGCTGATCTTACTAGACTTAAGAATGAGTTGCGTGCCTTGAGGCAAGGGTCGATGGATTTGAACACTCTCAAATCCGTTTTCTTGTCAAAGACCCAATTTTGCCCGGAGTACGTCGGGATTGATAAAATGTTGAAGGAATATTTCTATTGAATCTTGAACCACAACTATCAACATAAGATTAGTGTAAACATGGTGAAAAGTTTTGATGAGTTGTTTGATATGGCCAAAGGTTTTGAGTCGCTCGCTTTGAGAAAGAGTGGTTTTACTTTTGGCAAGAGGAAGTTTGAAGCTACTAGTCATTCGAACAATAAAAGTAAGGGTGCCAGTGAGAGTGTTGGTAGTGTGAAGAAGGGTACGTCATGGGGTTTTGGACCCAAATGTTATAATTATGGGTGACAAGGACACATGGCTCGTGATTGCACCAAGCCATCTTCTACAACCAAACTCACTTGTTATAATTGTGGTAAGGAAGGGCACTGAAGGCCGGAATGTCCCGATTTGAACACCGATCATGTTAAGAAGTTAGAGAAGGCAGCGGGTACAAACTAGAGAACACTTTCCTTTAAGTGATCATAAAACTAATAGAGTTCGTGATATTGTCCATTTAGATAATTGGGGGCCTTATAAAGTTAAAAGTAAAGATGGACATAAAAACTTTCTAAATATTGTTGATGATTACACAAGAGTTGTGTGGACTTACTTGTTGAAATCTAAAGAAGTGTTTGATTATTTTAAAAGTTTTTATAAAATACTATTAAATCAATTTGACACGTCAGTTAAGATTCTTAAAAGTGATAATGGTATTGAATTCATTAATAATAAAATGTATAATTTTGTTAAAATTAAAGGTACTGCTCACCAGACTTCATGTGTCTATACTCCACAACAAATGGCATTGTTGAAAGATCACATAGGCATCTTTTAAATGTTGCTAGATCTCTTATGTTTCAAGGGGAATACCCTTGTATTTGTGGTTTGAATGTGTTCTAACTGCTACTTATCTTATTAACAGACTTCTCTCCCCAGTCCTGTCTGAAAAGTGTCCATATGAAATGATATATGGAAAGTGTCCTAATCTCTTCCATTTAAAAGCTTTTGGTTGCCTCAATTTTGCCACTATTTTAAACAATCATGATAAAATTTTCTAGCATATCATTAAAATGTGTGTTTTTAGGATATTCTAATTTTAAAAGGGTTACTAACTATATTATTTAGAGGATAAAAGTTTTATTTTACCTAGAGATTTTAAATTTTATGAAAATATTTTTCCATTTAAACTTGAATCTGTTTACAAACCTATTTTTACTGATAATGATCTAAACAAGATTAACTTTGGTGATTTATATGATTGTTATTCTCTTAAAACCAAAAATGATTCTGCTGTTTTTAATAAAAATGATACTGTAAGTCGCAATGATGAAAGGGGAGACAATATTGAGGATGATGACAATCATGCCTCACTAGTTGATGACTCAAATGAGTCACATGGTGATGGTGTAACTGCAACATTTCATGCTGAAAGTATTGTGACACCAGCTGTCCCTAAGGATAATTTTAACACTGAAACAACACACTAGTCATGTATAAAAGTTAAAAAGGTTAAGTAGACAAACTGTTTTACCATTAAAGTTTAAAGATTATGTTCTTAATGGTAATATAAAATATAATTTGAATAACTACTTGAACTATTCTTAAATGAGATCTGAAACCTATTGTTTTGTTACTAGTTTAAATAAAGGACATGAGCCTAAGTTTTTCATTGAGGCTTTCCATGATTAGAATTATGTGGAAGCTATGAATGAATAAATGGAAGCCTTAAATAATAACACTTGGATCCTTACCGATTTACCCTTAGGTAGAAAACATATAGGTTGTAAATGCGTTTATAGGATAAAATATAAATCTTCAGGTGAAATTGATAGATATAATGCTAGACTTGTGGCTAAGGGTTATAATCATAGAAAGGGTTTAGATTTTGATAAAACGTTTTCTCCTATTGTTAAAATGGTTATTGTTAAAATTATCATTACTGTTGCTATGCAAAATAACTGGCCTTTATATCAAATTGATATTAATAATGCTTTTTTGTATGGTGATTTAACTAAGATGTTTATATATATCTTCCTGAAGGATATTTTGACAAATCTGATAAAAGAGTATGTAAACTTGTTAAGTCACTCTATGGTTTAAAACAAACACTAAGAAAATGAAATGAAATTTTTGGTGATGCTTTGTTTGAGTATGGCGTTGTGCAAAGTGTGAATGATTACTCATTGTTCACAACGTGTATTGGTCTTGAGTTTTTACTTTTATTGGTTTATGTTGATGATATAGTACTGATAATGTTGATAAATGTAAGTCTTTTTCAAAGACAAAGTTTAAAATTTAAAACTTAAAAAACTTAGAGCAACTGAAATACTTTTTTGCAATTGAATTGCTTAAAAAGATAATATATGTGTATGTCACAAAGAAAGTATTGTCATGAAGTTATTTCTGAATTTGGTTTGTTGTCTAGTAAGCCAACTATTACTCTTATGGAGTCTGGTATTGTTCTAGCTAGTATTAATGATCATAATGATACTGATTTACCTTTAACTAATATTGGTGAATACCAAAAGATAGTTGGTAAATTAATATATATTACTTTAACTAGGCTTGACATTGCTTATTATGTTCACTGTTTGAGTCAACATATGCATGCTCCATTAACTTCACATCTTAAGGTTGTTTTCAGAGTTTTGAGACATTTAAAAGGATCACCTGGAACTATAAAAATAACTACTTCCAAAAGTGATAGTTTTGCTATTTCTGTTTATGTTGATTCTGATTATGCTAAGTGTAGTATGGCAAGAAGATCTGTAACAGGTTTTAGTGTTTTTCTTGGAAGTGCTTGATTTCTTAGAAAAGTAAGAAGTAATATACAGTTTCTGGATCATCAACAGAAGCAGAGTACAAGGCTTTTGCTTATATAACCTGTGAAATAATTTGGATTTTAAAAATTTCAACTGATTTGAAAATGGGTTAAAGCTACTAATAGGCTATATACTTTCGCAAATGTCCCGATGTCACCCATATAGTCATTTTCGTCTCACGTCAGCTATATACTTTCAAAAAGTGTACCGATGTCGTCCACTATACTTTTTTTACCTGTAACGAAAACAATTGATGACGTGGATTCTAAGTATTCATGACACGTCGGTGATACATTGGAACAAAAGCTGAAATTATATAGCCTACATCGGAACATAACTGAAAGTATATGACCTATTTGTAGCCATATAAAATGAAAAAAAGTTAAATAATTAACTTTACCGATTCAGCAGGTAACCGGTAACGAAATGTTGACATTGGTACAATTTTTGAAAGTATATAGCCGACATGAGAAAAAATGAGTATATGGCCGACATCGGGATATTTGAGAAAGGATATAGCTATTTATAGCTTTAACCCTTTGAAAACTGATTATGCTTTACTTGTAAAAGTTTATCCTGACAATAAATTTGCTTTACAAATAACTAAAATCATGTCTTTCATGAAAGAACTAAACATTTTGAAGTTAATTTACATTTTGTGAGAGTGAAAATAATTTCTGGTTAACCTGAAACGGAACAAATTTTTAAAGTGATAATATTTCAGACATTTTTAATAAGGTTTTAAGTGGTTCACAAGATAAGTTGTTATGTGAAAAACTTACTGTATTAAATCTGTTTCATATTTGGATTTGGGGGGATATTGAAATTGTGTTGCTTCCTATTCAATCTAATCATGATTTTCTTTGTGTGTTGGTCCTTATTTCTGGGTTAAGCATGTGCAGGGGCTTCAGAGTCTTTGCTTAAAGTGTAGTTTGGTGGTCAAAGTTGGAAAGCTGAAACTTGTGTGCTTGGCTGAAAATAGAAGTTAAGGGACCTGGATGCAATTTTGTTATATATATAATTTATTTCTTTTCTTATTTTGTTCATTCATCTCATCTTCCTCGATATATTCTCAATTAGGGTTTTGATCATCTTCATTCTTCCAATTTATGTAATTTGGTGAGATAAACAAGTTCATAATTCATTGAACTTGTTTTTGAGTGAACTCTGCTGTGAACCTGTGCATTGCTATCACAATCATTTCGATTTTGAGTTTATAGTTGAGCTTTTGAACTCCTATGATTGAAGAGTTTGTCTTATGTGATTGAAGGATTAATTCGTGTGTATGTTCACATGCTTACAATTTAAGTGAACAAAGTTAAGAGTTAAATATTAAAAATCGCATTTTTTGTACACTACAAAGAGTTTTTATGATTGAAGAGTTTGTTTTTGACGTCTTAAAATGTGAATAATTCGATATGTTTTTGACACCTATAAATATTATAAAATTTGACACTTAAAAGCGTTAAAAAGAAAATCTCATTAACACTTAAAACTGTCAAAAAGTTATTCTAAAAAGTTTTTGACACGATATTTTTCACACTTAAAATTTTTGACACAATATTTTTTCACACTTCCAACTTTGTGACACTTATTATGTTAGAAATAGGGTATGAATTGACTGTCCGGATTGATTCTTGAATCGTGTATTCACTTTCTCTATAAAGTATTTCGATCCAACGATTTCCTTGGTTTCACGAAATCTTTACAGGGATAAGACAAGAACGCAATTAGTGTTTTTGGCAATGAAATCACTCATCAAATTATCAGAGAGATTTTGTGTGTGTTTCTGTTTTTGTATGAATGCAGAATAATTAAATGTCAAAACCGAAATTTAGAAAACTGATATATTTGGCAGTTGTATTTTGAAAGGATGTAACCTTTCAAATTGAGCAAGAAAAACTGTTATACCAAAAGGTATAACCCCGCAATTACGCGACAGTCAGTAGTTAATGTAGTGACCCGAACTTTTCCATGATTATATATTATATGAGATTAATATTTACATGAATAAATGTTTCCAACATGTTAAGCAATCAAACTTGTTAAGACTTGATTAATTGAAACGGTTTTTGTGTTAACATTGGACCACCCAGTTTGTCTGATGATTCACGAACGTTATAACTTGTATATGACATGATATTATATATATGAACATATATATATGTTTAACATGATGAAATGATAATTAAAGTATCTCATTATGTATATTAACAATGAACCTTATACATAAAACAAGACTACTAACTTAAGAAATTCAAAACGATATCTATACGTAACGATTATCGTTGTAATAATGTCTTAATATTTATATATCATATTAAGATATATTAGTACATCATGTTATCATGATAATGTAACAATTTAACATCTCATTAAATACAATAACAATGAGATTAATTACATTTAATGAAATCGTTAACTTAAAGGTTTTGAAACAACACTTACATGTAACAACTAATGATGACTTAATGACTCAGTTAAAATGCATATACATATAGTGTATTAAGATGTATTAGTACACTTCTGAAAGAATTCATGACACATATCAAAGTACTTCTACTTAACAAAAATGCTTACAATTACATTCTCATTCATTTTCATTGACAATTCTACTCGTATGCAACCGTATTCGTAATCGTACAATACCTAGCTCCTAAATGTACATACTATTGGTAAATACACTTCAATGATCAGCTCTTAGTAGCCCTTAATGAGTCATCAAACATCTAGGAACCATCATATGGCAACTAGCATGAAATATCTCACAAAATTATAAAAAATATTATAAATCATTCATGAATTATTTACAAGAAAACAAACTTACACACCCTTTATATCTAATCCATGAGTCACGACCAAAAACACATACAAACACTTTCATTCTTTAATTTTCTTCATCTAATTAATCTCTCTCAAGTTCTATCTTCAAGTTCTAAGTGTTCTTCATAAATTCTATAAGTTCTAGTTTCATAAAATCAAGAACACTTCCAAGTTTGCAAGTTTACTTCCAAGCTTTCTAATCCATTCCAAGTAATCATCTAAGTTCAAGGAACCCTTATTACTTATAGTAGGTTATCATTCTAATACAAGGTAATACTCATATTCAAACTTTGATTCAATTTCTATAACTATAACTATCTTAATTCGAGTAGAAAATCTTACTTGAACTTGCTTTTGTGTCATGATTCTACTTCGAGAACTTTCAAGTCATCCAAGATCCTTTGAAGCTAGATCATTTCTTGTCACTTCCAGTAGGTTTACCTACTAAATTTGAGGTAGTAATGATGTTCATAACATCATTTGATTCATATATATATAACTATCTTATTTGAAGATTTAAACTTGTAATCACTAGAACATAGTTTAGTTAATTCTAAACTTGTTCGCAAACTGTAACACCCCGTTTTCCCCGCATATGATATATAGGTGTGTCGCGTATGTACGACTATTGTAAACGAGAAAAGTTCATGTAAACGAGAAAAGTGATCAGACCAAGTTAAAGGTCACGGCGTGGAGGAGTGGGTCGTAGCGCGACATTACAATCAAATCAGGATCAGGAGGCCTGGTAAGGAAGGCACCAGACAACGCCTTGGGTCGTGGCGTGACAGAAAGCGCCGCGGCGCAGCATTCAGCTGATTTCAATTCCAGGAGGCATGTTAAGGTAACCACCAGAATACGTTATAGGTCGCAGCGCGGCGATTAAGGCCGTGACGCGGCATTCTGGGCGAGCTGGTACCAGTTTTGTGATTTTAAAAGATATTCAAGGGCGTTTTGGTCTTTTCGCGTATGAGGCAGGTTATAGCCTTAAATCTGGTCCATTCATTTCATTTATCTTTTTCTTTTCCATTTTCTTTCCCACTTTCCTCTCAAAACTTAAATACTTCAAATCTTTCAAGAGGGATTTTGGAAGGGAAGATTCGGGTTTTGATTGAAGGCGTAAGAGGCAACTTTGTTCTCCTCGTTCTTAGCTACAATTTGATACTAGCGGTAAGCTCTAACTCTAAATTTCATTTTCGTATTCATCATCTAAATTAAGGGCTTTTGATTGTATGTTCATACATGGAACCCCACTAGTTGTTAATGGAAGATAATAACTAGGATTCGGGTTTATTGTTGATGTTGGCGGGTCTTGGGTTTGGTGTGCAATTTTATGCTTGTAAGACTTTTAAATTGAGTGTAACCACTATGATTAGTGATTATGGAAGTGTTGTAACTCATATGGGTGTGTTTGGTTGACTAATTTTGAAATGGGTCAAAATTAGGGTTTTGGTGTCAAATTGGGCAAGACAAGTGTTTAACACTTGTGTTCGGGTTTAATTGGCTTATTAGGACCATTGTCACTAGTGTTAGTGATTATTGGTTAGTTTGGGCGCGGTTTGTGCTTGGAGGTGCAATTGGTTCGAGATTGCACTAGTTGTCAATTTGGGTGGTTTGTAAATCCTCCCTAATTGTGTTGTTTGTTATGTGGTATTGGAACAGGTACATTCCATCGGCGAGTTGCGAATTATTCGGTAGCATTCTTCAAGGCGACAAGGTGAGTGTTAATATCCTATGTGCATATGTATGTGTAGGATGGGTGCGGGTCGAGTGAAGTGATTCTCGGTTATAGAGCTCACTTCACATATAGGTGTATTTTGATGGACTTACGTATAGGTCCAATTGGCATGGTTGTGCGTTTTGGTTGACCACCTTTAGTGAGGTGCACACTTTGTGTGTAAGATATCACATATGCTTGTGATGTGGATTATACAACCCCTATGGCAAAGGGTTGGTAGTGAGTTGTGATTGGAGAAGTGGATCACGTGTGGATGCGGATTCACGATGACGCGTGTAGTTTCGGTCATCTTATTGAGAAAGTGAGTCTCGTGTAGTTCGAATTCACGATGACTCGTGTAGTTGGTCATCTTATTGAGGTAGTGATATCGTGTGGTTGCGGATTCACTAAGGCTCGTGTAGTTCGGCCAACCTCGATGTTGTTGTGGTATTGAAGATAGTAATCTCGTGTGGATGCGGATTTACTAAGGCTCGTGTAGTTCGGCCAATCTTCATTTTGGTAATTGGTAGTCGGTTTTGGTATTGGGTTTAGGGGTTAACCTTGGACACTTATATATTGTTTTATATATTGTCGTATTGTTGTGATGTAGCTAACCCTCTGGGTGTAGCTTATTGGTGTTGTTCACATCGTCGTTGGTGAACTTATATTTGTTGTATCTTTAGCTTGTTGCTTAGTGATCGTACGGTATGCATAGCTTAGCTTGCCTTTATGCTTGAATGCTCCGGTATGCGTTATTTGATTATTATTGTGTGGCGTGTGCATTTTATGCATATATATGTATGCAGTATATTCTCATTCACTAAGCGTTAACTTACCCTCTCGTTCTTTACATTTTTATAGATTTGCATGGATGCGGTGGCTCGGGTAAGCGTGGGGACTAGTGGACTCGTGTAGTTGCTTTAGAAGATCGTGCTTTTGTATTGATTAGGATTGGGTAGCGTATCCCCAATCATCATGCTCGATTTTGTTGGACATTAAAATAGTCGGGTCGTGTTTACCCATTCGGATATTTAAACTATGTATTAAATGTTTTAAAAGTTTATTGAACTTTTTATTTGTGTTAAAGATGTTTTGGAAATATAAATGGGACCTAAATATTAATGTAATTAAGAAAAAAATTTACGAGCCGGTTTAAATACGGGTCGGGTTGTTTCACAAACAAAGTTAATCATTCTAACTTAACTTTAAAAATCAACTAAACACATGTTCTATATCTATATAATATACTAACTTAATGATTTAAAACCTGAAAACACGAAGAACACCGTAAAACCGGACATACGCCGTCGTAGTGAAACCGGGGGCTGTTTCGGGTTAGATAATTAAAAACTATGATAAACTTTGATTTAAAAGTTGTTCTTCTGGGAAAATTATTTTTCTTATGAACATGAAACTATATCCAAAAATCATGGTTAAACTCAAAGTGAAAGTATGTTTTTCAAAATGGTCATCAAGACGTCGTTCTTTTGACTGAAATGACTACCTCTTACAAAAATGACTTGTAACTTATATTTCCGACTATAAACTTATACTTTATCTATTTAGATTCATAAATTTCAGTTCAATATGAAACCATAGCAATTTGATTCACTCAAAACAGATTTAAAACGAAAAAGTTATGGGTAAAACAAAATTGGTTAAAAATGGTTAATTTGACTACGGGATGAATTGACAAAAATCTATACTAACCATATCCTAAATAACTTATATTGTATTATACATGTATTCTAACATATATTATGTAATCTTGATAGACCATAGACACGTATGTATTTAAACTATGTATTAAATGTTTTAAAAGTTTATTGAACTTGTTATTTGTGTTAAAGATGTTTTGGAAACATAAATGGGACCTAAATATTAATGTAATTAAGAAAAAAAATTACGAGCTGGTTTAAATACGGGTCGGGTTATTTCAAGTGGTATCAGAGCATGGTCTAAGGGATTTAGGTGACTTAAGATAGGTGCCTAGACTTAGACTTTTGTGTGTGCTTATTTGTTGCGGGACTTGTAGGTGTACGGGTCGAAATGGGAACTTGGTTAGTGCCTTGGTTGTAGGTGGACTAACTAGGATTTTTGGCTCGTGTTGTGATGCTATTTCCTTGCGTGTGTTTATATCGCGTAGAATTTTCGTTGTGTTGGTTATATCATCAAGCGAGGCGGTCGTTGTACTAACAAGTTGAGACGACGTGTGTGCGTAATAAGGACTTGCAAACCTTATTACAGGTGCAAATCGTGTCTAACAAGTGATGTACGACGAGTGTTTAGCAAGATGGGGCTGTGTTGTGCGTGTTGTTTTATACGATTGTGGACTAATCGTTTTGCATTCTTTAGAATGATGACGCGAAACGAGATCGAGACGAATAAAGATGATTTTAACACTAGAGTTGCAGCCGCCGTTGCGGAGCAAATGGATGCGTTTTGAGAAGAAATGGATAGGAAGTATTCTTAATTTCGAAATAGTGGCGAAATGGAGCGTTGCCTTAAGAGCTTCATGAGGACTAAACCCCCGATGTATGACGGAAAACCGGATCCTTTGGTTAGCACAACATGGATCTCGGATGTCGAAGGGTGTTTTTGTACTATTGATTGCCCTCCCGAGAAGAGGACAAGACTCGCTACTAGTTTGTTGTGGGGTAGGCCGAAGGATTGGTTGGATGGTAAGATTGATCTTATAGGTGGTGAGCCATTTATGGCGTTATCGTGGGACGAGTTTAAGGAGGAATTCTTCGAGGAGTTTCGGACTTCGGCCGATTTTTCTGAATTACGTAATGAGTTGCGGAATTTTCAACAGGGTTCTATGGATTTGAATACTCTCAAGACGACCTTTATGGCGAAGGCTCGTTTTTGCTCGGAGTATTTGGGGAATTATCTTTTATTGATGGAGGATTTCTATCGAACTTTGAATGATGACTTGAAAAACAAAATTAGCCGGGGTTACGCGAAGTCGTTTGCATAGTTATTCGCGGTGGCTAGGGGTTTCGAGTCGTATTCGCGATCGAAGATGGGTGAACCTTCAAGTGAGAGAAGGGTTGTTTCGTATGGTACTCCAAGTAAGAGGACTAAGGGTCCGAGTGTGAGCACGGGTGGTACACGGACGGGTATATCGGATTCCAGTGCGTCTAGATGTTACAATTGTGGCGTGAGGGGTCACAAGTCTTGGGAATGTTCGGTTCCAAAGGGTGATGGCCCGGTGTGCTTCAATTGCCAAGAGAAAGGACTTCGTAAGTCGAAATGTCCCGAGTTAGCAGGGATGGGTGCGGCAAGGAGACGTTAAGGTACGTTTCGTTTTAATAAATATGTCCTTTGATTATTTATTTATGTGCCGATGCGTTCGGGTTGATAAATGCATTGTGTTGTGCATGTTATTGTTATTTGTGACGTTTTGAATGTCGGGCGAAGGGCGTAAGACTTGGTGCAACCAAGCATTCCTTAGTGTTGGGAAATGTTTCTACCAAGCCATGGGCATGGGCTTTGGTGTTCGGACGTTAGAGCATGTTCGCTCTCGTGTTGAAATTGATGAACCGTAAGGCCCGTCGGGTGAATGAAACCCTTGAGATAGAGTGTTTTGAATCTCGATGTATGATTGGTGAAGGAGTCTACGTGATGCGATGTTAGGTACCTCTTTGATGCCTACTCGCGTGGTGTTCGACTCCGATGGTGTTGCGGTTACATTGTACTTAGGGTACCGGAGAGAAACCCTCAGGTACATGGGTGACTAGGTCGAAATTTGACAAGCTATAGCAATTGGATGATTGCGAGAGTAACGTTTGTATACTTGTGGTAAACTCTTCATTTGAAGTGTTTAGGGATTGGTTAAAATCCTTCTTATGCTCAAGGTTTGGAGCAAAATGTGGTGATGGGTCGTGTGGACCCAATTGTTGGTAAAGTCTACCTTTGGTAGCTTTGTACGGTTGTACAAGATGCGGTTATGGAACGTAGTTCCAAGTGGGGGAGTTACACTCCTGCACGAGGAAGTTTTAGTGTGAGATTTTGGATGACGTTTTTAGTAGATCCGGAATTAGTGTCGGGACCTAGATTTGGTCGATTGTGGTAGAGTACAATTTCTGTTAAATTATACATATGATTTTGGAATTGAATTATCACCGAGGTGGTAATGTGGTAAATCTCGTTGAGAGATAATGGACGTGTTTGACGAGCAAGGTGATATCCCTCGGTTAAGGGATGTGTGTGTCGGATTCTCTTTTAGAGAATTGTTGTTTTGTACCTATGTGCGATATAGGCAGTTCTTGCTCGATCGTGATAGCGATGTTCGCGTGTGCGTATGATTCGTGTGCAGAATTCCAGGCGGTATGGAATGGTTATAAGTATGTGTGTAATGGGTGGGATTGTCGTGGTGTTTAAGACACCACTCATTGGTTTGATTGACATGTGAAATTGTCGCGGTGTTCAAGACACCACATTGTCATGGGGGTGAGTTAGTCGCGGTGTTTAAGACATCACCCGAAGGATTAGTGATTACGCGGTGTATGTACACTAATGGATGGTTAGTGTAATCCGTTAGGATTCACTATGGCGTAGCAGTGCGCGATGTTACGCTACTCGTTGTATGAGGCCACAAGAGCCTGTGTGATAGGAGTAGTGTTATATCGGCATGGTATAACATTATCGGGAAATACGAGTACCGGTGGGAAATGCGAGTACCGTTCCTGTGTTAAGATTTGGGAAGTGGATCACGTGTGGATGCGGATTCACGGTGACGCGTGTAGTTCGGTCATCTTATTGTGGAAGTGAGTCTCGTGTAGTTCGGATTCACAATGACTCGTGTGGATGCGGTCATTATGTTGAGGAAGTGAGTCTCGTGTAGTTCGGATTCACAATGACACGTGTGGATGCGGTCATTCTATTGTGATAGTGACTCTCGTGTAGTTCGGATTCACTAAGGCGCGTATAATTTGGCCAATCCCGATTGTTGTGCGGTGAAGGTAGTGGGTCGCGTGTGGTTGCGGATTCACTAAGGCGCGTGTAGTTTTCGACCAGCCTTCATGTTGTGTGATCTATTGGTTGTTTTATACGCCAATGGTGGGGTCGTAAGGACAACGTTGTGTGATCTGTTGGTTGTTTTATACGCCAATGGTGGGGTCGTAAGGACCATTTTAGTGTGAATAGTGATGCAATAGTCGTATTTTGCTCACGTGTTTGCGGTAGTTGCGTATTAGATGTGTTTGCGCACTACAAGGGATGTTAAGTGGTAAGTGTTATCCGTTAGATTTCACTTTTATTTGGTCTTCATTGGTTAGATGGTTGACTTTAGTTTGGGACGTGTTTACTTTTAGCATTGTACTTGGAATGGTATGCTAAAGGGTTGATATCTCGGTACGAGATTGGTGGAGTTTTTCCCGATATGAGGGATTGAGCAAGTTTTAGTGCTCGGATTTGTGGACTTGATAAATCGCGAATGACGATTTAGTTGTTAAGGGTAACTCTATGAGAAGAATTGCCTAGAGGAGTTGGAAGGATACTTGGAGGATTCGCGTATTCTAAGTGATCGTTATAGACTTCGGATGTCGCGTGTATTGCATGGCTCGGAATGCGTGCAAGTGCGTAATTAGTTAATGAATTAATCTTCAGGTTAATGAGGAATGTGTTGGAAGTCGGATTGGAATGATTGTTTGAGAACCATCGAGTGTAGGTTCGATTTGGTTAAGTGATTAGGATCACGAGGACGTGAACGAATCTAAGTGGGTGAGAGTTGTAACACCCCGTTTTCCCCGCATATGATATATAGGTGTGTCGAGTATGTACGACTATTGTATGAAGAATGCGAGACGTATTTGTGTGTTAAAGTTCATGTAAACGAGAAAAGTGATCAGACCAAGTTAAAGGTCGCGGCGCGGAGCAGTGGGTCGCGGCGCGACATTACAAATAAATCAGGATCAGGAGGCCTGGTAAGGAAGGCACCAGACCACGCCTTGGGTCGCGGCGCGACAGAAAATGCCGCGGCGCGGCATTCAGCTGATTTCAATTCCAGGAGGCATGTTAGGCAACCACCAGAATACGTTATAGGTCGCGGCGCGGCGATTAAGACCGCGGCGCGACATTCTGGGCGAGTTGGTACCAGTTTTGTGATTTTAAAAGATATTCAAGGGCGTTTTGGTCTTTTCGCGTATGAGGCAGGTTATAGCCTTAAATCTGGTCCATTCATTTCATTTATCTTTTTCTTTTCCATTTTCTTTCCCACTTTCCTCTCAAAACTTAAATACTCCAAATCTTTCCAGAGGGATTTTGGAAGGGAAGATTCGGGTTTTGATCGAAGGCGTAAGAGGCAACTTTGTTCTCCTTGTTCTTAGCTACAATTTGATACTAGCGGTAAGCTCTAACTCCGAATTTCATTTTCGTGTTCATCATCTAAATTTAGGACCTTTTGATTGTATGTTCATACATGGAACCCCACTAGTTGTTAATGGAAGATAATAACTAGGATTCGGGTTTATTGTTGATGTTGGCGGGTTTTGGGTTTGGTGTGCAAGTTTATGCTTGTAAGACTTTTAAATTGAGTGTAATCACTATGATTTTATGGAAGTGTTGGAACTCATTTGGGTGTGTTTGGTTGACTAATTTTGAAATGGGTCAAAATTAGGGTTTTGGTGTCAAATTGGGCAAGACAAGTGTTTAACACTTGTGTTCGGGTTTAATTGGCTTATTAGGACCATTGTCACTTGTGTTAGTGATTATTGGTTAGTTTGGGCGCGGTTTGTGCTTGGAGGTGCAATTGGTTCGAGATTGCACTAGTTGTCAATTTGGGTGGTTTGTAAATCCTCCCTAATTGTGTTGTTTGTTATGTGATATTGGAACAGGTACATTCCATCGGCGAGTTGCGAATTATTCGGTAGCATTCTTCAAGGCGACAAGGTGAGTGTTAATATCCTATGTGCATATGTATGTGTAGGATGGGTGCGGGTCGGGTGAAGTGGTTCTCGGTTATAGAGCTCACTTCACATATAGGTGGATTTTGATGGACTTGCGTATAGGACCAATTGGCACGGTTGTGCGTTTTGGTTGACCACCTTTGGCGAGGTGCACACTTTGTATGTACGATATCACATATGCTTGTGATGTGGATTATACAACCGCAATGGCGAAGGGTTGGTAGTGAGTTGTGATTGGAGAAGTGGATCACGTGTGGATGTAGATTCACGATGATGCTTGTAGTTTCGATCGTCTTATTGAGAAAGTGAGTCTCGTGTAGTTCAGATTCACGATGACTCGTGTAGTTCGGTCATCTTATTGAGGTAGTGATCTTGTGTGGTTGCGGATTCACTAAGGCTCGTGTAGTTCGGCCAACCTCGATGTTGTTGTGGTATTGAAGATAGTAATCTCGTGTGGATGCAGATTTACTAAGGCACGTGTAGTTCGGCCAATCTTCATTTTGGTAATTGGTAGTCGGTTTTGGTATTGGGTTAAGGGGTTAACCTTGGACACTTATATATTGTTTTATATATTGTCGTATTGTTGTGATGTAGCTAACCCTCTGGGTGTAGCTTATTGGTGTTGTTCACATCGTCGTTGGTGAACTTATATTTGTTATATCTTTAGCTTGTTGCTTAGTGATCGTATGGTATGCATAGCTTAGCTTGCCTTTATGCATGGATGCTCCGGTATGCGTTATTTGATTATTATTGTGTGGTGTGTCCATTTTATGCATATATATGTATGCAGTATATTCTCACTCACTAAGCGTTAGCTTACCCTCTCGTTGTTTACATTTTTATAGATTTGCATGGATGCGGTGGCTCGGGTAAGCATGGGGACTAGTGGACTCGCGTAGTTGCTTTAGAAGATCGTGCTTTTGTATTGATTAGGATTGGGTAGCGTATCCCCAATCACCATGCTCGGTTTGTTGGGCATTAAAATAGTCGGGTCGTGTTTGCCCATTCGGATATTTAAACTATGTATTAAATGTTTTAAAAGTTTATTGAACTTGTTATTTGTGTTAAAGATGTTTTGGAAACATAAATGGGACCTAAATATTAATGTAATTAAGAAAAAATTTACGAGCCGGTTTAAATACGGGACGGGTTGTTTCACAAACAAAGTTAATCATTCTAATTTAACTTTTAAAATCAACTAAACACATGTTCTATATCTATATAATATGCTAACTTAATGATTTAAAACCTGGAAACACGAAGAACACTGTAAAACCGGACATACGCCGTCGTAGTGAAACCAGGGGCTGTTTTGGGTTAGATAATTAAAACCTATGATAAACTTTGATTTAAAAGTTGTTCTTCTGGAAAAATTATTTTTCTTATGAACATGAAACTATATCCAAAAATCATGGTTAAACTCAAAGTGGAAGTATGTTTTTCAAAATGGTCATCAAGACATCGTTCTTTCGACTGAAATGACTACCTCTTACAAAAATGACTTGTAACTTATATTTCCGACTATAAAATTATACTTTTTCTATTTAGATTCATAAATTTCAGTTCAATATGAAACCATAGCAATTTGATTCACTCAAAACGGATTTAAAACGAAGAAGTTATGGGTAAAACAAAATTGGTTAAAAATGGTTAATTTGACTACGGGATGAATTGACAAAAATCTATACTAACCATATCCTAACTAACTTATATTGTATTATACATGTATTCTAACATATATTATGTAATCTTGATAGACCATAGACACATATACTATGTTTTGACATATCATATCGACGTCATCTATATATATTATTTGGAACAACCATATACACTTTATATGCGGTAATGTTCGAGTTAGCTATACAGGGTTGATGTTGATTCCAAAATAATATATATACTTTGAGTTGTGATCGAGTATGAGACTTGTATACACTGGGTCGTGGATTGATTCGAGATAATATATATTGATTTATTTCTGTATTACTAACTGTGGACAACTAATTATGGACTACGAACGTTGGACTGTTAACTTAACAAACTTAAATCGTTAAAACATAATAAAACATATTGTGAATATATTTCGATCATACTTTGATATATATGTATATATTTATTATAGGTTCGTGAATCGACCAGTGGCCAAGTGTTATTTTTCAACGAAGGGATAATCTGTGAAAGTGAGTTATAGTCCCATTTTTACTATCGAATATTTTTGAGATGAGAATACATGCAGTTTTATAAATGATTTACAAAAGAGACACAAGTACTTGAAAATCACATTCTATGATTGAATTATCTTATTGAATATCACCCTTTTGCTTGGTAACCTAAGAATTAGTGAACGCCACTAATTGACGTGAATCCTGAAAATAGATCTATGGGCTTAACGAACCCCATCCAGGTTATGGATGCTTTAGTACTTCGATTTTTATATACAGATGAGTGTACATGTATATTTGGGGATATTCTATATGCATTTGTTAATGTCGATTACCAGGTGTTCTTCATATGAATGATTTTTATACAGATGAGTGTTCCTGTATTATATTTTTTTGCAGATGAGTGTTCCTGCAGTTAATTATGAAAAATGAAATCTTGTGGTCTATTAATATAATTTGACATATAGGTTAAACCTATAACTCACCAACATTTTTGTTGACGTTTAAAGCATGTTTATTCTCAGGTGATTATTAAGAGCTTCCGCTGTTGCATGCTAAATAAAGACAGGATTGGAGTCTGCATGCTTGTACAATATTGTGTAAAAACTGCATTCGAAGACTTAAGTTGTTGTGTAATATTATTGTAACCTATTATGTAATGGTCGTGTGAAAACGCTACATATTTTATTATCATTATTTGATAATGTTCGTAATATTTTAAACCTTTATCACAAATATAAAGGTTATGGTTTGTTTCAAAAATCGGATGCAGTCTTTGAAAAACGTCTCATATAGAGGCCAAAACCTCGCAACGAAATCAATTAATATGAAACGTTTATAATTATTATGAACGGGACATTTCAGTTGGTATTCGAGCGTTGGTCTTAGAGAACCAGAAATTGCATTAGTGTGTCTTATCGAGTTTGTTAGGATGCATTAGTGAGTTTGGACTTCGACCGTCTTTTCTTTAAAAACGATTGCTTAACACTTTTGTTGGAAACTACAAATTGGTAACATGTAAATATTATGTGATATATTAATCTCTTAACGTGTTTGATATTGTGTGATAGATGTCTACCTCTAGTACAAATCCCATCGACTCACCGAATAATAATGAAGATTCAAATATATATTGGGAAGATTCACAAATTCCCGAAGAGGAACCGGAAGAAGAGGAACCGGAAGAAGAGGAACCGGAAGAAGAAGAGGTTCCGGAAGAGGAAATATTAGGAATCACAGAAAAACAGATAAATAAAAGAAAATTCTCAACCAATGGACCAAAGTTAAAAATGGTCAATGGTGTTTCCGTCGAGGAAGCAAAATATTAGGAAAATTACCAATTTTCTGATGAATCGGATCCCGATGAGGATTCCGATGATGTTATAGAAATTACCCCGACCCAATTTGAAAAAGCAAAAGAAAACAATAAGGGAAAAGGCATCAAAATAGAAAAATCTAATTCCAACCCCGATGAACTTTATGTTAACATGAAATATCCCGATGGGAAATACCGTCAACACCCGTATTTCTTAAGTTTTAACTATAACCCGGAGACATCTAAGCCCCCAAGTTTTTCTAAACCATTCGTGAAAACAACGGCTCGTATTAGAGGAACACCATATATTCCTAGGAAATTAGTGAAACGAACCAAGTCCGAAGAGGAAGAAACAAGTGAGTCGGAATGAAGAGTAGTAATCATGTTGTGTAATATATGTATTGTAGTGTGCTTGTACTTCGATGATATATGTAAAAATTTCTTGTATTGTTTGTTAATTATCTTTTACAAATCTAATCATTGTCTATTTTACAGTATAAAACACACAATGGACGTTAAGGATAGACAACCAAAAATTTTAGAAGACCTACCAGGGAATATGATTGATGAAATCTTGTCTAGAGTCGGTCAGAATTATCGGCACAATTATTTACGGTGAAATTAGTTTGTCGAACATTTGAAATACGTTCCAAGCATGCCTTAGTTTATAAAAGGCTTTCCTTTGAAAGATGTGGTATATCACATTGGGGAGACTTTAAGTTACGCCATGTTTTCTTTAAGGCATTAAATGTGGGAAACCCAGATGCAATGTTAGGCTACGGGTTGAGAACCTATTTTGACTCCACATATCCCAACATAGGGCTTCGTTCTTTAGAAAGAGCTTCAAACATGCAACATAAAGAAGCATGTTATGTTTACGGGTTAGTGATGTTCGCTTCTCACCAAATTGAGAAAAAGAACATCGGATTGCAACTGTTAAATAAAACATTCCCACAAGTGACGGATTCAGTAGTTGGGGTGAGAAATAAGGTTTTTAGATTGTTACGGGGATGTTGGGCATTACGTAACCCTCGTCCTTTTGACGACGTTACAACATGCTGTCTTGCCAACGACCACAACTGTTATTTTCCACAAGACCAAGTATGGAAAATAATACTAGTAAAACCCGAATGCATGACTTGTTTATGGACTAATAAATTACGTGTCTTTATTACCTTTATTGGACGACTTGCATATTAACTAGAATTGTCATCGCAACTGCCTTGTATCAAAGTTATTGTGTGCTATACTTCATGCTATATGTAAAATAGCGATATTGCAAATTTGTAAAAATTGTATAAAATTTTGAACGCGAAATATTATTGTATTTAGTTTTTCATATAGAATCGTAGTAGTTGAGTTGTATAGTAGCTACTAAGTATGAACTTAACGGGTAGGTACTATCCGAATTAAAACTATAAAACGCTAATATGAAGAAAAAGCTTTTATAAATAAGTTCATATTATGCTACGAAATACTATTGACTACTCTTAAATTCTATATGATTAACTCAATTCTTTTGGCTATTTTTGAAGAAAATGGCACCGACAACTCGTCAGAACTTGAACATGAGTGAGGAAGACTTATGTTTTTTCCTTGCTGCGAACATAGCCGCAGTACAGGCCGCAATGCAAAATAACAACAATAACTCTGGCTCTAGCAGTGGAACTAATTCCACAAAAAATCGTGTAGGATGCTCCTACAAAGAATTCACTGCTTGTAAACCTCTGGAATTCGATGGAACCAAGGGTCCAATCAGATTAAAATGGTGGACCGAGAAGGTCGAATCGGTGTTTGCCATAAGTAAATGCACTGAAGAAGACAAAGTAAAGTACGCTACGCATACCTTCACAGGTACTGCGTTAACATGGTCGAACACCTATCTCGAGCAGGTGGGACAAGATGCTGCTTACACACTACCGTGGTCAGCATTCAAGCACTTGATGAACGAACAGTACCATCCCAGAAACGAGGTCAATAAGCTCAAAGTAGAGCTTAGAAGATTACGAACGCAAGGTTTCGACATTACCACGTACGAACGACGATTCACAGAGTTGTGCCTATTGTGTCCAAGAGCATTCGAAGATGAAGAAGAGAAGATCGACGCATTTGTAAAAGGGTTACCAGAAAGGATTCAAGAAGATGTGAGTTCACACGAGCCCGCCTCCATACAAAAGGCAAGTCGAATGGCTCACAAACTCATAAATCAGATTGAGGGAAGGATTAAAGAACAGGAGGCCAAAGAAGCAAACACGAAACAAGTCAAGAGAAAGTGGGAAGAAAACAGTGACAAAAGTCACCAACACAACAACAGTAACAATCACCTCAACAATCATCACAACAATAATCACAAATTCAATTGCACCATTTATCGCAACAACAAACGCCCCAACAACAACAATAACCACTACAACAACCGTCCCAACAACAATTTTAACCGCAACAACAACCCCAACAATAACAACAACAACAACAACAACAACAACAACAACAACAAGAGGCAGAAAAATCGATGCCTAAGGTGTGAGAAATATCATTCGGATGAATTTTGTAGGGAGTTATGCACCAAATGCAACAGAACGGGTCACAATGCTACAAAGTGTGAAGTCTACGGATCAGCAGATAACAGAAATAAAGGAACGTATAACGCCGGAACAAGTATTGCCAATGTTACATGTTTCGGATGCGGGAAGAAGGGTCATTACAGAAATACGTGTCCAAACCCGGGGAATAATAATGGTCAAGGCCAAGGAAGAGTCTTCAACATAAATGCAGTTGAAGCACAGGAAGACCCGGAGCTTGTTACGGGTACGTTCCTTATTGATGAAAAACCTACTTATGTTTTATTTGATTCGGGTGCGGATAGAAGCTATATGAGTAGAGATTTTTGTGCTAAATTAAGTTGTCCATTGATGCCTTTGGATAATAAATTTTTACTCGAATTAGCAAACGGTAAATTAATTACAGCAGATAAAATATGTCAGAACAGAGAAAGTAAACTGGTTAGCGAAACATTTAAGATTGATTTTATACCAGTAGAGTTAGGGAGTTTGGATGTGATAATTGTCATGGACTGGTTGAAAGAGGTGAAAGCAGAAATCGTTTGTTACAAAAATGCAATTCGCATTATGCGCGAAAAGAGAAAACCCTTAATGGTGTACGGAGAAAAGAGCAACGCGAAGCTAAATCTCATTAGTAATTTCAAGGCACAAAAGCTAATAAGAAAAGGTTGCTATGCCATTCTAGCACACATTGAAAAAGTCAAACCCGAAGAAAAGAACATCAATGATGTTCCCGTCGCAAAAGAATTTTCCGATGTATTTCTGAAATAATTACCAGGACTACCTCCACACCGATCTGTTAAATTCCAAATAGATCTTGTATCAGGAGCTGCACCAATAGTTCGTGCTCCTTACAGACTCGCACCTAGTGAAATGAAGGAATTACAAAGTCAATTACAAGAACATTAAGAGCGTGGTTTCATTTGACCAAGTACATCACCATGGGGAGCTCCGGTGTTGTTTGTCAAAAAGAAGGATGGTACATTCAGGTTATGCATTAACTACCTAGAGCTGAACAAACTTACCATCAAGAACCGTTATCCAATACCGAGAATTGACGACTTATTTGATCAACAACAAGGTTCATCGGTTTATTCGAAGATTGATTTACGTTCCGGGTATCATCAAATGCGGGTGAAGGAGGATGATATTCCGAAGACTACTTTTAGAATTTGTTACGGTCATTATGAGTGTATGGTTATGCCGTTTGGATTGACTAATGCACCAGCTGTGTTCATGGATGTAACGACCTGACTTTTTCGACTTGCTTTTTTGCTTTGTGTTTTCACGAAACTGCGTATTTGTGCGAACTGAGCTATATTATACTCTGGGAACTCCCTACATGTTGACTACTTTCATTTATATGTTAAAGCATATCATTAAGTACGTAGGATACTTAACTTAATCCTCGGAAGCCTTTATGACCGTTAGTGTCACTTGACGTTTTTAACGAACTGCGTACTGCGTACACGTTTAACTTTTGTCGTAATCGGAATATTATCACTATGAAATACTAATTGTTATTTTATAATAATAATTACTTGGGTTTTTGGATGCTTAATTACGCTTAGTAATTTACTAGAGCACACTAGTTAGTCTTGTTGGACTTTCTACCTTGTTGGACCTTAGCCCACCCTACACTAGTTAGTGGACTATTTAATTAGCCCAATTATAAGTAACTAGTGACCCATTAATAAATAAGACAAATGCCCATTTATTAGAGGGAACATGCTAGCATTTTTGTCAAGTATTATCATTAATGTTGCATGAGATCCTAACACAAGCACCAACTTTAGACAACCATTAACCAAAAAGCAAAAAGGTGTCCCCCTTCGAAACCCATGGCCTAACCACCACCACCCTCACCTCACCTCCTATAAATACTAAGCCATTTCCTCACCATTCACACTTGATTTCCATTCACAATTTACACACACTTGTTCATTTATTTTCTCTCTAGTCTAAAGCTTGTAAGTATTTTGAATTTCTTTTCTTCTTCTCTTTCTCATCATCACGAGTTCATCATCATCATTAGAAGATCAAGCTTTTTAGCTTTTGATCTTGATTACATCTTGTAGATTCAAACATGGATTTGAATCCTTAAAGAACATGGAAGATTCAAGCTTTCTAGCTTTGAATCTTCACCTACTTTGTAGATCTAAATCTTTTAGCTTTAATCTTGTTATTTTGTTATAAAGATTCAAACTTGTGTTTGTAATCTTCATGTATCTTAAAGATCCAAGCTTTATGCTTCAAGATCTTCAAGAACACTAAAGATCCAAGCTTTTTAGCTTAGGGTCTCATTATTATGTTAAAGATCTTAGCTTTTTAGCTTATGGTCTCATTACTTTCATTATTTTGTTAAAGATCTTAGCTTTATAGCTTATGGTCTCATTAATCTTGTAAAGATTCAAGCTTTCTAGCTTTGTAATCTTATAACTTGTGTGAAAAGGATCCAAGCTCTCTAGCCTAGGGTTCCATCACTTTATTTGATTTAGATTATGTTCATACTTGTTTGATTGAAGTAAAGTTTGTAGCTTTAGTTGTAAATAGAACTTATAATTGTGTTAAGACTAAGGATATGATGTAACCGTGGTTAATCATCCATCTAAGACTCTTAAATGAGTTGTGTTCTTACTTGGTCTTAACATATTGTGTGTTGATGGTAGAATCTTGGTCAAGGTGATGCTAACCCATCAATGAGTTGTACACTTGAAGCTTACAAGCATCAAGGATGAGAACCGTGATGAGCATCAAGCACCAAGAACCCCACCGGAGCATTTGGTTACTGTTTTTCGGGATCTGATCGGATTCCTGGACTTGTGGAAAATTGATTTTCAGTTAGTTCGTTTTGATTAGATGACTTTTCATTTAGGCCTCGACTTAATCCGACATACGGTTTAGGATTTATAGCCCTCCGAAAGTCACTACACCGTTGTAACGTTGTGCTGAAATTTTTGACCTACTCTCACTTAAACCGTCGCCATGTTCAAACGAACACGAGTTAGGTTCTGAAAATTGGTTAGCGGTTATAGGACTCATATACTGAGCCATAGCCACTGACTACGCATCTTTTAGTTTTGTATAGAGATCGTAGCAGCTGACCGAATTCAGCCTATTGTTTCGATCTCTATTCTTGTCAAACTTACTTAGCTTTTATGATGATGAATGATGATGATGATGACACTTAAACTTAATTTATTCACTCTTAAACTTATTGGGATAACATACTGACCTAGTGACCTTTGACTTAGGTTGACGACCTTTCGGACCGACTTACTACCTGCATACGTTTCATATCGACTTTTACTTCTTATTCACTGTGAGTTATAGCTTCCCTTTTTACTCATACTATTTTTGGGATTGAGAATACATGCGCTTTTTATGTTTTACTTACTTGACGCGAGTACTTAAACTTTACATATGTGTGGGTTATATAACGGCATAAACATTCCCCTTAGCACGGTAACGTTTAATCATTCGTTTTGAACCGGTGAACGCGAGTATTAGATATGGATCCATAGGGGTTGACATCCCCACTCGGGCTAGTCGCGCTAGCATTTAATGGGTGTTTAATACTTCGATGACATACGCACTCGCCAAGTGTACTTTTAGGGGGTATTATTATTACGTGAAGTTAGTTATCGGGTGTCCACGGATAAGCATATACTTTTCAAACTGTTTTGAATACGATAACTCGTGGTCTACATTACTTTACTGATTACAAACTATAGCTCACCAACATTCATGTTGACTTTTAAGCGTGTATTTCTCAGGTGCTTAGACGATGATTGATTCCGCTGTTAGACTTGCTATCTTGGTGTTTTAGACTTGCTGTTATGGACCTGCTGTGTTAGATTTCCGCTGCATTACTTAGAGATGTCTCAATCATTGAACTTTTATCTTGCATTCGTAACTTATGTTATTTTCAAATAATGACTTTGTAACGACCTTTGTGTCACGTTATCTTTTGTAAACGCTATCTTTTTATGAATACAAACTGGTTTTCAAACAACATGTAGTACTTGACCGTGTAAAGATCCTGTTGTTGACAAATCGTACACGATGGTTTTGTACGGGGCGTCACATTTGGTATCAGAGCATCAGTTATAGGGAATATGGTTGCATTTTTGAGTCTTGACCGAGCTGTGTAGGATTCGCTAATAAGACTAATCTACAACTTGCTTGTTTAACTGTTTCTGCGGGACTTACTGCATGCTACTGCTTACTTTTACTACTATGTGTACTTGCTGTATGCTACTGCTTATTCTCGCTACTGCATGCTACTATCTATTTTCGATTGCATGATACTTTTGTAGGATTTTGTTAATATTGCCATGATATGTACTGCTAGGATGTTGTAGTGCCTAATTACGTGCTTGTTATATGTCTTACTGACATGGAAAAAGTTATTTTTCCTTGTTCAGATGTCAGACATGCTGCCCATGACCTTTGACTTCGAGAGTGACTCAGAGACGACTGTTGCCTCGTGATAATGCTAAAAACGAACATATATTTCATAGCATTATCCCTCAAGAAAGACAAGCTTTTAGTTGCAATTGTTCTATTTACAAGTAATATTCGTTTAAATAATAAAAGGTGAAGACAAAAGACAGATTTGACGAATTGAAGACGCAAACGACCAAAAAGCTCAAAAGTACAAAATACAATCAAAGTGATTCCAATTATTGATGAGAAACATCTCAAAATTACAAGAGTACAAGACGGGAAGCGCAAAGTACAAGATATTAAATTGTACGCAAGGACGTTCGAAAAATCGGAACCGGGACCAAAGTCAACTCTCAACGCTCGACGCAACGGACTAAAAATTATGAGTTAACTATGCACAAGAATATAATATAATATTTAAATAATTATATAAATTATTTATATATTATATTATATATTATAAACGTCGGCAAACAAGAAAACAAAGGAGTGTGAGCTGATACCTACCACCATGCGATCGCATGGCCTGTAGGCTTATTTTCCATGCGATCGCATGGCCCTGAAATTCAGGCCACATGCTATAAATTCGCGTGTTTGGCTCAGTTTTCAATATATATCCATCTCTCTATCTCACTCGACAAACCGGTCATTAAAGGGTAAAAACCCCCTTTTATAATAATAATACTACTTATATATATTTTTGTATTTTTACAATTATAAGTTAAAAATATAGCGTTAAGCTTGTTTAAAAGATCCCTGTGGAACGAACCGGAATTACTAAAAACTACACTACTGTACGATTAGGTACACTGTCTATAAGTGTTGTAGCAAGGTTTAGGTATATCCATTCTATAAATAAATAAATATATTGTGTAAAATTGTATCGTATTTAATAGTATTTCCTTGTAAAAATTATAACTATTTTATACACCACCTCACACACATCAAGTATTTTTGGTGCCGCTGCTGGGGAAATCTAAAACGCCGAAAGCGCAACGCTAAATATATAAAAAAAAAATTATTATAAAAGTTTTTATTAAGTTCTTTTTATAAAAATATAAGTGTTTTTTAAAAAAAATAATAAAAATATAAAAATACAAAAAGAAAGAAAAATACATTTATATTTTTAAGAGTTTATAAAGTGAATAAGTATTTTTATTTTAGTTTTTAAAATTAAATTTTTATTTAAGTTATATTTATATTTTATATATATTGTAAAACAGAAAATAAAAAAATAAAAAAAATAATAATAAAAACACTCGAGGCCCTACACTGTAGCAGCCCAGCATTTGGCCCGAATCCGCAGCTCATGCGACCGCATGAAAAATCAACTAACACCTCATGCGATCGCATGAGGTGATTTGACTGGTCTGAAACCCCAGCCGACCAGTTTAGGGTTTTAATTAGTTTATAATTATTATTATTATTATAACCCTAATTAGGGTTTAGTTATTTAATTATTTAGTTTAGTTTTTATTTAATTTGTTTTATTTAGTTTATTTTAGTTTTATAAATTATAAAATTAATAGTTTTATAAAATAAATAATATAAAAATAATATTTTTATAAAATTGTACTTTTTACAACTTTAAGTTTATTTTTTTATATTTTGTATCTTTTTATTCGTTTTAGCGTAATATTTGTATTTTTCGTTCGTATTTAGTTTTAAGATATAGTATTTGCCATAGTTATTTTTATTTCTAGATTTTTAGGCTTTGCCGTAAAATTCCTTAAGTGCTTTTTCTTTAGACTAAGATTTAAGTGCTTTAAAATTTTGCGACGCCGTTTTTTTTAATTATATTTTAGTACCTTATTAAGTTATTGCCATTTGGGATATAGTTTTTCTTTTAAGCTTTAATATTTTTAGACGCAACTTTTAATTCTTAGTTTTTAGTTCCTTTTTAAGTTTCGACGCACTACTTTCTTATTTTTATTTTTCGACGCCTATTATTTTTCGACCTTTTATTTTTCAACATTTTTCGACGCGTTCTTTTTCTTTCTTATTTCTCGACACTCTAGTTTTTAAGACATAGAATTTTCTATTTCTTCTCTAAATTTCTTTAAATTTCAACGAAAAATTATTTTAAGTGGTTAAGTTGATAGACATCCATTTTCTGGTTCGTAGTAATAGTTGGATTTGTACGTGGACCGAGTTATTGGAGCCTAACAGTACTCAATTATATTGAGACCAAACGAATCCTGCCCCTCTGCTGCATCTTTTGGCTATTCGAAACGTGGGCAAAATCAGAAAAGTCTATTAATTTGATAACTTATATAATTTTTCTTATTTTTATAACTAATAGGATATTCAGTGAATGCACCGAGCAAAACGTTCACCACCTTTTGTATGTTCACCAACTGTAACTCGATCAAGACATCTAGCAAATATTGTCGCTGTTGATTTTTCTTTAGAAATGTCATCCAGTCGACCAAGTACTCCAATTCAAATTTTCGATAAATCCATTTTTTGAACCCGACCTCACAATTAAGAATCTGGAGAATATTCAGGGACAATTCAGAGATCCTGAACCATTAATCTTTCCTCCGGAACCACCAATCATTCAAACGGAGATTGTCGAGGAACAACCCATTAAATCAGAATCCTATAGTGATTCAGATTCAACAAATTCAATCATGGGGAATCTGGAACCTCTAAGTATGGAAGACCGAATGAGAGCTAAACGCACTGGCCAAGGTCACGCAATTACTCAACCTGACATTAATGCGCCAGATTATGAAATCAAAGGACAAATCCTACACATGGTGACAAATCAATGCCAATTTAGTGGTGCGCCGAAGGAAGATCCAAATGAACATCTTCGTACCTTTAATAGGATCTGCACACTATTTAAAATCCGAGAAGTGGAGGATGAACAGATATATCTCATGTTATTTCCCTGGACTTTAAAGGGAGAAGCCAAAGATTGGTTAGAATCGTTACCTGAAGGGGCGATTGATACATGGGATGTTTTAGTTGAAAATTTTCTTAAATAATTCTTTCCGGCATCTAAAGCCGTGAGACTTCAAGGAGAAATTGTTACGTTCACAAAAAAGCCAAATGAAACTTTATATGAAGCTTGGACAAGATTTGGAAAGTTATTAAGAGAATGTCCGCAACATGGTTTAGACACTTGTCAAATAGTACAAATATTCTACCAAGGATGCGACATCACTACAAGGAAAGACATCGATATAGCAGCCGGTGGTTCCATTATGAAGAAAACAGCAACTGACGCTTACAAAATTATTGACAACACTGCTTCCCACTCACATGAGTGGCACCAAGAAAAAGATATCGTTAGATCATCTAAAGCAGCTAGAGCCGATTCTAGCCATGACTTAGATTCCATTTCCGCAAAGATAGATACTGTCGAGAGACGAATGGAAAAGATGACTAAAGATATTCACTCAATAAGAAATAGTTGTGAGCAGTGTGGAGGACCACATTTAACAAAAGATTGTCTCAGTATTGAACTAACAATGGAACAAAGAGAGAATGTTTCATACATAAACCAAAGGCCTGGAAATAATTATCATAATAATTATCAACCGCCAAGACCAATCTACAATCAAAACTAGAATTATAACCGAAATGTTCCTTACAACAACCAACAAGGTCCTAGCAATCAACAAGTATCCAATAATACTTACAATCAGCAAAGACCTATTTTTCAAAACAAACCACCACAAACCGATGATAAAAAGCTAAATTTAGAAGATATGATGTCAAAGCTAGTTGAATCTCAAACGCAATTTTTCACATCTCAGAAACAAACCAATGAACAAAATGCTCAAGCATTTAGAAATCAACAAGCTTCTATTCAAAATTTGGAACAAGAAGTAAGTAACCTAGCAAGGTTGATAGGTGAAAGAAAACCGGGAAGTTTACCTAGCGATACTAATGCTAACCCCCGGAATGAAACAGCTAAAGCCATTACCACAAGAAGTGGTATGACACTTAACCCACCTGAAATACCTGTAATTTCTAATGAAGCTATTCCTACTCCACAAGAACTACAATCTGATCAAGATAAGGAAAAAGAACCGGTAGTTGAAAAGGTTAATGAAGATAACACAGTTAAGGCTTAGTTAAACCATACCAACCACCACTTCCTTACCCGAGTAAAATGAGAAAAGAGAGACTTGAAGCCGAGCAATCCAAATTTTTGGATATGTTTAAACAAATAAATGTAAATCATCCTTTCATTGATGTGATTTCAGGAATGCCTAGATATGCTTAATTTTTGAAAGATTCACAAATAGAAAGAAAATGGAAGAACTCTCGGTTGTTACTATGAATGCTAATTGTTCTGCAGTGCTGTTGAATAAGATACCAGAAAAACTATCAGATCCAGGAAGTTTCACAATTCCATGTTTTCTGGGTAGTCTTGATTCAATAGAAGCATTGGCAGACTTAGGTGCTAGTATAAATTTAATGCCGTATTCACTATACGCTAAACTAGACCTTGGAGAATTGAAACCAACACGAATAAGCATACAACTAGCCGATCGATCAGTAAAATATCCTAGAGGGATAATGGAGAACATGCTAACTAAAGTTGGTACTTTAGTATTTCCAGTAGATTTTGTTATTCTAGACATGGAAGAAGATTCTCGAGTTCCTCTCATATTAGGAAGACCATTCTTAAACACGGCTAAAGCAATAATAGACGTGTTCGGTAAGAAACTGACACTAAGTATAGAGGACGAGAGTGTTACTTTTTCTGTTGATAGAGCCATGCAACAACCACAATCTGCAGATGATACATGTTATTATATTCAAACTATAGATTCACATGCAGAATTATTAGAAGAATTTCCAGAATTACAAGGAACGGGAGAATTTTCTTTAGGAGAAGGAACTGAACCAATTGATGAAACTGAAATGTTAGCTACACTTATGGCTAATGGATATGAACCAACAACAGAAGAAATTCAAATGCTAAAAGAAGAATACTGATATCGATATAAATCATCGATAGAAGAACCACCAACATTAGAGTTAAAGCCACTTCCAAACCATTTGAAATATGCTTATTTACATGGTGAATCTGAATTACCTGTAATAATATCATCTTCTCTTACTGAAAATGAAAAATCTCAACTAATTTCTGTGTTAAAAGCTCATAAACCAGCTATTGCATGGAAGATTCATGATATTAAAGGAATAAGTCCTTCGTATTGCACACATAAAATCCTTATGGAAGAAGGTCATAAAACGTATGTGCAACGCCAACGAAGACTAAATCCTAAAATGCAAGATGTTGTTAAGAAAGAAATTATTAAACGGCTTGATGCAGGTTTAATTTATCCAATTTCTAATAGTCCATGGGTAAGCCCAGTTCAATGCGTACCTAAGAAGGGTGGCTTGACTGTCATCACAAATGAAAAAAATGAGCTTATTCCTACTAGGACTGTAACAGGATGGCAGGATGGCGTGTATGTATTGATTATAGAAAATTAAATGATGCCACCAGAAAAGATCACTTTCCCTTACCTTTTATTGATCAACTGTTGGAAATATAAGCCGAAAATAGTTACTATTGTTTTCTTGATGGTTTTTCTGGATATTTTCAAATTCCAATAGCACCCGAAGACCAAGAGAAAACCACTTTCACGTGCCCTTATGGTACTTTTGCTTATAAACGCATGACATTTGGACTTTGCAACGCCCCTGCAACCTTTCAAAGGTGCATGATGGCGATTTTTCACGACATGATAGAAGAATGCATGAAAGTTTTCATGGATGACTTTTCAGTCTTCGGTGATACATTTGAATCATGTCTAGTTAATCTTGAATGAATGCTTATTAGATGCGAACAATCAAATCTAGTACTTAATTGGGAGAAATGACATTTCATGGTTAAAGAAGGCATCGTTCTTGGTCATAAAATTTTAAAGGAAGGAATTGAAGTGGATAGAGCTAAAGTAGATGTAATTGCTAAACTTTCACATCCCACCAATGTTAGAGGAGTTAGGAGTTTTCTAAGGCATGCCGGTTTTTACCGACGTTTCATAAAAGATTTTTCTAAAATTGCCACTCCTATGAATAAACTCCTAGAAAAGGATGCTCCATTCATCTTTTCAGATGAATGCATAAAATCTTTTAATATTCTCAAAGAGAAACTCACTAATGCACCGATCATGATAACTCCAAATTGGAATCTACCGTTTGAACTAATGTGCGATGCAAGTGATTTTGCAATGGGAGCCGTTTTAGGTCAAAGGATTGAAAAATGATTTCAACCTATTTATTATGCTAGTAAGACGTTACAAGGAGCACAAATGAATTACACAACTACTGAAAAAGAACTCCTTGCTATTGTCTTTGCTTTTGACAAATTTCGTTCATATCTCGTTCTAGCTAAAACAGTGGTCTATACCGACCATTCTG
Organism: Rutidosis leptorrhynchoides; assembly: GCF_046630445.1. Taxonomy (NCBI): domain Eukaryota; kingdom Viridiplantae; phylum Streptophyta; class Magnoliopsida; order Asterales; family Asteraceae; genus Rutidosis; species Rutidosis leptorrhynchoides. The sequence continues at coordinate 176,259,340 of NC_092333.1, forward strand.
CTCTTAGATACCTATTTTCGAAATAAGATGCTAAACCACGATTAATCAGTTGGATCTTACTCTTACAAGAGTTCGATATTGAAATCCGAGACAAAAAGGGAGCCGAAAATCTCGCCGCCGATCATCTTTCTCGTCTTCAAAATCCTGAATTAGAAGTTCTAAATGAATCGGCAATACAAGACAACTTTCCTGATGAATATCTATTGAAGATAGATTATAATGAAATTCCATGGTTTGCAGACTATGCAAACTACTTATTATGTGGATTCCTTGAAAAAGATTTGTCGTACCAAAAACGAAAGAAATTCTTCAGTGATATAAAACACTATTTTTGGGAAGATCCACATTTGTTTAAAAGTTATCCCGATGGAATAATACGCCGATGTGTATTCGGAGAAGAAGCTAGTCAAATATTAAACCAATGTCACACAGGACCAACAGGAGGGCATTATGGGCCTCAACTCACAGCAAGAAAAGTTTATGATGCTGGATTTTATTGGCCTACAATTTTCAAAGACGCACACCTTCTTTGCAAATCCTGTGATGCTTGTCAAAGGGCCGGAAAAATAAGTCAACGTGATGAAATGCCACAAAATATCATTCAAGTATGTGAAGTATTTGACATTTGGGGTATTGACTTTATGGGTCCATTTCCAAAATCTCATAATAATCTATACATTCTCGTTGCCATTGATTATGTATCTAAATGGGCGGAAGCACAAGCTCTCCCGACTAACGATGCACGAGTTGTAGTCAACTTTTTAAAACGTCTTTTTACTAGGTTTGGAACACCGAAATCTTTAATAAGTGATCGGGGTACTCATTTTTGTAATAATCAACTTGAGAAAGTTCTTAAAAGATATGGAGTAACTCATAAAATCTCCACTGCTTATCATCCACAAACAAGTGGACAAGTTGAAAATACCAACCGAGCATTAAAACGTATTCTAGAGAAAACCGTAGGATCAAATCTGAAGGAATTGTCCATGAAATTGGAGGATGCACTCTGGGATTTTAGAACAGCCTACAAAACTCCAATTGGAACCACACCTTTTAGACTCGTTTACGGAAAAGCATGTCATCTTCCAGTAGAAATTGAACACAAAGCATTTTGGGCTTTGAAGACATGTAATCTTGATTTACATGAAGCTGGACGTCTACGGTTAAGTCAATTAAACGAATTAGAAGAATTAAGACATGAAGCATATGAAAATTCGTTAATCTATAAAGAAAGAACGAAGAAATGGCATGATAAAAGAATCAGAAGTTCAAAAGAATTTAAAGAAGGAGACAGAGTTCTTCTTTTCAATTCACGATTCAAGCTATTTCCTGGAAAATTGAAATCAAGATGGTCTGGACCATTCATAGTCAAAAGAGTTTTCCCGTACGGAATAGTAAAATTAATAAATTCAAATGGAATTGAATTTAAAGTTAATGGTCACAGAGTTAAACATTACGTACATGATCCGATGGAAGTTAACAACGAAGTTAATCACAATTTTAACACCACAGCTAACTAAGTGTGGGGAGAATCAAGTCTTTAAAGGATAATATATATTTCTGTTAGAGTTAGATTTTCTGTTTTTGTGTAGTTCTCGAGAATGGAATCCGAATGGTCTTTCCCTAGCAGACCCTAAAGAACTAGTCTTCTCCCCCCATTCTGAATTTTTTTTTTTTTTAGGTTTTACGAGATGAAGACTTCCTGTGAACTAAACCATGGTCTAATGCTACACGCTTTAATAACTAAACGGAATAATGACACCCTTCCAAGTGAATTGGTATCATTAATCAGAGGTAAATTGAACGGAGTAAGAAAAGAATCCAGGAACGAAAATAATAAGTTACAGTTTGGTAAAGGAAAATCAAAATCCGCAGTGAAAAAAAGAGCACGACACCTTGAAAGATGTCACAAATGCGGAAAATGGTCACACGAAGGAAAATGCTCGACAAATCAGACATATTCCAATACCGAATTCGTTACTTTATGCAGAGATGGACCGTTCATATATTTCGAAGAAAAATGTTGAATGCTCGAGGTTACGCCTATGTAGCTATGGAAAACCAATTAGTCCGACTATCTTATGAGTGGGCTAAAATAGGTCACTGAGAATTCCATATCACATGTAAGTTTGTACAGTTTTTATTTTTATTTTTATTGCTTTTAACCTTTTGATATTAAACGCTAAATTGTTCGCTATAAAGTATTAAATTGGTATTCAATAAAATTAGGTTTTGCGACCGAAATTATTGATATCATACAAAAATTTATTACATCACTGCGAAATTTACCGTTTATTCTTAAGGTATAAATATCTTTAATCATTCAACCAAAAATATTTCAAAAATTCGTTAGGAGTAAAACTAGGTAATAACCGAAATTACTTTACCGAAAAGAGGGGCGTATATTTTTGATAATATTTGATTGATTAAAGTGGGATAAAAGACCAAAAATATTTTTAATTTTATTTTTACTTTGTTTTTAAAATTAATATTAAATTATTAATGTAACTTTTTAAAATCAATATATTTAAGTTTGTAAATATTTGAAAAATTAATATTTTTAATATAAGTTTGATGTGAATTTTTAATTATTATTAATATGAATTTTTAATTTTATGCATTTTAAATTTAAGTTAGTGTGAATTTAAAAACAAAAATTTACTTTATTTCGCTAAGTTAAAAATTGATTTCTAAAAATTCGTCGTGAGTTGAAGACTAGGTCGTTGAACCGAAATTGCTCTACCCAAGGGAGGGACGAGAACTTTTATTATCATTATTTTTAATCTTATTAAATTAAAGTATGCCAAAAACATTTAAAAAAAACTCAAAAATCTTTACTTTTAAAGCCACGCTTTAAATTGACAAATTTTAAAATTTTGTCGAGGGACGGACTAGGACAATGATCCGAAACACCCTCACTCCTAAAAAGAAACAAATTTTTAAAATTTTATTAATTTATGTTTTAGAAGTTATAAGGTTTTTATAAAAAAAAAAAAAAAAAAAAAAAAAGAGCACAAAAGTTACTGTACCCGGACCCCATGCGATCGCATGGGGTTTGCACTGCAACTCCATGCGATCGCATGGAGCTGGAATTTTGGCCGGAAACAAAAGGCAGTCTGTTCTGCTCTCTTCACCACAAACACACGAACACATACACACATATTACCCTAAAATCACCAATTTTTCACCAAAATCGACCATATTTCTTGCTACAATCCGTTTTAAACATGAAATTGTACAGAAGTTTATCAACAAAGGTAACAATTACATCCCTAAACCTCTTTAAATTTGATTTTTAGTGTTCTTAAGCTATATTTTTTCTAATTTGATTTTATTAGTTTCTAGTGTAATTAGAGTTAAATTGTTAGTATTTTATGCATGTATAACCTAGATTGATGCTATTTAACATGATTTGAACCCAAAAACTTCAAAATTTTTAGGAATCTAGGGTTTGTGTTCTTGAGCAATTTGGGTCTTTTTGATATAAACAGGTTATGGCCGATTTTTGTCATGAATTATTGCTAAATTAAGTAGTGTAACATGTTTAGGTAGCTAAATGATCCAAACTTTAATCCTAAACATGATTTTTGAGAATTAATGTAGTGACCCGAACTTTTCCATGTTTATATATATATATATATTAAATGAAATTGTTATTTACATGATTAAGTGTTTCCAACATGTTAAGCAATCAAATTTGTTAAGATTTGATTAATTGAAATAGGTTTCATATAGACAATTGACCACCCAAGTAGACCGGTGATTCACGAACGTTAAAACTTGTAAAAACTATACGATGACATATGTATGGTTATATATATAGTTAACATGATTTTATTATAAGTATGTATCTCATTAGGTATTTTAACAATGAGTTATATACATAATAATGAGACTATTAATTTAAGAAACTCGAAAACGATATATATAACGATTATCGTTATAACAACGTCTTACTAGGTACATATGAATCATATTAAGATATTGATACACTTGGTTAATTATGTTAAATGATAAGTAAATATATTATTAAGTGTATTAACAATGAAATACATATGTAAAAATAAGACTACTAACTTAATGATTTCGAAACGAGACATATATGTAACGATTATCGTTGTAACGACATTTAACTGTATATATATCATACTAAGATCTATTATATATCATAATATCATGATAATATAACAATTTAACATCTCATTTGTTATAATAAACAATGGGTTAACAACATTCAACAAGATCGTTAACCTAAAGGTTTCAAAACAACATTTACATGTAACGACTAACGATGACTTAACGACTCAGTTAAAATGTATATACATGTAGTGTTTTAATATGTATTCATACACTTTTGAAAGACTTCAAGAAACTTATCAAAATACTTCTACTTAACAAAAATGCTTACAATTACATCCTCGTTCAGTTTCATCAACAATTCTACTCGTATGCACCCGTATTCGTACTCGTACAATACACAGCTTTTAGATGTATGTACTATTGGTATATACACTACAATGATCAGCTCTTAGCAGCCCATGTGAGTCACCTAACACATGTGGGAACCATCATTTGGCAACTAGCATGAAATATCTCATAAAATTACAAAAATATGAGTAATCATTCATGACTTATTTACATGAAAACAAAATTACATATCCTATATATCTAATCCATACACCAACGACCAAAAACACCTACAAACACTTTCATTCTTCAATTTTCTTCATCTAATTGATCTCTCTCAAGTTCTATCTTCAAGTTCTAAGTGTTCTTCATAAATTCCAAAAGTTCTAGTTTCATAAAATCAAGAATACTTCCAAGATTGCAAGTTTACTTCCAAGTTTTCTAAATCCATTCCAAGTAATCATCCAAGATCAAGAAACCTTTGTTACTTACAATAGGTTATCTTTCTAATACAAGGTAATAATCATATTCAAACTTTAATTCAATTTCTATAACTATAACAATCTTTTTTCGAGTGGAAATCTTACTTGAAATTGTTTTCGTGTCATGATTCTGCTTCAAGAACTTTCAAGCCATTCAAGGATCCTTTGAAGCTAGATCTATTTTTCTCATTTCCAGTAGGTTTATCCAAGGAACTTGAGGTAGTAATGATGTTCATAACATCATTTGATTCATACATAAAAAGCTATCTTATTCGAAGGTTTAAACTTGTAATCACTAGAACATAGTTTAGTTAATTCTAAACACATGTTCTATATCTATATGATATGCTAACTTAATAATTTAAAACCTGGAAACACTAAAAACACCGTAAAATCGGATTTACACCGTCGTAGTAACACCGCGGGCTGTTTTGGGTTAGTTAATTAAAAACTATGATAAACTTTGATTTAAAAGTTGTTATTCTGGGAAAATGATTTTTATTATGAACATGAAACTATATCCAAAAATTATGGTTAAACTCAAAGTGGAAGTATGTTTTCTAAAATGGTCATCTAGACGTCATTCTTTCGACTGAAATGACTACCTTTACAAAAATGACTTGTAACTTATTTTTCCGACTATAAACCTATACTTTTTCTATTTAGATTCATAAAATAGAGTTCAATATAAAATCATAGCAATTTGATTCACTCAAAACGGATTTAAAATGAAGAAGTTATGGGTAAAACAAGATTGGATAATTTTTCTCATTTTAGCTACGTGAAAATTGGTAACAAATCTATTCCAACCATAACTTAATCAACTTGTATTTTATATTATGTAATCTTGAGATACCATAGACATGTATACAATGTTTCGACCTATCATGTCGACACATCTATATATATTTCGGAACAACCATAGACACTCTATATGTGAATGTTGGAGTTAGCTATACAGGGTTGAGGTTGATTCCAAAATATATATAGTTTGAGTTGTGATCAATACTGAGATACGTATACACTGGGTCGTGGATTGATTCAAGATAATATTTATCGATTTATTTCTGTACATCTAACTGTGGACAACTAGTTATAGGTTAATAACGAGGACAGCTGACTTAATAAACTTAAAACATCAAAATATATTAAAAGTGTTGTAAATATATTTTGAACATACTTTGATATATATGTATATATTGTTATATGTTCGTGAATCAACCAGTGGCCAAGTCTTACTTCCCGACGAAGTAAAAATCTGTGAAAGTGAGTTATAGTCCCACTTTTAAAATCTAATATTTTTGGGATGAGAATACATGCAGGTTTTATAAATGATTTACAAAATAGACACAAGTACGTGAAACTACATTCTATGGTTGAATTATCGAAATCGAATATGCCCCTTTTTATTAAGTCTGGTAATCTAAGAATTAGGGAACATACACCCTAATTGACGCGAATCCTACAGATAGATCTATTGGGCCTAACAAACCCCATCCAAAGTACCGGATGCTTTAGTACTTCGAAATTTATATCATATCCGAAGGGTGTCCCGGAATGATGGGGATATTCTTATATATGCATCTTGTTAATGTCGGTTACCAGGTGTTCACCATATGAATGATTTTTATCTCTATGTATGGGATGTGTATTGAAATATGAAATCTTGTGGTCTATTGTTACGATTTGATATATATAGGTTAAACCTATAACTCACCAACATTTTTGTTGACGTTTAAAGCATGTTTATTCTCAGGTTAATACTAAGAGCTTTCGCTGTTGCATACTAAAATAAGGACAAGATTTGGAGTCCATGTTTGTATGATATTGTGTAAAAACTGCATTCAAGAAACTGATTTCGATGTAACATATTTATATTGTAAACCATTATGTAATGGTCATGTGTAAACAGGATATTTTAGATTATCATTATTTGATAATCTACGTAAAGCTTTTTAAACCTTTATTTATGAAATAAAGGTTATGGTTTGTTTTAAAAATGAATGCAGTCTTTAAAAACGTCTCATATAGAGGTCAAAACCTCGCAACGAAATCAATTAATATGGAACATTTTTAATCAATAAGAACGGGACATTTCAGTTGATATCCGAGCGTTGGTCTTATAGAACCAGAAAATTTTCATTAGTGTGTCTTATCGAGTTTGTTAGGATGCATTAGCGAGTCTGGACTTCGACCGTGTTTTCTTTAAAAATGATTGCTTAACATTTTTGTTGGAAACTATATATTATTAACATGTATATATTATGTGATATATTAATCTCTTAACATGTTTGATATTGTGTGATAGATGTCTACCTCTAGCAGAAATCCCATTGACTCACCTAATAATAACGAAGTGTCGAATATATATTGGACTGATTCACAAGTTCCCGAAGAAGAACCGGAAGAAGAATCAGAACCGGAAGAAGAATCAGAACCGGAAGAGGAGGAACCGGAGGAGGAAATAGAACCGGTGGGGGAAATAATAAAACAGTTAAGTAAAAGTAAATCCTCAACCAACCGACCAAGGTTAATTATGGTCAATGGTGTTTCCGCCAAGGAAGCAAAATATTGGGAGGATTACCAATTCTCCGATGAATCGGATTCCGACGAGAATTCCGATGATGTTATAGAAATTACCCCAACTGAATTTAAAAAGGCAAAAGAAAATAATAAGGGAAAGGGCATAAAAATAGAGAAATCCAATTCCAACCCCGATGAACTTTATATGTATCGTCAACCCCCGAAGCCCTTAAGTTGTAACAATGACCCGGGAACCTCTAAACCACCAGGTTTTTCTAAACCGTTGCGGAAAACGACAGCTCGTATTAGGGGAACATCATATATCCCTAGAAACTTGGCAAAATGAACCAAAACCGAAGAAGAAGAAGAAACTAGCGAGTCAGAATAAGATAGTTGTATTCGTGTGGTGTAACATATGTAATATAGTGTGCTTATGCTTTATGATATATGTAAAAATTGCTTGTATTAATAAGTATTTTTTTTTTATGAATCTAACTCTTGTCTATTTTACAGTATAAAAACATAAAATGGATAGACAACCTAATATTTTAAGAGACCTACCCGGAGACATGATTGATGAAATCTTGTCTAGAGTCGGTCAGAATTCTTTGGCACAACTATTTACGGCGAAATCAGTTTGTAAGACATTCGAAGAACGTTCCAAGAATGTCTTGGTTTATAAGAGTCTTTCATTTGAAAGATGGGGGATATCACATTGGGAAACCCATAAGTTACGATGTGTTTACTTTGACGCATATATTGTGGGGAACCCAAATGCTATTTTACGCAACGGGTTAAGAAATTATTTTGACTCAATGTATCCGAATATAGGACTTCATGATTTAGAAAAAGCGGCTAACATGCAACATAAAGAAGCATGCTATGCTTACGGGTTAGTAATGTTCGCTTCTCACTAAAGTGAGAAAAAGAACATCGGGCTACAACTATTAAACAAAACGTTCCCACAAGTGACGGAGTCGGTAATTGGGGTAAGAAATGAGGTTTTTAGGTTATTACGAGAATGTTGGTCATTACGTAACCCTCGTCCCTTTGACGACGTTACAACACACTGTCTTATCAACGGCCATAATGGTTATGTTCCACAAGACCAAGGATGGGAAGTAGTCCTAGTAAAACCAGAATGCATGACTTGTTTCTGGACGTATGAATTACATGTCTTTATTGCCTTTGCTGAACGACTTGTGTACTAGCTAGAATTATCTTCACAACTATCTTGTATCAAAGTTATTGTGTGCTATATTTCATGCTTTATGTAAAATAAGCGGTATTGTAAGTTTGTAAAGTATTGTATAAAAGTTTGAACGTGAAATATTATTATAATCAGTATTTCAGATAGAATTGTAGTAGTTGAATTGTATATTAGCTACTAAGTATGAACTTAACAGGTAGGTACTACCCGAATTTAAACTTATAAAACGCTAATATGAAGAAAAAGCTTTTATAAATGAGTTCATATTATGCTACGAAATACTATTAACTACTCTTAATATTCTGTATGATTAACTGGTTGCATTTGACTATTTTGAAGGAAATGGCACCGACTACTCGACACACCGTGAATATGAATGAAGAGGAATTCCGTACTTTTCTAGCTTCAAACATAGCCGCAGTACAGGCTGCGCTACATACCAACAATAACCTTGGATCTAGCAGTACAGAAAATCGTGTAGGATGCACCTACAAAGAATTCACTGCCTGCAAACCTTTGGAATTTGATGGAACCGAAGGACCGATCGGATTGAAACGGTGGACCGAGAAGGTCGAATCGGTGTTTGCCATAAGTAAGTGTACTGAAGAGGACAAAGTGAAGTACGCTACGCATACCTTCACAGGTTCTGCGTTAACATGGTGGAATACCTATCTAGAGCAATGGGACAAGATGATGCGTACGCACTACCGTGGTCAGCATTCAAGCACTTGATGAACGAGAAGTACCGTCCCAGAACCGAGGTCAATAAGCTCAAGACAGAACTTAGAGGGTTACGAACCCAAGGATTTGATATTACCACGTACGAAAGACGATTCACAGAATTGTACCTATTGTGTCCGGGAGCGTTCGAAGATGAGGAAGAGAAGATCGACGCGTTTGTGAAAGGATTACCGGAAAGAATCCAAGAAGATATAAGTTCACACGAGCCCGCCTCCATACAACAGGCATGTAGAATGGCTCACAAACTAGTGAACCAGATTGAGGAAAGAATTAAAGAACAGACGGCTGAAGAGGCCAATGTGAAGCAAGTCAAAAGAAAGTGGGAGGAAAACGGTGATAAGAATCACCAATACAACAACAACAGCAATTACAATAATAATCGCAACAATTATCCCAACAATCGCAACATCAATCGCAACTACAACAAATGGCACAACAACAACAACAACAACAACAACAACAACAACAACAACAACAACAACAACAACAACAACAACAACAACAACAACAACAACAACAACAACAACAACAACAACAACAACAACAACAACAACAACAACAACAACAACAACAACAACAACAACAACAACAACAACAACAACAACAACAACAACAACAACAACAACAACAACAACAACAACAACAACAACAACAACAACAACAACAACAACAACAACAACAACAACAACAACAACAACAACAACAACAACAACAACAACAACAACAACAACAACAACAACAACAACAACAACAACAACAACAACAACAACAACAACAACAACAACAACTACAACTACAACAATCATCCCAACAACAATAACAACCGCAACAACAACAACAATCAGAAGCAGCTATGCCAAAGGTGTGAAAAGTATCACTCGGGGTTCTGCACCAAATTTTGCAACAAGTGTAAAAGAAATGGTCATAGCGCGGTGAAGTGTGAGGTCTACGGACCAGGGGTTAACAGAACGAAAGGAACAAATGGTGTCGAAACGAGTAATGGAGGAGCAAGTAGTGTTGGAGCAAGTTATGCCAATGTAGTTTGTTATAATTGTGGAAAACTGGGCCACATTATTAGAAATTGCCCGAACCAGGAGAACATGAATGGACAAGGCCGCGGAAGAGTTTTCAATATTAATGCGGCAGAGGCACAGGAAGACCCGGAGCTTGTTACGGGTACGTTTCTTATTGACAATAAATCTTCTTACGTTTTATTTGATTCGGGTGCGGATAGAAGCTATATGAGTAGAGATTTTTGTGCTAAATTAAGTTGTCCATTGACGCCGTTGGATAGTAAATTTTTACTCGAATTAGCAAACGGTAAATTAATTTCAGCAGATAATATATGCCGGAATCGAGAAATTAAACTGGGTAGCGAAATATTTAAGATTGATTTGATACCAGTAGAGTTAGGGAGTTTTGATGTAATAGTTGGCATGGACTGGCTGAAGAAGGTGAAAGCAGAGATCGTATGTTATAAAAATGCAATTCGCATTGTACGAGAAGAAGGAGAACCCTTAATGGTGTACGGAGAAAAGGGCAACATGAAGCTACATCTTATTAGTAATTTGAAGGCACAAAAACTAATAAGAAAAGGTTGCTATGCTGTTCTAGCACACGTCGAGAAAGTACAAACTGAAGAAAAGAGCATCAATGATGTTCCCATCGCAAAAGAATTTCCCGATGTATTTCCGAAAGAATTACCGGGACTACCTCCACATCGATCTGTTGAATTTCAAATAGATCTTGTACCAGGAGCTGCACCAATAGCTCGTGCTCCTTATAGACTCGCACCCAGCGAGATGAAAGAACTGCAAAGCCAACTGCAAGAACTATTAGAACGTGGTTTCATTCGACCAAGCACATCACCATGGGGAGCTCCTGTTTTGTTTGTCAAGAAGAAGGATGGTACATTTAGGTTGTGTATTGACTACAGAGAGTTGAACAAACTTACCATCAAAAACCGTTATCCACTGCCGAGAATTGACGACTTATTTGATCAACTACAAGGCTCGTCGGTTTATTCGAAGATTGATTTACGTTCTGGATATCATCAAATGCGAGTAAAGGATGATGATATTCCAAAAACTGCTTTTAGGACGTGTTATGGTCATTACGAGTTTATGGTTATGCCGTTTGGATTGACTAACGCACCAGCTGTGTTCATGGACCTTATGAACCGAGTGTGTGGGCCATATCTTGACAAGTTTGTCATTGTTTTCATCGATGACATACTTATTTACTCAAAGAATGATCAAGAGCACGAAGAACATTTGAGAAAAGTGCTAGAAGTATTGAGGAAAGAAAAACTGTACGCTAAGTTTTCAAAGTGTGCATTTTGGTTGGAAGAAGTTCAATTCCTCGGTCACATAGTGAACAAAGAAGGTATCCAGGTGGACCCGGCAAAGATCGAAACCGTTGAAAAGTGGGAAACCCCAAAAACTCCGAAGCATATACGTCAATTTTTAGGATTGCCTGGTTACTACAGAAGATTCATCCAAGATTTCTCCAAAATAGCAAAACCCTTGACTGCATTAACGTATAAAGGGAAGAAATTTGAATGGAAGGATGAACAAGAGAAGGCGTTTCAATTATTGAAGAAAAAGCTAACTACGGCACCTATATTGTCATTGCCTGAAGGGAATGATGATTTTGTGATTTATTGTGACACATCAAAGCAAGGTCTCGGTTGTGTATTAATGCAACGGTGAAGGTGATTGCTTATGCGTCTAGACAATTGAAGATTCACGAGCAAAATTATACGACGCATGATTTGGAATTAGGCGCGGTTGTTTTTGCATTAAAGACTTGGAGGTACTACTTATATGGGGTTAAAAGTATTATATATACCGACCACAAAAGTCTTCAACACATATTTAATCAGAAACAACTGAATATGATGTAGTGACCCGAACTTTTCCATGTTTATATATATTAATTGAGATTGATATTTACATGATTAAATGTTTCCAACATGTTAAGCAATCAAACTTGTTAAGACTTGATTAATTGAAATATGTTTCATATAGACAATTGACCACCCAAGTTGACCGGCGATTCACGAACGTTAAAACTTGTAAAAACGACATGACGATATATATATGGATATACATATGGTTAACATGAGATTATGATAAGTAAGTATCTCCATAATTATATTAACAATGAGTTATATATACATATAAACAAGACTACTAACTTAAGGATTTCGAAACGAGACATATATGTAACGATTATCGTTGTAACTACATTTAAATGTATATATATCATATTAAGATATATTAATATATCATAATATCATGATAATATAATAATTTAACATCTCATTAGATATAATAAACAATGGGTTAACAACATTAATTGAGATCGTTAACTTAAAGGTTTCAAAACAACACTTACATGTAACGACTAACGATGACTTAACGACTCAGTTAAAATGTATATACATGTAGTGTTTTAATATGTATTTATACACTTTGGAAAGACTTCAATACGCTTATCAAAATACTTCTACTTAACAAAAATGCTTACAATTACATCCTCGTTCAGTTTCATCAACAATTCTATTCGTATGCACCCGTATTCGTACTCGTACAATACACAGCTTTTAGATGTATGTACTATTGGTATATACACTATAATGATCAGCTCTTAGCAGCCCATGTGAGTCACCTAACACATGTGGGAACCATCATTTGGCAACTAGCATGAAATATCTCATAAAATTACAAAAATATGAGTAATCATTCATGACTTATTTACATGAAAACAAAATTACATATCCTTTATATCTAATCCATACACCAACGACCAAAAACACCTACAAACAATTTCATTCTTCAATTTTCTTCATCTAATTGATCTCTCTCAAGTTCTATCTTCAAGTTCTAAGTGTTCTTCATATATTCTACAAGTTCTAGTTACATAAAATCAAGAATACTTTCAAGTTTGCTAGCTCACTTCCAATCTTGTAAGGTGATCATCCAACCTCAAGAAATCTTTGTTTCTTACAGTAGGTTATCATTCTAATACAAGGTAATAATCATATTCAAACTTTGGTTCAATTTCTATAACTATAACAATCTTATTTCAAGTGATGATCTTACTTGAACTTGTTTTCGTGTCATGATTCTGCTTCAAGAACTTCGAGCCATCCAAGGATCCGTTGAAGCTAGATCCATTTTTCTCTTTTCCAGTAGGTTTATCCAAGGAACTTAAGGTAGTAATGATGTTCATAACATCATTCAATTCATACATATAAAGCTATCTTATTCGAAGGTTTAAACTTGTAATCACTAGAACATAGTTTAGTTAATTCTAAACTTGTTCGCAAACAAAAGTTAATCCTTCTAACTTGACTTTTAAAATCAACTAAACACATGTTCTATATCTATATGATATGCTAACTTAATGATTTAAAACCTGGAAACACGAAAAACACCGTAAAACCGGATTTACGCCGTCGTTGTAACACCGCGGGCTGTTTTGGGTTAGTTAATTAAAAACTATGATAAACTTTGATTTAAAAGTTGTTATTCTGAGAAAATGATTTTTATTATGAACATGAAACTATATCCAAAAATTATGGTTAAACTCAAAGTGGAAGTATGTTTTCTAAAATGGTCATCTAGACGTCGTTCTTTCAACTGAAATGACTACCTTTACAAAAACGACTTGTAACTTATTTTTCCGACTATAAACCTATACATTTTCTGTTTAGATTCATAAAATAGAGTTCAATATGAAACCATAGCAATTTGATTCACTCAAAACGGATTTAAAATGAAGAAGTTATGGGTAAAACAAGATTGGATAATTTTTCTCATTTTAGCTACGTGAAAATTGGTAACAAATCTATTCCAACCATAACTTAATCAACTTGTATTGTATATTATGTAATCTTGAGATACCATAGACATGTATACAATGTTTCGACCTATCATGTCGACACATCTATATATATTTCGGAACAACCATAGACACTCTATATGTGAATGTTGGAGTTAGCTATACAGGGTTGAGGTTGATTCCAAAATATATATAGTTTGAGTTGTGATCAATACTGAGATACGTATACACTGGGTCGTGGATTGATTCAAGATAATATTTATCGATTTATTTATGTACATCTAACTATGGACAACTAGTTGTAGGTTACTAACGAGGACAGCTGACTTAATAAACTTAAAACATCATAATATATTAAAAGTGTTGTAAATATATTTTGAACATACTTTGATATATATGTATATATTGTTATAGGTTCGTGAATCAACCAGTGGCCAAGTCTTACTTCCCGACGAGGTAAAAATCTGTGAAAGTGAGTTATAGTCCCACTTTTAAAATCTAATATTTTTGGGATGACAATACATGCAGGTTTTATAAATGATTTACAAAATAGACACAAGTACGTGAAACTACATTCTATGGTTGAATTATCGAAATCGAATATGCCCCTTTTTATTAAGTCTGGTAATCTAAGAATTAGGGAACAAACACCCTAATTGATGCGAATCCTAAAGATAGATCTATTGGGCCTAACAAACCCCATCCAAAGTACCGGATGCTTTAGTACTTCGAAATTTATATCATATCCGAAGGGTGTCCCGGAATGATGGGGATATTCTTATATATGCATCTTGTTAATGTCGGTTACCAGGTGTTCACCATATGAATGATTTTTATCTCTATGTATGGGATGTGTATTGAAATATGAAATCTTGTGGTCTATTATTATGATTTGATATATATATAGGTTAAACCTATAACTCACCAACATTTTTGTTGACGTTTTAAGCATGTTTATTCTCAGGTGATTATTAAGAGCTTCCGCTGTCGCATACTTAAATAAGGACGAGATTTGGAGTCCATGCTTGTATGATATTGTGTAAAAACTGCATTCAAGAAACTTATTTTGTTGTAACATATTTGTATTGTAAACCATTATGTAATGGTCGTGTGTAAACAGGATATTTTAGATTATCATTATTTGATAATCTACGTAAAGCTTTTTAAACCTTTATTAATGAAATAAAGGTTATGGTTTGTTTTAAAAATGAATGCAGTCTTTGAAAAACGTCTCATATAGAGGTCAAAACCTCGCAACGAAATCAATTAATATGGAACGTTTTTAATCAATAAGAACGGGACATTTCATATGAGGCAGCGTAGGTGGATTGAATTGTTGAATGATTACGACTTTGAGATTCGTTACCACCCGGGGAAGGCAAATGCGGTAGCCGACGCCTTGAGCAGAAAGGACAGAGAACCCATTCGAGTAAAATCTATGAATATAATGATTCACACTAACCTTACTACTCAAATAAAGGAGGCGCAACAAGGAGTTTTAAAAGAGGGAAATTTAAAGGATGAAATACCCAAAGGATCAGAGAAGCATCTTAATATTCGGGAAGACGGAACCCGGTATAGGGCTGAAAGAATTTGGGTACCAAAATTTGGAGATATGAGAGAAATGGTACTTAGAGAAGCTCATAAAACCAGATATACTCAATACATCCTGGAACGGGGAAGATGTACAAGGATCTTAAGAAACATTTTTGGTGGCCAGGTATGAAAGCCGATATTGCTAAATATGTAGGAGAATGTTTGACGTGTTCTAAGGTCAAAGCTGAACATCAGAAACCATCAGGTCTACTACAACAACCTGAAATCTCGGAATGGAAATGGGAAAACATTACCATAGATTTCATTACTAAATTGCCAAGGACTGCAAGTGGTTATGATACTATTTGGGTAATAGTTGATCGTCTCACCAAGTCTGCACACTTCCTGCCAATAAGAGAAGATGACAAGATGGAGAAGTTAGCACGACTGTATTTGAAGGAAGTCGTCTCCAGACATGGAATACCAATCTCTATTATCTCTGATAGGGATGGCAGATTTATTTCAAGATTCTGGCAGACATTACAGCAAGTATTGGGAACTCGTCCAGACATGAGTACTGCCTATCATCCACAAACTGATGGGCAGAGCGAAAGGACGATACAAACGCTTGAAGACATGCTACGAGCTTGTGTTATTGATTTCGGAAACAGTTGGGATCGACATCTACCGTTAGCAGAATTTTCCTACAACAACAGCTACCATTCAATCATTGAGATGGCGCCGTTTGAAGCACTTTATGGTAGAAAGTGCAGGTCTCCGATTTGTTGGAGTGAAGTGGGGGATAGACAGATTACGGGTCCAGATATTATACAAGAAACTACCGAGAAAATCATCCAAATTCAACAAAGATTGATGAAACGTCCGCGACTAATCCTCCCAGATGGAATCTTCAACAGTTGGTCCCATCGCGATGATCGAATCCAAGTAATGTCCTTAACATGAGCTTATGCACAGCGGAAGACTTAATTCGTACCTGAGAATAACATGCTTTAAAAAGTCAACATAAAGTTGGTGAGATATATAGGTTTGATGCTAGCAGCGTTATAACTATGGACCACAAAATTTCATGTATATACATAATACACTCCTCGTGTATGAAAAGTCGTTGAGCACTTGGTAACCATACTTAACATTTAAATCACAGCAGCATATTCTTAAATAAACCCTACACCGTACCAAGTGTAGTAACGAAACAAAGTACTGTGCAACCGTTTAAAACTGGTCGTCCAGCCCGGTTGGGGTTGTCAGGCCCGATAGATCTATCAACAGGATTCGCGTTTACGCTCCTCACGTAATTAGCAGTCACCAAGTATAAAGAGATATGCCATGGTACAACTCAACGTAGAATTTATTTTTGATCACTTGTGTCCATAACGTAAATCATTTATAAAAACAGCGCATGTATTCTCAGCCCAAAAATATTTAGAGTTTAAAAGGGAACTATATACTCACCATACTGTATTTTGTAGTAAAAATACATATAACATCATTGAATAAGTGTAGGGTTGGCCTCCGATTCACGAATCTATATCATGTATATATGTATTACCACACATAATTATAATCAAACAAATATATATATAATGATTTATAAGTTATATCATTTTTATATTAATAACATATATTTTCATATATTTATTTTATATATTTAAAATAAATATTAAATTTGTTATGTTACATATAGTAAATATGTTTTTGTATATATTTATATCGTTTGTTTGTTAAAATTATAGTAAAAAAAAAATATTAGTAATTAAATAAATAATAATAATGATAATATAATTAAAATGATACTTTTAATAATAATAATAATAATAATATCATGTTAATGATTTTAATAATGATAATAGTGATAATATTGTTATAAATAATAGTTTTTAAAAAAAAATGAGGGTTGTAATATTAATAATAATAATATGAAGAGAGAGCTACCTTAAAAACAAGCTTAAAACAATTAAACGCCATGGCCCGGGATTGAACCCGCGACCTCGAGAACATCCAAACAACCCCTGAACCACTCGATCAATTTAGTTTTTCTGTAATTATATCCTAACTTAAACTATTTAACCTGCTTCTTTCTGTAATCATCTTCTTCATATAGAACCAATCGAATCAAACTCGAACCAAAACATATCCGTGATTTATAAATTTCAATTTGAAACTTAAAATTGTTACAGAAACATTTAGAACTTGATTAAATTAATTAAACAGAAAACAATTAAGGAATCGAATCTAAAACAGAAGGAGGAACACGATGAATGTCTCAAATGGTGATTTTGAATTCTAGATCGTTATAGATAAAAGTTACTACATGAAACTTGTTTTGAATTATCAATAGAAACTTTTTGAATCCTCAATTTTAACAGAAATAACACAAGAACATCGAATTTCTGGATGAACATAATGTTTAACTTTTGAAATTATTTCTTTAACTTCAAAATTCGTAATAAATAGAAAGAGTTGGAATCTGAGAATTTGCAGAAAGGTTTAACACATGATTTCTAATAAAATTGTATTTTTACATTTTGAAATTTCATTCTAATTCAAGGTTTTGCTGTTTTGGTTCGTAAACAGAGATATCCATCTGTGTCCTTCGTTTCTTTTTTTTTTTTTAATAATTCGATATGCACCAGAAGAGTGTTATATAGATATTAATAGATTCGATTACAGTTAATATTGCTAAATTATCGATTGTTTGCTAGCCTGATTGGTACGACCCAGTTACATCAAACAGAAGGACAAATTTAATCGTCATTATCAGTATTTGTCTGTTAATATGACTCACTGAATTCGCTGAATCAGATAATATCCAGAATTCCAATTTAATCGCAGTTTGACAAGGACTCCAAAACAGAATACGTATGTATTTATTTAAGTATATACAGTAATTATATATAATTAATCATATATGTAATTATTTATACATATTCTGTATTTTATATATCAATATCTATAAATTAGAATTAATTTTATTAATTATATCTATATTAATATATAAATCTTATAAATACAACTATATTATTAATATTCTCAATACAATAATAATAATAAAATTTATAATAATACATTAATAATAATAATATTATTATTATTGATAATGATAATAATAACTATAAAATTTGTATTAGTAATATTAACCATAATAATAATAATGCTAATTATAATTACATTATAATACTAATATTATTATTAATGATAATAATAATATTATTAGGGATACCAATAATATTACCTACAATAATACTAATTATACTTATTGATAACATTAGTAATATTAATCTATCCCTATATTTGATATTTCTTATCTACAGATAATAATATTAATAATATTTGTTTTGATATTAATTTTAAAGATAAATTAATAATAACAACAAATATTACTAACAAGAATATATCAAATTACATGTATCAATCCTGATATTAATATTAGTGATTTTATTAACAATGAAAGTAATAATATTTATATATCGATTATATTTAACCTGCTATTAAATTTAATTTGCTAATATTACATATTATAATTATACATCTATATATATTAAGAAATAACATATTTGTGTATTTAATATTTTCATAATTAATTACATCCAATTGTTCGTGAATCGTCAGACATGGTCAAAGGGTAATTGATTATCCAGATATAGATTTCAGACTTTCTAGACTCAACATTAGGGTTTTTGCTTATCGTGTCGGAAACATATAGAGTTTAAGGTTTAAATTTGGTCGGAAATTTCCGGGTCGTTACAGTACCCACCCGTTAAAGAAATTTCGTCCCCGAAATTTAGTAGAGGTCGTCATAAATAACAATAGGAATGTTTTTATGACGAATATGAGATAATAACGGAGTTTTATCACTATTGATAGATATAGATAAAACATTTCGATCATGTGAAGCGTTCTAGTGAAGTTATCACAAAAGAGTGAAATGAGTAACATGGTATCGTTTTAGCTGATGACGTGGTTATGTTTGATTTCCGGAATTCACGAGATTTAAGGAAAATCTTTCGTAATATGATTTGGTTCTTTGGCAATTTAGGAAACAGAATCTCCTTTGATTTAATGCGGCAAATCTGTTGTGATTTCTTTGTCAGATATTTCACTTATAAAACTATCCCCTTCGTTCCCTTATTTCCATATCCCACATCTTCTACTCTTTCTCCTTAATTCTTACTTAAATATATTTGCCAATATGCTCCATCCTATTCTAATCCTTGATATATTCTAAATTTTCACATCTGTCATTCTTCTCTTTCATCTAACACCAGAAGAATCTATTTACTTCTACTATACTCTTGTGTTTATAGTGTTTCTAATTCTCCCGTGTCTCTATATTGCTATTTGTATTGATATACATGGTTTGAAATTTCTGGGTGGTTATTGAGTTTTATATTTTCCCTTATACTTCGATGTTCATACTCCTTTCTTCCATAATCATTGTCATCCGCAGTTAATGCTTTCTCCTATTTTCTGCGATTTATACTCTAATTTCTATTTTGGAGCTTTATTCTTTCATTTCCTCTTCCCGTCCTCAAGCCAAGCGAGCAATGGTTTGGAATTCGTAAGTATAGGATTTGGAATGAACATAGCTAATGTTCTCAGAAAGGAATGGTAATGACACGATTTTGATTTGTCAAATTATCAGAATATCCAGGAAAATAGAACTATTAAGATGATTTGTTCTTAATACGTTTCGGAATTGGATAGAATGTAAGAGCCGTGTAACATGGCACATGATGACGGTACTGTGAATCATCACATTCCATTAGAAACTTAACATGACTTACTGTAATATAATGAAGTTGATCAAGTTTCATTATATTATACTAATTCATGCATCAGTTCCCAACACTGCTTCAGAACATTCCTATTTTAAGCTCGAAGGTTTCAGAATTTAGAAACTAACACACTTTCTTTTAGATTGTAACGCAGATGTTACGGAGAGATAAATGATTCCAGATAAAGATAGTTGTGAAAATATCTCCAGAAATATGAAGAATATGTATAACAGAAGGTACGAAGATATGTTATAATATCTAAGATAAGATGATGATGAAGAATATCATCTGGAAAGGTTTAGAATAAGGAGTAGGATTCTTACTAACGATTTCAGCAGGCACTGAATTGTTTGGATTCTTTGAAGTCGGGTTTAGTTTTCATGATTTGTCCACGGTCTCCTTCATACTTTGCTCAATCCGTTTTCCAGTTTCAACCCTTCTCTTTTTCTGGGCTTTTCCAACATACTGTACTTCATCATAAACTTTTGACTATTAAGGTCGTTTACGGTTTTTGCTGCTTCATTGGCATTTCAAGAACTACTTCATAGTCCAGGGTGTTTTTCAGAAACTTCACATTCGAAATATGTAATTCCTAGGGATAGACGTTTTTGGTATAATCTTGGAGAATTTCTACGAGATTTTCAAAATACTGATTGCAGATTTCGCCAAAGAGACAACGAGTTGCTGGTACATCTGCTGATGATGTTGTGAAATATAAAAAGTTCTCCGGTAACGACGGTGAAAGGACAAGGTATAAATATCAAGATTATAATAGGAGTAGTCTTACTGAGAAGTCGAAGTGGAGCTGTGACAAAATTAGCTTCCTGAAAAGAAATTGTAGGGTTGTTTTTGCTAATAAATGGCAAAGGATTCAACACGATATGTGTTAAACTATGAATTTGGATTCGAGAGTTCTTCAGGTGCATAACTGTATGCATACATCTTTTCTCTCGTAGATAAAGTGCGGTTGGTTCATTTTTCCGATCGAGGTGTTTTCAAGAATCATGAAAAGTTTGAACGCGGATTGTAATTATCGAGGTACAAATGAGGTTTAAGATGAAATCAAGTGGCAACTTGAAGAATTGTTTAGTTTCATATGTTATAATCAACATTTTAATTCATTTTAATTGTCCAAAGTTAGCAGTCCAATAGTCCGATTGTCCAATGGTTCAATAAATTCATATATAAATTAAATATATAATATTGGAATTAATTAATACGTATCGTGACCCGTGTACCGGTCTCTGTGTCGATCACAACTCAAACCATATATATATTTTGGAATCAACTCCAACCCTGTATAGCCAACTCCCACCTTCACATATAGAGTGTCTACGGTTGTTCCAAAATATATATATAGATGGGTCGATATGATATGTCGAAACCTTGCATACGTGTCCCGTTATTTAAAATGCGTAAAATAAATAAATATATATCATGACCCATTATACAACGTGTTGTCTCAGAATTAATCCGATGTATTGTTGTACATGCGTCCCGACAGTATGTACAGTGCAGAAATTAAAATTGCGAGAATGTAAATTGCGATAAATTAAATGTTAATTAGTTAGCTGGGAACAGTTAGCCGGAACAGTTAGCGTGGAATCCTTAACAAATTTTCAATTAGTTATTTCTTGTGTTTCTAACAATTTTTATTTTGTCCAATGTTTTCTTCATTATGCCACTTGTTGGATTCTGATAGGTCAAAATCCAAATATGAAATTGAATGGAAATGGTTATTCTGTGGTGAACGAATACATATATCGGTGGTTGTAAATAGAATAGCAATTGACCGTTGAATCAGATTCGAAGAATGTACAGTGTAACTTATTAATGTGAATTCTGAATATTTCTCGGGTACTACCCACCCGTTAAAATATTTTCATCATTAACAGTTTGTACGAAAGAATTTTTAATTACAATCTTTATGAAAATATACTTGCATATATATTTTCATCGGATGTAATCATGGATTTAATGAGTCAATAAGATATTAAACTCATTTGATTTATCGTTAATACTGGATTACATGATCTCTAAAACATTAGAGATTTCATAATCACCATGTCGAACGAAGATATATGAGGTAGAACGTTACATAAAGCGAAGGTAATCGATATAAAATGATATATAAAACGAGGATTATACTTGAAGTACAGATGATGATATTGAGGCGTGTGATGTTGATATCCGAGATACAGATCGTGATGCTGAGATTTACGACGTGATTGTGGTTGGGTGTTAAGAGTATTGTCGGTGTTGATGATGATAATATAGATTATGCTGCTGGTGCTGCTGCTGATGTTTGTAACCTTCGCACTGTGTTCTCCAAAGCCGTCACACGAGCGCGAAGTTCGTTAATTTCTGCTAGTACACCAGGATGATTGATGGTTGGGGTGAGTGAATGAACAAGATCCGAAATATGGGATAGGATATAATCGTGACGAGATACTCGAGAAATGAGAGAGAAAATGGTTTCTCGAACAGGTTCGCCGGTAAGTGCTTCAGGTTCGTCGTTAATAGGGCAATTCGGTGGGTGAAAGGGATCACCTTCTTCTTGTCTCCAATAATTTAGTACACTACGAACCCACCCCCAATTCATCCAGAATAGATGATGGGAAATTGGTTGATCCATTCCAGTGACGCTGCCTTCGGAGCCCGAATGAAAATCCATATCAGCGTAGCTGTCGGAGTCGGAGGAATTCGAACTGGACGCGGAGTTCATCTTGTATAGTCGGGGAATGAATTTTTGGTTTGGGATAAATTATAGGAGTTGGGTATGATATTCTTCAATACATAACTTACATATGTATTTATAATACTCAAAATCCCGTGATTTGCGGAGAATCTTTGAAATTCGTCAGGCAATGTCTATAGCAACAGATACGCTAGGATACGAATTTTGTCTATACACTATCGATGCAATAAATGCAGTAAGACATGTCTAGACTTAAGAATACTAAGCAGGAAATTCCTAAGGATGATAAGCAGATGATTTTCGACTAAATATGATAAGCAAAACTTTTGACATATAGACACAGTCAAAGTCCAGACTCATTAATGTATTCTAACAACTACTAGTCAGACACACTAATGCAAGACCTGGTTCACTAAGACCAACGCTCTGATACCAACTGAAACGTCCGCGACTAATCCTCCCGGACGGAATCTTCAACAGTTGGTCCCATCGCGATGATCGAATCCAAGTAATGTCCTTAACATGAGCTTATGCACAGCGGAAGACTTAATTCGTACCTGAGAATAACATGCTTTAAAAAGTCAACATAAAGTTGGTGAGATATATAGGTTTGATGCTAGCAGCGTTATAACTATGGACCACAAAATTTCATGTATATACATAATACACTCCTCGTGTATGAAAAGTCGTTGAGCACTTGGTAACCATACTTAACATTTAAATCACAGCAGCATATTCTTAAATAAACCCTACACCGTACCAAGTGTAGTAATGAAACGAAGTACTGTGCAACCGTTTAAAACTGGTCGTCCAGCCCGGTTGGGGTTGTCAGGCCCGATAGATCTATCAACAGGATTCGCGTTTACGCTCCTCACGTAATTAGCAGTCACCAAGTATAAAGAGATATGCCATGGTACAACTCAACGTAGAATTTATTTTTGATCACTTGTGTCCATAACGTAAATCATTTATAAAAACAGCGCATGTATTCTCAGCCCAAAAATATTTAGAGTTTAAAAGGGAACTATATACTCACCATACTGTATTTTGTAGTAAAAATACATATAACATCATTGAATAAGTGTAGGGTTGGCCTCCGATTCACGAATCTATATCATGTATATATGTATTAACACACATAATTATAATCAAACAAATATATATATAATGATTTATAAGTTATATCATTTTTATATTAATAACATATATTTTCATATATTTATTTTATATATTTAAAATAAATATTAAATTTGTTATGTTACATATAGTAAATATGTTTTTGTATATATTTATATCGTTTGTTTGTTAAAATTATAGTAAAAAAAAATATTAGTAATTAAATAAATAATAATAATGATAATATAATTAAAATGATACTTTTAATAATAATAATAATAATAATAATAATATCATGTTAATGATTTTAATAATGATAATAGTGATAATATTGTTATAAATAATAGTTTTAAAAAAAATGAGGGTTGTAATATTAATAATAATAATATGAAGAGAGAGCTACCTTAAAAACAAGCTTAAAACAATTAAACGCCATGGCCCGGGATTGAACCCGCGACCTCAAGAACATCCAAACAACCCCTGAACCACTCGACCAATTTAGTTTTTCTGTAATTATATCCTAACTTAAACTATTTAACCTGCTTCTTTCTGTAATCATCTTCTTCATATAGAACCAATCGAATCAAACTCGAACCAAAACATATCCGTGATTTATAAATTTCAATTTGAAACTTAAAATTGTTACAGAAACATTTAGAACTTGATTAAATTAATTAAACAGAAAACAATTAAGGAATCAAATCTAAAACAGAAGGAGGAACACGATGAATGTCTCAAATGGTGATTTTGAATTCTAGATCGTTATAGATAAAAGTTACTACATGAAACTTGTTTTGAATTATCAATAGAAACTTTTTGAATCCTCAATTTTAACAGAAATAACACAAGAACATCGAATTTCTGGATGAACATAATGTTTAACTTTTGAAATTATTTCTTTAACTTCAAAATTCGTAATAAATAGAAAGAGTTGGAATCTGAGAATTTGCAGAAAGGTTTAACACATGATTTCTAATAAAATTGTATTTTTACATTTTGAAATTTCATTCTAATTCAAGGTTTTGCTGTTTTGGTTCGTAAACAGAGATATCCATCTGTGTCCTTCGTTTCTTTTTTTTTTTTTAATAATTCGATATGCACCAGAAGAGTGTTATATAGATATTAATAGATTCGATTACAGTTAATATTGCTAAATTATCGGTTGTTTGCTAGCCTGATTGGTACGACCCAGTTACATCAAACAGAAGGAAAAATTTAATCGTCATTATCAGTATTTGTCTGTTAATATGACTCACTGAATTCGCTGAATCAGATAATATCCAGAATTCCAATTTAATCGCAGTTTGACAAGGACTCCAAAACAGAATACGTATGTATTTATTTAAGTATATACAGTAATTATATATAATTAATCATATATGTAATTATTTATACATATTCTGTATTTTATATATCAATATCTATAAATTAGAATTAATTTTATTAAGTATATCTATATTAATATATAAATCTTATAAATACAACTATATTATTAATATTCTCAATACAATAATAATAATAAAATTTATAATAATACATTAGTAATAATAATATTATTATTATTGATAATGATAATAATAACTATAAAATTTGTATTAGTAATATTAACCATAATAATAATAATGCTAATTATAATTACATTATAATACTAATATTATTATTAATGATAATAATAATATTATTAGGGATACCAATAATATTCCCTACAATAATACTAATTATACTTATTGATAACATTAGTAATATTAATCTATCCCTATATTTGATATTTCTTATCTACAGATAATAATATTAATAATATTTGTTTTGATATTAATTTTAAAGATAAATTAATAATAACAACAAATATTACTAACAAGAATATATCAAATTACATGTATCAATCCTGATATTAATATTAGTGATTTTATTAACAATGAAAGTAATAATATTTATATATCGATTATATTTAACCTGCTATTAAATTTAATTTGCTAATATTACATATTATAATTATACATCTATATATATTAAGAAATAACATATTTGTGTATTTAATATTTTCATAATTAATTACATCCAATTGTTCATGAATCGTCAGACATGGTCAAAGGGTAATTGATTATCCAGATATAGATTTCAGACTTTCTAGACTCAACATTAGGGTTTTTGCTTATCGTGTCGGAAACATATAGAGTTTAAGGTTTAAATTTGGTCGGAAATTTCCGGGTCGTTACAATTGAAAACCGCCCAGAGTCGACAAAAGAGCTACGCGGACAGTAAAAGAAAAGATATAGAGTTTGAAATTGGAGAAAGGGTCATGCTTAAGGTTTCACCTTGGAAAGGCGTTGTTCGATTTGGTAAACGAGGGAAACTAAATCCAAGGTACATTGGACCATTCAAGATTATAGATCGTGTCGGGCCAGTAGCTTACCAACTGGAGCTACCTCAACAACTCGCGGCTGTACATAACACTTTCCACGTCTCAAATTTGAAGAAATTTTTTGCTAAAGAAGATCTCACTATTCCGTTGGACGAAATCCAAATCAATGAAAAACTTCAATTCATTGAAGAACCCGTCGAAATAATGGATCGTGAGGTTAAGAGACTTAAACAAAACAAGATACCGATTGTTAAGGTTTGATGGAATGCTCGTAGAGGACCCGAGTTCACCTGGGAGCGTGAAGATCAGATGAAGAAGAAATACCCGCATTTATTTCCAGAAGATACGTCAACACCTCCAACTGCTTAAAATTTCGGGACGAAATTTATTTAACGGGTAGGTACTGTAGTGACCCGAACTTTTCCATGTTTATATATATATATTAAATGAAATTGTTATTTACATGATTAAGTGTTTCCAACATGTTAAGCAATCAAACTTGTTAAGACTTGATTAATTGAAATAGGTTTCATATAGACAATTGACCACCCAAGTAGACCGGTGATTCACGAACGTTAAAACTTGTAAAAACTATACGATGACATATGTATGGTTATATATATAGTTAACAAGATTTTATTATAAGTATGTATCTCATTAGGTATTTTAACAATGAGTTATATACATAATAATGAGACTATTAATTTAAGAAACTCGAAAACGATATATATAACGATTATCGTTATAACAACGTCTTACTAGGTACATATGAATCATATTAAGATATTGATACACTTGGTTAATTATGTTAAATGATAAGTAAATATATTATTAAGTGTATTAACAATGAAATACATATGTAAAAATAAGACTACTAACTTAATGATTTCGAAACGAGACATATATGTAACGATTATCGTTGTAACGACATTTAACTGTATATATATCATACTAAGATATATTATATATCATAATATCATGATAATATAACAATTTAACATCTCATTTGTTATAATAAACAATGGGTTAACAACATTCAACAAGATCGTTAACCTAAAGGTTTCAAAACAACATTTACATGTAACGACTAACGATGACTTAACGACTCAGTTAAAATATATATACATGTAGTGTTTTAATATGTATTCATACACTTTTGAAAGACTTCAAGACACTTATCAAAATACTTCTACTTAACAAAAATGCTTATAATTACATCCTCGTTCAGTTTCATCAACAATTCTACTCGTATGCACCCGTATTCGTACTCGTACAATACACAGCTTTTAGATGTATGTACTACTGCTATATATACTCCAATGATAAGCTCTTAGCAGCCCATGTGAGTCACCTAACACATGTGGGAACCATCATTTGGCAACTAGCATGAAATATCTCATAAAATTACAAAAATATGAGTAATCATTCATGACTTATTTACATGAAAACAAAATTACATATCCTTTATATCTAATCCATACACGAACGACCAAAAACACCTACAAACACTTTCATTCTTCAATTTTCTTCATCTAATTGATCTCTCTCAAGTTCTATCTTCAAGTTCTAAGTGTTCTTCATAAATTCCAAAAGTTCTAGTTTCATAAAATCAAGAATACTTCCAAGATTGCAAGTTTACTTCCAAGTTTTCTAAATCCATTCCAAGTAATCATCCAAGATCAAGAAACTTTTGTTACTTATAGTAGGTTATCTTTATAATACAAGGTAATAATCATATTCAAATTTTATTCAATTTCTATAACTATAACAATCTTATTTCGAGTGGAAATCTTACTTGAAATTGTTTTCGTGTCATGATTCTGCTTCAAGAACTTTCAAGCCATCCAAGGATCCTTTGAAGCTAGATCTATTTTTCTCATTTCCAGTAGGTTTATCCAAGGAACTTGAGGTAGTAATGATGTTCATAACATCATTCGATTCATACATATAAAGCTATCTTATTCAAAGGTTTAAACTTGTAATCACTAGAACATCGTTTAGTTAATTCTAAACGTGTTCGCAAATAAAAGTTAATCCTTCTAACTTGACTTTTAAAATCAACTAAACACATGTTCTATATCTATATGATATGCTAACTTAATGATTTAAAACCTAGAAACACTAAAAACACCGTAAAACCGGATTTACGCCGTCGTAGTAACACCGCGGGCTGTTTTGGGTTAGTTAATTAAAAACTATGATAAACTTTGATTTAAAAGTTTTTATTCTGAGAAAATGATTTTTATTATGAACATGAAACTATATCCAAAAATTATGGTTAAACTCAAAGTGGAAGTATGTTTTCTAAAATGGTCATCTAGACTTCGTTCTTTCGACTGAAATGACTACCTTTACAAAAATGACTTGTAACTTATTTTTCCGACTATAAACCAATAATTTTTCTGTTTAGATTCATAAAATAGAGTTCAATATAAAACCATATCAATTTGATTCACTCAAAACGGATTTAAAATGAAGAAGTTATGGGTAAAACAAGATTGGATAATTTTCTCATTTTAGCTACGTGAAAATTGGTAACAAATCTATTCCAACCATAACTTAATCAACTTGTATTGTATATTATGTAATCTTGAGATACCATAGACACGTATACAATGTTTCGACCTATCATGTCGACACATCTATATATATTTCGGAACAACCATAGACACTCTATATGTGAATGTTGGAGTTAGCTATACAGGGTTGAGGTTGATTCCAAAATATATATAGTTTGAGTTGTGATCAATACTGAGATACATATACACTGGGTCGTGGATTGATTCAAGATAATATTTATCGATTTATTTCTGTACATCTAACTGTGGACAACTAGTTGTAGGTTACTAACGAGGACAGCTGACTTAATAAATTTAAAACATCAAAATATATTAAAAGTGTTGTAAATATATTTTGAACATACTTTGATATATATGTATATATTGTTATAGGTTCGTGAATCAACCAGTGGCCAAGTCTTACTTCCCGAGGAAGTAAAAATCTGTGAAAGTGAGTTATAGTCCCACTTTTAAAATCTAATTTTTTTGGGATGAGAATACATGCAGGTTTTATAAATGATTTACAAAATAGACACAAGTACGTGAAACTACATTCTATGGTTAAATTATCGAAATCGAATATGCCCCTTTTTATTAAGTCTGGTAATCTAAGAATTAGGGAACAGACACCCTAATTGACGCGAATCCTAAAGATAGATCTATTGGGCCTAACAAACCCCATCCAAAGTACCGGATGCTTTAGTACTTCGAAATTTATATCATATCCGAAGGGTGTCCCGGAATGATGGGGATATTCTTATATATGCATCTTGTTAATGTCGGTTACCAGGTGTTCACCATATGAATGGTTTTTATCTCTATGTATGGGATGTGTATTGAAATATGAAATCTTGTGGTCTATTGTTACGATTTGATATATATAGGTTAAACCTATAACTCACCAACATTTTTGTTGACGTTTAAAGCATGTTTATTCTCAGGTGAATACTAAGAGCTTCCGTTGTTGCATACTAAAATAAGGACAAGATTTGGAGTCCATGTTTGTATGATATTGTGTAAAAACTGCATTCAAGAAACTGATTTCGATGTAACATATTTGTATTGTAAACCATTATGTAATGGTCATGTGTAAACAGGATATTTTAGATTATCATTATTTGATAATCTACGTAAAGCTTTTTAAACCTTTATTTATGAAATAAAGGTTATGGTTTGTTTTAAAAATGAATGCAGTCTTTGAAAAACGTCTCAAATAGAGGTCAAAACCTCGCAACGAAATCAATTAATATGGAACGTTTTTAATCAATAAGAACGGGACATTTCAATTAAAGTGGACTTTTTAGGTATAAAATTCATGAACTTGATTAATTTGATATAATTGCCATTTGAGACTTGTTTAATTGTTAGTAATGACTATTTTGATATGTTATTTGAGTTAAATGCTTATGAACTTTGTATACATTTTCATAAAGGCTTATTTGAAAAAGTGTAGAATTGTAAAAATTGTGAAAATGTGTATAAGTTTAATTTTGATTTAACATGTTATTGTAATTGTTTCAATTTGTTATTTTGCTAACACTAATGCATATTTGGATGCACAAATTTTGTGTTTAATGTGTTTTGTAGAGATTTACAGATACTGATGGTGCAACATCATCATCTAGACAACCACAACCAGAACCTGAACCAGAAATGCAATACGAGCCTGAACCGGAACAACAACAGGAACCACAACAACAGCCTGATCAACACGTACCTTATTATGATCCGCTACAATTTGTTGATGCCTTCACAGTATTTCCGATGCATCCGCCAGTAGAATACCCAACAATTCCTGAACACACGTTGCATCCTAATCTGAGATTCGATAGAAGCTGGAGAGATTACCCATCATATCAAAGTAACAAATTCAAACTGATATCGAAAAATGTAGAGGTGCCAAGGGTAATTGATTGGGATCCTTTGGAAAGGGTCCAACTTGCTAACTCAGTTAGACAACATTTGATCCAAAGGTATGGCAGTTATTATTTTACCTATTGGGAATATCTATTCACCATTCGTAGGCCTGTATATAAGGAATGGTGTGTTGAGTTAATGAGTACTATAGCATTAAATGTAGATGTAGATAGGTTAGATGATAGAATTTTTCTTAGGTTTATACTTGGTCGTAGGATGTACAGGATGTCCATGCTGGACATGGCCAGGGCATTACAGATTTACACTCCTAGTGAATTGCTACTACCCGATTGTATGAATTTGATTTATCGTGGTGAAAGGGTAGATAGGAATTTTGACGCGAATGCCGTCTGGAGGCGTATGTCAAACTATAATGTTTTTACACTGGGAGGAAAACACTCCTACTTACATATTAACAAAGCCGAGCTTCGTATAATTCATAGATTTTTGGCTAACTCGATTACACAGAGAGGTCACAACAAGGAGAAAATGACCTTACATGATTTATTTTACCTAAAGTGTATTCGAAACCCAAGAAGCTTTGTTAATATCCCCTACTGTGTTGGTTTTTATTTGTCAAAAATGGTGGAAGGAATACAGGAAGGGGGATTATAGGAGGAGGTATTTTTGTTACTCTCATTGGAGAGTACTTAGGTGTAGATAAAAACCAAGGGGGTCCACTTTTGGAATGTAGGGAACAGGTTGAGCCTTTAGGATTGAAGGTTTATGCGGGTGCTAAGGTATTAAAGAGTAGACGAAATTAGGCAGTACCCTATGAAGGTAGTCATCCTCAGGTAGAGAGAGTTTCAGACGAGGAAATGGAGGAAGCAGATGACATTAGGGATGTCATTCGGGAGGCTATGACTGATGTCTACCAGCATATATATGAGGTAGATATGACAAACGCGGAGAGATTTCGTCGGATGGAGCAGTGGCAAGCCCGGAATGATTACGAGTATTCCAGGCAACGACAGCATGATAGATGGGACTATCATCAGCGTCAGATTATGAGCCGGCTGTCACCTCAGGATCACTAAGTTCCGACCCGACCCGCTTACTATCCTCCACACCAGCCCGAGATGAGACCACCATATACTCTCTACGACCCTAACCAGGCCTACCAATACACCTATCACCAAGCATGGAACCCGGACGACGACATGAACTGGAACCCCTATCCAGATTGATATAGTTCCTATTGGTGATTTCTATGATTTTTATCTTTTTATTATTTTTATTTATTTATGTTTAAACATATGATATTGTGATACATTAATGTATTGTTTAATATTTTTATTATTTTGTACTAATATTTCATATTTGATTTGAAAGTGGGATTTTAAGTCCCATTTCAAATTAACATGCATGTTTATATTTGTATTGTATGTATGTATATTGTCAATTGTACACAACAGGGTAAAACAGCGCATTTTCAAAGACTGGCATTAAGTTCAGCAAAATATAGTACTTTTGACGACAAAACGAAAAACAAATGTGATATAACAACAAGACGGAATGAACAAATGATGTGCACCATTTATCATTCAACAAGCAAACGCCGATATGTTTGGAAGCTTTGGTAAAATTTAATCATTTTTCTACGCTAATTACCCTCAATAATTTAAATTGTTACTGATTTCTTGCAAATGAGGGCATTGCAAGATCTTAAGTGTGGGAAGGGGTTAAATTCTTTCGGATTTTTAAAATTTTTTATACACTTGGTTACCATTAAAAATACTAGTAATGCAGTAGTTGTATTAGAATCTAGTGCTCTCTGATAATAAAGAACAGCCCTAGTCTTATATACTGACTACCCAATTCTAGTAAAATTTTCAAAATTTTCAATTAAATGAATTCAAAATCATGTTTATACATATTTATGAACGATAAAACTAGGTGTTAACACCGAAATTATTGTTACCTCGGAAAGGACATAAATTGAGAAATAGCCTAAAATGTTAGAATTCATTTAAAATGAAATAGAGGACAATAAAAAGGCAAAGAAAGGAAAATAAAAGCCAAGTGTGGGAAAAATTTACCAAGTTCTTTAAAACATATATCACATATTTTGTACAAAGATACTTTTGTTTTGGATAAAATTAACCGTTTTACCCGGTAAATTGTAAGATATTTGAAAGAAAGATGGATCTACACGATGAATCAATTCCATCATTAAAAGGAAGTAAAGTCTTCTGAAAAAGACACGCGCTTCTTGATTTAGGTCAGGAAGTTGTCGTCCAGACCAGTTGTAGAGTCTACGAAAAACCTTGAAAAGTTTTCTCGAAAATCAGCTGGAAATCCACGGACCTCAGCATCAAACAGGGTCGCCAAGTGGTCAGACTTATCCTAACCATGAGAGGATCTATCTCGTAAAATGGGGAGGACGCCGTGCAAATTAGCTTGATAAGACTAATGAATCAGATCCCCAGAAAGGATAATCTCCTTAAAGATTAAAAATCAGCTTTTAAGCCTGATATTACTCAATCCTAGAGATTGACCTTAAAGATTGAGAATTACAAACTCATGGAATTCGATGATATCTAAACTCGAGCTTGAACGAGAAAATATTTTGATCAAAATTACAAACCGATTTGTTTTCTGAAAACCCATTTTCAATGCGTTCATTACCATTGAACGTAAAATCCTAGGAATTCACCTGGAATTCATTAGGTCACCTGAACCAAATCGGGTGTCAACCGTAAGAACGGTGGTTGCATAGTATGGTTAAAGACAGGACCCTATGCCAGACCGAAAAATTATAAGGGTGAGCTTTACTATTGCTTCTACCATGGATAGTAATTGCATCCGACACTTTATAGACCATAATTAAAAGCATGTCAGGGGACATTTCCTTAACAGTTGCTTGTTCAACGCTTTCCTTTACAACCGGACGGTAGTTTACCGAAAGGTAATATACGGAGCAAGTATACTGGACGTGTTGCTTTCCAAATACAAGGTTAGCAAGTGAGTGACACAAAACCATAAGTTTTGAGCTAAAATTTTCAAATCTGAAACCCACTAAACCCACAAAAACAATTTGCAAAACACCGGTAAAGGGTTATTCCGGAAAACTTATCTAGGGTAAAAACTAGATTGTATTTTCAAAAGATCAAATGTTTTCATAAAGATCCAATTTCCTTAATGGATCTAAATTTTCATAGTCATGTGGGACTGTAAACCACATCGGTACTACCATTGTTCATACCGCCGTATACAAATCACTGATGTACAAAGTGTGAAGAATAAAGAAGTGATTCTAGTATTTTTATTTCAAGACTATATTGCTTGAGGACAAGCAACGCTCAAGTGTGGGAATATTTGATAATGCTAAAAACGAACATATATTTCATAGCATTATCCCTCAAGAAAGACAAGCTTTTAGTTGCAATTGTTCTATTTACAAGTAATATTCATTTAAATAATAAAAGGTGAAAACAAAAGACATATTCGACGAATTGAAGACGCAAACGACCAAAAAGCTCAAAAGTACAAAATACAATCAAAGTGGTTCCAATTATTGATGAGAAACGTCTCAAAATTACAAGAGTACAAGACGCGAAACGCAAAGTACAAGATATTAAATTGTACGCAAGGACGTTCGAAAAACCGGAACCGGGACCAAAGTCAACTCTCAACGCTCGACGCAACGGACTAAAAATTATGAGTCAACTATGCACAAGAATATAATATAATATTTAAATAATTATATAAATTATTTATATATTATATTATATATTATAAACGTCAGCAAACAAGAAAACAAGGGAGTGTGAGCTGATACCTACCACCATGCGATCGCATGGCCTGTAGGCTTATTTTCCATGCGATCGCATGGCCCTGAAATTCAGGCCACATGCTATAAATTCGCGTGTTTTGGCTCAGTTTTCAATATATATCCATCTCTCTATCTCACTTGTGTATATATATATATATATATATATATATATATATATATATATATATATATATATATATATATATATATATATATATATATATATATATATATATATATATATATATATATATATTTATATTATAATTTTAATTTTAATTTTAGATTCTAATAATAAGGGTATGTTAGCGAATGTTGTAAGGGTGTAAGTCGAAATTCTGTCCGTGTAACGCTACGCTATTTTTAATCGCTGTAAGTTATGGTTAATGTTATTTTTAATTTAGTGTATCATAGCTAAGTTATTATTATGCTTATTTAATGCCGAAGTAATCGTGATGTTGGGCTAAATATTAAAATTGGGTAATTGGGCTTTGGACCATAATTGGGGTTTGGACAAAAGAACGACACTTGTGGAAATTAGACTATGGGCTATTAATGGGCTTTATATTAACTAAACGACACCTCGTTAATTTAATATATAGACTTATAATTTGGCGTATTTATATATAACCACATACGCTTGACTGGGTACGGTGGGCGGGATATCTATAAATACCAATAATTATTCATTTTACCGGACACGGAACTGGATTAATAGTTAATAGACTTGTTTAAACAGGGGTGGATTACATTCAAGGGTAATTGGTGTAATTGTTAACAAAGTAGTAAAACCTTGGTCTACACGCAGTTGATAACTTGGTGTATTCATTAAACAAAGTATTAAGACCTTGTTACAATTCGAATCCCCAATTAGTTGGAATATTTGACTTCGGAAATAAGAATAATTTGACGAAGACTTTCGCACTTTATGATTATGACTGATGGACTATTATGGACAAATCCGTATGGACATATCGAATAATCCAGGACAAAGGACAATTAACCCATGGTAATAAAACTAAAAACAACACGTCAAACATCATGATTACGGAAGTTTAAATAAGCATAATTTGTATATTTCATATTTAATTGCACTTTTAATTATCGCACTTTTATTTATTGTCATTTTATTTAATTGCATTTTTAATTATTGTACTCTTTAATTATCGCAATTTTATTTTATCGCACTTTTATTTATCGCAATTTCATTATCATTATTTAATTTACGCTTTAAATTAAGTTATATTTATTTTTAATATTTTACATTAGGTTTTAACTGCGACTAAAGTTTTAAAATCGACAAACCGATCATTAAACGGTAAAAACCCTCTTTTATAATAATAATACTACTTATATATATTTTTGTATTTTTACAATTATAAGTTAAAAAATATAGCGTTAAGCTTGTTTAAAAGATCCCTGTGGAACGAACCGGACTTACTAAAAACTACACTACTGTACGATTAGGTACACTGCCTATAAGTGTTGTAGCAAGGTTTAGGTATATCCATTCTATAAATAAATAAATATCTTGTGTAAAATTGTATCGTATTTAATAGTATTTCCTTGTAAAAATTATAACTATTTTATACACCACCTCGCACACATCACCTCGCCTACGATTGTTGCTGACTCACCGCTACCCGTCGACGACTCTGTCGATTCACCTTCCAGTGGACTCGTGCTTGACCTTATGGACGTCTCAGAAGGAGACGAGGATCCAGAGGAGATTCCAGCGCCACCTAGCCCTAGACTCCCGGGGCCACAACACCATCCCGGTGGTACTGTAATTCCTGGGGGAAATGAGGACGGTCCTTTCCGTAACGAGCATGGACATTGGGCTAGACGCACCGCTGATGTATGTGTTGTGCCGATTCCACCAGGCAGATATTGACTTATGACCACCGGCTGAGCAGATCCACCTTCAGATGATTCAGACGATTCATCATCCGATGACTCCAGCGAGGAGGATTTCGAAGAGGATCCCGAGGATGATTTCGAGGAGGACCATGAGGAGGAGCCCGTGCAGCCGCCCTCTAACCCACCGAAGAAGCGGTATCATTTTGATGGTACCGTTATCCCTGGGATTAACGGAGGAAGATCGTTCGTGGAAGCACATGGATAGTTGGTTAGGGTCATAGCCCGTAAGAGGGTCGTACCATATCCCTCCAATCCATTCGTGCGTAAGAACACCCGCACTGTACCGTCTACATCTGCACCACCTGCACCATCTGCACCACCTGCCCCACCAGCATCCCCCGTCATCGAGGAACTAACGAGGGAAGTGCATATCCTCCGTGCTCGGGTAACTGAGCTCGAGGAACAGATGTCCCACCTGATGGACATCATTTACCCACCATCACCGTAGGATTATTGTATTACATTTCCTTATGTAACTTTGTTAGTAGTTTCATTTTTTACTCATGTATTGTACGAACCTTATGCGGATGTATGCAACTTTCTTATTAATGAATAGAACTTAATGTTGTTTAAATTTTGTACGGTGTTCTATTTACGCTACTGTATGATGATTTTGTGGTATCCATATCTGGTTGCTTTACTTAATTGTGTGTTGTGTTCCATACTGGGTGCCTTATGCTATAATATTATTGAATGCGGAATTTTGACGTAAGTCGAAACTTTTGTTCAGAGGAACAATGACAAACGGAAGAGTCCCAAGGGAAACGCCCACAACGGCACAGATTGAGGAAATGATAGCTGCTCGAATAGCCACAGCTATGGCGAATGCCAACCCTGCTCCAGCTCCACCGGCCAACCCAGATGTTCAGAACGGGTGTACCTATAAGGAATTCCAAAGCTGCAAGCCCCACAATTTCAGTGGTACATAAGGGCCAGTTGGACTGACGAGATGGTTTGAGAAGTTAGAAGCTGTGTTCTGTGTGACCACCAGCTCGGAAGTGAATAAAACTAAGTACGCCTCCCGTACTCTGTCGGACGGCGCTTTAACCTGGTGGAACACGCTTGCTCAGGCTAAAGGAATTGACGAGTCTTATGGTACACCATGGGAGGAGTTTAAGAGTGCTATGATTGAGGAGTATTACCCCTGAACCGAAATTCAGAAAATGGAAGCTGAGTTTTGGGAGCTGAAGGTTGTGGGAACCGACCTTGATGGCTATAATCGAAGGTATTTGCAGTTAGCTTTGATGTGCCCCACGATGGTTACCCCTGAATTTAGGCGAATGGAACGAGACTTGTGGGGACTTCCCAAGATCATTCAGGGAAATTTCACTTCATCAAAACCGGCAGATGTCCTGGAAGCTATGCGCATGGCGCACACCCTGATGAACCAGATCATCCACAAGGAACCAGAGAAAGTGAAATCAGAATCAGGAGCTAGTTATGAGAAGCGTAAGTGGGAAAGCAACAAAAGGAAAGGTCTTTGATCAGAACCCAGCTAAGAGGCATGAGGGTTTAAAGGGAAACAACGGTTGGAGGAACCCCAACCCGAACCCTAGCTCGAACCCTAACTATAAGGGTAGTCTTCCGTAGTGCAAGAGATGCTACAAGCATCATACAGGGTACTGCAACGTGGTCTGTAAAAAGTGTAAAAGGACTGGGCACATTGGCAGGGACTGTAAGATTACCACCCCAGCTGTAAAGACAAACCCTACTGGACCAAGAAAGTGTTTTGAGTGCGGTCAACAGGGCCACTTCAAGAATGAGTGCTCGAACAAGAAGAAGGATGCCGGACCAGCACGTGGGAGAGTTTTCAACATGAATGCTCGAGATGCCCGTGAGGATCCTGATTTGGTCACAGGTATATTCACTGTCAATAATCTACTTGCTTCTATCTTATTTGATACGGGTGCCGATAGGAGTTACGTATGTAGAC
The DNA here is from genome assembly GCF_046630445.1 of Rutidosis leptorrhynchoides. Lineage (NCBI taxonomy): Eukaryota > Viridiplantae > Streptophyta > Magnoliopsida > Asterales > Asteraceae > Rutidosis > Rutidosis leptorrhynchoides. The sequence continues at coordinate 176,298,162 of NC_092333.1, forward strand.
ATTTTTTTCTAAGATAGGCTGGTCGTTAGTACCTTTAGACGAGAGTATTCTGGTTGAAGTAGCCAATGGGAAACTTGAGAGAGTTGACAAAATTGGCTGAGGAGGCATAATAAACCTAGCCGGTGTGGACTTTAAGATTGATTTAATACCCATCAAGTTGGGAAGCTTTGATGTGATAGTTGGTATGGACTGGTTGTCCAGAGTAAGAGCAAAAGTTGTTTGTGGAGAGAAGATTATCCGTATACCTCGCGAAGACGGTGTGCCATTGATCGTACACGGAGAGAAAGGTAGCCCAAAGTTGAACCTCATTAGTTGCTTGAAGGCATAGAAAGTCATGAGGAAAGGGCGTTTTGCTATTCTGGCACATGTGAAGAAGTCAGAAACCGAGGAGAAGAGTGTTGATGATGTGCGGATTGTGAACGAATTTCGCGACGTCTTTCCAGAAGAATTGCCTGGATTACCGCCACCGCGATCAGTGGAATTCCATATTGATCTAGTACCAGGAGCTGCACCTGTAGCCCGCGCACCTTATCGACTAGCACCTTCCGAACTGCAAGAGTTGCAGAGTCAACTGCAGGAATTGCAAGACCGTGGATTTATCCAACCGAGTTCATCGCCTTGGGGCGCACCTGTTTTGTTTGTAAAGAAGAAGGACGGATCTTTCCGCATGTGTATCGATTATCGTGAGCTGAACAAGTTGACGATCAAGAATCGATATCCCCTTCCCTGGATTGATGATCTTTCCGATCAGCTGCAAGGATCCAGCGTTTACTCTAAGATCGATTTACGATCAGGATATCACCAGTTGAGGGTGAAGGAGAGCGATGTGATGAAGACTGCGTTCAGAACCCGTTATGGTCATTATGAATTTCTTGTGATGCCATTCGGTTTAACCAACGCACCTGATGTATTCATGGATCTCGTGAATTGAGTATGCAAACCATACCTGGACAAGTTCGTTATCATCTTCATAGATGATATCCTCATCTATTCCAGAAGTGAAGAAGAACATGAACAACATCTTCGACTAGTGTTGGAACTTTTGAGACAAGAGCAACTTTATGCCAAATTCTCCAAGTGCGAGTTTTGGTTGAAGGAAGTCCAATTTCTTGGTCATATTGTGAGCAACCAGGGTATCAAAGTTGATCCCGCAAAGATTGAAGCTATCAGCAAGTGGGAAACTCCCACTACTCCTAGTCATATCTGTCAATTTTTAGGCCTCGCCGGTTATTACCGAAGATTCATTGAAGGTTTTTCTCTGATTGCACGTCCTTTGACTGCATTAACTCACAAAGGGAAGAAGTTCGTTTGGGCAACCGAGCAAGAGTCAGCATTTTAAACCTTGAAGCAGAAGTTAACCACCGCACCTATCCTATCTCTTCTCAAAGGCAGTGATGATTTTGTTGTGTACTGTGATGCCTCGAAAAATGGCTTTAGTTGCGTATTGATGCAAAGAACGAAGGTTATTGCTTACGCCTCTCGACAACTAAAGATTCACGAGCAAAATTACACAACGCACGATCTTGAGCTTGGAGCCATTGTCTTTGCACTAAAACTGTGGAGACACTATCTTTATGGAACCAAGAGTACCATCTAGACCGATCACAAAAGCCTCCAACACATATTAGACCAGAAGCAGCTGAATATGAGACAGCGATGATGGATCAAAACATTGAACGACTATGATTGTGAACTACGTTATCATCCCGGAAGGTCAAATGTTGTAGCTGATGCCTTGAGCCGAAAGGAGAGAACGGTACCTCTTCGTGTCCGTGCCTTAAACATCACCATTCAGACGAATCTCAATAACCAGATCCGCATAGCTCAAGATGAATCTCTCAAGGAGGAGAATATTTCTCAAGAGCACTTGAACATTCTCGTTTCTCGATTTGAGGTCAAGGAGACTGGAGTTCGATACTTTGCCGGAAGAATTTGGGTGCCCAAATATGGAGATTTACGGAGCCTTATTCTAGACGAAGCCCACAAGTCAAGGTATTCAATTCATCCAGGAGCTGGTAAGATGTACCACGACCTCAAGGTTCAATATTGGTGGCCGAACCTCAAAAGGGATGTTGCATCTTATGTTGGAAAGTGTTTGACTTGTTCCAAGATCAAAACCGAACATCAGAAGCCGTCTGGATTACTCCAATAACCCGAAATCCTGCAAAGTAAGTGGGAAGGAATAACAATGGATTTCATCACGAAGCTACCGAAGATGGTAGGAGGTTATGATACCATCTGGGTTATCGTTGACCGTCTTACCAAATCTGCACACTTCCTAGCCATGAAGGAAACTGATACGATGGAAAGAGTGGCACAGCTATACATAAAGGAAGTTGTATCTCACCACGGTGTACCCTTATCGATTATCTCAGATCGCGATACCTGTTTCGCTTCTAGATTTTGGCGTTCTTTGCAAGTAGCCTTGGGAACACGTCTCGACATGAGTACTGCATATCACCCGCAAATTGACGGACAAATCGAACGAACGATTCAGACTTTGGAAGACATGTTGCGTGCTTGCGTTATTGATTTCGGAAAAGCTTGGGAAAAGCATTTGCCGCTAGCTGAATTTTCTTACAACAACAGCTATTATTCGAGTATTAATGCCGCACCTTTCGAAGCATTGTATGGTCGCAAGTGCCGTTCTCTTATTTGTTGGGCCGAAGTAGGTGAGAAGCAAATCACCGGACCCGAGTTAGTCCATGAGACAACGGAAAAGATTGTTCAAATTCAAGCGAGGCTCAAGACGACCCGTGATTGTCAGAAGAGCTATGCCGACCTTAAACGTGGAGATCGCGAATTTCAAATCGACGATCGCGTTATGTTGAAAGTCGCACCTTGGAAAGGTGTAACCCGTTTGGATTGACTAACGCACCAGCTGTGTTCATGGATGTAACGACCCGACTTTTTTGACTTGCTTTTGTGCTTTGTGTTTTCACGAAACTGCGTATTTGTGCATACTGAGCTATATTATACTCTGGGAACTCCCTACATGTTGACTACTTTCATTTATATGTTAAAGCGTATCATTAAGCACGTAGGGTACTTAACTTAATCCTCGGAAGCCTTTATGACCGTTAGTGTCACTTGACATTTTTAACGAACTGCGTACTGCGTACACGTTTAACTTTTGTCGTAATCGGAATATTATGACTACGAAATACTAGTTGTTATTTTATAATAACAATTACTTGGGTTTTTGGATGCTTAATTACGCTTAGTAATTTACTAGAGCACGCTAGTTAGTCTTTTTGGACTTTCTACCTTGTTGGACCTTAGCCCACCCTACACTAGTTAGTGGACTATTTAATTAGCCCAATTATAAGTTACTAGTGACCCATTAATAAGTAAGACAAAAGCCCATTTATTAGAGGGAACATGCTAGCATTTTTGTCAAGTATTATCCTTAATGTTGCATGGGATCCTAACACAAGCACCAACTTTAGACAACCATTAACCAAAAAGCAAAAAGGTGTCCCCCCTTATCCCCCTTAGAAACCCACGGCCTAACCATCACCACCATCACCTCACCTCCTATAAATACTAAGCCATTTCCTCACCATTCACACTTGATTTCCATTCACAATTTACACACACTTGTTCATTTATTTTCTCTCTAGTTTAAAGCTTGTAAGTATTTTGAATTTCTTTTCTTCTTCTCCTTCTCATCATCACGAGTTCATCATCATCATTAGAAGATCAAGCTTTTTAGCTTTTGATCTTGATTACATCTTGTATATTCAAACATGGATTTGAATCCTTCAAGAACATGGAAGATTCAAGCTTTCTAGCTTTGAATCTTCACCTACTTTGTAGATCTAAATCTTTTAGCTTTAATCTTGTTATTTTGTTATAAATATTCAAACTTGTGTTTGTAATCTTCATGTATCTTAAAGATCCGAGCTTTATGCTTCAAGATCTTTAAGAACACTAAAGATCCAAGCATTTTAGCTTAGGGTCTCATTATTATGTTAAAGATCTTAGCTTTTTAGCTTATGGTCTCATTATTTTCATTATTTTGTTAAAGATCTTAGCTTTATAGCTTATGGTCTCATTAATCTTGTAAAGATTCAAGCTTTCTAGCTTTGTAATCTTATAACTTATGTGAAAAGGATCTAAGCTCTCTAACTTAGGGTTCCATCACTTTATTTGATTTAGATTATGTTCATACTTGTTTAATTGAAGTAAAGTTTGTAGCTTTAGTTGTAAATAGAACTTGTAATTGTGTTAAGACTAAGGATATAATGTAACCTTGGTTCATCATCCATCTAAGACTCTTAAATGAGTTGTGTTCTTATTTGGTCTTAACATATTGTGTGTTGATGGTAGAATCTTGGACAAGGTGATGCTAACCCATCAATGAGTTGTACACTTGAAGCTTACAAGCATCAAGGATGAGAACCGTGATGAGAATCAAGCACCAAGAACCCCACCGGAGCACTTGTTTACTGTTTTTTGAGATCTGATCAGATTCTTGGACTTCTGTAAAATAAATTTTCAGTTAGTTCGTTTCGAGTAGATGACTTTTCGTTTAGGCCTCGACTTAATCCGACATACGGTTTAGGATTTATAGCCCTCTGAAAGTCACTACGCCGTTGTAACGTTGTGCTAAAATTTATGACCTACTCGCACTTAAATCGTCGTCACGTTCAAACGAAGACGAGTTAGGCAACTGACTACGCATCTTTTTGTTTTGTATAGAGATCGTAGCAGCTGACCTATTGTTTTGTTAGAGGACTCATATATGACCTATTGTTTCGATCTCTATTCTTGTCAAACTTAATTAGCTTTTATGATGATGAATGATGATGATGATGACACTTAAACTTAATTTATTCACTCTTAAACTTATTGGGACAACATACTGACCTAGTGACCTTTGACTTAGGTTGACGACCTTTCAGACCGACTTACTACCTGCATACGTTTCATATCGACTTTTACTGCTTATTCACTATGAGTTATAGCTTCCCTTTTTACTCATACTATTTTTAGGACTGAGAATACATGCGCTTTTTATGTTTTACTTACTTGACGCGAGTACTTAAACTTTACATATGTGTGGGTTATATAATGGCATAAACATTCCCCTTAGCACGGTAACGTTTAATCATTGGTTTTGAACCGGTGAACGCGAATATTACATATGGATCCATAGGGTTTGACATCCCCACTCGGGCTAGTCGCGCTAGCATTTAACAGGTGTTTAATACTTCGAGGACATACGCACTCTCCAAGTGTACTTTTAGGGGGTATTATTATTACGTTAAGTTAGTTACCGGGTGCCCATGGATAAGCATATACTTTTCATACTGTTTTGAATACGATAACTCGTGGTCTAAATTACTTTACTGATTACAAACTATAGCTCACCAACATTCGTGTTGACTTTTAAGCGTGTATTTCTCAGGTGCTTAGACGATGATTGCTTCCGCTGTTAGACTTGCTATCTTGGTGTTTTAGACTTGCTGTTATGGACCTGCTGTGTTAGATTTCCGCTGCATTACTTATAGATGTCTCAATCTTGGAACTTTTATCTTACATTCGTAACTTATGTTATTTTCAAATAATGACTTTGTAACGACCTTTGTGTCACGTTATCTTTTGTAAACGCTATCTTTTTATGAATGCAAACTGGTTTTCAAACAGCATGTAGTACTTGACCGTGTAAAGATCCCGTTGTTGACGAATCGTACACGATGGTTTTATACGGGGCGTCACAATGAACCTCATGAACTGAGTGTGTGGACCATATCTTGACAAGTTTGTCATTGTTTTCATTGATGACATACTTATTTACTCAAAGAATGATCAAGAGCACGAAGAACATTTGAGAAAAGTGCTAGAATTGTTGAGGAGGGAAAAATTGTTTGCTAAATTCTCAAAGTGTTCATTTTGGTTGAAAGAAGTTCAATTCCTCGGTCATATACTGAGCAAAGAAGGTATTCAAGTTGATCTGGAAAAGATTGAAACCGTTGAGAAGTGGAAAACACCAAAAACTCCTACGCAGATACGCCAATTTTTAGGATTGGCTGGTTACTACGGAAGATTCATCTAAGATTTTTCCAAAATAGCAAAACCCTTGACTGCATTAACGTATAAAGGGAAGAAATTTGAATGGAAGGATGAACAAGAGAAAGCGTTTCAGTTGTTAAAGAAAAAGTTAACTACGGCACCTATATTGTCATTGCCTGAAGGGAATGATGATTTTGTGATATATTGTGATGCCTCAAAGCAAGGCCTCGGTTGTGTATTGATGCAACGAACGAAGTTGATTGCCTATGCGTATAGACAATTGAAGATTCACTAGCAAAATTATACGACTCATGATTTGGAATTGGGTGTTGTTGTTTTTACATTAAAGACTTGGAGGCACTACTTATATGGGGTCAAAAGTATTATATATACCGACCACAAGAGTCTCCAACATATATTTAATCAGAAACAACTGAACATGAGGCAGCGTAGGTGGATTGAGTTGTTGAATGATTATGACTTTGAGATTCGTTACCACCCGAGGAAGGTGAATGTAGTAGCAAACGCCCTGAGCAGAAAGGACAGGGAACCTATTCGAGTAAAAGCTATGAATATAATTATTCATACTAACCTTACTACTCAAATAAAGGAGGCACAACGGGGAGTTATAAAAGAGGAAAATTTGAAGAATGAAATACCCAAAGGATCGAAGAAACATCTTGATATTCGGAAAGACGGAACCCGGTATAGGGATGAAAGAATTTGGGTACCAAAGTTTGGAGATGTGAGAGAAATGGTACTTAGTGAAGCACATAAATCCAGATATTCAATACATCCCGGAGCGGGAAAGATGTACAAAGATCACAAGAAACATTTTTGTTGGCCGGGTATGAAAGCCGATATTGCTAAATACGTAGGAGAATTTTTGACGTGTTCTAAGGTAAAAACTGAACATGAGAAACCATCAGGTCTACTTCAACAACCTGAAATCCCGGAGTGGACATGGAAAAACATTACCATGGATTTCATTACTAAATTGCCAAGGACTGCAAGTGGTAATGATACTATTTGGGTAATAGTCGATCGTCTCACCAAATCAGCACACCTTCTACCAATGCGAGAAGATGATAAAATGGAAAAGTTAGCACGACTATACTTGAAGGAAGTCATCTCCAGACACGAAATACCAATCTCTATTATCTCTGATAGGGACGGTAGATTCGTTTCAAGGTTTTGGCAAACATTACAACAAGCATTGGGAACTCGTCTAGATATGAGTACTGCCTATCATCCACAAACTGATGGACAGAGTGAAAGGACGATACAGACTCTTGAAGACATGCTACGAGCATGTGTTATTGATTTTGGAAACAGTTGGGATCGACATCTACCGTTAGCAGAATTTTCCTACAACAACAGTTACCACTCGAGTATTGAGATGGCACCGTTTGAGGCACTTTATGGTAGAAAGTGCAGGTCTCCAATTTGTTGGAACGAGGTGGGGGATAGACAAATTACGGGTCCGGAGATAATCCAAGAAACGACCGAGAAAATTATTCAAATTCAACTACAGTTGAAAACCGCCCAGAGTCGACAAAAGAGCTACGCAGACAGTATATAGAATTTGAAATTGGAGAGATGGTCATGCTTAAGGTTTCACCTTGAAAATGCATTGTTCGATTTGGTAAACGGGGGAAACTGAATCCAAGATACATTGGACCATTTAAAATTATAGATCGTGTCGGACCAGTAGCTTATCGACTTAAATTACCTCAACAACTCGCCAGCGTACATGATACTTTTCACGTATCAAATCTGAAGAAATGCTTAGCCAAAGAAGATCTCACTATTCCTTTAGACGAAATCCAAATCAATGAAAAACTTCAATTCATTGAAGAACCCGTCGAAATAATGGATCGTGAGGTTAAAAGACTTTAAATACTAATCGTTACGGTTCGATGGAATGCTCGTAGAGGACCCGAGTTCACTTGGGAATGTGAAGATCAGATGAAGAAAATTTACCCACACTTATTTCCAGATGATACGTCAACACCTCCAACTTCTTAAAATTTCGGGACGAAATTTATTTAACGGGTAGGTACTGTAGTGACCCGAACTTTTCCATGATTATATATTATATGAGATTAATATTTACATGAATAAATTTTTCCAACATGTTAAGCAATCAAACTTGTTAAGACTTGATTAATTGAAACGGTTTTTGTGTTAACGTTTGACCACCCAGTTTGTCTGATGATTCACGAACGTTATAACTTGTATATGACATGATATTATATATATTAAAATATATATATGTTTAGAATGATGAAATGATAATTAAAGTATCTCATTATGTATATTAACAATGAACCTTATACATAAAACAAGACTACTAACTTAAGAAATTCAAAACGATATCTATACGTAACGATTATCGTTGTAATAACGTCTTAATATTTATATATCATATTAAGATATATTAGTACATCATGTTATCATGATAATGTAACAATTTAACATCTCATTAAATACAATAACAATGGGATTAATTACATTTAACGAAATCGTTAACTTAAAGGTTTCGAAACAACACTTACATGTAACAACTAACGATAACTTAACGACTCAGTTAAAATGCGTATACATATAGTGTATTAAGATGTATTAGTACACTTTTTAACGACTTCATGACACACATCAAAGTACTTCTACTTAACAAAAATGCTTACAATTACATTCTCATTCATTTTCATTGACAATTCTACTCGTATGCAACCGCATTCGTACTCGTACAATACCTAGCTCCTAAATGTACATACTATTGGTATATACACTTCAATTATCAGCTCTTAGCAGCCCTTAATGAGTCATCAAACATGTGGGAACCATCATTTGGAAACTAGTATGAAATATCTCACAAAATTACAAAAAATATTATAAATCATTCATGAATTATTTACAAGAAAAGAAACTTACACATCCTTTATATCTAATCCATGAGTCACGACCAAAAACACATAGAAACACTTTCATTCTTCAATTTTATTTATCTGATTGATCTCTCTCAAGTTCTATCTTCAAGTTCTAAGTGTTCTTCATAAATTCTATAAGTTCTAGTTTCATAAAATCGAGAACACTTCCAAGTTTGCAAGTTTACTTCCAAGCTTTCTAATCCATTCCAAGTAATCATCTAAGTTTAAGGAACCCTTGTTAATTATAGTAGGTTATCATTATAATACAAGGTAATACTCATATTCAAACTTTAATTCAATTTCTATAACTATAAACTATCTTAATTCGAGTAAAAATCTTACTTGAACTTGTTTTTGTGTCATGATCCTACTTCAAGAACTTTCAAGCCATCCAAGATCCTTTGAAGCTAGATCATTTCTTGTCACTTCCAGTAGGTTTACCTACTAAACTTGAGGTAGTAATGATGTTCATAACATCAGTCGATTCATATATATAAAACTATCTTATTCGAAGGTTTAAACTCGTAATCACTAGAACATAGTTTAGTTAATTCTAAACTTGTTTGCAAACAAAAGTTAATCCTTCTAACTTGACTTTTAAAATTAAGTAAACACATGTTCTATATCTATATGATATGCTAACTTAATGATTTAAAACCTGGAAACACGAAAAACACCGTAAAACCGGATTTACGCCGTCGTAGTAACACCGCGGGCTGTTTTGGGTTAGTTAATTAAAAACTATGATAAACTTTAATTTAAAAGTTGTTATTCTGAGAAAATGATTTTTATTATGAACATGAAACTATATCCAAAAATTATGGTTAAACTCAAAGTGGAAGTATGTTTTCTAAAATGGTCATCTAGACGTCGTTCTTTTGACTGAAATGACTACCTTTACAAAAATGACTTGTAACTTATTTTTCCGACTATAAACCTATACTTTTTCTGTTTAGATTCATAAAATATAGTTCAATATGAAACCATAGCAATTTGATTCACTCAAAACGGATTTAAAATGAAGAAGTTATGGGTAAAACAAGATTGGATAATTTTTCTCATTTTAGCTACGTGAAAATTGGTAACAAATCTATTCCAACCATAACTTAATCAACTTGTATTGTATATTATGTAATCTTGAGATATCATAGACACGTATACAATGTTTCGACCTATCATGTCGACACATCTATATATATTTCGGAACAACCATAGACACTCTATATGTGAATGTTGGAGTTAGCTATACAGGGTTGACGTTGATTCCAAAATATATATAGTTTGAGTTGTGATCAATACTGAGATACGTATACACTGGGTCGTGGATTGATTCAAGATAATATTTATCGATTTATTTCTGTACATCTAACTGTGGACAACTAGTTGTAGGTTACTAACGAGGACAGCTGACTTAATAAACTTAAAACATTAAAATATATTAAAAGTGTTGTAAACATATTTTGAACATACTTTAATATATATGTATATATTGATATTATATATTGTAAAAATCTGTGAAAGTGAGTTATAGTCCCACTTTTAAAATCTAATATTTTGGGATGAGAATACATGCAGGTTTTATAAATGATTTACAAAATAGACACAAGTACGTGAAACTACATTCTATGGTTGAATTATCGAAATCGAATATGCCCCTTTTTATTAAGTCTGGTAATCTAAGAATTAGGGAACAGACACCCTAATTGACGCGAATCCTAAAGATAGATCTATTGGGCCTAACAAACCCCATCCAAAGTACCGGATGCTTTAGTACTTCGAAATTTATATCATATCCGAAGGGTGTCCCGGAATGATGGGGATATTCTTATATATGCATCTTGTTAATGTCGGTTACCAGGTGTTCACCATATGAATGATTTTTATCTCTATGTATGGGATGTGTATTGAAATATGAAATCTTGTGGTCTATTGTTACGATTTGATATATATAGGTTAAACCTATAACTCACCAACATTTTTGTTGACGTTTAAAGCATGTTTATTCTCAGGTGAATATTAAGAGCTTCCGCTGTTGCATAATAAAATAAGGACAAGATTTGGAGTCTATGTTTGTATGATATTGTGTAAAAACTGCATTCAAGAAACTGATTTCGATGTAACATATTTGTATTGTAAACCATTATGTAATGGTCGTGTGTAAACAGGATATTTTAGATTATCATTATTTGATAATCTACGTAAAGTTTTTTTTTAAACCTTTATTTATGAAATAAAGGTTATGGTTTGTTTTAAAAATGAATGCAGTATTTGAAAAACGTCTCATATAGAGGTCAAAACCTCGCAACGAAATCAATTAATATGGAACGTTTTTAATCAATAAGAACGGGACATTTCAAACCTCGACTTGTCAGGTTGGGTCCAAGTGCTACTGTTTTTTGAGTATAGTACTGAATGACGCATCTGTTGCGTGTGGATGACTATGATGGATATTCAGTAGTGAGGACAATCGATAGACTCTAGCATGATCAGTTAGTGGTCGAAGATCAGGCCTGGCCGCTAGTCCTCTGGTTTGAGCATTGTTTTTGTTGCTATTGTTGTTAGTTAATTTACAAGTTGATATTGTACGCTGGACATATTAGGTAGTTTCATTCACTTAGCTTCGTGTTAACCCTTCACCTCTTCCCTTGGAGGTTTTGGTTCTTTTGCATGATAGGTTGATGGGGATGGGACATTTTGAGGATATGTTTGACAAACTACTCTGTCTTGTATTTTATATATGTATTCGAATATTGACGTAACACCTGTTGTTTTGGTAATGATGTAATTAAGAACAAAATTGGTAGGAATTATGTTTAGGTGTATATAAGGGTACGTTTTGTAAATAAGCCGTCTAACTGTGTCTTTAGGAAAAAAAGTACGGTGTTACAAACAATGATGACGATGAACGTGGGGTAGATATTCAAACTCTTTTTATAGACGCTCCGGTGGTCGGGTCAAGTGTTGGGTCTTTGTTGTGTTCCGGAGATGTCGAAAAGGCAAAAAAGAAGGTAATGTTAGTAATTCGTTGCGTATACGGGATAACATTGAAGACGATGAAGATGGGTTTGCATTTCAAAAAAATTTTAAATACGCTCTGGAGGTATGGTCTTGTAATTGGTCTTATGTGGGTTCAGGATCGAGTCAGTCGTTTGGAAAAGCTGATTTTTTTGATGAGTTTTAAAAACAAGGTTTGGGGTCCCTTCATTCGGTTACTCTAGCCGGAGACAGGAATGGAAACAGTTCGTCTTTTTCTTTCAAAGCTGGTGTAGGCAATGGTGTCATCAACAACTTCGGCGATGAGATCTCTTTGTCGGGTCCTAACTTCAGGAAAGAGGATGACGTTGTCGGTTAGTGGGTTTTGGTATTGATAGTTTGGTGTTATCATCTTTTATGGTTGTTTGTAATGCTTTTTTCGTTTCTTCGGTTTGTATTGTATGCAGTGTTGTAAATCTCCCGAGATCTCCCCGAGATCTCGTTTTTGGAAGGCAATCGAGACGAGATGTTCATCTCCCGAGATTTCTCGGTCAACGGGGTCAAACTTAGTCAAAACCACGATTTCTCAGATTTTCTTGCTAATTTGTTAGATTTTCTTGTAAAATTCGTAATTTCTAAGATTTTCTCACTTATTTCTCGGATATTTTTGTAAAATCTCGTAAAACGTATATAAATATACATATATTTTTGTTTTGATGTATATTTTTATTAAAAAAAAACTATTAAGTCAGCGTAAGTCAACATCCGAGATCTTCCCGATATTATTCCGAGATGTCGAGATCTCTCTAAAAAAAATCCAAACGATATCTCCCCGAGATCCGAGTTCTCCAACCTTGATTGTATGTTTGTTCGTTGGTGCGTGTCGCGACTTGGATTTAGTTAGCTTTTGTCCGATTAGTGTGTTAAGCTTGATTATCTGCTTCCGATCCTCGTCGTAACTTTATTGGTTGTTGTTCCTTGTCTTTCTATCTCTCTTTTCGAGAAATAATTGTTTGTATAAAACTTTCGTTTTTTGAAATAAAAAATACATCTTAACAAAATGATCAATTTTTATTTCATTAACGTTGAACGACTAAGATGAAACTTTATGTGCACTATTAAACCAATTTTTATTAATTAGAAGCATGAGATAATAAAAAAGGTTAGAACAATAAAGTAAAGTTGTAATGTTTTAATAATATGATAATGATAATGATAATGAGGTAAATGAATGAATTTGAGAAGACTTGTTAAGCTCAAAAAGCAAACTAATAATTGATAAATGAGTTGGTCCGATTAAACCATATTATAAAATTGATCGCATATATTATATTATTCTATGGGTGATAGTGGAACATGAAAGAGGTGATAATATACCTTTTACATATGTTATAGGGGCTAATAATTAATTACTCCGTATTACTTAGCAAACTTATGTATTAAGAATCCGATGTTCCTACCATCTAAAGAATTGACCCAAAAAGTTTCTTAATAACCAATTCTTATATTATCTTATCTTAAAATAAAAGGATAGCCACTTTCATTTTAATAATTATGCCACATTATCTACCTCATATGATTCCCTTTTTCTTTTCATATATTAAAAATCATCTTCTAAAATATGCTTCTAAAATCGCTCTTCACACACATGATCGAAGAATTAAACTTAAGAGTCATCTCTTCACTTTCTCAAAAGGATTACACAAAAACTTAACACTTAATTTTAAACAACTGAAGATATGTTTTCTTGTATTTCTTCTAAATGGTAATAGCACTACTCTTGAACTATTAAAAAATTTACTCTAGTTGAAAAGTGATATTTGTTAACCGAATAATTACACTTTTTAATTTTTCATGATTACCAATATTAAATTTAGTACACATGAATGACAACAATGAAATATATATTAAAAAAAAAAAGTTGGTCCCTAATAATAGGGTTTTCCCAACTATAACAGTTTAACGTGGTTGGGTGTTAGCATTTTATTACCACTATAAATAAATGTTCATTTTTTAACGTTTTTATTATCTTCAACACTAAAACATATTAATAATTTAAGATGTTATTAACAACTATAATGGTGGTAATTTTAGTGTCATCAAACATTCATTTTAGTTAATTGCGATTTACTTGAATGCAAGAGTTAGCTAGTTATACTTAACAACGAGTTCAGAGAGTGTGGAGTACATGTTCGTAAGAGTTAACTGAAATGTACCGTTCATAATAATTATAAACGTTTCATATTAATTGATTTCGTTGCGAGGTTTTGACCTCTATATGAGACGTTTTTCAAAGACTGCATTCGATTTTTGAAACAAACCATAACCTTTATATTTGTGATAAAGGTTTAAAATATTACGAAGATTATCAAATAACGATAATAAAAAATGTAGCGTTTTCACACGACCATTACATAATAGTTTACAATAATATTACACAACAACTTAAGTCTTCGAATGCAGTTTTTAAACAATATTGTACAAGCATGCAGACTCCAATCCAGTCTTTATTTAGCATGCAACAGCGGAAGCTCTTAATAATCATCTGAGAATAAACATGCTTTAAACGTCAACAAAATGTTGGTGAGTTATAGGTTTAACCTATATATCAAATTATATTAATAGACCACAAGATTTCATTTTTCATAATTAACTGCAGGAACACTCATCTGCAAAAAAATATAATACATGAACACTCATCTGTATAAAAATCATTCATATGAAGAACACCTGGTAACCGACATTAATAAATGCATATAGAATATCCCCAAATATATAGGTACACTCATCTGTATATAAAAATCGAAGTACTAAAGCATTCATAACCTGGATGGGGTTCGTTAGACCCATATATCTATCTTCAGGATTCACGTCAATTAGTGGCGTTCACTAATTCTTAGGTTACCAAGCAAAAGGGTGATATTCAATAAGATAATTCAATCATAGAATGTGATTTTCAAGTACTCGTGTCTATTTTGTAAATCATTTATAAAACTACATGTATTCTCATCCCAAAAATATTCGATAGTAAAAATGGGACTATAACTCACTTTCACAGATTATCCATTCGTCGGAAAATAACACTTGGCCACTGGTCGATTCACGAACCTATAACAAATATATACATATATATCAAAGTATGATCGAAATATATTTACAATATGTTTTATTATGTTTTAACAATTTAAGTTTGTTAAGTTAACAGTCCAACGTTCGTAGTCCATAATTAGTTGTCCACAGTTAGTAGTACAGAAATAAATCAATATATATTATCTCGAATCAATCCACGACCCAGTGTATACAAGTCTCAGACTCGAGCACAACTCAAAGTATATATATTATTTTGGAATCAACCTCAACCATGTATAGCTAACTCGAACATTACCGCATATAGAGTGTCTATGGTTGTTCCAAATAATATATATAGATGACGTTGATATGATATGTCAAAACATAGTATACGTGTCTATGGTCTATCAAGATTACATAATATATGTTAGAATACATGTATAATACAATATAAGTTAGTTAGGATATGGTTAGTATAGATTTTTGTCAATTCATCCCGTAGTCAAATTAACCATTTTTAACCAATTTTTTTTTACCCATTACTTCTTCGTTTTAAATCCGTTTTGAGTGAATCAAATTGCTATGATTTCATATTGAACTGAAATTTATGAATCTAAACAGAAAAAGTATAAGTTTATAGTCGGAAATATAAGTTACAAGTCGTTTTTATAAGAGGTAGTCATTTCAGTCAAAAGAACGACGTCTAGATGACCATTTTAGAAAACATACTTCCACTTTGAGTTTAACCATAATTTTTGGATATAGTTTCATGTTCATAATAAAAATCATTTTCTCAGAATAACAACTTTTAAATTAAAGTTTATCATAGTTTTTAATTAACTAACCCAAAACAGCCCGCGGTGTTACTACGACGGCGTAAATCCGGTTTTACGGTGTTTTTCGTGTTTCCAGGTTTTAAATCATTAAGTTAGCATATCATATAGATATAGAACATGTGTTTACTTAATTTTAAAAGTCAAGTTAGAATGATTAACTTTTGTTTGCGAACAAGTTTAGAATTAACTAAACTATGTTCTAGTGATTACGAGTTTAAACCTTCGAATAAGATAGTTTTATATATATGAATCGACTGATGTTATGAACATCATTACTACCTCAAGTTTAGTAGGTAAACCTACTGGAAGTGACAAGAAATGATCTAGCTTCAAAGGATCTTGGATGGCTTGAAAGTTCTTGAAGTAGGATCATGACACAAAAACAAGTTCAAGTAAGATTTTTACTCGAATTAAGATAGTTTATAGTTATAGAAATTGAATTAAAGTTTGAATATGAATATTACCTTGAATAAGAAAGATAACCTACTGTATATAACAAAGGTTTCTTGATCTTAGATGATTACTTGGAATGGATTAGAAAGCTTGGAAGTAAATTAGTAAACTTGAAGGGATTTTTGAAGTGTTCTTCCTATGATGATTATAGCTTGATTCTTGAAGTGATTTTTGATGAAGATGATGATTAACTACTGGAAAAATACGTTCATAATAATGTGTGTGTGTGTTGAGAGAGAATTAGAAAGAGAATTGGAAGTGAAATGGAGTGAATGATGAGTGGTAATTGGTGAGTGGTGAGTGGGGTTAAAAGGAGTTCTAGTTAGTTGACTAGCTCATGGTAGAAGTTAAAATTGATTAGTCATACATGACATAATCAAGAGTGGAATCCCAAGCTAGTTCCTATTGGTATATACCCATAGTAAGTACGTTTTGAAGCTGTGTATAATACGGGTAAGAATACGACTAGAATTCTTGATGAAAGAAAAGAATGGGAAAGTAACTGTAACCATTTTCGTTAAGTATGAGTGTTTTGATATATGTCTTGAAGTCTTACAAAATTATTTTAATACATCTAAATACACTACATGTATATACATTTTAACTGAGTCGTTAAGTCATCGTTAGTCGTTACATGTAAGTGTTGTTTTGAAACCTTTAAGTTAACGATCTCAATTAATGTTGTTAACCCATTGTTTATTATATCTAATGAGATGTTAAATTATTATATTATCATGATATTATGATATATTAATATATCTTAATATGATATATATACATTTAAATGTCGTTACAACGATAATCGTTACATATATGTCTCGTTTCGAAATCCTTAAGTTAGTAGTCTTGGTTATATGTATATAACTCATTGTTAATATACTTATGGAGATACTTACTTATCATAATCTCATGTTAACCATATGTATATCCATATATATATCGTCATGTCGTTTTTACAAGTTTTAACGTTCGTGAATCGCCGGTCAACTTGGGTGGTCAATTGTCTATATGAAACATATTTCAATTAATCAAGTCTTAACAAGTTTGATTGCTTAACATGTTTGAAACATTTAATCATGTAAATATCAATCTCAATTAATATATATAAACATGGAAAAGTTCGGGTCACTACAGTACCTACCCGTTAAATAAATTTCGTCCCGAAATTTTAAGCTGTTGAAGGTGTTGACGAATCTTCTGGAAATAGATGCGGGTATTTCTTCTTCATCTGATCTTCAAGCTCCCAGGTGAACTCGGGTCCTCTACGAGCATTCCATCGAACCTTAACAATTGGAGTTTTTCGTTGATTTGTATTTCATCTAACGGAATAGTGAGATCTTCTTTAGCAAAATATTTCTTCAAATTCGAGACGTGAAAACTGTTATGTACAGCCGCGAGTTGTTGAGGTAACTCAAGTCGGTAAGCTACTGGTCCGACACGATCAATAATCTTGAATGGTCCAATATACCTTGGATTTAATTTCCCTCGTTTACCAAATCGAACAACGCCTTTCCAAGGTGCAACTTTAAGCATGACCATCTCTCCAATTTCAAATTCTATATCTTTTCTTTTAATGTCAGCGTAGCTCTTTTGTCGACTTTGGGCGGTTTTCAACCGTTGTTGAATTTGGATGATCTTCTCGGTAGTTTCTTGTATAATATCAGGACCCGTAATCTGTCTATCCCCCACTTCACTCCAACAAATCGGAGACCTGCACTTTCTACCATAAAGTGCTTCAAACGGCGCCATCTCAATGCTTGAATGGTAGCTGTTGTTGTAGAAAAATTCTGCTAACGGTAGATGTCGATCCCAACTGTTTCCGAAATCAATAACACATGCTCGTAGCATGTCTTCAAGCGTTTGTATCGTCCTTTCGCTCTGCCCATCAGTTTGTGGATGATAGGCAGTACTCATGTCTAGACGAGTTCCTAATGCTTGCTGTAATGTCTGCCAGAATCTTGAAATAAATCTGCCATCCCTATCAGAGATAATAGAGATTGGTATTCCATGTCTGGAGACGACTTCCTTCAAATACAGTCGTGCTAACTTCTCCATCTTGTCATCTTCTCTTATTGGTAGGAAGTGTGCTGATTTGGTGAGACGATCAATTATTACCCAAATAGTATCAAAACCACTTGCAGTCCTTGGCAATTTAGTGATGAAATCCATGGTAATGTTTTCCCATTTCCATTCTGGGATTTCAGGTTGTTGAAGTAGACCTGATGGTTTATGATGCTCAGCTTTGACCTTAGAACACGTCAAACATTCTCCTACGTATTTAGCAACATCAGCTTTCATACCCGGCCACCAAAAATGTTTCTTGAGATCCTTGTACATCTTCCCCGTTCCAGGATGTATTGAGTATATGGTTTTATGAGCTTCTCTAAGTACCATTTCTCTCATATCTCCAAATTTTGGTACCCAAATCCTTTCAGCCCTATACCGGGTTCCGTCTTCCCGAATATTAAGATGCTGCTCCGATCCTTTGGGTATTTCATCCTTTAAATTTCCTTCATTTAAAACTCCTTGTTGCACCTCCTTTATTTGAGTAGTAAGGTTATTATGAATCATTATATTCATAGATTTTACTCGAATGGGTTCTCTGTCCTTCCTGCTCAAGGCATCGGCTACCACATTTGCCTTCCACGGGTGGTAACGAATCTCAAAGTCGTAATCATTCAACAATTCAATCCACCTACGCTGCCTCATATTCAGTTGTTTCTGATTAAATATGTGTTGAAGACTTTTGTGGTCGGTATATATAATACTTTTGACCCCATATAAGTAGTGCCTCCAAGTCTTTAATGCAAAAACAACCGCGCCTAATTCCAAATCATGCGTCGTATAATTTTGCTCGTGAATCTTCAATTGTCTAGACGCATAAGCAATCACCTTCGTTCGTTGCATTAATACACAACCGAAACCTTGTTTTGATGCGTCACAATAAATCACAAAATCATCATTCCCTTCAGGCAATGACAATATAGGTGCCGTAGTTAGCTTTTTCTTCAATAACTGAAACGCTTTCTCTTGTTCATCCTTCCATTCAAATTTCTTCCCTTTATGCGTTAATGCAGTCAAGGGTTTTGCTATTCTGGAAAAGTCTTGGATGAACCTTCTGTAGTAACCAGTTAGTCCTAAAAACTGGCGTATGTGTTTCGGAATTTTCGGGGTTTCCCACTTTTCAACAGTTTCTATCTTTGCCGGATTCACCTTAATACCTTCTTTGTTCACTATGTGACCGAGGAATTGAACTTCTTCCAACCAAAATGCACACTTTGAAAACTTAGCGTACAATTCTTCCTTCCTCAATACTTCTAACACCTTTCTCAAATGTTCACCGTATTCTTGGTCATTCTTTGAGTAAATAAGTATGTCATCAATGAAAACAATGACAAACTTGTCAAGGTATGGTCCACACACTCGGTTCATAAGGTCCATGAACACAGCTGGTGCATTAGTTAAACCAAACGGCATGACCATAAACTCGTAATGACCGTAACGTGTTCTGAAAGCAGTCTTTGGAATATCATCTTCTTTCACCCGCATTTGATGATACCCGGAACGTAAGTCAATCTTTGAATAAACAGACGAGCCTTGTAGTTGATCAAATAAGTCGTCGATTCTCGGTAGTGGGTAGCGGTTCTTGATGGTAAGTTTGTTCAACTCTCGGTAGTCGATACACAACCTGAATGTACCATCTTTCTTCTTGACAAACAAAACAGGAGCTCCCCACGGTGATGTGCTTGGTCGAATGAAACCATGCTCTAAAAGTTCTTGTAATTGGCTTTGCAGTTCTTTCATCTCGCTGGGTGCGAGTCTGTAAGGAGCACGAGCTATTGGTGCAGCTCCTGGTACAAGATCTATTTGAAATTCAACGGATCGATGTGGGGGTAATCCCGGTAATTCTTTCGGAAATACATCGGGAAATTCTTTTGCAACGGGAACATCATTGATGCTCTTTTCTTCAGTTTGTACTTTCTCGACGTGTGCTAGAACAGCATAGCAACCTTTTCTTATTAGTTTTTGTGCCTTCAAATTACTAATAAGATGTAGCTTCGTGTTGCCCTTTTCTCCGTACACCATTAAGGGTTTTCCTTTTTCTCGTATAATGCGAATTGCATTTTTGTAACAAACGATCTCTGCTTTCACTTCTTTCAACCAGTTCATACCGATTATCACATCAAAACTCCCTAACTCTACTGGTATCAAGTCAATCTTAAATGTTTCGCTAACCAGTTTAATTTCTCGATTCCGACATATATTATCTGCTGAAATTAATTTATCATTTGCTAATTCGAGTAAAAATTTACTATCCAAAGGCGTCAATGGACAACTTAATTTAGCACAAAAATCTCTACTCATATAGCTTCTATCCGCACCCGAATCAAATAAAACGTAAGCAGATTTATTGTCAATAAGAAACGTACCCGTAACAAGCTCCGGGTCTTCCTGTGCCTCTGCCGCATTAATATTGAAAACTCTTCTGCGGCCTTGTCCATTCGTGTTCTCCTGGTTCGGGCAATTTCTAATAATGTGGCCCGGTTTTCCACATTTATAACAAACTACATTGGCAAAACTCTCTCCGACACTACTTACTCCGCCATTACTCGTTCCGACACCATTTGTTCCTTTCGTTCTATTAACCCCTGGTCCGTAGACCTCACACTTTGTCGCGCTATGACCATTTCTTTTACACTTGTTGCAAAATTTGGTGCAGAACCCCGAGTGATACTTTTCACACCTTTGGCATAGCTGCTTCTGATTGTTGTTGTTGTTGCGGTTATTATTGTTGTTGGGATGATTGTTGTAGTTGCTGTTGTTGTTGTTGTTGTTGTTGGGCCATTTGTTGTAGTTGCGATTGATGTTGCGATTGTTGGGATAATTGTTGCGATTATTGTTGTAATTGCTGTTGTTGTTGTATTGGTGATTCTTATCACCGTTTTCCTCCTACTTTCTTTTGACTTGCTTCACATTGGCCTCTTCAGCAGTCTGTTCTTTAATTCTTTCTTTAATCTGGTTCACTAGTTTGTGAGCCATTCTACATGCCTGTTGTATGGAGGCGGGCTCGTGTGAACTTATATCTTCTTGGATTCTTTCCGGTAATCCTTTCACAAACGCGTCGATCTTCTCTTCCTCATCTTCGAATGCTCCCGGACATAATAGGCATAATTCTGTGAATCGTCTTTCGTACGTGGTAATATCAAATCCTTGGGTTCGTAACCCTCTAAGTTCTGTCTTGAGCTTATTGACCTCGGTTCTGGGATGGTACTTCTCGTTCATCAAGTGCTTGAATGCTGACCACGGTAGTGCGTACGCATCGTCTTGTCCCATTTGCTCTAGATAGGTATTCCACCATGTTAACGCAGAACCTGTGAAGGTATGCGTAGCGTACTTCACTTTGTCCTCTTCAGTACACTTACTTATGGCAAACACCGATTCGACCTTCTCGGTCCACCGTTTCAATCCGATCGGTCCTTCGGTTCCATCAAATTCCAAAGGTTTGCAGGCAGTGAATTCTTTGTAGGTGCATCCTACACGATTTCCTGTACTGCTAGATCCAAGGTTATTGTTGGTATGCAGCGCAGCCTGTACTGCGGCTATGTTTGAAGCTAGAAAAGTACGGAATTCCTCTTCATTCATATTCACGGTGTGTCGAGTAGTCGGTGCCATTTCCTTCAAAATAGTCAAATGGAACAAGTTAATCATACAGAATATTAAGAGTAGTTAATAGTATTTCATAGCATAATATGAACTCATTTAAAAAAGCTTTTTCTTCATATTAGCGTTTTATAAGTTTAAATTCGGGTAGTACCTACCCGTTAAGTTCATACTTAATAGCTAATATACAATTCAACTACTACAATTCTATATGAAAAACTGATTATAATAATATTTCGCGTTCAAACTTTTACACAATATTTTACAAACTTACAATACCGCTTATTTTACATATAGCATGAAATATAGCACATAATAACTTTGATACAAGATAGTTGTGAAGATAATTCTAGCTAGTACACAAGTCGTTCAGCAAAGGCAATAAAGACACGTAATTCATACGTCCAGAAACAAGTCATGCATTCTGGTTTTACTAGGACTACTTCCCATCCTTGGTCTTGTGGAACATAACCGTTATGGCCGTTGATAAGACAGCGTGTTGTAACGTCGTCAAAGGGACGAGGGTTACGTAATGTCCAACAGTCCCGTAACAATCTAAAAACCTCATTTCTTACCCCAATTACCGACTCTGTCACTTGTGGGAACGTTTTGTTTAATAGTTGTAGCCCGATGTTCTTGTTCTCACATTGGTGAGAAGCGAACATTACTAATCCGTAAGCATAACATGCTTCTTTATGTTGCATGTTAGCCGCTTTTTCTAAATCACGAAGTCCAATATTCGGATATATTGAGTCAAAATAATTTCTTAACCCATTGCGTAAAATAGCATTTGGGTTCCCCGCAATATATGCGTCAAAGTAAACACATCGTAACTTATGGATTTCCCAATATGATATCCCCCATCTTTCGAACGAAAGCCTTTTATAAACCAAGGCATTCTTGGAACGTTCTTCGAATGTCTTACAAACTGATCTCGCCTTAAATAGTTGTGCCGAAGAATTCTGACCGACTCTAGACAAGATTTCATCAATCATGTCTCCGGGTAGGTCTCTTAAAATATTGGGTTGTCTATCCATTTTGTGTTTTTATACTGTAAAATAGACAAGATTTAGATTCATAAAAAAAAATACTTATTAATACAAGCAATTTTTACATATATCATAAAGCATAAGCACACTATATTACTTATATTACACCACACGAATACAACTATCTTATTCCGACTCGCTTGTTTCTTCTTCTTCGGTTTTGGTTCGTTTTGTCAAGTTTCTAGGGATATATGATGTTCCCCTAATACGAGCCGTCGTTATCCACATTGGTTTAGAAAAACCTGGTGGTTTAGAGGTTCCCGGGTCATTGTTACAACTTAAGGACTTTGGGGGTTGACGATACATATAAAGTTCATCGGGGTTGGAATTAGATTTCTCTATTTTTATGCCCTTTCCCTTATTATTTTCTTTTGCCTTTTTAAATTCATTTGGGGTAATTTCTATAACATCATCGGAATTCTCGTCGGAATCCGATTCATCGGAGAATTGGTAATCCTCCCAATATTTTGCTTCCTTGGCGGAAACATCATTGACCATAATTAACCTTGGTCGGTTGGTTGAGGATTTTCTTTTACTTAACCGTTTTATTATTTCCCCCACCGGTTCTATTTCTTCATCCGGTTCCGATTCTTCTTCCGGTTCCGATTCTTCTTCCGGTTCCGACTCTTCTTCCGGTTCCTCTTCGGGAACTTGTGAATCAGTCCACGAATCATTCCAATTTACATTTGACTCTTCATTATTATTAGGTGAGTCAATGAGACTTGTTCTAGAGGTAGACATCTATCACATAATATCAAACGCGTTCAGAAATTAATATATCACATAATATTCACATGTTAAAAATATATAGTTTCCAACAAAATTTGTTAAGCAATCATTTTTCAAGTAAACACGGTCGAAGTCCAGACTCACTAATGCATCCTAACAAACTTGATAAGACATACTAATGCAAAATTCTGGTTCTCTAAGACCAACGCTCTGATACCAACTGAAATGTCCCGTTCTTATTGATTAAAAACGTTCCATATTAATTGATTTCGTTGCGAGGTTTTGACCTCTATATGAGACATTTTTCAAAGACTGCATTCATTTTTAAAACAAACCATAACCTTTATTTCATAAATAAAGGTTTAAAAAAAACTTTACGTAGATTATCAAATAATGATAATCTAAAATATCCTGTTTACACACGACCATTACATAATGATTTACAATACAAATATGTTACATCGAAATCAATTTCTTGAATGCAGTTTTTACACAATATCATACAAACATGGACTCCAAATCTTGTCCTTATTTTAGTATGCAACAGCGGAAGCTCTTAATATTCACCTGAGAATAAACATGCTTTAAACGTCAACAAAAATGTTGGTGAGTTATAGGTTTAACCTATATATATCAAATCGTAACAATAGACCACAAGATTTCATATTTCAATACACATTCCATACATAGAGATAAAAATAATTCATATGGTGAACACCTGGTAACCGACATTAACAAGATGCATATATAAGAATATCCCCATCATTCCGGGACACCCTTCGGATATGATATAAATTTCGAAGTACTAAAGCATCCGGTACTTTGGATGGGGTTTGTTAGGCCCAATAGATCTATCTTTAGGATTCGCGTCAATTAGGGTGTCTGTTCCCTAATTCTTAGATTACCAGACTTAATAAAAAGGGGCATATTCGATTTCGATAATTCAACCATAGAATGTAGTTTCACATACTTGTGTCTATTTTGTAAATCATTTATAAAACCTGCATGTATTCTCATCCCAAAATATTAGATTTTAAAAGTGGGACTATAACTCACTTTCACAGATTTTTACTTCGTCGAGAAGTAAGACTTGGCCACTGTTGATTCACGAACCTATAACAATATATACATATATATTAAAGTATGTTCAAAATATATTTACAACACTTTTAATATATTTTGATGTTTTAAGTTTATTAAGTCAGCTGTCCTCGTTAGTAACCTACAACTAGTTGTCCACAGTTAGATGTACAGAAATAAATCGATAAATATTATCTTGAATCAATCCACGACCCAGTGTATACGTATCTCAGTATTGATCACAACTCAAACTATATATATTTTGGAATCAACCTCAACCCTGTATAGCTAACTCCAACATTCACATATAGAGTGTCTATGGTTGTTCGAAATATATATAGATGTGTCGACATGATAGGTCGAAACATTGTATACGTGTCTATGGTATCTCAAGATTACATAATATACAATACAAGTTGATTAAGTTATGGTTGGAATAGATTTGTTACCAATTTTCACGTAGCTAAAATGAGAAAAATTATCCAATCTTGTTTTACCCATAACTTCTTCATTTTAAATCCGTTTTGAGTGAATCAAATTGCTATGGTTTCATATTGAACTCTATTTTATGAATCTAAACAGAAAAAGTATAGGTTTATAGTCGAAAAAATAAGTTACAAGTCGTTTTTGTAAAGGTAGTCATTTCAGTCGAAAGAACGACATCTAGATGACCATTTTAGAAAACATACTTCCACTTTGAGTTTAACCATAATTTTTGGATATAGTTTCATGTTCATAATAAAAATCATTTTCTCAGAATAACTACTTTTAAATTAAAGTTTATCATAGTTTTTAATTAACTAACCCAAAACAGCCCGCGGTGTTACTACGACGGCGTAAATCCGGTTTTACGGTGTTTTTCGTGTTTCCAGGTTTTAAATCATTAAGTTAGCATATAATATAGATATAGAATATGTGTTTAGTTAATTTTAAAAGTCAAGTTAGAAGGATTAACTTTTGTTTGTGAACAAGTTTAGAATTAACTAAACTATGTTCTAGTGATTACGAGTTTAAACCTTCGAATAAGATAGTTTTATATATATGAATCGAATGATGTTATGAACATCATTACTACCTCAAGTTTAGTAGGTAAAACTACTGGAAGTGACAAGAAATGATCTAGCTTCAAAGGATCTTGGATGGCTTGAAAGTTCTTGAAGTAGGATCATGACACAAAAACAAGTTCAAGTAAGATTTTTACTCGAATTAAGATAGTTTATAGTTATAGAAATTGAATCAAAGTTTGAATATGAATATTACCTTGAATAAGAAAGATAACCTACTGTATATAACAAAGGTTTCTTGATCTTAGATGATTACTTGGAATGGATTAGAAAGCTTGGAAGTAAATTAGTAAACTTGAAGGGATTTTTGAAGTGTTCTTGAAGTGTTCTTCCTATGATGATTATAGCTTGATTCTTGAAGTGATTTTTGATGAAGATGATGATTAACTACTGGAAAAATACGTTCATAATAGAGTGTGTGTGTGTGTGTGTGTTGAGAGAGAATTAGAAAGAGAATTGGAAGTGAAATGGAGTGAATGATGAGTGGTAATTGGTGAGTGGTGAGTGGGGTTAAAAGGAGTTCTAGTTAGTTGACTAGCTCATGGTAGAAGTTAAAATTGATTAGTCATACATGACATAATCAAGAGTGGAATCCCATGCTAGTTTCTATTGGTATATACCCATAGTAAGTACGTTTTGAAGCTGTGTATAATACGGGTAAGAATACGACTAGAATTCTTGATGAAAGAAAAGAATGAGAAAGTAACTGTAACCATTTTCGTTAAGTATGAGTGTTTTGATATATGTCTTGAAGTCTTACAAAAGTATTTTAATACATCTAAATACACTACATGTATATACATTTTAACTGAGTCGTTAAGTCATCGTTAGTCGTTACATGTAAGTGTTGTTTTGAAACCTTTAAGTTAACGATCTCAATTAATGTTGTTAACCCATTGTTTATTATATCTAATGAGATGTTAAATTATTATATTATCATGATATTATGATATATTAATATATCTTAATATGATATATATACATTTAAATGTCGTTACCACGATAATCGTTACATATATGTCTCGTTTCGAAATCCTTAAGTTAGTAGTCTTGTTTATATGTATATAACTCATTGTTAATATACTTATGGAGATACTTACTTATCATAATCTCATGTTAACCATATGTATATCCATATATATATCGTCATGTCGTTTTTACAAGTTTTAACGTTCGTGAATCGCCGGTCAACTTGGGTGGTCAATTGTCTATATGAAACATATTTCAATTAATCAAGTGTTAACAAGTTTGATTGCTTAACATGTTTGAAACATTTAATCATGTAAATATCAATCTCAATTAATATATATAAACATGTAAAAGTTCGGGTCACTACAAGGTTGACCTCCACGAGTTGAACCTAAAAAGTCGAGGTTCACCCTTGAGCGGAACCTGGCAATTCGAGGTTCTAACAACAGAGCGGAACCTGACAATTTGAGGTTTTATCAACTATTCACATACAAACGACATGCAACTCAGCATGTCAACTACTACAATATGATCATAACAACCGTATACTAAAGAATGGTAAACTAATACAGTATAATCCTAGTAGCACAACTTGCTACTCTATCCTACTCCCGGAGATAGTCCCATTCACCGATTATCCGTAACAGGATGTTCTCAGAGGTCAAATCTTTCTGAGCCTTCTCTTTGTCTTTTTCACATGAGGAAGATATCAAAAGGTCGGTAATCTGAACACATTACTAACTGTAGATCATTCATGAACATAATCAACGCTACACAAAATTCAACGAATAAGTCGTTCGCATGAAGGACACCTCATTCGTGCGAATGAACCTTCCCATTCGCACAAACGACATCTGGCTTGTGCGAATCACCGGGTAGATCGCACTAAGGAACACCTCCTTTGCACGAACCATATTTCCCTCGCACGAATCAGGACTTGGTAAAATCTAATCTGATTCCAACTCTGAACCGCACGAACCACCATGTGGTTCACACAAATCACTGCCTCACTCGCATGAACGAGAACTCATTTGCACGAGTGACAGGAAAAAAAGTTGCAACAAATGTTTTACGAGTTTTTAACCAAAAAATCCTGATTTTGTTTAGTTTCTGGTCAATTGATGGTTCATGAAACATATACAATATACATATAACAATAAACTAACATCAAACAAGCATGCAAATACATAAACAACAAGATTCAAGCATCAATTCAACCAAAACCCATTTAAACATAAAACACATTTTAAACAAGGATTTAAAACATGGATTCAAAGAACAAACTTGAATGATGGTTAATAACTTAGTTACGAGACATTAATTTAAAAAGGAAGAACATAGCTTACAGTGATTATTAATAGTGTAGCATTACACGGACAGAGTTTCGACTTAAAACCCGTAAAATATTCTTACAATAACCCAATTATTATTTATTATTAAACTTAAATTAAAATTATAATTATAATATATATATATATATATATATATATATATATATATATATATATATATATATATATATATATATATATATATATATATATATATATATTACATATAGAGAGAAAGAAGTATGTGAAGGTGTGTTTTCTCGTCGAGCAGAAGCCTGCCTTTTATAGGCATGTTTCCTGAATCTGAAGCTCATGCACTCGCATGAGATAGTAGTGTATTTCCCATGCACTCGCATGGGCTCATGCAAGTGCATGGGATTTTTGTGCATTTCTCATGCACTCGCATGGCCAGCCTGGATCTGATATTTTTGATTTGCAAAACGTGGGCTGCTCGAATTAATTAATATATAATATAATATATATAATTATATATATTATATTCTTGTGCATAGTTGACTTGTAATTTTAGCTCTGTTGTCTCGTACGTTTATGCCCGGTTTATGTCTCGGTTCTGGATTTTCGAACGTCCTTTCGTATGCTTAGATATCTTGTACTTTGCGTTTCGCGACTTGTACTCTTGTAATTTTTAGACGTTTCTCATCAATAAATTGAACCACTTGGATTGTATCTTGTACATTTGAGCTTTTTGGTCATTTGCATCTTCAAATCTTCATTTTCGTCTTTCTCTTCGCACTTATTTATTTAAACGAATATTACTTGAAAATAGAACAATTGCAACTGGAAACTTTACATATTGGAAGGATATTGCGCCTAAATATATGTTCATTTGGAGCACTATCAAATATCCCCACACTTGAGCGTTTCTTGTCCTCAAGCAATATAGAACTTGAAATTAAATCGCACTTCACTCGAATCACTCTTTTTATTCTCACACTTTATACATCAGTGATTTTGATACGGCGATTGTAGTGACCCGAAATTTTCCATGTTTATATATATTAAATGAAATTGATATTTACATGATTAAGTGTTTCCAACATGTTAAGCAATCAAACTTATTAACACTTGATTAATTGGAATAGGTTTCATATAGACAAATGACCACCCAAGTTGACCGGTAATTCACGAACGTTAAAACTTGTAAAAACTATACGATGACATATATATAGTTATATATATAGTTAACATGATTTTATTATAAGTATGTATCTCATTAGGTATTTTAACAACGAGTTATATACATAAAAATGAGACTATTAAATTAAGAAACTCGAAAACGATATATATAACGATTATCGTTATAACGTCTTACTAGGTACATATGAATCATATTAAGATATTGATACACTTGGTTAATTATGTTAAATGATAAGTAAATATATCATTAAGTGTATTAACAATGAACTATATATGTAAAAATAAGACTACTAACTTAATGATTTTGAAACGAGACATATATGTAACGATTATCGTTGTAACGACATTTAATGTATATAGATCATATTAAGAGATATTCGTACATCATAATATCATGATAATATAATAATTTAAAATCTCATTTGATATTATAAACATTGGGTTAACAACATTTAACAAGATCGTTAACCTAAAGGTTTCAAAACAACACTTACATGTAACGACTAACGATGACTTAACGACTCAGTTAAAATGTATATACATGTAGTGTTTTAATATGTATTCATACACTTTTGAAAGACTTCAATACAGTTATCAAAATACTTCTACTTAACAAAAATGCTTACAATTACATCCTCGTTCAGTTTCATCAACAATTCTACTCTTATACACCCGTATTCGTACTCGTACAATACACAGCTTTTAGATGTATGTACTATTGGTATATACACTACAATGATCAGCTCTTAGCAGAACATGTGAGTCACCTAACACATGTGGGAACCATCATTTGGCAACTAGCATGAAATATCTCATAAAATTACAAAAACATGAGTAATCATTCATGACTTATTTACATGAAAACAAAATTACATATCCTTTATATCTAATCCATACACCAACGACCAAAAACACCTACAAATACTTTCATTCTTCAATTTTCTTCGTCTAATTGATCTCTCTCAAGTTCTATCTTCAATTTCTAAGTGTTCTTCATAAATTCTAAAAGTTCTAGTTTCATAAAATCAAGAATACTTCCAAGATTGCAAGTTTACTTCCAAGTTTTCTAAATCCATTCCAAATAATCATCCAAGATCAAGAAACCTTTGTTACTTACAGTAGGTTGTCTTTCTAATACAAGGTAATAATCATATTCAAACTTTAATTCAATTTCTATAACTATAACAATCTTATTTCGAGTGGAAATCTTACTTGAAATTGTTTTCGTGTCATGATTCTGCTTCAAGAACTTTCAAGCCATCCAAGGATCCTTTGAAGCTAGATCCATTTTTCTCATTTCTAGTAGGTTTATCCAAGGAACTTGAGGTAGTAATGATGTTCATAACATCATTCGATTCATACATAAAAAGCTGTCTTATTCAACGTTATAAACTTGTAATCACTAGAACATAGTTTAGTTAATTCTAAACTTGTTTGCAAATAAAGTTAATCCTTCTAACTAGACTTTTAAAATCAACTAAACACATGTTCTATATCTATATGATATGCTAACTTAATGATTTAAAACCCGGAAACACGATAAACACCATAAAACTGGATATACGCCGTCGTAGTAAAACCGGGGGCTGTTTTGGTTGGGATAATTAAAAGCTAAGAAGAACTTTGATTTAAAAGCTATACTTCTGGAAAAATGATTTTTCTTATGAACATGAAACTATATCCAAAAATCATGGTTAAACTCAAAGTGAAAGTATGTTTTTCAAAATGGTCATCAAGATGTCATTCTTTTGACGGAAATGACTACCGCTTTCAAAAACGACTTGTAACTTGTATTTTTGACTATAAACTTATACTTTTTCTATTTAGATTCATAAATTTAAGTTCAATACGAAACCTTGGCCACTGGAATCACTCAAAATGGATTAGAAACGAAGAAATGGCGAGTAAAACAAGATTGATAAAAACTACTCATTTTACCTACGTGAAAGTTAGTAATAAAACTATTCCAACCATAACCTAATCCACTTATATTGTATATTATCTAATCTTGAGATACCATAGACACGTATACAATGTTTTGACCTATCATGTCGACCCATCTATATATATATTGCGAAACAACCATAGACACTCTATAAGTGAATGTTGGAGTTAGCTATACAGGGTTGAGGTTGATTCCAAAATATATATATAGTTTGAGTTGTGATCAATACTAAGATACGTATACACTGGGTCGTGGATTGATTCAAGATAATATTTATCGATTTATTTATGTACATCTAACTGTGGACAACTAGTTGTAGGTTACTAACGAGGACAGCTGACTTAATAAACTTAAAACATCAAAATGTATTAAAAGTATTGTAAATATATTTTGAACATACTTTGATATATATGTATATATTGTTATAGGTTCGTGAATCAACCAGTGGCCAAGTCTTACTTCCCGACGAAGTAAAAATCTGTGAAAGTGAGTTATAGTCCCACTTTTAAAATCTAATATTTTTGGGATGAGAATACATGCAGGTTTTATAAATGATTTACAAAATAGACACAAGTACGTGAAACTACATTCTACGGTTGAATTATCGAAATCGAATATGCCCCTTTTTATTAAGTCTGGTAATCTAAGAATTAGGGAACAGACACCCTAATTGACGCGAATCCTAAAGATAGATCTATTGGGCCTAACAAACCCCATCCAAAGTACCGGATGCTTTAGTACTTCAAAATTGATATCATATCCGAAGGGTGTCCCGAAATGATGGGGATATTCTTATATATGCATCTTGTTAATGTCGGTTACCAGGTGTTCACCATATGAATGATTTTTATCTCTATGTATGGGATGTGTATTGAAATATGAAATCTTGTGGTCTATTGTTACGATTTGATATATATAGGTTAAACCTATAACTCACCAACATTTTTGTTGACGTTTAAAGCATGTTTATTCTCAGGTGAATACTAAGAGCTTCTGCTGTTGCATACTAAAATAAGGACAAGATTTGGAGTCCATGTTTGTATGATATTGTGTAAAAACTGCATTCAAGAAACTAATTTCGATGTAACATATTT
Organism: Rutidosis leptorrhynchoides; assembly: GCF_046630445.1. Taxonomy (NCBI): domain Eukaryota; kingdom Viridiplantae; phylum Streptophyta; class Magnoliopsida; order Asterales; family Asteraceae; genus Rutidosis; species Rutidosis leptorrhynchoides. Next base: position 176,330,524 of record NC_092333.1, read on the forward strand.
GTATTGTAAACCATTATGTAATGGTCGTGTGTAAACAGGATATTTTAGATTATCATTATTTGATAATCTACGTAAAGCTTTTTAAACCTTTATTTATGAAATAAAGGTTATGGTTTATTTTAAAAATGAATGCAGTCTTTGAAAAAAAACGTCTCATATAGAGGTCAAAACCTCGCAATGAAATCAATTAATATGGAACGTTTTTAATCAATAAGAACGGGACATTTCAGCGGTATAAACAATGATAGTAACGATGTGATTTACAGTCCCACATGACTATGAAAATTTAGATCCTTTAAGGAAATTGAATCTTTATGAAAACATTTGATCTTTTGAAAATTCATTCTAGCTTTTACCCTAGATAAGTTTTCCGGAATAACCCTTCACCGGTGTTAGCAAAATGTTTTTATGGGTTGCGTGGGTTTCAGATTTTAAAATTTTAGCTCAAAACTTATGGTTTTGTGTCACCCACTTGCTAATCCTTGTATTAGGAAAGCAATACGTCCGGTTTACTTGTCCCATATATTACCCTTCGGTAAACTACCGTCCGGTTGTAAAGGAAAGCAATGAACAAGCAACTGTTAAGGCAATGTCTAATGACATGCAGATGTTCATGGTCCACAACGTGTTGGATGCAATTACTATCCTTTGTAGCAGAAATAGTAAAGATCACCCTATAATTTTTTGGTCTGGCACAAGGTCTTGTCTTCGACCATGCTATGCAACCACCGTTCTTATGGTTGACACCCGATTTGGTTCAGGTGACCTAATGAATTCTGATGAATTCTTAGGATTTTATGTTCAATGGTAATGAACGCATTGAAAATAGGTTTTCGGAAGACAAAACGGTTTTAATTTGATCAAAATATTTTCTCGTTCAAGCTCGAGTTTAGATATCATTAAATTCCATGAGTCTGAATTCTCAATCTTTAAGGTCAATCTCAATGATTGAGTAATATCAGGCTTAAAAGCTGATTTCTAATCTTTAAGGAGATTATCCTTTTCTGGGGGTCTGATTCATTAGTCTTATCAAGCTAATTTGCACGGTGCCCTCCCCATTTTACGAGACATATCTTCTCATGGTTAGGATAAGTCTGACCACTTGGCGACCCTGTTTGATACTGAGGTCCGTGGATTTCCAGCTGATTTTCGAGAAAACTTTTCAACGTTTTTCGTAGACTCTACAACTGGTCTGGACGACAACTTCCTGACCTAAATCAAGAAGCGTGTGTCTTTTTTGGAAGACTTTACTTCCTTCATTTCTTTTTCCGGAAGACTTTACTTCCTTTTAAATCAAGTGGCACATTTCTTTCAAATATATTATAAGAAATAGGGTAAAACTGATTAAAATCGTCTAAAACAAAAGTACCTTCAATTATTTGTACAAAAATATGTGATAGATAGTTTTTAATTGAATAACTTGGTACATTCTCCCCACACTTGGCTTTTATTTATTTCTTTCTTTGCCTTTTTATTCTCCTCTTTTCCATTTTAAATGAATTCAAGCGTTTTGGGTTGTTTCTCAATTTATGTCCTTTCCGAAGTAACGATAATTTCGGTATTAACACCTAGTTTTTATCGTTCATAAATATGTATAAACATCATTTTGAATTCATTTAGTTGAAAATTTTTCAAATTTTTTCAAAATTTGGCAAATAAACCATGTGCAAACCCGAGAGAATTTATAACCCTTCCCCACACTTGAGATCTTGCAATGCCCTCATTTGTAAGAAATCAGTAAAAATATAAATTCATGAGGGTGATTAGCGTAGAAAAATGATTAAAAATACCGAGTTTGCAAACATATTGTTTTATATCACATTTGATATTTTACGTCTTGTCGTTAAAATTAGTAGTTTTGCTGAACTTAATGTCAGTCTTTGAAAGTGCGCTGTTTTACCCTGTTTTGTATATAACATAAAATACAAATATGTATATATATATATATATACATATTTTTAAAGTTTGGTATATAATCCCACGTTCATATAATATTTTTGGCATACTTTAGATCAATAAAATTAAAATAATGATAATAAAATTTTTCGCCCCGCTCTTGGGTAAAGCAATTTCGGTTCCATGACCTAGTCTTTAACTTACGACGAATTTTAGAAATCATTTTTAAAACTTAATGAAATAAAGTAAATTTTTTAAAATCACACAAAACTTAAATTAAAAATGCATATTAATTTCATATAAAACCTACAAAACAAAAAACAAAAATTCAGAATGGGGGAAAAAACTAGTTCTTTAGTGTCTGCTAGCGGAAAAGACCAATCGGATTCTATTCTCAGAACTACACGAGAATAGAACAACTAACTCTAGACAGCATTTTCTTTTTAGAACATTTGAATCTCCCTACACTTAGGTAGCTGTGGTGTCGAAATTGTGATTAACTTCATCGTCAATTTCTCTTGGACCATAATCAACTTGCATATCTGTGACTTTTGCTTTAAGCCATTGGTTGGATTCCTGTGTAATCCACAAATTCAACTAGTTTCGCCTTTTCTTTAGGCGATAGATTGGACACTAACCGGTTACATAACTTAAAGTTCCCCTTGGTTCTAGCATCGCGAATCCGTTTAATAAGTTTCTTCATTGAACTGTTAATAACGGGGTCATTTAATTTCGTATCAACAACGGGGTTCTTTGTTATCTGGTCATCATTAGGTGTTACTTCATTTTCCCCACACTTAGGCGTTTTATTATTGCTAAGCACTACCGTTGGAGTTGGTAAAACAATATGCTTCTCATCGATCACTTTTATTGGTTTAACGGTTTTGGTTGGTGGAGATTTAGACTTTCGAATCACAAAGGTGATGGATTTTTCACCATTACTAAGTGTCATTCTACCCTCTTTTACATCAATTAACGTCCCGGTGGACGCTAAGAATGGACGACCTAAAATTAGAGGAATGTTTGAGTCCTCTTCTATGTAAATGACAATAAATTCGACTAGAAAGGTTAAATTACCCACTTGAACGGGTAGGTTGTCAGCAATTCCAACTGGGTACTTAATGGTTTGATCTAAGAGTCGAACACTCATATCTGTTGGACTTAACTCACCTATACCTAATCTCTTATATAATGAAAGAGGCATAACACTTACACTTGCACCTAAATCTGCTAGTGCATCATACATGACACAATCACTAAGTAGACAAGGAACAATAAATTCACCTGGATCCACCCAACCTGGGTGGAACTTTTGGTGGAACTGTCTTCACCGGGTTTACTTTTACGGTTTTTGTTTCTTGCACTTTCTTATTCTTCTTCTTCTTTCCAGAGGTATCACAAACTTTATTACCTATTACTTACTCATACTCAACTCCTTTTCTTAGAAACGGGATGGGTGGTCTGTATGGTACAACTACTGGCTTTACATACTCGGGTGGTGGTGGTGTTGTAACTTCTTCATTGTTACTCACATCTAAAACCTTCCCATCTTTTGGTGCTGGTTTTTCAGAATTCGTTGAAACCATATTAACATTTGCATTCCGAGGATTTACTTCAGTATTACTCGGTAGCTTTCCTTGTTCCCTCTCACTCATCATGCTAGCCAGAGTACCTACTTGTTTCTCTAGATTTAAAATGGATGCTTGTTGAGTTCTTAATGACTGATCAAACCTCTCTTTTGTTTGGGTTTGAGATGTAATAAATTGTGTTTAGATTCCATTAGCTTTGCCATCATTTCTTCCAGATTTGGCTTTTTCTCTTTGATTTGTTGTGGTGGTTTATACAAGACAGGTCTTTGTTGATTGAAAGTGTTGTTTTGAGTTGGTTGGTTATTCGGACCTTGTTGGTTGTACGAGTTATTGTTGGGTCCATTTGGATTGTAAAGAATGTTTTGATTTCGATTGAAGTTTGTCCTTGGCGGTTGATAATTATTTTGATAATTATTTCCCGGCCTTTGGTTCATGTAGGAAACATTCTCACGTTGTTCCATCGTTTGTTCAATGTGACAATCTTTCGTTAAGTGTGGTCCACCGCATTGTCACAACTGATTCGTATTGCGTGAATATCTTTCGTATTGCTAAGTGTTTATTATAAAGGGGGGGGGTTTACCATTTAATGACCGGTTTGTCGATTTTATATTTTGAAGCGTAAAGATAAATGACAATAATTAAAATGCATAAAATAAATACGATAAATAAAATAACAGTAAATAAAATTGTGATAGAATATGAAATGAAAGAATTATGCTTATTTAAACTTCCGTAATCATGATATTTGACATTTTGATTTTAATTAATTGTTACTAGGGTTAATTGTCCTTTGTTCTGGTTTATTTGATACCTATCTGGTTTTTGTCCATAATAGTCCATCGGTCATAATTATAAAATGCTCGTCAAATTAACCTTATTCCCGAAGTCAAATATTCCAACTAATTAGGGATTTAAACTGTAACAAGGTTTTAATACTTTGTTAATAATTACACCAGGTTATCGACTACGTGTAATCCAATGTTTTAATACTTTGTTAACAATTACACCAATTACCCTTGTATGTAATCCACCCATGTTTTAATAAAATATGACATTAATTTACCCACTTGATCAGTTTGAATAATCAATTACACAACCCGAATAATTAATTAAATGATCGTAAAAGATGTCGTATAAACGTTACTAAATAGGACATGCATAATCATTTTATAATTATTAGATTAACTAACTTGAAGATAGGTTCGACAGATTCCAATGAGTTTTCATTCGATTAGACAACACCCCCCATCTATTAATAGTTCATAGTCCAATGTCCACAAGTGTCGGTCTTTTGTCCAAACCCGAATTATGGTACAAAATCCAATAACCCAGTCTTAATATTTAGTCCAACATCACAATTACTTCGGCTCAAATAAGCATAATAATAACTTAGTTACGAGACATTAATTTAAAAAGGAAGAACATAGCTTACAGTGATTATTAATAGCGTAGCGTTACACGAACAGAGTTTCGACTTAAAACCCGTAAAACATTCTTACAATAACCCAATTATTATTAAACTTAAATTAAAATTATAATTATAAATATATATATTACATATAGAGAGAAAGAAGTATGTGAAGGTGTGTTTTCTCGTCGAGCAGAAGCCTGCCTTTTATAGGCATATTTCCTGAATCTGAAGCTCATGCACTCGCATGAGATTGTAGTGTATTTCCCATGCACTCGCATGGGCTCATGCAAGTGCATGGGATTTTAGTGCATTTCTCATGCACTCGCATGGCCAGCCTGGATCAGATATTTTTGATTTGCAAAACGTGGGCTGCTCGAATTAATTAATATATAATATAATATATATAATTATATATATATTATATTATATTCTTGTGCATAGTTGACTTGTAATTTTAGCTCCGTTGTCTCGTACATTTATGCCAAGTTTATGTCTCGGTTCCGGATTTTCGAACGTCCTTTCGTATGCTTAGATATCTTGTACTTTGCGTTCCGCGACTTGTATTCTTGTAATTTTTAGACATTTCTCATCAATAAATTGAACCACTTGGATTGTATCTTGTACATTTGAGCTTTTTGGTCATTTACATCTTCAAATCTTCATTTTCGTCTTTCGTCTTCGCAGTTATTTATTTAAACGAATATTACTTGAAAATAGAACAATTGCAACTAAAAACTTTACATATTGGAAGGATATTGCGCCTAAATAGATGTTCATTTGGAGCACTATCAATGGTCACATTAATGATGATGGAAATCAGCTTTTAAGCTTACTCAAATCAATTCCAAGCAAAAATAACTAGGGCTTCTCAAGAGCATGAACTGGGTAAGGTTTTGATTTAGGAAAAATAAAAGGAATAGTCTGGAACATGACTTAAATAAGGGTTAAAACCCATACCCCATATTTCACGGGTATTTAACAGTTATCTGATATCTTTCGCACCTCATTAGATAATCATAACAAAGTCCAAATCATCCAAACAAACATATTTTGTGACCCTTGTCACAAATTGGTCTCAACCAAATAGTCAAATAACTATAAACATCTAATAATAAAAATAATATTTAATATCCTATAAGGGCACAATAGACATTTCCTACTAGACTCGTTCTGAGGATGTTACAAATCTACCCCCTTAAAAAGATTCCATCCTCGGAATCTGGTCATACACTATCTTAAAAGTCACATATTCACATCACAACCTCTATTATGAATTCAAGTTTGAGTCCAAACGATAACATCCTTTATACTCTAACTTACGAGATCCAATGAATCATTACTAGCGAGTTTTACTTTGTCAATTTCCACAAACTCATCCACCCAAATTGATAGTCTGATCTAAGGTTACAATCATTTCAAGTCGTCTTAAAACCTCTTCGAATTTTTAAAACCATACATTGTTCTGGACTAATGCAAAGGATGGTCCATTTTCACGGCAAAACATCGTTCAGAACAATAACGTTTACCACAAAAATCATTTCGCTAACCACCAGAATTCATAATTTCCTCGGTATGTTCCTCAATAAAAGTTCAGATGATAGCACTATACCACCGGCTACCATCAAATCTATCGATCTATCATCCGCTTTAACTCTTGACACGAATAAATTCCCTCAACTTTCCAAGCAATGGAAACCGACAAAACACATCCTTAATTCGACAATTCAATACGGCTAGTGATCACATAATCAGTTATTTCTTTGTCCATTCTACAATCCATGGTCCAGGTACAACTCGTGTCATCTAAATTCCCTTCAGTTTTCCACAATTTCTGTATAACTTACCACAAAATACTTCTGTTGGCTAGACACAAGTATATCATCCTAAATCATATCTTTATTCTGAGTTGCTTGAAAAGGAAAATCCTATATGATTCACACATCAGTTAAGGTTCACAATCTCCTTATAAGCGTCGGCAATAAGGAAAATTTCACTTTATAACCAGTCAACAATCCTCCTCAGTCATATCACAATGTCCAAACATTGTCCATAAAATGTTAGAAAGTTACAATCATCGAGTAAGGTGTCATACATCCATTAAACCAAAGGAATTATCGGGTCAAATTATTCCACTTTAGCGTCGTATCATGCGTATTATAAACACCGTCTATCCATCAACTTTGTCTTCCAAACTTAAATCATACCCGGACATCCGAACCCATCCCAGGTCAAGGATTTCCTAACCGCAATAGTCAATTTAAAGGTCACCACCCCTTTAAGGCATCCTAATGGTCACAACAAAATGCATACAATAACATAATAAGACTAGCATCACACCTAACAATTCAGTTAGGATCTATCTTATCATGCAAATATATTCAATATGAAATTTCATTCATACATAAAAAAAATTAACACAACAGAAGTCTTACAACTAAACAAGGGTATTTAGAACATATCAGTATTCATAACATAACATCATCAATCATCTGATAAGCTCTCTCCTTGGCTTTTCTCTTCCGTCCCAGTGAAGAAGCAGAAGATCCTCCTACTAACATCGGATCCGCCCTTGGCCCTGCCTCAAAACTCGCTCCCCTCGCAATTAGACACTGAGCTGACCTATGCACCACTTGCTGGCATCTCCAACATACGTTCTCACTAAACGAACAAATTTAAATTTAATGCCCCAATCTCAGACACCTTTTGGTTAAGCTTGAGCATGAACCACTATGTGACACTCTACAACCTTGGCACCATGATTTTTGACCCGATACCGATCCACTCTGCTCTGACCTTTCCTTCTGTTTTGATCCAACTGTTTTCTTTGACTTTGAGCTCACTTGATTTACCTCCTGATTTTGTGGTGGCACAACATATCCTACCATGCCGTTTCTAGTGGCTTTCACATCACCATCAGTTGCTTTAGCCATCTCAAATGCTTGTGACAATAATGCTGCAAATCTAGCGATTGTTCTATACTCGGGCTTTATAATTCTTATAAAGTGCTGAATTCTATCCTTTTCGTAAGGAACCCACTGCTGAACAAATCTCATATTATCATTAAATTCTCCGATCACGTCAACTATCCACATCTCATCTGTCATTATCATCCCAAGAAACTCCGCCTTCATACTTTCCATGTCATACTCTAAGCAGTATTGCTTGCAAACCTTAGCATAAAATTGCTCCCATGTAATCTGACTCAACTACTCTTTCGATAAATGACCAGTAATTAAATCCCACCACCCCATTGCCTGATCCTTAACAAGCTGACTAGCATACAATACCAGTAACTCTGGTTCACACTGGCAGGCATCTAATGCTTGTTTTACCTCTCGAAGCCAGTTCAATGTCACCGATAGATTTACATGTCCCTCGTACACTGGAGGTTCACAACTCAGAAACTGTTTATAGATAAACTTCATATGGGTCTCAAATATATGCATCTGATACAGGTTCATCATCATCAGATTCGAAAACTGCGGATTGGACTAAGGTGGCATCTGATATTGTTGAGGAAGCTGATACTGAGGTGGCAATAATGGTTGTTAAAAAGTAAGCCATGCTAGCCAATACATACTAGGAGGAACCGGGTACCCACATATTACAGGTGGAATCACCTTATTTTAAACACTGATGCTCAGATTCACTTAAACATGATGTTGTTCCAATTCTTTAATCCGATCCAGGGGCCTCCAGCAGCTGAATTTGTAAATCTAAAATTTGTTCTTAGGGATCCACATTTGACACATGTCCTTCCTCAGGAGCTCTGAACGTTCCGGAAGCATTAGGGCCAGTTGTGTTTCATGCATCATCTGCCAGATATGCACTTCCACAACATCTCATACAAATCCTTAGTGGATAACAGGTTATTACCTATGAACTAACGCACATCACCCTACATTCACTTAACTTGTCCCCTCTAAAATGTTTGACACAACACAAGGTTTGGAAACATAACATTCAACACAATGCCCATGCTGATGAACCCATGCTCTGATACCAACTTTTAACACCACACTTTTTTCTAAAGACACGGCGGAAAGCTTATTTACAAAACGTACCCTTATATACATATAAACATAATTATTACCATTCGTTCTTAATTACATCATTACTAAAACAACAAGTGTTACGTTAATATCTGAACAAATATATGAAATGTAAGACATGAAAGTAGCCTTGTCAAACATATCTTCAACAAGTCCTCTCACCATCGACCTAACATGCAAAAGAATCAAAACCTGCAAGGGAGGAGGTGAGGGTTTAGCATAAAGCTAAGTGAATGGAACTACCTAACAGGCCTAGCATAGTATCAACTTGTACATTAACTAACAAAAATAACAACAACAACAACAACAACAACAACAACAACAACAACAACAACAACAACAACAACAACAACAACAACAACAGCAACAACAACAACAACAATAACAGCAGCAACAACAGCAGCAGCAGCAACAACAACAACAACAACAACAACAACAACAACAACAACAACAACAACAACAACAACAACAACAACAACAACAACAACAACAACAGCAGCAACAACAACAACAACAACAATAGCAACAACAACAATGCTCTAACCAGAGGACCGGCGGCCAGGCCTGACCTTCGATCACTGGCTGATTAGACTAGAATCTACCGATAGTCCTCACTACTGAATCTACAACATAGTCATCCACACGCAACAGATGCATCATTCAATAATATACTTAATGCACAGTAGTACTTGGACCCAAACTGACAAGTCAAGGTTGATGATATGACTAATACGGACGGTTTATTTAGATGCGGTGTTGTTAGGTCGCATACCGTCTATTCAGAATACCCAAAGGGGGATAGTGTAGTTTTTTATTTATATTTAGCTGGGCTCGTAGCTATATTTCACCTAATTGTTGAAACAACCCAACCCGTATTCAACCGGATAATTTTTTTTTTTTTTATATTAACGAACATTAACGTGCCATTGGAATGATATAAACCATTCCATACAACCCATTAAAATGTAAAATAACTTTAATGTTTACAAAAGGCACTAAGGCCATTAATCAAATGTAATACAAGTTCGACCCATTTGAAATGATAGTTTTAATCCAAACTACACCCGAGCATGGTTTGGGGCTAAACTACCCAAAAGCATTAGGTCATCTTCCAAAAGCTTTAAGTAGCACGCATCATGGGAATCTAATGACCAATAACCCCTTTTCCTTTCTCCGTGTTCGCACCTAAAAATGTAAACAACGAGAGGGTAAGCTAAAGCTTAGTGAGTGCAATAGTTATACATATACATATATAACCTACTTACTTGCAACCACTTACACAATATCGTATACAAACTTGTAACTCAAATAGCGTGTCATCATACTCGTAATACTAACAAGTTGTACAATATCACAAAACCGCATTAGCATATACTCAACACAATCTATATATATAATATGCTAAACAAACAATAAACCCCCATATGGTTAACCATAAACGCTATGGTACTACCGGATCGATGGTTCACACCATACGCATTTGAGTCATACTCTTTTATAGTGCTACCGGCTTGTGGTTCACACTTTGTTTTATAGTGCTACCGGCTGGATGGTTCACACTTGATGCTACCGGCTCGAGGGTTCACATCATGATTTTATAGTGCCACCGGCTCTTTGGTTCACACTTCGGCGCTACCGGCTCGATGGTTCACGCCTTGTTTTATAGTGCTACTGGCTCGATGGTTCACACTTTGACACTTGTCACATACATGTTATGGCACTACCGGCTCGATGGTTCATACCATAACATTCACAAATAAATACGTCATATACACATATGTATAATTACTCCTCTCACCTTATAGACTAGGCGATGAATTAACAACTCCGCAAGCTTCAAAGTGAAGTACCTAATACAATAAGTACAATTTCAATACACCAAACTAGTTGGACTTGACACCAACATTTATCACTTAAGCATTTAATGACCCATTTGCATTAAATGACCCATTTGCATTAAATGACCCATTTGCATTAAATGACCCATTTACTCCAAAACCGCCCATTAATGGCCAAGACTCATCATCAATCACTAAAAACTAGTGATTATAGTCCAATAACAATAACTACCACCTTTTAGGGTATTTTCATACTCATCTTTGCCCAACTAGGTCAACATTACCCCTTTTGACCCATTTTAACACTTAGACTCGCAAGTTGGTCAAACACGAACCTATTGGTATATATACTTTAATGATCAGCTCTTAGTAGCCTTTAATGAGTCATCAAACATGTGGGAACCATTCTTTGTAATCTAGTATGAATTATTTAGCAAGATTACAAAAATATTGTTAATCATTCATGACTTATTTACAAGGAAACAAACTTACACATCCTTTATATATAATCCATATATCATGACCTAAAACACATACAAACACCTTCATTCTTCATTTTTATTCATCTAGTTGATCTCTCTCATGTTCTATCTTCAAGTTCTAAGTGTTCTTCATAAATTCTATAAGTTCTAGTTTCATAAAATCAAGAATACTTTCAAGTTTGCAAGTCTACTTCCAAGCTTTCTAATCCATTCCAAGTAATCATCTAAGATCAAGAAACCTTTGTTATTTACATTAGGTTATCATTATAATTCAAGTTAATACTCATATTCAAACTTTGATTCAATTTCTATAACTATAACTAACTTAATTCGAGTAGAAAATCTTACTTGAACTTGTTTTCGTGTCATGATTCTACTTCAAGAACTTCCAAGCCATCGAAGATCTTTTGAAGGTCAAGTTTATTTTTGATCATTTCCAGTAGGTTTACTTACTAAACTTGAGGTAGTAATGATGTTCATAACATCATTCGATTCATATATATATAACTATCTTATTCGAAGATTTAAACTTGTAATCACTAGAACATAGTTTAGTTAATTCTAAAATTATTCGCAAACAAAGTTAATCCTTCTAACTTGACTTTTAAAATCAACTAAATACATGTTCTATATCTATGTGATATGCTAACTTAATGATTTAAAACCTGGAAACACGAAGAACACCTTAAAACCGGACATACGCCGTCGTAGTAAAACCGCTGGCTGTTTTGGGTTAGATAATTAAAAACTATGATAAACTTTGATTTAAAATTGTTCTTCTGGGAAAATGATTTTTCTTATGAACATGAAACTATATCCAAAAATCATGGTTAAACTCAAAGTGGAAGTATGTTTTTCAAAATGGTTATCAAGACGTCGTTCTTTCGACTGAAATGACTACCTCTTCCAAAATTGACTTGTAACCTATATTTCCGACTATAAACTGATACCTTTTCTGTTTAGTTTCATAAATTTTAGTTCATTATGAAACCATAGCAACTTGAATCACTCAAAACGGATTTAAAACGAAAAAGTTATGGGTAAAACAAGATTGGATAATTTTGCTTGTTGTAGCTACGTGAAATTTGTAACAAATCTATACAAATCATAACTTAACTAACTTATATTGTATTATACATGTATTCTAACATATATTATGTAATCTTGGGATACCATAGACACGTATACAATGCTTTGACATATCATATCGACCCATCTATATATATATTTCGGAACAACCATAGACATTCTATATGCAGTAATGCTTGAGTTAGCTATACAGGGTTGAGGTTGATTCCAAAATAATATATATACTTTGAGTTGTGATCTAGCCTGAGACTTGTATACACTGGGTCGTGGATTGATTCGAGATAATATATATTGATTTATTTCTGTACATCTAACTGTGGACAACTAGTTGTAGATTACTAACGTTGGACTATTAACTTAATAAACTTAAATCATTAAAACGTAATAAAAAATGTTGTGAATATATTTTGATCATACTTTGATATATATGTACATATTTGTTATAGGTTCGTGAATCGACCCGTGGCCAAGTGTTGTTTTTCCGATGAAGGAAATCTGTGAAAGTGAGTTATAGTCCCACTTTTAAAATCTATTATTTTGGGATGAGAATACATGCAGTTTTATAAATGTTTTACAACATAGACACAAGTGATCGAAATTACATTCTATGTTGAATTATCGAACCGAATATGCCCCTTTTTAGCTTGGTAGCCTAGGAATTGGTGTTTATTATAATTGCCACCAATTGACGCGAATCCTAAAGATAGATCTTTTTGGCCCAACAAGCCTCATTTGAGTTACGGATGCTTTAGTACTTCGATTTATCATGTCCGATGAGAGTCCCGGAATGATGGGGATATTCTATATGCATCCTGTTAAGGTCGGTTACCAGGTGTTCATCATAAGAATGATTTTTATGCAGTTTGCACGTTATTGAGAAATGGAAATTGAAAATCTTGTGGTCTATTATTACGAATTGATAAATATATAGGTTAAACCTATAACTCACCAACATTTTTGTTGACGTTTAAAGTATGTTTATTCTCAGATGATTATTAAGAGCTTCCGCTGTTGCGTACTAAATAAAGACAAGATTGGAGTCTGTATGCTTGTATAATATTGTTTAAAAACTGCATTTGAAGACTTATATTGTTGTGTAATATTATTGTAAACCATTATGTAATGGTCATGTGAAAACGCTATGTTTTAGATTATCATAGTTTGATAAACGTCATAATATTTTAAACCTTTATCGATAAAATAAAGGTTATGGTTTGTTTTAAAAATCGAATGCAGTCTTTGAAAAACATCTCATATAGAGGTCAATACTGTAACGACCTCGGATTTTCCAATGTTTATTTATTAATAATTGTTATTATTAATACTTGTGATTAAACAAATGTATGTTATTACATTTACATGTTGCCATGATTGCCCGTACTTGACTTTAATTGCCCGAAACGTCTTTGTGACACACGAAACTTGCAAGAATAATATTTTCAAGTATTATTTACATTCCTGATTAAGTTTTATTAATCATTTTAATTAACTAAGGTTATTAGTTAATTACTTGGGCTTTAATTGGGTTTATTTGTTACTTACATGAAACTTGGGCTTGATTAATGTTGATGGACTCTTGAATGAGGACTTATAAGCCCAACCTACTTCTTAATGGACCTTTTAGCCCAACCTACCATGTAAGTAATACTTGGAACTAAACTAGAAGACTTAACTTAGTGAAGAATCTTGTTACAACATAATCCCCATGCACATACACCAAATAACCAATCTTTTAAGCTTTAACATGCAAGGACCCACTGAACTTCTCCCTTCAATCTTTTTTTTTTCTGCTGGCCATGGCCGAGTAGGTGCACAAGAGGGATTTGTTTCATTTTTTTTTGTATTACTCTCACTTGTATTCACTTCACATTTCAAACACACACTTACCTCTCATATTCTCTCAACTTTTTTCTCTCATTTTGCTCTCATACTTGTAAGTAATATGAACAAATCCTCTCTTATTTTTCTTGCTAAAAACCGAACCAACCAACCTTCATCATCATCATTCTTTTGTTGTTGTTACTTGTAGTTGTTTGTTACTTAGTTACATGAACTTTGTTGTTATTATTTACTTGTTGTTGTTACTTACTAATTACTAAGAAGCAAACTTGTTAGTTTGATTCTTCATTTTATCTTGTATTTACAAGAACACACAAGAACTAAACTTACTAGTTTATGTTCTACATATGTTGTTTCAAAAGATTTAAGTTCATGTGTTGTGAAAGCATACTTGTAATTCATGTTAGTAAACTTTAAAGTTTACTTTCTTAAAGATCAAACTTTGGTTTGAATCTTTAAAGTATGAACAACAATGAACTAATTACTTGATTACTTAGTTTATTTCTTTGTATTATGCACTTTAATTTCATGTTTGTTGGTTCAAATGGTCAAGTATTACAAGTTAGTCTTGATCTCATACTATCTTGAACTAAAAGTTAACTTTAAAGGTTCAAGAACATGTAAGTAAGCTTTCTTTAATTATAACTTTGTACACTTATGTTAGATCTAGACTTTTGAGTCTTGGATCTTCAAGTTCAAACTAAGAACTATGTTCTACAACTCAAGATCTTGATTTCATAAGTTTACTTTCAAGTTTGTAACTTATTATTAGTTTTAAAGTTCATGTATGTGTTAGATCTAAGACCTTGATGTAACTTTGGTTCATAAAACTTCATACAACTCTTAGGTGAGTTGTGCAACATGTCTTAGACCTACACTTGTGTCATAATAGTCAAAACTTGGTTAATATTACTTTTACATTTCATGTATGTGTTGAATCTAAGACTTTGATGTAACTTTGGTTCATCAAAACACTTGCGACACTTAAGTGAGTTGTGCTTCATGTCTTAGACTTACACTTGGGTTATGATGGTCAAACCTTGGTGAAAATTATGCAAACACATCAACGAGTTGTACACTTGAAGCTATATGCATCAAGGATGAGAACCATGATAAGCATCGAGCACCAAGAACCACCGGAACCTACTGACCCTACTTTTTTACTGTTTCTGTGTCTGACCCGAACGACCTGGGCTACTATTATTATGATTTTCAGATAGCTCTGTTCGAGTAGATAACTTTTCATATAGGACTTGTCTTAATCCGAGTTACGGTTTAGGATTTATGGCCCTCCGATCGTCACTATGTCCATTTAATGTTGTGCTGAAAATTCTGACCTACTCGCACTTAGACCGTCGCCACAGTCAAACGAAGATGAGTTTGCTTCTGTAATTTTTACCACAACTAAAGGACTCATATACGGAGCCATGGCCACTAGTCTCACCTTATTCCAGTAGGTTTAGGGGCCGTGGTGACTAACCGAACTCAGCCTTTGTTTTAAACTCCTTTCATGAACGAAACTTACTTTACACCTTTTGTTTAAAGATGAATGATGATGACCCTTAAGACCTTATTTACATACTTTTAAACCTTTTTGGACGATTTAATGACTTAGTACTATTTGACTTAGGTTGAGGACCCGTTTGGACAACCTTCATTACTTGCTTACTTTCCGAGTCATACTTTACCGCTACTTTATCATTGTGAGTTATATCATTCCCTTTTTACTTTAACTTATTTTGGGAACTGAGAAAACATACAGATTTTATGTTTTATATACTAGGCACGAGTACTTAAACTTATATTTGTGTGGGTTATACAACGGCATAAACATTCCCTTTAGCTCGGTAACGTTTAGTCATTGGTTTTTGAACCGGTGAACGCGAATCTTAGATATGGATCCATAGGGTTTGACATCCCCACTCGGGCTAGTCGCGCTAGCATTTAACAAGTGTTTAATACTTCGTAATACATACGCACTTGTCAAGTGTACTTTCAGGGGGTATAAACGTTAAGTTAGTTACCAAGTGCCCACGGTTAACATATACTTTATCATACTGTTTTGAAACGCTCTTTGTAGCACTGAAATCTCGTAACCTACCTTACATACTATTATACTTAAACTATAGCTCACCAACCTTTGTGTTGACGTTTTTAAGCATGTTTTTCTCAGGTGCTTAAGGTTATTTGCTTCCGCTGTCGTGCTAGTCTTGTCGTAGACACCCGCTGCTCTAGTGTATTCACCGCATGAACTGTTTATCTGCATTCAAACTTTAATACAATTGAAACTATGTTTTGTAACGACCTAAGGGTCCCATACATTTATTCATGCTTGCTATTCGTAGAAGCATACTGTTGGTGTAAAACAATTGACGTCAATTATGACGTCATCTTTTTATCGTGAATGCAACTCCTTTTATTACAGCATATAGTACTTAACCTTGTAATGATCCTGTTGTTGATGATTCGTACACGATGGTTTTGTACGGGGCATCACTTTTGGTATCAGAGCATTGGTTGTAGGGAATTAGGATGCATTAGTGAGTCTAAGACCGACCCGAGTAGGATTCACTAATAGAACTAATCTACAACTTGCTAGTTTACTTGTTTTCGCTGAACTTACTGCATGTTGCTGCTTACTTTTATTGCTATATGCCATATGCTACTAAATGATTTCACTACTGTATGATATTACTTGCTTTCGATTGCACGCTACTTCTGTACGAATCGTTATTATTGCCATGCTACTTATTGTTATATATGATTTAAACTGTTGGCCTAATACATGCTTGCTTTATGACTTACTGACATGGAAAAATTTATTTTTCCTTGTTCAGATGTCAGATACTCCACCTGCTATCATTTTGGGCACTCCAGACTCGTCAGCCACCCCACCTGCTACTGCTGCCGACACACCGATCCCGCTACCCACGAGTGACCCCGGCGCTTCATCTTCCGGGACTAGCAGCCAGGTGCCTGCCCCAGTGGTTACTTCTAGTGGAGCCCAGGACCCTTCGGAGATTCCAGCTCCATCTGCCCCCAGACCCTCAGGATCACAGCCCCGCTCCGGCGAGATTGTGATTCCCGCGGAGTTCGGGGAAGGTCCATTCCATAACCAGTATCGCCATTGGTGCTGACGCGCCCCTGATGGACGTCTCATTCCGATCGGACCCGCTCGTTACCAACAGATGATGGCCACTCAAGGACGACCAGTTCAGCCACCCGTACATCCACCACATGATTCGGACGACCCGTCATCCACTGATGCTTCATCCGACGACACCTCCTCAGACGACTCTAGTGATGATGAGGACCCTGCTGATATACCTATACAGGCACCCTCCACCCTGTCGAAGAAGCGGTACCGTTTTGATGGCACCGTCATTCCGGGGGTGAATGGAGGTCGTGCTTTCACTGACGCATTTGGTCGGCGTCGTAGGGTTACTGCTCGTAAGCGGCTTGTGCCGTACCCTGCCGACCCACAAGTGCGTAAGGCACCCCGTTACGTACTGACTATTTTTGGAGCCGTAACATCTGTACCCCGTTATGTAATGTCTGCACCACCAGCACCACCCGCACCGCCAGCACCGCCATCTCCCACAGTTGAGGAATTGACAAGGGAGGTGGAGATCCTCCGAGCTCGGGTAGCTGAGCTTGAGGAGCAGATGACTCATGTTATGGACATCCTACACCCACCTTCACCGTAGGGCTTTTGTATTTAGATTTCATTATGTAATCTAGTTGTAGTTTTATGTTTCACTTATGTATTGTACGGACTTATTCAGATGTATGAAACTTATTATTATTAATGGGACTTTGCGTTATTTAATTCTTGCACGATGTTCTATTTACATTACAGTACGATGATTCTTTGGTATTTGTACCTAGATGCGTTATTTAATAACATGTGATGTGTTGATCCCATGTTGGTTACATATACTGTATTATTATATGTTGAATGCTGGATTTTGACTTGAGTCAAAATTTTTGTTTAGAACACCATGGCTAACGGTCGATCCACACCTACTGCTGCTCAAATTGAAGAGATGATCCAAGAACGTGTAGCCGCAGCCATTGCAGAAATGCAACCCCAAGCTCCACCACCACCGCCACCACCACCGGTTATTCAACCCATTCAAAATGGGTGTACTTACAAGGAATTCCAGAGCTATAAACCACATAACTTCAGCGGCACTGAGGGATCGGTTGGTCTCACCAGATGGTTCGAGAAACTTGAATCAGTATTCCGAGTTAGCAACTGTTCGGAGGACAACAAAACCAAATTTGCTTCTTGCACGCTGTCTGACGGCGCGCTCACGTGGTGGAACATAATGGCATAGGCACAAGGCATTGATGAGGCGTATGCTACGCCATGGGAAGAATTTAAGTGTGCCATGATTGAGGAGTATTGTCCGAGAACCGAAATCCAAAAGATGGAAATGGAATTCATGCAGTTAAAGGCCGTTGGGAACGACCTTGATGGTTACAACAGGAGATTTTTGGAACTAGCCCTAATTTGTCCGACAATGGTCACCCCAGAATTCAAGCTTATGGAGAGATACTTCTGGGGACTCCATAAGTCCATCAAGGGAAATGTTACCTCGTCCAAGCCGCCGAATGTTCATGAAGCGATGCGCATGGCGCATACTTTGATGAATCAAATAACCATCGATGAACCGGAGAAAACTAAGTCTGAAGCGGGTACTAGTGAGAAGCGCAAATGGGATAACCACAACAACAACAACAACAGGGGAAGGAACTATGATCAAAACCCGACGAAACGACATGAGGGTTTCAGAGGAAATAACAACGGTGGAAACCTCAACCCCAACAACAACACCAACTCCAACCCGAACTACAAGGGAACCTT
The DNA here is from genome assembly GCF_046630445.1 of Rutidosis leptorrhynchoides. Taxonomy (NCBI): domain Eukaryota; kingdom Viridiplantae; phylum Streptophyta; class Magnoliopsida; order Asterales; family Asteraceae; genus Rutidosis; species Rutidosis leptorrhynchoides. The sequence continues at coordinate 176,349,590 of NC_092333.1, forward strand.
ACCACAATGCAAGCGGTGCTACAAGCATCATACTGGGTATTGCAATGTTGTTTATGAGAAGTGCCAACGGACTGGGCATGTTGGAAAAGACTGCAAGGTCACCACTTTGAATGGGAAGCCGAACCCCACAGGGCCGAGGAAGTGCTACGAATGCAGACAGATGGGCCATTTCAGAAATGCATGCCCCAACAAAAGAAAAGATGGCAGACCACCGCGCGCTAGAGCTTTCAATGTTAATGCAAGGGACGCATGCGAAAACCCCGACTTGGTGACAGGTATATTCATAATCAACAATCTTTTAGCTTCTGTCTTGTTTGATACTGGTGCGGATAGAAGTTATGTATGTAGACATTTTTGCGATAAGATTAATTGGTCTTTAGTCCCGTTAAAAGAGAGTATGCTTGTCGAGGTCACCAACGGTAAACTTGAAAAAGTTGACCACATTAGTCGAGGAGCTATTATCAACATAGCTGGCGCTGATTTCGAAATTGATTTGATACCTATCAAATTGGGAAGTTTTGACATGATCGTCGGTATGGATTGGTTGAGCAAGATAAGGGCCGATATTATTTGTGGAGATAAAGCTCTTCGTATACCACAAGGAGACGGTGAGCCACTAATCATCTACGGAGAGAGATGTACCTTGAAGCTGAACCTCATTAGTTGCGTGAAAGCGCAAAAGATTATGAAGAAGGGACGTCTTGCTGTCCTAGCGCATGTGAAAATGGTGGAAACTGAGGTGAAGAGCGTGAACGACGTTCGAATTTTGAACGAATTTTTCGATGTCTTCCCTGAAGAATTTCCTGGATTACAGCTGCTGAGAGCAGTAGAGTTTCAAATTGATTTAGTACCAGGAGCTGCACCTGTAGCTCGCGCACCTTATAGACTCGCACCTTCCGAGATGCAAGAATTACAGAGTCAACTACAAGAGCTGTTAGACCATGGATTTATCCAACCAAGTTTCTCGCCTTGGGGCGCACCTGTTCTGTTTGTGAAGAAGAAGGATGGATCCTTCCGTATGTGTATCGACTACCGTGAGCTCAATAAATTGACTATCAAGAATCGGTATCCTCTTCCACGAATTGATGATCTTTTTTATCAACTACAAGGATCGAGCGTTTACTCAAAGATCGATTTACAATCCGGTTATCACCAGTTGAGGGTGAAGGAAAGTGACGTGATAAAAACTGCATTTAGAACTTGTTATAGTCATTATGAGTTTCTCGTGATGCCATTCGGATTAACCAATGCACCTGCCGCATTCATGGATCTCATGAATCGTGTCTGCAAGCCGTACTTGGATAAGTTCGTTATCGTCTTCATAGATGATATCCTCATCTACTCTAAGAGCGAAGAAGAGCATGAGCAACACCTCCGACTAGTACTTGAACTCCTGAGACAAGAGCAACTTTACGCCAAATTCTCCAAGTGTGAATTTTGGTTGAAGGAAGTCCAGTTTCTGGGTCATGTTGTGAGCGACCAGGGTATCAAATTTGACCCCGCCAAGATTGAAGCTATCAGAAAGTGGGAAACCCCCACTACTCTGACCCATATTCGCCAATTCCAAGGTCTCGCCGATTATTACCGAAGGTTTATCGAAGGTTTCACTCTGATTGTGCATCCTTTGACCGCGCTGACTCACAAAGGCAAGAAGTTCATTTGGGAACCCGCACACGAATCAGCATTCCAAACTTTGAAGAAGAAGTTAACCATCGCACCTATCTTATCACTTCCCGAAGGCAGTGATGACTTTATTGTTTATTGCGATGCTTCGAAGAGTGGTTTTGGTTGTGTACTGATGCAACGATCAAAATTTATTGCCTATGCCTCCCGCTAATTGAAGATTCACGAGCAGAACTACACTACTCACGATCTCGAACTTCGAGCCGTTATCTTCGCGCTCAAATTGTGGAGACACTATCTTTATGGAACTAAGAGCACTATCTTCACCGATCACAAGAGTCTCCAGCATATCTTTGACCAGAAGCAACTGAACATGCGACAGCGTCGATGGATCGAGATGCTCAACGACTACGATTGTGAACTCCGTTATCATCCTGGCAAGGCCAATGTTGTAGCTGACGCTTTAAGCCGAAAGGAGAGGACGGCACCTCTTCGTGTTAGGGCTTTGAACATCACCATTCATTCGAACCTCAACAGCCAGATTAGAGTAGCCCAAGATGAGGCTCTCAAGAAGGAGAATATAACTCATGAACATTTGAACATACTTGTCTCTCGATTCGATGTTAGGGAGTCTGGACTCCGATGTTATGCCGGAAGAATTTGGGTACCTCTTTATGGAAATCTACGGAACCTTATACTTGATGAGGCACACAAATCGAGATATTCGATTCATCCTGGAGCGGGCAAGATGTACCACGACCTTAAAGAACAGTATTGGTGGCCAAATCTTAAGAAGGACGTTGCGACTTATGTTGGTAAGTGTTTGACTTGCTCGAAGGTTAAAGCCGAGCATCAGAGACCTTCTGGTTTGCTTCAACAACCAGAAATTCCACAATGGAAGTGGGAACGGATAACAATGGATTTCATCACCAAGCTACCAAAGACGGTGGGCGGATACGATACCATCTGGGTTATCATTGACCGTCTTACCAAATCTGCACACTTCTTAGCGATGAAGGAAACGGATACAATGGAAAGACTTGCTCAACTATACATCAAGGAGGTTGTATCTCATCATGGTGTACCTTTATCGATCATCTCCGATCGCGATCCCCGTTTTGCTTCTAGATTTTGGCGTTCTTTGCAAGAAGCCATGGGAACCCGTCTTGACATCAGTACTGCTTATCATCCACAGACCGACGGGCAAAGTGAACGAACGATTCAGACCTTGGAAGACATGTTGCGTGCATGTGTCATTGATTTTGGAAAGGCTTGGGAAAGACATTTGCCACTCGCCGAATTTTTGTACAACAACAGTTATCACTCAAGCATTAATGCTACACCTTTTGAAGTGTTGTATGGCCGCAAGTGCCGATCTCCTATTTGTTGGGCCAAAGTAGGCGAAAAGCAAATCACCGGACCCGAGGTAGTCCACGAAACAACAGAGAAGATTGCTCAGATTCAAGCTAGACTTAAGACTACCCGCGATCGTCAAAAGAGTTATGCCGATCTTAAACGTAAAGACTTTGAATTCAACGTTGGTGATCATGTTATGTTGAAGGTGGCACCATGGAAAGGTGTGATTCATTTTGGAATACATGGAAAGTTAAACCCGCGGTACATCGGTCCTTTTGAAATCTTGGAACGTGTTGGACCCGTTGCTTACCGTTTGGATCTACCAGCACAATTGAGCTCAGTTCATCCTACCTTCCACGTGTTAAACTTGAAGAAGTGTCTTGCTGCACCTGAACTTATCATACCACTTGAGGAACTTACAATTGATGACAAACTCCACTTGGTGGAAGAACCTGTTGAGATTATGGATCGTGAGATCAAATCTTTGAAACGCAACAAGATTCCAATCGTCCGATTGCGATGGAATGCCAAACGAGGACCTGAGTTTACTTGGGAGCGAGAGGATCAAATGATGCGGAAGTATCCTCACCTTTTCCCAACTCCTCCATCTACCTCAGCTTAAATTTCGGGACGAAATTTTCTTTAACAGGTGGGTAATGTAACGACCTTGGATTTTTCAACGTTTATTTATTAATAATTGTTATTATTAATACTTGTGATTAAACAAATGTATGTTATTACATTTACATGTTGCCATGATTGCCCGTACTTGACTTTAATTGCCCGAAATGTCTTTGTGACACACGAAACTTGCACGAATAATATTTTCAAGTATTATTTACATTCATGATTAAGTTTTATTAATCATTTTAATTAACTAAGGTTATTAGTTAATTACTTGGGCTTTAATTGGATTTATTTGTTACTTACATGAAACTTGGGCTTGATTAATGTTGATGGACTCTTGAATGAGGACTTATAAGCCCAACCTACTTCTTAATGGACCTTTTAGCCCAACCTACCATGTAAGTAATACTTGGAACTAAACTAGAAGACTTAACTTAGTGAAGAATCTTGTTACAACATAATCCCCATGCACATACACCAAATAACCAATCTTTTAAGCTTTAACATGCAAGGACCCATTGAACTTCTCCCTTCTCTCTTTTTTTTTTCTACTGGCCGTGGCCTAGTAGGTGCACAAGAGGGATTTGTTTCATTTTTTTTGTATTACTCTCACTTGTATTCACTTCACATTTCAAACACACACTTACCTCTCATATTCTCTCAACTTTTTTCTCTCATTTTGCTCTCATACTTGTAAGTAATATGAGCAAATCCTCTCTTCTTTTTCATGCTAAAAACCGAACCAACCAACCTTCATCATCATCATTCTTTTGTTGTTGTTACTTGTAGTTGTTTGTTACTTAGTTACATGGACTTTGTTGTTATTATTTACTTGTTGTTGTTACTTACTAATTACTAAGAAGCAAACTTGTTAGTTTGATTCTTCATTTTATCTTGTATTTACAAGAACACACAAGAACTAAACTTACTAGTTTATGTTCTACATATGTTGTTTCAAAAGATTTAAGTTCATGTGTTGTGAAAGCATACTTGTAATTCATGTTAGTAAACTTTAAAGTTTACTTTCTTAAAAATCAAACTTTGGTTTGAATCTTTAAAGTATGAACAACAATGAACTAATTTCTTGATTACTTAGTTTATTTCTTTGTATTATGCACTTTAATTTCATGTTTGTTGGTTCAAATGGTCAAGTATTACAAGTTAGTCTTGATCTCATACTATCTTGAACTAAAAGTTAACTTTAAAGGTTCGAGAACATGTAAGTAAGCTTTCTTTAATTATAACTTTGTACACTTATGTTAGATCTAGACTTTTGAGTCTTGGATCTTCAAGTTCAATATAAGAACTATGTTCTACAACTCAAGATCTTGATTTCATAAGTTTACTTTCAAGTTTGTAACTTATTATTAGTTTTAAAGTTCATGTATGTGTTAGATCTAAGACCTTCATGTAACTTTAGTTCATCAAACTTCATACAACTCTTAGGTGAGTTGTGCAACATGTCTTAGACCTACACTTGTGTCATAATAGTCAAAACTTGGTTAATATTACTTTTACATTTCATGTATGTGTTGAATCTAAGACTTTGATGTAACTTTGGTTCATCAAAACACTTGCAACACTTAAGTGAGTTGTGCTTCATGTCTTAGACTTACACATGGGTTATGATGGTCAAACCTTGGTGAAAATGATGCAAACACATCAATGAGTTGTACACTTGAAGCTATATGCATCAAGGATGAGAACCATGAAAAGCATCGAGCACCAAGAACCACTGGAACCTACTGATCCTACTGTTTTACTTTTTCTGTGTATGACCCGTACGACCTGGGCTAAGGTTATTATGATTTTCAGATAGCTCTGTTCAAGTAGATAACTTTTCATATAGGACTCATCTTAATCCGAGTTACGGTTTAGGATTTATGGCCCTCCGATCGTCACTATGTCCATTTAACGTTGTGCTGAAAATTCTGACCTACTCGCACTTAGACCGTCGCCACGGTCAAACAAAGACGAGTTTACTTCTGTAATTTTTACCACAACTAAAGGACTCATATACGGAGCCATGGCCACTGGTGTCACCTTATTTCACTAGGTGTAGGGGCCGTGGTGACTGACCGAACTCAGCCTTTGTTTTAAACTCCTTTCATGAACGAAACTTACTTTACACCTTTTGTTTAAAGATGAATGATGATGACCCTTAAGACCTTATTTACATACTTTTAAACCTTTTTGGACGATTTACTGACTTAGTACTATTTGACTTAGGTTGAGGACCCGTTTGGACAACCTTCATTACTTGCTTACTTTCCGAATCATACTTTACCGCTACTTTATCATTGTGAGTTATAGCATTCCCTTTTTACTTTAACTTATTTTGGGAACTGAGAATACATGTGGATTTTATGTTTTACATACTAGGCACGAGTACTTAAACTTATATATGTGTGGGTTATACAACGGCATAAACATTCCCTTTAGCTTGGTAACGTTTAGTCATTGGTTTTTGAACCGGTGAACGCGAATCTTAGATATGGATCCGTAGGGTTTGACATCCCCACTCGGGCTAGTCGTGCTAGCATTTAACGAGTGTTTAATACTTCATAATACATATGCACTTGCCAAGTGTACTTTCAGGGGGTATAAATGTTAAGTTAGTTACCAAGTGCCCACGGTTAACATATACTTTATCATACTGTTTTGAAACGCTCTTTGTAGCACTTAAATCTCGTGGCCTACCTTACATACTGTTATACTTAAACTATAGCTCACCAACCTTTATGTTGACGTTTTTAAGCATGTTTTTCTCAGGTGCTTAAGGTTATTTGCTTCCGATGTCGTGCTAGTCTTGCCGTAGACACCCGCTGCTCTAGTGTATTCACCGCATAAACTGTTATCTGCATTCAAACTTTAATACAATTGAAACTATGTTTTGTAACGACCTAAGGGTCCCATACATTTATTCATGCTTGCTATTCGTAGAAGCATACTGTTGGTGTAAAACAATTGACATCGGTTATGACGTCATCTTTTTTATCGTGAATGCAACTCCTTTTATTACAGCATATAGTACTTAACCTTGTAATGATCCTGTTGTTGATGATTCGTACACGATGGTTTTGTACGGGGCATCACAAATACCTTGCAAGGAAATCAATTAATATGAAACGTTTATAATCGATATGAACGGGACATTTCAGTCGTAGCTATGAACGAGGAGAACAAATTTCCTATTTGCTCCAAAGATCGAATCACAAGTCTTCACCTTTGAATCTCACTTTTAATCTAAAAGGGTTTTGTGTTTTGGAAGAGAAATTGGAAAGAAAAGGGAAATGAAAATGAATTAAATGAGATAAGTGGTTGACATTTGAGCCACAAATCTGATCCAAACGCGAAAAGATGAAAATACCCTCGAACCACTCCTATTTAAATCTGAAAAACGAATCAGCATACCAGAAGGGTCGCGGCGCGGCACTTAACATTAAACTCGAGCTGTTTAAATTGGTTCCTGGGGCTTGATTCGCTTTATATGTCACGGCGCGACCTTTCTCTCCGCGGCGCGACAATGGCCGCAGCCTGACCACTTTTCCATATTTTAAACTCACAATGAAATACACGACTTGTACCTTTCGTTCTCGCTTCCTATACGCATTAAACTTCAACTTTAAGCCTCACAAGACTTAATACCTCTCCTAAACCATGTGTATACTTGTACACATATACATTCTCATGCGTAACATATAACAAATTAACACTTTGAAACGTTTAAACATAAATACGAACAAGATATAACGTTCTAACAATTAAATAAATACCTCAAGACACGTATGAAGAAAACGAGGTGTTATAACTCTCCCCCACTTGAATCGGAGCGCGTCCTCGCGATCCAAGCCGCATGACAAGCCGGAAGATACACCAATACAAACTCTTCGGGTTCCCATGTAAACTCGGAACCTTTACTACGACTCCATTGAACTTTAAAAGTTCTCACATCTTTATGTCTCAACCTCTTTACCTTTTCATCGAGTATAGCAATCGGCTTCTCAACATACTCTAACTTGTTGTTTAGCTCAATCTCGTCTAATGGTACCCATGCAGAATCATCCGCAAGACACTTACGCAGATGGGAAACATGAAATGTATTATGGATCCCCACAAGCTCTTCGGGTAATTCCAAACGATACGCAACTTCACCAACACGAGCTAAAATCTTTAAAGGACCAATAAACCGAGGAGCTAACTTTTCTCGTTTTCGAAACCGGATAACACCTTTCCATGGTGAAACTTTAAGCATCACCATGTCGCCTTCATGGAATTCAATCAGTCGCCTACGTTTGTCGGCATACGACTTTTGTCTATCTTGAGCCGCTTTCAAATGAGTTCGGATCATCTCAATCTTGCTATTCGTCTCTAAAACTAAATCGGTACTCCCGATTTCTCTTTGACCCACATCACCCCAACAAATCGGTGTTCGACACCTACGCCCATAAAGCATCTCATACGGTGGCATCCCAATACTAGTGTGATAACTATTATTGTACGAGAATTCCACCAATGGTAAGTGCTCATCCCAACTACCACCAAAATCAATAATGCACGCCCGTAACATATCCTCCAATGTTTGATTCGTACGTTCGGTTTGACCGTCCGTTTGAGGATGGTACGCCGTGCTCATTCTCAATTGTGTACCCATATCTTCATGGAACTTATTCCAAAACCGAGATGTGAAACGAGTGTCTCGATCCGAAATAATAGATATAGGAACCCCATGCCTTGATATCACTTCCTTGATGAACAACTTAGCCAAGGTCTTCGATGATATTGCTTCCCGAATAGGAAGAAACAAGGCACTCTTCGTCAACTGATCAACTATCACCCAAATCAAATCAAATTGGGTTCTCGCCGTCTTTAGTAACTTTGTAATGAAATCCATGGTAATGTGCTCCCATTTCCATTTCGGGATTTCTAACGGTTGTAACATACCATACGGCTTTTGGTGTTCGGCCATAATTTGCAAACACGTGACGCATTGTTCAACATACTTAACAACATCATGTTTCATGCCCGACCACCAATACTCCTTTCTCAAATCAAGATACATTTTAATTGCGCCCGGGTGAATGGAATACTTTGACTTATGCGCTTCATCAAGTAGCACTCGTCGATTATCACCCATTTTAGGCACCCACATCCGTCCTTGAAAGGATAACAAACCATGGGGGCCTAAGGTAATAGACTCTGTTTGCCCTACGATTCGTTCTTCATGCTTATTATTAACATAAGCTTCAATTTGAATCTCACCGAGCTTTATAAGGAAATCGTTCGTAATAATCATGTGTAACGATCCTACTCGTATCGTTTGATGTTGACTTTTTCAACTTAACGCATCCGCGACCATATTCGCCTTTCCTGGATGATAAAGTATTTCACAATCGTAATCTTTTACCACATCCATCCATCTACGTTGACGATAATTCAAATCTCGTTGATCAAAAAGATCTTTTAGGCTCTTGTGATCCGAATAAATCGTACACTTGACACCATACAAGTAATGGCGCATAATTTTCAACGCATGAACAACCGCCGCCAACTCAAGATCATGAGTCGGATATCTCATTTCGTGTTCCTTTAATTGTCGAGAGGCATACGCGATGACTTTAGCTCGTTGCATTAGAACACAACCGATCCCATTTAAAGAAGCATCACAATAAACTGTCATGTCTTCTACCCCTTCCGACAATACTAACACCGGAGCTTGACATAACTTCTCTTTTAACAATTGAAAAGCAATTTCTTGCTCGTTTTCCCAATTAAATCTCGCGTTCTTTCTCGTCAATTTCGTCAATGGAGAAGCGATCTTATAAAAGTCTTGGATAAATCGACGGTAATAATCGGCCAATCCGAGAAAACTTCGAATTTCCGTAGGCATAGTCGGTCGTTCCCAACTTTTCACCGTCTCAATATTCCTCGAATCTACTTGAATACCATCTTTGTTCACAATATGGCCAAGGAATTGAACTTCCCTTAGCCAAAATTCACATTTGGAGAATTTTGCATACAACTTCTCCTTCCGCAACGTCTTCAACACACCATGCAAATGATGTTCATGTTCCTTCATACTCTTCGAATACACAAGTATGTCGTCAATGAACACAATTACCGACTTGTCCAACATAGGTTGGCACACTCGGTTCATAAGATCCATGAATGCCGCCGGTGCATTCGTAAGACCAAAGGGCATAACTACAAACTCAAAATGCCCGTAACGCGTTCGAAAGGCCTTTTTCTCAATATCTACCTCACGGACCCGCATTTGGTGATAGCCAGACCGTAGGTCAATCTTAGATAAATAAGTTGCACCTTGGAGTTGGTCAAAAAAATCGTCAATTCGAGGCAATGGATAACGATTTTTTATCGTCACTTTATTCAACTCCCGATAATCGATGCACGTCTGCATACTACCGTCCTTCTTTTTCACGAATAAAATCGGTGCGCCCTATGGCGAAGCACTCGGTCGAATAAAACCCTTCTCAAGTAACTCTTGGTTTTGATTTAACAATCCTTGCATTTCGGTCGGCGCTAAACGATAAGGAGTTTTAGCAATGGGAGTAGCACCCGGAACCAATTCAATGCGAAATTCAACTTGTCTTTTCGCCGGAACACCCGGTAATTCGTCCGGAAAAACGTCTTCGAATTCACTAACCACCGGAATTTCATGAATGGATGGTGGCTCTTCACGAGTATCAACTACATGGGCAAGAAAAGCCATAGCACCACTATTAAGAAAACGACGTGCCCGTGCAAGAGTGCATATCGGCACAAGTCTTCTTCCTCTCTCACCATGAATAATTAGTTCTCCCCCACTTGGGGTCTTTACCGTAATAGACTTTTCATGGCATGCAATATTGGCTCTATAACGATCGAGCCAATCCATACCAATGACAACATCAAACTCACCCAAAGTCATCAGAATGAGATCAATTTTAAACGTTTTGGAACCGAACACAATATCACAATCAGTACAAACATCAACCCCTAGCACCATCTTACCATCCGCTATTTCAACTTCTACCGGATGACTTAACTTAGCTAGCAGCTTATTAGGTTTAGGCACAAATTTTGGAGAAACAAACGATAAATTAGCACCGCTATCAAATAGGATCCTTGCCAGATTAGATTAACCATGAAAGTACCTGAGACAACTTCATTTGATTGCTTGGCCTCATCATTAGTCATCAAATAATTGCATCCCCTAGCCGTACCTGCGCCTTTTCTAACCGTTTAACATGATCGGTGTTCAAATCGGGACACTCCGGCCTTTGGTGCCTTTCTTTACCACAATTATAACAAGTGAGTTTGCTCGGCGCCTTAGTGAAATCACGGGCCAAGTGCCCCCTTTGATTACAATTAAAACATGTGGGTCCATAACTCAAAGAACCACCTTTCTTCACGCTATTAACACTTTCGGACCCATTCTTAAACTTTTTGTTTGAAAAGTTCGAATGACTCGAACCTTCAAATTTTCTCTTAGAGAAAGAGAAATCGCTTTGCTTTGGGATTTTCGGTTCGAAGCCCGGGGCTAACTCAAACAATTCCTCAAAAGTCTTAGCCATTCCCCGGCTAATCTTACACTTTAACTCATCGCTTAGTGTACGATAAAAATCTAGCATCAACTTGTGATCATCGCCAACATACTCCGGGCAAAAACGAGTCTTTGCCAAAAAGGTCGACTTGAGGGTAACCAAGTCCATTGAACCTTGTCTCAAATTGTGCAACTCATCCCGAATTTTATCAAGGTCAGAAGGAGTTCGGTATTCTTTGAAAAATTCCTTTTTGAACTCTTCCCACGTCAAACTCATGCATTGCTCTTCACCATAAAACTTAAATTTATCGTCCCACCACAACTTAGCCTCTTCACGCAACATACTAGAACCGTATCTCGTCTTCTTCTCGGGAGGACATTCGGCGGTACAAAAAGCCCCCTCGATGTCAGAGATCCAACATGTGCTTTTCAATGGATCTCTCACTCCATTAAACATAGGAGGTTGAGCATCCTTGAAATTTTTGTAATGGAAGTCTCGCCTCCCATATCTACCATTACTATCACCCCCTTCGCCCCGAGGATGAATATTTCTAGCTTCTAATGCCTCTTCGATCGTGGCATTCATTCGTTCATTTATTAACTCGGTTACTTGCCCATCAACCGATTCTTGGAAAACCTTTCGGACATCCTCAAGGAATTTCGCTCTTTGCTTTTTAATGATGGCCTCGACCTTGGCCTTGAATTCGGAGTCCTCACTCGGGCCTCCATTTTTGGTATCAAGACCATTTCTCATCTTCATTCTACAAAACAGAAATAGGTTAACCAACGAAACGAAGGACAAGTCATAAATATACCACACCGCTCCATCTTGCTCAACAATCATCGTACATTGCTTGCTTGACACGACTTAAACCCGTAACAATGGTAGATAATCATTGTTACGAGAGCACGTCGCATTAACTCGCTAGTACAACGTCTATCTCGCTTGATGATTTCAAAACACAACACAAAATAATTAGTACAAGGTTAGATCACATAACCTAGGCACTAACCACACCCGGTCCGACCCGTCTCCTACAAGTCCTGCATAAAACGCATACACAATAAAGTCTAAGTCTAGGCACCTATCTCAAGTCGCCTAAATCTCTTAGACCATGCTCTGATACCACTTGAAACACCCAACCCGTATTCAACCAGATAAAATTTTTTTTATAGTAACGAACATTAACGTGCCATTGGAATGATATAAACCATTCCATACAACCCATTAAAACGTACAACAAGTTTAATGTTTACAAAAGGCACTAAGGCCATTAATCAAATGTAATACAAGTTCGACCCATTTGAAATGATAGTTTTAATCCAAACTACACCCGAGCATGGTTTGGGGCTAAACTACCCAAAAGCATTAGGTCATCTTCCAAAAGCTTTAACTAGCACGCATCATGGGAATCTAATGCCCAATAACCCCTTTTCCTTTCTCCGTGTTCGCACCTAAAAATGTAAACAACGAGAGGGTAAGCTAAAGCTTAGTGAGTGCAATAGTTATACATATACATATATAACCTACTTACTTGCAACCACTTTCACAATATCGTATACAAACTTGTAACTCAAATAGCATGTCATCATACTCGTAATACTAACAAGTTGTACAATATCACAAAACCACATTAGCATATACTCAAGACAATCTATATATATATAATATGCTAAACAAACAACAAACCCCCATATGGTTAACCATAAACGCTATGGTGCTACCGGATCGATGGTTCACACCATACGCATTTGAGTCATACTCTTTTATAGTGCAACCGGCTCGTGGTTCACACTTTGTTTTATAGTGCTACCGGCTCGATGGTTCACACTTGATGCTGCCGGCTCGATGGTTCACATCATGATTTTATAGTGCTACCGGCTCTTTGGTTCACACTTCGGCGCTACCGGCTCGATGGTTCACGCCTTGCTTTATAGTGCTACCGGCTCGATGGTTCACACTTTGACACTTGTCACATACATGTTATGGCACTACCGGCTCGATGGTTCATACCATAACATTCACAAATAAATACGTCATATAGACATACGTATAATTACTCCACTCACCTGATAGACTAGGCGATGAATTAACAACTCCGCAATCTTCAAAGTGAAGTACCTAATACAATAAGTACACTTTCAATACACCAAACTAGTTGGACTTGACACCAACATTTATCACTTAAGCATTTAATGACCCATTTGCATTAAATGACCCATTTGCATTAAATGACCCATTTACTCCAAAACCGCCCATTAATGGCCAAGACTCATCATCAATCACTAAAAACTAGTGATTATACTCCAATAACAATAACTACCACCTTTTAGGGTATTTTATACTCATCTTTGCCCAACTAGGTCAACATTACCCCTTTTGACCCATTTTAACACTTAGACTCGCAAGTTGGTCAAACACGAACCCATTAGCAAGTCTTTCATCAATTTACAAGTGCATTAGTGACTACCAACACAATTTAACACTTACAATCTCGATTTACATGACCAAACCCTAGATTATAGCTATTAGGGTTTTCTTACATCAATATTACCCAAATTCACCCATTTAACCCCCAAATAGGTCTTACAAGCCTTAAATGACCCAAACCCTTGCCATAAATTAACTAAAACTCAAAACACGGAGTTAAAACTTACCAACACTATCAAGTTGTAGCTATGAACGAGGAGAACAAATTTCCTATTTGCTCCAAAGATCGAATCACAAGTCTTCACCTTCGAATCTCACTTTTAATCTAAAAGGGTTTTATGTTTTGGAAGAGAAATTGGAAAGAAAAGGGAAATGAAAATGAATTAAATGAGATAAGTGGTTGACATTTGAGCCACAAATCTGATCCAAACGTGAAAAGACGAAAATACCCTCGAACCACTCCTATTTAAATCTGAAAAACGAATCAGCATACCAGAAGGGTCGCGGCGCGACCCCTTTTGTCACGGCGCAGCACTTAACATAAAACTCGAGCTGTTTAAATTGGTTCCTGGGGCTTGATTCGCGTTATATGTCGCGGCGCGACCTTTCTCTCCGTGGCGCAACAATGGCCGCAGTCTGACCACTTTTCCACATTTTAAACTCACAATGAAATACACGACTTGTACCTTTCATTCTCGCTTCCTATACGCATTAAACTTCAACTTTAAGCCTCACAATACTTAATACCTCTCCTAAACCATGTGTATACTCGTAAACATATACATTCTCATGCGTAACATATAACAAATTAACACTTTGAAACGTTTAAACACAAATACGAACAAGATATAACGTTCTAACAATTAATAAATACCTCAAGACACGTATGAAGAAAACAGAGTGTTACAATTGTCTTTTCTTATAACGAGTAAGTGGCAGTATAACATGAATTTGTATTTTTTGTGTTTATCTGATAACGTGGGATCAAAGTGCGTCTAAAGTCAACCTAGTAGCAAGTAAGGTGAAATGTTATCTAAGGTTTATAGTGCGTAAAATTATACTCCCTCCGCCCCATATTAATAGTCCCCAGACAAAACACACAGTTGAAGGAAATGTCATAAAAGTATTGTACTTTTTCTTTACTTTCCAGTTTTACCCGTACCTTTTCTTTCTCTTTTAATCATATCCACATACATTAAGGGCATAATAGAACTTAATCTTCTTATACTTTTATATTTATGGAAGTGGACAATTAATTTGGGACATCCTAAAATGGAATACTGTACTATCAATATGAAACGAAGGGTAATAAACAGATAAAGTAAGATAGTTGGATGCAATATCTAGAGTTGAAGGTAAATCGTTGATAGAGTTTTACTTCCTAGAGTGAACACTAAACCTAAATTAGTCCAAGGTGAACTTAACTGATTTGTCACTAATAGTTTAGGCTTCGAAGATTCTGGCCAAAACAGATATACCCACTCCCAACGTTAATCTTAACTGATTGAAACAACCTCTTGGATCAAATCCTAGACTCATGAAGAAATTGGTACACGTAAGAAAGGTTTCGGCTTTTCTTAACCCTAGTTGGTTTAACAACAATAGAAATCTACACTTAATACCTAGTTAACTAGATTAGAGGTCTCTAACTAGATTAGAGGTACTACACTTAAAAATCTACACTTAATACCTAAGGTTTAGATATTCTAAGGTATTATTAACTAGATTAGAGGTCTCTACTTTGCGTTCAATATACTTAACCCCGTATCATCTTACAACTCCACTAGGATCTTGCTTCTGACGTGAATCATGCTTTTGAGTGAGTCAGTGTTCACTGAACTCTTTAGTACTAACTCTAATCATTATCTTAATTGGGCAACTCTTCTCTGACAGACATGTGACTATCCTAGAGTGAACACTAAACCTTAATCAGTCCAAGGTGAACTTAACTGATATGTCACTAATAGTTTAGGCTTTGAAGATTCTAACCAAAACCTATATACCCACTCCCAACGTTAATCTTAACTGATTCAAACGACCTCTTGGATCAAATCCTAGGCTCATGAAGAAAGTGGTACACGTAATAAAGGTTTCGGCTCTTCTTAACCCTAGTTGATTTAACAGCAATAAAAATCTACACTTAATACCTAGTTAATTACATTAGAGGTCTCTAACTAGATTAGAGGTACTACACTTAAAAATCTACACTTAATACCTAGGGTTTAGATATTCTAAGGTACTATTAACTATATTAGAGGTCTATCCTTTGCGGTCAACTTACTTAATCCTGGATCATCTTACAACACCACTAGAATCTTGCTTCTGACGTGAATCATGCTTTTGAGTGAGTCATTATTCACTGAACTCTTTAGTACTAACTCTAATCACTATCTTAATTGGGCAGCTCTTCTCTGACAGAATGTGACTATCCATACGTAGGTACTAAACCCTATAGTGACGTTAAGCGTACATAACTACTTACCCTATAATATAGGATCGATTAGGTCCTAACACTAGGTTATATCCATGTGAGTAATTGGAAAGGGTGGTTTGTGAATTAGACTTCTAAGTCCAACAAGGTTTCTAGGATAATAACAACATAAGTTTCAGATAAATATTCAACATACAAAACAATTATAACAGGTAGACGAATGCATATAGTGAGAGAAGTTTAATATAAAAAAAACTATCTCATTTAATTAAGGAAAGTGTTCACTGTATACAAACGAGGTCTGGACCGTTACAAGTGCTGACATTCTCTAGACCGCTTCTAGTACAATCTTCGAAGTTCGACTTTTAGTTAATAATTTTTCTCTAAAAAGTGAGAAGGCCTTGAAAGTATTTAGCTTTAGAGAGAGAAAGTATTGTAGTGAGAAGTGTGTGAAAAGTGAAGTGTGATGGAATGACAGCAATTGACCCCTATTTTTAGGGTTTCTGGACTGGGTAGCCCGTGTAGAATGGGCAGCCTGTGTAGAATGGGTAGCACGTGTACCTGTCTCGGGTAAGGCAGTCGTGTGAAGCTGGTAGCCCGTGTGGCTAGTTGTGTGGCTGGGGGCTTGGCAGCCCGTGGAGAACCTTCTCATTTGCACGAACGAGCTCAAACAACTAGTATAGTGCCAAAATAATCTAGCTGGTGCGAATGACAAAATGGGTCGCACGAACAAACACCTCATTTGCGTGAACCATATTCCCTTCGCACGAATCAGGACTTGGTAAAATCTAGCTCGATTCCAACTTTGGTCCGCACGAACCACTGCCTCACTCGCACGAACGAGAACTCGTTCACATGAGTGGTGAAGAACAGATTACAACAGCCGTGTTACGGGTTTTCAACCCAAATATCCTAATTTTGACCAGTTTCTGGTCAATTAGTACGTTATGTATCATCCCAAGAGACTACAGAAGTAGATAATAGTTGTATTTTAAATTAATCTAACTCTTAGGAAAGAATTAGAATTATTATATATTATATTATATTTTAATTATTTTATATTTATTTTTTATTATATTATTATCTCTTAGGAGAGAATTAATAAGGTATAATTTTATATTAAGATTTTTATAAGACTATCTCACAAAAGAAAGAATTTTGATTATAATAAATACAAATATAATTAAAGAAGTGGTTATTCAGACTTTTAGTCATTAAAGATTTACTTGATTGTTTAGCTTCACAACTTATATTGTTAATTAATAAAATAACAATTATAGATCGATTGTTATTCCTATTAAGAATAGTAAAACTAATTATCACGTAACAATCTATCATTAGAACTTAATCTGGTTTAATTGTGATGAGTTAAACCTATCAACTAAGTGGGCATAGAAAGCTAATATCCCGATTTCATAGAATTCATATATAGCGATGTGCTAAAATTCAATTAGATTGAAATATAGATAAACTAATATTCAATTAGATTGAAATATAGATAAACTAATAAACATAATCAGATCAAATTTAACGATGTGCTAAAATTCAACCTTAATCATATTCTCATTCAATTGGCATATAAACTCACATAAACTAGGGTTCTTTTAGTTATCACTATATAAGTGTATTCATTAATCATTCATAAATTACTACTAATAATCTTTGCATAGATTGCATGCAAAAGTTAATTTAATCACTTATTTGATATGGCTAATCTTCTAAGTGAATAAATCAAGCAAACAACTTATTTAGAATTAATGATATGTTAAACCTAAAATTTCTATACACCTTTTACATTAAGCAATCCACTAAAATCATCAATTACAGCATCAATAAACAAACAATTATGAATTACAACAACCTTAATTACACAGTTCTGATCAAGATCAGGAACTGTACAAATTCGACACCATAGCCTTCGGCTTTCTGGAACACAACCGGCGACTGTGAACCCTAATAGCCGGCGGCTTGATGTTTAATAAATCTCAGATTGACTTTTCGTCCAAATAACTACTATGAACGTTTAGTTCATAGTTGGAGACAAAAATAAACATGAATAAATAAAAGTAAGCATAACTAAAAAGATGCAATTAAAATAACTATGAATCATACCTTAAATAATAAAGAAAATGAGAAAACTTGAATACAAATCTTCAATTCAAAAACAAAAGACTAAGTCTAAGAATCTTAACCCTAAGAAACTTGAAATTTCGTAAACTAAAACTGAATTGATAAAGGTCATTGAAAAACTGAACAGATCGTGTCTTTTTATAGTGGTTGTTTGGACAAAAAGACAATCTGAGATTTATTAAACATCAAGCCGTCGGCTATAATAGGTATAGCCGGTAACTATGATTGATATAGTCGGTGGCTCTAGTTACTTGGAGAAGAAGCAAACTTCCAGAGCATGAAATTTCTAAAAATAGGTCATAGCCTGCAACTATAAAAGGTATAGCGGGCTGCTATAATGCATAACTTGACTTGGAGGCGAAGAAAAACTTAAACGGAAACATTTTTGGTTTTTTTGTGCACAACCACCGGCTTTTATGGCCATAGCCGGCGGCTATCAAATACCAAAGCCGGTTGCTATCTTCATTTTAGCGTAGATCCCTGTCTTGCGGTCGTTTTAACGGAGTCCGGATGATCAAGATATGACCAAAATTGTGACAGCGCACAGATTTTCCAAATTTCTTCAAAATTTTCTCAATATTTACCTCACTTTGCACCAACTTTTCGCATATGATCCTATAATCAACATTAACATAATAAAGCATCAAAAATTTCATAATATTGACTATAAACATATAAATTATGCTAGATAACACCAAAATAAATGATTTAAAATATATATAATATATATATATATATATAAGGATGTATCGGTTACTTTTCGTCATTCTAGATCCGTCACAAAACATTATTTGAGACAATAATATTTAACTTTGTTTGGTCACTAATATCGTGTAGTGACCAGAGTTTAGTGACGACGTTTTTTAATAGTAACTAAATAGCATTATTAGTGACCAAATAATAAGTCGTAACTAAAAGATCGTCACAAAAAACCCTTTTCCTTGTAGTGAAAACCCTTACATACATCAAGTTAGAGTATGCGAATTTCAACGTTTGCAAATACCATTATTTAAAAAAGAAAACGTCTAACGCAAAATTCTTGAAATGACACAAATGAGACTCAAAACATGAAGATAACAAGAGGACCTTGGATAGTTCATCTAATTATCGTGTTCAAAATAATCTACAAGTAGGACCTTTAAACAGTTCCGAAAGTTCGGATCATCAAGACAAAGAGCAAGTTTATCTTTTTCTAATTATTTTTAGTTTATATTAATTTTATTTCAATGTAATATCTTTTTAAAATTTTAATGTACTGTTGTTTAATTTTAAGTTAATGTTATTAAATTTTAAATAAGTTAGATGTTTAAATTAATAAAAAAGAGTGGGGCCTTTATTTTTAGAGGAAGGTTTTCATGGATGATAGTGAATATGTCCTCATTAAGTCATAGGAGGAGGTGGTGATTTAACGCTCATGTAATATTTTTTTTTTTTCTGAACAGCCAAAGTTTTATTAACAATCACCTAGCAAGGAACTAGACGAAAAAAATTACAAAAAATAGAAAAAGATTACATAGGACAAGTGAGCCAATCATTCCAATTAATGAGTGCTTTTACTACGAGATTGTAACCAGAAAAAGGCTAATAATATGATATTATATAAAATGACACTTCTCCTTATCGAATTATTTTCATAATGCGTATCGTTCCTTAAGCGTCAAATCCACCAAAAATCTGTAAAAATAATACCATAAAGCCGTTTACTTTAGATGGTCGAACCTGAACGCAAATCCATCCACTCGAACATCTTATTGACCGAATCACCATAGGTCAAGTGAATATTTAACCAACCTATGATTCAATGACAAACTGAAACGCGAAGTTGCATGAAAGAAATAAATGATCCGGTGACTCACCACCTACTCCACACACCTGAAAAATGAGGTGTTGGTCTCACTAAACTTGGCAGCTTTTGCTTCAGTCTCCAAAATTTCCTTCATGAATGGTTGTGGGGTCTGACTAGATCTAACAAATTTATTTGTTAAGACATTTTTTCCCTTAACTATCTTAGAAAATGTGTTTAGCAAGACAGATTCATGATCAAATTCAAGAATAGGGCTATGAATGCAACTTCTTCATGTGCAGCAGCATAATCAACAACAAAGAATGCCTTAACTTGGGCTGGCACTTGCTCATTTACACAATTAGTTGTGCGTTGAGCAGAAGTGCACCAAGAGGCTACAACCTTTTTCAAGTTGGTAAGCTGGTTTTTAACATCTGCCGCCTCCACATGTAAGGCTTAGAAGGCAAAATTTTAATTTTTAAGACTTGATATTTCCTCATTTAAAGTTTTAATTTTCAAAGATTTAACTTTTAATTTTTTATTCAATGTCATTTCATATTTAAAAACTTCTTCCTTTTTGCTACCTCTGAAGAGATCAATTCTTAAATATTCAAACATTTAAGTTTTTTTAATCATCAGTATAAGTTCGAAAATTTTCTACCTTATACAGAAATTCAGATTTCCATTAAGGAGAGTCTATCTTCAAGTTGGGTTCCCACATATCAGCTAAAAATTTACTACCATTATCATTCTCATCAACTACCTTGGACATTAAACGCATCCTTCTACCAGATGAAACACCAGTGCAATTCTCATCACTATCACTATCTGAAGATGAAGATGATCAACTAGTTTCATCCCAATCATGGTGTTCTGCAATAAGAACCTTTTTTTGTTTCTTTTGTTTCTTCTCAGCCTTGAAATTTTCTTTCAGCTGGGCCTTCATAGCTTTGTACTTGCTTTCTAACTATTTGCTTTTGAGAATGAGTTAACAAGTGTGGATGGTTTTCTGGACATGCATTCAGATGCAAAGTGACCTACCTTACCACACTTGTAACATTCTGATTTAGGGCCAACCACAGATTTTTTTAGAATAACTAGAGCTTGGTTTCTTGCTAAGTTTTTAAGGTCTGTTGGTCTTCTTATGACTAAACTTGTTGAAATGCCTAACCAACAGAGCCATACCTTCAACAAATCCTTCCACATCATCACCATCACTGCTTTCTTCTGACTCAGTCACACTCACACTCACTTCACTTCCTTCTGTCGTCTCTTCCTCAGATTGCAACTTTTAAATCAGCAAATCTTTCTGAGCTTTCTTTTTGGAAGCAACAACAAGGGCAACATCTTCTGTCTTAGAAGATTTTGAAGTACGTAGAGCAGACTTAAAATTCTCTTTGTGGTTCAACTTAAGTTTTGCTTCTACCTTCTCATGGTTTCATAGGGTTCCATATAGAGATGACATATAAAAACATTTCAGGTTTTGAGTTGTCCTAAGAGGGTTAGTAACAGGTTTCTAGTAGGTGATGAGTCAATGAAACATGATTAGATAAAGATATGGCTATGATAGTTTTGATTTTGGGGTCCATACCAACTCTCCTCTTATCTTCATCCTGCCATCTATGAGGAGGAATAACAACTTCTCTAGTTGTTTCAGGAGTGTTCTCGGTAGCTTGGATAACTAGAAGAGTTTAAGTGGGGATATAAGGGCCACTGTTTGCAATGTAAGGCATGGGGGAGTCAATTGATTCAAGATGAAACATGATTCTATCTCTCTAAGTCTCATATTCATTTTCATCGAACTTAGGTGGTCTATAAGTAGAGCCATTATTGAGATAAGACACATTAAGATAGTTGGCCATCATTGAGATACAGATCCAAGATATGAATTATCAAGACTGGTGCTTTGATATTAGTTATTTGTCACAATTAACAACATGAAGTATTGTAGGGTAAGCATGAATACAATTCTTTTTCTAATTAGAGTGTTTTAACAGTTAAGTATGATTAAGCAAAATATTTAAACAAATACGAGTCCAAGTAATTTTCAACTTATTCTTTTTAGTCACATATATCAAAGAATCAATATTATGCTAAAGTGGAATAGATAATAGGTTGATGCAGATTACATCTTGATAGCTCAGACACACTGAAAGCACATATAAGATTTTACAGACTTGATAGTTTAAATTCCACACCACTAAATATTACATTTGTGGACATGTTTATTTATATAGAGTCTATTAACCATGTATTGGTTCTATTATCTGCTTGATACTTGGATGTTTGCACTTCAGCAAAAAACTAATTCGGAAGTCACGTAATCTTCTTTTGGTTTAAAGCTAATTCAAGAACAACCCAAAATGGGTGGTCAAGCTAGTTAAATAAACAAATAGAATGTTGTGTTCCCAAGACGTTGACAATGTATAACCTTGAACTAAGCATCGGTTATACTTCTGTTAAGTTTCCTACATAATTAAGGATTTAATTATGACAAAATATGATTATAAATACTAGCTGTAATGTGCAGGTCAGCATAAGTTTATTTATGTACAACAACATTGAATGATGTTGTTGGGTGATAACTCCTAAATTATACAGTTTTTTGATAACATTTTGAGGAATTATCTTAGCATTTTTAAGATATTTTAATCCTAAAACACACTAAAATGGGTAAAATGGGAAAAAGAAAAAAGAAAAAAAGGTAATTCTAATGATTTTATCAAAGTTATGTATTAAACAGGATCAAAAACAGGAAAAAATTGCAGAAAAGGCTACGAAGCCGCCGGCAAGGGTTCAAGGAAGGCGCCGGCTTGGGGTTGAATACGCCAGAATGTTCTAGAATTGCTGTAGAATTGAATGAACTTGTTGATCAAGCAAAAAGCAGATGAAGCCGCCGGCTTCATTACAAAGCCGCCGACCTAGTTTACACGGTTTCTCGACTTATCGACCAAGTTCAAGTAAAAATGGAAACAAAATCAGAAAGATTTGCCGGATCACTGAAGCCGCCGGCCTGCTACCAAGTCGCCGGCTTAATTATGATGGTTACACATTTTGTGCTTACGGATCAAGTTAAACTAGCAGAAGGAGTCACCGACCCAAGGCAAGCCGCCGGCTTCTCAATGAAGCCGCCGGCTTGGCCACCGTTTCTGATTTTTATAAATAGAGGGCTCCAGTCTCAGTTTTAGGAGTGCAAATTCAGTACAACTCAATATAATTTAGTTTGGTTTCGTTTTTCTTTTAGGGTTTTCTAAAACCCTTAGATTAGATTTACTTTTCATTGTAATCAAGAATCATTCAAGTTTTAATTCAAGTTTCTTACATCTACCTTTTTAAGGTATGATTCTATCTTTACCTTATTGTTCATCCAGTTTTATCTATTTTACTTGTTTCTGTTCGTCCTCTGCTATGAACTAAATGTTCATAGTGGTTACGTGGACGAAAACTGAACTTCATCAGGGAATTAGATGAAGCTGCCGGCTTCACCAGTCCAACCCGCCGGCTTGATTGGAATAAAGCCATCGGCTTCATGTGCTTCATCCGTACAGTTTCTGGTTCTTTTTAAGATCTGTATGGTCGAGTTTCTGTAATAATATTTGAACTGTTTTGAATCTGTTTTACTTAAATATACATGTTTGCCATGCTTAATGATTAAATAACCTAATTTTAGGATTGATTAGTACTTAATCCGAAGATCTATTATTCGATTCATGCTACTTGTTTAGATCTAGTCCATCAAACTTGTCAAATTGAATTGCATGCAACTAGGTTAAAAAGCTTAATGGTGATAAACTTGTTTAATTAGAATTACGCTTATATAATAGAGTTTGATATTGTTAGGCTTAATCGAATAACCTTCGTTTGGATTTGTTTAATTAATGATTGCATGAGAACTTAGTAGTAATTGACTTTCAGCTAGTAACTTGAGTTGATCTACTTGTTGTTTAATAGCTTATATAATTTGTCAGTGTATTTGCATGTTGATCCTCATCACAATATTGATATGTATCATGTAATTGAATTGAATATGAAGAATTAAGATGTTAGTTATGCACATCACATATCTAGCATATGCTTTAAGTACTACTTATTAAGTGATATGCAACACTTAGCTTAACCTGTTTAGGGATAATAGTTGGTCTATTATTATTATTCTGCTTTGTATTAATATAAGTTATGAAACTTGCATAATATGATTCCCGTATGAGTTATTCGTTCATGTAATTGCTTTTATTTTTATCTGTTTATTTTGAATCTTCAATTCCTTGTTTTATTTTATTGTTTGTTTATCTTTAAAGCATCTTTTTCCTAAGAGATAAGAACCTATCTTATAAAAGACTAAAAAAACATATCTTTAATTCTTTAAGAAGAATTAAAGTCTTTAAATAAAATAACTCTTATCCGCATCTACGCTCTCTTGGGACGATAACCTAAAATACTACATCTGATCGGGTTTTGTTGCTCGTTAGGGATGTTAAAGTGTAATTATAAAGGTTTTATAAATTTAAAAGTTGAAAGATAAGTTAAGCACTACTGCACACACTTTTGACACATCAACTTTTTGGCGTCGCTGCCGGGGAGCGCGGTAAATACAGAAATTGGATATACTTTGTTTATTGATATTTCTTGAAAACGGGTGATGACTGTCTTCCTTTAGTGGAGGGTTGCTGGGGTTCCGATTTAAAGGCTCCTGCTCGAACCTAGACAGTGACGGGTCACTTAAGTATTGAAAGATTCAATAGGCCGTGTATGTTTGATTATTCGTTGTTATGCGATAAAAGTTGTTATTTAATATTTATATTATTAATTATGTCATTAATCATTATTATTATATTTATTAATTTAAAATTTATTAATATACTAACATACCTCCTAAATATTAGAATAAATTTATAATTAAATTATATATATCCTTTTAGGTTTAAAACATTTTCTCATAAATATTTCTTTTTATGATTTTAGATCACATGAATACTCGATCCAAGAAACCCGTCTTACAAGACATGTTACCAAATCCCGATATATTATTTAAACCTTCTAAGGATTCGAATATTGTTAAGAAATTAAATTTCAATGAAGGAACTACTTCTAATGATGATTCATTATCTAGTATACCGTCTAGTCCTAATTCTAATTTGGGATCTCTTTTTGGTTCAGAAATTGAAATGACTACTGATTCAATGGAAGCGTTAATGAAAGCGGGTCGGGAAGGATTAGGTCACGCTATTACTCAGCCTATTATAAAAGAAAACTTCGATATTAAAGGTCCTATATTTCATTTGCTTAAGGATAACCAATTTAGGGGAACTGAAAAGGAACATGCTAATGCTCACATTCGGAATTTTAAAGATATTTGTAATATGTTTAACATTAATAATGTGGAAAGTAATGTCATCTATCTTCGTCTCTTTCATGGCACTAAAAGATGAAGCTAAAGAATGGTTAAACTCGTTACCTAGAAGGAGATATTACTAGTTGGGATACTATGGTTGAAAAATTTCTAACTCGATTCTTTCCCGTATCCAAAACTGTCACCCTTCAAACTGAAATTGCTAATTTTCGTCAGAAAACTAATGAGACACTATACTTTGATTGGGTACGATTTGGTCAAATGCTTAGAAGTTGTCCACAACATGGTTTAGATAAGTTTAAAAAGGTAACAACTTTCTTTAAAGGTTGTGATATTGCTACAAGAAGAGAGATTGATACATCTGCTGGAGGAAACATCATGAGTAAAACTACCGAAGAAGCTGAACATTAATCAATAAGTTGGCTGCTCATTCCCACGAATGGCATCAAGACTTAGACATTTCTCGTTCGGTAAAATCTGTTAGTTATGAATCTGAAGATATGGTTAAAGCTATGAATGTGCAGTTGGGTAATCTGGGAAGGCAAATTGAAAAGCTTACCAAAGAAATGCATATGATTAAGGTAGGTTGTGAAAAACGACAAGGTCCTCATGCTACTAAAGATTGTGTTGCTAGTCTTACTATGGAGCAAGTTGAGAATGTTTCTTACGTGAATCAATATCAAGGAAACCCAAACTACCGTAATAATTATAATACACCTTATCCTACTAATAATAAAAATCTACCTGGTTTCTTTCCTGTTAGAGCACCCTTCATTCCAAATTCATCTTCTAATACTCAAATAGACAAGAAGTCTAATCTTGAAGAAAGCATCCTAACTTTCATCAAGAATCAAAATGAAGCTAATGATAACATAAAGGCTCAACTTTCCCAAGTACAAAATAATCATCAAGTGTCCATTCAAAACTTAGAACACAATGTTGTTAAGTTGTTCAAACTTTTCGAGGGTAAAGTTCCTGCAGAATCTGAAGTTTCTAAAGAAGTTCGTTTTGAAAAGGTGAATGTGATTTAGAAGTAAATAAGGTTGATATTTATGAACCCGGTTTGAGGTACTTATGGGAGTTTGAAATGGTAGAGGAAGAATATGATCAAGAAATAAAAAAGTTAAATGCTAATGAAGAAGATAAATCAAAAGATGCTAAAGTTCGAGGTCTTGGTCGTGATGAGGTAATCTTTATGCATGAGTTATTTGATGAGAAAGAAGAAGAGGTTGATAAAAAGGTTGATGAAAGTTATGAAGTTACTAGTGAAAAATCTAAAAAATCGGAGTATGAAAATAAAGATGATTGGTTAGCTGATACTATGAAGCAGTTGGAAGAAAGAAGAAAAGAAGGTTTCCGTCCTCTTTATTCATTCATAATTGATCCGATAGATCCAAATGCATCACCTGAACTTCCTGTTGTTATGCGCACTGATCCAGGGGAATTCCAAATCCCTTGCTTAATTCGTGGTCCCATTCATGTTATTGGATTAGCTGATACTGGTTCTAGCATTAATGTTATGCCATTCTCCGTTTACAATCACTTACGATTGCCATCATCGGAACCTATAAAAGGGAATGTGTGCTTTGCTGATAGTCGTTTACATGAACCGTTGGGGGTTGTTAAACAAGTTGAAGTTATCGTCGGTTCTGCTTTCTATAGAATTGATTTCATGGTTATAGACATGAAAGAAGATCCGATAACTCCTTTAATCTTAGGATCTCTGTTTCTAGCTACTGCCCGTGCCACCATTAACTATGCTAATAAAACGTTAATCATTCGTTATGGTGCTATATTTGAATCTATTTCGTTAGTCCCGAGATCTAGAGTTCCTCACTCAAATGTGAAAATGGTTAAAACTGAGAAGGAGGATGACGATGATTTCACTGTTGATACAATAGTGTCTGAATTCATAAAAGAGCAATATAAGCTTAGCACCAAAGTGAGAAAACAAATCCATGAGTTAAATGTCACATTTGAAATGTCGTTTCGTAGGGGTCTTGACACCACATTGAATTTCTTGCAATAAATTAGGATGTTAAATGAGTATGAGAAGAATAAGTGTGGGAAAAATAGCCTAAGGAGTAATTCCGTCAAAAAACGAGTCGCGCAACTGACTCTATAATCAAAACTACCCATCCATATATATGTTTATTAAGATTATGTTTTTTTTTTCTATCTAAGTGATTTATTATTTGGTTACTTATTTAATTATGAATGTAAGAGCAATATAGCTCCTAAATGTTAAATTGTTTAAGTGATGAAAGTTATTAATAAAATATTATTTTTGTGTTATACCTTGCATTATTTAATATCTTGTCAAGTTATTTATATTCAATTCAAAAGAAGTCCGCAAAAGTGCTCCGCAATCATTCTATGATCTCGTAATCAAGTAACATCACTCTTTCCCTTATATTACAATTATGTCTTTCATTTATTTCTATCTTTTATTATTATATATGCAATGAGGACATTGTATAATCTAAGTGTGGGGAGGGAAGTGATTACTCACTTAAAGAAACATTAAAAGATGCTATAATTTTCCCGAAAAAGTTGAAAAATGGGTACAAATTAAAAAAAATTTAGAAAGTATAAATTCTTAGTCAAACTTATATCTTTTTACTAAATTACTCTTAAAAGTAATAATAGAACTACTCTCAATTTCGAGATCGGATTACTTGTTTAAGATAAGAATTTAAAAGCCAAAAATTGTGAAACGATTACAAACTTATAGCCACTACCATATGGCATAATAAGCATGGACCACTGAGGCAGAAAAAGAGTCCAAATAAGGGCTAATTTAGAAAAATTGCCAAGTGTAAAGCTAAATTCTGAACATGGAAGCAAAAGAAATGAAAATTTGAAAGAGCCCAATGAAGGCCAACAAAAGTAGAAGAGTTCCAATGAGAACCATACACTTTTAAAAGCTCTAATTAGAAAACAAAATAGTCCAATGATGACCAACTTGTATAAATTTGACTTAATAAACATTAGGACTACTTGTAATCCTTGATCTAGTTTAGACTAGTTCTTACGAATAATAAAAACTAACTTCTTATTAAGACATATTTTTGACTTTGCAATTTCACTTTAATTGTATACCCATTCAAAGTAATATGATTTATAAGGTTTACTTGAGGACAAGTAAAGGTTTAAGTGTGGGAAATTTGATAACTCCTAAATTATACAGTTTTTTAATAACATTTTGAGGAGTTATCTTAGCATTTTTAAGACATTTTAATCATAAAACACACTAAAATGGGTAAAATGGGAAAAATATAATTCTAATGATTTTATCAAAGTTATGTATCAAACATGATCAAAAATAGGAAAAAATTGCAGAAAAGGCTATGAAGCCGCCGGCAAGGGTTCAAGGAAGCCACCGACTTGGGGTTGAATACGCCAGAATGTTCTAGAATTGCTGTAGAATTGAATGAACTTGTTGATCAAGTAAAAAGCAGATGAAGCCGCCGGCTTCATCATAAAGCCGTCGGCCTAGTTTACACGGTTTCTCGACTTGTCGACCAAGTTCAAGTAAAAATGGAAACAAAAACAGAAAGATTTGCCGGATCACTGAAGCTGCCGGCCTGCTACCAAGCCACCGGCTTAATTATGACGGTTACGCATTTTGTGCTTACGAATCAAGTTAAACTTGCAAAAGGAGTCACCGACCCAAGGCAAGCCGCCGGCTTCCCAATGAAGCTGCCGGCTTGGCCACCGTTTCTGATTATTATAAATAGTGGGCTCCAGTCTCAGTTTTAGGAGTGCAAATTCAGTACAACTCAATATAATTTAGTTTGGTTTCGTTTTTCTTTTAGGGTTTTATAAAACCCTTAGATTAGATTTACTTTTCATTGTAATCAAAAATCATTCAAGTTTTAATTCAAGTTTCTTACATCTACCTTTTTAAGGTATGATTCTATCTTTACTTTATTGTTCATCCATTTTATTCATTTTACTTGTTTCTGTTCATCTTCTGTTATGAACTAAACGTTCATAGTGGTTACGTGGACGAAAACTGAACTTCATCTGGGAATTAGATGAAGCCGCCGGCTTCACCAGTCCAAGCCGCCGGCTTGACTGGAATAAAGCCTCCGGCTTCGTGTGCTTCATTCGTACAGTTTCTGGTTCTTTTCCAGATCTGTATGGTCGAGTTTCTGTAATAATATTTGAACTATTTTGAATCTGTTTTGCTTAAATATACTTGTTTTTCATGCTTAATGATTAAATAACATGATTTTAGGATTGATTAGTACTTAATCCGAAGATCTATTATTCGATTCATGCTACTTGTTTAGATCTAGTCCATCAAACTTGTTAAATTGAATTGCATGCAACTAGCTTAAAAAGCTTAATGGTTTGGATTTGTTTAATTAATGATTGCATGAGAACTTAGTAGTAATTGACTTTCAGCTAATAACTTGAGTTGATCTACTTGGTGTTTAATAGCTTATATAATTTGTCAGTCTATTTGCATGTTGATCCTCATCACAAGATTGATATGTATCATGTAATTGAATTGAATATGAAGAATTAAGATGTTAGTTATGCACATCACATATCTAGCATATGCTTTAAGTCCTACTTGTTGAATGATATGCAACACTTAGCTTAACCTGTTTAGGGATAATAGGTGGTCTATGATTATTATTCTGCTTTGTGTTAATATAAGTTGTGAAACTTACCTAATATGATTCCCGTATGAGTTATTCGTTCATGTAATTGCTTTTATTTTTATTTGTTTATTTTGAATCTTCAATTCCTTGTTTTATTTTATTGCTTTGTTTATCTTTAAAACATCTCTTTCCTAAGAGATAAAAACATATCTTATAAAAGACTAAAAAAACTATATCTTTAATTCTTTGATAAGAATTAAATTATTTAAATAAAACAACTCTTATCCGCATCTACGCTCTCTTGGGACGATAACCTAAAATACTACATCTAATCGGGTTTTGTTGCTCGTTAGGGTGTTAAAGTGTAATAACAAAGGTTTTATAAATTTAAAAGTTGAAAGATAAGTTAAGCACTACTGCACACACTTTTGACACATCAATGGGGGAGAATTTGGGTTAACACGAGATTATGCTTAATGACTATACTAAATCTTAAACCATAACAAGAAGTGTTTTGATGATGACATATGCACACAACTAAAGGTGATGGTAGACATCTTGACATAAATATACAAGTTCACTAATTCATCATTACTCTAGCAAAAGACCAAAACCAAATAAAGCTTAAAAAGAAAACGTAAACTACACGATTAGGTACACGGTTGATCGTAGGTCAGACTGTGGAGTCTTGCACCCTGATTTGTGTAATTAGGGATGCACGGTCGACCTCACGGTCAACCGTGGGTCAACTGTATAAGCTTCTGTCCCAAATTCCACCGATTTTAGTTCAACTACTTTGGGGCATCTATAATTTATGAAACCTGTTCAAACATGCTTAGAATAGTTGCCTCCTTCATACCCAAAGGAGTTTTGGTCACTAGAACACTAATCTTAGTTAATCATGCTTAATGACATCTTAATGATGATTAAACTTTGATTAAGGATAACACATAAGTATTATAGGAAGAAAAACATGTACATCTAAAATGTATCTAGACATACGTAGGATTGTCACCAAGTCTCAATCAAGAGTTGCTCCTTCCTTGTACATGTGTTGGACATTAATGTATACTTATACATTAATCTTGCAAATGCCATTTTGCAAGTAAAACTTACATAGTCGTGGTTCAATGCTATGTAATCACTATGTGTTTAATTCTAGATTAATTAGTGATCTCTTGCTAGTCATTACATGAATATTATTTGACTACTTGTTATTAATACATGTGTATTATTTGAATATGTACTAAGTGCTAAATGCTAAGTAGTTATTTAATATGTGTATGTATGAACATTGTCTTGCTATGTGTTACAAGTTGGATTTCACCAACTAGTATGTGGACTACTTCAATATATGCTACTTGGATAATACTTAAAATGTCACAATCTAGTAATCTCAAAAGACAATGAATCATTAACACACATAGGTTTGCTTAAGTCTAAAATTAAGTTTATGAATAAGTTTAAACTTGATTTAAGTTGATGTCTTGCAACATGCTTAATTGTTATTACTTGCTTAAATTGTCAAGACATCATTAACACACTCAATTAATTACAGACAAGTTCAAATTTGAATACTAGCAATACTTTGTGATTAAAGTGTGTTGTTGTCATCAATTACATGTTGACCAACCAATAGGAATTTAGCAAATGTGTTAATTACAAATAAAGGATTATGACAAAACTTAGATTGCCTCAAATGATTATCATGACTTGTATCCAAGAATGTTAGACTTTCCACTTTGAGCAAGTCAAGTCACTATCAAGGCAATACATCCAAGGTAAATGGACATTTAATGCATATAGTACTTGTATAGGATGTTGGGTATCTTTTGCAGGTGTTAAATGAAGTAAAAAGTCCAAATATTGATGTCCAAAACTGATTCAAACGGCTATACAACGGATAAGTATTTTGGACTGGACCGCGTGCGGTCGACCCACGGTCAACCGTCATCCAAGCCGCCACAACGGCTATCTTTTATCTCTCCATTTAAATAGCAAGGCTTGGAGAACTTTGAAGACTTGGACCTCTTGCATGCTACAACTCAAAAATCATCAGAGAATTACAAGAACATAACAATTATACATATGTTTGTGATTAGCAAGAGAAGTTCTATAATCTCAAAGATTATAGAAGGGATTTTGTAAACTTACTTTCAAATTATTATCTTTGTGAGTTTACATAGTGTTGTAATAATCCTTAGAATTGTCTTAGGATTGTTATCACTAGAAAAGTGTGAGTCTTTGTACTTTGTATTTAGAAGCATATGCTAGCTTAGCTATCATCTTCCTTAAAGGGAACTAGAGAGTTGATTAATCTCATTGGAGATTAATACTTGTCCAAGCTGAAGACAAGTTGATCTAAGTTGGAGGCAATCTTTCGAAGGGATAGAAGGATTAGGTTTGTTGTCTAAGGAGAAGTACAAGGCTTGTAAATCGGATCTCCACCGGATTCGGAGAAAGGTGCTTAGTGAAGCAAAAATCTCGATTAGTGAATCAGGGAGTGGATTAAGGTGGATTAGTTAACATCCACCCAAACCACTATAAATCCTTGTGTTTATGTTCTTTACTTTAAATTTCGCTTTATTACAAACATAAACACATCACACATTTGTTTGAGTTGATAGAAGTGATCAAGGATTGTTCAAATCGTGTTGATCATTGACAGAAAGATTTAATAATCGTATTAACTAACTATTCACCCCCCTATAGTTACTTACAAATGTGTTTAAGTGAGTTGGTATGCTACCTTCGCTATCAACACAAGATAGTTAAAGATTCAAGGTTTCTTCACGACTAGCATATGCAGCAAGAAGATCACATGAAGAAGCAGCAACTGAAGAACCAACACAGACTGGAGTGGCATACAACACTTAGACAAATTATGCTCCATTACAAGCATAATCATTTCCTGTGTTGTCTACATCAAAGAGTACTATTCAACTGACATTGAAGACGAAGTTGAACAAAAAAGGACACGCGTCGGCGGCTGACAAGTGACTTACAAGACAACAATGGAATGCAGAAGTTTAACCCATGTGTAGTTCATGGTTAACACTTTGTCAATGCCTAGGGAACCCAACATTACATTTTTTTATTCAAATAGGATGTCCAATGGATGTTCTTGCATTAGCTACTGAAGAGGAAAGGGAGTCACCTGCTTCCTGCTACAGTTGTTGACTGAGTACAAACATCATTCATAGCAGTGGACAATAGATCTATTACACGGTTTTTAGGGCTTTTATAAATAGTTGAATCCACTATTTTATAAACTAGTGGTGTGGGTATTAAATCGATAGAGTCCAAACCTTGTATAAACTTCATTCGTTCGAAAGCTATCTAGGTGTAATCTGTATCAACTGGTTACCTATTCCACCAAAGGATAACTGTGATTCTTTGAGATTATTTCAATTAAAGAATAACGTTGAAAATTACTTATGACACTGATTTAATTTATTGTTAATTTTATGCTTAAGCTGTTAAATAATCTTAATTAACAAAAGAATTGTATTCACCCTCCTCTATAAACTTCCTGTTGTTAAATCGGGACCAACAACTTCTGCATTTCTCTGTTGTCTTGTAAGGTCACTTGTCAGTCGCCGGTGAGTGTCCTTTTTTCCTTGAACTTAGTCTTCTATGTCAGCTGAATAGGGCGCTTGATGTAGACAACACAGGAAAAAATTATGTCTTTGATGAACATAATTCGTCTAAGTGTTTTGTGTTGGTTCTTCTTCTGCTGGGTCAACATCATTCTTCTGCTGGTTTCGAAGAACCCACATATCTTCAACTATCTTGTGCTGATAGTAAGGCATCACAATAAAACACTAAGACACAACATTCAATGTTGTTTACAAACATAGAATAATTTAAGTAAACCTATGCTGGCTGCACTTTACAATTAATGTTAATAATCATGTTTTGTCATAATTAAATCCTTAATTACTTAAGGGACTCAACATAAATCCTCAACTTGCTCGCTACCGATACCTTCTACATATTCATTAGTATGTATTCATTCAGATCGATGCCAGAAAAGGGGACATCAGACTCATTAACCTTCGTAGCCATAGTGTAACACCATGCCTTTTTTTATACAATAGAAGTCTGAAAAACACATCACACACACACACACACACACACACACACACACACATATATATATATATACGATTGTACCAAAATACAGGTGTTACTTAAAATCTAGACCATTTAAAACATTGTTTATACAAAAACATCATAGTTCATGATGGTGTCAAACATCACTTTAATCCCCTACTGCATTCACCCACAAACATGCTACACCTCACCTATAGTGAAAGAACACTGTGGGGGATTTAGCGCACCGCTAAGTGAATGGAAATATCTAGATGGACATCACTATAAGCTACAAGAACAACTTAAGGCACAATTCACCAATCACATAAAGCACAATACAAGCGGACTGGCAGCCTGGACGGGCCTTCAACTACTAACTGATTGGGCTAGATTTTACTGATAGTCCCTATTTCTGAATCACTGGTATAGTCTTCCTGACGTCATACACTCTTCATCTAAACTATACCACCATTCAGTAACACATGGACCCAACACACTCCCCTCAGAAAGCCCTATAAGGGAAGGGTTGACCTCTTCCGTCCGAAAGAACCAAGACGGTATCACTGGGTGTACACGTAGTCACATAGAATCACTTGTGTTGGTCACATACTCATTACACAGTATTATCATAAGTATGTGATGTGAAAAAGTGTGCAGTACTTAATTTGCCTTTCAAACTTTTAAGTTTATTTAACCTTTATTTAATACACTTTTAACACCCTAACGAACAACAAAACCCGATCAGATGTAGTATTTTAGGTTATCGTCCTAAGAGAGCGTAGATGCGGTTTAAAGTTGGTTTATTTATGTAATCTAGCTCTTATTAAAGAACTAGAAGTATGATTTTTAGGTTTTCAGTTGTTTTTTAGATTTGGAATATTATAAGAGACAATTAAAGGTACGTTATTAATGAATTGAATAACAAAATATAAAGCAAGAAATATATATTAAGATAAACAATTATAAATAAAAGCAGTTACATGAACGAATAACTTATACATGAATCATATTAAGCAAGTTTCATGACTTTTATTAACACAAATCAAGATAATAATCATAGATCAACTATTATCCCCAAACAGGTTAAGACAAGTGTTGCATATCATTCAATAGACAGGACTTAAAGCATATGCTAGACACGTGATGTGCATGGCTAACATCTCAATTCTTGGTGTTCAATTCAACTACATGACACATATCAATCTTATGATGAGGATTAACATGCACATAGGCTGACAAATTATATAAGCTATTAAATGGCAAGTGAATCAACTCAAGTTACTAGCTGAAAGTTAATTATTACATGATTCTCATACAATCATTAATCAAACACATTCAAACAGAGGATCTTCGACTAAGCCTAACAATATTAAATTCTATTATATAAGCGTAACTCAAATTCAACAGATTTATCACTTCTTTTGTTGTTTAACTTAATTGCTTGCAATCCAATTTAACAAGTTTGATGGACAAGATCTAAACAAGTAACATGAATCGAATAATAGATTGTTGGATTAAGTGCTAATCCATCCTAAAATCAAGTTATTTAATCATTAAGCATTCCAAACAACCATATTAAAACAAGTTATTATTAGGAAAGGGTGCATTATAATTATTACGATAATTTGGATTCCCTCCTTGATATTGATTCACATAAGAGACGTTCTCGACCTGCTCCATAGTAAGACTAGCAACACAATCTTTCGTAGCATGAGGACCTTGGTATTTTTCACAACCTACCTTAATTACATGCATCTCTTTGGTAAGCTTTTCTATTTGCCTTCCTAAATTACCCAACTACTCATTCATAGCTTTAATCACATCCTCAAAATCATAATTGATAGATTTGACAGAACTGAAAATGTCTAAATCTTGATGCCATTCATGGGAATGAGCAGCTAACTTACTAATCAATGATTCAGCTTATTCGGCAGTTTTACTCATGATATTATCTCCAGCAGACGTATCAATCTCTCTTCTTGTAGCTATGTCACAACCTTTATAGAAAGTAGTTACCTTTTTAAATGTACTCAAACTATGTTGTGGACATCCCCTAAGCAATTGACCAAATCTAACCCATGCAGAGTAAAGTGTCTCATTTGATTTCTGACAAAAATTAGCAATTTCAGTTTGAAGGGTGACAGTTTTGGATTCGGGAAAGAAACGAGTTAAAAAAATTTCAACCATAATATCCAACTAGTGATATCTCCTTCGGGCAATGAATTTAATCACTCTTTAGCTTCATATTTTAACGATCATGGAAACAAACGAAGATAAATTTTATTACTTTCAACATTAGAGATGTTAAACATATTGCAAATATCCTTGAAGTTTCGAATGTGCGCATTAGCATCTTCTTTTTCAGTACCCCTAAATTGGTTATCCTTAAGCAAGTGAAAGATATGACCCTTAATATTAAAATTTTCAGTTATAGTCGGTTGAATAATGGCGTGACCTAATCCTTCTCGACCCGCTTTCATTAACGCTTCTAGTGAATTTTCAGTAGTCATTTCAATATTTGAATCAAAAAGAGATCCCAAAAAATTAGATTCAGGACTAGAAGGTGTACTAGACAATGGGCTATCTTTAGTTTAAGAAGTAGTACCTTCATTGAAGTTTAATTTCCTAACAATGTTCGGTTCTTTAGAATGTTTAAATAGTATGTCGGCATTAGGTAACATGTCTTCTAAGACGAGATTTTTGGATCGAGTATTCATGTGATCAAAAATCATAAAAATAAACTTTTTAGATTTTATGGTAAGGACACAATATAATTTTAAATTTAATATAATCCTTTTACTTATTTTATCTTTATGAGAATATATTGGGCATCTTCTAATATTTAAATAGAATTTAAATTGATAAATATAATAAATATTAATGACATAACTATACTTATTAAATACCAAATTTTATCGCATAACAACGAATAATCAAACATAAATCAGCCTATTGAATCTTTCAATACTTAAGTGACCGTCAGCGTCTAGGTTCGAGCAGGAACCTTTAAATCGGAATCCTAGCAACCCTCGCCTAAAGGAAGACCGTCATCACTTGTTTTCAAGAAATATCAATAACCAAAATATATCTAATTTCCGTATTTACCTCTCTCCCCGGCAGCGACACCAAAAAGTTGTTGTGCAAAAGTGTGCAGTGCTTAATTTGCCTTTCAAACTTTTAATTTTATTTAACCTTTATTTATTACACTTTTAACACCCTAATGAGCAACAAAATCTGATCAGATGTAGTATTTTAGGTTATCGTCCCAAGAGAGTGTAGATACGTTTTAAGGTTGGTTTATTTATGTAATCTAGCTTTTATTAAAGAACTAGAAGTATAATTTTTAGGTTTTTGGTTGTTGTTTAGATTTGGAATATTATCTCTTAGGAAAGAGACAATTAAAGGTACGTTATTAATGAATTGAGTAACAAAATATTAAGCAATAAATAAAGATTAAGATAAACAATTATAAATAAAAGCAGTTACATGAACGAATAACTTATACGAAAATCATATTAAGCAAGTTTCATGACTTATATTAACACAAATCAAGATAATAATCATAAACCAACTATTATCCCTAAACAAATTAAGACATGTGTTGCATATAATTCAATAGGCACGACTTAAAGCATATGCTATGTGACAACCCGGAAATTTCCAACCAAATTTAAACTTTAATCTTTATATGTTTCTGACACAATAAGCAATATTTGTTAAGTTAAATTTCAAGAATTTTAAACTATGTTCATACATTCATTCAACTTCGACCAAGTTCCAACGATTCACGAACCATTAAACGAATATGATTATATATGTATATGTGTATATATATTATAACTTGAAACGTAAATGAAATATTAGATTAAATACTTTATATGATTGTATCTGTTTCAAAATATTTATCAATGGAATTAGAAGATAAGATCAACTGATTGAATTATCAGATATATTAAATTATGATTACAAGTCTCTGTTGAAAGGCCCACGTTGATTTGAGAAATCTTTCCATTTTAACAATATTCGGAAAATGGTAAAGTAATTTATAAATAAGAACAAATTGTCAATCATTGAGAACTAGACAAAGGATAGTGGAAGATTGAATCTCATAAAGACTCGATTGATCTATTTAGTTTCAAACGTACAAAAACGTTTTCAGTTTAAAAAGAACTTTATTATTAAAACGTATATAACTTTTATAAATATCTAGAACCACTTTTGACAACTCATTACTTAACTAGTATGATAAAGATAACGATATTTATATTTTATTTTATTAAATATATATAACGATTTAAATTAATATTATATATATTTATACGCGTATAATACGTACATAGTTTTATACTTTTACTATACTTAAACTTTACCTTTACTTTATTTTTACTTTACTTTAACTTTAATAATTCACTTTAATAATTCATACTTTAATAATTTATACTTTAATAATTCACTTTAATAATTCATACTTTAATAATTCACTTTAATAATTCATACTTTAATAATTCACTTTAATAATTCATACTTTAATAATTTATTTTAATAATTCAAAAATCTATTATAAATAGAATTCAATAGGTTTCATTATTTCATAGAAACTTGAAAATATTTTTCTCTAAACTCTCTCAATCGATTTACATATATATATATTTACTCCGTATTATTTCAAGATATTATTAGTATACATAAAATATTACGACGGAGTGTTGTCCGAGTGATTTCGAAATTGTTTTTCGAGTAGGATAGGATTAAGGAAATTATGGGTTATAGCTATGGAGGTGATTGAGTATGGTTCATGGGTATGCTCGTGAGGTCAATATAGTGTTTATCATTTCCGTTGCGTCTACGTACCTTTCCTGCAATATTGAATCTCAATATTGATACGTGAGTACTCATAATTTAACTTTTACATACTAATAGTGTATTCCTGA
The DNA here is from genome assembly GCF_046630445.1 of Rutidosis leptorrhynchoides. Taxonomy (NCBI): domain Eukaryota; kingdom Viridiplantae; phylum Streptophyta; class Magnoliopsida; order Asterales; family Asteraceae; genus Rutidosis; species Rutidosis leptorrhynchoides. The sequence goes on from NC_092333.1 coordinate 176,388,506, forward strand.
CTAGTGCTCGAGTATTTAGGATTATGCATGCTTGTACTTTTGATATTGCCCTTAGACAGGTTAGGTTGAATCTTGAATTAGTTACACTTGCGGTTGAGATAAGGTATAAGATATGCATGTCCTTGGAAAGCTAGCGAAAAATAAGAACTTTTCCTTTAGATATCGAATGGTTTCGATGAACGGATTAGAAGTTATAATCAATTGAATTTTCGATATTTTTATTAAAAATGATTATTATTATCGTCGTTTTTATCGTCTTTCTAGTTTTATCTTATTATTATCATTATTATTATCTTTATCAATAAAAGGGATTTATCATTAAAAATTGTTTTTTTTATTACTATCGTTATTATCGTTAAAGTTATAATTAGTATTATTATTATTATTATTATCCAATTATTATTATTATTATTATTATTATTATTATTATTATTATTATTAGTATTATTAGTATTATTATCATTATTAATATATATATATATATATATATATATATATATATATATATATATATATATATATCATTATTTAAAAATGGTTATTGTTATTGTTATTATTATTATTACTATATTATCATTAAGATAATTATTAGTATTATCGTTAATAATATTATAGTAACTATCATTATTAATATTAGTGTAATTAAAACAAATAATTGTAACACCTAAATATTTTGATTACTATTATTATCATTATTATGAACACGATATAAAAGACGATTAAAAGCTATTAAACGAAACGATTAGGAAATAATGAGTAAGAGTATCATGATGAAATTAAAATATTATAAGATATTAATTTAGATAAAATTATCGTTCTTATTATTTTTATCATTACTATTATTATTAAAAGTATCGTTAGTATTAAAACTATCATTTTAACAAAAATTATCATTTTAATAGAAATGTCATTGTTACTATAAAATATCATTATTATTATTATTTTAAATAGAATTATTATTTTAAAGATAATATTAAAAATTATCGTAAATATTAAAGTTATCATAATTAGAATTATCGTTTTATCATAATGTCATCTTAGTAATTATAAATATTGATATTTTTATAATAATAATTATTATTACAAAATAATACAACTTTTACTTACTATCATTATAGATATTATTTTATAAAATAAATATGTGATACAAACATATTTTACTACGTGTAATAACTTACTTTAATAATACCTATCATATTATCTTTATGATATTAAATGAACCCTATAAATTTTATTACTTAATATATATAAAAGTATTTTTGATTATATAAATTTAATATAAAATTTTATTTATTAATAAATAAATTATATTATTTACTCTAATCAATCTTTTTAAAATATTTAAAAATATAAAACGACGATATTTAAACTATATATTAATCATGTATAGATTTTTAGAAATTATTTTGAGTCAAATTTACTTTTGTTGACTTTTGCATATTAGTCTCGAGCATTAGGATTGTGGTACACTATGACTTGACCTAATTTGTTAGACAAATATTGACCAACATATAAATATATATAATTAATTTAGGTTCGTGAATTCGAGGCCAACCTTGCACTTGTTCAATGACGTTATATGTATTTTTACTACGAAATACAGTATGGTGAGTTTCATTAATCCCTTTTTAAATGCTTTTGCAATATATATTTTTGGGACTGAGAATACATGCGCTGCTTTTATAAATGCTTTACGAAATAGACACAAGTAATCGAAACTACATTCTATGGTTGGATTATCTAATCGAATATGCCCCTTTTTATATAGTCTGGTAATCTAAGAATTAGGGAACAGACACCCTAATTGACGCGAACTCTAAAGATAGATCTATTGGGCCTAACAAACCCCATCCAAAGTACCGGATGCTTTAGTACTTCGAAATTTATATCATGTCCGAAGGAGGATCCCGGAATGATAGGGGATATTCTTATATGTATCTAGTTAATGTCGGTTACCAGGTGTTCACCATATGAATGATTATTTTTGTCTCTATGCATGGGACGTATATTTATGAGAACTGAAAATGAAATTCTTGTGGTCTATTAAAATGATGGAAATAAATGATTATGATAAACTAATGAACTCACCAACCTTTTGGTTGACACTTTAAAGCATGTTTATTCTCAGGTGTTAAAGAAATCTTTCGCTGTGCATTTGCTCATTTTAAAGATATTACTTGGAGTCTTTCATAGCATATTTTGAAGAACGTTGCATTCGAGTCATTGAGTTCATCAAAGATTATTATTAAATCAATTTATAGTTGGATAGTGGATATTATGAAATGGTATGCATGCCTGTCAATTTTTGATGTAAAGAAAGTTTGTCTTTTAAAAACGAATGCAATGTGTGTAAAATGTATCATATAGAGGTCAAATACCTCGCAATGTAATCAACTATTGTGAATCGTTTATAATGTATATGAACGGGTCCTTTCATGCTAGACACGTGATGTGCATGGCTAACATCTCAATTTTTAGTGTTCAATTCAACTATATGATACATATCAATCTTATGATGAGGATTAACATGCACATAGGCTGACAAATTATATAAGCTATTAAATGGCAAGTAGATCAACTCAAATTACTAGCTGAAAGTCAATTATTACTTGATTCATCTCATGCAATCATTAATCAAACACATCAAAACAGAGGTTCTTCGACTAAGCCTAACAATATTAAATTCTATTATATAAGCGTAACTCAAATTCAACAGATTTATCACCACTATTGTTGTTTAACTTAATTGCATGCAATCCAATTTAACAAGTTTAATGGACTAGATGTAAACAAGTAAAATGAATCTAATAATAGATCTTTGAATTAAGTGCTAATCAATCCTAAAATCAAGTTATTTAATCATTAAGCATGGCAAACAAGCATATTAAAACAAAGCAGTATCAAAACAGTTTAAATAATCATCACAGAAACTCGGTCTATACAGATCTGGAAAAATCAGAAACTGTACAGAATAAAGCACGAAGTCGGCGTCTTTGTTCTAGTCAAGCCGGCGGCTTGGACTGGTGAAGCCGGCGGCTTCATCTGATTCCCAAACAAATTTGTTTTCGTCCACATAACCACTATGAACGTTTAGTTCATAGTGGTAGACGAACAAATAACAGAAACAATAAATAAAATGCAATAAAAAGAGTTTAAAAGGTAAATGTAAAAATAACTTTTATTGATAACTTGATAGCTTGATTTTAACTTGAAATTGAAACCATAATCTAAGAGTTTTCATTTTTTAGTGAAAACCCTACGAGAAAAACGAAAAAGTACATCTAAAACTGAAACAAAAAGCCTCTATTTATAGTTTTCAAAATCGGTGGCCCAAGCCGGCGGCTTCATTTAGTCGGTTACTCCTTCTGCAAGTTTAATGTAATCAGCAAGTTTAATAACGCGTATCTGCCTTAGCCCAAGCCGGCGGCTTCAGGGCCAAGCCGGCGGCGGGCCAAGCCGGCGGCTTCATTGATCTGCAATCTTTTTTATTTCGATTCCCTTTTTAGCTTTTTCTTGGGCTTTAAGTACACGAAACTAACTTAAGTCGGCGGCTTCAGTTGCAAGCCGGCTGCTTCACTATTATTTCTCGAATTCTGGTGTTTTCTGCAAAATTCTGGAAGTTTCTGAACTTTAATCACCAAGCCGGCGGCTTCAGGCCATCATGTCGGTGGCTTCAACTCACAATCTGCAGTTTTAAACTGTTTTTAATCCTGTTTAATACATAACTTAAACAAAAACATTAGAAGTACCTTTTTTCCTATTTTACTCATTTAGAGTGTTTTAGCATTAAAATGACTTTAAAATAATAAAATAACTCCTTAAAATTTTATCAAAATTCTGTATAATTTAGGAGTTATCAGTATGGAACTGGGCACTAGACTCGTCACTATATAACCACATCCATAAGGATAATCCCACTCACGTGGAAGCACAAGAACTCATTAGTCTTATTTCACTGAGCCTTCACATTTTCCTTTATCACCCAAGAACACCAAATTCCCAGTTAGTACACATTTCAATCACTTTTACATATTAAATAGATAAACACAACAACACAGTAAATGAGTCAGAATTACACTTAGTCCAATAAGCAAACAGTGTCACTCACACTCTCCTTCGTGCGGATAAAAGGCTCAGTCGCACGGGCCACTTTTGGTTCGCACGAGGGGATCACAATAACACCTTCACACGAATTACCACTTAGGTCGCACGAATTACCACTTGGGTCGCACGACCCACCATCTCACTCGCACGAGTGAGGTGTCATTCGCACGGAGCACTTCACAAAACATGGATTCAAGTACTGATGGTTGTTTGCACAAACCACCTATGGTTTGCATGGATGAGGCCCTCGTTCGCACGAATGACAAGTCGTCCGCATGAACATGCAAGAACAACAACATGCCTGCTTTAGAGCTTTTTTGCATATGATTCTCGATTTCTGCTAGTTTTGGTAGATTCAATGGACCACGAATGTTACATAACACATATAGAATATGTCTCTAAGCTCAAAACAGCGTCACAAACACATTCAAAGCATGAATCAAGCATCAAAAACTCACTTTTTCAAAACCCACATAAAACACGCTTGGATTCATCAAAATCTGAGATGTTTGCTTTTTTTTTTTTTTTTTCTTTTCTTGAAAACACTAAAATCAGATGCACTGGATCATTATCTAAGATTTACACTTATTGATTTAGGGATTACGAGCATAGGGTGTGTTTCAGGGTTTGGGAATTTCCAAAATAGGCAAATACGGAACGAATTGGATACTTATTTGATTAAAGAGTTTCTTCGTAGTGATGAAACCCACTCCCAAATTTATACGGGATTTACTAGTTATCTGAAATACAATGTACGTACCTCATTAAGCGGTCATAACTAGTCAAAATGAACTACTTTCATTCTCCCACTACTATATTTTAATTTTCAACACAATTACTATTTTTCTTGTTATAAAAACATACATTACAACTTTTTATTGAAACATATATTTCGCATACATATGTAATGTATTTAATCCCGTAAAAGAACTAATTGCAAAAAGCTAGAGTAAAATTGTATTATTTCTCTCTATACAAAACGTGTGATGCAACCATCTAAACATGAAATTTAAAACTGAAAATTAAAGTTAGTAGCTATAACTATCATTTAATTTAATTTAATCACAAGATGAAGCGTTAGATTTTTTTTTTTTTTTTTTTTTTTTTTTTTTTTTTTTTTGTAAGTGTTTCATATTATTTGAAATGAAATTGAAATAGTACAAAAAGACACAAATTGAAAGCTAAATAAAAAACAGTACTTAGAAAAGTCAATTTAGCAGTTTGATAAACTCACATCGTTAAATAAATTTACAAGGAGTAATTACCTAATACCTACACAATGTAATAAGAAAACTTTTTCCATTTATACTGCAGAAAATTCAATTTCAAGAAAACCAGAAAGTAGACCCACAACCAGCTCATTTCTTTACCACTTCAATCCTCACAAACATATCATCATAAATCACCAGTCATAAATCACCAGTTGTAACATTATTTCCGACAGAGAGTAGAACCATCACTGCACAATTCATACATCCAGCTACAAGGGTAATTTCGTCTTTTACATTCAACGGTCTTTTCATAAAACCAAGACAAACCACCACTGATCATCTTGAAAACAGCATTCCTCGACCACCCTTGTTTAATGTTTCATAAACTGATAATCCATCCCTCTTGCAATTAATTTATTATCTATATTAATTAATTTTATTTTATATACTATATACTTATACTTACTATACTCATAAGAAAACGGTCTTCCAACAAACCCACCATTTTTATTCATTCATCCACCTTCATAATATTGTTTTTTCGTGATCTCTACTTCTTCTTTTTCCAACCACAATCGAAAGCTTCATCTCAACCATATTGGAAAACTTACATCTATCTAACTTTCATCTTCATGATCTTCATCATTTAAACATCTTATCCTTACAATATATATACACTTAAATCTTTTACAATGGTGGAACTTCATAGATCCACCAAGAACAAAAAAGGGTTTTATGTCAAGATGAAATTTTTCAGAAAAAACGGAAAATTAGAAAAACCATTTTTCATTAAATACTTCAAATGGCTTTTATGGTTTTCATTATCATTTTATTTTTTCGCTAAGTTTCTTAATAATCAAGAACCCGAATCAAGCTCATTAAAAACAACGATAACATCTCATTCGCAATCAAATGTCGTTTCACGTGCCCTTTCTGAATCATCAATCACTCAACACCCCAAAATCAATCACGGTTAGATTCAATTTGTTTCGTAATTTATTTATTTATTTATTTTTTATTTTTGATAAACGAGAAACCCTCCAATGAACGAGCATATTGACTCCCTCATAGAAGGTAAAACCTCGGGTAATCAAACCCGCTCGAGACCTCGTACGGGTGAATTGCCCATTATGCGCAATTTGTTTCGTTATTATGAATATATGATACAACAGTAAAATTGCTCTGTTTCTAATATGATTTCAATTTCTGTTATAGGTTTATTGAACGGGTTAAAAGTGTACGTGTACGAATTACCGTCTAAATACAACACCGATTGGTTAACAAACGAGCGATGCAGCAACCATTTATTTGCTTCCGAGGTTGCGATTCATCGAGCATTGTTGAAAACCGATTTCCGTACATTCGACCCATCAGAAGCAGATTTTTTCTTCGTCCCTGTTTATGTATCATGTAATTTCAGCAAGGTTAACGGTTTTCCCGCCATCGGGCACGCACGTGACCTTATATCTTCTGCTGTTGATCTCATCTCCTCGGAGCTACCGTTTTGGAAACGGAGCAACGGGTCGGATCATGTTTTCGTTGCATCTCATGATTACGGAGCTTGTTTCCATGCTATGGTAATTAAATTTAAATTAACTTGTGACTTTAACATATTTATCGTTTAATTTCATTAGCTTACTGTTAATTTCTTAGATCAACTGGTGTTTTGTGGTAATTAAATTAGGAGGATCGGGCTATTGCAGATGGAATACCAGAATTTATGAAGAATTCGATTATATTACAAACGTTTGGTGTTAAATACAAACATCCGTGTCAAAACGCCGATAATGTCGTTATTCCGCCGTACATTTCACCGGAAAGTGTTAAGTCAACGCTGTTAAAGTCTCCGATCGATGGTCCTCGTGACATTTTTACTTTTTTTCGAGGGAAAATGGAAGTTCACCCAAAAAACGTTAGCGGACGTTTTTACAGCAAGTAAGATAATAAACCTACATTTATTACTCCGTATTTATTATCTATTTTACTTTACAGGAAGCAAGTAAAATGTGATATTGATTAAAACTTTTGGTTGCGGTCAAATCATTAAATTGTGGTGTTGCATAATTGCATTTGTTTTTGTTGTTAACGTTTATAATTGGATAATTTATAATTTATGTTTTAGCTTCACGTTATTGCAAGCAACAGTTTACTTTTAGCGGTTTATTGATAATTTAATGGTAATTATTTTATAGGCGTGTACGGACGGAGATACTACGAAAATACGGGAACCACAGGAGGTTTTACTTGAAACGACATCGTTTTACTGGATACCAATCGGAGATTGTACGATCGGTATTTTGTTTATGTCCGTTAGGGTGGGCACCGTGGAGTCCGAGATTGGTGGAATCAGTTGCGTTAGGTTGCGTTCCGGTAATAATAGCTGACGGAATACAGTTACCGTTCGAGTCAACGGTGCCGTGGTCGGAGATATCGTTGACCGTGAGGGAGAAGGATGTAGGGAAACTTGGTGCGGTGCTTGATGACGTGGCAGCCACGAACTTATCTGTAATACAGCGGAATTTGTGGGACAGTAAACTTCGGCGGGCGCTTCTTTTTCATGATGACGTGGAAACCGGTGATGCGACATGGGAGGTCCTTGTTGCGTTATCTGGTAAACTCGGTAGGTCTCATCGGAGATCAAGAGTTGCTAGCGAATGAGTTGATTACACGTGGCGGATAGTGATTGGAAAATTGGTAAGAAAGTTGATCGGGTTGTGGGACCGAGTTGGGAGTTTAGGCTGAGTTGGCAAGTAGGGAAGGCCAGAATGGAGTTAGAATATAAAAGATGAATTTGGTAGGGATCAGATAGAGTGGTCCTCATGGTATGTACTGTAGACCAACCTGGCATTGTGAACTTATGGGGTGGTGTTAGACTGGCAGTATGGTTTGGCTTATTTTTCGTATTAAAGATGTACAACTTGGACCATGTAAGTATAATAAAGGTATTTGTGAATGAAATATACAGATATAGTTGACATGTTTTTTAAACTTAGGCTACCATTATTTTTTGTTTTTTTAAATTAGGCTACTATATTTTTTTTCTTTTTAATAAAAGTTTTGGTAAAGTTGCGTCATTTAATTTTGTTTGTTATACGCAATATAGCCGAGTTTTTCTTGCGACTCCTTATAACATTTTTTTTATGACTCGAATTACTCGAGTATATTTGGACTAGACTTGTGAAATTTTGACTGCTTGCTGGGTGTATTGGTCATTATTGGAAATAGACGGATGAAGTTTGTCGCAAAAGAATGTGATAAGGGTAAGATGCGAAAATTTGTTCTGGATGGCGGGAAAAATAGGGGGTAAATGTGTAAACATTTGAAAGTGAGTGGGGTAGAGGAGAACAATAATAGAAAACGAAGGGATTAATGTTATTGGAAAATGGGGGGAAGCACGTGAGTGTGGGGTTAAAACAGGAAGAAAGGTTAAAAACTGTATAAAAGAGTGTGAGTGTGTCAGAAGTCAGAAATTGAAATAATAATTAAATGCGATTAGGAAGTGGTGGAGAGACAGATGTGCTGGTTTCAACGGTCACGGCTTCTTGATGTCCGAGTTAAATGCCAACGTACTGATCACAAGCATTTTTCATTTTTTTATATTTAATCCTACAATCTTACATTTTTATTGTTTTTACTTTATTTATATAGTCCGTATTATATTATATGCTCCATAATCGTGGTATCATATTTGTGGAAAAGAAATGATAAATAAGCTTAAGAGTTTAATTCATAGGTTGAGAATTAGATTTAAGAATTTAATTGGTGTATGTGTTAAAATGGAAATAGAAATGAATGTCAAACAATATTTTAAATAAAAATTTTAAATATATTATATACCTATATCTAAAAGGTAAAGTGGAAATGTATAGTACTATTCATTTCCCACTTTTCGCAAATTTAATCCTTTAACTTTCCTTTCCCCTCACTTTATACGTATATTTTTCCTCAAATTTCACAAGCTTAACCCCCTAACTTTTATTAAAATACAAATCGAACCCCCACTTTACTAACTTTTTTTACTAATATTCAATTTTCACAAACTTAACCCCCTAACTTTTATTAAAATACAAATCGAACCCCTACTTTATACGTAAAGTTTTTTTAAATTTCACAAACTTAACCCACTAACTTTTATTAAAATACAAATCGAACCCCCACTTTACTAACTTTTTTTTTAAAATAAAACCCGAACGCTAAAAGAAGCAACTTTCACAAAAGGAACAACCCTTCAATGTTATGTCGAAAAAAATTCTTTTTTACAAAATAGATCAAGACTTTTTTTTTAACTCGCATTCAAAACGGAGCCTCCGGCGCGAAGCGAGGGCTCCACAACTAGTTTTTTCTAGACAAGTGATGATTATATAGATATTTTAATTTATCTAATTTAGTAAAGAAAAATGGTTTGGGAACCTCAAATGCGTTAACATCATTTAGTGTGAATATAGATGTGGAAGCGAGCACGTCCGTTCCATACGTTCACGCATATTGATGAAAGGTATCCCAATTCTTCGATGTATGTAGAAAAATATTGGCATCTTTTTCTTTTTCTTGATTAAAGTAGCGATATATAAAATATTTAAATCAATAAATGATTGGATATCCAATTAACTATCGGTTAAAGAAACAAGTATCGTAACTCGTAAAGTAAATTTTAACATCAGTTTTTTAACCAAAAGGGTGTCTCTAATGCCGTTAATTTCGGCATCTTTGGTTAGGTATGTAGTGTTCATTGTATGATGTGTGTTTTGCTTGTATTCTTATTTTTCGTAGTCCTATCCTTTGTTCTTCTAAATGTGTTTGGTTGTGCATGTTTGTCTTTGGCGTTATGATTCAGTTGTGGCTCGGTTAGAGGTTTCTAGATCTAGTTTTTAAGTTTTTGTTCTAGCAAGTTTTCTCAAGTTTTATATTTGTTTGGATTGGATGTATCGATTTTGTGGTTCTTTCATTTATTGATGAAAGTAACCTAATTTTAATAGTAATCGTTATTTTACCCAATATATATATATATATATATATATATATATATATATATATATATATATATATATATATATATTTTAAGGCAAAAAAGATAATTTTATTGATACACAGATAAAAGTACAACAATAACGCGATATATACACTATTACAAAGAAATCAAATGATACGCGATCAAAAAAGCAACCAACATGCCATAGTAACGGAATCGGACTTGAGAAAGCTGGGAGACTAAGTCGTGCGCAGTGCTGGAAATCCAACGATAAAGCACCCGATAATCACCCATTTAGATCTATTACTACGGCGAAATTGGAGCTTTTGTAACGCGTGTACTCGAAAGATTCACTAACAACCCAAAACAAACATCACTTATGTCATATGTAAGCGGTAGATATTCGTACTACCACTCACTAAATAATTTATGACAGAACTCATATTCCAGAACTCACAGAGTTAACTCGATACCATTAACCGCGAGACCATATGCTCTTAATTAAATTTTATCAATAATTAAGATACCAAATATTATCCTAGAGCATATTTTTAAAGCGACCTCAGACACTAAATTTTATCGTAGCTCATTATTTTATATCGTAGCTCATAATGTTAATTTAATATCAATATTAATATCAATATCCTATTGGGTATAAGAAATATCGTATCCTATAATGATCCTTGATAGTTGACACATAACTCGTATAAGATAAAGTCTTGATTAAGATCGGCGCCACGCCATGACTAACTAGTTTTGATATTAGTGGTGTATCTGATTGATTTAGGACTTTTTAACACATGATACGATTATGATAGATGTTCGATGAATCAGTGTCACACATGACAAAACTTGTCATACACGGTGCTATATTTCTATCTACTCATCGTATACAAGGTTTGTCAACTAGAATGTTTCAGATATCCTATTTGAATTTTACTACTACCTTTCCCATTTTTCTTTAACATACTCGAGTTATGTAATAGTGTAAGGAGTACTTAATAATATAAAATTATCACTTCCTTTATCTCTAATTTATTGTTTGTATTTCATTTTAAGTTGTCATAATATGTCCATAAATAGATCTATATATTTTTTTTTAACGGCAAAATAGTATATATTATATATATATAAGAAAGAGAGACAAAAAAACGAGAGAAATAAGAAAGAGAGACCGAGATGTATAGACTCCACGAATGGCAGGAAAACGCCGTAGTCCGTTCATTATCATTAAGGGCGGGATTGGACTTGAGAAGAATTAACTTAACAAGCTGGAGTGGGAACGGGGTACAGTGTTAGCAATTCAACGACAAAGCACCTCGAACCACCCCAAATTCTCCCGACCAAAACGACTACTCCGGGAGTGGGGCAAAAAACCTGCGTGGAGTACAACATATTAACCTATCCCGGATCTTTTTGATGAGTAAGCTAGCGAGTCATAAGCACGTGGATTTTCTAACCATATATCCCATTCGATTTTAGGGCCTTTTACCCGGTTGGAGAACCATTCAAAACAATTAAGTTGGATTTCTTTAAAAATCATAGTGCTTGTCGGTTTAGCTTTTGTGAAGGTGAAAGCGTTTCTATTCTTCCAAATCGAATAACCAGTAACCCATTCAGTAGCTTGCCACAATTGTTTACCAACATCGGTGGTAAAACTATGACCATTCCCGAGAAATGCTTCATTAATAGTCAAGTTAGGAAGGGAACCCAGATTCCACCAATCGAAGACCTTAATCCACACCTCTTTAGCAAAACTGCATGATATAATGGAGTGCTCCACCGATTCGAGCCCGTTGTCACAGACCGGACATCGAACCGTACCCAAATCTACCCCGCGCTTATCAAGTTCCACACGCGTAGGTAACCGTTTGTGACGAGTGCGCCAAATAAACAGTTCGACTTTTAGCGGGACAAGGTAGTTACGAAGCGTCTTAATGCACGAGGGGGTGTTTGGTAGGTTTGCCCGAACTAAGAGGTTGGTGAGCTTCTTAACCGAAAACGACCCGTCCTTGCCCCAAGACCATGACCATTCTTCACAACCTGAACTACATGGAACAAAACTAGATAAAAGGTTAGTAACGTTGGTGAGGTCCCCCACCAATCTCCCCGAGAGATCGCGGGACCAGCACCAGGAAGTATGGATATTAGTATCCACCCAGCGGATGCGGTCGAGGACGGTGGCATCTCTATTAGAATCTAGTCGGAAAAGTCTATTGAATTTATCTTTAAGTAAAAAATCCTCAACCCAAAAATCGCCCCAAAAACGAGTACTAACTCCATCAACAATCCTTTTTTTAAACGAATGAGCAAAAGTTGAGTTATTAAAAGAGATGCTTTTACCCACATTGAGGATACCCGCCCAGGTGGAAGAAACCCGAGAAGAGGATGGAGACAGTAGACCCCCGTCCTCCCCGTAGATGTTTTTTTATAATTGACACCCAAAGCGAGTCTTTTTCATTATAAAAGCGCCACCACCATTTTGACAACAAAGCACGATTTTTAAGAGCAAGAGGTGCAATGTCCAACCCACCATGCTCACGAGGCAAAAGACATGAATCCCATTTAATCCATGCCATTTTTGATGCCTCAGAGGACCCGCCCCAAAAGAAACGTCTTCTCATACCCTCCAGTTTTTCAATGACACATGATGGGGATAGATATAATGAAAAAAATAAAGGGGAAGACTAGATAATACCGCTTTAATTAGAGTGAGCCTCCCACCATATGAAAGTGATCTTGCTTTCCAATCCGCTAGCCGCTTACCGAACTTCTCGAAAACCGGTTCCCAAGCTTTTGACTGTTTCATAGACGAACCAAGTGGAAGACCAAGATAGGTGATCGGGAAAGTGCCTGCTACACAGCCAAGCCATGCTGCCATATTCTCAGTTTCTGAATTGGATACCCCGAGACCGTACACACAACTCTTATGGAAATTAGTTTTTAATCCCGAAGTCGCTTCAACGCATTTGAGAATTTTAGTAAGGTTTTGCACGTTTCGTCTGATCCATTCACCGAAGAATAAGGTATCGTCCGCGTATTGCAGGTGCGTGACACGAGCATCCCCCCGCCCAATAGGAATACCCGAGAATCGGTCATGAGAGGTGGCCAATTTAGTGAGGTGGTTTAGACCTTCCGCGACCATAATGAAAAGATATGGGGATAGGGGATCCCCTTGTCTCACACCTTTCTGAAGAGAAAATTCTTTTGTTGGGGTCCTGTTGACTAAAATTGAGATAGAAGCGGATGAAAGACATGTGTGAATCCATTTCCGCCAACGATGACCAAACCCCATTAGTTCCATGATTTCCAAAAAGAAGTCCCAGCTGATACTATCAAAGGCCTTCTCAAAATCAACTTTAAATAAGAAGCCTTTCCTTTTACGAACCTTAACGTCATGGAGAGCTTCATTTGCGATTAGGACCCCATCAAGAATATACCAGTTTTTAATATAAGCACTTTGTTCGAAACCAATGACAGAAGATATCACTCTTTGAAGTCTTTTAGTCAGAACTTTTGATAGAATTTTATATATGCACCCGATTAAGCTGATTGGTCGATAGTCCCTAAATCCTTGTGGATCGTTCTTTTTCAGTATTAGAGCGACAAAAGAAGAGTTACAACCTTTAGAGATTTCACCGACCTCCCAAAAACGAGCAAATACCGCAAGAAGGTCCTCTTTTATTACGTCCCAATGTGTTGTAAAAAATTTCAGAGTGAAGCCGTCGGGTCACGGGGCCTTTTCACCACCACAATCTTTAATGGCATCGTGTATTTCTGAGAGTGTGAATGGAACTTCAAGGCTCGATGCCTCGTCAATATTGAGCGTTTTTTCTAATGGACCTCGAATTTTGAAACTACGCTCATTTGTGTTGCTAAAACGATTTTTAAAATATGAGAAGGCAGCCAGCTTGATTTCGTCTGGGTTCTCCGTCCATAAGCCATTTAGATTAATACCCCTGATTTTGTTTTTGTTTTGCCTCCTTTTAATACACGAGTGAAAATACTTGCTGTTTTCGTCCCCTTCAACAATCCATTTGATCCTAGCCTTTTGCTTTAATATGGCCGCTTTTTCCTTATCCTTAAGAGCCCACTTTTTTTTCGAGTTTAACAACGAAGCGATCTCCACATCCGAGAAGTCTCGAGTGCCAATGAGATTTTCCCAATTAGAGATTTCTTTGTGAAGGGTGTCGATTTCGACATTCAGACTGTTAAAATTTGGGTTGCATTTTCCTTTCAGCACCGTTTTGACATTCTTTAGTTTATCACGGAATACACAATCCACCCTTGGTTACGAGTGTCGGTATTCCACACATCTTTTATCAAGTCAACACAATTCTCATCCTCGAACCAATAATTAAAGATCCTGGTCGGTTTTGGCCCAAAATCAGTGTTCGAATCTTTCAAGATGATGGGGCAGTGATCGGAATAAATCCTGTCAAGAGTGCACGCAGTAATTCCAACCCAGGATGCATAACATGATTCCGAGACCAAGAACCTATCCAATTTACTGTATTTTAACCCGTCATCGCGGGTTCTCGTAAACTTCATGCCCCCTAACGGAATTTCAAAAAGATTCGCCTTGTCGATGAAATCATTGAACATCTTTGCACTATTTTCGATAAACTCACAATTTTTCCTTTCAGACCTGCGCCTTACTTCATTAAAATCCCCGCAAATAGTCCAGTCATCAACATCAACCTGCATAATATTAACAAGACTTTCCCAGAATAATTGTTTCAAAGTATCATTATGTGGCCCATAGACATTCAGTATAATAGAGTCAACATTTTTGCCCGCCCAACGACCCCGAATCCCCAGGAAAAATTCTTTTTCAACCGCCCCGGATACACGAAATCTAGAAGGGTCCCATATCATTATTGACCCACCCGATAGTCCCATCTAAGGTTTAAATATATACTCGAAGTTTTTGTTACCCCATAGCGATTCAATCATAAAATCAGTGACATTTTTCCTTTTTGACTCTTGGATGGCAAAGATGTCCGGATTATGAAAACGAATTAATTTTTTTAACCAATTAAACTCTTCTTTTTCTAGTTTCCCGAGCCCACGTACATTTAGAGAGATTATCTTCATTTTAAATAATTAATTAAAAAAGAAAACGAAGTGGGAGAAGAGTTACTTCCCTGACGGTGGCTCGATCCATTCAAGCCCAATATCAATCCCGAATTCCTTTAACCCCGAGCTACCATTTGAGAGTTCACGATCGTTGCTTAGACTTGGCTTACAAGGAACCTTCACCTTACCATTAATATGTATGTCTTTAACCCTGTTGTTTATCTCGTCCATAACCGTCGAAACCTGCACCTGAATATTATTACAATCGCATATGTTTGGAGGTGTACTTTTCTCGCCCGCCTGATCCTCTTGAAAATTGGGTAGGAATATACGTATATCATCCTTATATAACGGAGGAGGTAAATATCCTGGAGGGACGTCACTGGAATTACACGATTTTTGTTTTTCAGAGTTAATTGGTGTCATGTTTTGTTTCGAAGCAGTCGTTCCATTTTGTTCGGTATTTGTATTGCAAGGCACATAATCGCTACCAGCATAATTAGGGATAGGGGAGGGCCATCGTCATCTTGGGCCGGACTTGGGTTGTTCTTCAGCATTGGCCCACCAGCACCCATGATTTTCACCTTCAGCCCATTTTCCACATCATTCCCCTTGACAGATTCCGTGCCCTCTGTTGAATATGTGTGATCATTAGGAACCTCAACAGTTGGAGTCGGAGGGGAAATATTGTTTGCGTCTGAAACCGTGTCATTATCCATGAAATTACTTTCAGATACCCTGCACTTAGAGTGTAAATCCTCCACATTGTCCTCATAATCTTTCTTTTTTAATCGGCTAGATAGCAATTCGTCGAAAAAATCTATATTCTCCTCGTCACTAACATTAGCTAAATCGACAGATTTAAAATCATCTGACTCGGATATTCCATCGCTACCATCCCCGCCTTCGCAATCATATTTAGTATTTATTTCGAATATACCATTCACTTCTTCCGAGACATAAGCAAAAAAGATGGATGAATCTGAAGTAACACGAACAATGTCATGAACTAAGTGTGCGTCCGTAAGTTTCACCAGGACTTTTCCCACCACTAAGTTTTGATTACCCTTGAGCGAGCAATTAGCAAAATCTAGGGGTTGTCCCCACCACTCGGCAATAGCTTTGAACGTCTTTTCATTCCAAAACTGGACCGGGATGCCCGTAATATTTAACCATGTAATTCTCCCTTGGAAACTATGATTCGTGTTCCACTGTCGAATGTTCGTCATCCATTTGTGGATACAATGGTTTTTAGCATTAATAATTTGATTTGCTTGTTCAACCGAATAGAATATGATCATTATTTCCATTCCCCCGAGGTATTTGACCTCAACGTTGTGTAGATTCTCCATGTCACATAAGAACATTATGTGCTCTAGGTACTGAATTTGGTAATCATACCGATAATAGCCTTATTAAGAAGATTCACACTAATATCTTTTTCATCAACCGATACCACTCTGAATTTACCATTATGGTCCCACCTGTTGAACCATCCGAACTCTTCCAGCTTCTGTATGCCAAGAGGTTGTTTTCCTTTGTTACTAACCACGTCATTGTAACTCCTGCCATCAGTCCAACCCTCATTATGTTTCACAGTTTCCGGTTTAGAAGGGGGGTGGTCATTCACAGGATCGACCTTTGGTTGGTTACACTTTTTATCTAGCGCTTTAAAGGCCCTGAACCAACCATTCTCGAGATTAATGGAACCCAATTTTTTTAACAGGAAATCAACATCATCCACATCTTTGAATCTAGCAAAACCGAATCTACTACCATTCTTCAATCGCTTAAAATAAGGAATGAAAATGTCAGTAACCTTACCATATCTGCTTAAGAAGGAATGAAGGTCAAGTTTTTCCCAATGTTCAGGAAATCCGAAACACATTATTGACGTCACGTTATCATTGTCCGGTTGAAGAGGGCTTGCAGAGGCTGATCTGGTCCCTTTGTGATTCAAAGGGATATTGTTTGGATCTGTAGCCGGAATGGGACGTTTGGAATTCAAAGGATCGTCTTGGTTGAAATTGGATTTAGGGACCCACTGCTGGCTTTTATCTGATCGGTTATTGTTCCAGCCGCCGAATTGATGGATTAACTTTCTTGCTCTTGTTGATGGTGATGAAGACGATTGATTGTTTTTGTGCCGTCGCTGTACCAGATTCCAACCATCTTCAGTGGCGTTATTAGGGTTAGGGTTTGTCGATTGATCCGCTTGAGAATGCGTGGGTTTGTTTGGTTGATTATGGAATAGATTAGTCTTAACAAGATTATAGTAGTGATTATTGATCGACTGCCGGTGATTTGCGGTTGCCGGCGTGAAAGGAGACGTCGGAATGGGTGGGATAGGGTGGGGGAGAAAACGAGACATACTTGGAGTAGTAATAGATCTATATATATAGATAAGAATATCAAGGTAAATTCTTTTATTTCATCACTTTATGTATGCGAAATAAAAATAAAAATAAAAATAAAAAGTGATGGTTAAACTGTAAAACTGATAAAAAAAAGTATAATATGATTTTAACATTTATTAAATTTATGTTTTTTGTTTATAGACAATTAATTTAGGCCGGGTGGAGTGTTATTTTTGGGGTGTTACAATAGGTGTAGGTTACTTCTTTTGATGATCGAAAAGTATTTGCCCATTCCTGAAGGTTGTGCTGCAGTTTCTTTGCTTGCCAATAAACCAACGGTTTGTCCCCCTAAAACCAACATGCCCATTTCAAGCCAGAAAAAGAATGCAATAATCCCAATGACAGTGATTTGGGAAATAAGTCATGACTTAGATGTTGAGTTACTCGTGGATCCCAATTTTTTCATGCTGCTCGTTACTCTTACGAAAAACGGGATTTGCATCAATGTCCAACTTTGAATTGTAGATCATCATGTGTTGTTTATAAAAGAAATTCGCTGAAAGTCAAAGTTGGATTAAAGAAAGATGTGCCAAACACCCCACTTCGAACCCCTTCAAAAGTTCATAAGGAAAACAAGGTAAATGCAAAAGAACTTTCTGAGGTGGTGGGTTCTAGTTCAGCAGATCATGAGTTAGACGAGTATGATGAGCGTGAACTGGAGGAACAATCAGTGGGGTTTGCAAAAAAAAAAAAAAACCAATCAAAATCAATGGCAAGATTTTGAACCCTAAGAATAATCTTAAAGAAGAGGAGGTGTCTAGGGATTTCCTTGAGGGCAAGTTCGATAGTAGCGAACACCTGAATAAATCCAACCAATGAAGATTGCCACGTGGAACACTAGTATGACGACCCTCAATTTTTTATTTCTGTTTCTACTGTTCTACAATTAGGACTTATTGTACTCATAAACTTTGTTAACAACACTTTGATTAAATAGTAATTTTTGGATCAATATTTCCTGTTAATATAAGTTTATGTCTTTCTGTGTTTTTATATATATACAAACTATATGTATAATTTAAATGTGATATTTATAAACTAAAAACTATTAAGAACTAAGTAAAAATTTATAAAAGACATGGACTAATAACTAAATGATTAAATAAAATGTATTTTAGATAAATGTAACTTTAATAAAAAAATATATAAAATATAGTAAATGCCGAATAAAAAATAATAATAAAATAAATACATATATAATTATATAAATCGGCTAATAAAAAAAAGAACTTGATCTTTAAGCTAATCACAAATCCTAATCCATCTCTAATTACTTGCATTCCAATTTAAATCCAAGTTCTTGATCACAAAACAACTAGTCCTAGCCAAACTCTAACTCTTAAACCTTGATCTCTAAGCAGTTTTAGTGGGATTAGGAAACTAGAACTCCTCTATAAAAAGCCTCAGGATTTATCCATAATTTGCACCACAAAAACAATCACAAAAATCTCCCTTTTCTTGCTTGCATTTAGTCGACACCTGCAGCCCTTTCCTTTTATTTTTCTGTCGACCAACAGCAGCTTCCACAGCCCGCCCCAATTGTAACACACTGATATTTTTTTATTTTTTTTAAATCACAGCGGAAGACTTAATTTACATAAATACCCTTAGTTAATTACTCCATTACAAACCACCGGTGTTACATCAAACGACTAGTTACATATTTATAAAAGTTAAGACATCAGAGTTAATCTTGTCAAACATATCTTCAAACAACCACTTCTATCCCGAAACCCGCTAACACCCAAAACCTGCAAGGGAGGAGGTGAGGGGGGTTAGCACAAGGCTAAGTGAATGGAATCATCTAACAGATCTAGCATACAGTACCAACTTGTACAACTACAGCAGCTACAACAATCAATAACAGGCAACCGGCAACTAACAACTAATCATCTGGCAACTAACAACTAGCAACTATCAACTGGCAACTGGCATCTAGCAACTAGCAACTATGCTCCAACTAGAGGATCGACGGCTTGTACGGGCACACGACCACTAGCTGATCAGTCTAGCGTCTACCGATAGTCTTTACTACTGAATCCCAAGTATAGTCATCCACACGCAGGTGATGCGTCGTTCATCACTATACTCAACAAACAGTAGCCAACTAGACCCAACCACAACTAGGTTGACCTCTCTGAGCTGAACCTAACAACTATAGGTTCCAACTAGCAACTAAAACTTGTGCACACAACTGTTAAGCAACTACCACTACGGACAACTGTCACTACGACTAGCATGGCAACTCTACAGCGATCATTATTACAACATATCTACTAAGCATGACAACTATAACAGTATAACATAGTAGCACAACTTGCTACTCTATACTACACCCGGAGATAATCTCACTCACCGATTACCAGCAACAGAAGGAACTCATAATTCTAATCTTTCTGAGCCTTCTCTTCGTCTTTATCACCTGAGAATAGACATAACATAGTCAGTAATCATATCTTGATAATAACCCAACAACAAAACAACAACACCGATACCAACACTTAATCAATCTGACCTGTCAACCGTACGAGTGACACTCATCCGCACGCCTGAGAAACCTCAACCGTGCGGTTGACACCTCACTCGTACGTTTGGTCCTTGGCCAAATATCTAATTACACAACAGTAGATCCATACGGTTGACCACACGAGTGACATATGACTCGTACGAGTCACATCTCAATCGTACGATCCTACTAGCAAATATAACAGTTCAAGTAACCACTCACTCGTGCGGATCACTATGCGGTTGACCGCCTCAATCGTACGAGTGAAAGCTCACTCGTGCGAGTGAAGGCTCACTTGTGCGAGTGATAAGGAACATTAATAGCAACATGTAAAGATATTTTCCAACCTATATTCATCATATATTCATTCATTCATAAGCCTATATCAAGAATTCAACCCATAATAACAGATTAACGCATGCACACTAGACACACACGCTAATACCTCTATTTCTGACCTAAATACATTTTGATTTAGCTTCTAAAGAGTTTACCATTGGAAAGGATTTTTCATTATGATTCCAACGATACTTGATTCATCAAAAACGGAGTTATGGTTTGAAAGTTATGACCAAAATAAGTTTCCACAAATCTGACCCTGTGCTCACACGTGTGACTGAGGCCTCACTCGTGCGAGTGAGTCCTCACACGTGTGGTTGACCCTCAAAAGTGTGGTCACTTGTACGAGTGACCTGTCAAAAGTGTGGGTGCTGATGAACACCTACAGCTCACTGTTTTCGCGTTTTTTGACCCCAAAACATGATTTTTGCTCAATCTGATCATGAAACCACTTCAAAAACATCATATAACAACTATAGAACATATATCTAACAACAATTAACACTAACAAATACAATTCATCAAGATTCAAACATCAAAACTCACTTTTGCTCAAGAACACAAAAATCTATTTAATCAAGAATTCAAGCAACAATTCAAGCAAGCTAACCTGGATTATTGATTACTAGGATGCAAGAATTTAATCTCTAAAGATTCTTGGTTCAATTCCACACTTGAATTAGATTAGGGTTAAAGGTAGGAGATGAAGTTAGGTACGGTGTGTTTTTGAGAAATCTCTAGAGAGATGGAGAAAATGGCAGCACAATAAACTTATTTGGGGTTAAAATCCCATGCCCCATCACACCCGGGTATTTACTAGTTATCTGTAACTTACTTACTTCGTTAGGCGGCCCTAACGGAGTCCAAATTAAATAAACAAACCTGTTCTATGACCCTTGTCACAAACTGGTCTCAACTATTCAACAACATAATTATAAACACATAATTATTAAAACCACTATTTACGCCACACCCAAAGGTAGAATGGTCATTTCAACTAGGCCCAAAATGCGGGTGTTACAAATCTACCCTCCTTAAAAGAGATTCCGTCCTCGAAATCGGGTCAACTATGGTCAACAAAATCCAAATTTGTTACTCAAACCGCCAAAACACACGGTTAACTTTATTGATCTTATCCCCGATACTGACATTATCCACTACAATTACATAGGGAAATGAGATTCTTGACGTCAATACACTTCCGATACAAAATATTTGTCACAATCTTCCTCGATCAACGTCCGTTAATCCACTTAAGCCCACAAATTACACGATCAAGTCAAATAATCATAGTCAAATTCATGTTTCTACGCCATTCTGTATCACAAATTTCACGATCTGTCATCCAATTCAACTCTTTATAGAGTCCACTTTTCCCAATTATCCAAAGCTTAGGCAATTGAATTAGTTATCATGCTAAAATCTATGCATGTGTCCACGAAATTACCTATTAAGTTAATAGAACTTCACAGGTTATTCGTCTCATGTCCAGTCACATCACAATCCAATATGGCACAGGCCACCTAATTTTCCTTCAGCTTCCCAGAAATTTCGTATGATTTATCATAATATACTTCTGTTGGCCGGACACAAGCATATTTTCTTAAATCATACATTCATTCTGAGTTGCTCGAAATGGAAAAATTCTACTTGTCTCATTCACTAACTTATGTCCAATCAATCTCCTCAATAAGCATCGGTAATTAATTTAACTACTTTATGACTAATCAATCATACCATCTGAAATGTCCCGTTCTTATTGATTAAAAACGTTCCATATTAATTGATTTCGTTGCGAGGTTTTGACCTCTATATGAGACGCTTTTCAAAGACTGCATTCATTTTAAAACAAACCATAACCTTTATTTCATCAATAAAGGTTTAAAAAGCTTTACGTAGATTATCAAATAATGATAATCTAAAATATCCTGTTTACACACGACCATTACATAATGGTTTACAATACAAATATGTTACAACAAAATAAGTTTCTTGAATGCAGTTTTTACACAATATCATACAAGCATGGACTCCAAATCTCGTCCTTATTTAAGTATGCGACAGCGGAAGCTCTTAATAATCACCTGAGAATAAACATGCTTAAAACGTCAACAAAAATGTTGGTGAGTTATAGGTTTAACCTATATATATCAAATCATAATAATAGACCACAAGATTTCATATTTCAATACACATCCCATACATAGAGATAAAAATCATTCATATGGTGAACACCTGGTAACCGACATTAACAAGATGCATATATAAGAATATCCCCATCATTCTGGGACACCTTTCGGATATGATATAAATTTCGAAGTACTAAAGCATCCGGTACTTTGGATGGGGTTTGTTAGGCCCAATAGATCTATCTTTAGGATTCACGTCAATTAGGGTATCTGTTCCCTAATTCTTAGATTACCAGACTTAATAAAAAGGGGCATATTCGATTTCGATAATTCAACCATAGAATGTAGTTTCACGTACTTGTGTCTATTTTATAAATCATTTATAGAACCTGCATGTATTCTCATCCCAAAAATATTAGATTTTAAAAGTGGGACTATAACTCACTTTCACAGATTTTTACTTCGTCGGGAAGTAAGACTTGGCCACTGGTTTATTCACGAACCTATAACAATATATACATATATATCAAAGTATGTTCAAAATATATTTACAACACTTTTAATATATTTTGAAGTTTTAAGTTTATTAAGTCAGTTGTCCTCGTTAGTAACCTACAACTAGTTGTCCACAGTTAGATGTACAGAAATAAATCGATAAATATTATCTTGAATCAATCCACGACCCAGTGTATACGTATCTCAGTATTGATCACAACTCAAACTATATATATTTTGAAATCAACCTCAACCCTGTATAGCTAACTCCAACATTCACATATAGAGTGTCTATGGTTGTTCCGAAATATATATAGATGTGTCGACATGATAGGTCGAAACATTGTATACGTGTCTATGGTATCTCAAGATTACATAATATACAATACAAGTTGATTAAGTTATGGTTGGAATAGATTTGTTACCAATTTTCACGTAGCTAAAATGAGAAAAATTATCCAATCTTGTTTTACCCATAACTTCTTCATTTTAAATCCGTTTTGAGTGAATCAAATTGCTATGGTTTCATATTGAACTCTATTTTATGAATATAAACAGAAAAAGTATAAGTTTATTGTCGGAAAAATATGTTACAAGTCGTTTTTGTAAAGGTAGTCATTTCAGTCGAAAGAACGACGTCTAGATGACCATTTTAGAAAACATACTTCCACTTTGAGTTTAACCATAATTTTTGGATATAGTTTCATGTTCATAATAAAAATCATTTTCTCAGAGTAACAACTTTTAAATCAAAGTTTATCATAGTTTTTAATTAACTAACCCAAAACAGCCCGCGGTGTTACTACGACGGCGTAAATCCGGTTTTACGGTGTTTTTCGTGTTTCCAGGTTTTAAATCATTAAGTTAGCATATCATATAGATATAGAACATGTGTTTAGTTGATTTTAAAAGTCAAGTTAGAAGGATTAACTTTTGTTTGCGAACAAGATTAGAATTAACTAAACTATGTTCTAGTGATTACAAGTTTAAACCTTCGAATAAGATAGCTTTATATGTATGAATCGAATGATGTTATGAACATCATTACTACCTTAAGTTCCTTGGATAAACCTACTGGAAAATAGAAAAATGGATCTAGCTTCAACGGATTCTTGGATGGCTAGAAGTTCTTGAAGCAGAATCATGACACGAAAACAAGTTCAAGTAAGATCATCACTTGAAATAAGATTGTTATAGTTATAGAAATTGAACCAAAGTTTGAATATGATTATTACCTTGTATTAGAATGATAACCTACTGTAAGAAACAAAGATTTCTTGAGGTTGGATGATCACCTTACAAGATTGGAAGTGAGCTAGCAAACTTGATAGTATTCTTGATTTTATGTAAATAGAACTTGTAGAATATATGAAGAACACTTAGAACTTGAAGATAGAACTTGAGAGAGATCAATTAGATGAAGAAAATTGAAGAATGAAAGTGTTTGTAGGTGTTTTTGGTCGTTGGTGTATGGATTAGATATAAAGGATATGTAATTTTGTTTTCATGTAAATAAGTCATGAATGATTACTCATATTTTTGTAATTTTATGTGATATTTAATGCTAGTTGCCAAATGATGATTCCCACATGTGTTAGGTGACTCACATGGGCTGCTAAGAGCTGATCATTGGAGTGTATATACCAATAGTACATACATCTAAAAGCTGTGTATTGTACGAGTACGAATACGGGTGCAAACGAGTAAAATTGTTGATGAAACTGAACGAGGATGTAATTGTAAGCATTTTTGTTAAGTAGAAGTATTTTGATAAGTGTATTAAAGTCTTTCAAAAGTGTATAAA
Organism: Rutidosis leptorrhynchoides; assembly: GCF_046630445.1. Lineage (NCBI taxonomy): Eukaryota > Viridiplantae > Streptophyta > Magnoliopsida > Asterales > Asteraceae > Rutidosis > Rutidosis leptorrhynchoides. The sequence goes on from NC_092333.1 coordinate 176,413,559, forward strand.
TACATATTAAAACACTACATGTATATACATTTTAACTGAGTCGTTAAGTCATCGTTAGTCGTTACATGTAAGTGTTGTTTTGAAACCTTTAGGTTAACGATCTTGTTAAATGTTGTTAACCCAATGTTTATAATATCAAATGAGATTTTAAATTATTATATTATCATGTTATTATCATGTATGAATATCTCTTAATATGATATATATACATTAAATGTCTTTACAACGATAATCGTTACATATATGTCTCGTTTAAAAATCATTAAGTTAGTAGTCTTGTTTTTACATATGTAGTTCATTGTTAATATACTTAATGATATGTTTACTTATCATAGTATCATGTTAACTATATATATATATCCATATATATGTCATCATATAGTTTTTACAAGTTTTAACGTTCGTGAATCACCGGTCAACTTGGGTGGTCAATTGTCTATATGAAACATATTTTAATTAATCAAGTCTTAACAAGTTTGATTGCTTAACATGTTGGAAACATTTAATCATGTAAATATCAATCTCAATTAATATATATAAACATGGAAATGTTCGGGTCACTACAGTACCTACCCGTTAAATAAATTTCGTCCCGAAATTTTAAGCTGTTGAAGGTGTTGACGAATCTTCTGGAAATAGATGCGGGTATTTCTTCTTCATCTGATTTTCACGCTCCCAGGTGAACTCGGGTCATCTACGAGCATTCCATCGAACCATAACAATTGGTATCTTGTTTTGCTTAAGTCTTTTAACCTCACGATCCATTATTTCGACGGGTTCTTCGATGAATTGAAGTTTTTCGTTGATTTGGATTTCATCTAACGGAATAGTGAGATCTTCTTTAGCAAAACATTTCTTCAAATTTGAGACGTGGAAAGTTTTATGTACAGCTGTGAGTTGTTGAGGTAACTCAAGTCGGTAAGCTACTGGTCCGACACGATCAATAATCTTGAATGGTCCAATATACCTTGGATTTAATTTCCCTCATTTACCAAATCGAACAACGCCTTTCCAAGGTGCAACTTTAAGCATGACCATCTCTCCAATTTCAAATTCTATATCTTTTCTTTTAATGTCAGCGTAGCTCTTTTGTCGACTTTGGGTGGTTTTCAACCGTTGTTGAATTTGGATGATCTTCTCGGTAGTTTCTTGTATAATCTCCGGACTCGTAATCTGTCTATCCCCCACTTCACTCCAACAAATCGAAGACCTGCACTTTCTACCATAAAGTGCTTCAAATGGCGCCATCTCAATGCTTGAATGGTAGCTGTTGTTGTAGGAAAATTATGCTAATGGTAGATGTCGATCCCAACTTTTTCCGAAATCAATAACACATGCTCGTAGCATGTCTTCAAGCGTTTGTATCGTACTTTCGCTCTGCCCATCAGTTTGTGGATGATAGGCAGTACTCATGTGTAGACGAGTTCCTAATGCTTGCTGTAATGTCTGCCAGAATCTTGAAATAAATCTGCCATCCCTATCAGAGATAATAGAGATTGGTATTCCATGTCTGGAGACGACTTCCTTCAAATACAGTCGTGCTAACTTCTCCATCTTGTCATCTTCTCTTATTGGCAGGAAGTGTGCTGATTTGGTGAGACGATCAACCATTACCCAAATAGTATCAAAACCACTTGCAGTCCTTGGCAATTTAGTGATGAATTCCATGGTAATGTTTTCCCATTTCCATTCCGGGATTTCGGGTTGTTGAAGTAGACCTGATGGTTTCTGATGCTCAGCTTTGACCTTAGAACACGTCAAACATTCTCCTACGTATTTAGCAACATCGACTTTCATACCCGGCCACCAAAAATGTTTCTTGAGATCCTTGTACATCTTCTCCGTTCCAGGATGTATTGAGTATCTGGTTTTATGAGCTTCTCTAAGTACCATTTCTCTCATATCTCCAAATTTTGGTACCCAAATCCTTTCAGCCCTATACCGGGTTCCGTCTTCCCGAATATTAAGATGCTTCTCCGATCCTTTGCGTATTTCATCCTTTAAATTTCCCTCTTTTAAAACTCCTTGTTGCGCCTCCTTTATTTGAGTAGTAAGGTTATTATGAATCATTATATTCATAGATTTTACTCGAATGGGTTCTCTGTCCTTCCTGCTCAAGGCATCGGCTACCACATTTGCCTTCCCCGGGTGGTAACGAATCTCAAAGTCGTAATCATTCAACAATTCAATCCACCTACGCTGCCTCATATTCAGTTGTTTCTGATTAAATATGTGTTGAAGACTTTTGTGGTCGGTATATATAATACTTTTGACCCCATATAAGTAGTGCCTCCAAGTCTTTAATGCAAAAACAACCGCGCCTAATTCCAAATCATGCGTCGTATAATTTTGTTCGTGAATCTTCAATTGTCTAGACGCATAAGCAATCACCTTCGTTCGTTGCATTAATACACAACCGAGACCTTGCTTTGATGCGTCACAATAAATCACAAAATCATCATTCCCTTCAGGCAATGACAATATAGGTGCCGTAGTTAGCTTTTTCTTCAATAACTGAAACGCTTTCTCTTGTTCATCATTCCATTCAAATTTCTTCCCTTTATGCGTTAATGCAGTCAAGGGTTTTGCTATTCTGGAAAAGTCTTGGATGAACCTTCTGTAGTAACCAGCTAGTCCTAAAAACTGGCGTATGTGTTTTGGAGTTTTCGGGGTTTTCCACTTTTCAACAGTTTCTATCTTTGCCGGATCCACCTTAATACCTTCTTTGTTCACTATGTGACCGAGGAATTAAACTTCTTCCAACCAAAATTGTACAATTCTTCCTTCCTCAATACTTCTAACACCTTTCTCAAATGTTCACCGTGTTCTTGGTCATTCTTTGAGTAAATAAGTATGTCATCAATGAAAACAATGACAAACTTGTCAAGGTATGGTCCACACAGCTGGTGCATTAGTTAAATCAAACGGCATGACCATAAACTCCTAATGACCGTAACGTGTTCTGAAAGCAGTCTTTGGAATATCATCTTCTTTCACCCGCATTTGATGATACCCGGAACGTAAGTCAATCTTTGAATAAACAGACGAGCCTTGTAGTTGATCAAATAAGTCGTCGATTCTCGGTAGTGGGTAGCGGTTCTTGATGGTAAGTTTGTTCAACTCTCGGTAGTCGATACACAACCTGAATGTACCATCTTTCTTCTTGACAAACAAAACAGGAGCTCCCCACGATGATGTGCTTGGTCGAATGAAACTACGCTCTAAAAGTTCTTGTAATTGGCTTTGTAGTTCTTTCATCTCACTGGGTGTGAGTCTGTAAGGAGCACGAGCTATTGGTGCAGCTCCCGGTACAAGATCTATTTGAAATTCAACGGATCGATGTGGGGGTAATCCCGGTAATTCTTTCGGAAATACATCGGGAAATTCTTTTGCAATGGGAACATCATTGATGCTCTTTTCTTCAGTTTGTACTTTCTCGACGTGTGCTAGAATAGCATAGCAACCTTTTCTTATTAGTTTTTGTGCCTTAAAATTACTAATAAGATGTAGCTTCGTGTTGCCCTTTTCTCCGTACACCATTAAGGGTTTTCCTTTTTCTCGTATAATGCGAATTGCATTTTTGTAACAAACGATCTCTGCTTTCACTTCTTTCAACCAGTCCATACCGATTATCACATCAAAACTCCCTAACTCTACTGGTATCAAATCAATCTTAAATGTTTCGCTAACCAGTTTAATTTCTCGATTCCGACATATATTATCTGCTGAAATTAATTTACCATTTGCTAATTCGAGTAAAAATTTACTATCCAAAGGCGTCAATGGACAACTTAATTTAGCACAAAAATCTCTACTCATATAGCTTCTATCCGCACCCGAATCAAATAAAACGTAAGCAGATTTATTGTCAATAAGAAACGTATCCGTAACAAGCTCCGGGTCTTCCTGTGCCTCTGCCGCATTAATATTGAAAACTCTTCCGCGGCCTTGTCCATTCGTGTTCTCCTGGTTCGGGCAATTTCTAATAATGTGGCCCGGTTTTCCACATTTATAACAAACTACATTGGCATAACTTGCTCCGACACTACTTGCTCCGCCATTACTCGTTCCGAAACCATTTGTTCCTTTCGTTCTATTAACCCCTGGTCCGTAGACCTCACACTTCGCCGCGCTATGAACATTTCTTTTACACTTGTTGCAAAATTTGGTGCAGAACCCCGAGTGATACTTTTCACACCTTTGGCATAGCTGCTTCTGATTGTTGTTGTTGTTGCAGTTATTATTGTTGTTGGGATGATTGTTGTAGTTGCTGTTGTTGTTGTTGTTGTTGTTGTTGTTGTTGTTGTTGTTGTTGGGCCGTTTGTTGTAGTTGCGATTGATGTTGCAATTGTTGGGATAATTGTTGCGATTATTGTTGTAATTGCTATTGTTGTTGTATTGGTGATTCTTATCACCATTTTCCTCCCACTTTCTTTTGACTTGCTTCACATTGGCCTCTTCAGCAGTCTGTTCTTTAATTCTTTCTTCAATCTGGTTCACTAGTTTGTGAGCCATTCTACATGCCTGTTGTATGGAGGCAGGCTCGTGTGAACTTATATCTTCTTGGATTCTTTCCGGTAATCCTTTCACAAACGCGTCGATCTTCTCTTCCTTATCTTCGAATGCTCCCGGACACAATAGGCACAATTCTGTGAATCGTCTTTCGTACGTTGTAATATCAAATCCTTGGGTTCGTAACCCTCTAAGTTCTGTCTTGAGCTTATTGACCTCGGTTCTGGGACGGTACTTCTCGTTCATCAAGTGCTTGAATGCTGACCACGGTAGTGCGTACGCATCGTCTTGTCCCACTTGCTCTAGATAGGTATTCCACCATGTTAACGCAGAACCTGTGAAGGTATGCGTAGCGTACTTCACTTTGTCCTCTTCAGTACAATTACTTATGGCAAACACCGATCCGACCTTCTCGGTCCATCGTTTCAATTCGATCGGTCCTTCGGTTCCATCAAATTCCAAAGGTTTGCAGGCAGTGAATTCTTTGTAGGTGCATCCTACACGATTTCCTGTACTGCTAGATCCAAGGTTATTGTTGGTATGTAGCGCAGCCTGTACTGCGGCTATGTTTGAAGCTAGAAAAGTACGGAATTCCTCTTCATTCATATTCACGGTGTGTCGAGTAGTCGGTGCCATTTCCTTCAAAATAGTCAAATGGAACAAGTTAATCATACAGAATATTAAGAGTAGTTAATAGTATTTCGTAGCATAATATGAACTCATTTATAAAAGCTTTTTCTTCATATTAGCGTTTTATAAGTTTAAATTCGGGTAGTACCTACCCGTTAAGTTCATACTTAGTAGCTAATATACAATTCAACTACTACAATTCTATATGAGAAACTGATTATAATAATATTTCGCGTTCAAACTTTTACACAATATTTTACAAACTTACAATACCGCCTATTTTACATATAGCATGAAATATAGCACACAATAAATTTGATACAAGATGGTTGTGAAGATAATTCTAGCTAGTACACAAGTCGTTCAGCAAAGTCAATAAAGACACGTAATTCATACGTCCAGAAACAAGTCATGCATTCTGGTTTTACTAGGATTACTTCCCATCCTTGGTCTTGTGGAACATAACCGTTATGGCCGTTGATAAGACAGCGTGTTGTAACGTCGTCAAAGGGACGAGGGTTACGTAATGTCCAACAGTCCCGTAACAATCTAAAAACCTCATTTATTACCCCAATTACCAACTCCGTCACTTGTGGGAACGTTTTGTTTAATAGTTGTAGCCCGATGTTCTTGTTCTCACTTTGGTGAGAAGCGAACATTACTAATCCGTAAGCATAACATGCTTCTTTATGTTGCATGTTAGCCGCTTTTTCTAAGTCACGAAGTCCAATATTCAGATATATTGAGTCAAAATAATTTCTTAACCCATTGCGTAAAATAGCATTTGGGTTCCCCGCAATATATGCGTCAAAGTAAACACATCGTAACTTATGGATTTCCCAATGTGATATCCCCCATCTTTCGAACGAAATCCTTTTATAAACCAAGGCATTCTTGGAACGTTCTTCGAATGTCTTACAAACTGATCTCGCCTTAAATAGTTGTGCCGAAGAATTCTGACCGACTCTAGACAAGATTTCATCAATCATGTCTCCGGGTAGGTCTCTTAAAATATTGGGTTGTCTATCCATTTTGTGTTTTTATACTGTAAAATAGACAAGAGTTAGATTCATAAAAAAAAATACTTATTAATACAAGCAATTTTTACATATATCATAAAGCATAAGCACACTATATTACATATATTACACCACACGAATACAACTATCTTATTCCGACTCGCTTGTTTCTTCTTCTTCTTCGGTTTTGGTTCGTTTTACCAAGTTTCTAGGGATATATGATGTTCCCCTAATACGAGCCATCGTTTTCCACATTGGTTTAGGAAAACCTGGTGGTTTAGAGGTTCCCGGGTCATTGTTACAACTTAAGGACTTCGGGGGTTGACGATACATATAAAGTTCATCGGGGTTGGAATTAGATTTCTCTATTTTTTATGCCCTTTCCCTTATTATTTTCTTTTGCCTTTTTAAATTCAGTTGGGGTAATTTCTATAACATCATCGGAATTCTCGTCGGAATCCGATTCATCGGAGAATTGGTAATGCTCCCAACATTTTGCTTCCTTGGCGGAAACACCATTGACCATAATTAACCTTGGTCGGTTGGTTGAGGATTTTCTTTTACTTAACCATTTTATTATTTCCCCCACCGGTTCTATTTCTTCATCCGGTTCCGATTCTTCTTCCGGTTCTGATTCTTCTTCCGGTTCCGACTCTTCTTCCGGTTCCTCTTCGGGAACTTGTGAATCAGTCCACGAATCATTCCAATTTACATTTGACTCTTCATTATTATTAGGTGAGTCAATGGGACTTGTTCTAGAGGTAGACATCTATCACATAATATCAAACGCGTTAAGAGATTAATATATTACATAATATTCACATGTTAAAAATATATAGTTTCCAACAAAATTTGTTAAGCAATCATTTTTCAAGTAAACACGGTCGAAGTCCAGACTCACTAATGCATCCTAACAAACTCGATAAGACACACTAATGCAAAATTCTGGTTCTCTAAGACCAACGCTCGGATACCAACTGAAATGTCCCGTTCTTATTGATTAAAAACGTTCCATATTAATTGATTTCGTTGCGAGGTTTTGACCTCTATATGAGACGTTTTTCAAAGACTGCATTCATTTTAAAATAAACCATAACCTTTATTTCATCAATAAAGGTTTAAAAAGCTTTACGTAGATTATCAAATAATGATAATCTAAAATATCCTGTTTACACACGACCATTACATAATGGTTTACAATACAAATATGTTACAACAAAATAAGTTTCTTGAATGCAGTTTTTACACAATATCATACAAGCATGAATTCCAAATCTCGTCCTTATTTAAGTATGCGACAGCGGAAGCTCTTAATAATCACCTGAGAATAAACATGCTTAAAACGTCAACAAAAATGTTGGTGAGTTATAGGTTTAACCTATATATATTAAATCATAATAATAGACCACAAGATTTCATATTTCAATACACATCCCATACATAGAGAAAAAAATCATTCATATGGTTAACACCTGGTAACCGACATTAACAAGATGCATATATAAGAATATCCCCATCATTCCGGGACACCCTTCGGATATGATATAAATTTCGAAGTACTAAAGCATCCGGTACTTTGGATGGGGTTTGTTAGGCCCAATAGATCTATCTTTAGGATTCGCGTCAATTAGGGTGTCTGTTCCCTAATTCTTAGATTACCAAACTTAATAAAAAGGGGCATATTCGATTTCGATAATTCAACCATAGAATGTAGTTTCACGTACTTGTGTCTATTTTGTAAATCATTTATAAAACCTGCATGTATTCTCATCCCAAAAATATTAGATTTTAAAAGTGGGACTATAACTCACTTTCACAGATTTTTACTTCGTCGGGAAGTAAGACTTGGCCACTGGTTGATTCACGAACCTATAACAATATATACATATATATCAAAGTATGTTCAAAATATATTTATAACACTTTTAATATATTTTGATGTTTTAAGTTTATTAAGTCAGCTGTCCTCGTTAGTAACCTACAACTAGTTGTCCACAGTTAGATGTACAGAAATAAATCGATAAATATTATCTTGAATCAATCTACGACCCAGTGTATATATATCTCAGTATTGATCACAACTCAAACTATATATATTTTGGAATCAACCTCAACCCTGTATAGCTAACTCCAACATTCACATATAGAGTGTCTATGGTTGTTCCGAAATATATATAGATGTGTCGACATGATAGGTCAAAACATTGTATACGTGTCTATGGTATCTCAAGATTACATAATATACAATACAAGTTGATTAAGTTATGGTTGGAATAGATTTGTTACCAATTTTCACGTAGCTAAAATGAGAAAAATTATCCAATCTTGTTTTACCCATAACTTCTTCATTTTAAATCCGTTTTGAGTGAATAAAATTGCTATGGTTTCATATTGAACTCTATTTTATGAATCTAAACAGAAAAAGTATAAGTTTATAGTTGGAAAAATATGTTACAAGTCATTTTTGTAAAGGTAGTCATTTCAGTCGAAAGAACGACGTCTAGATGACCATTTTAGAAAACATACTTCCATTTTGAGTTTAACCATAATTTTTGGATATAGTTTCATGTTCATAATAAAAATCATTTTCTCAGAGTAACAACTTTTAAATCAAAGTTTATCATAGTTTTTAATTAACTAACCCAAAACAGCCCGCGGTGTTACTACGACGGCGTAAATCCGGTTTTACGGTGTTTTTCGTGTTTCCAGGTTTTAAATCATTAAGTTAGCATATCATATAGATATAGAACATGTGTTTAGTTGATTTTAAAAGTCAAGTTAGAAGGATTAACTTTTGTTTGCGAACAAGTTTAGAATTAACTAAACTATGTTATAGTGATTACAAGTTTAAACCTTCGAATAAGATAGCTTTATATGTATGAATTGAATGATGTTATGAACATCATTACTACCTTAAGTTCCTTGGATAAACCTACTGGAAAAGAGAAAAATGGATCTAGCTTCAACGGATCCTTGGATGGCTCGAAGTTCTTGAAGCAGAATCATGACACGAAAACAAGTTTAAGTAAGATCATCACTTGAAATAAGATTGTTATAGTTATAGAAATTGAACCAAAGTTTGAATATGATTATTACCTTGTATTAGAATGATAACCTACTGTAAGAAATAAAGATTTCTTGAGGTTAGATGATCACCTTATAAGATTGGAAGTGAGCTAGCAAACTTGAAAGTATTCTTGATTTTATGTAACTAGAACTTGTAGAATATATGAAGAACACTTAGAACTTGAAGATAGAACTTGAGAGAGATCAATTATATGAAGAAAATTGAAGAATGAAAGTGTTTTTAGGTGTTTTTGGTCGTTGGTGTATGGATTAGATATAAAGGATATGTAATTTTGTTTTCATGTAAATAAGTCATGAATGATTACTCATATTTTTGTAATTTTATGAGATATTTCATGCTAGTTGCCAAATCATGGTTCCCACATGTGTTAGGTGACTCACATGGGCTGCTAAGAGCTGATCATTGGAGTGTATATACCAATAGTACATACATCTAAAAACTGTGTATTGTACGAGTACGAATACGGGTGCATACGAGTAGAATTGTTGATGAAACTGAACGAGGATGTAATTGTAAGAATTTTTGTTAAGTAGAAGTATTTTGATAAGTGTATTGAAGTCTTTCAAAATTGTATAAATACATATTAAAACACTACATGTATATACATTTTAACTGAGTCGTTAAGTCATCGTTAGTCGTTACATGTAAGTGTTGTTTTGAAACCTTTAGGTTAACGATCTTGTTAAATGTTGTTAACCCAATGTTTATAATATCAAATGAGATTTTAAATTATTATATTATCATGATATTATCATGTATGAATATCTCTTAATATGATATATATACATTAAATGTCTTTACAACGATAATCGTTACATATATGTCTCGTTTAAAAATCATTAAGTTAGTAGTCTTGTTTTTACATATGTAGTTCATTGTTAATATACTTAATGATATGTTTACTTATCATAGTATCATGTTAACTATATATATATCCATATATATGTCATCATATAGTTTTTACAAGTTTTAACGTTCGTGAATCACCGGTCAACTTGGGTGGTCAATTGTCTATATGAAACATATTTCAATTAATCAAGTCTTAACAAGTTTGATTGCTTAACATGTTGGAAACATTTAATCATGTAAATATCAATCTCAATTAATATATATATACATGGAAATGTTCGGGTCACTGCACCATCTGTCCAATCATGGTTATTAAAACACTGACTATCAATCATCCAAATATAATCTATCAACCAGATCATACATCCAACAAGCATAGGAAATATATGGTCAATATAGTTCACTACCGTCATAACAATCATACTCATGCCACTATCCAACAACTTCCTATCATCCAAAAGTCCACTATACAAACATACTCAACGCATCTCTATTCAAGTCGCGATTCTCAATCTCAAAAAGTCAACCTAAGGATCACCCTTTACCCCACATAACACACAAGGGTCGCAACCAAAACATAAGCCATAATGCAACAAATAAATCTCGCACTACTATCAAGATCTACCAATCTAACACACACATATATATATACATACAATCATATATATATATATATATATATATATATATATATATATATATATATATATATATATATATATATATATATATATATATATATATATATATATATATATATATATAAACAGTATGAGAATTTTTTAAACATACATGTATTCACATCATATTCAACATCTGCATCTGTAACCATCTGATAAGCTCTTGCTGTTTCTGTAGGTGGATTCTTTCTTTTCTGCCCTACTGGAGAACCAGAAGATCCACCTACTAATCCCGACTGCGCTCCTGGCCCCGCCCCAGAACCTGATCCTCTTACATACGGACACTGAGCTGACCTATGCCCCACTTGATGACATTTCCAACATACATCCTCTTGGAACGAACACATCCGAATCTCGTGCCCCACAATACCACATCTCAAACATCTTTTGGTTGAATCTGAACAAGGACCACTATGAAATGATCTACAACTATAACACCAAAAATTCTGACTTGATGTTGTCCCACTCAGTTCTGACCCACTTTTCTGTTTCAACTTAACAGACTTCTTTGACCTAGAGTCCGAATGACTCATCACCTAATCTTGTTGTGGTACCACATAACCTACCATTCTATTTCTTGCTGCTTTAACATCATCTTCTACCATCTTGGCCATAACAAATGCTTGTGATAGCGTCGTCGCTATCCTAACCATTGTTCTGTACTATGGTAAAATTATATTAACAAAATGCTGAATTCTGGACTGCTCATCTGGAACCCACTGTTGCACAAACCTTAATTTATCCATATACTGCTCAATCTCCTCATCTATCGTTATCTGATGAGTCATTTTCATTGCCAAAAATTCTGTCTTAATTCGATTGAGATCATAGGATGAACAATACTGTTCACAAACTTTACTATAAAATTGTTCCCATGTAATCATGTTCACTTGCTCTTTCGGTATACTAGAAATAACCGTATCCCACCAAACCATTGCCCTATTTTTCAACATACGATTAGCATAAATAACCTGTAATTCTGGTTCGCACTGACAAGCCTCAAAAACCTTTTCTATCTCTCTTAACCAGTTAAGGGTTACCGTTGGGTTAGAACTTCCTGAGTACTCTGGTGCATTACAATTCAGAAAATGTTTGAAGGTACATTTCTTCGATTGTTGAAACATCAGCATCTGATAAGGACCCCACATCTGATTTGGGAACTGTTGATTAAACTGAGGTGGCACCTGATACTGTTGAGGATACTGACACTGAGGTGGTAATCATTGCTGTTGTTGGAAAGCACTTCCAGTTTACTGATACATATTTGGTTGCACCGAATATCCATTAAACATTTGATTCGGTACACTACCACTTAGATTCACTATTACCTGACTTTGTTCTAATTCTCTTATTCGATCATTTGCTTCCTTTAACCGACTTTCCAAATCTAGAATTTGTTCCTGCAGATTATCGTCTGACACATACTCGTCTTCATCTGGGGCTCTGAATGTTCCGGGGGCTGACGAACCAGTTGCGTTTCCTATATTATTAGCCATATCTGCACTACCACAACAACTCACACAAACGCTTAGTGGAAAACATGTTAGTACCTATCAACTAATGCATGTAATCCCTACATTCACTTAACCCGTCCCCTCAGATATGTTTGACACAACACAAGGTTTGGGAACATGACATTCAACACAATGTACATGCGGCTAAACCTATGCTCTGATACTAAGTTGTAACACCCTGATATTTTTTTTTAAAGTCACAGCGGAAGACTTAATTTACATAAATACCCTTAGTTAATTACTCCATTACAAACCACCGGTGTTACATCAAACGACTAGTTACATATTTATAAAAGTTAAGACATCAGAGTTCGTCTTGTCAAACATTTCTTCAAACAACCACTTCTATCCCGAAACCCGCTAACACCCAAAACTGTAAGGGAGGAGGTGAGGGGGGTTAGCACAAGGCTAATTGAATGGAATCATCTAACAGATCTAGCATACAGTACCAACTTGTACAACTACAGCAGCTACAACAATCAATAACAGGTAACCAACAACTAACAACTAATCATCTGGCAACTAACAACTAGCAACTATCAACTGGCAACTGGCATCTAGCAACAAGCAACTATGCTCCAACTAGAGGATCGGCAGCTTGTACAGGCACACGACCACTAGCTGATCAGTCTAGCATCTACCGATAGTCTTTACTACTGAATCCCCAGTATCGTCATCCACACACAGGTGATGCGTCGTTCAGCACTATACTCAACAAACAGTAGCCAACTAGACCCAACCATGTGATGACCCGGAAATTTCCGACCAAATTTAAAACTTGATCTTTATATGTTTCCGATACGATAAGCAAAGTCTGTAATGTTGAGTCTCGAAAACTTTGGAACAGTTACATGAATGCATTTGCCCTTTTGACCATTCCCAATGATCCACGAACAATTGTGTGTAAATGATTATGTAAATATATATCTATATATATATAAATATAAATGAAAGTGTATATATAATAATTTGAATTATACTAATTTGAATTAATAAAATACACTTTAATCAATTGAAATTAAGAATGTAGAATGTGAAATAAAATAATCAAGTTAATATTAAAATGAATATATATAAATAAATATATAATTTATAACTAGTTGTAATATAAATATTAAATAAATGTTATCACATAATATAATGTTGGATATTATATTAAATGTAAATTACAAGTATAGTTGTTACATTATTACATCCAATATTAATAATATTATTAAAACTTATTATATGAAATTTGATACACTTAAGTTATTATAATTACTAATATTATTGTTATCATTGTTAACATCATTATTATTATTATGACCAGTAGTAAATTTACAATTATTATTTATTATGATTAATATTAGTGATATTATTAGATATAAATATTATATTGAACATTAAAAATAATTAAGATTATCATTAATAAAATTATTATTTTCATTGTTATAATTATTATTATAGTTTTTATTATTTATTATCAATGTTAGTATTATTATTATTATTATTATTATTATTATTATTATTATTATTATTATTATTATTATAATTATTGTTATTATTATTGATATTATCTTTTTTTAATATTAATATTTTTATTATATTGTTATTAGTATTCTTATCAAAATTAATAGTATTAATGGATTTTATTAATAAGTTGATATCAATTATTTATTTAATATAACACTAATGTAATACAGATATATTCCGTACATATAGCTATATATAGATAGAATCAGTATTATTATTTTTAGATTATTATTATTAATATATATTTATTAATTATTAAAATTAAAATTCTTTATATATTCAGAAAAAGGGATCGATATACAGTTCAAGTAACTATCATCCTTTTGATTTCTTGTCTTATAATGTTTGTACAGAATAAATGGCATCATATACAGCAAATTCGTTAATCATCTGTCTCTACTTTTCCTTTTAAATTTTGTTTGATTCCATAATTGAATTACTTGTATGTTTATATATTTTTTTCTTCTTCTTCATTGCGTGGTTAACAGCTGTAGACACACACACACACACACACACACACACACACACTGTTATATGAATTCATCTCTTTCTTATTCCTATACCTTCGATTTCTTCATTAGCTATATCAATTATAGCAGTAAGTATCCATTCCTATCTGTTCAAATTAATTTATTTTTTTCTTACAGTTCGTTACCCTGTATGGTCATTTTTAAATCAAAATATTGATTCCAAATAACTTATCAAAATATAGAAATGAAGACGTATTCTGAATGATATCATGAAGCTATCTGCACAATCACAGCCCCTAATTCAATGAATTGAATCCAAATTTGAGAGTCAAACTTTTCATATAAAAAGTCAAACAGAATGTTCTTGGCAAAAAGTCGAATTCATATCAATGTTTTAGGTTCAATTGAAGTTACAGAGAATTTCTAGGAGTAGCTTACAACTAATTTCATGTTGGAAGTTTTGTCTAAAACTTTATCAAAGTCAAATTTTTTTTTTCTTTCTTTGTTTTGAGCCTCGACGAACAGCAGTCAGATGGTTTTAAATTTTTCTTTGTGTTACTCTTGATACAAACACCCTGAAACGATTACTTATGTTTCACTTTCGAATTAGGAAGCAAGCCCATAAATAATTACTTGACTCTGGTCGAATTACCTGTGAAGAAGATGATGAAAAATAAGGAAATGTAATAAAGGAGTAAATACAATTGAGGTGTAATTAAATCAGAAAAATCGTGAGCAGAGGAGTGGTTAAATGTTGTGTCGGGTTTCGAGAGGTCTGGAGTTCGAGCCAAGCATGGGCTGTTCTGTTGTTTTTTTTTTTTTTGGAAAATTCATTCATGAGGTAGTTTTTATTTATTTACTTATTATTGATACTCATATTACTCATTAATTATTATTACTATTATTATTATTAATATGATTATTATTGTTATTGTTATTAACATCAGTATAATAATTATTATTGTTATTGATATTGATAATATAAGTAGTAATTATCACTTATTAGTATTATTAGTTATTAGTAATATTATTATCATTTTGTTATTATGTAACATCATTAAGTATTATTAATGTTATTATTAGTTTTATTGATATCAATATAAGTATTATTATGATTAGGATTAGGATTATTATTATTATTGTTATTATGAAAATAATACAAACTATTATTTTATGATTGATATTAGTATTAGTATCATTGTAAGATTTATTATTATTATTATTATTATTATTATTAATAAAAGTATTTTTATCAAGATTACCATTAATAATAAGATTGTTATAGTTAATATTATCAAGTATTAAGTAATTTTATTAATGATACTATTATTTCTATTATTATAATGAAAATAGTTATAATTTTAAGTGATAGGAACTATAGATATAGGTTACAAATTTATCACGAGGATTATACTGAACTTATTATTACTAACACTGTTATTATTATTATCCTTACATAATTAAAGTAAAGTATCATTATATTTAAAAATTATCAAAGTATCATTTTACTACAAGTATAAGCATTATTATTATCATTAGTAACCTAAGTATTATTATAAATATTACCATTATTATTATTAGTATTATTATTATTACTATCACTACTATTATTATTATTAGCATTACCATTATTCTTATTAGCATTAAAATGATTAATAAAATCATCATTATTATAACTAACATTAGGATATGATTATTAGAATAATTAATGTTATTATAATAACTACCTTTCCAAACAACTGATATATACAAAAAAATATTAAGACACATAACATAACAAAATCAATATTTTCATATACAAAGAATAATTGAGTCATATATATATATATATATATATATATATATATATATATATATATATATATATATATATATATATATATATATATATATATATATATATATATATATCATTATTATAAAAATAATACAACTAATAAATTATTATATATATAAATTTATTCGCTTACAATTATGTGTATTAATAAACATACAAATGATATAGGTTCGTGAATCCGAGGCCAACCCTGCATTGTTCAGTTTCGTCGTATGAATATTTTTACTGCAAAATATTGGATGTGAGTTTCATTTGCTCCCTTTTTAAATGCTTTTGCAATATATATTTTTGGGACTCAGAATACATGCGTTGCTTTTATAAACGTTTTACGAAATAGACACAAGTAATCGAAACTACATTCTATGGTTGAATCGTTATACCGGATATCACCTTTGTTGAACTTGATAACCTAAGAATTGGTGTTTATTATAATTGTCACCAATTGACGCGAATCCTGATAGATCTATGGGCCATTGACAAGTCCCAGTCAGAGAATTTGAACTGCTTTAGTACTTCAACTTTATTTTTTTGGGGATATTCTAGATGCATTTGTTAAGGTCGGTTACCAGGTGTTCAATCCATATAAATGAATTTTAATTCGCTTGTTACGCGTGGTGACAATATATGAAATCTTGTGGTCTATTAAAATGATGAAAATGAATGATTATGATAAACTAATGAACTCACCAACCTTTTGGTTGATACTTGAAAGCATGTTTATTCTCAGGTATAAAAGAAATCTTCCACTGTGCATTTGCTCATTTTAGAGATATTACTTGGAGTCATTTACGACATATTTCAAAAGACGTCGCATTCGAGTCATTGAGTTCATCAAGATTAATATAAAGTCATTCATAGTTTGGATATATTATGAAACAATATGCATATCTGTCAACTTCCGATGTAATGGAAGTTTGTCTTTTAAAAATGAATGCAATGTTTGTAAAATGTATCATATAGAGGTCAAATACCTCGTAATGTAATCATATGTTATTGTATTCATCCTTATGGATTAGGACGGGTCATCTCATGTGGTATCAGAGCGGTGGTCTTAGCGAACCAGGTCTTGCATTAATGTGACTAACTGATAGTTGTTTAGATGCATTAGTGGGTCTGGACTTCGACCGTGTCTGCATGTTAAAAGTTTTGCTTATTAGTTCGTGTCGAAAATTATTTGCTTATCATCTTTAAAGTCTAGACACGTCTTACTGCATTTATTGCATCGATAGTGTATAGACAAAATTCATATCTTAGCGTATCTGTTACTATAGACTTTGCCTGACAGCTCCCGTAGATTCCTCCGTAACTTATGGGATTTTAGTATTATATATGCATATGTAAATTATGTATTGCAGGATATTAATCTACATCCTATAATCTAATTCATATCGAAAATCCTCCATCTGATCGTACGAAATGGAACTCGCCACTAGTTCAAGTCCCTCGGATTCCGATATGAAGTCCCACTCGAGCTCCGAAAGCAGTGTGACCGGAATGGACCAACCAGTCAGCCATCATCTATTCTGGATGAATTGGGGCTGGGTTCGTAGCCTACTTAGTCATTGGAGACAAGAAGAAGGCGATCCCTTTCATCCACCATATTGTCCTCTTGGCGAAGAACCTGAAGCACTTACCGGCGAACCTATCCGAAACACCATTTTCAGTCTCATCTCCAGGGTATCTCGACACGATTATATTCTATCCACAATTTTAAACCTTATTCATCCGCTCGTTCCGACCGACAATCATCCCAGAGTAATAGAAGAAGTCAACGAGCTTCGCGCTCGAGTAGTGACTTTGAAAAATGTGATGCACAACTTGAAGGCATCACAGGCAACACCAAACGTACCAGCATCACCACCAGCAGCATAACCAATACCATCAACAACCACATTCGCATCGCAAATCTCAACTACACAATCTGTACCTCGAGCATCAACGTAGTACGCACCATAGATAACAAGAAGTACTAATAAAGAAAATCAACGATGAAGTATTGATTCATAACTTCATTGAAGAAATATTCTGCTAAGAATATGTGGTTTCTAAAAGTTTTAGAGATTACTTATTCTGGCTCAAACCGAAAAGCAAATGAGTTTAATATCATATTAACTCATTAAATCCATGATTACATCTGAAGAAAATATATATGTAAGTATATTTTCATAAAGAATGTAATTAAAAATTCTTTCGTACAAACTGCTAATGATGAAAATATTTTAACGGGTAGGTAATAGCCGAGGAATATTTAGATTTCACATTAATAAGTTACATTGTACATTATTCGAATATGATTCAACAGTCATTTACTATCATGCTTACAACCACCGATATACGTATTCGTTCACCGCATAATAACCATTTTCATCCGGTTTCATATTTTTTTTATTTTTTTTTTGAAAGGCAAGCTTGCATCAGCGTATCATTTATTTCAACGACACTCATCATTTGCACACACACGCGCGCTTTCGGGCAGGAAACCCGAACCACACTCTGAGGATCCGACCCTTAAACCATCCCGATGGGCAGGCGGGCCGAACCTTAGTCCCGGAGCGGGTCGGTAAAACCTTCCCTTTGGGCCACCTTCAAGGAATATATTTCAATTCCTAGAGCGGGTGACGAGGTTCGAACCCGAGACCTCTAGCCTTGCGAGTAAACAAGTGTAACCGCGGTACCACTGGACCGAAGATCCGTTGGTCATCCAGTTTCATATTTACATTTTGATTTATCAGAATCCAACAAGTGACATAATGAAGAAAACATTTGACAAAGTAAAATTTGTTAGAAACAAACAAATTAACTATGAGAAATTCTGTTAAGAATCCACGCTAACGAAATCCTAGCTAACTGTTCCTAGCTAACTGATTACATTTTATTCATCGCAATTTATTTATCGTAATTTATATTCTCGTAATTTAATTTATCGTCATTTAATTTCTATTATTTATTTTACGCACTTTAAATATCGGGACACGTATACAAGGTTTTGACATATCATATCAACGCATCTATATATATGATTTGGAATAACCATAGACACTCTATATGCTGTAATGATCGAGTTCACTATACAGGGTTGAGATTGATTCTTAAATAATATATATACTTTGAGTTGTGATCGAGTATGAGACATGTACACGGGTCACGATACGTATTAATTAATTCGAATATTATATATGAATTATTGAATTGCTAACTGTGGACTAGTAACTGTGGACTACCAACATTGGACAATTAAAATGAAGTAACTGTGGACTACCAACATTGGACAATTAAAATGAATTAAAATATTGATTATAACATATGAAACTAAACAATTCTTCAAGTCTGCCACTTAATTTCATCTTAAACCTCAATTGTATCTTGACGATTACAATCTGCGTACAAACCTTTCTTGATTCTTGAAAACACCTCAATTCAGATAATGAACCAACCACACTTCATCTATAGAAGAAGAGATTGATGCATATAGTTATGCACCTGAAAAACTCTCGGAACCCGAGTAAACATTTGACACGTATCTGTGCTAATTTCTTTAGCGTTACTATTACCGAAAATAACTTTTCAACTCCTGTTCGAGATAGCCAGTTTTGTCACAGCTCCATCAAATCAACTTCGACCTTCATTCGGATTAGCCTTATTATAACTTTGATATATAAGTTTACCTTTTGTTATCGTTGCCAAGGAACCGTTTATATCCCACCACATTAGCAGTGAACTTACCAGCAACTTCATTACTCATTGGCTTAAGTCTCTCCGAAGAACCATTATAATTGTTCGTTAAAAAAAAAACCTATTCATATACTCATCCACATCTTGTAACGAGAATTTCCATACCAATTATTGAGAATCAACAATTAGTACTTCGAATCTCGCAGCGTTTCTACATCAACAGTTATAGGTATACATATATCATTTACCTCTTAGAATTATGATCTTCTATTCTAAAATTCTGAAAAGCACCCAGCCTATGAATCAGTACTCTGAATGTTGAATGAAGCAGGAAAAACTGTAAACGACTTTAACAGTCGAAAGTTTGATGATAAAGAATAATATGTTGGCAAATCTCAGAAAAGTTAGAACTGGAAAATGGATTGAGCGAACCATGAAGGAGACTGAGGAAAAATACACGAGCCAAACCCTATATTCAAAGAATTTAGATGATTCTGCATTCGATGAAATCTTTAGAAAATATCTTGCTCCGTACTCATGTTAAATCTTGTGGAAAAACCTTTATTCATCAACCTTCGATCTTAGAAATTCCAAAATATCATCATAAATATCTTCGATAATTCTGAGGATATTTTCATAAATATTCTTGTCCGAAATTATTTATCTCTTCGTGCTATCTATATTACATCATAAAGGAAACTGTTTAGTTTCTATATTCTGTAAACTTTCGAGTTTAAAATATGAATGTTTTTGAAGTAGTGTTGGGAACTGAAGCATGAGTTAGTATAATATAATGACACTTGATCAATGTGATTATATTACAGTAAGTCATGCTGAGTTTCTAATGAAACGTGATGATTCACAGACCATAACGTCATCTTGTGTCATGTTACACGACTCTTACATTCTATCTAATATCTAAACATATCAAGAACATATTTTCTGGATAGTTCTATCTTTTCTCATAAATTCTGGTAATTTGACAAATCAAGATCGTGCCATTACGATTTCCTTCATAAAACATTAACCATGTTCATTCAAAACTCCATACCCACGAATTATGGACCATTACTTGAGGTACTTAATGGATAGAAGAGAAAACAGAGCATAAAGCTTCGAAGTGTAAATGGGGGTATAAATCGCAGCAAATAAGAGAAAGCATTAACTGTGGATGATAATGATTATAGGAGACAGAAGCAGGGGCTTCGAAATATAAGGGAAGATATAAAACCCAATAACAATACGGAAATTACAAACTGTGTATATCAATGTTTATCGCAACATAAAGACACGGGAGAATTAAAAACACTATAACCCCAAGGGCGAAGTAGAAGAACACAGATTCCTCCGGTGGAAGTTGGAAAAGGAGAATGATTGTTGCGATAGTAAGGATAAGGAAAATGGTTAGAACTGGATTAAGCATTTTCACAATCTTTTGAATTTGGGAAATTGAGTATAGGAGTGATAAAAGTAATGGAACGGAAGAAGTTAAATTATAGTGAAATATCTGATAAAGAGATCAAGGCAGATAATCGCATATAATTAAAGGGATTTTATTCACCAAAGAATCAAATCTTTCAGGTCTCAACGATTTTCTCTAAATCCATTGAATTCCGGAAATCAACCATATCTACGTCAAAAGATTTGACGAAACACTATTTACTCATCTCACTCTTTTGTGATAACTTCACTCGTACGCTTCGAATAATCGAGTTGTTTTATTCAAATCATCTGATGGTGATAAAACTTTAATTATTGACTCATATTCGTCATGAAAACATTTTTATTGTAAGCCATGACGACCACACTCAAATTCCGGGACGAAATTTCTTTAACGGGTAGGTACTGTGACGACCCGGAAATTTCCGACCAAATTTAAAACTTGATCTTTATATGTTTCCGATACGATAAGCAAAGTCTGTAATGTTGAGTCTCGAAAATTTTGGAACAGTTACATGAATGCATTTGCCCTTTTGACCATTCCCGACGATTCACGAACAATTGTGTGTAAATGATTATGTAAATATATATCTATATATATACATAAAAATAAATGAAAGCATATATATAATAATTTGAATTATACTGATTTGAATTAATAAAATACACTTTAATCAATTGAAATTAAGAATGTAGAATGTTAAATAAAATAATTAAGTTAATTTTAAAATGAATATATATATATATATATATATATAAATATATAATTTATAACTAGTTGTAATATAAATATTAAATAAATGTTATCACATAATATAATGTTGGATATTATATTAAATGTAAATTACAAGTATAGTTGTTACATTATTACATCCAATATTAATAATATTATTAAAACTTATTATATGAAATTTGATACACTTGAGTTATTATAATTACTAATATTATTGTTATCATTGTTAACATCATTATTATTATAACTAGTAGTAAATTTATGATAATGCTAAAAACAAACATATATTTCATAGCATTATCCCTCAAGAAAGACAAGCTTTTAGTTGCAATTGTTCTATTTACAAGTGATATTCGTTTAAATATTAAAAGGTGAAGACAAAAGACAGATTCGACGATTTGAAGACGCAAACGACCAAAAAGCTAAAAAGTACAAAGTACAATCAAAGTGGTTCAAATTATTGATGAGAAACATCTAAAAGTTACAAGAGTACGAGCTGCAAAATGCAAAGTACAAGATATTAAATAGTACGAAAGGACGTTTGAAAATCCAGAACCGGGACCAGAGTCAACTCTCAATGCGTGACGTAACGAAGCTAAAATAATAAGTCAACTATACACATGAATATAATATAATATATAAATAATTCTTAAAATATATATATATATATATATATATATATATATATATATATATATATATATTATATAATAAAAATCGTCGGCAAACTAAAAAACAAAGTATTGTGAGCTGGCCAGAGGGGCCATGCGATCGCATGGCTTCTGTCTATATCCCCATGCAATCGCATGGTGAACAGGAACTCGAATTTAGCCTATAAAAAGTCGGGTTCTGATCGAGCAAAAACACATCTTTTTCTAATCTCTCTCTCAAGATATATATATATATATATATATATATATATATATTTTTTATAATTTTAATTTTAATTTTAATTTAAGATTAATAATAATAAGGTTATGGTAGCGATTGTTATAAGTTTGTAAGTCGAAATTCTGTCCGTGTAACGCTACGCTATTATTAATCATTGTAAGTTATGTTCAACCTTTTTAAATTAATGTCTCGTAGCTAAGTTATTATTATGCTTATTTAAATCGAAGTAATCATGACGTTAGACTAAATATTAAAGACGGGGTTATTGGGCTTTGTACCATAATTGGGGTTTGGACAAAAAACCGAAACTTGTGGAAATTGGACTATGGGCTATTAATGGGCTTTATATTTGTTTAACTGAATGATAGTTCGTTAATTTAATATAAAGATTTACAATTGGACGTAATTATAAATAACCACATACACTCTTGGGCGGGATATTTATAAGTACTAATAATCGTTCATTTGACCGGACACGGGAATGGATTAATAGTCAATGGACTCATTAAAACAGGGGTGGATTACATACAAGGACACTTGGTGTAATTGATAATAAAGTATTAAAACCTTATTACAGTTTAAGCCCCCCAATTAGTTGGAATATTTGACTTCGGATATAAGGATAATTTGACGAGGACACTCGCACTTTATATTTATGACTGATGGACTGTTATGGACAAAAATCAAATGGACATATTGAATAATCCAGGACAAAGGACAATTAACCCATGGTAATAAACTAAAATCAACACGTCAAACATCATGATTACGGAAGTTTAAATAAGCATAATTTCTTTATTTTATATCTCATCGCAATTTTATTTATCGTCATTTTATTATCGCACTTTAAATTATCGCACTTTAATTTATCGCACTTTAATTATTGTCATTTACTTTACGCTTTAAATTAAGTTATATTTATTTTTTAATATTTTACATTAGGTTTTAACTGCGACTTAAGACATAAATTCGACAAACCGGTCATTAAACGGTAAAAACCCCATTTTATAATAATAATACTACTTATATTTATATATATATATTTATATACAAATTTAGTTTTAAAAATATAGCGTTAAACTTGGCTAGTTCCCTATGGACGAACCAGACTTACTAAAAACTACACTACTGTACGATTAGGTACACTGCCTATAAGTGTTGTAGCAAGGTTTAGGTATATCCCATTCTATAAATAAATAAATAACTTGTGTAAAATTGTATCGTATTTAATAGTATTTCGCAATAAAAATATAACTATTTCGTACCCCTCTGCTTTAACATCAAGTATTTTTGGCGCCGCTGCCGGGGACTCTCTTAAACGCCGAAGCGAAACGCTATTTTAAAAAAAAAAAAATTAAGTTTTAATTTATTGTCCTAAAAATACGTTTTAAATATTAAAAATAAAAATTTAAAACAACGAAAATATATATTTTATAAAGTATAAAAGTATTTTTTTTAGATCTTAAAAATATAAGTGTATTTAAATTACTTATTTTAAATTTTGTAAAATTATAAAGTAAAAAAAATTAAAAGTAAAAAAATAAAAAAATAAAAAAATACGATTGAACCTCCAATTTTTGGCCTGCAATTGAACTGAACCTGAAGCTCATGCGATCGCATGAGCCCAGGCCTTAAGATCCATGCGACCGCATAGTCCCTTCTGACACGCCAGGTTTGACCTGGTACTGTATTAATTACGGAGTATTAATAATTATTATTATTAGTAACCTTAAATAGGGTTTAATTATTTAATTAGTTTTTAATATTAGTTTTAGTTTTATTATTTAATTTGTAATATTAAGTTTTAATTAGTTTTATTAGTTTTAAAATTAATACTTTTATAAAATAATAATATAAAAATAATATTTTCATAAAAATTGTATTTTTATAACTTTAAGTTTTATTTTTATATTTTCATATCTTTTTAATCGTTTAAATTTTATATTTATCGATCGTAATTAACTTTAAGACTAGTATTTTGCCGTAGTTAATTTTTATTTCTAGATTTTTTTAGGCTTTGCCGTAAAATCCCTTAAGTGCTTTTTCTTTAGACTAAGATTTAGGTACTTTAGAATTTTGCGACGCCATTTTAAGATTTTAGTACTTTTTAAGTTATTGTCGTTTTGGATATAGAATTCCTTTTAAGCTTTAATACCTTTAGACGCAACTTTTAATTCTTAGTTTTTAGACTTTTAAGTTTTGACGCGCTACGTTCTTTTTATTATTTTTCGACCATTTATTTTTTGACGTTTTTCGACGCGCTCTTTTTCTTTCTTGTTTCTCGACGCTCTAGTTTTTAGGACATATAATTTTCTATTTCTTCTCTAAAATTTCAAAACGAAAAAATTATTTTAAGCGGTTAAATTGATAGACATCCAAAATTTTCTGGTTCATAGTTATAGTTGGATTTGTTAGTGGCGAGTTGTGGGCTTCCGATTTAAAGGGTCCTGGCTACCTGCTGCATCTATTGGCTATTCGAAATGTGGGAAAAATTAGAAAAGTCTATTAATTTGATAACTTATATAATTTTTATTTTTATAACTAATAGGATATTCTGTGAATGCACCGAGCAAAACGTTCACCACCTTTCATATGTTCACCACCTGTAACTCGATCAAGACATCTAGCCAATATTGTCGCCGTTGATTTTTCTTTAGAATCGTCATCAAGTCGACCAAGTACTCCAATTCAAATTTCCGATAATCCATTTTTTGAACCCGACCTCACAATTGAGAATCCGGAGGATATTCATGGACAATTCAGAGATCCTGAACCACTAATCATTCCTCCTGAACCACAAATCACTCATCCAGAGATTGTCGAGGAAAAAACCATTAAATCAGAATCTTCTAGTGATTCAGATTCAAAAAATTCAATCATGGAAAATATGGAACCTCTAAGTATGGAAGACCGAATGAGAGCTAAACGCACTGGCCAAGGTCATGCAATTACTCAACCAGACATTGATGCGCCAGATTATAAAATCAAAGGACAAATCCTACACATGGTAACTAATCAATGCCAATTTAGTGGTGCGCCGAAGGAAGATTAAAATGAACATCTTCGAACCTTTAATAGGATCTGTACTCTATTTAAAATCCGAGAAGTGGAGGATGAATAGATATATCTCATGTTATTTCCTTGGACTTTAAAGGGAGAAGCCAAAGATTGGTTAGAATCGTTACCTGAAGGGGCGATTGATACATGGGATGTCTTAGTTGAAAATTTTCTTAAACAATTTTTTCCGGCATCTAAAGCCGTGAGACTTCAAGGAGAAATTGTTACGTTCACACAAAAGCCAAATGAAACTCTATATGAGGCGTGGACAAGATTTGGAAAGTTGTTGAGAGGATGTCCGCAACATGGTTTAGACACTTATCAAATAGTACAAATATTCTATCAAGGATGCGACATCACTACAAGAAAAGACATCGATATAGCAGCTGGTGGTTCCATTATGAAGAAAACCACAACTGAAGCTTACAAAATTATTGATAACACTGCTTCCCACTCACATGAGTGGCATCAAGAAAAAGATATCGTTAGATCATCTAAAGCGGCTAGAGCCGATTCTAGCCATGACTTTGATTCCATTTCTGCAAAGATAGATGCTGTCGAGAGATGAATGGAAAAGATGACGAAAGATATTCACTCTATACGAATTAGTTGTGAGCAGTGTGGAGGATCACATTTGACAAAAGATTGTCTCAGTATTTAACAAACAATGGAACAAAGAGAGAATGTTTCATACATAAACCAAAGGCCTGGAAATATTTATCAGAATAATTATCAACCGCCAAGACCAAACTATAATCAAAATCAGAATTATAACCGAAATGTTCCATACAACAACCAACAAGGTCCTAGCAATCAATAAATATCTAATAATACTTGCAATCAGCAAAGACCTATTTTTCAAAACAAACCACCATAAACCGATGATAAAAAGCTAAATTTAGAAGATATGATGTCGAAGCTAGTTGAATCTCAAACGCAATTTTTCACATCTCAGAAATAAACGAATGAACAAAATGCTCAAGCATTTAGAAATCAACAAGCTTCAATTTAAAATCCGGAATAAGAAGTAAGTAACCTAGCAAGGTTGATAGGTGAAAGAAAACCAGGGAGTCTACCTAGTGATACAAATGCTAACCCCCAGAATGAAACAGCTAAAGCCATTACCACAAGAAGTGGTATTACACTTAAATCACCTGAAATGCCTGTAAATTCTGATGACTCTATTCCTACTACACAAGAACCACAACCTGAGCAAGATAAGTGATGTGCGTAGAGGTGTATACGAAATAGTTATATTTTTATTCCAAAATACTATTAAATACGATACAATTTTACACAAGTTATTTATTTATTTATAGAGTGGATATACCTAAACCTTGCTACAACACTTATAGGCAGTGTACCTAATCGTACAGTAGTGTAGTTTTTAGTAAGTCCGGTTCGTTTCACAGGGAGCTAGACAAGTTTAACGCTATATTTTTGAAACTATATTTGTATATATATATATATATATATATATATATATATATATATATATAAGTAATATTATTATTATAAAAGGAGGTTTTTACCGTTTAATGACCGGTTTGTCGATTTTAAAACTTTAGTTGCAGTTAAAACCTAATGTAAAATAACAAAAATAACTTAATTTAAAGCGTAAAGTAAATGACGATAATTAAAATGTGATAAATTAAAGTGCGATAAATAAAATGACAGTAAATAAAATTGTGATAATTAAAAAGTACGATAATTAAAAGTGCGATAAATAAAATGACAGTAAATAAAAAGGCGATAAAATATGAAATAAAGGAATTATGCTTATTTAAACTTCCGTAATCATGATGTTTGACGTGTTGATTTTAATTTATTACCATGGGTTAATTGTCCTTCGTCCTGGATTATTCGATATGTCCATACGGTTTTGTCCATAATAGTCCATCAGTCATAAATATAAAGTGCGAGAGTCTTCGTCAAATTATCCTTATACCCGAAGTCAAATATTCCAACTAATTGGGGATTCGAATTGTAACAAGGTCTTAATACTTTGTTTAATGAATACACCAGGTTATCGACTGAGTGTAATCCAAGGTTTTATTACTTTGTTAACAATTACACCAATTACCCTTGTATGTAATTCACCCCTGTTTCAATAAGTCTATTGATTATTAATCCATCCCCGTGTCCGGTTAAATGAATAATTATTGGTATTTATAGATATCCCGCCCACCGTACCCAGTCAAGCGTATGTGGTTATATATAAATACGTCAAATTATAAGTCTATATATTAAATTAATGAGGTATCATTTAGTTAATATAAAGCCCATTAATAGCCCATAGTCTAATTTCCACAAGTGTCGTTCTTTTGTCCAAACCCCAATTATGGTACAAAGCCCAATAACCTCGTCTTTAATATTTAGCCCAACATCACGATTACTTCGGTTTAAATAAGCATATTAATAACTTAGCTACGAGACATTAATTTAAAAAGGTTGAACATAACTTACAATGATTAATAATAGCGTAGCGTTACACGGACAGAATTTAGACTTATACACTTACAACATTCGCTAACATACCCTTATTATTATTAATCTTAAATTAAAATTAAAGTTATATATATATATATATATATATATATATATATATATATATATATATATATATATATATATATATATATATATATATATATATATATATGTGAGAGAGAGAGATTGAATTAGGATATAAAATTCGTCGACCAAACTTTGCAATTTATAGGACCTGAGCTGATACAGTATGCCATGCGACTGCATGACATTTACACTGCCTGGCCATGCGATCGCATGGCCACTTTTTCCTGGTCACAAAGCTTCCAAAACGTGGGCTGCTGCATATTTATTTAATATTTATAATATAATATATATAATTATATATAATTAATTATATATTATAATATATTCTTGTACTCCGTTGACTTGTAATTTTAGCTCCGTTGCGTCGCGCGTTGAGAGTTGACTCTGGTCCCGGTTCCGGATTTTCGAACGTCCTTGCGTACAATTTAATATCTTGTACTTTGCATTTTGCGACTCGTAATCTTGTAATTTTTAGACGTTTCTCATCAATAATTTGAACCTCTTGGATTGTACTTTGTACTTTTGAGCTTTTTGGTCGTTTGCGTCTTCAAATCGTCAAATCTGTCTTTTGTCTTCACCTTTTTATTATTTAAACGAATATCACTTGTAAATAGAACAATTGCAACTAAAAGCTTATCTTTCTTTAGGGATAATGCTATGAAATATATGTTCATTTTTAGCATTATCAAATATTCCCACACTTGAGCGTTGCTTGTCCTCAAGCAATATAGTCTTGAAATAAAAATACTAGAATCACTTCTTTATTTTTCACACTTTTTACATCAGTGATTTCTATACGGCGGTATGAACAATGGTAGTAACGATGTGGTTTACAGTCCCACATGACTATGGAAATTTAGATCCTTTAGGAAATTGGATCTTTATGAAAACATTTGATCTTTTTGAAACTTCAATCTAGCTTTTACCCTAGATAAGTTTTCCAGAATAACCCTTCACCGGTGTTTGAAAATTATTTTTGTGGGTTTTGTGGGTTTCAGATTTGAAAATTTTAGCTCAAAACTTATGGTTTTGTGTCACCCACTTGCTAACCTTATATTGGGAAAGCAACACGTCCAGTATACTTGCTCCGTATATTACCTTTCGGTAAACTACCGTCCGATTGTAAAGGAAAGCGTCGAACAAGTAACTGTTAAGGCAATGTCCCGTGACATGCTTTTGATTATGGTCTATAACGTGTCGGATTCAATTACTATCCTTTGTAGGAGCAATAGTAAAGATCACCCTATAGTTTTTCGGTCTGGCACAAGGTCCTGTCTTTGACCATGCTATGCAACCATCGTTCTTACGGTTGACACCCGATTTGGTTAAGGTGACCTAATGAATTCCAGGTGAATTCCTAGGATTTTACGTTCAATGGTAATGAACGCATTGAAAATGGGTTTTCAGAAAACAAATCGGTTTGTAATTTTGATCAAAATATTTTCTCGTTCAAGCTCGAGTTTAGATATCATCGAATTTCATGAGTTTGTAATTCTCAATCTTTAAGGTCAATCTCAAGGATTGAGTAATATCATGCTTAAAAGCTGATTTTTGATCTTTAAGGAGATTATCCTTTCTGGGGATCTGATTCATTAGTCTTATAAGCTAATTTGCACGGTGCCCCCCATTGTACGAGACATATCCTCTCATGGTTAGGATAAGTCTGACCACTTGGCGACCCTGTTTGATGCTGAGGTCCGTGGATTTCCAGCTGATTTTCGAGAAAACTTTTCAAGGTTTTTCGTAGACTCTACAACTGGTCTGGACGACAACTTCCTAACCTAAATCAAGAAGCGCGTTTATTTTTCTCTCGGAAGACTTTACTTCCTTTTAAATTTCATTTATATTACAATAAACTGGGTAAAACTGATTAAAATTGTCTAAAACAAAAGTATCTTCAATTATTTGTACAAAAATATGTGACATATGTTCTAAATAACTTGGTAAATTTTTTCCACACTTGGCTTTTATTTTCCTTTCTTTGCCTTTTTATTTTCCTCTATTCCATTTTAAATGAATTCTAACATTTTGGGTTGTTTCTCAATTTATGTCCTTTCTGAGGTAACAATAATTTCGGTGTTAACACATTGTTTTATCGTTCATAAATTTGTATAAACATGATTTTGAGTTCATTTAATTGAAAATTTTGAAAATTTTTACTAGAATTGGGTAGTCAGTATATAAGACTAGGGCTGTTCTTTATTATCAGAGAGCACTAGATTCTAATACAACTACTGTGTTACTAGTATTTTTAATGGTATCCAAGTGTTTAAATTTAAAATTTTAAAAATCTGAAAGAATTTAACCCCTTCCCACACTTAAGATCTTGCAATGCCCTCATTTGCAAGAAATCAGTAACAATTTAAATTATTGAGGGTGATTAGCGTAGAAAAATGATTAAATTTTACCAAAGTTTTCAAACATATTGGCGTTTGTTTGTTGAATGATAAATGGTGCACATCATTTGTTCATTTCGTCTTGTTGTTACATCACATTTTTTTTTCTTCGTTTTGTCGTCAATATTAGTAGCTTTTGCTGAACTTAATGCCATTCTTTGAAAGTTCGCTGTTTTACCCTGTTGTGTACAATTGACAATATACATACATACAAATAATAACATGCATGGTAATTTGAAATGGGACTTAACATCCCACTTTCAAATCAAATATGAAATATTAGTACAACATAATAAAAATGTTAAAACTTACATAAAAGTATCACAATAATATATGTTTAAACATAAATAAATAAAAATAATAAAAAGATAAAAATCATAGAAATCACTAACGGAACTATATCAATCTGGATAGGGGTTCCAGTTCATGTCATCGGGCGAGTTCCACGGTTGGTTATAGGTGTACTGATAGGCCTGCTCTTTAATACCATTGCACCCTGATAGACCTTCAATCCTAAAGTATCAACCTGTTCCCTACACACCATCAGTGGACCCCCTTAATCCCTATCTACACCCAAATACTCTCCAATGAGAGTAACAAAAATACCTCCTCCTATTATTCCCCCGTCCTGTATTCCCGCCACCATTTTGGACAGATAAAAACCAACACAATATGGGATATTAACAAAGCTTCTAGGGTTTCGAATACACTTAAGGTAAAATAAATCGTGTAAGGTCATCTTCTCCTTGTTTTTACCTCTTTGTGTAATCGAATTAGCTAAAAATATATGTATAATACAAAGCTCTGCTTTGTTAATATCTAAATAGGAGTGTCTTCCTCCCAGCGTAAAAACAGTATAATTTGACATACGCCTCCAGACGGCGTCCGCGTCAAAATTCCTATCTACCCTTTCACCATGATAAATCAAATTTATACAATCAGGTAGTAGTAATTCACTAGGAGTGTAAATCTGTAAAGCCCTGGCCATGTCCAGCATGGACATCCTGTATATCCTACGGCGAAGTAAAAATCTAAGAAAACTTCTATCATCTAACCAAACTACATCTGTATCTAACGCTATAATACTCATAAGCTCAACGCACCACTCTTTATATACAGGCCTACGAATGATGAATAAACGTTCCCAATCGAGAAAAGAAGAGTTCTCATACCTTTGGATCAGATGCTGCCTAACTGAGTTAACTAGTTGGACCCTTTCCAAAGGCTCCCAATCGATTACCCTCGGTACTTCTACATTTTTCGTTACCAGTTTAAATTTGTTACTTTGGTACGTCGGGTAATCTCTCCAACTTCGATCAAATCTCAAATTAGGATGCAACTGTTCTTCATGAATCGTTGGGTGTTCTATTATCGGATGAATCGAAAATTGTACGTAGGCATTAACATATTCTTGTTGCAGATCATAGTATGGTACGTGTTGATCAGGTTGTTGTTGTGGTTCCTGTGGTTGTTCTTGTTCAGGTTCTGGTTCATATTGTGGCTCATATTCCATTTCTGGCTGTGGTTCCAGAGCAGGTTGCCTAGATGATGATGATGCACCATCAGTATTGGTATTTCTCTGCAAAACACATTAAACACAAAATTTGTGCATCCAAATATGCATTAGTGTTAGCAAAATAACAAATTAAAACAACTACAATAACATGTTCAATCAAAATTAAACTTGTACACATTTTCACAATTTTAACAATTCTACACTTTTTTAAATAAGCATATATGAAAATGTTTACAAAGTTCATAAGCATTCAACTCAAATAACATGTTAAAATAATCATTACTAGCAATTAAACAATTTTTAAATGGCATTTATATCAAATTAATCAAGTTCATGAATTTTAGACTTAAAAAGTCCACTTTAATTCTCAAAAATTATGTTTAGGATCAAAGTTTGGATCATTTAGCTACCTAAACATGTTACACTACTTAATTTAGCAATAACTCATGACAAAAATCAGCCATAACCTATTTATATCAAAAAGCCCCAAATTGCTCAAGAACACAAACCCTAGATTTCTAAATTTTTTGAAGTTTTTAGCTTCAAATCATGTTAAATAGCATCAATCTAGGTTATACATGCATAATATACTAACAATTTAACT
This sequence comes from Rutidosis leptorrhynchoides, assembly GCF_046630445.1. Lineage (NCBI taxonomy): Eukaryota > Viridiplantae > Streptophyta > Magnoliopsida > Asterales > Asteraceae > Rutidosis > Rutidosis leptorrhynchoides. Next base: position 176,446,556 of record NC_092333.1, read on the forward strand.
CTAATTACACTAAAAATCAACGAAATTAAATTAGGTAAAAATTAGCTCAAGAACACTGAAACTGAAAATTTAAAGAGTTTAGGGGTAAAATTTTTACCTTTCTTGAAAAACTTCTTAACAAATTCATGATTAAAGCGGATTATAGCAAGAAATTTGGTGAATTTTGGTGAAAAATGGCGAATTTTTGAGAGTGTTTGGGAGTATTTTCGGTTATGTGTGTGTGTATTATGTTGAAGACAGACAGCTCGCTGGCTTTTGTTCCTGACCAGATTTCTGGCCTCATTCGATTGCATGAGGTTACAGGGTAAATCTCATGCGATCGCATGAGGTCCCAGATTTTTTTTTTATTTATAGAAACCTTATACTTTTAAAACAAATAATTAATTAAAAATTAAAATTTTTGTTTCTTTTTAGGATGAGGACGTTTCGGATCGTTGTCCTAGTCCGTCTCTCGACAAAATTTTAAAATTTGTCACTTTTTAAGCATTGTTTTAAAAGTAAAGATTTTTGAGTTTTTTTTAAATGTTTTTGGCATACTTTAATTCAATAAGATTAAAAATAATGATAATAAAATTTCTCGTCCCGCCCTCGGGTAAAACAATTTCGGTTCAACGACCAAGTTTTCAACTCACGACGAATTTTAAATATCAAATTTTTAACTTAATGAAATAAAGTAAATTTTTGTTTTTTTTAAAATTCACACCAAACTTAAATTTAAAATGCATAAAATTTCATATTAATATTATTAATATTTTTGTACATTAATTTTACAAATTTATATTAAAAATATTAATTTTTAAAATACTTAAAAACTTAAATATATTGATTTAAAAAGATTTACAATATTAATTTAATATTTATATATTAATTTTAAAAACAAGGTAAAAATAAAATTAAAAATCTTTTTGGTCTTTTATCCCACTTTAATCAATCAAATATTATCAAAAATATACGCCCCTCTTTTCGGTAAAGTAATTTCGGTTCCATAACGTAGTTTTACTCCTGACGAATTTTTGAAATATTTTGGGTTGATTGATTAAAGATATTTATACCTCAAGAATAAACGGTAAATTTCACAGTGATGTAATAAATTTTTGTATGATATCAATAATTTCGGTTTCGCATACCTAAATTTATTGAATACCAATTTAATACTTTATAGCGAATGATTTAGCGTTTATTAACAAAAGGTTAAAAGCAATAAATAAAAAAATAAAAACTGTACATACTTACCTGTGAGAAAGAATTCTCAGAGACCTGCTTTAGCCGACTCATAGGAAAGTCGTGTGATTTGGTTCTCCATAGCTACATAAGCGTAACCTCGATTCTTCAATATATTTTCTTCTAAACATATAAACGGTCCTTCTCTGCATAGAGTAACAAATTCGGTATTTGAATATGTTTGATTATTTGAACATTTACCTTCGTGTGACCATTTTCCGCATTTATGACATCTTTCAAGGTGTCGTGCTCTTCTTTTTGTTGCGAATTTTGATTTTCCTTTTTCAAAATGTATCTTATGATGATCTTTCCTGAGTTCTTTCCTTACTTCGTCACATCTGCCTCTTATTACTGACACCAGGTCACTCGAGAGTGTGTTATTATTACGTTTAGTAATCAAAGCGTGTAGCATTAGACCATGATTCAAATCAAAGGAATTCTTCATCTCGTAAAAGCTAAAAAAAATAAAAATTCAGAATGGAGGGAGAAGACTAGTTCTTTAGGGTCTGCTAGGGAAAGACCATTCGGATTCCATTTTCGAGAACTACACGAAAACAGAATATCTAACTCTAACAAAAATATATATTATTCTTAAAAGACTTGATTCTCCCCACACTTATTTAGCTGTGGTGTTGAAATTGTGATTAACTTCATTGTCAACTTCCATTGGACCATGTATGTAATGTTTAACTCTGTGACCATTAACTTTAAATTCAATCTCATTTGAATTTATCAACTCTATTGTTCCGTATGGGAAAACTCTTTTGACTATGAATGGTCCAGACCATCTTGATTTCAATTTTCCAGGAAATAGCTTGAATCGTGAATTGAAAAGAAGAACTCTGTCTCCTTCTTTAAATTCTTTTGAACTTCTGATTCTTTTATCATGCCATTTCTTCGTTCTTTCCTTATAGATTAACGAATTTTTGTATGCTTCATGTCTTAATTCTTTTAATTCGTTTAGCTGACTTAATCGTAAACGTCCGGCTTCATGTAAATCAAGATTACATGTCTTCAAAGCCCAAAATGCTTTGTGTTCAATTTCTACTGGAAGATGACATGCTTTTCCGTAAACGAGTTTAAAAGGTGTGGTTCTGCCCAGTCGCACGCCGCGCGGGGTTATTGCGCGCCGCGCCATATGTCACTGGCAGACCCCTTTTGTTATTTTAGAGTTTTTAAAAGGGCATTTCGGTCTTTTCGCGTTTGAGCTAGATTTGAGGACTTAACCTCCTCCACCCATTTCATTTATTCATTTCTTTTTCCTTTTCTTTTCATATTTCTCTCAAGAACTCAAACACCCATTTGATTCAAAGGGATTTTTGGAAAGAAAGAAGCGGGTTTTGATCTTTGGCGTAGTAGACAAGTTTGGTCTCCTCATTCTTAGCTACACGGTGATACTAGTGGTAAGCTCTAACTCTGAATTTCATTTTCGTGTTCATCATTCAATTTTGGGGCTTTTGATTGTATGATTCATAGATGGAACCCATTTAGTTGTTAATTGAAGATTAACACCAAGATTCGGGTTTATAAGTGTTAAAAGGTGGGTTTTGGGTTGGTTAATGATTTAACCATGTTTAAGACTTGAGAATGGTGTATAATCAATAGTATTAGTGATTATTAATGTATTGGAGACCTTTAGGGTTCATGTGGTTGACTAATTTTGACTAGAGTCAAAATTAGGGTTTGTTGATGATTATGACCCGAATGTCGATTCGATGAGGTTTATAAACTTAAAATAGATTAAGTTGAAATATAAAACTGAGTTATATATGTTTTGGTGTCAAAACTTGTAATTGGTGAGATTTTAACTTTATGGGTCAAAATTAGGGTTTATGGGCGATTTTGAGAACGATAAGTGTTTAACACTTGTGTTCGGGTTTAATTGGCATATTAGGACCATTATCACTTGTGTTAGTGATTATTGGTTAGTTTGGGCACGGTTTGTGCTTGGAAGTGCAATTGGGTCGAAATTGCACTAAGTGTCGAATTGGGTTGGTTTGTAAATCCATCCTAATTGTGTTATGGTATTTATGATTATGGAATAGGTGCTTTCCATTGACGAGTTGCGGATTATTTGGAAGCATTTTATCAAGATGACAAGGTGAGTGTTAATATCCTATATGCATATGTATGTATAGGATAGGTGCGGGTCGGGCGAAGTGGTTCTCGGTTATAGAGCTCACTTCACATATAGGTGGATTTGATGGACTTGGGTACATGTCCAATTGACACGGTTGTGCGTTTTGGTTGACCACCTTTGGCGAGGTGCACACTTCGTGTGTACATTATCACATGGGCTTGTGAGTGGAATAATTATATACGTATGTATATGAGTTATTTACTTGTGGGGTAAGGGTTTAAAGTTCGTTGTTGACGATACCGTACCCTAGAGTATATTGTAGTGTTGATGAGGGCTTAAAGTTCGATGTTGACGATACCTCATGTATGGAATTTAAGTTCGATGTTGACGATGCCATAGGACTGTTGTAGTGATGTTGATGAGGGTTTAAAGTTCGTTGTTGACGATACCTCATATGTGGGTTTTAAGTTCGATGTTGACGATACCACATTAATTCATTCGATGAGGGTTTTAAGTTCGATGTTGACGATACCTCATACGTGGGTTTTAAGTTCGATGTTGACGATACCACGTTAATTGGGATGAATGGGATTTAAGTTCGATGTTGACGATACCATTCGTAGAGCTAGCCTTGAGATCTTGAATACTTTTGGATGTTGTGAACATTCGATGTTTGTCGTATATATATATATATATATATATATATATATATATATATATATATTGTCGTATTGTTGTGATGTAGCTAACCCTCTGGGTGTAGCTTAATGGCGTTGTTCACATCGTCGTTGGTGAACTTACCTTACTGTTGATTATTTGTGTGGCGTGTCCATTTTAAGCATATATATGTATGTAGTATATTCTCACTCACTAAGCGTTAGCTTACCCTCTCGTTGTTGACATTTTTATAGATTGCATGGATACGGCGGCTCAGGTAAGCGTAGGAACTAGTAGACTCGCGTAGTTGCTCTAGAAGGCTTGCTTTTGGATTTGATTAGGATTGGGTAGCGTATCCCTGATGTTATGCGAGGTGTATATGAAATAGCTTATATTTTACTATGAAAAACTATTAAATACGATACAATTTTACACAAGATATTTATTTATTTAGAGAATGGATATACTTAAACCTTGCTACAACAATTATAGGCAGTGTACCTAATCGTACAGTAGTGTAGTTTTTAGTAAGTCCGGTTCGTTCCACAGGGAATCTTTTAGACAAAGCTTAACGCTATATTAGTTTTATTTCATAAAAATACAAAAATATTTATATATATATATATAAGTAATATTATTATTATAAAGGGGGGTTTTTACCGTTTAATGACCGGTTTGTCGATTTTTAAAACTTTAGTCGCAGTTAAAACCTGATGTAAAATAATAAAAATAAATATAACTTAATTTAAAGCGTAAAGTAAATAACAATAATGAAATAGCGTTAAATAAAAGTACGATGAAATAAAATACAATAATTAAAAAGTACGATAATTAAAAGTGCAATTAAATACAATAACAATAAATTAAAGTGCGATAATTAGAAGTGCAATTAAATATAAAATAAAGGAAATTAAATATGAAATAAAAGAATTATGCTTATTTAAACTTCCGTAATCATGATGTTTGACGTGTTGATTTTAGTTTTATGCCCATGGGTTAATTGTTCTTTGTCCTGGATTATTTAATATGTCCATACGGATTTGTCCATAATAGTCCATCAGTCATAAATATAAAGAGCGAAAGCCTTCGTCAAATTATTCTTATTCCCGAAGTCAAATATTCCAACTAATTGGAGATTCGAATTGTAACAAGGTTTTAATACTTTGTTTAATGAATACACCAGGTTATCGACTGCATGTAAACCAAGGTTTTACTACTTTGTTAACCATTACACCAATTACCCTTGAATGTAATTCACCCCTGTTTCAACAAGTCTATTAACTATTAATCCAGTTCCGTGTCCGGTAAAATGAATAATTATTGGTATTTATAGATATCCCGCCCACCGTACACAGTCAAGCGTATGTGGTTATATATAAATACGTCAAATTATAAGTTTGTATATTAAATTAACAAGGTATTGTTTAGTTAATATAAAACCCATTAATAGCCCATAGTCTAATTTCCACAAGTGTCGTTCTTTTATCCAAACCCCAATTATGGTACAAAGCCCAATTACCCAATTTTAATATTTTTAGCCCAACATCATAATTACTTCGGTATTAAATAAGCATAATAATAACTTAGCTACGAGACATTAAATTAAAAAGGTTGAACATAACTTACAATGATTAAAAATAGCGTAGCGTTACACGGACAGAAATTCGACTTACACCCTTACAACATTTGCTAACATACCCTTATTATTAGAATTAAAATTAAAATTAAAATTAAAATATAAATTATAAATATAAATATTACGTATAGATATAGAGAGGATGGATATATGATATTTAAAAATGATCAAACTGCGTTGCCTTTTATAGGGATTTAAGTCCAGGGAATCTCCGCGACTCGCGGCACTTTTCCTCTTCAAACTCCGCTAGTCGCAGAGTTTGATTTTACAGCTCACTCCATTTTGGCTCCTTTCTTGCCGACGGATTTTTATATAAATATAATATATATATAATTTATATAATTAATTATATATTGTATTATATTTATATACATAGTTAACTTGTAATTTTTAGTCCATTGCGTCGAGCGTTGAGAGTTGACTCTGATCCCGGTCCTGGATTTTCGAACGTCCTTGCGTACAATTTAATATCTTGTACTTTGCGATTTGAATCTTGTAATCTTGTAATTTCGAGACGTTTCTTATCAATAATTGGAACCACTTTGATTGTATTTTGTACTTTTGAGCTTTTTGGACCTTTGCGTCTTCAATTTGTCGAATCTGTCTTTTGTCTTCACCTTTTATTATTTAAACGAATATCACTTGTAAATAGAACAATTGCAACTAAAAGCTTGTCTTTCTTGAAGAATAATGCTATGAAATATATGTTCGTTTTTAGTATTATCAAATATTTCCACACTTGAGCGTTGCTTGTCCTCAAGCAATATAGTCTTGAAATACTAGAATCACTTCTTTATTCTTCACACTTTGTACATCAGTGATTTCTATATGGCGGTATAAACAATGGTAGTAACGATGTGGTTTACAGTCCCACATGACTTATGAAAATTTAGATCCATTAAGGAAATTGGATCTTTATAAAAACATTTGATCTTTTTTTTTTTTTTGAAAATTAAATCTAGCTTTTACCCTATATAAGTTTTCCGGAATAACCCTTCACCGGTGTTTGCAAATTGTTTTTGTGGGTTTGGTGGGTTTCAGATTTGAAAATTTTAGCTCAAACTTGCGGTTTTGTGTCACCCACTTGCTAACCTTGTATTAGGAAAGCAACACGTCTAGTATACTTGCTCCGTATATTACCTTTCGGTAAACTACCGTCCGGTTGTAAAGGAAAGCATTGAACAAGCAACTGTTAAGGCAATGTCCCCTTACATGCTTTTAATTATGGTCTATAACGTGTCGGACGCAATTACTACCCTTGGTAGGAGCAATAGTAAAGCTCACCCTTATAATTTTTTGGTCTGGCACAAGGTCCTGTCTTTGACCATGCTATGCAACCACCGTTTTTACGGTTGACACCCGATTTGGTTCAGGTGACCTAATGAATTCCAGGTAAATTCCTAGGATTTTACGTTCAATGGTAATGAACGCATTGAAAATGAGTTTTCAGAAAACAAATCGGTTTGTAATTTTGATCAAAATATTTTCTCGTTCAAGCTCGAGTTTAGATATCATTGAATTCCATGAGTTTGAATTCTCAATCTTTAAGGTCAATCTCAAGGATTGAGTAATATCAGTCTTAAAAGCTGATTTTTGATCTTTAAGGAGATTATCCTTTCTGGAGATCTGATTCATTAGTCTTATCCAGCTAATTTGCACGGTGCCCCCCATTGTACGAGATAAATCCTTCTCATGGTTAGGATAAATCTGACCACTTGGCGACCCTGTTTTATGCTGAGGTCCGTGGATTTCCTGCTGATTTTAGTGATGACTTTTCTAGATTTTTCGTCAACCTACAGCTGGTCTGGACGACAACTTCATGACCTAAATCAAGAAGCGCGTGTCTTTTTCGGAAGACTTTACTTCCTTTTAATGATGGAATTGATTCATCGTGTAGATCCATCTTTCTTACAGTAAATTGGGTAAAACAGTTAATTATCGTCCAAAACAAAAGTATTTTCAATTATTTGTACAAAAATATGTGATATATATTTTGAATAACTTGGTGAAAATTTCCCACACTTGGCTTTTATTTTCCTTTTTGTTCTCCTCTATTCCATTCTTAAATGAATTCTAACATTTTGGTTTGTTTCTCAATTTATGTCCTTTCCAAGGTAACAATAATTTCGGTGTTAACACCTAGTTTTATCGTTCATAAATATGTATAAACATGATTTTGAGTTCATTTAATTGAAAATTTTTAAAAATTTTACTAGAATTGGGTAGTCAGTATATAAGACTAGGGCTGTTCTTTATTATTAGAGAGCACTAGATTCTAATACAACTACTGCTTTACTAGTATTTTTAATGGTAACCAAGTGTATAAAGTAAAAATTTTAAAATCCGAAAGAATTTAACCCCTTCCCACACTTAAGATCTTGCAATGTCCTCATTTGCAAGAAATCAGTAACCATTTAAATTATTGAGGGTGATTAGCGTAGAAATGATTAAATTTTACCAAAGTTTCCAAACATATTTGTGTTTGTTTGCTGAATGATAAATGGTGCACATCATTTGTTCATTCCGTCTTGTTGTTATTTCACATATATTTTGCATCTTGTCGTCAAAATTAGTTGCTTTTGCTGAACTTAATGCCAGTCTTTGAAAATGCGTTGTTTTACCCTGTTGTGTACATAAGATAAACTTCAAATATATATACATATTTTTGAAGTTTGGTATATTACCCCACATTCAAAAATTATTAAAATCTAAAAATAAAAGTTAGTAAATTATAAAAACTAATACAATTCCAACATAAGTATTAAATGTATCAACATTACAAATAATAAAATAAATAAAACTAAGTAGACTAGGGATGATACTGATACCAGAAGGGGTTCCATGCATAAGCATATGTGTTATAAAATGCTTCAGCTGGGTTATAAGTAGGATACGGTGGTTGCATCTCTATAGACCAGGGAGGAAATATGGGTGTTGGAGTAGGAATATAGTTTCTACCTATATGTTGGCAATAAGTTATGATTTGGTTTTGATGAACTTTTCAATCTTCAAATGCTCGATGTCTAGCATTTTCGTACTCTTGTGAAGCTATAAACCTTTGCATTTCTGTCATTTCATTTCCCCCTCCCACATTACCTGGCTGTTGATTTCTCTCAACCTGTGGATGTCTACCATTATATCGTACTGCGGCGTTATTTCGCCTCTTCAAAACTTTAGCACCATGATATACATTTAAACCAATTGTATCGTGGGGTTCTGTTTCTTCGACTAATAATCCCCCCCGACTTATATCCACATTGAGATACTCAGCAATTAGTGTAATAAATATACCACCTCCTATTATACTGTGCGGTCTCATCCCCTAACCATAACTGATAAATAATTACCCACACAATAAGGTATACTTACAGCGCTTTGTGGGTCTCGAATGCACATGTGGTAAAACAAATCCTGTTCATTTACCTTTTCCTTATTCTTACCTCTTTGTGTAATCGAATTGGCTAAAAACCTATGAATTACTCTTAACTCAGCTCTATCTATATCCAAATAAGAGTAATTTCCCCCTTTAAATCGGTGATGGCTAGTCATTTGACTCCATACACCATGCGTATCAAAATTTTCATCAATTTTCCTACCATTTAATATCAACCCTCGACAATCGGCAGATGCTAGCTCCTCAGGCGTATATATACGTAAGGCCTGAGCCATGTCTAGTAGAGACATGTGGCGCATCGAACCTCCTAACAAAAATCTAATAAAAGATCGATCGGTTAAACTAACTACCCGATCATTTATTTCTATACTACACAATAATTCTTCACACCATACTTTATATACAGGTCTACGCATGTTGAATAAACGTACCCAATCGTTAAAAGTAGAATTACCATACCTCTGAGTAAGTAATTCCCTAATTGGCTCGGCCAATTCTACAGCTTCTAACGGTCCCCATTCTATTAACCCCGGTACTTCAACATCTTTAGAATGAAGAGTATGCAAGCCCCTTTGGTATTTTGGATAATCTATCCAACGTCTGTCTAATCTCAAGTTCGGGTGCAAATTCTCCACGTGCATATCTGAAAATGTCATAACTGGATGAGGTATATCTTGTTTGTAATAATTATCCACCTCCTGTTGTTCCGCATTCTCAGGAGGAGCATTGCGAGCTTGGGATGAAGATTCACCCCTTTCAGTCTGCAAAACACATCAAACACAATTTTTGTGCATCCAAATATGCATTAGTGTTAGTAAAATCATCAATCAAAATAATTACAATGACATGTTCAATTTATATCTAACTTATGCTTATTTTCATATTTTTATCAAATCTACACTTTTTCAAATAAGCATATACGAAAATGTTTGCCAAGTTCATAAGCATTCAACTCAAATAACATGTCAAAATAATCATTATTAGCAATTAAACAAGTTTCAAATGGCATTATCTCTCAAAAATCAAGTTCATGAATTTTAGACTTGAAAAAGTCCACTTTAATTCTCAAAAATCATGTTTTGGCTCAAAGTTTGGATAATTTAACTACCTAAACATGTTACACTACTTAATTTAGCAATAATTCATGACAAAAATCGGCCATAACCTGTTTATATCATAAAGCCCTAAATTTGCTCAAGAAGACAAACCCTAGATTACTCAAAATTTGAAGTTTAAGGCTTCTAATCATGTTAAATAGCATCAATCTAGGTTATACAAGCATAATACATAAGTAATTTAAGCATAATTACACTAAAAAGAATCAAAATCGAATTGGGTATAAAATTGCTCAAGAACACTAATTTTCGGATTAAATGGTGTTTAGGTGTAGAAATTTACCGTTTTTCTTGAGTAATTCCTTGATAGTATCCTTCTCAACATGATTTTAGTAAAAAATGTGATGATTTTTGGTGAAAAAATTCGGATTTTAGAGGTGATTTTCGGGTAGTTTCGCAGTATATTTTGGTGTGGGTGTTTGGGGACTGATCTGTTCGGCCCTTATATTTTTTTTCTGGATTTTTTTTCCTCCGCGACTTGCGGTACTTAAGTCTTTCATACTCCGCGAGTCGCGGCCTTCCTTTTTTTTTTTTTTTTTTAATAATCCTTAACTTATAAAACAAATATAAAATAAATTTAAAATTTTGTTTTCCTTTGTTTTTAGAATGAGGTCGTTTCGGATCGATGTCCTAGTCCGTCCCTCGATAAAATTTTAAAATTTGTCTTTTTGTAGCGATTGTTTTAAAAGCTAAGATTTTTGGGTTTTTTTAATGTTTTTGGCATACTTTAATTCAATAAGATTAAAAATAATGATAATAAAAATTCTCGTCCCTCCCTAGGGTAAAGCAATTTCGGTTTAAAGACCTAGTCTTCAACTTACGACGAATTTTAAAAATCATATTTTTAACTTAGCGACATAAAGTAAATTTTTGTTTTTAAATTCACACAACTTAAATTTAAAAATGCATAAAATTAAAAATTCACACCAAACTTAAATAAAAATTCATATTATAAATTCACACCAAACTTATATTATATTTTTGTTTTTATACATACAAACTTATATTAATTATATTAATTTTTTAAATATTTACAATTTTAAATATATTAATTTAATTTAAACAAGTTTACAATATTATTTTAATATTAATTTTAAAAACAAAGTAAAAATAAAATTAAAAATCTTTTTGGCTTTTATCCCACTTTAATCAATCAAATATTATCAAAAATATGCGCCCCTCTTTTCGGTAAAGTAATTTCGGTTCCTTGACCTAATTTAACTCATGACGAATTTTTGAAATATTTTGGGTTGATTGATTAAAGATATTTATACCTTAAGAATAAACGTTAAATTTCGCAGTGATGTAATAAATTTTTGTATGATATCAATAATTTCAGTCGCCAAACCTAATTTTATTCAATACCAATTTAATACTTTATAGCGAACAAATTAGCGTTTATTATCAAAAGGTTAAAAATAAAAATAAAAATAAAAACTGTACAGACTTACATGTGAGATAATATTCTTAGTGATATGATCTAGCCCACTCATAAGATAGTCGGTTTAATTGGTTTTCCATAGCTACATAGGCGTAACCTCGAGCATTCAGTGTTTTTTTCTTCTAAACATATGAACGGTTCATCTCTGCATAAAGTAACAAATTCGGTGTTTGAATAAGTTTGATTATTTGAACATTTACCCCCATGTGACCATTTTCCGCATTTGTGACATTTTTCAAGGTGTCGTGCTCTTCTTTTCGCTGCGGATTTTGATTTTCCTTTACCAAATTGTAACTTATTATCTTCGCATCTGGATTCTTTTCTTACTCCGTCCAATCTTTCTCTGATTACTGATACCAGTTCACTCGGTAGTGTGTCATTATTACGTTTAGTGATCAAAGCGTGTAGCATTAGACCATGGTTTAGTTCACAGGAAGTCTTCATTTCGTAAAACCTAAAAAAATAAAAATTCAGAATGGGGGGAGAAGACTAGTTCTTTAGGGTCTGCTAGGGAAAGACCATTCGGGTTCCATTTTCGAGAACTATACGAAAACAGAAAATCTAACTCTAACCGAAATACATATTATCCTTTAAAGACTTGATTCTCCCCACACTTAGTTAGCTGTGGTATCGAAATTGTGATTAACTTCATTGTCAACTTCCATCGGACCATGTATGTAATGTTTAACTCTGTGACCATTAACCTTAAATTCAATCCCATTTGAATTTATTAATTCTATCGTTCCGTATGGGAAAACTCTTTTGACTATGAATGGTCCAGACCATCTTGATTTCAATTTTCTAGGAAATAGCTTGAATCGTGAATTGAAAAGAAGAACTCTGTCTCCTTCTTTGAATTCTTTTGAACTTCTGATTCTTTTATCATGCCATTTCTTCGTTCTTTCCTTATAGATTAAGGAATTTTCATATGCTTCTTGTCTTAATTCTTCTAATTCGTTTAGTTGACTTAACCGTAGACGTCCAGCTTCATGTAAATTAAGATTACATGTCTTCAAAGCCCAAAATGCTTTGTGTTCAATTTCTACTGGAAGATGACATGCTTTTCCATAAACGAGTCTAAAAGGTGTGGTTCCAATTGGAGTTTTGTAGGCTGTTCTAAAAGCCCAGAGTGCATCCTCCAATTTTATGGACCATTCCTTCGGATTTGATCCTACGGTTTTCTCTAAAGTACGTTTTAAAGCTCGGTTGGTATTTTCAACTTGTCCACTTGTCTGTGGATGATAAGCAGTGGAGATTTTATGAGTTACTCCATATCTTTTAAGAACTTTCTCAAGTTGATTATTACAGTAATGAGTTCCCCGATCACTTATTAAAGCTTTCGTTGTTCCAAACCTTGCAAAAAGACGTTTTAAAAAGTTGATTACAACTCGTGCATCGTTATTTGGGAGAGCTTGTGCTTCCGCCCATTTAGATACATAATCTATGGCAACGCGAATGTAGAGATTATTATGAGATTTTGGAAATGGACCTATAAAGTCAATACCCCAAATGTCAAATACTTCACATACTTGAATGACATTTTGTGACATTTCATCACGTTGACTTATTTTTCCGGTCCTTTGACAAGCATCACAGGATTTGCAAAGAAGGTGTGCGTCTTTGTAAATTGTAGGCCAATAGAATCCAGCATCATAAACTTTTCTTGCTGTGAGTTGAGGCCCATAATACCCTCCTGTTGGTCCTGTGTGACAATGGTTTAAGATTTGATTGGCTTCATCTACGAATACACATCGGCGTATTATTCCATCTGGACAACTTTTAAACAAATGTGGATCTTCCCAGAAATAGTGTTTTATATCACTGAAGAATTTCTTTCGTTTTTGGTACGATAATCCTTTTTCAAGGAATCCACATACTAAGTAGTTTGCATAGTCTGCAAACCATTGGATTTCATTATAATCTATCTTCAATAGATATTCATCAGGAAAGTTGTCTTGTATGGCCGATTCATTTAGAACTTCTAATTCGAGATTTTCAAGACGAGAAAGATGATCGGCGGTGAGATTTTCTGCTCCTCTTTTATCTCGGATTTCAATATCGAACTCTTGTAAGAGTAAGATCCAACGGATTAATCTTGGTTTGGCATCTTGTTTCGAAAATAGGTATCTAAGAGCAGAATGGTCGGTATAGACCACCGTTTTTGCTAGAACGAGATATGAACGAAATTTGTCAAAAGCAAAGACAATAGCAAGGAGTTCTTTTTCAGTAGTTGTATAGTTCGTTTGTGCTCCTTGTAACGTCTTACTAGCATAATATATAGGTTGAAATCGTTTTTCAATCCTTTGTCCTAAAACGGCTCCCATTGCAAAATCACTTGCATCGCACATTAGTTCAAACGGTAGATTCCAATTTGGTGTTATCATGATCGGCGCATTAGTGAGTTTCTCTTTAAGAATATTAAAAGATTTGATACATTCATCTGAAAAGATGAATGGAGCATCTTTTTCTAGGAGTTTATTCATAGGAGTGGCAATTTTAGAAAAATCTTTTATGAAACGTCGGTAAAAACCGGCATGCCCTAGAAAACTCCTAACTCCTCTAACATTGGTGGGATGTGAAAGTTTAGCAATTACATCTACTTTAGCTCTATCCACTACAATTCCTTCCTTTGAAATTTTATGTCCAAGAACGATGCCTTCTTTAACCATGAAATGGCATTTCTCCCAATTAAGTACTAGATTTGATTGTTCGCATCTAATAAGCATTCGTTCAAGATTAACTAGACATTATTCAAATGTATCACCGAAGACTGAAAATTCATCCATGAAAACTTCCATGCATTCTTCTATCATGTCGGGAAAAATCGCCATCATGCACCTTTGAAAGGTTGCAGGGGCGTTGCAAAGTCCAAATGGCATGCGTTTGTAAGCAAAAGTACCATAAGGGCACGTGAATGTGGTTTTTTCTTGGTCTTCGGGTGAAATTGGAATTTGAAAATATCCCGAAAAACCATCTAGAAAACAATAGTAACTATTTTCGGCTAATCTTTCCAACATTTGATCAATGAAAGGTAAGGGAAAGTGATCTTTTCTGGTGGCGTCATTTAATTTTCTATAATCAATACACACATGCCATCCTGTTACAGTCCTAGTAGGAATAAGCTCATTTTTCTCATTTGTAATAACAGTCATGCCACCCTTCTTAGGCACGCATTGAACTGGGCTTACCCATGGACTATCAGAAATCGGATAAATTAAACCTGCATCTAGCAGTTTAATAATTTCTTTTTTAACAACATCTTGCATATTAGGATTTAGTCTTCGTTGGCGTTGCACATACGTTTTATGAGCTTCTTCCATAAGGATTTTATGTGTGCAATACGAAGGACTTATTCCTTTGATATCATGAATCTTCCATGCAATAGCTGGTTTATGAGCTTTCAACACAGAAATGAGTTGTGATTTCTCATTTTCAGTAAGAGAAGACGATATTATTACAGGTAATTCAGATTCACCATGTAAATAAGCGTATTCCAAATGGTTTGGAAGTGGCTTTAACTCTAATTTCGGAGGTTCTTCTATCGATGATTTATATCGATATCTGTCTTCTTCTTTTAGCATTTGAATTTCTTCTGTTGTTGGTTCATATCCATTAGCTATTAGTGTAGCTAACATTTCAGTTTCATCAATTTGTTCAGTTCCTTCTCCTAAAGAACATTCTCCTGTTCCTTGTAATTCTGGAAATTCTTATAATAATTCTGCATGTGAATCTATAGTTTGAATATACTAACATGTATCATCTGCAGATTGCGGTTGTTGCATTGCTCTATCAACTGAAAAGGTAACACTCTCATCCTCTATACTTAGGGTCAATTTCTTACCAAACACGTCTATCATTGCTTTAGCCGTGTTTAAGAATGGTCTTCCTAATATGAGAGGAACTTGAGAATCTTCTTCCATGTCCAGAACAACAAAATCTACTGGAAATACTAAAGTACCAACTTTAACTAGCATGTTCTCCATTATCCCTCTAGGATATTTTATTGATCTATCGGCTAGTTGTATACTTATTCTTGTTGGTTTCAATTCTCCAAGGTCTAGTTTAGCGTATAGTGAATACGGCATTAAATTTATACTAGCACCTAAATCTGTCAATGCTTCTATTGAACTAAGACTACCCAGAAAACATGGAATTGTGAAACTTCCTGGATCAGATAGTTTTTTTGGTATCTTATTCAACAGCACTGCTGAACAATTAGCATTCATAGTAACAGCCGAGAGTTCTTCCGTTTTCTTTCTATTTGATATTAGATCTTTCAAGAATTTAGCATATCTAGGCATTCCTGAAATTACATCAATGAAAGGAAGATTTACATTTATCTGTTTAAACATATCCAAGAATTTGGATTGCTCGGCTTCAAGTTTCTCTTTTTTCAATTTACTCGGGTAAGGAAGTGGTGGTTGGTATGGTTTAACATAAGGTTTAGCCTTAACTGTGTTATCTTTATTAACCTTTTCAACTACCGGTTCTTTTTCCTTATCTTGTTCAGGTTGTGGTTCTTGTGGAGTAGGAATAGCTTCATCAGAAATTTCAGGTATTTCAGGTGGTTTAAGTGTTGTACCACTTCTTGTGGTAATGGCTTTAGCTGTTTCATTCCGGGGGTTAGCATTTGTATCACTAGGTAAACTTCCCGGTTTTCTTTCACCTATTAACCTTGCTAGATTACTTACTTCTTGTTCCAGATTTTGAATAGAAGCTTGTTGATTTCTAAATGCTTGAGCATTTTGTTCATTAGTTTGTTTCTGAGATGTGAAAAACTGTGTTTGAGTTTCAACTAGCTTCGTCATCATATCTTCTAAATTTGGCTTTTTATCATCGGTTTGTGGTGGTTAGTTTTGAAAATTAGGTCTTTGCTGATTGTAAGTATTGTTGGATACTTGTTGATTACTAAGACCTTGTTGGTTGTTGTATGGAACATTTCGGTTATAATTCTGGTTTTGATTGTAAATCGGTCTTGGCGGTTGATAATTATTCTGATAATTATTTCCAGGCCTTTGGTTTATGTATGAAATATTCTCTCTTTGTTCCATTGTTAATTCAATAATGAGACAATCTTTTGTCAAATGTGGTCCTCCACACTGCTCACAACTAATTCATATTGAGTGGATATCTTTAGTCATCTTTTCCATTCGTCTCTCGACAGCATCTATCTTTGCTGAAATGGAATCTAAGTCATGGCTAGAATCGGCTCTAGCTGCTTTAGATGATCTAACGATATCTTTTTCTTGGTGCCACCCATGTGAGTGGGAAGCAGTGTTATCAATAATTTTGTAAGCATCAGTTTCGGTTTTTTTCATAATGGAACCACCAGCTGCTATATCTATGTCTTTCCTTGTAGTGATGTCGCATCCTTGGTAGAATATTTGTACTATTTGACAGGTGTCTAAACCATGTTGCGGACATCCTCTCAATAACTTTCCAAATCTTGTCCACGCCTCATATAGAGTTTCATTCGGTTTCTGTGTGAATGTAACAATTTCTCCTTGAAGTCTTACGGCTTTAGATGCCGAAAAGAATTGTTTAAGAAATTTTTCAACTAAAACGTCCCATGTATCAATCGCCCCTTCAGGTAACGATTCCAACCAATCTTTGGCTTCTCCCTTTAAAGTCCAGGGAAATAACATGAGATATATCTGTTCATCTTCAACTTCTCGGATTTTAAATAGTGTGCAGATCCTATTAAAGGTACGAAGATGTTCATTTGGATCTTCCTTCGGTGCACCACTAAATTGGCATTGATTAGTCACCATGTGTAGAATTTGTCCTTTGATTTCATAATCTGGCGCATTAATGTCTGGATGAGTAATTGCGTTACCTTGGCCAGTGCGTTTAGCTCGCATTCGGTCTTCCATACTTAAAGGTTCTGTTACTTCCATAATTGAATTTGTTAAATTTGAATCACTAGAGGATTCTGATTTAATGGTTCGTTCCTCAACAATCTCTGTTTGAATGATTAGTGGATCTGGAGGAAAAATTAATGGTTCAGGATCTATGAATCGTCCCTGAATATTCTCCGGATTCTCAATTGTGAGGTCGGGTTCAAAAAATGGATTATCAGAAATTTGAATTGGAGTACTTGGTCGACTGGATGACGATTCTAAAGAAAAATCAACGGCGGTAATATTTGCTAAATGTCTTGATCTAGTTACAGGTGGTGAACGTACAAAAGGTGGTGAACGCCTTGCTCGGTGCATTCACTGAATATCTTTTTAGTTTTTAAAAGGAAACAAAAATTATATAAGTTATCCAATTAATAGACTTTTCTGATTTTGCCCACGTTTCGAATAGCCAAAATATGCAGCAGAGGGGCAGGTTTCGTTTGGTCTCAATATAATTGAGTACTGTTTGGCTCCAATAACCCGGTCCACGTACAAATCCAACTATTACTACGAACCAGAAAATTTTTATGTCTATCAATTTAACCACTTAAAATAAATTTTCATAATTTTAAGAAATTTAGATAAGAAGTAGAATAAAAATCTATGTCCTAAAACTAGAATGGCGAGAAATAAGAAAGAAAAAGAGCGCGTCGAAAAAGGTCGAAAAAGAAAAGGGTTGAAAAAGAAAAGGCGTCGAAAAATAAGAAAGAAAGAAAAATGACTATAAAACTTTAAAACACTCGACTAACCCAACCTTATTACTATCACTAACTTAAAATTAAAATTGCAAATTGAGATTACTAATTGGAGTGATAATTGATACATAGGTAAAAGGCGTCGAAAAAATAAAAATAAGAAAGTAGCGCGTTGAAACTTAAAAAGGAACTAAAACCTAAAAATTAAAAGTTGCGTCTAAAAATATTAAGGCTTACAAGTAAAACTATATCCCAAATGGCAATAACTTAAAAAGGTACTAAAACTTAAAAAGGCGTCGCAAAATTCTAAAGCACCTAAATCTTAGTCTAAAGAAAAAGCATTTAAGGAATTTTACTGCAAAGCCTAAAAATCTAGAGGTAAAAATAAGCTACGGCAAAAATTATATTTAAAACTAAATACGAACGAAAAAATATAAAAATTACGCTAAAACAAATAAAAAGGAACAAAATATAAAAATATACTAAAATTTGTAAAAAGTACAATTTTTTTATAAAAATATTATTTTTATATTATTTATTTTATAAAACTATTAATTTTATAAATTAATTAAACTAATTAAACTAAATTTATAAATTAAATTTAAAAAACTAACTAAATAATAAATTAACAAAACCTAATTAGGGTTTAATTAAAAATTAATAATAATAATTACTCCGTAATGATGCTGTTAGGGTTTCTGTGTAACCCGTGTCAGACGGCTCCGTGAGTTGCGGTGCCACCTGGAAATAAACGCCGCGAGTCGCGGTGGATGAAAATTCAACTCAGGTGCAGGTTTTTGTTCGACAGGTTTTTTTTTATTTATATATATATTTTTTATTTTTCTGTTTTTAGTATTTATATAAAATATTTATATTAATTTAATAAAAACTTATGTTTTTTTTTTTGTTTTTTTAAAATTTTTTTATATGTTTTAAATAAACACAAAATATTTAAATAAAACTTATATTTTTATAAAATAAAAATAAAGAAACTTTATAAAACTTAAATATTTAACAAACTCTTAAAAATATTTATATTTTTGTTTTCTTTTTATGTTTTCGAATAATTAAAACGTATTTTTACAAAAACGTATTTTTATAAAAGTAAACTAAAAATAAAAATCCCTTTTTTTTATATTTAGCGTTGCGCTTCCGGCTTTTAAGCTAGATTTTCCCCGGCAGCGGCGCCAAACATACTTGATGTTATGCGAGGTGTATATGAAATAGCTTATATTTTACTATGAAAAACTATTAAATACTATACAATTTTACACAAGATATTTATTTATTTAGAGAATGGATATACTTAAACCTTGCTATAACAATTATAGGCAGTGTACCTAATCGTACAATAGTGTAGTTTTTAGTAAGTCCGGTTCGTTCCACAGATAATCTTTTAGACAAAGCTTAACGCTATATTAGTTTTATTTTATAAAAATACAAATATATATATAAGTAATATTATTATTATAAAGGGGGGTTTTTACCGTTTAATGACCGGTTTGTCGATTTTTAAAACTTTAGTCGCATTTAAAACCTGATGTAAAATAATAAAAATAAATATAACTTAATTTAAAGCGTAAAGTAAATAACAATAATGAAATTGCGATAAATAAAAATGCGATGAAATAAAATACAATAATTAAAAAGTACGATAATTAAAAGTGCAATTAAATACAATAACAATAAATTAAAGTGCGATAATTAGAAGTGCAATTAAATATAAAATAAAGGAAATTAAATATGAAATAAAAGAATTATGCTTATTTAAACTTCCGTAATCATGATGTTTGACGTGTTGATTTTAGTTTTATGCCCATGGGTTAATTGTTCTTTGTCCTGGATTATTTAATATGTCCATACGGATTTGTCCATAATAGTCCATCAGTCATAAATATAAAGAGCGAAAGCCTTCGTCAAATTATTCTTATTCCCGAAGTCAAATATTCCAACTAATTGGGGATTCGAATTGTAACAAGGTTTTAATACTTTGTTTAATGAATACACCAGGTTATCGACTGCTTGTAAACCAAGGTTTTACTACTTTGTTAACAATTACACCAATTACCCTTGAATGTAATTCACCCCTGTTTCAACAAGTCTATTAACTATTAATCCAGTTCCGTGTCCGGTAAAATGAATAATTATTGGTATTTATAGATATCCCGCCCACCGTACCCAGTCAAGCGTATGTGGTTATATATAAATACGTCAAATTATAAGTTTGTATATTAAATTAACAAGGTATTGTTTAGTTAATATAAAACCCATTAATAGCCCATAGTCTAATTTCCACAAGTGTCGTTCTTTTATCCAAACCCCAATTATGGTACAAAGCCCAATTACCCAATTTTAATATTTTTAGCCCAACATCATAATTACTTCGGTATTAAATAAGCATAATAATAACTTAGCTACGAGACATTAAATTAAAAAGGTTGAACATAACTTACAATGAATAAAAATAGCGTAGCGTTACACGGACAGAAATTCGACTTACACCCTTACAACATTTGCTAACATACCCTTATTATTAGAATTAAAATTAAAATTAAAATTAAAATATAAATTATAAATATAAATATTACGTATAGATATAGAGAGGATGGATATATGATATTTAAAAATGATCAAACTGCGTTGCCTTTTATAGGGATTTGAGTCCAGGGAATCTCCGCGACTCGCGGCACTTTTCCTCTTCAAACTCCGCGAGTCACGGAGTTTGATTTTACAGCTCACTCCATTTTGGCTCCTTTCTTGCCGACGAATTTTTATATAAATATAATATATATATAATTTATATAATTAATTATATATTATATTATATTTATATACATAGTTAACTTGTAATTTTTAGTCCATTGCGTCGAGCGTTGAGAGTTGACTCCGATCCCGGTCCCGGAATTTCGAACGTCCTTGCGTACAATTTAATATCTTATACTTTGCGATTTGAATCTTGTACTCTTGTAATTTCGAGACGTTTCTTATCAATAATTGGAACCACTTTGATTGTATTTTGTACTTTTGAGCTTTTTGGACCTTTGCGTCTTCAATTCGTCGAATTTGTCTTTTGTCTTCACCTTTTATTATTTAAACGAATATCACTTGTAAATAGAACAATTGCAACTAAAAGCTTGTCTTTCTTGAGGAATAATGCTATGAAATATATGTTCGTTTTTAGCATTATCAATCCCCAATCGCCATGCTCGGCTTTATTTTGTGATAAAAATATCATGTGGGTGAAAACTTGTATTTTGTACGAAAGTCGTAAAACGGCCGATGTGGGTCCGGTCTCGTAAAACTCATTTTATTATTGGAACATGTTAGTTTTTCATATATGAATATGTTGTGAAAAGCGTTTTGTCTAAATATGTCGGGAAGTGGTCAAACATTTTCGCATTTTGGGACTTTTTGGACAGCGGCCTGTCCAGGTCTTACTGCGCGCCGCGCAAGGGGATGGCGCGCCGCGCCATTTTACTGCACAAAAAAAAATTTTTAATTGATATTTCCGCGTGATCGTTTGTATATCGGATTGGGTTGTTACAAGTGGTATCAGAGCATGGTCTAAGGGATTTAGGTGACTTGAGATAGGTGCCTAGACTTAGACTTTTGTGTGTGCTTATTTGTTGCGGGACTTGTAGGATTACGGGTCGAAATAGGTTATAGTTAGTGCCTTGTTTGTAGGTAGACTAACGTTTATATTCGTAATGCGGATATTATTAATATATTATTATGTTGTGATAATAATTCTCGCGTGTGTTTATATCGCGTAGAATTTTATTTGTGTTAGTTTATAACATCGAGCGAGACGGTCGTTGTACTAACAAGTCGATACAGCGTGTGTGCGTAATAAGGACTTGCAAACCTTATTATGGGTGCAAATCGTGTCTAACAAGTGATGTACGACGAGTGTTTAGCAAGATGGGGCGGTGCGGAGTGTGTGTTTTATACGTTCGTGATCTAATCTCTTTGCATTCCTTAGAATGGCGAAGGGAAATGGGATCGAGACGAACGACATGGAGTTTAACGCTAGAGTTGCGGCCGCCGTTGCGGAGCAAATG
Organism: Rutidosis leptorrhynchoides; assembly: GCF_046630445.1. Classification (NCBI taxonomy): domain Eukaryota; kingdom Viridiplantae; phylum Streptophyta; class Magnoliopsida; order Asterales; family Asteraceae; genus Rutidosis; species Rutidosis leptorrhynchoides. The sequence goes on from NC_092333.1 coordinate 176,468,756, forward strand.
AGTTCGTTTCGAGAAGAAATGGATAGAAAGTATTCCGAATTTCGGGGTAGTAGTGAAATAGAGCGTTATCTTAAGAGCTTCATAAGGACTAAACCCCCGATGTATAACGGGAAACCGGATCCTTTGGTAAGCACCACATGGATCTCGGATGTCGAAGGGTGTTTTCACACTATTGAATGCCCTCCCGAGAAAAAGACGAGGCTCGCTACTAGTTTGTTGCGGGGTAGGGCGAGGGATTGGTTGGATGGTAAGATTGATCTTGTCGGTGGTGAACCGTTTATGGCGTTATCATGGGACGAGTTTAAGAAGGATTTCTTCGAGGAGTTTTGAACTTCAGCCGATTTGTCAGAAATGCGTAATGAGTTGCGAAATTTGCAACAAGGTTCTATGGATTTGAATACTCTCAAGACGACCTTTATGGCGAAGGCTCATTTTTGCCCGGAGTATTTGGGGAATGATCATTTGTTGATGCAAGATTTCTATCGGACCTTGAATGATGACTTGAAGAGTATAATTAGCCGGGGTCAAGCGAAATCGTTTGCGGAGTTATTCGCCTTGGCTAGAGGTTTTGAGTCGTATTCACGATCCAAGAAGAGTGAACCTGTAAGTGAGAGAAGGGTTGCTTCGTATGGTGCTCCGAGTAAGAGGACTAAGGGTCCGAGTGTGAGCACGAGTGGTACACGAACAGGTATACCGGATTCTAGTGCGTCTAGATGTTACAATTGTGGCATGAGGGGTCACAAGTCGTGGGAATGTTCGGTGCCAAGAGGTGAAGGCATGGTGTGCTTTAATTGCTAAGAAGAAGGACATCGTAAGTCGGAATGTCCCAAGTTAGCATGGACGGGTGCGGCATGGAGACGTTAAGGTACGTTTCATTTTAATAAATATGTCCTTTGATTATTTATTAAGTGCCGTTTGAATTTGAGATTGATTAAGTGCCTTGTGGTGTGCATATTGTTGTTATGGGTGACGTTCCTAATGGAAGTACCCTACGGTGACGTTTGATTGTCGGGTGAAGGGCGTAAGACTTGGTGCAACCAAGCATTCCTTAGTATTTGGAAATGTTTCCACCAAGCCATGGAAACGGGTTTTGGTATCAGTTGTTAAGCGCGTTTTCGTTTTTGTGTTGAAATGGATGAACCGTGAGGTTCGTCGGGTGGTTGGAACCCTTGAGATCGAGTGTTTTAAATCTCGATGTATGTTGGTAATGGAGTTTATATGATGCGACATTAGGTGCCTCTTTTATACCTACTAGCGTGGTGTTCGACTCCGATTGTGTTGTGGTTACATTGTACTTAGGGTACCGGAGTGAAACCCTTAAGCACATGAGTGACTTGGTGGAATTTGACAAACTAAAGCAATCGGATGATTGCAAGAGTATAGTTGTGTAATATGTGGTACACTTTTCGTTCGAAGTGTTTAAGGATAGGTTAAGATCCTGGCATGCTCAAGGTTGGAGCAAGATATGGTGATGGGTCGTGTGAACCCAATTATTGGTAAAGTCTACCTTCCGGTAGTATTGTACGGTGGTACAAGGTGCGTGTTGTGTTGGTTTTGTGTTGTTGTTTAAATAAAGCCAACGGGTGACGGTGAACGTCAATTTCTAGTGTGCGAAATGAATTCGTGAGAATTTGATTGTTATGACCGATGGAGAGATTGGTCACGTATGGCGGATAGTGGTAATTATCGTGGAGGATGTTACCATGGTGAGGCGGTTATGTAACGTAGTTCTAAGTGGGGGAGTTACACTCCCGCACTAGAAGGTTTTAGTGTGAGATTTAGGATGATGCTCTTAGTAGATCCGAAATTTGTGTCGGGACCTAGATTTGGTCGATTTGTGGTAGAGTACAATTTCGGTTAAAATTGTACTTATGATTTGGATTTAAATTATCATCGAGGTGGTGATGTGGTAAACCTCGTTGAGAGATAATGGACGTGTTTGACGAGCAAGGTGAAATCCCTCGGTTAAGTGATGTGCGTGGCGGATTCTCTTTTAGAGAATTATAGTTCTGTGCCTATGTTCAATATAGGTGGTTCTTGCTCGATGGTGTCGGCGTGGTGTACGCGTGCGTATGGTAAATGGTTAGTGTAATCTGTTAGGATTCACTATGGTGTGTGCAGTGCGCGATACCACACTACTCATTGATTGAGGCCAAAAGAGCATGTATTGATGGTTAGTGCATTCCGTTAGGATTCACTATAGTGTAGCAGGGCGCGATGTTACGCTACTCATGGTTCGAGGCCAAAAGAGCGTGTGTGGATGGTTAGTGGTACCCGTTAGGGTTCACTATAGTGTAGCAGTGCGCGATGTTGCACTGCTCGTTGTGATTGAGGCCAAAAGAGCGTGTGTGATGGGTGGGTTTAAAGTTCGGGCAACGATACCACCCAAGGGACTAGTGATGCATACTAGTTGCGTCTGCGTGGCTAATGGTTCATTCGCGAGAATCGTTCCCTTTGGATTTTGGTTATGTGTTGGGAATATTGTTATATCATCATGGTATAACATTATCGGGAAATGCGAGTACCGGTGGGAAATGAGAGTACCATTCCTTGTGTTGTGATTTGGGACGTGAACCATTGGTTGTGTTATACGCCGATGGTGGGGTCGTGGTGACCATGTCATGGGATTAGTGATGCGATAGCCTTGTTTCGCTCACATGTTGTTACGGGTGTAACAATAGTCGATTTTTTTGTGCACCTTGGGTTTAGCGTTGCGATAGTCGTTTTGGGCGCTATCGGTCTTAGCCGTTGCTTATGATGTTAGGATAGTGGCGTATTGGTTGTATTGCGCGCTACAAAGGATGTTTAGTGGTAAGTGTAATCCGTAAGGATTTTTGTGGTTCGATCTTCAACGTTCGGATTGTTGACTTTAGGTTGAGACTTGGTCGCTTTTAGCGTTGTCCTTGGTAATGGTATGCTAGGGGTTGATATCTCGGTTAGAGATTGGATGAGTTTTCTCGATGCGAGGGGATGAGCAGGGTTTTAGTGCTCAGATTGTAGACTTGATAAATCGCGGGTGACGATTTAGTTGTTAAAGGTAAGTGGGGAAGAATTGTCTAGGAAAGTTAGGATTGGGATATGATTGAGGACCGTTGAGTGGGTCTGGATTGGTAAAGTGGTGAAGATCACGAGGACGTGATCGATTTTAAGTGGGAGAGAGTTGTAAGACCTGGATTCTGATTCTGCCCAGTCGCGCGGGGGTTATTGCGCGCCACGCCATATGTCGTTGGCCGACCCCTTTTGTTATTTTAGAGTTTTTAAAAGGGCATTTCAGTCTTTTCGCGTCTGAGCCAGACTTGAGTACTTAACCTCCTCCACCAATTTCATTTATTCATTTCTTTTTCCTTTTCTTTTCATATTTCTCTCAAGAACTCAAACACCCATTTGATTCAAAGGGATTTTTGGAAAGGAAGAAGCGGGTTTTAATCTTTGGCGTAGTAGACAAGTTTGGTCTCCTCGTTCTTAGCTACACAGTGATACTAGTGGTAAGCTCTAACTTCGAATTTGTTTTCATGTTCATCATTCAATTTTGGGGCTTTTGATTGTATGATTCATAGATGGAACCCATTTAGTTGTTAATTGAAGATTAACACCAAGATTCGGGTTTATAAGTGTTAAAAGGCGGGTTTTGGGTTGGTTAATGATTTAACCATGTTTAAGACTTGAGAATGGTGTATAATCACTAGTATTAGTGATTATTGATGTATTGGAGACCTTTAGGGTTCTTGTGGTTGACTAATTTTGACTAGAGTCAAAATTAGGGTTTGTTGATGATTATGACCTGAATGTCGATTCGATGAGGTTTATAAACTTAAAATGGATTAAGTTGAAGTATAAAACCGAATTATATATGTTTTGGTGTCAAAACTTGTAATTGGTGAGATTTTGACTTTATGGGTCAAAATTAGGGTTTATGGGCGATTTTAAGAACGATAAGTGTTTAACACTTGTGTTCAGGTTTAATTGGCATATTAGGACCATTATCACTTGTGTTAGTGATTATTGGTTAGTTTGGGCACGGTTTGTGCTTGGAAGTGCAATTGGGTCGAAATTGCACTAAGTGTCGAATTGGGTTGGCTTATAAATCCATCCTAATTGTGTTGTGGTATTTATGATTATGGAATAGGTGCTTTCCATTGACGAGTTGTGGATTATTTGGAAGCGTTTCATCAAGGCTACAAGGTGAGTGTTAATATCCTATATGCATATGTATGTGTAGGATGGGTGCGGGTCGGGTGAAGTGGTTTTTGGTTATAGAGCTCACTTCACATATAGGTGGATTTGATGGACTTGGGTACATGTCCAATTGACACGGTTGTGCGTTTTGGTTGACCACCTTTGGCGAGGTGCACACTTCGTATGTACATTATCACATGGGCTTGTGAGTGGAATAATTATATACGTATGTATATGAGTTATTTACTTGTGAGGTAAGGGTTTAAAGTTCGTTGTTGATGATACCGTACCCTAGAGTATATTGTGGTGTTGATGAGGGCTTAAAGTTCGATGTTGACGATACCTCATGTATGGAATTTAAGTTCGATGTTGACGATGCCATACGACTATTGTAGTGACGTTGATGAGGGTTTAAAGTTCGTTGTTGACGATACCTCATATGTGGTTTTTAAGTTCGATGTTGATGATACCACAGTAATTCATTCGATGAGGGTTTTAAGTTCGATGTTGACGATACCTCATACGTGGGTTTTAAGTTCGATGTTGACGATACCACATTAATTGGGACGAATGGGATTTAAGTTCGATGTTGACGATACCATTCGTAGAGCTAGCCTTGAGATCTTAAATACTTTTGGATGTTGTGAACATTCGATGTTTGTCATATTATTGTGATATATATATATATATATATATATATATATATATATATATATATATTGTCGTATTGTTGTGATGTAGCTAACCCTCTGGGTGTAGCTTAATGGCGTTATTCACATCGTCGTTGGTGAACTTACCTTACTGTTGACATTGTTAGCTTGTTGCTTAGTGATCGTACGGTATGCTTAGACTAACTTGCCTTTATGCTTGGATGCTCCGGTATGTGGCATTTAATTATTTGTGTGGCGTGTCCATTTTATGCATATATATGTATGTAGTATATTCTCACTCACTAAGCGTTAGCTTACCCTCTCGTTGTTGACATTTTTATAGATTGCATGGATGCGGCGGCTCGGGTAAGCATGGGAACTAGTGGACTCGCGTAGTTGCTTTAGAAGGCTTGCTTTTGGATTTGATTAGGATTGGGTAGCGTATCCCCAATCGCCATGCTCGGCTTTATTTTGTGATAAAAATATCATGTGGGTGAAAACTTGTATTTTGTACGAAAGTCGTAAAACGGCTGATGTGGGCCCGATCTCGTAAAACTCATTTTATTATTGGAACGTGTTAGTTTTTCATATATGAATATGTTGTGAAAAGCGTTTTGTCTAAATACGTCGAGAAGTGGTCAAACATTTTCGCATTTTGGGACTTTTTGGACAGCGGCCTGTCCAGGCCTTACTGCGCGCCGCGCAAGGGGATGGCGCGCCGCGCCATTTTACTGCACAAATTTTTTTTTTAATTGATATTTCTGCGTGATCGTTTGTATATCGGGTTGGGTTGTTACACAATGGCAACGAGAATGTAGAGATTATTATGAGATTTTGAAAATGGACTCATAAAGTCAACACCCCAAACATCAAATACTTCACATACTTGAATGACATTTTGTGGCATTTCATCACGTTGACTTATTTTTCCGGCCCATTGTCATGCATCACAGGATTTGCAAAGAAGGTGTGCGTCTTTCAAAATTATAGGCCAATAGAATCCAGTATCGTAAACTTTTCTTGCTGTGAGTTGAGGCCCATAATGCCCTCCTGTTGGTCCTGTGTGACAATGGTTTAAGATTTGACTGGCTTCATCCCCGAATACACATCGGCGTATTATTCCATCGGGACAACTTTTAAACAAATGTGGATCTTTCCAGAAATAGTGTTTTATATCACTAAAGAATTTCTTTCATTTTTGGTACGACAACCCTTTTTCAAGGAATCCACATACTAAGTAGTTTGCATAGTCTGCAAACCATGGAATTTTATTATAATCGATCTTCAAAAGATATTCATCAGGAAAGTTATCTTGTATGGCCGATTCATTTAGAACTTCTAATTCAGGATTTTCAAGACGAGAAAGGTGATCAGCGGCGAGATTTTCTGCTCCCTTTTTATCTCGGATTTCAATATTGAACTCTTGTAAGAGTAAGATCCAACGGATTAATCTTGGTTTGGCATCTTGTTTCGAAAATAGGTATCTAAGAGCAGAATGGTCGGTATAGACCACCGTTTTTGCTCGAACGAGATATGAACGAAATTTGTCAAAAACAAAGACAATAGCAAGGAGTTCTTTTTCAGTAGTTGTGTAATTCATTTTTGCTCCTTGTAACGTCTTACTAGCGTAATAAATAGGTTGAAATTGTTTTTCAATTCTTTGACCTAAAACGGCTCCCATTGCAAAATCACTTGCATCGCACATGAGTTCAAATGGTAGATTCCAATTTAGAGTTATCATGATCGGCGCGTTAGTGAGTTTTTCTTTAAGAATATTAAAAGATTTGATGCATTCATCTGAAAAGATGAATGGAGCATCCTTTTCTAGGAGTTTATTCATAGGAGTGGAAATTTTAGAAAAATCTTTTATGAAACGTCGGTAAAAACCGGCATGCCCTAGAAAACTCCTAACTCCTCTAACATTGGTGGGATGCGAAAGTTCAGCAATTACATCTACTTTAGCTCTATCCACTTCAATTCCTTCCTTTGAGATTTTATGACCAAGAACGATGCCTTCTTTAACCATGAAATGGCATTTCTCTCAATTAAGAACTAGATTTGATTGTTTGCATCTAATAAGCATTCGTTCAAGATTAACTAGACATGTTTCAAAAGTATCACCGAAGATTGAGAAGTCATCCATGAAAGCTTTCATGCATTCTTCTATCTTGTCTTGAAAAATCGCCATCATGCACCTTTGAAAGGTTGCAGGGGCGTTGCAAAGTCCAAATGGCATGCATTTGTAAGCAAAAGTACCATAAGGGCACGTGAATGTGGTTTTCTCTTGGTCCTCGGGAGCTATTGGAATTTGAAAATATCCGGAAAAACTGTCAAGAAAACAATAGTAACTATTCCCAGCTAACCTTTCCAATATTTGATCAATGAAAGGTAAGGGAAAGTGATCTTTTCTGGTGGCGTCATTTAATTTTCTATAATCAATACAAACACGCCATCCTGTTACAGTCCTAGTAGGAATAAGCTCATTTTTCTCATTTGTGATGACAGTCATGCCACCCTTCTTAGGAACGCATTGAACTGGGCTTACCCATGGACTATCAGAGATTGGATAAATTAAACCTGCATCTAGCAGTTTAATAATTTCTTTCTTAACAACATCTTGCATATTAGGATTTAGTCTTCGTTGGCGTTGCACATAGGGTTTATGACCTTCTTCCATAAGGATTTTATGTGTGCAATACGAAGGACTTATGCCTTTAATGTCATGAATCTTCCATGCAACAGCTGGTTTATGAGCTTTTAGCACAGAAATGAGTTGAGATTTTTCATTTTCAGTAAGAGAAGACGATATTATTACAGGTAATTCAGATTCACCATGTAAATAAGCATATTCCAAATGGTTTGGAAGTGGCTTTAACTCTAATTTTGGTGGTTCTTCTATCGATGATTTGTATCGATATCTGTCTTCCTATTTTAGCATTTGAATTTCTTCTGTTGTTGGTTCATATCCATACATTTCAGCTTCATCTATTGGTTCAGTTCCTTCTCCTAAAGAACATTCTCCTGTTCCTTGTAATTCTGGAAATTCTTCTAACAATTCTGCATGTGAATCTATAGTTTGAATATAATAACATGTATCATCTGCAGATTGCGGTTGTTGCATGGCTCTATCAACTGAAAAGGTAACACTCTTGTCCTCTATACTTAGGGTCAGTTTCTTACCAAACACGTCTATTATTGCTTTAGCTGTGTTTAAGAATGGTCTTCCTAATATGAGAGGAACTCGAGAATCTTCTTCCATGTCCAGAATAACAAAATCTACTGGAAATACTAAAGTACCAACTTTAACTAGCATGTTCTCCATTATCCCTCTAGGATATTTTACTGATCGATCGGCTAGTTGTATGCTTATTCGTGTTGGTTTCAATTCTCCAAGGTCTAGTTTAGCATATAGTAAATACGGCATTAAATTTATACTAGCACCTAAATCTGCCAATGCTTCTATTGAACTAAGACTACCCAGAAAACATGGAATTGTGAAACTTCCTGGATCTGATAATTTTTCTGGTATCTTATTCAACAGCACTGCAGAGCAATTAGCATTCATAGTAATAGCCGAAAGTTCTTCCATTTTCTTTCTATTTGTGATTAGATCTTTCAAGAATTTAGCATATCTAGGCATTCCTGAAATCACATCAATGAAAGGAAGATTTACATTTATTTGTTTAAACATATCCAAGAATTTAGATTGCTCGGCTTCAAGTCTTTCTTTTCTCATTTTACTCGGGTAAGGAAGTGGTGGTTGATATGGTTTAATATAAGGTTTAGCCTTAACTGTGTTATCTTCATTAACCTTTTCAACTACCGGTTCTGTTTCCTTATTTTGCTCAGGTTGTGGTTCTTGTGTAGTAGGAATAGAGTCATCAGAAATTACAGGTATTTCAGGTGGTTAAATGTAATACCACTTCTCGTGGTAATGGCTTTAGCTGTTTCATTCCGGAAGTTAGCATTTGTATTGCTAGGTAGACTTCCCGGTTTTCTTTCACCTATCAACCTTGCTAGGTTGCTCACTTCTTGTTCCAGATTTTGAATAGAAGCTTGTTGATTTCTAAATACTTGAGCATTTTGTTCATTAGTTTGTTTCTGAGATGTGAAAAATTGAGTTTGAGATTCAACTAGCTTTGACATCATATCTTCTAAATTTTGCTTTTTATCATCGGTTTGTGGTGGTTTATTTTGAAAAATAGGTCTTTGCTGATTGTAAGTATTATTGGATACTTGTTGATTGCTAGGACCTTGGTGGTTGTTGTATGGAACATTTCGGTTATAATTCTGGTTTTGATTGTAGATTGGTCTTGGTGGTTGATAATTATTCTGATAATTATTTCCTGGCCTTTAGTTTATATATGAAACATTCTCTCTTTGTTCCATTGTTTGTTCAATACTGAGACAATCTTTTGTCAAATGTGCTCCTCCACACTGCTCACAACTAATTCGTATTGAGTGAATATCCTTAGTTATCTTTTCCATTCATCTCTCGACAGCATCTATCTTTGCGGAAATGGAATCAAAGTCATGGCTAGAATCGGCTCTAGCCGCTTTAGATGATCTAACGATATCTTTTTCTTGGTGCCACTCATGTGAGTGGGAAGCAGTGTTATCAATAATTTTGTAAGCTTCAGTTGCGGTTTTCTTCATAATGGAACCACCAGCTGCTATATCGATGTCTTTTCTTGTAGTGATGTCGCATCCTTGGTAGAATATTTAGACTATTTGATAAGTGTTTAAACCATGTTGCGGACATCCTCTCAATAACTTTCCAAATCTTGTCCACGCTTCATATAGAATTTCATTTGGCTTTTGTGTGAACGTAACAATTTCTCCTTGAAGTCTCACGGCTTTAGATGCTGGAAAGAATTGTTTAAGAAATTTTTCAACTAAAACATCTCATGTATCAATCGCCCCTTCAGGTAACGATTCTAACCAATCTTTGGCTTCTCCCTTTAAAGTCCAGGGAAATAACATGAGATAGATCTGTTCATCCTCAACTTCTCTGATTTTAAATAGTGTACAAATCCTATTAAAAGTTCGAAGATGTTCGTTTGGATCTTCCTTCGGCGCACCACTAAATTGGCACTGATTAGTTACAATGTGTAGGATTTTTCCTTTGATTTCATAATCTGGCGCATTAATGTCTGGTTGAGTAATTGCATGACCTTGCCCAGTGCGTTTAGCTCTCATTCGGTCTTCCATACTTAGAGGTTCCAGATTTTCCATGATTGAATTTGTTGAATCTGAATCACTAAGGGATTCTGACTTAATGGTTTCTTCCTCGACAATCTCTGAATGAGTGATTTGTGGTTCAGGAGGAATGATTAGTGGTTCAGGATCTTTGAATTGTCCCTGAATATCCTCCGGATTCTCAATTGTGAGGTCGGGTTCAAAAAATGGATTATCGGAAATTTGAATTGGAGTACTTGGTCGACTAGATGACGATTCTAAAGAAAAATCAACGGCGACAATATTGGCTAGATGTTTTGATCGAGTTACAGGTGGTGAACGTATGAAAGGTGGTGAACGTTTTGCTCGGTGCATTCACTGAATATTCTATTAGTTATAAAAATAAAAATTATCTAAGTTATCAAATTAGTAGACTTTTCTGATTTTTCCCACGTTTCGAATAGCCAATAGATGCAGCAGGTAGCCAGGACCCTTTAAATCGGAAGCCCACAACTCGCCACTAACAAATCTAACTATTACTACGAACCAGAAAATTTTGGATGTCTATCAATTTAACCGCTTAAAATAATTTTTCGTCGAAGTTTAAAGAAAATTCTATGTCCTAAAAACTAGAGCGTCGAGAAATAAGAAAGAAAAAGAGCGCGTCTAAAAACGTTGAAAAATAAACAGTTAAAAAATAAGCGTCGAAAAATAAATGATCAAAAAACAAATGATCGAAAAACAAAAATAAGAAAATAAAGCGTCGAAACTTAGAATTCTAAATATTAAAACTTGCTTCTAAAGGTATTAAAGCTTAAAGGAATTCTATATCCAAAACGGCAATAACTTAAAAAGTACTAAAATCTTAAAACGGCGTCGCAAAATTCTAAAGCACCTAAATCTTAGTCTAAAGAAAAAGTACTTAAGAGATTTTACGGCAAAGCCTAAAAATCTAGGAATATAAAATAGCTACGGCAAAATACTAAGTTACTAACTAATTTCAAACGATAAAAATACAAATATTACGAATAAAAAGAAATAAAATATAAAAATAAAACTTAAAGTTGTAAAAAAAATACAATTTTTATAAAAATATTATTTTTATATTATTTATTTTATAAAAGTATTAATTTTATAATTAATAAAACTAATTTAAAACTAAAAATACAAAATAAATAAAACTAAACAAAATATTATTATATTTAACCCTAATTAGAATTAATTAATAATAATAATAATTAATAAACCCAAAACCTAATCGTACGTACCAGGTACCAGACCTGTCTTTTCACGTCATGCGATCGCATGAGATATGCGTTTCCAGGCCATGCGATCGCATGAAGTAGGGTTCCAGGCCAGATTATGGGCTGCTACAGTACCAGGCTCGAATTCTAATTTATTTATTTATTTTTAATTTTTCTGTTTTTTTAATATTTATATAAAATATTTATATATAATAAATAAAAACTTAATTTAAAAAAAAACTACCTATTAGTTTTTGTAACTAAAAGAAAATACAAACTTTTTAATTTTTTATATTTTGAACAACTCTTAAAAATATATATATTTTGTTTTTATTTTTATATTTTTGTATTTTTAATATTTAAAACGTATTTTTACAGAAAGAAATTAAAACTTATTAATTTTTTTTTATATATATAGCGTTTCGTTTCCGGCGTTAAAGAGAGTCCCCGGCAGCGGCGCCAAAAATACTTGATGTGCGTAGAGGTGTATACGAAATAGTTATATTTTTATTCCAAAATACTATTAAATACGATACAATTTTACACAAGTTATTTATTTATTTATAGAGTGGATATACCTAAACCTTGCTACAACACTTATAGGCAGTGTACCTAATCATACAGTAGTGTAGTTTTTAGTAAGTCCGGTTCGTTCCACAGGGAGCTTCCAAGTTTAACGCTATATTTTTAAAACTATATTTGTATAAATATATATATATATATATATATATATATATATATATATATATATATATATATATATATATATATATATATATATATATATATATATATATATATATATATATATATATATATTTATATAAGTAATATTATTATTATAAAAGGGGGTTTTTACCGTTTAATGACCGATTTGTCGATTTTAAAACTTTAGTCGCAGTTAAAACCTAATGTAAAATAATAAAAATAACTTAATTTAAAGCGTAAAGTAAATGACGATAATTAAAATGCGATAAATTAAAGTGCGATAAATAAAATGACGGTAAATAAAATTGCGAAAATTAAAAAGTACGATAATTAAAAGTGCGATAAATAAAATGACAGTAAATAAAAATGCGATGAAATATGAAATAAAGGAATTATGCTTATTTAAACTTCCGTAATCATGATGTTTGACGTGTTGATTTTAATTTATTACCATGGGTTAATTGTCCTTCGTCCTGGATTATTCGATATGTCCATACGGTTTTGTCCATAATAGTCCATCAGTCATAAATATAAAGTGCGAGAGTCTTCGTCAAATTATCCTTATACCCGAAGTCAAATATTCCAACTAATTGGGGATTCGAATTGTAACAAGGTCTTAATACTTTGTTTAATGAATACACCAGGTTATCGACTGAGTGTAATCCAAGGTTTTATTACTTTGTTAACAATTACCCTTGTATGTAATTCACCCCTGTTTCAATAAGTCTATTGATTATTAATCCATCCCCGTGTCCGGTCAAATGAATAATTATTGGTATTTATAGATATCCCGCCCACCGTACCCAGTCAAGCGTATGTAGTTATATATAAATACGTCAAATTATAAGTCTATATATTAAATTAACGAGGTATCATTTAGTTAATATAAAGCCCATTAATAGCCCATAGTCTAATTTCCACAAGTGTCGTTCTTTTGTCCAAACCCCAATTATGGTACAAAGCCCAATAACCTCGTCTTTAATATTTAGCCCAACATCACGATTACTTCGGTTTAAATAAGCATAATAATAACTTAGCTATGAGATATTAATTTAAAAAGGTTGAACATAACTTACAATGATTAATAATAGCGTAGCGTTACACGGACAGAATTTCGACTTTCACACTTACAACATTCGCTAACATACCCTTATTATTATTAATCTTAAATTAATAGGACCAAACTTTGCAATTTATAGGACCTGAGCTGAGCTGAGAGAGATTCAATTATAGGACCAAACTTACAATGATTAATTATAGGACCTGAGAGAGATTCAATTAGGATATAAAATTCGTCCACCAAACTTTGCAATTTATAGGACCTGAGCTGATACAGTATGCCATGCGACCGCATGACGTTTACACTACCTGGCCATGCGATCGCATGGCCACTTTTTCCTGGTCACAAAGCTTCCAAAGCGTGGGCTGCTGCATATTTATTTAATATTTATAATATAATATATATAATTATATATAATTAATTATATATTATATTATATTCTTGTACTTCGTTGACTTGTAATTTTAGTTCCGTTGCGTCGCGCGTTGAGAGTTGACTCTGGTCCCGATTTTGGATTTTCGAACGTCCTTGCGTACAATTTAATATCTTGTACTTTGCGTTTTGCGGCTCGTACTCTTGTAATTTTTAGACGTTTCTCATCAATAATTTGAACCTCTTGGATTGTACTTTGTACTTTTGAGCTTTTTGGTCGTTTGCATCTTCAAATAGTCGAATCTATCTTTTGTCTTCACCTTTTTATTATTTTAACGAATATCACTTGTAAATAGAACAATTACCACTAAAAGCTTGTCTTTCTTGAGGGATAATGCTATGAAATATATGTTCGTTTTTAGCATTATCAATAAGGAAACAGAACCGGTAGTTGAAAAGGTTAATGAAGATAACACAGTTAAGGCTAAACCTTATGTTAAACCATACCAACCACCACTTCCTTACCCAAGTAAAATGTGAAAAGAAAGACTTGAAGCCGAGCAATCCAAATTCTTGGATATGTTTAAACAAATAAATGTAAATCTTTCTTTCATTGATGTGATTTCAGGAATGCCTAGATATGCTAAATTCTTGAAAGATCTAATCACAAATAGAAAGAAAATGGAAGAACTCTCGGCTGTTACTATGAATGCTAATTGTTCTGCAGTGTTGTTAAATAAGATACCAGAAAAACTTTCAGATCCAGGAAGTTTCACAATTTCATGTTTTCTGGGTAGTCTTAGTTCAAAAGAAGCATTAGCAGATTTAGGTGCTAGTATAAATTTAATGCCGTATTCATTATACGCTAAACTAGACCTTGAAGAATTGAAACCAACACGAATAAGCATACAACTAGCCGATCGATCAGTAAAATATCCTAGAGGGATAATGGAGAACATGCTAGTTAAAGTTGGTACTTTAGTATTTCCAGTAGATTTTGTTATTCTGGACATGGAAGAAGATTCTCCAGTTCCTCTCATATTAGGAAGACCATTCTTAAACACGGCTAAAGCAATAATAGACGTGTTCGGTAAGAAACTGACCCTAAGTATAGAGGACGAGAGTGTTACCTTTTCTGTGGATAGAGCCATGCAACAACCGCAATCTGCAGATGATACATGTTATTATATTCAAACTATAGATTCACATGCAGAATTATTAGAAGAATTTCCAGAATTACAAGGAACAGGAGAATATTCTTTAGGAGAAGGAACTGAACCAATTGATGAAGCTGAAATGTTAGATACACTTATGGCTAATGAATATGAACCAACAACAGGAGAACTTCAAATGTTAAAAGAGGAAGACAGATATCGATACAAATCATCGATAGAAAAACCACCGACATTAGAGTTAAAGCCACTTTTAAACCATTTGGAATACGCTTATTTACATGGTGAATCTGAATTACCTGTAATAATATCGTCTTCTCTTACAGAAAATGAAAAATCTCAACTCATTACTGTGCTAAAAGCTCATAAACCAGCTATTGCATGGAAGATTCATGATATTAAAGGAATAAGTCCTTCGTATTACACACATAAAATCCTTATGGAAGAAGGTCATAAAACGTATGTGCAACGCCAACGAAGATTAAATCCTAATATGCAAGATGTTGTTAAGAAAGAAATTATTAAACTGTTTGATGCATGTTTAATTTATCCATCTCTGATAGTCCATGGGTAAGCCCAGTTCAATGCGTGCCTAAGAAGGGTGGCATGACTGTCATCACAAATGAAAAAAATTGAGCTTATTCCTACTAGGACTGTAACAGGATGGCGTGTTTGTATTGATTATAGAAAATTAAATGACGCCACCAGAAAAGATCACTTTCCCTTCTCTTTCATTGATCAAATGTTGGAAAGATTAGCTGGGAATAGTTACTATTGTTTTCTTGACGGTTTCCCCGGATATTTTCAAATTCCAATTGCACCCGAGGACCAAGAGAAAACCACGTTCACGTACCCTTATGGTACTTTTGCTTACAAACGCATGCCATTTGGACTTTGCAACGCCCCTGCAACCTTTCAAAGGTGTATGATGGCGATTTTTTACGACATGATAGAAGAATGCATGGAAGTTTTCATGGATGACTTCTCAGTCTTCGGTGATACATTTGAAACATGTCTAGTTAATCTTGAAAGAATGCTTATTAGATGCGAGCAATCAAATCTAGTTCTTAATTGGGAGTAATGCCATTTCATGGTTAAAGAAGGCATCGTTCATGGTCATAAAATTTCAAAGGAAGGAGTTAAAGTGGATAGAGCTAAAGTAGATGTAATTGCTAAACTTTCACATCCCACCAATGTTAGAGGAGTTAGGAGTTTTCTAGGGCATGCCAGTTTTTACCGACGTTTTATAAAAGATTTTTCTAAAATTGCCACTCCTATGAATAAACTCCTAGAAAAGGATGCTCCATTTATCTTTTCAGATGAATGCATCAAATCTTTTAATATTCTTAAAGAAAAACTCACTAATGCGCCGATCATGATAACTCCAAATTGGAATCTACCGTTTGAACTCATGTGCGATGCAAGTGATTTTGCAATGGGAGCCGTTTTAGGACAAAGGATTGAAAAATGATTTCAACCTATTTATTATGCTAGTAAGATGTTACAAGGAGCACAAACGAATTACACAACTACTGAAAAAGAACTCCTTGCTCTTGTCTTTGCTTTTGAAAAATTTCGTTCATATCTCGTTCTAGCTAAAACGGTGGTCTATACTGTAGTGACCCGAACTTTTCCATGTTTATATATATTAATTGAGATTGATATTTACATGATTAAATGTTTCCAACATGTTAAGCAATCAAACTTGTTAAGACTTGATTAATTGAAATATGTTTCATATAGACAATTGACCACCCAAGTTGACCGGCGATTCACGAACGTTAAAACTTGTAAAAATGACATGACGATATATATATGGATATACATATGGTTAACATGAGATTATGATAAGTAAGTATCTCCATAAGTATATTAACAATGAGTTATATACATATAAACAAGACTACTAACTTAAGGATTTCGAAACGAGACATATATGTAACGATTATCGTTGTAACGACATTTAAATGTATGTATATCATATTAAGATATATTAATATATCATAACATCATGATAATATAATAATTTAACATCTCATTAGATATAATAAACAATGGGTTAACAACATTAATTGAGATCGTTAACTTAAAGGTTTCAAAATAACACTTACATGTAACGACTAACGATGACTTAACGACTCAGTTAAAATGTATATACATGTAGTGTATTTAGATGTATTAAAATACTTTTAGAAGACTTCAAGACATATATCAAAACACTCATACTTAACGAAAATGGTTACAGTTACTTTCCCATTCTTTTCTTTCATCAAGAATTCTAGTCGTATTCTTACCCGTATTATACACAGCTTCAAAACGTACTTACTATGGGTATATACCAATAGGAACTAGCATGGGATTCCACTCTTGATTATGTCATGTATGACTAATCAATTTTAACTTCTACCATGAGCTAGTCAACTAACTAGAACTCCTTTTAACCCCACTCACCAATTACCACTCATCATTCACTCCATTTCACTTCCAATTCTCTTTCTAATTCTCTCTCAACACACACACACTATTATGAACGTATTTTTCCAGTAATTAATCATCATCTTCATCAAAAATCACTTCAAGAATCAAGCTATAATCATCATAGGAAGAACACTTCAAGAACACTTCAAAAATCCCTTCAAGTTTACTAATTTACTTCCAAGCTTTCTAATCCATTCCAAGTAATCATATAAGATCAAGAAACCTTTGTTATATATAGTAGGTTATCTTTCTTATTCAAGATAATATTCATATTCAAACTTTGATTCAATTTCTATAACTATAAACTATCTTAATTCGAGTAAAAATCTTACTTGAACTTGTTTTTGTGTCATGATCCTACTTCAAGAACTTTCAAGCCATCCAAGATCCTTTGAAGCTAGATCATTTCTTGTCACTTCCAGTAGGTTTACCTACTAAACTTGAGGTAGTAATGATGTTCATAACATCATTCGATTCATATATATAAAACTATCTTATTCGAAGGTTTAAACTCGTAATCACTAGAACATAGTTTAGTTAATTCTAAACTTGTTCGCAAACAAAAGTTAATCCTAATAACTTGACTTTTAAAATTAACTAAACACATGTTCTATATCTATATGATAAGCTAACTTAATGATTTAAAATCTGGAAACACGAAAAACACCGTAAAACCGGATTTACGCCGTCGTAGTAACACCGCGGGCTGTTTTGGGTTAGTTAATTAAAAACTATGATAAACTTTGATTTAAAAGTTGTTATTCTGAAAAAATAATTTTTATTATGAACATGAAACTATATCCAAAAATTATGGTTAAACTCAAAGTGGAAGTATGTTTTCTAAAATGGTCATCTAGACGTCGTTCTTTCGACTGAAATGACTATCTTTACAAAAACGACTTGTAACTTATTTTTCTGACTATAAACCTATACTTTTTCTGCTTAGATTCATAAAATAGAGTTTAATATGAAACCATAGCAATTTGATTCACTCAAAACGGATTTAAAATGAAGAAGTTATGGGTAAAACAAGATTGGATAATTTTTCTCATTTTAGCTACGTGAAAATTGGTAACAAATCTATTCCAACCATAACTTAATCAACTTGTATTGTATATTATGTAATCTTGAGATACCATAGACACGTATACAATGTTTCAACCTATCATGTCGACACATCTATATATATTTCGGAACAACCATAGACACTCTATATGTGAATGTTGGAGTTAGCTATACAGGGTTGAGGTTGATTCCAAAATATATATAGTTTGAGTTGTGATCAATACTGAGATACGTATACACTGGGTCGTGGATTGATTCAAGATAATATTTATCGATTTATTTCTGTACATCTAACTGTGGACAACTAGTTGTAGGTTACTAACGAGGACAGCTGACTTAATAAACTTAAAACATCAAAATATATTAAAAGTGTTGTAAATATATTTTGAACATACTTTGATATATATGTATATATTGTTATAGGTTCGTGAATCAACCAGTGGCCAAGTCTTACTTCCCGACGAAGTAAAAATCTGTGAAAGTGAGTTATAGTCCCACTTTTAAAATCTAATATTTTTGGGATGAGAATACATGCAGGTTTTATAAATGATTTACAAAATAGACACAAGTACGTGAAACTACATTCTATGGTTAAATTATCGAAATCGAATATGCCCCTTTTTATTAAGTCTGGTAATCTAAGAATTAGGGAACAGACACCCTAATTGACGCGAATCCTAAAGATAGATCTATTGGGCCTAACAAACCCCATCCAAAGTACCGGATGCTTTAGTATTTCGAAATTTATATCATATCCGAAGGGTGTCCCGGAATGATGGGGATATTCTTACATATGCATCTTGTTAATGTCGGTTACCAGGTGTTCACCATATGAATGATTTTTATCTCTATGTATGGGATGTGTATTGAAATATGAAATCTTGTGGTCTATTGTTACGATTTGATATATATAGGTTAAACCTATAACTCACCAACATTTTTGTTGACGTTTAAAGCATGTTTATTCTCAGGTGAATATTAAGAGCTTCCGCTGTTGTATACTAAAATAAGGACAAGATTTGGAGTCCATGTTTATATGATATTGTGTAAAAACTGCATTCAAGAAACTGATTTCGATGTAACATATTTGTATTGTAAACCATTATGTAATGGTCGTGTGTAAACAGGATATTTTAGATTATCATTATTTGATAATCTACGCAAAGCTTTTTAAACCTTTATTTATGAAATAAAGGTTATGGTTTGTTTTAAAAATGAATGCAGTCTTTGAAAAACGTCTCATATAGAGGTCAAAATCTCGCAACAAAATCAATTAATATGGAACGTTTTAATCAATAAGAACAGGACATTTCATATACCAACCATTATGCTCTTAGATACCTATTTTCAAAATAAGATGCCAAACCACGATTAATCCGTTGGATCTTACTCCTACAAGAGTTCGATATTGAAATCCGAGACAAAAAGGGAGCAGAGAATCTCGCCGCTGATCATCTTTCTCGTCTTGAAAATCCTGAATTAGAAGTTCTAAATGAATCGGCCATATAAGATAACTTTCATGATGAATATCTATTGAAGATAGATTATAATGAAATTTCATGGTTTGCAGACTATGTAAACTACTTAGTATGTGGATTCCTTGAAAAAGGGTTGTCGTACCAAAAACGAAAGAAATTCTTTAGTGATATAAAATACTATTTTTGGGAAGATCCACATTTGTTTAAAAGTTGTCCAGATGGAATAATACACCGATGTGTATTCGGGGATTAAGCCAGTCAAATCTTAAACCATTGTCACACAGGACCAACAGGAGGGCATTATGGGCCTCAACTTACAGCAAGAAAAGTCTACGATGCTAGATTCTATTGGCCTATAATTTTCAAAGACGCAAACCTTCTTTGTAAATCCTGTGATGCTTGTCAAAGGGCCGAAAAATTAGTCAACGTGATGAAATGCCACAAAATATCATTCAAGTATGTGAAGTATTTGATGTTTGGGCATAGACTTTATGGGTCCATTTCCAAAATCTCATAATAATCTCTACATTCTCGTTGCCATTGATTATGTATCTAAATGGGCGGAAGCACAAGCTCTCCCAACTAACGATGTACGAATTGTAGTCAACTTCTTAAAACATCTTTTTACAAGGTTCGGAATACTGAGAGCTTTAATAAGTGATCGGGGTACTCATTTTTGTAACAATCAACTTGAGAAAGTTCTCAAAAGATATGGAGTAACTCATAAAATCTCAACCGCTTATCATCCACAAATAAGTGGACAAGTTGAAAATACCAACCGAGCTTTAAAACGTATTCTAGAGAAAACCGTAGGATCAAATCCAAAGGATTGGTCCATGAAATTGGAGGATGCACTCTGGGCTTTTAGAACAGCCTACAAAACTCCAATTGGCACCACACATTTTAAACTCGTTTACGGAAAAGCATGTCACCTTCCAGTAGAAATTGAGCATAAAGCATTTTGGGCTTTGAAGACATGTAATCTTGATTTACATGAAGCCGGACGTCTACGGTTAAGTCAACTAAACGAATTAGAAGAATTAAGACATGAAGCATATGAAAATTCGTTAATCTATAAAGAAAGAACAAAGAAATGGCATGATAAAAGAATCAGAAGTTCAAAAGAATTTAAAGAAGGGACAGAGTTCTTCTTTTCAATTCACGATTCAAGCTATTTCCTGGAAAATTGAAATCAAGATGGTCTGGACCATTCATAGTCAAAAGAGTTTTCCCATACGGAACAGTAGAGTTAATAAAATTAAATGGGATTGAATTTAAAGTTAATGGTCACAGAGTTAAACATTATATACATGGTCCAATGGAAGTTGACAATGAATTTAATCACAATTTCAACACCACAGCTAACTAAGTGTGGGGAGAATCAAATCTTTTAAGGATAATATAATGCTATATAGAGTTAGATTTTCTGTTTTCGTGTAGTTCTCGAAAATGGAATCCGAATGGTCTTTCCCTAGCAGACCCTAAAGAACTAGTCTTTTCCATCCATTCTGAATTTTTATTTTTTTAGGTTTTACGAGATGAAGAATCCCTTTGATCTGAACCATGGTCTACTACTACACGCTATGATTACTAAACGTAATAATAACACTTTCTCGAGTGAACTGGTATCCTTCATAAGAGGAAAAATGGACGAAGTAAGGAAAGAACTCATGAAGAATCATCATAAGATACATTTTGGTAAAGGAAAATCAAAATCCGCAACAAAAAGAAGAGCAAGACACCTTGAAAGATGTCATAAATGCGGAAAATGGTCACACGAAGGTAAATGTTCGAACAATCAAACATATTCAAATACCCAATTTGTTACTCTATGCAGAGAAGGACCGTTCATATGTTTAGAAGAAAAGTTATTGAAGAATCGAGGTTATGCTTATGTAGCTATGGAAAACCAAATCACACGACTCTCCTATGAGTCAGCTAAAGCAGGTCTCTGAGAATTCTTTCTCACAGGTAAGTATGTATAGTTTTTATTTGTTTTTATTTATTGATTTTAACCTTTTGATAATAAACGCTGAATCGGTCGCTATAAAGTATTAAATTGATATTCAATAAAAAGAGGTATGCGAAACTGAAATTATTGATATCATACAAAAATTTATTACATCACTGCTAAATTTACCGTTTATTCTTAAGGTATAAATATCTTTAATCAATCAACCCAAAATATTTCAAAAATTCGTCAGGAGTAAAACTAGGTTATGGAACCGAAATTACTTTACCGAAAAGAGGGGCGTATATTTTTGATAATATTTGATTGATTAAAGTGGGATAAAAGACCAAAAAGATTTTTAATTTTATCTTTAACATGTTTTTAAAATTAATATTGTAAATTTTTAGAACCAATATATTTAAGTTTTTAAATATTTTAAAAATTAATATTTTTAATATAAGTTTGTAAAATTAATGTATAAAAATATTAATGATATTTATATGAATTTTTAAATTTTATGCATTTTAAATTTAAGTTTGGTATGAATTTAAAAACAAAAATGTACTTTATTTCATTAAGTTAAAAATTTGATATTTAAAATTCGTCGTGAGTTGAAGACTAGGTCATTGAACCAAAATTGCTTTACCCAAGGGAGGGACGAGAAATTTTATTATCATTATTTTTAATCTTATTAAATTAAAGTATGCCAAAAACATTAAAAAACCCAAAAATATTTGCTTTTAAAACGACGCTTAAAAAGTAACAAATTTTAAAATTTTGTCGAGAGACGGACTAGGACAACGATCCGAAACGCCCTCATTCTTAAAAGAAACAAATTTTTAAAATTTATTAATTTATGTTTTATTAGTTAAAGATTTTTATAAAAAAAAATAATAATAATAATAACCCCAAGCGATCGCATGGGGTTTGCACAGCAAAGCCATGCGATCACATGGCCTTGAAAATCTGGTCAGATATAAAAAGAGCAGCGAGCTGCTGCTGCTCCTCACTCACACACACAAACACGAACATACCTACAAAAACACCCCTAAATTCGTAATTTTTCAACCAAAATCAACCAAATTTCTTGCTACAATCATGTCTTTTCTCAGATGGGGAAGCAGAAAGGTAAAGATTTCACCCTTAAAACCTTTTAAATTTGAATTTTAGTGTTCTTGAGCTAAATTTTACCTAATTTGATTTTGTTAATTTCTAGTGTAATTAGAGTTAAATTGTTAGTATATTATGCATGTATAACCTAGATTGATGCTATTTAACATGACTTGAAGCCAAAAACTTCAAAAATTTAAGAAATCTTGGGTTTGTGTTCTTGAGCAATTTGGGGCTTTTTGATATAAACAGGTTATGGTCGATTTTTGTCATGAATTATTGCTAAATTAAGTAGTGTAACATGTTTAGGTAGCTAAATGATCCAAACTTTGATCCTAAACATGATTTTTGAGAATTAAAGTGGACTTTTTAAGTTTAAAATTCATGAACTTGATTAATTTGATGTAAATGCCATTTGAAACTTGTTTAATTGCTAGTAATGATTATTTTGACATGTTATTTGAGTTGAACGCTTATGAACTTTGTAAACATTTTCATATATGTTTATTTGAAAAAGTGTAGAATTGATAAAAATATGAAAATGAGCATGAGTTTAATATGGATTAAACATGTCATTGTAATTGTTTCAAATTGTTATTTTGCTAACACTAATGCATATTTGGATGCACAAAATTTGTGTTTAATGTGTTTTGAAAAAATATACCGAATCTGGCGGTGCATCATCATCCAGACAACCTGAAAACGAACCACAGCCAGAAATGTAATATGAGCCACAATATGAACCAGAATCTGAACAGGAACAACAACAAGAACAACAATATCATAATGATCAACACATACCATATTATGATCCGCAACAAGAATATGTTAATGCCTACGTACAATTTCCGATTCATCCAATAATAGAACACCCAACGATTGATGAAGAGATTTTGCATCCCAATTTGAGATTTGATCGAAGTTGGAGAGATTACGCAACGTACCAAAGTAACAAATTTAAACTGGTACCGAAAAATGTAGAAGTACCGAGGGTAATCGATTGGGAGCCTTTGGAAATTTCCAACTAGCTAACTCAGTTAGGCAGCATCTGATCCAAAGGTATGGGAACTCTTCTTTTCCCGATTGGGAACGTTTATTCACCATTCATAGGCCTGTATATAAGGAATGGTGTGTTGAGCTTATGAGTACTATATCAATTGATACGGATGTAGTTAGGTTAGACGATAGGAATTTTCTAAGATTTTTACTTGGCCGTAGGATGTACAGAATGTCCATGCTAGACATGGCCAGGGCTTTACAGATTTACACTCCTTCTGAATTACTACTACCTGATTGTACAAATTTGATTTATCATGGTGAAAGGGTAGATAGGAATTTTAACGCGGACGCCGTCTGGAGGCGTATGTCAAATTATAATGTTTTTACGCGGGGAGGAAGACACTCTTATTTAGATATTAACAAAGCAGAGCTTCGTATTATACATAGATTTTTAGCTAATTCGATTACACAAAGAGGTAACAACAAGGAGAAAATGACTTTACACGATTTATTTTACCTTAAGTGTATTCGAAACACTAGAAACTTTGTTAATATCCCCTACTGTGTTGGTTTTTATCTGTCCAAAATGGTGGAAGGAATACAGGACGGGGGAATAATAGGAGGGGGTATTTTTGTTACTCTCATTGGAGAGTATTTAGGTGTAAATAGGGATCAAGGGGGTCCACTGATGGTGTGTAGGGAACAGGTTGAGACTTTAGGATTGCGGGTCTATCAGGGTGCAAAGGTATTAAAGAGCAGACGCAATAAGGCAGTACCATATCAGGGCCCTCATTCACAGGTAGAGAGAGGTTCAGATGAGGAAATGGAGGAAGCGGATGACATTAGGGATGTCATTAGGGAGGCTGTTACTGACGTTTACCAGCGTATAGATGAGGTTGAAATGACAAACGAGGCTAGACATAGTCAGTACGAGCAGTGGTACGCCGAGAATGTGTACGAGCATTCCAGGCAACGACAGCATGATAGATGGCACTATCATCAGCATTAGATCATGAGCCAGCTATCACCTCAGGTACCAAATAACTACGTACCGACCCGACCTGCTTACTATCCGCCACACCAGCCCGATATGCGACCACCATTTACTCTCTACGACCCCAACCAAGCCTATCAGCACACCTATAACCAACCGTGGAACCCGACCGACGACATGAACTGGAACCCCTATCCAGATTGATATAGTTCCGTTGGTGATTTCTATGATTTTTATCTTTTTATTATTTTTATTTATTTATGTTTAAACATATAATATTGTGATACTTTTATGTAAGTTTTAATATTTTCATTATTTTGTATACTAATATTTCATTTTTTGTAATTTGAAAGTGGGATATTAAGTCCCATTTCAAATTACCATGCATGTTTATATTTGTATTGTTTATAGTTTATCTCAAGTACAAAACAGGGTAAAACAGCGCACTTTCAAAGACTGGCATTAAGTTCAGCAAAAGCTATTAATTTTGACGACAAAACAAAAAACAAATGTGATGTAACAACAAGACGGAATGAACAAATGATGTGCACCATTTATCATTCAACAAACAAACGCCAATATGTTTGAAAACTTTGGTAAAATTTAATCATTTTTCTACGCTAATCACCCTCAATAATTTAAATTGTACTGATTTCTTGCAAATGAGGGCATTGCAAGATCTTAAGTGTGGGAAGGGGTTAAATTCTTTCGGATTTTTAAAATTTTAATTTAAACACTTGGTTACTATTAAAAATACTAGTAACGCAGTAGTTGTATTAGAATCTAGTACTCTCTGATAATAGAGAACATCCCTAGTCTTATATACTGACTACCCAATTCTAGTAAAAAAATTTCAAAATTTTCAACTAAATGAACTCAAAATCATGATATTTATGAACGATAAAACTAGGTGTTAACACCGAAATTATGGTTACCTCGTAAAGGACATAAATTGAGAAACAACCCAAAATGTTAGAATTCATTTAAAATGGAATAGAGGAAAATAAAAAGGCAAAGAAAGAAAAATAAAAGCCAAATGTGAGAAAAATTTACCAAGTTATTTAGAACATATATCACATATTTTTGTACAAATAATTGAAGATACTTTTGTTTTGGACAATTTTATCAGTTTTACCCAATTTCTTATAATATATTTAAAAGAAATGTGCCACTTGATTTAAAAGGAAGTAAAGTCTTCCGAGAGGAAAAGAAACGCACTTCTTGATTTAGGTCAGGAAGTTGTCGTCTAGACCAGTTGTAGAGTCTACGAAAAACCTTGAAAAGTTTTCTCGAAAATCAGCTGGAAATCCACGGACCTCAGCATCAAACAGGGTCGCCAAGTGGTCAAACTTATCCTAACCATGAGAGGATCTGTCTCGTACAATGGGGGGCACCATGCAAATTAGCTTATAAGACTAATGAATCAGATCTCCAGAAAGGATAATCTCCTTAAAGATCAAAAATCAGCTTTTAAGACTGATATTACTCAATCCTTGAGATTGACCTTAAAGATTGAGAATTCAAACTCATGGAATTCAATGATATCTAAACTCGAGCTTGAACAAGAAAATATTTTGATCAAATTACAAACCGATTTATTTTCTGAAAACCCATTTTCAATGCGTTCATTACCATTGAACGTAAAATCCTAGGAATTCACCTGGAATTCATTAGGTCACCTGAACCAAATAGGGTGTCAACCGTAAGAACGGTGGTTGCATAGCATGTTCGAAGATAGGACCTTGTGAAAGGACTGAAAAACTATAGGGTGATCTTTACTATTGCTCCTACAAAGGATAGTAATTGCATCCGACATGATATAGACCATAATCAAAAATATGTCACGGGACATTGCCTTAATAATTGCTTGTTCAACGCTTTCCTTTACAACCGGACGGTTGTTTATCGAAAGATAATATACGGAGCAAGTATACTGGACGTGTTGCTTTCCCAATACAAGGATAGCAAGTGGGTGACACAAAACCGCAAGTTTTAAGCTAAAATTATCAAATCTGAAACCCACAAACATTTTGCATACACCGGTGAAGGGTTATTCCGGAAAACTTATCTAGGGTAAAAGCTAGATTGAATTTTCAAAAGATCAAATGTTTTCATAAAGATCTAATTTCCTAAAGGATCTAAATTTTTATAGTCATGTGAGACTGTAAACCACAACGTTACTATCATTGTTCATACCACCGTATTAAAATCACTGATGTACAAAGTGTAAAGAATAAAGAAGTTATTCTAGTAAAGTTATATTCAAGTTCTATATTGCTTGAGGACAAGCAACGCTCAAGTGTGGGAATATTTGATAATGCTAAAAACAAACATATATTTCATAGCATTATCCCTCAAGAAAGACAAGCTTTTAGTTGCAATTGTTCCATTTACAAGTGATATTCGTTTAAATATTAAAAGGTGAAGACAAAAGACAGATTTGACGATTTGAAGACGCAAATGACCAAAAAGCTAAAAAGTACAAAGTACAATCAAAGTGGTTCAAATTATTGATGTGAAACCTCTAAAAGTTACAAGAGTACGAGCCGCAAAACGCAAAGTACAAGATATTAAATAGTACGAAAGGACGTTCGAAAATCCGAAACCGGGACCAGAGTCAACTCTCAACACGCGACGTAATAGAGCTAAAATGAAAAGTCAACTATGCACATGAATATAATATAATATATAAATAATTCTTAAAATTATATATATATATTATATTATATAATAAAAATCGTCGGCAAACTAAAAAACAAAGTATTGTGAGCTGGCCAGAGGGGCTATGCGATCGCATGGCTTCTATGCTATATCCCCATGCGATCGCATGGTGAACATGAACTCGAATTTAGCCTATAAAAAGTCGGGTTCTGATCGAGCAAAAACACATCTTTTTCTAATCTCTCTCTCACGATATATATATATATATATATATATATATATATATATATATATATATATATATATATATATATATATATATATATATATATATATATATATATATATATATATATATATATATATATATATATATATATTTTATAATTTTAATTTTAATTTAAGATTAATAATAATAAGGTTATGGTAGCGATTGTTGTAAGTTTGTAAGTCGAAATTCTGTCCGTGTAACGCTATGCTATTATTAATCATTGTAAGTTATGTTCAACCTTTTAAAATAAAGTCTCGTAGCTAAGTTATTATTATGCTTATTTAAATCGAAGTAATTGTGATGTTAGACTAAATATTAAAGACGGGGTTATTGGGCTTTGTACCATAATTGGGGTTTGGACAAAAAACCGACACTTGTGGAAATTGGACTATGGGCTATTAATGGGCTTTATATTTGTTTAACAGAATGATAGTCCGTTAATTTAATATAAAGATTTACAATTGGACGTAATTATAAATAACCACATACACTCGATCGGACACGATGGGAGGGATATTTATAAGTACTAATAATCGTTCATTTGACCGGACACGGGAATGGATTAATAGTCAATGGTCTCATTAAAACAGGGGTGGATTACATATAAGGACACTTGGTGTAATTGATAATAAAGTATTAAAACCTTATTACAGTTTAAGTCCCCAATTAGTTGGAATATTTGACTTCGGATATAAGGATAATTTGACGAGGACACTCGCACTTTATATTTATGACTGATGGACTGTTATGGACAAAAACCAGATGGACATATTGAATAATCCAGGACAAAGGACAATTAACACATGATAATAAACTAAAATCAACACGTCAAACATCATGATTACGGAAGTTTAAATAAGCATAATTTCTTTATTTTATATCTCATCGCAGTTTTATTTATTGTCATTTTATTATCGCACTTTAAATTATCGCACTTTAATTTATCGCACTTTAATTATTGTCATTTACTTTACGCTTTAAATTAAGTTATATTTATTTTTTTATATTTTACCTTAGGTTTTAACTGCGACTTAAGACATAAATTCGACAAACCAGTCATTAAACGGTAAAAACCCCCTTTTATAATAATAATACTACTTATATTTATATATATATTTATATACAAATTTAGTTTTAAAAATATAGCGTTAAACTTGGCTAGTTCCCTGTGGACGAACCGGACTTACTAAAAACTACACTACTGTACGATTAGGTACACTGCATATAAGTGTTGTAGCAAGGTTTAGGTATATCTCATTCTATAAATAAATAAATAACTTGTGTAAAATTGTATCGTATTTAATAGTATTTCGCAATAAAAATATAACTATTTCGTACCCCTCTGCTTTAACATCAATTTACAATTATTATTTATTATGATTAATATTAGTGATATTATTAGATATAAATATTATATTGAACATTAAAAATAATTAATATTATCATTAATAAAATTATTATTTTCATTGTTATAATTATTATTATAGTTTTTATTATTTATTATCAACGTTAGTATTATTATTATTATTATAATTATTGTTATTATTACTGATATTATCATTTTTTAATATTAATATTTTTATTATATTGTTATTAGTATTCTTATCAAAATTAATAATATTAATGGATTTTATTAATAAGTTGATATTAATTATTTATTTAATATAACACTAATGTAATACAGATATACTCCGTACATATAGCTATATACAGATAGAATCAGTATTATTATTTTTTTAGATTATTATTATTAATATAT
Source organism: Rutidosis leptorrhynchoides (assembly GCF_046630445.1). Lineage (NCBI taxonomy): Eukaryota > Viridiplantae > Streptophyta > Magnoliopsida > Asterales > Asteraceae > Rutidosis > Rutidosis leptorrhynchoides. Next base: position 176,498,082 of record NC_092333.1, read on the forward strand.
ATTTATTAATTATTAAAATTAAAATTCTTTATATATTCAGAAAAAGGGATCGATATACAGTTCAAGTAACTATCATCCTTTTGATTTCTTGTCTTGTAATGTTTGTACAGAATAAATGGCATCATATACAGCAAATTCGTTAATCATCTGTCTCTACTTTTCCTTTTAAATTTTGTTTGATTCCATAATTGAATTACTTTTCTGTTTATATTTTTTTTCTTCTTCTTCATTGAGTGGTTAACAGATGTAGACACACACACACTGTTATATGAATTCATCTCTTTCTTATTCCTATACCTTCAATTTCTTCATCAGCTATATCAATTATAGCAGTAAGTATCCATTCCTATCTGTTCAAATTAATTTATTTTTTTTCTTATAGTTCGTTACCCTGTATGGTCAATTTTAAATCAAAATATCGATTCCAAATCACTTATCAAAATATAGAAATGCAGACGTATTCTAAATGATATCATGAAGCTATCTGCACAATCACATCCCCTAATTCAATGAATTGAATCCAAATTTGAGAGTCAAACTTTTCATATAAAAAGTCAAACAGAATGTTCATGGCAAAAAGTCGAATTCATATCAATGTTTTAGGTTCAATTGAAGTTACAGAGAATTTCTAGGAGTAGTTTACAACTAATTTCATGTTGGAAGTTTTGTCTAAAACTTTATCAAAGTCAAAATTATTATTTTTTCTTTCTTTGTTTTGAGCCTCGACGAACAGCAGGCAGATGGTTTTAAATTTTTCTTTGTGTTTCTCTTGATACAAACACCCTGAAACGATTACTTATGTTTCACTTTCGAATTAGGAAGCAAACCCATAAATAATTACTTGACTCTGGTCGAATTACCTGTGACGAAGATGATGAAAAATAAGGAAATGTAATAAAGGAGTAAATACAATTGAGGTGTAATTAAATTAGAAAAATCAGGAGCAGATGAGTGGTTAAGTGTTGTGTCGGGTTTCGAGAGGTCTGGAGTTCGAGCCACGCATGGGCGGTTCTGTTGTTTTTTTTTTTTTTTGGAAAATTCATTCATGAGGTAGTTTTTATTTATTTACTTATTATTGATACTCATATTACTCATTAATTACTATTATTACTATTATTATTATTAATATGATTATTATTGCTATTGTTATTAACATCAATATAATAATAATTATTATTATTATTGATATTGATAATATAAGTAGTAATTATCACTTATTAGTATTATTAGGTATTAGTAATATTATGATTATTATTATCATTTTGTTATTATGTAACAACATTAAGTATTATTAATGTTATTATTAGTTTTATTGATATCAATATAAGTATTATTATGATTAGGATTAGGATTAGGATTATTATTATTATTGTTATTATGAAAATAATACAAACTATTATTTTATGATTGATATTAGTATTAGTATCATTGTAAGATTTATTATTATTATTATTAACAAAAGTATTTTTATCAAGATTACCATTAATAATATGATTGTTATAGTTAATATTATCAAGTATTAAGTAATTTTATTAATGATACTATTATTGTTATTATTATAATGAAAATAGTTATAATTTTAAGTGATAGGAACTATAGATATAGGTTACAAATTTATCACGAGGTTTATACTGAACTTATTATTACTAACATTGTTATTATTATTATCCTTACATAATTAAAGTAAAGTATCATTATATTTAAAAATTATCAAAGTATCATTTTACTACAAGTATAAGCATTATTATTATCATTAGTAACCTAAGTATTATTATAAATATTACCATTATTATTATTAGTATTATTATTATTACTATCACTACTATTATTATTATTAGCATTACCATTATTCTTATTAGCATTAAAATGATTAATAAAATCATCATTATTATAACTAACATTAGGATATGATTATTAGAATAATTAGTTTTATTATAATAACTACCTTTCCAAACAACTGATATATACAAAAATATATTAAGACATATAACATAACAAAATTAATATTTTCATATACAAAGAATAATTGAGTCATATATATATATATATATATATATATATATATATATATATATATATATATATATATATATATATATATATATATATATATATATATATATATAATATACAAAAATATATTAAGACATATAACATAACAAAATTAATATTTTCATATACAAAGAATAATTGAGTCATATATATATATATATATATATATATATATATATATATATATATATATATATATATATATATATATATATATATATATATATATATATATATCATTATTATAAAAATAATACAACTAATAAATTATTATATATATAAATTTATTCGCTTACAATTATATGTATTAATAAACATACAAATGATATAGGTTTGTGAATCCGAGGCCAACCCTTCATTGTTCAGTTTCGTCGTATGAATATTTTTACTACAAAATATTGGATGTAAGTTTCATTTGCTCCCTTTTTAAATGGTTTTGCAATGTATATTTTTGGGACTGAGAATACATGCGCTGCTTTTATAAACGTTTTACGAAATAGACACAAGTAATTGAAACTACATTCTATGGTTGAATCGTTATACCGGATATCACCCTTGTTGAACTTGGTAACCTAAGAATTGGTGTTTATTATAATTGCCACCAATTGACGCGAATCCTAAAGATAGATCTATGGGCCATTGACAATCCCCAGTCAGAGAATTTGAACTGCTTTAGTACTTCGACTTTATTTTTTTGGGGATATTCTAGATGCATTTGTTAAGGTCGGTTACCAGGTGTTCAATCCATATGAATGAATTTTAATTCGCGAGTTACGCGTGACAATATATGAAATCTTGTGGTCTATTAAAATGATGGAAATGAATGATTATGATAAACTAATGAACTCACCAACCTTTTGGTTGACACTTGAAAGCATGTTTATTCTCAGGTATAAAAGAAATCTTCCGCTGTGCATTTGCTCATTTTAGAGATATTACTTGGAGTCATTCACGACATATTTCAAAAGACGTTGCATTCGAGTCGTTGAGTTCATCAAGATTAATATAAAGTCATTCATAGTTTGGATATATTATGAAACGATATGCATATCTGTCAACTTCCGATGTAATGGAAGTTTGTCTTTTAAAAACGAATGCAATGTTTGTTAAATGTATCATATAGAGGTCAAATACCTCGCAATTTAATCATATGTTATTGTATTCATCCTTATGGATTAGGGCGGGTCGTCTCAAACCACAACTAGGTTGACCTCTCTGAGTTGAACCTAACAACTATAGGTTCCAACTGGCAACTACAACTTGTGCACACAACTGTTAAGCAACTACCACTACGGACAACTGTCACTACGACTAGCATGGCAACTCTACAGTGATCATTATTACAACATATCTACTAAGCATGGCAACTATAACAGTATAACATAGTAGCACAACTTGCTACTCTATACTACACCCGGAGATAATCCCACTCACCGATTACCAGCAACAGAAGGAACTCAGAATTCTAATCTTACTGAGCCTTCTCTTCATCTTTATCACCTGAGAATAGACATAACATAGTCAGTAATCATATCTTGATAACAATCCGACAACAAAACAACAACACACCGATACCAACACTTAATCAATCTGACCTGTCAACCGTACGAGTGACACTCATCCGCACATCTGAGAAACCTCAACTGTGCGGTTGACACCTCACTCGTACGTTTGGTCCTTGGCCAAATATCTAATTACACAATAGTAGATCCATACGGTTGACCACACGAGTGAAATATGACTCGTACGAGTCACATCTCAATCGTACGATCCAACTAGCAAATATAACAGTTCAAGTAACCACTCACTCGTGCGGTTCACCATGCGGTTGACCGCCTCAATCGTACGAGTGAAAGCTCACTCGTGCGAGTGAAGGCTCACTTATGCGAGTGATAAGGAACATCAATAGCAACATTTAAAGATATTTTCCAACCTATATTCATCATATATTCATTCATTCATAAGCCTATATCAAGAATTCAACCCATAATAACAGATTAACGCATGCACACTAGACACACACGCTAATACCTCTATTTATGACCTAAATACATTTTGATATAGCTTTTAAAGAGTTTACCATTAGAAAGGATTTTTCATTACGATTCCAACGATACTTGATTCATCAAAAATGGAGTTATGGTTTGAAAGTTATGACCAAAACAAGTTTCCACAAATCTGACCATGTACTCACACGTGTGACTGAGGCCTCACTCGTGCGAGTGAGTCCTCACATGTGTGGTTGACCACTCAAAATTTTGGTCACTCGTACGAGTGACCTGTCAAAAGTGTGGGTGCTGATGAACACCTACAGCTCGCTGTTTTCGCGTTTTTTGACCCCAAAACATGATTTTTGCTCAATCTGATCATGAGACCACTTCAAAAACATCATATAACAACTATATAATATATATCTAACAACAATTAACACTAACAAACACAATTCATCAAGATTCAAGCATCAAAACTCACTTTTGCTCAAGAACACAAAAACCCATTTAATCAAGAATTCAAGCAACAATTCAAGCAAGCTAACCTGGATTATTGATTACTAGGATGCAAGAATTTAATCTCTAAAGCTTCTTGATTCAATTCCACACTTGAATTAGATTAGGGTTAAAGGTAGGAGATGAAGTTAGGTACGGTGTGTTTTTGAGAAATCTCTAAAGAGATGGAGAAAATGGCAGCACAATAAACTTATTTGGGGTTAAAATCCCATACCCCATCACACCCGGGTATTTACCAGTTATCTAATAACTTACGTACCTCGTTAGGCGGCCCTAACGGAGTCCAAATTAAATAAACAAACTTGTTCGGTGACCCTTGTCACAAACTGGTCTCAACTATTCAACAACATAATTATAAACACATAATTATTAAAACCACTATTTACGCCACACCCAAAGGTAGAATGGTCATTTCAACTAGGCCCAAAATGCGGGTGTTACACCAATCGTCAATCATCACCACCAAACCATCCTGCAAATCGACTTCCATCAACCCTCCATCAACAGCCTGCAAGCGACACCATCACAGCCCATAATCGACTGCTGTTCAGCTTCCTGTTTCGACCACCAACAGCCCCTAAAGTACACTTGTTGCTGATATTCTCCTACTGCAAATACGCCTTCAAACAGCCTTATAATAGGTCCATAGTTGCAGCGTTTTTCCTTCTTTTCTTGCTGTTTTCTGTCGAGCCAAAACAGTCCAAGAAGACCCTCTGTTGGGTCGTAAATTGCTCCTGCTGAATCTGTTTCTGTTTCGTTCCACAATCATCATCTTCTCTTGATCTTAATCTTCATAAGGTATCCCTAAACCCTAGCTTCATGTCACTTATAAACTTATTTACTTTAAGTATTATTAATGAATGAATTATGAATGATGTATGAATAACTATAATGAATATGATTAGTTATTATGTTAATAAGATTAAGTATGTTAATTTATTAGTAATAAGGTTAAGAAGGATATAATGAAAGATTATGATCTTGATATATAAACTAGATAAGTAAATGGTTAAAAGATTATGAATAAGTTTATGGATTAATGAATTATGTACATGAAGTATTATGATAAGGTTTAGGGTTAGTAAGATAAAGAATCATGATGAAACTAGTTTAATAAGTTAAAGGGTATAAATAGGTTAGGATTATGATTAATACAAATAAAAGGTTTATGATTTTATGTGCATAAGTTTTGATTAGTAAATTATAATGATAACGAAACATACATGCATGCATGCATACGTATGTATGTATATATAGGTAGGTATATGCTTGTGTATATATTTAGATGTATACATACGTGTATATGTATAAATATATATGTATGTATATGTACGTGTGTGTGTATGTATGAGTGTGTATATGTATCATGTATATGTTATAAGAAATTATAAAAGTTGATAAGTAGTTATATGTATATATGTATCACCTTTACACTAATGTATATGTGACACATACATATAATATATACTTATATCATATAGCTATAAACACATACGTGATGATAATAATAAAGAATATATATATATATATATATATATATATATATATATATATATATATATATATATATATATATATATATATATATATATATATATATATATATATATCACATAGGTGTATATTTATATATGTAACACACATAATGATAAGATTATATAATGGTTGATTAATTAGATAATAATAATATTATTATAACCTATGAACTTATCTATATAGTAACACTTTAATTACACTAAGTATATTATCACCTATATATATAATTAATAAGTACATTAATAATTCGTTGTGCGTACACACCTATAACGTGAAGGTTATAATTAAAGATAACGTACAAAGACTACAAACATCACCGCTACTTGTGGCCTAGGGTGGTCCTTGTTGCCTTATGGGAACCGCTTGTGGATTTCGAATGCCATGACTTAGATTCTGGTCAAGAATCCTGGGCGCCCGGTAACAACAGATCATTCGAGTGACTTGCATGATAGCAACGAAGTTTGGGCTAGATTGTACAACATCTTTGTGGAAATTATAACCCGAACTCTTAAACTAGAAACTTACTATAAGTGGAAGCTTTCCATAAATAGTGGGTTTCCAAAAATAGAAACTTTTTAGGAATAGGGACTTTTCTCGAAAATCGTCACTGTTAATATAGTTTGCTATATTAATAAACTAACTTTATGTCTGTTAGACATTAACTAATCAAACGTTATATCTCTAGGTTGAGATCTCCGATTACATACTCCGTTCGTACTACTTGCATGGAATAACTTACTTGCTACTAAGGTGAACTTCATAGCCCCACTTTTTAACTATCTTATTTACTTATTTTAAACTTTGGGGTGAGACACATGCTTATTTTTAAAACTATTTTACGCTTAGACACAAGTACTCGAAACTTGATTTTAACTGTGCTGCCATGCTTTGTTTCATGCTAAATCCCTACCATGATATCGTTAATTGCTACTTTGAAACGCAAACTTAGTTATTGTGAGTAGGCCTACTGAGAGCGACGTCTCTAACCAGTTGACCGTTCGTCTTTGGTTACATAATAATGATTTCAACGACACTGACAGTTCAAGATGTCCTGGGGTAACTTTGTTTAGTTCGATATCATAACTTCAGCACTACTTTTGATAACTAAATCTTGTGGTCTAAAACAATTATAAACCTATGTTGTTCACTCAACCATTTTTGGTTGACACTTTAAGCATGTTTTGTCTCAGGTGAAGATTGCTAGAGATTTGTTTGCTGTTTGGACTTTGCTGCTTTTGGAGTCCGCATTTTACATTTACATTATTGCATCAAAACATTTAAGTTTACATTCACATTTACATTTGTAATGACTTATTACTTTCCGTTGCTTTAAATACATTGATTTTTAATAAAAACATCTCATTTAGAGTCGTTCTCGCTTTACACTTGTGTTATGATATTGCTTAGTCACATATGACCCCCGATCCCATTTAGGAGGTGTGACAACTAGGTGACTTGGGACTAAGGATAAAGGAAGAAGAGTCTTTGGTCAAAGCAAATCACTTTTTAGCTGATTTGGTTGATATGGAGTTAACTCAATATAATGTTAAAGTGATTCCTGAAGTGAATTCTGCCAAGTTGAATAAGGCCATAATGAGTCAACTGGTCAAAGTTCATAGATACACAAATTTATGGGTGAAACTTCATGTTTATGATGGAAGATGAGTGCTTTATACGGCTGAATCTTCCTTTTATGCCGAAAGAATTGACAGTTACAATTATATATGTTTTGGATTGGATTGTCATTACAAGGAAAAGACAATTCAAAGTGACTCTCCTCTTGAAGCACTTAAGATAGTTGATCTTGTTTTGAAAGAACTTACAGCTCAAAGGATCGATGTCGTGTTTAATGAGTCTTATCCATGTTGGACCGCCGTAAGCTACGCGCTTTAAGATTAAAGTGTTTCAATGACTTGAAATGTCGAAGAGTCGATCTAGTAATAAATTTCATATTTGGTCAATGCAGGCTTGGTAGCTGATGTATTATGGGCTAGATGCTAGTTGTAATGTTTGTGATGCCTGTGATGGTTTTGGATCTATACTATTGTGACTTATTAGTGCTTTTCTTTTGTTTGTTGTAATTTAAGGTTGCTTCATTTGGGTTAAAGCTATGTAAGTCCATGTGATTTCATATGTACGCTAGAATTTTTCACATTTTCGTGAATAATCTTTATTAATTTAATTCATGTTTTTTGTCAAAAAAAAAAAATGTTACTTCTTTTGATATGTAGTTTTAGGGATTTTTTGTAAGGCTTGGTCGACGATGTGGAGTGTTATTGCTTTTGGGTGTCTCAAATGAGTTTTTGCTTGGAATTTTGCTTCGGCCCCTTTTCTCGGCGTTTCATTCTTTAGTGTTCGTACCTATATCTCGTTGAAGCATATTTCTGTTTAGATGTGTCGTGTTCACTTGTGTTTATTTCGAACACGACGTTGTCTTCCGAATTTTTTTGGCCGATTTGTGTTCGCATTTGATGGGATCCATACATTCCATGAATAGTTGTCCTTGGGTGTTCATTCCCATGGGGGCTAAGGCAAAGTAGGTTTCCTATGAGTATATTATGTTCTCATTTGTCTTGTTCAGGGTCGATCCTGATAATTTAGATGCCCTATGCACCTCTTTATTTTAAATGATAAATGTTGAATTATATACTCAACATAGATTATTTAAAATGATTTTTTCGTGCGTTTCTAAGAATAAATAAATAGTCCTCTTAAACATAATGTTTTAACTAAATTAGGTTTAGCGCATGCTTGGTATAATGAGAGGAATGGAAATAGAAATAGTAATTGAAATATAATGAAATCTTATAAGGATTAAATATATATGATAAACAATACATATTAATAATAAAACAAATAAAAAAGGAGGAATACACGTAATAATTGTGAGATTAGTAATGGAAGAAAAGTTAGGAAGTTGGTTTCATGCTTCATACATATAGATTCGTGATTCTCCTCAATTTGATAGATAATGCTCCATTGGTCGCTACTAATAAATGCCTATTCCCAATATATTTAACCAAGCATGTGTATTCATTCACTTTCCCATTCCTCATCACCAAAAACCCCACAACAAAGCACACCCTTAATGTGGTTATTGAGTTAACTTTTTAATTTGAATTCACTTAGATATTATTTGTTTATCTTTAAAACTTAGAATATATCTTGTAATTTATCTAAAATCAATAAATTTTAAAAGTCAAAATTAACATACTAAATGATCAAAATGATTGATTCAATAATAACCATGTAGTATAACATATATGTAGATGCTAAAACGAATCTTAGAACAAACGTATAACTCGATCTAAGGGGGAAATCACTAGAACAAGCTTAATCTAATAAACCTAGACTTTCAGGATCGATGAATCAAACCTCTAAGAGATTAGATTGACACCTAGAGTTCTTATTCGGTTAGGTATGGTTTTAGTCAACTTTTGGACGACAAAACACGGCTAGGATATGTGTAGGGTGTGTAACCTATAAAAAAACCCATAACGCATTTATATAGATACAACAGTGACCATCGGTCGATGGTCTTGAACCATCGATCGATGGTCTTTCGTCATCGGCTGATGGTCCAACCATTCAGCTGATGGTCCAACCAATTATTATTTAAACGTTAACAAACAATAACCAAACATCAATGTACGTTACAATACAATAATTTTTTATAACTAATGACTGAAATAAACATACGAAACATATAGAACTTGGGATTAACATTTGCGCACTAATAAACTCCCCTTAAGACCTATTCTATAAAAAATCTCCAGTCATTCTTTCACTAGAATGGATATGTAACCAAGTTATTCAGATAACAAACTTTAGCCACACGAACAAACTGTTCTGCCTACACTCGGTTCTCCCTACGATACAACATCTGATTGTAGCACAGAGTGAAGATATCAGCCTCAGTGAAATTTATCAATCAGACTGGATCTAATACCCTTATCACATTGTCATCTTGTCCAGCCTTTTTCTCCAACACTATGACGGCTTCCTCAGAATAATCGTCATAATACCACCATCTAAATCTCTGATTAAAGTTCTACGACATTTTATTCAAAGAAACCTTCTTCATGGTCTTTGCAGGTTTGAACTTGTCAATTATCCGAGATTTACCTGTAGTAAATGGTCTTCGCAGGTTTGAACTTGACAATTATCCGAGATTTACCTATAGTAAGATTAGTTTTGTAACTAATCTTGGGAAATTGTAGACGAAACCATGCATTTCTGATTTTATAAGAAGACTAGGAAAATCATCATACTCACAGTACAACATCTTTATCCTTGCAAATTTCATAAGTTCCATATAAAGTAGTGACTTGAAATCATGAAAGTGTTTGATATAATCAACACTAAATTCTTTGTTCACCGCATATATATTGAACTCCTTGATGTAAGGCCGTGCTAAGATTTTTCCTATTGTAGCTCGGGACTTTCCTATATCAATGAACTTCAAGTACTTAGGCTCGAGCTTGGGTTTCTCACAATACTTTCTTATTCTCAACGAAACTTTCCAGTCTTCTTCCAAGACTTCTACCTTCTCCTTATTCAACTTTACCGGCAAAATATCCCTTCGGTAATTCACCTTAATTTTTTTCTTCACACTTTCTGTTTAGCAAATCTACATTCATTTTAAAGTGATCGGAAAAACTCGTAAGATCTTCATTATTTGAAGTATGATAAATTGCATAATCTTCCGCAGTTATATAAAAAATTACTTCATCAATATCTTCATCACTAAAGCTATTAGGAGCTTCTTCACTAGAGTCGTCCTGAGAAAGAGAATCAGTGGACGATGCGTCAGCCGATGAACTTGCTTCTTGCTCTAGACGCACCATTATGTCCAGTTCTTCTCTAATGAAGTTGTGAGGAATCTCCCCCTCTTCTAAATCATCAAAAACAACAGTATGCTTTAATTTGTCCTGCATCACAAGAAAATCGCGTAAAGAATAATCAACACTTAAAGCAATTACTAACAGTAGGTTATCCTCAGTTCCTTTGGCAATCTCTAATTGATTTTCAGTCACATTCTCCTCTGTTTGAGCTCCTTCTTCTTCACACATCTCAACCATTTCAAACTTTTGATCCCAATGATCCATTTTTTTTTCTCTCACTGAACTTGTTTCTTCACGAGCTAACACTATCAATTTATTCTGACTCTCAATTGTTTCATTCGTCGTCAACATCTCTTCCTTCTGTTTATTCACTTGACTGGTTAATCTTCCGATCTCAACCTTGTACGCTTCTTCCTTTTTCTTAACCTTTTCGTCCATCTCATCCTTATACTTCAGCTGCTCCGACATTGTTTTGATCAGAAACTTCGTCAATGATTGAACGGATTCTTGATCAACACTTGGATCAGTTCCACCTAGATTCACTGGAGGTGCGGGTGGGTTTGATGTAACATCCGTCTCTTGTGGACTTTGTTGTGGAATAGACATCGATGGTTGTTGAGGTTGTTGCATACAAAATTTTAAAATTAAGAGAACAATAAATATGTTTGTTAAAAGAAAAAACTTGCATATTGCTCGAACGAGATGTTACGTAAAAAATTTCAAAGATTATAGAATATTACGTAGTTTTGTTATATTTATTACATCAAAGTTTTTATATATGGGTAACATAGCACATATCAAAATAAAAGTTATTAATTAAAATAGAACGGCAATGATGGTACTTGTAAATTTTAAACGAATATAGTAGACACAAAAGTTCTATCCAAAACAAAAACAAATACACACGAGAACCAAATCAAATTGTTTAAATATTTTATCAAGGTTATAATACCATGCGGTATTATAAATATATTCAATTCAATACAAACTATGTTTTTACTATTCACAATATTATTTTAATACTAAAATCCGATTTTTCAAAATGACCCCCAACTTTGATCAAACTACAAATCGGCCCCTCAATCAGGGGGCAAAACGTCAAACCAAAATTCTAACAAAAAATCTTAAATAAACTCCACCTAAATTTTCAACGGGCCATATCTTCTCGCTCGCCGCGAGTTAAATTATTTCAACAATACCGTTCAACTCGAAATAATTTTACGAACATAACGCAACTAACTACTCGCAAAACGGATGTTTTTTAAATACGCTAAATAGTTAGGTCCACCTTTCATACACGTTGGTTTTTTCTTTTTTTCAAACACTGGGTTTTTCATTAGAACCTGCTTTGGAGTTCTGCTGTGAAGCGCGGGCTCCTTAACTTGTTATCTAATTAAAGACAAGATTAAGGAGGTAAATAAAAGGAAAAGGGCATTTAAGGATTTCAGATTAATGCTTTGAGTCCCTCACATAACTGTTTTCTATAAAATCTAACGTCTTTTAATCTTTAATTGTGGTAATCGTCATCAATCATCAACATAAATAGCGTGGTGGTGGTAGCAGTAGGAGTGGTGACCTTCCTGCTAACTCAACTGTTGATCCACACCGCCCAATTATACATTATTATCCGATATACTAAAACACACCCAGAATTTCGTCGTTTCAGTTCCTATATATTAAAACACACCCAGAATTTCGTCGTTTCAGTTGTTTCGGATTGTCGTTTTGGAGTTTGCGTTCACACTGCAATCGGTCCCTCAACTTTGGCTCAATTTACACAACGACCCCTCAAATTTACATTTTTTTAGTGGTCGAAAGTGAAAATATATAATTTTATTATAATAAAAAAAACTAATTCTACCCGAATTTTAACGGGCCCTATCTTCTCGCTCGGTGCGAGTTAAATTTTTCCGATACCACCGTTCAACTCGAAATAATTTTATGAACACAACGCGACTAACTATACGCGAAACGGACATTGTTAAAAAAATACTAAATATTTCGGGCTATATTTCATACATATACATACACGTACACTACTACCAAAATAGACTTTAGAAACCGGTTATAAAGGGTTTACAAACCGGTTTTAAAACCGGTTTCTAATGGGGGAGGTCTTTATTCGTTTTATCAAACCGGTTCCTAATGTTAGACTTTAAAAACCGTTTCTCTAACAAGTACCGGTCTCTATCTTTTGTTTAGAAACCTTTTTAGATGAAGAAAACCGATTTCTAAAATTGATTCTCAATTAATACTACTTCCTAGCGATGCTTTAGATTTTGAAACAAAATAAACTAAAAGAGTGCAAAAATTAGAATCATTTGTATAACTAGATTTATGAGCTCGTGCGTTGCACGGGGACTTATCCGCAAACATTATTGATTTTTAAACTTATATATGAAATAACGATTTTATAGGAAAAGTGTCAAAAGTATTGTTATGATCGAATTAGTAAGATATGTTTTTGTAAACAACATACATTAGTAAAACTTTGATAAATTTTAGTTCATTCATAGATTGATTACACAACATAAAGTTTTGTTCTATTAACCATTGGGGCTTCATCCCAGATGATAATAAGTTTTGTTCTTATTAATTCTGCCAAATGGCTATTAGGTTTAATCCTACAGAAGGATTCATACTTTAGATCAATAGGAATGCTAAAACGTGATGGGCCGTTCTTCCACCAGGCAACAAAGAGGCAATTCTGCTAGATGCGACATTCAACACAATCATTTGATTGAAAAGTGAAGTAACATGTTATAGGCTGCCATGGCGGAAGGTTGTTGAGGTGGTCCACCACTTTGATTCCCATGACCCTGAAATTTAAAAATTAGTTAATGAGTTTTGAATTAAAATAGTCAAACTCAATTGTGTTTCAATCCACCTACTAACATCAACTACCTTTGATCATTCAAGCAGACCAACATCTTCAAATTCGCAAGCCTATCATATTTAATCATTTTCAAACCCTTGCTTAAAAGTGGTGAAGCTTAAAAGTGGTTACTGCGGAAACTCGGACCATCAAATAATGAGAAATTAAAAGGAAAAACACATTAATATCTGCATTAAGATGAATTACTGTTAGACTAAAAGAAAAATACACTAATACTTCGCACTTTTCTTAGTTGAAACGTCTGCAATACTTTCAACAATACTATCAACCGACTCCATTAAGAACCTTCATTTCTAACCACTTTTTTACTTGCATTACAAGAAAGCGCCTTCTTCAACTGTTTATCAAGTTCATCTTCTTCAGCCAGGATTTCTTAATCCCGCACTGTTAGAGGTGCCTAAAGTGATGTAGTTGATAAGTTTATGTTGATAAACACACTTAAAATCTCTTTTTATCAAGCTCATAATTCTGACGTACTTAATACATAATAAATCATTTACATTCAGTTATAAGTTCATTTTTTTGATCAAAAAAAGAAAATGAATCTGCTGTCATTGAGCATAAATCAATTTAGCTTAATGATCAACATAATATAAAATTTAAAGGTTATTTTTTGACAATAACTTTCATTTTTCTACAGCAACATAATATAAAATTTAAAGAAAATTTGATTTAACTTCTTAAGCTACAACCATTAAAAAGTAAACTCTTTCACCTTTCCGTGGACACATTATTTAGCAACAACGAAAATACGGGACGAAAGTTATGGCATTACAAAAATGATCCAAAACACTGAACATGTTGTTACAGCATAGCATATTAGCAAATGTGACGTTTCGTTTGGACGAAAGTGTAAACCCATTTAGACTCGATAAACTGAAACATATCATATATCAATCTGAAGCTCGTCGGATTTACTTTATAAACGAATAATTATATTCACCAAAACTTTACACCCTTTTTTAACATTCGAGCCTGCAAAATATGTCGGAGACTCATTTTGATACTTTATCCATAAATAAATATGCAGGTTATTCACCAACCTTTAGTAGTACACAAATATCATAGAGAAATCAAAAACAAAAAAAAAAAATAATAATAATAATAATAACTCTTCACAAAGTTGGTATAATAAAAGACATAACTTGAGTACTTGTTAATACTAAAAGTCATATACATTTTCTGTAAATATATGGATAGTGGGTCAAAACTGGCACCTTTAATTTTCATATTTACATCAAAGATAAAGCTGAAACTATAAGTCTAAATTAGATCCATTTTCAAACTTTATCTCAAGATAGAGCACAATACTTCAAGTTCGGATAGTTTACTTATCTTAAATTTAATGTAACTGTCCCATTTGAAAGATGTAACCAAAAGGCTTCCAAGGCACGTTTCTATAGTTGTATGTAACCAAAAGTCTTCAGGCACACTTCTATCACAAGGATCTTAAAAAAAAAAAACTTCTATCACAAGGTTTATGTCATGTTTTATTATATAATCAAAATAGTTCATCATTTCATATGTATAATGCAAGCTATAGATACAGTTTTAGAGGAACTGAGGTGGAATAATAACAAAATACAGTCAAAATTGAAATACTAGAATATAAAAAGTGTGTAATAAGTTAAGGGAAATTAATGTTACCTTAAATGTATCAAATCAAATCGAAGTTTATCCGAGTAAAATTCAGCCTGTTGTTGAAATCATGAATTTTAGCACTTGAATAAACTTCTCTGAAACTCAACGTAACTCAAGTGGTTATTTCAACCCAAAAGGTCTGTTCAGTCAATTGATTCATCATAACATATTTAAAGCAAGTATATTCAATATTTTATTATGACTTTACTAATAAGCTAGTAAAAGAATTAATTAGTGTGAATTCACTAACCAATGGGACTTGAATCATCCTTGAAATTAGCTAGTTGAAGAACACACCCTTTGTGTTGAAAATTTAGATGTTCTCGAAAAGTAGGATCACCCTTCCTTATTGTCATAGGAATAACTATCAGAGTCTTTAGTGCCACCTGTCGAAAACCAAACCGTTGATAAACAGATAAGAAAGATGTAACCCTAAACCCAAAAAAAAAAAAAAAAAAAAAAAAAAAAAACGATGAAACAGATTACATGGGCTTCATCGGGTCAAACGGGGTCGAAAGTTGGCTAACGTGTATTCAAATGTTTACATTGTTCCCAAATATTTGTATTTGCAAGAAATCATATTGATATTTTAAAATTTTAGCTTATTAGCCATTTTAAAGTATTTATTAATTACAAAATCCAATGAGAGAGATCAGAACCTCCATTCGGTCAGCCCAAATTGACCTGTCGAACCCCGTTTGACCCGTCAGCAACCATTCAGTACATCACATCAGAAGTAGCAAGTCTTTGCCTACAATTGCACTTCTGCATGAAAAGGTCACTGTTATATATACTTTTTATATTCAGTTAAAAATAACTTACCATCAAACTTCTTCGTCTTTCCAAACTGAATGATTAAAAACACAGATTCTTCAGGTTTAGATGCTTTCATAGTGAACATTTTTTTAGGGTTGTAAACAGGTAGTGATTTCATAAATAATTGTTTAAAAATCTAAAATTGTTACTTTAATTTAACTAACAAACCTGATTAAAGAAAAGAGATGATGAAATGCTGTAATCTCAAAGACTTGACGGAAATTGATTCATTGTTCCTTTAATTTCATGATTGTGGACCAAATAATCGAACTTGAATCATCAATTTAGGTATTTTGTACATAGTATGGGATTTAGATTTTGGACCAAATAATCGAACTTGAATCATCAATTGATGGGATTTAGGGTATGTATCAAAGATAGGGATCTAGGGTTTGAGTCGACGAAGAGAGTGATTTAGGTTTTGCGTAGGGGATTTAGCGTCGGGTATGGTGGTAAGGGAGCAGGAAGGAGAAAAGTGGGAGCACGAAGGAGAAAAGTGTTTGCGTGTTTTTTTTCCCTTTTATTTGTCCAGCGTGGATTAATTAACTGCTAATGATAATTAGTGTGTGATTAACATGTCAGCATAATAGTTTAGGATTAAGTTAATGACTGACATGTAGGATAAATTTTCATGATTTATAGAGGTTAAGAGATAAAAACCAATAATACAATATTCGAATACAAAAACTTCAATTATAATCCAATGTACTTGTATGTTTACAATACAAACAAAGATATCACATTCACAATCTAATCGGCAATACATAGACTAATCAAATCATCAATACGTAGACTGAATTTTACAAAACATAATAGCCACAACCAAGCCATATTGTGTTGGAAATTTAGTGTAATTGAGGGATTTAATCTACACTTGTAAATGGGTTAGGAGGTACGGAGTGTACACCCATTAAGTGATAGATTACCCGGACCCGAAAGTGGTTTTCCATTATCACAAATTTGAGTGATTACGGAAGTATTATTCCTGCACTAGGTGAAACATCTCCATCGTGGAAATAAAACAAACAACTTTATGAAAAGGATTTAATCGATTTCCTTGATTTGGTTGTTGGAAATAAAAAAACAACTTTATGAAAAGGATTTAATCGATTTCCTTGATTTGGTTGTTGGAAATAAAACAAACAACTTTATGAAAAGGATTTGTTTTAGATTTGAAAAGGAAATTGAATTTTATGAAAAGGATTTAATCGATTTCCTTGATTTGGTTGTTGGAAATAAAACAAACAACTTTATGAAAAGGATTTGTTTTAGATTTGAAAAGGAAATTAGTTAGTGAAACATCTCCATCGTGGAATAATACTTGTTTTTGGGTGCCTATAAATAAGGACTATCATTCATGAGAAAAAATAGATACAAAAACACCTTAATACTCTTATGCAAAAGAGTTCTTGTTTACTGCCAATAACAAGAACTAATCTCTGTCTTATCCCAATGTGATATTCGTGTAACCCAGGCAATAAGGGTCGAATAATTACTTTCGAAAAGTGATACCATGATTCAGTGATTTATCCGGCTATCGATTATTTTACCCTACACGAAATTTCAATAAAACCTCCAACAATCAAAAGTAATTATTTATTATAATCGATGGCGGCTGATAATGCTAAAAACGAACATATATTTCATAGCATTATTCCCCAAGAAAGAGAAGCTTTTAGTTGTAATTGTTCTATTTACAAGTGATATTCGTTTAAATATTAAAAGGTGAAGACAAAAGACAGATTCGACGAATTGAAGACGCAAACGACCAAAAAGCTCAAAAGTACAAAATACAATCAAAGAGGTTCCAATTATTGATAAGAAACGTCTCGAAATTACAAGAGTACAAGATTCAAAACGCAAAGTACAAGATATTAAATTGTACGCAAGGACGTTCGAAAATCCGGAACCGGGACCAGAGTCAACTCTCAACGCTCGACGCAACGGACTAAAATTACAAGTCAACTATGCACATAAATATAATATAATATTTAAATAATTCTTATAATTATTTATATATTATATAAATAATAAAAATCCGTCGGCAAGAAAGACTCCAAAGTTGGTGAGCTGGAATTTCAAACTCCGCGACTCGCGGAGTTTGAAGGCAGAAAAGGCCGCGAGTCGTGGAGACCCCCTGAACTCAATTCCCTATAAAAGTAAATGAATTCTGATCATTTTAAATATCCATAATCTATCTCTCTCTCAATATATACGTAATATATATATATATATATATATATATATATATATATATATATATATATATATATATATATATATATATATATATATATATATATATATAATTTATATTTTAATTTTAATTTTAATTTTAAATCCTAATAATAAGGGTATGTTAGCGAATGTTGTAAGGGTGTAAGTCGAAATTCTGTCCGTGTAACGCTACGCTATTTTTAATCATTGTAAGTTATGTTCAACCTTTTTACATTAATGTCTCGTAGCTAAGTTATTATTATGCTTATTTAAATCTGAAGTAATCATGATGTTGGGCTAATTACTAAAATTGAGTAATTGGGCTTTGTACCATAATTGGGGTTTGGATAAAAGAACGACACTTGTGGAAATTAGACTATGAATTATTAATGGGCTTTATATTTGTTTAACTAAATGATAGTTTGTTAATTTTAATATAAAGATTTACAATTGGATGTCCCTATAAATAACCATATACACTCGATCGGACACGATGGGCGGGGTATTTATATGTATGAATAATCGTTCATTTAACCAGACACGGGAATGGATTAATAGTCACTAGAATTATTAAAACAGGGGTGAAATTATGTACAAGGACACTTGGCATAATTGATAACAAAGTATTAAAACCTTGGGTTACACTCAGTCGACATCCTGGTGTAATTATTAAACAAAGTATTAAAATCTTGTTACAGTTTAAGTCCCCAATTAGTTGGAATATTTGACTTCGGGTATAAGAATAATTTGATGAGGACACTCGCACTTTATATTTATGACTGATGGACTGTTATGGACAAAAACCAGACGGACATATTAAATAATCCAGGACAAAGGACAATTAACCCATGGGCATAAAACTAAAATCAACACGTCAAACATCATGATTACGGAAGTTTAAATAAGCATAATTCTTTTATTTCATATTTAATTTCCTTTATTTATATTTAATTGCATTTCTAATTATCGCATTTTTATTGTTATTGTATTTAATTGCACTTTTAATTATCGTACTTTTTAATTATCGCAAGTTTATTTTATCGCACTTTTATTATTCGCAATTTCATTATCGTTATTTACTTTATGCTTTAAATTAAGTCTTTTATTTATTTAATATTTTACATTTTGTTTTAACCGCGACTAAAGTTTTAAAATCGACAAACCGGTCATTAAACGGTAAAAACCCCCTTTATAATAATAATATTACTTATATATATATATTTGTATTTTTATAAAATTAAACTAATATAGCGTTAAGCTTTGATTAAAAGATTTTCCCTGTGAAACGAACCGGACTTACTAAAAACTACACTACTGTACGATTAGGTACACTGCCTATAAGTGTTGTAGCACGGTTTAAGTATATCCATTCTCTAAATAAATAAATATCATGTGTAAAATTGTATCGTATTTAATAGTATTTCCTTGTAAAATTTAATAGCTATTTTATATACACCTCGCATAACATCAAGTATTTTTGGCGTCGCTGCCGGGGAACATCTAGCTTAAAAGCCGGAAGCGCAACGCTAATATATAAAAAAAAAAAAAAAATTCTTATTAAGTTTTAATTAGTTTTTGTAAAATATATACTTTTTAAAATTTAAAAAATTAAAAAAATTAAAAACTGAAAAAATATATATATATATAAATCTATTTTTAAGATTTTTTTAAAATTATAAAGTATTTCTATTTTTATTTTAGTTTTTAAAACATAAGTTTTTATTTAATTTATATAAATATTTTATATATTTATTAAAACAGAAAATTTAAACAGAAAAATAAAAAAAATAAAACAAAATATAAACCTGTCAAACGAAAGCTCCTGATCTGAAATTTGATACCCCGCGACTCGCGAAGTTTCCAGCTTCGAGCACCGCAACTCGCGGAGCCGTCTGACACGGGCCACACAGAAACCCTAACAGCATTTATTACGGTGTAATTATTATTTATTATTATTATTAACCCTAATTACTTAATTATTATTATAATTAGTTTTAAATTTTTAAAATAAATTGTATTTTAAATTTTAATTAGTTTAATTAGTTTATAAAATTAATAGTTTTATAAATTAAATAATATAAAAATAATATTTTTATAAAAATTTTAATTTTCACAACTTTTAGTATATTTTTATATTTTGTCTCTTTTTAATTGTTTTAGTGTAATATTTGTATTTTTCGCTAGTTTTTAGTTTTAAACTTAGTTTTTGCCATAGTTATATTTTTATTTCTAGATTTTTAGGCTTTGCCGTAAAATCCCTTAAGTGCTTTTTCTTTAGACTAAGATTTAAGTGCTTTAGAATTCTGCGACGCCTTTTTAAGTTTTAGTGTCTTTTTAAGTTATTGCCATTTGGGATATAGTTTTTCTTGTAAGCTTTAATATTTTTAGACACGTTTTACCTATGTATCAATTATCATTCCAATTAGTAATCTCAATTTGCGATTATAATTTTAAGTTAGTGATAGTAATAAGGTTGGGTTAGTCGAGTGTTTTTAAGTTCTATAAGTCACTCTTTTTCTTTCTTATTTTTATTTTTCGATCTTTTTCCGACACGCTCTTTTTCTTTCTTATTTCTCGCTATTCTAGTTTTTAGGACATAGATTTTTTATTCTACTTCTTATCTAAATTTCTTAAAATTACGAAAATTTATTTTAAGTGGTTAAATTGATAGACATCAAAATTTTCTGGTTCGTAGTAATAGTTGGATTTGTACGTGGACCGGGTTATTGGAGCCAAACAGTCCTCAATTATATTGAGACCAAACGAATCCTGCCCCTCTGCTGCATCTTTTGGCTATTCGAAACGTGGGCAAAATCAGAAAAGTCTATTAATTGGATAACTTATATAATTTTTCTTTCCTTTTTAAAAACTAATAGGATATTCAGTGAATGCACCGAGCAAGACGTTCACCACCTTTTGTACGTTCACCACCTGTAACTCGATCAAGACATCTAGTTAATATTGTCGCCGTTGATAATCCATTCTTTGAAACCGACCTCACAATTGAGAATCCGGAGAATATTCAGGGACGATTTATAGATCTTGAACCATTAAATTTTCCTCCGGAACCACCAATCATTCAAACAGAGATTGTTGAGGAACAAACCATTAAATCGGAATCCTCTAGTGATTCGGATTCAACAAATTCAATTATGGAGAATCTGGAACCTTTAAGTATGGAAGACCGAATGAGAGCTAAACGTACTGGCCAAGGTCACGCAATTACTCATCCAGACATTAATGCGCCAGATTATGAAATCAAAGGACAAATTCTACACATGGTGACTAATCAATGTCAAAGATTGGTTGGAATCGTTACCTGAAGGGGCGATTGATACATGAGATGTTTTAGTTGAAAAATTTCTTAAACAATTCTTTCCGGCATCTAAAGCCGTAAGACTTCAAGGAGAAATTGTTACGTTCACACAGAAGCCAAATGAAACTCTATATGAGGCGTGGACAAGATTTGGAAAGTTATTAAGAGGATGTCCGCAACATGGTTTAGATACCTGTCAAATAGTACAAATATTCTACCAAGGATGCGACATCACTACAAGGAAAGACATCGATATAGCAGCTGGTGGTTCTATTATGAAGAAAACAGAAACTGATGCTTACAAAATTATTGATAACACTGCTTCCCACTCACATGAGTGGCACCGAGAAAAAGATATCGTTAGATCATCTAAAGCAGCTAGAGCCGATTCTAGCCATGACTTAGATTCCATTTCCGCAAAGATAGATGCTGTCGAGAGACGAATGGAAAAGATGACTAAAGATATACACTCAATACGAATTAGTTGTGAGCAGTGTGGAGGACCACATTTGACAAAAGATTGTCTCAGTATTGAATTAACAATGGAACAAAGAGAGAATATTTCATACATAAACCAAAGGCCTGGAAATAATTATCAGAATAATTATCAACCGCCAAGACCGATCTACAATCAAAACCAGAATTATAACAGAAATGTTCCATACAACAACCAACAAGGTCCTAGCAATCAACAAGTATCCAACAATACTTACAATCAGCAAAGACCTAATTTTCAAAACAACCCACCATAACAAACCGATGATAAAAAGCCGAATTTAGAAGATATGATGACGAAGCTAGTTGAAACTCAAACGCAGTTTTTCACATCTCAGAAACAAACTAATGAACAAAATGCTCAAGCATTTAGAAATCAACAAGCTTCTATTCAAAATCTGGAACAAGAAGTAAGTAACCTAGCAAGATTAATAGGTGAAAGAAAACTGGGAAGTTTACCTAGTGATACAAATGCAAACCCCCGGAATGAAACAGCTAAAGCCATTATCACAAGAAGTGGTACAACACTTAAACCACCTGAAATACCTGTAAATTCTGATGAAGCTATTCCTACTCCACAAGAACCACAACCTGAACAAGATAAGGAAAAAGAACCGGTAATTGAAAAGGTTAATGAAGATAACACAGCTAAGGATAAACCTTATGTTAAACCATACCAACCACCACTTCCTTACCCGAGTAAAATGAAGAAAGAGAAACTTGAAGCCGAGCAATCCAAATTCTTGGATATGTTTAAACAGATAAATGTAAATCTTCCTTTCATTGATGTGATTTCAGGAATGCCTAGATATGCTAAATTCTTGAAAGATCTGATCACGAATAGAAAGAAAATGGAAGAACTCTCGGCTGTTACTATGAACGCTAATTGTTCAGCAGTGCTGTTGAATAAGATACCAGAAAAATTATCTGATCCAGGAAGTTTCACAATTCCATGTTTTCTGGGTAGTTTTAGTTCAATAGAAGCATTGGCAGACTTATATGCTAGTATAAATTTAATGCCGTATTTACTATACGCTAAACTAGACCTTGGAGAATTGAAACCAACAAGAATAAGTATACAACTAGCCGATCGATCAATAAAATATCCTAGAGGGATAATGGAGAACATGCTAGTCAAAGTTGGTACTTTAGTATTTACAGTAGATTTTGTTGTTCTGGACATGGAAGAAGATTCTCAAGTTCCTCTCATATTAGGAAGACTATTCTTAAACACGGCTAAAGCAATGATAGACGTGTTCGGTAAGAAATTGACCCTAAGTATAGAGGACGAAAGTGTTACCTTTTTAGTTGATAGAGCAATGCAACAACCGCAATCTGCAGATGATACATGTTATTATATTCAAACTATAGACTCACATGCAGAATTGTTAGAAGAATTTCCAGAATTACAAGGAACAGGAGAATGTTCTTTAGGAGAAGGTAATGAACCAATTGATGAAGCTGAAATATTAGCTACACTTATAGCTAATGGATATGAACCAACAACAGAAGAAATTCAAATGCTAAAAGAAGAAGACAGATATCGATATAAATCATCAATAGAAGAACCTCCAAAATTAGAGTTAAAGCCACTTCCAAACCATTTGGAATACGCTTATTTACATGGTGAATCTGAATTACCTGTAATAATATCATCTTCTCTTACTGAAAATGAGAAATCACAACTCATTTCTGTGTTGAAAGCTCATAAACCAGCTATTGCATGGAAGATTCATGATATTAAAGGAATAAGTCCTTCGTATTGCACACATAAAATCCTTATGGAAGAAGGTCATAAAACGTATGTGCAATGCCAATGAAGACTAAATCCTAATATGCAAGATGTAGTTAAGAAAGAGATTATTAAACTGCTAGATGCAGGTTTGATATATCCAATTTCTGATAGTCCATGGGTATGCCCAGTTCAATGCGTGCCTAAGAAGGGTGGCATGACTGTCATTACAAATGAGAAAAATGAGCTTATTCCTACTAGGACTGTAACAGGATGGCGTGTGTGTATTGATTATAGAAAATTAAATGACGCCACCAGAAAAGATCACTTTCCCTTACCTTTCATTGATCAAATGTTGGAAAGATTAGCCGAAAATAGTTACTATTGTTTTCTAGATGGATTTTCCGGATATTTTCAAATTCCAATAGCACCCGAGGACCAAGAGAAAACCACGTTCACGTGCCCTTATGGTACTTTTGCTTACAAACGCATGCCATTTGGACTTTGCAACGCCCCTGCAACCTTTCAAAGGTGCATGATGGCTATTTTTCACGACATGATAGAAGAATGCATGGAAGTTTTCATGGGACTTTTCAGTCTTCGGTGATACATTTGAAACATGTGTAGCTAATCTTGAACGAATGCTTATTAGATGCGAACAATCAAATCTAGTTCTTAATTGGGAGAAATGCTATTTTATGGTTAAAGAAGGCATCGTTCTTGGACATAAAATTTCAAAAGAAGGAATTGAAGTGGATAGAGCTAAAGTAGATGTAATTGCTAAACTTCCACATCCCACCAATGTTAGAGGAGTTAGGAGTTTTCTAGGGCATGCCGGTTTTTACCGACGTTTCATAAAAGATTTTTCTAAAATTGCCACTCCTATGAATAAACTCCTAGAAAAGGATGCTCCATTCATCTTTTCAGATGAATGCATCAAATCTTTTAATATTCTTAAATAGAAACTCACTAATGCGCCGATCATGATAACACCAAATTGGAATCTACCGTTTGAACTAATGTGCGATGCAAGTGATTTTGCAATGGGAGCCGTTTTAGGACAAAGGATTGAAAAACGATTTCAACCTATATATTATGCTAGTAAGACGTTACAAGGAGCACAAACAAATTATACAACTACTTAAAAAGAACTCCTTGCTATTGTCTTTGCTTTTGACAAATTTCGTTCATATCCCGTTCTAGCAAAAACGGTGGTCTATACCGACCATTCTGCTCTTAGATACCTATTTTCGAAATAAGATGCCAAACCAAGATTAATCCGTTGGATCTTACTCTTACAAGAGTTTGATATTGAAATCCGAGATAAAAGAGGAGCAGAAAATCTCGCCGCTGATCATCTTTCTCGTCTTGAAAATCCTGAATTAGAAGTTCTAAATAAATCGGCCATACAAGACAACTTTCCTGATGAATATCTATTGAAGATAGATTATAATGAAATTCCATGGTTTGCAGACTATGCAAACTACTTAGTATGTGGATTCCTTGAAAAAGGATTATCGTGCCAAAAAAAAAGAAATTCTTTAGTGATATAAAACACTATTTTTGGGAAGATCCACATCTATTTAAAAGTTGTCCAGATGGAATAATACGCCGATGTGTATTCGGAGATGAAGCTAGTAAAATTTTAAACCATTGTCACACAGGACCAACAGGAGGGCATTATGGGCCTCAACTAACAGCAAGAAAAGTTTATGAAGCTGGATTCTATTGGCCTACAATTTACAAAGACGCACACCTTCTTTGCAAATCCTGTGATGCATGTTAAAGGGCCGGAAAAATAAGTCAACGTGATGAAATGCTACAAAATGTCATCCAAGTATGTGAAGTATTTGACATTTGGGGTATTGACTTTATGGGTCCATTTCCAAAATCTCATAATAATCTCTATATTCTCGTAGCCATTGATTATGTATTTAAATGGGCGGAAGCACAAGTTCTCCCAACTAACGATGCACGAGTTGTAGTCAACTTTTTAAAACGTCTTTTTGCAAGGTTTGGAACACCGAAAGCTTTAATAAGTGATCGGGGTACTCATTTCTGTAATAATCAACTTGAGAAAGTTCTTAAAAGATATGGAGTAACTCATAAAATCTCCACTGCTTATCATCCACAAACAAGTGGACAAGTTGAAAATACCAACCGAGCTTTAAAACGTATTCTAGAGAAAACCGTAGGATCAAATCCGAAGGAATGGTCTATTAAATTGGAGGATGCACTCTGGGCTTTTAGAACAGCCTACAAAACTCCAATTGGAACCACACCTTTTAGACTCATTTACGGAAAAGCATGTCATCTTCCAGTAGAAATTGAACACAAAGCATTTTGGGCTTTGAAGACATGTAATCTTGATTTACATGAAGCTGGACGTCTACGATTAAGTCAACTAAACGAATTAGAAGAATTAAGACATGAAACATACGAAAATTCGTTAATCTATAAAGAAAGAACGAAGAAATGGCATGATAAAAGAATCAGAAGTTTAAAACAATTTAAAGAAGGAGATAGAGTTCTTCTTTTCAATTCACGATTCAAGCTATTTCCTCGAAAATTAAAATCAAGATGGTCTGGACCATTCATAGTCAAAAGATTTTTCCCATACGGAACGATAGAATTAATAAATTCAAATGGGATTGAATTTAAAGTTAATGGTCACAGAGTTAAACACTACATAGATAGTCCAATGGAAGTTGACAACGAAGTTAATCACAATTTCGATACCACAGCTAACTAAGTGTGGGGAGAATCAAGTCTTTAAAGGATTTTATGTATTTCTGTTAGAGTTAGATTGTCTGTTTTCGTGTAGTTCTCGAAAATGGAACCCGAATGGTCTTTCCCTAGCAGACCCTAAAGAACTAGTCTTCTCCCCCCATTCTGAATTTTTATTTTTTTTAGGAAATGAAGACTGCCTGTGAACTAAACCATGGTCTAATGCTACACGCTTTGATCACTAAACGTAATAATGACACACTTCCGAGTGAAATAGTATCAGTAATCAGAGAAAGATTGGACGGAGTAAGAAAAGAATCCAGATACGAAGATAATAAGTTACAATTTGGTAAAGAAAAATCAAAATCCGCAGCGAAAAGAAGAGCACGACACCTAGAAAGATGTCACAAATGCGGAAAATGGTCACATGGAGGTAAATGTTCAAATAATCAAACCTATTCAAATACCGAATTTGTTACTTTATGCAGAGACGGACCGTTCATATGTTTAGAAGAAAAAACACTTAATGCTCGAGGTTACGCCTATGTAGCCATGGAAAACCAATTAAACCGACTATCTTATGAATGGGATAGATCGTATAACTAAGAATACTATCTCACAGGTAAGTCTGTACAGTTTTTTTTTTATTTTTATTTTTATTTTTAACCTTTTGATAATAAACGCTAATTTGTTCGCTATAAAGTATTAAATTGGTATAGAATAAAATTAGGTTTGGCGACCGAAATTATTGATATCATACAAAAATTTATTACATCACTGTGAAATTTAACGTTTATTCTTAAGGTATAAATATCTTTAATCAATCAACCCAAAATATTTCAAAAATTCGTCATGAGTTAAATTAGGTTATGGAACCGAAATTACTTTACCGAAAAGAGGGGCGCATATTTTTGATAATATTTGATTGATTAAAATGGGATAAAAAGCCAAAAAGATTTTTAATTTTATTTTTATCATTTTAAAATTAATATATAAATCTTAAATTAATATTGTGAACTCTGTAAAATCAATATATTTAAGTTTATCAATATTTGAAAAATTAATATTTTTAATATAAGTTTGTATGTATAAAAACAAAAATATAATATAAAGTTTGGTGTGAAATTTTAATATTATGCATTTTTAATTAAGTTTGGTGTAAATTTTTAATTTTATGCATTTTTAAATTTAAGTTGGTGTGTATTTAAAAACAAAAATTTACTTTATTTCGTTAAGTTAAAAATATGATTTTTAAAATTCGTCGTAAGTTGAAGACTAGGTCTTTGAACCGAAATTGCTTTATCCGAGGGAGGGACGAGAACTTTTATTATCATTATTTTTAATCTTATTGAATTAAAGTATGTCAAAAACATTAAAAAAACCCAAAAATCTTAGCTTTTAAAACAATCACTACAAAAAGATAAATTTTAAAATTTTGTCGAAGGACGGACTAGGACATCGATCCGAAACGACCTCGTCCTAAATAACAAGGGAAACAAAATTTTAAAATTAATTACTTAATTGTTTTAATTAGTATAAGATGTTTAAAAAAAATACAAACTCCGCGACTCGAAGAGTTTGAAGGGTCAAACACCGCGACTCGCGGAGGGACCAAAACCCAGAAAAAATAAAAACGTAAACTGATCAGTCCACACACCACACCACAAAAATACTGCGAAATAAAACCCGAAAAAACCCTAGAAAACACTCCCAAATTCACAATTTTTCACCGTTAATCATCAAATCTTTTACTAAAATCATGTTAAGAAGGATGCTATCAAGGAATTACTCAAAAAAAATGGTAAATTTCTACACCTAAACACCATTTAATCCGAAAATTGGTGTTCTTGAGCAATTTTATACCCAATTCGATTTTGATGCTTTTTAGTGTAATTATGCTTAAATTGCTTATGTATTATGCTTGTATAACCTAGATTGATGCTATTTAACATGATTAGAAGCCTTAAACTTCAAATTTTGAGTAATCTAGGGTTTGTGTTCTTGAGCAATTTGGGGCTTTTTGATATAAACAGGTTATGGCCGATTTTTGTCATGAATTGTTGCCAAATTAAGTAGTGTAACATGTTTAGGTAGTTAAATGATCCAAACTTTGAGCCTAAACATGATTTTGAGAATTAAAGTGGACTTTTTCAAGTCTAAAATTCATGAACTTGATTTTTGAGAGATAATGCCATTTGAAACTTGTTTAATTGCTAGTGATGATTATTTTGACATGTTATTTGAGTTGAATGCTTATGAACTTGGCGAACATTTTCGTATATGCTTATTTGAAAAAGTGTAGATTTGATGAAAATATGAAAATGAGCTTAAGTTTGATATAAATTAAACATGTCATTGTAATTATTTTGATTGATGATTTTGCTGACACTAATGCATATTTGGATGCACAAAAATTGTGTTTGATGTGTTTTGCAGACTGAAAGGGGTGAATCTTCATCCTAAGCTCGCAATGCTCCTGCTGAGAATGCGGAACAACATGAGGTGGATAACTACTACAAACAAGATATACCTCATCCAGTCATGACATTTTCTGATATGCACTTGGAAGATTTGCACCCGAACCTGAGATTTGACAGACTTTGGATAGATTATCCAAAATACCAAAGGGGCTTGCATACTCTTCATTCTAAAGCTGTTGAAGTACCTAGGGTCATAGAATGGGGACCATTAGAAGCTGTAGAATTGGCCGGGCCAATTAGGGAATTACTTGCACAGAGGTATGGTAATTCTACTTTTAACGATTGGGTACGGTTATTCAACATGCGTAGACCTGTATATAAAGTATGGTGTGAAGAATTGTTGTGTACTATAGAATTAAATGATCGGGTAGCTAGTTTAACCGATCGATCTTTTATTAGATTTTTGTTAGGAGGTTCGATGCGCCACATGTCTTTACTAGACATGGCTCAGGCTTTACGTATATATACGCCTGAGGAGTTAGCATCTGCCGATTGTAGAGGGTTGATATTGAACGGTAGGAAGATAGATGAGAATTTTGATACACATGGTGTATGGAGTCAAATGACTAGCCATCACCGATTCAAAGGGGGAAATTACTCTTATTTGGATATAGATAGAGCAGAGTTAAGAGTAATTCATAGATTTTTAGCTAATTCGATTACACAAAGAGGTAAGAATAAGGAAAAGGTAAATGAACAGGATTTGTTTTACCACATGTATATTCAAGACCCACAAAGCGCTGTAAGTATACCATATTGTGTGGGTTATTATTTATCAGCTATGGTTAGGGGGATGAGACCGCATAGCATAATAGGAGGTGGTATATTTATAACTTTGATTGCTGAATATCTCGGTGTAGATATAAGGCGGGGGGGGGGGGGGGGGGATTACTAATCGAAGAACCAGAAACCCCGCGATACAATAGGTTTAAATGTATACCATGGTGCGAAGGTTTTGAAGAGGCAAAATAACGCCGCAGTACGATATAATGGTAGACATCCACAGGTTGAGAGAAACCAACAGCCAGGTAATGTGGGAGGGGGAAATGAAATGACAGAAATGCAAAGGTTTATAGCTTCACAAGAGTACGAAAATGCTAGACATCGAGCATTTGAAGATTGGCAAGTTCATCAAAACCAAATCATAGCTTATTGCCAACAAATAGGTAGAAACTATATTCCTACTCCATCGCCCGCATTTCCTCCCTGGTCTATAGAGATCCAACCACCGTATCCTACGTATAACCCAGCCGAAGCATTTTATAACACCTATGGTTATGCATGGAACCCCTACTGGTATCAGTATCATCCCTAGTCTACTTAGTTTTATTTATTTTATAATTTGTAATGTTGATACATTTAATACTTATGTTAATATTGTAATAGTTTTTATAATTTTCTAACTTTTATTATTAGATTTTAATAATTTTTGAATGTGGGGTAATATACCAAACTTCAAAAATATGTATATATGTTTGCAGTTTATCTTATGTACACAACAGGGTAAAACAACGCATTTTCAAAGACTGGCATTAAGTTCAGCAAAAGCAACTAATTTTGACGACAAGATGCAAAATATATGTGAAATAACAACAAGACGGAATGAACAAATGATGTGCACCATTTATCATTCAACACAAACACAAATATGTTTGGAAACTTTGGTAAAATTTAATCATTTCTACCCTAATCACCCTCAATAATTTAAATTGTTACTGATTTCTTGCAAATGAGGGCATTGCAAGATCTTAAGTGTGGGAAGAGGTTAAATTCTTTCGGATTTTTTAAAATTTTTTTTTATCTTAAACACTTGGTTACCATTAAAAATAGTAGTAAAGTAGTAGTTGTATTAGAATCTAGTGCTCTCTGATAATAAAGAACAGCCCTAGTCTTATATACTGACTACCCAATTCTAGTAAAATTTTTCGAAATTTTCAATTAAATGAACTCAAAATCATGTTTATACATATTTATGAACGATAAAACTAGGTTTTAACACCGAAATTATTGTTACCTCGGAAAGGACATAAATTGAGAAACAAACTAAAATGTTAAAATTCATTTAAAATAGAATAGAGGACAATAAAAAGGAAAATAAAAGCCAAGTGTGGGAAAATTTACCAAGATATTTTAAACATATGTCACATATTTCTGTAACAAATAATTGAAAATACTTTTGTTTTGAACGATAATTAACTGTTTTACCCGATTTACTGTAAGAAAGATGGATCTACACGATGAATCAATTCCATCATTAAAAGGATGTAAAGTCTTCCGAAAAAGAAACGCGCTTCTTGATTTAGGTCAGGAAGTTGTCGTCCAGACCAGCTGTAGGTTGACGAAAAATCTAGAAAAGTCATCACTAAAATCACCAGGAAATCCACGGACCTCAGCATCAAACAGGGTCGCCATGTGGTCAGACTTATCCTAACCATGAGAGGATCTGTCTCGTAAAATGGAGAGGGCGCCGTGCAAATTAGCTGGATAAGACTAATGAATCAGATCTCCGGAAAGGATAATCTCCTTAAAAGATCAAAAATCAGCTTTTAAGCCTGATATTACTCAATCCTTGAGATTGACCTTAAAGATTGAGAATTACAAACTCATGAAATTCAATGATATCTAAACTCGAGCCTGAACGAGAAAATATTATGATCAAAATTACAAACCGATTTGTTTTCTAAAAATCCATTTTCAATGTGTTCATTACCATTGAACGTAAAATCCTAGTAATTCACCTGGAATTCATTAGGTCACCTGAACCAAATCGGGTGTCAACCGTAAGAACGGTGGTTGCATAGCATGGTCAAAGACAGGACCTTGTGCCAGACCAGAAAATTATAAGGGTGAGCTTTACTATTTCTCCTACAAAGTGAAATGTCCCGTTCTTATTGATTAAAAACGTTCCATATTAATTGATTTCGTTGCGAGGTTTTGACCTCTATATGAGACGTTTTTCAAAGACTGCATTCATTTTTAAACAAACCATAACCTTTATTTCATCAATAAAGGTTTAAAAAGCTTTACGTAGATTATCAAATAATGATAATCTAAAATATCCTGTTTACACACGACCATTACATAATGGTTTACAATACAAATATGTTACAACAAAATAAGTTTCTTGAATGCAGTTTTTACACAATATCATACAAGCATGGACTCCAAATCTTGTCCTTATTTAAGTATGCGACAGCGGAAGCTCTTAATAATCACCTGAGAATAAACATGCTTAAAACGTCAACAAAAATGTTGGTGAGTTATAGGTTTAACCTATATATATCAAATCGTAACAATAGACCACAAGATTTCATATTTCAATACACATCCCATACATAGAGATAAAAATCATTCATATGGTGAACACCTGGTAACCGACAATAACAAGATGCATATATAAGAATATCCCCATCATTCCGGGACACCCTTCGGATATGATATAAATTTCGAAGTACTAAAGCATCCGGTACTTTGGATGGGGTTTGTTAGGCCCAATAGATCTATCTTTAGGATTCGCGTCAATTAGGGTGTCTGTTCCCTAATTCTTAGATTACCAGACTTAATAAAAAGGGGCATATTCGATTTCGATAATTCAACCATAGAATGTAGTTTCACGTACTTGTGTCTATTTTGTAAATCATTTATAAAACCTGCATGTATTCTCATCCCAAAAATATTAGATTTTAAAAGTGGGACTATAACTCACTTTCACAGATTTTTACTTCGTCGGGAAGTAAGACTTGGCCACTGGTTGATTCACGAACCTATAACAATATATACATATATATCAAAGTATGTTCAAAATATATTTACAACACTTTTAATATATTTTGATGTTTTAAGTTTATTAAGTCAGCTGTCCTCGTTAGTAACCTACAACTAGTTGTCCACAGTTAGATGTACAGAAATAAATCGATAAATATTATCTTGAATCAATCCACGACCCAGTGTATACGTATCTCAGTATTGATCACAACTCAAACTATATATATTTTGGAATCAACCTCAACCCTGTATAGCTAACTCCAACATTCACATATAGAGTGTCTATGGTTGTTCCGAAATATATATAGATGTGTCGACATGATAGGTCGAAACATTGTATACGTGTCTATGGTATCTCAAGATTACATAATATATAATACAAGTTGATTAAGTTATGGTTGGAATAGATTTGTTACCAATTTTCACGTAGCTAAAATGAGAAAAATTATCCAATCTTGTTTTACCCATAACTTCTTCATTTTAAATCCGTTTTGAGTGAATCAAATTGCTATGGTTTCATATTGAACTCTATTTTATGAATCTAAACAAAAAAATTATAGGTTTCTAGTCGGAAAAATAAGTTACAAGTCGTTTTTGTAAAGGTAGTCATTTCAGTCGAAAGAACGACGTCTAGATGACCATTTTAGAAAACATACTTCCACTTTGAGTTTAACCATAATTTTTGGATATAGTTTCATGTTCATAATAAAAATCATTTTCTCAGAATAACAACTTTTAAATCAAAGTTTATCATAGTTTTTAATTAACTAACCCAAAACAGCCCGCGGTGTTACTACGACGGCGTAAATCCGGTTTTACGGTGTTTTTCGTGTTTCCAGGTTTTAAATCATTAAGTTAGCATATCATATAGATACAGAACATGTGTTTAGTTGATTTTAAAAGTCAAGTTAGAAGGATTAACTTTTGTTTGCGAACAAGTTTAGAATTAACTAAACTATGTTCTAGTGATTACAAGTTTAAACCTTCGAATAAGATAGCTTTATATGTATGAATCGAATGATGTTATGAACATCATTACTACCTTAAGTTCCTTGGATGAACCTACTGGAAAAGAGAAAAATGGATCTAGCTTCAATGGATCCTTGGATGGCTCAAAGTTCTTGAAGCAAAATCATGACACGAAAACAAGTTCAAGTAAGATCATCACTTGAAATAAGATTGTTATAGTTATAGAAATTGAACCAAAGTTTGAATATGATTATTACATTGTATTAGAATGATAACCTACTGTAAGAAACAAAGATTTCTTGAGGTTGGATGATCACCTTACAAGATTGGAAGTGAGCTAGCAAACTTGAAAGTATTCTTGATTTTATGAAACTAGAACTTTTGGAATTTATGAAGAACACTTAGAACTTGAAGATAGAACTTGAGAGAGTTCAATTAGATGAAGAAAATTGAAGAATGAAAGTGTTTGTAGGTGTTTTTGGTCGTTGGTGTATGGATTAGATATAAAGGATATGTAATTTTGTTTTCATGTAAATAAGTCATGAATGATTACTCATATTTTTGTAATCTTATGAGATATTTCATGCTAGTTGCCAAATGATGGTTCCCACATGTGTTAGGTGACTCACATGGGCTGCTAAGAGCTGATCATTGGAGTGTATATACCAATAGTACATACATCTAAAAGCTGTGTATTGTACGAGTACGAATACGGGTGCATACGAGTAGAATTGTTGATGAAACTGAACGAGAATGTAATTGTAAGCATTTTTGTTAAGTAGAAGTATTTTGATAAGTGTATTGAAGTCTTTCAAAAGTGTATAAATACATATTAAAACACTACATGTATATACATTTTAACTGAGTCGTTAAGTCATCGTTAGTCGTTACATGTAAGTGTTGTTTTGAAACCTTTAGGTTA
This sequence comes from Rutidosis leptorrhynchoides, assembly GCF_046630445.1. Classification (NCBI taxonomy): domain Eukaryota; kingdom Viridiplantae; phylum Streptophyta; class Magnoliopsida; order Asterales; family Asteraceae; genus Rutidosis; species Rutidosis leptorrhynchoides. The sequence continues at coordinate 176,532,997 of NC_092333.1, forward strand.
ACGATCTTGTTAAATGTTGTTAACCCAATGTTTATAATATCAAAAGAGATTTTAAATTATTATATTATCATGATATTATGATGTACGAATATCTCTTAATATGATATATATACATTAAATGTCGTTACAACGATAAACGTTACATATATGTCTCGTTTCAAAATCATTAAGTTAGTAGTCTTGTTTTTACATATGTAGTTCATTGTTAATATAATTAATGATATGTTTACTTATCATAATATCATGTTAACTATATATATAACCATATATATGTCATCATATAGTTTTTTTTTACAAGTTTTAACGTTCGTGAATCACCGGTCAACTTGGGTGGTCAATTGTCTATATGAAACCTATTTCAATTAATCAAGTCTTAACAAGTTTGATTGCTTAACATGTTGGAAACATTTAATCATGTAAACATCAATCTCAATTAATATATATAAACATGGAAAAGTTCGGGTCACTACACAAAGGATAGTAATTGCGTCCGACACGTTATAGACCATAATTAAAAGCATGTCAGGGGACATTGCCTTAACAGTTGCTTGTTCAACGCTTTCCTTTACAACCGGACGGTAGTTTACTGAAAGGTAATATACGGGACAAGTAAACTGGACGTGTTGCTTTCCAAATACAAGGTTAGCAAGTGGGTGACACAAAACCATAAGTTTTGAGCTAAAATTTTCAAATCTGAAACCCACCAAACCCACAAAAATATTTTGCAAACACCGGTGAAGGGTCATTCCGGAAAACTTATCTAGGGTAAAAGCTAGATTTAATTTTCAAAAGATCAAATGTTTTCATAAAGATCCAATTTCCTTAAAGGATCTAAATTTTTATAGTCATATGGGACTGTAAACCACAACGTTACTACCATTGTTTATACCGCCGTAAAGAAATCACTGATGTACAAAGTGTGAAGAATAAAGAAGTGATTCTAGTATTTCAAGACTATATTGCTTGAGGACAAGCAACGCTCAAGTGTGAGAATATTTGATAATGCTAAAAACGAACATATATTTCATAGCATTATTCCCCAAGAAAGACAAGCTTTTAGTTGCAATTGTTCTATTTACAAGTGATATTCGTTTAAATATTAAAAGGTGAAGACAAAAGACAGATTCGACGAATTGAAGACGCAAACGACCAAAAAGCTCAAAAGTACAAAATACAATCAAAGAGGTTCCAATTATTGATAAGAAACGTCTCGAAATTACAAGAGTACAAGATTCAAAACGCAAAGTACAAGATATTAAATTGTACGCAAGGACGTTCGAAAATCCGGAACCGGGACCAGAGTCAACTCTCAACGCTCGACGCAACGGACTAAAAATTACAAGTCAACTATGCACATAAATATAATATAATATTTAAATAATTCTTATAATTATTTATATATTATATAAATAATAAAAATCCGTCGGCAAGAAAGACTCCAAAGTTGATGAGCTGGAATTTCAAACTCCGCGACTCGCGAAGTTTGAAGGCAGAAAAGGCCGCGAGTCGTGGAGACCCCCTGAACTCAATTCCCTATAAAAGTAAACAAATTCTGATCATTTTAAATATCCATAATCTATCTCTCTCTCAATATATACGTAAATATATATATATAATTTATATTTTAATTTTAATTTTAATTTTAAATCCTAATAATAAGGGTATGTTAGCGAATGTTGTAAGGGTGTAAGTCAAAATTCTGTCCGTGTAACGCTACGCTATTTTTAATCATTGTAAGTTATGTTCAACCTTTTTACATTAATGTCTCGTAGCTAAGTTATTATTATGCTTATTTAAATCCGAAGTAATCATGATGTTGGGCTAATTACTAAAATTGAGTAATTGGGCTTTGTACCATAATTGGGGTTTGGACAAAAGAACGACACTTGTGGAAATTAGACTATGGATTATTAATGGGCTTTATATTTGTTTAACTAAATGATAGTTTGTTAATTTTAATATAAAGATTTACAATTGGACGTCTCTATAAATAACCATATACACTCGATCGGACACGATGGGCGGGGTATTTATATGTATGAATAATCGTTCATTTAATCGGACATGGGAATGGATTAATAGTCACTAGAATTATTAAAACAGGGGTGAAATTATGTACAAGGACACTTGGCATAATTGATAACAAAGTATTAAAATCTTGGGTTACACTCAGTCGACATCCTGGTGTAATTATTAAACAAAGTATTAAAATCTTGTTACAGTTTAAGTCCCCAATTAGTTGGAATATTTGACTTCGGGTATAAGAATAATTTGACGAGGACACTCGCACTTTATATTTATGACTGATGGACTGTTATGGACAAAAACTAGACGAACATATTAAATAATCCAGGACAAAGGACAATTAACCCATGGGCATAAAACTAAAATCAACACGTCAAACATCATGATTACGGAAGTTTAAATAAGCATAATTCTTTTATTTCATATTTAATTTCCTTTATTTTATATTTAATTGCTCTTCTAATTATCGCATTTTTATTGTTATTGTATTTAATTGCACTTTTAATTATCGTACTTTTTAATTATCGCAAGTTTATTTTATCGCACTTTTATTATTCACAATTTCATTATCGTTATTTACTTTATGCTTTAAATTAAGTCTTTTATTTATTTAATATTTTACATTTTGTTTTAACCGCGACTAAAGTTTTAAAATCGACAAACCGGTCATTAAACGGTAAAAACCCCCCTTTATAATAATAATATTACTTATATATATTTGTATTTTTATAAAATTAAACTAATATAGCGTTAAGCTTTGATTAAAAGATTTTCCCTGTGGAACGAACCGGACTTACTAAAAACTACACTACTGTACGATTAGGTACACTGCCTATAAGTGTTGTAGCAAGGTTTAAGTATATCCATTCTCTAAATAAATAAATATCTTGTGTAAAATTGTATCATATTTAATAGTATTTCCTTGTAAAATTTAATAGCTATTTTATATACACCTCGCATAACATCAGCGGCTACGATGAAACGCATGACGGCGAATTTCTCTAAACTTGATAAGTTTGTGGGAATTGATTTTAGGAGATTGTAAAAGAAGATGCACTTCTTTCTGAGCAGCATGAGTGTGGTGTACGTACTCAGCACACCAATTTCTGAAGATCATGGTGATGATGCCACTGTTGAACAAATTCGGAAAAGGTTCAAGTGGGAGAACGATGACTACATCGCTGGAGGTTTAATCCTCAATGGTATGGCTGATTCCCTTTTTGATATTTACCTAAATGTTGAATCTGCTAAAGAACTATGGGACTGTTTAGAAACCAAGTATATGTCTGAAGATGCTTCTAGTAAAAAGTTCCTTGTGAGTAATTTTAATAATTACAAGATGGTCGATTCTAGACCGCTCTTGAAACAATACAATGAGCTTATTCGTATACTTGGTCAATTCACACAACATAAGATGAACATGGATGAGTCTATTTAAGTCTCAAGCATAATTGATAAACTACCTCCATCTTGGAAAGAATTTAAACATTCTTTGAAACATAAGAAGGAGGAGTTAACTCTTGTTGAGTTGGGTAGTCATCTGCGTATTGAGGAATCCCTCAGGTTGCAGGATAATGACAAGCCAAAGAGCAACGAAGTTGCTGGTACGTCTGTTGTCAATATGGTGGAACATAAAAAGTTCACTAGTAATAATGACAAAAAGGGAAAACGTAAACTTCAAGGTAATAACAAAGTTGATCCTAATAAGAAGTCTAAATTGACTTGTTGGAAGTGTGGTAAATCTGGACACTTGAAGAGGGATTGCAAGGTTATTTTTGGCACTAACAATGCTAAGGGATCTAGCACAAATGGTTCGGGCGATGGTTCGAACAACCAAGCCCCGAAAGGTCAGAATATATTTAATAATTCAATTGAGAATTATTATGTTTCGTATATATCTGAGATTTGTTTTGTGCAGGATGATGATGTTGCATCGTGGGTTGACTCTGGAGCTACTATTCATGTATGTAAGGATAGATGTTGGTTCAAGACTTACGAGTCGGTGACTGATGGATCAATTCTTCATATGGGAAATGAGTCAACAGCCTCTATCCATGGATGTGGTCGTGTGGATTTAAGTTTTAGTTCTGGAAAGATTGTTTCTTTGTTTAATGTTTTGCATGTACCACAAATTAGGAAAAATTTGGTTTCAAGTAGTATGTTGAATAATTGTGGTTACAAGCAAGTTATTGAATCTGACAAGTTTGTTCTATCTAAAAATGGTTTATTTGTTGGATTTGGTTATTTGAGTAATGGAATGTTTAGACTAAACATTGAACATGTAAGTGTTGATATTGCTTGTATGTCTACTACTAGCATAAATAATTCTATTCTTTGGCATGCTAGACTAGGACATGTACACTTTAAAAGAATGCAAGATATGTCTAAAGATGGATTAATACCGGCCTTTGATATGAACAATGAAAAGTGTAAAACGTGTATGTTGACAAAGATCACTAAGAAACCTTTTCAAAATATACATCGTGATACTGAGATTTTGGAATTAATACATAGTGATTTATGTGATTTGTATGCAACTCCTACTTTAGGGAACAAGAAATATTTTGTGACTTTTATTGATGATGCTTCTAGATTTTGCTATGTTTATTTGTTACATACTAAGAATGAAGCATTAGATAAATTTAAAATATTCAAAACTGAAGTAGAATTACAACAAAAGGCATTAATTAAAAGACTTAGAACGGATAGGGGAGGTGAATACATTGACCAATTGTATTTCCAATCCGTTGGTATTATTCATGAGACCACAGCTTCTTATACTCCACAACAAAATGGTATATCTGAGAGGAAGAATAGGGTCATCAAAGAGATGGTTAATTTCATGTTATCCTATTCGGGTTTAAGTAAGGGATTTTAGGGAGAAGCTATATTAACAGCTTGTTATTTGCTTAATAGAGTTCCTAACAAAAGGAACAAGATTACACCTTATGAACTTTGGAATAAAAGAAAACCTAACTTGAACTATCTTCGGGTATGGGGTTGTAGGGCTGTTGTAAGACTGCCCGATCCCAATAAGAAAAGTTTAGGTGAAAGAGGTATATATTGCATATTTATTGGATATGTTGAACATTCCAAGGCGTATAGGTTCTATGTTATAGAGCCTAATGAGTTTGTCTCAATTAATTCTGTGATTGAATCAAGGGATGCAATCTTTGATGAAAATCGATTTTCATCTATACCTAGACCAAAGGATATGATTCCAAGTAACAATGGAATCAATAAGGATTGTAATGATGAAGTCTCTGAAAAGGCTGTTGATCAGTCACTTGAGATTCGCAAAAGCAAAAGAAAAGGGAAACCTAAATCATTTGGACCTGATTTTCAGTTATACTTAATTGAAGGTTCTAGGTGTGATGTTTCTACCCAATATTCGTATTGTTTCAATGTTGATGATGATCCTAAAACATATGATGAAGCAATGAGGTCTCAGGATGTTGCATTCTGGAAAGAGGCAATTAATGATGAGATGGATTCTATCATGGGCAATAACACTTGGGTGTTAGCTGATCTACCTCCTGGTTGTAAACCTTTGGGTTGCAAATGGATCTTCAAAAAGAAGATGAAGGTAGATGGAACTATTGAAAAGTTCAAGGCAAGGTTAGTCATTCAAGGCTTTAGACAAAAAGTCTGGAATTGACTATTTCGATACTTATGCTCCCGTGGCACGTATCACTACTATTAGACTGTTGATTGCTTTAGCTACAATTCACAATCTGGTTATTCACCAGATGGATGTGAAGACATCATTCTTGAATGGTGAATTGGATGAGGAGGTTTATATGAACCAACCTCATGGCTTTGTCATGCCAGGTAATGAAGGCAAGGTGTGCAAACATGTGAAGTCCTTATATGGTTTGAAACAAACACCTAAGCAATGGCATCAGAAATTTGATGAAGTGGTTTTATCTAGTGGTTTTAAATTAAACCAAGCAGATAAATGTGTATATAGCAAATTTGATGATTCTGGTAAAGGAGTTATAATTTGTCTATATGTTGATGACATGTTAATCATTGGGACTGACCAAAGTCAGGTTGATTTAACAAAAGAATTTTTGTCATCAAAATTCTCCATGAAAGATATGGGGGAGGCTGACGTTATCCTTGGCATTAGGATCAAACGTGAAAGCAAAGGAATTTCGATTTGTCAATCTCATTATGTTGAGAAGGTGTTGAAAAAGTTCAATTGCTTTGAATGTACTCCTATGAGTACCCCTGTTGATCCAAGTGAGAAGCTTATGCCTAATCAAGGTGAAGCCGTATCACAACTTGAGTATTCTCAGGTGATTGGCTGTTTGATGTACGCCATAACTTGTACAAGACCGGATATTACTTTTGCTGTGGGAAAACTGAGTAGATATACTAGTAATCCTAGTACTCATCACTGGCAAGCAATTAGGCGGGTACTGAAGTACTTGAAGAAAACTATGGACTATAGTTTATCTTATAATGGGTTTCCTTCGGTAATAGAAGGATATTCTGATGCGAGTTGGATAACCAATATTGAAGATCATTCTTCAACGAGTGGTTGGGTGTTCTTGCTTGGGGGAGGTGCTATTTCATGGGCTTCTAAGAAGCAGACATGTATTACCAACTCAACGATGGAATCTGAGTTTGTTGCTTTAGCTGCTGCTGGTAAACAAGCAGAATGGCTTAGAAACTTGATCCATGAGATACCATTATGGCCTAAACCTATAGCACCCATGTCTATCCATTGTGATAGTGCTGCGACATTGGCAAAGGCTTATAGCCAGATGTACAATGGAAAGTCTAGACACTTAGGTGTCAGACATAGCATGATTCGTGAACTCATCATGAATGGAATGATTTCTATAGTGTTCGTGAGGTCACAATAGAATTTAGCTGATCACTTGACGAAGGGATTGGCAAGAGACTTGGTTGACAAGTCTGCTATGGGGATGGGTTTAAAGTCCACATAAATGTCTATTTATAAGATACCCAATTCCCTTCCAATGAAAATTAGAAGTTGAATTCAATGTGGAAGGCTTATACTTAGAAATTTGAAGTACATAAATTTTATATCATCCCAAGGTAAGGTATGTACTCGGACCTGCTGAAGGTGAGATTGAAGTCTAGCTTCTTAACAGTTCATTTGAAAAAGTGCAAGAGCAGGTGCATGACTGAAGTGAACTACCTATGTGAATGTGAAGTTTTGCCGCTTCAACAAAGCTTGGACTTTTAGCTTTGGATACATTCATGAAAGGATATGGACACATGGCTTGTAAAGTGTCAGGGTAGCTTTAGAGTATTTGAAAACTTATGTGTATATTATTTTCAGTTATTCAAATGGGATGAAGGGTTCAATTCTTAGAACACACTGATTCTCGAATATTTAGAATGTGTAATGTACTAAGGTGAAAATTCAATCTTCAAGATATTTTCATTTATGCATGAGTTTTTGTTTTAATTTGTTTAATTCTCATGAAACGAATTGCACTAAAATGGAGAGGATTGTTGAAAATTTAGTGTAATTGAGGGATTTAATCTACACTTGTAAATGGATTAGGAGGTACGGAGTGTACACCCATTAAGTGATAGATTACCCGGACCCGAAAGTGGTTTTCCATTATCACAAATTTGAGTGATTACGGAAGTGTTATTCCTGCACTAGGTGAAACATCTCCATCGTGGAAATAAAACAAACAACTTTATGAAAAGGATTTAATCGATTTCCTTGATTTGGTTGTTGGAAATAAAAAAACTTTATGAAAATGATTTAATCGATTTCCTTGATTTGGTTGTTGGAAATAAAACAAACAACTTTATGAAAAGGATTTGTTTTAGATTTGAAAAGGAAATTGAATTTTATGAAAAGGATTTAATCGATTTCCTTGATTTGGTTGTTGGAAATAAAACAAACAACTTTATGAAAAGGATTTGTTTTAGATTTGAAAAGGAAATTAGTTAGTGAAACATCTCTATCGTGGAATAATACTTGTTTTTGGGTGCCTATAAATAAGGACTATCATTCATGAGAAAAAATAGATACAAAAACACCTTAATACTCTTATGCAAAAGAGTTCTTGTTTACTGCCAATAACAAGAACTAATCTCTGTCTTATCCCAAAGTGATATTCGTGTAACCCAGGCAATAAGGGTCGAATAATTACTTTCGGAAAGTGATACCACGATTCAGTGATTTATCCGGCTATCGATTATTTTACCCTACACAATAAAACCTCTAACATATTGTCCAAGTCCTTTACTAAGTACATATGAGTCTCTTTGCTTATGACGTATCTGTATGTATGAAAAGAAACAGCAAATAATCGTTATTTATAGAACGAAAGAGTTCATTAAGTTGAAAATTTTATATGCTATAGTGATTTAACATGTTCTTATCATTTTGAAATCATCTTGTTGCATAATATTGCAGCATCTTCTAAGTGATCTGTATCTGTATATATATGAAGAAAAAAAATATTACGGAGTAATAATAAATATAAATACTACGGAGTACATAACAAATGAGAGGTTCGTTCTTTAGATACATAAATCACTTACCGTTTCCAAGAAATAATGGTGTTGAAATTTGATAAACCTGTGTATCCCCTGCATCACGTAAAAATTAAACCTATGAATAAAACAATCAACATTTAAGCATTTCGAAATCATAGATGCGACCTATGAATTTAAATACCACTAATTATAAATCTATATTCTTTGTTTCAACAACAACTAATATGGAATGAATTTGTTTATCGTTTATCCTTTAGTGCTAAAGATTAAGAGCTTCTTTTGCACCTCGAAAATAGTTTATGAAAGAGCTTTATTAAAAAATATATGATAATGATAATGGGCGGCTTTGATTGATTAACTGAACGTATAATGGTAGAGTTGAATTTTAAAAAATATACTAGTTTAATACCTGTGAATTTGCGGGATTTTGAAAGTAAAGTTGCAATAAGGGTGATGATATGTACACATCATTTTTTGTCCATAAATAGTGTACGTTTGACTATCACATCATAAAATAGGTTTAAAAAAAGGTGAATTTTACAAGCAAGCAATAGATAAATATGTTATGTATATGAAATATATGTACATGTTTAGGCTCATATTACACTGTTTATATCTAACAATTGAAACTACATGTTTTTTGTGTTCTTTTTATGCATGATGAATAGAGTAGGGCATAAAATCTAGGTTAATACATGATTCTTTACCAACACAGAAGTAAATAGAACTGCATACGATATAGAATGTAACTTTTTATGTACTAAAGTGTTCTCTTTGTTTAGTGTTGACATAAGATGGTGAAAACAAAATGAAAAAATGGACAAAGCAGACCAAAAAGTCATGTGATAAGAGGATCAACCATAAATTCTTTGGAAATATCAATAGCATAAAATACATTTAGTGTTCTCTTTGTTTATTGTTACATACGATGGCTAACATGAATATAGACATAGACATATTTAGAATAACATTTGCAGATTTGTTGCAACACTGAACATCAAGATCGAATGTGACATAATTGTTGGGTCAAGATCTAGGGTCAACTGATATAACCTGATTTGAGGTTGAATCATAATCCATTTCTATTGAACAGACCGCTCTCAAACAAAAAAGCCTAAACTTCAAGATTCTTAAAGATTATTCACATGAAAGCTATTTTAGTTAATAACATGCATATTCACATGACTTAAATATGGTGTGATTATTAATATGGATAAATGGATAGATTGTTACACATATGACAAAAATCAGATAATAATTAATCATTAGAGCAATTAATGTTGTTATATCAACTGGTATGATTTATATAAATTAGATCATAAGGTGAATTTTAATTTGATTATATTCTTTTGCAAATCAAATACATATGTTAAGTCATACATGAAAGAAAGAAAAAAAACATCATGTTTAGTAATTTGCTATTAAATACTGTATGTAGAATATGAGTCGACTTCTGCACCGAAAGCATATAAAATACATCCTAAAAAGCACTGGTATGATTTGGGAACATACAAACACATAGACAATAAGAAATTTACCCGATAGGGTGAGTATTCCGACTCTATACTCGAACGTACGTGGCCCTGCCGGATTACTCTGTGACTGTTTCTAATCCTTCTCTGGCCACTACAAGATTGGAATCTGAGACCTCTTGTAAAAGCAACCATCTTATGTTTCTGCCTATACATAATCAAAATCAAAAGGAAAATCCCTATCAGAGGAAAAAATAATAAAAATATAAACTTTTTTATGTGGGGAATGATTAAATGAAAGTAAGTCCATCGTCTATTGTACTAAAAGTGAACGTTTCAGTAACAAAATTCAAGTGTTATCGTTTGATGTATCAAGCGTTTATGTGTAGAACTTCATGATGTTATTGTGTTTCAATGTTTCATCATGAATAACAATCTACCTTCAAGATCATCTAGACTTTGCAAAAGATCATAAAGCTTTACCTGATTTCAAGTCAATTATATTCCTTCATGCTCATTAAAACCCCTATAACTTTATGATTCCAAGAGAATAGAAAAAAGATCATTTTTGCTCAGGTTAATAGAAAAAACTAATGATGAAGTTAAATAAATAAATAAATAAAAAATCTTACATTGTCTTTGAAGCACCCGTACCCATATATCATTATACTGCAACAACAAACAAATCAACATGGAATAGTCTTCGAATCTACAACAAAACGTTTTAGCATGTACAACGTGTTAGTAACTCTAATAATGTGAAAATTCTAACTGTTGATTATAATTTATATGCCAAACTCCACTTACTATACTACATAGGAGTGATTTCAACAACCAACAACCAGGATCAACACCCTGAGCCATGTTTTCAGCTGTTGAAATGTGTTGATTGAATTCATCAATTAAAGTCTCTATATCCCAAATCTTAGACCTGTTTTGATTCAATTCAATTTATCAACCCAACAACCATCTTCTTAGACCCATTTTTAGGCCTCCTATAAGTAATCCAAAAATTTCATTTAATTCAATATATGAAACTGTAAATTGTGCTACCTTTCCCTCATTTATTTCTGCTCAACTTTCTACTTTCTACTTTCTACAAACCAAAAATGGAAAAGTGAAAATTTTAGCATTGATTATAATCTAATTTCTAAATTACCTCTGTTAGTACCTTTCTATTTTGCATTTGATATTGGGACAAATTTTGTTTTATTAAGCGTCAATAAATTCAACACATAGATATACTTAAAAACTTACATAGCAATTCGAACTTATTGTTAGTGGTCATGAACTAACCATATACGTACTGCACCAAAAAGGGCTAATCGTCTATCGATAGATATAATCCAAAATGAGAACTTTACCAACAGAATAGAAATGAAACCTCTACAAAATGCGATTTATATTGATTACCTCATCAAGAAAAAACCTTTGCTATAGGAGACAATTTCAACCCATTTACTAATGTTTGACTCAATTTCGGTTAAGTTTTATCATAAAGTTGGATAAGTCTTTTAATTTGGATGAAAATGGGACGTGCCCAATGAGTTGAATCATCTAGTATTTTTCATACACACAACTCTAGCTCTAGTTGAGAAAAGTGCATACCTTCACCTTCCTTAAAGGACTGCTAATATCTTTTGATAACAAAACTTGTATATATCCATGCTGCTATTATAAGTAATAAGTAGGAAAAATGGTGAGAGAAAGTGTGAGAGAGAGTGTGAGGAACAACGTTGCGGGCACGAATAGAGTTAGGGTTGATTACAGCGAGAGACCACTAGATCGATTAAAAATACTTTTCGGAATTCATTTGATATCTTTCATGTTCTTCAACTTCCCGGAAGAGTGGAACGTTGAGAAACTTTGGAGGACCTTCAAAAACATCGGGGATGTTAGGGATGTGTATATGGCAGGGAAGCGGCTGAGAAACGGCCAAAGATTCGCTTTTGTCAGGTTTGCGAATGTTGTGAATGAAGATCGAATGCTTTCGGATCTAAGTAATATTAAGTTTGAAGATAAACCTATTAGAATCTTTAAGGCGACTAATAGGGGAACAGAAGGCAGAAAGTTTGATAAAGTCTCAAACAATCATGGAAAATATCAATCAGCAGGTTACGGTAACACTAGTGGGGGAGTCAACCCTGCATTTAGAGATGAAAGAAAATATCATGAAGTTGCTGGTCACTATGGTGATGACTTACGGGACAAACTTCAAAATAGGGATCCTAAAAATAACACCTACAATAAGCCAAATGTAGAAGGGTGGAAAGATAATAAAGTGATAGAAATCAAGTTTAAAAATAGGGTGAATCATATTAACAAAAGATCGATCGTTGGTACTGTTAAAGACTGGAATATAATCCCACAGATTAGCAACCTATGTAAAGCTGAAGGAATCACAAACTGTGATGTCAAATACTTGGGTGGTCTGAAATTTCTTCTTATCTTTCAATCGTCTTCTGAGGCTAAAGAAATAATGAACAACCAAGAGGCGGCGATACATAGATGGAGTTCATGTGAAATACTAGGTGATACTCCTATCAACAATAATCGTAAATTAGTATGGTTGGATATTCATGGAATGCCGGTGAGTGGATGGAATGAAATAAACTTTAACAGAGTTGGAAGTATGTGGGGGGATGTTTTAGACTACCATAATTGTTCTATTAACAATGAACACCAAAACTTGATTGTTGGCAGCGTGCTTATCCACACCAAAGGTTCAATACGTATATGCGATGAAGTAAAGATCAAGATAGACAATTGTATCACTCGAGTCCAAGTTTATGAAAGTGATATTATTCCTATAGAATTAGAGACAGAGATAAGCAGCGGTGAAGAATGCTCGGTTGATCAAGTTAAAGAGGATGATGAATTCATAGACGATACATATGATAACGAAGATGAAGACGTGTCTGAAAGTGAGATTTATGAATCTGATGAAGAAGTTTTTGACCTACACCGAATCAATATGGATAGTATGGATAGGGATCCGGCGGCGGTGGCCGGAGATCATCACCATCAACACATGCCGGAACCGGTGGAAGAAGAGGATGATTACGTGGGAATAAAGAACCTTTTTGAATGTATCAACAATGATGTTGTCGTGGAAAATCCAAAAAGTGCCGAAAGCAATAACTTTTACTCACCTAATTCAAAAAATGCTTCTTTTTTGTCTCCAAAAAGTCCACGTAATCCCAATATTGTGCATGCTAATTGTGAACCACATGTTACACTAGATTCAGAAAGTGAAAGCCCAACTAAGAATAATGTTGGGCCGTTGGAGGGAGTATCAGGTTTTTCTAAAGAGGATGGGCCTAATAATATAAATCCACTTAGATGTCCAATTGATGAGAACCTTAGGCCTTCGACAAAAAATACAAAAACTAAGGGAAGGGTCTCTGTTAGGAATAAAATGGGTAAAGATAAAAACAAGTCAATTATCAGTTCTGGTATTGATAACAAGAATAAATCGAAGGCAAAAACAGTGAAGAAAAAAGACTGTTGCTGGTACTCCTTGCGGCAATGGAAGTCCTCTTCAAGAATGATGAACATCAAAGGCGCTGCTAGGATTCAAAGACCAACAAATCAACCGCTAAAATCGACATGTACATCCTGTAAGGCTACGGTTGTTCCAGAATCCAATCAAGTGGGACGCGAATCTCCCTCTGGATCCGTCCAAATCCAAGAAGTGAAGAGCTATGGGAATAAACTGGGTCTCAAATGGAAGCGTAAGGCTTCCAGTCAGTAAGTTTTGGTTTCTTTCTTTTCGAATTAATTTTGTCTCCAATGAAGATTATTGCCTTTAATATTCGCGGTTTTGGGTTCGGGTCTAAGGATGATAAATCGGGATATTTAAAGAGTTTGTTATGCAAAGAGAAGCCTTCTATGATTGCTTTACAAGAAACTAAATTAAAGACCATTGATTTAATTTGGGTTCGAAAGGTGTGGGGGTCGGATGACTGTAATTTTGTACAAAAGGAAAAGATGGGAAAATCTGGTGGACAACTTCTGATATGGGATAACAATCAATTCTTGGCGGAATCCGTTATTAGGGATGATTACATAATTGGGATTAAAGGAAGGTGGATTGATTCGGGGATGATATGCAACATTGTAAATGTTCACGAACCGCATGATGATACTGGGAAACAAAAACTTTGGTCGATTTTATCTAGATGGGTTAGTTCGAGTATAGAGGATGCTTGGATATTATGTGGGGATTTCAATGAGGTAAGGAGTGAAGTGGAAAGATTTAATTGTGATTTTTTAGAGTATAGGGCGAAACGTTTCAATGAGTTCATTACGGATAATAGTTTGATTGAGATACCAATGTCGGGACGTTTATTCACTCGGGTTAGTGATGATGGGTTAAAGTATAGTAAATTAGATCGCTTCCTTGTAACAGATAAATTTCTCCAACCTTGGACAGATTTGACAGCCTGTGTGTTAGATAGACATCTCTCGGACCATTGTGCCATAGTTTTGAAAGATGAAGAAAGAAACTTTGGGCCGAAACCGTTTAAAGTTTTTGATGCTTGGTTAGATGACGAAGATGTGGAGGGTGTTATTCGTAACACGTGGGATATTGGAATTCCGGTGATTAATAGAAAAGATTGTATGTTTAGAAATAGGCTAAAAAATGTTAAAGCTGCGATCAAAGATTGGAGTAAAATCAGATTTGATAAGCTCGAAGAAGAGATTGAAGCTCATAAGATGGTTGCCAAAAATCTTGAATTAAAAGCCGAACAAACGGTTTTAGATGATCTCGAGTTGGTAAATTGGAGAAATTCGAGGAAACTTTGGTTTGAAAAGGAGAATACGAAGAGGAGTATGCTAAAGCAAAAGGCGCGTATCAAGTGGGTATTGGAAGGGGATGAAAATAGTAAATTTTTTCATTCGGTGGTTCGTAGAAGATATAACAAAAATGCCATATGTGGAATTAAAATTGATGGGATGTGGAAAGACGACCCTGGTGAGATAAAAAGCGAAGCTTTTTCACACTTTGCAACTAGGTTTCAACAAGTTCATAGTGAAAGACCAAGCTTAGAGGACCTTAGATATCAGGTTCTTTCAGCTTTTGAGGTTAGTAGTTTAGAGGATCGATTTGATGAGAAAGAAATTCGGGATGCTATTTTTGATTGTGGAAGTAGTAAGGCCCCGGGTCCGGATGGATTTAATATGAGATTTTTTAAAAATTTTTGGGATTTAATTAAGGTTGATCTTATCGATGCACTCACGTGGTTTTGGGAAAAAGGTGAAATATCTAAGGGTTGTAACGCTTCTTTTGTTACTCTCATTCCGAAGGTTAATGATCAGCAAATTCTAGGTGACTTTCGCCCCATTAGTCTTATTGGTAGTTATTATAAAATAATTGCCAAGATCCTCTCAAATCTTTTACGCAAGGTTACCCCTTCACTTGTGGGCGCGGAACAAAGTGCGTTTCTAAAAGGAAGATTCATTTTAGATGGAGCGTTAATTGTAAACGAGTGTGTTGACTTCCTTAGGTCTAATAGGCAAAAAGGCTTTCTATTCAAAGTAGATTTCGAGAAGGCATTTGATTGTATAAATTGGGAATTTCTGTTAGAAGTTATGAAATGCATGGGTTTTGGTTCTAAATGGTGTAAGTGGATCCACTCTTGTCTATCCACGGCTTCCATTTCCATACTCGTCAACGGGTCTCCGACTAATGAATTCTCACTTGGAAGGGGTGTTAGACAAGGTGATCCACTATCTCCATTTCTCTTTATTCTAGCGACGGAAGGACTCAATATTCTTGCCAAAGCAGCGATTGATCGAGGCCTTTTTAAGGGTATTGAAGTGGGCATAGACAAAGTCCCCATTTCTCACCTTCAATATGCGGATGATACCATCTTTATGGGTGAATGTAGTGGTGCTAATGCCCGTAGTCTTCAAATTCTTCTAAAGTGTTTTGAACTTGCATCCGGCTTAAAAGTGAATTATCATAAAAGCTGCTTATATGGAGTTGGGGTTGGTAATGAAGAGTTGACGGTAATTGCTAATCAATTCGGATGTCAAGTTGGTTCATTCCCATTTACTTATCTTGGTCTTCCGATTGGGTGTAAGATGAATAAGTTAAAACATTGGGATCCGGTAATTGAAAAGATAAAAAATCGTCTTTCGAGTTGGAAAATGCGTTCGATGTCATATGGAGGAAGATTAGTCCTTATTAAATCGGTTCTCTCGAGTCTCCCGTTGTATTATTTATCGCTCTTTCGTGCGCCGCAATGTGTTATAAAATTACTTGAGAGTGTGAGAAGGAATTTTTTTTGGGGAGGGGGGGATTCGGGTTCAAAAATAGCGTGGGTTAAATGGGATAATATCTTAGCTTCTTATGGGTTTGGGGGGTTAAACATTGGTTCTCTAAATGGGAAAAATTTAGCTCTACTCGCAAAGTGGTGGTGGAGGTTTAAAACCGAAACCAATTCACTTTGGGTTAGAGTGATTCGTAGCATTTATGGTTCGTGTGGTGGCCTAAGGTCGGGTGGTGACTTAGGTTATCGCCCGTCCGTAGGTACTTGGCATAATATCATTGTTGCAGGTAATTCTTTGGAAGACATTGGAATCAACTTCAAAAATTCGTTCGTGAAGACAATTGGGAATGGTTTGGATACTTCTTTTTGGAATGAAGTGTGGATCGGAAATTGCAAGCTTAGTGAGCGGTTCCCGCGATTGTATCGTCTAGAATGTCACAAAACGGCTTCGGTTAATTCGCGCATTGGGTCGTCTAATCAGCAGGGCAGCTTCACATGGGCCTGGGCTCGTCAACCTTTGGGCCGCGGCTTAGGCGATCTCATGTCTTTAATACGGATGGTTTCGGGGATATCGTTAAGCGACAAAGCGGATTCATGGCATTGGAACTTAGATGGGGACAATCCCTTCTCCGTCAAAAAATTATCGGGTCTGTGTGATGAAAGGCTTTTATCTATTGGAAGCAACTTATCAAGTACTTTGCGTAACAACTTAGTGCCTAAAAAAGTAGAAGTTTTTGTGTGGTGTTTGATGAAGAAAAGATTATCGGTCAGGATTGAATTAGATAAAAGGGGTGTTGACCTTCATAGTGTTCGATGCCCCCTTTGTGACGACGATATTGAAACAACAGATCATACCTTGTTATTTTGTTCGTTTGCTCAAGACATTTGGAGCCGAATCAATAGTTGGTGGGGGTTGGGTTCGTTTTCGAATCTTAGTTTCAATGAGATTCTTAGAGGAAACTCCGGTGTCTCTATGTCTCCTTTCGGGAAGAAAATTTGGCAAGCTATCGAGTGGATAAGTGCGTACTACATTTGGAAGAACCGTAATAATCGAGTGTTTCGCGGAAATGCGTGGAGTGTAGCGGTTACTCTTAATGAAATCCAGGTCAAATCGTTCGAATGGATTTCAGTTCGTAATAGAGGAAAAAAATTTGACTGGTATACTTGGTTGAGCAACCCTCTCATATAATCTTTCGAGCTAGTTTTTCTTATATGGTTGCTCACTTCGCAACCTATTTCTTGTGATGTAATTTTTGTACGTTGTTATATTTTTCGCGATTAATAATATTCCTTGCTTTTCAAAAAAAAATATATCCATGCTAATATCTAAAATGTCATATATAACATAAACCTAATTACATAACATCGGTTGCAAATCCAGCGCTAACACAACCTCACTATTGAGATGAATATAAAACAAAAGGTATGATAAAATAGTAAAACCTGGTACTTGTGTCTGCTTAGATCGTGGTGGTGATGATTATAATATTTCTTCTTTAGCAAAAACACGATGAAGATGTCTCTTGCTTTTTTCTTTATCCTTCTTGGCTAAATTGTTAATTATATTAGTTAAGCTTCATTTAATTATCTAAAACAAAAGAAGTCAAGTGAGACAAAAAAAAAATGCCTTTTGTGGACAGTGAAATTAGATATAGTTAAATACCCGTCATCTCGTGTAAAGAACTCCTTTATATTTGTTGCCTCAACTTGTAACTTAAGTTTTTCTTTGTTTATAGATAGTCCATATCATGTACAGGTTTTACTAAATAGATTTAGAGCACAATAAACTTTAATATAGGAAAAGCAAAAATCCGTAACACAAGATATTCAATAAAAAGTTCAAACTACATATCGATTAATTGTTCCATAGATGACCCAGATACTGTTAGCACAATGTACCTGAAATCAACCCACCTTTACTTTTCTTTTTCATGTCGTGGCCCTGATCTACTATGTCTTTGCTATCCATTGTATTCTTTTTCTTTGCACGTGCCAATTGAACTTTTCTTGTCACACCTGCAGATGCTGGTAGCAAGTAATATTTTAAACAAGTAATTACCTAACCCAATAACAGATTGGTGATAATAGCTAACAATTTGGTTATAATATAACTTATGATATAGAAAAAAAATGTACCTTCAATAACCAGACCATCTATTCAAAAAAAGGTCCTCATGCAATCTGCACCGCCTTGATTTTTGGGTGGTTCAAGCGCCTTCAAAAAGAAGTGATGTTCAATAACATAACAAAAGGTGAAGAAAGCTTGTTCTTCCAAACAAAAGTAATATCATTTGAAATGTAACTTGAAGTTTCAATACGACAACGGATTCATGGATAACATATAGGGGTGGTCAGTATTTGGTTTGAAACCGAGGAACCCGAAAACCAAACCGAAAGTAAACCGGAAAAAAACCAAACCGAATTTGAAAAACGGTTTTCGGATCGAGTCAAACCGAAACCGAATTTGAATTCGGTTTTCGGTTTTGAAAATTCTGAATTCGGGTTAACCGAAAACCGAATTCAAAATTTTTAAATATTTAATTTGTATATTTATGTTTTAATGTTATTATAATTTGGGATCCAATCAATAAAATATGTTCTCACTTATATGACGATTTGGTAGCTCACATTATAATTATGTTACTCAAATTATTATGTTCTTCTATGTTACTCAAATTATTATGTTCTTCTTCTTAATAACAGAAGCAGTAAACGTCATAATTCAGCTGTAAATATTAATAAATTATTGAATTCTTTATAATTTAATAGTACGTCATTGTTTTAGAATATAAATAACCAAGACATCAGTAACGCCACAACATAAACCAACATCGTTCTCAGTTTTTTCATAATATTCGGTTTTAACCGAAAACCGAACCGAATCCGAATTCGAATTCGGTTTTCGGTTCGGTTCGGTTTTAACTTTGAATTCGGTTTTCGGTTTTGCCCAACAAAATTTCAAAACCGAATACACCAAACCGAATAAACCGAACAAACCGAAAACCGAACCGATAAACACCCCTAATAACATAGTTATGAATGTTGAGTAATTAATAAATAAATAAAGAGGAGATAGGACAAACCTTGGGATTTTTCAATGCTTGATCTCTCTTTATAACTTTTCTCATGAAACTTATATGATCTATTATATCATTCTCTGGAAGCCTAATACCGCACAAGATGCAAAATGAAATGAGCTATAAGACACTCATACAAATATATTATTAATACAAATATCAATTACAGAAACACGTATTATAAGTGTATGCAATTTTTTATATATAATCTGAAAAACAACAATTAGCATCCGATAATACTTTTCATCAAACACCTGATATGCGTAAATGATTATAGAGCGTATGTGATTCGCCAAAGTCACCTCTACAGATAAAAATGGTTGATATTCACAGTAACTATTTTCAACAACATACAGAAACCACAAACAAGAATGCAAATTCTTGATTAGAAAAGGAAGCAATCAATTCGTACCTGATATGTGATTATGAAGGTATGTGAGCATTGTCCTACTGAATTTAATCATGGAAATCACCTGAATGAAGCCAATATGAAACATACATTTATATAGTGATATATAGAACCCTAATTCTCCATTATGAACAATGAAATTAAGGGATTTGTGTGTTTAATTTTTTTTGTATTGAATCTGATGAAGGAGAATTGTGTGTTTATGGAAGAAGTTTTGGTGAAACTGCACAGGTTAGGGTAGTTTTCACATCAGCGGTTTATAAGTTTGATATGTAATAACTGCAGAAGGGATCGTACATGTATTTATGAAATGGAGGGATAAATTTGGAAAACACTATAAACCTGACATGAGAGAGAGAGAATTCTGAGGTCAGACAAATTCTAGCCAATGGATCAAGAGTTAAAAATCAATTTTAATGGTGGAGATTAACTAATTAAATGAGGTTTATTTAATTCTGACATAAATATGACTTCGCTTTAATATATAGAGTAGAAGTAGATATATACAATTAAAAGGTGTTTGAAATATCGTGTGAGAAAAAATCGTGGAAAAATGAGGGAGGTTGTTGTTATATCACGTAATTGATTTCTGATGGTTTTAGAGATCGGTGTTTCAAATTAATATGTCTCTTTTCTTAAAACCGGTTAATTATAACAAAATGGTCTTTAAACTTTTTTAATAGAAATATGTTCAGTAAGTAGAACCGATTTCTATGATCACTGACGAATACAAATCTGTTTGTTATACTATAACCGGTCTCTAACGTTTTTATAAACCGATTTTCTAAAGTGTTTACAAAAATCGGTTTCTATTAGGGGTCTCTATCGTAATTTTTGTAGTAGTGGTACAACAAACAAAACAACCTATTAGATATATTAGGTACCAAACAACGTATATTCAAATTCGACCGCGCGTTGAATACAACTGCAGTAACGCGCGCCCTGTGAACAGTAACCACTTTTGTTTTGTTCATAGGGTTATATCGGTAATTATACAATTTCTATTTTTTTTTAAATTTCTTAAATAAACACCACTAGTTATAACCTCCTTCCACCACGGCGACATCGCCACCACCGCCAGCCACTACCAGATCTAATAAACCACCACCGACAACCACCTTTAACCAATCTCCTATGTACAGACCACTATCAAAATCTAATACAGTAAAAAACCCTAGAGCCAAACCGTCGGCTACCACCACCACCATGGTGTTGTTGTCACCATCTCGTTGCCACCATTGTTAGCCACTACTGGAACCAGAATAAGACATATTTGAGAGCGGATTTTTTCCATTAGAATAACAAAGCTATTTCAAAACTAAAATAAAAATTTACAATAGCTTAAGCAAATGAAATTATACATTATACAAAAATAATAAAAATAAAAAATCATATGGAAGCATTAAATAAATGGTAATTTGACATTCAAAGGGATAATGTGAATAATTGGGTAGATTTGGTTGGCGACATGAGGTTATAAAAAAGTCTAAAACATAAACAATTAGTCGGTTTGAATGGAAAGTTGAAAAACCAATAGGATTTGATAGTATGGCAGTTGTATAACAGTCTGCGGGGCGGAAGTGTTTCCAGTTAGTGGTGAGAGAAAGTGAGAGGGAAGTGGTGTTGTGGTCATAATGGATGACAGAATAGTGGTGTTTGTTGATAGCGATGGTAGAAGTGCCGGTGAAGAGGATCTAGTTTATAAAGAAGGGTGGCCGGATACAAGCATGGTTGAGAATAGGAATGGTGGTTATTGTTGAGTCCCCAGAGTAATTAAAGATTTAATTATGACAAAACCGAATTTATTTGCACTAAAATGTAATGTGCAGCAAGCACAAGTTTGTTTATGTATAGACATCAAATATTGTTGTGTCGAGTGTCTAGTATGCTGCCTAGTCTACCAGCACAAGGTAGACAGTATTCTTTAAATCAGCACATGATGTGTACCCAGCAATTCAAGAATATCAAGTGACTCAGCATAGAAGAACCAGCATGGCTGGAAAGCAGCATACAACACAAGACAGCTATGCTCCATTACAAGCATAGTAGTTTCCTGAGTGGTCTACATCAATTGTACTATTCAACAGAAGTCGAAGACAAAGTTGAACAGAAAAAGACACGCGTCGGCGGCTGACAAGTGACTTTACAAGACCATGTGAGAATGCAGAAGTTTAACGCATGTGCAGACATGTATTATACTTTGTCAACGCCTAGGGAACACAACATTCTATTTGTTTAAACAAATAGTGGTGCCAAATCGAATTGGGGTGTTCCTGCCAATAGCTACCTAAGAGGAAAGAAGGGAGCACACTCTTTGACATAATTGTCCCCACAAGTACAGACATCCTATGTACCAGTGGACAATAGAACAATTACACGGTTAATAGGACCACTATAAATTGGTGTATCCACTATTGTAACAACTAGTGGTGTGGGTTTATTTATTTAGAGTCCAAACGTGTAATAGCTTTAAGAATATCCTCAATAGCTATAACTAGGTAAATCTGTATCAACCAACTATCATTCCGCCAAGGATAGTTGTAATTCTTTGTGATTCAATCAATAAAGAATAAACCGTTGAAAACTTACCTTTGACTCTATTTAATTTACTTGTTTGAATACTAAACTGTCTTAACTGTTAAGTTAATTTGAAAAACCTGTATTCACCGGTAACAACCTCGAATCGAGCCTAGCGATAAATGACCTTTTTACCCTTAGTTAATATTAATTTATTAATATTAGTGATTTTAATAATTATGGGTTAATAATTATTTGATTAGTTAGTTGTGTGCGCTTTGTGACAAGGGTTACAGAACAGGTTTCGTTATGTGAATTGGACCTTGTTAGGGTCACCTAATGAGGTACATTGTGTTTTAGATAACTGGTAAATACCCGTGTGTAGTGGGGAATGGGTTTTCTCATAGTTAAGAAACCCCTAAATGAATATATGCACCGTACGTTCTATTCTTTCCATCTTTAGAAACCTCAACCCTAAAACACACTCTAGCTCCTTAAATTCATAAAATCAAAAGTGCAAGATCAAAGCTTGTGATTTCGTTTATAAGATTCAAGTGTTTTCAAGGATCAAAACAAGGTAAACATCATTGAATTTGATAGATTTAAAGTAGGGTTTGGGTTAAAATGGATTTTGATAATTTTTGAGTTTGATTCTTGATTATATGTGTTTGTTATTCTTGATTGATGTTAGAAATAGTTTCTTTATGTGTTATGTGGTATTCTTGATGCATTAGATTGACCAAAACATGCAAAAATCGAGTTTTGGGTGCTAAAAACGCGAAAACAGCGAGCTGGAACTGATTTTCAGCACCCACACTTTTGACAGCTCAACCACACGGTTAAGCACACTTTTAAGGGCTCAACCATGTGGTTGAGGGCTCAACCGTACGTGTAAGGCCTCAGCCACGCGGTTGAGCAGTGGTCAGCTTTTGGTAAAATTAAAAAGGGTGTAACTTTCAAACCGTAACTCCGTTTTCGACGAATAAACTATCGTTGGAATCGTCTTAAGATTTAATTTTCAATGATAAGGTTTTAAAATATTAAATCAAACTTTATATTTGGTGAAAAAAGCTCGAATTGCAGTTATGCTGCTGTTGTTGCTCAACCGTGCGAGTTAGGCACTCACCCGTACGGGTGAGGTGTCTACCCGTGCGTGTAAGTTATTAAATCATGCGAGTGGACTTTAAAGTCACTCTTGGTAGTAGGTTGGTCAGTTATGCGAGTGAGGATACTCATCTGTACGAGTGAGCTGGTCAGTCGCACGAGTGAGACCCCACCCGTGCGAGTGATAGTGTTTGTTTGTTTGGGTCAAGTACTATTCTCACCCGTTCACTATATTGTTATACTGATATACAATCTGATTAAAAAGTGTACTGACTAGAGAAATGATATTCTCAGGTGATAAAGGAAAATGTGTAGGCTCAGTGAAATAAGACTACTGAGTTCTTGTATTTCCAGGTGAGTGGGACTATCCTAATGTTAATAAGTATTTAGTAACGAGTATGATACTGTTACCTTGGTTTATTCACCTGAATAATTTGTATATGATATACTGTGCTTTATTATGTGACTTTTTGTAGCCACCCTGGATGCCGACTACGGGTTAGTAGTCTGGTAGTGATATTGCCGATTGCGGGTTTTGTAGCAGCAACTGGCTTACATGTGGGGCAGCTATGGTTTTGTAGTTATGCTAAATTTGTAAGTTGGGCAAGAGGCAGGAATGAGTCTTTCTGGTTCAGGAATTACTATTCGCGTAGTATAGTTGAATGATGCACCCCCTGCATCTAGATACTATGCGAGGGTGACAGTAATTGGAATTATCGATATACTCCATCCTGATCAATTGGATTTAAGGGCCCGGCCAGGCTGCCGATCCTCTTGTTATCGAGACCTTGTTTGTGTGTTGGCTAGCTTGATGCTATACGCTTATACCTGTTAGGATCGTGCCATTCACTTAGCCTTGTGCTAACTCCCTCACTTCCTCTGTGACGCCCCGTACTAAATCAACATGTACGGACCATCAACGACAGGATCATTACAAGATCAAACACTATATGCGTTTTCAAAACAAGTTTGCATTCATGATAAAAGGTGACGTCATAACCAACGTCAAATGTTTTACAACCAAAAGTATGCTTCTATGAACGGAAGCAAGTAATATTAGTACGTGACCCTTAGGTCGATACAAATCATTGTTCAAAAGTAATATAGTTTGAATGCAAGATAAAATGTTTCATGCGGTGACATCTCTATAAAAGCGCAGCGGAGTCTGCAAGGCATGACTAGTACAACAGCGGAAGCAAGCAACCTTAAGCACCTGAGAAAAACATGCTTAAAAATGTCAACACAAAGGTTGGTGAGCTATAGTTTAAGTATAACAGTAATGTAAGGTAGGTCACGAGATTTCAGTGCTTCAACAGCGTTTCAAAACAGTATGAAAAGTATATGTATAACCGTGGGCACTTGGTAACTAACTTAACGTTTATCACCCCCTAAAAGTACACTTGGCAAGTGCGTATGTTTACGAAGTATTAAACACCCGTTAAATGCTAGTGCTACTAGCCCGAGTGGGGATGTCAAACCCTATGGATCCATATCTAAGATTCGCGTTCATCGGTTCAAAGACCAATGACTAAACGTTACCGAGCTAAGGGGAAAGTTTATGCCGTTGTATAACCCACACATATATAAAGTTTAAGTACTCATGCCTAGTATGTAAAACATAAAATGCGCATGTATTCTAAGTTCCCAAATAGTTAAAGTAAAAAGGGATGCTATAACTCATAGTGATAAAGTAGTAAAAGTCGGCACGCGGTAAAGTAAGCAAAGTGGTTGGTCCGAAAGTCCTCAACCTAAGTCAAAAGGTACTAAGTCAGTAATTCGTTCCCAAAGGTTTAAATTTATGTAAAGTAGGTCTTAAGTATCATCATCATTCATCATTAAGTCAAAAGGGTAAAGTAAGTTTTCATTCAAGAATCGGGTTTAAAACAAAGGCTGACTTCGTCTAGTCGCCACGGCCTCTATACAAACTGAAATGAGGTGAGACCAGTGACCATGGCTCCGTATATAAGTCCTCTAGGTACTGACCAATTTCCAGAACCAAACTCGTCTTTGTTTGACCGTGGTGACGGTTTAAGTGCGAGTTAGTCAGAAATTTCAGTACAACGTTAATAAGGTGTAGTGACTTTCGGAGGCCATAGATCCTAAACCGTAACTCGGATTAAGACGAGGTCTAAACAGAAAATCATCTAATCGAACCGAAATAACTTAAAATCAACTTTCCAGTAGCCCAGGTGTCACGACCCTACTTTTTCCGTTATCTTTTCAGTTAATTATTTAAAGATCGTTAACTGTTAGTGTGCCACGTCATTTCTATGACCTATATTATTATTTGTAATAATATATATATATATATATATATATATATATATATATATATATATATATATATATATATATATATATATATTAATTATTATGTGTTATGTGAATATTTGTATTCATATTTTAATTTATACGTTTCTACGTCTCGCGGATTTCCATCCGGTGAATCTTTTTGGTTTTCAAACCAACGGACGCGTTTTTGGGATATTTAAATCCTAAATATTTTAAATATGATATTTTAAGATCATATTATTATATAGTGTATTTATATTTATTTTTCGTCGCGCGTTTGTTATCTTTCCGGATTTTAAATCGCGTAAGTGCGTTTTCGCGTTTCGGGACTCGTTCGGGCTTTCGGGCCACAAGGAATATACATTTAAGTGAGATGGACCAAGTGGGGCCCACCCCACTAATTTTTTCGGCCGAAGCCTCATGGGAGGGAGGAGTATATCCCTTGTTTTCTTTTTTTGACATTCCGTTTTATTTATTCCACAATTAATCTAAACCTAAACTTATTAATTTTGCTCTCCTCCTTCTCCTCTTCCCCTTGTGCCGTCGCCATCACCACCATAAACCACCATCTTCATCAATTTTCAAGCTTGGATCAAGAGATAACTAGTATAATCGGATTCCTCTCGTCTTTCTCTACGCGACTACGTTATCAGGGTATAAACCCTAACCCTAGAATTTTCTATTTTTCATTTATTTACTGTATTTTGATGTTTAATTGATAGTATGATGTTTGTGGATTATTGTAATGGTGTTTGTATGCATAGATGTACTCAAAATTGCATGTTTTCGGTTTGTAAATTTCTGGACAGCAGCTATTTCGTGATTTCTGGGTTTGTGACTGATATAAAAGTTAAAATAAACTATCTAGATGAGTTCCTCTCATCAAGACATTAATTTTAGACTCCGGATTCATGTCGTTTCGATTCCCGGAGCCCTAGTTATGATCAAATTACTTTTTGTTAAAATTGAATTGTGTTATGGACAAGAACCAGGTTGGGTCCGACTTTGTGACCATCCTTGGTGTCTTTGGGGTGTGTCATTTGGTTAGGACTGATGGTGGGATGAATTTTCATGTTCGGGTCACCTAAATCAGAGCCACGGTTCACCCGTTGTGCCTAAATCGCTGTTTTGAGTAAATTGAAGTCCCAAGTGGTGTCATTGCTGATTACCATGACCTAGGGACTGTTCTTGGAGTGTTCTTGAGTACACCATTGTGTCGGGTGGTTTGGATAGGCGGAGATGCATATAAGGCTCGCCAGAAGTCGACACCCGGGGCTCAAAATACGACCCGATGAACTTTTGAATTAAAAACTTATGGTTAATGATTAAACTTATGATAAAATTTATGTCTTTCATTATTAATTAATTACTTATGATAAAAGAGGTAATTATTATTATTTAAGACTTATGATATAAATATTTATTATATCATTTAATTATTATTTATGATTTAATTAACATTTTAATTTAACTTATGATTAATGACACTTTTATTATTAATGGAAAATACTTATGATAAGTATTAAATTTATTTTATAAGAATATTATTATAAGACTTATAATGAAGATTAAATAATTATTTAATTATTATAAGACTTAATTATTATTTAATTATGATTTAATTATTAAATACTTATGATTTAATAATTATATTTAGAAACTTATGATATGATTAATAATTCATTATTAATTAATAATACTTATGATATGATTTAAAATTTATTATTAATTAATAATATTTATATTATGACTAATATTTAATTAATTAATTAAATACTTATGTTATATTAATTATATCATTTCAACTTATATTAACTTTAATAATTCATTTTATTTAATTAAACTTATGTTATGACATAATTAGACATATCTAACTTTAATAAACGTTATAACTTACATTATTATTATAACTTACACTTTTCAATTTAACGTTGACTATGTTTGACCAAGTTTAACTTTTGAGTTGACTTTCAGTTGACTTTGACTTTCAGTTGACTTTTGTTGACTTTCGAAATAAGGAAACTTTCCTAACTTAAAAATTTCCAAAAATAGAAACTTTCCAAAAATAGAAACTTTTCAAAAATAGAAACTTTCCAAAAATAGAAACTTTCCAAAAATGGAAACCTGCTAAAAATAGAAACTTTCTATAAATAGAAAGTATGTGTCTGTACGCTGTTCCAGTCAAACTGATGCTTGCCGAGTATTGTTCTATGTCTACTTGTAACATGTACAATAGCTATCATACTAAGACTTGACCTAAGTTAGTTATTTATATCGACCTGCTTTATTTATAGGTCGGCGTTGTGATCGTTCCTGATCACTTTACTCTATTTGCTATTCGCTTGTTTGTGTGGTTTCTTCAGTTGCTTTTAAGGTGAGTTATAGTCCCGTTTTTACATACTTTTCAAAGTATATTTTTGGGATGTGATTTCATGCATTTTATTTACGTTTAGACACAAGTAACAGTTAAATTTAATTATTCATTGTGAGTTGGACAAAAATATTTTCTAGTCTGGTAACTGTAATCATTGGTTTCTACTGGTGAACGCGAATCCTATGGATAGATCTATCGGGTTTGACAACCCCATTTCGAGCTAGTCGCGCTAGCAATTTATAATCGGAATGTTTAGTACTTCGTAATTTGTTGTAGATACACTGTCTAAGTGTATATTTTTATTGTGTTTGGCAAGGGTAAATAAAGGGTTAAGTGGTTACCAGGTGGCTCTTTGATAATGGAATAATGTTTAATGTTTTCTAACATTTTTAAATCTTGTGGTCTAAAGTTTACTTATTTATTTAAACCTATAATTCACTCAACCTTTGTGTTGACAGTTTACTTGCATGTTTTCACAGGTACTTGAGTTTTGTGATGCTTCCGCTGTGTTTAGAAGAGTCTGCATGCATTTGGGCAAATTTTATGAAACATTTTATGAAACTTAAGCTTGCATTCTATTTTTGGAGAATTTAAACTTGTGGGTTTGTTGGCAAGGATTTGTGTCAACTTTTGGTTTATTACTATGGTTGGTTGTTTAAAACTACATATTTGGGTTTGTTTCCTTTTTGAGAAACTTTTGAAATAAAAGAATGCAACTTTGTTTATTTAATTCATTTAAGTCCGATCAAGCTGTGGGACCAACTGACGGATCCGTTAAGTGTTTTGACGGGGTCGTCACATGTGGTATAAGAGCGTTGGTTGTAGGGAACTAGGCGGTCTTAATGTGGTCAACCCGTGATTATTAGGGTGCATTAGAGTCTAGTCTACAGCCCGACCTTTTTGCTATAGCATTATTATGCATTTCATTTCGTATAAGTTATATTATTAGCTTTTATATCTTTTTGGTATGTGGTTTGCGGTTTTGCTGTTTGCAGATGTTGACTTCGAGCGATAACTCCGTTGCTGCTCCTGCTCCACCGTCTCCTGATAGACGTCATGCTAATCAACCGGAGATCGATGATCCTGTTCATTACTATTTTTCTACCATTACTCATATGAACCGGGCTTATAATGAGGTGACACGTATTAACGCCCTTAGTGATTGTTTGCGCACCTTGCCACATAATGAAGTTATGGACGAGATCCGTGCCGACATGGGTAACTTTATCACTTTCAAGCATAGGGTTGAGGATGCGAACCGTAAGCGTGATCGAGAAGTTAATGCTAAGTTCGAGGCTCTCGAGAGCACTGTTCGTGTGTTGAAGGAAGAGTTGGATGTTGTGAAAGGGAAGTTGCGTAAGTATGAGGATCCTGCTGAGACTCATGTTGGACCAGCTTATCACACCCGCTCTAAGCGAATGTGATGTGATTATTCATATTGATTATCTATTTCATCAGACTTAATGTCCTTTTTATACATACATTTTGGGTTATGTACGGCGTTTTTCCGAGGATTTTATTAAGATTTTGTTATGGGATATTTTTCATTATGTATGGATGGTTATTTTTATGACATCTATTATCATTATCATGTTTTATTTCTGATGTTGTGGCTCTTGGCATGTTATATTATGCGTAATATATGTTCATGTATGTTAGGTGCTATGTATGTTGTATGATGTTATCATAAAATATGTATGCATGTGATGGTTATTTCTATAACAATCATAATTGTCATGTTATTACTCATAGTGTTAGTTGACTAATATCTTAATGGTTAGTCTTTTCGTGTTTTGATCTATTCCTTTATGACACTAGTATTATTCTTGGTACTAACGGATGTGTTATTCTATTTTGAAGATCATGCCTCCAAGAGAGTCCACTGAAGCGCGTATGCAACGCCTGATCAATGAAGGAATTGCTGCTGCTATGGCAGCAAATGCTAATGTTAACGCCAATATGAACAACAACGTGGGATGCTCCCACAAAACTTTTATGGCTGGTCGACCCCAAGAATTCAGTGGTACGGAAGGACCAATAGGGCTTACTCGTTGGTTCGAGAAAATCGAATCTATTTTCAGGGTCAGTCGGGTCCGTGAAGAGGACAAAGTTAGTTTCGCTAGTTGCACTCTCAAGGATAGTGCCTTGACATGGTGGAACAATCTGGTTAGTAGTTTGGGAAGCGATGTAGCTTATGGTTTGGCCTGGAATGATTTTAAGGAAAGATTGATCACCCGCTATAGACCTCGGGGTGAGCTTAAGAAGCTAGAGGTTGAGCTCAAGAATTTGAAAATGCATGGCACCGAGTTAGATGCCTATGAACGAAGGTTTTTCGAGTTAACTTTGCTATGTCCGAGGGTTTATGCGGATGAGGACCGCAAAATTGAGGCTTACATTGATGGTTTGTCCGAGAAGATTGAACACGGGGTTGAGTCTAGTGAACCCCAGACTATTGAGGCGGCTATGTCTATGGCCCACAAACTTAATGACAAGGTGTTGAGAAGAAGTAAGACTACAGTTGTTGAAACTAGTGAGGAGGTTGTCAAGAAGGCTGATAATGGTAAACGAAAGTGGGATAATGTAGTGACCCGAACTTTTCCATGTTTATATATATTAATTGAGATTGATATTTACATGATTAAATGTTTCCAACATGTTAAGCAATCAAACTTGTTAAGACTTGATTAATTGAAATATGTTTCATATAGACAATTGACCACCCAAGTTGATCGGTGATTCACGAACGTTAAAACTTGTAAAAACTATATGATGACATATATATGGATATATATATATAGTTAACATGATACTATGATAAGAAAACATATCATAAAGTATATTAACAATGAACTACATATGTAAAAACAAGACTACTAACTTAATGATTTTTAAACGAGACATATATGTAACGATTATCGTTGTAAAGACATTTAATGTATATATATCATATTAAGAGATATTCATACATGATAATATCATGATAATATAATAATTTAAAATCTCATTTGATATTATAAACATTGGGTTAACAACATTTAACAAGATCGTTAACCTAAAGGTTTCAAAACAACACTTACATGTAACGACTAACGATGACTTAACGACTCAGTTAAAATGTATATACATGTAGTGTTTTAATATGTATTTATACACTTTTGAAAGACTTCAATACACTTATCAAAATACTTCTACTTAACAAAAATGCTTACAATTACATCCTCGTTCAGTTTCATCAACAATTCTACTCGTATGCACCCGTATTTGTACTCGTACAATACACAGCTTTTAGATGTATGTACTATTGGTATATACACTCCAATGATCAGCTCTTAGCAGCCCATGTGAGTCACCTAACACATGTGGGAACCATCATTTGGCAACTAGCATGAAATATCTCATAAAATTACAAAAATATGAGTAATCATTCATGACTTATTTACATGAAAACAAAATTACATATCCTTTATATCTAATCCATACACCAACGACCAAAAACACCTACAAACACTTTCATTCTTCAATTTTCTTCATCTAATTGATCTCTCTCAAGTTCTATCTTCAAGTTCTAAGTGTTCTTCATAAATTCCAAAAGTTCTAGTTTCATAAAATCAAGAATACTTTCAAGTTTGCTAGCTCACTTCCAATCTTGTAAGGTGATCATCCAACCTCAAGAAATCTTTGTTTCTTACAGTAGGTTATCATTCTAATACAAGGTAATAATCATATTCAAACTTTGGTTCAATTTCTATAACTATAACAATCTTATTTCAAGTGATGATCT
Organism: Rutidosis leptorrhynchoides; assembly: GCF_046630445.1. Taxonomy (NCBI): domain Eukaryota; kingdom Viridiplantae; phylum Streptophyta; class Magnoliopsida; order Asterales; family Asteraceae; genus Rutidosis; species Rutidosis leptorrhynchoides. Next base: position 176,564,824 of record NC_092333.1, read on the forward strand.
TACTTGAACTTGTTTTCGTGTCATGATTCTGCTTCAAGAACTTTGAGCCATCCAAGGATCCATTGAAGCTAGATCCATTTTTCTCTTTTCCAGTAGGTTTATCCAAGGAACTTAAGGTAGTAATGATGTTCATAACATTATTTAATTCATACATATAAAGCTATCTTATTCGAAGGTTTAAACTTGTAATCACTAGAACATAGTTTAGTTAATTCTAAACTTGTTCACAAACAAAAGTTAATCCTTCTAACTTGACTTTTTAAATCAACTAAACACATGTTATATATCTATATGATATGCTAACTTAATGATTTAAAACCTGGAAACACGAAAAACACCGTAAAACCGGATTTACGCCGTCGTAGTAACACCGCGGGCTGTTTTGGGTTAGTTAATTAAAAACTATGATAAACTTTGATTTAAAAGTTGTTATTCTGAGAAAATGATTTTTATTATGAACATGAAACTATATCCAAAAATTATGGTTAAACTCAAAGTGGAAGTATGTTTTCTAAAATGGTCATCTAGACGTCGTTCTTTCGACTGAAATGACTACCTTTACAAAAACGACTTGTAACTTATTTTTCCGACTATAAACCTATAATTTTTCTGTTTAGATTCATAAAATAGAGTTCAATATGAAACCATAGCAATTTGATTCACTCAAAACGGATTTAAAATGAAGAAGTTATGGGTAAAACAAGATTGGATAATTTTTCTCATTTTAGCTACGTGAAAATTGGTAACAAATCTATTCCAACCATAACTTAATCAACTTGTATTGTATATTATGTAATCTTGAGATACCATAGACACGTATACAATGTTTCGACCTATCATGTCGACACATCTATATATATTTCGGAACAACCATAGACACTCTATATGTGAATGTTGGAGTTAGCTATACAGGGTTGAGGTTGATTCCAAAATATATATAGTTTGAGTTGTGATCAATACTGAGATACGTATACACTGGGTCGTGGATTGATTCAAGATAATATTTATCGATTTATTTCTGTACATCTAACTGTGGACAACTAGTTATAGGTTACTAACGAGGACAGCTGACTTAATAAACTTAAAGCATCAAAATATATTAAAAGTGTTGTAAATATATTTTGAACATACTTTGATATATATGTATATATTGTTATAGGTTCGTGAATCAACCATTGGCCAAGTCTTACTTCCCGACGAAGTAAAAATCTGTGAAAGTGAGTTATAGTCCCACTTTTAAAATCTAATATTTTTGGGATGAGAATACATGCAGGTTTTATAAATGATTTACAAAATAGACACAAGTACGTGAAACTACATTCTATGGTTGAATTATCGAAATCGAATATGCCCCTTTTTATTAAGTCTGGTAATCTAAGAATTAGGGAACAGACACCCTAATTGACGCGAATCCTAAAGATAGATCTATTGGGCCTAACAAACCCCATCCAAAGTACCGGATGCTTTAGTACTTCGAAATTTATATCATATCCGAAGGGTGTCCCGGAATGATGGGGATATTCTTATATATGCATCTTGTTATTGTCGGTTACCAGGTGTTCACCATATGAATGATTTTTATCTCTATGTATGGGATGTGTATTGAAATATGAAATCTTGTGGTCTATTATTATGATTTGATATATATAGGTTAAACCTATAACTCACCAACATTTTTGTTGACGTTTTAAGCATGTTTATTCTCAGGTGATTATTAAGAGCTTCCGCTGTCGCATACTTAAATAAGGACGAGATTTGGAGTCCATGCTTATATGATATTGTGTAAAAACTGCATTCAAGAAACTTATTTTGTTGTAACATATTTGTATTGTAAACCATTATGTAATGGTCGTGTGTAAACAGGATATTTTAGATTATCATTATTTGATAATCTACGTAAAGCTTTTTAAAACCTTTATCTATGAAATAAAGGTTATGGTTTGTTTTAAAAATGAATGCAGTCTTTGAAAAACGTCTCATATAGAGGTCAAAACCTCGCAACGAAATCAATTAATATGGAACGTTTTTAATCAATAAGAACGGGACATTTCAGTTGGTATCCGAGCGTTGGTCTTAGAGAACCAGAATTTTGCATTAGTGTGTCTTATCGAGTTTGTTAGGATGCATTAGTGAGTCTGGACTTCGACCGTGTTTACTTGAAAAATGATTGCTTAACAAATTTTGTTGGAAACTATATATTTTTAACATGTGAATATTATGTGATATATTAATCTCTTAACGCGTTTGATATTATGTGATAGATGTCTACCTCTAGAACAAGTCCCATTGACTCACCTAATAATAATGAAGAGTCAAATGTAAATTGGAATGATTCGTGGACTGATTCACAAGTTCCCGAAGAGGAACCAGAAGAAGAGTCTGAACCGGAAGAAGAATCGGAACCGGAAGAAGAATCGGAACCGGATGAAGAAATAGAACCGGTGGGGGAAATAATAAACCGGTTAAGTAAAAGAAAATCCTCAACCAACCGACCAAGGTTAATTATGGTCAATGGTGTTTCCGCCAAGGAAGCAAAATATTGGGAGGATTACAAATTCTCCGATGAATCGGATTCCGACGAGAATTCCGATGATGTTATAGAAATTACCCCAACTGAATTTAAAAAGGCAAAAGAAAATAATAAGGGAAAGGGCATAAAAATAGAGAAATCTAATTCCAACCCCGATGAACTTTATATGTATCGTCAACCCCCGAAGTCCTTAAGTTGTAACAATGACCCGGGAACCTCTAAACCACCAGGTTTTTCTAAACCAATGTGGACAACGACGGCTCGTATTAGGGGAACATCATATATCCCTAGAAACTTGGCAAAACGAACCAAAACCGAAGAAGAAGAAACGAGCGAGTCGGAATAAGATAGTTGTATTCGTGTGGTGTAATATATGTAATATAGTGTTCTTATGCTTTATGATATATGTAAAAATTGCTTGTATTAATAAGTATTTTTTTATGAATCTAACTCTTGTCTATTTTACAGTTTAAAAACACAAAATGGATAGACAACCCAATATTTTAAGAGACCTACCCGGAGACATGATTGATGAAATCTTGTCTAGAGTCGGCCAGAATTCTTCGGCACAACTATTTAAGGCGAGATCAGTTTGTAAGACATTCGAAGAACGTTCCAAGAATGTCTTGGTTTATAAGAGACTTTCGTTTGAAAGATGGGGGATATCACATTGGGAAACTCATAAGTTACGATGTGTTTACTTTGACGCATATATTGCGGGGAACCCAAATGCTATTTTACGCAACGGGTTAAGAAATTATTTTGACTCAATATATCCGAATATTGGACTTCGTGATTTAGAAAAAGCGGCTAACATGCAACATAAAGAAGCATGTTATGCTTACGGATTAGTAATGTTCGCTTCTCACCAAAGTGAGAACAAGAACATCGGGCTACAACTATTAAACAAAACGTTTCCACAAGTGACGGAGTCGGTAATTGGGGTAAGAAATGAGGTTTTTAGATTATTACGGGACTGTTGGACATTACGTAACCCTCGTCCCTTTGATGACGTTACAACATGCTGTCTTATCAACGGCCATAACGGTTATGTTGCACAAGACCAAGGATGGGAAGTAGTCCTAGTAAAACCAGAATGCATGACTTGTTTCTGGACGTATGAATTACGTGTCTTTATTGCCTTTGCTGAACGACTTGTGTACTAGCTAGAATTGTCTTCACAACTATCTTGTATCAAAGTTATTATGTGCTATATTTCATGCTTTATGTAAAATAAGCGGTATTGTAAGTTTGTAAAATATTGTATAAAAGTTTGAACGCGAAATATTATTATAATCAGTTTTTCATATAGAATTGTAGTAGTTGAATTGTATATTAGCTACTAAGTATGAACTTAACGGGTAGGTACTACCCGAATTTAAACCTATAAAACGCTAATATGAAGAAAAAGCTTTTATAAATGAGTTCATATTATGCTACGAAATACTATTAACTACTCTTAATATTCTGTATGATTAACTTGTTCCATTTAACTATTTTGAAGGAAATGGCACCGACTACTCGACACACCGTAAATATGAATGAAGAGGAATTCCGTACTTTTCTAGCTTCAAACATAGCCGCAGTACAGGCTGCGCTACATACCAACAATAACCTTGGATCTAGCAGTACAGGAAATCGTGTAGGATGCACCTACAAAGAATTCACTGCCTGCAAACCTTTGGAATTTGATGGAACCGAAGGACCGATCGGATTGAAACGGTGGACCGAGAAGGTTGAATCGGTGTTTGCCATAAGTAAGTGTACTGAAGAGGACAAAGTGAAGTACGCTACGCATACCTTCACAGGTTCTGCGTTAACATGGTGGAATACCTATCTAGAGCAAGTGGGACAAGATGATGCGTACGCACTACCGTGGTCAGCATTCAAGCACTTGATGAACGAGAAGTACCGTCCCAGAACTGAGGTCAATAAGCTCAAGACAGAACTTAGAGGGTTACGAACCCAAGGATTTGATATTACCACGTACGAAAGACGATTCACAGAATTGTGCCTATTGTGTCCGGGAGCATTCGAAGATGAGGAAGAGAAGATCGACGCGTTTGTGAAAGGATTACCGGAAAGAATCCAAGAAGATATAAGTTCACACGAGCCCGCCTCCATACAACAGGCATGTAGAATGGCTCACAAACTAGTGAACCAGATTGAAGAAAGAATTAAAGAACAGACTGCTGAAGAGGCCAATGTGAAGCAAGTCAAAAGAAAGTGGGAGGAAAACGGTGATAAGAATCACCAATACAACAACAACAGCAATTATAACAATAATCGCAACAATTATCCCAACAATCGCAACATCAATCGCAACTACAACAAACGGCCCAACAACAACAACAACAACAGCAACTACAACAATCATCCCAACAACAATAATAACCGCAACAACAACAACAATCAGAAGCAGCTATGCCAAAGGTGTGAAAAGAATCACTCGGGGTTCTGCACCAAATTTTGCAACAAGTGTAAAAGAAATGGTCATAGCGCGGCGAAGTGTGAGGTCTACGGACCAGGGGTTAATAGAACGAAAGGAACAAATGGTGTCGGAACGAGTAATGGCGGAGAAAGTAGTGTCGGAGCAAGTTATGCCAATGTAGTTTGTTATAAATGTGGAAAACCAGGCCACATTATTAGAAATTGCCCGAACCAGGAGAACACGAATGGACAAGGCCGTGGAAGAGTTTTCAATATTAATGCGGTAGAGGCACAGGAAGACCCGGAGCTTGTTACGGGTACGTTTCTTATTGACAATAAATCTGCTTACGTTTTATTTGATTCGGGTGCGGATAGAAGCTATATGAGTAGAGATTTTTGTGCTAAATTAAGTTGTCCATTGACGCCTTTGGATAGTAAATTTTTACTCGAATTAGCAAATGGTAAATTAATTTCAGCAGATAATATATGTCGGAATCGAGAAATTAAACTGGTTAGCGAAACATTTAAGATTGATTTGATACCAGTAGAGTTAGGGAGTTTTGATGTGATAATCGGTATGGACTGGTTGAAAGAAGTGAAAGCGGAGATCGTTTGTTACAAAAATGCAATTCGCATTATACGAGAAAAAGGAAAACCCTTAATGGTGTACGGAGAAAAGGGCAACACGAAGCTACATCTTATTAGTAATTTGAAGGCACAAAAACTAATAAGAAAAGGTTGCTATGCTGTTCTAGCACACGTCGAGAAAGTACAAACTGAAGAAAAGAGCATCAATGATGTTCCCGTCGCAAAAGAATTTCCTGATGTATTTCCGAAAGAATTACCGGGATTACCCCCACATCGATCCGTTGAATTTCAAATAGATCTTGTACCAGGAGCTGCACCAATAGCTCGTGCTCCTTACAGACTCGCACCCAGCGAGATGAAAGAACTACAAAGCCAATTACAAGAACTTTTAGAGCGTGGTTTCATTCGACCAAGCACATCACCGTGGGGAGCTCCTGTTTTGTTTGTCAAGAAGAAAGATGGTACATTCAGGTTGTGTATCGACTATCGAGAGTTGAACAAACTTACCATCAAGAACCGCTACCCACTACCGAGAATCGATGACTTATTTGATCAACTACAAGGCTCGTCTGTTTATTCAAAGATTGACTTACGTTCCGGGTATCATCAAATGCGGGTGAAAGAAGATGATATTCCAAAGACTGCTTTCAGAACACGTTACGGTCATTACGAGTTTATGGTCATGCCATTTGGTTTAACTAATGCACCAGCTGTGTTCATGGACCTTATGAACCGAGTGTGTGGACCATACCTTGACAAGTTTGTCATTGTTTTCATTGATGACATACTTATTTACTCAAAGAATGACCAAGAACACGGTGAACATTTGAGAAAGGTGTTAGAAGTATTGAGGAAGGAAGAATTGTACGCTAAGTTTTCAAAGTGTGCATTTTGGTTGGAAGAAGTTCAATTCCTCGGTCACATAGTGAACAAAGAAGGTATTAAGGTGGATCCGGCAAAGATAGAAACTGTTGAAAAGTGGGAAACCCCGAAAACTCCGAAACACATACGCCAGTTTTTAGGACTAGCTGGTTACTACAGAAGGTTCATCCAAGACTTTTCCAGAATAGCAAAACCCTTGACTGCATTAACGCATAAAGGGAAGAAATTTGAATGGAATGATGAACAAGAGAAAGCGTTTCAGTTATTGAAGAAAAAGCTAACTACGGCACCTATATTGTCATTGCCTGAAGGGAATGATGATTTTGTGATTTATTGTGATGCATCAAAGCAAGGTCTCGGTTGTGTATTAATGCAACGAACGAAGGTGATTGCTTATGCGTCTAGACAATTGAAGATTCACGAACAAAATTATACGACGCATGATTTGGAATTAGGCGCGGTTGTTTTTGCATTAAAGACTTGGAGACACTACTTATATGGGGTCAAAAGTATTATATATACCGACCACAAAAGTCTTCAACACATATTTAATCAGAAACAACTGAATATGAGGCAGCGTAGGTGGATTGAATTATTGAATGATTATGACTTTGAGATTCGTTACCACCCGGGGAAGGCAAATGTGGTAGCCGATGCCTTGAGCAGGAAGGACAGAGAACCCATTCGAGTAAAATCTATGAATATAATGATTCATAATAACATTACTACTCAAATAAAGGAGGCGCAACAAGGAGTTTTAAAAGAAGGAAATTTAAAGGATGAAATACCCAAAGGATCGGAGAAGCATCTTAATATTCGGGAAGACGGAACCCGGTATAGGGCTGAAAGGATTTGGGTACCAAAATTTGGAGATATGAGAGAAATGGTACTTAGAGACGCTCATAAAACCAGATACTCAATACATCCTGGAACGGGGAAGATGTACAAGGATCTCAAGAAACATTTTTGGTGGCCGGGTATGAAAGCCGATGTTGCTAAATACGTAGGAGAATGTTTGACGTGTTCTAAGGTCAAAGCTGAGCATCAGAAACCATCAGGTCTACTTCAACAACCCGAAATCCCGGAATGGAAATGGGAAAACATTACCATGGATTTCATCACTAAATTGCCAAGGACTGCAAGTGGTTTTGATACTATTTGGGTAATAGTTGATCGTCTCACCAAATCAGCACACTTCCTACCAATAAGAGAAGATGACAAGATGGAGAAGTTAGCACGACTGTATTTGAAGGAAGTCGTCTCCAGACATGGAATACCAATCTCTATTATCTCTGATAGGGATGGCAGATTTATTTCAAGATTCTGGCAGACATTACAGCAAGCATTAGGAACTCGTCTAGACATGAGTACTGCCTATCATCCACAAACTGATGGGCAGAGCGAAAGGACGATACAAACGCTTGAAGACATGCTACGAGCATGTGTTATTGATTTCGGAAACAGTTGGGATCGACATCTACCGTTAGCAGAATTTTCCTACAACAACAGCTACCATTCAAGCATTGAGATGGCGCCGTTTGAAGCACTTTATGGTAGAAAGTGCAGGTCTCCGATTTGTTGGAGTGAAGTGGGGGATAGACAGATTACGGGTCCGGAGATTATACAAGAAACTACCGAGAAGATCATCCAAATTCAACAACGGTTGAAAACCGCCCAAAGTCGACAAAAGAGCTACGCTGACATTAAAAGAAAAGATATAGAATTTGAAATTGGAGAGATGGTCATGCTTAAAGTTGCACCTTGGAAAGGCGTTGTTCGATTTGGTAAACGAGGGAAATTAAATCCAAGGTATATTGGACCATTCAAGATTATTGATCGTGTCGGACCAGTAGCTTACCGACTAGAGTTACCTCAACAACTCGCGGCTGTACATAACACTTTCCACGTCTCGAATTTAAAGAAATGTTTTGCTAAAGAAGATCTCACTATTCCGTTAGATGAAATCCAAATCAACGAAAAACTTCAATTCATCGAAGAACCCGTCGAAATAATGGATCGTGAGGTTAAAAGACTTAAGCAAAACAAGATACCAATTGTTAAGGTTCGATGGAATGCTCGTAGAGGACCCGAGTTCACCTGGGAGCGTGAAGATCAGATGAAGAAGAAATACCCGCATCTATTTCCAGAAGATTCGTCAACACCTTCAACAGCTTAAAATTTCGGGACGAAATTTATTTAACGGGTAGGTACTGTAGTGACCCGAACTTTTCCATGTTTATATATATTAATTGAGATTGATATTTACATGATTAAATGTTTCCAACATGTTAAGCAATCAAACTTGTTAAGACTTGATTAATTGAAATATGTTTCATATAGACAATTGACCACCCAAGTTGATCGGTGATTCACGAACGTTAAAACTTGTAAAAACTATATGATGACATATATATGGATATATATATATAGTTAACATGATACTATGATAAGAAAACATATCATAAAGTATATTAACAATGAACTACATATGTAAAAACAAGACTACTAACTTAATGATTTTTAAACGAGACATATATGTAACGATTATCGTTGTAAAGACATTTAATGTATATATATCATATTAAGAGATATTCATACATGATAATATCATGATAATATAATAATTTAAAATCTCATTTGATATTATAAACATTGGGTTAACAACATTTAACAAGATCGTTAACCTAAAGGTTTCAAAACAACACTTACATGTAACGACTAACGATGACTTAACGACTCAGTTAAAATGTATATACATGTAGTGTTTTAATATGTATTTATACACTTTTGAAAGACTTCAATACACTTATCAAAATACTTCTACTTAACAAAAATGCTTACAATTACATCCTCGTTCAGTTTCATCAACAATTCTACTCGTATGCACCCGTATTTGTACTCGTACAATACACAGCTTTTAGATGTATGTACTATTGGTATATACACTCCAATGATCAGCTCTTAGCAGCCCATGTGAGTCACCTAACACATGTGGGAACCATCATTTGGCAACTAGCATGAAATATCTCATAAAATTACAAAAATATGAGTAATCATTCATGACTTATTTACATGAAAACAAAATTACATATCCTTTATATCTAATCCATACACCAACGACCAAAAACACCTACAAACACTTTCATTCTTCAATTTTCTTCATCTAATTGATCTCTCTCAAGTTCTATCTTCAAGTTCTAAGTGTTCTTCATAAATTCCAAAAGTTCTAGTTTCATAAAATCAAGAATACTTTCAAGTTTGCTAGCTCACTTCCAATCTTGTAAGGTGATCATCCAACCTCAAGAAATCTTTGTTTCTTACAGTAGGTTATCATTCTAATACAAGGTAATAATCATATTCAAACTTTGGTTCAATTTCTATAACTATAACAATCTTATTTCAAGTGATGATCTTACTTGAACTTGTTTTCGTGTCATGATTCTGCTTCAAGAACTTTGAGCCATCCAAGGATCCATTGAAGCTAGATCCATTTTTCTCTTTTCCAGTAGGTTTATCCAAGGAACTTAAGGTAGTAATGATGTTCATAACATTATTTAATTCATACATATAAAGCTATCTTATTCGAAGGTTTAAACTTGTAATCACTAGAACATAGTTTAGTTAATTCTAAACTTGTTCACAAACAAAAGTTAATCCTTCTAACTTGACTTTTTAAATCAACTAAACACATGTTATATATCTATATGATATGCTAACTTAATGATTTAAAACCTGGAAACACGAAAAACACCGTAAAACCGGATTTACGCCGTCGTAGTAACACCGCGGGCTGTTTTGGGTTAGTTAATTAAAAACTATGATAAACTTTGATTTAAAAGTTGTTATTCTGAGAAAATGATTTTTATTATGAACATGAAACTATATCCAAAAATTATGGTTAAACTCAAAGTGGAAGTATGTTTTCTAAAATGGTCATCTAGACGTCGTTCTTTCGACTGAAATGACTACCTTTACAAAAACGACTTGTAACTTATTTTTCCGACTATAAACCTATAATTTTTCTGTTTAGATTCATAAAATAGAGTTCAATATGAAACCATAGCAATTTGATTCACTCAAAACGGATTTAAAATGAAGAAGTTATGGGTAAAACAAGATTGGATAATTTTTCTCATTTTAGCTACGTGAAAATTGGTAACAAATCTATTCCAACCATAACTTAATCAACTTGTATTGTATATTATGTAATCTTGAGATACCATAGACACGTATACAATGTTTCGACCTATCATGTCGACACATCTATATATATTTCGGAACAACCATAGACACTCTATATGTGAATGTTGGAGTTAGCTATACAGGGTTGAGGTTGATTCCAAAATATATATAGTTTGAGTTGTGATCAATACTGAGATACGTATACACTGGGTCGTGGATTGATTCAAGATAATATTTATCGATTTATTTCTGTACATCTAACTGTGGACAACTAGTTATAGGTTACTAACGAGGACAGCTGACTTAATAAACTTAAAGCATCAAAATATATTAAAAGTGTTGTAAATATATTTTGAACATACTTTGATATATATGTATATATTGTTATAGGTTCGTGAATCAACCATTGGCCAAGTCTTACTTCCCGACGAAGTAAAAATCTGTGAAAGTGAGTTATAGTCCCACTTTTAAAATCTAATATTTTTGGGATGAGAATACATGCAGGTTTTATAAATGATTTACAAAATAGACACAAGTACGTGAAACTACATTCTATGGTTGAATTATCGAAATCGAATATGCCCCTTTTTATTAAGTCTGGTAATCTAAGAATTAGGGAACAGACACCCTAATTGACGCGAATCCTAAAGATAGATCTATTGGGCCTAACAAACCCCATCCAAAGTACCGGATGCTTTAGTACTTCGAAATTTATATCATATCCGAAGGGTGTCCCGGAATGATGGGGATATTCTTATATATGCATCTTGTTATTGTCGGTTACCAGGTGTTCACCATATGAATGATTTTTATCTCTATGTATGGGATGTGTATTGAAATATGAAATCTTGTGGTCTATTATTATGATTTGATATATATAGGTTAAACCTATAACTCACCAACATTTTTGTTGACGTTTTAAGCATGTTTATTCTCAGGTGATTATTAAGAGCTTCCGCTGTCGCATACTTAAATAAGGACGAGATTTGGAGTCCATGCTTATATGATATTGTGTAAAAACTGCATTCAAGAAACTTATTTTGTTGTAACATATTTGTATTGTAAACCATTATGTAATGGTCGTGTGTAAACAGGATATTTTAGATTATCATTATTTGATAATCTACGTAAAGCTTTTTAAAACCTTTATCTATGAAATAAAGGTTATGGTTTGTTTTAAAAATGAATGCAGTCTTTGAAAAACGTCTCATATAGAGGTCAAAACCTCGCAACGAAATCAATTAATATGGAACGTTTTTAATCAATAAGAACGGGACATTTCAGATAACAACCGCAATCAAAACCAAAATCAGTAGAAGAAACAGGATACCTCAGGTGCTAATAACAGAAATCAGCGTGTGTGTCCTCGTTGCTATAAAGCTCATGATGGTTACTGCACAGTTACTTGTAAGAGGTGCTCTAAGTAAGGGCACATTGCTAAAGATTGTACAGTGCTTTTGAAGGGGGCTGCTACTCCCGCGACTGGTGGTAATAATAATAATGTTGGTAATAGAGGTGGTAACGGTAACGGTAATGGGAAATCGAATAATGGAGGTAATCCAAGGGTTTGTTATGAGTGTGGGAAGCCGGGGCATTTCCAAGATACTTGTCCCAACAAGAAGACTGCAGAGACTGCACGCGGCCGAGCGTTCAACATTAATGCTAAGGATGCGGAGGAAGATCCTAAGCTTGTTACTGGTACGTTCTCAGTCAACGATTTATCAGTTTTTGTGTTATTTGATTCAGGGGCTGATTTAAGTTTCGTGTCGAGTAAATTAAGTCCGAGAATCAAAACGCCGTTAACTCCCTTAGACAATACTTATGTTGTTGAAGTAGCTAATGGTAAGGAACTTACTGCTAAGACTGTACATCGTAAATGTAACATTAATCTGGGTGGTAGGGATTTTGAGATAGATTTGATATCGATTGAACTTGGTAGTTTTGATATTGTTATTGGTATGGATTGGTTGTCTGCGAACCGTGCTGAGATCGTGTGTTATGATAAGGCTATTCGTATTACTGATGTGATTGGAGAGCCACTGATGGTCTTTGGAGATAAGAAATGCACACAGTTAAACCTTATTAGCTGTATGAAAGTTCGAAAACATCTCCGCAAAGGCTGTCATGCTATTCTTGCTCATGTTGTTGATCCTAGTAAGGAAGTAAAGAACGTTGATGACGTTCACATTGTTAGGGATTTTCCCGAGGTGTTTCCCGATGACTTACCTGGCCTTCCGCCACAACGCGCGGTAGAATTTCAGATTGATCTTGTTCCCGGCACTGCTCCTGTAGCACGTGCTCCTTATCGTCTTGCGCCTTCCGAACTTCAAGAATTGTCGAGTCAACTTCGTGAGTTGTTAGACAAAGGTTTCATTCGTCCTAGTTCGTCCCCTTGGGGAGCTCCCGTTCTGTTTGTTAAGAAGAAAGATGGTTCCTTTCGTTTATGCATTGATTACCGTGAACTGAATAAGCTCACTGTTAAAAATCGTTATCCTCTTCCGAGAATTGATGATCTGTTCGATCAACTTCAGGGTTCGTCTGTTTATTCAAAAATTGATCTTCGTTCTGGCTATCATCAGTTGCGTGTTAAAGAATCTGATGTTTCAAAAACTGCTTTTCGCACCCGTTACGGTCACTTTGAATTTCTTGTTATGCCGTTCGGATTGACAAATGCACCTGCTGTGTTCATGGACCTCATGAACCGTGTGTGTAGACCCTATCTGGACAAGTTCGTTATTATTTTCATCGACGACATCCTTATCTATTCTAAGAGTGATGAAGAGCACGAAGAACACTTGAGGTTAGTGCTTGATTTGTTAAAGAAAGAAGAGTTGTACGCTAAGTTATCTAAGTGTGCTTTTTGGTTAAGAGAAGTTCAGTTCCTTGGTCATATTGTTAGTAAACAGGGAATACAAGTTGATCCTGCTAAAATTAAGGCGATTGAAAAGTGGGAAACCCCGAAAACTCCTACTCAGATTCGTCAGTTCTTAGGGTTAGCAGGTTACTATCGAAGGTTCATTCAGGATTTCTCTCGTATTGCGAAACCTCTGACTGCTTTAACGCATAAGGGGAAGAAGTATGAGTGGAAGGATGAACAAGAGAATGCTTTTCAGATTTTGAAGAAGAAGTTGACTACCGCTCTGATTTTGTCACTACCAGAGGGTAATGATGATTTTGTTGTTTATTGTGATGCATCGCGACAAGGCTATGGTTGCGTTTTGATGCAACGAAAGAAGGTTATTGCGTATGCGTCACGACAGTTGAAGATTCACGAACAGAACTATACAACTCATGATTTAGAGTTGGGGGCTGTTGTTTTTGCGCTTAAAATTTGGAGACACTATCTTTATGGTGTCAAGATTACTGTGTACACCGATCACAAGAGTCTTCAACATATCCTCGATCAGAAACAGTTGAACATGAGACAACGAAGATGGATTGAGATGTTGAATGATTATAATTGTGACCTTTTGTATCACCCGGGTAAGGCCAATGTTGTGGCTGATGCATTGAGTCGTAAAGAAAGGACTGAACCTCACAGGGTTAGGGCCTTGAATATGACAGTTAGATCAAACCTCGTTAGGTAGATTCTTGAGGCACAACAAGAAGCCTTAAAGGAGGAGAATTTCGTGAAGGAGAATGTAGAAAAGGTAGCTAAGAAGTTTGAAGTACGAGCTGATGGTACTAGGTATTTTGCGGGACGTCTTTGGGTTCCGAAATTTGGAGGTCTTCGACAACTTGTTTTGGATGAGGCTCATAAGTCTAGATACTCTATTCATCCTGGTTCAGGAAAGATGTATCAGGATCTTAAGGAGCTGTATTGGTGGCATAATTTGAAAGGTGATGTAGCTAAGTATGTGACTAAGTGTTTGACCTGTACTAAGGTCAAAGCTGAACATCAAAAACCGTCTGGACTTTTGGTGCAACCAGAAATTCCCGAGTGGAAGTGGGAAGGTATCACTATGGATTTTATTACTAAGTTACCAAGAGTATCGGGTGGCTATGATGTGATTTGGGTGATTGTAGATCGACTCACTAAGTCGGCTCACTTTTTGCCGATTAGGGAAACGAATTCGATGGAGAAACTCACCCGTTTGTATTTGAAAGAGATTGTTTCTAGGCATGGTGTTCCTGTTTCCATTATTTCCGACCGAGACAGTCGATTTGTGTCGAGGTTTTGGCGATCTTTACAGGAAGCCTTGGGTACTAGGTTGGATATGAGCACCGCTTATCACCCTCAAACGGATGGTCAAAGTGAAAGGACCATTCAGACATTAGAAGACATGTTGCGAGCGTGCGTCATTGATTTTGGAAATGGGTGGGATAAATATTTGCCGCTAGCTGAGTTTTCTTATAACAACAGTTACCACGCAAGTGTTAAAGCCGCACCGTTTGAAGCTTTGTACGGTAGGAAATGTAGGTCTCCTATTTGTTGGAATGAGGTTGGGGATGCTCAACTTACAGGTCCAGAGATTATTCACGAGACTACTGAGAAGATTGTACAAATTAAAGAAAGGTTGAGAACTGCTAGAAGTCGGCAAAAGAGTTATGCCGATAAGGGAAGGAAAGATGTTGAATTTCAAGTTGGTGTTCGTGTTATGTTAAAGGTTTCGCCTTGGAAGGGCGTAATCCGTTTTGGTAAAAGAGGGAAGTTAAGTCCTCGTTTCGTGGGACCTTTTGAGATTATTGAAAGAGTTGGACCGGTGGCTTATCGTTTGAAATTGCCACAAGAACTCAGTGCTGTTCACGATGTTTTCCATATTTCGAATTTAAAGAAGTGCTTGGCTGAATTTGATCAGACTATTCCTTTGGAGGAACTTCAAGTTGATAAGCAATTGCATTTTATTGAGGAGCCTGTTGAAATCATTGACCGAGAGGTTAAGACTCTTAAACAGAGCAGAATTCCTATTGTTCGGGTCAGATGGAACGCTAGACGCGGTCCCGAGTTCACTTGGGAGCGTGAAGACCAGATGAAGCAGAAATACCCGCATTTGTTCGCAGATGCCGAGTCAACCCCTGCGCCTGCTTAAATTTCGGGACGAAATTTTCGTAACGGGAAGGTACTGTCACGACCCTACTTTTTTCGTTATCTTTTCAGTTAATTATTTAACGACCTTTAACTGTTAGTGTGCCACGTCATTTCTATGACCTATATTATTATTTGTAATAATATATATATATATATATATATATATATATATATATATATATATATATTAATTATTATGTGTTATGTGAATATTTGTATTCATATTTTAATTTATACGTTTCTACGTCTCGCGGATTTCCATCCGGCGAATCTTTTTGGTTTTCAAACCAACGGACGCATTTTTGGGATATTTAAATCCTAAATATTTTAAATATGATATTTTAAGATCATATTATTATATAGTGTATTTATATTTATTTTTCGTCGCGCGTTTGTTATCTTTCCGGATTTTAAATCGCGTAAGTGCGTTTTCGCGTTTCTGGACTCGTTCGGGCTTTCGGGCCACAAGGAATATACATTTAAGTGAGATGGACCAAGTGGGGCCCACCCCACTAATTTTTTCGGCCGAAGCCTCATGGGAGGGGGGAGTATATCCCTTGTTTTCTTTTTTTGACATTCCATTTTAATTATTCCACAATTAATCTAAACCTAAACTTATTAATTTTGCTCTCCTCCTTCTCCTCTTCCCCTTGTGCCGTTGCCATCACCACCATAAACCACCATCTTCATCAATTTTCAAGCTTGGATCAAGAGATAACTAGTATAATCGGATTCCTCTCGTATTTCTCTACGCGACTACGTTGTTTCTCGATCAGGGTATAAACCCTAACCCTAGAATTTTCTATTTTTCATTTATTTACTCTATTTTGATATTTAATTGATAATATGATGTTTGTGGATTATTGTAATGGTGTTTGTATGCATAGATGTACTCAAAATTGCATGTTTTCGGTTTGTAAATTTCTGGACAGCTGCTATTTCGTTATTTCTGGGTTTGTGACTGATATAAAAGTTAAAATAAACTATCTAGATGAGTTCCTCTCATCAAGACATTTATTTTATACTCCGGATTCATGTCGTTTCGATTCCCGGAGCCCTAGTTATGATCAAATTACGTTTTGTTAAAATTGAATTGTGTTATGGACAAGAACCAGGTTGGGTCCGACTTTGTGACCATACTTGGTGTCTTTGGGGTGTGTCATTTGGTTAGGACTGATGGTGGGACGAATTTTCATGTTCGGGTCACCTAAATCCGAGCCACGGTTCACCCGTTGTGCCTAAATAACTGTTTTGAGTAAATTGAAGTCCCAAGTGGTGTCATTGCTGATTACCACGACCTAGGGACTGTTCTTGGAGTGTTCTTGAGTACACCATTGTGTCGGGTGGTTTGGATAGGCGGAGATGCATATAAGGCTCGCCAGAAGTCGACACCCGGGGCTCAAAATACGACCCGATGAACTTTTGAATTAAAAACTTATGGTTAATGATTAAACTTATGATAAAATTTATGGCTTTCATTATTAATTAATTACTTATGATAAAAGAGGTAATTATTATTATTTAAGACTAATGATATAAATATTTATTATATTATTTAATTATTATTTATGATTTAATTAACATTTTTATTTAACTTATGATTAATGACACTTTTATTATTAATGGAAAATACTTATGATAAGTATTAAATTTATTTTATAAGAATATTATTATAAGACTTATAATGAAGATTAAATAATTATTTAATTATTATAAGACTTAATTATTATTTAATTATGATTTAATTATTAAATACTTATGATTTAATAATTATATTTAGAAACTTATGATATGATTAATAATTCATTATTAATTAATAATACTTATGATATGATTTAAAATTTATTATTAATTAATAATATTTATATTATGACTAATATTTAATTAATTAATTAAATACTTATGTTATATTAATTATATCATTTCAACTTATATTAACTTTAATAATTCATTTTATTTAATTAAACTTATGTTATGACATAATTAGACATATCTAACTTTAATAAACGTTATAACTTACATTATTATTATAACTTACACTTTTCAAATTAACGTTGACTATGTTTGACCAAGTTTGACTTTTGAGTTGACTTTCGGTTGACTTTGACTTTCAGTTGATTTTTGTTGACTTTCTAAATAAGGAAACTTTCCTAACTTAAAAACTTTCCAAAAATAGAAACTTTCCAAAAATAGAAACTTTCCAAAAATGGAAACCTGCTAAAAATAGAAACTTTCTATAAATAGAAAGTATGTGTCCGTACGTTGTTCCAGTCAAACTGATGCTTGCCAAGTATTGTTCTATGCCTACTTGCAACATGTACAATAGCTATCATACTAAGACTTGACCTAAGTTAGTTATTTATATCGACCTGCTTTATTTATAGGTCGGCGTTGTGATCGTTCCTGATCACTTTACTCTATTTGCTGTTCGCTTGTTTGTGTGGTTTCTTCAGTTGCTTTTAAGGTGAGTTATAGTCCCGTTTTTACATACTTTTCAAAGTATATTTTTGGGATGTGATTTCATGCATTTTATTTACGTTTAGACACAAGTAACAGTTAAATTTAATTATTCATTGTGAGTTGGACAAAAATATTCCCTAGTCTGGTAACTGTAATCATTGGTTTCTGCTGGTGAACGCGAATCCTATGGATAGATCTATCGGGTTTGACAACCCCATTTCGAGCTAGTCGCGCTAGCAATTTATAATCGGAATGTTTAGTACTTCGTAATTTGTTGTAGATACACTGTCCAAGTGTATATTTTTATTGTGTTTGGCAAGGGTAAATAAAGGGTTAAGTGGTTACCAGGTGGCTCATTGATAATGGAATAATGTTTAATGTTTTCTAACATTTTTAAATCTTGTGGTCTAAAGTTTACTTATTTATTTAAACCTATAATTCACTCAACCTTTGTGTTGACAGTTTACTTGCATGTTTTCACAGGTACTTAAGTTTTGTGATGCTTCCGCTGTGTTTAGAAGAGTCTGATGCATTTGGGCAGATTTTATGAAACATTTTATGAAACTTAAGCTTGCATTCTATTTTTGGATAATTTAAACTTGTGGGTTTGTTGGCAAGGATTTGTGTCAACTTTTGGTTTATTACTATGGTTGGTTGTTTAAAACTACATATTTGGGTTTGTTTCCTTTTTGGGAAACTTTTGAAATAAAAGAATGCAACTTTGTTTATTTAATTCATTTAAGTCCGATCAAGCTGTGGGACCAACTAACGGATCCGTTAAGTGTTTTGACGGGGTCATCACACCAGGTATTCTGATCAGACCCGAAAAACAGTAGGTTAAGTGTTCCGGTGGGTTCTTGGTGCTCGATGCTCATCACGGTTCTCATCGTTGATGCTTATAACTTCAAGTGTACAACTCGTTGATGTGTTTGCATCATCTTTACCAAGTTTTGAAAATCATAACACAAGTGCAAGTCTAAGATATGTAGCACAACTCAATTAAGAGTTGTATGAAGTTTGATGAACCAAAGTTACATCAAGGTCTTAGATCCAACACATACATGAACTCTAAAAGTAATATTAACCAAGTTTGACCATCATGACACTAGTGTAAGTCTAAGACATGTAGCACAACTCACTTAAGAGTTGTATGAAGTTTGATGAACCAAAGTTGCATCAAGATCTTAGATCCAACACATACATGAGTTATAAAAGTAATAATAAGCTATAAACTTGAAAGTAAACTTATATAAACAAGATCTTAAGTTGTAAAACATAGTCTTAGTTAGATCTTGAAGATCCTAGACCCAAAAGTCTAGATCTAACATAAGTGTACAAAGTTATAATTAAAAAGTCTCACTTACATGTTTTTGAACTTACAAAGTAGTTTCAAGAAATATGAGATCAAGATTAACTAGTAATACTTGACCAAATTAACAACACTACAACTTTAAATAATTGAATTGAAGAAATAAATTAAAGCTACAAGTATTATGTTCATATTTGCTTCATACTTGAGAAGATTCAAACCAAAGTTTAGATCTTAAGAATTCAAGTCTACAAAACATGAACATAAAGAAGATCATCAAGTTTATGAACTCTAGATCTTGAAAACACTTAAGTATAGAACCACAAACTAACAAGTTTTAGGTTCTTGTTCGTGGTTCTTCATCAAACAAAAGATGTAAGTAACCAAGATCCATGAAGATGCAAACTAGGAAGTTTGATCTTGAATAACAACCAACAATAATCAAGTAACAAAACAAGCAAGAAGTAAAATGATGATGATGTATAGCCACAGTTTTTGAACAAGGAAAGAAAGAAAAATAAAATTTTTGTTACTTACAAGCTAGAGAGAAAATTGAAGTGTTGTATGTAAGTGTGTGTAAAGGAAAATGAAATGCAAGTAATAAGTAACAAAGTTTGAAAAAAAAGAACTCCTTTGCCCTCCCCAATACCGACAGTTTAGGTGATAGAAATGGGAAGTCAAAACTCACTTTCTAGTGTTGGAAAGGTAGTGAAAGCTTGAATGGGTAATAAGGTTAAGTTGCATGGGAGAAAGGTGTAGCATGCTTGAAGTAATTTGTCTCTAAATTAAGCTAATTAAAACATGATTATTCTTAGTGTAATACGAGCATAAAAGATGGGCTTACAAGTCCATTATGGGTGTAGGGTGGGCTTACTAGTCCATGTAATAAAAGTTCAAGCCCAAGTAATCAATAATTTAATAAAAGGCCCAAGTAATTAACCACTAACACTAGTTAATTAAAAATGATTAATAATAAATAATCATGAATGTAAATAATATTCAAAAATATTATTCGTGAAAAGTACGCATGTCACAAAGACTAGTCAGGCCATGGAAAGTTAAATATGGTAACAAGTAAATGTAATAAAATACATTTATTAAAGCACAAGTATTAATAATAAATATTAATAATAAACGTTGGAAAATCCAGGGTCGTTACATTACTCACCTGTTAAAGAAAATTTTGTCCCAAAATTTTAAGCTGAGGTAGATAGAGGAGTCGGGAAAAGGTGAGGATACTTCTGCATCATTTAATCCTCTCGCTCCCAGGTAAACTCAGGTCCTTGTTTGGCATTTTATCGTACTCGGACGATCGGAATCTTGTTGTGTTTCAAATTTTTGACCTCACGGTCTATAATTTCAACAGGCTCTTCCACGAAGTGGAGTTTGTCATCAATTGTAAGTTCTTCTAGTGGTATGACAAGTTCTGGTGCAGCAAGACACTTCTTCAAATTCGATACGTGGAAGGTAGGATGCACTGAGCTCAATTGAGTTGGAAGATCCAAACGGTATGCAACGGGTCCAAGACGCTCCAAGATATTAAAAGGACCAATGTATCGTGGGTTTAACTTTCCACGTTTTCCAAAACGGATTACACCTTTCCAAGGTGCAACCTTCAACATTACATGGTCACCCACATTGAATTCAAAGTCCTTACGTTTGAGGTTGGCATAACTCTTTTGACGATCACGGGCCGTCTTAAGTCTCGCTTGAATCTGAGCAATCTTCTCCGTTGTTTCATGGACTACCTCGGGTCCAATGATTTGCTTTTCGCCTACTTCGGCCCAACAAATAGGAGAACGGCACTTGCGCAGCATTAATACTCGAATGATAACTGTTGTTGTACGAGAATTCGGCTAACGTCAAATGCCTTTCCCAGGCCTTTCTGAAATCAATGACACATGCACGCAACATGTCTTCTAAAGTCTGAATTGTGCGTTCACTTTATCCGTCGATCTGTGGGTGATACGCAGTACTCATGTCGAGACGAGTTCCCAAGGCTTCTTGTAAAGAACGCCAAAATCTGGAAGCAAAACAGAGATCGCGATCTGAGATGATCGATAAAGGTACACCATGATGAGATACAACCTCCTTGATGTATAGTTGAGCAAGTCTCTCCATCGTATCCGTCTCCTTCATGGCTAAGAAGTGTGCAAATTTAGTGAGACGGTCAACGATAACCCATATGGTATCGTATCCGCCCACCGTCTTTGGTAACTTAGTAATGAAGTCCATCGTTATCCTCTCCCACTTCCATTGCGGGATTTCCGATTATTGAAGTAATCCAGAAGGCCTCTGATGTTCGGCCTTAACTTTCGAGCAAGTCAAACACTTACCAACATAAGTTGCAACATCCTTCTTAAGATTCGGCCACCAATACTGTTCCTTAAGATCGTGGTACATTTTGCCCACTCCTGGGTGAATCGAATATCTCGACTTATGGGCTTCATCTAAAATAAGGTTCCGTAAATCTCCATAAAGAGGTACCCAAATTCTTCCGACATAGCATTGGAGTCCAGTCTCCTTAACTTCGAATCGAGAAACGAGAATGTTCAAGTGTTCATGAGATATATTCTCCTCCTTGAGAGCCTCATCTTGGGCTGCTCGGATCTGACTATTGAGGTTCGAATGAATGGTGATGTTCAGTGCCCGAACACGAAGAGGTGCCATCCTCTCCTTGCGGCTCAAAGCGTCAGCTACAACATTGGCCTTGCCAGGGTGATAACGAAGTTCACAATCATAGTCGTTTAGCGTCTCGATCCATCGACGCTGTCTCATATTCAGTTGCTTCTGATCAAAGATGTGTTGGAGGCTTTTATGATCGGTGAAAATAGTGATCTTTGTTCCATAAAGATAGTGTCTCCACAGTTTTAATGCAAAGACAACGGCTCCAAGCTCGAGATCATGAGTAGTGTAGTTTCGCTCGTGAATCTTCAATTGTCGGGAGGCGTAAGTGATAACCTTTGTTCGTTGCATCAGTACACAACCAAAACCACTTTTCGAAGCATCGCAATAAATGACGAAATCGTCACTGCCTTCAGGTAGTGATAAGATAGGTGCGGTGGTTAACTTCTTTTTGAAGGTTTGAAATGCTGATTCCTGTTCGAGTTCCCAAATGAACTTCTTCCCTTTGTGAGTCAGTGCGGTCAAAGGACGCGCAATCAGAGAGAAACCTTTAATAAACCTTCGGTAGTAACCGGCGAGGCCTAAAAATTGGCGGATGTGAGTTGGAGTAGTGGGGGTCTCCCACTTGCTGATAGCTTCAATCTTGGCAGGATCAACTTTGATACACTGGTCGCTCACAACATGACCCAGAAATTGGACCTCCTTCAACCAAAATTCACACTTGGAGAATTTGGCATAAAGTTGCTCTTATCTCAAGAGTTCAAGTACTAATCGAAGATGTTGTTCATGTTCTTCTTCGCTCTTAGAGTAGATGAGGATATCATCTATGAAGACGATAACGAACTTATCCAGGTATGGCTTGCAGACACGATTCATGAGATCCATGAATACGGCAGGTGTGTTGGTTAATCCGAATGGCATCACGAGAAACTCATAATGACCATAACGAGTTCTAAACGCAGTCTTCATCACATCACTTTCCTTCACCCTCAACTGGTGAAAACCGGATCGCAAATCGATCTTAGAGTAAACGCTTGATCCTTGCAACTGGTCGAAAAGATCGTCAATTCGGGGAAGAGGATACCAATTCATGATCTTCAATTTGTTGAGTTCACGGTAGTCGATACACATGTGGAATGATCCGTCCTTCTTCTTCACAAATAAAACGGGTGCGCCCCAAGGAGAGAAACTTGGTTGAATAAATCCACGGTCTAGCAGTTCTTGTAATTAGCTCTGCAACTCTTGCATCTCGGAAGGTGCGAGTCGATAAGGTGCGCGAGCTACAGGTGCAGCTCCTGGCACTAAATTGATCTGAAATTCTACTGCTCTCGGTGGCGGTAATCCAGGCAATTCTTCCGGAAAGACATCAAAAAATTCGTTCACAATTCGTACATCGCCCACGCTCTTCACTTCGGTTTCTAATGTTTTCACATGTGCTAAAACGGCAAGATGTCCTTTCTTCATGATCTTTTGCGCTTTCATGCAACTAATGATATTTAGTTTCGAGCTACATCTCTCTCCGTAAATAATCAGTGGCTCACCATCTCCGTGTGGTATACGAAGAGCTTTATCTCCACAGATAATATCGACCCTTATCTTGGTCAACCAGTCCATACCGACAATAACATCAAAGCTTCCCAACTTAATGGGTATCAAGTCAATCTTGAAATCCACACCAGCTATGTTGATAATAGCTCCTCGGCTAATTTGGTCAACTTTCTCAAGTTTTCCATTGGCTACTTCTACAAGCATACTCTCCTTTAATGGAACTAACAACCAATTTATCTTATCGCAAAAGTGTCTACATACATAACTCCTATCGGCACCAGTATTAAATAAGACAGAAGCTAATAGATTGTTGATAGTAAATATACCTGTCACCAAGTCGGGGTTCTCACGAGCATCCCTTGCATTTACATTGAATGCTCTGCCACGCGGTGGTCCGCCATCCTTTCGTTTGTTGGGACACTCATTTCTGAGGTGGCCCGTTTGTCCGCATTCATAACACTTTCTTGGTCCATTGGGGTTCGGCTTCCCAGTCATGGTGGTGATCTTGCAGTCTCTGCCAATATGCCCGGTCTTTTTGCACTTTTCACAAACAACGTTACAATACCCGGTATGGTGCTTGTAGCACCTCTTGCATTGCGGTAGGGTACCCTTGTAGTTGGGGTTCGAGTTGGTGTTCGGATTGGGATTCCCACCGTTGTTGTGCCTCTTAGCAGGGGTTTGATCATAGGCTATCCCCTTGTTGTTATCCCACTTACGCTTATCACTACTACCCACTTCGGATTTAGCCTTTTCCGGTTCATCGATGATGATTTGGTTCATTAAAGTGTGCGCCATGCGCATTGCTTCCGGGACGTTTGGTGGCTTAGATGAGGTGACATTTCCCTTAATGGACTTAGGAAGTCCCCACAAGTACCTTTCCATGCACTTAAACTCCGAGGTAACCATGGTAGGACACATCAGGGCTAATTCTAGATACCTACGGTTGTAACCATCGAGATCGTTTCCCACAACCTTCAACTGCATAAACTCAATCTCCATCTTCTGGATCTCTGTCCTAGGGCAATATTCCTCAATCAGGGCCCCTTTGAATTCCTCCCATGGGGTAGCAAACGCCTTATCAATACCCTTTGCTTGAGCCAATGTGTTCCACCAAGTTAGTGCACCGTCTGACAGCGCACATGAAGCATACTTGGTTTTATTCGCCTCTGAGCAGTTACTAACTCGAAACACAGATTCTAATTTCTCAAACCACCTAGTGAGACCAACTGGCCCCTCAGTTCCACTAAAGTTGTGGGGCTTGTAGCTTTGAAACTCTTTGTACGTGCACCCATTACGAATGGGCTGGATAACAGGTGGCGGTGGAGCTTGGGGGTTCATTTCTGCTAAAGCTGCAGCGACTCGTTCGTTGATCATTTCCTCGATTTGGACTGTGGTGGGTGTTGATCTTCCGTTGGCCATTGATGTTCTAAACAAAAATTTTGACTCAAGTCAAAATCTAGTGTTCAAATAGTAATAATACAGTACATGGTAAACAGCATGGAATCAACACAACACATGCTAATTAAGTAACGCAAATAGATTCAGATACCACAAAGTCATCACACAGTAATGTAAATAGAACACTGTGCAAAAATTGAACAACACAAAGTTCCATTCATTAATAATAAGTTGCATACATCCGCATAGGTTCGTACAATACATAAGTAAAACATAAAACTACAAATAAGATTACATAATGAAATCTACTACAAAAGTCCTAAGGTGATGGTGGGTGTAGGATGTCCATTACGTGGGACATCTGGTCCTCGAGTTCAGCTACCCGAGCATGGAGGATCTCCACTTCCCTTGTCAGTTCCTCGACAGAGGGAGATGGTGGGGCGGGCGGTGCAGTCGGTACGGGTGGTGCTGGTGGTGCAGATGGTCCGGCTCCAGAAGTGGAGGCTGCAAAGCGGTAAGGCTTACGTACAAAAGGATCAGCAGGGTACGGTACAAGCCGCTTTCGGGCGGTAACCTTATGACGCAGACCATGAGCGTCAACGAATGTTCGACCTCCATTAATCCCTGGCATGACGGTACCATCGAAATGGTACCGCTTCTTCGGCGGGGTGGAGGGTGGATGTACAGGTGCATCATCAGGGTCCTCATCTGAATCCTCATCACTAGAGTCATCAGAGGATGAGTCATCGGATGAAGAATTGGCGGATGATGGGTCATCTAGATCGGCTGGGGGTGGCTGCACTGGTGGCTCTCCTCGGGTGGCCATCATCTTTCGGTATCTGGCGGACCCGATCGGCTCGAGACGTCCATCAGGAAGGCGTCGGCACCAATGGTTATGCTCATTACGGACTGGACCTTCCCCAAGTTCCGCGGGAATCACATGACCACAGGAATGGTGTTGTGGCTCCGAAGGTCTTGGGACAAGTGGAGCTGGAATCTCCTATAGGTCCTCAACTCCGTCTGAGGTAATCACTGGGCCTGGTGCATGGCTACTAGCTCCAGAGGATGAAGCGCCAGAGTCACTGGAAGGTGTAGATGACAGGATCGAGTCAGCAACAACGGTAGGTGAGGTGGCCGATGAGTCCGAGTGGCTCTCCAAGTGAATGATAGTGGGTGGGGCATCGGACATCTGAACAAGGAAAAATAACTTTTTCCATGTCAGTAAGTCATAAAGCAAGCACGTATTATGCAAATTAACTACGACAGTCTAAATCATGTATAGCAGTAAATAGCATGGCAATAACAATGAATCCTACAGAAGTAGCATGCAATCGAAAGCAAATAATATCATGCAGTAGTGAAAACCAAGTAATAGTACACGGCATATAGCAGTAAAAGTAAACGGCATCATGCAGTAAGTCCCTCAGAAACAAGTAAACTAGCAAGTTGTAGATTAGTCCTATTAGTGAATCCTACTCGGTCGGGTCTTGACTCACTAATGCAACCTAATTCCCTACAACCAATGCTGTGATACCAAATGTGACGCCCCGTACTAAATCAACATGTACGGACCATCAACGATAGGATCATTACAAGGTCAAACACTATATGCGTTTTCAAAACAAGTTTGCATTCATGATAAAAAGTGACGTCATAACGAACGTCAAATGTTTTACAACCAAAAGTATGCTTCTATGAACGGAAGCAAGTAATATTAGTACGTGACCCTTAGGTCGATACAAATCATTGTTCAAAAGTAATATAGTTTGAATGCAAGATAAAATGTTTCATGCGGTGACATCTCTATAAAAGCGCAGCGGAGTCTACAAGGCATGACTAGTACAACAGCGGAAGCAAGCAACCTTAAGCACCTGAGAAAAACATGCTTAAAAACATCAACACAAAGGTTGGTGAGCTATAGTTTAAGTATAGCAGTAATTTAAGGTAGGCCACGAGATTTCAGTGCTTCAACAGCGTTTCAAAACAGTACGAAAAGTATATGTATAACCGTGGGCACTTGGTAACTAACTTAACGTTTATCACCCCCTAAAAGTACACTTGGCAAGTGCGTATGTTTACGAAGTATTAAACACCCATTAAATGCTAGCGCTACTAGCCCGAGTGGGGATGTCAAACCCTATGGATCCATATCTAAGATTCGCGTTCATCGGTTCAAAGACCAATGACTAAACGTTACCGAGCTAAGGGGAAAGTTTATGCCGTTGTATAACCCACACATATATAAAGTTTAAGTACTCGTGCCTAGTATGTAAAATGTAAAATGCGCATGTATTCTCAGTTCCCAAATAGTTAAAGTAAAAAGGGATGCTATAACTCATAGTGATAAAGTAGTAAAAGTCGGCACGCGGTAAAGTAAGCAAAGTGGTTGGTCCGAAAGTCCTCAACCTAAGTCAAAAGGTACTAAGTCAGTAATTCGTTCCCAAAGGTTTAAATGTATGTAAAGTAGGTCTTAAGTATCATCATCATTCATCATTAAGTCAAAAGGGTAAAGTAAGTTTTCATTCAAGAATCGGGTTTAAAACAAAGGCTGATTTCGTCTAGTTGCCACGGCCTCTATACAAACTGAAATGAGGTGAGACCAGTGGCCATGGCTCCGTATATAAGTCCTCTAGGTACTGACCAATTTCCAGAATCAAAATCGTCTTCGTTTGACCGTGGCGACGGTTTAAGTGAGAGTAGGTCAGAAATTTCAGCACAACGTTAATAAGGTGTAGTGACTTTCGGGACGCCATAGATCCTAAACCGTAACTCGGATTAAGACGAGGTCTAAACAGAAAATTATATACTCAAACCGAAATAACTGAAAATCAACTTTCCAGTAGCCCAGGTATTCTGATCAGACCCAAAAACAGTAGGTTAAGTGTTCCGGTGGGTTCTTGGTGCTCGATGCTCATCACGGTTCTCATCGTTGATGCTTATAACTTCAAGTGTACAACTCGTTGATGTGTTTGCATCATCTTTACCAAGTTTTGAAAATCATAACACAAGTGCAAGTCTAAGATATGTAGCACAACTCAATTAAGAGTTGTATGAAGTTTGATGAACCAAAGTTACATCAAGGTCTTAGATCCAACACATACATGAACTCTAAAACTAATATTAACCAAGTTTGACCATCATGACACTAGTGTAAGTCTAAGACATGTAGCACAACTCACTTAAGAGTTGTATAAAGTTTGATGAACCAAAGTTGCATCAAGATCTTAGATCCAACACATACATGAGTTATAAAAGTAATAATAAGCTATAAACTTGAAAGTAAACTTATATAAACAAGATCTTAAGTTGTAAAACATAGTCTTAGTTAGATCTTGAAGATCCTAGACCCAAAAGTCTAGATCTAACATAAGTGTACAAAGTTATAATTAAAAAGTCTCACTTACATGTTCTTGAACTTACAAAGTAGTTTCAAATATGAGATCAAGATTAACTAGTAATACTTGACCAAATTAACAACACTACAACTTTAAATAATAGAATTGAAGAAATAAATTAAAGCTACAAGTATTGTATTCATATTTGCTTCATACTTGAGAAGATTCAAACCAAAGTTTAGATCTTAAGAATTCAAGTCTATAAAAGATGAACACAAAGAAGATCATCAAGTTTATGAACTCTAGATCTTGAAAATATTTAACTATAGAACCACAAACTAACAAGTTTTAGGTTCTTGTTCGTGGTTCTTCATTAAACAAAAGATGTAAGTAACCAAGATCCATGAAGATGCAAACTAGGAAGTTTGATCTTGAATAACAACCAACAATAATCAAGTAACAAAACAAGCAAGAAGTAAAATGATGATGATGATGATGTATAGCCACGGTTTTGGAACAAGGAAAGAAAGAAAAATAAATTTTTTGTTACTTACAAGCTAGAGAGAAAAGAGAGAAAATTGAAGTGTTGTATGTAAGTGTGTGTAAAGGAAAATGAAATGCAAGTAATAAGTAACAAAGTTTGAAAAAAAAAAGAACTCCTTTGCCCTCCCCAATACCGACGGTTTAGGTGATTGAAATGGGAAGTCAAAACTCACTTTCTAGTGTTGGAAAGGTGGTAAAAGCTTGAATGGGTAATAAGGTTAAGTTGCATGGGAGAAAGGTGTAGCATGCTTGAAGTAATTTGTATCTAAATTAAGCTAATTAAAACATGATTATTCTTAGTGTAATACTAGCATGAAAGATGGGCTTACAAGTCCATTATGGGTGTAAGGTGGGCTTACTAGTCCATGTAATAAAAGTTCAAGCCCAAGTAATCAACAATTTAATAAAAGGCCCAAGTAATTAACCACTAACACTAGTTAATTAAAAATGATTAATAATAAATAATAATGAATGTAAATAATATTCAAAAATATTATTCGTGAAAAGTACGCGTGTCACAAAGACTAGTCGGGCCATGGAAAGTTAAATATGGTAACAAGTAAATGTAATAAAATACATTTATTAAAGCACAAGTATTAATAATAAATATTAAAAATAAACGTTGGAAAATCTAGGGTCGTTACATCCTCCCTGCTGGTAGGCTTATACGCTAGGGTTTTGGGAGGAGCTTCTTTTGATGGATATGTTTGAAGTTCAAACTCTGATGTCTTTTGTATAATATAATAATAGTTATTTAACATAACACCGGATGATTTTTAATAACTGTGTGATATTGTAAAACATAATTATGGTTATGTAAGTATTATATGTATAATATTTCCATTGTGTATTAAAAGAATGGACGGTGTTACAAGTTGGTATCAGAACGTGTACACATGGATGTCATGTTCCCAAACCTTCGACAGTGTGTCAAACATATCTTTAGGAGACAAGCTAAGTAAATGTAGAGAATGGTATGATAGTCTATAGGTACTAACGGATTATCCACTAAGATTTTGTAAGTTGATGTGTAGTACAGGTGAAAGATGACTGATGAAAGGCAGGATGTCCGAGCTCCACCTACCCCCGGAATCTTCAGAGCTCCACCTGAAGGGGAAGACTCGGACACTGATCAGCAAAAGTACATCCAACGATTGGAGAGTTGATTGAAAGAACCCCGAGACTGGATAACTGAGCTAGAAGGTATTGTTTCTACGGGTACAGTGACGGGTAATGATGATACTGTACCTCCAAGGTTTTCTGTACCTCAGTTTGGGTCTGCATCAGGGGGAACTTCATCACAACCACAATAGTCCCAAGTTCCGTTGCCATTTCTACAGTTTCAAACGCCACCTCAAAAACATTCACAACCTCAATAGGGATACCAAAATCTGGGTCAAGTTATGTATCCTTATGTGATCCAAATGTAGAAACCACCAACAACTGAAACAAAGAAGAAGTGTACATTCAAGCAATTCCTTGATTGTAAGCCTCCAGAGTATGTCGGTAGTTCTAATCTGACTGAAACCTTTGATTGGTTACGTGAGGTAGGCCGAGCATTGGAAGCCTGTCAATGTGAGCCCGAATTACGCGTAACTTATGCCAGTAGATTGTTGAAAAGGAAAGCAATGGGTTGGTGGGATTCAATAACTTCTCAGATGTCAAAGGAAATGTTGAACCAGGTGACTTGGGAATAATTTGCTGCTAAGGTGTGCGAACAGTATTGCACTCCTTATGAGATCTCAAGAATGAAGTGAGAGTTTATGAATATGAAGATGAACAGATAGATGACAATTGATGAAGTGATCGAGAAGTTCACTGACAAGCTTTGCTTTGTACAACAGTGGCTTCCAGATGAACAATCTAAGATTGATCAGTTTGTGGAAATGATCTTGCTAGAATATAGATCATTGGTAAGAATGACACCTTCGTTACCTCAAGCTTTTGCAATAGCCAAGATGGTGGAAGGAGACATTAAGGCGGCCAGAGAAATTTAAAACGAACCAGTGATGCAACCAAAGCAAGCGTCAAGTCAAGGTAGTTTTAAATCAAAAAATCTCATGGTGGTCAACATAAGGGAAGATTTTCCCAAAGTGGTAGTAGTTCGAACCAGAGGCTGTGGTGCAATGGTTGTAAATCGACTCATGCGGGTCCTTGCACCAATTTGACAAAGAGGTGCATGCGGTGTGGAGTAATGGGTCACGATATCCAGGCATGCACATTCAAAGAAAATGTTTGCTGGAATTGCCATAAATCAGGGCACAGATCAGTTGATTGTCCATCTGCAAGAAAGATGAGTTCTGGGGTAGGGGCAGAGCAAGGACAGCGTCAGACGGGGGATCTTCAGCTTCGTCAACTGGACAGAAGCGTAAGACTCCTCCAAGACCTATAGCAAGAGCCTTTCAGATGTCGGTAGATGCAACTACTACTTCCGACGATGCTATCACCGGTATGTTTTTGGTTAACTCTACACCTGCTCGTATATTGTTTGATTGCGGAGCCAATCGTTCTTTTATGGCTACCAGATTCTGTGATAAGTTAAACTTGCCTGTTTCTATGTTACCTGAACCTTTAGAAGTGGAAGTAGGCAGTGGTAAGACTGTTCCAGTTACAACATCTGTGTCTGGAATAAGTATAGAAATAGATGGGAGTATATTTCTGGTGACTTGCTTAGTGATGCCCATACCTAGCTTTGATGTAGTTCTAGGTATGAACTGGTTGAGTTGCCATAAGGCAAGTATACAATGTCATAAGAAATTGATTTCTTTCCCTTTGTCTGATGGGACACGTGTTATAGCCCTGGGCGAACGGGGTGAGTTTGGTTGTCCTTTGATTTTGATGATGAAGGCTAGGAAATCGTTAGCCAAGGGATGTGATTCGTTTCTCGCATATGTAATTGATGCTAAGAAAGAGAAAAAGATGATAGCTGATATTCCAGTAGTGCGTGACTTCCCAGAAGTATTTCTAGATGAATTACCGGGTTTTCCGCCAGTTAGGGAAGTAGAATACAGAATTGAGTTGATGCCAGGATCTACACCAGTGGCTAAAGCTCCTTATAGGTTAGCTTCGTCCGAGATTCGCAACATGATGACGCAAATTCAGGATTTGCTAGATCATGGGTTTATACGACCGAGTTCATCACCGTGAGGTGCTCCAGTGTTATTCGTGGAAAAGAAAGATGGTACGCTCCGAATGTGTATTGATTATGGGGAATTGAACAAAAGAACTGTGAAGAATAAGTATCATCTTCCGAGGATAGATGATTTATTCGATCAGCTTCAAGGAGCTTCGTTCTTTTCGAAAATAGATTTACGTTCCGGGTATCATCAGGTTCATGTTGCTGAATCTGATATTCCAAAAACAGCATTTCGTACTAGGTACATTGATTATGAGTTTCTGGTGATGCCGTTCGGGTTAACGAATGTGCCAGCAATTTTTATGGATTTAATGAATCAGGTGTGTCGACAGTTTCTTGATAAGTTTGTCATAGTATTTATTGATGACTTTCTGATCTATTCAAAGACAGAGTCTGAGCATGCTGATCACCTACGTCAAGTATTATAATTGTTGAAACGAGAACAGCTATACGCCAAGTTTTCCAAATGTGAATTTTGGTTACGTGAAGTTCAGTTTCTGGGTCATGTTATTTGTCAAGAAGGTATTAAAGTGGATCCATCTAAAATAGAAGCGGTAATGAATTGGAATGCACCGAAAAATACGACAGAAATTAAGAGTTTTCTAGGTTTGGAAGGGTATTACCGTAGATTTATTAAGGATTTCTCTAAGATTGCGGGTCCATTAACAAAGTTAACTAGAAAGGATGTATCTTTTCAATGGGGTGATGAACAGGAGAAAGCATTTTAGACATTGAAGCAGCTATTGTGTCAAGCTCCAATATTAATGTTACCCGAGGGTACCGACGATTTTATGGTATATTGTGATGCGTCATAAGAGGGTTTGGGTTGTGTGTTAATGCAACAAGAGAAGGTAATTGCGTATGCTTCACGGCAGTTGAAAACTCATGAAAAGAATTATCCAGTTCATGACTTAGAAATGGCGGCAGTGGTTTTTGCTTTGAAGCTATAGTGACATTATTTATACGGTACGCACTGCGTTATTTGTACAGATCACAAGAGTTTACAGTATATCTTTTCTCAGAAAGAGTTGAATATGAGGCAGAGACGGTGGCGAGAATTAATAAAAGATTATGATTGTGAAATCCGCTATCATCCGGGTAAGGCAAATGTAGTCGCCGATGCTTTAAGCCGAAAATGATCCATTGACAATGTAAAATTTATGTGAATAGAAATTGTATCGGATCTGATCGAACGCTTGAAGATAACTCAATTTGAAGTCTTGAGGGATGAACATTTAAAATTCGAGCTTTTAGTCAGGAGAAAGAAGGATTTAATTGACGATTCTCGTGGATTAAAAACCTTCAACAATCGATTATGGGTTCCTTTACTCGGAGAACTGAGGGAATTAATTACGAATGAGGCGCACAAATTAAGATTATCCATTCATCCAGGAAGTACAAAGATGTACCATGATTTGAAGACTATGTATTGGTGGCCAACAATGAAGAAAGACATCACGAATTTTGTGGAAAAATGTCATATATGCGCCCAAGTTAAAGCGGAACATCAAAAACCCTATAGATCATTACGTCAATTAGAAATTCCAGAATGGAAATGGGAACATATAACGATGGATTTTGTAACCAAGTTACCCCGAACCCAGAAAGGACATGATATGATTTGGGTGATTGTTGATCGATTAACCAAGAACGCACACTTTTTGCTTACTAGTGAAACGACATTGTTGAGTAAATTGGCTCAGTTATACATAAATGAAGTTGTAGCTCGGCATGGGATACCATTATCTATTATGTCAGATAGGGATTTGAGATTTGTATCTAACTTCTGGCAGAGTTTACAACAAAATTTGGGTACTCGTGTTAATCTTAGTACATCGTATCATCCTCAGACGGACGGTCAAAGTGAACGAACTATTCAAACATTAGAGCATATGTTAAGAGCCTGTGTATTGGAATATGGTGGGTCATGGGATTTTCACTTACCATTGATAGAATTCGCATACAATAATTTGTATCAATCGAGTATCGGCATGCCACTCTATGAGATGTTGTATGGTAGACGATGCAGAACTCTGACTTGTTCGTTAGAGGCCGGAGAGAAACAGTTTGCCGGCCCTGAAATTGTACAACAAACCGCTGATAAAGTTGCAATAGCTCAAGAAAAGTTAAAAGCTGCCAGTGATAGACAGGAAATGTACGCAGATCCTAGTCGAAGACCAGTGACATTTTCTGTGGGTGAGCGTGTGTACCTGAAAGTATCACCGTGGAAAGGTGTAATTCGGTTCAGTAAACGCGGAAAATTAGCCCCAAGGTATATAGGTCCATTTAACATAAGACATATATTGAACGATCAAACCGTGGTTCTAGATCTTCCCCAGTGTTAGCGGGCATTCACGATACATTTAACATATGTTATCTTCGTAAGTGTAAGGTAGACGACGAAAGTTAGATTCTACTATCGCAGGATTTAAAGGTTGACATGAATAAAAAGTTAGTAGAAGAACCAATCAGGATTGTTGACAGAAAGGTTACCAAGCTACGTAAGAAACGTATACCAATGATACTTGTAGAATGGAAACATAGTTTGGGTTCTAATTTGATTTGGGAAACAGAAGAGCTAATGAAGGCTAGATAGCCTCAATTGTTTGTCTTGGACCAGATTTCGAGGACGAAATCTTCTTAAGGGGTAGATTTGTAACAACCTCGAATCGGGCCTAGCGCTAAATGACCTTTTTACCCTGAGTTAATATTAATTTATTAATATTAGTGATTTTAATAATTATGGGTTAATAATTATTTGATTAGTTACTTCTGTGCGCTTTGTGACAAGGGTCACAAAACAGGTTTCGTTATGTGAATTGGACCTTGTTAGGGTCACCTAATGAGGTACATTGTATTTTAGATAACTGGTAAATACCCGTGTGTAGTGGGGAATGGGGTTTTCTCATAGTGAAGAAACCCCTAAATGAATATATACACCGTACATTCTATTCTTTCCATTTTTAGAAACCTCAACCCTAAAACACACTCTAGCTCCTTAAATTCATAAAATCAAAAGTGCAAGATCAAAACTTATGATTTCGTTTATAATATTCAAGTGTTTTCAAAGATCAAAACAAGGTAAACATCATTGAATCATTGAATCATTGAATTTGATAGATTTAAAGTGGGTTTTCGGTTAAAATAGGTTTTGATGATTTTTGGGTTTGATTCTTGATTATATGTGTTTGTTATGCTTAATTGATGTTAGAAATAGTTTCTATGTGTGTTATGTGGTATTCTTGATGCATTAGATTGCCCAAAACATGCAAAAATCGAGTTTTGGGTGCTAAAAACGCGAAAACAGCGAGCTGGAACTGATTTTCAGCACCCACACTTTTGACAGCTCAACCATACGGTTGAGCACACTTTTGATGGCTCAACCACGTGGTTGAGGGCTCAACCGTACGTGTGAGGCCTCAGCCACGCGGTTGAGCAGTGGTCAGCTTTTGGTAAGATTAAAAAAGGTGTAACTTTTAAACCGTAACTGCATTTTTGACGAATAAACTATCGTTGGAATCGTCTTGAGATCTACTTTTTAATGATATGGTTTTAAAACACTAAATCAAACTTTATTTTAGGTAGAAAAAGCTCGAATTGCTGTTATGCTGCTGTTCTTGCTCAATCGTGCGAGTTAGGCACTCACCCGTGCGTGTAAGTTACTAAATCGTGCGAGTGAACTTTAAAGTCACTCTTGGTAGTAGGTTGGTCAATCGTGCAATTGAGGATACTCGTCTATAATGACCCGTCCAAATCCATTTGGACGAATGCATCATTGATCGATTTCATAGTGAGGTACTGACCTCTACATGATACGTTTTGTAAACATTGCATTCTTTTGAAAATGCACACCATAAATGAATATCAATTTCCAAGGTTTTTTGGAATCTGATGATTGCTACATATAGACAATCACCGTAAATAATAGTTTACCATAATACATTAGTTGACAATGCAGTCAAAATAAGATACATGGTGATGATTTTGTGAATGCAAAGTTTTCTCGAATAAAGCATGTATGACTTCATGCACATAGCTTGTATAACGTATAAGCAAACAGCGGAAGACTTTTAGGAACTTGAGAATAAACATGCTTAAAAGTGTCAAAACAAAGGTTGGTGAGTTCATAGTTTTAATGTTGCGCATAATCTGTATATAAAGGTGGATCACAAGATTTCAGTTGTTTCATCCAGAAACGTTTATCAAAATATTCTACAAGATTGAGCACCCTGGTAACTAAACTTTAACGTTATAAAAAGTACCCCTGTTTTAACATACATGCAACCAACATGTATAATACACGCACTCCAACGTGTACTAAACTCAAATAGCATACGTCTGTTTTATAGTTCAGGCTAGGGTTTCTAAACCTGGAACAGACGGGGATGTCAAGCCTTATGGATCCATATATAACTACTCGCGCCCATCAGTTCTTATAACCGGCAGTTACTAGTTACCAAAGCTAAGGGATTTTTGGTTCAAACTCGGTGTAGAATTTATATGTACTTGTATCCATTGCATTTAAAATAAAGTGCATGTATTCTCAGCCCAAAAATATAGATTGCAAAAGCAATTAAAAAGGGATCTATAAACTCACCTTAGCAGCACATAAGGTTATTCACCAAAATGTGACCGAAACTCGGAATGCAAAATAACCGTAGATCTCAACCTATAGAACATATGTTGGTCAATACATGTCTAACAAGCTAGGTCAGGTCATAGTGTATCACAATCCTAATGCTCGAGACCGACATGCAAAAGTTAACAAAAGTTATCTCAAAAGTCAACCTGACCCAATATGATCTTTAAATCTATACATGTTTATTGACATAGTATAAGTCTTGATAATTGAAAGAATTTATAGTTTATCAAACTCAAAATATTATTTATTTCAGGAGCTATGTTATATTTGAATTATCATGGCAATCGAACATATTTTACTATTTCACATATTTTTCTAATACTTGTAAAATCAGATTATATTGTTTATAAAGCTTTAAAATATGATAAAACAGTCAACTTGACAATTGTTCAACGAGACGTGCCTTATATAAGAATTCATTTACTCGACTAATAATATTTGGAAATTCAATTTATCAATCTCATAGACAAGTTGTTTAAATATCAATTTACTGTTTCAAACACAATTTCAATTAATATTAATCATAATTCAGTTGACCATAACTTTTAATCCGTTTCTCGAAAACACACGATTTCTAAATGAAAAGTTATTAATTTTTCGACAGCTTTCCAATGACATGCATATCATATACCTTATATCAATAACATATGTATCAAATTCGTGATTCATCATAATCTATCTAACGACAAAATTTAAGCATACAAGTATGCATAAACATATATATCGAGCACTAGACATGGATACACTACTAAATATATAAAAGATAAGATATGAATGCTCACGTATCAATATTGTGATTCAATATTGCAGGAAAGTACGTAGACGCAACGAAGATGATAAACACTAGGTTTGACTTGCGAACAATATCCATGAACATTAACCATAACCTTCATAGCTATAACACATAGTTTCCTTAGCTCTATCTCGTTCATAAAACCCGTTTTGAAATAATTCTCTCATGACCCCGTCGTAGTATTTTATGTATATACTAATAATAATACTAATACTACTAAAAATAATATTAGAATTAATAATAATCTTTATTAATAATCTTTATTAATAATATATATATATATATATATATATATATATATATATATATATATATATATATATATATATATATATATATATATATATATATATATATATATATATATAACAGAGCGATTCAGAGATGTGTGTGTTCTCTCGAGCCAAAAACTGTCGAATTTATAGATGTTGCCAGGAATCTCACCCCATGCGATCACATGGGTTTCATGCCCATTTGCCATGCGATTGCATGGCCAGTTGGTACGCACCCAATATGTTTTATTTTCTTGTTTGTCGACATATTTTTTTTACTGTAGTAAATAGTGTTTTACTGTAGCAAGTCATTTTTTTACTGTAGCAAACATATTTTTTACTGTAGCAAATAGCGTTTTACTGTAGCAAGTCATTTTTACTGTAGCAAATTGTGTTTTACTGTAGCAAAGTCATTTTTACTGTAGCAAATAGTGTTTTACGGTAGCAAAGTCGTTTTTACTGTAGCAAATAGTGATTTTTGAAAACACTGTAGCTTTTCGGGTACTGTAGCAATTCGAAAATACTGTAGTAAATTAGTGTTTTACTTGTTCATCTTAAACGTTTTAGTTAACTCATCTAAATATCAATCGAATCAATAAACGAATGTTACTATCGTTTACTAAATAACTTGAATTTTTATATATGTATATATCTTTATTTAATATATATAAATCAGTTTTTAAATACACATTGCAAGTTATTTATGAATTATTAATATTCCAATATATATATATATATATATATATATATATATATATATATATATATATATATATATATATATATATATATATATATATATATATATATATATATATATATATATATCTCTCTATTTACAAATAGATGTTCGTGAATCGTCGGTCAATAGTCAAAGGTTATCTGAATATATAACATTAGTTCAAAAATTTTGAGAATCAATATTACAGACTTTGCTTATCGTGTCGAAATCATATAAAGATTAATTTTAAATTTGGTCGAAAATTTTCGGGTCGTCACAGTACCTACCCGTTAAAGAAATTTCGTCCCAAAATTTG
Source organism: Rutidosis leptorrhynchoides (assembly GCF_046630445.1). Taxonomy (NCBI): domain Eukaryota; kingdom Viridiplantae; phylum Streptophyta; class Magnoliopsida; order Asterales; family Asteraceae; genus Rutidosis; species Rutidosis leptorrhynchoides. The sequence goes on from NC_092333.1 coordinate 176,603,563, forward strand.
ATTGGGATGGTCATGGCTGACAATAAGTATGTTTTCATGACTCATATGAGTTGGAAATTTGAGTTATATCATTAGTGGGTACTATGGATAAAACAATTTGATTTTTGTGAAGAGTACAAGTGAAGTTATCACAAAAGAGTGAAAATGAGTAAATACATGTTCGCCTTAACTGGTGACGTAGTCACGGTTGATTTTCGGAATTCAAGGGATTTAGAGAAAATCTTCGTAATAAGATTTGGTTCTTCGGTAATTAAGGAAATTAGAATCTTCTTTGGTTAAATGCGATAATCTGTTTCGATTGCTCTGTCGGATATTTTACTATAAATCCACTCCCTTCGTTTCCTTATTTCCACAGCTCACATCTTCTATTCTTTCTCCCTCAATTCATACTTTAAAGTATTCGTTAATATGCTCCATCCAGTTCTGGTTCTTGATATACTCCTAACTTTCATATCTATCATTCTTCTTTTTCATCTACCGCCGGAGGAATCTATTCACTTTTACTATACTCTTGGCTTTATAGTGTTTTTAGTTCTCCCATGTCTTTATGTTGCAATACTTATTGATATACACAGTTTGTAATTTATGTGTTGTCGTCGGGCTTTATATCTTTCCTTATTTTTCAGAGTCCCTGCTTCTGTCTTTCTATAATCATCGACATCTACAGTTAATGCTCTCTCCTATTTGCTGCGATTTATACCCCCATTTCTATTTCGGAGCTTCATGCTCTGTTTTCCCTTCTATCCATTAAGCACCGCATGTAATGGACCAGAATTCGCAGATATGAATTTCAGAATGAACATAGTTAATGTTCTAAGAAGAAAATTGTAATGACACGATCTTGATTTGTCAAATTACCAGAATACCTCGGAAAAGGCCGAATCATCAAGAAAAATATTTTCTTGATAGTTTAAAGGTTAAATAGAATGAAAGAGTTATGTAACATGGTTCATGATGAGGGTATGATCTGTGAACCTTTATCACGTTCCATTAGAAACTCAGCATGACTTACTGTAATATAATCACGTTGATCAAGTGTCATTATATTATACTAACTCATTCTTCAATTCCCAACATTACTTCAAAAACATTCATATTTTAAATTCGAATTTTTCAGATTTTAGAAACTACAACAGTTTCCTTTATGATGGAACACTGTTAGCGCGAAGAGATAAATGATTTCAGATAAAAATGGTTATGAAAATATCTTCAAAAATATCGAGGATCTTTATAATGAAAGATACGATGATATTTTAGAATTTCTAATATCGAAAGATGATAAAGAATATTTATTCGTAAAGATTTAGAGTCAGGAGCAAGGTATTCGATAATGACTTCAGCAGATACTGAATCATTTGGATTCTTTGAAGGCAGGTTTAGTCTTTGTGATTTATTCACAGCCTCCTTCATGGTTTGCTCAATCCGTTTTCCAGCTCCAAACCTTCTATTTTTCTGAGCTTTGCCAACACATTATTTTTTATCATCAAACTTTTGACTGTTAAGGTCGTTTACAGTTTTTGCTGCTTCATCAGCATTTTTCCAAAATTCAGAGAACTAGTTCGCAGTTTAGGGTGTTTTTCAGAAACTTCACATTCGAAGTGTGTAAGTCTAGGAGATAGACGTTATATGTACATATATAACTGTTGGCGTAGAATTGCTGAAAAATTCGAGAATAACTTTTAATCCGTTTCTCAAAAACACACGATTTCTAAATGAAAACTTATCAATTTTTCGACAGCTTTCCAACGACATGCATATCATATACCTTATATCAATAACATATGTATCAAATTCGTGATTCATCATAAACTATCTAACGACAAAATTTAAGCATACAAGTATGCATAAACATATATACTCGAGCACTAGACATGGATACACTATTAAATATATAAAAGATAAGATATGAATGCTCACGTATCAATATTGTGATTCAATATTGCAGGAAAGTACGTAGACGCAACGAAGATGATAAACACTAGGTTTGACTTGCGAACTGTGATGAACCGGAAATTTCTGACCAAATTTAAACTTTATCTTTAAATGATTTAATGTTTCCGACACGATAAGCAAAGTCTATGAAGTTGAATCTTAAAATTTTAGAACTGTTTCATGTATTAAATTACATTTGACTGCTCTCGACGATTCATGAACAATTATATGTATGTATATATATATTGCTACAGTAAAATGACTTTCCTACCGTAAAACACTATTTGCTACAGTAAACACTATTTGCTACAGTGAAACCGTATTTTGCTACAATGATTTGCTACATTAAACACTATTTGCTACAGTAACACTATTTGCTACAGTAAAATACTATTTGCTACAGTAAACACTATTTGCTACAGTAAACACTATTTGATGTCGGCGAACTAGCAAACAAAAACAGGATAAGGCGGCCATGCGATCGCATGGCAAAAACACTGAAAACTCATGCGATCGCATGAGGTACTGTAGCAGGCCACATACTATAAAAGCTCGATTCATTCCTCTGTATTATTATTTTTTATATTATTATTATTATTATTATTATTATTATTATTATTATTATTAAGATTAATATTATTATTATTATTAATCTTATTATAATATTATTATTAGTAGTATATATACCTAAAATACTACGACGAAGTTATGAGCGTGTCACCTTCAAAATAGGTTTTTGAGCGGGATAGAGCTAAGGAAATTATGGGTTATTGTCAAGGAGGTTATGGGTAATGTTCGAGGGTATATTTGTGAATCAAATCTAGTGTTTATCATCTCTGTTGCGTCTACGTACTTTCCTACAATATTGAATCTCGATATTGATACGTAAGCACTCATATTTTATCTTTTATACATTAATTGTGTATCCATGTCTAGTGCTCGAGTATATATATTTATGCATGCTTGTATGCTAAATTTTGTCGTTAAACAGTTATGATGAATCACTTAGTAAATACATATATTACTAGTAAAAGGTATATGATATACATATTTTTGGAAAGCTGGCGAAAAATCAATAACTTTTCATTTAGATATCGAATAATTTTGATGAACGGATTAAAAGATATGATCAACTGAATTATGATTAACGTTAATTGAAATTGCTTTTGAATCTACAATTAAGATTTAAACAACTTGTTTACGAGATTGATAAATTGGATTTTTGAATATTACCAACCGAGTAAATGAATCCTTATATAAGGTATGTCTCGTTTTGTTGAACTATTGTCAAAATTGACTTTTTGAAACGACTTTGGATAACTTTTGTATGGACGGTGTTACATCACCCCCTACAGTACTCCTGTTGTTTATCAAGAGACCAACAACTGGTATCAGAGCTTCAGTCTTAATAATTTAATATCTTGAATCTGAATTCTCACATGGCTGCATATTCAAATACAGCTTACCTTGAAAATGGCTCATTCAATAGACCACCCAAATTTGATGAAGATGAGTATGAAACTTGGAAGGCAAGGTTCATGCTTCACCTTGTGTCTATTGACCTACTCATGTCTGGCATTGCCACAGATGGTCCATTCATCCCAACTGAGACTATTGATAGTGTTTCAGGTACTGCAAACACTCCTGCCATTCCTGGCAGAGAAGTTATTCTCACTCCAGCAAAATGGGATGCTGAGGACAAACGTCGTGTTGGACTTGATTCTAAGATCAGAACCCTATTGGCTATAACATTACCTAACCATTTGTTTAAACTGATTAAGGGAAAGCTGAATGCTAAGCTTATGATAGACTATCTTGATGTTATCTATGAGGGCATGGATGAGGTTAGGCAGAACAAGATTATTGCTTTGAAAAGAGAGTATGAGATGTTCTTTGCCTATAAGAGTGATGCTCTTAAGCAAACCTTCATTAGATTTAACTCCTTAGTTGCTGACCTGCTTACTTTGAAAATCACATATACTAATTTTGAACAACTAAACAAATTTATTGACTCACTGCCTGCTAAATGGAAACCTGTTACCGAACCTCTGAGAACCACCCAGACTTTAAAGAACTTTAACATGTCTTCTCTCTATGGTACACTTTAGAACCATGAGAAGGCAGAAGCTAAACTTGAACTTAACTTGAAAGAAAACTTTAAATCTGCCCCCACCACTTCAAAATCTTCTAAGACAGATGATACTTCTCTTATTGTTGCAGCTAAAAAGAAAGCTCAAAAAGCTTTACTGGTTCAAAAGTTGATGGCAGAAGAAGAGTCAGCTGAAGATGAGGTGGATAGTGGTACTGGGTCTGAAGAAAGCAGTGATGATGAAGATGATGTGGAAGGGTTTGCTGAAAGTATGCCTTTGCTGGCTAGGCAGTTCAAAAGGTTCAATCGTAATAGAACCAGCAAGTCATACAAAGGGAGTAAGAAACCGAGTGCTAGGTATAGTATCAAATCAGTCAAAGGTCCTAAATTTGAGTGTTACAATTGTAGGAAGGTTGGACATTTTGCTGCTGAATGCTTGTCCAGGAAACCTTCAACATCACATGCTAACTCCTTCTCAAAAGCTGATAAGTACAAAAACAAGTACAAAGCTATGAAGGCTCAGATGAAGGAAAGTGCAAAGGCTGATAAGAAGGGAAAGAAGCCAGAAAAGGTTCTAGTTGCTGAGCATCATGATTGGAATGAAACCAGCTCTTCTTCATCTTCTGACAGTGATACTGATGATGATGGTGCTGGTTATGCTTCTGGTAAAAAGCTGTGTTTAATGGCCAAGAAGGTCAAGGAATCTGATGAGGATGATAATGGTAGTACATTTATGGCTGATATGAGGGAAGTTGACCTGAAAAAGGATTCACCTCAATAGAAATATGAAATGCTTTATCAGGTTGATACTTTTCGAACTTATACTGATGATGAAAAAGCTGAAATGTTTGACTACCTAAGAGTTGATTTGTGTACAGGCAGTAAACGTGAAGAAGTTTTGAAAACTGATAACAAATCTTTAAATGAAAAACTTAAAGGCAAAAATGATGAAATTAAAATCTTGAAAGATGAAATTTCAAAACTTGAAAAACAAAATTTTATTTTAAAGTCTCTTCACGTTGAGGCATCAGATGTCAAGAACCAGCTAAACGATCTCAAAAATGTTGTTGCTTTATGGTGTACATCTGCTCAATGCACAGCTAAGTGTGTGAATGAGCAGGTGCCTGCCCAAGTTGAAGCATTCTTTGTTGGTGACTATGCTGTTGCTGCTGCTCTTGCAGAAGTTGCTTTTATGGACCCTACTCTTGAAACTGATCCTGAAGCTGTCTTGCCAAATACTTTTTCCAAGATAGTTAAGGGTAAAAAGGTTTTAACAAATAAGTTTGTCAGACCTACAGAGACCCCACCACCATCCATGAAAGAGATTTTGGAGAGTGAAGTTAAAGCTAAGGAAATCAGTGCTTCAATTAATGAAACTACTGATCCCTCAAGCATTTACTATATGACTCCCAAAGAAAGACAAATCAAGAAGGAAATAACTGAGAATAACAAGAGAAATCTAAAATCAGTTAAGCCTTCTAGCTGCCTGAATGCTAAGCCTGCTGCTGCTATTCCTGCTGGTCAACCAGTAACTACAGACGAACCAGTAAACCCTGATACTGGTAAGTCTAAAGTGATCTCAGCTGGTAAATCAGTAGCAGCAGATAAACCAGTAACTTCCCACACTGGTAAGTCAAAATCCAAAGGCAAAGCAGCAAACCACACGAATGGTACTGGTTCCAAGCCAAAAGCTGCCCATAAGGGAAAAGCTAATGCAGTAGAGTCAAATACTGAGACATCTATCATTGAGATACTGACTGTGAAGCTCGACCAGCTGCTACTGGCTGTTACTCAAAGCCAGCAGCAGAACCAGTCATCCAGTACATCTACTGCAAACCAGCTACCGACACCAAAAGTGAGAAAATGCTACAAATGTGGCAGCAAAACTCACTGGTCCCATCAGTGTACCCGTGTTATGAATCCCAATGCTGTTACCCCTCAAACCAACTAAGCAGTAAGGAAGAAAGCATCAAAGATGAATCTTCCGGAACCCATCCTTGGATGGGTTCCCAAAGAATATATATATATATATATATATATATATATATATATATATATATATATATATATATATATATATATATATATATATATATATATAGCAAAAGATCTCATAGATTACGGAGAAATTTACGGAATATGTCTTGCAAAGTTTACAGTAATAGATACGAGAAGATATGATTTAGCAGATACGCTAAGATATGAATTTTGTCTATACACTATTCATGCAATCAATGCAGCAAGACGTGTCTAGACTAAGAATTATAAGCATATAATTTCCTAAGGATGATAAGTAGGTAATTTTCGACACAAAATGATAAGCAAAACTTTTGACATGCAGACACGGTCGAAGTCCAGACTCATTAATGCATCCTAACGACTTATCAGTTAGACACACTAATGCAGACCTGGTTCGCTAAGACCACCGCTTGATACCAACTGAAATGCCTAGTTCTTATCGATTATAAACGATTCATAATAGTTGATTACATCGCGAGGCATTTGACCTCTATATGATACATTTTACAAACATTGCATTCGTTTTTTTAATAGATAGACTTTCATTACAACGAAAGTTGACATGTATGCATACCCCTTCATAATATATCCAAACTATGAATGACTTAATAATAATCTTGATGAACTCAATGACTCGAATGCAACATCTTTTGAAATATGTCATGAATGACTCCAAGTAATATCCTTAAAATGAGCTAATGCACAGCGGAAGATTTCCTTAATACCTGAGAATTAACATGCTTTAAAGTGTCAACTAAAAGGTTGGTGAGTTCATTAGTTTATCATAAACAATCATTTCCATTAATTTAATAGACCACAAGATTTTCATTTCCATTTCTCATAAACATCATCTCATATCAGGCATTTCGCAAACTGCATAGAGATAAAAAAATCATTCATATGGTGAACACCTGGTAACCGACCTTAACAAGATGCATATAGAATATCCCCATCATTCCGGGACTCCCTTAGGACATGATAAATTCGAAGTACTAAAGCATCCGGTACTTTGGATGGGGCTTGTTGGGCCCAATAGATCTATCTTTAGGATTCGCGTCAATTAGGGTGTCTGTTCCCTAATTCTTAGATTACCAGACTAAAAAGGGGCATATTCGGTTTAATAATCCAGCCATAGAATGTAGTTTCGATTACTTGTGTCTATTTCGTAAAACATTTATAAAAGCAGCGCATGTATTCTCAGTCCCAAAAATATATATTGCAAAAGCATTTAAAAAGGGAGCAAATGAAACTCACCATACTGTATTTTGTCGTAAAAATACATATGACGACAATGAATAAGTGTAGGATTGACCTTGGATTCACGAACCTATATCATTTATATATATATTAACACATGATATTAATCAACTAAGTTTATAAATTTCATAATGTATTATGATTAATATTCCTATATGTAATTATATTAATATCCCTATGTATAATTATATTAATACTTATAATAGGTTATATTATTATGATATATAATTTAATTAATGTTATAATAATAATATTTTAGTTTAATATATTAAAACATAGTAATTTGTAATATTAATTATATTTATGTTACATGTAATAATTATATTTTGTATAAAGAATATTGTTGTAATAATTAAAATAATACTAGTAGTAATATTAGTAATACAAATAATGATAATAATAATAATAATAATGTTAAAAGTAATAATTTTAATTTTAAAAATAATAATGATGAAAATAATAATAATAATTATAATATTCATCAAATTAATAATAATAGTAATTTTTATAAAAATAATGATAATGATCATAATAATAAAAATAATGACAATTCTAATAGTAGTAATGATAGTTTTTAATGAAAATAAAATGATAGTTTTAATAATACTAATAAGAGTAATAGTAATATTAATTTTTAATAAAAATGATAATTTTAATATTAATGATAAAAATAGTTAGTAGTAGTGATAATATTAATAATAATGGTAGTTTTTAATAATAATAATAATAATAATAATAATACTTACATCAATAATCATAATGATAAAATTAATAATAAAAATAATAAGAATAATAATAATAATAATAATAATAATAATAATAATAATAATAATAATAATAATAATAATAATAATAATATTACTAATATTACTACCTTAAGAATCAAGCTTTCCAAACATAAAACGCCATTGCCCGGGTTCGAACCCGAGACCTCTCGCTCACCCAACAACACCCTTAAACTACTTGTCCGTTCTAATTTATCCGATAAAACTCATACACAATTTCAATTAACATGTTACTTCTGTTTTCTATTTCTTCTTCTTCCTAAATTGTAATCAACTTTCATCAACATCAATTTATTCGTAATCATCACCGTTATATTCTTACTTCGTTTATCATCACTGATTAACTATCATCTAGTCATCCTATCATCGTCAAATACGAAGAAGATCAAAGTAGCAGCAATAAGTTGACGACAACAATAACTAGCCCACATAATATTTTGGGCCGAATTTATACCAAATTTAAATTAAATGTATAATGGGTTTCGGCCCATGTTGAAATCAACAGCCCAAGTTAGTGATCCAAAACAAATTCGTGAGTTTAGGTCTGTGTAGGAAAATTTGAACGAATAGGAGTGGAATGAGAATATCTTACGCAAGCATCATCATTCTCTTTATCATTATGGAACCATCACTATCACTATCTTTCCATTATCATCATCGTGATTTCTTTTACTCACCATCATCTTAACATTATATTCATCATCATCGACTTATTCATGATCATAATATAATCATAATCATAACATAATCATAATCATATCATAATCATAATCATAACACGATTGTAATCATAATCATAACATGATCATAATCCTATCATAATCACAATCATAACATGATTATAACCATAATCATAACATAATCATAACATGATCATAATCCTATCATAATACTCGTATATCATGTATCATCTCATATCATTATCACTATAATCTATCTTTATCATAATCTATATTATATATCTATCATCATCATCTTACTAAAATATCATTATCATTGACATACCATCATGATTTTGTTTCTGTAACATAATCCGAACTGAGCAATAATAGAAAAGAAGTAGAGCTACAACAATCTCGTCAATTCATCATTTCCTTTTTCACATTCTGTTTGAACAATAGAAAAAAATATAGCAGCAGCAACCAAGCTGTGAAACAAATATATGGAGATGGTCTTTCTGGTTTGGGTCACGGTTTTTAACAGTCAACAGATGCAGTAGTTTAGGTGAGGTGTGTGTTGGTTGTCAAGAAGGAAAAAAAATGTATATGCATCTGTAACAGAACAGGGACGAACATGTATACCTTCAAATCCGATTCATCTAGTTCGATCGTTTCAAGCTATAATCCCAACATAAAAGTTGTTATAAATTACTCATCAAATACTCGACACTCATAATTAAAGCCTGAAACCACCTCCAAATTCTCAATTCGAACGAAGAACACCAGTTTGACTTTTAAATCCTAAAACTTTGACTACTAAATTAACGATTAATTTGATAAATCAAAGCTTGAAAATTTGCAGAAAGCTTCACCAGATGATTCCTGATAACTCTACATTAATAGGTTTTTGTGATTGGTTTAAAATTGAATCATGGCTCAAACATGTCGCGAAGGAAAAAGAATGGGTTTTGTTTCTTTATTTCTGCTTTGAACGGCTGGGGTGGATGTATATCATGAAATTGATCGATGATGTGCAGTACCATGAGTTGATCGAAAAATTGTAAGGTAGTGGATTTGATCGACACAAGTTCACGGGCAGGAGAAAAACGAAAAAGGGAAGAAAGAAGAGAACGAATCAGATAGGGATATAGCATAGGATTCTATTTTCATATATTTATATTAATATTACTAATAAATAAATATAAATATATTAATAATAATACAATTAATATTAATAATAATAGTATTACTAATATTACTAAATAAGTTGCATTAATAATAATAATATTAATAATAATTATTATTATTAATAATGATAGTAATTTTTGATTATAATGTTAATAATAATATTTATAATAATTATAACAATATTAATAATAATAATAATAATAATAACATTTATAACATTAATATAACAAATTAATATTAATATACTAATATTTTACATAGACTAAAATATCCTAATTTCTTCCTATAATATATATATATATACATATATATCTATAATATATTTATAATAATTATGTATAGAAATTATGTAAATATATTATGTAATAACTTACAATTATATATTGTATATTTATAAGTATTCATTTTTATCTTCGTTTAATATCAATCGACTGACAATTGAGCGTTGCAATTATTTAATAACTCTCTTCGAAGCCATATATATATATATATATATATATATATATATATATATATATATATATATATATATATATATATATATATATATATATATATATATATATATATATATATACACTATACATATATTTGTATATACAGATTTACAATAAATTTTATTATATCTTATATTATTTTATTTTGTAAACTTAATTCTAATAACTAAATAATATAATATTTCTAATTATCTTTCGAATTAATATATATTTATATTCTTAAATATATATGTATCTATTTACAAATAGTTGTTCGTGAATCGTCGAGAACAGTCGAAGGGTAATTGATTACATGAATATAATTCCAAAACTTTCGAGATTCAATATTACAGACTTTACTTATCTTGTAGAAATCATATAAAAATTAAGTTTAAATTTGGTCCGAAATTTCCGGGTCGTCACACTACCTACCCGTTAAAGAAATTTCGTCCCGAAATTTGATTGGGATGGTCATGGTTGACAATAAGTATGTTTTCATGACGCATATGAGTTGATGAATAGAGTTTTATCATCATTGAGTAATTTATATAAAACAATTCGATTATGCTAAGAGTATAAGTGAAGCTATCGTAAAAGTTTGAAAAAAAAATAAAAAAAAATAGAGATTCGTCTTATCTTTTGACGTAGGCAGGGTTGATTTTTCGGTATCCAAGGGATTTAAAGATAATCTTCAAAATCTATATAAGATTTGATTCTTCGGTAATTAAAGAAATTTAAGATCCTCTATGGTTAAATGCGATAATCGGTCTTGATTGCTCTGTCGGATACTTCACTATAAATTCACCCCCTTCGTTTCCTTATTTCCACAACTCACATCTTCTATTCGTTATTTCTTAATTCATACTTTTGTTTACTCTTCCCGACTTTAATTCAAGCGAATAATGATCCAGAATTCGTAGATATGAAGTTTCGAATGAACATGACTAATGTTCTAAGAGAGAGAGTGTAATAGCACGACATCGATTGGTTAAATTACCAGAATTCAAGAGAAAAGATAGAACTATCAAGAAAATATGTTATTAATATATTTATAGATTAGATAGAATGTAAGAGTTGTGTAACATGGCACACGATGAGGGTATGATCTGGGAACCATCATCACGTTCCATTAGAAACTCAGCATGACTTACTGTAATATAATCACGTTGGCCGGGGGTCATTATATTATACTAACTCATGCTTCAATTCCCAACACTTCTCCAGAATTCATTCGTAATTTATACTTAGGTTTTACAGAAGTTTCAAATATAATGTAATACAGAAAGCACGAAGAGGTATATAATTTCGGATGAGAGTATTTATGAAAATATCCTCAAAAATATCGAAGATATTTATGATGATATTTTGGAATTTCTAAATTCGAAGGTTGGTGAAGAAAACTTTTCCGCAAGATTTTAACATGACTTCGGAGCAAGATATTCTCTAAAGATTTCATTGGATCCAGAATTACCTGGATTCTTTGAATATAGGGTTTGGTCTTTGTATTTTGTCATGACCCGGATTTTTCCATGATTATATATTGACCAATATTAATATTTACATGATTAAATGTTTCCAACATATTAAGCAATCAAACTTTTTAAGACTTGATTAATTGAAACGAATTTTATGTAAACGTGTGACCACCCAACTTGTCTGATGATTTACGAACGTTATAACTTGTAAATAACATGATAATATATATATGAACTTATATATATATATTTAACATGATGAAATGATAATTAAGTATCTCATTATGTATATTAACAATGAACTATATACATAAAATGAGACTACTAACTTAAGGATTTCGAAACGATATATATACCTAACGATTATCGTTGTAATAACGTCTTAATATTTATATATCGTATTAAGATATATTAACACACTATGTTATCATGATAATATAACAATTTAACATCCCATTAGATATAATAACAATGGGATTAATTACATTTAACAAGGTCGTTAACTTAAAGGTTTCGAAACAACACTTACATGTAACGACTAACGATGATTTAACAACTCAGTTAAAATGTATATATATATATATATATATATATATATATATATATATATATATATATATATTTATAGTGTATTAAGATGTATTAATACACATTTGAAGGACTTCAATACATATATCAAAACACTCTTACTTAACAAAAATAATCACAATTGTATTCCCATTTGTTTTCGTCAAGAATTCTACTCGTATTCCCTCGGTATTTGCACTCGTATTATACCCAGCTTCTAGATGTATTTACTATTGGTATATACCAATAAAAATCTGCTCCTTAGCAGCCTTAAATGATTAAGGAACATGTGGAACCAACCATTTGTCAAGTAGCATGAATTATTTAGCAAGAAAACAAAATTAGGAATCTTTTCTTTCTTTATAAACTAAAAACGTTTTTATGCATACACACCATTTCGTCATTCCATTTTCTCATACTTACACTCCCAATTCTCTCTAAAAATACTCCTAACTTCATACTTGATCATCTCTAAGTATTTTCCCCATCATTTAGCTTCAATTACAAGCTTTAATCATCATAAAAATAACCTAGAATCAAGAAGTTGCAAGATTACTTCCAATCTTTTTAATCCAATCCAACAACTCATCAAAGATCAAGAACTTCCATCTAATCTCAGTAAATTTTCATTCTTAATCAAGGTAATAATCATATCCAAGCTTTGGTTTAATTCCTATAAACATAACTACCTTAAATCAAGTAGTAATCTTACTTGAACTTGTTTTTGTGTCATGATTCTGCTTCAAGAACTTCCAAGCCATCAAAGATCCTTTGAAGCTCAAGTTATTTTCTCATCATTTTCAGTAGGTTTACCTACTATACTTGAGGTAGTAATGATGTTCATAACATCATTCAATTCATATATATATATATATATATATATATATATATATATATATATATATATATATATATATATATATATATATATATATAACTATCTTATTCGAAGATTTAAACTTGTAATCACTAGAACATAGTTTAGTTAATTCTAAACTTGTTCGCAAACAAAGTTAATCCTTCTAACATAAATTTTAAAATCCAATAAAAACATGTTCTATATCTATATGATATGCCAACTTAATGATTTAAAACCTGTAAACACGAAGAACACCGTAAAACCGGACATACGCCATCGTAGTAAAACCGGGGGCTGTTTTGGGTTAGATAATTAAAAACTATGATAAACTTTGATTTAAAAGTTGTTCTTATGAGAAAATGATATTTCTTATGAACATGAAACTATATCCAAAAATCATGGTTAAACTCAAAGTGGAAGTATGTTTTTCAAAATGGTCATCAAGATGTCGTTTTTCGACGGAAATGACTACCTCTTTCAAATATGACTTGTAACCTATAACTCCGACTATAAACCACTACTTTTTCAGTTTAGTTCTAAATACTACAATTCATTATGAAACCATAGCAATTTTATTCACTTTAAACGGAGTTGTAATGAATATTTGGCGAGCAAAACAAAATCTGCTAAAATTAACGTTGTATGGACGAAATTTATATTGTAAAAACTATATTAACCATATTTCCTATATATATTTGGACATGTTATCATTAGTATAATAAAATATTATAATCTTAGTTAATTCCGAGATTGTATATATATATAATAATCTTAGTACATTCCATGACAATAAGTATACAATATGTTTTGATAAATCCTAAGACAATAAGTATACAATACGTTTTGATAAATTCTAAGATAATACGTATACAATACGTCTCTGGGTTGATGCAAATACAATACATATACAATACATCGTGGGGTAATTCTAAGATTATATATATACCGATTATTGGACTGTTGGACATTTCGGACTATTTTGGACTACTAACATAAAAATGTTAAAAAAATTAATATATAAGTATTATATGAACTTGCTTTATTTTATTCACATGTCGTATTATTATATGAATCATTATTATTGTTATAGGTTCGTGAATCCAAGGACGACAGCCATATTTTTAATAAGCTGAAAACTTATTATTAATATACTTTTACTACTGTGAGTATATAGTCCCATTTTTAAACTCTACAAATATTTTGGGATGAGAATACATGCATTTTATGTTTTACGCCATAGACACAAGTACTCAAAATATATTCTACGTTGAGTTGTACCACTTTGCATATCTTCCCTAATAGCTTGGTAACTAATATTTACATGTTGTAAGAACATGTATACGCGAATCCTATTGATAGATCTATCGAGTTTGACAACCCCAACCGGGCTAGTCGCTATAGTATCATAAACAGTTACATAGTACTTCGTTTTTACTACACTTGGTACAGTGTAGGGAGATTTCATAATAAAGGGAATATGCCACATTAATGGTTAAGTATGGTTACCGAAGCGCTCAACAACTTATAGAATATCTTTATTGAAATATTTATAACTATGAAATCTTGTGGTCTATATTTATATCGATGCTAGCTTTAAACCTATATATCTCACTAACCTTTGTGTTGACTGTTTAAGCATGTTTATTCTCAGGTCCTAAAGAAAGTCTTCCGTGTAGTGACCCGAACTTTTCCATGTTTATATATATTAATTGAGATTGATATTTACATGATTAAATGTTTCCAACATGTTAAGCAATCAAACTTGTTAAGACTTGATTAATTGAAATATGTTTCATATAGACAATTGACCACCCAAGTTGACCGGTAATTCACGAACGTTAAAACTTGTAAAAACTATATGATGACATATATATGGATATATATATAGTTAACATGATACTATGATAAGTAAACATATCATTAAGTATATTAACAATGAACTACATATGTAAAAACAAGACTACTAACTTAATGATTTTTAAACGAGACATATATGTAACGATTATCGTTGTAAAGACGTTTAATGTATATATATCATATTAAGAGATATTCATACATGATAATATCATGATAATATAATAATTTAAAATCTCATTTAATATTATAAACATTGGGTTAACAACATTTAACAAGATCGTTAACCTAAAGGTTTCAAAACAACACTTACATGTAACGACTAACGATGACTTAACGAATCAGTTAAAATGTATATACATGTAGTGTTTTAATATGTATTTATACACTTTTGAAAGACTTAAATACACTTATCAAAATACTTCTACTTAACAAAAATGCTTACAATTACATCCTCGTTCAGTTTCATCAACAATTCTACTCGTATGCACCCGTATTCGTACTCGTACAATACACAGCTTTTAGATGTATGTACTATTGGTATATACACTCCAATGATCAGCTCTTAGCAGCCCATGTGAGTCACCTAACACATGTGGGAACCATCATTTGGCAACTAGCATGAAATATCTCATAAAATTACAAAAATATGAGTAATCATTCATGACTTATTTACATGAAAACAAAATTACATATCCTTTATATCTAATCCATACACCAACGACCAAAAACACCTACAAACACTTTCATTCTTCAATTTTCTTCATCTAATTGATCTCTCTCAAGTTCTATCTTCAAGTTCTAAGTGTTCTTCATAAATTCCAAAAGTTCTAGTTTCATAAAATCAAGAATACTTTCAAGTTTGCTAGCTCACTTCCAATCTTGTAAGGTGATCATCCAACCTCAAGAAATCTTTGTTTCTTACAGTAGGTTATCATTCTAATACAAGGTAATAATCATATTCAAACTTTGGTTCAATTTCTATAACTATAACAATCTTATTTCAAGTGATGATCTTACTTGAACTTGTTTTCGTGTCATGATTCTGCTTCAAGAACTTCGAGCCATCCAAGGATCCATTGAAGCTAGATCCATTTTTCTCTTTTCCAGTAGGTTTATCCAAGGAACTTAAGGTAGTAATGATGTTCATAACATCATTCGATTCATACATATAAAGCTATCTTATTCGAAGGTTTAAACTTGTAATCACTAGAACATAGTTTAGTTAATTCTAAACTTGTTCGCAAACAAAAGTTAATCCTTCTAACTTGACTTTTAAAATCAACTAAACACATGTTCTATATCTATATGATATGCTAACTTAATGATTTAAAACCTGGAAACACGAAAAACACCGTAAAACCGGATTTACGCCGTCGTAGTAACACCGCGGGCTGTTTTGGGTTAGTTAATTAAAAACTATGATAAACTTTGATTTAAAAGTTGTTATTCTGAGAAAATGATTTTTATTATTAACATGAAACTATATCCAAAAATTATGGTTAAACTCAAAGTGGAAGTATGTTTTCTAAAATGGTCATCTAGACGTCGTTCTTTCGACTGAAATGACTACCTTTACAAAAACGACTTGTAACTTATTTTTCCGACTATAAACCTATACTTTTTCTGTTTAGATTCATAAAATAGAGTTCAATATGAAACCATAGCAATTTGATTCACTCAAAACGGATTTAAAATGAAGAAGTTATGGGTAAAACAAGATTGGATAATTTTTCTCATTTTAGCTACGTGAAAATTGGTAACAAATTTATTCCAACCATAACTTAATCAACTTGTATTGTATATTATGTAATCTTGAGATACCATAGACACGTATACAATGTTTCGACCTATCATGTCGACACATCTATATATATTTCGGAACAACCATAGACACTCTATATGTGAATGTTGGAGTTAGCTATACAGGGTTGAGGTTGATTCCAAAATATATATAGTTTGAGGTGTGATCAATACTGAGATACGTATACACTGGGTCGTGGATTGATTCAAGATAATATTTATCGATTTATTTCTGTACATCTAACTGTGGACAACTAGTTATAGGTTACTAACGAGGACAGCTGACTTAATAAACTTAAAACATCAAAATATATTAAAAGTGTTGTAAATATATTTTGAACATACTTTAATATATATGTATATATTATTATAGGTTCGTGAATCAACAGTGGCCAAGTCTTACTTCCCGACGAAGTAAAAATCTGTGAAAGTGAGTTATAGTCCCACTTTTAAAATCTAATATTTTTGGGATGAGAATACATGCAGGTTTTATAAATGATTTACAAAATAGACACAAGTACGTGAAACTACATTCTATGGTTGAATTATCGAAATCGAATATGCCCCTTTTTATTAAGTCTGGTAATCTAAGAATTAGGGAACAGACACCCTAATTGACGCGAATCCTAAAGATAGATCTATTGGGCTTAACAAACCCCATCCAAAGTACCGGATGCTTTAGTACTTCGAAATTTATATCATATCCGAAGGGTGTCCCGGAATGATGGGGATATTCTTATATATGCATCTTGTTAATGTCGGTTACCAGGTGTTCACCATATGAATGATTTTTATCTATATGTATGGGATGTGTATTGAAATATGAAATCTTGTGGTCTATTATTATGATTTGATATATATAGGTTAAACCTATAACTCACCAACATTTTTGTTGACGTTTTAAGCATGTTTATTCTCAGGTGATTATTAAGAGCTTCCGCTGTCGCATACTTAAATAAGGACGAGATTTGGAGTCCATGCTTGTATGATATTGTGTAAAAACTGCATTCAAGAAACTTATTTTGTTGTAACATATTTGTATTGTAAACCATTATGTAATGGTCGTGTGTAAACAGGATATTTTAGATTATCATTATTTGATAATCTACGTAAAGCTTTTTAAAACCTTTATCTATGAAATAAAGGTTATGGTTTGTTTTAAAAATGAATGCAGTCTTTGAAAAACGTCGCATATAGAGGTCAAAACCTCGCAACGAAATCAATTAATATGGAACGTTTTTAGTCAATAAGAACGGGACATTTCAGTTGGTATCAGAGCGTTGGTCTTAGAGAACCAGAATTTTACATTAGTGTGTCTTATCGAGTTTGTTAGGATGCATTAGTGAGTCTGGACTTCGACCGTGTTTACTTGAAAAATGATTGCTTAACAAATTTTGTTGGAAACTATATATTTTTAACATGTGAATATTATGTGATATATTAATCTCTTAACGCGTTTGATATTATGTGATAGATGTCTACCTCTAGAACAAGTCCCATTGACTCACCTAATAATAATGAAGAGTCAAATGTAAATTGGAATGATTTGTGGACTGATTCACAAGTTCCCGAAGAGGAACCGGAAGAAGAGTCGGAACCGGAAGAAGAATCGGAACCGGAAGAAGAATCGGAACCGGATGAAGAAATAGAACCGGTGGGGGAAATAATAAAACGGTTAAGTAAAAGAAAATCCTCAACCAACCGACCAAGGTTAATTATGGTCAATGGTGTTTCCGCCAAGGAAGCAAAATATTGGGAGGATTACCAATTCTCCGATGAATCGGATTCCGACGAGAATTCCGATGATGTTATAGAAATTACCCCAACTGAATTTAAAAAGGCAAAAGAAAATAATAAGGGAAAGGGCATAAAAATAGAGAAATCTAATTCCAACCCCGATGAACTTTATATGTATCGTCAACCCCCGAAGTCCTTAAGTTGTAACAATGACCCGGGAACCTCTAAACCACCAGGTTTTTCTAAACCAATGTGGATCACGACGGCTCGTATTAGGGGAACATCATATATCCCTAGAAACTTGGCAAAACGAACCAAAACCGAAGAAGAAGAAACGAGCGAGTCGGAATAAGATAGTTGTATTCGTGTGGTGTAATATATGTAATATAGTGTTCGTATGCTTTATGATATATGTAAAAATTGCTTGTATTAATAAGTATTTTTTTATGAATCTAACTCTTGTCTATTTTACAGTTTAAAAACACAAAATGGATAGACAACCCAATATTTTAAGAGACCTACCCGGAGACATGATTGATGAAATCTTGTCTAGAGTCGGCCAGAATTCCTCGGCACAACTATTTAAGGCGAGATCAGTTTGTAAGACATTCGAAGAACGTTCCAAGAATGTCTTGGTTTATAAGAGACTTTCGTTTGAAAGATGGGGGATATCACATTGGGAAACCCATAAGTTACGATGTGTTTACTTTGACGCATATATTGCGGGGAACCCAAATGCTATTTTACGCAACGGGTTAAGAAATTATTTTGACTCAATATATCCGAATATTGGACTTCGTGATTTAGAAAAAGCGGCTAACATGCAACATAAAGAAGCATGTTATGCTTACGGATTAGTAATGTTCGCTTCTCACCAAAGTGAGAACAAGAACATCGGGCTACAACTATTAAACAAAACGTTTCCACAAGTGACGGAGTCGGTAATTGGGGTAAGAAATGAGGTTTTTAGATTATTACGGGACTGTTGGACATTACGTAACCCTCGTCCCTTTGATGACGTTACAACACGCTGTCTTATCAACGGCCATAACGGTTATGTTGCACAAGACCAAGGATGGGAAGTAGTCCTAGTAAAACCAGAATGCATGACTTGTTTCTGGACGTATGAATTACGTGTCTTTATTGCCTTTGCTGAACGACTTGTGTACTAGCTAGAATTGTCTTCACAACTATCTTGTATCAAAGTTATTGTGTGCTATATTTCATGCTTTATGTAAAATAAGCGGTATTGTAAGTTTGTAAAATATTGTATAAAAGTTTGAAAGCGAAATATTATTATAATCAGTTTTTCATATAGAATTGTAGTAGTTGAATTGTATATTAGCTACTAAGTATGAACTTAACGGGTAGGTACTACCCGAATTTAAACTTATAAAACGCTAATATGAAGAAAAAGCTTTTATAAATGAGTTCATATTATGCTACGAAATACTATTAACTACTCTTAATATTCTGTATGATTAACTTGTTCCATTTAACTATTTTGAAGGAAATGGCACCGACTACTCGACACACCGTGAATATGAATGAAGAGGAATTCCGTACTTTTCTAGCTTCAAACATAGCCGCAGTACAGTCTGCGCTACATACCAACAATAACCTTGGATCTAGCAGTACAGGAAATCGTGTAGGATGCACCTACAAAGAATTCACTGCCTGCAAACCTTTGGAATTTGATGGAACCGAAGGACCGATAGGATTGAAACGGTGGACCGAGAAGGTTGAATCGGTATTTGCCATAAGTAAGTGTACTGAAGAGGACAAAGTGAAGTACGCTACGCATACCTTCACAGGTTCTGCGTTAACATGGTGGAATACCTATCTAGAGCAAGTGGGACAAGATGATGCGTACGCACTACCGTGGTCAGCATTCAAGCACTTGATGAACGAGAAGTACCGTCCCAGAACCGAGGTCAATAAGCTCAAGACAGAACTTAGAGGGTTACGAACCCAAGGATTTGATATTACCACGTACGAAAGACGATTCACAGAATTGTGCCTATTGTGTCCGGGAGCATTCGAAGATGAGGAAGAGAAGATCGACGCGTTTGTGAAAGGATTACCGGAAAGAATCCAAGAAGATATAAGTTCACACGAGCCCGCCTCCATACAACAGGCATGTAGAATGGCTCACAAACTAGTGAACCAGATTGAAGAAAGAATTA
Source organism: Rutidosis leptorrhynchoides (assembly GCF_046630445.1). Lineage (NCBI taxonomy): Eukaryota > Viridiplantae > Streptophyta > Magnoliopsida > Asterales > Asteraceae > Rutidosis > Rutidosis leptorrhynchoides. The sequence goes on from NC_092333.1 coordinate 176,624,449, forward strand.
AAGAACAGACTGCGGAAGAGGCCAATGTGAAGCAAGTCAAAAGAAAGTGGGAGGAAAACGGTGATAAGAATCACCAATACAACAACAACAGCAATTATAACAATAATCGCAACAACTATCCTAACAATCGCAACATCAATCGCAACTACAACAAACGGCCCAACAACAACAACAACAACAACAACAGCAACCACAACAATCATCTTAACAACAATAATTACCGCAACAACAACAACAATCAGAAGCAGCTATGCCAAAGGTGTGAAAAGTATCACTCGGGGTTCTGCACCAAATTTTGCAACAAGTGTAAAAGAAATGGTCATAGCGCGGCGAAGTGTGATGTCTACGGACCAGGGGTTAACAAAATGAAAGGAACAAATGGTGTCGGAACGAGTAATGGCGGAGCAAGTAGTGTCGGAGCAAGTTATGCCAATGTAGTTTGTTATAAATGTGGAAAACCGGGCCACATTATTAGAAATTGCCCGAACCAGGAGAACACGAATGGACAAGGCCGCGGAAGAGTTTTCAATATTAATGCGGCAGAGGCACAAGAAGACCCGGAGCTTGTTACGGGTACGTTTCTTATTGACAATAAATCTGCTTACGTTTTATTTGATTCGGGTGCGGATAGAAGCTATATGAGTAGAGATTTTTGTGCTAAATTAAGTTGTCCATTGACGCCTTTGGATAGTAAATTTTTACTCGAATTAGCAAATGGTAAATTAATTTCAGCAGATAATATATGTCGGAATCGAGAAATTAAACTGGTTAGCGAAACATTTAAGATTGATTTGATACCAGTAGAGTTAGGGAGTTTTGATGTGATAATCGGTATGGACTGGTTGAAAGAAGTGAAAGCAGAGATCGTTTGTTACAAAAATGCAATTCGCATTATACGAGAAAAAGGAAAACCCTTAATGGTGTACGGAGAAAAGGGCAACACGAAGCTACATCTTATTAGTAATTTGAAGGCACAAAAACTAATAAGAAAAGGTTGCTATGCTGTTCTAGCACACGTCGAGAAAGTACAAACTGAAGAAAAGAGCATCAATGATGTTCCCGTCGCAAAAGAATTTCCCGATGTATTTCTGAAAGAATTACCGGGATTACCCCCACATCGATCCGTTGAATTTCAAATAGATCTTGTACCAGGAGCTGCACCAATAGCTCGTGCTCCTTACAGACTCGCACCCAGCGAGATGAAAGAACTGCAAAGCCAATTACAAGAACTTTTAGAGCATGGTTTCATTCGACCAAGCACGTCACCGTGGCGAGCTCCTGTTTTGTTTGTCAAGAAGAAAGATGGTACATTCAGGTTGTGTATCGACTACCGAGAGTTGAACAAACTTACCATCAAGAACCGCTACCCACTACCGAGAATCGACGACTTATTTGATCAACTACAAGGCTCGTCTGTTTATTCAAAGATTGACTTACGTTCTGGGTATCATCAAATGCGGGTGAAAGAAGATGATATTCCAAAGACTGCTTTCAGAACACGTTACGGTCATTACGAGTTTATGGTCATGCCGTTTGGTTTAACTAATGCACCAGCTGTGTTCATGGACCTTATGAACCGAGTGTGTGGACCATACCTTGACAAGTTTGTCATCGTTTTCATTGATGACATACTTATTTACTCAAAGAATGACCAAGAACACGGTGAACATTTGAGAAAGGTGTTAGAAGTATTGAGGAAGGAAGAATTGTACGCTAAGTTTTCAAAGTGTGCATTTTGGTTGGAAGAAGTTCAATTCCTCGGTCACATAGTGAACAAAGAAGGTATTAAGGTGGATCCGGCAAAGATAGAAACTGTTGAAAAGTGGGAAATCCCGAAAACTCCGAAACACATACGCCAGTTTTTAGGACTAGCTGGTTACTATAGAAGGTTCATCCAAGACTTTTCCAGAATAGTAAAACCCTTGACTGCATTAACGCATAAAGGGAAGAAATTTGAATGGAATGATGAACAAGAGAAAGCGTTTCAGTTATTGAAGAAAAAGCTAACTACGGCACCTATATTGTCATTACCTGAAGGGAATGATGATTTTGTGATTTATTGTGACGCATCAAAGCAAGGTCTCGGTTGTGTATTAATGCAACGAACGAAGGTGATTGCTTATGCGTCTAGACAATTGAAGATTCACGAACAAAATTATACGACGCATGATTTGGAATTAGGCGCGGTTGTTTTTGCATTAAAGACTTGGAGGCACTACTTATATGGGGTCAAAAGTATTATATATACCGACCACAAAAGTCTTCAACACATATTTAATCAGAAACAACTGAATATGAGGCAGCGTAGGTGGATTGAATTATTGAATGATTACGACTTTGAGATTCGTTACCACCCGGGGAAGGCAAATGTGGTAGCCGATGCCTTGAGCAGGAAGGACAGAGAACCCATTCGAGTAAAATCTATGAATATAATGATTCATAATAACCTTACTACTCAAATAAAGGAGGCGCAACAAGGAGTTTTAAAAGAGGGAAATTTAAAGGATGAAATACCCAAAGGATCGGAGAAGCATCTTAATATTCAGGAAGACGGAACCCGGTATAGGGCTGAAAGGATTTGGGTACCAAAATTTGGAGATATGAGAGAAATGGTACTTAGAGAAGCTCATAAAACCAGATACTCAATACATCCTGGAACGGGGAAGATGTACAAGGATCTCAAGAAACATTTTTGGTGGCCGGGTATGAAAGCCGATGTTGCTAAATACGTAGGAGAATGTTTGACGTGTTCTAAGGTCAAAGCTGAGCATCAGAAACCATCAGGTCTACTTCAACAACCCGAAATCCCGGAATGGAAATGGGAAAACATTACCATGGATTTCATCACTAAATTGCCAAGGACTGCAAGTGGTTTTGATACTATTTGGGTAATAGTTGATCGTCTCACCAAATCCGCACACTTCCTGCCAATAAGAGAAGATGACAAGATGGAGAAGTTAGCACGACTGTATTTGAAGGAAGTCGTCTCCAGACATGGAATACCAATCTCTATTATCTCTGATAGGGATGGCAGATTTATTTCAAGATTCTGGCAGACATTACAGCAAGCATTAGGAACTCGTCTAGACATGAGTACTTCCTATCATCCACAAACTGATGGGCAGAGCGAAAGGACGATACAAACGCTTGAAGACATGCTACGAGCATGTGTTATTGATTTCGGAAACAGTTGGGATTGACATCTACCATTAGCAGAATTTTCCTACAACAACAGCTACCATTCAAGCATTGAGATGGCGCCGTTTGAAGCACTTTATGGTAGAAAGTGCAGGTCTCCGATTTGTTGGAGTGAAGTGGGGGATAGACAGATTACGGGTCCAGAGATTATACAAGAAACTACCGAGAAGATCATCCAAATTCAACAACGGTTGAAAACCGCCCAAAGTCGACAAAAGAGCTACGCTGACATTAAAAGAAAAGATATAGAATTTGAAATTGGAGAGATGGTCATGCTTAAAGTTGCACCTTGGAAAGGCGTTGTTCGATTTGGTAAACGAGGGAAATTAAATCCAAGGTATATTGGACCATTCAAGATTATTGATCGTGTCGGACCAGTAGCTTACCGACTAGAGTTACCTCAACAACTCGCGGCTGTACATAACACTTTCCACGTCTCGAATTTGAAGAAATGTTTTGCTAAAGAAGATCTCACTATTCCGTTAGATGAAATCCAAATCAACGAAAAACTTCAATTCATCGAAGAACCCGTCGAAATAATGGATCGTGAGGTTAAAAGACTTAAGCAAAACAAGATACCAATTGTTAAGGTTCGATGGAATGCTCGTAGAGGACCCGAGTTCACCTGGGAGCGTGAAGATCAGATGAAGAAGAAATACCCGCATCTATTTCCAGAAGATTCGTCAACACCTTCAACAGCTTAAAATTTCGGGACGAAATTTATTTAACGGGTAGGTACTGTAGTGACCCGAACTTTTCCATGTTTATATATATTAATTGAGATTGATATTTACATGATTAAATGTTTCCAACATGTTAAGCAATCAAACTTGTTAAGACTTGATTAATTGAAATATGTTTCATATAGACAATTGACCACCCAAGTTGACCGGTGATTCACGAACGTTAAAACTTGTAAAAACTATATGATGACATATATATGGATATATATATAGTTAACATGATACTATGATAAGTAAACATATCATTAAGTATATTAACAATGAACTACATATGTAAAAACAAGACTACTAACTTAATGATTTTTAAACGAGACATATATGTAACGATTATCGTTGTAAAGACGTTTAATGTATATATATCATATTAAGAGATATTCATACATGATAATATCATGATAATATAATAATTTAAAATCTCATTTAATATTATAAACATTGGGTTAACAACATTTAACAAGATCGTTAACCTAAAGGTTTCAAAACAACACTTACATGTAACGACTAACGATGACTTAACGAATCAGTTAAAATGTATATACATGTAGTGTTTTAATATGTATTTATACACTTTTGAAAGACTTAAATACACTTATCAAAATACTTCTACTTAACAAAAATGCTTACAATTACATCCTCGTTCAGTTTCATCAACAATTCTACTCGTATGCACCCGTATTCGTACTCGTACAATACACAGCTTTTAGATGTATGTACTATTGGTATATACACTCCAATGATCAGATCTTAGCAGCCCATGTGAGTCACCTAACACATGTGGGAACCATCATTTGGCAACTAGCATGAAATATCTCATAAAATTACAAAAATATGAGTAATCATTCATGACTTATTTACATGAAAACAAAATTACATATCCTTTATATCTAATCCATACACCAACGACCAAAAACACCTACAAACACTTTCATTCTTCAATTTTCTTCATCTAATTGATCTCTCTCAAGTTCTATCTTCAAGTTCTAAGTGTTCTTCATAAATTCCAAAAGTTCTAGTTTCATAAAATCAAGAATACTTTCAAGTTTGCTAGCTCACTTCCAATCTTGTAAGGTGATCATCCAACCTCAAGAAATCTTTGTTTCTTACAGTAGGTTATCATTCTAATACAAGGTAATAATCATATTCAAACTTTGGTTCAATTTCTATAACTATAACAATCTTATTTCAAGTGATGATCTTACTTGAACTTGTTTTCGTGTCATGATTCTGCTTCAAGAACTTCGAGCCATCCAAGGATCCATTGAAGCTAGATCCATTTTTCTCTTTTCCAGTAGGTTTATCCAAGGAACTTAAGGTAGTAATGATGTTCATAACATCATTCGATTCATACATATAAAGCTATCTTATTCGAAGGTTTAAACTTGTAATCACTAGAACATAGTTTAGTTAATTCTAAACTTGTTCGCAAACAAAAGTTAATCCTTCTAACTTGACTTTTAAAATCAACTAAACACATGTTCTATATCTATATGATATGCTAACTTAATGATTTAAAACCTGGAAACACGAAAAACACCGTAAAACCGGATTTACGCAGTCGTAGTAACACCGCGGGCTGTTTTGGGTTAGTTAATTAAAAACTATGATAAACTTTGATTTAAAAGTTGTTATTCTGAGAAAATGATTTTTATTATTAACATGAAACTATATCCAAAAATTATGGTTAAACTCAAAGTGGAAGTATGTTTTCTAAAATGGTCATCTAGACGTCGTTCTTTCGACTGAAATGACTACCTTTACAAAAACGACTTGTAACTTATTTTTCCGACTATAAACCTATACTTTTTCTGTTTAGATTCATAAAATAGAGTTCAATATGAAACCATAGCAATTTGATTCACTCAAAACGGATTTAAAATGAAGAAGTTATGGGTAAAACAAGATTGGATAATTTTTCTCATTTTAGCTACGTGAAAATTGGTAACAAATTTATTCCAACCATAACTTAATCAACTTGTATTGTATATTATGTAATCTTGAGATACCATAGACACGTATACAATGTTTCGACCTATCATGTCGACACATCTATATATATTTCGGAACAACCATAGACACTCTATATGTGAATGTTGGAGTTAGCTATACAGGGTTGAGGTTGATTCCAAAATATATATAGTTTGAGGTGTGATCAATACTGAGATACGTATACACTGGGTCGTGGATTGATTCAAGATAATATTTATCGATTTATTTCTGTACATCTAACTGTGGACAACTAGTTATAGGTTACTAACGAGGACAGCTGACTTAATAAACTTAAAACATCAAAATATATTAAAAGTGTTGTAAATATATTTTGAACATACTTTAATATATATGTATATATTATTATAGGTTCGTGAATCAACAGTGGCCAAGTCTTACTTCCCGACGAAGTAAAAATCTGTGAAAGTGAGTTATAGTCCCACTTTTAAAATCTAATATTTTTGGGATGAGAATACATGCAGGTTTTATAAATGATTTACAAAATAGACACAAGTACGTGAAACTACATTCTATGGTTGAATTATCGAAATCGAATATGCCCCTTTTTATTAAGTCTGGTAATCTAAGAATTAGGGAACAGACACCCTAATTGACGCGAATCCTAAAGATAGATCTATTGGGCTTAACAAACCCCATCCAAAGTACCGGATGCTTTAGTACTTCGAAATTTATATCATATCCGAAGGGTGTCCCGGAATGATGGGGATATTCTTATATATGCATCTTGTTAATGTCGGTTACCAGGTGTTCACCATATGAATGATTTTTATCTCTATGTATGGGATGTGTATTGAAATATGAAATCTTGTGGTCTATTATTATGATTTGATATATATAGGTTAAACCTATAACTCACCAACATTTTTGTTGACGTTTTAAGCATGTTTATTCTCAGGTGATTATTAAGAGCTTCCGCTGTCGCATACTTAAATAAGGACGAGATTTGGAGTCCATGCTTGTATGATATTGTGTAAAAACTGCATTCAAGAAACTTATTTTGTTGTAACATATTTGTATTGTAAACCATTATGTAATGGTCGTGTGTAAACAGGATATTTTAGATTATCATTATTTGATAATCTACGTAAAGCTTTTTAAAACCTTTATCTATGAAATAAAGGTTATGGTTTGTTTTAAAAATGAATGCAGTCTTTGAAAAACGTCGCATATAGAGGTCAAAACCTCGCAACGAAATCAATTAATATGGAACGTTTTTAGTCAATAAGAACGGGACATTTCATTCCGCTGTTGCATTATCTGAGCAAGCTGTGCATGGAGTCTCATGCTTTTGTTTAAATGAAGTGTTGCATTTAATAAAACCTTTGTCATGTATTATATTCGACTGTTATGTCAGGTGTGTAGTATTTGGAAACCGATGTATTATGGGGATTATTTCTTAAATAATCGCCCACTTGTTTAAAACATGTACTATGTATAATAAGGGCGTGTCTTTTTATGAAACGAATGCAATATTTTCTAAAATGTATCATATAGAGGTCAAATACCTCGTTATGGGACCAATGAATAATGTACCGCGTTTATAGTAATATGGACGAGTCATTTCAGTTGGCATCAGAGCAGAGGTCTTAGCGAACCAGAAATTGCATTAGTGTGTCTGACCGGTGTTTGTTAGGATGCATTAGTGAGTCTGGACTTTGACCGAACTTGTTTTTGAAAACCATTACTTATAATTTTTGGTCGGAAATTAAATATTATAACATGTAAATATTATGTGGTATATTACTAATGTGGTAGTTAATGTGTGATAGATGTCTACTTCTAGCACCAATCTCATTATCACATTCAGCGACTCCGAAGTTGAATCTCCAACAAAAGTACCAATCATCGACTTATCTGATAACGACGATGACCTGAAGGAAGGTGTATCAATCATCTATATAACTGATGATGATGATAACCTGGAGTCGGATGCATTTTTGGAAGACTCACAATTCCCAGAGGAACCAGAAGAGGAACCTATAATCAACAACCCAGAAATTCCAAAAGCAGAAACTAATAAAACAATTATTGTACCAAGTGCTCTCGATACTACCACACCTAGTCAGCCATGTCTTACCAATACTACAGAAATGTCATCTACTAAACCCCAACCAAAACCTAGACTTACCGCTGAAATACGCACTCTGACAGTAGGGAAGCGAAAATTCTATGATTTCCCAGATTTCTTTGAATTCCCAAGGAAGCCTCGTCGTTTCTAATCTGTTTTTGCAGCTATTCGACTTCACGCCTTATATAATAATATATCATGTGCTATATTTCATCTTACATATGTTTTATGTAAATAGTGATATTGAATTATTGTAAAATATTGTACCAAAAGAATAAGCGTGAAGTATTAATGCATTAAGTTTTTCATGATAGAATATTATCATGATTGTAGTAGTTAATTTGTGTAGTAGCTATTAAGTATGAACTTTAACAGGTAGGTACTACCCGAGCTACAATTATAAAATGCTAATAAGAAGAAAATGCTTTTATAATAATTGGTTCATATTATTAATATACCACGATGTACCATTAATTACTTGCTACATCTATAATATTCTATGTGATTAATTATCTTATATGTTTATTGAAGAAACATGGCTCGATTAAATCGAATGACGGAACAAGAAATTGAGGAGCTTATCAACCAACGCGTAAACGACCGAATGCTTTGGGTTGAAGCGGCAAGAGCAGCAGCAAACAACACAAACCCTCGTGTTGGATGCTCATATAAAGCATTTCAAGGTTGCAAACCTTCATCATTCAGTGGAACAGAAGGACCAGTCGGTTTAACCCGATGGTTCGAAAAACTGGAGTCCGTATTTAAAATCAGTGGTTGTGCGGAAGGGGATCGGACAAAGTATGCTTCATGCACATTAAAGGATGGTGCACTTACATGGTGGAAAAACTATGTAAAAGCTGTAGGGGGCGATGAAGCATATGATACTCCTTGGGAGGAATTGAAAAATATGCTAATCAACGAATACTGCCCAAGGAACGAGGTTAGGAAGATGAAAGCCGAGTTATGAAATATGAAAGTTGTCGGAACGGAACTTACCAACTATAACAGGCGATTCATGGAATTAGCCTTGTTATGTCCTGAATTGGTATCAACGGAAGAGCGAAAGATTGAATTGTACAAAGATGGTCTGCCAAAGAACATCAAGGCCAATGTTACAGCATCCAAACCTAAGACAATTCATGAAGCTATCACCATGGCAAATGAGCTAATGGATCAGACAATCCTGGATAAGAACGCATCAAATACCGATGCCAAGGTATCGGATAACAAAAGAAAGTGGGATGGAAACCGTGATCGAGGTCACCAGCAACAATCTCTCAAGAAACAGGAAACCACGCAGGGTGCGGGTAGTGGTTCAAGCTCGGGTTACAAAGGGCGTAATTGATAATGCTAAAAACGAACATATATTTCATAGCATTATTCCTCAAGAAAGACAAGCTTTTAGTTGCAACTGTTCTATTTACAAGTGATATTCGTTTAAATAATAAAAGGTGAAGACAAAAGACAGATTCGACGAATTGAAGATGCAAACGACCAAAAAGCTCAAAAGCTCAAAATACAATCAATGAGGTTCCAATTATTGATAAGAAACGTCTCAAAATTACAAGAGTACAAGATTTAAAACGCAAAGTACAAGATATTAAATTGTACGCAAGGACGTTCGAAAATCCGGAACCGGGACCAGAGTCAACTCTCAACGCTCGACGCAACGGACTAAAAATTACAAGTTAACTATGCACATAAATAAAATATAATATTTAAATAATTCTTATAATTATTTATATATTATATTATTATTTATAAAAGTCGGCAAGAAAGAAAACAAAGATATGTGACTTCTCCCAGCTGGCCATGCGATCGCATGGCCTGGAGGCACAAAAGCCATGCGATCGCATGGCTCTGAAATCCAGCCCAGGTCCTATAAATTCAACGCGTTTTGGCCAAAATAAACACATCTTTTTCTTCTTCACTCAACGTAATATTTATATTTATATTTATATTTTAATTTTAATTTTAATTTTAAATCCTAATAATAAGGGTATGTTAGCGAAAGTTGTAAGGGTGTAAGTCGAAATTATGTCCGTGTAACGCTACGCTATTTTTAATCATTGTAAGTTATGTCCAACCTTTTTAATTTAATGTCTCGTAGCTAAGTTATTATTATGCTTATTTAATCCGAAGTAATCATGATGTTGGGCTAAAAATATTAAAATTGGGTAATTGGGCTTTGTACCATAATTGGGGTTTGGACAAAAGAACGACACTTGTGGAAATTAGACTATGGGCTATTAATGGGCTTTATATTTGTTTAACTAAATGATAGTTTGTTAATATTAATATAAAGATTTACAATTGGGCGTCCCTATAAATAACCATATACACTCAATCGGACACGATGGGCGGGATATTTATATGTACGAATAATCGTTCATTTAACCGGACACGGGAATGGATTAATAGCCACTAGAATTATTAAAACAGGGGTGAAATGATGTACAAGGACACTTGGCATAATCGTTAACAAAGTATTAAAACCTTGAGTTACACTCAGTCGACATCCTGGTGTAATTATTAAACAAAGTAATAAAACCTTGTTACAGTTTAAGTCCCCAATTAGTTGGAATATTTAACTTCGGGTATAAGGATAATTTGACGAGGACACTCGCACTTTATATTTATGACTGATGGACTGTTATGGACAAAAACTAGACGGACATATTAAATAATCCAGGACAAAGGACAATTAACCCATGGGCATAAAACTAAAATCAACACGTCAAACATCATGATTACGGAAGTTTAAATAAGCATAATTCTTTTATTTCATATTTAATTTCCTTTATTTCATATTTAATTGCACTTCTAATTATAGCACTTTTATTTATTGTTATTGTATTTAATTGCACTTTTAATTATCGTACTTTTTAATTATCGCAAGTTTATTTTATCGCACTTTTATTATTCGTAATTTCATTATCGTTATTTACTTTACGCTTTAAATTAAGTCTTTTATTTAATATTTTACATTTGGTTTTAACTGCGACTGAAGAATTAAAATCGACAAACCGGTCATTAAACGGTAAAAACCCCCCTTTATAATAATAATATTACTTATATATACATTTGTATTTTTATAAAAGTAAACTAATATAGCGTTAAGCTTTGTTTAAAGATTTTCCCTGTGGAACGAACTGGACTTACTAAAAACTACACTACTGTACGATTAGGGACACTGCCTATAAGTGTTGTAGCAATGTTTAAGTATATCCATTCTCTAAATAAATAAATATCTTGTGTAAAATTGTATCGTATTTAATAGTATTTCCCTGCTAAAATTTAAGCTATTTTATATACACCTCGCATAACATGAAGTATTTTTGGCGCCGCTGCCGGGGAACGCCGAAGCGAAACGCCACACACAAAAAAAAAGATTTTTATTTTTAGTACGCTTTTGTAAAAATACGTTTTAAATATTCGAAAATATAAAAAGAAAAACAAAAATATAAATATTTTTAAGAGTTTGTAAGTTATATAAAAGTTTCTTTATCTTTATTTTATAAAAATATAAGTTTTATTTAATTTATATATTACATAATTTTATTAAAACAGCAAAGAAGAAAAAAAAATATAAAAAAACATACTCTGCCCGATCACTGTTGCAGCCCAGAGCCTGGCCCAATTTCGCAAGCCATGCGATCGCATGGAAAATCAACTAACACCTCATGCGATCGCATGAGGTGATTTGACAGGCCTGGTAACCTCAGCCACCTGTTTAGGGTTTTAATTAATATATAATTATTATTATTATAACCCTAATTAGGGTTTAATTTTTAATTATTAATTTAGTTTTTATTATTAATTTGTATTATTTAGTTTAATTAGTATAATTAAATTATAAAATTAATAGTTTTATAAAATAAATAATATAAAAATAATATTTTTATAAAAATTGTAATTTTTACAACTTTTTATATATTTTTATATTTTTTCCCTTTTTAATAGTTTTAGCGTAATTTTTGTATTTTTCGCTCGTATTTATTTTTAACTCATAGTTTTTGCCATAGTTATTTTTACTTCTAGATTTTTAGGCTTTGCCATAAAATCCCTTAAGTGCTTTTTCTTTAGACTAAGATTTAGGTGCTTTAGAATTTTGCGACGCCTTTTTAAGTTTTAGTTTCTTTTTAAGTTATTGCCATTTGGGATATAGTTTTTCTTGTAAGCTTTAATATTTTTAGACACCTTTTACCTATGTATCAATTATCATTCCAATTAGTAATCTCAATTTGCGATTATAATTTTAAGTTAGTGGTAGTAATAAGGTTGGGTTAGGCGAATGTTTTAAAGTTTTATAAGTCACTCTTTTTATTTCTTATTTTTCAACGCCTTTTTCAATTTTTCTTTTCTTTTTCGACCTTTTTCGACGCGCTCTTTTTCTTTCTTATTTCTCGCTATTCTAGTTTTTAGGACGTAGATTTTTATTCTACTTCTTATCTAAATTTCTTAAAATTACGAAAATTTATTTTAAGTAGTTAAATTAATAGACATCAAAATTTTCTGGTTCGTAGTAATAGTTAGATTTGTACGTGGACCGGGTTATTGGAGCCAAACAGTCCTCAATTATATTGAGACCAAACGAATCCTGCCCCTCTGCTGCATCTTTTGGCTATTCGAAACGTGGGCAAAATCAGAAAAGTCTATTGATTGGATAACTTATATAATTTTTCTTTCCTTTTTAAAAACTAATAGGATATTCAGTGAATGCACCGAGCAAGACGTTCACCACCTTTTGTACGTTCACCACCTGTAACTAGATCAAGACATTTAGCAAATATTACCGCCGTTGATTTTTCTTTAGAATCGTCATCCAGTCAACCAAGTACTCCAATTCAAATTTCCGATAATCCATTTTTTGAACCCGACCTCACAATTGAGAATCCGGAGAATATTCAGGGACGATTCATAGATCCTGAACCACTAAACTTTCCTCCGGAACCACCAATCATTCAAACAGAGATTGTTGAGGAACGAACCATTAAATCAGAATCCTCTAGTGATTCGGATTCAACAAATTCAATTATGGAGAATCTGGAACCTCTAAGTATGGAAGACCGAATGAGAGCTAAACGCACTGGCCAAGGTCACGCAATTACTCATCCAGACATTAATGCGCCAGATTATGAAATCAAAGGACAAATTCTACACATGGTGATTAATCAATGCCAATTTAGTGGTGCGCCGAAGGAAGATCCAAATGAACATCTTCGTACCTTTAATAGGATCTGCACACTATTTAAAATAAGAGAAGTTGAGGATGAACATATATATCTCATGTTATTTACCTGGACTTTAAAGGGAGAAGCCAAAGATTGGTTGGAATCGTTACCTGAAGGGGCAATTGATACATGGGACGTTTTAGTTGAAAAATTTCTTAAACAATTCTTTCCGGCATCTAAAGCCGTAAGACTTCAAGCAGAAATTTTTACGTTTACACAGAAACTGAATTAAACTCTATATGAGGCGTGGACAAGATTTGGAAAGTTATTGAGAGGATGTCCGCAACATGGTTTAGACACCTGTCAAATAGTACAAATATTCTACCAAGGATGCGACATCACTACAAGGAAAGACATAGATATAGCAGCTGGTGGTTCTATTATGAAGAAAACCGAAACTGATGCTTACAAAATTATTGATAACACTGCTTCCCACTCACATGAGTGGCACCAAGAAAAAGATATTGTTAGATCATCTAAAGCAGCTAGAGCCGATTCTAGCCATGACTTAGATTCCATTTCCGCAAAGATAGATGCTGTCGAGAGATGAATGGAAAAGATGACTAAGGATATTCACTCAATACGAATTAGTTGTGAGCAGTGTGGAGGACCACATTTGACAAAAGATTGTCTCAGTATTGAATTAACAATGGAACAAAGAGAGAATATTTCATACATAAACCAAAGGCCTGGAAATAATTATCAGAATAATTATCAACCGCCAAGACCGATTTACAATCAAAACCAGAACTATAACCGAAATATTCCATACAACAACCAACAAGGTCCTAGCAATCAATAAATATCTAACAATACTTACAACCAGCAAAGACCTAATTTTCAAAACAAACCACCACAACAAACCGATGATAAAAAGCCGAATTTAGAAGATATGATGACGAAGCTAGTTGAAACTCAAACGCAGTTTTTCACATCTCAAAAACAAACCAATGAACAAAATGCTCAAGCATTTAGAAATCAACAAGCTTCTATTCAAAATCTGGAACAAGAAGTAAGTAACCTAGCAAGGTTAATAGGTGAAAGAAAACTGGTAAGTCTACCTAGTGATACAAATGCTAACCCCCGGAATGAAACAGCTAAAGCCATTACCACAAGAAGTGGTACAACGCTTAAACCACCTGAAATACTGTAGTGACCCGAACTTTTCCATGTTTATATATATTAATTGAGATTGATATTTACATGATTAAATGTTTCCAACATGTTAAGAAATCAAACTTGTTAAGACTTGATTAATTGAAATATGTTTCATATAGACAATTGACCACCCAAGTTGACCGGTGATTCACGAACGTTAAAACTTGTAAAAACTATATGATGACATATATATGGATATATATATAGTTAACATGATACTATGATAAGTAAACATATCATTAAGTATATTAACAATGAACTACATATGTAAAAACAAGACTACTAACTTAATGATTTTTAAACGAGACATATATGTAACGATTATCGTTGTAAAGACATTTAATGTATATATATCATATTAAGAGATATTCATACATGATAATATCATGATAATATAATAATTTAAAATCTCATTTGATATTATAAACATTGGGTTAACAACATTTAACAAGATCGTTAACCTAAAGGTTTAAAAACAACACTTACATGTAACGACTAACGATGACTTAACGACTCAGTTAAAATGTATATACATGTAGTGTTTTAATATGTATTTATACACTTTTGAAAGACTTCAATACACTTATCAAAATACTTCTACTTAACAAAAATGCTTACAATTACATCCTCGTTCAGTTTCATCAACAATTCTACTCGTATGCACCCGTATTCGTACTCGTACAATACACAGCTTTTAGATGTATGTACTATTGGTATATACACTCCAATGATCAGCTCTTAGCAGCCCATGTGAGTCACCTAACACATGTGGGAACCATCATTTGGCAACTAGCATGAAATATCTCATAAAATTACAAAAATATGAGTAATCATTCATGACTTATTTACATGAAAACAAAATTACATATCCTTTATATCTAATCCATACACCAACGACCAAAAACACCTACAAACACTTTCATTCTTCAATTTTCTTCATCTAATTGATCTCTCTCAAGTTCTATCTTCAAGTTCTAAGTGTTCTTCATATATTCTACAAGTTCTAGTTACATAAAATCAAGAATACTTTCAAGTTTGCTAGCTCACTTCCAATCTTGTAAGGTGATTATCCAACCTCAAGAAATCTTTTTTTCTTACAGTAGGTTATCATTCTAATACAAGGTAATAATCATATTCAAACTTTGGTTCAATTTCTATAACTATAACAATCTTATTTCAAGTGATGATCTTACTTGAACTTGTTTTCGTGTCATGATTCTGCTTCAAGAACTTCGAGCCATCCAAGGATCCGTTGAAGCTAGATCCATTTTTCTCTTTTCCAGTAGGTTTATCCAAGGAAATTAAGGTAGTAATGATGTTCATAACATCATTCGATTCATACGTATAAAGCTATCTTATTCGAAGGTTTAAACTTGTAATCACTAGAACATAGTTTAGTTAATTCTAAACTTGTTCGCAAACAAAAGTTAATCCTTCTAACTTGATTTTTAAAATCAACTAAACACATGTTCTATATCTATATGATATGCTAACTTAATGATTTAAAACCTGAAAACACGAAAAACACCGTAAAACCGGATTTATGCCGTCGTAGTAACACCGCGGGCTGTTTTGGGTTAGTTAATTAAAAACTATGATAAGCTTTGATTTAAAAGTTGTTATTCTGAGAAAATGAGTTTTATTATGAACATGAAACTATATCCAAAAATTATGGTTAAACTCAAAGTGGAAGTATGTTTTCTAAAATGGTCATCTAGACGTCGTTCTTTCGACTGAAATGACTACTTTTACAAAAACGACTTGTAACTTATTTTTCCGACTATAAACCTATACTTTTTCTGTTTAGATTCATAAAATAGAGTTCAATATGAAACCATAGCAATTTGATTCACTCAAAACGGATTTAAAATGAAGAAGTTATGGGTAAAACAAGATTGGTTAATTTTTCTCATTTTAGCTACGTGAAAATTGGTAACAAATCTATTCCAACCATAACTTAATCAACTTGTATTGTATATTATGTAATCTTGAGATACCATAGACACGTATACAATGTTTCGACCTATCATGTCGACACATCTATATATATTCCGGAACAACCATAGACACTCTATATGTGAATGTTGGAGTTAGCTATACAGGGTTGAGGTTGATTCCAAAATATATATAGTTTGAGTTGTGATCAATACTGAGATACGTATACACTGGGTCGTGGATTGATTCAAGATAATATTTATCGATTTATTTCTGTACATCTAACTGTGGACAACTAGTTGTAGGTTACTAACGAGGACAGCTGACTTAATAAACTTAAAACATCAAAATATATTAAAAGTGTTGTAAATATATTTTGAACATACTTTGATATATATGTATATATTGTTATAGGTTCGTGAATCAACCAGTGGCCAAGTCTTACTTCCCGACGAAGTAAAAATCTGTGAAAGTGAGTTATAGTCCCACTTTTAAAATCTAATATTTTTGGGATGAGAATACATGCAGGTTTTATAAATGATTTACAAAATAGACACAAGTACGTGAAACTACATTCTATGGTTGAATTATCGAAATCGAATATGCCCCTTTTTATTAAGTCTGGTAATCTAAGAATTAGGGAACAGACACCCTAATTGACGCGAATCCTAAAGATAGATCTATTGGGCCTAACAAACCCCATCCAAAGTACCGGATGCTTTAGTACTTCGAAATTTATATCATATCCGAAGGGTGTCCCGGAATGATGGGGATATTCTTATATATATGCATCTTGTTAATGTCGGTTACCAGGTGTTCACCATATGAATGATTTTTATCTCTATGTATGGGATGTGTATTGAAATATGAAATCTTGTGGTCTATTGTTACGATTTGATACATATAGGTTAAACCTATAACTCACCAACATTTTTGTTGACGTTTTAAGCATGTTTATTCTCAGGTGATTATTAAGAGCTTCCGCTGTCGCATACTTAAATAAGGACGAGATTTGGAGTCCATGCTTGTATGATATTGTGTAAAAACTGCATTCAAGAAACTTATTTTGTTGTAACATATTTGTATTGTAAACCATTATGTAATGGTCGTGTGTAAACAGGATATTTTAGATTATCATTATTTGATAATCTACGTAAAGCTTTTTAAACCTTTATTGATGAAATAAAGGTTATGGTTTGTTTTAAAATGAATGCAGTCTTTGAAAAACGTCTCATATAGAGGTCAAAACCTCGCAACGAAATCAATTAATATGGAACGTTTTTAATCAATAAGAACGGGACATTTCAGTTGGTATCAGAGCGTTGGTCTTAGAGAACCAGAATTTTGCATTAGTGTGTCTTATCGAGTTTGTTAGGATGCATTAGTGAGTCTGGACTTCGACCGTGTTTACTTGAAAAATGATTGCTTAACAAATTTTGTTGGAAACTATATATTTTTAACATGTGAATATTATGTGATATATTAATCTCTTAACGCGTTTGATATTATGTGATAGATGTCTACCTCTAGAACAAGTCCCATTGACTCACCTAATAATAATGAAGAGTCAAATGTAAATTGGAATGATTCGTGGACTGATTCACAAGTTCCCGAAGAAGAACCGGAAGAAGAGTCGGAACCGGAAGAAGAATCGGAACCGGAAGAAGAATCGGAACCGGATGAAGAAATAGAACCGGTGGGGGAAATAATAAAACGGTTAAGTAAAAGAAAATCCTCAACCAACCGACCAAGGTTAATTATGGTCAATGGTGTTTCCGCCAAGGAAGCAAAATATTGGGAGGATTACCAATTCTCCGATGAATCGGATTCTGACGAGAATTCCGATGATGTTATAGAAATTACCCCAACTGAATTTAAAAAGGCAAAAGAAAATAATAAGGGAAAGGGCATAAAAATAGAGAAATCTAATTCCAACCCCGATGAACTTTATATGTATCGTCAACCCCCGAAGTCCTTAAGTTGTAACAATGACCCGGGAACCTCTAAACCACCAGGTTTTTCTAAACCAATGTGGATAACGACGGCTCGTATTAGGGGAAAATCATATATCCATAGAAACTTGGCAAAACGAACCAAAACCGAAGAAGAAGAAGAAACAAGCGAGTCGGAATAAGATAGTTGTATTCATGTGGTGTAATATATGTAATATACTGTGCTTATGCCTTATGATATATGTAAAAATTGCTTGTATTAATAAGTATTTTTTTTTTATGAATCTAACTCTTGTCTATTTTACAGTATAAAAACGCAAAATGGATAGACAACCCAATATTTTAAGAGACCTACCCGGAGACATGATTGATGAAATCTTGTCTAGAGTCGGTCAGAATTCCTCGGCACAACTATTTAAGGCGAGATCAGTTTGTAAGACATTCGAAGAACGTTCCAAGAATGTCTTGGTTTATAAGAGACTTTCGTTTGAAAGATGGGGGATATCACATTGGGAAACCCATAAGTTACGATGTGTTTACTTTGACGCATATATTGCGGGGAACCCAAATGCTATTTTACGCAACGGGTTAAGAAATTATTTTGACTCAATGTATCCGAATATAGGACTTCATGATTTAGAAAAAGCGGCTAACATGCAACATAAAGAAGCATGCTATGCTTATGGGTTAGTAATGTTCGCTTCTCACCAAAGTGAGAAAAAGAACATCGGGCTACAGCTATTAAACAAAACGTTCCCACAAGTGACGGAGTCGGTAATTGGGGTAAGAAATGAGGTTTTTAGATTGTTACGGGACTGTTGGACATTACGTAACCCTAGTCCCTTTGACGACGTTACAACACGCTGTCTTATCAACGGCCATAACGGTTATGTTGCACAAGACCAAGGATGGGAAGTAGTCCTAGTAAAACCAGAATGCATGACTTGTTTCTGGACGTATGAATTACGTGTCTTTATTGCCTTTGCTGAACGACTTGTGTACTAGCTAGAATTATCTTCACAACTATCTTGTATCAAAGTTATTGTGTGCTATATTTCATGCTTTATGTAAAATAAGCGGTATTGTAAGTTTGTAAAATATTGTATAAAAGTTTGAACGCGAAATATTATTATAATCAGTTTTTCATATAGAATTGTAGTAGTTGAATTGTATATTAGCTACTAAGTATGAACTTAACGGGTAGGTACTACCCGAATTTAAACTTATAAAACGCTAATATGAAGAAAAAGCTTTTATAAATGAGTTCATATTATGCTACGAAATACTATTAACTACTCTTAATATTCTGTATGATTAACTTGTTCCATTTGACTATTTTGAAGGAAATGGCACCGACTACTCGACACACCGTGAATATGAATGAAGAGGAATTCCGTACTTTTCTAGCTTCAAACACAGCCGCAGTACAGGCTGCGCTACATACCAACAATAACCTTGGATCTAGCAGTACAGGAAATCGTGTAGGATGCACCTACAAAGAATTCACTGCCTGCAAACCTTTGGAATTTGATGGAACCGAAGGACCGATCGGACTGAAACGGTGGACCGAGAAGGTTGAATCGGTGTTTGCCATAAGTAAGTGTATTGAAGAGGACAAAGTGAAGTACGCTACGCATACCTTCACAGGTTCTGCGTTAACATGGTGGAATACCTATCTAGAGCAAGTGGGACAAGACGATGCGTACGCACTACCGTGGTCAGCATTCAAGCACTTGATGAACGAGAAGTACCGTCCCAGAACCGAGGTCAATAAGCTCAAGACAGAACTTAGAGGGTTACGAACCCAAGGATTTGATATTACCACGTACGAAAGACGATTCACAGAATTGTGCCTATTGTGTCCGGGAGCATTCGAAGATGAGGAAGAGAAGATCGACGCGTTTGTGAAAGGATTACCGGAAAGAATCCAAGAAGATATAAGTTCACACGAGCCCGCCTCCATACAACAGGCATGTAGAATGGCTCACAAACTAGTGAACCAGATTGAAGAAAGAATTAAAGAACAGACTGCTGAAGAGGCCAATGTGAAGCAAGTCAAAAGAAAGTGGGAGGAAAACGGTGATAAGAATCACCAATACAACAACAACAGCAATTATAACAATAATCGCAACAACTATCCTAACAATCGCAACATCAATCGCAAATACAACAAACGGCCCAACAACAACAACAACAACAACGGCAACCACAACAATCATCTTAACAACAATAATAACCGCAACAACAACAACAATCAGAAGCCGCTATGCCAAAGGTGTGAAAAGAATCACTCGGGGTTCTGCACCAAATTTTGCAACAAGTGTAAAAGAAATGGTCATAGCGCGGCGAAGTGTGATGTCTACGGACCAGGGGTTAATAGAACGAAAGGAACAAATGGTGTCGGAACGAGTAATGGCGGAGCAAGTAGTGTCGGAGCAAGTTATGCCAATGTAGTTTGTTATAAATGTGGAAAACCGGGCCACATTATTAGAAATTACCCGAACCAAGAGAACACGAATGGACAAGGCCGCGGAAGAGTTTTCAATATTAATGCGGCAGAGGCACAGGAAGACCCGGAGCTTGTTACGGGTACGTTTCTTATTGACAATAAATCTGCTTACGTTTTATTTGATTCGGGTGCGGATAGAAGCTATATGAGTAGAGATTTTTGTGCTAAATTAAGTTGTCCATTGACGCCTTTGGATAGTAAATTTTTACTCGAATTAGCAAATGGTAAATTAATTTCAGCAGATAATATATGTCGGAATCGAGAAATTAAACTGGTTAGCGAAACATTTAAGATTGATTTGATACCAGTAGAGTTAGGGAGTTTTGATGTGATAATCGGTATGGACTGGTTGAAAGAAGTGAAAGCAGAGATCGTTTGTTACAAAAATGCAATTCGCATTATACGAGAAAAAGGAAAACCCTTAATGGTGTACGGAGAAAAGGGCAACACGAAGCTACATCTTATTAGTAATTTGAAGGCACAAAAACTAATAAGAAAAGGTTGCTATGCTGTTCTAGCACACGTCGAGAAAGTACAAACTGAAGAAAAGAGCATCAATGATGTTCCCATTGCAAAAGAATTTCCCGATGTATTTCCGAAAGAATTACCGGGATTACCCCCACATCGATCCGTTGAATTTCAAATAGATCTTGTACCAGGAGCTGCACCAATAGCTCGTGCTCCTTACAGACTCGCACCCAGCGAGATGAAAGAACTGCAAAGCCAATTACAAGAACTTTTAGAGCGTGGTTTCATTCAACCAAGCACATCACCGTGGGGAGCTCCTGTTTTGTTTGTCAAGAAGAAAGATGGTACTTTCAGGTTGTGTATCGACTACCGAGAGTTGAACAAACTTACCATCAAGAACCGCTACCCACTACCGAGAATCGACGACTTATTTGATCAACTACAAGGCTCGTCTGTTTATTCAAAGATTGACTTACGTTCCGGGTATCATCAAATGAGGGTGAAAGAAGATGATATTCCAAAGACTGCTTTCAGAACACGTTACGGTCATTACGAGTTTATGGTCATGCCGTTTGGTTTAACTAATGCACCAGCTGTGTTCATGGACCTTATGAACCGAGTGTATGGACCATACCTTGACAAGTTTGTCATTGTTTTCATTGATGACATACTTATTTACTCAAAGAATGACCAAGAACACGGTGAACATTTGAGAAAGGTGTTAGAAGTATTGAGGAAGGAAGAATTGTACGCTAAGTTTTCAAAGTGTGCATTTTGGTTGGAAGAAGTTCAACTCCTCGGTCACATAGTGAACAAAGAAGGTATTAAGGTGGATCCGGCAAAGATAGAAACTGTTGAAAAGTGGGAAACCCCGAAAACTCCGAAACACATACGCCAGTTTTTAGGACTAGCTGGTTACTACAGAAGGTTCATCCAAGACTTTTCCAGAATAGCAAAACCCTTGACCGCATTAACGCATAAAGGGAAGAAATTTGAATGGAATGATGAACAAGAGAAAGCGTTTCAGTTATTGAAGAAAAAGCTAACTACGGCACCTATATTGTCATTGCCTGAAGGGAATGATGATTTTGTGATTTATTGTGACGCATCAAAGCAAGGTCTCGGTTGTGTATTAATGCAACGAACGAAGGTGATTGCTTATGCGTCTAGACAATTGAAGATTCACGAACAAAATTATACAACGCATGATTTGGAATTAGGCGCGGTTGTTTTTGCATTAAAGACTTGGAGGCACTACTTATATGGGGTCAAAAGTATTATATATACCGACCACAAAAGTCTTCAACACATATTTAATCAGAAACAACTGAATATGAGGCAGCGTAGGTGGATTGAATTATTGAATGATTACGACTTTGAGATTCGTTACCACTCGGGGAAGGCAAATGTGGTAGCCGATGCCTTGAGCAGGAAGGACAGAGAACCCATTCGAGTAAAATCTATGAATATAATGATTCATAATAACCTTACTACTCAAATAAAGGAGGCGCAACAAGGAGTTTTAAAAGAGGGAAATTTAAAGGATGAAATACCCAAAGGATCGGAGAAGCATCTTAATATTCGGGAAGACGGAACCCGGTATAGGGCTGAAAGGATTTGGGTACCAAAATTTGGAGATATGAGAGAAATGGTACTTAGAGAAGCTCATAAAACCAGATACTCAATACATCCTGGAACGGGGAAGATGTACAAGGATCTCAAGAAACATTTTTGGTGGCCGGGTATGAAAGCCGATGTTGCTAAATACGTAGGAGAATGTTTGACGTGTTCTAAGGTCAAAGCTGAGCATCAAAAACCATCAGGTCTACTTCAACAACCTGAAATCCCGGAATGGAAATGGGAAAACATTACCATGGATTTCATCACTAAATTGCCAAGGACTGCAAGTGGTTTTGATACTATTTGGGTAATAGTTGATCGTCTCACCAAATCAGCACACTTCCTGCCAATAAGAGAAGATGACAAGATGGAGAAGTTAGTACGACTGTATTTGAAGGAAGTCGTCTCCAGACATGGAATACCAATCTCTATTATCTCTGATAGGGATGGCAGATTTATTTCAAGATTCTGGCAGACATTACAGCAAGCATTAGGAACTCGTCTAGACATGAGTACCGCTTATCATCCACAAACTGATGGGCAGAGCGAAAGGACGATACAAACGCTTGAAGACATGCTACGAGCATGTGTTATTGATTTCGGAAACAGTTGGGATCGACATCTACCATTAGCAGAATTTTCCTACAACAACAGCAACCATTCAAGCATTGAGATGGCGCCGTTTGAAGCACTTTATGGTAGAAAGTGCAGGTCTCCGATTTGTTGGAGTGAAGTGGGGGATAGACAGATTACGGGTCCGGAGATTATACAAGAAACTACCGAGAACATCATCCAAATTCAACAACGGTTGAAAACCGCCCAAAGTCGACAAAAGAGCTACGCTGACATTAAAAGAAAAGATATAGAATTTGAAATTGGAGAGATGGTCATGCTTAAAGTTGCACCTTGGAAAGGCGTTGTTCGATTTGGTAAACGAGGGAAATTAAATCCAAGGTATATTGGACCATTCAAGATTATTGATCGTGTCGGACCAGTAGCTTACCGACATGAGTTACCTCAACAACTCGCGGCTGTACATAACACTTTCCACGTCTCGAATTTGAAGAAATGTTTTGCTAAAGAAGATCTCACTATTCCGTTAGATGAAATCCAAATCAACGAAAAACTCCAATTCATCGAAGAACCCGTCGAAATAATGGATCGTGAGGTTAAAAGACTTAAGCAAAACAAGATACCAATTGTTAAGGTTCGATGGAATGCTCGTAGAGGACCTGAGTTCACCTGGGAGCGTGAAGATCAGATGAAGAAGAAATACCCGCATCTATTTCCAGAAGATTCGTCAACACCTTCAACAGCTTAAAATTTCGGGACAAAATTTATTTAACGGGTAGGTACTGTAGTGACCCGAACTTTTCCATGTTTATATATATTAATTGAGATTGATATTTACATGATTAAATGTTTCCAACATGTTAAGAAATCAAACTTGTTAAGACTTGATTAATTGAAATATGTTTCATATAGACAATTGACCACCCAAGTTGACCGGTGATTCACGAACGTTAAAACTTGTAAAAACTATATGATGACATATATATGGATATATATATAGTTAACATGATACTATGATAAGTAAACATATCATTAAGTATATTAACAATGAACTACATATGTAAAAACAAGACTACTAACTTAATGATTTTTAAACGAGACATATATGTAACGATTATCGTTGTAAAGACATTTAATGTATATATATCATATTAAGAGATATTCATACATGATAATATCATGATAATATAATAATTTAAAATCTCATTTGATATTATAAACATTGGGTTAACAACATTTAACAAGATCGTTAACCTAAAGGTTTAAAAACAACACTTACATGTAACGACTAACGATGACTTAACGACTCAGTTAAAATGTATATACATGTAGTGTTTTAATATGTATTTATACACTTTTGAAAGACTTCAATACACTTATCAAAATACTTCTACTTAACAAAAATGCTTACAATTACATCCTCGTTCAGTTTCATCAACAATTCTACTCGTATGCACCCGTATTCGTACTCGTACAATACACAGCTTTTAGATGTATGTACTATTGGTATATACACTCCAATGATCAGCTCTTAGCAGCCCATGTGAGTCACCTAACACATGTGGAAACCATCATTTGGCAACTAGCATGAAATATCTCATAAAATTACAAAAATATGAGTAATCATTCATGACTTATTTACATGAAAACAAAATTACATATCCTTTATATCTAATCCATACACCAACGACCAAAAACACCTACAAACACTTTCATTCTTCAATTTTCTTCATCTAATTGATCTCTCTCAAGTTCTATCTTCAAGTTCTAAGTGTTCTTCATATATTCTACAAGTTCTAGTTACATAAAATCAAGAATACTTTCAAGTTTGCTAGCTCACTTCCAATCTTGTAAGGTGATCATCCAACCTCAAGAAATCTTTGTTTCTTACAGTAGGTTATCATTCTAATACAAGGTAATAATCATATTCAAACTTTGGTTCAATTTCTATAACTATAACAATCTTATTTCAAGTGATGATCTTACTTGAACTTGTTTTCGTGTCATGATTCTGCTTCAAGAACTTCGAGCCATCCAAGGATCCGTTGAAGCTAGATCCATTTTTCTCTTTTCCAGTAGGTTTATCCAAGGAAATTAAGGTAGTAATGATGTTCATAACATCATTCGATTCATACGTATAAAGCTATCTTATTCGAAGGTTTAAACTTGTAATCACTAGAACATAGTTTAGTTAATTCTAAACTTGTTCGCAAACAAAAGTTAATCCTTCTAACTTGACTTTTAAAATCAACTAAACACATGTTCTATATCTATATGATATGCTAACTTAATGATTTAAAACCTGAAAACACGAAAAACACCGTAAAACCGGATTTACGCCGTCGTAGTAACACCGCGGGCTGTTTTGGGTTAGTTAATTAAAAACTATGATAAGCTTTGATTTAAAAGTTGTTATTCTGAGAAAATGAGTTTTATTATGAACATGAAACTATATCCAAAAATTATGGTTAAACTCAAAGTGGAAGTATGTTTTCTAAAATGGTCATCTAGACGTCGTTCTTTCGACTGAAATGACTACTTTTACAAAAACGACTTGTAACTTATTTTTCCGACTATAAACCTATACTTTTTCTGTTTAGATTCATAAAATAGAGTTCAATATGAAACCATAGCAATTTTATTCACTCAAAACGGATTTAAAATGAAGAAGTTATGGGTAAAACAAGATTGGTTAATTTTTCTCATTTTAGCTACGTGAAAATTGGTAACAAATCTATTCCAACCATAACTTAATCAACTTGTATTGTATATTATGTAATCTTGAGATACCATAGACACGTATACAATGTTTCGACCTATCATGTCGACACATCTATATATATTCCGGAACAACCATAGACACTCTATATGTGAATGTTGGAGTTAGCTATACAGGGTTGAGGTTGATTCCAAAATATATATAGTTTGAGTTGTGATCAATACTGAGATACGTATACACTGGGTCGTGGATTGATTCAAGATAATATTTATCGATTTATTTCTGTACATCTAACTGTGGACAACTAGTTGTAGGTTACTAACGAGGACAGCTGACTTAATAAACTTAAAACATCAAAATATATTAAAAGTGTTGTAAATATATTTTGAACATACTTTGATATATATGTATATATTGTTATAGGTTCGTGAATCAACCAGTGGCCAAGTCTTACTTCCCGACGAAGTAAAAATCTGTGAAAGTGAGTTATAGTCCCACTTTTAAAATCTAATATTTTTGGGATGAGAATACATGCAGGTTTTATAAATGATTTACAAAATAGACACAAGTACGTGAAACTACATTCTATGGTTGAATTATCGAAATCGAATATGCCCCTTTTTATTAAGTCTGGTAATCTAAGAATTAGGGAACAGACACCCTAATTGACGCGAATCCTAAAGATAGATCTATTGGGCCTAACAAACCCCATCCAAAGTACCGGATGCTTTAGTACTTCGAAATTTATATCATATCCGAAGGGTGTCCCGGAATGATGGGGATATTCTTATATATATGCATCTTGTTAATGTCGGTTACCAGGTGTTCACCATATGAATGATTTTTATCTCTATGTATGGGATGTGTATTGAAATATGAAATCTTGTGGTCTATTGTTACGATTTGATACATATAGGTTAAACCTATAACTCACCAACATTTTTGTTGACGTTTTAAGCATGTTTATTCTCAGGTGATTATTAAGAGCTTCCGCTGTCGCATACTTAAATAAGGACGAGATTTGGAGTCCATGCTTGTATGATATTGTGTAAAAACTGCATTCAAGAAACTTATTTTGTTGTAACATATTTGTATTGTAAACCATTATGTAATGGTCGTGTGTAAACAGGATATTTTAGATTATCATTATTTGATAATCTACGTAAAGCTTTTTAAACCTTTATTGATGAAATAAAGGTTATGGTTTGTTTTAAAATGAATGCAGTCTTTCAAAAACGTCTCATATAGAGGTCAAAACCTCGCAACGAAATCAATTAATATGGAACGTTTTTAATCAATAAGAACGGGACATTTCAAATACCTGTAACTTCTGATGAAGCTATTCCTACTCCACAAGAACCACAACCTGATCAAGATAAGGAAAAAGAACCGGTAGTTGAGAAGGTTAATGAAGATAACACAGTTAAGGCTAAACCTTATGTTAAACCATACCAACCACCACTTCCTTACCCGAGTAAAATGAAAAAAGAGAAACTTGAAGCCGAGCAATCCAAATTCTTGGATATGTTTAAACAGATAAATGTAAATCTTCCTTTCATTGATGTGATTTCAGGAATGCCTAGATATGCTAAATTCTTGAAAGATCTAATCTCGAATAGAAAGAAAATGGAAGAACTCTCGACTGTTACTATGAACGCTAATTGTTCAGCAGTGCTGTTGAATAAGATACCAGAAAAATTATCTGATCCAGGAAGTTTCACAATTCCATGTTTTCTGGGTAGTCTTAGTTCAATAGAAGCATTGGCAGACTTAGGTGCTAGTATAAATCTAATGCCGTATTCACTATACGCTAAACTAGACCTTGGAGAATTGAAACTAACAAGAATAAGCATACAACTAGCCGATTGATCAATAAAATATCCTAGAGGGATAATGGAGAACATGCTAGTTAAAGTTGGTACTTTAGTATTTCCAGTAGATTTTGTTGTTCTGGACATGGAAGAATATTCTCAAGCTCCTCTCATATTAGGAAGACCATTCTTAAACACGGCTAAAGCAATGATAGACGTGTTCGGTAAGAAATTGACCCTAAGTATAAAGGACGAGAGTGTTACCTTTTCAGTTGATAGAGCAATGCAGCAACCGCAATCTGCAGATGATACATGTTATTATATTCAAACTATAGATTCACATGCAGAATTGTTAGAAGAATTTCCAGAATTACAAGGAACAGGAGAATGTTCTTTAGGAGAAGGTAATGAACCAATTGATGAAGCTGAAATGTTAGCTACACTTATAGCTAATGGATATGAACCAACAATAGAAAAAATTCAAATGCTAAAAGAAGAAGACAGATATCGATACAAATCATCGATAGAAGAACCTTCGAAATTAGAGTTAAAGCCACTTCCAAACCATTTGGAATACGCTTATTTACATGGTGAATCTGAATTACCTGTAATAATATCGTCTTCTCTTACTGAAAATGAGAAATCACAACTCATTTCTGTGTTGAAAGCTCATAAACCAGCCATTGCATGGAAGATTCATGATATTAAAGGAATAAGTCCTTCGTATTGCACACATAAAATCCTTATGGAAGAAGGTCATAAAACGTATGTGCAACGCCAACGAAGACTAAATCCGAATATGCAAGATGTAGTTAAAAAAGAAATTATTAAACTGCTAGACGCAGGTCTAATTTATCCAATTTCTGATAGTCCATGGGTAAGCCCAGTTCAATGCGTGCCTAAGAAGGGTGGCATGACTGTCATTACAAATGAAACAAATGAGCTTATTCCTACTAGAACTGTAACAGGATGCCATGTATGTATTGATTATAGAAAATTAAATGACGTCACCAGAAAAGATCACTTTCCCTTACCTTTCATTGATCAAATGTTGGAAAGATTAGCCGGAAATAGTTACTATTGTTTTCTAGATGGATTTTCCGGATATTTTCAAATTCCAATAGCACCCGAAGATCAAGAGAAAACCACATTCACGTGCCCTTATGGTACTTTTGCTTACAAACGCATGCCATTTGGACTTTGCAACGCCCCTGCAACCTTTCAAAGGTGCATGATGGCGATTTTTCACGACATGATAGAAGAATGCATGGAAGTTTTCATGGATGACTTTTCAGTCTTCGGTGATACATTTGAATCATGTCTAGTTAATCTGGAACGAATGCTTATTAGATGCGAACAATCAAATCTAGTACTTAATTGGGAGAAATGCCATTTCATGGTTAAAGAAGGCATCGTTCTTGGACATAAAATTTCAAAAGAAGGAATTGAAGTGGATAGAGCTAAAGTAGATGTAATTGCTAAACTTCCACATCTCACCAATGTTAGAGGAGTTAGGAGTTTTCTAGGGCATGCCGGTTTTTACCGACGTTTCATAAAAGATTTTTCTAAAATTGCCACTCCTATGAATAAACTCCTAGAAAAGGATGCTCCATTCATCTTTTCAGATGAATGTATCAAATCTTTTAATATTATTAAAGAGAAACTCACTAATGCGCCGATCATGATAACACCAAATTGGAATCTACCGTTTGAACTAATGTGTGATGCAAGTGATTTTGCAATGGGAGCCGTTTTAGGACAAAGGATTGAAAAACGATTTCAACCTATATATTATGCTAGTAAGACGTTACAAGGAGCACAAACAAACTATAGAACTACTGAAAAAGAACTCCTTGCTATTGTCTTTGCTTTTGACAAATTTCGTTCATATCTCGTTCTAGCAAAAACGGTGGTCTATACCGACC
Source organism: Rutidosis leptorrhynchoides (assembly GCF_046630445.1). Classification (NCBI taxonomy): domain Eukaryota; kingdom Viridiplantae; phylum Streptophyta; class Magnoliopsida; order Asterales; family Asteraceae; genus Rutidosis; species Rutidosis leptorrhynchoides. The sequence goes on from NC_092333.1 coordinate 176,654,369, forward strand.
ATTCTGCTCTTAGATACCTATTTTCAAAACAAGATGCCAAACCAAGATTAATCCGTTGGATCTTACTCTTACAAGAGTTTGATATTGAAATCCGAGGTAAAAGAGGAGCAGAAAATCTCGCCGCTGATCATCTTTCTCGTCTTGAAAATCCCGAATTAGAAGTTCTAAATGAATCGGCCATACAAGACAACTTTCCTGATGAATATCTATTGAAGATAGATTATAATGAAATACCATGGTTTGCAGACTATGCAAATTATTTAGTATGTGGATTCCTTGAAAAAGGATTATCGTACCAAAAACGAAAGAAATTCTTCAGTGATATAAAACACTATTTTTGGGAAGATCCACATCTGTTTAAAAGTTGTCCAGATGGAATAATACGCCGATGTGTATTCGGAGATGAAGCTAGTAAAATTTTAAACCATTGTCACACAGGACCAACAGGAGGGCATTATGGGCCTCAACTAACAGCAAGAAAAGTTTATGAAGCTGGATTCTATTGGCCTACAATTTACAAAGACGCACACCTTCTTTGCAAATCCTGTGATGCTTGTCAAAGGGCCGGAAAAATAAGTCAACGTGATGAAATGCCACAAAATGTCATACAAGTATGTGAAGTATTTGACATTTGGGGTATTGACTTTATGGGTCCATTTCCAAAATCTCATAATAATCTCTACATTCTCGTTGCCATTGATTATGTATCTAAATGGGCGGAAGCACAGGCTCTCCCAACTAACGATGCACGAGTTGTAGTCAACTTTTTAAAACGTCTTTTTGCAAGGTTCGGAACACTGAAAGCTTTAATAAGTGATCGGGGTACTCATTTTTGTAATAATCAACTTGAGAAAGTCCTCAAAAGATATGGAGTAACTCATAAAATCTCAACCGCTTATCATCCACAAACAAGTGGACAAGTTGAAAATACCAACCGAGCTTTAAAACGTATTCTAGAGAAAACCGTAGGATCAAATCCGAAGGAATGGTCCATGAAATTGGAGGATGCACTCTGGGCTTTTAGAACAGCCTACAAAACTCCAATTGGAACCACACCTTTTAGACTCGTTTACGAAAAAGCATGTCATCTTCCAGTAGAAATTGAACACAAAGCATTTTAGGCTTTGAAGACATGTAATCTTGATTTGCATGAAGCCGGACGTCTACGGTTAAGTCAACTAAACGAATTAGAAGAATTAAGACATGAAGCATATGAAAATTCGTTAATCTATAAGGAAAGAACGAAGAAATGGCATGATAAAAGAATCAGAAGTTCAACAGAATTTAAGGAAGGAGACAGAGTTCTTCTTTTCAATTCACGATTCAAGCTATTTCCTGGAAAATTGAAATCAAGATGGTCTGGACCATTCATAGTCAAAAGAGTTTTCCCATACGGAACGATAGAATTAATAAATTCAAATGGGATTGAATTTAAAGTTAATGGTCACAGAGTTAAACACTACATAGATAGTCCAATGGAATTCGACAATGAAGTTAATCACAATTTCGATACCACAGCTAACTAAGTGTGGGGAGAATCAAGTCTTTAAAGGATAATATGTATTTCTGTTAGAGTTAGATTGTCTGTTTTCGTGTAGTTCTCGAAAATGGAACTCGAATTGTCTTTCCCTAGCAGACCCTAAAGAACTAGTCTTCTCCCCCCATTCTGAATTTTTATTTTTTTAGGTTTTTACGAAATGAAGACTGCCTGTGAACTAAACCATGGTCTAATGCTACACGCTTTGATCACTAAACGTAATAATGACACACTACCGAGTGAAATAGTATCAGTAATCAGAGAAAGATTGGACGGAGTAAGAAAAGAATCCAGATGCGAAGATAATAAGTTACAATTTGGTAAAGGAAAATCAAATTCCGCAGCGAAAAGAAGAGCACGACACCTAGAAAGATGTCACAAATGCGGAAAATGGTCACATGGAGGTAAATGTTCAAATAATCAAACCTATTCAAATACCAAATTTGTTACTTTATGCAGAGACGGACCGTTCATATGTTTAGAAAAAAAAAACACTGAATGCTCGAGGTTACGCCTATGTAGCCATGGAAAACCAATTAAACCGACTATCTTATGAATGGGATAGATCATATAACTAAGAATACTATCTCACAGGTAAGTCTGTACAGTTTTTATTTTTATTTTTATTTTTAACCTTTTGATAATAAACGCTAATTTGTTCGCTATAAAGTATTAAATTTGTATTAAATAAAATTAGGTTTGGCGACCGAAATTATTGATATCATTCAAAAATTTATTATATCACTGCGAAATTTAACGTTTATTCTTAAGGTATAAATATCTTTAATCAATCAACACAAAATATTTCAAAAATTCATCATGAGTTAAATTAGGTCATGGAACAGAAATTACTTTACCGAAAAGAGGGGCGTATATTTTTGATAATATTTGATTGATTAAAGTGGGATAAAAGCCAAAAAGATTTTTAATTTTATTTTTACTATGTTTTTAAAATTAATATATAAATCTTAAATTAATATTGTAAACTTTGTAAAAATAATATATTTAAAATTGTAAATATTTGAAAAATTAATATAAGTTTGGTGTAATTTTATAATTTGAATTTTTAAATTAAGTTTGGTGTGAATTTTTAATTTTTAAAATATGAATTTTTAATCTTATGCATTTCAAATTTTAAGTTTGGTGTGAATTTTTAATATTAATTTTGAATTTTATGTATTTTTTTAAGTTTGGTGTGAATTTAAAAATAAAAATTTACTTTATCTCATTAAGCTAAAAATATGATTTTTAAAATTCGTCGTAAGTTGAAGACTAGGTCTTTGAACCGAAATTGCTTTACCCGAGGGAGGGACGAGAACTTTTATTATCATTATTTTTAATCTTATTGAATTAAAGTATGCCAAAAACATTAAAAAAAACCCAAAAATCTTTACTTTTAAAAAACCGCACTTTGATTTGACAAATTTTAAAATTTTGTCTAGGGGCAGACTAGGACAACGATCCGAAACGCCCTCGCTCCTAAAGGAAAACAAAATTTTTAAAATTTAATTAATTATAAGTTTTATAAAGTATATGGTTTAAAAAAAAAAAAAAAAAACTGAAAGTACTGTAGCCGGCACCCCATGCGATCGCATGGGGTTTGCACTTGGAACCCATGCGATCGCATGGGGACCAAATGCAGGCCTGATACATACAGCCTATCTGTTCTGCCTCACACCAACACACACACAAAACATACGAAAATACTCCCAAATCACCTCTAAAATTCGCCATTTTTCACCGTAATTCGTTATTTTTCTTGCTCTAATCTTGCCTAGATTCTCATTCTTCAGCAAATTGGTAAAAATTACACCCCTAAACTCTATAAATTCCTAGTTTTTGTGATAATTACCAATTTTTTACCTAATGCAATTTTGTTAATTTCTAGTGTAATTAGTGTTAAATTGTTAGTATTTTATGCATGTATAACCTAGATTGATGCTATTTAACATGATTTGAAGCCAAAAACTTCAAAATTTTTAGAAATCTAGGGTTTGTGTTCTTGAGCAATTTGGGGCTTTTTGATATAAACAGGTTATGGCCGATTTTTGTCATGAATTATTGCTAAATTGAATAGTGTAACATGTTTAGATAGTTAAATGATCCAAACATTGAACCTAAACATGATTTTTGGAGATTAAAGTAGACTTTTTAAGTCCAAAATTCATGAACTTGATTAATTTGATGTAATTGCCATTTGAGACTTGTTTAATTATTAGTAATGACTATTTTGACATGTTATTTGAGTTAAATGCTTATGAACTTGGTATACATTTTCATATGTGCTTATTTGAAAAGTGTAGAATTGTGAAAAATTGTGAAAATGTGTATAAGTTTAATTTCGATTTAACATGTTATAGTGATTGTTTTAAGTCGTTATTTTGCTAACACTAATGCATATTTGGATGCACAAATTTTGTGTTTAATGTGTTTTGCAGAAAGCCGATACTGGAGGTTCAGGAGCATCATCATCTAGACAACCAACACCAGCACCAGCACCAGAACCAGAACCAGAAATGCAACACGAACAAGAACCACAACAGGAACAACAACAACAGCCTGATCAGCACATACCTTATTATGATCCGGTACAGTTTGTTGATGAATTCATAGTATTCCCAATGAGGCCGCCAGTAGAATTTCCAACGATTCCTGAGCACACTCTGCATCCTAATCTGAGATTTGATAGGAGATGGAGAGATTACGAGACATATCAAAGGAACAAATTCAAATTGGTAACAAAAAATGTAGAGGTGCCAAGGGTAATCGATTGGGCCCCTTTGGAAACGGTCCATCTAGCTGACCGTGTTAGACAGCTTTTAGTTCAAAGGTATGGCAGTTCTTCTTTTACAGATTGGGAACGTCTTTTCACCATTCGTAGACCTGTATATAAGGAATGGTGTGTTGAGTTGATGAGTACTGTATCACTTGATACAAATATAGTTAGAATAGATGATAGAAGATTTCTTAGGTTTATCCTTGGCGGTAGGATGTACAGAATGTCCATGCTGGACATGGCCAGGGCCTTACAGATATATACTCCTAGTGAGTTGCTATTACCCGATTGTACAAATTTGATTCATTATGGTGAAAGGGTAGATAGTAACTTTGACGCTGACGACATTTGGAGGCGTATGTCACATTTTGATGTTTTTATATGAGCAGGGGGACACTCCTATACACATATTGACAGAGCCGAGCTTCGTATTATTCATAGATTTTTGGCTAACTCGATTACACAGAGAGGTCATAATAAAGAAAAAAATTACCTTACATGATTTATTCTACCTAAAGTGTATTCGGGATCCTAGAAGCTTTGTCAATATCCCTTACTGTGTTGCTTTTTATTTATCTAAAATGGTAGAGGGAATGCAGGACGGGAGTATAATAGGAGGAGGTATTTTTGTTACTCTCATTGGAGAGTATTTAGGTGTTGATAGGAACCAAGGGGGTCCATTACAGCTTTGTAGAGAACAGGTTGAGCCCTTAGGATTGAAAGTTTATGTGGGTGCTAAGGTATTAAAAAATAGACGTAACCAGGCAGTACCCTATGAGGGATCTCATCCTCAGGTAGAGAGAGGCTCAGACGAGGAAATGGAGGAGGCGGAAGACATTAGGGATGTCTTTCGAGATGCTATTCTTGACGTCCACGTTCGTATAGATGAGGAAGCAATGACGAACGCGGCCAGACATAGTATGTATGAGCAGTGGAACTCCGAGCAAGTATACGAGGATTATAGGCGACGCCAACACGATAGCTGGTTAGTTCATCAGCACCAAATCATGAGCCAGCTATCATATCAGGTACCAAATAACTATGTACCTACTCGACCTGCTCATTTTCCGCCACATAGCCCCGATATCCAACCACCCTTTAACCGGTATGACTATAACCAAGTCTATCAAAACACCTATAACCAACAATGGAACCCACCTGACGAGATGAACTGGAACCCATATCCAGACTGATTTAGTTCCATTTGGTTATTTATATGATTTTTATGTTTTTATCTTTTTACTTATTCATGTTTAAACTTATGTTATTGAATATACTTATGTAATCTTTATCATTTTTATTATTATTGTGTACTAATATTTCACATTTAGGATTTGAAAGTGGGATATTAAGTCTCATTTCAAATTGCCATGCATGTTTATATTTGTATGTATGTATATTGTAAATTGTACAAAACAGGGTAAAACAGCGCATTTTCAAAGACTGACATTAAGTTCAGCAAAAGCTACTAATTTTGACGACAAGATGACAAATAAATGTGATGTAACAACAGACGAAATGAACAAATGATATGCACCATTTATCATTCAGCAACCAAACGCCAATATGTTTGGAAACTTTGGTAAAATTTAATCATTTTTACGCTAATCACCCTCAATAATTTATATTGTTACTGATTTCTTGCAAATGAGGGCATTGCAAGATCTTAAGTGTGGGAAGGGGTTAAATTCTTTCGGATTTTTAAAATTTTTATCTTAAACACTTGGTTATCATTAAAAATACTAGTAACGTAGTAGTTGTATTAGAATCTAGTGCTCTCTGATAATAAAGAACAGCCCTAGTCTTATATACTGACTACCCAATTCTAGTAAAAATTTTCAAAATTTTCAATTAAATGAACTCAAAATCATGTTTATACATATTTATGAACGATAAAACTAGGTGTTAACACCAAAATTATTGTTACCTCAGAAAGGACATAAATTGAGAAACAAACCAAAATGTTAAAATTCATTTAAAATGGAATAGAGGATAATAAAAAGGAAAATAAAAGCCAAGTGTGGGAAAAATTACCAAGTTATCTTAAACATATGTCACATATTTCTGTAACAAATAACTGAAAATACTTTTGCTTTGGACTAAACTAAACTATTTTACCCAATGAAAGAAAAGAAGAGATGGATCTACACGATGAATCAATTCCATCATTAAAAGGAAGTAAAGTCTTCCGAAAAAGAAACGCGCTTCTTGATTTAGGTCATGAAGTTGTCGTCCAGACCAGCTGTAGGTTGACGAAAAACCTAGAAAAGTCATCACTAAAATCAGCAGGAAATCCACGAACCTCAGCATTAAACAGGGTCGCCAAGTGGTCAGATTTATCCTAACCATGAGAAGGATTTATCTCGTACAATGGGGGGGCACCATGCAAATTAGTTGGATAAGACTAATGAATCAGATCCCCAGAAAGGATAATCTCCTTAAAGATTAAAAATCAGCTTTTAAGACTGATATTACTAAATTCTAGAGATTGACCTTAAAGATTGAGAATTCAAACTCATGGAATTCAATGATATCTAAACTCGAGCTTGAACGAGAAAATATTTTGATAAAATTATAAACCGATTTGTTTTCTGAAAACCCATTTTCAATGCGTTCATTACCATTGAACGTAAAATCCTAGGAATTCACCTGGAATTCATTAGGTCATCTGAACCAAATCGGGTGTCAACCGTAAGAACGGTGGTTGCATAGCATGGTTAAAGACAGGACCTTGTGCCAGACCGACAAATTATAAGGGTGAGCTTTACTATTGCTCCTACAAAGGATAGTAATTGCGTCCAACACGTTATAGACCATAATTAAAAGCATGTCAGGGAACATTGCCTTAACAGTTGCTTGTTCAACGCTTTCCTTTACAACCGGACGGTAGTTTACCGAAAGGTAATATATGGGACAAGTAAACTGGACGTGTTGCTTTCCTAATACAAGTTTAGCAAGTGGGTGACACAAAACCGCAAGTTTTGAGCTAAAATTTTCAAATCTGAAACCCACCAAGCCCACAAAAATATTTTGCAAACACCGGTGAAGGGTTATTCCAGAAAACTTATCTAGGGTAAAAACTAGATTTAATTTTTAAAAGATCAACTGTTTTCATAAAGATCCAATTTCCTTAATGGATCTAAATTTTATAGTCATGTGGGACTGTAAACCACATCGTTACTACCATTGTTTATACCGCCGTAAAGAAATCACTGATGTACAAAGTGTGAAGAATAAAGAAGTGATTCTAGTATTTCAAGACAATATTGCTTGAGGACAAGTAACGCTCAAGTGTGAGAATATTTGATAATGCTAAAAACGAACATATATTTCATAGCATTATTCCTCAAGAAAGACAAGCTTTTAGTTGCAACTGTTGTATTTACAAGTGATATTCGTTTAAATAATAAAAGGTGAAGACAAAAGAGAGATTCGACGAATTGAAGACGCAAATGACCAAAAAGCTCAAAAGTACAAAATACAATCAATGAGGTTCCAATTATTGATAAGAAACGTCTCAAAATTACAAGAGTACAAGATTCAAAACGCAAAGTACAAGATATTAAATTGTACGCAAGGACGTTCAAAAATCCGAAACTGGGACCAGAGTCAACTCTCAACGCTCGACGCAACAGACTAAAAATTACAAGTTAACTATGCACATAAATAAAATATAATATTTAAATAATTCTTATAATTATTTATATATTATATTATTATTTATAAACGTCGGCAAGAAAGAAAACAAAGATATGTGACTTCTCCCAGCTGGCCATGCGATCGCATGGCCTGGAGGCACAAAAGCCATGCGATCGCATGGCTCTGAAATCCAGCCCAGGTCCTATAAATTCAACGCGTTTTGGCCAAAATAAACACATCTTTTTCTTCTTCACTCAACGTAATATTTATATTTATATTTATATTTTAATTTTAATTTTAATTTTAAATCCTAATAATAAGGGTATGTTAGCGAATGTTGTAAGGGTGTAAGTCGAAATTCTGTCCGTGTAACGCTACGCTATTTTTAATCATTGTAAGTTATGTTCAACCTTTTTAATTTAATGTCTCATAGCTAAGTTATTATTATGCTTATTTAATCCGAAGTAATCATGATGTTGGGCTAAAAATATTAAAATTGGGTAATTGGGCTTTGTACCATAATTGGGGTTTGGACAAAAGAACGACACTTGTGGAAATTAGACTATGGGCTATTAATGGGCTTTATATTTGTTTAACTAAATGATAGTTTGTTAATGTTAATATAAAGATTTACAATTGGGCATCCCTATAAATAACCATATACACTCAATCGGACACGATGAGTGGGATATTTATATGTACGAATAATCGTTCATTTAGCCGGACACGGGAATGGATTAATAGCCACTAGAATTATTAAAACAGGGGTGAAATTATGTACAAGGACACTTGGCATAATTGTTAACAAAGTATTAAAACCTTGAGTTACACTCAGTCGACATCCTGGTGTAATTATTAAACAAAGTAATAAAACCTTGTTACAGTTTAAGTCCCCAATTAGTTGGAATATTTAACTTCAGGTATAAGGATAATTTGACGAGGACACTCGCACTTTGTATTTATGACTGATGGACTGTTATGGACAAAAACCAGACGGACATATTAAATAATCCAGAACACAGGACAATTAACCCATGGGCATAAAACTAAAATCAACACGTCAAACATCATGATTACGGAAGTTTAAATAAGCATAATTCTTTTATTTCATATTTAATTTCCTTTATTTCATATTTAATTGCACTTCTAATTATAGCACTTTTATTTATTGTTATTGTATTTAATTGCACTTTTAATTATCGTACTTTTTAATTATCGCAAGTTTATTTTATCGCACTTTTATTATTCGTAATTTCATTATCGTTATTTACTTTAAGCTTTAAATTAAGTCTTTTATTTAATATTTTACATTTGGTTTTAACTGCGACTGAAGAATTAAAATCGACAAACCAGTCATTAAACGGTAAAAACCCCCCTTTATAATAATAATATTACTTATATATACATTTGTATTTTTATAAAAGTAAACTAATATAGCGTTAAGCTTTGTTTAAAGATTTTCCCTGTGGAACGAACCAGACTTACTAAAAACTACACTACTGTACGATTAGGTACACTGCCTATAAGTGTTGTCGTAAGGTTTAAGTATATCCATTCTCTAAATAAATAAATATCTTGTGTAAAATTGTATCGTATTTAATAGTATTTCCCTGCTAAAATTTAAGCTATTTTATATACACCTAGCATAACATCAGTAATCCCTTATGTAACAGATGCCACAAACATCACACTGGTTTTTGCAATGTGGTGTGCAACAAATGTAATCGAAGGGGTCATCTTGCTGAAGATTGTTTGGTTCCGGTTACAAATATAAATGGTACCAAGACTCCTGCCACCAATGCAAATAAAACTGCCCTGGCTACTGTTACTTGTTAAAGGTGTGGGAAACAGGGTCATATTAAGAGACAGTGCCTGAATCCAGAGAAGAATAAAAGACCTGCATGGGGAAAAGCATTTGTTATTAATGCTAGAGAGGCATGTGAAGACCCGGAGCTTGTTACGGGTACGTTTACCATTAATGACTTATCAGCATCTATTATATTTGATACTGGTGCTGATAGAAGTTACATGTGTAGAGACTTTTACGCTAAATTGAATTGTTCATCATTACCTCTAGATGCTAAGTACATGATTGAGTTAGCTAATGGTAAACTAATTAAAGCCGATAAAATTTGCCTTGATTGTAAAATAAAGTTAGACGGAGAAACATTTAAAATTGATTTGATACCCGTAGAATTAGGAAGTTATGATGTAATAGTCAGCATGGACTGGATGTCCAAAATAGGAGCTGAGGTTGTGTGTGCCAAGAAGGCAATTCACATTCCTCGTAAGGATAAAATGGCAGTAATGATATATGGAGAGAAGGGTAACTCAAAGCTAAAACTCATTAGCTACTTGAAAGTCCAAAAGTGCTTGAAGAAAGGGTGCTATGCTATCCTAGCACATGTTAATAAAGTCAAAACGAAGGAAAAAGAGAAGAGCATCAACGACGTGCCTGTGGCAAGAGATTTTCTTGAAGTCTTTCCGGAAGAGTTGCCGGGATTACCTCTATTTAGATATGTAGAATTTCAAATAGATCTAGTACCAGGAGCTGCACCAGTGGCTCGTGCTCCATACAGACTTGCACTGTCTGAGATGAAAGAGTTACAAAGCCAGTTACAAGAATTACTGGACCGTGGATCCATTCGACCGAGTACTTCACCGTGGGGAGCTCCAATTTTATTCGTCAAGAAGAAAGATGGATCCTTCCGAATGTGTATATATTATCGCGAATTAAACAAGTTAACTATCAAGAATCGATACCCATTACCGAGAATTGATGACTTGCTTGATCAGCTGCAAGGATCACGTGTTTACTCCAAAATCGATCTAAGATCGGGATATCATCAGTTGCGTGTCAAAGAAGAAGATATTCCGAAAACTGCATTTCGGACACGCTACGGTCATTATGAATTTTTAGTCATGCCATTCAGGCTGACAAACGCACCAGCTGTATTCATGGACCTCATGAATCGGGTATGCAGTCCGTATTTGGATAAGTTTGTTATCGTCTTTATTGATGATATTCTTATTTATTCCAAAAATGAATAAGAACATGAGCAACATTTAAGGTTGGTGCTGGAACTGTTGAAGAAAGAACAGTTATACGCAAAGTTTTCTAAGTGCGCCTTTTGGTTAAAGGAAGTACAATTCCTTGGTCACATCGTGAGCAGTCAAGGAATTCAGGTCGATCCTGCGAAGGTTGAATCCATTAAAAAATGGGAAACCCCAAAGACGCCGACGTAAATACGCCAATTTTTGGGTCTTGCTAGCTATTACAGAAAGTTTATTCAATATTTTTCCCGAATAGCCAAACCATTGACAGCATTAACACATAAAGGGAAGAAGTACGAATGGACTTCTGAGCAGGAAGCCGCATTTCAATTATTGAAGAAGAAGTTGACTACATCGCCTCTTCTATCGTTACCTGAAGGAAACGATGATTTTGTAATTTATTGTGACGCTTCGCGACAAGGTTTTGGTTGTGTCCTCATGCAATGAAAGAAGGTTATTGCATATGCATCCCGACAACTGAAGATTCATGAATAAAATTATACGACTCATGATCTAGAATTGGGAGCAGTGGTGTTTGCATTAAAGATTTGGAGACACTACTTGTACGGGGTTAAATGTACTGTGTATACCGACCATAAAAGCCTTCAACATATCTTCAACCAAAAACAACTGAACATGAGGCAACGTAGGTGGGTCGAGCTAATAAATGACTATGATTGTGAAATTTTCTATCATCCCGGGAAAGCAAATGTAGTAGCAGACGCTTTAAGCAGGAAGGAAAGAGAGTCGATTCGAGTACGGGAAATGAATATGAAGATTCATACAAACCTGACTACACAAATAAGGGAGGCTCAACGAGGAGCTCTTACTGAAGAAAACTTTGGAAATGAGATGCTCAGGGGTTTAGTCAAGCAACTTGAGATACGAGAAGACGGAACCCGGTATTTTAATGGACATATTTGGGTACTAAAGTTTAAAGGGTTAAGAAAATTGTTTTTGGATGAGGCACATAAGACGAGATACTCGATACATCTCGGAGCTGGAAAGATATATTAAGATCTTAAGGCACACTTTTGGTGGCCAAATTTGAAAGCTGATATTGCAACATACATTGGAGAATGTTTGACTTGCTCCAAAGTCAAGGTGAAACATCAGAAACCATCAGGTTTGCTTCAACAACCAGAAATCCCAGAATGGAAATGGGAATGTATCACCATGGATTTCATCACGAAGCTACCAAAGACTGCATGGGGTTATGACACCATTTGGGTAATTGTCGATTGTCTCACCAAATCTGCACATTTCCTACCTATGAAGGAAATGGATAAGATGGAGAAATTGGTATGATTATACATGACGGAAGTTGTTTCAAGACATGGAGTACCTATTTCCATTATATCTGATCGCGACAGTAGGTTTACGTCAAGGTTTTGGCAATCACTACATGAAGCTCTAGGGACTCGTCCGGATATGAGCATGGCATATCATCCTCAGACCGATGGGCAAAGTGAAAGGACCATTCAGACTCTTGAAGACATGCTTAGAGAATGTGTGATCGATTTCGGAAACGGATGGGATAAATATTTACAATTGGCAGAATTCTCGTATAACAACAGTTATCATACGAGTATTAATGCCGCACCATTCGAAGCACTTTATGGAAGAAAGTGTAGATCCCCTATCTGTTGGAACGAAGTAGGTGACAGACAACTGACTGGTCCCGAGATCATACAGGAGACTACTGAAAAGATTGTGCAAATCAAGGAGAGATTGAAGACCGCCCAAAGTCGTCAAAAGAGCTATGCTGATGTTCGAAGGAAGCCGTTAGAATTTTAGGTTGATGACATGGTTATGTTAAAGGTGTCACCTTGGAAAGGTGTGATACGCTTTGGTAAGAGGGGTAAATTGAACCCAAGATACGTAGGACCATTCAAGATCATCGAACGTATTGGACCGGTGGCTTATCGACTTAAGCTACCACAAAAACTTGCTGGAGTACACAATACCTTTCACGTCTCGAACCTAAGGAAATGCCTTGAAAAAGAAGACCTTACTGTTCCTCTTGAAGAAATCCAAATCGACGACAAACTGCATTTTATAGAAGAGTCTGTCGAAATTATGGATCGTGAAGTCAAACGGCTCAAGCAAAGAAACATACCTATAGTTAGGGTTCATTGGAATGCTCGAAGAGGTCATGAGTTCACTTGGGAAAGAGAGGACCAGATGAAACAGAAATATCCACAGCTGTTTACAAACACCGCCCATTGAATAGGTATTACTTCAAATTTCGGGACGAAATTTCTTTAACGGGTAGGTACTGTCATGACCCGGATTTTTCCATGATTATATATTGAACAATATTAATATTTACATGATTAAATGTTTCCAACATATTAAGCAATCAAACTTTTTAAGACTTGATTAATTGAAATGAATTTTATGTAAACGTGTGACCACCCAACTTGTCCGATGATTTACGAACGTTATAACTTGTAAATAACATGATAATATATATATATATATATATATATATATATATATATATATATATATATATATATATATATATATATATATATATATTTAACACGATGAAATGATAATTAAGTATCTCATTAATTATATTAACAATGAACTATATACATAAAATGAGACTACTAACTTAAGGATTTCGAAACGATATATATACGTAACGATTATCGTTGTAATAATGTATTAATATTTATATATCGTATTAAGATATATTAACACACTATGTTAACATGATAATATAACAATTTAACATCCCATTGATTAATTTCATTTCACAAGGTCGTTAACTTAAAGGTTTCGAAACAACACTTACATGTAACGACTAACGATGATTTAACGACTAACTATGATAAACTTTGAGTTAAAAGTTGTTCTTCTGAGAAAATGATATTTCTTATGAACATGAAACTATATCCAAAAATCATGGTTAAACTCAAAGTGGAAGTATGTTTTTCAAAATGGTCATCAAGATGTCGTTTTTCGACGGAAATGACTACCTCTTTCAAATATGACTTGTAACCTGTCACTCTGACTATAAACCACTACTTTTTCAGTTTAGTTCTAAATACTACAGTTCATTATGAAACCATAGCAATTTGATTCACTTTAAACGGAGTTGTAATGAATATTTGGCGAGCAAAACAAAATCTGCTAAAATTAACGTTGTATGGACGAAATTTATATTGTAAAAACTATATTAACCATATCCTTGATAACTTTTTCTATATATATTTGGACATGTTATCATTAGTATAATAAAATATTATAATCTTAGTTAATTCCGAGATTGTATATATATATATATATATATATATATATATATATATATATATATAATAATCTTGGTACATTCCATGACAATAAGTATACAATACGTTTTGTTAAATCCTAAGGCAATAAGTATACAATACGTTTTGATAAATTCTAAGACAATACGTATACAATACGTCTCTGTGTTGATGCAAAGACAATACGTATACAATACGTCGTGGGGTAATTCTAAGATTATATATATATACCGATTATTGGACTGTTGGACATTTCGGACTATTTTGGACTACTAACAAAGGACTACTAACATAAAAATGTTAAAAAAATTAATATATAAGTATTCTATGAACTTGCTTTATTTTATTCACATGTCGCATTATTATCTGAATCATTATTATTGTTATAGGTTCGTGAATCCAAGGACGACGGCCATATTTTTAATAAGCTGAAAACTTATTATTAATATACTTTTACTACTGTGAGTATATAGTCCCATTTTTAAACTCTACAAATATTTTGGGATGAGAATACATGCATTTTATGTTTTACGCCATAGACACAAGTACTTAAAATATATTCTACGTTGAGTTGTACCACTTTGCATATCTTCCCTAATAGCTTGGTAACTAATATTTACATGTTGTAAGAACATGTATACGCGAATCCTATTGATAGATCTATCGGGTTTGACAACCCCAACCGGGCTAGTCACTCTAGTATCGTAAACGGTTGCATAGTACTTCGTTTTTACTACACTTGGTACAGTGTAGGGAGATTTCATAATAAAGGGAATATGCCACATTAATGGTTAAGTATGGTTACCGAAGCGCTATTGAAATATTTATAACTATGAAATCTTGTGGTCTATATTTATATCGATGCTAGCTTTAAACCTATATATCTCACCAAACTTTGTGTTGACTGTTTAAGCATGTTTATTCTCAGGTCCTTAAGAAAGTCTTCCGCTGTTGCATTATCTGAGCAAGCTGTGCATGGAGTCTCATGCTTTTGTTTAAATGAAGTGTTGCATTCAATAAAACCTTTGTCATGTATTATATTCGACTGTTATGTCACGTGTGTAGTATTTTGAAACCGATGTATTATGGGGATTATTTCTTAAATAATAGCCCACTTGTTTAAAACATGCATTATGTATAATAAGGGTGTGTCTTTTTATGAAACGAGTGCAATATTTTCTAAAATGTATCATATAGAGGTCAAATACCTCGCTATGGGACCAATGAATAACGTACCGCGTTTATAGTAATATGAACGAGTCGTTTCATATTTGTCCTTGGTTTCCTTCATGGTTAGCTCGATCTGTTTTTCAGTACCAAATTTTTCTATCGAGCATTCCCAACATTTCATTCTTTATTATCAAACTTTTGGCTGTTTAGACCATCTACAACTTTGCTGTTTCCTCTGCATTTAATGCTACCATATTTGAATCATCGGTTATCAATCCGAGGTGGTTTCAAGATAATTGTGTTTTTAGATGATTAAACGCTGATGGTAATATGGTGGAATATAAAAGGTTCCTCGGTGACAATAAAAGAGCACGCGTTTATATCAAGGTTATGATATGGTTATTTCGAACGAAAGATCGAAATTGTCTTGCTGAAGCTGTGACAAAATTTGCTACTTTGAAAGGGATTACCAAGTTATTTTGGGTAATAATAACACTAAGGAATTAGCACAGCTATGTGTTAAACATTTACTCAGGTTTCGAGAGTTTTTCAGGTGCATAACTATATGCATAAATCTTTTCCTTCCGTAGATGAAGTGCGGTTGATTTATCTTCTCGATTGAGGTATTTTCAAGAAGCATGAAAGGTTTAAATGCAGATTGTATTCGTCAAGATACAAATGAGGTTTAGGATGAAATCAAGTGGCAAACTTGAAGAATTGTTTAGTTTCATATGTTATAATCAATATTTTAATTCATTTTAATTATCCAATGTTGGTAGTCCACAGTTAGCAGTCCACAGTTACTAATTCAATAATTCATATATAGTTTATAATATTCGATGTAATTAATACGTATCGTGACCCGTGTACATTTCTTAGACTCGATCACAACTCAAAGTATATATATTATTGTGGAATCAACCTCAACCTTGTATAGCGAACTCGAGCATTACAGTATATAGAGTGTCTATAGTTATTCCAAATAATATATATAGATGCGTCGATATGATATGTCAAAACCTTGTATATGTGTCCCGATATTTAAATTGCATAAAATAAATAACAGAAATTAAATGACGATAAATAAAATTGCGAGAATATAAATTACGATAATTAAATTGCGATAAATAAAATGTAACCAGTTAGCTAGGATCAGTTAGCTAGGAACAGTTAGCGTGGATTCTTAACAAAATTCTTCTCATAGTTAAATTGTTTTTTTCTAATAAATTTTATTTTGTCCAATGTTTTCTTCATTATGCCACTTGTTGGATTCTGATAAGTCAAAATCCAAATATGAAATTGAATGAAAATGGTTACTCTGTGGTGAATGGATTCGTATATCTGTGAATGTAAGTAGGATAGTAAATGATCGTTGAATCAGATTTGAAGAATGTACAGTATAACTTACTAATGTGCAATCTAAATATTCCTCGGGTATTACCTACCCGTTAAAATATTTTCACCATTAATGGTTTGTACAAAAGAATTTTTAATTACAATCTTTATGAAAACATATATACATATATTTTCTTCAGATGTAATCATGGATTTAATGAGTTAATATGATATTAATCTCATTTGCTTTTCGGTTTGAGCTAGAATAAATAACCTCTAAGACTTTTAGAAACCATATATTCTTCGCAGAATATTTCTTCAATGAAGTTATGGATCAATACTTCATCGTTCATTGTTGGTGGTACTCCTTGATATCTATGGTGCGTATGATATTGATGTTCGTGGGACAGATTGTGAAATTGAGGCTTGAGATGTGGATGTTGTTGTTGGTACTGTTGGTGTTGTTGATAGTGGTACTGGTTATGCTGATGGTGCTGCTGCTGGTGTTTGTAACCTTTGCACCATATTCTCCAAATCCACCACCCGAGCGCGAAGTGTAGTGACCCGAACTTTTCCATGTTTATATATATATTAAATGAAATTGTTATTTACATGATTAAGTGTTTCCAACATGTTAAGCAATCAAACTTGTTAAGACTTGATTAATTGAAATAGGTTTCATATAGACAATTGACCACCCAAGTTGACCGGTGATTCACGAACGTTAAAACTTGTAAAAACTATATGATGACATATATATGGATATATATATATAGTTAACATGATATTATTATAAGTAAACATATCATTAAGTATATTAACAATGAACTACATATGTAAAAACAAGACTACTAACTTAATGATTTTGAAACGAGACATATATGTAACGATTATCGTTGTAACGACATTTAATGTATATATATCATATTAAGAGATATTTATACATCATAATATCATGATAATATAATAATTTAAAATCTCATTTGATATTATAAACATTGGGTTAACAACACTTAACAAGATCGTTAACCTAAAGGTTTCAAAACAACACTTACATGTAACGACTAACGATGACTTAACGACTCAGTTAAAATGTATATACATGTAGTGTTTTAATATGTAATCATACACTTTTGAAAGACTTCAAGACACTTATCAAAATACTTCTACTTAATAAAAATGCTTACAATTACATCCTCGTTCAGTTTCATCAACAATTCTACTCGTATGCACCCGTATTCGTACTCGTACAATACACAACTTTTAGATGTATGTACTATTGGTATATACACTCCAATGATCAGCTCTTAGTAGCCCATGTGAGTCACCTAACACATGTGGGAACCATCAATTGGCAACTAGCATGAAATATCTCATAAAATTACAAAAATATGAGTAATCATTCATGACTTATTTACATGAAAACAAAATTACATATCCTTTATATCTAATCCATACACCAACGACCAAAAACACCTACAAACGCTTTCATTCTTCATTTTTCTTCATCTAATTGATCTCTCTCAAGTTCTCTCTTCAAGTTCTAAGTGTTCTTCATAAATTTCAAAAGTTCTAGTTTCATAAAATCAAGAATACTTCCAAGATTGCAAGTTTACTTCCAAGTTTTCTAAATCCATTCCAAGTAATCATCCAAGATCAAGAAACCTTTGTTACTTACAGTAGGTTATCTTTCTAATACAAGGTAATAATCATATTCAAACTTTAATTTAATTTCTATAACTATAACAATCTTATTTCGAGTGGAAATCTTACTTGAAATTATTTTCGTGTCATGATTCTGCTTCAAGAACTTTCAAGCCATCCAAGGATCCTTTGAAGCTAGATCCATTTTTCTCATTTCCAGTAGGTTTATCCAAGGAACTTGAGGTAGTAATGATGTTCATAACATCATTGGATTCATACATAAAAAGCTGTCTTATTCAACGTTATAAACTTGTAATCACTAGAACATAGTTTAGTTAATTCTAAACGTGTTCGCAAATAAAGTTAATCCTTCTAACTAGACTTTTAAAATCAACTAAACACATGTTCTATATCTATATGATATGCTAACTTAATGATTTAAAACCCGGAAACACGATAAACACCATAAAACTGGATATACGCCGTCGTAGTAAAATCGGGGGCTGTTTTGGTTGGGATAATTAAAAGCTAAGAAGAACTTTGATTTAAAAGCTATACTTCTGGAAAAATAATTTTTCTTATGAACATGAAACTATATCCAAAAATCATGGTTAAACTCAAAGTGAAAGTATGTTTTTCAAAATGGTCATCAACATGTCGTTCTTTCGACGAAAATGACTACCTCTTTCAAAAACGACTTGTAACTTGTATTTCCAACTATAAACTTATACTTTTTCTATTTAGATTCATAAAGTTAAGTTAAATACGAAACCGTGGCCACTGGAATCACTCAAAATGGATTAGAAACAAAGAAATGGCGAGTAAAACAAGATTGATAAAAACTACTCATTTTACCTACGTGAAAGTTAGTAATAAATCTATTCCAACCAGAACCTAATCAACTTATATTGTATATTATGTAATCTTGAGATACCATAGACACGTATACAATGTTTCGACCTATCATGTCGACCCATCTATATATATATATATATATATATATATATATATATATATATATATATATATATATATATATATATATATATATATATATATATATATATATATATATATATATATATATATATATATATATATATATTGCGGAACAACCATAGACACTCTATATGTGAATGTTGGAGTTAGCTATACAGGGTTGAGGTTGATTCCAAAATATATATATAGTTTGAGTTATGATCAATACTGAGATACGTGTACACTGGGTCGTAGATTGATTCAAGATAATATTTATCGATTTATTTCTATACATCTAACTGTGGACAACTAGTTGTAGGTTACTAACGAGGACAGCTGACTTAATAAACTTAAAACATCAAAATGTATTAAAAGTATTCTAAATATATTTTGAACATACTTTGATATATATGTATATATTGTTATAGGTTCGTGAATCAACCAGTGGCCAAGTCTTACTTCCCGACGAAGTAAAAATCCGTGAAAGTGAGTTATAGTCCCACTTTTAAAATTTAATATTTTTGGGATGAGAATACATGCAGGTTTTATAAATGATTTAAAAAATTGACACAAGTACGTGAAACTACATTCTATGGTTGAATTATCGAAATTGAATATGCCCCTTTTTATTAAGTCTGGTAATCTAAGAATTAGGGAACAGACACCCTAATTGACGCGAATCCTAAAGATAGATCTATTGGGCCCAACAAGCCCCATCCAAAGTACCGGATGCTTTAGTACTTCGAAATTTATATCATATCCGAAGGGTGTCCCAGAATGATGGGGATATTCTTATATATGCATCTTGTTAATGTCGGTTACCAGGTGTTCACCATATGAATGATTTTTATCTCTATGTATGGGATGTGTATTGAAATATGAAATCTTGTGGTCTATTATTACGATTTGATATATATAGGGTAAACCTATAACTCACCAACATTTTTGTTGACGTTTAAAGCATGTTTATTCTCAGGTGAATACTAAGAGCTTCCGCTGTTGCATACTAAAATAAGGACAAGATTTGGAGTCCATGTTTGTATGATATTGTGTAAAAACTGCATTCAAGAAACTGATTTCGATGTAACATATTTGTATTGTAAACCATTATGTAATGGTCGTGTGTAAATAGGATGTTTTAGATTATCATTATTTGATAATCTACGTAAAAATTTTTAAACCTTTATTTATGAAATAAAGGTTATGGTTGGTTTTAAAAATGAATGCAGTCTTTGAAAAACGTCGAATATAGAGGTCAAAACCTCGCAACGAAATCAATTAATATGGAACGTTTTTAATCAATAAGAATGGGACATTTCAGTTGGTATCCGAGCGTTGGTCTTAGAGAACCAGAATTTTGCATTAGTGTGTCTTATCGAGTTTGTTAGGATGCATTAGTGAGTCTGGACTTCGACCATGTTTACTTAAAAAATGATTGCTTAACAAATTTTGTTGAAAACTATATATTTTTAACATGTGAATATTATGTGATATATTAATCTCTTAACGTGTTTGATATTATGTGATAGATGTCTACCTCTAGAACAAGTCTCATTGACTCACCTAATAATAATGAAGAGTCAAATGTAAATTGGAATGATTTACAAGTTCCCAAAGAGGAACCGGAAGAAGAATCAGAACTGGAAGAAGAATCAGAACCGGAAGAGGAGGAACCGGAGGAGGAAATAGAACCGGTGGGGGAAATAATAAAACGGTTAAGTAAAAGAAAATCCTCAACCAACCGACCAATCTTAATTATGGTCAATGGTGTTTCTACCAAGGAAGAAAAATATTGGGAGGATTACCAATTCTCCGATGAATCGGATTCCGACGAGAATTCCGATGATGTTATAGAAATTACCCCAACTGAATTTAAAAAGGTAAAAGAAAATAATAAGGGAAAGGACATAAAAATAGAGAAATTTAATTCCAACCCCGATGAACTTTATATGTATCGTCAACCCCCAAAGTCCTTAAGTTGTAACAATGACCCGGGAACCTCTAAACCACCAGGTTTTTCTAAACCGTTGTGGAAAACGACAGCTAGTATTAGGGGAACATCATATATCCCTAGAAACTTGGCAAAACGAACCGAAACCGAAGAAGAAGAAACGAGCGAGTCGGAATAAGATAGTTGTATTCGTATGGTGTAATATATGTAATATAGTGTGCTTATGCTTTATGATATATGTAAAAATTGCTTGTATTAATAAGTATTTTTTTTTATGAATCTAACTCTTGTCTATTTTACAGTATAAAAACACAAAATGGGTAGACAACCCAATATTTTAAGAGACCTACCCGGAGACATGATTGATGAAATCTTGTCTAGAGTCGGTCAGAATTCTTCGGCACAACTATTTACGGCGAAATCAGTTTGTAAGACATTCGAAGAACGTTCCAAGAATGCCTTGGTTTATAAGAGACTTTCGTTTGAAAGATGGGGGATATCACATTGGGAAACCCATAAGTTACGATGTGTTTACTTTGACGCATATATTGCGGGGAACCCAAGTGCTATTTTACGCAACGGGTTAAGAAATTATTTTGACTCAATGTATCCGAACATAGGACTTCATGATTTAGAAAAAGCGGCTAACATGCAACATAAAGAAGCATGTTATGCTTACGGGTTAGTAATGTTCGCTTCTCACCAAAGTGAGAACAAGAACATCGGGCTACAACTATTAAACAAAACATTTCCACAAGTAACGGACTCAGTAGTTGGGGTGAGAAACAAGGTTTTTAGATTGTTACGGGACTGTTGGACATTACGTAACCCTCGACCCTTTGACGACGTTACAATACGCTGTCTTATCAACGGCCATAACGGTTATGTTCCACAAGACCAAGGATGGGAAATAGTCCTAGTAAAACCAGAATGCATGACTTGTTTCTGGACGTATGAATTACGTGTCTTTATTGCCTTTGCTGAACGACTTGTGTACTAGCTAGAATTATCTTCACAACTATCTTGTATCAAAGTTATTGTGTGCTATATTTCATGCTTTATGTAAAATAAACGGTATTGTAAGTTTGTAAAATATTGTATAAAAGTTTGAACGTGAAATATTATTATAATCAGTTTTTCATATAGAATTGTAGTAGTTGAATTGTATATTAGCTACTAAGTATGAACTTAATGGGTAGGTACTAGCCGAATTTAAACTTATAAAACGCTAATATGAAGAAAAAGCTTTTATAAATGAGTTCATATTATGCTACGAAATACTATTAACTACTCTTAATATTCTGTATGATTAACTTGTTCCATTTGACTATTTTGAAGGAAATGGCACCGACTACTCGACACACCGTGAATATGAATGAAGAGGAATATCGTACTTTTCTAGCTTCAAACATAGCCGCAGTACAGGCTGCGCTACATACCAACAATAACCTTGGATCTAGCAGTACAGGAAATCGTGTAGGTTGCACCTACAAAGAATTCACTGCCTGCAAACCTTTGGAATTTGATAGAACCGAAGGACCGATCAGATTGAAACGGTGGACCGAGAAGGTCGAATCGGTGTTTGCCATAAGTAAGTGTACTGAAGAGGACAAAGTGAAGTACGCTACGCATACCTTCACAGGTTCTGCGTTAACATGGTGGAATACCTATCTAGAGCAAGTGGGACAAGATGATGCTTACGCACTACCGTGGTCAGCATTCAAGCACTTGATGAACAAGAAGTACCGTCTCAGAACCGAGGTCAATAAGCTCAAGACAGAACTTAGAGGGTTATGAAACCAAGGATTTGATATTACCACATACAAAAGACGATTCACAGAATTATGCCTATTGTGTCCGGGAGCGTTCGAAGATGAGGAAGAGAAGATCGACGCGTTTGTGAAAGGATTACCGGAAAGAATCCAAGAAGATATAAGTTCACACGAGCCCGCCTCCATACAACGGGCATGTAGAATGGCTCACAAACTAGTGAACCAGATTGAAGAAAGAATTAAAGAACAGACTGTTGAAGAGATTAATGTGAAGCAAGTCAAAAGAAAGTGGGAGGAAAACGGTGATAAGAATCACCAATACAACAACAACAGCAATTACAACAATAATCGCAACAATTATCCCAACAATCGCAACATCAATCGCAACTACAACAAACTGCCCAACAACAACAACAACAACAACAACAACAACAACAACAACAAAAGCAACTACAACAATCATCCCAACAACAATAACAACCACAACAACAACAACAACAACAACAACAATCAGAAGCAGCTATGCCAAAGGTGTGAAAAGTATCACTCGGGGTTCTGTACCAAATTTTGTAACAAGTGTAAAAGAAATGGTCATAGCGCGGTGAAGTGTGAGGTCTACGGACCAGGGGTTAACAGAACGAAAGGAACAAATGGTGTCAGAACGAGTAATGGCGGAGCAAGTAGTGTCGGAGCAAGTTATGCCAATGTAGTTTGTTATAAATGTGGAAAACCGGGCCACATTATTAGAAATTTCCCGAACCAGGAGAACACGAATGGAAAAGGCCGTGGAAGAGTTTTCAATATTAATGCGGCAGAGGCACAGGAAGACCCGGAGCTTGTTACGGGTACGTTTCTTATTGACAATAAATCTGCTTACGTTTTATTTGATTCGGGTGCGGATAGAAGCTATATGAGTAGAGATTTTTGTGCTAAATTAAGTTGTCCATTGACGCCGTTGGATAGTTAATTTTTACTCGAATTAGCAAACGGTAAATTAATTTCAGCAGATAATATATGCCGGAATCGAGAAATTAAACTGGGTAGCGAAATATTTAAGATTGACTTGATACCAGTAGAGTTAAGGAGTTTTGATGTGATAATGGGTATGGACTGGTTGAAAGAAGTGAAAGCAGAGATCGTTTGTTACAAAAATGCAATTCGCATTATACGAGAAAAAGGAAAACCCTTGTTGGTGTACGGAGAAGAGGGCAACACGAAGCTACATCTTATTAGTAATTTGAAGGCACAAAAACTAATAAGAAAAGGTTGCTATGCTGTTCTAGCACACGTCGAGAAAGTACAAACTGAAGAAAAGAGCATCAATGATGTTCCCGTCGCAAAAGAATTTCCCGATGTATTTCCGAAAGAATTACCGGGATTACCCCCACATCGATCCGTTGTATTTCAAATAGATCTTGTACCAGGAGCTGCACCAATAGCTCGTGCTCCTTACAGACTCGCACCCAACGAGATGAAAGAACTACAAAGCCAATTACAAGAACTTTTAGAGCGTGGTTTCATTCGACCAAGCACATCACCTGGGGAGCTCCTGTTTTGTTTGTCAAGAAGAAAGATGGTACATTCAGGTTGTGTATCGACTACCGAGAGTTGAACAAACTTACCATCAAGAACCGCTACCCACTACCGAGAATCGACGACTTATTTGATCAACTACAAGGCTCGTCTGTTTATTCAAAGATTGACTTACGTTCCGGGTATCATCAAATGCGGGTGAAAGAAGATGATATTCCAAAGACTGCTTTCAGAACACGTTACGGTCATTACGAGTTTATGGTCATGCCGTTTGGTTTAACTAATGCACTAGCTGTGTTCATAGACCTTATGAACCTAGTGTGTGGACCATACCTTGACAAGTTTGTCATTGTTTTCATTAATGACATACTTATTTACTCAAAGAATGACCAAGAACACGGTGAACATTTGAGAAGGGTGTTAGAAGTATTGAGGAAGGAAGAATTGTACGCTAAATTTTCAAAGTGTGCATTTTGGTTGGAAGAAGTTCAATTTCTCGGTCACATAGTGAACAAAGAAGGTATTAAGGTGGATCCGGCAAAGATAGAAACTGTTGAAAAGTGGGAAACCCCGAAAACTCCGAAACACATACGCCAGTTTTTAGGACTAGCTGGTTACTACAGAAGGTTCATCCAAGACTTTTCCAGAATAGCAAAACCCTTGACTGCATTAACGCATAAAGGGAAGAAATTTGAATGGAAGGATGAACAAGAGAAAGCGTTTCAGTTATTGAAGAAAAAGCTAACTACGGCACCTATATTGTCATTGCATGAAGGGAATGATGATTTTGTGATTTATTGTGACGCATCAAAGCAAGGTCTCGGTTGTGTATTAATGCAACGAACGAATGTGATTGCTTATGCGTCTAGACAATTGAAGATTCACGAAAAAAATTATACGACGCATGATTTGGAATTAGGCGCGGTTGTTTTTGCGTTAAAGACTTGGAGGCACTACTTATATGGGGTCAAAAGTATTATATATACCGACCACAAAAGTCTTCAGCACATATTTAATCAGAAACAACTGAATATGAGGCAGCGTAGGTGGATTGAATTGTTGAATGATTACGACTTTGAGATTCGTTACCACCCGGGGAAGGCAAATGTGGTAGCCGACGCCTTGAGCAGGAAGGACAGAGAACCCATTCGAGTAAAATCTATGAATATAATAATTCACAATAACCTTACTACTCAAATAAAGGAGGCGCAACAAGGAGTTTTAAAAGAGGGAAATTTAAAGGATGAAATACCCAAAGGATCGGAGAAGCATCTTAATATTCGGGAAGACGGAACCCGGTATAGGGCTGAAAGGATTTGGGTACCAAAATTTGGAGATATGAGAGAAATGGTACTTAGAGAAGCTCATAAAACCAGATACTCAATACATCCTGGAACGGGGAAGATGTACAAGGATCTCAAGAAACATTTTTGGTGGCCGGGTATGAAAGCCGATGTTGCTAAATACGTAGGAGAATGTTTGACGTGTTCTAAGGTCAAAGCTAAGCATCAGAAACCATCAGGTCTACTTCAACAACCCGAAATCCAGGAATTGAAATGGGAAAACATTACCATGGATTTCATCACAAAATTGCCAAGGACTGCAAGTGGTTTTGATACTATTTGGGTAATAGTTGATCGTCTCACCAAATCAGCACACTTCCTGCCAATAAGAGAAGATGACAAGATGGAGAAGTTAGCACGACTGTATTTGAAGGAAGTCGTCTCCAGACATGGAATACCAATCTCTATTATCTCTGATAGGGATGGCAGATTTATTTCAAGATTCTGGCAGACATTACAGCAAGCATTAGGAACTCGTCTAGACATGCGTACTACCTATCATCCACAAACTGATGGGCAGAGCGAAAGGACGATACAAACGCTTGAAGACATGCTACGAGCATGTGTTATTGATTTTGGAAATAGTTGGGATCGACATCTACCGTTAGCAGACTTTTCCTACAACAACAGCTACCATTCAAGCATTGAGATGGCGCCGTTTGAAGCACTTTATGGTAGAAAGTGCAGGTCTCCGATTTGTTGGAGTGAAGTGGGGGATAGACAGATTACGGGTCCGGAGATAATACAAGAAACTACCGAGAAGATCATCCAAATTCAACAACGGTTGAAAACCGCCCAAAGTCGACAAAAGAGCTACGCTGACATTAAAAGAAAAGATATAGAATTTGAAATTGGAGAGATGGTCATGCTTAAAGTTGCACCTTGGAAAGGCGTTGTTCGATTTGGTAAACGAGGGAAATTAAATCCAAGGTATATTGGACCATTCAAGATTATTGATCGTGTCGGACCAGTAGCTTACCGACTTGAATTACCTCAACAACTCGCGGCTGTACATAACACTTTCCACGTCTCGAATTCAAAGAAATGTTTTGCTAAAGAAGATCTCACTATTCCATTAGATGAAATCCAAATCAACGAAAAACTTCAATTCATCGAAGAACCCGTCGAAATAATGGATCGTGAGGTTAAAAGACTTAAGCAAAATAAGATACCAATTGTTAAGGTTCGATGGAATACTCGTAGAGGACCCGAGTTCACCTGGGAATGAGAAGATCAGATGAAGAAGAAATACCCGCATTTATTTCCAGAAGATACGTCAACACCTCCAACTGCTTAAAATTTCGGGACGAAATTTATTTAACGGGTAGGTACTGTAGTGACCCGAACTTTTACATGTTTATATATATATTAAATGAAATTGTTATTTACATGATTAAGTGTTTCCAACATGTTAAGCAATCAAATTTGTTAAGACTTGATTAATTGAAATAGGTTTCATATAGACAATTGACCACCCAAGTTGACCGGTGATTCACGAACGTTAAAACTTGTAAAAACTATATGATGACATATATATGGATATATATATAGTTAACATGATATTATGATAAGTAAACATATCATTAAGTATATTAACAATGAACTACATATGTAAAAACAAGACTACTAACTTAATGATTTTGAAACGAGACATATATGTAACGATTATCGTTGTAACGACATTTAATGTATATATATCATATTAAGAGATATTTATACATCATAATATCATGATAATATAATAATTTAAAATCTCATTTGATATTATAAACATTGGGTTAACAACACTTAACAAGATCGTTAACCTAAAGGTTTCAAAACAACACTTACATGTAACGACTAACGATGACTTAACGACTCAGTTAAAATGTATATACATGTAGTGTTTTAATATGTATTCATACACTTTTGAAAGACTTCAAGACACTTATCAAAATACTTCTACTTAACAAAAATGCTTACAATTACATCCTCGTTCAGTTTCATCAACAATTCTACTAGTATGCACCCGTATTCGTACTCGTACAATACACAGCTTTTAGATGTATGTACTATTGGTATATACACTCCAATGATCAGCTCTTAGCAGCCCATGTGAGTCACCTAACACATGTGGGAACCATCATTTGGCAACTAGCATGAAATATCTCATAAAATTACAAAAATATGAGTAATCATTCATGACTTATTTACATGAAAACAAAATTACATATCCTTTATATCTAATCCATACACCAACGACCAAAAACACCTACAAATACTTTCATTCTTAAATTTTCTTCATCTAATTGATCTCTCTCAAGTTCTATCTTCAAGTTCTAAGTGTTCTTCATAAATTTCAAAAGTTCTAGTTTCATAAAATCAAGAATACTTCCAAGATTGCAAGTTTACTTCCAAGTTTTCTAAATCCATTCCAAGTAATCATCCAAGATCAAGAAACCTTTGTTAATTACAGTAGGTTATCTTTCTAATACAAGGTAATAATCATATTCAAACTTTAATTCAATTTCTATAACTATAACAATCTTATTTCGAGTGGAAATCTTACTTGAAATTGTTTTCGTGTCATGATTCTGCTTCAAGAACTTTCAAGCCATCCAAGGATCCTTTGAAGCTAGATCCATTTTTCTCATTTCCAGTAGGTTTATCCAAAGAACTTGAGGTAGTAATGATGTTCATAACATCATTCGATTCATACATAAAAAGCTGTCTTATTCAACGTTATAAACTTGTAATCACTAGAACATAGTTTAGTTAATTCTAAACTTGTTCACAAATAAAGTTAATCCTTCTAACTAGACTTTTAAAATCAACTAAACACATGTTCTATATCTATATGATATGCTAACTTAATGATTTAAAACCCAGAAACACGATAAACACCATAAAACTGGATATACGCCGTCGTAGTAAAACCGGGGGCTGTTTTGGTTGGGATAATTAAAAGCTAAGAAGAACTTTGATTTAAAAGATATACTTCTGGAAAAATGATTTTTCTTATGAACATGAAACTATATCCAAAAATTATGGTTAAACTCAAAGTGAAAGTATGTTTTTCAAAATGGTCATCAAGATGTCGTTCTTTCGACGAAAACGACTACCTCTTTCAAAAACAACTTGTAACTTGTATTTCTGACTATAAACTTATACTTTTTCTATTTAGATTCATAAAGTTAAGTTAAATACGAAACCGTGGCCACAGGAATCAGTCAAAATGGAATAGAAACAAAGAAATGGCGAGTAAAACAAGATTAATAAAAACTACTCATTTTACCTACGTGAAAGTTAGTAATAAATCTATTCCAACCATAACCTAATCAACTTATATTGTATATTATGTAATCTTGAGATACCATAGACACGTATACAATGTTTTGACCTATCATGTCGACCCATCTATATATATATTGCGGAACAACCATAGGCACTCTATATGTAAATGTTGGAGTTAGCTATACAGGGTTGAGGTTGATTCCAAAATATATTTATAGTTTGAGTTGTGATCAATACTGAGATATGTATACACTGGGTCGTGGATTGATTCAAGATAATATTTATCGATTTATTTCTGTACATCTAACTGTGGACAACTAGTTGTAGGTTACTAATGAGGACAGCTGACTTAATAAACTTAAAACATCAAAATGTATTAAAAGTATTGTAAATATATTTTGAACATACTTTGATATATATGTATATATTGTTATAGGTTCGTGAATCAACCAGTGGCCAAGTTAGGTTCGTGAATCAACCAGTGGCCAAGTCTTACTTCCCGACGAAGTAAAAATCTGTGAAAGTGAGTTATAGTCCCACTTTTAAAATCTAATATTTTTGGGATGAGAATACATGAAAGTTTTATAAATGATTTACAAAATAGGCACAAGTACGTGAAACTACATTCTATGGTTGAATTATCGAAATCGAATATGCCCCTTTTTATTAAGTCTGGTAATCTAAGAATTAGGGAACAGACAACCTAATTGACGCGAATCCTAAAGATAGATCTATTGGGCCCAACAAGCCCCATCCAAAGTACCGGATGCTTTAGTACTTCGAAATTTATATCATATCCGAAGGGTGTCCCGGAATGATGGGGATATTCTTATATATGGATCTTGTTAATGTCGGTTACCAGGTGTTCACCATATGAATGATTTTTATCTCTATGTATGGGATGTGTATTGAAATATGAAATCTTGTGGTCTATTGTTACGATTTGATATATATAGGTTAAACCTATAACTCACCAACATTTTTGTTGACGTTTAAAGCATGTTTATTCTCAGGTGAATACTAAGAGCTTCCGCTGTTGCATACTAAAATAAGGACAAGATTTGGAGTCCATGTTTGTATGATATTGTGTAAAAACTGCATTCAAGAAACTGATTTCGATGTAACATATTTGTATTGTAAACCATTATGTAATGGTCGTGTGTAAACAGGATATTTTAGATTATCATTATTTGATAATCTACGTAAAGCTTTTTAAACCTTTATTTATGAAATAAAGGTTATGATTTGTTTTAAAATGAATGCAGTCTTTGAAAAACGTCTCATATAGAGGTCAAAACCTCGCAACGAAATCAATTAATATGGAACATTTTTAATCAATAAGAACGGGACATTTCACGAAGCTCGTTGACTTCTTCTATTACACCGGGGTGATTGTCGGTTTGGACGAGTGGATAAATAAAATCTAGAATTTGATGTAGTATATAATCGTGACGAGATACTCTGAAAATGAGAGAGAAAATAGTGTTTCTGACAGGTTCGCCGGTATGTGCTTCAGGTTCTTCACCAAGAGGGTAATGTGGTGGATGGAAAGGATCACCTTCTTTTTGTCTCCAATGATTGAGGAGGCTACGAACCCATCCCCAATTCATCCATAATAGATGATGACTGATTGGTTGATCCATTCCGGTCACACTACTTTTGGAGCTTGAGTGGGATTCTATTTCGGAATATGAGGGACTTGAACTAATGACGAATTCCATTTTCGTACGATTGAATAAAGGATTTTTTTTCGATATGAAATGACTTTCTGGCTATCGGGTGGTACTCTAATTACAAAGAATATATATATATAGAGCAAAAGATCCCGTAGATTACGGAGAAATTTACGGAATATGTTAGGTAAAGTTTACAGTAATAGATACGAGAAGATATGATTTAGCAGATACGCTAAGATATGAATTTTGTCTATACACTATTCATGCAATCAATGCAGCAAGACGTGTCTAGACTAAGAATTATAAGCAGATAATTTCCTAAGGATGATAAGTAGGTAATTTTTGACACAAAATGATAAGCAAAACTTTTGACATGCAGACACGGTCGAAGTCCAGACTCATTAATGCATCCTAACGACTTATCAGTTAGACACACTAATGCAGACCTGGTTCGCTAAGACCACCGCTTGATACCAACTGAAATGCCCCGTTCATATCGATTATAAACGATTCATAATAGTTGATTACATCGCGAGGTATTTGACCTCTATATGATACATATTACAAACATTGCATTTGTTTTTTTAATAGATAGACTTTCATTACAACGAAAGTTGACATGTATGCATACCCCTTCATAATATATCCAAACTATGAATGACTTAATAATAATCTTGATGAACTCAACGACTCGAATGCAACGTCTTTTGAAATATGTCATGAATGACTCCAAGTAATATCCTTAAAATGAGCTAATGCACAGCGGAAGATTTCCTTAATACATGAGAATAAACATGCTTTAAAGTGTCAACCAAAAGGTTGGTGAGTTCATTCGTTTATCATAAACAATAATTTCCATTAATTTAATAGACCACAAGATTTTCATTTCCATTTCTCATACACATCATCTCATATCAGGCATTTCGCAAACAGCATAGAGATAAAAAAATCATTCATATGGTGAACACCTGGTAACCGACCTTAACAAGAAGCATATAGAATATCCCCATCATTCCAGGATTCCCTTCGGACATGATAAATTCGAAGTACTAAAGCATTCGGTACTTTGGATGGGGCTTGTTGGGCTCAATAGATCTATCTTTAGGATTCGCGTCAAATAGGGTGTCTGTTCCCTAATTCTTAGATTACCAGACTAAAAAGGGGCATATTCGGTTTAATAATCCAGCCATAGAATGTAGTTACGATTACTTGTGTCTATTTCATAAAACATTTATAAACGCAGCGCATGTATTCTCAGTCCCAAAAATATATATTGCAATTGCAAAAGCATTTAAAAAGGGAGCAAATGAAACTCACCATACTGTATTTTGTAGTAAAAATACATATGACAACATTGAATAAGTGTAGGGTTGGCCTTGGATTCACGAACCTATATCATTTATATTTATATATATATATATATATATATATATATATATATATATATATATATATATATATATATATATATATATATATATATATATATATATATATATATATATATATATATATATATATATTAACACATGATATTAATCAACTAAGTTTATAAATTTCATAATGTTTTATGATTAATATTCCTATATGTAATTATATTAATATCCCTATGTATAATTATATTAATACTTATAATAGGTTATATTATTATGATATATAATTTAATTAATGTTATAATAATAATATTTTAGTTTAATATATTAAAACATAGTAATTTGTAATATTAATTATATTTATGTTACATGTAATAATTATATTTTGTATAAAGAATACTTGTTGTAATAATTAAAATAATACTAGTAGTAATATTAGTAATACAAATAATGATAATAATAATAATAATAATAATAATGTTAAAAGTAATAATTTTAATGTTAAAAATAATAATGATGAAAATAATAATAATAATTATAATATTCATCAAATTAATAATAATAGTAATTTTCATAACAATAATGATAATGATAATAATAATAAAAATAATGACAATTCTAATAGTAGTAATGATAGTTTTTAATGAAAATAAAATGATAGTTTTAATAATACTAATAAGAGTAATAGTAATATTAATTTTTAATAAAAATGATAATTTTAATATTAATGATAAAAATAGTTAGTAGTAATGATAATATTAATAATAATGGTAGTTTTTGATAATAATAATAATAATAATAATAATAATAATAATAATAATAATAATAATAATAATACTTACATCAATAATCATAATGATAAAATTAATAATAAAAATAATAATAATAATAATAATGATAATAATAATAATAATAATAATAATAATAATAATAATAATAATAATAATAATAATAATAATAATAATAATAATAATAATAATAATAATAATAATAATAATAATAATAATAATAATAATAATAATAATATTACTAATATTACTACCTTAAGAATCAAGCTTTCCAAACATAGAACGCCATTTCCCGGGTTCGAACCCGAGACCTCTCGCTCACCCAAAAACACCCTTAAACCACTTGTCCGTTCCAATTTATCCGATAAAACACATACACAATTTCAATTAACATGTTACTTCTGTTTTCTATTTCTTCTTCTTCCTAATTTGTAATCAACTTTCATCAACATCAATTTATTCGTAATCATCACCGTTATATTCTTACTTCGTTTATCATCACTGATTAACTATCATCTAGTCATCCTATCATCGTTAAACACGAAGAAGAACTAAGCAGCGGCAATAAGTTGACGACAACAATAACTAGCCCACATAATATTTTGGGCCGAATTTATACCAAATTTAAATTAAATGTATAATGGGTTTCGGCCCATGTTGAAATCAACAGCCCAAGTCAGTGATCCAAAACAAATTCGTGAGTTTAGGTCTATGTAGGAAAATTTGAACGAATAGGAGTGGAATGAGAATATCTTACGCAAGCATCATCATCCTCTTTATCATTATGGAACCATCACTATCACTATCTTTGCATTATCATCATCGTGATTTCTTTTACTCACCATCATCTTAACATTATATTCATCATCACCGACTTATTCATGATCATAATATAATCATAATCATAACATAATCATAATCATATCATAATCATAATCATAACACGATTGCATTCATAATCATAACATAATCATAACATGATCATAATCCCATCATAATCACAATCATAACATGATCATAACCATAATCATAACATAATCATAACATGGTCATAATCCTATCATAATACTCGTATATCATGTATCATCTCATATCATTATCACTATAATCTATCTTTATCATCATCTATATTATATATCTATCATCATCATCTTACTAAAATATCATTATCATTGACATACCATCATGATTTTGTTTCTGTAACACAATTCGAGCTGAGCAACAATAGAAAAGAAGTAGAGCTGCAACAATCTAGTCAAT
Organism: Rutidosis leptorrhynchoides; assembly: GCF_046630445.1. Lineage (NCBI taxonomy): Eukaryota > Viridiplantae > Streptophyta > Magnoliopsida > Asterales > Asteraceae > Rutidosis > Rutidosis leptorrhynchoides. The sequence continues at coordinate 176,688,752 of NC_092333.1, forward strand.
TCATCATTGCCTTCTTCACATTCTGTTTGAACAACAGAAAAAAAATATAGCAGCAGCAACCAAGCTATGAAACAGATATATGGAGATGATCTTTCTGGTTTGGGTCAAGTTTTTTAACAGTCAACAGATGCAGTAGTTTAGGTAATGTGTGTGTTGGTTGTCAAGAAGGAAAAAAAATGTATATGCATCTGTAACAGAACATGGACGAACATGTATACCTTCAAATCTGATTCATCTAGTTCGATCGTTTCAAGCTATAATCCCAACATAAAAGTTGTTACAAATTACTCATCAAATACTCTACACTTATAATTAAATCCTGAAACCACCTCCAAATTCTCAATTCGAATGAAGAATACCAGTTTAACTTTTAAATCCTAAAACTTTAACTACTAAATTAACGATTGATTTGATAAATCAAACATTGAAAATTTGCAGAAAGCTTCACCAGATGATTCCTGATAACTCTACATTAATAGATTTTTGTGATTGGTTTAAAATTGAATCATGGCACAAACATGTCGCGAAGGAAAAAGAATGGGTTTTGTTTCTTTATTTTATGCTTCGAACGGCAGGGGTGGATGTATATCATGAAATTGATCGATGATGTGCAGTACCATGATTTGATCGAAACATTGTAAGGTAGTGGATTTGATCGACACAAGTTCATGGGTAGGAGAAAAACGAAAAAGGGAAGAAAGAAGAGAACGAATCAGATAGGGATATAGCATAGGATTCTGTTTTCATATATTTATATTAATATTACTAATAAATAAATATAAATATATTAATAATAATACAATTAATATTAATAATAATAGTATTACTAATATTACAAATAAGTTGCATTAATAATAATAATATTAATAATAATAATAATAATTATTAATGATAGTAATTTTTGATTATAATGTTAATAATAATATTTATAATAATTATAACAATATTAATAATAATAATAATAATAATAACACTTATAACATTAATATAACAAATTAATATTAATTTACTAATATTTTACATAGACTGAAATATCCTAATTTCTTCCTATAATATAAATATACATATATATCTATAATATATCTATAATGATTATGTATAGAAATTATGTAAATATATTATGTAATAACTTACAATTATATATTGTATATTTATAAGTATTCATTTTTATCTTCGTTTAATATCAATCGACTGACAATTGAGTGTTATAATCGTTTAATAACTCTCTTCGAAGCCATATATATATATATATATATATATATATATATATATATATATATATATATATATATATATATATATATATTCAATATACTATACATATATTTATATATATAGATTTACAATAAATTTTATTATATCTTATATTATTTTATATATATATATATATATATATATATATATATATATATATATATATATATTCAATATACTATACATATATTTGTATATATAGATTTACAATAAATTTTATTATATCTTATATTATTTTATTTTATAAACTTAATTCTAATAACTAAATAATATAATATTTCTAATTATCTTTCGAATTAATATATATTTATATTTTTAAATATATATGTATCTATTTACAAATAGTTGTTCATGAATCGTCGAGAACAGTCGAAGGGTAATTGATTACATGAATATAATTCCAAAACTTTCGAGATTCAATATTACTGACTTTGCTTATCTTGTCGAAATCATATATAAATTAAGTTTAAATTTGGTCGGAAATTTTCGGGTCGTCACATCTCTTAGCTACTGTGCAGGGCATTCAAAACAAGTAAATCTGGTATCTCGATTGTGATTGTTCGAGACATATGACCGAAAGTAAGTCCCTGCTGACGGACTATCAAGAAAATGATGGTCCAGTTGTTTCATATGGAGATAATTCGTTGGGTTATACAAAGGGTTTTGGTACTTTAACAAATGGGAATGTCACTTTTTCAAATGTGGCATATGTCGTTGGGCTTAAGCACAATTTGCTCAGCATAAGCCAACTGACAAGCAAGAATAAGATAGTCTAATTCAGAAGGAAAATTGGCACTATTTTTGATAAGACATGGAAGCCTCTGCTGACAGCAAAAAGATATGAGAACATGTATCAAATTGACATGAACACAACAGTCACAACAACTGATACTTGTTTCTATTCAAAGGCAGCAGACAACCTCAAGTGGTTATGGCATAAGAGACTCACACATCTCAACTTCAAGGATATTCACAAATTGTCTAGTAATAGTTTGGTGTCTAGGCTACCCAGTATGTCTTATCTGAAGGACAGATTGTGTCCTGGTTGTGAAAAGGGAAAGCATCACAATGCCTCATTCAAATCAAAGCAGATTTCATCTGTTGAAAAGCCATTTCACTTACTTCACATGGATCTTTTTGGTCTTGTTAATGTAGCCAGCTGTAGTGGGAAGAAATATACACTGGTTATTGTTGATGAATATTCCAGATACACTTGGGTATTCTTTTTGAAGTAAAAGAGTGAAGCTGCTGATAAAATTATTAATTTTATCAAAAGAATGGAACTTTTGAATGGGCAACTGGTGAAGCAGCTAAGAAGTGATCATGGTACAGAATTCAAAAATGCTATATTGGAAGAATTTTGTGCTGACAAAGGTATTTCACAGAACTTTTCTGTGAGAACACCTCAACAGAATGGTGTTGCAGAAAGAAGAAACATTACTCTCATTGAAGCAGCAAGATCTATGTTGGCTGAGTCTGGGCTGAAAAATTCATATTGGACAGAAGCTGTGAATACTGCTTGTTTTACCCAGAATAGATCTTTAATTGTGAAAAGACATCAGAAAACTGCTTATGAAGTTCTTAAAGGCAGAAGACCCTCAATTTCTTTTCTTCATGTTTTTGGCACTCCCTGTGACATTCTAAATAATAGGAATCAGCTGGGCAAGTTTGATGCTAAGGCTGATGAAGGTATATTTCTTGGATATTCCAATATGTCAAAGGCATATAGGTTCTACAATAAAAGAAGGGGTTGTTTTGAAGAATCCATTAATGTTACATTTAATGAAACTGCCCCTACTTCATCTTCTAGTCAAGAAGATGAGGATTTACTATTTGAAGAGCCTACTCAGCAAGCTCTAGATGATGAAGAAGAACTAGCAGCACCCTCACCAATCCATATTGCTGAGTTCTCTGATGATGAAATGGAACATTCTGTTCCATCTGTGTCTAAACCTAGTAGACCTACTGGCTTTACTGAAGTTCTACAACTTGAGCAGAGGTCTACTGGCTCTGAAGGATTACAAGCTGGCACTGGTTACACTCATAATGAACAGCTATCTTCTGCTGCTGCTCATACTGCTGAACCAGCTAATAATCAAGGCGATGTGTGTTCCACAACAAGCTCACCTGTTCATAACACTAGATAGACAAAGGAGCATCCAATTGAGCAGTTTATTAGTAATCTGGCCAGTGGTGTTAAGACAAGGAGACATGCAACCAGCAACTTTTATATGCATGTAAAATTTGTATCTACCATTGAACCTATATGTCCTGAAGAAGCAATTAAAGATCCAAGCTGGGCAGGAGCTATGCAAGAAGAGATCTCCCAGTTTGATAGGAATAAGGTTTGGATATTGGTACCTAAACCTGATGATGAAACTAAGAAGATCATTGGTACCAAGTGGGTTTTCAAGAATAAGATGGATGAAGATGGGATTATGATCAGAAACAAAGCTAGATTGGTAGCTCAGGGTTTTAAACAGGAAGAAGGATTGGATTATGGAGAGACATATGCACCAGTGGCTAGGATGGAAGCTATTAGATTGTTCTTGGCATATGCTGCTAAGATGAACTTTAGGGTATTCTAGATGGATGTTAAGTCTGCATTTCTGAATGAGAAGCTGCAAGAAGAAGTCTATGTCAAACAGCCTCCTGGTTTTGTAAGCAGTAAATATCCAGACCATGTCTACAAATTAGACAAAGCTCTATATTGTAGTGACCCGAACTTTTCAATGTTTATATATATATTAAATGAAATTGTTATTTTAAATGATTAAGTGTTTCCAACATGTTAAGCAATCAAACTTGTTAAGACTTGATTAATTGAAATAGGTTTCATATAGACAATTGACCACCCAAGTTGACCGGTGATTCACGAACGTTAAAACTTGTAAAAACTATATGATGACATATATATGGTTATATAAATAGTTAACATGATATTATGATAAGTAAACATATCATTAAGTATATTAACAATGAACTACATATGTAAAAACAAGACTACTAACTTAATGATTTTGAAACGAGACATATATGTAACGATTATCGTTGTAACGACATTTAATATATATATATATATCATATTAAGAGATATTTGTACATCATAATATCATGATAATATAATAATTTAAAAACTCTTTTGATATTATAAACATTGGGTTAACAACATTTAACAAGATCGTTAACCTAAAGGTTTCAAAACAACACTTACATGTAACGACTAACGATGACTTAACGACTCAGTTAAAATGTATATACATGTAGTGTTTTAATATGTATTCATACACTTTTGAAAGACTTCAAGACATTTATCAAAATACTTCTACTTAACAAAAATGCTTACAATTACATCCTCGTTCAGTTTCATCAACAATTCTACTCGTATGCACCCGTATTTGTACTCGTACAATACACAGCTTTTAGATGTATGTACTATTAGTATATACACTCCAATGATCAGCTCTTAGCAGCTCATGTGAGTCACCTAACACATGTAGGAACCATCATTTGGCAACTAGCCTGAAATATCTCATAAAATTACAAAAATATGAGTAATCATTCATGACTTATTTACATGAAAATAAAATTACATATCCTTTATATCTAATCCATACACCAACGACCAAAAACACCTTCAAACACTTTCATTCTTCAATTTTCTTCATCTAATTGATCTCTCTCAAGTTCTATCTTCAAGTTCTAAGTGTTCTTCATAAATTCCAAAAGTTCTAGTTTCATAAAATCAAGAATACTTCCAAGATTGCAAGTTTACTTCCAAGTTTTCTAAATCCATTCCAAGTAATCATCCAAGATCAAGAAACCTTTGTTACTTACAGTAGGTTATATTTCTAATACAAGGTAATAATCATATTTAAACTTTAATTCAATTTCTATAACTATAACAATCTTATTTCGAGTGGAAATCTTACTTGAAATTGTTTTCGTGTCATGATTCTGCTTCAAGAACTTTCAAGCCATTCAAGGATCCTTTGAAGCTAGATCCATTTTTCTCATTTACATTAGGTTTATCCAAGGAACTTGAGGTAGTAATGATATTCATAACATCATTCGATTCACACATAAAAAGCTGTCTTATTCAACGTTATAAACTTGTAATCACTAGAACATAGTTTAGTTAATTCTAAACTTGTTCGCAAATAAAGTTAATCCTTCTAACTAGACTTTTAAAATCAACTAAACACATGTTCTATATCTATATGATATGCTAACTTAATGATTTAAAACCCGGAAACACGATAAACACCATAAAACTGGATATACGCCGTCGTAGTAAAACCGGGGGCTGTTTTGGTTGGGATAATTAAAAGCTAAGAAGAACTTTGATTTAAAAGCTATACTTCTGGAAAAATGATTTTTCTTATGAACATGAAACTATATCCAAAAATCATGGTTAAACTCAAAGTGAAAGTATGTTTTTCAAAATGGTCATCAAGATGTCGTTCTTTCGACGGAAATGACTACCTCTTTCAAAAACAACTTGTAACTTGTATTTTCGACTAGAAACTTATAATTTTTCTATTTAGATTCATATAGTTAAGTTCAATACGAAACCGTAGCCACTGGAATCACTCAAAACGGATTAGAAATGAAGAAATGGCGAGTAAAACAAGATTGATAAAAACTACTCATTTTACCTACGTGAAAGTTAGTAATAAATCTATTCCAACCATAACCTAATCAACTTATATTGTATATTATGTAATCTTGAGATACCATAGACACGTATACAATGTTTTGACCTATCATGTCGACCCATCTATATATATATTGCGGAACAACCATAGACACTCTATATGTGAATGTTGGAGTTAGCTATACAGGGTTGAGGTTGATTCCAAAATATATATATAGTTTGAGTTGTGATCAATACTGAGATACGTATACACTGGGTCGTGGATTGATTCAAGATAATATTTATCGATTTATTTCTGTACATCTAACTGTGGACAACTAGTTGTAGGTTACTAACGAGGATAGCTGACTTAATAAACTTAAAACATCAAAATGTATTAAAATTGTTGTAAATATATTTTGAACATACTTTGATATATGTGTATATATTGTTATAGGTTCGTGAATCAACCAGTGGCCAAGTCTTACTTCCCGACGAAGTAAAAATCTGTGAAAGTGAGTTCATTTGATTCCCTTTTACTCTTTACATTTTTGGGCTGAGAATACATGCAAATGCTTTATTAATTGTTTTACAATATTTATATGCGTGAGTTTCATTTGCTCCTTTTTAAATGCTTTTGCAATATATATTTTTGGGACTGAGAATACATGAGCTGCTTTTATAACTGTTTTACGAAATAGACACAAGTAATCGAAACTACATTCTATGGTTGAATTATTAAACCGAATATGCCCCTTTTTAGTCTGGTAATCTAAGAATTGGGGAACAGACACCCTAATTGACGCGAATCCTAAAGATAGATCTATCGGGCCCAACAAGCCTCATCTAAAGTACCGGATGCTTTAGTACTTCGAAATTTATATCATGTCCGAAGGAGGATCCCGGAATGATGGGGATATTCTTAAATATGCATCTTGTTAATGTCGGTTACCAGGTGTTCACCATATGAATGATTTTTATCTCTATGTATGGGATGTGTATTGAAATATGAAATCTTGTGGTCTATTGTTACGATTTGATATATATAGGTTAAACCTATAACTCACCAACATTTTTGTTGACGTTTAAAGCATGTTTATTCTCAGGTGAATACTAAGAGCTTCCGCTGTTGCATACTAAAATAAGGACAAGATTTGGAGTCCATGTTTGTATGATATTGTGTAAAAACTGCATTCAAGAAACTGATTTTGATGTAACATATTTGTATTGTAAACCATTATGTAATGGTCGTGTGTAAACAGGATGTTTTAGATTATCATTATTTGATAATCTACGTAAAAAATTTTAAACCTTTATTTATGAAATAAAGGTTATGGTTGGTTTTAAAAATGAATGCAGTCTTTGAAAAACGTCGAATATAGAGGTCAAAACCTCGCAACGAAATCAATTAATATGGAACGTTTTTAATCAATAAGAATGGGACATTTTAGTTGGTATCCGAGCGTTGGTCTTAGAGAACCAGAATTTTGCATTAGTGTGTCTTATCGAGTTTGTTAGGATGCATTAGTGAGTCTGGACTTCGACCGTGTTTACTTAAAAAATGATTGCTTAACAAATTTTGTTGAAAACTATATATTTTTAACATGTGAATATTATGTGATATACTAATCTCTTAACGTGTTTGATATTATGTGATAGATGTCTACCTCTAGAACAAGTCTCATTGACTCACCTAATAATAATGAAGAGTCAAATGTAAATTGGAATGATTCGTGGACTGATTCACAAGTTCCCGAAGAGGAACCGAAAGAAGAATCAGAACCGGAAGAAGAATCGGAACCGGAAGAAGAAATAGAACCAGTGGGGAAAATAATAAAACGGTTAAGTAGAAGAAAATCCTCAACCAACCGACTAAAGTTAATTATGGTCAATGGTGTTTCCGCCAAGGAAGCAAAGTATTGGGAGGATTACCAATTCTCTGATGAATCGGATCCCGACAAGGATTCCGATGATGTTATAGAAATTACCCCAACACAATTTAATAAGGCAAAAGAGAACAATAAGGGAAAGGGCATAAAAATAGAGAAATTTGATTCCAAACCCGATGAACTTTATATGTATCGTCAACACCCGTATTTCTTAAGTTGTGACAATAACCCGGGTACCTCTAAACCACCAGGTTTTTCTAAACCAATGTGGAAAACGACGGCTCGTATTAGGGGAACATCATATATCCCTAGAAACTTGGCAAAACGAACCAAAACCGAAGAAGAAGAAACGAGCGAGTCGGAATAAGATAGTTGTATTCGTGTGGTGTAATATATGTAATATAGTGTGCTTATGCTTTATGATATATGTAAAAATTGCTTGTATTAATAAGTATTTTTTTATGAATCTAACTCTTGTCTATTTTACAGTATAAAAATACAAATGAATAGACAACCCAATATTTTAAGAGACCTACCCGGAGACATGATTGATGAAATCTTGTCTAGAGTCGGTCAGAATTCCTCGGCACAACTATTTAAGGCGAGATCAGTTTGTAAGACATTCGAAGAACGTTCCAAGAATTCCTTGGTTTATAAAAGGCTTTCGTTCGAAAGATGGGGGATATCACATTGGGAAATCCATAAGTTACGATGTGTTTACTTTGACGCATATATTGCGGGGAACCCAAATGCTATTTTACGCAACGGGTTAAGAAATTATTTTGACTCAAAATATCCGAATATAGGACTTCGTGATTTAGAAAAAGCGGCTAACATGCAACATAAAGAAGCATGTTATGCTTACGGGTTAGTAATGTTCGCTTCTCAACAAAGTGAGAACAAGAACATCAGGCTACAACTATTAAAAAAACGTTCCCACAAGTGACGGAGTCGGTAATTGGGGTACGAAATGAGGTTTTAAGGTTATTACGAGACTGTTGGTCATTACGTAACCTTCATCCTTTTGACGATGTTACAACACATTGTCTTACTATCGGTCACAACGGTTATGTTCCACAAAACCAAGGATGGGAAGTGGTATTAGTAAAACCAGAATGCATGACTTGTTTCTGGACGTATGAATTACGTGTCTTTATTGTCTTTGCTGAACGCCTTATTTATTAACTAGAATTATCTTCGCAACTACTTTGTATCAAAGTTTTATGTGCTATATTTCATGCTATATGTAAAATAGCAGTATTGTAAGTTTGCAAGTTATTGTATAAAGGTTTGAATATGATATATTTTTTTTTGTGATTAGTTTTTCATATAGAATTGTAGTAGTTGAAATGGTATGTTAGCTACTAAGTATGAACTTAACGGGTAGGTACTACCCGAATTAAAGAGTATAAAACGCTAATATGAAGAAAGATCTTTTATAAATAAGTTCATATTATGCTACGAAATACTATTGACTACTCTTGATATTCTATATGATTAACTCGTTTCATTTGACTATTTTGAAGGAAATGGCACCGACTACTCGACACACCTTGAATATGAGTGAAGAGGAATTTCGTGCCTTTCTTGCTTCGAACATAGCCGCAGTACAGGCCGCGCTACATACCAACAATAACCTTGGATCTAGCAGTACAGGAAATCGTGTAGGATGCACCTACAAAGAATTCACTGCCTGCAAACCTTTGGAATTTGATGGAACCGAAGGACCGATCGGATTGAAACGGTGGACCGAGAAGGTCGAATCGGTGTTTGCCATAAGTAAGTGTACTGAAGAGGACAAAGTGAAGTACGCTACGCATACCTTCACAGGTACTGCGTTAACATGGTGTAATACCTATTTAGAGCAAGTGGGACAAGATGATGCTTACGCAGTACCGTGGTCAGCATTCAAGCACTTGATGAACGAGAAGTACCGTCCCAGAACCGAGGTCAATAAGCTCAAGACAGAACTTAGAGGGTTACGAACCCAAGGATTTGATATTACCACATACGAAAGACGGTTCACAGAATTGTGCCTATTGTGTCCGGGAGCGTTCGAAGATGAGGAAGAAAAGATCGACGCATTTGTGAAAGGATTACTGAAAAGAATCCAAGAAGATATAAGTTCACACGAGCCCACCTCCATACAACAGGCATGTAGAATGGCTCACAAATTAGTGAACCAGATTGAGGAAAGAATTAAAGAACAGACGGCTGAAGAGGCCAATGTGAAGCAAGTCAAAAGAAAGTGGGAGGAAAATGGTGATAAGAATCACCAATACAACAACAACAGCAATTACAACAATAATCGCAACAACTATCCCAACAATCGCAACATTAATCGCAACTACAACAAACGGCCCAACAACAACAACAACAACAACAATAGTAACTACAACAATCATCCCAATAACAATAACAACCGCAACAACAACAACAATCAGAAGCAGCTATGCAAAAGGTGTGAAAAGTATCACTCGGGGTTCTGCACTAAATTTTGCAACAAGTGTAAAAGAAATGGTCATAGCGCGGCGAAGTGTGAGGTCTACGGACCAGGGGTTAACAGAACGAAAGGAACAAATGGTGTCGGAACAAGTAATGGAGGAGCAAGTAGTGTCGGAGCAAGTTATGCCAATGTAGTTTGTTATAAATGTGGAAAACCGGGCCACATTATTAGAAATTGCCCGAACCAGGAGAACACGAATGGACAAGGCCGCGGAAGAGTATTCAATATTAATGCGGCAGAGGCATAGGAAGACCCGGAGCTTGTTACGGGTATGTTTCTTATTGACAGTAAATCTGCTTACGTTTCATTTGATTCGGGTGCGGATAGAAGCTATATGAGTAGAGATTTTTGTGCTAAATTAAGTTGTCCATTGACGCCTTTGGATAGTAAATTTTTACTCGAATTAGCAAATGGTAAATTAATTTCAGCAGATAATATATGTCGGAATCGAGAAATTAAACTGGTTAGCGAAACATTTAAGATTGACTTGATACCAGTAGAGTTAGGGAGTTTTGATGTGATAATCGGTATGGACTGGTTGAAAGAAGTGAAAGCAGAGATCGTTTGTTACAAAAATGCAATTCGCATTATACGAGAAAAAGAAAAACCCTTAATGGTGTACGGAGAAAAGGGCAACACGAAGCTACATCTTATTAGTAATTTGAAGGCACAAAAACTAATAAGAAAAGGTTGCTATGCTGTTCTAGCACACGTCGAGAAAGTACAAACTGAAGAAAAGAGCATCAATGATGTTCCCGTCGCAAAAGAATTTCCCGATGTATTTCCGAAAGAATTACCGGGATTACCCCCACATCGATCCGTTGAATTTCAAATAGATCTTGTACCAGGAGCTGCACCAATAGCTCGTGCTCCTTAAAGACTCGCACCCAGCGAGATGAAAGAACTGCAAAGCCAACTACAAGAACTATTAGAACGTGGTTTCATTCGACCAAGCACATCACCATGGGGAGCTCCTGTTTTGTTTGTTAAGAAGAAGGATGGTACATTTAGGTTGTGTATTGACTACAAGGAGTTGAATAAACTTACCATCAAAAACCATTATCCACTGCCAAGAATTGACGACTTATTTGATCAACTACAAGGCTCGTCGGTTTATTCAAAAATTGATTTACGTTCTGAATATCATCAAATGCGAGTAAAGGAGGATGATATTCCAAAAACTGCTTTTAGGACGCGTTATGGTCATTACGAGTTTATGGTTATGCCGTTTGGATTGACTAACGCACCAGCTGTGTTCACGGACCTTATGAACCGAGTGTGTGGGCCATATCTTGACAAGTTTGTCATTGTTTTCATCGATGACATACTTATTTACTCAAAGAATGATCAAGAGCACGAAGAACAATTGAGAAAAGTGCTAGAAGTATTGAGGAAAGAAAAACTGTACGCTAAGTTTTTAAAGTGTGCATTTTGGTTAGAAGAAGTTCAATTCCTCTGTCATATAGTGAACAAAGAAGGTATACAGGTGGACCCGGCAAAGATTGAAACCGTTGAAAAATGGGAAACCCCAAAAAACTCCGAAGCATATACGTCAATTTTTAGGATTGGCTGGTTACTACAGAAGATTCAACCAAGATTTCTCCAAAATAGCAAAACCCTTGACTGCATTAACGCATAAAGGGAAGAAATTTGAATGGAAGGATGAACAAGAGAAGGCGTTTCAGTTATTGAAGAAAAAGCTAACTACGGCACCTATATTGTCATTGCCTGAAGGGAATGATGATTTTGTGATTTATTGTGACGCATCAAAGCAAGGTCTCGGTTGTGTATTAATGCAACGAACGAAGGTGATTGCTTATGCGTCTAGACAATTGAAGATTCAAGAACAAAATTATACGACGCATGATTTGGAATTAGGCGCGGTTGTTTTTGCATTAAAGACTTGGAGGCACTACTTATATGGGGTCAGAAGTATTATATATACCGACCACAAAAGTCTTCAACACATATTTAATCAGAAACAACTGAATATGAGGCAGCGTAGGTGGATTGAATTGTTGAATGATTACGACTTTGAGATTCGTTACCACCCGGGGAAGGCAAATGTGGTAGCCGACGCCTTGAGAAGGAAGGACAGAGAACCCATTCGAGTAAAATCTATGAATATAATGATTCACAATAACCTTACTACTCAAATAAAGCAGGCACAACAAGGAGTTTTAAAAGAGGGAAATTTAAAGGATGAAATACCCAAAGGATCGGAGAAGCATCTTAATATTCGGGAAGACGGAACCCGGTATAGGGCTGAAAGGATTTGGGTACCAAAATTTGGAGAGATGAGAGAAATGGTACTTAGAGAAGCTCATAAAACCAGATACTTAATACATCCTGGAACGGGGAAGATGTACAAGGATCTCAAGAAATATTTTTGGTGGCCGGGTATGAAAGCCGATGTTGCTAAATACGTAGGAGAATGTTTGACGTGTTCTAAGGTCAAAGCTGAGCATCAGAAACCATCAGGTCTACTTCAACAACCCGAAATCCCAGAATGGAAATGGAAAAACATTACCATGGATTTCATCACTAAATTGCCAAGGACTGCAAGTGGTTTTGATACTATTTGGGTAATAGTTGATCGTCTCACCAAATCAGCACACTTCCTGCCAATAAGAGAAGATGACAAGATGGAGAAGTTAGCACGACTGTATTTGAAGGAAGTCGTCTCCAGACATGGAATACCAATCTGTAAAGACCCGCACTTTTTCGATCGTTCTATACTTATAAGATTAATATTTATATAAATTAAACCTTACCAACATGATAAGCAATCCAAATTGTTGAGACTTATGTTTTCGAAAAGAGTTTTACACAACGTTTGACCGTCTAGTTTGACCGATGATATCACGAACTATACAATATATGATAATTATACGTTTGTGTATATATATGTATATATACATATTTAACATGATCTAAGAATGTTTTAATATCTCATTTTGTATTAATAACAATAAGTTATAAGTATATTTTGAAACTACTAACTTAAGTTTTCAAAACGATAACCATACGTAACGTTATTTGACTTAAATACTTATGACCTATAATGTTTATACATATATCGTATAAGTAATGTATTTAATCACTTTTAAAGACTTAAATACATAAAACAATATAAGTATATTTACAAAAGATAGCTATATTTGAATCCTCGTTCCGTTTTCTCAAAGATTTCTATACGTATACCTAGGGTATATGTACCCGTATCATACGCAGCTTCTAGATGTATTTACTATTGGTATATACCAATAAAAATCTGCTCCTTAGCAGCCTTAAATGATTAAGAAACATGTGGAACCAACCATTTGTCAAGTAGCATGAATTATTTAGCAAGAAAACAAAGTTAGGTATTTTTTTTTCCTTTATAACCTAAAAACGTTTTTATGCATGCACACCATTTCTTCACCCCATTTTCTCATACTTACACTTCCATTTCTCTCTCAAAATACTCTTAACTTCATACTTGATCATCTCCAAGCATTTTCTCCATCATTTTGCTTCAAAAACAACACTTAAATCTCATAAGAAAACCTTACAAAAACACTTCAAGAAATCCTTCCAAGAACACAAACTTACTTCCAATCTTTCATCCAATTCCATCACCCTTTTGGTTCTAAGCTTTTTACTCCTCTTTTACAGCAACCTTGTCCAAGGAACTTGAGGTAGTAACTATGTTCATAACCTTATTCGATTCATATATATATAGCTATCTTATTTTGTGGTATAAAATTTTAACAACAAGAACATAGTTTGAATGTTTTCAAACTTGTTTGCAAACTAAATAGATTCTTATAACTTAACTTTTAAAATACTTCAAGACCTGTAATATAACTTAAAAATATGCTAATTTAACAAGGTATAACTTCGTTTTTCAAAGAACACCTTAAAAACTGTTTTTACGACGTCGGAGTGCAACCGGGGGCTGTTTTGGGTTGGATAATTAAAAACCATCTTAAACTTTGAATTGGAGGTTTATTTTCTGGAAAAATGATTTTTACTATGAATATGATAACACATAAAAATTTCATGATTTAACTCAAAGTATAAGTATTTTTAGAAAAATAATCATTTAAGGTTGTTTACATGATGGAAAATGATTAACTTCATAAGTTTCACTAAAGTTTGACCTATGACCTGTGATTTCGATTACAAACTAAGGTATTTACAGTTCATAGTCTTAAAGAGGGACTCGATCCAAGGAAGTGGCAAGTTGAATCAACGAAAACGGAGTTGTAACGAAGAAACTATGACCAAAACGAGATCGGATATCTAAGACTAGTTTGGCTACGAAAATAATTGGAGAAAATTAAATAAATCACATCTTTTTAAAATAACATGATATTTTATATATATGTACTCATAATTTAATTTTATATGGTTCAGGATCACCCGTAAACAATACGAGAAGATTAATCATAAGATCCCATGATTGTACGCAACACGTCATTTGACAACACCGGTACTTTATGTACGCAACACGTCATTTGACAACACCGGTACCATGGGTCAAGATTAATCTCGACCAATACATATACGATGGGGGTTTTTATTTATTTCATTGGGGGTTTATTAAACACCTAAAAATGAACCATTAAAATTGAATTACTAACATCGGACTGCTAACTACGGACTAAGAAATTATTAAAACTATTAAAAGTATAAAAAGTATATATATGTGACGATTGTTTAAAATAGAAATATATTGATAAACTATATATGGATAGGTTCGTGATATCAATCGGAGACCAAGTCGAAATTACATATCTTCAAGACGAAAGTGAGTATATAGTCCCACTTTTAAACTCTAAATATTTCGGGATGAGAATACATGTATTTTATGTTTTACGTTATGGACACAAGTAACTGAAAAATATATTCTACGTTGAGTTGTACCACTGGCATACTTCCCTGTAGCTTGGTAACTAATATTTACAGCGGTATTGTAAACGCGAATCCTGTTGATAGATCTATCGGGCCTGACAACCCCAACCGGACTGGACGACCAGTATTCAACGGTTGCACAGTACTTCGTTTCGTGACTACACTTGGTACGGTGTAGTCAGATTTCATAATAAAGGGAATATGCGACGTGATTAAATGTTAAGTATGGTTACCAAGTGCTCAACCACTTAGAATATTTTTATTAAACTGTTTATATATGAAATCTTGTGGTCTATATATATATTGCTGCCGGCACTAAACCTATATCTCACCAACTTTATGTTGACGTTTTAAACATGTTTATTCTCAGGTGATAATTAGAAGTTTCCGCTGCATTATGTTGAATTTGAGCAGGATCTTGCGTACGCATATTTGTGTCAAAAATAAGACTGCATATCCAAGAACTTGTGTTGTAAAATATGCTAGAAATCGTGTTGTTATCATCATTTGTAAAGTTTGTAAGTCGAAGATTATCGCTAAACGATAATCATCTTTATTTTGTCCAAAGCTTGTATCAAAAATAAGAATCATGGTTTGTAATGTATAATATATGCAGTTTTTCTTTTAAAAATGTCGCATATAGAGGTCAATACCTCGCAATGAAATCATACGTTATCTAACACGTTCTTACGGTTAAGGACGGGTTATGACATGTGGTATCAGAGCGGTGGTCTTAGCGAACCAGGTTTGCATTAGTGTGTCTAACTGATAAGTCGTTAGGATACATTAGTAAGTCTGGACTTTGACCGGGTCTGATTTAAAAACCATTGCTTATCATTGTTGGTTAAAATTTATATGTAAATATTATGTAGTACTAATGGGTTAGTTGTTGTGTGATAGATGTCGGGCTCAAAACTTGTTATCACATTCAGCGACTCCGAACCAGAATCTTCAGATGGTGTTCCAGTCATTAACCTATCCGATGACGAAAATAATATCTTTGGGGAAGACTCACAAATTCCGGATGAACCGACTATAGAGAACCCGGAAAGTGAACCCGAGGAGGAAAGTGAACCCGAGGAGGAAAGTGAACCCGAGGAAGAAATACAGGAAATTACAAAAGAAGAGCTCGAACTAGGAAAGAAACGAAAGGCTAATGAATTAGAAAATTCAAATCCTGAGTTTAATAAGGATGATGTGGCACCAACTCCACTAGACACTACCACCCCTATTCTCGCTATTCCTATTCATTCTATCCCGGCATCCAGTTCCTCAGTCCCACAGCCAAAATATAGGCAGACAGCCAGGATAAGCGTTAAGCGATTCTCTGAACCTAAACGTCCTAGAAAATAGACCAAACGATGCGCTGCCGTATTAAACCATGGGATCATATAATGTTTTGTATAATATTATTAGTGTGGTTTGCTTAATGTTCGATGTAAGATAAGCATATGTAAAATAGTGAAGTGTGAAATGCAATAATTTTCCATGGTTAAGTATTATTTAGATGGTAGTAATTGATTCTGTACTAAGCTATTAAGTATGGACATTGACGGGTAGGTCCTACCCTAGATATAATTATAAAACGCTAATAAGAAGAAAAGGCTTTTATAATAATACCTGGTTCATATTATTAATAAGCTATAATGTACTGTAAATATACACTACATCTATAATATTCCATGTGAATAATTATTTTCTTTTCATTCTTATAGAAGAATATGGCGCGATTGAACCGAATGACGGAACAAGAAATCCAGGAACTCATCAATCAGCGAGTGAACGACAGAATGTTATGGGTCGAGGCTGCAAGAGGTGCTGCAGTTAACCCAAATCCTCGTGTGGGGTGCACTTACAAAACTTTTCAAGCTTGCAAGCCCTCATCATTCAGTGGAACAGAAGGACCGATCGGTTTAACCCGGTGGATAGAAAAGATGGAAACTGTGTTCAAAATCAGTGGTTGTGTTGAAAAGGACATGACCAAATACGCATCGTGCACTTTACAAGATAGTGCACTCACGTGGTGGAAAAATTATGTGAAGGCTGTAGGAGGAGATGTAGCTTATGATACTCCGTGGGAAGAATTCAAAACAATGTTAATCAATGAATATTGTCCAAGGAACAAGGTTAGGAAGTTGGAAGATGAGTTACGAAGTCTGAAGGTTATTGGTACTGAAATCACCAACTACAATCAGCGATTCATGGAATTAGTTTTGCTATGTCCTGAATTGGTTCCAACCGAAGAACGGAAGATTGAAATGTACAAAGATGGTTTGCCCAAAAAGGTCAAGGCAAATGTTACAGCATCGAAACCTAAGACAATTCATGAAGCTATAACCATGGCAAACGAGCTAATGGATCAGGTCATCATGGATAAGAAAGTATCCAATACTGATGTGAAGGTATCAGGTAACAAAAGAAAGTGGAATGGAAATTATGATCGAGGTAACCAACAACAATCTTTTAAGAAACAAGAAAACACGCAAGGTACGGGTAGTGGTTTAAGCTTTGGTTATAAAGGACAAAATCCTTTATGCAACCGATGCCACAAACATCACTCTGGTTACTGTAATGTGGTATGCAACAAATGTAATCGAAAGGGTCATCTTGCTGAAGATTGTAGGGCTCTCGTTACAAATACAAATGGTACCAAGACTCCTGCCACCAATGCAAATAGAACTGCTTTGGCTACCATTACTTGTTTTGGGTGTGGAAAAGAAGGTCACTATAAGAGCCAGTGCCCGAATCCAGAGAAGAATATCGGACCTGCACGTGGAAGAGCATTTGTTATTAATGCTAAAGAGGCATGTGAAGACCCGGAGCTTGTTACGGGTACGTTTACCATTAATAACTTATCCGCATCTATTATATTTGATACTGGTGCTGATAGAAGTTACGTGTGTAGAGACTTTCACGCTAAATTGAATTGTTCATCATTACCTCTCGATGCTAAGTACATGATTGAGTTAGCTAATGGTAAACTAATTAAAGCCGATAAAATTTGCCGTGATTGTAAAATAAATTTAGCCGGAGAAACGTTTAAAATTGACTTGATACCCGTAGAATTAGGAAGTTTTGATGTAATAGTCGGCATGGACTGGATGTCCAAAATAGGAGCTGAAGTTGTGTGCGCCAAGAAGGCAATTCGCATTCCTCGTAAGGATAAAACGCCAGTAATGATTTATGGAGAGAAGGGTAACTCAAAGCTAAAACTCATTAGTTATTTGAAAGCTCAAAAGTGCTTGAAGAAAGGGTTCTATGCTATCTCAGCACATGTTAATAAAGTCGAAACAAAGGAAAAAGTGAAGAGCATCAATGACGTGCCTGTGGCAAGAGATTTTCCTGAAGTCTTTCCGGAAAAGTTGCCGGGATTACCTCCATTTAGATCTGTAGAATTTCAAATAGATTTAGTACCAGGAGCTGCACCAGTGGCTCGTGCTCCATATAGACTTGCACCGTCCGAGTTAAAAGAACTTCAGAGTCAGTTAAAAGAATTACTGGATCATGGATTCATACGACCAAGTACTTCACCGTGGGGAGCTCCGATTCTATTTGTTAAAAAGAAAGATGGATCTTTTAGGATGTGTATAGATTATCGTGAATTAAATAAGTTAACTATCAAGAATCGGTATCCACTACCGAGAATTGACGACTTATTTGATCAACTCCAAGGATCATGTGTGTACTCAAAAATTGACTTAAGGTCGGGCTATCATCAATTACGTGTCAAAGAAGAGGACATTCCGAAAACTGCTTTTCGGACACGTTATGGTCATTACGAATTTTTGGTCATGCCGTTTGGGTTGACAAATGCGCCAGCTGTATTCATGGACCTCATGAATCGAGTTTGTAGTCCATATTTAGATAAGTTTGTTATCGTTTTCATTGATGATATTCTTATCTATTCCAAGAGTGAGCAAGAGCATGAGCAGCATTTAAGGTTGATATTAGAGTTGTTGAGAAAAGAACAGCTATATGCTAAATTTTCTAAATGTGCTTTCTGGTTGAAAGAAGTGCAATTTCTTGGCCACGTTGTTAGTAGCAAAGGAATTCAGGTTGATCCAGCAAAAATTGAAGCCATTGAAAAATGGGAGACTCCTAAGACACCAACGCAGATACGCCAATTTTTGGGTTTAGCCGGTTATTATAGAAGGTTTATTCAAGATTTTTCCCGAATAGCTAAGCCGTTGACAGCGTTAACGCAAAAAGGGAAGAAATATGAATGGACTTCTGAGCAGGAGAGTGCATTTCAGTTACTGAAAAAGAAGTTGACTACGGCGCCTATTTTATCGTTACCAGAAGGGAACGATGATTTTGAAATATATTGTGACGCTTCGCGACAAGGTTTTGGTTGCGTTCTTATGCAACGAAAGAAAGTTATTGCATACGCATCCCGACAATTGAAGATTCACGAGCGGAATTATATGACGCATGATCTAGAACTGGGAGCAGTCGTGTTTGCATTGAAGATATGGAGACACTACTTGTATGGGGTTAAATGCACTGTGTTTACTGATCATAAAAGCCTTCAACATATTTTTGATCAGAAACAGCTGAACATGAGACAACGTAGGTGGGTCGAGTTAATAAACGACTATGATTGTGAAATTCGTTATCATCCCGGGAAAGCGAACGTGGTGGCCGACGCTCTAAGCAGAAAGGAACGAGAACCAATTCGAGTACGAGCGATGAACATAAAAATTCGCATGAATCTCAACTCACAAATCAAAGAAGTTCAACGAGAAGCACTTACTAAAGAAAATATAGGAAATGAAATAATGAAGAAGTATGAGAAGCAACTCGTTATGCGGGAAGATGGAATTCGATATTTTGCAAATCGTATTTGGGTACCGAAGTTGGGTGGATTAAGGAAGTTGATATTAAATGAGGCACATAAGACAAGATACTCGATACATCCTGGAGTTGGAAAGATGTACCAAGATCTTAAGACACATTATTGGTGGCCTAATTTAAAGACAGACGTTGCAACATATGTTGGGGAATGTTTAACTTGTTCCAAAGTCAAAGCTGAACACCAGAAGCCGTCAGGGTTACTTCAACAACCAGAAATCCCAGAATGGAAATGGGATGGTATTACCATGGATTTCATCACGAAGTTACCAAAGACTGCCTGGGGATACGACACCATTTGGGTGATTGTTGATCGTCTCACCAAGTCTGCACACTTCTTGCCTATAAAGGAAACGGATAGAATGGAGAAACTATTACGATTGTATATAAAGGAAGTTGTTTCAAGGCATGGAATACCTATTTCCATTATATCCGATCGTGATAGTAGATTTACATCAAAGTTCTGGAAATCACTACAGGAGGCCCTAGGAACTCGTTTAGATATGAGTACCGCGTATCATCCGCAAACCGACGGGCAGAGTGAAAGAACGATTCAGACTCTTGAAGACATGCTCAGGGCATGTGTGATCGATTTTGGAAACGGATGGGATAAATATCTACCATTAGCAGAATTCTCGTATAATAATAGTTATCATGCGAGCATTAAAGCTGCGCCATTCGAAGCATTGTACGGAAGGAAGTGTAGATCTCCTATTTGTTGGAATGAAGTAGGAGATCGACAATTAACTGGTCCCGAGATCATACACGAAACGACTGAGAAGATAGTACAAATCAAGGAGAGATTGAAAACAGCCCGTAGTCGCCAAAAGAGCTACGCCGATGTTCGAAGGAAACCATTAGAGTTTCAGATCGGTGACATGGTTATGTTAAAGGTGTCACCGTGGAAAGGTGTAATACGCTTCGGAAAAAGGGGTAAACTGAACCCAAGATATGTAGGCCCGTTCAAGATTATCGAACGCATTGGACCGGTAGCTTATCGACTCGAGTTACCACAACAACTCGCCGGAGTACATAATACCTTTCACGTCTCAAACCTTAAGAAGTGTCTTGCAAAGGAAGACCTCACCATTCCTCTTGAAGAAATCCATGTCGACGAGAAACTACAATTCATCGAAGAACCAATCGAAATCATGGATCGTGAAGTTAAACGGCTCAAGCAGAGCAACATACCGATCGTTAAGGTTCGTTGGAATGCTCGAAGGGGTCCCGAGTTTACTTGAGAACGAGAGGATCAAATGAAACAAAAATATCCACACTTGTTTTCCGATGACGCAAAATAGGTACAATTTTAAAATTTCGGGACGAAATTTATTTAACGGGTAGGTACTGTAAAGACCCGCACTTTTTCGATCGTTCTATACTTATAAGATTAATATTTATATAAATTAAACCTTACCAACATGATAAGCAATCTAAATTGTTGAGACTTATGTTTTCGAAAAGAGTTTTACACAACGTTTGACCGTCTAGTTTGACCGATGATATCACGAACTATACAATATATGATAATTATACGTTTGTGTATATATATGTATATATACATATTTAACATGATCTAAGAATGTTTTAATATCTCATTTTGTATTAATAACAATAAGTTATAAGTATATTTTGAAACTACTAACTTAAGTTTTCAAAACGATAACCATACGTAACGTTATTTGACTTAAATACTTATGACCTATAATGTTTATACATATATCGTATAAGTAATGTATTTAATCACTTTTAAAGACTTAAATACATAAAACAATATAAGTATATTTACAAAAGATAGCTATATTTGAATCCTCGTTCCGTTTTCTCAAAGATTTCTATACGTATACCTAGGGTATATGTACCCGTATCATACGCAGCTTCTAGATGTATTTACTATTGGTATATACCAATAAAAATCTGCTCCTTAGCAGCCTTAAATGATTAAGAAACATGTGGAACCAACCATTTGTCAAGTAGCATGAATTATTTAGCAAGAAAACAAAGTTAGGTATTTTTTTTTCCTTTATAACCTAAAAACGTTTTTATGCATGCACACCATTTCTTCACCCCATTTTCTCATACTTACACTTCCATTTCTCTCTCAAAATACTCTTAACTTCATACTTGATCATCTCCAAGCATTTTCTCCATCATTTAGCTTCAAAAACAACACTTAAATCTCATAAGAAAACCTTACAAAAACACTTCAAGAAATCCTTCCAAGAACACAAACTTACTTCCAATCTTTCATCCAATTCCATCACCCTTTTGGTTCTAAGCTTTTTACTCCTCTTTTACAGCAACCTTGTCCAAGGAACTTGAGGTAGTAACTATGTTCATAACCTTATTCGATTCATATATATATAGCTATCTTATTTTGTGGTATAAAATTTTAACAACAAGAACATAGTTTGAATGTTTTCAAACTTGTTTGCAAACTAAATAGATTCTTATAACTTAACTTTTAAAATACTTCAAGACCTGTAATATAACTTAAAAATATGCTAATTTAACAAGGTATAACTTCGTTTTTCAAAGAACACCTTAAAAACTGTTTTTACGACGTCGGAGTGCAACCGGGGGCTGTTTTGGGTTGGATAATTAAAAACCATCTTAAACTTTGAATTGGAGGTTTATTTTCTGGAAAAATGATTTTTACTATGAATATGATAACACATAAAAATTTCATGATTTAACTCAAAGTATAAGTATTTTTAGAAAAATAATCATTTAAGGTTGTTTACATGATGGAAAATGATTAACTTCATAAGTTTCACTAAAGTTTGACCTATGACCTGTGATTTCGAATACAAACTAAGGTATTTACAGTTCATAGTCTTAAAGAGGGACTCGATCCAAGGAAGTGGCAAGTTGAATCAACGAAAACGGAGTTGTAACGAAGAAACTATGACCAAAACGAGATCGGATATCTAAGACTAGTTTGGCTACGAAAATAATTGGAGAAAATTAAATAAATCACATCTTTTTAAAATAACATGATATTTTATATATATGTACTCATAATTTAATTTTATATGGTTCAGGATCACCCGTAAACAATACGAGAAGATTAATCATAAGATCCCATGATTGTACGCAACACGTCATTTGACAACACCGGTACTTTATGTACGCAACACGTCATTTGACAACACCGGTACCATGGGTCAAGATTAATCTCGACCAATACATATACGATGGGAGTTTTTATTTATTTCATTGGGTGTTTATTAAACACCTAAAAATGAACCATTAAAATTGAATTACTAACATCGGACTGCTAACTACGGACTAAGAAATTATTAAAACTATTAAAAGTATAAAAAGTATATATATGTGACGATTGTTTAAAATAGAAATATATTGATAAACTATATATGGATAGGTTCGTGATATCAATCGGAGACCAAGTCGAAATTACATATCTTCAAGACGAAAGTGAGTATATAGTCCCACTTTTAAACTCTAAATATTTCGGGATGAGAATACATGTATTTTATGTTTTACGTTATGGACACAAGTAACTGAAAAATATATTCTACGTTGAGTTTTACCACTGGCATACTTCCCTGTAGCTTGGTAACTAATATTTACAGCGGTATTGTAAACGCGAATCCTGTTGATAGATCTATCGGGCCTGACAACCCCAACCGGACTGGACGACCAGTATTCAACGGTTGCACAGTACTTCGTTTCGTGACTACACTTGGTACGGTGTAGTAAGATTTCATAATAAAGGGAATATGCGACGTGATTAAATGTTAAGTATGGTTACCAAGTGCTCAACCACTTAGAATATTTTTATTAAACTGTTTATATATGAAATCTTGTGGTCTATATATATATTGCTGCCGGCACTAAACCTATATCTCACCAACTTTATGTTGACGTTTTAAACATGTTTATTCTCAGGTGATAATTAGAAGTTTCCGCTGCATTATGTTGAATTTGAGCAGGATCTTGCGTACGCATATTTGTGTCAAAAATAAGACTGCATATCCAAGAACTTGTGTTGTAAAATATGCTAGAAATCGTGTTGTTATCATCATTTGTAAAGTTTGTAAGTCGAAGATTATCGCTAAACGATAATCATCTTTATTTTGTCCAAAGCTTGTATCAAAAATAAGAATCATGGTTTGTAATGTATAATATATGCAGTTTTTCTTTTAAAAATGTCGCATATAGAGGTCAATACCTCGCAATGAAATCATACGTTATCTAACACGTTCTTACGGTTAAGGACGGGTTATGACACAATCTCTATTATCTCTGATAGGGATGGAAGATTTATTTTAAGATTCTGGCAGACATTACAGCAAGCATTAGGAACTCGTCTAGACATGAGTACTGCCTATCATCCACAAACTGATGGACAGAGTGAAAGGACGATACAAATGCTTGAAGACATGCTACGAGCATGTGTTATTGATTTCGAAAACAGTTGGGATCGACATCTACCATTAGCAGAATTTTCCTACAACAACAGCTACCATTCAAGCATTGAGATGGCGCCGTTTGAAGCACTTTATGGTAGAAAGTGCAGGTCTCCGATTTGTTGGAGTGAAGTGGGGGATAGACAGATTTCGGGTCCGGAGATAATACAAGAAACTACCGAGAAGATCATCCAAATTCAACAACGGTTGAAAACCGCCCAAAGTCAACAAAAGAGCTACGCTGACATTAAAAGAAAAGATATAGAATTTAAAATTGGAGAGATGGTCATGCTTAAAGTTGCACCATGGAAAGGCGTTGTTCGATTTGGTAAACGAGGGAAATTAAATCCAAGGTATATTGGACCATTCAAGATTATTGATCGTGTCGGACCAGTAGCTTACCGACTTGAGTTACCTCAACAACTCGCGGCTGTACATAACACTTTCCACATCTCAAATTTGAAGAAATGTTTTGCTAAAGAAGATCTCACTATTCCGTTAGATGAAATCCAAATCAATGAAAAACTTCAATCCATCGAAGAACCCGTCGAAATAATGGATCGTGAGGTTAAAAGACTTAAGCAAAACAAGATACCAATTGTTAAGGTTCGATGGAATGCTCGTAGAGGACCCGAGTTCACCTGGGAATGAGAAGATCAGATGAAGAAGAAATACCCGCATTTATTTCCAGAAGATACGTCAACACCTCCAACTGCTTAAAATTTCGGGACGAAATTTATTTAACGGGTATGTACTGTAGTGACCCGAACTTTTCCATGTTTATATATATATTAAATGAAATTGTTATTTTACATGATTAAGTGTTTCCAACATATTAAGTAATCAAAATTGTTAAGACTTGATTAATTGAAATAGGTATCATATAGACAATTGACCACCCAAGTTGACCGGTGATTCACGAACGTTAAAACTTGTAAAAACTATATGATGACATATATATATATGGTTATATATATAGTTAACATGATATTATGATAAGTAAACATATCATTAAGTATATTAACAATGAACTACATATGTAAAAACAAGACTACTAACTTAATGATTTTGAAACGAGACATATATGTAACGATTATCGTTGTAACGACATTTAATGTATATATATCATATTAAGAGATATTTGTACATCATAATATCATGATAATATAATAATTTAAAATCTCTTTTGATATTATAAACATTGGGTTAACAACATTTAACAAGATCGTTAACCTAAAGGTTTCAAAACAACACTTACATGTAACGACTAACGATGACTTAACGACTCAGTTAAAATGTATATACATGTAGTGTTTTAATATGTATTCATACACTTTTGAAAGACTTCAAGACACTTATCAAAATACTTCTACTTAACAAAAATGCTTACAATTACATCCTCGTTCAGTTTCATCAACAATTCTACTCGTATGCACCCGTATTTGTACTCGTAAAATACACAGCTTTTAGATGTATGTACTATTGGTATATACACTCCAATGATCAGCTCTTAGCAGCCCATGTGAGTCACCTAACACATGTGGGAACCATCATTTGGAAACTAGCATGAAATATCTCATAAAATTACAAAAATATGAGTAATCATTCATGACTTATTTACATGAAAACAAAATTACATATCCTTTATATCTAATCCATACACCAACGACCAAAAACACCAAAAACACCAAAAACACTTTCATTCTTCAATTTTCTTCATCTAATTAATCTCTCTCAAGTTCTATCTTCAAGTTCTAAGTGTTCTTCATAAATTCCAAAAGTTCTAGTTTCATAAAATCAAGAATACTTCCAAGATTGCAAGTTTACTTCCAAGTTTTCTAAATCCATTCCAAGTAATCATCCAAGATCAAGAAACCTTTGTTACTTACAGTAGTTTATCTTTCTAATACAAGGTAATAATCATATTTAAACTTTAATTCAATTTCTATAACTATAACAATCTTATTTCAAGTGGAAATCTTACTTGAAATTGTTTTCGTGTCATGATTCTGCTTCAAGAACTTTCAAGCCATCCAAGGATCCTTTGAAGCTAGATCCATTTTTCTCATTTCCAGTAGGTTTATCCAAGGAACTTGAGGTAGTAATGACGTTCATAACATCATTCGATTCATACATAAAAAGCTATCTTATTCAACGTTATAAACTTGTAATCACTAGAACATAGTTTAGTTAATTCTAAACTTGTTCGCAAATAAAGTTAATCCTTCTAACTAGACTTTTAAAATCAACTAAACACATGTTCTATATCTATATTATATGCTAACTTAATGATTTAAAACCCGGAAACACGATAAACACCATAAAACTGGATATACGCCGTCGTAGTAAAACCGGGGGCTGTTTTGGTTGGGATAATTAAAAGCTAAGAAGAACTTTGATTTAAAAGCTATAATTCTGGAAAAATGATTTTTCTTATGAACATGAAACTATATCCAAAAATCATGGTTAAACTCAAAGTGAAAGTATGTTTTTCAAAATGGTCATCAAGATATCGTTCTTTTGACGGAAATGACTACCTCTTTCAAAAATGACTTGTAACTTGTATTTTCGACCATAAACTTATACTTTTTCTATTTATATTCATAAAGTTAAGTTCAATACGAAACCGTGGCCACTGGAATCACTCAAAACGGATTAGAAACGAAGAAATGGCGAGTAAAACAAGATTGATAAAAACTACTCATTTTACCTACGTGAAAGTTAGTAATAAATCTATTCCAACCATAACCTAATCAACTTATATTGTATATTATGTAATCTTGAGATACCATAGACACGTATACAATGTTTTGACCTATCATGTCGACCCATCTATATATATATTGCGGAACAACCATAGACACTCTATATGTGAATGTTGGAGTTAGCTATACAAGGTTGAGGTTGATTCCAAAATATATATATAGTTTGAGTTGTGATCAATACTGAGATACGTATACACTGGGTCGTGGATTGATTCAAGATAATATTTATCGATTTATTTCTGTACATCTAACTGTGGACAACTAGTTGTAGGTTACTAACGAGGACAGCTGACTTAATAAACTTAAAACATCAAAATGTATTAAAAGTGTTGTAAATATATTTTGAACATACTTTGATATATGTGTATATATTGTTATAGGTTCGTGAATCAACCAGTGGCCAAGTCTTACTTCCCGACGAAGTAAAAATCTGTGATAGTGAGTTCATTTGATTCCCTTTTACTCTTTACATTTTTGGGCTGAGAATACATGCAAATGCTTTATTAACTGTTTTACAATATTTATATGCGTGAGTTTCATTTTCTTCCTTTTTAAATGCTTTTGCAATATATATTTTTGGGACTGAGAATACATGCGCTGCTTTTATAACTGTTTTACGAAATAGACACAAGTAATCGAAACTACATTCTATGGTTGAATTATTAAACCGAATATGCCCCTTTTTAGTATGGTAATCTAAGAATTAGGGAACAGACACCCTAATTGACGCGAATCCTAAAGATAGATTTATCGGGCCCAACAAGCCCCATCCAAAGTACCGGATGCTTTAGTACTTCGAAATTTATATTATGTTCGAAGGAGGATCCCGGAATGATGGGGATATTCTTAAATATGCATCTTGTTAATGTCGGTTACCAGGTGTTCACCATATGAATGATTTTTATCTCTATGTTTGGGATGTGTATTGAAATATGAAATCTTGTGGTCTATTGTTACGATTTGATATATATAGGTTAAACCTATAACTCACCAACATTTTTGTTGACGTTTAAAGCGTGTTTATTCTCAGGTGAATACTAAGAGCTTCCGCTGTTGCATACTAAAATAAGGACAAGATTTGGAGTCCATGTTTGTATGATATTGTGTAAAAACTGCATTCAAGAAACTGATTTCGATGTAACATATTTGTATTGTAAACCATTATGTAATGGTCGTGTGTAAACAGGATGTTTTAGATTATCATTATTTGATAATCTACGTAAAGCTTTTTAAACCTTTATTTATGAAATAAAGGTTATGGTTGGTTTTAAAAATGAATGCAGTCTTTGAAAAACGTCGAATATAGAGGTCAAAACCTCGCAACGAAATCAATTAATATGGAACGTTTTTAATCAATAAGAACGGGACATTTCATATATGGCCTAAAACAGGCACCAAGAGTATGGTATGAGACACTTCATGTGTATCTCACTGGTATAGGTTTTAAAGTTGGAACAATTGATACCACTCTATTCTCAAAGGAGATAGATGGTGATCTCTTGCTGGTACAGATATACGTGGATGAAATTATTTATGGATCTAAAAATGAAAAACATTGTTAAGATTTTTCAAAACTTATGTCAAAGACATATGAAATGAGCTTACAAAGAGATTTGCAATACTTTTTAGGATTGCAAATTAAACAACTTGATGATAGAATTTTTATAAGTCAAGATAAATATATCAAAGATATGTTAAAGAAATTTGGTCTGACCTGTTTAAAAGATATAGGGACTCCAATGGCAGCATCTATCAAAATAGATGCTGATCCCAATGGTGAACCAGTCAATATCACTGAATATAGAGGTATGATTGGGTCCCTACTTTATCTCACAGCCAACAGACCATATATTATGTTTGCCACTCTCTGTGCCAGATATCAAGCTAATCCTAAAGAGTCACATTTGCTAGCAGTAAAAAGGATATTTAGGTATCTGAAAGGTAATGCTAAACGTGGTCTTTGGTATCCCAAAGACTATGGTTTTTGAGCTAATTGGGTATTCAGATGCTGACTTTGCAGGGTGTAAAATAGACAGGAAAAGTACTACTGGTAGTTACCAGTTACTGGGTGGTAGGCTAGTCAGCTGGACAAGCAAAAAGCAAAATACTGTGTCCGCATCTACTGCTGAGGCAGAATATGTCTTTGCTGGTAGTTGTACTGCTCAAGTACTATGGATGCAAAGCCAGCTGAAGGACTATGGTGTTCATGTTACAAAAACTCCAATCTACTATGACAACACCAGTGCAATTGCTATCACCAACAATCCTGTGATGCATTCAAGGACTAAGCATATTGATGTTTAATATCACTTCATAAGGGATCATGTTCAAAAAGAAGATGTGGAGCAACATTTTATTTCAACAGACCAGCAGTTAGCAGATCTTTTCATATAGCCCTTAGATGAGAAATGTTTTAACTATCTCA
The DNA here is from genome assembly GCF_046630445.1 of Rutidosis leptorrhynchoides. Classification (NCBI taxonomy): domain Eukaryota; kingdom Viridiplantae; phylum Streptophyta; class Magnoliopsida; order Asterales; family Asteraceae; genus Rutidosis; species Rutidosis leptorrhynchoides. The sequence continues at coordinate 176,718,410 of NC_092333.1, forward strand.
TCTCTGAGCTGGGTATGCATGAACTCTAAAATAAAAGACAATTTTGTTGGTATGCTGGCTCTACAGCATGTAGGGCAAACTAGTAAGTCACAATTCTTTACTTACTGCCTACATATCAAACAATCAACACAACAAGGTCTTTTATGTCATGGTTATTCAATGTCTAAAATGAAATAATAAATAGCTCACCATACTAAAATGATACCTTAAAACTGAAACTCATTTACTCACAATGATTTAAATTAAATTCATGACATATTAAATGTAACAAAGAATTTTTGTATTTAATACAAACTTTAGTTTATGGTTTTTAACTTCAATTTTGAATAAAACCCTGCTGCATTTAATGCTTAATGGGAGGTATGAGTGTTCAAGCCGATTATACGTCATGTCAACAGTCTGTGTCCCCTCGAAAACATGCTAGTCTGTCAAATCTGCCCACGCGCCTGCAGATGACAGTTGCCATTTTTCTTCTCCTGCACTTTTTCACCAATCAGAATGGATAAAAGGGTGCATCATTTTCAATAATAACCTTCGGTTATTCAACTTACAAAAATACACTCTTCTCTCCAAATCCCCAAATCTTCATATCTTCAAGCATTCATCTTTACAATCCATCAATGGCAGACCAACAACAACCACAACTAGAGGTGAACCAACCTGAGGAACAACAACCACAGTAACCTAAAAAACCTCAGCAGCAACAACCCGAACAACAACCCAAACCTCAATAAGAAGAAGAGAATGAACTTGTATCATTATTTGTTCTTCATCCAAGCCTGGTCAAGGCTGATCCTGCTCCTGCTCATGAAGAAATTCGCCTATCTAGAGGCAATGCTGCTCATTCTCTCTCGATTCCCAAATCGAAGGCCAACATGGGTTATGAAACCATGACTGCATATGTGATGCAATCTCCTCTTGCTAGAGTAATTACCGGTGTTCCTTCTCGATTTTATACAGCCTGCTTAGGCCGATTCTGGTATACTGCCACCATGTATACCACTCAACAGATACTCCATGTATTCGTGGCATGGTTACTGAAACCCTAACCTGCTCTATCACCATTGATGCTATTCGACGTGCTCTTCAACTGCCAGGTGGACCATTTGTTGATTCACCAACAAGTGATGATTTCAAGAGTCAAGTTCTGGAGATTATTGGATATACTGGTCAAGTAGCTCATACGCCCTTAACGAAGCTTATGCCACCCTTCTGGTATTACTTTTTCGATTTGCTGACCCAGTGTATCAACCAAAAATCTGGGAATTTTGATCAGTGTTCTGACTTTGAATTGAAAATTGGTCATGGGTTGCTGTACAATCGTAACATAGACTATGCTGCTGAAATTTATTTGAGGTTAAGGGAGACGGTGCTGGCACTTAAAAGAACTTATTTGACCCCCTTTCCAAGATTCTTAAGCTTGGTGTTTGAAAACGAGCTGGGTGATGCTTACCAGCATATTAATGATGAATCTATTGACCTACCTTTAAAACAAGGGGGGATGGCAAAAGCAGCACCAACTGCTCCATATATTGGTCTGACGCCAAGAATGATCGAGTATCTTGCTGCTCGGGGTGGAGCTACCCAATCGACTGCCTCTGGTAGTGCACCAGCTGAGGGGGAGGGAACTCAGTGAAGGCCAGCTGTTCGTAGGAAGAAGTCAACTACCTCAACTAGAACAACCACCGTCTCAGATACTGGTAACGCAGTAGTTGTATTAGAATCTAGTGCTCTCTGATCATAAAGAACAGCCATAGTCTTATATAATGACTACCCATTTCTAGTGTTGGAATCCATTGCTCATCTATTTCTTGGTAACAGGCAAATCCAAACGTGCAAAAACTGGCTCCAAGCATGCCACAGGGGAGGTTGCACCAGTCTCAACTGCTGCTCCTGAAAAGGATGTTGCTATGGAACCTGGTGCGTCTCTAGACCAAACAGCAGAAATCTCTAACTTAATTAACAATATTTTAACTGCTGGCTTGAAAAATAAAAGTGGAGTTAAAGGTATAACCTTGGCTCCCAAGCTGACTGGTTTTAAAACTAGTGTTAAGAAGAATAGCAATCCATACTCTTTTAACCAGGCACTTCCACATTTTTCAAAATTATACTTCATGAAATATCCTCTGCTGATAGTATAACCAGCAGAGAACATAACTGACCCCCAAAGCAGACTTAAGCTGGCTCCTCATCGTATTGAACCCGCTCAGGCTACTGCATAACCTGAATGTTACTTGGATCATGATAAGAGTCACACTCCTACATCATTACCAGCCAGAACTCTTACACAATCTGGGTCAATTTGTGTTGCCAATGAGTCAGCAGAGTCACAGCTGTACTTACAGACACCTTACTCTGTCTCAATCAAAGGGCTGACTAAATCACCAGTCTGTCTCCAGAGACCAACACTGTAACTGATAATGCTAAAAACGAACATATATTTCATAGCATTATTCCTCAAGAAAGACAAGCTTTTAGTTGCAATTGTTCTATTTAAAAGTGATATTCGTTTAAATAATAAAAGGTGAAGACAAAAGACAGATTCGACGAATTGAAGACGCAAACGACCAAAAAGCTCAAAAGTACAAAATACAATCAAAGAGGTTCCAATTATTGATAAGAAACGTCTCGAAATTACAAGAGTACAAGATTCAAAACGCAAAGTACAAAATATAAAATTATACGAAAGGACGTTCGAAAATCCGGAACCGGGACCAGAGTCAACTCTCAACGCTCGACGCAACAGACTAAAAATTACAAGTTAACTATGTATATAAATATAATATAATATATAATTAATTATATTAATTATATATATATATATATATTATATTTATAAATAAATCTTCGGCAAGAAAGACTCCAAAGAATGTGAGCTGTATTTTCAAACTCCGCGACTCGCGGAGTTTGAAGGCAAAAAATGCCGCGAGTCGCGGAGCCCCAATTTCTGAAACTCCCTATAAAAGCAACCGAATTCTGATCGCAAAATCCATCCTTTTTCTTCTTCTCTCATAATACGTAAATATTTATATTTATATTTTAATTTTAATTTTAATTTTAATTATAATTCTAATAATAAGGGTATGTTAGCGAATATTGTAAGGGTGTAAGTCGAAATTCTGTCCGTGTAACGCTACGCTATTTTTAATCATTGTAAGTTATGTTCAACCTTTTTATATTAATGTCTCGTAGCTAAGTTATTATTATGCTTATTTAATCCAAAGTAATCATGATGTTGGGCTAATTACTAAAATTGGGTAATTGGGCTTTGTACCATAATTGGGGTTTGGACAAAAGAACGACACTTGTGGAAATTAGACTATGGGCTATTAATGGGTTTTATATTAACTAAACAATACCTTGTTAATTTAATATACAAACTTATAATTCGACGTATTTATATATAACCACATACGCTTGACTGGGTACGGTGGGCGGGATATCTATAAATACCAATAATTATTCATTTTACCGGACACGGAACTGGATTAATAGTTAATAGACTTGTTGAAACAGGGGTGAATTACATTCAAGGGTAATTGGTGTAATTGTTAACAAAGTAGTAAAACCTTGGTTTACACGCAGTCGATAACCTGGTGTATTCATTAAACAAAGTATTAAAACCTTGTTACAATTCGAATCCCCAATTAGTTAGAATATTTGACTTCGGGAATAAGAATAATTTGACGAAGGCTTTCGCTCTTTATATTTATGACTAATGGACTATTATGGACAAATCCGTATGGACATATTAAATAATCCAGGACAAAGGACAATTAACCCATGGGCATAAAACTAAAATCAACACGTCAAACATCATGATTACGGAAGTTTAAATAAGCATAATTCTTTTATTTCATATTTAATTTCCTTTATTTTATATTTAATTGCACTTCTAATTATCGCATTTTTATTGTTATTGTATTTAATTGCACTTTTAAATATCGTACTTTTTAATTATCGCAAGTTTATTTTATCGCATTTTTATTATTCGCAATTTCATTATTGTTATTTACTTTACGCTTTAATTTAAGTCTTGTATTTATATTTATTATTTTACATTTGGTTTTAACTGCGACTAAAGTTTTAAAATCGACAAACCGGTCATTAAACGGTAAAAACCCCCCCCCCCCTTTATAATAATAATATTACTTATATATATATTTGTATTTTTATAAAAGTAAACTAATATAGCGTTAAGCTTTGTTTAAAAAGATTCCCTGTGGAACGAACCGGACTTACTAAAAACTACACTACTGTACGATTAGGTACACTGCCTATAAGTGTTGTAGCAAGGTTTAAGTATATCCATTCTCTAAATAAATAAATATCTTGTGTACAATTGTATCGTATTTAATAGTATTTCGTAGTAAATATATAACTATTTTGTACCCCTTTGCTTTAACATCAAGTATTTTTGGCGCCGCTGCCGGGGAACTCTTAAACGCCGGAAGCGCAACGCTAATAATAAAAAAAAAATAAAAATTAGTTTACTTTTATTAAAATTCGTTTTTATAAAAATACGTTTTAAATATTCAAAAATATTAAAAGAAAAACAAAAATATAAATATTTTTAGGAGTTTGATAAATATTTAAGTTTTATAAAGTTTCTTTAGTTTGTAAAAATATAAGTTTTATTTAATTTATTTTATAAATATATTTTATAAATAAGAAAACCGAAAAAATAAATATATATATATATAAATCTATTTTTAAGATATTTATAAAATTATAAAGTAGTTCTATTTTTATTTTACTTTTTAAATATAAGTTTTTATTATACAAATATTTAGATTTTAAAACAGAAAAATATAAAAAATAAAAAATAAAAACGTCAAATTTTGAACTGCACCAGAGTTGAATTTTGGAACCCCGCGACTCGCGGAGTTTGATGCTTTGAATACCGCAAGTCGCGGAGCCGTCTGACACGGGCCACACAGAACCCTAATCTGCATTAAATACGGAGTATTATTAATTATTATTAATTAATTTGTAATTAGGGTTAAATATTTAATTAATTTAGTATTTAATTTAAGTTTTAATTAATTTGTATATTTAGTTTATTAAGTTTAATTAATTTGTAAAATTAATAGTTTTAATAAATAAATAATATAAAAATAATATTTTTATAAAAATTGTACTTTTTACAACTTTTTGTATATTTTTATATTTTGTCCCTTTTTAATCGTTTTAGCGTAATATTTGTATTTTTAGCTCATATTTAGTTTTAAACTTAGTTTTTGCCATAGTTATTTTTACTTCTAGATTTTTAGGCTTTGCCGTAGAATTCCTTAAGTGCTTTTTCTTTAGACTAAGATTTAGGTGCTTTAGAATTTTGCGACGCCTTTTTAAGTTTTAGTTTCTTTTTAAGTTATTTCCATTTGGGATATAGTTTTTCCTGCAAGCTTTAATATTTTTAGACACCTTTTACCTATGTATCAATTATCATTCCAATTAGTAATCTCAATTTGCGATTATAATTTTAAGTTAGTTGTAGTAATAAGGTTAGGTTAGTCAAGTATTTTTAAGTTTTATAAGTTTCTTTTATTTTTCCGTCACCTTTTATTTTTCAACCATTTTTCTTTTTCGACCTTTTTCGACGAACTCTTTTTCTTTCTTATTTCTCGCTATTCTAGTTTTAGGACATAGATTTTTATTCTACTTCTTATCTAAATTTCTTAAAATTACGAAAATTTATTTTAAGTGGTTAAATTAATAGACATCAAAATTTTCTGGTTCGTAGTAATAGTTGAATTTGTACGTGGACCGGGTTATTGGAGCCAAACAGTCCTCAATTATATTGAGACCAAACGAATCCTGCCCCTCTGCTGCATCTTTTGGCTATTCGAAACGTGGGCAAAATCAGAAAAGTCTATTGATTGGATAACTTATTATAATTTTTCTTTCCTTTTAAAAACTAATAGGATATTCAGTGAATGCACCGAGCAAGACGTTCACCACCTTTTGTACGTTCACCACCTGTAACTAGATCAAGACATTTAGCAAATATTACCACCGTTGATTTTTCTTTAGAGTCGTCATCCAGTCGACCAAGTACTCCAGTTCAAATTTCCGATAATCCATTTTTTGAACCCGACCTCACAATTGAGAATCCAGAAAATATTCAGGAACGATTCGTAGATCCTGAACCACTAAATTTTCCTCCGGAACCACCAATCATTCAAACAGAGATTGTTGAGGAACGAACCATTAAATCAGAATCCTCTAGTGATTCCGATTCAACAAATTCAATTATGGAGAATCTGGAACCTTTAAGTATAGAAGACCGAATGAGAGCTAAATGCACTGGCCAAGGTCACGCAATTACTCATCCAGACATTAATGCACCAGATTATGAAATCAAAGGACAAATTCTACACATGGTGACTAATCAATGCCAATTTAGTGGTGCGCCGAAGGAAGATCCAAATGAACATCTACGTACCTTTAATAGGATCTGCACACTATTTAAAATCCGAGAAGTGGAGGATGAACAGATATATCTCATGTTATTTCCCTGGACTTTAAAGGGAGAAGCCAAAGATTGGTTGGAATCGTTACCTGAAGGGGCGATTGATACATGGGACGTTTTAGTTGAAAAATTTCTTAAACAATTCTTTCCTGCATCTAAAGCCGTAAGACTTCAAGCAGAAATTGTTACGTTCACACAGAAGCCAAATGAAACTCTATATGAGGCGTGGACAAGATATGGAAAGTTGTTAAGAGGATGTCCGCAACATGGTTTAGACACCTGTCAAATAGTACAAATATTCTACCAAGGATGCGACATCACTACAAGGAAAGACATAGATATAGCAGCTGGTGGTTCTATTATGAAGAAAACCGAAACTGATGCTTACAAAATTATTGATAACATTGCTTCCCACTCACATGAGTGGCACCAAGAAAAAGATATCGTTAGATCATCTAAAGCAGCTAGAGCCGATTCTAGCCATGACTTAGATTCCATTTCCGCAAAGATAGATGCTGTGGAGAGACGAATGGAAAAGATGACTAAAGATATTCACTCAATACGAATTAGTTGTGAGCAGTGTGGAGGACCACATTTGACAAAAGATTGTCTCAGTATTGAATTAACAATGGAACAAAGAGAGAATATTTCATACATAAACCAAAGGCCTGGAAATAATTATCAGAATAATTATCAACCGCCAAGACCAATTTACAATCAAAACCAGAATTATAACAGAAATATTCCATACAACAACCAACAAGGTCCTAGCAATCAACAAGTATCCAATAATACTTACAATCACCACAACAAACCGATGATAAAAAGCCGAATTTAGAAGATATGATGACGAAGCTAGTTGAAACTCAAACGCAGTTTTTCACATCTCAAAAACAAACCAATGAACAAAATGCTCAAGCATTTAGAAATCAACAAGCTTCTATTCAAAATCTGGAACAAGAAGTAAGTAACCTAGCAAGGTTAATAGGTGAAAGAAAACCGGGAAGTCTACCTAGTGATACAAATGCTAAGCCCCGGAATGAAACAGCTAAAGCCATTACCACAAGAAGTGGTACAACACTTAAACCACCTGAAATACCTGTAACTTCTGATGAAGCTATTCCTACTCCACAAGAACTACAACCTAATCAAGATAAGAAAAAAGAACCGGTAGTTGAAAAGGTTAATGAAGATAACACAGTTAAGGCTAAACCTTATGTTAAACCATACCAGCCACCACTTCCTTATCCGAGTAAAATGAAGAAAGATAAACTTGAAGCCGAGCAATCCAAATTCTTGGATATGTTTAAACAGATAAATGTAAATCTTCCTTTCATTGATGTGATTTCAGGAATGCCTAGATATGCTAAATTCTTGAAAGATCTAATCTCAAATAAAAAGAAAATGGAAGAACTCTCGGCTGTTACCATGAATGCTAATTGTTCAGCAGTGCTGTTGAATAAGATACCAGAAAAACTATCTGATCCAGGAAGTTTCACAATTCCATGTTTTCTGGGTAGTCTTAGTTCAATAGAAGCATTGGCAGACTTAGGTGCTAGTATAAATCTAATGCCGTATTCACTATACGCTAAACTAGACCTTGGAGAATTGAAACCAACCAGAATAAGCGTACAACTAGCCGATAGATCAATAAAATATCCTAGAGGGATAATGGAGAACATGCTAGTTAAAGTTGGTACTTTAGTATTTCCAGTAGATTTTGTTGTTCTGGACATGGAAGAAGATTCTCAAGTTCCTCTCATATTAGGAAGACCATTCTTAAACACGGCTAAAGCAATGATAGACGTGTTCGGTAAGAAACTGACCCTAAGTATAGAGGATGAGAGTGTTAACTTTTCAGTTGATAGAGCAATGCAACAACCACAATCTGCAGATGATACATGTTATTATATTCAAACTATAGATGCACATGCAGAATTATTAGAAGAATTTCCAGAATTACAAGGAACAGGAGAATGTTCTTTAGGAGAAGGTAATGAACCAATTGATGAAGCTGAAATGTTAGCTACACTTATAGCTAATGGATATGAACCAACAACAGAAGAAATTCAAATGCTAAAAGAAGAAGACAGATATCGATACAAATCATCGATAGAAGAACCTCCGAAATTAGAGTTAAAGCCACTTCCAAACCATTTGGAATACGCTTATTTACATGGTGAATCTGAATTACCTGTAATAATATCATCTTCTCTTACTGAAAATGAGAAATCACAACTCATTTCTGTGTTGAAAGCTCATAAACCAGTCATTGCATGGAAGATTCATGATATTAAAGGAATAAGTCCTTCCTATTGCACACATAAAATCCTTATGGAAGAAGGTCATAAAACGTATGTGCAACGCCAACGAAGACTAAATCCTAATATGCAAGATGTAGTTAAGAAAGAGATTATTAAACTGCTAGATGCATGTCTAATTTATCCAATCTCTGATAGTCCATGGGTAAGCCCAGTTCAATGCGTGCCTAAGAAAGGTGGCATGACTGTCATTACAAATGAGAAAAATGAGCTTATTCCTACTAGGACTGTAACAGGATGGCGTGTATGTATTGATTATAGAAAATTAAATGATGCCACCAGAAAAGATCACTTTCCCTTACCTTTCATTGATCAAATGTTGGAAAGATTAGCCGGAAATAGTTACTATTGTTTTCTAGATGGATTTTCCGGATATTTTCAAATTCCAATAGCACTCGAGGACCAAGAGAAAACAACATTCACGTGCCCTTATGGTACTTTTGCTTACAAACGCATGCCATTTGGACTTTGCAACTCCCCTGCAACCTTTCAAAGGTGTATGATGGCGATTTTTCATGACATGATAGAAGAATGCATGGAAGTTTTCATGGATGACTTTTCAGTCTTCGGTGATACATTTGAATCATGTCTAGCTAATCTTGAACGAATGCTTATTAGATGCGAACAATCAAATCTAGTACTTAATTGGGAGAAATGCCATTTCATGGTTAAAGAAGGCATCGTTCTTGGACATAAAATTTCAAAAGAAGGAATTGAAGTGGATAGAGCTAAAGTAGATGTAATTGCTAAACTTCCACATCCCACCAATGTTAGAGGAGTTAGGAGTTTTCTAGGGCATGCCGGTTTTTACCGACGTTTCATAAAAGATTTTTCTAAAATTGCCACTCCTATGAATAAACTCCTAGAAAAAGATGCTCCATTCATCTTTTCAGATGAGTGTATCAAATCTTTTAATATTCTTAAAGAGAAACTCACTAATGCGCCGATCATGATAACACCAAATTGGAATCTACCATTTGAACTAATGTGCGATGCAAGTGATTTTGCAATGGGAGCCGTTTTAGGACAAAGGATTGAAAAACGATTTCAACCTATATATTATGCTAGTAAGACGTTACAAGGAGCATAAATGAACTATACAACTACTGAAAAAGAACTCCTTGCTATTGTCTTTGCTTTTGACAAATTTCGATCATATATCGTTCTAGCAAAAACGGTGGTCTATACCGACCATTCTGCTCTTAGATACCTATTTTCAAAACAAGATGCTAAACCAAGATTAATCCGTTGGATCTTACTCTTACAAGAGTTTGATATTGAAATCCGAGATAAAAGAGGAGCAGAAAATCTCGCCGCTGATCATCTTTCTCGTCTTGAAAATCCCGAATTAGAAGTTCTAAATGAATCGGCCATACAAGACAACTTTCCTGATGAATATCTATTGAAGATAGATTATAAAGAAATTCCATGTTTTGCAGACTATGCAAACTACTTAGTTTGTGGATTCCTTGAAAAAGGATTATAGTACCAAAGACGAAAGAAATTCTTCAGTGATATAAAACACTATTTTTGGGAAGATCCACATTTGTTTAAAAGTTGTCCCGATGGAATAATACGCCGATGTGTATTTGGAGATGAAGCTAGTAAAATATTAAACCATTGTCACACAGGACCAACAGGAGGGCATTATGGGCCTCAACTAACAGCAAGAAAAGTTTATGATGCTGGATTCTATTGGCCTACAATTTACAAAGACGCACACCTTCTTTGCAAATCCTGTGATGCTTGTCAAAGGGCCAGAAAAATAAGTCAACGTGATGAAATGCCACAAAATGTCATCCAAGTATGTGAAGTATTTGACATTTGGGGTATTGACTTTATGGATCCATTTTCAAAATCTCATAATAATCTATATATACTCGTAGCCATTGATTATGTATCTAGATGGGAGAAACACAAGCTCTCCCAACTAATGATGCACGAGTTGTAGTCAACTTTTTAAAACATCTTTTTGCAAGGTTTGGAACACCGAAAGCTTTAACAAGTGATCGGGGAACTCATTTCTGTAATAATCAACTTGAGAAAGTTCTTAAAAGATATGGAGTAACTCATAAAATCTCAACCGCATATCATCCACAAACAAGTGGACAAGTTGAAAATACCAACCGAGCTTTAAAACGTATCCTAGAGAAAACCGTAGGATCAAATCCGAAGGAATGGTCCATTAAATTGGAGGATGCACTCTGGGCTTTTAGAACAGCCTACAAAACTCCAATTGGAACCACACCTTTTAGACTTGTTTATGGAAAAGCATGTCATCTTCCAGTAGAAATTGAACACAAAGCATTTTGGGCTTTGAAGACATGTAATCTTGAATTACATGAAGCCGGACGTCTACGATTAAGTCAACTAAACGAATTAGAAGAATTAAGACATGAAGCATACGAAAATTCGTTAATCTATAAAGAAAGAACGAAGAAATGGCATGATAAAAGAATCAGAAGTTCAAAAGAATTTAAGGAAGGAGACAGAGTTCTTCTTTTCAATTCACGATTCAAGCTATTTCCTGGAAAATTGAAATCAAGATGGTCTGGACCATTCATAGTCAAAAGAGTTTTCCCATACGGAACGATAGAATTAATAAATTCAAATGGGATTGAATTTAAAGTTAATGGTCACAGAGTTAAACATTACATACATGGTCCGATGGAAGTTGACAATGAAGTTAATCATAATTTCACCACCCAAGAAAACCTTCAAAATGAAAACATAAATATGTTATCAACAACATATGAAAAATCAAAACTGGAATATAGGGAGGATTCAAATTTGAGTGATGAAGAAGAATTCCTATACAAACCTCCCATTCCAAGAAACGAAGAAAAATGTGAACAAGAAATTCAAATAGAAATGAAAGAACCAAGGAAAGAACACCCGAAAAAGGTTTACAAACCAACTCGACTTACTAAAGCAGGAGACCCGGGTGAATTTATCATTTCTTGCTTACTTAATGATGGTGCTGTATATAATGGACTCGCAGATTTAGGAGCAAGTGCAAATATTATACCTCTTTCCTTATACAAAAGATTAGGCATGGGTAAATTAAAACCAACCAAAATAGGTGTTCAATCATTTGACCAAACCATTAAACACCCGGTTGGAATAGCAAATAATTTACTTGTTAACGTGGGAAGTTTGACCTTTGTTGCAAAATTCATAGTGATTAATATGGAGGAAAACCTTGATATTCCTCTAATTCTAGGTCGCCCATTTTTAGCAACCACCGAGGCATTCATTGATGTAAGAGAAGGTAGAATGACACTTAGGGATGGTGATACATCGATCACCTTTGTGAACCGAAAGTTTAGATCTCCACAAACCAAAACTGTTAGACGAATAAAAACGCATAAGTGTGGGGAAGATGAAGAAACACTTAATGATGATCCAATCACAAAGAATGCCGTTGATGATACGAAATTAGATGAACCCATTTTTAACAGTTCAACGAAGAAACTTTATAAACGGATTCATGATGCTAAGATTAAAGGAAACTTTAAGTTATATAACCGATTAATATCCAATTTATCGTCAAAAGAAAAGGCAATGTTAGTTGAATTTATGAAAGTTACGGAGGAAATCAACAAATGGATTGAAGTAAAAGTCAAAGATATACAAGTTGTTGATGATTCAATTGACAATGAAGTTAATCACAATTTCGACACCACAGCTAACTAAGTGTGGGGAGAATCAAGTCTTTAAAGGATAATATGTATTTTTGTTAGAGTTAGATTGTCTGTTTTCGTGTAGTTCTCGAAAATGGAACCCGAATGGTCTTTCCCTAGCAGACCCTAAAGAACTAGTCTTCTCCCCCCATTCTGAATTTTTATTTTTTTTAGGTTTTTACAAAATGAAGACTGCCTGTGAACTAAACCATGGTCTAATGCTACACGCTTTGATCACTAAACGTAATAATGACACACTACCGAGTGAAATAGTATCAGTAATCAGAGAAAGAATGGACGGAGTTAGAAAAGAATCCGGATGCGAAGATAATAAGTTACAATTTGGTAAAGGAAAATCAAAATCTGCAGCAAAAAGAAGAGCACGACACCTAGAAAGATGTCACAAATGTGGAAAATGGTCACATGGAGGTAAATGTTCAAATAATCAAACCTATTCAAATACCGAATTTGTTACTTTATGCAGAGACGGACCGTTCATATGTTTAGAAGAAAAGACACTGAATGATCGAGGTTACGCCTATGTAGCTATGGAAAACCAATTAAACCGACTATCTTATGAATGGGATAGATCATATAACTAAGAAATCTATTTCACAGGTATGTCTGTACAGTCTTTATTTTTATTTTTATTTTTAACCTTTTGATAATAAACGCTAATTTGTTCGCTATAAAGTATTAAATTGGTATTGAATAAAATTAGGTTTGGCGACCGAAATTATTGATATCATTCAAAAATTTATTACATCACTGCAAAATTTAACGTTTATTTTTAAGGTATAAATATCTTTAATCAATCAACCCAAAATATTTCAAAAATTCGTCATGAGTTAAATTAGGTCTTGGAACCGAAATTACTTTACCGAAAAGAGGGGCGCATATTTTTGATAATATTTGATTGATAAAAGTGGGATAAAAAGCCAAAAAGATTTTTAATTTTATTTTTACCATGTTTTTAAAATTAATATATAAATCTTAAATTAATATTGTAAACTTTGTAAAAATAATATATTTAAAATTGTAAATATTTGAAAATTTTATATAAGTTTGGTGTGATTTTTTTTATTTTTAAAATATGAATTTTTAATTTTATGCATTTCAAATTTTAAGTTCGGTGTGAATTTTTAATATTAATTTTGAATTTTATATTTAAATTGTGTGAATTTAAAAACAAAAATTTACTTTATCTCATTAAGTTAAAAATATGATTTTTAAAATTCGTCGTAAGTTGAAGACTATGTCTTTAAACCGAAATTGCTTTACCCGAGGGAGGGACGAGAACTTTTATTATCATTATTTTTAATCTTATTGAATTAAAGTATGCAAAAAACATTAAAAAACCCAAAAATCTTAGCTTTTAAAACAATCGCTACAAAAAGACAAATTTTAAAATTTTGTCGAAGGACGGACTAGGACATCGATCCGAAACGACCTCGTCCTAAATAACAAGGGAAACAGAATTTTAAAATTAATTACTTAATTGTTTTAATTAATATAAGATATAAAAAAAAATACAATCTCCGCGAGTCGCGGAGTTTGAAAGGTAAATCCACCGCGACTCGCGGAGGATGAAAAAACCAGAAAAAAAATATATACTGGTCGAACTGATCAGTCCTAACACAGAAAAAAAAACTGCGAAAAACCTGCGCGAAAAAACACGAAAAACACCCCCAAAATCACAATTTTTAACCGTTAATCATCAAATCTTTTACTAAAATCATGTTGAGAAGGATGCTATCAAGGAATTACTCAAGAAAAACGGTAAATTTCTACACCTAAACACCATTTAATCCGAAAATTAGTGTTCTTGAGCAATTTTTTCCCCAATTTGATTTTGATGCTTTTTAGTGTAATTATGCTTAAATTGTTTATGTATTATGCTTGTATAACCTAGATTGATGCTATTTAACATGATTAGAAGCCTTAAACTTCAAATTTTGAGTAATCTAGGGTTTGTGTTCTTGAGTAAATTTGGGGCTTTTTGATATAAACAGGTTATGGCCGATTTTTGTCATGAATTGATGCTAAATTAAGTAGGGTAACATGTTTAGGTAGTTAAATGATCCAAACTTTGAGCCTAAACATGATTTTGAGAATTAAAGTGGACTTTTTCAAGTCTAAAAATTCATGAACTTGATTTTTGAGAGATAATGCCATTTGAAACTTGTTTAATTGTTAGTAATGATTATTTTGACATGTTATTTGAGTTGAATGCTTATGAACTTGGCGAACATTTTCATATATGCTTATTTGAAAAAGTGTAGATTTGATAAAAATGTGAAAATGATCTTAAGTTTGATATAAATTGATCATGTCATTCTGATTGATGATTTTGCTGACACTAATGCATATTTGGATGCACAAAAATTGTGTTTGATGTGTTTTGCAGACTGAAAGGGGTGAATCTTCATCCCAAGCTCGCAATGCTCCTGCTGAGAATGCGGAATAACAGGAGGTGGATAACTACTACAAGCAAGATATACCTCATCCAGTCATGAAATTTTCTGATATGCACTTGGAAGATTTGCACCCGAACCTGAGATTTGACAGACTTTGGATAGATTATCCAAAATACCAAAGGGGTTTGCATACTCTTCATTCTAAAGTTGTTGAGGTACCTAGGGTCATAGAATGGGGACCATTAGAAGCTGTAGAATTGGTAGGGCCAATTAGGGAATTACTTGCACAGAGGTATGGTAATTCTACTTTTAATGACTGGGTACGTTTATTCACCATGCATAGACCTATATATAAAGTATGGTGTGAAGAATTGTTGTGTAGTATAGAATTAAATGATCGGGTAGCTAGTTTAACCGATCGATCTTTTATTAGATTTTTGTTAGGAGGTTCGATGCGCCACATGTCTTTACTAGACATGGCTCAGGCTTTACGTATATATACGCCTGAGGAGTTAGCATCTGCCGATTGTAGAGGGTTGATACTAAATGGTAGAAAGATAGATGAAAATTTTGATACACATGGTGTATGGAGTCAAATGACAAGCCATCACCGATTCAAAGGGGGAAATTACTCTTATTTGGATATAGATAGAGCTGAATTAAGAGTGATTCATAGGTTTTTAGCTAATTTGGTTACACAAAGAGGTAAGAACAAGGAAAAGGTAAATGAACAGGATTTGTTTTACCATATGTGTATTCGAGACCCACAAAGCGCTGTAAGTATACCTTATTGTGTGGGTTATTATTTATCAGGTATGGTTAGGGGGATGAGACCGCATAGCATAATAGGAGGTGGTATTTTTATTACTTTGATTGCTGAATATCTCGGTGTGGATATAAGTCGGGGGGGATTATTAGTCGAAGAACCAGAACTCCGCGATACTATAGGTTTAAATGTATACCATGGTGCGAAAGTTTTGAAGAGGCGAAATAACGCCGCAGTACAATACCATGGTAGACATCCACAGGTTGAGAGAAACCAACAGCAAGGTAATGTAGGAGGGGGAAATAAAATGCAAGAAATGCAAAGGTTTATAGCTTCACAGGAGTACGAAAATGCTAGACAGAGAGCATTTGAAGATTGGCAAGTTCATCAAAACCAAATCATAGCTCATTGCCAACATATAGGTAGAAACTATATTCCTACTCCAAAACCCATATTCCCTCCCTGGTCTATAGAGATGCAACCACCGTATCCTACGTATAACCCTGCCGAAGCATTTTATAGCACCTATGGTTATGCATGGAACCCCTATTGGTATCAGTATCATCCCTAGTCTACTTAGTTTTATTTATTTTGTAATTTGTAATGTTGATACGTTTAATACTTATGTTAATATTGTAATAGTTTTTATAATTTTCTAACTTTTATTCTTAGATTTTAATAATTTTTGAATGTGGGGTAATATACCAAACTTCAAAAATATGTATAAATGTTTGCAGTTTATCTTATGTACACAACAGGGTAAAACAACGCATTTTCAAAGACTGGCATTAAGTTCAGCAAAAGCAACTAATTTTGACGACAAGATGCAAAATATATGTGAAATAACAACAAGACGGAATGAATAAATGATGTGCACCATTTATCATTCAGCAAACAAACGCCAATATATTTGGAAACTTTGGTAAAAATTTAATCATTTTCACACAAATCACCCTCAATAATTTAAATTGTTACTGATTTCTTGCAAATGAGGGCATTGCAAGATCTTAAGTGTGGGAAGGGGTTAAATTCTTTCGGATTTTAAACTTTTTATCTTAAACACTGGGTTACCATTAAAAATACTAGTAAAGCAGTAGTTGTATTAGAATCTAGTGCTCTCTGATAATAAAGAACAACCCTAGTCTTATATACTGACTACCCAATTCTAGTAAAAATTTTCAAAATTTTCAATTAAATGAACTCAAAATCATGTTTATACATATTTATGAACGATAAAACTAGGTTTTAACACCGAAATTATTGTTACCTCAGAAAGGACATAAATTGAGAAACAAACCAAAATATTAAAATTCATTTAAAATGGAATAGACGACGATAAAAAGGAAAATAAAAGCCAAGTGTGGGAAAATTCTCCAAGTTATTCAAAACATATGTCACATATTTTTGTACAAATAACTGAAAATACTTTTGCTTTGGACTAAACTAAAAAAATTTTAAAATTTTACCTGATTTACTGTAAAAAGGATGAATCTACACGATGAATCAATTCCATCATTAAAAGGAAGTAAAGTCTTCCGAAAAAGACACGCGCTTCTTGATTTAGGTCAAGAAGTTGTCGTCCAGACCAGCTGTAGGTTGACGAAAAATCTAGAAAAGTCATCACTAAAATCAGCAGGAAATCCACGGACCTCAGCATTAAACAGGGTCGCCAAGTGGTCAGATTTATCCTAACCATGAGAAGGATTTATCTCGTAAAATGGGGGGCACCATGCAAATTAGCTGGATAAGACTAATGAATCAGATCCCCAGAAAGGATTGACCTTAAAGATTAAAAATCAGCTTTTAAGCCTGATATTACTCAATCCTTGAGATTGACCTTAAAGATTGAGAATTACAAACTCATGGAATTCGATGATATCTAAACTCGAGCTTGAACGAGAAAATATTTTGATAAAAATTACAAACCGATTTGTTTTCTGAAAACCCTATTTTCAATGCGTTCATTACCATTGAACGTAAAATCCTAGGAATTTACCTGGAATTCATTAGGTCACCTGAACCAAATCGGGTGTCAACCGTAAGAACGGTGGTTGCATAGTGGTCAAAGACAGGACCTTCTGCCAGACCAAAAAATTATAAGGGTGAGCTTTACTATTGCTCCTACCAAGGATAGTAATTGCGTCTGACACGTTATAGACCATAATTAAAAGCATGTCAGGGGACATTGCCTTAACAGTTGCTTGTTCAACGCTTTCCTTTACAACCGGACGGTAGTTTACCGAAAGGTAATATACGGGACAAGTAAACTGGACGTGTTGCTTTCCAAATACAAGGTTAGCAAGTGGGTGACACAAAACCATAAGTTTTGAGCTAAAATTTTCAAATCTGAAACCCACCAAACCCACAAAAATATTTTGCAAACACCGGTAAAGGGTTATTCCGGAAAACTTATCTAGGGTAAAAACTAGATTTAATTTTCAAAAGATCAAATGTTTTCATAAAGATCCAATTTCCTTAATGGATCTAAATTTTTATAGTCATGTGGGACTGTAAACCATATCGTTACTACCATTGTTTATACCGCCGTATAGAAATCACTGATGTACAAAGTGTGAAGAATAAAGAAGTGATTCTAGTATTTCAAGACGATATTGCTTGAGGACAAGCAACGCTCAAGTGTGGGAATATTTGATAATGCTAAAAACGAACATATATTCCATAGCATTATTCCTCAAGAAAGACAAGCTTTTAGTTGCAATTGTTCTATTTAAAAGTGATATTCGTTTAAATAATAAAAGGTGAAGACAAAAGACAGATTCGACGAATTGAAGACGCAAACGGCCAAAAAGCTCAAAAGTACAAAATACAATCAAAGAGGTTCCAATTATTGATAAGAAACGTCTCGAAATTACAAGATTACAAGATTCAAAACGCAAAGTACAAAATATAAAATTGTACGCAAGGACGTTCGAAAATCCGGAACCGGGACCAGAGTCAACTCTCAACGCTCGACGCAACGGACTAAAAATTACAAGTTAACTATGTATATAAATATAATATAATATATAATTAATTATATTAATTATATATATATTATATTTATAAATAAATCGTCGGCAAGAAAGACTCCAAAGAATGTGAGCTGTATTTTCAAACTCCGCGACTCGCGAGTCCCAATTTCTGAAAATCCCTATAAAAGCAACCAAATTTTGATCGCAAAATCCATCCTTTTTCTTCTTCTCTCATAATACGTAAATATTTATATTTATATTTTAATTTTAATTTTAATTTTAATTTTAATTTTAATTATAATTCTAATAATAAGGGTATGTTAGCGAATATTGTAAGGGTGTAAGTCGAAATTCAGTCCGTGTAACGCTACGCTATTTTTAATCATTGTAAGTTATGTTCAACCTTTTTATATTAATGTCTCGTAGCTAAGTTATTATTATGCTTATTTAATCCAAAGTAATCATGATGTTGGGCTAATTACTAAAATTGGGTAATTGGGCTTTGTACCATAATTGGGGTTTGGACAAAAGAACGACACTTGTGGAAATTAGACTATGGGCTATTAATGGGTTTTATATTAATTAAACAATACCTTGTTAATTTAATAAACAAACTTATAATTCGACGTATTTATATATAACCACATACGCTTGACTGGGTACGGTGGGCGGGATATCTATAAATACCAATAATTATTCATTTTACCGGACCCGGAACTGGATTAATAGTTAATAGACTTGTTGAAATAGGGGTGAATTACATTCAAGGGTAATTGGTGTAATTGTTAACAAAGTAGTAAAACCTTGGTTTACACGCAGTCGATAACCTGGTGTATTCATTAAACAAAGTATTAAAACCTTGTTACAATTCGAATCCCCAATTAGTTGGAATATTTGACTTCGGGAATAAGAATAATTTGACGAAGGCTTTCGCTCTTTATATTTATGACTAATGGACTATTATGGACAAATCCGTATGGACATATTAAATAATCCAGGACAAAGGACAATTAACCCATGGGCATAAAACTAAAATCAACACGTCAAACATCATGATTACGGAAGTTTAAATAAGCATAATTCTTTTATTTCATATTTAATTTCCTTTATTTTATATTTAATTGCACTTCTAATTATCGCATTTTTATTGTTATTGTATTTAATTGCACTTTTAATTATCGTACTTTTTAATTATCGCAAGTTTATTTTATCGCATTTTTATTATTCGCAATTTCATTATTGTTATTTACTTTACGCTTTAATTTAAGTCTTGTATTTATATTTATTATTTTACATTTGGTTTTAACTGCGACTAAAGTTTTAAAATCGACAAACCGGTCATTAAACGGTAAAAACCCCCCCTTTATAATAATAATATTACTTATATATATATTTGTATTTTTATAAAAGTAAACTAATATAGCGTTAAGCTTTGTTTAAAAAGATTCCCTGTGGAACGAACCGGACTTACTAAAAACTACACTACTGTATGATTAGGTACACTGCCTATAAGTGTTGTACCAAGGTTTAAGTATATCCATTCTCTAAATAAATAAATATCTTGTGTACAATTGTATCGTATTTAATAGTATTTCGTAGTAAATATATAACTATTTTGTACCCCTTTGCTTTAACATTAGTAACATCCCGCCTTTTTCCGTTTACTTTTCCGTTTACTTATTTAAAGTCCGTTATATATATATAACGTCTCCCGTTTATGTGCGTTTTAAATTATCTCGTTTAGGTAATTCACGCACCCGAATGAAACTTGAGGGACTAGGCTTGCCAATTGACCAAACCTTTGACTAGGTCAACTAGTCAACACCCTTCCTCATCCATTCATTAATTTATTTTCTTTTCCATTTCCTCTAATACTTTCACCAAATCTCTCAAACACCATTACAAAGATTCATCATCTAAATCAAATCTAGCAAGCTTCAATCCAAACAAATTACATATTTGGAATCCTTGCAACTTCCTCCTCGATTCCATACCGATTACATCTTATTTGGGTAACTTTCTAAAATCCCTAGATTTTGTTTTCTTGATGTTTTTAACTTATAAAGTTGTTAATTAGTGTCTATGGCTCAAGTCTAACATGAATATATGATTTATATGTTCGATCTTGTTATTTTTAGTAACTAGCATGAACTTGAAAGTTTGGTGTATTTGATTGATGATTTGGTTGCCTAAATGTTGTTGTTATGATAAAGTGCAAGTATTAAATGTGTTACTAGTATCACTAGCTTCAAATTGATGTGTAGGCTGCTTAGGAAAACTTCATAAACTTGATTATTGATTTTGGGTAATTTTGGTTAGGGTTTGATAGAACTAAATGTGAACTTTGATGCATTGAATGCCATGAATTGTTGTTGGTAAGTGTTTAGTTGGATTGTATGCTTGATTACCTTCAAAACAGCGTATTATACATGTGCATTAAATTCCCGAATCATAATAATGCATTTATGAACTTGGAGTAATAAATGATGAGCATTAATGGTGATTTTGATATGAGTTTGTTTGGTTTTGATTGATTAAATGCGTTTAGTTATTCTCCTTGTCAAATTACCTTTCCAACGATATATGGTATGCATTTTGAATGTTTTCGGCTCATAAATTATGCTAATTCGAGTTTTGGTTCGAGACTTAGCTTTTTTTTACTGCAATCAGCATGTTTTCCAGGCATGCGCGCCGCGCACAATTCTGCGTGCTGCGCAAATATGCAGACCCAGATCCTTGACCCCTTTTGACATGTTCTGACCTGGTTTTACACTTGGTTGCGCGCCGCGCAAACCTGCGCGTGCCCCGCAACAGCCCAGCTATTTTTTTTATTTGTTTTATTGTTCGCAAAATGTTTCCCGCTTAACCGTAACTCCGATTAACATGAAACTTGGCTATTGTGCTCATATATGATTTCTCATCATGGGAAAATTGTCGGATACCTGACCCGACCTCGTTGACTTTAACTTTGACCGAGTTTGACTTTTAGTCAAACTTAACCAAACGCTTATACGATTGTTCTAACATGCTTGACTACTTGTAACGTGCATGAAACTTGACTAATTGATTCACATGCTATATAATCGAGTCGTAACGAGCCATAGGACTAATTGAACATCTTTGACCAATCGTGTTTACCGTTATTGATACGACCTATTTGTTTAGGTCAAAACTAGCATTGTTTCTTTGCACACGTTACTTGTTGAAGTACATATTACTCGTGCACACAAGGTGAGATCATAGTCCCATCTTTCAAACAACTTTTATGCTTTAAACTATGGGATGAGAAACATATACGTATCATACTTTTACACTTTGAACACAAGTACGAAAACGAACATTCCACGTACGGGTTTGAACAAAAATCCTCAATTCAATTATCATTAGTTACACTTGAAGGGTGTAAACGAGAACTTATATTATGTGATCACATGGGCTTGACGAGTCTCATTCGGACGGTTCGCTACCGTTAGCGGATGAAATATATTTTTGAGTATAGTGTATGTTCTAACACTACGTAACAGGGTACAAAACAGTTAAGTTTGATAATTGGGTGCCCGCGAAACAAATAACAACTTGGGAATGAAAATGATTTTGATAATCATCTTATATTAAATCTTGTGGTTCAAATGCAACGTTTACTAAAACACCTATGATTTCACCAACGTTTTTCGTTGACAGTTTTCTATATGTTTTCTCAGGTCCTTGAATGCTTAAGGATACATGCTTCAGCTTACTTTTTGATACTTGCTTAGATGTCGAGTATACGTGCATAGTTGGAGCGTCCTTTGACTACTTTTATAAATTGTGTCACATAGGTTTTATTTGTACGTTAAACATTGATATGTAACTAGTCATTGAACTACTTTTGTAAACTTGAAACATCCTTTTACTTATGAAATGAATGAGACATATTTTGGTCAAACGTCCTGTTAAAGACTTACGACCACGTAACGGGACCTAAGTAGACGGCGCCGTCAAACATGATTTGGTCGGGTCACTACAGATGGTATCAGAGCGTTGGTTGTAGGGATTTAGAGTTCATTGGTGTCAACCCCGAGTCATAGGGTACATTAGTGAGTCTAGTCTACAACCGGCATATAGATTTGAAGTAGGAATTACTTGACTACTTGTGCATTATACTCGAACTCCTCTATCATATCTAATTCTTATTCAATCTTAATCTCACGTTACTTTATTTAATTGACGGGTCACCTTGACTATATGAAATAGTGTCGAATGCACATATGAATTAGGGTAATATAATTTCCGGGATTATATTACGGTGACTCATATGAACATTCTGACATTATGACATAAAGAATTTAAGGCGAGTCGAGGAAAATTTCTCTCTATCCTTATTCCATATCATGGTTAGTATTATTAAGAATACTAATCAACGATATTCTTGTGTTTTGAAGGAACAATGGCTCCTCGCCGTGGAGCACGCCGTGAGACACCCGAACAAGCTCTACAACGAATGGTAGCCACCGCCGTAGAGGCGGCCATGGCCGGTCACTCCACCAAAAACAATAACAACAATAACAACAACAACAACAACAACAACAACAACAATCAAGGGGCCGGTAACTCAAGCGAAGGGTGCTCCTACAAAGCCTTCAAGGGGTGCAAACCTCACACTTTTGATGGAACCGGGGGACCAGTTGTACTCACTCAATGGTTCGAACAAACGGAAGCTGTTTTTAGCATAAGCGGTTGTCGGGACCAAGATAAAGTCAAATATTCCACCCACACCTTTGTCGGCATCGCCCTCACATGGTGGAACACGTATGTACAATCGGTGGGTACCGATGAAGCTCTCGCCCTCTCTTGGGCCGACTTAAGGGAAAGGATGATCGTCGAATTTTTACCTCGTGAAGAAACCCGAAAGCTCAAACAAGAGCTAAGAAATTTAAAGGCGGTCGGAAACGATCTCAAGGCCTACAATCAACGATTCGCCGAACTATCCTTGATGTGTCCCAACCTCGTGAACCCCGAATCTCAAAGGGTTGAACTCTATATGGTTGGTCTTCCAAAGAGCATCAAACAAGAAGTGATGTCATCCAAACCCGCTAACCTACAACAAGCCTTAAACATGGCCCGCCAATTGATCGAAACGGTTGACGAAATCATAGTTGCGGCACCTAAGTCCGTGGATAAGTCGGGTGGTAATAAAAGAAAGTGGGAACCCTCTCAATCAAACAACTACAGCAACAACTTCACCAAAAAGCCTTTCACCTCCGACGCCAAGAAAAGTTATGGCGGAAATAAACCCTTTTGCAACAAATGCCACAAACACCACTATGGTGAATGTAGCAATCTATTTTGTCACCGGTGCCAAAAGGGTGGTCATGTGGCCAATGATTGTAGAAGTGCCGCCCCCGTCGCTCAAAAGGTGCCTAATGCACCAAAACCGGGTACTTGTTATGAATGTGGCCAAACGGGTCATTTTAGAAATGCATGTTCGAAGAAGAAAGCCAACCCCAACACACGCGGCCGAGCTTTCAACATCAACACCGAGGAAGCCCGAGATGACAATGAATTAGTCACGGGTACGTTTCTCCTCAACAACACTTATGTTACTTGTTTATTCGATTCGGGTGCCGATAAGAGTTTTGTATCCAAGGCTTTGACTCATTCTTTTAGCACCCCACCATTTCTACTAGATACCACTTATACCATTGAAGTGGCCAACGGAAAATTATTGAGTGCCGACACATATTACCGGGGGTATACGTTAAACATTTTGGGTAATGAGTTTGAAATTGACTTGATACCCATGGCACTAGGAAGCTTCGATGTAATAATTGATATGAATTGGCTAGCCAAAACGAAATCTCACATCCTTTGTGATCTTAACGCAATCCGAATTCCTATCGAGAATGGTGAACCCTTGATTGTTTATGGCGATAAGAGTTGCACCGGACTCAACCTCGTTTCGTGCATTAAAGTTAGAAAACTACTCCGTAAGGGTTGTTTTGCGATCCTTGTTCACGTTAAGAAAGTCGAGTCCGATGAGAAGCACATCGATGATGTGCCAATTGTTAGTGACTATTCCGATGTATTTCCCGACAAATTGTCGGGTCTTCCACCTCATCGACCGGTTGAATTCCAAATTGATCTTATTCCGAGAGCCGCACCCGTAGCACGTGCACCATATAGACTTACTCCATCTGAAATGTAAGAATTGCAAAGTCAAATCCAAGAACTACTTGACCGTGGTTTTATCCAACCTAGCCATTCACCTTGGGGTGCTCCGATTTTATTCGTTAAGAAGAAAGATATATCCCTACGAATGTGCATTGATTATTGCGAACTAAACAAATTGACGGTTAAGAACCGATATCCTCTTCCTCGTATCGATGACCTCTTTGATCAACTACAAGGTTCTTGTGTATATTCGAAAATCGATCTCCGTTCAGGTTATCATCAACTAAGGGTTAAGGAGGAAGATGTCTCCAAAACTGCTTTCCGGACTCGTTATGGTAGTTATGAGTTTATTGTAATGCCATTTGGTCTCACTAACGCACCGGCAGTGTTCATGTGCAAACCGTACCTCGATAAATTCGTTATCGTGTTCATCGATGATATTTTGGTCTATTCAAAAAGTGAAGAAGAACACGAGGAACACCTCCAACTTGTGCTTGAACTTTTAAGACAAGAACGACTCTATGCCAAATTCTCCAAGTGTGAATTTTGGTTGAAGGATGTTCAATTTCTTGGTCATGTTGTAAGTGATCAAGGTATTAAAGTCGATCCATCAAAAATTGAAGCCATTAGTAAATGGGAGACTCCTACTACTCCTACTCACATTCGTCAATTCTTGGGTCTCGCCGGATAAAGATTTCTCTTTGGTTGCTCGTCCTCTAACCGCGTTAACTCACAAGGGAAGAAAATTCACTTAGGCAACCGAACAAGAATCCGCATTTCAAATCTTGAAAACAATGCTAACCACCGCTCCTATCTTGTCACTTCCCGAAGGCAATGATGACTTTGTTGTATATTGCGATGCCTCGAAACATGGTTTAGGGTGTGTATTGATGCAACGAAAGAAAGTCATTGCTTATGCCTCTCGAAAACTCAAGGTTCACGAATGTAACTACATGACACATGATCTCGAACTCGGAGCCGTTGTCTTTGCACTTAAAATGTGGAGACACTATCTTTATGGGACCAAGAGTACTATCTTTACCGATCACAAAAGTCTCCAACATATCTTCGACCAAAAGCAACTAAACATGAGACAACGAAGGTGGATTGAAACCTTAAATGATTACGATTGCGAGCTTCGTTACCATCCCGGAAAGGCAAATGTAGTAGCCGATGCCTTAAGTCGAAAAGAAAGAGCGGTGCCTCTTTGTGTCCGAGCTCTAAACATCACCATCCACGCCAACCTTAATAGCCAAATTCGTGTAGCCCAAGATGAGGCTCTCAAAGATGAAAACGTTTCACACGAGCTCTTGAACATTTTAGTCTCTCGATTCGAAGTTAAGGAGACCGGACTCCTATATTTCGCCGGAAGGATTTGGGTGCCTAAATATGGGGACCTACGAAGCCTTATTTTAGATGAAGCCCATAAGTCACGATACTCGATTCACCCCGGTGCCAATAAGATGTACCACGACCTTAAAGAACAATATTGGTGGCCGAACATCAAAAGGGACGTAGCTACTTATGTTGCCAAGTGTTTGACATGTTCCAAAGTCAAAGCCGAACACCAAAGACCGTCAGGTTTACTTCAACAACCCGAAATCCCGCAATGGAAGTGGGAAAGAATAACAATGGATTTTATCACCAAGCTACCAAAGACGGTGGGCGGTTATGATACTATTTGGGTTATTGTTGACCGTCCCACCAAATCCGCACACTTTCTCGCTATGAAAGAAACCGACAAAATGGAGAAACTTGCACAACTTTACATTAAGGAGATCGTAGCCCGACACGGTGTACCGTTATCGATTATCTCTGACCGAGATGGCCGATTTGTTTCTAGATTTTGGTGTACTTTACAAGAAACGTTGGGAACGCGTTTAGACATGAGCACCGCATATCATCCTCAAACCGACGGACAAAGCGAACGCACAATCCAAACTTTGGAAGACATGTTACGAGCTTGCGTTATCGATTTTGGAAGCCGAATTCTCTTACAATAATAGTTATCATGCGAGCATTAAAGCCGCACCTTTTGAAGTATTATATGGCCGAAAATGTCGTTCACCTCTTTGTTGGGCCGAAGTAGGCGACACACAAATCACCGGACCCGAACTCATTCATGAAACAACCGAGAAAATTGTTCAAATCCGAGATAGGTTTAGGACGGCCCGTAGTCGTCAAAAGAGCTATACCGACAAACGACGCAACGACCTCGAATTTCAAATCGGTGATCGAGTAATGTTAAAAGTCGCACCTTGGAAAGGTGTAATCCGTTTCGGGAAATGCGGGAAGCTAAATCCGCGGTATATTGGTCCTTTCGAAAGGTGTAATCCGTTCCACCTCAATTGAGCTCCGTTCATCCTTGGAAAGGTGTAATCCGTTCCACCTCAATTGAGCTCCGTTCATCCTACCTTCCATGTATCTAACTTGAAAAAGTGTCTTGCTAAACCTGATATCGTCATCCCTCTCGAGGAACTTACTATTGATGACAAACTTCATTTTGTGGAAGAACCGGTTGAAATTGTGGACACCTCCGTCAAGATGTTGAAACAAAGCTGAATCCCGATTGTCAAGGTTCGTTGGAATGCCAAAAGGTGACCCGAGTTTACTTGGGAAAGGCAAGATCAAATTCAAAGGAAATACCCTCATCTATTCCCGGTTCCGGAAACGCAAGATCCCGAGGAAGAAACAACGACTACTACGCCTACTTAAATTTCAGGACGAAATTTCTTTTAAGGAGTAGGTAATGTAACATCCCGCCCTTTTCCGTTTACTTTTTCGTTTACTTATTTAAAGTCCGTTATATATATATATATATATATATATATATATATATATATATATATATATATATATATATATATATATATATATATATATATATATATATATAACGTCTCCCGTTTATGCGCGTTTTAAATTATCTCGTTTAGATAATTCACGCACCCGAATGAAACTTGAGGGACTAGGCTTGCCAATTGACCAAACCTTTGACTAGGTCAACTAGTCAACACCCTTCCTCATCCATTCATTAATTTCTTTTCTTTTTCCATTTCCTCTAATACTTTCACCAAATCTCTCAAACACCATTACAAAGATTCATCATCTAAATCAAATCTAGCAAGCTTCAATCCAAACAAATTACATATTTGGAATCCTTGCAACTTCCTCCTCGATTCCATACCGATTACATCTTATTTAGGTAACTTTCTAAAATCCCTAGATTTTGTGTTCTTGATGTTTTTAACTTATAAAGTTATTAATTAGTGTCTATGGCTCAAGTCTAACATGAATATATGATTTATATGTTCGATCTTGTTATTTTTAGTAACTAGCATGAACTTGAAAGTTTGGTGTGTTTGATTGATGATTTGGTTGCCTAAATGTTGTTGTTATAATAAAGTGCAAGTATTAAATGTGTTACTAGTATCACTAGCTTCAAATTGATGTGTAGGTTGCTTAGGAAAACTTCATAAACTTGATTATTGATTTTGGGTAATTTTGGTTAGGGTTTGATAGAACTAAATGTGACTTTGATGCATTGAATGCCATGAATTGTTATTGGTAAGTGTTTAGTTGGATTGTATGCTTGATTACCTTCAAAACAGCGTATTATACATGTGCATTAAATTCCCGAATCATAATAATGCATTTATGAACTTGGAGTAATAAATGATGAGCATTAATGATGATTTTGATATGAGTTTGTTTGGTTTTGATTGATTAAATGTGTTTAGTTATTCTCCTTGTCAAATTACCTTTCCAACGATATATGGTATGCATTTTGAATGTTTTCGGCTCATAAATTATGCTAATTCGAGTTTTGGTTCGAGACTTAGCTTTTTTTTTTACTGCAATTAGCATGTTTTCCAGGCATGCGCGCCGCGTACAATTCTGCGCGCCGCGCAAATATGCAGACCCAGATCCTTGACCCCTTTTGACATGTTCTGACCTGGTTTTACACTTGGTTGCACGCCGCGCAAACCTGCGCGCGTCGCGCAACAGCCCAGCTATTTTTTTATTTGTTTTATTGTTCGCAAAATGTTTCCCGCTTAACCGTAACTCCGATTAACATGAAACTTGGCTATTGTGCTCATATATGATTTCTCATCATGGGAAAATTGTCAGATACCCGACCCGTCCTCGTTGACTTTGACCGAGTTTGACTTTTAGTCAAACTTAACCAAACGCTTATACGATTGTTCTAACATGCTTGACTACTTGTAATGTGCATGAAACTTGATTAATTGATTCACATGCTATATAATCGAGTCGTAACGAGCCATAGGACTAATTGAACATCTTTGACCTATCGTGTTTACCATTATTGATACGACCTATTTGTTTAGGTCAAGACTAGCATTGTTTCTTTGCACACGTTACTTGTTGAAGTACATATTACTCGTGCACACAAGGTGAGATCATAGTCCCATCTTTCAAACAACTTTTATGCTTTAAACTATGGGATGAGAAACATATACGTATCATACTTTGACACTTTGAACACAAGTACGAAAACGAACATTCCACGTACGGGTTTGAACAAAAATCCTCAATTCAATTATCATTAGTTACACTTGCAGGGTGTAAACAAGAACTTATATTATGTGATCACATGAAATATATTTTCGAGTATAGTGTATGTTCTAACACTACGTAACAGGGTACAAAACAGTTAAGTTTGATAATTGGGTGCCCGTGAAACAAATAACAACTTGGGAATGCAAATGATTTTGATAATCATCTTATATTAAATCTTGTGGTTCAAATGCAACGTTTACTAAAACACCTATGGTTTCACCAACGTTTTTCGTTGACAGTTTTCTATATGTTTTCTCAGGTCCTTGAATGGTTAAGGATACATGCTTCCGCTTACTTTTTGATACTTGCTTGGATGTCGAGTATACGTGCATAGTTGGAGCGTCCTTTGACTAAATTTATAAATTGTGTCGCATAGGTTTCATTTGTACGTTAAACATTGATATGTAACTAGTCATTGAACTAGTTTTGTAAACTTGAAACATCCTTTTACTTATGAAATGAATGCGACATATTTTGGTCAAACGTCTTGTTAAATACTTACGACCACGTAACGGGACCTAAGTAGACGGCGGCGTCAAACATGATTTGGTCGGGTCGCTACAAACACCAGATGCAATTGTTGAGTCAAATTTATTTGGTTCTACAGTTGTTAACATAAAATGTTCTTTTGTTTCAGTTCTTAGCAGGGTAGATGAATAGGCGGAGGGGGAGCATGAAAAGAATCATATTGTTTATACTGAAGAGCTCTCTGCTTCTGCTACTGGTGTTGGTGCTACTGATTTTCCTACTGGTGGTGATGATACTAGTGCTGTTGATTTTACTGTTGCTTCTATTGCTGACTCCACTACTGTTTCAGAAGTGGATTATGAGATGATTGTTGAACCTCCTCCCGTTCTTGAAGAAGTGATTGATAAAATTGTTAAGGAGGTTCTCATTGATGATCTTGTCACTGATACCAAGGGTGACACTGTGCTGATAATTGATACTGCTACTGATACTACTAATTCTTTTGACATGAATTTTCAATCCATTCCTCCAAATGCAGCTAATGTTATTGTTATCCCTGGTTCAGATTCTGGTGAACAGGGTAATAAATTGGATGCTGGTACCCATGCTGCTACTACAACTGAAACTACTCAGGCTTCTATTTCTGGTGAAAAGCCCAAGTATATTTACAAGGTACCAGATCCAGATGAAGTAGTGCCCAACTTCATCTACAGGGGAGCTTCTATTTCTCCCAAAGTTTCCTTGCTGGTGGATCAGCTGACTATTGATCCTCAACATGCATTAATTTTAGCCAGCAAATTACCTGATGAGGAGCTGACTGAATTACTATCTCAGCTTGATCGTCCAGCACATAAAGAGGTATATGAGAGGCTGGCCACACTGGAGCAGATTAATGAACAACCTTACTACCTTGTTTTTGGCATGGCCCCAGCTGTTTCTCCATGGCCTGGTACTTGGAGGCCTCTTAAGTTCATTATTGATCCTGATACTAAAAAATGTATGATACAGAATGTTCCTGATTCGCTAGTACCTTCTGATTTATCAGCTTCTTCCTCATCATCTTCTTCATCTAATGATGATGTTGATAAAGGTACTGATAAGGACGAGCCCTTCATTCATGATAACGTGACCAGCTCCAAACATAAACCAGTGGATCTAAGTGATGATGCTGATGATGATGCTGCAAAGGATACCAGTGGTTCTAAACCTTCGGGTGAAGGTAAAAATGATGGTGATCAAGGTGACGAGTCAAATACTGACCTTCCACCTCCACCACCCCACAGAGGTACTCCTGTTGTAGCTGCTAGTGATCGCCCCACAACCAGTGGTTCTGTTGATTCTGAGGTGGCTGAGGTATCTACTCTGGCTGTCTACAGGACAGTTGCCAGAATCACACCTGATATCACCAAAACTATCAGGGAAACTCTTACTGACTGCATGGCTGAAGCTATTCGCAGAGCAGGGTGCATTACAATGTCTACTATTGAAGTCCAGCTCAAAAAAGTATGTGCCTTTGTAGATTTAGCAGTTGATGTGATTTTCCAACACCGTGAAGAAGAAGAAGACAATCTTAAGCAGCGAATCATCTCTCATAATGAATATACTGATCATATTATCCATCTTCAAGCTGAACTTGATGCTGCAAATCAAAGGAACATGTTCCTTAATGAAGAGAACATGGTACTAGAAGAGAGATTGGAGTCACAGGAAAGGCAGATGGCTACCATGATTCCTGCTTCTGCTTATATTACTTTGGTGGAGACAATGCAACGCATGGCTGCTCTTCAGGCTTATGTTAGAGCCAGTGTTAATCAAATGGCCATGGGTGTTGCTAGGAATGAAGTCAGATCTTCAAACCTTTGTCTCAGGAAATATGGTGTAGATCCTGGTGCCCATCTATCTCCTGCTGATGCTGACTGGAACAACTTTGCTTTTTTTGTTTCAAAGTCAGATAGTGATCTTGATGCACGTGTTTCCCAGACCATCCTTCTGCCCCTGCTGATGACAAAAAGGGGGAAAAGAAAGTTAAGAAACACAAGAAGAGAAAACAAACTGAGGGGGAGCATGAGCATGAGAAAGCTCCAAAGCTGCAAAGGAGAGATGGTGATGATGGCGGTGATGGTACTATTCAAGGTACTGGCACTAAGCCCAGCAACGCTCATACTGAAGCAGGTGTCACGGCTGCTGGTGAATCTCAACCCAGTATGCCTCCCACATGTGACGAAACGGAAATTTTCGACCAAAATTAAACTTAATCTTTAAATGAATTCGACACGATAAGCAAAGTCTGTAATGTTGAGTCTCAAAATTTTTTAACAGTTTCATATATTCAATTATCCTTTGACTATTCTCGATGATTCACGAACAATTAATTGTAAATAGATATGTGTGTATGTATATATAAATAATAATTCGAAATATAATTTGAAGTATTATATGTTGTTGTTATTAAAAATTAATAAAATAAAAATAGGATATTATAATAATTATTATTTAAAATATATCTCTATATATAAATAAAGTATATTAAAAATAAATATTAAATGATTGTAATACTCGTTTGATGTTTCGATTGATATTAAGCAAGTTAAATTCAAACTTATGTAATTTTAAAATAAACGGTGATTCGAAAATGAGTTCTATAAATTTTAGGCTTATTAAAAATGTATTTAGGAACTATTTGTTAAGTTTTAACACTTTTTATATTTCACCCATAAATAAGAGGGACAGTTGATGTAATTTTTATTTAATAAATTAATGATCGAATTTTATACCATAATGACCAAAATAAATAAATATAGCTAATTTAAAAATATGGGATTTTTACTGAACACTTTTATCAGCCACTAGTTTCGCACGATACATAGTCCGTGAAAACTGTCGGTAGATGAAGTTAAAATAATAGGCTGCTTGACTGTTTCTTTGGCACGTTTACAGAATCATTTATATTATTAAAGTTATGTTTTCTCCACTTGATATGTATATAATTGTCTTTATCCCACTGCATTCTTATAGATACAAGGGATTGATGATATATATTACTATTACGGTACTGTGCTAAATTGAATGATTGGATTACTGCGTTTAAATTCAATGAATTGCCTGCACATTCTCTTGAAAATGAATATGATATTATATATTAAAAATATTATATGTGTCATCCATCTCCATATATATATATATATATATATATATATATATATATATATATATATATATATATATATATATATATATATATATATATATATATATATATATATATATATATATATATATATATATATATACGAGAACATAAATTTATATATATATACATCACATATGCACCTAGATATAATGATATACCCACCATCCCTACACTTATAATCTTTCTCTTCACTTGCTTTCACCACCTTAAACAAACACCGGCTATCACCATGGTATTTCCCTGCAGCTATTCGCGGTTGTCAACCACAAGACCATCAAGACACACTACAAACCTTCACGACACCCATACCACCTCTTTAATTTTGCTTCGGCCAATGAAACCCTCACCATTTCTCCACCTTAACCCTTCTATCTTCATTCTGGTTGAAAACCACCACTTTTTACCTTTCTCTCTTATCTTGTATCCGAGAACCATTAAAGCACCAAAACAAAACATAAACGCTACTTGTTTATACTGTTGCAGTTGCTTGATAGAAGAAAAAAGTGTCGTGTAAAGATGATTCATAAAGCAATGGTATAGATAATTATCATAATCATGAATAAGTGAATGATTGAACCAAAGTTACCTTTTAAAGGCTGCTACACCTGCAACTTGTTCCATTTTGTACTGCTACTGTTTCCATTCGAATTCCATCACCACCCAACAATTCGAATACCCCTTTTCGCTTGCTGCTCGCTGCTATACCTGTGATTTTCTGTTTCTCCCATCAAAACACACCATAACCAACACCATCCCTAATACACAACAATTAAAATGTTCCTACTGATATCCAGAAATTTATTGTAGCCAAATAAACTGAACACCAACAATATAAAACCTACTGCAACTATATCTTATGTCGTTGTGAAGCTGCATAATTTTCTTTCTTTCTCTCTTCCAAACGTTCTCAGGGAAATGAGTATATATATTAAGAATGTTATTAAAGACATGATATAGGCAAAGATTTTGCAAGTGGAGATTAATTACAAGATGGTGGCCGACAATTACAGCACAAAGACATTAAGTTATGATATATTTTTTTATGAGTGTTTTATAAGTGGGTCATTGACTACTTTGATTGAATACCACAATCACCAAGGAAACCATGTTGCTACAGCCGTTTATTTATTATTTTTTTTCTTCTGTTACTCGATCAAACACCACTAGAGATAACCTATTGCCGCTTGTTTCATGTTGTTTTTCTTTTTCCTTTGGATCGAGTTCCAGCTATCATTGTAGCTCTCATTTTACCTAGCAAACCTTGGGCCATTTAAATGGGTTTTTAAATTAGTCTTTTAAAAATGAACTAGTACATGGGTTTCTAAAACACTGCTGGACTGATTGATAAATTCGGAATGGGCCTGTTGGGCTGAGATCTAGATAACATTTACGGTTGGGCCGAAACAAGGACAAGATAAATATTACGATTAAATATATATGGTGTTTGATTAATTCAGAAAAAACGGGTATGGAGGAGTGGTTGGTGTGGTGTGGGTTAAGCGAGAGGTCTCGGGTTCGAGCCCGGGATATAGCAATTTTTTTGAGATCTTATTCTTAAAGGTAGTCTCTTTTTTATCATTTTTATTATTATTATTATTATTATTATTATTAGTAAGATATTAGTTATTATTATTATTATTATTATCATTAGTATTAACATGATTATTATTATTATTATTATTATTATTATTATTATTATTATTATTATTATTATTATTATTATTATTATTATAAACATGATTATTAGTATTATCATTAAGACTATTATTAGAATTATTATTATTATTATCAAACTTATCTTTTTATTAAAAATTATTATTTTTATTAAAAGTATCATTATTAGTATTATTAATATTAACATTACTTTTATTATTACTTTTAACATTATTATTACTACTATCATTATTATTATTATTTTATTAATATTAATATTATTATTATTATTATTATTATTATTATTATTATTATTATTATTATTATTATTATTATTATTAATACAAACATAATAACATTATTTACATAAATATTTATATATGAAAATTTTTGATTTAACAATATAATACTAACTATATAGATATATATGTATAAATATTAATATACAATATATATATATATATATATATATATATATATATATATATATATATACATATATATATATACATATATACATATATATATATACATATATATATATATATATATATATATATATATATATATATATATATATATATATATATATATATATATATATATATATATATATATATATATATATATATATATATATAAAACCTTTGAAATAACAAATATATTACTAAATTAAATAAGTAATATATATAAACTAGTTTGATTATTATTACATGTCAATTATATGTGTTTATATATATAATTGATATAGGTTCGTGAATCCAAGGCCAACCCTGCATTATTCAGTATCGTCGTATGCATATTTTTACTACAAAATATCATATTGTGAGTTTCATTACTCCCTTTTTATATATAATTTTTGGGACTGAGAATACATGCGCTGATTTTACTAATGTTTTACGAAATAGACACAAGTGATCAAAAACTACATTATATGGCTGGATTATGAATATTGAATATCACCCCTTTTTAGCTTGGTAACCTAATAATTAGGAAACGGGTATGGCCCCTAATCGACACGAATCCTAAAGATAGATCTATGGACCTCGACAAGTCCCATTCGGGGTACGATGCTTTAGTACTTCGAGATTATTATTATTATACAGACGAGAGGTTCTGTTTGGTGATATTCTATGCATTAAAGTTAAGTCGGTTATCAAGCATTCACCATATGAATGATTTTTAATTCGCGAGTTACGCGTTTTATTATGTACTCGGGTTACGTGTACAATTGAATATCTGAAATCTTGTGGTCTATTAATATGATGGAAATGAATGTTTATGATAAACTAATGAACTCACCAACCTTTTAGTTGACACTTTAAAGCATGTTTATTCTCAGGTATGAAAGAAATCTTTCGCTGTGCGTTTGCTCATTTTAAAGATATTACTTGGAGTCATTCATGGCATATTTCAAAAGACGTTGCATTTGATTCGTTGAGTTCAACAAGATCATTATTAAGTCATTGATAGTTTGATATAATATGAAATGGTATGCATGCTGGTCAACTTTCGATGTAATGAAAGTTTGTCTTTTAAAAACGATTGCAATGTTTGTAAAATATATCATATAGAGGTCAAGTACCTCGCGATGTAGCCAAATGTAATGTATTCGTCTAGATGGATTAGGACGGATCATGAAATCACATCTGTGGATGATATTGGTTCTAGCAGTAAGCCCAGTGATGTTTTTGAACTGGCTGTAGCTGAATCTTTTGTTGTCTCTCAGACCATTGAGAGAAAGATGAAAAGAAAGATGGAGAGGTATCAGAAGAGACAGCAGGAATTAAATGATGCCTTCAATGCTAAATTTGAGGCCTATGCTGCGCGTAAAAGACATAGAATTGAGCATAGAAGAAGCCTCGATCCTGAAAAGATGGAAATTCATGATGAACTGCTCAGCATAAACAAATACAAGAGAGATGCTCTAAAAAGATATGCTAAAAAGAAGGCAAAGTTGTATGATGAGCGAGCAGATGGAAATTAAAAAGATGACACCTGAAGAGATGCAAGATTATTTGAATTCGACTGAGTCAGGAGGAGTTAGAGCTGATGTATTCATGAAATGGCTGGATGCTATGTTGGAAACCAGCCAATCCTCTAGACCTGCATCTTCTGCTCAGCCAGCTGCACCACAACAGCAAGCAGAAGTCATCAACCTTGATGATGATGAAGGGGAGTATCTTGCAGTTACTCCCTATCTGCATCCACAAGAACCAGTATCAACACAAGAACCACCAGTTGAACCCAAGCCAATCGATAAATAAAGGGTAAAATCTGCCCCTATGGACAACCAGCCCCTAAGGAAAGAGTCCTTATTTGAGGCAGCTGGTGAAGATACTGCAGCAGTTGTGCCAGCTGATACTAATCAGTCAGCTGGTACTGAAGACACAGCAAGAAGTGCTGTGATTGAAGACCCAGCCAGAAGTGTGCTGCTGGGTGTAACAAGTGCTAAAGACCCAGCTAAGGTGGATGAGTTGGGTGCTAATAATGATGCTGATTCTGTTGATGCTGCTGATTTCACAGTCTGGGCAGGGGGAGTTCAACTTTCATTCAATCACCAATACCTGCCCGGACCGTTGCTTACTTTTACAGGACACTGGATGAACGTATTGACTTTGAACCAGTGGGTCCTTCTGGCACATCAGAATCACCTTTTATGTATCTTCCATCTTCCCCCAAGAAGAATGATAAGCATACCACTTGGGAGGATGACTCAGCTGCAAAGGGTAAGCCTGACATCAGAAAGATGAATCCAGATGAAAGGGAGGCTTACAGGCTTGAGATCACTGTTCCTGAGCTGCTTGAACAAAGAGAAGCATCTATACCAGAAAGAATTCGTCACATCAGAATGTTGTATCATCATTTGGACCAGCAATTCTATATTGATGCCATGACACACAACATTGATGTTGGTATGTATCTATCCAACAGTGGTCAAAGGCTCCATACTGATGAGGAGAAAGCCCTTTTCTATGAGGCTTTGCAGCTTGACATAGACTTAAGGCAATATTGTGATGTCCTCAATACAGATGAGGGCAGGCAATTGATTTCAACAGCAAAATCCCTTAACATTACTATGAACGACTATCTTTTTAGTGTTCAAATCGAAAAGCAAAGAAAGAAGGATGCTGATGCTGAATATGCTGAGAGGCTGAGGCTTCAGGAAGAAGAAGCTAAGTTGGCTGCTGATAGAAAACAAGAGGCTGCATCTCTTAAGTTAGCTAAAGCCATTGTTAAAGAACAGGATAAGGTATTTGATAAACTGGAAGCTGCTGAGAAGGTACCTGCTGCAATTCCTATTGAAACTGAAAGAACAATAGAATTATATGATCATTTCTTTAGGAGTAAATACACTGATGTGATGATCAGAAGATCTAATCCTGGTAAGATCATCAAGGTGCATAAAGGCACACGAAGGTCCTCCAGTATCGACAGGGATAACAATGTTCATGAGAGGGTAGATTACACGAATCTAAGAACTTTTGGATTCAGTGAATGGATGGAGATACTGCAGTACTTCATTGATAAAGGTAAAAGCACTATTAAAAATACACTGAAACCTGAACTTCAAGAACTCTTCAACAAAGCAGTCAAGTATGGGAATGCACCATAAGTGAATGTCGAAGAAGTTCTTTCACAGAAACCTAAAAGGAAGAAATCTATTGGTGCTGGCCCACACAGAAGAGATCCCATCATTCTACCCCTCAAATTCCAGTATTTGATCCTGCTGAGATACCTATCTTATTCCCTGAAGCCTGGGCAGCCGTTAAAGTGAAGGAAGAAGAGCTATCTGGTGATGAACAAGAGAAAGATAAAGATAAAGACAGATAGCCTTCTAGTGCTTAATTGTATCTTTTGTTATTTCATGTTTCATTATACTGCTTTGTAAATTATTGTATATACTCTGTTGTAATGAAAATGAAATGAGTTTATCTTCAAAATCATATCAATTTATAAGATATAGATAACTCAGCAAAAGATCCCAAAACAAACCAAAAAGGGACAAATTTACTGACTATTTTTCATTAAGTCCTTTAGCGCTGGCTTTAGTGTTTTCTCTATATGTCATAGGTTTTGTCATCATCAAATAGGGGGAGACTGTTGAGTCCCCAGAGTAATTATGGATTTAATTATGACAAAACAGAATTTATTTGCACTAAAATGTAATGTGCAGCAAGCACAAGTTTGTTTATGTATAGACAGCAAATATTGTTGTGCCGAGTGTCTAGTATGCTGCCTAGTCTACCAGCACAAGGTAGACAGTATTCTTCGAATCAGCACAGGATGTGTACCCAGTAATTCAAGAATATCAAGTGACTCAGCATAGAAGAACCAGCATGGCTGAAAAGCAGCATACAACACAAGACAGTTATGCTCCATTACAAGCATAGTAGTTTTCTGAGTGGTCTACATCAATTGTACTATTCAACAGAAGTCGAAGACAAAGTTGAACAGAAAAGGACACGCGTGGGCGGCTGACAAGTGACCTTGCAAGACCATGTAGGAATGCAGAAGTTTAACGCATGTGCAGATATGTGTTATACTTTGTCAACGCCTAGGAAACACAACATTCTATTTGTTTAAACAAATAGTGGTGCCAAACCGAATTGGGGTGTTCCTGCCAATAGCTACCTAAGAGGAAAGAAGAGAGCACGCTCTCTGACATAATTGTCCCCACAAGTACAGACATCCTATGTACCAGTGGACAATAGAACAATTACACGATTAATAGGACCACTATAAATTGGTGTATCCACTATTGTAACAACTAGTGGCGTGGGTTTATTTATTTAGAGTCCAAACGTGTAATAGCTTTAAGAATATCCTCAATAGCTATAACTAGGTAAATCTGTATCAACCAACTATCATTCCGTCAGGGACAGTTGTAATTCTTTGTGATTCAATCAATAAAGAATAAACCGTTGAAAACTTACCTTTGACTCTATTTAATTTAATTGTTTGAATACTAAACTGTCTTAACTGTTAAGTTAATTTAAAAAAAAAACTGTATTCACTCCTCTACAATACTTCTGTTGTTTATCACGTGACCAACAGTTATGTTGTGGTGAAGTGTGGACTTGAATGGCATATAAAAATGTGTAGATGAATCCCCAAATTTAAAGAGCGTACACTCTCAACATTTATTAATGTATGTGGTCATTTTTGATGTGAAGCCCATTGGGCTAAGTATGTTATATATTTACGGTCTATCAATTACTAACTAAGATATATATATATATATATATATATATATATATATATATATATATATATATATATATATATATATATATATACACACACACATATACACATCTGTGTGTGTGTGCGAGCGCGCGAGCGCGCGAGAGTGTGTGCGTGTGTGTGAGTATGTGAGTATGTGTGCATGCGTGCGCACGTGCGTGCGCGCACGCTATATTTAACTATATTATATATCTATGGTTTGTCAAAAAAGCCCAACTTATTATTTATTACCATTACTATTACTATTACTAATATATAAATATTGTATTAAACTCGTTGATATATAGGCATTTAGCTTCGATGACTTCAAAAAACTATTGTAAATTATGATTTAATTATTAAAATAATTATCCAATCAAAAATTAATGATAATTTATCAATTACTCGTATTTTAATTATGGATTTTGTTAAAAACGGCTTTTAAAGTTACCGTTAACGTACACAAATCCATTTTATATTTGTATAGCCACTATAAAAGTCAATTTAAAGTTATATAGCGATATAACGTACACAAGCTTCAGTTGTTTAGACATATTTAGGTTGTATTTTTATTGTATGTAATGTAATAGGTTGTATTGTTTGTGATCTTTTCTAAATGGGTGTAGGACAAAATTGGATCATCTAATCTAATGCAAGTTTATATAAAGAATGGAACTGCCACATGTGTAATGATTTTGTCATATACTATTTTTATCTTTTTATTAAACTCATCTGATACTGAAAGTCTTATTTCATCACCAATTTTGATTTAAAGATCATATTTTGATAATGAGTTATATTAAGTGGCTTCGACAATTTTTGTTTCTTTGTTAAAGATGATCCATTTATTATCATTTAACCTTACCTCTAATATACAATGCTTATATCCTTATACCATACATCAATATTTTTATAATTTTGTTTGTTTATATTGTCTAATATCAAGTAGCCTATTAAAGGAGATTTCCATGTGAAATGAAGAAGGTTTACATAAAATATATGTGAAGCTTTTGTGGTTTGCTCTAATAACAAATAACGTGTGCACATAGTCATTGTATACATATATTTTACGAGTATAAATGTTGTCACAATAATGCTTCTGGATTCCTGTTTTTAATTGTTGTTCTTTCAAGTATTTGTTTAAACATTGTTGTTTTCTATCTCATATAACTTGATGAATTATGTTAGTTTATCTACATGTTGATTATATAACGTATTGTTAAAAACAAATTCTGTAAAAACCCGTGATTTCACGGGTCTTTGCACTAGTTACTATTACTAATATATAAATATTGTATTAAACTCGTTGATATATAGGCATTTAGCTTCGATGACTTCAAAAAACTATTGTAAATTATGATTTAATTATTAAAATAATTATCCAATCAAAAATTAATGATAATTTATCAATTACTCGTACTTTAATTATCATTTTTTTTTTTTTTGAAAGGCAAGCTTGCATCAGTCCGGACCGAAGCCTAGTCATCATTTGCACACACACACACGCGCTTTCGGGCAGAAAACCCGAACCACACTCTGAGGATCCGACCCTTTAACCATCCCGAGGGGCAGGCGGGCCGGATCTTAGTCCCGGAGCGGGTCGGTAAAACCTTCCCTTTGGGCTACCTTCAAGGAATATATTTCAATTCCTAGAGCGGGTGACGAGGCTCGAACCCGAGACCTCTAGCCCTGCGAGTACACAAGTGTAACCGCGGTACCATTGAAGCAATGCTTCGTTGGTTCGTACACAAATCCATTTTATATTTGTATAACCACTATAAAAGTCAATTTAAAACGTTATAGCGATATAATTATGCACGTTAGCATAGAGGAATATTCAAATGAATCCAACTTTTAAGTTGAGATCCAATATGCGACATGTGGCGCGACAATCACATGTTTAAAAAAAACAAAGTTTAGAAAGTTTTTTTATAATTTTTTTTTTTGAAATTTATCCGATTGAATTTGACATTCAGTAAATCACATGTGATTTTACATGTCAAATCCAATCACATGTGATTGGAAAAATAAATTTCAATTTTAAAAAAAAAAAAAAAAAATTCAATCAAATGTGATTGGATTTGACATACAGAATCACATGTGATTGTTTTGACATACTAAATTTTTTAAAATAAAAAGGTTTTACTAAATTTTTTTTCTTTTTAAAAAAAAAAAAAATTCTTGAATTTTTTTTTCCAATAACAAGTGATTGTCGCGCCACATGTCACGCTCTGATTGATCCATTGTATTTTAAGCAAATTATTTGAATTTAAGGGATTACCGTTACCATAATCTATTAATTATAAACAATTTGAACAATCTTTTTTGTATATAACGAAAACAATTATTATTGTAAAAAATTACATGGGGCAACTCGACAAGTTCCGCTCGTTCCTAATAATTTTCAACTCGAGTCCACTATAATTTCGTATTTTTACTATTATAGTATTCTACCATAAATGTGGTCGGAAGAATATTTTTGGGAATTACGAGTATGTAAATAAACCTAACACTAGCTAGTGACGTTTAGTACTCGTATTCAATATTCTTTGCTTCTTAAAAAATAACCGTTAATAAAAAGCAAGATGCATGTTAATTTGTAATTGTAAGTGGTAAAATGCTCTCTTCTTCTCTTACTGTTCCATCGCCGCCGGCTATCACACCATCGTTGTTTTCATTCTCTGGTAATTGACTTTTATTTCTTTTATTTTCTTCTACTACTCTACACTCTAATCAATCGTATCTTATCCCTGCACCATGTTTCATATCCCAACCTCTCCCTTTACCCCTAATCCCTCCAACCGCCGCCACTACAACCCCGGCAACACTTCTGACCATATCAACTACAGACCACCGAACGAAGGCATATGGGTAAAAGTTGAACCAGGAAAACGTAAAAACCAACCTCCTTCTCATAGCCAAACCGGTTTTATGAACCCTAACCCTAGCCAAACCGGTTACAAAAACCCTAACCCTAATATTACCAAACTCAATTCTTCTTCCAATCTCATTTATAATCACTTTAAGCAACGAGAATCTGCGAGAAATCTCATCAACCAATTTGGTAACATGAACCCTAACACACCTGCACCTCTTAAACCGATTGATAAGAACCGTATTACCTCTTATTTGTTCTATAATTTCCCTGATAATTGGTCTTCCGTGGATCTTTGGACTGTTTTTAAAAGATATGGAAATATACATGAGGTTTACATCCCAAAGAAAACCCTAAAAAATGAAAAAAGATTTGGTTTCGTTTGATTCATAGACGTTCCTGAGTATCATAAGGAATCCTTGGCCAGAAGACTCAACCTTGTAGTTGCTGGCGATTATCTTCTTAAGGTATACAAAGCATGGGATAAGAAACCGAGCGATACCTCTAAACCTTCTCCTCAGCAAACACCCATACAAAATAACACCCATGCTCCTAATTCTAATATCTCCAAAATCATTGATGATCGAAGTTTTATGGAGGCATTTTCGAATAAGAAATCAAACGGTTCAAAAATTCCATCTATTATGGTAAATCCGAATGAACCTTTACTTGATTTACTTGGTCATGCTGTCATCGGTAAGGTGAAGGACCTTGAATATCTCGAATATTTTCATGAGATATGCCGAAGCGAAAACCTTGAAGGATTCACGATCAAATATCTTGGTGGTCACGACATTATGCTTATCTATGATGACAAAAGACCGGCCCTCGAGATGCTTAACAACCAAAGCCATCCTTTATGGAATTGGCTCGATGATATCAACCCATGGGACCCTGAAGAATATTCTTCTTCAGGTCATTTAGCTTACGTTAACATCTTCGGGGTTCCGATAACATGTTGGTTAGACTCTACCTTCCGTGATATTGCAAACAACTGGGGTCAAGTTATCGATACTTTTAATTGCTCAATCACCAACGATGATAACCAAGACCTATCACATGGTTCGGTAATCATTAAAACCAATGATTTTAAACCCATTGACTCGCATGCTTTGATTTGTCACGATATTTCTAAGCAAACATTGGTATTTATTAAAGAGGTCCAAAATTTCTCATTGTTTAATTGTCATGATATCACACCCTCTGATTACTCCACAAGCGATGTTTCGGATAACGATGATCCGATCTCGGATGAAGAATCTAACATAGACGACGAGGAGTCGATTGAAGGCAACCCTCCTAAAGATCACTTGCAACAAAACCGCAACACTTCAAACAACGTTAACATGTCTGATCAAAACTCCTCGTATCCTAAACCTGGCAACTCCAAACGTATGGAATCCAAATGTTTTGACACTAATGACAATCCTAATTGTGGCAACGGATCGAAAAATACATATAATTATGGCTACGATTCTAGGGAAGTTGTCCCCGATTCTCCTTTTGTCGAACCCTCTCCATCTCCCACTGTACAACCGGCCCCAAATGACTCTATTGACCCTCCTGACCAAACAGCAAACTCAGATTCACCACCTGTTCAACTCGCAAACTTATTTTCACCTCCTGATCAACACACGGCTGGCCCAACATCTCCCCAGCCCAACACCTTTTCCAACCTGGTAACAGCAAGCCCAGCTCATAACAGCCCGATCACTTGCCCAACAACT
This sequence comes from Rutidosis leptorrhynchoides, assembly GCF_046630445.1. NCBI lineage: Eukaryota > Viridiplantae > Streptophyta > Magnoliopsida > Asterales > Asteraceae > Rutidosis > Rutidosis leptorrhynchoides. Next base: position 176,762,914 of record NC_092333.1, read on the forward strand.
CAGCAGCCTGTTAACCTTGGTTCAGCAGATTCTGACTCGACTCCTAATTCCCCACATTCGAACAGACCAATTTCCCCCATGAACCTCATGCCTGACCCACCCCCACCCCATAACACAACCGCATCCTCAGACCCTTTCAACCTCAACGACCTCCTCCATATCGGCAAGAACAAACCCAAAACAAAACGTAAAACCACCTCTGAATTTAAACCGAAACTGATTCCTAAAGAAAAAGAGCATTCTTTTAAGAGAAGCTCGAAAGATGATCTTTTAAAACCTAAACCCTCTTCCCGAAGCTCTACCGAGGTCCCTATCCCTATTCCGAAAAACAGGCTGATGATGTAGCGTGAGGGTACGAAATAGTATTATTTTTACTAGGAAATACTACAAAATATGACACAAGTTTTATTAATTTACGGATGGGATATACCTAAACCTTGCTACAACACTATAGGCAGTGTACCTAATCGTAGAGTAGTGTAGTTTTTAGTAAGTCCGGTTCGTTTCACAGGGAGCTAGTGATTACGTACTATATTTTTATAAAACTATATTTATATAAATATATATATATATATATAAGTAGTAATATTATTATAAAAGGGGGGGTTTTTACCGTTTAATGACCGGTTTGTCGATTTTATATTTTTAAGCGTAAAGATAAATGACAATAATTAAAGTGCATAAAATAAATAAATGACGATAAATAAAATAACAATAAATAAAATTGCGATAGAATATGAAATAAAAGGATTATGCTTATTTAAACTTCCGTAATCATGATGTTTGACGTTTTGATTTTAATTAATTGTTACTCGGGTTAATTGTCCTTTGTCATGGTTTATTTGATACCTATCTGGTTTTTATCCATAATAGTCCATCGGTCATAAATATAAAGTGCGAGTGTCCTCGTCAAATTACCCTTATACCCGAAGTCAAATATTCCAACTAATTAAGGATTTAAACTGTGACGCAGTTATCACTTCTGTCAACAATTACACCAGTTATCACTGTATGTAATCTACCCCTGTTTTGATTAGATATGAATATTAATTTACCCACTTGATCAGTTTGAATAATCAATTACCCAACCCGAATAATTAATTAAATGATTATAATAGATTCCATATGAACGTCACTAAATAGGACAACCATAATCATTATTAATTATTAGGATAATTAATTTGAAGATAGGTTCGACAGACTCCAATGAGTTGTCACTCAATTAGACAATACCCCCCATCTATTAATAGTCAATAGTCCAATTTCCACAAGTGTCGGTCTTTTGCCCAAACCTTAATTATGGTACAAAGCCCAATTACCCAATTTTAGTAATTAGCCCAACATCATGATTACTTCGTTTTAAATAAGCATAATAATAACTTAGCTACGAGACATTAATATAAAAAGGTTGAACATAACTTACAATGATTAAAAATAGCGTAGCGTTACACGGACAGAATTTCGACTTACACACTCAAACGATCTCTATCATAAATCTTATTATTATCATAATTTAAAATTAAAATTAAGATTATTGTTATATCTTATTAAGTTAACATTATGATAGAGATATAGAATATAGATATTGATAATAGATAGATGGATCGATATATAGATTTAGGATAGAAAAATGTATATATCAATTGATCGTTACATAGCCTTTTATAGGCGAAATTAGAAATTGAATTTTCATTTACGACCCCTGAACTATGCTCAATTAACAACTTTTTATTATTTAATATTATTCTTATTATGAATTATTTAAATATTATATTTTATTCTTGTGCATAGTTGACTCGTAATTTTTACACCGTTGCGTCGAGCGTTGAGAGTTGGTTCATGTCCTGGTTCCGGATTTTCGAACGTCCTTTCGTACAATTTTATATCGTGTACTTTGCGTTTTGTAACTTGTACTCTTGTCATTTTTAGACGTTCTTCATCAATAATTTGAACCTTTTTGATTGTATCTTGTACTTTTGAGCTTTTTGGACCTTTTTGTCTTCAAATCTTCGTTTTCGCCTTTTGTCTTCGCACTTATTAAATATAAACGAATATTACTTGAAAATGGAACAATTGCAACTAAAATCTTATCTTTCTTGGGGGATTTTGCTATGAAATATATGTTCCTTTTTAGCCTTATCAATATCCCCACACTTGAGCGTTGCTTGTCCTCAAGCAATACAGTCTTGAAATAATATAATACATCACACGAATCACTTCTTTATTCTTCACACTTTGTACATCAGTGATTTTGATAGAGCGGTATAAACAATGATATTAACAATAGAACCATGGTTAAAGGTGGGTGTGTCATCCACAGTTGCCTCGGGTTTAGGTCAACGACACTTGCAATCAAATAGCCGATTTACTTTCGGTTTCCAAAGCAAAGTGCACATTTGAAAGGTGGTTTACAGTCCCACATGACTATTAAAATGTAGATCCTTAAGGAAATTGGATCTTTATGAAAACATTTGATCTTTTTGAAAATTTAATCTAGCTTTTACCCTAGATAAGTTTTCTGGAATAACCCTTCACCGGTGTTTGCAAAATATTTTTGTGGGTTGTGTGGGTTTCAGATTTGAAAATTTTAGCTCAACACTTGTGAATTTGTGTTACCCACTTGCTAACCTTGTATTAGGAAAGCAACACGTCCAGTTTACTTGTCCCGTATATTACCTTTCGGCAAACTACCGTCCGGTTGTAAAGGAAAGCGATGAACAAGAAACTGTTAAGGCAATGTCCCGTGACATGCAGATGATTATGGTCTTATTAACGTGTCGGATGCTAGAACTATCCTTGGTAGGAGCGATAGTAAAGATCATCCTATAATTTTTCGGTCTGGCACAAGGTCCTGTCTCCGACCATGCTATGCAACCACCGTTCTTACGGTTGACACCCGATTTGGTTCAGGTGACCTAATGAATTCCAGGTGAATTCTCAGGATTTTACGTTCAATGGTAATGAACGCATTGAAAATGGGTTTTCAGAAAACAAATCGGTTTTAATTTTGATCAAAATATTTTCTCGTTCAAGCTCGAGTTTAGATATCATTGAATTCCATGAGTTTGAATTCTCAATCTTTAAGGTCAATCTCTAGGATTGAGTAATATCAGTCTTAAAAGCTGATTTTTAATCTTTAAGGAGATTATCCTTTCTGGGGATCTGATTCATTAGTCTTATCAAGCTAATTTGCACGGTGCCCCCCATTGTACGAGATAAATCCTTCTCATGGTTAGGATAAATCTGACCACTTGGCGACCCTGTTTGATGCTGAGGTCCGTGGATTTCCTGCTGATTTTAGAGATGACTTTTCTAGATTTTTCGTCAACCTACAGCTGGTCTGGACGACAACTTCATGACCTAAATCAAAAAGCGCGTGTCTTTTTCGGAAGACTTTACTTCCTTCTAATGATGGAATTGATTCATCGTGTAGATCCATCTCTTCTTTTCTTTCATCGGGTAAAACAGTTGATTATCGTCCAAAACAAAAGTATTTTCAATTGTTTGTACAAAAATATGTGATATATTTTGAATAACTTGGTAGAGTTTTCACACACTTGGCTTTTATTTATGTTTTTCTTTGCCTTTTTCTCCTCTATTCCATTCTTAAATGAATTCTAACATTTTGGTTGTTTCTCAATTTATGTCCTTTCCGAGGTAACGATAATTTCGGTATTATCACCTAGTTTTCACCGTTCATAAATATGTATAAACATGATTTTGACTTCATTTAATTGAAAATTTTTCAAATTTTTACAAAATTTGGCAAATAAACCAAGTATAAACCTGAGAGAATTTATAACCCTTCCCCACACTTAAGATCATGCAATGCCCTCATTTGCATGAAATCAGACTATAATTTAAATTCATGAGGGTGATTAGCGTAGAAAAGTGATTAAAAATACCCAGTTTGCAAACATCTTGTTGTTATCTCACATTTGATATTTTGCTTCTTGTCGTCAAAATTAGTACCTTTTGCTAAACTTAATGACAGTCTTTGAAAGTGCGTTGTTTTACCCTGTTTTGTATATAACATAAAATACAAACATATATATACATATTTTTGAAGTTTGGTATATAACCCCACGTTCAAAAATTTATAAAATATAATATTTTTTTGGCATACTTTAAATCAATAAAATAATGATAACAAAATTTGTCGCCTCGCCTTCGGGTAAAGCAATTTCGGCTCTATGACCTAGTCTTCAACTTACGACGAATTTTATAAATCATTTTTTTTTTCAACTTAATGAAATAAAGTAAATTTTGTTTTTAAAAACACACAAAACTTAAATTTAAAAAGCATATTAATTTCATATAAAACCTACAAAGCAAAAATTCAGAATGGAGGGAGAAAACTAGTTCTTTAGTGTCTGCTAGCGGAAAAGACCAATCGGATTTCATTCTCGGAACTACACGAGAACAGAACAACTAATTCTAAATAACATTTTCTTTTAGAACATTTGAATCTCCCCACACTTAGGTAGCTGTGGTGTCGTAATTGTGATTAACTTCATCTTCAATTTCTCTTGGTCCATAATCAACTTGCATATCTGTGACTTTTTCTTTAAGCCATTGGTCGGATTCCTGTGTAATATCCACAATTTCAACTAGTTTCTCCTTTTCTTTAGGTGATAGATTGGATACTAACCGGTTACATAACTTAAAGTTCCCCTTGGTTCTAGCATCGCGAATCCGTTTAATAAGTTTCTTCATTGAACTATTAATAACGGGATTATCTAATTTCGTATCAACAACGGGGTTCTTTGTTATCATGTCATCATTAGGTGTTACTTCATTTTCCCCACACTTAGGCGTTTCATTATTGCTAAGTATTACCGTTGGAGTTGGTAAAAGCACATGGTTCTTACCAATTGTTTTTACTGGTTCAACGGTTTTGGCTGGTGGAGATTTAGACTTTCGAATCATAAAGGTGATCGATTTGTCACCACTTTTAAGTGTCATTCTTCCATTTCCTACATCAAATAACGCCCCGGTGGACGCAAAGAATGGTAGACCTAAAATTAGAGGAATGTTTGGGTCCTCTTCTATGTCAATGACAATGAATTCGACTAGAAAGGTTAAATTACCTACTTGAATGGGTAGGTTGTCAGCAATTCCAACTGGGTGCTTAATGGTTTGATCAAAGAGTCGAACACTCATATCCGTTGGACTTAACTTACCTACACCTAATCTCTTATATAAGGAAAGAGGCATAACACTTACACTTGCACCTAAATCTGCTAGTGCATCATACATGACACAATCACTAAGTAGACAAGGAACAATAAATTCACCCGGATCACCTACCCTAGGTGGAGGTTTTGGTGGAACTGTATTCACCGGGTTTACTTCTACGGCTTTTGTTTCTTGTACTTTCTTATTCTTTTTCTTCTTCTTCTTTCCAGAAGTATCACAATCTTTATTACTTATTACTTGCTCATACTCAACTCCTTTTCTTGGAAACGGGATGGGTGGTTTGTATGGTGCCACCACTGGCTTTACATACTCTGGTGGTGGTGGTGTAACTTCTTCATTTTTATTCTCATCTAAAACCTTCCCATCTTCCGGAGCTGGTTTTTCAGAATTTGTTGAAACCATGTTAACATTCTCATTCCGAGGATTTGCTTCAGTATTACTCGGTAGCTTTCCTTGTTCCCTCTCACTCATTAAGCTAGCAAGAGTACCTACGTGTTTTTCTAGATTCAAAATGGAAGCTTGTTGAGTTCTTAATGACTGATCAAACCTCTCATTTGTTTGGGTTTGAGTTTCAATAAATTGTGTTTGAGATTCAACTAGCTTGAATACCACGTCTTCCATATTTGACTTTTTCTCTTCGGTTTGTTGTGGTGGTTTATACAAGCCAGGTCTTTGTTGATTGAAAGTGTTGTTTTGAGTTGGTTGGTTATTCGGACCTTGTTGGTTATACCAGTTATTTTCGGGTCCTTTTGGATTGTAAAGAATGTTTTGATTTCGATTGAAGTTTAGCTTTGGCGGTTGATAATTATTTTGATAATTATTTCCCGACCTTTGGTTCATATAGAAAACATTCTCTCGTTGTTCCATGGTTGGTTCAATGTGACAATCTTTCAATAAGTGTGGTCCACCGCATAGCTCACAACTGATTCGTATTGCGTGAATATCTTTATTCATCTTTTCCATTCGTCTTTCGAAAGCATCTATTTTTGCGGAAACGGAATCAAAGTCATGGCTAGAATCGGCTCTAGCCGCTTTAGATGATCGAAAGATATCTTTTTCTTGATGCCACTCATGAGAGTGGGAGGCTGTATTATCAATAATTTTGTAAGCTTCAGTTGCGGTTTTCTTCATGATAGAACCACCAGCTGTTATGTCGATGTCTTTTCTTGTAGCGATGTCTATGCCTTTATAGAAGATTTGTACTATTTGGTAAGTGTCTAAACCGTGTTGAGGACATCCTCTCAACATCCTTCCGAATCTTGTCCACGCCTCATATAATGTTTCATTTGGCTTTTGCGCGAACGTAACAATTTCTCCTTGAAGTCTCACGGCTTTGGATGCCGGAAAGAATCTTTTAAGAAATTTCTCAACTAAAACATCCCATGTGTCAATCGCCCCTTCAGGTAACGATTCTAACCAATCTTTGGCTTCTCCCTTTAAAGTCCAGGGAAACAACATGAGATAGATCTGTTCATCCTCAACTTCTCGGATTTTGAATAGTGTACAGATCCTATTAAACGTACGAAGATGTTCGTTTGGATCTTCCTTCGGCGCACCACTATATTGGCACTGATTAGTTACCATGTGTAGGATTTGTCCTTTGATTTCATAATCTGGCGCATTAATGTCTGGCTTAATAATGGCGTGACCTTGGCCCGTGCGTGTGGCTCTCATTCGGTCTTCCATACTTAGAGGTTCTAGATTTTCCATGATTGGAAGTGTTGTATCCGAATCACTAGAGGTTTCTAATTTAATGGTTTCTTCCTCAACAATCTCTGTTTGAATGATTGGTGGTTCTGGAGGAATAATTAGTGGATCAGGGTCTCGGAATTGTCCCTGAGTATTCTCCGGATTCTCAATTGTGAGGTTTGTTTCAAAAACTGGGTTATCGGAAATTTGAACTGAAGTACTTGGTCGACTGGATGACGATTCTAAAGAAAAATCAACGGCGGTTATATTTGCTAAATGTCTTGATCTAGTTACAGGTGGTGAACGTACAAAAGGTGGTGAACGTCTTGCTCGGTGCATTCACTGAATATCCTATTAGTTTTTAAAAGGAAAGAAAAATTATAATAAGTTATCCAATCAATAGACTTTTCTGATTTTGCCCACGTTTCGAATAGCCAAAAGATGCAGCAGAGGGGCAGGATTCGTTTGGTCTCAATATAATTGAGTACTGTTTGGCTCCAATAACCCGGTCCACGTACAAATCCAACTATTACTACGAACCAGAAAATTTTGATGTCTATCAATTTAACCACTTAAAATAAATTTTCGTAATTTTAAGAAATTTAGAGAAGAAGTAAAAAAAATTCTAAGTCCTAAAAACTAGAATGGCGAGAAATAAGAGAGAAAAAGATTGCGCGTCGAAAAATGTCGAAAAATAAAAGGTCGAAAAATAGGCGTCGAAAAATAAAAATAAGAAAGTAGCGCGAAAAACGGCGTCGCAAAATTCTAAAGCACATAAATCTTAGTCTAAGGAATAAGCACTTAAGGGATTTTACGGCAAACCTAAAAATTCTAGAAATAAAAATAACTATGGCAAAACTAAACTTAATACTAAAAATTGTAACTAGAGTCTAAAAATCTAAAGGTAATAAAAAAAAAAAAACTTTTTTTTTTAATTTTTAAAATTTTTTTTTTATTTCGTTTTTTAAGGATTTTAAAATTTTTTTTTTTTTAAATTTTTTTTTTATATAATTTTTTTTTAAAACTTTTTTTTTTAAAAAAAAACGATTTTTTTTTACAATTTTTTTTTAAAACGATTTTTTTTTACACAAATTTTTTTTTTTTTTAAAACGATTTTTTTTTACACAAATTTTTTTTTTTTAATTTTTTTTTTTTTAAACGAATTTTTTTTTTTAAAAAACGTTTTTTTTTTTTTTTTTTTTTAAACGAATATTTTTTTTTATTATAATATTATTTTTTTTTAAAACTTTTTTTTTTAATTCATTTACTATTCATGAATATTAAATGAAAATAAATTAATTAATTTACTATTTACATGAAAGCGACATGATAGAAATTATTAATTATAAGTTACATAATATACCCCTGAAGTATTTAATAAATACGACTTTTTAAAACTCTTAAAACTTTTACGTATCAAATTTGATTCTAAAATATTATTATATTATTATATTCTATTTCAATATTATTATATTATTATATTTTATTTCAATATTATTATAATTAAAAATATAGCGTTTTAGCCAAAAACTTGATGATGTAGCGTGAGGGTACGAAATAGTATTATTTTTACTAGGAAATACTACAAAATATGACACAAGTTTTATTAATTTACGGATGGGATATACCTAAACCTTGCTACAACACTATAGGCAGTGTACCTAATCGTAGAGTAGTGTAGTTTTTAGTAAGTCCGGTTCGTTCCACAGGGAGCTAGTGATTACGTACTATATTTTTATAAAACTATATTTATATAAATATATATATATATATATAAGTAGTAATATTATTATAAAAGGGGGGTTTTTACCGTTTAATGACCGGTTTGTCGATTTTATATTTTTAAGCGTAAAGATAAATGACAATAATTAAAGTGCGTAAAATAAATAAATGACGATAAATAAAATAACAATAAATAAAATTGCGATAGAATATGAAATAAAAGGATTATGCTTATTTAAACTTCCGTAATCATGATGTTTGACGTTTTGATTTTAATTAATTGTTACTCGGGTTAATTGTCCTTTGTCATGGTTTATTTGATACCTATCTGGTTTTTATCCATAATAGTCCATCGGTCATAAATATAAAGTGCGAGTGTCCTCGTCAAATTACCCTTATACCCGAAGTCAAATATTCCAACTAATTAAGGATTTAAACTGTGACGCAGTTATCACTTCTGTCAACAATTACACCAGTTATCACTGTATGTAATCTACCCCTGTTTTGATTAGATATGAATATTAATTTACCCACTTGATCAGTTTGAATAATCAATTACCCAACCCGAATAATTAATTAAATGATTATAATAGATTCCATATGAACGTCACTAAATAGGACAACCATAATCATTATTAATTATTAGGATAATTAATTTGAAGATAGGTTCGACAGACTCCAATGAGTTGTCACTCAATTAGACAATACCCCCCATCTATTAATAGTCAATAGTCCAATTTCCACAAGTGTCGGTCTTTTGCCCAAACCTTAATTATGGTACAAAGCCCAATTACCCAATTTTAGTAATTAGCCCAACATCATGATTACTTCGTTTTAAATAAGCATAATAATAACTTAGCTACGAGACATTAATATAAAAAGGTTGAACATAACTTACAATGATTAAAAATAGCGTAGCGTTACACGGACAGAATTTCGACTTACACACTCAAACGATCTCTATCATAAATCTTATTATTATCATAATTTAAAATTAAAATTAAGATTATTGTTATATCTTATTAAGTTAACATTATGATAGAGATATAGAATATAGATATTGATAATAGATAGATGGATCGATATATAGATTTAGGATAGAAAAATGTATATATCAATTAATCGTTACATAGCCTTTTATAGGCGAAATTAGAAATTGAATTTTCATTTACGACCCCTGAACTATGCTCAATTAACAACTTTTTATTATTTAATATTATTCTTATTATGAATTATTTAAATATTATATTTTATTCTTGTGCATAGTTGACTCGTAATTTTTACACCGTTGCGTCGAGCGTTGAGAGTTGGTTCATGTCCTGGTTCCGGATTTTCGAACGTCCTTTCGTACAATTTTATATCGTGTACTTTGCGTTTTGTAACTTGTACTCTTGTCATTTTTAGACGTTCTTCATCAATAATTTGAACCTTTTTGATTGTATCTTGTACTTTTGAGCTTTTTGGACCTTTTTGTCTTCAAATCTTCGTTTTCGCCTTTTGTCTTCGCACTTATTAAATATAAACGAATATTACTTGAAAATGGAACAATTGCAACTAAAATCTTATCTTTCTTGGGGGATTTTGCTATGAAATATATGTTCCTTTTTAGCCTTATCACAGGCCAAGATTTAACATGCTATATATCAAACATCTAGCAAGGAGTGGCCAAAAACTACGTTTTTCACAACTCTCTAAATGTGGCAAAACATTGTATTTAAATAATGAAAATGCATCAAATCATTCTCATGTTTCTGCCGCGGCTATTGGACGAGGTATTAATAAGAAAAAATCAAGCTCATCTAAAGATAAAAGCTTGGACACACAGGAACTTGGACAAAGCATCGGCATCCAGTGGAATACCCGGTAACATCCTTCCTTTTCCCTCGTTTTTATCTTATCTTTATAATGTGTACGATATCTCTTAACATTCGGGGTCTTGGGCATTTGGGTAAAATTTCTTGGCTTAAACGTATTTGTAGCAAAGAGAGACCAACAATACTTGGTTTACAAGAAACTAAAAGTGAACAAACTCAAGACAACATCATTGAATCATTCTGGGGAAATTCTAATTTCAAATTCGTTCAAAAAGATTCGGTTGGGGCATCTGGGGGAATCATCACTATTTGGGACTGTAATTCATTCATCTTCGAGCACGCCATTGAAGGTGAATTTTTTCTTGCAATTTGCGGATCATGGGCGGGTTATGATTCTCAGATTACTTTCATAAATGTATACGGTCCACACTCCTCCTCCAAAAAACTAAGACTTTGGTCTGAATTATCATCCCTTATAAACTCCCTCACAACTCCTTTCATCTTATTCGGTGACTTTAATGAAGTTAGAAATGCCTCAGAACGCATGAATTGTGAGTTCAACCAACAGTGGGCTACTAATTTTAATAACTTCATTAACAACTTCGGATTAATTGACATCCTCCTAGGCGGTAAAAAATTCACTAGAATCTGCATTAAAAGAATGAAATTCAGTAAATTAGATAGATTCCTTGTTTCTGATGATATTCTAAAATTATGGCCTAACATCTCCTCCAAAACACTCGATCGTGACCTGTCTGATCATTGTCCCTACTCCTTAGGAACACCTATTTCAATTCTGGACCTAAACCCATTCGTGTATTTAACACTTGGCTTGAACTCAAAGACGCTGATTCGATCATCAATCGGGCCTGGTCTATCCCCATGACTGGAAATCGCCCTGATTGTATCCTCCGTAACAAACTGAAAAATGTTAAATTGGAACTTAAAAAACATAGTGCACAACTCGATAATCTTGACACTCAAATTCTAGAACACCTAAATAAGATTAACGAATGGGAAGCTTTAGCTGAAACTAGACCTCTCTCCGAATCCGAGAAAAACAAATGGCTTGATGATAAATTCTCACACCTTGATAAAGAAAAAAAGAAAGCTAACATGTTAAAACAAAAATCCAGAATAAAATGGGCGTTAGAAGGTGACGAAAACTCGAAATATTTCCATAACTTCATTAAAAAACGTAATAGTAAAAATAACTTACACGGTTTGTCACTTAATGGAACATGGATTGAAGACCCCAACATCATAAAACAGGAAACATATTTATACTTCAAAAATCTATTTAAATCCAACAAACTTAACAATCACTGTCCCTTCGATAATGCACCTCACCTTGAATACATTTCCACACAAGACAACCTCTTCCTTGAATCCGAATTCCTAGAAAAGGAAATTTGGGATGCTATTCATGACTGCGAAAGTTCGAAAGCACCTGGCCCTGATGGTTTTAACATGAAATTCTTCAAAAAATACTGGGACCTCATAAAACACGATCTTATCAAAGCACTAGATTGGTTTTGGTCCAACTCCGAAATCTCCAAAGGCTGTAACGCTTCCTTCTTCACACTCATCCCCAAAAAATCTAACCCTATTGGCTTGAACGAATATCGCCCTATATGTCTAATTGGTAGCTACTATAAAATCCTCACCAAAATCCTCTCTAACCGTCTTGCCAAAGTTATTCATAAGGTCATTGGGGCTGAACAATCAGCCTTTCTCAAAGGACGCAACATCCTAGATAGCGTGCTAATCGCAAATGAAATCATAGATGAACTTAAACGAAAAAAAAGTAAAGGCCTCATTTTCAAAGTAGATTTCGAAAAAGCTTTTGACTGTATCGAATGGGACTTCCTATTTAATACCATGCACTACATGGGGTTCGGTAATAAATGGATTAGCTTCATTCGTGCTTGTCTTTCCTCCTCATCTATTTCCGTTCTAATCAATGGCTCTCCCACTGACGAATTCTACCCCGAAAGGGGTATTCGCCAAGGTGACCCAATCTCACCTTTTCTTTTCATCATTGCCGCAGAAGGTCTTAACATCCTCACCAAACGTGCCTTATTTAATGGTCATCTGCGGGGCATTAACGTTGGCAACGACAATATCTCTATCACTCACCTGCAGTACGCTGACGACACAATCTTTTTCGGGGAATGGAGTAAAAGAAATGCTAAACACATTTCCAAACTCCTCAAATGCTTCGAGAAAATCTCTGGTCTCAAAGTTAACTTCCAAAAAAGTAAACTATACGGTGTCGGCACTTCTCCCCAAGAGACTGAAGACATGGCTAACTATATTAGCTGTTCTTCTAGCACCTTTCCATTCACTTATCTTGGTCTTCCCATCGGTGTACCTTCATCTCACCCTTCCTCCTGGCAACCTATTGTCGAAAAATTTGACAAAAGACTTTCTGATTGGGCTGCTAAATCGATCTCTTTTGGAGGCCGACTTACACTAATTAAATCTATCCTAAGTAGCATACCACTCTATTATTTTTCTCTCTTTCATGCTTCCTCCTCCATTCTTTGCCTCCTTGAATCTAAAAGACGAAATTTTTTTTGGGGCGGGTCATCAAATGAAAATAAAATTAATTGGATAAAATGGGATCAAATTATTTTACCCTACGAGAAAGGCGGTCTAAATGTTGGTTCTCTTTTTAGTAAAAACATCGCGCTACTATGTAAATGGTGGTGGCGATTCAAAAATGAGAAACACGCACTCTGGGTTAAAATTATTACTAGTATTTACGGGGGGGATGGGGGGTTGGACTCTAACGTTTCTTGCAGGAATATTTCAGGTCGGACGGTTTGGAAAGAAATTATTAAAGCCGGAAAAATTGCAGATAAGACAGGTGCCGCATTCTCCTCTTCCATCTCAAAATGTCTCGGAAATGGCACGTCCATTAAATTTTGGAATGATACATGGTTTGGCTCGGAACGTTTTAGCACACTTTTCCACAGATTATACATGCTTGAGACAAATAAAGATGCTTCTGTCGCAGAAAGAATTACACATTGCAATGGGTCCTCATTTGGTAATTGGTGTTGGTTAAGACCTCCCAGTGGTCGGGCTACCAACGAACTTAGGGAAGTAAATAACATTATATCTTCCATAACTTTATCCGACAGACAAGACTCCTGAAAATACAGTCTTGACCCCACAGGAATTTTCACTACCAAATCCTTGACATTCTTGATTAACTCTCTAAAGCTTGGGAGCAACGCTTTAAGCTTATCGATTCCCCGTAACAAACTTATCCCTCAAAAAGTATATATATTCATCTGGCGAGCAATTCAATATAAGATCCCGGTTCGATTTGAAATCGATAAAAGGGGCATTGATCTCGATTCTACTTTATGCCCCCTATGTGAATCGGCTCTCGAAACCACCGAACATATCCTATGTTTATGTCCAAAAGCTGCACTCATATGGAAACTTGTTCTTGATTGGTGGGCCCAAGACGCCTCGTTAATTTCCAATCTCGGAGATGCCATCATCAATAAGCAACCATTCGCACTCAGCAATTTCGGCTCTTCAATATGGCAAGCTACCAAATGGGTAAATTGCTACATAATTTGGAAACATAGGAATCAGAAAGTCTTCTCCAAAAAAACGTGGTCTCCTGGTTCGATTCTATCCGAAATTCAAACCCAAAGCTACTGTTGGATTTCTAAAAGATCACGCAAAAAGAAAATAATCAATGGCTCTCCCACTGACGAATTCTACCCCGAAAGGGGTATTCGCCAAGGTGACCCAATCTCACCTTTTCTTTTCATCATTGCCGCAGAAGGTCTTAACATCCTCACCAAACGTGCCTTATCTAATGGTCATCTGCGGGGCATTAACGTTGGCAACGACAATATCTCTATCACTCACCTGCAGTACGCTGACGACACAATCTTTTTCGGGGAATGGAGTAAAAGAAATGCTAAACACATTTCCAAACTCCTCAAATGCTTCGAGAAAATCTCTGGTCTCAAAGTTAACCTCCAAAAAAGTAAACTATACGGTGTCGGCACTTCTCCCCAAGAGACTGAAGACATGGCTAACTATATTAGCTGTTCTTCTGGCACCTTTCCATTCACTTATCTTGGTCTTCCCATCGGTGTACCTTCATCTCACCCTTCCTCCTGGCAACCTATTGTCGAAAAATTTGACAAAAGACTTTCTGATTGGGCTGCTAAATCGATCTCTTTTGGAGGCCGACTTACACTAATTAAATCTATCCTAAGTAGCATACCACTCTATTATTTTTCTCTCTTTCATGCTCCCTCCTCCATTCTTTGCCTCCTTGAATCTAAAAGACGGAAATTTTTTTGGGGCGGGTCATCAAATGAAAATAAAATTAATTGGATAAAATAGGATCAAATTATTTTACCCTACGAGAAAGGCGGTCTAAATGTTTTTTTCTCTTTTTAGTAAAAACATCGCGCTACTATGTAAATGGTGGTGGCGATTCAAAAATGAGAAACACGCACTCTGGGTTAAAATTATTACTAGTATTTATGTGGGGCATGGGGGGTTGGACTCTAACGTTTCTTGCAGGAATATTTCAGGTCGGACGGTTTGGAAAGAAATTATTAAAGCCGGAAAAATTGCAGATAAGACAGGTGCCGTATTCTCCTCTTCCATCTCAAAATGTCTCGGAAATGGCACGTCCATTAAATTTTGGAATGATACATGGTTTGGCTCGGAACGTTTTAGCACACTTTTCCACAGATTATACATGCTTGAGACAAATAAAGATGCTTCTGTCGCAGAAAGAATTACACATTGCAATGGGTCCTCATTTGGTAATTGGTGTTGGTTAAGACCTCCCAGTGGTCGGGCTACCAACGAACTTAGGGAAGTAAATAACATTATATCTTCCATAACTTTATCCGACAGACAAGACTCCTGGAAATACAGTCTTGACCCCACAGGAATTTTCACTACCAAATCCTTGACATTCTTGATTAACTCTCTAAAGCTTGGGAGCAACGCTTTAAGCTTATCGATTCCCCGTAACAAACTTATCCCTCAAAAAGTATATATATTCATCTGGCGAGCAATTCAATATAAGATCCCGGTTCGATTTGAAATCGATAAAAGGGGCATTGATCTCGATTCTACTTTATGCCCCCTATGTGAATCGGCTCTCGAAACCACCGAACATATCCTATGTTTATGTCCAAAAGCTGCACTCATATGGAAACTTGTTCTTGATTGGTGGGCCCAAGACGCCTCATTAATTTCCAATCTCGAAGATGCCATCATCAATAAGCAACCATTCGCACTCAGCAATTTCGGCTCTTCAATATGGCAAGCTACCAAATGGGTAACTTGCTACATAATTTGGAAACATAGGAATCAGAAAGTCTTCTCCAAAAAAACGTGGTCTCCTGGTTCGATTCTATCCGAAATTCAAACCCAAAGCTACTGTTGGATTTCTAAAAGATCACGCAAAAAGAAAATAATCGAATGACATCAATGGCTAATAAATCCTTCTTTCTTCGTTGTAGATTCTCCCCAGCGTGTTGGGATTGGCTAATCTTCTACAGGCTCACACACGTAACTTACGTGTAACCCATGGATTCCATTTTCTCTATTGAGGGTTTGATTAATCGGGCTAGTTTGTGTAACTTTGTAGGCGCTAGATCGTCACTGTTATCCTCTCTAGTCCGGCTTGGTTATTTCAAGTTCTTATTCCCTCTTTAGTTTCTATTGGAATTCGTTGGTTACTCGCAACCTTATAGTTTACTTGTAACTCCGTTACCTCAATGTATAGATTTGTATAGGACCTTGTAACTCCTCCTTATTATTAATAATACATCATCTTGCTTTTCAAAAAAAAAAAAAAATAAACCTACAAATTTAGAAAATCCCTTAATTTTGATAGTACTTATCAAAATGCCATTAATGTACAGTAACTCCCCATTCAATTTAGACAATAGGAGATCAAGATGACTTTCACTTTTATTTATTTACTTGTATAATGTATGTTTCATGGTGTATTATGGTGATACATTTAGCTTACGGTCGCGTTACAATCAATTTTCAGCTCAAAACTTAAAGATGCAGCAGTCAAATTCACTCACCTCTCAACTTAGATATAGGACAGTTGTGTGTTACCGCACTCAAACCCAAATCACATCTCTTCAGCATGGCCACATCTTGATATTTAATGTGAGACCATGAGTCCATGACGACCTCAAACTGCGAACATGTCAGAACACAACTAACCTCACCAGGGAAAAATCTTGAGCTCAGCCACGTCTTGACCTCCACATTGAGATCATGACTAGCTCGACCAAACCCGTTTGAGAAATAGCCTGATTCAGCCATGTGCCAAACTGGAGCGCGCTAATCATGATCGCTACACTGGGTAAGCTAGTGTTGGAGAAGGAACAAGTTCGAATAGAGACGAACATTATTTTTTTTTGGGTAAGGGTTTTTACCCGGTGAATATTATTTCAAAAAATAATAAAAGATACAAGAAAGCACAACGACCACAAATACGCCTTGAGGCCTCACAAACAACCATAAAAATAAAACTAGCTAGACCCACCCATCAAAAAAGGACTAGCAAAACCTATAACACGATCGACACACCTAAATTAGGACCTTAACAAAATAGGCTTCCAATTTACAACCAACCCGATTTCATGCCGAACGGGGCCGTTATCTTAGAAGCATTCTTCTCTGCCATAAACTTGCTTGTTTCCCCTTCTTCAAGTTCTATATCACTAAGATCATCTACTAAAGTAAACGCAGGATTAGGATTATGAACTTGTTTATCCTTACTCGTTTCAGTTTCTGAACTTCGTTTATTCTCATCATGAGTCTTCTTCGGACGATATACCAATTTTGGTTTTGGTTTACCAACACCAAAACCCGCTTTGTTCCCCTTATTATGCTCCATACCTGCAACTCCTTTTCCTTTCTTCTTTTTCACTTCCTGGAAACCATCTTCTGATAGCTTAATCCCGTCAACCATATTAGGTTCTTTCACTGCATCAATAACAATAACTTTAGGACATTGATTATCCTTGTGGTCGAACACTTTACAGCACGAACATCTCGGAGGCTTCCACTCATATTCCACATGAACAGTATCAATCGTGTGGCCCTTTCCTTCTATGTTTGGAGTAGCTACCTTTATGGTTTCTTTAAAATCAGTAACGGCCGATATTTCGACTAGCGCCCGAGCAAAATTTGGACGACGCCAAGCTTCCACACACATAGAACTCGTATACGAGTCCAACATCTTAGGATGGCCCACCTTAGATGCGGTTAAACTAAGTCCATCCTCCGTGAACCCCACAATAGGAATGTCATGTAGTTTAACCCACAATGGCACTTTTGTAAGGTCCTCTTTCGTCAAAGATACACTCGGAGACCACTTATTAAGAATTATTGGAATGTTCCGTATTATCCATGGTCCATGTTCTAAAACATCCATCAATCCTTTCTCGGTGGAGAATTTAAAAAAGAAAAATCCTTTGGAATTCATCATCGTCTTTTCTATACCGAATTTCCTCCAAACATCCATGGCATAATTCTGAACCACCGGAAAAGCTATACGATTACCAATGAAGTATCCGTATAGAGTATTCCTATACCGATCCGAAACTTCAACCACTGATGCCATAGGAAGTATTACATCTACATCCTCATCATCTAGTTTTTCTTGTTCCAAAAACCTAAAGTTAACCTTTTTCTGTTTTTGCTCGCCAGCTGTAGCTTGAAGGTAGGATCCATGTTTCATTGTTTGAGTGTTACGAACCTGAGATGGAACCTTCTCTTCCACATTTTTTTTATTGATCATGAACAGGAGTGCGACTCTCTGTAGTATTGTTATTTGGAACCTCATCAGATGAATCATTATCCGTATAAACACTCACCAAATCATCATGATTAGTTCTATCCCCTTCAACAGCCCCATCGAATTCCTTCGATTCGGGTTTAGGACCAGTAGCATGAATATCTTCAGCACCCCTGCTATCTTTGGTAGGAGATGAATCTCTAAAAGGAGAATTAACCTCCTCATTATTATCATCAATCCTCCTACTCTTAAGAACGTCAACCAAAGATTCATCATCATCAGATTACTTCTCAACAGAATACACATTCGGTTTTTCAAAAAACCCATTGTTAGTTTCAAGATTACACAAACCTGTATCTTGAATCTCCACATGACCAGCTGGTTCTTGAACTTGATTCCCACTCGAACCAAAATTCATCTTCTTAACATCATCAACACTTCTTGTCGATGACTCCTCATCTGCTAAGGTATTTGATACATTCCCCGTACCCTCCTCTGAATTTTCTCCACCAATTAATCGACTTCGTAACACCCTTTTGGCTGATGCCGGAATACCCTTCTTTTTCCCACCAGAATTCTTTCCCATGCCAGATAATCACAATGATTAAAGCATGAAGAATTTATCAGAATTGATATTGAGAAAATCAAACTGTTAAGATTCAGTGTGAACACAACTTTTGTGGGAGAGAAAAAGAGCCTACCAATATCAGTTTTAGAGACGAACATTATCAAAGTACACTGAACAATAACATGATATGAACTAGTTGGCCCATGATGTTATCAGGGGGGATCCTAGGTGAGGACCGGTGGGTCCCGTGACACCACTAGTTTGGAAATATTTTTCAATTACTCTACAAATTGTATAGGAAACCACTAAATATTAGTGCAAGACCCCATATACTTTTAAGATTTATAGTTTCTAGAGATAAACAAATTACTCTACAAATTGTATAGGAAACCACTAAATATTAGAGCAAGACCCCATATACTTTTAAGATTTATAGTTTCTAGATATAAACAACTGCTAAAGTATCTTTTAAGTATAGTTAGTTGTGGAAAAAAAAATTTATGACCCCGTTGAGTTTTGATTCTGAATTTACCGATGGATGTTATAATCGTGACATTTCAACATCAACATTATTTTAATGATGTTTTCTGTTACCTATAATGCCCGTACACATTCCATGTCTCTCACCAAATATACAGCTAGAGAGGTAAACCTTTTTACATGTTGGCACTATGATCTAACAAGACAATATCTTCTTGGAGCCCATATATCTTAAAACCATATCTTTATAAGCTTTGATTTCACTATAAATACAATCCTAATGTTTAAAAGGGTTCACAATCCTTGATTATAAAACCTTTAACAATATATTACAACAGATTGATCAATGATCATTTTAGTTATCCTCGCAGATCTTAAACTCGAACTGGATTTATACATTAGTTAGAATGTTTTTAAATAATATTCATCCATACATCATCATAACTCTGCATTCAAGAAGAAATAATCTTCATCATATCATCAAATCATGATATCATATTATTATACTAATGTTGCATGCATTTATACGCCCTAAGTAATCCAAAATGTTGCTTATTCTAGTCCTACTCCCTGCCACTGCTTGAAGTTGATGCTTCCTGATATGAACATTTACTAGTTTATAACCCGCGATTTCGAAATTACTTATCAAACATTTTGTAAAGCTAGTGTTAATATCTAATTCTGATACACAATTATAAAAATGCATATGCAAATTGATACCCACATATATATACTAACGTTACATTAAACAATAGTCATAGTAAATTATAGCCACATAAACTGATGACAATTATATGGGAGGTGAATGTTTAGGTCTATGCAAACACATACATCACAAGAAAAATTGATACTGTAATGACTATAAAATTATTGTTTCCTTGATTAAAAAGTATGGAATAAAAGTCTGTTTGGTATGACTGCATACCTTCCTTGCCCAGTTTTATACTAATTTGTTTGTCAAATACAATCATCAACATTGTCATAGTGTCATGGGGTAAAGGTTGTTTCCATTTAAGATTTAACCCATCCAACCGACTTAAGCTGACATAAGAGAAGGTACTTTGATAAAGGTCTGGTTGGTTTGTCCGTATACTTTCCTTGTCCAGTTTTATACCAAGTTGATGTGTCGTATAAGAGAAGGTAACTCGGTGAAACCAAATTGACCTATGTACAAGAAAAATTCAGAAACTGGATACTTATTAGACAAACAAAGATTAAAATGCAAAATGCTCTTACATAAATGGTAGCACTTTAACTAAAATTACCTTTCACTTCATCTAAAGTATTTCACAAGATTTATTGTTTGTAAAATACCACTGATAATGCTAAAAACGAACATATATTTCATAGCATTATTCCTCAAGAAAGACAAGCTTTTAGTTGCAATTGTTCTATTTAAAAGTGATATTCGTTTAAATAATAAAAGGTGAAGACAAAAGGCAGATTCGACGAATTGAAGACGCAAACGACCAAAAAGCTCAAAAGTACAAAATACAATCAAAGAGGTTCCAATTATTGATAAGAAACGTCCCAAAATTACAAGAGTACAAGATTAAAAACGCAAAGTACAAGATATTAAATTATTCGCAAAGACGTTCGAAAATCCGGAACCGGGACCAGAGTCAACTCTCAACGCTCGACGCAACGGACTAAAAATTACAAGTTAACTATATATATAAATATAATATTATATAATATATAATTAATTATATAAATTATATATATATTATATTTATATAATAATCGGTCGGCAAGAAAGGCTCCAAAATGGTGTGATCTGTAAAATCGAACTCCGCGACTTGCGGAGTTCAAAGAGGGAAAAGGCCGCGACTCGCGGAGTTCACCTGGACTCAAATTCCTATAAAAGCCAACGCAGTTCGACGAAAAATATATCCAAAAAAATATCAATCTCTCTATATCTATACGTAAATATTTATATTTATATTTATATTTTAATTATAATTTTAATTTTAATTATAATTTTAATTTTAATTCTAATAATAAGGGTATGTTAGCGAATATTGTAAGGGTGTAAGTCAAAATTTTGTCCGTGTAACGCTACGCTATTTTTAATCATTGTAAGTTATGTTCAACCTTTTTAATTTAATGTCTCGTAGCTAAGTTATTATTATGCTTATTTAAAACGAAGTAATCATGATGTTGGGCTAATTACTAAAATTGGGTAATTAGGCTTTGTACCATAATTGGGGTTTGGACAAAAGAACGACACTTGTGGAAATTAGACTATGGGCTATTAATGGGCTTTATATTTGTTTAACTAAATGATAGTTTGTTAATGTTAATATAAAGATTTACAATTGGACGTACCCATAAATTACCATATACACTCGATCGGACACGATGGGCGGGGTATTTATATGTACGAATAATCGTTCATTTAACCGGACACGGGAATGAATTAATAGTCTATGGAATTATTAAAACAGGGGTGAAATTATGTACAAGGACACTTGGCATAATTGATAACAAAGTATTAAAACCTTGGGTTACACTCAGTCGACATCCTGGTGTAATTATTAAACAAAGTATTAAAATATTGTTACAGTTTAAATCCCCAATTAGTTGGAATATTTAACTTCGAGTATAAGGATAATTTGACGAGGATACTCGCACTTTATATTTATGACTGATGGACGGTTATGGACAAAAACCAGACGGACATATTAAATAATCCAGGACAAAGGACAATTAACCCATGAGCATAAAACTAAAATCAACACGTCAAACATCATGATTACGGATGTTTAAATAAGCATAATTCTTTTATTTCATATTTAATTTCCTTTATTTTATATTTAATTGCACTTCTAATCATCGCACTTTTATTTATTGTTATTGTATTTAGTTGCACTTTTAATTATCGTACTTTTTAATTATCGCAAGTTTATTTTATCGCACTTTTATTTATCGCAATTTCATTATCGTTATTTACTTTACGCTTTAAATTAAGTCTTTTATTTATTTAATATTTTACATTTTGTTTTAACTGCGACTAAAGTTTTAAAATCGACAAACCGGTCATTAAACGGTAAAAACCCCCCTTTATAATAATAATATTACTTATATATATATTTGTATTTTTATAAATTTAAACTAATATAGCGTTAAGCTTTGTGAAAAAGATTCCCTGTGGAACGAACCGGACTTACTAAAAACTACACTACTGTACGATTAGGTACACTGCCTATAAGTGTTGTAGCAAGGTTTAAGTATATCCATTCTATAAATAAATAAATATCTTGTGTAAAATTGTATCATATTTAATAGTATTTCCTTGTAAAATATAAGCTATTTTATATACACCTCGCATAACATCAAGCATTTTTGGCGCCGCTGCCGGGGAACTTAAACGCCGAAAGCGCAACGCTAAATATAAAAAAAAAGATTTTTATTTTTAGTTTACTTTTATTAAAATACGCTTTTATAAAAATACGTTTTAAATATTCGAAATTATAAAAAGAAAACAAATATATAAATATTTTTAAGAGTTTGTGAAATATTTAAGTTTTATAAAGTTTCTTTATTTTTATTTTATAAAAATATAAGTTTTATTTAAATATTTTGTTTTTATTTAAAACATAAAATCAAAAACCGAAAAAAATTTATATATAAATCTAGTTTTAAGATTTTTATTTATAAAATTGTAACATATTTTTATTTCTATTCTAGTTTTTAAAATATAAGTTTTATTTAAATTATATAAATATTTTAATTAAATTAAAAACAGAAAAATAAAAAAAATATATAAATAAAATTACGTTGAACCTGTCAAACGAAGCAACTTGATCTGAAATTTGAAACCCCGCGACTCGTGGAGTTATTGAACCGGACCAACCGCGACTCGCGGAGCCGTCTGACACGGGCCACACAGGAACCCTAACAGCATTAATTACGGGATAATTATTATTATTAATAATTTTAAAACCTAATTAGGGTTTGATTAGTTAATTAATTTTAATTAATTTAGTTTTATTTATTTAATTTGTAATATTAATTTTATTTAGTTTTATTAATATATAAAAATTAATAGTTTTAATAAATAAATAATATAAAAATAATATTTTTATAAAAAATTGTACTTTTTTTACAACCTTTAGTATATTTTTATATTTTGTCCCTTTTTATTTGTTTTTAGCGTAATATTTGTGTTTTTCGCTAGTTTTTAGTTTTAAACATAGTTTTTGCCATAGTTATTTTTACTTCTAGATTTTTAGGCTTTGCCGTAAAATCCCTTAAGTGCTTTTTCTTTAGACTAAGATATAGGTGCTTTAGAATTTTTAGACACCTTTTTAAGTTTTAGTACCTTTTTAAGATATTGTCATTTGGGATATAGTTTTACTTGTAAGCTTTAATATTTTTAGACACCTTTTACCTATGTATCAATTATCATTCCAATTAGTAATCTCAATTTACGATTATAATTTTAAGTTAGTGGTAGTAATAAGGTTGGGTTAGTCGAGTGTTTTTAAGTTTTAAAGTCATTTTTTTTCTTTCGTATTTTTCGACGCCTTTTATTTTTCGACCTTTTTCGATGCACTCTTTTTCTTTCTTATTTCTCGCTATTCTAGTTTTTAGGACATAGATTTTTATTCTACTTCTTATCTAAATTTCTTAAAATTACGAAAATTTATTTTAAGTGGTTAAATTGACAGACATCAAAATTTTCTGGTTCATAGTAATAGTTGGATTTGTACGTGGACCGGGTTATTGGAGCCAAACAGTCCTCAATTATATTGAGACCAAACGAATCCTGCCCCTCTGCTGCATCTTTTGGCTATTCGAAACGTGGGCAAAATCAGAAAAATCTATTAATTGGATAACTTATATAATTTTTTCTTTCCTTTTAAAAACTAATAGGATATTCAGTGAATGCACCGAGCAAGACGTTCACCACCTTTTGTACGTTCACCACCTGTAACTAGATCAAGACATCTAGCAAATATTACCGCCGTTGATTTTCCTTTAGAATCGTCATCCAGTCGACCAAGTACTCCAATTCAAATTTCCGATAATCCATTTTTTGAATCCGATCTCACAATTGAGAATCCGGATAATATTCAGGGACAATTCATAGATCCTGAACCATTAAATTTTCCTCCGGAACCACCAATCATTCAAACAGAGATTGTTGAGGAACGAACCATTAAATCAGAATCCTCTAGTGATTCGGATTCAACAAATTCAATTATGGAGAATCTGGAACCTTTAAGTATAGAAGACCGAATGAGAGCTAAACGCACTGGCCAAGGTCACGCAATTACTCATCCTGACATTAATGCGCCAGATTATGAAATCAAAGAACAAATTCTACATATGGTGACTAATCAATGCCAATTTAGTGGTGCGCCGAAGGAAGATCCAAATGAACATCTTCGTACCTTTAATAGGATCTGCACTCTATTTAAAATAAGAGAAGTTGAGGATGAACAGATATATCTCATGTTATTTTCCTGGACTTTAAAGGGAGAAGCCAAAGATTGGTTGGAATCGTTATCTGAAGGGGCGATTGATACATGGGACGTTTTAGTTGAAAAATTTCTTAAACAATTCTTTCCAGCATCTAAAGCCGTAAGACTTCAAGGAGAAATTGTTACGTTCACACAGAAGCCAAATGAAACTCTATATGAGGCGTGGACTAGATTTGGAAAGTTATTAAGAGGATGTCCGCAACATGGTTTAGACACCTGTCAGATAGTACAAATATTCTACCAAGGATGCGACTTCACTACAAGGAAAGACATAGATATTGCAGCTGGTGGTTCCATTATGAAGAAAACCGAAACGGATGCTTACAAAATTATTGATAACACTGCTTCCCACTCACATGAGTGGCACCAAGAAAAAGATATCGTTAGATCATCTAAAGCAGCTAGAGCCGATTCTAGCCATGACTTAGATTCCATTTCCGCAAAGATAGATGCTGTCGAGAGACGAATGGAAAAGATGACTAAGGATATTCACTCAATACGAATTAGTTGTGAACAGTGTGGAGGACCACATTTGATAAAAGATTGTCTCAGTATTGAATTAACAATGGAACAAAGAGAGAATATTTCATACATAAACCAAGGGCCTGGAAATAATTATCAGAATAATTATCAACCGCCAAGACCGATTTACAATCAAAACCAGAACTATAACCGAAATATTCCATACAACAACCAACAAGGTCCTAACAATCAACAAGTATCCAATAATACTTACAATCAGCAAAGACCTAATTTTCAAAACAAACCACCACAAACCGATGATAAAAAGCCAAATTTAGAAGATATGATGACGAAGCTAGTTGAAACTCAAACGCAGTTTTTCACATCTCAGAAACAAACTAATGAACAAAATGCTCAAGCATTTAGAAATCAACAAGCTTCTATTCAAAACTTGGAACAAGAAGTAAGTAACCTAGCAAGGTTAATAGGTGAAAGAAAACCGGAAAGTTTACCTAGTGATACAAATGCTAACCCCCGGAATGAAACAGCTAAAGCTATTACCACAAGAAGTGGTACAACACTTAAACCACCTTAAATACCTGTAACTTCTGATGAAGCTATTCCTACTCCACAAGAACCACAACCTGAACAAGATAAGGAAAAAGAACCGGTAGTTGAAAAGGTTAATGAAGATAACACAGTTAAGGATAAACCTTATGTTAAACCTTACCAACCACCACTTCCTTACCCGAGTAAAATGAAAAAAGAAAAACTTGAAGCCGAGCAATCCAAATTCTTGGATATGTTTAAACAAATAAATGTAAATCTTCCTTTCATTGATGTGATTTCAGGAATGCCTAGATATGCTAAATTTCTGAAAGATCTAATCTCAAATAGAAAGAAAATGGAAGAACTCTCGGCTGTTACTATGAATGCTAATTGTTCAGCAGTGCTGTTGAATAAGATACCAGAAAAACTATCTGATCCAGGAAGTTTCACAATTCCATGTTTTCTGGGTAGTCTTAGTTCAATAGAAGCATTGGCAGACTTAGGTGCTAGTATAAATCTAATGTCGTATTCATTATACGCTAAACTAGACCTTGGAGAATTGAAACCAACTAGCCGATAGATCAATAAAATATCCTAGAGGGATAATGGAGAACATGCTAGTTAAAGTTGGTACTTTAGTATTTCCAGTAGATTTTGTTGTTCTGGACATGGAAGAAGATTCTCAAGTTCCTCTCATATTAGGAAGACAATTCTTAAACACGGCTAAAGCAATGATAGACGTGTTTGGTAAGAAACTGACCCTAAGTATAGAGGACGAGAGTGTTACCTTTTCAGTTGATAGAGCAATGCAACAACCGCAATCTGCAGATGATACATGTTATTATATTCAAACTATAGATTCACATGCAGAATTGTTGGAAGAATTTCCAGAATTACAAGGAACAGGAGAATGTTCTTTAGGAGAAGGAACTGAACAAATTGATGAAGCTGAAATGTTAGCTACACTAATAGCAAATGGATATGAACCAACAACAGAAGAAATTCAAATGCTAAAAGAAGAAGACAGATATCGATATAAATCATCGATAGAAGAACCTCCGAAATTAGAGTTAAAGCCACTTCCAAACCATTTAGAATACGCTTATTTACATGGTGAATCTGAATTACCTGTAACAATATCGTCTTCTCTTACTGAAAATGAGAAATCACAACTCATTTCTGTGTTGAAAGCTCATAAACCAGCCATTGCATGGAAGATTCATGATATTAAAGGAATAAGTCCTTCGTATTGCACACATAAAATCCTTATGGAAGACGTATGTGCAACGCCAACGAAGACTAAATCCTAATATGCAAGATGTAGTTAAAAAGAAATTATTAAACTGCTAGATGCAGGTTTAATTTATCTAATTTCTGATAGTCCATGGGTAAGCCCAGTTCAATGCGTGCCTAAGAAAGGTGGCATGACTGTCATTACAAATGAGAAAAATGAGCTTATTCCTACTAGGACTGTAACAGGATGGCGTGTATGTATTGATTATAGAAAATTAAATGACGCCACCAGAAAAGATCACTTTCCCTTACCTTTTATTGATCAAATGTTGGAAAGATTAGCCGGAAATAGTTACTATTATTTTCTTGATGATTTTTCCGGATATTTTCAAATTCCAATAACACCCGAGGACCAAGAGAAAACCACGTTCACGTGCCCTTATGGTACTTTTGCTTACAAACGCATGCCAGTTGGACTTTGCAACGCCCCTGCAACCTTTCAAAGGTGCATGATGGCGATTTTTCACGACATGATAGAAGAATGCATGGAAGTTTTCATGGATGACTTTTCAGTCTTCGGTGATACTTTTGAAACATGTCTAGCTAATCTTGAACGAATGCTGATTAGATGCGAACAATCAAATCTAGTTCTTAATTGGGAGAAATGTCATTTCATGGTTAAAGAAGGCATCGTTCTTGGACATAAAATTTCAAAAGAAGGAATTGAAGTGGACAGAGCTAAAGTAGATGTAATTGCTAAACTTCCACATCCCACCAATGTTAGAGGAGTTAGGAGTTTTCTAGGGCATGCCGGTTTTTACCGACATTTCATAAAAGATTTTTCTAAACTTGCCACTCCTATGAATAAACTCCTAGAAAAAGATGCTCCATTCATCTTTTCAGATGAATGCATCAAATCTTTTAATATTCTTAAAGAGAAACTCACTAATGCGCCGATCATGATAACACTAAATTGGAATCTACCGTTTGAACTAATGTGCGATGCAAGTGATTTTGCAATGGGAGCCGTTTTAGGACAAAGGATTGAAAAACGATTTCAACCTATATATTATGCTAGTAAGACGTTACAAGGAGCATAAACGAATTACACAACTACTGAAAAATAACTCCTTGCTATTGTCTTCGCTTTTGACAAATTTCGTTCATATCTCGTTCTAGCAAAAACGGTGGTCTATACCGACCATTCTGCTCTTAGATACCTATTTTCGAAACAAGATGCCAAACCAAGATTAATCCATTGGATCTTACTCTTACAAGAGTTCGATATTGAAATCCGAGATAAAAAAGGAGCAGAAAATCTCGCCGCTGATCATCTTTCTCGTCTTGAAAATCCCGAATTAGAAGTTCTAAATGAATCGGCCATACAAGACAACTTTCCTGATGAATATCTATTGAAGATAGAATATAATGAAATTCCATGGTTTGCAGACTATGCAAACTACTTAGTATGTGGATTCCTTGAAAAAGGATTATCGTACCAAAAACGAAAGAAATTCTCCAGTGATATAAAACACTATTTCTGGGAAGATCCACATTTGTTTAAAAGTTGTCCAGATGGAATAATACGTCGATGTGTATTCGGAGATGAAGCTAGTAAAATTTTAAACCATTGTCACACAGGACTAACAGGAGGGCACTATGGGCCTCAACTAACAGCAAGAAAAGTTTATGATGCTGGATTCTATTGGCCTACAATTTACAAAGACACACACCTTCTTTGCAAATCCTGTGATGCTTGTCAAATGGCTGGAAAAATAAGTCAACGTGATGAAATGCCACAAAATGTCATTCAAGTATGTGAAGTATTTGACATTTGGGGTATTGACTTTATGGGTCCATTTCCAAAATCTCATAATAATCTCTATATTCTCGTAGCCATTGATTATGTATCTAAATGGGCGGAAGCACAAGCTCTCCCAACTAACGATGCACGAGTTGTAGTCAACTTTTTAAAACGTCTTTTTGCAAGGTTTGGAACACCGAAAGCTTTAATAAGTGATCGGGGTACTCATTTCTGTAATAATCAACTTGAGAAAGTTCTCAAAAGATATGGAGTAACTCATAAAATCTCCACTGCTTATCATCCACAAACAAGTGGACAAGTTGAAAATACCAACCGAGCTTTAAAACGTATTCTAGAAAAAACCGTAGGATCAAATCCGAAGGAATGGTCCATTAAATTGGAGGATGCACTCTGGGCTTTTAGAACAGCCTACAAAACTCCAATTGGAACCACACCTTTTAGACTTGTTTATGGAAAAGCATGTCATCTTCCAGTAGAAATTGAACACAAAGCATTTTGGGCTTTGAAGACATGTAATCTTGATTTACATGAAGCTGGACGTCTACGGTTAAGTCAACTAAACGAATTAGAAGAATTAAGACATGAAGCATACGAAAATTCATTAATCTATAAGGAAAGAACGAAGAAATGGCATGATAAAAGAATCAGAAGTTCAAAAGAATTCAAAGAAGGAGACAGAGTTCTTCTTTTCAATTCACGATTCAAGCTATTTCCTGGAAAATTGAAATCAAGATGGTCTGGACCATTCATAGTTAAAAGAGTTTTCCCATACGGAACAGTAGAATTGATAAATTCAAATGGGATTGAATTTAAGGTTAATGGTCACAGGGTTAAACACTACATAGATAGTCCGATGGAAGTCGACAATGAAGTTAATCACAATTTCGACACCACAACTAACTAAGTGTGGGGAGAATCAAGTCTTTAAAGGATAATATGTATTTCTGTTAGAGTTAGATTTTCTGTTTTCGTGTAGTTCTCGAAAATGGAACCCGAATGGTCTTTCCCTAGCAGACCCTAAAGAACTAGTCTTCTCCCCCCATTCTAAATTTTTATTTTTTTTAGGTTTTTACGAAATGAAGACTGCCTGTGAACTAAACCATGGTCTAATGCTACATGCTTTGATCACTAAACGTAATAATGACACACTTCCGAGTGAAATAGTATCAGTAATCAGAGAAAGATTGGACGGAGTAAGAAAAGAATCCAGATACGAAGATAATAAGTTACAATTTGGTAAAAGAAAATCAAAATCCGCAGCGAAAAGAAGAGCACGACACCTTGAAAGATGTCACAAATGTGGAAAATGGTCACATGGAGGTAAATGTTCAAATAATCAAACCTATTCAAACACCGAATTTGTTACTTTATGCAGAGACGGACCGTTCATATGTTTAGAAGAAAAAACACTGAATGCTCGAGGTTACGCCTATGTATCTATGGAAAACCAATTAAACCGACTATCTTATGAGTGGGATAGATCGTATCACTAAGAATACTATCTCACAGGTAAGTCTGTACAGTTTTTATTTTTATTTTTATTTTTAACCTTTTGATAATAAACGCTAATTTGTTCGCTATAAAGTATTAAATTGGTATTGAATAAAATTAGGTTTGGCGACCGAAATTATTGATATCATACAAAAATTTATTACATCACTGCGAAATTTAACGTTTATTCTTAAGGTATAAATATCTTTAATCAATCAACCCAAAATATTTCAAAAATTCGTCATGAGTTAAATTAGGTCATGGAACCGAAATTACTTTACCGAAAAGAGGGGCGCATATTTTTGATAATATTTGATTGATTAAAGTGGGATAAAAGCCAAAAAGATTTTTAATTTTATTTTTACCATGTTTTTAAAATTAATATATAAATCTTAAATTAATATTGTGAACTTTATAAGATCAATATATTTAAGTTTGTCAATATTTGAAAATTTTTAATATTTTTAATATAAGTTTGTATGTATAACAACAAAATTAAATATAAGTTTGGTGTGAATTTATAATATGAATTTTTAATTAAGTTTGGTGTGAATTTTTAATTTTATGCATTTTAAATTTAAGTTTGATGTGAATTTAAAAACAAAAATTTACTTTATTTCGTTAAGTTAAAAATATGATTTTTAAAATTCGTCGTAAGTTGAAGACTAGGTCTTTGAACCGAAATTGCTTTACCCGAGGGAGGGACGAGAACTTTTATTATCATTATTTTTAATCTTATTAAACTAAAGTATGCCAAAAACATTAAAAAAAAACCCAAAAATCTTTACTTTTAAAACCGCGCTTTGAATTGACAAATTTTAAAATTTTGTCGAGGGACGGACTAGGACATCGATCAATTAATTATAAGTTTTATAAAGTATAAGGTTTTATATATATAAAAAAAAAAAAAAAACCAAACGCCGCGAGTTGCGGAGTTTGTAAGGTCCAAATGCCGCGACTCGCGGAGGACCAAAAACCCAGGAAAAAAAATAAAACGCAAAGAAACAGATCAGTCCACCCACAACCACACTCCAAACTGCGAAAATACACCCGAAAATACCGAAAAACACACACCAAATTCGCAATTTTTGACAGTTTTTCATCAAATCTTTTACTAAAATCATGTTGAGAAGGATGCTATCAAGGAATTACTCAAGAAAAACGGTAAATTTCTACACCTAAACACCATTTAATCCGAAAATTGGTGTTCTTGAGCAATTTTTTTTACCCAATTCGATTTTGATACTTTTTAGTGTAATTATGCTTAAATTGCTTATGTATTATGCTTGTATAACCTAGATTGATGCTATTTAACATGATTAGAAGCCTTAAACTTCAAATTTTGAGTAATCTAGGTTTTGTGTTCTTGAACAATTTGGGGTTTTTTGATATAAACAGGTTATGGCCGATTTTTGTCATGAATTGTTGATAAATTAAGTAGTGTAACATGTTTAGGTAGTTAAATGATCCAAACTTTGAGCCTAAACATGATTTTGAGAATTAAAGTGGACTTTTTCAAGTCTAAAATTCATGAACTTGATTTTTAAGAGATAATGCCATTTGAAACTTGTTTAATTGCTAGTAATGATTATTTTGACATGTTATTTGAGTTGAATGCTTATGAACTTGGCGAACATTTTCGTATATGTTTATTTGAAAAAGTGTAGATTTGATAAAAATATGAAAATGAGCTTATGTTTGATATAAATTGAACATGTCATTGTAATTATTTTGATTGATGATTTTGCTAACACTAATGCATATTTGGATGCAAAAAAATTGTGTTTGATGTGTTTTGCAGACTGAAAGGGGTGAATCTTCATCCCAATCTCGCAATGCTCCTCCTGAGAATGCGGAACAACAGGATGTTGATAGCTATTATAAACAAGATATACCTCATCCAGTTATGACATTTTCATATATGCACTTGGAAGATTTGCACCCGAACTTGAGATTTGACAGACGTTGGATAGATTATCCAAAATACCAAAGGGGCTTGCATACTCTTCATTCTAAAGCTGTTGAAGTACCTAGGGTAATAGAATGGGCACCGTTAGAAGCTGTAGAATTAGCCGGGCCAATTAGGGAATTACTTACACAGAGGTATGGTAATTCTACTTTTAACGATTGGGTACGTTTATTCAACATGCGTAGACCTGTATATAAAGTATGGTGTGAAGAATTATTGTGTAGTATAGAAATAAATGATCGGGTAGCTAGTTTAACCGATCGATCTTTTATTAGATTTTTGTTAGGAGGTTCGATGCGCCACATGTCTCTACTAGACATGGCTCAGGCCTTACGTATATATACGCCTGAGGAGTTAGCATCTGCCGATTGTAGAGGGTTGATATTAAACGGTAGGAAAATTGATGAAAATTTTGATACGCATGGTGTATGGAGACAAATGACTAGCCATCACCGATTTAAAGGGGGAAATTACTCTTATTTGGATATAGATAGAGCAGAGTTAAGAGTAATTCATAGGTTTTTAGCTAATTCGATTACACAAAGAGGTAAGAATAAGGAAAAGGTAAATGAACAGGATTTGTTTTACCATATGTGTATTCGAGACCCACAAAGCGCTGTAAGTATACCTTATTGTGTGGGTTATTATTTATCAGCTATGGTTAGGGGGATGAGACCGCATAGCATAATAGGAGGTGGTATATTTATTACTTTGATTGCTGAATATCTCGGTGTGGATATTAGTCGGGGGGATTATTAGTCGAAGAACCAGAACCCCGCGATACAATAGGTTTAAATGTATACCATGTTGCTAAAGTTTTAAAGAGGCAAAATAACGCCGCAGTACGATATAATGGTAGACATCCACAGGTTGAGAGAAACCAACAGCCAGGTAATGTGGGAGGGGGAAATGAAATGACAGAAATGCAAAGGTTTATAGCTTCACAAGAGTATAAAAATGCTAGACATCGAGCATTTGAAGATTGACAAGTTCATCAAAACCAAATCATAGCTTATTGCCAATAAATAGGTAGAAACTATATTCCTACTCCATCGCCCGTATTTCCTCCCTGGTCTTTAGAGATCCAACCACCGTATCCTACGTATAACCCAGCCGAAGCATTTTATAACACATATGGTTATGCATGGAACCCCTACTGGTATCAGTATCATCCCTAGTTTACTTAGTTTTATTTATTTTATAATTTGTAATGTTGATACATTTAATACTTATGTTAATATTGTAATAGTTTTTATAATTTTCTAATTTTTTTATTAGATTTTAATAATTTTTGAATGTGGGATAATATACCAAACTTCAAAAATATGTATATATGTTTGCAGTTTATCTTATGTACACAACAGGGTAAAACAACGCATTTTCAAAGACTGGCATTAAGTTCAGCAAAAGCAACTAATTTTGACGACAAGATGCAAAATAAATGTGATATAACAACAAGACGGAATGAACAAATGATATGCACCATTTATCATTCAGCAAACAAACACAAATATGTTTGGAAACTTTGGTAAAATTTAATCATTTCTATGCTAATCACCCTCAATAATTTAAATTGTTACTGATTTCTTGCAAATGAGGGCATTGCAAGATCTTAAGTGTGGGAAGGGGTTAAATTCTTTCGGATTTTTATCTTAAACACTTGGTTACCATTAAAAATACTAGTAAAGCAGTAGTTGTATTAGAATCTAGTGCTCTCTGATAATAAAGAACAGCCCTAGTCTTATATACTGACTACCCAATTCTAGTAAAATTTTTCAAATTTTTCAACTAAATGAATTTAAAATCATGTTTATACATATTTATGAACGATAAAACTAGGTGTTAACACCGAAATTATTGTTACCTTGGAAAGGACATAAATTGAGAAACAAACCAAAATGTTAGAATTCATTTAAAATGGAATAGAGGACAATAAAAAGGAAAATAAAAGCCAAGTGTGGAAAAATTTACCAAGATATTTTAAACATATGTCACATATTTCTGTAACAAATAACTGAAAATACTTTTGCTTTGGACTAAACTAAACTGTTTTACCCGATGAAAGAAAAGAAGAGATGGATCTACACGATGAATCAATTCCATCATTAAAAGGAAGTAAAGTCTTCTGAAAAAGAAACGCGCTTCTTGATTTAGGTCAGGAAGTTGTCGTCCAGACCAGCTGCAGGTTGACGAAAAATCTAGAAAAGTCATCTCTAAAATCAGCAGGAAATCCACGGACCTCAGCATAAAACAGGGTCGCCAAGTGGTCAGATTTATCCTAGCCATGAGAAGGATTTATCTCGTAAAATGGGGGGGGTACCTTGCAAATTAGCTGGATAAGACTAATGAATCAGATCCCCGGAAAGGATAATCTCCTTAAAGATCAAAAATCAGCTTTTAAGACTGATATTACTCAATCCTTGAGATTGACTTTAAAGATTGAGAATTCAAACTCATGGAATTCAATGATATCTAAACTCGAGCTTGAACGAGAAAATATTTTGATCAAATTACAAACCGATTTGTTTTCTGAAAACCCATTTTCAATGCGTTCATTACCTTTGAACGTAAAATCCTAGGAATTCACCTGGAATTCATTAGGTCTCCTGAACCAAATCGGGTGTCAACCGTAAGAACGGTGGTTGCATAGCATGGTCAAAGACAAGACCTTGTGCCAGACCGAAAAAATTATAAGGGTGAGCTTTACTATTGCTCCTACCAAGGATAGTAATTGCGTCCAACACGTTATAGACCATAATTAAAAGCATGTCAGGGGACATTGCCTTAACAGTTGCTTGTTCAACGCTTTCCTTTACAACCGGACGGTAGTTTATCAAAAGGTAATATACGGGACAAGTGAACTGGACGTGTTGCTTTCCTAATACAAGGTTAGCAAGTGGGTAACACAAAACTACAAGTGTTGAGCTAAAATTTTCAAATCTGAAACCCACACAACCCATAAAAATATTTTGCAAACACCGGTGAAGGGTTATTCCGGAAAACTTATCTAGGGTAAAAAACTAGATTTAATTTTCAAAAGATCAAATGTTTTCATAAAGATCCAATTTCCTTGATGGATCTAAATTTTATAGTCATGTGGGACTGTAAATCATATCGCTACTACCATTGTTTATACCGCCGTATAGAAATCACTGATGTACAAAGTGTGAAGAATAAAGAAGTGATTCTAGTATTTCAAGACTATATTGCTTGAGGACAAGCAACGCTCAAGTGTGGGAATATTTGATAATGCTAAAAACGAACATATATTTCATAGCATTATTCCTCAAGAAAGACAAGCTTTTAGTTGCAATTGTTCTATTTAAAAGTGATATTCGTTTAAATAATAAAAGGTGAAGACAAAAGGCAGATTCGACGAATTGAAGAAGCAAACGACCAAAAAGCTCAAAAGTACAAAATACAATCAAAGAGGTTCCAATTATTGATAAGAAACGTCTCGAAATTACAAGAGTACAAGATTCAAAACGCAAAGTACAAGATATTAAATTATTCGCAAAGACGTTCGAAAATCCGGAACCGGGACCAGAGTCAACTCTCAACGCTCGACGCAACGGACTAAAAATTACAAGTTAACTATGTATATAACTATAATATATAATTAATTATATAAATTATATATATATTATATTTATATAATAGTCCGTCGGCAAGAAAGGCTCCAAAATGGTGTGAGCTGTAAAATCGAACTCCGCGAGTTGCGGAGTTCAAAGAGGGAAAAGGCCGCGACTCGCGGAGTTCACCTGGACTCAAATTCCTATAAAAGCCAACGCAGTTCGACGAAAAATATATCCAAAAAAATATCAATCTCTCTATATCTATACGTAAATATTTATATTTATATTTTAATTTTAATTTTAATTTTAATTTTAATTTTAATTTTAATTTTAATTCTAATAATAATAATAAGGGTATGTTAGCGAATATTGTAAGGGTGTAAGTCGAAATTCTGTCCGTGTAACGCTACGCTATTTTTAATCATTGTAAGTTATGTTCAACCTTTTTAATTTAATGTCTCGTAGCTAAGTTATTATTATGCTTATTTAAAACGAAGTAATCATGATGTTGGGCTAATTACTAAAATTGGGTAATTAGGCTTTGTACCATAATTGGGGTTTGGACAAAAGAACGACACTTGTGGAAATTAGACTATGGGCTATTAATGGACTTTATATTTGTTTAACTAAATGATAGTTTGTTAATGTTAATATAAAGATTTACAATTGGACGTACCCATAAATTACCATATACACTCGATCGGACACGATGGGCGGGGTATTTATATGTACGAATAATCGTTCATTTAACCGGACACGGGAATGAATTAATAGTCTATGGAATTATTAAAACAGGGGTGAAATTATGTACAATGACACTTGGCATAATTGATAACAAAGTATTAAAACCTTGGGTTACACTCAGTCGACATCCTGGTGTAATTATTAAACAAAGTATTAAAATATTGTTACGGTTTAAATCCCCAATTAGTTGGAATATTTAACTTCGAGTATAAGGATAATTTGACGAGGATACTCGCACTTTATATTTATGACTGATGGACGGTTATGGACAAAAACCAGACGGACATATTAAATAATCCAGGACAAAGGACAATTAACCCATGAGCATAAAACTAAAATCAACACGTCAAACATCATGATTACGGATGTTTAAATAAGCATAATTCTTTTATTTCATATTTAATTTCCTTTATTTTATATTTAATTGCACTTCTAATTATCGCACTTTTATTTATTGTTATTGTATTTAATTGCACTTTTAATTATCGTACTTTTTAATTATCGCAAATTTATTTTATCGCACTTTTATTTATCGCAATTTCATTATCGTTATTTACTTTACGCTTTAAATTAAGTCTTTTATTTATTTAATATTTTACATTTTGTTTTAACTGCGACTAAAGTTTTAAAATCGACAAACCGGTCATTAAACGGTAAAAACCCCCCTTTATAATAATAATATTACTTATATATATATATTTATATTTTTATAAATTTAAACTAATATAGCGTTAAGCTTTGTGAAAAAGATTCCATGTGAAACGAACCGGACTTACTAAAAACTACACTACTGTACGATTAGGTACACTGCCTATAAGTGTTGTAGCAAGGTTTAAGTATATCCATTCTATAAATAAATAAATATCTTGTGTAAAATTGTATCATATTTAATAGTATTTCCTTGTAAAATATAAGCTATTTTATATACACCTCGCATAACATCAACCACAATCAGTTTTACTTGGCCTCTGTTTCATCAAAGTTCATTATGTATCACTTGCTTTTGTAAAATATGTTTTCTATATTTAGGCTAAGTGCTTTTAATAATAACATATAGGCATGCTAGTGTCATTGGAGAGTAGGCATCAATCAATAGAAATTATATACCCTTAGTGCAATTCATCTAAAGTAATACCAAAAAAAGCAAAGAGATACAGAAATTCAATTACTTACTAAGAGGAGAGGGCTTTGTTTTCTTGATAGAGTTTGACTACTAAACTCAACGAATTATTTATTATTTTTTGATACAATTATCAATAGCTTACTTTGCATCCTCATGAAATGTGCTGGATCATGTTAATACTCTGTCAAGACATTGTTCCCCGGCATACATTCGATATGATATTTATATGATGCACTCACTACTATTTTGGTATTATGAAAAAAGGAGAAATACCAAATAAAAGACACCTGAATCTTAAAAGATGATTGCTCACATTTTTCATTATTTAAAGAAGCCCTCAGATAGACATCTAACGTTCGTGTACCTACACAATACAACATCCCGTCACACATAATATTTGCTTAATTGAATTGAGCGTGCGAATCAGAGTTAATACCTTTTCTTCTTTGGCTTTAAGATATACTACTTAATTCTGCCCATCCCTCCATACCCTTGCAACGGCCTAGACAAAAAGTTATATCAGATAATAAATTAGCTAATTTTGAACATTGGAAAATATAACCTGAACACACCAAAATTCGCTAAACACGTCCATACATGAACATGTAATTTCATACTAATTTAAGGTGTTTATTTATATAAACACTTGAGCTGTGGATCATCTGAATCATACATAGAAAAGAAACCTCAAAACTAAAAACTCTTACTTATTGTACTCACATACCATGACTACAATTCAACAAAACTTTATTCAGTCCAAAACATTGTGTTCAAGAACTAAGAAAACTTTTAGAAAACGCAAATTTATAAGAACCTAACCCTAAGGACAGCAGACTTTCAAAAGCTGGGTGGCTGAATGTTTCCATTCACCTAAGAAGCAAAAATAACATAATTTTCAAACTCATAATTCCATTAATGCAAACCAAATAACTACTAATCCAAATTCAAATATAGATAGAATAGCCAGATACATCTGTTTTGTCAACTAATATTAAGTATTTACATTGAGTTTCAAATTCTGAAACAAACTAATATTAACACTAAAATGTCAATCCATTTATAAATAGTAGAACCAGCAACAACAACAAAAAAATAATCGAAGAGCGAAATGAAATACCAATGTGATGATGTGGTTCCTCTGTTGTAGAAGCATAATGAGGTTTAAGATTAAGCAAGCAACTGTACCAAATGACAATTTTTTCTTAATCACATCTTATCTGGTAACCCCCGTACTTTAAGTTACTTGTGGGTCTGCAGAACCCGTACTCACAAAATCTCTTACCAGGTTTATGCCTGCAGACACGAACGAATACAACCACAATGAGAAAACTATAGTATCGAAATATTTACGATACTTCTTTAAGAACTGAAAGTTTCACAAATTAGAACATTGTGCCAAAGTTCTCTGGATTCGGATAAAATGAATATAACACTATAATACCTCTAGAAGTAATCATATACAAATAAGAAATATATACAGATGAGGCATAAAAAGTTTCGGCATAATTCTGTTTTTGAGACGATAATGATGAAATAGACTCAAAGGTTTATCCATGTTTATTTATGACATAGCAAATTAATATATAGAAGATAAATAAAATCACTCTTTTAAACCTCCATAGCAAATTCATCCATGTTTATTTATGACATAAGATTCTTAATATGGCAAATCATATCAAACTACCTTCGGGCTTCAGCAAAATGTTTCACAATCAAAATTAATTAACTAAGGAACACATATCAGATTGAATGATAAACTATAAATAAAAAGTAAGAAACTGTGGCAAAATTAAAATTAAAATCCCTAAGTTAAACATAATGAAATTGAATAACAATCATCTCGAAAAGCTATGTTGTGTTTATCATGGACACCAAGAACCCTAATTTTATACGGTTTGTTCATGGTTCCATTTTAAAAGTAAAACAACTATCCAAATTCAAAACTTAAATCAAACACTTATTTAAAATTGCGATCGAAAAGTTATAGAAACGGAAAATATTAATAAAAGATAATCAAACCTTGTGATTGATAAACGATGTAAAAATTCTGCAAGATCGAACTATTGTTTCATGTGTATTTCATATAAAATGAAATACGATAAATTTATCAACCCTAATTTGATATTGGAACACATCGTTCCTAAAAGCCGAGTATCAGTTACTCGTGTTTTGGGAGGGGTTTATTTAGGGTATATGTGTCAATAAACAATTGAAATAGAGGAGAGAGACAATTGTTGAGTGATCAATAGAATTAATGGCTGTTATTGAAAGATGAAAGTTAATCTAATGGTTCCTTTTTTGCCATGTCAAACTTTTGAATGTTGATTAGCTAAAATCAACTTTGTTATTATATATAATATAGATATAGATTGTTCGAATTGAAATATATGGCGTTGACTGAAGGTATTGCAGATTCTGTCAAGCCGACTCCTTCGAATGACGGTTTGTATTCAATATCAGAAGGTATCCGTCTTTTCGTTAACGCTAACGCATCTGCTACTCCGGAATGGGTGAATCTAATTTGGTAAAATCCTATTCCTTCCGAGGTTCTATTCTAACAATGAATTTACTGTTAGACACTGATGCCCGTGAATTCTTTTTCATTATCGAACCATATTTATAGTGTACATATAAACCCTAGCAACTAATTCAACCCTAATGGACCCAAGCCCACAAACGGACTTGGGCCTAAATTAATCCGTCTAACACTCCCCCGCAATCCGAACGGCGAAATCGGGAAAGTTCGGACTGGAGTTAAAAAAAAAAACTAAAAAATAAACAAAAGTGACATTTTTCCTTCTTTGTTTGTTGCACTGAATAGAATGATATTCGCTGATTTGGTTGCATTGCTTGACTGCGTTTCCTTTTCCGTAGCGCTTTTTTTTCTGTTACGCCGTGGCTTGCTTTGCTTAGCCTAAGGATTGAGCAGAACTTGGGCTTAGAACTTTTATCACCGATATAATCTTCTTCAACGCTCCAAAACAAGATTTTTAGAACTTGGGCCTAACATTTACGTGTTGGACGAGCACTATGAAGATGATCAAGTTTAAGCCCTTTGAAAGGGCCACATGAGCATTGTGTTACTGTCACCAAATTTTACGTTTAGGACACAAACCCCTGGATCTGCTTTAAACCACGAATTATTTGAATAATGGATATGGAGTGTTTGTTAGACTTTTCTGTTGTTATGCGATATTTAGAGCCTTAGAGGCTTCTGTACCTTTGTATTTTAATTAAGGGCCTAATGATATGCAATATGCTAGTTCTAAAGATCATGAGGGTGCATTGTTTTTGTATTTTGGGCTGAGCCATTAATTTGATGACTGGTCTTTTTATATTTTACTTTCCTTGATTTAAAAAAAGAAAAAAAAAACATTTGGTCCATTATATGGTTGTAAACCCATCCACCTTTCACTTGTCACTTGTCCGACGGTCAAATGTTGGGCTGTAAAAGAAGAAATACTTAGCCCACATATAGGGCTACAAACTAATAAAAAATCCAACCCAATCCATCTAATATGTACAATAAAGGCCCAACACCACTTTCTTTTTCATGTTATGTTAGCATCTTACATGTCATTTTCATACTTTCAATTATTTATTCTATTCTTTCTATTTTTCTTTTTCTATTCTATAAGAGGGCTCGTAACGGTACGCGGTTGCACCCGCCGTTGCCTCCGCCGATAAACGGCGCCGTTATTAGCAAACCGTCATTGATCCGTGATCCTTTCACCATCCTGCGAATTGTCGTTGGATGACAAATTGATTCACGGATATATATCCGTTGGAGCCTCAATTATGAGCATCGCTTTGAGTTGCTGGTATGCTTGCAAGCTCTCCTTCTTTGTACAGTTTTCATTTTGAAGTAATATATATTGAATTTACACAAGAATAAATTCAACAGAAATGTTAGATATGAATCAAATGCATATGTGTATATATATGTCAATAAATTCAACAGAAATACGTTTGTAACCGGCGGCCATGATTAGTGTTCCGAGCAGATCTGAATCTGAATATGTATGTGTGAAAGAGAGAGGGAGAGAAGTGCATAGTGCTTCTATGTATCTATCTAAATCTAATTTATTGTTATTCATTTTATATACAAGTACTCACTAACATAAAACTACAAGTAATAATATTAATAATAATAAGTTTAATATAAAAAAATAGAGGTGAGACCAAGTGATGAGTACGTAATGGATGTTAGCAGTTAGTGGTTGGTTAGTGATGAGAATAAGGTGCTGATGTGATGCTGATGTGGCAGTCCGTGATATCATGACACTACGTCATGGTTAAAAGTGATCTAAGAGGTGGAATGCTTGGTCGTTTCATCATGGGAAAACGGCAACACAAAACAAATTTACAAAACGCCCCCTGAACAATGTTAGGCATGCAGAATTTGCAGGGGCCAAAACTGTAGAACTAATATTCTTTTTCAAAAACTCCACCCACATTTTTAACGGGCCGTATCTTTCCGCTCACCGCGAGTTAAATTCTTCTGACACCACCGTTTAACTCGAAAAAAATTACGAACACAACAAAACTAAGTACGCGCAATACATACGCTTTTTAAAAAATGCTAAATATTTGGGGCTATTTTCCATACATATACACATACGCACAATAAATGAGCCAAACTAACTACATTACATCCATAGTTTCGTCTTCCTTTTTTACGCGATTTTCCTGGTTCTAAAAACGCGTAGGCCATTAGGTACAATAGGTACTAACCACGTGGATCCAACCACACACCCTCATCACTGTGTTTTTGATTCTGTAAATATATAACGCTACGTTAAATGTGAATATGCATCCGGAAAGGTCCCGCCGCACGCGCGAGCCGATTCAGATCTAATTATTATTATTATTAACATTAATTAATATATGTTATTTAACTTTGCAAACAATATTATATTATATTAACTATATATTTCAGGACCTCTAGGATTTTTGTTAAAGGATTTTTGTACTCACAAGAGCCAGTACTAAGCTACAGTATTTTTTAATTATTATTATAAAGTTAATCAGCAATACTTGGATGAATAGTAACGTTCGAGCATTTTGGTAATTTTAACTGACTCTTACTACACCTGTCATCGATCCTCACCATCTACTATAACCTTTCTATCTATTTATTTTTATTCTCACAATCACATTGTGCCACATCAGTGCCAACTCAGCAACTTCTTTTTTCACTTAACCCATCACCAAAGGCAAAGCCATGATATGTGAAAGGGGGAGGCCTACTCGAGGGTTAAAATATTACAGTAAAAACTCTATCCAAATACCATATTAAAGTTGTTTTAATGAGAGAAGTAAACATTTAATAAAATCATTTTATACAATAAACGTACGAATCAATACATAAGTTTTTTCTCGGAGTGGAGCTAAGGATGGTTACCAAGGGCAGATTTTCGGAGGGGTAAGGAGGGGTGTTAGCCCCTCCAAATTCTGAACTAGAAGTGTATATTATTCATGAGTTTTAGAAAACAAATTAAAAATTTAAGTTTCACTTTGTTGGAGTAGTGAATTACAGAGATAAAGATGTACTTTTATTTGTTTAATAAACACAAGTTCCTTATCTTTATATAGTTAGGGATGGCAATGATCATCCGATCCGATGAATATCCATCCGATCCAATCCGCTTAAAGCGGATATGGATGATCTAAATGGATATGGATACGGATATGGATGAACATAAATGAATATGGATATGGATATAGATGAAATATTTAATCCATGGATATATCCATTTACACCCGAAATACATATACAAATACAAAAATATAGATATATGCATATAAAATAACTATTATAAATGTATTTACCATTACACATACGTTTTGTTTCAGCCATATAATGAATTCGTTATGAGGAATCACAATAAAACATGTAAATCTAACTTAAAAAAACATAAATATTAGAAATATAATTTGTCGTAATCAATGTTTGATGGTAAATTTAACAAATTGATATAACTACCTTTTTTCGGCGAAAAGAGAATTATCATTTCAAAAACAAGAAGCTCTTTCATCAAAGAGATGAAAAGAACCTTTACAACCAAAGAGCTAAGGAAAAAAATAATCTGGCTCCAAGCTACAGAAAATACTAACACAAAAAGAAGTTAAACCGATTGACACAAAAGACCGAGATTTAAATCTCATACATATTATTGATGATCATAACACAACTTGAAGGTAGTGTCCCATAAGAACACCTTCAGTTGTATGCGTCGAACGATTGAGGCCCAGCAAGAGTAATTGCCTTTGAACATAAAATCATTTCTTGCTAACTAAATAGAATTCAAAATGGGTTATGAGATCGCTATGGCCATAGACTCTTGAATCGCTAAAAATGAAACTTGAAAACGATTAACCATTGCTCCCACCATTCGACCTTTATCTATGTTCCCGAGACCGCGTGTGATCCATGAGACGAGCCTCATGCTTCTGACAACTTGCTTGGCAACTCTTCCGCCGCCATTTTTTCCATTAAAATATCGAAATTATGCATTTCTTCTTTGTAAGTAAGTTTCCGTTTTCCAACAACTAAATATTCATTGGTTGCTGTTTGGATGACTGAAGTGGATCCCTGATCACCCTTGATTTTAATCTCACTAACCGTATCAAACAAGGGTGATTTATTCTCTTTATCAACAGGCCCAACTTGCTCATTAGTTACAGTAGCTTTTTTCGAGCATGTTTTGGTAGAAAGGGCCTTATCATTAACAAGTTTCACTTTCCCTCATCTTTTACGGATAACATCACAATAGCTACGACAATTATTATCCACAC
Source organism: Rutidosis leptorrhynchoides (assembly GCF_046630445.1). Taxonomy (NCBI): domain Eukaryota; kingdom Viridiplantae; phylum Streptophyta; class Magnoliopsida; order Asterales; family Asteraceae; genus Rutidosis; species Rutidosis leptorrhynchoides. The sequence continues at coordinate 176,807,469 of NC_092333.1, forward strand.
ATTGATTAACATTATGGTCAACATTCGGATTATTTGTTATTTTTTGGGGTTGTGTTTGGGTAACATAGGTGAATCATTTTTGGATTAAAATGTTTTAAAGTGTTTAGGAGAAGGGGATGAAAATTCATTTTCATTAAAGTCAAATGGTCTTTTTTGAGAGGGTGAGGTGAACCCTTGGATACCAGATTCATTTGTTTTTGACTCCATTTTATCCAAATTTGGAAATGAACTAATGGATACAAAATTACCTTTATTCTTGATTTTGTGGAGAAAAACAACTTTTTGTACCTTTTCTAGTGAAAGGTGTAGATCCTCTTTTTCAGCATTATCTTTTTTGAAAGCAACTAGAGATTGACAAGTCTGGATATTCGCATCCTTTTCAACATCTGCCGTGCCAACAACACTATCACAAATGGCTATAACTTCATCTTCGTGATTGGTCATAGTTTTTGGTTCGGCTGATGGAGATTTGACAACAGGAGGTGAAACCATCGTCGGTGGAGGGCTGCTGATAACAATAACAGGGTCATCTGAATGATACTTTTCAAACGAAGGGTATATGGGGCACCCGTTGCATTGAAGAAGAGAGTTATATTCTTCTATAATTTCATCTGATACCGCTTCAATCGTTACATTTTCATTGACTTCCTCTGCCAGAGCAAAAATTGATTCAGCGTGTTTTAACCTAGTAGAACCCGGATCGACGTAAATTACTTCACCGACGGTACCTGCAACTAAATTTACAGAATCAATGGAGGAACATTCAAAGGGGTATCCCTTCAACTCCAACCGTATAAATCTAAAAAACTTAAGGAGGCGTTGGTCCATGGGTTGAATTTTCAAAAACTCCAATTGATTCAAAGTAGGGCCCGTGATCATGTGATTGAAGCTCTCTGCATCTTGACATTCAACAACATAACCAAACACGCCCCAAGTAGAAACAGACACGATTGAGATGTTTCGACTTCTCAACCATTTAAAAAGTTTAATTGCCTTCATCGGAACTTTATCGATAATTAAAGCCGAACGTTTCATCCGATCTTGCATTTCTTGATTTACAGTTAACATAATCTCTGAATTGGGGTTACCAATATTGTTGGAGAGATTATTTTTCTCGAGATTTCTAATGACCATCTCGGATTTTGCGAAACCAACATAAACAGTCCTACCATTAAGTCTATTACCGTTCATGGAAGAAATAGCCCTAGCGGCCTGTTCAACTTCATTGAATTTCACAAAAGTGTAGTTTCGAACTTGCCTCCAAGCGATGCCTTGGATAGGACCGAAGGGGATAAGAGCATTCTTGATGATAGTTGGATTTGAGAATTTTGAGATCCCACCGATGAAAATAGTAGCTTTCTCAGGAAAATTGTTGTAAGTAGAAGTGTATTGTTGTTTTTTGACGAATTGTTGTTTAGGGTTGATAGGTATAGAATTTGGATAAGTGGGTTGGAAAATCTGGAATTGAGTCATAACGGCGGTGACGATGGTGAATGATGGTTGAACAAGGGAGGAGATTGGTGGAAATTTTAATTTTCCGGTGAGTGCCGTTAGGCACTATAAGTTACTCGTATAATCGTTTGAGATTAATTGATATAACTACCTAGTACTATCTATTCTAAAATAATACAGTGTATAAACAAATAATAATCAAAGACATTATAAAAAAGGATTGAATAATGAAATGGGTGGTGCAAAGATTGAAAATTTACACACTAAAAAATACAGTATTGTTATAATTCAGTAGGCTTATAACTACCTTTAGTGATGTGTTATAATTCAGTAGGCTTATAACTACCTTTACTGACGTGTTATAATTCAGTAGGCTTATAACTACCTTTAGTGGCCTGGTTTTTGACTGTGGACTATTGATAATTATTAGAAGATATAAAGAGAGAGAGAGAGAGAGAGAGTATATGAAACTTTATATTCAAAGGTGCATATAATTTACATTCATCGATCCTTATTTATATTACTCAAATTCCATTGTACAACTCATTCATGAGATATCAAATAGGATTTGCCTTTGTCTGTAAGCACAAATTTGTCGGCCACTTTTTATGACTTATAACACTCCCCCTTGGACGACAATTTTATTTTGTTGGAGATCAACTATAAGTTACTACATCGTTAAAAACCTTGCTAAAGAAAACCCAGTAGGAAAAACTTTAGCTAAGGAAAAAAAATTGCAGTATAGAGTTGACTCCTCCTCAAGTAGACATCGCTTCAGCTGTTACATCTTTTGAACATGTCTCATGCCAATGTTATGAACGTGTGTTCTGAAAATAGCAGTTGGAAGTGCTTTGGTGAAAAGATCAGCAGAGTTTTTGCTGGATTGAACATATCTCATTTCAATCTGGTTGTCCTTAATGAGATTTTGATTGTATGAGAAGAATCTAGGAGGTATGTGTTTTGTTCGATCACTTTTGATATACCTTTCTTTCATCTGTGCTATGCAAGCTGCATTATCTTCATAGATAGTTGTTGGACTTTTATCGCGTTCTAGTCCACAAGAATCAGTAATGAGTTGTGTCATTGATCTCAACCAAAAACATTCCCGAGTAGCTTCATGTAATGCAATCACTTCGGCATGATTTGATGATGTTGCAACAAGTGTTTGTTTTTGAGAGCGCCATGATATTGCAGTACCTCCATTTAGGAATACATATCCATTTTGAGATTTAGCTTTATGTGGATCAGATAAATAACCTGCATCTGCATAACCAACCAAATCTTATTTTGATTCATTAGAATAAAATAATCCTTAATCAGTAGTTCCTCGAAGGTATCGAAATATGTGTTTGATCCCATTCCAGTGTCTTTTGGTAGGAGCTGAGCTGAATCTTGCCAACAAATTAACTGCAAAGAAATGTCAGGTCTTGTACAATTTGTAAGATACATAAGAGCTCCAATTGCACTAAGATATGGTACTTCTGGTCCCAGGATATCTTCATGATCTTCACAGGGACGAAATGGATCAGTGTCAACATTAAGTGATCTAACAACCATAGGAGTACTTAATGGTTTTGCCTTGTCCATATTGAAACATTTCAAAAATCTTTTCTGTATAAGTTGTTTGATGTACAAGTAAACCATTAGGCATATGCTCAATCTGCAAACCAAGGCAATACTTGGTTTTTTCGAGATCTTTCATTTCAAATTCTTTCTTTAGAAGTTGAATGGCTTCATGGATCTCTTTATTTGTACCTATGATATTAAGATCACCGACATAAACGGCTATTATCACATATCCGGATGTTATTTTCTTAATGAATACACATGGGAAAATAAGATTATTGGTATACACTTTGCTTATCAGTAATCACTTAATCATTTATGCCACATGCGACCCGATTGTTTCAACCCATATAAAGACCTTTGTAACTTGATTGAGTATATTTCTTTGGGTTTTGCATTGGTTGCTTCTGATACCTCAAATCCTTCAGGTATCTTCATATATATATATATATATATATCACTATCAAGTGATCCATATAGATAAGCAGTCACAACATCCATGAGATGCATTTCTAATTTTTTAGAAACTGTCAGGCTGATTAAGTATCTAAAAGTAATTGCATCCATAACAGGAGAATAAGTTTCCTCATAATCAATTCCTGGTCTTTGAGAAAAACCTTGAGCTACAAGTCTAGCTTTATACCTTGTAACTTCATTTTTCTCATTTCTTTTTCGCACAAAAACCCATCTATATCCCACAGGTTTCACATCTTTAGGTGTGAGAATGATAGATCCGAAAACTTTTCTTTTATTGAGCGATTCAAATTCAGCTCGTATTGCTCCTTTCTAATGATCCCAATCATGTCTATTTTGACATTCCATGACAGATTTTGGTTCTGGATCATCATCATCATCATTCATGATGTCATACGCAACATTATATGAAAATATCTCATCAAGATTTTTCATTTCATTTCGGTTCCATAATATTTTTGAATGTGCATAATTAATTGAAAATTCCATATTGACATCATCAATCTCCTCTGTAGAAGGAGTATTGATTTGTGGTTCTTCTTGAACACTTTCTTTTACCTCATTATCAGCTGATTCTCTTTTTCGAGGATTTTTATCTTTGGAACCAATTGGTCTCCTACGTTTCTGGCGTGGCAAAGACTCAAGAGTGACATTATTGCCAGCTTTTGAAATTTCAATTCTAGCTGGAACATTTGATGTTGGTATATATGATTTAGTCCCTCTTTTTGTATCTGTAAATGCATCAGACAATTTATTCGCAAGTTCATGCATATGCATTATTTTTTGAACTTCGATCTCGCATTCTTTTGTGCGAGGATCAAGATACATTAATTGAGGTTCATACCATGAAACATCATTTTCTTTATTTTTTATTTCTCCCCCTAATCTAGGGAACAATGTTTCATTAAAGTGACAATCAGCAAAACGTGCTGTAAAAACATCACCCGTCATGGGATCAATATATCTTATGATTGAAGATGTTTCATATCCAACATATATTCCTATCCTTCTTTGAGGACCCATTTTAGTGGGTTGTGGTGGTGCGATAGGAACATAAATCGCACAACCAAATGTTCTAAGGTGGGAAATATTTGGTTGATGACCAAAAGCAAGTTGCAAGGGAGAATATGTATGACTTGCACTTGGTCTAATGCGAATTAATGATGCAGCATGTAAAATTTCATGACCCCATACAGATTTTGGAAGTTTTGTTCTCATTACCAATGATCTAGATATTAATTGCAATCGTTTGATTAGTGATTCGGCTAAACCATTTTGTGTGTGCACATGGGCAACAGGATGTTCAATAACAATCCCAATAGACATGCAAAAATCATTAAATGCTTGAGATGTAAACTCACCAGCATTATCCAATCTCACCATTTTAATGGTATAGTAAGGGAAATGTGCTCTCAATATAATAATTTGAGCAAGAAATTTTGCAAATGCCACATTTCGACTTGATAATAGAGAAACATGAGACCATCTACTAGATGCGTCTGTTAGGACCATGAAATATCTAAATGGTCCACATGGTGGATGAATTGGTCCACATATATCACCTTGAATTCTTTCAAGAAACATTGGTGATTCTTTTTCAACCTTAAGAGGTGATGGTCTTATTATCAATTTTCCAAGTGAGCATGATGTACATGTGATAAGTGCATCATGAGGGATCTTTTGATCCGTCAATGGTTGTCCATGTGTATATTGAATTATTCTTTTCATTATTGTTGATCCTGGGTGACCTAATCTTTCATGCCACAGATTGATCATTACAGGATCATATACCTTTTCATTAACTACCATGTGTGTTTCTGGTACATTTATATATGTATAATGTAAACCAGAACTAAGTCTTGGTAGTTTTTCAATCACATGCTTCTTGTCAGTGATACTTAAATATTTATCATTTTCTGTAGTCACTGACTGATAATCATATCCATTTTGGTATATGTCAGAGAAGCTTAACAAATTTCTCTTTGACATGGGAGAAAATAAGGCATTTTTTATCAGAAAATTTATACCATTTGGTAACATGAATTTTGCCTTTCCCATTCCTTTTATTAAATTCGCAGGACCTGATATAGTATGTACCGTTCCTTCTGTTGCTTTAAAATCAGTGAAATATTTTTTAGATTTGAGTATAGTGTGTGTGGTACCACTGTCTGCAATACAAAGATCCCCATCATTCGACTGATTTTGCACTCTATTAGTGTACATCATGAACTTCAAAATATGAGAAACAAATAATGAGTACATAATTCATCAATATATTACATTCAAAATATGTTATAAACGAAAGTACATAATAAGGAAACATATAGTAAAGTAGATATGGTATAGATCGTAAATCTACATCCATTTATTTGATATGGACATAAAATAGGAAATTTATTCATTAAAGTAGTCACTTGTTGGCTCAGTGATTTTTGTATCAAGGTCATCCACAAGATTTGCCTCTTTTCCTTTTCCTTTTAGGGATTCTTGATATTGATTAACAGAATATTGATTTGTTCGACAGTTTTTACTTTTTAGACCAATGGCCAATTTTACCACATCGATAACAAGAATCTTCAATATTCTTTGAAGAGTTTCCTTCAACATTATGATTTGTGGGATTGTATGGTGGTTGAAATTTATAATTTTGTGGATTATTATTTCTTTGTCCACGACCACGACCACCACCACCGTAACCATTACGACCACGACCACCACCACGACCATTACCATAAGGGTGATTTCGAACATAGTTATGATTTTTATTATTGTTATGGTAATTTCCATGATGATGGTTTTGGCCAATATGACCACGACCTCGCCCACGTCCTCGTCCAGGTGCATTTCTTTTTTTATTATTATTGTTAATAGCATTAGCTTCAGGGAATGCTAGCGCACCCGTAGGACGAGATTCTTGATTCTTCATCAGTAATTCTTTATTCACTTCTGCAACTAAGAGATAAGTTTGAAGTTTGGAAAAAGTTTTGTAATTCTGCAATCTTAAATTTTCTTGTATAGTTATGCTTGCAGAATGCATTGTGGAGAATGTTTTCTCCATCATATCAGCATCACTTATTTCTTGACCACAGAACTGAAGCTTTGAACAGATCTTGAACATGGCAGAGCTGTATTCACTTACCTTTTTAAAATCGAACCTTAGATTTCTCCATTCTTCCCTCGCAGCTGGGAGTAATATTTCCTTTTGATTATCGAATCTATTCTTGATACTTTCCCATAAAACATGTGGATCTTTGATAGTGAGATACATATGTTTTAAGGTGATATCAATATGTTTGCGAATAAAAGCAATTGATTTTAATTTATCTTGATCAGAACAAATATTGTTTTCTTTTAAAGTTTCTAGAATACCCAATGATCCAAGATTTATTTCTACATACATGACCCATGATGTGTAGTTTGTTCCCGATACGTCTAGGGCATCAAACTCAAGCTTTGATAAGTTTGACATTTTCTATTTTCAGAAAGATGAACAATATAAATTATAATCATAATCAATTTCTAACAACATGAAATTAGAATCAAATTCATAAGTAGTAAACAACAGAATAATAGTATGATTACAAATAATAAAACCACAAGGGCAGGATAGAATATAGGTTCACCCGGTGGTATATTAGCAACAATGATGATAGTTAATATGACCAATACAATAGGAAAAATCATCCTTGTGTGAATCATCTTTACAAACACTTCTTGAGAGTGGTGATCTGAGAAAATGAAGATTGATTTGTGAATATGAAAATGGAGATGTTTATTTTATATTTGAAAATATAGTCGTTGTAACGTCGTCAGTTGACGTTAACAACCGTTATGTATATATGACCGTTGTAACGTCGTTAGTTGACGTTAACGACTGTTATGTACTCGTTATATTAATAATAATTTTAATAAAAGAATTTTATTAGTATAAATGTGATTACTATAAAATACATTTAGTATAAATACGTTTAGTATAAATACGAAGATTAAGAGAATAAACATATTATGCATAAATAATAAATTTAAGAATAAACATTAGTATGCATGAAATAAATAACGATTAATTTCATAAGTAATCATAAATGTTAGATAACATAAATATAAATGTTAGTGAAGTTAATAAGAGTTAGATTACAGAAATATAATTCAGGCGGTATAACCGACCATATATAACTTAAATAACATAAATATAAATGTTAGTTATGATGATAATAATATTTACTTTACTAATAAATAATAGAAGATATCGTTAAAGAATTTTTATTTTTACCTTGATTATACGGAGCACTTCGTGCTGATAACGTGTTATAATTCATTGGGCTTATAACTACCTTTAGTGATGTGTTATAATTCAGTAGGCTTATAACTACCTTTAGTGACGTGTTATAATTCAGTAGGCTTATAACTACCTTTAGTGACGTGTTATAATTCAGTAGGCTTATAACTACCTTTAGTGGCCTGATTTTTGACTGTGGACTATTGATAATTATTAGAAGATATAAAGAGAGAGAGAGAGAGAGAGAGAGAGAGAGAGAGTATATGAAACTTTATATTCAAAGGTGCATTTGATTTACATTCATCGATCCTTATTTATACTACTCAAATTCCATTGTACAACTCATTCATGAGATATCAAATAGGATTTGCCTTTGACTGCAAGCACAAATTTGTCGGCCACTTTTTATGACTTATAACAAGTATCATTTAATAAAATAGTTTTGAACTGATATATGATTTAATTCCACAAATTATAATTAAACCAAAGTGCATTATTTATATAAGGAATATTCAAATGAAACCAACTTTTAAGTTGAGATTCAAGGGACTAATCAGAGTGCGACACGTGGCGCGATAATCTCATGTGATTGAAAAAAATAAAAAAATTAAAATTAAAATTTTTTTTTCGAAATTTTTTTTTTCAATCACATGTGATTGGATTTGACATGCAGTAAATCACACGTGATTCTGTATGCCAATCACATGTGATTGTAAAACCTAATCACATGTGATTCTGCATGTCAAATCCAATCACATGTGATTGAAACAAATTTCTTTTAGTAAAATGATGAATTTCAGTAAATTTGTGCTAAAACCTTTAAACACCAAGTTTTTGATCAAATCACTGAATTAAAGTCTGAAATTTTGAAGACATGACCATGAAACGCTAACAAACTTGATCAAATCACCGAATTAAAGTCTGTTTCCGATTGAATTTTTTTTTGAAATTTTTTTTTAATGTTTTTTTCAATCACATGTGATTGAATTTGACATGCAGAATCACATGTGATTGTGTTTTACAATCACATGTGATTGGATTTGAAATGCTAAATTTTAAAAATAAAAATTCAAAAAAAAAATATTTCGAAGGAAAAATTTTTTAAAAAAGTTTCAAAAAAAATTTTTTTTGAATTTTTTTTCAATCACATGTGATTGTCGCGCCACATGTCGCGTTCTGATTGGTCCGTTGAATTTCAAGCAAATTATTGGATTCAAGGGATTACAACTCTATGTTTAATAGTTGCTACCTATATTTCGAGCACAAAATCGTTATAATGTATCAAAATACACTTTGTCAAACTATATATTTTTTTTTTTTTTTGAAAAGCAAGAAATTTTATTGATATATATGATAATAAATGATGTACAAAAATAACCACGAATTACAAAGATATACAAGGACCTACATTCGATTAAAAAACTAAGGTATGCCATTAAGCAAGCCAAATACTTTTTCCCACGGATGTAAAAGAGTCGATGGCATCGTCGATGAAGATGTCAGCTATGGATTGTGCTCGGTTAAGATTAAAGCCCCACCATTGATAAAAATTACTCCAAATTTCTTGTACCGAATTACAATCAGAAAGTGCATGGACCGTAGATTCAATATCATTAACGCAAATGGGGCAAAGAGTTGAGTCTAAATCTATACCACGTTTATCGAGTTCGATGCAAACAGGGATACGGTTACGGATAGCTCTCCACACGAATATTTCTACTTTAAGCGGGACTGCAGAGTTGCGAATTGTCTCGAGTTGCGGACTCGAGGGATGAAGCTTGATTGTGTCATTTTTTTGTGAAATAGTTTTCGTGACATATGAGCCGGAAGGATCAGAATTGAACTTCCAAGCATCCTGTTTGTTTTCGTCAGCAGAAGCTGTTTAACAGCTCAGTTAATTCAGCAAGTTCCGAGGTAGCTCTGCCACGTTGTTCTCGAAGCCATTGCTGTAGTGACCCGAACTTTTCCATGTTTATATATATTAATTGAGATTGATATTTACATGATTAAATGTTTCCAACATGTTAAGCAATCAAACTTGTTAAGACTTGATTAATTGAAATATGTTTCATATAGACAATTGACCACCCAAGTTGATCGGTGATTCACGAACGTTAAAACTTTTAAAAACTATACGATGACATATATATGGTTATATATATAGTTAACATGTTTTTATTATATGTATGTATCTCATTAGGTATTTTAACAATGAGTTATATACATAAAAATGAGACTATTAATTTAAGAAACTCGAAAACGATATATATAACAATTATCGTTATAACAACGTCTTACTAGGTACATATGAATCATATTAAGATATTGATACACTTGGTTAATTATGTTAAATGATAAGTAAATATATTATTAAGTGTATTAACAATGAAATACATATGTAAAAATAAGACTACTAACTTAATGATTTCGAAACGAGACATATATGTAACGATTATCGTTGTAACGACATTTAACTGTATATACATCATACTAAGATATATTATATATCATAATATCATGATAATATAATAATTTAACATCTCATTTGTTATAATAAACAATGGGTTAACAACATTCAACAAGATCGTTAACCTAAAGGTTTCAAAACAACATTTACCTGTAACGACTAACGATGACTTAACGACTCAGTTAAAATGTATATACATGTAGTGTTTTAATATGTATTCATACACTTTTGAAAGACTTCAAGACACTTATCAAAATACTTCTACTTAACAAAAATGCTTACAATTACATCCTCGTTCAGTTTCATCAACAATTCTACTAGTATGCACCCGTATTCGTACTCGTACAATACACAGCTTTTAGATGTATGTACTATTGGTATATACACTCCAATGATCAGCTCTTAGCAGCCCATGTGAGTCACCTAACACATGTGGGAACCATCATTTGGCAACTAGCATGAAATATCTCATAAAATTACAAAAATATGAGTAATCATTCATGACTTATTTACATGAAAACAAAATTACATATCCTTTATATCTAATCCATACACCAACGACTAAAAACACCTACAAACACTTTCATTCTTCAATTTTCTTCATCTAATTGATCTCTCTCAAGTTCTATCTTCAAGTTCTAAGTGTTCTTCATATATTCTACAAGTTCTAGTTACATAAAATCAAGAATACTTTCAAGTTTGCTAGCTCACTTCCAATCTTGTAAGGTGATCATCCAACCTCAAGAAATCTTTGTTTCTTATAGTAGGTTATCATTCTAATACAAGGTAATAATCATATTCAAACTTTGGTTCAATTTCTATAACTATAACAATCTTATTTCAAGTGATGATCTTACTTGAACTTGTTTTCGTGTCATGATTCTGTTTCAAGAACTTCGAGCCATCCAAGGATCCGTTGAAGCTAGATCCATTTTTCACTTTTCTAGTAGGTTTATCCAAGGAACTTAAGGTAGTAATTATGTTCATAACATCATTCAATACATACATATAAAGCTATCTTATTCGAAGGTTTAAACTTGTAATCACTAGAACATAGTTTAGTTAATTCTAAACTTGTTCGCAAACAAAAGTTAATCCTTCTAACTTGACTTTTAAAATCAACTAAACACATGTTCTATATCTATATGATATGCTAACTTAATGATTTAAAACCTGGAGACACGAAAAACACCGTAAAACCGGATTTACGCCGTCGTAGTAACACCGCGGGCTGTTTTGGGTTAGTTAATTAAAAACTATGATAAACTTTGATTTAAAAGTTGTTATTCTGAGAAAATGATTTTTATTATGAACATGAAACTATATCCAAAAATTATGGTTAAACTCAAAGTGGAAGTATGTTTTCTAAAATGGTCATCTAGACGTCGTTCTTTCGACTGAAATGACTACCTTTACAAAAACGACTTGTAACTTATTTTTCCGACTATAAACCTATACTTTTTCTGTTTAGATTTATAAAATAGAGTTCAATATGAAACCATAGCAATTTGATTCACTCAAAACGGATTTAAAATGAAGAAGTTATGGGTAAAACAAGAATGGATAATTTTTCTCATTTTAGCTACGTGAAAATTTGTAACAAATCTATTCCAACCATAACTTAATCAACTTGTATTGTATATTATGTAATCTTGAGATACCATATACACGTATACAATGTTTTGACCTATCATGTCGACACATCTATATATATTTCGGAACAACCATAGACACTCTATATGTGAATGTTGGAGTTAGCTATACAGGGTTGAGGTTGATTCCAAAATATATATAGTTTGAGTTGTGATCAATACTGAGATACGTATACACTGGGTCGTGGATTGATTCAAGATAATATTTATCGATTTATTTCTGTACATCTAACTGTGGACAACTAGTTGTAGGGTACTAACGAGGACAGCTGACTTAATAAACTTAAAACATCAAAATATATTAAAAGTGTTGTAAATATATTTTGAACATACTTTGATATATATGTATATATTGTTATAGGTTCGTGAATCAACCAGTGGCCAAGTCTTACTTCCCGACGAAGTAAAAATCTGTGAAAGTGAGTTATAGTCCCACTTTTAAAATCTAATATTTTTGGGATGAGAATACATGCAGGTTTTATAAATGATTTACAAAATAGACACAAGTACGTGAAACTACATTCTATGGTTGAATTATCGAAATCGAATATGCCCCTTTTTATTAAGTCTGGTAATCTAAGAATTAGGGAACAGACACCCTAATTGACGCGAATCCTAAAGATAGATCTATTGGGCCTAACAAACCCCATCCAAAGTACCGGATGCTTTAGTACTTCGAAATTTATATCATATCCGAAGGGTGTCCCGGAATGATGGGGATATTCTTATATATGCATCTTGTTATTGTCGGTTACCAGGTGTTCACCATATGAATGATTTTTATCTCTATGTATGGGATGTTTATTGAAATATGAAATCTTGTGGTCTATTGTTACGATTTGATATATATAGGTTAAACCTATAACTCACCAACATTTTTGTTGACGTTTAAAGCATGTTTATTCTCAGGTGAATATTAAGAGCTTCCGCTGTTGCATACTAAAATAAGGACAAGATTTGGAGTCCATGTTTGTATGATATTGTGTAAAAACTGCATTCAAGAAACTGATTTCGATGTAACATATCTGTATTGTAAACCATTATGTAATGGTCGTGTGTAAACAGGATATTTTAGATTATCATTATTTGATAATCTACGTAAAGCTTTTTAAACCTTTATTTATGAAATAAAGGTTATGGTTTGTTTTAAAAATGAATGCAGTCTTTGAAAAACGTCTCATATAGAGGTCAAAACCTCGCAACGAAATCAATTAATATGGAACGTTTTTAATCAATAAGAACGGGACATTTCAGTTGGTATCAGAGCGTTGGTCTTAGAGAACCAGAAAATTTACATTAGTGTGTCTTATCGAGTTTGTTAGGATGCATTAGTGAGTCTGGACTTCGACCGTGTTTTCTTTAAAAATGATTGCTTAACATTTTTGTTGGAAACTATATATTTTTAACATATGAATATTATGTGATATATTAATCTCTTAACGTGTTTGATATTATGTGATAGATGTCTACCTCTAGAACAAGTCCCATTGACTCACCTAATAATAATGAAGAGTCAAATGTAAATTGGAATGATTTGTGGACTGATTCACAAGTTCCCGAAGAGGAACCGGAAGAAGAGTCGGAACCGGAAGAAGAATCGGAACCGGAAGAAGAATCGGAACCGGATGAAGAAATAGAACCGGTGGGAGAAATAATAAAACGGTTAAGTAAAATAAAATCCTCAACCAACCGACCAAAGTTAATTATGGTCAATGGTGTTTCCGCCAAGGAAGCAAAATATTGGGAGGATTACCAATTCTCCGATGAATCGGATTCCGACGAGAATTCCGATGATGTTATAGAAATTACCCCAACTGAATTTAAAAAGGCAAAAGAAAATAATAAGGGAAAGGGCATAAAAATAGAGAAATCTAATTCCAACCCCGATGAACTTTATATGTATCGTCAACCCCCGAAGTCCTTAAGTTGTAACAATGACCCGGGAACCTCTAAACCACCAGGTTTTTCTAAACCAATGTGGACAACGACGGCTCGTATTAGGGGAACATCATATATCCCTAGAAACTTGGCAAAACGAACCAAAACCGAAGAAGAAGAAACGAGCGAGTCGGAATAAGATAGTTGTATTCGTGTGGTGTGATATGTGTAATATAGTGTTCTTATGCTTTATGATATATGTAAAAATTGCTTGTATTAATAAGTATTTTTTTTATGAATCTAACTCTTGTCTATTTTACAGTTTAAAAACACAAAATGGATAGACAACCCAATATTTTAAGAGACCTACCCGGAGACATGATTGATGAAATCTTGTCTAGAGTCGGCCAGAATTCTTCGGCACAACTATTTAAGGCGAGATCAGTTTGTAAGACATTCGAAGAACGTTCCAAGAATGTCTTGGTTTATAAGAGACTTTCGTTTGAAAGATGGGGGATATCACATTGGGAAACCCATAAGTTACGATGTGTTTACTTTGACGCATATATTGCGGGGAACCCAAATGCTATTTTACGCAACGGGTTAAGAAATTATTTTGACTCAATATATCCGAATATTGGACTTCGTGATTTAGAAAAAGCGGCTAACATGCAACATAAAGAAGCATGTTATGCTTACGGATTAGTAATGTTCGCTTCTCACCAAAGTGAGAACAAGAACATCGGGCTACAACTATTAAACAAAACGTTTCCACAAGTGACGAAGTCGGTAATTGGGATAAGAAATGAGGTTTTTAGATTGTTACGGGACTGTTGGACATTACGTAACCCTCGTCCCTTTGATGACGTTACAACACGCTGTCTTATCAATGGCCATAACGGTTATGTTGCACAAGACCAAGGATGGGAAGTAGTCCTAGTAAAACCAGAATGCATGACTTGTTTCTGGACGTATGAATTACGTGTCTTTATTGCCTTTGCTGAACGACTTGTGTACTAGCTAGAATTGTCTTCACAACTATCTTGTATCAAAGTTATTGTGTGCTATATTTCATGCTTTATGTAAAATAAGCGGTATTGTAAGTTTGTAAAATATTGTATAAAAGTTTGAACGCGAAATATTATTATAATCAGTTTTTCATATAGAATTGTAGTAGTTGAATTGTATATTAGCTACTAAGTATGAACTTAACGGGTAGGTACTACCCGAATTTAAACTTATAAAACGCTAATATGAAGAAAAAGCTTTTATAAATGAGTTCATATTATGCTACGAAATACTAGTAACTACTCTTAATATTCTGTATGATTAACTTGTTCCATTTAACTATTTTGAAGGAAATGGCACCGACTACTCGACACACCGTGAATATGAATGAAGAGGAATTCCGTACTTTTCTAGCTTCAAACATAGCCGCAGTACAGGCTGCGCTACATACCAACAATAACCTTGGATCTAGCAGTACAGGAAATCGTGTAGGATGCACCTACAAAGAATTCACTGCCTGCAAACCTTTGGAATTTGATGGAACCGAAGGACCGATCGGATTGAAACGGTGGACCGAGAAGGTTGAATCGGTGTTTGCCATAAGTAAGTGTACTGAAGAGGACAAAGTGAAGTACGCTACGCATACCTTCACAGGTTCTGCGTTAACATGGTGGAATACCTATCTAGAGCAAGTGGGACAAGATGATGCGTACGCACTACCGTGGTCAGCATTCAAGCACTTGATGAACGAGAAGTACCGTCCCAGAACCGAGGTTAATAAGCTCAAGACAGAACTTAGAGGGTTACGAACCCAAGGATTTGATATTACCACGTACGAAAGACGATTCACAGAATTGTGCCTATTGTGTCCGGGAGCATTCGAAGATGAGGAAGAGAAGATCGACGCGTTTGTGAAAGGATTACCGGAAAGAATCCAAGAAGATATAAGTTCACACGAGCCCGCCTCCATACAACAGGCATGTAGAATGGCTCACAAACTAGTGAACCAGATTGAAGAAAGAATTAAAGAACAGACTGCTGAAGAGGCCAATGTGAAGCAAGTCAAAAGAAAGTGGGAGGAAAACGGTGATAAGAATCACCAATACAACAACAACAGCAATTACAACAATAATCGCAACAATTATCCCAACAATCGCAACATCAATCGCAACTACAACAAACGGCCCAACAACAACAACAACAACAACAACAGCAACTACAACAATCATCCCAACAACAATAATAACCGCAACAACAACAACAATCAGAAGCAGCTATGCCAAAGGTGTGAAAAGAATCACTCGGGGTTCTGCACCAAATTTTGCAACAAGTGTAAAAGAAATGGTCATAGCGCGGCGAAGTGTGAGGTCTACGGACCAGGGGTTAATAGAACGAAAGGAACAAATGGTGTCGGAACGAGTAATGGCAGAGCAAGTAGTGTCGGAGCAAGTTATGCCAATGTAGTTTGTTATAAATGTGGAAAACCAGGCCACATTATTAGAAATTGCCCGAACCAGGAGAACACGAATGGACAAGGCCGTGGAAGAGTTTTCAATATTAATGCGGTAGAGGCACAGGAAGACCCGGAGCTTGTTACGGGTACGTTTCTTATTGACAATAAATCTGCTTACGTTTTATTTGATTCGGGTGCGGATAGAAGCTATATGAGTAGAGATTTTTGTGCTAAATTAAGTTGTCCATTGACGCCTTTGGATAGTAAATTTTTACTCGAATTAGCAAATGGTAAATTAATTTCAGCAGATAATATATGTCGGAATCGAGAAATTAAACTGGTTAGCGAAACATTTAAGATTGATTTGATACCAGTAGAGTTAGGGAGTTTTGATGTGATAATCGGTATGGACTGGTTGAAAGAAGTGAAAGCGGAGATCGTTTGTTACAAAAATGCAATTCGCATTATACGAGAAAAAGGAAAACCCTTAATGGTGTACGGAGAAAAGGGCAACACGAAGCTACATCTTATTAGTAATTTGAAGGCACAAAAACTAATAAGAAAAGGTTGCTATGCTGTTCTAGCACACGTCGAGAAAGTACAAACTGAAGAAAAGAGCATCAATGATGTTCCCATTGCAAAAGAATTTCCCGATGTATTTCCGAAAGAATTACCGGGATTACCCCCACATCGATCCGTTGAATTTCAAATAGATCTTGTACCAGGAGCTGCACCAATAGCTCGTGCTCCTTACAGACTCGCACCCAGCGAGATGAAAGAACTGCAAAGCCAATTACAAGAACTTTTAGAGCGTGGTTTCATTCGACCAAGCACATCACCGTGGGGAGCTCCTGTTTTGTTTGTCAAGAAGAAAGATGGTACATTCAGGTTATGTATCGACTACCGAGAGTTGAACAAACTTACCATCAAGAACCGCTACCCACTACCGAGAATCGACGACTTATTTGATCAACTACAAGGCTCGTCTGTTTATTCAAAGATTGACTTACGTTCCGGGTATCATCAAATGCGGGTGAAAGAAGATGATATTCCAAAGACTGCTTTCAGAACACGTTACGGTCATTACGAGTTTATGGTCATGCCGTTTGGTTTAACTAATGCACCAGCTGTGTTCATGGACCTTATGAACCGAGTGTGTGGACCATACCTTGACAAGTTTGTCATTGTTTTTATTGATGACATACTTATTTACTCAAAGAATGACCAAGAACATGGTGAACATTTGAGAAAGGTGTTAGAAGTATTGAGGAAGGAAGAATTGTACGCTAAGTTTTCAAAGTGTGCATTTTGGTTGGAAGAAGTTCAATTCCTCGGTCACATAGTGAACAAAGAAGGTATTAAGGTGGATCCGGCAAAGATAGAAACTGTTGAAAAGTGGGAAACCCCGAAAACTCCGAAACACATACGCCAGTTTTTAGGACTAGCTGGTTACTACAGAAGGTTCATCCAAGACTTTTCCAGAATAGCAAAACCCTTGACTGCATTAACGCATAAAGGGAAGAAATTTGAATGGAATGATGAACAAGAGAAAGCGTTTCAGTTATTGAAGAAAAAGCTAACTACGGCACCTATATTGTCATTGCCTGAAGGGAATGATGATTTTATGATTTATTGTGATGCATCAAAGCAAGGTCTCGGTTGTGTATTAATGCAACGAACGAAGGTGATTGCTTATGCGTCTAGACAATTGAAGATTCACGAACAAAATTATACGACGCATGATTTGGAATTAGGCGCGGTTGTTTTTGCATTAAAGACTTGGAGGCACTACTTATATGGGGTCAAAAGTATTATATATACCGACCACAAAAGTCTTCAACACATATTTAATCAGAAACAACTGAATATGAGGCAGCGTAGGTGGATTGAATTATTGAATGATTACGACTTTGAGATTCGTTACCACCCGGGGAAGGCAAATGTGGTAGCCGATGCCTTGAGCAGGAAGGACAGAGAACCCATTCGAGTAAAATCTATGAATATAATGATTCATAATAACATTACTACTCAAATAAAGGAGGCGCAACAAGGAGTTTTAAAAGAGGGAAATTTAAAGGATGAAATACCCAAAGGATCGGAGAAGCATCTTAATATTCGGGAAGACGGAACCCGGTATAGGGCTGAAAGGATTTGGGTACCAAAATTTGGAGATATGAGAGAAATGGTACTTAGAGAAGCTCATAAAACCAGATACTCAATACATCCTGGAACGGGGAAGATGTACAAGGATCTCAAGAAACATTTTTGGTGGCCGGGTATGAAAGCCGATGTTGCTAAATACGTAGGAGAATGTTTGACGTGTTCTAAGGTCAAAGCTGAGCATCAGAAACCATCAGGTCTACTTCAACAACCCGAAATCCCGGAATGGAAATGGGAAAACATTACCATGGATTTCATCACTAAATTGCCAAGGACTGCAAGTGGTTTTGATACTATTTGGGTAATAGTTGATCGTCTCACCAAATCAGCACACTTCCTACCAATAAGAGAAGATGACAAGATGGAGAAGTTAGCACGACTGTATTTGAAGGAAGTCATCTCCAGACATGGAATACCAATCTCTATTATCTCTGATAGGGATGGCAGATTTATTTCAAGATTCTGGCAGACATTACAGCAAGCATTAGGAACTCGTCTAGACATGAGTACTGCCTATCATCCACAAACTGATGGGCAGAGCGAAAGGACGATACAAACGCTTGAAGACATGCTACGAGCATGTGTTATTGATTTCGGAAACAGTTGGGATCGACATCTACCGTTAGCAGAATTTTCCTACAACAACAGCTACCATTCAAGCATTGAGATGGCGCCGTTTGAAGCACTTTATGGTAGAAAGTGCAGGTCTCCGATTTGTTGGAGTGAAGTGGGGGATAGACAGATTACGGGTCCGGAGATTATACAAGAAACTACCGAGAAGATCATCCAAATTCAACAACGGTTGAAAACCGCCCAAAGTCGACAAAAGAGCTACGCTGACATTAAAAGAAAAGATATAGAATTTGAAATTGGAGAGATGGTCATGCTTAAAGTTGCACCTTGGAAAGGCGTTGTTCGATTTGGTAAACGAGGGAAATTAAATCCAAGGTATATTGGACCATTCAAGATTATTGATCGTGTCGGACCAGTAGCTTACCGACTAGAGTTACCTCAACAACTCGCGGCTGTACATAACACTTTCCACGTCTCGAATTTAAAGAAATGTTTTGCTAAAGAAGATCTCACTATTCCGTTAGATGAAATCCAAATCAACGAAAAACTTCAATTCATCGAAGAACCCGTCGAAATAATGGATTGTGAGGTTAAAAGACTTAAGCAAAACAAGATACCAATTGTTAAGGTTCGATGGAATGCTCGTAGAGGACCCGAGTTCACCTGGGAGCGTGAAGATCAGATGAATAAGAAATACCCGCATCTATTTCCAGAAGATTCGTCAACACCTTCAACAGCTTAAAATTTCGGGACGAAATTTATTTAACGGGTAGGTACTGTAGTGACCCGAACTTTTCCATGTTTATATATATTAATTGAGATTGATATTTACATGATTAAATGTTTCCAACATGTTAAGCAATCAAACTTGTTAAGACTTGATTAATTGAAATATGTTTCATATAGACAATTGACCACCCAAGTTGATCGGTGATTCACGAACGTTAAAACTTTTAAAAACTATACGATGACATATATATGGTTATATATATAGTTAACATGTTTTTATTATATGTATGTATCTCATTAGGTATTTTAACAATGAGTTATATACATAAAAATGAGACTATTAATTTAAGAAACTCGAAAACGATATATATAACGATTATCGTTATAACAACGTCTTACTAGGTACATATGAATCATATTAAGATATTGATACACTTGGTTAATTATGTTAAATGATAAGTAAATATATTATTAAGTGTATTAACAATGAAATACATATGTAAAAATAAGACTACTAACTTAATGATTTCGAAACGAGACATATATGTAACGATTATCGTTGTAACGACATTTAACTGTATATACATCATACTAAGATATATTATATATCATAATATCATGATAATATAATAATTTAACATCTCATTTGTTATAATAAACAATGGGTTAACAACATTCAACAAGATCGTTAACCTAAAGGTTTCAAAACAACATTTACCTGTAACGACTAACGATGACTTAACGACTCAGTTAAAATGTATATACATGTAGTGTTTTAATATGTATTCATACACTTTTGAAAGACTTCAAGACACTTATCAAAATACTTCTACTTAACAAAAATGCTTACAATTACATCCTCGTTCAGTTTCATCAACAATTCTACTCGTATGCACCCGTATTCGTACTCGTACAATACACAGCTTTTAGATGTATGTACTATTGGTATATACACTCCAATGATCAGCTCTTAGCAGCCCATGTGAGTCACCTAACACATGTGGGAACCATCATTTGGCAACTAGCATGAAATATCTCATAAAATTACAAAAATATGAGTAATCATTCATGACTTATTTACATGAAAACAAAATTACATATCCTTTATATCTAATCCATACACCAACGACTAAAAACACCTACAAACACTTTCATTCTTCAATTTTCTTCATCTAATTGATCTCTCTCAAGTTCTATCTTCAAGTTCTAAGTGTTCTTCATATATTCTACAAGTTCTAGTTACATAAAATCAAGAATACTTTCAAGTTTGCTAGCTCACTTCCAATCTTGTAAGGTGATCATCCAACCTCAAGAAATCTTTGTTTCTTACAGTAGGTTATCATTCTAATACAAGGTAATAATCATATTCAAACTTTGGTTCAATTTCTATAACTATAACAATCTTATTTCAAGTGATGATCTTACTTGAACTTGTTTTCGTGTCATGATTCTGTTTCAAGAACTTCGAGCCATCCAAGGATCCGTTGAAGCTAGATCCATTTTTCACTTTTCCAGTAGGTTTATCCAAGGAACTTAAGGTAGTAATTATGTTCATAACATCATTCAATTCATACATATAAAGCTATCTTATTCGAAGGTTTAAACTTGTAATCACTAGAACATAGTTTAGTTAATTCTAAACTTGTTCGCAAACAAAAGTTAATCCTTCTAACTTGACTTTTAAAATCAACTAAACACATGTTCTATATCTATATGATATGCTAACTTAATGATTTAAAACCTGGAGACACGAAAAACACCGTAAAACCGGATTTACGCCGTCGTAGTAACACCGCGGGCTGTTTTGGGTTAGTTAATTAAAAACTATGATAAACTTTGATTTAAAAGTTGTTATTCTGAGAAAATGATTTTTATTATGAACATGAAACTATATCCAAAAATTATGGTTAAACTCAAAGTGGAAGTATGTTTTCTAAAATGGTCATCTAGACGTCGTTCTTTCGACTGAAATGACTACCTTTACAAAAACGACTTGTAACTTATTTTTCCGACTATAAACCTATACTTTTTCTGTTTAGATTTATAAAATAGAGTTCAATATGAAACCATATCAATTTGATTCACTCAAAACGGATTTAAAATGAAGAAGTTATGGGTAAAACAAGAATGGATAATTTTTCTCATTTTAGCTACGTGAAAATTTGTAACAAATCTATTCCAACCATAACTTAATCAACTTGTATTGTATATTATGTAATCTTGAGATACCATAGACACGTATACAATGTTTCGACCTATCATGTCGACACATCTATATATATTTCGGAACAACCATAGACACTCTATATGTGAATGTTGGAGTTAGCTATACAGGGTTGAGGTTGATTCCAAAATATATATAGTTTGAGTTGTGATCAATACTGAGATACGTATACACTGGGTCGTGGATTGATTCAAGATAATATTTATCGATTTATTTCTGTACATCTAACTGTGGACAACTAGTTGTAGGGTACTAACGAGGACAGCTGACTTAATAAACTTAAAACATCAAAATATATTAAAAGTGTTGTAAATATATTTTGAACATACTTTGATATATATGTATATATTGTTATAGGTTCGTGAATCAACCAGTGGCCAAGTCTTACTTCCCGACGAAGTAAAAATCTGTGAAAGTGAGTTATAGTCCCACTTTTAAAATCTAATATTTTTGGGATGAGAATACATGCAGGTTTTATAAATGATTTACAAAATAGACACAAGTACGTGAAACTACATTCTATGGTTGAATTATCGAAATCGAATATGCCCCTTTTTATTAAGTCTGGTAATCTAAGAATTAGGGAACAGACACCCTAATTGACGCGAATCCTAAAGATAGATCTATTGGGCCTAACAAACCCCATCCAAAGTACCGGATGCTTTAGTACTTCGAAATTTATATCATATCCGAAGGGTGTCCCGGAATGATGGGGATATTCTTATATATGCATCTTGTTATTGTCGGTTACCAGGTGTTCACCATATGAATGATTTTTATCTCTATGTATGGGATGTTTATTGAAATATGAAATCTTGTGGTCTATTGTTACGATTTGATATATATAGGTTAAACCTATAACTCACCAACATTTTTGTTGACGTTTAAAGCATGTTTATTCTCAGGTGAATATTAAGAGCTTCCGCTGTTGCATACTAAAATAAGGACAAGATTTGGAGTCCATGTTTGTATGATATTGTGTAAAAACTGCATTCAAGAAACTGATTTCGATGTAACATATCTGTATTGTAAACCATTATGTAATGGTCGTGTGTAAACAGGATATTTTAGATTATCATTATTTGATAATCTACGTAAAGCTTTTTAAACCTTTATTTATGAAATAAAGGTTATGGTTTGTTTTAAAAATGAATGCAGTCTTTGAAAAACGTCTCATATAGAGGTCAAAACCTCGCAACGAAATCAATTAATATGGAACGTTTTTAATCAATAAGAACGGGACATTTCAATTGCCATGTAATAGAGTTGTTTCCGAGTGATCGAGTGTATCTGCAGCTTACAGAGCAAGCTTGATCAGTTTCAAGCGCGAAGAGGCGTTTGAATTTATCCTTCAAACGAAAGTTCTCAAGCCAAATATCATGCCAAAAAAGAGTGACGTGCCCATTATTAATTAATCTGCAAAAGAGTTAGAGAAATCTATCTCAAGCGAGTCGATGACCTTTCCTACTTTTAGGATCTCGAACCAAGTAGAACCGTAGCCCTTGTACCTATCAATGTTAGTATCACAAAGACCACCATCTCTAACATAAATACTCGAAATCACACGAACCCAAAGGGAGTTATTTTCGTTTTTAAAGCGCCACCACCATTTTCTAAGTAGGGCAAGATTTTTTGAAAACAAGGATCCAATATTTAAACCACCCAAATTATAAGTAAGAAGGGATTCCGACCATTTAATCCAACTAAGTTTTTTACCCGAACCCGAGCCGCCCCAAAAGAAGTTACATCTAAGTGATTCAAGCATTTTGATAAGAGATGATGGTACACGATAAAGTGAAAAATAGTAATTTGAGAGACTAGAGAGAACGAATTTTACCAAAGTGAGACGGCCACCAAAAGAGAGTGATTTAGCTTTCCAATCCGATAGTCTTTTGTTGAATTTATCCACGACCAGTTGCCATAGAGTAAGTTTGTTCATTTTGACGCCAATAGGAAGACCAAGATAAGTGAAAGGAAATTCACCCACTTTGCACCCTATTTTTCTCGCCATGTTGTCAAGATCCAAATTTGATACACCGATACTGAAAATGTTGCTTTTACTAAAGTTAACTTTTAGACCCGAGAGATCTTCAAAGAATTTGAGAATTTTCATTATGTTTATGATATTTTGGCGACTCCATTCACCAAATAAAATTGTGTCGTCGGCATATTGAAGATGTGAAATCATGACTTTGTAAAGACCCACTTCAATACCTTTAAGGTGCCCTTTTAGGATTGCTTGCTTTGAGAGTAAACCGAGGCCTTTTGCCGCGATAATGAAGAGAAAAGGTGATAATGGGTCGCCTTGTCTTACACCACGTTCCGGTATAAATTCACGGGTTGGTGAGCCGTTAACTAAAATCGAAATTGTGGCCGAGCTAAGACAAGCGTAGATGCATTTGATCCATCGTGAACCGAAACCTAGGTTCTTCATTGTATCCACGAGAAATTCCCATTTTAGGCAATCAAAGGCTTTTTCAAAATCGACTTTAAAAACGAAACCTTTACGCTTTTGTCTTCTAAGTTTGTCAATGGTTTCATTTGCAATTAGAACGCTATCTAGGATGTATCTACCTTTTAGGAAACCACTTTGTTCAATACTCACGATTTTGTGGATGAATTTTTCAAGACGCTTGGATAGGATTTTTGAGACAATTTTGTAGTAGCAACCGATAAGACTTATGGGCTGGTAATCACAGGGAGAAAGCGGGTTAGTTTTTTTTTTAGGAATGAGAGTTGTGAAAGAAGCATTGCACCCTTTTGAAAATTCCATATTAGCCCAAAACCAATTAAGTGCATTTATGACCTAGGGTTTGATTAGCCACCAAAATTTTTTGAAAAATTTCATATTAAATTCATCGGGGAACAATGCTTTAGAACTTCCACAATCTTGAATTGCGGCCCAAATCTCACTTTCAGAAAAGACAGCTTCAAGCAAATCGTTATCAGGAGGCGAGATGGTATTCGGAGTAAGGTTAAAAGAACACTTTTGATCATTTTTTCTTTAAATATGCTCGAGTAGTAATCAAAGAATTCCTCCTTGATCGCATTTGGATCTTCTGACCAACATCCATTAATCGTGACACCACGAATGTTGTTTTTGTTATTTCTTCTTTTTACAAAATTGCGGAAGAATTTCGTGTTTTCGTCGCCCTCGAGAGACCATTTGATACACGATTTTTGTTTGAGCATATTATTTTTAATCTTGTCTTTTTTGAGCCAATACTTTCTCTCGAGAAGTCAAGATTCCCTTTCGGTTTGGGTGAGAACACGGTGTTGGGCAAGTTGTTCCCAATTTTCAGCCGCTAAATGATGATTATTTATCTCCTTATCGATGTTACCAAGAGCGGATTTTCTCCAAAGATTGAGTTTTTTTTGACATTTTTTAATTTGTTACGAAGAATGCAATCACCACGGTTACCGTGGATGGGTTCGTTCCACGCATTGATGATGATGTTTTTGGCATCGGGGGATTCAAACCAAGTGTTGAATATTTTGATAGTTTAGGTCCAAAATCAATGACACGATCCCTCAAAATGATGGGACAATGGTTCGAAGTGTGACGATCAAGGGTATTTGCAGCGAGTGTTGGCCATAGATTAGAAAATTTCTCAGATATTAAAAATCTATCCAACTTACTAAATTTCACCCCGTCATCACTTATACGAGTGAATTTTTTGCCCCCGATAGGAAGATCTATGAGGCAACATTTGTTGATAAAGTCATTAAACATATCGGCCCAATGCTTGTTGAAAGCACAGTTAAGACGCTCATCGATGTTCCTAACTTCATTGAAATCCCCGCAAAAGAGCCATGGCATGTCTTTATAATTGATTAAAAGTTCAAGATCATGCCATAGCCTCTTTTTTATGGTATTATGTGTACCATATACGTTGACAATAGCAATTTCTTCCAGGATGGATTTCCAAAGACCTTTGATTGCTAGGTGAAATTCACCTTCAATGGCTTGATTAACCGCGAATGTGTCCGGGTCCCAAATTAAAATCATACCACCCGAGAAACCTACTGCAAGTTTCTGAATATACTTGAAGTTAGGAGAACCCCAAAAATATTCAATTTCAAGATCAGATAGTTCACCACACTTTGATTCTTGTATTGCAAGAATCTGAGGTTTTTCAGCCCGACAGAGACGCTGTAGCCAATTTTTCTTTTCAACCTGTCCAATACCACGAATATTTAATGACATAACATTCATTAAAAAAAAGATGAAAGTGTACCGAAATAGGAAACGATCAACATTGTTGACCGATACTCCATCGAATGCCAATTTCTTCTCCTAGTTCACGATGATTGACACTGTCTGAGGAGATTGAAGATGCTCCTCTTTTCTGTTTGGCAATAGAAGATAAGGGGATTGAACCATTTTTTTTTTCTTTTTTTGAGGTGCCACTGTTTTCGGGGATAGATTTCTGTTTCGAAGAATGGCTGTAACTAGAACCTTTTTGGTTTTTTAAGTTTATGTGTATTTCTAGCCAGGTTTTTGATAAACAGAAACTTCGAAGTACCTTTGTTCCATTTGCCATAAACATCAGTCGATTTGTGTTGTAGGTCTTTATCTTTTGAGTTTATCGATTTGGTGGGAGGAGCAGGATTTCTTGCTACTCTTTTGAATGATCTTATTTCATCGTTTCTAATCATATGTTCACCTAGGTTTAGAGGCATCTTGTTGATGGAATCAAAAGCTTTGTCGTGTTCTGTAAAAGCCGCATTTGTTGCTGGCGATGGTGAATTGGTGTTCGGAGTGTTAAATAATTCGGGATCAATAATTGGTAAGAAAACATTAGGTGAGATTGGGTCGGAGGTAGAAGATGAATCACTTACATTAATGAATGGATTCGATTTGGGGGTATCAGATTTTGGGGATGACGAAGGGTTATTGGTTGGTTGTGATGGGCGAAGAGTTGTTACATGCGAGGGATTGATAATTGGTTGAGTTGGGCTAATATCGATTACTGGGCTTGGATTGTTAGACATGGGTTGATGGGTTGATGGACTAGTATCAATAGTGTTGGTGGGCTTCAGTGGGGTTAAAGTCTTTTGATAGAGATTAGGGCATGGGTTGTTTGTGGGGGTGGGAATTGGACTTTGTGTAATTGGGATGAGGTTATGAACATTCGAGGGTCCACAATCATTGGTTTTGGGTTTATAGATTTTAGGTTCTGGATTATTCATCTTGTTGGGCTTAAGTAAATCAGTGGGTGATGGTGTAGTTATGGTTGGGTTATTTTTAGATATGTAGCGTAGGGTTGATGGGCTTGGGTTACTAGGCTTATTTATGTACGTTTAGGTGTAATATGTGTCTGGGATGTCGGTTTAATGGGTCGATTGTTAGAGTTTTTGTTTCGAGTATCAGTGACAAGTTTAGGCCTGGTTGTGGTTGCGGGTTTGAGAATAGTGTTTGGTTTGGGTATTGGACCTGGGTACATTCTTGTAACTATGACTGTTAGCTTCCTCATCATTAAACGTATTGGGAACAGGAGAGTAATTAGTGCTATCCGAAAAAGTTGATTGGTTCCGGGGAACGATGAGTTAGCCGTTCCCACATGACTGACGGAATTCATTTGCTTGGTGGAGTTCATCTGTTGTGAGCGTTCGCCGGCCGGCATGCTGGAATTGTTACCAGAATATTGTGCATTATCAGAAAAATTTTCAGGATCGTTTTCCATGAACATTTCTTCATCATCAGTTACGCTAAAAGAAATTTCACTATTGGAATCGCCTTCATGAGAGGAAAAATCTTCATCATCGCTTGAAGATTCCAAGTTTAGATCGAGTTCAACAATATCACTAGCACTTTCACTAACATGCACATAAACAAAATAAGGTCCCACGACAAGTTTAACATAACCACTGACAAGCATTGGATCCCAAATTTTTGTTAGTACTTTACCAACCACTAGATTATGACTTGTTTCAAGATCACAATTCATTGTATCGAGGGGCTCACTCCACCATAAAATTGGTTTAAGATCCGCCATTAGATTACAATTTAATGCAAGATTATATAATTAGGATTTCTTCTCTAAATGTAATAAATCTTTTGTCAAAAACGATCTTCAAATGAAGTGTGATTAGAGGGTGCGCATAATGCACAATTCACCTGGTATCAGGTCTCAAACTCGGGGGGCTTGATTACCCGAGGTTTTACCTTCTATTGGACAGTCAATATGCTCGTTCGTAAGAGAGTTTTTTCTCGCTTACAAAAAAAACAAAAAAAAAAAAAAACAAAAAAAAAAAAAAACGATCCTCAAATATAATAATATAAGCAATCGTTTATGTATAATATATTACAGATAACTTGTTTAAATACGTGGAGTTTAAAATTTTAAAACACGAGAGAGAAAAAAAAATAAAAAATAATGCTGTAATAATATTCATTACCATTTGCCAAATCCATCCGTGTAAACCAAGTGATTAAGAAGAAGATGAAATGGTTTCTAACCGGTGCCAAGGTTGCAAAATTCGTTATTCGGAGATTAATCGATCCGGACTTTAGAAGGATTAATTGATAATTCGGGGATTAATCGGATTGCACTTTATACAGTTAAATATTAAATTTTAAAAATTATATGTGTAAACATAAGAAAAAAAACCATAAATATAAAAATAAACTTTAACATAATTTTCTAAAATTATTCATTTTGCTCAAAAACTATAAAGTTATAGTTAAATTCATGTTAAAATGTTAACGATTTTTTACTTTGGCCGACTTTGATTACCAAATTCGATTTTGACCCATCAATTGACGTTGATCGTTTAATTAAACGAATTTTTGAAAATCGGAATGGATTGTTATTAAAAATGATTAATCGAGAATTAATCAGCGAGTAATCGGATTTTTTACAACACTAACTGGAGCTGGAGCTGACTACGAGGATGGTCGTTTCAAGTGTGGGTAAACCTTGGAGATCCAAATTTGGTAGAACAAATGGGCCAATATAAATATATGGGCTCAAAAATTATTGATTTACACCTGAGTTTCCATTCATGTGTACAGTTTGTAAATTTGATAGAATTTAATGAGAAATGGACTCATATTGTTTTAGTATAATTAGGCTTATTATGGGATATTGGGCATCGCCATTGTCTATCACATTCATTCACTAATATCTATTATATTAACTACATTGACCTCACTTCAAAAGTTCAAATATTATTTTATTATTATTATTATTATTATTATTATTATTATTATTATTATTATTATTATTATTATTATTATTATTATTATTATTGATTTAAAGAGTTTGAGTGATAGTTTGAAGTATAAAATGTATGAAAATAGGTAATAACACACACACACACACACACACACACATATTGTAATTAAAAAAAATAATATGAAAACTAACCGTTGAAAACGGCTAGTTTTTCAAAAATGTTCCTACACCAACGTCCTTCAAAATGTCATTGTATAACATAGTTTAGCACACCGCGCCACCAACAGTGGCCCAACGGCTAACCGATAAGAGTGGCATAAAGGAGTAAACAAGAGTGATCTGCAGAACCTTCAATCTACCGTCGGTCCTACCACCGCCCTTCTCCCCTTTGTTTGCTCCATACCGTTCACAACTTAGGGTTTCCTACGATTCCGTCACAGTCGCCTCAGGGTTTTCCGTAACTCCGTAACCGTCTATTCACACATGTTATTGTAATTGTAAGTTATATATAAGATTTGTAACCATGAATAGTGTTACGATCTCACATCGCTCAATTATGGGATTGGTTGATGGCTTATAAGTCAAGGTGTCCCTTCCTCCTTCAAGCTAGCTTTCGGGAGTGAGTTCTACACTTGGGCTTATGGCTAGTCCGAGCTCACCTCCTGTTCGTCCTAGGATGAGATTCCGGGTCTTCTCCGGTTCGCCCCAGGAACACCATGACAATTTGTATTAGAGTTGGCCTCATCTTTGGGACCCGACACCTCGGAGTGGTGGCCTATGGAGTAGTGGCTTGGACCGAAGAGAGGGTGCCAACCGTGACCAACTTAGCGGTGACCAACGAGGCCTCGGAGTGGTAGCCTATGGAGTGGTGGCTTGGACTTGAAGAAATGGTGCCAACCGTGACCAACATAGCCGTGACCAATGAGGACGTTGGCTCTTTAAGGGTGGGGTATTGTTACGATCCCACATCGCCCAAGTATGAGATTGGGTGATGACTTACAAGTCAAGGTGTCCCTTCCTCCTTCAAGTTGGCTTTTGAGAGTGAATTCTACACTTGGGCTTATGACTAGTCCGAGCTCACCTCGGTTCGTCCCAGGGTGAGAATCCGGGTCTTCCCCGATTCGTCCCAGGAAGACCATGACAAATAGTAGACGAAAAAAGAAACTCGCTGCTCTCGCATGCATAATCTCATCTCTTTACCATCAATTTCGTGTAAAATTATGTGTCGATTGAACTATAAGGTCGCTTCTTGCTACGGGTTATCATCGTTGCCTTCTACCATTGATTCTCTTTAAAGTTTGTTAGCCTTTGAAGCCCTATAATTATTTCGTGTCTTGATAGGTCTCAACATCGACTTTTACTGCACTTTTGTTGTGTACAATTTGAAATTGGTAAGTATTTGTTTCAGTTCTACTTTTGCTTTGTGCAATTTTCAGTTTTTCGTGATGTTACAGTTGAATAAGTGGTTGCTCTGTTGCCTTATACATCTATTGCAATTTTTGTTATACAAGGCTTCTAGCTAACATTTGAGTATTTAGATTTTGTGAACTAATACCTATCATATTTAGTTTTAGATTGTTTGTAGGTTGTCGATGAGTTTTAGACTTATTGTTATTTTGGGGGTGTGCTTTGCTTTTGCCCAAAGCTTGAACTTTTTTTTGTTTAAAATAAAACTATTATAAGCTTATACTTGGTTGGCGATTTTATTGATTAAATTTGCAGGATGTATAATGCAGTACTGTAAACAAGGCGTATGTTGAAGACGTTTAGATTACATTTAAATGGTCGTGTTATTTATTTATGAGACTCTCTTATCACCTACACACAAATTAATACGGAGCAATTGTTTGATATTCATGTAAGTATTCAAAGTGGTTTACACTAACATATTGTTTATAACATTTTGTGTTTCAAAGTGATAATGCTGGGATTTTTCTAGCATCATCTTTTAAATTCTTTCGTGTTGGTTTAGATTATATTTTATATGGTATGAATTCTATTTACGTTTGTGTTCATATTTTCTTTCAGAAGAAGGTAAGATTTTATTGAAGAAGCATTCACATCCTTTTGTTGATAGTTTGGAGTTCAAGCATATTTATTTAAAAAAAAAATGGGTTTCAAATGGTGATTCAAGAATCAGTAGGGTTCAAAGTTGTGTGTGTATTCAGGAAAATGGCAAATGGGCATTCTCAAGGATAACTAATAACTATGTAATCTTATAAGAAAGCATCAAAATTCAAAATAAGCATAACTATGTAATCTTATAAGAAAGCAAATTCATACCATATAAGATTACAATGAATTTCATAATGATAACTGATGATACGCATAATGATCCGTCTCCACAAGGCACACTATTAGTAGCATCCCAGCTTAAGTATACCCCGCATAAATCATCACGGGCAGAGAATATCTTCCTGGACCCACCTCAGTAGCCTGATCAGAAGATTACCCATGGACGCATCCGGAATGGACCTTACCGGATAAAGGTTAGCCGGGACGCTACATAAAGTTCCAGCCCGGACAAATGTGCAAACTACCGGCATCACTTAACCGAATGAAGAAGCACTGAGAAGCCAAGAGCTGTATCAACACACAAATAGGCCTGCTGAACTATGAACGTCAGACACCCGACAACCTTTACCAAGTTACCTATGAACTGGCAACAATCTTGCCCTGCTGTAACACTACCGTGAAGAAAAACACTTGGAATAAACATCATGCAAAACCTCCTTACTTGGACAAAGAAGTAAGACATCCACCCGTGACAACCTAGACGGATATATCACACTCCCGGAACTACCGCGTCTTCCCAGTTCAAGTGTCTGGTCCCGGGACAAGCACGTCTTCCCGGGACAAGCGTGTTGTCCCGGAACTAATACATGATCCCTGAACAAATATACAAACAAGCTACACGCCACGTCAGTCCACGAATCTAGGAAAGTTTGTTAGGATCTGCTTGTTATTCCCACGAAAGGGACATGTGCCACGTCAACCCTCGAAAATAGCAAAGTTTGTTATTACCATGAAAGGGACATGTGCCACGTCACCATTCCCTCATAACATCTATAAATACACGAACGAGATCATTTATTCACCAACACTGGATGCATTAATGTTACTCTACCCAAATTAATTACAGTAACATCTCTCCAGTCAATAACACAATTCCGATAAAGATTTCGGTCAATAACGGAGTTAATCTCCACTCTAAGATATTAACTTGTTGGATTCCGATCGAACAAGGTTAATCACGTCGATTGTTTTACGCCCCTGAAATCCAGATTTCAAATCGGGGTTTGCACAATTATTGGAGTTGAAACATTCGACCCACTCTTTTTCACAAATCAAGCACTCAAACCTGAAATATATATCACGCCTAACTATTTTGGTTTGATCAAATGGCGCCACCTAAAGGTACGAACAGCACAGTGAAACCAGGCAGCGATACGACAATCAAGAAAGGAACGTCCGATGACGTTCAACCACCTTTGAACAAAGAAAGCTCGCCTACGGTGGACCCACCTCAACCCCAAAAACAATCGATTGCTCACATTCACTCTGGCGATGCATCAGGCGACGAGATGAATGTTTTCGATGGCGACGAGGACACACATGATGACTCACTACCTGGCGGGAGAAGGTTGAATCTCGGCATCTCTGGTTTCAAAACTGGGGGTTCGAGTGGCATCAGATCATCTCGTGATGACACCGAAATGACACCAAGATGATCTCAGCTGACGTCAAAAAGCAAGTAATCGAAAAAGTAAAAGCCACGTTGAGCGACGGCACCAATCTTGCAGAAAGGCAACATTTGAAAAACCGCGACATCCTGAAGACCAATCCCCTACCAAACATTGGTACAGGAAGTGAAGGCATCACCAAGGCTGTCGCGAATGCATGGCTAATTGAGCTCCTTGTGCAGGCTGCACCACCGGCATACAAGCCTTCCCTGTCACAACATGCCGTCCAGGGCACCGCGCTTGAGAATCTGTTCACTCTAATCACCGGTAATAAAGCAAAGTGGCCGGTTAAGATGTCGGCTACCAGCCAAAAGCTTTGCGAGTGAATCGCCGGTTGCATTCTTCCCGCTAACATCGTCATACCGGTCACTTTGGGGGTGTACAATGGCACTACCGACCTCGATGATTTCCTGCAAATCTTTGAGGGCACCATGAAAACCCAACATTGG
Organism: Rutidosis leptorrhynchoides; assembly: GCF_046630445.1. Classification (NCBI taxonomy): domain Eukaryota; kingdom Viridiplantae; phylum Streptophyta; class Magnoliopsida; order Asterales; family Asteraceae; genus Rutidosis; species Rutidosis leptorrhynchoides. The sequence continues at coordinate 176,840,754 of NC_092333.1, forward strand.
AGTGATGAGGTGGCATGCCATCTCTTTCCAACCGTCCTGTAGTTTGCTGCCAGAGAATGGTTTGCTAAACTACCACCAAACGGCATCACATGCTTCGCAGACTTACGGGAGAAATTTCTTATGCAATATCAAAACCTTCGCCGGCACACGTTTACACACCTATATGCCCATGAGATAACAATGTATCGGGAGGAGAAAATCGAAAGCTTCATCACAAGATACATGTTGAAGTGCCAAAAAATCCAGGACTCCCGGAAACACAACAGATTTTCGGGTTCATAACTTGCTTAGACAAAGAATAAACTTTAACATAATTGTCTAAAATTATATGTATATAAATAATTATATTTATATAATAACCATGTGTATATATATTAATATGTTATGTTCCATAAGTATATTATATACTACTTTGTTATATTATATATATGTAAGAGTAATATCTACGTATTAAGAGTTATAATTATATAATAATTATAAGAGTTTTATACTACCACCCATTTATATTTATATACTCTATTTATATATTATATCTACAATATAAGTAAATTTCATGCTATAATAATATTAAAGTTTGACCCTTTATTGATGTATGTGTATATATAATTACATGCACATTTATACGTACATGATAACAATCTAATTATTATATCTTAATCTTTTAATCCCATTGTAATCATAATGAAATTTATAGCATGTTCATGTTATTAATATCATATAATAATTACTTTACTTATATTTATATATAAGTATAATATAATATGTGTTACATATATATGGGTTACTATTTATTAATCATAGAGTTTTAATAAGCTTTTATACATATGTGCATCCTTAAATATTTTAATTTAGTTTATATATATATATATATATATATATATATATATATATATATATATATATATATATATATATATATATATAAATTTATAGCATGTTCATGTTATTAATATCATATAATAATTACTTTACTTATATTTATATATAAGTATAATATAATATGTGTTACATATATATGAGTTACTATTTATTAATCATAGAGTTTTAATAAGCTTTTATACATATGGGCATCCTTAAATATTATAATTTGGTTTATATATATATATATATATATATATATATATATATATATATACACACACACACACACACACACACATACATACATACGCATGCATGCGTGACTTGGTCCAAGCTCGTGCTCCGCGCAAAGAATGTGTGCGCTGCGCACTTGGTCAGTGAACGAAAACAGTTTTGCAGGTTTGATTCGGTTTACCCATTTTCAAATTAATACATCATATTTTTACATGTTTTATCTACATAATAATCATAGTAAGATAAAGAATCAATTAGGAAGCTTGATTAAGGTTTGTACCTTTAAACGAAAAAGTTGAAGATCGAGGGGGGTGGTGGTGATGGCGCCGAACAACAGCTCACAATCGAAAGCTTTGGTTTTTAGTTGGAACTGAACAGCAGCGGGAGCAATTCAACTAGCAGCAGGTGACGATGGTGATGATATTCGATGGTGGTGGTGATTTTCGATGATGGTGGTAGTTTTTGTGGGTTTCGGTCGACGAAACACAAGAGAGGAGAGGGAGAGAATTTGGTGATTTGTTTGTGATTTTGTGAATGAGAAATGAGGTTTAGAGGGGTATTTATATAGGCAAGTAATTTGATCATGGGTAGGATTCGTAGAGAGTTAGGATTAGCCTTAGGAAATTTGAAGAACACTAGGACTCTTGTTTATGATAGAGTTTAGGAATTAGTAAATGTTTAGGATTCTATCTAATTATCTATTTAATTATTTTATTTAGTTTGTTTAATTATTATTATTATTTATTTATTAGCCGAAAATTTTATATAAATATATATAAATTTTCGATTTTTATATATTTATATTTATATCTATTTTATTTGTATTATTTTATCAAATGTACACTCAAGCCCTTGTATATTTTAAATGTACTTATTTATTCATTATTTGTTCGTAATGATGATGATCCAAGATTATAAATAAAAGTTGGTATTTAAATTACTCAAGTCTCGTTGGTTTCACATAACCTAGTCTCGATTTTCTTAACAGGGTTAAAGTTTACTTTGGACGATCTAGGAATCGATCCTAAGTTTATGTTTCGTTAAATTCTTAACGGTCTTGAGATAAAATATAAATGAAAAAAGTCGGGTTGTCACAGTATCTAATCGAGTAACAAATTTTTTTTTATGCCTTAGTAATGTTGTTCATGTAGCCTACAATTGGATGCATGAAAAATGTTCTTTAATTTGAAAAAAAATGTTATCACTCTCTATATATTTGTAGTGTGTTCTACGCTTTGTTGATATGAAACAGGTCTCTACTAAGATGATCCTGTAATAAAGAAGTTAATAGTGTGATAGAGTAAGATAAATATTACTACCTCCGTCCTAAATCTATTGTCTTGTATTTCATTTTGAGATGTCCTAAATTAATTGTTCAGATTCTTTTTCAACCAATCAAAAGAGGTTAATATGGAGAGAGAAGATATATTATTGGTGGAGAATGAAGTTAGTGGGATTTCCTAAAACTGCGTATTTTTTGTCTGGAGACAATAGATTTGGGACGGAGGGAGTAATAGTGAACTCTTAATGTGATTGAATACAATATTTACTTTGTGTATAAGTTTGTGTTTTGACCTATTTTTACTTATTGTATAAACAATATATAGCCACTAATAAATTAGCTTTAGTATACAAATTTAGTTTCTGTTAAAAAAGTTGACATATTTTGTTTATGTTTTGTATGAATTTTTGCAGATTTTTTTTATTTTTTATTTTTGAGTCATTTCCATACGACGCATTTATGTTTTGTAGGAACAATTTATACTCATTGATATAGTCAAAACGGACGGTTTACTTTGTGGCGGTGTCGTCAGGTCGTTGGCTGCCTGTTGAGGTTATTCAGAGGAGACTGGGTTTTTTTATTTTTTATTTTTTATTTATCTGGGGTTCCTAGCTATAGATCACCTACTTGCTTCTTTCTTATAACGAGTAAGTGATAAGTATAACATGGGTTCTTATTTTTGTACGTTTGCCAACAATGTGGGATTAAAGTATGTCTAATAGATAACCCGTAACGCAAGTAGGGTAAACTAAGATGTATAGATATAGCGGTAAATGATGGATAAAGTAAAGATATGCAATATTCAGGATTGAAGGTAGATTGTAGACAGAGTCTCACTTCCTAAGATAAACACTAGACCTCAATCAAACCGGGGTAACCCTATTTGACTTGTCACTAAGAGTCTAGGTTTTGAAGATTCTGGTCAATACAAGTATACACACTCCCAACTTTAATCCTTGCAGATTTAAACGACCTTTTTGGATGATATCCTATGCTCATGATGTGATGACCCGGAGATTTCTGACCAAATTTAAACTTAATCTTTATATATTTCCGACACGATAAGCAAAGTCTGTTAGGTTGAGTCTCAAAAATTTTGAACTGTTTCATATATTCAATTGACCTTCGATCATTCCCGACGATTCACGAATCACTATTTGTAAATATATATATATATATATATATATATATATATATATATATATATATATATATATATATATATATATATATATATATAATATGAGATATTATTAAAATAATATATGATTAAATTGTTAGAATTAAATATGTAAAATAATATGCGATGTAATGGAAACTATATTTATAAATATATAGATATATATAATTATGTATATAAATATTACTTGTAAATATGTAAAGTTATATTAAATTTATTTGTTTAAAAATATATAATATATTTGTTTTAGTATTAAAATTGCTATTTTAAAACTGTTAACATATAGAAAGAGAATGTATTAAAAATAAGTGATTCCGAGCCTAATTAATAAATGTCGGTAATACTCGGTTGACGTTTCGTTAGTTTTAATATAGATATAATACATGTTCATAAAGGATTGAAATAAAAGTTGGACTGTAAATTGATTACAAAGATTTTAGATTTGCCAAAAATATTTTTACCTTTTTAAGTTTAAGTATTAGTACTCCGTACATATTAATTGGAACAGAAAATAAATAATTACAGAACCTTTTTGATCAGGTTTTAAACAGGAAATGACTGAAATAATTAAATGAACTTGAATTAAAAATTTGGGATTTTTAGGAACACTTTTATACATTAATTGTTTAGCAATGGACACGATATGGCCATCCGTGATAAAATGTCGGCACATATTAACAAATTATGAATTACTGTACATCTTAGAAACACGTTTATGTTTATTATTTATATTATATTCATTAATATATTGTTATATCTATATATTTATATGTGTCTATGGGAGAGATAGAGGGAAAAACTTCTCTTCACCTTCTTCCTCATAACCTTGATCAACACCGGACCATCATCACCACCGGACCTCCGGCCATCGTGAACAACCTTCACCACCACCATAAACCGCTATCTTAAAACTCCATAACCATCATCTTCGTACTCAATTTATTTTTCTGTTTCAATCTCAATCCAACCCACCTGTCTAAATGCTCCTGTTTCTGTTTTAGATCACGACCAACACCATCGAACCATCATAGCTCGAACATCACCAAAACCCAACAACTTATGCTGCTACTGTTCGTTGTGCAACACCAACCAAACACCATTGTTGCAGCTTGGTTTCACTGTTTTTGACTGACTATACTACCTTCAAAAATCCACCTTTGGTTGCTACAAGTCTTGTAACCCAATGCTATTGTACTTTATTTCTGTTTTCTGTTGAAACCACGACCCATATAACATGATGCAGTCGCTGTTCATGTTTCTGTTTATGAAACAGTTAAAATGATGAAAAGTGAAAGCGAGAGGTTGATGGTGAAAGGAATCGAAGACTATGACTCGATGATGATGATGCTCGTTATATTATAAAGATGATTATGATGAGAAGTATTGATGATGATGATTCGAAGAAGTTGGTAACGATTATAATCATGACGTTGATGATGATACTGTAACAATGATATGATGATGACTAGAGAACCAAGATGATGTTAAGATAATGAAAACAATAGGCTGCTGTGATGTTTCTGCAAACAGTCGTAACCCTTTATCCTCAGTTATTTGTTTATTTATTTCCTTGGGCTACCATTTGATTTTTTTTAAAACACCAATGATAGTCCCACAAATTGATAATTGGGCTGTGTTATTTGATCTTATAGTAACCTGGGTTTTCAAGTGGGCCAGTTGGGCCGAGACATCACTTGTGTTTACTTGTGTTTTCCTGCTGAGCCGAGACCCATCTGAAATCATAATGAAGATGATTATAGTCCGGACGATTACGATCATGTTTACGCAAAAGATAATGATGATGAAGTTATGATTATGATTATTAACATGAGAATGATACACGAGATGATATTATCGATGATACGGACGATGTGATAATGATGATTGCAATAAACGCGATATAGATTATGATGATAAATATGATAATGATTATCATGACGGATTAAGTAAGATAATTAGATAAAGATGATGATTTTAGGATTAACGATTTTGATGATGATGAACGAACCAGATGATGATGATGTCGTAGATGATGGTATGTATATGATAACGATGATGATGAGATGTATGATGATGATTATCATGAGGGTTCGTGAATCTGAGGCCAACCTTGCATTGTTCAGTTTCTCATATGTATTTTTACTACAAAATACAGTATCGTGAGTTCATTTGATTCCCTTTTACTCTTTACATTTTTGGGACTGAGAATACATGCGCTGTTTTTACAACTGATTTATTAAATGCTTTTGAAATATATTTTGAACTGTGAATACATGAAATACTTTTATAAATGTTTGACGAGATAGACACAAGCAAAACATTCCTCGAATGAATTATTATGCAGAAAGAAGTTTTGTGGATTATTATTGAATTAGTTGGACGTGATAATTGCCACTAATTGTTGTGAATATTTTTTCCCTGATTATTATTGCTTGGTAACCTAAGAATTAGAATTGGGTATGGCCCTAATTCACGCAAATCCTAAAGGTAGCTACCGGATTTAACACCCCCACCCAGAATGTTCACTAGACGGAAGGGCTAGTGGGCGTGGTGTTTAGTACTTTGAAGTTTATATATTATACAGATGAGATGTTCTGTTTTTGGGGATATTATTTATACGCATTATATGTTAAGGTCCGTTACCAAGCCAAGCAATGAATGAAAAGTGAATGTTATGTATCGAGAGAATGATTTTATACACAGGTTATGTGGATGATATTTTGTACACGAGATATGTGTACGGTTACTAAGATTTAAGAAAATTGGTTTCGTACACGAGAAAGGTGTACTGTATTTAAAAGATATCGCATGTACATTACAGGTGGGTATAGGATTCGGGCCCATTTGTACCATGCAACATTTAAATCTTGTGATCTATCAAAATGATGAATTTTATTGTTTACGATAAACTCATGAACTCACCAACCTTTTGGTTGACACTTTAAAGCATGTTTATTCTCAGGTATGAAAGAAATATTCCGCTGTGCATTTGCTCATTTTAGAGACATTACTTGGAGTCGATCATCGCAATGGGACCAGATGTTGGTGACTTAGTCCAGATAGATTAGGACGGGGTTTGACATGTGGTATCAGAGCGGTGGTCTTAGCGAACCAGGTCTTGCATTAGTGTGTCTAATTGATAGTTGATTAGATGCAGTAGTGAGTCTGGACTTCGACCGTGTCTACATGTCAAAAGTTTTGCTTATCATTTAGTGTCGAAAAGTATTTGTTTATCATCCTTAAAGTCTAGACACGTCTTACTTCCTCTATTGCATAAACAGTGTATAGATAAATTCATATCTTAGCGTATATGTTATTGTTACCTTTGCCAGACAGCTTCCGTAGATTCCTCCGTAACTTATGGGATTTTAGTATTATATATGCATATGTAAATTATGTATTGCAGGGTACTAATCTACATCCTATAATATATTTCTTATCGAAAATCCTTCATCTGATCATACAAGGTGAATCCCTCAACTAGTTCGAGTCCCTCAGATTCCGATAGCTATTCCGATAGCTATTCCGACATGGATATTCACCTAAGCTCCGAAAGCAGTGTAAACGAAATGGATCAACCAACTAGTCATCTTCAATTCATCTGATGGGTTCGTAGTCTACTTAATCATTGCAGACAAGAAGAAGCAATCCCTTTCATCCACCATATTGTCCGCTGGGTGAAGAACTTGAAGCATTCACCGGCGAACAATCCGAAACACCATTTTCACTCTCATTTCCCGAATATCTCGCCACGATTATATTCTATCAAAAATTTTAAACCTTATTCATTCGCTCGTTCCGATCGACAATCATCCCGGAGTAATAAGTCAACGAACTACGCGCCCGAGTTATAGCCTTGGAAAATATGGTGCAAAACGTACCGACTTCAGCAACATCAACGACACCAACAGTACCACCAACATCAATACCAGTACCACAACAACTCAAGTTTCAGCATCACACGCCTCAACATCTCATTATGTACCTCGAGTATAATTATCGTTCTACGTATCGTTCTACATCATTTATCTTCGTTCGCCATGGCGATTATGTAATCTCTAATGTTTTAGAGATTATATATTATTGTTCTAGTGGTAAATCAAATGAGTTTAATATCATATTGACTCATTAAATCCATGATTACATCTAAAGAAAATATATATGTATATATATTTTCATAAAGGTTGTAATTAAAAATTCTTTTGTACAAACTGTTAATGGTGAAAATATGTTAACGGGTAGGTAATACCCGAGGAATATTTAGATTTCACATTAATAAGTTACACTATACATTCTTCGAATCTGATTCAACAGTCATTTACTATCCTATTTACAACCACCGATATACGTATCCGTTCACCGCAGAATAACCATTTTCATCCAATTTCATATTTGGATTTTGATTTACCAGAATCCAACAAGTGGCATAATGAAGAAAACATTGGACAAAATAAAATTTGTTAGAAATAAACAAATTAACTATGAGAAATTTTGTTAAGAATCCACGCTAACTATTTCCAGCTAACTGTTTCTAGCTAACTGATTACATTTTATTTATCGCAATTTATTTATCGCAATTTATATTCTCGCAATTTTAGTTATCGTCATTTAATTTCTTTTATTTATTTTATGCACTTTAAATATCGGGACACGTATACAATGTTTTGACATATCATATCGACGCATCTATATATATTATTTGGAATAACCATAGACACTCTATATGCAGTAATGATAGAGTTAGCTATACAGGGTTGAGGTTAATTCTACAATAATATATATACTTTGAGTTGTGATCGAGTCTGAGATTTGTACACAGGTCACGATACGTATTAATTAATTCGAATATTATAAATTAAACTATATATGAATTATTGGACTGTTAACTGTGGACTATCGACTGTGGACTAATAACATTGGACAATTAAAATGAATTAAAATATTGATTATAACATATGAAACTAAACATTTCTTCAAGTTTGCCACTTGTTTTCATCTTAAACCTCATTGGTATTTTGACGGTTACAATCTGCATTCAAACCTTTCATAATTCTTGAAAACACCTCAATCGAGAGGATGAACCAACCGCACTTCATTTATGGAAGAAAAGATTGATGCATATAGTGTTGCACCTGAAAAACACTCGGAACCTGAGTAAACGTTTAACACATAGCTGTGCTAATTCCTTTAGTGTTATTATTACCGAAAATAACTTTGCAACTCCTGATCGAGATAGCCATTTTTGTCACAGCTCCAGCAAGTCAACTTCGGCTTTTCGTTCGAAACAACCTTATTATAACCTTGATATATATGCGTGCTCTTTTATTGTTACCGAGGAATCTTTTATATTCCACTAAATTACCAGTAGACGTACTAGCAACCTCGTTGCTCCTTGGCTTAAATCTCTATGACAAATCAATATATTTATCTATTGAAGTCTTATCATGAACTCATCGGTATCTCGTAACGATAATTACCATACCAAGTACCGGAAGGCATCAATCGATAATCTCGAAATTCTCAGCGATTATACGACAACAATTATATATATATATATATATATATATATATATATATATATATATATATATATATATATATATATATATATATATATATATATATATATATATATATATATATATATATATATATATATATATATAACTTCTATCTCCTGGATTTACGAATTTCAATTCTGAATTTCTGAAAAGCGCTTTAGCTTATGAATCAGTTTCCTAAGTTTTAAAAAAGCTGATGAAGCAGTGAAAACTGAAGACTGCCTTAACAATCAAAAGTTTGATGATAAAGAATGGAGTGTTGGAAAAGCTCAAAGATTTTGATACTGAAAAAAAAAATGAATTGAGCAAATCATGAAAGAGACTCTGAACAAGGACTAAACTTGTACATAAAAGAATCCTGATGATTCTATTTCTGATTAAATCTTTAACGAATACCTTGCTCCTTAATCGCTCTAAATCATCGTGAATGAATTTCTTCATCACAACTTGATTAAAAAATTCTAAGATATTATCGTATCTTTCATTATTAATATCCTCAATATTTCTGAAGATATCTTCATAAATATTCTCGTCCGATATTAATTATCTCTCCGCACTATCTGTGTTATTTCATAAAAGGAAACTGTTTTAGTTTCTATATTCTGTAAATCCTCGAATTTAAAATATGAATGTTTTGAAGTAGTGTTGGAAACTGATGCATGAGTTAGTATAATATAATGACACTTGATCAACGTGATTATATTACAGTAAGTCATGCTGAGTTTCTAATGAAACGTGATGATTCACAGACTATACCGTCATCATGTGTCATATTACATGACTCTTACATTCTATCTAATCTCTAAACATATCAAGAACGTATCTTCCTGATAGCTCTATCTTTTCTCCTGAATTCTGGTAATTTAACCAATTAAGATCATGCTATTATAATTTCTCTCTTAGAACGTTAGCCATGTTCATTCAAAACTTCATACCTATGAATTCTGGACCATTATTCTCTTGACTTAAAGTTGGGAAGAGAAAACAAAAGGATAGAACTCCAAAAATATAAAGGAAACAAAAGGAGTGGAAATTATAGTGAAATATTCGACAGAGCAATCGAGACAAATCATTGTATTAAATTAAAGAGATCTTAACTTCCTTGATTACCGAAGAACCAAATCTTATTACTAAGATTTTCTCTAAATTCTTTGAATTTCGAAATTCAACCAAGACAACATCAAAAGTCAAGATGTACTTTATTTTCTAAAATCAACCGTGACTACGTCACCGGTTAAGACGAACCTGCATTTAATCATTTCACTCTTTTATGATAGCTTCACTCGTACTCTTCACAAAATCAAATTGTTTTATCTATATTACTCGATGATGATAAAACTATAATTTTCAGCTTGTATGGGTCATGAAAACATACTTATTGTCAGCCATGACCATCCCAATCAAATTTCGGGACAAAATTTCTTTAACGAGTAGGTACTGTGACGACCTGGAGATTTCCGACCAAATTTAAACTTAATCTTTATATGTTTCCGACACGATAAGCAAAGTCTGATAGGTTGAGTCTCAAAAATTTTGAACTGTTTCATATATTCAATTGACCTTCGATCATTCCCGACGATTCACGAACCACTATTTGTAAATAGATACATATATATTTAAATATATATATATATATATATATATATATATATATATATATATATATATATATATATATATATATATATATATATATATATATATATATATATATATATATATAATAATTTGAGATATTATTAAAATAATATATGATTAAATTGTTAGAATTAAATATGTAAAATAATATGCGATGTAATGGAAACTATATTTATAAATATATATATATATATAAATATATATATAAATATTACTTGTAAATATGTAAAGTTATATTAAATCTATTTGTTTAAAAATATATAATATATTTGTTTTAGTATTAAAATTCTATTTTAAAACTGTTAATATATATATAAAGAGAATGTATTAAAAATAAATGATTCCGAGCCTAATTAATAAACGTCGGTAACACTCGGTTGATGTTTCACTAGTTTTAATATAGATATAATACATGTTCATAAAGGATTGAAATAAAAGTTGGACTGTAAATTGATTAGAAAGATTTTAGATTTGCCAAAAATATTTTTACCTTTTTAAGTTTAAATATTAGTACTCCGTACATATTAATTGGAACAGAAAATAAATAATTACAGAACCTTTTTGATCAGGTTTTAAACAGGAAATGACTGAAATAATTAATTGAACTTGAATTAAAAATTTGGGATTTTTAGGAACACTTTTATACGTTAATTGTTTAGCAATGGACACGATATGGCCATTCGTGATAAAATGTCGGCACATATTAACAAATTATGAATTACTGTACATCTTAGAAACACATTTATGTTTATTATTTATATTATATTCATTATTATATTGTTATATCTATATATTTATATGTGTCTATGGGAGAGATAGAGGGAAAAACTTCTCTTCACCTTCTTCCTCATAACCTTGATCAACACCGGACCATCATCACCACCGGACCTCCGGCCATCGTGAACAACCTTCACCACCACCATAAACCGCTATCTTAAAACTCCATAACCATTATCTTCGTAGTCAATTTATTTTTCTGTTTCAATCTCAATCCAACCCACCTGTCTAAATGCTCCTATTTCTGTTTTAGATCACGACCAACACCATCGAACCATCATAGCTCGAACATCACCAAAACCCAACAACTTGTGCTGCTACTATTCGTTGTGCAACACCAACCAAACACCATTGTTGCAGCTTGGATTCACTGTTTTTGACCGACTATACTACCTTCAAAAATCCACCTTTGGTTGCTACAAGTCTGCTAACCTACTGCTACTGTACTTTATTTCTATTTTCTATTGAAACCACGACCCACATAACCTGCTGCAGTCGTTGTTCATGTTTCTATTTACGAAACAGTAAAAATGATGAAAAGTGAAAGCGAGAGGTTGACGGTGAAAGGAATCGAAGATAATGACTCGATGATGATGATGCTCGTTATATTATAAAGATGATTATGATGAGAAGTATTGATGATGATGATTCGAAGAAGTTGGTAACAATTATAATCATGACGTTGATGATGATACTGTAACAATGATATGATGATGACTAGAGAACCAGGATGATGTTAAGATAATGAAAACAATAGGCTGCTGTGATGTTTCTGCAAACAGTCATAACCCTTTATCCTCAATTATTTGTTTATTTATTTCCTTGGGCTACCATTCGATTTTTTTTAAAACACCAACAATAGTGCCACAAATTGATAATTGGGTTGTGTTATTTGATCTTGTAGTAACCTGGGTTTTCAAGTGGGCCAGTTGGGCCGAGACATCACTTGTGTTTACTTGTGTTTTCCTGCTGAGCTGAGACCCATATGAAATCATAATGAAGATGATTATAGTCCGGACAATTACGATCATGTTTACGCAAAAGATAATGATGATGAAGTTATGATTATGATTATTAACATGAGAATGATACACGAGATGATATTATCGATGATAAAGACGATGTGATAATGATGATTGCAATAAACGCGATGTAGATTATGATGATAAATATGATAATGATTATCATGACGGATTACGTAAGATAATTAGATAAAGATGATGATTTTAGGATTAACGATTTTGATGATGATGATGAACGAACCAGATGATGATGATGTCATAGATGATGGTATGTATATGATAACGATGATGATGGTAGTTATGATGCTAGATGATGATGATGATGAGATGTATGATGATGATTATCATGAGGGTTCGTGAATCTGAGGCCAACCTTGCATTGTTCAGTTTCGTCATATGTATTTTTACTACAAAATACAGTATCGTGAGTTCATTTGATTCCCTTTTACTTTTTACATTTTTGGAACTGAGAATATATGCGCTGTTTTTACAACTGCTTTATTAAATGCTTTTGAAATATATTTTGAACTGTGAATACATGAAATACTTTTATAAATGTTTGACGAGATAGACACAAGCAAAACATTCCTCGAATGAATTATTATGCAGACAAAAGTTCTGTGGATTATTATTGAATTAGTTGGACGTGATAATTGCCACTAATTGTTGTGAATATTTTTCCCCTTATTATTATTGCTTGGTAACCTAAGAATTAGAATCGAGTATGGCCCTAATTCACGCGAATCCTAAAGGTAGCTACCGGGTTTAACACCCCCACCCAGAATGTTCACTAGACGGAAGGGCTAGTGGGCGTGGTGTTTAGTACTTCGAAGTTTATATATTATACAGACGAGATGTTCTGTTTTTGGGGATATTATTTATGCGCATTATATGTTAAGGTCGGTTACCAAGCCAAGCAATGAATGAAAAGTGAATGTTATGTATCGAGAGAATGATTTTATACACATGTTATGTGTATGATATTTTATACACGAGATATGTGTACAGTTACTAAGATTTATGAAATATATCGCATGTACATTACATGTGGGTATAGGATTCGGGACCATTTGTACCATGCAGCATTTAAATCTTGTGGTCTATCAAAATGATGATTTTTATTGTTTACGATAAACTCATGAACTCACCAACCTTTTGGTTGACACTTTAAAGCATGTTTATTCTCAGGTATGAAAGAAATCTTCCGCTGTGCATTTGCTCATTTTAGAGACATTACTTGGAGTCGATCATCGCAATGGGACCAGATGTTGGTGACTTCGTCCAGATGGATTAGGACGGGGTTTGACACATGAATAAAGTAATATACTCAAGAAAGGTGCTGTCTATTCTTAACCTTAGTTAGTTTAACTTTCATCTAAATTTTCCACTTAATACTTTAGGTATGTCTCAATATTAACAAATGTGCAATCTTAGATATTCTAAGGTACTGTTAATTGGATTAGAAATCTTTCATTTGCAATCAATTACTTAACCCCAGGTCATCTTACAACATCTAAAAGATCTTGCTTCTGGTGCGAATCTTGCTTCTGAATAGACAAGCATTCACTGAATACTATAGCAACTATCCTAATCACAACCTCTAATTGGGCAGCTCTTCTCTGACATATATGTTACTATCTATACATAGTTACTAACCCTCATTGTAAAGTTAAGAAAATATAACTACTTACCCTGTATTCTTGGATTGATCGTGCCCTACACTAGGTTATAGTCACATGAAAAATTGGAAAGGGTGGTCCGTGAATTAGACATCTAAACCCGATAAGTTTTTAGCATAACAGTGGCATAAGTTTCAGATAAATATCAACATATATAATGATTATAACGGATGGATGAAAGCATAAGATGAAAGCAATTTAAAGATAACCAAACATATCATTTAAATTAAGGAGGGCGTTCACCAAATATAGATGAGGTTCTGACTGTTACAAACATGACTTTCTCTAGACTGCTCCTAGCACAATCTTCGACGTTCATCGCCGAGTACTAAATTCCCTGCACGGAGGTGGGAAGGCCTTGAAAGTGTCTAGCTTTCTAGTGAGATAAAACTAGAAAGATAAAATGTTGTATTATGAGAGATATTAATGAGAAATGTGTAGAAATGGATAACAAATATGCCTATTTATAATAAAAAACTTCTAGACAGGCCGTGTACACGGCTATGCTTTTTGTGGCCAAGTCGTGTGCCCTGACCGTGTGAGGCATCCGTGTACTAGCCTTTCCTGGGCACACTAGCCGTGTGACAAAATCAGGGCAAGCCATGTAAGCTTGTGACCAACCGTGTAACAGGCGAATTGAGCAGGCCGTGTAATCTAGTGACCAGTCGTGTAACGTTAGCCTTGTGACTTCATTCCATGGTCGTTTTTGCTTATTCCTGAGATCGTAACTTATTTTTCGGGGTCGTTACTTTAGAATTATCGTTTTTGCTCTAGATTGTTCGTTTTAAGCCTGTTTTCTTCGATTATTCTTGCATCACCTTCGTAATCACTTGATCTATCAAATAAAGAAAATAAATGCTTAATTTGGCGATAAATTTTATAAGTTTAATGTTTTGGGCCTTAATATCGGGGTAAAAATGTGACTTTTTAGCCGATATCAAATATCTCACACTTAAACTTTGCTTGTCCTCAAGCAAACTTTCGAACTTTTAAAAAAATAAGTGTTCCTTTCGTTTAATCAAGTGACTTTGCTTTTTGAGATTCGAGAATAGCAACGCAGTTTTATTATCTTTGTTAATCATGAAACTATCTCTGCAAGCATGAGAGGAGGTTACATGACTTTTAGGCTATCTCACACTGGTCACTCAATCACACAGGTGTTTGGGGTTCCATATAGATATAAGAAATGAATTTTATCAAAGGCAGTCATGTTGCACTCTTCGTCATAGGCTTGGTCAAGATTCAAATTCTTGTTACTAGTGCAATTATGGTGATAATCATACTTCTAGGTCCTTTGTCAAATGGTAAATTTTTTTGGGTGAAAAAGATGATTAAAGAGTAGTGGTGAAGTTGTTTATTTTGGAAAAAGGGTGAAGGGTGAGATGGTCTTTTTGTAGACTTGAAAAGGGATAGATAGGAGTGTTGATATTTTTGCGAAGTACTCGTAGAATTTTGACAAACTTCCTTTATTCGGGAATTTTGAACAAGCATCCTTTTGAGATTAAGTTTCTTGGTCTTCCAGCGGTCTTCAATTTTAGACTTGATAAGTTCCACTCCTTTGCTTAGAACTTTGAAAAGATGCATCTTGATACCATTTAGAGTCTTTGCTCTCTTTTTGTGTGGATATCATCCTTAAGTACTTCCGCTTGGTAGTTGATGTGCGAAAAGTGTGTGTGTGCGCTTAATTTGCTTTTCAACTTTTAAATTTATATAACCGTTTTTATTAAATCACTTTTAACACCCTAACGAGCAACAAAACCTGGTCAAGTTAGTTTTTTAGCTTATCGTCCTAAGTAAGCGTAGAAGAGGATAAAAGTTGTTGTTACCTTTAGTCTAAGTATTAGGAAAGAATTAGAAGTGATTAAGTAAGTATTTTAATCAAGTAAATTAACGAAATGAACAGATAGTAAACAAATATTAAAAGGAATGTGATTACAAGGACTAGCAACATTTAAAGGAATCTATTATAGAGTTTCATACTTACATTGATAAGTAGCACATATCAATCATAGACCAATCACTATTCCTAAAAGGATAAGCTACAAATCACATAAAACATGCAAAGTATGACCTAAAGCATATGTCAACTAAGTGGGTGTTCAAAGTTAACATCTTAATTCATAGCATTTGAATAATCACATGATACATATCATCTTAATCTTATGATGGGGACTAAAGTAACATGCAATTAGGCTGACAAGTAGATAAGCTAATAAACCTAATCAGATCATCTCCAGTTACTAGCTTAAAGGCAATCTTAATCAAGTTCTCATGTAATCGACAATCAAACACATATAAACGAAGGTTTTTTTTACTAGGCCTAACAATAGCAAGATTACTATGCAAGTGTAACTTATCATCTTTCTAATTCAATTCTACCAAAGATCTTAACTTAAGTTTCATGCAATTCAAATACCTTGTTTGGTGTGATTAACTTAGAAGATAGATGAATCGAATAAAAGTTTATTTAGAATTAAGTACCAGTTAATCCTAATTCTTATTACTTAATCATTAAGCATGCAAGCACAAATCTTAATCATGGCAGAATCAAATAGAATAAATAAACATCACAAGAACATAATTATACGATTATGGAAAAACTAGAAACTGCACAATTCGAAGCTTGAAGCCAGCGGATTTGACAGGTCTAGTTAGCGGCTAAGGATCTGAAAGCCGACGGCTTCATCTTATGATTCCAGCAAAGTTGTAGTTTTCGTCTAAGTAACCACCATGAACGTTTAGTTCATGATTGGAGACGAACAAGAATCACAAAACAAAGACTTAAACATAATTAGATAAAGATGCAATAATATAAAATAGAATTACCTCAAAAGTTGAAGAAAAATTGAATAACTTGAATATTCTTGAATCCTTGAAGGATTTTACAATTAATGAAACTTGAAATAAATCCTAAAACTAATAATTTCGTAATGTAAAACCTGAAAACTCTATATTTTCTAGCCTTTTCAAACTGCAGAAATCAGCCTCTATTTATAGTCTTCGAAAACTGCCACCTGATCCAGCGGCTCAGGATCCCTAGCCGGCGGCTAGGACCAAGTCAGTGGCTTTTTCTTTAAGTTTAACTTTGTCTTCAAGCCAGATTAACTGTTACCGCATTGCTTAGCCAGCAGCTTGGTCTTCACCAGCCGGCGGCTTGTGGTCTTCCGGATCAAATCAAAATATTTTCCATGTTTAACTTTACGTACAAGTAACTTAGCCGACGGCTTAGCTGTTCTCATTTGGCGTATCCAGTGTATTATTTTGGTCAACAAGTTCTTTGATTTTTGACTTGAATTCTGGAACTTTCGGGAATTTGTTTTCAAAGCCGGCGGCTCTTATTACCTTAGCTGGCGGCTCGCCTTTGACTATTTCGCTCTTTTTCTTCAATTTTTGACCTGTTTATCAAACTTCCTAAACAAACACATCAAAAGTACCTTTTTACAAGAAGTGTTAACTTTTATTCAAAAAGGTGTTAAAAACTATGTTTAAATACTAAGATAACGCGTAAAAAGTATGTATAAAATATGTATGATTCGAGTGTTATCAAATTCCACATACTTAAACTTTACTTGTCCTCAAGTAAACAAAGAAAAATTTGATATTTAACACATAATTTAAGTCTTTGAAAGCCTTTTTAAATTTTTTTACTTAGGACGGAAAATTAGAAATTTTGGCCATATTTTTCCATTATGTATTTGAAAACATTTGAAATTTGTTGGGAATTGTATACTTAGTATATTTTTCTCAATTTTCCCTCCCCATACTTAAATTCTGCAATGTCCTCATTTACATGAACAATAAATGAACAAAAGGGAGAAAAATAGAATCATATAATAACATTGTAACATATGTGAGTTCTGCAAAAATGAAATAACACAAGAAACATCACTTTATTATGAAAAAGGTAAACAACTAACATAATTGTTTGAAACATAGAATTATAACGGAACGAGCAATAGAAACACGAAAATCCTAAGAAACTAAAAAGACAAGATAGGTTGTTTTGATTAGAGAGTCATTTGCGCGACTCTTTCTTCCTTTTTCAATTACTCCTCAAGCTCATAATATTCCAATGCAGCCTCTTCTTCCTTTAACTTCATCCCTTCAACAATAATACCCACTTTTCGAAACACCTTAAGAGCAGCCATGGTTAACTTGTGAACATAGGTGGCATGAGCTAGCATTAGATCGGACAGTTTCTTTTCAATTTCCTTATTAATCTTTGATTGGTCCTTCATAAACTCTAACATTATCTCGTCTACAGTGATGTCCTTCTTATTTAAATACCCCAAGTAGTTAACACTATCACTTCCTTCCACAACTTTGTCTTTTACTACTTTTACAAAATTCCTTCTAAGATTTTCTCTTAGCACAATAGTGATGTATTCTACTAGCGTTCCTTATGAGGATAAGTGTATTATTACGGTAATCAATAGTAGCTCGAGCAGTCGAGAGAAATGGAGATCCTAAGATTAGAGGAGCTTTGGGATCCTCCTTCACATCCATCACCATAAAGTTAATGAGATAAAAGGCATAGCCTATTCGAACTTGAACATCGTTAGCAATGCCCAATGGTTTGTGCATTTTGCTATCGACGAATGCGCTGTTACCGTTAAGCAGTTAAAGAGCAGGCAATCATAGACGATCAAAAATGGAAAATTGCATCATATTAACACTTGAGCCAGTGTTAGTTAAAGCTTGGATCAGGATTGGACCTTGAATAAGGCACGGAACATGAAATTATCCAAGATCAGAATGAACTGATGGAAGAAACAAAGTAGGAATAGGTGCATTAGCTTGCTCATCTTCTTTCTTTCTTAAACTTGCTTGACGCTTAAGTGCTTCTTTTCTTGCTTCATCACTTACTTTAAAATAGTCATGAATATCAGCGGAACAAATGGCTTCTTCCCTCATATCGTTCCTTACATCAACCTCAAACTCATACGGTTGAAAATATTTGAAACTTTCTTTAGCTCTTAGCAAATCCATCATTTGAAGTAGGAACTCATCATCTTCCTCATTAGTTAACCGTTTTAGATTCATTTTTCGAGATGTCCATAACTTCTTGAAAATCTTTTCCTTTCACATCATCAATTTCTTTGGATAAATCACCCATAGTCAACACATCATAAAAGTTCAATTCATAAAAAGTAATCTCATCAAGCTCATTCTTAAACCTAGATTCCTCAAACTTGTCCTTTTTTTACTAGAAACTTCCTTCATCACACCATCCTCATCAATATCATATTCAATCTAATCATTAGTTTCTTTAATAACATTCACCTTTTCAAACGTAACCACTTTAGGTTTTTCATTTTGAGCATTTTTAGCCTCAACTAATTGGAAGAGCATATGAACATTTCTCTCTAGGGTTTGGATGGACGATTGATGGTTGTTTTACACTTATGACAGTTGAGATTTGATGATTTCATTGGCTTCATGTTGATTTTTAATGAAGTTGAGGATATTATCTTCAAGATTTAAGCGCTTTTCATTTTGAGATGGTGAAGAAGTATTAGGATTAAATGAAGTCCAGATTCCCTCCTTGTAACTGATTAAGATAAGCTACATTCTCCAGCTGTTCTATACTAGCAACACAATCTTTCGTTAGATGGGGACCATTACATTATACACAACCCACCTTCATTGCATGCATTTCTTTAGTTAACCTCTCCATTTGCCTTCCTAGATATCCTAACTGAGTATTCATAGATTTCAGTACATCCTCAGAATCATATCCAACAACATTAATAGAACGAGAAATACCTAGATCTTTATGCCGCTCATGTGAATGCGCAGCCAGCTTCTCGATCAAAATGTGAGCTTTTTCAGCAGTCTTGCTCATGATATTACCTCCAGCTGAGGTATCAATCTCCCTCCTAGTAGCGATATCAAAACCCTTATAGAATACGGTAATAGTTTGAAGATTAGTAAGACCATGTTGTGGGCAAGCCCTAAGAAGTTGCTCATAACGAACCCAAGCATCATATAAGGTTTCATTATTCTTTTTTCAGAATTTAGAGATTTACGTCTGAAGATTTACTGTCTTGGAAGCAGGAAAGAAACGAGTAAGGAATTTTTCTATCATATCATTCTATGTTGTGATCTCTCTCTCAGTAGTGAATTTAACCAATCCTTAGCGTTATATTTTAAAGACCACGGAAAAAACCTTAAGTAAACCACATTTTCATCAACCCCGGTAATCTTAGATAAGTTACGGATTGCCTTAGACCGTCTTATGTGATCATTCGGATCTTCCTTATTAGTACCCTGAAAACATTATCCTTGATTAAGTGCATTATCGAACCTTTCACTTTAAAGTTTGTTTCAATCTCTGCGTGGGTAATGGAGAGGCCCAACCCTTGATGGTTTGCTTTCATCAACGCCTCCATAGAATTATTAGCCATCTTAACTACTGAATCAAAAATAGAATCAAATAGAGACCTCAAATGATTAGAATCGGGAGTAGGAGGTGAATTAGGCATAGTATGATAAATAGAAGATGATCCTTCTTCGAAATTTAATCTCCTAACTAAGGAATCCTTGGTGTAATTATATTTATAAATGATTTTGTCAGGATTGGACAATTGTCTTTCAAACAGGATCCTTTATATCGGAAAATCCAGCAACCCTTCCCTAGAGGAGGACCTTTACCATTCTTTCAAGAAATATCAATAAGCCTTGGTACATTCACAAATTCATCTTTATCGGGCTCCTCAGCAACGACGCCAAAAAGTTGATGTACGAAAAGTGTACGTGTGCTTAATTTGCTTTTCAACTTTTAAATTTATATAACCTTTATTATTAAATCACTTTTAAAATCCTAACGAGCAACAAAACTCGGTCAAGTTAGTATTTTAGTTTATCATACCAAGAGAGCGTAGAAGCGGATAAAAGTTGTTATTTAGTTACCTTGAGTCTAATTCTTAGGAAAGAATTAGAAGTGATTAAGTAAGTATTTTAATTAAGTAAATTAACGGAACAAACAGATAAGAAATGAATATTTAAAGGAAGGTAATTACAAGGACTAGCAACATTTAAAGGAATCTATTTGTAAGTAACTAGAGGGGAGTGAATAGTTACTTAATTCGATTTTTGAAACCTTTACGATGATCAACAAGATTTGAACAATCCTTGATCAACTTTATCAACTCAAACCCAATGTGTGTAGTATTTATGTTTGTAGTAATGTGGAATGTAAAATAAAGAACATAAACACAAGGATTTATAGTGGTTCGGGTGGATGTTAACTAATTACCCTTAATCCACTCTCCGATTTACTAATCAGGAGTTTTGCTTCACTAAGCCACTTTCTCCAAATCCAATGGAGATCCGATTTACAAACCTTGTACTTCTTTGTAGACAAAAAACCTAATCCTTCTATCCATTGTATAGTCATTTGAATCAGTTTTGAACTTGAATCTTTGGACTCTTTACTTCATTTAATACCTGTAAAATATACCCAACATCTTATTCAAGTACTATATGCATTAAGTGTTCATTTACCTTGGATGTAATGCCTTGAGAGTGACTTGTCATGCTTAAAGTGGAAAGTATAACATTCTTGGATATAAGTCATGATAATCATTCGAGGCAATCTCAGTTTTGTCATAATCTTTTATTTGTTATCAATACATTTGCTAAAGCCCTATTGGTTGGTCAACTTGTCATTGATGATAATAACCCACTTTAATCACAAAGCACATTAATATTCATCTTTAAGCTTGTTTGTGAATTAATTAAGTGTGTTCATAATGTCTTAACAATTTAAGCAAGTAATATCAATTAAGCATGTTGTAAGACATCAATTTAATCAAGTCTAAATCATTCTTAAACTTGTTTCTAGACTTAAGCAAATCCTATGCGTGTTAATGGTTTTTCATCCTTAGTGATTTTCATCCTTTGAAGATCACTAGATTATGACACTTTAATTGTTATCCAAGTAGCATATATTGAAGTAGTCCAAATACAACTTTATGGTTAACTTGTAACATATAGCAAGACAAAGTTCATACATATATATTAAGTAACTACTTAGCAAGTTAGCATTTAGCACATAGTAAAATAATACTCATGTATTAATAGCAAGTAGTCAAGTAATATTCATGTAATGACTAGCTAAAGATCACTAATTAATCTAGGATTAAATGTATAGTGATGACATAGCATTGAACCAAGGTTATGTAAGTTTTACTTGCAAAGTGGCATTTGCAAGATTAATGTATAAGAATATATTAATGTCCAACACATGTACAAGGAAGGAGAAACTGTTGGTTGGGACTTGGTGACCATCCTAAGTATGTCTAAATACATTTTAGGTGCATATGTTTTCCTTGTAACACTTATGTGTTATCCTTAATCAAGACTAAATCATCATTAAGGTGTCATTAGGTGTGATTAACCAAGATTAGCGTTCTAGTGATCAAAACTCTTTTGGATATGAATCAGGTAATTATTCTAAGCATGTTTAAACAAGTTTCATAAATTATAGAAGCCCCGAAGTGCTTGAACTAAATATGTAGAAAATTCGGACAGAACCTTCTGTGGTCGACCTACGGTTGACCGTGGAGTCGTCCGTGCATCCCTGGTTTCATAAACCAAGGTGCAGGGTTCCACGGTACCGAACCTTGAAGCATTATGTTTTCATTCTAAGCTTTCTTTGGTTTTGGTGTTTTGCTAGAGTAATTGTGGATCAGTGAACTTGTATATTTATGTCAAGATGTCTACCATCACCTCTAGTTATATGCATGTGTTATCATCAAAACACTTGTTGTTATGGGTTACGATTAGTATGATCATTAAGCATAGGGATGGCACCCGCGGAAGATGGGCATGGATCCTTAATACCCGCCCGCCAAAATTTTTATTTACCCACGGGTACCCGTTTACCCGCCAACGGGTAAAATCTTCTGCCCATACCCGCGACTCGCAAGTAGTCGCAACCCGTGGGTAAACCCGCGGGTTTACATAATATGCACTTCTAACTAATTTTTAGTCACGGATACACGCTACCCGCGGGTAAACCCACGAATAATTATGAAAATATATTAAAAAAATTAAATTATATAATATATTATTAAGTATATGTATGCGGGTAAACGGGTATACCCGCGGGTAGTTCTAACGGGCATTACGGATTGACGGGTCGGGTTTTACCCGCGACCCGCCAACGGGTACAAATTTTTACCTGACCCGTGCCCGCGGGTACATTTTTCATAGATACTCGCCCGTCACGGGCACGGGTACCCACAGGTTACGGCTTTTTTCCGCCCATTGCCATCAATAAACCCACATTCTCCCGCCAACATTCTCCCCCTTTTTGATAATGACAAACACATAAGTGATGGTGGACATTTATTTATAATTACGCACAAGTGTTAACATCACTTATACCCAACTTTCTCCCCCTTTTGTCAAAGCAAAAAGGTTAGGTCCCCCTGAAACTAAGCTCGCCCAAAGACAAATGCTCTCCCTTGAAGCGTACATGGTGGAAATTATCAACCACAACATATAAAATACCAAACACACAAATTTTATTCATTCCTAAGAAAAAAATATGCAAGTGACTTCTCATACGAGATTTTCATGAATATTACGGAGATTTAAGTGTCGTGGTGAGAGGGGTGAAGATTGTGTTTGATGATGTTCTCAAGTTTGGTTAATTTTCGACCAATTTTTAGAGTGTTTCCATGAATTACATTGTTTTGTCCCTAAGGTGATAGGGAGAAAAAGTTAGAAGCGTTTTCGAGTGAAGGTTCATGGACTTGTTTGGTCAAAATTATACATATCGGGTATGAAGAGACTTGAGTAGCATGATGGAAGGCGGATGTCATTCCAACATGTGCGAATAGTTTGGTTAGATGAAGACCATAGGGAAGAGACAGAAGAAAGTTTTGAGATGCATGTTGCATTCTTGATATGCAACATTAACTTCGATCGAGTTCAAGAGACACCATAGGAGAGTGATCTCATTTGCATCCAGCCGCCAGAGTTGTTCTCCTTTCCGTAAACATTCAAGGTATAGATCTTATACCAAAGATCATACGTTAGAGAGAGATGATTACAGAGAAATCCACCCATGTTGATGGAATCAGATTTGAGTGGCCCTTTACATTAGTGTTTCAAGAACACTATCCCTATCCATCTCATCGGGGAATTTGTCAAAAGAGTTTTGATTTAGAAAGAGTGTTCGCCCTTCAATTGGAACTTCCATGATCTTCTAAACTCTTGAAGTGTCAAAGAATAGTTTTTTCCATACAAGGAAAATGACATTTTCCTATCATTTTGAGAGAATAGGAAATTTTCATAAATTCTTTAATGTGGAGAGGGTATAGTGGTCCTCTTAGATTGAGGAAAGCATCCCACCTTACTTTAGAGAAGTTAGCAAGAGAGTATGTTGACAAGTGATGGGTAAGCACTTCTCTTCCCTCAACTATGGATCTCATCCTTTGAGTTAGGTTTGAATGGTGATGAGTTAGTTTGCTTGGGTGAGTGAGTTTTATAGAAATTTGTGGATAGTAACAAAATTTAATGCTTTATCTCAAGTTTGGTGTATTGAATTGATTGCAATTTAGTACTTTATTGTGTTTTTCAAAACAACTTTAAAGAATGAGACAAAACACACCAGACTATCTACGGTTCAGTCTGCGGTCGACCGTAGGGTCAGTTGTGCAAAGTCAGTTTTTGAATTGTTTGATCTTTTTCAAGTGTTATAGTTTACTAGAAACATATAGTTATCATATATTACTTAATGCACGTAATAATCAAGCAAACACACATTACTTAAGGTACATAATAGTCAAGCAAACATTTGTTCAAGCGTTAATTTAAACACAAATTTTACAAGCATAAGTTTCATAAATCACATGTCTTAGTAATGCTTCCTACACTCTCTTGCACGAAAGCGCCTTTGCCATTCTTTCATGGCCTGCATGAGCTTGGAATTGTTCTTTCTAAGCTTCACTTATTTTTTAAGAATCTTATCAACCCTTGCACTTCGGTTCATGTTCAAGAATTCTTGATAGTTTTTCTCCATGATTTCCTCCTCGCTTTCAGAGGAAATTTCCCTTTCTCCGGATGCCTCATCAGGGTTGTATTTGTCAATATCTTCTGAGTTGCTATCTGAGCTTGCGTGTCTCTTGTGAGACATTCTGGCTTGATGACTGCTTCTGACAGTAGTGAGTTTGTTGATAGGTTCAAGTGACAGAGCATACGAGATATGACGAGTGGCCTTTAGATGAGCAAACAACACACTGAGATGTAGACAGTGAAAATCCCTCTGGTCGATTATGTGAGCACTTTGTTCATTCTAGAGGCCATAAGGAAAGCTACATTGATGGTTTGATCAAACTCAATAGCCCACATGACAAAAATTTGTGTGGCATGAATATTTGCATGATTTCCTCCTTTGCAGTAGATGTTGTGATCTATTATCTTGTTCCAAATGTTGAACTTGGGTAATATATCCCTTCCCATCAATCCATGAGCAAGAATTTCTGAGTGGTCAGCATCTGGGTTGCAGAATTGATTTAGAAAGTTGGTTTCCTGTATGTACTCGGGCAGATTTTCCATCATGTGTCGCCTACTTTAGAAGCAGAGCCCTATAGCATGAACACCCAAGATTGTGCCGAATTGCTCCAGAGTGATTTTATGCCATCGATTACCGAGATGAAACTTTACTATGTCATTCTCAAAACTAAAGTTGGTATAGAATTCTTTCACAAGTTCTGGATAGACAATTCCTTCAAGGACGAGGAATGCAGTTAGTCCCAGATGCGAAAACTTTTCAACGGCTTCAGGAAAAGCTTTGCAATTTACCATTCTCCCTTCTATGATTTTTCTGGGACTGATTCATTTCTTTTTTTAAGCAATTCGTACTTTCGCACTTTTGGGTGGCTTGTAAATCCCTCTGTCTCTTGATTCTGCGTCCTTGGTCCTTATCATTTCCTATACAATAACACTTTAACTTAATTTAAAGTGAACGTATAAACGACTCAATTGTGTAATCAATATTTTGAAAACTTAGTTAACATGAACATAAGATCCTTTTGATGTTAACTACCTTCACATTCACACCCTCTTTTGGTGGAGACGTGTTTGCAATTGTATGAATGCATATTCTCATATTATTCATACACGACAATGATTTGCAAACTTGATTATCATCAATACCTAGTGTTTTAATGTTAACATTCTTCACATTCTCACCCTCTTTTGGTGACAATGCGTTTGCACTTTAGATTATTAGTGATTTTCATAATATTCACATGGGTTCGTGTTTTGCAAGCTTGATTCTCATCAATACATTGATGTTGCCAATTTCTACATTATTACTCTTCATTAGTGATAATGTGCTTGAACCATGTGAACAATGAACTTATGAAAACCTAATCTAGTTGTATGTTGAACCCTAGAATTCATAACTTGAATTGATGCATTGTTAATCATGATTTCAAACGTTTTAGAAGTTTTTCATAAACACATTTGATTATTAGCATCAATTTTGAGTAGAATTTTCTGATTAGGGTTTCTTCAATCAATGTTTGAAGATTTCATCATACCAACACAATAGGATGAAGGAAATTCATAGATTAATCTTACCGAGAATGAAGATTAAGGATGAGTGAGAGCAAATTCCTCAGTGTTTGGTTTAAGGTCTTGAGCCATGGGAGAGAGGGAGTGAAAATAGATTTTGAATAGAATGAGAAATGAGGGCTAGAATTTAGAATAAAAAGTCGTCAGGACCCATGCGGTCAAACTGCGATCGACTGTAGGGCAGGCCGTGAAGAAGTAAGGCTCTGCGGTTGAGTCCGCGGTCTGCCGTTGTTTGAATGTGAAGCTTAGGATGGTGATCCTTGTCCATTTCTTTAAGTCGTGCGCGTTTTGGTGATTTTGTCGTTCTATAGAATACTTGAGGACAAGTTTTCTTTGCCTAAACATTGTATAATCACATCTAACCGATGTTTCATCATCAATGACACGTATGTAGGCACGTATATATATATATATATATATATATATATATATATATATATATATATATATATATATATATATATATATATATATATATATATATATATACATACATATATATTATACACATAAGACACTTTGACTTACATCTAGCATGCAATTTTTCAAGTAAGCATTCATTCCTAAGCTAAACATAATTACATTGAGTAACCTTTATAATCACTTTGCGTATGTGAAATTTGAAATAGTGACACTTTGGCTAATGCTCTTAAGACACATTAAGTTTTAGATGCACAATCCTCTTTCCTTATTAGTTGATCATTGATTCTCATTGATCCTAAGATTACTCAACCCTTGACTTATCCCCCCATTGAATTGCTAGATTTGTTTATATTTCCTAAGTTTTCAACTTTCCTAATGATTGACCTTGGAATTAGAGTACTTTGTTTGCGCCTACTAGAGTTGTGACTAGATTTCAAAACAATTTTGTCTTTAAAACAATTTTTGTCATTAAAGACCTTTTCAAATAATTGTTTTCATCAATTAAAACTTTGTTGAGTTGATTAATCTATTGTAATTCTTTTTCCTACAATTTTACTTTGTCACAAATTCTAGTATACAAAAAATTTACCGCTTTGTACTCATCTAGCAATTCTTCATAATTAGAAGGATAGAATACATGTACATCATTGCTTTGGATGCATGAGTTTTTACCTTCTTCTTCTTGAAAGCAAGATTCCACCTCATCTTCACTATGAGCATCTTGACTTGGAGAGTATCTTGAAGCCATGAGGCAAAAGTCTTCATCTTCATCTCCATCTTGATCATCTAACTAAAACCCACCAAGACATTCAAGTCTTGTTAATTCTTCCTTGAACCCATTCTTCCTCTACCAACTTGAGGCTTCTTCAACTTGAGGACATAGTGTGTCACAACATTCCTTTGCACTTTCACAAGAAAGCATTTTAATCCTTTCTTCACTAGGAAGAACTCTATGACGTAGTGATATAGCATCAAATTGCTTTAGCACTTTGTTTACTACTTCATCATTTTGGAATGTTGAGTTCATCATACTTGAAGATTCTTGAGGAACAAGGTTTTCTCCCTTGATGATCCTCCACATGTCATAATCCTTTGATTTGAAATAGATTTCAAACATTATTTTCCACACATAGACATCCTCTCTATCAAAGATTGGTGCTTCTCTAGCCAATCCTTCAAGGTATGCCATTGTTTGAGATGCTCCTAAGAACGCTTGACTCGGGTTTTTGCACAAAATGGTTTTTGACTCAATCAAAAACGTTTTTAGAGCAAAAGTTCGAGCAACCACTCTGATACCAATTGTAAGTAACTAGAGGGGGTGAATAGTTACTTAATACGATTTTTGAAATTTTTTCGATGATCAACAAGATTTGAACAATATTTGATCAGCTTAATCAATTCAAACCCAATGTGTGTAGTGTTAATGTTTGTAGTAATGCGGAACGTAAAATAAAGAATATAAACACAAGGATTTATAGTGGTTCGGGTGGATGTTAACTAATCCACCTTAATCCACTCTCCGATTCACTAATCGGGAGTTTTGCTTCACTAAACCACTTTTTCCAGATCCAGTGGAGATCCGATTTACAAGCCTTGTACTTCTTTGTAGACAACAAACCTAATCCTTCTATCCCGTCGAAAGATTACTGATGTGTGCGAGGTGTAGTACGAAATACTATTATTTTTATTACGAAATACGATACAATTTACACAAGTTTTATTTATTTATATAGATGGGATATACTTAAACCTTGCTAAAATACTTATAGGTAGTGTACCTAATCGTAGAGTAGTGTAGTTTTTAGTAAGTCCGGTTCATTCCACAGGGAGCTAGCTGAGTTTAACGCTATATTTTTAACAACTATATTTATATAAAATATATATAATTATATATAGTAAGTAGTATTATTATAAAAGGGGTTTTTACCGTTTAATAACTGGTTTGTCGATTTTATATTTTAAGCGTAAAGATAAATGACGATAATATAATGACAGAATTTAAATTGCGATAAAGTAAATTGCAGTAATTAAAATGACAGTAAATAAATGTACGATAAAATATGAAATAAAAGTATTATACTTATTTAAACTTCCGTAATCATGATGTTTGACGTTTTGATTTTAATTTATTACCCTGGGTTAATTGTCCTTTGTCCTGGATTATTTGATACCTATTTGGTTTTTTGTCCATAATAGTCCATCGATCATAAGTATAAAATGCTCGTCAAATTAACCTTATTCCCAAAGTCAAATATTCCAACTAATTAGGGATTCAAACTGTAACAAGGTTTTAATACTTTGTTTAATGATTACACCAGGTTATCGATTGCGTGTAATCCAAGGTTTTATTACTTTGTTAACAATTACACCAATTATCCTTGTATGTAATCCACCCCTGTTTTAATGAGATATGAATATTAATTTACCCACTTTATCAAAATGAATATCAATTACCCAACCCGAATAATTAATTAAATGATTGTAAACGATGTCGTATAAACGTCACTAAATAGGACATTTGTAATCAATTTAATAATTATTAGTTTAACTAATTTGAAGATAGGTTCGACAGGTTCCAATGATTTGTCGTTCAATTAGACAATACCCCCTACATATTAATAGTCAATAGTCCAATATTCACAATTGTCAGTCTTTTGTCCAAACCATAATTATGGTACAAAATCCAATAACCCCGTCTTAATATTTAGCCCAACATCACGATTACTTCATGTGATGACCCGGATTTTTCCGACTACTTGATTATACTATTTATATGATTTAATAATTTCGACATGATAAGCAATGAATTTTAATAAGTCTTGAACCTCCGAAAAGAATTTTATATAAGCAGTTGACCACCCTTTTATTCCTACGATTCATGAACATCATAACTTGTATTAATTATATATATGTGTATATATACATATATTTAACTTGAAAATATGATAATTAAATATCTCATTAAGTATATTAACAAAGTATTATATATATATATATATATATATATATATATATATATATATATATATATATATATATATATATATATATATATATATATATATATATATATATATATATATATATATATATATATATATATATTCATACTACTAATTTAAAGAGTTTTTGAACAATATATATGTTACTATTTAAACGACGTAATTAACGTAAATTAAAATGTATTTACATACAATGTATTACGAGTGTAAATACATCCTTACAAGTATTGAATACACTTTATAATATACCAATACATATAAAGGATAGCTATATTCGTATTTCCGTTCAATTTCCTCAAGAATTCTACTCGCATTCATACGGTATTTTTTACCCGTATTATACACAGCTTCTAGAAGTATTTACTATTCGTATATACCAATAGAAATCTGCAATTATTTGTGTAATATGTCATCCATGACCTAATCAATTTAATATGTCATCCATGACTTAATACATTTTAACTTATCTTAGATATTTTCACTAAAAATCAAATTTCCAAGCCTATAAATAAGCACCATTTCTAACTCATTTTTACACACACTTGCAAGAACTCTCTCAAGTTTTGTTCTACTACTTTTTTTCAGCAACTTTACATTCTAAACTTGAGATAAAATCTCTACTTCAACTCTTGTTCAATTCACATGTTTATAGCTATCTATATAAGAGTTTATAAACTAGAACATAGTTTAGTTGATTCTAAACTTGTTTGAAAAACTAATTTAATCTTTCTAACTTAACTCTAATAACACTTAATTATATGTATTATGATGTTATATTAAGTTAATATAAGAACTTATAACTTGTACATATGAAGAACACCTTGAAACTTAACATATATCCTTTAATCTCCATTCGGTAAAAAGCGGGCAGATTTGGGTTGGGAATTAAAAACCTATCTTAGACTTTGAGTTCGAGGCTAAGACTTTAGAAATATGTTAATATATGTAAATAAGACTTTCAATATTTTTTTCATGATTTTAGACAAAGTGGAAGTATTTTATCAAAAATCATATATTGGGTGGATGCCGGGATTTTTCCAAATCTGTCCACCAACACAAAAAGAGGGTAAAGCTCTAAAAATTTCTACTTGGGATGAACTTTTCGAATTGGTTTTGTAAAAATTTACTTCTTAAGGAATCTATATCAATTTGATTCACTTTAAACGGAGTTGTAATGAATATTTGGCGAGCAAAACAAAAACTGCTAAAATTAAAGTTGTATGGACAAAATTTATATTATAAAAACTATATTAACCATATCCTTGTTAACTTTTCCTATATCCTATATATATTTGTACATGTTATCATTAGTATAACAAAATATTATAATCTTGGTTAATTCCGAGATTGTATATATATAATAATCTTGGTACGTTCCATGACAATACGTGCACAATACGTTTTGATAAATCCTAAGACAATACGTACACAATACGTCTTAGTTAATTCTAAGACAATAAGTATACAATACGTCTCTAGATTGATGCAAGACAATACATACACAATACGTCGTGGGGTAATTCTAAGATTATATATATATATATACCGATTAATGGACTTTTTGAACTATTTTGGACTACCAACATAAAATGTTAAAAAATTATTATATAAGTATTCTATGAACTTGTTTTTTTTTTTTTTTCATATGTCGTATTATTATCTGAATCATTATTATTATTATAGGTTCGTGAATCCAAGGACGACGGCCATTTTTTTAATAAGTTGAAAACTTATTATTAATATACTTTTACTACCGTGAGTATATAGTCCCATTTTTAAACTCTACAAATATTTTGGGATGAGAATACATGCATTTTATGTTTTACGCCATGGACACAAGTACTTCAAATATATTCTACGTTGAGTTGTGCCACCTTGCATATCTTCCCTAATAGCTTGGTAACTAATATTTACATGTTATAAGAACATGTAAGCATGAATCCTATTGATAGATCTCTCGGGTTTGACAACCCTAACCGAGTATTGTAAACGGTTGCATAGTACTTCGTTTTTACTACACTTGGTACAGTGTAGGGAGATTTCATAATAAAGGGAATATGCCACATTAATGGTTAAGTATGGTTACCGAAGCGCTCAACAACTTATAGAATATCTTTATTGAAATATTTGTAACTATGAAATCTTGTGGTCTATATTTATACCGATGCTAGCTTTAAACCTATATATCTCACCAACCTTTGTGTTGACTGTTTAAGCATGTTTATTCTCATGTCCTTAAGAAAGTCTTTTGCTGTCGCATTATCTGAGCAAGCTTTGCATGGAGTCTCATGCTTTTGTTTAAAAGAGGGTTGCATTCAATAAAACTTTAGTCATGTATTATATTCGACTGTTATGTCACCTTTGTATTATTTGAAAATCGATGTATCATGGGGATTATTTTGTAAATAATCGCCCATATGTTTGAAACTCGTATTATGTATAATAATGGTGTGCTTTTTATGAAACGAATGCAATATTTTCTAAAACGTATTATATAGAGGTCAAATACCTCGCTATGGGACCAATGAATAACGTACTGCGTTTATAGTAATATGGACGGGCCATTTCACTTCGGCTCAAATAAGCATAATAATAACTTAGTTACGAGACATTAATTTAAAAGGGAAGAACATAGCTTACAGTGATTATTTATCGCGTAGCGTTACCCGGACAGAGTTCCGACTTAAAAACTAGTAAAATATTTCTTACAATAACTCAATTAAACCATAACTTTATTATTAAAATTAACTTAAATTAAAATTATAATGTATATATATATATATATATTAAGTTTACAGAGGAAGAAAGAAAAAATGGTGTACATAATTCGCTGAAAACGTCGCCTTTTATAGCACTTGGCCAGGTTCTGACCTCTATGCGATCACATGGATTTTGTGCCTTCTGGCCATGCGATTGCATGGCTCTCTGATCCTACTCATATGCTTTTGTTTTCTAGTTTGCCGACGTTTTATTTAAATATATATATAATATATATAATTTATATTAATTATATATATATTATATTATATTCTTGTGCATAGCTGACTTGTAATTTTAGCTCCGTTGACTCGCGCGTTGATGCTCGGTTCATGTCTCGGTTCCGGATTTTCGAACGTCCTTTCGTACGCGTAGATATCGTATACTTTGCGTTCCGCGGCTCGTACTCTTGTCATTTTTAGACGTTTCTTATCAATAAATGGAACCACTTGAATTATATCTTGTTCATTTGAGCTTGTTGGTCATTTGCGTCTTTAAATCGTCGTTTTCTTCTTTTGTCTTCGCACTTATTTATTTAAACGAATATTACATAAAAATAGAACAATTGCAACTAAAAGCTTTACATATTGGAAGGATATGGTGCCTAAATATATGTTTATTTGGAGCACTATCAAATATCTCCACACTTGAGCGTTTCTTGTCCTCAAGCAATGCAGAACTTGAAATTAAATCACACTTCACTCCAATCACTTTTTTTTATTCTCACACTTAATACATCAGTGATTTTGATACGGTGGTATAAACAATGATAGTAACGATGTGATTTACAGTCCCACATGACAATTAAAAATTTAGATCCTTTAAGGAAATTGGATCTTTATGAAAACATTTGATCTTTTGAAAATTCATTCTAGCTTTTACCCTAGATAAGTTTTCCGGAATAACCCTTCACCGGTGTTTGCAAAATGTTTTTGTGGGTTTTGTGGGTTTCAGATTTTAAAATTTTTGCTCAAAACTTGCGGTTTTGTGTCACCCACTTGTTAACCTTGTATTAGGAAAGCACACATCCAGTATACTTGCTCCGTATATTACCTTTCGGTAAACTACCATCCGGTTGTAAAGGAAAGCGTCGAACAAGCAACTGTTAAGGCAATGTCTAATGACATGCAGATGTTCATGGTCCTCAACGTGTCGGACGCAATTACTATCCTTTGTAGGAGAAATAGTAAAGATCACCCTATAATTTTTTTCGATCTGGCACAAGGTCCTGTCTTCGACCATGCTATGCAACCACCGTTCTTACGGTTGACACCCGATTTGGTTCAGGTGACCTAATGTATTATGGTCAATTCTTAGAATTTTACGTTCAATGATAATGAACGCATTGAAAATAGGTTTTCAGAAAACAAATCGGTTTTAATTTTGATCAAGATATTTTTTCGTTCAAGCTAGAGTTTAGATATCATTGAATTCTATGAGTTTGTAATTCTCAATCTTTAAAGTCAATCTCAAGGATTGAGTAATATCAGTCTTAAAAGCTGATTTTTGATCTTTAAGGAGATTATCCTTTCTGGGGGTCTGATTCATTAGTCTTATCAAGCTAATTTGCACGCGTCCTCCCCATTTTACGAGACAGATCCTTTCATGGATAGGATAAGTCTGACCACTTGGCGACCCTGTTTGATACCGAGGTCCGTGGATTTCCTGCTGATTTTAGAGATGACTTTTCTGGATTTTTCGTCAACCTACAGCTGGTATGGACGACAACTTCTTGACCTAAATCAAGAAGCGCGTGTCTTTTTCGGAAGACTTTAATTCCTTTTAATGATGGAATTGATTCATCGTGTAGATCCATCTTTCTTTCAAATATATTACAGTAAATCGGGTAAAACTAATTAGTTTAGTCCAAAGCAAAAGTACCTGCAGTAATCTGTACCAAATATGTGATATGTGTTTTAAAGAAATTGGTAAATTCTTCCCACACTTAGCTTTTATTCTTTTCTTTTCCTTTTTATTCTCTTCTATTCCATTTTAAATGAATTCAAGCGTTTTGGATTGTTTCTCCATTTATGTTCTCTCCGAGGTAACAATAATTTCGGAATTAACACCTAGTTTTGTCGTTCATAAATATGTATAAACATGATTTTGAATTCATTTAGTTGAAAATTTTTCAAATTTTCACAAAATTTGGCAATTAAACTAAGTGTAAACCCGAGAGAATTTATAACCCTTCCCCACACTTGAGATCATGCAATGCCCTCATTTGCATGAAATCAGACTATAATTATAAATTCATGAGGGTGATTAGTGTAGAAAAGTAATTAAAAATACCGAGTTTGCAAACATATTATTTTATGTCACATTTGATATTTTGCGTCTAGTCGTCAAAATAGTAGCTTTTGCTGAACTTAATATCAGTCTTTGAAAGTGCGCTGCTTTACCCTGTTTTGTACATAAGATAAATTACAAACATACATAATATTTTTATTATATATATATATTTTTATATAAAACCTTTATTTATTAAAACAATTTAAATGAATAAATTTTTTTTTTAAAATTTTGTTTCCTTTTACTTTAGGTAGTTTCGGTATGTTTAACTAGTCCGTCCCTCGACAAAATTTAAAATTTGTCGTTTTTAAAGCGATTGTTTTAAAAGCAAAGATTTTTGGATTTTTTAATTTTTTTGGTATACTTTAGATCAATAAAATTAAAAATAATGATAACAAAATTTTTCGCCCCGTCCTCGGGTAAATCAATTTCGATTCCATGACCTAGTCTTCAACTTACGATGAATTTTAGAAATTATTTTTTAAACTTAAT
This sequence comes from Rutidosis leptorrhynchoides, assembly GCF_046630445.1. Taxonomy (NCBI): domain Eukaryota; kingdom Viridiplantae; phylum Streptophyta; class Magnoliopsida; order Asterales; family Asteraceae; genus Rutidosis; species Rutidosis leptorrhynchoides. The sequence goes on from NC_092333.1 coordinate 176,876,548, forward strand.
GAAATAAAGTAAATTTTGTTTTTAAATTCACACAAAACTTAAATTTAAAAATGCATATTAATTTCATACAAACCTACAAAACAAAATAAAATTCAGAATGGAGGGAAGAAAACTAGTTCTCTAGTGTCTGCTAGTGGAAAAGACCAATCGGATTCCATTCTCGGAACTACACGAGAACAGAACAACTAACTCTAGACGGTGTTTTCTTTTTAGAACATTTGAATCTCCCCACACTTAGGTAGCTGTGGTTTTGAAATTGTGATTAACTTCATCGTCAATTTCTCTTGGACCATAATCAACTTGCATATCTGTGACTTTTGCTTTAAGCCATTGGTCGGATTCATGTGTAATATCCACAAATTCAACTAGTTTCGCCTTTTCTTTAGGCGATAGATTAGATACTAACCGGTTACATAACTTAAAGTTCCCTTTGGTTCTAGCATCGCGAATCCGTTTAATAGGTTTCTTCATTGAACTGTTAATAACGGGGTCATTTAATTTCGTATCAACAACAAGGTTCTTTGTTATAAAGTCATCATTAGGTGTTACTTCATTTTCCCCACACTTAGGCGTTTTATTATTGTTAAGCACTACCGTTGGAGTTGGTAAAATAACATGGTTTTTACCAATCGTTTTTGTTGGTTCAACGGCTTTGGTTGGTGGAGATTTAGCCTTTCGACTCACAAAGGTGATCGATTTGTCACCATCACTAAGTGTCATTCTACCCTCTCTTACATCAAATAACGCCACGGTGGACGCTAAGAATGGTCGACCTAAAATTAGAGGAATGTTTGAGTCCTCTTCTATGTCAATAACAACAAATTCAACTAGAAAGGTTAAATTACCTACTTGAACGGGTAGGTTGTCAGCAATTCCAACTGGGCGCCTAATGGTTTGATCAAAGAGTCGAACACTCATTTTTGTTGGACTTAACTCACCTACTCCTAATCTCTTATATAATGAAAGGGGCATAACACTCACACTCGCACCTAAATCTGCTAGTGCATCATACATGACACAATCACTAAGTAGATAAAGAACAATAAATTCACCCAGATTACCCACCTTGGGTGTAAGTTTTGGTGGAACTGTCTTCACCGGGTTTACTTCTACGGTTTTTGTTTCTTGCACCTTCTTATTTTTCTTCTTCTTTCCAAAGGTATCACAAACTTTATTACCTATTACTTGCTCATACTCAACTCCTTTTCTTAGAAACAGGATGGGTGGTCGGTATGGTGCCACCACTGGCTTTACATACTCGGGTAGTGGTGTTGTAACTTCTTTATTGTTACTCACATCTAAAACCTTCCCATCTTCTAGTGCTGGTTTTTTAGAATTCGTTGACACCATATTAACATTCACATTCCGAGGATTTACTTTAGTATTACTCGGTAGCTTTCCTTGTTCCCTCTCACTCATCATGCTAGCAAGAGTAACTACGTGTTTTTCTAGATTCAAAATGGAAGCTTTTTGAGTTCTTAATGACTGATCAAACCTCTCATTTGTTTGGGTTTGAGTTGCAATAAATTGTGTTTGAGATTCCATTAGCTTTGCCATCATTTCTTCCAGATTTGGCTTTTTCTCTTCGGTTTATTGTGGTGGTTTATACAAGCCAGGTCTTTGTTGATTGAAAGTGTTGTTTTGAGTTGGTTGGTTATTCAGACCTTGTTGGTTATACGAGTTATTGTTGGGTCCATTTGGATTGTAAAGAATGTTTTGATTTCGATTAAAGTTTGGCCTTGGCGGTTGATAATTATTTTGATAATTATTTCCTAGTCTTTGGTTCATGTAGGAAACATTCTCACATTGTTCCATAATTTGCTCGATGTGACAATCTTTCGTTAAGTGTGGTCCACCGCATTCCTCACAACTGATTCGTATTGCGTGAATATCTTTATTCATCTTTTCCATTCGTCTCTCGAAAGCATCTATTTTTGCAGAAACGGAATCAAAGTCATGGCTAGAATCGGCTCTAGCCGCTTTAGATGAACGAAAGATATCTTTTTCCTGATGCCACTCATGTGAGTGGGAGGCTGTGTTATCAATAATTTTGTGAACTTCAGTTGCGGTTTTCTTCATAATGGAACCACCAGCTGCTGTGTCGATGTATTTTCGTGTAGCGACGTCGACACCTTGGTAGAATATTTGTACTATTTGATAAGTGTCTAAACCGTGTTGAGGACATCCTCTCAACAACTTTACGAATCTTGTCCATGCCTCATATAATGTTTCATTTGGCTTTTGCGCGAACGTAACAATTTCTCCTTGAAGTCTCACGGCTTTAGATGTCGGAAAGAATATTTTAAGAAATTTCTCAACTAAAACATCCCATGTGTCAATCGCCCCTTCAGGTAACGATTCTAACCAATCTTTGGCTTCTCCCTTTAAAGTCCAGGGAAACAACATGAGATAGATATGTTCATCCTCAACTTCTCTGATTTTAAATAAAGTACAAATCCTATTAAATGTTCGAAGATGTTCGTTTGGATCTTCATTTGGCGTACCACTAATATTGGCATTGATTAGTGACCATGTGTAGGATTTGTCATTTGATTTCATAATCTGGAGCATTAATGTCTGGCTTAATAATGGCGTAACCTTGGCCCGTGCGTGTGGCTCTCATTCGATCTTCCATACTTAGAGGTTCCGTTATTTCCATATTTGAAATTGTTGAATCCGAATCACTAGAAGATTCTGATTTAACGGTTTCTTCCTCGACAATCTCTGGATGAGTAATTTGTGGTTCAGGAGGAATGATTAGTGGTTCAGGATCTCAGAATTGTCCTTGAATATCCTCCGGGTTCTCAATTGTGAGGTCGGGTTCAAAAAATGGATTATCGGAAATTTGAATTGGAGTACTTGTTCGACTAGATGATGATTCTAAAGAAAAATCAACGGCGATAATATTGGGAAGATGTCTTGATCGAGTTACAGGTCGTGAACGTATGAAAGGTAGTGAACGATTTGCTCGGTGCATTCACTAAAAATCCTATTAGTTATAAATATAAAAATTATATATGTTATCAAATTAATAGACTTTTCTGCTTTTGCCCACGTTTCGAATAGCCAAAAGATGCAGCAGGGAGCCAGGATCCTTTAAGTCAGAAAATCCACAACTCAGCCACTTACAAATACAACTATTACTACGAAGTAGAAAATTTGGATGTCTATCAATTTAATCGCTTTTTATAATTTTTCGTCGAAATTTAAAGAAAATTTTATGTCCTAAAAACTAGAGCGTAGAAATGAGAAAGAAAAAGCGCGTCGAGAAATAAGAGTCGAAAAACAAACGTCGAAAAATAAAAAAATCGAAAAATAATAATAAGAAAGTAAAGCGTCGAAACTTAAAAGTCTAAAAACTAAAAATTAAAACTTGCGTCTAGAAGTATTAAAGCTTAAAGGAATTCTATATCCAAAACGGCAATTACTTAAAAAATACTAAAATATATAAATGGCGTCGCAAAATTCTACAGCGCCTAAATCTTAATCTAAAGAAAAAGCACTTAAGGGATTTTACGGCAAAGCCTAAAAATCTAGAAATATAAAATACTATGGCAAAAACTAAGTTTAAAACTAATTACGAACGATAAATTACAAATTACGAATTAAACGTTAAAAATATACAAAATGTAAAAATAAAACTAAAGTTGTAAAAAATACAATTTATATAAAAATATTATTTTATATTATTATTTTATAAAAATATTAATCTATATATGTAAATAAGAAATACTAAAACTTAAAATACAAATTTAAAAACTAGATTTAAATATATTAATTAATAAAAACCCTAATTAGGTTAAATATTAATAATAATAAATAATAAAACCTACTCCGTATTAGATGATGTACTAGTTTTCCTGTCAGACACTACCATGCGACCGCATGGAAATAAAGCATACGGCTTATGCGATCGCATGGGCCTGGATTCCAGATATGGTTTTGGGCTTCGACGGGTTCGGCCCAATTTTTAATCTTAATTATTATATATATATATATTTTTTTTCTGATTTTAAATTACAAAATATTTATAGAATATTTATATAAAATATAATAAACTTCTATTTTAAAATCTTAAAAATAAAAGTATTTTTTAATTTTATAAATAAAGTTCTTAAAATATATATATATATATATATATATATATATATATATATATATATATATATATATATATATATATATATATATACATTTTTTTTTATATTTTTTTAACACTTAAACAAAATATTTTTACGAAATAAGAAATAAAATATTTTTCAAAAATATAGTGTTTTTCACCGATTCCCCGGCAGCGGCGCCAAAAACTTGATGTGTGCGAGGTGTAGTACGAAATACTATTATTTTTATTACGAAATACGATACAATTTACACAAGTTTTATTTATTTATATAGATGGGATATACTTAAACCTTGCTACAACACTTATAGGCAGTGTACCTAATCGTAGAGTAGTGTAGTTTTTAGTAAGTCTGGTTCGTTCCACAGGGAGCTAGCTGAGTTTAACGCTATATTTTTAACAACTATATTTATATAAAATATATATAATTATATATAGTAAGTAGTATTATTATAAAACGGGGTTTTTACAGTTTAATGACCGGTTTGTCGATTTTATATTTTAAGCGTAAAGATAAATGACGATAATATAAATGACAGAATTTAAATTGTGATAAAGTAAATTGCAGTAATTAAAATGACAGTAAATAAATGTACGATAAAATATGAAATAAAAGTATTATGCTTATTTAAAATTCCGTAATCATGATGTTTGACGTTTTGATTTTAATTTATTACCCAGGGTTAATTGTCCTTTGTCCTAGATTATTTGATACCTATTTGGTTTTTTATCCATAATAGTCGATCGGTCATTATTATAAAATGCTCGTCAAATTAACCTTATTCCCGAAGTCAAATATTCCAACTAATTAGGGATTCGAACTATAACAAGGTTTTAATACTTTGTTTAATGATTACACTAGGTTATCGACTGCGTGTAATCCAATGTTTTATTACTTTGTTAACAATTACACCAATTATCCTTGTATATAATCCACCCCTGTTTTAATGAGATATGAATATTAATTTACCCACTTGATCAGAATGAATAATCAATTACCCAACCCGAATAATTAATTAAATGATTGTAAACGATGTCGTATAAACATCACTAAATAGGACATTCGTAATCAATTTAATAATTATTAGTTTAACTAATTTGAAGATAGGTTTAACAGGTTCCAATGAGTTGTCGTTCAATTAGACAATACCCCCTACCTATTAATAGTCAATAGTCCAATGTTCACAAGTGTCGGTCTTTTGTCCAAACCTTAATTATGGTACAAAATCCAATAACCCCGTCTTAATATTTAGCCCAACATCACGATTACTTCGGCTCAAATTACGAGACATTAATTTAAAAGGGAAGAACATAGCTTACAGTGATTATTTATCACGTAGCGTTAGTCAGACAGAGTTTCGACTTTAAAACCCGTAAAACATTTCTTACAATAACTCAACTAAACCATAACTTTTTTATTAAAATTAACTTAAATTAAAATTATAATATATATATATATATATATTAAGTTTACAGAGGAAGAAAGAAAAAATGGTGTTCATAATTCGCTGAAAACGTCGCCTTTTATAGCACTTGGCCAGGTTCTGACCTCCATGCGATCGCATGGATTTTGTGCCTTCTGGCCATGCGATCGCATGGCTCTCTGATCCAACTCATATGCTTTTGTTTTCTAGTTTGCCGACATTTTATTTAAATATATATAATATATATAATTTATATTAATTATATATATATTATATTATATTCTTGTGCATAGTTGACTTGTAATTTTAGCTCCGTTGACTCGCGCGTTGATGCTCGGTTCATGTCTCGGTTCCGAATTTTCGAACGTCCTTTCGTACGCGTAGATATCGTATACTTTGCGTTCCGCGGCTCGTACTCTTGTTATTTTTAGACGTTTCTTATCAATAAATGGAACCACTTGAACTATATCTTGTTCATTTGAGCTTGTTGGTCATTTGCGTCTTTAAATCGTCGTTTTCTTCTTTTGTCTTCGTACTTATTTATTTAAACGAATATTATATAAAAATAGAACAATTGCAACTAAAAGCTTTACATATTGGAAGGATATTGTGCCAAAATATATGTTCATTTGGAGCACTATCAAATATCTCCACACTTGAGCGTTGCTTGTCCTCAAGCAATACAGAACTTGAAATTAAATCACACTTCACTCCAATCACTTTTTTTTATTCTCACACTTTATACATCAGTGATTTTGATACGGCGGTATAAACAATGATAGTAACGATGTGGTTTACAGTCCCACATGACTATTAAAAATTTAGATCCTTTAAGGAAATTGGATCTTTATGAAAACATTTGATCTTTTGAAAATTCATTCTAGCTTTTACCCTAGATAAGTTTTCCAGAATAACCCTTCACCGGTGTTTGGAAAATGTTTTTGTGGGTTTTGTGGGTTTCAGATTTTAAAATTTTAGCTCAAAACTTGCGGTTTTGTGTCACCCACTTGTTAACCTTGTATTAGGAAAGCACACATCCAGTATACTTGCTCCGGATATTACCTTTCGGTAAACTACCGTCCGGTTGTAAAGGAAAGCGTTGAATAAGTAACTGTTAAGGCAATGTTTAATGACATGCAGATGTTCATGGTCCCCGACGTGTCGGATGCAATTACTATCCTTTGTAGGAGAAATAGTAAAGATCACCCTATAATTTTTTTCGGTCTGGCACAAGGTCCTGTCTTCGACCATGCTATGCAACCACCGTTCTTACGGTTGACACCCGATTTGGTTCAGGTGACCTAATGTATTCTGGAGAATTCTTAGAATTTTACGTTCAATGGTAATGAACGCATTGAAAATAGGTTTTCAGAAAACAAATCGGTTTTAATTTTGATCAAGATATTTTTTCGTTCAAGCTCGAGTTTAGATATCATTGAATTCTTTGAGTTTGTAATTCTCAATCTTTAAAGTCAATCTCAAGGATTGAGTAATATCAGTCTTAAAAGCTGATTTTTGATCTTTAAGGAGATTATCCTTTCTGGGGGTCTGATTCATTAGTCTTATCAAGCTAATTTACACGGCATCCTCCCCATTTTACGAGACAGATCCTTTCATGGATAGGATAAGTCTGACCACTTGGCAACCCTGTTTGATACCGAGGTCCGTGGATTTCCTGCTGATTTTAGAGATGACTTTTCTAGATTTTTCGTCAACCTACAGCTGGTCTGGACGACAACTTCTTGACCTAAATCAAGAAGCGCGTGTCTTTTTCGGAAGACTTTACTTCCTTTTAATGATGGAATTGATTCATCGTGTAGATCCATCTTTCTTTCAAATATATTACAGTAAATCGGGTAAAACTAATTAGTTTAGTCCAAAGCAAAAGTACCTGCAATAATCTGTACCAAATATGTGATATGTGTTTTAAAGAAATTGGTAAATTCTTCTCACACTTAGCTTTTATTCTTTTCTTTGCCTTTTTATTCTCTTCTATTCCATTTTAAATGAATTCAAGCATTTTGGGTTGTTTCTCCATTTATGTTCTCTCCTAGGTAACAATAATTTCGGAATTAACACCTAGTTTTATCGTTTATAAATATGTATAAACATGATTTTGAATTCATTTAGTTGAAAATTTTTCAAATTTTCACAAAATTTGGCAATTAAACTAAGTGTAATCCCGAGAGAATTTATAACCCTTCCCCACACTTGAGATCATGCAATGCCCTCATTTGCATGAAATCAGACTATAATTATAAATTCATGAGGGTGATTAGTGTAGAAAAGTGATTAAAAATACCGAGTTTGCAAACATATTATTTTATATCACATTTGATATTTTGCGTCTTGTCGTCAAAATAGTAGCTTTTGCTGAACTTAATATCAGTCTTTGAAAGTGCGCTGTTTTACCCTGTTTTATACATAAGATAAACTACAAACATACATAATATTTTTATTATATATATATATATATATATTTTTATATATAAAACCTTTATTTATTAAAACAATTTAAATGAATAATTTTTTTTTTAAATTTTGTTTCCTTTTACTTTAGGTAGTTTCGGTATGTTTAACTAGTCCGTCCCTCGACAAAATTTAAAATTTGTCGTTTTTAAAGCGATTGTTTTAAAAGCAAAGATTTTTGGGCTTTTTAATTTTTTTGGTATACTTTAGATCAATAAAATTAAAAATAATGATAACAAAATTTTTCGTCCCGCCCTCGGGTAAAGCAATTTCGATTTCATGACCTAGTCTTCAACTTACGATGAATTTTAGAAATCATTTTTTAAACTTAATGAAATAAAGTAAATTTTTTTTTTTTAAATTCACACAAAACTTAAATTTAAAAATGCATATTAATTTTATACAAACCTACAAAACAAAATAAAATTCAGAATGGGGGGAAGAAAACTAGTTCTTTAGTGTCTGCTAGTGGAAAAGACCAATCGGATTCCATTCTCGGAACTACACGAGAACAGAACAACTAACTCTAGACATCGTTTTCTTTTTAGAACATTTGAATCTCCCCACACTTAGGTAGCTGTGGTTTTGAAATTGTGATTAACTTCATCGTCAATTTCTCTTGGTCCATAATCAACTTGCATATCTGTGACTTTTGCTTTAAGCCAATGGTCGGATTCCTGTGTAATATCCACAAATTTAACTAGTTTCGCCTTTTCTTTAGGCGATAGATTAGATACTAACCGGTTACATAACTTAAAGTTCCCATTGGTTCTAGCATCACGAATCCGTTTAATAAGTTTCTTCATTGAACTGTTAATAACGGGGTCATTTAATTTTGTATCAACAACGGGGTTCTTTGTTATCAAGTCATCATTAGGTGTTACTTCATTTTCCCCACACTTAGGCGTTTTATTATTGTTAAGCACTACCGTTGGAGTTGGTAAAATAACATGGTTCTTACCAATCGTTTTTATTGGTTCAACGGCTTTGGTTAGTGGAGATTTAGCCTTTCGACTCACAAAGGTGATCGATTTGTCACCATCACTAAGTGTCATTCTACCCTCTCTTACATCAAATAACGCCACGGTGGACGCTAAGAATGGTCGACCTAAAATTAGAGGAATGTTTGAGTCCTCTTCTATGTCAATAACAACAAATTCGACTAGAAAGGTTAAATTACCTACTTGAACGGGTAGGTTGTCAGCAATTCCAACTAGGCGCCTAATGGTTTGATCAAAGAGTCGAACACTCATTTTTGTTGGACTTAACTCACCTACTCCTAATCTCTTATATAATGAAAGGGGCATAACACTCATACTCGCACCTAAATCTGCTAGTGCATCATACATGACACAATCACTAAGTAGACAAGGAACAATAAATTCACCCGGATCACCCACCTTGGGTGTAAGTTTTGGTGGAACTGTCTTCACTGGGTTTACTTCTACGATTTTTGTTTCTTGCACCTTCTTATTCTTCTTCTTCTTTCCAATGGTATCACAAACTTTATTACCTATTACTTGCTCATACTCAACTCCTTTTCTTGGAAACGGGATGGGTGGTCGGTATGGTGCCACCACTGGCTTTACATACTCGGGTAGTGGTGTTGTAACTTCTTTATTGTTACTCACATCTAAAACCTTCCCATCTTCTAGTGCTGGTTTTTTAGAATTCGTTGACACCATATTAACATTCTCATTCCGAGGATTTACTTAAGTATTACTCGGTAGCTTTCCTTGTTCCCTCTCACTCATCATGCTAGCAAGAGTAACTACGTGTTTTTCTAGATTCAAAATGGAAGCTTGTTGAGTTCTTAATGACTGATCAAACCTCTCATTTGTTTGGATTTGAGTTGCAATAAATTGTGTTTGAGATTCCATTAGCTTTGCCATCATTTCTTCCAGATTTGGCTTTTTCTCTTCGGTTTGTTGTGGTGATTTATACAAGCCAGGTCTTTGTTGATTGAAAGTGTTGTTTTGATTTGGTTGGTTATTCAGACCTTGTTGGTTATACGAGTTATTGTTGGGTCCATTTGGATTGTAAAGAATGTTTTGATTTCGATTGAAGTTTGGCCTTGGCGGTTGATAATTATTTTGATAATTATTTCCTAGCCTTTGGTTCATGTAGGAAACATTCTCACATTGTTCCATCGTTTGCTCGATGTGACAATCTTTCGTTAAGTGTGGTCCACCGCATTACTCACAACTGATTCGTATTGCGTGAATATCTTTATTCATCTTTTCCATTCGTCTCTCGAAAGCATCTATTTTTGCTGAAACGGAATCAAAGTCATGGCTAGAATCGGCTCTAGCCGCTTTAGATGAACGAAATATATCTTTTTCCTGATAACACTCATGTGAGTGGGAGGCTGTGTTATCAATAATTTTGTGAGCTTCAGTTGCGGTTTTCTTCATAATGGAACCACCAGCTGTTGTGTCGATGTCTTTTCGTGTAGCGACGTCGATACCTTGGTAGAATATTTGTACTATTTGATAAGTGTCTAAACCGTGTTGAGGACATCCTCTCAACAACTTTACGAATCTTGTCCACGCCTCATATAATGTTTCATTTGGCTTTTGCGCGAACGTAACAATTTCTCCTTGAAGTCTCACGGCTTTAGATGTCGGAAAGAATCTTTTAAGAAATTTCTCAACTAAAACATCCCATGTGTCAATCGCCCCTTCATGTAACGATTCTAACCAATCTTTGGCTTCTCCCTTTAAAGTCCAGGGAAACAACATGAGATAGATATGTTCATCCTCAACTTCTCTGATTTTAAATAAAGTACAAATCCTATTAAATGTTCGAAGATGTTCGTTTGGATCTTCATTTGGCGTACCACTAATATTGGCATTGATTAGTGACCATGTGTAGGATTTGTCATTTGATTTCATAATCTGACGCATTAATGTCTGGCTTAATAATGGCGTGACCTTGGCCCGTGCGTGTGGCTCTCATTCGATCTTCCATACGTAGAGGTTCCGTTATTTCCATATTTGAAATTATTGAATCCGAATCACTAGAAGATTCTGATTTAATGGTTTCTTCCTCAACAATCTCTGGATGAGTAATTTGTGGTTCAGGAGGAATGATTAGTGGTTCAGGATCTCTGAATTGTCCTTGAATATCCTCCGGGTTCTCAATTGTGAGGTCGGGTTCAAAAAATGGATTATCGGAAATTTGAATTGGAGTACTTGTTCGACTAGATGATGATTCTAAAGAAAAATCAACGGCGATAATATTGGCAAGATGTCTTGATCGAGTTACAGGTGGTGAACGTATGAAAGGTAGTGAACGATTTGCTCAGTGCATTCACTGAAAATCCTATTAGTTATAAATATAAAAATTATATATGTTATCAAATTAATAGACTTTTCTGCTTTTGCCCACGTTTCGAATAGCCAAAAGATGCAGCAGGGAGCCAGGATCCTTTAAGTCGAAAAATCCACAACTCAGCTACTAACAAATCCAACTATTACTACGATGCAGAAAATTTGGATGTCTATCAATTTAATCGCTTTTTATAATTTTTCGTCGAAATTTAAAGAAAATTTTATGTCCTAAAAACTAGAGCGTAGAAATGAGAAAGAAAAAGCGCGTCGAGAAATAAGAGTCGAAAAACAAACGTCGAAAAATAAAAAAATCGAAAAATAATAATAAGAAAGTAAAGCGTCGAAACTTAAAAGTCTAAAAACTAAAAATTAAAACTTGCGTCTAGAAGTATTAAAGCTTAAAGGAATTCTATATCAAAAACGGCAATTACTTAAAAAGTACTAAAATATATAAACGGCGTCGCAAAATTCTACATCGCCTAAATATTAATCTAAAGAAAAAGCACTTAAGGGATTTTACGGCAAAGCCTAAAAATCTAGAAATATAAAATACTATGGCAAAAACTAAGTTTAAAACTAATTACGAACGATAAATTACAAATTACGAATTAAACGTTAAAAATATACAAAATGTAAAAATAAAACTAAAGTTGTAAAAAATACAATTTATATAAAAATATTATTTTATATTATTATTTTATAAAAATATTAATCTATATATGTAAATAAGAAATACTAAAACTTAAAATACAAATTTAAAAACTAGATTTAAATATATTAATTAATAAAAACCCTAATTAGGTTAAATATTAATAATAATAAATAATAAAACCTACTCCGTATTAAATGATGTACTAGTTTTCCTGTCAGACACTACCATGCGACCGCATGGAAATAAAGCATACGGCTCATGCGATCGCATGAGCCTGGATTCCAGATATGGTTTTGGGCTTCGACGGGTTCGGCCCAATTTTTAATCTTAATTATTATATATATATATTTTTTTCTGATTTTAAATTACAAAATATTTATAGAATATTTATATAAAATATAATAAACTTCTATTTTAAAATCTTAAAAATAAAAGTATTTTTTATTTTTATAAATAAAGTTCTTAAAATATATATATATATATATATATATATATATATATAAATTTTTTATATTTTTTTAACACTTAAACAAAATATTTTTACGAAATAAGAAATAAAATATTTTTACAAAAATATAGTGTTTTTCACCGATTCCCCGGCAGCGGCGCTAAAAACTTGATGTGTGCGAGGTGTAGTACGAAATACTATTATTTTTATTACGAAATACGATACAATTTACACAAGTTTTATTTATTTATATAGATGGGATATACTTAAACCTTGCTACAACACTTATAGGTAGTGTACCTAATCGTAGAGTAGTGTAGTTTTTAGTAAGTCCGGCTCATTCCACAGGGAGCTTGCTGAGTTTAACGCTATATTTTTAACAACTATATTTATATAAAATATATATAATTATATATAGTAAGTAGTATTATTATAAAATGGGGTTTTTACAGTTTAATGACCGGTTTGTCGATTTTATATTTTAAGCGTAAAGATAAATGATGATAATATAAATGACAGAATTTAAATTGTGATAAAGTAAATTGCAGTAATTAAAATGACAGTAAATAAAGGTACGATAAAATATGAAAGAAAAGTATTATGCTTATTTAAACTTCCGTAATCATGATGTTTGACGTTTTGATTTTAGTTTATTACCCAGGGTTAATTGTCCTTTGTTCTGGATTATTTGATACCTATTTGGTTTTTTATCCATAATAGTCGATCGGTCATAATTATAAAATGCTCGTCAAATTAACCTTATTCCCGAAGTCAAATATTCCAACTAATTAGGGATTCGAACTGTAACAAGGTTTTAATACTTTGTTTAATGATTACACTAGGTTATCGACTGCGTGTAATCCAAGGTTTTATTACTTTGTTAACAATTACACCAATTATCCTTGTATATAATCCACCCCTATTTTAATGAGATATGAATATTAATTTACCCACTTGATCAGAATGAATAATCAATTACCCAACCCGAATAATTAATTAAATGATTGTAAACGATGTCGTATAAACATCACTAAATAGGACATTCGTTATCAATTTAATAATTATTAGTTTAACTAATTTGAAGATAGGTTCGACAGGTTCCAATGAGTTGTCGTTCAATTAGACAATACCCCCTACCTATTAATAGTCAATAGTCCAATGTTCACAAGTGTCGGTATTTTGTCCAAACCTTAATTATGGTACAAAATCCAATAACCCCGTCTTAATATTTAGCCCAACATCACGATTACTTCTGCTCAAATTACGAGACATTAATTTAAAAGGGAAGAACATAGCTTACAGTGATTATTTATCGCGTAGCGTTACTCATACAGAGTTCCGACTTTAAAACCCGTAAAACATTTCTTACAATAACTCAACTAAACCATAACTTTATTATTAAAATTAACTTAAATTAAAATTAATATATATATATATATATATATATATATATATATATATATATATATATATATATATATATATATATATTAAGTTTATAGAGGAAGAAAGAAAAAATGGTGTACATAATTCGCTGAAAATGTCGCCTTTTATAGCACTTGGCCAGGTTCTGACCTCAATGCGATCGCATGGATTTTGTGCCTTCTAGCCATGCGATCGCATGGCCCTCTGATCCAGCTCATATGCTTTTGTTTTCTAGTTTGCCGACGTTTTATTTAAATATATATATAATATATATTTATAATATATATTATATTATATTCTTGTGCATAGTTGACTTGTAATTTTAGCTCCGTTGACTCGCGCGTTGATGCTCGGTTCATGTCTCGGTTCCGGATTTTCGAACGTCCTTTCGTACGCGTAGATATCGTATACTTTGCGTTTCGTGGCTCGTACTCTTGTCATTTTTAGACGTTTCTTATCAATAAATGGAACCACTTAAATTATATCTTGTTCATTTGAGCTTTTTGGTCATTTGCGTCTTTAAATCGTCGTTTTCTTCTTTTGTCTTCGCACTTATTTATTTAAACGAATATTACATAAAAATAGAACAATTGCAACTAAAAGCTTTACATATTGGACGGATATTGTGCCTAAATATATATTCAATTGGAGCACTATCAATTACCTCTGGCTTAGATCAACTTGTCTTTACCTTGGACAAGTATTAATTCCCAATGGAATTAATCAACTTCCAAGTTCCCTTTAAAGAAGAAGATAACTAAGCTAGCTTATGCTTCTAAATACAAAGTACAAGACTCACCCTTTCTAGCGATGACAAATCTAGGATAATTCAAAGGATTAATACAACACTAAGTAAACTCACAATGATAGTAATTTGATAGTAAGTTTACAAACCCCTTCTACAATCTATGAGATTATAAAACTTCTCTTGCTAATCACAAACACGTGTATATGAATTGTGGTCTTGTGATTCTCTGATGATTTTGAGTTAAAGCATGCAAGAGGGCCAAGTCTTCAAAGTTCTCTAAGTCTTGCTATTTATATGGAGAGATAAATAGAAAGTTGTTGATGCAGCTGGGACCACGGTCGATCGTAGGTTGATCGCACGCGGTCCAGTCCAAAACTTATATCCGTTGTATAGTCATTTGGATCAGTTTTGAACTTGAATCTTTACACTCTTTACTTCATTTAATAACTGCAAAAGATACCCAACATCCTATACAAGTACTATATGCATTAAGCATTCATTTACCTTGGATGTAATGCCTTGATAGCGACTTGTCATGCTTAAAGTGGAAAGTCTAACATTCTTGGATACAAGTCATGATAATCATTTGAGGCAATCTCAGTTTTGTCATAATCTTTTGTTTGTTATCAACACATTTGCTAAAGTCCTATTGGTTGGTCAACATGTCATTGATGACAATAACCCACTTTAATCACAAAGCACATTAATATTCATCTTTAAGCTTGTTTGTGAATTAATTAAGTGTGTTCATAATGTCTAAACAATTTAAGCAAGTAATATCAATTAAGCATGTTGTAAGAAATCACCTTAATCAAGTCTAAATCATTCTTAAACTTGTTTCTAGTCTTAAGTAAATCCTATGTGTGTTAATGATTTTTCATCCTTAGTGATTTTCAGCCTTTTAAGATCACTAGATTATGACACTTTAATTGTTATCCAAGTAGCATATATTGAAGTAGTCCAAATACAACTTTATGTTTAACTTGTAACATATAGCAAGACAAAGTTAATACATATATATTAAGTAACTACTTAGCAAATTAGCATTTAGCACATAGTAAAATAATACTCATGTATTAATAGCAAGTGGTCAAGTAATATTCATGTAATGACTAGAAAGAGATCACTAATTAATCTAGTATTAAACATATAGTGATGACATAACATTGAACCAAGGCTATGTAAGTTTTACTTACAAATGGCATTTACAAGATTAATGTATAAGAATATATTAATGTCCAACACATGTACAAGGAAGGAGAAACTCTTGGTTGGGACTTGGTGACCATCCTAAGTATGTCTAAATACATTAGGTGCATATGTTTTCCTTGTAACACTTATATGTTATCCTTAATTAAGGCTAAATCATCATTAAGGTGTCATTAGGTGTGATTAACCAAGATTAGCGTGCTAGTGACCAAAAATCTTTTGCATATGAATTAGGAAAATATTCTAAGCATGTTTAAACAAGTTTCATAAATTATAAAATCCCCGAAGTGCTCGAACTAAATTTGTAGAAAATTCGGATAGAACCTTCTGTGGTCGACCCATGGTTGACCGTGGAGTTGACCGTACATCCTTGGTTTCATAAACCAGGGTGCAGGGTTCTACGATCTGACCTGCGGTCGACCGTGGACTGAACCGTGAAGCATTATGCTTTCATTCTAAGCTTTGTTTGGTATTGGTCTTTTGCTAGAGTAAGTTTGGATTAGTGAACTTGTATATTTATGTGAAGATGTCTACCATCACCTCTAGTTATGTGCATGTGTCATCATCAAAATACTTGTTGTTATGGGTTAATATTAGTATTAAGGTTAGTATGATCATTAAGCATAAACCCACGTTCTCCCCCGAACACAATTATATAGTTTCATACTTACATTGATAAGTAGCACATAGCAATCATAGACCAATCACTATTCCTAAAAGACTAAGCTACAAATCACATAAAACATGCAAAGTAGGACCTAAACCATATGTCAACTAAGTGGGTGTTCAAAGTTAACATCTTAATTCATAGCATTTGAATAATCATATGATACATATCATCTTAATCTTATGATGGGGACTAAAGTAATATGCAATTAGGCTGACTAATAGATAAGCTAATAAACCTAATCAGATCATCTCCAGTTACTAGCTTAAAGGCAATCTTAATCAAGTTCTCATGTAATCGACAATCAAACACATATAAATGAAGGTTCTTTGTCTAGGCCTAACAATAGCGAGATTACTATGCAAGTGTAATTTATCATCTTTCTAATTCAATTCTACCAAAGATCTTAACTTAAGTTTCATGCAATTTAAATACCTTGTTTGGTGTGATTAACCTAGAATATTAGATGAATCGAGTAAAATTTTATTTAGAATTAAGTACTTGTTAATCTTAATTCTTATTACTTAATCATTAAGCATGTAAGCACAAATCTTAATTATGGCAGAATCAAACAGAATAAACAATCATCATAGAAACATAATTATACAGTTCTGGAAAAACCAGAAACTGCACAATTCGACGCTTAAAGCCGGCAGCTTCAACTTATGATTCCAGCAAAGTTGCAGTTTTCGTCCGAGTAACCATCATGAATGTTTAGTTCATGATTGTAGATGAACAAGAATCACAAAACAAAGACTTAAAACATAATTAAATAAAGATGCAATAGTATAAAATAGAATTACTGCAAAAGTTTAAGATAAATTGAATAACTTGAATATTCTTGAATCCTTGAAGGATTTTACAATGAATGAAACTTGAAATAAATCCTAAAACTAATATATTCATAAAGTAAAACCTAAAAACTCTATATTTTCCAGCCTTTTCAAACTGCAGAAATCAGCCTACATTTATAGTCTTCGAAAACCGCTACCTGGGCCGGCGGCTCAGGATTCCTAGCCAACGACTAGGACCAAGTCGATGACTTTTTCTTCAAGTTTACTTTGTCTTCAAGCCAAATTAACTATTACCGCATTGCTTAGCCGACGGATTGGTCTTCACCAGCCGACGGCTTGTGGTCTTCCGGATCATATCAAAATCTTTTCCATGTTTATCTTGAACTTGAGCTTTACGTACAAGTAACTTAGCCGGCGACTCAGCCGTTCCCAGCTGACGGCTCTAGTGTATTTTTCTTGGTCAACAAGTTCTTTAATTTTTGACTTGAATTCTGGAAATTTCGGGAATTTCTTTTCAAAGTCGACGTCTCTTATTACCTTAGCCGGCGGCTCGCCTTTGACTTTTTTGCCGTTTTTCTTCACTTTTTGACGTATTTATCACACTTTCTAACAAACACATTAAAAATACCTTTTTACAAGAATTGTTAACTTTTATCCAAAAATGTGTCAAAAAATATGTTCAAATACAAAGATAACGCATAAAAAGTATGTATAAAGTATGTATAATTCGAGCATTATCAGTAGACTTCCAAGTTTTCTGTCACAATGCTTGTACGTCTATCTTCGAGGATTTTCTTTTGATGTGATCTCATTTTTTGAGGGTTTATCCATGTATGGTGAACTAAGTGGGTATTGGTGATGATGATGGTGATGAGGAGGGGAATGAATGGATGATGGTGATAGTGGTGAAGGAGTGATAATGTAGGGAAGTAATGGTTTCTTTGAAAAATGGCTAGCTCTTCTTGTTATACCTATGTTACATTTCGCTACTCTAAAATGCAGATCAAGAGCAAGTTTTGATTCTAAGCACAGACAGAAAATAGTGAAGCATTAAAAATGAATGCTTTTCATGGCCTTATTTAGGTGCCTCACCATAATCAGATTAGGTCGAATACGCCTAGTCATGCAATCCTTTTTTAGATAATCGGTTCATTTTCGAAAGAACTTTATCCTGTTTTTATTATCTTATCTATTATTATCAAAAGTTTTATTTTCAGAAAGTAATAGCCCAAGTGTTCTCTTATTCAAAAATATTAAGTTTTTTTTGACAAATTTAGCATTTTACGACACTTGAGGACTTACATGAATCGAATTGTACAATATTGCAATCCCACACTTAAAAGTAACATTGTCCTCAATGTTAAGGATACGAAGTATCCCACACTTAGTGTTTATGCTTATATTTCGTTAATTTTAAGTTTTAATTGGTGGAAATTGGTAATCCCACACTTGGCATTTAAAGTGGTGTAGCTTGATTGTATATAGAATCTAGCAAATTGTGAAAACGTAGTACTCCCTTTTGGTTACCAGATGCATATGTAGATGCAATTTGCTGCAACCGATATCTTATATTTTGGGTGCTGGCATCATCTTCTTGATAAGTTCGTCCTTGCTCCAAGTCATGTCCCCATTGCGTCCATTAGTTTCGAACGTTATTTGTTCGATTTATTTATTCAATAATCATAAAGAAATAGATTAAAGTACTACATGCATAAATAAATGTAAAAATGCCTCAAATGTACTACATAGGACGTACAGAACCAAATGTAAATGTATCGAATTGCATCCAGATAATGTATCAAGATAATGAGATAAAAGGGTAGGGAGAAAGAAATAGCTTCACTCATTCGGCTGGTACGGGTTGTGGTAGGATGGCCCCATCTATTTGCGTATCCTAGCTTCTCGAGGAATACCCATGGATGATTCTGCTTCATAGTGTTCCACTGACATTATCTCCTCTGGTGGTTGAGCACCACCAATAGCAGTAACCCTTCGCATCCAGCTGGATACGGGTGTTGATGTCGCTGGGTCATCCGTGGTAAAAAGATTAGCTATAATATCAGTGGATGCCTGATTCTGTGAACCTGACCAGCTAGTCTATAAAGGTAATAATGAACCTCATCTCGTAGTGGCTATCACATCATCCAATCCCTGCGACAAACCTGACATGCTCATGCTAGCAACCTGATCCCAAAACGAGTTCATACCAGTCATCATATGCGAAGATGCAGCTATATCTCTATGTGTGCTCATGGTGGATGTCCCAAATATATTGGTGTAAAGATCACCATCGATGTCTCCAAAGTAGTAGCTGAAGGTCATGTGGTGAACTGGTGATGTAAGGGAGCAGTGGGCTCGGATACCACAGTATGTTGTGTGTATCTGATAGAAGGCTGGAAACTCGAACTAGGCCTATCTGTGTCACGACGCCAACAATGAGTGATGATGATCGTATCTGGGTTAGGTAGAGGAGGCATCTCATGCATCTGTACCAAATGAGAATCCACATGATAGCGGTTCTCCATAGTCTGTGCTTTAACAAACCAATACCGCTTAGCCGGAATATCCCCTATATAATAATGGTATGGCTCATGAAGTGGAATTCGGGGCTCCTCATCCTGTACTGGCTGGTCTGGCATCCTAGCCAATGGATCATCATCCTCCTCAACCTCTTGATGTTCGTCATTCATGTAGTGACCCGAACTTTTCCATGTTTATATATATATTAAATGAAATTGTTATTTACATGATTAAGTGTTTCATACATGTTAAGCAATCAAACTTGTTAAGACTTGATTAATTGAAATAGGTTTCATATACACAATTGACCACCCAAGTTGACCGGCGATTCACGAACGTTAAAACTTGTAAAAACTATATGATGACATATATATGGATATATATATAGTTAACATGATATTATGATAAGTAAACATATCATTAAGTATATTAACAATGAACTACATATGTAAAAACAAGACTACTAACTTAATGATTTTGAAACGAGACATATATGTAACGATTATCGTTGTAACGACATTTAATGTATATATATCATATTAAGATATATTAATACATCATGATATCATGATAATGTAATAATTTAACATCTCATTTGATTTAATAAACAATGGGTTAACAACATTTAACAAGATCGTTAACCTAAAGGTTTCAAAACAACACTTACATGTAACGACTAACGATGACTTAATGACTCAGTTAAAATGTATATACATGTAGTGTTTTAATATGTATTCATACAATTTTGAAAGACTTCAAGACACTTATCAAAATACTTCTACTTACCAAAAATGCTTACAATTACATCCTCGTTCAGTTTCATCAACAATTCTACTCGTATGCACCCGTATTCGTACTCGTACAATACACAACTTTTAGATGTATGTACTATTGGTATATACACTATAATGATCAGCTATTAGCAGCCCATGTGAGTCACCTAACACATGTGGGAACCATCATTTGACAACTAGCATGAAATATCTCATAAAATTACAAAAATATGAGTAATCATTCATGACTTATTTACATGTAAACAAAATTACACATCCTTTATATCTAATCCATATACCAACGACCAAAAACACCTACAAACACTTTCATTCTTAAATTTTATTCATCTAATTAATCTCTCTCAAGTTCTATCTTCAAGTTCTAAGTGTTCTTCATAAATTCTACAAGTTCTAGTTTCATAAAATCAAGAATACTTCCAAGTTTGCTAGCTTACTTCCAATCTTGTAGAGTGATCATCCAACCTCAAGAAATCTTTATTATTTACAGTAAGATATCTTTCTAATACAAGGTAATACTCATATTCAAACTTTGATTCAATTTCTATAACTATAACAATCTTATTTCGAGTGGAAATCTTACTTGAGCTTATTATCGTGTCATGATTCTGCTTCAAGAACTTTCAAGCCATCCAAGGATCCTTTGAAGCTAGATCCATTTTTCTCATTTCCAGTAGCTTTATCCAGAAAACTTGAGGTAGTAATGATGTTCATAACATCATTCGATTCATACATATAAAGCTATCTTATTCGAAGGTTTAAACTTGAAATTACTCGAACATAGTTTAGTTAATTCTAAACTTGTTTGCAAACAAAAGTTAATCCTTCTAACTTGACTTTTAAAATCAACTAAACACATGTTCTATATCTATATGATATGCTAACTTAATGATTTAAAACCCGGAAACACGAAAAACACCGTAAAACTGGACATACGCCGTCGTAGTAACACCGCGGGCTGTTTTGGGTTTGATAATTAAAAACTATGATAAACTTTGATTTAAAAGTTGTTCTTCTGAAAAAATTATTTTTCTTATGAACATGAAACTATATCGAAAAATTGTAGTGACCCGAACTTTTCCATGTTTATATATATTAATTGAGATTGATGTTTACATGATTAAATGTTTCCAACATGTTAAGCAATCAAACTTGTTAAGACTTGATTAATTGAAATAGGTTTCATATAGACAATTGACCACCCAAGTTGACCGGTGATTCACGAACGTTAAAACTTGTAAAAAACTATACGATGACATATATATGGTTATATATATAGTTAACATGATATTATGATAAGTAAACATATCATTAATTATATTAACAATGAACTACATATGTAAAAACAAGACTACTAACTTAATGATTTTGAAACGAGACATATATGTAACGTTTATCGTTGTAACGACATTTAATGTATATATATATCATATTAAGAGATATTCGTACATCATAATATCATGATAATATAATAATTTAAAATCTCTTTTGATATTATAAACATTGGGTTAACAACATTTAACAAGATCGTTAACCTAAAGGTTTCAAAACAACACTTACATGTAACGACTAACGATGACTTAACGACTCAGTTAAAATGTATATACATGTAGTGTTTTAATATGTATTTATACACTTTTGAAAGACTTCAATACACTTATCAAAATACTTCTACTTAACAAAAATGCTTACAATTACATTCTCGTTCAGTTTCATCAACAATTCTACTCGTATGCACCCGTATTCGTACTCGTACAATACACAGCTTTTAGATGTATGTACTATTGGTATATACACTCCAATGATCAGCTCTTAGCAGCCCATGTGAGTCACCTAACACATGTGGGAACCATCATTTGGCAACTAGCATGAAATATCTCATAAGATTACAAAAATATGAGTAATCATTCATGACTTATTTACATGAAAACAAAATTACATATCCTTTATATCTAATCCATACACCAACGACCAAAAACACCTACAAACACTTTCATTCTTCAATTTTCTTCATCTAATTGAACTCTCTCAAGTTCTATCTTCAAGTTCTAAGTGTTCTTCATAAATTCCAAAAGTTCTAGTTTCATAAAATCAAGAATACTTTCAAGTTTGCTAGCTCACTTCCAATCTTGTAAGGTGATCATCCAACCTCAAGAAATCTTTGTTTCTTACAGTAGGTTATCATTCTAATACAAGGTAATAATCATATTCAAACTTTGGTTCAATTTCTATAACTATAACAATCTTATTTCAAGTGATGATCTTACTTGAACTTGTTTTCGTGTCATGATTTTGCTTCAAGAACTTTGAGCCATCCAAGGATCCATTGAAGCTAGATCCATTTTTCTCTTTTCCAGTAGGTTCATCCAAGGAACTTAAGGTAGTAATGATGTTCATAACATCATTCGATTCATACATATAAAGCTATCTTATTCGAAGGTTTAAACTTGTAATCACTAGAACATAGTTTAGTTAATTCTAAACTTGTTCGCAAACAAAAGTTAATCCTTCTAACTTGACTTTTAAAATCAACTAAACACATGTTCTATATCTATATGATATGCTAACTTAATGATTTAAAACCTGGAAACACGAAAAACACCGTAAAACCGGATTTACGCCGTCGTAGTAACACCGCGGGCTGTTTTGGGTTAGTTAATTAAAAACTATGATAAACTTTGATTTAAAAGTTGTTATTCTGAGAAAATGATTTTTATTATGAACATGAAACTATATCCAAAAATTATGGTTAAACTCAAAGTGGAAGTATGTTTTCTAAAATGGTCATCTAGACGTCGTTCTTTCGACTGAAATGACTACCTTTACAAAAACGACTTGTAACTTATTTTTCCGACTAGAAACCTATACTTTTTTTGTTTAGATTCATAAAATAGAGTTCAATATGAAACCATAGCAATTTGATTCACTCAAAACGGATTTAAAATGAAGAAGTTATGGGTAAAACAAGATTGGATAATTTTTCTCATTTTAGCTACGTGAAAATTGGTAACAAATCTATTCCAACCATAACTTAATCAACTTGTATTATATATTATGTAATCTTGAGATACCATAGACACGTATACAATGTTTCGACCTATCATTTCGACACATCTATATATATTTCGGAACAACCATAGACACTCTATATGTGAATGTTGGAGTTAGCTATACAGGGTTGAGGTTGATTCCAAAATATATATAGTTTGAGTTGTGATCAATACTGAGATACGTATACACTGGGTCGTGGATTGATTCAAGATAATATTTATCGATTTATTTCTGTACATCTAACTGTGGACAACTAGTTGTAGGTTACTAACGAGGACAGCTGACTTAATAAACTTAAAACATCAAAATATATTAAAAGTGTTGTAAATATATTTTGAACATACTTTGATATATATGTATATATTGTTATAGGTTCGTGAATCAACCAGTGGCCAAGTCTTACTTCCCGACGAAGTAAAAAATCTGTGAAAGTGAGTTATAGTCCCACTTTTAAAATCTAATATTTTTGGGATGAGAATACATGCAGGTTTTATAAATGATTTACAAAATAGACACAAGTACGTGAAACTACATTCTATGGTTGAATTATCGAAATCGAATATGCCCCTTTTTATTAAGTCTGGTAATCTAAGAATTAGGGAACAGACACCCTAATTGACGCGAATCCTAAAGATAGATCTATTGGGCCTAACAAACCCCATCCAAAGTACCGGATGCTTTAGTACTTCGAAATTTATATCATATCCGAAGGGTGTCCCGGAATGATGGGGATATTCTTATATA
Organism: Rutidosis leptorrhynchoides; assembly: GCF_046630445.1. Classification (NCBI taxonomy): domain Eukaryota; kingdom Viridiplantae; phylum Streptophyta; class Magnoliopsida; order Asterales; family Asteraceae; genus Rutidosis; species Rutidosis leptorrhynchoides. Next base: position 176,900,942 of record NC_092333.1, read on the forward strand.
TGCATCTTGTTATTGTCGGTTACCAGGTGTTCACCATATGAATGATTTTTATCTCTATGTATGGGATGTGTATTGAAATATGAAATCTTGTGGTCTATTGTTACGATTTGATATATATAGGTTAAACCTATAACTCACCAACATTTTTGTTGACGTTTTAAGCATGTTTATTCTCAGGTGATTATTAAGAGCTTCCGCTGTCGCATACTTAAATAAGGACAAGAATTGGAGTCCATGCTTGTATGATATTGTGTAAAAACTGCATTCAAGAAACTTATTTTGTTGTAACATATTTGTATTGTAAACCATTATGTAATGGTCGTGTGTAAACAGGATATTTTAGATTATCATTATTTGATAATCTACGTAAAGCTTTTTAAACCTTTATTGATGAAATAAAGGTTATGGTTTGTTTAAAAATGAATGCAGTCTTTAAAAAACGTCTCATATAGAGGTCAAAACCTCGCAACGAAATCAATTAATATGGAACGTTTTTAATCAATAAGAACGGGACATTTCAGTTGGTATCCGAGCGTTGGTCTTAGAGAACCAGAAAATTTGCATTAGTGTGTCTTATCGAGTTTGTTAGGATGCATTAGTGAGTCTGGACTTCGACCGTGTTTTCTTTAAAAATGATTGCTTAACATTTTTGTTGGAAACTATATATTTTTAACATATGAATATTATGTGATATATTAATCTCTTAACGTGTTTGATATTATGTGATAGATGTCTACCTCTAGAACAAGTCCCATTGACTCACCTAATAATAATGAAGAGTCAAATGTAAATTGGAATGATTTGTGGACTGATTCACAAGTTCCCGAAGAGGAACCGGAAGAAGAGTCGGAACCGGAAGAAGAATCGGAACCGGAAGAAGAATCGGAACCGGATGAAGAAATAGAACCGGTGGGGGAAATAATAAAACGGTTAAGTAAAAGAAAATCCTCAACCAACCGACCAAAGTTAATTATGGTCAATGGTGTTTCCGCCAAGGAAGCAAAATATTGGGAGGATTACCAATTCTCCGATGAATCGGATTTCGACGAGAATTCCGATGATGTTATAGAAATTACCCCAACTGAATTTAAAAAGGCAAAAGAAAATAATAAGGGAAAGGGCATAAAAATAGAGAAATCTAATTCCAACCCCGATGAACTTTATATGTATCGTCAACCCCCGAAGTCCTTAAGTTGTAACAATGACCCGGGAACCTCTAAACCACCAGGTTTTTCTAAACCAATGTGGACAACGACGGCTCGTATTAGGGGAACATCATATATCCCTAGAAACTTGGCAAAACGAACCAAAACCGAAGAAGAAGAAACGAGCGAGTTGGAATAAGATAGTTGTATTCGTGTGGTGTAATATATGGAATATAGTGTTCTTATGCTTTATGATATATGTAAAAATTGCTTGTATTAATAAGTATTTTTTTTATGAATCTAACTCTTGTCTATTTTACAGTTTAAAAACACAAAATGGATAGACAACCCAATATTTTAAGAGACCTACCCGGAGACATGATTGATGAAATCTTGTCTAGAGTCGGCCAGAATTCTTCGGCACAACTATTTAAGGCGAGATCAGTTTGTAAGACATTCGAAGAACGTTCCAAGAATGTCTTGGTTTATAAGAGACTTTCGTTTGAAAGATGGGGGATATCACATTGGGAAACCCATAAGTTACGATGTGTTTACTTTGACGCATATATTGCGGGGAACCCAAATGCTATTTTACGCAACGGGTTAAGAAATTATTTTGACTCAATATATCCGAATATTGGACTTCGTGATTTAGAAAAAGCGGCTAACATGCAACATAAAGAAGCATGTTATGCTTACGGATTAGTAATGTTCGCTTCTCACCAAAGTGAGAACAAGAACATCGGGCTACAACTATTAAACAAAACGTTTCCACAAGTGACGGAGTCGGTAATTGGGGTAAGAAATGAGGTTTTTAGATTATTACGGGACTGTTGGACATTACGTAACCCTCGTCCCTTTGATGACGTTACAACACGCTGTCTTATCAACGGCCATAACGGTTATGTTGCACAAGACCAAGGATGGGAAGTAGTCCTAGTAAAACCAGAATGCATGACTTGTTTCTGGACGTATGAATTACGTGTCTTTATTGCCTTTGCCGAACGACTTGTGTACTAGCTAGAATTGTCTTCACAACTATCTTGTATCAAAGTTATTGTGTGCTATATTTCATGCTTTATGTAAAATAAGCGGTATTGTAAGTTTGTAAAATATTGTATAAAAGTTTGAACGCGAAATATTATTACAATCAGTTTTTCATATAGAATTGTAGTAGTTGAATTGTATATTAGCTACTAAGTATGAACTTAACGGGTAGGTACTACCCGAATTTAAACTTATAAAACGCTAATATGAAGAAAAAGCTTTTATAAATGAGTTCATATTATGCTACTAAATACTATTAACTACTCTTAATATTCTGTATGATTAACTTGTTCCATTTAACTATTTTGAAGGAAATGGCACCGACTACTCGACACACCGTGAATATGAATGAAGAGGAATTCCGTACTTTTCTAGCTTCAAACATAGCCGCAGTACAGGCTGCGCTACATACCAACAATAACCTTGGATCTAGCAGTACAGGAAATCGTGTAGGATGCACCTACAAAGAATTCACTGCCTGCAAACCTTTGGAATTTGATGGAACCGAAGGACCGATCGGATTGAAACGGTGGACCGAGAAGGTTGAATCGGTGTTTGCCATAAGTAAGTGTACTGAAGAGGACAAAGTGAAGTACGCTACGCATACCTTCACAGGTTCTGCGTTAACATGGTGGAATACCTATCTAGAGCAAGTGGGACAAGATGATGCGTATGCACTACCGTGGTCAGCATTCAAGCACTTGATGAACGAGAAGTACCGTCCCAGAACCGAGGTCAATAAGCTCAAGACAGAACTTAGAGGGTTACGAACCCAAGGATTTGATATTACCACGTACGAAAGACGATTCACAGAATTGTGCCTATTGTGTCCGGGAGCATTCGAAGATGAGGAAGAGAAGATCGACGCGTTTGTGAAAGGATTACCGGAAAGAATCCAAGAAGATATAAGTTCACACGAGCCCGCCTCCATACAACAGGCATGTAGAATGGCTCACAAACTAGTGAACCAGATTGAAGAAAGAATTAAAGAACAGACTGCTGAAGAGGCCAATGTGAAGCAAGTCAAAAGAAAGTGGGAGGAAAACGGTGATAAGAATCACCAATACAACAACAACAGCAATTACAACAATAATCGCAACAATTATCCCAACAATCGCAACATCAATCGCAACTACAACAAACGGCCCAACAACAACAACAACAACAACAACAACAGCAACTACAACAATCATCCCAACAACAATAATAACCGCAACAACAACAACAACAATCAGAAGCAACTATGCCAAAGGTGTGAAAAGAATCACTCGGGGTTCTGCACCAAATTTTGCAACAAGTGTAAAAGAAATGGTCATAGCGCGGCGAAGTGTGAGGTCTACGGACCAGGGGTTAATAGAACGAAAGGAACAAATGGTGTCGGAACGAGTAATGGCGGAGCAAGTAGTGTCGGAGCAAGTTATGCCAATGTAGTTTGTTATAAATGTGGAAAACCAGGCCACATTATTAGAAATTGCCCGAACCAGGAGAACACGAATGGACAAGGCCGTGGAAGAGTTTTCAATATTAATGCGGTAGAGGCACAGGAAGACCCGGAGCTTGTTACGGGTACGTTTCTTATTGACAATAAATCTGCTTACGTTTTATTTGATTCGGGTGCGGATAGAAGCTATATGAGTAGAGATTTTTGTGCTAAATTAAGTTGTCCATTGACGCCTTTGGATAGTAAATTTTTACTCGAATTAGCAAATGGTAAATTAATTTCAGCAGATAATATATGTCGGAATCGAGAAATTAAACTGGTTAGCGAAACATTTAAGATTGATTTGATACCAGTAGAGTTAGGGAGTTTTGATGTGATAATCGGTATGGACTGGTTGAAAGAAGTGAAAGCGGAGATCGTTTGTTACAAAAATGCAATTCGCATTATACGAGAAAAAGGAAAACCCTTAATGGTGTACGGAGAAAAAGGGCAACACGAAGCTACATCTTATTAGTAATTTGAAGGCACAAAAACTAATAAGAAAAGGTTGCTATGCTGTTCTAGCACACGTCGAGAAAGTACAAACTGAAGAAAAGAGCATCAATGATGTTCCCATTGCAAAAGAATTTCCCGATGTATTTCCGAAAGAATTACCGGGATTACCCCCACATCGATCCGTTGAATTTCAAATAGATCTTGTACCAGGAGCTGCACCAATAGCTCGTGCTCCTTACAGACTCGCACCCAGCGAGATGAAAGAACTGCAAAGCCAATTACAAGAACTTTTAGAGCGTGGTTTCATTCGACCAAGCACATCACCGTGGGGAGCTCCTGTTTTGTTTGTCAAGAAGAAAGATGGTACATTCAGGTTGTGTATCGACTACCGAGAGTTGAACAAACTTACCATCAAGAACCGCTACCCACTACCGAGAATCGACGACTTATTTGATCAACTACAAGGCTCGTCTGTTTATTCAAAGATTGACTTACGTTCCGGGTATCATCAAATGCGGGTGAAAGAAGATGATATTCCAAAGACTGCTTTCAGAACACGTTACGGTCATTACGAGTTTATGGTCATGCCTTTTGGTTTAACTAATGCACCAGCTGTGTTCATGGACCTTATGAACCGAGTGTGTGGACCATACCTTGACAAGTTTGTCATTGTTTTCATTGATGACATACTTATTTACTCAAAGAATGACCAAGAACACGGTGAACATTTGAGAAAGGTGTTAGAAGTATTGAGGAAGGAAGAATTGTACGCTAAGTTTTCAAAGTGTGCATTTTGGTTGGAAGAAGTTCAATTCCTCGGTCACATAGTGAACAAAGAAGGTATTAAGGTGGATCCGGCAAAGATAGAAACTGTTGAAAAGTGGGAAACCCCGAAAACTCCGAAACACATACGCCAGTTTTTAGGACTAGCTGGTTACTACAGAAGGTTCATCCAAGACTTTTCCAAAATAGCAAAACCCTTGACTGCATTAACGCATAAAGGGAAGAAATTTGAATGGAATGATGAACAAGAGAAAGCGTTTCAGTTATTGAAGAAAAAGCTAACTACGGCACCTATATTGTCATTGCCTGAAGGGAATGATGATTTTGTGATTTATTGTGACGCATCAAAGCAAGGTCTCGGTTGTGTATTAATGCAACGAACGAAGGTGATTGCTTATGCGTCTAGACAATTGAAGATTCACGAACAAAATTATACGACGCATGATTTGGAATTAGGCGCGGTTGTTTTTGCATTAAAGACTTGGAGGCACTACTTATATGGGGTCAAAAGTATTATATATACCGACCACAAAAGTCTTCAACACATATTTAATCAGAAACAACTGAATATGAGGCAGCGTAGGTGGATTGAATTATTGAATGATTACGATTTTGAGATTCGTTACCACCCGGGGAAGGCAAATGTGGTAGCCGATGCCTTGAGCAGGAAGGATAGAGAACCCATTCGAGTAAAATCTATGAATATAATGATTCATAATAACATTACTACTCAAATAAAGGAGGCGCAACAAGGAGTTTTAAAAGAGGGAAATTTAAAGGATGAAATACCCAAAGGATCGGAGAAGCATCTTAATATTCGGGAAGACGGAACCCGGTATAGGGCTGAAAGAATTTGGGTACCAAAATTTGGAGATATGAGAGAAATGGTACTTAGAGAAGCTCATAAAACCAGATACTCAATACATCCTGGAACGGGGAAGATGTACAAGGATCTCAAGAAACATTTTTGGTGGCCGGGTATGAAAGCCGATGTTGCTAAATACGTAGGAGAATGTTTGACGTGTTCTAAGGTCAAAGCTGAGCATCAGAAACCATCAGGTCTACTTCAACAACCCGAAATCCCGGAATGGAAATGGGAAAACATTACCATGGATTTCATCACTAAATTGCCAAGGACTGCAAGTGGTTTTGATACTATTTGGGTAATAGTTGATCGTCTCACCAAATCAGCACACTTCCTACCAATAAGAGAAGATGACAAGATGGAGAAGTTAGCACGAATGTATTTGAAGGAAGTCGTCTCCAGACATGGAATACCAATCTCTATTATCTCTGATAGGGATGGCAGATTTATTTCAAGATTCTGGCAGACATTACAGCAAGCATTAGGAACTCGTCTAGACATGAGTACTGCCTATCATCCACAAACTGATGGGCAGAGCGAAAGGACGATACAAACGCTTGAAGACATGCTACGAGCATGTGTTATTGATTTCGGAAACAGTTGGGATCGACATCTACCGTTAGCAGAATTTTCCTACAACAACAGCTACCATTCAAGCATTGAGATGGCGCCGTTTGAAGCACTTTATGGTAGAAAGTGCAGGTCTCCGATTTGTTGGAGTGAGGTGGGGGATAGACAGATTACGGGTCCGGAGATTATACAAGAAACTACCGAGAAGATCATCCAAATTCAACAACGGTTGAAAACCGCCCAAAGTCGACAAAAGAGCTACGCTGACATTAAAAGAAAAGATATAGAATTTGAAATTGGAGAGATGGTCATGCTTAAAGTTTCACCTTGGAAAGGCGTTGTTCGATTTGGTAAACGAGGGAAATTAAATCCAAGGTATATTGGACCATTCAAGATTATTGATCGTGTCGGACCAGTAGCTTACCGACTTGAGTTACCTCAACAACTCGCGGCTGTACATAACACTTTCCACGTCTCGAATTTGAAGAAATGTTTTGCTAAAGAAGATCTCACTATTCCGTTAGATGAAATCCAAATCAACGAAAAACTCCAATTCATCGAAGAACCCGTCGAAATAATGGATCGTGAGGTTAAAAGACTTAAGCAAAACAAGATACCAATTGTTAAGGTTCGATGGAATGCTCGTAGAGGACCCGAGTTCACCTGGGAGCGTGAAGATCAGATGAAGAAGAAATACCCGCATCTATTTCCAGAAGATTCGTCAACACCTTCAACAGCTTAAAATTTCGGGACGAAATTTATTTAACGGGTAGGTACTGTAGTGACCCGAACTTTTCCATGTTTATATATATTAATTGAGATTGATGTTTACATGATTAAATGTTTCCAACATGTTAAGCAATCAAACTTGTTAAGACTTGATTAATTGAAATAGGTTTCATATAGACAATTGACCACCCAAGTTGACCGGTGATTCACGAACGTTAAAACTTGTAAAAAACTATATGATGACATATATATGGTTATATATATAGTTAACATGATATTATGATAAGTAAACATATCATTAATTATATTAACAATGAACTACATATGTAAAAACAAGACTACTAACTTAATGATTTTGAAACGAGACATATATGTAACGTTTATCGTTGTAACGACATTTAATGTATATATATATCATATTAAGAGATATTCGTACATCATAATATCATGATAATATAATAATTTAAAATCTCTTTTGATATTATAAACATTGGGTTAACAACATTTAACAAGATCGTTAACCTAAAGGTTTCAAAACAACACTTACATGTAACGACTAACGATGACTTAACGACTCAGTTAAAATGTATATACATGTAGTGTTTTAATATGTATTTATACACTTTTGAAAGACTTCAATACACTTATCAAAATACTTCTACTTAACAAAAATGCTTACAATTACATTCTCGTTCAGTTTCATCAACAATTCTACTCGTATGCACCCGTATTCGTACTCGTACAATACACAGCTTTTAGATGTATGTACTATTGGTATATACACTCCAATGATCAGCTCTTAGCAGCCCATGTGAGTCACCTAACACATGTGGGAACCATCATTTGGCAACTAGCATGAAATATCTCATAAGATTACAAAAATATGAGTAATCATTCATGACTTATTTACATGAAAACAAAATTACATATCCTTTATATCTAATCCATACACCAACGACCAAAAACACCTACAAACACTTTCATTCTTCAATTTTCTTCATCTAATTGAACTCTCTCAAGTTCTATCTTCAAGTTCTAAGTGTTCTTCATAAATTCCAAAAGTTCTAGTTTCATAAAATCAAGAATACTTTCAAGTTTGCTAGCTCACTTCCAATCTTGTAAGGTGATCATCCAACCTCAAGAAATCTTTGTTTCTTACAGTAGGTTATCATTCTAATACAAGGTAATAATCATATTCAAACTTTGGTTCAATTTCTATAACTATAACAATCTTATTTCAAGTGATGATCTTACTTGAACTTGTTTTCGTGTCATGATTTTGCTTCAAGAACTTTGAGCCATCCAAGGATCCATTGAAGCTAGATCCATTTTTCTCTTTTCCAGTAGGTTCATCCAAGGAACTTAAGGTAGTAATGATGTTCATAACATCATTCGATTCATACATATAAAGCTATCTTATTCGAAGGTTTAAACTTGTAATCACTAGAACATAGTTTAGTTAATTCTAAACTTGTTCGCAAACAAAAGTTAATCCTTCTAACTTGACTTTTAAAATCAACTAAACACATGTTCTATATCTATATGATATGCTAACTTAATGATTTAAAACCTGGAAACACGAAAAACACCGTAAAACCGGATTTACGCCGTCGTAGTAACACCGCGGGCTGTTTTGGGTTAGTTAATTAAAAACTATGATAAACTTTGATTTAAAAGTTGTTATTCTGAGAAAATGATTTTTATTATGAACATGAAACTATATCCAAAAATTATGGTTAAACTCAAAGTGGAAGTATGTTTTCTAAAATGGTCATCTAGACGTCGTTCTTTCGACTGAAATGACTACCTTTACAAAAACGACTTGTAACTTATTTTTCCGACTAGAAACCTATACTTTTTTTGTTTAGATTCATAAAATAGAGTTCAATATGAAACCATAGCAATTTGATTCACTCAAAACGGATTTAAAATGAAGAAGTTATGGGTAAAACAAGATTGGATAATTTTTCTCATTTTAGCTACGTGAAAATTGGTAACAAATCTATTCCAACCATAACTTAATCAACTTGTATTATATATTATGTAATCTTGAGATACCATAGACACGTATACAATGTTTCGACCTATCATTTCGACACATCTATATATATTTCGGAACAACCATAGACACTCTATATGTGAATGTTGGAGTTAGCTATACAGGGTTGAGGTTGATTCCAAAATATATATAGTTTGAGTTGTGATCAATACTGAGATACGTATACACTGGGTCGTGGATTGATTCAAGATAATATTTATCGATTTATTTCTGTACATCTAACTGTGGACAACTAGTTGTAGGTTACTAACGAGGACAGCTGACTTAATAAACTTAAAACATCAAAATATATTAAAAGTGTTGTAAATATATTTTGAACATACTTTGATATATATGTATATATTGTTATAGGTTCGTGAATCAACCAGTGGCCAAGTCTTACTTCCCGACGAAGTAAAAAATCTGTGAAAGTGAGTTATAGTCCCACTTTTAAAATCTAATATTTTTGGGATGAGAATACATGCAGGTTTTATAAATGATTTACAAAATAGACACAAGTACGTGAAACTACATTCTATGGTTGAATTATCGAAATCGAATATGCCCCTTTTTATTAAGTCTGGTAATCTAAGAATTAGGGAACAGACACCCTAATTGACGCGAATCCTAAAGATAGATCTATTGGGCCTAACAAACCCCATCCAAAGTACCGGATGCTTTAGTACTTCGAAATTTATATCATATCCGAAGGGTGTCCCGGAATGATGGGGATATTCTTATATATGCATCTTGTTATTGTCGGTTACCAGGTGTTCACCATATGAATGATTTTTATCTCTATGTATGGGATGTGTATTGAAATATGAAATCTTGTGGTCTATTGTTACGATTTGATATATATAGGTTAAACCTATAACTCACCAACATTTTTGTTGACGTTTTAAGCATGTTTATTCTCAGGTGATTATTAAGAGCTTCCGCTGTCGCATACTTAAATAAGGACAAGAATTGGAGTCCATGCTTGTATGATATTGTGTAAAAACTGCATTCAAGAAACTTATTTTGTTGTAACATATTTGTATTGTAAACCATTATGTAATGGTCGTGTGTAAACAGGATATTTTAGATTATCATTATTTGATAATCTACGTAAAGCTTTTTAAACCTTTATTGATGAAATAAAGGTTATGGTTTGTTTAAAAATGAATGCAGTCTTTAAAAAACGTCTCATATAGAGGTCAAAACCTCGCAACGAAATCAATTAATATGGAACGTTTTTAATCAATAAGAACGGGACATTTCAAAAATCATGGTTAAACTCAAAGTGGAAGTATGTTTTCTAAAATGGTCATCTAGACGTCGTTCTTTCGACTGAAATGACTACCTTTACAAAAATGACTTGTAACTTATATTTCCGACTATAAACCTATACTTTTTCTGTTTAGATTCATAAAATAGAGTTCAATATGAAACCATAGCAATTTGATTCACTCAAAATGGATTTAAAATGAAGAAGTTATGGGTAAAACAAGATTGGATAATTTTTCTTGTTGTAGCAAAGTGAAAATTGGTAACAAATCTATATTAATCATATCCTAGCTAAATTATATTGTATTATACATGTATTCTAATATATTATGTAATCTTGGGATACCATAGACACGTATGCAAATGTTTTGACATATCATATCGATCAATGTGTATATATTATTTGGAACAACCATAGACACTCTATATGCAGTAATGTGGGAGTTAGCTATACAGGGTTGAGGTTGATTCCAAAAATATATATACTTTGAGTTGTGATCTAGCCTGAGACGTGTATACACTGGGTTGTGGATTGATTCAAGATAATATATATCAATTTTTTCTGTACATCTAACGTTGGACAACTAGTTGTAGGTTACTAACGAGGACAGCTGACTTAATAAACTTAAAACATCAAAATGTATTAAAAATGTTGTAAATATATTTTGAATATACTTTGATATATATGTACATATTTGTTATAGGTTCGTGAATCGACCAGTGGCCAAGTCTTACTTCCCGACGAAGTAAAAATCTGTGAAAGTGAGTTATAGTCCCACTTTTAAAATCTAATATTTTTGGGATGAGAATACATGCATGTTTTATAAATGATTTACAAAATAGACACAAGTACATGAAACTACATTCTATGGTTGAATTATCGAAATCGAATATGCCTCTTTTTATTAAGTCTGGTAATCTAAGAATTAGGGAACAGACACTCTAATTAACGCGAATCCTAAAGATAGATCTATTGGGCCTAACAAACCCCATCCAAAGTACTGGATGCTTTAGTACTTCGAAATTTATATCATGTCCGAAGGAGGATCCCGGAATGATGGGGATATTCTTATATATGCATCTTGTTAATGTCGGTTACCAGGTGTTCACCATATGAATGAATTTTATCTCTATGTATGGGATGTATATTGAAATATGAAATCTTGTGGTCTATTATTATGATTTAATAATATATAGGTTAAACCTATAACTCACCAACATTTTTGTTGACGTTTTAAGCATGTTTATTCTCAGGTAATTATTAAGAGCTTCCGCTGTCGCATACTTAAATAAGGACGAGATTTGGAGTCCATGCTTGTATGATATTGTGTAAAAACTGCATTCAAGAAACTTATTTCGTTGTAACATATTTGTATTGTAAACTATTATGTAATGGTCGTATGTAAACAGGATATTTTAGATTATGATTATTTGATAATCTACGTAAAGCTTTTTAAACCTTTATTGATGAAATAAAGGTTATGGTTGTTTTAAAATGAATGCAGTCTTTGAAAAACGTCTCATATAGAGATCAAAACCTTGCAACGAAATCAATTAATATGGAATGTTTTTAATCAATAAGAACGGGACATTTCAATTCATGTGTCTCCTTGCCCGTAGGGCTATCCTTGTGTCGACCCTGTACTCATCTTCTTCTATTACTACCTCTTGCATTAACCTATCTGCTGAGTGTGCACGATGTAGGACCCGGAGCATCGTCAACTGCCTATCATGTATCATAATCAACTTAAGTGCACGCAGCATCGCATAACTCATACTCTACGAAACCTGAAAATACCGATAACCTTTCTCCTCAATGTCTGTCAGGAACCCTAGCCATTTAAGCAAACAGGTAACTACATCTCCTAATACTGGATGGGTGGTTTCTGGCAAATTTTTCTCAACGGCGAATGCACAGGCCAAGAAGTATGCTACTTGAATGTTGTCATGCTAAATGATGGACTGCATCAACCGAATGTCACTTTGAGTCACCTCACCACTGATATGACTGAAACAGATGATTTTATTTATGCGGTGTCATTAAGCCGCAAGGCGTCAGAATCAGCTATCGGGAGGTGAGTGCAATAGTTTTAAATTTATATTTAGCAGGGCCTAAATCATACTACTCCTTATTATGGTGAGTAAGGGAAGTATGACCTGGGGTCAAATTTTTAAGATATCAGTAGAATCGAACCTATAACTAAAGCTTAAGATAATCCTAAGGTGAAGGAGTAGTGGTATATTACCTAAATTTGGGTTTTCTAGTTTATAAGATAAAATAAAGTAAATGCGATAAAATTTGTAATTCAGATAAGGTTGTAGCAAGTGCATACTATGATTTCGTTAGTTACTTTTCTGAGATTATGGAATACTGGCTCATGAATAGGTAGTGACCTTGTATTCACTACAGTGGACCTAACGCCTCTGTCATAAGACATGTCACTGGGTAATGCATTAGGCTTGAAGATTCTGAATAGACTGCAGCGTCCCTTACCCCCGACGCCCGTGCAGTCTGACTACAGGCTTACACGTTCAAACGGCTCATCCAATTGAGCAACTCGGTTGGGTGACGTATTAACATTCCACAAATGTCTAAACTTTCTTAAGCATAATGAACTACAAGGTATGCCATATCCGAGACACGTGATGTGCTTCGATGTTTTCGTTAATGATTGGGTTTAAAAAGATAGTTAGGCCCTTAAAAAGAGTTTAACCATAAGAACACCATGGCCAAGTCGGTTTGACTTTCATGAACACGTTCAGTTATCCTAACGGTCCAATCCTTTATGTGTTTAAACAATCAGTTCCTTAATTAACTAAGAATCCCTTAAGCGGGGTGCAATGCTTGAGACCACGTTATGGTGAAGTGTACTAATCACCACTGATCGGGTTCCGTGACCTTACTTAGCAGAGGTACAGCTTACAACAACAGTTGTGCTTCTGCGTGCACGTACGAAGTTTATATGCTTGATGACTACACTAGAATGGTCTAAGACCGACAATGTACTATGGACCTAGTTAGATGTTTCACTACGAAAGAGTCCTCAGTCAGAATTCAAGGCTCGGTGGACTTACTACAACTGGTGTGCCTCAGTCAAACTTACGTTGTATCCGATAGACTTCTCTTACCAAGGGATGACACGGATAGTGTACTCTGAATTGGGGTTCGCGACTTCCCAATAACAGAGCCGGTAACTACGTTCTATTAGTTGGAAAAGCAATTGTGTTTAAAGCATAATCGGAAAAAATCTCGACAACATACACAAATCATAATATGATTTCGGCATTATAACTGACTACATCATAGCATACACTATAAATAACTATTCTCTAATCATGGTAACAATATCACAAATCATAATAATGAAAGATATTATATAAAGACAAAGGATAGAAGTACCAGTAGATTAAAAGAGTTTCGAATACAAAAGTGAAAACTTCAAACTCCAGACCGCTCCTAATACAATCTTTGATGTTCTTCTCCTGGTACTAGGTTTCCCGCACAGAGTCGAAGACCTTGAAAGTATGACTAATATTGTAGAAAGAGAGAGAGAGGGAGAGGGAAGTGAATTGAAGTATGTGTAAAAATGGATGACAAAGGCCCTTTAAATAAGCATGGATTTTGCTGCCATATGGCTGACAGGCCGTATGGCAAGCCGTATGGCCTGGCCGTATGGCCTGGCCGTATGGCCTGGCCGTATGACCGAGAAAACCGTTTGGCCTGGCCAGACGCATGGCAGCCCATTTCTCATATGGCAAGCCAGATGGCAGCCGTATGGCAAGCCGGATGGCTGTCATGGTTTGCTGTTTTTTCTGGACGTTTTGCTTGTTCCTTGGATCGTAATTTGGTTTCTGGGGTCTTAACTTTTCTTTCACCGTTTTCGCTCTAGAATCTTCGTTTTAGCTCCGATATCAACCACCATGGTGGGTTTTCACAAGAATTGAATGAGATATAATATGTTGAAGAATCCGGTGTGCTGGGTTGTTTAACTTTGATGCCTTCATTCAGTTTGCCCATGGAACTATACTAGGCATCCCTGCCCAACTTCCTTGAATACATGTTCTGTAAAGGTTGTAAATGCCTTACCGAAGATATTGCGGGTGATTTGTCTGACATTGTACAGCTCTAGTAGCTCAGCAAATCTGGATATAGTTAAATGGTACATGGCGTTCTGATGTTGAAAGTGAATAAAATGACGAGAGATGTAATCTTCTGGAGCAACAGTATGGTCAAACTGCCATATAGCCATGAATTCAGCATATGGCTCAATATATGACCTCCCATTTATGCTGAATAGTCTATACTAAGCTCTGTGGGTGTTATGCTTAGCCTGAAATCGAAGAAGATTATTGAGTTCCCCAGCCCATCCACAGTTTCGCATCACGTTCTAGTCTATTATCTTTAGATGCCCGAATCGCTGTGTCATCCAAGTCCTCATAAAGGGCTCATAGATTTGTGGATTTTCCTGATTTCTTAAGCAATCGGGAAGTTCCATTTCGGGGGTGATAAACATTTGTTGAGCCATCTGAAAATTAAAGATAGGAAAGTGTAGGTTAGGTATTCAAAAAATATAATTACACACGTATAAACATTCAATGGAAGCAAGCATGTAATAATATTTTGAAAAAAATTCAAAATGATGGCTTTAAAATTTGCACTTTTCGATATCCGGTTTTTTCACAATTATATCCAAATCTCACTGTTAACAACATAATATCATGCCATGAATATTTCTTAAGCATTATTCAAATTGTTCCCGTGATTACTTGAAATAATGCTAAAAATAATTTTTATAGCAATTTAGTTGTAATAAGCAATTTTTAGATAAAGATGTCAACTTTTAAGCTTCTAATAATCGGAGAGGTTATTGTTAATTACCTTGATGAAAAGTTGATCACAATCTTTTGTAAAAGTGAAACGTGTCTCGATTTTGACTAAAATGTAGAATATACTTATTTTGGTAAAATCGTGTATGTTTAAGAAATCAAAGACTTTTGGTTCCAAAGTTTTGTAAAAGTCAAGAAAATCTTATAAACGTATAAAATCCCGGATAAGTCTTAGTTTTAAAGACGTTTTAACGAAGGGTTTTAACCCAAACTTTAATTCGTATATTTTCCAAAACTATGTTTTATCTCAATATTTGCCAAAATTCAAAGTTCCAAGTAAGAATGTGCTAAACTAATCTTAGCCTAATCACAATTCATCCAAAAATGTCACCAAAATCCACTCATTCCATGAGTCAAGCTTGTTAACAATTCGTTATGCCACTAACTAACCTAGGGCCTAACTCGTACCTAAAAACTAGCAACTATTAATCATATTGTCTAACTAATCGCATACATAAGCAAAATCAGGCATAAAAACAGTAATTTTAATCAAGGTGAATAGTAAAACTCTAAGTAAAAGATTGAATTTTAAGAAAGATTTTGTACATTATTAGTGAAATCGGACATGGGAATGATTCTAGACGAAACGGGAGACTTGGTTTTGGCCTTTTATTTGTTTGATTTAGCTTGAAAATGATGATGGTGCGGGTTGTTGTGGTTTCTGTAGTGACCCGAACTTTTCCATGTTTATATATATTAATTGAGATTGATATTTACATGATTAAATGTTTCCAACATGTTAAGCAATCAAACTTGTTAAGACTTGATTAATTGAAATATGTTTCATATAGACAATTGACCACCCAAGTTGACCGGTGATTCACGAACGTTAGAACTTGTAAAAACTATATGATGACATATATATGGATATATATATAGTTAACATGATACTATGATAAGTAAACATATCATTAAGTATATTAACAATGAACTACATATGTAAAAAACAAGACTACTAACTTAATGATTTTTAAACGAGACATATATGTAACGATTATCGTTGTAAAGACATTTAATGTATATATATATATATAAATATATATCATATTAAGAGATATTCATACATGATAATATCATGATAATATAATAATTAAAAAATCTCATTTGATATTATAAACATTGGGTTAACAACATTTAACAAGATCGTTAACCTAAAGGTTTCAAAACAATACTTACATGTAACGACTAACGATGACTTAACGACTCAGTTAAAATGTATATACTTTTGAAAGACTTCAATACACTTATCAAAATACTTCTACTTAACAAAAATGCTTACAATTACATCCTCGTTCAGTTTCATCAACAATTCTACTCGTATGCACCCGTATTCGTACTCATACAATACACAGCTTTTAGATGTATGTACTATTGGTATATACACTCCAATGATCAGCTCTTAGCAGCCCATGTGAGTCACCTAACACATGTGGGAACCATCATTTGGTAACTAGCATGAAATATCTCATAAAATTACAAAAATATGAGTAATCATTCATGACTTATTTACATGAAAACAAAATTACATATCCTTTATATCTAATCCATACACCAATGACCAAAAACACCTACAAACACTTTCATTCTTCAATTTTATTCATCTAATTGATCTCTCTCAAGTTCTATCTTCAAGTTCTAAGTGTTCTTCATAAATTCCAAAAGTTCTAGTTACATAAAATCAAGAATACTTTCAAGTTTGTTAGCTCACTTCCAATCTTGTAAGGTGATCATCCAACCTCAAGAAATTTTTGTTTCTTACAGTAGGTTATCATTCTAATAAAAGGTAATAATCATATTCAAACTTTGGTTCAATTTATATAACTATAACAATCTTATTTCAAGTGATGATCTTACTTGAACTTGTTTTCGTGTCATGATTCTGCTTCAAGAACTTCGAGCCATCCAAGGATCCGTTGAAGCTAGATCCATTTTTCTCTTTTCTAGTAGGTTTATCCAAGGAACTTAAGGTAGTAATGATGTTCATAACATCATTCGATTCATACATATAAAGCTATCTTATTCGAAGGTTTAAACTTGTAATCACTAGAACATAGTTTAGTTAATTCTAAACATGTTCGCAAACAAAAGTTAATCCTTCTAACTTGACTTTTAAAATCAACTAAACACATGTTCTATATGTATATGATATGCTAACTTAATGATTTAAAACCTGGAAACACGAAAAACACCGTAAAAATGGATTTACGCCGTCGTAGTAACACCGCGGGCTGTTTTGGGTTAGTTAATTAAAAACTATGATAAACTTTGATTTAAAAGTTGTTATTCTGAGAAAATGATTTTTATTATGAACATGAAACTATATCCAAAAATTATGGTTAAACTCAAAGTGGAAGTATGTTTTCTAAAATGGTCATCTAGACGTCGTTCTTTCGACTGAAATGACTACCTTTACAAAAACGAATTGTAACTTATTTTTCCGACTATAAACCTATACTTTTTCTATATAGATTCATAAAATAGAGTTCAATATGAAACCATAGCAATTTGATTCACTCAAAACGGATTTAAAATGAAGAAGTTATGGGTAAAACAAGATTGGATAATTTTTCTCATTTTAGCTACGTGAAAATTGGTAACAAATCTATTCCAACCATAACTTAATCAACTTGTATTGTATATTATGTAATCTTGAGATACCATAGACACGTATACAATGTTTCGACCTATCATGTCGACACATCTATATATATTTCGGAACAACCATAGACACTCTATATGTGAATGTTGGAGTTAGCTATACAGGGTTGAGGTTGATTCCAAAATATATATAGTTTGAGTTGTGATCAATACTGAGATACGTATACACTGGGTGGTGGATTGATTCAAGATAATATTTATCGATTTATTTCTGTACATCTAACTGTGGACAACTAGTTGTAGGTTACTAACGAGGACAGCTGACTTAATAAACTTAAAACATCAAAATATATTAAAAGTGTTGTAAATATATTTTAAACATACTTTGATATATATGTATATATTGTTATAGGTTCGTGAATCAACCAGTGGCCAAGTCTTACTTCCCGACGAAGTAAAAATCTGTGAAAGTGAGTTATAGTCCCATTTTTAAAATCTAATATTTTTGGGATGAGAATACATGCAGGTTTTATAAATGATTTACAAAATAGACACAAGTACGTGAAACTACATTCTATGGTTGAATTATCGAAACCGAATATGCCCCTTTTTATTAAGTCTGGTAATCTAAGAATTAGGGAACAGACACCCTAATTGACGTGAATCCTAAAGATAGATCTATTGGACCTAACAAACCCCATCCAAAGTACCGGATGCTTTAGTACTTTGAAATTTATATCATATCCGAAGGGTGTCCCGGAATGATGGGGATATTCTTATATATGCATCTTGTTAATGTCGGTTACCAGGTGTTCACCATATGAATGATTTTTATCTTTATGTATGGGATGTGTATTGAAATATGAAATCTTGTGGTCTATTATTATGATTTGATATATATAGGTTAAACCTATAACTCACCAACATTTTTGTTGACGTTTTAAGCATGTTTATTCTCAGGTGATTATTAAGAGCTTCTGCTGTCGCATACTTAAATAAGGACGAGATTTGGAGTCCATGCTTGTATGATATTATGTAAAAACTGCATTCAAGAAACTTATTTTGTTGTAACATATTTGTATTGTAAACCATTATGTAATGGTCGTGTGTAAACAGGATATTTTAGATTATCATTATTTGATAATCTACGTAAAGCTTTTTAAACCTTTATTGATGAAATAAAGGTTATGGTTTGTTTTAAAATGAATGCAGTCTTTAAAAAACGTCTCATATAGAGGTTAAAACCTCGCAACGAAATCAATTAATATGGAACGTTTTTAATCAATAAGAACGGGACATTTCAGTTGGTATCAGAGCGTTGGTCTTAGAGAACCAGAATTTTGCATTAGTGTGTCTTATCGAGTTTGTTAGGATGCATTAGTGAGTCTGGACTTCGACCGTGTTTACTTGAAAAATGATTGCTTAACAAATTTTGTTGGAAACTATATATTTTTAACATGTGAATATTATGTGATATATTAATCTCTTAACGCGTTTGATATTATGTGATAGATGTCTACCTCTAGAACAAGTCCCATTGACTCACCTAATAATAATGAAGAGTCAAATGTAAATTGGAATGATTCGTGGACTGATTCACAAGTTCCCGAAGAGGAACCGGAAGAAGAGTTGGAACCGGAAGAAGAATCGGAACCGGAAGAAGAATCGGAACCGGATGAAGAAATAGAACCGGTGGGAGAAATAATAAAACGGTTAAGTAAAAGAAAATCCTCAACCAACCGACCAAGGTTAATTATGGTCAATGGTGTTTCTGCCAAGGAAGCAAAATATTGGGAGGATTACCAATTCTCCGATGAATCGGATTCCGATGATGTTATAGAAATTATCCCAACTGAATTTAAAAAGGCAAAAGAAAATAATAAGGGAAAGGGCATAAAAATAGAGAAATCTAATTCCAACCCCGATGAACTTTATATGTATCATCAACCCCCGAAGCCCTTAAGTTGTAACAATGACCCGGGAACCTCTAAACCACCAGGTTTTTCTAAACCAATGTGGAAAACGACGGCTCGTATTAGGGGAACATCATATATCCCTAGAAACTTGGCAAAACGAACCAAAACCGAAGAAGAAGAAACAAACGAGTCGGAATAAGATAGTTGTATTCGTGTGGTGTAATATATGTAATATAGTGTGCTTATGCTTTATGATATATGTAAAAATTGCTTGTATTAATAAGTATTTTTTTTATGAATCTAACTCTTGTCTATCAGTATAAAAACACAAAATGGATAGACAACCCAATATTTTAAGAGACCTACCCGGAGACATGATTGATGAAATCTTGTCTAGAGTCGGTCAGAATTCTTCGGCACAACTATTTAAGGCGAGATCAGTTTGTAAGACATTCGAAGAACGTTCCAAGAATTCCTTGGTTTATAAAAGGCTTTCGTTCAAAATATGGGGGATATCACATTGGGAAATCCATAAGTTACGATGTGTTTACTTTGACGCATATATTGCGGGGAACCCAAATGCTATTTTACGCAATGGGTTAAGAAATTATTTTGACTCAATATATCCGAATATTGGACTTCGTGATTTAGAAAAAGCGGCTAACATGCAACATAAAGAAGCATGTTATGCTTACGGATTAGTAATGTTCGCTTCTCACCAAAGTGAGAACAAGAACATCGGGCTACAACTATTAAACAAAACGTTCCCACAAGTGACGGAGTCGGTAATTGGGGTAGGAAATGAGGTTTTTAGATTGTTACGGGACTGTTGGACATTACGTAACCCTCGTCCCTTTGACGACGTTACAACAAGCTGTCTTATCAACGGCCATAACGGTTATGTTCCACAAGACCAAGGATGGGAAGTAATCCTAGTAAAACCAGAATGCATGACTTGTTTCTGGACGTATGAATTACGTGTCTTTATTGCCTTTGCTGAACGACTTGTGTACTAGCTAGAATTATCTTCACAACCATCTTGTATCAAATTTATTGTGTGCTATATTTCATGCTATATGTAAAATAAGCGGTATTGTAAGTTTGTAAAATATTGTGTAAAAGTTTGAACGTGAAATATTATTATAATCAGTTTTTCATATAGAATTGTAGTAGTTGAATTGTATATTAGCTATTAAGTATGAACTTAACGGGTAGGTACTACCCGAATTTAAACTTATAAAACGCTAATATGAAGAAAAAGCTTTTATAAATGAGTTCATATTATGCTACGAAATACTATTAACTACTCTTAATATTCTGTATGATTAACTTGTTCCATTTTACTATTTTGAAGGAAATGGCACCGACTACTCGACACACCGTGAATATGAATGAAGAGGAATTCCGTACTTTTCTAGCTTCAAACATAGCCGCAGTACAGGCTGCGCTACATACCAACAATAACCTTGGATCTAGCAGTACAGGAAATCGTGTAAGATGCACCTACAAAGAATTCACTGCCTGCAAACCTTTGGAATTTGATGGAACCGAAGGACCGATCGGATTGAAACGGTGGACCGAGAAGGTCGAATCGGTGTTTGCCATAAGTAAGTGTACTGAAGAGGACAAAGTGAAGTACGCTACGCATACCTTCACAGGTTCTGCGTTAACATGGTGGAATACCTATCTAGAGCAAGTGGGACAAGACGATGCGTACGCACTACCGTGGTCAGCATTCAAGCACTTGATGAACGAGAAGTACCGTCCCAGAACCGAGGTCAATAAGCTCAAGACAGAACTTAGAGGGTTACGAACCCAAGGATTTGATATTACCACGTACGAAAGACGATTCACAGAATTGTGCCTATTGTGTCCGGGAGCATTCGAAGATGAGGAAGAGAAGATCGACGCGTTTGTGAAAGGATTACCGGAAAGAATCCAAGAAGATATAAGTTCACACGAGCCCGCCTCCATACAACAGGCATGTAGAATGGCTCACAAACTAGTGAACCAGATTGAAGAAAGAATTAAAGAACAGACTGCTGAAGAGGCCAATGTGAAGCAAGTCAAAAGAAAGTGGGAGGAAAACGGTGATAAGAATCACCAATACAACAACAACAGCAATTACAACAATAATCGCAACAATTATCCCAACAATCGCAACATCAATCGCAACTACAACAAACGGCCCAACAACAACAACAACAACAACAACAGCAACAGCAACTACAACAATCATCCCGATAACAATAATAACCGCAACAACAACAACAACAATCAGAAGCAGCTATGCCAAAGGTGTGAAAATTATCACTCGGGGTTCTGCACCAAATTTTGCAACAAGTGTAAAAGAAATGGTCATAGCGCGGCGAAGTGTGAGGTCTACTGACCAGGGGTTAATAGAACGAAAGGAACAAATGGTGTTGGAATGAATAATGGCGGAGCAAGTAGTTTCGGAGCAAGTTATGCCAATGTAGTTTGTTATAAATGTGGAAAACCGGGCCACATTATTAGAAATTGCCCGAACCAGGAGAACACGAATGGACAAGGCCGCGGAAGAGTTTTCAATATTAATGCGGCAGAGGCACAGGAAGACCCGGAGCTTGTTACGGGTACGTTTCTTATTGACAATAAATCTGCTTACGTTTTATTTGATTCGGGTGCAGATAGAAGCTATATGAGTAGAGATTTTTGTGCTAAATTAAGTTGTCCATTGACGCCTTTGGATAGTAAATTTTTACTCGAATTAGCAAATGGTATATTAATTTCAGCAGATAATATATGTCGGAATTGAGAAATTAAACTGGTTAGCGAAACATTTAAGATTGATTTGATAGCAGTAGAGTTAGGGAGTTTTGAGGTGATAATCGGTATGGACTGGTTGAAAGAAGTGAAAGCAGAGATCGTTTGTTACAAAAATGCAATTCGCATTATACGAGAAAAAGGAAAACCCTTTAATGGTGTACGGAGAAAAGGGCAACACGAAGCTACATCTTATTAGTAATTTGAAGGCACAAAAACTAATAAGAAAAGGTTGCTATGCTGTTCTAGCACACGTCGAGAAATTACAAACTGAAGAAAAGAGCATCAATGATGTTCCCATTGCAAAAGAATTTCCCGATGTATTTCTGAAAGAATTATCGGGATTACCCCCACATCGATCCGTTGAATTTCAAATAGATCTTATACCAGGAGCTGCACCAATAGCTCGTGCTCCTTACAGACTCGCACCCAGCGAGATGAAAGAACTGCAAAGCCAATTACAAGAACTTTTAGAGCGTGGTTTCATTCGACCAAGGACATCACCGTGGGGAGCTCCTATTTTGTTTGTCAAGAAGAAAGATGGTACATTCAGGTTGTGTATCGACTACCGAGAGTTGAACAAACTTACCATCAAGAACCGCTACCCACTACCAAGAATCGACGACTTATTTGATCAACTACAAGGCTCGTCTGTTTATTCAAAGATTGACTTACATTCCGGGTATCATCAAATGCGGGTGAAAGAAGATGATATTCCAAAGACTGCTTTCAGAACACGTTACGGTCATTACGAGTTTATGGTCATGCTGTTTGGTTTAACTAATGCACCGGCTGTGTTCATGGACCTTATGAACCGAGTGTGTGGACCATACCTTGACAAGTTTGTCATTGTTTTCATTGATGACATACTTATTTACTCAAAGAATGACCAAGAACACGGTGAACATTTGAGAAAGGTGTTAGAAGTATTGAGGAAGGAAGAATTGTACGCTAAGTTTTCAAAGTGTGCATTTTGGTTGGAAGAAGTTCAATTCCTCGGTCACATAGTGAACAAAGAAGGTATTAAGGTGGATCCGGCAAAGATAGAAACTGTTGAAAAGTGGGAAACCCCAAAAACTCCGAAACACATACGTCAGTTTTTAGGACTAGCTGGTTACTACAGAAGGTTCATCCAAGACTTTTCCAGAATAGCAAAACCCTTGACTGCATTAATGCATAAAGGGAAGAAATTTGAATGGAATGATGAACAAGAGAAAGCGTTTCAGTTATTGAAGAAAAAGCTAACTACGGCACCTATATTGTCATTGCCTGAAGGGAATGATGATTTTGTGATTTATTGCGACGCATCAAAGCAAGGTCTCGGTTGTGTATTAATGCAACGAACGAAGGTGATTGCTTATGCGTCTAGACAATTGAAGATTCACGAACAAAATTATACGATGCATGATTTGGAATTAGGCGCGGTTGTTTTTGCATTAAAGACTTGGAGGCACTACTTATATGGGGTTAAAAGTATTATATATACCGACCACAAAAGTCTTCAACACATATTTAATCAGAAACAACTGAATATGAGGCAGCGTAGGTGGATTGAATTATTGAATGATTACGACTTTGAGATTTGTTACCACCCGGGGAAGGCAAATGTGGTAGCCGATGCCTTGAGCAGGAAGGACAGAGAACCCATTCGAGTAAAATCTATGAATATAATGATTCATAATAACCTTACTACTCAAATAAAGGAGGCGTAACAAGGAGTTTTAAAAGAGGGAAATTTAAAGGATGAAATACCCAAAGGATCGGAGAAGCATCTTAATATTCGGGAAGACGGAACCCGGTATAGGGCTGAAAGGATTTGGGTACCAAAATTTGGAGATATGAGAGAAATGGTACTTAGAGAAGCTCATAAAACCAGATACTCAATACATCCGGGAACGGGGAAGATGTACAAAGATCTCAAGAAACATTTTTGGTGGCCGGGTATGAAATCCGATGTTGCTAAATACGTAGGAGAATGTTTGACGTGTTCTAAGGTCAAAGCTGAGCATCAGAAACCATCAGGTCTACTTCAACAACCCGAAATCCCGGAATGGAAATGGGAAAACATTACCATGGATTTCATCACTAAATTGCCAAGGACTGCAAGTGGTTTTGATACTATTTGGGTAATAGTTGATCGTCTCACCAAATCAGTACACTTCCTGCCAATAAGAGAAGATGACAAGATGGAGAAGTTAGCACGACTGTATTTGAAGGAAGTCGTCTCCAGACATGGAATACCAATCTCTATTATCTCTGATAGGGATGGCAGATTTATTTCAAGATTCTGGCAGACATTACAGCAAACATTAGGAACTCGCCTAGACATGAGTACTGCCTATCATCCACAAACTGATGGGCAGAGCGAAAGGACGATACAAATGCTTGAAGACATGCTACGAGCATGTGTTATTGATTTCGGAAACAGTTGGGATCGACATCTACCGTTTGCAGAATTTTCCTACAACAACAGCTACCATTCAAGCATTGAGATGGCGCCGTTTGAAGCACTTTATGGTAGAAAGTGCAGGTCTCTGAGTTTTTGGAGTGAAGTGGGGGATAGACAGATTACGGGTCCGGAGATTATACAAGAAACTACCGAGAAGATCATCCAAATTCAACAACGGTTGAAAACTGCCCAAAGTCGACAAAAGAGCTACGCTGACATTAAAAGAAAAGATATAGAATTTGAAATTGGAGAGATGGTCATGCTTAAAGTTGCACCTTGGAAAGGCGTTGTTCGATTTGGTAAACGAGGGAAATTAAATCGAAGGTATATTGGACCATTCAAGATTATTGATCGTGTCGGACCAGTAGCTTACCGACTTGAGTTACCTCAACAACTCGTGGCTGTACATAACACTTTCCACGTCTCGAATTTGAAGAAATGTTTTGCTAAAGAAGATCTCACTATTCCGTTAGATGAAATCCAAATCAACGAAAAACTTTAATTCATCGAAGAACCCGTCGAAATAATGGATCGTGAGGTTAAAAGACTTAAGCAAAACAAGATACCAATTGTTAAGGTTCGATGGAATTCTCGTAGAGGACCCGAGTTCACCTGGGAGCATGAAGATCAGATGAAGAAGAAATACCCACATCTATTTCCAGAAGATTCGTCAACACCTTCAACAGTTTAAAATTTCGGGACGAAATTTATTTAACGGGTAGGTACTGTAGTGACCCGAACTTTTCCATGTTTATATATATTAATTGAGATTGATATTTACATGATTAAATGTTTCCAACATGTTAAGCAATCAAACTTGTTAAGACTTGATTAATTGAAATATGTTTCATATAGACAATTGACCACCCAAGTTGACCGGTGATTCACGAACGTTAGAACTTGTAAAAACTATATGATGACATATATATGGATATATATATAGTTAACATGATACTATGATAAGTAAACATATCATTAAGTATATTAACAATGAACTACATATGTAAAAAACAAGACTACTAACTTAATGATTTTTAAACGAGACATATATGTAACGATTATCGTTGTAAAGACATTTAATGTATATATATATATCGTATTAAGAGATATTAATACATGATAATATCATGATAATATAATAATTAAAAAATCTCATTTGATATTATAAACATTGGGATAACAACATTTAACAAGATCGTTAACCTAAAGGTTTCAAAACAACACTTACATGTAACGACTAATGATGACTTAACGACTCAGTTAAAATGTATATACATGAAGTGTTTTAATATGTATTTATACACTTTTGAAAGACTTCAATACACTTATCAAAATACTTCTACTTAACAAAAATGCTTACAATTACATCCTCGTTCAGTTTCATCAACAATTCTACTCGTATGTACCCGTATTCGTACTCGTACAATACACAGCTTTTAGATGTATGTACTATTGGTATATACACTCCAATGATCAGCTCTTAGCAGCCCATGTGAGTCACCTAACACATGTGGGAACCATCATTTGGCAACTAGCATGAAATATCTCATAAAATTACAAAAATATGAGTAATCATTCATGACTTATTTACATGAAAACAAAATTACATATCCTTTATATCTAATCCATACACCAACGACCAAAAATACCTATAAACACTTTCATTCTTCAATTTTCTTCATCTAATTGATCTCTCTCAAGTTCTATCTTCAAGTTCTAAGTGTTCTTCATAAATTCCAAAAGTTCTAGTTACATAAAATCAAGAATACTTTCAAGTTTGCTAGCTCACTTCCAATCTTGTAAGGTGATCATCCAACCTCAAGAAATCTTTGTTTCTTACAGTAGGTTATCATTCTAATACAAGGTAATAATCATATTCAAACTTTGGTTCAATTTCTATAACTATAGCAATCTTATTTCAAGTGATGATCTTACTTGAACTTGTTTTCGTGTCATGATTCTGCTTCAAGAACTTCGAGCCATCCAAGGATCCGTTAAAGCTAGATCCATTTTTCTCTTTTCCAGTAGGTTTATCCAAGGAACTTAAGGTAGTAATGATGTTCATAACATCATTCGATTCATACATATAAAGCTATCTTATTCGAAGGTTTAAACTTGTAATCACTAGAACATAGTTTAGTTAATTCTAAACTTGTTCGCAAACAAAAGTTAATCCTTCTAACTTGACTTTTAAAATCAACTAAACACATGTTCTATATCTATATGATATGCTAACTTAATGATTTAAAACCTGAAAACTCGAAAAACACCGTAAAACCGGATTTACGCCGTCGTAGTAACACCGCGGGCTGTTTTGGGTTAGTTAATTAAAAACTATGATAAACTTTGATTTAAAAGTTGTTATTCTGAGAAAATGATTTTTATTATGAACATGAAACTATATCCAAAAATTATGGTTAAACTCAAAGTGGAAGTATGTTTTCTAAAATGGTCATCTAGACGTCGTTCTTTCGACTAAAATGACTACCTTTACAAAAAAGAATTGTAACTTATTTTTCCGACTATAAACCTATACTTTTTCTGTTTAGATTCATAAAATAGAGTTCAATATGAAACCATAGCAATTTGATTCACTCAAAACGGATTTAAAATGAAGAAGTTATAGGTAAAACAAGATTGGATAATTTTTCTCATTTTAGCTACGTGAAAATTGGTAACAAATCTATTCCAACCATAACTTAATCAACTTGTATTGTATATTATGTAATCTTGAGATACCATAGACACGTATACAATGTTTCGACCTATCATGTCGACACATCTATATATATTTCGGAACAACCATAGACACTCTATATGTGAATGTTGGAGTTAGCTATACAGGGTTGAGGTTGATTCCAAAATATATATAGTTTGAATTGTGATCAATACTGAGATACGTATACACTGGGTCGTGGATTGATTCAAGATAATATTTATCGATTTATTTCTGTACATCTAACTGTGGACAAGTAGTTGTAGGTTACTAACGAGGACAGCTGACTTAATAAACTTAAAACATCAAAATGTATTAAAAGTGTTGTAAATATATTTTGAACATACTTTGATATATATGTATATATTGTTATAGGTTCGTGAATCAACCAGTGGCCAAGTCTTACTTCCCGATGAAGTAAAAATCTGTGAAAGTGAGTTATGGTCCCACTTTTAAAATCTAATATTTCTGGGATGAGAATACATGCAGGTTTTATAAATGATTTACAAAATAGACACAAGTACGTGAAACTACATTCTATGGTTGAATTATCGAAATCGAATATGCCCCTTTTTATTAAGTCTGGTAATCTAAGAATTAGGGAACAGACACCCTAATTGACGCGAATCCTAAAGATAGATCTATTGGGCCTAACAAACCCCATCCAAAGTACCGGATGCTTTAGTACTTCGAAATTTATATCATATCCGAAGGGTGTCCCGGAATGATGGGGATATTCTTATATATGTATCTTGTTAATGTCGGTTACCAGGTTTTCACCATATGAATGATTTTTATCTCTATGTATGGGATGTGTATTGAAATATGAAATCTTGTGGTCTATTGTTACGATTTGATATATATAGGTTAAACCTATAACTCACCAACATTTTTGTTGACGTTTAAAGCATGTTTATTCTCAGGTGAATACTAAGAGCTTCCGCTGTTGCATACTAAAATAAGGACAAGATTTGGAGTCCATGTTTGTATGATATTGTGTAAAAACTGCATTCAAGAAACTGATTTCGATGTAACATATTTGTATTGTAAACCATTATGTAATGGTCGTGTGTAAACAGGATATTTTAGATTATCATTATTTGATAATCTACGTAAAGCTTTTTAAACCTTTATTTATGAAATAAAGGTTATGGTTTGTTTTAAAAATGAATGCAGTCTTTGAAAAACGTCTCATATAGAGGTCAAAACCTCGCAACGAAATCAATTAATATGGAACGTTTTTAATCAATAAGAACGGGACATTTCAGTTGGTATCCGAGCGTTGGTCTTAGAGAACCAGAAAATTTGCATTAGTGTGTCTTATCGAGTTTGTTAGGATGCATTAGTGAGTCTAGACTTCGACCGTGTTTTCTTTAAAAATGATTGCTTAACATTTTTGTTGGAAACTATATATTATTAACATGTATATATTATGTGATATATTAATCTCTTAACATGTTTGATATTGTGTGATAGATGTCTACCTCTAGCACAAATCCCATTGACTCACCTAATAATAACGAAGAGTCGAATATATATTGGACTGATTCACAAGTTCCCAAAGAAGAACCGGAAGGAGAATTAGAACCGGAAGAAGAATCAGAACCGGAAGAAGAATCAGAACCGGAAGAGGAGGAACCGGAGGAGGAAATAGAACCGGTGGGGGAAATAATAAAACGGTTAAGTAAAAGAAAATCCTCAACCAACCGACCAAGGTTAATTATGGTCAATGGTGTTTCCGCCAAGGAAGCAAAATATTGGGAGGATTACCAATTCTCCGATGAATCGGATTCCGACGAGAATTCCGATGATGTTATAGAAATTACCCCAACTGAATTTAAAAAGGCAAAAGAAAATAATAAGGGAAAGGGCATAAAAATAGAGAAATATAATTCCAACCCCGATGAACTTTATATGTATCGTCAACCCCCGAAGCCCTTAAGTTGTAACAATGACCCGGGAACCTCTAAACCACCAGGTTTTTCTAAACTGTTGTGGAAAACGACAGCTCGTATTAGGAGAACATCATATATTCCTAGAAACTTGGCAAAACGAACCAAAACCGAAGAAGAAGAAACGAGCGAGTCGGAATAAGATAGTTGTATTCATGTGGTGTAATATATGTAATATAGTGTGCTTATGCTTTATGATATATGTAAAAATTGCTTGTATTAATAAGTATTTTTTTTTATGAATCTAACTCTTGTCTATTTTACAGTATAAAAACACAAAATGGATAGACAACCCAATATTTTAAGAGACCTACCCGGAGACATGATTGATGAAATCTTGTCTAGAGTCGGTCAGAATTCCTCGGCACAACTATTTAAGGCGAGATCAGTTTGTAAGACATTCGAAGAACGTTCCAAGAATGCCTTGGTTTATAAAAGGCTTTCGTTCGAAAGATGGGGGATATCACATTGGGAAATCCATAAGTTACGATGTGTTTACTTTGACGCATATATTGCGGGGAACCCAAATGCTATTTTACGCAATGGGTTAAAAAATTATTTTGACTCAATATATCCGAATATTGGACTTCGTGATTTAGAAAAAGCGGCTAACATGCAACATAAAGAAGCATGTTATGCTTACGGATTAGTAATGTTCGCTTCTCACCAAAGTGAGAACAAGAACATCGGGGTACAACTATTAAACAAAATGTTCCCACAAGTGACGGAGTCGGTAATTGGGGTAAGAAATGAGGTTTTTAGATTGTTACGGGACTGTTGGACATTACGTAACCCTCGTCCCTTTGACGACGTTACAACACGCTGTCTTATCAACGGCCATAACGGTTATGTTCCACAAGACCAAGGATGGGAAGTAATCCTAGTAAAACCAGAATGCATGACTTGTTTCTGGACGTATGAATTACGTGTCTTTATTGCCTTTGCTGAACGACTTGTGTA
This sequence comes from Rutidosis leptorrhynchoides, assembly GCF_046630445.1. Taxonomy (NCBI): domain Eukaryota; kingdom Viridiplantae; phylum Streptophyta; class Magnoliopsida; order Asterales; family Asteraceae; genus Rutidosis; species Rutidosis leptorrhynchoides. Next base: position 176,931,604 of record NC_092333.1, read on the forward strand.
CTAGCTAGAATTATCTTCACAACCATCTTGTATCAAATTTATTGTGTGCTATATTTCATGCTATATGTATAATAAGCGGTATTGTAAGTTTGTAAAATATTGTGTAAAAGTTTGAACGCGAAATATTATTATAATCAGTTTTTCATATAGAATTGTAGTAGTTGAATTGTATATTAGCTACTAAGTATGAACTTAACGGGTAGGTACTACCCGAATTTAAACTTATAAAATGCTAATATGAAGAAAAAGCTTTTATAAATGAGTTCATATTATGCTACGAAATACTATTAACTACTCTTAATATTCTATATGATTAACTTGTTCCATTTGACTATTTTGAAGGAAATGGAACCGACTACTCGACACACCGTGAATATGAATGAAGAGGAATTCTGTACTTTTCTAGCTTCAAACATAGCCGCAGTACAGGCTGCACTACATACCAACAATAACCTTGGATCTAGCAGTACAGGAAATCGTGTAGGATGCACCTACAACGAATTCACTGCCTGCAAACCTTTGGAATTTGATGGAACCGAAGGACCGATCGGATTGAAACGGTGGACCGAGAAGATCAAATCGGTGTTTGCCATAAGTAAGTGTATTGAAGAGGACAAATTGAAGTACGCTACGCATACCTTCACAGGTTCTGCGTTAACATGGTGGAATGCCTATCTAGAGCAAGTGGGACAAGACGATGCGTACGCACTACCGTGGTCAGCATTCAAGCACTTGATGAACGAGAAATACCGTCCCAGAACCGAGGTCAATAAGCTCAAGACAGAACTTAGAGGGTTACGAACCCAAGGATTTGATATTACCACGTACGAAAGACGATTCACAGAATTGTGCCTATTGTGTCCGGGAGCGTTCGAAGATGAGGAAGAGAAGATCGACGCGTTTGTGAAAGGATTACCGGAAAGAATCCAAGAAGATATAAGTTCACAAGAGCCCGCCTCCATACAACAGGCATGTAGAATGGCTCACAAACTAGTGAACCAGATTGAAGAAAGAATTAAAGAACAGACTGCTGAAGAGGCCAATGTGAAGCAAGTCAAAAGAAAGTGAGAGGAAAACGGTGATAAGAATCACCAATACAACAACAACAGCAATTACAACAATAATCGCAACAATTATCCCAACAATCGCAACATCAATCGCAACTACAACAAACGGCCCAACAACAACAACAACAAAAACAACAACAACTACAACAATCATCCCAACAACAATAATAACCGCAACAACAACAACAATCAGAAGCAGCTATGCCAAAGGTGTGAAAAGTATCACTCGGGGTTCTGCACCAAATTTTGCAACAAGTGTAAAAGAAATGGTCATAGCGCGGCGAATTGTGAGGTCTACGGACCAGGGGTTAATAGAACGAAAGGAACAAATGGTGTCGGAATGAGTAATGGCGGAGCAAGTAGTGTCGGAGCAAGTTATGCCAATGTAGTTTCTTATAAATGTGGAAAACCGGGCCACATTATTAGAAATTGCCCGAACCAGGAGAACACGAATGGACAAGGCCGCGGAAGAGTTTTCAATATTAATGCGGCAGAGGCACAGGAAGACCCGGAGCTTGTTACGGGTACGTTTCTTATTGACAATAAATCTGCTTACGTTTTATTTGATTCGGGTGCGGATAGAAGCTATATGAGTAGAGATTTTTGTGCTAAATTAAGTTGTCCATTGACGCCTTTGGATAGTAAATTTTTACTCGAATTAGCAAATGGTAAATTAATTTCAGCAGATAATATATGTCGGAATCGAGAAATTAAACTGGTTAGCGAAACATTTAAGATTGATTTGATACCAGTAGAGTTAGGGAGTTTTGATGTGATAATCAGTATGGACTGGTTGAAAGAAGTGAAAGCAGAGATCGTTTGTTACAAAAATGCAATTCGCATTATACGAGAAAAAGGAAAACCCTTAATGGTGTACGGAGAAAAGGGCAACACGAAGCTACATCTTATTAGTAATTTGAAGGCACAAAAACTAATAAGAAAAGGTTGCTATGCTGTTCTAGCACACGTCGAGAAAGTACAAACTGAAGAAAAGAGCATCAATGATGTTCCCATTGCAAAAGAATTTCCCGATGTATTTCCGAAAGAATTACCGGGATTACCCCCACATCGATCCGTTGAATTTCAAATAGATCTTATACCAGGAGCTGCACCAATAGCTCGTGCTCCTTATAGACTCGCACCCAGTGAGATGAAAGAACTGCAAAGCCAATTATAAGAACTATTAGAACGTGGTTTCATTCGACCAAGCACATCACCATGGGGAGCTCCTGTTTTGTTTGTCAAGAAGAAGGATGGTACATTTAGGTTGTGTATTGACTACAGAGAGTTGAACAAACTTACCATCAAAAACCGTTATCCACTGCCGAGAATTGACGACTTATTTGATCAACTACAAGGCTCGTCGGTTTATTCGAAGATCGATTTACGTTCTGGATATCATCAAATGCGAGTAAAGGAGGATGATATTCCAAAAACTGCTTTTAGGACGCGTTATGGTCATTACGAGTTTATGGTTATGCCGTTTGGATTGACTAATGCACCAGCTGTGTTCATGGACCTTATGAACCGAGTGTGTGGGCCATATCTTGACAAGTTTGTCATTGTTTTCATCGATGACATACTTATTTACTCAAAGAATGATCAAGAGCACGGGGAACATTTGAGAAAAGTGCTAGAAGTATTGAGGAAAGAAAAACTGTACGCTAAGTTTTCAAAGTGTGCATTTTGGTTGGAAGAAGTTCAATTCCTCGGTCACATAGTGAACAAAGAAGGTATCCAGGTAGACCCGGCAAAGATCGAAACCGTTGAAAAGTGGGAAACCCCAAAAACTCCGAAGCATATACGTCAATTTTTAGGATTGGCTGGTTACTACAGAAGATTCATCCAAGATTTCTCCAAAATAGCAAAACCCTTGACTGCATTAACGTATAAAGGGAAGAAATTTGAATGGAAGGATGAACAAGAGAAGGCGTTTCAATTATTGAAGAAAAAGCTAACTACGGCACCTATATTGTCATTGCCTGAAGGGAATGATGATTTTGTGATTTATTGTGATGCATCAAAGCAAGGTCTCGGTTGTGTATTAATGCAACGGACGAAGGTGATTACTTATGCGTCTACACAATTGAAGATTCACGAGCAAAATTATACGACGCATGATTTGGAATTAGGCGCGGTTTTTTTTTGCATTAAAGACTTGGAGGCACTACTTATACGGGGTCAAAAGTATTATATATACCGACCACAAAAGTCTTCAACACATATTTAATCAGAAACAACTGAATATGAGGCAGCGTAGGTGGATTGAATTGTTGAATGATTACGACTTTGAGATTCGTTACCACCCGGGGAAGGCAAATGTGGTAGCCGATGCCTTGAGCAGAAAGGACAGAGAACCCATTCGAGTAAAATCTATGAACATAATGATTCACACTAACCTTACTACTCAAATAAAGGAGGCGCAACAAGGAGTTTTAAAAGAGAGAAATTTAAAGGATGAAATACCCAAAGGATCGGAGAAGCATCTTAATATTCGGGAAGACGGAACCCGGTATAGGGCTGAAAGAATTTGGGTACCAAAATTTGGAGATATGAGAGAAATGGTACTTAGAGAAGCTCATAAAACCAGATACTCAATACATCCTGGAACGGGGAAGATGTACAAGGATCTTAAGAAATATTTTTGGTGGCCAGGTATGAAAGCCGATATTGCTAAATATGTAGGAGAATGTTTGACGTGTTCTAAGGTCAAAGCTGAACATCAGAAATCATCAGGTCTACTACAACAACCTGAAATCCCGGAATGGAAATGGGAAAACAATACCATGGATTTCATTACTAAATTGCCAAGGACTGCAAGTGGTAATGATACTATTTGGGTAATAGTTGATCGTCTCACCAAATCAGCACACTTCCTGCCAATAAGAGAAGATGACAAGATGGAGAAGTTAGCACGACTGTATTTGAAGGAAGTCATCTCCAGACATGGAATACCAATCTCTATTATCTCTGATAGGGATGGCAGATTTATTTCAAGATTCTGGCAGACATTACAGCAAGCATTGGGAACTCGTCTAGACATGAGTACTGCCTATCATCCACAAACTGATGGGCAGAGCGAAAGGACGATACAAACACTTGAAGACATGCTACGAGCTTGTGTTATTGATTTCGAAAACAGTTGGGATCGACATCTACCGTTAGCAGAATTTTCCTACAACAACAGCTACCATTCAAGCATTGAGATGGCGCCGTTAGAAGCACTTTATGGTAGAAAGTGCAGGTCTCCGATTTGTTGGAGTGAAGTGGGGGATAGACAGATTACGGGTCCGGAGATAATACAAGAAACTATCGAGAAAATCATCCAAATTCAACAAAGATTGAAAACCGCCCAGAGTCAAAAAAAGAGCTACGCGGACAGTGAAAGAAAAGATATAGAGTTTGAAATTGGAGAAATGGTCATGCTTAAGGTTTCACCTTGGAAAGGCGTTGTTCGATTTGGTAAACGGGGAAAACTAAATCCAAGGTACATTGGACCATTCAAGATTATAGATCGTGTCGGACCCGTAGCTTACCAACTGGAGCTACCTCAACAACTCGCGGCTGTACATAACACTTTCCACGTCTCAAATTTGAAGAAATGTTTTGCTAAAGAAGATCTCACTATTCCGTTGGATGAAATCCAAATCAATGAAAAACTTCAATTCATTGAAGAACCCGTCGAAATAATGGATCGTGAGGTTAAGAGACTTAAGAAAAACAAGATACCAATTATTAAGGTTCGATGGAATGCTCGTAGAGGACCCGAGTTCACCTGGGAGCGTGAAGATCAGATGAAGAAGAAATACCCGCATCTATTTCCAGAAGATTCGTCAACACCTTCAACAGCTTAAAATTTCGGGACGAAATTTATTTAACGGGTAGGTACTGTAGTGACCCGAACTTTTCCATGTTTATATATATATTAAATGAAATTGTTATTTACATGATTAAGTGTTTCCAACATGTTAATCAATCAAACTTGTTAAGACTTGATTAATTGAAATAGGTTTCATATAGACAATTGACCACCCAAGTTGACCGGTGATTCACGAACGGTAAAACTTGTAAAAACTATATGATGACATATATATGGTTATATATATAGTTAACATGATTTTATTATAAGTATGTATCTCATTAGGTATTTTAACAATGAGTTATATACATAAAAATGAGACTATTAATTTAAGAAACTCGAAAACGATATATATAACGATTATCGTTATAACAACGTCTTACTAGGTACATATGAATCATATTAAGGTATTGATACACTTGGTTAATTATGTTAAATGATAAGTAAATATATTATTAAGTGTATTAACAATGAAATACATATGTAAAAATAAGACTACTAACTTAATGATTTCGAAACGAGACATATATGTAACGATTATCGTTGTAACGACATTTAACTGTATGTATATCATACTAATATATATTATATATAATAATATCATGATAATATAACAATTTAACATCACATTTGTTATAATAAACAATGGGTTAATAACATTCAACAAGATCGTTAACCTAAAGGATTCAAAACAACATTTACATGTAACGACTAACGATGACTTAACGACTCAGTTAAAATGTATATACATGTAGTATTTTAATATGTATTCATACACTTTTGAAAGACTTCAAGACACTTATCAAAATACTTCTACTTAATAAAAATGCTTACAATTACATCCTCGTTCAGTTTCATCAACAATTCTACTCGTATGCACCCGTATTCGTACTCGTACAATACACAGCTTTTAGATGTATGTACTATTGGTATATACACTCCAATTATCAGCTCTTAGCAGCCCATGTGAGTCACCTAACACATGTGAGAACCATCATTTGGCAACTAGAATGAAATATCTCATAAAATTACAAAAATATGAGTAATCATTCATGACTTATTTACATGAAAACAAAATTACATATCCTTTATATCTAATCCATACACCAACGACCAAAAACACCTACAAACACTTTCATTCTTCAATTTTCTTCATCTAATTGATCTCTCTCAAGTTCTATCTTCAAGTTCTAAGTGTTCTTCATAAATTTCAAAAGTTCTAGTTTCATAAAATCAAGAATACTTCCAAGATTGCAAGTTTACTTCCAAGTTTTCTAAATCCATTCCAAGTAATCATACAAGATCAAGAAACCTTTGTTACTTACAGTAGGTTATCTTTCTAATACAAGGTAATAATCATATTCAAACTTTAATTCAATTTCTATAACTATAACAATCTTATTTCGAGTGGAAATCTTACTTGAAATTGTTTTCGTGTCATGATTCTGCTTCAAGAACTTTCAAGCCATCCAAGGATCCTTTGAATCTAGATCTATTTTTCTCATTTCCAGTAGGTTTATCCAAGGAACTTGAGGTAGTAATGATGTTCATAACATCATTCGATTCATACATATAAAGCTATCTTATTCGAAGGTTTAAACTTGTAATCACTAGAACATAGTTTAGTTAATTCTAAACTTGTTCGCAAATAAAAGTTAATCCTTCTAGCTTGACTTTTAAAATCAACTAAACACATGTTCTATATCTATATGATATGCTAACTTAATGATTTAAAACCTGGAAACACGAAAAACACCGTAAAACCGGATTTACGCCGTCGTAGTAACACCGCGGGCTGTTTTGGGTTAGTTAATTAAAAACTATGATAAACTTTGATTTAAAAGTTGTTATTCTGGGAAAATTATTTTTATTATGAACATGAAACTATATCCAAAAATTATGGTTAAACTCAAAGTGAAAGTATGTTTTCTAAAATGGTCATCTAGACGTCGTTCTTTCGACTGAAATGACTACCTTTACAAAAACGACTTGTAACTTATTTTTCTGACTATAAACCTATACTTTTTATGTTTAGATTCATAAAATAGAGTTCAATATGAAACCATAGCAATTTGATTCACTCAAAACGGATTTAAAATGAAGAAGTTATGGGTAAAACAAGATTGGATAATTTTTCTCATTTTAGCTACGTGAAAATTGGTAACAAATCTATTCCAACCATAACTTAATCAACTTGTATTGTATATTATGTAATCTTGAGATACCATAGACACGTATACAATGTTTCGACCTATCATGTCGACACATCTATATATATTTCGGAACAACCATAGACACTCTATATGTGAATGTTGGAGTTAGCTATACAGGGTTGAGGTTGATTCCAAAATATATATAGTTTGAGTTGTGATCAATACTGAGATACGTATACACTGGGTCGTGGATTGATTCAAGATAATATTTATCGATTTATTTCTGTACATCTAACTGTGGACAACTAGTTGTAGGTTACTAACGAGGACAGCTGACTTAATAAACTTAAAATATCAAAATGTATTAAAAGTGTTGTAAATATATTTTGAACATACTTTGATATATATGTATATATTGTTATAGGTTCGTGAATCAACCAGTGGACAAGTCTTACTTCCCGACGAAGTAAAAATCTGTGAAAGTGAGTTATAGTCCCACTTTTAAAATCTAATATTTTTGGGATGAGAATACATGCAGGTTTTATAAATGATTTACAAAATAGACACAAGTACGTGAAACTACATTCTATGGTTGAATTATCGAAATCGAATATGCCCCTTTTTATTAAGTCTGGTAATCTAAGAATTAAGGAACAGACACCCTAATTGAAGCGAATCCTAAAGATAGATCTATTGGGCCTAACAAACCCCATCCAAAGTACCGGATGCTTTAGTACTTCGAAATTTATATCATATCCGAAGGGTGTCCCGGAATGATGGGGATATTCTTATATATGCATCTTGTTAATGTCGGTTACCAGGTTTTCACCATATGAATGATTTTTATCTCTATGTATGGGATGTGTATTGAAATATGAAATCTTGTGGTCTATTGTTACGATTTGATATATATAGGTTAAACCTATAACTCACCCACATTTTTGTTGACGTTTAAAGCATGTTTATTCTCAGGTGAATACTAAGAGCTTCCGCTGTTGCATACTAAAATAAGGACAAGATTTGGAGTCCATGTTTGTATGATATTGTGTAAAAACTGCATTCAAGAAACTGATTTCGATGTAACATATTTGTATTGTAAACCATTATGTAATGGTCGTGTGTAAACAGGATATTTTAGATTATCATTATTTGATAATCTACGTAAAGCTTTTTAAACCTTTATTTATGAAATAAAGGTTATGGTTTGTTTTAAAAATGAATGTAGTCTTTGAAAAACGTCTCATATAGAGGTCAAAACCTCGCAACGAAATCAATTAATATGGAACGTTTTTAATCAATAAGAACGGGACATTTCAATATTCTTATATATGCATCTTGTTAATGTCGGTTACCAGGTGTTCACCATATGAATGATTTTTATCTCTATGTATGGGATGTGTATTGAAATATGAAATCTTGTGGTCTATTATTATGATTTGATATATATAGGTTAAACCTATAACTCACCAACATTTTTGTTGACGTTTTAAGCATGTTTATTCTCAGGTGATTATTAAGAGCTTCCGCTGTCGCATACTTAAATAAGGACGAGATTTGGAGTCCATGCTTGTATGATATTGTGTAAAAACTGCATTCAAGAAACTTATTTTTTTGTAACATATTTGTATTGTAAACCATTATGTAATGGTCGTGTGTAAACAGGATATTTTAGATTATCATTATTTGATAATCTACGTAAAGCTTTTTAAACCTTTATTGATGAAATAAAGGTTATGGTTTGTTTTAAAATGAATGCAGTCTTTGAAAAACGTCTCATATAGAGGTCAAAACCAATAAGAACGGGACATTTTAGTTTCGGTCGATTGGGTTTTGGGAGAGCGAGTAAAAAAAATTTGTGTTTTGAATTTGAGAAGAAGAAGAAAAGAGTAAAGAGAAAAGAGGTGGGCCCAGTCACACGATGACTGGTAACCCGTGTACACGGCTTGCCACCCCTTAGGTGAGCCGTGCAAGCTATTTTTGGGCCATTCATTGGGCCGAAACAAAGCAGTTTGGCCTGTTGGGTTTAATCCTAACAGGCAGAACTTTTTATTTTTCTAATTGGGCCATAAAAGATTTAAAATTATATATTATTTAATTATATATTAAATAAAATGAGAATTATTATTTTATTAAACTTGACGATTACACATGAGTTTTGAAGATCCTACAAAAAATTTCCAAAAATGACGAGGAAAGAAACATGAATCTAAGGAATCTTTGACCATCCAGAGTAAATCTGCAGATCTTAACGAAAATCTTTCTAATTCAATTAACATTTTTCGCTCACACTTCTGCAGATCCTGGATATCATCCATGAGTTGAACTAGAGCTTTCCTAACCTTTTTGACGTTGGATATTCCATCCCTAGATCCTTTGTCACGATAATTAAGTTCAAAAGAAGTTTTGACATTACATCTAGAAAAATATGGTCCTCCTCCGCATCAGGATTTCGGATAGTAATTTTTAATGTTTCTGATAATTATCGGATAACCTTTTGTTGAGAATTTGTAAACGGGAATTTTGACGTAGTAAAAATTCGTACGAGTTCGGAATAGATTTTCTTTCTTTCAAAGAAGTTCAACTCTATCCTTTTGTCGGTGGAATCGGGAAAAACTTCTATTAATCTTTTGATAAGAAATGACACAGGATCAAAGTAGAAAAAATCGCGTTTTCCATATTGTGAAATGGGGTTAGGCTCTTTATCTTCTGTCCAGAATCCTAACTCAGAGATCATCGCTATGATGTATCGCTTGATGCGAATTTTAGAGAATTCTTTATCTTCAATATAAAGTAGAAGTCCTATGAAATCTTCTAAATCTAATTTTGTTTCTATTTCTTCGTTTCAATACTCGAAGTAAATTTTCTCCCCACGTTCCCTTGACAAATTGTGAAGGGATTTGATATGAACACGTAGACTACGAAAAGAGTTCAGTTGAAGCTTGGAAAACAGGAAGTCTGAGGAATAAAGATGCTTAACGAAAGCTCGGTAAACATCCAATCTTCGATGAGAGTTTAGCAGATTTTCGATAAATGGTGCGGCTTGATTATCTACGTATCCTATCTCTTTGGAAAGAATTTAATCCAGTATGGATATCGGGAAAGTGTTGGATATTCTTCCCATTTTTCATCTTCCATGTGTAGAAGTTCATGGAGACTGAATCCACCTTTCGTAGCATGAAAATGGTCGAATCCTGGTTCGTTGGATTTAAATTTCTCTAGAAGCGATGAAATCTCTATGTCAGATGAAGTGGTCCAGCCACTTGGAATATAAGAATCAGGAATTTCTTCTTGATGAGATTCATCAGGGTGTAGATCAAACTTTGGAGTTGATTTTCTGAGTTCTTTACTTATGTAGAAGAAAACTTCTCCGGTTTTCGAAGTTGTGGGAGAGCTAATGCCTTCCGCACATTCCTTGTAGTCGGTCAAATAAATATAGAGAAATCAATACCATATATATATATATATATATATATATATATATATATATATATATATATATATATATATATATATATATATATATATATATATATATATATATATATATATATATATATATATATATATATATATATATATATATTAGTTAATTATCTTTAAAAATTAGGGTTTCTAAAAGGCGAGTTTAAATCCTATGCCGATAAACTTTCTGAATGATATATATGTGCTTCCTTCAATTCATCTTTCAAAACCAGTGGCCAGATCGACTACGGAGAGGCATGATCCATTTAGTTCCAATATAATTGGAGACTGTTCGAAATATACAACAACCAAGTCCGTGTATATTTGTCCTTCTTAGACACCACTCAAGATTCTCAGATTTCATGAAAGAACTAGTAGTTACCTTATTTAAGTAGAAAATTCGGTTCCCGACAGCAGCGCCAAAAACTTGTCTTCCTAATGTTATGGCCAAAACGGACGGTTTACTTTGCTGCGGTGTCATCAGATCGCCGACCGCCTGTTGAGGTTAGTCAGAGGGAGACTGGGTTTCTTTATATATATTTAGCTGGGGTTACTAGCTATAGATTACCTACTTGCTTAGTTCGTATTTTTGTATGTTAGACGACAACGTTGGATTAAAGTAGGTCTAATAGATAACCTGTAATGCAAGTAGGGTAAACTAAGATGTATAGATATAGGAAATACAATAAATGACAGATAAAGTAAAGATATTCAATATTCATGGCTGAAGGTATATTGTAGACAGAGTCTCACTTTCTAAGATAAACACTAAACCTTAATCAAACCGGGGTAACCCTATTTGACTTGTCACTAAGAGTCTAGGCTTTAAAGATTATGGCCAATACAAGTATACTCACTCCCAACGTTAATCCTTGAAGATTTAAACGATATTTTCGGATAATATCCTAGGCTCATGAATAAAGTAGTATACTCAAGAAAGGTGTTGGCTTTTCTTAACCTTAGTTAGTTTAACTTTCATCTAAATCTTCCACTTAATACTTTAGCTATGTCTCAACATTAAAAATTGTGCAATCTTAGATATAAGGTACTGCTAATTGGATAAGAAATCTCTCCTTTCCAATCAATTAGTCAACCCTGGATCATCTTACAACATCGAAAGATCTTGCTTCTGACGCGAATCTTGCTTCTGGATAGACCAGCATTCAGTGAATACTATAGCAATTATCCTAATCACAACCTCTAATCGAGCAGCTCTTCTTTGACAGCTATGTTACTATCTATATATAGGTACTAACCCTCGTTGTAACGTTAAGAAAATATAACTACTTACCTTGTATTCTACGATTTATGAGGCCCTAGCACTAGGTTATAGTCACATGAGCAATTGGAAAGAGTGGTACGTGAATTAGACTTCTAAACTCGACAAGGTTTCAGCATAACAGTGACATAAGTTTCAGATAAATATCAACATATATTACGATTATAACAGATATACGAAAGCATAAGATGAAAGCAATTTAAAGATAACCAAACATATCATTTAAATTAAGGAAGGCGTTCACCGTATATAGATGAGGTTCTGACTATTACAAACTTGACATTCTCTAGACCGCTCCTAGAATAATCTTCGACGTTCGTCTTCGGGTACTAAATTTCCCGCACGGAGGTGAGAAGGCCTTAAAGTGTCTAGCATTCTAGTGAGAGAAAGCTAGAGAGAAAAAGTGTTGTATTAAGAGCGAGAATTAAGAAGTGTGTTGAAATGGATACCAAGTAGGCCTATTTACACTAAAAATCTTCTGGGAAGGCCGTATACACGGCTATGCTTTTTGTGGGCAAGCCGTGTGCCTTGGCCGTGTGAGGCAGCCGTGTGCTTGCCTTGCCCGGGCACACTAGCCGTGTGACAAAATCATGGCAACCCGTGTGAGCTTGTGACCATTCGTGTAACAGGCTAATTGGGTAGGCCGTGTAATCTGGTGACCAGCCGTGTAACTTTAGCCTTGTGACTTCATTCCTTGGTCGTTTTTGCTTATTCCTTAGATCGTAACTTGGTTTCCGGGTCGTAACTTGAGTTTCATCATTTTTGCTCTAGATTCTTTGTTTTAAGCCTATTTTCTTCGATTCTTCTTGCATCGCCTTTGTAATCACTTGATATATCTAATAAAGCAAATAAATGCTTAATTTGGCGATAAAGTTTATAACTTTAATGTTTTGGGCCTTAATATCGAGGGTAAAAACGTGAATTTTTTAGCCGATATAACCCATCTTATGCTTTGTTTTAGTTTTATGTTATATACATATTTTTTGTGCACTATAGTAGATTTGATCCATTTTATGCGTTGGCCAATTACCTTTTGGGAGTTTATATTTCTAAACTAGATTTTGATAAATCCACTACAATTTGATGCTAACTTCCTAAACTGTCCTCAAATAAGTTTTAACATAAAATTTTTGTAAACTATCATTTAAGGGTATTTTAATAAAGTCACGTGGATCTATCAAAAATCAATTTGGAAATATCACTACCCCTTTTATTCTGGATTTGACCTATTATCATTAGGTTTTAAGGCAATAAAGTTAATGATAGTGGGTCAAGTGTGGAAATTGGTAACTAATGGATCAAACACTGAAACAATATTCTTTGGTAAAATATATTGAGCTGCTAGCATACGCTAATCTCGAATAACATGGGTGACTCTTTATGATGCTATGCAATTGGTGCTACCATATTTATTGTGTGGACTTCAAATTTGGTAGGTAAGGATTATAGGATGGACAGTAACGATCGTCCTTGACCTATTTCTAACTAGTATATAAACCACGTGTTAAATCTCAACTTATCCACTTTACTCAAAGAGAAAAATGGTGAATAATAACTTTGCTAACTTATGTGAACAACCAATATATATATATATATATATATATATATATATATATATATATATATATATATATATATATATACACACACACACACACGCGCGCACACTAGACTTTAAGAACCCGTACGTTGCACGGCAACTCTAAAAAATAGTTTTCTTAATCGTTACTATTTGTACATCATTCACTACAAGAAAACTGCGTTCTTAGGACCCTTCGTCTGGGATCCCTGCGAAAAAGCGTCATAAGCAACTAAAAATTGGGATGGGGTAATTCTTGGGGTCCCATAAGATATATGCAAAAGTAGTGGTGTTCTAAACTAATAAAGTGAGGTCCAAAGAATAGGATACATAATTTTTGAGTTATATTATTGATACACTTATAAATCTTTGTCCTAAAAAGCTGTTTAATATGATACACAATTTGTTGGGGTCATATTTTTTTATAGGACACTTAGAAGGTGAGTCACATGGTGACATAAAATCTATATGATATGACACATAATTTTTTAGTCCTATCATCATAACACATGATATGTTTATAGGACACTTTATTTGTGAAGTCTTATTATAATATAATGCAAAGTGTTGTGTCACTTTTATAATAAGGTCACAAAAATAGGACATTTTGGTATTTGAGGTCTTAATTATCATATGACTATATAGGACTCTTAAATTTGTGGTTGCATAAAAATGTACTTAATATGACACTATTTTGTTGGTGTCTCATAATGATCAACCAACAAGATAACAAGGTCACAAAAATAGAACACTTGGGTATTTGAGGTCCTAACTATCATATGACTATTAGGACCCTTAAATTTGTAGTTGCATAAAAATGTACTTAATAGGACACTATCTTGTTGGTGTCTCATAATGATCAACCAACAAGATAATAAGGTCACAAAAATAGGACGCTTAGGTATTTAAGATCCTAAGTATCATATGACTATATGTAGGACATATTAGGACCCTTACTAAAGTCGTATTATTTCACTTTTGTTACAAAAATGATTAAAGTATTATATAAGTTAAAGTATTATATAAGTTAACTTCCATTAAATATTCAAACGCATTCATAGCGTAGTGGCTTGTATGTTATTTGTTCAACTAATTGACCTGAGTTCAAATTCATTTTATGTGCTTTTTGTTTCAAAAGTTAAAAATATATAACAGAACGGACTTTCATTGGGCCAGATTTAATGGATTCATTTTTTTTATTATGGGACTTTCAGCTGGGAATTGTAGTTGGGCCAGATTTAAGGGATTCATTTTTTATTATCAGAATTTCGGCTTGGAATTGTAGTTGGGTCATATTAAATGGATTCATCTTTTAAAACCGTAAACTATTATATTAACTTCATGAGATACAAAACAATATAGGTAACAATTAACATCATTAGATCAACAAAGCCAGTTATGTTTACAATTCATTGAGCTAACGTTACATCGATCTAATATCATCTACAAGATGGTCGAACCTTGCATATATAAGATGATCCACCTCTTCCTACACATTATCCACTCGCATTTTTCAACTTCTTTACATCTCTTATCGATTTCTCAACAACATTTCTATCCAATACACCCTTAACAATTCCTTGAATAAACATGATTGTCGATCAATAGTTAAACCATAGCCCAAAAAACATGATTGTTTCTTTTGCAGGATAAACAATGAATGTGTAAATTTTTTATGTTTGTTAATGCGCTCCCAAACCAACATTAATGCAGAATTGAAATAGGTTACAACAAGATGAACTAATTAAGAAATGTTTGTGATTCTTTCAATGCGTATTCATTGTATATTAAGTTTACATAATTGCAAAGTAACTCACCCAAACAATAGTTAATGATGTATTAAATGATGTTTAATTCACCCAAACATGATTGCAGTTAAGAAAATAAAAGAATACGAGTAGTTGAATTCAATTCTGCACTGAATTGAATTCTGCAGTACGTAGACAAAACATAAACTAACAAAACAAATGGAATCCTTCCTTTTATGGTAGTTAAACTTTGGATCAGAATAAAGTGTTCTCCATCATCTCCAAGTATAGAACAAACAAAACAAATGGACTAATGGCCGATGACAGCTTTAAACAACAAGTCAACAGCAAATTGCAGACCAACATACAAGTAAAAGAGCAGCTAGTCAACAACAAACGTTAAAAAGGAATCACCTTTTTGGGTGTTCTTTTTTATGTTAACATAAAGAACATAGATTCGTGCAGATCCATTGATTGGTTCATTTTAAAATGTACTAATTAAAAACTATGTTGTGATGATAAACTCTAAGCAAAATGGAAGCAATCCAGATAATACGAAGGAAAAATGGATGCAAATAAACTGATCATATGATTAATAGAAATTACTACTAATATTTACATTAAATGAGTAAACTTTATACAAAATCTAAAAAATACTAACATAAATCTAGTTATAGGCAAACCGGTTTGCAAAAACATCCAACTCATAGGCCCAAAAACACGACATACATTCTGGTATCGCGATTTCAAACCCATGGAATTGTGGAAAATAACCATCGTGGTCGGAGATAGGGCACGGCATTGCTACGTCATCAAAAGGGTGGCGGTTAAATAACCATAATTGACGCATCAAATCAAAAACCTTTATTCTCACCGCCACCACCAACTCCGGCACTGGTGGGAATGTTTCATTTAAAATTTGTAAACCGACATGCTTTGCCTCTATTTGGTGAGAGGCAAATATAATCACACCATAAACATAAACAGCCTCTTTAAGTTGGCTGTTCGAAGCTCGTTTTAAAAAATCAAGCCCTAAGTCGGTGTATTTAGTGTCAAAATAACCTATCAAACCCAAGCAAAAAATCGCATTAGGGTTTCCAAAAACCGTACAAAGATTGAAAAGATAAATCAATTTAGGGTTTCCCCAAGGTGAGAGTCTCCACCGATCTAAGGAAAGCCTTTTTAATACCAAAGGATCTTCGGAAAGCTTCAAAAAGCTTTTGCAAACCGACTTAAGTATGAGCAACTGGTCGGATGAATTCTGACCAACTCGGGATAAAATTTCCACAATCATATCTTGTGGAAGAGTTTCGAGAATGTTCGCTTGAGTAACTTCCATTTTTTTAACTAAAAGATAAAAAGGATGAAATTTTTTTGTGTTTGGTGTACTTGAGAGAGAGGTTTCTGTAGATGAAGATGATAGGAAAATACAACAGAGAGAAAATACGCAACTTGCTTTCTGCCATTTAAAGCTGATTTTTGGTGATACTGAATCGACGGCTTAACACGTGTGCATTTAATGATGATTTTATTTAAGTATAAAATTTCATTATAATTTTATTTCAATTACTATTTATATCTATCTATATTTACATAGTATAACAAAGTCAATATTTGCCAATTTATGAGATATATCATATCTAGATTCAAAGCTAATTTTTTGAATTTAAATTTCACGATTTAATCTCTACTAATCTATATCTATTGATACATAACTAAAAAGTGACTCCCAATGTCAATAAATGAGCATCATTAAGCCTTTTAGTAATCAAATAAAAAAAATTAATTTTAAGACTAATATTTAATTTGTAGAATTCATTCATAAATTAATAAATATCTTTCTATACATAACTAAAAAGTGACTCCCAATGTCAATAAATGAGCATCATTAAGCCTTTTAGTGTACAAATAAAGAAAATTTAATTTTAAGACTAATAAGCCTTTTAATTGGTATTTAATATGTAGAATTCATTCATAAATTAATTAATAAATATAATAATTAAAAGACTTTTTCACCTTCCTTAACATAAATTCACTTTAATACATTTAGATTTGCAATAAGTACATAATTAAAGATGGGAGGTCACTAGCATCTAAAAGTACAAAACACGAACCATAACTATTTTCGTGCAACGCACAAGCAATGCACCTAGTCTTAAGTAATTTGGATTGACTTCAATATCTTTCAAACTTTAACTAAATATCAATAAATAAATTGACTAATTAATTAAAAGACCTTAGCATGATTATAAATACACAGTAAATTTTAATTCAAAAACGTAAATAGAAATAATACATATATTAACTGTAAACACTTTTGTTACTCCATATATTTTTATTTTAAAGAAGACACTTTTGTTTTAGATTTTATCTTTAAAAACGTTCAAATTACTTCTTCCACCACAAACTGTGTAATAAATAATTGTACTGTACAACTCAATAATGCATATATTTGGTGGAAAGAGCATTTGTAAATTGTACAAAGTACTTGCAACGGTTTATTTTTTGTTTAACAGATACATTTGCAGTTTATATATATATATATATATATATATATATATATATATATATATATATATATATATATATATATATATATATATATATATATATATATATATATATATATATATATACACACACACACACACCATATACATAAACAAAACACTTCAAAAGACTTCAAAATAAAAAACACACACTTCACACACGCATCTTAAAAAATGGTGACAATTCCCCCGATGATCATCTCGTTCGATGTTTATTACGGCAATGGATTCGACTACGAATCCAAATTTTACGATTACAAACGTGGTTCAAAAATTTCGTTTGAAGACATCGACATTCGAGACGTTTGTTTAGACGAGTTACTTGAATTTTTGAAGAAAAATGTACCGTTTGAACATACAAACGTGTTATATTTTGACGACGACTGTGTTCCAGAATTGTCTGCTCTCTACCTTCGGACCGAGGAACAATGGAATGGTATAAAAGAAACTCTCCTCTTCCGTTCAAATCGAATTTCTCTGTATTTGGAATTTGATGATGAAGATGATGATGATGATGTATCGTTTGACTTTAAATAAAGTAGTAATTGTATTAAGACTTTTTAACTATTGTAATTCCTAAGTTTTTAGGACTTGCTAATTATTGTAATTTTTAATTTTTTTGGACTTTTAATAAACTGTACTCACTAATCGTTTTTTATATCAATTTAAGTGTGTTTTTAATTTAATAATAGTATTACAATGATGTATCATAGTTGGAAATGGTGTGTTATGGAAGGTGAGACCTACAAGTCCCATCAAAAATAACATCACAAACCATAAAATGGAAGCAATAAACTGATACTACCTATACTATGAAACCATAAAATACTAACATAAAAAAAATAATATTTACTCTTGCAAAAATAAAACATAAAAAAATAATAACATCACTAAACATTATGCATTGTTTGTTGTACGTACAATACAACCTGTTAATGCATAGAATGAGTGGCTTTATCAAGAAGCTTTATCAAGAAGCTTGTTGGATACTTACATAACCATCAAAATACAAGAGATACCAAATCTAAATAAATCATTCAACCGGGTGAGTTCCATCTAGGATCATCAAAAACCTCAGATCATCGCAGCCGAACCCAATCAGACACCTGTCTTCTGAATCATTGACCCTCATGGTGTTAGCAATGCATTGAGTCACAATTCCATAATCAGACCATAGAGATCATAGTTATTTCTCTCAGGAACAAGCAGAGTAAAAACATTTGTCGCTTTCATAGACCTGCTTGTTGCCTGAGAGAAAGAACTCTGATGTCTAAGTCACCCAAACATTAGTGAGCCTCTAGAATGTTTTGATTAAAAGATAAAAGAGAAAAAAATGTAGAAAATTGAAATTGTATTTTGTTTGTAGGAGTAGATGATCAGATGATGGGAAATTGAAATGCTGCAACAATAGAGAGGACAGAAAATGCAACTTGCCTTCTGTCCACGTCCTTTTAAATTGGGAGATCGATGATCCTTCCACACTAAATTTGACCCACCACACCAAACAAACACAAACGTCCTAATTTATCCTTAAACTACTCAAGTAAATTCACCATTTATAAGGGTAAAATAGGCAATGTAGATGATTTTTGGTGTGGCAAATTTGATTTTTGGTATACTCAATCTAATTAACCCTTAGATTAAAAGTAACTTTGGATTGACCATTAGATCAACAAGATGGAAGGACAATATTATTGGTTACAACAAGATGGAAGAAATAAACTGATACTATGAAACCATAAAATACTAACATAAAAAAATAATATTTACATTAAATAAGTAAAATTTATTACAAAATCTAAAATAAAACATTAATCTTATAGATATAGATGTCGTCTTGCAAGAAAACGCAACTCAAACGACCAAAAACAAGACATGCATTCCGGTACAGTCCATTCAATTTCCCACCCTAACTTTGGAGAATAACCATTATGGCTGTTGATAAGGCAGCATGTTGCCAAGTCATCAAAAGGACGGTTCAGTCTCCACGTCAACGCATCGAACATATCAAATACCTTTTTTCTGGTTGCAACCAACAAATCCGAAACTGACCATGGTGGGAATGTTTGATTAAGAATTTGTAATCCGATATTCTTTTCCTCTATTTGGTGAGAGGCAAACATGATCAAACCATAAACATAACATGCCTCTTTAAGTTGCATGTTTGAAGCTTTTTCTAGAAAATGAAGCCCTATATTTATGTATTTACCATTAAAATAACCCCTAAAACCATAGCGAAAAATCGCATTAGCGTTTCCTAAAAGATAACAACGAAGGAAAATACGAACCAACTTAGGGTTATCCCAAGGTGAGATAGGCCACATATCAAAGGAAATCCTTTTAAAAACCGAAGGATCCATCGAATGCTTCGAAAAGGCTTTGCAAACCAACTTGAATAAAACTAACTTGTCCGATGAATCCTGACTAACTCTAGATAAGATTTCCACAAGCGTATCTTGTGGAAGATCTAGAATGTTTGGTTGACGAACGTTAACATCGATTTTTTGTTTTTTTGCGATTTGCATAACATCCATCTATGTATTTTGTTTAAAAAGTACTAAAAAGATGAAAATTTTCTAGTTTTGTGTTTAAAAAAGGTGTATGTGTACTTGAGAGGTTTCTTTTAGAAGAAGATGATGGGAAAATACAACAGTTGTCCCACCTTATGGTTTGTAAAGTTGATTTTTGGTGATACGAATCAACGTCAATCCAAATCCAAATTACTTACTAATTAGTAGTATTACTCCGTAGTAGAGATTATATTGTGAAAAATTTAATCCACACCAAAATAATACAACTTTCCTATTTTACCCTTAAATTGCTATTAACTCAATATACCATTTAAGGGTAAGACAGACAATTTATATCCTATTTTACTCTACAAAAAATAAATCAAAACTAAATAAAAAGGTAGGACCTACAAGTCCATCACAGCACACACTCCATTAATTACCTACATAATAGGGATGCATGTACCTTACTGTTACCGATAAAGTAAGTTACAAGTTACTGTACAACACAAGCAAAACATTTCCTTTTTGTACCACGGTATATTTTTTATCTGTTAGATATAGAAATTACAACACAAATAAATTAAGTACAAGTTACTAGTACAACACTAACCATATATGCTTTCTATTTGAAATTTGAGATTATATTATATGTATCATAAGAAACATAAAATCCGTCATCATCTTTAAAAACTATAGTTTTGGGATATTTTTGATAAATACAAAAGAACTAAATGACACACACTCTTTTGCAAAATATCCTTAATATTTCATCGGGAAGCATCTTGATCAATTTGATTTTTATCTGTAGCAACAACTAAAGTATCATCGTCAACAATATCCCCATTCAAACCGTGTCTAACCATATCAATAGTCTCATTTTCTACAAGTTGAGGACCCATAAGTGTGTCACTCTGCAAATGTGTTTCTACATCATCGATACAAATATGTTCATCCATGTTAAAATTATCTCTAGGTGTTGTCTTGATCACAACTTCCCAATCTTTACGAACAGGATCTGCAACATAGAATACTTGTTGTGCTTGCGAAGCTAGGATATAAGGCTCTTTAGTTTGCTTCAGACCTCGAAAATTGAGTGTCGTAAACCCATTCTCATCAACTTTTATCCTGGAACCACTTGATGTCCAATTTACAATGGAACAAAACTACTTTCTTCTCATCACCATACTGCAACTCGATTATATCATTTAAAACACCGTAGTAAGTTACATCTCCCACAACATGATCGTTATCTCTAGCACTCAAGAAGCTACTTGTTAGAGCTTGAAGTATAATTCCGCTATTTTGTGCTGTCCTATTCTTCTCTACATCTTTAATGTGAAATCGGAAACCATTTATGATATATCCCTTATATTTCTTTACAAACTCATTTGGACCGATTGCCAATGTCTTTATATCACTTGTGATTCTGTTAACCCCACAACTAGCCATGTCCTCATCAACCTGATTTGAGACAATTTGGTTATAATAAGTTTCGCTCAATTATATCATCACTACATTATCGTAATAAAACTAGCAAAAATAACTTACGTAATCAGACAGCCACTCCTCAAACTCCTGACTATGTAAACGTTGAATGTCACGCTTACGTTTATTCCGATTTTGATGACTGAGAATATTCAGATGCTCTCTGCAATCAAAGTAACAAAAAGAGAATAATGTACATTATCATCAAAATTACATAATGTCATATAAAAAAATAATCTCATAACATAGTAAATTTAAATAAAGTAACTTACGTTCGTAAGAAATCTATTTCACTACAATTGAACAACACATGTGAGTGTGCAATAGCCAAAGTGTCATAGCCGAGTTTTACTACGTTTGTTGCACTAATTGGTCGACCAGTCATACAAAATATTGGTAAAACAGTCTCATCACCACCATCATCATGATTTCGTCTAGTCTTATTATGCATGGTCTCGACATCACTGGCTAAATACAGAGAACAAAATGACAAACACTCTTCCGCTAAATATCCTTCTGCAATTGAACCCTCGGGTTTACTCTTATTTCGCACATAAGATTTTAATGTACCTAAATACCTGAGTGGTCAAAAAATGTTTATATCAGATTCAAAAAAAGTTGTATTCAAACGAGTATAATTTACTACAGCATAAATGGGTACCTCTCGATTGGATACATCCAACGGTAATGAACAGGTCCCCATAATCTGGCCTCTGAAGCTAGATGAATCGATAGATGAATCATGACGTCAAAAAATGATGGTGGAAAAATCTTTTCTAAATCACAAAGTATTTTTCCAATATCTTTTTCCATCTTAAATAAATCAGTAGGTTTAAGAACTTTTGAGCATAATTGTCTGTAGTACCGACATAACTTCATGATAACTGAACGCACATGCTTAGGTAAAATATTTCTTATGGCCACGGGAAGCAACTGCTGCATCAAATTATGATTATCGTGACTTTTTAGGCCTGTAATTTTTGGAGGTTTTCCCTGAATGCACCTAGAAATATTAGCTGCATAACCATCTGGCACTTTCACACCTTTAAGCACATCACAAAATGTTTCTTTCTCTTTTTTATCCATTAAGAAACATGCAGGAGGCAAATACACTTTGCCATTTGATAAAGGTTGTGGATGAAGTTCATGTCTAATACCCATTTCTTCCAAATCATGACGTCCTTTTAAATGATCCTTGGTCTTTCCATCTATATTCATTAACGTTCTAATGAGACTGTCACATACATTCTTTTCAGTATGCATTACGTCTATATTATGACGTATTAAGTTATTTTTCCATTATGGTAACTCAAAATAAAAATACTTCTCTTCTTCCAGTTATATGGTAAGGATGGGTTATCCTTCACAAGTTTTCCAAATTTTATTTCAAAACCTTTCAGCTCTCCGCAAGCACTTGTTCCCTGTTAAGCAACGCGGTGGCCTTTCATGTTCTTCCTTGCCATCAAAAGAATCTTTATCCATACGAAAAACATGCAACAATTCCAACCAGCGACGATGTGCCATGAAGATATCTTCGTGGGAGTTTGATAACTGTATTGACCTGGTTACCTTATGGCATGAAGGATAAGCTAATTTACCTTTAGTGCTCCAACCCGATAAATTCGCATAAGCAGGAAAGTCACTTACCGTCCATATCAAACCATCACGCAGTGTGAAGTTACTCTTAGTTGATGCGTCATAAGTATTAACTCCAGTATCCCACAACTCTTTCAACTCATCAACTAGAGGTTTCATATAGAGGTCTATATTATTACCTGGAGCAGATGGATCGGGTATAAGTAAAGTTAGGAATAAAAAAGGTTTTTTCATGCACAACCATGGAGGTAGATTCTATGGCATCAAAACAACAGGCCATGTACTATGTGAAACACTCATGTTTCCAAAAGGGTTAAACCCATCACTCGCCAAACCAAGCCTCACATTACGAGGTTCTTTAGCAAATTCACTATTCTGATAATCAAATGTTTTCCAGGCTAGTGAATCTGCGAGATGTCTTAATATACCATCTTTCGTATGACTCTCTTCATGCCATCTCATCGACTCAGCCATTTTAGGCGACATAAACAATCTTTGCAAGCGTGGTACAAGTGGAAAATAATGCAACACTTTTGCTCCAACCTTTTTACCTTCATAATCACCATCATTATCAGTTTGTGTGGTTGACTCACCTTCAGAATCATTATTAATTTATTTATATCTTGAGGTCTGACATACGTCACACTTAATTTTGTCCTTGTTTTCTTTCCAGTACCACATACAATCATTTGGACGAGCATCAATATTCTCATAACCAAGACCCAAATCTCTTATTACCTTCCTTAATTCATACAATGAATTCGGTATGGAAACATGAGGGAAGGCTTTCCTAATTGTGTCAAGAATCATGTTGAATCCTTTTTCATTACATTTTCCAATACACTTTGAATGGAAGAGTCTAATAATGAACGAAAGAATAGAGAACTTACAGCCGGGATATAATTCTTTCTTTGCATCTTCCAATACTTTATAAAACTTTTCAGCATTTAAGTTTGGTACAGTCTGATTTTCAGTTTGTCCGATATCATCATCTTCATCTTCATCTTCAAACATATGGAAGACGGATTGGGCCAATCCTTGCATATCATCTTCAGCATCCCATATTGGTGTATCATCTGGTTCGAAAAACACAGTTGGAATTTTATAACCTTCGAAAAACCCGTCACATAGCAAATGTGTTTTAGCCTGGACCTGATCAACCCGTTTGTGATTACCGCAGTGTATGCACGGACAATATATATGACCATCTTTTCTCTTTTTAGAGAAAATACGTTCTATAAATTTGTCAAGTCCTTTTTTGTGGAAGATCTACATAAGGACATCCAAGTCGAGTCCATCATAGACCTGTATTCTACAAACACATTTAATTGGACATAAATTAACGTGGTTCAAAATCAAAGATTGTAAGAATTAAGGGGTATGGATAAAGCGTATGAAACAAAAGAAATTAACCTGGTTCAAAATCAAAGATTCAGAATTAAGGGGTATGGACAAAGCGTATGAAACAAGTTGACCCAATTTTTCGATGATTGCAACTTATATCTTCAATTACGTATTAACTGATTAATAATCGATGATTGCAATTAATTTATATCTGCAAACACATCTTCAATAACTGATGATGATTACAATTATATACATACGATGTTATTATAAATTGTTAATGGTAATAGTAGTAATAATAATAATAATAATAATAATAATAATAATAATAATAATAATAATAATAATAATAATAATAATAATAATAATAATAATAATGAAATATGATGATTTTGATACATCTAATAAGATCTAATATGAGTATAAGTTTAAGATAAGAATTCAAATAATTAATAAAATATAAGATATAAAATAATATAAATAATGTAGGTTAAGGTTGTCCAAATAGATCGATGTTATGAATTAAAGGTGTAATACTATATGATCGAGCGACTTTGACAAGCTTTCGTTGACCACCCTAAATATATAACGGAAGATCTTAAGAGTGTCGTCGTATAATCGATCATCATAAGATCGACTTGGCCGGACAAGCTTAAGCTAGACGACTAATGATTTAGGGTATTATATATGATTTATGCATGGTTAGGATTTAAGGTACAGGGTTTATGCATGCATGGTTTAGGCTTTTGGGTTTAGGGTTTAATGTTTAAGGTTCATGCATATGGTATAATTTTCAAGGTATATGGTTTATGGTTTAGGGTTTTGGGTATAGGAGAGGGTTACATTTATGGTATAGGGTAGGGTTTAGTGTTGGTTTAGGGTTTATGGTTTAATGTGTAGGGTTTGGTACTTTTTGGTGGTGTGCCTAAAAGTTGGTGGTGTACCTAAAAGTTGGTGATGTACGGATCATCACCCTTATGGTTTAGGGTATAGGGTTTAGGGTACATGGTTTAGTGTTTATGGTATAGGATTTAGGGTATAGGGTTTAGAATTTTTGGTTTAGGGTTAGGGTTTAGGGTTTATGATTTAATGTTTGGGGTTCAGGATTTAGGGTTTAGGGTTTAGGGTTCAGGGTTAAGTGTTTATGATTTAATGTTTATGGTTAAGGGTGTAGGGTTTTGGGTTTTGGGTTTAGGGTATAGGGTTTAGTTTTTAGGGTTTAGGGTTTATCGTTTAGGGTTTATCGTTTAGGGTTTAGGGTTTAGTATTAAGTGTTTATGAATTAATGTTTAGTGTTTAGGGTTTAGGGTTTATGGTTTAGGGTTATGATTTAATGTTTAGGGTTTAGGGTTTACCGTTTAGGGTTTAGGGTCAAGTGTTTAGGGTTTAGGGTTTGGCGTTTAATGTTTAGGGTTCATACATATGGTATAATGTTCAGGGTATATGGTTTATGGTTTAGGGCTTTGGGTATAGGAGAGGGTTAAGTTTATGGTATAGGGTAGGGTACCTATAGGGTTTAAGGTTAGGGTTTAAGGTACATGGTTTAGTGTTTATGGTATAAGATTTAGGGTATAGGGTTTAGAGTTTTTGGTTTAGGGTTAGGGTTTATGATTTAATGTTTAGGGTTCAGGGTTTAGGGTTTTAGGGTATAGGGTTTAGGGTTTACTGTTTAGGGTTTAGGGTGTAGGGTTTAGGGTTTTGGGTTTAGGGTATAGGGTTTTGGGTTTATCGTTTAGGTTTTAGGGTTTAGGATTAAGTGTTTATGATTTAATGTTTACTGTAACGACCCGACTTTTTCTACTTATATTTTTGTGCTCTATACTTTCACGAATCTGTGTATATGTGCGTACTGAGCTAGTTTATGCTCTGGGATCTTTATTCATGATTAATTACTTTCGTTAGTATCTTACAACGTGTTGTTAAGTGCGTAATCACTTAACTTGATCCTCGAATGCTTTTACGACCGTTAGTGTCACTTGTCGTTTGAAACGAGCTATGTACTTTGTACACGTTAAACTTTTGTCATAATTGGAATATTATGACTATGTAATACTAATTGTTATTTTCTAATGACAATTACTTGACTTATTGGTTGCTTAATTACGCTTAGTGTTTTAATAATGCACACTAGTTAGTCTTAATGGACTATTTACCTTAATGTACTTAAGCCCACCCTACTCTAGTTAATGGAATTTTAAGTTAGCCAAATTTTAATGGAATTATGACCCATTAAAATGTAAGACAAAAACCCATTTAGATGAGCCAACATACTAGCATTTTTGTTAACCATTACTACACATGTTGCATGGGATCCCAACAACAAGCACCACCTTTAGACCACCACCATGCAAAACACAAAAAGTTTTCCCCCTTTGTCCCCCCTAAACCCACGGCCATAAGCACCCCTGCACCACTATAAATACAAGCCTTATTCTTTCATTTCACACTTGATTTCATTCTCATTTTACACACACTTACTCTATAATTTTCTCTATAGTCTTTCTCACACTAAAATTGTAAGTTCTTGAAATTTTCTTCTTCTTCTCTTCTTAATCACGACATCATCATCATCATAAGATCAAGCTTTTTAGTTTTTTGATCTTGTTATATCTTGTAGATTCAAACTTTGATTTGAATCCTTCAAGAACATGAAAGATTCAAGCTTTCTAGCTTTGGATCTTCATTACTTTGATGGATCTAAGCTTTATAGCTTAAGATCAATTTATTTTTGTTAAAAGATCAAAACTTGTGTTTATGATCTTCATGAAACTTGGAGATCTAGCTTTTTTCTTTAAAGATCTTCAAGAACATAAAAGATTCAAGCTTTCTAGCTTTGGATCTTCATTACTTGGTTGGATCTAAGTTTTGTAGCTTAAGATCACTTTATTTTGTTTAAAAGATCAAAACTTGTGTTTATGATCCTCATGAAACTTAAAGATCTAGCATTTTGCTTTAAAGATCTTCAAGGATAAAAAAGATTCAAGCTTTCTAGCTTTGAAATCTCATAATTGTTGTTAAGGGATCCAAGCTTTCTATCTTAGGGTTTCATTACTTTGTTTGATCTAATTTATGTAACATAAGATCTTGCTTGTTTGATTTGAATCAAAGCTTGTAGCTTTAAATTTTGAATAGAACTTGTATTTGTGTTGAGACTAAGAACTTGATGTAACCTTGGTTCATCATCCATCTAAAACTCTCAAGTGAGTTGTATTTCTCCTTAGTCTTGGCATTGTGTGTTGATGGTTGAAACTTGGTAAAAGTGATGCTAAAACATCAAGAGTTGTATACTTGAAGCTTACACGCATCAAAGATGAGAACCATGATGAGCATCAAACACCAAGAAACCCACTGGAGCACTTGTTTTCTGTTTTTTAGGGTCTGATCAGACTCCAGGGACTTCCGAAAATTTGATTTTCAGATAGTTCAGATTGAGTAGATGACTTTTTGTTTAAGACTCACCTAAATCCGATATAGGGTTTAGGATTTATAGCCTTCCGAAAATCACTACGCCTTTGTAACGAAGTGCTAAAATTTCTTACCTACTCGCACTTGAACCGTCGCCACGGTCAAACGACATCGACTTAGGATCCGAAAAATTGACAGCGGTAAGAGGACTCACATACGGAGCCTTGGCCACTGGCCGCGCTTGTTTTTAGTTTGTATAGAGGTCGTAGCAGTTGTCCGCAGTCAGCCTTTTGTTTCGATCTTTATTCTTGTTGAAAACTTACTTTATTTTTTACGTATGATGATGATGATGTTGGTTGAATGTGGGTTAATACACTAAACGATAAACTTAAGTATGATTAACCAAAGAATATGTATTGATGATGACACACACACATACGCATAAGTGATGACTGACATCTTAACATAAAACACGCAAGGTCACTAATCCATACTTTATCTTGCAAACGACCAAGTCAAACATAGGTTAAAGAATGAAATTAAAAGTCCATTCAAACACACGGTTGATTGCTATTAGAAATGACTTAGTGATTAATTAAGGCTAAATGAGGAACAATGCTCTCAAGGTTAACTAGTAATGACTTGTAATCCTAAAATACACTTAGATACATTTAGGATGGTCACCAAGTCCCAACTAGAGATTGCTCTTCCCTTATGCATGTGTTGGATATTAATGTTTGCTTACACATTAATCATGTAATGTGCTATATTGCACACTATACTTGTTAAGTGCTTGAATTATAAGTTGTACAAGTATCTATATGATTAATCTTAGAATAACTATCTCTTGCTATGTGAGTATTACTTGCTACTTGCTAATATGCTTAATACTCATAAACTTGTCAACTTAATTAATATGTGTGCCATGTGCTCATTAGTTAGGATTCAAGTAACTAACCTACTCCAATAGATTAAGTGTAAAATGGTTCACAATGAAACTATAGTCAATTGTCTATTTGGTCTAATCTAAGTAACTAAGTGTGATAGCTTGATCAAGAATAACTTAACCTTAATGTCTCTACATACTTCATGATTATCTTATAGAGACATTATTCAATTAATCCCTAACTAAACTCAAATGAAACATGACTTGTGATTAATTGGAACTAGGAAGTTAATGATATAGTGACTAGCCTTTAGAATTGAACCAAGAGCATTAAAGTGACTAACTAAGTCTTGACCAATCTGTAATTTTCCTAAATATCAATCAAGACACTTCTCCAAGAATGTTGGGTTTGCCACTTTTGGATTGATTAGTCACTTTCAAGCAATAAGACCAAATCTCACACACTTAATGCATATAGTACTTGTATAGGATGTTTGGTTTCTTTTGCAGGTGCTAGAAGGAGTAAAGGTGTCAAAATGTGGTGTTCAAATCTGAGTCAAACGGCTATACAACGGAAACCAATTTTGGACTGGAGCATGCACGGTCGCACCACGGTCGACCGTGCAGACAACCGTGTGTCAACGCCTATTTTTTGAATCCCATTATAAAAGGCAAACATTTAAGAGCATTTGAAGTTGTTCCTCTTGCACATTTAAAAGGCTTATCTCCAGTGATCACAAGTGCATCAATTACTACTCAAATGTGATCACGCAAGAGAAGATTCTATGATCTTATAGATATAGAATTGGGTTGTTGTAAACTTACTAATTAAAATCATTTATCTTGTGAGTTTACTTAATGTAATGTATGTCCTAGTATTGTGTTAGGATCATCATTGCAGAGTGTATGAGTCTTGTAACTTCAATTAGTGGAAGCATAGGCTAGCTTAGTGATCTACTTCCTTAAAGGGACTTAGGAAGTTGATTAATCTCATTTGGAGATTAGTACTTGTCCAAGGTGAAGACAAGTTGATCTAGGTTAAAGTTAATCTTTCAGAGGGATAGAAAGATTAGGTTTGTTGTCTACTAAAGAAGATTGAAAACTTGTAAATCGGATCTCCACCGGGTTTGGAGAAAAGTGCTTAGTGAAGCAACAAATCCCGATTAGTGTAATCGGGGAGTAGATTAAGGTGAATTAGTTAACATTCACCCGAACCACTATAAATCCTTGTGTCTATGTTTTTTACATTACTTCATTTATCATTTTGAACATATACACTACACACATCAAGTTTGAGTTGAGTTGGTTGATCAAAGTAAAATCGAATTTGGTGATCAATCGAAATATTGTTAAAAACGTATTAAGTAACTATTCAACCCCCCCTCTAGTTACTTACAATTGACATCAGAGCGGTTGCTCAAATCATTGCGCTACAAACGATCGCGAAAGCGTCAAAATTCGTTTTGTGCAAAAACTTGAGTCAACGATTCTCGGATCAACTCAAACGATGGGATATTTGGAAGAATTGGTGAAAGAAGCACCAATCTTTGATAAGATGAATATTGATGTGTGGAAATTAAGATTTGAGTCTTATCTCAAATATAAGGATTACTACTTGTGGAGAATAATCAAAGTAGGAGACTCTGTACCACAAGTTAGTTCAAGACTAGTGAAGTCAACATTTCAAAACAATGATGTTTTGAAACAATTTGATGCAATTTCACTATTTCATGGAATTCTTCCTAGTGAAGAAAGATTAAAGATAATCTCATGTGAAAGTGCAAAAGAGTGTTGGGACTCACTATGTTCGCAAGAAAATTTAAACTCTAAAAGTTTAAAGGGTAAAGGAATAGAGAAGGGTTTTGAAAAGGTTGGTGATTTTCAAGCAAAAGGGTTGAATGAAAATGAAGACTTTTACCTCATGAGCTCTTGGAATGACATGGATCAAGATGGTCAGAGTGAAGAAGAGGTTGAATCTCCATTCAAAGAAGATGATGTCTCAAGCATGGATTGTAATGAGGTACATGTACTCTATCCTTCTAATTATGAAGAATTGTTAGATAATTACAAGACTATTAAATTTGTGTATGATAGTAGTCGTGACAAAGTAAAACTTTTGGAGAAAGAATTACACAAAGTTACACAACTTAACAAAGTTCTAATTGATGAAAATAACACTTTGAAAAGAAAACTTGAAAGGATAACTATTTGTAATTCTTCAAGAGGTAAACATGAAATGAATGTATGTCACAACTCTAACAAACACAAATCTTGTAATCAAAGTCCATTATCTATTATTAAGAAAATTGAAAACATTGGGAAAAATGGATCAAGCTAGCAATTCCATGGTAGGGTTAAGTCAAGGATTGGGTAATCTTAAAATCAATCAAAATCAATGATCAAAATGCTAATGAGAATAATCTTCTCAAAAGACCTTGTATAAAAGAAAGGTTTTTCTTACAAATGCAAATTGTTTTTGAAAAATGATTTTAAAAGATTAAGTGTAGGAAGCTTACTTGCCTTAGGATTGTGTGTTTATGTGAAAACATGTATTGCATGCTAAATACTAGGTTGATGCGTTTTGTGTATACTATGTGCGATTAAACATACATATATATATATATATATATATATATATATATATATATATATATATATATATATATATATATATATATATATATATATATATATATATATATATATATAGTATATTACGTGGCATTGATGATTAAAACATCGGGAGGATGTAATCATTCAATGTTAGGAAAAGAAAACTTGTCCTCAAGTATTCTATAGAACCTAAGAATCGTCAAAACGCGTTCGAAGAAAGAAGAAGTGAAGAAACGAGTGATTAGAAGGATCCACGGTAGCATCACGGCTGATCGTGTACTCGATCGCAGACACCTGTCCTGTTCATGGAAAAATTTCTTCACGGCTAACACCACGGTCGACCGTGCTTCGACCGTGCGTGGTCTGATTCAGTTTTAATTTAAACTAAACCCTCACTCTTATTTCTTTTCAACCCACTTCAAAACACACACACCTACACATGAATGAAGAGATCGACCGCACGAAGAAAAATGTGCATTCATTTCAAATTCAATTCCTACTTTCGGTATGATTAATCCTTGCTTTCCTAACATTCAATTGTGTTTGTATGATGAATTAGGGTTAAGAAGAAACCCTAACTAGAATGAATCAAAACCCAAATTGATGCAAACAATTGAAATTGTTCTTAAAGAACAATTTAGAAACAATTGTAGTAATGATTATCGTATATGTATACATTGATTTAACATTGAATGATTCTAGGGTTCATTATACATCTAGGTTAGATTTTCATAGAAGCATTGTTCATATGATATGAATGACACTGTTGCTAATTGAGTGTAATAATGTTGAATGTCAAAACATGTGTTGATGATGATTTCAAAAGTCTAGAACACATATGAACTTTGTGAAAATCTTAATCTAGTTGCAAACTCATTTGACACTAATGAAGAGTGAAAATGTGAAGAACATTAACATCAAAACACCTAAGTATTGATGATAATTGAAGTTTGCAAAACATGTTGCCTACAATTGAACTATACACCTTGAACTAATCTGAAGTATCATTGTGTAGAAAATGGCAAGAGGAGATGAACCAAAAAGAAAGGACTCATACAACCCACCTTCAGATCCTACAGAGAGAATTAGGTACAACGCTTGGTTTCTCTCTAGACGTCCTATCGCTGAAGGAAGAAAAGTTGCCCACGATCAAATGCCCGAACTTGTGAGACAATTCAAAACTCTCAAATGGGAAGTATATCTCACTCTTGATGGTCCCATTTACCCATATCTCATTCGCAAATTTTATGCAAACTTCAAGTTCGTGAACAATGAAGTCTCCTTCAGTCTTCAAGGCACCAATTACCACTACTCACTTGAGGATTTCGGATGCATTCTCCAAGTTCCAACAAATGGTGAAGAATTCTTCAGTTCACATCATGGACTGGCATATCTTCCAAGTTTTATCTCCAACAAAATGGCAGCAATAGATGCACTATGCAAAGACAGTGTTTCTTGCTCTGAAATTGAGAGATCTGGAGTAATGAGTAGACATCTCTCTCCTGACTATGAAGTTTGGAACAAAGTCATTGACTACAACATCTACTGCAGATTAGGAAATCACTTAAACATTCATGCTTCTCAAGTTGCTCTCTTGTGGTGTTTGGAAAGTGGAATCGAGGTAAATATTGCCTATCTGATGGCAACCAGGATGAGTGGACTCATCACCGAAACAACTCGAGGATTACCCTATGGAATGCATCTAAACAAACTGTTTAGGCACCTCAAAATCACAAGTGATGACCCTCTTCCACTCACTCATAAACCAATCCTACCATCAAAAACAACAGGAGTATCAACCTCCAAAAGAAGAAGAATTACCAATGAGGCAGGAACAAGCAGAGGAGCTATTGAGATATCAGATAGTGAAAATAAAGAAGAAAATGAACCGGTGAGGGATCTTGGGGTCAATTCCAAGATGGATAAGATCTATCAAACTCAAATCAAAAGTCTGAGAAAGGAATCAAAAATGAAGAAGTTACTTAAAGGAGTGATCAGAATTTTAACCTGTAGGTCAGGAAATGAGGAGGATGATGATTCAAGTGAAGAATTCTAACAAACTCTCATAAAAACTTTCTATGGCTGAATGGTTGAATGTTTTAAATAAAACGTTTGGAGAACTTTTAGTATGTGTGTTTAATAAAGTATTTGTCTGTGCTTATTACATGCCTTTAATAAAGAATACCAAGCATGACAGATTCATACACGGCTAAACTACGGTCGACCGTGAGCCTAACCGTGTGTGTTCTGTACCAGCAAGTTTAAATTTTTCAAAACGATTAATCCACAGCTTATGTCACGGACGACCAAAGCTTAACTGCAAAATAAACCCTGCATAAACTAACAAATCATTTTGTCCTATTAGGCTCAATAACTTTTCTCAAGTGAAAATTGACTTGTGAACCAAAAGACTTTACTCACTTAACCTACCTCTCTTGTGAAAAAGTAAAAATAGTTCCTAGTAGGTCTCTATAAATACTAGCACACTCAACCAAAACTCATACCCACCTTCACAATCCCTAAAAATCCACAACCAAATCATGAGACAAATTGGCGAAGGAAGAGAAGTATCAACCCATCAACTCTCAATCTATTCGCTGGCCAACTTCTCTAGTGTGAATTGTAATGTCTTTCTCAATCTTCGAGGACCTCTATATCCTCTTCATGTGAATGAGTTCTATGAAAACTTCCAATTCCATGATGATATGAAGATATCATTCACTCTCAATGGCAAAAGCTATTCCTTGACACTTGAAGAATTTGGAAACATCATGGATGTTCCAAGTAACGGGATCGAATTTTTCCTTAACCCAAACTCATTTGATGAGTTTCCTGAATGGTTGGAAAAAGAATGTGTTCTTGAAACACTGAGTGAAGGACCACTCAAATTTGAGTCCATCAACAAAGAGGGTTTCTTAGTGCATCACCTTGCTTCAACATATGATCTATGGCAACAGATCATCTCCATAAATATGGAAAGGGTGAATTACTTTGGAGAATGAATGCAAATGAGGTTACTCTTTTGTGGTGTCTCATACACTCACTCAAGGTAAACATTGCATTTCTGATGGCATCTAGAATGCAACAGGCAGCTCAAGAACCCTTCTTGAAACTACCATATGGCCTCCATTTAACTAAACTTTTTGCTCATCTCAAATTGACGACCTCCTATCACTACGCTGCTCAAGTCTCATCATACCCGATTTGCAGAGCTTCAACCAGACCATTTGTTAAACCTTCTCTTGATAACCCTCCAAACTTTAACCTCCTTGCGACCACAGGACAAATCAGTGTCATTCACGAAAATGTTCTAAAAATCGGAAGACATCTAAACAAGCTAGAAGGAATTATAAGAGACACTCATCACTACATTCACCTCAAGAAATAGGCTAAGGCAATTTGAAGAATGCCTACCTATACATCCAATTTATGTGTCTTCCATGCATATTTTCATATATGCATTACTATGTTTCATGCTTGCTTTGAATAAAATGTGTGCTTGTTGTGTTTTAATATATATGTTTTTCCAACGTGCACAATTTAAGGGGGAGTTTTGTTCTAAGGGCGAGCATAGTTCTAGGGGTAGCTAACCTTTTTGCTTCGACAAAAGGGGGAGAAATATGGATACAAGTGATTGTTAACACTTAGTATTTATAGCAAAATGTCCCTCATCACTTGTATGTTTGTCATCATCAAAAAGGGGGAGAATGTTGGTTGCATGTGGGTTAATACACTAAACGATAAACTTAAGTATGATTAACCAAAGAATATGTTTTGATGATGACACACACACATACGCATAAGTGATGACTGACATCTTAACATAAAACACGCAAGGTCACTAATCCATACTTTATCTTGCAAACGACCAAGTCAAACATAGGTTAAAGAATGAAATTAAAAGTTCAGGAAAACACACGGTTGAGGTACGGTCGACCGCATAGTCAACTGTGAAACCCCAAACTGAATTGCAACGTAGTTTTCTGAAAACAAGTTGCACGTTCGCCACCACGGTCAACCGCAGTGCGTCCGCAGTTTCTTCTGTCTCCAATTTTGACCAAATAAAGTTTGACTAGTTCCCGACATCTATAATTCATGAAACCTTTCTAAACATGCTTAGATTAGATGCCCTCTCCATACTCAATTGAGTTTTGGTCATAAAAACACTAATTGTTATTAACTACGCCTAATGATATCTTAATGACAAATTAACCAAGATTAGGCATAACACATAAGTGTTAATCAACAACTTGTGATCTTAATTCTTATCTAGATATTCTTAGTATGATCATCAAGTACCAACACACTTAAGCCAATGTCACTAGAACAATGATTGCTATTAGAAATGACTTAGTGATTAATTAAGGCTAAATGAGGAACAATGCTCTCAAGGTTAACTAGTAATGACTTGTAATCCTAAAATACACTTAGATACATTTAGGATGGTCACCAAGTCCCAACTAGAGAATGCTATTCCCTTGTGCATGTGTTGGATATTAATGTGTGCTTACACATTAATCATGTAATCTGCTATATTGCACACTATACTTGTTAAGTGCTTGAATTATAAGTTGTACAAGTATCTATATGATTGATCTTAGAATAACTATCTCTTGCTATGTGAGTATTACTTGCTACTTGCTAATATGCTTAATACTCATAAACTTGTCAACTTAATTAATATGTTTGCCATGTACTCATTAGTTAGGATTCAAGTAACTAACCTACTCCAATAGATTAAGTGTAAAATGGTTCATAATGAAACTATAGTCAATTGTCTATTTGGTCTAATCTAAGTTACTAAGTGTGATAGCTTGATCAAGAATAACTTAACCTTAATGTATCTACATACTTCATGATTATCTTATAGAGACATTATTCAATTAATCCCTAACTAAACTCAAATGAAACATGACTTGTGATTAATTGGAACTAGGAAGTTAATGATATAGTGACTAGCCTTTAGAATTGAACCAAGAGCATTAAAGTGACTAACTAAGTCTTGACCAATATGAAATTTCCCTAAATATCAATCAAGACACTTCTCCAAGAATGTTGGGTTTGCCACTTTTGGATTGATTAGTCACTTTAAAGCAATAAGACCAAATCTCACACACTTAATGCATATAGTACTTGTATAGGATGTTTGGTTTCTTTTGCAGGTGCTAGAAGGAGTAAAGGTGCCAAAATGTGGTGTTTAAATCTGAGTCAAATGGCTATACAACGGATACCAATTTTGGACTGGAGCACGCACGGTCGTACCACGGTTGACCGTGCAGACAACCGTGTGTCAACGGCTATTTTTTGAATCCCACTATAAAAGGCAAACATTTAAGAGCATTTGAAGTTGACCCTCTTGCACATTTAAAAGGCATATCTCCAGTGATCACAAGTGCATCAATTACTACTCAAATGTGATCAAACAAGAGAAGATTCTATGATCTTATAGATATAGAATTGGGTTGTTGTAAAGTTACTAATTAAAATCATTTATCTTGTGAGGTTACTTAATGTAATGTATGTCCTAATATTGTGTTAGGATCATCATTGCAGAGTGTATGAGTCTTGTAACTTCAATTAGTGGAAGCATAGGCTAGCTTAGTGATCTACTTCCTTAAAGGGACTTAGGAAGTTGATTAATCTCATTTGGAGATTAGTACTTGTCCAAGGTGAAGACAAGTTGATCTAGGTTAGGGTTGATCTTTCAAAGGGATAGAAAGATTAGGTTTGTTGTCTAATAAAGAAGATTGAAGACTTGTAAATCGGACTCCACCGGGTTTGGAGAAAAGTGCTTAGTGAAGCAACAAATCCCGATTAGTGTAATCGGGAAGTGGATTAAAGTGGATTAGTTAATATCCACCCGAACCACTATAAATCCTTGTGTCTATGTTCTTTACATTACTTCATTTATCATTTTGAACATATACACTACACACATCAAGTTTGAGTTGAGTTGGTTGATCAAAGTAAAATCGAATTTGGTGATCAATCGAAAAATTGTTAAAAACGTATTAAGTAACTATTCACCCCCCTCTAGTTACTTACAGATACTTAAGACTTAATTTATTCACTTTTAAACTTTTGGGGATAATTTACAGACTTAGTAACCATTGACTTAGGTTGAGGACCTTTTGGATCGACCAACTTACTTGTTTGGACCGACTTACTACTTGCTTACATTTTTGTATCGATTTTACCGCACATTCACTGTGAGTTATAGCTCCCTTTTTACTTCAACTATTTTTGGGACTGAGAATACATGCGCTTTTTATGTTTTACTTACAAGATACTAGTACTTAAACTTTATATATGTGTGGGTGATATAACGGCACAAATTTTCCCCTTAGCTCGGTAATGTTTAGCTATTGGTTTATGAACCAGTTGAAACGCCCCGTCCTAATCCATCCGGACGAAGTCCATATTAATTATAAACGATTCATAATAGTTGATTACACCGCGAGGTACTTGACCTCTAAATGATACATTTTACAAACATTGCATTCGTTTTTAAAAGACAAACTTTCATTACATCGAAAGTTGACAGGTATGCATACCATTTCATAATATCCAACTATAAATGACCTAATCCGTCATTTACTTAATAATAATCTCTAATGAACTTCAACGACTCGAATGCAACGTCTTTTAAAATATGTCATGAATGACTCCAAGTAATATCCTTAAAATGAGCTAATGCACAGCTGAAGATTTCTTTCAAACCTGAGAATAAACATGCTTTAAAGTGTCAACCAAAAGGTTGGTGAGTTCATCAGTTTATAGTAATCATTTCATTTTCATCATTTTAATAGACCACAAGATTTTAAATATTATAAAACGTGTAGAAGTCCCATTCCAACTGCATGAAAAATATCTTTCATATGAAGAACACCTGGTGAGGATTCAAAATATAATAGTAACCATCTGTGCCGGTCTTTCACCCCACGGCTGAATACATGTGCCTTCAAAATATTGAACCTCTGTGCCGGTCTTTACACCCCACGGCTGAACACATGTTTATAAAATATAGGACAACCGGTGCCAAAATGTCATAAATAATAAACCATCCACCCGGTCGGGAGCTCATACGCTCTAACGGAAACTGGGGCTAATGCGTGTCATAATAATCAACCTCAATCCCAGATAACTCTATCATAGAATGCAGTTAAGATACTTGTGTCTATTGCGTCAAACATTTATAAAAGCGCATGTATTCTCAGTCCCAAAAATGTAAAGAGTAAAAAGGGAATCAAATGAAACTCACCATACTGTATTTTGTAGTAAAAATACATATGACGACATTGAACAAATTTAGGGTTGGCCTCGAATTCACGAACCTATATCATTTGTATATATATTAACACATATAATCGTAATCGAACAGATTTTTATATATTATTAATAATGATATAAATTATATCCTTTGTTAGAAAAATTTATTATTAGAATAATTTACTAATTCATTATAATATCTATTATTTATGAAAATAATAATTTTCATTAAGGTTTCTAATATATATATATATATATATATATATATATATATATATATATATATATATATATATATATATATATATATATATATATATTAATTGGTATATTTATATATAATTTCAATAATATCATTTTAATAATAAAGATATAGTGATATGTAATATTTATTGAAAAAAATCTATTTGTAATAATACTAGTAAGAGTGATAATAATAATAATAAATTTCATAATAATAATACTAATATTTCTTAAGGATCATACTTAGTAATATCAATAATGATGATAATATTAACTTTATTAATAATCATATCACTAAGATTAGTAATAATTAATCTTAATAAGAATAAATAATAATAATAATAATAATAATAATAATAATAATAATAATAATAATAATAATAATAATAATAATAATAATAATAATAATAGTAATAGTAATAATAATAATAATAATAATAATAATAATAATAATAATAATTAATAATAATAGTAATAGTAATAATAATATAATAATAATAATAATAATAATAATAATAATAATAATAATAATAATAATAATAATAATAATATTTTGTAATGGTAATAATATTAATAAAAATAATATTAGTAATAATATACTTACTATAATTATAATAATAAGTTTTAATTAGTAATACTAATAATTTTACTACTAGTAATAATAATAATCAAATTAATAATAATACTAATGATAATAATTATAACAATAACAATAATAATAATAACAACAATATTAATAATAATGATTTTTGAAATTTAGAACTACCTCAAAAACGCTTTAAAAAAAATAGTTGCCACTGGCCGGGTTCGAACCCGTGACCTCACGCTTCCCGACACTAACACCCTGCCACTCCTCTACGTCTGCTTTTCTTAAATTATCTTCTCCTCTTATATATTTAACCCGTGTTTCTGTGTTCTCCTTCTTCTTTAATTAACTAAACCCGAATCAAGTTTTCCTAATCATCTTTATCTAATCACAACCATGATTTATATCACGGTTTCATCATCATTTTATATCATTATCATCATCGTTCTAGCATCATGATTGCGAATAATCATACTCCTACTAACCTAAGGATAATCTTCGATCATGATCATAGTCATGATCATAATTATCATCTTCTTTACATTATCACCCATCATTAACAGAATCATCCAATGGTTTTTAATCCTAATCATCTATCATATATAATCCAAGTTATCTATCATTGCTACAGTTCACCATCTTCTTCATTCATTGGATCCAATAATAACAGATAGTAACAGCGAGCAGTAGTGAGACAGAATCATATAGTAGCAGGAGTATCGAGAAAAATAAGCAGCAAAACAGGTTCGGCCCAGTTGAAAACATTGGCCCAACAACACTTAATCGACCCAAGTTTCCTAAACATAGTTCACGGCCCAAGTTTCCCCTCGGTCCAATAGGATAAAAGTCTCGGCCCAACAAATTTATATATTGCAGCACAAGAAAAGGATTCTAAGTAATCCACAACCTGATTTAATAACCATCTCCGATGGTTTGTAAACCGAAACAGAAGAATTTTTCGAAACTGTAGCTGTTATGGTGGAGTTCCTTTGAATAAGAAAAATAATCACGACCTCATTTAACATTTCATTCTATTAACATATCACTGTATCCAATCTCTTCGGCCCTACTTCACTAATTAAATTCACGGCCCACGTTCATGTATATATAATTAAATGAATTCAAAACTTCCCACAACAGGTTATACTTTATACACGACACTGGATGGTGGGGCTAGTGATTGTTGGCCCAAAAAAAAAATGAATTATGGTGTCAAATGGTGGCTCGATTGATAATAGGTGTCGGTAGCTTTTAGGGTTTTAAATTAGAAAAAGGCGATTAGTGGGATTAAAAGGTGTTGGGTTTCTAATATTTAAGAAGAAAAATACAAGGTATAACACGTGATCAAAGCAAGCGGTTTGTTTGATAAACTTGTCGACCATAATAAAAAAAAATCACGCTGCAACCTTTAACTTTACCCCTTTTTTGTAGGCTATACATTTAATATTTATAGTGATAGGGTTTTCGAATTAGGCAAAAGAAAAAGAGAGGAAAAAAAAGAAACAAAACAAAAAAAAAATATCGATCAGGAGCTTTGATCAATATCATCATCAAACGTTGTTATTGTTTGTAAACAGAAATAATTAAACAGCAAGTGGTTTTTGATGATGGGCGTATGAGAAGAGAAGATAGAAAAGAGAGAAAGTAAGGTGGCAAGTTATATGGGTTTTCATGGGGTTCTAAGGTGGTGGCTGATGGAGAAAGTAGTTTCACTATCGGGTCTGGGTAATAATTCAAGGTGGTGGTTTGTTTGAGTGGGTTTGTTTCTCTCCCTCTACCTCTTTAAATCTCTAATATAAATAGTGATTTAGTTGACTCGAAGAAGAAGTGGTGGTTATCATTGGTTGCAAAAACGACTAGGTGAGCAAGAGACTTCGGTGGTTAATGGACGACGGTTGTGACTAAGATGGTTGGGTTGTGGTTATTGAAGATGGCTCACGAAAATGAAAAAGAAGCAAGGAGGAGAGAAAGTGAAGGTGGTGACTCTCAAAGATTGTATACGCCTGATTGAAATAGAAATTGATTTGATCATACTTGTTTTCTTGTGACAAATGGGTCGACAGATTAAACAGGAGCAGAGAAAAAAAATGAATCAAAAATATAAGGTTGATAAAGACCCTAAACTGATTTTGGAATTCAGTGTTTGGTTTAATTTGTTTTGTCAATTTGATAGAATATAGATTGATAAGGATATGTAACAAAATTTGTCTGTTTTCTTTGGATTGAATCTTAATTGTACTAGTTGAATGTGATGTCTAACAAAATAGATGATCGAAACAAAATCAAATAAAGCAGGATCGTACTATATATTTGATTTGAATAAAATACATAAACTTTATTCTATAATTATTATTAGTAATTAATATTAATTAATATTAATAAAAATAATAATATTACTTTTAATATTTTTTAAGAATATGATAATAATTATTAATAATAATTATATTAATAACAATAATCATAGTATTATTTGTAGATTAATAACAAGATTATCAAATTAGTAACCTTAATGATAAATGTAAAAATAATATAATGTGATAATAAGTTGTATCTTAGTAATAATAAATTTTAATAATAATGATTCTTAATGGTATTGATAATAATAATAAAGATACAAAAATTACTTGTTTTAAATTTTATGTCAAAGTATTATATATTAAGATAACTGGTATTATTATAACTATTGATATTTATTTTAATGATAATAATAAGAGTAATAATGGCAAACATTAACATAATAACTAAATCTCTTAATTTTTCATTAATATATTTAATTTATAATATATAAGTAATTACCTGTATAGTTATTTACATCTACATTTCTATTTACGGTTTAAGGTTCGTGAATCGTCGAGAATAGTCAAAGGCCAAACGAATGTATGAACACATTTTATGATTTTTGAGATTCAACTTAACAAACTTTGCTTATCGTGTCGGAATAATATAAAGATTAAAGTTTAAATTTGGTCAGAAATTCCCGGGTCATCACAGTACCTACCCCTTAAAGAAATTTCGTCCCGAAATTTGTGTGAGGTCGTTATCGCTAACAATAAGAATGTTTTCCTGACGAATATGAGCTGATAAATAGACTTTTATTACTGTTGAGTAATATGGATAATATAATTTGATTACTCGAAGAGTACGAGTGAAGTTATCACAAAAGAGTGAAGAGTTTCGTCTTAACCGATGACATAGTTACGATTGATTTTCGGAATTCATGGGATTTAAAGAAAATCTTTGTAATAAGATTTGGTTCTTCGGCGATTAAGGAAATCAGGATCTTCTTTGATTAAATGCGATAATCTGTCTCGATTTCTCTGTCTGATATTTTACTATAAATCCAACCTCTCCATTTCCTTACAACTCACACCTTCTACTCTTTCTCCCTCAATTCATACTTTAACACATTCGTCAATATGTTCCATCCCGTTCTAATCTTTGATATACTCTTAACTTTCATATCTGTCATTCTTCTCTTTCATCTACCACCAGAGGATTTTATTTACTTTTACTTTTACCTTGGGGTTATAGTGTTCTTAATTCTCCCGTGCCTTTACGTGGCAACACGTATTGATATGCACGGTTTGTAATTTATGTGTTGTTGTCGAGCTTTATATTTTCTTTTATATTCAAGAGTTCCATACTTTTGTCTCCTCTTCCCAACTTCAAGTCAAACGAATAATGGTCTAGAATTCGTAGGTATGAAGTTTTGGATAAACATTGTTAATGTTTTAAGAAGGAATTCGTAATGGCACGATCTTGATTTGGTAATTTACCAGAATATCCGAAAACATAGAACTATCTAGAATATATGTTCTTAATATGTTTGGAGATTTGGTAGAATGTAAGAGTCGTGTAAATGGCATATGATGATGGTACTGTGAATCATCATGTTTCATTAGAAACTCAGCATGAATTACTGTAATATAATCACGTTGATCAAGTGTCATTATATTATACTAACTCATGCTTCAGTTCCCAACACTACTTCAAAAACATTCATAATTTAAATTCGAATTTTTCAGAATTCAGAACTAAAACAATTTCCTTTCTGAGGTAACATTGATATCGCGAAGAGATAAACGATCTCAGATGAGAATAGTTATGAAAATATCTTCAGAAATATCGAGGATATTTATAATGAAAGATACGATGATATATTAGAATTTCTAATATCGATGGATGATGCAGAAGATTTTCCCGTAAAGGTTTAGAGTCAGGAGCAAGGTATTCGATAATAACCTCAGCAAGTACTGAATCATTTGGATTCTTTGAAGGAAGGTTTAGTATTTGTAATTTTGTCCATAGCCCCCTTCATGATTTTCTCAATCCGTTTATCAGTTCTAACTTTTTCGAGCTTTGTCGACATACTCTTCTTTCTCATCAAACTTCTGACGGTTAAGGTCGTTTACGGTTGCCTACAGTTTCTGCTGCTTCGTTCAGCTTTTTCAAAACTCAAAAAACTGATTCGTAGGCTAGAGTGCTTTTCAGAATTTCAGAATAGAAGATCATAATTCTAAAGGTTATATGTATACATATAACTGTTGATGTAGAAACGTTGCGAGATTCGAAATACTGATTGCTGATTCTCGATAACTAGTATGGCAATTCTCG
Source organism: Rutidosis leptorrhynchoides (assembly GCF_046630445.1). Taxonomy (NCBI): domain Eukaryota; kingdom Viridiplantae; phylum Streptophyta; class Magnoliopsida; order Asterales; family Asteraceae; genus Rutidosis; species Rutidosis leptorrhynchoides. Next base: position 176,975,854 of record NC_092333.1, read on the forward strand.
TTACATGATGCGGATGAGTATATGATGAGGTTTTATGAATAATACTTATATTTTTCAGGGAGACTAAGCCGAAGTTACTGGTACATCTGCTAATAATATAGTGGAATATAAACGGTTCCCTGGTAACAATAAAAGAGCACACATATATATCAAAGTTATAATAAGGCTGTTTCGAACAAAAAGTCTAAGTTGTCCTGTTGGAGCTGTGACAAAATTGGCTAATTTGAAAAGGAATTTCAAAGTTATTTTCGGTAATAACAATGCCAAAGAAGTTAACACAGATATGTGTTAAACATTTACTCAGGTTTCGAGTGTTTTCAGGTGTATAACTATCTGCATCAATCTTTCCTTCCATAGATGAAGTGCGGTTAGTTCATCTTCTCGATTGAGGTATTTTCAAGATTTATGAAAGGTTTGAACGCAAATTAGAATCGTCAAGATAAAAATGAGTTTTAGGATGAAATCAAGTGGCAAACTTGAAGAATTGTTTAGTTTCATATGTTATAATCAATATTTTAATTCATTTTAATTGTCCACTGTTGGTAGTTCTCAGTTGATTAGTCCACAGTTAGCTAGGAACAGTTAGCTAGGATTTTGTTAGAGTGGATTCGTTACAAAATTTCTCATAGTTAATTTATTTGTTTCTAACAAGTTTTATTCCGTCAAATGTTTTCTTCATTATGCCACTTGTTGGATTCTGATAGGTCAAAATCCAAATATGAGATTTGAATGAAAATGGTTATTCTGTGGTGAACGGATTCATTTATCTGTGGATGTAAGTAGGATAATAAATGATTGTTGTATCAGATTCGAAGAATGTACAGTGTAACTTATTAATGTGAAATCTTAAATATTCCTCGGGTATTACCTACCCGTTAAAATATTTTCATCATTAACAGTTTGTACGAAAGAATTTTTAATCACAATCTTTATGAAAATATATATATACATATATATTTTCTTCAGGTGTAATTATGGATTTAGCGAGTCAATATAATATTAGACTCATTTAATTTTTGGTTTGAGCTAGAATAAGTAATCCCTAAAACTATTAGGATTCACATATTCTTCGCAGAATATTAATGAGGTTATGGTCCAATACTTCATTGTGAATTGCTGTTGGTACTCCTTGGTATCTATGGTGCGTATGATGTTGATGCTCGTGGAACAGACTGTGAAATTGAGGCTTGGGATGCGGATGTTGTTGTTGGTGGTACTGTTTATGCTGTTGGTGCTGCTGATGCTGTCGGTACTGCTGATGGTGACGGTGCTGTTGATGTTGTTGAAGCTGGTACATTTTACACCATACTTTTCACGGTTACAACTCGGGTGCGAAGCTCGTTGACTTCTTCTATTACTCCAGGATGATTGTCGGTCGGAACGAGCGGATGAATAAGGTCTAGAATTCGAGATAGTATATAATCATGGCAAGATATTTCGGAAATGAGGGTGAAAGTGGTGTTTCAGGCTGGTTCGCCGGTAAGTGCTTCAGGTTCTTCGCCAAGAGGTGAACTCAGTTTGTGGAAAGGATCGCCTTCTTCTTGTCTCTAATGATTTAGTAGACTACGAACTCATCAGATGAATTGAGGATGGCTGATTGGTTGGTCCATTCCGGTCACCCTGCTTTCGGAGCTTGAGTGGGACTCCATGTCGGAATCCGAGGGACTTGAACTAGTGGTGAGTTCCATTGCGTACGATTGAATAAAGGATTTTTCGATATGAAATGATTTTCGGATATCGGATGATATTCTAATTACATAGAATATCTATGTATATAGAACAAAATATTTCGTAGATTACGGAGGAATTTACGAAATATATCATGCATAGTTTATGGTAAGAGATACACAAAAATATGGATTAGCAGATACGCTAAGATATGAATTTTGTCTATACACTATTCATGCAATCAATGCAGTAAGATGTGTCTAGACTAAGAATGATAAGCAGGTAATTTTTGACAAGAATGATAAGCAAAACTTTAGACATGCAGACCAGGTTCAAGTCCAGACTCATTAATATAACCTAACAACTACTAGGTCGAAGTCCAGACTTCACTAATGCATCCTAACAACTACATGTTAGACACACTAATGTTGACCTGGTTCGCTAAGACCACCGCTCTGATACCAACTGAAACGCCCCGTCCTAATCCATCCGGACGAAGTCCATATTGATTATAAACGATTCATAATAGTTGATTACATCGCGAGGTACTTGACCTCTAAATGATACATTTTACAAACATTGCATTCGTTTTTAAAAGACAAAATTTCATTACATCGAAAGTTGACAGGTATGCATACCATTTCATAATATCCAACTATAAATGACCTAATCCGTCATTTACTTAATAATAATCTCTAATGAACTTCAACGACTCGAATGCAACGTCTTTTAAAATATGTCATGAATGACTCCAAGTAATATCCTTAAAATGAGCTAATGCACAGCGGAAGATTTCTTTCAAACCTGAGAATAAACATGCTTTAAAGTGTCAACCAAAAGGTTGGTGAGTTCATCAGTTTATAGTAATCATTTCATTTTCATCATTTTAATAGACCACAAGATTTTAAATATTATAAAATGTGCAGAAGTCCCATTCCAACTGCACGAAAAATATATTTCATATGAAGAACACCTGGTGAGGATTCAAAATATAATAGTAACCATCTGTGCCGGTCTTTCACCCCACGGCTGAATACATGTGCCTTCAAAATATTGAACCTCTTTGCCGGTCTTTACACCCCACGGCTGAACACATGTTTATAAAATATAGGACAACCGGTGCCAAAATGTCATAAATAATAAACCATCCACCCGGCTCGGGAGCTCATACGCTCTAACGGAAACCGGGGCTAATGCGTGTCATAATAATCAACCTCAATCCCAGATAATTCTATCATAGAATGCAGTTAAGATACTTGTGTCTATTGCGTCAAACATTTATAAAAGCGCATGTATTCTCAGTCCCAAAAATGTAAAGAGTAAAAAGGGAATCAAATGAAACTCACCATACTGTATTTTGTAGTAAAAATACATATGACGACATTGAACAAATTTAGGGTTGGCCTCGAATTCACGAACCTATATCATTTGTATATATATTAACACATATAATCGTAATCGAACAGATTTTTATATATTATTAATAATGATATAAATTATATCCTTTGTTAGAAAAATTTATTATTAGAATAATTTACTAATTCATTATAATATCTATTATTTATGAAAATAATAATTTTCATTAAGGTTTCTAATATATATATATATATATATATATATATATATATATATATATATATATATATATATATATATATATATATATATATATTAATTGGTATATTTATATATAATTTCAATAATATCATTTTAATAATAAAGATATAGTGATATGTAATATTTATTGAAAAAAATCTATTTGTAATAATACTAGTAAGAGTGATAATAATAATAATAAATTTCATAATAATAATAATACTAATATTTCTTAAGGATCATACTTAGTAATATCAATAATGATGATAATATTAACTTTATTAATAATCATATCACTAAGATTAGTAATAATTAATCTTAATAAGAATAATAAATACTAATAATAATAATAATAATTAATAATAATAGTAATAATAATAATAATAATAATAATATTAATAATAATAATAATAATAATAATAATAATAATAATAATATTATTTTGTAATGGTAATAATATTAGTAAAAATAATATTAGTAATAATCTACTTACTATAATTATAATAATAAGTTTTAGTTAGTAATACTAATAATTTTACTACTAGTAATAATAATAATCAAATTAATAATAATACTAATGATAATAATTATAACAATAACAATAATAATAATAACAACAATATTAATAATAATGATTTTTGAAATTTAGAACTACCTCAAAAACGCTTTAAAAAAAATAGTTGCCACTGGCCGGGTTCGAACCCGTGACCTCACGCTTCCCGACACTAACACCCTGCCACTCCTCTACGTCTGCTTTTCTTAATTATCTTCTCCTCATATATATTTAACCCGTGTTTCTGTGTTCTCCTTCTTCTTTAATTAACTAAACCCGAATCAAGTTTTCCTAATCATCTTTATCTAATCACAAACATGATTTATATCGCGGTTTCATCATCATTCTATATCATTATCATCATCGTTCTAGCATCATGATTACGAATAATCATACTCCTACTAACCTAAGGATAATCCTCGATCATGATCATAGTCATGATCATAATTATCATCTTCTTTACATTATCACCCATCATTAACAGAATCATCCAATGGTTTTTAATCCTAATCATCTATCATATATAATCCTAGTTATCTATCATTGCTACAGTTCACCATCTTCTTCATTCATTGGATCCAATAATAACAGATAGTAACAGCGAGCAGTAGTGAGACAGAATCATATAGTAGCAGGAGTATCGAGAAAAATAAGCAGCAAAACAGGTTCGGCCCAGTTGAAAACATTGGCCCAACAACACTTAATCGACCCAAGTTTCCTAAACATAGTTCACGGCCCAAGTTTCCCCTCGGTCCAATAGGATAAAAGTCTCGGCCCAACAAATTTATATATTGCAGCACAAGAAAAGGATTCTAAGTAATTCACAACCTGATTTAATAACCATCTCCGGTGGTTTGTAAACCGAAACAGAAAAATTTTTCGGAACTGTAGCTGTTATGGTGGAGTTCCCTTGAATAAGAAAAATAATCACGACCTCATTTAACATTTCATTCTATTAACATATCACTGTATCCAATCTCTTCGGCCCTACTTCATTAATTAAATTCACGGCCCACGTTCATGTATATATAATTAAATGAATTCAAAACTTCCCACAACAGGTTATACTTTATACACGACACTGGATGGTGGGGCTAGTGATTGTCGGCCCAAAAAAAAAAGAATGAATCATGGTGTCAAATGGTGGCTCGATTGATAATAGGTGTCGGTAGCTTTTAGGGTTTTAAAATAGAAAAAGGCGATTAGTGGGATTAAAAGGTGTTGGGTTTCTAATATTTAAGAAGAAAAATACAAGGTATAATACGTGATCAAAGCAAGCGGTTTGTTTGATAAACTTGTCGACCATAATAAAAAAAAATCACGCTGCAGCCTTTAACTTTACCCCTTTTTTGTAGGCTATACATTTAATATTTATAGTGATAGGGTTTTCGAATTAGGCAAAAGAAAAAGAGAGGAAAAAAAAGAAAGAAAACAAAACAACAATATCGATCAGGAGCTTTGATCAATATCATCATCAAACGTTGTTATTGTTTGTAAACAGAAATAATTAAACAACAAGTGGTTTTTGATGATGGGCGTATGAAAAGAGAAGATAGAAAAGAGAGAAAGTAAGGTGGCGAGTTATATGGGTTTTCATGGGGTTCTAAGGTGGTGGTTGATGGAGAAAGTATTTTCACTATCGGGTCTGAGTAATAATTCAAGGTGGTGGTTTGTTTGAGTGGGTTTGTTTCTCTCCCTCTCCCTCTTTAAATCTCTAATATAAATAGTGATTTAGTTGACTCGAAGAAGAAGTGGTGGTTATCATTGGTTGCAAAAACGACTAGGTGAGCAAGAGACTTCGGTGGTTATTGGCCGACGGTTGTGACTAAGATGGTTGGCTTGTGGTTATTGAAGATGGCTCACGAAAATGAAAAAGAAACAAGGAGGAGAGAAAGAGAAGGTGGTGACTCTCAAAGATTGTATACGCCTGATTGAAATAGAAATTGATTTGATCATACTTGTTTTCTTGTGACAAATGGGTCGACAGATTAAACAGGAGCAGAGAAAAAAAATGAATCAAAAATATAAGGTTGATAAAGACCCTAAACTGATTTTGGAATTCAGTGTTTGGTTTAATTTGTTTTGTCAATTTGATAGAATATAGATTGATAAGGATATGTAACAAAATTTGTCTGTTGTCTTTGGATTGAATCTTAATTGTACTAGTTGAATGTGATGTCTAACAAAATAGATGATAGAAACAAAATCAAATAAAGCAGGATCGTACTATATATTTGATTTGAATAAAATACATAAACTTTATTCTATAATTATTATTAATAATTAATATTAATTAATATTAATAAAAATAATAATATTACTTTTAATATTTTTTAAGAATATGATAATAATTGTTAATAATAATTATATTAATAACAATAATCATAGTATTATTTGTAGATTAATAACAAGATTATCAAATTAGTAACCTTAATGATAAATGTAAAAATAATATAAAGTGATAATAAGTTGTATCTTAGTAATAATAAATTTTAATAATAATGATTCTTAATGGTATTGATAATAATAAAGATATAAAAATTACTTGTTTTAAATTTTATGTCAAAGTATTATATATTAAGATAACTGGTATTATTATAACTATTGATATTTATTTTAATGATAATAATAAGAGTAATAATGGCAAACATTAACATAATAACTAAATCTCTTAATTTTTCATTAATATATTTAATTTATAATATATAAGTAATTACCTGTATAGTTATTTACATCTACATTTCTATTTACGGTTTAAGGTTCGTGAATCGTCGAGAATAGTCAAAGGCCAAATGAATGTATGATCACATTTTAAGATTTTTGAGATTCAACTTAACAAATTTTGCTTATCGTGTCGGAATAATATAAAGATTAAAGTTTAAATTTGGTCGGAAATTCCCGGGTCATCACACCGGTAGACGCGAATCTTAGATATGGATCCATAGGGTTGGACATCCCCACTCGGGCTAGTCGCGCTAGCATTTAACGGGTGTTTAATACTTTGAGAACATACGCACTCGCCAAGTGTACTTTTAGGGGGTGATATTTATATTACTTTGTTAAGTTAGTTACCGGGTGCCCACAGATAAGCATATACTTTATCATACGGATTTGAGATACTGTTTTGAATACGAAATCTCGTGGTCTACATTACATTGTTGTCTACAATCAAACTATAGCTCACCAACATTCGTGTTGACTTTTTAAAGCATGTATTTCTCAGGTGCTTAGACGTTGTTGCTTCCACTGTTAGACTTGTTGTTATAGTCTTGGTGTTATAGACTTGCTGTTACAGACTCGCAGTGTTAGACTTCCGCTGCATTGTTTAGAGATGTCTCAATCATGGAACTTTTACTTTGCATTCACAACTTATGTTACATTTGAACAATGGTTTTGTAATGACCTTTGTGTCACGTACTTATATTAATGCTTTCTATTCATAGAAGCACGTCATCCTTGTAAAACATTTGACGTTGGTAAAGACGTCATCTTTTGTAAAACATTCGACGTTGGTAAAGACGTCATCTTTTGTAAAACATTTGACGTTGGTAAAAATGTTACCTTTTCATGGATGCAAAACTTGTTTTAAAACAGCATATAGTGTTATAACCGTGTAAAGATCCTGTTGTTGATGATCCGTACACGTTGATTTTGTACGGGGCATCACATTTGGTATCAGAGCATTGGTTGTAGGGAATTAGGTTGCATTAGTGTGTCTTGACCGAGTCGAGTAGGATTCACTAATAGGACTAATCTACAACTTGCTCGTTTACTTGTTTCTGCGAAACTGCTGCATGCTACTGTTATATATTACTGCATGTTACTGCTTATTGCTAATGCATGCTACTGGTTACCTGATACTACTACATGACACTACTATCTACTACAGTTTTGTGTACTGCAATAGACTACCTAGGCTATTGTTGATGCTGTTTCTTGCTACATGTCTGCTATCCGCTGTACCAACTTGGAAAATTTATCTTTATTAGTTCAGATGTTTTTCTGAACCCTTTTCCCACTCGTCTAACCCTAAGAACTAGTCATGTAATCCACCTGTTACTACCGTTCCACCGTTCCAGAGATCGAAACATTACTTCACGCAATCTAGGAAGAGTACCCCTTAGATTACACGCCCACTAAAGTTGATCCTCGGAGGAGGAGATATGTGAGGATTTGTCGGAGTAACCGCACCTCGCCCCACCCCCGAGCTCACCCTAATTAGCCACGTACAACGTATGAACATTAGAAGGTTGTTCAGTTTTCTCAAGTTGACCCATATCCCGTACGCTTTCATGGCCGTCACTTATCTCTTTCATTCTTCACCACTACTCGACGATCTAACGACACTTCTGGACTTAGGTCCCTAACACTCTTAGGCATTGGAGAAGTCGGGAAGGCATCTCCTTTCACAAGGTTAGAGTGTCTTCTACTGATGCTCAGCCATACCCAAAGACTTGGGAGTCACCTCAAGACATATCGTATTACTACTTGCTACACGTACAACTCGACACGAGACCCAGATTGAATTTCTAGAAAGGAACCTAACGACATTACCTGAACCCGAACATTTTGAAGAAATTTCGGGACATTTAGGCATTGATGCATGACCTACGGAACCTACGCATCCACACTGAGAAGCCGTGAGATTAATTATGTAGATTTTGTTTTGAGATAGCATAGATAAAGCACAGTTAGATGAAATTGAGTAGAACTTGAAGTGATCACGTTACATTGACCATATGGAGTGATATTGGAATGAACGTACGATTTAGTACAATATAATGACACCCGCCCAGCGTGATTATATTGAAGTAAATCATGCAGAAGTTCCAATGTTACTACATAAGGAATATGAAGTGATTCAAAGAAAATTTTGGTAGGAACCACTTGAGTATACGCATTATGATTTATTAGAGGTAGGGAAAGAATAACCACGTAGCCCAGATACTGTACAAGGAGGGCCTTGATTGTAGAATTGATAACCCAAAAATTTGTTATAGATATAGACACCCTGGATACTTAAGGAAAAAGTTCTCGAAAAGGAAAAACTTTGGACTTACTTGCGGTAGAGCAATCGTTATCTCAGCTATGGAGACTCGCATGGATCCTGATTTTAGTTAGGGTACGTTTCGTCACAACGTTTTATTGTCTCGAAGTTGTTTAATACTAGAGCGATAGAAACCTTATATCTAAGAACCTTAGTGTTATGACTAATAAGCCATTAACAACCATGAGAGTTAAGTATTCTATAGGACAAGCTAATGGTAAGTTGGCAGAGATAGAGGAATAACTTAAGGTAGTACCTTAAAATTAACAGGTGGGTCATCTGGAGATGACCTTATGTCAACAAAACTTGGAAGTTTTAAAGTAGTAGTGGAAAGGATTAGTTACCTACGCACAAGCAGATGTTATTTGAGAAGATTGATAGAATTTTTCACGGTAGTATAATAAGATTTGGTTTGAATGAACCTTAAGATTAACCTAACACCCATCAATCTGGGAAGCTCGATGTAATAGTTGGAATGGACTGACTTTCAAGGATGAAAGTGAAAGTTATTTATAGTGAGAAGATTATTTGTATACCTCGCGAGAATGGTGAGCCATTAATAGTTTACGGGGAGAGAAGTAGCCCGAAGCTGAACCTTATTAGTTGCATGAAGGCACAAAAGGTCATGAGAAAAGGGCGTTTTGCTATTTTGACACATGTGAAGAAGTTGGAGACTGAGGAGAATATTGCTCAAGAACACTTGAACATTCTCGTCTCTCGATTCGAGGTTAAAGAGACCAGACTCCGATATTTCACCGGAAGAATTTGGGTACCTAGTTGTGAGGATTTACGAGGCCTTATTCTAAACGAGACCCATAAGTCACGGTATTCAATTCATCCCGGAGCTGATAAGATGTACCACGATCTCAAGGAACAATATTGGTGGTCGAACCTTAAAAAGGACATTGCTACTTATGTTGGGAAGTGTCTGACTTGTTCCAAAGTCAAAGCAGAACACCAAAAGCCATCTGGGTTACTTCAATAACCCGAAATCCCACAATGGAAATGGGAAGGAATAACAATGGATTTCATCACGAAGCTACCGAAAACGGTAGGCGGTTATGACACTATCTGGGTTATTGTTAACCATCTCACCAAAACTGCTCACTTTCTAGCCATAAAAGAAACCGATACAATGGACAGACTTGCACAACGATACATAAAGGAAATTGTATCCCGTCACTTTAGCAATTCATGTAATACCCAAATAATTCTTGTACATAGAGTAAAAATGATGCACATTAAGTGTGTGAAGTGTGGAGGAAATTTAAAAGCTGACAGACTGTTTGGACCATGGTGCGCGCCGCGCATGGCTAGGGGTGCGCGCCGCGCACTACACCTGGCGACAGTTTTCTGTTAACTAGAGTTAAATGAAGGGCAATTGTGTCTTTTCACTTGGGGTCGAATCTGTAGCCTTAACACCAGAATTGGATCTAGTTTTGGATCATTTTCACATCCACTAAACACTCTCATCCATTCTTAGAGAGAGATAGTTCTAGAGAGAGATTTGGGGTTTTGGAGAAGAAGAAGCTTGAATCGATCAAAAGCTCGAGTGTTAAAGTTGTTCATCTCGTTTTTGGCTACATTTTGGTTGTGTTGGTAAGCTCTAACTCCGAATTTAATTGTTAAGACTCTTGTTCATGTTTAGGGTTTGAACTTGTTAGGGTTCTAAACCCCATTTCTCATGAATTTGGGGGTTTTGCTTTATGTATTGTGTAAGTAAACCCGATTATTGTGGATTTAGGGTTTGAGGACAAATTTGTTCATGGTTTGGGTGTTAAATCACTAGCTTGTAAGTGTGTTAGTGTTTAGATGTTCATAAGAACACGTTTGTATGACAAAATGGGTGTTAACCTTGATTTGGTGTCAAACTAAGTTATGAGGTAAAGATTTGATGAACCAAGTATATAAATGTTGATTCAAGTGTTTACTGGTGTTTTGAAAATATAATCACTAGCCGTTAGTGATTTTGAGCGTTTTTGGGCCTTATGTCAAAATGGGTTGACTTTGATTGGGACGAATTTGGTAATGACACTAATTTGGATTAAATGGATGTTAAACGCTTTTGTTAAAGTGTTAAATGACGTTTTTGAATGAAGTAATCGTGGGTAGTGATTTTGGGTTAAATGGTGTCAAGTATAATTTTGGTTAAATTGTACTTGTTTGAATGGGTCGGAATTACCACCCGTAGTGGTAATTGGTGACGTCCATTTTAGGTGACTAAATGGGCGGGTCATTATGTTAGATGGAAACACTTGGTTAAGGGTGTTGGAGTCGAATTCTCTTGTAGATAATGTATGTTGATTGTGTGTATATCTATATGCATATTATAGGTAAAGGTTTGCTCGGTTGCGTTTGGAGGTGATTTACATACATGACTTATGCGGGCATTTTGAGGTGAGTGGACTAATTATACATGTGTGTATGTAATGTATTTACTTGTGCGAAATGCGATGTGGGTTTTAAGTTCGGGTATGTGATACCACATCGTGTTGGTATGGGATGAGGGTTTAAAGTTCGGGTATGCGATACCTCATCATTATGTGTGTGTACGGGCATGAAGTGTGGGTTTTAAGTTCGGGTATGCGATACCACATTTCACGTGAGGGGTGGGTTTTAAGTTCGGGTATGCGATACCACCCAAGGGACTAGTGATGCATACTAGTGGCGTCTGCGTGGCTAACGGTTCATTCGCGAGAATCGTTCCTTTTATATCATTGGTTAACCATGGTTATGTGTTGTAGTATAGCATATTATATTGTTCGTGTTATATGCTATCGTTTGTGCTAGCTCGTGATATCGTGGATTTGGCGTTGTGCGTTGAATTGGTATGCTAATTTAAATGCTAGCGTGTATGAGGTAAATTGTGTAAGTGATTGCAAGTAAGTAGGTTATATATATGTGTATACTTATTGCACTCACTAAGCGTTAGCTTACCCCTCTCGTTGTTTACCTTTTTCAGGTATTGTGTTATGAGGCTAGCTAGTTGTTAGACTAGTTGCGTAGTAGCGCTTGGGCTCGATGGGGTAGCTTTTGGAAATGCGGACGCGGATTGGGCATTTGGTAGTCCCCGGGATTATGCTCTTAGTATCGGGTTGGGTTATAGAGTCCTAACTCGTCTAAATGTAATTTGGGATTGAAACTAGTATTTGTACGAAAGTCGTAAAACGGCTGATGTGTTCGTAGTGGTATATATTTTTAACCTACAAGTTTTATTATTATTATTTTTTTTACGGAATAAACCTAATTTTTACTACAACACTATATGCAAGTGTACCTAATCATATGGTAATATAGTTAGGGTAAATCCGATGTTCGTTCCACGGGAAAGCATATGTATTTCTATTTTCTATTTATGGATTTTAATTTTACTTTTATAGCTAATGGTAATTTTTAGGGGTTTTTACCGTTTAACGACCGATTTGTCTTTTTAGCTTTTCTTTTTAATTAAACAACTAGATAGTAAATTTTAAACTAGATTATAGCTACAAAGTAAATAAAATTTACTGCGGTAAATAAAAAGTAACTTTAACTTAAACGAGATGAAAATACAATAAAAGAGTATTATGTTTATTTAACTTCCGTAGTTACGATGTTTGACTTTTACTTTTTACTTTTTACCCTGGGTTAATTTTCCTTTATACCCATAGAATATTTAATATGTCTACCTGGAGTTGTCCAGAATAGTCCTATAATTACAAGCATCAAATGCGAGTGTCCTCGTCATTCTATCTTGTAACCACAGTTAAATATTCTAACTAATTACTATTTAAATGGTATGACTCGGTTGTCACGTATATCAATAATTACACCAGTTGTCACTGAATGTAACCCACCTTAATTTTAACAAGTCTTTTAATTATTAATCCATTCACGTGTCCGTTTCAATAAATAACTTTCTATATATATAAGTGATCCGTCTTCCGTGTCCGGTCAACATATGTGATTATTTATATATATAGCAAGTTATAAGTAATGGTAATTTAACAAGTTGTCACTTAATTATTTACCACACTCATTAATAGTCAAAATCCCAATTACCCTTAAGGTCGTTCTTTATTTAAATATTAACCGTTGTACAAATTTAGATTAACCCATTTCCTATTTTTAGTCAAACATAATAATTACTTGGGCTAAATAAGCATAACAACAAATTAACTACTAAACATAGTAAAAGAAGTAACAAAACTTACAGAGTAATTCATAACTTTCATTAACTTCACGCGGTAGAGAACTTTGAATTACATCACCCGTACAATGCCAAATAATAACACACTTATCTAACTACGGAGTAAATTATTATTAGTATACTACATACGGAGTAGCAGTCTTTCGACTGAAAACTCCTTACTATGGAGTATTATTATTTTTACATTATGAACTTGGTCTCTCTCCCTCTTGAGCTGGTGAGAATGTCTATTTATTCTCTGACACTTGACATGTGAGATATGAGAATCTCTACAACTTATTAATTTAATTCCTTGTGTCCCAATAACTAGAAATTTAAAAACATAAGCAGAATTAAGGCCTAACTTTTAATTAGTATTTTAATCTAAGTGCAAGAAGTGTCATGAGGCACTTGACTTGTTTTGCCGACACCTTTCTTCTTAATTTGGTAATTGCTTCAATCTCTTGTACTTTAAGCATTTATACTTGTACATCTTCGCGTGTTTTGACGTTTTCTTGATAAATTCTTCATTTTCGCTCTTCGTAACACTTTTGAATTTTATACAAATTACATCTTAAAATTACACAATTACAATTAAAATCTTCCAACTTAGGATTGATATTGCGACTAAAAATATGTTCATTATGAGCAATATCAAAATCCCCACACTTGAACATTGCTTGCCCTCAAGCAATACTGAACTCCAAATACTCCGAAATAATATAAATCACACTTCACACAATTTACTCCTTTATTTTTCACACTTTATTTCACACTATATACCATGATGATAATTTTCTTTTTCAAGTCACGGTACAAATTTCATACTACCTCTTGATATTAATCTAGAAGCGTTTTCTGTAAACTCAATTCATAACAACGATCAAGTTTCAAGTTAATGAAACTTAAGAGTCGTAGTTAAAGTCCTACGTGACTTAGAAAAATTTAGATCCTTATGGAAAATAAGAACCTAATGAAAACGTTTTGTATTTTGAAAATGCATGCTAGTTTTTACACTAGACACGTTTTCCGGATTAACCCATTACCGGTATAAGTTTTCATAAACATTTTTTTGGGTTTTGGGTTTCGTATCTTCTTTTGATTTTAAGCTAAAAACTTTCTGTTCTGTGTACCCACTTGCTAACCCTGTGTTTAGAAAGCACACATCCAGTTTACTTGTTCCGTATATTACCTTACGGCAAACTACCGTTCGGTTGCAAAGGAGAGCGATGAACAAGAAACTGTTAAGGCGATGTCTTTTAAGACATTGCATAAAATCATGGTCAATATCGTGTCGGATGCAATTACTATCCTTTGTAGGAGAAATAGTAAAGATCACCCTAGAAGTTTTTGGTCTGGCTCAAGGTCCTGTCTTCGACCATGCTATGTAATCACCGTTCGTACGGTTGACACCCGATTTGGTTCAGGTGACCTAATGAATTCCGGTGAATTCCTAGGATTTTACGTTCAACAGTAATGAACGTACTGGAAATAAGTTCTTTGAAAACAAATCAGTTTTTATTTTTCAAAACATTTCCTCGATCAAGTTCGAGTATAGATATCATCGAATCCCATGAGTTTTTAATTCTCAATCTTTAAGGTCAATCTCAACGATTGAGTAATATCAGGCTTAATTGCTGATTTTTAATCTTTAAGGAGATTATCCTTTCTGGGGATCTGGTTCATCAGTCTTATCCAGCTGATTTGCAAGGCGTCCTCCCCATTTTACAAGACAGATCCTCTCATGAATAGGATAAGTCTGACCACTTGGCGACCCTGTTTGATGCTGAGGTTCGTGGATTTCCAGCTGATTTTTGAGAAAACTTTTCAAGGTTTTTCGTAGACTCTACAACTGGTCTGGATGATAACTTCTTGACCTAAATCAAGAAGTGCATTTCTTTTCTTGAAGACTTTACTTCATTTTTAATGATGGAATTGATTCATCGTGTAGATCCATCTTTTCTTTCATCTTTATTACAATATACCGGGTAAAACAGTTAATTTAGTCCAAAACAAAAGCACCTGCCATAACTTTACAGAAACATGTGATAGATAGTTTTTAATTGAATAACTTGGTACATTCTCCCCACACTTGGCTTTTTTCATGCGTCTTTTTATTTCTAATAAATAAATTCAAGCGTTTTAGTTGTTTCTCAATTTATGTCCTTTCCGAGGTAACGATAATTTCAGTATTAACACCTAGTTTTATCGTTCATAAATATGTATAAACAAGATTTTGAATTCATTTAGTTAAAAAATTTTAAAAATTCTAAAAATTTTCACAAAATTTAGAAAATAAGCCAAGTATATAAACCCGAGAGAATTTATAACTCCTCCCCATACTTAATATCATGTAATGCCCTCACTTGCATGAAGTCAGACTACAACGATAAATTCACGAGGGTATATAGTGTAGAAAGATAGTTAAAGATACCATAGAATTGAAGGATGACAGATGGTGCTCAACATCGTTCATTCCTTCGATTGTTATCATACACATGTTTTTCGTCAAAATAGTTGCTTTTCTGAACTGTTTGCTAGTCTTTGAAAATGCTCCTTTTACCTGTTTTTCACACAAACAAACAAAATACACAAAAACACACAAAAATATTTACAGTGAAAATTAACACTAAAACCTTGTGCATGTTTAATTCTGAGTCGTTGCACTCGACTCTTCCCCAAATTTTAACGTTTAAGTGGGGCTGGACTTCCCCACACTTATCGGACGACACGTGAAGTCAGTGGAAAAAGTTCCATGAATTAAAATAGTGAGCCAGTTATTTACATCTCGGGTGGTATATAATATATCAATTAGTTTAGAATTATAAAATTCTAAACCTATCCGAGTAACACTAATTAACTCTCCTTTAAGTGTAGCTTTCAGAATATGGATTAGTCTCTTTTCTGGTTCTTGGTCAAATAGATCGTCATACACCGACATACATATTTCTTTAGGGTGGACAATTCCAAACAATTCAATCTGTTCATTCTCAGGATCAAAACTTTCACCTCTATTACCCAATTGGGTGAAATTCGAGGTGTCAATATCTATTACATCTCGTGGTTCATCTTCGGTAGATGACTCGTCTATTGAGAATATTGGGTTGGAAGGTTGTGGAATGGGGAATTTCGGGATCGAAGCAAATTCTTCTTCTTTAACGGTCCTTATCGGTCCCACCACATTGGTCTCGGGAGTAAAATTTTCAACGTCGTCATCCTCCCGAAAGTACCAATTTGTCACCCGTTCGTGTTTTTCATCCATAGATAGGTCGATGATTTTACCGATTGAGGTTATTGTGTCGATATTTCGTGAAATTGGTAAAACTGAATAAGGAGTATCATTGGGGTAATTGATGATTTCGGAGCTCTCAAATTCATCAAAGTCCGATGATATGACATTTTCGTGCGCATGACTCATCAGATCAACATGTGTATTGACTGACAGAGTTTCAGATTCGTGATTCATAAACTCTCTCATTCGTTCATTTTGAGCGTTAGGTTCTTCAATTTAGATTTTCATCCAATCTAAGAAATTTTCAGACACATAATTTTCTTCCTCATCTGGTTGTTGAATTTGGAGATATTCTTGAGAATAATTCCAAGTTGAGTTGCACTCCTCATAATCATTCCATGTGGGTTCCATGGGTGCATGATTTTTCATAGGAACATAATAATTACATTTCCATGTTAAATGATAATCTCCACAGATTTCACAACCATTTGTTGTTTCATCATTCGTGATCCAAGATTGACCAAACGAATTTTCATCAACACTCGTTTGAGAGTATTGATTTAATTGATTTTGGATTTCAAAAGAGTTTTCAAGGCCTTGTCTTCAAAATTTTCCATTATATTGTTATGGCCAAATTTTAGCTACAATCTTAAAGTCTAAAATATTTTTGTATTTTTTAGATTTTACGTTTTATACTAAATTAAAACTAGGGAATATTATTTCAAAATGCATTGAACTTTCACTAAATTCCTATTGTATGCATCCAACTTTCAAAACTCCTATTGTATGCATCCAACTTTCAAATATGTACTATTGTATGCAAGCAATGACTTGTGTAGCAGGTATCAGGTCACAACCCTTAATTTTTTGACACAATTAGTCTCTCGACATAACGGCTGTTAGTTTTCGTTAATATCAATCATGTGCTAAACATGTGAGGGTAACTTATCATCCAACCATTCCCTTCATCTTCTTCTTCATCACCAAAAAAAAAAAGAACCTTAATTTTATAAACCTCAAATCAAAATCTATCTTTATTTATTTTCTATCATTAATTAATTAAAGTAAATTTAATAAAAAACTATTGGATAGTTGGAAATCTGAAAATTACTTTCCTGATGTTCAACGCCTATTAAACAATAAATCTATTGGTGTTCACATCAACATGGACTTGACAGTAAACATGGGAAGGCGCTTAAATCACGACGGAATTTGAAATATAAAACAGAATCTGGCCATCCAAAACTTATGTTTTTTTTAGAAGTCTCAGTTTCTAGGGTTGGGGGAATTGAGTAGGACGAGTTCTTAGATCATAGAAAGATCAGCGATCCCCTTTAGAAAGGAATTAATCATATACATGTTCATTATCATTCAAATTAACACTCTAATTAGAATAAATTATTAGATAACGTACTCGAATTCGTGCGGTACGATCTTGTCCCGTTTCAAGCAACTACGCTAATTCTCTTTTCATCTGATTAATCTGTACCCCTTTTTTATCATCAATTTAATCCGCGATGTCACCAATTTTAACGACGTCTTATTGAAAGTATTAATTAAATCAATAAATACAAACAAAGAAGACATGATTATGTCAAAAAATAAAAAATAAGTAGGAATGTTTACCATTTAGCCGACATGAAACTCTTGTGAAGCATTGCTAGAGATGCGTGGTTCAACTGTGGGATCGATTGTATGTATATGTAGTAATGTAAATACTATATATATGGAAAGAAGAATTAGGGTTCGTAAAATGGAAAAAAAATTGATGAAGGAATGGATTTAAAGAAGATTGAATGTGAGAAAATATATAAAATTAAAAGGTAATTGAACTGAATTAAGATTATTTCTTAATTGAACTGAATTAAGATTATTAGTTTAGAAGAATTGGACCATTCCAGGAAATTGAATCTAATCGAAATTCTGTTAAATTTAGTTTAATTAATTAATGATTTGAGATTTTGAATAAGAAAATAAATAAAGATAGATTTTGATTTGGTGTTTATAAAATTAAGGTTTTATAATTAATAATAATAGAGTTGTAATCACGTGCATCCATAAATTTGCTCGAAAACAAAGGGACCAATGAGAACGGACATGTGGCGCGAAAATCACATGTGATTGAAAAAAAAAAAATTTCAAAAATTTTTTTTTTAATTTTTTTTCGAAAATTTTTTTTCCCGAATTTTTTTTTTCGAATTTTTTTTTTAAAAAATCACATGTGATTATGCATGTCAATCACATGTGATTGTAAACCCAATCACATGTGATTGTGCATGGCAAATCCAATCACATGTGATTGTACAATTCAATCACATGTGATTGTGCAGGTAAATCACATGTGATTGTAAAAAAAAAATTTAAAAAATAAAAAATTTAAATTTCGAAAAAAAATTTTAAATTTTTTTTTTCAAAAAAAAATTTTTGAATATTTTTTTCAATCACATGTGATTTTCGCGACACATGTCGCACTCTCATTGGTCCCTTGAATCTCAACTTAATTTATGGACTCAAATGAATATTCCTCAATAATAATAATATAACTATAACCTAATTTACATAAATAATAATAATAATAATAATAATAATAATAATAATAATAAAACTAAAACCTAATTAAATTAAACTAAATAATAATAATAATAACCTAAACATTCAAGTGTTCAAAGGATGTCTTTCAGATCATTCCATGTGTTCGTTAGAATAGGTTTAGTATTAATAATTATTTATTTAATTCAACTTTATTTTAATTAATCTAAATTAATTTATATTATACGAAATCTAAAAAATTAAATTCTAATTATTATTTTTTTTTTTCAAAGTTTTATAACAAAACAAAATCTAATTATATTATTTTACAAAAACTAAAACTAAAACTAATAAAAATAAAGTTAAAATTCTTAAATAGAAAATAAAAATAACGCGCTTTCCCCGGCAGCGGCGCCAAAAACTTGATGTGTTCGTAGTGGTATATATTTTTAACCTACAAGTTTTATTATTATTATTTTTTACGGAATAAACCTAATTTTTACTACAACACTATATGCAAGTGTACCTAATCGTATGGTAATATAGTTAGGGTAAATCCGATTTTCGTTCCACGGGAAAGCTTATGTATTTCTATTTTCTATTTAGGGATTTTAATTTTACTTTTATAGCTAATGGTAATTTTTAGGGGTTTTTACCGTTTAACGACTGGTTTGTCTTTTTAGCTTCTCTTTTTAATTAAACAACAAGATAGTAAATTTTAAACTAGATTATAGCTACAAAGTAAATAAAAATTACTGCGGTAATTAAAAAGTAACTTTAATTTAAACGAGATGAAAACACAATAAAAGAGTATTATGCTTATTTAACTTCTGTAGTTACGATGTTTGACTTTTACTTTTTACTTTTTACTTTTTACCCTGGGTTAATTTTCCTTTATACCCGTAGAATATTTAATATGTCTACCTGGAGTTGTCCAGAATAGTCCTATAATTACAAGCATCAAATGCGAGTGTCCTCGTCATTCTATCTTGTAACCACAGTTAAATATTCTAACTAATACTATCTAATTGGTATGACGCGGTTGTCACGTATGTCAATAATTACACCAGTTGTCACTGAATGTAACCCACCTTAATTTTAACTAGCCTTTTAATTATTAATCCATTCACGTGTCCGTTTCAATGAATAACTTTCTATATATATAAGTGATCCGTCTTCCGTGTCCAGTCAACGTATGTGATTATTTATATATATATCAAGTTATAAGTAATGGTAATTTAACAAGTTGTCACTTAATTATTTACCACACTCATTAATAGTCAAAATCCCAATTACCCTTAAGGTCGTTCTTTATTTAAATATTAACCGTTGTACAAATTTAGATTAACCCATTTCCTATTTTTAGTCAAACATAATAACTACTTGGGCTAAATAAGCAGAACAACAAATTAACTACTAAACATAGTAAAAGAAGTAACAAAACTTACAGAGTAATTCATAATTTTCATTAACTTCACGCGGTAGAGAACTTTGAATTACATCACCCGTACAATGCCAAATAATAACACACTTATCTAACTACGGAGTAAATTATTATTAGTATACTACATACGGAGTAGCAGTCTCTCGACTGAAAACTCCTTACTATGGAGTATTATTATTTTTTACATTGTGAACTTGGTCTCTCTCCCTCTTGAGCTGGTGAGAATGTCTATTTATTCTCTGACACTTGACATGTGAGATATGAGAATCTCTACAACTTATTAATTTAATTCCTTGTGTCCCAACAACTAGCAATTTAAAAACATAAGCAGAATTAAGGCATAACTTTTAATTAGTATTTTAATTCAAGTGTAAGAAGTCTCATGAAGCACTTGACTTATTTTGCCGACACCTTTCTTCTTAATTTGGTAATTGCTTCAATCTCTTGTACTTTGTGCATTTATACTTGTACATCTTCGCGTGTTTTGACATTTTCTTGATAAATTCTTCATTTTCGCTCTTCATAACACTTTGGAATTTTATACAAATTACATCTTAAAATTACACAATTACAATTAAAATCCTCCAACTTAGGATTGATATTGCGACTAAAAATATGTTCATTATGAGCAATATCAACTGCCGATGTGGGCCCGGTGTCATAAAACTCGTTTTATTATTGGAACGTGTTAGTCTTGTTTATTATAATGTGTTGTGAAAAGCGTTTCGTCTAAAAGTGTCGGGAAGTGGGAGATCTTTAATTGAAAATTGGAAACTTCTGACATAAGCTGACCAGGCCTTTTAGGCGCCGCGCACAGGCAGTGGAGCGCGCACCCATCTGTCATATATATATATATATATATATATATATATATATATATATATATATATATATATATATTGGATAACGGGTTGAGTCATTACAAGTGGTATCAGAGCATAGTCTAAGGGAATTAGGTGACCTTGGAATAGGTGCCTAGTCTTAGACTTATTGACAGGTACGTATTATTTGCGGGACTTGTTGGAATACGGGTCGGATTAAGATTTGTTAGTGCCTTAGAGTAGGTGACTAACTAGGACTTCTGTTTGTCCAAAGTGTGATTATGTGGGGCCTTATTTCGTGTGTAAATTAGTGCCTTAGTTGGATAGTGCCTAATGTAAGTAGGCAAACTTGAACGTTGTTTTAGTGATAGTCACCTAGGTTGTAGGTTGACTTGTTGTTGCGGTGTACTTATGTACATTTGTATTATATTGTATATAGGTGTATATATACATGTATCTATTTGGTGCGGTGTCTTAGGGATGAATCTATTGGAGAGATTAGAATGTTTGGCGGCTTTGAGTGATCAAGTTCACGGTAAGGACTTTGGTCATTAGGGTACTAGGAGTTATCGCTTGTTATTTGGTGTGAATGTTGCGTCAGTCCGAGTAAAGTACTTTGCGTGACCATGTGAAAATGGTAAGGTACGCATTTGTAATAGTGACCGATCACCATTATTACAAAAGTGTATCTTGACATCAAGCATGACATGACGAGTACCAAACGGAGGAAACGTGGCATGGTTGGGGTAGATTCGGGATGAATTACGAATCGTTTATTGGTTCTTAGGATATTGTTGTCTCGGATGATGTGCTTGTAGACACATCGGGTTCATTGTTAGTCGGGAAGTGTTATGGTGGTTTTGGTTAGTTAAGTGAGTGAGCAAACTCACGAGTTCGTTAAGTGAGTGAGCAAATTTACGAGTTCGACGCGTACTTAGTCACCCTAGGTAGCCGGTGCACTATTGAGATTGTCATTGGTTAAAGTTACTCATTGTATCTGTGTATGTGTGTGCGACGAGGACTTAATTCCCGTGATGGGACATAGGAAGTCTAATGATTGTAGAATTGAGTTACACTCCGTAGAGTGTGTGGTTAGAGGATCGCGTAAGGATTCTAGTTATGAGTCGTCTTAGAATTTGCGAATTGAGGAGTCTTCGGGTCATTAAACTCATGGGAGTGAGATCCGTATGACATTGATCGCGTAAGCGTGTTATAAATTATAGGGTAACATTCCTAACGGAATATCCCTTGTTGTATTGATTGTGTCATTATTTGGAAGGGTATAAGACTTGGTGTTCCAAGCACCTCTTAGCGTTAGACGGAAGGTTTCGTAAGGCTATATCGTTTGGCCTTGTAAAAGTTGCGGGTAGTGTGTGATCGGTAGAAACTTTCGATAAGACAATAAACCGTGAGGTTTTCCTGATAAGTATGACTTTGGGTCATTATTGGGGAGAGATGGGCAATGTCGGGTGTATGGGACCCAAAGATCGAGTTTCTAAATCCCGATAGGTTGCGGTGGGAGTTGCATGACATGGCGTCAGGTGCCTTCTTATACCTGCTAGTGTAATGTTCAACTCCGGTGATGGTGTGATCATTTTGTGCTTAGGGTGCCCGTGGGATACCCTTGGAAGCATCGAGGGTTATAATAGTGATCGACGAGTGATAGGAATTCGATGGTTGCACAAGTTGAAGTTTAAGAGCATTGTGGTAAATACTTCTTATGAAGTAACGGGTGAGCGAATCTTGTTGCTCTTAAGTGATAGGCGGGTAAAGATGACCGGTGAGTCAATGATGGACTTAATGGTCGGTTAGGCTGAAGGTTAGGATGAAGAGTTGATATTGCAGTCGATGCAATTATTGTGTCGGGTTGGTCACTCTTCTCCATGAGAGCGAACAATTGTTAATAAAGGTTCGTTGCAGGGAAGGTCGGGTGATCTCGACTGAGATGCACGACTGATTAAGCGGAGTGGCGTATGCCTAGGCTTAGAGGCGTACATAGGATTTTAGTGGAGTTCGCTTTGCGAACGACGAAGGGCTGTTAATTGTTAACTGTGGTACGAAGGTGCGATGTCGTCTCGTGTAAGACATCTCTAGTGATTGTGTATGATGGCTCTGAGAGCCTAAGGTGAATCTACGGTGATTTGGTGTGTATGACCAACGATGAGAATTGTCATGTGTGAATGACAATTTCGCTGGATGTTATCATCTTGGCAGTGGGAATATGGAGCTGAATCCTAAGTGGGGGAGTTTTTACTGTCGTATGAGGAAGCCCCGGTGGTGTTAGATCTAGTGAAGTGTAAGACTTCTTATGTAATGTGGTCATGTAGTACCATAGTGAGGTACGAGATCAAGTGCAAAGTTGGAGTTGACGGAGGTGAGATAATGAAGTTGTTGTTGTAGATGCTCTCGAATGTAAAATCTGGGTTGCTATGAAACTTGGATCGTATTGTCGAATAGGTACAATTTCGATATTGTGGTGGATACTTTATTTTCCCTGTCGGCAAACGTGATCGTGAAAATTGTCAAGTGGATTATTCCACTTAATGGACGATTGTGAGGCGAGAGTGTCGGTTCTGATTGTCTCACATAGAGACACGCAGGTGTTGTTTTGGTTGCGAGAATGTGTACCATAGTGATGTGACCCGTAGGTTGCATTGAAATGTCGAGGCCATACTTAACGGACGGTCTAGGTAGGAAGATTCACCTGGATTTGGTGACTTTTTTTTGTGAGTCGTGTGACGAATTGCGGGAATTTTGTGATGATGATTTGCCGTTGACGGGATTTTATTATACGAATAGCCTTTATGCTAGTACTAGGAAGCCGTATTGTATGGTTCAGAGGAGAAACCCTATGACGATGTGTTGATGTTTTGCCTAACTCGTAGTGTATTATTGTCGTCCTGGATTAATCCAGTGACGGATAGTCGTGTGCGGATCGATCGGTGGGAAAGTGGTGCTTCTAAAGTGTTATTTTGGGGTTATCAAAATTTCTTCGTTGAAGAATGACCCGGGTATGGAGCCGGAGGAATTTGGTTCTTGGTCTAGAGAATATTCAGGAATGATCGGTTGAGTAGTACGTTTATTAACCAATGGAGTACGGAACTTTAAGGAAGCATAAATCCTTCTTAATTTAGATTAATGCAAGTCATGGTTCACGACGTAGTGGATTTTAGTAGATCGCGTTGGGTGGTGCGATTATTGACGTAGCTTGTTGCGAATTTTAGCCGAGAGGACTTGAAGTGATATGTGGTGTTTTTCGTATTTTCCTAAGCGGAAATTCTGGACTTGGAGTGTATGAGATATCGCTTGTTGCGGTAGTGCACGCTAGTGATTATTAGCTTGTGGTGAGATCTTAGAATTTACGGGGGATGTTATGGATGTCGGGCTTGATTGTGTTTCGTAGGATCGTGAGGAGTGACGACGATGATTGTCGGTGAATTGCTCTACTTTTGGTTTGATTGTGAAAAGTATTATACGAGTTGGATACTCGGTGTAGGAGCAAACAGTTGCGGTTGTTTTATCTCGAGGGGTGATTACCCTTCCTCGTTGTAATATATGATGCATTAGTGTACGAAGCAAGAAGTCGGATGCGTGATTACTACATGTGTGACTCCGCATTTGGAGGCAAAAATGTTCGAGGGAGAAGTGCTTAACTTCTAGTATTTGGTGCGGATCACGAGGACGTGATCCAATATAAGTGGGGGAGAGTTGTAAGACCCAAATAATTCTTGTACATAGAGTAAAAATGATGCACATTAAGTGTGTGAAGCGTGGAGGAAATTTAAAATCTGACATACTATTTGGACCATGGTGCGCGCCGCACATGGCTAGGGGTGCGCGCCGCGCACTACACCTGGCGACAGTTTTCTGTTTTCTGTTAACCAGAGTTAAATGAAGGGCAATTGTGTCTTTTCACTTGGGGTCGGATCCGTAGCCTTAACACCAGAATTGGATTAGTTTTGGATCATTTTCACATCCACTAAACACTCTCATTCATTCTTAGAGAGAGAGAGATTTGGGGTTTTGGAGAAGAAGAAGCTTGAATCGATCAAAAGCTCGAGTGTTAAAGTTTTTCATCTCATTCTTGGCTACGTTTTGGTAGTGTTGGTAAGCTCTAACTCCGAATTTAATTGTTAAGACTCTTGTTCATGTTTGGGGGTTTTGCTTTATGTATTGTGTAAGTAAACCCGATTATTGTGGGTGTAGGGTTTGAGGACGAATTTGTTCATGGTTTGGGTGTTAAATCACTAGCTTTTAAGTGTGTTAGTGTTTAGATGTTCATAAGAACGTATTTGTATGACAAAATGGGTGTTAACCTTGATTTGGTGTCAAACTAAGTTATGAGGTCAAGATTTGATGAACCAAGTATATAAATGTTGATCCAAGTGTTAATTGGTGTTTTGAAAATATAATCACCAGCCGTTAGTGATTTTGAGCGTTTTTGGGGTTTATGTCAAAATGGGTTGACTTTGATTGGGTCAAATTTGGTAATGACACTAATTTGGATTAAATGGATGTTAAACGCTTTTGTTAAAGTGTTAAATGACGTTTTTGAATGAAGTAATCGTGGGTAGTGATTTTGGGTTAAATGGTGTCAAGTATAATTTTGGTTAATTTGTACTTGTTTGAATTGGTCGGAATTACCACCCGTAGTGGTAATTGATGAAGTCCATTTTAGGTGACTAAATGGGCGGGTCGTTATGTTAGATGGAAACACTTGGTTAAGGGTGTTGGAGTTAAATTCTCTTGTAGAGAATGTATGTTAATTGTGTGTATATCTATATGGGTATTATAGGTAAAGGTTTGCTCGGTTGCGTTTGGAGGCGATTTACATACATGACTCGTGCGGGAATTTCGAGGTGAGTGAAATAATTATACATGTGTGTATGTAATGTATTTACTTGTGCGAAATGCAATGTGGGTTTTTAGTTCGGGTATGCGATACCACATCGTGTTGGCATGGTATGAGGGTTTAAAGTTCGGGTATGCGCTACCTCATCATTATGTGTGTGTACGGGCGTAAAGTATGGGTTTTAAGTTCGGGTATGCGATACCGCATTTCACGTGACGGGTGGGTTTTAAGTTCGGGTATGCGATACCACCCAAGGGACTAGTGATGCATACTAGTGGCGTCTGCGTGGCTAACGGTTCATTCGCAAGAATCGTTCCCTTTGTATGATTGGTTAACCATGGTTATGTGTTGTAGTATAGCATATTATATTGTTCGTGTTATATGCTATTATTTGTGCTAGCTCGTGATATCGTGGATTTGGCGTTGTGCGTTGAATTGGTATGCTAATTTAAATGCTAGCGTGTATGAGGTAAATTGTGTAAGTGATTACAAGTAAGTAGGTTATATATGTATGTGTATACTTATTGCTCTCACTAAGCGTTAGCTTACCCCTCTCGTTGTTTACCTTTTTCAGGTATTGTGTTATGAGGCTAGCTAGTTGTTAGACTAGTTGCGTAGGAGCGCTTGGGCTCGATAGGGTAGCTTTTGGATATGCGGAAGCGGATTTGGGATTTGGTAGTCCCCGGGATTATGCTCTTGGTATCGGGTTGGGTTATAGAGTCCTAACTCGTCTAATTGTAAATTGGGATTCAAACTTGTATTTTGTACGAAAGTCGTAATACGGCCGATGTGGGCCCGGTGTCATAAAAATCGTTTTATTTTTGGAACGTGTTACTCTTGTTTATTATAATGTGTTGTGAAAAGCGTTTAGTCTAAAAGTGTCGGGAAGTGGGAGATCTTTAATTGAAAATTGGAAATTTCGGACAGAAACTGACCAGGCCTTTTGCGCGCCGCGCACAGGCAGTGGAGCACGCCGCACACCCATCTGTCATATATATATATATATATATATATATATATATATATATATATATATATATATATATATATATATATATATATATATATATATATATATATATATAATTTGCTGCGTATTCGGTTGGATAACGGGTTGAGTCGTTACAATTCAAATTATATATTAAAGACTACCCAAGAATCTTATTTGATACTCATTCTTACGCGACTCTAAATCCTAACTTATTCCGAGAGATTTCTTATTTGATGATAATCACACCATCATCCTTCTTACTTCGATATTAGTCATACCATTTCAAAATTTTCCAGAATCAATGGGTGGTTAATTCTCATCCTCATACTCTCCCATTCGTATCTCACTTATAAGCAACAACTTCACACTTAAGCATTTTTGTTCGAAGGACTTATGCCCTACTAATAGTCATCAACCACATTTAAATTCAATAGTTTTCATTACCTCGTGACATTGTTGCTCAAATACCACCCAAAATTTTCAAAAATCTTTTACTCGATCCTCATCAATCTTTTTCCAACTGATAACCTCTGAAATATGAAAACTTTGTTTGCCAAAATTATACACACACTATTTTACGGTGCGAACCTCTCGAAGTTTTATAAAAATAAATTTATTTTATTGCCATTCGTATAAATTTTAGAAATCGTATATGTTATATATAATAAAGTAAATAATTACTTATTTTTGACTAGTACATATGAAATTTTACTTTCACTTTTACAAATCAATCCTTTTATTCAAAAGATATTTTACTTAAAATAGTACATGTTGTACATAACTCTAGTTTACTAAGAACTTCATTTCTTTTCTTACATTGTCACCTTAAACGATTTCCATAAAATTTTCGTTGCTTGTTATATAAAATTTTTCGTGTTATTCGTATCCAAGTCATCATGAAGACTTTACAACCGTCAAAATCGAGAGATTCAAGTGTGTATGCGTGTGTATGGGATAAAGGTACTTACTGCCACATCATGCAGAGTATTTGGGCATCCACTAACACTTAAACCATTCAAAATTATTGCGTTACCCCAGGGATCTTATTTGCCACACTTGTTAGAATGATGTTCTTTCTTACATAACTCTAAGTCCTGACTTATTCCAAGAGATTCTCATTTAGTGATATTAACACCATCAGTATTCCGACTTTAATATTAGTCATAACCTGGTTGGCATTTTGCAAAGTCAAGAAGCGATTAACTTCTCGTTCTCATGCTTTATCCTTCATACCTCACTTTTTAGCAACAGCTTAGCACGTGAACATTTTTGGCCCAAAGACTCATGTCCTGATAATTATCAAAACTACATTTAATTCATTAGTTTTCATTACCTAGTAACATGTCACCCGATGATTCAAAGATTTTTCACTCGATCTTTTTCAACTCGTAACCACTAAAATACGAAAAACTATGTTTATCAAAATTTTTACACGTTGTTTATTTGTGCGGTCCTCACGAGATTTATGGACAAATGAAAGTGATAAAAAAAATTTTTGTCACTTATGCGATTTATAAAATCATATATATATGTATATAATTAAGTTAATAAATTTACCTCTACTTATTTTGGTTAGTACATACTAAGTTATACCTTCAAATTATTTAAAAATCGCTCCTTTATGGAGTTGTTTAACTTAAGTCAAATAGTTTTGTGCAAAATAGTACACGTTGTACATACTTCTAAATTTACTAAGAACCTCGTTCCGTTTATGTTGTCACATCAAACGTTTAAAGGTTTTTCAAAACTTCATTGGTTGATTTTGTTAAAGGTTTTCATATTAGACTACACCGTGTATGGATCACACTTCTTCTCGTCCCCCGTTTAGGGATGAAGCTTACCATTAAGATCTTTGTTAAAAACTCTTGAGCCACTTTGGATGGCAATTTTAATAAAATTTGTTAGGAAGTCTTTGCGCTCATAAAATGTTCCTTTTAAGGTTGGACATGGCAAAAACGCGGGCCGATAAATCAGTTTTCTGAGGTACACTCAGTGGTTACCCTATTGTAGGAAAGGCACTAGGTGGGTTTCTACTCTCAATATTTCACGGCTAATTATCCAGTATGATCCAGTATGTTGAGGTACAAGAAATCTTTTTTGAGATTCTTTTCACTTGGAGTAAACCATTCTTTATGACCAAGGGTTCACATATCTTCTCATCCGCGCATCCCCTTAAGTATAAGGATAAATTCAGATCAACTCGCTCGTTGTACGAAGAGTTTACTCTCGTTCAAAGATCACACCTTTTGTGCGATTTTCTTTCGGAAATGTAATGTAAAATACTTTAAAAATCTATGAATCTTGTTATCCTCGTGGAAGGGACTTCTTAAAACATCTATAACATTGATGTGGTTACTCTATATATTTCTTCCTTCGTTGGTTGCAACTATATGTTGTTCTAGTCGATGTTAACCCTAACTTCAGCATGTAACTGAAAGCATATAGTTACATTATGGAACTGTGCTTTCATTCCATCCCAGGATAAGTTCACATGCAGTATGTTAAACTGGGTGATATCTTTTCAGACCGTCCTGAAGACACTATAAATAATTATGGCTTGCATTGCATGTAAGTCTGATTAGTCACTCTCAGCTAAAATTTCAATTCTTTTATTCAAATGAAACGTTTCTTAAATATCGGGTTCTTTGTGCCTGTAGTCCCCTTCCGAAATTATGGGGTTAGTAAAATCCATGGCTAACACTATCCAGACATCAAATCGCATGGTTGTGATCACCATGTTTTCCATTCTACCTGTCAGCTTTGTATTGCGACATAAGCGTTCAATGTTTTAGATGAGTTGGTAACATTCATGATGCATTTCATACATCCAGCTTACTGAAGATACCTGTAAGGCTAAAAACATCATCTTTCCTTTTGTGGATATATATTCAGATGACATACTCATGTTAACAAGAAACGAAATCAATTTGTTGATCTCTAAGGTCAAGAGACTTAATTAATGGCATATACCTATTCTTACTTTTATACGCCCAAGTACCTTTCAAGGTAAATCGCTCACTTCTGAGCCCACGAGTCTCTTGGAACTTTGATACGCTCATTCTTCTTCAAATTCAGTACCGTTGTTAGTCACTCCTCAAAATTTAGGGACGAAATTTTCTTTAACGGGTGGGTACTGTAACGACCTAACTTTTTCGACTTAAATTTTTGTGCTCTATACTTTCACGAATATGTGTATATGTGCGTACTGAGCTAGTTTATGCTCTAGGATCTTTATTCATGATTAATTACTTTCGTTAGTATCTTACAACGTGTTGTTAAGTGCGTAATCACTTAACTTGATCCTCGAATGCTTTTACGACCGTTAGTGTCACTTGTCGTTTGAAAAACGCTATGTACTTTGTACACATTAAACTTTTGTCATAATTGGAATATTATGACTACGTAATACTAATTGTTATTTTCTAATGACAATTACTTGGCTTATTGGTTGCTTAATTACGCTTAGTGTTTTACTAATGCACACTAGTTAGTCTTAATGGACTATTTACCTTAATGGACATAAGCCCACCCTACTCTAGCTAATGGACTTTTAAGTTAGCCCAATTTTAATGGAATTATGACCCATTAAAATGTAAGACAAACACCCATTTAGATGAACCAACATACTAGCATTTTTGTTAACCATTACTACACATGTTGCATGGGATCCCAACAACAAGCACCACCTTTAGACCACCACCATTTAAAAAGCAAAAAGTTGTCCCCCTTTGTCCCCCCTAAACCCATGGCCATAAGCACCCATCCACCACTATAAATACAAGCCTTATTCTTTCATTTCACACTTGATTTCATTCTCATTTTACACACACTTGCTCTTTAATTTTCTCTATAGTCTTTCTCACACTAAAATTGTAAGTTCTTAAAATTTTCTTCTTCTTCTTCTTCTTCTCTTCTTAATCACGACATCATCATCATCATAAGATCAAGCTTTTTAGCTTTTTGATCTTGTTATATCTTGTAGATTCAAACTTTGATTTGAATGTTCAAGAACATGAAAGATTCAAGCTTTCTAGCTTTGGATCTTCATTACTTTGATGGATCTAAGCTTTATAACTTAAGATCACTTTATTTTTGTTAAAAGATCAAAACTTGTGTTTATGATCTTCATGAAACTTGGAGATCTAGCTTTTTGCTTTAAAGATCTTCAAGAACATAAAAGATTCAAGCTTTCTAGCTTTGGATCTTCATTACTTGGTTGGATCTAAGTTTTGTAGCTTAAGATCACTTTATTTTGTTTAAAAGATCAAAACTTGTGTTTATGATCTTCATGAAACTTTAAGATCTAAATTTTTGCTTTAAAGATCTTCAAGGACATAAAAGATTCAAGCTTTCGAGCTTTGAAATCTCATAATTATTGTTAAGGGATCCAAGCTTTCTAGCTTAGGATTTCATTACTTTGTTTGATCTAATTTATGTAACATAAGATCTTGCTTGTTTGATTTGAATCAAAGCTTGTAGCTTAAAATTTTGAATAGAACTTGTATTTGTGTTGAGACTAAGAACATGATGTAACCTTGGTTCATCATCCATCTAAAACTCTTAAGTGAGTTGTATTTCTCCTTAGTCTTGACATTGTGTGTTGATGGTTAAAACTTGGTTAAAGTGATGCTAAAACATCAAGAGTTGTACACTTGAAGCTTACACGCATCAAGGATGAGAACCGTGATGAGCATCAAACACCAAGAAACCCACCAGAGCACTTGTTTTCTGTTTTTCAGGGTCTGATCAGACCCCTGGGACTTCTGAAAGTTGATTTTCAGATAGTTCAGTTTGAGTAGATGACTTTTCGTTTAAGACTCACCTAAATCCGATATACAGTTTAGGATTTATAGCCTTCCGAAAATCACTACGCCTTAGTAACGACGTGCTGAAATTTCTAACCTACTCGCGCTTGAACCGTCGCCACGGTCAAACGACATCGAGTTAGGATCTGAAAATTTGACAGCGGTAAGAGGACTCATGTGTGACAACCCGGAAATTTCCGATCAAATTTAAACTTAATCTTTAGATGATTTAATGTTTCCGACACGATAAGCAAAGTCTGTAATATTGAAATCTCAAAAACTTTGAACTATGTTCATGTATTCATTTACCCTTCGACTGCTCTCGATGATTCACGAACAATTATGTGTAAATAGATATGTATGAATATATACATATGCGTGATTATTAAATTGAGAAATATTAATAAAACATTTAACGGTTTGGTTGATATGAAAATAATTATGAAATTATTATTATGACTTGAAAACGTTAACAAAGTATTTGATGAATAATACTTTACATAAACGTATTAGTTTCAATATATGATTATAGACGGAATTAAAAGATAATATCAAATGATTGAATTATCAGATACATTGTGTTTATGATTACGAGTCTCTGTTATGAGGTCCACTAAGATTTAAGAAATCTGTTCTTTTTGACAACATTCGAAAAATGGTAAAGTGATTTACAAGTAAGAACAAATGTGTCAATTAACGAGAATTAGACAAGGGTTAGTGGAGATTTCTGTTTGATTTCTAATTCTTACTTTACAATATTTTCCCCGTGACTTTAATAAGATAATTATTATAACTTCCATTTTGTTTAATGTGAAAGTAAGAACGTGTAGTGTAAATAACTTAGATGTTGGATATTAACAAGTTAAGAAAATCAACGTTGTACATTAAATGATTTCATACATTTAATTAACCTTTGAACTTATCTTATGCTTCACCAACAAACAATGATTTTGAAACTTGAAACCTGTTATGTGTCATATATGATTTTACCTTTCTAAAACATGTTATGAAATAACTATTTTCATTATTTTAAACTTTTAACAAAATGGTTCTTAAATATAATTAGTGTTGGAAAACAAAGTTATCATATTTATTTGAATTAGTTTCAAACGTACAAAAACATTTTCAGTTTAAAAAGAACTTTATTATTAAAACGTTTTATAATATAATTTGTTTATGAATTTTGAAGAATTTAATTAAAGTTTATATTATAAATTACAAGTATATATATAATGTTTCAAAAACATAAACGTGATACGACATAATATTTTCTATTATTTAAACGAATATAAAATGAACTTTGAAATATAGTTAGTTTTGAAAAACTAAATATTATACTATTAAATGAATATTTCAATTAAAAATATATATATATGTATATATTTTACAAGGTAATAAGATATAATAATAACATAAGTTATAAAACGTTTTGATTTAAAATAATGTATTTTGGTAAACAACGAGACATTGATTTATAGAAGCAAATGACCACAACACTTAAATGTAAATGTTATACTCTGGGTAATATAGTCTATCGATGACTAAGTCTAATTATTGATAAAGGTACCCATCACGAAACGTAAAGAACAAGTTTTCTTAACGTACGAAATAGCGTTCAAGAAACCGGAACTGGGACGTAAGTCGAGCATCAACGTACAAGTCATTGGAACTAATTTTACAAGTCAACTATGCACGTGAATATAATATAATATATAATTAATTATATAGATTAAATATATATAAATATATATATATTATATAAATAAACCGTCGGCAGATTAAAACAAAAATTGGTGAGCTGTAAAAGGTAGCTCCGCGATTGCGGAGCAGTTACCCATAAAAGCTCCACGATTGCGGAGTAGTGGATCCCAGAAATTTTCTATAAAGCTCGAACGCGTTCTGGTTTCAATTCACAAACTATCAATCTCTCAGTCTTAACATACTCCGTAATATTTATTTAATTTATTATTATTATTATTATTATTATTATTATTATTATTATTATTATTATTATTATTATTATTATTATTATTATTATTATTATTATTATTATTATTATTATTATTATTACTATTATTATTATTATTAAAGATTATTATTATTAATCTAGTTATATTAATATTAGTATTATTATTATTAGAATATACATAAAATACTACGACGAGGTCATGAGCGAGTTATTTTCAAAACGGGTTTTCGAGCGGGATAGAGCTAAGGAAATTATGGGTTATAACTATGGAGGTTATGGGTAATGTTCGGGGGTATGCTCGTGAGGTCAATCTAGTGTTTATCATCTCGGTTGCGTCTACGAACTTTCCTGCAATATTGAATCACAATATTGATACGTGAGCATTCATATCTTATCTTTTGTATATTAATAGTGTATCCCTGACTAGTGCTCGCGTATATATGATTATGCATGCTTGTATACTTTAATGTCATCGTGAAATAGTTTATGATAGATCACGAGTTTAATATATATGCTACTAAGATAAGGTATATGATATACATGTCGTTGGAAAGCTGATGAAAAATTAATAACCTTTCATTTAGAAAGCGTATGGTTTCGATGAACGGATTAAAAGTTATAGTCAATTGAATTATCATTAATTTTAGTATTATTATTAAAAATGATTATTATTATTACTATCGTCGTTATTATCGTCGTTATTATTATCTAATAATAATAATAATAATAATAATAATAATAATAATTATTATTATTATTATTATTATTATTATTATTATTATTAATAAAAATATTATCATTAAAAATTGTTATTGTTATTATTATTACTATCGTTATTATCGTTAAGGTTATTACCAATACTATTATCATTATTATTATAATAATAATTATTATTATTATTATTATTTTTATTAATATTATCAGTATTAACATTAATATTATTTATTATTATTATTATTATCATTAAAACTAATATTAGTATCATCTAATTATTACTATTACTGTTATTATTATCATTATTATGAATGCGATATAAAAGAGAACTAAAAACTATGAAACAAATCGATTAGGAAATAATGAGTATGAGTATCATGATTCAGTTAAAATATTGTTAAGATTATGATTTAGATAAAAATATCGTTTTCTATTATTTTTATCATTATTAATAAAAGTATCATTAATATTAAAACTATCATTTTTTATTAAAATTATCATTTTTAATAGAAATACTATTGTTATTATAAAATATCATTATTATTATCATTTTAGTATTATTATTATTAAAAATTATCATTTTGAATAGAATTATTATTTTTATATAAAATATTATTATTACAGTTAATAATAAAAGTATCATTATTATTAAAATTATCATGATTAGAATTATCATAATTAATATCATCATTAGTAAATATAAATATTGTTATTTTTATTACTAGAATAATAATAATAATTATTATTACAAAATAATACAACTTTTATTCTTTATGATTATTATCAATATTATTTTATCAAATAAATATGCGATACAAAGATATTTTTACCACACGTGATATAATTACATTAATGATACATATCACTATATTTTATGATATCAAGTGAACTTTATAATTTTTATTACTTGAAATTATATAAAAGTATATTTTTATCATATATAAATATTAATTTTATTTATTAATAAACGATTTATATTATTTACCCTAATAAAATCTGTTAAATTTATTTAAATATATAAAACGACTATATTTAAGTTATATATAAAAATCATGTATAGATCTTGGAAGTCATTTTGGGTCAAGATGACTTTTGTTGACTTTTGCATATCAGTCTCGAGCATTAGGATTGTGATACACTATGACCTGACCTAAATTGTTAGACAGATATTGATCAACATATAATTATATATACTTAATATATGTTCGTGAATCCGAGGCCAACCCTACACTTGTTCAATGACGACATATGTATTTTTACTACGAAATACAGTATAGTGAGTTTCATTACTCCCTTTTTAAATGCTTTTGCAATATATATTTTTGGAACTGAGAATATATGCGCTTTTATAAATGTTTGACGGAATAGACACAAGTACTCAAAAATTACATTCTATGGTTGGATTATCGAAATCGAATATCGCCCTCCAAGTCTGGCAACCTAAGAATTAGTGAAATGGCCCCTAATTGACGCGAATCCTAAAGATAAATCTATTGGGCCTAACAACCCCCATTCATGTCTATGGATGGCTTTAGTACTTTGAGATTATTATTATACAGACGCCGATGTCTGTGGGGATATTCTATGCATTATGGTTAATGTCGGTTATCAGATATTCAATCTATATGAATGATTTTTATGCAGATGGCTATATGCATGCATGATGTTTATGAGAAATGGAAATATGAAATCTTGTGGTCTATTAAAAATCATGGAAATGAATATTGATGATAAACTAATGAACTCACCAACCTTTTGGTTGACACTTTAAAGCATGTTTATTCTCAGGATTGAAAGAAATCTTCCGCTGTACATTTGCTCATTTTAAAAATATTACTTGGAGTCATTCATGGCATATTTCAAAAGACGTTGCATTCAAGTCGTTGAGTTCAATAATGATTATGATTAAGTAAATGATAGATTAGGTCATTTAAAGTTGGATATTATGAAATGGTATGCATTCCTGTCAACTTTCGATGTAATGAAAGTTTGTCTTTTAAAACGAATGCAATGTTTGTAAAAAATGTATCATATAGAGGTCAAATACCTCGCAATGTAACCATATATTATTGTATTCATCCTTATCGATTAGGACGGGTCGTCTCATCACGTACGGAGCCTTGGCCACTGGCCGCGCGTCTTTTCAGTTTGTATAGAGGTCGTAGCAGCTGTCCGCAGTCAGCCTTTTGTTTCGATCTCTATTCTTGTTGAAAACTTACTTTATCTTTTACGTATGATGATGATGATGATGATAATTAAGACTTAATTTATTCACTTTTAAACTTTTGGGGACGATTTACTGACTTAGTAACCATTGACCTAGGTTGAGGACCTTTTGGATCGACCAACTTACTTGTTCAGACCGACTTACTACTTGCTTACTTTTTCGTATCGATTTTACCGCACATTCACTGTGAGTTATAGCTCTCTTTTTACTTCAACTATTTTTGGAACTGAGAATACATGCGCTTTTTATGTTTTACTTACTAGACACTAGTACTTAAACTTTATATATGTGTGGGTGATATAACGGCACAAATTTTCCCCTTAGCTCTGTAGCATTTAACTATTAATTTATAAACCGGTAGATGCAAATCTTAGATATAGATCCATAGGGTTTGACATCCCCACTCGAGCTAGTCGCGCTAGCATTTAACGCGTGTTTAATAGTTCGAGAACATACGCACTCGCCAAGTGTACTATTAGGGGGTGATATTTATATTACTTTGTTAAGTTAGTTACCGGGTTCCAACGGATAAGCATATACTTTATCATACGGATTTGAGATACTGTTTTGAATACGAAATCTCGTGGTCTACATTACATTGTTTTTTACAATCAAACTATAGCTCACCAACATTCGTGTTGACTTTTTAAAGCATGTATTTCTCAAGTGCTTAGACGTTATTGCTTCCGCTGTTAGACTTGCTGTTATAGTCTTGGTGTTATAGACTTGCTGTTACAGACTCACTGTGTTAGACTTCCGCTGCATTATTTAGAGATGTCTCAAACATGGAACTTTTACTTTGCATTCAAAACTTATGTTACATTTGAACAATGGTTTTGTAATGACCTTTGTGTCACGTAATTATGTTAATGCTTTCTATTCGTAGAAGCACGTCATCCTTGTAAAACATTTGACGTTAGTAATGACGTCATCTTTTGTAAAACATTCGACGTTGGTAAAGACGTCATCTTTTGTAAAACATTTGACGTTGGTAAAAACGTTACCTTTTCATGGATGCAAAACTTGTTTTAAAACAGCATATAGTGTTGTAACCGTGTAAAGATCCTATTGCTGATGATCCGTACACGTTGATTTTGTACGGGGCGTCACATTTATGGTTTAGGGTTTAGGGTTTAGGGTTAAGTGTGTATGAGGTGATTTTAATGTCATCGTTCATTTTGTGTGATAAAGTGATTTACTTGAGACAAATGGATTTCTAGTTAAGCTTTATAACAAGTTAGGAGAGTGTGCAGTACACGCTTGTTTAAGCTAACTAGAGTCATTTAATTGAAAGGTTATGTTTATTAGTTGGTGTCTTTTTGGTCGAAGGACACAACTATTCATGGAATAGTGACTATCATTAATGAAATTGCATAACTTGTAATGAAATGGTGTCTTACCTTTTAATCAAAAGGTATGACTTTTCATGGAATTTTTTATACCAAGAGATGTGTCTTTTCATAGTAATCATTCATACTCTATAAATAGAGAAGATTTGTCTCATTTTCAAGATGATGAAAACATGAACATTCACAACATACATAAAACTCTTTGTTCTTGGCTTCCAATTTTAATTGCCTATATTGGAGTTGTGCCTTTGTCTTATCCCGAATAAAGATTTCGTGTAACCCTAAGGCAATCTATGAATAGGGTCGAAATACTTTATCGCAAAAGTGATTACAAGATTCAAAGGTTTATCCGGCATTCAAACCCTATGATCCAACAAAGCGATAAAGTATTTATCGCATAGATACATCCCTTACTCAAACAATATGAATGGTCAGGACCCATAGACACCATAATTATTATCAACATAAAAATTCCATATAGAAGATTATGGAATTGAATAGTGATGAAGTAACCGACAACAATTATTTCAATAATACAGAAATAATTAATTCCTCATTTAGTTCTTGCCTTGACTCCCGGATAGAATCCCCTATCATTTTCATAATGATTATACCGCATGTCTTTTCATGATTCACCAATCAACATTCATGATTATTACGATAATACTTAATTAGGAAAGTGTTTCACGATTCATGAATTAATCCGGGATTATCAATTTTCAACCCTATCGTTTAGGGTTTAGGGTCAAGTGTTTAGGGTTTAGGATTTAGAGTTTAGGGTTTAATGCACAGTGCGGACGTTAAATAGATTAACACATATGATAAACGATGTTAAATTACGATCAATTATGATATATTTTTTTAATAAATACATTTTATGACTAATTAAATTAATTTCGTGTACATTTATTCTATAATGTTTATAAATTAATTACCAGTAATAGCTAGATAGAGAAGTTATCCTCAATTAATTTTCACCAGAACTTACCCTCTCAAAAGATACCGCCAAATATCACGGATTTCGAACCCAAATGTTGAACCTGATTCAATTTTTTTTAATTCAAAAAATGTGGGTAAATTCAAATATCACCTCTCAAATTTTGGGTAATTCAAATATCGCCTCCAAAATTTGGGAGGTGATCTTTCCACAATAGCATTTGATCCATCCACTCTAAAATAATACAAACTTCCTATTTTACCCTTAAACTACTATGAAGTCAATATACTATTTACAAGGGTAAATTAGGTAATTTAGATTGTTTTTGTGTGGATAGATCAAAACTAGTGTGTGCGCCAAATCAAATTGGGGTTAGTTAAAAGGTTTCTGAACAACTCACGCAACTCTTTTTTCACCAATTCAAAGAACTCCGCTGGTATATCTTTTTTCATAAGAACACATGTATCTCTCTTTTTCACGAAAATGGATTATTCGTATTTGATTTTCTTGTATGTTATTAACGATTATGTAATTTTAATTGTTCCTAACTACTCCGTATATAAAATTGTTTAAAAGACTATTGCGTTAATTGATATAATTGCTCATTATTGTTCTTTACATTCTTGTAGATTATGGCAATTGAAGGAATCAAAAAGACTTTCCTTAGATCCTCTCAACAGGTTGAGGCTACTGCTACGAGTCAAACAACCAATAATAAAAGTAATAACAAACGACGGTTCGTTGCACCCAATACCATGAGAAAACGAGTTAATGTTAATTCTCATGTCTCTAAAGAATTATCCTCAAAATCCAAGCTGCAAAAGGGCCATGTAAGTGATACGAGGCCGAGGGTAAATAAAAGTAAAGTTCAACGAGTTAGTGTCAGGCATGAAGAAGGTATAAGTGAGGGTCTTAGAGATGAAGATACGGAGCTTGAGGATGAAGCACAACGACCAACTGAAGAACACGATAATTACACAAGCTATTTTGAAGATCTTGAAGAGCATCGTCAACAAACTGAACTACAACAAACTGAACTACAACAAACTGAACTACAACAAACTGAAGAAGGTTTATGTGTGAATGATACCATGACTTTGAGAGATGAATCAGGTTATTTTTTCCTTTTCTAATTTGGTTTGTTTATTTGATTTATATTGTTTCTTGTTTAGTATATCAGTTGTAAATCAAGTGCACATATTTTGTAGATAATCAAGTTGATAGACTGAGAGGACCGACTCTTATGCGGCAAATTTGGAAACAAAAGTCATCTATTCGAATTCATATTGTTGTTAATGAACATGGACAGCCAGTTGGTAAAAACAGTAGTAAATTTACCCATTTTCGTGGTCACTTATCGCGGAGTTACCAGTATTGTCCAATTTATAGACCGTGGAACAAAGTTAAACCCGAAAAAAGAATAAGTTGCTGAAGTTCTTAAGGGTACATATTTTAAAATCTGTGTGATAATAAGTTTTTTTTGTTTTCATGTGATATCTATGTTTTTTCTTTTTATAATTTGTAGACAAAGTTTGATATTCCACCAACTACTGATTCTTGGATACTCCAATCATATGGGCGCAAGATGAAAAATTGGAGGGCGAGAGTTAAGGACTGTTTCTTTGACCCGTCTAAACCAATGGAGGCTTAATTAAAGTCACCACCTCTAGAACTAACCAAAAGACACTGGAGAAGACTTCTTGAATATTGGACCAGAGATAATGTGACGGTATGATATATTCTTACACTTTCATGTAGATAGACTAACAATCGTGGCTAAACAATAAGAATAAGATAGATGTTCAATGGTTAGTTGACGTATACCAAATCTTTGACTTTTCTTAGCTATATTTTACATGTTTGCCTCTTGTAACTAGTAGCCATTGTACTTGGGCCTGGATGACCAAACGTAACATAGCATACGTAGCACTCAATGGGAGATCCTTAATGAAGAAAGAATAAAGCCAATAGAGCTAACATCAGTTATTTCATCATGATTTGATCTCCTGGAATACTGACCACTCTTTTCTTGTTCAAGAGATGATCGAAAGAAACAAAGCCAATAGGACTAAAAAGAAGTTGTCACAATTGACGGGAAAAAAAAGTTTTGCAAGACTTCGTGAAGAACTGAAGGTAATATATCATGGGGGAATTATTTATATAGTATAGCTTTTGAATATACATCGTTAATAGTTACCTCGGTTTTACTCATTGTAGGTGAGTTTGGGAAAAGAACCAACTAGGGTGGATATGTTTAAGGAATGATATTCAAATGGAAGTGGTGAAGGTGAAGCTGCTTGTGCCTTTGTAATTAATTTTACAAAAGTAGATCAAATATATCCTACACATGATATCAGTAGATGTATATTTATATGTTAATCACCATAAACCACTTGTGAGGTTTTTATTTCATTTAAAGTATACTTTTAGGTCGGAGATAAAAGAAAATATCTATTAACCATATCTTTAATTTCACTAGTTGTAGTTGACACTTATGGTAAGCATTGTATATACTGTTATTGGGCTATAGCATTTCATATATCGAATATCAGAGTAGAATTATAAGTCAACACAATCCTAACTAACCAAATCATCTATTTATAGGATATATTTGATTGTATAGCTGTGTATTATTATGTGATAGTTATCCTTTGTATAGCTCACAAATTAGTTGACAATTTTCCATGTATATCGATGCCATCTCCTGTTCATATTATTGAATAAAATATCAACGATTTACAATCTCTTTTATGCAGGAAAAAAAGAAAAAACTTACTGAGAAACTCGGTGATGGTGCAACTGATGCCCCTGGACCAGATGATTTTTTTGCCACGATAATGGGTACAGCTAAAAATAGTACTGCAAAAATGTATGGACTTGGTGTTCGCGTGATATCGGCTAAAAAGTCATGTTTTTACCCCCCGATATTGAGTCCCAAAAGCATAAAGTTCAAAACTTTGTCGGAAAAATAATCGCTTTTTCGGTTAAATTTTTAGATAAAGTAACTACGAAAACAATGCAAAAAGAATCAAGAGAAACGGAGCTAAAACGAAGATTCTAGAGCAAAAACGGTGAAAGACAAGAAATCAAATTATGATCCAGCAAAATCAGCTGACCAGGTGTGACGATTCAGAAATTTCTGACCAAATTTAAACTTAATCTTTATATGTTTCGACACGATAAGCAAAGTCTGTAGTATGGAATCTCAAAAATTTTGAAGTGTTTTCATTTATGCAATTACCATTCGACTATTCCCGACGATTCACGAACAAATATTGTAAATAAATATGTATATATATATATATATATATATATATATATATATATATATATATATATATATATATATATATATATATATATATATATATATATATATGTATGTATATGTAAGTATATATAGAAATTTGAAATTATAAAATATAGTTTAAACATTAGATTTAAATATGTAAAATAAGATGCAAAGTAATTAAGTATAATTTAAAAATGAAGTTATATATATATATATATATATATATATATATATATATATATATATATATATATGATTTTTATGTATAATTATTATATATATATGTATGTATATATATATATATATATATATATATATATATATATATTATAATATAAAATTTATAAATAATAACTATTCAATAAAAGTTATTACATAATATATTATATGATTCTTAAATATTACGCAATTAATAAAATATAATTATAAGTTTAGATATAGTATTATATCAATATTATTATTACCCTCATTATTATGTATTAATATTAATATTAACATTACTATTTGTACTATCATAATATAAAATATATAGATATGAAAATAAGATTTGGAACTTGTTACTACTAGAATCAGTATCAGTATTATTATACAATTTATTAATATTATTATTAATAATGTTGTTATAAACATTATTATAAATATTAATATCATTATACCAAATATTATGTTTATGATAATAATTATTAACAGTATAATTATCTTATTATTATTAATAATATTTCAGTATTATTATTAATATTATTATTATTATTTATAATTATTAAAGTTATTAGAATCATTATTATTAATACCTGTATATTTATTCTTTATCAAATATATATGAATTATAACAACAAATCAGAGAAAGTACCAATCAAG
Source organism: Rutidosis leptorrhynchoides (assembly GCF_046630445.1). Taxonomy (NCBI): domain Eukaryota; kingdom Viridiplantae; phylum Streptophyta; class Magnoliopsida; order Asterales; family Asteraceae; genus Rutidosis; species Rutidosis leptorrhynchoides. The sequence continues at coordinate 177,018,906 of NC_092333.1, forward strand.
CTGTATATAATTTTGTTTTGTGCCTCTAATTTCGTACCAATCTTAAATCAATCACAGTTCCAGCCAAAATCAGTTATAACTCGACATCAACCTTTATTTTTTTATTTTTTTATAATCCCTGTCTGTTTCAATAAACTAATCGACCACTTGTGCTATAACTGGATCCAATTCAGTTGATAAGGGATACATCACGATTTTACACCATCAATTATCAATTACAAGTAACTGCAAAAGCATTTTTCTGATTGAATTCAATCAGGTATTAATTATACAGCTTGCTAAACTCTGTTCTTACTTCATTTCTCAAAACAAATGATTTCGTAATCAATTTCAAATTTTGTAAATGCAGTCTTGTTAGGAATTGTTTACTTAATATTTCTGCAAAATCTTAAACTCCAATTCTTCCTAACGAATCCAAATTTAGAATTCAAAGTTTCAATTTCAAAAAGTTAGCATTTGTTCTTCGTTGGAATTCAAATTTGTTTTGATGTTTCTGATTAAATTAGTGATCCAGAAAGTTTATATGAATAAATTAGAACCTTTTTCATTTAGTAATTGTAGTCTAAAACGTTCTAAAATTTTGATATTGATCTCAAGTTCATCGTGTGCATAGCCGTGACCAACAACAACTTCAATTTGAATGAGTCTTAAAAATCTATAAACGTAGTTATGTTAGGAATGTTTTAATGAAAGTATATGCAGAGTTTCAACTCTCAATTCTTGGAATTGAATTCGAATTCTTGAGTCAAACATTATAATTCAAAAGTCAAAGAGTTGTTCAGTGTAAAAATTTGATTTTGTTTTAAGGTTTCAAGTTAAACTGTTGATTTGAAAAGTTTATAAGGATGATTTATAATCTATTTTATGTTGAAATTGAAGTCTGAAATGGTCTTGATTGTTGAATCAATGTTTGAGTCTATGAACGAATTTTTTTTTTCTGTTTTATATTAATTTTGGTTCTTCATATGCCTGGTGATTTCAATCAACAATTAGGAATTGTTTTACTTCATTTTAAAAATCCAAAATACGGTCACTTGTCTTGCTGTTATAAATTTTGATTAATGATTGATATTGGTCGATTGAATTGTTGAAGAAGGGAAGAAAATGAAACTGAAAATATGTACGGGTTAAGTATATTAGGAGTTAGCTTTAATCAGGAAACATGAAATGGATCAATGGTTAGGGAAGGTGTGGTGAACCGTGAGGTCTCGGGTTCGAGCCCATGCGATGGCAATTTTTTTTAAAAAAAACTCGTTTTTAAAGGTAGTCTCTTCTTTCTAAATTTATTATTATTACTATTATTGTTATTACTATTGTTATTATTATTATTATTATTGTTATTATTAATTGTTATTACTACTAATTATTAGCATTATAATTATTACTAGTATTATAATTATTATTATTATAAGTATTATAACTATAGTATTATCATTAGTATTAGTATCATTGTAGACGTATTATTATTATTAACAAAAGTATTATTATTAAAATTACCATTCATAATAAGATTGTTATAATTATTATTATTATTATTAGGTATTATGTATTAATAGCAAAATTATTATTTTTATCATCATTATTATTAAATTATTCATTATATTAAAAACTACTGTTATTACCATTATTAGTATTATTATTATCAAAAATTATTATTATTACAACTATATTATTATTAAAAGAATCATTATTAGTAAAACTATCATTTTATTATTTTTATATCTAAGTATTAGTATTATTATCTTTACTTTAACTGTATAATAATTATTAAATTTTATGAACAAATGAGATTTATATATATAAAAGTATATTACATATTATAGTTTTATATGAAATGTTATTAACTATAATAATAAATAAATTGCATATAGTATATAAAAATATTTTAAGATATTATAAGTAATAATATAAACACATATCAAAATATAAATATTAATTTTAATACATTATATATACATAACAATAAGTTACAATGTAATAATATATTATAATAAATATATATACAACTTTATTCGATTTCAATTATATGTGTTAATATATATATATACAAATGCTATAGGTTTGTGAATCCGAGGCCAACCCTGCATTGTTCAATATCGTCATATGTATTTTTACTATAAAATACATTATAGTGAGTTTTATTTGCTCCCTTTTTAAGTGCTTTTGCAATATATATTTTTGGGACTGAGAATACATGCGCTGCTTTTATAAATGTTTTACGAAATAGACATAAATAATCGAAACTACATTCTATGGCTGGATTATTAAACCGAATATGCCCCTTTTTAGTCTGGTAATCTAAGAATTAGGGAACAGACACCCTAATTGACGCGAATCCTAAAGATAGATCTATTGGGCCCAACAAGCCCCATCCAAAGTACCGGATGCTTTAGTACTTCGAATTTATCATGTCCGAAGGGAGTCCCGGAATGATGGGGATATTCTATATGCATCTTGTTAAGGTCGGTTACCAGGTGTTCACCATATGAATGATTTTTATCTCTATGCAGTTGGCGAAATGCCTGATATGAGATGATGTTTATGAGAAATGAAAATGAAAATATTGTGGTCTATTAAAATAATGGAAATGATTGTTTATGATAAACTAATGAACTCACCAACCTTTTGGTTGACACTTTTAAGCATGTTTATTCTCAGGTTTGAAAGATATCTTCCGCTGTGCATTTGCTCATTTTAGAGATATTACTTGGAGTCATTCATGACATATTTCAAAAGACGTTGCATTCGAGTCTTTGGGTTCAACAAGATTATTATTAAGTCATTAATAGTTTGATATATTATGAAATGGTATGCATGCCTGTCAACTTTCGATGTAATGAAAGTTTGTCTTTTAAAAACGAATGCAATGTTTGTAAAATGTATCATTTAGAGGTCAAATACCTCGCGATGTAATCATATGTTATTGTATTCGTCCTTATGGATTAGGACGGGTCGTCTCATGTGGTATCAGAGCGGTGGTCTTAGCGAACCAGGTCTTGCATTAGTGTGTCTAACTGATAGTTGTTTAGATGCATTAGTGGGTCTGGACTTCGACCGTATCTGCATGTCAAAAGTTTTGCTTATCATTTAGTGTCGAAAATTATTTTCTTATCATCCTTAAAGTCTAGATATGTCTTATTTCCTCTATTGCATAGACAGTGTATAGATAAATTCATATCTTAGCGTATCTGTTATTGTTACCTTTGCCTGACAGCTTCCGTAGATTCCTCCGTAACTTATGGGATTTTAGTATTATATATGCATATGTAAATTATGTATTGCAGGGTACTAATCTACATCCTATAATCTATTTCTTATCGAAAATCCTTCATCTGATCGTACGAGATAAATCCCTCAACCAGTTCGAATTCATCGGATTCCGATAGCTATTTCGATATGGAGTTTCACCTAAGCTCCGAAAGCAGTGTCACCAGAATGAATCAACCAATCATCCATCCCCAATTCATCTGATGGGTTCATAGTCGACTTAATCAATGGAGACGCGAAGAAGGCGATCCTTTCCACCAACCGAATTGTAGTGACCCGAACTTTTCCATGTTTATTTATATTAAATGAAATTGATATTTACATGATTAAGTGTTTCCAATGTGTTAAGCAATCAAACTTGTTAAGACTTGATTAATTGAAATAGGTTTTATATAGACAATTGACCACCCAAGTTGACCGGCGATTCACGAACGTTAAAACTTGTAAAAACTATATGATGACATATATATGGATATATATATATATATATATATATATATATATATATATATATATATATATATATATATATATATATATATATATATATAGTTAACATGATATTATGATAAGTATGTATCTCATTAGGTATTTTAACAATGAGTTATATACATAAAAATTAGACTATTGAATTAAGAAACTCGAAAACGATATATATAACGATTATCGTTATAACAACTTCTTACTAATTACATATGAATCATATTAAGATATTGATACACTATATATAAATATGATAAATGATAAGTAAACATATCATTAAGTGTATTAACAATGAACTACATATGTAAAAACAAGACTACTAACTTAAGGATTTCGAAACGAGACATATATGTAACGATTATCGTTGTAACGACATTTAAATGTATATATATCATATTAAGATATATTAATACATCATAATATCATGATAATGTAATAATTTAACATCTCATTAGATATAATAAATAATGGGTTAACAACATTTAACAAGATCGTTAACTTAAAGGTTTCAAAACAACATTTACATGTAACGACCAACGATGACTTAACGACTCAGTTAAAATGTATATACATGTAGTGTTTTAATATGTATTCATACACTTTTAAAAGACTTCAAGACACTTATCAAAGTACTTCTACTTAACAAAAATGCATACAATTATATACTCGTTCATTTTCATCAACAATTCTACTCGTATGCACCCGTATTCGTACTCGTACAATACCTAACTTCTAAATGTATTTCTATTGGTATATACACTCCAATGATCAGCTCTTATCAGCCCTTGTGAGTCACCAACACATGTGGGAACCATCATTTAACATCTAGCATGAAATATCTAACAAAATTACAAACTAATGGAGCCTATATGACTACCCCATATTCACGTGAATGATGAGTACCACAAACACATTCACTTTGCAATTTTCTTGAATCAAATTACTCTCTCTCAAGTGTTCTTCCTTTGTTCTAAGTGTTCTTCATCATATTCATCAAAATCTAGCTCAATCTAGTTCATAAATCCATACATAAACCAAGATACAAAACAACTACTCAAGAACACACCAACAACACTTCCAAGTTTGCTAGCTTACTTTCAATCTTGCAAATCCATTTTAAGTGATCATCTAACCTCAAGAAATCTTTCTTATTTACAGTAAGATATCTCTCTAATACAAGGTAGTACTCATATTCAAAATTTGATTCAATTTCTATAACTATAACAATCTTATTTCGAGTGGAAATCTTACTTGAACTTGTTTTCGTGTCATGATTTTGCTTCAAGAACTTTCAAGCCATCCAATGATCCTTTGAAGCTAGATCTATTTTTCTCATTTCCAGTAGGTTTATCCACAAAACTTGAGGTAGTAATGATGTTCATAACATCATTCGAATCATATATATAAAACTATCTTATTCAAAGGTTTAAACTTGTAATCACTAGAACATAGTTTAGTTAATTCTAAACTTGTTAGCAAACAAAAGTTAATCCTTCTAACTTGACTTTTAAAATCAACTAGACACATGTTATATATCTATATGATATGCTAACTTAATGATTTAATACCTGAAAACACGAAAAATATCGTAAAACCGGATATACACCGTCGTAGTAACACCGCGGGCTGTTTTGGGTTAGTTAATTATAAACTATGATAAACTTTGATTTAAAAGTTGTTCTTCTGGGAAAATGATTTTTCTTATGAACATGAAACTATATCCAAAAATCATGGTTAAACTCAAAGTGAAAGTATGTTTTTCAAAATGGTCATCAAGACGTCGTTCTTTCAAATGAAATGACTACCTCTTATAATATTGACTTGTAACCTATATTTCTGACTATAAACTTATGATTTTTCTGTTTAGATTCATAAACTTAAGTTCAATATGAAACCATAGCAACTTGGATCATTCAAACCGGATTTAAAACGAAGAAGTTATGGGTAAAACAAGATTGAATATTTTTGCTTGTTGTAGCTACTTGAAAATTGGTAACAAATCTATATTAATCATATCCTAGCTAACTTATATTGTATTATACATGTATTCTAATATATTATGTAATATTGGGATACCATAGACACGTATACAAATGTTTTGACATATTATATCGACCCATGTATATATATTATTTGGAACAACCATAGACACTCTATATGCAGTAATGTTTGAGTTAGCTATACAGGGTTGAGGTTGATTCCAAATATATATATACTTTGAGTTGTGATCTAGCCTGAGACGTGTATACACTGGGTTGTGGATTGATTCAAGATAATATATATCAATTTATTTCTGTACATCTAACTGTGGACAACTAGTTGTAGGTTACTAACGAGGACAGCTGACTTAATAAACTTAAAATAGTAAAACGTATTAAAAATGTTGTAAATATATTTTGAACATACTTTGATATATAATTACATATTTATTATAGGTTCGTGAATCGACCAGTGGCCAAGTCTTACTTCCCGACGAAGTAAAAATCTGTGAAAGTGAGTTATAGTCCCACTTTTAAAATCTAATATTTTTGAGATGAGAATACATGCAGTTTTATAAATGTTTTACGAAATAGACACAAGTAATTGAAACTACATTATATAGGTGAATGATCGAAGCTGAATATGCCCCTTTTGCTTGGTAGCCTAAGAATTAGTAAACCGATATACTAATTGAAGCGAATCCTAAAGATAGATCTATTGGGCCTAACGAACCCCATCCAAAGTACCGGATGCTTTAGTACTTCGAATTCGTTTTTATCATGTCTGAAGGATTTCCCGGAATGATAGGGGATATTCTTATATGTATCTTGTTAATGTCGGTTACCAGGTGTTCACCATATGAATGATTTGTATCTCTATGTATGGGATGTATATTGAAATATGAAATCTTGTGGTCTATTATTACGATTTGATAAATATATAGGTTAAACCTATAACTCACCGACATTTTTGTTGACATTCAAAGCATGTTTATTCTCAGGTGATTATTAAGAGCTTCTGCTGTTGCATGATAAAATATGGACAAGATTTGGTGTCAGCATGCTTATATAATATTGTTTAAAACTGCATTCGAGAATTACTTTGTTGTAACATATTAATATTGTAAACCAATATGTATTGGTAGTGTGTAAGTGTGATATTTTTAGATTATCATTTCTTGATAATCTAGGTGGTGTCCTTTTAACCTTATCGATAAAATAAAAGTTATGGTTTGTTTTAAAAACGAATGCAGTATTTGAAAAACGTCTCATATAGAGGTCAAAACCTCGCAAAGAGATCAATTAATATGAAACGTTTATAATCGATATGAACGGGACATTTCAGTTGGTATCTGAGCGTTGGTCTTAGAGAACCAGAAATTTGCATTAGTGTATCTTATCGAGTTTGTTAGGATACATTAGTGAGTCTAGACTTCGACCGTGTTTTCTTTAAAAACGATTGCTTAACACTTTTGTTGGAAACTATATATTATTAACATGTAAATATTATGTGATATATTAACCTCTTAATGTGTTTGATATTGTGTGATAGATGTCTACCACTAGTACAAATCCCATCGACTCACCTAATAATAATGAAGAGTCGAATATATTTTGGGAAGATTCACAAATTCCCGAAGAGGAACCGGAAGAGGAGGAACTGGAAGAGGAGGAACCGGAAGAAGAGGAACCGGACGAGGTGGAACCGGAAGAGGAGGAACCGGAAGAAGAAGAGGTTCCGGAGGAAGAAATATTAATACCTACAGTAAATCTATTAAATAAAAGAAAATCCTCAACCAACGGACCAAAGTCAATAATGGTCAATGGTATTTCAGCCGAGGAAGCAAAATATTGGGAAGATTACCAATTTTTCGATGAATCGGATCCCGATAAAGATTCTGATGATGTTATAGAAATTACCTCGACCCAATTTAATAAAGCAAAAGAATATAATAAGGGAAAAGGTATAAAAATAGAGAAACCTGATTCCAACCCCGATGAACTCTATATGTATCGGCAACATCCGTATTTCCTAAAATGTAACAATAACCTGGGAAACTCTAAACCACCAGGTTTTTCTAAACCATTGTGGAAATCGACGGCTCGTATTAGAGGAACACCATATATCCCTAGAAAATTTAGGAAAACGAACCAAGTTCGAAGAAGAAGAAACTAGTGATTCAGATTAGAGGGTTGTAATCATGTTGTATATTATATGTATTGTAGTGTGCTGGTACTTTTATGATCTATGTAAAAATTGCTTGTATTGTTTGTTAATTATCTTTTACGAATCTAATCCTTGTCTATTTTACAGTATAAAAACACAATATGGACGTTAAGGGTAGACAACCGAATATTTTAGAAGACCTACCAGAGGATATGATTGGTGAAATCTTGTCCAGAGTCGGTCAGAATTCATCAGCACAATTAGTTATGGCGAAATTAACTTGTCAAACATTTGAAAGACTTTCCAGAAATGCCTTAGTTTATAAAAGGCTTTCCTTTGATAGGTGGGGTATATCACATTGGGGAGACCGTAAGTTACGCCGTGTTTTCTTTAAAGCGTTAAATGTGGGGAACCCAAATTCAATTTTACGCTACGGGTTAAGAACCTATTTTGACTCAACATATCCCAACATAGGATTTCGTGAGTTAGAAAGAGCTTCTAGCATGCAACATAAAGAAGCATGTTATGCTTATGGGTTAGTGATGCTCGCTTCTTACCAAAGTGAGAAAAAGAACATCGGATTACAAGTTTTAAATAAAACCTTCCCACAAGTGACGGATTCAGTAGTTGGGGTGAGAAACAAGGTTTTTAGATTATTACGAGGCTGTTGGACATTACAAAACCCTCGTCCTTTTGACGACATTACAACATGCTGCCTAGCCAATGGTCATAACGGTTACTTTCCACAAGACCAAGGATGGGAAGTCATCTTAGTAGAACCAGAATGCATGACTTGTTTCTGGACTTATGAATTACATGTCTTTATTTCTTTTGCTGAACGACTTGCGTATTAACTAGAATTGCCTTTATAGCTACCGAGTAGCAAAGTTATTATGTGATATATTTCATCCTATATGTATAATAGTGGTGTTGTAAGTTTGTAAAATATTGTATAAAATTTGAACGCGAAATATTATTATAATCAGTTTTTTCATATAGAATTGTAGTAGTTGAATTGTATATTAGCTACTAAGTATGAACTTAACGGGTAAGTACTACCCGAATTAAAACTATAAAACGCTAATATGAAGAAAAAGCTTTTATAAATAAGTTCATACTATGCTACGAAATACTATTGACTACTCTTAAAATTCTATATGATTAACTTAATTCTTTTGGGCTATTTTTGAAGGAAATGGCACCGACGACTCGTCAGAATTTGAACATGGGCAAGGAAGACTTCCGTGTTTTCCTTGCAGCAAACATAGCCGCAATACAGGCGGCGATGCAAAATAACAATAACTCTGGATCTAGCAGTGGAACTAATTCCACAAGAAATCGTGAAGGATGCTCCTACAAAGAATTCACTGCCTGCAAACCTTTGGAATTTGATGGAACCGTAGGACCAATTGGATTGAAACGGTGGACCGAGAAAGTCGAATCGGTGTTTGCCATAAGTAAGTGTACTGAAGAGGACAAAGTTAAGTACGCTACGCATACCTTCACAGGTACTGCGTTAATGTGGTGGAACACTTATCTTGAACATGTAGGACAAAATGCTGCTTATGCACTACCGTGGTCGGCATTCAAGCAATTGATGAACGAGCAGTACCGTCCTAGAAACGAAGTCAATAAGCTCAAGGTAGAATTTAGAGAGTTACAAACACAAGGGTTCGACATTACCACATATGAACGACGATTCATAGAGTTGTGCCTATTGTGTCCGGGAGTGTTCGAAGATGAAGAAGAGAAGATTGATGCGTTTGTAAAAGGGTTACCAGTAAGGATTCAAGAAGATGTGAGTTCACACGAGCCCGCTTCCATACAAAAGGCAAGTCGAATGGCTCATAAACTCATAAATCAGATTGAGGGAAGAATTAAAGAGCAGGCGGCCGAAGAAGCTAACACGAAACAACTCAAGAGGAAGTGGGAGGAAAACGGTGACAAGAGTCACCAGTACAACAACAATAACAATTACAACCACAATCGCAACAACTATCCCAACAACCGCAACAACAATCGCAACAATAACCGCAATCCTAACAATAACTACAACAAACTCCCCAACAACAACAACAATTACAACAACCGTTTCAACAACAATAACAATCCCAACAACAACCTCAATAACAACAACGGCAACAAAAACCAAAAACAGCCATGTCATAGGTGTGAAGAAAATCACCCGGGGTTTTGCATGATGAAATGTCCCGTTCATATTAATTATAAACGTTCCATATTAATTGTTTTCGTTGCGAGGTTTTGACCTCTATATGAGACATTTTTCAAAGACTGCATTCATTTTTAAAACAAACCATAACCTTTATTTTATCGACAAGGTTAAAAAGTCACCACCTAGATTATCCAGAAATGATAATCTAAAATATCACACTTACACACTACCAATACATATTGGTTTACAATATTAATATGTTACAACAAAGTAAATCTCGAATGCAGTTTTAAACAATTTTATACAAGCATGCTGACACCAAATCTTGTCCATATTTTAGCATGCAACAGTGGAAGCTCTTAATAATCACCTAAGAATAAACATGCTTTAAACATCAACAAAAATGTTGGTGAGTTATAGGTTTAACCTATATATTTATCAAATCGTAATAATAGACCACGAGATTTCATATTTCAATATACATCCCATACATAGAGATAAAAATCATTCATATGGTGAACACCTGGTAACCGACCTTAATAAGATGCATATAGAATATCCCCTATCATTCCGGGACTCCCTTCAGACATGATGAATTCGAAGTACTAAAGCATCCGATACTTTGGATGGGGCTCGTTGGGCCCAATAGATCTATCTTTAGGATTCGCGTCAATTAGGGTGTCTGTTCCCTAATTCTTAGATTACCAGACTAAAAAGGGCATATTCGGTTTAATAATCCAGCCATAGAATGTAGTTTCATTTACTTGTGTCTATTTTGTAAAACATTTATAAAACTTCATGTATTCTCATCCCAAAATATTAGATTTTAAAAGTGGGACTATAACTCACTTTCACATATTTTTACTTCGTCGGAAAGTAAGACTTGGCCACTGGTCGATTCACGAACCTATAACAAATATGTACATATATATCAAAGTATGTTCAAAATATATTTACAACATTTTTAATATGTTTTAATGTTTTAAGTTTATTAAGTCAGCTGTCCTCGTTAGTAACCTGCAACTAGTTGTCCACAGTTAGATGTACAGAAGAATAAAGCAATATATATTATCTCGAATCAATCCACGACCTCGTGTATACAAGCCTCAGGCTAGATCACAACTCAAAGTATATATAATATTTTGGAATCAACCTCAACCCTGTATAGCTAACTCCAACATTACTGCATATAGAGTGTCTATGGTTGTTCCGAAATATATATATAGATGGGTCGAAATGATATGTCAAAACATTGTATTCGTGTCTATGGTATCTAAGATTACATAATATATTAGAATACATGTATAATATAATATGAGTTAGCTAGGATATGATTAATATAGATTTGTTACCAATTTTCACATAGCTACAACAAGAAAAATTATCCAATCTTGTTTTACCTATAACTTCTTCGTTTTAAATCCGTTTTGAGTGATTGAAGTTGCTATGATTTCATATTGAACTTAATTTTATGAATCTAAACAGAAAAAGTATAAGTTTATAGTCAGAAATACAGATTACAAGTCATTTTTGTAAAGGTAGTCATTTCAGTCGAAAGAACGACGTCTAGATGACCATTTTGGAAAACATACTTCCACTTTGAGTTTAACCATGATTTTTGGATATAGTTTCATGTTCATAATAAAAATAATTTTCCCAGAAGAACAACTTTTAAATCAAATTTTATCATAGTTTTTAATTAACTAATCCAAAACAGCCCGCGGTGTTACTACGACGGCGTATATCCGGTTTTACGGTGTTTTTCGTGTTTTCAGGTTTTAAATCATTAAGTTAGCATATCATATAGATATATAACATGTGTTTAGTTGATTTTAAAAGTCAAGTTAGAAGGATTAACTTTGTTTGCGAACAAGTTTAGAATTAACTAAACTATGTTCTAGTGATTACATGTTCAAATCTTCGAATAAGATAGTTATACATATATGAATCGAATGATGTTATGAACATCATTACTACCTCAAGTTTATTAAGTAAACCTACTGGAAATGATGAAAAAATAACTTGAGCTTCAAAGGATCTTTGATGGATTGGAAGTTTTTGAAATAGAATCATGGCACAAAAACAAGTTTAAGTAAGATTATTACTCGAATTAAGATAGTTATAGTTATAGAAATTGAATCAAAGCTTGAATATGAATATTACCTTGATTTAGAAAAATAACCTACTGTAAATAACAAAGGTTTCTTGATCTTAGATGATTGCTTGGAATGGATTAGGAAACTTGGAAGTAAACTTGTAAACTTGGAAGTGTTCTTGATGTGTTCTTGAGTAATTGTTTTTATGATGATTATAGGTAATAACCAAAGCTTGTATGTGATGATTTTTGCTGGAAAAATAGTAACTTAGACATTCATAGAAGAGTGTGTGTGTGTGTTTTGTGAGAGAATTGGGAAGAAAATTGGAAGTTAAATGGAGTAGGTGGTGAGTGGTGAAGGTGAGTGGGGTTAAAAGGAGTTCTTGTTTTTGTTTCCTTGCTCATAAGTCATGCTAGTTGTCTAATTGTTGGTTCCACATGTTTGTTGACTATCTAGGGCTGCTAAGAGCTGAATTATTATGTGTATATACCAATAGTATATACGTCTAGGAGCTGGGTGTTGTACGAGTACGAATACGGTTGCATACGAGTAGAATTGTTGATGAAATTGAATGAGAATGTAATTGTAAGCATTTTTGTTAAATAAAAGTACTTTGATATGTGTCTTGAAGTCTTTCAAAAGTGTATTATTACAACATAATACACTACATGTATATACATTTAACTGAGTCGTTAAGTCATCGTTAGTCGTTACATGTAAGTGTTGTTTTGAAACCTTTAAGTTAACGATCTTGTTAAATGTTGTTAACCCATTGTTTATAATATCTAATAAGATGTTAAATTATTACATTATCATGATATTATGATGTATTAATATATCTTAATATGATATATATACATTTAAATGTTGTTACAACGATAATCATACATATATGACTCGTTTCGAAATCCTTAAGTTAGTAGTCTTGTTTTTACATATGTAGTTCATTGTTAATACACTTAATGATATGTTTAGTTATCATTTATCATATTTAAACATAGTGTAACAATATCTTAATATGATTCATATGTATTTAGTAAGACGTTGTTATAATGATAATCGTTATATATATCGTTTCAAGTTTCTTAAATCAATAAATTCATTTTTATGTATATCACTCATTGTTAACATACCTAATGAGATACTCACTTATCATAATATCATGTTAACTATATATATATATATCCATATATATGTCATCATATAGTTTTTATAAGTTTTAACGTTCGTGAATCACCGGTCAACTTGGGTGGTCAATTGTCTATATGAAACCTATTTCAATTAATCAAGTCTTAACAAGTTTGATTGCTTAACATGTTGGAAATACTTAATCATATAAATATCAATTTCATTTAATATATATAAACATGGAAAAGTTCGGGTCACTACAGTACCTACCCATTATATAAATTTCGTCCCGAAATTTTAAGCAGCTGGAGGTGTTGAAGTATCTTCTAGAAATAAGTGCGGGTATTTCTTCATCATCTGATCTTCTCGTTCCCAGGTGAACTCGGGTCCTCTACAAGCATTCCATCGAACCTTAACAATTGGTATCTTGTTTTGCTTAAGTCTTTTAACCTCACGATCCATTATTTCGACGGGTTCTTCGATGAATTGTAGTTTTTCGTTGATTTGGATTTCGTCTAATGGAATAGTGAGATCTTCTTTAGCAAAACATTTCTTCAAATTCGAGACATGGAAAGTGTTATGTACAGCCGCGAGTTGTTGAGGTAACTCAAGTCGATAAGCTACTGGTCCGACACGATCAATAATCTTGAATGGTCCAATATACCTTGGATTTAATTTCCCTCATTTACCAAATCGAACAACACCTTTCCAAGGTGCAACTTTAAGCATGACCATCTCTCCAATTTCAAATTCTATATCTTTTCTTTTAATGTCAGCGTAGCTCTTTTGTCGACTTTGGGCGGTTTTCAACAGTTGTTGAATTCGGATGATCTTCTCGGTAGTTTCTTGTATTATCTCCGGACCCGTAATCTGTCTATCCCACACTTCACTCCAACAAATTGGAGACCTGCACTTTCTACCATAAAGTGCTTCAAACGGTGCCATCTCAATGCTTGAATGGTAGCTGTTGTTGTAGGAAAATTCTGCTAATGGTAGATGTCGATCCCAAATGTTTCCGAAATCAATAACACATGCTCGTAGCATGTCTTTAAGCGTTTGTATCATCTTTTCGCTCCGCCCATCAGTTTGTGGATGATAGGCAGTACTCATGTCTAGACGAGTTCCTAATGCTTGCTGTAATGTCTACCAGAATCTTGAAATAAATCTGCCATCCCTATCAGAGATAATAGAGATTGGTATTCCATATCTGGAGATGACTTCCTTCAAATACAGTTGTGCTAACTTCTTCATCTTGTCATCTTCTCTTATTGGCAGGAAGTGTGCTGATTTGGTAAGACGATCAACTATTACCCAAATAGTATCAAAACCACTTGCAGTCCTTGGCAATTTAGTGATGAAATCCATGGTAATGATTTCCCATTTCCATTCCGGGATTTCGGGTTGTTGAAGTAGACCTGATGGTTTCTGATGCTCAGCTTTGACCTTAGAACACGTCAAACATTCTCCTACATATTTAGCAACATCGGCTTTCATACCCGGCCACCAAAAATGTTTCTTGAGATCCTTGTACATGTTCCCCGTTTCAGGATGTATTGAGTATCTGGTTTTATGAGCTTCTCTAAGTACCATTTCTCTCATATCTCCAAATTTCGGTACCCAAATTCTTTCAGCCCTATACCGGGTTCCGTCTTCCCAAATATTAAGATGCTTCTCCGATCCTTTGGGTATTTCATCCTTTAAATTTCCTTCTTTTAAAATTCCTTGTTGCGCCTCCTTTATTTGAGTAGTAAGGTTATTGTGAATCATTATATTCATAGCTTTTACTCGAATGGGTTCTCTGTCCTTTCTGCTCAAGGCGTCGGCTACCACATTTGCCTTCCCCGGGTGGTAACGAATCTCAAAGTCATAATCATTCAACAATTCAATTCACCTGCGCTGCCTCATGTTCAGTTGTTTCTGATTAAATATGTGTTGAAGACTTTTGTGGTCGGTATATATAATACTTTTGACCCCATATAAGTAGTGCGTCCAAGTCTTTAATGCAAAAACAACTGCGCCTAATTCCAAATCATGCGTCGTATAATTCTGTTCGTGAATCTTCAATTGTCTAGACGCATAAGCAATTACATTCGTTCGTTGCATTAATACACAACAGAGACCTTACTTTGAGGCATCACAATATATCACAAAATCATCATTCCCTTCAGGTAATGACAATATAGGTGCTGTAGTTAACTTTTTCTTTAACAATTGAAACGCTTTCTCTTGTTCATCCTTCCATTCAAATTTCCTCCCTTTATGCGTTAATGCAGTCAAGGGTTTTGCTATTCTGGAAAAATCTTGGATGAACCTTCTGTAGTAACCAGCTAATCCTAAAAATTGGCCTATATGCTTCGGAGTTTTCAGGGTTTCCTACTTTTCAACGGTTTCAATCTTTGCTGGATCCACCTGAATACCTTCTTTATTCACTATATGACCGAGGAATTGAACTTCTTCCAACTAAAATGCACACTTTGAAAACTTAGTGTACAGTTTTTCTCTCCTTAACAACTCTAGCACTTTTCTCAAATGTTCTTCGTGCTCCTGGTCATTCTTTGAGTAAATAAATATGTCATCGATGAAAACAATGACAAACTTGTCAAGGTATGGTACACACACTCGGTTCATGAGGTCCATGAACACAGCTGGTGCGTTAGTCAACCCAAACGGCATAACCATAAACTTGTAATGACCGTAACGCGTCCTAAAATCAGTCTTTGGAATATCATCCTCCTTCACCCGCATTTGATGATACCCAGAACGTAAATCAATCTTCGAATAAACTGATGAGTCTTGTAGTTGGTCAAATAAGTCATCGATTCTCGGTAGTGGGTAGCGGTTCTTGATGGTAAGTTTGTTCAACTCTCGGTAGTCGATACACAACCTAAATGTACCATCCTTCTTCTTGACAAACAAAACAGGAGCTCCCTATGGTGATGTGCTTGGTCGAATGAAACTACGCTCTAAAAGTTCTTGTAACTGACTTTGTAATTCTTTCATTTCGCTGGGTGCGAGTCTGTATGGAGCACGAGCTATTGGTGCAGCTCCTGGTACAAGGTCTATTTGAAATTCAACGGATCGATGTGGGGGTAATCCCGGTAATTCTTTCGGAATTACATCGGGAATTTCTTTTGCGACGGAAACATCACTGATGTTCTTTTCTTCAGGTTTAACTTCCTCGATGTGTGCTAGAATGACGTAACAACCTTTTCTTATTAGTTTTTGCGCCTTCATACTACTAATAAGATTTAATTTCGCGTTATTCTTTTCTCTGTACACCATTAAGGGTTTTCCTTTTTCCCGTACAATGCGAATTGCATTTTTGTAACATACGATCTCTGCTCTCACCTTTTTCAACCAGTCCATGCCAATTATCACATCAAAACTTCTCTAACTCTACTGGTATCAAATCAATCTTAAATGTTTCACTAACCAACTTAATTTCTCGATTCCGACATATATTATCTGCTGTAATTAATTTACCGTTTGCTAATTCGAGTAAAAATTTATTATCCAAAGGCGTCAGTGGACAACTTAATTTAGCACAAAAATCTCTACTCATATAGCTTCTATCCGCACCCGAATCAAATAAAACATAAGCAGATGTATTGTCAATAAGAAACGTACTCGTAACAAGCTCCGGATCTTCCTGCGCTTCTGCCGCATTAATATTGAAAACTCTTCCACGGCCTTGCCCATTAGTATTCCCTTGGTTTGGGAAATTTCTAATAATGTGGCCCGGTTTTCCACATTTATAACAAACTACGTCGGCATTATTTGTTCCGACCTTATTTGTTTCTTTATTTTTGTTGTTCTTTGGTCCGTAAACCTCACATTTTGCCTGGCCATGACCACTTCTCTTACACTTGGTGCAAACTGTTGTGCAAAACGCATTCGGATGGTACTCTGCACACCTGAAGCATGGTTGTTTCTGTTGTTTGTTGTTATTGAGGTTGTTGTTGGGATTGTTATTATTGTTGAAACGGTTGTTGTAGTTGTTGTTGTTGTTGGGACGTTTGTTGTAGTTATTGTTAGGATTGCGGTTATTGTTGTGATTGTTGTTGCGGTTATGGTTGTAATTGTTATTGTTGTTGTACTGGTGACTCTTGTCACCGTTTTCCTCCCACTTCCTCTTGAGTTGTTTCGTGTTGGCTTCTTCAGCCGCCTTTCTTTAATTCTCCCCTCAATCTGATTTATGAGTTTATGAGCCATTCGACTTGCCTTCTATATGGAAGTTGGCTTGTGTGAACTCACAACTTCTTGAATCCTTACTGATAACCCTTTTATAAACGTGTCGATCTTCTCTTCTTCATCTTCGAACGCTCTCGGACACAATAGGAACAACTCTGTGAATCATCGTTCATATGTGGTAATGTCGAATCCTTGTGTTTGTAACTCTCTAAGTTCTACCTTGAGCTTATTGACTTCGTTTCTAGGACGGTACTGCTCATTCATCAATTGCTTGAATGCCGACCACGGTAGTGCGTAAGCAGCATTTTGTCCTACCTGTTCAAGATAGGTGTCCCACCACGTTAACGCAGTACCTGTAAAGGTATGCGTAGCGTACTTAACTTTGTCCTCTTCAGTACACTTACTTATGGCAAACACCTATTCGACCTTCTCGGTCCACCGTTTCAATCCAATTGGTCCTTCGGTTCCATCAAACTTCAAAGGTTTGCAGGCAGTGAATTCTTTGTAGGAGCATCCTACACGATTTCTTGTGGAATTAGTTCCACTACTAGATCCAGAGTTATTGTTATTTTGCATCGCAGCCTGTACTGTGGCTATGTTTGCTGCAAGGAAAACACGGAAATCTTCCTTGCTCGTGTTCAAATTCTGACGAGTCGTCGGTGCCATTTCCTTCAAAAATAGCCTAAAAGAATTAAGTTAATCATATAGAATTTTAAGAGTAGTCAATAGTATTTCGTAGCATAGTATGAACTCATTTATAAAAGCTTTTTCTTCATATTAGCGTTTTATAGTTTTAATTCGGGTAGTTCCTACCCGTTAAGTTCATACTTAGTAGCTAATATACAATTCAACTACTACAATTCTATATGAAAAAACTGATTATAATAAAATTTCGCGTTTAAATTTTTATACAATATTTTACAAACTTACAATACCGTTATTATATATATAGGATGAAATATAGCACATAATAACTTTGCTACTCGGCAGCTATAAAGTCAATTCTAGTTAATACGCAAGTTGTTCAGCAAAAGAAATAAAGACACATAATTCATAAGTCCAGAAACAAGTCATGCATTCTGGTTTTACTAAGTCGACTTCCCATCCTTGGTCTTGTGGAAAGTAACCGTTATGACCATTGGCTAGGCAGTATGTTGTAATGTCATCAAAAGGATGAGGGTTTCATAATGTCCAACAACCCCGTAATAATCTAAAAACCTTGTTTCTCACCCCAACTACTGAATCCGTCACTTGTGGGAAGGTTTTATTTAAAAGTTGTAATCCGATATTCTTTTTCTTACTTTGGTAAGAAGCGAATATCACTAACCCGTAAGTATAACATGCTTCTTTATGTTGCATGTTAGAAGCTCTTTCTTACTCACGAAATCCTATGTTGGGATATGTTGAGTCAAAATAGGTTCTTAACCCGTAGCGTAAAATTGCATTTGGGTTCCCTGCATTTAATGCTTTAAAGAAAACATGGCGTAACTTACAGTCTCCCCAATGTGATATACCCTACCTATCGAAGGAAAGCCTTTTATAAACTAAGGCATTTCTGGAAAGTCTTTTAAATGTTTGACAAGTTAATTTCACCATAACTAAATGTGCTAATGAATTCTGACCGACTCTAGACAATATTTTCTCAATCATATCCTCTGGTAGGTCTTCTAAAATATTCGGTTGTCTATCCTTAACGTCCATTTTTTTATACTGTAAAATAGACAAGGATTGGATTCGAAAAAGATAATTAACAAACAATACAAGCAATTTTTACATAGAACATAAAAGTACAAGCACACTACAATACATATAATACACAACATTATTACAACCCTTTAATCCGAATAACTGGTTTCATCTTCTTCGGACTTGGTTCGTTTTCCTAATTTTCTAGGGATATATGGTGTTCCTCTAATACGAACCTTCGTTTTCCACAATGGTTTAGAAAAACCTGGTGGTTTAGAGGTTCCCGGGCTATTGTTACATTTTAGGAAATACGGACGTTGCCGATACATATAAAGTTCATCGGGGTTAGAATCAGGTTTCTCTATTTTTATACATTTTCCCTTATTATTTTCTTTTGCTTTATTAAATTGGGTCGAGCTAATTTCTATAACATCATCGGAATCCTCATCGGGATCCGATTCATCAGAAAATTGGTAATCTTCCCAATATTTTGCTTCCTTGGCGGAAACACCATTGACCCTTTTTGACTTTGGTCCGTTGGTTGAGGATTTTCTTTTATTTAATCAATTTACTGTAGGTATCAATATTTCTTCCTCCGGAACCTCTTCTTCTTCTGGTTCTTCCTCTTCCGGTTCCTCCTCTTCCGGTTCCTCTTCTTCTGGTTCCTCCTCTTCCGGTTCCTCCTCTTCCGGTTCCTCTTTGGGAATCTGTGAATCTTCCCAAAGTATATTCGACTCTTCATTATTATTAGGTGAGTCGATGGGATTTGTACTAGAGGTAGACATCTATCACACAATATCAAACATGTTAAGAGATTAATATATCACATAATATTTACATGTTAATAATATATAGTTTCCAACAAAAAATGTTAAGCAATCGTTTTTGAAGAAAAACGTCGAAGTCCAGACTCACTAATGCATCCTAACAAACTCGGTAAGATACACTAATGCAAAAATTCTGGTTCTCTAAGACCAACTCTCGGATACCAACTGAAATGTCCCGTTCATATTAATTATAAACGTTCCATATTAATTGATTTTGTTGCTAGGTTTTGACGTCTATATGAGACGTTTTTCAAAGACTGCATTCGTTTTTAAAACAAACCATAACCTTTATTTTATTGACAAGGTTAAAAAGTCACCACCTAGATTATCCAGAAATGATAATCTAAAATATCACACTTACACACTACCAATACATATTAGTTTACAATATTAATATGTTACAACAAAGTAAATCTCGAATGCAGTTTTAAACAATATTATACAAGCATGCTGACACCAAATCTTGTCCATATTTTAGCATGCAACAGTGTAAGCTCTTAATAATCACCTGAGAATAAACAAGCTTTAAACGTCAACAAAAATGTTGGTGAGTATAGGTTTAACCTATATATTTATCAAATCGTAATAATAGACCACAAGATTTCATATTTCAATATACATCCCATACATAGAGATAAAAATCATTCATATGGTGAACACCTGGTAACCGACCTTAACAAGATGCATATAGAATATCCCCTATCATTCCGGGACTCCCTTCGGACATGATGAATTCGAAGTACTAAAGCATCCGGTACTTTGGATGGGGCTCGTTGGGCCCAATAGATTTATCTTTAGGATTCACGTCAATTAGGGTGTCTGTTCCCTAATTCTTAGATTACCAGACTAAAAAGGGGCATATTCGGTTTAATAATCCAGCCATAGAATGTAGTTTCATTTACTTGTGTCTATTTCGTAAAACATTTATAAAACTGCATGTATTCTCATCGCAAAATATTAGATTTTAAAAGTGGGACTATAACTCACTTTCACAGATTTTTACTTCGTCGAGAAGTAAGACTTGGCCACTGGTCGATTCACGAACCTATAACAAATATGTACATATATATCAAAGTATGTTCAAAATATATTTACAACATTTTTAATATGTTTTAATGTTTTAAGTTTATTAAGTCAGCTATCCTCGTTAGTAACCTACAACTAGTTGTCCACAGTTAGATGTACAGAAAAATAAAGCAATATATATTATCTCGAATCAATCCACGACCTCGTGTATACAAGCCTCAGGCTAGATCACAACTCAAAGTATATATAGATGGGTTGATATGATATGTCAAAACATTGTATTCGTGTCTATGGTATCCCAAGATTACATAATATATTAGAATACATGTATAATACAATATGAGTTAGCTAGGATATGATTAATATAGATTTGTTACCAATTTTCACGTAGCTACAACAAGAAAAATTATCCAATCTTGTTTTACCCATAACTTCTTAGTTTTAAATCCGTTTTGAGTGATTCAAGTTGCTATGGTTTCATATTGAACTTAAGTTTATGAATCTAAACAGAAAAAGTATAAGTTTATAGTCGGAAATAAAGATTACAAGTCATTTCTGTAAAGGTAGTCATTTCAGTTGAAAGAACGACGTCTAGATGACCATTTTGGAAAACATACTTCCACTTTGAGTTTAACCATGATTTTTTGATATAGTTTCATGTTCATAAGAAAAATAATTTTCCCAGAAGAATAACTTTTAAATCAAAGTTTATCATAGTTTTTAATTAACTAACCCAAAACAGCCCGCGGTGTTACTACGACGGTGTATATCCGGTTTTACGGTGTTTTTCGTGTTTTCAGGTTTTAAATCATTAAGTTAGCATATTATATAGATATAGAACATGTGTTTAGTTGATTTTAAAAGTCAAGTTAGAAGGATTAACTTTGTTTGCGAACAAGTTTAGAATTAACTAAACTATGTTCTAGTGATTACATGTTCAAATCTTCGAATAAGATAGTTATACATATATGAATCGAATGATGTTATGAACATCATTACTACCTCAAGTTTATTAGGTAAACCTACTAGAAATAATAAAAAAATTAACTTGAGCTTCAAAGGATCTTTGATGGCTTGGAAGTTCTTGAAATAGAATCATGACACAAAAACAAGTTCAAGTAAGATTATTACTCGAATTAAGATAGTTATTGTTATAGAAATTGAATCAAAGCTTGAATATGAATATTACCTTGATTTAGAAAGATAACCTACTATAAATAACAAAGGTTTCTTGATATTAGATGATTGCTTGGAATGGATTAGGAAACTTGGAAGTAAACTTGGAAGTGTACTTGATGTGTTCTTGAGTAAATGTTTTTATGATGATTATAGGTAATAACCAAAGCTTGTATTTGATGATTTTTGCTGGAAAAATAGTAACTTAGATGTTCATGGAAGAGTGTGTGTATTTTGAGAGAGAATTGGGAAGAAAATTGGAAGTGAAATGGAGTAGGTGGTGAGTGGTGAAGGTGAGTGGGGTTAAAAGGAGTTCTTGTTTTTGTTTCCTTGCTCATAAGTCATGCTAGTTGTATAATTGTTGGTTCCACATGTTTGTTGACTATCTAGGGCTGCTAAGAGCTGAATTATTATGTTTATATACCAATAGTATATATGTCTAGGAGCTGGGTATTGTACGAGTACGAATACGGTTGCATACGAGTAGAATTGTTGATGAAATTGAACGAGAATGTAATTGTAAGCATTTTTGTTAAATAGAAGTACTTTATTATGTGTCTTGAAGTCTTCCAAAAGTGTATTATTACAGCATAATACACTACATGTATATACATTTAACTGAGTCGTTAAGTCATCGTTAGTCGTTACATGTAAGCGTTGTTTTGAAACCTTTAAGTTAACGATCTTGTTAAATGTTGTTAACCCATTGTTTATAATATCTAATGAGATGTTAAATTATTACATTATCATGATATTATGATGTATTAATATATCTTAATATGATATATATACATTTAAATGTCGTTACAACGATAATCGTTACATATATGACTCGTTTTGAAATCCTTAAGTTAGTAGTCTTGTTTTTACATATGTAGTTCATTGTTAATACACTTAATGATATGTTTACTTATCATTTATAATTTTTAAACACAGTGTAACAATATCTTAATATGATTCATATGTATTTAGTAAGACGTTGTTATAACGATAATCGTTATATATATCGTTTCGAGTTTCTTAAATCAATAAACTCATTTTTATGTATATCACTCATTGTTAACATACCTATTGAGATACTCACTTATCATAATATCATGTTAACTATATATATATATATCCATATATATGTCATCATATAGTTTTTACAAGTTTTAACGTTCGTGAATCACCGGTCAACTTAGGTGGTCAATTGTCTATATGAAACCTATTTCAATTAATTAAGTCTTAACAAGTTTGATTACTTAACATGTTGGAAGCACTTAATCATATAAATATCAATTTCATTTAATATATATAAACATGGAAAAGTTCGGGTCACTACACACGACATTTTGCAACATGTGTAAAAGAAATGGTCATAGTGCGACAAAGTGTGAGGTCTACGGACAAAAGTTTAATAGAACTAAAGGAACAAATTGTGTCGGAATAAGTAATGCCGGAACAAATAGTGTCGGAGCAAGTTATACCAACGCTGTTTGTTATAAATGTGGAAAACCAGGCCACATTATTAGAAATTGCCCGAATCAGGGGAATACTAATGGGCAGGGCCGCGGAAGAGTTTTCAATAATAATGCGACAGAAGCACAGGAAGACCTGAAGCTTGTTACGGTTACGTTTCTTTTTGACGATAAATCTGCATATGTTTTATTTGATTCGGGTACGGATAGAAGCTATATGAGTAGAGATTTTTGTGCTAAATTAAGTTGCCCATTGACGCCTTTGGATAATAAATTTTTACTCGAATTAGCAAATGTTAAATTAATTTCAGCAGATAATATATGTCGGGATAGAGAAATTAAACTAGGGGATGAAACGTTTAAGATTGATTTAATGCCAGTCGAGTTAGGGAGTTTTGATGTAATAATTGGCATGGAATGGTTGAAAAAGGTGAGAGCAGAGGTGGTTTGTTACAAAAATGCAATTCGCATTATGCGTGAAAAAGGAAAACCTTTAATGGTGTACGGAAAAAGGAACACGCGAAGTTAAATCTTATTAGTAGTTTGAAGGCGCAAAAACTAATAAGAAAAGGTTGTTACGTCATTCTAGTACACATCGAGGAAGTTAAACCTGAAGAAAAGAACATCAGTGATGTTCTCATCGCAAAAGAATTTCCCGATGTATTTTCGAAATAATTACCGGGATTACCCCCACATCGATCCGTTGAATTTCAAATAGACCTTGTACCAGGAGCTGCACCAATAGCTCGTGCTCCATATAGACTCACACCCAGCGAAATGAAAGAATTACAAAGTCAGTTACTGGAACTTTTAGAGCGTGGTTTCATTCGACCAAGTACATCACCATGGGGAGCTCCTGTTCTGTTTGTTAAGAAGAAAGATGGTACATTCAGGTTGTGTATCGACTACCGAGAGTTGAACAAACTTACCATCAAGAACCGTTACCCATTACCGAGAATCGACGACTTATTTGATCAACTACAAGGCTCGTCGGTTTATTCGAAGATCGATTTATGTTATGGATATCACCAAATGCGGGTGAAGGAGGATGACATTCCGAAGAATGCTTTTAGGACGCGTTACGGTCATTACGAGTTTATGGTTGTGCAGTTTGGATTGACTAACACACCAGCTGTGTTCACGGATCTCATGAACCGAGTGTGTGGGCCATATCTTGATAAGTTTGTCATTGTTTTCATCGATGACATACTTATTTACTCGAAGAATGATCAAGAGCACGAAGAACATTCGAAAAAAGCGCTAGAGTTACTGAGAAAAGAAAAACTGTACGCTAAGTTTTTAAAGTGTGCATTTTGGTTGGAAGAAGTTCAATTCCTCGATCACATAGTGAACAAAGAAGGTATTCAGGTGGATCCAGCAAAGATTGAAACCGTTGAAAAGTGGGAAACCCCGAAAACTCCAAAACACATACGCCAATTTTTAGGGCTGGCTGGTTATTACAGGAGATTCATCCAAGATTTTTTCAAAATAGCAAAACCCTTGACTGCATTAACGCATAAAGGGAAGAAATTTGAATGGAAGGATGAACAAGAGAAAGCATTTTAATTGTTGAAGAAAAAGTTAACTACGGCACCTATATTGTCATTACTTGAAGGGAATGATGATTTTGTGATATATTGTGACGCCTCAAAGCAAGGTCTCGGTTGTGTATTAATGCAACGAACGAAAGTAATTGCTTATGCGTCTAGACAATTGAAGATTCACGAGCAGAATTATACGACGCATGATTTGGAATTAGGCGCGGTTGTTTTTGCATTAAAGACTTGGAGGCACTACTTATATGGGGTCAAAAGTATTATATATACTGACCACAATAGTCTTCAACACATATTTAGTCAGAAACAACTGAACATGAGGCAGCGCGGGTGGATTGAATTGTTGAATGATTACGACTTTGAGATTCGTTACCACCCGGGGAAGGCAAATGTGGTAGCCGACGCCTTGAGCAGAAAGGACAGAGAACCCATTCGAGTAAAAGCTATGAATATAATGATTCACACTAACCTTACTACTCAAATAAAGGAGGCGCAATAAGGAGTTTTAAAAGAGGGAAATTTAAAGGATGAAATACCCGAAGGATCGGAGAAGCATCTTAATATTCGGGAAGACGGAACCCGGTATAGGGCTGAAAGAATTTGGGTACCAAAATTTGGAGATATGAGAGAAATGGTACTTAGAGAAGCTCATAAAACCAGATACTCAATATATCATGGAACGGGGAAGATGTACAAGGATCTCAAGAAACATTTTTGGGGGCCGGGTATGAAAGCCGATGTTGCTAAATACGCAGGAGAATGTTTGACGTGTTCTAATGTCAAAGCTGAGCATCAGAAACCATCATGTCTACTTCAACAACCTGAAATCCTGGAATGGAAATGGGAAAATATTACCATGGATTTCATCACGAAATTGCCAAGGACTGCAAGTGGTTTTGATACTATTTGGGTAATAGTTGATCGTCTCACCAAATCAGCACACTTCCTGCCAATAAGAGAAGATGACAAGATGGAGAAGTTAGCACGACTGTATTTGAAGGAAGTCATCTCCAGACATGGAATACCAATCTCTATTATCTCTGATAGGGATGACAGATTTATTTCAAGATTCTGGCAGACATTACAGCAAGCATTAGGAACTCGTCTAGACATGAGTACTGCCTATCATCCACAAACTGATGGGTAGAGCGAAAGGACGATACAAACGCTTGAATACATGCTACGAGCATGTGTTATTGATTTCGGAAACAGTTGGGATCGACACCTACCGTTAGCAGAATTTTCCTACAACAACAGCTACAATTCAAGCATTGAGATGACGCCGTGTGAAGTACTTTATGGTAGAAAATGCAGGTCTCCGATTTGTTGGAGTGAAGTGGGGGATAGACAGATTACGGGTCCAGAGATAATACAAGAAACTACCGAGAAGATCATCCAAATTCAACAACGGTTGAAAACCGCCCAAAGTCGACAAAAGAGCTACGCTGACATTAAAAGAAAAGATATAGAATTTGAAATTGGAGAGATGGTCATGCTTAAAGTTGCACCTTGGAAAGGCGTTGTTCGATTTGGTAAACGAGGGAAATTAAATCCAAGGTATATTGGACCATTCAAGATTATTGATCGTGTCGGACCAGTAGCTTACCGACTTGAGTTACCTCAACAACTCGCGGCTGTACATAACACTTTCCACGTCTCAAATTTGAAGAAATGTTTTGCTAAAGAAGATCTCACTTGTAACATCCTGCCTTTTTCCGTCAACTTTTCCGTTTACCTATTTTAAACTCCGTTATATGTTTATAACATCTTCCGTTAATACGCGTTTTAAATTATCTTGTTTAGGTAATTTAACGCACCCGATTGGAAGTAGAGGGACTTGTTTTGCCAACATGCCAAAATGGTGACTAGCACTTGACTAGTCAACCATCTTCCACCTCTTTCCTCATTTTCTTTTTTTCTTTTCTTTCAACACTTTCATATTTTTCTCTAATTCATCAAAAAGCAATTCATCATCCATATTCAATCGATCAAGCTTCGGGCCAAACAAATTACATATTTGAACTCCTCGTGATCTCCTCTTCGATTCCATACCGGCTTCATCAAATTTGGGTAACTTTCTAAAATCACTAATTTTATGTGTTCTTGAGTTTTTGAGTTAAAAAGGTTGTTAATTAGTGTCTATGGCTCAAGTCTAGTATGATTATGTGTTTTGTATACTTGTTCTTGCTATTTTGGTGTAACTAGCTCATATTGAAAGAATGCTTGTTTAATCTTGAGTTTTAGGTGTACATATGTTGGTTGATGATGAAAGTTCATGTTTTAATTGTGTTCCTAACATCACTAGCTTCAAATTGGTATGTAGGTTGACATGGATTAGTTTCATAAGCAAGATTGTTGATTTTATGATTTTGGGCTAGGGTTTGATAAAAGTAAATTGAATATTTGATGCATTAAATGCTTAGTAATGTTAATTGTTAGTGTCTAGTTGTGTTGTATGCTTGATTATCTTCAAAACGGCGTATCACACATGTGCATTAATTTACCGAATCATAATATGGCATTTATGAACTTGGAGTAATAAATGATGAGCATTAATGGTGATTTTGATATAAGTTGTTTGGTTTTGATTGAGTAAATGCATTTAGTTATTCTCCTTGTCAAATTACCTTTCTCATGATATATGATATGCGTTTTAAGTGTTTTCGGTGCATGAAATATGTTAAAATGAGTTTTGGTTCGTTACTTAAGTTATTTTCTGCAATCAGCAATTCCCCAGGTTATGCGCGCCGCGCGTGAACCTGCGCACCGCGCAAATCAGAAAAACCAAATAAATGGTTCCCTTGGTCGAGTTCTGACCTGGTATTGCACATGGGTGCGCGCCGCGCAACCCATTGCGCACCGCGCAAATGGCCCAGGCCAACTTTCTTGTCTTTAAACGCTCCCAAAATGTTTCCCGCTTAACCGTAACTCCGATTAACATGAAACTTGACTATTATGCTCGTATATGACTTCTCATCATGAGAAAATTGTCGGACACCCGACCCGACCCCGTTGACTTTGACTTTGACCAAGTTTGACTTTTAGTCAAACTTAACCAAACGGTTATACAATCGTTCTAACATGCTTAACTACTTGTATCGTGCATGAAACTTGACAAATTGATTCACATGATATATTAATCGAGTCGTAACGAGCCATAGGACTAATTGAACATCTTTGACCCTTCGTGACTATCGTTATTGATACAACCTATTTGTTTAGGTCAAGACTAGCATTGTTCTTTGCACACGTTACTTGTCGAAGTACTTTTTGGTTCGTGCATACAAGGTGAGATCATAGTCCCACTTTTACTCTTTTTGAACTTACTTTTAGGATGAGAAAACATAAACGTTCTTTTAAACTACGTGAACACAAGTACAGGGAAAACAAACATTCTACATACGAGTTTGAACACAAATCCTCAATTCGATTATCATTAGTTACATCAGATGGTGTAAGCGAGAACTTATGTTATATGGCCATATGGGTTTGACAAACCCTCACTTCGGACGGTTCGCTACCGTCTACGGGTGAAATATATTTTCGGGAAACAGTGTATGTTCTAACACTATTATTACGGGGTTCAACGGACGGAATGTTAAGCTTTGATAATTGAGTGCTCGTGAATATTAACTTTTAGAATGTACTATGACTTTATCGATGTTGCAAATCTTGTGGTTCAACTTACTTTTACTCACTTACTTATTTAAACCTATGATTTCACCAACGTTTTCGTTGACAGATTCTCTATGTTTTTCTCAGGTCCTTGAACTTAGGTGATATATGCTTCCGCTCATACTTTTTGATACTTGCATTGGATGTCGAGTATACTTGCATACGTGGAGCGTCTTTTTGACTACTTTTAATTGTGTCCCACGTGTTTCATACAAACTTTAAACATTGTTATGTACTTGTTATGGAAACTACTTTTGTAAACTTTGAAACACCCTTATTTATGAAATGAATGCGACATACTTTTCGGTCAAACTTTGTTATAAAGACTTACGACCATGTAATGGGACCATACGTAGATGACGCCGTCATTTGACGATTTGTCGGGGTCGCTACAAGTGGTATCAGAGCCTTGGTTGTAGGGATTTAGAGTTCATTGGTGTCGACCCCGAGTCATAGGGTACATTGGTGAGTCTAGACTACAACCGGCATATAGACTTGACATAGGAATTACTTGGCAAATTGTGCATTTATACTCTAACTCTTCTACTCATATCTACTCTTATTCTATCTAAATCTTGCGTTGTATAATTTAATTGACACGCCACCTTGACTATATGATGTAATGTCGAATGCACATATGAATTAGGGTAATATAATTCCCGGAAATTATATTACGGTGACTCATATGAACATTCCGACATTATGACATAAAGAATTTAAGGCGGGTCAAGGATAATTTTCTCTCTATCTTTATTCCATATCACGGTTAGTATTATTTAGAATACTAACCAACGGTATTCTTTTGTTTTGAAGGAACAATGCCTCCTCGCCGTGTACGACGCAATGAAACTCCCGAACAAGCCTTACAACGCATGATAGCCACCGCCGTGGATGCGGCCATGGCCGGTCACTCGTCTAACAACAACAATAACAACAACCACAACAACAATAACCAAGGAGCCGGTAACTCTAGCGAAGGGTGCTCCTACAAAGCTTTCATGGGGTGCAAACCTCACACTTATGATGGAACCGGGGGACCGGTTGTGCTTACTCGTTGGTTTGAACAAACCGAGGCCGTCTTTAGCATAAGCGGTTGTCGGGATCAAGACAAGGTCAAATACTCCACCCACACTTTCTCCGGAATTGCTCTAACATGGTGGAACACCTATGTTCAATCGGTGGGTACCGATGAAGCTCATGCCCTCTCTTGGGCCGATCTAAGGGAAAAGATGATTGTTGAATATTTTCCGCTCGAAGAAACCCGAAAGCTTGAGGAAGAACTAAGAGCTTTGAAAGCGGTCGGAAACGATCTTAAAGCTTATAATCAACGCTTCGCCGAACTATCCTTGATGTGTCCTAATCTTGTTAACCCCGAATCTCAAAGGATTGAGCTCTACATGCTCGGTCTTCCAAAAAGCATCAAACAAGGGGTGATGTCATCCAAACCCACTACTCATCAAGCCGCTATGAACATGGCTCGCCAACTAATTGAAACGGTTGACGAAATCGTAGTGCCGGCTCCTAAGGCCGAGGACAAGTCGGGTGGCAACAAAAGGAAATGGGAAGCCACTCCATCAACCAACTACAACAACAACACCTTCACCAAAAAGCCTTTCAACAACGACGGCAAGAAGGGTTATGTCGGAAACTTACCTTTTTGCAACAAATGCCACAAGCATCATCAAGGCGAATGTAACAAGCTAGTTTGTCACCGTTGCCAAGGTGTTGGTCATAGGGCCAACAATTGCACAAGCGCCGCCCCCGTTGCTCGAAAGGGGCCCAATCCTCCAAAAACGGTCACTTGTTACGAATGTGGCCAAACGGGCCATTATAAGAACGAATGCCCGAAAAAGAAAGCCAACCCCAACAACCGAGGTCGAGCCTTTAACATCAACACCGAGGAAGCCCGAGATGACAATGAACTAGTCACGGGTACGTTTCTTCTCAACAACACTTATGTTACTTGCTTATTCGATTCGGGTGCCGATAAATGTTTTGTGTCTAAGACTTTGGCTCCTACTCTTTGCACTCCACCACACCCCTTAGATACTACTTATTCCATCGAAGTGGCCGACGGAAAACTCTTAAGTGCCGACACATATTACCGGGGGTGTACTTTAAACATTTTGGGTAATGAATTTGAAATTGACTTGATACCCATGGAACTAGGGAGTTTTGATGTAATAATCGGTATGAATTGGATGGTCAAAAATAAATCTCACATTCTTTGCGATCTTCACGCAATCCGAATTCCTATCGAGAATGGTGAACCATTGATTGTCTATGGCGACAAAAATTGCACCGGACTCAATCTCGTTTCGTGCCTTAAAGTTCGAAAGCTACTTCGCAAGGGTTGTTTCGCGATTCTTGCTCACGTTAAGAAAGTCGAGGCCGACGAAAAGCGCATCGAAGATGTGCCAATTGTTAGTGACTTTTCCGATGTATTTCCCGACGAATTACCGGGTCTTCCACCTCATCGACCGGTTGAATTTCAAATCGATCTTATTCCAGGAGCCGCACCCGTAGCGCGTGCACCATATAGACTCACTCCATCCGAATTATAAGAATTACAAAGTCAAATCCAAGAGTTACTTGACCGTGGTTTCATTCAACCTAGCCATTCACCATGGGGCGCTCCGATTTTATTCGTCAAGAAGAAAGACGGATCCCTACGAATGTGCATTGATTATCGTGAACTAAACAAATTGACGGTTAAGAACCGATATCCCCTTCCTCGCATCGATGATCTCTTTGATCAACTACAAGGTTCTCGTGTATATTCAAAAATCGATCTCCGTTCGGGTTATCATCAACTAAGGGTTAAGGGGGAAGACGTCTCCAAAACCGCTTTCCGGACTCGTTATGGTAGTTATGAATTCCTTGTCATGCCTTTCGGTCTCACTAACGCACCAGCGGTGTTCATGGATCTCATGAACCGCGTTTGCAAACCTTACCTCGACAAATTCGTTATTGTGTTCATTGACGATATTTTGGTCTATTCTAAAAGCGAAGAGGAACACAAAGAACATCTCCGACTCGTGCTTGAACTCTTGAGGAAAGAACAACTCTATGCCAAGTTCTCCAAGTGTGAATTTTGGTTGAAGGAAGTTCAATTCCTCGGTCACGTTGTAAGTGATCAAGGCATTAAAGTCGATCCCGCAAAAATCGAAGCCATTAGTAAATGGGAGACTCCTACTTGTAACATCCCGCATTTTTCCGTTAAATTATTTTAACGCCCGTCTTTTTCTTTTTAAATAATACCCTTCGTATCTAGATTCGTATCCTTTGTTAAGTAACATTTTAAATATTCTCGTTATCGGATTTTAATATCTCCCGTACTCCAGTGAAATTTAAAATAATTCGTTCGGTTAATTCCCGCACCCGATTTATAGTTGAGGGACCAAACTTGCCAAGGGTTCAAACCTTTGACTAGGTCAAAGGGTCAAACCCTTTCCACCCTTTCATTATCACCTCCTCCATTTTATTACTTCCTCCATTTTCTCTCTAACTCCAAACACAAAGATTCATCATCCATTTATGATCTAGCGGGTATTTTGCAAAACAAATTACATAATTGAGCTCCTTGCAACTTCCTCTTCGTTTTGGTACCAACTTCATCTCATTTGGGTAACATTTCTAAAACACTAGATTTCTTTAAATTCGTGTTCTTGACTTATAAAGTTGTTAATTAGTGTCTATGGCTCATTTTGATGTCGTGTATGTAATTTGTATGCTCGATTCGTTGTTTTTGGTGTAACTAGTTCAATATGAAAATTACTTGCTAAATCCTTGATTTTGGATGATCAAATGTTGTTAGATTGTGAAAGTGCATGTTTTAAAAGTGTTACTAGTATCATTAGCTTCGTTTTGATGTATAGGTTGATTAAGGAAACTCCAAGAACATGATTAGTGATTTTGTGAACTTGGATTAGGGTTTGATAACCTTTATATGAACTTTTGATGATTTGAATGCCATGAAATGTTGTTAGTAAGTGTTTAGTTGTATTACATGTTTCATTACCTTCAAAACGGCATATCATATGTATAAATTGGATTCCCGAAACTTGAATTGCAATTGATGAACTTGAAACCTTGTTTTGGAACGTTTAACGAACTTTCGACGAGATTTTTGTTGTCTAAAATGATAAATTTGATTTAGGAAATGTATCTAGTTGTGTTCCTTGTCGAAAGAGCTTTCCGGTGATATAAAATACATGTCTTGATTGTTTGCGGATCATAAACTAGGATTGATTGAAGTTTGGCTCGTGCCTTGTGTTTTCTGCAACAGGACCTGTAAGCCTTTTGGGACGCCGTCCCAACCACCTAGACGCCGTCCCACCCTTCATATTGGGACGCCGTCCTGACAATTGGGACGCCGTCCCACTCTTCATATCAGGACCCCGTCCTGATTTTTGGGACACCGTCCTGATACACTAAAATGGGCTGTTTGCTTTGATCTTTTGACGTAAAAATGTTTGCTATGCTACGGACCTCCGATTAACATGAAACTTGGCCAACATGCTCATATATGATTATATAACTTAGAAAAATTGTCGGATACCCAACCCGACCCCGTTGACTTTTCCGTTGACTTTGACCCGACCAAGTTTGACTTTTTGTCAAACTTAACCAAATACTTATGCAACCTTTCTAACATGATTATTTACTTGTAACTTGCATGAAACTTGACTAGTTGATTCACATGTTAATATAATCGAGTCGTAACGAGCCATAGGACTAATTGAACATCTTTGACCGTTTGTGCTTACCGATATTGATATAACCTATATGTTTAGGTCAAGACTAGCTTTGTCTTTGCACGCGTTTACTTGTTGAAGTACTTTATTAACTCTCGCGCTCAAGGTGAGATCATAGTCCCACCTTTTCAACAACTTTTATACTTTTAAATCGTGGGCTGAGAAAACATATACTTTGTTACATCTTGTACTATTTACTTTTATGTTTTGAACACAAGTGTGAAAACAAACATTCCACGTGCGAGTTAGAACAAAAAAATGCCTCAATTCGATTATCATTAGTTACACTTGCAGGGTGTAAGCGAGAACTTATATTGTGTGGCCATACGGGTTTAACAAACCCTCATTCGGACGGTTCGCTACCGTTATGCGGATGAAATATATTTTTGTGTTTTAGTGTGGGTTCTAGCACTGTGTGATGGGGTAACGTTGGTTAAGTTTTGATAATTGAGTGCTCGCGTATAACAACACTTTTGGAATGCAAATGATTTGGATAATCTACGTTATGGAAATACAAAATCTTGTGGTTCAAAAACAACGTTTAATACTTACTAAACCTATGATTTCACCAACGTTTTCGTTGACAGATTCTTCTATGTTTTCTCAGGTTTTGAATGCTTAGTGATACATGCTTCCGCACTCTTTTGATACTGCTTGGATGTCGAGTATACATGCATTTTGGAGCATCTTTTGAACTTATTTAAACTGTGTCGCATAGTTTTCATTTGTACTTATAACGTTGTAACTTAACTTGTGGTCAATTATCTTTGTAAACTTTGAAACAATCTTTACACTTGAATGGATGCGACATATTTTGGGTCAAACGTCTGTTTTAAAGACTTATGACCAGGTAATGGGACCTACGTAGTCGACGCCGTCACTTGACGATTTGTCGGGGTCGCTACAAGTGGTATCAGAGCCTTGGTTGTAGGGATTTAGAGTTCATTTGTGTCCACCCCGAGTCATAGGGTACATAGGTGAATCTAGACTACAACCGGCATATAGACTGAAGTAGGAATTACTTGACTATTTGTGCATTTATACTCGAACTCTTCTATCATATCTAACTCGTATTCGACCTTGATCTTACGTTGATAAATTTTGTTGACGCGCCACCTTGACTTTATGAGGTAATGTTAAATGCACATGAGAATCAGGGTAATATAATTTCCGGGATTATATTACGGTGATTCATATGGACATTCTGACATTATGACATAAAGAATTTAAGGCGAGTCAAGGAAAATTTTCTCTACATCATCATTCCCTATCATGATTAGTATTATTGAGAATACTAATCAACGATATTCTTGTGTCTTGAAGGAACAATGCCTCCCCGTCGCGGGCCACGTAATGAAACTTCCGAACAAGCTTTTCAACGCATGATAGCCACCGCCATAGGTGCGGCTATGGCTAGTATCTCCTCCGACATCAATAACAACCACAACCACAACAACCATGGAGTCGGTAATTCAAACGAGGGTTGCTCCTACAAAACTTTCATGGGGTGCAAACCTCACACCTTCGATGGGACCGGAGGACCGGTTGTGCTCACCCGATGGTTTGAGCAAACAGAAGCCGTTTTTAGCATAAGCGGTTGTCGGGACCAAGACAAATTCAAATATTCCACCCACACTTTCGCCGGTATCGCCCTCACATGGTGGAATACGTATGTGCTGTCGGTGGGCATCGATGAAGCTCACACTCTCTCATGGGCCGACTTAAAGAAAAAGATGATCACCGAATACTTCCCGCGCGAAGAGACCCGTAAGCTCGAACACGAACTAAGAACTTTAAAAGCGGTCGGGAATGACCTAAAGGCATATAATCAACGATTTTCTGAGCTATCCTTGATGTGCCCAAACCTCGTGACCCCCGAACCTCTAAGGGTTGAACTTTACATGGATGGTCTTCCCAAGAGCATCAAACAAGGAGTAATGTCATCCAAACCCAGTAATCACCAAGAGGCCCTGAATATGGCCCGTCAATTGATCGAAACGATAGACGAGATTGAAGTGCCGGCACCTAAAGCCGAGGATGAGTCGGGTGACAACAAAAGAAAATGGGAAGCCCCCCAATCGAGCAACTACAACAACAACTTTTCCAAGGAACCTCTCACCCCCGTCGGCAAGAAAAGTTATGCCGGGACACGACCTTTTTGCAACAAATGCCACAAGCATCATTTTGGTGAATGTGGCAAGCTAATTTGCCATCGGTGCCAAGGTAGTGGTCATATTGCCAAGTATTGTGGAAGTACCGCCCCCGTCACTCAAAAGGGGCCCGACGCACCAAAGCCGAGTATTTGCTACAAATGTGGCCAATCGGGTCATTTTAGGAATGAATGCCCAAAGAATAAAGCAAAAACCAACGCGCGCCGTTGAACTTACAACATCGACACCTAGGATGCCCGAGACGATGATGGACTAGTCACGGGTACGTTTCTTCACAACAAACCGTATATTTCATACTTATTCGATTCGAGTACCGTTAGACGTTTTATAACCAAGGATTTGACTCGTGCTCTTTATATTCCACCTCTTTCCCCCAGATACTACTTAGACGATTTAAGTGACCGACGGAAAATATTGTGTGCCAATAACTTTTATCGGAGGATATGCGTTAAGAAATTGGACTCGACACCTATAGAACTAAGGAACTCAAAACCTATTCATTAAGGAGAAATTGTTGCCCTACATTTATGTATAGATTATTATGAACTAAGTAACTTTCGGTTGGAAACCAATACTCTCTTCCTCGTATCCATTACCTCATGATTATTTGCGTGGATCCCGTGTATTCCAAATCGACCTCCGTTCTGGTTATCATCAATTGGGGGTTAAGGGAGACGATGTCTCCTAAGCCATTTTCCGAGCTCGCAACGTTAGTTGTAAATCCCTCTTAGTACCGTTTGATTTATTTAGGACTCCGTCCGTATTCATGAACCTCCTAAACCACGTATGCAACTTATTTAGACAAATCTGTTATCATATTTATAGATGACATCTTAACTTATTCAAGTAAAGAAGGCAAACGAACAACATCATCATCTTACGCTCGAACTTTGAGAAAAGAGCAACTCTATACCAAATTCTCCGAGTGAGAATTTCTGTTAAACGAAGTCAAATTTTCTAGACCATGATGTTAATGGTCAAGGCATTACAATCAATCTCGAAATCAAGCCACACGTAATCATGAAACTCTCTCAAACTCAGACTTGTATTTGTAAAATCTTAGATCTCGCCTGTTATCACCGAAGATTCATTTCTGACTTTTCTCGTGTTACCCGACTTTTAAACTTGTTAACTCACTAAGGGAAAACTTTAAACCTCTTCATGACTGAGCCTTGAACGTGATTCTTCACACAAACCTTCCTAGCTAAATTCGTATAGCACTAGATGGAACTCAAACATGGAAATATTTCTACTTGAACGCCGAAAGGCATACTCTCTCGACTCAAAAATTTACGTAACTAAAATTCGTTATTTTGCACGAAGAATTCGAATACTAAACTGTAGATCCGATCAACTTTCTCGTCATCACGTACCACACACATACCTCTGTTATTTCACCGTTACTGTCTGATATTACTGGGATTTAAGATAACACACAATCCAACGATACTTCACTCTTCTTTGACTTAACGTCCTTGTGTTTCTGATAATCGGCCAACTATTATTCAACCCCGAACTATACAATTACGTGTACTATCTTGTTTCTCTTCCAGACTTCAATTTCGACAACTAGAGGCGCGTTATGGCAACCTCGAGATGTAAGCTCATCCTATTCTCAGTCCTCATTTCACTCCTATCTTTATCGCTCGCATTTTCGTTTAAGGAAACTCCTTGTAACATTTCTCCATGGATAGAGAAACTCCTCACATTACATTAGTATTCGCCACAAGGGTGAATAGTCCTAACGAACATTTTTTTTTTGTGAACCCTAACTGACTTGTTCAAACATATCTTAAGAGATTCTATTCCAACACGGTGTATCCTTGTCAATTATCCCGTATCGAAATACTCGTTTCACTTCTAGTTTTACAAGAAACCTTGGAGACCCGCTTAGACATGAGTACCGCGTACCACCCACAAACAGACGAACCGAACAAACGAACGATTTACTTCTTCGAAAGACATGTTTCAAACTTTCATGGTCGCTTTTAGTAGATCCCTCTTACAACAGTAGTTACCACTCGTGTGTTCACACGCACTTTCCGAAACCCTATATGACCGCTAATGTCATACCCCTATTCGTTGGACCAAAGCATGTGGCAAACAAAACACCGAATCTTAACTCATCCAAGAAACAACAATTGAGATAATCCAAGTCCGAGAAGGGCTCGAGACGACCCGTAGTCGCCCAAAAGAGTTATACCAAACTTAGATGAAAACCTCACAAATCCCAGTGTGTAACCGCGTAATATTGAGAAACCGCACCTTGGAAAGGTGTAATCCATTTTGGGAAATCGAGAAAGACTATAGCCGCAATATTGAACCTTTTGAAACCTTGGGGCGTATTGGAACCGCTTCCTACCGTTTAGAACTTTCGACTCAATTAAGTTTCCGTTTACCTTACATTTCGTGTAACAAACATAGAAACGTGTCCTGCGGAACAGGAACGTGCAACTCTTCTAAATGCACCAACTATCGATGACAAACTACTCCTCATAGGAAAAACCGGCTGAACTTGTGGATCGTAAAACCAAACCTTAATACAACGTGAAACCCTAACTATCCAAATTCATGAGAACACTCAAGGACGTACCTTCACTTATTCATAGCATTGACATCTCCGGTCTCGAGTGAGAGGCATCGATTATTACTTCCAACTAAATTTCGGGACGAAATTTCTTTTGAGGTGTGGATAATGTAACATCCCGCATTTTTCCGTTAAATTATTTTAACGCCCGTCTTTTTCTTTTTAAATAATACCCTTCGTATCTAGATTCGTATCCTTTGTTAAGTAACATTTTAAATATTCTCGTTATCGGATTTTAATATCTCCCGTACTCCCGTGAAATTTAAAATAATTCATTCGGTTAATTCCCGCACCCGATTTATAGTTGAGGGACCAAACTTGCCAAGGGTTCAAACCTTTGACTAGGTCAAAGGGTCAAACCCTTTCCACCCTTTCATTATCACCTCCTCCATTTTATTACTTCCTCCATTTTCTCTCTAACTCCAAACACAAAGATTCATCATCCATCTATGATCTAGCGGGTATTTTGCAAAACAAATTACATAATTGAGCTCCTTGCAACTTCCTCTTCGTTTTGGTACCAACTTCATCTCATTTGAGTAACATTTCTAAAACACTAGATTTCTTTAAATTCGTGTTCTTGACTTATAAAGTTGTTAATTAGTGTCTATGGCTCATTGTGATGTCGTGTATGTAATTTGTATGCTCGATTCGTTGTTTTTGGTGTAACTAGTTCAATATGAAAATTACTTGCTAAATCCTTGATTTTGGATGATCAAATGTTGTTAGATTGTGAAAGTGCATGTTTTAAAAGTGTTACTAGTATCATTAGCTTCGTTTTGATGTATAGGTTGATTAAGGAAACTCCAAGAACATGATTAGTGATTTTGTGAACTTGGATTAGGGTTTGATAAGCTTTAGATGAACTTTTGATGATTTGAATGCCATGAAATGTTGTTAGTAAGTGTTTAGTTGTATTACATGTTTCATTACCTTCAAAACGGCATATCATATGTATAAATTGGATTCCCGAAACTTGAATTGTAATTGATGAACTTGAAACCTTGTTTTGGAACGTTTAACGAACTTTCGACGAGATTTTTGTTGTCTAAAATGATAAATTTGATTTAGGAAATGTATCTAGTTGTGTTCCTTGTCGAAAGAGCTTTCCGGTGATATAAAATACATGTCTTGATTGTTTGCGGATCATAAACTAGGATTGATTGAAGTTTGGCTCGTGCCTTGTGTTTTCTGCAACAGGACCTGTAAGCCTTTTGGGACGCCGTCCCAACCACCTAGACGCCGTCCCACCCTTCATATTGGGACGCCGTCCTGACAATTGGGACGCCATCCCACTCTTCATATCAGGACCCCGTCCTGATTTTTGGGACACCGTCCTGATACACTAAAATGGGCTGTTTGCTTTGATCTTTTGACGTAAAAATGTTTGCTATGCTACGGACCTCCGATTAACATGAAACTTGGCCAACATGCTCATATATGATTATATAACTTAGAAAAATTGTCGGATACCCAACCCGACCCCGTTGACTTTTCCGTTGACTTTGACCCGACCAAGTTTGACTTTTTGTCAAACTTAACCAAATACTTATGCAACCTTTCTAACATGATTATTTACTTGTAACTTGCATGAAACTTGACTAGTTGATTCACATGTTAATATAATCGAGTCGTAACGAGCCATACGACTAATTGAACATCTTTGACCGTTTGTGCTTACCGATATTGATATAACCTATATGTTTAGGTCAAGACTAGCTTTGTCTTTGCACGCGTTTACTTGTTGAAGTACTTTATTAACTCTCGCGCTCAAGGTGAGATCATAGTCCCACCTTTTCAACAACTTTTATACTTTTAAATCGTGGGCTGAGAAAACATATACTTTGTTACATCTTGTACTACTTACTTTTATGTTTTGAACACAAGTGTGAAAACAAACATTCCACGTGCGAGTTAGAACAAAAAAATGCCTCAATTCGATTATCATTAGTTACACTTGCAGGGTGTAAGCGAGAACTTATATTGTGTGGCCATACGGGTTTAACAAACCCTCATTCGGACGGTTCGCTACCGTTATGCGGATGAAATATATTTTTGTGTTTTAGTGTGGGTTCTAGCACTGTGTGATGGGGTAACGTTGGTTAAGTTTTGATAATTGAGTGCTCGCGTATAACAACACTTTTGGAATGCAAATGATTTGGATAATCTACGTTATGGAAATACAAAATCTTGTGGTTCAAAAACAACGTTTAATACTTACTAAACCTATGATTTCACCAACGTTTTCGTTGACAGATTCTTCTATGTTTTCTCAGGTTTTGAATGCTTAGTGATACATGCTTCCGCACTCTTTTGATACTTGCTTGGATGTCGAGTATACATGCATTTTGGAGCATCTTTTGAACTTATTTAAACTGTGTCGCATAGTTTTCATTTGTACTTATAACGTTGTAACTTAACTTGTGGTCAATTATCTTTGTAAACTTTGAAACAATCTTTACACTTGAATGGATGCGACATATTTTGGGTCAAACGTCTGTTTTAAAGACTTATGACCAGGTAATGGGACCTACGTAGTCGACGCCGTCACTTGACGATTTGTCGGGGTCGCTACACTACTACTCCTACTCAAATTCGTCAATTCCTGGGTCTCGCCGGATACTATCGTAAATTCATCAAGTATTTCTCTCTAATCGCTCGTCCTTTAACCGCGTTAACTCACAAGGAACGAAAATTTGTTTGGACATCCGAACAAGAAACCGCTTTCCAAATCTTGAAAACTAAACTAACCACCGCTCCTATCTTGTCACTTCCCGAAGGCAATGA
Source organism: Rutidosis leptorrhynchoides (assembly GCF_046630445.1). Taxonomy (NCBI): domain Eukaryota; kingdom Viridiplantae; phylum Streptophyta; class Magnoliopsida; order Asterales; family Asteraceae; genus Rutidosis; species Rutidosis leptorrhynchoides. Next base: position 177,060,098 of record NC_092333.1, read on the forward strand.
TGATTTTGTTGTATATTGTGATGCCTCGAAAAACGGTTATGGGTGTGTACTAATGCAAAGAAAGAACGTCATTGCTTATGCCTCTCGACAACTCAAGGTTCACGAACGAAACTACACGACACATGATCTTGAACTCGGTGCCGTCATCTTTGCACTTAAGCTATGGAGACATCATCTTCTTGGTACCAAGAGTACTATCTTTACCGATCACAAAAGTCTCCAACATATCTTTGATCAAAAGCAACTAAACATGAGACAACGAAGGTGGATTGAGACCTTGAACGATTACAATTGTGAACTTCGTTACCACCCCGGAAAGGCTAATGTAGTGGCCGATGCCTTAAGTCGAAAAGAAAGAGCGGTGCCTCTTCGTGTCCGAGCTTTGAATATCACCATCCACTCCAACCTTAATAGCCAAATTCGGGTAGCCCAAGATGAAGCTCTTAAGGACAACAACATCGCACGCAAACTATTAAACATTCTCGTCTCCCGATTCGAAGTTAAGGAGACCGGACTTCGATATTACGCCGGAAAAATTTGGGTGCCTAGATATGGCGATTTACGAAACCTCATCCTAGACGAAGCCCACAAATCACGATACTCGATTCATCCCGGCGCCAATAAGATGTACCATGACCTTAAGGAACAATATTGGTGGCCGAACATCAAAAAGGAAGTTGCTAGATACGTCGCCAAATGTTTGACTTGCGCTAAAGTCAAAGCCGAACACCAAAGACCGTCCGGGTTACTTCAACAACCCGAGATCCCACAATGGAAGTAGGAAAGGATCACGATGGATTTTATCACCAAACTACCGAAAACGTCGGGCGGTTATGATACTATTTGGGTCATTGTTGACCGCCTCACTAAATCCGCGCACTTTCTCGCCAAGAAAGAAACCGACAAAATGGAGAAACTTGCACGACTTTACATTAAAGAGATTTTAGCCCGACACGGTGTACCTATATCGATAATATCCGACCGAGATGGCCGCATATCATCCTCAAACCGATGGGCAAAGTGAACGTACGATACAAACCTTGGAGGACATGCTACGAGCTTGTGTTGTTGATTTCGGAAAAGCTTGGGACAAGCACTTACCTCTCGCCGAATTCTCTTACAACAATAGTTATCATGCGAGTATCCAGGCCGCACCTTTTGAAGCGTTATATGGCCGAAAATGTCGCTCTCCTCTTTGTTGGGCCGAAGTGGGTGACGTGCAAATTTCCGGGCCCGAACTCATTCACGAAACAACCGAGAAGATTCTTCAAATCCGAGATAAGCTTCGGACGGCCCGGAGTCGTCAAAAATGCTATACCGACAAAAGACGCAAAGACCTCGAATTTCAAGTCGGTGACCGCGTCATGTTAAAAGTCGCGCCTTGGAAAGGTGTCATCCGTTTTGGGAAACGTGGGAAACTAAATCCACGGTATGTTGGTCCTTTCGAAATCTTAGAGCGTGTTGGAACCGTTGCGTATCGTTTGGACCTTCCGCCTCAACTAAGCTCCGTCCATCCCACTTTTCATGTATCTAACTTGAAGAAATGTCTTGCCGAGCCCGATATCGTCGTCCCTCTCGAGGAACTTACTATTAATGACAAACTCCATTTTGTGGAGGAACCGGTTGAAATTGTGGACTACGTCGAGAAGGAATTGAAACAAAGCCGGATCCCGATTGTTAAGGTCCGTTGGAACGCCAAAAGGGGACCCGAGTTTACGTGGGAAAGAGAAGATCAAATGCGAAAGAAACACCCTCATCTATTCCCGGTTCCGGAAACGTCAGATTCCGAGGAAGAAACAACGACCACTACGCCTACCTAAATTTCGGGACGAAATTTCTTTTAAGGTGTAGGTAATGTAACATCCCGCCTTTTTCCGTCAACTTTTCCGTTTACCTATTTTAAACTCCGTTATATGTTTATAACATCTTCCGTTAATACGCGTTTTAAATTATCTTGTTTAGGTAATTTAACGCACCCGATTGGAAGTAGAGGGACTTGTTTTGCCAACATGCCAAAATGGTGACTAGCACTTGACTAGTCAACCATCTTCCACCTCTTTCCTCATTTTCTTTTTTTCTTTTCTTTCAACACTTTCATATTTTTCTCTAATTCATCAAAAAGCAATTCATCATCCATATTCAATCGATCAAGCTTCGGGCCAAACAAATTACATATTTGAACTCCTCGTGATCTCCTCTTCGATTCCATACCGGCTTCATCAAATTTGGGTAACTTTCTAAAATCACTAATTTTATGTGTTCTTGAGTTTTTGAGTTAAAAAGGTTGTTAATTAGTGTCTATGGCTCAAGTCTAGTATGATTATGTGTTTTGTATACTTGTTCTTGCTATTTTGGTGTAACTAGCTCATATTGAAAGAATGCTTGTTTAATCTTGAGTTTTAGGTGTACATATGTTGGTTGATGATGAAAGTTCATGTTTTAATTGTGTTCCTAACATCACTAGCTTCAAATTGGTATGTAGGTTGACATGGATTAGTTTCATAAGCAAGATTGTTGATTTTATGATTTTGGGCTAGGGTTTGATAAAAGTAAATTGAATATTTGATGCATTAAATGCTTAGCAATGTTAATTGTTAGTGTCTAGTTGTGTTGTATGCTTGATTATCTTCAAAACGGCGTATCACACATGTGCATTAATTTACCGAATCATAATATGGCATTTATGAACTTGGAGTAATAAATGATGAGCATTAATGGTGATTTTGATATAAGTTGTTTGGTTTTGATTGAGTAAATGCGTTTAGTTATTCTCCTTGTCAAATTACCTTTCTCATGATATATGATATGCGTTTTAAGTGTTTTCGGTGCATGAAATATGTTAAAATGAGTTTTGGTTCGTTACTTAAGTTATTTTCTGCAATCAGCAATTCCCCAGGTTATGCGCGCCGCGCGTGAACCTGCGCACCGCGCAAATCAGAAAAACCAAATAAATGGTTCCCTTGGTCGAGTTCTGACCTGGTATTGCACATGGGTGCGCGCCGCGCAACCCATTGCGCACCGCGCAAATGGCCCAGGCCAACTTTCTTGTCTTTAAACGCTCCCAAAATGTTTCCCGCTTAACCGTAACTCCGATTAACATGAAACTTGACTATTATGCTCGTATATGACTTCTCATCATGAGAAAATTGTCGGACACCCGACCCGACCCCGTTGACTTTGACTTTGACCAAGTTTGACTTTTAGTCAAACTTAACCAAACGATTATACAATCGTTCTAACATGCTTAACTACTTGTATCGTGCATGAAACTTGACAAATTGATTCACATGATATATTAATCGAGTCGTAACGAGCCATAGGACTAATTGAACATCTTTGACCCTTCGTGACTATCGTTATTGATACAACCTATTTGTTTAGGTCAAGACTAGCATTGTTCTTTGCACACGTTACTTGTCGAAGTACTTTTTGGTTCGTGCATACAAGGTGAGATCATAGTCCCACTTTTACTCTTTTTGAACTTACTTTTAGGATGAGAAAACATAAACGTTCTTTTAAACTACGTGAACACAAGTACAGGGAAAACAAACATTCTACATACGAGTTTGAACACAAATCCTCAATTCGATTATCATTAGTTACATCAGATGGTGTAAGCGAGAACTTATGTTATATGGCCATATGGGTTTGACAAACCCTCACTTCGGACGGTTCGCTACCGTCTACGGGTGAAATATATTTTCGGGAAACAGTGTATGTTCTAACACTATTATTACGGGGTTCAACGGACGGAATGTTAAGCTTTGATAATTGAGTGCTCGTGAATATTAACTTTTAGAATGTACTATGACTTTATCGATGTTGCAAATCTTGTGGTTCAACTTACTTTTACTCACTTACTTATTTAAACCTATGATTTCACCAACGTTTTCGTTGACAGATTCTCTATGTTTTTCTCAGGTCCTTGAACTTAGGTGATATATGCTTCCGCTCATACTTTTTGATACTTGCATTGGATGTCGAGTATACTTGCATACGTGGAGCGTCTTTTTGACTACTTTTAATTGTGTCCCACGTGTTTCATACAAACTTTAAACATTGTTATGTACTTTTTATGGAAACTACTTTTGTAAACTTTGAAACACCCTTATTTATGAAATGAATGCGACATACTTTTCGGTCAAACTTTGTTATAAAGACTTACGACCATGTAATGGGACCATACGTAGATGACGCCGTCATTTGACGATTTTTCGGGGTCGCTACATCACTATTCCGTTATACGAAATCCAAATCAACGAAAAACTTCAATTCATCGAAGAACCCGTCGAAATAATGGATCGTGAGGTTAAAAGACTTAAGCAAAACAAGATACCAATTGTTAAGGTTCAATGGAATGCTCGTAGAGGACCCGAGTTCACCTGGGAACGAGAAGATCAGATAAAGAAGAAATACCCGCACTTATTTTCAGAAGATACGTCAACACCTCCAACTGCTTAAAATTTCGGGATGAAATTTATTTAACTGGTAGGTACTGTAGTGACCCGAACTTTTCCATGTTTATTTATATTAAATGAAATTGATATTTACATGATTAAGTGTTTCCAACATGTTAAGCAATCAAACTTGTTAAGACTTGATTAATTGAAATAGGTTTCATATAGACAATTGACCACCCAAGTTGACCGGCTCTTCACGAACGTTAAAACTTGTAAAAACTATATGATGATATATATATATATATATATATATATATATATATATATATATATATATATATATATATATATATATATATATATATATATATATATATATATATATATATATATATATATATATATATATATATATAGTTACCATGTTATTATGATAAGTATGTATCTCATTGGGTATTTTAACAATGAGTTATATACATAAAAATGAGACTATTGAATTAAGAAACTCGAAAACGATATATATAACGATTATCGTTATAACAATGTCTTACTAATTACATATGAATCATATTAAGATATTGATACACTATATATAAACATGATAAATGATAAGTAAACATATCATTAAGTGTATTAACAATGAACTACATATGTAAAAACAAGACTACTAACTTAAGGATTTCGAAACGAGACATATATGTAACGATTATCGTTGTAACGACATTTAAATGTATATATATCATATTAAGATATATTAATACATCATAATATCATGATAATGTAATAATTTAACATCTCATTAGATATAATAAACAATGAGTTAACAACATTTAACAAGATTGTTAACTTACAGGTTTCAAAACAACATTTACATGTAATGACTAACGATGACTTAACGACTCAGTTAAAATGTATATATGATAATGCTAAAAAAGAACATATATTTCATAGAATTATCCGTCAAGAAAGAAAAGCTTTTAGTTGCAATTGTTCTATTTACAAGTAATATTCGTTTAAATAATAAAAGGTGAAGACAAAAGACATATTCGACGAATTAAAGACGCAAACGACCAAAAAGCTCAAAAGTACAAAGTACAATCCAAGAGGTTCAATTTATTTATGAGAAACGTCTCAAAATTACAAAAGTAACAGCCACGAAACGCAAAGTACAAGATATTAAATAGTACGCAAGGACGTTCAAAAATCCAGGACCGGGACATGAACCAACTCTCAACGCGCGACGCAACGGAGCGAAAATTACAAGTCAACGGAGTACAAGAATATAATATAATATATATATAATTATATATATTATATTATATATATATATATATAATAATCAAAGCCGCCCACGTTTTTGGTACAATATGAGCTGTCACAGAAGGCCATGCGATCGCATGGCCACAAAGCCTATATCCCATGCGATCGCATGGTGGCTAAAGTCAGGTCACATCTATAAATTCCGCATTTTTCGGACGTTTTGTATACTCCTTTTTCATCAATCTCTCTCTCAATATATATAATTATATTATAATTTTAATTTTAATTTAAGATTAATAATAATAAGGGTATGTTAGCGAATGTTGTAAGTGTGTAAGTCGAAATTCTGTCCGTGTAACGCTACGCTATTATTAATCATTGTAAGTTATGTTCAACCTTTTTAAATTAATGTCTCGTAGCTAAGTTATTATTATGCTTATTTAAGCCGAAGTAATCGTGATGTTGGGCTAAATATTAAAGACGGGGTTATTGGGCTTTGTACCATAATTGGGGTTTGGACAAAAGAACGACACTTGAGTAAATTAGACTATGGGCTATTAATCGGCTTTATATTTATTTAATTGAATGATAGTTCGTTAATTTAATATAAAGATTTACAATTGGACGTACCTATAAATAACCATATACACTAGATCGGACACGATGGGCGGGATATTTATAAGTACTAATAATCGTTCATTTAACCGGACACGGGAATGGATTAATAGTCAATGGAATTATTAAAACAGGGGTGAATTATATACAAGGAAAATTGGTGTAATTATAGTTTAAGTCCCCAATTAGTTGGAATATTTGACTTCGGATATAAGGATAATTTGACGAGGACACTCGCACTTTATATTTATGACTGATGGACTGTTATGAACAAAAACCAGATAGACATATTGAATAATCCAGGACAAAGGACAATTAACCCATGGTAATAAACTAAAATCAATACGTCGAACATCATGATTACGGAAGTTTAAATAAGCATCATTCCTTTTTTTTATATTTCATCGCACTTTTAGTTACTGTCATTTTATTTAATTGCACTTTTAATTATCGTACTTTTTAATTATCGCAATTTTATTTATTGTCATTTTATTTATCGCATTTTAATTTATCGCACTTTAATTATTGTCATTTACTTTACGCTTTAAATTATGTTATTTTTATTTTTAATATTTTACATTAGGTTTTAACTGCGACTAAAGTTTTAAAATCGACAAACCGGTCATTAAACGGTAAAAACCCCCTTTTATAATAATAATATTACTTATATATATATTTATATTTTTACAAATATAGTTTTAAAAATATAGCATTAAACTTGGGTAGATCCCTGTGGAACGAACTGGACTTACTAAAAACTACACTACTGTACGATTAGGTACACTGCCTATAAGTGTTGTAGAAAGGTTTAGGTATATCCACTCTATAAATAAATAAATAACTTGTGTAAAATTGTATCGTATTTAATAGTATTTCGCAATTAAAATATAACTATTTCGTATACACCTCTACGCACATCAATATTGTAACACCGGCCATTTTTTTTTTTTTTTAAACACAGCGGAAGACTTTATTAATAAACACAACATAAGGCACGTCATTACCTTTATCCGAGTAATTAAGTTTAAGTTTACACAACGGTGTTACGTTATTACAAAACATGATTTATACAAAAGTCCACATCAGAGTTGGGTTGTCAAACATGTCTCCTGTAACAACACCCATCCCGACTAGCAGTACCTAAACCTGCAAGGGGAGAATATGTGGGGGATTAGCGCACCGCTAAGTGAATGGAATCTATCTAACAGATACAGCTTAAGTCACACACAAGCTATATACTAACAACAACACATGCTAACTACCAACTAGCATACAATAAGGCAATACGAGGATCGGCGGCTTGTACGAGCACACGACTCCCAGCTGATCGGGCCTGAGTCTACCGATAGTTCCTGCTACTCAATCACAGTATAGATATCCAGATGCAGGGGGTGCATCGTTCACACTATACTCACAATCAGTAGCCTATGGACCCAACCTCACCTAAGCACGGTTGACCTCATACGAACTCTGACCTCTCCTAAGCACGGTCTAGAGTCCCCAGTCTCCCTAAGCACGACTGGTGCCATTCACACAGTGTACACATAATTCACAAACAGCAATAGGCATACAATATAATCTAACATGGCAACTTTATACTATGCATGGTAAAAGAGTATAACACAGTAGCATGATATGCTACTTAAACTCTATCCGGAGATAGTCCCACTCACCGATTACCAGCTACAGCTCAGTTATCTTACTTCTGAGCTTCTTCCTTGTTCTTATCACCTGAGAACAACACAACGAAGTCAATATACATATCTCAATCAATAGTATAATCAAATCATACTATAAACTAGGTCATAACACCATATATTCATAATTTTATGAGTCTACATCATGACTCCATTCAATAATGGCATACAGGTGCGTGCAAAACACGACATACACACTAAAACTCCTTTTTTGACCCAAAAACAGTTTAATCTATGTTCTTAAAAGTTCACCATTGAAAAGTATTCTTTATTACGATTCTAACGATAGTTTATTCATCAAAAACGGAGTTACGTTTTGAAAGTTACGCCCGTTTCAATTTCATAAAAGTACTGTAGCAAATAGTGACACTGTAGCAAATAGTGACACTGTAGTAACTCGGTACTGTAGCAACTCGAGTACTGTAGCAACTCGGGTACTGTAGCAACTCGGTATTGTAGCAAATAGCGACACTGTAGCGAATAGTGACACTGTAGCAAATAGTGACACTGTAGCAACTCGGTACTGTAGCAACTCGGGTACTGTAGCAACTCGGGTACTGTAGCAAACTGGGTTTCGAACCAATTTCGCTGATTTTGATGATTTTTTGCCCAAAACTCAATTTTTAAGCGATTTTGAACAAATTTTAAGCATAAGGAAGCTACTAAACATATATACAACCTATTTCTAACATCTATTAAGCATATCTAACATATTTCATGAAGATTCAAGCTCAAAAACCACACTTTTATTCAAGAACACAAAAAATCCATTTATTCAAGAATCAAAGCAAGGATTCAAGTAAACAAACCTGAGATGATGCTCACAATGATGCTAGAAATCAGTTTCTAAAGTCTCTTAATCCAATTTCAAGTTTAGATCAATTAAAGTTTCAAGAGGAGAAAGAGTTAGGTACGGGAGGTTTTTAGAAGATTCAAGAAAAATGAGATAAATGATTGATTTCTTGCTTTTATATATAGGTTAAATACAATACCCCATCACACACGGGTATTTACCAGTTATCTGATATCCTTTCGTATCTCCTTAGGCGGTCCTAACGGAGTCCAAATTAAATAAACCAACCTGTTCTGGGACCCTTGTCACAAACTGGTCTTTACCCCATATTCAATTAATAATAAACATATTATTAAAATAAAAGCATAATTTAAACACAATTATGAACCTAAGGGCAATTAAGTAATCTTACTTCTAACCCCGGTTTCAGTCTGTTACAAATCCACCCCCCTTAAAGAGATTCCGTCCTCGGAATCTGGTCTTGCTCAAACAGATGAGGGTAACGGGTCTTCATCAACTCTTCTGTCTCCCACGTCAAGTTAGACCCTAAGCTGTGTTTCCATTCTACTAAAACCATCGGGATCCTTTTCTTTCTTAACTCAGTAACCTTTCTGTCGACCACTCGAATAGGTTCCTCAACCAACTTGCTACTCAAATCAACTTTCAAATCTACCAGCGGTACGATTTGTGTCTCGTCATCGACTTTACACTTACGCAAATAACACACATTGAATGTATTATGAATACCGGCTAATTCTGGCGGAAGATCTAACACCACAGTCTGATCATTCAACACTTCACTGATCGGAAACGGACCAATAAATCTCGGTGCTAACTTACCACGTTTACCGAATCTGATAACCCCTTTCCACGGTGAAACTTTCAGATACACTCGTTCACCCACATTAAAGGTTACCGGACGTCTACGCGGATCAGCATACATTTTCTGCCTATCTCTAGCGGCTTTCAACTTTTCTCTCGCAATTGCAACTTTTTCGGCTGTCATTTGAACAATTTCGGGACCTGCAAACTGTTTCTCCCCGGCTTCTAACCAACAATTCGGAGTTCTGCAACGACGACCGTATAACATTTCATAGGGCGGCATCCCTATACTCGAATGATATGAATTATTATACGCGAATTCGACCAACGGCAAATGTGTATCCCACGAACCACCGTATTCTAACACACAAGCCCTTAACATATCCTCCAAAGTCTGTATCGTTCTTTCACTCTGTCCGTCTGTCTGAGGATGATAAGCTGTACTTAAATTCACACGTGTACCCAGATTCTGTTGAAGACTATTCCAAAATTTTGACACAAATCTGGAATCTCTATCTGAAACGATCGATAACGGCACACCATGACGACTAACTATTTCTTTCACATACAAATCGGCCAACTCACTTAACGAAGCTGTTTCACGAGTAGCAAGAAAATGAGCACTTTTAGTTAGACGATCCACTATTACCCAAATCATATCATGTCTTTTCTGAGTTCGAGGTAATTTGGTCACAAAATCCATCGTTATATGTTCCCATTTCCACTCTGGAATCTGTAACTGACGTAACGAACCATAAGGTTTCTGATGTTCTGCCTTCACTTGAGCACATATATGACACTTTTCGACATAACGGGCGATATCTGATTTCATTGTTGGCCACCAATACATTGTTTTCAAATCATGATACATCTTATTACTACCCGGATGTACTGTTAATCTGGATTTGTGAGCTTCCGTCATGATTAAATCCCTCAAATCTCCAAGCTTAGGCACCCAAACACGATTGTTTAAGGTCTTTAGTCCACGTGAGTCATCAATTAAGTCCACTTTTCGTTTGGTCATTTGTTCAGATTTAATATGTTCGTCCTCTAAAGCACAGGCCTGAATGGTTTTTAAGCTGTTAATCAAATCTGAAGTTATATTCAAACGAAGAAATTTCACATTTTCACTTGACTTTTTACGACTTAGCGCATCTGCAACCACATTTGCCTTACCCGGATGGTATTTAATTTCACAATCATAATCTTTGATCAACTCTTGCCATCGTCTCTGACGCATATTCAATTCTTTCTGTGAGAAGATATACTGCAAACTCTTGTGATCTGTACATATAACACAATGGGTTCCATACAAATAGTGTCTCCACAGTTTCAAAGCAAACACTACCGCAGCCATTTCAAGATCATGCACTGGATAATTCTTCTCATGAACTTTCAACTGTCGTGAGGCATAAGCGATTACTTTATCTCTTTGCATTAATACACAACCCAATCCAGCGTATGACGCATCACAGTATACTACGAAGTCGTCTGAACCTTCTGGTAAAGCTAACACTGGTGCCTGACACAGTAGCTGTTTCAAAGTCTGAAAAGCCTTTTCCTGTTCATCAGTCCATCGAAAGGCTACATCTTTACGAGTCAACTTAGTCAACGGACCTGCTATTTTCGAGAAATCTTTGATAAATCTGCGATAATAACCAGCTAAACCCAGAAAACTCTTAATCTCAGTCGGAGTCTTCGGAGAATTCCAATTCATTACCGCTTCTATCTTTGTCGGATCAACTTTTATACCCTCGGCACAAATCACATGACCTAAAAACTGCACTTCACGTAACCAAAATTCACACTTTGAAAATTTTGCAAATAGTTGTTCACGTTTCAACAAGTTCAAAACCTGTCTCAGATGTTCAGCATGTTCACTTTCGGTCTTTGAATACACTAGTATATCGTCTATAAACACAATCACAAACTTATCTAAGAACGGACGACACACTCTATTCATTAGATCCATGAAGATTGCTGGCGCATTCGTCAACCCAAACGGCATGACAAGAAATTCATAATGACCATACCTTGTTCTGAACGCTGTTTTCGGTATATCTGATTCAGCAACACGAACCTGATGATATCCGGATCGTAAGTCTATCTTAGAAAAGAATGAAGCACCCTGTAACTGATCGAACAAATCGTCTATTCGAGGTAACGGATACTTATTCTTCACTGTTCTTTTGTTCAATTCACGATAATCAATACACATACGCATTGACCCATCTTTCTTTTTAACAAACAATACCGGAGCACCCCACGGTGAAGAACTCGGTCGGATAAACCCACGATCTAATAGTTCTTGAATCTGTGACATCATTTCACGGACTTCAGATGGCGCTAATCGGTATGGAGCTTTTGCAACTGGAGTTGTTCCAGGAACCAACTCAATCTTATATTCGACTTCCCTTACCGGCGGCAGACCTGGTAACTCATCTGGGAACACTTCGGGAAATTCTGATACTATCGGAATATCGGCCACTGTTTTCTTTTCTTTCTTCGCATCAATCACATATGCAAGAAATGATTCACAACCCTTTGCCATCGACTTTTTCGCTTTCATCATGGTTATCAACGGAAAATTATACCCTCCCCTCTCCCCTCGGGCCACAACACGGGTTCCATCGGTCGAACGAAAGGTAATCATTTTCCTATCACACTTAATATTAGCCCTAAGCGAGCTCAACCAATCCATTCCTAGTACTACATCAAAACTATGAATAGGTGACACTAAACAAGTCACCGGGAAAGACTTCCCTTCGATTTCTATACAAACCCCAGACACATATGTTGTGATGGGTATGATCTTACCATCGGCTACTTCTACACTAACCGGCTTGGGTAACACAGTAACTGGTAATTTCAACTTAGCACAGAAATCTAGGGACATAAAACACCTATTGGCACCACAATCAAACAATACACGAGCAGGTATTGAGTTGATTAGAAACATACCGGTTATCACTTCGTCGGCTGTCACATCATTCTCAACCGACATCTGAAAAGCTCTAGCCTCTGCTGTTGGAGGGTTCTTCCTCTTCTGCCCACTTGAGGCAGTTGAACCTACGACTGATGCCGAACGCGCCCCTGACCCTGCCCCGGAACTACCACTCTTCGACGGACAACTAACTGCACGATGCCCTGGTTTGTGACAAGTCCAACACACACTATTCGGATACGGACATGCTGAAGACTCATGTCCAACAACACCACAATTTAAGCATCTTCTTGTAGCCTCAGAACATTGACCACTGTGAGAAGATCGACACGTGTGACACCAATTCCTATTACCTGCTCCAGATACAAAACTACTCTGACCACTTTTACCCTTCAATTTAAACCCACTAGACTTCTTGGGTTTAGATCCTGATTGACCAGATACTTGCCCACCTCGTTGTAGCACATTACAAAACATTCTGTTTCTGGCGGCCTGAACATCACTTTCTACCATCTTAGCCATCACAACAGCTTGAGACAATGATGTAGCTGTTCTAACAAAAGTTCGGTACTCTGGCAAAATGATATTAACAAAATGCTGGATACGAGATGCTTCGTCTGGCACCCATTGTTGTACAAACCTCAGTTTATCCATATACTTCTCTACCACCTCATCGATCGTCATATGAGGTGTCATCTTCATTTCAAGAAACTCAGTCTTGATTCGATTCATATCAAACGGATTACAATACTGTTCACACACCTTTCCATAAAACTGCTCCCACGTGATCATACTCACTTGCTCCTTTGGTATACTGGAAATCACAGAATCCCACCAAATCATAGCCCTACCTTTCAACATTCGACTAGCATATGTTACTTTCAGCTCAGGTTCACACTGACACGCTTCAAATACCCTTTCAATTTCTCGCAACCAATTGAGAGTTACTGTTGGATCAGTACTTCCAGAAAACTCAGAGGGTTTGCAATCACGGAAGTTCTTATAAGTACATCTTTTGGGTGGTTGCAAGTAAGGTTGATGGAACATTTGCATTTGGTATGGATTCATCATCATGGGATTTTGGTAAGTAAAGGTGTTTTGTGGTGGCGTATAATATTGGTTAGGTATTTGATTCTGAAGCTGGTTCTGGGGCACATTAGGTATCGTTTGGGATTGCACAGTTGGAAATCCAGGTGGTGTATCATCATTTCCAGAATGTCTCGCCAATTCAAGCTCATTAATTTTGTCTTCAGCCTCCTTTAGTTTGCTCTCTAACTGAAGAATGTAACTATTCTGATCATCATCAGACTCAATACCCTCTTCTGGTGCTCTGAATGTTCCGGGGTTGGATGGGCCAGTTGCGTTTCTATCAGCCATACCTGTGCTACAAAACAGCTCACACAAAAGCTTAGTGGATAACAGTTAGTTCAATCACAACTAACACACGTATATCCTATTTTCACTTAGCCCCCCACTCCCACAGACATGTTTGACTTGCCTCAGGGTTTGGGAACAAAATACGCGCACGTATTTGCTGCCAAACCTGGCTCTGATACCAACTTGTAACACCGGCCATTTTTTTTTTTTTTAAACACAGCGGAAGACTTTATTAATAAACACAACATAAGGCACGTCATTACCTTTATCCGAGTAATTAAGTTTAAGTTTACACAACGGTGTTACGTTATTACAAAACATGATTTATACAAAAGTCCACATCAGAGTTGGGTTGTCAAACATGTCTCCTGTAACAACACCCATCCCGACTAGCAGTACCTAAACCTGCAAGGGGAGAATATGTGGGGGATTAGCGCACCGCTAAGTGAATGGAATCTATCTAACAGATACAGCTTAAGTCACACACAAGCTATATACTAACAACAACACATGCTAACTACCAACTAGCATACAATAAGGCAATACGAGGATCGGCGGCTTGTACGAGCACACGACTCCCAGCTGATCGGGCCTGAGTCTACCGATAGTTCCTGCTACTCAATCACAGTATAGATATCCAGATGCAGGGGGTGCATCGTTCACACTATACTCACAATCAGTAGCCTATGGACCCAACCTCACCTAAGCACGGTTGACCTCATACGAACTCTGACCTCTCCTAAGCACGGTCTAGAGTCCCCAGTCTCCCTAAGCACGACTGGTGCCATTCACACAGTGTACACATAATTCACAAACAGCAATAGGCATACAATATAATCTAACATGGCAACTTTATACTATGCATGGTAAAAGAGTATAACACAGTAGCATGATATGCTACTTAAACTCTATCCGGAGATAGTCCCACTCACCGATTACCAGCTACAGCTCAGTTATCTTACTTCTGAGCTTCTTCCTTGTTCTTATCACCTGAGAACAACACAACGAAGTCAATATACATATCTCAATCAATAGTATAATCAAATCATACTATAAACTAGGTCATAACACCATATATTCATAATTTTATGAGTCTACATCATGACTCCATTCAATAATGGCATACAGGTGCGTGCAAAACACGACATACACACTAAAACTCCTTTTTTGACCCAAAAACAGTTTAATCTATGTTCTTAAAAGTTCACCATTGAAAAGTATTCTTTATTACGATTCTAACGATAGTTTATTCATCAAAAACGGAGTTACGTTTTGAAAGTTACGCCCGTTTCAATTTCATAAAAGTACTGTAGCAAATAGTGACACTGTAGCAAATAGTGACACTGTAGTAACTCGGTACTGTAGCAACTCGAGTACTGTAGCAACTCGGGTACTGTAGCAACTCGGTATTGTAGCAAATAGTGACACTGTAGCGAATAGTGACACTGTAGCAAATAGTGACACTGTAGCAACTCGGTACTGTAGCAACTCGGGTACTGTAGCAACTCGGGTACTGTAGCAAACTGGGTTTCGAACCAATTTCGCTGATTTTGATGATTTTTTGCCCAAAACTCAATTTTTAAGCGATTTTGAACAAATTTTAAGCATAAGGAAGCTACTAAACATATATACAACCTATTTCTAACATCTATTAAGCATATCTAACATATTTCATGAAGATTCAAGCTCAAAAACCACACTTTTATTCAAGAACACAAAAAATCCATTTATTCAAGAATCAAAGCAAGGATTCAAGTAAACAAACCTGAGATGATGCTCACAATGATGCTAGAAATCAGTTTCTAAAGTCTCTTAATCCAATTTCAAGTTTAGATCAATTAAAGTTTCAAGAGGAGAAAGAGTTAGGTACGGGAGGTTTTTAGAAGATTCAAGAAAAATGAGATAAATGATTGATTTCTTGCTTTTATATATAGGTTAAATACAATACCCCATCACACACGGGTATTTACCAGTTATCTGATATCCTTTCGTATCTCCTTAGGCGGTCCTAACGGAGTCCAAATTAAATAAACCAACCTGTTTTGGGACCCTTGTCACAAACTGGTCTTTACCCCATATTCAATTAATAATAAACATATTATTAAAATAAAAGCATAATTTAAACACAATTATGAACCTAAGGGCAATTAAGTAATCTTACTTCTAACCCCGGTTTCAGTCTGTTACAAATATACATGTAGTGTTTTAATATGTATTCATACACTTTTGAAAGACTTCAAGACACTTATCAAAGTACTTCTACTTAACAAAAATGCTTACAATTACATACTCGTTCATTTTCATCAACAATTTTTCTTTCTTATTTCTCGCCGCTCTAGTTTTTAGGACATAGAATTTTCTATTTCTTCTCTAAAATTTCTTTAAATTTCGACGAAAAATTATTTTAAGTGGTTAAATTGATAGACATCCAAAATTTTCTGGTTCGTAGTAATAGGTGAATTTGTTAGTGGCGAGTTATGGGCTTCCGATTTAAAGGGTCCTGGCTACCTGCTGCATCTATTGGCTATTCGAAACGTGGGCAAAATCAGAAAAGTCTATTAATTTGATAACTTATATAATTTTTATCTTTTATAACTAATAGGATATTCAGTGAATGCACCGAGCAAAACGTTCACCACCTTTTATACGTTCACCACCTGTAACTCGATCAAGACATCTAGCCAATATTGTCGCCGTTGATTTTTCTTTAGAATCGTCATCCAGTCGACCAAGTACTCCAATTCAAATTTTCGATAATCCATTTTTTGAACCCGACCTCACAATTGAGAATCCGGAGGATATTCAGGGACAATTCGGAGATCCTGAACCATTAATCTTTCCTCCGGAACCACAAATCACTCATCCAGAGACGGTCGAGGAACAAACCATTAAATCAGAATCCTCTAGTGATTCAGATTTAACAAATTCAATCATGGAGAATCTGGAACCTCTAAGTATGGAAGACCGAATGAGAGCTAAACGCACTGGCCAAGGTCATGCAATTACTCAACCAGACATTAATGCGCCAGATTATGAAACCAAAGGAAAAATCCTACACATGGTAACTAATCAATGCCAATTTAGTGGTGCGCTTAAGGAAGATCCAAACGAACATCTTCTAACTTTTAATAGCATATGTACTCTATTTAAAATCCTAGAAGTGGAGGATGAACAGATATATCTCAGGTTATTTCCCTGGACTTTAAAGGGAGAAGCCAAAGATGGGATGTCTTAGTTGAAAAATTTGTTAAACAATTCTTTCCGGCATCTAAAGCCGTGAGACTTCAAGGAGAAATTGTTACATTCACGCAAAAGCCAAATGAAACTGTATATGAGGCGTTGACAAGATTTGGAAAGTTGTTGAGAGGATGTCCGCAACATGGTTTAGACACTTATCAAATAGTACAAATATTCTACCAAGGATGCGACATCACTACACGAAAAGACATCGACATAGCAGCTGGTGGTTCCATTATGAAGAAAACCGCAACTGAAGCTTACAAAATTATTGATAACACTGCTTCCCACTCACATGAGTGGCACCAAGAAAAAGATATCGTTAGATCATCTAAAGCGGCTAGAGCCGATTCTAGCCATGACTTTGATTCCATTTTCACAAAAATAGATACTGTCGAGAGATGAATGGAAAAGATGACTAAAGATATTCACTCAATACGAATTAGTTGTGAGCAGTGTGGAGGACCACATCTGACAAAAGATTGTCTCAGTATTGAACAAACAATGGAACAAAGAGAGAATGTTTCATACATTAACCAAAGGCCTGGAAATAATTATTAGAATAATTATCAACCGCCAAGACCAATCTACAATCAAAACCAGAATTATAACCGAAATGTTCCACATAACAACCAACAAGGTCCTAGCAATCAACAAGTATCTAACAATACTTACAATCAGCAAAGACCTATTTTTTAAAATAAACTACCACAAACCGATGATAAAAAGCCAAATTTAGAAGACATGATGTCAAAGCTAGTTGAATCTCAAACGCAGTTTTTCACATCTCAGAAAGAAACCAATGAACAAAATGCTCAAGCATTTAGAAATCAACAAGCTTCTATTCAAAATTTGGAACAAGAAGTAAGTAACCTAGCAAAGTTAATAGGTGAAAGAAAACCAGGGAGTCTACCTAGCGATACAAATGCTAACCCCTGAAATGAAACAGCTAAAGCAATTACCACAAGAAGTGGTATTACACTTAAACCACCTGAAATACCTGTAATTTCTGATGACGCTATTCCTACTCCACAAGAACCACAACCTGATCAAGATAAGGAAACAGAACCGGTAGTTGAAAAAGTTAATGAAGATAATACAGTTAAGGCTAAACCTTATGTTAAACCATACCAATCACCACTTCCTTACCCGAGTAAAATGAGATAAGAAAGACTTGAAGCCGAGCAATCTAAATTCTTGGATATGTTTAAACAAATAAATGTTAATCTTCCTTTCATTGATGTGATATCAGGAATGCCAAGATATGCTAAATTCTTGAAAGATCTAATCATAAATAGAAAGAAAATGGAAGAACTATCGGCTGTTACTATGAATGCTAATTGTTTTGCAGTACTGTTGAATAAGATACCAGAAAAATTATCAGATCCAGGAAGTTTCACAATTCCATGTTTTCTGGGTAGTCTTAGTTCAATAGAAGCATTGGCAGACTTAGGTGCTAGTATAAATTTAATACCGTATTCACTATACGCTAAACTAGACCTTGGAGAATTGTAACCAACACGAATAAGCATACAACATGCTAGTTAAAGTTGGTACTTTAATATTTCCAGTAGGTTTTGTTATTCTGGACATGGAAGAAGATTCTAGAGTTCCTCTCATATTAGGAAGACCATTCTTAAACACGGCTAAAGCAATAATAGACGTGTTCGGTAAGAAACTGACCCTAAGTATAGAGGACGAGAGTGTTACCTTTTCTGTTGATAGAGCCATGCAACAACCGCAATCTGCAGATGATACATGTTATTATATTCAAACTATAGATTCACCTGCAGAATTGTTAGAAGAATTTCTAGAATTACAAATAACAGGAGAATGTTCTTTAGGAGAAGGAACTAAACCAATTGATGAAGCTGAAATGTTAGCTACACTTATGGCTAATGAATATGAACCAACAATAGAAGAAATTCAAATGCTAAAAGAGGAAGACAGATATCGATACAAATCATCGATAGAAGAACCACCGACATTAGAGTTAAAGCCACTTCCAAACCATTTGGAATATGCTTATTTACATGGTGAATCTGAATTACCTGTAATAATATTGTCTTCTCTTACTGAAAATAAAAAATCTCGACTTATTTCTGTGCTAAAAGCTCATAAACCAGATTGCATGGAAGATTCATGATATTAAAGGCATAAGTCCTTCGTATTGCACACATAAAATCCTTATGGAAGAAGGTCATAAAACGTATGTGCAACGCCAACGAAGACTAAATCCTGATATGCAAGATGTTGTTAAGAAAGAAATTATTAAATTGCTCGATGCAGGTTTAATTTATCCAATCTCTGATAGTCCATGGGTAAGCCCAGTTCAATGCGTACCTAAGAAGGGTGGCATGACTGTCATCACAAATGAAAAAAAATGAGCTTATTCCTACTAGGACTCTAACAGGATGGCGTGTTTGTATTGATTATAGAAAATTAAATGACGCCACCAGAAAAGATCACTTTCCCTTACCTTTCATTGATCAAATGTTGGAAAGATTAGCTGGGAATAGTTACTATTGTTTTCTTGACGGTTTCTTCGGATATTTTCAAATTCCAATAGCACCCGAAGACCAAGAGAAAACCACGTTAACGTGCCCTTATGGTACTTTTGCTTACAAACGCATGCCATTTGGACTTTGCAACGCCCCTGCAACCTTCCAAAATTGTCACTCATATGAATAAACTCCTAGAAAAGGATGCTCCATTCATCTTTTCAGATGAATGCATCAAATCTTTTAATATTCTTAAAGAAAAACTCACTAATGCGCCGATCATGATAACTCCAAATTGGAATCTACCATTTGAACTTATGTGCGATGCAAGTGATTTTGCAATGGGAGCCGTTTTAGGACAAAGGATTGAAAAATGATTTCAACCTATTTATTATGCTAGTAAAACATTACAAGGAGCACAAAAAAATTACACAACTACTGAAAAAGAACTCCTTGCTATTGTCTTTGCTTTTGACAAATTTCGTTCATATCTCGTTCTAGTAAAAACGGTGGTCTATACCGACCATTCTGCTCTTAGATACCTATTTTCAAAACAAGATGCTAAACCACGATTAATCCGTTGGATCTTATTTTTACAAGAGTTCGATATTGAGATCCCAGATAAAAAGGGAGCAGAAAATCTCGCCGCTGATCATCTTTCTCGTCTTGAAAATCTCGAATTAGAAGTTCTAAATGAATCGGCCATTCAAGATAACTTTCCTGATGAATATCTTTTGAAGATCAATTATAATGAAATTCCATGGTTTGCAGACTATGCAAACTACTTAGTATGTGGATTCCTTGAAAAAGGGTTGTCGTACCAAAAATGAAAGAAATTCTTTAGTGATATAAAACACTATTTCTGGGAAGATCCACATTTGTTTAAAAGTTGTCCTGATTGAATAATACGTCGATGTGTATTCGGGGATGAAGCCAGTCAAATCTTAAACCATTGTCACACAGGACCAACAGGAGGGCATTATGGGCCTCAACTCACAGTAAGAAAAGTCTATGAAGCTGGATTCTATTGGCCTACAATTTTCAAAGACGCACACCTTCTTTGCAAATCCTGTGATGCATGTCAAAGGGTCGGAAAAATAAGTCAACGTGATGAAATGCCACAAAAT
The DNA here is from genome assembly GCF_046630445.1 of Rutidosis leptorrhynchoides. NCBI lineage: Eukaryota > Viridiplantae > Streptophyta > Magnoliopsida > Asterales > Asteraceae > Rutidosis > Rutidosis leptorrhynchoides. The sequence continues at coordinate 177,080,871 of NC_092333.1, forward strand.
GTCATTCAAGTATGTGAAGTATTTGACATTTGGGGTATTGACTTTATGGGTCCATTTCCAAAATCTCATAATAATCTCTATATTCTCGTTGCCATTGATTATGTATCTAAATAGGCGGAAGCACAAGCTCTCCCGACTAACGATGCACGAGTTGTAGTCAACTTCTTAAAACATCTTTTTGCAAGGTTCGGAACACCGAAAGCTTTAATAAGTGATCGGGGTACTCATTTTTGTAACAATCAACTTGAGAAAGTTCTTAAAAGATATGGAGTAACTCATAAAATCTCTACTGCTTATCATCCACAAACAAGTGGACAAGTTGAAAATACCAACCGAGCATTAAATTGTATTCTAGAGAAAACTATAGGATCAAATCCAAAGGAATGGTCCATGAAATTGGAGGATGCACTCTGGGCTTTTAGAACAGCCTACAAAACTCCAATTGGTACCACACCTTTTAAACTCGTTTACGGAAAAGCATGTCACCTTCCAGTAGAAATTGAACACAAAGCATTTTGGGCTTTGAAGACATGTAATCTTGATTTACATGAAGCCGGACATTTACGGTTAAGTTAGCTAAATGAATTAGAAGAATTAAGACATGAAGCATATGAAAATTCGTTAATCTATAAAGAAAGAACGAAGAAATGGCATGATAAAAGAATCAGAAGTTCAAAAGAATTTAAAGAAGGAGACAGAGTTCTTCTTTTCAATTCACGATTCAAGCTATTTCCTGGAAAATTGAAATCAAGATGGTCTGGACCATTCATAGTCAAAAGAGTTTTCCCATACGGAACAGTAGAATTAATAAATTCAAATGGGATTGAATTTAAAGTTAATGGTCACAGAGTTAAACATTACATAGATAGTCCAATGGAAGTTGAAGATGAATTTAATCACAATTTCGACACCACAGCTAACTAAGTGTGGGAAGGTTCGAATCTTTTTAGGGTAATATGTATTTCTGTTAGAGTTAGATATTCTGTTTTCGTGTAGTTCTCAAGAATGGAATCCGAATGGACTTTCCCTAGCAGACCCTAAAGAACTAGTCTTCTCCCCCCATTCTGAAATTTTTTTTTTTTTAGGTTTTACGAGATGAAGAATTCCTTTGATCTGAACCATGGTCTAATGCTACATGCTATGATTACTAAACGTAATAATGACACCCTTCCGAGTGAATTGGTATCATTCATAAGAGGCAAAATGGACGGAGTAAGGAAAGAACTCAGGAAAGATCATCATAAGACACATTTTGGTAAAGGAAAATCAAAATCTGCAATAAAAAGAAGAGCACGACACCTTGAAAGATGTTATAAATGCGGAAAATGGTCACACGAAGGTAAATGTTCGAACAATCAAACATATTCAAATACCGAATTTGTTACTCTATGCAGAGAAGGACCATTGATATGTTTAGAAGAAAAGATATTGAAGAATCGAGGTTACGCTTACGTAGCTATGGAGAACCAAATCACACGACTCTCCTATGAGTCAGCTAAAGCAGGTCTCTGAGAATTCTATCTCACAAGTAAGTATGTACAGTTTTTATTTTTATTTTTATTGCTTTTAACCTTTTGATAATAAGCGTTGAATCGTTCGCTATAAAGTATTAAATTGGTATTCAATAAAATTAGGTATGCGTAACCGAAATTATTGATATCATACAAAAATTTATTACATCACTGCGAAATTAACCATTTATTCTTAAGGTATAAATATCTTTAATCAATCAACCCAAAATATTTCAAAAATTAGTCAGGAGTAAAAGTAGCTTATGGAACCGAAATTACTTTACCGAAAAGAGGGGCGTATATTTTTGATAATATTTGATTGATTAAAGTGGGATAAAAGACCAAAAAGATTTTTAATTTTATTTTTTTACCATGTTTTTGAAATTGATATATAAATATTAATTTATTATTGTAAATTTCTAAAACCAATATATTTAAATTTTTAAGTATTTTTAAAAATTAATATTTTCAATATAAGTTTGTATGTATAAAAATATTAATGATATTTATATGAATTTTTAATTTTATGCACTTTAAATTTAAGTTTGGTGTGAATTTAAAAACAAAAATGTACTTTATTTCATTAATTTAAAAATGTGATTTCTAAAAATTCGTCGTGAGTTGAAAACTAGGTCGTTGAACCGAAATTACTTTACCCAAGGGCGGGATGAGAACTTTTATTATCATTATTTTTAATGTTATTGAATTAAAGTAGGCCAAAAACATTAAAAAACCCAAAAAAACTTTGCTTTTAAAAAAACAATGCTTAAAAAAGTGACAAATTTTAAAATTTTGTCGAGGGACGGACTAGGACAACGATCCGAAACGCCCTCATTCTAAAAGAAACAAAATTTTAAATAAAATTAATTATTTGTTTTAAAAGTATAAGGTTTTTATAAAAAAAAATAGCAGACCCCATGCGATCGCATGGGGTTCCTTCACTAAATCTATGCGGTCGCATGGAGATAAAAAAATGGGCAGGATAAAAGTTCTCAGCGAGTTCTGCTTCTGTCCACAAACACACACAATACACGAACCTACTCTCAAATCCTCTCAAAAATTCTCCATTTTTCACCAAATTTCTTGCTATAATCCGCTCTAATCATGAATTTGTTAAGAAGTTTTTCAAGGAAGGTAAAGATTTTACCCCTAAACCTCTTTAAATTTGATTTTTAGTGTTCTTGAGCTATAATTTACCTAATTTGATTTTGTTAATTTCTAGTGTAATTCGAGTTAAATTGTTAGTATATTATGCATGTATAACCTAGATTGATGCTATTTAACATGATTTGAAGCCAAAAAATTCAAAATTTTTAGAAATCTAGGGTTTGTGTTCTTGAGCAATTTGGGACTTTTTGATATAAATAGGTTATGGCCGATTTTTGTCATGAATTATTGCTAAATTAAGTAGTGTAACATGTTAAGGTAGCTAAATTATCCAAACTTTGATCCTAAACATGATTTTTGAGAATTAAAGTGGACTTTTTAGGTCTAAAATTCATGAACTTGATTAAATTGATGTAAATGCCATTTGAAACTTGTTTAATTGCTAGTAATGGTTATTTTAACGTGTTATTTGAGTTGAATGCTTATGAACTTTGTAAACATTTTCATATATGCTTATTTGAAAAAGTGTAGAATTGTTAAAATTGTGAAAATGTGTATAAGTTTAATTTTGATTAAACATGTTATTGTAATTGTTTCAAGTTGTCATTTTGCTAACACTAATGCATATTTGGATGCACAAATTTTGTGTTTAATGTGTTTTGCAGAGATTCACCGATACTGATGGTGCATCATCATCATCTAGGCAACCTACTCCAGAACCTGAACCAAAAATGCAATATGAACCGGAGCAACAACAAGAACAACAACAACCTGATCAACACGTACCATACTATGATCCGCAACAAGAATATGTTAATGCCTACGTAATTTTTCCGATTCATCCGATAGTAGAACACCCAACGATTCATGAAGAACAGTTGCATCCTAATTTGAGATTTGATCGAAGCTGAAGAGATTACCCGACGTACCAAAGTAACAAATTTAAACTAGTAACGAAAAATGTAGAAGTACCGAGGGTAATCGAATGGGAGCCTTTGGAAAGGGTCCAAGTAGTTAACTCAGTTAGGCATCATCAGATCTAAAGGTATGGCAGCTCTTCTTTTCCCGATTGGGAATGTTTATTCACCATTCGTAGGCATGTATATAAAGAGTGGTGCGTTGAGCTTATGAGTACTATTTCACTTAATGCGGATGTAGTTAGGTTAAATGATAGAAGTTTTCTTAGATTTTTACTTGGCCGTAGGATGTACAGGATGTCCATGCTGGACATGGCCAGGGCTTTACAGATTTACACTCCTGGTGAATTACTACTACCCGATTGTACAAATTTGATTTATCATGGGGAGCGGGTAGATAGGAATTTTGACGCGGACGCCGTCTGGAGGCATATGTCAAACTATAATGTTTTTACGCTGGGAGGAAGACACTCCTATTTAGATATTAACAAAGCAAAGCTTCGTATTATACGTAGATTTTTAGCTAATTCGATTGCACAAAGAGGTAAAAACAAGGAGAAGATGACCTTACATGATTTATTTTACCTTAAGTGTATTCGAAACACTAGAAGCTTTGTTAATATCCCCTACTGCATCGGTTTTTATCTGTCCAAAATGGTAGCAGGAATACAGGACGGGGGAGTAATAGGAGGAGGTATTTTTAGTACTCTCATTGGAGAGTATTTGGGTGTAGATAGGGATCAAGGGGGTCTACTGATGGTGTATAGGGAACAGGTTGATACTTTAGGATTGAAGGTATATCAGGGTGCTAAGGTATTAAAGAGCAGACGCAATCAGGCAGTACCATATGATGGTCGTCATCCTCTGGTAGAGAGAGGTTCAGATGAGGAAATGGAGGAACCGGATGACATTAGGGATGTCATTAGGGAGGCTATGACTGATGTCTACCAGCATATAGATGAGGTAGAAATGACAAACCAGGATAGACATAGTCGGTACGAGCAGTGGCAAGCCGAGAATGTGTACGAGCATTCCAGGCAACGACAGCATGATAGATGGCACTATCATCAGCATCAGATCATGAGCCAGCTATCACCTCAGGTACCAAATAACTACGTACCGACCCGACCTGCTTACTATCCTCCATACCAGCCCGATATGCGACCACCATTTACTCTCTACGACCCTAACCAGGCCTATCAGTACACCTATAAACAACCATGGAACCCGCCCGACGACATGAACTGGAACACCCCTATCCAGATTGATATAGTTCCCGTTGGTGATTTTTATCTTTCTATTATTTTTATTTATTTATGTTTAAACATATAATATTGTGATAATTTTAGGTAAGTTTTAACATTTTTATTATGTTGTACTAATATTTCATATTTGATTTGAAAGTGAGATGTTAAGTCTCATTTCAAATTACCATGCATGTTATTATTTGTATGTATGTATTTTGTCAATTGTACACAACGGGGTAAAACAGCGCATTTTCAAAGACTGGCATTAAGTTCAGCAAAAGCTATTAATTTTGACGACAAAACGAAAAACAAATGTGATGTAACAACAAGAAGGAATGAACAAATGATGTGCACCATTTATCATTCAACAAACTAACGCCAATATGTTTGGAAACTTTGATAAAATTTAATCATTTTTCTACGCTAATCATTCTCAATAATTTAAATAATTACTGATTTCTTGCAAATGAGGGCATTGCAAGATCTTAAGTGTGGGAAGGGGTTAAATTCTTTCGAATTTTTAAAATTTTTAACTTAAACACTTGGTTATCATTAAAAATACTAGTAACGCAGTAGTTGTATTAGAATCTAGTGCTCTCTGATAATAAAGAACAACCCTAGTCTTATATACTGACTACCCAATTCTAGTAAAATTTTTCAAAATTTTCAAATAAATGAATTCAAAATCATGTTTATACATATTTATGAACGATAAAACTAGGTGTTTACACCGAAATTATTGTTACCTCGGAAAGGACATAAATTGAGAAACAACCCAAAATGTTAGAATTCATTTAAAATGGAATAGAGGACAATAAAAAGGCAAAGAAAGGAAAATAAAAGCCAAGTGTGGGAAAAATTTACCAAGTTATTTAGAACATATGTCACATATTTTTGTACAAATAATTGAAGATACTTTTGTTTTGGATGATATTTATCAGTTTTACCCAGTTTATTGTAATAGAAATGAAATTTAAAAGGAAGTAAAGTCTTCCGAGAGAAAAAGACACGCGCTTCTTGATTTAGGTCAGGAAGTTGTCGTCCAGACCAGTTGTAGAGTCTACGAAAAACCTTGAAAAGTTTTCTCGAAAATCAGCTGGAAATCCACGAACCTCAGCATCAAACAGGGTCGCCAAGTGGTCAGACTTATCCTAACTATGAGAGGATCTGTCTCGTACAATGGGGGGCACCGTGCAAATTAGCTTATAAGACTAATGAATCAGATCCCCAGAAAGGATAATCTCCTTAAAGATCAAAAATCAGCTTTTAAGACTGATATTATTCAATCCTTGAGATTGACTTTAAAGATTGAGAATTACAAACTCATGGAATTCGATGATATCTAAACTCGAGCTTGAACGAGAAAATATTTTGATCAAAATTACAAACCGATTTGTTTTCTGAAAACCCTTTTTTCAATGCGTTCATTACCATTGAACGTCAAATTCTAGGAATTCACCTACAAATCATTAGGTCACCTGAACCAAATCGGGTGTCAACCGTAAGAATGGTGGTTGCATAGCATGGTCAAAGACAAGACCTTGTGCCAGACCGAAAAACTATAGGTTGATCTTTAGTATTGCTCCTACAAAGGATAGTAATTGCATCCGACACGATATAGACCATAATCAAAAGCATGTCACAGGACATTGCCTCAACAGTTGCTTGTTCAACGCTTTCCTTTACAACCGGACGGTAGTTTACCGAAAGGTAATATACGGAGCAAGTATACTGGACGTGTTGCTTTCCCAATACAAGGTTAGCAAGTGGGTGACACAAAACTGCAAGTTTTGAGCTAAAATTTTAAATATGAAACCCACACAACCCACAAAAACAATTTGCAAACACCGGTGAAGGGTTATTCCGAAAAACTTATCTAGGGTAAAAGCTAGATTGAATTTTCAAAAGATCAAATGTTTTCATAAAGATCCAATTCCCTAAAAGGATCTAAATTTTCATAGTCATGTGGGACGAATTAAAGACGCAAACGATCAAAAAGCTCAAAAGTACAAAGTACAATCCAAGAGGTTCAATTTATTGATGAGAAACGTCTCAAAATTACAAAAGTACGAGCCTGGAAATGCAAAGTACAAGATATTAAATAGTATGCAAGGACGTTCGAAAATCCGGGACCGGGACATGAACCAACTCTCAATGCGCGACGCAACGGAGCGAAAATTACAAGTCAACGGAGTACAAGAATATAATATAATATATATATAATTATATATATTATATTATATATATATATATTTATATATATATATATATATATATATATATATATATATATATATATATATATATATATATATATATATATAATAATCAAAGCCGCCCACGTTTTTGGTACATTATGAGCTGTCACAGAAGGCCATGCGATCGCATGGCCACAAAGCCTTTATCCCATGCGATCGCACGATGGCTAAAGTCAGGCCACATCTATAAATTCAGCATTTTTCGGACGTTTTGTATACTCCTTTTTCATCAATCTCTCTATCAATATATATAATTATATTATAATTTTAATTTTAATTTAAGATTAATAATAATAAGGGTATGTTAGCGAATGTTGTAAGTGTGTAAGTTGAAATTCTGTCCGTGTAACGCTACGCTATTATTAATCATTGTAAGTTATGTTCAACCTTTTTAAATTAATGTCTCGTAGCTAAGTTATTATTATGCTTATTTAAGCCGAAGTAATCGTGATGTTGGGCTAAATATTAAAGACGGGGTTATTGGGCTTTGTACCATAATTGGGGTTTGGACAAAAGAACGACACTTGAGTAAATTAGACTATGGGCTATTAATGGGCTTTATATTTATTTAATTGAATGATAGTTCGTTAATTTAATATAAAGATTTACAATTGGACGTACCTATAAATAACCATATACACTAGATCGGACACGATGGGCGGGATATTTATAAGTACTAATAATCGTTCATTTAACCGGACACGGGAATGGATTAATAGTCAATGGACTTATTAAAATAGGGGTGAATTATATACAAGGAAAATTGGTGTAATTATAGTTTAAGTCCCCAATTAGTTGAAATATTTGACTTCGAATATAAGGATAATTTGACGAGAACACTCGCACTTTATATTTATGACTGATGGACTGTTATGGACAAAAACCAGATGGACATATTGAATAATCCAGGACAAAGGACAATTAACCCATGGTAATAAACTAAAATCAATACGTCGAACATCATGATTACGGAAGTTTAAATAAGCATCATTCCTTTATTTCATATTTCATCGCACTTTTAGTTACTGTCATTTTATTTAATTGCACTTTTAATTATCGTACTTTTTAATTATCTCAATTTTATTTATTGTCATTTTATTTATCGCATTTTAATTTATCGTACTTTAATTATTGTCATTTACTTTACGCTTTAAATTAAGTTATTTTTATTTTTAATATTTTACATTAGGTTTTAACTGCGACTAAAGTTTTAAAATCGACAAACCGGTCATTAAACGGTAAAAACCCCCTTTTATAATAATAATATTACTTATATATATATTTATATTTTTACAAATATAGTTTTAAAAATATAGCGTTAAACTTGGCTAGATCCCTGTGGAACGAACCGGACTTACTAAAAACTACACTACTGTACGATTAGGTATACTGCCTATAAGTGTTGTAGCAAGGTTTAGGTATATCCACTCTATAAATAAATAAATAACTTTTGTAAAATTGTATCGTATTTAATAGTATTTCGCAATAAAAATATAACTATTTCGTATACACCTCTACGCACATCAATATACATGTAGTGTTTTAATATGTATTCATACACTTTTGAAAAACTTCAAGACACTTATCAGAGTACTTCTACTTAACAAAAATGCTTACAATTACATATCATCAACAATTCTACTCGTATTCACCCGTATTTGTACTCGTACAATACCCAACTTCTAAATGTATTTACTATTGGTATATACACTCCAATGATCAGCTCTTAGCAGCCCTTGTGAGTCACCAACACATTTGGGAACCATCATTTAACATCTAGCATGAAATATCTAACAAAATTACAAACTAATAGAGCCTATATGACTACCCCATATTCACGTGAATGATGAGTACCACAAACACATTCACTTTGCAATTTTCTTGAATCAAATTACTCTCTCTCAAGTGTTCTTCCTTTGTTCTAAGTGTTCTTCATTATCTTCATCAAAATCTAGCTCAATCTAGTTCATAAATCCATAAATAAACCAAGATACAAAACAACTACTCAAGAACACACCAACAACACTTCCAAGTTTGCTAGCTTACTTTCAATCTTGCAAATACATTTCAAGTGATCATCCAACCTCAAGAAATCTTTCTTATTTATAGTAAGATATCTCTCTAATACAAGGTAGTACTCATATTCAAACTTTGATTCAATTTCTATAACTAAAACAATCTTATTTCGAGTGGAAATCTTACTTGAACTTGTTTTCGTGTCATGATTTTGCTTCAAGAACTTTCAAGCCATCCAAGGATCCTTTAAATCTAGATCTATTTTTCTCATTTCCAGTAGGTTTATCCACAAAACTTGAGGTAGTAATGATGTTCATAACATCATTCGAATCATATATATAAAACTATCTTATTCGAAGGTTTAAACTTGTAATCACTAGAACATAGTTTAGTTAATTCTAAACTTGTTCGCAAATAAAAGTTAATCCTTCTAACTTGACTTTTAAAATCAACTAGACACATGTTCTATATCTATATGATATGCTAACTTAATGATTTAAAACCTGAAAACACAAAAAACACCGTAAAACCAGATATACGCCGTCGTAGTAACACCGCTGGCTGTTTTGGGTTAGTTAATTAAAATCTATGATAAACTTTGATTTAAAAGTTGTTCTTCTAGAAAATGATTTTTCTTATGAACATGAAACTATATCCAAAAATCATGGTTAAACTCAAAGTGAAAGTATGTTTTTCAAAATGGTCATCAAGACGTCGTTCTTTCGACTGAAATGACTACCTCTTATAATATTGACTTGTAACCTGTATTTACGACTATAAACTTATACTTTTTTTGTTTAGATTCATAAACTTAAGTTCAGTATGAAACCATAGCAACTTGAATCACTCAAAACGGATTTAAAACGAAGAAGTTATGGGTAAAACAAGATTGGATAATTGTGCTTGTTGTAGCTACGTGAAAATTGGTAACAAATCTATATTAATCATATCCTAGCTAACTTATATTGTATTATACATGTATTCTAATATATTATGTAATTTTTGGATACCATAGACACGTATACAAATGTTTTGACATATCATATCGACCCATGTATATATATTATTTGGAACAACCATAAACACTCTATATGCAGTAATGTTTGAGTTAGCTATACAGGGTTGAGGTTGATTCCAAAAATATATATACTTTGAGTTGTGATCTAGCCTGAGACGTGTATACAATGGGTCGTGGATTGATTCAAGATAATATATATCGATTTATTTCTGTACATCTAACTGTGGACAACTAGTTGCAGGTTACTAATGAGGACAGCTGACTTAATAAACTTAAAACAGTAAAACATATTAAAAATGTTATAAATATATTTTGAACATACTTTGATATATATGTACATATTTATTATAGGTTCGTGAATCGACCAGTGGTCAAGTCTTACTTCCCGACGAAGTAAAAATCTGTGAAAGTGAGTTATAGTCCCACTTTTAAAATCTAATATTTTTGGGATGAGAATACATGCAGTTTTATAAATGTTTTACGAAATAGACACAAGTAATTGAAACTACATTATATAGGTGAATGATCGAAGCCAAATATGCCCCTTTTTCTTGGTAGCCTAAGAATTAGTAAACCGATCTACTAATTGACGCGAATCCTAAAGATAGATCTATTGTGCCTAACGAACCCCATCCAAAGTACCGGATGCTTTAGTACTTCGAATTCGTTTTTATCATGTCCGAAGGATTTCCCGGAATGATAGGGGATATTCTTATATGCATCTTGTTAATGTCGGTTACCAGGTGTTCACCATATGAATGATTTTTATCTCTATGTATGGGATGTATATAGAAATATGAAATCTTGTGGCCTATTATTACGATTTGATAAATATATAGGTTAAACCTATTACTCACCAACATTTTTGTTGACATTCAAAGAATGTTTATTCTCAGGTGATTATTAAGAGCTTCCGCTGTTGCATGCTAAAATATGGACAAGATTTGGTGTCAGCATGCTTGTATAATATTGTTTAAAACTGCATTCGAGAATTACTTTGTTGTAACATATTAATATTGTAAACCAATATGTATTGGTAGTGTTTAAGTGTGATATTTTTAGATTATCATTTCTTGATAATCTAGGTGATGTCCTTTTAACCTTGTCGATAAAATAAAGGTTATGGTTAGTTTTAAAAACGAATGCAGTCTTTGAAAAACGTCTCATATAGAGGTCAAAACATCGCAAAGAGATCAATTAATATGAAACGTTTATAATCGATATGAACGGGACATTTCACGAATTCACCTCTCGGTGAAGAACCTGAAGCACTTACCGGCGAACCTATCCAAAACACCATTTTCAGCCTCAATTCCAGAATAGCTCGCAACGATTACATAATATCCACCATTTTTAACCCTTATTCATCCGCTCGTTCCGACCGACAATCATCCCGGAATAATAGAAGAAGTCAACGAACTTCGCGCTCGAGTAATCAATTTGGAGAATATGGTGCAAAATTTACCAGCTTCAGCAACATCACCGGCACCAACAGTACCATCAATAACAGTACCAGTACTATCAATAATCCATGCCTCAACATCTCATTCTGTACCTCGAGTATAATCATCGTTCTACGTATCGTTCTACATCAATTATCTTCGTTCTACATGACGATTATGTATTCTCTAATGTTTTATAGATTATGTATTCTAGTTCTAACGGTAAATCAAATGAGATTAATATTATATTAACTCATTAAATCCATGATTACATCTGAAGAAAATATATATGTATATATGTTTTCATAAATATTGTAATTAAAAATTCTTTTGTACGAACTGTTAATGGTGAAAATATTTTAACGGGTAGGTAATACCCGAGGAATATTTAGATTTCACATTAACAAGCTAAACTGTATATTCTTCGAATCTAATTCAACGGTCATTTACTATCCTACTTACATCCACAGATATACGAATCCGTTCACCACAGAGTAACCATTTTCATTCAATTTCATGTTTGGATTTTAACCTATCAGAATCCAACAAGTGGCATAATGAAGAAAACATTGGACAAAATAAAATTTGTTAGAAACAAATAATTTAACTATGAGAAGAATTTTGTTAAGAATCCACGCTAACTGTTCCTAGCTAACTTATTACATTTAATTATCGCAATTTATTATCGCAATTTTAATTCTCGCAATTTTATTTATCGTCATTTAATTTCTGTTATTTATTTTACACACTTTAAATATCGGGACACGTATACAAGGTTTTGACATATCATATCGACGCATCTATATATATTATTTGGAATAACCATAGACACTCTATATGCAGTAAAGCTTGAGTTAGCTATACAGGGTTGAGGTTGATTCTACAATAATATATATACTTTGAGTTGTGATCGAGTCTGAGACATGTATACAATGGGTCACGATACGTATTAATTAATTCGAATATTATATATTAAATTATATATGAATTATTGGACTATTAATTGTGGACTACTAACATTGGACAATTAAAATGAATTAAAATATTGATTATAACATATGAAACTATACAATTCTTCAAGGTTGCCACTTGATTTCATCTTAAACCTCATTTGTATCTTAATGATTACAATCTGCGTTCAAACGTTTCATGATTCTTGAAAACACCTCAATCGAGAGGATGAACCAACCGCACTTCATCTACGAGAAGAAAGATTTATGCATATAGTTATGCACCTGAAAAACTCTCGGAACCTGAGTAAACATTTAACATGTATCTGTGCTAGCTCCTTTGGCGTTGTTATTACCGAAAATAACTTTACAATCCCTCTTCAAATTAGCCAATTTTGTCACAGCTCCAACAAACCAACTTCGACTTTCATTCGAATTAGCCTTATTATAACCTGGATATATAAGTTGCCTTTCATCATCGTTATCGGGGAACTGTTTATATTCCACCATATTAGCAGTAAACTTACCAGCAACTTCATCACTCATTGACTTAAGTCTCTCCGAAGAACCATTATATATGTTCATTAAAACCCTATCATATACTCATCCGCACCTTGTAACGAGAATTGCCATACCAATTACTAGAAATCAGCAATCAGTATTTTGAATCTCGCAGTGTTTCTACATCAACAGTTATATATATACATATAACATTTATCCCTTAGAATTATGATCTTCCATCCTGAAATTCTGAAAAGCACTCCAGCTTACAAATCAATACTCCAAATTCTGAAAAAGCTGAATGAAGCAGCAGAAACTGTAGACAACTGTAACCAACCTTAATCGTCAAAAGTTTGATGATAAAGAATAGTATGTTGGCAAAGCTCAGAAAAAGGGAAAGTTTGGAACTGAAAAACAGATTAAGTAAACCATGAATGAGGTTGTGAATAAATCACCAAAACTAAACCTACTTTTAAAGAATCCAAATGATTCAGTATCTACTGAAGTTATTAATGAATACCTTGCTCCCGACCCTTCACTTTTACGGACAAATCTTCATCATCATCCATCGATATTAGAAATTCTAAGATATCATCGTATCTTTCATTATAAATATCCCCGATATTTCTAAAGATATTTTCAAAACTATTCTTATCTGAAATCATTTATCTCTTCGCGATATCAGTGTTACATTAGAAAGGAAACTATTTTAGTTTCTAAATTTTGAAAAAAAAAGTCAAATTTAAAATATGAATGATATTGAAGTAGTGTTGGGGACGGAATCATGAGTTAGTATAATATAATGACACTTGATCAACGTGATTATATTACAGTAAGTCATGCTGAGTTTCTAATGAAACGTGATGATTCACAGACTATAATGTCATCATGTGCCATGTTACACGACTCTTACATTCTATCTAATCTATAAACACATCAAGAACATATTTTCTTGATAGTCCTATCTTTTCCCTTGAATTCTAGTAATTTGACAAATCAAGATCGTGCTATTACAATCTCTCTCTTAGAACATTAATCATGTTCATTCAAAACTCCATATCTACGAAATTCTGGACCATTACTCGCTTTACTAGAGGTCGAGAAGAGAATAAAAAGGCAAAGAGCTCCAAAATATAAGAGAAAATATAAAGCCCAGTAACAACACGGAGGTTACAAACCGTGGATATTAATACGAATAGCAAAATAAAGACACGGTATAATTAAGAATAGTATCACCCCAAAGAAATAGTAGAAGTAAATAGATTTTTCTTGTGGAAAATTGAAAAGAAGGATGATAAAAATGATAATTAGGAAAATATCAAGGATTGGAACTGGATTAAGCATTTTCACAATCTTTTGGATGTATGAACTAAGAAAGAAAGTATAGGAATTGTGAGAATAATGGAACGGAAGAGTTTAATTTATAATGGAAATATCAGACAGAGTAATCGAGACAGATCACCGTATTTAATTATAGAAATCTTAATTTCCTTACTCGCCGAAGAATCAAATCTTTTAGATTTCAAAGATTTTCTTTAAATCCCTTGAACACCGGATTCAATCGAGACAACGTCAAAAGTTAAGATGAACCTTATTTTCCTAAATTCAACCGTGACTACGTCACCGATTAAGACGAATATGCTTTTACTCATTTCACTCTTTTGTTATAGCTTCACTCGTACGCTTCGTATAAACGAATTGTTTTATCCATATTACTCAATGGTAATAAAACTCTATTTATCAGCTCACATGAGTCATGAAAACATATTTATTTTCAGCCATGACCATCTCACTCAAATTTCGGGACGAAATTTCTTTAACGGGTAGGTACTGTGACCACTAGGAAATTTCCGACCAAATTTAAACTTAATCTTTATATGTTTTGACACGATAAGCAAAGTCTGTACTATGGAATCTCAAAATTTTTGAAGTGTTTTCATTTATGCAATTACCATTCGACTATTCTAGACGATTCATATACAAATGTTGTAAATAAATATGTATGTATGTTTATATATATATATATATATATATATATATATATATATATATATATATATATATATATATATATATATATATATATATATATATATATATATATATATATATATATATATATATATATATATATATAAATGTAAGTATATATAGAAATTTGAAATTATAAAATATAATTTAAACATTAGATTTAAATATGTAAAATAAGATGCAAAGTAATTAAGTATAATTTAAAAATGAAGTTATATATATATATATATATATATATATATATATATATATATATATATATATATATATATATATATATATATATATATGATTTCTATGTATAATTATTATAATATATAAATATATATATTATAATATAAAATTTATAAATAATAACTATTCAATAAAAGTTATTACATAATATATTATATGATTATTAAATATTACACAATTAATAAAATATAATTACAAGTTTAGATATAGTATTATATCAATATTATTATTACCCTCATTATTATGTATTAATATTAATATTAACATTATTATTTGTACTATCATAATATATAATATATAGATATGAAAATAAGATTTGGAACTTGTTACTACTAGAATCATTATCAGTATTATTATACAATTTATTAATATTATTATTAATAATATTATTATAAACATTATTATAAATATTAATATAATTATACCAAATATTATGTTTATGATAATAATTATTAATAGTATAATTATCTTATTATTATTATTAATAATATTTCAGTATTATTATTATTATTTATAATTATTAAAGTTATTAGAATCATTATTATTATTAATACCTGTATATTTATTCTTTATCAAATATATATGAATTATAACAACAAATCAGAGAAAGTACCAATCAAACTGTATATAATTTTGTTTTGTGCCTCTAATTTTGTACCAATCTTAAATCAATCACAGTTCCAGCCAAAATCAGTTACAACTCGACATCAACCTTTATTTTTTTTATTTTTTTATAATCCCTGTCTGTTTCAATAAACTAATCGACCACTTGTGCTATAACTGGATCCAATTCAGTTGATAAGGGATACATCACGATTTTACACCATCAATTATCAATTACAAGTAACTGCAAAAGCATTTTTCTGATTTAATTCAATCAGGTATTAATTATACAGCTCGCTAAACTCTGTTCTTACTTCATTTCTCAAAACAAATGATTTCGTAATCGATTTCAAATTTTGTAAATGCAGTCTTGTTAGGAATTGTTTACTTAACCTTTCTGCAAAATCCTAAACTCCAATTCTTCCTAACGAATCCAAATTTTGAAGTCAAAGTTTCAATTTCAAAAAGTCAACATTTGTTCTTCGTTGAAATTCAAAATTGTTTTGATGTTTCTGATTAAATTAGTGATCCAGAAAGTTTACATGAATAAATTAGAACCTTTTTCATTTACTAATTGAAGTCTAAAACGTTCTAAAATTTTGAAATTGATCTCAAGTTCATCGTGTGCATAGTCGTGACCAACAACAACTTCAATTTGAATGAGTCTTAAAAATCTATAAACGTAGTTATGTTAGGAATGTTTTAATGAAAGTATCTGCAGAGTTTCAACTCTCAATTCTTGGAATTGAATTCGAATTCTTGAGTCAAACATTATAATTCAAAAGTCAAAGAGTTGTTCAGTGTAAAAATTCGATTTTGTTTTAAGGTTTCAAGTTAAACTGTTGATTTGAAAAGTTTATAAGGATGATTTATAATCTATTTTATGTTGAAATTGAAGTCTGAAATGGTCTTGATTATTGAATCAATGTTTGAGTCTATGAACGAATTTTTTTCCTGTTTTATATTAATTTTGGTTCTTCATATGCCTGGTGATTTCAATCAATAATTAGGAATTGTTTTACTTCGTTTTAAAATTCCAAAATACGATCACTTGTCTTGCTGTTATAAATTTTGATTAATGATTAATATTGGTCGACTGAATTGTTGAAGAAGGGAAGAAAATGAAACTGAAAATATGTACGGGTTAAGTATATTAGGAGTTAGCTTTAATCAAGAAACATGAAATGGATCAATGGTTAGGGGAGGTGTGGTGAACCGTGAGGTCTCAGGTTCGAGCCCGAGCGATGGCAATTTAAAAAAAAACTCGTTTTTAAAGGTAGTCTCTTCTTTCTAAATTTATTATTATTACTATTATTGTTATTACTATTGTTATTATTATTATTGTTGTTATTATTAATTGTTATTACTACTAATTATTAGCATTATAATTATTACTAGTATTATAATTATTATAAGTATTATAACTATAGTATTATCATTAATATTAGTATTAGTATCATTGTAGACGTATTATTATTGTTAACAAAAGTATTATTATTAAAATTACCATTCGTAATAAGATTGTTATAATTATTATTATTATTAGGTATTATGTATTAATAGCAAAATTATTATTTTTATCATCATTATTATTAAATTATTCATTATATTAAAAACTACTGTTATTATCATTATTAGTATTATTATTATTATCAAAAATTATCATTATTACAACTATATTATTATTAAAAGAATCATTATTAGTAAAACTATCATTTTATTATTTTTATATCTAAGTATTAGTATTATTATCTTTACTTTAACAGTATAATAATTATTAAATTTTATGAACAAATGAGATTTATATATATAAAAGTATATTACATATTATAGTTTTATATGAAATGTTATTAACTATAATAATAAATAAATTGCAAATGAAATGTTACACTTTTAAGCATGTTTATTCTCAAGTTTGAAAGAAATCTTCCACTGTGTATTTGCTCATTTTAGAGATATTACTTGGAGTCATTAATGGCATATTTCAAAATACGTTGCATTTGAGTCGTTGAGTTCAACAAGATTATTATTAAGTCATTGATAGTTTGATATATTATGAAATGGTATGCATGCCTGTCAACTTTCGATGTAATGAAAGTTTGTCTTTTAAAAACGAATGCAATGTTTGTAAAATGTATCATTTAGAGATCAAATACCTCACGATGTAATCATATGTTATTGTATTCGTCCTTATGGATTAGGATGAGTCGTCTCACCAGGCAAGCCAAATGGCCTGCCAAACGGCTTGTCTGGCTCACAAACGTCCTGCCAAATGGCCAGGTTAAACGGCCCCTGCAAACGGGCTGGTCTGGCAAATGGCCCCTGCAAACGGCTTGCTAAACGGCCTGCCAAACGACCTGCCAGCCGTTTGTAGGCAAAATCCAAGTCTATTTAAAGGCTTTTTGTCATCCAATTTCAACATACCTCTTCTCACTCTCTCACTACAATACACTTTCTCTCACTAGAGATTTCAAGGCCTTCTCAACTCCGAGCGAGAAATTAAGTACCCGGAGGCGAACGCTGAAGATTGTAATAGGAGCGGTCTAGAGGATGTCAGCACTTGTAATGGTCCAGATCTCGTCTGTAAACAGTGAACGCTTTCCTTAATTTAATAAAGTTTTCTTGTTATCTTAAGTTGCTTTCATCTTGCATGTCTGTCTATCTGTTATGAATGTTTATTATATGTTGAATACTTTATCTGAAACTTATCCTACTGTTATGCTGAAACCTTGACGGTTTAGAAGTTTAATTTATGGATCACCCTTTCCGCTTATTCACGTGGCTATAACCTAGTATTGAGACCTGATCAACCCTAGGATACAAGGTGAGTAGTTATGTGTGCTTAATGTCACAATAGGGATATAGTACCTACGTACGAATAACCATTTATTCGTCAAAGAAGAGCTGCCCATCTAGGTTGTCATTAGAGTAGGCATTGTAGAGTTCAGTGAACACTGGCTTGCTCAGAAGCATGATTCACGTCAGAAGCAATGTTCTTGAGATGTTGTAAGATGATCCGGGGTTGAGTAAGTGATCGCAAAGGAGAGACTTCTAATCCAATTAGCAGTACCTTAGAATATCTAAGATTATACATATGTTAATGTTAAGGCATAGCGTAGTGTCAAGTGGTGGAACATTGCTTTAGTTAGACCAACTAGGATTAAGAAAAGCTGAGACTTTCCTTTAGAGATATACCACTTTGTTCATGTACCTAGGATTCTATCCATAAGGACGTTTAAACCCTCTAAGGTTAGCGTTGGGAGTAGGGATATCCGTCTTAGCCAAAATCTTCAAAGCCTAAACTCTTAGTGACAAATCAGTTAGGTTCACAACCCAGTTGATTGAGGTTTAGTGTTTATTCTAGGAAGTTAAAACTCTTGTGATAGCTCCCCATCAGAATTCTATTCTCCATACCTATCTATCTTTATCTTTATAGTTAAATTATAGTATTATTAGTTAATCTTAATCTATCACCTCTTGTCACTAGGGTTAACTATATAAGCACTTTTGTCCCACGTTACTGAGCAAACATACAAAAATACGAACTTGAGTTATATTTACCACTTACTCGTTAAAAGGAAGACAAGTAGGTGAGTTATAGCTTGGAAGCCCCAGCTAAATATAAATAATAAAACCATTACTCTCTTTTGGTAGCTAATTCTGATGTGTTGCGACCTAGCGACTTGGGAGTACATTCGGATTGAGGGTGAACAATTAATAGTTACAGCTAATCTGGTAATACCTGAATCAGATGACCGGACAGTGCCAGGGGTAAGAGTTACAGGGTTTAGGCCTAATACGAGGACAAGAGATGGTCGGAGACGGTGAGGTTCTCATGAACCATGGGATGAGGATGATCCCACCACACAAGGACGGCCCACTGACACCCGCCGACACTCATTAGTAGGAGAAGGGGATAGGCCGCGCTTTCCGCCGTACCATTATCACATGGGAGATCTGCCCGGACATGAGAGTTGGTTTGCTCACCATGCGATCTTTTAGAATCTGGATCATTTTACACATTATGCAGGTAGACATCTTAATGTCCCACCATATCCTCATGAGTATCCGGTACTAGTATCCCACAGGGACCCCAGAGGTGCAAGCCCGAGCCATTAGCATTCAGGACCCCCATCTCCACCTCGGCATCATTACACACAGCGTACAGTCATCCCATCTCCTCCAAGGGAACATAGCACAGGGGCCGCGGATTTTGTCAACAACCTGTTTAACACATCCCATATGAGCACTCACAGAGATACATCTACCGATGCTCAGACTTCTGTATGGGATCAGACTGCAAGCCGATATATGACTGAGGGAGTTACGCAGGGTATAGATGATATGGGTGTGAACCCACGGTGGGGTAGAGATCTGCAGGAAGGTATGGGTTGGCGTACAGGGCCTATGATTCACATGAGCACCTCATCGGTCATAGGACTGATCGCACGATCAGATGAGATCCAGTTCAGGATATCCTCGGGAATGAACACGGCATAATTGGCATAACAATTCACTACAGACAAGGAGATGACCGATGAGGGACAGTCCACTTTGAGGAACCCGATGAAATGTCCCGTTCATATTGATTATAAACGTTCCATATTAATTGATTTTGTTGTGAGGTTTTGACCTCTATATGAGACGTTTTACAAAGACTGCATTCATTTTTAAAACAACCATAACCTTTATTTTATCAATAAAGGTTTCAAAAGCATTACGTAGATTATCAAATAATGATAATCTAAAATATACTGTTTACACACGACCATTACATAATGGTTTACAATAGAAATATATTACATCGACATATGTTTCTTGAATGCAGTTTTTACATAATATCATACAAACATGGACTCCAAATCTTGTCCTTATTTTAGTATGCAACAGCGGAAGCTCTTAATATTCACCTGAGAATAAACATGCTTTAAACGTCAACAAAAATGTTGGTGAGTTATAGGTTTAACCTATATATATATATATATATATATATATATATATATATATATATATATATATATATATATATATATATATATATATATATATATATATATATATATATATATATATATATATATATATATATATCAAATCGTAACAATAGACCACAAGATTTCATATTTCAATATACATCCCATACATAGAGATAAAAATCATTCATATGGTGAACACCTGGTAACCGACATTAACAAGATGCATATATAAGAATATCCCCATCATTCCGGGACACCCTTCGAATATGATATAAATTTCGAAGTACTAAAGCATCCGGTACTTTGGATGGGGTTTGTTAGGCCCAATAGATCTATCTTCAGGATTCACGTCAATTAGGGTGTCTGTTCCCTAATTCTTAGATTACCAGACTTAATAAAAAGGGGCATATTCGATTTTGATAATTCAACCATAGAATGTAGCTTCACGTACTTGTGTCTATTTTGTAAATCATTTATAAAACCTGCATGTATTCTCATCCCAAAAATATTAGATTTTAAAAGTGGGACTATAACTCACTTTCACAGATTTTTACATCGTCGAGAAGTAAGACTTGGCCACTGGTCGATTCACGAACCTATAACAAATATGTACATATATATCAAAGTATATTCAAAATATATTTACAACACTTTTAATACATTTTGATGTTTTAGTTTATTAAGTCAGCTGTCCTCGTTAGTAACCTACAACTAGTTGTCCAACGTTAGATGTACAGAAAAAATTGATATATATTATCTTGAATCAATCCACGACCCAGTGTATACACGTCTCAGGCTAGATCACAACTCAAAGTATATATATTTTTGGAATCAACCTCAACCCTGTATAGCTAACTCCCACATTACTGCATATAGAGTGTCTATGGTTGTTCCAAATAATATATACACATGGGTCGATACGATATGTCAAAACATTTGCATACGTGTCTATGGTATCTCAAGATTACATAATATATTAGAATACATGTATAATACAATATAAGTTAGCTAGGATTTGATTAATATAGATTTGTTACCAATTTTCACGTTGCTACAACAAGAAAAATTATCCAATCTTGTTTTACCCATAACTTCTTCATTTTAAATCCGTTTTGAGTGAATCAAATTGCTATGGTTTCATATTGAACTCTATTTTATGAATCTAAACAGAAAAAGTATAGGTTTATAGTTGTAAATATAAGTTACAAGTCATTTTTGTAAAGGTAGTCATTTCAGTCGAAAGAACGACGTCTAGATGACCATTTTAGAAAACATACTTTCACTTTGAGTTTAACCATGATTTTTGGATATAGTTTCATGTTCATAAGAAAAATCATTTTTCCAGAAGAATAACTTTTTAATCAAAGTTTATCATAGTTTTTAATTAACTAACCCAAAACAGCCTGCGGTGTTACTACGACGGCGTATGTCCGGTTTTACAGTGTTCTTCGTGTTTCCAGGTTTTAAATTATTAAGTTAGCATATCATATAAATATAGAACATGTGTTTAGTTTATTTTAAAAGTCAAGTTAGAAGGATTAACTTTTGTTTGCGAACAAGTTTAGAATTAACTAAACTATGTTCTAGTGATTACAAGTTTAAACCTTCGAATAAGATAGCTTTATATGTATAAATCGAATGATGTTATGAACATCATTACTACCTCAAGTTTTATGGATAAAGCTACTGGAAATGAGAAAAATGGATCTAGCTTCAAAGGATCCTTGGATGGCTTGAAAGTTCTTGAAGCAGAATCATGACACGAAAATAAGTTCAAGTAAGATTTCCACTCGAAATAAGATTGTTATAGTTATAGAAATTGAATCAAAGTTTGAATATGAGTATTACCTTGTATTAGAAAGATATCTTACTGTAAATAATAAAGATTTCTTGAGGTTGGATGATCACTTTACAAGATTGAAAGTAAGCTAGTAAACTTGAAAGTATTCTTGATTTTATGAAACTATAACTTGTAGAATTTATGAAGAACACTTAGAACTTGAGGATAGAACTTGAGAGATTAATTAGATGAAGAAAATTGAAGAATGAAAGTATTTGTAGGTGTTTTTGGTCATTGGTATATGGATTAGATATAAAGGATGTGTAATTTTGTTTACATGTAAATAAGTCATGAATGATTACTCATATTTTTGTAATTTTATGAGATATTTCATGCTAGTTGCCAAATGATGGTTCCCACATGTGTTAGGGGACTCACATAGGCTGCTAAGATCTGATCATTGGAGTGTATATACTAATAGTACATACATCTAAAAGCTGTGTATTGTACGAGTACGAATACGGGTGCATACGAGTAGAATTGTTGATGAAACTGAACGAGGATTAATTGTAAGAATTTTTGTTAAGTAGAAGTATTTTGATAAGTGTCTTGAAGTCTTTCAAAAGTGTATGAATACATATTAAAACACTACATGTATATACATTTTAACTGAGTCGTTAAGTCATCGTTAGTCGTTACATGTAAGTGTTGTTTTGAAACCTTTAGGTTAACGATCTTGTTAAATGTTGTTAACCCATTATTTATTAAATCAAATGAGATGTTAAATTATTACATTATCATGATATCATGATGTATTAATATATCTTAATATGACATATATACATTAAATGTCGTTACAACGATAATCGTTACGTATATGTCTCGTTTCAAAATCATTAAGTTAGTAGTCCTGTTTTTACATATGTAGTTCATTGTTAATATACTTAATGATATGTTTACTTATCATAATATCATGTTAACTATATATATATCCATATATATGTCATCATATAGTTTTTACAAGTTTTAACGTTCGTGAATCGCCGGTCAACTTGGGTGGTCAATTGTCTATATGAAACCTATTTCAATTAATCAAGTCTTAACAAGTTTGATTGCTTAACATGTTGGAAACATTTAATCATGTAAATATCAATTTCATTTAATATATAAAAACATGGAAAACTTCGGGTCACTACAGTACCTACCCGTTAAATAAATTTCGTCCCGAAATTTTAAACTGTTGAAAGTGTTGACGAATCTTCTGGAAATAGATGCGGGTATTTCTTCTTCATCTGATCTTCACTCTCCCAGGTGAACTTGGGTCCTCTACGAGCATTCCATCGAACCTTAACAATCGGTATCTTGTTTTGTTTAAGTCTCTTAACCTCAGGATCCATTATTTCGACGGATTCTTCAATGAATTGAAGTTTTTCATTGATTTGGATTTCGTCCAACGGAATAGTGAGATCTTCTTTAGCATAACATTTCTTCAAATTCGAGATGTGGAAAGTGTTATGTACATTCGCAAGTTGTTGAGGTAACTCAATTCGGTAAGCTACTGGTCCGACACGATCAATAATCTTGAATGGTCCAATATACCTTGGATTTAATTTCCCCCGTTTACCAAATCGAACAACACCTTTCCAAGGTGTAACCTTAAGCATGACCATTTCTCCAATTTCAAATTCTATGTCTTTTCTTTTAATGTCGGCGTAGCTCTTTTGTCGACTTTGGGCGGTTTTCAACCGTTGTTGAATTTGGATGATCTTCTCGGTAGTTTCTTGTATTATCTCCGGACCCGTAATCTGTCTATCCCCCACTTCACTCCAATAAATCGGAGACCTGCACTTTCTACCATAAAGTGCTTCAAACGGCGCCATCTCAATGCTTGAATGATAGCTGTTGTTGTAGGAAAATTCTGCTAACGGTAGATGTCGATCCCAACTGTTTCCGAAATCAATAACACATGCTCGTAGCATGTCTTCAAGCTTTTGTATCGTCCTTTCACTCTGCCCATCAGTTTGTGGATGATAGGCAGTACTCATGTCTAGACGAGTTCCTAATGCTAGCTGTAATGTCCGCCAGAATCTTGAAATAAATTTGCCATCCCTATCAGAGATAATAGAGATTGGTATTCCATGTCTGGAGATGACTTCCTTCAAATACAGCCGTGCTAACTTCTCCATCTTGTCATCTTCTCTTATTGGCAGAAAGTGTGCTGACTTGGTGTGACGATCAACTATTACCCAAATAGTATCATAACCACTTGCAGTCCTTGGCAATTTAGTAATGAAATCCATGGTAATGTTTTCCCATTTCCATTCCGAGATTTCAGGTTGTTGTAGTAGACCTGATGGTTTCTGATGTTCAGCTTTGACCTTAGAACACGTCAAACATTCTCCTACATATTTAGCAATATCGACTTTCATACCTGGCCAACAAAAATGTTTCTTAAGTTCCTTGTACATCTTCCCCGTTCCAGGATGTATTGAGTATCTGGTTTTATGAGCTTCTCTAAGTACCATTTCTCTCATATCTCCAAATTTTGGTACCCAAATTCTTTCAGCCCTATACCGGGTTCCGTCTTCCCGAATATTAAGATGCTTCTCTGATCCTTTGGGTATTTCATCCTTTAAATTTCCCTCTTTCAAAACTCCTTGTTGCGCCTCCTTTATTTGAGTAGTAAGGTTAGTGTGAATCATTATATTCATAGATTTTACTCGAATGGGTTCTCTGTCCTTTCTGCTCAAGGCGTCGGCTACCACATTTGCCTTCCCCGGGTGGTAACGAATCTCAAAGTCGTAATCATTCAACAATTCAATCCACCTACGCTGCCTCATATTCAGTTATTTCTGATTAAATATGTGTTGAAGACTTTTGTGGTCGGTATATATAATACTTTTGACCCCATATAAGTAGTGCCTCCAAGTCTTTAATGCAAAAACAACCGCGCCTAATTCCAAATCATGCGTCGTATAATTTTGCTAGTGAATCTTCAATTGTCTAGACGCATAAGCAATCACCTTCGTCCTTTGCATTAATACACAACCGAGACCTTGCTTTGATGCGTCACAATAAATCACAAAATCATCATTCCCTTTAGGCAATGACAATATAGATGCCGTAGTTAGCTTTTTCTTTAATAATTGAAACGCCTTCTCTTATTCATCCTTCCATTCAAATTTCTTCCCTTTATGCGTTAATGCAGTCAAGGGTTTTGCTATTTTGGAGAAATCTTGGATGAATCTTCTGTAGTAACCAGCCAATCCTAAAAATTGACGTATATGCTTCGGAGTTTTTGGGGTTTTCCACTTTTCAACGGTTTCGATCTTTGCCGGGTCCACCTGGATACCTTCTTTGTTCACTATGTGACCGAGTAATTGAACTTCTTCCAACCAAAATGCACACTTTGAAAACTTAGCGTACAGTTTTTCTTTCCTCAATACTTCTAGCACTTTTCTCAAATGTTCTTCGTGCTCTTGATCATTCTTTGAGTAAATAAGTATGTCATCGATGAAAACAATGACAAACTTGTCAGGATATGGCCTACACACTCGGTTCATAAGGTCCATGAACACAGTTGGTGCGTTAGTCAATCCAAACGGCATAAGCATAAACTCGTAATGACCATAACGCGTCCTAAAAGCAGTTTTTGGAATATCATCCTCCTTTACTCGCATTTGATGATATCCAGAACGTAAATCGATCTTCGAATAAACTGACGAGCCTTGTAGTTGATCAAATAAGTCGTCAACTCTCGGCAGTAGATAACGATTTTTGATGGTAAGTTTGTTCAACTCTCTGTAGTCAATACACAACCTAAATGTACCATCCTTCTTCTTGACAAACAAAACAGGAGCTCCCCATGGTGATGTGCTTGGTCGAATGAAACTACGTTCTAATAGTTCTTGCAGTTGGCTTTGCAGTTCTTTCATCTCGCTGGGTGCGAGTCTATAAGGAGCACGAGCTATTGGTGCAGCTCCTGGTACAAGATCTATTTGAAATTCAACAGATCGATGTGGAGGTAGTCCCGGTAATTCTTTCGGAAATACATCGGGAAATTCTTTTGCGACGGGAACATCATTGATGCTCTTTTCTTCAGTTTGTACTTTCTCGACGTGTGCTAGAACAGCATAGCAACCTTTTCTTATTAGTTTTTGTGCCATCAAATTACTAATAAGATGTAGCTTCGTGTTGCCCCTTTCTCCGTACACCATTAAGGGTTCTCCTTCTTCTCGTACAATGCAAATTGCATTTTTATAACATACGATCTCTGCTTTCACATTCTTCAGCCAGTCCATGCCAACTATTACATCAAAACTCCCTAACTCTACGGGTATCAAATCAATCTTAAATATTTCGCTACCCAGTTTAATTTCTCGATTCCGGCATATATAATCTGCTGAAATTAATTTACCGTTTGCTAATTCGAGTAAAAATTTACTATCCAACGGCATCAATGGACAACTTAATTTAGCACAAAAATCTCTACTCATATAGCTTCTATCCGTACCCGAATCAAATAAAACGTAAGCAGATTTATTGTCAATAAGAAACGTACCCGTAACAAGCTCCGGGTCTTCCTGTGCCTCTGCCGCATTAATATTGAAAACTCTTCCACGGCCTTGTCCATTCGTGTTCTCCTGGTTCGGGCAATTTCTAATAATGTGGCCCGGTTTTCCACATTTATAACAAACTACATTGGCATAACTTGCTCCGACACTACTTGCTCTGCCATTACTCGTTCCGACACCATTTGTTCCTTTCTTTCTGTTAACCCCTAGTCCGTAGACCTCACACTTCGCCGCGCTATGACCATTTCTTTTACACTTGTTGTAAAATTTGGTGCAGAACCCCGAGTGATACTTTTCACACCTTTGGCATAGCTGCTTCTGATGATTGTTGTTGTTGCAGTTGTTATTGTTGTTAGGATGATTGTTGTAGTTGTTGTTGTTGTTGTTGGGCCGTTTGTTGTAGTTGCGATTGATGTTGCGATTGTTGGGATAGTTGTTGTGATTATTGTTGTTATTGCTGTTGTTGTTGTATTGGTGATTCTTATCACCGTTTTCCTCTCACTTTCTTTTGACTTGCTTCACATTGGCCTCTTCAGCCGCCTGTTCTTTAATTCTTTCCTCAATCTGGTTCACTAGTTTGTGAGCCATTCTACATGCCTGTTGTATGGAGGCGGGCTCGTGTGAACTTATATCTTCTTGGATTCTTTCCGGTAATCCTTTCACAAACGCGTCGATCTTCTCTTCCTCATCTTCGAACGCTCTCGGACACAATAGGCACAATTCTGTGAATCGTCTTTCGTATGTGGTAATATCAAATCCTTGGGTTCGTAACCCTCTAAGTTCTGTCTTGAGCTTATTGACCTCGATTCTGGGACGGTACTTCTCGTTCATCAAGTGCTTGAATGCTGACCACGGTAGTGCGTAAGCATCATCTTGTCCCACTTACTCTAGATAGGTATTCCACCATGTTAACGCAGTACCTGTGAAGGTATGCGTAGCGTACTTCACTTTGTCCTCTTCAGTACACTTACTTATGGCAAACACCGATTCGACCTTCTCGGTCCACCGTTTCAATCCGATCGGTCCTTCGGTTCTATCAAATTCCAAAGGTTTGCAGGCAGTGAATTCTTTGTAGGTGCATCCTACACGATTTCTTGCGCCGTTAGCTGCATTGCTAGATTCGGAGTTATTGTTGGTATGTAGCGTAGCCTGTACTGCGGCTATGTTTGAAGCAAGAAAGGCACGAAATTCCTCTTCGCTCATATTCAAGGTGTGTCGAGTAGTCAGTGCCATTTCCTTCAAAATAGTCAAATGAAACGAGTTAATCATATAGAATATCAAGAGTAGTCAATAGTATTTCGTAGCGTAATATGAACTTATTTATAAAAGCTCTTTCTTCATATTAGCGTTTTATACTCTTTAATTCGGGTAGTACCTACCCGTTAAGTTCATACTTAGTAGCTAACATACCATTTCAACTACTACAATTCTATATGAAAAACTAATCACAAAAAAAAAAATAATAATAATAATATCATATTCAAACCTTTATACAATAACTTGCAAACTTACAATACCGCTTTTTTTTTTTACATATAGCATGAAATATAGCACATAAAACTTTGATACAAAGTAGTTGCGAAGATAATTCTAGTTAATAAATAAGGCTTTCAGCAAAGGCAATAAAGACACGTAATTCATACGTCCATAAACAAGTCATGCATTCTGGTTTTACTAATACCACTTCCCATCCTTGGTTTTGTGGAACATAACCGTTGTGACCGATAGTAAGACAATGTGTTGTAACGTCGTCAAGAGGATGAAGGTTACGTAATGACCAACAGTCTCGTAATAACCTAAAAACCTCATTTCTTACCCCAATTACCGACTCCGTCACTTGTGGGAACGTTTTGTTTAATAGTTGTAGCCCGATGTTCTTGTTCTCACTTTGGTGAGAAGCGAACATTACTAACCCGTAAGCATAACATGCTTCTTTATGTTGCATGTTAGCCGCTTTTTCTAAATCACGAAGTCCTATATTCGGATATATTGAGTCAAAATAATTTCTTAACCCGTTGCGTAAAATAGCATTTGGGTTCCCCGCAATATATGCGTTAAAGTAAATACATCATAACTTATGGATTTCCCAATGTGATATCCCCCATCTTTCGAACGAAAGCCTTTTATAAATCAAGGCATTCTTGGAATGTTCTTCGAATGTCTTACAAACTGATCTCGCCTTAAATAGTTGTGCCGAGGAATTCTGACCGACTCTAGACAAGATTTCATCAATCATGTCTCCGGGTAGGTCTCTTAAAATATTGGGTTGTCTATCCATTTTGTGTTTTTATACTGTAAAATAGACAAGAGTTAGATTCATAAAAAAATACTTATTAATACAAGCAATTTTTACATATATCATAAAGCATAAGCACACTATATTACATATATTACACCACACGAATACAACTATCTTATTCCGACTTGCTCGTTTCTTCTTCTTCGGTTTTGGTATGTTTTGCCAAGTTTCTAGGGATATATGATGTTCCCCTAATACGAGCCGTCGTTTTCCACATTGGTTTAGAAAAACCTGGTGGTTTAGAGGTTCCCGGGTTATTGTCACAACTTAAGAAATACGGGTGTTGACGATACATATAAAGTTCATCATGTTTGGAATCAAATTTCTCTATTTTTATGCCCTTTCCCTTATTGTTCTCTTTTGCCTTATTAAATTGTGTTGGGGTAATTTCTATAACATCATCGGAATCCTTGTCGGGATTCGATTCATCGGAGAATTGGTAATCCTCCCAATACTTTGCTTCCTTGGCGGAAACACCATTGACCATAATTAACTTTGGTCGGTTGGTTGAGGATTTTCTTCTACTTAACCGTTTTATTATTTCCCCCACTGGTTCTATTTCTTCTTCCGGTTCCGATTCTTCTTCCGGTTCCGACTCTTCTTCCGGTTCCTCTTCGGGAACTTGTGAATCAGTCCACGAATCATTCCAATTTACATTTGACTCTTCATTATTATTAGGTGAGTCAATGTGACTTGTTCTAGAGGTAGACATCTATCACATAATATCAAACACGTTAAGAGATTAATATATCACATAATATTCACATGTTAAAAATATATAGTTTCCAACAAAAATGTTAAGCAATCATTTTTAAAGAAAACACGGTCGAAGTCCAGACTCACTAATGCATCCTAACAAACTCGATAAGACACACTAATGCAAATTTTCTGGTTCTCTAAGACCAACGCTCGGATACCAACTGAAATGTTCTGTTCATATTGATTATAAACGTTCCATATTAATTGATTTCGTTGCTAGGTTTTGACCTCTATATGAGACGTTTTTCAAAGACTGCATTCATTTTTAAAACAACCATAACCTTTATTTTATCAATAAAGGTTTCAAAAGCATTACGCAGATTATCAAATAATGATAATCTAAAATATAATTTTTACACACGACCATTACATAATGGTTTACAATAGAAATATATTACATCGACATATGTTTCTTGAATGCAGTTTTTACATAATATCATACAAACATTGACTCCAAATCTTGTCCTTATTTTAGTATGCAACAGCGGAAGCTCTTAATATTCACCTGAGAATAAACATGCTTTAAACGTCAACAAAAATATTGGTGAGTTATAGGTTTAACCTATATATATCAAATCGTAACAATAGACCACAAGATTTCATATTTCAATATACATCCCATACATAGAGATAAAAATCATTCATATAGTGAATACCTGGTAACCGACATTAACAAGATGCATATATAAGAATATCCCCATCATTCCGGGACACCCTTCAGATATGATATAAATTTCGAAGTACTAAAGCATTCGGTACTTTGGATGGAGTTTGTTAGGCCCAATAGATCTATCTTTAGGATTCGCGTCAATTAGGGTGTCTGTTCCCTAATTCTTAGATTACCAGACTTAATAAAAAGGGCATATTCGATTTCGATAATTCAACCATAGAATGTAGTTTCACGTACTTGTGTCTATTTTGTAAATCATTTATAAAACCTGCATGTATTCTCATCCCAAAAATATTAGATTTTAAAAGTGGGACTATAACTCACTTTCACATATTTTTACTTCGTCGGAAAGTAAGACTTGGCCACTGGTCGATTCACGAACCTATAACAAATATGTACATATATATCGTATGTATATTCAAAATATATTTACAACACTTTTAATACATTTTGATGTTTTAAGTTTATTAAGTCAGATGTCCTCGTTAGTAACCTACAACTAGTTGTCCAACGTTAGATGTACAGAAAAAAATTGATATATATTATCTTGAATCAATCCACGACCCAGTGTATACACGTCTCAGGCTAGATCACAACTCAAAGCATATATATTTTTGGAATCAACCTCAACCCTGTATAGCTAACTCCCACATTACTGCATATAGAGTGTCTATGGTTGTTCCAAATAATATATACACATGGGTCGATATGATATGTCAAAACATTTGCATACCTGTCTATGGTATCCCAAGATTATATAATATATTAGAATACATGTATAATACAAAATAAGTTAGCTAGGATATGATTAATATAGATTTGTTACCAATTTTCACGTTGCTACAAAAAGAAAAATTATCCAAAATTGTTTTACCCATAACTTCTTCATTTTAAATCCGTTTTGAGTGAATCAAATTGCTATGGTTTCATATTGAACTCTATTTTATGAATCTAAATTGAAAAAGTATAGGTTTATAGTCAGAAATATAAGTTACAAGTCATTTTTTTAAAGGTAGTCATTTCAGTCGAAAGAACGACGTCTAGATGACCATTTTAGAAAACATACTTCCACTTTGAGTTTAACCATTGATAATGCTAAAAACGAACATATATTTCATCACATTATCCCTCAAGAAAGACAAGCTTTTAGTTGCAGTTGTCCTATTTACAAGGAATATTTGTTTAAAAATTAAAAGGTAAAGACAAAAGACAGATTCGACGAATTGAAGACGCAAACGACCAAAAAGCTCAAAAGTACAAAGTACAATCAAAGTGGTTCAAATTATTGATGAGAAACGTCTCAAAATTACAAGAGTACAAGACGCAAAACGCAAAGTACAAGATATTAAATTATACGAAAGGACGTTCGAAAATCCAGAACCGAGACATGAACCAGCTTTCAACGTACGACGCAACGGACCGAAAGTTACAAATTAATTATGTATATAAATATAATATAATATATAATTAATTATATAAATTATATATTTATATTATATTTATATAATAAAATCCGTCGGCAAACTAGGAGCCAAACTTGTGTGAGCTGGATTCCACAGCTCCGCACTCGCGGAGCTTATAAAGGCAAAACCCACCGCACTCGCGGAGCACACAAAAACAGTAATCTGCCTATAAAATGCCATGCAATTCGACGGATTATTTACATCTTTTTCTTCTTCCTTCATACGTAAATATATATATATATATATATATATATATATATATATATATATATATATATATATATATATATATATATATATATATATATATTATAATTTTAATTTTAATTTTAATTTTAAATTCTAATAATAAGGGTATGTTAGCGAATGTTGTAAGGGTGTAAGTCGAAATTCTGTCCGTGTAACGCTACGCTATTTTTAATCATTGTAAGTTATGTTCAACCTTTTTAATTTAATGTCTCGTAGCTAAGTTATTATTATGCTTATTTAATACCGAAGTAATCATGATGTTGGGCTAAAAATATTAAAATTGGATAATTGGGCTTTGTACCATAATTGGGGTTTGGACAAAAGAACGACACTTTTGGAAATTAGACTATGGGCTATTAATGGGTTTTATATTAACTAAACAATACCTTGTTAATTTAATATATAAACTTATAATTTGACGTATTTATATATAACCACATACGCTTGACTGGGTACGGTGGGCGGGATATCTATAAATACCAATAATTGTTCATTTTACCGAACACAGAACTGGATTAATAGTTAATAGACTTGTTGAAAAAAGGGTGGATTACATTCAAGGGTAATTGGTGTAATTGTTAACAAAGTAGTAAAACCTTGGTTTACACGCAGTCGATAACCTGGTGTATTCACTAAACAAAGTATTAAAACCTTGTTACAATTCGAATCCCCAATTAGTTGGAATATTTGACTTCGGGAATAAGAATAATTTGACGAAGACTTTTGCACTTTATATTTATGACTGATGGACTATTATGGATAAATCCGTATGGACATATCGAATAATCCAGGACAAAGGACAATTAACCCATGGGAATAAACTAAAATCAACACGTCAAACATCATGATTATGGAAGTTTAAATAAGCATAATTCCTTTATTTTCATATTTAATTGCACTTCTAATTATCACATTTTTATTTATTGTCATTGTATTTAATTGCACTTTTAATTATCGCACTTTTTAATTATCGCAATTTTATTTTATCGTACTTTAATTTATCGCAATTTCATTATCGTTATTTACTTTACGCTTTAAATTAAGTTATATTTATTTTTAATATTTTACATTAGGTTTTAACTGCGACTAAAGTTTTAAAAATCGACAAACCGGTCATTAAACGGTAAAAATCCCCTTTTTATAATAATAATATTACTTATATATATTTGTATTTTTATAAGATAAAACTAATATAGCGTTAAGCTTTGTTTAAAAGATTTCCCTGTGGAACGAACCGGATTTACTAAAAACTACACTACTGTACGATTAGGTACACTGCCTATAAGTGTTGTAGCA
Source organism: Rutidosis leptorrhynchoides (assembly GCF_046630445.1). Lineage (NCBI taxonomy): Eukaryota > Viridiplantae > Streptophyta > Magnoliopsida > Asterales > Asteraceae > Rutidosis > Rutidosis leptorrhynchoides. Next base: position 177,114,772 of record NC_092333.1, read on the forward strand.
AGGTTTAGGTATATCCATTCTATAAATAAATAAATATCTTGTGTAAAATTATATCGTATTTAATAGTTTTTCCTAGTAAAATATAAGCTATTTCATATACACCTCGCATAACATCAAGTATTTTTGGCGCCGCTGCCGGGGAACATAAACGCCGAAAGCGCAACGCTATATTTAAAAAAAAAAAACTGAACCTATAGAAATCGAACCCTTCTGAGCTAAAATTGAACCCTCCGCGACTCGCGAAGAATTTGAACTGGACCATACCGCACTCGCGGAGGTCCTCTGACAGGTCAAACCTGCTACTCATTTAATGCGAAATTAGGGTTTAAATATATTAATATTAATATTAATTAGGTTTAATTTTAAATTAATTAGTTTTAGTTTTTATTTAATTTGTATTTTTAAGTTATATTAAGTTTTATTAAATATATAAAATTAATAGTTTTATATAAAAATAATATTTTTATAAAAATTGTACTTTTTACAACTTTTAGTATATTTTTATATTTTGTCCCTTTTTATTCGTTTTAGCGTAATTTTTGTATTTTTCGCTCGTATTTATTTTTAAGTCATAGTTTTTGCCATAGTTATTTTTATTTCTAGATTTTTAGGCTTTGCCGTAAAATCCCTTAAGTGCTTTTTCTTTAGACTAAGATTTAGGTGCTTTAGAATTTTGCGACGCCTTTTTAAGTTTTAGTACCTTTTTAAGTTATTGCCATTTGGGATATAGTTTTTCTATTAAGATTTAATATTTTTAGACTCAACTTTTAATTTTTAGTTTTTAGTTCCTTTTTAAGTTTCGACGCGCTACTTTCTTATTTTAATTTTTCGACGCCTATTATTTTTCGACCTTTTATTTTTTGACATTTTTTGACGCGCTCTTTTTCTCTCTTATTTCTCGCCATTCTAGTTTTAGGACATAGAATTTTCTATTTTCTTCTCTAAAATTTCTTTAAATTACGAAAATTTATTTTAAGTGGTTAAATTGATAGACATTAAAATTTTCTGGTTCGTAGTAATAGTTGGATTTGTACATGGACCGGGTTATTGGAGCCAAACAGTACTCAATTATATTGAGACCAAACGAATCCTGCCCCTCTACTGCATCTTTTGGCTATTCGAAACGTGGGCAAAATCAGAAAAGTCTATTAATTGGATAACTTATATAATTTTTCTTTTTTTTAAAAAACTAATAGGATATTCAGTGAATGCACCGAGCGAAACGTTCACCACCTTTTGTACGTTCACCACCTGTAACTCGATCAAGACATCTAGCAAATATTGTCGCCGTTGATTTTTCTTTAGAATCGTCATCCAGTCGACCAAGTACTCCAATTCAAATTTCCGATAATCCATTTTTTGAACCCGACCTCACAATTGAGAAACCGGAGAATATTCAGGGACAATTCATAGATTCTGAACCATTAATCTTTCCTCCGGAACCACCAATCATTCAAACAGAGATTGTTGAGGAACCAACCATTAAATCAGAATCCTCTAGTGATTCAGATTCAACAAATTCAATCATGGAGAATCTGGAACCTTTAAGTATGGAAGACCGAATGAGAGCTAAACGCACTGGCCAAGGTCACGTAATTACTCAACTAGACATTAATGCGCCAGATTATGAAATCAAAGGACAAATTCTACACATGGTAATTAATCAATGCCAATTTAGTGGTGCGCCGAAGAAAGATCCAAACGAACATCTTCGTACCTTTAATAGGATCTGCACTCTATTTAAAATAAGAGAAGTGGAGGATGAACAGATATATCTCATGTTATTTCCGTGGACTTTAAAGGGAGAAGCCAAAGATTGGTTAGAATTGTTACCTGAAGGGGCGATTGATACATGGGACGTTTTAGTTGAAAAATTTCTTAAACAATTCTTTCCGGCATCTAAAGCCGTAAGACTTCAAGGAAAAATTGTTACGTTCACACAGAAACCAAATGAAACTCTATATGAGGCATGGACCAGATTTGGAAAGTTATTGAGAGGATGTCCACAACATGGTTTAGACACCTGTCAAATAGTACAAATATTCTACCAAGGATGCGACATCACTACAAGGAAAGACATAGACATAGCAGCTGGTGGTTCCATTATGAAGAAAACAGAAACTGATGCTTATAAAATTATTGATAACATAGCTTCCCACTCACATGAGTGGCACCAATAAAAAGATATCGTTAGATCATCTAAAGCAGCTAGAGCCGATTCTAGCCATGACTTAGATTCCATTTCTGCAAAGATAGATGCTGTCGAGAGACGAATGGAAAAGATGACTAAGGATATACAATCAATACGAATTAGTTGTGAGCAGTGTGGAGGACCACATTTGACAAAAGATTGTCTCAGTATTGAACTAACAATGGAACAAAGAGAGAATGTTTCATACATAAACCAAAGGCCTGGAAATAATTATCAGAATAATTATCAACCGCCAAGACCAATTTACAATCAAAACCAGAATTATAATCGAAATGTTCCATACAACAACCAACAAGGTCCTAGCAATCAACAAGTATCCAATAATACTTACAATCAGCAAAGACCTAATTTTCAAAACAAACCACCACAAACCGATGATAAAAAGCCAAATTTAGAAGATATGATGACGAAGCTAGTTGAATCTCAAACGCAGTTTTTCACATCTCAGAAACAAACCAATAAACAAAATGCTCAAGCATTTAGAAATCAACAAGCTTCTATTCAAAATTTGGAACAAGAAGTAAGTAACCTAGCAAGGTTAATAGGTGAAAGAAAACCGGGAAGTCAACCTAGTGATACAAATGCTAACCCCCGAAATGAAACAGCTAAAGCCATTACCACAAGAAGTGGTATGACACTTAAACCACCTGAAATACCTGTAATTTCTGATGAAGCTATTCCTACTCCACAAGAACCACAACCTGAACAAGATAAGGAAAAAGAACCGGTAGGTGAAAAGGTTAATGAAGATAACATAGTTAAGGCTAAACCTTATGTTAAACCATACCAACCACCACTTCCTTACCCGAGTAAAATGAGAAAAGAGAGACTTGAAGCCGAGCAATCCAAATTCTTGGATATGTTTAAATAAATAAATGTCAATCTTCCTTTCGTTGATGTGATTTCAGGAATGCCTAGATATGCTCAATTTCTGAAAGATCTAATCACGAATAGAAAGAAAATGGAAGAACTCCCGGCTGTTACTATGAATGTTAATTGTTCAGCAGTGCTGTTGAATAAGATACCAGAAAAATTATCAGATCCAGGAATTTTCACAATTCCATGTTTTCTGGGTAGTCTTAGTTCAATAGAAGCATTGGCAGACTTAGGTGCTAGTATAAATTTAATGCCGTATTCACTATACGCTAAACTAGACCTTGGAGAATTGAAACCAACACGAATAAGCATACAACTAGCCGATAGATCAGTAAAATATCCTAGAGGGATAATGGAGAACATGCTAGTTAAAGTTGGTACTTTAGTATTTCCAGTAGATTTTGTTATTCTGGACATGGAAGAAGATTCTCGAGTACCTCTCATATTAGGAAGACCATTCTTAAACACGGCTAAAGCAATAATAGACGTGTTTGGTAAGAAACTGACCCTAAGTATAGAGGACGAGAGTGTTACCTTTTCAGTTGATAGAGTCATGCAACAACCGCAATCTGCAGATGATACATGTTATTATATTCAAACTATAGATTCACATGCAGAATTATTAGAAAAATTTCCAGAATTACAAGGAACAGGAGAATGTTCTTTAGGAGAAGGAACTGAACCAATTGATGAAACTGAAATGTTAGCTACACTTATGGCTAATGGATATGAACCAACAACAAAAGAAATTCAAATGCTAAAAGAAGAAGACAGATATCGATATAAATCATCGATAGAAGAACCACCGACATTAGAGTTAAAGCCACTTCCAAATCATTTAGAATACGCTTATTTACATGGTGAATCTGAATTACCTGTAATAATATCGTCTTCTCTTACTGAAAATAAAAAATCTCAACTCATTTCTGTGCTAAATGCTCATAAACCAGCCATTGCATGGAAAATTCATGATATTAAAGGAATAAGTCCTTCGTATTGCACACATAAAATCCTTATGGAAGAAGGTCATAAAACGTATGTGCAACGCCAACGAAGACTAAATCCTAATATGCAAGATGTTGTTAAGAAAGAAATTATTAAACTGCTAGATGCAGGTTTAATTTATCCAATTTCTGATAGTCCATGGGTAAGCCCAGTTCAATGCGTGCCTAAAAAGGGTGGCATGACTGTCATTACAAATGAGAAAAATGAGCTTATTCCTACTAGGACTGTAACAGGATGGCGTGTTTGTATTGATTATAGAAAATTAAATGACGCCACCAGAAAAGATCACTTTCCCTTACCTTTTATTGATCAAATGTTGGAAAGATTAGCCGGAAATAGTTACTATTGTTTTCTTGATGGTTTTTCCGAATATTTTCAAATTCCAATAGCACCCGAGGACCAAGAGAAAACCACATTCACGTGCCCTTATGGTACTTTTGCTTACAAACGCATGCCATTTGGACTTTGCAACGCCCCTGCAACCTTTCAAAGGTGCATGATGGCGATTTTTCACGACATGATAGAAGAATGCATGGAAGTTTTCATGGATGACTTTTCAGTCTTCGGTGATACTTTTGAATCATGTCTAGTTAATCTTGAATGAATGCTTATTAGATGCGAACAATCAAATCTAGTTCTTAATTGGGAGAAATGCCATTTCATGGTTAAAGAAGGCATCGTTCTTGGTCATAAAATCTCAAAGGAAGGAATTGAAGTGGATAGAGCTAAAGTAGATGTAATTGCTAAACTTCCACATCCCACCAATGTTAGAGGAGTTAGGAGTTTTCTAGGGCATGCCGGTTTTTACCGACGTTTCATAAAAGATTTTTCTAAAATTGCCACTCCTATGAATAAACTCCTAGAAAAGGATGCTCCATTCATCTTTTCAGATGAATGCATCAAATCTTTTAATATTCTTAAAGAGAAACTCACTAATGCGCCGATCATGATAACTCCAAATTGGAATCTACCGTTTGAACTAATGTGCGATGCAAGTGATTTTGCAATGGGAGCCGTTTTAGGACAAAGGATTGAAAAATGATTTCAACCTATATATTATGCTAGTAAGACGTTACAAGGAGCACAAACAAATTACACAACTATTGAAAAAGAACTCCTTGCTATTGTCTTTGCTTTTGACAAATTTCGTTCATATCTCGTTCTAGCTAAAACGGTGATCTATACCGACCATTCTGCTCTTACATACCTATTTTCGAAACAAGATGCAAAACCAAGATTAATTCGTTGGATCTTACTCTTACAAGAGTTCGATATTGAAATCCGAGATAAAAGAGGAGCAGAAAATCTCGCCGCTGATCATCTTTCTCGTCTTGAAAATCCTGAATTAGAAGTTCTAAATGAATCGACCATACAAGACAACTTTCCTGATGAATATCTATTGAAGATAGATTATAATGAAATTCCATGGTTTGCAGACTATGCAAACTACTTAGTATGTGGATTCCTTGAAAAAGGGTTGTCGTACCAAAAATGAAAGAAATTCTTTAGTGATATAAAACACTATTTCTGGGAAGATCCACATTTGTTTAAAAGTTGTCCTGATGGAATAATACGCCGATGTGTATTCAGAGATGAAGCTAGTAAAATTTTAAACCATTGTCACACAGGACCAACAGGAGGGCATTATGGGCCTCAGCTCACAGCAAAAAAAGTTTATGATGCTGGATTCTATTGGCCTAAAATTTACAAAGACGCACACCTTCTTTGCAAATCCTGTGATGCATGTCAAAGGGCCGGAAAAATAAGTCAACGTGATGAAATGCCACAAAATGTCATTCAAGTATGTGAAGTATTTGACATTTGGGGTATTGACTTTATGGGTCCATTTCCAAAATCTCATAATAATCTCTACATTCTCGTTGCCATTGATTATGTATCTAAATGGGCGGAAGCACAAGCTCTCCCAACTAATGATGCACGAGTTGTAGTCAACTTTTTAAAATGTCTTTTTGCAAGGTTTGGAACACCGAAAGCTTTAATAAGTGATCGGGGTACTCATTTTTGTAATAATCAACTTGAGAAAGTTCTCAAAAGATATGGAGTAACTCATAAAATCTCCACCGCATATCATCCACAAACAAGTGGACAAGTTGAAAATACCAACCGAGCATTAAAACGTATTCTAGAAAAAACCGTCGGATCAAATCCAAAGGAATGGTCCATTAAATTGGAGGATGCACTCTGGGCTTTTAGAACAACCTACAAAACTCCAATTGGAACCACACCTTTTAAACTCGTTTACGGAAAAGCATGTCATCTTCCAGTAGAAATTGAACACAAAGCATTTTGGGCTTTGAAGACATGTAATCTTGATTTACATGAAGCTGGACGTCTACGGTTAAGTTAACTAAACAAATTAAAAGAATTAAGACATGAAGCATACGAAAATTCGTTGATCTATAAGGAAAGAACGAAGAAATTGCATGATAAAAGAATCAGAAGTTCAAAAGAATTTAAAGAAGGTGACAGAGTTCTTCTTTTCAATTCACGATTCAATCTATTTCCTGAAAAATTGAAATCAAGATGGTCTGGACCATTTATAGTCAAAAGAGTTTTCCCATACGGAATAGTAGAATTAATAAATTCAAATGAGATTGAATTTAAAGTTAATGGTCACAGAGTTAAACATTACATACATGGTCCGATGGAAGTTGACAATGAAATTAATCATAATTTCACCACCCAAGAAAACCTTCAAAATTAAAACATAAATATGTTATCAACAACATATGAAAAATCAAAATTGGAAAATAGGGAGGATTCAAATTTGAGTGATGAAGAAGAATTCTTATTCAAACCTCCCATTCCAAGAAACGAAGAAAAATGTGAACAAGAAGTTCAAATAGAAGTGAAAGAACCAAGAAAAGAACACCCGAAAAAGGTTTACAAACCAACTCGACTTACTAAAGCAGGAGACCCGGGTGAATTTATCATTTCTTGCTTGCTTAATGATGGTGCTGTATATAACGGACTCGCAGATTTAGGAGCAAGTGCAAATATTATGCCTCTTTCCTTATACAAAAGATTAGGCATGGGTAAAACCAACCAAAATAGGTGTTCAATCATTTGACCAAACCATTAAACACCCGGTTAGAATAGCAAATAATTTACTTGTTAACGTGGGAAGTTTGACCTTTGTTGCAAACTTCATAGTGATTAATATGGAGGAAAACCTTGATATTCCTCTAATTCTAGGTCGCCCATTTTTAGCAACCACCGAGGCATTCATTGATGTAAGAGAAGGTAGAATGACACTTAAGGATGGTGATACATCGATCACCTTTGTGAACCGAAAGTTAAGATCTCCACCAACCAAAATTGTTAAACCAATAAAAACGCATAAGTGTGGGGAAGATGAAGAAACACTTAATGATGATCCAATCACAAAGAATGCCGTTGATGATAAGAAATTAGATGAACCCATTTTTAACAGTTCAACGAAGAAACTTTATAAACGGATTCACGATGTTAAGATTAAGGGTAACTTTAAGTTATGTAACCGATTAGTATCCAATTTATCGCCAAAAGAAAAGGCGATGTTAGTTGAATTTGTGAAAGCTACGGAGGAAATCAACAAATGGATTGAAGTAAAAGTCAAAGATATGCAAGTTGTTGATGATCCAATTGAAAATAACGTTAATCACAATTTCAACTAAGTGTGGGGAGGTTCGAATCTTTTTAGGGTAATATGTATTTCTGTTAGAGTTAGATTTTCTATTTTCGTGTAGTTCTCGAGAATGGAATCCGAATGGTCTTTCCCTAGCAGACCCTAAAGAACTAGTCTTCTCCCCCCATTCTGAATTTTTATTTTTTTTAGGTTTTGCGAGATGAAGACTTCCTGTGAATTAAACCATGGTCTAATGCTACACGCTTTGATCACTAAACGTAATAATGACACCCTTCCAAGTGAAATAGTATCATTAATCAGAGGTAAATTGGACGGAGTAAGAAAAGAATCCAGATGCGAAAATAATAAGTTACAATTTGGTAAAGGAAAATCAAAATCCGCAGCGAAAAGAAGAGCACGACACCTTGAAAGATGTCACAAATGCGGAAAATGTTCACACGAAGGAAAATGCTCGACGAATCAAACATATTCCAATACCGAATTTGTTACTCTATGCAGAGACGGACCGTTCATATGTTTAGAAGAAAAAACATTGAATGCTCGAGGTTACGCCTATGTAGCCATGGAAAACCAATTAGTCCGACTATCTTATGAGTGGGCTAGAGCATATCACTAAGAAATCTTTTTCACAGGTAAGTCTGTACAGTTTTCAGTTTTTATTTTTATTTTTTTTTATTTTTAACCTTTTGATAATAAACGCTAATTTGTTCGCTATAAAGTATTAAATTGGTATTCGATAAAATTAGGTCTTGCGACCGAAATTATTGATATCATACAAAAATTTATTACATCACTGCGAAATTTATCGTTTATTCTTAAGGTATAAATATCTTTAATCAATCAACATAAAATATTTCAAAAATTCATCATGAGTTAAACTAGGTTATGAAACCGAAATTACTTTACCGAAAATAGGGGCGTATATTTTTGATAATATTTGATTGATTAAAGTGGGATAAAAGACCAAAAAGATTTTTACTTTTATTTTTACCATGTTTTAAAAATTAATATTTAAAAATTAAATTAATATTGTGAAATTTTTAAAATCAATAAATTTAAAATTGTAAATATTTGAAAAAAAATTAATATTTTTAATATAAGTTTGTATGTATAAAAAAAATATAAATTTAAGTTTGGTGTGAATTTTTTATATGAATTTTTAATGTTATGCATCTTAAATTTAAGTTTGGTGTGAATTTAAAAACAAAAATTTACTTTATTTCGCTAAGTTAAAAATAAGATTTTTAAAATTTGTCGTGAGTTAAAGACTAGGTCGTTGAACCGAAATTGCTCTACCCAAGGGAGGGGCGAGAACTTTTATTATCATTATTTTTAATCTTATTGAACTAAAGTATGCCAAAAACATAAAAAAACTCAAAAATCTTTACTTTTAAAACCGCGCTTTGAAATGACGAAATTTTAAAATTTTGTCGAGGGACGGACTAGGACATCGTTCCGAAACAACCTCGTCCTAAATAAAAGGAAAAACAAAATTTTAAATTTAATTTATATTTTATTAGTATAAGGTTTTAAAAAATAAATAAAAAAAAACGCCAATATGTTTGGAAACTTTGGTAAAATTTAATCATTTCTATGCTATCACCCTCAATAATTTAAATTGTTACTGATTTCTTGCAAATGAGGGCATTGCAAGATCTTAAGTGTGGGAAGGGGTTAAATTCTTTCGGATTTTAAAAATTTTTACTTTATACACTTGGTTATCATTAGAAATACTAGTAACGCAGTAGTTGTATTAGAATCTAGTGCTCTCTGATAATAAAGAACAGCCCTAGTCTTATATACTGACTACCCAATTCTAGTAAAATTTTCAAAATTTTCAATTAAATGAACTCAAAATCATGTTTATACATATTTATGAACAATAAAACTAGGTGTTAACACCGAAATTATTGTTACCTCAGAAAGGACATAAATTGATAAACAACCCAAAATGTTAGAATTCATTTAAAATAGAATAGAGGACAATAAAAAGGCAAATAAAAGAAAATAAAAAGCCAAGTGTGGGAAAAATTACCAAGTTATTTAAAACATATTTTTGTACAAATAATTAAAGATACTTTTGCGTTGGATTAATTTAATCAGTTTTACCCGATTTACTGTAAGAAAAGATGGATCTACACGATGAATCAATTCCATCATTAAAAAGAAGTAAAGTCTTCCGAAAAAGAAACGCGCTTCTTGATTTAGGTCATGAAGTTGCCGTCCAGACCAGCTGTAGGTTGACGAAAAATCTAGAAAAGTCATCTCTAAAATCAGCAGGAAATCCACGGACCTCAGCATCAAATAGGGTCGCCAAGTGGTCAGACTTATCCTAACCATGAGAGGATCTGTCTTGTAAAATGGGGAGGACGCCGTGCAAATTAGCTTGATAAGACTAATGAATCAGATCTCCAGAAAGGATAATCTCCTTAAAGATTTAAAATCAGCTTTTAAGCCTGATATTACTCAATCCTAGAGATTGACCTTAAAGATTGAGAATTACAAACTCATGGAATTCAATGATATCTAAACTCGAGCTTGAACGAGAAAATATTTTGATCAAAATTACAAACCGATTTGTTTTCTAGAAAATCCATTTTCAATGCGTTCATTACCATTGAACGTAAAATCCTAGAGATTCACCTAGAATTCATTAGGTCACCTGAACCAAATCGAGTGTCAACCGTAAGAACGGTGGTTGCATAACATGGTCGAAGACAGGACCTTGTGCAAGAAAAAAAAACTATAGGGTGATCTTTACTATTGCTCCTACAAAGGATAGTAATTGCATCCGACACGTTATAGACCATAATTAAAAGCATGTCAGGGGACATTGCCTTAACAGTTGCTTGCTCAACACTTTCCTTTACAACCGGACGGTAGTTTACCAAAAGGTAATATACGGAGCAAGTATACTGGACGTGTTGCTTTTCCAATACAAGGTTAGCTAGTGGGTGACACAAAACCGCAAGTTTTGAGCTAAAATTTTCAAATCTGAAACCCACACAACCCACAAAAATATTTTGCAAACACCGATGAAGGGTTATTCCGGAAAACTTATCTAGGGTAAAAACTAGTTTTAATTTTCAAAAGATCAAATGTTTTCATAAAGATCCAATTTCCTTAATGGATCTAAATTTTCATAGTCATGTGAGACTGTAAACCACATCGTTACTACCATTGTTTATACCGCCGTATAGAAATCACTGATGTACAAAGTGTGAAGAATAAATAAGTGATTCTAGTATTTTTATTTCAAGACTATATTGCTTGAGGACAAGCAGCGCTCAAGTGTGGGAATATTTGATAATGCTAAAAACGAACATATATTTCATCGCATTATCCCTCAAGAAAGACAAGCTTTTAGTTGCAGTTGTCCTATTTACAAGGAATATTTGTTTAAAAATTAAAAGGTAAAGACAAAAGACAGATTCGACGAATTGAAGATGCAAACGACAAAAAAGCTCAAAAGTACAAAGTACAATCAAAGTGGTTCAAATTATTGATGAGAAACGTCTCAAAATTACAAGAGTACAAGACGCAAAACGCAAAGTACAAGATATTAAATTATACGAAAGGACGTTCGAAAATTCAGAACCGAGACATGAACCAGCTTTCAACGTACGACGCAACGGACCGAAAGTTACAAATTAATTATGTATATAAATATAATATAATATATAATTAATTATATAAATTATATATTTATATTATATTTATATAATAAAATCCGTCGGCAAGCTAGGAGTCAAACTTGTGTGAGCTGGATTCCACAGCTCCGCACTCGCGGAGCTTATAAAGGCAAAACCCACTGCACTCACGGAACACACAAAAACAGTAATCTGCCTATAAAAGGCCATGCAATTCGACGGATTATTTACATCTTTTTCTTCTTCCTTCATACGTAAAATATATATATATATATATATATATATATATATATATATATATATATATATATATATATATATATATATATATTATAATTTTAATTTTAATTTTAATTTTAATTTTAAATTCTAATAATAAGGGTATGTTAGCGAATGTTGTAAGGGTGTAAGTCGAAATTCTGTCCGTGTAACGATACGCTATTTTTAATCATTGTAAGTTATGTTCAACCTTTTTAATTTAATGTCTCGTAGCTAAGTTATTATTATGCTTATTTAATACCGAAGTAATCATGATGTTGGGCTAAAAATATTAAAATTGGGTAATTGGGCTTTGTACCATAATTGGGGTTTGGACAAAAGAGCGACACTTGTGGAAATTAGACTATGGGCTATTAATGGGTTTTATATTAACTAAACAATACCTTGTTAATTTAATATATAAACTTATAATTTGACGTATTTATATATAACCACATACGCTTGACTGGGTACGGTGGGCGGGATATCTATAAATACCAATAATTGTTCATTTTATTGGACACGGAACTGGATTAATAGTTAATAGACTTGTTGAAACAGGGGTGGATTACATTCAAGGGTAATTGGTGTAATTGTTAACAAAGTAGTAAAACCTTAGTTTACACGCAGTCGATAACCTGGTGTATTCACTAAACAAAGTATTAAAACCTTGTTACAATTCGAATCCCCAATTAGTTGGAATATTTGACTTCGGGAATAAGAATAATTTGACGAAGACTTTTGCACTTTATATTTATGAATGATGGACTATTATGGATAAATCTATATGGACATATCGAATAATCCTGTACAAAGGACAATTAACCCATGGGAATAAACTAAAATCAACACGTCAAACATCATGATTATGGAAGTTTAAATAAGCATAATTCCTTTATTTTCATATTTAATTGCACTTCTAATTATCACATTTTTATTTATTGTCATTGTATTTAATTTCACTTTTAATTATCACACTTTTTAATTATCGCAATTTTATTTTATCGCACTTTAATTTATCGCAATTTCATTATCGTTATTTAATTTACACTTTAAATTAAGTTATATTTATTTTTAATATTTTACATTATGTTTTAACTGCGACTAAAGTTTTAAAAATCGACAAACCGATCATTAAACGGTAAAACCCCCCTTTTTATAATATTAATATTACTTATATATATTTGTATTTTTATAAGATAAAACTAATATAGCGTTAAGCTTTGTTTAAAAGATTTCCCTGTGGAACGAACCGAACTTACTAAAAACACACTACTGTACGATTAGGTACACTGCCTATAAGTGTTGTAGCAAGGTTTAGGTATATTCATTCTATAAATAAATAAATATCTTGTGTAAAATTGTATCGTATTTAATAGTTTTTCCTAGTAAAATATAAGCTATTTCATATACACCTCGCATAACATCAACCATGATTTTTGGATATAGTTTCATGTTCATAAGAAAAATCATTTTTCCAGAATAACAACTTTTAAATCAAAGTTTATCATAGTTTTTAATTAACTAACCCAAAACAGCCCACGGTGTTACTACGACGACGTATGTCCGGTTTTACAGTGTTCTTCGTGTTTCCAGGTTTTAAATCATTAAGTTAGCATATCATATAGATATAGAACATGTGTTTAGTTGATTTTAAAAGTCAAGTTAGAAGGATTAACTTTTGTTTGCGAACAAGTTTAGAATTAACTAAACTATGTTCTAGTGATTACAAGTTTAAACCTTCGAAAAAGATAGCTTTATATGTATGAATCGAATGATGTTATGAACATCATTACTACCTCAAGTTTTCTGGATAAAGCTACTGGAAATGAGAAAAATGGATCTAGCTTCAAAGGATCCTTGGATGGCTTGAAAGTTCATGAAGCAGAATCATGACACGAAAACAAGTTCAAGTAAGATTTCCACTCGAAATAAGATTGTTATAGTTATAGAAATTGAATCAAAGTTTGAATATGAGTATTACCTTGTATTAGAAAGATATCTTACTGTAAATAATAAAGATTTCTTGAGGTTGGATGATCACTCTATAAGATTGGAAGTAAGCTAGCAAACTTGGAAGTATTCTTGGTTTTATGAAACTAGAACTTGTAGAATTTATGAAGAACACTTAGAACTTGAAGATAGAACTTGAGAGAGATTAATTAGATAAAGAAAATTGAAGAATGAAAGTGTTTTTAGGTGTTTTTGGTCGTTGGTATATGGATTAGATATAAAGGATGTGTAATTTTGTTTACATGTAAATAAGTCATGAATGATTACTCATATTTTTGTAATTTTATGAGATATTTCATGCTAGTTGCCAAATGATGGTTCCCACATGTTTTAGGTGACTCACATGGGCTGCTAAGAGCTAATCATTGGAGTGTATATACCAATAGTACATACATCTAAAAGCTGTGTATTGTACGAGTACGAATACGGGTGCATACTAGTAGAATTGTTGATGAAACTGAACGAGGATGTAATTGTAAGCATTTTTGTTAAGTAGAAGTATTTTGATAAGTGTCTTGAAGTCTTTCAAAAGTGTATGAATACATATTAAAACACTACATGTATATACATTTTAACTGAGTCGTTAAGTCATCGTTAGTCGTTACATGTAAGTGTTGTTTTGAAACCTTTAGGTTAACGGTCTTGTTAAATATTGTTAACCCATTATTTATTAAATCAAATGAGATGTTGAATTATTACATTATCATGATATCATGATGTATTAATATATCTTAATATGATATATATACATTAAATGTCGTTACAACGATAATCGTTACATATATGTCTCGTTTCAAAATCATTAAGTTAGTAGTCTTGTTTTTACATATGTAGTTCATTGTTAATATACTTAATGATATGTTTACTTATCATAATATCATGTTAACTATATATATATATATCCATATATATGTCATCATATAGTTTTTACAAGTTTTAACGTTCGTGAATCGCCGGTCAACTTGGGTGGTCAATTGTCTATATGAAACCTATTTCAATTAATCAAGTCTTAACAAGTTTGATTGCTTAACATGTTGGAAACATTTAATCGTGTAAATATCAATTTCATTTAATATATAAAAATATGGAAAAGTTCAGGTCACTACACCCGACGAGGCCACGCACGAGTGTATCTTACTCCCTTCTGTACCATCCACCTCAACCATAGTTTTTATTATCTCAGAACTATTTTGATGATTACTTATGATACTTTATTGCATAATTAAACTGTGTTTGTACGCCCGATCTCGGGCATAACTACTTTATGTTTTTGAGCATGTATGATATTTAGAATAAAATTGCATGAATAAAACGTCACAAACAACCGATCGAGATCATACGAGATGGAAGCACGACTTGGAGCAAGGACGCACTAAATAAGGATGACGCCGGAACGAGAATTGAGGAAACCATAATTGGCACACTATCCGACTGCATGCCTTACAACCATAGGGGAGTACTAACTCTTCACCACTTTTTCAATAAGAATATAAGCAAACTACTATACCACTTTAAAAACTAAGTGTGGGATTGGCAACCTCATCTACATAAACTTTTAATAACAAAACGCATCTTTCAAAACCTAAAGTGTGGGATATGCCGTATCCTTAACAATGAGGACAATGTTATTTTAAAAGTATGTGATAGCAAATGTTGCACATAATGATTCTTGTAAAACCCTCAAGTGTTTCTAAACTAAATTTTTCATAAAATTTAAAACTTTCTGAACTATAAAACACTAAGGATTATAAAATTATATAAAAGATCAAAAAGTTTTGCTACAAAATAGACAAAAGAGTAAAACAAGGTTAAAAACTTTTTGCAAAAATCAAACCAAATTTCTAAAAGAGCATTGCATAACGAAAGGCACGATTCGACCCATTATACTTGTTGTGAGTCACCCCAAATAAGGCTTTATAAGCACTCATTTTTAGTGCTTCACTATACTTCCATTGAGTGCGCCGATGTTAAGATCTCGGAACCAGAACTTGCTCTTGATCAACATTTTGAAATCACACATTTTGACAAGGATGACTAAGTTAGAACCTCGGCAATTCGTGAAGACAAAAACACCCCCATTACACACCTCGGCTATTCATGTACCTAGGATTCTATCCATAAGGTAGTTTAAACCCTCTAAGGTTAGCGTTGGGAGTAGGGATATCCGTCTTAGCCAGAATCTTCAAAGCCTAAACTCTTAGTGACAAATCAGTTAGGTTCATAACCCAGTTGATTGAGGTTTAGTGTTTATTCTAGGAAGTTAAAACTCTTGTGATAGCTCCCCATCAGAATTCTATTCTCCATACCTATCTATCTTTATCTTTCTAGTTAAATTATAGTATTATTAGTTAATCTTAATCTATCACCTCTTGTCACTAGGGTTAACTATATAAGCACTTTTGTCCCACGTTACTGAGAAAACATACAAAAATACGAACCTGAGTTATATTTACCACTTACTCGTTAAAAGGAAGACAAGTACGTGAGTTATAGCTAGGAAGCCCCATCTAAATATAAATAATAAAACCATTACTCTCTTTTGGTAGCTAATTCTGACATGTTGCGACCTAACGACACCGCACAAATAAAATCGTCCGTTTTGGCCATATCATCACGCCAATCATTTGTAGGGTTCAGGACCTAGTCGATTAGCTGTTAACAAAGAAAATGCTCAACTGATGTCTAACAATGCAAAAACATGAAGATGAAAATGCAAGGTTAAAAGCCCTAGTGGAAAAGAATAATGGTCCGGGTGTTCAGAATGATGGCTCGCGTGTTCATGATAATGGTTCGGGTGTTCAACGTTTAAGGGTATGTTTCAATTTAATAGCTTACTATTTTTTCTACCCTTTTAGCGTTCATAAACGTTTTTTTGATAACTTAATTTTAGCTCGGAAAGGAAGTTTATATAAAAAGCATTAACTTCGAGAACGTAGCAAGAGGATGGCTGAAGAGCATGGATCCAAGTACGGTTGTTTTAGGGACAGAAATTGGACATGATTGGTGTGAGGTAGAGGTTGAAGTGGCCATAAAAAAAGATGAAGCTTTGTTTAGGCCATTTGATCATTTGATATACATTCAGGATGTCACTGGAACGTCTATTGCTTGGCCTGCTAAGTTAATCGAGGTATGTCCTTGTTATAATTGTAATAATTAAGATTAATTTTTATAATGTGCACCTTTATGCTTATACATGGATAGTTAATTTGTAGTTGGTACGTGGTGATTGATCAAGACGGATGGTGGAGGCTTGAAGACTTTTTGTGTTTGTTAATGTTGGCCGGTTTATTAATGAATGTTTGCGTGTTTGAGACAATTTGTTGATGTATGTGTTGGTGTGTTTGAGACAATGATCCGTTGATGTTAAACAGTTTCATGTGATGATTTTATTTTGATTGAAACAATATAATTGTAACTGTAATGTGGTGATAAAAATTATATTTTATATTTGTTTTGTAATTTAAAAATTTTAAATTATTATAATTGTAATGAATAATAAATTGTTAATTTGATGCAATCAAAAGAAAACTGGATCCGAACAGGGCCCAAAAGGCCCAAATAGCTGAAGCAGGCCCGAAAGGCCCAGTAAGCTTAAACGTGACGACATGCCCAATTAGCATAACCGGACCCAAAAGGCCCAATTATCTGAACTGGCCTGGAAAGGCCCAATTACCATAACCTGGCCCAAAAGGCCCAATTATCTGAACTGGCTTGGAAAGGCCCAATCACCATAACCTGGCCCAAAAGGCCCAATTATCTTAACTGGCCTGGAAAGACCCAATTACCATAACCTGGCCCAAAATTCGAAATGGACCCGAATATCCGAACCGGATATTCAAAACTCCTATGACTTGTTAGGACGCTTTTTTGTGGTACTAAGTTAACATATAGTTATATTAGGGCCCTTATTTGTGGTACTAAATGTATATTAAGACCCTTATATATTGTTACTAATGTATATTAGGACCCTCTTATTGGTACTAATGTAAGTTATCTTCATATTATGACTCTTTTTCCCTGGTACTAAACTACTATATTTTTATAATACGACCCTTTTTTGGGTACTTACATAATTTATAATTTATAATTATTTTAGGACGTTTTTATTGGTACTAACATAGTTTCTCATTATATTAGTACACTTTTTTGGGGTCCTAATATGATATAACATACAAATTTAGGCGTCATAGGACCCTTTTGTGCGTCTCAAAGTATTATAAAGTGTCCTAATATGTTACCTGATAGGACCCTTTCGATGTTGTTAATAGGACTCAAACAAAGGTCCTATAAGCGTTAGGACCCTTTTCGATTAATAGGACGGCCGTTGATAGGTCGTGCGATTTGGGTGTCCTATCAGGCAAAGCGTCCTAAGAATGGGCCTTTTAGGACACTTATGTGATCCTATAAAGTCAGTTTTCTTGTAGTGATTGTATGTTGTTGATACCAGTTTAATGACGAAACACTTTAGTAGTCTATGTATTGAAACTAAAGAAATGATAAAAATGAGTTTGTAAACGTTATGAATCAATAGCCTTAGAATCAGTGATGAAACTTGAACTCGAATACAGATGAGGCGGGTGTAAAAATATAATAAATTTTTCATTGTGAGCAGGCATAAATACTAAAAAAAGCCTTATTTTTTGCTAAAAATATTTTATTGTACTTTTATTCTCGTTAAATTCAGGTGGAGCGGATAACCCCTTTGGGTAATACTATATTCCCCCCATGCTACAATGCAACCATGAGTCATTGGGAGTAGTTCTAAACTAAAATATTAAAAAGCAGAGTCTTGATGCTGAACTTCCACGAGGTGAAAAAAAAATTCTTGTTTTGCCACTGGTAACATTACAGATGAGAATGAGATGAAATTATAAAGGAAATAAACACACTGGACTAACGGATTATTATGCCTCACGAATTATTATTACAAACGTGCTGGTAATCCAAATTATGAAAGCTTGGACTTCCGTGAGTTCACCATATGCAATTAGAACCTTATGCTCAATCAAATAAAGAAAAATAGTTGAGAAAATACCACAACAATAGTCCTAAACATTTATTTTTTGTTTTTTTTTTCTTTCCATTTTTAAAGGGATAGTACTCACGAAAATTTTATTATATCATCAAAAATAATTAAAGTTCGACTATAGATAAAGAGATGTTTTTAGTGAACATCGAAACACTTTACAAAAGCCTAAGACTATCACTATTCTAGAAAATAAAAACAAAGCCGTATTACATTCATTGTTAATCCTTACATTATAAGATTACTAATACTATAACTATTGATCATATATATAACCATATGAACTTCATCAACATCAATTGCAAATTCCTATAATCTTCAAGGTCTTCTAGTTTTCACTTCAAGCACATTCACATTATTTACCTTCCAAATCTTATCCATATCGATATTATCTCATACTAACTAGTAACCACCATAACCCCTTTATCCACAAATAATTACTAATACCCAAAATCACAAAATACACATCTCCTTTGAGAACTTTATGTATTGCCTCTGAAAAGACCGACCATTATATGTGACAACAAAAGTGCAATATTTTAAGTCCGAATCCTGTTTCGAATAAAAGATCAAAACATATTGACATTGAATATCATTTTGTTCTTGAGCTCATATCTTCAGGTAAATTATACACAAGTTTGTTCCTACAACGGTTTAACTTGCGAATATCTTTACGAATAGCTCCCTCAACCATTATTTAAACCATTTCGTTCTGTAATAATCCTATTTTTTCGTTAACTCTTTAATGACCGCTAGTTGACTTTTTGTGTTATACATTTAGAAGATAACATTTTGAAGTTTTAATTAGCTATAAATATTAGTGTAATATTTATTTGATGACTAAGTTAATAATAATAATTTTTATTCTTAACTTTATATTTGAACCCGATGACCGTTAGTAGTTTAGCATTTTTGTGCTCGTTAATCATTAGGATTCAAGTTGTACATGTCAAATTATAAAGTTTTAAAAGTCTTGTGATCCCCCTCCTTTCCTTGAACCGATCGGCCCTTATGGCCCAGAGGTGCAGATTGTAAATGTTTTAAACCATATAATTTAGGTTTTAACTCCATTTGCTAAATCATTGACCAATTTATTTTGGTCGACACCCACCTTCACAACATCATCATCATTGTCACCTTCTCAGCATTAATTCACCCTTGAATCTTCACTTGATCATTAATTTAAATACATATTCGTGCTCTACGCAATCTCCTCAATGCATTTATGGTTTCAATTTTGCGATATGGGCATAATCTCAAAACCCTAGATTTTTAATTCAATGAATTTTTTCTTATTTTATAGTGTAATATAATCTATGGCTTGAGTCATTAATTGTACATATCCGTATGTGTGTTTAATTTAACGTTTGGTTATTTTTATGAAAAATTCAAATTTAAGTTTGTTGAATTAGATGAGTAGATGTTCGTATTTGATTGTAATTAGTTCATAAATGGATTTCTCATGAATAGTACAAAAAATTTCAAATAGAAAACGTGTTATTTCATTTAACGGTTCAAAAGATATGATCAAAATACGAAATCTGAAAACTGATTTGACCACTATTAACATCTCCTGTTGCTGCAATTTTTCTGTATTGATTTAGGACTTGAGAATTTTATAGTGGCTTGTCTACTTTTCTGTAAAATGTTAAAGTTAGAGCAGAAATGCTGAATTTAAAAGGTAAATATTGTAATCAAATTAAATTTGTGAATTAATGGTTTGGGTTTGAGACCTAAGTTTTTTTATGCATGTTGAACAATTAAAACAAAGCCTTTTCAAATGGCGTTGAATCATTCGGTGCTTTTTATTAAATGGTATTTTGGGTAAAAATGCACTGTTTAAATCATGTATTTTGTGAAAACTTGTAGAGTTTGACTTTTATTTAGTCAAAGGATGGTACTTTTGACTCAAGTAGCTTTATCAAGTTAAAATGAATTATATTACTTAGCTTTTGGTCAAATGTATAAAGCTTGTGTATTGGTTAGTATGGTTAAGGAGTGCTAGTTGGTTTAAACTGAGTAGCGATACTACCGAGCACTACTGTTTACTGAAAAGTGCTTGATATGTTAATTATGAACTTGAGTACTGATCATTCAATATCAGTTGACTTTTAATTTGGTCAATACTTGTGAGTCAAAGGTTTTATTAAACTTTACGCGTGAATTTTATTACTTGATTGTTTTCTAAAACACATATGTACGCTTATCTATGTTTATATATGCATGTATATGTCTATCGTTCATTTTAGTGTAGGCCCCCTTGAATTTTCTTAATCTCCGTAAAGCACACCCAGGTACGTATCGATTTTATTATTATTATTATTATTATTATTATTATTATTATTATTATTATTATTATTATTATTATTATTTTAATTTTTTTATTATTGACCGGAGATCCTCTCGGAAGCAATCTCTCTGCCCTGGAGTAGAGAAAAAAATGACTCTCTTTCTATGGCTACATTCTCTACACGTGGGTAGAGAAACGACTTCTCTTTTACTCTAGGGTAGAGGAAGGATTGCTAACATCTCACCTCCCCCATACCTCTCAAGCGCAGGATTGAGTATTGTTGTTGTTGTTGTTTTCTGAAACACATCTATTGTTGAATTTTTTTTAAAGACTTTTGAGTCAAATTCGAGCAATAGGATTATGTTACATTATGACCCGACATAGTTTATTATATATTATTTGACCAACTTGTATCTCTAGGTTGAGTACGTCGGTTCGCTGTGATTTCGTTATCACTTTTGTTAGAGAGTCTTTGTTGTGCTATCGAGGTGAGTTGAAGTCCCTCTTTCTAAACTTTTAATCTTTTTGGGATGAAAATACATGCAACTTTTATTTTTACGCAATAGACACAAGTACTTACTTGTTCTACTTTGAGTTTGAAACGCAAATCTCTTACTTTGGTAACTGTTAACAACTGGTTTTTGAACTAGTGGACGTGAATACATATATATAGATCCATAGGGTTTGACATCCTCGTTCGAGTTAGTAATGCTAACATTTAATGGACTTATAGTACTTTGAGTGGTACACATGTTTCAGTGTATTTTATTACATAGGGTGACTTATTAATTACGTTAAGTTTGGTTATCGGGTGCTCAATACTGTAGAACATTTTGATGAATTATTTTGACGATGTTTTCTAACATGCAAATCTTGGAGTATACTTTTTCTATTGTTCACAATATTTAAATCTATAAATCGCCAACATTCGTGTTGACTTTTTAACATATTTTATTCTCAGATCTGTAATTTTGCTTCTGATGTTCATTGTCCAAGGTGTTCTCATTGGAGTCCTAAGTGGGATTATTGAAAACTCTATTGCATTCAAATTTTATTTCATTATGTTGGTTGTTGAACAACTTTAACTTTTAGTTAACTTACTATTTTGAGAAACTTACTACTATTAGTAACCTGCTATTTTTTAGAAACATTCGATTGTTGGAAAACCTTTAAATAATGAATGCAATACATTATTAGAACGCTTCATATACATGGCATAACCTCGTTGTGGGACCGTTTATTAATGTACCGCGTCAATAGCGATTTTAACGGGTCGTTACACGTTCCAAGCTACATGTTGGTCTACCACCAGTTCACTTGAGGGAATATTAGAGATATTACGTAATCACGTATTATAGATATCGTATACTTTGAGGGTAAGATAAATACTCCCTCCGTCCCATTACAAGAGTTCACTTACTTTTTGTACACAGTTTTAGAAAAACCCACTAACTTCATTCTCCATCAATCAAAAATATTCTCTCTCCAGAATAACCTCTTTTTATTGGTTGAAATACAAAGTGGACACTTGTAATGGGACATCCCAAAATGGAAATGTGGACACTTGTGGTGGAACGGATGGAGTAATTAATTGAAGATTAAGTTTAGTTAATTATAGTATATATATATATATATATATATATATATATATATATATAAATATTGATGGATAATAATACCTCCAAGTGTGAAGAATTATTTTCTTATAGTTGAAAAGTTTGTTGTTGTTGTTACTGAAAAGTTTGTGGTAGAAACCTGAATTGTTGTTGAAGTTGTAGATGTGGGATTTGTTGTTAAAATTCATGTTGGTTCATATCAAACTGGTTTTACACTAAAAGTGGCAAAATCGAGTGGAAGTCGACTTGGGTTGAAGACGACGATCCAGGAGTAGTCGGTTCTTACCCAAATAATTCATATAACATGACCACTCGTTCGGGTTTTGATTTGGGTTAGTCATTTATGAATGAAAAATTGTTTAGAATTTTTGTTGAATGTGATAAGTTGTATAAAATTGTGAATGAGATTTGTAATTGATGGTGTGTTTATAAAGTAGAAAAAATATTTTAAATATATTATTATTAATTATATTTATTTATTACCGTTGCATATATAGACATTTCTTTTTTAAATGGTCAATCATGTTGTGCTACGTGTACATGTAAGACCCAAATATTTAATTGTACATAATGTATATATGGTGTACATAAAGTGTATTAAGCATGGTGTAAAAATTAAAAGCTCAGAATCTGTTCAGACAAATGTGCGCGCCGAGCGTGGTTAAGGGTGCGCGCCGCGCACGGCGCCTGGTGACAGATTCTTGCTTTTTCCAATTAGAGTTAAATGAGGGGCTTTTTGGTCATTTCACTTGAGGACGGACTGTGACGACTCGGGAAATTTCGACCAAATTTAAACTTAATTCTTATATGATTTCGACACGATAAGCAAAGTCTGTAATGTTGAGTCTCAAGGTTTTTAAAACTGTTTTATGAAATCATTTGACTTCGAACACTCCCGACGATTCACGAACAATTTATTATAAATAAATGTGTGTATATATATATATAATTATATATAAATATAAATATAAATATATGTGTATATATAATAATGAGATATAATAAAATGCCAATTAATAAGTAGAATTGAATATGTAAAATAATATAAAGTATAATAAGGTTGTTAATAAAATAAATGTATAAATATGATTTTTATACATAAATATTATTATATGTATACTATAAAATATAAATTTCTAAATAATAAATATTCAACAAAGGTTATTATATACGTAATTTCAAGATAAAGTATAAATGTTATAGTAATAATATGATCATTACTTTCAGTATTGTTAATAATAGTAACATTATTATTATTAATAATATTATATCTAATACAAACTACATATATGTATATAAGATTTTATATAAAAATAATGATATTTTTATTAATACTATTATAATCATTTATGATAATATTATTATTATAACTAATGAGATTATTACTATCATTTATATTATTATCATTACTAGTAACTAATGATCATTAGAATCACCATCGTGCTACCACTGATGTGCTGTTATATATCAACCACTTTCTTTACTATAACAACCATGACTAACCACCATAGAATCACCAATCCACCTCGCCACCTTCACTCATGATTAAACATTTTTCTTTTATTGTTGTTCATCGCCAAAAACCGTCATCGGACCATGAACCAAACTGCTGCAACTATTTTTACTGTTTCCTATTCCAAATACTGCTCGGAAACAACAAATTTTATAGATGAATTATTCTGTTTCTGCAATCATTACAAACAATCAACAAACCATAAAACCCATTTAATAGATATTAAAGATCGAAGAAGATGATGAATATTAATAAAACGATGTTAGTACCTGCTGTGAATTCCTTTTCGATTATCATTTAGATCATACTTGCCGCTATTATTTATTTTTTTTCTCTCCTCTCGATCCAGTTTGCAGCTGCCTTCTTTATCCCTTTTCGGTTACAGTTAAAAAGAATGAAGATATAGAGACGAATAATGATGAACGATACGGGCACTAATAATTGAGTGGATATTAATAAAGGTATTAAAGTGTTAAGATATACACATGATCATACTTAAATATTCATTCACACAAAGCCTTATTATTTAAAGAAGCCAACATGATGTCTTTTATGAATATGATAATGAATCTTTGGATTGGGAATGAGCTGTAAAGTGGCCGAAAGCAAAAGGCAAGATTCATTGTTGGTACATTTTCTTTCTCTTCTAACGAAACAGACCTAAGGAACTCAAAAACCTGATTTGTACTTTAGTCCATTAAGCCTAGTATTGGACTGTTGAAGTAATTGGGCTGCCATGTTGTTAAACAGGCCGTAAAAGCTTGTATAAGATGGCTGCTAGTTGAGTTCATAATATAAACAGATGATATAATGATGATGATAATCATTATACAATGATCGATGCTAAAAAACAGTGGACGATGATAGTAATGATACGTAATGAAAATGATGGCGAAGCTTGAAGATGATGAGGATGATCGATAGTGATGATGATCATACGATATGTTGAATAATCGTGATATAGGACATCAAATGATGATGAGATATGATTAGATGATGATGGCGATTATGATTGGTATGATGATAATGATGAATATGGCTGCCCCATTTCATAAACCCTATTTCGTTTCATTTATCTTTTATAAACCGAATACTTTTTAATCTGTTATATGGATCATATCCTATTGGGCTTCGGTTTGATGTTGGGCCGTATTATATTTTTTTTGGGGCCGTGATCCAAGTTTGATGTTGGGCCAGGTTATTGGAAAAGAAGGGAAGTAAGGAACAAGATACAGAAATGAGTTATATACTGTTGAGTGATATTAGTTGCAGAAAAACAGAATGTAGAGGGATGGTTTAGGAGTGTTATGGGTGAGCGAGGGGTCGGGAGTTCGAGCCCGGGTACGGGCAATTTTAGAAAAAGCTTTAAAGGTAGTTTTCAATATTATTATTATTATTATTATTATTATTATTATTATTATTATTATTATTATTATTATTATTATTATTATTATTATTATTATTATTACTATTATTATTATGAACATAAGAATTATTATTATTAAAAATTATTATCATTATTATTATCATCATTATTTTTATTACTAGTATTGTCATTATTATTATTTTTACAACAAATACATATTATGCATATAAAGTTATACTTATAATAATATTACATATAATAAACATATTTTTTTATATAAACATTCATATTTAACAAATGATGTACTTTTAATATAATATTAATCATATATATAAATATTAATATAACTATATAAATATTAGTCATTTTTAAAAATACATACAAATTGAATACATATAATATATAATTTAAGATATAGTAAATTTGTTCGATTACAAATATATGTGTTAATATATATAAATGATATAGGTTCGTGAATCCAAGGCCAACCCTACACTTGTTCAATGTCGTCATATGTATTTTTACTACAAAATACAATATGTGAGTTCATTTGCTCCCTTTTACTCTTTACATTTTTGAGACTGAGAATACATGCGCTACTTTTACAACTGCTTTATTAAATGCTTTTGAAATACATTTTGAACTGCGAATGCATGAAATGCTTTTATAAATGTTTGATGAGATAGACACAAGCAAAACATTCCTCGAATGAATTATATGGACGTGATAATTACCACCATTGAATTATGTGGACGTGATAATTGCCACAGTTGATATGAATATTTTTCCCCTGATTATTATTGCTTGGTAACCTAAGAATTAGGGAACATCACTAATTTTGAGAATTAGTGCACGCCTAATTGACGCGAATCCTAAAGGTAGCTACCGAGTTTAACACCCCCACCCAGAATGTTCACTAGACGGAAGGGCTAGTGGGCGTGGTGTTTAGTACTTCGAAGTTTATATGATTATTATACAGACGAGATGTTCTGTTTTGGGGATATTATTATGCGCATTATATGTTAAGGTCGGTTTCCAAGCCAAGCAATGAATGAAAAGTGAATGTTATGTATCGAGAGAATGATTTTATACACACGTTATGTGTATGTTATTTTTGTGCACAAGATATGTGTACGGTTACTAAAATTTATGAAAGATGATTTCGTACACGAGAAAGGTGTACTGTATTTAAAAGATATCGCATGTACTTTACAAGTGGGTATAGGATTCGGGCCCATTTGTACCATGCAGCATTTAAATCTTGGGGTCTATCAAAATGATGAATTTTTTTCTTATGAACTCACCAACCTTTTGGTTGACACATGAAAGCATGTTTATTCTCAGGTATGAAAGAAATCTTCCGCTATGCATTTGCTCATATTAAAGACATTATTTGGAGTAGATCATCGCAATGGGACCAGATGTTGGTGACTTCATCCAGATGGATTAGGACGGGGTATGACACTGACCTGTCTCCATATCAGCTGATTTGGATCCAACTTTGGATCACTTTCACATCCACTACACACTCTCATCTATTCTTAAAGAGAGAGAGATTTCTAGGGAGAGATTCGGGGTTTTGAAGAAGAGTAGCTTGAATCGATCAAAAGCTCTAGTGTTAAAGTTGTTCACCTCGTTCCTAGCTACGTTTTGATTTGTAGAGAAACCCATTTAAATTCTTGAAGTAAGTTTATTGTTGCTAGTAATCGGGTTTATTGTTGTTGTTGTTGGTGGGTTTTGGGTTGGAAAATAATTTGGCCATGATTAGGACTTGTAAATTGGGTATAATCATTAGTGTTAGTGATTATGGAAGCGATGGAACCATTTTGGGTGCTTTGGTTGACTAATTTTGAAATAGGTCAAAATTAGGGTTTATGTGTCAATTTGGGCAGAATAAGTGTTTAACACTTATGATTGGGTTCAATTGGCGTATTAGGACCATTTTCACTTGTGTTAGTGATTATTGGTTAGTTTTGGCGTGGTTTGTGCTTGGAAGTGCATTTGGGTCGTGTGACGACCCGGAAATTTCCGACCAAATTTAAACTTAATCTTTATATGAATTTGACACGATAAGCATAGTCTGTAATATTGAGTCTCAAAATTTTGAACTATTATCATGTGATCATTTGACCTGTGACTGCCTTCGATGATTCATGAACAATTGTGTGTAAGTAAATATGTATATATATATATATATATATATATATATATATATATATATATATATATATATATATATATATAAAAGTAATATTATATATATTGTAATATATATATATATATATATATATATATATATATATATATATATATATTTATTTATAAAAATGAAATATTCAATATATGATATTTTATAATATATATTATAATTAGTAAGTATGATATAACTAATAAATTGTAATATTATTACATCAAATATAAATTGAAATATAGTTGTTATAGTAATTACTTTCATTATTATTATTATTAATACTAATGTTAATATTAATAATTAATATTAGTGTTAGTTATATTATTATAGATATTATATAGATATGAAATTTAACACATTCAATTTGTTATCTTTACTAATAATATTATTATTACTTTCAAATATTAAATCTTAATATCAGTGTCGTTATTATTAATATATATAATATGAAATTTGATATATTTAATTACTGATATTATCATTATCATCATTAATATCATAATTAGTAGAAAAATTGTAACTTTAGTTATTATCATAATTATTATTATTATGAATACTAACAAATATCTTTTTATGTAAAATTTATTAATATCCTTATTACTTTTATCATTATTTTTATTATTATTAGTATTATTTTGAAATTACTATTATTAATAATATTATTAATTCTATTATTAGTATTATTAACATATTATATTATACATAATAGATAATATGTATAGATAATCTGATATTTATAAACATCACTATCTCTTTTCTTTCTTTTCTATTTTGCTCGTGATATCAATTGATCTCTATCTTCACTACAAAACACATATCAATCACCAACATGACTTTTGCAAACAACCATCACTATTTGATTACTATTTGAACGTACTATTTTGCTTTGTTTGTTACCAGTCTCATTCATCTATCTTATTCTTATTCTATAATTAGTTACATAATATCTTTTACTATATCTATATATGCATATATTTGAGAGAAGTATTACATGAACCATCACCAAAACTTGAGCAACCGAAGCTCAAACTACCATCTCACTTCATCTTTAATCATCTAACCATCTGTCACCTTCGACTATTGTAAACCACCGGGAAATACCACCATCGTTCATCATAATCATGTATCACCAAAACCACAACCCTCTAATGATTTATACTATCAAACTTCGGTTGGGAATCAAGAACAACTCAAAACACCCACATATTACTATAATATGATTGACACAAAAACAAGAACCATCTCCCTTTTTCTTTCATTACCTTTCGCGGTAAACCACCATCGAAACCCATAACTACAACCACCTTTGTCTTTCTTTTCCACAAACCGCCACTATGAACCACTTCACTGTTTCTGTTTAGGATCTTCAAACCCAAACAATCACAACACAAACCCATTTGTGTTTTGCTGCACATCCAAGAATTTCAATATCGAAACCCTTTTATGTTTCTACTATTGATCATCACCCTCATCTATTTTGTTAATCTACCACAACCACGCAAACATCTCTATTACTATAATTTCTGATTTGAATTCAGCTACAACCATTATCTTATATCACCATGAACTTCGTCGAATTATTATTACCTTCGTGTTCCTGCTTCTGTCAATAGAACCACCACATCATCATCACCATCGAAACTAAATGAACATCACCATCATCCCAAACAGCCCTGTAACTCTTTGCTATTCGATATTGTTTCTGTTTCACTTTCTATTTAATGAAGAAGGCGTTACTATGTTGCTACTGCTTTACTCTATCTGTTTGCTTCTCAATCAGACCAAACTCACAACCATTAAAACACCATTAACCTGCTACTGTTCCTGTCCATCTATTTCCACATTTTTTTCCTGTTTAAATCCCCACCCAACGACACCTGCAAACCTCTTGTTTGTTATTACTTTCGATCCCTAATCGCCTTTTGATTGTGTCTGTTGTCCTTCTGTTGCTGCTATTTTCTCTCAAATGAAGACAGACAATGATGATGATAACGATTCGAGGTAAAGATGATACGGTACAATAACTAAATAATGATTAAGATGGTGCGAGTATAATGATCGATTATGAAAGATGAGAGGATGATTATGAACATACGGTGACAATAATATAAAAAGAATGATGATGAAGTACACAGTTAAAGCTTTAGCAATATTGGAAGTATTGGATATTATTATATTAACACATTTTTTAAGACCCCAGATACATGATAATGCATGTGGGATCACAAGCATTCCTATGATTAATTAATTGCATAAAGTTGAGTCCCTTGTTATTTCCATTTTCAATTGCCGAAATCTGTTCGAGTATGTACCTAAATACTGAAATATTTGTGTTACTTTCATGGGCTGTTCTTGAGCTGTGTACGCATATGTGTTTGGGGGCCACGATTCAGTTGTTTAATGGGCCGACATATATCCAATGGGCCGACATATATCCTTGTTATTTTGGGGCGTGTACTTGTGATTGGGCTGAGATTCATTGCTTGATTTCCTGAGGGGCCGGTAGCTGATTAATGATGATCGTGATGGATGTCGTGATATTAAGAAGATATAGATAATGATATGATCACAATAATAATACATAATTTTATGATTAAGATGATGATAAAAATGATAATAATTATATGGTTTTGATGATGATTATGAGATCATCACATATGGTGATGTTGATCGATGACGCTAATGATATTCATCGATTATGTGATGATGGGATGATGTGAACGATGGTGATTTTATGTTATATATGTTCACGATGATGAGTTGATATAGTTTAAGTAATGATGATGATGATGATGATGATGATGATGATGATGATATAAGAATAATGATAATGGCGAAGTTATGATAAAGATTATAATTATGATCATGATAATAACCCTGTTTGTTCTCTGTTCGATTTCACCACGGTCACACTCGATCGTTCGATCTCTCGTTCTCTCGAAGGGTATAACCTATAATTCAATCTTTTTATTTTTGATATTTGGTAATTTTGATTTATATATATATTATATAGTTATGATTATGATAAACATATAATTAGTATTATTAATTTATTATTATTATTAACGTTATTATTATTATTATTATTATTATTATTATTATTATTATTATTATTATTATTATTATTATTATTATTATTATTATTATTAACATTAATATTATCCTTATCAAGTGTGATTACCAAGTATTATTAGAATTAAGTATTATTATAGATATTATTGTTTTATTTGTAAAAATAATATAACTTTTTATCATTATTATTATCCTTATCATGATTTGTATATAAATTTTACTATCATTATTATTATTAGTAAAATCATTATTTTTATAGTTATTATTATTAATATTCCTTATTATTACGATTAACAATTTTTTTATTAAAAGTATCATTAATATTAAAGATATCATTTTTATCATTTTTAATAAAGTTAGTATTATTATTATTTAGTAAATCAGTTTTATCAAAACTATCATTCTTTAACAGATAAATATGTTGTACATAAAATATACTTATTACATATACTATAATTATATTAATATTTCATATAACTATATATCAAACATATTAACATTTTTATATAAATATTCATATATAACAAATTAGATATTTTAATATAATACTAATTAATAAAACTATATAAATATTAATCATTTTAAATATATACCTAAATTAAATATATAAAATATATAGCTTAGGATATAATATATGAACTTATTCGATTATGATTATATGTGTTAATATATATATATATATATATATATATATATATATATATATATATAACTGATATAGGTTCGTAAATCCGAGGTCAACCTTGCATTGATCAGTTCCATTGTGTGAATATTGTTACTACAAAATATTGTATAGTGAGTTTCATTTGCTCCCTTTTTAAATGCTTTTGAAATATATATTTTTGGGACTGAGAATACATGCGCTGCTTTTATAACTGTTTTACGAAATAGACACAAGTAATTGAAACTACATTATATGGTTGAATTATCGAAATCGAATATGTCCCTTTTAGTCTGGTAATCTAAGAATTAGGGAACAGACACCCTAATTGACGCGAATCCTAAAGATAGATCTATGGGCACTAACAAGCCCCAGTCAGAGAATTTGAACTGCTTTAGTACTTCGAAATTTATCATGTCCGAAGGGAGTCCCGGAATGATGCGGATATTCTATATGCATCTTGTTAATGTCGATTACCAGTTGTTCAATCCATATGAATGATTATTTTTGTCTCTATGCATGGGACGTATATTTATGAGAAATGGAAATGTAAATCTTGTGGTCTATTAAAATGATGAAAATGATCGCTTATGATAAACTAATGAACTCACCAACCTTTTGGTTGACACTTTTAAGTATGTTTATTCTCAGGTATGAAAGAAATCTTCCGCTGTGCATTAGCTCATTTTAAAGATATTACTTGGAGTCATTCATCGCATATTTCAAAAGACGTTGCATTCGAGTTGTTGAATTCAACAAGATTATTATTAAGTCATTGATAGTTGATATAATATGAAATGGTATGCATGCCTGTTAACTTTCGATGTAATGAAAGTTTGTCTTTTAAAAACGAATGCCATGTTTGTAAAATGTATCATTTAGAGGTCAAATACCACGCAATGTAATCATATGTTATTGTATTCGTCCTTATGGATTAGGACGGGTCGTCACATGTGGTATCAGAGTGGTGGTCGTAGCGAACCAGGTCTTGCATTAGTATGTCTAACTAGTAGTTGTTATGATGCATTAATGAGTCTGGACTTCGGCCTAGTAGTTGTTAGGATACATTAATAAGTCTGGACTTGAACCTGGTCTGCATGTCAAAAGTTTTGCTTACCATTCTTTGTCGAAAAATATCTACCTCTCATTTTCAGTCTCGACATGTCTTATTGCAATAATTGCATAGATGGTGTATAGACGAATCCATATTCAATCGCATTAGACCTTGTCTGACACATTTCTCTTAATTCCCTCCGTAATCTATGGGATCTTCTGTGCTATATATAGGTATTCTATGTAGACAGAATATCATCCGATATCCGAGAATCATTTCCACTCGAGCTCCGAAACCAGTGTACCGGAATGGATCAACCAATTAGCCATCATCAATTCTGGATGAATTGGGGATGGGTTCATAGTCGACTTAACCAATGAAGACAAGAAGAAGGCAATCATTTCCACCCACCAACCTGCACTCTTGACGAAGAACCTGAAGCACTTACCAGCAAACCAGTCCGAAACACCATTTTTACTCTCATTTCTGAAATAGTTCGCAACGATTACATAATATCTTCAATTCTAAACCTTATTCATCCGTTCGTCCTAACCGATAATCATCCCGGTGTGATAGAAGAAGGCAACGAACTTCGCGCTCGAGTAATCAATTTGATGAATATGGTGCAAAACTTACCAGCTTCAGTAACATCACCAGCACCAACGGTACCACCAACAACCCAAGTTTCAACATCACATGCCTCAACATCACAACCTAGACCTCGAACCTAATCATCATTCTACCTATCGTTCTACGTCATTATTCTCGTTCTTCATGACGATTATGTAATCTCTAATGTTTTAGAGATTATGTTTTCTAGTTCTAATGGTAAATCAAATGAGTTTAATATTATATTGACTCATTAAATCCATGATTACATCAGAAGAAAATATATATGTATATATATTTTCATAAAGATTGTAATTAAAAGTTCTTTTGTACAAACTGTTATTGGTGAAAATATTTTAACGGGTA
Organism: Rutidosis leptorrhynchoides; assembly: GCF_046630445.1. Classification (NCBI taxonomy): domain Eukaryota; kingdom Viridiplantae; phylum Streptophyta; class Magnoliopsida; order Asterales; family Asteraceae; genus Rutidosis; species Rutidosis leptorrhynchoides. Next base: position 177,148,199 of record NC_092333.1, read on the forward strand.
GCTAATACCCGAGGAATATTTAGTTTTCATATTAATAAGTTACGTTGTACATTCTTCGATTCAGATTCAGCAGTCATTAACAATACTGCTCAAATTCGCACATATACGTATCTGTTCACCGACGATTTTTATTCAAATTCAATTTCATGTTCGGATTCTGACCAATCAGAATTCAAGTCAAGATTTGACAAGTGGCATAATGAAGAAAATAATGGATAAAATAAAATTGATTAGTAACCAATTAATTAATTACGTAAAATTTCTTCATCACCTTCTAATCTTAAATATTTAAAATTTTAAGATTATATATTGGATTATTGGACTACTAACTTTGGACTACCAACCCTGAACGATTAAAAAGTATTAAAAGAGTAGGAAGTATAAATTATAACACAGTTTGGTTTAAAAGATCATTAATAAGCTACATCTTCTACAACTAAACATTTCTTCAAGTTTTGCCACTTTATTTCATCTTAAACATCCTTTGTAACTTGATTTCATCTTAAACATCATTTGTATCTTGACAATTACAATCAGCGTTTAATCATCTAAAAACACAATTCTCTTGAAACTGTAGTGACCCAAACTTTTCCATGTTTATATATATTAAATGAAATTATTATTTACATAATTAAGTGTTTCCAACATGTTAAGCAATCAAACTTGTTAAGACTTTATTAATTTAAATAGATTTCATATAGACAAGTGACCACCCAAGTTGACCGGTGATTCACGAACGTTAAAACTTGTAAAAACTATATGATGACATATATATGTTTATATATATAGCTAACATGATATTATGATAAGTAAGTATCTCATTAGGTACAATGAGTTATATACATAAAATTGAGTTTATTGAATTAAGAAACTCGAAACGATATATATAACGATTATCGTTATAACAGAGTCTTACTAAATACATATGAATCATATTAAGATATCGATACACTATGTTTAATCATGATAAATGATAAGTAAACATGTCATTAAGTGTATTAACAATGAACTACATATGTAAAAACAAGACTACTAACTTAATGATTTCGAAACGAGACATATATGTAACGATTATCGTTGTAACAACATTTAACTGTATATATATCATACTAAGATATATTAATATATCATAATATCATGATAATGAATAATTTAACATCTCTTTAGATATAATAAACAATGGGTTAACAACATTTAACAAGATCGTTAACCTAAAGGTTTCAAAACAACATTTACATGTAACGACTAACGATGACTTAACGACTCAGTTAAAATGTATATACATGTAGTGTTTTAATATGTATTCATACACTTTTGAAAGACTTCAAGACACTTATCAAAATACTTCTACTTAACAAAAATGCTTACAATTACATCCTCGTTCAGTTTCATCAACAATTCTACTCGTATCCACCCGTATTCGTACTCGTACAATACACAGCTTTTAGATGTATGTACTATTGGTATATACACTCCAATGATCAACTCTTAGCATCCCATGTGAGTCACCTAACACATGTGGGAACCATCATTTGGCAACTAGCATGAAATATCTCATAAAATTACAAAAATATTAGTAATCATTCATGACTTATTTACATGTAAACAAAATTACACATCCTTTATATCTAATCCATATACCAACGACCAAAACACCTACAAACACTTTCATTCTTCAATTTTCTTCATCTAATTGATCTCTCTCAAGTTCTATCTTCAAGTTCTAAGTGTTCTTCATAAATTCTATAAGTTCTAGTTTCATAAAATCAAGAATACTTCCAAGTTTGCTAGCTTACTTCCAATCTTGTAAAGTGATCATCCAACCTCAAGAAATCTTTCTTATTTACAGTAAGATATCTTTCTAATACAAGAAATTTCAAGCCATCCAAGGATCCTTTGAAGCTAGATCTATTTTTCTCATTTCCAGTAGGTTTATCCACAAAACCTGAGGTTCATGAATCGACCAGTGGCCCAGTCTTACTTCTCGATGAAGTAAAAATCTAATATTTTTGGGATGAGAATACATGCAGCTTTATAAATGTTTTACAAAATAGACACAAGTACATGAAACTACTTTCTATGGTTGAATGATCGAAGCCGAATATGCCCCTTTTACTTGGTAACCTAAGAATTAGTAAACCAGTCTGCTAATTGACGTGAATCCTAAAGATAGATCTATTGGGCCTAACGAACCCCATCCGTTGTAGCGGATGCTTTAGTACTTCGATGTTGTTTTATCATGTCCGAAGCATTTCCCGGAATGATAGGGGATATTCTTATATGCATCTTGTTAATGTCGGTTACCAGGTGTTCACCGTATGAATGATTTTTATCTCTATGTATGGGATATATTGAAATATGAAATCTTGTGGTCTATTATTATGATTTGATAATATATAGGTTAAACCTATAACTCACCAACATTTTTTTTTTGACATTTTATGCATGTTTATTCTCATGTGATTATTAAGAGCTTCCGTTGTTGCATACTAAAATAAGGACAAGATTTGGAGTCCATGCTTATATGATATTATGTAAAACTGCATTCAAGAAACTTATTTTTGATGTAATATATTCATATTGTAAACCATTATGTAATGTTCGTGTGTAAACAGTATATTTTAGATTATCATAATTTGATAATCTACGTAATGCTTTTTAAACCTTTATCGATAAAATAAAGGTTATGATTGTTTTAAAAATGAATGCAGTCTTTGAAAAACGTCTCATATAGAGGTCAAAACCTCGCGATGAAATCAATTAATATGGAACATTTATAATCAATATGAACGGGACATTTCAGTTGGCATCAGAGCTGGTATAACGTCGTCCATGTGTGGCGGGTTAGTCGTAAAGGAGGTTCTCACAGTGTTACCTGTGACGAAGCATTGGCTCTTACTCCTTGCGATCCCTTACGAGGGTTGGAAGTAGTTGAGAGGCAGGCTCTAAAATCAGTATCTGAGGTACACTCAGTGGTCACCAGGCGGTTAGCTGGGAAGGCACTGGATGGGACGGTGGTTGTCCCCAACTGTCTTTCAGTTGGTATCCGAGCGTTGGTCTTAGAGAAACAGAAATTTGCATTAGTGTGTCTTATCGAGTTTGTTAAGATACATTAGTGAGTCTGGACTTCGACCGTGTTTTCTCTAAAAACGATTGCTTAACACTTTTGTTGGAAACTATATATTATTAACATGTAAATATTATGTGATATATTAACCTCTTAATGTGTTTGATATTTTGTGATAGATGTCTACCACTAGTACAAATCCCATCGATTCACCTAATAATAATGAAGAGTCGAATATATTTTGGGAAGATTCACAAATTCTCGAAGAGGAACCGGAAGAAGAGGAACCAGAAGAAGAAGAACCGGAAGAGGAGGAATCGGAAGAGGAGGAACCGGAAGAAGAAGAAGAGGTTCTTGAGGAAGAAATATTGATACCTATAGTAAATCGATTAAATAAAAGAAAATCCTCAACCAACGGACCAAAGTTAATAATGGTCAATGGTGTTTCCGCCGAGGAAGCAAAATATTGGGAAGATTATCAATTTTCCGATGAATCGGATCCCGATGAGGATTCCGATGATGTTATAGAAATTACCTCGACCCAATTTAATAAAGCGAAATAAAATAATAAGGGAAAAGGTACAAAAATAGAGAAACCCGATTTCAACCTCGATGAACTTTATATGTATCGGCAACATCCGTATTTTCTAAAATGTAACAATGACCCGGGAACCTATAAACCACCAGGTTTTTCTAAACCATTGTGGAAAACGACGGCTCGTATTAGAGGAACACCATATATTCCTATAAAATTAGGAAAACGAACCAAGTCCGAAGAAGAAGAAACCAGTGATTCAGATTAGAGGGTTGTAATCATATTGTGTATTATATGTATTGTAGTGTGCTTGTACTTTTATGTTCTATGTAAAAATTGCTTGTATTGTTTGTTAATTATCTTTTACGAATCTAATCCTTGTCTATTTTACAGTATAAAAATAAAATGGACGTTAAGGGTAGACAACCGAATATTTTAGAAGACCTACCAGAGGATATGATTGAGGAAATCTTGTCTAGAGTCGGTAAGAATTCATCAGCACATTTAGTTATGGCGAAATTAACTTGTCAAACATTTGAAAGACTTTCCAGAAATGCCTTAGTTTATAAAAGGCTTTCCTTTGATAGGTGGGGTATATCACATTGGGGAGACCGTAAGTTATGCCGTATTTTCTTTAAAGCATTAAATGCAGGGAACTCAAATGCAACTTTACGTTACGGGTTAAGAACCTATTTTGACTCAACATATCCCAACATAGGATTTCGTGAATTAGAAAGAGCTTCTAACATGCAACATAAAGAAGCATGTTATGCTTACGGATTAGTGATGTTCGCTTCTTACTAAAGTGAGAAAAAGAACATCGGATTGCACCTTTTAAATAAAACCTTCCCACAAGTGACGGATTCAGTAGTTGGGGTGAGAAACAAGGTTTTTAGATCATTACGGGGCTGTTGGACATTACGAAACCCTCGTCCTTTTGACGACATTACAACATTTTGCCTAGCCAATGGTCATAACGGTTATTTTCCACAAGATCAAGGATGGGAAGTCGTCTTAGTAAAACCAGAATGCATGACTTGTTTCTGGACTTATGAATTATGTATCTTTATTTCTTTTGCTAAACGACTTGCGTATTAACTAGAATTGCCTTTATAGCTGCCGAGTAGCAAAGTTTTTATGTGCTATATTTCATCCTATATGTATAATAGCAGTATTGTAAGTTTGTAAATTTTGTATAAAGTTTGAACGCGAAATATTATTGTAATAAGTTTTTCATATTGAATCGTAGTAGTTGAATTGTATAATAGCTGCTAAGTATGAACTTAACGGGTAGGTACTACCCGAATTAAAACTATAAAATGCTAATATGAAGAAAAAGCTTTTATAAATAAGTTTATATTATGCTACAAAATACTATTGACTACTCTTAAATTCTATATGATTAACTCAATTCTTTTGGCTATTTTTGAAGGAAATGGCACTGGCGACTCGTCAGAACTTGAACATGAGTGAGGAAGGCTTCCGTGTTTTCCTTGCTACGAACATAGCCGCAGTGCAGGCTGCTATGAAAAATAACAATAACTCTGGATCTATCAGTGGAACTAATTCCACAAGAAATCGTGTAGGATGCTCCTACAAAGAATTCACGGCCTGCAAACCTTTGGAATTTGATGGAACCGAAGGACCAATTAGATTGAAATGGTGGACCGAGAAAGTCGAATTGGTGTTTACCATAAGTAAGTGTACTGAAGAGGACAAAGTTAAGTACGCTACGCATACCTTCACAGGTACTGCGTTAACGTGGTAGAACACCTATCTTGAACATGTAGGATAAAATGCTGCTTACGCACTACCGTAATTAGCATTCAAGCAATTGATGAACGAGCAGTACCGTCCTAGAAACGAAGTCAATAAACTCAAGGCAGAACTTAGAGAGTTACGAACACAAGGGTTCGACGTTACCACATATGAACGACGATTCACAGAGTTGTGTCTATTGTGTCCGGGAGCATTCGAAGATGAAGAAGAGAAGATTGACGCATTTGTAAAAGGGTTACCAGTAAGGATTCAAAAAGATGTGAGTTCACACGAGCCCGCTTCTATACAGAAGGCAAGTCGAATGGCTCATAAACTCATAAATCAGATTGAGGGAAGAATTAAAGAGCAGGCGGCTGAAGAAGCCAACACAAAACAACTCAAGAGGAAGTGGGAGGAAAACAGTGACAAGAGTCACCAGTACAACAACAACAACAACAACAACAATTACAACCACAATCGCAACAACTATCTCAACAACCGCAACAACAATCGCAACAATAACCGCAATCCTAACAATAACTACAACAAACATCCCAACAACAACAACTACTACAACAACCATTTCAACAACAATAATAACCCCAATAACAACCTCAATAACAACAACGGCAACAAAAACCAAAAACAGCCATGTCATAGGTGTGAAGAAAATCATCGGGGGTTTTGCACGACATTTTACAACAGTTGTAAAAGAAATGGTCATAGCGCGACAAAGTGTGAGGTCTACGGACTAAAGTTTAACAGAACTAAAGGAACAAATAATGTCGGAACAATTAATGCCGAAACGAATAGTGTCGGAGCAAGTAATACCAACGCTGTTTGTTACAAATGTGAAAAACTGGGCCACATTATTAGAAATTGCCCGAATCAGGGGAATACTAATGGGCAGGACCATGGAAGAGTTTTCAATATTAATGCGGCAGAAGCACAGGAAGACCCGGAGCTTGTTACGGGTACGTTTCTTATTGACGATAAATCTGCTTATGTTTTATTTGATTCGAGTGCGGATAGAAGCTATATGAGTAGAGAATTTTGTGCTAAATTAAGTTTCCCATTGACGCCTTTGGATAATAAATTTTTACTCGAATTAGCAAATGGTAAATTAATTTCAGCAGATAATATATGTCGGGATAGAGAAATTAAACTGGGTGATGAAACGTTTAAGATTGATTTAATACCAGTCGAGTTAGGGAGTTTTGATGTAATAATTGGCATGGACTGGTTGAAGAAGGTAAGAGCAGAGGTCGTTTGTTACAAAAATGCGATTCGCATTATGCGTGAAAAAGGAAAACCTTTAATGGTGTACGGAGAAAAGAGCAACGCGAAGTTAAATCTTATTAGTAACCTGAAGGCACAAAAACTAATAAGAAAATGTTGCTATGCTGTGCTAGCACATGTCGAGAAAGTCAATTCCGAAGAAAAGAACATCAATGATGTTCCAGTCGCAAAAGAATTTCCCGATGTATTTCCAAAAGAATTACCGGGACTACCTCCACACCGATCCGTTGAATTTCAAATAGACCTTGTACCGGGAGCTGCACCAATAGCTCGTGCTCCATACAGACTCGCACCTAGCAAAATGAAGGAACTTCAGAGCCAAATACAAGAACTTTTAGAGCGTGGTTTCATTCGACCAAGCACATCACCCTGGGGAGCTCCTGTTTTGTTTGTCAAGAAGAAGGATGGTACATTTAGGTTGTGTATCGACTACCGAGAGTTGAACAAACTTACCATCAAGAACCGCTACCCACTACCGAGAATTGAGGACTTATTTAATCAACTACAAGGCTCGTTAGTTTATTCGAAGATTGATTTACGTTCTGGGTATCATCAAATGCGGGTGAAGGAGGATGATATTCCAAAGACTGCTTTTAGGACGCGTTACGGTCATTATGAGTTTATGGTTATGCCGTTTGGATTGACGATCGCACTAGCTGTGTTCATGGACCTCATGAACTGAGTGTGTGGGCCATATCTTGACAAGTTTGTCATTGTTTTCATCGATGACATACTTATTTACTCGAAGAATGATCAAGAGCATGAAGAACATTTAAGAAAAGTGCTAGAGTTGCTGAGAAAAGAAAAACTGTACGGTAAGTTTTCAAAGTGTGTATTTTGGTTGAAAGAAGTTCAATTCCTCGGTCACATAGTGAACAAAGAAGGTATACAGGTGGATCCAGCAAAGATTGAAACCGTTGAAAAATGGGAAACTCCGAAAACTCCGAAGCATATACGCCAATTTTTAGGACTAGCTGGTTACTACAGAAGGTTCATCCAAGATTTTTCCAGAATAGCAAAACCCTTGACTGCATTAAAGCATAAAGGGAAGAAATTTGAATGGAAGGATGAACAAGAGAAAGCGTTTCAATTGTTAAAGAAAAAGTTAACTACGGCACCTATATTGTCATTACCTGAAGGGGATGATGATTGTTAGGACCCCGAAGTTGTATAGTATTAATGTGAATTAAGCTTAAATGAAGGTTCCTTAGAAGAGGGCTATATAAGGAACCTAAGTAGTCCTAATTAGATAGCCATTGTATTGTAACTGAGTTCTAGAAGCTGTGGAATGTAATTTGTACCGATTCTCTCTCATACCGAGTCTTCTTCCTATATACCGAATCTCACTCTATCTTATCATTTCTCTCAATCTCAACATGATCTGACCTATCATTTGGTATCAGAGCTTCCAGGAAGTGATTCTACGTCACTATATCGATCCAGAGATTGTAGATTACAGAATCTGAATACTCTCGTAAAATGAATCAGATTCGGTATTATCGAATTTGATAATCTGACGTTCAGATTCTTGTGATAAGTTCCGCGAAGGTGTATTAGGTCTATTAGAAAGAGTTTCGATCATCATTACAGCTTATTAACTTCAATTATGGAGAATCAAGTTGATTTTTAGAGTTTGTGGCTAAAACTCTCGGTATTGCTTAATTCAAGCTTGATTCTGGATTTTTGTGAAGATTTAAAGATTCAGTTGTGTTCGTGAGGTGTTAAATCACATTTCTGTCGGTTCAATTTCTTCAATTCTTCAAGTTTTGAAGATTTGATCAACATTCGATATCATAACCGTCATACCGAGTCTGCTTCATTACTGAAAATTCATCTTAAGTGTTGCAGATTGTGGTGTGTTTGTGATTCTATCACATTCGATTTGATTATACGCAGCTAATTGGTGTGGTTTGAGAAAGGATTCTGTTATATTTCTAAGTTTTAGACTTAGACTCGGTATTGTCAACTGCTACAGTTGACATTCGGTGTCCTGAATCTTCGGTATCATTGATATTCTGTTTGTTACTAACTTGTTTTCTTGTGCAGCAAGGTTACCGAATCTAATTCAAGGGAATTGGATTGAGTTTACACATAATATTTTACAGAATTTGACTACCGAGTCATTTACCGAATCAGAATCTCGATTTCACTTAATTCTTTGGTTTTAAGTATTCTGAGGCTTTAAGTTGTGTGGTTACCGAATCCATACCGAATTTGGGTGTGTTACTTGTGATTCTTATCAGTTTCTGATATAGAATCTGGTTTACCGAATTGTTACCGAATCTGCTACAGTACCGAACCACTTATCGAATCTGCTACTGTACCGAATCTTTACCGAATCTGACATTCTTGTTAGATTTTATACTGAACCCTGATCATAGATTGTGTTTAATACCGAATCTATACCGAATCTTCCTTAATTTAAGATGTCTACTCAGGACACTCTTATCATTGGATCAGATTCCCGACCTCCAGTGTTGTTTGATGGAAAGTACACTCAGTGGCTTCATTGTATCACTCAGTACATAGACTATAAGGGTGAGAAAGCTAAACATATATGGGCTTCTCTGAGAGATGGTCCAGTTGTTGATTTTCATCCAGATACTGGTATGCCAATTCCAGTCTATGAACTTTCTGGTGATAAACGTGAAAGAGCTCAGGGTGACATAGAGGCTAAGAATATTGTCATGCAAGCTATCCCATATAAGCTTTTTGAAAATGTTGATAGCAACACTACTACAAAAGATATATGGGATGAGATCAAATGACAACAAGAAGGTTATGACATGTCAGACGTTACTAAATTGAATAAGGCTCTGGGATTGTATGAAGATTTAAAGCAGGAACCAGAAGAACTACTCAAGGACACCTACTGTCATTTCAATGGTGTTCTCAATGAGTTGAAAAGGTGTAAGATTGTAAAAGTACATGATGAAGTCAACATGAAATTCCTCAAAAAGCTCAATGCTGATTGGCTTCCTTATGGAACCATTGTTCGATCTACCAAAGAGATTGACAAGTTGACTATTCATGAGCTTGTTGGAGCTCTTATGCATTACCAACCTGAGATGTCTAAACTTCAAGAAGGAAGGAAAGAGTCTTCTCCGGGCGATCCTCTTGCTCTAATCGCCAAAAAGAAGAGCAAATCATTTTCCAAAAGCTTGTCCAAGAAAGTGCTTGTTGAAGAATCAACTGATTCTGAAGAGTTGAATCTTTCTGATGTTGATGATTCTCACCTTGAATTAGTCAAGATGGCAGCCATGTTCACAAATGCCTTGAACAAACATAAGTTTAAAGGCAAATCAAGCAATCAATGCAAACACTCATCATCTTCCTCGTACTACAAGAAAGCTGATCAATCCAAACAACAACGTGCTGATGATTCCAAGAAGGAAGATTCAATCTGTTTCAATTGTGGCAAAGCTGGTCATTACTCTCGTGAGTGCAAGATGCCTAAGAAGAAGGACGCAGCTTACTACAAGAAGAAAATGTTGATGGCTAAGATTGTGGAAACTGGGGGAGAGCTGAAACCGGTTGATGATACTTGGTTTAACTGGACTGATGATTCAGACTCAGGGGTGGAACATGCAAATGTTTGCAAGGTGACTAAGCTCATCAAAGCTAAGGAAGCATTGGAGAATTTTGACTCAACATCTGACGATGATGAGGTACAATCAACTGAAATCTCACCTGATTTTATAAAAATGCAAAATGACTTGATGAAGAATCTGGTCTCAATGTCAAAAGAAGTCAAATGCTTAAAATCTGAAAACAAGATTTTAAAAGATAAAATCAAACTAAATGAGATCAGACCTTCCTCATCCAAATTGCAAACGGATGTGCAACGATTGACTCTCTAACTCAACTCTACAGAAACTGAGTTGGAAGATCTTAAGAAGACAATTCATCCGATTAAAGTAGAACGAACTGATCATCGTTTAAAATCTGAACGACTTGCAGAAAAAGTTCAATTCTTAGAAAAAGATCTTTCTGATTTAAAAAACCAACATGAACCCACACTTTCAAAGCTAAACAAGAAAATTATTCATTTGGAAAATGCCATAATTGAAAAAGACACTGAAATTTCTTCGTTGTCAAAAGAGTCTGTTCTAATGAAAGCTCAACTTGCTCGATATGAGGAAAAACTCTATCGTACAGAGCAATCTAAAGCTATAATTGATTTCGAACTTTCAAAACAAACAATTTTCATGAACAGACCAAAAACGATTTATGGTGAAAAGTGGGGGTTGGGTTTTGAAGATCCTAAGATCTTAGATGGAGCTTCCAAAAAGATTCCAGGATTATATCATTCTGATTACTTTCAAGCTGGTTTACCACCGCATTTTGTGCATTCTTCTGATGCTGATTTTGATGATATTATTGTTAATCGCAAATCTAAAAAATATCATCAAATTAGCTTAATGTATGAGAAAATTAATGCAAAAATGGGTAAATCAAATCTTGATTTCTTGAAGGAACTTGTTGAAACTGAAAAGAACGTAAAATCAAATTCGAAATTTTGCAAAATCAATCATCTCATGTGTCAACTGAAAAGTTTGGACGTCTAACTAACAAAGGTGTTTTTCGTGTCACAGGTCATAATCCAAACTTGAATTACAAATCTGTATGGGTTCCTAAGTCCACGACTAAGAAAGTAGCAAACAAACCAACGCAATCTGCTAGTCGGCCTAGGAAATCATCTCATGTTTTTCAATTTTCGTCTGTGAACAAAACATCTACTTGGAATAAGTTGTGTGTTAAGACTTTTGATAACGACGTACAACTTGATATTGCGTATGTTGCTTCATGTAATGTGGTTTTAAATGATGCTTTATTGTCTAAACTGCATGATGCTTTACGTGATTATCTTGTCGTTGATCCAAAGTTTATTGTTGGTACTAACCGTAGAGGACCCAAGAAACTTTGGGTACCTAAACTCTAGGAAATTCACATTTATAGGGTTTCGACGTCTGTGTTTGGTATATCGATTCCGGTTGTTCTCGACACATGATGGGCGATAAATCCTTGCTTGTCAACTTCATTGACAAATTCCTAGGAACGGTTACTTTTGGAAATGATGAAATTGCAGCGATAATGGGTTACAGAGATTATGTGCAAAATGGCATAGCAATCAAACGGGTTTCATATGTTGAAGGTTTGGGGTGCAGTTTATTTAGTGTGAGTCAATTCTTCGATGGAGATCTTAAAGTTCTGTTTGAACGTCGACAATGCTCGGTGCAATCCACCGAAGGAAATGATCTTCTTGTTGGTAAATGTTGTGCTTTACTGTACACTATTGACCTCAATGATGCACCTTCTCATGCAACCATGTGTTTGGCTACTCATTCTACCAAAGAAAATTCATGGTTATGGCATCATCGGATGTCACACCTGAATTACAAGGGTATCAATCGACTAGTCTCTAAAGACTTAGTTGATGGTATTCCAACCTTTCACTATGATAAGCATCATGTGTGTCCATCATGTGCGATGGATAAGCTGAAACGGACTAATCATCTGCTTAAGCAAAACCCTAGTACTTCATCGTCTTTGCAATTATTGCATATGGACTTATGTGGACCCATACGTATTTCTAGCCTCGGTGGCAAGAAACATGTGCTTGTATTTGTCGATGACTATACCCGGTTTACATGGATTTTTCTTTTGCGAACTAAGTCAGAAACCCCCGCCATTATCATTGAGTTCATTAAAAAGACTCAACGCTCTTTTAACAAACATGTTAAGAGCATTAGAACTGATAATGGGACGGAATTTAAGAATGCCCTGCTTGACAGTTATTTGAAAGACCAAGGCATTGAACATCAGTTCTCTGCTGCTCGGACCCCCCAACAGAATGGAGTAGTCGAACGACGTAATTGTATGTTGTGCGAAGCAGCTCGAAAGATGCTTGCTTACTACAAACTACCTCCAAAAATGTAGGGGGAGGCCATTTCAACTGCATGCTATACCCAAAATTGTTGTATTGTTAATAAACGTTTTGATAAAACTCCATATGAGTTATTATATGGTAGACGCCCGAATGTCAAATATTTCCGTGTCTTTGGTTGTATATGCTATGTGCTTAACTATTTTGACAGCCTCGGAAAGTTTGATCCAAATGGCGATCAAGCCATATTTATCGGTTATTCTTCGAACAAAGTTGCTTATCGGGTTTATCACAAACGGACAAAATCGATTAAAGAGAGCATAAATGTCAAGTTCGATGAATTTTCAAGAATGGCTTTTGAACAACTCAGTTCAAAACCCGATCCTAACCTGGCTACTTCTTTTTCCGCGCAAAACTCAATTTTCTCGACGAAGGATGTTCCTACGGTTACATTAGAGGAACTGGATATCTTGTTTGATAGTCTTTATGCTCCTCAATGGAATTCAAATGTTCAAGCCGTACCGGTTACACCGTCACAATTAACTACTGTAGAGACTCAACAAAGTCTTTTTGATGAAGATACAACACCAACTAATTCACCTGTTGCTTCTTCATCCTCCCTATCACCTCCTATTACTGATAATCTTGAACCAATTCAAGATTCATAAGTTGATACAACTCCAGCTGTTTCTCCAGATACTCAATTGAATCCATTAGATAATGTTACATCAGATCAAGCGGATCAAGGCTCAACGTCAACAACGGTTGATGTTTCAATGGATACCACTGATGTACAACCTCTTCCACACAACCGATGGACTAAAAGTCATCCAATAGATCTTATTATTGGTGATGCATCTGCTCCAGTCTCAACTCGAAGGGCTACTTGGAATATGTGTCTATACACTGCCTTTCTTAGTAAGATTGAACCAACAACAGTTGCTCAAGCTTTACTAGATCCAAACTGGGTGGTTGCAATGCAAGAAGAGATCAATCAATTTGAACGATTGAAAGTATGGCGATTAGTTCCAAGACCAACGGGTCAACGACCAATAGGGGTTAAGTGGATTTTTAAGAACAAGAAGGATTCTGATGGAATTGTGGTTCGGAATAAGGCACGTCTTGTGGCCAAGGGATATCGACAACAAGAGGGTATTGATTATGATGAAACATTTGCTCCGGTTGCTAGGATTGAGGCTATTCGTCTTTTCCTTGCCTTTGCTTCTTTTATGAAGTTTACGGTGTTTCAAATGGACGTCAAAACTGCTTTTCTGAATGGTCATCTTCAAGAGGAAGTCTATGTCGATCAACCAGAAGGCTTTGTTGATCCCATTCATCCAAATCACGTATACTACTTGGAAAAGGCTTTGTATGGTCTGAAGCAAGCACCGCATGCATGGTACGAGACCTTAACAAAGTATTTGCTGGACAATGGCTTTTCTCGTGGAACGATTGATACAACGTTATTCATCAGTAAAAACCACGGTCACATTCTCTTGGTTCAAATTTACGTTGATGACATTATTTTTGGTTCCACGTCCCCGGCCTTATGCAAAGAATTTGGTGACCTTATGGCCAACAAATTTGAAATGAGCATGCTTGACCAGTTAAATTTCTTTTTGGGGTTACAAGTAAAACAATTACCAAACGGGATTTTTCTCAGTCAAACATAGTATATCAATGATATGCTAAAACATTTTAAAATGACTGCTTTAAAATCAATGACAACCCCAATGAGGACTTTACTGGATGCTGATACTAATGGGGAACCCTTTGATATTACACTTTATCGAAGCATGGTTGGTTCTTTAATGTACCTGACTGCAAGTCGACCTGACATTACACTTGCAGTAACTGTCTGTGCCCGCTTTCAGTCAAACCCTAAAAATCTCATTCCAAAGCGGTTGTTAGGATTTTTCAGTACCTTAAAGGTACACCTAACCTTGGGATCTGGTATCCTCATGGATCCGATTTCAATCTCACTGCTTACACTGATGCGGATCATGGCGGTTGCCATGTTGATAGAAAAAGCACATCTGGATCAATTCAGATGTTGGGGAATAGGCTAGTTGGTTGGTCATCCAAAAAGCAGAACTGTGTGTCTTTATCAACAGCTGAGTCTGAGTACATTGCTGCAGCTAATTGTTGTTCACAAGTTTTGTGGATGCAAATTCAACTTTCAGACTATGGCTTTAAGTTTTCTAAGACCCCGATTTACTGTGATTCACAAAGTGCTATTACAATTACAAGCAACCCGGTCCAGCATTCTAAGACCAAACATATAGATATTCGCTATCATTTCATTAAGGACCATGTAGGGAAAGGGGATGTAGAGTTATACTTTGTGCCTACAAAAGTGCAATTAGCTGACATGTTCACAAAGCCCTTAGATGAACTTAGGCTAAAGTTCTTGATCAAAGAGATTGGCATGGTAGAGTATAGTGCTTGATATTCCTTAGATCTGTTGGGACTTATTCTTGGGATCTTGTGTTTAGGGGGAGTAGATACTTTCTAGGGGGAGCAACTACTTTTATATGCTTTGGATATTATCTTTTAAGGGGGAGCCTTTAGACTTATGATATAATTGTTCAATGGTTACGTAAGGGGGAGGTAACTCATTGATATCATATTTCAAGGGGGAGTTAATTCATTTTCTTGAGAATTTTATCAAAATGCTGATTTACATTCTTGTAAATCACATTTTGAGGGGGAGAAAATGAGAAAATTTACTAAAAAAAATATTGTTTTTCAAAAGTGAATTCATAAATTCTTTGTTTTATATCTGAAATAATTCACTAAAGCTTGTATACATCTCAGTATGTAACCCGTTTTAACAATTGGTATCACTGAAGATTTGTACTTTGTTCACAAATTCAAAGTTCTTTTAAGTACAAATCTTATTTTGAAAAATTCATAAAAATTGGAAAAGATAAAA
The DNA here is from genome assembly GCF_046630445.1 of Rutidosis leptorrhynchoides. Taxonomy (NCBI): domain Eukaryota; kingdom Viridiplantae; phylum Streptophyta; class Magnoliopsida; order Asterales; family Asteraceae; genus Rutidosis; species Rutidosis leptorrhynchoides. The sequence goes on from NC_092333.1 coordinate 177,163,680, forward strand.
TCCAAAAATATTTGTTTTTTTACTGAATTGTAAGACCCAAATATTTATTGTACATAATATATTTATGGTGTACGATGCGTGTATGATGTGTACGTGTTGCTTGCTCGAACGCCGAAGGAAACTGGACGTTGTCTGAAGTGACAAGGTGTGTACGTATCTTTTCAACCCCAAATAAAGTTTGTGTTGATGTTTCAAAGCCTTACCATTGGAAAGGAAATCTTATTACATTTCCAACGATATTTGATTCATCGAAAACGGAGCTACGGTCAAAAAGTTATGGCCAAAACAAGTTTCTGAAAACTGACCTGTAGGTTGGAGCGGCGCTCCACCTTTTGGTGCGGCGCGCCAAACCCGTCTGATGCAATTTTCAGCCTTTTTAAAGGGTCTAAATGAGGGGTACTTTGGTCTTTTCATTTAGGGTCGGTTTAGGGTCACCAAAACTGATCTAGAACTCCATTGGAGCTCATTTCTCACCCACACAAACACTCTCATCCATATTTAGAGAGAGAGGAAGAGTTCTAGAGTGAGAGAGCTTGATTTGGAGAAGAAGGAGTCGAATTCTAGCCAAAGCTCGGGTTTTAAAGTTTTTCATCTCGTTCCTAGCTACGTTTTGGTAGTATTGGTAAGTTCTAACTCCGAATTTCATTTGTTAGATTTGATATTCAAGTTAGGGTTTGAGATTGTTAGTTGTAAAACCCATTTGGTTGATGAAGAGGGTTTATGGAAACTTGCTATTTTGATATTTGGCGGGTTTTGGGTTGGTTAATGATTTAACCATGTTTAAGACTGGTAAATGGTGTATAATCACTAATGTTAGTGATTATTGGTGTTTTGGAAACCATTAGGGTTCTTATGGTTGACTAACTTTGACTAGAGTCAAAATTAGGGTTTGTTGATGATTATGACTCAATTGCCGATTTAATAAGGTTTATAAACTTAAAATAGATTAAGTTGAAGCATAGAACCGAGTTAAATATGTTTTGGTGTCAAAACTTGCTAATGGCATGATATTGACTTCTTATGGGTCAAATTAGGGTTTAAGTGTCATTTTGGGCAAGATAGGTGTTTAACATCTATGATTGGGTTTGATTGGCATATTAGGACCATTCTCACTTGTGTTAGTGATTATTGGTTAGTTTGAGCGCGGTTTGTGCTTGGAAGTGCATTTGGGTCAAAATTGCACTAGTTGTCAATTTGGGTTGATTTGTATATCCACCCTAATTGTGTTACTTGTTATGTGATAAATGGATTAGGTACATTCCATCGGCGATTGCGGATTATTCGGTAGCATTCTTCAAGGCGACAATGTGAGTGTTAATATCCTATATGCATATGTATGTGTAGGATGGGTGCGGGTTGGGAGAAGGGGTTCTCGCTTATAGAGCTCGCTTCTCGTATAGATGGAATTGTTGGACTTGTGTATAGGTCCAATTGGCACGGTTGTGCATTTAGGTTGACCACTTTGGCGAGGTGCACACTTTGTGTGTAAGTTATCACATGGGCGTGTGATGTGGACTTATATAATCCCAATGACGAAGGGTTAATATAGTGAGTGGAATAATTATATGTGTAGGTATATAATGTATCTATTTGTTGTAGCGTGAGATGTGAAGTGTCGAGGTGCTAAGACACCACGTTTCACATGATGAGTGAAGCATCGAGGTGTTAAGATGCCACTCGGGGTGAAGCATCGAGGTGTTAAGATGCCACCTAGGGGTGTAGTGTCGAGGTGTTAAGACACCACTCTGTAACTTAATGAGTGAAGCATCGAGGTGTTAAGATGACACTCGGGGTGAAGCATCGAGATGTTAAGATGCCACCTAGGGGTGTAGTGTCGAGGTGTTAAGACACCACTCCGTAAAATAATGAGTGAAGCATCGAGGTGTTAAGATGCCACTCGGGGTGAAGTGCCGAGGTGTTAAGGTGCCACCCTAGGGGTTAGTGATACGAGGTGTTAAGTACCCTAACAGATGTTATGAACATCGATGACTTGTTTCGCGAAGTCATTCCCTTGCGAAGATATGGTTAACCATGGTTATTGTGTTGTAAGCGTAAGCAATTTATGTTATTCGAGATATATATATATATATATATATATATATATATATATATATATATATATATATATATATATATATATATATATATATATATATATATATTGTATACATATAATCTTGTATTGTCGTGATGTAGCTAATCCTCCAGGTGTAGCTTATTTGGCATTGTTCACATCGTTATTGGTGAACTTATATTTTGTTGATGTATCTTTAGCTCGTTGCTTAGTGATCTTACGGTATGCTTAGACTAGCTTGCCTTTATGCTTGGATGCTCTGGTATGCGGTATTTGGTTTTGTGTGGCGTGTCCATTTTATGCATATATATGTATGTAGTATGTTATCACTCACTAAGCGTTATCTTACCCTCTCGTTGTTGACTTTTTTATAGATTGCATGGATGCGGAGGCTCGGGTAAGCGGGGACAGGTGGACTTGCGTAGTTGCTTTAGAAGGCTTGCTTTTGGATTGATTAGGATTGGGTAGCGTATCCCCAATCACCATGCTCGGCCTTTATTTTGTATTACAAATCATGTGGTTGAAAACTTGTATTTTCGTACGAAAGTCGTAAAATGACCGATGTGGGCCCGGTCTTCGTAAAACTAATTTTATTAATGGAACGTGTTAGTTCTACATATATTAATGTATGGTTACAAGCGTTTTGTCTAAATACGTCGGAAAGTGGTCAAACATTTTCGTATTTCATGACTTTTTGGACAGGCCAGTTTGGCGCGCCGCGCGGCCATATGGTGCGCCGCGCCATATGCTGTTCCAGCAAAAAAAAAATTTAATTGATATTTCGGCGTGATCATTTTTATTACGGGTTGGGATGTTACAAGTGGTATCAGAGTATGGTCTAAGGAATTTAGGTGACTTGAGATACGTGCCTAGACTTAGACTTTTGTGTGTGCTTAATTGTTGCGGGACTTGTAGGATTACGGGTCGGAATAGGTTATAGTTAGTGCCTTGTTTGTAGGTGGACTAACGTTTATATTAGTAATGCGGATATTATTAATATATTAATTGTGTTGTGATAATAATTCTCGTTTATGTGCATATCGCGTAGAATTTTGTTTGTGTTTGTTTATATCATCGAGCGAGGCGGTCGTTGTACTAACGAGTTGATACGGTGTGTGTGCGTAATAAGGACTTGCAAACCTTATTACGGGTGCAAATCATGTCTAACAAGTGATGTACGACAAGTGTTTAGCAAGATGGGACGGTGTTGTGCGTGTGGTCTATACGTTCGTGATCTAATCGTTTGCATCCCTTAGAATGAAAACGGAAGATGGATGCGAAATGAGTGAGCCTATTCACAAAGGGAAGGATGAGTTAACGTTAAAGATTGAGGCCGTGTTTGAACAATATGTCTCGGTTTTCACCGGCAAAGTTAGGGAAGTAACCAAGGAGTTGGTCGAAGGACAAATGACGGAAATGGTCCGAGACCAAGTGACTAAAGTTGTAAAGGAAGAGTTTGAAAAGAGGTTTCCCAAACCTCGAGGTAGTGATGATGAAGATGTACTTGCAAGGTTAGGATTACATGGTGCTCATGGTAAGAGGGCACGAAGTACGCCTGAATGCATCGGGAATGTGAAGAAGAAGAGTAAGAAGGGTTACAAGCTCACGTGCTTTAAGTGTGGGGAACGGGGTCATTTGGCACAAGATTGTACGGTAGTGCCTTTAGGCTCAATCAGGTGTTTCATTTGCCGGATGGAGGGACACCGGAAGTCAGAGTGTTCCGAATCACATGACGATCGGGTTAGGAGGTTAGAGCGCAATTACATGATGGGTAGTGGAGCACGGAAGCCCAACAGTGCTACATCAGGTACTTTTAGTACGAAATTATATGTTGTTCATTGTAATAACATGCGGTATGTGCGTAAGTCTTAGCTAAACTTTATGCTCCGTTGAAGATAATTCGTAGCGAGCGGGCGATTTACGTTTATGGTTCCGATTTGCTCTCAGTAGAGTGTATAAGTGGTGTGTTGTGCCTTGATCCTATGGTGCAAATCCTTGGGTGCTTAAGCATTTTGGTTGGTATCGGGTCGTTAAGCTCGTTCGAGTGATACCCTTAAGGTCACAATTGTGTTGTGCATATTATTGATATGGGTGACGTTCCTAATGGAAGTACTCTATAGTGACGTTGGATTGTCGGGCGAAGGGCGTAAGACTTGGTGCAACCGAGCATCCCTTAGTATTTGGGAAATGTTTCTACCAAACCATGGAAATGGGTTTTGGTGTTTGGTCGTTAAGCGCGTGTTCGCTTTCGCGTTGAAGTTGATGAACCATGAGGTTCATCGGGGGGATTGAAATTCTTGAAATCGAGTGTTGATCTCGATGTATTTTGGTAAAGGAGTCTACGTGACGCGACATTAGGTGCCTTTTTATACCTACTAGCGTGGTGTTCGACTCCGATTGTGTTGCGGTTACATTGTACTTAGGGTACTGAAGTGAAACCCTTAGGTACATGAGTGATCGGGTGAAATTCGACAAACTAAAGCAATTGGATGATTGCGAGTGTATAGTTCGTGTAATTTGTGGTACACTTTTCGTTCGAAGTGTTTAAGGATAGGTTAGGATCCTTGGTATGCTCAAATTGAAGCAAGACATGGTGATGGGCTGTGTGAACCCAATTATTGGTAAAGTCTACCTTTGGTAGCATTGTGCGGGTGTACGAGATGCGGTTATGGAACGTAGTTCCAAGTGGGGGAGTTACACTCCCGCACGCGGAGGTTTTAGTGTGAGATTTCGGACAATGCTTTTGGTAGATCCGAAATTTGTTTCGGGACCTAGATTTGGTCGATAATGGTAGAGTACAATTTTGGTTAAATTGTACTTATGATTTTAGATTTGAATTATCACCAAGGTGGTAATGTGGTAAATCTCGTTGAGAGATAATGGACGTGTTTGGCGAGCAAGGTGAAATCCCTCGGTTAAGGGATGTGCGTATCAGATCCTCTTTTTGAGAATTAATGTTTTGTGCCTATGTTTGATATAGGTGGTTCTTGCTCGATTGTGTGAATGGTTAGTGGTATCCGTTAGGATTCACTATGGCGTAGCAGAGCGCGATGTTACGCTACTCGTCGTTCGAGGCCAAAAGGGCGTTGATTGATGAAGCATGACCTTCGGGGTCCGCTGACTTCATCATGGTATTGGTGATTTATGAAGCATGACCTTCGGGGTCCGCTGACTTCATCATGAGATCGTTGATCGGTGAAGCATGACCTTCGGGGTCCGCTGACTTCATCATGGGTGTAGTGTTATATCGATGAAGCATGACCGTTGACGGGGTCTACTGACTTCATCCGGTGTTGAGGGATCTATCGGTTGTTTTATACACCGATGGTGGGGTCATAAGGATCATGTGGTGTGATCTTTCGGCTATTTTATACACCGATGGTGGGGTAGTGAGGACCATGTTGTGTGATTAGTGATGCGATAGCCGTGTTTCGCTCACATGTTGTTACAGGTGTGACAATAGTCGATTTTGTACACCATAGGATTAGCGTTGCCATAGTCGTTTTGGGCGTTTTTATTTTTAGTCGTTGCTTATGATGTTAGGATAGTGGCGTATTGGTTGTATTGTGCACTACAAAGGATGTTTAGTGGTAAGTGTAATCCGTAAGGATTCATGTGGTTCGATCTTCAACATTCGGATCGTTGACTTTAGGTTGAGACTAGGTCACTTTTAGCGTTGTCCTTGGTAAAGGTACGCTAAGGAGTTGATATCTCGGTACGAGATCGATTGAGTTTTTCCCGATATGGGGAAAAGAGCAGGTTTTAGTGCTCGGATAGTGGTTTTGATAAATCACGGGTGACGATTTTAGTTGTTAAAGGTGATTCATTGGGAAGAATTGTCTAGGAAAGTTCGGATTGAAACTTAGGATTGAGGGCCGTTGGGTAATTCCGGATTGGTTAAGTGGAGAAGATCACGAGGACGTGATCGAGTTTAAGTGGGGGAGATTTGTAAGACCCAAATATTTATTGTACATAATGTATTTATGGTGTACGATGCGTGTATGATGTGTACGTGTTGCTTGCTCGAACGCCGAAGGAAACTGGACGTTGTCTGAAGTGACAAGGTGTGTACGTATCTTTTCAACCCCAAATAAAGTTTTTGTTGATGTTTCAAAGCCTTACCATTGGAAAGGAAATCTTATTACATTTCTAACGATATTTGATTCATCGAAAATGGAGCTACGGTCAAAAAGTGATGGCCAAAACAAGTTTCTGAAAACTGACATGTAGGTTGGAGCGGCGCTCCACCTTTTGGCGCGGCGCGCCGAACCCGTCTGATACAATTTTCAGCCTTTTTAAAAGGTCTAAATGAGGGGTACTTTGGTCTTTTCATTTAGGGTCGGTTTAGGGTCACCAAAACTGATCTAGAACTCCATTGGAGCTCATTTCTCACCCCACACAAACACTCTCATCCATATTTAGAGAGAGAGGAAGAGTTCTAGAGTGAGAGAGCTTGATTTGGAGAAGAAGAAGTCGAATTCTAGCCAAAGCTCGGGTTTTAAAGTTGTTCATCTCGCTCCTAGCTAAGTTTTGGTAGTATTGGTAAGTTCTAACTCCGAATTTCATTTGTTAGATTTGATATTCAAGTTAGGGTTTGAGATTGTTAGTTGTAAAACCCATTTGGTTGATGAAGAGGGTTTATGGAAACTTGCTATTTTGATATTTGGTGGGTTTTGGGTTGGTTAATGATTTAACCATGTTTAAGACTTGTAAATGGTGTATAATCACTAGTGTTAGTGATTATTGGTGTTTTGGAAACCATTAAGGTTCTTATGGTTAACTAACTTTGACTAGAGTCAAAATTAGGGTTTGTTGATGATTATGACTCAATTGCCGATTTAATAAGGTTTATAAACTTAAAATGGATTAAATTGAAGCATAGAACTGAGTTAAATATATTTTGGTGTCAAAACTTGCTAATGGCATGATATTGACTTCTTATGGGTCAAATTAGGGTTTAAGTGTCATTTTGGGCAAGATAGGTGTTTAACACCTATGATTGGGTTTGATTGGCATATTAGGACCATTCTCACTTGTGTTAGTGATTATTGGTTAGTTTGGGCGCGGTTTGTGCTTGGAAGTGCATTTGGGTCGAAATTGTACTAGTTGTCAATTTGGGTTGATTTGTATATCCACCCTAATTGTGTTACTTGTTATGTGATAAATGGATTAGGTACATTCTATCGGCGATTGCGGATTATTCGGTAGCATTCTTCAAGGCGACAATGTGAGTGTTAATATCCTATATGCATATGTATGTGTAGGATGGGTGCGGGTCGGGAGAAGGGGTTCTCGCTTATAGAGCTCGCTTCTCGTATAGGTGGAATTGTTGGACTTGTGTATAGGTCCAATTGGCACGGTTGTGCATTTAGGTTGACCACTTTGGCGAGGTGCACACTTTGTGTGTACGTTATCACATGGGCGTGTGATGTTGACTTATATAATCCCAATGACGAAGGGTTAATATAGTGAGTGGAATAATTATATGTGTAGGTATATAATGTATCTATTTGTTGTAGCGTGAGATGTGAAGTGTCGAGGTGCTAAGACACCACGTTTCACGTGATGAGTGAAGCATCGAGGTGTTAAGATGCCACTCGGGGTGAAGCATCGAGGTGTTAAGATGCCACCTAGGGGTGTAGTGTCGAGGTGTTAAGACACCACTCTGTAACTTAATGAGTGAAGCATCGAGGTGTTAAGATGACACTCGGGGTGAAGCATCGAGATGTTAAGATGCCACCTAGGGGTGTAGTGTCGAGGTGTTAAGACACCACTCTGTAACTTAATGAGTGAAGCATCGAGGTGTTAAGATGACACTCGGGGTGAAGCATCGAGGTGTTAAGATGCCACTCGGGGTAAAGCATCGAGGTGTTAAGATGCCACCTAGGGGTGTAGTGTCGAGGTGTTAAGACACCACTCCGTAACTTAATGAGTGAAGCATCGAGGTGTTAAGATGCCACTCTGGGTGAAGCATCGAGGTGTTAAGATGTGACCTAGGGGTGTAGTGTCGAGGTGTTAAGACACCACTCCGTAAAATAATGAGTGAAGCATCGAGGTGTTAAGATGCCACTCGGGGTGAAGTGCTGAGGTGTTAAGGTGCCACCCTAGGGGTTAGTGATATGAGGTGTTAAGTACCCTAACGGATGTTATGAACATCGATGACTTGTTTCGCGAAGTCATTCCCTTGCGAAGATTTGGTTAACCATGGTTATTGTGTTGTAAGCGTAAGAAATTTATGTTATTCGATATATATATATATATATATATATATATATATATATATATATATATATATATATATATATATATATATATATATATTGTATACATATAATGTTGTATTGTCTTGATGTAGCTAATCCTCCGGGTGTAGCTTATTTGGCATTGTTCACATCGTTGTTGGTGAACTTATATTTTGTTGATGTATCTTTAGCTCGTTGCTTAGTGATCTTACGATATGCTTAGACTAGCTTGCCTTTATGCTTGGATGCTACGGTATGCGGTATTTGGTTTTGTGTGACGTGTCCATTTTATGCATATATATGTATGTAGTATGTTATCACTCACTAAGCGTTAGTTTACCCTCTCGTTGTTGACTTTTTTATAGATTGCATGGATGCGGAGGCTCGGGTAAGCGGGGACTGGTGGACTTGCGTAGTTGCTTTAGAAGGATTGCTTTTGGATTGATTAGGATTGGGTAGCGTATCCCCAATCGCCATGCTCGGACTTTATTTTGTATTACAAATCATGTGGTTGAAAACTTGTATTTTCGTACGAAAGTCGTAAAACGACCGATGTGGGCCCGGTCTTCGTAAAACTAATTTTATTAATGGAACGTGTTAGTTCTACATATATTAATGTATGGTTAAAAGCGTTTTGTCTAAATACGTCGGGAAGTGGTCAAACATTTTCGCATTTCATGACTTTTTGGACAGGCCAGTTTGGCGCGCCGCGCGGCCATATGGCGCGCCGCGCCATATGCTGTTCCAGCAAAAAAAAAATTAATTGATATTTCGGCGTGATCGTTTGTATTACGGGTTGGGATGTTACATGAATAAATGCTATTTTAAGCATTATACCGAATCTGACATCCAACAGTACAGATTCGGTAAGTTCAAAGTTTTCAAAAATTGTCTCAGAATTGTTTACCATGAAAAGATTGAAATGAATTTTAATAGGAAAAATCAATTTGTCAAGATTTTGAAGTTAAATTGATAAAGTTTTGAAAAGTGGATTGTATTCGGTAAAATAGGCCTATTCGGTAAAGCCCATTCGGTATTTTATCTTCGGTATCTATATAAGGAGGGTCAAAGTCAAACTAACTCTCTTATTGTGCTTAATTACCTACCGAGTCTAATTGAACATACCGAATCTGCCTAATCTACCGAATCCGTTCTTCTGTTTCTTCAAATCTTTGGTATAATTTCATTTTAATCATTGCTTTAGATACATTCGTGTAGATCTGAGATAATTAAATGTTTTTTCAACCAGAAAAGATCAAAATAACTGGATTGTGACTCTCAATTTTGAAATTTTGTTGATTATACCGAGTCTGAGTCGTATTCTACTAATCTTTGATTAAACTCAATTGGTTTGGTTAATTAACATGAATTCTTGTCTACTATGAGTTATATTAATTGATCTATCATTTGACCAAGTTTGATTACATGTTTAATTGATTGTTTGATGGATTATGTATCTACCGAATATGTTCTGTCTACTGTACCGAGTCTGTTCATACGATTAACATGTTGATCTGCTTCTAATTGAGTGGTTAATTGATTATGGTTGTGATTTTACATGATAGAATATGCATGTTCGAGTGACTTTATGTTAATTTTAGAGATACCGAATCTGTTCTTCTCTTGATACCGAGTCTGACTTTTGGTACCTTGAAACTTTCTGATTTTTATCTTCAAACACTTAACATGTTTATTCTATATCTTTCTGATCTGAAAACTCAAGCTTATTTGGTTACAGAATCTCAAGTTTTCATGACTACCGAATCTGCTTGAATTGTGTTTAAAAATTGACTAAGTGTTGTTCTGATTCTTTGTGTTATATAATTGATTTTGCATGATGAATTTGTATTGTGATGAATATCATATGAATGTCATGATTGTCATTTACTTGTTCATATTTGAGAACAAAGGATTTTTATATCTTTGAAAAACTATAAAAATCATAAAATATAAAAGATAAAACATATACAAAGGATTTCAAAGGCAAATAAGAATAGAGATATATTCTTTATGTTAAATATCTTGTGGTCTTCTATCTCTTATTTATACAGCTAAATGACGAACAATCACTTTATCAACTCTGAAACCAACATTTCCTGCAACTACTGGACTGCAATTCTAGAGAGACACACTTTGTGGCCTGCTCTAAAATCTACAGTCAGTGTACCTGTAACAAATCTGGAGCTACTTAACAGAACAATTAGGTTTGTGGAAGCTACACAACCTACTGCTGAAAATTCAGAGGGAGCACAAGCTCGTTTTGAATTTCAACTGAGAGGAGTTCAAGGGAGGAGGAGTATCACTAAGGCTGATTTCAGGAGGATATTCAGACTTCCTGTTGTGCAGAATGCTCCTGCTTTTCCTGCTACTCAGCAGATGATGTCATATGTCTTCGATCTTGGTTATGTTGGAGCCTGCAATGTTCCTCAGGCTAAGTTTCAGAAGAAATATCTGCACTCAAGGTGGTATGTGATCTTCTCAATCATCAACAGATGCTTGCTGATGACAAGGAGTGGATCCTATAGCCTGACTGTGCCAATGTTGAAGTTGTTCTACTCTTTCATAAGAGTAGAAGCTCCTGACTATGCAGAACTAATATGGGATTTGGTTCAAGCTCAAGTTGATAAACCAAGGGGTTCATACATCCCTTGCGAAAGGTTTTTCTGTATCTTTATCCATGATGCTATAAATGCTTGCAGAAATGCAAATATATTTGTACCAGGTACACATGGATTACAGATGAAACGATTTGGGGAGCTGAAGATGAATACCCCGATGGTATCTGATAATCAATTCACTGCACCAATTCCAAACTGGCTAGTGAGGCTAGCTGAACCCCAAGACGCTCGTATGCGTTCTTATTTTGAGGCTGTAGGAATACCTCTTCCGAACCCGGTACAACAAGAACAAATTGAACCCGCCGCGATTCCAGCCCCAGAGGTTGTAGAGGAATCTGTAGTACAACCACCTGGACCAGCTAATCCTCCACTTAGGGTGAACCTTAAACGATATAGGGCAGCACACTAAGCTCAACCTGTGAGGATCAGGAAACCTAGTCCAACTAGGATTGAACCAACCCTTTCCACAACACCCGAAGTGAGCAGTGACACCGACACTTCAGCAACAGCATATGAATCGTCTCCCGAACATTCTCCTAAGAGAACTCGATATATACCTGATGAGATGATTTAGACTCCGCCAACCCAACGAGTAACTAGATCTAGGACTTCGACACCTATCGTCCGCCAAACAGTTACTACAATCGTTGGTGATATGGACCAAGACCTAGAGCCAATTAGGTCACCCTCACCCATCTCCGTATCACATCCAATAATAACAGTAAGCCCTACGCTAAATGAAGCGCAAGCTTCGGTAGGCAAGAGATTTAAATGCACGGATGGTACAAAGACCACTAAGCCCATCCAATCTAAACAGGACTTAAGAATAAATCCTACAAAGCAAGGTGCTTCGGCATCTAAGGAAGTAAAGTCTTCCTCTGCAGTAAAGTCTGCATTGACTCAATCGATTGAGGAAACTCAATCATTGAAGTCCAGAACAGCCAAAGGGGAGCCGAAAAATCTTGAAAAGGCACCCTGCGTATCGGCTGGAAATCCTCCTGTGCCTCAACGTACAACAGGGTCTCGAGGTCCGGCTTATCTTGATGAGGGAGATCTGCCGCGTCCCATGGAAACGAGTCAACATGACAATCCTTCGGGATATTTATCAGACTTCCAGCAGACTGATCCCTTGGTTCATGAAAGTGATCCATTGGATCAAACCACTTCTTTTCCGGATTCTGAATCTCAGGGTCTGGATAAAGAGTCCTTAACTGAAAGTGATTTACCACCTCATGGTATATCAATGATTTCGGGAGTCGGAGATAGTAATATTTCTGTGAGAGCTAAACCGACGGGTAGTTCTGCTACTCTGTCAGAGTCCCATGAGACTAAAGTCATGGAGGCGGATGCTTCGAAAGAAACTTTGCCGGTGACAACTCCGGTTGTTACCCAACCTCCATCAGAAGGGGATATCACGAATCTGACTAGTAGTATGTACAGCCCTACATATAAGAATAATACCGCACAATCATCCTTACCTGCCCTCACGGCAACTCAAACACTTCCATCGACATCGCCTTCAACAGGTACTGCTGCTACTGCTGTTCCCATTGTTACTTTTCCATCATCACCCTCTCGTTTACCACATTTCTATGATGCTTTGGAGCAAGAATATTTCAGTCGTATGTTTTCTAGAGTCAATCTTAATGTTCTTCGACGCACTTCACTTCAAGCACTATTTCGTGCTCGTGTTCGATATCCACTTACTTCCTGCTCTTCTCCTTTGAGTCCTCACCGTGATGATGAACATGACGATCCTCAGAATAGTCATGAGGGGGAGATAGGAGTAGATGGAGAATATCTATCGGTGAACATTTCAACCAAGGGTGGTGGTGTGAGGTCTTCATTAGCTTCACAAGCTCAACAAGGTCAAACGGAATTAGAAATGGTTTCTACACATGATGAAATTGATGATAAGGAGCCTGAGCAAGTTATAATTCCAATTGTTCATAATGAGGCTGATAGTGGACCAGTAGATGAGGATTTGAACTTAAGTGATTTTTATCTTGAAGAGATGGATGATGATGGGTTTGTCATCTTAAGCAAGTTATCTTCAGTATCTTCAATTCCGGAAGATATAGAGATTGTAGATGAAGGGAATCCTGATCCAGTAATTGAAAGTGATGATGAAATGGATTCTTCTGATGACGATGAAGACAATCTTTATGTTAATCCAAATGATGATGACATCTTTAATCATATTGAAGATAATGATGTTTCAAATGATGATGCAACAAATCCTACTGATCATTCATCGAATTCTACACCCTCATCGAGTTCACATCCAACAAATGCTAATGAAAGCTCAACTTCTGGTACATCTACATCAAGTGAAACAGTAAATTCCATATTCAAATACAACCATGGAATATTCTTTAAGAATCAGGAACAAAGATTGTTATTGGAAGTTGAACATGATTTTTTAATGTTACGAAACACATTCATCGAAGAAAATGCTTACAAGATCTTCCGCATCAATGATACACCAAGGAGTAAAAGGTTTACTTATATAGGTTCACGATTGCTTCCAGCAAGTGAAAGGAATTGGTATGAATTTATGTGGAGGAAACATATCAACAAAAATGAAGATGATTTGTGGCTTCAAAGAAAATATCGTATTTTAGAAGTGTTGAATATTGCTCGAGTCGGAGTAGAGATAAGTGAAAAGAAAGACGTCATCAGTCAGTTCCACGTTATTAGAGAAGATGAGAAAGAGTACAAGTTCACAAAAGCAGATTTTCATAATCTTGATATGCTTGACATCATTCACATCTACAACTATCTCAGTATCATCACCATTAGACCTTTTGCTAAAGCTCAAGCTTTGGAAGCTGTGAAAAGATATATGATGGAGACAATTGAACTGATGAGACGTGAAGATTTTCAAATAGGTCTCGAAGCAAATAGGAAAAAGATTCGAATAACATGTCCGAATCAACTTACGAAAGGACTGAAGGATATGAGGATGTTTCAAATGCAATTCGAACCCGAAGGGTTTTTATTTGTAAATTCTCAAAAGGAAAAGGTGTTCATTCGTACTGAAGAGCTGAACAAATATTCAGATGGAACACTTAAGACTGCACTGAAGTATCTTAAAATTCGTCAAAGCAAGGTTGATGACTTTGATACAAAAATGGGTCTTGGAGAGTTTATAAAGCATATCAGAGATCTTTTAAAGCTCCGAATCCGTACAAGACAGTTTGAGATTCTTCGTGGCCAGAGAAAGAGAAGGTATTTCAAGGAAATGAATGAATATCCATTACATGAGGGAGATCCAAGGAAAGTGTGGGGAGTCTGGAAAACTTCTAAGCAAATTTCAGAAAATCAAGTAGAAGTTTCAAAACCAGATGGCTCACGATGGAAACTAACGTTTGGACCTCTCAAGATTTCACAATAGGATTATATTGTAAAGTTCACATTTAACACTAAGGGAAAGATTGTTAGGACCCCGAAGTTGTATAGAGTTAATGTGAATTAAGCTTAAATGAAGGTTCCTTAGAAGAGGGCTATATAAGGAACTTAAGTAGTCCTAATTAGATAGCCATTGTATTGTAACTGAGTTCTAAAGCTGTGGAATGTAATTTGTACCAATTCTCTCTCATACCGAGTCTTCTTCCTACATACCGAATCTCACTCTATCTTATCATTTCTCTCAATCTCAACATGATCTGACCTATCAATGATTTTGTGATATATTGTGATGCTTCAAAGCAAGGTCTCGGTTGTGTATTAATGCAACGAACGAAGGTATTTGCTTATGAGTCTAGACAATTGAAGATTCACGAGCAGAATTATACGATGCATGATTTGGAATTAGGCGCGGTTGTTTTTTCATTAAAAACTTGGAGGCACTACTTATATGGGGTCAAAAGTATTATATATACCGACCACAAAAGTCTTCAACATATATTTAATCAGAAACAACTGAACATGAGGCAGCGCAGGTGGATTGAATTGTTGAATGATTACGACTTTGAGATTCGTTACCATCCGGGGAAGGCGAATGTGGTAGCTGACGCTTTGAGTAGAAAAGACAGAGAACCCATTCGAGTAAAAGCTATGAATATAATGATTCACAATAACCTTACTACTCAAATAAAGGAGGCGCAACAAGGAGTTTTAAAAGAGGGAAATTTAAAGGATGAAATACCCAAAGGATCGGAGAAGCATCTTAATATTCAGGAAGACGGAACCCGGTATAGGGCTGAAAGAATTTGGGTACCAAAATTTGGAGATATGAGATAAATGGTACTTAGAGAAGCTCATAAAACCAGATACTCAATACATCCTGGAACGGGGAAGATGTACATAGATCTCAAGAAACATTTTTGGTGGCCAGGTATGAAAGCCGATGTTGCAAAATACGTAGGGGAATGTTTGACGTGTTCTAAGGTCAAAGCTGAGCATCAGAAACCATCAGGTCTACTTCAATAACCCGAAATCCCAGAATGGAAATGGGAAAACATTACCATGGATTTCATCACTAAATTACCAAGGACTGCAAGTGGTTTTGATACTATTTGGGTAATAGTTGATCGTCTCACCAAATCAGCACACTTCCTGCCAATAAGAGAAGATGACAAGATGGAGAAGTTAGCACGACTGTATTTGAAGGAAGTCGTCTCCAGACATGGAATACCAATCTCTAATATCTCTGATAGGGATGGCAGATTTATTTCAAGATTCTGGCAGACATTACAGCAAGCATTAGGAACTCGTCTAGATATGAGTACTGCCTATCATCCACAAACTGATGGGCAGAGCGAAAGAACGATACAAACGCTTGAAGACATGCTACGAGCATGTGTTATTGATTTCGAAAACAGTTGGGATCGACATCTACCGTTAGCAAAATTTTCCTACAACAATAGCTACCATTCAAGCATTGAGATGGCGCCTTTTGAAGCACCTTATGGTAGAAAGTGCAGGCCTCCGATTTGTTGGAGTGAAGTGGGGGATAGACAGATTACGGGTCCGGAGATAATACAAGAAACTACCGAGAAGATCATCCAAATTCAACAATGGTTGAAAACTGCCCAAAGTCGACAAAAGAGCTACGCTGACATTAAAAGAAAAGATATAGAATTTGAAATTGGAGAGATGGTCATGCTTAAGGTTGTACCTTGGAAAGGCGTTGTTTGATTTGGTAAACGAGGACCACTAGCTTACCGACTTGAGTTACCTCAACAACTCGCGGCTGTACATAACACTTTCCACGTCTCAAATTTGAAGAAATATTTTGCTAAAGAAGATCTCACTATTCCGTTAGACGAAATTCAAATCAACGAAAAATTTCAATTCATCGAAGAACCCGTCGAAATAATGGATCGTGAGGTTAAAAGACTTAAGCAAAACAAGATACCAATTGTTAAGGTTTGATGGAATGCTCGTAGAGGACCCGAGTTCACTTGGGAATGAGAAGATCAGATGAAGAAGAAATACCCGCACTTATTTCCAGAAGATACGTCAACACCACCAACTGCTTAAAATTTCGGGACGAAATTTATTTAACGGGTAGGTACTGTAGTGACCCGAACTTTTCCATGTTTATATATATTAAATGAAATTATTATTTACATGATTAAGTGTTTCCAACATGTTAAGCAATCAAACTTGTTAAGACTTGATTAATTTAAATAGGTTTCATATAGACAATTGACCACCCAAGTTGACCGGTGATTCACAAACGTTAAAACTTGTAAAAACTATATGATGACATATATATGTTTATATATATATAGTTAACATGATATTATGATAAGTAAGTATCTCATTAGGTATTTTAACAATGAGTTATATACATAAAATTGAGTTTATTGAATTAAGAAACTCGAAACGATATATATAACGATTATCGTTATAACAGAGTCTTACTAAATACATATGAATCATATTAAGATATTGATACACTATGTTTAATCATGATAAATGATAAGTAAATATGTCATTAAGTGTATTAACAATGAACTACATATGTAAAAACAAGACTACTAACTTAATGATTTCTAAACGAGACATATATGTAACGATTATTGTTGTAACAACATTTAACTGTATATATATCATACTAAGATATATTAATATATCATAATATCATGATAATGTAATAATTTAACATCTCTTTAGATATAATAAACAATGGGTTAACAACATTTAACAAGATAGTTAACCTAAAGGTTTCAAAACAACATTTACATGTAACGACTAACGATGACTTAACGACTCAGTTAAAATGTATATACATGTAGTGTTTTAATATGTATTCATACACTTTTGAAAGACTTCAAGACACTTATCAAAATACTTCTACTTAACAAAAATGCTTACAATTACATCCTCGTTCAGTTTCATCAACAATTCTACTCGTATGCACTCGTATTCGTACTCGTACAATACACAGCTTTTAGATGTATGTACTATTGGTATATACACTCCAATGATCAACTCTTAGCAGCCCATGTGAGTCACCTAACATATGTGAGAACCATCATTCGGCAACTAGCATGAAATATCTCATAAAATTACAAAAATATTAGTAATCATTCATGATTTATTTACATGTAAACAAAATTACACATCCTTTATATCTAATCCATATACCAACGACCAAAAATACCTACAAACACTTTCATTCTTCAATTTTCTTCATCAAATTGATCTCTCTCAAGTTCTATCTTCAAGTTCTAAGTGTTCTTCATAAATTCTATAAGTTCTAGTTTCATAAAATCAAGAATACTTCCAAGTTTGCTAGCTTACTTCCAATCTTGTAAAGTGAATCCAACCTCAAGAAATCTTTCTTATTTACAGTAAGATATCTTTCTAGTATAAGAACTTTCAAGCCATCCAAGGATCCTTTGAAGCTAGATCTATTTTTCTCATTTCCAGTAGGTTTATCCACAAAACCTGAGGTTCGTGAATCGACCAGTGGCCAAGTCTTACTTCCCGACGAAGTAAAAAATCTGTGAAAGTGAGTTATAGTCCCACTTTTAAAATCTAATATTTTTGGGATGAGAATACATGCAGCTTTATAAATGTTTTACAAAATAGACACAAGTACATGAAACTACTTTCTATGGTTGAACGATCGAAGCCGAATATGCCCCTTTTACTTGGTAACCTAAGAATTAGTAAACCAGTCTACTAATTGACGCGAATCCTAAATATAGATCTATTGGGCCTAACAAACATGATCCGTTGTAGCGGATGCTTTAGTACTTCGATGTTGTTTTATCATTTTCGAAGGATTTCCCGGAATGATAGGGGATATTCTTATATGCATCTTGTTAATGTCGGTTACCAGGTGTTCACCGTATGAATGATTTTTATCTCTATGTATGGGATGTATTGAAATATGAAATCTTGTGGTCTATTATTATGATTTGATAATATATAGGTTAAACCTATAACTCACCAACATTTTTGTTGACGTTTGAAGCATGTTTATTCTCAGGTGATTATTAAGAGCTTCCGCTGTTGCATACTAAAATAAGGACAAGATTTGGAGTCCATGCTTGTATGATATTATGTAAAACTGCATTCAAGAAACTTATTTTTGATGTAATATATTCATATTGTAAACCATTATATAATGGTCGTGTGTAAACGGTATATTTTAGATTATCATAATTTGATAATCTACGTAATGCTTTTTAAAACTTTATCGATAAAATAAAGGTTATGGTTATTTTAAAAATGAATGCAGTCTTTGAAAAACGTCTCATATAGAGGTCAAAACCTCGCGACAAAATCAATTAATATGGAACGTTTATAATTAATATGAACGGGACATTTAAGAAACCACCTCGGTTTGATAACCGACGATTCAGATATGGTAGCGTTAAATGCAGAGGAAACATAAAAATTGTAGATGGTCTAAATGGACAAAGGTTTGATGATAAAGAATGGAGTGTTGGAAACGCTCGATAGAAAAATTTGGTACTGAATAGCGAATTATGCAAAAACTATGAAGGAGACTGTGAACAAATACAAGGACCAAACCCTATATTCAAAGAACCCAGATAATTCTGGATCCGATGAAATCTTTAGAGAATATCTTGCTCCGAAGTAATGTTAAAATCTTCCGAAAAATTTTTCTTCATCAACCTTCGAACTTTGAAATTCCAAAATATCATCATAAATATCTTCGATATTTCGGAAGATATTTTCATAATTATTCTCATCCGAAATTATATACCTCTTCGTGCTTTCTGTATTTTATTATAATGGAAACTTTTGTAAAATTTAAGTATAAGTTATGAATGAGTTCGGGAGAAATGTTAGGGATTGAAGCATGAGTTAGTATAATATAATGACGCCCGGCCAATGTGATTATATTACAGTAAGTCATGCTGAATTTCTAATGAAACGTGATGATGGTTCACAGATCACACCCTCATCATGTGCCATGTTACACAACTCTTTCATTCTGCTTAATCCCTGAACGTATCAAGAAATTATATTCTTGATAGTTCCATTCTCAGTGATTCTGGTAATTTAACAAGTCAGATCGTGCTATTACCTTTTCTTTCTGCTTAGAATCTTAGTTCATTCAGAACTTCATAACTACGAATTCTGGACCATTATTTGCTTGACTTGAAGTCGGGAAGAGAAAACAAAAGCATGAAACTTCTAAATATAAGGGAAAATATAAAGCCCAACAACAACCCAGGAATTTCAAACCGTGTATATCAATGCGTGTAGCAATATAAAGACACGGAAGAATGAAAAAAAAATACTATAACCCCAAGGTAATAGTAGAAGTGAATAGAATCCTCTGGTGGGAGTTGGAAAAGAATAAAGATAGATACGATAGTCAGAATAAGAACAAGGATCAGAACTGGATTAAGCATTGTTACAATTTTTAGATGTATGAATTAGGGAAGAAAGCATAGGAATGGTGAGAATAATAAAACGGAAGAGGTCACTTTATAATGAAATTACCTGACAGAGCAATTGAGATAGATCATCGCATTTAATTAAAGAGATCCTAATTTCCTCATTTACCGAAGAATCATATCTTATAGATTTCCAAGATTTTCTTTTAAATCCCTTGAATTCCGGAATTCAATCGTGACTACGTCAAAAGTTAAGACGAAACTTTTCACTCTTTTGTGATAGCTTCACTCGTACGCTTCGAGTAAACGAATTGTCTTATTCATATTACTCAACGGTGATAAAACTCTATCTATCAACTAATATTCGTCATGAAACATTTTTTAGTGTTAGCCATGACGACCTCGATCAAATTTCGGGACGAAATTTCTTTAACGGGTAGGTACTGTGACGACCCGGAAAGCATAGTCTGTAATATTGAGTCTCAAAATTTTGAACTATTATCATGTGATCATTTGACCTGTGACTGTCTTCGATGATTCACGAACAATTGTGTGTAATATATATATATATATATATATATATATATATATATATATATATATATATATATATATATATATATATATATATGAAATATTCAATATATGATATTATATAATATATATATTATAATTAGTAAGTATGATATAACTAATAAATTGTAATATTATTACATCAAATATAAATTGAAATATAGTTGTTATAGTAATTACTTTCATTATTATTATTAATACTAATGTTAATATTAATAATTAATATTAGTGTTAGTTATATTATTATAGATAATATATAGATATGAAATTTAACACATTCAATTTGTTATCTTTACTAATAATATTATTATTACTTTCAAATATTAAATCCTAATATCAGTGTCGTTATTATTAATATATATAATATGAAATTTGATATATTTAATTACTGATATTATCATTATCATCATTAATATATAATTAGTAGAAAAATTGTAACTTTAGTTATTATCATAATTATTATTATTATGAATACTAACAAATATCTTTTTATGTAAAATTTATTAATATCATTATTACTTTTATCATTATTTTTATTATTATTAGTATTATTTTGATATTACTATTATTAATAATATTATTAATTCTATTATTAGTATTATTAACATATTATATTATATATAATAGATAATAGGTATAGATAATTTGATATTTATAAACATCACTATCTCTTTTCTTTCTTTTCTATTTTGCTCGTGATATCAATTGATCTCTATCTTCACTACAAAACACATATCAATCACCAACATGACTTTTGCAAACAACCATCACTATTCGATTACTATTTGAACGTACTATTTTGCTTTGTTTGTTACCAGTCTCATTAATCTATCTTATTCTTATTCTATAATTAGTTACATAATATCTTTTACTATATCTATATATGCATATATTTGAGAGAAGTATTACATGAACCATCACCAAAACTTGAGCAACCGAAGCTCAAACCACCATCTCACTTCATCTTTAATCATCTAACCATCTGTCACCTTCTGTGACAACCCGAAAATTTCTGACTAAATTTAAACCTAATCTTGTTATGATTTCGACACGATAAGCAAAGTCTGTAAAGTTGAGTCTCAAAATTTTGGAACTGTTTATATGAATTTGACCTTTGACTATTCTCGACGATTCACGAACAATCGATTGTATATATATATATATATATATATATATATATATATATATATATATATATATATATATATATATATATATATATATATATATATATGAAAGTATGTATAATAATTTAAAATTATAAAATAAACATTAGAATTAAATATGAAAAATGGGATACAAAAAAAATAAAAAATAAAAATAAATAAATAATCTGTAATTTTAAATGAAACTATATATAAATGTACATATATAATTATTACGATATGTATACTTGAATATATATAAAAGATATAAATAATATATATATATATATATATATATATATATATATATATATATATATATATATCATATAATTATCAAGTATTACATAATTAGTAATATGTAATAGTAATGTATTAAACTACAAGTTAAAGTATAAGTTATTATATTAATGTTATTACTTTCATTATTATTATTATCAGTGTTATTAATATATATATATATATATATATATATATATATATATATATATATATATATATATATATATATATATATATATATATATATATATATATATATATATAATTTGATACATTTAATTACTAATATTATTGTCATCTTTATCGATACCAGTATTATTATATATAGTAGTAAAATTTATAATTACTATTATGATTATTATTATTATTACTAAAAATTGTCATTTTCATTACTTTAAACATTATTCTTATTATTATTAGTATTATTTTGATGTTACTTCTAGTATTATTATGTGTATTATTTTTATTAATTATTTTTATCATTTATTATTTCTATTATTATTATTAATATTTTTTCCATTATCATTATTATTAATATTATTAGAAAATAATACAATTTATTCTTTGTATCATTAAGAATATTATTATTATCATTCTTATAAATTATTATTAACAAACTTATTAAAAAATATCATTTTGGTTATTATTAAAAATCCTCCAAATTTATTGTTATTTTTTTTACTTTATTATTATCAGTATTTTATTAATAATATTTAATATAATTATTATTAATACCATTATTAATATATTTATTATTTATTAGAAATAAGAAAACAAGTTCTTTACTTTTGGAATCAAATCCGTTGCCCATCTCAATCTGCTGTAGATAAATTTTGTTTTCTATCTTTAGACTCGTACGAATCTTGTTACACTTAGCAATCAAACTGTATCACAATTTTGTTTTGAGTCTATCAGCTGGTACTAAACGATTCCAATTGTTCTTGTAACAAACAAATTATGTTAGAATCAGCTTTATTTTTACTTTTTATTCTAACAGAATATTTTTCTGTCCAGCAAATCAAACTAGCAAACAACGATAATTGAGTTAAATTGATTATATGTACATCTGTTAACCTCTATATAGTACTCCACTAAAAGTAAGTCGAATTAAAACAATCATCACCATCTTCTACCGTGAACAAAAACCTTCACCCTTCTCTTGTTTCTTTATCTTCGTTAATCACAACATCTTTCATTCCATTGCCATCGAACAAACCCACATAAAATCACCACTAACCACCTTGTTTTCCTCTTTGGTTTGTCGAGCCACAATCACACACACCATCGATATTTCATCTATATTTTCTGCATATTGATAAACCACCACATCATAATCTCCACTCCTTCACTTTTGTAATCGAAACCCACGAAAACTATCACCACCCATGATCATCCCTAAACCCTACAACCCATTTAATAGCCACTCTTCTCCATCCTCGCCAAAGTAACCACCTTCAGTATTTTTTTTTGTTTGTTCTCTGCTGCAGTTTACTCGACCTCTATTACATACAATCAAAACCACCACATAATCCGCATGCTTACTAGTTTTCGATCAATAACAATATTACTTCACATGAATCAGACAACTGAAGATAAAGAAACCATCTTGAAACCCATATAGACTCTACGATCACTTAACCATAACTGTGAGCCGACTACTATGTTTCTTCCTGTTATTTTTTTCTGTTCTTTTCCTTATTCATCAAGCACTACCATATTATATACCTCACTTGCCAAATTATTAGCTAGTGGAGAGAATATTAATTTACCATGCTTATCAATTTTCTAGACAAACAAATATAAGTGGGACTTTATTAAAGCATGTTGCAGACAAAAAGGATCAAAGAACCATGATTTCTTTTTTCTTTCTTTATTAGATTAAGGAACAAATAGATGGTGATCTATTCGGTGGAAGTAACCAAGCCCAAAAAAAAAAACCTTTTTGAATATATTTATTGACTGATTATCGGTTGGAGTAATGGACACCATATTCTTAATTTGATTTGGGCCGTTACAACTTATCAACCAAATAGACCGAAGCCCAAGTTCATTTAAGTTAAAGAAAGTGTGACAGTTGACAAAAATTGATGATAAGTCTAAGGTGTTCGTGATATTATGATGATTAAGATTCACGAATTACTCAATAAAGGGTGATGATACGATTAAAAACGATGATGAACATTAATTGGATAGTGATGATGTATGTGAAGTCGATAAACAGTTTAGGTTGATGATGAGATGGATGATATGATGCATAAGTATGATAATTAAATATGACTACGGGTATGATACATAAAAGAAAAGACGATGATTGTAATTAGAATGATGATGAGAGTAATTGATGATAGAGGATAGGAAGAAGATGATAACGGTTTATTAAAGTTTAAATATTTAAGCATACGAATTATTACAAGAACTAACTAAGTGGTTCAATGGTTTGGTGGGTGTTTGTTGAGCGAGAGGTCGCGGGTTTGAGCCTAGGCAGTGGCAGTTATTTTTTTTGGGAAGCTTGTTAAGGTAGTAATATTATTATTATTATTATTATTATTATTATTATTATTATTATTATTATTATTATTATTATTATTATTATCATTATCATTATCATTATTATTAGAATTATTATTATTATTATTAAAAGTATAATTCTTAATATTATTACCATTATTATTACTATTTTTATCATTATTATTATTATTAATATTATCACTATGATTATTATTACTATCATTATTATTATTATCGTTATTATTATCACTATTATTATTATTATTATTGCGAATAAATATTGTTTTACAAAAATACATTACAAATATATTAATATTACATATTACTATATTCTTATTAATAAAATGATAATAATGAAGCTATATATAAATATATCAATTAATATAAATATATAATTTTTATCATATATAAACCTTAAAATAAATTTCTATTTTTATATATTATGATGAATGATAAATATTATATTATTAAACTACTTTAATAAGTATCTACTATATTAGTATTATTAAATGTATTATATAAAATAAACATTAACTACTTAAAGTATATATGATATACATAACTTATTTATTTAATATATAAAATATTAATATATAAACTTGTTAATTGTTATTATATGTTTTAATATATATATATATATATATATATATATATATATATATATATATATATATATATATATATATATATATATATATATATAATGATATAGGTTCGTGAATCCGAGGCCAACCTCACACTTGTTCAATGTCGTCATATGTATTTTTACTACAAAATACAGTATTGTGAGTTTCATTTGCTCTCTTTTACTCCTTACATTTTTGGGCTGAGAATACTTGCAAATGCTTTAATAACTGTTTTACAATATTTATATTCGTGAGTTTCATTTGCTCCCTTTTTAAATGCTTTTGCAATATATATTTTGGGGACTGAGAATACATGCGCTACTTTTATAACTGTTTTACGAAATAGACACAAGTAATCGAAACTACATTCTATGGTTGAATTATCGAAATCAAATATGCCCTTTTTATCATGTCCGAAGTTGCCCCGGAATGATGGCGAATTTATCATGTCCGAAGTTGTCCCGGAATGATGGCGAATTTATCATGTCCGAAGTTGTCCCGGAATGATGGCGAATTTATCATGTCCGAAGTTGTCCCGGAATGATGGCGAATTTATCATGTCCGAAGTTGTCCCGGAATGATGAGGATATTCTATATGCAACTTGTTAAGGTCGATTACCAGGTCTTCAATCCATATGAATGAATTTTATGCATGATTTTTATGGGAAATGAGAATATTAAATCTTGTGGTCTATTAAAATGATGAATTTTATTGTTTACGATAAACCTATGAACTCACCAGCCTTTTGGTTGACACTTGAAAGCATGTTTATTCTCAGGTATGAAAGAAATCTTCTGTTGTACATTTGCTCATTTTAGAGACATTACTTGGAGTCATTCATGACATATTTCAAAAGACGTTGCATTCGAGTCATTGAGTTCATCAAGATTATTATTAAGTCAATTATAGTTGGATATATTATGAAATGGTATGCATGCCGTCAACTTTCGATGTAAAGAAAGTTTGTCTTTTAAAAATGAATGCAATGTTTGTAAAATGTATCATTTAGAGGTCAAGTACCTCGCGATGTAATCAAATATTGTGAATCGTTTATAATCGATATGGACTTCGTCCAGATAGATTAGGACGGGTCACTATGCCTTCGACTATTGTAAACCACCGGGAAATACCACCATCGTTCATCATAATCATGTATCACCAAAACCACAACCCTCTAATGATTTATACTATCAAACTTTGGTTGGGAATCAAGAACAACTCAAAACACCCACATATTACTATAATATGATTGACACAAAAACAAGAACCATCTCCCTTTTTCTTTCATTACCTTTCGCGGTAAACCACCATCGAAACTCATAACTACAACCACCTTTGTCTTTATTTTCCACAAACCACCACTATGAACCACTTCACCGTTTCTGTTTAGGATCTTCAGACCCAAACAATCACAACACAAACCCATTTGTGTTTTGCTGCACATCCAAGAATTTCAATATCAAAACCCTTGTATGTTTCTACTATTGATCATCACCATCATCTATTTTGTTAATCTACCACAACCACGCGAACATCTCTATTACTATAATTTCTGATTTGAATTCAGCTACAACCATTATCTTATATCACCATGAACTTCGTCAAATTATTATTACCTTCGTGTTCCTGCTTCTATCACGAGAACCACCACATCATCATCACCATCGAAACTAAATGAACATCACCATCATCCCAAACAGCCCTGCAACTCTCTGCTATTCGATATTGTTTCTGTTTCACTTTCTGTTTAATGAAGAAGGCATTACTATGTTGCTACTTCTTTACTCTATCTGTTTGCTTCTCGATCAGACCAAACCCACAACCATTATAACACCATTAACCTGCTACTGTTCCTGTCCATCTATTTCCACGCTTTTTTCCTGTTTAAATCCCCACCCAACGACACCTGCAAACCTCCTGTTTGTTGTTGCTTTCGATCCCTAATCGCCTCTTGATTGTGTCTGTTGTCCTTCTGTTGCTGCTATTTTCTCTCAACTGAAGACAAACAACGATGATGATAACGATTCGAGGTGAAGATGATACGGTACAATAACTAAATGATGATTAAGATGGTGCGAGTATAATGATCGATTATGAAATATGAGAGGATGATTATGAACATATGGTGACAATAATATAAAAAGAATGATGATGAAGGAGACAGTTAAAGCTTTAGCAATATTGGAAGTATTGGATATTATTATATTAACACATTTTTTAAGACCCGGACACATGATAATGCATGTGGGATCACTAGCATGCCTATGATTAATTAATTGCATAAAGTCGAGTCCCTTGTTATTTCCATTTTCAATTGCCGACATCTGTTCGAGTATGTACCTAAATACCGAAATATTTTTGTTACTTTCACGGGCTGTTCTTGAGCTGTGTACGCATATGTGTTTGGGGGCCACGATTCAGTTGTTTAATGGGCTGACATATATCCTTGTTATTTTGGGGCGTGTACTTGTGATTGGGCCGAGATTCATTGCTTGATTTCCTGAGGGGTCGGTAGCTGATTAATGATGATCATGATGGATGTCGTGATATTAAGAAGATATAGATAATGATATGATCACAATAATAATACATAATTTTATGATTAAGATGATGATAAAAATGATAATAATTATATGGTTTTGATGATGATTATGAGATCATCACATATGGTGATGTTGATCGATGACGATAATGATATTCATCGATTATGTGATGATGGGATGATGTGAACGATGGTGATTTTATGTTATATATGTTCACGATGATGAGTTGATATAGTTTAAGTAATGATGATGATGATGATGATGATATAAGAATAATGATAATGGCGAAGTTATGATAAATATTATAATTATGATCATGATAATAACCCCATTTGTTCTCTGTTCGATTTCACCACGGTCACACTCGATCGTTCGATCTCTCGTTCTCTCGAAAGGTATAACCTATAATTCAATCTTTTTTATTTTTGATATTTGGTAATTTTGATTTATATATATATTATATATATAGTCATGATTATGATAAACATATAATTAGTATTATTAATTAATTATTATTATTAACGTTATTATTATTATTATTATTATTATTTATTATTATTATTATTATTATTATTATTATTATTATTATTATTATTAACATTAATATCATCCTTATCAAGTGTTATTACCAAGTATTATTAGTATTAAGTATTATTATAGATATTATTGTTTTATTTGTAAAAATAATATAACTTTTTATCATTATTATTATCCTTATCATGATTTGTATATAAATTTTACTATCATTATTATTATTAGTAAAATCATTATTTTTATAGTTATTATTATTAATATTCCTTATTATTACGATTAACAATTTTTTTATTATTAAAAGTATCATTAATATTAAAGATATCAATTTTATCATTTTTAATAAAGTTAGTATTATTATTATTTAGTAAATCAGTATTATCAAAGCTATCATTCTTTAACAGATAAATATGTTGTACATAAAATATACTTATTACATATACTATAATTATATTAATATTTCATATAACTATATATCAAACATATTAACATTTTTATATAAATATTCATATATAACAAATTAGATATTTTGATATAATACTAATTAATAAAACTATATAAATATTAATCATTTTAAATATATACCTAAATTAAATATATAAAATATATAGCTTAGTATATAATATATAAACTTATTCGATTACGATTATATGTGTTTATATATATATATATATATATATATATATATATATATATATATAACTGAGATAGGTTCGTGAATTCGAGGTCAACCTTGCATTGATCAGTTCCGTTGTGTGAATATTTTTACTACAAAATATTGTATAGTGATTTTCATTTGCTCCCTTTTTAAATGCTTTTACAATATATATTTTTGGGACTGAGAATACATGCGCTGATTTTATAATTGTTTTACGAAATAGACACAAGTAATTGAAACTACATTATATGGTTGAATGATCGAAATAGAATATGCCTCTTTTAGTCTGGTAATCTAAGAATTAGGGAACAGACACCCTAATTGACACAAATTCTAAAGATAGATCTATGGGCACTAACAAGCCCCAGTCATAGAATTTGAACTGCTTTAGTACTTCGAAATTTATCATGTCCGAAGGGAGTCCCGGAATGACGGGGATATTCTATATGCATCTTGTTAATGTCGATTACCAGGTGTTCAATCCATATGAATGATTATTTTTGTCTCTATGCATGGGACGTATATTTATGAGAAATGGAAATGAAAATCTTGTGGTCTATTAAAATGATGAAAATGATCGATTATGATAAACTAATGAACTCACCAACCTTTTGGTTGACACTTTTAAGCATGTTTATTCTCAGGTATGAAAGAAATCTTCCGCTATGCATTAGCTCATTTTAAAGATAATACTTGGAGTCATTCATGGCATATTTCAAAAGACGTTGCATTCGAGTCGTTGAGTTCAACAAGATTATTATTAAGTCATTGATAGTTGATATAATATGAAATGGTATGCATGCCTGTTAACTTTCGATGTAATGAAAGTTTGTCTTTTAAAAACGAATGCCATGTTTGTAAAATGTATCATTTAGAGGTCAAATACCTCGCAATGTAATCATATGTTATTGTATTCGTCCTTATGGATTAGGACGGGTCGTCACAGGTCGAAATTGCACTAAGTGTCAATTTGGATTGATTTGTAAATCCACCCTAATTGTGTTGCTTGTTATGTGATTAATGGAATAGGTACATTCCATTGGCGATTGCGGATTATACGGTTGCATCCATCAAGATTTCAAGGTGAGTGTAAATATATTATATGCGTATGTATGCATAGGATGGGTGGGGGTTGGTAGAGTGATCCTTGCTTGGATTCACTCTACATGTGATGGGAGAATGGATTCTTGGAGTTGAGTCCATGTTGTACGCTAATGCGTTTTGGGTTACCACCCTTGGGGTAGTGAATCTTTGGAGTATACGGATTCACGTTGGCATGTTGGGCCAATCCCGTAGATGTTGATGATGTTGAGGAGATGAATCTCGGGTAGTGCAGATTCATGATGACTCGGGTAGTTCGGTCATCTTATTGATGAGGTGGTGAATCTCAGGTAGTGCGAATTCACTAAGGCACGGGTAGTTCGGCCAACCTCGGTTGTGGAAACGGTGAAGGAAGTGAATCTCGAGTAGTGCGAATTCACTAAGGCTCGGGTTGTTCGGCTAACCTTCATAGGTGTAAAGTTAAGGGGTTAACCTTGGTGTTTTGATTATTTTGTGTATGCGTATATACTTGTTGTATGTTGTAGCTAATCTTGCGGATTTGGCTTGGTGGTACGTTATGTATAGCTTTGCTTAGTTATACTCGGTATGCGGTATGTGTTTACTATATGTGTTGGTTGTACGTATTCATTTTATGCATATGTATGTATATAGTATATTCTCACTCACTAAGCATTAGCTTATCCTCTCGTTGTTTACCTTTTTATAGATTCGCGTGGAGGTGGTGGCTCGGGTAAGCGTGGGAACTAGTGGATTGCATAGGTTGCTTTAGAAGACGTGCTTTTGGATTGATTAGGATTGGATAGCGTATCCCCAATCACCATGCTCGGTGTTTATTATGTGTTAAACTCATGTGGTCGAAAATTGTATTTTGTGCGTAATTCGTAAAACGGGCCGATGTGAGCCCGGTGTCGTAACACGTGATTTGTTGTAAAAACATGCTTAGAATACTTATCTTAATGTTGTATGACGATCGGTCAAATTTAAAAGTGTTGCGAAACGTGTTTTACGAACGTGCATAAAAAGGAAGTGGACAGGCCACTTTGGAGCGCCGTTCCACCCTGGGGCGCGCCGCTCCAATTGCTGAATCTGGGTGGTTTTTAAAAAAAAAAATTAAGTGTTTTCGGTTGAATAACGGGTTGGGTCGTTACAGTACAACACTCCAGATGACACTCCGTACCATCAGCTAGCACACCAGAAATTCTCATGGCGTGTTGGATACTTTTTTAAAAGAAAACACCGTCCTACAATTGGTCTTAAAGATGTCATTAAGATTGATATTATATTTGTGTTTAAAATAGTGGTACATTGTGTAGGTGAATGGTAGTTATTTCTGAGAACTAGTAGTTCTTTTAATGTAAAAATAATGATGTGTGTTTGTATTTGTTTTTTATGGTATATAAAATTGTTATTAGAAAAGTTTCTAAAATATTTAGAGTATGTTTGCTTTCAACTCAATGATTTGTTTCTGTATAGCTCTCTAACTCACTGAGTAAAATTGCTTTCTTTATCGGTTAATCTATTAATTAATCTAAAAATTGATCTATTTCTAAGATACTTAGAATCAAATACCCTTTTTCATTAAGAATCAAATGGAAACAGAGATAATTCAAAAAAAATCAAAATAAATATACTACTAAAACGAATCACTTTTCAACTGTATTCTTTAATGTAGGTTATATAACTTTCATGATTCGTATATCAAACAAAAATTTAATTGTCATCAATAATTATTATTGTGGACCATACACTATTTAAATAGCAATATGAAAATATACTACGGAGTATAGTTTTCATAAAACTATATATTCCTCCCTCCATTTCATTACAAATGTTCACATTACTAATTGAAATGTTCTATTTCAAGTGTTAATTTTGTATTCCAACCAATCAGAATACGTTATTTATGAAAGAGGAGATTTCTGATTAGTGAAGATAAAATTAGTAAAATTTTCTAAAAATGTGTGGAAAAAAGTAAGTAGATACTTATAGTAAGATGGAGATAGCAAAAAGATTATTATTATAAGTTAAGGGTCTCTTTATCTAGCTTGAAAAGATGGTTTAACGTGCGTCCAACTTTCATAGTAGATACGCACCAACAAGTTAAAAGGTGTGTCAGTTCTTTTGTTGGCGAGAAGTTTGGGTCTTACTTGCTTTTTTATGTTGTAATCCGTGTTTGTTAACTTATACATTGCATATTTGTAAATATTATTTATGAGTATTATTTAGTAAACGGATATAATGTTTAGTAAAAGGTTAGTTAAAGGGGTTGATCTTGTTGTGTTGTTGATGTAGAAAAGAGAAGTTATAAAGAAATATTAAGATGGAGATTAACCTTGCTCCTTTCAGTACCATATTAGCGTCACCGAAAACCCCATTACAAACTATCACATCACACTAACTAGTTAATTGACGTTAAAAAGGGAGAAAAAAAAAAGTAAATAATACTCATAATACTCACTCTGTCCCAAATCTTCTATTTCAGACAAAAAATACACAGTCTAAGAAAAAGTGATTGTCACATGTATTTTTTATTTACTTTCTTATTTGCCCTTACTTTTTAAATATTTTTTTATCATCATAAAAGAACTTTATCACATTATTTCAATCCATTTTATAAAAGTGAAAAATTAATTTGGACATCTTAAAATGAAATAGTGAACAATAGAAATGAGACACATGGAGTATGGAATGGTTAATTTGTGAATGAAACAATAACAGTTTGCATGTATGGTCTGTAGAGACCCGTCCTAATCCATCCGGGCGAAGTCCATATCGATTATAAACGATTCACAACAGTTGATTACATCGCGAGGTACTTGACCTCTATATGATACATTTTACAAACATTGCATTCGTTTTTGAAAAGACATTCTTTCATTTCATCGAAAGTTGACGACAGACATACCATTTCATAATATATCTAACTATAATTGATTTAATAACAATCTTGATGAACGCAACGACTCGAATGCAACGTCTTTTGAAATATGTCATGAATGACTCCAAGTAATATCTCAAAGATGAGCAAATGCACAGCGGAAGATTTCTTTCATACCTGAGAATAAACATGCTTTAAAGTGTCAACCAAAAGGTTGGTGAGTTCATTAGTTTACCATAAATAATCATTTCCATCATTTTAATAGACCACAAGATTTCATATTTCCATTTCTCATATGGATTGAACACCTGGTAAGCGACATTCACAATATTCATATAAGAATATCCCCATCATTCCGGGATCCTCCTTCGGACATGATATAAATTTCGAAGTACTAAAGCATCCGGTACTTTGGATGGGGTTTGTTGGGCCCGATAAATCTATCTTTAGGATTCGAGTCAATTAGGGTGTCTGTTCCCTAATTCTTAGATTACCAGACTAAAAAGGGGCATATTCGGTTTAATAATCCAGGCATAGAATGTAGTTTCATTTACTCGTGTCTATTTCGTAAAACAGTTATAAAAGAAGCGCATGTATTCTCAGCCCAAAAATATAAAGGGTAAAAAGGCAAATGAAACTCACCTAATGTATTCTGTAGTAGAAATACATATAACGACATTGAACAATTGTAGGGTTGGCCTCGGATTCACGAACCTATATCATTGATGTATTTATTAAAACGTATAATCGTAATCGAACAAATTTATATATTATTTCTTAAATTATATATTATACTTATTTAGTTTGTATATATATTTAAAATGTTTAATATTATCTACTTAGTTATATTAATATATCTATATATATGTATATATATATATATATGGTTAGTATTATATAAAAATATTATTAGTTTGGTATATATAAGTATTTATTTAAATATTGTTATTATGTTTGATATATAGGTATATAAACTATTAACATAATTATGATATATGTATTAAGTATATTTTTAGATACAAAATATTTATCTGTAACAAAAACGATAGTTTTGATAATAATGATTTACTAATAATCATAAATTTCTTAATGTCGATAATATTAATAATAATAACGATATTCGTTAAAATTGATACTTATGTTAATAATAGTAATAGTAAAACTAATAATTACAAAAATGATATTAATACTAATATTAGTGAAAAATAATAATAATTTGTATGATTTTTATAATATCAATAATAATAAACCTAATCCTAATCATATTATTAATAGTAAGACTTATATTAGTAGTAGTCTTATGAAATCAATAATAACGATAGTAATAATAATAATAATATTTAGTGATATTACAAGTAATGATAATAATTGTAATATTAGTAATAATAACAATGATTAATAATATTAATGTTTATCATAAGTAATAACATTAATATTAATAATAATACTAACAATAAATACAAATAATAATAATAGTAATCAGTAATATTAATAACATAATAATAATAATAATAATAATAATAATAATAATAATAATAATAATAATAATAATAATAATAATAATAATAATAATAATAATAATAATAATAATAATAATAATAATAATAATAATAATAATAATAAAGAAGCTACCTTCAAAAGAAATCGGCATAAAAAAAATAAACAGCCCCTTCAGGGACTCGAACCCGCGACCACCGGCTAACTCCCATACACACTGAACCATTTGGGCTGCTGCCCACTTTCTAATTTATAAAGCCCTTTAAATATATTTAACCCGAATTTAATTATCTGTCTGTTTTGTTCTCTTAGTTCATGAATGACACCATTGATTCATTAACCAACAATTCAAGTTTCCATTTTTATCGCGGTTTTAAAATAGAATAAAAACAGTTAACATGTAAATTATTTAGCAAACCATAAAAGAAGAAGTAAAAAAAATAAAAACAAATACAGCACCTGCTGTTCTTCGACGCAAGTTCAAAGGAAAAAAAATTGATAGAGAAATTGAGGACGTATTAGACTCTGATTAAAACATGAAATATGTTGCAATTGATTCATGGAAGCTTTATAAATCAATAATTTCAACTGAAACGACACCTATAACTCTAATTTAATCGTAGAACACTCGGTTGACTTTCTAAGAACAAAACTTTGACTCAATAATTAATCTTCGTTTCTAAAAATTGAAAGATGAGATTTTAAAGAAAGATTGAATATCACATTCCTAACCTAACTGCATTTATACATTTTTAAATTTGTTTCGAAATCGTGATTTTGCAGTTTGGGTTTCAAAGTAGAGGTGTCGACTTCTATTCTCAGTTTTTGGTTTTTAATTCAATTACAGAATGTAGTAGGTAGTATATAGGACGTAATTTAGATATAATACAGTACCAGATTCGTTCACAATTGTTTTGTAGCAAAAAAAATCAATCGTCCTGGATCTTAATCGTACAGAAAAAAATAAAAAATAAATATCTGATAAAGACACTAAACAGATTTTGGATTGTAGCTTTTGTTAAGTCTTGATTGTTACAGGATTGAAGATACGTAATAAATCTTACATGTGACGACCCGGAAACTTTCGATCAAATTTAAACTTAATCTTAATATGGTTTCGACACGATGAGAAAAGTCTGTTAGGTTGAGTCTCAAAGATACATGTATACATGTATATATATATATATATATATATATATATATATATATATATATATATATATATATATATATATATATATATATATATATATATATATATATATATATATATATATGATAATTTAAAATATTATTTAAAATAATATATGATTTAATTTTTGGAAATAAATATGTAAAATAATATGCGATGTAATGGAAACTATATATATATATATATATATATATATATATATATATATATATATATATATATATATATATATATATATATATATATATAATTATGTATATAAATATGACTTGTAAATATATAAAATTATATTAAATCTATTTGTTTAAAAATATATAATATATTTATTTTAGTAATAAACTTGCTATTTTAAAATTGTTTATATATTGAAAGAGAATATATTAAAAATAAATGATTTCGAGCTTAATTAGTAAACGTCTGTAACACTCGGTTGATATTTTGTTAGTTTTAATGTAGATATTGTACATGTTCATGAAAGATTGAAATAAAAGTTGGACTGTAAATTGATTACGAAGATTTTAGATTTGTTAAAAATATTTTTACATTTTTTAAGTTTAAATATTAGTATCCCGTACATATAAATTGGAACAGAAAATAAATAATTATCGAACCTTTTTTATCAGGTTTCAAACAGTTAATGAGTGAAATAATTAAATATATTTAATCTAAAAGTTTGGGATTTTTAGGAACACTTTTATACATTAACTGTTTAGCAATGGACACGATATAACCTTCCGGGACAAAGTGTCGGTACAAACAACCAACAATCATGGCTGTTGTACTGTACCTAATTTAAAATATGTGTGTTTCGTTCTTGTTAATATATTATTATATTAATACTTTAATTTATTATATATATATATATATATATATATATATATATATATATATATATATATATATATATATATATATATGAATATGGGATATGAACTCTGTGTAAAAAAAAAAAAGCCACAAACAACTACACCCATTTCCTATTTCCTACCTCATCTTCCAGAGCCATTAGTTACCACCACTACAACCATCACACGTTGGTTGATTGTTCGAAAAGTTCATCAACCCATGATCACCATCGCCACCTCTACACCATCGGCCACCATCGTATGAGCCACCATCAACAACGAATTACTACTGCTGTATTCTTGAAACTGTTCCAGCCGTCGAAACCACACCACCTCGTAACCAAACCATCGCTGCACCTGCTGTCAAATAGCAGCTTTTGCTGCTGTTCCTGGTTATCGTCCACACCATCTTCAACCTTACAACCACCACCACAAGCCACCACCGTAAGTAACAAATCACTTGAAAACTATCTCCATCCCCCTTTCCCTCTCTTCTTCAAAAACCATGAACAATCACCTCACTATATATATATATATATATATATATATATATATATATTTTAAAGCAAGTACCACTTCACTATCTTCACCCCTTTCCCTCTCTCTCTCTCTATATATATATATCTCTCTCTTCTATTCATGATCAAGAAACAACACCTTCTACATTTTTTTCTGCAAAACCCCACGATCACCACCTACAGCTATGATTCTGTTTCAGTCATAAACAACCAAACACCATATATATTTTTTGGGATGAATACCACAGCCGTTGCTGCACATATATATATATATATATATATATATATATATATATATATATATATATATATATATATATATATATATATAAAATATTTTTTTCGAACTATAATGGTGATGATGAAGAAAATACACGATGTTGTACCTGTAGTTATAACTCCTATCATTCCGTTTAAATAACGTGATTCTTCATGTTATTTCCTTATTGCCTGCTATTTGATTTTCTTTTAAACCAGCGACCGAAAATATAAGATAAATGCTATTGGATTAGCATGTTTATTGATTAGCAATTTGGACTAAGATAATTAAGATTGGGCTATATAAATATTTACTATGTTGGGCCGGGTATCGTTTACATTGTTGGGCCACGAATTCAGTTCTATTGGGACGAGAGGTTTAGATGATTAGGAATATAATTATGATTATGAAATACGATTATGATTGAGAATTAGGCGATTGATGATGGTTCTCTGATGAAAAATGATCGATGATGTTTATGGTCATGATGTTGATAATAAAAGAAATGATAATGAAAAAGTTCGATGATGTTGAAAATGGTAATTCGAGATGATCACGAAGATCATGAGGGATGATATCGTTATGATTTTATGTGATTAGGATATATAATGAGAATATAAATAATTAAGGAAATGATATGATAAAGATGTTGATTATGATAGTAATTGAAGGAAGATGATACAACAGTTTAATTACAATCAAATAATTAAATGATCGAATTATAACAAGAATGGAACCAGCGGAACAATGGTTAGGGATGTATTAGTTTAAGCGAGAGGTCTTGGGTTCGAGTCCTGGCTGGGACGTTTATTTTTTTGAGCTTGATTTGAAGGTAGCCTAATTTATTATTATTATCTCTATTAGTATTGTTGTTGTTATTATTATTATTATTATTATTATTATTATTATTATTATTATTATTATTATTATTATTATTATTATTATTATTATGTTGATCATAAAATAGAAAATGATATAAGTTATGAAATAATAAAATGAATATGATTATGAATATAGTTAAGGGTATTATTGGGTTAGCGGGAGGTCGCGGATTCCAACCCGGGCTTGGGCGTTTTTTTTAAGGACTACTTCTTTGAGGTAGTTTACTTATTACTCATTATCATTAATATTATTATTATTATTATCATTTTTATTATTACTAGAATCATTATTATTATTAATAGTATTATTTTTATATAACAAATAAATATATATATACTTATATTAATATTACATAAAATTATATTAAACATAACATCAATTATATAAAAATTACATATAACAAATTATTAATTTTTGATATAAATAAAGTACATATATTTATATAACTACAATATTTAATATATATATATATATATATATATATATATATATATATATATATATATATATATATATATATATATATATATATATATATATATATATATATATATATATATTATATGGAAGGGATTATGTGATTATATGTGTTAATATATATACTTGATATATGTTCGTGAATCCGAGGCCAACCCTGCATTGTTCAATATAGTCATATGTATTTTTACTACAAAATACATTAGGAGAGTTTCATTTGCCTTTTTACCCTTTATATTTTTGGGCTGAGAATACATGCGCAACTTTTATAACTGTTTTACGAAATAGACACAAGTAATCGAAACTACATTGTATGGTTGAATGATCGAATCGAATATCACCCTTTTTAGTCTGGTAATCTAAGAATTAGGGAACAGACACCCTAATTGACGCGAATCCTAAAGATAGATCTATCGGGCCCAACAAGCCCCATCCAAAGTACCGGATGCTTTAGTACTTCAAAATTTATATCATGTCCGAAGGAGGATCCCGGAATGATGGGGATATTCTTATATACATCTTGTTAATGTCGGTTACCAGGTATTCAATCCATATGAATGATATTTTTGTCTCTATGCATGGGACGTATATTTATAAGAACTGAAAATGGAAATCTTGTGGTCTATTAAAATGATGGAAATGATTATTTATGTTAAACTAATGAACTCACCAACCTTTTGGTTGACACTTTAAAGCATGTTTATTCTCAGGCATGAAAGAAGTCTTCCGCTGTGCAATTGCTCATTTTAACGATATTACTTGGAGTCATTCATGACATATTTCAAAAGACGTTGCATTCGAGTCAATGAGTTCAACAAGATTATTATAAGTTATTTATAGTTTGATATATTATTAAATGGTATGCATGTTTGTCAACTTTTGTTGAAATGAAAGTTTGTCTTTTAAAAACGAATGCAATGTTTGTAAAATGTATCATATAGAGGTCAAAACCTCGCGATGTAATCATATGTTATTGTATTCATCCTTATGAATTAGGACGGGTCTTTACATGTGGTATCAGAGCGGTGGTCTTAGCGAACCAGGTCTGCATTAGTGTGTATAACTGATAAGTCGTTAGGATGCATTAGTGAGACTGGACTTCGACCGTGTCTGCATGTCAAAAGTTTTGCTTATCATTTTTGTCGGAAATCATCTGTTTATCATCCTTAGGAAATTACCTGCTTATCATTCTTAGTCTAGACACATCTTACTGCAATGATTGCGTGAATAGTGTATAGACAAAATTCGTATCTTAGTGTATCTGCTAATTCATATCTTAGCATATCTGTTACTGTAGACTTTGCCTGACAGATTCCGTAGATTCCTCCGTAACTTATGGGATTTTAGTATTATATATGCATATGTAAATTATGTATTGCAGGGTACTAATCTACATCCTATAATCTATTTTTTATCGAAAATCCTTCATCTGATCGTACGAGATGAATCCCTCAACCAGTTTGAGTCCCTCAGATTTCGATAGCTATTCCGATAAGTTATTCCGACAGCTATTCCGACATAGAGTTTCACTCGAGCTCCGAAAGCAGTGTCACTGAAATGAATCAACCAATCAGCCATCCCCAATTCATCTGATGGTTTCGTAGTCGACTAAATTAATGGAGACGAGAAGAAGGCGATCCTTTCCACTCACCAACCTGCACTCTTGATGAAGAACCTGAAGCACTTACTGGCGAACCTGTTCGTAACACCATTTTCTCTCTCATATCCAGGGTATCTCACTACGACTATATCACAAGTCAGATTCAAAACCTTATTCAGCCACTCGTTCCAACCGACAATCATTCCGGAATAATGGAAGAAGCCAACAAGCTTCGCGCTAGAGTAATCAATTTGCAAAATATGGTGCAAAACGTACCAGCTTCAGCAACATCAACAGCATCAACAGTACCACCAGCAACAACATAAACCACAACAACACACGCCTCAATGTCACAATCTATACCTCGAACTTAATCATTGTTCTACGTATCGTTCTACATCAATTATCTTCGTTCAGTATGGCGATTATGTAATCTATAATATTTTAGAGATTATATATATTCTTGTTCTAACAATAAATCAAATGAGTTTAATATCACATTAACTCATTAAATCCGTGATTATATCTGAATAAAATATATATGTATATATGTTTTCATAAAGATTGTAATTAAAAATTCTTTTGTACAAACTGTTAATGGTGAAAATATTTTAACGAGTAGGTAATACCCGAGGAATATTTAGATTTCACATTAATAAGTTACACTGTACAATCTTCGAATCTGATTCAACAGTCATTTACTATCCTATTTACAACCACCGACATACGTATTCGTTCACCACAGAAAAACCATTTTCATTCAATTTCATATTTGGATTTTGACCCATCAGAATCCAACAAGTGGCATAATGAAGAAAACGTTGGGACAAAATAAAATTTGTTAGAAACAAACAAATTAACTATGAGAAATTTTGTTAAGAATCCACGCTAACTGTTCCTAGCTAATTGTTCCTAGCTAACTGATTACATTTTATTTATCACAATTTAATTATCGCAATTTACATTCTCGCAATTTTATTTATCGTCATTTAATTTCTGTTATTTACTTTACGCACTTTATTTATCGTCATTTAATTTCTGTTATTTATTTTTTACGCACTTTAAAAATCGGGACACGTATACAAGGTTTTGACATATCATATCGATGCATATATATATATATATATATATATATATATATATATATATATATATATATATATATATATATATATATATATATATTATTTGGAATAACCATAGACACTCTATATGCAGTAATGATCGAGTTCTCTATACAGGGTTGAGGTTGATTCTACAATAATATATATACTTTGAGTTGTGATCGAGTCTGAGACATGTACACGGGTCACGATACGTATTAATTCGAATA
Organism: Rutidosis leptorrhynchoides; assembly: GCF_046630445.1. Classification (NCBI taxonomy): domain Eukaryota; kingdom Viridiplantae; phylum Streptophyta; class Magnoliopsida; order Asterales; family Asteraceae; genus Rutidosis; species Rutidosis leptorrhynchoides. The sequence goes on from NC_092333.1 coordinate 177,204,858, forward strand.
TTATATATATAATTATATATGAATAATTGAATTGCTAACTGTGGACTATCGACTGTGGACTAATAATATTGGACAATTAAAATGAATTAAAATATTGATTATAATATATGAGACTAAACAATTCTTCAAGTTGCTACTTGATTTCATCTCAAATCTCATTTGTATCTTGACGATTACAATCTACGTTCAAAATCTTTCATGATTCTTGAAAACACCTCAATCGAAAGGATGAACCAACTGCACTTCATCCACGGAAGAAAAGATTTATGCATATAGTTATGCACCTGAAAAATACTCGGAACCTGAGTAAACGTTTAACACGCATCTGTGATAGCTCCTTCGGCATTGCTATTACCGAAAATAACCATGCAATTCCTTTTCAAAGTAGCCAATTATGTCACAGCTTCAACAAACCAATTTCAACTTTTCATTTGAATAAACCTTATTATAACCTTGATTTATATGCATGCTCTTTTATTGTTACCAGGGAACCTTTTATACTCTACCATATTACCATCAGACGTACCAGCAACCTCGTTGCTTCTTGGCTTAAATCTCTCTGATAAATCATTATATTTATTCATTGAAACCCTATCATATACTCATCCGCATCTTGTAAACTGCCATACCAATTACCGGGAATCAGCAATCAGTACTTTGAAAACTCACAGCATATCTACATTAACAGTTATATGTATAACATTTATCTTTTAGAATTATGATCTTTCATTCTGAAATTCTGAAAAGCACTCAGTCTACAAATCAATACTCTGAATGTTGAAAAAGCTGAATGAAGCAGCAGAAACCGTAGACAACCGTAAACGACCTTAATCATCAGAAGTTGATGATAAAGAATAGTATGTTGGAAAAGCTCAGAAAAGTTGGAACTGGAAAATGGATTGAGCTAACCACGAAGGAGACCAAGGATAAATACAAGAACCATACCCTATATTCAAAGAATCCAGGTAATTCTGGATACAATGAAACCTTCAACGAATATCTTGCTCCGTACTCATGTTAAAATCTTGCGTAAAATCTTTCTTCATCAATCATCGAACTTTGGAATCCCAAAATATCATCATAAATATCTTCGATATTTCTGAGGATATTTTTATAACTATTCTTATCTGAAATCATTAATCTCTTCGTGCTATCAGTGTTACATCATACAGAAACTGTTAGTTTCTATATTCTATAAATTTTTGAGCTTAAAATATGAAGGTTATTGAAGTAATGTTGGGAACTGATGCATGAGTTAGTATAATATAATGACACTTGATCAACGTGATTATATTACAGTAATTCATGCTGAGTTTCTAATGGAACGTGATGATTCACAAAACATACCGTCATCATGTGCCATTTACACGACTCTTACATTCTAACCAATCTCCAAACATATTAAGAACATATCTTCTTAATAGTTATATCTTTCCGGATATTCTGGTAATTTTCCAAATCAAGATCGTGCTATTACGATTTCTTTCTAAGAACATTAATTATGTTCATTTCAAACTTCATATCTACAAATTCTGGACCATTATTCGCTTGACTTGAAGTCGGGAAGAGAAGACAAAAGTATGGAACTCTTGAATATAAAAGAAAATATAAAGCTCGACAACAACACATAAATTACAAACTGTGCATATCAATACGTATTGCCACGTAAAGGCATGGGAGAATTAAAAACACTATAACCTCAAGGTAATAGTAGAAGTGAATAGATTCTTCCGGCAACAGATGAAAAAGAAGAATGATAGATATGAAAGTAAGGAGTATATCAAGAATCAGTACTGGATGGAGCATATTAATGGATGCTTTAAAGTAGGAATTAAGGGAGAAAGAATATAAGGTGTGAGTTGAAAGGAAACGAAGGGGGTGGATTTATAGTAGCATATCCGACAAAGCAATCAAAACGGATGATCGCATTTAAAGCGGATCCTAATTTCCTTAATTATCGAAGAGTTAAATCTTATTAATAAGATCTTCCCTAAATCCCGTGAATTCCGAAAATCAATCATAACTACGTCATCGGTTAAAACGAATATACATTTACTCATTCTGCTCTCTTGCGATAGCTTCACTTATACTCGTCGCGTAATCAAATGGTTTTATCTATATTACTCGATGATGATAAAACTATAATTTTTAGCTTGAATGGGTCATGAAAACATTTTTATTGTTAGCCATGACCACCTCACTCAAATTTCGGGACGAAATTTCTTTAACGGGTAGGTACTGTGACGACTCGGAAACTTCCGATCAAATTTAAACTTAATCTTTATATGGTTTCGACACGATGAGAAAAGTCTGTTAGGTTGAGTCACAAAGATTTTGAACTGTTTCATATATTATATTAACCTTCGACTGCTCTCGACGATTCACGAACAATTAATTGTAAAAAGATACATGTATATATATATATATATATATATATATATATATATATATATATATATATATATATATATATATTTATGATAATTTAAAATATTATTTAAAATAATATATGATTTAATTGTTAGAAATAAATATGTAAAATAATATGCGGTGTAATGGAAACTATATTTATAAATATATAGATATATATATATATATATAATTATGTATATAAATATGACTTGTAAATATATAAAATTATATTAAATCTATTTGTTTAAAAATATATAATATATTTATTTTAGTGATAAACTTGCTATTTTAAAATTGTTTATATATAGAAAGAGAATATATTAAAAATAAATGATTTCGAGCTTAATTAGTAAACGTCTGTAACACTCGGTTGATGTTTTGTTAGTTTTAATGTAGATATTGTACATGTTCATGAAAGATTGAAATAAAAGTTGGACTGTAAATTGATTACGAAGATTTTAGATTTGTTAAAAATATTTTTACATTTTTTAAGTTTAAATATTAGTACTCCGTACATATAAATTGGAACAGAAAATAAATAATTATCGAACCTTTTTGATCAAGTTTCAAACAGTTAATGAGTAAAATAATTAAATATATTTAATCTAAAAGTTTGGGATTTTTAGGAACACTTTATATATTAACTGTTTAGCAATGGACACGATATAACCTTCCGGGATAAAGTGTCGGTACAAACAACCAACAATCATGGCTGCTGTACTGTACCTAATTTGAAATATGTGTGATTCGTTCTTGTTAATATATTATTATATTAATACTTTAATTTATTTTATATATATATATATATATATATATATATATATATATATATATATATATATATATATATATATATATATATATATATATATATATGAATATGGGATATGAACTCTGTGTAAAAAAAAAAAAAAAGCCACAAACAACTACACCCATTTCCTATTTCCTACCTCATCTTCCAGAGCCATTAGTTACCACCACTACAACCATCACACGTTAGTTGATTGTTCAAAAAGTTCATCAACCCATGATCACCATCGCCACCTCTACACCACCGGCCACCATCGTATGAGCCACCATCAACAACGAATTACTACTGCTGTATTCTTGAAACTGTTTCAGCCGTCAAAACCACACCAACTCGTAACCAAACCATCGCTGCACCTACTGTCAAATAGCAGCTTTTGCTGCTGTTCCTGGTTATCGTCCACACCATCTTCAACCTTACAACCACCACCACAATCCACCACCGTAAGTAACAAATCACTTGAAAACTATCTCCATCCCCCTTTAAAGCAAGTACCACTTCAGTATCTTCACCCATTTCCCTCTCTCTCTCTCTCTCTCTCTATATCTCTCTCTTCTATTCATGATCAAGAAACATCACCTTCTACATTTTTTTCTGCAAAACCCCACGATCACCACCTACAGCTATGATTCTGTTTCGGTCATAAACAACCAAACACCATATATATTTTTTGGGATGAATACCACATCCGTTGCTGCATATATATATATATATATATATATATATATATATATATATATATATATATATATATAAAATATTTTTTTCGAACTATAATGGTGATGATGAAGAAAATACACGATGTTGTACCTGCAGTTATAACTCCTATCATTCCGTTTAACTAACGTGATTCTTCATGTTATTTCCTTATTGCCTGCTATTCGATTTTCTTTTAAACCAGCGACCGAAAATATAAGATAAATGCTATTGGATTAGCATGTTGATTGATTAGCAATTTGGACTAAGATAATTAAGATTGGGCTATATAAATATTTATTATGTTGGGCCGGGTATCGTTTACATTGTTGGGCCACGAATTCAGTTCTATTGGGCCGAGAGGTTTAGATGATTAGGAATATAATTATGATTATGAAATACGATTATGATTGAGAATTAGGCGATTGATGATGGTTCTCTGATGAAAAATGATCGACGATGTTTATGGTCATGATGTTGATAATAAAAGAAATGATAATGAAAAAGTTCGATGATGTTGAAAATGGTAATTCGAGATGATCACGAAGATCATGAGGGATGATATCGTTATGATTTTATGTGATTAGGATATATAATGAGAATATAAATAATTAAGGAAATGATATGATAAAGATGTTGATTATGATAGTAATGGAAGGAAGATGATACAACAGTTTAATTACATGCCAAATAATTAAATGATCGAATTATAACAAGAATGGAACTAGCGGAACAATGGTTAGGGATGTATTGGTTTAAGCGAGAGGTCTTAGGTTCGAGTCCTGGCTGGGACGTTTATTTTTTTGAGCTTGATTTGAAGGTAGCCTAATTTATTATTATTATCTCTATTATTATTGTTATTATTATTATTATTATTATTATTATTATTATTATTATTATTATTATTATTATTATTATTATGTTGATCATAAAATAGAAAATGATATAAGTTATGAAATAATAAAATGAATATGATTGTGAATATAGTTAAGGGTATTATTGGGTTAGCGGGAGGTCGCGGGTTCCAACCCGGGCTTGGGCGTTTTTTTTAAGGACTACTTCTTTGAGGTAGTTTACTTATTACTCATTATCATTAATATTATTAATATTATCATTTTTATTATTACTAGAATCATTATTATTATTATTATTAGTATTATTTTTATATAACAAATAAATATATATATATACTTATATTAATATTACATAAAATTATATTAAACATATTAACATCAATTATATAAAAATTACATATAACAAATTATTGATTTTTGATATAAATAAAGTACATATATTTATATAACTACAATATTTAATATATATATATATATATATATATATATATATATATATATATATATATATATATATATATATATATAAATATTATATGGAAGGGATTATGTGATTATATGTGTTAATATATATACTTGATATAGGTTCGTGAATCTGAGGCCAACCCTGCATTGTTCAATATAGTCATATGTATTTTTGCTACAAAATACATTAGGTGAGTTTCATTTGCCTTTTTATCCTTTATATTTTTGGGCTGAGAATACATGCGCAACTTTTATAACTGTTTTACGAAATAGACACAAGTAATCGAAACTACATTGTATGGTTGAATGATCGAATCGAATATCACCCTTTTTAGTCTGGTAATCTAAGAATTAGGGAACAGACACCCTAATTGACGCGAATCCTAAAGATTGATCTATCGGGCCCAACAAGCCCCATCCAAAGTACCGGATGCTTTAGTACTTCGAAATTTATATCATGTCCGAAGGAGGATCCCGGAATGATGGGGATATTCTTATATGCATCTTGTTAATGTCGGTTACCAGGTGTTCAATCCATATGAATGATATTTTTGTCTCTATGCATAGGACGTATATTTATAAGAACTGAAAATGGAAATCTTGTGGTCTATTAAAATGATGGAAATGATTATTTATGTTAAACTAATGAACTCACCAACCTTTTGGTTGACACTTTAAAGCATGTTTATTCTCAGGTATGAAAGAAGTCTTCCGCTGTGCAATTGCTCATTTTAACGATATTACTTGGAGTCATTCATGACATATTTCAAAAGACGTTGCATTCAAGTCAATGAGTTCAACAAGATTATTATAAGTTATTTATAGTTTGATATATTATGAAATGGTATGCATGTTTGTCAACTTTCGTTGAAATGAAAGTTTGTCTTTTAAAAACAAATGCAATGTTTGTAAAATGTATCATATAGAGGTCAAAACCTCGCGATGTAATCATATGTTATTGTATTCGTCCTTATGAATTAGGACGGGTCTTTACATTACAACAGCTGAATTTTTGACCTTAACTAGTTTTTGAGTTATTTATGGTATATATGCTATTTATATAATTATATATTTAAAAATATATATTTCTCCATAAATATAAAATCGAAATTTGTATGTATTTATACGTAATTGTACATATATATCTGTATGTATATGCATTTGATAGTATATGTATTTTTTAACAGTATTTTTATATATACATACATTTATATATATATATATATATATATATATATATATATATATATATATATATATATATTATTTATATATTTATATATATATTATTTATATATTTGTTTTTAAATATCAACTTCTTAATTTTTATAATTAATTAGCATAATTATATTAATAATATTGGTAATACTAATACTAGTTTTTATTAACAGTATTAATATTATTGATAAAAAGTTTAATAATAATAATATGATAAAAATCATTATTAGTCATAATAATAGTTTCTAATAAATTTAATAACGATGATATTAATAGTCTTATAAATGATATTAATAATACTACTAATTATAATTATAATATTAGATCAATGATCTTACTTATACATATTAAATTTTATAAATATATACCATACTAGACCTAATACTATAAATAATTAAATAATTAATATTATATTAACAATTATATTATTATTATTAATGGTAATGAATATGATATTTATACAATCAGTAGTAGTATTATTTATCATAATATAATACTAATTATAATAATAATACTAATATTATTAATGTTAATAATAATATTAATAGTAATTATAACCATTTATATATATTTAATTCGTATCTATAGATTATATAATATAACTATATAATACCTATTATGTAATAATTTATATTGAGTATTAAATTCTTTTATATTTTAATACATATACATTGTACATATAATATTTATGTACAGAAATCTTATATATTTATATATAGATTTATTTTAATATTAACTTGATTGTTTTATATATATTTTACATATTTAATTCAAATGATTTAGTTGTATTTCAATAATTCAAATTATTATATATATACTTATATTGATAGGTATATATATTTATACATTTTTATAAACAACAATTATTCGTGAATCGTCGGGATTAGTCAAAGGTCAAATTGAATAAATAATATAGTTCAAAGATTTTAAGACTCAACATTTCAGACTTTGCTTATCATGTCGGAATCATATAAAGATTAAGTTTAAATTTGGTCGAAAATTGCCGGGTCGTCACATGGTCCTGGACAAGGTTGCAAAATTCGCTATTCGGAGAATAATCGGTCTGGACTTTGGAAGCAGTAATCGGCAATTCCGGGATTAATGCAAGATTAATCAGATTGTACGTTTTATACATTTAAATAATAAATTTCAAATTATTATATGTAATTACATGTAAATATATAAGAAAACCATAAACATATACATAAAGTTTAACACAATTGTCTAAAATCGTTTATTTTGTTCAAAAACTCTAAAATTTTAGTTTAAATTCATGGTAAAATATTGACAAATTGTGACTTTGACCGACTTTGATCAACAAATCCGATATATGATAAAACCTCAATTCGATTTTGACTCATTTGCCGTCGTTGACCGATTAGTTAAACAGATTTTGTAAAATCGGAACAAACTCTTTTTAAAATGGAGTAATTGGGAATTAATCGAGAGTAATCGAGATTTTTTACAATGCTCCTGGATACTAACAAATTTTTTACATTGATAATTGACCCATTTTTGTATATGTATTTGTTTGACATAATTTTTGTAACACTGTGATCAACTCCTAAGTTGAATTTAACAAGTTAAGGAGTCCGCGCTTCGCAGCGGAACTCCAAAACAGGTTCTAATGAAAAACCCAGTGTTTAAAAAAAAGAAAAAATCAACGTGTATGAAAGGTGGACCTAACTATTTAGCGTTTTTTAAAAAGCATATGTTTTGCGAGTAGTTAGTTGCGTTGTTTTCGTAAAATTATTTCGAGTTGAACGGTATTGTTAAAATTTAGCTCGCGGCGAGCGAGAAGATATGGCCCGTTGAAAATTTGGGTGGAGTTTATTTAAGATTTTTTTAGGGATGGCGCCCGCGGGTAATGGGCGCGGATCTTATATACCCACGACCCGCCCGTCGGGTTGTTTTTTTTCTCGTTGAGACTCGTTATCTGCCCGCGGGTAAAAATATTTCGCCCATGCCCGTGACCCGCGGATACCCGTGACCCGCGGGTAATCCGCGGGTAATAAAAATATACAACTTAGTAAAAAAAATATATTGAAAAGTCAAAAATTTTATTAATTATAAATCATATATATACAAACTACATGTAAAATAACTTAAAAATTATTATTTTTTACTTATATGTAATATAATAATTATTATATTATAACTAAAATCAATTTTAAATTTAATAATTGTATGTATAAACTCACGGGTAATTTAAAAAAAGTGAACGGATTTGCGGATCGGGTTTTACCCATGGCGGGTAGTATAAACCCGTGACCCGCCCGCGACCCGTCGGCGGGTATAAATTTTTACCCGCACCCGTGCCCGCGGGTAAGAATTTATGATGTTTCCCACCCGTCACGGATCGGATACCCGCGGGTCACGAGTTTTTTCTCGCCCGTTGCCATCCCTAGATTTTTTGTGAGAATTTTAGTTTGATGTTTTGCCCCTGATTGGGGGCCGATTTGTATTTTGACTAAAGTTTGGGGTCGATTTGTATTTTGATCAAAGTTGTGGATCATATTGAAAAATCGAATTTTAGTATTAAAATAATGCTATTAATAGTAAAAGGGGGATGATTCTCACACACACTTTTTTGATCCTCACACACCAATTGAGTATTATTAGAAGAGTAAAAGGTTATAATAGGTGTGTGAGGATCAAAAAAGTGTGTATGAGAATCATCCCCTATAGTAAAAACATAGTTTGTATTGAATATATTTATAATTATAATATAATTATAATTATAAATTATAATGTGCATGACAACACCCATTAACAAACACCGACACTCCTAATAACACGCTTGGTTACTCCTTTTATTATGATGATAAGATAATGACAATGATAACACCACAACAAAAATAAAGACTAGAGAAACACACAAAGTCAAAAAACACATACAATTAAAGATTATTGGACCCATACGTACTCCGTACCCTATATTCCTTTAAGAACAACCCTCTCAACATTCCGGTGTTTGTGTATGATCTCTTGTTGGGTCACTACAATAATCGTACACTTTATAGTTCCTCTGAACCCATTGCATCGCGACCACTTGCTGGTGGCTTAACCCACCACCCGCTTGCGAACCAAACGGTGGCTGACACGTTTGTTGTGAGTCAATAGCGCAACCTTTGAGTTTGAAGTCGCGGTACCTACCAATAAAAGGCTGGTACTCATAATTAGCTTTATGTCGACCGTTTTCAGTGGCCCACGAAGATGCATCCCATATGGACCCGTACACGAACATTGGTCTTGATGGAAACGTTGCGTCGCTTTTTCTCGGGTACCTTCTAATAGGCACATCGTCCACAAAAAATCTGCACATATCATTTCAAAAGATTACAACATAATTTATGTTTTGTTTTTGGCTCCATTGCATATATTAGAATCCAAAAATATACCAATCATCACTAATAGACAGTCTCACTAATATTGTATGAGTAAAATTAACGTGTGGAAAGTATACTTATATTTTCTTATTTTTAATTTTTTTTGTTTATATAACACATCTAGTACTAGTATGCTATGATTGATGAAAATTGACAAAAATAAAAAAAAAAAAAAAAAAAATTGTAATGAAACTGACATTATCTCTTTGGATGTCCATAGCATTGCATAGTTATGAAAATCCTCCGTAGGATCGAACCAAAGATGAAATTTTTGTTCTCGTCCTATGATGTTTCCATCACCACTTCCTCTAATGTAGACATTTGTTTGTAACGTATAAGGTTTATCTGGTGTCGTCCCTAAGAACTCAATGTCGATTTCATCATGGTTCCCCGGATGATCCTCGTTATTCGAAAGCTACTCAATAATACAAACAAGAAGTATAACCATAAAAACTCAAAGCAAAGAGAAAATTATATAACTCCACCGTAATAAAATGTTTATCACTCTTAATAAACCAATAAGTTCCGTTATACAACTATTAGAAACATCCCTAAGGGTGTCGTTAACATGAAGAAAAAAATTTGTACATTTCAATAATCGTCATTAAATAGTTAATATTAACCGCAACATTCGACATATTAAGTCACATTAACGACGCCTTAGTGCTGTCGTTAGAAATTTTCTTATAGAAATAAGATTAAATTAAATATTTGACCAAAAAGTGATATGAAGGCTCACTTATGGAACTGGGTCACTTGTAAAATGTGGAATACGGAGTATTAATTAGGAATAGGGGTAAAGAATGGGCCAATAGCCTAGTGGTGAATGACTCACCCTCTCTTAGGGGAGGTGAGAGTTCGATTTAAGAGAGGTGAGAGTTCGATTCCCACTAGGTGGGGATTTTCCATATAATTGGATCAAAAACCATTCTTACCGGGCCCAAATGATCCCTTGGTCCCACGCATGCGAAGATTGAAACAATGACAATGCAGGTTCGTTTATCGGGCCTGGCATGCTGTGGGTAAATGGGTGATGGTGTTTCGCCAGGCTCCAGTGGGCTACCGGCGACGCTGGATGGGTTGACAAAGTCAACACAGGGCTAACATGTCCCTGCCGATACACATGTTTTTTGAAACAATTAGGAATAGGGGTAAACATAAGTACATACTACGTATTATATAATGAAAAATAACAAACAACAATATTTTTGTGTTGCAAGTAAACTTAACGTCGTATATATATACTGTATTTAAACATACATAGAATGATGTGATAATTCCAGCAGTGTAACCAGGGTGTAGCTTAATCGACGTTCCAAAATAACCTGATTTGTACGACCTTATCGACTTAAAACCACTTCCTGCAATTTCAAGATTATACATTTTTCTTGTTTTGAAATGCAAACTTTCATCATATAATGAGCTTTGATATAATACTGCCTAGCTACTACTTACCGGATGACTGATCAAGCCATATAGTGAGTGAGTTTTGGTCGAGCCGTTGGTTTTGTGGGCCCCATCGGTTTCGATAGGCTTGATCAAATGTTACACTATCAACCATAGAACTTGGGTTATAACCCGGTGAGGGTGGGTTGTCTTGAGCAAAGGTTGAACAAGTGAGCATGATGAGAATAAGAGGGAGAAAAAGATCCATGAGGTGAAGAATTGTACGGTAGTGTGTGTAATTTTTTGAACTCATGAAAAACATATTTGGTGAAACAGGGTATAAATAAGGGATTATGCCTTTTTTTTCAAAAATAAATAAAGCTAACCGTCCTTTCATCGAAAATGAAAGAAACCAAAACATCAATACACAAACGTCTAGGCTCAAAACTAGAAACAAACTCTCTGAATACCGAGCAACGACTATCTACAAACGAGACTAACCGATATCACGATAAAAGAACAAACCCATATAACAAGGAACTAAACGACAAACAAAACAAACACCAAACTACGCACAAAACATAACTAACATTATGAGATAAAACTAAACGGTCATGGAGGATGCTTTCCGACCATAGAACCAGATTTTACAAGTTTACCATTTACTTTTATGTGGTGAATCTCCTTCCGCAGTGGGAAGTTGAAAGAATAAGATAACACGTTAAACGAATAGACTACCAACTACCAACAAGCATTGCGAATGAAGGGGGCAACTAAACCACGTTTAAACAACGCGTAGAAAAACCAAGCTCGTTACTATTCAACCCACGTTCTTCGTCTACGTCCTACAAAGCAAACTTCTCGTTGACCACCGCCTTTTTCTTGCCTTTGACCTTCTTTTTATCAGGCACAATTGAAATGTCCCGTTCATATCAATTATAAACGTTCCATATTAATTGATTTCGTTGCGAGGTTTTGACCTCTATATGAGACGTTTTTCAATGACTGCATTCGATTTTTAAAACAAACCATAACCTTTAAAATATTACGACGATTATCAAATAATGATAATCTAAAATATAGCGTTTTCACACGACCATTACATAATGGTTTACAATAATATTACACAACAATATATATGTCTTCGAATGCACTTTTTAAACAATATTATACAAGCATGCTGACTCCAACTCTTGTCCATAAATTAGCATGTAATAGCGGAAGCTCTTAATAATCACCTGAGAATAAACATGCTTTAAACGTCAACAAAAATGTTGGTGAGTTATAGGTTTAACCTATATATCAAATTGTAATAATAGACCACAAGATTTCATCTTTCAATAACATGCAATCTGCATAAAAATCATTCATATAGTTGAACAACTGGTAACCGACATTAACAAATGCATCTAGAATATCCCCATATATAAATATCGAAGTACTAAAGCAATTCAAATTCTCTGACTGTGGCATGTCAAAACCCATAGATCTATCTTTAGGATTCGCGTCAATTGGTGGCAATTATAATAAACACCAATTCTTAGGCTACCAAGTTCAACAAGGGCGATATCCGGTATAACGATTCAACATAGAATGTAGTTTCAATACTTGTGTCTATTTTGTAAATCATTTTCAAAACTGCATGTATTCTCATCCCAAAAATATTATATAGTAAAAATGGGACTATAACTCACTTTCACATATTTTTTCTTCGTCGGGAAAATAAGACTTGGCCACGGGTCGATTCAGGAACCTATAACAATTATGTACATATATATCAAAGTATGATCGAAATATATTCACAACATTTTTTATTACGTTTTAATGATTTAAGTTTGTTAAGTTAGCAGTCCAACGTTAGTAATCTACAGCTAGTTGTCCACAGTTAGATGTACAGAAATAAATCAATATATATTATCTCGAATCAATCCACGACACAGTGTATACAAGTCTCAGGCTAGATCACAACTCAAAGTATATATATTATTTTGGAATCAACCTCAACCCTGTATAGCTAACTCTAGCATTACTGCATATAGAGTGTCTATGGTTGTTCCCAAATAATATATACTAGCTTTAAGATCCCATGCGTTGCACGGTGACTTAAAAAATTAGTATACTAATACATTAATCTTGTTACAGATTGTATGCGTGTTATACATTAAGTAAGCATTTGAACGTCTTTTGGACAATTTGAAAAGTAAACATGGTGTAGCTATTTGAGCATATGGATAATATTATCAATTGTAATTTTGGGCATTTGGTATTATGTGCTCAAATATTCATAAATACATGAATCATTGGTTCCCAAATATATATATCATCCGAGAATGAGGCTAATGACATAGTATTTGTGGGCATCATTGTGATAAAGGTATGCCACAACAGAGTCGGAAAACATAAGATATTAGTAATTTTGCAGCTCACATGTTTTTATGTGTAATCCGTTGCAAAGATAACAAAATCACTAAAAACTAAAAATAGAGACAGCGCAACAGCCAGTAGGTCACCTCTTTTTGTTGGATCTCCTTTCTTGTCGTAAATGTAGGCCTCAACAAAGCTGAGGTAAGAGAGTTTCAGGTGAAATAACGCATACTCGGCCATGCTCATCCTGTATCAAACAAACAACTTTACAACTAATAATTCAATTAATAATAAGGGTAGCTTGAGTTTACAACTAATATAACCCAAAAAATTTGCTAAGACAAACACATGCTTTAAATCCTTAGTTTGTCCTTTTGACCACCCATCTTTTATTTATCACAAATATAATGATAATGATTATATTAATAATAACCAATCAATACACGAGAAAGGAAGAAGCTAAACCTGCCCAACACAATACATCATACCCATTCTAACCAGATCAACACAAAACAAATGCAAACAATTTCATCTACAATTCGAACACCCACATCAAAAAAACCTAAAATAAGTTGTCCCATCTTTCATGACCCACTACAATTAGACCACATGTCAACCTATGTCATACTGATACTTCATATTAAATAATTTTGAGCCCCCAAATCTGAGGAGCTCATTATAGCTTCTTTTGTACGACATTAACAACCATTGTCATAATGGTACTTTATATCAAGTGACTTGAAATTGTATCATTTGATCAAAAATATGAATGAATACTATAATTGAAAAGAAAAGGCCGTACCCGATCAAATACGTCGTAAGACTTCTTTGTAGATGACAATTTTCATAGTGTCAGATCGTATAGCATGATGTTTCATATTCATAAAATATGATTTGCATAATGTCAGATCGCTGATCGTATAAGTTGAATGTCATATTGATTTTAAATGCAACTAATGCCTTCCATTTTCTTGTGGTTTTCGCATAACTCATGAATGTTGATTATTAAATGAATGAACCACCAGATGTAATGACCGTGACACCTACCATATGACGCTGCAATTGCCATTGGGAATTAAATATCATATTTATAATAGCCACTAAATCTGAGTGCCTATCATGCCATCTCTATATAGACCAAAAGATCCAAAATTTTCATGTGATTAGCTTTACAATGAAAATACTGATTCATACACAAAGATTATTTACTGAAAATTACCTTAGTCAACGTTTGGATATGAAATCATTCAAATAATCGACAGTTAAGCAGCAAAGACTTTTTGACATTGTATGACGAGAAATAAATTAAAAACCCTAAATTGATGTCGTAGATGTGTTGATACGTATTCTAAATTTGACGAAGAAACATTTGGCTGACCAAATTTTCAGTACTTCAGGAAACTCACTTAGGTTTTTGTATGTCTTCTGTACCGAATCTTAACACCATTTCAAATGCATGCAAATTTATAGCATACAACTAAAAATCCTTAACACAAATCTTCAATTATATCCCTAGACAAACCTAAATCTGTATCATTCACTGATCTTGATTACAACCAATTACAAATGGGTTTAATAATATCATATATTTTTTTTAGAAAAGCAGCAATTGGATTAAATTAAAAGAACAGGTACATATACATTTGTGTACATTTGGGCCAAGATAGCCCATCAACTATCGCTAATAACCTGTACAAACTAACAGTATGCATTCCGTGAGGATTAAAGGAAAACAGTAGCAGTGCATTTGAAACAGTAGCAGTGCAGTTTAAGAATATCATATAGTTAAGCTAATTCAATTAACACAATACTTAAATAATAGTATATAGTTATACAACAGGACATACATGCATATAAAAGTAACATAAACATACATATGGAACTAAAATTACATTTTAATAATAGTACATACAAATGGATCAACAATTATATAAGTATATACATGAACATGTGATGCATAAACTAACATAAACAAATACCAACAAATATAGCTACTCATATCTATATACATATACATAGTCAAAAGCATAAACATATACATAGACATTGTAGCATATCCACAAACATATAAATAATCAAAAGATCAGTTATGACTTTTTTAAGTATACAAACCTTCAACATGTCAACTTATATCGTAAACTCTTATGCAGCATATGTGTTTTTAATCAATATCTTGTTGTGAGTAACCAACAATTACATGTATAAGTGTGATGAGGCTTTCAAATGGTTCTGTGTACAATATCGAAATTTTGGTTTTAATAAATATGACAGGTTGGGTCAAAAGCTTGAGATATACACAAATTTGATCAAATCTTATCATTTAAAATAATACATTATTGTCAAAATATGGCCTTTGTAATCATAGCAACACCTTTTATCATCTATACGATTAAGAAACAGGATATCCAATTGTAATCAACACAACCCGCTCCAACCCATACAAACATACATGCTATATACTTTTAGCCCATTTGGATACATTTGGATATGATGGTATCTTGTTTCACTTAAATAAACTTGAAAAAGTAGGAGTGATCCAAAAGTCCTACAACCACTCACTCAAAATTGTGCACATGGCGCACACCAATAATTGTAGACACTTGGGAGGAGACTACAGCCACTCACTCAAAATCAAATGAAATAAAAAGGTACAAAAACCTACATAATGAATGTATAAATGTAGACCATACCAGTGTTACCATAGTGATAGACATTTTGAACTCATCAAAGCGCCAACGTAGATGTATGACCATGTCTGTTCATTTTTTCCCACGACGATGGGTTATCGGGTAGTAAACACTGCACTCAACCCAAAAAAGTCACACATATTGAAACTCAAATACATTAAGTAATCGTAAATAAACTAAATTCTTCTACGATGAAGCAACAATTTAGTAATTACCATTTAAGTCAATAATTAATGATAACAAACTCTAAAACATAACAGAGCAATTGAAACAGTGCAAAAGAACAGTGCACTGGTGTTTTCATCAAACATTGTTAGAAAAGGGACAAAAGAAGACTTGATGGGTCTATCTAAACCCTCATTAAGATCTAAGTTGGTTTACTTAGATCATCAGAGACATATATAGTTAATGACCCATTGTGTACGGTGTTATCATCACATTTATCTTTGTTAGTAAAGGAGAGTAAACAACATGGAATATAGGGAAAGCGTCAAAACCATAATTGAAGTCTTATTCACAAAATTTCATAATTTGTTGAATGCACTTGTACAAACATAGCCATACTCTTCCATTAGAGTTGCTGGCACCATACAAAACTGCAAGTCTGCACAATAACGCAATAATCATTTTAAAAGGTAAATAAAAATTATAAAAATAAAAAATATTCATAAATTAAAAAATGACAGCATGGTAGAAATCAACTAATGCATAGAAAGGAATTTCATAATTAGATATAATCGCAGTTTGATTTTATGGAATTTCATAATTAAAAATCACTTGTCCATTCCTGAATTTCGAAACCCTCCTTTTATAACGTTGAGCTGTAATTTATCAAAGTCTAGCCATAATAGATCATCTGCAACATTCAATATAACATCTCACACTTCAGACGAATGAATTTTATAGATTAATAGCACACAACATTCAGTGATAATGAATTTACATAAACACAAACGTGTTTTAACATAATGAATTTATATGGTGTAGCAATTCTATTTATGGATCAGACAAAAAAAATCAGAAAATTCATCTGAACAAAATCCCTAATATTGTGAATCCACAACAAAACACAAAGTGATTTCATCAATAACTTTGTGAATATAATGATATTAAAAACGTATGTTTACTTACATATTTTCTTTGGCAAGATTGATGAATGAAGTTTGTGATCGAACAGAGATGCTGAAACCCTCTAATGGTGCTTCATTTTTTGTTATGCCAATCGCATCTGATTAATTGGAATTCATATAACCATCTGTTGAGACATTTAATCAATTGATGTATTAAGGGCGTAGCAGATGGACTGAATCAAGCGATAATATCAAGCCGATCATGGTGTGCTTTATGATTTTGAACATGCTTCGAGATTTAGAGTGTATTTGCTTTTGATTTTTTATAATTGTGGATAGTTAGGGTTTGAGAGAAAGAGTAAGAGAAAGAGACGGTTTTTGTGGATTGGTTTCAAAAACGGACGAATGGGATTGGAACAGATGTCAGAATGTGGGCAATAGTTTGGAAAAGGGGTAGGGAGGAGGTAGTGATGCCACGTGGCATATAGATAGATGGGTCGATATGATATGTCAAAACATTGTATACGTGTCTATGGTATTCCAAGATTACATAATATATGTTAGAATACACGTATAATACAATATAAGTTAGTTAAGTTATGGTTTGTATAGATTTGTTACAAATTTCACGTAGCTACAACAAACAAAATTATCCATCTTGTTTTACCCATAACTTCTTCGTTTTAAATCCGTTTTGAGTGATTCAAGTTGCTATGGTTTCATAATGAACTGAAATTTATGAAACTAAACAGAAAAAGTATAATTTTATAGTCAGAAATACAGGTTACAAGTCAATATTGTAAGAGGTAGTCATTTCAGTCGAAAGAACGGCGGCTTGATGACCATTTTGAAAAACATACTTTCACTTTGAGTTTAACCATGATTTTTGGATATAGTTTCATGTTAATAAGAAAAACCTTTTTTCCCAGAAGAACAACTTTTAAATCAAAGTTTATCATAGTATTTTTTTAATTATCAAACCCAAAACAGCCCGCGGTTTTACTATGACGGCGTGTGTCCGGTTTTTATGGTGTTCATCGTGTTTCCAGGTTTTAAATCATTAAGTTAGCATATCATATAGATATAGAACATTTTTTTAGTTGATTTTAAAAGTTAAGTTAGAGGGATTAACTTTGTTTACGAACAAGTTTAGAATTAACTAAACTATGTTCTAGTGATTACAAGTTTAAATCTTCGAATAAGATAGTTATATATATATTAATCGAATGATGTTATGAACATCATTACTACCTTAAGTTTAGTAGGTAAACCTACAGGAAGTGACAAAAATTGATCTAGCTTCAAAGGATTCTTGGATGGTTTGAAAGTTCTTGAAGTAGAATCATGACACGAAAACAAGTTCAAGTAAGATTTTCACTCGAAATAAGATTGTTATAGTTATAGAAATTGAATCAAAGTTTGAATATGAGTATTACCTTAAATTAGAAAGATATCTTACTGTAAATAAGAAAGATTCTTGAGATTGGATGATCACTTGAAATGGATTTGCAAGATTAGAAGTAAGCTAGTAAACTTGAAAGTATTTGTGAAGTGTTTTTGATGTGTTCTTGAATGATGATGTTTCTTGATTGTAATTGAAGCTAGATTGACCTAGACGATCAATATTACTGAAGTATAGACGTTCTTAAGCTTAGAGAGAGTTAAGGTGGAGAGAATTTGGATTAGAAAATCAAAGAAATGTGATGTGTGTGTTGTTTGAAAAAAATGCCTAATGCTTAGTCAATATAAGGTTACTAGTTTTTGTTTTCATGCTCATAAGTCATGCTAGTTGTCAAATGATGGTTCCCACATGTCTTGGTGACTCACAAGGGCTGCTAAGAGCTGATCATTGGAGTATATATACCAATAGTAAATACATCAAGAAGCTGTGTATTGTACGAGTACGAATACGAGTGTATACGAGTAGAATTGTTGATGAAAATGAATGAGAACGCAATTGTAAGCATTTTTTATAAGTAGAAGTACTTTGATATGTGTCTTAAAGTCTTTCAAAAGTGTATGAATACATCTTAAAATACTACATGTATATACATTTTAACTGAGTCGTTAAGTCATCATTAGTCGTTACATGTAAGTGTTGTTTTGAAACCTTTAAGTTAACAATCTCATTTAATGTAGTTAACCCATTGTTTATTATATCTAATGAGATGTTAAATTATTACATTATCATGATATTATGATGTATGAATATATCTTAATATGATATATATATATATATATACATTAAAATGTCGTTACAACGATAATCATTACATATATGCCTCGTTTTGAAATTCTTAAGTTAGTAGTCTTGTTTTACATATGTAGTTCATTGTTAACATACATAATGATATACATAATTATCATTTTATCATGTTAAATATAGTGTAACAATACCTTAATATGATACATATGTATTTAGTAAGGCGTTGTTAAAACGATAATCGTTATATATATATATATCATTTCGAGTTTCTTAACTTAGTAATCTCATTTTTTTATGTATATAACTTTTTGTTAATATACCTATTGAGATACTTACTTATCATAATATCATGTTAACTATATATATCCACATATATATCATCATATAGTTTTTACAAGTTTTAACATTCGTGAATCGCCGGTCAACTCGGGTGGTCAATTGTCTACATGAAACTCATTTCAAATAATCAAGTCTTAACAAGTTTGATTTCTTAACATGTTGGAAACATTTAATCATGTGAATATAGTTTTCATTTAAGATATATAATCATGGAAAATTTCGGGTCACTACAGTACCTACCCGTTAAATAAATTTCGTCCCGAAATTTCAAGGTGTTGGAGGTGTTGATGCATCTTCAGGAAATAAGTGCGGGTATTTCAGCTTCATCTGATCTTCACGCTCCCAGGTGAACTCGGTTCCTCTACGAGCATTCCATCGAACCTTAACAATCGGTATTTTATTTTGCTTAAGTCTTTTAACCTCACGATCCATTATTTCGACGGGTTCTTCGATGAATTGAAGTTTTTCATTGATTTGGATTTCGTCTAACGAAATAGTGAGATCTTTTTTAGCAAAAAATTTCTTCAGATTCGAAACATGAAAGGTATTATGTACCCCGGCTAGTTGTGGCGGTAACTCAAGTCGGTAAGCTATTGGTCCGACACGATTTATAATTTTGAATGGTCCAATGTACCTTGGATTTAGTTTCCTCTGTTTACCAAATTGAACAAAGCCTTTCCAAGGTGAAACCTTAAGCATGACCATCTCTCCAATCTCAAATTCTATATCTTTTCTTTTAATATCCGCGTAGCTCTTTTGTCGACTTTGGGCGGTTTTTAACTGTTGTTGAATTTGAATGATTTTCTCGGTAGTTTCTTGGATTATCTCCGGACCCGTAATTTGTCTATCTCCGACTTCACTCCAATAAATCGGAGACCTGCACTTTCTACCATAAAGTGCTTCAAACGGCGCCATCTCAATACTCGAATGGTAACTGTTGTTGTAGGAAAATTCTGGTGACGGTAGATGTCGATCCCAACTGTTTTCGAAATCAATAACACATGCTCGTAGCATGTCTTCAAGGGTCTGTATCATCCTTTCACTTTGCCCATCAGTTTATGGATGATAGGCAGTACTCATGTCTAGACGAGTTCCCAATGCTTGCTGTAATGTCTGCCAAAATCTTGAAACAAATCTGTCATCCCTATCAGAGATAATAGAAACTGGTATTCCATGTCTGGAGACAACTTCCTTCAAGTAGAAACGTGCCAATTTTTCCATTTTATCATCTTCTCTCATTGGCAGAAAGTGTGCTGACTTGGTGAGACGATCGACTATTACCCAAATAGTATCATAACCAGTTGCAGTCCTTGGCAATTTAGTAATGAAATCCATGGTAATGTTTTCCCATTTCCATTCCGGGATTTCGGGTTGTTGAAGTAGACCTGATGGTTTCTGATGTTCAGCTTTGACCTTATAACACGTTAAACATTCTCCTACGTATCTAGCAATGTCGGCTTTCATACCCAGCCACTAAAAGTGTTTCCTGAGATCTTTGTACATCTTTCCCGCTCCGGGATGTATTGAGTATCTGGTTTTATGTGCTTCCTTAAGTACCATTTCTCTCACATCTCCAAACTTTGGTACCCAAATTCTTTCAGCCCTATACCGGGTTCCGTCTTCCCGAATATTTAGATGTTTCTCCGATCCTTTGGGTATTTCATTCCTCAACTTTCCTTCTTTTAAAACTCCCTGATGAGCCTCCTTTATTTGAGTAGTAAGGTTAGTACGACTAACTATATTCATAGCTTTTACCCGCATAGTGTAGTGACCCGAACTTTTCCATGTTTATATATATTAATTGAGATTGATATTTACATGATTAAATGTTTCCAACATGTTAAGCAATCAAACTTGTTAAGACTTGATTAATTGAAATATGTTTCATATAGACAATTGACCACCCAAGTTGACCGGTGATTCACGAACGTTAAAACTTGTAAAAACTATATGATGACATATATATGGATATATATATAGTTAACATGATACTATGATAAGTAAACATATCATTAAGTATATTAACAATGAACTACATATGTAAAAACAAGACTACTAACTTAATGATTTTTAAACGAGACATATATGTAACGATTATCGTTGTAAAGACATTTAATGTATATATATCATATTAAGAGATATTCATACATGATAATATCATGATAATATAATAATTTAAAATCTCATTTGATATTATAAACATTGGGTTAACAACATTTAACAAGATCGTTAACCTAAAGGTTTCAAAACAACACTTACATGTAACGACTAACGATGACTTAACGACTCAGTTAAAATGTATATACATGTAGTGTTTTAATATGTATTTATACACTTTTGAAAGACTTCAATACACTTATCAAAATACTTCTACTTAACAAAAATGCTTACAATTACATCCTCGTTCAGTTTCATCAACAATTCTACTCGTATGCACCCGTATTCGTACTCGTACAATACACAGCTTTTAGATGTATGTACTATTGGTATATACACTCCAATGATCAGCTCTTAGCAGCCCATGTGAGTCACCTAACACATGTGGGAACCATCATTTGGCAACTAGCATGAAATATCTCATAAAATTACAAAAATATGAGTAATCATTCATGACTTATTTACATGAAAACAAAATTACATATCCTTTATATCTAATCCATACACCAACGACCAAAAACACCTACAAACACTTTCATTCTTCAATTTTCTTCATCTAATTATCTCTCTCAAGTTCTATCTTCAAGTTCTAAGTGTTCTTCATATATTCTACAAGTTCTAGTTACATAAAATCAAGAATACTTTCAAGTTTGCTAGCTCACTTCCAATCTTGTAAGGTGATCATCCAACCTCAAGAAATCTTTGTTTCTTACAGTAGGTTATCATTCTAATACAAGGTAATAATCATATTCAAACTTTGGTTCAATTTCTATAACTATAACAATCTTATTTCAAGTGATGATCTTACTTGAACTTGTTTTCGTGTCATGATTCTGCTTCAAGAACTTCGAGCCATCCAAGGATCCGTTGAAGCTAGATCCATTTTTCTCTTTTCCAGTAAGTTTATCCAAGGAACTTAAGGTAGTAATGATGTTCATAACATCATTCGATTCATACATATAAAGCTATCTTATTCGAAGGTTTAAACTTGTAATCACTAGAACATAGTTTAGTTAATTCTAAACTTGTTCGCAAACAAAAGTTAATCCTTCTAACTTGACTTTTAAAATCAACTAAACACATGTTCTATATCTATATGATATGCTAACTTAATGATTTAAAACCTGGAAACACGAAAAACACCGTAAAACCGGATTTACGCCGTCGTAGTAACACCGCGGGCTGTTTTGGGTTAGTTAATTTAAAACAATGATAAACTTTGATTTAAAAGTTGTTATTCTGAGAAAATGATTTTTATTATGAACATGAAACTATATCCAAAAATTATGGTTAAACTCAAAGTGGAAGTATGTTTTCTAAAATAGTCATCTAGACGTCGTTCTTTCGACTGAAATGACTACCTTTACAAAAATGACTTGTAACTTATTTTTCCAACTATAAACCTATACATTTTCTGTTTAGATTCATAAAATATAGTTCTGTAACATCCCACCTTTTTCCGTTTTCTTTTCCGTTATACTAATTTAAACTCCGTTATATGTTTATAACATCTCCCGTTAATACGCGTTTTAAAATATTCCGTTTAGGTATTTTCCGCACCCGACTACAAACTCGAGGGACTAAAATTGACACGGGGCAAACTAGTTGACTAGGTCACCTAGTCTACCCCAATTACCACCATTCAACCATCTCTCACTCTCTCTCTCTTTCTCTCTAGCAAGAACACACCCAATTTCCAAATTCATTCAATCATCATCTAAATTCGATCTAGGAGGCTTACAACAAAATAAACTACATATTTGGAATCCTCTCTTCATCCTCTTCAATTTGATACCAACTTCATCTCATTTGGGTAACTTTCTAAAATCACTAATTTTATGTGTTCTTGAGATTTTTGAGTTATAAAGTTGTTAATTAGTGTCTATGGCTCATTGTGATGTCGTGTAAGTAATTTGTATGCTCGATTTGTTGTTTTTGGTGTAACTAGTTCATTATGAAAATTACTTGCTAAATCCTTGATTTTGGATGATCAAAGGTTATTAGATTGTTAATGTGCATATTTTAAAAGTGTTACTAGTATCATTAGCTTCATTTGGATGTAAAGATTGATCTAAGAAACCTCTTAAACTTGATTATGAAATTTGGTGATTTTTGGTTAGGGTTTCATGAACTAGGAATGGATTTTTGATGCATTAAATGACATGAAATGTTAATTGTAAGTGTTAGGTTGTGTTGTATGCTTAATTACCTTCGAAACGGCATATTGTTCATGTAATTTGGCTATCGAATCATTTAATGGCGTTTATGACTTGTATGCATTGAATGAGGAGCATTGATTGCGGTTTTTGGTTGTTGTAAATGAAAGTTTGATTGATAAAAAGTGCATAGTTGCGTTCCTTGTCAAAATACCTTTCCGGTGATATAAAATGCATGCCTTGAATGTTTGCGGTTTGTAAATTGTGTTGGGTTGAGTTTTGATTCGTGCACTTAGGAGTTTCAGCAACCAGGGCCTGGAAACACCTCAGGACGCCGTCCAGATACCCAGGACGACGTCCCACTTTTCTAACCTAGACGCCGTCTAGGAATTGGGGACGCCGTCCCACTCTTTTAATCGAGACGCCGTCTAGCCATTTGGGACGCCGTCCCATTTGGCTAAAACTGGCTGTTTGCTTTGGTCATTTGACATGAAAATGTTTGCTATGCTACGGACCTCCGATTAACATGAAACTTGGCCAACATGCTCATATATGATTATATAACTTAGAAAAATTGTCGGATATCCAACCCGACCCCGTTGACTTTTATGTTGACTTTGACCCGACCAAGTTGACTTTTAATCAAACTTAACCAAATAATTGTGCAATCGTTCTAACATGTTTTTATACTTGTACCTTGCATGAAACATGACAATCTGATTCACATGCTATTAGGATCGAGTCTTAACGAGCCATAGGACTAATTGAACATCTTTGACCTATCGTGTTTACCGTTATTGATACAAACCTATTGTTTAGGTCAAGACTAGCATTGTTCTTTGCACACGTTTACTTGTTGAAGTACTTTACTACTCGTGCACTCAAGGTGAGATCATAGTCCCACTTTTACTCTTTTTGAACTTACATTTGGGATGAGAAAACATAAACATTTCTTTACTAAGTGAACACAAGTACAGGAAAAACAAACATTCTACATACGAGTTTAGAACAAAATCCTCAATTCGATTATCATTAGTTACACTTGCCGGGTGTAAGCGAGAACTTATGTTGTATGGATCCATATGGGTTTGACAAACCCTCATTCAAACGGTTCGCTACCGTTTACGAATGAAATATATTTTCGAGAAACAGTGTATGTTCTAGCACTAAGTGATGGGCTTCAATGGAAGGAAATGTTAAGCATTGATAATTGGGTGCTCGTGAAACAAACTTTTGGAATGTATTACTATTATTTCATTGATGCAAATCTTGTGGTTCACTTGTACTTACTTACTTAAACCTATGATTTCACCAACGTTTTCGTTGACAGATTTCTATGTTTTTCTCAGGTCCTTGAACGATACATGATACATGCTTCCGCTCATTATTTTGATACTTGCATTGGATGTCGAGTATACATGCATACATGGAGCGTCTTTTGGATACTTTTAAATTGTGTCGCATAAGTTTCATTTGTACTTAAAACTTGGTATCGTAACTTGTGGTGGAACTATTCTTGTAAAACTTGAACAACCTTTACATTTGAAATGAATGCGACATATCTTTTGGTCAAACGTTATTTTAAAGACTTATGACCACGTAACGGGACCTAAGTAGACGGCGCCGTCAATGACGATTTGGTCGGGTCGCTACAGATGGTATCAGAGCTTTGGTTGTAGGGATTTAGAGTTCATTAGTGTCAACCCCGAGTCATAGGGTACATTGATGAGTCTAGACTACAACCGGCATATAGACTTGAAGTAGGAATTACTTGACTACTTGTGCATTTATACTCGAACGCTTCTACTCATATCTACTCTTAGTTCATCTTAATCTCACGTTGTTTAATTTGATTGACACGCCACCTTGACTTTATAGAATAATGTCGAATGCACATATGAATCAGGGTAATATAATTTCCGGGATTATATTACGGTGACTCATATGAACGTTCCGACATTATGGCATAAAGAATTTAAGGCGAGTCGAGGAAAAACTTCTCTTTATCTTTATTCTATATCACGGTTAGTATTATTGAGAATACTAATCAATGATATTCTTGTGTCTTGAAGGAACAATGGCTCCTCGTCGTGTACGCCGCAATGAAACTCCCGAACAAGCTCTCGAACGGATGATAGCTACCGCCGTAGATGCGGCCATGGCCGGTCACTCATCCAACAACAATAATAATAACAACCACAACAACAACAACAACAATGGAGCCGGAAACTCAAACGAGGGATGCTCCTATAAAGCTTTCATGGGGTGCAAACCTCACACTTTTGATGGAACCGGGGGACCGGTCGTGCTCACCCGATGGTTTGAGCAAACGGAAGCCGTCTTTAGCATAAGCGGTTGTCGGGACCAAGACAAGGTCAAATACTCCACTCACACTTTCTCCGGAATTGCTCTAACATGGTGGAACACCTATGTTCAATCGGTGGGTACCGATGAAGCTCATGCCCTCTCTTGGGCCGATCTAAAGGAAAAGATGATTGTTGAATATTTTCCGCGCGAAGAAACCCGAAAGCTTGAGGAAGAACTAAGAGCTTTGAAAGCGGTCGGAAACGATCTTAAAGCTTATAATCAACGCTTCGCCGAACTATCCTTGATGTGTCCTAATCTTGTTAACCCCGAATCTCAAAGGATTGAGCTCTACATGCTCGGTCTCCCAAAAAGCATCAAACAAGGGGTGATGTCATCCAAACCCACTACTCATCAAGCCGCTATGAACATGGCTCGCCAACTAATTGAAACGGTTGACGAAATCGTAGTTCCGGCACCTAAGGCCGAGGATAAATCGGGCGGCAACAAAAGAAAGTGGGAACCCTCCCAATCAAGCAACAACAACTTTGCTAAGAAGCCTTACACCTCCGACGGCAAGAAAGGTTATGCCGGGAACCTACCTCTTTGCAACAAATGCAACAAACATCACTTTGGCGAATGTAGTAAGTTAATTTGCCACCGGTGCCAAGGAGTTGGTCATAAGGCCAACGATTGTAAAAGTGCCACTCCCGTCGCTCGAAAGTGGCCCAATGCACCAAAGACGGGCACTTGTTACGAATGTGGCCAAACGGGTCATTATAGAAATGCATGCCCAAAGAAGAAAGATAACCCCAATACGCGCGGCCGAGCTTTCAACATAAACACCGAGGAAGCCCGGGATGACACTGAACTAGTCACGGGTACGTTTCTTCTCAACAATTCTTATGTCTCTTGCTTATTCGATTCAGGTGCCGATAAATGCTTTGTATCCAAGACTTTGACTCATTCTTTTAACACTCCACCTCTTCCATTAGATACCACTTATACCATTGAAGTGGCTAACGGGAAACTATTAAGTGCCGACACATGTTACCGGGGGTGTACGATAAACATTTTGGGTAAGGAATTTGAAATTGATTTGATACCCATGGAACTAGGAAGCTTTGATGTAATAATCGGTATGAATTGGTTAGTCAAAACGAAATCTCACATTCTTTGTGATCTTAACGCAATCCGAATTCCTATCGAGAATGGTGAACCTTTGATCGTCTATGGCGATAAGAGTTGCACCGGACTCAACCTCGTTTCGTGTGTTAAAGTTAGAAAACTACTCCGTAAGGGTTGTTTTGCGATCCTTGCTCACGTTAAGAAAGTCGAGTCCGATGAGAAGCACATCGATGATGTGCCAATTGTTAGTGACTATTTCGATGTATTTCCCGACGAATTGCCGGGTCTTCCGCCTCATCGACCGGTTGAATTCCAAATCGATCTTATTCCGGGAGCCGCACCCGTAGCACGTGCACCATATAGACTCGCTCCATCTGAAATGCAAGAATTGCAAAGTCAAATCCAAGAACTACTTGATCGAGGTTTTATCCAACCTAGCCATTCACCTTGGGGCGCTCCGATTTTGTTTGTTAAAAAGAAAGACGGATCCCTACGAATGTGCATTGATTATCGTGAACTAAATAAATTGACGGTTAAGAACCGATATCCTCTTCCTCGCATCGATGACCTCTTTGATCAACTACAAGGGTCTTGTGTATATTCGAAAATTGATCTCCGCTCGGGTTATCATCAATTGAGGGTTAAGGGGGAAGATGTCTCCAAAACCGCTTTCCGAACTCGTTATGGTAGTTATGAATTCCTTGTCATGCCATTTGGTCTCACTAACGCACCGGCGGTGTTCATGGATCTTATGAACCGCGTGTGCAAACCGTATCTCGATAAATTTGTTATTGTGTTCATCGATGACATATTGATCTATTCTAAAAATGAAGAAGAGCACGAACAACATCTCCGACTTGTGCTTGAACTTTTAAGACAAGAACAACTCTATGCCAAATTCTCCAAGTGTGAATTTTGGTTAGAGGAAGTTCAATTTCTTGGTCATGTTGTAAGTGACCAAGGTATTAAAGTCGATCCAACAAAAATCGAAGCCATTAGCAAATGGGAGACTCCTACTACTCCTACTCACATTCGTCAATTTTTGGGTCTCGCCGGGTACTATCGTAGATTCATCGAAAATTTCTCTTTGATTGCACGTCCTCTAACCGCATTGACTCACAAGGGAAAGAAATTCATTTGGGCGACCGAACATGAATCCGCATTCCAAATCTTGAAAACGAAGCTAACCACCGCTCCTATCTTGTCACTTCCCGAAGGCAATGATGACTTTGTTGTATATTGTGATGCCTCAAAACATGGTTTTGGGTGTGTATTGATGCAACGAACGAAAGTCATTGCTTATGCTTCTCGACAACTCAAAATTCATGAACGAAACTATACGACACATGATCTCGAACTCGGAGCCGTTGTCTTTGCACTTAAAATGTGGAGACACTATCTTTATGGAACCAAGAGTACTATCTTTACCGACCACAAAAGTCTCCAACACATTTTCGATCAAAAGCAACTAAACATGAGACAACGAAGGTGGATTGAAACCTTAAACGATTACGATTGCGAGCTTCGTTACCATCCCGGGAAGGCAAATGTAGTAGCCGATGCCTTAAGTCGAAAAGAAAGAGTGGTGCCTCTTCGTGTCCGAGCCTTAAACATCACCATCCACACAAACCTTAATAGCCAAATTCGGGTAGCCCAAGATGAGGCTCTCAAGGATGAAAACATCTCTCTCGAACACTTGAACGTCCTCACCTCTCGATTCGAAGTTAAAGAAACCGGACTCCGATATTTCGCCGGAAGGATTTGGGTGCCTAGTTATGGGGACCTACGAAGCCTTATTTTAGATGAAGCCCATAAGTCACGATACTCGATTCACCCCGGTGCCAATAAGATGTACCACGACCTTAAACAGCTATATTGGTGGCCGAACATCAAAAGGGACGTAGCTACTTATGTTTCCAAGTGTTTGACATGTTCCAAAGTCAAAGCCGAACACCAAAGACCGTCCGGACTACTTCGACAACCCGAGATCCCGCAATGGAAGTGGGAAAGGATAACGATGGATTTTATCACCAAACTACCAAAAACGACGGGCGGTTATGATACCATTTGGGTTATTGTTGACCGTCTCACCAAATCCGCACACTTCCTGGCCATGAAAGAAACGGACAAAATGGAGAAACTTGCACAACTTTACATTAAGGAGATCGTAGCCCGACACGGTGTACCTTTATCGATTATCTCCGACCGAGATGGCCGTTTCGTTTCTAGATTTTGGCGTACATTGCAAGAAGCGTTGGGAACACGTTTAGACATGAGCACCGCATATCATCCTCAAACCGATGGACAAAGCGAACGTACAATTCAAACCTTAGAGGACATGTTACGAGCTTGCGTGGTTGATTTCGGAAAAGCTTGGGACAAGCACTTACCTCTCGCCGAGTTCTCTTACAACAATAGTTATCACGCGAGTATTAAAGCCGCACCCTTTGAAGCGCTATATGGCCGCAAATGTCGTTCACCTCTTTGTTGGGCCGAGGTAGGCGACGTGCAAATCACCGGACCCGAACTCATTCACGAAACCACCGAGAAAATCGTTCAAATCCGAGATAGGCTTAGGACGGCCCGAAGTCGTCAAAAGAGCTATACCGACAAACGACGCAACGATCTTGAATTTCAAGTCGGTGACCGAGTAATGTTAAAAGTCGCACCTTGGAAGGGTGTAATCCGTTTTGGGAAACGCGGGAAGCTAAATCCGCGGTATATTGGTCCTTTCGAAATCTTGGAGCGTATTGGAACCGTTGCTTATCGTTTAGATCTTCCGCCCCAATTGAACTCCGTTCATCCTACCTTCCATGTATCTAACTTGAAAAAGTGTCTTGCCGAACCCGATATCGTCATCCCTCTCGAAGAACTTACTATGGATGACAAACTTCATTTTGTGGAGGAACCGGTTGAAATTGTGGACACCTCCGTCAAGACATTGAAACAAAGCCGAATCCCGATTGTCAAGGTTCGTTGGGATGCCAAAAGAGGACCCGAGTTTACTTGGGAAAGACAAGATCAAATGCAAAGGAAGTATCCTCATCTATTCGTGAATTCGGAAACGCAAGATCTCGAGGAAGAAACAACGACTACTACGCCTACTTAAATTTCGGGACGAAATTTCTTTTAAGGAGTAGGTAATGTAACATCCCACCTTTTTCCGTTTTCTTTTCCGTTATACTAATTTAAACTCCGTTATATGTTTATAACATCTCCCGTTAATACGCGTTTTAAAATATTCCGTTTAGGTATTTTCCGCACCCGACTACAAACTCGAGGGACTAAAATTGACACGGGGCAAACTAGTTGACTAGGTCACCTAGTCTACCCCAATTACCACCATTCAACCATCTCTCACTCTCTCTCTCTTTCTCTCTAGCAAGAACACACCCAATTTCCAAATTCATTCAATCATCATCTAAATTCGATCTAGGAGGCTTACAACAAAATAAACTACATATTTGGAATCCTCTCTTCATCCTCTTCAATTTGATACCAACTTCATCTCATTTGGGTAACTTTCTAAAATCACTAATTTTATGTGTTCTTGAGATTTTTGAGTTATAAAGTTGTTAATTAGTGTCTATGGCTCATTGTGATGTCGTGTAAGTAATTTGTATGCTCGATTTGTTGTTTTTGGTGTAACTAGTTCATTATGAAAATTACTTGCTAAATCCTTGATTTTGGATGATCAAAGGTTATTAGATTGTTAATGTGCATGTTTTAAAAGTGTTACTAGTATCATTAGCTTCATTTGGATGTAAAGATTGATCTAAGAAACCTCTTAAACTTGATTATGAAATTTGGTGATTTTTGGTTAGGGTTTCATGAACTAGGAATGGATTTTTGATGCATTAAATGACATGAAATGTTAATTGTAAGTGTTAGGTTGTGTTGTATGCTTAATTACCTTCGAAACGGCATATTGTTCATGTAATTTGGCTATCGAATCATTTAATGGCGTTTATGACTTGTATGCATTGAATGAGGAGCATTGATTGCGGTTTTTGGTTGTTGTAAATGAAAGTTTGATTGATAAAAAGTGCATAGTTGCGTTCCTTGTCAAAATACCTTTCCGGTGATATAAAATGCATGCCTTGAATGTTTGCGGTTTGTAAATTGTGTTGGGTTGAGTTTTGATTCGTGCACTTAGGAGTTTCAGCAACCAGGGCCTGGAAACACCTCAGGACGCCGTCCAGATACCCAGGACGACGTCCCACTTTTCTAACCTAGACGCCGTCTAGGAATTGGGGACGCCGTCCCACTCTTTTAATCGAGACGCCGTCTAGCCATTTGGGACGCCGTCCCATTTGGCTAAAACTGGCTGTTTGCTTTGGTCATTTGACATGAAAATGTTTGCTATGCTACGGACCTCCGATTAACATGAAACTTGGCCAACATGCTCATATATGATTATATAACTTAGAAAAATTGTCGGATATCCAACCCGACCCCGTTGACTTTTATGTTGACTTTGACCCGACCAAGTTGACTTTTAATCAAACTTAACCAAATAATTGTGCAATCGTTCTAACATGTTTTTATACTTGTACCTTGCATGAAACATGACAATCTGATTCACATGCTATTAGGATCGAGTCTTAACGAGCCATAGGACTAATTGAACATCTTTGACCTATCGTGTTTACCGTTATTGATACAAACCTATTGTTTAGGTCAAGACTAGCATTGTTCTTTGCACACGTTTACTTGTTGAAGTACTTTACTACTCGTGCACTCAAGGTGAGATCATAGTCCCACTTTTACTCTTTTTGAACTTACATTTGGGATGAGAAAACATAAACATTTCTTTACTAAGTGAACACAAGTACAGGAAAAACAAACATTCTACATACGAGTTTAGAACAAAATCCTCAATTCGATTATCATTAGTTACACTTGCCGGGTGTAAGCGAGAACTTATGTTGTATGGATCCATATGGGTTTGACAAACCCTCATTCAAACGGTTCGCTACCGTTTACGAATGAAATATATTTTCGAGAAACAGTGTATGTTCTAGCACTAAGTGATGGGCTTCAATGGAAGGAAATGTTAAGCATTGATAATTGGGTGCTCGTGAAACAAACTTTTGGAATGTATTACTATTATTTCATTGATGCAAATCTTGTGGTTCACTTGTACTTACTTACTTAAACCTATGATTTCACCAACGTTTTCGTTGACAGATTTCTATGTTTTTCTCAGGTCCTTGAACGATACATGATACATGCTTCCGCTCATTATTTTGATACTTGCATTGGATGTCGAGTATACATGCATACATGGAGCGTCTTTTGGATACTTTTAAATTGTGTCGCATAAGTTTCATTTGTACTTAAAACTTGGTATCGTAACTTGTGGTGGAACTATTCTTGTAAAACTTGAACAACCTTTACATTTGAAATGAATGCGACATATCTTTTGGTCAAACGTTGTTTTAAAGACTTATGACCACGTAACGGGACCTAAGTAGACGGCGCCGTCAATGACGATTTGGTCGGGTCGCTACAAGTTCAATATGAAACCATAGCAATTTGATTCACTCAAAACGGATTTAAAATGAAGAAGTTATGGGTAAAACAAGATTGGATAATTTTTCTCATTTTAGCTACGTGAAAATTGGTAACAAATATATTCCAACCATAACTTAATCAACTTGTATTGTATATTATGTAATCTTGAGATACCATAGACACGTATACAATGTTTCGACCTATCATGTCGACACATCTATATATATTTCGGAACAACCATAGACACTCTATATGTGAATGTTGGAGTTAGCTATACAGGGTTGAGGTTGATTCCAAAATATATATAGTTTGAGTTGTGATCAATACTGAGATACGTATACACTGGGTCGTGGATTGATTCAAGATAATATTTATCGATTTATTTCTGTACATCTAACTGTGGACAACTAGTTGTAGGTTACTAACGAGGACATCTGACTTAATAAACTTAAAACATCAAAATATATTAAAAGTGTTGTAAATATATTTTGAACATACTTTGATATATATGTATATATTGTTATAGGTTCGTGAATCAACCAGTGGCCAAGTCTTACTTCCCGACGAAGTAAAAATCTGTGAAAGTGAGTTATAGTCCCACTTTTTAAAATCTAATATTTTTGGGATGAGAATACATGCAGGTTTTATAAATGATTTACAAAAAAGACACAAGTACGTGAAACTACATTCTATGGTTGAATTATCGAAATCGAATATGCCCCTTTTTATTAAGTCTGGTAATCTAAGAATTAGGGAACAGACACCCTAATTGACGCGAATCCTAAAGATAGATCTATCGGGCCCAACAAGCCCCATCCAAAGTACCGGATGCTTTAGTACTTCGAAATTTATATCATATCCGAAGGGTGTCCCGGAATGATGGGGATATTCTTATATATGCATCTTGTTAATGTCGGTTACCAGGTGTTCACCATATGAATGATTTTTATCTCTATGTATGGAATGTGTATTGAAATATGAAATCTTGTGGTCTATTATTATGATTTGATATATATAGGTTAAACCTATAACTCACCAACATTTTTGTTGACGTTTTAAGCATGTTTATTCTCAGGTGATTATTAAGAGCTTCCGCTGTCGCATACTTAAATAAGGACGAGATTTGGAGTCCATGCTTGTATGATATTGTGTAAAAACTGCATTCAAGAAACTTATTTTGTTGTAACATATTTGTATTGTAAACCATTATGTAATGGTCGTGTGTAAACAGGATATTTTAGATTATCATTATTTGATAATCTACGTAAAGCTTTTTAAACCTTTATTGATGAAATAAAGGTTATGGTTTGTTTTAAAATGAATGCAGTCTTTGAAAAACGTCTCATATAGAGGTCAAAACCTCGCAACGAAATCAATTAATATGGAACGTTTTTAATCAATAAGAACGGGACATTTCAGTTGGTATCCGAGCGTTGGTCTTAGAGAACCATAATTTTGCATTAGTGTGTCTTATCGAGTTTGTTAGGATGCATTAGTGAGCCTGGACTTCGACCGTGTTTACTTGAAAAATGATTGCTTAACAAATTTTGTTGGAAACTATATATTTTTAACATGTGAATATTATGTGATATATTAATCTCTTAACGCGTTTGATATTATGTGATAGATGTCTACCTCTAGAACAAGTCCCATTGACTCACCTAATAATAATGAAGAGTCAAATGTAAATTGGAATGATTCGTGGACTGATTCACAAGTTCCCGAAGAGGAACCGGAAGAAGAGTCGGAACCGGAAGAAGAATCGGAACCGGAAGAAGAATCGGAACCGGATGAAGAAATAGAACCGGTGGGGGAAATAATAAAACGGTTAAGTAAAAGAAAATCCTCAACCAACCGACCAAGGTTAATTATGGTCAATGGTGTTTCCGCCAAGGAAGCAAAATATTGGGAGGATTACCAATTCTCCGATGAATCGGATTCCGACGAGAATTCCGATGATGTTATAGAAATTACCCCAACTGAAAAGGCAAAAGAAAATAATAAGGGAAAGGGCATAAAAATAGAGAAACCTAATTCCAACCCCGATGAACTTTATATGTATCGTCAACCCCCGAAGTCCTTAAGTTGTAACAATGACCCGGGAACCTCTAAACCACCAGGTTTTTCTAAACCAATGTGGAAAACGACGGCTTGTATTAGGGGAACATCATATATCCCTAAAAACTTGGCAAAACGAACCAAAACCGAAGAAGAAGAAACAAGCGATTCAGAATAAGATAGTTGTATTCGTGTGGTGTAATATATGTAATATAGTGTGGTTATGCTTTATGATATATGTAAAAATTGCTTGTATTAATAAGTATTTTTTTTATGGATCTAACTCTTGTCTATTTTACAGTATAAAAACACAAAATGGATAGACAACCCAATATTTTAAGAGACCTACCCGGAGACATGATTGATGAAATCTTGTCTAGAGTCGGTCAGAATTCTTCGGCACAACTATTTAAGGCGAGATTAGTTTGTAAGACATTTGAAGAACGTTCCAAGAATGCCTTGGTTTATAAAAGGCTTTCGTTCGAAATATGGGGGATATCACATTGGGAAATCCATAAGTTACGATGTGTTTACTTTGACGCATATATTGCGGGGAACCCAAATGCTATTTTACGCAATGGGTTAAGAAATTATTTTGACTCAATATATCAGAATATTGGACTTCGTGATTTAGAAAAAGCTGCTAACATGCAACATAAAGAAGCATGTTATGCTTACGGATTAGTAATGTTCGCTTCTCACCAAAGTGAGAACAAGAACATCGGGCTACAACTAATAAACAAAACGTTTCCACAAGTGACGGAGTCGGTAATTGGGGTAAGAAATGAGGTTTTTAGATTGTTACGGGAGTGTTGGACATTACGTAACCCTCGTCCCTTTGACGACGTTACAACACGCTGTCTTATCAACGGCCATAACGGATATGTTCCACAAGACCAAGGATGGGAAGTAATCCTAGTAAAACCAGAATGCATGACTTGTTTCTGGACGTATGAATTACGTGTCTTTATTGCCTTTGCTGAACGACTTGTGTACTAGCTAGAATTATCTTCACAACCATCTTGTATCAAATTTATTGTGTGCTATATTTCATGCTATATGTAAAATAAGCGGTATTGTAAGTTTGTAAAATATTGTGTAAAAGTTTGAACGCGAAATATTATTATAATCAGTTTTTCATATAGAATTGTAGTAGTTGAATTGTATATTAGCTACTAAGTATGAACTTAACGGGTAGGTACTACCCGAATTTAAACTTATAAAACGCTAATATGAAGAAAAAGCTTTTATAAATGAGTTCATATTATGCTACGAAATACTATTAACTACTCTTAATATTCTGTATGATTAACTTGTTCCATTTGACTATTTTGAAGGAAATGGCACCGACTACTCGACACACCGTGAATATGAATGTAGAGGAATTCCGTACTTTTCTAGCTTCAAACATAGCCGTAGTACAGGCTGCGCTACATACCAACAATAACCTTGGATCTAGCAGTACAGGAAATCGTGTAGGATGCACCTACAAAGAATTCACTGCCTGCAAACCTTTGGAATTTGATGGAACCGAAGGACCGATCGGATTGAAACGGTGGACCGAGAAGGTCGAATCGGTGTTTGCCATAAGTAAGTGTACTGAAGAGGACAAAGTGAAGTACGCTACGCATACCTTCACAGGTTCTGCGTTAACATGGTGGAATACCTATCTAGAGCAAGTGGGACAAGACGATGCGTACGCACTACCGTGGTCAGCATTCAAGCACTTGATGAACGAGAAGTACCGTCCCAGAACCGAGGTCAATAAGCTCAAGACAGAACTTAGAGGGTTACGAACCCAAGGATTTGATATTACCACGTACGAAAGACGATTCACAGAATTGTGCCTATTGTGTCCGGGAGCATTCGAAGATGAGGAAGAGAAGATCGACGCGTTTGTGAAAGGATTACCGGAAAGAATCCAAGAAGATATAAGTTCACACGAGCCCGCCTCCATACAACAGGCATGTAGAATGGCTCACAAACTAGTGAACCAGATTGAAGAAAGAATTAAAGAACAGACTGCTGAAGAGGCCAATGTGAAGCAAGTCAAAAGAAAGTGGGAGGAAAACGGTGATAAGAATCACCAATACAGCAACAACAACAATTACAACAATAATCGCAACAATTATCCCAACAATCGCAACATCAATCGCAACTACAACAAACGGCCCAACAACAACAACAACAACAACAACAACAACAACAACAACAGCAACTACAACAATCATCCCAACAACAATAATAACTGCAACAGCAACAACAATCAGAAGCAGCTATGCCAAAGGTGTGAAAAGTATCACTCGGGGTTCTGCACCAAATTTTGCAACAAGTGTAAAAGAAATGGTCATAGCGCGGCGAAGTGTGAGGTCTACGGACCAGGGGTTAATAGAACGAAAGGAACAAATGGTGTCGGAACGAGTAATGGCGGAGCAAGTAGTGTCGGAGCAAGTTATGCCAATGTAGTTTGTTATAAATGTGGAAAACCGGGCCACATTATTAGAAATTGCCCGAACCAGGAGAACACGAATGGACAAGGCCGCGGAAGAGTTTTCAATATTAATGCGGCAGAGGCACAGGAAGACCCGGAGCTTGTTATGGGTACGTTTCTTATTGACAATAAATCTGCTT
The DNA here is from genome assembly GCF_046630445.1 of Rutidosis leptorrhynchoides. NCBI lineage: Eukaryota > Viridiplantae > Streptophyta > Magnoliopsida > Asterales > Asteraceae > Rutidosis > Rutidosis leptorrhynchoides. The sequence goes on from NC_092333.1 coordinate 177,242,703, forward strand.
ACGTTTTATTTGATTCGGGTGCGGATAGAAGCTATATGAGTAGAGATTTTTGTGCTAAATTAAGTTGTCCATTGACGCCTTTGGATAGTAAATTTTTACTCGAATTAGCAAATGGTAAATTAATTTCAGCAGATAATATATGTCGGAATCGAGAAATTAAACTGGTTAGCGAAACATTTAAGATTGATTTGATACCAGTAGAGTTAGGGAGTTTTGATGTGATAATCGGTATGAACTGGTTGAAAGAAGTGAAAGCAGAGATCATTTGTTACAAAAATGCAATTCGCATTATATGAGAAAAAGGAAAACCCTTAATGGTGTACGGAGAAAAGGGCAACACGAAGCTACATCTTATTAGTAATTTGAAGGCACAAAAACTAATAAGAAAAGGTTGCTATGCTGTTCTAGCACACGTCGAGAAAGTACAAACTGAAGAAAAGAGCATCAATGATGTTCCCATTGCAAAAGAATTTCCCGATGTATTTCCGAAAGAATTACCGGGATTACCCCCACATCGATCCGTTGAATTTCAAATAGATCTTGTACCAGGAGCTGCACCAATAGCTAAGCTCCTTACAGACTCGCACCCAGTGAGATGAAAGAACTGCATAGCCAATTACAAGAACTTTTAGAGCGTGGTTTCATTTGACCAAGCACATCACCGTGGGGAGCTCCTGTTTTGTTTGTCAAGAAGAAAGATGGTACATTCAGGTTGTGTATCGACTACCGAGAGTTGAACAAACTTACCATCAAGAACCGCTACCCACTACCGAGAATCGACGACTTATTTGATCAACTACAAGGCTCGTCTGTTTATTTAAAGATTGACTTACGTTCCGGGTATCATCAAATGCGGGTGAAAGAAGATGATATTCCAAAGACTGCTTTCAGAACACGTTACGGTCATTACGAGTTTATGGTCATGCCGTTTGGTTTAACTAATGCACCAGCTGTGTTCATGGACCTTATGAACCGAGTGTGTGGACCATACCTTGACAAGTTTGTCATTGTTTTCATTGATGACATACTTATTTACTCAAAGAATGACCAAGAACACGGTGAACATTTGAGAAAGGTGTTAGAAGTATTGAGGAAGGAAGAATTGTACGCTAAGTTTTCGAAGTGTGCATTTTGGTTGGAAGAAGTTCAATTCCTCGGTCACATAGTGAACAAAGAAGGTATTAAGGTGGATCCGGCAAAGATAGAAACTGTTGAAAAGTGGGAAACCCCGAAAACTCCGAAACACATACGCCAGTTTCTAGGACTAGCTGGTTACTACAGAAGGTTCATCCAAGACTTTTCCAGAATAGCAAAACCCTTGACTGCATTAACGCATAAAGGGAAGAAATTTGAATGGAATGATGAACAAGAGAAAGCGTTTCAGTTATTGAAGAAAAAGCTAACTACGACACCTATATTGTCATTGCCTGAAGGGAATGATGATTTTGTGATTTATTGTGATGCATCAAAGCAAGGTCTCGGTTGTGTATTAATGCAACGAACGAAGGTGATTGCTTATGCGTCTAGACAATTGAAGATTCACGAACAAAATTATACGACGCATGATTTGGAATTAGGCGCGGTTGTTTTTTGCATTAAAGACTTGGAGGCACTACTTATATGGGGTCAAAAGTATTATATATACCGACCACAAAAGTCTTCAACACATATTTAATCAGAAACAACTGAATATGAGGCAGCGTAGGTGGATTGAATTATTGAATGATTACGAATTTGAGATTCGTTACTGATGATGTGTAGCGTGGTGTACGAAATAGTTATATATTTTTAATGCGGAATGCTACAAATTATGACAAGTTTTACACAAGTTTTATTAATTTATCGAGGGGATATACTTAAACCTTGCTACAACACAATAGGCAGTGTACCTAGTCGCGGAGTAGTATAGTTTTTAGTAAGTCCGGTTCGTTCCACAGGGAGACGGGCTTATGAAACACTTATTTTTATATAACAATATATAAATATAAATATAAAAAGGGGGGTTTTACCGTTTAATGACCGGTTTGTCAATTTTATATTTTAAAGTCACAATTAAAAGCTAATGCAAAATATTAAAAATAACTAAAAACTTAATTTAAAGAGTAAAGTAAATGACGATAATTAAAATGACAGAAATTAAAGTGCGAAAATTAAAAGTGCAATTAAATATGAAATAAAAGAGATTATGTATGAAATAAAAGAATTATGCTTATTTAAACTTCCGTAATCATGATGTTTGACGTGTTGATTTTAGTTTTATGCCCATGGGTTAATTGTCCTTTGTCCTGGATTATTTAATATGTCCGTCTGGTTTTTGTCCATAACAGTCCATCAGTCATAAATATAAAATGCGAGTGTCCTCATCAAATTATTATTATACCCGAAGTTAAATATTCCAACTAATTGGGGATTCGAATTGTAACAAGGTTTTAATACTTTGTTTAATGAATACACCAGGTTATCGACTGCGTGTAAACCAAGGTTTTACTACTTTGTTAACAATTACACCAATTACCCTTGAATGTAATTTCACCCCTGTTTTAATTATTCTAGTGGCTATTAATCCATTCCCGTGTCCGGTTAAATGAACGATTATTCGTACATATAAATACCCCGCCCATCGTGTCCGATCGAGTGTATATGGTAATTTATAGGGACGCCCAATTGTAAATCTTTATATTAACATTAACAAACTATCATTTAGTTAAACAAATATAAAGCCCATTAATAACCCATAGTCTAATTTCCACAAGTGTCGTTCTTTTGTCCAAACCCCAATTATGGTACAAAGCCCAATTACCCAATTTTAGTAATTAGCCCAACATCATGATTACTTTGGCTCAAATAAGCATAATAATAACTTAAGTACGAGACATTAATGTAAAAAGGTTGAACATAACTTACAATGATTAAAAATAGCGTAGCGTTACACGGACAGAATTTCGACTTACACCCTTACAACATTCGCTAACATACCCTTATTATTAGAATTAAAATTAAAATTAAAATATAAATTATATATATATATATATAAGTTTTACGTATAAAGAGGAAGAAAAAAGATGATTAAAACTCGGCAGAAAACTGGCTTTATATAGGACCTGACCAGCAATTTCACTCCATGCGACTCGCATGGATTTGTGCTTCTGGCCATGCGAGTCGCATGGCCACCCTGGATCCAGCCAAATTGCTTTGTTTTCTTCTAGCCGACGTAATATAATAATAATATATAATATAATATATAATTATATATAATTATATATATATTATATTATATTCTTGTGCATAGTAGACTAGATATTTTTGGTCCGTTGCGTCGGGCGTTTCTTCTTGGCTCAGGTCCCGGTTCCGGATTTTCGGACGTCTTCGCGTATTATTTTATATCGTGTACTTTGCGTCTTGTAACTTGTACTCTTGTCATTTTGAGACGTTCCTCATCAATATTTTGAACCTTTTTAGTTGTATCTTGTACTTTTTAGCTCTTTGGACCTTTTTGTCTTCAATTTGTCGAATCTGCCTTTTGTCTTCACTTTTTAATATTTAAACGAATATTGCTTGTAAATCGAACAATACCAACTAAAATCTTGTCTTTCTTGGGGAATAATGCTATGAAATATATGTTCGTTTTTAGCATTATCAAATATTCCCACACTTGAGCGTTGCTTGTCCTCAAGCAATATTGTCTTGAAATACTAGAATCACTTCTTTATTCTTCATACTTTGTACATCAGTGATTTCTATACGGCGGTATAAACAATGGTAATAACGATATGGTTTACAGTCCCACATGACTATAAAAATTTAGATCCATTAAGGAAATTGGATCTTTATGAAAACATTTGATCTTTTGAAATCTAGTTTTTACCCTAGATAAGTTTTCCGGAATAACCCTTTACCGGTGTTTGCAAAATATTTTTGTGGGTTTGGTGGGTTTCAGATTTGAAAATTTTAGCTCAAAACTTGCGGTTTTGTGTCACCCACTTGCTAACCTTGTATTTGGAAAGCAACACGTCCAGTTTACTTGTCCCGTATATTACCTTTCGGTAAACTACCGTCCGGTTGTAAAGGAAAGCGTTGAACAAGCAACTGTTAAGGCAATGTCCCGTGACATGCTTTTGATTATGGTCTATAACGTGTCGGATGCAATTACTATCCTTGGTAGGAGCAATAGTAAAGCTCACCCTTATAATTTGTCGGTTTGGCACAAAGTCCTGTCTTTGACCATGTTATGCAACCACCGTTCTTACGATTGACACCCGATTTAGTTCAGGTGACCTAATGAATTCCAGGTGAATTCCTAGAATTTTACGTTCAATGGTAATGAACGTATTGAAAATGGGTTTTCAGAAAACAAATCGGTTTGTATTTTTGATCAAAATATTTTCTCGTTCAAGCTCGAGTTTAGATATCATTGAATTCCATGAGTTTGAATTCTCAATCTTTAAGGTCAATCTCAAGGATTGAGTAATATCAGGCTTAAAAGCTGATTTTTAATCTTTAAGGAGATTATCCTTTCTGGGGATCTGATTCATTAGTCTTATCCAGCTAATTTGCACGGTGCCTCCCCATTGTACGAGATAAATCCTTCTCATGGTTAGGATAAATCTGACCACTTGGCGACCCTGTTTAATGCTGAGGTCCGTGGATTTCCTGCTGATTTTAGTGATGACTTTTCTAGATTTTTCGTCAACCTACAGCTGGTCTGGACGACAACTTCATGACCTAAATCAAGAAGCGCGTTTCTTTTTCCGGAAGACTTTACTTCCTTTTAATGATGGAATTGATTCATCGTGTAGATCCATCTTTTCTTTTCTTTCATCGGGTAAAACAGTTTAGTTTAGTTCAAAGCAAAAGTATTTTCAGTTATTTGTTACAGATATATGTGACATATGTTTAAAATAACTTGGTAAATTTTCCCACACTTGGCTTTTTATTTTTCTTTTTATCGTCCTCTATTCCATTTTAAATGAATTTTAACATTTTAGTTTGTTTCTCAATTTATGTCCTTTCCGAGGTAACAATAATTTCGGTGTTAAAACCTAGTTTTATCGTTCATAAATATGTATAAACATGATTTGAATTCATTTAATTGAAAAATTTTACTAAAATTTTACTAGAATTGGGTAGTTAGTATATAAGACTAGGGCTGTTCTTTATTATCAGAGAGCACTAGATTCTAATACAACTACTGCTTTACTAGTATTTTTAATGGTAACCAAGTGTATAAAGTAAAAAAAATTTTAAAATCCGAAAGAATTTAACCCCTTCCCACACTTAAGATCTTGCAATGCCCTCATTTGCAAGAAATCTGTAACAATTTAAATTATTGAGGGTGATTTGTGTGAAAATGATTAAATTTTTACCAAAGTTTCCAAATATATTGGCGTTTGTTTGCTGAATGATAAATGGTGCACATCATTTGTTCATTCCGTCTTGTTGTTATTTCACATATATTTTGCATCATTGTCGTCAAAATTACTTGCTTTTGCTGAACTTAATGCCAGTCTTTGAAAACGCGTTGTTTTACCCTGTTTTGTGCATAAAAGAGAATACATACAATACAAATATAATCATACATGCAATTTGAAATGGAACTTTGGCATCCCACTTTCAAACTATAAGAAAAATATTAGTACACAATAATAATAAGAATATCAAACATTACATAAACGTAATAAAATGTTAAGTGTTTAAAATAAAAATAAAAATTACCAACTTATCTCTACTGATCAGGAGGTGGGTTAGGAGGAAAATTAGGATATGGATCCCAATTCATGTTCGCGTCCGGGTTCCATGGCTGATTATAGGTGAACTGGTATGCTGCGTCATAATCATATGAATCATAGGGTGGTCTCATTTCTGGCTGATGTGCGGGATAGTATGCGGGTCGGGTCGGATAATACATCTCGCCAGGCTGCAACTGGCTTATAATTTGGCGCTGATGATAATCCCATCGGCCATGCTCTCGTTGCCGGGAATGCTCGTAGTCATTCCGACGTTGCCATGCCTCGTACTGCATATGCCTATCATAGTTCGTCATGTATTCATCCTCCATACGAACGCCTAAATCAAGAGCAGTCTCCCGAACAACTCCTATAATGTTGTTCGCCTCTTCCATTTCATCATCCGAACCTCTTTCTACCTGTCGCTGAGGTCCCTCGTATCGATATACCCGACCACGTCTCATCAATAATACCCTTGCACCGTGATAAAGGTTTGAACTTATAGTTTCACCTCCGTCCTCTATTTCGTTCATTGGACCCCCTTGGTGCTTATCTACACCTAAATACTCTCCAATGAGAGTAATGAAAATACCACCACCTATAATACTCCCCGATTTCATCCCCGAAACTACATTAGCGAGATAATAACCAACACAATAGGGAATGTTAACGAAACTCCTCGGGTCTCTAATACACTTGAGGTAGAACAAATCGTTTACGGTCAATTTCTCCTTATTTCTTCCCCTTTGTGTAATTGTGTTTGCTAAGAATCTATGAATCACCCGGAGTTCAGCTCTGTCTATATCTAAGTATGTATGATTTCCACTGGCGTGAAATTCATTAAAGTGGGACATACGCCTCCAGACAGCGTTAATATCAAATTCCCTATCTACCCTTTCTCCTTGGGTAATCAGGCTATTACAGTCGGGGCTCAAAAGTTCAGCAGGGGTGTAAATCTGTAAGGCCCTAGCTAAATCTATCATGGACATTCTGTACATGCGTCCACCTAACAGAAATCTAATAAAGCTTCTATCATCTATCCTCCTAACATCACTGTTTAACTTAATAGTACTAAGTAATTCTATACACCATTCCCTATATATGGTTCTACGAATGGAAAATAGGCGCATCCAATCGTTAAACTGAGAATTACCATACCTTTGCACCAATAATTCCCGAATCGGTTCGGCAAGGTCAACTGTTTCCAAAGGTACCCAGTCAATTGCCCTTGGCATTTCAACAACCTTAAAGTAGAGAATGTGCATGTTCTTTTGATAATCTGGATACTCTATCCAACATCGATCAAATCTCAGATTTGGGTGTAACTGATCTTCATTAATGTCTAAGCTCAGAATCCTTTGATGTGGAGCGAATTGACGAAACTGATTCATGAATAATTGATCTTGATCGTGATATGGAATATGTTGCTCCTCCTGTTCTTCTTCTTCTTGTTGCATATGTTGTTCTTGTTCATGAAACATTTCCGGTTCGGGCTCTGGTTGCCTGGACGATGATGCTCCTGAACCTCCAGTATCGGCTCTCTGTAAAACACATTAAACACAAAAATTGTGCATCCAAATATGCATTAGTGTTAGCAAAATAATAACTTGAAACAATTATGATGACATGTTCAATTCATAACACATTTTATACACATTTTCTTAACAATAACAATTCTACATTTTTACATACGAAAATGTATACAATGTTTTATCACATTTAAACTCTTAAACATGTCAACAATAATCATTATAGCAATTAAACACTTGTTACATGGCATTCAAATCAAACTAGTGCTCATTTTCATATTTTTGTCAAGTCTACACTTTGTCAAATAAGCATATACGAAAAATGTACATCAAGTTCATAAGCATTTATCTTAAATAACATGCCAAAATAATCACTACTAGCAATGAAACAAGTTTCAAATGGCCTTTATATCAAATTATCCAAGTTCATGAATTTTTAGACTTAAAAAGTCCACTTTAATTCTCAAAAACATGTTTAGGCTCAAAGTTTGGATCAATTAACTACCTAAACATGTTACACTACTTAATTTAGCAACAATTCATGACAAAAATCGGCCATAACCTGTTTATATCAAAAAGCCCCAAATTGCTCAAGAACACAAACCCTAGATTCTTAAAAATTTGAAGTTTTTAGCTTCAATTCATGCTAAATAGCTTCTATCTAGGATATACATGCATAATATAACAACAATTTAGCTCTAATTACACCTAAATTTAACAAAATCAAAATATAAAATTTCTAGCTCAAGAACACAAAAATTCGAATTTAAAGAGATTAGGGGTGAAATCTTTACCTTTCTCCTGAAGGGGTTGAGACTACTGAATCTAGGCATGATTATTGTGAAGTTTTGCAAGAAATTTGGTGAAAAATGATGAATTTTTGAGAGGGTTTTGAAGTAAGTTCGTGTTTGTGTATGTGTGTTATTGTGAGAAACAGAGCAGATTTGCTGGATAAATGATCCTGACCAGTTTTCTTTAGCCATGCGAGTCGCATGATTTAGAGCCTACCCCCATGCGAGTCGCATGGGGGTATTTTCCAGGTAATTTTTTTTTTTTTTTTTTTTTTTTTTTATAAAAAACTTATACTTTTAAAACATAAAATTTAATAAAATTTTAAAAATTTTGTTTCTTTTTAAGACGAGGTCGTTTCGGGACTATGCCCTAGTCCGTCCCTCGACAAAATTTTAAAATTTGTCTTTTTGTAGCGATTGTTTTAAAAGCTAAGATTTTTGGGTTTTTTAATGTTTTTGGCATACCTTAAATCAATAAGATTAAAAATAATGATAATAAAAGTTCTCGTCCCTCCCTCGGGTAAAGCAATTTCGGTTCAAAGACCTAGTCTTCAACTTACGACGAATTTTAAAAATCATATTCTTAACTTAATGAGATAAAGTAAATTTTTGTTTTTAAATTCACACAACTTAAATATAAAATTCAAAATTAATAAAAAAAATCACACCAAACTTAAAATTTGAAATGCATAAAATTAAAAATTCATATTTTAAAAATTAAAAATTCACACCAAACTTAATTTAAAAATTCATATTATAAATTCACACCAAACTTATATTAATTTTTCAAATATTTACAATTTTAAAAATATTGTTTTTATAAAGTTTACAATATTAATTTAAGATTTATATTAATTTTAAAAACATGGTAAAAATAAAATTAAAAAAAAATCTTTTTGGCTTTTTATCCCACTTTAATCAATCAAATATTATCAAAAATATGCGCCCCTCTTTTCGGTAAAGTAATTTCGGTTCCAAGACCTAATTTAACTCATGACGAATTTTTGAAATATTTTGGGTTGATTGATTAAAGATATTTATACCTTAAGAATAAACGTTAAATTTCGCAGTGATGTAATAAATTTCTGAATGATATCAATAATTTCGGTCGCCAAACCTAATTTTATTCAATACCAATTTAATACTTTTTAGCGAACAAATTAGCGTTTATTATCAAAAGGTTAAAAATAAAAATAAAAATAAAAACTATACAGACATACCTGTGGAATAGATTTCTTAGTTATATGATCTATTATATTCATAAGATAGTCGGTTTAATTGGTTTTCCATGGCTGCATAGGCGTAACCTCGAGCATTCATTGTCTTTTCTTCTAAACATATGAACGGTCCGTCTCTGCATAAAGTAACAAATTCGGTATTTGAATAGGTTTGATTATTTGAACATTTACCTCCATGTGACCATTTTCCGCATTTGTGACATCGTTCTAGGTGTCGTGCTCTTCTTTTCGCTGCGGATTTTGATTTTCCTTTACCAAATTGTAACTTATTATCTTCGCATCTGGATCCTTTTCTAACTCCGTCCATTCTTTCTCTGATTACTGATACTAATTCGCTCGGTAGTATGTCATTATTACGTTTAGTGATCAAAGCGTGTAGCATTAGACCATGGTTTAGTTCACAGGCAGTCTTCATTTCGTAAAAACCTAAAAAAAATAAAAATTCAGAATGGGGGGAGAAGACTAGTTCTTTAGGGTCTGCTAGGGAAAGACCATACGTGTTCCATTTTCGAGAACTACATGAAAACAGACAATCTAACTCTAACAGAAATACATATTATCCTTTAAAGACTTGATTCTCCCCACACTTAGTTAGCTGTGGTGTCGAAATTGTGATTAACTTCGTTGTCGACTTCCATCGGACCATGTATGTAATGTTTAACTCTGTGACCATTAACTTTAAATTCAATCCCATTTGAATTTATTAATTCTATCGTTCCGTATGGGAAAACTCTTTTGACTATGAATGGTCCAGACCATCTTGATTTCAATTTTCCAGGAAATAGCTTGAATCGTGAATTGAAAAGAAGAACTCTGTCTCCTTCTTTGAATTCTTTTGAACTTCTGATTCTTTTATCATGCCATTTCTTCGTTCTTTCTTTATAGATTAACGAATTTTCGTATGCTTCATGTCTTAATTCTTCTAATTCGTTTAGTTGACTTAATCGTAGACGTCCGGCTTCATGTAAATCAAGATTACATGTTTTCAAAGCCCAAAATGCTTTGTGTTCAATTTCTACTGGAAGATGACATGCTTTTCCATAAACAAGTCTAAAAGGTGTGGTTCCAATTGGAGTTTTGTAGGCTGTTCTAAAAGCCCAGAGTGCATCCTCCAATTTAATGGACCATTCCTTTGGATTTGATCCTACGGTTTTCTCTAGAATACGTTTTAAAGCTCGGTTGGTATTTTCAACTTGTCCACTTGTTTGTGGATGATATGCGGTGGAGATTTTATGAGTTACTCCATATCTTTTAAGAATTTTCTCAAGTTGATTATTACAGAAATGAGTACCCCGATCACTTATTAAAGCTTTCGGTGTTCCAAACCTTGCAAAAAGACGTTTTAAAAAGTTGACTACAACTCGTGCATCGTTAGTTGGGAGAGCTTGTGCTTCCGCCCATTTAGATACATAATCAATGGCTACGAGTATATATAGATTATTATGAGATTTTGGAAATGGACCCATAAAGTCAATACCCTAAATGTCAAATACTTCACATACTTGGATGACATTTTGTGGCATTTCATCACGTTGACTTATTTTTCCGGCCCTTTGACATGCATCACAGGATTTGCAAAGAAGGTGTGCGTCTTTGTAAATTGTAGGCCAATAGAATCCAGCTTCATAAACTTTTCTTGCTGTTAGTTGAGGCCCATAATGCCCTCCTGTTGGTCCTGTGTGACAATGGTTTAAAATTTTACTAGCTTCATCTCCAAATACACATCGGCGTATTATTCCATCGGGACAACTTTTAAACAGATGTGGATCTTCCCAGAAATAGTGTTTTATATCACTGAAGAATTTCTTTCGTCTTTGGTACGATAATCCTTTTTCAAGGAATCCACAAACTAAGTAGTTTGCATAGTCTGCAAACCATGGGATTTCTTTATAATCTATCTTCAATAGATATTCATCAGGAAAGTTGTCTTGTATGGCCGATTCATTTAGAACTTCTAATTCGGGATTTTCAAGACGAGAAAGATGATCAGCGGCGAGATTTTCTGCTCCTCTTTTATCTCGGATTTCAATATCAAACTCTTGTAAGAGTAAGATCCAACGGATTAATCTTGGTTTAGCATCTTGTTTTGAAAATAGGTATCTAAGAGCAGAATGGTCGGTATAGACCACCGTTTTTGCTAGAACTAGATATGATCGAAATTTGTCAAATGCAAAGACAATAGCAAGGAGTTCTTTTTCAGTAGTTGTATAGTTCGTTTGTGCTTCTTGTAATGTCTTACTAGCATAATATATAGGTTGAAATTGTTTTTCAATCCTTTGTCCTAAAACGGCTCCCATTGCAAAATCACTTGCATCGCACATTAGTTCAAATGGTAGATTCCAATTTGGTGTTATCATGATCGGTGCATTAGTGAGTTTTTCTTTAAGAATATTAAAAGATTTGATACATTCATCTGAAAAGATGAATGGAGCATCCTTTTCTAGGAGTTTATTCATAGGAGTGGCAATTTTAGAAAAATCTTTTATGAAACGTCGGTAAAAACCGGCATGCCCTAGAAAACTCCTAACTCCTCTAACATTGGTGGGATGTGGAAGTTTAGCAATTACATCTACTTTAGCTCTATCCACTTCAATTCCTTCTTTTGAAATTTTATGTCCAAGAACGATGCCTTCTTTAACCATGAAATGGCATTTTTCCCAATTAAGTACTAGATTTGATTTTTCGCATCTAATTAGCATTCGTTCCAGATTAACTAGACATGATTTAAATGTATCACCGAAGACTGAAAAGTCATCCATGAATACTTCCATGCATTCTTCTATCATGTCGTGAAAAATCGCCATCATACACCTTTGAAAGGTTGCAGGGGCGTTGCAAAGTCCAAATGGCATGCGTTTGTAAGCAAAAGTACCATAAGGGCACGTGAATGTGGTTTTCTCTTGATCTTCGGGTGCTATTGGAATTTGAAAATATCCGGAAAATCCATCTAGAAAACAATAGTAACTATTTCCGGCTAATCTTTCCAACATTTGATCTATGAAAGGTAAGGGAAAGTGATCTTTTCTGGTGGCGTCATTTAATTTTCTATAATCAATACATACACGCCATCCTGTTACAGTCCTAGTAGGAATAAGCTCATTTTTCTCATTTGTAATGACAGTCATGCCACCCTTCTTAGGCACGCATTGAACTGGGCTTACCCATGGACTATCAGAAATTGGATATATCAAACCTGCATCTAGCAGTTTAATAATCTCTTTCTTAACTACATCTTGCATATTAGGATTTAGTCTTCGTTGGCGTTGCACATACGTTTTATGACCTTCTTCCATAAGGATTTTATGTGTGCAATACGAAGGACTTATTCCTTTAATATCATGAATCTTCCATGCAATGGCTGGTTTATGAGCTTTCAACACAGAAATGAGTTGTGATTTCTCATTTTCAGTAAGAGAAGACGATATTATTACAGGTAATTCAGATTCACCATGTAAATAAGCGTATTCCAAATGGTTTGGAAGTGGCTTTAACTCTAATTTCGGAGGTTCTTCTATCGATGATTTATATCGATATCTGTCTTCTTCTTTTAGCATTTGAATTTCTTCTGTTGTTGGTTCATATCCATTAGCTATAAGTGTAGCTAACATTTCAGCTTCATCAATTGGTTCATTACCTTCTCCTAAAGAACATTCTCTCGTTCCTTGTAATTCTGGAAATTCTTCTAATAATTCTGCATGTGCATCTATAGTTTGAATATAATAACATGTATCATCTGCAGATTGTGGTTGTTGCATTGCTCTATCAACTGAAAAGGTAACACTCTCATCCTCTATACTTAGGGTCAGTTTCTTACCGAACACGTCTATCATTGCTTTAGCCGTGTTTAAGAATGGTCTTCCTAATATGAGAGGAACTTGAGAATCTTCTTCCATGTCCAAAACAACAAAATCTACTGGAAATACTAAAGTACCAACTTTAACTAGCATATTCTCCATTATCCCTCTAGGATATTTTATTGATCTATCGGCTAGTTGTATGCTTATTCTTGTTGGTTTTAATTCTCCAAGGTCTAGTTTAGCGTATAGTGAATACGGCATTAGATTTATACTAGCACCTAAGTCTGCCAATGCTTCTATTGAACTAAGACTACCCAGAAAACATGGAATTGTGAAACTTCCTGGATCAGATAGTTTTTCTGGTATCTTATTCAACAGTACTGCTGAACAATTAGCATTCATAGTAACAGCCGAGAGTTCTTCCATTTTCTTTCTATTCGTGATTAGATCTTTCAAGAATTTAGCATACCTTGGCATTCCTGAAATCACATCAATGAAAGGAAGATTTACATTTATCTGTTTAAACATATCCAAGAATTTGGATTGCTCGGCTTCAAGTTTCTCTTTCTTCATTTTACTCGGATAAGGAAGTGGTGGTTGGTACGGTTTAACATAAGGTTTATCCTTAACTGTGTTATCTTCATTAACCTTTTCAACTACCGGTTCTTTTTCCTTATCTTGATCAGGTTGTGGTTCTTGTGGAGTAGGAATAGTTTCATCAGAAGTTACAGGTATTTCAGGTGATTTAAGTGTTGTACCACTTCTTGTGGTAATAGCTTTAGCTGTTTCATTTCGGGGGTTAGCGTTTGTATCACTAGGTAGACTTCCCGGTTTCCTTTCACCTATTAACCTTGCTAGGTTACTTACTTCTTGTTCCAGATTTTGAATAGAAGCTTGTTGATTTCTAAATGCTTGAGCATTTTGTTCATTGGTTTGTTTTTGAGATGTGAAAAACTGCGTTTGAGTTTCAACTAGCTTTGTCATCATATCTTCTAAATTCGGCTTTTTATCATCGGTTTGTTGTGGTGGTTTGTTTTGAAAATTTGGTCTTTGCTGATTGTAAGTATTATTGGATACTTGTTGATTGCTAGGACCTTGTTGGTTGTTGTATGGAATATTTCGGTTATAATTCTGGTTTTGATTGTAAATCGGTCTTGGCGGTTGATAATTATTCTGATAATTATTTCCAGGCCTTTGGTTTATGTATGAAATATTCTCTCTTTGTTCCATTGTTAATTCAATACTTAGACAATCTTTTGTCAAATGTGGTCCTCCACACTGCTCACAACTAATTCGTATTGAGTGAATATCCTTAGTCATCTTTTCCATTCTTCTCTCGAAAGCATCTATCTTTGCGGAAATGGAATCTAAGTCATGGCTAGAATCGGCTCTAGCTGCTTTAGATGATCTAATGATATCTTTTTCTTGGTGCCACTCATGTGAGTGGGAAGCAGTGTTATCAATAATTTTGTAAGCATCAGTTTCGGTTTTTTTCATAATAGATCCACCAGCTGCTATATCTATGTCTTTTCTTGTAGTGATGTCGCATCCTCGGTAGAATATTTGTACTACTTGACAGGTGTCTAAACCATGTTGCGGACATCCTCTTAATAACTTTCCATATCTTGTCCACGCCTCATATAGAGTTTCATTTGGCTTTTGTGTGAACGTAACAATTTCTGCTTGAAGTCTTACGGCTTTAGATGCAGGAAAGAATTGTTTAAGAAATTTGTCAACTAAAACATCCCATGTATCGATCGCCCCTTCAGGTAACGATTCCAACCAATCTTTGGCTTCTCCCTTTAAAGTCCAGGGAAATAACATGAGATATATCTGTTCATCCTCCACTTCTCGTATTTTAAATAGTGTGCAGATCCTATTAAAGGTACGTAGATGTTCATTTGGATCTTCCTTCGGCGCACCACTAAATTGGCATTGATTAGTCACCATGTGTAAAATTTGTCCTTTGATTTCATAATCTGGCGCATTAATGTCTGGATGAGTAATTGCGTGACCTTGGCCAGTGCGTTTAGCTCTCATTCGGTCTTCCATACTTAAAGGTTCCAGATTCTCCATAATTGAATTTGTTGACTCGGTATCTATAGATGATTCTGATTTAATAGTTCGTTCCTCAACAATCTCTGTTTGAATGATTGGTGGTTCCGGAGGAAAGTTTAATGGTTCAGGATCTACGAACCGTTCCTGAATATTTTCTGGATTCTCAATTGTGAGGTCAGGTTCAAAAAATGGATTATCGGAAATTTGAACTGAAGTACTTGGTCGACTGGATGACGATTCTAAAGAAAAATCAACGGCGGTTATATTTGTTAAACGATGTCTTGATCTAGTTACAGGTGGTGAACGTACAAAAGGTGATGAACGTCTTGCTCGGTGCATTCACTGAATATCCTATTAGTTTTAAAAAGGAAAGAAAAATTATAATAAGTTATCCAATCGATAGACTTTTCTGATTTTGCCCACGTTTCGAATAGCCAAAAGATGCAGCAGAGGGGCAGGATTCGTTTGGTCTCAATATAATTGAGGACTGTTTGGCTCCAATAACCCGGTCCACGTACAAATCCAACTATTACTACGAACCAGAAAATTTTGATGTCTATCAATTTAACTACTCAAAATAAATTTTCGTAATTTTAAGAAATTTAGATAAGAAGTAGAAAAAATTCTAAGTCCTAAAACTAGAATAGCGAGAAATAAGAGAGAAAAAGAGTTCGTCGCAAAAGGTCGAAAAAGAAAAAAAAAAAAAATGGTTGAAAAATAAAAGGTGACGGAAAAATAAAAGAAACTTATAAAAACTTAAAAATACTTAACTAACCTAACCTTATTACTACAACTAACTTAAAATTATAATCGCAAATTGAAATTATTAATTGGAATGATAATTGATACATAGTAAAAGGTCTAAAAATATTAAAGCTTACAGGAAAAACTAAATCCCAAATGGAAATAACTTAAAAAGAAACTAAAACTTAAAAAGGCGTCGCAAAATTCTAAAGCACCTAAATCTTAGTCTAAAGAAAAAGCACTTAAGGAATTCTACGGCAAAGCCTAAAAATCTAGGAGTAAAAATAACTATAGCAAAAACTAAGTTTAAAATTAATTATGAGCTAAAAAAATACAAATATTACGCTACAATGATTAAAAAGGGACAAAATATTAAAAGAAATAAAAAGTGATAAAAAAAAATTCAATTTTTATTAAAATATTATTTTTATATTAATTATATTAAAGTATTAAATTTTAAATATAATAAAACTAATTAAAAGTAGTTAAAATTAATTAAACTAAAAACTTAATTAATAATAATAAAATCAAATTAGGGTTTAATTAATAATAATAAATTAATATCCGTAATAAATGCGTTTTTAGGGTTTGTTTGTGGCCCTGTCAGACCCCTCATGCGAGTCGCATGATTTAAGAGGGTGGGTCATGCGAGTCGCATGGATACCCTGAACTGGTTCAATTGGACTGGTTCAAATGACAGGTCACGTAATATTTAATATTTTATTTTCTTTTTTTTTTTCTGTTTTAAATTTAAATAAAATATATATATATAATTAAAATAAAAACTTAAAAATAAACTTAAAATACTTTATAATTTTGTAAAAATAAAAGAAAAACTTAAAAATATACTTAAAATATTTTTTTTTTCGATTTTAAAAGCTCTTTTTTTTTATATATTTTTTAATTTTTAAAAATATAAATTTTACCAAAACTAATTATAACTTAAAAATTAAAAATATGGCGTTTCGCTTCGGCGAATTTAAGATAATTCCCCGGCAGCGGCGCCAAAAATACTTGATGTTGTGTAGCGTGGTGTACGAAATAGTTATATATTTTTAATGCGGAATGCTACAAATTATGACAAGTTTTACACAAGTTTTATTAATTTATCGAGGGGATATACTTAAACCTTGCTACAACACAATAGGCAGTGTACCTAGTCGCGGAGTAGTATAGTTTTTAGTAAGTCCGGTTCGTTCCACAGGGAGACGGGCTTATGAAACACTTATTTTTATATAACAATATATAAATATAAATATAAAAAGGGGGGTTTTACCGTTTAATGACCGGTTTGTCGATTTTATATTTTAAAGTCACAATTAAAAGCTAATGCAAAATATTAAAAATAACTAAAAACTTAATTTAAAGAGTAAAGTAAATGACGATAATTAAAATGACAGAAATTAAAGTGCGAAAATTAAAAGTGCAATTAAATATGAAATAAAAGAGATTATGTATGAAATAAAAGAATTATGCTTATTTAAACTTCCGTAATCATGATGTTTGACGTGTTGATTTTAGTTTTATGCCCATGGGTTAATTGTCCTTTGTCCTGGATTATTTAATATGTCCGTCTGGTTTTTGTCCATAACAGTCCATCAGTCATAAATATAAAATGCGAGTGTCCTCATCAAATTATTATTATACCCGAAGTTAAATATTCCAACTAATTGGGGATTCGAATTGTAACAAGGTTTTAATACTTTGTTTAATGAATACACCAGGTTATCGACTGCGTGTAAACCAAGGTTTTACTACTTTGTTAACAATTACACCAATTACCCTTGAATGTAATTTCACCCCTGTTTTAATTATTCTAGTGGCTATTAATCCATTCCCGTGTCCGGTTAAATGAACGATTATTCGTACATATAAATACCCCGCCCATCGTGTCCGATCGAGTGTATATGGTAATTTATAGGGACGCCCAATTGTAAATCTTTATATTAACATTAACAAACTATCATTTAGTTAAACAAATATAAAGCCCATTAATAACCCATAGTCTAATTTCCACAAGTGTCGTTCTTTTGTCCAAACCCCAATTATGGTACAAAGCCCAATTACCCAATTTTAGTAATTAGCCCAACATCATGATTACTTTGGCTCAAATAAGCATAATAATAACTTAAGTACGAGACATTAATGTAAAAAGGTTGAACATAACTTACAATGATTAAAAATAGCGTAGCGTTACACGGACAGAATTTCGACTTACACCCTTACAACATTCGCTAACATACCCTTATTATTAGAATTAAAATTAAAATTATATATATATATATAAGTTTTACGTATAAAGAGGAAGAAAAAAGATGATTAAAACTCGGCAGAAAACTGGCTTTATATAGGACCTGACCAGCAATTTCACTCCATGCGACTCGCATGGATTTGTGCTTCTGGCCATGCGAGTCGCATGGCCACCCTGGATCCAGCCAAATTGCTTTGTTTTCTTCTTGCCGACGTAATATAATAATAATATATAATATAATATATAATTATATATAATTATATATATATTATATTATATTCTTGTGCATAGTAGACTAGATATTTTTGGTCCGTTGCGTTGGGCGTTTCTTCTTGGCTCAGGTCCCGGTTCCGGATTTTCGGACGTCTTCGCGTATTATTTTATATCGTGTACTTTGCGTCTTGTAACTTGTACTCTTGTCATTTTGAGACGTTCCTCATCAATATTTTGAACCTTTTTAGTTGTATCTTGTACTTTTTAGCTCTTTGGACCTTTTTGTCTTCAATTTGTCGAATCTGCCTTTTGTCTTCACTTTTTAATATTTAAACGAATATTGCTTGTAAATCGAACAATACCAACTAAAATCTTGTCTTTCTTGGGGAATAATGCTATGAAATATATGTTCGTTTTTAGCATTATCAGTTACCACCCGGGGAAGGCAAATGTGGTAGCCGATGCCTTGAGCAGGAAGGACAGAGAACCCATTCGAGTAAAATCTATGAATATAATGATTCATAATAACCTTACTACTCAAATAAAGGAGGCGCAACAAGGAGTTTTAAAAGAGGGAAATTTAAAGGATGAAATACCCAAAGGATCGGAGAAGCATCTTAATATTCGGGAAGACGGAACCCGGTATAGGGCTGAAAGGATTTGGGTACCAAAATTTGGAGATATGAGAGAAATGGTACTTAGAGAAGCTCATAAAACCAGATACTCAATACATCCTGGAACGGGGAAGATGTACAAGGATCTCAAGAAACATTTTTGGTGGCCGGGTATGAAAGCCGATGTTGCTAAATACGTAGGAGAATGTTTGACGTGTTCTAAGGTCAAAGCTGAGCATCAGAAACCATCAGGTCTACTTCAACAACCCGAAATCCAGGAATGGAAATGGGAAAACATTACCATGGATTTCATCACTAAATTGCCAAGGACTGCAAGTGGTTTTGATACTATTTGGGTAATAGTTGATCGTCTCACCAAATCAGCACACTTCCTGCCAATAAGAGAAGATGAGAAGATGGAGAAGTTAGCACGACTGTATTTGAAGGAAGTCATCTCCAGACATGGAATACCAATCTCTATTATATCTGATAGGGATGGTAGATTTATTTCAAGATTCTGGCAGACATTACATCAAGCATTAGGAACTCGTCTAGATATGAGTACTGCTATCATCCACAAACTGATGGGCAGAGCGAACGGACGATACAAACGCTTGAAGACATGCTACGATCATGTGTTATTAATTTCGGAAACAGTTGGGATCGACATCTACCGTTAGCAGAATTTTCCTATAACAACAGCTACCATTCAAGCATTGAGATGGCGCCGTTTGAAGCACTGTATGGTAGAAAGTGCAGGTCTCTGATTTGTTGGAGTGAAGTGGGGGATAGACAGATTACGGGTTCGGAGATTATACAAGAAACTACTGAGAAGGTCATCCAAATTCAACAACGGTTGAAAACCGCCCAAAGTCGACAAAAGAGCTACGCTGACATTAAAAGAAAAGATATAGAATTTGAAATTGGAGAGATGGTCATGCTTAAAGTTGCACCTTGGAAAGGCGTTGTTCGATTTGGTAAATGAGGGAAATTAAATCCAAGGTATATTGGACCATTCAAGATTATTGATCGTGTCGGACCAGTAGCTTACCGACTTGAGTTACCTCAACAACTCGCGGCGGTACATAACACTTTCCACGTCTCGAATTTGAAGAAATGTTTTGCTAAAGAAGATCTCACTATTCCGTTAGATGAAATCCAAATCAACGAAAAACTTCAATTCATCGAAGAACCCGTCGAAATAATGGATCGTGAGGTTAAAAGACTTAAGCAAAACAAGATACCAATTGTTAAGGTTCGATGGAATGCTCGTAGAGGACCCGAGTTCACCTGGGAGCGTGAAGATCAGATGAAGAAGAAATACCCGCATCTATTTCCAGAAGATTCGTCAACACCTTCAACAGCTTAAAATTTCGGGACGAAATTTATTTAACGGGTAGGTACTGTAGTGACCCGAACTTTTCCATGTTTATATATATTAATTGAGATTGATATTTACATGATTAAATGTTTCCAACATGTTAAGCAATCAAACTTGTTAAGACTTGATTAATTGAAATATGTTTCATATAGACAATTGACCACCCAAGTTGACCGGTGATT
Organism: Rutidosis leptorrhynchoides; assembly: GCF_046630445.1. NCBI lineage: Eukaryota > Viridiplantae > Streptophyta > Magnoliopsida > Asterales > Asteraceae > Rutidosis > Rutidosis leptorrhynchoides. The sequence goes on from NC_092333.1 coordinate 177,263,224, forward strand.
CACGAACGTTAAAACTTGTAAAAACTATATGATGACATATATATGGATATATATATAGTTAACATGATACTATGATAAGTAAACATATCATTAAGTATATTAACAATGAACTACATATGTAAAAACAAGACTACTAACTTAATGATTTTTAAACGAGACATATATGTAACGATTATCGTTGTAAAGACATTTAATGTATATATATCATATTAAGAGATATTCATACATGATAATATCATGATAATATAATAATTTAAAATCTCATTTGATATTATAAACATTGGGTTAACAACATTTAACAAGATCGTTAACCTAAAGGTTTCAAAACAACACTTACATGTAACGACTAACGATGACTTAACGACTCAGTTAAAATGTATATACATGTAGTGTTTTAATATGTATTTATACACTTTTGAAAGACTTCAATACACTTATCAAAATACTTCTACTTAACAAAAATGCTTACAATTACATCCTCGTTCAGTCTCATCAACAATTCTACTCGTATGCACCCGTATTCGTACTCGTACAATACACAGCTTTTAGATGTATGTACTATTGGTATATACACTCCAATGATCAGCTCTTAGCAGCCCATGTGATTCACCTAACACATGTGGGAACCATCATTTGGCAACTAGCATGAAATATCTCATAAAATTACAAAAATATGAGTAATCATTCATGACTTATTTACATGAAAACAAAATTACATATCCTTTATATCTAATCCATACACCAACGACCAAAAACACCTACAAACACTTTCATTCTTCAATTTTCTTCATCTAATTGATCTCTCTCAAGTTCTATCTTCAAGTTCTAAGTGTTCTTCATATATTCTACAAGTTCTAGTTACATAAAATCAAGAATACTTTCAAGTTTGCTAGCTCACTTCCAATCTTGTAAGGTGATCATCCAACCTCAAGAAATCTTTGTTTCTTACTGTAGGTTATCATTCTAATACAAGGTAATAATCATATTCAAACTTTGGTTCAATTTCTATAACTATAACAATCTTATTTCAAGTGATGATCTTACTTGAACTTGTTTTCGTGTCATGATTCTGCTTCAAGAACTTCGAGCCATCCAAGGATCCGTTGAAGCTAGATCCATTTTTCTCTTTTCCAGTAGGTTTATCCAAGGAACTTAAGGTAGTAATGATGTTCATAACATCATTCGATTCATACATATAAAGCTATCTTATTCGAAGGTTTAAACTTGTAATCACTAGAACATAGTTTAGTTAATTCTAAACTTGTTCGCAAACAAAAGTTAATCCTTCTAACTTGACTTTTAAAATCAACTAAACACATGTTCTATATCTATATGATATGCTAACTTAATGATTTAAAACCTGGAAACACGAAAAACATCGTAAAACCGGATTTACGCCGTCGTAGTAACACCGCGGGCTGTTTTGGGTTAGTTAATTAAAAACAATGATAAACTTTGATTTAAAAGTTGTTATTCTGAGAAAATGATTTTTATTATGAACATGAAACTATATCCAAAAATTATGGTTAAACTCAAAGTGGAAGTATGTTTTCTAAAATAGTCATCTAGACGTCGTTCTTTCGACTGAAATGACTACCTTTACAAAAACGACTTGTAACTTATTTTTCCAACTATAAACCTATAATTTTTCTGTTTAGATTCATAAAATATAGTTCAATATGAAACCATAGCAATTTGATTCACTCAAAACGGATTTAAAATGAAGAAGTTATGGGTAAAACAAGATTGGATAATTTTTCTCATTTTAGCTACGTGAAAATTGGTAACAAATATATTCCAACCATAACTTAATCAACTTGTATTGTATATTATGTAATCTTGAGATACCATAGACACATATACAATGTTTCGACCTATCATGTCGACACATCTATATATATTTCGGAACAACCATAGACACTCTATATGTGAATGTTGGAGTTAGCTATACAGGGTTGAGGTTGATTCCAAAATATATATAGTTTGAGTTGTGATCAATACTGAGATACGTATACACTGGGTCGTGGATTGATTCAAGATAATATTTATCGATTTATTTCTGTACATCTAACTGTGGACAACTAGTTGTAGGTTACTAACGAGGACAGCTGACTTAATAAACTTAAAACATCAAAATATATTAAAAGTGTTGTAAATATATTTTGAACATACTTTGATATATATGTATATATTGTTATAGGTTCGTGAATCAACCAGTGGCCAAGTCTTACTTCCCGTCGAAGTAAAAATCTGTGAAAGTGAGTTATAGTCCCACTTTTTAAAATCTAATATTTTTGGGATGAGAATACATGCAGGTTTTATAAATGATTTACAAAAAAGACACAAGTACGTGAAACTACATTCTATGGTTGAATTATTGAAATCGAATATGCCCCTTTTTATTAAGTCTGGTAATCTAAGAATTAGGGAACAGACACCCTAATTGACGCGAATCCTAAAGATAGATCTATCGGGCCCAACAAGCCCCATCCAAAGTACCGGATGCTTTAGTACTTCGAAATTTATATCATATCCGAAGGGTGTCCCGGAATGATGGGGATATTCTTATATATGCATCTTGTTAATGTCGGTTACCAGGTGTTCACCATATGAATGATTTTTATCTCTATGTATGGGATGTGTATTGAAATATGAAATCTTGTGGTCTATTATTATTATTTGATATATATAGGTTAAACCTATAACTCACCAACATTTTTGTTGACGTTTTAAGCATGTTTATTCTCAGGTGATTATTAAGATCTTCCGCTGTCGCATACTTAAATAAGGACGAGATTTGGAGTCCATGCTTGTATGATATTGTGTAAAAACTGCATTCAAGAAACTTATTTTGTTGTAACATATTTGTATTGTAAACCATTATGTAATGGTCGTGTGTAAACAGGATATTTTAGATTATCATTATTTGATAATCTACGTAAAGCTTTTTAAACCTTTATTGATGAAATAAAGGTTATGGTTTGTTTTAAAATGAATGCAGTCTTTGAAAAACGTCTCATATAGAGGTCAAAACCTCGCAACGAAATCAATTAATATGGAACGTTTTTAATCAATAAGAACGGGACATTTCACATAGGTTCTCTGTCCTTTCTACTCAGAGCGTCGGCTACCACATTCGCCTTCCCCGGGTGGTAACGAATCTCAAAATTGTAATCGTTCAACAGTTCGACCCACCTACGCTGCGTCATGTTCAGTTGTTTCTGATCAAATATGTGTTGGAGACTTTTGTGGTCGGTATATATAATACTTTTGACCCCATATAAGTAGTGCCTCCAAGTCTTTAATGCAAAAACAACCGCGCCTAATTCCAAATCATGTGTCGTATAATTCTGCTCGTGAATCTTCAATTGTCTAGACGCATAAGCAACTACTTTCGTTCGTTGCATTAATACACAACAGAGGCCTTGCTTTGAGGCGTCACAATATATCACAAAATTATCGTTCCCTTCAGGCAATGACAATATAGGTGCCGTAGTTAACTTATTCTTCAACAATTGAAACGCTTTCTCCTGCTCATCCTTCCATTCAAATTTCTTCCCTTTATGCGTTAATGCAGTCAAGGGTTTTGCTATTTTGGAAAAATCTTGGATGAACCTTCTGTAGTAACCAGCCAGTCCTAAAAATTGGCGTATATGCTTCGGAGTTTTCGGGGTTTTCCACTTTTCAACGGTTTAAATCTTTGCCAGATCTACCTGAATACCTTCTTTGTTCACTATGTGACCGAGGAATTGAACTTCTTCCAACCAAAATGCACACTTTGAAAATTTTACGTACAGTTGTTCCTTCCTCAACAATTCTAGCACTTTTCTCAAATGTTCCTCGTGCTCTTGATCATTCTTTGAGTAAATGAGCATGTCATCGATGAAAACAATGACAAACTTGTCAAGATATGGCCCACACACTCGGTTCATGAGGTCCAAGAACATAGCTGGTGCGTTAGTCAATCCAAACGGCATAACCATAAACTCGTAATGATCGTAACGCATTCTGAAAGTAGTCTTTGGAATATCATCCTCCTTCACCCGCATTTGATGATACCCAGAACGTAAATTGATCTTTGAATAAACTGACGAGCCTTGTAGTTGATCGAATAAGTCGTCGATTCTCGGTAGTGGATAACGGTTCTTGATGGTAAGTTGGTTCACCTCTTGGTAGTCGACTACAACCTGAATGTACCATCATTCTTTTTGACAAACAAAACAGGAGCTCCCCATGGTGATGTGCTTAATCGAATGAAACCACGTTCTAACAGTTCTTGTAGTTGACTTTATAATTCCTTCATTTTGCTGGATGCGAGTCTGTAAGGAGCACGAGCTATTGGTGCAGCTCCCGGTAAAAGATCTATTTGAAATTCAACGGATCGATGTGGGGGTAGTCCCGGTAATTCTTTCGAAAATACGTCGGGAAATTCTTTTGCGACGGGAACATCACTGATGTTCTTTTCTTCAGGTTTGACTTCTTCGATGTGTGCTAGAATGACATAGCAACCTTTTCTTATTAGTTTTTGTGCCTTCAAACTACTAATAAGATTTAACTTCGCGTTATTCTTTTCTCCGTACACCATTAAAGGTTTTCCTTTTTTGCGCATAATGTGAATCGCATTTTTGTAACAAACGACCTCTGCTCTCACCTTTTTCAACCAGTCCATGCCAATTATTACATCAAAACTCCCTAACTCGACTGGTATTAAGTCAATCTTAAATGTTTCATCAACCAGTTTAATTTCTCTATCCCGACATACTTTATCTGCTGTAATTAGTTTACCGTTTGCTAATTTGAGTAAAAATTTATTATCCAAAGGCATTAATGGACAATTTAATTTGGCACAAAAATTTCTACTCATATAGCTTCTATCCGCACCCGAATCAAATAAAACATAAGCATATTTATCGTCAATAAGAAACGTACCCGTAACAAGCTCCGGGTCTTCCTGCGCTTCTGCCGAATTAATGTTGAAGACTCGTCCACGGCCTTGCCCATTATTATTCCCTTGATTAGGGCATGCTTTGCTAAAATGGCCCGGCTTTCCGCATCCGTAACAAATAATGGAATTATTTGTTCTGTTATTTTTATATGCCTTTGGTCCATAGACATCACACTTCGTTACACTATGTCCGGTTCTGTTACACTTGGTACACACTACTACACAGAACTTATCTGGATGATACCCTCCACACCTTAGACATTTATTGTTCTGATTGTTGTTGCCATTATTGTTATTGATTTGGTTGTTGTTGCGATTGTTATTGTTGTTAGGACGGTTATTGTGGTTATTGTTGTTGTTGGGATAGGTATTGTTGCGTTTGTTTTTGCGAAAAATGGGGTGATTGTAGTTATGATTGTTGTGTTGGTTGTTGAAGCGATAGTTACTGTTGTTTTGTTGGTGACTCTTGTCACTGTTTTCTTCCCACTTCCTCTTGACTTGTTTCGTGTTGGCTTCTTCAGCCGTCTGCTCTTTAATTCTTCCCTCAATCTGATTTACGAGTTTATGAGTCATTCAGCTTGCCTTTTGTATGGAGGCGGGCTCGTGTGAACTCACATCTTCTTGAATCCTTTCTGGTAACCCTTTTACAAATGCGTCGATTTTCTCTTCTTCATCTTCAAACGCTCCCGGACACAATAGGCACAACTCTGTGAATCGTCGTTCGTACGTGGTAATATTAAATCCTTGTGTTTGTAACCCTCTAAGCTCTACCTTGAGCTTATTGACCTCGTTTCTGGGATGATACTGCTCATTCATCAAGTGCTTGAATGCTGACCACGGTAGTGTGTAAGCAGCATCTTGTCCCACCTGCTCGAGTTAGGTGTTCCACCATGTTAATGCAGTACCAGTGAAGGTATGCGTAGTGTACTTTACTTTGTCTTCTTCAGTACATTTACTTATGGCAAACACCGATTAAACCTTCTCGGTCCACCGTTTCAATCAGATTGGTCCTTTGGTTCCATCAAATTCCAAAGGTTTACAGGCAGTGAATTCTTTGTAGGAGCATCCTACACGATTTCTTGTGGAATTAGTTCTACTGCTAGATCCAGAGTTATTATTGTTATTTTAAATTGCAGCCTGTACTGCGGCTATGTTGGCAGCAAGAAAAACACGGAAGTCTTCCTCGCTCATGTTCAAGTTCTGACGAGTAGTCGGTGCCATTTCCTTCAAAAATAGCCAAAAGAATTAAGTTAATCATATAGAATATTAATGTAAGACCCAAATATTTATAGTACATAATGTATTTATGGTGTACTATGCATGTATGAAGTGTACGAAGCATGTACGTGTTGCTTGCTCGAATGTCGAAGGAAACTGGACGTTGTCTGAAGTGACAAGGAGTGTACGTATCTTTTCAACCCCAAATAAAGTTTGTGTTAATGCTTCAAAGCCTTACCATTGGAAAGGAAATCTTATTACGTTCCCAACGATATTTGATTCATCGAAAACGGAGCTACGGTCAAAAAGTTATGGCCAAAACAAGTTTCTGAAAACTGAACTGTCAGTTGGAGCGGCGCCCCACCTTGTGGCGCGGCGCGCCGATCACTACTGAAGCAATTTTCAGCCTTTTTAAAGGCTTTAAATGAAGGGTACTTTGGTCTTTTCACTTGGGGTCGGTTTAGGGTCATCAAAACTGATCCTTTGATCAGTTTGGATCATATTTCAACCATCAAACACTCTCATCTTCAAACCCTAGAGTGAGAGGAGAGCTTTAGAGAGAGAGAGAGAGCTCCATTTAGAGAAGAAGAAGGGTGTTTCGGGTCAAACCTCGGGTATTAAAGTTGTTCCACTCGTCAATGGCATCATTTTGGCGGTATTGGTAAGTTCTAACTCCGAATTTCATTGTTGATTTTGCTATTCAAAGTTAGGGTTTGAACTTGATTTGTTGATAAACCCATTTAGACTCATGAAGTGGGTTAGTGATGCTAGTAATCGGGTTTATTGTTATTGTTGGTGGATTTCGGGTTGGTGAACAAATTGGTTATGTTTAGAACTTGAAATTGGGTTTAATCACTAGGTTTAGTGATTATGGAAGTATTGAAACCTATTTAGGGTTATTTGGTTGACTAGTTTTGACTTCGGGTCAAAATTAGGGTTTAGTGGTGATTATGACCCAATTGTCGATTTAATGAGGTTTGTAAACTTAAAATGGATTACGTTGAAGTATTAAACCGAGTTAAATGTGTTTTGGTGTCAAAACTTGTAAATGGTGAGATTTTGACCTTATGGGTCAAAATTAGGGTTTAAGTGTCAAAATGGGTATGACACGTATTTAACACTTGAGTTCGGGTTTAATTGGCATATTAGGACCATTCTCACTTGTGTTAGTGATTATTGGTTAGTTTTGGGCACGGTTTGTGCTTGGAAGTGCATTTGGGTCGAAATTACACTAAGTGACGAATTGGGTTGATTTGTAAATCCACTCTAAGTGTATTGTTGTAATTGTGATAATGGAATAGGTATTTTCCATTGGCGAGTTGCGGTTTACTTGGAAGCTTTCTTCAAGACTTCAAGGTGAGTGTTAATATCCTATATGCATATGTATATGTGTTAATATCCTATATGCATATGTATGTGTAGGTATTTTCCATTGGCGAGTTGCGGTTTACTTGGAAGCTTTCTTCAAGACTTCAAGGTGAGTGTTAATATCCTATATGCATATGTATGGCACGGTTGTGCGTTTTGGTTGACCACCTTTGACGAGGTGCACACTTTGTGTGTACGTTATCACATGGGCGTGTGATGTGGATTATATAACCCCAATGGCGAAGGGTTATTATTGTGAGTGGAATAATTATGCATTCGTGTATATGGCGTGTTTATTTGTGGGTGTTATGGTATGAACCATCGAGCCGGTAGTACCATAGCATGTGTGTAAATTGATGTGAACCACGAGCCGGTAGCATCGAGTGTGAACCACGAGCCGGTAGCACTATAAAATAATTGATGTGAACCACGAGCCGGTAGCATCGAGTGTGAACCACGAGCCGGTAGCACTATAAAGTAATTGATGTGAACCACGAGCCGGTAGCATCGAGTGTGAACCACGAGCCGGTAGCACTATAAAATAATTGATGTGAACCACGAGCCGGTAGCATCGAGTGTGAACCACGAGCCGGTAGCACTATAAAGTAATTGATGTGAACCACGAGCCGGTAGCATCGAGTGTGAACCACGAGCCGGTAGCACTATAAACGAGTGAGACTCAAATGCGTATGGTGTGAACCACGAGCCGGTAGCACCATAGCGTTATGGTTAACCTTGGGTGTTGTTACGCGTTGTTATATATGTATATTGTATACGTATAATGTTGCATTGTCGTTATGTGGCTAACCTTATGGGTGTAGCTAATTGGCATCGTTCACATCGTTACTGTGAAGTTATATTTGTTGATATTATTAGCTTGGTGCTTAGTGTTTGTACGGTATGCCTAGACTAGCTTGCCTTTATGCTTGGACGTTCGGTATGCGGTATTTGTTATTTGGGTGGCGTATTCATTTTATACATATATATGTATGTAGTATATTATCACTCACTAAGCGTTAGCTTACCCTCTCGTTGTTGACTTTTTTTATAGATTGCATGCGGACGGTGGCTCGGGTAAGCGCGAGGACTAGAAGACTTGCATAGTTGCTTAGAGACTTGCTTCTGGATTGTTTAGGATTGGGTAGCGTATCCCCGATCGCCATGCTCGGCTTTATTGTGTATTAAAAGTCTTATGGTCAAAAACGTGTAATTGGTACTTAAGTGGTAATTTGGGTCGATGTGGGCCCCGCTTTGTAAAACTCGTTCACACCTTAGTTATGTGCTAGTTTAACATATATAAACTTGTGTCTAAAAGCGTTTTGGTTAAATGTGTCGGGAACTCGCTTATCTTTTTCGCACTTAAAAGTCCCGGGGACAGCCCGTTTTGGCGCGGCGCGCCAGGTAGGGGGCGCGGCGCGCGGGTATGCTGTTCAGGAAATTTTTTTTGTTGTTGTGAAAATTAACGGGTTTTGTCGGGGTTTGGTTTGGGTCGTTACAAGTGGTATCAGAGCATGGTCTAAGGGATTTAGGCGACTTGAGATAGGTGCCTAGACTTAGACTTTTGTGTGTGCTTATTGTTGCGGGACTTGTAGGATTACGGGTCGGAATGGGTTTAGTTAGTGCCTTGTTTATAGGTTGACTAACGTTTATATTAGTAATGCGGGTATTATTAATATATTATTTGTGTTGTGATGATAATTCTCGCCAGTGTTATATCGCGTAGAATTTTGTTTGTGTTTGTTTATAACATTGAGCGAGACGGTTGTTGTACTAACAAGTCAGTACGGCGTGTGTGCGTAATAAGGACTTGCAAACCTTATTACGGGTGCAAATCGTGTCTAACAAGTGATGTACGACGAGTGTTGAGCAAGATGGGGCGGTGTTGTGCGTATGTTTTTATACGTTCGTGGACCAATCGTTTTGCATTCTTTAGAATGACGACGCGAAACGAGATCGAGACGAATGACAAGGAGTTTAACTCTAGAGTTGCGGTCGCCGTTGCGGAGCAAATGAGTGCATTTCGAGAAGAAATGGATAGGAGGTATTCCGAATTTCGAAATAGTGGTGAAATGGAGCATTGTCTTAAGAGCTTCATGAGGACTAAACCCCCGATGTATGACGGGAAACCGGATCCTTTGGTAAGCACAACTTGGATCTCGGATGTCGAAGGGTGTTTTCGTACTATTGAATGCCCTCCTGAGAAGAAGACGAGACTCGCTACTAGTTTGTTGCGGGGTAGGGCAAAGGATTGGTTGGATGGTAAGATTGATCTTGTCGGTGGTGAACCGTTTATGGCGTCATCGTGGGACGGGTTTAAAAAGGAATTCTTCGAGGAGTTCCGTACTTCAGCCGATTTGTCGGAAATGCGTAATGAGTTGCGAAATTTGCAACAGGGTTCTATGGATTTGAATACTCTCAAGACGACCTTTATGGCGAAGGCTCGTTTTTACCCGGAGTATTTAGGGAATGATAATTTGTTGATGCAAGATTTCTATCGGACTTTGAATGACGACTTGAAAAGTAAAATTAGTCGTGGTCAAGCGAAATCGTTTTCGGAATTATCCGACTTGGCTAGGGGTTTCGAGTCGCATACACGATCAAAGAAGGGTGAGCCTTCAAGGGAGAGAAGGGTTGTTTCTTATGGTGCTCCGAGTAAGAGGACTAAGGGTCCGAGTGTGAGCACAGGTGGTACGCGGACGAGTATATCGAATTCTAGCGCGTCTAGATGTTACAATTGTGACACGAGGGGTCACAAGTCTTGGGAATGTTCGGTGCCGTTTGAGTTTGAGTTGTTAAATGCATTGTGTTGTGCATGTTATTGTTACGGGTGACGTTCCTAATGGAAGTACCCTATGTTGATGTTTGATTGACGGGCGAAGGGCGTAAGACTGGTGCAACCAAGCATTCCTTAGTATTTGGAAAAATGTTTCTAACAAGCCATGGAAATGGTTTTGGTGTTCGATTGTTAAGCGCGTGTTCGCTTTTATGTTGAAGTGATGAACCAGGAGGTTCGTCGGGTGATTGGAACCCTTGAGATCGAGTGTTTAAAATCTCGATGTGTGTTGGTAATGGAGTCTTTATGACGCGACATTAGGTGCCTCTTTTATACCTACTAGCGTGGTGTTCGACTCCGAGTGTGTTGTGGTTACATTATACTTAGGGTACCGGGGTGAAACCCTTAGGTACATGAGTGACTAGGTGGAATTTGACAAACTAAAGCAATTGGATGATTGCGAGGGTGTAGTTTGTGTAATTTGTGGTACACTTTTCGTTCGAAGTGCTTAAGGATTGTTTGAAATCCTTCGCGTGCTCAAGGACAGAGCAAGATGTGGTGATGGGTCGTGTGAACCCAATTGTGGGAAAAGTCTACCTTTGGTAGCATGGTACGGTTGTGCGAGTTATGATATTGGAACGTGGTTCCAAGTGGGGGAGTTACACTCCCGCACGAGGAAGTTTTAGTGTGAGATTTCGGATGATGCCTTTGGTAGATCCGGAAAATGTTGTTGAGACCTAGTTCTTGGTCGATATGTGGTAGAGTACAATTTCGGATAAATTGTACATATGGTTTGGATTTGAATTATCACCAAGGTGGTAACGTGGTAAATCTCATTGAGAGATAATGGACGTGTTTGGCGAGCAAAGTGAAATCCTTCGGTTAAGGGAGGTGTGTGTCAGGTTCTCTTTTGGAGAATTATTGTTCGGTACCTATGTTTGATATAGGTGGTTCTTGCTCGATTATGGGTGGTTAGTGGTCCGCTAGGGTCCACTATAGTGTAGCAGAGCGCGATGTTGCACTACTCGTTGTTTGAGGCCGAAAGTGCGTATGTGATTGATGAAGCATGACCTTCGGGGTCCGCTGACTTCATCGTGGTATTGATGATTGATGAAGCATGACCTTCGGGGTCCGCTGACTTCATCGTGGTATTGATGATTGATGAAGCATGACTTTCGGAGTCCGCTGACTTCATCATGGGATTGTTGATTAATGAAGCATGACTTTCGGGGTCCGCTGACTTCATTATGGTATGGTTGATTGATGAAGCATGATCTTTAGGATCCGCTGACTTCATCATGGGAGTACGTGATTGGTGGAGCATGACTTTCGGGGTCCGCTGACTTCATCATGAGCGTGGTGATATATCGGTGAAGCACGACCGTTGACGGGGTCCGCTGACTTCATCCGGTGTTGAGTGATCTGTCAGTTGTTTTATACACCTATGGTGGGATCGTGAGAACCGTGTTGTGTGATTACTGATGCGATAGCCGTGTTTCGCTCACATGTTGTTACGGGTGTGACAATAGTCGATTTTGTACACCTTAGGTTTAGCGTTGCCATAGTCGTTTTGGGCGCTTTTGGTTTTAGCAGTTGGATTTTGATGCTATGGTAGTTGCGTATAGGTCGTATTTGCGCACTGCAAGGGATGTTAGTGATTAATGTTATCCGTAAGGATTCGTTTGGTTCGGTCTTCATCGTTTCGGATTGTTGACTTTAGGGTGAGACTTGGTTGTTTTTAGCGTTGTCCTCGGTAAAGGTACGCTAAGGAATTTATATCTCGGTACGAGGTTGGTTGAGTTTTTCCCGATATGGGAAATTGAGCAGGTTTCAGTGCTCGGATTGTGGTTTTGATAAATCACGGTTGACGATTTTAGTTGTTGAAAGTGATCCATTGGGAAGAATTGTCTAGGGAAGTTCGTATTGAGACTTGAGTGAGGATCGTTGAGTAGGTACGGATTGTTTAAGTGGAGAAGATCACGAGGACGTGATCGAGTTTAAGTGGGGGAGAGTTGTAAGACCCAAATATTTATTGTACATAATGTATTTATGGTGTACTATGCATGTATGAAGTGTACGAAGCATGTACGTGTTGCTTGCTCGAATGTCGAAGGAAACTGGACGTTGTCTGAAGTGACAAGGAGTGTACGTATCTTTTCAACCCCAAATAAATTTGTGTTAATGCTTCAAAGCCTTACCATTGGAAAGGAAATCTTATTACGTTCCCAACGATATTTGATTCATCGAAAACGGAGCTACGGTCAAAAAGTTATGGCCAAAACAAGTTTCTGAAAACTGAACTGTCAGTTGGAGCGGCGCCCCACCTTGTGGCGCGGCGCGCCGATCACTGCTGAAGCAATTTTCAGCCTTTTTAAAGGCTTTAAATGAAGGGTACTTTGGTCTTTTCACTTGGGGTCGGTTTAGGGTCATCAAAACTGATCCTTTGATCAGTTTGGATCATATTTCAACCATCAAACACTCTCATCTTCAAACCCTAGAGTGAGAGGAGAGCTTTAGAGAGAGAGAGAGCTCCATTTGGAGAAGAAGAAGGGTGTTTCGGGTCAAACCTCGGGTATTAAAGTTGTTCCACTCGTCAATGGCATCATTTTGGCGGTATTGGTAAGTTCTAACTCCGAATTTCATTGTTGATTTTGCTATTCAAAGTTAGGGTTTGAACTTGATTTGTTGATAAACCCATTTAGACTCATGAAGTGGGTTAGTGATGCTAGTAATCGGGTTTATTGTTATTGTTGGTGGATTTCGGGTTGGTGAACAAATTGGTTATGTTTAGAACTTGAAATTGGGTTTAATCACTAGGTTTAGTGATTATGGAAGTATTGAAACCTATTTAGGGTTATTTGGTTGACTAGTTTTGACTTCGGGTCAAAATTAGGGTTTAGTGGTGATTATGACCCAATTGTCGATTTAATGAGGTTTGTAAACTTAAAATGGATTAAGTTGAAGTATTAAACCGAGTTAAATGTGTTTTGGTGTCAAAACTTGTAAATGGTGAGATTTTGACCTTATGGGTCAAAATTAGGGTTTAAGTGTCAAAATGGGTATGACACGTGTTTAACACTTGAGTTCGGGTTTAATTGGCATATTAGGACCATTCTCACTTGTGTTAGTGATTATTGGTTAGTTTTGGGCACGGTTTGTGCTTGGAAGTGCATTTGGGTCGAAATTACACTAAGTGACGAATTGGGTTGATTTGTAAATCCACTCTAAGTGTATTGTTGTAATTGTGATAATGGAATAGGTATTTTCCATTGGCGAGTTGCGGTTTACTTGGAAGCTTTCTTCAAGACTTCAAGGTGAGTGTTAATATCCTATATGCATATGTATGTGTAGGATGAGTGCGGGTCGGGTGAAGTGGTTCTCGGTTATAGAGCTCACTTCACATATAGGTGGATTGATGGACTTGGATATAGGTCCAATTGGCACGGTTGTGCGTTTTGGTTGACCACCTTTGACGAGGTGCACACTTTGTGTGTACGTTATCACATGGGCGTGTGATGTGGATTATATAACCCCAATGGCGAAGGGTTATTATTGTGAGTGGAATAATTATGCATTCGTGTATATGGCGTGTTTATTTGTGGGTGTTATGGTATGAACCATCGAGCCGGTAGTACCATAGCATGTGTGTAAATTGATGTGAACCACGAGCCGGTAGCATCGAGTGTGAACCACGAGCCGGTAGCACTATAAAATAATTGATGTGAACCACGAGCCGGTAGCATCGAGTGTGAACCACGAGCCGGTAGCACTATAAAGTAATTGATGTGAACCACGAGCCGGTAGCATCGAGTGTGAACCACGAGCCGGTAGCACTATAAAATAATTGATGTGAACCACGAGCCGGTAGCATCGAGTGTGAACCACGAGCCGGTAGCACTATAAAGTAATTGATGTGAACCACGAGCCGGTAGCATCGAGTGTGAACCACGAGCCGGTAGCACTATAAACGAGTGAGACTCAAATGCGTATGGTGTGAACCACGAGCCGGTAGCACCATAGCGTTATGGTTAACCTTGGGTGTTGTTACGCGTTGTTATATATGTATATTGTATACGTATAATGTTGCATTGTCGTTATGTGGCTAACCTTATGGGTGTAGCTAATTGGCATCGTTCACATCGTTACTGTGAACTTATATTTGTTGATATTATTAGCTTGGTGCTTAGTGTTTGTACGGTACGCCTAGACTAGCTTGCCTTTATGCTTGGACGTTCGGTATGCGGTATTTGTTATTTGGGTGGCGTATTCATTTTATACATATATATGTATGTAGTATATTATCACTCACTAAGTGTTAGCTTACCCTCTCGTTGTTGACTTTTTTTATAGATTGCATGCGGACGGTGGCTCGGGTAAGCGCGAGGACTAGAAGACTTGCATAGTTGCTTAGAGACTTGCTTCTGGATTGTTTAGGATTGGGTAGCGTATCCCCGATCGCCATGCTCGGCTTTATTGTGTATTAAAAGTCTTATGGTCAAAAACGTGTAATTGGTACTTAAGTGGTAATTTGGGTCGATGTGGGACCCGCTTTGTAAAACTCGTTCACACCTTAGTTATGTGCTAGTTTAACATATATAAACTTGTGTCTAAAAGCGTTTTGGTTAAATGTGTCGGGAACTCGCTTATCTTTTTCGCACTTAAAAGTCCCGGGGACAGCCCGTTTTGGCGCGGCGCGCCAGGTAGGGGGCGCGGCGCGCGGGTATGCTGTTCAGGAAATTTTTTTTGTTGTTGTGAAAATTAACGGGTTTTGTCGGGGTTTGGTTTGGGTCGTTACAATTAAGAGTAGTTAATAGTATTTCGTAGCATAATATGAACTTATTTATAAAAGTTTTTTCTTCATATTAGCGTTTTATAAGTTTTAATTTGGGTACTACCTACCCGTTAAGTTCATACTTAGTAGCTAATATACCACTCAACTACTATAATTCTATATGAAAAACTGATCATAATATTTCGCGTTCAAACTTTTATACAATTTTACAAACTTACAATACCGCTATTATACATATAGCATGAAATATAGCACACAATAACTTTGATACAAGGTAGTTGTGAAGACAGTTCTAGTTAATACGCAAGTCCCTCAGCAAAGGCAATAAAGGCACGTAAATCATAAGTCCAGAAACAAGTCATGCATTCGGGTTTTACTAGTATTATTTCCTATCCTTGGTCTTGTGGAAAAAGGACGGGGGTTACGTAATGCCCAACAGCCCCGTAACAATCTAAAAACCTTGTTTCGCACCCCAACTATCGAATCTGTCACTTGTGGGAATGTTTTATTTAACAGTTGTAATCCGATATTCTTTTTCTGAATTTGGTGAGAAGTGAACATCACTAACCCGTAAACATAACATGCTTCTTTAAGTTGCATGTTGGAAGCTCTTTCTAAAGAATGAAGCCCTATGTTGGGATATGTGGAGTCAAAATAGGCTCTCAACCCGTAGCGTAAAATTGCATTTGGGTTCCCCGCATTTAATGCCTTAAAGAAAACACGGCGTAACTTAAAGTCTCCCCAATGTGATATATCCCATCTTTCAAAGGAAATCCTTTTATAAACTAAGGCATGCTTGGAACGTCTTTCAAATGTTCGGCAAACTAATTTCGCCGTAAATAATTATGCCGATGAATTCTGACCGACTCTAGACAAGATTTCATCAATCATATCCCCTGGTAGGTCTTCTAAAATTTTTGGTTGTCTATCCTTAATGTCCATTGTGTGTTTTATACTGTAAAATAGACACAGATTAGATTTGTAAAAGATAACTAACAACCAATACAAGCAATTTTTACATATAACATAAAAATACAAGCACTTTACCATACATATATTACACAACATGATTACAATTCTTTATTCCGACTTACTCGTTTCTTCCTCCTTGAACTTGGTTCGTTTTGCTAACTTCCTAGGGATATATGGTGCTCCTCTAATGCGAGCTGTCGTTTTCACAAATGGTTTAGAAAAACCTGGTGGCTTAGATGTTCCTGGGTTATAGTGAAAGTTTAAGAAATACGGGTGTTTACGGTACACCCCATCAGGGTATTTCATGTTAACGTAGAGTTCATCGGGGTTGGAATTAGGTTTCTCTATTTTGATGTCTTTTCCCTTATTATTTTCTTTTGCTTTTTCAAATTGGGTGGAGGTAATTTCTATAACATCATCAGAATCCTCATCGGGATTCGATTCATCAGAAAATTGGTAATTTTTCCAATATTTTGCTTCCTCGGCGGAAACACCATTGACCATTATTAATTTTGGTCCATTAGTTGAGGATTTTCTTTTATTTATCTGTTTTTCTATGGTTCCTAATATTTCCCCCTTCGGAACCTCTTATTCTGGTTCCTCTTCTTCCGGTTCCTCTTTTTCTGGTTCCTCTTCTTCCGGTTCTTCTTCTTCCAGTTCCTCTTCTTTCGGTTCCTCTTCGGGAATTTGTGAATCTTCCCATAATATATTCGACTCTTCATTATTATTAGGTGAGTCGATAGGATTTGTGCTAGAGGTAGACATCTATCACACAATATCAAACATGTTAAGAGATTAATATATCACATAATATTTACATGTTAACAATATATAGTTTCCAACAAAAATGTTAAGCAATCATTTTTCAAGTAAACACGGTCGAAGTCCAGACTCACTAATGCATCCTAACGAACTCGATAAGACACACTAATGCAAATTTCTGGTTCTCTAAGACCAACGCTCGGATACCAACTTAAATGTCCCGTTCATATCGATTATAAACGTTCCATATTAATTGATTTCGTTGCGAGGTTTTGACCTCTATATGAGACGTTTTTCAAAGACTGCATTCGATTTTTAAAACAAACCATAACCTTTAAAATATTATGACGATTATCAAATAATGATAATCTAAAATATAGCGTTTTCACACGACCATTACCTAATGGTTTACAATAATATTACACAACAATATATATGTCTTCGAATGCAGTTTTTAAACAATATTATACAAGCATGCTGACTCCAACTCTTGTTCATAAATTAGCAAGCAACAGCTGAGAATAAACATGCTTTAAACGTCAACAAAAATGTTGGTGAGTTATAGGTTTAACCTATATATCAAATTGTAATAATAGACCACAAGATTTCATCTTTCAATAACATGCAATCTGCATAAAAATCATTCATATGGTTGAACACCTGGTAAACGACATTAACAAATGCATCTAGAATATCCCCATATATAAATATCGAAGTACTAAAGCAGTTTAAATTCTCTGACTGGGGCATGTCAAAGCCCATAGATCTATCTTTAGGATTCCCTTCAATTGGTGGCAATTATAATAAACACCAATTCTTAGGCTACCAAGTTCAACAAGGGCGATATCCGGTATAACGATTCAACATAGAATGTAGTTTCAATACTTGTGTCTATTTTGTAAATCATTTTTAAAACTGCATGTATTCACATCCCAAAAATATTAGATAGTAAAAATGGGACTATAACTCACTTTCACAGATTTTTCCTTTGTCGGGAAAATAAGACTTGGCCACGGGTCGATTCACGAACCTATAACAATTATGTACATATATATCAAAGTATGATCGAAATATATTCACAACATTTTTATTACGTTTTAATGATTTAAGTTTGTTAAGTTAGCAGTCCAACGTTAGTAATCTACAACTAGTTGTCCACAGTTAGATGTACAGAAATAAATCAATATATATTATCTGGAATCAATCCACGACCCAGTGTATACAAGTCTCGGGCTAAATCACAACTCAAAGTATATATATTATTTTGGAATCAACCTCAACCCTGTATAGCTAACTCTAGCATTACTGCATATAGAGTGTCTATGGTTGTTCCCAAATGATATATATAGATGGGTCGATATGATATGTCAAAACATTGTATACGTGTCTATGGTATCCCAAGATTACATAATATATGTTAGAATACATGTATAATACAATATAAGTTAGTTAGGTTATGGTTTGTATAGATTTGTTACAAATTTCACGTAGCTACAACAAGCAAAATTATCCAATCTTGTTTTACCCATAACTTCTTCGTTTTAAATCCGTTTTGAGTGATTCAAGTTGCTATGGTTTCATAATGAACTGAAATTTATGAAACTAAACAGAAAAAGTATAAGTTTATAGTTGAAAATACATGTTACAAGTCAATATTGTAAGAGGTAGTCATTTCAGTCCAAAGAACGACGTCTTGATGACCATTTTGAAAAACATACTTCCACTTTGAGTTTAACCATGATTTTTGGATATAGTTTCATGTTAATAAGAAAAATATTTTTCCCAGAAGAACAACTTTTAAATCAAAGTTTATCATAGTATTTTTTTTTAATTATCAAATCCAAAACAGCCTGCGGTTTTACTACGACGGCGTATGTCCGGTTTTTACGGTGTTCATCGTGTTTCAGGTTTTAAATCATTAAGTTAGCATATCATATAGATATAGAACATGTTTTTAGTTGATTTTAAAAGTTAAGTTAGAGGGATTAACTTTGTTTACGAACAAGTTTAGAATTAACTAAACTATGTTCTAGTGATTACAAGTTTAAATCTTTGAATAAGATAGTTATATAAATATATATATATATATATATATATATATATATATATATATATATATATATATATATATATATATATATATATATTGAATGATGTTATGAATATCATTACTACCTTAAGTTTAGTAGGTAAACCTACTGGAAGTGACAAAAATTGATCTAGCTTCAAAGGATTCTTGGATGGCTTGAAAGTTCTTGAAGTAGAATCATGACACGAAAACAAGTTTAAGTAAGATTTCCACTCGAAATAAGATTGTTATAGTTATAGAAATTGAATCAAAGTTTGAATATGAATATTACCTTGAATTAGAAAGATATCTTACTGTAAATAAGAAAGATTTCTTGAGATTGGATAATCACTTGAAATGGATTTGCAAGATTGGAAGTAAGCTAGTAAACTTGAAAGTATTTGTGAAGTGTTCTTGATGTGTTTTTGAATGATGATGTTTCTTGATTGTAATTGAAGCTAGATTGACCTAGATAATCAATATTACTGAAGTATAGACGTTCTTAAGCTTAGAGAGAGTTAAGGTGGAGAGAATTTGGATTATAAAATTAAAGAAATGTGATGTGTGTGCTGTTTGAAAAAAAATGCCTAATGCTTAATCAATATAAGGTTACTAGTTTTTGTTTTCATGCTCATAAGTCATGCTAGTTGTCAAATGATGGTTCCCACATATCTTAGTGACACACAGGGGCTGCTAAGAGCTGATCATTGGAGTGTATATATGATGTCTAAGCTAAGGTATACGAAATAGTTTATATTTTACTAGGAAATACTATTAAATATGCTACAATTTTACACAAGATATTTATTTATTTATAGAATGGATATACTTAAACCTTGCTACAACACTTATAGGCAGTGTACCTAATCGTACAGTAGTGTAGTTTTTAGTAAGTCCGGTTCGTTCCACAGGGAATCTTTAAACAAAGCTTAACGCTATATTAGTTTACTTTTATAAAAATATAAATATATATATAAGTAATATTATTATTATAAAGGGGGGGTTTTTACCGTTTAATGACCGGTTTGTCGATTTTAAAACTTTAGTCGCAGTTAAAACCTAATGTAAAATATAAAATAAATACAAGACTTAAATTAAAGCGTAAAGTAAATAACGATAATGAAATTGCGAATAATAAAAGTGCGATAAAATAAACTTGCGATACTTAAAAAGTACGATAATTAAAAGTGTAATTAAATAAAATAACAATAAAAATGCGATAATTAGGAGTGCAATTAAATATAAAATAAAGGAAATTAAATATGAAATAAAAGAATTATGCTTATTTAAACTTCCATAATCATAATGTTTGACGTGTTGATTTTTGTTTTATGCCCATGGGTTAATTGTTCTTTGTCCTGGATTATTTAATATGTCCGTCTGGTTTTTGTCCATAACAGTCCATCAGTCGTAAATATAAAGTGCGAGTGTCCTCGTCAAATTATTCTTATACCCGAAGTTAAATATTCCAACTAATTGGGGATTCGAATTGTAACAAGGTTTTAATACTTTGTTTAATGAATACACCAGGTTATCAACTACGTGTAAACCAAGGTTTTACTACTTTGTTAACAATTACACCAATTACCCTTGAATGTAATTTCACCCCTGTTTTAATTATTCTAGTGGCTATTAATCCATTCCCGTATCCGGTTAAATGAACGATTATTCGTACATATAAATACCCCGCCCATCGTGTCCGATCGAGTGTATATGGTAATTTATAGGGACGCCCAATTGTAAATCTTTATATTAACATTAACAAACTATCATTTAGTTAAACAAATATAAAGCCCATTAATAGCCCATAGTCTAATTTCCACAAGTGTCGTTCTTTTGTCCAAACCCCAATTATGGTACAAAGCCCAATTACCCAATTTTAGTAATTAGCCCAACATCATGATTACTTCGTTTTAAATAAGCATAATAATAACTTAGCTACGAGACATTAATATAAAAAGGTTGAACATAACTTACAATGATTAAAAATAGCGTAGCGTTACACGGACAGAATTTCGACTTACACCCTTACAATATTCGCTAACATACCCTTATTATTAGAATTATAATTAAAATTAAAATTAAAATATAAATTATATATATATATATATATCGTATGAATTGAGAGAGAGAGATATATATTTGGTGAATTTTTACGATCAGAATGCGCGAGCTTTATAGGGATTTTCGATTTTTGGGGCTCCGCGACTCGCGGCATTTTTGCCTTCAAACTCCGCGAGTCGCGGAGAATGAAATTACAGCTCAGTCCCTTGGAGTCTTTCTCTGCCGACGGTTTTTATTTATAAATATAATATATATATAATTAATATAATTAATTATATATTATATTATATTTATATACATAGTTAACTTGTAATTTTTAGTCCGTTGCGTCGAGCGTTAAGAGTTGACTCTGGTCCCGGTTCCGGATTTTCGAACGTCCTTGCGTACAATTTAATATCTTGTACTTTGCGTTTTGAATCTTGTACTCTTGTAATTTCGAGACGTTTTTTATCAATAATTGGAACCTTTTTGATTGTCTTTTGTACTTTTGAGCTTTTTGGTTGTTTGCGTCTTCAATTCGTCGAATCTGTCTTTTGTCTTCACCTTTTATTATTTAAACGAATATCACTTGTAAATAGAACAATTGCAACTAAAAGCTTGTCTTTCTTGAGGAATAATGCTATGAAATATATGTTCGTTTTTAGCATTATCAAATATTCCCACACTTGAGCGTTGCTTGTCCTCAAGCAATATCGTCTTGAAATACTAGAATCACTTCTTTATTCTTCACACTTTGTACATCAGTGATTTTTATACGACGGTATAAACAATGGTAGTAACGATATGGTTTACAGTCCCACATGACTATAAAAATTTAGATCCATTAAGGAAATTGGATCTTTATGAAAACATTTGATCTTTTGAAAATTAAATCTAGTTTTTACCCTAGATAAGTTTTCCGGGATAACCCTTTACCGGTGTTTGCAAAATATTTTTGTGGGTTTGGTGGGTTTCAGATTTGAAAATTTTAGCTCAAAACTTGCGGTTTTGTGTCACCCACTTGCTAACCTTGTATTTGGAAAGCAACACGTCCAGTTTACTTGTCCCGTATATTACCTTTTGGTAAACTACCGTCCGGTTGAAAGGAAAGCGTTGAACAAGCAACTGTTAAGGCAATGTCCCCTGACATGCTTTTAATTATGGTCTATAACGTGTCGGACACAATTACTATCCTTGGTAGGAGCAATAGTAAAGCTCACCCTTATGATTTTTCGGTATGGCACAAGGTCCTCTCTTTGACCACTATGCAACCACCGTTCTTACGGTTGACACCCGATTTAGTTCAGGTGACCTAATGAATTCCAGGTGAATTCCTAGGATTTTACGTTCAATGGTAATGAACGCATTGAAAATAGGTTTTCAGAAAACAAATCGGTTTATAATTTTGATCAAAATATTTTCTCGTTCAAGCTCGAGTTTAGATATCATTGAATTCCATGAGTTTGAATTCTCAATCTTTAAGGTCAATCTCTAAGATTGAGTAATATCAGGCTTAAAAGCTGATTTTTAATCTTTAAGGAGATTATCCTTTCTGGGGATCTGATTTATTAGTCTTATCCAGCTAATTTGCATGGTGCCCCCCCATTGTACAAGATAAATCCTTCTCATGGTTAGGATAAATCTGACCACTTGGCGACCCTGTTTAATGCTGAGGTCCGTGGATTTCCTGCTGATTTTAGTGATGACTTTTCTAGATTTTTCGTCAACCTACAGCTGGTCTGGACGACAACTTCATGACCTAAATCAAGAAGCGCGTTTCTTTTTCGGAAGACTTTACTTCCTTTTAATGATGGAATTGATTCATCGTGTAGATCCATCTCTTCTTTTCTTTCATCGGGTAAAACAGTTTAGTTTAGCCCAAAGCAAAAGTATTTTCAGTTATTTATTACAGAAATATGTGACATATGTTTAAGATAACTTGGTAAATTTTCCCACACTTGGCTTTTATTTTCCTTTTTATCGTCCTCTATTCCATTTTAAATGAATTTTAACATTTTGGTTTGTTTCTCAATTTATGTCCTTTCCGAGGTAACAATAATTTCGGTGTTAAAACCTAGTTTTATCGTTCATAAATATATATAAACATGAATTTGAGTTCATTTAATTGGAAATTTTTAAAAAATTTTACTAGAATTGGGTAGTTAGTATATAAGACTAGGGCTGTTCTTTTTTATCAGAGAGCACTAGATTCTAATACAACTACTGCTTTACTAGTATTTTTAATGGTAACCAAGTGTATAAAGTAAAAAATTTTAAAATCCGAAAGAATTTAACCCCTTCCCACACTTAAGATCTTGCAATGCCCTCATTTGCAAGAAATCAGTAATAATTTAAATTATTGAGGGTGATTTGTGTGAAAATGATTAAATTTTTACCAAAGTTTCCAAATATATTGGCGTTTGTTTGCTGAATGATAAATGGTGCACATCATTTGTTCATTCCGTCTTGTTGTTATTTCACATATATTTTGCATCTTGTCGTCAAAATTAGTTGCTTTTGCTGAACTTAATGCCAGTCTTTGAAAATGCGTTGTTTTACCCTAATGTGTACATAAGATAAACTGCAAACATATATACATATTTTTGAAGTTTGGTATATTACCCCACATTCAAAAATTATTAAAATCTAAGAATAAAAGTTAGATAATTATAAAAATGATTACAATATTAACAAAAGTATTAAACGTATCAATAATTACAAATTACAAAATAAAAAAAATAATAAGTAAACTAAGGATGATATTGGTACCAATAGGGGTTCCAGGCATAACCATAGGTGCTATAGAATGCTTCGGCAGGGTTATACGTAGGATATGGTGGCTGCATCTCTATAGACCAGGGAGGGAAGATGGGTTTCGGTGTAGGAATATAGTTTCTACCTATATGTTGGCAATGAGCTATGATTTGGTTCTGATGAACTTGCCAATCTTCAAATGCTCTCTGTCTAGCATTTTCGTATTCCTGAGAAGCTATAAACCTTTGCATTTCTTGCATCTCATTCCCCCCTCCTACATTACCTTGCTGTTGGTTTCTCTCCACCTGTGGATGTCTACCATGGTATCGTACTGCGGCGTTATTTCACCTCTTTAAAACTTTCGCACCATGGTATACATTTAAACCTATAGTATCGCGGGGTTCCGGTTCTTCTACTAATAATCCCCCCCGACTTATATCCACACCGAGATATTCACCAATCAAAGTAATAAAAATACCACCTCCTATTATGCTATGCGGTCGCATCCCCCGAACCATAGCTGATAAATAATAACCCACACAATACGGTATACTTACAGCGCTTTGTGGGTCTCGAATACACATATGGTAAAACAAATCATGTTCATTTACTTTTTCCTTGTTCTTACCCCTTTGTGTAATCGAATTAGCTAAAAATCTATGTATCACTCTTAATTCGGCTCTATCTATATCCAAATAAGAGTAATTTCCCCCTTTGAAACGGTGATGGCTTGTCATTTGACTCCACACACCGTGTGTATCAAAATTTTCATCTATCTTTCTACCGTTTAGTATCAATCCTCTACAATCGGCAGACGCTAACTCCTCAGGCGTATATATACGTAAAGCCTGAGCCATGTCCAGTAAAAACATGTGGCGCATCGAACCGGCTAACAAAAATCTAATAAAAGAACGATCGGCTAAACTAGCTACCCGATCATTCAACTCTATACTACATAACAATTCTTCACACCATACTTTATATACAGGTCTACGCATGGTGAATAAACGTACCCAGTCAGTAAAAGAAGAGTTACCATACCTCTGTACAAGTAATTCCCTAATTGGCCCGGCCAATTCTACAGCTTCTAAGGGTCCCCATTCTATGACCCTTGGTACCTCAACAACCTTAGAATGAAGAGTATGCAAACCCCTTTGATATTTTGGATAATCTATCCAAAGTCTGTCAAATCTCAGGTTCGGGTGCAACTCTTCCAAGTGCATATCAGAAAAGGTCATGACTGGATGAGGTATATCCTGCTTGTAGTAGTTATCCACCTCCTGTTGTTCCAAATTCTCAGCAGGAGCATTGCGGGCTTGGGATGAAGATTCACCCCTTTCAGTCTGCAAAACACATCAAACACAAATTTTGTGCATCCAAATATGCATTAGTGTCAGCAAAATCATCAATCAAAATAATTACAATGACATTATCAATTTATATCAAACTTAAGCTCATTTTCATATTTTCATCAAATCTACACTTTTTCAAATAAGCATATACGAAAATGTTCGCCAAGTTCATAATCATTCAACTCAAATAACATGTCAAAATAATCATTACTAGCAATTAAACAAGTCTCAAATGGCATTATCTTTCAAAAATCAAGTTCATGAATTTTTAGACTTGAAAAAGTCCACTTTAATTCTCAAAATCATGTTTAGGTTCAAAGTTTGGATCATTTAACTACCTAGACATGTTACACTACTCAATTTAGCAACAATTCATGACAAAAATCGGCCATAACCTGTTTATATCAAAAAGCCCCAAATTTCTCAAGAACACAAACCCTAGATTATTCAAAATTTGAAGTTTAAGGCTTCTAATCATGTTAAATAGCATCAATCTAGGTTATACAAGCATAATACATAAACAATTTAAGCATAATTACACTAAAAAGTATCAAAATCAAATTGGGGAAAAAATTGCTCAAGAACACCAAATTTCGGATTAAATGGTGTTTAGGTGTAGAAATTTACCGTTTTTCTTGAGTAATTCTTAGATAGCATCCTTCTCAACATGATTTTAGCGAAAAATTTGGTGATTAACGGTTAAAAATTGTGATTTTGGGGTGTATTTTTCGGGTTTTTGTGGAGTATGTTCGCAGTTATTTTTGAGTTGTGGAGTGTGAAACTGAGCTGTTGCAGCTCTTATTTTTTTTTTCTGTAATCCGGTCCTCCCGCGAGTCGCGGCGAATTGCACTTCAAACTCCGCGACTCGCGGAGTTCTTTTTTTTTTTTTTTTAATGATCATTAACTTTTGAAACAATTAAGTACTTAATTTTAAAATTTTGTTTCCCTTGTTATTTAGGACGAGGTCGTTTCGGATCGATGTCCTAGTCCGTCCCTCGACAAAATTTTAAAATTTATCTTTTTGTAGCGATTGTTTTAAAAGCTAAGATTTTTGGGTTTTTTCAATGTTTTTGGCATACTTTAATTCAATAAGATTAAAAATAATGATAATAAAAGTTCTCGTCCCTCCCCCGGGTAAAGCAATTTCGGTTCAAAGACCTAGTCTTCAACTTACGACGAATTTTAAAAATCATATTCTTAACTTAATGAGATAAAGTAAATTTTTGTTTTTAAATTCACATAACTTAAATATAAAATTCAAAATTAATATTAAAAATTCACACCAAACTTAAAATTTAAAATGCATAAAATTAAAAATTTATATTTTAAAAATTAAAAGTTCACACCAATCTTAATTTAAAATTCATATTATAAATTCACACCAAACTTATATTAATTTTTCAAATATTTACATTTTTAAAAATATTGTTTTTACAAAGTTTACAATATTAATTTAAGATTTAAATATTAATTTTAAAAACATGGTAAAAATAAATTTAAAAATCTTTTT
This sequence comes from Rutidosis leptorrhynchoides, assembly GCF_046630445.1. Taxonomy (NCBI): domain Eukaryota; kingdom Viridiplantae; phylum Streptophyta; class Magnoliopsida; order Asterales; family Asteraceae; genus Rutidosis; species Rutidosis leptorrhynchoides. The sequence goes on from NC_092333.1 coordinate 177,289,781, forward strand.
GTCTTTTTATCCCACTTTAATCAATCAAATATTATCAAAAATATGCGCCCCTCTTTTCGATAAAGTAATTTCGGTTCCAAGACCTAATTTAACTCATGACGAATTTTTGAAATATTTTGGGTTGATTGATTAAAGATATTTATACCTTAAGAATAAACGTTAAATTTCGCAGTGATGTAATAAATTTTTGAATGATATCAATAATTTCGGTCGCCAAACCTAATTTTATTCAATACCAATTTAATACTTTTTAGCGAACAAATTAGCGTTTATTATCAAAAGGTTAAAAATAAAAATAAAAATAAAAACTGTACAGACATACCTGTGGAATAGATTTCTTAGTTATATGATCTATCCCATTCATAAGATAGTCGGTTTAATTGGTTTTCCATGGCTACATAGGCGTAACCTCGAGCATTCAGTGTCTTTTCTTCTAAACATATGAACGGTCCGTCTCTGCATAAAGTAACAAATTCGGTATTTGAATAGGTTTGATTATTTGAACATTTACCTCCATGTGACCATTTTCCGCATTTGTGACATCGTTCTAGGTGTCGTGCTCTTCTTTTCGCTGCGGATTTTGATTTTCCTTTACCAAATTGTAACTTATTATCTTCGCATCTGGATTCTTTTCTAACTCCGTCCATTCTTTCTCTGATTACTGATACTAATTCACTCGGTAGTATGTCATTATTTCTTTTAGTAATCAAAGCGTGTAGCATTAGACCATGGTTTAGTTCACAGGCAGTCTTCATTTTGTAAAAACCTAAAAAAATAAAAATTCAGAATGGGGGGAGAAGACTAGTTCTTTAGGGTCTGCTAGGGAAAGACCATTCGGGTTCCATTTTCGAGAACTACACGAAAACAGACAATCTAACTCTAACAGAAATACATATTATCCTTTAAAGACTTGATTCTCCCCACACTTAGTTAGCTGTGGTGTCGAAATTGTGATTAACTTCGTTGCCGACTTCCATCGGACCATGTATGTAATGTTTAACTCTGTGACCATTAACTTTAAATTCAATCCCATTTGAATTTATCAATTCTATCGTTCCGTATGGGAAAACTCTTTTGACTATGAATGGTCCAGACCATCTTGATTTCAATTTTCCAGGAAATAGCTTGAATCGTGAATTGAAAAGAAGAACTCTGTCTCCTTCTTTAAATTCTTTTGAACTTCTGATTCTTTTATCATGCCATTTCTTCGTTCTTTCTTTATAGATTAACGAATTTTCGTATGCTTCATGTCTTAATTCTTCTAATTCGTTTAGTTGACTTAATCGTAGATGTCCGGCTTCATGTAAATCAAGATTACATGTCTTCAAAGCCCAAAATGCTTTGTGTTCAATTTTTACTGGAAGATGACATGCTTTTCCATAAACAAGTCTAAAAGGTGTGGTTCCAATTGGAGTTTTGTAGGCTGTTCTAAAAGCCCAAAGTGCATCCTCCAATTTAATGGACCATTCCTTCGGATTTGATCCTACGGTTTTCTCTAGAATACGTTTTAAAGCTCGGTTGGTATTTTCAACTTGTCCACTTGTTTGTAGATGATATGCGGTGGAGATTTTATGAGTTACTCCATATCTTTTAAGAACTTTCTCAAGTTGATTATTACAGAAATGAGTACCCCGATCACTTATTAAAGCTTTCGGTGTTCCAAACCTTGCAAAAAGACATTTTAAAAAGTTGACTACAACTCGTGCATCGTTAGTTGGGAGAGCTTGTGCTTCCGCCCATTTAGATACATAATCAATGGCTACGAGTATATATAGATTATTATGAGATTTTGGAAATGGACCCATAAAGTCAATACCCCAAATGTCAAATACTTCACATACTTGGATGACATTTTGTGGCATTTCATCACGTTGACTTATTTTTCCGGCCCTTTGACATGCATCACAGGATTTGCAAAGAAGGTGTGCGTCTTTGTAAATTGTAGGCCAATAGAATCCAGCTTCATAAACTTTTCTTGCTGTTAGTTGAGGCCCATAATGCCCTCCTGTTGGTCCTGTGTGACAATGGTTTAATATTTTACTAGCTTCATCTCCGAATACACATCGGCGTATTATTCCATCGGGACAACTTTTAAACAGGTGTGGATCTTCCCAGAAATAGTGTTTTATATCACTGAAGAATTTCTTTCGTCTTTGGTACGATAATCCTTTTTCAAGGAATCCACAAACTAAGTAGTTTACATAGTCTGCAAACCATGGGATTTCTTTATAATCTATTTTCAATAGATATTCATCAGGAAAGTTGTCTTGTATGGCTGATTCATTTAGAACTTCTAACTCAGGATTTTCAAGACGAGAAAGATGATCAGCGGTGAGATTTTCTGCTCCTCTTTTATCTCGGATTTCAATATCAAACTCTTGTAAGAGTAAGATCCAACGGATTAATCTTGGTTTAGCATCTTGTTTTGAAAATAGGTATCTAAGAGCAGAATGGTCGGTATAGACCACCGTTTTTGCTAGAACGAGATATGATCGAAATTTGTCAAAAGCAAAGACAATAGCAAGGAGTTCTTTTTCAGTAGTTGTATAGTTCGTTTGTGCTCCTTGTAATGTCTTACTAGCATAATATATAGGTTGAAATCGTTTTTCAATCCTTTGTCCTAAAACGGCTCCCATTGCAAAATCACTTGCATCGCACATTAGTTCAAATGGTAGATTCCAATTTGGTGTTATCATGATCGGTGCATTAGTGAGTTTCTCTTTAAGAATATTAAAAGATTTGATACACTCATCTGAAAAGATGAATGGAACATCCTTTTCTAGGAGTTTATTCATAGGAGTGACAATCTTAGAAAAATCTTTTATGAAACGTCGGTAAAAACCGGCATGCCCTAGAAAACTCCTAACTCCTCTAACATTGGTGGGATGTGGAAGTTTAGCAATTACATCTACTTTAGCTCTATCCACTTCAATTCCTTCTTTTGAAATTTTATGTCCAAGAACGATGCCTTCTTTAACCATGAAATGGCATTTCTCCCAATTAAGTACTAGATTTGATTTTTCGAATCTAATTAGCATTCGTTCCAGATTAACTAGACATGATTTAAATGTATCACCGAAGACTGAAAAGTCATCCATGAATACTTCCATGCATTCTTCTATCATGTCGTGAAAAATCGCCATCATACACCTTTGAAAGGTTGCAGGGGCGTTGCAAAGTCCAAATGGCATGCGTTTGTAAGCAAAAGTACCATAAGGGCACGTGAATGTGGTTTTCTCTTGGTCCTCGGGTGCTATTGGAATTTGAAAATATCCGGAAAATCCATCTAGAAAACAATAGTAGCTATTTCCGGCTAATCTTTCCAACATTTGATCAATGAAAGGTAAGGGAAAGTGATCTTTTCTGTTGGCGTCATTTAATTTTCTATAATCAATACACACACGCCATCCTGTTACAGTCCTAGTAGGAATAAGCTCATTTTTCTCATTTGTAATGACAGTCATGCCACCCTTCTTAGGCACGCATTGAACTGGGCTTACCCATGGACTATCAGAGATTGGATAAATTAAACCTGCATCTAGCAGTTTAATAATCTCTTTCTTAACTACATCTTGCATATTAGGATTTAGTCTTCGTTGGCGTTGCACATACTTTTTATGACCTTCTTCCATAAGGATTTTATGTGTGCAATACGAAGGACTTATTCCTTTAATATCATGAATCTTCCATGCAATGGCTGGTTTATGAGCTTTCAACACAGAAATGAGTTGTGATTTCTCATTTTCAGTAAGAGAAGACGATATTATTACAGGTAATTCAGATTCACCATGTAAATAAGCGTATTCCAAATGGTTTGGAAGTGGCTTTAACTCTAATTTCGGAGGTTCTTCTATCGATGATTTGTATCGATATCTGTCTTCTTCTTTTAGCATTTGAATTTCTTCTGTTGTTGGTTCATATCCATTAGCTATAAGTGTAGCTAACATTTCAGCTTCATCAATTGGTTCATTACCTTCTCCTAAAGAACATTCTCCTGTTCCTTGTAATTCTGGAAATTCTTCTAATAATTCTGCATGTGCATCTATAGTTTGAATATAATAACATGTATCATCTGCAGATTGTGGTTGTTGCATTGCTCTATCAACTGAAAAGGTAACACTCTCATCCTCTATACTTAGGGTCAGTTTCTTACCGAACACGTCTATCATTGCTTTAGCCGTGTTTAAGAATGGTCTTCCTAATATGAGAGGAACTTGAGAATCTTCTTCCATGTTCAGAACAACAAAATCTACTGGAAATACTAAAGTACCAACTTTAACTAGCATGTTCTCCATTATCCCTCTAGGATATTTTATTGATCTATCGGCTAGTTGTATGCTTATTCTGGTTGGTTTCAATTCTCCAAGGTCTAGTTTAGCGTATAGTGAATACGGCATTAGATTTATACTAGCACCTAAGTCTGCCAATGCTTCTATTGAACTAAGACTACCCAGAAAACATGGAATTGTGAAACTTCCTGGATCAGATAGTTTTTCTGGTATCTTATTCAACAGCACTGCTGAACAATTAGCATTCATAGTAACAGCCGAGAGTTCTTCCATTTTCTTTCTATTTGAGATTAGATCTTTCAAGAATTTAGCATATCTAGGCATTCCTGAAATCACATCAATGAAAGGAAGATTTACATTTATCTGTTTAAACATATCCAAGAATTTGGATTGCTCGGCTTCAAGTTTCTCTTTCTTCATTTTACTCGGGTAAGGAAGTGGTGGTTGGTATGGTTTAACATAAGGTTTATTCTTAACTGTGTTATCTTCATTAACCTTTTCAACTACCGGTTCTTTTTCCTTATCTTGATCAGGTTGTGGTTCTTGTGGAGTAGGAATAGCTTTATCAGAAGTTACAGGTATTTCAGGTGGTTTAAGTGTTGTACCACTTCTTGTGGTAATGGCTTTAGCTGTTTCACTCCGGGGGTTAGCATTTGTATCACTAGGTAGATTTCCCGGTTTTCTTTCACCTATTAACCTTGCTAGGTTACTTACTTCTTGTTCTAGATTTTGAATAGAAGCTTGTTGATTTCTAAATGCTTGAGCATTTTGTTCATTGGTTTGTTTTTGAGATGTGAAAAACTGCGTTTGAGTTTCAACTAGCTTCGTCATAATAACTTCTAAATTCGGCTTTTTATCATCGGTTTGTTGTGGTGGTTTGTTTTGAAAATTAGGTCTTTGCTGATTGTAAGTATTATTAGATACTTGTTGATTGCTAGGACCTTGTTGGTTGTTGTATGGAATATTTCGGTTATAATTTTAGTTTTGATTGTAAATCGGTCTTGGCGGTTGATAATTATTCTGATAATTATTTCCAGGCCTTTGGTTTATGTATGAAATATTCTCTCTTTGTTCCATTGTTAATTCAATACTGAGACAATCTTTTGTCAAATGTGGTCCTCCACACTGCTCACAACTAATTCGTATTGAGTGAATATCTTTAGTCATCTTTTCCATTCGTCTCTCCACAGCATCTATCTTTGCGGAAATGGAATCTAAGTCATGGCTAGAATCGGCTCTAGCTGCTTTAGATGATCTAATGATATCTTTTTCTTGGTGCCACTCATGTGAGTGGGAAGCAGTGTTATCAATAATTTTGTAAGCATCAGTTTCGGTTTTCTTCATAATAGAACCACCAGCTGCTATATCTATGTCTTTCCTTGTAGTGATGTAGCATCCTTGGTAGAATATTTGTACTATTTGACAGGTGTCTAAACCATGTTGCGGACATCCTCTTAACAACTTTCCATATCTTGTCCATGCCTCATATAGAGTTTCATTTGGTTTCTGTGTGAACGTAACAATTTCTGCTTGAAGTCTTACGGCTTTAGTTGCAGGAAAGAATTGTTTAAGAAATTTGTCAACTAAAACGTCCCATGTATCAATCGCCCCTTCAGGTAACGATTCCAACCAATCTTTGGCTTCTCCCTTTAAAGTCCAGGGAAATAACATGAGATATATCTGTTCATCCTCTACTTCTCGGATTTTAAATAGTGTGCAGATCCTATTAAAGGTACGTAGATGTTCATTTGGATCTTCCTTAGGCGCACCACTAAATTGGCATTGATTAGTCACCATGTGTAGAATTTGTCCTTTGATTTCATAATCTGGTGCATTAATGTCTGGATGAGTAATTGCGTGACCTTGGCCAGTGCGTTTAGCTCTTATTCGGTCTTCCATACTTAAAGGTTCCAGATTTTCCATAATTGAATTTGTTGAATCGGTATCACTAGATGATTCTGATTTAATGGTTCGTTCCTCAACAATCTCTGTTTGAATGATTGGTGGTTCCGGAGGAAAGTTTAGTGGTTCAGGATCTACGAACCGTTCCTGAATATTCTCCGGATTCTCAATTGTGAGGTTGGGTTCAAAAAATGGATTATCGGAAATTTGAACTGAAGTACTTGGTCGACTGGATGACGATTCTAAAGGAAAATCAACGGCGGTTATATTTGCTAAATGTCTTGATCTAGTTACAGGTGGTGAACGTACAAAAGGTGGTGAACGTCTTGCTCGGTGCATTCACTGAATATCCTATTAGTTTTAAAAAGGAAAGAAAAATTATATTAAGTTATCCAACCAATAGACTTTTCTGATTTTGCCCACGTTTTGAATAGCCAAAAGATGCAGCAGAGGGGCAGGATTCGTTTGGTCTCAATATAATTGAGGACTGTTTGGCTCCAATAACCCGGTCCACGTACAAATCCAACTATTACTACGAACCAGAAAATTTTGATGTCTATTAATTTAACCACTTAAAATAAATTTTCGTAATTTTAAGAAATTTAGATAAGAAGTAGAATAAAAATCTATGTCCTAAAACTAGAATAGCGAGAAATAAGAAAGAAAAAGAGTTCGTCGAAAAAGGTCGAAAAAGAAAAATGGTTGAAAAATAAAAGGTGACGGAAAAACAAAAGAAACTTATAAAAACTTAAAAATACTTGACTAACCTAACCTTATTACTACAACTAACTTAAAATTATAATCGCAAATTGAAATTACTAATTGGAATGATAATTGATACATAGTAAAAGGTGTCTAAAAATATTAAAGCTTACAGGAAAAACTAAATCCCAAATGGAAATAACTTAAAAAGAAACTAAAACTTAAAAAGGCGTCGCAAAATTCTAGAGCACCTAAATCTTAGTCTAAAGAAAAAGCACTTAAGGAATTCTACGGCAAAGCCTAAAAATCTAGGAGTAAAAATGACTATGGCAAAAACTAAGTTTAAAATTAAATATGAGCTAAAAATACAAAAGTTACGCTAAAACGATTAAAAAGGGACAAAATATAAAAATATACAAAAAGTTGTAAAAAGTACAATTTTTATAAAAATATTATTTTTATATTTTTTAATTTTTTAAAACTATTAATTTTATAATTTAATTAAACTAATTTAACTAAAATATATAAATTAAATAAAAAGTAAAAGTAATTATAATAATAATAATTAGTTAGGGTTATAATAATAATAATTAATAATTAACCGTAATTAATGCTGAATTAGGGCTTCTGTCGGCGTGTCAGGTTATCTCCGCGAGTCGAGGTATTTAATGCATCAAACCCCGCGAGTCGCGGGGTTCAGAATTTCAACTGAGAGCTTATTTAAATTCGACGCGTTTTTTTTATTTATTTATTTATTTTTTTTTTCTGTTTTTATATAAATAAAAGATATTTAAATAAAACTTATATTTTTTTATAAACTAAAATAAAAATAAAGAAACTTAATCAACTTAAATATTTAACAAAATCTTAAAAATACTTATATTTTTGTTTTTCTTTTTATATTTTCGAATATTTAAAACGTTTTTTTTTTTTTTTTTTTTTTACAAAAACGAATTTTAATAAAAGTAAACTAAAAATCTTTTTTTTTTTATATTAGTGTTGCGCTTCCGGCGTTTAAGAGAGTTCCCCGGCAGCGGCGCCAAAAATACTTGATGTCAAAGCTAAGGTATACGAAATAGTTTATATTTTACTAGGAAATACTATTAAATATGCTACAATTTTACACAAGATATTTATTTATTTATAGAATGGATATACTTAAACCTTGCTACAACACTTATAGGCAGTGTACCTAATCGTACAGTAGTGTAGTTTTTAGTAAGTCCGGTTCATTCCACAGGGAATCTTTAAACAAAGCTTAACGCTATATTAGTTTACTTTTATAAAAATATAAATATATATATAAGTAATATTATTATTATAAAGGGGGGGTTTTTACCGTTTAATGACCGGTTTGTCGATTTTAAAATTTTAGTCGCAGTTAAAACCTAATGTAAAATATAAAATAAATACAAGACTTAAATTAAAGCGTAAAGTAAATAACGATAATGAAATTGCGAATAATAAAAGTGCGATAAAATAAACTTGCGATACTTAAAAAGTACGATAATTAAAAGTGTAATTAAATAAAATAACAATAAAAATGCGATAATTAGGAGTGCAATTAAATATAAAATAAAGGAAATTAAATATGAAATAAAAGAATTATGCTTATTTAAACTTCTGTAATCATAATGTTTGACGTGTTGATTTTTGTTTTATGCCCATGGGTTAATTGTCCTTTGTCCTGGATTATTTAATATGTCCGTCTGGTTTTTGTCCATAACAGTCCATCAGTCGTAAATATAAAGTGCGAGTGTCCTCGTCAAATTATTCTTATACCCGAAGTTAAATATTCCAACTAATTGGGGATTCGAATTGTAACAAGGTTTTAATACTTTGTTTAATGAATACACCAGGTTATCAACTGCGTGTAAACCAAGGTTTTACTACTTTGTTAACAATTACACCAATTACCCTTGAATGTAATTTCACCCCTATTTTAATTATTCTATTGGCTATTAATCCATTCCCGTATCCGGTTAAATGAACGATTATTCGTACATATAAATACCCCGCCCATCGTGTCCGATCGAGTGTATATGGTAATTTATAGGGACGCCCAATTGTAAATCTTTATATTAACATTAACAAACTATCATTTAGTTAAACAAATATAAAGCCCATTAATAGCCCATAGTCTAATTTCCACAAGTGTCGTTCTTTTGTCCAAACCCCAATTATGGTACAAAGCCCAATTACCCAATTTTAGTAATTAGCCCAACATCATGATTACTTCGTTTTAAATAAGCATAATAATAACTTAGCTACGAGACATTAATATAAAAAGGTTGAACATAACTTACAATGATTAAAAATAGCGTAGCGTTACACGGACAGAATTTCGACTTACACCCTTACAATATTCGCTAACATACCCTTATTATTAGAATTATAATTAAAATTAAAATTAAAATATAAATTATATATATATATATATATATATATCGTATGAATTGAGAGAGAGAGATATATATTTGGTGAATTTTTACGATCAGAATGCGCGAGCTTTATAGGGATTTTCGATTTTTGGGGCTTCGCGACTCGCGGCATTTTTGCCTTCAAACTCCGCGAGTCGCGGAGAATGAAATTACAGCTCAGTCCCTTGGAGTCTTTCTCTGCCAACGGTTTTTATTTATAAATATAATATATATATAATTAATATAATTAATTATATATTATATTATATTTATATACATAGTTAACTTGTAATTTTTAGTCCGTTGCGTCGAGCGTTAAGAGTTGACTCTGGTCCCGGTTCCGGATTTTCGAACGTCCTTGCGTACAATTTAATATCTTGTACTTTGCGTTTTGAATCTTGTACTCTTGTAATTTCGAGACGTTTTTTATCAATAATTGGAACCTTTTTGATTGTCTTTTGTACTTTTGAGCTTTTTGGTTGTTTGCGTCTTCAATTCGTCGAATCTGTCTTTTGTCTTCACCTTTTATTATTTAAACGAATATCACTTGTAAATAGAACAATTGCAACTAAAAGCTTGTCTTTCTTGAGGAATAATGCTATGAAATATATGTTCGTTTTTAGCATTATCAATATACCAATTGTAAATACATCTAGAAGTTGTGTATTGTACGTGTACGAATACGGGTGTATACGAGTAGAATTGTTGATGAAAATGAATGAGAATGCAATTGTAAGCATTTTTGATAAGTAGAATTACTTTGATATGTGTCTTGAAGTCTTTCAAAAGTGTATGTCATGTATATACATTTTAACTGAGTCGTTAAGTCATTGTTAATCGTTACATGTAAGTGTTGTTTTGAAACCTTTAAGTTAACGATCTCATTTAATGTAGTTAACTCATTATTTATTATATCTAATGAGATGTTAAATTATTACATTATCATGATATTATGATGTATGAATATATCTTAATATGATATATATACATTAAAATGTCTTTACAACGATAATAGTTACATATATGCCTCGTTTTGAAATTCTTAAGTTAGTAGTCTTGTTTTACATATGTAGTTCATTGTTAACATACATAATGATATATATAATTATCATTTTATCATGTTAAATATAGTGTAACAATACCTTAATATGATACATATGTATTTAGTAAGGCGTTGTTATAACGATAATCGTTATATATATCGTTTCGAGTTTCTTAACTTAGTAATCTCATTTTTTTATGTATATAACTCATTGTTAATATACCTAGTGAGATAATTACTTATCATAATATCATGTTAACTATATATATCCATATATATATCATCATATAGTTTTTACAAGTTTTAACGTTCGTGAATCGCCGGTCAACTCGGGTGGTCAATTGTCTACATGAAACTCATTTCAAATAATCAAGTCTTAACAAGTTTGATTGCTTAACATGTTGGAAACATTTAATCATGCCAATATAGTTTTCATTTAATATATATAATCATGAAAAAGTTCGGGTCACTACAACAATCCCATGAAGGACTACTTTATTTTTCTTTGCACAATGTAATAAGTTTTGTTAATGTTTGGTAACAGATCCGTAGAGAAAATCTAACTTCTTACAGATTCAATATCATCATTTAAACTCATCAAGAACTGCATAAGCCTTGATTTGCTACCGATTTTTAAGAATTTCTCTGTGATACCACAAGAACACTCTCATATCTTTCCACTACTACAAGTATGAATGCCATTCAAACTTTGCAATTCATCCCATAAACTTCTCAATTTGTTGCAATAAGCACCAACATCAAACTTCCCTGAGTGACTATAATTAGCTCTCTTTCCAGCTGATAAATCAATGGTCCGTTACTTGACCATACCTTTCTTCAAGTTCCTTCCACAATCCACCAACAAATTAAGTATAAAGGAATGACTTGGAACAATCGGCAACCATAGAGTTAAGAATTTAGCAAGTAACCATGTAATCACTTCTAACCATCTCTGAAAGGTTCGATCAATAATTGTTGGTTTCACCAAGGATCTATCTATAAATCCTAACTTCAACTTTGCACCTAAGCCATCTTGATTGTATGACTGCAACTAAGAAAATTAGCAACATTTGTCAGAATGAGTCAACAAAAAGTCAACAATAGTCAAATTACTGTTTTAGGTAATTTGACTTATGGGATCAGAAAATGTACTTCATCATTTCCTCAATTAGAAGCTACAAACTGCACAGATTCAACGGCTACAAGCACCAAGCCAAAACAGCATCTTTCCTTATTTGTAGAGGTCGTTACAAAAGTACATTGGAGCCATACCTCAAACTAGAATTAGCTGTTAAGTTCTTAAGTGTATATAAACACACTTGCACTTGTAAAAAATAATAACATTTGTATCAATTCTGTCAATTAGCGAACTGATCAATACAAATCATCATTTGGTTTTTTAATTCTCTTAATCTAACATGGTATCAGAGCTTACGGTTTGCTGATCCAAAATCAAAGCAACCAATTATGGCTCAATCATCTACCACTAACCAAGCTACCATGTCCATAGTTGACGGTAGCTCAGGATTGAACCAAGCTACCATGTCAACTGTGGACGGTAGCAAGTTCATTAACCCACAAATTGAAAAAACATACATGGATGTTCTTTGTCAAACACCACCCATCAATAAAACTGAAAACATCATAAACCATCATCATCGACAACCTCAACCTTTGAATGGTGTCTACTGTAGAAAAGTAAACCACACAATTATTCAATGTTTTGAGCTCATTGGTTATCCCAATTGGTAGAAACATAAGCACGATAAAGTGGTGAAGACGGGAACAGAAGCCACCGGCGGCCACCTTGCGGTTACCGGTAACGACCACTCAAGCTCCAACCGGTCAACTCAGAAATCAAAAAGAGGGATCTCAAATTTTAATTTACCTCAAAAATCAACTGAATGGGTGAAGGTTAAACCTTCAAACCCTAATAAATTGCAACATTCGGTCAAAATAAATAGGGAAAACCCTAGATTGACCGGAGCAAAAATGGCAAATCATAACCGTTTCAGTGGCTTACAAGAACTGATGGAGGAAGAAGAACAATTAGAACCCAATTCTCAATCGACAAAATTGAAAGGGGATAACCCCAATAGATCAAGAATACCTCTGATTTCTGCAGAAAGAAAGGGATTGAAATCCTTTAATCGACCATCTGAGATTTTATCAGATAATAAATCTGTTTCTTCCATCAATAAAGAAAGAAGGGTTGGAATTAGGGATGAACAAGAACGCGTGAGATGTAAACAGTTCTTGGATACTGGAACAAAAAGATCACGTGTGGGTTTTATTGGGAAGGAACAAAAAGACCACGACTTATTTGGAACAAAAAGAGTCACGTGTTGTTTTAAAAGTGAGGGTATTGGGCTTAATCAAGTTATTGGGCCAAATTATAAACAAAAAGAGATGGGTTGTTTTAAAAGGGGTGATATTGGACTAAATCAATGCATTAGGTCAAAACAAAAAGGGAATGGTCAGGCCCAAAGTCCAACTGGTTGTATTAAAGAGGCCAAAATCTTGAATTTAAATTATTTTGATAAAACCCAACGAGATCAGGCCCAACAGTTTAACTTTGTCGAGGTCCAAAATTTTGAAAATAAAAATTTAACTGATAACTTATGTTTGACCGAAAAAGGCAATATTATTTCAAATAACATTAAGAATAACAAATGGATTTTTGATTGTGTTGCTACTCATACTATGAGTTTTGAAAAATCCGACTTTTATGCTCAATCAAAACCTCGGGTTAGTAAAATTTAAACGGCAAATGGAGGTGTTGTACAAGTTGAAGGGGGTGGAAAAATTGAAATTAATCCGACTATGAACTTATCTAATTGTTTATATATTCCAACCTTGTCACATAAACTTTTATCTGTTAGTCACGTTACCAAAGAATTAAATTTTTCCGTTTTACTACACCCCACTTTCTGTATCCTTCAAGATATTCGAACTGGGGTGATTATTGGGCATGGCACCGAACGGGGCGGGTTGTACTATGTGAATAAAGTAATCCAACAAGGTACCCTGATGTTTGCTCACGGAACACCTACGAGGGAAGCTTGGTTATGGCATAGGAGGTTGGGTCACCCATCTGCCGGATACTTACTTGCTTTATTTCCAAGTCTTTGTCCATCAAATGTTACATTAAATTGTGAAACTTGCATTTTGGCCAAAAGCCACCGAAGTACTTTTAAACCTAGTAATACAAGGAAAGATGTACCTTTCGCTTTAATCCATTTGGATGTTTGGGGTCCTGCACCGGTTAATGGGGGAAAGAATTTTCGATACTTTGTCTTATTCATTGATGATCATTCACGTATGACATGGATTTATTTTCTGACTCATAAATCTGAAGTGTTTGAAAAGTTTTCCCATTTTTATAAAATGATACAAACTCAATTTAATAAAAATATACAAATTTTGAGATCCGATAATGGGGGTGAATTTGTTAATACTTCAACGAAACATTTTTGCGAAGAAAACGGGATTATTCACCAAACATCTTGTGCTCACACCCCCGAACAAAATGGAGTAGCCGAACGAAAAATCGACTACTCTTAGAAATGACAAGAGCTTTATTAATTGAATCAAAAGTTCCAAAAGGTTTTTGGCCCGAAGCTCTTGCTTCCGCTACCTACCTTATTAACCGACTACCTACTAAAGTTTTGGGCACAAAAACTCCGAAAGATACTTTTTCTCAATTTCATACTCTTCCAACTTCATTTAGTATTGAACCTCGAATATTTAGGTGCTTGGTTTTTGTACACATTCTGAAAAATGAACGCACCAAACTAGATCCTGTGCTATGGAATTAACCAAAAAGGGTATAGATGTTATAGTCCTAAAAGAATGAGCATATTAGTTGCCTGTATTATGTGTTAATTATTGAGCATATTGTCTACATTTTAAAGGTTACGTCTTGACACATCAACTTTTTGGCGCCGCTGCCGGGGAGCGGTTTTGTTTAAAAGATTTTAATAGATTTTTAGTTATTCGATCCTTTCGTGGGAAGTTATTTTCATGAAAGTTATCTGCTTTATTTTTATTTTTGTTTGTTTTGTTTTTCTTTTGTGGTGTGATTGCAGCTAGGTTACAGGTATAATATGGATGGGTATGATTGTATGATTTCGGAAGCCATGTATGATGTCCAACAATCGGGTGAATCATCGTTTTTCATGGGTATGAATAATGATTGGTATATGGGTTCTTGGGAAGCTAGGGTTGAACCAAGAGGTGTTTGTGAGACTTTTGGAGGTTACTATATGCCCGAGGAGTGTGATGATAGTCTTATGTATCATTATGCCCCTATGGACCAACCATGGGATTATTATGAAAATGGTAACTCATCCTGGAATTCATCTCAACAACACTTTCAAATTCAACAAGGAGAGGAGAGTCAGTCGAATTTAGAAGATATAATTTTAGACTTCATGACAAACGAGATTGAACGAAGCCAAAATTTGCAAGAAACACTAGCGGGCCAACAAGAATCCATTGAGCGCTTACAGAGGACCATGAGCTGTCTACTCCAGCAAATTGAAGAAAGGGAGCCAGACACTTTTTCGGCTAATTCACTAGCTGATTCGAGGGGTAATACGCAGATACCCGAGGTGGAGAGTGTTGAGCCTACCATTATTATACCACCTACCACCCAGTTATGTCCACATTTGCAATGCTTAATCCATGAATTGATGAGGGGGAATTGCGGACGATAGGTTGGTATTCATGGGATAGTGATGATGATGACGTTTTAACTACCGAGGTTGAAGAAATGGAGTCATCAAAGATCATCGACGATGAGGAGTCTAATATAGTGGAACCATTTGAGGAGTCACCTTCTCGTGTGGAATTTGTATATCCTCACGAGGTTAGCACTTGGAATATATTAAAAGATGATCCGTTTGGACATGATCCACATGAAAGAATAAAATTTTTGCTGCAAGCCACACTTAGGAGAGAGTCACGTGTTGACTCTCGGGTTAGGTATTCATTTTTCAAGAAATTGAAAAAAAAATTATATGATATATTATATACCACCCGAGGGGTTAATGACTGGCTCACATTACTTATTCGTGGAACTTTTTCCACTAATTTTACATGTCGTCCGATAAGTGTGGGGAAGAATGACCACATTAGGTATTAAAAGAAGGGGTAAAGTTGAGTGCACAACTCATTAATAAATATGCACCATATAAAATGAGTATTGTGCTATATGCTGCAATTTTCAAAGACTGGCATGAAGTTCAGCAAAATACTTGCATGATGATTGGTCTGTGATAGCGTTTAAGGAATGGATGATGTTCTTATCGTGACAGCCAATTAAGCGCCATCATCCCGTGATCTTCGGCTTAAAGCCTAGAAAGTATTAAATCTCTTTCATACTATCTGCCCTCTCGAATTTTACAATTTTTCTGATTTCATGTAATGAGGGCATTACATGATCTTAAGTGTGGGGAAGGAGTAAATTCTTTCGGGTTTTACAAAAAACATGGTTTAAAATGGCTTAAAATGTGGGTTTTACAAAAACATGGATTAAAATGGCTTAAAATGTGAAATTTTTTAACTTTATAAATTCATTTGCATGAATTTATTTTGTATAAAAGACTCAAGAAATAGCCAACTACGAAAATGATCAACACGCTATATCGCATACTTCGCGCAAGGATTCTATGGTACTTTGTTGAATGGGAAATCAAATCTAATACTCATTGAATTAAGGAAGTCAAGTCTTCTAAAATGACGCACTTGCTAACTTATGTTAGAAGATGTAGTCCATAACAGCTGTAGGTTGACGTAAAATCTTGAAAAGTCATCTCTATCATCGGCTGAAAATCCACCTCACCTCAACATCAAACAGGGTTTTTGGTGGTCAAACTTATCCTAACCATGAGATGGATCTGTCTCGTACAATGGGGGGCACAGTGCAAATTAGCTTTTAAGACTAATGAATCTAATCCCCAGATGGATGATCTCCGTAAAGATCAACCGCATCTATGTTGACTGCGGTCAATATACATATGCCATAACAAATTGAGGTGTGCAAACTCATGGTTCACCGATGATATTTGGACATGATATAGTTTCTTCTAAAACTTATGCTATTTTATGAACTATATTGTGTAAAACCATTTTTAGGACATACGGTGACAAGTTCCATGATACTACAATCATGGGGGCGAGTAGCTTGCTAAGTGCCGACTGAAGCTTCGGTTTTCAGTTAGCCTCAACCGGACTTTGAGGTTAAACCTGAAAAACTTGATTAGTGTAAAAACTAACATGACTATTTTTAAAAATATCAAAGGTTTTCCACAAAGATCCTAATTTCTCTAAGGATCCAAATTTTCAAGAAATGTGGACTTTAAAACCCACCTTTCGACTTTGGTGTGATTTCAATTCGCGTGTGTACTCCAAAGGTGTGTGTATACTCAAAACGCACGTATGTGTTACATTGTGAAATAAATAAAAAGTGTGAGTGTGATTCGTATGTGTTTTCAGAAATGTGTATGTTCATTGTAATATATTTTAGTTTTTGTAAGTCTTGCTTGAGGACAAGCAATGTTTAAGTGTGGGGATTTGATAACGACAAAATTATACATATTTGTTGTAGTTATTTCGATCCGATTTTGTATCATTTTTTATGTAATTGTTGTACTTGTGTATTGTAATAAGTTAAAATGTGTGTATAATCCATTGTGAGTGTTGAAGTGAAGATTTATCGAAAACATTGCTGATTTTAGAAGATTCTGCGCACCTGCACCGTTTTGGCCATAACTCGGTCATACGAACTCAAAAAAAGGTGAATCCGGAGCCCAGACGTCCGTAACTCAGACCACTACAACTTTCATTTAGACATTTCATCATTTTACTCAAGGGATGCGACGCATCTGAAAGGGATGCGGCACATATGTGCAGTTTTCTTGTTCGAAAGTATTAAATGCGGCGTTTCACAGGCATACAACGCATCAGTAAGGTCAGATGCGGCGCATCTCTTTTAGATGTGGTGCATCTAGGTATAAAACGTCAAAAATGAGCTGGAAATGACCTGTACGTGAGCTGGGTGGTAGGTGAGAAAGTGATGCGGCGCATCACAAAGAGATGCGGCGCATCGGAGGCTGAAATACCTACTTTTCTTGCTATTTAAAGGGTCTAAACTCATTCTAAACATACACCACAATATAGACCAGTTCTAGTTCGAGAAGGGGGCTTCCCCCAGCCATTCTAAAGGGTTCTTCACCCTTTTGAGCATCAAGATTGAAGAAGGGATCATACGCTACGATAGGTACTATCGATTTCATTTATTTTAGTGATAAGATTATGAATTCCTATTGTTTTGATTGTATCGTTGTAACCTTCATTATTATGATTGGCTAAAGCCTTGTGTGTTTACTTTAATGTAAGATTTATGGTTTGGGATTGTTCTACCTTTTAATGTTATTTAAGTTACTATGATGTTTGATTGATTAATTTACCATTTCCAACCAAAAGAACCATAGTTATGCTAGTTTGGTACTTTCCTTCAATTACATAGACTGTTAACTACATGTGACACTAGGAACACAATCTATTCTTCAATACTTTTAGTAATCTAGATGGGTAAACATATACTTAATTGACGACTTTGCTATATGTTTAGATCGATAATTGAATAAGTACTAGAACTACATAGTCATGAATTTACCTCAAGTGATTGTTGTAATTTAGGTTTTACATGAGTTTAACCTGGTTGGGTCTAATTAATCTAATCAATCTAAATCAATTATGTTCTTCCATAGATCCATTGTTGTAAGTATCCATTTACTCTAGTTCAATTATACAAGTTATGAATTGGTTTATGTGAGTTTATCAATGTTCATGGCTTGTACTTCAACCCTTAGTGATTTAGACATCTACATGTGAGTGTAGGATGGTAATTGAATGGTAACAAGATTTCACAATCATGTAGTTTATTTAGAGTGATCTTAATAAACTAGGTTTTATGTGAATTCAACCAAGGAAGAGTCTTATTGATTAAACATAGGTAAAGAAGAACTAATGACAAGGTTTATGTGAATTTACTAAGTTTATAGTTCTCGGTTTATAGATATTGTGAGATTGATATGAACCATTTACTTGTAACTACAAAATCACGGGTCTAAGTATAAAAGAACAATCCCTATCATTTATTTAGCATTGAAGTAAACACCGCCTTCTCATCCTTGTTATTTATCTCATTTTATTTCCCGTTTGTTACTTAACAATTCTACAATTAAAACTCCCACTTTAGAATAATTAATCGTCTAAAGTCCTTAAAACAAACTTCTCCCTGTGGATCGAACTGGTCAATTTACTTGTTAGTTACTGCATGATCGGGTTTTAGTTGCCTGTATTATGTGTTAATTATTAAGCATATTGTCTACATTTTAAAGGTTACGTCTTGACACATCAACATGATTAAATGCTTCCAACATGATACGCAATTAAACTTGTTAAGACTTGATTAATTGAAATGGATTTTATGTAAACGTTTGACCACCCAGTTTGTCCGATGATTCACGAACGTTAAAACTTGTAAAAATGACATGATATATATATATATATATATATATATATATATATATATATATATATATATATATATATATATATATATATATATATATATTAACATGATATAATGATAAGTAAGTATCTCATTAAGTATATTAACAAAGTATTATATTTATATGTATATATTCATACTACTAATTTAAAGAGTTTTGGAACAATATATATGTTACTATTTAAACGACGTAATTAACTTATGTTAAATTGTATTTACATACAATGTATTACGAGTATAAATACATCATTAAAAGTATTGAATACACTTTATAATGTATTAGTGGAATATTATGTCATGCATAACATCATCAATTTAACTTATACTAGATATTAGTCAAAAAAAGATAACATAAAGTATTTACTATTCGTATATACCAATAGTAATTTACATGATTGATGTATTATGTCATGCATAACATCATCAATCTTATTATGTCAAGCATGACCTAATGGTTTTTAACTTATACTAGATATTTTTCAAAAAATAACAAATTACAACTAGTATATAAAGACACCATATTTGATCAAATTTTTACCATTTCATTTTCTAATTTTTACTTTAAGTTTACTTACACACACATACTCTCTCTAGTTCTAGTATCCCTTTCTTTGTTCTTCATCTATTTCTAGCAAATTCAAGCTTCAAAATCAAGGTATTAACCTTGCCTAAATTCTTGATCAATTCATATGTTTATAGCTATCTATAAAAGAATTTATAAACTAGAACATAGTTTAGTTGATTCTAAACTTATTTGAAAACTAATATAATCTTTCTAACTTAACTCTAATAACACTTATTTATATGTATTATGATGTTATATTAAGTTAATATAAGAACTTATAACTTGTACATATGGAAAACACCTTGAAACTTAACATATATCCTTTAATCTCCATTCGGTAAAAAGCAGGCTGTTTTGGATTGAGAATTAAAAACCTATCTTAGACTTTGAGTTCGAGGCTAAGACTTTGGAAATATGTTAATATATGTAAATAAGACTTCCAGTATTTTTTTCATGATTTTAGAAAAGTGGAAGTATTTTATCAAAAATCATATATTGGGTGGATGCCGGGATTTTTCCAAATCTGTCCACCGACACAAAAAGAGGGTAAAGCTCTAAAAATTACTACTTGAGATGAACTTTTCGAATTGGTTTTGTAAAATTTACTTCTTAATGAATCCATAGCAATTTGATTCACTTTAAACGGAGTTACAATGAATATTTGGCGAGCAAAACAAAATCTGCTAAAATTAACGTTGTATGGACGAAATTTATATTATAAAAACTATATTAACCATATCCTTGTTAACTTTTCCTATATCCTATATATATATTTGGACATGTTATTAGTAGTATAACAAAATATTATAATCTTGGTTAATTCTGTGATTGTATATATGTATAATAATATTCTTGGTACGTCCTAACACAATAAGTATACAATACGTTTTGATAAATCCTAAGACAATACGTACACAATATGTCTTAGTTAATTCTAAGACAATACGTATACAATACATCTCTGGGTTGATGCAAAGACAATACGTATACAATACGTCGTGGAGTAATTCTAAGATTATATATATATATATATATATATATATATATATATATATATATATATATATATATATATATATATATATATTTGGACTTTTCGGACTATTTTGGACTACTAACAAAGGACTACTAACAATGGACTACTAACATAAAATGTTAAAAATTATTATATAAGTATTCTATGAACTTGCTTTATTTTATTCATATGTCGTATTATTATCTAAATCGTTATTATTGTTATAGGTTCATGAATCCAAGGACGACGGTCATATTTTTAATAAGTTGAAAACATATTATTAATATACTTTTACTACTGTGAGTATATAGTCTCATTTTTAAACTCTAAAAATATTTTGGGATGAGAATACATGCGTTTTATGTTTTACGCCATAGACACAAGTACTTAAAATATATTCTACGTTGAGTTGTACCACATTGCATATTTGCCCTAATAGCTTGGTAACTAATATTTAAATGTTGTAAGAACATGTAAGCGCGAATCCTATTGATAGATCTATCAGGTTTGACAACCCCAACCGGGCTAGTCGCTCTAGTAGCGTAAACGGTTGCAAAGTACTTCATTTTTACTACACTTGGTACAGTGTAGGGAGATTTCATAATAAAGGGAATATGCCACATTAATGGTTAAGTATGGTTACCGAAGAGCTCAACAACTTATAGAATACTTTTATACACTTGCGAGTGTACATATATTTATAACTATGAAATCTTATGGTCTATATTTATATCGATGATAAAACTATATATCTCACCAACCTTTGTGTTGACTGTTTACGCATGTTTATTCTCAGGTCCTTAAGAAAGTCTTCCGCTGTTGCATTATCTGAGCAAGCTGTGCATGGAGTCTCATACTTTTATTTAAATAAAGTGTTGCATTCAATAAAACCTTTGTCATGTATTATATTCGACTGTTACGTCACGTGTTTAATATTTGGAAATCGATGTATTTTGGAGATTATTTCTTAAATAATCGCCCACTTGTTTAAAACATGCATTATGTATAATAATGATGTGCTTTTTATGAAACGAATGCAATATTTTCTAAAACGTATCATATAGAGGTCATATACCTCGCTATGGGACCAATGAGAACGTACTGCGTTTATAGTAATATGGACGGGTCGTTTCAGTTGGTATCAGAGCTGGTTTAAGCTGTGTCATCTGCTTAATCGTAGAGGGGGTTCTCACAGTGTTACCTGTGACGAAGCATTGGCTCTTACTCCTCGCGGTCCGAATATGGTTGGTTTTGCCGAGAGGCAGGGCCGTAAAATCAGTGTCTGAGGTACACTCAGTGGTCACCAGGCGGTTAGCTGGGAAGGTACTGGGTGGGACATGTGGTGTCCCCAATTGAGTTTCAGTTGGCATCAGAGCGGTGGTCTTAGCGAACCAAGTGTTGCATTAGTGTGTCTAACTGATAGTTGTTAGGATGTATTAGTAAGTCTGGACTTCGACCTTATCTGCATATTAAAAGTTTTGCTTATCATTCTTGTCGGAAATTACTTGTTTATCAACTTAAGTCTAGACGCGTCTTATTGCAATTATTGCATAGATAGTGTATAGACAAATATTCATATCTTATCGTATCTATCACAGTAGACTTTGCCTGACATATTTCGTAAATTCCTCCGTAATCTACGAAATCTTTTGTTCTATATATATAGATATTCTATGTAATTAGAATATCATCCGAATTCAAAAATCATTTCATATCGAAAAATCCTTTATTCAATCATACAAAATGGAACTCGCCACTAGTTCAAGTTCCTCGGATTCCGATATGGAGTTTCACTCGAGCTCCAAAAGCAGTGTGACTGGAATGGATCAACCAATTAGCCATCATCTATTCTGGATGAATTGGGGATGGGTTCATAGTCTACTCAATCATTGGCGACAAGAAGAAGGCGATCCCTTCCATCCACCACATTTCCCTCTTGGCGAAGAACCTGAAGCACTTACCGGTGAACCTGTTCGTAATACCATTTTCTCTCTCATTTCCAGAGTATCTTGTCATGACTATATACTATCTCGAATTCTGATCTTATTCATCCGCTCGTCCGAACCGACAATCATCTCAATGTAATAGAAGAAGTCAACGAGCTTCGCACTCGAGTAGTGGCTTTGGAGAATTTGGTGCAAAGATTACAAGCACCAGCAGCAGCATCGACAGCAACAATACCATCATCAGCAACACCAACAGTATCATTACCACCACCAACAATCACATCTGCACCCCACATCTCAACGTCACAATCTGTATCTCGAGCATCAACGTCATACGCACCGTAGATACCAAGGAGTACCAACAACAACAAACGATGAAGTATTGATTCATAACTTCATCGGAGAAATATTTTACGGTGATTATGTAATCTCTAAAGTCTTAGAGATTATTTATTCTAATCATAACCGTAAATCAAGATGAATGGATGAATAGAGATGATACAGGGAAGAATAGAAACCCTGACAGGAATGGTGTGTACGTTACAAAATAAACTTGTTATACAAACAGCACCAACAGTATCGTCAGCATCACCAGCACCGTCAGTACTGTCAACATCATCAGCACTAGCAGCACCTATAACATCACAAGCTCTGACAGTTCAAGAATCACCGTGGACATCATTACGAATCAACAACGAGTATATTGTATTAATGAGTTATGAAGTATTAACTCAATTCCTCTGAAGAATTTATATGTATATCTTATATATATAAATTTTGAAACCATCATAAATCTTTTCGTACTAAGCTATTATGTATGAATTGAAAAAGGGTAGATACTACTTAGTTAAATTCATATTACTAATATGCTATAATCCTTCGATTAACGACTTAACCATCGTTAACCACAATCTCTGTTTCAACTCAATGAATACCGTTTCATAATAAATCAAGTGTATTATTCAAATATATGTTTGATATTACACTTTCATCAACGATGTACTCGAAACTTTTTAGATAACATCATTCGCACTTTGCGAAATTCACGAGAATTCCACGAGCATCAACATCCTTTGACAAAGAATATCAATAAGAATAAATAATGAAGTATTTATACTCTGCGAAGATTATGTAATCTCTAATGTTTTAGAGATTATTCATTTCTAGTTCCAGTCGAAAAGTAAATGAGTTTAATTTAATAGTAACTCATTAAATTTATATTACATCTGAAGAAAATATACACACATATATATTTTCATAAAGACTGTAATAAAATTCAGTTGTACCAAAATAATACTTGTGAAACTTTTAACGGGTAGGTAATACCCGAGAGATATATAAATTCACAATTAATATATTACATTCTTCGAATCTGATTCAGCAATCATCAACTATACTCACTACTCAACGATATACATTCTTTCATAGAAATCAAAACAACCGTTCTCATCTAAATTCAATTTCATATTCTAATTTTGACAGATCAGAATCCAAGTCAAGACTCAATGGGAGACATCACTCTTAAATCCCTACATCTTTCAAAGTTATACTTTGACTTTAAAACTGTGATAGTACATCACTTCTATTCATAAAACCCAGAAAATATTCGTATCATTCAAAATTCTAGAACATCATAGGTATATGGATGATTACTATCTGCATTCAAACCCTTCATGATTCTTGAAAACACCTCAATTAAGAAACAATCGAGATGATGATCTAACCACATGTTATCCACAATCATGCATCTGGAAAACTCCCGGAACCTAAGTAGAAGTTTAACACAAATCCGTGAGCCATTAGCGTTGTTGTTGCCGAAAATAACCTTGCAATTTCTTTTCAAAGTAGCCAGTTTTGTCACGGCTCCAGCAAGGCAACTTCGACTTTTCAGTCGGATTAGTCATATTATAACCTCAATATATACGTTGCCCTTTTCGCCATCGTTACCGGAGCACCTTTTATATTCCACTATATTATCAGCAGATGTACCAGCAACTTCGGCTTTAGTCTCTCTAAAAAAATATCTATATTATTCATGAAACCCCATCATGTACTCACCTACATCCTGTCACAATAATTGCCATACCAATTACCGGGAATCATCAATCATCAATCTCGAATCTCGCAGCGTTTTCACTTCAATTATATGTATACATCTAATGTGTAACTCCTGGAAATTTTGATCTTCAATTCTGAATTTCTGAAAAGCACCCAGACTATGAATCAATACCCTGAATTTTGAAAAAAGTTGAATGAAGTAGCCAAAACTGTAGACAACTGTAACAGTCAAAAGTTTGATGATAAAGAATAGTGTGTTGGTAAAGCTCAGAAAAAGAGAAGGTTTGGAATTGGAAAACGGATTGATCAAACTATGAAGGAGGCTGTGGACAAATCACAAAGACTAAATCTGCCTTCAAAGAATTCAAATGATTCAGTGTCTACTGAAGTCTTTAGCGAATACCTTGCTCCTTACTCTCAACTCTTGCGGACAATATTCTTCATCATCCTCTGATCTTTGATATTCTAAGATATCATCATATCTTTCATTATAAATATCTTCGATGTTTCCGAAGATATCTTCATAACTATTGTTATCTGAAATCATTTACCTCTTCGCGCTATCTGTGTTACATCATAAAAGAAACTATTTTAGTTTCTAAATTCTGAAACCTTCGAGTTTAAAATATGAATGTTTTTGAAGTAGTGTTGGGAACTGAAGCATGAGTTAGTATAATATAATGACACTTGATCAACGTGATTATATTACAGTAAGTCATGCTGAGTTTCTAAATGGAATGTGATGATTCACAGATGATAACATCATCATGTGCTATGTTACACGACTCTTGCATTCTATTTAACCTTTAAAAAATATCAAGAAAATATTTTCTTGATAATTCGGTCTTTTTCGGATATTCTGGTAATTTGACAAATCAAATCATGCTACTACCTTTCCTTTCTACTTTGTATATTATGATAATTCGAAACTCCATACCTACAAATTCTGGACCATTACTTGCGAAGAGAAAATAAAAGCATGAAGCTCCGAAATAGAAATGGGAGTATAAATCACAACAAATAGGAGAGAGCATTAACTGTGGATGTCAATAATTATAGAAAGACAGAAGCAGGGATTCTAAAATATAAGGGAAGAAATAAAGCCCAACAACCACTCAGAAATTACAAACCGTGTATATTGATGCATGTAGCAATATAAAGACACGGGAGAACTAAAAACACTAGAAAACCAAGAGTATAGTAGAAGTAAATAGATTTTTCCGGCGGCAGATGAAAAAGAAGAATGACAGATATGAAAGTTAGGAGTATATCAAGAATCAGAACTGGATGGAGCATATTGACGAATGTTTTAAAGTATGAATTGAGGGAGGAAGAATAGAAGGTATGAGCTGTGGAAATAAGGAAATGAAGAGGGTGGATTTATAGTGAAATATCCGACAAGGCAATCAAAACAGATTATCGCATTTAACCAAAGAGGATCCTAATTTCCTTAATTTTCAAAGAATCAAATCTTATTTAGATTTCGAAGATTTTCTTCTAAAATTCCTTGATTTCCAAAAATCAACCTTGGCTACGTCACCGGATAAGACAATAGCTTCACTCGTACTATTCACAAAATCAAATTGATTTATCTATATTACCCAATGATGATAAAACTCTAATTTTCATCTCTTATGCATCATGAAAACATACTTATTGTCAGCCATGACGATCCCAATCAAATTTCGGGATGAAATTTCTTTAACGGGTAGGTACTGTGACGACCCGGAAATTTCCGACCAAATTTAAACTTAATCTTTGTATAATTATGTTTCCGAAACGATAAGCGAAGTCTATAAAGCTGAATCCCAAATTTATTTTTATTGAACTACTTTTATATATTCAATATTGTAATAACCCAGACTTTTCTATGATTATATATTATATGAGATTAATATTTACATGATTAAATGCTTCCAACATGATAAGCAATTAAACTTGTTAAGACTTGATTAATTGAAATGGATTTTATGTAAACGTTTGACCACCCAGTTTGTCCGATGATTCACGAACGTTAAAACTTGTAAAAATGACATGATATATATATATATATATATATATATATATATATATATATATATATATATATATATATATATAACATGATATAATGATAAGTAAGTATCTCATTAAGTATATTAACAAAGTATTATATATATATATATATATATATATATATATATATATATATATATATATATATATATATATATTCATACTACTAATTTAAAGAGTTTTGGAACAATATATATGTTACTATTTAAACGACGTAATTAACTTATTTTAAAGTGTATTTACATACAATGTATTACGAGTATAAATACATCCTTAAAAGTATTGAATACACTTTATAATGTATTAGTGGAATATTATGTCATGCATAACATCATCAATTTAACTTATACTAGATATTAGTCAAAAAAAGATAACATAAAGTAATTACTATTCATATATACCAATAGTAATTTGCATGATTGATGTATTATATCATGCATGACATCATCAATCTTATTATGTCATGCATGACCTAATGGTTTTTAACTTATACTAGATATTTTTCACAAAATAATAAATTACAACTAGTATATAAAGAAACCATATTTGATCAAATTTTTACCATTTCATTTTCTAATTTTTATTTCAAGTTTACTTACACACACATACTCTCTCTAGTTCTAGTATCCCTTTCTTTGTTCTTCATCTATTTCTAGCAAGTTCAAGCTTCAAAATCAAGGTATTAACCTTGCCTAAATTCTTGTTCAATTCATATGTTTATAGCTATCTATATAAGAATTTATAAACTAGAACATAGTTTAGTTGATTCTAAACTTATTTGAAAAACTAATATAATATTTCTAACTTAACTCTAATAACACTTATTTATATGTATTATGATGTTATATTAAGTTAATATAAGAACTTATAACTTGTACATATGAAGAACACCTTGAAACTTAACATATATCCTTTAATCTCCATTCGGTAAAAAGCGGGCTGTTTTGGGTTGGGAATTAAAAACCTATCTTAGACTTTGAGTTCAAGGCTAAGACTTTGAAAATATGTTAATATATGTAAATAAGACTTCCGGTATTTTTTTCATGATTTTAGACAAAGTGGAAGTATTTTATCAAAAATCATATATTGGGTGGATGCCGGGATTTTTCCAAATCTATCCACCGACACAAAAAGAGGGTAAAGCTCTAAAAATTTCTACTTGGGATGAACTTTTCGAATTGGTTTTGTAAAATTTACTTCTTAATGAATCCATAGCAATTTGATTCACTTTAAACGGAGTTGTAATGAATATTTGGCGAGCAAAACAAAATCTGCTAAAATTAACGTTGTATGGATGAAATTTATATTATAAAAACTATATTAACCATATCCTTGTTAACTTTTCCTATATCCTATATATATATATATATATATATATATATATATATATATATATATATATATATATATATATATATATATATATATATATATATATATATATATATATATATTTTGACATGTTATCAGTAGTATAACAAAATATTATAATCTTGGTTAATTCTGTGATTGTATATATGTATAATAATATTCTTGGTACGTCCTAACACAATAAGTATACAATACATTTTGATAAATCCTAAGACAATACGTACACAATACGTCTTAGTTAATTCTAAGACAATACGTACACAATACGTCTCTGGGTTGATGCAAAGACCATACGTATACAATACTTCGTGGGGTAATTCTAAGATTATATATATATATATATATATATATATATATATATATATATATATATATATATACCGATTATTGGACTGTTGGACTTTTCGGACTATTTTAGACTACTAACAATGGACTACTAACATAAAATGTTTAAAATTATTATATAAGTATTCTATGAACTTGCTTTATTTTATTCATATGTCGTATTATTATCTGAATTGTTATTATTGTTATAGGTTCGTGAATCCAAGGATGACGGTCATATTTTTAATAAGTTGAAAACTTATTATTAATATACTTTTACTACTGTGAATATATAGTCCCATTTTTAAACTCTAAAAATATTTTGGGATGAGAATACATGCATTTTATGTTTTACGCCATGGACACAAGTACTTAAAATATATTCTACGTTGAGTTGTACCACATTGCATATTTTCCCTAATAGCTTGGTAACTAATATTTACATGTTGTAAATTGATAGATCTATTGGGTTTGACAACCCCAACTGGGCTAGTCGCTCTAGTATCGTAAACGTTGCATAGTACTTCGTTTTTACTACACTTGGTACAGTGTAGGGAGATTTCATAATAAAGGGAATATGCCACATTAATGGTTAAGTATGGTTACCGAAGCGCTCAACAACTTATAGAATACTTTTATACACTTGCGAGTGTACATATATTTATAACTATAAAATCTTGTGATCTATATTTATATCGATGATAAACCTATATATCTCCCCAACCTTTGTGTTGACTGTTTACGCATGTTTATTCTCAGGTCCTTAAGAAAGTCTTCCGCTGTTGCATTATCTGAGCAAGTTGTGCATGGAGTCAAATACTTTTATTTAAATAAAGTGTTGCATTCTATAAAACCTTTGTCATGTATTATATTCGACTGTTACATCACGTGTGTAGTATTTGGAAATCGATGTATTTTGGAGATTATTTCTTAAATAATCGCCCACTTGTTTAAAACATGCATTATGTATAATAATGATGTGCTTTTTATGAAACGAATGCAATATTTTCTAAAACGTATCATATAGAGGTCAAATACCTCGCTATGGGACCAATGAGAACGTACTGCATTTATAGTAATATGGACGGGTCATTTCAGATTATATGCATAATGTGATAGGTACGTTACATTGAAGGTTGCAAGCTCGGTTATCTTTCACAAAAGACTTTAAGGTGAGTGGAATAATTATATGCGTAGGTATATAATGTATTTATTTGTTGTAGCGTAAGATGTGAAGTGTCGAAGTGTTAAGACACCACGTTTCACGTGACGAGTGAAGCGTCGAGGTGTTAAGACGCCACTCGGGGTGAAGCATCGAGGTGTTAAGATGACACCTAAGAGTGAAGTGCCGAGGTGTTAAGGCACCACTCCGTAAGATAAAGGGTGAAGCATCGAGGTGTTAAGATTTCACCCGAGGGTTTAGTGATACGAGGTGTTAAGTACACTAACGGATGTTATGAGCATCGATGGCCTTTCGCGAGTGCCATTCCCTTGTACGATTGGTTAACCATGGTTATTGTGTGGTAGCATAAGCATATTACATTGTTCGAGTTATATATATGCTATTTTTGTGCTAGCTTGTGGTACCGGAGATTAATAGCTTTGTATTTGAGATGATAAGCTAATTGTGTTGCTAGCATGTATGCGGTATGTGTTTAAGTGTTTGCATGTAGGTTAATTATATATGTATGTGTATAATTATTTCATTCACTAAGTGTTTTGCTTACCCTCTCGTTGTTTACCCTTTTTAGGCTCCGGCGTGGATAAGGGCAAAGGTATTCGATTGGATTAGAGGCCTCCCTCTCATTTTGGTTTGGGGATACTTTTGGAAAGTTTAGTTTTTAAAGTTGGACCAAGATGTGGGTAGTTTAACCCCAAACACCATGCTCTAGGTGTCGTTTAGAATTTAAACTTTTATGGTCGAAACTCGTAATTTTGAACGAAATTCGTAAAACGGCCGATGTGGGCCCGATGTTGTAAAACTTTGTTTCATTGTAGAAATATTTTAATTTTACTTATATTGTCGTGTTGTAAAAAGGGTTTCGTTTGAAAGTGTCGGAAAGCGGGTTTTTCGCTCACGTTAGTTGAGCACGGGGGCAGTAACTGGCAGTTCATTGGGACGCTGTCCAGATATCTGGACGCCGTCCAGATGAACTGATCCAAAAAAAAAAATTTGGGGCGTGTTTTTGGTATAACGAGGTTTGGGTCGGTACAAGTGGTATCAGAGCATGGTCTAAGGGATTTAGGCGACTTGAGATAGGTGCCTAGACTTAGACTTTATTGTGTATGCGCTTTATGCGGGACTTGTAGGAGACGGGTCGGACCGGGGATTGATTAGTGCATAGGATAAGGTTAACTAACTATGCGCTAATTGTTATGCGTTGTGTTTTGCAATCATCAAGCGAGATAGACGTTATACTAGCGAGTTAATGCGACGTGCTCGCGTAACAATGATTAGCTACCATTGTTACGGGTTTAAATCGTGTCAAACAAGCGATGTACGATGATTGATGAGCAAGATGGGGCGGTGTGAGATATATATATATATATATATATATATATATATATATATATATATATATATATATATATATATATATATATATATATATATACTTTGTGTTATGTCCTTTCGTTTCATTGTTTAACCGATTTCCGTTTTATAGTATGAAGACGAGAAACGGACCCGAGAACCATGAAGGAGGTACGAGCGAGGACCTCGAGTTTACGGCCAAGGTTGAGGCCATTATTAAAAAGCAAAGAGCGGAATTTCTTGAGGATGTCCGAAAGGTTTTCCAAGAATCGATTGATGGGCAAGTAACCGAGTTAATAAATGAGCGAACGAATGCCGCAATTGAAGAGGCATTAGAAGCTAGAAACATTCATCCTCGGGGCAAAGGGGGTGATGGTAGTGGTGGGCATGGAAGGCGAGACTTCCATTATAAAAATTTCAAGGATGCTCAACCTCCCATGTTTAATGGAGTAAGGGATCCATTGAAAAGCACATGTTGGATCTCCGACATTGAGGGGGCTTTTCGTACTGCCGAATGTCCTTCCGAGAAGAAAATGAGATACGGTTCTAGTATGTTGCGCGAAGAGGCTAAGTTGTAGTGGGACGATATGATTAAGTTGTATGGTGAAGAGCAATGTATGAGCTTGTCATGGGATGAGTTTAAAAAGGAGTTCTTTGATGAATATCGGACTCCATCCGATCTTAACAAAATTCGGGACGAGTTGCGTGATTTGCGACAAGGTTCGATGGACTTGGTTACTCTCAAGTCTACCTTCTTGTCAAAGACTCATTTTTGTCCGTAGTATATAGGTGATGACCGAATGTTGATGCTAGACTTTTATCGTACACTAAGCGATGAGTTGAAGCGTAAGATTAGTCGGGGAATGGATAAGTCTTTTAATGAATTGTATGAGTTAGCCCGGGGTTTCGAGCCGGAGGTTCCAAAAAGAAGTGATTTCTCTTTTTCTAAGAGAAAATTTGAAGGTTCGAGTCATTCGAGCTTTTCAAGCAAAAAAGAGCAAGAGCAAGAAGGGTTCTGAAAGTGTCAATAGTGTGAAGAAGAGTGCTTCTGGGGATTTTTCTTATACATGCTACAATTGTGGACAAATGGGCCATATGGCTCGTGATTGTCCGAACCCATCTTCCGGAAACAACCTCACATGTTTCAATTGCCAAAAGCAAGGACACCGAAAGTCGGAGTGTCCCAATTTGAACACCGACCATGTTAAATGGTTAGAGAAGGTGGCGGGTATGGCTCGGGGACGAAATTACTTGATGACCCATGATGAGGCCAAGCAATCCAACAAAGTCGTCTCATGTACTTTCATGGTTAACTCTAATCCGGCAAGGATACTATTTGATAGCGGTGCAAATTTGTCATTTGTTTCTCCAAGTTTTGTGTCTAAGCTTGATATACCGCTAGCTAAGTTAAGTCATCCGGTAGAGGTCGAAATAGCGGATGGTAAAACGGTGTTAGGGGTTGATGTGTGTAATGATTGTGATATTGTGTTTGGTTCTGAAACGTTTAAAATTGATCTTATCCCGATGACCTTGGGTGAATTTGATATTGTCGTTGGTATGGATTGGCTCGATCGTTATAGAGCCGATATTGCATGCCATGAAAAATCTATTCGTGTGAAGACCCCAAGTGGGGGAGAGTTAATTATTCATGGCGAGAGACGGAGAAGACTTGTGCCATTATGCACTTATACACGGGCATGTTGTTTTCTTGTTAGTAGTGGCATGGCTTTTCTTGCTCATGTAGTTGATACTCGTGAAGAGCCACCATCCATTCGTGAAATTCCGGTGGTTAGTGAATTTGAAGACGTTTTTCCGGATGAATTGCCGGGTGTTTCGGCGGAAAGACAAGTTGAATTTCGCATCGAGTTGGTTCCGGGTGCTACTCCCATTGCTAAAACTCCTTCTCGTTTAGCACCAACGGAGATGCAAGAGTTGTTAAATCAAACCCCAAGAGTTGCTTAAGAAGGGTTTTATTCGACTGAGTGCTTCGCTGTGGGGTGCTCCGGTTTTATTTGTGAAGAAGAAGGATGGTAGTATGCGGATGTGCATTGATTATCGTGAGTTGAACAAGGTGACAATCAAGAATCGTTATCCATTGCCTCGGATTGATGATTTGTTTGATCAACTCCAAGGCGTGAATTACTTTTCTAAAATCGACTTACGGTCCAGCTATCACCAAATGAGGGTCCGTGAGGAAGATATTGAGAAAACGGCCTTTCGAACGCGTTATGGGCATTTTGAGTTTGTGGTTATGCCTTTTGGTCTTATGAATGCACCGGCGGCATTCATGGATCTTATGAACCGAGTGTGCCAACCTATGATGGACAAGTCGGTGATTGTGTTCATTGATGACATACTTGTCTATTCGAAGAGTATGAAGGAACATGAACATCATTTGCGTGGTGTGTTGAAGACATTGCGGAAGGAGAAGTTATATGCAAAATTCTCCAAATGTGAATTTTGGCTAAGGGAAGTTCAATTCCTTGGCCATATTGTGAACAAGGATGGTATTCAAGTAGATCCGGGGAAGATTGAGACGGTGAAAAGTTGGAGACGACTGACTACGCCTATGAAAATCCGAAGTTTTCTCGGATTGGCCGGTTATTACCGTCGATTTATCCAAGACTTTTCTAAGATCGCTTCTCCATTGACGAAATTGACGAGAAAGAACGCGAGATTTAATTGGGAGAACGAGAGATTTAAAAAAGAGTTCTTTGATGAATTCGGTGTTAGTGTTACCGAAAGGTGTAGAAGACATGACAGTTTATTGTGATGCATCTTTAAATGGCTTCGGGTGTGTTCTAATGCAAAAAGGTAAAGTCATCGCTTATGCCTCTCGACAATTATAGGAACACGAAACGAGATATCTGACTCATGATCTTGAGTTGGCGCCATTACTTGTATGGTGTCAAGTGTACGATTTATTTGGAATCACAAGAGCTTAAAACATCTTTTTGATCAACGTGATTTGAATTATCGATAACGTAGGTGGATGTAGTAAAGGTTACGACTGTGAAATACTTTATCATTCGGGTAAGGCGAATGTGGTCGCGGATGCGTTAAGTCGGAAGAGTCAACACCCTGCAATACGAGTAGGGTCGTTACGTATGATTATTACTAACGATTTTCTTGTAAAGCTTGGTGAGATTAAAATTGAAGCTTTTGTTCACAACAAGCATGAGGAACGAATCGTGGGCCAAACGGAGTTTATTACCTTAGGTCCGCATGGTTTGTTGCCTTTTCAAGGAAGAGTGTGGGTGCCTAAAATGGGTGATTACCGACGAGTGCTACTTGATGAAGCACATAAGTCAAAGTATTCCATTCACCCGGGCACGACAAAAATGTATCTTGATTTGAAGAAAGAGTATTGGTGGCCGGGCATGAAACGTGATGTCGTAAAGTATGTTGAACAATGTGTCATGTGTTTGCAAGTTAAGGCCGAGCACCAAAAGCCGTAGGGTAAGTTACAACCGTTGGAAGTCCCAAAATGGAAATGGGAGCACATTACCATGGATTTCATCACAAAGTTACCAAAGATGGCGAGAACCCAATTTGATTCGATTTTGGTAATAGTTGACTGGTTGACGAAAAGTGCCTTGTTTCTTCCCATTCGGGAAACGATATCATCGGAGACTTTGGCTAAAATATTTATCAAGGAGGTGATATCGTGACATGGGGTTCCTATATTTATTATTTCGGATCGAGATACTCGTTTCACATCTCGGTTTTGGGAAAAGTTTCATGAAGATATGGGTACACAATTGAAATTGAGCACGACGTACCATCCTCAAACGGACGGTCAAACCTAACGTACGAATCAAACATTGGAGGATATGTTACGAGCATGTATTATTGATTTCGGGGGTAGTTGGGATGAGCACTTACCTTTGGTGGAATTCTCGTACAATAATAGTTATCATACTAGTATCGAGATGCCACCTTATGAGATGCTTTATGGGCGGAAGGTGTCGAACTCCGATTTGTTGGGGTGAAGTGGGTCAAAGAGAAATCGAGAGTACCAATTTTGTTTTAAAGATGAATAGCAAGATTGAGATGATTCAGACTAATTTAAAAGCGGCTCAAGATAGACAAAAGTCGTATGCCGACAAACGTAGGCGATTGATTGAGTTCCAAGAAGGTGACATGGTGATGCTTAAGGTTTCGGCATGGAAGGGTATTATTCGTTTTTGAAAATGGGGAAAGTTAGCTCCTCGGTTTATTGGGCCATTTAAGATTTTAGCTCGTGTTGGTGAAGTTGCGTATCGTTTGGAATTACCCGAAGAGCTTGCGGGGATCCATAATACATTTCATGTTTCCCATCTACGTAAGTGTCTTGCGGATGATTCTTCATGGATGCCATTAGACGAAATTGAGCTAAACAACAAGTTAGAGTATGTTGAGGAGCCGATTACAATACTCGATGAAAAGGTGAAAATGTTGAGAAATAAACAGGTGAGAACTTTTAAGGTTCAATGGCGTCGTAGTAAGGGTTCCGAGTTTACATGGGAATCCGAAGAGTTTGTTTTGGTGTATCTTCCTGCTTGTCATGCGGCTTGGATTGCGAGGACGCAATCCGGTTCAAGTGGGAGAGAGTTGTAAGATCCTGTTTTCACAGAAGGTTGGGACGCCGTCCAAATCTTGGGATGCCATCCTTTATTGAAGGGCTGGACGCCGTCCAGAATCCTGGACACCGTCCAGTTGAATTGGCGGGCTAGCTGTGTTCTTTTAAGATATTTTAATGGGGGTAGTTTGGTCTTTTCACTTTGTGGATGAATTTAAGGCTCTAGATCAGTTTTGGAGCACCATTTACTCCATCTTCAACTACCACTTCTTACCCACTTAAATTCTAGAGAGAGAGAAGGGTTTTAGTGTGAGAAAGCTCAATCCAAAGAGGAATAAGCTAGTTTCGGGTCAAAGCGCGTGTTTTAAAGTTGTTCATCTACTCCCTAGCTACGTTTTGATTGTAGTGGTAAGCCTTAACCTTGATTTTCTTGTTTTAATTGTTTAAGGGTTGGGGTTTGGGTTAGTGATGAACATGAAGTCCAAATTGTTAGTGTTTTGGGGGTTTTTGGGTAAGTTTGGGTCATGAGGACTCAAAGATGACTAACCTAGGGTTTTGAAATACTAAATGTGGTAATGAGTCTTAGATTGGTTAGTTAACTAATAGCACACCTAGATGTTATGTAAGTGAGTGTTATTTGAGTATGTGGTGACCCGGATGGGTGTGTAAACCTTGAAATGGGTCAAACGAGTCCTTGATGACCTAAGTTGTCTTACGATTGTGGAAAATGCGATAACCTTGTGCTAAAATGTGTTTTAAGACCATATTTGGCTAGTGTTAGGGTTTTGGCAAAATTGACCCGATGTTAGGGGTAAGTGTGCAAATGGGTCGAAGTTGCACCAAGGGTCAAAATGAAATTAGGATGGTTGGCAAGTTGGTTGACCAACTTAAGTTTGTGATTGATTATATGCATAATGTGATAGGTACGTTACGTTGAAGGTTGCAAGCTCGGTTATCTTTCACAAAAGACTTTAAGGTGAGTGGAATAATTATATGCATAGGTATATAAAATATTTATTTGTTGTAGCGTGAGATGTGAAGTGTCGTA
Organism: Rutidosis leptorrhynchoides; assembly: GCF_046630445.1. Lineage (NCBI taxonomy): Eukaryota > Viridiplantae > Streptophyta > Magnoliopsida > Asterales > Asteraceae > Rutidosis > Rutidosis leptorrhynchoides. The sequence goes on from NC_092333.1 coordinate 177,326,193, forward strand.
GTGTTAAGACACCATGTTTCACATGACGAGTGAAGCGTCGAGGTGTTAAGACGCCACTCGGGGTGAAGCATCGAGGTGTTAAGATTCCACCTAGGATTGAAGTGCCGATGTGTTAAGGCACCACTCCGTAAGATAAAGGGTGAAGCATAAAGGTATTAAGATGCCACTCGAGGGTTTAGTGATACGAGGTGCTAAGTACACTAACGGATGTTATGAACACTGATGGCCTTTCGCGAGTGCCATTCCCTTGTACGATTGGTTAACCATGGTTATTGTGTGGTAGCATAAGCATATTACATTGTTCGAGTTATATATATGGTATTATTGTGCTCGCTTGTGGTACTGGAGATTAATAGCTTTGCATTTGAGATGATAAGCTAATTGTGTTGCTAGCATGTATGCGGTATGTGTGTAAGTGTTTGCATGTAGGTATATTACATATGTATGTGTATAATTATTGCATTCACTAAGCGTTTTGCTTACCCTCTCGTTGTTTACCCTTTTTAGGCTCCGGCGTGGATAAGAGCAAAGGTATTCGATTGGATTAGAGGCCTCCCGCTCGTTTTGGTTTGGGGACGCTTTTGGAAAGTTTAGTTTTTGAATTTGGACCAAGATGTGGGTAGTTTAACCCCAAACACCATGCTCTAGGTGTCGTTTGGAATTTAAACTCTTATTGTCGAAACTCGTAATTTTGAACAAAATTCATAAAACGGACGATGTGGGCCCGATGTTGTAAAACTTGGTTTCATTGTAGAAATCTTTTAATTTTACTTATATTGTCGTGTTTTAAAAAGGGTTTCGTTTGAAAGTGTCGGGAAGCGGGTTTTCCGCTCACGTAAGTTGAGCACGGGGGGCAGTAACTGGCAGTTCATTGGGACGCCGTCCCACATGTTTGGACGCAGTCCTGGCCTTCCGAGCTGGACGCCGTCCAGATGAACTGATCCAAAAAAAAAATTTTGGGGCGTGTTTTTGGTATAATGAGGTTTGGGTCGTTACAGTATGCTAATTTAAATGCTAGCGTGTATGATGTATTTGTGTAAGTGATTGCAAGTAAGTAGATTATATATGTACGTGTATAATTATTGCATTCAGTAAGCGTTTTGCTTACCCTCACGTTGTTTACTCTTTTTAGGCTCCGGCGTGGACAAAGGAAAGGGTATACATTTGGACTAGCGATCTCCCTTATCGATTATGCTAGAGAATAGCTTTTGAAGTTCGACCTAGGTTTGGGTAGTTTAATCCCAAACACCATGCTCTGGTTTTGTTTGGTATTTAAACTTGTCGGTCGAAACTTATATTTTGAAGTGTAAATGGGTGAATGATGCCCGGTGGTCAAATACTTGAACGGGAGTCTTAAAACTTGTAAACTTTGCTTATTTATGTGGCGTGAAGCCCTTTTGAAATGTTGGTTATTGTATTCGCAGAAATTGGCACTTGTGTAAATTTTGTTAAGCTAGAATCAACTCCAGGATATTGACGTGCCGCGACCCCTTTGGGGCGAACCGCGACCTTAAACGCATTTGGTAATAGATTTTGGATGGGTTCTGACTTTCAGTTTCCGTTGTGGGCCGCGCCGCGGTAATTGGGTGACAGGCTTGGCCTGTCCAATTTTAAAAAAACATAAATTTTGCTATGTTTAACGGGTTGGGTCGTTACACTTGATAACGCCAAAATCATACATGTTTATTGTCGTTATTTCAATCTAATTTTGTATCTATTTGTATATATTTGTTGTACTTAAGTATTGTAATTCATGTATATTTGTAAAAGTCCATTGTGATTGAATAAATGAAGACCAACAGCGAAAACGATGCTTAAAACGAAGTCCGATAGCAAAAATAACCCAGAAATACACTTCCAAACTTAGATAAGGCGCATCCCAAAAGGGATGAGGCGCATCTGTATGTGTGTTTTTGCTGAAGGTTTCAGATACGACGTTTTTAAGCGATAAGACGCATTTAGAAAGCATAGAAGTAACAATCTATGTAATTCATGTTTAAAAGTTACTATGATGTTTGATTGATTAAATTACCATGTCTAACCAAAAGAACCATAGTTATGCTAGTTTGATACTTTACTTCAATTACATAGATTGTTAACTACATGTGACACTAGGAACACAATCTATGCTTCAATACTTTTAGTAATCTAGACGGGTAAACATATACTTAATTGACGACTTTGCTATATGTTTAGATCGGTAATTGAATAAGTACTAGAACTACATAGTCATGAATTTACCTGAAGTGATTATTGTAATTTAGGTTTTACGTGAGTTTAATCGGGTTGGGTCTAATTAATCTAATCAATCTAAATCAATTATGTTCTTCCATAGATCCATTGTTGTAAGTATCCATTTACTCTAGTTCAATTATACAAGTTATGAATTGGTTTATGTGAGTTTATCAATGTTCATGGCTTGTACTTCAACAACTAGTGATTTAGACATCTACATGTGAGTGTAGGATGGTAATTGAATGGTAACTAAATTTTACAATAGTGTAGTTTATTTAGAGTGATCTTAATAAACTAGGTTTTATGTGAATTCAACCAAGGAAGAGTCTTATTATTAAACATAGGTAAAGAAGAACTAATGACAACTTTTTGTGAATTTACTAAGTTTATAGTTCTTGGTTTATAGCTATTGTGAGATTGATATGAACCATTTACTTGTAACTACAAAATAACGGGTTTAAGTATAAAAGAACAATCCTTATCATTTATCAAGCATTGAAGTAAACACCGCCTTCTCATCCTCGTTATTTATCTCATTTTATTTCCCATTTGTTACTTAACAATTCTACAATTAAAACTCTCTCTTTAGAATAATTAATCGTTTAAAGTCCTTAAAACAAACTTCTCCCTGTGGATCGAACTGGTCAATTTACTTGCCAGTTACTGCATGATCGGGTTTTAGTTGTCTGTATTATGTGTTAATTATTAAGCATATTGTCTACATTTTAAAGGTTACGTCTTGGCACATCAACTTTAGAAGAAACTATATCATGTCCAAATATCATCGGTGAACCATGAGTTTGCACACCTCAATTTGTTATGGCATATGTATGTTGACAGCAGTCAACATAAATGCGGTTGATCACTGTAGTGACCCGAACTTTTCCATGTTTATATATATATTAAATGAAATTGTTATTTACATGATTAAGTGTTTCCAACATGTTAAGCAATCAAACTTGTTAAGACTTGATTAATTGAAATAGGTTTCATATAGACAATTGACCACCCAAGTTGACCGGTGATTCACGAACGTTAAAACTTGTAAAAACAATACGATGACATATATATGGTTATATATATAGTTAACATGATTTTATTATAAGTATGTATCTCATTAGGTATTTTAACAATGAGTTATATACATAAAAATGAGACTATTAATTCAAGAAACTCGAAAACGATATATATAACGATTATCGTTATAACAACGTCTTACTAGGTACATATGAATCATATTAAGATATTGATACACTTGGTTAATTATGTTAAATGATAAGTAAATATATTATTAAGTGTATTAACAATGAAATACATATGTAAAAATAAGACTACTAACTTAATGATTTCGAAACGAGACATATATGTAACGATTATCGTTGTAACGACATTTAACTGTATATATATCATACTAAGATATATTATATATCATAATATCATGATAATATAACAATTTAACATCTCATTTGTTATAATAAATAATGGGTTAACAACATTCAACAAGATCGTTAACCTAAAGGTTTCAAAACAACATTTACATGTAACGACTAACGATGACTTAACGACTCAGTTAAAATGTATATACATGTAGTGTTTTAATATGTATTCATACACTTTTGAAAGACTTCAAGACACTTATCAAAATACTTCTACTTAACAAAAATTCTTACAATTACATCCTCGTTCAGTTTCATCAACAATTCTACTCGTATGCACCCGTATTCGTACTCGTACAATACACAGCTTTTAGATGTATGTACTATTGGTATATACACTCCAATGATCAGCTCTTAGCAGCCCATGTGAGTCACCTAATACATGTGGGAACCATTATTTGGCAACTAGCATAAAATATCTCATAAAATTACAAAAATATGAGTAATCATTCATGACTTATTTACATGAAAACAAAATTACATATCCTTTATATCTAATCCATATACCAACGACCAAAAACACCTACAAACACTTTCATTCTTCAATTTTCTTCATCTAATTGATCTCTCTCAAGTTCTATCTTCAAGTTTTAAGTGTTCTTCATAAATTCCAAAAGTTCTAGTTTCATAAAATCAAGAATACTTCCAAGATTGCAAGTTTACTTCCAAGTTTTCTAAATCCATTCCAAGTAATCATCCAAGATCAAGAAACCTTTGTTACTTACAGTAGGTTATCTTTCTAATACAATACAATAATCATATTCAAATTTTAATTCAATTTCTATAACTATAACAATCTTATTTCGAGTGGAAATCTTACTTGAAATTGTTTTCGTGTCATGATTCTGCTTCAAGAACTATCAAGCCATCCAAGGATCCTTTGAAGCTAGATCTATTTTTCTCATTTCCAGTAGGTTTATCCAAGGAACTTGAGGTAATAATGATGTCATTCGATTCATACATATAAAGCTATCTTATTCGAAGGTTTAAACTTGTAATCACTAGAACATAGTTTAGTTAATTCTAAACTTGTTCGCAAATAAAAGTTAATCCTTCTAACTTGACTTTTAAAATCAACTAAACACATTTTCTATATCTATATGATATGCTAACTTAATGATTTAAAACCTGGAAACACGAAAAACACCGTAAAACCGGATTTACGCCGTCGTAGTAACACCGCGGGCTGTTTTGGGTTAGTTAATTAAAAACTATGATAAACTTTGATTTAAAAGTTGTTATTATGAGAAAATGATTTTTATTATGAACATGAAACTATATCTAAAAATTTTGGTTAAACTCAAAGTGGAAGTATGTTTTCTAAAATGGTCATCTAGACGTCGTTCTTTCGACTGAAATGACTACCTTTACAAAAATGACTAGTAACTTATTTTTCCGACTATAAACCTATACTTTTTCTGTTTAGATTCATAAAATAGAGTTCAATATGAAACCATAGCTATTTGATTCACTCAAAACAGATTTAAAATGAAGAAGTTATGGGTAAAACAAGATTGGATAATTTTTCTCATTTTAGCTACGTGAAAATTGGTAACAAATCTATTCCAACCATAACTTAATCAACTTGTATTGTATATTATGTAATCTTGAGATACCATAGACACGTATACAATGTTTCAACCTATCATGTCGACACATCTATATATATTTCGGAACAACCATAGACACTCTATATGTGAATGTTGGAGTTAGCTATACAGGGTTGAGGTTGATTCCAAAATATATATAGTTTGAGTTGTGATCAATACTGAGATACGTATACACTGGGTCGTGGATTGATTCAAGATAATATATATCGATTTATTTCTGTACATCTAACTGTGGACAACTAGTTGTAGGTTACTAACGAGGACAGCTGACTTAATAAACTTAAAACATTAAAATATATTAAAAGTGTTGTAAATATATTTTGAACATACTTTGATATATATGTATATATTGTTATAGGTTCATGAATCAACCAGTGGCCAAGTCTTACTTCCCGACGAAGTAAAAATCTGTGAAAGTGAGTTATAGTCCCACTTTTAAAATCTAATATTTTTGGGATGAGAATACATGCATGTTTTATAAATGATTTACAAAATAGACACAAGTACGTGAAACTACATTCTATGGTTGAATTATCGAAATCGAATATGCCCCTTTTTATTAAGTCTGGTAATCTAAGAATTAGGGAACAGACACCCTAATTGACGCGAATCCTAAAGATAGATCTATTGGGCCTAACAAACCCCATCCAAAGTACCGGATGCTTTAGTACTTCAAAATTTATATCATATCCGAAGGGTGTCCCGGAATGATGGGGAAATTCTTATATATGCATCTTGTTAATGCCGGTTACCAGGTGTTCACCATATGAATGATTTTTATCTCTATGTATGGGATGTGTATTGAAATATGAAATCTTGTGGTCTATTGTTACGATTTGATATATATAGGTTAAACCTATAACTCACCAACATTTTTGTTGACGTTTAAAGCATGTTTATTCTCAGTTGAATACTAAGAGCTTCCGCTGTTGCATACTAAAATAAGGACAAGATTTGGAATCCATGTTTGTATGATATTGTGTAAAAACTGCATTCAAGAAACTGATTTCGATGTAACATATTTGTATTGTAAACCATTATGTAATGGTCGTGTGTAAATAGGATATTTTAGATTATCATTATTTGATAATCTACGTAGAGTTTTTTTTAAACCTTTATTTATGAAATAAAGGTTAAGGTTTGTTTTAAAAATGAATGCAGTCTTTGAAAAACGTCTCATATAGAGGTCAAAACCTCGCAACAAAATCAATTAATATGGAACGTTTTTAATCAATAAGAACGGGACATTTCAATCTTTACGGAGATCATCCATCTGGGGATTAGATTCATTAGTCTTAAAAGCTAATTTGCATTGTGCCCCCCCATTGTACGAGACAGATCCATCTCATGGTTAGGATAAATCTGACCACCAAAAACCCTGTTTGATGTTGAGGTGAGGTGGATTTCCAGCCAATGATAGAGATGACTGTCAAGACGTAACCTTTAAAATGTAGACAATATGCTTAATAATTATCACATAATACAGGCAACTAAAACCCGATCATGCAGTAACTGGCAAGTAAATTGACCAGTTCGATCCACAGGGAGAAGTTTGTTTTAAGGACTTTAAACGATTAATTATTCTAAAGAGGGAGTTTTAATTGTATAATTGTTAAGTAACAAATGGAAAATAAAATGAGATAAATAACAAGGATGAGAAGGCGGTGTTTACTTCAATGCTTGATAAATGATAGGGATTGTTCTTTTATACTTAAACCCGTCATTTTGTAGTTACAAGTAAATGGTTCATATCAATCTCACAATATCTATAAACCAAGAACTATAAACTTAGTAAATTCACAAAAAGTTGTCATTAGTTTTTCTTTACCTATGTTTAATCAATAAGACTCTTCCTTGGTTGAATTCACATAAAATCTAGTTTATTAAGATCACTCTAAATAAACTACACTATTGTAAAATCTAGTTACCATTCAATTACCATCCTACACTCACATGTAGATGTCTAAATCACTAGGTGTTGAAGTACAAGCCATGAACATTGATAAACTCACATAAACCAATTCATAACTTGTATAATTGGACTAGAGTAAATGGATACTTGTAACAATGGATCTATGGAAGAACATAATTGATTTAGATTGATTAGATTAATTAGACCCAACCCGATTAAACTCACGTAAAACCTAAATTACAAAAATCACTTGAGGTAAATTCATAACTATGTAGTTCTAGTACTTATTCAATTACCGATCTAAACTTATAGCAAATTCGTCAATTAAATATAGGATATATATATATATATATATGTTACTAAAAGTATTGAAGCATAGATTGTGTTCCTAGTGTCACATGTAGTTAACAATCTATGTAATTGAAGTAAAGTACCAAACTAGCATAACTATGGTTCTTTTGGTTGGACATGGTAATTTAATCAATTAAACATCATAGTAACTTAAATAACATTAAAAGATAGAACAATCCCAAACCATAAATCTTACATTAAAGTAAACACACAAGGCTTTAGCCAATCATAATAATGAAGGTTACAACAATACAATCGAAACAATAGGAATTCATAATCTTATCACTAAAATAAATGAAACCGAGAGTACCTATCGTAGCATATGATCCCTTCTTCAATCTTGATGATCAAAAGGGTGAAGAACCCTTTATAATGACTGAGGGAAGCCCCCTTCTCTGACTAGAACTGATATATATTGAGGTGTGTGTTTAGAATGAGTTTAGACCCTTTAAATAGCAAGAAAAGTAGGTATTTCAGCCTCCGATGCGCCGCATCTCTTTGTGATGCGCTGCATCACCTTCTCACCTACCACCCAGCTCATGTACAGGTCACTTACAACTCATTTTTTATGTTTTATGCCCAGATGCGCCGCATCTAAAAGAGACGCGCCGCATCTGGCCTTACTGATGTGACGTATGCCTCTGAAACGCCGCATTTAATACTTTCGAACAAGAAAACTGCACAGATGTGCCGCATCCCTTTCAGATGTGCCGCATCTCTTGACTAAAATGAGGAAATGTCTAAATGAAAGTTGTAGTACTCTGAGTTACGGACGTCTGGGCTCCAGATTCACCTTTTTTTGAGTCCGTATGACCAAGTTATGGACAAAACGGTGCAGGTGCGCAGAATCTTCTAAAATCAGCAATGTTTTTGATAAATCTTCGCTTCAACACACGCAAAGGGTTATACACACATTTTAACTTATTACAATACATAAGTACAACAACTACATACAAAATGATACAAAATCGGATCACAATAACGACAACAAATATGTATAATTTTGGCGTTATCAAATCCCCGCACTTAAACCTTGCTTGTCCTCAAGCAAGACTTACAAAAACTAAAATATATTACAATGAACACACACATTTCTGAAAACACATACGAATCACACTCACACTTTTTATTTATTTCACAATGTAACACACGTACGCATTTTGAGTATACACATACCTTTGGAGTATACACGCGAATTGAAATCACACCAAAGTCGAAAGGTGGGTTTTAAAGTCCATATTTCTTGAAAATTTGGATCCTTAGGGAAATTAGGATCTTTGCGAAAAACCTTTGATATTTTGAAAAATAATCATGTTAGTTTTTACACTAATCAAGTTTTCCGGTTTTAACCTCAAAGTTCGGTTGAGGGTAACTGAAAACCGAAGCCTCAGTCGGCGATTAGCAAGCTACTCGCCCCCATGATTGTAGTATCAGGAACTTGTAACAGGATGTCCTAAAAATGGTTTTACGCAATATAGTTCTTAAAATAGCATAAGTTTTAGAAGAAACTATATCATGTCCAAATATCATCGGTGAACCATGAGTTTGCATACCTCAATTTGTTATGGCATATGTATGTTGACCGCAGTCAACATAGATGCAGTTGATCTTTACGGAGATCATCCATCTGGGGATTAGATTCATTAGTCTTAAAAGCTAATTTGCATTGTGCCCCCCATTATACGAGACAGATCCATCTCATGGTTAGGATAAATCTGACCACCAAAAACCTTGTTTGATGTTGAGATGATGTGGATTTCCAGCCGATGATAGAGATGACTTTTCAAGATTTTTCGTCCACCTACAGCTGTTCTGGACTACATCTTCTAACATAAGTTAGCAAGTGCGTCATTTTGAAAGACTTGACTTCCTTAATTCAATGAATATTGGATTTGGTTTCCGATTCAACAAAGTACCATAGAATCCTTGCGCGAAGTATGTGATATAGCGTGTTGATCATTTCCTTAGTTGGCTATTTCTTGAGTCTTTTATACAAAATAAATTCATGCAAATTAATTTATAAAGTTAAAAAATTTCACATTTTAAGCCATTTTAAACCATGTTTTTGTAAAACCCACATTTTAAGCCATTTTAAACCATGTTTTTTGTAAAACCCGAAAGAATTTACTCCTTCCCTACACTTAAGATCATGTAATGCCCTCATTACATGAAATCAGAAAAATTTTAAATTCGAGAGGGCAAATAGTATGAAAGAGATTTAATACTTTCTAGGCTAAAAGCCGAAGATCACAGGATGATGGCGCTGAATTGGCTGTAAAACATCATCCATTCCTTGAACGCTATCACAAACCAATCATCATGCAAGTATTTTGCTGAACTTCATGCCAGTCTTTGAAAATTGCAGCACATAGCACAATACTCATTTTATATGGTGCATATTTAATGGGGTCATTCTTCCCCACACTTATCGGACGACATGTAAAATCAGTGGAAAAAGTTCAACGAATAAGTAACGTGAGCCAGTCATTAACCCCTCGGGTGGTATATAATATATCATATAATTCCTTTTTCAATTTCTTGAAAAAAGGAATACCTGATATGGCCGAAACGGACGGTTTTATTTTCGCGGTGTTGTTAGGCCGCGACACGTCAGAATCAGCTACCACGAGGGTGATTAGTGGTTGTTTTATTATTTATATTTAGCTGGGGTTCCAAGCTATAACTCACCTACTTGTCTTCCTTTTAACGAGTAAGTGGTAAATATAACTCAGGTACGTATTTTTGTATGTTTGCTCAGTAATGTGGGACAAAAGTGCCTATATAGTTAACCCTAGTGACAAGAGGTGATAGATTAACTAGATAAAATAGTAATTAGACAATAAAAGTAAAGATAGGTGTGAAGAATAGAGTTCTGAAGGGGATTTATCACAAGAGTTTGACTTCCTAGGATAAACAATAAACCTCAATCAACTGGCTGTGAACCCAACTAATTTGTCACTAAGAGTTTAGGCCTTGAAGATTCTGGCTAAGACAGGTATCTCTACTCCCAACGTTAACCTGAAAGGTTTGAACGACCTTATGGATGAAATCCTAGGTACATGAATAAAGTGGTTTACCCATTAAAGGAAAGTCTCAGCTTTTCTTAATCCTAGTTGGTCTAACTAAAGCAATATCCTTCCACTAAATCACTATGCTATGCCTTAACATTAACAGATGTGCAATCTTAGATATTCTAAGGTACTGCTAATTGGGATAGAAGTCTCTCCTTTGCGATCACTTATTCAACCCCGGATCATCTTACAATATCTCAAGAACATTGCTTCTGACGCGAATCATGCTTCTGAGTAAGCTAGTATTCACTGAACCCTCTATTGCTAACTCTAATCACAATCTAAATGGGTAGCTCTTCTGTGATGAATAAATGGTTATTCATACGTAGGTACTATATCCCTATGGTGACGTTAAGCACACATAACTACTTATCTTGTATCCTAGGGTTGATCAGGTCCTACTACTAGGTTATAGCCACGTGAATAAGTGGAAAGGGTGATCCGTAAATTAAACTTCTAAACCGTCAAGGTTTCAACATAACAATATAATAAGTTTCAGATAAAATATTCAACACATGATAAAAAATTGTAACAGACAGATAATCTTGCAGGATGAAAGCAACTCAAGATAATAACTTTATTAAATTAAGGAAAGCGTTCACCGTTTACAGACGAGATCTGGACCATTACAAGTGCTGACAACCTCTAGCCCGCTCCTATTACAATCTTCGGAATTCGCCTCCGGGTACTAAATTTCCCGCTCGGAGGTGAGAAGGCCTTGAAAGCTCTAGTGGGAGAAAGTGTATTGTAGTGAGAGAGTGAAGAGAGGTGTGTGTTGGAGTGAATGACAAAGACCCTTTAAATAGACTTGGAAATTGTCAAAATACGCCTGGCAGGCCGCATGGCAGGCCGTATGGTGGGGCGTATTTGACAGGCCGTGTCCATACAGGCAGGCCGTATGGCAGGCCGGATGGGGTGCTGGTCAGCCTTGATTCCCTGGGTCGTAACTTGATTTATTGTCTTTCATCGTTTTCGCTCTAGAATCTTCGTTTTAGCTCCGTTTCTCTTGATTCTTTTTGCATTATCTTTGTAATTACTTTATCTACAATTTCAACCAAAAAAGCGATTATTTTGCCGACAAAGCTTTAAACTTTATGCTTTTGGGATTCAATATCGAGGGTAAAAACATGACTTTTTAGCCGATATCAAATATCCCACACTTAAACTTTGCTTGTCCTCAAGCAAACTTCTGAACTTAAAACAGCGAGGACTTCAATCCGTAGTGATCAAGCTGTTTTGTTCCACAAGACAGAAGAGCAGAAACTTAGCTTTTATTCTTTTTGCTATTCTCGAATCTTTTTCCGCAAACATGAGAGGAGGTTACATAACTAAAGCTATCTCACTCGGGTCACTCATTTCACTAAAGTTTTTAGGGTGTCCTAAAGTTCTAAGAAATGAAGTCACTCTTAGCCAGTCATGTTTACATTCTTCGTCATAGGCTTGATCAAGACTCAAATCTCCATCACTTATTTGCGAGAATTTTCGGTTATCGACTCAGCTTGAATTGTGAAGAGATGGGGGTTTGGAAGTTTCTAGAGTACGAAGGGTTTTGATAGATAGGAGTTTCTTCTTGAAAGATTGATTTCAACGATCCTTTCAGCTTTTTGTCCGGAATTTCTTCGTGAGCATCCTTCTTTTTGACTGCCAGGAGTTTCTTTTCTCGAATCTTCACTGGTTCTGCTCCATTTCTCAGAACATTTATTCATAGAGACTTTGCTCTAGTTTTTTTTTTTTTTTTTTTTTTTTTTTTGCAAGCAACTTTTGCTTTTCTCTTCGAGGTCTCCTTTTGGCGATCTTCTTTGATAATTGGCTTGGATGCTCGCATTTTTCTAGTGCGACTTTAGAGGTTTTCCCGAAAAAGAATGATTTAGCCGGGATCCATTTATTGTGAAGCAGATAGAGTAAATAAGCAAAGGTGAAATGGATTTGTGGAGCGAAAATGGAAACGGAGGTGTGTAGCGGGGGTTGTTTTTGTCTTCACGAATAGCTGAGGTTCTAACTTAGTCATTCTCGTCAAAATGTGTGATTCCAAAATGTAGATCATGAGCAAGTTCTGATTCCGAGATGTTAACATCGGCGCGCTCAACGGAAGTATAGTGAAGCACTAAAAATGAGTGCTTATAAAGCCTTATTTGGGGGTGCCTCACAACAATTATAGCAGGTCGAATTGCTCCTTCTGTTATGCAATGCTCTATTGGAAATTTGATTTTTGATTTTCGCAAAAAGTTTTCAACCTTGTTTTACCCTTTTTGTCTATTTTGTAGCAAAAACTTTTTCAATCTTTTATAGAATTTTATCATCCTTAGTGTTTTATAATTCGGAAAGTTTTAAATTTTTAAAAAACTTGAGGATTTAACAAGAATCGTTATGTGCAACATTTGCTATCCCACACTTTAAAATAACATTTTCCTCAATGTTAAAGATACGGAATATCCCACACTTAGATTTTAAAAGAGGCATTGTGTTATTAAAAGTTTATGATGGTGGGGTTGCTAATCCCACACTTAGTTTTTAAAGTGGTATAGTAATTTGCGTGAATTCTATTGAAAAGGTAATGAAGACGTAGTACTCCCCTAGTGTTTCAAGACGTGCAGTCGGATGGCGCGCTAATTATAGATTCTTCAATTCTTATGCCAGCGTCATCCTCGTTCAAGTCGTCCTTGCTCCAATTTGTGTTTTCATCTCGTACGGTCTCGACCGTCGTTTGTTTTGTGACGTTTATTCATGCAATATTTATTCTAAAAGAAACCATACATTCTAAAACATAAAGTAGTTATGCCTGAAACCGGGCTTACAGAAATAAAATATAAGATAATGTAGCATCAGTAATAATAATACGAATGTTTCCAAAAGTAAACATGGTTACGGCTGAGGTGGTGGATATGGAGGAGAATAGATTACGCTAGTGCGGGGTCTGGCTGGGTTCCTCAATCTGGACTGACCCTCGCTGGTCATCTCCTCGTCAGTGGAAAACTGGTCTGCCAACTCCTCTGTGTTCATACCCGAGGATATTCTAAACTCTATTTCGTTCGATCACACGATTAACCCAGTAAGTGATGATGTGCTCGTGAAAACCATCGGCCCTGACTGCCAACCCATTCCTTCCTGCAAATCTCTACCTCTACCCCACTGCTGGTTAACGTCCATACTATCAATACCCAGTGCAATCCCTGCAGTCGTCTGTCGGTGCAACGCCTGATCCCATACCGACTCCTGAGCCTCAGTAGACGTGTTAACGTGGTCAGTGCTGAACAATTCTTCAACAAAACCCCCAGCCCCTGTGGTCTGTGGAGGTGGTGGTGGTAGCGTAGATGTAATAACTGTACGCTGCGTGTAGTGATGTGTAGGTGGATGTGGAGGTCCTGAAAACTAGTGGCTCGGGCCTGCTCCTCTGGGATCACGGTGGGATTACATTATCGGGTACTCATGAGGGTAAGGCGGGACGTGGAGCTGTCTGCCCGCATAGTGAGTGAAATGATCCAGATTCTGAAGAATCGCATGTTGGGCAAACCAACTCTCGTTCCCGGGTATGTCCCCCATGTGGTACTGGTATGGTGGATATCGTGGTCGATCACCCTCTCCGACTGATGAGTGTCGGCGAGTGTCAGTGGGCCGTCCATGTGCTGTGGGATCATCCTCATCCATAGGTTCCTGAGAACCTCGTCGTCTCCTACTATCCCGTGTCCTAGTATCAGGTCTGAATCCCTGTACTCTCACCTCTGGCACCGTCCGATCTTCGGAACCGGGTATCTCTGGGTTCGCCTGAATGATTAACTGCTCACCCTCAACGCAAATATAATTCCAATAGCTCAACAGTTTATACCCTATTTCCTCTGACACGGCTCCAGTCCTATAATTAAACCGTTCAACACTTCCCAAAACACGCATGTTCCGAAGCAACCTGGTAACAACGCCCCCTAAAACCGGCACAACTGTGCTTGCCGAATTCTTCTCACTAGTGAAAGCCTGAGCTAGGAGATGTGCCACCTGCATATTTTGGTTATTCATCATGGCGTGCATCAGGCGCATGTCTCTGATCGTAACAACACCGCCAAATCTGGCTTTAGGATGGAGGGTTTTGGTGATTAGGTGGTGGAGGATTCGGAGTACAGGGTTGGCGAATTTGGATGCCTTTTTACCCGATTGCCATGGCCCATTACCTGTGGTGTGCTCTCGCCAGAAAGCTTGACGATCCATGTGATTCAAGGTGGTATATCCATTCCTGAATATTGCCCGGGTGAGCAGCGATGATTTATACAACTCCAAGTGTCTCGCAAACCGTGCGAGAGTCAGGTGATACATGTGGTTTTGGTGTTGGAAATGGATACACTCCTGATTATTATAATCTTCAGGATCAACATCCGAATCAAAACTCCAGGTAGCCATAAACTCTACGTATGGCCCATTGTATGTCGTTTCATTTAACTCAAACAACTGTTTCCATGCCCGGTGAGTTCTACCCTCGGCTTGGAAGGTCAAGATTCTTCTGAGCTCATCAGCCCAACCACATTGTTCCAATATCGTCCAATTGATGTATTTGTTACCCGCTTTATTTCGGTTGATCCAAACTCTCATAAACGGCTCATTATCATTCGGATTTTCTTGCCCGCGAAGATAGTGGGGCAACTCATAATCATTTGGTAAACGATTAGCCATCTGCAAAAATCAAGAAAAATAGGTTATGCTCCAAAAATTTAGATTTAGAATTCAAAAATGTCTATATTTTTCGAAAAAAAATCGAAATGAGGGCTTTAAAAATGGGATTTTCCAAAATCCCGTTATAGTCAAATATAGCCAAATTCCCGCAAACAACATTTAAACGAACTATAAACTTACTTTTGAGCAAAATTCAAAGTGTACCCGTGATTACAATAAATAATGCTAAAAATAATAATTATAGTAATTTAGTCGTAATAAGCAATTTTGAACCAAATGTGATGATTTTTAAGCATACAATGATTCTAATGACCATTCTTAATTACCTTAAATATTTTTAATCATCAAACTTGAGCTATAACATGTTAAAGTCAAAGATTAGAGCCGTTTGACCGAAAAATAATAAATTTGTTCAAAACGTACAAAATAAGGGAAATCAAGGATTAGGCTACACTTTCGCAAGCAAATCAATGATATCTTTATTTGAACTAGTTTTAAGGCAAACCTAAGTTTTAAAAACGTTTTAACTATAGGAAAAACCGAAGTCCTAATTACGTGTAGTTTGAGCAAATTATCAAATTCAAGCAAACAAGCCCACTTTGTTCCAAAATCAGTTTCTAAACATTCCTAATGAATCACTAAGCCTAACTAAGCTAGCAAAACATCAAATTTCCAAAGATTTCACCAAATTTTACCCTAAAACCTCAACTAGTGAGTCGAGAGCCAAAAACTATCCAAAATGCCTCAATCAAGCCTAAAAACTAACACAAAGTAATCACATTATCTATTTAAGCATAAAGGAATCCAAAATTGAGTCAAAAACAAGGTTTTTCTAAAAAGTCAAAAATTTGACCCTAAGAGAAAATTCGAATTTTCATCAAGAAATAGTGCCTTTTGTGCGAAATTGACGATGGAATCGAGTTTAGGAGGCTAGAGAGAACAAGTTTCGAGCTTTGATTTGTTGAATTTGGTTGAGTTTTGAGTGTGGTGGTGGTGTGTGGGGTGCGTCGGCCGAAGGAGCAGGGAAGGGGAAGAAGAAAGCCAAAAAGAAAAGAGAAAGAAGAAAGAAAAGAGAAGGAAAAAGGAAAAGAAAAGGCCCGTGTGACTCACGGGCTTATTTCCCCTACCCGACTTGCACAATTTTTTAAATTTTTATGATTTTAAAATTTTAAAGGGTTTTGAGAAAAGATAGATAAAATTTTACCTCGGATTTTAATCCTGGTTATTTTTTTATTTTTTTTTATATTTTCTAAGATATATTATTAACTAAAATAAGAAAAGACAACTAAAAATTGAAATATTTTATTTTTATTAAAAATACAAATTACACAGGTTCTACAACTAAATTCCAGAAATGACGCGGAAAGAAAGACAAGTTTAAAGCTTCTTTGATCATCCAGAGTAAATCAGCGGAGTGTATTGAAAACATTTTGAAATCTCTTAACATCTTGCACTCGCGCTTCTGTGAATCTCCGATATCGTCCATAAGTTTAACCAAAGCCCTTTTAACTTTCTTAGTGTTCGAAATTCCATCCCTTGGCCCAGTATCTCTATAATTTAGTTCAAAAAGAAGTTTTGCCACTGTGTCTTGAAATAAAAGATCTTCCGCGCAGTCAGGATCACCGATAGTAAATTTAAAGTTTGAAGATATTTCTCAAATGATCTTCCTTTGCGGGGTCATAAATGGAAATTTTGACATAGTGAGGATCTGCACGAGTTCTGAATATACTTCCTTTCTTTTTGTGAAGAAAATCTGATGTATTCTTTCCTCGGTAGAATCCAGAAAAGCTTCAATTAATCTTTTGATGAGAAATGAGGCTGGATCAAAGTAAAAGAAATCTCGATTTCCGTAGGTTGAAATAGGGTTAGGTTTCTTGCTTTCAATCCAAAATTCTAATTCATAGATCAGTGCCGAGACATAACGGTTTATATGAATTGGAGAAACGTCCTTATTAGTGAAGTGAGGGAGAAAACTGACGAATGACTCTAAATCAAATTTGAAATTAATTTCTACATCCCGATACTTGACGAAAAGGTCATCCCCACATTCTTTTAACAGTTTGTGAAGAGAACGAGTCTGAGAACGCAGCTCTTTAACAGATTGATTTGAAATGTTGAAAATGGGAAATCTGAGGGATAGAGGTGCCTAATGAATTCTCTATAGACGTCTAACCTTCTGCTAGGATTTAACAGATTTCCAATAAACGGAGCTTTTGTTTTATCAGGGTTTCGTATCTCTTTAGGATTAAATTCGAACAAGTCTGGATAATTGAAAATAGTTAGATATTCTTCCCTTATCTCATCTTCCATAATTAGGAGTTCGTTAAGACTGAGCCTCCCTTTTGGATCGTGAAGAAGGTTGAATCCTGGTTCATTTGAGTAAAACTTTTCCAAAAGCAATGAAATCTCCAAGTTAGATGAAACTATCCGGCTTCTTGGACTACAAGAATCAAGAACTAAGTCTTGATGAGACTCATCAGGGTTTAAATTTGTTTTAGGTTTATAAAGAAAAACTTCACCGGTTTCTGAAGTTGTGGGAGAGCAACTGCCATTCGCACTTTCTTCGTAGTCAGTTAAGTTGGAAACTACAGAAATTAAAACCATAATTAATATTTTATTTTCATAATTTGAAAAGGGTTTATTATAATGGCAACTTTAAATCCTATACCGACAAACTCTCTGCTTGTTAAGCATATGTGTTTCTTGTCAATTTATCTTTGAAACAAGTGGCCAGGCAGACAACGGAGAGGCAGGATCCTTTTAGTTCCAATATAATTGGAGACTGTTCGGAAAATCCAATAACCAAGTCCGTGTATAATTGTCTTTCTTAGATACCACTCAAGAATCTCAGATCTCTTGATAGAACCAACGATTACCTTAACAGACAGAAATTTAGGTCCCCGGCAGCGGCGCCAAAAACTTACTTCTCCTCGTGATATGGCCGAAACGGACGGTAGTGGTTGTTTTATAATTTATATTTAGCTGGGGTTCCAAGCTATAACTCACCTACTTGTCTTCCTTTTAACGAGTAAGTGGTAAATATAACTCAGGTACGTATTTTTGTATGTTTGCTCAGTAATGTGGGACAAAAGTGCCTATATAGTTAACCCTAGTGACAAGAGGTGATAGATTAACTAGATAAAATAGTAATTAGACAATAAAAGTAAAGATAGGTGTGAAGAATAGAGTTCTGAAGGGGATCTATCACAAGAGTTTGACTTCCTAGGATAAACACTAAACCTCAATCAACTGGCTGTGAACCCAACTGATTTGTCACTAAGAGTTTAGGCCTTGAAGATTCTAGCTAAGACAGGTATCCCTACTCCCAACGTTAACCTGAAAGGTTTGAACGACCTTATGAATGAAATCCTAGGTGCATGAACAAAGTGGTTTACCCAATAAAGGAAAGTCTCAGCTTTTCTTAATCCTAGTTGGTCTAACTAAAGCAATATCCTACCACTAAATCAATATGCTATGCCTTAACATTAACAGAGGTGCAATCTTAGATATTCTAAGGTACTGCTAATTGGGATAGAAGTCTCTCCTTTGCGATCACTTATTCAACCCCGAATCATCTTACAATATCTCAAGAACATTGCTTCTGACGCGAATCATGATTCTTAGTAAGCTAGTGTTCACTGAACCCTCAATGCTAACTCTAATCACAATCTAAATGGGCAGCTCTTCTATGATGAATAAATGGTTATTCATACGTAGGTACTATATCCCTATGGTGACATTAAGCACACATAACTACTTACCTTGTATCCTACGGTTGATCAGGTCCTACTACTAGGTTATAGCCACGTGAATAAGCGGAAAGGGTGATCCGTAAATTAAACTTCTAAACCGTCAAGGTTTCAGCATAACAATATAATAAGTTTCAGATAAAATATTCAACACATGATAAACAATTGTAACAGATAGATAATCATGCAGGATGAAAGCAACTCAAGATAATAACTTTATTAAATTAAGGAAAGCGTTCACCGTTTACAGACGAGATCTGGACCATTACAAGTGCTGACAACCTCTAGCCCGCTCCTATTACAATCTTCGGCGTTCGCCTCCAGGTACTAAATTTTCTGCTCGGAGGTGAGAAGGCCTTGAAAGCTCTAGTGGGAGAAAGTGTATTGTAGTGAGAGAGTGAAGAGAGGTGTGTGTTGGAATGAATGACAAAGACCCTTTAAATAGACTTGGAAATTGCCAAAATATGCCTGGCAGGCCGCATGGCAGGCCGTATGGTAGGGCGTATTTGGCAGGCCGTGTCCATACAGGCAGGCCGTATGGCAGCCCGTATGGCAGGCCGGATGGGGTGCTGGTCAGCCTTGATTCCCTGGGTCGTAACTTGATTTCTTGTCTTTCACCATTTTCGCTCTAGAATCTTCGTTTTAGCTCCGTTTCTCTTGATTCATTTTGCATTGTCTTTGTAATTACTTTATCTACAATTTCAACTAAAAAAGCGATTATTTTGCCGACAAAACTTTAAACTTTATGCTTTTGGGATTCAATATCGGGGGTAAAAACATGACTTTTTAGCCGATATCAATACCTAACCCGAGAGTCAACACATGACTCTCTCCTAAGTGCGGCTTGCAGCAAAAATTTTATTCTTTCAGGTGGATCATGTCCAAACAGATCATCTTTTAATATATTGCAAGTGCTAACCTCGTGAGGATATACAAATTCCACATGAGAAGGTGACTCCTCAAATGGTTCCACTATATTAGACTCCTCATCGTCGATGATCTTTGATGACTCCATTTCTTCAACCTCTGTAGTTAAAATGTCATCATCATCACTATCCCATGAATACCAACCTATCGCCAGCAATTCCCCCTCATCAATTCCTGGATTAAGCATTGCAAACGTGGACATAACTGGGGTGGTAGGTGGTATAATAATAGTAGGCTCAACACTCTCCACCTCAGGTATCTGCGTATTACCCCTCGAATCATCTAGTGAATTAGCCGAAAAAGTGTCCGGCTCCCTTTCTTCAAATTGTTGGAGTAGACAGCTCACGGTCCTCTGTAAGCGCTCAATGGATTCTTGTTGGCCCGCTAGTGTTTCTTGCAAATTTTGGCTCCGTTCAGTCTCGTTTCTCATGAAGTCTAAAATTACATCTTCTAAATTCTACTGACTTTCCTCTCCTTGTTGAATTTGAAAGTGTTGTTAAGAAGAATCCCGGGATGAGTTACCATCTTCATAATAATCCCATGGTTGGTCCATGGGGATATAATGATACATAAGACTATCATCACACTCCTCGGGCATATAGTAACCACCATAAGTTTCATAAACACCTCTTGGTTCAACCCTAGCTTCCCAAGAACCCATATTCCAATCATCATTCATACCCATGAAAACCGATGATTCACCCGATTTTTGGACATCATACATGGCTTCCGAAATCATATAATCATACCCAGCCATATTATACATGTAACCTAGCTGCAACCACACCATAAAAGAAAAACAAAATAAACAAAAACAAAAATAAAGCAGGTAACTTTCGTGAAAATAACTTCCCATGAAAGGATTGAATAACTAAAAGTCTATTAAAATCTTTTAAACAAAACCGGTCCCAGCAGCGGCGCTAAAAAGTTGATGTGTCAAGACGTAACCTTTAAAATGTAGACAATGTGCTTAATAATTAACACATAATGAAGCGACCCGTCCTAATCCATCCGGACGAAGTCCATATCGATTATAAACGATTCACAACAGTTGATTACATCGCGATGTACTTGACCTCTATATGATACATTTTACAAACATTGCATTCGTTTTTGAAAAGACAATCTTTCATTACATTGAAGTTGATAGCATGCATACCATTTTATAATATATCTAACTATAATTGACTTAATAATAATCTTGATGAACTCAACGACTCGAATGCAACGTCTTTTGAAATATGTCATGAATGACTCCAAGTAATATCTTTAAAATGAGCAATTGCACAGCGGAAGATTTCTTTCGTACCTGAGAATAAACATGCTTTAAAGTGTCAACCAAAAGGTTGGTGAGTTCATTAGTTTATCATAAACAATCATTTCATAATTTTAATAGACCACAAGATTTTCATTCTTCATAAATATACGTCCCATGCATAGAGACAAAAATATCATTCATATGGATTGAACACCTGGTAACCGACATTCACAATATGTATATAAGAATATCCCCATCATTCCGGGATCCTCCTTCGGACATGATATAAATTTCGAAGTACTAAAGCATCCGGTACTTTGGATGGGACTTGTTGGGCCCGATAGATCTATATTTAGGATTCGCGTCAATTAGGGTGTCTGTTCCCTAATTCTTAGATTACCAGACTTAATAAAAAGGGCATATTCGATTTTGATCATTCACCCATAGAATGTAGTTTCAATTACTTGTGTCTATTTCGTAAAACATTTATAAAAATTGCGCATGTATTCTCAGCCCAAAAATATAAAGGGTAAAAATGCAAATGAAACTCACGCATATAAATATTGTAAAACAGTTAATAAAGCATTTGCATGTATTCTCAGCCCAAAATTGTAAAGAGTAAAAGGGATCAAATGAAACTCACGCATATAAATATTGTAAAATAGTTAACAAAGCATTTGCATGTATTCTCAGCCCAAAAATATAAAGAGTAAAAAGGGCAAATGAAACTCACGCATATAAATATTGTAAAACAGTTAACAAAGCATTTGCATGTATTCTCAGCCCAAAAATATAAAAAGTAAAAAGGGCAAATGAAACTCACCTAATGTATTTTGTAGTAAAAATACATATGACTATATTGAACAATGCAGGGTTGACCTCGGATTCACGAACCTATATCAATTGTATATATCTATTAAAACATATAATGAAAATCACATAATTTCATTTATTAGTATATATTATTTATATTTTTGTGGTTATATATAATTTATACTAAATTCCATTTAAAAACGTATACTTATATTATATCTTTAATTATATGTTACATATAGTTATTCAAAGGATTACTTATATTTATATTCATGGTATAGTTATCCTATTTTCTATTTTTCTTATTATGTATTTACTAATAATAATAATAATAATAATAATAATAATAATAATAATAATAATAATAATAATAATAATAATAATAATAATAATATTAATAATAATAATAATTATTATTATTATTATTATTATTATTATTCACTACCTCAAGAAATAGGCCCTCTAAAAAGAATATGCTCCTGCCCGAACTTGAACCCATGACCTCTCATTTCTCATCACAACACCCTAACCATTCTGAAAAACAAGCTTTTCTTGATTTACACCCCATTTAATTTCCTTTAACCCTTTTCTGTTTCATATCCTCCTCCCTCTTAAATACATAGTCGACCAGTGGATCAAAAAGACAGAAATTTTTGTGGGTTTACAAATAATGGCCCAATAGAAAAATGGTAGCCCAAGCTTACTCTCGGTCCAAATAATCACCCTTTTAAAAAAAACCGATTATGATGAGATTGTAGGAGCCCGTAATCTTTTTTTTTTTTATTACACGCTGCACAAGTGGGTATCATTTGATTGGTAATTGTTGGCACTCCTAAAATCGTCCCCCTTCTCCATTCATGAGTCCCTAACTAATACTTTTAAAAGCAATTAACCTTCCCACTTTATTTACTTTAATCTCAACACACCAAAAAAAAAAACTAATCGATGTGTATATCAAGAATCCAAGGACCCATGTTGTCTTTAAAAGGCTCGATGTGAAGAAAGAATAAAAAAAATATAACATGCGGCACCTTTTTCTTTTTAATCAAGTGTAGGCCATCGAAAAAATGATATAATAGTATCACCATGCATTTGTATCGGCCAAAACAATTACGTGGCCCATCAATTGATTAATATGTTTTTATATCGAGTGGATTATCCACACTAACATTGGTCGGTCACAAAATAGAAGAAAAGCACTCATTCTTGCTTTTATTATGATATCTTAATATTTATACTCAAGTTGTTGTGAACGTTTGGAAGAAAAAGAAATAAGATATCCGTAGCTTCATGAGTAAATGGTTTGAGTTTGATGACCTTTAAAAAAAATGACAGCAACAATGATCGAAGGTATGTTAATATGGGTGATAGTGGCATGTTGTGTGAAGGAATCGAGTAATCTAACATGGAAGTAAAGTACAAAAATGATTGATTTACAAAGGTGGTGAGGTTGCCAAAGATGGTGTTGAAAGGAGAGTGACGGTTTGAATTGTTCATGAGGTGGTGGCGTAAAGGTGATCGGTTTATGATTGTAGAAGATGGCCTGTAGCAGCAGAAATACTACTCGTAATAGAGAAAACATCAAAGTGGTTTTTAAGAAGTGTTGGAGAGTGATATGGTCTCACTTGATGTGGGTTCACGAAAAGGATAAAAAAAATTGAAGAAGGATCGTTAATTGATGGTAACGGTTTTATGGTGATGATGAATGTAAATTTTCTATAACTCACTCTACCTCTCAGTGATTTATGTATGTAACTATGAGTGATATAGTATCAATAACTGGTCACATTTTTGTTTTGTAGGATAGATGGTGGTCGACAGAAATATTCGAGGTCAGAAGGAGAAGACAAGAAAAAAAATATAAAGAGATGAATTCGATGGCTAATAGAATTTGTGGTTACTCGATTGTCTTATTGAAGTGCAGATTCGATGGGTACAATTTTCGGATAGGAAGGACAATAATATTCAATCAAGAGGAAGAAAAGAGAATATCAACGAGATAGTGAAAGCTAACAAATTCCGTACCATATTTGATTTTGATATCTACAATTTTGTATCTTTTTGAATTATTATATCTATCGTTAATTTCTAGCAGATTATAATTTCTAACTGAATTTGTATTTAATTAGTTGTCTTATTACAAAGATTCGATTCAGTTTGCTTTTACATGCAGAAGAAAAGAAGAAGAATAGCGTTAGACAGGGATGTGAAACAGATTTAAAGAAATTACTTGATCTTGATATCAATCAAGATTAGACAATAAATATAATAAAAGTTGATGTGGATAGGAAATAGATTTGATTCGTATCAGATATATATATATATATATATATCTTTAATATCTTTAATTAAAAATTAGTATTACAAATATATTAATAATAATAATACTTTTAATAAGCCTATAACTTATATAAATCATTTTCAGATCACCTTTTATTTTAAAATTATATAAGTTCGTCTTTAACTTGATTAATAACCATCAAAATGATAAATGAGTGCTACGAGCATTTATTAAATAAATTCTAAATTATATATATTCAATGTATTTTTTTTCATATATAGATATATTTATAGTAATATCATGTATTATTTTATTTACACAAATAAACTAACTCATATAAGTTTCTATTTCAATTTAATAAATATATATATATATATATATATATATATATATATATATATATATATATATATATATATATATATATATATATATATATATATATATATATATATATATGTATGTATATATTTATTTACAGATAGTGGTTTGTGAATTGTCAAAAATAGTCGAAGGTCAATTGAATATATGAAACAGTTCAAAATTTTTGAGATCCAACCTAACAGACTTTGCTTATCGTGTTGAAAATACAATATCGTATCGAGAGTTTGATTTAAAATTACTCGAAATTTTCCGGGTCACTACAGTACCTACCCGTTAAAGAAATTTTGTCCCGAAATTTGAGTGAGGTCGTCATGGCTAACAATAAAAATGTTTTCATGACGAATATGAGCTGATAATTAGAGTTTTATCATTATTGAATAATACAGATAAAATAATTCGATTATTCAAAAAGCACGAATGAAACTATCACAAAAGAGTGAAATGAATAAATGAAGTTTCGTTTTAACTTTTGACTTTGCCTTGGTTGAATTCCGGAATTCAAGGGATTTAAAAGAAAATCTTGGAAATCTACAAGATTTGATTCTTCGGCGAATAAGGAAATTATGATCTCTCTAATTAAATACGGTGATCTGCTTCGATTACTCTGTCTGATATTTCCATTATAAATTAAACTCTTCCGTTCCATTATTCTCACCATTCCTATAATTTCCTTCTTGTTTCATACATCCAAAAGATTTTTGAAAATGCTTAATCCAGTTCTGATCCTTGTCCTCATCCTTACTATCGCAACAATCATTCTCTTTTTCCAACTTCCACCAGAGGAATCTGCTTTCTTCTACTTCGCCCTTGGGATTATAATGTTTTTAATTCTCCCGTGTCTTTATGTTGCGATAAACATTGATATACACGGTTTGTAATTTATGCGTTGTTATCGGGCTTTATATTCTCCCTTATATTTCAAAGCTCTATGCTTTTGTTTTCTATAATCATTGTCATCCCCAGTTAATACTTCCCCCCTTATTTGCTGCGATTTATACTCCAATTTCTATTTCGGAGCTTTGTCCCTTCGTTTCTTCTTCTTCTTACGATTGGGCATCTCTTGTAATGGACCAGAATTCGCAGATATAAGTTTCAGAACGAACATTGTTAATGTCCTAAGAAAGAAACGGTAATAGCACAATTTGATTTGTCAAATTACCAGAATTCAAGGAAAGATAGGACTATCAAGAAAAAATATATTCTTGATATGTTTATAGATTAGACAGAACGTAAGAGTCGTGTAACATGGCACATGATGACGTTATGATCTGTGAATCATCATGTTCCATTTAGAAACTCAGCATGACTTATTGTAATATAATCACGTTGATCAAGTGTCATTATATTATACTAACTCATGCATCAGTTCCCAACATTACTTCAATAACATTCATATTTTAAGCTCGAAAGTTTACAGAATATAGAAACTAACAGTTTCTATATGATGTAACACTGATAGCACGAAGAGATTAATGATTTCAGATAAGAATAGTTATAAAAATATCTTCAGAAATATGGAGGATATTTATAATGAAAAATACGATGATATCTTGGAATTTCTAATATCGAAAGATGGTGAAGAAAATTTGTCCGCAAGAGTTTGGAGTCAAAAGCAAGGTATTCGCTAAAGATTTCATCAGAAACAGAATCATCAGGATTCTTAATGTACAAGTTTAGTCCTTGTGATTTGTTCAGAAACTCCTTCGTAGTTTGCTCAATCAGTTTTCCAGTTCCAACTTTTCTGAGCTTTTCCAACATACTATTCTTTATCATCAAACTTCCGATGATTAAGTTCGTTTACGGTTGTCTACAGTTTCTGCTGCTTCATTCAGCTTTTTTTTCAACATTCAGAGTATTGATTTGTAGACTGAGTGCTTTTCAGAATTTCAGAATGGAAGATCATAGTTCTAAGAGATAAATGTTATATGTATACATATAACTGTTAATGTGGAATCGTTGCGAGACTCAAAATACAGATTTGCTAATTCCCGGTAATTGGTATGGCAATTCTTGTTACAAGATGCGGATGCATACATGATGAGACTTCAATAGATAAATATAGTGATTTGTCGGAGGGATTTAAACCAAGGAGCGACGAGGTTGCTGGTACGTCTGCTGGTAATATAGTGGAATATAAAAGGTTCCCCGGTAACAATAAAAGAGTAAGCATATATATCAAGGTTATAATAAGGTTGTTTCGAACGAAAAATTGAAGTTGATTTGTTGGAGCTGTGACAAAATTAGCTAATTTGAAAAGAAATTGTAAAGTTATTTTTGCTAATAAATACCAAAGGATCTGACGCGGCTACGTGTTAAACTTTTACTCAGTTGCCGAGAGTTTCTCAGGTGCAATACTATATACATAAATCTTTCCTTCCGTAGATGAAGTGCGGTTGGTTTATCCTCTCGATTGAGGTGTTCTCAAGAATCATGAAAGGTTTGAACGTAGAATGTAATCGTGAAGATACAAATGGGGTTTAGGATAAAATCAAGTGGCAAACTTGAAGAAATATTTAGTTTCATATGTTATAATTAGTATTTTAATTCATTTTAATTGTCCAATGTTTTTAGTCCACAGTCGATAGTCCACAGTTGACAGTCCAATAATTCATATACAATTTAATATATAATATTAATACGTATCGTGACCCGTGTACATGTCTCAGACTCGATCACAACTCAAACTATATATATTATTGTAGAATCAACCTCAACCCTTTATAGAGAACTCGATCATTACTGCATATAGAGTGTCTATGGTGATTCCAAATAATATATATAGATGCGTCGATATGATATGTCAAAACCTTGTATACGTGTCCCGATATTTAAAGTGCATAAAATAAATAACAGAAATTAAATGACGATAAATAAAGTGCGTAAAGTAAATAACATGAATTAAATGACGATAAATAAAATTGCGAGAATGTAAATTACCATAATTAAATTGCGATAAATAAAATTGTAATCAGTTAGCTAGGAACAGTTAGCGTGGATTCTTAACAAAATTTCTCATAGTTAATTTGTCTGTTTCTAACAAATTTTATTTTGTCATATGTTTTCTTCATTATGCCACTTGTTGGATTCTGATAGGTCAAAATCCAAATATGAAATTGAATGAAAATGGTTATTCTACGGTGAACGAATACGTATATCGGTGGTTGTAAGTAGGATAGTAAATGACTGTTGAATCAGATTCAAAGAATGTACAGTGTAACTTATTAATGTGAAATCTAAATATTCCTCGGGTATTACCTACCCGTTAAAATATTTTCACCATTAAAAGTTTGTACGAAAGAATTTTTAATTACAATCTTTATGAAAAATATATATATCTATATATTTTCTTCAGATGTAATCATGGATTTAATGAGTCAATATGATATTAAAATCATTTGATTTTTCCGTTAGAACAAGAATATATAATCTCTAAAACATTAGAGATTACATAATCGCTATTTCGAACGAAGATAAATGATGTAGAACGTCATGTAGAACGATGATGATACTTGAGGTACAGATTGAGATGTTGAGGCATGGATTGTTGATGGTACTGGTGCTATTACTAATGGTACTGTTGGTGCCGATGACGTTGCTGAAGCTGGTAAATTTTGCACCATATTCTCCAAATTGATTACTCGAGCGCGAAGTTCGTTAACCTTCTTCTATTATTCTGGGGTGATTGTCGGTTGGAACGAGTGAATGAATGAGGTTTAGAATCTGAGATAGTATATGATCGTGACTAGATACTCTGAAAATGAGAGAAAATGGTGTCTCAAATAAGTTCGCCGGTAAGCGCTTCAGGTTCATTGTCAAGAGGTGAATTCGGTTGGTGGAAGGGATCGCCTTCTTCGCTCTCCATTGATTAAGTCGACTACGAATCCATCAGATGAATTGGGGATGGCTGATTGATTGATTCATTCTGGTGACACCGCTTTCGGAGCTTAGGTGAATATCCATGTCGGAATAACTGTCGGAATAACTATCGGAATAGCTATCGAAATCTGAGGGACTCGAATTGGTTGAGGGATTCATCTCATATGATCAGATGAAGGATTTTTGATAAGAAATAGATTATATGATGTAGATTAGTACTCTGCAATACATAATTTATATATGCATATATAATACTAAAATCCCATAATTTACGGAGGAATCTACGGAAGTTGTTAGGTAATGGTAACAATAACAGATACGCTAAGATATGAATTTATCTATACACTGTCTATGCAATATAGTCAGTAAGACGTGTCTAGACTAAGGATGATAAGCAGGTAATTTCCTAAGGATAATAAGTAGATGATTTTTCGACACGAATGATAAGAAAAACGTTTGACATGCAGACACGGTCGAAGTCCAGACTCTCTAATGCATCTAAACAACTATCAGTTAGACACACTAATGCAAGACCTGGTTCGCTAAGACCACCGCTCTGATACCAACTGAAGCGACCCATCCTAATCCATCCGGACGAAGTCCATATCGATTATAAACGATTCACAACAGTTGATTACATCGCGAGGTACTTGACCTCTATATGATACATTTTACAAACATTGCATTCGTTTTTGAAAAGACAATCTTTCATTACATTGAAGTTGACAGCATGCATACCATTTTATAATATATCTAACTATAATTGACTTAATAATAATCTTGATGAACTCGACGACTCGAATGCAACGTCTTTTGAAATATGTCATGAATGACTCCAAGTAATATCTTTAAAATGAGCAATTGCACAGCGGAAGATTTCTTTCGTACCTGAGAATAAACATGCTTTAAAGTGTCAACCAAAAGGTTGGTGAGTTCATTAGTTTATCATAAACAATCATTTCATAATTTTAATAGACCACAAGATTTTCATTCTTCATAAATATACGTCCCATGCATAGAGACAAAAATATCATTCATATGGATTGAACACCTGGTAACCGACATTCACAATATGCATATAAGAATATCCCCATCATTCCGGGATCCTCCTTCGGACATGATATAAATTTCGAAGTACTAAAGCATCCGGTACTTTGGATGGGGCTAGTTGGGCCCGATAGATCTATCTTTAGGATTCGCGTCAATTAGGGTGTCTGTTCCCTAACTCTTAGATTACCAGAATTAATAAAAAGGGCATATTCGATTTCGATCATTCACCCATAGAATGTAGTTTCAATTACTTGTGTCTATTTCGTAAAACATTTATAAAAATTGCGCATGTATTCTCAGCCTAAAAATATAAAGGGTAAAAAGGCAAATGAAACTCACGCATATAAATATTGTAAAACAGTTAATAAAGCATTTGCATGTATTCTCAGCCCAAAAATGTAAAGAGTAAAAGGGATCAAATGAAACTCACGCATATAAATATTGTAAAACAGTTAACAAAGCATTTGCATGTATTCTCAGCCCAAAAATGTAAAGAGTAAAAAGGGCAAATGAAACTCACGTATATAAATATTGTAAAACAGTTAACAAAGCATTTGCATGTATTCTCAGCCCAAAAAAGTAAAGAGTAAAAAGGGCAAATGAAACTCACCTAATGTATTTTATAGTAAAAATACATATGACTATATTGAACAATGCAGGGTTGACCTCGGATTCACGAACCTATATCAATTGTATATATCTATTAAAACATATAATGAAAATCACATAATTTCATTTATTAATATATATTATTTATATTTTTATGGTTATATATAATTTATACTAAATTCCATTTAAAAACGTATACTTATATTATATCTTTAATTATATCTTACATATAGTTATTCAAAGGATTACTTATATTTATATTCATGGTATAGTTATCCTATTTTCTATTTTTCTTATTATGTATTTACTAATATTAATAATAATAATAATAATAATAATAATAATAATAACAATAACAATAATAATAATAATAATAATAATAATAATAATAATAATAATAATAATAATAATAATAATAATAATAATAATAATAATAATAATAATAATAATAATAATAATAATAATTGTTCACTACCTCAAGAAATAGGCCCTCTAAAAAGAATATGCTCCTGCCCGAACTTGAACCCATGACCTCTCATTCCTCATCACAACACCCTAACCATTCTGACAAACAATCTTTTCCTGATTTACACCCCATTTAATTTCCTTTAACCCTTTTCTGTTTCATATCCTCCTCCCTCTTAAATACATAGTCGACCAGTGGATCAAAAAGACAGAAATTTTTGTGGGTTTACAAATAATGGCCCAATAGAAAAATGGTAGCCCAAGCTTACTCTCGGTCTAAATAATCACCCTTTTAAAAAAAACCGATTATGATGAGATTGTAGGAGCCCGTAATCTTTTTTTTTTTATTTATTACACGCTGCACAAGTGGGTGTCATTTGATTGGTAATTGTTGGCACTCCTAAAATCATCCCCTTTCTCCATTCATGAGTCCCTAACTAATACTTTTAAAACCAATTAACCTTCCCACTTTATTTACTTTAATCTCAACACACCAAAAAAAAAAAACTAATCGATGTGTATATCAAGAATCCAAGGACCCATGTTGTCTTTAAAAGGCTCGATGTGAAGAAAGAATAAAAAAAATATAACATGCGGCACCTTTTTCTTTTTAATCAAGTGTAGGCCACCGAAAAAATGATCTAATAGTATCACCATGCATTTGTATCGGCCAAAATAATTACGTGGCCCATCAATTAATTAATATGTTTTTATATCGAGTGGATTATCCACACTAACATTGGTCGGCCACAAAATAGAAGAAAAGCACTCATTCTTGCTTTTATTATGATATCTTAATATTTATACTCAAGTTGTTGTGAACGTTTGGAAGAAAAAGAAATAAGATATCTGTAGCTTCATGAGTAAATGGTTTGAGTTTGATGACCTTTAAAAAAAATGACAGCAACAATGATCGAAGGTGGTGTTAATATGGGTGATAGTGGCATGTTGTGTGAAGGAATCGAGTAATCTAACATGGAAGTAAAGTACAAAAATGATTGATTTACAAAGGTGGTAAGGTTGCCAAAGATGGTGTTGAAAGGAGAGTGACAGTTTGAATTGTTCATGAGGTGGTGGCGTAAAGGTGATCGGTTTATGATTGTAGAAGATGGCCTGTAGCAGCAGAAATACTACTCGTAATAGAGAAAACATCAAAGTGGTTTTTAAGAAGTGTTGGAGAGTGATATGGTCTCACTTGATGTGGGTTCACGAAAAGGATAAAAAAAATTGAAGAAGGATCGTTAATTGATGGTAACGGTTTTATGGTGATGATGAATGTAAATTTTCTATAACTCTCTCTACCTCTCAGTGATTTTTGTATGTAACTATGAGTGATATAGTATCAATAAATGGTCACATTTTTGTTTTGTAGGATAGATGGTGGTTGACAGAAATATTCGAGGTCAGAAGGAGAAGACAAGAAAAAAAATATAAAGAGATGAATTCGATGGCTAACAGAATTTGTGGTTACTCGATTGTCTTATTGAAGTGCAGATTCGATGGGTACAATTTTCGAACAGGAAGGACAATAATATTCAACCAAAAGGAAGAGAAGAGAAGAGAAGAGAAGAGAAGAGATATCAACGAGATAGTGAAAGCTAACAAATTCCGTACCATATTTGATTTTGATATCTACAATTTTGTATCTTTTTGAATTATTATATCTATCGTTAATTTCTAGCAGATTATAAAATCTAACTGAATTTGTATTTAATTAGTTGTCTTATTACAAAGATTCGATTCAGTTTGCTTTTACATGCAGAAGAAAAGAAGAAGAATAGCGTTAGACAGGGACGTGAAACAGATTTAAAGAAATTACTTGATCTTGATATCAATCAAGATTAGACAATAAATATAATAGAAGTTGATGTGGATAGGAAATAGATTTGATTCGTATCAGATATATATATATATATATATATATATATATATATATATATATATATATATGTATATATATATATATGTATATATATATATATATATATGTATATATATATATATATGTATATATATATATATATATATATATATATATATATATTTAATATCTTTAATTAACAATTAGTATTACAAATATATTAATAATAATAATACTTTTAATATGCCTATAACTTATATAAATCATTTTCAGATCACCTTTTATTTTAAAATTATATAAGTTCGTCTTTAACTTGATTAATAACCATCAAAATGATAAATAAGTGCTACGAGCGTTTATTAAATAAATTCTAAATTATATATATTCAATGTATTTTTTTTTCATATATAGATATATTTATAGTAATGTCATGTATTATTTTATTTACACAAATAAACTAACTCATATAAGTTTCTATTTCAAATTAATATATATATATATATATATATATATATATATATATATATATATATATATGTATGTATATATTTATTTACAGATAGTGGTTCGTGAATCGTCGAAAATAGTCGAAGGTCAATTGAATATATGAAACAGTTCAAAATTTTTGAGATCCAACCTAACAGACTTTGCTTATCGTGTTGAAAATACAATATTGTATCGAGAGTTTAATTTAAAATTAGTCGAAATTTTCCCGGTCACTACACATAATACAGGCAACTAAAACCCGATCATGCAGTAACTGGCAAGTAAATTGACCAGTTCGATCCACAGGGAGAAGTTTGTTTTAAGGACTTTAAATGATTAATTATTCTAAAGAGGGAGTTTTAATTGTAGAATTGTTAAGTAACAAATGGGAAATAAAATGAGATAAATAACAAGGATGAGAAGGCAGTGTTT
Organism: Rutidosis leptorrhynchoides; assembly: GCF_046630445.1. NCBI lineage: Eukaryota > Viridiplantae > Streptophyta > Magnoliopsida > Asterales > Asteraceae > Rutidosis > Rutidosis leptorrhynchoides. Next base: position 177,359,655 of record NC_092333.1, read on the forward strand.
ACTTCAATGCTTGATAAATGATAGGGATTGTTCTTTTATACTTAAACCTGTTATTTTTTAGTTATAAGTAAATGGTTCATATCAATCTCACAATATCTATAAACCAAGAACTATAAACTTAGTAAATTCATAAAAAGTTGTCATTAGTTCTTCTTTACCTATGTTTAATCAATAAGACTCTTCCTTGGTTGAATTCACATAAAACATAGTTTATTAAGATCACTCTAAATAAACTACACTATTGTAAAATCTAGTTACCATTCAATTACCATCCTACACTCACATGTAGATGTCTAAATCACTAGTTGTTGAAGTACAAGCCATGAACATTGATAAACTCACATAAACCAATTCATAACTTGTATAATTGAACTAGAGTAAATGGATACTTACAACAATGGATTTATGGAAGAACATAATTGATTAAGATTGATTAGATTAATTAGACCCAACCCGATTAAACTCACGTAAAACCTATATTACAATAATCACTTGAGGTAAATTCATGACTATGTAGTTCTAGTACTTATTCAATTACCGATCTAAACATATAGCAAAGTCGTCAATTAAGTATATGTTTACTCGTCTAGTTTACTAAAAGTATTGAAGCATAGATTGTGTTCCTAGTATCACATGTAGTTAACAATCTATGTTATTAAAGTAAAGTACCAAACTAGCATAACTATAGTTCTTTTGGTTGGACATGGTAATTTAATCAATCAAACATCATAGTAACTTAAATAACATTAAAAGATAGAACAATCCCAAACCATAAATCTTACATTAAAGTAAACACACAAGGCTTTAGCCAATCATAATAATGAAGGTTACAACAATACAATCGAAACAATAGGAATTCATAATCTTATCACTAAAATAAATGAAACCAAGAGTACCTATCGTAGCATATGATCCCTTCTTCAATCTTGATGCTCAAAAGGGTGAAGAACCCTTTAGAATGGCTGGGGGAAGCCCCCTTCTCGGACTAGAACTGATGTATATTGAGATGTGTGTTTAGAATGAGTTTAGACCCTTTAAATAGCAAGAAAAGTATCTATTTCAGCCTCCGATGCGCCGCATCTCTTTATGATGCGCCGCATCACCTTCTCACCTACCACCCAGCTCACGTACAGGTCATTTACATCTCATTTTTGATGTTTTATGCCCAAATGCGCCGCATCTAAAAGAGACGCGCCGCATCTGGCCTTACTGATGTGCCGTATGCCTCTGAAACGCCGTATTTAATACTTTCGAACAAGAAAACTGCACAGATGCGCAGCATCCCTTTCTGAGGCGCCACATCCCTTGAGTAAAATGAGGAAATGTCTAAATGAAAGATGTAGTGCTCTTAGTTACGGAAGTCTGGGTTCTGGATTCACCTTTTTTCGAGTCCGTATGACCAAGTTATGGCCAAAACGGTGCAGGTGCGCAGAATCTTCTAAAATCGGCAATGTTTTCGATAAATCTTTGCTTCAACACACGCAACGGGTTATACACACATTTTAACTTATTACAATACACAAGTACAACAACTACATATAAAATTATACAAAATCGGATCGAAATAACGACAACAAATATGTATAATTTTGGCGTTATCAGTGGGCTATGGAATTAACCAAAAAGGGTATAGATGTTATAGTCCTAAAAGACATCATGTTTTCACTACAATGAACTGTGACTTTGTCGAAACCGAATATTTTTATAATACCCAACTCACGAGTGAGGGGGAGAAAGACGATAATGACACTCTCAGTTGGATGACATGGGTTCCACCTCAAATACCTCAAACACAAAACCATGAACCACCTCAAACACAAGAGCCCGAGCCAACACAAAACCCCGAACCTATACAAACTCCAACACTAGATCCCGAGCCAACACCAGAACATGAACCCATAGAAACTATCCCACCAAACCATGAGACTACTGAAACCTCCTCGAACAATGAACATCAAACCCATGAGGAACAAAATGACACAAATTCTGATGAAACCACCCAACGATATGTCCTACCTCAAAGAGTCAATAGAGGTGTCCCACCTAAACAATACTCACCAGAAAAAGAAGCGCAAAGATCCAGATATCCTATGGCTAATATAGCACAGGGAAATCTGTCAAAAGAAGCTAATAAATTTAACTCCGCAATCTACTCCGAAAAAATTCCAACCTCCGTTGAACAAGCTCTAAAATCAACAAACTGGAAAAAAGCAATGGAGGTTGAAATAAAAGCTTTGAGTGATAATAACACGTGGGAAAAATGTGTCATGCCTCAAGAAAAGAAACCAGTGGGATGTCGATAGGTATTTACGATAAAGTATAAACCAGACGGAACTATTGAAAGATACAAAGCTCGACTGGTTGCAAAAGGGTACACTCAGACATACGGGATTTATTACTCCGAAACCTTCTCACCTGTTGCAAAGATTGATATCATCAGAGTTCTTTTCTTTATCGCTACAAATGAAGATTGGTCACTTCATCAATTTGATGTGAAGAATGCCTTTCTCCATGGCGAGAATTAAAGGAAGAAGTCTATATGGAAGCACCACCGGGATTCACCGACAACTTTAAAAACAGGAAAGTTTGTCGACTTAAAAAGGCTTTATATGGGCTAAAACAATCGCCACGGGCATGGTTTGGGAGATTTACATTATTTATGAAAAAATACAATTTCAAACAAAGTAACTCGGATCATACTCTCTTCTTTAAACGAAAAGGAAATTTAATTACATGTTTAATCATTTATGTTGATGATATGATAATAACAGGAAATGATAAAGAGGAAATTTTTAACTTGAAAATGAACTTATTTAAAGAATTTGAAATGAAAGACTTGGGCAGACTTAAGTATTTTTTGGGGATTAAGGTATTACGATCCCAACATGGAATATTTGTTTGTCAAAAGAAGTATGTTCTTCATTTTCTTGCAGAAACATGTATGATTGATTGCAAACCAGCTGATACTCCAATGATTCCAAACCAGAAGCTATATATGAAAGGTGAAGCTGATCTTGCTGATAAAGGGCAATACCAAAGGATGGTGAGAAAACTCATCTATCTTGCTCACACTCGACCTGATATAGCACATGCAGTTGGAGTTGTGAGTCAATTCATGCATCAACCACCAGTTCACCATATGGAAGCCGTAATGAGAATTATCAGATATTTGAAGAAAACAGCGAATCATGGAGTTGTATTCAAAAAGAATGGGCACCTTGAAGCACAAATTTATACGGATGCAAGTTGGGCTAGAGAAAAAGGAGATAGATGGTTAACTTCAGGTTTCTTCACAATAGTTGGAGGAAACTTAGTTGCGTGGAAAAGTAAGAAACAAAAGGTAGTGTCTCTATCAAGTGCTGAATCAGAATTTAGAGGTATCGCAAAGGGAGTGGTGGAGGCATTATGGATTCGAAAACTCTTGACAGAAATAGGATTCCCTTCAAAAGAAGCTATTCAAATCTTATGTGACAATGAAGCAGCCATTGCCATTTCAGAGAACCCGGTTCAACATGATCGAACCAAACATGTTGAAATCGATCGACACTTTATCAAAGAAAAGCTGGATGGTGAAATCATTTCCCTTCCATCAATTAGATCCGAAGATCAGCTAGCCGACATCCTCACTAAATCAGTCAACGGAAGACTCTTCAGCGAAGTTCTTGGCAAGTTGAATATTGGAAACCCCACTGTTCAACTTGAGGGGGAGTGTCAGAATGAGTCATCAAAAAGTCAACAATAGTCAAATTATCGTTTTAGGTAATTTGACTTATGGGATCAGAAGATGTACTTCATCATTTCCTCAATTGGAAGCTACAAACTGCACAGATTCAACGGCTACAAGCACCAAGCCAAAATAGCATCTTTCCTTATTTGTAGAGGTGGTTCCAAAAGTACATTGGAGCCATACCTTAAACTAAAATTAGTTGTTAAGTTCTTAAGTGTATATAAACACACTTGAACTTGTAAAAAATAACAACATTTGTATCAATTCTATCAATTAGCAAACTGATCAATACAAATCATCATTTGGTTTTTTAATTCTCTTAATCTAACAACATTAAAAGGTGTATTGGTTAAAGCCATACTTGGATGATTAGAATGAGCTAGGTACAATAAATTCACTGTATTTTGTGAATCTATGTTGTAATTTTCAGTGTTCACCATAATTTTGATATATTCCTTCTTCTAATTTTCCAAATCGATCAAGCTAATAGAGCAAGTTGAAGCAGTATTGACTTGAAGCAGATGATGAAGAAGAATTGACAAGATTAGGGAACAAAATTGTGAAATTAGATGCGTAGAACCATGCGCTCTGATATTATACTGAATGAAATTTTGTATTGAATGAAAACGTTAATTACAATCTGAGTTACAGACTCTGTTAAATATTAATTACTGTAGTGACCCGAACTTTTCCATGTTTATATATATTAAATGAAATTAATATTTACATGATTAAGTGTTTCCAACATGTTAAGCAATCAAACTTGTTAAGACTTGATTAATTGAAATAGGTTTCATATAGACAATTGACCACCCAAGTTGACCGGTGATTCACGAACATTAAAATTTATAAAAACTATATGATGACATATATATGATTATATATATAGTTAACATGATATTATGATAAGTAAGTATCTCATTAGGTATTCTAACAATGAATTATATACATAAAATTGAGTTTATTGAATTAAGAAACTCGAAACGATATATATAACGATTATCGTTATAACAACGTCTTACTAAATACATATGAATCATATTAAGATATTGATACACTATGTTTAATCATGATAAATGATAAGTAAACATGTCATTATGTGTATTAACAATGAACTACATATGTAAAAACAAGACTACTAAATGATTTCGAAACGAGACATATATGTAACGATTATCGTTGTAACAACATTTAACTGTATATATATCATACTAAGATATATTAATATATCATAATATCATGATAATTTAATAATTTAACATCTCTTTAGATATAATAAACAATGGGTTAACAACATTTAACAAGATCGTTAACCTAAAGGTTTCAAAACAACATTTACATGTAACGACTAACGATGACTTAACGACTCAGTTAAAATGTATATACATGTAGTGTTTTAATATGTATTCATACACTTTTGAAAGACTTCAAGATACTTATCAAAATACTTCTACTAAACAAAAATGCTTACAATTACATCCTCGTTCAGTTTCATCAACAATTCTACTTGTATGCACCCGTATTCGTACTCGTACAATACACAGCTTCTAAATATATGTACTATTGGTATATAAACTCTAATGATTAGCTCTTAGCAGCCCATGTGAGTCACCTAACACATTTGGGAACCATCATTTGGCAACTAGCATGAAATATCTCATAAAATTACAAAAATATTAGTAATCATTCATGACTTATTTACATGAAAATAAAATTACATATCCTTTATATCTAATCCATATACCAACGACCAAAAACACCTACAAAAACTTTCATTCTTCAATTTTCTTCATCTAATTTATCTCTCTCAAGTTCTATGTTCAAGTTCTAAGTGTTCTTCATAAATTCTATAAGTTCTAGTTTCATAAAATCAAGAATACTTCCAAGTTTACTAGCTCACTTCCAATCTTGTAAAGTGATCATCCAACCTCAAAAAATCCTTGTTGTTTATAGTAATATATCATTCTAAATCAAGGTAATACTCATATATAAACTTTGATTCAATTCCTGTAACTCTAACTATCTTAATTCGAGTGATAATCTTACTTGAACTTGTTTTCGTGTCATGATTCTACTTCAAGAACTTTCAAGCCATCCAAGATCTTTTGAAGCTAGATCATTTCTTGTCACTTCCAGTAGGTTTACCTACTAAACTTGAGGTAGTAATGATGTTCATAACATCATTCGGTTCATACATATAAAACTATCTTATTCGAAGATTTGAACATGTAATCACTAGAACATAGTTTAGTTAATTCTAAACTGGTTCGCAAACAAAAGTTAATCCTTCTAACTTGACTTTTAAAATAAACTAAACACATATGCTATATCTATATGATATGCTAACTTAATGATTTAAAACAGGAAAACACAAAAAACACCGTAAAACCGGATATACGCCGTCGTAGTAACACCGCGGGCTGTTTTGGGTTAGTTAATTAAAAACTATGATAAACTTTGATTTAAAAGTTGTTCTTCTGGGAAAATTATTTTTCTTATGAACATGAAACTATATCCAAAAATCATGGTTATACTCAAAGTGGAAGTATGTTTTCCAAAATGGTCATCTAGACGTCGTTCTTTCGACTGAAATGACTACCTTTACAAAAATAACTTGTAACTTATATTTCTGAATATAAACCTATACTTTTTATGTTTAGATTCATAAAATATAGTTCAATATGAAATCATAGCAATTTGATTCAGTTAAATTGGATTTAAAACGAAGAAGTTATGGGTAAAATAAGATTGGATATTTTTTGCTTGTTGTAGCTACGTGAAAATTGGTAACAAATTTATATTAATCATATCCTAGCTAAATTATATTGTATTATACATGTATTCTAATATATTATGTAATCTTGGGATACCATAGACACGTATGCAAATGTTTTGACATATCATATCGATCCATGTATATATATTATTTGGAACAACCATAGACACTCGATATGCAGTAATGTTGGAGTTAGCTATACAGGGTTGAGGTTGATTCCAAAAATATATATACTTTGAGTTGTGATCTAGCCTGAGACGTGTATACACTGGGTCGTGGATTGATTCAAGATAATATATACCGATTTATTTCTGTACATCTAACTGTGGATAACTAGTTGTATGTTACTAACGAGGACAGCTGACTTAATAAACTTAAAACATTAAAACGTATTAAAAATGTTGTAAATATATTTTGAGCATACTTTGATATATATGTACATATTTGTTATAGGTTCGTGAATCGACCAGTGACCAAGTCTTACTTCGCGACGAAGTAAAAATCTGTGAAAGTGAGTTATAGTCCCACTTTTAAAATCTAATATTTTGGGATGAGAATACATGCAGTTTTATAAATATTTTACAAAATAGACACAAGTAAATGAAACTACATTATATGGGTGAATGATCGAAGCCGAATATGCCCCTTTTGCTTGGTAACCTAAGAATTAGTAAACCGATCTACTAATTGACGCGAATCCTAAAGATAGATCTATTGGGCCTAACGAACCCCATCCAAAGTACCGGATGCTTTAGTACTTCGAATTCGTTTTTATCCTGTCCGAAGGATTTCCCAGAATGATAGGGGATATTCTTATATGCATCTTGTTAATGTCGGTTACCAGGTGTTCACCATATGAATGAATTTTATCTCTATGTATGGGATGTATATTGAAATATGAAATCTTGAGGTCTATTATTATGATTTGATAATATATAGGTTAAACCTATAACTCACCAACATTTTTGTTGACATTTTAAGCATGTTTATTCTCAGGTGATTATTAAGAGCTTCCGCTGTTGCATACTAAAATAAGGACAAGATTTGGAGTCCATGCTTGTATGATATTATGTAAAAACTGCATTCAAGAAACTTATTTTTGATGTAATATATTCTTATTGTAAACCATTATGTAATGGTCGTGTGTAAACGGTATATTTTAGATTATCATTATTTGATAATCTACGTAATGCTTTTTAAACCTTTATCGATAAAATAAAGGTTATGGTTGTTTTAAAAATGAAGGCAGTCTTTGAAAAACGTCTCATATAGAGGTCAAAACCTCGCGACGAAATCAATTAATATGGAACATTTATAATCAATATGAACGGGACATTTCAGTTGGTATCCGAGCGTTGTTCTTAGAGAACCAGAAAATTGCATTAGTGTGTCTTACCGAGTTTGTTAGGATGCATTAGTGAGTCTGGACTTCGACCGTGTTTTTCTTCAAAAAACGATTGCTTAACATTTTTTTTTTTTTGGAAACTATATATTATTAACATGTAAATATTATGTGATATATTAATCTCTTAACGTGTTTGATATTGTGTGATAGATGTCTACCTCTAGTACAAATTCCATCGACTCATCTAATAATAATGAAGAGTCGAATATACTTTGGGAAGATTCACAAATTCCCGAAGAGGAACCGGAAAAAGAGGAACCAGAAGAGGAGGAACCGGTAGAGGAGGAACCGGAAGAAGAAGAGGTTCCGGAGGAAGAAATATTGATACCTATAGTAAATCGATTAAATAAAAGAAAATCCTCAACCAACGGACCAAAGTTAATAATGGTCAATGGTGTTTCCGCCGAGGAAGCAAAATATTGGGAAGATTACCAATTTTCAGATGAATCGGATCCCGATGAGGATTCCGATGATGTTATAGAAATTACCTCGACCCAATTTAATAAAGTTAAAGAAAATAATAAGGGAAAAGGTATAAAAATAGAGAAACCCGATTCCAACCCCGATGAACTTTATAAGTATCGACAACATCCGTATTTCCTAAAATGTAACAATGACCTGGAAACCTCTAAACCACCAGGTTTTTCTAAACCATTGTGGAAAATGATGGCTCGTATTATAGGAACACCATATATTCCTAGAAAATTAGGAAAACGAACCAAGTCCGAAGAAGAAGAAACCAGTGATTCAGATTAGAGGGTTGTAATCATATTGTGTATTATATGTATTGTAGTGTGCTTGTACTTTTATTTTCTATGTAAAAATTGATTATATTATTTGTTAATTATCTTTTATGAATCTAATCATTGTCTATTTTATAGTATAAAAACAAAATGGACGTTAAGGGTAGACAACCGAATATTTTAGAAGACCTACCAGAGGATATGATTGAGGAAATCTTATCTAGAGTCGATCAGAATTCATCAGCACATTTAGTTATGGCGAAATTAACTTGTCAAACATTTGAAAGACTTTCCAGAAATGCCTTAGTTTATAAAAGGCTTTCCTTTGATAGGTGGGGTATATCACATTGGGGAGACCGTAAGTTACGCCGTGTTTTCTTTAAAGCATTATATGCGGGGAACCCAAATGCAATTTTACGCTACGAGTTAAGAACCTATTTTGACTCAACATATCCCAACATAGGATTTCGTGAATTAGAAAGAGCTTCTAACATGCAACATAACGAAGCATGTTATGCTTACGGGTTAGTGATGTTCGCTTCTTACCAAAGTGAGAAAAAGAACAACGGATTGCAACTTTTAAATAAAACCTTCCCACAAGTGACGGATTCAGTAGTTGGGGTGAGAAACAAGGTTTTTAGATTATTACGAGGCTGTTGAACATTACAAAACCCTCGTCCTTTTGATGACATTACAACATGCTGCCTAGCCAATGGTCATAACGGTTATTTTCCACAAGACCAAGGATGGAAAGTCATCTTAGTAAAACCAGAATGCATGACTTGTTTCTGGACTTATGAATTACGTGTCTTTATTTCCTTTGCTGAACAACTTGCGTATTAACTAAATTTATCTTCAAAACTGTCCTGTATCATAGTGTACTATATTTCATGTTATATGTAATATAGTGAAGTTGTAAGTTTGAAGAATATTTGTATGTGATATATTATTATAATCAGTTTTTCATATGGAATTGTAGTAGTTGAATTGTATATTAGCTACTAAGTATGAACTTAACGGGTAGGTAGTACCCGAATTTAAACTTATAAAACGCTAATATGAAGAAAAAGCTTTTATAAATGAGTTCATATTATGCTACGAAATACTATTGACTACTCTTAATATTCTATATGATTAACTCGATTCAGTTGGCTATTTTGAAGGAAATGGCACCGACTACTCGACACACTATGAATATGAGCGAAGAGGATTTTCGTACCTTTCTTGCTGCAAACATAGCCGCAGTACAGGCTGCACTACATACCAACAATAACTCTGAATCTAGCAATGCAGCTAACGGCGTAAGAAATCGTGTAGGATGCTCCTACAAAGAATTCACTGCCTGCAAACCTTTGGAATTTGATGGAACCGAAGGACCAATTGGATTGAAACGGTGGACTGAGAAAGTCGAATCGGTGTTTGCCATAAGTAAGTGTACTGAAGAGGACAAAGTTAAGTACGCTACGCATACCTTCACAGGTACTGTGTTAACGTGGAGGAACACCTATCTTGAACAGGTAGGACAAAATGCTGTTTACGCACTACTGTGGTCGGCATTCAAGCAATTGATGAACGAGCAGTACCGTCCTAGAAACGAAGTCAATAAGCTCAAGGTAGAGCTTAGAGAGTTATGAACACAAGGGTTCGACATTACCACGTATGAACGACGATTCACAGAGTTGTGCCTATTGTGTCCGGGAGCGTTCGAAGATGAAGAAGAGAAGATCAACGCGTTTGTAAAAGGGTTACCAGTAAGGATTCAAGAAGATGTGAGTTCACACGAGCCCACTTCCATACAAACGGCAAGTCGAATGGCTCATAAACTCATAAATCAGATTGAGGGAAGAATTAAAGAGCAGGCGGCCGAAGAAACCAACACGAAACAACTCAAGAGGAAGTGGGAGGAAAACGGTGACAAGAGTCACCAGTACAACAACAATAACAATTACAACCACAATCGCAACAACTATCCCAACAACCGCAACAACAATCGCAACAATAACTGCAATCCTAACAATAACTACAACAAACATCCCAACAACAACAATAACTACAACAACCGTTTCAACAACAATAACAATCCCAACAACAACCTCAATAACAACAACGGCAACAAAAACCAAAAACAGCCATGTCATAGGTGTGAAGAAAATCATCAGGGGTTTTGCACGACATTTTGCAATAGGTGTAAAAGAAATGGTCATAGCGCGACAAAGTGTGAGGTCTATGGACCAAAGTTTAACAGAACTAAATGAACAAATAATGTCGGAACAAGTAATGCTGAAACGAATAGTTTTGGAGCAAGTAATACCAACGATGTTTTTTATAAATGTGGAAAACCGGGCCACATTATTAGAAATTTCCCGAATCAGGGGAATACTAATGGGCAGGGCCGTGGAAGAGTTTTCAATATTAATGCGGCAGAAGCACAGGAAGACCCGGAGCTTGTTACGGGTACGTTTCTTATTGACGATAAATCTGCTTATGTTTTATTTGATTCGGGTGCGGATAGAAGCTATATGAGTAGAGAATTTTGTGCTAAATTAAGTTGCCCATTGACACCTTTGGATAGTAAATTTTTACTCGAATTAGCAAACGGTAAATTAATTTCAGCAGATAATATACGTCGGGAGAGAGAAATTAAACTGGGGTATGAAACGTTTAAAATTGATTTAATACCAGTCGAGTTAGGGAGTTTTGATGTAATAATTGACATGGACTGGTTGAAAAAAGGTGAGAGTAGAGATCGTTTGTTACAAAAATGCGATTCGCATTATGCGTGAAAAGGAGAACCTTTAATGGTATACGGAGAAAAGAACAACGCGAAATTAAATCTTATTAGTAGTTTGAAGGCGCAAAAACTAATAAGAAAAGGTTGTTACGTCATTCTAGCACACATCGAGGAAGTTAAACCTGAAGAAAAGAACATCAGTGATGTTCCCGTCGCAAAAGAATTTCCCGATGTATTTTCAAAAGAATTACCGGGATTACCCCCACATCGATCCGTTGAATTTCAAATAGACTTTGTACCAGGAGCTGCACCAATAGCTCGTGCTCCATACAGACTCGCACCCAGTGAAATGAAAGATTTACAAAGTCAGTTACAGGAACTTCTAGAGCGTGGTTTCATACGACCTAGTACATCACCATGGGGAGCTCCTGTTTTGTTTGTCAAGAAGAAAGATGGTACATTCAGGTTGTGTATCGACTACCGAGAGTTGAACAAACTTACCATCAAGAACCGTTACCCACTACTGAGAATCGACGACTTATTTGATCAATTACAAGGCTCATCAGTTTATTCGAAGATTGATTTACGTTCTGGGTATCATCAAATGCGGGTGAAGGAGGACGATATTCCGAAGACTGCTTTCAGAACGCATTATGGTCATTACGAGTTTATGGTTATGCCGTTTGGATTGACTAACGCACCAGCTGTGTCCATGGACCTCATGAACCGAGTGTGTGGGCCATATCTTGACAAGTTTGTCATTGTTTTCATCGATGACATACTTATTTGAGAAAAGTGCTAGAGTTGCTGAGAAAAGAAAAACTGTACGCTAAGTTTTCAAAGTGTGCATTTTGGTTGGAAGAAGTTCAATTCCTCGGTCACATAGTGAACAAAGAAGGTATTCAGGTGGATCCAGCAAAGATTGAGACCGTTGAAAAGTGGGAAACCCCAAAAACTCCGAAACACATACGCCAGTTTTTATTACTAGCTGGTTACTACATATGGTTTATCCAAGACTTTTCCAGAATAGCAAAACCCTTGACTGCATTAACGCATAAAGGGAAGAAATTTGAATGGAAAGATGAACAAGAAAAAGCGTTTCAATTGTTGAAGAAAAAGTTAACTACGGCACCTATATTGTCATTGCCTGAAGGGAATGATGATTTTGTGATATATTGTGACGCCTCAAAGCAAGGTCTCGGTTGTGTATTAATGCAACGAACGAAAGTAATTGCTTATGCGTCTAGACAATTGAAGATTCACGAACAGAATTATACGACGCATGATTTGGAATTAGGCGCGGTTGTTTTTGCATTAAAGACTTGGAGGCACTACTTATATGGGGTCAAAAGTATTATATATACCGACCACAAAAGTCTTCAACACATATTTAATCAGAAACAACTTAATATGAGGTAGCGTAGGTAGATTGAATTGTTGAATGATTACGACTTTGAGATTCGTTATCACCCAGGAAAGGCAAATGTGGTAGCTGACGCCTTGAGCAGAAAGGACAGAGAACCCATTCGAGTAAAAGTTATGAATATAATGATTCACACTAACCTTACTACTCAAATAAAGGAGGCGCAACAAGGAGTTTTAAAAGAGGGAAATTTAAAGGATGAAATACCTAAAGGATCGGAGAAGTATCTTAATATTCGGGAAGACGGAACTCGGTATAGGGCTGAAAGAATTTGGGTACCAAAATTTGGAGATTGAGAGAAATGGTACTTAGAGAAGCTCATAAAATTAGATACTCAATACATCCTGGAACGGGGAAGATGTACAAGGATCTCAAGAAACATTTTTGGTGGCCAGGTATGAAAGCCGATGTTGCTAAATATGTAGGGGAATGTTTGACGTATTCTAAGGTCAAAGCGGAGCATCAGAAACCATCAGGTCTACTTCAACAACCCAAAATCCCGGAATGGAAATGGGAAAACATTACCATGGATTTCATCACTAAATTGCCAAGGACTGCAAGTGGTTTTGTTACTATTTGGGTAATAGTTGATCGTCTCACCAAATTAGCACACTTCCTGCCAATAAGAGAAGATGACAAGATGGAGAAGTTAGCACGACTGTATTTGAAGGAAGTCGTCTCCAGACATGGAATACCAATCTCTATTATCTCTGATAGGGATGGCAGATTTATTTCAAGATTCTGGCAGACATTACAACAAGCATTAGGAACTCGTTTAGACATGAGTACTGCCTATCATCCACAAACGGATGGGCAGAGGGAAATGACAATACAAACGCTTGAAGACATGCTACGAGCCTGTGTTATTGATTTCGGAAACAGTTGGGATCGACATCTACCGTTAGCAGAATTTTCCTACAACAACAGCTACCATTCAAGCATTGAGATGGCGCCGTTTGAAGCACTTTATGGTAGAAAGTGCAGGTCTCCGATTTGTTGGAGTGAAGTGGGGGATAGACAGATTACGGGTCCGGAGATAATACAAGAAACTACCGAGAAGATCATCCAAATTCAACAATGGTTGAAAACTGCCCAAAGTCGACAAAAGAGCTACGCTGACATTAAAAGAAAAGATATAGAATTTGAAATTGGAGAGATGGTCATGCTTAAGGTTGTACCTTGGAAAGGCGTTGTTCGATTTGGTAAACGAGCGAAATTAAATCCAAGGTATATAGGACCATTCAAGTTTATTGATCGTGTCAGACCAGTAGCTTACCGACTTGAATTACCACAACAACTCGCGGCTGTACATAACACTTTCCACTTCTTGAATTTGAAGAAATGTTTTGCTAAAGAAGATCTCACTATTCCATTAGACGAAATCCAAATCAACGAAAAACTTCAATTCATCGAAGAACCCGTCGAAATAATGGATCGTGAGGTTAAAAGACTTAAACAAAACAAGATACCAATTGTTAAGGTTCGATGGAATGCTCGTAGAGGACCCGAGTTCACCTGGGAACGAGAAGATCAGATGAAGAAGAAATACCCGCACTTATTTCCAGAAGATACCTCAACACCTCCAACTGCTTAAAATTTCGGGATGAAATTTATTTAACGGGTAGGTACTGTAGTGACCCGAACTTTTTCATGTTTATATATATTAAATGAAATTGATATTTACATGATTAAGTGTTTCCAACATGTTAAGCAATCAAACTTGTTATGACTTGATTAATTGAAATAGGTTTCTTATAGACAATTGACCACCCAAGTTGACCGGTGATTCACGAACGTTAAAACTTGTAAAAACTATATGATGACATATATATGATTATATATATAGTTAACATGATATTATGATAAGTAAGTATCTCATTAGGTATTTTAATAATGAATTATATACATAAAATTGAGTTTATTGAATTAAGAAACTCGAAACGATATATATAACGATTATCGTTATAACAACGTCTTACTAAATACATATGAATCATATTAAGATATTGATACACTATGTTTAATCATGATAAATGATAAGTAAACATGTCATTAAGTGTATTAACAATGAACTACATATGTAAAAACAAGACTACTAACTTCATGATTTCGAAACGAGACATATATGTAACGATTATCGTTGTAACAACATTTAACTGTATATATATCATACTAAGATATATTAATATATCATAATATCATGATAATGTAATAATTTACATCTCTTTAGATATAATAAACAATGGGTTAACAACATTTAACAAGATCGTTAACCTAAAGGTTTCAAAACAACATTTACATGTAACGACTAACGATGACTTAACGACTCAAAAGATGACAAGATGAATACATATTAAAACACTACATGTATATACATTTAATATGTAACTACATGTATATAATCAATATGAATACATATTAAAACACTACATGTATATACATTTTAACTGAGTCGTTAAGTCATCGTTAGTCGTTACATGTAAATGTTGTTTTGAAACATTTAGGTTAACGATCTTGTTAAATGTTGTTAACCCATTGTTTATTATATCTAAAGAGATGTTAAATTATTACTTTATCATGATATTATGATATATTAATATATCTTAGTATGATATATATACAGTTAAATGTTGTTACAACGATAATCGTTACATATATGTCTCGTTTCGAAATCATTAAGTTAGTAGTCTTGTTTTTACATATGTAGTTCATTGTTAATACACTTAATGACATGTTTAATTATCATTTATCATGATTAATCATAGTGTATCAATATCTTAATATGATTCATATGTATTTAGTAAGACGTTGTTATAACGATAATCGTTATATATATCGTTTCGAGTTTCTTAATTCAATAAACTCAATTTTATGTATATAATTCATTGTTAATATACTTAATGATATGTTTACTTATCATTATACCATGTTAATTATATATATATCCATATATATGACATCATATAGTTTTTACAAGTTTTAATGTTCGTGAATCACCGGTCAACTTGGGTGGTCAATTGTCTATATAAAACCTGTTTCAATTAATCAAGTCTTAACAAGTTCGATTGCTTAACATGTTGGAAACACTTAATCATGTAAATAACAATTTCATTTAATATATATGAACATGGAAAAGTTTGGGTCACTACAGTACCTACCTGTTAAATAAATTTCGTCCCGAAATTTTAAGCAGTTGGAGGTATTGACGTATCTTCTGGAAATAAGTGCGGGTATTTCTTCTTTATCTGATCTTCTCGTTCCCAGGTGAACTCGGGTCCTCTACAAACATTCCATCGAACCTTAACAATTGGTATCTTATTTTGCTTAAGTCTTTTAACCTCACGATCCATTATTTCGACGGGTTCTTCGATGAATTGAAGTTTTTCGTTGATTTGAATTTCGTCTAACGGAATAGTGAGATCTTCTTTAGCAAAACATTTCTTCAAATTTGAGACGTGGAAAGTGTTATGTACAGCCGCGAGTTGTTGAGGTAACTCAAGTCGGTAAGCTACTGGTCCGACACAATCAATAATCTTGAATGGTCCAACATACCTTGGATTTAATTTCCCTCGTTTACCAAATCGAACAACGCCTTTCCAAGGTACAACTTTAAGCATGACCATCTCTCCAATTTCAAATTCTATATCTTTTCTTTTAATGTCAGCGTAACTCTTTTGTCGACTTTGGGCAGTTTTCAACCGTTGTTGAATTTGGATGATCTTCTAGGTAGTTTCTTGTATTATCTCCGGACCCGTAATCTGTCTATCCCCCACTTCACTCTAACAAATCGGAGACTTGCACTTTCTACCATAAAGTGCTTCAAACGGTGCCATCTCAATGCTTGAATGGTAGCTGTTGTTGTAGGGAAATTCTGCTAACGGAAGGTGTCGATCCCAACTGTTTCCAAAATCAATAACACAGGCTCGTAGCATGTCTTCAAGCGTTTGTATCATCCTTTCGCTCTGCCCATCAGTTTCTGGATGATAGGCAGTACTCATGTCTAGACGAGTTCCTAATGCTTTCTGTAATGTCTGCCAGAATCTTAAAATAAATCTGTCATCCCTATCAGAGATAATAGAGATTGGTATTCCATGTCTGGAGATGACTTCCTTCAAATACAGTCGTGCTAACTTCTCCATCTTGTCATCTTCTCTTATTGGCAGGAAGTGTGCTGATTTGGTGAGACGATCAACTATTACCCAAATAGTATCAAAACCACTTGCAGTCCTTGGTAATTTAGTGATGAAATCCATGGTAATGTTTTCCCATTTCCATTATGGGATTTCGGGTTGTTGAAGTAGACCTGATGGTTTCTGATGCTCCGCTTTGACCTTAGAACACGTCAAACATTCTCCTACGTATTTAGCAACATAGGCTTTCATACCCGGCCACCAAAAATGTTTCTTGAGATCTTTGTACATCTTTCCCGCTCCGGGATGTATTGAATATCTGGTCTTATGTGCTTCCTTAAGTACCTTTCCTCTCACATCTCTAAACTTTGGTACCCAAATTCTTTCAGCCCTATATCGGGTTCCGTCTTCTCGAATATTAAGATGTTTCTCCGATCCTCTGGGTATTTCATTCTTCAAATTCCCTTCTTTTACAACTCCCTGTTGCGCCTCCTTTATTTGAGTAGTAAGATTAGTACGAATAATTATATTCATAGCTTTTACCTGTATAGGTTCTCTGTCCTTTCTACTCAAAGCGTCGGCTACCACATTCACCTTCCCCGGGTGGTAACGAATCTCGAAATCGTAATCATTCAAACGCTGCCTCATGTTCAGTTGTTTCTGATTAAATATGTGTTGGAGACTTTTGTGGTCGGTATATATAATACTTTTGACCCCATATAAATAGTGCCTCCAAGTCTTTAATGCAAAAACAACAGCGCCTAATTCCAAATCGTGTGTCGTATAATTTTGCTCATGAATCTTCAATTGTATAGACGCATAATAAATTACCTTCGTTCGTTGCATTAATACACAACCGAGGCCTTGCTTTGAGGCATCACAATATATCACAAAATCATCATTCCCTTCAGGCAATGAAAATATAGGTGCCGTAGTTAACTTTTTCTTCAACAATTGAAACGCTTTTTCTTGTTCATCCTTCCATTCAAATTTCTTCCCTTTATGCGTTAATGCAGTCAAGAATTTTGCTATTTTGGAAAAATCTTGGATGAATCTTCTGTAGTAACCAGCCAGTCCTAAAAATTGGCGTATATGCTTCAGAGTTTTAGGGGTTTCCCACTTTTCAACGGTCTCAATTTTTGCCGGATCCACCTGAATACCTTCTTTGTTCACTATGTGGTCGAGGAATTGAACTTCTTCCAACCAAAATGCACACTTTGAAAACTTAGCGTACAGTTTTTCTTTCCTCAACAACTCTAGCACTTTTCTCAAATGTTCTTCGTGCTCTTGATCATTCTTTGAGTAGATAAGTATGTCATCAATGAAAACAATGACAAACTTGTTGAGATATGGCCCACACACACGGTTCATGAGGTCCATGAACACAGCTGGTGCGTTAGTCAATCCAAACGGCATAACCATAAACTCGTAATGACCGTAACGCGTTCTGAAAGCAGTCTTCGGAATATCGTCCTCCTTCACCCGCATTTGATGATACCCAGAACGTAAATCAATCTTCGAATAAACTGACGAGCCTTGTAATTGATCAAATAAGTCGTCGATTCTCGGTAGTGGGTAACGGTTCTTGATGGTAAGTTTGTTCAATTCCCGGTAGTCGATACACAATCTGAATGTACCATCCTTCTTTTTGACAAACAAAACAGGAGCTCCCCATGGTGATGTACTTGGTCGTATGAAACCACGCTCTAGAAGTTCTTGTAATTAGCTTTGAAGTTCCTTTATTTCGCTGGGTGCGAGTCTGTATGGAGCACGAGCTATTGGTGCAGCTCCTGGTACAAGGTCTATTTGAAATTCAACGGATCGATGTGGGGGTAATCCCGGTAATTCTTTCGAAAATACATCGGGAAATTCTTTTGCGACGGGAACATCACTGATGTTCTTTTCTTCAGGTTTAACTTCTTTGATGTGTGCTAGAATGACATAACAATCTTTTCTTATTAGTTTTTGCTCCTTCAAACTACTAATAAGATTTAATTTCGCATTGTTCTTTTCTCCGTACACCATTAAAGGTTTTCCCTTTTCACGCATAATGCGAATCGCATTTTTGTAACAAACGACCTCTGCTCTCACCTTCTTCAACCAGTCAATGCCAATTATTACATCAAAACTCCCTAACTCTACTGGTATTAAATCAATCTTAAACGTTTCATCACTCAGTTTAATTTCTCTATCCCGACATATATTATCTGCTGAAATTAATTTACCGTTTGCTAATTCGAGTAAAAATTTACTATCCAAAGGCGTCAATGGGCAATTTAACTTAGCACAAAAATCTCTACTCATATAGCTTCTATCCGCACCCGAATCAAATAAAACATAAGAAGATTTATTATCAATAAGAAACGTACCCGTAACAAGCTCCGGGTCTTCCTGCACTTCTGCCGTATTAATATTGAAAACTCTTCCGCGGCCTTGCCCATTAGTATTCCCCTTATTCGGACAATTACTTCTAATGTGGCCCGATTTTCCACATCCATAACAAACAAAGGCGGCATTACTTGTTTCGCCACTATTTGTTCCTTTAGTTCTGTTAAACTTTGGTCCGTAGACCTCACACTTTTTTGCACCATGGCCAGTTCTTTTACCCTTGGTGCAAAATGTCGTGCAAAACCCATTCTGGTGGTACTCTTCACACCTTTGGCATTTTTGGTTTTTGTTGCCGTTGTTGTTATTGAGGTTGTTGTTGGGATTGTTATTGTTGTTGGAACGGTTGTTGTAGTTGTTGTTAGTATTGCGGTTATTGTTGCGATTGTTGTTGCGGTGGTGGTTGTAATTGTTGTTGTTGTTGTATTGGTGACCCTTGTCACTGGTTTCTTCTCACTTTCTCTTGAGTTGTTTCGTGTTGGCTTCTTCGGCCGCCTGCTCTTTAATTCTTCCCTCAATCTGATTTATGAGTTTATGAGCCATTCTACTTGCCTTTTGTATGGAAGCGGGCTCGTGTGAACTCACATCTTCTTGAATCCTTACTGGTAACCCATTTACAAATGCGTTAATCTTCTCTTCTTCATCTTCGAACGCTCCCAGACACAATAGGCACAACTCTGTGAATCGTCGTTCATACATGGTAACGTCGAACCCTTGTGTTCGTAACTCTCTAAGTTCTGCCTTGAGCTTATTGACTTCATTTCTAGGACGGTACTGCTCGTTCATCAATTGCTTGAATGCCGATCATGGTAGTGCGTAAGCAGCATTTTGTCCTACCTGTTCAAGATAGGTGTTCCACCACGTTAATGCAGTACCTGTGAAGGTATGCGTAGCGTACTTAACTTTGTCCTCTTCAGTACACTTACTTATGGCAAACACCGATTCGACTTTCTCGGTCCACCGTTTCAATCCAATTGGTCCTTCGGTTCCATCAAATTCCAAAGGTTTGCAGGCAGTGAATTCTTTGTAGTGCATCCTACACGATTTCTTGTGGAATTAGTTCCACTGCTAGATTCAGAGTTATTGTTATTTTGCATCGCAGCCTGTACTGCGGCTATGTTTGCTGCAAGGAAAACACGGAAGTCTTCCTCGCTCATGTTCAAATTCTGACGAGTCGCCGGTGCCATTTCCTTCAAAAAATAGCCAAAAGAATTGAGTTAATCATATAGAATTTAAGAGTAGTCAATAGTATCTCGTAGCATTATATGAACTTATTTATAAAAGCTTTTTCTTCATATTAGCATTTTATAAGTTTAAATTCGGGTACTACCTACCCGTTAAGTTCATACTTGGTAGCTAATATACAATTCAACTACTACAATTCCATATGAAAAACTGATTTTAATAATATATCACATACAAATATTCTTCAAACTTACAACTTCGCTATATTACATATAACATGAAATATAGTACACTTTGATACAGAACAGTTTTGAAGATAAAACTAGTTAATACGCAAGTTGTTCAGCAAAGGAAATAAAGACACATAATTCATAAGTCCAGAAACAAGTCATGCATTCAGGTTTTACTAAGACGACTTCCCATCCTTGGTCTTGTGGAAAGTAATCGTTATGACCATTGGCTAGGCAGCATGTTGTAATGTCGTCAAAAGGACGAGGGTTTCGTAATGTCCAACAGCCCCGTAATAATCTAAAAACCTTGTTTCTCACCCCAACTACTGAATCCGTCACTTGTGGGAAGGTTTTATTTAAAAGTTGTAACTCGATATTCTTTTTCTCACTTTGGTAAGAAGCGAACATCACTAACCCGTAAGTATAACATGCTTCTTTATGTTTCATGTTAGAAGCTCTTTCTAACTCACGAAATCCTATGTTGGGATATGTTGAGTCAAAATAGGTTCTTAACCCGTAGTGTAAAATTGCATTTGAGTTCCCCGCATTTAACGCTTTAAAGAAAACACGGCGTAACTTACGGTCTCCCCAATGTGATATACCCCACCTATCAAAGGAAAGCCTTTTATAAACTAAGGCATTTCTGGAAAGTCTTTCAAATGTTTCACAAGTTAATTTCGCCATAACTAAATGTGCTGATGAATTCTGACCGACTCTAGACAAGATTTCCTCAATCATATCCTCTGGTAGGTCTTCTAAAATATTCGGTTGTCTACCCTTAACGTCCATTTTATTTTTATACTGTAAAATAGACAAGGATTAGATTCGTAAAAGATAATTAAAAAACAATACAAGCAATTTTTACATAGAACATAAAAGTACAAGCACACTACAATACATATAATATACAACATGATTACAACCCTCTAATCTAAATCACTGGTTTCTTCTTCTTCGGACTTGGTTTGTTTTCCTAATTTTTTAGGAATATATGGTGTTCCTCTAATACGAGCTGTGATTTCCACAATGGTTTAGAAAAACCTGGTGGTTTAGAGGTTCCCGGGTCATTGTTACATTTTAGGAAATACGGATGTTGCCGATACATATAAAGTTCATCGGGGTTGGAATCGGGTTTCTCTATTTTTATACCTTTTCCCTTATTATTTTTTTCGCTTTATTAAATTGGGTCGAGGTAATTTCTATAACATCATCAGAATCCTCATCGAGATCCGATTCATCAGAAAATTGGTATTCTTCCCAATATTTTGCTTCCTCAGCGGAAACACCATTGACCATTATTAACTTTGGTCCGTTGGTTGAGGATTTTCTTTTATTTAATCGAATTACTGTAGGTATCGATATTTCTTCTTCCGGAACCTCTTCTTCTTCTGGTTCCTCCTCTTCCGGTTCTTCTTCTTCCGGTTCCTCCTCTTCCGAATCCTCCTCTTCTGGTTCTTCTTCGGGAATTTGTGAATCTTCCCAAAATATATTCGACTCTTCATTATTATTAGGTGAATCGATGGGATTTGTACTAGTGGTAGACATCTATCACACAATATCAAATACATTAAGAGGTTAATATATCACATAATATTTACATGTTAATAATATATAGTTTCCAACAAAAGTGTTAAGCAATCGTTTTTAAAAAACAAACGGTTGAAGTCCGGACTCACTAATGTATCCTAACAAACTCGATAAGACACACTAATGCAAATTACTGGTTCTCTAAGACCAACGCTCGGATACCAACTGAAATGTCCCGTTCATATTGATTATAAATGTTCCATATTAATTGATTTCATCGCGAGGTTTGACCTCTATATGAGACGTTTTTCAAAGACTGCATTCATTTTTAAAACAAGCATAACCTTTATTTTATCGATAAAGGTTTAAAAAGCATTACGTAGATTATCAAATAATGATAATCTAAAATATATTGTTTACACACAACCATTACATAATGGTTTACAATAAGAATATATTACATCAGAAATAAGTTTCTTGAATGCAGTTTTTACACAATATCATACAAGCATGGACTCCAAATCTTGTCCTTATTTTAGAATGCAACAGCGGAAGCTCTTAATAATCACCTGAGAATAAACATGCTTAAAACGTCAACAAAAATGTTGGTGAGTTATAGGTTTAACCTATATATTATCAAATCATAATAATAGACCATAAGATTTCATATTTCAATACATCCCATACATAGAGATAAAAATCATTCATATGGTGAACACCTGGTAACCGACATTAACAAGATGCATATAGAATATCCCCATCATTCCGGGACACCCATCGGACATGATAATTTCGAAGTACTAAAGCATTCCAAATTCCAGAATGGGGCTTATGGGCCCGATAGATCTATCTTTAGGATTCGCGTCAATTTGGGGGTCTGTTTCCAAATTCTTAGGCTACCAAGCTAAAAAGGGGCATATTCGGCTTCGATCATTCACCCATATATGTAGTTTCATTTACTTGTGTCTATTTCGTAAAATATTTATAAAGTTGCATGTATTCTCATCCCAAAATATTAGATTTTAAAAGTCGGACTATAACTCACTTTCACAGATTTTTACTTCGTCGAGAAGTAAGACTTGGCCACTGGTCGATTCACGAACCTATAACAAATATGTACATATATATCAAAGTATGTTCAAAATATATTTACAACATTTTTTAATACGTTTTAATGTTTTAAGCTTATTAAGTCAGATGTCCTCGTTAATAACCTACAACTAGTTGTCCATAGTTAGATGTACAGAAATAAATTGATATATATTATCTTGGATCAATCCACGACCCAGTGTATACACGTCTCAGGCTAGATCACAACTCAAAGCATATATATTTTTGGAATCAACCTCAACCCTGTATAGCTAACTCCAACATTACTGCATATAGAGTGTCTATGGTTGTTCCAAATAATATATATACATGGGTCGATATGATATGTCAAAACATTTGCATACGTGTCTATGGTATCCCAAGATTACATAATATATTAGAATACATGTATAATACAATATAAGTTAGCTAGGATATGATTTGTATAGAATTGTTATAATATTTTCCGTAGCTACAACAATCCAAAAAAATATCCAATCTTGTTTTACCCATAACTTCTTCGTTTTAAATCCGTTTTGAGTGAATCAAATTGCTATGGTTTCATATTGAACTCTATTTTATGAATCTATACAGAAAAATTATAGGTTTATAGTAGGAAATATAAGTTACAAGTCATTTTTGTAAGAGGTAGTCATTTCAGTCGAAAGAACGACATCTTGATGACCATTTTGAAAAACATACTTTCACTTTGAGTTTAACCATGATTTTTAGATATGGTTTCATGTTCATAAGAAAAATCATTTTCCAAGAAGAAAAACTTTTAAATCAAAGTTTATCATAGTTTTTAATTATCAAACCCAAAACAGCCCGCGGTGTTACTACGACGGCGTATGTCCAATTTTACGGTGTTTTTCGTGTTTCCAGGTTTTAAATCATTAAGTTAGCATATCATATAGATATAGAACATTTGTTTAGTTGATTTTAAGAGTCAAGTTAGAAGGATTAACTTTATTTGTGAACAAGTTTAGAATTAACTAAACTATGTTCTACTGATTACAAGTTTAAATCTTCAAATAAGATAGTTTTATATGTATGAATCGAATGATGTTATGAACATCATTACTACCTCAAGTTTAGTAGGTAAACCTACTGGAAGTGACAATAAATGATCTAGCTTCAAAGGATCTTGGATGGCTTGAAAGTTCTTGAAGTAGAATCATGACACGAAAACAAGTTCAAGTAAGATTATCACTCGAATTAAGATAGTTATAGTTATAGGAATTGAATCAAAGTTTGTATATGAGTATTACCTTGATTTAGAATGATATCTTACTGTAAACAACAAGGATTTCTTGAGGTTGGATGATCACTTTACAAGATTAGAAGTGCGCTAGTAAACTTGGAAGTATTCTTATTTTATGAAACTAGAACTTGTAGAATTTATGAAGAACACTTAGAACTTGAAGATGGAACTTGAGAGAGATCAATTAGATGAATAAAATTGAAGAATGAAATTGTTTGTAGGTGTTTTTGGTCATTGGTATATGGATTAGATTTAAAGGATATGTAATTTTGTTTTCATGTAAATAAGTCATGAATGATTACTAATATTTTTGTAATTTTATGAGATATTTCATGCTAGTTACCAAATGATGGTTCCCACATGTGTTAGGTGACTCAAATGGGCTGCTAAGAGCTGATCATTGGAGTGTATATACCAATAGTACATACATCTAAAAGCTGTGTATTGTACGAGTACGAATACGGGTGCATACGAGTAGAATTGTTGATGAAACTGAACGAGGATGTAATTGTAAGCATTTTTGTTAAGTAGAAGTATTTTGATAAGTGTCTTGAAGACTTTCAAAAGTGTATGAATACATATTAAAACACTACATGTATATACATTTTAACTGAGTCGTTAAATCATCGTTAGTCGTTACATGTAAGTGTTGTTTTGAAACCTTTAGGTTAATGATCTTGTTAAATGTTGTTAACCCATTGTTTATTATATCAATTGAGATGTTAAATTATTACATTATCATGATATAATGATGTATTAATATATCTTAATATGATATATATACATTAAATGTCGTTACAACGATAATCGTTACATATATGTCTCGTTTCGAAATCATTAAATTAGTAGTCTTGTTTTTACATATGTAGTTCATTGTTAATATACTTAATGATATGTTTACTTATCATAATACCATGTTAATTATATATATATCCATATATATGACATCATATAGTTTTTACAAGTTTTAACGTTCGTGAATCACCGGTCAACTTGGGTGGTCAATTGTCTATATAAAACCTGTTTCAATTAATCAAGTCTTAACAAGTTTGATTGCTTAACATGTTGGAAACACTTAATCATGTAAATAACAATTTCGTTTAATATATATAAACATGGAAAAGTTCGGGTCACTACACTAACGGTAGCTAATTAACAAAATCTGGTACAATATCTACATTTGTTCCCCTTATATATGAACTATGTTCAAAATGATCCAAACTATAGATTTCTTAGAGTAAATTATAAAAATGGTCCATGTGGTTTTAGTTAAATTATTCCGGTAGATTGTAGTCCCTATGGTTTTTAAATAGTTTGGCGCTTGTCCAATTATCGACGTCAGTTAAGTAATACCGTTAAGTGATGGCATGTGACCATCACATGATAGGCTTATATGTAATTTTACATTTACAATTAATTGATAGTATATAATATTAATATAGTATAATAAAAGCCTTCCTATTATCTGTTTCTCTACAATCAGTCACAAAAAACCTTAAATCCCACGCTCTATTCAATTGTTTCCTAAACTCTAATCACGTCGGTCTTCAATTCCCATCATTCTTAATGATTAGTGTTTGTTAAATCACCAATCGGTCATCAATTCCCACCATGCATACCTTAAATCACACTAGACTCAAACGATTCGTAAATCAATAATCGTTAATTCTAATTTAGGGTTTTTTCAGACCACCAATCGAAATGGTCAAGTTGTGGAAGAAATGTAGTTATTCGCACTTCTTGGACTGCACAAAACCCCGGTCGACGATTTTTAACATGTCAGGTATGAATTGTAACTATTGAATTAGTTGGTAATTTTTCGAATTAGTCATAGATAATTATACTTTGAATTCTTTATGTGTTTATTACATCAGTCATTTGATTGATTGCAGGTCCTTTATTACTTGATCATACAAATTCTGCTAGGTCAAAGAACTTTTTCACTAGGTCAGACAATTGTCTTGGAGAAGAATTGGAGAAGGCTGTATTCAAAGTCAAGAAATTGAAGACGTTGTTACTTTTAAGTTGTCTAGGATTTGTTATCAGATTGCATTATACCATCAACATATGTTTAAGATCATCTTTATGTTTATGCATTCATCAAATAATACACTTGAACACAATAAGTTTATGCATTCATCAGATAATACAACAATCGGTGATGTTGGAAAAAAAGAATACAACAATCCGTTTATGTGTACAAATTAAAAATTCATATAGATTATGTGATCAGACAATTGAAATCAATGAAATATATGATTATGCATAGGGGTGGTCAGTATTTGGTTTGAAACCGTTTAACACGAAAACCAAATCGGAAAAAAACCAAACCGAATTTAAACAGTTTTTGGATCGAGTAAAACTGAAATCTATTTTGAATTCGGTTTCCGGTTTGGTTTTCGATTTTGAAAAATCTGAATTCGGTTAAACCGAATTCCAAACCGAATTCACAATAATTATTTAATAATATATTAAATTACTATTATTAATTATAATTTGTATTAATAATTATTTATTACTTATTATATTTATATTTATATTTATATATATATATATATATATATATATATATATATATATATATATATATATATATATATATATATATATATATATATATATATATATATATAATAGGAGTAAACATATTGACCAAAATTTGAATTCCCGCCCATTGTCAATTATTAATTTTTATTTTTTTTGGCAAAAAAAAAGAACTTTTATAACATCTTAATCTCCAAAAAGGAGACAAGCAAACAGATATACAAAAGGCTCAAAGACAAAAAAATAACCTAATCGAAACAACTCGAGATGCTAACTAAATCGAGCCTAGCCGAGAGCTAACCAAAACAAACAAAGAAATAAAAACAATCAAATGGAACTAAAATTAAAGTAAACAAGAACAAAACAATCCATAACAAGACCTGAAGCTAGAAGATTAGGTGTGTAACACCCCGTTTTCCCATGCGCGTATAAAGGTACGTACTTAATCAATAGTACGCTTAAAACTTGTTCGTTATGTGATTAAATGAGCTACGGTGTTAGTTGTCGTATAAGTGTATATGTGTATATATATATATATATATATATATATATATATATATATATATATATATATATATATATATATATATATATATATATATATATGTTTGAACCTTTGTTTTATGTTAAACTTTCGAAGTGACCAGGAAAAGGCAAACGTCGCGCCGCGGCAAACGGGATCGCGCCGCGACACAGAAAGCAAATCCAGATCAGAACTTGAGTTAAAAAGGGTTGTTTTTCCTTCTATACGTCGCGCCGCGACAAAAGGGCCGCGCCGTGGCACCTCTGCAGTTCTGACTCCGATTTCTGCTCAAATTAAAAAGGGTTTTAGGGGCAATTTGGTCTTTTTGCGTGTAGATCTGATGGGAGCTTTTAATATCAGCCACTTATCCTATATTTCTCATTTCTTTTCCATTTTCTTTCATAAATTCCTCTCAAAACTTAAAATCCACTTAGCTTAAACTTGAGATTTGAAGAAGAAGTTTTGTGAATCAATCCTAGGAGCAAGAATTAAAGTTGTACTCCTTGCTATTAGCTACAAGAGAATAGTTTTGGTAAGTCTCAACTCTAAGTTTTGAGTTTTATTTAGTTTAAGCTAGGATTTGGTTCATATGGAACTTGTGTGACCCATTTGAGGGTTAAATGGGTGGATTTTGGGTTAGATTGTTGAAAGGAAACCCTAATTACCATAATCTAGGGTTTGGTCTAATGAAATGAGGTTTGTAAGTGTTAATGGTGTTGTAAGCGTTAAAACACTTGTTTAAAGTTGAATGATGTTAATTGGGTCATGTTTGACTAAGCTTGCAAGTGTAAGAGTTAAAATGGGTCATATGAGTCAAAGTTGACCTAATTGGGTAAAATGGGTATGAAATACACCAAGTTTGTGTTAGTTGATGTTAATAGACCCTAATCACTAGCTTTTAGTGATTTATGACAAGGAATGGTCATTAATGGGCGGTTTTGGTGTAGTTGAGTCATTTAATGCAATCGGGTCATTAAATGCTCAAGGGTTAGAAGTTGGCATTTAATTCAACTAGATTGTATGTTAATAAATTCATAATGTAATAGGTACATTACATTGAAGGGTTGCAAGCTCGGTTAGCTTTCACAAGAGACTTGAGGTGAGTGGAATATCTATATATGTATGTATATGATTTATGTGCCGTATTGATGGTGTCACATAGCTGTTTTGTGACCATAGTTGCGAGACATAGCCATTTTTGTCTACGTTTGTTATTTATGCACATAGCCGTGTTTGTGCATATAGTGGTGAGTAATAGCCGTGTTTTACTCCCACGTTGTTATCTGTGTTACTTGTGCACATAGCCGTCTTTGTGTACAAGATTGTGTGTAATAGCCGTGTTTTACTCACATGTTGATCAAGTGATGCCATAGCCATTTTTGGGAACACTTGGGGGTGATGCCATAGCCATTTTTGGAACACCTCAGGGGTTAGTATACCATAGTCGGGTTTGGGAGCTAACGGTTGTTATGAACATCGATGACTTGTTTCGCGAAGTCATTCCCCTTGCGAAGAATTTTGGTTAACCATGGTTTTATAATTGATGATGCTAGCATTTGATTTATGATTATGATATTTATGCTATTAATGTGGCTAGTGGTACGGTTTGACGATACTAGCTTATTTATCGAGATGTTATGCGATTGCGTGCGTTATATGATATCGTGGATGCGTGTGGGTAAGTCTTATATGCATGTATATATTTATTCTACTCACTAAGCTTTGCTTACCCCTCTCGTTGTTTATCTTTTTAGATGCAGGCGCGGACAAGGGCAAGGGGGTCGTTGGGCACTAGGTGTCCCTTGTTGTTGTTATGTTGGAGCTTTTGGAAGTTGGCCTAGTTTTTAGGTAGTTTAGTCCCAAACCATGCTCGGAACGTCGTTTGGTTTATAAACTATCATTTGTAATGGGTCAAACTTGTACTAAACCTTTTTCGTTGCCCTCGTGCCTTTTGTAAACAATTAGTTATTGTGCGTTTTAAATGGAACTCGTGAAATGGGTTACATATTTATTTGGCGTGTAATTGTGTTGTAAATAAATAAAATAAATTTTTCGTATGGATTACGGGTTGGGTTGTTACAAGTGGTATCAGAGCATGGTCTAAGGGATTTAGGTAACTTGAGATAGGCGCCTAGACTTAGACTTTTATGTTGTTGAATTATATGCGGGACTTGTAGGATTACGGGTCAGTTCGGGGTTTGATTAGTTCTTTGATGCATAAGTGGACAACTATGCTATGTTATGATGTTACTAATCGTGTGTTATTGTTTTGAACATCGAGCAAGATGGTTGTGATACGTTTGAGCATGGCACGGCATGTGAGTGCAATAGTGAGTCGCGACCACTATTACGGTTGCAAGTCAAGTCAAGCAAGGATGTGCGACAAGTATCGAGCTAGATGTGGTGTGTGTGTGGTCATATGCATAGGTATATATGTGTATTAAATTGTTGGTGATGTCTAATCCATTTTTAATCTTTAGAATGAAGACGATAAACGGAATGAATACGAATGGCAATGGTGGTCCCTCTCATGTGGAGGAAGATGAGATGACTACCAAGATTGAGACCGCTTTAGAAAACTATGTTTCGGTTTTCTCACGAAGGGTTAAACAAATATTCGAAGAGTCGGTTTCGGAACAAATTGTCGATATGATTCAAGAATGAATGACCAATGCCATCAAAGAAGAAGTTGAAAGAAGGTTTCCTAGACCTCAAAATGTGGGCGAATTGGAGTTTAGCTATAAGAACTTCTTGGCAACTAAGCCTCCTCACTTTCACGGGGATCCCGACCCCATGAAAAGTGCGGCTTGGATTTCCGATGTTGAAGGTTGTTTTCGCACTACTGAGTGCCCACCCGAGAAGAAAACGAGGCTTGCTACTAGTTTGTTAAGGGGCCATGCTAAAGATTGGCTCAATGGTAAGATTGATATGGTAGGTGATGCGGCTTTTGTAGGTTTATCATGGGCGGAGTTCAAGAAAGAGTTTTTCCTTGAATATCGTACGCAAGCGGATCTTTCCAAATTGCGAAATGAGTTAAGGAACCTGCGTCAAGGGTCTTTGGACCTAAACACTCTCAAAACCAACTTTCTCGCCAAGGCACGTTTTTGCCCCGAGTATGTGGAAAATGATCAAATGCTAATGGAAGAGTTTCATGCAACCCTTAGAGATGATTTGAAGGATAAAATTAGTATCCGTCATGTTGAAACTTTCGCTAAGCTTTTGGCGGTGGCAAAAGGGTTTGAAGCACAAGCTCTGAGTCCGGTTCCGGTTAGTTATGGGTTGAGCAAAAGAAAATTTGGAGCGTCTAGTTACTCCAACAAGAAGAGCAAGGGTGCGTCCGAAAGCGTCGGAAGTGTGAAGAAGGGTGGTTCGAATACTTTTACGCCTACTTGTAATAGTTGTGGGAAGCTGGGTCATTACGCTCGTGATTGTTTGACCAAGACGGTCACGTGCTTTAATTGTCAAAAGACGGGGCACCGGAAGGCGGAATGTCCCGAATTATCAAACGACCAAGTAAAAAGGATAGAGAAGGCGGCGGGGTCGGCTAGGGGAAGTAACTACTTGATGACGAATGATGAAGCCAAACAATCCAACGAAGTCGTCTCAGGTACTTTCATGGTTAACTCTAATCCGGCACGGATACTTTTTGATAGTGGTGCTAATTTGTCTTTCGTGTCTCCAAGATTTGTGCCTAAGTTAAATAAACCGCTAGTGAAGTTGAGTCGTCCGATAGAAGTTGAAATAGCGGATGGCAAGACGGCGCTAGTGGTTGATGTGTGTAAAAATTGTAATGTTGTGTTTGGTGCCGAAAGTTTTGAAATTGATCTCATTTCGATGACCTTGGGCGATTTTGATATTGTCGTTGGTATGGATTAGCTCGATCGTTATAGAGTCGATATTGCATGCCATGAGAAATCTATTCGTGTGAAGACCCCTAGTGGGGGATTGCTAATTATACATGGTGATAAACGAAGGAGACCGGTGCCGATATGCACTTTTGCACGGGCACGTCGTCTCGTTGTTACCGGTGGCATGGCTTTCCTTGCTCATGTTGTTGATACTCGTAATGAGCCACCACCCATTCGTGAAATTCCGGTGGTTAGTGAATTTGAAGACATTTTTTCGGATGAGTTACCGGGTGTTCCGGCAGAAAGACAAGTTGAATTTGGCATTGAGTTGGTTCCGGGAGCTACTCCCATTGCTAAAACTCCGTATCGTTTAGCACCGACGGAAATGCAAGAATTGTTAAATCAAAACCAGGAGTTACTTGAGAAGGGTTTTATTCGACCGAGTGCTTCGCCATGGGGTGCTCCGGTCTTGTTCGTGAAGAAGAAAGATGGTAGTATGCGTATGTGCATCGACTATCGGGAGTTAAATAAAGTGACGATCAAAAATCGTTATCCGTTGCCTAGGATTGACGATTTATTTGACCAACTTCAAGGCGCTACGTACTTCTCTAAAATTGACCTACGGTCCGGCTATCATCAAATGCGGGTCCGTGAGGAAGATATCGAGAAAACGGCCTTTCGTACTCGTTATGGGCATTTTGAATTTGTAGTTATGCCTTTTGGTCTTACAAATGCACCGGCGGCATTCATGGATCTTATGAACCGAGTGTGCCAACCTATGTTGGACAAGTCGGTAATTGTGTTCATTGACGATATTCTTGTATATTCTAGGAGTATGAAGGAACATGAACACCATTTGCGCGAAGTGTTGAAGACGTTGAGAAAAGAGAAGTTGTATGCTAAATTCTCGAAATGTGAATTTTGGCTAAGGGAGGTTCAATTCCTTGGCCATATTGTGAACAATGATGGTATTCAAGTAGATCCGGGGAAGATAGAAACGGTGAAGAGTTGGGGACAACCGACTACGCCTACGGAAATCCGAAGTTTTCTCTGATTGGCCGGTTATTATCGTCGGTTTATCCAAGACTTTTCCAAGATTGCTTCGCCATTAACTAAGTTGACAAGGAAGAATACGAGATTCAATTGGGAGAACGAGCAAGAAATCACTTTTCAATTATTGAAAGAGAAATTGTGTAAAGCTCCGGTCTTAGTATTGCCGGAAGGTGTAGATGATATGACGGTCTGTTGTGATGCTTCTTTGAATGGGCTCGGGTGTGTTCTAATGCAACGAGGTAAAGTCATCGCTTACGCCTCTCGCCAATTAAAGGAACATGAAAAGAGATACCCGACTCGTGATCTCGAATTAGCGGCGGTGGTCCATGCTTTGAAAATTTAGCGCCATTACTTGTATGGTGTCAAATGTACGATTTATTCAGATCACAAGAGTTTGAAACATCTTTTTGATCAACGGGATTTGAATTATCGTCAACGTAGATGGATGGATGTGGTGAAGGATTATGATTGTGAGATACTTTATCATCCGGGCAAAGCGAATGTGGTCGCGGATGCGTTAAGCCGAAAGAGTCACCACCCGGCGTTACGATTGGGATTGTTACGTATGATTATTACTAACGACTTTCTTGAAAAACTTGGTGTGATTCAAATAGAGGCTTACGTTCACAACAAGCATGCGGAACGAATTGTAGGGCAATCGGAATTCATTACGATGGGTTCGCGTGGTTTATTGTCTTTTCAAGAAAGAGTGTGGGTGCCTAAGATGGGTGATTTCCGAAAGGTGCTTCTTGATGACGCGCACAAGTCTAAGTATTCCATACATCCGGGTGCGACGAAGATGTACCATGGTTTGAAGAAAGATTATTGGTGGCCGGGCATGAAACGCGACGTTGTTAAGTATGTTGAGCAATGCGTCACGTGTTTACAAGTTAAAGCCGAACACCAAAAGCCGTATGGTAAGTTGCAACCGCTGGAAATTCTGATGTAGAAGTGGGAGCATATTACCATGGATTTTATTACCAAGTTGCCAATAACGGCAAGAACCCAATTTGATACTATTTGGGTGATTGTTGATAGATTGACGAAAAGTGCATTGTTTCTTCCTATAAAAGAAGCGATTACATCGGAGGCACTTGATAAGATGTTCATTAAGGAGGTGATATCAAGACACGGCGTTCCCGCGTCTATCGTTTCGGATCGGGACACGCGTTTTACTTCTCGATTTTGAAAGAAGTTTCATGAAGATATGGGTACGAGGGTAAATATGAGTACGGCGTACCATCCTCAAACGGACGGTCAAACCGAACGTACGAATCAAACATTGGAGGATATGTTACGTACGTGTATCATTGACTTAAGTGGTAGTTGGGATGAACATTTACCTTTGGTGGAATTCTCGTACAATAATAGTTTTCACTCTAGTATTGGAATGCCACCGTATGAGATGTTGTATGGTAGAAGGTGTCGAACCCCGATTAGTTGGGGCGAAGTGGGTCAAAGGGAAGTCGGGAGCTCTGACTTGGTATTGGAGACAAATGATAAAATCGATATGATTCGGGAACATTTGAAAAAGGCGCAAGATAGGCAAAAGTCTTACGCCGATAAGCGTAGACGTTTGATCGAATTCCAAGAATGTGATATGGTAATGCTCAAGGTTTCGCCATGGAAGGGTATTATTCGGTTTCGGAAACGAGAAAAGTTAGCTCCTCGGTTTATTGGGCCGTTTAAGGTTTTAGCTCGTGATGGTGAAGTCGCGTATCATTTAAAATTACCCGAAGAACTTGCGGGGATCCATAACACATTTCATGTTTTCCACCTCCGTAAGTGTCTTGCGGATGATTCTTCATGGATGCCTTTAGACGAAATTGAGCTAAACAACAAGTTAGAATACGTTGAAGAGCCGATTGCTATACTCGATGAGAAGTTAAAAATGTTGCGTAACAAAGAGGTGAGGACCTTTAAGGTCCAATGGCGCCGTAGTAAAGGTTTCGAGTTTACTTGGGAGCCCGAAGAATTCGTGTTGGTTTACCTTCCCTCGTGTCATGCGGCTTGGATCGCGAGGACGCGCTCCGATTTAAGTGGGGGAGAGTTGTAACACCCCGTTTTCCCGTGCGCGTATAAAGGTACGTACTTAATCAATAGTACGTTTAAAACTTGTTCGTTATATGATTAAATGAGCTACGGTGTTAATTGTCGTATAAGTGTATATGTGTGTATATATATATATATATATATATATATATATATATATATATATATATATATATATATGTTTGAACCTTTGTTTTATGTTAAACTTTCGAAGTGACCAGGAAAAGGCAAACGCCGCGCCGCGGCAAACGGGATCGCGCCGCAACACAGAAAGCAAATCCAGATCAGAACT
Source organism: Rutidosis leptorrhynchoides (assembly GCF_046630445.1). Lineage (NCBI taxonomy): Eukaryota > Viridiplantae > Streptophyta > Magnoliopsida > Asterales > Asteraceae > Rutidosis > Rutidosis leptorrhynchoides. Next base: position 177,394,582 of record NC_092333.1, read on the forward strand.
TGAGTTAAGAAGGGTTGTTTTTCCTTCTATACGTCGCGCCGCGACAAAAGGGCCGCGCTGCGGCACCTCTGCAGTTCTGACTCTGATTTCTGCTCAAATTAAAAAGGGTTTTAGGGGCAATTTGATCTTTTTGCGTGTAGATCTGATGGGAGCTTTTAATATCAGCCACTTATCCTATATTTCTTATTTCTTTTCCAATTTCTTTCATAAATTCCTCTCAAAACTTAAAATCCACTTAGCTTAAACTTGAGATTTGAAGAAGAAGTTTTGTGAATCAATCCTAGGAGCAAGAATTAAAGTTGTACTCCTTGCTATTAGCTACAAGAGGATAGTTTTGGTAAGTCTCAACTCTAAGTTTTGAGTTTTATTTAGTTTAAGCTAGGGTTTGGTTCATATGGAACTTGTGTGACCCATTTGAGGGTTAAATGGGTGGATTTTGGGTTAGATTGTTGAAAGGAAACCCTAAATACCATAATCTAGGGTTTGGTCTAATGAAATGAGGTTTGTAAGTGTTAATGGTGTTGTAAGCATTAAAACACTTGTTTAAAGTTGAATGATGTTAATTGGGTCATGTTTGACTAAGCTTGCAAGTGTAAGAGTTAAAATGGGTCATATGAGTCAAAGTTGACCTAATTGGGTAATATGGGTATGAAATACACCAAGTTTGTGTTAGTTGATGTTAATAGACCCTAATCACTAGCTTTTAGTGATTTATGACAAGGAATGGTCATTAATGGGCGATTTTGGTGTAGTTGAGTCATTTAATGCAATCGGGTCATTAAATGGTCAAGGGTTAGAAGTTGGCATTTAATTCAACTAGATTGTATGTTAATAAATGCATAATGTAATAGGTACGTTACATTGAAGGGTTGCAAGCTCGATTAGCTTTCACAAGAGACTTGAGGTGAGTGGAATATCTATATATGTATGTATATGATTTATGTGCCGTATTGATGGTGTCACATAGCCGTTTTGTGACCATAGTTGCGAGACATAGCCATTTTTGTCTACGTTTGTTATTTATGCACATAGCCGTGTTTGTGCATATAGTGGCGAGTAATAGCCGTGTTTTACTCCCACGTTGTTATCTGTGTTATTTGTGCACATAGCCGTGTTTGTATACAAGATTGTGAGTAATAGCCGTGTTTTACTCACATGTTGATCAAGTGATGCCATAGCCACTTTTGGGAACACTTGGGGGTGATGCCATAGCCGTTTTTGGAACACCTCGGGGGTTAGTATACCATAGCCAGGTTTGGGAGCTAACGGTTGTTATGAACATCGATGACTTGTTTCGCGAAGTCATTCCCCTTGTGAAGCATTTTGGTTAAACATGGTTTTATAGTTGATGATGCTAGCATTTGATTTATGATTATGATATTTATGCTATTAATGTGGCTAGTGGTACGGTTTGACGATACTAGCTTATTTATCGAGATGTTATGCGATTGTGTGCGTTATATGATATCGTGAATGCGTGTGGGTAAGTCTTATATGCATGTATATATTTATTCTACTCACTAAGCTTTGCTTACCCCTCTCGTTGTTTATCTTTTTAGATGCAGGCGCGGACAAGGGCAAGGGGGTCGTTGGGCACTAGGTGTCCCTTGTTGTTGTTATGTTGGAGCTTTTGGAAGTTGGCCTAGTTTTTGGGTACCAAACCATGCTCGGAACGTCGTTAGGTTTATAAACTATCATCTGTAATGGGTCAAACTTGTACTAAACCTTATTCGTGGCCCTCGTGCCTTTTGTAAACAATTAGTTGCTGTGCGTTTTAAATGGAACTCGTGAAATGGGTTACATATTTATTTGGCGTGTAATTTTGTTGTAAATAAAAAAAAATTTATCGTATGGATTACGGGTTGGGTTGTTACAAGGTGCCATCTAGCACCTTCGCCTTGAACTTGAATGTAGACTCGATACCAACCCCGTCCGAATTTAAGCCTCCATTTCTAAATTCATCAAAGAAACCAACCCCCTCTAACTGTTCACCCGCACCCGCTCCAATGCGTATTCCTTTTACACTCACGAAAGGTTGATCACCTTTTACCCCCCCCCCCCCCCCCCCGACATCTTCGTCGTCGTTAGAATCAATCAAACAAAGACTTCCACCCTTTAAGCTCTTATCCTTACCTTTACCTTTCCTCTTCATATTACCCTTCGATTCAAGCTTTTTCACCCCGCTAGCCCGAAACTTGATAGAGTGCACGTGCCAACCCCTACAATGACCTTTGCATGATTTATTCGCACAAATACAAAATTTTCGACCTTCACTATTCCCCGTAGCAACTTTAGCCAAATTATCAAGAAGTTCACAATTAATCTCGTCATCCGCTACCGGTTTCAAAATATCCACCCGTCTTCTTTTCTTTGATAAAGGACCCTCAATCAACCTATCAAGCTTTGAATTAACCAATTCGATCGAATACGAACAACTCCCGCCCATTGTCAATTGACTTGGCACCTTTGCCCAATTATTATTACTGTACTATATTATTATTATATTAATTTTACTTAATAATTGGTGTAGTTCATTTACCCCAAATTATAATCATCTCATATTCTTTCCAACCCCACGAGGCTCTAAGAGCACTGGGAGTGGTGACTGAGGTCACTTGGCATCTCAGGCCTGACTTGCTGAGTCAGAAAAAGTGGGGAGTGGTGACCTCTGTCAGTTGGGCATGTCAGTTTATATTTTTATTATTATTTTTATGATTTTAAAAATAACATAAATGAATATAATTATAAAAATTAACATAAATAGAAATAACTTCCATTAAAATAAAAATAAAACATTACAATTCCTAAAAAAAACATTACAATTCCTAAAAAAAAATTTACAATTCCTAAATAAAAAAAAACATTACAATTCCTATTTATTAAAAACCAATACGAAACGATTCAATTTCCACTTCGAAGCTTGGCCCGAATCGCCGTTTTCTTCGCTTGAAGAACCAATGCATCTTCTTCATCCATTCCCGCGATAGACATTTCTAGTATTTTCAATTCAAAGTAACTAGTCATTGAATCCAAAGTGCTGCTTGCACTTTCATCAAACGAGGATCTTGCGGAAGCGGCGGAGCTCGAAGACGTCTTTCTAATGATTTTGATTTTCTTGATTTTCCGGGAGGTCGTTGTGTTGCATCCTGCCCATATAGCTCCGCATTTGGATTCTCTTCCGGTTCCTCCGGTTCCTCATCAAGATCACAATAATCCAAACTAACACAATCACGTTTGGTTGTTTTAAGTGGAGTCGGGTTGTTCCACTTTTGCTTGTCTTTTAGGAATTCCCAAGCTAGGTAATTGTTAGACCTCTTAAACGTCTCCACCTTGTATTGTGCATCAAAAAGTTCCTTGAAATTGACATCACTCTCGCCACTACGTGGAACACGTTTGAGACGACTCACGATTCCACCATACTTTTTGCTATTCATTCATTTTTGTCCATTTGGAGGTTAACATATCCTTTGTTCGTTTGTAAGGTGGATGTAACATCCCGCATTTTTCCGTTAAATTATTTTAACGCCCGTCTTTTTCTTTTTAAATAATACCCTTCATATCTAGATTCGTATCCTTTGTTAAGTAACATTTTAAATATTCTCGTTATCGGATTTTTAATATCTCCCGTACTTCCGTGTAATTTAAAATAATTCGTTTGGTCAATTCACGCACCCGCAACCGAACGCGAGGGACTAGTTTCGCCATTGGAGCAAAGATGTGACTAGCTTGACTAGTCAACACCCACCTCCCCATTTTCCTTTTCATTTTCATTTCCATTTTCTTTCTATACTTTCCAATTTTCTCTCAAACACCACTACAAAGAATCATCATCTAAATTCGAATTTGGAAGCTTCAACCAAAACAAAATACATATTTGGAATCCTCTCTTCATCCTCTTCAATTTGATACCAACTTCATCTCATTTGGGTAACTTTCTAAAATCACTAATTTTATGTGTTCTTGAGATTTTTGAGTTATAAAGTTGTTAATTAGTGTCTATGGCTCATTGTGATGTCGTGTATGTAATTTGTATGCTCGATTCGTTGTTTTTGGTGTAACTAGTTCAATATGAAAATTACTTGCTAAATCCTTGATTTTGGATGATCAAATGTTGTTAGATTGTTAAAGTGCATGTTTTAAAAAGTGTTACTAGTATCATTAGCTTCGTTTTGATGTATAGGTTGATTAAGGAAACTCCAAGAACATGATTAATGATTTTGTGAACTTGGATTAGGGTTTGATGAGCTTTACATGAACTTTTGATGCGTCAAATGCTATGAGATATTGTTGTTAAGTGTTTTGTTGCAATGTGTGTTTGATTACCTTCGAAACGGCATAACATACATGTAAATTGGTTGCCCGAAGCATAAAATGCGTTTTTGGAACTTGAACTTTGATTATGAATGTTTAATTGTGGTTTTTGGTTGTTATAAGTGGAAGTTTGATTGATGATATGTGTTTAGTTGCATTCCTCGTCAAAATACCTTTCCAACGATGTATGATAGGCGTTATAAGTGTTTGCGGGTCAAGAGTTGTGTTAGAATTGGTTTTGGCTCGTGCATAGTTTGAAAGACAGAAAAATAGCTGAACTACAGGTCGCGCGGCGCGCACCCTACCCCGCGCGGCGCGCCAAATGGCCTGGACAGATTCTGACCTCCATGTCCCTTTTAACGTGAAATGTTTGACTAGCTACCGACCTCCGATTCACATGAAACTTGTTTTAATATACTTGTATATGAATAATTAGCATGGAAAATTTGTCCGGGACCCGACCCGAACATGTTGACTTTTTCGTTGACTTTGACCCGACCAAGTTTGACTTTTTGTCAAACTTAACCAATTAATTATGCAATCTTCCTAACATGCTTTTATACTTGTATCTTGCATGAAACTTGACAATTTGCTTCACATGCTATATTAATCGAGTCGTATTGAGCCATAGGACTAATTGAACATCTTTGACCCTTCGTGACTATCGTTATTGATACAACCTAATTGTTTAGGTCGAGACTAGCATTGTTCTTTGCACGTTTACTTGTTGAAGTACTATTTCACTCTTGCAATCAAAGGTGAGATCATAGTCCCACTTTTACTCTTTTTGAACTTATATTTGGGATGAGAAAACATAAACGATTCTTTTGAACTAAGTGAACACAAGAACGGGAAAACAAACATTCTACATACGAGTTTAGAACAAAAAGCCTCAATTCGATTATCATTAGTTACACTTGACGGGTGTAAGCGAGAACTTATGTTATATGGCCATATGGGTTGACAACCCTCATCTTTGACGGTTCGCTACCGTCTACGGATGAAATATATTTTCGAGAATTAGTGTTTGTTCTAGCACTATGGATGGGGTATACAATGGATGGAATGTTAAGCTTTGATAATTGGGTGCTCGTGAATATTAACTTTTAGAATGTATTACTATTATTTCAACTTTGCAAACCTTGTGGTTCGACTTACTTACTTTTACTCACTTACTTACTTAAACCTATGATTTCACCAACGTTTTCGTTGACAGATTTCTATGTTTTCTCAGGTCTTGCACGATATGTGATACATGCTTCCGCTCACTATTTGATACTTGCATTGGATGTCGAGTATACATGCATTACTTGGAGCGTCTTTTGACTTTACTTTAAACCGTGTCGCCTAGATTTCAAATGTACTTATAACCTTGTAACTTAACTTTTGGTTGAACAATTCTTGTAAACTTTGAAAACAATCTTTATTTTGAAATGAGGGTGACATATTTTGGTCAAACATTGTCATAAAGACTTATGACCAGGTAATGGGACCCACGTAGTCGACGCTGTCACTTGACGATTTGTCGGGGTCGCTACAGTGGACCCCTCGAATGGTACTCATTCATAACCACGTTCCAAAACGAAGCTGAATTTTGATCAATGCCTTGGTTTGAATCTTCAGAAGCCGCAATCCATGATTGAGCTAAACGTAGCTCATCTTCGAGTTCCCACAAGTACTCAGTTCGTCTTCTAGGTTGAGACGAATCGACCGTAACTTCTTTTCCTTTAGCCTTTGCTCTCGACTTGCGTTTTGGTGCTTGTGGTGTTTGTTGTGTTTGTTGAACTTATGTTTGTTGTGTTTGTGGAACTTGTGATTGTTGTTGTTGTTTTTGTTGTTGCCACACCATAAACGTTTGCATTTGCTCGGGAGACATTTGTGGAAATGATTGTTGTGAATTGGCAAAATTTGAAAAACCGAGATTAGCCTCATCACCACCACTAGCCGAACCTTGAGCCGATCCGGGTGAATAGGGTGAGAGTGGACTCCATTGTGAATTGAGATAATATTGGTTATTTGACAATTTTTTTTTTTGTAAATGAGATTTGTGTTTGTGAATGAGATTTGTGTTTGTGTTTGTGTTTGTGTATGTGTTGTGTATATATAGAAAGTAAAAAAGAAAAAAAAACCAACGGTATAAAATTCCAACGGTTATTTATATATTTTTTTAAATTAATTGTTGCGACTTCCGTCGCATTAGAGACTGACATGGTGGCGACGAGCACAAGTGACCGGGTGGGGGAGTGGGGCGACTTGCGACGAAGGGGGCGACGAGCAAGTGACCGAGCTCCATTCCTAGTGCTCTAATCCACTCTGATCCTAAATCTTCACACTTTAAATCCTATCCATATTTCATATTGTTATTAAGGTTAGTATCGATGTTTATATTTGTTTCTTCTACTATCATATATCCTATCCTATGTTTTATATCATATCAAATTCTGTTGGTTTAGCTAATTTATTAATTCTACCAATTTTGTGCATATGTTTGAATTAGGGGTGTTCGCAAAACCGTCAAACCGCGAAAACCGGCCGGACCGTATTGATTTATTTGGTTTTGTCCAGTTTTGGATGTTAACGGTCCGGCCGCCGGTTTTAAGATCTCCAAACCGCGAAACTCGGTCCGGTTTATGGTTTCATTAGGCTACCGACCGGTTAAACCGGATCGGACTGGACTAACAAATACGATGAATGTAGAATTCTCCAGTTACAGTTTCAATAGCTCTACAATGGCCTTGTTTTACAACAACCACAAAGTATGTAATCACTTATTTACAAACACAAACAACATATTCTAGTCTAATAAATGTCATCCCACAGTTTCTTCATGTTAGTAGTGTAGTTCTCAAATCACAGCTAGATTCTAACATACAAGCCTCTTTACACAACATCAATCATGAAATGCAGAGCACTTGGACAACACTTGAAAACTGTTGGAAGCTTTGACGAGCCCAACACACCCACTATAGAGGATCTAGACTATACTAGACTCACTACACCAACACTTTGACGTTGATTACCCTTTAATTTTATAAATCCTTAGTGCACAATAATACTTAGGCGACAGTGTCGACCATATATCGTTCAGGCGGTATAACCGACCATATATCACTTAGGCGGCAGAGCCGACCATATAATAAAAATAACACAAGTGCACTTAAGAACTTAAACACAAACTAAGGCTTAATCGGAAAACTTAACAAAGAACACTTTTATTAATACAAAATGTAATTACAATATTACTCACTCACCACACTTTCTTTCTACTCGCTACTTGTAAGCGTTCTTTCTCTAACTCACTCTTTTCTCACTTCTTCACAACTCTCACACCTTTTTATTTCACTCTCACAACTTCACACGACACAAATGAAATCTCCTCCCATATTTATACTACTCCATGGAACATTCTAGAACCTAGATATTTTCATGGATATATAAATATCTAGATATTTCTACAACCTACAAATATCTAGATTTTTCTTTTACATTTCAATTTCTAGATTTTTCTCTCATATTCTAATATCTAGATATTTTCTTATACATATTAATATCTAGATATTTTACCCATATACATTTACTAATTCCATATTATTCTAAATTTGCATTGTATTTTAACACTCCCCCTCAATGCAAATTTTCTTCCAACGATGTCTTGCAGACCATTCCAAGTGCTTCTCTGAATTTTGTAAACTTCGGTTTACTTAGGCTCTTGGTGAATATATCTGCTACCTGTTCATCTGTCTTTGTTGGCACCATCTTGATCTCCCCTTCAAGGACCTTCTCGCGAACATAGTGATAGTGTACTTCTATATATTTTGTTCTTGCGTGAAAGACTGGATTCTCTGCTAGACGTATAGCTGATAGGTTATCGCAGAAAAGCTCTACTTGATAGTCTGTTGATTGATGAAGATCTTCCATTAGTTGTTTCAACCATGTAATTTCTTGTATTGCTGACGATGCCGATCGATATTCTGCTTCAGTGCTTGACAAGGATACTGTTGGTTGTCTCTTGCTGCACCATGATATTACTCCTGATCCAAAACTAAACATGTATCCCGTTGTTGACCGTCGTGTATCATAGTCTCCAGCATAATCAGCGTCACAATATCCAGTCACCCGACATTCTTTTGTTCTCTTATATAAAATGCCAAAGTTAATAGTGCCTTTAACATATCTTAAGATGCGTCGTACAACATCAAGGTGAGGCTTCTTCGGATTGCTCATGTATCGACAAACCACTCCAACTGCATAAGATATGTCTGGCCGGCTTAGTGTGAGATAAATAAGACTTCCGACCATCTTTCGATACATGGTAACATCTTGAAGACTTTTTCCTTCATCTGCTCGTAGTTTTGTATTCGGATCCATCGGAGTTGAGATAGGTTTGCAATTAAGCATTCCGTACGTTTGTAAAAGATCTCGCGCATATTTCTGTTGTCCCAGAAATAATCCTTCTCTTTTCTGCTCTATTTCGAGTCCAAGAAAATGTTTGAGTTCTCCAATCTCCTTCATACGAAATCTGATAGACAGATTCTCTCTTGTTCTTTGGATCTCCTCATAGTGATCTCCCGTGATGATTAAGTCATCCACATATACTAGTACTATGGCTAGTTTTCCTTGATCTTGTTTCACAAATAAACTAGAATCTGAAGGAGCAACTGTGAAACCACTTTGTACTAAGAACTCGCCAATCTTCCCGTACCAAGCTCTTGGAGCCTGCTTCAAGCCGTATAGTGCTTTCTTTAATTTGCAGACATGCTCCTCGGCATCCATTTGGCTTGGACGAACCTCTTCGGATGTAGATTGATGTACCCCAGTTTTCCATGGACTCGTTTCCTTAGAGTACGACCCTTCTCCTTCTTTTATTGGATCCAATATCTGCTCTTTAGGTTCTTCTTTTTCTTCTGGACCTTCTTCTAATCCATGAGATTCTAGAAGCTCTATCTTTTGAGGTGACCACCATGAAGAAGCTTCATCAAATACTACATTTCTTGAAGTATGGCATTTTCCAGTATTTGGATCACAACATCTCCATCCTTTTCTTGATTCATCATAACCGACAAAAATGCACCGAATTGCCTTCTTATCAAATTTGCTTCGTAGATGATCTGGAACGAAGACGTAGCATACACATCCAAAAACCTTGAAATGGTTGACGGTCGGCTTGATCTTCCATAATCTTTCATATGGTGAAATATGCCCCAACTTTGTTTGTGGAAGCCTGTTAATCACGTACGATGCCGTCCTCATACATTCGGCCCAAAATCTGCCTGGTACATTCTTACCATGAAGCATACTTCGACAAGTTTCGGCAAGGTGACGATTCTTGCGTTCCGCCACTCCATTCTGCTGTGGAGTATTGGGACAAGTTAATTGTCTTCTAATCTTGTGCTTCTCAAGATAGATATTGAACTCAGTCGATAAATATTCTCCTCCATTATCTGTGCGTAAGCACCGGATCTTAGTATTGAGCTCACTTTCTACCTTGTTCTTGAACTCTTTAAACTTCAGAAAAGTCTCCGACTTCTCCTTCATGAAGTAAACCCACACATATCTTGAGAAGTCATCAATGAATGTCACCATATATTTCATACCTCCAAGTGATGTTTGTTTCACTGGACCGAAGACATCTGAGTGTATGAGCTCTAGTGGTGTCTTGGACTGATGCTCTGACTCCTTGAATGGCAATTGGTGAGCTTTGCCAAATTGACATCCAGCACATATTGTATCTGTTCGGATATCAATTTGAGGAAGCCCATTTACTATGCGTTTCACCATCATCTCCTTTAACTTATTGTATCCCATATGCCCAAGACGTTCATGCCACATATCAGCCGTCTCATTCTTTCGAGTCTTATCCACATATGCTGTTTCAGCAGATAGTACATAGACCGACTCTATTCTTTTTCCTTGCATAATTGGATTGCCAACCACCTTCACTCTCTTGAATACAGACACATCTTCTGGTCCAAAGAGCACATAATTTCCTTCTGCTGTCAATTGTGGTACTGACAGTAAATTCTTCTTTAGGACAGGGACAAGATACACCTTCTCGAGTTGGAGCTTATGAGAGTCGCCTTCATTTGGAATTATTGTCTTTCCAATGTGAGAAATAGACAACCTTGAATTATCGGATGTCAACACGACTCTCTTTCCTTTGTAATCCTCCATTTCTTGCAGCTTCGTCCCATCGTTGGTCATATGATTTGAGCACCCAGAATCGATGATCCAATCATCTTTGTAGTTTATTTTTGACTTTAAAGTTGTTATAAGAGCTTGATCATTTATGTCACCTTCAACAGAGAGTCCAGCTTCTGCATCCCATGTTTCCTCATTAATGGTTGCTTCGAATGTGACATCTTTCTTCTCATCTCTTGCAGTGGCCACATTTCCTTCGAAAGTTCGCCTTCTGGGGAATCTACAATCTCGAGCAAAATGACCCTTCTTGCCACAATTGAAGCATTCACCATTCTTTCTCTTATCATTTTCCCCGTATTGTTGGCGATGATCTCTTCTTCCTTGTTGAGCTCCCCCTGAAGCGTTGCCTTTTGATTTTGGGTGACCCTTCCACCCATATGTCTTACTTTCTTTCATCGCCTCTTGTCTTCGAGATGTTGCTTTCTTTTTATTGGTGAAGAGTGCATCTTCTCCGTCTTTTATGGTTACTTCATTCATCTGCTTGGCTAATGCCTCTTGATTAGCCAACAAATTCTCCAGCTCTATTAATGATGGTTGAGTAGGCCATCCTCTCACAGCGGCTATAAATCCATTATACTCGGACCTTAAGCCATGGATGATAATTCTCTTCATCCTTGCATCACTCACTTTCTCTTCAGGAGCAAGTTGAGATATCTCACGGCAAATTGATTTCACCTTGGTGAAATACTGAGAAATAGACAGACTTCCTTGTGAGATACCCGCGAGCTCATTTTTCAAGAGCTGGAGGCGTGCTTCATTCTTATTTGAAAATAATTTTTCAAAAGTTTCCCAAGCTGCCTTTGGTGTTTTCTCGTCACGGATGTGCTCCAATAGATCCTCCTCGATTGTAGTCTTCAATATAAATAAAGCCTTCCCGGCCTTGATGTTCCATTTTCTCAAGGCTTCAGCATTTTCTTTCGGTGGAGGCGTTGTGTCACTGCCAGCAACTATTTCCCATAAATCCTGTCCTTGTAGGTAGGATTCTATGCAAGACCGCCAATAACCATAGTTGTGGTTATTGAGACTCTTGATTCCACTGCTCGTACTTGCAAGATCTGCCATCATGACGTCCAACGTCCAATAAGCTTGGTCCCTGACCGATGAGCTTTCACAGTTCCTAACTGTGCTCCGACAGAATCTTCCTTAGAGCCTTGGTGAAAACAAGCCGATGTAAACGTCCAACGTTTACCGATTTCCTCCACTAGAAATGGTCCTGAACGACCCGCTCTGATACCAATTGTTGGAAGCTTTGACGAGCCCAACACACCTACTATAGAGGATCTAGACTATACTAGACTCACTACACCAACACTTTGACGTTGATTAGCCTTTAATTTTATAAATCCTTAGTGCACAATAATACTTAGGCGACAGTGTCGACCATATATCGTTCAGGCGGTATAACCGACCATATATCACTTAGGCGGCAGAGCCGACCATATAATAAAAATAACACAAGTGCACTTAAGAACTTAAACACAAACTAAGGCTTAATCGGGAAACTTAACAAAGAACACTTTTATTAATACAAAATGTAATTACAATATTACTCACTCACCACACTTTCTTTCTACTCGCTACTTGTAAGCGTTCTTTCTCTAACTCACTCTTTTCTCACTTCTTCACAACTCTCACACCTTTTTATTTCACTCTCACAACTTCACACGACACAAATGAAATCTCCTCCCATATTTATACTACTCCATGGAACATTCTAGAACCTAGATATTTTCATGGATATATAAATATCTAGATATTTCTACAACCTACAAATATCTAGATTTTTCTTTTACATTTCAATTTCTAGATTTTTCTCTCATATTCTAATATCTAGATATTTTCTTATACATATTAATATCTAGATATTTTACCTATATACATTTACTAATTCCATATTATTCTAAATTTGCATTGTATTTTAACAAAAACAATCCTTTGATATTTTGTTATAACAACAGTCCCGAACATAGTTTTTTTTCTTTCTTTTAATAATGTTGTTGTCTACTAAGCTTCACACTAAGATATAGGGGTAATTTTACAATCTGATTTACTAATTACGCTTAGTTGAAAGTTGGAACCTTATAAGCACTATGTAGCTTATTTCTACATGTATACCAAATTCAGTATTCAATATCGAGTTCTTTTTATTCACTTTCACTATCTAGTAATACTTCAAATTAATATTATGGATAACAAAGACAAAAAAAATAAAAAAATAAAACCGCCAAACGGGTCAAACCGGACCGCCCCAAACCGGACCAAACCGTCCAGTTCTACAAATTACTCGGTCCGCTCTGGTTTGATATATGCTAAAACCGTGAACGCCGGTTTGGTTTGAGATTTAAATAAAACCGGACCAAACCGGACCGTGAACACCCCTAGTTTGAATACATTTTCTGTTCGTGACTGTCTTTAAAATGCCTATTGTTTAGGAATACGATATAAATATTGTTATGTGCTTGGTAGATGGTAGATTCAAATATGTTTATAAATAGCTGTAAATATTATTACTGATAATACTAGGATAATTAGTTTGATTTTGTTTGGATCCCGATTTCATGTGTGTTAGGTAATGAGGTTATTAAATATAATTTTTTATGATATTCGGTTGTAACCGAAACCGAACTGAATTCGGTTTTCGGTTTCGGTTTTAGTTTTGAATTTGGTTTTCGGTTCGGTTTTCGGTTTTGCTCTAAAAACTTTCAAAACCGAATCCACCGAACCGAATAAACCGAAGAAATCGAAAACCGAACCGATGAACCCCCTAATTTATGCATATGTTAGATTATACACTATTTTAACATTCAACTTATTTTGGATGAAACTACTTACTAATTGGATCATCTTCACGTTTATCTTCATGTTCAACTTCAAAATAAATATAGTCACTTTCAACCTGTTTTGACATATTCATCGTAATACCCAGTGAAGCAGATGCTGGAGCCTTTGTTTTTGCGTAGAAACTGTCAAATAGGGTATTATGAGATGTACGTGGTATTTCTAATAAGGTTTAGAAACTGGATCTTCTAAATTAAGCGAATATACACCAAAAGTGAATCTTATAAATAAAGTGGATATACACCAATTCTTAAAATGACTCATTCACCCATCATTTAACATATGCATATAACAGAAGTAGATAAATGGACTAGCACCAAACTATTCAAAAACCACAGCAACTATCACTATAATTTAAAGAGTAAGGGACTACCGGCGTTAGTGTTTACATATATAGATGTCTTCTAATTTTTTCTTTTTTCTTTTGATTTATTTTTATAAAGGATAATTGCTTTTTTATGAAATCATAAGATTAGAGATTTAATATTAACTATAGATAGATAGATTTTTTTTGATAAAACAGTTGAATAATAAAATTTAATTAAAAGTGAATTATGAAGCAACTAATTAGTTGTACGTAGTTAGCTTCTAAGCTGCACTTTGGACCGTAATGGGCTTTTGATAAGGCCCATCTCATGTCAAATATAAATAAAATCTTTAGCCTTTTATAGTAACACACAAGAGTTAGTAATATAACTAAAAAAACCGCGTGAAGAAACCAATATCAGCACTTTTTGTTCTTCCCCAAATCAAAATCGATCATCTGCATACAATCGTCGATTATAAATATCTAATCAGCCGATCTTCTATTAAAGGCTTAAATCTCACAAATTGAGCTTCAGTAGTATCAAAACAACTTATTTAATCCGTAATTAGTGTAAATTATTGATAGAATTAAAAGATGGAAAAAGTTAGGAACATGATAATTCCAAAACCTAATCCTCAACAACTCTTACGTGACTGGCAACGTCGTCTTCGTCAGGAGTGTCGAAACATTGAACGCCAGATTAGAGGTAAGATTCTTCTGCTTTTTTTTTTTTTTTTTTTTTTTTTTTTTTACTTTTCGATTTAATAAACTGAATTTTTTTTGTTGTAAATTTATTTATTTATTTAGATATACAAAGAGAAGAGAAAAGTGTTCAGAAAGCGATCAAAGAGGCGGCCAAGAGAAATGATATGGGATCTGCTAAGGTTAATTTTTAAATTAGGGTTTTGATTCATAATTGATTGTGTTTTTGTCAGTAAATATAGTATTTTCACTTATAATGTAGCAATATCAGTGAGTATATGTTTAATTCAACAATCTATATGTTAGCCTTTTTTCAAATAATGCGTTTGTTTATCAAGTACGAGTTTTGTGAAGCCTTTGTGTTATATAATATAATATATATATTTATATTTATGTATGAATTAATTTTTTTTTTTTTTTAAATTCATTTTATGTGATGTAAAATTTCTCTCAGTCACTTGCTAAAGAAATAGTGAGATCGAGAAGAACTGTGAACCGTCTATACGAAAATAAGGCTCAGTTGAATTCAATATCAATGCATTTAGGCGAAAGCGTTGGTACGTTCTATGTTTTATCTTTTGCATACTTTCTTTTAATATGAAGGAAGTCTTTTGGTGTTATTTATGTGTTTATAAATGTTGCCTGCTCATTATTACTACCTAGACCAGGGGCGAAAATAAGCAAGGACCAGGGGCAAAATTTTGGTTTTATCGATTTTGCCCCCAGTTAATTTTTTTTCCCCCAAAGTCTCCATATTATGCCCAAAAACCTCCAAACTTTGCCTAAAAACCTCCAATATTTACCCAAAAGAAGTTGCTACATTTTTCTAAAAAAATTCGCCCCCGGTGAATAAAATTCCTGCTTCCTCCACTGACCTAGACTAGATATTTTCTGTAAGTTGTGTGTTGATTTTCTGTAACATCGATGGTCTAGATGACTTGTGTTATGTATGTGTATTTACCTCATCTACAACTATGGCTGTTCTTTTACTATGTCCATGGTACAAATCTCCAATGTTTTAAATGATTGAACCTTCCCTTTTCATTATATACTTTTCTAAAGTTTGTTATTTTTCTAATTTTGCCTCTTTTGCATTTAATATGGATGATGAGAAAGTTAAACTTTGCTAAGAGAGTCCCAGTTTTGGCCCATTTTGTCATCTACTTACAACTGACTGGAGTCAATTTGGGTTGTGGAGTATCCTTATCAGGCAAATCAAAAACTTGTGGTAAATGGAAATGGGTCAAAGGGATTGAACGTCTTACAAAGCATGACTTTTTAATGCTTACAACTTCTTAAATTGAATATATATTGAAACTTAGATTCTGTTTGCAATTAGGCAATAATAGTAACCATCTTTAAAAACACGAGTTAATTATAAAAAGTTTAAAGCAAAGTTTTCACAATTTAACTAATCCTGGTTTTCTTCTACTATACTGAAAACAAAGTCATTACAACCCGAACCTGTTTCGATAGGTTATACAAAGCTGCTGAAGCCCACACCCACCCCTTTTCAAATTGTGACATTCCTCTATATGATGCATTATAAATACTATTGTTCGAATCCACTTGTTACGTCTGCTGAATCTGAGGTTATGCAGCTGTTGCTCGTACTGTGGGTCATCTTTCTAAGAGTGCTGAAGTCATGAAGATTGTTAATAACCTAATGAAGGCTCCAGAAATGGCTGTCACAATGCAAGAATTTAACAAAGAAATGACCAAGGTACTTCAGTTCTCGTCTATCTTTCACTTTTAGTCACAGAACCATTCATGCATGTGATTTTTTTGAATTAGATTATAAATCAGTTACTTTTTTTTAGACCTCAGGGTGTTCGGATTTTGTGTTATGATAGTGATTTTGTGACATTAAACATCAGAATCAGTCAATCAGACGAGCCAGTTGCATAAATATGGACTGTCGAAGTTGGTGGTTGTATGATGTTTGAATTTTTAATTATTAGTTAACGGGATGTTTCATGTTTGAGTGTCTGGCAGCCTATAGTTTTTCAACACAAAATATATATGTAACGACCCGAGATGGCTGTAACAAAAGGAGAGGCTTTTGTGAAATGGAAGGAAAAGTCTGTTAAGTTAGGTTGAAATTTTAAAAGGTTAAATGGACGTTTTGAGTGTAGGTTTGTTAGGTTTAACTTGAAAGAACATGTATTTCTGCTTGTTTATCCTAAAAAATGACTTGTTTTATATTAATTAATTCAGGCTGGTGTTATCGAGGAGATTGTGAATGAAGCTGTTGATTCAGCACTAGATTCGGAAGACATAGAAGATGAGATCGACGAAGAGGTCGATAAGGTATTAAACGCAATTGCTGGTGAAACCGCTGCACAGCTTCCGGAAGCTGTTAGGAAAGAGCGGTTAAAGCAACCTGCTCAAACAACTGAAGATGCTGAGGTATATCTGAACACTCTCCTCCTTATATTAATTTCTCTAACGTGACATTATGTATGTGGCTATTCTGACCCATTTACTTATAAGTTGGGTAGTGGGCTGATTTTGGTTATGTGCTATGTCCAATCTCTAACGAGTCAAATGGACAACACTAAAATATCAACAATGGACGAAACCGAAAGATTAACATTATGGGGGTGTTTGGCACTCAAGCTTTTAGCATCTTAGGGAGCTTAAGCCTATTTTTTTTCATAAGCTCATGCTAGTAGCATTGTTTGGTAGGTGCTTATTCAAGAGCTTATGAAAAAATAAGCTCTAGAAAGCTATTTGAAGTACCTTATAAAAATAAGATAGGAGCTTATGACATATGAAATTACATCATTACCTTTTATATCATATCATTATACATTATATTTCATTTAACTTTTGTTCTTATATGTCGTTTTACACACATAAGTTCCACTTAGTTTACCAAACACTTATAAAACGTAAGCTTCGGCTTCTAGCTTAAAGTATACAATCCAGCTCTGGCTCCAAGCTCCAGCTCCAGCTAGTTGCTTCTAAACACACCCTACATTAAACTGGTCAATGTATCAAAGAATTCGAAAAACCGTGTAGTATGTATTATAATTGCATAAACATGCCTGAATTGTTTAATTTCAAAAAATGATAGTTTTCTTGAAGTTATACAATTATTATAATTATATTTGAGTCATCTCATATGCTGATTATCTTTTTGGTCATTTGGACAAAAAAGGAATATTTTGGTCTACCCAACCTGATCCACACTAAAATTACCATGTTTGAGCAGAACCTGTTGTCACCTATTAGTCTATTACCCTACGTCCCTACCCGCCAAACCTATTTTTTTGCCACCCTGAGTTTAACTGATGATGTGAATATGTAGGATGAGGGTGTTGATGATGAGGAAGAGTTAGAAGAAATAAGGGCTCGCCTTGCAAAAGTTAGGTCATGATTGGGTTCACATTCTGTGTATTAACTCGTGATATGTGAGTTTGTATATACCATTATTATATCAAGAAGGCTACATCCATTACCACCTTATTATTTGACAAAAAAAAGTATTTATAGCATATGAAACCACCTTCATGTAATTTAGTCATATCTTGTTGGCTATAATGTAATATCTTTTTATGTCCTTTCACTTAATAGTTTGTGTTATAACTTGTAAGTTATGAAATGATTCCCTGTTAAAGCAAATATGTTTTACACAAATTCTGCAAAGCCAGTTGGAGTTTTATCTACTGTATCATTGTATCAAGTGATGTAGTTATATATGAAGAAACCAAATCTAATACACCTGAAATAAGTAGTAGATGTAAAAGTGTACTAACGGGTGGTGGTTTCATCATCATGTGTCTAATATAACCGAGTGATGATCACAAAACGTGAGCTAATTTGCTTTACAAGTTTACTGCAAATTGTGGACAGAAAAGTTGGTGGAACTTTAACTGTAATTTTGGACTCCAAATCAAACAAAAAGCACTATCACAATATACTTGGTGATTACGGCCTGCGCCACCAAATCCACGACCCTGGCATACAAGTCTTTTTCAAGCTTTATGTTGTGGAATGTTTGAGCATTATTAAGACATAAATTACAGCCACAACTTTTAAATTTTGTATGTACAAATTTTAATTAGATATTGGTTAATTTATTCCTTGTTTTGAGTCATCAACCATAATATCTTTTGTGTCTAATAAAAATGACATTTAGAGCGGTTAATGCGATGCTAGCACGGGTGATTTTGACCCCCTGCCCAAAAGACAAGAATGCACTTCAGGCTCATAGTTATTGACCGTCGTCGACTTAACACTCCAAACAAAAAGAGATGTTAAAAAGTGTTTTTTACTAATGTGTTTCAACAAAATTGTCTACATTTTTATTTTGAGTTATTTTTTTTTATTTTTTTTTGCTCAAAGGCTTAAATCTGAGACTTCTTGCTGGTAGTTTTGGGCCCCAACCACTAGTGAACATTTACAAACGACATTGCAAACCCTAAATAAAAAAATTAACTTTAAAATGATCAACTAATACCTTTACAAACATAAATATCAAGTCCGGTGCATCCTTCTTCACCTTAATACCCAAAAAAATCTAACCCAATCGGCCTAAATGAATATCGCCCTATTTGCCTAATAGGGAGTTATTATAAAATTCTAACCAAAATCCTGTCCAACCGCCTCGCCAAAGTCATCCACAAGGTCATTGGGGCGGAGCAAACCGCTTTCCTCAAAGGTCGTAACATCTTAGATAGCGTGTTAATTGCAAACGAAATTATAGATGAACTTAAACGTAAAAAACGCAAAGGTTTGATCTTCAAAGTCGATTTCGAAAAAGCTTTTAACTGCATCGAATGGGATTTCCTATTTAACACCATGCATTACATGGGATTTGGTCCTAAATGGATCAGTTTCATTCGTGCATGTCTTTCCTCCTCATCTATCTCCATTTTAATCAATGGTTCTCCTACGGTCGAATTCTTCCCCGAAAGAGGTATTCGCCAAGGGGACCCAATCTCGCCTTTCCTGTTCATTATTGTTGCTGAAGGCCTTAACATACTCACTAAACGGGCCTTATCTAGTGGTCATCTTCGTGGAATCAATGTTGGCAATGACAACATTTGCGTCACCCACCTTCAATACGCCGATGACACAATCTTTTTCGGGGAATGGAGTAAAAGAAATGCCAAACACATTTCCAAACTCCTCAAATGCTTTGAGAAAATTTCTGGACTCAAAGTTGAGAAAATTTCTGGACTCAAAGTCAATTTTCAAAAAAGCAAACTCTATGGTATCGGAATTCCTCCCCAAGAAATAGAAGAAATGGCCAATTATATTAATTGTTCCTCCGGTACTTTCCCCTTCACATACCTTGGTCTTCCCATTGGTGTGCCTTCATCCCACCCTTCCTCTTGGCAACCAATTGTGGAAAAGTTTGATAAACGACTTTCCGACTGGGCGGCCAAAGCAATCTCGTTCGGAGGACGACTTACCCTCATTAAATCTATTCTAAGTAGCATACCACTATATTATTTCTCCCTCTTCCATGCACCTTTTTCCATCCTTAAACTCCTTGAATCTAAAAGACGCAAATTTTTCTGGGGTGGGTCTTCAACAGAAAATAAAATTAATTGGATAAAATGGGATCAAATTTTACTACCTTATGATAAAGGAGGGTTAAATGTGGGTTCACTCTTCAGCAAAAACATCTCACTACTATGTAAATGGTGGTGGCGCTTCAAAAACGAGAAAAACGCACTTTGGGTTAAAATTATTACTAGTATTTATGGTGGGGGGGGGGGGGGGGGTTGGAATCTAACGTTTCTTGCAGGAATATTTCAGGTCACACGGTTTGGAAAGAAATCATTAAAGCTGGAAAAATAGCGGATAGCACGGGCGCCTCATTCTCTTCCTCCATCACAAAATGTCCCGGGAATGGTGTTTCTATCAAATTTTGGAATGACATTTGGTTCGGCTCTGAACGATTTAGCACACTTTTCCACAGATTATACATGCTTGAAACAAACAAAGATGCCTCGATCGCTGAAAGAATTACACACCGCAATGGACTTTCTTACGGTAACTGGAGCTGGACAAGGGACCCAACTAGTCGGGCCACAAACGAAATCACAGAATTAAATAGCATAGTATCTTCTATTTCGTTATCCGATAAACAAGATTCCTGGAAATACAATTTAGACTCCACAGGGATATTCACTACCAAGTCCTTGGCATCTCTGATCAACTCCCTTCGGTTTGGTAATAACGCGTTAAGCTTGTCAACGCCCCGTAACAAACTCCTACCGCAAAAAGTATATATCTTTATATGGAGAGCCATACAAAACAAGATCCCGGTCAGATTTGAAATAGACAAAAGGGGCATTGATCTCGATTCCACTTTATGCCCTTTGTGCGAATTGGAAGTTGAAACCACCGAACATATCCTGTGTTCGTGCCCCAATTCGGCACTCTTATGGAAACTTGTTCTTGATTGGTGGGCCCAAGATGTTTCTCTAATATCCAATCTTAACGAAGCCATCATCAACAATCAGCCATTCGCTCACAACATCCCCGGATCCTCAATTTGGCAAGCAACCAAATGGATTACATGCTACATAATCTGGAAACATAGGAATTTGAAAGTTTTCTCCAAAAAAACGTGGTCCCCGGCCTCGATCTTATCTGAAATACAAACACAAAGTTTTAGCTGGATTTCCAAAAGATCTTACAAAAAGAAAACAATCGAGTGGCACCAATGGCTCATCAACCCCTCCTTCTTTGTCGCGGATACCACACACCGTGTTGGGATTGGCTAATCTTCCGACTACTACCATATGCAGCCACGGATTCCATTTCTTCTATTGAGGGTTTGATTAATCGAGATAGTTTGTGTAACTTTGTTGGCGCTAGATCGTCACTGTTATCCTCTCTATTCCGGCTTGTTTCTTCAAATTCTTATTCCCTCTTTAGTTTTTATGGTCTTCGTTTGGTTTACTTGTAATATAATAGCCTCCTATAATTGTATTTCCGTTTCAATATTGTATAGATATATTTAGGGCCATATAACTCCTTTATTAATAATAATTAATTTTGCTTTTCAAAAAAAAAAAATATCAAGTCCGGCTTACCAACACATTTGAGAGATCGAAGACACAGCTAGTAAGCTAACATTATATCGATATATTGTTTACTCCATTGAATCAATACAATAACAATATTACATTGATGTTGTACACCAATTTTTATTAATATAAAAAGACACAAATAAGGTCTTACAGACGATGACAAGGAATTAACATATTATTCTTATAAAATACTAGTAATATATTGTTGATCAATGACTCAATGAGTACGAGTTATATTCAGAGATATGTCTTATGTAGTATTGAAGGATTACATCAATTAATCCATTTGTTATGTACTTATGTTGTTGTCTTATTTGTCGAATGTATTAATATTATGAATACAACACAACAGGGGGCTTTGATTAGTTCAATAGACATAAACCAAAACACTAGCTTGTTTTAACATATTAGAAAACACAGAGAAACAGTGTCTTGAAGCCCAACCAACGATAAACATATGTAGACTAATTGACTAAATCATTATTTTAGGATTAAGATGAATAAAAAATATGTCAGTCAAGATACAAGATAATACTCCTGGGATAAAATTATCAAATTCTGAAATGATTATGCAAGTATATTTGAAAATAATTTTATATGTCACATAAGTCCGTATGTTTTATTATATATATATTTAATTTGGCTAAAAACTCATTATGTAAAATAATGCGAATATTTTTGTAAGTAAATAAATATGTTAATAAAGAAAACAATGGGTGACCTAAAACTAAACTAATGAACATGAGTGACTTACAAATGCATAATCTCATATTTGAAATTTGTATACAATATTTTCCTATTATGAGCATGACAAATTAGTTCCTAACTCTACCAGCCTTTCGATTCAGGGTTCTGTTAACAACATACTTGTGAAAATACAAGAAACATTGCATATGGAATCATTATTTGAGTTTTAACCAAAAAAGGATGATATTTGTTGTATCTTCTTGACACCCTTTTAATTAAATTCAATCACACTAAACTTTAATATAATTTTCTAGAGATTTTTTTATGATAGATCAATAATAACTAAACTATGTTTTACATTACTCATATACTTAATTAAAATAGTATGTTCAAATTTAATTATTTTTAGGATTTACAGAAGAATTTTGCATGCTTTCCCAAATTTAACAAACTTTTGGATTCAAATAATTCAAGATACCACTAGTATCTCTGCAAGACTAGGGATTTAGATTCAACAAACAAATTGTTGATAAGATTGACTCTTAAAATATCTTCATTATTTTTACTTTTGCAATATATTTACTTTAAAGTGAAAAGCAACTTTGCAATATATTTGCCTGTGTTAGATATATACTAATACATACATATATAGTTACACATATATTTTCATCATCCTATAATTACTTGATCTATATTTAAAATATAAATAGATGCTACCATATGAATTAAAATAAGCAAAAACATGAAGAAAGAGTCATTTAAGTTTGAGATATGATATAGAATACAACTTTGGAAACATATCTAATGACAAAACAATAGTATTCAATAATCAACATCATCTCCAAAGTTGTGTTTTCTTTCATTTTCAAGCACTACTTCACACACACAAACTATGTATCTTAATAAATTCTTTTCACACTCTAATCCAAAATCCACAACATACTAGCAAACACTATATATACACCTGCATATATACATCATGTCCCACACACTAACCAAAAGAAACCTTCTTTTTTTCTATCTTTACAATCATGGCTACTTCTTTTCATCCTCAAATCCTCTATCTCATTCCATTTCTTCTTTTACTAGTTTTCATTTCATCATCATCAAATGCAAGAACCATTCATACTTCATTTCATCATCCAAAATCTTTGAAAAAAACAGGCCATCAACTCATCAAAGACCTTAACTTGCACCCGAATCTTGATGTAAATATTGTTAACTCGTATAATAATCATACTTCATTTCTTGATCAAGAACTCTTAGTTACTCCATATGGGATTGTTGAAAAGCGATTATCTTTATCGGTTCTTGGTGACTCGGGTGCCACTGTCCATGATCTTGCTCAACATGCCGGTTATTATCGTATCGAACATACAGTTGATGCCCGGTATGTCTTCATTTTCGTCATGTATCAATGTAACAACATACTTGACATGAAAAATGTAGACTTTACCGATTTTCAACAGTTTTGATGCTATCAATACAGTCTTTAAGTAGTTTAACTTTACATTAATCAAGAAAGTTTTTTTTATTCTAGCTTTTTGCTAGTTTTTTAATATAATCCTATGGTACATGAAAGTAGAGACTTTTCATATATGTGGGTATTAAATTATATAATTCATATCGAAATGTGAACTTCTTATAGGAAAAAACCTACCCATTAGACAATATCATAGTGATTAGGAATAAGTTAGGAATATTTGGTGGGAAACTTGACTAATGGTAGTTTATGACAAACTAAAACTAGATGAATAATAAAACAGTTTTTTGATGGTGTCACATGATAATTTTCATTTAACTGACATTTCTTTAGGAATCTTGTATCGATCACTACCAGATTTAATATAAATATAGTTCTTGTTAGGTGACTTATAATTAACGGGCGTTGTTCTATCTTTTAGATACAAATTTCCCAGTTGTTTGGAGCATTGGAGGATATATGAATATGTTCTCGATTTTACTAAGGACAACCATAAGGGCTGTCATTAAGATGCATAAAATACTTGTATAATATAAAATTAAAATTGCCTGTTAAAAGCCAACACTTAACCGCGATGTACCTTAACGATAGCCCTAAGGACTATCGTTAGAAAATTCCATATTTTTCATCTGTGTTTTAACTTTCTTGTGCAGAATGTTCTACTTTTTCTTTGAATCAAGAAAGGCGAAAACTGATCCAGTGGTTATATGGCTAACCGGTGGACCAGGGTGTAGTAGTGAACTGGCTCTCTTTTACGAAAACGGACCCTTTAAGATCACCAACAACTTGTCTCTAGTTTGGAATGACTACGGGTGGGACCAGGTACGTTTAACTCGATACAACAATTCATCACCTTTGCAAGATTGTTAAAACGTACATTGCTAAAGACTAACGGACTTTCTTTCATGACCAAGGTCTCAAACTTGATATACGTTGATCAACCAACTGGAACTGGTTTCAGTTACAGTTCTAGCGATCAAGACATTCGTCACGATGAAACTGGTGTCAGCAATGATCTTTACTTCTTCTTGCAGGTTAATGTGGCTATATTATATTATGATATGATATGATATTTGTTATGTTTTATGATATGATATTAATTTTGAAATCTTTTGAATTTTAGGCATTTTTTAAGGCGCATCCGGATTATGTCAACAACGATTTTTATATCACTGGAGAATCATATGCAGGACACTACATTCCTGCTTTTGCGGCTCGAGTTAATCAAGGGAATAAGAACAAAGAAGGGATTCAGATAAATTTGAAGGGTTTTGGAATCGGAAACGGGCTTACTGATCCTGCAATTCAGTATAAAGCGTACACCGATTATGCTTTGGCTAATAAATTGATTTCACAATCGGATTATAGCCAAATTAACCAACAAATCCCAGATTGTGAAGCTGCAATCAAAGAATGTGGTAAGCATACTATAAAGAGAAGTTTTTTTAAAAATAATAACCAATATTACCTGATGTAGACAATCATATATTGTTTCGCTCATAAAAAGTTGATTCTTTATTGAGTCAAAATGGGTTTGGGTCGAAAATGTCACTGCTTTATTACAAGTCTACTTGATCTATTAAACAACTTAGTCCATTTTTAACAAACTTTTGTACAACTTCAATTTCAACCCGTTTGACCTGTTCAATAAACTCGTTTGACACGAACACTACTCAAATCAAATCACTTTTATGGAAATGGGTCGCAATTTAAACCTGCAATATAAATATGAAATTGTGTATTCAGGTACAACAGGGACAACTTCATGTATAATGGCATTAGAAATGTGTCAGCAAATTTTCGAGGATATCTTGAATATCGCAGGAAATATAAACGTAAGAAAAAATAAACTATCTTACTTACACAAAACGCGTACTCATTAATTACTCATCAAAGTTAATTGTTAAAATGTTTTCATTTGTGTAGTATTATGATATTAGAAAGCAATGTGAGGGGAGTTTGTGCTACGATTTCTCAAACATGGAAAATTTTTTAGGCGAATCATCGGTGAAAACAGCTTTAGGTGTCCCAAGCGACATAGATTTTGTTTCGTGCAGTGATACAGTGCACCAAGCGATGCTCGAAGATTGGATGAGAGATCTCGAAGTTGGTATACCGGCACTTTTGGAACAAGGCATTGAATTGCTTGTATATGCAGGAGAATATGATCTTATATGCAATTGGATTGGTATGTTCTTTAAATTACAAAATTAACAAACTTTGTTATGATAATTATTCGAAACAATTACTTAAATATGATTTTTAGATATTCATATGCATCATAACATGTAAACATTTTTGTTAAACACAGTAATGTAATACATTTTTTTAAAGCAAAATAAACTTTTTTCTTATTGGAACAGCTAACACACCCTTTTGTCCGGACTCGAACTGAAAACCTCAAGATTGACGACGCTTGATAGCGCTAGGCCAGAAGCCCTTTTTAGCAAATAAGCCTTTTAAAACATCTTTTTATGATCTTTGACTCTTGTGAAAACTGACCAGTTTTTTTTTTTTTTTTTCTGCAATTGTTGACTTTTCTTTACTCTTAAAGATGACTTTTTTCTTTTCCAATGTTGAATTTTGACAAAAAAATTCATTTAATAAATAGTATAGCTTGCAAATTAGGGTGGTATTTTATTTTCAAAATATATTTATGTTATTTCTGTTAAGGTTCGTTTAGTTTGAGACTATTTTATGTAACAATTTGTTAAAGATGCTAAGAAACCGTTAGCTATGTCATTTAGTTGAAGAAAGTTGGAAATTTTGTAGGGAATTCGAGGTGGGTTAACGCGATGCAATGGTCTGGTCAGAACAATTTTGTGGCCGCTTCAAATGTGTCGTTTGTGGTTGATGGGAAAGAAGCCGGACTTATGAAAAACTATGGGCCGCTGACGTTTCTTAAGGTTCATAACGCTGGACATATGGTTCCTATGGATCAACCAAACGCTTCGCTACAAATGTTACAGCTTTGGACAACAGGCAAGCTTACCAAGAAATGAACGATCGATAGAAGAAAAAGGCATTGAACTGAAATAGATTTATACGTGTACATGTTCAAAGTATTTGCTGTTGTTTTTCCATATTATTCCAATGAAAATTTTACTTGTAACTAGACAACAATTTCCATTTGAAGTGCTTACATATACGAAAGAAATGAAAGTTAACAAAGGATCAAGTGGTTTTAGTATTTATTTTTCAGATGTTCCACGATATGTTAAAAACTTATTCCTACAGATGGCAACATCAAGCGGGGATAGCTCAGTTGGGAGAGCGTCAGACTGAAGATCTGAAGGTCACGTGTTCGATCCACGTTCACCGCATTTTAAGTTTCAAAAAAAGTGTTTTTGCTTTTACTCCGTACTATTTATTTTCTACCCATATATGGAGGCTGACGGTAATTGTCCATCTGAACAAAAAGGGAACTGGTTATATGTAGGCATCAATGTAATGTGGACTCAAATCAGTATATCAAGTCAAATTATCTCAACAAAAAGGGAACCGGTTATGGTTAAATTGGGTAACGATTAATTATAAAACGGTTAATTTGGTTAACCATTTACGGAAGAAAAAAAAGTTAATTTAATAAGTTTGTTTCTATACTATATAAATAACATCTAGGTCATTGTCTCATAGTTCTAATCGCAATTAAAAGTAGATCAATATCGTTTTTACACTATAAATTGATGCAAAAGATCATAAATTAGACAAAATATAAGTTCACGTAAAGTTCGTAATAAATAAATTTTCCTTTAAACTTTATTCTCCCTCCATCCGAGAGTTATAGATCAAAGTGTCTTTCATTGGTGTATTTCCTTTTGGTATAATTAATATGTATGCTTAATTTTCCCAACATAAAAGTCAAAATAATTTTACACATTGATCTACAAAGTTTAATATTTCAACATGTTGACCATCTTCCATAAAAATGATCATATATAAAATAGTAAATGGTGCTGGTGCGGTTAATTCGGTACGGGTACCTATTATTTCCATAACCGACTCACAAAGTGTGGTTAATTCAAAAGTGTTATCCAAACTCGCGGTTATCCATTTAGTTTGGTTAATTTGGTGCGGTTGTATCGATTAATATGGTTACGGTTCAGTTAATGCGGTTTTTTGCTCACCCCTACACTGAAGTGCAGTGACATGGGATATATGGGTGATTACCTTAACATTCCGATAAACTTGTAAACCATGTTATATGTGTACAGTTTCAAGTTAACACAGTTACACAGATATTGGTATTTACACCGAATCAGTAATGGTATGTACTAGATATGATAAATTAACTATAATTGTGCATTATAACTTATACTGTATAAAACAAGTATTTAATGTATTTAATGTAACTTCTATAATAAAATTATCAAATTCAACGGTGAAAATATTCATATTTAGTTTTTAAAAGGTATAATTTGTACAACATCTATATTTACTCGTAATCGTATCGATGGCTTGATTGTGCCTTTTTATGACCCCTCGATTAAATGGTTTAAGGTGAGATCCCGCGTAAAATAAATATTTTTTATATGGCATATAGGTATTGATAGGCTTCCGAAGATGTTAAACATATTTGTTCGACCGCATATATAGTGGATATCGTGTCTAACATGTGTTTTAGTGTCGAAGATGCGAACTACATTTCTTCACGTGTGACCTTGCTTTTCAACTTCGGGTATGTGTTCGTGTCTGGTAGAACTTTAATATGCAGGTTTTCAACGTTTGGTTCAAATGAGTCGAATGCTTTCAAACTAAAACGAAACGAAGGAAGATGGAGACAAACTTTTTGCTATTGTTTCGGCTACGCCTTGAATGCTATGAAGATTTCAGAAAAAGTATTATTTTTAGTGACAATCCAATAAAAAAAGGGTGATTTATTTGAATATGTAATTTCAAATTTAGTTGAATTAGATTAGATATAAAGGCAAGTCTTGTATTTCTTGAATGGATTGACTTCTTAAGACGTTGTAATGGTTTTTTTTTTTTACGAAAATAACGAAAACTTATATAAAAACGATGATGTTTTCTAAAGAAAAACGTCCTCAACAGGGGATACAAAATAACGGGGGAACTGAGGAAACCCGCACCCAGAAAGCAACCATTTAAATGAAAACTATATATAAACGAGTCTCCTCTAGCAACCCGAAAAACTTTATAAACAAGCTAACCAAATAAAATCGAATATTACACGATAAAAAACGGAAACCAAACTTAACGTACAACACGTGACGAATCCTTCCAGTCAACCTCTAGGCCCCACCCTTTTCAACTTACCATTAACCGTCTCTTTCAAACTATTTTTCTCAGACCGATTCTTTATCGTGTAAGATAACACACTGGTGGATCCATCACCCGATACGCTCTCCTCGGCCAAACATGTCATCATTTCATCGAATGCCACGAAAGCCTCTACGGACATATTTTTGTTTCCGTATGCCAATGAACCGCAGTCTCTTCCATTTTGATAATCCATAAACAAGTTTTGAATTACGTCCCCGTATCCAAGTCAACATTGTGATCTTTAAGCTTATAAGTACCTGATGTGGAAGCCTCGTTCACCTTCTTTCTGGTCCTCGGATTAGTTTCACCAAGTAAATCTCTTGAAACACCTCTATTCAAGATATACCACGATTTACAAAAACCTTCGCACGAGGGGGCCTCGCAATCGCAGTAACTTCTTCCACTACGACCAATTAGTATCGGTAAAGGTCTTTCAACATTCGATTCTACCTTACGTTTTGCCAACTGATATACCCGAATCGGACGGTTTTTTTTAGTGCGATATCGTTAGGTCGCTAAACGTCAATTCAGGATATCAACAGAAGCTGATTGTTTAATTTATATATGCTGGGCCTAAATCTATTATTCCTTCCTATGGGTTAGTAAGGGAAAATATGACCTAGGGTCGTTCCTTGAGCGGTTGAATTTGAAACGGAGCTTATTCAAATAATTTAGTGATTAAGATGGTTTTGTACACAATTTAGTATCCAAGACTAGTGGCCAGGTACACCTTGTGTGGAGAGGCAGGATCCTTTTGGTCCCAATAAATTGTGATTGTTTGGAAAATCCGACAACCAAGTCCAACCGGTTTATTCTAGACACCACTTTATCCGGAATATCAAATTATGTAAAGGCAATAGTTTGGTTGATTTGATTTATAATTGCATTTAAAATATTAAAGCAATATAATTAAAATAAGCTAGCTAGCATGCAACAGCTAAGGACAGAGAAGACGTGGTTCACCATGATTTAAGATAACGTAGTGTCGGGATATTTGCGAGACACTCATTGGATAGGTATACTTTGGTGTAAACACTAGATTCCCTACTAATTGATTTCTCGATTAGCATGTCACGAGGAACTAGGCTATCGTGATTCTGATCGGATGGACTATGCTCAACTCCCGACGCTTTATCCGGTTTAAGGATATAAGCTGCCCACCTTGGATGCAACGCATACCTTGGGCGCACGAATAAAGTAGCATAGCTATATATATATATATATATATATATATATATATATATAAAATATCCAACCTTTTTTAACACCTTAGTGATAATGCTAAAAACGAACATATATTTCATAGCATTATTCCCCAAGAAAGACAAACTTTTAGTTGCAATTATTCTATTTACAAGTGATATTTGTTTAAATATTAAAAGGTGAAGACAAAAGACAGATTCGACGAATTGAAGACGCAAACGACCAAAAAGCTCAAAAGTACAAAATACAATCAAAGAGGTCCCAATTATTGATGAGAAACGTCTCAAAATTACAAGAGTACAAGATTCAAAACGCAAAGTACAAGATATTAAATGGTACGCAAGGACGTTCGAAAATCCGGAACCGGGACCAGAGTCAACTCTCAACGCTCGACGCAACGGACTAAAAATTACAAGTCAACTATGCACATAAATATAATATAATATTTAAATAATTCTTATAATTATTTATATATTATATAAATAATAAAAATCCGTCGGCAAGAAAGACTCCAAAGTTGGTGAGCTGGAATTTCAAACTCCGCGACTCGCGGAGTTTGAAGGCAGAAAAGGCCGCGAGTCGCGGAGACCCCCTGAACTCAATTCCCTATAAAAGCAAACGAATTCTGATCATTTTTAATAACATATATATCAATCTCTCTATATCTATACGTAGTATATATTTATATTTATATTTTAATTTTAATTTTAATTTTAATTCTAATAATAAGGGTATGTTAGCGAATGTTGTAAGGGTGTAAGTCAAAATTCTGTCCGTGTAACGCTACGCTATTTTTAATCATTGTAAGTTATGTTCAACCTTTTTAATTTAATGTCTCGTAGCTAAGTTATTATTATGCTTATTTAAAACGAAGTAATCATGATGTTGGGCTAATTACTAAAATTGGGTAATTGGGCTTTGTACCATAATTGGGGTTTGGACAAAAGAACGACACTTGTGAAAATTAGACTATGGGCTATTAATGGGCTTTATATTTATTTAACTAAATGATAGTTTGTTAATGTTAATATAAAGATTTATAATTGGACGTACCCATAAATTACCATATACACTCGATCGGACACGATGGGCGGGGTATTTATATGTACGAATAATCGTTCATTTAACCGGACACGGGAATGGATTAATAGTCACTAGAATTATTAAAACAGTGGTGAAATTATGTACAAGGACACTTGGCATAATTGATAACAAAGTATTAAAACCTTGGGTTACACTCAGTCGACATCCTGGTGTAATTATTAAACAAAGTATTAAAATCTTGTTACAGTTTAAGTCCCCAATTAGTTGGAATATTTGACTTCGGGTATAAGAATAAATTGACGAGGACACTCGCACTTTATATTTATGACTGATGGACTGTTATGGACAAAAACCAGACGGACATATTAAATAATCCAGGACAAAGGACAATTAACCCATGAGCATAAAACTAAAATCAACACGTCAAACATCATGATTACGGAAGTTTAAATAAGCATAATTATTTTATTTCATATTTAATTTCCTTTATTTTATATTTAATTGCACTTCTAATTATCGCATTTTATTTATTGTTATTGTATTTAATTGCACTTTTAATTATCGCACTTTTTAATTATCGCAAGTTTATTTTATCGCACTTTTATTATTCGCAATTTCATTATCGTTATTTACTTTATGCTTTAAATTAAGTCTTTTATTTATTTAATATTTTATATTTTGTTTTAACTGCGACTAAAGTTTTAAAATCGACAAACCGGTCATTAAACGGTAAAAACCCCCCTTTATAATAATAATATTACTTATATATATATATTTGTATTTTTATAAAATTAAACTAATATAGCGTTAAGCTTTGATTAAAAGATTTTCCCTGTGGAACGAACCGGACTTACTAAAAACTACACTACTGTACGATTAGGTACACTGCGTATAAGTGTTGTAGCAAGGTTTAAGTATATCCATTCTCTAAATAAATAAATATCATGTGTAAAATTGTATCGTATTTAATAGTATTTCCTTGTAAAATTTAATAGCTATTTTATATACACCTCGCATAACATCACTTAGTGTATCACCCAAGTGAGTGGTTATGATTGTGTTTCGAATTCCTTTCTATCAATAGTTTGGTAAAATATAAGGGTTTGTAGACAAATTAGAACCTCTGATAGTTCTCAGTCATCCTTAAAGATTTATAAGCTTAGTTTGTATTGTAGTGCGTTAAACTCCTATTTATGATTCAAATCAGCCCTTACTTAAATCTACCCAATAAATCCCTTAGTTATCCACCATGTACTATACCTATAGTGGTCCCATAGCTTCTAACCTTGACCATGCTCAAGTGGTCCTATAGTATGTCAACACTGTACTATACTGTTGCAACAGTATTTCCTCGAGTCTTATACTCTTGACCAATGTCTTGATTTGGTCCTACGGTAATTCTCCATGTACTTTATAGTATTTTCGATGGGTTCATACCTTGACCAATGTATAAACATAAATAATTAATTACCTTATAATTGTCGACTTTATAAAAGGTTTTAATCACGTTTGTTGGTGAAAGGACAATAATAACGAGGTTTAACATTATAGACAGAAAGCGAGTAAAAAACGATAATCATCCCAAACTAACATTATTAAAGCATGGCAAACAATCAAGTAATTACTCACACATCATGGCAACAAGCATTTCTAATATTAATAAATCACAAACATCGAACAAGAATATTATAATAAATTAATAAAAGAAATGATAGATGTTACCGAATAATGCTGAAAATAACACTTGTATTTCTTCATAATATCCATAGCGTTACAATGCTTGATAGCTTCTACTACTAACTACATACTAATCTCCTATTGATCACTAGAGAGCGACAATAGAGAGATAATTATTTTCCTAATCTCTGTACTTTTCTCTCTCTAGAATTTAGAGAAAGAAAGTAGAGAGAGAACTAATCTCCTACTGATCACTAGAGAGCGACAATAGAGAGATGTTTTAGAGAAAGAAGTGAAGAATGTGTGTGTTGAAATGGTGGGATGAAGCCTCCATTTATAGGAAATGCTTGATGGCAAAGTTGTAAATTAATTGGCTGAAAAACTCCTGGCAAGTAGGACAGTAGGTAGGAGGACAGGTGGCATATGGCAAGCCGTATGGCAAGGCTGTTTGATCAGGCAAGCCGTTTCCTTAGGCCGTTTGCATGGCAGGCCGTTTGTGATGTGGCAGACCGTATGGCAACCTGGCAGGCCGTATGGAAAGCCATATGGCAAGCCGTTTGGCTTGGATCGTTTTGCTCGTTCCCGAGATCGTGACTTGGTTTTCGGGGTCGTAACTTGTCTTTCACCGTTTTTGCTCTAGATTCTTCATTTTAGCTCCGTTTTACTTGATTCTTTTTGCATCGCCTTTGTAATTACTAAATATACCAAATTAATCGACAAAGTGATTATTTTAGCGATAAAGTTTGAAACTTTATTATTTTTGGACCTTAATATCGAGGTAAAAATGTGACTTTTTAGCCGATATCACCAACAATTCTTTTTTTTTCTTCTTCTCCTTCTTCAGTTGAGCCAATCTTACCGCAAATGTGATATTATCATCATTTGACTTCGAAACACCACTAGAAACGACAAGAGCATCAATGATTGGGCCCATATAATGATCTTTCTTAAGTGATAAAATGGTTGTAATGGTTCTTGTGTCCTTATTTGCCAAAGTAGTGGGGGCCTTCCAATAGGAAGAAGGACTCGTAAAAGTAAAGCAGCAGGGCTAGAAAAAAATGGCATTTAAGCAAGCCAATGGATTGTTTGAAACTCAACATAGATTGATTAGCTGGAGAGTCCAGTTGTGGTATCACAATGGTACTAACATGATGGCTGAGACTAGATGGCATCTCTAGTGTTTCGCTAGTGTAGATGGGTTTTTTGAAAACTCTTGTCAGTTAAAAATAATTAACGTAAAAAGTACAACTAAATAAACCTTATGTTGTAGCTCATATGGTAGTGGTCTTCCTCTCTTAGCAAGAGGTCAGGAGTTCGACTCTTGTGGGGTGCAGCATTGCACACAAGGTTGCCGCTTACCTTTGAATTCTATCCAAGGGTGTCTTCCGAACATCGCGTTGCAGGGGCAGTGGGGGAGGGGGTTTTACCGCAAGTGCCCTCGGATTGAGCCAGATTTCTTCATGGGCATCAGTTGGAGACGGTTTATGCAACTGCAGGGGAGATGAATGCTTGGAGGCGGTTTATACAACTGCGGGGGAGTGATTGTTGTGTTTCGTGTTCAATTTATAATAATATAAAAACAATGATAAAACAGTACTTAACCAACTAACACAATCGTCCGAGCAACAATAACCCGATCATTATAGCAACTAGCAAGTATTCAGTCAAGGTTCGTTCCACAAGGAGCAATTTACATGAATTTCAAAACACTAGTAATTATCCTAAGTTGATTTGGGGGGGGGGGGGGGGGGGGGGTTGATAAAGTATTGATTAAGCTAATATTAACCTAAGAGAGATTAACAAATAAGATAAAAACGTGTTCACTTGACTCTTCCACCTTTTGCCATGGTTTACCCAATTCATTCAATACACAACAATGTTCAAACATATAGTTTCATTTTCATTAGTCAACTTCCACAAAACCTCAATCAAATGAAATTCATTAACTCACGTAGACTCATTTCAAAAGATCAAACTATGTTTTGAGTGAGATCATTGAGACTCGATTTTGGATTAAAATCACTTAAAAATCCTTTAATTATCAAAATCACTTATGATAATCAAATACCACTATGTTGACTAAAGACCAATTGAAAACCAACCCAAACCAAGAACACAATCACTTGAAATGCCCAATTTGATTGTCTAGATCACACAAGGTGTTGAAGCACAAATTGTTTCACTAATCAAATCACTTAGAAAAGCTACACAATCTATGTAATCAAAGTAAAGTCTAAAACAAATGCATAGCAATGGATCATCAATCAAGCACAATAATCATCAACTCATTCAAACACCTAAATCATATATTAGGCAAAATTCAAGCATCAAGTTTACAAATCAAGTGAACACAAGTAATCTAAGCTATAATCACAAGATAAACAAGAACAAAATCAAGTAAAACTAAAGCATTCATCATTACAACTAAAATAGAGAAGAACTAGTGTTAAAAAGGAAAGAGATTACAAAAATGGAAATGGATGATGGAGATCTAGCTTCTACATTCACTAATCTTTGACTTGGAACATGAAATTAGGTTTTGATCTTGATGGAATCATGAAATGGACCCTTTTAGAGTTCCATTTTGGACCCCAATCGCAGCTCTATTTGAACAAAACCCCTAAATTCGTATTTATAGTTGGCTGAAAATTCTGGGATGAAACAGCGCAAGTGCGCCGCACCTATGTAATGGTGCGCCGCACCATAACACGTGGAAATTGGGATTTGCCTTCTGACCTAAAATTTAAACTTTTTAGCTTTAAGGTGTGCCGCACCTGGCAATTGGTGCGCCGCACCATTTGTCTTGCCTGCACTTCCTTAACTTGCAAAATTCGTGCAAGTCATAGATTCAGTTTTACCCACGAAAATAAGTGCATTTTAGCTTTTCTCATTATAAGGTTCAGCACTTGGTCAATTCTGCACCACATTAGACTTTTAGCCTCATTTAGCCTTAAACCCTCTTTTAAGCACCAAACTAACACTTATAATCATTAAACTCTTCGAAACACAACGAATTAATGATGATATTGCGAGGGTAAATATGTTTAATTCGAGCAATATCAGGGAGATGAACGCGTGGATGATTAAATTCTCTGGATTATCCCGTACTGCTGTTAAAAAAAGAAAAAAGTAAAACTAAGAGAAGTCCCTACGGTTACACCCTGGGGGGCCGCCCAGCCATCCGCCCTCCTGGGCGCCGATGACAGCGAGCCGCCCAGGGCTCCGCCCAGGTGGTCGCCCAACATACCGTGCTCCTGATCGTGTTTTCATAAAAATTTTGTGGACGGATGAAAATGAAAAAATTGACCATTGGGAATAAAAAAAATAAAAAAAACTAACGGCTACATCTAACATCTTTTTTTTTTTCCTTTTCTAAACTCTATATAAACTACACTCCATTTTATCATTTTACACAACTCAAATACACTCAATTTCTCTCTTTTTAACTCAATGTCATTCATTTCTACATTTTATATAATTTTTTTTTATACCAAACAATGAGTTCCAAAAAAAAACCCAAACAAAGGCAAATTCAAATAGCGCCCTCAATTTCAAAATCCGAACGCGGTCGGTCGCGACATGATGAAAACGTTGCTTGAACAATCGCAACAAAATACCGGTTTTTCTCGGGTTGCAAATGCTAATCCATCTAATGCATTTGCGGGTATGTTTCCAAACGTTTACACATAACAAAGTCAACAACAACAATACTACAATAACCAACAATATCAACAACAATATCCCTACAATATGAACCAACAATCTCAACAACAATCCCAACAATCACCATATTATCCAAGACTTCGTGACGAATCGGATGATGAAGAAGTTCCCGAAACTCCACGCCATGTCGAAGTCGATGCCGAACCCGTGGCCGATGTTCGAGGGAAAAAAGTGAGGTGTCCGAAAGTTCCTTGGACCGACTTGGAAACAAAAATTTTAGCCTAGTGTTATGTGTATGTTTCCGAACATTTGGATGCGGCAAACGACCAAACTTATAATTCATTTTGGGGTGAAATCCGAAGACAATACAATTCGTTAGTTTCAGAGCAAAGGCGTGCAGATCAAATAAGTGGTAAATGGGCTAAATTTCAAAGAGATGTTAAGATTTTTATTGCTATTTATTCAAAACTTGAGAAAATGTGGCAAAGTAGTTGTTCGGGGGAAGACGTTATGAATGCGGCCCAAAAACAATTAAAACACCAAACCAAGCGACAATTCACTTTTGAGGATGCGTGACGAGTTTTAAGGGATTGCCCAAAGTTCATGAAAAGTAAAGGTATATCGGCTACCAACAAAAGAAAACAAGCCGATGAAATACCAATTCCAACCGAGGCTAGTTCGAACCCGAAAACAAGCACGAGCCCCGATCCAACCCAATTTGAAAATTTATTTAAATATCACGACCCAATCCGACGTCCTCCAAGTCAATCTAAAAGTCAAAGGGATTCGTACTCATCCGATGTTGCGAGTCGTATGTCATCCGACAAAGTTCGGATAAAGATAGCTCAATCCGCCGAAGCTTCTCAATTCACTTTTATATTAACACTTTTTATGTTTTTTTTTTTTAAGGCAAGACCTCAAAGTGAGGTTGGTGGGGATTGAACCTGGATCTTCTTTTGAAATTCTAAGCACCCAACCATTCAACCACTCCTTTGGGTTAATACCTGTTTAATTTTAACTAGTCCGGACCGGCTCGCGCGTTGCGGCGGGGGCTTTCGGCCTGCGTATTCATATTTAACGTAGCGTTGTGTATTTACAGAGGGGGGACACGGCCCATGTGTTAAGCGCCGTTTTAGATGTCGTTGTGTTAAGCGTTTTTTTAAAAAGTATCCGTTTCCAACGTAGTTAGCTTTGTTTTATTCAATAAATTTTTTCGAGTGTAACGGTGCTGTCGGAAAAATTTAACTCGCGGCGAACAGAAAGATACGGGCTGTCGTTGTGTTTAGCGTTTTTTAAAAAGTGTCCGTTTCGAACGTGGTTAGTTTCATTTTATTCATAAAATTATTTTGAGTCTGACGCTGCCATCGAAAAGATTTAACTCGTGGCCAGCGGGAAGATACGAGCTGTCGTTGTGTTTATCGTTTTTTTGAGAAGTGTCCGTTTCGCGTATAGTTAGTCCCGTTGGGTTCGTAAGAATTTTTCTAGTTGAACGGTGGTCT
This sequence comes from Rutidosis leptorrhynchoides, assembly GCF_046630445.1. Classification (NCBI taxonomy): domain Eukaryota; kingdom Viridiplantae; phylum Streptophyta; class Magnoliopsida; order Asterales; family Asteraceae; genus Rutidosis; species Rutidosis leptorrhynchoides. The sequence continues at coordinate 177,432,532 of NC_092333.1, forward strand.
CGGAAAAATTTAAATTGCACCGAGCGAGAAGATAGGGCCCGTTATAAATTCGGGTGGAATTAGTTTATTTTATTTTAATAAAATTATATATATATATATATATATATATATATATATATACACTTTTTACCTCTGAAAAAGTATAAACTTGAGGGGTCGTTGTGTAAATATAGCCGAAGTTGAGGGATCGTTTGTAATGTGAACGCAAACTCAAAACGACAATCCGATATAACTGAAACGACGACATTTCCCATGCCATATATATATATATATATATATATATATATATATATATATATATATATATATAGGGGCAGGATCAATGTGGAAGTAACCAATCGGGGGGAGGCAAATTTTTTTTTTTCGTTTTTATTGGAATTTTTTTTTAGGCATCAAGATCACACGAAAATATGAACATTTAGAAAAGACACTTCGTGATGAATGTTATTATTTAGGCGGAAAAACGATCGACAAAAATAATATTCAAGATAATATTGTTCGTGAAGAATATGAACGTTTTTTTTCCATGTTTTGTGAAGTAAAATTTAGCCCGATTTAGAGTTTAGGGTTTGGTGTTTTGAGTTTATTCCATAAACCCAAAACACCAAACGCTAAACCCTAAACTCTAAACCGTTCGTGTTAAAAACTCATTCTAAATCCTAAATCTAAACCCTAAATCTAAACCCTAAACCCTAAATTTCTAAACCCTAATATCTAAACCCTATAAACCCTAATATCTAAACCCTAATATCTAAACCCCAATAGCTAAACCTCAACATACGCTCGAAAAACACGATAATTGTTATATATTACTTCTTCGAGCGTTTTTCCGCCAAAATAAAAACATTTATCACAAAGTGTCTCTACTAAATGTTCATATTTTCATCCCATCTATAATGTTCGTGAACAAAGTTTTTTCAATAAACGAAAAAAAAAAGTTTTTGCTTCCCCCGCTTCTCCCCGATTGGTTACTTCCCTCTTGATCCTGTCAATATATATATATATATATATATATATATATATATATATATATATATATATATATATATATATATATATATATAAACACTTTTTACCTCTGAAAAAGTATAAACTTGAGGGGTCGTTGTATAAATATAGTCGAAGTTGAGGGATCGTTTATATATATATATATATATATATATATATATATATATATATATATATATATACACACACACACACACACACACACTTTTTACCTCTGAAAAAGTATAAACTTGAGGGGTCGTTGTGTAAATATAGCCGAAGTTAGGGATCGTTTGTAATGTGAACGCAAACTCAAAACGACAATCCGATATAACTGAAACGACGACATTTCCCCTGCTTTTAGTATGTAAGGGTTAATAATAATTAATAATTATTTAATTGTTGAAAAAAATAAAAAGTAATTAAAAAATATGGAAAAAAAAGGTGAGTTTTTAGTCATGAAAAGAAATTGTTGTTGATGTAATGCTCATGTGGCGTCTAGTCTGAAGAACTAACACCAGGGTCCTGAAGAACTAACACCAGGGACTAATCTAAATCTCTAAATAGACACAAACATCACCACATTACAAAGTTACCTTCTAATGATTTTTTTTTTTTTTTTTTTTTTTTTGATTTTTGAAACAAATCAAACACGATAAACCTCACGACACTAATTTATACGGTACTTTATACACTTCCGGACACTCTGACTAACATCTGGAACCCTGATTCAAATACTTTGAGGTAAACTTTCCATCTTTTGTACATCAAAGTTTCCATTCTTAATCTGTTCAAATGTTTTCATTTGCTCATGCTCACTATCTGTTTGATTTATTGTCTATGGGAACAAAACCCTAGAACACTAAATTTTTTTATATAGATATTGTGTATAATTAATACTGGGGTATTATGTTATCTATGTGATTTAATTTTTCTTAAATTTTCTAATTTGAATCCTATTGCAGTGATATTTTTATACTAATGGAGGCTGACAGGTAGTACAACTTAATTTTTATATAAATATATGGTTGAATCGTGTTAGTATGCTTAAAGTTTTAGGATTTGTGTTGTAGGTTAAATTCACCACAAACCTCAGCTGTTTTATTTGATGTTTTTGGCTATCAGCTGCAGTTTTCTCAGGTGCCTTAATGGACTTTTTCAACATGTTCCTGTCTTTCAATGGCTTTTTAAATATGTTAAATTTTTAAATCTTTTATAGGATCCTAATTCTAAGCATTTAGGGACAACGGTATGGGATGCGTCAATGGTGTTGGTCAAATATCTGGTAACGTTGAGCGTTCCTTTTAAGAGCAATTAATATATTGTTACTAAGATTGTGAAGTTATAGTTATGATTGAAGCTCTGCTGTTTTTTTTCTTTTTTTCTTTTAGGAGAAAAATTGCAGGAAGGGAAGGTTTTGTCCATCTAAACTAAAAGGAAAACGTGTTATTGAACTTGGGGCCGGTTGTGGTGTTGCAGGATTTGGTGAGAACTATTGCTTCGTGTTTGATTTCTCGACATATAAATACAGGATAAAGGAATCTTGTGGACTCATCTCATTATTTTGGATCTAATAATAACAATCATAAATCATAATAGCCAAATAGGAGCTTTAGAAATATATTCAGGTTGGTAGGTTTATATATCCAATTGTAACCCATCCCATGTTAATCGTGTTTAGATCTTCAACCTTATATGGACACATTTTAGATGATTTTTGAGTTGAGCAACAGTTGTGTTAGATATTCAGGAGTTGGAATTATATGAAGGTACATGATATATATATATATATATATATATATATATATATATATATATATATATATATATTAAAATATAAACATTAGCATTGAGGATACATGATAAATATCTAAAAATAAACATAAGAAATCATGAAATTGTTTGATTTTTTCCAAAATGAATTTAGATTTAGATGTATAATATATAATCTTTCATTGTATTTTTTAGACTAGTTGACGGTTGGAAATGGGTTGAGAAGGTCAACATTAACCCAACCCGTTTATTAAATGGGTTAGTCTTTTCCACCTGTTTACTAGCCAAACCCTTCTGTCTCCAATCCAAACCTGTTTCTTTAGTGGCGTGTTCTTAAGTTTATTTCTTTTCTTATTTAGGCCTGGCATTGCTCGGATGTGATGTTGTTTCTACAGATCAAGTTGAGGTTTTGCCTCTATTAATGCGAAATGTTGAACGGAATACTTCCAGGATCATGCAGATGAATCCTGATGCAGGTTCGTTAGCCTTTGATTCCTTTTTAAAGCTTTTTCCTTCATCGGTAGACTTGCCGAGACGAGTCCGTCAGGTGGGTTGAATAACGTGCCGAAACAGGCCCGGTCAGGTTGACCCAAAATTAAGTTTTGTCCATCTTCTTTTCTCCACATATATTTATGCATTATCTGTGATTCAGAAGTTTGATCCATTTTAAAAAATTAATTTAGGAAATGTTGTATAATTGAAAATAAATAGACTCTGGGCAACGACTTTAATCGTTTTAGCTTTGGGTTTGAAGCGTTTGACCCGTTAGTGAACACTATCCAAATCAGACCGTTCATATATAAATGGGTCAAATTTGCCAATACATACGCTAATACTGAATATGTCATGCTTTTATAGATTCGATTGGATCCATCACTGCTGCAGAGCTGAGCTGGGGTAACATCGATCATATAAGAGCACTTGATCCACCGTTTGACTTCATTATTGGCACTGACGTTGTACGTTTACCTATAACCAGAGTCAGTTTATTATAATTTCTTTTTTTAAATTTCAATTATGTGATAATATATTTGCTGTTGTTGTTACAAGGTCTATGCCGAGCATCTCCTGGAACCACTACTGCAGACAATGCTTGCATTATCGGGACCCAAAACCACAATTTTGGTAATCGTTCAACAACATTAGATGTCGTGCACACACAATTCCTTAACTAATTTATCAAATTTGTTTTCATGTTGTAGATTGGTCATGAAATTCGGTCAACGAATGTTCATGAACAAATGATTTCGTTATGGAAGAAGCATTTTGAGGTGAAAACAGTCCCAAAATCAAAGGTACCATGATTTACATCTACAAATCTACAATTACATTTGTGTTTATATGTTGGTCATTATCAAAAGGATGATCTTTCCACCATCAAATTGATAAATCCACCAGATATGTGCATTACGTACTTGTACAGTACAAGTACTCAATGCGCAGATGTGGTGAATTTGTCAACTTCGCTAATGATATTTATACTCACTATTTTGATAAATCCACTCATATCATGCAATAGCAACTTGTACTACGTGCGTAAATAGTTGTGCATGATGAGTGGATCTATCAAAATATCATTGTCCTATCAATTTTGATGGTAGAAATATCAATTCCCTTATCAAAATTCAAAATACTAATTAATGTTGCATTCCAATTCCGTAGATGGACATGAAATACCAGCATCCAAGCATACAACTTTACATCATGACTTTAAAGACTCCAGAAGGAAACACAAATCTAGATTCGAAAATAGAAAATGGCCCCACTACTGAAAAAACTGAAGATGATACTAATAGCAATTTGGAAGATGAAGCTGATAATGCAGTACCAATAGAACCTAAAAATCTTAGTGATTGGGAGGCAAGAAGATACGGATCGATGGCTGCTCGGCTTCTTCGAGACATCAAGATAACTTAATTTCCTATTGTTTCAAGAGGTGGTATGTTATGTAACATTCTATAAAATGGCGCGCTTTTTGTTTGTTCTAATTCGAAAGATTTTGGATGAGTCCATAAATGTCATTTGTCAAGACTATTTATATTAGTAGACAATAATCAAACCGTAGTCAAAGCAGGTTAACTACAGTCAACAATATTAGACAAAGTCAATACTAGTCAACAAAAGTCCAAAAAGACTTGAATAGTCAAAATAAGTAGAACACGGTCACACAATGTCAAACTATGTCAAACATAATATCAAAGTTCATGAGCTCAACACATGTTAAAATGATTGTTCACCATAAGGTCGAACAAAATCACTAGCTGCTTATTTGTTGCTGTCATTTCATCTGAACGCTACTCTCTTTATGAATATCTTTTTGCGGGTATAGGTAATCCTGGCCCCGGACCCGATTAAGAAACCATGTCCCAACCCCGGGCCCATACCCGACGGGTCCCCGTTTATTTACTAACTATTGGGTATCGGGTTTTCTCATGAGTAAACGAGGATCCTCATATACTTGGTGTCGGTTTAATGGTGAATCCTCATCACCTCCAGTTTATATCCTTCTGTGAATACGCCTTCCTTCTTGTCTGAATCATTTCTTCGTGTCATGTCTAGTAGTTAGTGCAAGATATTTTGCTGCAAATTGGGTCTGTTAAGCTTATAGCCCTTCGCGATTTGCTGTACATGTTTATTTCTTACTAAAAGTTGACTCCCCTCTAGAAAAAAAATGAGTTTCCCTACTGCCATTCAAAAAATACAATATATATTCAACAATTATCAACAACATTATCAGTATCAATATTAAATTTAGTGATTACTTATATTTGTGTTTCAGCCCTACTCTCATTCAACGATTAACATTATTGTCAATTTTACAAAAAAAAAAAAAAAAAAAAAAAAAAAAAACATATTTAACAGTATGCAATAAACAATATTATTAATTTTACAAGTGTTATAATTCAGTAGGCTTATAACTACCTTTAATGGTTATAAGAACAAAGAGAGAAAAAGAGAGAAGAAATATTGATATTGATATTTCAAGAGAAATGGTACACCTTAAATGGTTACCATACATGTCTATTTATAGTATAAAATATTACTATGCAAGAAATATAATAATAATAAAATTAACATCCAATCTAGATATTTTATAACACAATCTAGATATTTTATAACACTCCCCCTTGGATGACAATTTTATTAGAGAATAACTAGTACTGCCTCGTTAAAAACCTTGCTAAAGAAAACTCATTGGGATAAAACTTTAGCTAAAGGAAAAAGAGTGCAGCATAAAGTTGACTCCCCCTCAAGTAGGCAACGCCTGAGTTGTTACATCTTTTGAACTTGCCTCATGCCAATATTGTGAACGTATGTTTTGAAAACAGCGATTGACAGTGCTTTGGTATAAAGATCAGCAGAGTTGTTGATTGAACGTATCTCATTTTAATCTGGTTGTCTTTTACGATATCTTGAGTATATGAGAAAAATCTGAGGTTTTCATCTGAAACTGTATCATCTAAATCTTTTATGTACAAGTTTGGCCCTCGTGATTTGTCTACAGTCTCCTTCATGGTTTGTTCAAACCGTTGTTTCAGTTCCTATTCCATTTTAGTCTTTTTCTGAGCCTTACCAATATACCATTCTTTTCCATCAAACTTATGACCGTTAAGACCGTTTATAGCTTTAGCGCCTCGTCAGCATTTATGTTTTGTTCTGTCATTTTTGATACTCTTCTTTCATTTGTATTATGTAAGCTGTATTATCTTCATAGATAGTTGTTACGCTTTTATAGCGTTCTAGTCCACAAGAATCAATAATGATTTGTATCATTGATCTTAACTAAAATCATTCCCGAGTAGCTTCATGTAATGCAATCACTTCGGCATGATTTGATGATGTTGCAACAAGTGTTTGTTTTGAGAACGTCATGATATTGCGGTGCCTCCATGAATACATATCCAGTTTGAGATTTAGCTTTATGTAGATCGGATAAATAATCTGCATCTGTATAACCAAACAAATCTTGTTTCGAGTTGTTAGAATAAAATAATTATAAATCAGTAGTTCCCCGAAGGTATCAAACTATTTGTTTGATCCCATTCCAATGTCTTTTGGTAGGGGCTGAGCTGAACCTTGTCAACAAATTAACTGCAAGAGAAATGTCAGGTCTTGTACAATCTATAAGATACATAAGAACCTCAATTGCACTAAAATATGGAACTTCCGATCTGTTAAGATTTTCATGATCTTTCATTTCAAAATAATTCTTTAGAAGTTGAATGATTTCATAGATCTCTTTATTCGTTCATATGATGTTAAGAACATTGACATAAACAACTACGATCACATATCCGAACATTGTTTTTATAAAACATACGTGCAAAATAAGTTTATATGTATACCCCTTTTTTTTTCAAGTAGTCATTTAATCGGTTATACTATTGTATCAATCCATATAAAAATCTTTGTGATTCAATGGAATACATTTATTTGAGTTTTGCATTAGATACTTATGATACCTTAAACCCTTCAGATATATTCATATATATATCACTATCAAGTGATTCACATAGATAAGTAGTAACAACATCCATGAGATGCATTTAAGTAACTACCAGGTTGATTAAGTATCTAATAAGTAATTGTATTCACTACATAAGGATAAGTTTTCTTCATAATTCATTTCTGGTCTTTGTGGGAAATATTGAGTTACAAGTCTAGTTTTGCCTTGTAACTTCATTTGCACATTTCTTTTCGGATAAAAATTCATTTATATCCCATATGTTTCACATCTTTAAAAGTGATAACGATTGATCCGAAAACTTTTCTTTTATCGAGCGATTCTAATTTAGCTCGTCTTGCTCCTTTCCATTGAGCTCAATCATGTCCACTTTGTATATTCAATGACAGATTTTAGTTTCAGATCATCATCTTTATTTATGATGTCATTGTAACATTATATGAAAATATCTCATAGAGATTTTAATTTCATTTTGGTTCCATAATATTGCATAATTTTATCGCAATTTTAGTATTTACATTTATCAATATCCTCTGCAGAAGGAATATTGATTTGTGGTTCTTCTTGAACACTTTCTTTTACCTCATTATCAGCTGATTTTCTTTTTCGAGGATTTTTATCTTCGGAACCAATTGATCTTCCACGTTTGATGCGTGACAAAGACTCAACAGTGACATTATTGCCAGCTTTTGGAATTTCAGTTCGAGCTGGAGCATTTATAGCTGGTATATATGATTTGGTCACTTTTTTTTTATCTGTAAATGCATAAAGTAATTAATTTGCAAGTTCTTGCATATGCATTATTTTTGAACTTTCGTTTCACATTCTTTTGTGCGAGTTCAATATACCTTAATTGATGTTCACATCATGAAGCATCATTTTATTTTTTATTTTTATTTCTCCCCCTAATCTAGGAAACAATGTTTTATTAAAATGACAATCAGCAAAACGTGCTGTAAAAACATCACCCATCATGGGTTCAATATATCTTATGATTGAAGATGTTTTATATCCAAAATATATTACCATCTTTCTTTGAAGAACCATTTTATTGTTTTGTGGTGATACAATTGGAACATACACTGCACAACCAATGTTCTAAGGTGGAAAATATTTGGCTCTTGGCCAAAATCAAGTATTAAGTGAAAATATTTATGACTTCCACATGGTATAATGCGAATTAATGTCGCAGCATGTAAATTTACATGTCCACATATAAATATTGAGAGATTTGTACTCATTATCAATTGTCTAGTTATTAGCTGCAAGCGTTTATCTATTGATTCAGCTAAACCAATTTTGTGTATGCACATGAGCAACTGGATGTTCAACAACAATCCCTGTAGATATATAATGATCATTAAATGCTTGAGATGTTAACTCACCAGCATTATCAAGTCTCATCCTTTTAATGGTGTAATCAGAATAATATGTTCTCAATTTAATAATTTGTGCAAGAAACTTTGCAAATGCCATATTACGGCTCGATAACATACAAATATGAGACCATCCGCTAGATGCGTCTATTAGAACCATGAAATATCAAAATGGTTCACATGATGGATGAATTGGTTCATATATCTTACCTTGAATTCTTTCAAGAAACATTTGTGATTCTTTTTCACAATATACTTTTCATTAATCACCATATGTGCCTTTTTTATCATATATCCTTTTCACCATATACGCCTTTAATCATATGCGCTGTGTTTTTCACCATATGCGCTTTTAATCATATGCGTTTTTCATCATATGCGCTGTGCTTTTCATCATATTCGCTTTTTATCATATGCGCTTATCATATGCGATGCGCTTTTCATCATATGCGCTTTTTTATGTGAATAGTAAATTAATTAATTTCGTTTTACTATTCATATGAATTAATTTCGATTTACTATTTTGTTAATTGAGTAATATATATATACATCATATACTTGTGACTCCGAAGGCTCAAATGAATTTGACCATATAGTTATACGTTGTACCTTGCACATTAATTTTCAGTAGAAGCTTTAGATGCATATTATTTTCAGTAGAAGCTTTAGATGCACTTTTTTTTTAATCACCAAATACCACAAACACTTTGTTTGCGTTTGTTCATAGTCATTAATGAAAACCATTTTCTTTAATTTTATTTTATACAATAAAAATTAACGCATCATTATTCTTTTCAAAAACAATAATCTATTGTTATTGTTCACTTGTGCCATGTTTAACAACAAAAGTCAACAACCTCTGTCTTGTTTGTTGTGGCAACCAAAAACAACCTTTGCTTTTGTTACCGAGAATTCAAGACCAAAAAACAATTAATTTTTAATTAATCTTTTATCAAAACCATAAATGATTTTATTGATCTACGTTGATATGGCCATAAAGAATTGACGGCTGACCTACTTTTGTAAGTGTATTTCGGCTATCATCCCGAAAACGCACAACGACCTTTTTTTTTTTTTATGAACTATTTGTTTCATATCTAGCTTAGGCAATTATTGTGAACATTTGGTCCCTATAAGAGCATTTATTTTTTAGACTTTTAGTTGATTTGTACTTGTCACAATTAGGGATAGCACCCGCGGGTCGTGGATGCGGATCCATTGGATCCATCACCCGTACCCGCGGATTTTTTTTAAGAGACATCCAATTGAACCCTTGTTCGTTGAAACAATTTGACTATATTTTTACTCCCCATTATTAAACGGGCCATTTTGATGCACACTCTTAAAAAAATAATTTGTTTTTTAAGTTTTATTATTCAACCTCCTTTTTTCAACGGTCACGTTTTTAACAAAACATTTGACAAGTTTGGAAAAAAGTTTTTTATTGATTATCATCAAAAGTTTTCTATTGTCACTCTACTGGATGGAATTATGGCATACAACCAAAATTGCAACCCAACACTACATAAGAACAAAAAGGTTATTTTTAATTAACATATGTATATGTGTTAAACTCGGAATAATAATAACTTATTTTAGAAAATTAACATAAGACATGTTGAAACATTTTTGTCACATTTAGCTCATCAAGTCTAATACTTATCATTGATAGATTTTATCACGTCTAGGAGATGTTTACTTTTTTCTTGTATTAAGTCCTACTTTCATTTACCTTTGTTTGGAAAAAAGTTTTTTTTTTTTTACTTTGCTTTCCCCCTTTCTGTAAAACTCATTTAAACACTTTCTTTGTTTTTTTTTTTTTAAAAAAAACTTCCTTTTTTTTACGTTACCCGTAAATTATAAATATATAAAAAAACTTTTTGTTTAAATTTTTTTCTAGTTTTTAAAAGGCCACTTGACCAATTTTTAATTCTTTCACAACACCTGATATCGTGATCGTGACCTTTCACCAAAGCAAGAGATATTCTTGATAAACTAAACACGGACTCGTGTTTGAAATTGTCGGCCACAAAAAAATTCATTTGATAAAAGTATATATTTTTTTTAGTTATAGAAGGAGATCACTTCATTTTCAATACTTCATTTTTGACAAAAAAAACTATTCCATTTTACCATCCCCTTTTTTTTTTCTTACTTTAACTTTTAAGATATACTTTTAATAAAAATACAAACTACTTTTTCTTATTTTAACTTTTAAGATTTACTTTTAATAAAAATACAAACTACTTTTTGTATTTTAACTTTTAAGATTTACTTTTAATAAAAGTACAAACTACTTTTTCTTATTTTAACTTTTAAGATTTACTTTTAATAAAAATACAAACTATTTTTTTTATTTTAACTTTTAAAATTATAAATTTAAGAATAAACATTAGTATGCATGAAATAAATAATGATTAATTGCATAAGTAATCATAAATGTTAGATAACATATAAAGACCCCGTCGTATTCGTATTGATCGGAATTAATCTCGACCCATGGTACCATGTTGTCAAATGACGTGTTGCGTACATAAAGTACCGTGTTGTCAAATGACGTGTTGCGTACAATCATGAGGTCTTATTAACATAAATATAAATGTTAGTGAAGTTAATAAGAGTTAGATTACAGAAAATATAATTCAGGCGGTATAACCGACCATATATAACTTAAATAACATAAATATAAATGTTAGTGAAGTTAATAGGAGTTAGATTACAGAAAATATAATTCAGGCGGTATAACCGACCATATATAACTTAAATAACATAAATATAAATGTTAGTGAAGTTAATAAGAGTTAGTAAACATAAATGATAGTTAGGCGACAGTGTCGACCATATATAATTTAGGTGGCAGAGCCAACCATATAATAAGAACAATACAAATGCACTAAGAACTTAATAAAAATTAGTAGTTCAAAATGTTAGTAGAAGTTTGATATATTCGAGTCTGAAAATTATTAATAATTTCATACCTTGATCACTGACTTGTGATCGTTTGAGATATCCTTTGATTACACTAAGCTCTTCGTGCTGATAACGTGTTATAATTCAGTAGGCTTATAACTACCTTTAATGGTTATAAGAACAAAGAGAGAAAAAGAGAGAAGAAGGAGAGAAGAAATATTGATATTGATATTTCAAGAGAAATGGTACACCTTAAATGGTTACCATACATGTCTATTTATAGTATAAAATATTACTATGCAAGAAATATAATAATAATAAAATTAACATCCAATCTAGATATTTTATAACACAATCTAAATATTTTATAACAACAAGAACATATTTAGAATATGCAATTAATAATATTATCACTTTACCTATTCACTACAACAAAAATGATGTTTCGTCACACTTATTTTTTAACGCTTACTTCAATCGTGTACTTTTTTTAAACTTTATTCACAATCATATATGTGGTGAAATTATCGACGGTTACAAATATGTATCAAGTTATTCTTCACATACATAAGCGTGTGCAAATGTTTACACGGTTAAAACTGTAAATAAAATGAAAGTTAAGTATACACTCAAAAGTGTGAGCAAAGTAAAAGTCAAGTATACGTTAAAAAGCGTGAACACTTGATGAATAAAATGATATCAGCACAAATTTAAAGTACACGCTACGAAGTGTGAAGAAAATGACAGCCAACTACACGCTAAAAAGTGTGTATAAAATGAAAGTCAACTACACACTATAAAGTGTGAGCAAAAAGTATACTTTATTAATTAATTAACTTTAACTATTAACTAAAAATTAAAATTAAATTTAAAATTGTAATTAATTTAAAATCAGGATAAAATATCGATTGGGTATTTGTTCTGCTCCAAATCAAGGGCTCATAATATCTTTCGAAAACCAGATCCCTAATTAGGTTTAATGCTCTAGTATTCCATTTGAAGAAGATATCGCCAATGAATTCGTTCATGTGAATATGAAGTAGATAGCGCTTATCAAATGGATCATCAATTCAAGTGTTCATTTTAAAATTAAAAGCTGATACGGACAGGTTGTCTCTTCATTTCGTTCTTAGATCTGTTATATGCTCAATCATGTTTCAATTCCTTCGTATAACTCATTTAGTTAGGGATTCGATTTAATTGATGTTGTTATTCACCTGTATAGTTGAGTAATCAGTGCATTTCTTCCAATTACTCCGTATATGTTTATTTTATAAAAATTAGGTTTACAAAGTTGATTCCTTTTTTTTTTTTTTTTTTTTTTTTTGTGTGGAATTCTAATTGATTCAATCTGAAGTAACTTTGTAAAGTAATCTTGTAACGGTCTAATGTAGCTATAAATCTACGAGGTGAGATTATTTGGTGGTTTCAACTTAATACATAATCAGTCGGTCTCTGTAAGCGCATCATTTAATCAGCATTCTTTCTGCTTTAATAGATTGAATTGTTAATTGTGATTCTTACTTGTAATCTGGTTAAGTTGATTTATATCATGCCTTTATGTTACAATAAAAAATGTTGTTAATCATCCAATTTGATTACAGGATCAAAAAATTGGTCTTGAATATATGGATGTTGAGAGCTTGAAGAAGTTAAACAGAAATAAGAAGATGCTGAAGAAGCTTGCTAAGTCACACCAAGCGTTTTTAGCTTCTGAGTCTGTCATCAAGTAGAATTCCTCGTTTGTTGGGTCCTGGTTTGAACAAGGCAGGTGAGTATCATTTTAAGCTCGGTTATGTACACCCTAAAGCTATAAATCACGTGCTCACATGGTAACATGATTGCTGATGTCATGCTGCAACTGACTATGTATGAAGGAAAGTTTCCTACCCTTGTTTCGCACCAAGAATCACTTGAGGTAAAGGTTAACGAGACCAAAGCTACTGTGAAGTTTCAACTGATGAAGGTTCTATGTATGGGAGTTGCAGTTGGAAACTGCATTATGGAGGAGATGCAAATATTCCAGAATGTGCAAATGAGTGTCAATATTCTAGTTTCTTTGTTGAAGAAGAATTGGCAAAACGTGAGTGATCCTAAGTTATGTTCGAATTTTACCTTGCATTTTAGTGAGTGGTAAATGAATTTAAAAATCAGCTTTCGTAGGCTATTTTGTTTGTTGTGTCTTCAGGTGCGGTGCTTAATAACAAGGGGATTGTAAGGTCTGGAATCTGGCCAAGGCGATACTTGGACAAGAGTTGTTCCCTTTTGCTATATACTTAACTGATGGCCTTTAATGTGGTTATGTTGCTGAGATTTACAGTACTCATTTCCATCAGCCTGATCTTGGAACAATAGACACCTACTACTCATTTCCATCAGTCTGCAAACACAAAAGTTGAGTGCAAGCAAAAAGACCTATCTCTGTATCTTATCATATTCCTTATTTTGTTTTTACTATGTTATGTGCTATTTTTAACCTGTTTTTGGTGGACACTATTTTGCTTTTTAGTCTCATCTTTTGTTTGTTATCTTTCGTATAGTAAGGAAAGGAATGGGTAGATTTGCTTGGAACGTTCCTGCGATCATAAAAGGTATGAGCAAATGCATCTGTCACTAAGGTATCATACATTAGATCACTTCACTTAAGTATATTCATCATTAATATATCATGAGGAATTAATAAATGATTTATTGGTATTATTAAGCCTTATAGCTTGCAATCATCTAGGACACAAAAGCCTGTACACAATTAAACTTTTGAATTATTTGTTTTTTTGCTATACATCACAATTGAAGTATATATGTGATATTTTTTTTCAGGTAGCAACTATAAAATCGAGAAGAAAGGAAGATTGGCTGATAGAGTGATGGTTACAAAAGTACTTTTTATATGTTATAAAAGTACCTTTTCTATGTGTTTTTTTTGTGTTTTCTAGATCACAAGTTCCTAATTTTATGAGAATATTTTTGACATAGTTCATGTTGGGAATGGGCTTGACATTGGTGGGGGAGTCGAGGCATGCTAGTTTTTGTTATAATTCATGTTTGATTAATGGTGCAGGGAACACTCAAGGTTCACTTATCTGCCTGTTCTTCAGAATTCATTAAGAGTTCGGAGGTTGTTTCAATTGGTAAGATTCGATCATTATTTAATTATTCAATAGTTAATTTTGTGGCAACTGAAAGAAATAAATATGTATCTATCACTAAGGAATGTAGCTTGTGGTATTCTTGCTGTTTGGGGCTCCAACAACCCAACCACCACACCATTCGCTGCTAATCAGGTTCATCTTAAACTTTAGTTAGTTTTAGAACGAGCATGCACATATAGTGACCAATAAGAAAGTCAACATTTTTGGAGAAGTAACTGACTAAGAAGCATAATTGTTGACTTTTGGTTTTATGTATGTGATGGGATCATGTTATATGAAGATATAGAAGAAACGCTATGAATATGCACATGAAGTTATTGGAAAAATTTGATATTTTGATTAACATAGATATAAACAAGTTAATTAATTAAATACGGTCAATGAATATGCACATGGCATGCGTCTGATGTTCATAAAGTGGATGGAGTATCCATTATTTGTTGATCATTTTTACTTTATAAGTAATTTAGTTTTATATTTTTGTTCACTTTTTTTGGTAAGGATATAACTTGTTATATTGGGTGGGTTTTGGAGTTCCAAACACCAAACTATAAATTGCCAGAGACAATGCAATTTCTCATGATAATTTTGTATTTCAACTCTCTTCAAAGACATCAAAAGAAACGAGGCTATCATGAAGAATAGGTCAAGACTATACCAACAACACATGATTGAATGGGTATCTCATATATAATGTTTGATTAAATGAGGGTGTTCTGTTGTTATGCTGTTTCTCATCTTTAATGTTTCAGATACACGCATGTGGAGTTTTTGGATTACAAGTGTGGTGACAAGTAGAAATTTAGTTGAACTTTTATTTAAAATCCCTAAGGTCGAGTGTACTGGTAGAGTATACAGGCCCGGGTATACAACCGGGTATACGGATTTGTATTCAAAAGCATCCCTGAACCCGAAAAAAATTATAACCATCCTCATACCCGACCCTAGACCCGTAGACGAGGACCCAACTCGACCCAATAATATCGGGTTTCGAGTTTCTCCATCGAGTACAAGCTTTTTTGTCTTCCCTAGTTAGCCATTGGTGTTGGGTCTTCATAGCTGATGAAAGCCGGTCTTGGTGATGTTAGGATTTTGGGGATCTGGATTGGTGTGATTCATGTTTTAGTTTGTTCTTAGTTTTATTCGATGGTGGTTGTAAATGGTCATAGTATATGGTTGTATAATAGGTGTAGATCAATTGTTGTGTACAATAGATTGTATGATCTTTTAATCTTTTTAATTTTAGTTCATGCTTTTCGTTTAAAAGATGGTGTTTAGTTATCGGTTAGTTATAATGTTTCAACGCCGTTGTGACGCCTATATGACTCTTAAGATGTTTGACGTATAAAAACCGCAGTCCAAACTTCTATTTAAAAATCGACCTCATATTGTGACTATATATATATATATATATATATATATATATATATATATATATATATATATATATATATATATAGTGGTAGGATCAAGAGGGAAGTAACCCATCGGGGGGAATCAAATTTTTTTTTTTCGTTTTTTGAAAAAACTTTGTTAACGAACATTATAGATGGGATGAAAATATGAACATTTAGTAGACACACTTTGTGATAAATGCTTTTATTTTGGCGGGAAAACGCTCGAAGAAGTAATATATAACAATTATCGTATTTTTCGAGCGTATGTTGAGGTTTTAGCTATTGGGGTTTAGATATTAGGGTTTAGATATTAGGGTTTATAGGGTTTAGATATTAGGGTTTAGATTTAGGGTTTAGGGTTTAGATTTAGGGTTTAGATTTAGGATTTAGATTGAGTTTTTAACATGAACGGTTTAGAGTTTAGGGTTTAGGGTTTGGTGTTTTGAGTTTATGGAATAAACCCAAAACACCAAACTCTAAACCCTAAACTCTAAATCGGGCTAAATTTTACTTCAGAAAACATGAAAAAAAAACGTTCATATTCTTCACGAACAATATTATCTTGAATGTTATTTTTGTCGATCGTTTTCCTGCCTAAATAATAACATTCATCACGAAGTGTCTCTTCTAAATGTTCATATTTTCGTGTGATCTTGATGCCGGAAAAAAAAAATTCTAAAAAAAAAACGAAAAAAAAAAAAATTGCTTCTCCCCGCTTCCTCCCGATTGGTTACTTCCTCATTGATCCTGCCCTATATATATATATATATATATATATATATATATATATATATATATATATATATATATATATATATATATATATATATTGGGGTAGGATCAATGGGAAAATAACCAATTGGGAGGAAGTTAGGGGAAGCAAAAAAAAATTTCGTTTTTTTCGAAAAAAAATTATCTAGGGGGAAAACGATCGACAAAAAATAACATTCAAGATAATATTGATCGTGAAGAATGTTAATTTTCGAACGTTTTTTTTTCTTTCATGTTTTGTGAAGTTTTTGTCAAAACTTAGCCCGATTTAGAGTTTAGGGTTTAGTGTTCTGGGTTTAGTCCCAAAACCTAAAACCTTAAACCTTAAACTCTAAACCGTTGGTGTTAAAAACTCAATCAAAATCCTAAATCTAAACTCTAAATTTCTAAACCCTAATATCTAAACCCTAATTTCTAAACCCTCAAAATACGCTCGAAAAACACGATAATTGTTATATATTATTTCTTCGAGCATTTTTCCGCCAAAATAAAAACATTTATCACAAAGTGTCTTTTTTTATATGTTCATATTTTCATCCAATCTATAATGTTCGTGAACGAAGTTTTTTCAAAATATGAAGAAAAAAAAAAATTGCTTCCCCCCAATTGGTTACTTTCCCATTGATCCTACCACTATGTGTGTGTGTGAGAGAGATTTTAGAGTTTTGTAATGAAGTTCAAATTCATGCAAAATCATATTGCTCTCATTTCACGTCGTTGATCAATTATGATTGAAGCTGGGATAAAAAAAAAGCCTTTCGGTTATGAGTTAATGATCCAATGGCTCGGGTGATTTCAAACAACCAATCACGACGTTGATTTTCGGCGGCCGTAATCATGCCTCCGATGAAGGAATTCACATTGAGAATAGGATCTATCAGTAATCGCACATCTCACGGAATCCACAATCAACATGTTGACACGAACTCTATTCCGCACATCTTTGGTTTGGCAATCCACAATCCAGTAATCGCACATCTCTGGATTGACTAATATTCACGTATTTTTATCGGTGGCAAGGTTCCTCCTATGTTCATTTAAAGCGCAAGCCACAACCACAAAAACCACATCGGTACCTAAGCCTAACCCAAACTCTATTCCGAACCAAACAAAACATAGCTCCTAGCATTGTGAAACCAACATATCGAAAAGATGGGAAGGATGCAAACGTTTAGACAACATTTATTATGTCTTCAAGAAATTATACGTAAAGGTCGAGAATTGCTTCTGTCTTTTTCCTAGCTTTTCGAGTTTTGGTGTTTAGCTCCTTGACAAAGTTTGGAAGTTACACATTTACTCGTAATAATTTTAAATATGATTTTAGCGTTATAATAATTTGGTCCAAATTTTCATTAACTGATGACTTATACATACAAGATTTTGACATAAATAAATTGTAACGGAGTACGGTAATAATCATCTAGTAAATGGCATGAAAAGATAACATAAATTATACGATTCGCCAATAAAGGTTACACGGTTGGCATCTGAGATACAAAATTACACGGTTGACCCACGAACCTTATTTTTTTTATAAGTTCAGGGACCAATTGTGTAATTTTGTACCTCACATGCCAAAAACATGTGAGCACTTAACGAAATTTGACTCACGATCGTTAATGAATTTGACGATATTACCCTCAATTCCACAATTTTTTCAAATCATAATTTTTTTCGGGCGAAAAATTGAACACATAATTCTTTTCGAACATCAGAAAAACCTGTATTACCTTTATTGACAAATCTTGTAATTTATGTTACTTTTTCAGGTCATATGCTGATTATTATAGCTGTTCCATATCTATACAACGTGACTATGAAATTAACTTATTGTATTGTTGAAAAAATATATAGAGCTAATCTAAACTAGATGCAATAGGTGTTTTTGACTATATTAATTTATAATTTATTACGAATATTTTGTTGAATTTAAACATTTTTTGGTGTGCCTAAGTTCTTATTTCTTTGACAACTTTGGATTTAATTTCAGTGGATGTCGATCTCTTTCATTTACAAGGCCACGATGGCAATGACCGTTGTTTCTTACTAGCTTTATATTATTGTAAAATTTGATAACTGACAGTTAAAAAGTACTATTAGCTGCTATATACAATCATTTAATGCATCTTTTTTTTTTTTTTTAAAAACGCGTCATTTAATTTAATGCATGTTAACATATGTTTGTTTGGAGATTGTTTCTTGATAGACTTTCAAATCGCATGAATCTCTCACTTCATTTTTCTCAACATGTAGAGTGTTGATGTTGAAGGCCGCAACCATATTTTCTTGTCGTGTAACACTACATCGAGCTTATTTGATCAAGTTAAAGCATGGAGTTGTGTGGATTGTCCTTTAATTCTATTGCTTGAAGATTTATTCAAGTGGTTGAACTAATTTCATGGCAGCTGGGCTCAAAGGGATCGTCTTACTTGTATCATTGATGCTTTGTTGAATACGACGCTTTAGAAATGATACCTTATTCGAGTCTAGTTGCATTAAGTTAATTGCTTAATTTGGTATTATTAGGCCTTTGTCATGGTTGTATGCTAGAGCTAAGCTTCCCCTAATTGACTAATTAATTAACCTTTTTAATAGTTTGCTACCTTTTTGCTACCTTTTTTTAGTCTTCTTTTAATAAATTCGTGTTAATTTTTTCTTTTTACTTGCATCTCTTAATTTCAAACATTAATACACGCATATTGTGTTTTCAAACCGTATGTTATCGTGATTTAGGAAATTAAACACTAAAATATGATGCGTGATTGGATCTACCGTCTTTATTTATATTCATTTTTTATGATTTACTGAAAATTAAAAATTTTATTAGTTTAGAATTAAAATATTAATATTAATTACATCGTGTACAGACTACGGATGTTCATTATTGTCTATTAATTTTCTTAGTTAAAAAAATGTGATCAAAGATAACAGTACCCAACCACGAGGTCATGGTGTAATGGTTGAGGGCTCATCTTTCTATAGTGAATGTCATGAATTCAATTCCAGGTAGCTACAATTATTTCCTCGTGGCCACGGAGGTTTGCCCCCAATAACTTCAGGCTGCTCACAAAACGAATAGTTGCACTGAAATTCGTCAGCTCGTAAAAATAAATTAGATAACCAGATTAAAAGGATATCAGTACCCTTTGAGATTAATAATAAATAATAAACTAGCTTCTGTAACACATTATTTTGTAATATATTTTTATCTTATTCTTTCATTCAAATTTAAACATCACTTTATTCACTTTTTATACTATATATAAAAATAAAAAGTCTTATTGACTTATTCGGCCACGTTTGTTTAAATAATAGGAGAATGATAAACGTAGTCTAAAAGCTACGTTTGAACATCACATTTTTTGATTAGTGACCCAATATTAATATTCAAATGTTAACCACTTTGTTTTGATGATGACACAAAGTCTTGTGTGCTTAAACAATTTACAGAACAACACAAGTTCATAAGGCTACACTACCTCTAGCAAAAGACCAATTCACAATAATAAAATTGGCAAAAATAAAACACGGCTGATCCACGGTCGACCGTAGGCCTGACCGTGGATGCCCTGTACAAACATTTTCAAACGATTTTTGAAAATATGATCCACGGTCGACCTCACGGCTGACCGTGGATCGACCGCAGTTCTTCTGTTACCAAATCCATTCACTTTGAGTTAGACCACTTTGAGGCATCTATAATCTACAAAACCTTTCTAAATATACTTAGAATAGTTGCCTTCTTTGTTTTCAAAACTCTTTCAAAAGAGTTTTGAACCAAAAGATGTAAATCTTGATTAATCACACCTAATGACACCTTAATGACAATTTAACTTGAAATAAGATTAAACACACAAGTGTTATATCTTTTTATACTATTACATAATGTCATTAAAACATACTAATAATGGTCATTAATGTGACGTCCCGTACAAAATCAACGTGTACGGATCATCAACAACAGGATCTTTACACGGTTACAACACTATATGCTGTTTTAAAACAAGTTTTGCATTCATGAAAAGGTAACGTTTTTACAAACGTCAAATGTTTTACAAAAGATGACGTCTTTACCAACGTCGAATGTTTTACAAAAGATGACGTCTCTACCAACGTCAAATGTTTTACAAGGATAACGTGCTTCTACGAATAGAAAGCATTAACATAAGTACGTGACACAAAGGTCATTACAAAACATTGTTCAAATGTAACATAAGTTGTGAATGCAAAGTAAAATTCCATGATTGAGACATCTCTAAACAATGCAGCGGAAGTCTAACACAGCGAGTCTGTAACAGCAAGTCTATAACACTAAGACTATAACAGCAAGTCTAACAGCGGAAGCAACAACGTCTAAGCACCTGAGAAATACATGCTTTAAAAAGTCAACACGAATGTTGGTGAGCTATAGTTCGATTGTAAACAACAATGTAATGTAGACCACGAGATTTCATATTCAAAACAGTATCTCAAATCCGTATGATAAAGTATATGCTTATCCGTGGGCACCCGATAACTAACTTAACAAAGTAATATAAATATCACCCCCTAAAAGTACACTTGACGAGTGCGTAAGTTTACGAAGTATTAAACACTCGTTAAATGCTAGCGCGACTAGCCCGAGTGGGGATGTCAAACCCTATGAATCCATATCTAAGATTCGCGTCTACCGGTTCATAAACCAATAGTTAAACGTTACCGAGCTAAGGGAATCTTTGTGCCGTTATGTCACCCACATATATATAAAATTTAAGTACTCGTGTCTAATATGTAAAACATAAAAAAGCGCATGTATTCTCAGTCCCAAAAATAGTTAAAGTAAAATGGAGCTATAACTCACAGTGAATGTGCGGTAAAATCGATACGAAAATGTAAGCAAGTAGTAAGTCGGTCCAAACAAGTAAGTTGGTCGATCCAAAAGGTCCTCAACCTAAGTCAATGGTTACTAAGTCAGTAAATTGTCCCCAAAAGTTTAAAAGTAAATAAGTTAAGTCTTAAGTATCATCATCATCATCATCATTCGTAAAAGATAAAGTAAGTTTTCAACAAGAATAGAGATCGAAACAAAAGGGCTGACTTCGGACAGCTGCTACGACCTCTATACAAACTGAAATGACGCACGGCCAGTGGCTAAGGCTCAGTTTGTGAGTCCTCTTACCGCTGTCCAATTTTCAGATCCTAACTCGATGTCGTTTGACCGTGGTAACGGTTCAAGCGCGAGTAGATCAGAATTTTTAGCACGTCGTTACAAAGGCGTAGTGATTTTCGGAAGGCTATAAATCCTAAACCGTATATCGGATTTAGGCGAGTCTTAAACAAAAAGTCATCTACTCGAACCGAAATATCTGGAAATCAACTTTCTAGAAGCCCCAGGAGTCTGATCAGACCCTGAAAAATAGAAACAAGTGCTCCGGTGGGTTTCTTGGTGCTTGATGCTTATCACGGTTCTCATCCTTGATGCGTATAAGCCTCAAGTGTACAACTCTTTGATGTTTTAGCATCATTATGACCAAATTTTAACCATCAACACACAAATAAAAGTAAAAGCTAACTTTTTACAAGTTTTGAATATCAAGATTGTCTCTTTATTGTATAAACACAATAAAGCTTCAACCTTTGTCCTTTTGATACAAGTTTATGCATCTTCATCATATGAGATGATGAAGACTTAATTTTTATCACCATAAAAATCATAAAAAGGTTCCAAGTAAGTGAGATCTACAATAATAACTTAGATCTCAAGTGTTAAGAAACCCTAAGCTAGAAAGCTTGGATCTTTACAAGATTAATGAGACCATAAGCTAGAAAGCTAAGATCTAGTAAAAGTAATGAGATCATAAACTAAAAAGCTTAGATCTTCAACAAAATAATGAAACCCTAAGATAGAAAGCTTGGATCTTTAATGTTCTTGAAGGTCCTTAAAGCAAAAAGCTAGATCTACAAGTTACATGAAGATCATAAATACAAGTTTTGATCTTTTAACAAAATAAAGTAATCTTAAGCTTCAAAACTTAGATCCAACAAAGTAATGAAGATTCAAAGCTAAAAAGCTTGAATCTTTCATGTTCTTGAAGATTTCAAATCAAAGTTTGAATCTACAAGATGTAACACGATCAAAAAGCTAAAAAGCTTGATCATTTGATGATGATGATGATGTCGAAATTAAAGAAGAAAAAGAAGAAGAAATAAAATTCAAGAACTTACAATTTTAGTGTGAGAAATACTAGAGAGAAAATTAGAGAGCAAATGTGTGTAAAAATGAGAATGACATGAAGTGTGAAATGAAAGAATAAGGCTTGTATTTATAGTGGTAGAGGTGGTGCTTTGTGTCTCCAAAAACGTAGGCCAATGGGGGGACAAGGGGGCAACTTTTTGCTTTTTGCATGGTAGTGGTCTAAAGGTGGTGCTTGTTGTTGGGATCCCATGCAACATGTGTAGTAATGGTTAACAAAAATGCTAGTATGTTGGCTCATCTTAATGGGTTTTGTCCTACATCTTAATGGGTCATAAATCCATTAAAATTGGGCTAACTTAAAAGTCCATTAGCTAGAGTATGGTAGGCTTAAGTCCATTAAGGTAGAAAATCCATTAAGACTAAATAGTGTGCATTAGTAAAATACTAAGCGTAATTAAGAAACCATCAAGCCAAGTAATTGTTATCAATAAATAACAATTAGTATTACGTAGTCATAATATTTCAATTATGACAAAAGTTTAACGTGTACAAAGTACATAGCTCGTTTCAAACGACAAGTGACACTAACGGTCGTAAAAGCATTCGAGGATCAAGTTAAGTGATTACACACTTAACAAAACGTTGTAAGATACTAACGAAAGTAATTAATCATGAATAAAGATCCCAGAGCATAAACTAGCTCAGTATGCACATTGTAACGACCCGGATTTTTCCGATCGTTTTATACTTATGAGATTAATATTTACATAAATTAAACCTTACCAACATGATAAGCAATCTAAATTGTTGAGACTTATGTTTTTGAAAAGAGTTTTACACAACGTTTGACCGTCCAAATTGACCGATGATATCACGAACTATATAACATACGATAATTATACATTTGTGTATATATATGTATTTATATATATTTAACATGATCTAAGGATGTTTTAACATCTCATTGTGTACTAATAACAATGAGTTATAAGTATATTTTGAAACTACTAACTTAAGTTTTCAAAACGATAACTATACGTAACGTTCTTCGACATAAATACTTAAAACTTATAATGCTTATACATGTATCGTATAGATATGTATTTAATCACTTTTAAAGGGCTTACATACATAAAACAATATAAGTATATTTACAAAAGATAGCTATTTTTGAATCCTCGTTCCGTTTTCTCAAGATTTCTATACGTACATCTAGGGTATATGTACCCGTATCATACCCAGCTTCTATACGTATTTATTATTGGTTTATACACATCAAATCAACATTATAATCAACACCTAATCAGCCCTTGTTCATGCCCTCAAGGAGAGGTAATTAGAATTGGAAGCTAGCATAGATTTTTATACAAAATAACAAAATTAGGAATCTTTTCTTTCTTTATAAACTAAAAACGTTTTTATGAATGAACACCATTTCTTCACCCCATTTTCTCATACTTACACTCCCATTTCTCTCTAAAAATACTCTTAACTTCATACTTGATCATCTCCAAGCATTTTCCCCATCATTTAGCTTCAAAAACAACCCTTAATCATCATAAGAAAAACCATACAAGAACACTTCAATAATCCTTCCAAAAATACAAGTTTACTTCTAACCTTTCAATCCCACTCCACCACTCTTTTGATTCCAAGATTTTTCTCATCTTTTCCAGTAGCTTTGTCCAAGTAACTTGAGGTAGTAACCTTATTCATAACCTTATTTGATTCATATTTATATAGCTATCTTATTTTGTGTTGTAAAATTTTAACAACAAGAACATAGTTTGAATGATTTCAAACTTGTTTGCAAACTAAATAGATCCTTCTAACTTAACTTTTAAAACACTTCAAGACCTGTAATATATCATATGGATATGCTAACTTAACAAGATACAACTTGATTTTACAAAGAACACCTTAAAACTGAATCTACATCGTTGGAGTGCAACCGGGACTGTTTTGGGTTGGATAATTAAAAACCATCTTAAACTTTGAATTGGAAGTTTATGTTCTGGAAAAATAATATTTTTTATTAATATGTTAACACATAAAAATTTCATGGTTTAACTCAAAGTGTAAGTATTTTTAAAAAAATGATCATTAAATGTTGTTTTTATGATGGAAAATGATCACTTTCATAAGTTTCACCAAAGTTTGACCTATAACCTGTGATTTCGAATACAACCTAAGGTATTTTCAGTTCATATTCTTAAAATTTGACTCGATCCAAGGAAGTGGCAAGTTGAACCAACAAAAACGGAGTTGTAATGAAGAAACTACGACTAAAACAAGATTGAGTATCCGAAGCTAGTTTAGCTACGAAAATATTTGGAGAAAAAGTAAATTAATCATATCTTTTCTAATTAATATGATATTTTATATATAATTACTTATGATTTGATTTTATATATTTCAGGACCACCCGTAAACAACACGAGAAGATTAATCATAAGACCTCATGATTGTACGCAACACGTCATTTGGCAACACGGTACTTTATGTACGCAACACGTCATTTGACAACATGGTACCATGGGTCGAGATTAATTCTGATCAATACGAATACGATGGGGTCTTTATTTATTTTATTTAAGCAACTAATTGTGGACCACTAACATCGGACTGCTAACTACGGACTAAGAAAATATTGAAAGTATTAAAAGTATATATATATGTAACGATTACTTAAAAAGAAAATATGTTGATATATTATATATATGGTTAGGTTCGTGATATCTATCGGAGACCAAGTCGATTTAAATACCTTCAAGGAAAAGGTGAGTATATAGTCCCACTTTTAAACTCTAAATATTTCGGGATGAGAATACATGCATTTTATGATTTACGTTATGGACACAAGTGATTAAAATTATATATTCTACGTTGAGTTGTACCACTGGCATATCTCCCTGTAACTTGGTAACTACTATTTACATGCGGTATTGTAAACGCGAATCCTGTTGATAGATCTATCGGGCCTGACAACCCTAACCGGACTGGACGACCAGTATTCAACGGTTGCACAGTACTTCGTTTTGGTGACTACACTTGGTACGGTGTAGTAAGATTTCATAATAAAGGGAATATGCGACGTTGATTAAATGTTAAGTATGGTTATCAAGTGCTCAACAACTTAGAATATTTTTATTAGAACGTTTATATATGAAATCTTGTGGTCTATATTTATAACGCTGCCGGCATTAAACCTATATCTCACTAACTTTATGTTGACGTTTTAAGCATGTTTATTCTCAGGTGATAACTAAAAGCTTCCGCTGCAACATGTTGAATTTAAGCAAGATCTTGAGTATGCATATTTGTGTCAAAAATAAAACTGCATATCGGAGGATTTGTAATGTAAAATATGTTGGAAGTCGTATTGTTATTATCACATGTAAAGTTTGTAAGTCTAAGATTATCGCTAAACGATAATCATTATTAAGTTGTTTAAACCTTGTATTTGTAATAAAAGCTATGGTTTGTATTGTAAAAACGAATGCAGTTTTTGAAAAATGTCGCATATAGAGGTCAATACCTCGCGATGAAATCATATGTTATTGTATTCGTCCTTATGGTTAAGGTCGGGTTATGACATGTGGTATCAGTGCGTTGGTCTTAGAGAACCAGAAAATTTGCATTAGTGTGTCTTATCGAGTTTGTTAGGATGCATTAGTGAGTCTGGACTTTGACCGTGTTTGATTTCGAAAACTATTGCTTATCCTTGTTGGTTAAAAATTAATATGTAAATATTATGTGGTATTAACGTGCTAGTTGTTATGTGATAGATGTCTGGCTTAGAACTTATTATCACATTCAGCGACTCCGAACCAGAATCTTCAGATGGTGTTCCAGTCATTAACCTATCCGATGATGAAAACGACACCTTTGGGGAAGACTCACAAGTTCCGGATGAATCAATTGAAGAGGAACCATAAAGTGATCCCGAGGAGGAAGAAATACAGGAAATTACGAAAGACAAGTTCGAACGAGGAAAGAAACGAAAGGCTACTGAAATGGAAAATCCAAATCCCGAGTCTAGAGAGGATGTTGTGGCACAAACTCCACCAGATAATTCCACACCTATTCTCGCTATTCCTATTAGTCCTACCCCGACATCCAGTTCTTCGGTTCCTCAGCCAAAACGTAGGGAGACAACCAAGATAACCTTTAAGCGATTTCTTTGAACACAAACGCTTTGGGTTAAATGATGCGCTGTTGTTTTAAACCATGGGATCATATAATGTTTTGTATAATATTACTAGTGTGGTTTGCTTAATGTTTGATGTAAGATAAGCATATGTAAAATGGTGAAGTGTGAAATGCAATAATTTTCCATGGTTAAGTATTATTTGGGTGGTAGTAATTGATTTTTGTACTAAGCTATTAAGTATGAACTTTAACGGGTAGGTACTACCCTAGATATAATTATAAAATGCTAATAAGAAGAAAAGGCTTTTATAATAATAACTGGTTCATATTATTAATAAGCTATGATGTACTGTAAATACATTCTACATCTATAATATTCCATGTGAATAATTATTTTTTTTTCATTCTTGTTGAAGATTATGGCGCGATTGAACCGAATGACGGAACAAGAAATCCAGGAACTCATCAATCAGCGAGTGAACGACAGAATGTTATGGGTCGAGGCTGCAAGAGGTGCTGCAGTTAACCCAAATCCTCGTGTGGGGTGCACTTACAAAACTTTTCAAGGTTGCAAGCCCTCATCATTTAGTGGAACAGAAGGACCGGTTGGTTTAACCCGGTGGATCGAAAAGATTGAGTCTGTGTTTAAAATCAGTGGTTGTATTGAGAAGGACATGACCAAGTATGCATCGTGCACCCTACAAGATAGTGCACTCACGTGGTGGAAAAACTATGTGAAGGCCGTAGGAGGAGATGTAGCTTATGATACTCCTTGGGAAGAATTCAAAACAATGCTAATCAACGAATATTGTCCAAGAAACGAGGTTAGGAAGTTGGAAGCTGAATTACGAAGCCTGAAAGTTGTTGGTACTGAACTCACCAACTATAATCAGCGATTCATGGAATTAGCTTTGCTATGTCCCGAATTGGTACCAACCGAAGAACGGAAGATTGAACTGTACAAAGACGGTTTGCCTAAAAAGGTCAAGGCAAATGTTACAGCATCCAAACCCAAGACTATTCATGAAGCTATCACCATGGCGAACGAGTTGATGGACCAGATTATTCTGGATAAGAACACCGATGTCAAGACATCGGGAAATAAAAGAAAGTGGGAAGGTAATCATCAACAATCCAACAAGAAACAAGAAACCACGCAAGGTGCGGGTAGCGGTTCAAACTCAGGTTACAAAGGACGAAATCCTTTATGTAACAGATGCCACAAACATCACTCTGGTTATTGTAATGTGATGTGCAACAAATGTAATCGAAAAGGTCATCTTGCTGAAGATTGTAGGGTTCCCGCTACAAATACAAACGGTACCAAGACTCCTGCCACCAATGCAAATAGAACTGCCTTGGCCACTGTTACTTGTTATGGGTGTGGGAAACAGGGTAATTATAAGAGTCAATGCCCGAATCCAGAGAAGAATAACGGATCTGCACGTGGAAGAGCTTGTTACGGGTACGTTTACCATTAATAACTTATCCGCATCTATTATATTTGATACTGGTGCCGATAGAAGTTACGTGTGTAGAGACTTTCACGCTAAATTGAATTGTTCATCATTACCTCTAGATGCTAAGTACATGATTGAGTTAGCTAATGGTAAACTAATTAAAGCCGATAAAATTTGCCGTGATTGTAAAATAAATTTAGCCGGAGAAACATTTAAGATTGATTTGATACCCGTAGAATTAGGAAGTTTTGATGTAATAGTCGGCATGGACTGGATGTCCAAAATAGGAGCTGAAGTTGTGTGCGCCAAGAAGGCAATTCGCATTCCTCGTAAGGATAGAACGCCATTAATGATTTATGGAGAGAAGGGTAACTCAAAGCTAAAACTCATTAGTTGTTTGAAAGCTCAAAAGTGCTTGAAGAAAGGGTGCTATGCTATCCTAGCACATGTTAATAAAGTCGAAACGAAGGAAAAAGTGAAGAGCATCAACGACGTTCCTGTGGCAAGAGATTTTCCTGAAGTATTTCCGGAAGAGTTGCCGGGATTACCTCCATTTAGATCTGTAGAATTTCAAATAGATCTAGTACCAGGAGCTGCACCAGTGGCTCGTGCTCCATATAGACTTGCACCATCTGAGATGAAAGAGTTACAAAGCCAGTTACAAGAATTACTGGACCGTGGTTTCATTCGACCGAGCACTTCACTGTGGGGAGCTCCGATTTTATTCGTCAAGAAGAAAGACGGATCTTTCCGAATGTGTATAGATTATCGTGAATTAAATAAGTTAACTATCAAGAATCGGTATCCACTACAGAGAATTGATGACTTATTTGATCAATTGCAAGGATCATGTGTTTACTCGAAAATCGACCTAAGGTCGGGCTATCATCAACTACGCGTCAAAGAAGAAGATATTCCGAAAACTGCTTTTCGGACACGCTACGGTCATTATGAATTTTTGGTCATGCCGTTTGGATTAACGAATGCGCCAGCTGTATTCATGGACCTCATGAATCGAGTTTGTAGTCCGTATTTAGATAAGTTTGTTATCGTTTTCATTGACGATATTCTTATCTATTCCAAGAGTGAGCAAGAGCATGAGCAGCATTTAAGATTGGTATTAGAATTGTTAAGAAAAGAACAATTATACGCCAAATTTTCTAAGTGTGCGTTTTGGTTGAAAGAAGTGCAATTTCTTGGCCATGTTGTTAGTAGCAAAGGAATTCAGGTTGACCCAGCTAAAATTGAGGCCATTGAAAAATGGGAGACTCCTAAGACACCAACGCAGATACGCCAATTTTTGGGTTTAGCTGGTTATTATAGAAGGTTTATTCAAGATTTTTCCTGAATAGCTAAACCATTAACAGCGTTAACACAAAAAGGGAAGAAGTACGAATGGACTTCTGAGCAGGAGAGTGCATTTCAATTACTGAAGAAGAAGTTGACTACAGCACCTATTTTATCGTTACCTGAAGGGAACGATGATTTTGAGATATATTGTGACGCTTCACGACAAGGTTTTGGTTGCGTCCTTATGCAACGGAAGAAAGTTATAGCATACGCATCCCGATAATTGAAGATTCATGAGCGGAATTATACGACACATGATTTAGAACTGGGAGCAGTAGTGTTTGCATTGAAGATATGGAGACACTACTTATATGGGGTTAAATGCACTGTGTTTACCGATCATAAAAGCCTTCAACATATCTTCGATCAGAAACAGCTGAACATGAGGCAACGTAGGTGGGTCGAGCTGATAAACGACTATGATTGTGAGATTCGCTATCATCCTGGGAAAGCGAATGTAGTGGCCGACGCTCTAAGCAGAAAGGAACGGGAACCAATTCGAGTACGAGCAATGAACATAAAAATTCGCATGAATCTCAACTCACAAATCAAAGAGGCTCAACGAGAAGCTCTTACTAAAGAAAACATAGGAAATGAAATAATGAAGAAGTATGGGAAACAACTCGTTATACGGGAAGATGGAATTCGATATTTTGCAAACCGTATTTGGGTACCAAAGTTGGGTGGATTAAGGAAGTTGATATTGATTGAGGCACATAAGACAAGATACTCGATACATCCTGGAGTTGGAAAGATGTATCAAGATCTTAAGACGCATTATTGGTGGCCTAATTTGAAGACAGACGTTGCAACATATGTTGGGGAATGTTTAACTTGTTCCAAAGTCAAAGCAGAACACCAGAAGCTGTCAGGATTACTTCAACAACCAGAAATCTCAGAATGGAAATGGGACGGTATTACTATGGATTTCATCACAAAATTACCTAAGACTGCCTGGGGTTATGACACCATTTGGGTAATAGTTGATCGTCTCACCAAATATGCACATTTCTTACCTATAAAGGAAACGGATAGAATGGAGAAACTATTACGATTATACATAAAGGAAATTATTTCAAGGCATGGAATACCTATTTCCATTATATCCGATCGTGATAGTAGATTTACATCAAAGTTTTGGCAATCACTACAGGAGGCCCTGGGAACTCGTTTGGATATGAGCACCGCATATCATCCACAAACTGACGGGCAGAGTGAAAGAACAATTCAGACTCTTGAAGACATGCTCAGGGCATGTGTGATCGATTTTGGAAACGGATGGGATAAATATCTACCATTAGCAGAATTCTCGTATAATAACAGTTATCATGCGAGCATTAAAGCTGCACCATTTGAAGCACTGTATGGAAGGAAGTGTAGATCCCCTATCTGTTGGAATGAAGTAGGAGATCGACAATTAACTGGTCCCGAGATCATACACGAAACGACTGAGAAGATAGTACAAATCAAGGAGAGATTGAAAACAGCCCGTAGTCGCCAAAAGAGCTACGCCGATGTCCGAAGGAAACCATTAGAGTTTCAGATCGGTGACATGGTTATGTTAAAGGTGTCACCTTGGAAAGGTGTAATACGTTTTGGAAAAAGGGGTAAACTGAACCCAAGGTATGTAGGCCCGTTCAAGAACATCGAACGCATCGGACCGGTAGCTTATCGACTCGAGTTACCACAACAACTCACCGGGGTACATAATTCATTTCACGTCTCAAACCTCAAGAAATGTCTTGCAAAGGAAGATCTCACCATTCCTCTTGAAGAAATCTAAGTCGACGAGAAACTACAATTCATAGAAGAACCAGTCGAAATCATGGACCGTGAAGTTAAACAACTCAAGCAGAGCAACATACCAATCGTCAAGGTTCGTTGGAATGCTCGAAGAGGTCCCGAGCTTACTTGAGAACGAGAGGATCAGATGAAACAAAAGTACCCACATTTGTTTCCCGAGAACGCAAAATAGGTACAATTTTAAAATTTCGGGACGAAATTTATTTAACGGGTAGGTACTGTAACGACCCGGATTTTTCCGATCGTTTTATACTTATGAGATTAATATTTACATAAATTAAACCTTACCAACATGATAAGCAATCTAAATTGTTGAGACTTATGTTTTTGAAAAGAGTTTTACACAACGTTTGACCGTCCAAATTGACCGATGATATCACGAACTATATAACATACGATAATTATACGTTTGTGTATATATATGTATTTATATATATTTAACATGATCTAAGGATGTTTTAACATCTCATTGTGTACTAATAACAATGAGTTATAAGTATATTTTGAAACTACTAACTTAAGTTTTCAAAACGATAACTATACGTAACGTTCTTCGCCATAAATACTTAAAACTTATAATGCTTATACATGTATCGTATAGATATGTATTTAATCACTTTTAAAGGGCTTACATACATAAAACAATATAAGTATATTTACAAAAGATAGCTATTTTTGAATCCTCGTTCCGTTTTCTCAAGATTTCTATACGTACATCTAGGGTATATGTACCCGTATCATACCCAGCTTCTATATGTATTTATTATTGGTTTATACACATCAAATCAACATTCTAATCAACACCTAATCAGCCCTTGTTCATGCCATCAAGGAGAGGTAATTAGAATTGGAAGCTAGCATAGATTTTTATACAAAATAACAAAATTAGGAATCTTTTCTTTCTTTATAAACTAAAAACGTTTTTATGAATGAACACCATTTCTTCACCCCATTTTCTCATACTTACACTCCCATTTCTCTCTAAAAATACTCTTAACTTCATACTTGATCATCTCCAAGCATTTTCTCCATCATTTAGCTTCAAAAACAACCCTTAATCATCATAAGAAAAATCATACAAGAACACTTCAATAATCCTTCCAAAAATACAAGTTTACTTCTAACCTTTCAATCCCACTCCACCACTCTTTTGATTCCAAGATTTTTCTCATCTTTTCCAGTAGCTTTGTCCAAGTAACTTGAGGTAGTAACCTTATTCATAACCTTATTTGATTCATATTTATATAGCTATCTTATTTTGTGTTGTAAAATTTTAACAACAAGAACATAGTTTGAATGATTTCAAACTTGTTTGCAAACTAAATAGATCCTTCTAACTTAACTTTTAAAACACTTCAAGACCTGTAATATATCATATGGATATGCTAACTTAACAAGATACAACTTGATTTTACAAAGAACACCTTAAAACTGAATCTACATCGTTGGAGTGCAACCGGGACTGTTTTGGGTTGGATAATTAAAAACCATCTTAAACTTTGAATTGGAAGTTTATGTTCTGGAAAAATAATATTTTTTATTAATATGTTAACACATAAAAATTTCATGGTTTAACTCAAAGTGTAAGTATTTTTAAAAAAAATGATCATTAAATGTTGTTTTTATGATGGAAAATGATCACTTTCATAAGTTTCACCAATGTTTGACCTATAACCTGTGATTTCGAATACAACCTAAGGTATTTTCAGTTCATATTCTTAAAATTTGACTTGATCCAAGGAAGTGGCAAGTTGAACCAACAAAAACGGAGTTGTAATGAAGAAACTACGACTAAAACAAGATTGAGTATCCGAAGCTAGTTTAGCTACGAAAATATTTGGAGAAAAAGTAAATTAATCATATCTTTTCTAATTAATATGATATTTTATATATAATTACTTATGATTTGATTTTATATATTTCAGGACCACCCGTAAACAACACGAGAAGATTAATCATAAGACCTCATGATTGTACGCAACACGTCATTTGGCAACACGGTACTTTATGTACGCAACACATCATTTGACAACATGGTACCATGGGTCGAGATTAATTCTGATCAATACGAATACGATGGGGTCTTTATTTATTTTATTTAAGCAACTAATTGTGGACCACTAACATCGGACTGCTAACTACGGACTAAGAAAATATTGAAAGTATTAAAAGTATATATATATGTAACGATTACTTAAAAAGAAAATATGTTGATATATTATATATATGGTTAGGTTCGTGATATCTATCGGAGACCAAGTTGATTTAAATACCTTCAAGGAAAAGGTGAGTATATAGTCCCACTTTTAAACTCTAAATATTTCGGGATGAGAATACATGCATTTTATGATTTACGTTATGGACACAAGTGATTAAAATTATATATTCTACGTTGAGTTGTACCACTGGCATATCTCCCTGTAACTTGGTAACTACTATTTACATGCGGTATTGTAAACGCGAATCCTGTTGATAGATCTATCGGGCCTGACAACCCCAACCGGACTGGACGACCAGTATTCAACGGTTGCACAGTACTTCGTTTTGGTGACTACACTTGGTACGGTGTAGTAAGATTTCATAATAAAGGGAATATGCGACGTTGATTAAATGTTAAGTATGGTTATCAAGTGCTCAACAACTTAGAATATTTTTATTAGAACGTTTATATATGAAATCTTGTGGTCTATATTTATAACGCTGCCGGCATTAAACCTATATCTCACCAACTTTATGTTGACGTTTTAAGCATGTTTATTCTCAGGTGATAACTAAAAGCTTCCGCTGTAACATGTTGAATTTAAGCAAGATCTTGAGTATGCATATTTGTGTCAAAAATAAAACTGCATATCGGAGGATTTGTAATGTAAAATATGTTGGAAGTCGTATTGTTATTATCACATGTAAAGTTTGTAAGTCTAAGATTATCGCTAAACGATAATCATTATTAAGTTGTTTAAACCTTGTATTTGTAATAAAAGCTATGGTTTGTATTGTAAAAACGAATGCAGTTTTTGAAAAATGTCGCATATAGAGGTCAATACCTCGCGATGAAATCATATGTTATTGTATTCGTCCTTATGGTTAAGGTCGGGTTATGACACACATATACGCAGATTCGTGAAAGTATAGGGCATAAAAAAAATATAAGTCGAAAAAGTCGGGTCGTTACAAAGACAAATTAGATCTTAAGTGTGTAGTATAAGTTCTCCATTTTCTAGGTATAGTATAGATTTCCAAAGTTCAACTTTGTAGTCTTACTAAATGGGTTGTATATGATTTCTATCATGTATGCTTAATGAGATACATTTGTGATGATAGAACTTATTCTAGGCTCATACCTAAATTGCAAAAAGAAAATGATATTATTCTTGTATAAATTGCTAGAGTAGTAGTCATCAATAAAAATTGTTAATTAAACGCATAAGCGTTTGTTGAGTTGTTAAAATGTCTAAAACACAATTAGACATATTAGGACGGATGATTGTTAATCTTTGAGGTTAGAAAACTTTAATAATAATTAATTCCCTTAATTTCTAAACTAGGATTAGGTTTGCGTCAAACTAACACCTAGAACAAACAAGTAAAATGAAAAGTTTCACTAACCTTTTAGATAAGTGCTAAGGCATTAGACACACCTATGAAAATCAATGTTAGATTATCACTCAAAGGTGTAGGTGTGACTCTAAAGGTAGGTACGTCTCTAGGATACTCTTTAGAAAGCAAAACCTAACTAGTTCTAAATAGACGTTCGAGTAGCCTTAAGGAATAATTGAACATACATAAAAAGGCTATATCTTCGCACTTTGAAAGTTTTGATAGACTTAGGGCATTCTTACTTGGTCATGCATGAGAAATGGTAAAAAGTTTGCAATACATTATTTGCTAAGAAGTATTAGAATGAAATCTTAATTATGAAAA
The DNA here is from genome assembly GCF_046630445.1 of Rutidosis leptorrhynchoides. Classification (NCBI taxonomy): domain Eukaryota; kingdom Viridiplantae; phylum Streptophyta; class Magnoliopsida; order Asterales; family Asteraceae; genus Rutidosis; species Rutidosis leptorrhynchoides. The sequence goes on from NC_092333.1 coordinate 177,468,224, forward strand.
TGAATGTTCATAACTTGGTTATTGATCTAATTAACAATTTTCCCCGTGAAAAGTTCTTTGAACTCATGGATGATAAGTTTGAAATATACTTGATAGAGAAACTTGAATGCTTTATTGTATGCTTTACACCCTAGGCTTCCGCTCATTATACACTAGTTGTAAATTGCATAATCTTTATCTCTTATATGTGCCATATATGTGTTCATTGCTTGTATAAGTGTGTGTGCAACATCTGCATGCCATATTTGTATGCTTATGTGTTTGTATATGTGCAAATCTACTTGTGATACTCACATGCTCATATGATCTTCATGCTTGACAACTTGAGTTATCTCTTTTGACCTATGTTGCTTGAAACCACCTTGAAAGATGTTACCCTACAAACTTAAAGATCATTAACTTGCTAAATTGAATTTTATTTGTGAGGTCATTGTGCTTAATATTTGCTACATCTAACATGCTATATATTTTTCATCATGCTTATGTGCTTACTTGCTTATGATTTTTTAACATGTTGAAAAATTATGCTTGGATATTTTTGTGCTCATGATCTAATAGAACACTTCAAATTGTTAACTAAAATACGTGGACAATGTTAACCGATTAACATTATTCATAGTCAAATTAATAACATATGTTGACATGATGATAATTATCTTAGATCATAATTGTTGAGTGCCTGATAAGTAATTGGATATTAGCTTGTTTGCCATGAATTCTATGATTGCTTGTTATGTTATAACATTTAAGTGCACTATGGGGATATATTTGAAAAGATAACTAAATAAGTAGTGATTTAACATATATCGTATATTGATATGAATTGCGAGTTAAATGCCTACTCGATCTAATTATTTAGATTATGAATATGCTCATCAAAATTTCATGCTATGGAACATGTCTTTATTTGATTATCATGATTACTTGCTTGCTATGCATGATTGTTACTTGTAGTGTGAATTCTAATCGAGCTTATTATGCATGATTGCTTGTTTTGATGTGATATATGCTTACTATAATTATTCTTGAGTTCTATGTATGCATATATTTCTAACAATGCTTGTGAGACTTCAAACGCACTATTCTGCTCATCACCCATGCAAAGGAAAGTCCCAATATGTCACACTTTCGAGCCGTTAAAAGGATCTTTAGAAAAATCTAAAGGGCTCTATGCATCATGAATATCATGTGCCTTGGAGATTCGGATCATGGTGGATCGCTACTATTTAGAAGATTGGTGTATGTGCATTAGTTGGTTTATGCATAAGCTCTTGGCTCTCAAAGGAACAAACTCATGTAGCTCTCTCTCTACTACTAAAGTCAAGTATGTAGCGATTGGAAGATCATGTGCTCACGACTTATGGAAGAAACAAACTTTCCTCGATTAAGGTACCACTTCTTCCGAAACTCATATATGTATGGATTCTCTTGCTAAAATTGGACTAGTCAACCTAATAAGTGATTATTTGAACACCAATTTAGCCTTGATCATTGCAAGATAAGTGAAATATTAGCATGTTAGGTTATACATATGATCATCACTAAGAATATAAATAGATTTGCTCTTAGTTGATTAACCTGAAACTTAGTGTATGATTTTTCAATGAGAACATTTAGACTTATCATATCTGTTTTATTGATCACTATTACTTGACATGTTTCTACTAGTATGCTCATAATGTTTAATAGATGTGCCTCATGCATGTTTTAAGATTATATATAAATTAGATCTTTATGCATGATTACATATATTAGCTTCAGCATGCCAATCTTACTTGCATTCTTACAATATGTATTCAACATGCTATGCTTATGTTATGTGTAATATGCTTAACATTCTATGCTTATGATATGTGCCATATGTATGCCATGCTTGTGTCCTTACATGCTTGTTTGAAACTTCTATGATAGTATCTATAGTGTTGCATGATATGATTATGTGTGCTACTCTTACTTGTTTTCCATGCTATGTTATTCTTGTGTTTTAACATGCTTGTTTGAACCTACCTTGTTTCATATATGCTCTAGCATCTAAGCTTATAAATATGATTGTTATGCATGATTATTTACTTGATAATTGATCTCATGTATATTAGCTTTTGCATGCTACTCTTACTTATGTTTCCACATTGTGCCATGTGCAATATGTATACCATGCTATGCTATATGGTTCTACATGCTTGTTTAAACCTACTTGCTTCTATACATGCATAAAATTGGTAGAACTAGTAGAGTAATGTTGGTTCTTTATGATAGTGTTGCATAGAGTAATGTTGGTTCTTTATGATAGTGTTGCATGATATACTAAGTCTTTTGCTCACTACATGTTATATCACACATTCATGCTATATTATTTATTAACTCTGATATGTGGTGGTTTATACACACTTTTGATCTTACATGCTCTCTAACGATCACATATATTGGTCAAAGTGCTCGCTCCACTATCTTAGTTATGTACGACTCACAATGATTTTTATGCTTGCTATATATTATTTTATGTGTGCACTAACCCTTGATTGAAGGTTTATCTATCTCGTTGAGTTCATATGATTCCTTACTTATGTTTCAAGGGGGAGCAATACGGTTCAAGGGGGAGCATTACTCTAGGGCGCGTTTAGTTCCAGGGGGAGCTAACCTTTTTGCTTTGACAAAAGGGAGAGAAAGTGTATGGTAAGTGATATTAACACATGTGTTGTATTATACGCTTAAGCACACTTACATAGGTTTGTCATCATCAAAAAGGGGGAGAATGTTGGTTAGTGATCGAATATTAATATTCAAATGTTAACCACTTTGTTTTGATGATGACACAAAGTCTTGTTTGCTTAAACAACGTATAGAACAACACAAGTTCACATGCCTACACTACCTCTAGCAAAGACCAATTCACAATAATAAAATTGGCAAAAATAAAACACGGCTGATCCACGGTCGACCGTAGGCCTGACTGTGGATGCCCTGTACAAACATTTTTAAACGATTTTTGAAAATATGATCCACGATCGACCCCACGGCTGACCGTGGATCGACCACAGTTCTTCTTGTTACCAAATCCATTCACTTTGAGTTATACCACTTTGAGGCATTTATAATTTACAAAACCTTTCTAAATATACTTAGAATAGTTGCCTTCTTTGTTTTCAAAAGAGTTTTGAACCAAAAGATGTTAATCTTGATTAATCACACCTAATGACACCTAAATGACAATTTAACTTGAAATAAGATTAAACACACAAGTGTTATATCTTTTTATACTATTACATAATGTCATTTAAACATACTAATAATGGTCATTAAAGTCCCAATTAAAGAGGTGCTCTCCCATTAGATTTAAGTACCATTGTATGTATGTAAATGTAATTAGTTCAAGCTAGTCAAGGTTATAACAAGGATTATTAAATTCCAACTAGATTCAAACTAGTTCATTTGAGATGTAATAATGTTCCAAAGAGCAAGATACTTCCATCAAAGAAAAGACAAGTTAGTGAAGACATGGGTATGAGGTTTGGAATGTAGTGATATATCTTTGTGATTAGTGCAACTATTCAAAGTGTTCTCAAACTAGTTCATAACAAGGTTCCAATGGGCAAGATACTTCCATCAAAGATGAAGACAAAGGTTTAAAGATTAGTGTAATGAAGTTTGGATGCTAGTGGTTTGTCAAGCGACAAAAATCTGCATTTACCTTATTAGAAAATCAATGACAATGGTCAAGGACATTGGACTTTCCTCTTTAGCTAGCACATGTCAACCTCCATTCATATGTCCAAGATCAAAGGGGTAATGGAGTTAACTTCTAGGTGTATTAAGCATATTTTGAAGGCTCTATATTGGGTAAAGAAGCCAAATATTCAAAAAAAAAGGAGCTCCAACGGATATGTTGAAATGCTAACAGAAGTTGTACGGTCAGGCGCAAGGTCGATTGTGGTTTGACCGTAGTTTTGTCTGTCAAGTTTTTCTTGGAATATAAATACACCTCTTTGCCAAACTAGAAGACCACCTCTTTCCAACATTCTTTCAAAGTCATATCAACTGATCTCCCAAGCCTCAAGCACATATTTATAGAGAGATTGTAAGAGAGAAAGAGAGATTCTACTTACACTAAGTAGAATTGAAATGTAAACTTTGTACTTATCATTTGTATCTTTAAGTTTACTTTGTAAGACACTTCCTTAGGGGGTCAAGGAAGTTAGATAGTTCTTATGATAGGAAACACCATGCTTAATGATTTAACTTCCTTAAGGGGATCTAGAAAGTTGATCAATTCTATTAGGAATTAAGCTGGTGTGATCTATTGAATAACTATGAGTGATTGTAAGCTTAACTATAAGTTTACTTTTGAGCTATCTTCTTGAAGAGATCTAGAAGGTAGTTATGATTTCACTAGGCTAGAGCATTAGAATCTTGTGGTAACAGCATTTGGTGTTTGTGAATTCTTCAAAGGGACGTAAGGGTTCATAAGTAGCGGCTTATCGAGGAGCTTGTGTTGTATCCGGACACTCCACCAGGTTTAGGGTATCATAGTGAAGAAAAGTCTCAATTCTTAGAACTGGAGAATGGATTAAGGAGGATTAGTTAACATCCTCCCGAACCACTATAATTTTCGTGTTTGTGCACTTACATTCTTTATATACTTGCATTAACAAACACAAACGCTTCCGTACTTAAAACTTATCTTTTAATAGCTAAAGATTTTGAAAAATTTTTAAGAAACTATTAAGTAACTATTCACCCCCCTCTAGTTACTTACAACATTTAACTTTTAAAATTTTTATTAAATTAATTGTAATAGAACAAAATTCAATACCACATGAGTGGTGTATGGGGGAGATGAGATGTAGACATTCGTTTCTCTATTTGAGAATAAAAACAAGTCATTTCTCCACCCAGAGTAAAGCACTCTCAAAAGTAGAGAAATGAAATGTCCCGTTCTTATTGATTAAAAACGTTCCATATTAATTGATTTTGTCGCGAGGTTTTGACCTCTATATGAGACGTTTTTCAAAGCATGCATTCATTTTAAAACAAACCATAACCTTTATTTCATCAATAAAGGTTTAAAAGCATTACGTGGATTATCAAATAATGATAGTCTATAATATTCCGTTTACACACGACCATTACATAATGGTTTACAATAAAAATATGTTACATCGAAATAAGTTTCTTGAATGCAGTTTTTTTTACACAATATCCTACAAGCATGGACTCCAAAACTTGTCCTTATTTTAGTATGCAACAGCGGAAGCTTTTAATCATCACCTGAGAATAAACATGCTTTAAACGTCAACAAAAATGTTGGTGAGTTATAGGTTTAATCTCTATATTTATCAAATCATAATAATAGACCACAAGATTTTATTTTTCATAACAACCATCTCATATCAGGCATTTCGTAAACTGTATAGAGATAAAAATCATTCATATGGTGAACACCTGGTAACCGACATTAACAAGATGCATATAAGAATATCCCCTATCATTCCGGGACATCCATCGGACATGATAAAACAACATCGAAGTACTAAAGCATCCGCTACAACGGATGGGGTTCGTTAGGCCCAATAGATCTATCTTTAGGATTCGCGTCAATTAGTAGATCGGTTTACTAATTCTTAGGTTACCAAGCAAAAAGGGGCATATTCGGCTTCGATCATTCACCCATATAATGTAGTTTCAATTACTTGTGTCTATTTCGTAAAACATTTATAAAACTGCATGTATTCTCATCCCAAAAATATTAGATTTTAAAAGTGGGACTATAACTCACTTTCTCCGATTATCAATTCGTCGGGAATTAGACTTGACCACGGGTTGATTCACGAACCTATAACAATATATACATTTATATCAAAATATGATCGAAATATATTCATAATATTTTCTTTATTACGTGTTGATGATTTTAGTTGTCCAGTTAGCAGTCCAACGTTAGAAGTCCACACTTAATCGTACATGAATAATTTAATATATATCTTGAATCAATCCACGACCCAGTATATACATATCTCAGTATTGATCACAACTCAAACTATATATATATTTTGGAATCAACCTCAACCCTGTATAGCTAACTCCAACATTTGCATATAGAGTGCCTATGGTTGTTCCACAATATATATATAGATGGGTCGACATGATAGGTCAAAACATTGTATACGTGTCTATGGTATCTCAAAATTACATAATATACAATATAAGTTGATTAAGTTATGGCTGGAATAGATTTGTTATGAAGTTTCACGTCACTAAAATAAGTAATTTTTACCAGTCTTGTTTTACCCATAACTTCTTCGTTTTAAATCCGTTTTGAGTGATTTAAGCGGCTATGGTTTCATATTGAACTTAAATTTATGAAACTAAACAGAAAAAATATAAGTTTATAGTCGGAAATATAAGTTACAAGTCGTTTTTGAAAGAGGTAGGCATTTCCGTCGAAAGAACGACATCTTGATGACCATTTTGAAAAACATACTTCCACTTTGAGTTTAACCATGATTTTTGGATATAGTTTCATGTTCATAAGAAAAATCATTTTTCCAAAATTATAGCTTTTATCAAAGTTTTTCATAGCTTTTAATTATCCAACCCAAAACAGCCCCCGGTTTTACTACAACGGCGTATGTCCGATTTTTGTTTATCGTGTTTCCAGGTTTTAAATCATTAAGTTAGCATATCATATAGATATAGAACATGTGTTTAATTGATTTTAAAAGTTAAGTTAGAAGGATTAACTTTTGTTTGCGAACAAGTTTAGAATTAACTAAATTACGTTCTAGTGATTACAAGTTTAAACCTTCGAATAAGATAGCATTATATGTAAGAATCGAATGATGTTATGAACATCATTACTACCTCAAGTTTTCTGGATAAACCTACTGAAAAATAGAAAAATGGATCTAGCTTCAAAGGATCCTTGGATGGCTTGAAAGTTCTTGAAGCAGAATCATGACACAAAAACAAGTTCAAGTAAGATCATCACTTGAAATAAGATTGTTATAGTTATAGAAATTGAACCAAAATTTGAATATGAGTATTACCTTGATTTAGAAAGATAACCTACTGTAAATAACAAAGGTTTATTGATCTTGGATGATTACTTGGATTGGATTAGAAAGCTTGGAAGTAAACTTGCAAACTTGAAAGTATTCTTGATTTTATGAAATTAGAACTTATGGAATTTATGAAGAACACTTAGAACTTGAAGATAGAACTTGAGAGAGATTAATTAGATGAAGAAAATTGAAGAATGAAAGTGTTTGTAGGTGTTTTTGGTCGTTGATATATGGATTAGATATAAAGGATGTGTAATTTTGTTTACTTGTAAATAAGTTATGAATGATTACTAATATTTTTGTAATTTTATGAGATCATTCATGCTAGTTGCCAACTGATGGTTCCCTCATGTGTTAGGTGACTCACAAGGGCTGCTAAGAGCTGATCATTGGAGTGTATATACCAATAGTACATATATCTAGAAGCTGTGTATTCTACGAGTACGAATACGGGTGCATACGAGTAGAATTATTGATGAAAATGAATGAGAATGCAATTGTAAGTATTTTTGTTAAATGGAAGTACTTTGATATGTGTCTTGAAGTCTTTCAAAAGTGTTCAAATAAATTTAAATACATTACATGTATATACATTTTAATGAAGTCGTTTAGCCATCGATAATCGTTACATGTAAGTGTTGTTTTGAAACCTTTAAGTTAACGATCTCATTTAATGTTGTTAATCCATTATTTATTATATCTAATGAGATGTTAAATTATTATATTATCATGTTAACATGATATATAAATATATCTTAATATGATATATATACATTAAAATGTCGTTACAACGATAATCGTTACGTATATGTCTCGTTTCGAAATCCTTAAGTTAGTAGTCTTGTTTTTACTTATGTAGTTCATTGTTAACACACTTAATGATATATTTAATTATCATTTTATCATGTTAAATATAATGTAGCAATACCTTAATATGATTCATATATATTTAGTAAGGCGTTGTTATAACGATAATCGTTATATATATCATTTCGAGTTTCTTACGTCAATAGTCTCATTTTTATGTATATAATTCATTGTTACTATATTTAATGAGATACTTGATTATCATTATATCATTTTAAACATATATATTTATCCATATATGTATCATCATGTCATATACAACTTATAGCGTTCGTGAATCATCGGTCAAACTGGGTGGTCAAACATTTACATAATTTTCGTTTCAATTAACCAAGTCTTAACAAGTTTGATTGCTTAACATATTGTAAACATTTAATCATGCAAATATAGTTTTCATTTAATATATAATCATGGAAAAGTTCAGAAAAGTTCGGGTCACTACAAGAAAGTCACCCCTCTCTCTATTCGACGAATAAAGAAATTGCTTCCAAGTTAACCTCCGGTTAATAAGTAGGAAATTTTTTAAAAAAAGGTAAACTAAAATTAAAAATAAAATTGAGACGCCATGAAAATGGTAGAATCAAATTTCCATGGGTTTAAATCATGTCTGGAATTCAATTTATGTTCTAAATGACAGTCAAGACGCCTATAAATCAACGCTTGCTTTTGACTCAAAAATAGTGTGAAAGCCCGGAAATTTCCGAACAAATTTAAACTTAATCTTTATATCTTTTCGACACGATAAGCAAAGTATGTAATGTTGAAATCTCAAAAACTTTGAACTTATAAATAACGATTTTGAATACGATTAATAGATATAGTAACACTTAATTGTTACTAAACAAGTAATACAAACTTATGAGGATTTAAAATAAACATAAGTTCTAGTAATAGATTATGTGATCTGAATATAAGTGGTTTTAGAAGAATAAACTTTATGATAGTTATTTGATTTAGTTTCAAACGTACAAAAACGTTTTTAGTTTTAAAGAATTCTATTATTAAAACGTTTCGTAATATAATTTGAATATGTATAAAACCTAATTAATGTTTTATGCTATATATATTAAATCACATTCATATATATATATATATATATATATATATATATATATATGTTCTAAATATATAAAACGTGCTAAGATATATTTCGAAAGATTAGTATATTTTACAACATGTCAAGAATTAGATTATTAAAGTAGTATCATTATATTTTATGGATATAAATTCTAGAAATTATATAAAAGAATTTGAGTGTCACGTCTTCTTTAAAAAGAATATAACTCTATAAATATCTGGAACCACTTTTAACAAATTGTTACCGAACCATTTTAATAAGGATTAAAGGTTTTAACGTTATCTTAAAATTTAGAATATTTCTAGAAACCTTTTGACAAATTGAAAATAATAACGGTCCGTGATTTAATTAAATATATAACTTACAACGTGTAATTAAAAATGTGTTTATATATATTTCGAAATATTTAACGATATTAATATTCGATTAGTGACTCGATTGATATTTAAATGAGTTAATTAGGATATTTGAGAAGTCAGCGCTAGTACATAAACGATTCATCATCAATTATGTTATATTATGAAAACGATTTTAAATTATATATAACTCGAAAATATAATTTGTAACACCCTCGAAGCGGGCCTAACTGTTAGATTACTATTTTGCCCTCAGGTTGTGTGGTGTTATTATATGCTTTTATTTTAATTTTATATTTATTATTATTTAATGTTGTGGACAGGACCAGTTTGTGACAAGGGTTACAAAACATGTTTGTTTATTTAATTTGGACTTCGTTTGGGTAACCAAATGACATACGAAAGAATTCAGATAACTGATAAATACCCATGTGATATGGGGTATGGGTTTATAACCCATTTATATGTATGTTTCTGGAGGTTTCTTCTCATTTCCCTAAATAAGAAAACAAGTACTCCGTACCTAATCTTCCTCATCTCTAAACCCTAAGATCAAAGTTGGTTAATTTGTTGGAATTCAAGTTAGAAATCAGTCCCTTGTATACTAGTGATCATCATAAGGTAAGTATTACTCAGATTCTTTTCATGATTCTTGCTTGAAATTGGGTTTTGAGGTTAAATGGGTTTTATGCACTTTGATGCTTGAATCCTAATCATAAGTGTTTATTATGTTCAATTGATGTTAGAAATATGTTTTACATAGTTTATATGATGTTTTGGAAGTGGTTTTGGTGTTAGATCTTGCATAAATCGAGTTTTTGGGCCAAAATGGCAAAAATCAGCGAGCTGAAATGTTCTAACAGCTCCCACATTTCTGAAAGGTCACCCGTACAAGTGACCACGTGTTTGAGGCTCAACCACTCGGTTGAGGACTCATTCGCACGAGTGAGGTCTCGTTCGCGCGAGTGAGCACTAGTCAGTTTTTGGTAAACTTGAAAAGGCTGTAACTTTCAAACTGTAACTCCGTTTTCGATGAATAAACTATCGTTGGACTCATATTGAATTTTACTATCTAATGATAAGGTTTTAAGAAACTAGATCAAATTTATTTTGGCCATAAGAAGGGATTTTATTGTGTATGTCTTGTTCTGTACTCGTTTGGTGTCGTTATTGACTGAGTTTATGATGTAGGCTTATCATATAGTGAATATATGATGATATATGTTAACTTACTGTATGAATTGATGTTTATGTTGTACATTTAGAGTTAAAACCCGTTTAAACATCTGTTGTTACTGTTCTTCATCACTCGCACGAGTGAGCCTTCACTCGTACGGTTGGGGGGTCAACCGTGTTATGAACCGTGCGAGTTAGTGGTTATGGAGAACTATTGTTTTGGTTAAGGTAATACGTACGGTTGAAATGTGACTCGTACGAGTCACTTGTCACTCTTGTGGTGAACCGTACGGATCATTGGATTCATTGATGGGCGTTCAGTCATATACCAAACGTACGAGTAAGTTGTCAACCGCACGGCTGAGTGTTCTCAAACATGCAAGTGAGACTGTTACTCGTACGGTTAACAAATTTATCGTTAAGTGCTTAAGTGTTAGTTTATATATACTGTGATTGTGATATAGTTAGTATTGGAATACGATTACTAACTTATTCAGTATTTGTTCTCAGGTGATATGGACAAGGAGAAGACTCGGTGACATTAGACTATCGAGTGCTGCCGGTATCGGTGAATGGGACTAACTGAAGTATATAGTATATAGTGGCATGTTATATTATGATTGCCATGTTTGTTTGATATACTTACTGATACTATTAGTTAGTCTGTGGTGATGACTACATGTTAGTTGATGCTTGTCTGCTGGAGCCCAGTGCATCCCTATTGTGTGGTAGCCTTGGTAGGAGAGATCAACCTGCGGGTTGGGTTCCTCTGTGGTAGCCTAGACAATTGTGGTGTATATATTTGTGAATGACGCGTCCGTCGTGTGTGGATTATGTATATACAACACGGTGGTGGAGGAACTTCTGGTAAGTCCCAGTCCGATCAGCTGGTGGTTAATGGTTTGGTCGAGCTACCAGAGTCTCTATAGACAGCACTTGGGTGATGTTTGTGTGTTAGCCTTTTGTGACATGATTAGTATAACACTTCTGTATGCTATGCCTGTAGTTAGTTGCACTCACTTAGCTTCGTGCTAATCCCCCACATCTTCCCTGCAGGTTATGGATTTGTTATATGCTAGTTATCAGGGTGAAGATGGGATGCTGGAAGATATGTTTGACAAAGCCGAAAACTCTGATGTCGTGTCCTTTATATTAAAAGTTATTGTAATATTTAATATAACACCCAGACTTTTAAATATTAACGTGTATATTATAATCAAGTGGATTTTATATATAATATATATATATATAATAACCAGGTCTTCCACTGTATTAAAAAAAATCAGGGGTGTTATAAGTTGGTATCAGAGCGTAGGTTTGGCAGCATGTGAACAGAAGTGACATGTTCCCAAACCGCGTGTCGAGTCAAACATATCTTGGGGGTGGGTTAAGTGAGTAAAGTAGGTATTGACGAGTTAGTTGTCGGAAACTAACAGATTATCTACTAAGCTTTTATGTGTGAGATGTTGTGTTAAGACAGGTACGAGCATCGATTCCACCCTGCTGGTGCCCCGTTGACCCTCAGTACTGACAGAACTTAGGTGGATGCATTTGATGCCGATTTGGATGAAGGACTTGACGAGTATTAGTTGACATGTCTTCAATGATGAGGATTTAGTTGCAGAATTGATGAGGGTTAAGGGTGCGGGTGCGATCGAGGTGTTGATAGATACAGAAGATGTCTTCTTATTCATAAAGGTACATTCTTGTTACCTTGCTGTAATTGTTATTATTGTACTTGTAGATTGTGTTTCTGTCTTTGTCGAATTTGGTGTTTGTTGTAATGATAATCTGAGACGATTAATGTTTCAAGTTGCGATTGATTAATTGTACTTGTGAGATAGAAGTAGATGACAGTTGATGGACACAGTTATGACGATTGTGTCTGGAGCTACCCTGCCACTGTCGGGATTTTATTCCCTTAGATTGACTGCCATATTCTATGAGACCTTATAGATATTACCTTTGATATGGTGTCATGTTATTGTGAATTGTTTGTTATATGGCCAGTTGTACTATATATGAGATTACTGTTGGCCTAGACTTGAAGAATTGAAGTGAATGATTTGTTGTATTAACAAAAGACGAATAGGAAGTCATTTCTTTACCGTTGACTGATGGGACACATGTAGTGACCCATAGATACTGATTAGGGTAGTGACCCCTTGATGATTAGTGAAAGTCTCGAACCCTATTGTGTAATTATGTGAAGTGTAGTCTTCATGCTTGGCGACCGTCACTGAACCAGTAGATGACAGACCCTATGATATTGTAGTATGACGGGACTTGTTGTGTTGGACTTAGGTGAAATGAAATTCCTTTCCATGGGTCGATGGGACAAACGTAGTGGTCCGTGAGGATTGAAATAAAGTAGTAGTTTCCTTGCCTTCTATTAAGAAGACCTGAACCCTAGTTGTTGCTGTCGTATGTAGGTGGTTTGTGTGTCACGTATGATGTTGACTTTTGGTTTAGATTTGTGACTCATTAGATGTCAGTATAGGAGACGTTCGTTTAGTGACTTTCTTGGAAGTAGAGAAATCCTTAATGGGAATAGAAGTTCAATTCAAGCTGAATTATGATGAATCTTGACTAGATCGGGAGACGTGATTAGAACATTGGTCATGTTACTGTTAAGATAAAATCATTGATCTGGTAGTTCAATAGTGACCGTTGTGAATATTTTGTCTTTTGAAGATTTGAATGTAAGGTCGAGGACGGACAATAATAGCATTTGCAAATAAGACGAAGTAAGTAGGTATAGTCTATTGGATGTTGGATCAGAGTTACTAATGTGGTTACTAAAGAGGACTTAGTAGAATTAAGATCGAACTAGAACCGAGTTAGGTGTTTTCTTTCAAGACTTTTGCGGATTTGATAGTCTTAGATTGTAAAATCTATTAGTTTGGGATATAGTGGAGATTTATAACTACCAGTGACTTGAGAAGATAGACTGTGTTGTATTGATGAACTCGATTAAGATCTCGTTCCGAAATACTCGAAATAAAAGTGTGATTTAGAATGATGTATTACGTCTGGCCAACGGAAATACATTGTAGTAAATCATACAGTAGTTTTGAGAGTCGGAAGAGATGTAACGAGTGTTAGATCGGGTGTTGTTTGACGATGAATGTGATTTTCGATGAACTGATGACCGGGAGTAGACTTTTTCGACATAGTAATATTAGTTGAGCAATATTTGGACCTAGGCTATTGATGATCGAATAAGCCATAGTTTTGAATTCTGATGAAGTTCGAAGCAAAATAAAGTCGATGCAGAGATAGTTTTAGTGGTGTCAAACGCGTGTATTGATATCATTTGACGGACTTAATTATTAGATGGATGTTTATTGCTTGTGGTAGTGGATATCGTTGACTAGAAATCCATGTTCGAATGATTAATGTTGGTTTAATATTGCATTTGTAAGTGCTTATTTTAATGATGATATGAATAAAGTCATGCTTTAAGTGATGAATTTTGGGTAAGTATCAACCTAGATAAGTGAGTTATGACGAAACCCTTAACTATCGAATTTGAACTAGGTATTTAATTGCGTGTTCTGGTAGCACTTTAACCAAGTGAAGATCTTTCTGATGTGACTATAGCAGTGTTAGGCATGTGTATTGATGTTACTTGGGGAAATTAATACTTGGATAATTAATTTCAGAATGTGTGGACGATTATTCTTTATTCAAGATTTGTGATGTAATGATTGAATTGATTTGAAATTGGGTTAGTAATTATTTCTACTATGATTGAGTCGACCAGAATCACGATTTAGTCGTTGAATAATTGGGTGAATATTGAACCAGATAAGCGAATTTCAACAAAATTCTTGAATATCGAGATTGAAACAAGTATTAAATTACGGTGTTTGGGTAATTTAGTGTAATCCGAGTTGATTTAGCTATGTTGTAATAATGAAATTAGATAAGTTTGTGTATTCTAAGGTAAATGATAAGCCCATTATTCAGTGTCTTAGAGTAAGTTGATTTAGGAAATTCAATGAAGGTGACTCGGGGATAACCTCAAAATTATGATTGACAGATATCATGTAGTGGGTCATTAGTAGTGACTCAAGAATTAGTGTGTAAAACTTAGACATGAGATGGAATTTTCGTGGTATTTTGTAAGATTAATAATAGATCAAGTTGGAATTCAGACGAAAGTGGACTTGTTCAGTTATTAGATAGCGACAGGTTGTCAGCATTGAATTTCTTTAGCTCATGGTAAAGACTGTTTTCTAGAATATAACTCTATAAATATCTGAAACCACTTTTGACAAATGTTACCGAACCATTTTAATAAGGATTAAAGGTTTTAACATTATCTTAAAATTTAGAATATTTCTAGAAACCTTTAGACAAATTGAAAATAATAACGGTCCGTAATTTAATTAAATATATAACTTACAACGTGTAATTAAAAACGTGTTTATATATAGTTCGAAATATTTAACGATATTAATATTCAATTAGTGACTCGATTGATATTTAAATGAGTTAATTAGGATATTTGAGAAGTCAGAGTAAACGCTAGTACATAAACGATTCATCTTCAATTATGTTATATTATGAAAATGATTTTAAATTATAAATAACTCGGAAATATAATTTGTAACACCCTCGAAGCGGGCCTAGCTGTTAGATTACTATTTTGCTCTCAGGTTGTGTGGTGTTATTATATGCTTTTATTTTAATTTTATATTTATTATTATTTAATGTTGTGGATAGGACCAGTTTGTGACAAGGGTCACATAACATGTTTGTTTATTTAATTTGGACTTCGTTTGGGTCACCAAATGACATACGAAAGAATTCAGATAACTGATAAATACCCGTGTGATATGGGGTATGAGTTTATAACCCATTTATATGTATGTTTCTGGAGGTTTCTTCTCATTTCCCTAAATAAGAAAACAAGTACTCCGTACCTAATCTTCCTCATCTCTAAACCCTAAGATCAAAGTTGGTTAATTTGTTGGAATTCAAGTTAGAAATGAGTCCCTTATATACTAGTGATCATCATAAGGTAAGTATTACTCAGATTCTTGTCATGATTCTTGCTTGAAATTGGGTTTTGAGGTTAAATGGGTTTTATGCACTTTGATGCTTGAATCCTAATTATAAGTGTTTATTATGTTCAATTGATATTAGAAATATGTTTTATATAGTTTATATGATGTTTTGGAAGTGGTTTTGGTGTTAGATCTTGCATAAATCGAGTTTTTGGGCCAAAATGGCAAAAATCAGCTAGCTGGAATGTTCTAACAGCTCCCACACTTCTGAAAGGTCACCCGTACGAGTGACCACGCATTTGAGGCTCAACCACGCGGTTGAGGACTCACTCGCACGAGTGAGGTCTCGTCCGCGCGAGTGAGCACTGGTCAGTTTTTGGTAAACTTGAAAAGGCTGTAACTTTCAAACCGTAACTCTGTTTTCAATGAATAAACTATCGTTGGACTCGTATTGAAGTTTACTATCCAATTATAATTTTTTATGAAACTATATAAAACTTTATTTTGGCCAGAAGAAGGGATTTTATTGTGTATGTCTTGTTCTGTACTCGTTTGGTGTCGTTATTGACTGAGTTTATGATGTAGGCTTATCATATAGTGAATATATGATGATATATGTTAACTTACTGTATGAATTGATGTTTATGTTGTACATTTAGAGTTAAAACCCGTTTAAACATCTGTTGTTACTGTTCTTCATCACTCGCACGAGTGAGCCTTCACTCGTACGGTTGGGGGGTCAACCGTGTTATGAACCGTGCGAGTTAGTGGTTATGGAGAACTATTGTTTTGGTTAAGGTAATACGTACGGTTGAAATGTGACTCGTACGAGTCACTTGTCACTCTTGTGGTGAACCGTACGGATCATTGGATTCATTGATGGGCGTTCAGTCATATACCAAACGTACGAGTAAGTTGTCAACCGCACGGCTGAGTGTTCTCAAACATGCAAGTGAGACTGTTACTCGTACGGTTAACAAATTTATCGTTAAGTGCTTAAGTGTTAGTTTATATATACTGTGATTGTGATATAGTTAGTATTGGAATACGATTACTAACTTATTCAGTATTTGTTCTCAGGTGATATGGACAAGGAGAAGACTCGGTGACATTAGACTATCGAGTGCTGCCGGTATCGGTGAATGGGACTAACTGAAGTATATAGTATATAGTGGCATGTTATATTTTGATTGCCATGTTTGTTTGATATACTTACTGATACTATTAGTTAGTCTGTGGTGATGACTACATGTTAGTTGATGCTTGTCTGCTGGAGCCCAGTGCATCCCTATTGTGTGGTAGCCTTGGTAGGAGAGATCAACCTGCGGGTTGGGTTCCTCTGTGGTAGCCTAGACAATTGTGGTGTATATATTTGTGAATGACGCGTCCGTCGTGTGTGGATTATGTATATACAACACGGTGGTGGAGGAACTTCTGGTAAGTCCCAGTCCGATCAGCTGGTGGTTAATGGTTTGGTCGAGCTACCAGAGTCTCTATAGACAGCACTTGGGTGATGTTTGTGTGTTAGCCTTTTGTGACATGATTAGTATAACACTTCTGTATGCTATGCCTGTAGTTAGTTGCACTCACTTAGCTTCGTGCTAATCCCCCACATCTTCCCTGCAGGTTATGGATTTGTTATATGCTAGTTATCAGGGTGAAGATGGGATGCTGGAAGATATGTTTGACAAAGCCGAAAACTCTGATGTCGTGTCCTTTATATTAAAAGTTATTGTAATATTTAATATAACACCCAGACTTTTAAATATTAACGTGTATATTATAATCAAGTGGATTTTATATATAATATATATATATATAATAACCAGGTCTTCCACTGTATTAAAAAAATCAGGGGTGTTATAAGTTGGTATCAGAGCGTAGGTTTGGCAGCATGTGAACAGAAGTGACATGTTCCCAAACCGCGTGTCGAGTCAAACATATCTTGGGGGTGGGTTAAGTGAGTAAAGTAGGTATTGACGAGTTAGTTGTCAGAAACTAACAGATTATCTACTAAGCTTTTATGTGTGAGATGTTGTGTTAAGACAGGTACGAGCATCGATTCCACCCTGCTGGTGCCCCGTTGACCCTCAGTACTGACAGAACTTAGGTGGATGCATTTGATGCCGATTTGGATGAAGGACTTGACGAGTATTAGTTGACATGTCTTCAATGATGAGGATTTAGTTGCAGAATTGATGAGGGTTAAGGGTGCGGGTGCGATCGAGGTGTTGATAGATACAGAAGATGTCTTCTTATTCATAAAGGTACATTCTTGTTACCTTGCTGTAATTGTTATTATTGTACTTGTAGATTGTGTTTCTGTCTTTGTCGAATTTGGTGTTTGTTGTAATGATAATCTGAGACGATTAATGTTTCAAGTTGCGATTGATTAATTGTACTTGTGAGATAGAAGTAGATGACAGTTGATGGACACAGTTATGACGATTGTGTCTGGAGCTACCCTGCCACTGTCGGGATTTTATTCCCTTAGATTGACTGCCATATTCTATGAGACCTTATAGATATTACCTTTGATATGGTGTCATGTTATTGTGAATTGTTTGTTATATGGCCAGTTGTACTATATGTGAGATTACTGTTGGCCTAGACTTGAAGAATTGAAGTGAATGATTTGTTGTATTAACAAAAGACGAATAGGAAGTCATTTCTTTACCGTTGACTGATGGGACACATGTAGTGACCCATAGATACTGATTAGGGTAGTGACCCCTTGATGATTAGTGAAAGTCTCGAACCCTATTGTGTAATTATGTGAAGTGTAGTCTTCATGCTTGGCGACCGTCACTGAACCAGTAGATGACAGACCCTATGATATTGTAGTATGACGGGACTTGTTGTGTTGGACTTAGGTGAAATGAAATTCCTTTCCATGGGTCGATGGGACAAACGTAGTGGTCCGTGAGGATTGAAATAAAGTAGTAGTTTCCTTGCCTTCTATTAAGAAGACCTGAACCCTAGTTGTTGCTGTCGTATGTAGGTGGTTTGTGTGTCACGTATGATGTTGACTTTTGGTTTAGATTTGTGACTCATTAGATGTCAGTATAGGAGACGTTCGTTTAGTGACTTTCTTGGAAGTAGAGAAATCCTTAATGGGAATAGAAGTTCAATTCAAGCTGAATTATGATGAATCTTGACTAGATCGGGAGACGTGATTAGAACATTGGTCATGTTACTGTTAAGATAAAATCATTGATCTGGTAGTTCAATAGTGACCGTTGTGAATATTTTGTCTTTTGAAGATTTGAATGTAAGGTCGAGGACGGACAATAATAGCATTTGCAAATAAGACGAAGTAAGTAGGTATAGTCTATTGGATGTTGGATCAGAGTTACTAATGTGGTTACTAAAGAGGACTTAGTAGAATTAAGATCGAACTAGAACCGAGTTAGGTGTTTTCTTTCAAGACTTTTGCGGATTTGATAGTCTTAGATTGTAAAATCTATTAGTTTGGGATATAGTGGAGATTTATAACTACCAGTGACTTGAGAAGATAGACTGTGTTGTATTGATGAACTCGATTAAGATCTCGTTCCGAAATACTCGAAATAAAAGTGTGATTTAGAATGATGTATTACGTCTGGCCAACGGAAATACATTGTAGTAAATCATACAGTAGTTTTGAGAGTCGGAAGAGATGTAACGAGTGTTAGATCGGGTGTTGTTTGACGATGAATGTGATTTTCGATGAACTGATGACCGGGAGTAGACTTTTTCGACATAGTAATATTAGTTGAGCAATATTTGGACCTAGGCTATTGATGATCGAATAAGCCATAGTTTTGAATTCTGATGAAGTTCGAAGCAAAATAAAGTCGATGCAGAGATAGTTTTAGTGGTGTCAAACGCGTGTATTGATATCATTTGACGGACTTAATTATTAGATGGATGTTTATTGCTTGTGGTAGTGGATATCGTTGACTAGAAATCCATGTTCGAATGATTAATGTTGGTTTAATATTGCATTTGTAAGTGCTTATTTTAATGATGATATGAATAAAGTCATGCTTTAAGTGATGAATTTTGGGTAAGTATCAACCTAGATAAGTGAGTTATGACGAAACCCTTAACTATCGAATTTGAACTAGGTATTTAATTGCGTGTTCTGGTAGCACTTTAACCAAGTGAAGATCTTTCTGATGTGACTATAGCAGTGTTGGGCATGTGTATTGATGTTACTTGGGGAAATTAATACTTGGATAATTAATTTCAGAATGTGTGGACGATTATTCTTTATTCAAGATTTGTGATGTAATGATTGAATTGATTTGAAATTGGGTTAGTAATTATTTCTACTATGATTGAGTCGACCAGAATCACGATTTAGTCGTTGAATAATTGGGTGAATATTGAACCAGATAAGCGAATTTCAACAAAATTCTTGAATATCGAGATTGAAACAAGTATTAAATTACGGTGTTTGGGTAATTTAGTGTAATCCGAGTTGATTTAGCTATGTTGTAATAATGAAATTAGATAAGTTTGTGTATTCTAAGGTAAATGATAAGCCCATTATTCAGTGTCTTAGAGTAAGTTGATTTAGGAAATTCAATGAAGGTGACTCGGGGATAACCTCAAAATTATGATTGACAGATATCATGTAGTGGGTCATTAGTAGTGACTCAAGAATTAGTGTGTAAAACTTAGACATGAGATGGAATTTTCGTGGTATTTTGTAAGATTAATAATAGATCAAGTTGGAATTCAGACGAAAGTGGACTTGTTCAGTTATTAGATAGCGACAGGTTGTCAGCATTGAATTTCTTTAGCTCATGGTAAAGACTGTTTTCTAGAATATAACTCTATAAATATCTGAAACCACTTTTGACAAATGTTACCGAACCATTTTAATAAGGATTAAAGGTTTTAACATTATCTTAAAATTTAGAATATTTCTAGAAACCTTTAGACAAATTGAAAATAATAACGGTCCGTAATTTAATTAAATATATAACTTACAACGTGTAATTAAAAACGTGTTTATATATAGTTCGAAATATTTAACGATATTAATATTCAATTAGTGACTCGATTGATATTTAAATGAGTTAATTAGGATATTTGAGAAGTCAGAGTAAACGCTAGTACATAAACGATTCATCTTCAATTATGTTATATTATGAAAATGATTTTAAATTATAAATAACTCGGAAATATAATTTGTAACACCCTCGAAGCGGGCCTAGCTGTTAGATTACTATTTTGCTCTCAGGTTGTGTGGTGTTATTATATGCTTTTATTTTAATTTTATATTTATTATTATTTAATGTTGTGGATAGGACCAGTTTGTGACAAAGGTCACATAACATGTTTGTTTATTTAATTTGGACTTCGTTTGGGTCACCAAATGACATACGAAAGAATTCAGATAACTGATAAATACCCGTGTGATATGGGGTATGAGTTTATAACCCATTTATATGTATGTTTCTGGAGGTTTCTTCTCATTTCCCTAAATAAGAAAACAAGTACTCCGTACCTAATCTTCCTCATCTCTAAACCCTAAGATCAAAGTTGGTTAATTTGTTGGAATTCAAGTTAGAAATGAGTCCCTTATATACTAGTGATCATCATAAGGTAAGTATTACTCAGATTCTTGTCATGATTCTTGCTTGAAATTGGGTTTTGAGGTTAAATGGGTTTTATGCACTTTGATGCTTGAATCCTAATTATAAGTGTTTATTATGTTCAATTGATATTAGAAATATGTTTTATATAGTTTATATGATGTTTTGGAAGTGGTTTTGGTGTTAGATCTTGCATAAATCGAGTTTTTGGGCCAAAATGGCAAAAATCAGCTAGCTGGAATGTTCTAACAGCTCCCACACTTCTGAAAGGTCACCCGTACGAGTGACCACGCATTTGAGGCTCAACCACGCGGTTGAGGACTCACTCGCACGAGTGAGGTCTCGTCCGCGCGAGTGAGCACTGGTCAGTTTTTGGTAAACTTGAAAAGGCTGTAACTTTCAAACCGTAACTCTGCTTTCAATGAATAAACTATCGTTGGACTCGTATTGAAGTTTACTATCCAATTATAATTTTTTATGAAACTATATAAAACTTTATTTTGGCCAGAAGAAGGGATTTTATTGTGTATGTCTTGTTCTGTACTCGTTTGGTGTCGTTATTGACTGAGTTTATGATGTAGGCTTATCATATAGTGAATATATGATGATATATGTTAACTTACTATATGAATTGATGTTTATATTGTACATTTGGAGTTGAAACCCATTTAAAAATCTGTTGTTACTGTTCTTCATCACTCGCACGAGTGAGCCTTCACTCGTACGGTTGGGGGGTCAACCGTGTTATGAACCGTGCGAGTTAGTGGTTATGGAGAACTATTGTTTTGCTTAAGGTAATATGTACGGTTGAAATGTGACTCGTACGAGTCACTTGTCACTCGTGTGGTGAACCGTACGGATCATTGGATTCATTGATGGGCGTTCAGTCATAGACCAAACGTACGAGTAAGTTGTCAACCGCACGGTTGAGTGTTCTTAAACGTGCGAGTAAGAGTGTTACTCATACGGTTGACAGATTTATCGTTAAGTGCTTAAGTGTTAGTTTATATATACTGTGATTGTGATATAGTTAGTATTGGAATACGATTACTAACTTATTCAATATTTGTTCTCAGGTGATATGGACGAGGAGAAGACTCGGTGACATTAGACTATAGAGTGCTGCCGGTATCGGTGAGTGGGACTAACTGAAGTATATAGTATATAGTAGCATGTTATATTATGATTGCCATGTTTGTTTGATATACTTACTGATACTGTTAGTTAGTCTGTGGTGATGACTGCATGTTAGTTGATGCTTGTCTGCTGAAGCCCAGTGCGTCCCTATTGTGTGGTAGCCTCAGTAGGAGAGATCAACCTGCGGGTTGGGTTCCTCTGTGGTAGCCTAGACAATCGTGGTGTATATATATGTGAATGACGCATCCGTCGCGTGTGGATTATGTATATACAACACGGTGGTGGAGGAACTTCTGGTAAGCCCCAGTCCGATCAGCTGGTGGTTAATGGTTTGGCCGAGCCGCCAGCTTATCTGTAGATGGCACTTGGGTGACGTTTGTGTGTTAGCCTTTTGTGACATGATTAGTATAAAACTTCTGTATGCTATGCCTGTAGTTAGTTGCACTCACTTAGCTTCGTGCTAATCCCCCACATCTTCCCTGCAGGTTATGGATTTGTTGTATGCTAGTTATCAGGGTGAAGATGGGATGCTGGAAGATATGTTTGACAAAGCCGAAAACTCTGATGTCGTGTCCTTTATATTAAAAGTTATTGTAATATTTAATATAACACCCAGACTTTTAAATATTAACGTGTATATTATAATCAAGTGGATTTTATATATATATATATATATATATATATATATATATATATATATATATATATATATATATATATATATATATATATATATATATATATATATATATATATAAATAACCAGGTCTTCCGCTGTATTAAAAAAAAATCAGGGGTGTTATATAATTAGTTTTGAAAACTAAATATTATACTATAAATAAATATTTCTAATATATATATATATATATATATATATATATATATATATATATATTTCTAAATATATATATTTTACAAAGTGTTAAAATATAATATTAACTTGGTCATAAAATATTTTGATTTAAAATAATATTATTATATATATATTAGTAAATAACGAAACGATGATTTAAAGAAGCAAATGACCAAAACACTCAAATGAATAAGTTAAATTTTGAGTGGGATAATTTTCATTGATTTGAGTCTTGTCATGTATAAAGGTACATTACACAAAACATAAAATACTAGTTTTCTAAGCGTACGAAAACACGTTCGAGAAACCGGAACCGAGACATAAGTCGAGTGACAATGTACGAGTCATTGGAACTAATTTTACAAGTTTACTATGCACGTAAATATAATATAATATATAATTAATTATATAGATTAAATAATTATTTATAATTAATAATAATTAAACGTGTGTCGGCAGAGTCAAACAAACAAGGTGTGCTGGATGCAGAGGCCATGCGATCGCATGGCTAAGGGCCTGTGAACCCATGCGATCGCATGGAGACCAGGATCAGGAAATGTCTATAAGTTCAATCGAGTTCTGGTTTCAGATTCATTCTCCTATCTCTCTCGACATTTACACATACAAATATATTATTATTATTATTATTATTATTATTATTATTATTATTATTATTATTATTATTATTATTATTATTATTATTAATCTTTTTATTAGTAGTATTAATATTAATATTATTTGTATTACACATAAAATACTACGACGTGGTTATATTCGGGTTATTTCGAAACAAGTTATTCGAGTGGGATAGAGCTAAGGAAATTATGGGTTATAGCTATGAAGGTTATGGGTAATGTTCAGGGGTATGCTCATGAAGTCAACCTAGCGTTTATCATCTCTGTTGCGTCTACGTACTTTCCTGCAATATTGAATCTCAATATTGATACGTGAGCACTCATAACTTTTATATATTAATAGTGTATCCCTGACTAGTGCTCGAGTATATAGGATTATGCATGCCTGTATGTTTAACATTGTCGTTAGATAGTTTATGATGAATCATGAATTTAATATATATGCTACTGAGATAAGGTATATGATATGCATGTCGTTGAAAAGCTGGCGAAAAATTAATAACTTTTCATTTAGAAAGCGTATCGTTCCGATGAATGGATTAAAAGTTAGGGCCAACTGAATTATTATGAATTTTAGGATTATTATTATGATTATTATTACTATCGTCGTTATTATTGCCGTTATAATTATTACCTAATAATAATAATAATAATAATAATAATAATAATAATAATAATAATAATAATAATAATAATAATTATTATTATTATTATTATTATTATTATTATTATCATCATCATCATTATCGTTATAAGTATTATTATTAAAAATTGTCATTTTATTAGCATTACTATCATTATTATCATTAAGATTATTAATAGTATTGTAATTATTATTATTATTATTATTATTATTATTATTATTATTATTATTATTATTATTATTATTATTATTATTATTATTATTATTATTATTATTAGTATTATCATTAGAATTATAATAATTATTATTAGTATCATTATCATTAAACTAATCTTATTATGATTAATATTTTTATCATTATTATGAATGCGATATAAAAGAGAACTAAAAACTATTAAACAAATCGATAGGAAATAATGAGTATGAGTATCATGATGAAATTAAAATATTGTAAGATATTGATTTAAGAGAAAAATATCGATTTCATTATTTTTATCATTATTATTATTTCTAAAAATATCATTTATATTAAAATATCATTTTTACTAAAATTATCATTCTTAATAGAAATATCATTGTTATTATAAAATATCATTACTATTCTCATTTTAGTATTGTTATTATTAAAAATTATCATTTTAAATAGAATTATTATTTTTATATAAAATATTATTATTACAGTTAATATTAAAAAGTATTGTTATTATTAAGATTATCATGATTAGAATTATCATTTTATTATAATCTTTTGTAAATATAAACATTGTTATTATTATTAGTAGAATAATAAAAATTATTATTATTACAAAATAATACAACTTTTATTTATTATTATCAATATTATTTTATCAAATAGATATGTGATATAAAGATATTTGGACCACACGTAATATAATTACATTAATAATAGATACCACTATATTTTTATGATATTAAGTGAACTTTATAAATTTTATTACTTCAGACATATAAAAGTATATTTTTATTATATATAAACTTTAATATAAATTTTTATTTATTAATAAATGATTTATATTATTTACTTTAATAAAATTTGCTAAATATATTTAAATATATAAAACGACTATATTTAAGTTATATAATAATCATGTATAGAATTTTAAAAGTCATTTTGGGTCAAGTTGACTTTTGTTGACTTTTGCATATTAGTCTCGAGCATTAGGATTGTGATACACTATGACCTGACCTAAATTGTTAGACATTTAATTTACTAACATATACTAATATAGGTTCGTGAATCCGAGGCTAACCTTGCACTTGTTCAATACCGTCATATGTATTTTTACTAATACAGTATTGTGAGTTTTATTTGCTCCCTTAATGCTTTTGCAATATATATTTTTGGGACCGAGAATACATGCGCTGTTTTATAAATGCTTTACGAAATAGACACAAGTAATCAAAAGTACATTATATGGTTGGATTATCGAAATCGAATATGCCCCTTTTTAGCTTGGTAGCCTAAGAATTGGTGTTTATGATAATTGCCACCAATTGACGCGAATCCTAAAGATAGATCTATGGACCTCGACAAGTCCCATTCGGGTTACGAATGCTTTAGTACTTCGATTATCATATCCGATGAGAGTCCCGGAATGATGGGGATATTCTATATGCATCCTGTTAGTTCAGTTATCAAGCGTTCACCATATGAATGATTTTTAATTCGCGGGGTACACGTATCATTTTGTACTCGGGTTACGTGTACAATTAAAAATATGAAATCTTGTGGTCTATTAAAATGATGAAAATGAATGATTATGATAAACTAATGAACTCACCAACCTTTTGGTTAACACTTGAAAGCATGTTTATTCTCAGGTATTAAGGAAATCTTCCGCTGTGCATTTGCTCATTTTAAAGATATTACTTGGAGTCTTTCATGACATATTTCAAAAGACGTTGCATTCAAGTCATTAAGTTCAATAAAGATTATTATTAAGTAAATGACAGAATAGGTCATTTATAGTTTGGATATTATGAAATGGTATGCATGCCTGTTAACTTTCGTTGTAATGAAAGGTTGTCTTTTGAAAACGAATGCAATATTTGTAAAATGTATCATATAGAGGTCAAAACCTCGCAATGTAACCATATGTTTTTGTATTCGTCCTTATGGATTAGGACGGGTCGCTTCAAATAGAGCCGATAAAATTGTAATACATCTCATTAGAGTTTTATAATTAGGTTACTTCTATAACGCCCCGTCCAAATCCATCCGGACGAATACATTACATTTGGTTACATCGCAAGGTACTTGACCTCTATATGATACATTTTACAAACATTGCATTTGTTTTTAAAAGACAAACTTTCATTACATCAAAAGTTGATGGCATGCATACCATTTCCTAATATATCCAACTATGAATGACTTGATAATAATCTTGATGAACTCAATGACTCGAATGCAACGTCTTTTGAAATATGTCATGAATGACTCCAAGTAATATCTCTAAAATGAGCAAATGCACAGCGAAAGATTTCTTTCATACCTGAGAATAAACATGCTTTCAAGTGTCAACCAAAAGGTTGGTGAGTTCATAGGTTTATCATAAAACAATAAAATTCATCATTTTGATAGACCACAAGATTTAAATCCTGCATGGTACAAATGGGCCCGAATCCTATACCCACCTATAATGTACATGCGATATCTTTTAAATACAGTACACCTTTCTCGTGTATGAAATCATCTTTCATAAATCTTAGTAACCGTACACATATCTCGTGCACAAAAATAACATACACATAACCTGTGTATATAATCATTCTCTCGATACATAACATTCACATTTCATTCATTGCTTGGCTTGGTAACCGACCTTAACATATAATGCGCATCAATAATTTCCCAAAAACAGAACATCTCGTCTGTATAATATATAAACTTCGAAGTACTAAACACCACGACCACTAGCTCTTTCGTCTAGTGAACATTCTGGGTGGGGTGTTAAACCCGGTAGCTACCTTTAGGATTCGCGTGAATTAGGGCCATACCCGATTCTAATTCTTAGGTTACCAAGCAATAATAATCAGGAGAAAAATACTCACAACAATTAGTGGCAATTATCACGTCCAACTAATTCAATAATAATCCACAGAACTTCTGTCAGCATAATAATTCATTCGAGGAATGTTTTGCTTGTGTCTATCTCGTCAAACATTTATAAAAGCATTTCATGTATTCGCAGTTCAAAATATATTTCAAAAGCATTTAATAAAGCAGTTATAAAAACAACGCATGTATTCTCAGTCCTAAAAATGTAAAGAGTAAAAGGGAATCAAATGAACTCACATATTGTATTTTGTAGTAAAAATACATATGACGACATTTAACAAGTGTAGGGTTGGCCTCGGATTCACGAACCTATATCAAGTATATATATTAACACGTATAATTGAAATCAGATAAATTTATATATAATTAGTGATATGAACTTTATATTTAAAAATTTATAGGTTTCCTTAATAAATTAAATATATTCATTTTAAAAATATATATTTTGTTATGTTATATGTAATATTCATATTTTATATAAATAATATTTGTTGTAATGATAATAATACTGCTAGTGGTATTATTAGTAATACAAATAATGATAGTAATAATAATAATGTTAAAAAAAATAATTTTAATGTTAAAATAATAATGATAAAATGATAATTCCACTAATAATGATTCTTTTAATAATAATATAGTTATAACAATAATATTAATGATACTAGTAGTAAATAATAATTTTAATAATAATATAGTTGTAAAAATAATATTTTTTAATAATAACAATACTAATAATGATAATGATAATATTAATTATAATACTTATGTTAATATTAATAATAATATTAAAAAAAACTACCTCAAGTAACAAGCTTTTAAAAATAAAATAAACGGCTTTGCCGAGGATTGAACCCGCGACCTCTCGCTAATTGCCAAACACGCCTAACCATCACTCTATTACTTCATTTCTGATTTAATGCACCCCTCACAATTATTTAACCCGACTGTTTCTGTTTATTCTTTATTGACAAGCCCATTTAATAAACAATTGGAAGTCCAAGTAAAAAAATAAATTTACGGTGTTCGTTGTTTTCCTGTATTTGTTTCGATCCAATACGACAAACATCACCAATCATTAACTAACCTAAAATCATAATCTTCTCTATAATCCGCTGTAACAGTAAATGTACATAAGATCATCATTTTCTTCCTAGATTCATCATCATCATTAACATTCTATCGTTGTTTAGATATTACCATCATCATTTTTAATAGAACTCACAACAAAATCGTAGCAGTCCACCATACAGCGACGAGTGAAGAAAAAGAAAATTTATTGGCAGTTTGAGTGGTGGTTTGCAGTGGTGTGCTCGGTTGTGAGGTGGTGGCAATGGGAACAAGGTGGTGTTTGATCTCGGTTAGCAAGCTACAATAACGAAGATGAGTTCATGATCTATCTCGCTGCTGTAACAGGAAAAAGAGAAGCAACAGTAGTGGATTGTGTGATAGTTTGGATGGTGTTCAATCTTTAAAACAGACACGGTCACCAGCTGTACAGTAGCGTTATAATGGCAGTTGGCTTCTTTTTATAACAGAAACATAAAGTAAATTATGTGAATAACATGATCAACCACTTACACTATTCATCGTCTTCATCTTTTTTTTTTATACATAAACAGTAGGCGTATAGTAGCAGGAATAGCTGTGTATTGCTGCTTCTTTGATTGTCGGAAATAATGAATAAAAATGGAAACACGTTGTAGAGAGGGAGAGAACAGAATATAGGAACAAAAGAGGTAGAGAGATAAAGGAATGGCCGACGAGGAAGAGGGTGGTGATTCTTGTATGTTGTCGGTTTGTGGTGTAAGCTCACGGTGGTGTTGGGTTGTGATGGAGAAGGAGGTCTTCGATGGTGGTTGTTTGGAGGGTTTCGAAGGTGGTGATTGGGGTTCGGTTATGGTGACGAAAGTGATTCAACAGAGGTGGTTATCAAGGTGGTGGTGTCTGGAATAGTGGTTTCATTTAAAGGCTTGATCGAAGGTGATTGAAGGTGTGTACGAGTGTGGTGTTTGTGGTGGTGATCGAACAACATCAACGAGCACAAAGTGAAGTGGGTTTCGTACATAAAGGTGGTTTCGAATAATAGAAAAATAGAAACAGGTTAAGTAGCTTCGTTTGAGCAAAAGAAAAGAAACAGATGTAGCGATGGTGATTGTAAAGGTTGCAGGTGGTTCTTGATCAAGAAACGTAGAGAGAGATGGGGAGATGTTCAACAAAAAGAAAGAAATAAGAAAAGAAGATGGTGTGCCATGATTTACACACGTACATATATATATAAATATAGAGATAGAAGATGGTGTATTGTTTGTGAAGGAAACAAAAACATATACAGTAATCTAAATGTTAAATTCATGAAATCACGGATAATAATAATAATATAATAATAATTCTTAAATCTTAAATTATAGAAACGTGTAGGAATAACAGTTCAGCAGCCGTCTCATTTGTATTTTTCTACCGACAGTTTTCACGGACTGTGTTATAATGTGGTTCATTGCTAAACAATTAAAATATAAAAGTGTTCCTAAAAATTATAAATTTTTAGATTAAATATATTTAATTATTTCACTCATTAACTGTTTGAAACCTGATCAAAAAGGTTCAGTAATTATTTATTTTCTGTTCCAATTTATATGTACGAAGTGCTAATATTTAATCTTAAAAAGGTAAAAATATTTTTGACAATTCTAAAATCTTCGTAATCAATTTACAGTCCAACTTTTATTTCAATCTTTCATGAACATGTACAATATCTATATTAAAACTAACAAAACATCAACCGAGTGTTACTGACGTTTACTAATTAAGCTCGAAATCATTCATTTTCCATTTATTCTCTC
Organism: Rutidosis leptorrhynchoides; assembly: GCF_046630445.1. Lineage (NCBI taxonomy): Eukaryota > Viridiplantae > Streptophyta > Magnoliopsida > Asterales > Asteraceae > Rutidosis > Rutidosis leptorrhynchoides. The sequence goes on from NC_092333.1 coordinate 177,498,555, forward strand.
TTTAAATATAATAAATTTTAAATAACAAGTTTTATCACATAAATATATATTATATATTTTTAAACAAATAGATTTAATATTATTTTATATATTTACAAGTAGTATTTATATATATATATATATATATATATATATATATATATATATATATATATATATATATATATATATATATATATATATATATATATATATATATATTTATATACATTTGTAATAATAGTTTTCATTATATCGCATATTATTTTACATATTTATTTCCAACAATTAACTCATATATTATTTCAATTAATATTTCAAATTATTATATATATATATATATATATATATATATATATATATATATATATATATATATATATATATATATATATATATATATATATATATATATATATATATATATATATATATATATATTTAAATATACATGTATCTATTTACAATTAGTTGTTCGTGAATCGTCGAGAACAGTCGAAGGTCAATTGAATATATGAAACAGTTCAAAAATTTTGAGACTCAGATTAACAGACTTTGCATATCTTGTCAAAGATATTAAATCGTATCGAGAGTTTGGTTCAAAATTAGTCGAAATTTTCTGAGTCACTACAGTACCTACCCGTTAAAGAAATTTCGTCCCGAAATTTGAGTGAGGTTGTCATGGCTAACAATAAAAATGTTTTCATGACGAATATGAGTTGGTAAATAGAGTTTTATCATCATTGAGTAATATGGATAAAACAATTCGATTACTTGAAGAGTATAGGTGAAGCCATCACAAAAGAGTGAAATGAGAAAATAAAAGGTTCGTCTTAACTTTTGACGTAGTCACGGTTGATTTTCCGGAATTCAAGGGATTTAAAGAAATCTTCTAATCAGAAAGAAAATGAAATAGCACGATTTATTAGCAAACTGTTGGAATTAAGGAATAATAGAAATATCAAGGAAATATTTCCTCAATACGTTTAGAGGTTAAGTAGAATGAAAGGTCGTGTAACATGGCACATGATGACGGTATTATCTGTGAATCATCACGTTCCATTAGAAATTCAGCATGACTTACTGTAATATAACCACGTTGGCCTGACGTCATTATATTATACTAACTCATGCTTCAATTCTCAACACTTCTCTAGGAAATCATTCATAATTTAAACTTGATTGTTACAGAATATAGAAACTAAAATAGTTTCTTTTATGATTGAATATAGATAGCACGAAGAGATAAATAATTTCGAACAAGAATATCTGTGAAGGTATCCTTAGGATTATCGAAGATATTTATAACGGAAGATACGATGATATCTAAAGTACCTGAAATTAAAGGGTGATGCAAAAATTTTTTCTGCAAAGAATTGAAATAAGTAGGAAGCAAGACATTCGCTGAAGATTTCATCAGACACTGAAACATATGGGTTCTTTGAATACATGTTTGGTCCTCGTGATTTGTCCACCGTCTCCTTCATGGTTTGCTCAATTCATTTTTTTTCAGTAACAAAACTTTTGAGCTGTTTCAGTATGTCTCTCTTTATTATCAAACTTTTGACTGTTTAAATAGTCTTTAGTTTTCGCTGCTTCATCAGCTTTTTTAGAACTCAGAGATTTGATTCGTAAGCTAGAGTGCTTTTCAGGAATTCAGAGATTCCGAATTGAAATTCATCGATCCAGAAGATATACGTTATATATAGATATATAAATGTTGACGTAGGAACGCTGCGAAATTCGAGAATTAATGATTAATGCTTCCCGGTATTTGGTATGGCAACTATCGTTACAAGATGTCGATGAGTACATGATAGGTTTTCAATAAATAAATATAGAAATTTTTCGGAGAGATTTAAGCCAAGGAGCAACGAGGTTGCTGGTACGTCTGTTGGTAATATTGTAGAATATAAAAGGTTCCCCGGTAACGATGACGAAAGGCAAACTTTTATATTAAGGTTATAATAAAGCTAATCCGAATGAAATTCGAAGTTGATTTGTTGGAGCTGTGACAAAATTGGCTACTTTGGAAAGGGGTTGTAAAGTGATTTTCGGTAATAACAACGCCAAAGGAGCTAGCACAGATACGTGTTAAATGTTCACTCAGGTTTGGAGTGTTTTCCGATGCATAACTATATGCATCAATCTTTTCCCGTAGATGAAGTGCGGTTGGTTCATTCTTTCGATTGAGGTGTTTTCAAGAATTATGAAAGGTTTGAACGCAGATTGTAACCGTCAAAATACCAATGAGGTTTAAGATGAAATCAAGTGGCAAACTTGAAGAAATGTTTAGTTTCATATGTTATAATCAATATTTTAATTCATTTTAATTGTCCAATGTTATTAGTCTACATTCGATAGTCCACCGTTAACAGTCCAATAATTTATATATAGTTTAATTTATAATATTCGAATTAATTAATACGTATCGTGACCCGTGTACATGTCTCAGACTCGATCACAACTCAAAGTATATATATTATTGTAGAATCAACCTCAACCATGTATAGCTAACTCCAACATTACTGCATATAGAGTGTCTATGGTTATTCCAAATAATATATATATAGATGCGTCGATATGATATGTCAAAACCCTGTATACGTGTTCCGATATTTAAAGTGCGTAAAATAAATAACAGAAATTAAATGACGATAAATAAAATTGCGAGAATTTAAATTGCGATAAATAAATTGCGATAAATAAAATGTAATACGGAATTAATCAGTTAGCTAGGAACGATTAACTAGGATTTTGTTAGCGTGGATTCTTAACAGAATTTCTCATAGTTAATTTGTTTGTTTCTAACAAATTTTATTTTGTCAAATGTTTTCTTCATTATGCCACTTGTTGGATTCTGATAGGTCAAAATCCAAATATGAAATTGAATGAAAATGGTTATTCTGCGGTGAACGGATACGTATATCGGTGGTTGTAAGTAGGATAGTAAATGACCATTGAATCAGATTCGAAGAATGTACAGTGTAATTTATTAATGTGAAATCTAAATATTCCTCGGGTATTACCTACCCGTTAAAATATTTTCACCATTAACATTTGTACAAAAGAATTTTTAAGTACAATCTTTATGAAAATATATATACATATATATTTTCATAAGATATAATCTTGGATTTGATGAATTTATATGATATTAATATCATCTGATTTATTGTTAGAACTAGAAAACATAATCTCTAAAACATTAGAGATTACATAATCGCCAGGTAGAACGAAGATAGATGATGTAGAACGATATGTAGAACGTTGATTATACTCGAGGTACATAATGAGATGTTGAGGCGTGTGGTGTTAAAACTTGGGTTGTTGGTGATGCTGGTATTGATGTTGGTGGTACTGTTGGTGCCGGTGATGTTGCTAAAGCTGGTAGGTTTTGCACCACGTTTTCCAGATTGATTATTCGAGCGCGAAGTTGGTTGACTTCTTTCATTATTTTGGGATGATTGACGGTCGAAACGAGCGGATGAATAAGGTTTAGAATTATGGATAGAATATAATCATGTCGAGATACCCTGGAAATAAGAGAGAAAATGGTGTTTCGTATAGGTTCGCCGGTAAGTGCTTCAGGTTCTTCTCCAAGAGGGCAATGTGGTGGATGGAAGGGATCACCTTCTTCCTGTCTCCAATGATTAAGTAGGCTACGAACCCATCAGATGAATTGGGGATGGATGATTGGCTGATTCATTCTGGTGACACTGCTTCTGGAGCTTAGGTGAACATCCATGTCGGAATAGTTGTCGGGTTCCGAAGAACTTGAACTAGTGACGAGTTCCATTTCGTACGATTGAGTAAAGGATTTTTCAATAGAAAATGATTTCCGGCTATCGAATGGTATTCTAATTACATAGGATACCTGAATATAGTACAGAAGATCCCATAGATTACGGAGGAATTTGCAGAATATGTGAGGTAAAGTTTACAGTAATAGATACGCTAAGATATGAATTAGCAGATACGCTAAGATATGAATTTTTGTCTATACACTATTCATGCAATCAATGCAGTAAGATGTGTCTAGACTAAGAATGATAAGCAAGTGATTTCCTAAGAATGATAAGCAGGTAATTTTCGACACGAAATGATAAGCAAAACTTTTGACATGCTGACACGGTCGAAGTCCAGACCCACTAATGCATCTAAACAATTATCAGTTAGACACACTAATGCAAGACCTGGTTCGCTAAGACCGCCGCTCTGATACCACCTATAACGCCCCGTCCAAATCCATCCGGACAAATACATTACATTTGGTTACATCGCGAGGTACTTGTCCTCTATATGATACATTTTATAAACATTGCATTCGTTTTTAAAAGACAAACTTTCATTACATCAAAAGTTGACAGCATGCATACCATTTCCTAATATATCCAACTATGAATGACTTGATAATAATCTTGATGAACTCAATGACTCGAATGCAACGTCTTTTGAAATATGTCATGAATGACTCCAAGTAATATCTCTAAAATGAGCAAATGCACAGCGGAAGATTTCTTTCATACCTGAGAATAAACATGCTTTCAAGTGTCAACCAAAAGGTTGGTGAGTTCATAGGTTTATCATAAAACAATAAAATTCATCATTTTGATAGACCACAAGATTTAAATCCTGCATGGTACAAATGGGCCCGAATCCTATACCCACCTGTAATGTACATGCGATATCTTTTAAATACAGTACACCTTTCTCGTGTATGAAATCATCTTTCATAAATCTTAGTAACCGTACACATATCTCGTGCACAAAAATAACATACACATAACCTGTGTATAAAATCATTCTCTCGATACATAACATTCACATTTCATTCATTGCTTAGCTTGGTAACTGACCTTAACATATAATGCACATCAATAATATCCCCAAAACAGAACATCTCGTCTGTATAATATATAAACTTCGAAGTACTAAACACCACACCCACTAGCTCTTCCGTCTAGGGAACATTCTGGGTGGTGGTGTTAAACCCGGTAGCTACCTTTAGGATTCGCGTGAATTAGGGCCATACCCGATTCTAATTCTTAGGTTACCAAGCAATAATAATCAGGGGAAAAATATTCACAACAATTAGTGGCAATTATCACTTCCAACTAATTCAATAATAATCCACAGAACTTCTGTCTGCATAATAATTCATTCAAGGAATGTTTTGCTTGTGTCTATCTCGTCAAACATTTATAAAAGCATTTCATGTATTCGCAGTTCAAAATATATTTCAAAAGCATTTAATAAAGCAGTTATAAAAACATCGCACGTATTCTCAGTCTCAAAAATGTAAAGAGTAAAAGGGAATCAAATGAACTCACATATTGTATTTTGTTGTAAAAATACATATGACGACATTTAACAAGTGTAGGGTTGGCCTCGGATTCACGAACCAATATTAAGTATATATATTAACACGTATAATTGAAATCGGACAAATTTATATATAATTAGTGATATGAACTTTATATTAAAAAATTTATAGGTTTCCTTAATAAATTAAATATATTCATTTTAAAAATATAAATTTTGTTATGTTATATGTAATATTCATATTTTATATAAATAATATTTGTTGTAATGATAATAATACTGCTAGTAGTATTATTAGTAATACAAATAATGATAGTAATAATAATAATGTTAAAAAAATAATTTTAATGTTAAAATAATAATGATAAAATGATAATTCTACTAATAATGATTCTTTTAATAATAATATAGTTATAATAATAATATTAATGATACTAGTAGTAAATAATAATTTTAATAATAATATAGTTGTAAAAATAATATTTTTTTTTAATAATAACAATACTAATAATGATAATGATAATATTAATTATAATACTTATGTTAATAATAATAATAATATATAAAAAAAAGAAAAAACTACCTCAAGTAACAAGCTTTTAAAAATAAAATAAACGGCTTTGCCGAGGATCGAACCCGCAACCTCTCGCTAATCGCCAAACACGCCTAACCATCCCTCTATTACTTCATTTCTGATTTAATTCACCCCTCACAATTATTTAACCCGACTGTTTCTGTTTCTTCTTTATTGACAAGCCCATTTAATAAACAAGTGGAAGCCCATGTAAAATAAATAAATTTACGGTGTTCATTGTTTTCCCGTATTTGTTTCGATCCAATACGACAACCATCACCAATCATTAACTAACCTAAAATCATAACCTTCTCTATAATCCGCTATAACAGTAAACGTACATAAGATCATCATTTTCTTCCTAGATTCATCATCATCATTAACATTCTATCGTTGTTTAGATATTACCATCATCATTTTTAATAGAACTCGTAACAGAATCGTAGCAGTCCACCATACAGCGACGAGGGAAGAAAAATAAAATTTATTGGCGGTTTGAGTGGTGGTTTGCGGTGGTGTGCTCGGCTGTGAGGTGGTGGCAATGGAAACAAGGTGGTGTTTGATCTCGGTTAGCAAGCTACAATAACGAAGACGAGTTCATGATCTATCTCGCTGCTGTAACAGGAAAAAGAGGAGTAACAGTAGTGGGTTGTGTGATAGTTTGGATGGTGTTCAATCTTTAAAACAGACACGATCACCAGCTGTACAGTAGCGTTATAATGGCAGTTGGCTTCGTTTTAAAACAGAAACATAAAGTAAATTATGCGAATAACATGATCAACCACTTACACTGTTCATCGTCTTCATCCTTTTTTTTTTTACATAAACAGTAGGCGTATAGCAGCAGGAATAGCTGTGTATTGCTGCTTCTTTGATTGTAGGAAATAATGAATAAAATTGGAAGCACGTTGTAGAGATGGAGAGAACAGAATACCGGAACAAAAGAGGTAGAGAGATAAAGGAATGGTCGACGAGGAAGAGGGTGGTGATTCTTGTATGGTGTTGGTTTGTGGTGTAAGCTCACGGTGGTGTTGGGTTGTGATGGAGAAGGAGGTCTTTGATGGTGGTTGTTTGGAGGGTTTCAAAGGTGGTGATTGGGGTTCGGTTATGGTGACCGAAAGTGATTCAACAAGAGGTGGTTATCAAGGTGGTGGTGTCTGGAATAGTGGTTTCATTTAAAGGCTTGATCGAAGGTGATTGAAGGTGTGTACGAGTGTGGTGTTTGTGGTGGTGATCGAACAACATCAACGAGCACAAAGTGAAGTGGGTTTTGTACATAAAGGTGGTTTCGAATAATAGAAAAATAGAAACAGGTTAAGTAGCTTCGTTTGAGCAAAAGAAAAGAAACAGCTGTAGCGATGGTGATTGTAAAGGTTGCAGGTGGTTCTTGATCAAGAAACGTAGAGAGAGATGGGGAGATGTTCAACAAAAAGAAAGAAATAAGAAAAAAAGATGGTGTGCCATGATTTACACACGTACATATATATATAAATATAGAGATAGAAGATGGTGTATTGTTTGTGAAGGAAACAAAAACATATACAGTAATCTAAATGTTAAATTCATGAAATCACGGATAATAATAATAATATAATAATAATTCTTAAATCATAAATTATAGAAACGTGTAGGAATAACAGTTCAGCAGCCTTCTCATTTGTATTCTTCTATCGACAGTTTTCACGGACTGTGTTATAACGTGGTTCATTGCTAAACAATTAAAATATAAAAGTGTTCCTAAAAATCCTAAATTTTTAGATTAAATATATTTAATTATTTCACTTATTAACTGTTTGAAACCTGATCAAAAAGGTTCAGTAATTATTTATTTTCTGTTCTAATTTATATGTACGGAGTGCTAATATTTAATCTTAAAAAGGTAAAAATATTTTTGACAATTCTAAAATCTTCGTAATCAATTTACAGTCCAACTTTTATTTCAATCCTTCATGAACACGTACAATATCTATATTAAAACTAACAAAACATCAACCGAGTGTTACTGACGTTTACTAATTAAGCTCGAAATCATTCATTTTCCATTTACTCTCTCTCTAAATATAATCAATTTTAAATAACAAGTTTTATCACATAAATATATATTATATATTTTTAAACAAATAGATTTAATATTATTTTATATATTTACAAGTAGTATTTATATATATATTTATATACATTCAATAAATAAATAAATAACTTGTGTAAAATTGTATCGTATTTAATAGTATTTCGTAGTAAAATATAATCTATTTCGTACTACACCTCGCATACATCAAGTATTTTTGGCACCGCTGCCGGGAACTTCATCAACACCGAAGCGAAACGCTATAAAAAAATTAGTTTTTAAGCCATTTTTGTAAAAATATAATTTTATATAAGTTTTAAAATATAAAAACATAAAAAAAGTATATATTTCTATATTTTTAAGAGTTTAAATTAAAAAGTTTTTATTTTTTTTAGTTAAGTAATATTTTTTTAAATTAAAAACAGAAATACAAATCAAAATAAAAAAAAAGCAAAAAAAAAGAAAATTGAACCTGCATTGTTTGAACCTGCCATCATCTGAGCCTGCATAGCTCCGCAGTCGCAGAGCTCCACACTTACAGAATACCGCAGTCGCGGAGCTGCTCTGACAGCTGTTTGACTGCATTAATTACGAATTCAGGGTTTTAATTAATTATAATTATTATTACTAAACCTAATTAGGGTTTTAATTTAATATATTTAGTTTAGTTTAATTATAATTTGTGATTATTAGTTTTAATTAGTTTTATTAATATATAAATTAATATTTTTATAAAATAATAATATAAAAATAATATTTTTATAAAAATAAGCAATTTTATCATTTTTGTTTCTTTTTATAAATTGTATATTTTAATCATTTAATTCGTAATTTGTATATTTATCGTTCGTAATTAGTTTTAAACTTAGTTTTTGCCGTAGTTATTTTATATTTCTAGATTTTTAGGCTTTGCCATAAAATGCCTTAAGTGCTTTTTCTTTAGATAAGATTTAGGCGCTTTAAAAATTTACGATGTCGCTTATCGCTTTAATATTTAATAGATTTTAGTGACTATTAAGTTATTGCCGTTTTGGATATAGAATTCCTTTAAGCTTTAATACCTTTAGATGCAACTTTTAATATTTAGTTTTTAGACTTTTAAGTTTCGACGCTTTACTTTCTTAAACTTTACTTTCTTTTTATTATTTTTCGACCTTTTATTTTTCGACGCACTCTTTTTCTTTCTCATTTCTACGCTCTAGTTTTTAAAACATAGATTTTATTTTCAAAAATTTCGACGAAAAATTATTTTAAGCGGTTAAATTGATAGACATCCAAAATTTTCTGGTTCGTAGTAATAGTTGGATTTGTTAGTGGCAAGTTGTGGGCTTCCGATTTAAAGGGTCCTGGCTACCTGCTGCATCTATTGGCTATTCGAAACGTGGGCAAAATCATAAAAGTCTATTAATTTGATAACTTATATAATTTTTATTTATTTTTATAACTAATAGGATATTCAGTGAATGCACTGAGCAAAACATTCACCACCTTTCACACGTTCACCTCCTGTAACTCGATCAAGACATCTAGCCAATATCGTCGTCGTTGATTTCTCTTTAGAATCGTCATCCAGTCGACCAAGTACTCCAATTCAAATTTCTGATAATTCATTTTTTGAATCCGACCTCACAATTGAGAACCCGGAGGATATTCAAGGACAATTCAGAGATCCTGAATTACTAATCATTCCTCCTGAACCACAAATCATACAACCAGAGATTGTCAAGGAAGAAACCATTAAATCAGAATCCCCTAGCGATTCAGATTCAACAAACTTAATCATGGAAAATCAAGAACCTCTAAGTATGGAAGATAGAATTAGAGCTATACGCACTGGCCAAGGTCACGCAATTTCTCAGCCAGACATTAATGCTCCAGATTATGAAATCAAAGGACAAATCCTACAAATGGTAACTAATCAGTGCCAATTTAGTGGTGCACCAAAAGAAGATCCAAACCAACATCTTCGTACCTTTAATAGGATCTGTACTCTATTTAAAATCAGAGTAGTTGAGGATGAACAGATCTATCTCATGTTATTTCCCTAGACTTTAAAGGGAGAAGCCAAAGATTGGTTAGAATCGTTACCTGAAGGGGCAATTGATACATGAGATGTCTTAGTTGAGAAATTTCTTAAAAGATTTTTTCCGGCATCTAAAGCCGTGAGACTTCAAGGAGAAATTGTTACGTTCACGCAGAAGCCAAATGAAACTTTATATGAAGCGTGGACAAGATTTGGAAAGTTGTTGAGAGGATGTCCTCAACATGGTTTAGAAACTTATCAAATAGTACAAATATTCTATCAAGGATGTGATATTACTACATGAAAAGACATCGACATAGCAGCTGGTGGTTCCATTATGAAGAAAATCCCAACTGAAGCTTACAAAATTATTGATAACACAGCCTCCCACTCACATGAGTGGCATCAAGAAAAAGACATCGTTAGATCATCTAAAGCGGCTAGAGCCGATTCTAGCCATGACTTTGATTCCATTTCCGCAAAGTTAGACGCTTTCGAGAGACGAATGGAAAAGATGACTAAAGATATTCATGCAATACAAATTTGTTGTGAGCAGTGTGGAGGACCACATTTGACAAAAGATTGTCTCAGTATTGGACAAACAATGGAACAAAGAGAGAATGTTTCATACATGAACCAAAGGCCTGGAAATAATTATCAAAATAATTATCAACTGCCAAGACCAAACTACAATCAAAATCAGAATTATAACCGAAATGTCCCATAAAACAACCAACAAGGTCCTAGCAATCAACAAGTATCTAATAATACTTACAACCAGCAAAGACCTATTTTTCCAAATAAACCACCACAAACCGATGATAAAAAGCTAAATTTAGAAGATATGATGTCGAAGCTAGTTGAATCTCAAACGTTGTTTTTCACATCTCAGAAACAAACTAATGAACAAAATGCTCAAGCATTTAGAAATCAACAAGCTTCAATCCAAAATCTGGAACAAGAAGTAAGCAACTTAGCAAGGTTCATAGGTGAAAGAAAACCGGGGAGTCTACCTAGCGATACAAATGCTAACCCCCGAAATGAAACAGCTAAAGCCATTACCACGAGAAGTGGTATTACACTTAAACCACCTGAAATACCTATAATTTATGATGACTCTATTCCCACTACACATGCATCACAGCCTGAGCAAGAGAAGAAAACAGAACCGGTAGTTGAAAAGGTTAATGAAGATAACACAGTTAAGGCAAAACCTTATGTTAAACCATACCAACCACCGCTTCCCTACCCGAGTAATATGAGAAAAGAAAGACTTGAAGCCGAGCAATCCAAATTCTTGGATATATTTAAACAAATAAATGTCAACCTTCCTTTCATTGATGTGATTTCAGGAATGCCAAGATATGCTAAATTCTTGAAAGATCTAATCACAAATAGAAAGAAATGGAAGAACTCTCGGCTGTTACAATGAATGCTAATTGTTCTGTAGTGCTATTGAATAAACTACCAGAAAAACTCTCTTATCCAGGAAGTTTCACAATTCCATATTTTCTGGCTAGTCTTAGTTCAATAGAAGCATTGGCAGACTTAGGTGCTAGTATAAATTTAATGCCGTATTCATTATACGCTAAACTAGACCTCGGAGAATTGAAACCAACACGAATAAGCATACAACTAGCCGATCGACCAGTAAAATATCCTAGAGGGATAATGGAAAACATGCTAATTAAAGTTGGTACTTTAGTATTTCCAGTAGACTTTGTTATTCTGGATATGGAAGAAGATTCTCGAGTTCCTTTCATATTAGGAAGACCATTCTTAAACACGGCTAAAGCAATAATAGACGTGTTTGGTAAGAAACTGACCCTAAGTATATAGGACGAGAGTGTTACCTTTTCTGTTGATAGAGCCATGCAACAACCACAATCTGCAGATGATACATGTTATTACATTCAAACTATAGATTCACATGCAGAATTGTTAGAAGAATTTCCAGAATTACAAGGAACAGGAGAATGTTCTTTAGGATAAAGAACTGAACCAATTGATGAAGCTGAAATGTTAGCCGTACTCATGGCTAATGAATACGAACCAACAACAGAAGAACTTCAAATGCTAAAAGAGGAAGACAAATACGGATATAAATCATCGATAGAAGAACCACCGATATTAGAGTTAAAGCCACTTCCAAACCATTTGGAATACGCTTATTTATATGGTGAATCTGAATTACATGTAATAATATCGTCTTCTCTTACGGAAAATGAAAAATCTCAACTCATTTCTGTGCTAAAAGCTCATAAACCAGCTATTGTATGGAAGATTCATGACATTAAAGGTATAAGTCCTTTGTCTTGCACACATAAAATCCTTATGGAAGAAGGTCATAAAACATATGTGCAACGCCAACGAAGACTAAATCCAAATATGCAAGATATTGTTAAGAAAGAAATTATTAAACTGCTAGACGCAGGTTTAATTTATCCAATCTCTGATAGTCAATGGGTAAGCCCAGTTCAATGCGTACCTAAGAAGGGTGGCATGACTGTCATCACAAATGAAAAAGATGAGCTTATTCCTACTAGGCCTGTAACAGGATAGCGTGTTTGTATTGATTATAGAAAATTAAATGACGCCACCAGAAAAGATCACTTTCCCTTACCTTTCATTGATCAAATGTTGGAAAGGTTAGCTGGGAATAGTTACTATTGTTTTCTTGACGGTTTCTCCGGATACTTTCAAATTCCAATCGCACCCGAGGACCAAGAGAAAACCACCTTCACGTGCCCTTATGGTACTTTTGCTTACAAACACATGCCATTTGGACTTTGCAACGCCCCTGCAACCTTTCAAAGGTGCATGATGGCGATTTTTCACGACATGATAGAGAAATGCATGGAAGTTTTCATGGATGAATTTTCAGTCTTTGGTGATACTTTTGAAACATGTCTAGTTAATTTTGAACAAATGCTTATTAGATGCGAACAATCAAATCTAGTACTTAATTGGGAGAAATGCCATTTCATGGTTAAAGAAGGCATCGTTCTTGGTCATAAAATTTCAAAGAAAGGAATTGAAGTGGATAGAGCTAAAGTATATGTAATTGCTAAACTTCCACATCCCACCAATGTTAGAGGAGTTAGGAGTTTTCTAGGGCATGCCGGTTTTTACCGACGTTTCATAAAAGATTTTTCTAAAATTGCCACTCTTATGAATAAACTCCTAGAAAAGGATGCTCCATTCATCTTTTAGGATGAGTGCATCAAATCTTTTAATATTCTTAAAGAAAAACTCACTAATGCACCAATCATGATAACTCCAAATTGGAATTTACCATTTGAACTCATGTGCGATGCAAGTAATTTTGCAATGAGAGTCGTTTTAGGACAAAGGATTGAAAAACGATTTCAACCTATTTATTATGCTAGTAAGATGTTACAAGGAGCACAAACGAATTGCACAACTACTGAAAAAGAACTCCTTGCTATTGTCTTTGCTTTTGACAAATTTCGTTCATATCTCGTTCTACCGAAAACGGTGGTATATACCGACCATTCTGATCTTAGATACTTATTTTCAAAACAAGATGCCAAACCACGATTAATTCGTTGGATCTTACTCTTACAAGAGTTCGATATTGAAATCCGAGACAAAAAGGGAGCAGAAAATCTCGCCGCTGATCATCTTTCTCGCCTTGAAAATCCCGAATTAGAAGTTCTAAATGAATCGGACATACAAGACAACTTTCCTGATGAATATCTATTAAAAATCGATTGTAATGAAATTCCATAGTTTGCAGACTATGCAAACTACTTAGTATGTGGATTTCTTGAAAAAGGGTTGTAGTACCAAAAACGAAAGAAATTCTTTAGTGATATAAAACACTATTTTTGGGAAGATCCACATTTATTTAAAATTTATCCCGATGGAATAATACGCCGATGCGTATTCGGAGATGAAGCTAGTCAAATCTTAAACCATTGTCACACAGGACCAACATGAGGGCATTATGGGCCTCAACTCACCGCAAGAAAAGTTTATGACGCTGGATTATATTGGCCTACAATTTTCAAAGACGCACACCTTCTTTGTAAATCCTGTGATGCTTGTCAAAGGGCCGAAAAAATAAGTCAACGTGATGAAATGCCACAAAACGTCATTCAAGTATGTGAAGTATTTGACGTTTGGGGTATTGACTTTATGGGTCCATTTCCAAAATCTCATAATAATCTCTACATTCTCGTTGCCATTGATTATGTATCTAAATGGGCGGAAGCACAAGCTCTCCTAACTAACGATGCACGAGTTGTAGTCAACTTTCTTAAATGTCTTTTTGCCAGGTTCGGAACCCCGAAACCTTTAATAAGTGATCGGGGTACTCATTTTTGTAATAATCAACTTGAGAAAGTTCTCAAAAGATATGGAGTAACTCATAAAATCTCAACCTCTTATCATCCACAAACAAGTGGACAAGTTGAAAATACTAACCGAGCTTTAAAACGTATTCTAGAGAAAACTGTAGGATCAAATCCGAAGGAATGGTCCATGAAATTAGAGGATGCACTCTGGGCTTTTAGAACAGCCTACAAAACTCCAATTGGAACCACACCTTTTAAACTCGTTTACGGAAAAGCATCTCATCTTCCAATAGAAATTAAGCACAAAGCATTTTGGGCTTTGAAGACATGTAATCTTGATTTGCATGAAGCTGGACTTCTACGGTTAAGTCAACTAAATTAATTATAAGAATTAGGACATGAGGCATATGAAAATTCGTTAATCTATAAGGAAAGAACGAAGAAATGGCATGATAAAAGAATCAGAAGTTCAAAAGATTTTAAGGAAGGAGACAGAGTTCTTCTTTTCAATTCACGATTTAAGCTATTTCCTGGAAAATTGAAATCAAGATGGTCTGGACCATTCATAGTCAAAAGAGTTTTCCCATACGGAACAGTTAATAAATTCAAATGGGATTGAATTTAAGGTTAATGGTCACAGAGTTAAACATTACATAGATAATCCAATGGAAGTTGAAGATGAAGTTAATCACAATTTCAACACCACAGCTAACTAAGTGTGGGAAGATTCGAATCTTTTAAGGGTAATATGAATTTCTGTTAGAGTTAGATGTTCTGTTTTCGTGTAGTTCTCGAAAATGGAATCCGCATGGTCTTTCCCTAGCAGACCCTAAAGAACTAGTCTTCTCCCTCCATTCTGAATTTTTATTTCTTTTAGGTTTTACGAGATGAAGAATTCCTTTGATTTGAACCATGGTCTACTACTACACGCTATGATTACTAAGCGTAATAAAAACATCTTCCCGAGTGAACTAGTATCATTTATAAGAGGCAAAATGGACGAAGTGAGGAAAGAACTCAGGAAAGATCATCATAAGACACATTTCGGTAAAGGAAAATCAAAATCCGCAACAAAAAGAAGAGCATGACACCTTGAAAGATGTCATAAATGCGGAAAATGGTCACACGAAGGGAAATGTTCGAACAATCAAACACATTCCAATACCGAGTTCGTTACTTTATGCAGAGAAGGACCGTTCATATGTTTAGAAGAAAAGTTATTGAAGAATCGAGGTTACGCTTATGCAACAATGGAGAACCAAATCGAACGACTCTCCTATGAGTTGGCTAAAGCAGGTCTCTGGGAATTCTATCTCACAGGTAATTATGTACAGTTTTTATTTGTTTTTATTTATTACTTTTAACCTTTTGATAATAAACGCCGAATCGTTCGCTATAAAGTATTAAATTGATATTCAATAAAATTAGGTATGCGAAACCGAAATTATTGATATCATATAAAAATTTAATGCATCACTGCGAAATTTACCGTTTATTCATAAGGTATAAATATCTTTAATCAATCAATTCAAAATATTTCAGAAATTCGTCAGGAGTAAAACTATGTAATATAGCCGAAATTACTTTACCCAAAAGAGGGACGTATATTTTTGTAAATATTTGATTGATTAAAGTGGGATAAAAGACCAAAAAGATTTTTATTTTTAATTTTACCTTGTTTTTAAAATCAATATATAACTATATTATTTTAAATATAAGTTTGGTATGAATTTAATATGCATTTTAAATTTAAGTTTGGTATGAATTTAAAAACAAAAATTTACTTTATTAAGTTAAAAATTTGATTTCTAAAATTCGTCGTGAGTTGAAGACTAGGTCGTTGAACCGAAATTGCTTTACCCGAGGGCGGGACGAGAAATTTTGTTATCATTATTTTTAATTGATCTAAAGTATGCCAAAAACATTAAAAAAACCCAAAAATCTTTGCTTTTAAAACAATCGCTTTAAAATGACAATTTTTAAATTTTGTCAAGGGACGAACTAGGTAAACGTACCGACACGACCTCAACCCAAAGAAAGGAACAAAATTTTTAAAAAAATTACTCCATTAATTGTTTTATTAATAAAGGTTTTTACAAAAAAAAAAAACAAAAAAAAAAGTACCGCAGTCGCGGAGCCCCTGAGGGTAAATATCACCGCAGTCGCGGAGCATCAAAATCCCAGACCACTTAACTGGTCAAGACAGACCAGTTCACACACATATCCAATTTTTTCTGCGAAAATACCCACAAAAACGCTCTCAAATTCGTAATTTTTCACCGTTAATCATCAAATTTTCTTGCTAAAAACATGTTGAGAAGAATCCTACCAAGAAGATTTTCAAGGAGATCGGTAATTTCTACACACAAACACTCTTTAATTTGGATTTGAAGTGTTCTTGAGCATATTTTAACCTAATTTGATTTTGATAAATTCTAGTCTAATTGTGCTTAAATTATTTGTGTATTATGCTTGTATAACCTAGATTGATGCTATTTAACATGATTAGAAGCCTTAAACTTCAAATTTTGAGTAATCTAGGGTTTGTGTTCTTGAGTAAAATTGGGACTTTTTGATATAAACGGGTTATGGCCGAATTTTGTTGTTAGCTAATGCTTAATTAAGTAGTGTAACATGTTTAGGTTGCTAAATGATCAAAACTTTGGTCCTAAACTTGATTTTTGAGCATTAAAGTGGACTTTTTAAGTCTAAAATTCATGAACTTGATTATTTTGATATGAATGCCATTTGAAACTTGTTTAATTGCTAGTAATGGTTATTTTGACATGTTATTTGAGTAGAATACTTATGAACTTTGTATACATTTTCATATATGCTTATTGAAAAAATGTAGAATTGTTAATATTATGAAAATGCGTATAAAGTTTAATTTGAATTAAACATGTCATTATGATTGTTTCAATCTATGATTTTGCTAACACTAATGCATAATTGGATGCACAAAAATTGTGTTTAATGTATTTTGCAGACTGAAAGGGGTGAATCTTCATCCGCATCCCAGGCTCACAAAGCTCCTCCTGAGAATGCAGACGAACAGGAGATTAACGGCCATTACAGACAAAATCTACCGCATCAATTCATTTCATATTCAAATATACAATTGGCAGATTTACACCCTAATTTAAGATTTGACAGACATTGGATAGATTATCCAAAATATCAGAGGAACTTACACATTCTTCAGTCAAAGAATGTTGAAGTACCCAGGGTGATAGATTGGGAACCGTTAGAAATAGTGGGATTGGCTGAGCCAATCAGAGAATTACTTACACAAATGTATGGTAATTCTACTTTTAATGATTGGGAACGATTATTCAATATACGTAGGCCTGTATATAGAGAATGGTGTGTAGAATTATTATGTAGTGTTGAAATAAATGATCGGGTAGCTACCTTAACCGATCGGAGCTTTATTAGATTTTTGTTAGGAGGTGTGATGCGCCATATGTCTCTATTAGATATGGCTCAGGCTTTGTGTATATATACGCATGAGGAACTAGCATCTACTGATTGTCAAAGGTTGATAATTAATGGTAGGAGGGTTGATGAAAATTTTGATATGAATGGAATATGGAGTGGAATGACTAGCCATAACCGATTTTATGGGGGATTTTACTCTTATACTGATATTAATAGAGCTGAGCTTAGAGTGATCCATAGGTATTTAGCAAACTCGATTACACAGCGAGGTAGGAATAAAGAAAAGGTGAATGAAAATGATCTATTTTACCTCATGTGTATTCGAGACCCACAGAGTATTGTAAGTATACCTTATTGTGTGGGTTATTATTTATCGGTAATGGTTAGGGGTATGCGGCATAATAGTATAATAGGAGGTGGTATCTTTATTACTTTAATTGCTAAGTATCTCGGTGTGGATAGAAGTCAGGGGGGATTATTAATTGCAGTACCAGAATCCTGTGATAAAATTGGTTTGCAAGTGTATCATGGTGCAAAGGTTTTAAAGAAATGACATAACGCTGCAGTACCATATGATGGCGTGCATCCACAGGTAGAAAGAGATCAGGAGCAAGGTAATGCGGGAGGAGGGAATCAAATGACATAAATGCAAATTTTATTGGTCCAAAATGAGTATGAAATGGCTAGACAACGAGCATTTGCAGATTGGCAATATCATCAAAGCCAAATCATAAGCCATTTTGCCTATAATAACACAAACTACATTCCTACTCAACCGACCATATTTCCTCCCTGGACTATACAGACCCGACCACCGTTCCCTACATATAACCCAGCTCAAGCATTCTACAGCACTTACGGCTATGAATGGAATCCCTACTGTAACCATCCTCTTCAACCGTAATTTTCTTTTATTCCTATTTTTATTTATTTTGTAACTTGTAATTTTATACTTTTAATACTTCTTTTGATACTGTAATAGTTTTTATAATTTTCTAACTTTTATTATTAGATTTTAATAATTTTTGAATGTGGGGTGATATACCCAACTTCAAAAATATGTATATATATATGTTTGTAGTTTATCTCATGTACAAAACAGGGTAAAACAGCGCACTTTCAAAGACTGACATTAAGTTCAGCAAAAACAACTAATTTTGACGACAAAATGCAAAATAAATGTGATATAACAACTGCAGGAATGAACAAATGATGTGCACCATTTGTCATTCAAACAAACAATAATATGTTTGGAAACTTTGGTAAAATTTAATCATTTTTCTACTCTAATCACCCTCAATAATTTAAATTGTTACTGATTTCTTGCAAATGAGGGCATTGTAAGATCTTAAGTGTGGGAAGGGATTAAATTCTTTCGGTTTTAAACATTTGACTTATACACTTAGTTTAATAGCCACCGTTAAAATACTAGTAACACAGTAGTTGTATTAGAATCTAGTGCTCTCTGATAATAAAGAACAGCCCTAGTCTTATATACTGACTACCCACTTCTAGTAAAATATTTAAATTTTTTTTCAACTAAATGAACTCAAAATCTCGTTTATACATATTTATGAACGATAAAACTAGGTGTTAACACCGAAATTATTGTTACCTCGGAAAGGACATAAATTGAGAAACAACCCAAAACGCTTGAATTCATTTAAAATGGAATAGAAGAGAATAAAAAGGCAAAGAAAGAAATATAAAATCCAAGTGTAGGAAAAATTTACCAAGTTATTTTTATTATATATCACATATTTTTGTTCAAATAATTGAAGGTACTTCTGTTTTGGACGATTTTAATCAGTTTTACCCGATTTCTTATAATATATTTGAAAGAAATGTGCCACTTCATTTAAAAGAATGTAAAGTCTTTGGAGAAAAAGACACACGCTTCTTGATTTAGGTCAGGAAGTTGTCGTCCAGACCAGTTGTAGAGTCTACGAAAAACCTTGAAAAGTTTTCTCAAAAATCAGCTGGAAATTCCCGGACCTCAACATCAAACAGGGTTGCCAAGTGGTCAGAATTATCCTAACCATGAGAGGATCTATCTCGTACAATGGGGGGCACCGTGCACATTAGCTTATAAGACTAATGAATCAGATCCCCAGAAAGGATAATCTCCTTAAAGATCAAAAATCAGCTTTTAAGCCTGATATTACTCAATCCTTGAGATTGAACTTAAAGAATGAGAATTACAAACTCATGGAATATGATGATATCTAAACTCGAGCTTGTACGAGAAAATATTTTGATCAAATTACAAACCGATTTGTTTTCTGAAAACCTATTTTCAATGCGTTCATTACCATTGAATGTAAAATCCTAGGAATTCACCTGGAATTCATTAGGTCACCTGAACCAAATCGGGTGTCAACCGTAAGAACGGTGGTTGCATAGCATGGTCGAAGACAGGACCTTGTGCCAGACTGAAAAACTATAGGTGATCTTTGCTATTGCTCCTACAAAGGATAGTAATTGCATCCGACACGTTGTGGACCATAATCAAAAGCATGTCATTAGACATTGCCTTGACAGTTGCTTGTTCAACGCTTTCCTTTACAACCGGACGGTAGTTTACCGAAAGGTAATATACGGAGCAAGTATACTGGACGTGTTCCTTTCCTAATACAAGGATAGCAAGTGGGTGACACAAAACCATAAGTTTTGAGCTAAAATTTTAAAAAAATGGAAACCCACAAAAACAATTTGCGAACACCGGTGAAGGGTTATTCCGGAAAACTTATCTAGGGTAAAAGCTAGATTGAATTTTCAAAAGATCAAATGTTTTAATAAAAATCCAATTTCCTAAAAGGATCTAAATTTTTATAGTCATGTGGGACTGTAAACCACATCGTTACTACCATTGTTCATACCGCCGTATTAAAATCACTGATGTACAAAGTATGAAGAATAAAGAAGTGATTCTAGTAAAGTTTTATTCAAGTTCTATATTTCTTGAGGACAAGCAACGCTCAAGTGTGGGAATATTTGATAATGCTAAAAAACGAACATATGTTTCATAGCATTATCCTTCAAGAAAGACAAGCTTTTAGTTGCAATTGTTCTATTTACAAGTGATATTCGTTTAAAAAATAAAAGGTGAAGACAAAAGACAGATTCGACGATTTGAAGACGCAAACGACCAAAAAGCTAAAAAGTACAAAGTACAATCCAAGTGGTTCAAATTATTGATGAGAAACGTCTAGAAATTACAAGAGTAAAAGCCGCAAAAAGCAAAGTACAAGATATTAAATTATACAAAAAGGCGTTCGAAAATCTGGAACCGAGACATGAACCAACTATCAACGTGCGACTCAACGGAGCTGAAATTACAAGTCAACTATGCACAAGAATGTAATATAATATATAATTAATTATATATATTATTATATATTATATTTATTAGCAGCCCACATTTTAAATCAACAAATGAGCTGAAATCCAAAGCTCCGCGACTGCGGAGCTGTGAAGAAGGAAAGTACCGCACTCGCGGAGCTGCACAGTGCAAAATGGGCCTATAAAAACCAACGCATTCGGATGATCTCATCATCCCTTTTTCTTTCTTTCTATCTACGTAATATATATATATATATATATATATATATATATATATATATATATATATATATATATATATATTATAATTATAATTATAATTTTAATATTAAGTTAATAATAATAAGGTTATATTGGCGAATGTTTTAAATTTTGTAAGTCGAAATTCTGTCCGTGTAACACTACGCGATTAATACTTATTGTAAGTTATTTTCAACCTTTTTAAATTAATGTCTCGTAGCTAAATTATTATTATGCTTATTTAAGCCGAAGTAATCGTGATGTTGGACTAAATATTAAGACGGGGTTATTGGGCTTTGGACCATAATTGGGGTTTGGACAAAAGACCGATACTTGTGGAAATTAGACTATGGGCTATTAATGGGCTTTATATTTGTTTAACTGAATGATAGTTCGTTAATTTAATATAGAGATTTACAATTTGAGGTAATTATAAATAACCACATACACTCGATCGGACACGATGGGCGGATATTTATAAATACTAATAATCTTTCATATAACCGGACACGGGGATGGATTAATAGTCAATAGACTCATTAAAACAGGGGTGGATTACATACAAGGACACTTGGTGTAATTGTTAATAAAGTATTAAAACCTTGGATTACACGCAGTCGATAACCTGGTGTAATTATAATCAAAATATTAAGACCTTGTTACAGTTTAAGTCCCCAATTAGTTGGAATATTTGACTTCGAGTATAAGGGTAATTTGACGAGGACACTCGCACTTTATATTTATGACCGATGGACTATTATAGACAAAAACCAGATTGACATATCGAATAATTCAGGACAAAGGACAATTAACCCATGGTAATAAATTAAAATCAACACGTCGAACATCATGATTACGGAAGTTTAAATAAGCATAATTCCTTTATTTTATATTTCATCGTACTTTTATTTACCGTCATTTAATTATCGTACTTTTATTTATCGCACTTTTATTTCTCGTCATTTACTTTACGCTTTAAATTAAGTTATATTTATATTTAATATTTTACATTAGGTTTTAATTGTGACTTAAGACATAAAATTGACAAACCGGTCACTAAACGGTAAAAAACCCCCTTTATAATAATAATAATACTACTTATATATATATATATATATATATATATATATATATATATATATATATATATATATTTATACAAATATAGTTTAAAATATATATAGCGTTAAACTTAGCTGACTCCCTGTGGAACGAACCAAACTTACTAAAACCTACACTACTCTATGATTAGGTACACTGCCTATAAGTGTTGTAGCAAGGTTTAGGTATATCCATTCAATAAATAAATAAATAACTTGTGTAAAATTGTATCGTATTTAATAGTATTTCGTAGTAAAATATAATCTATTTCGTACTGCACCTCGCACACATCAGATGCAAACTAGATATTTGATACGAATGATTCCAGAGTGACAAGTGGGTATGTATTCACACTTGAAGGTGCTGCTATATCGTGGAAATCGTTTAAACAAAAGGTTATTGCTAGATCCACGTTGGAATCTGATGTGCATAGAGGTGTATACGAAATAGTTATATTTTTATTACGAAATACTATTAAATACGATACAATTTTACACAAGTTATTTATTTAATTATAGAGTGGATATACCTAAACCTTGCTACAACACTTATAGGCAGTGTACCTAATCGTACAGTAGTGTAGTTTTTAGTAAGTCCAGTTCGTCCACAGGGAACTAGCCAAGTTTAACGCAATATTTTTAAACACTATATTTGTATATATATATATATATATATATATATATATATATATATATATATATATATATATATATATATATATATATATAAGTAGTATGATAATTATAAAAGGGTGTTTTTACCGTTTAATGACCGGTTTGTCGATTTTTTGTCTTAAGTCGCAGTTAAAACCTAATGTAAAATATTAAAAATAAAAATAACTTAATTTAAAGCGTAAAGTAAATGACAATAATTAAAGTGCGATAAATTAAAGTCCGATAAATAAAATGACAATAAATAAAATTGCGATAATTAAAAAGTACGATAATTAAAAGTGCAATTAAATAAAATGACAGTAAATAAAAGTGCGATGAAATATGAAATAAAGGAATTATGCTTATTTAAACTTCCGTAATCATGATGTTTGACGTGTTGATTTTAGTTTATTATCATGGGTTAATTGTCCTTTGTCCTGGATTATTCGATATGTCCATCTGGTTTTTGTCCATAACAGTCCATCAGTCATAAATATAAAGTGCGAGTGTCCTCGTCAAATTATCCTTATATCCGAAGTCAAATATTCCAACTAATTGGGGACTTAAACTATAATTACACAAATTTTCCTTGTATGTAATTTACCCCTGTTTTAATAAGTCCATTGACTATTAATCCATTCCCGTGTCCGGTTAAATGAACGATTATTAGTACTTATAAATATCCCGCCCATCGTGTCCGATCGAATGTATGTGGTTATTTATAGGTACGTCCAATTGTAAATCTTTATATTAAAATAACGAACTATCATTCAATTAAACAAATATAAAGCCCATTAATAGCCCATAGTCCAATTTCCACAAGTGTCGGTCTTTTGTTCAAACTCCAATTATGGTACAAAGCCCAATTACCCCGTCTTTAATATTTTAGCCCAACATCACGATTACTTCAATTTAAATAAGCATAATAATAACTTAGCTATAAGACATTAATTTAAAAAGGTTGAACATAACTTACAATGATTAATAATAGCATAGCTTTACACGGACAGAATTTCGACTTACACACTTACAACATTCGCTAACATACCCTTATTATTATTAAATTAAAATTAAAATTTAAATTATAAATTATATATATATATATATATCGTAGAGAGTGAGAGATTGAATTAGATGTGTTTTGAGCTCGAGTACGAGACTGCTTTTTATAGGAATGTGGCCAGAAAAAGTAGGCCATGCGATCGCATGGGAATTAGGCCTTCAGGCCATGTGATCGCATGGAGCAAAGATCCAGCTCACAATTATTTGTCTCCTAGTTTGCCGACGGTTTTTATAAATAATATAATATATATATATAATTTTAAGAATTAATTATATATTATATTATATTCATGTGCATAGTTGACTTGTAATTTTTAGTCCGTTGCGTCGCACGTTGAGAGTTGACTCTGGTCCCGGTTTCGGATTTTCAAACGTCCTTTCGTACTATTTAATATCTTGTACTTTGCGTTTTGCGGCTCGTACTCTTGTAACTTACAGACGTTTCTCATCAATAATTTGAACCACTTGGATTGTACTTTGTACTTTTTAGCATTTTGGTCATTTGCGTCTTCAATTCGTCGAATCTGTCTTTTGTCTTCACCTTTTAATATTTAAACGAATATCACTTGTAAATAGAACAATTGCAACTAAAAACTTGTCTTTTTTGAGGGATAATGCTATGAAATATATGTTCGTTTTTAGCATTATCAAATATTCCCACACTTGAGCGTTGCTTGTCCTCAAGCAATATAGTCTTGAAATAAAAATACTAGAATCACTTCTTTATTCTTCACACTTTGTACATCAATGATTTCGATTTGGCGGTATGAACAATGATAGAAACGTTGTGGTTTACAGTCCCACATGACTATGAAAATTTAGATCCTTAAGGAAATTGGATCTTTATGAAAACATTTGATCTTTTGAAAATTAAATCTAGCTTTTACCCTAGATAAGTTTTCTGGAATAACCCTTCACCGGTGTTTGCAAATTGTTTTTGTGGGTTTGGTGGGTTTCAGATTTGAAAATTTTAGCTCAAAACTTGCGGTTTTGTGTCACCCACTTGCTAACCTTGTATTGGAAAAGCAACGCGTCCAGTATACTTGCTCCGTATATTACCTTTCGGTAAACTACCGTCTGGTTTAAAAGGAAAGTGTTGAACAAGCAACTGTTAAGGCAATGTCCCGTGACATGCTTTTAATTATGGTCTATCACGTGTCGGATGCAATTACTATCCTTGGTTGGAGCAATAGTAAAGATCACCCTATAGTTTTTCGGTCTGTGATGTGCGTAGAGGTGTATACGAAATAGTTATATATTTATTATGAAAAACTATTAAATACGATACAATTTTACACAAGTTATTTATTTATTTATAGAGTGGATATACCTAAACCTTGCTACAACACTTATATGCAGTGTACCTAATCGTACAGTAGTGTAGTTTTTAGTAAGTCCGGTTCGTCCACAGGGAACTAGCCAAGTTTAACGCTATATTTTTAAAACTATATTTGTATAAATATAAATATATATATAAGTAATATTATTATTATAAGAGGGGGTTTT
This sequence comes from Rutidosis leptorrhynchoides, assembly GCF_046630445.1. Lineage (NCBI taxonomy): Eukaryota > Viridiplantae > Streptophyta > Magnoliopsida > Asterales > Asteraceae > Rutidosis > Rutidosis leptorrhynchoides. Next base: position 177,524,188 of record NC_092333.1, read on the forward strand.
TAGTTTTTAATGACCGGTTTGTCGATTTTAAAACTTTAGTCGCAGTTAAAACCTAATGTGAAATATTAAAAATAAAACTTAATTTAAAGCGTAAAGTAAACGATAATAATTAAAATGCGATAAATTAAAGGTCGATAAATAAAATGAAAATAAATAAAATTGCGATAATTAAAAAGTACGATAATTAAAAGTGCAATTAAATAAAGTGACAGTAAATAAAAGTGCGATGAAATATGAAATAAAGGAATTATGCTTATTTAAACTTCCGTAATTATGATGTTTGGCGTGTTGATTTTAGTTTATTACCATGGGTTAATTGTCCTTTGTCCTGAATTATTCAATATGTCCATCTGGTTTTTGTCCATAACAGTCCATCAGTCATAAATATAAAGTGCGAGCGTCCTCGTTAAATTATCTTTATATCCGAAGTCAAATATTCCAACTAATTGGGGAGTTAAACTATAATTATACCAATTTTCCTTGTATATAATTCACCCCTGTTTTAATAATTCCATTGACTAATAATCCATTCCCGTGTCCGGTTAAATGAACGATTATTAGTACTTATAAATATCCCGCCCATCGTGTCCGATCGAGTGTTTGTGGTTATTTATAGGTACGTCCAATTGTAAATCTTTTATATTAAATTAACGAATTATCATTCAATTAAACAAATATAAAGCCCATTAATAGCCCATAGTCTAATTTCCACAAGTGTCGTTCTTTTGTTCAAACCCCAATTATGGTACAAAGCCCAATTACCCCGTCTTTAATATTTAGCCCAACATCACGATTACTTCAATTTAAATAAGCATAATAATAACTTAGCTACGAGACATTAATTTAAAAAGGTTGAACATAACTTACAATGATTAATAATAGCGTAGCGTTACACGGACAGAATTTCGACTTACACACTTACAACATTCGCTAACATACCCTTATTATTATTAAATTAAAATTATAAATTATATATATATATAAATATATATATATATATATATATATATTACGTAGAGAGTGAGAGATAGATTAGAAAAAGATGTGTATTTTTCGTGCAGAATTCGATGGCTTTTATAGGCCCACATTTTACTGTGCAGCTCCGCGAGTGCGGAGGTTTTCTTCCTCATATCTCCACGAGTGCGGAGGTCTGAAATACAGCTCACATAATAGATCTAAAACGTGGGCTGCGTAAAATTATATTATATAATAATATATATAATTAATTATATATTATATATTATTCTTATGCATAGTTGACTTGTAATTTTTGGTCCGTTGCGTCGCGCACTGAAAGTTGGTTCATGTCTCGGTTCCGGATTTTCGAACGTCCTTGCGTACTATTTAATATCTTGTACTTTGCGTTTTGCGTCTTGTATTCTTGTAATTTTGAGATGTGTCTCATCAATAAATTGAACCACTTTGATTGTACTTTGTACTTTTTAGCTTTTTGGTCGTTTGCGTCTTCAAATCGTCGAATCTGTCTTTTGTCTTCACCTTTTATTATCTAAACGAATATCACTTGTAAATAGAACAATTGCAACTAAAAGCTTGTCTTTCTTGAGGGATAATGCTATGAAATATATGTTCGTTTTTAGCATTATCAAATATTCCCACACTTGAGCGTTGCTTGTCCTCAAGCAATATAGTCTTGAAATAAAAATACTAGAATCACTTCTTTATTCTTCACACTTTGTACATCAGTGATTTCTATACGGCGGCATGAACAATGATAGTAACGTTGTGGTTTACAGTCCCACATGACTTTGAAAATTTAGATCCGTTAGGAAATTGGATCTTTATGAAAACATTTGATCTTTTGAAAATTTAATCTAGCTTTTACCCTAGATAAGTTTTCCAGAATAACTCTTTATCGGTGTTTGCAAAATATTTTTGTGGGTTTTGTGGGTTTCAGATTTGAAAATTTTAGCTCAAAACTTATGGTTTTGTGTTACCCACTTGCTAACCTTGTATTGGAAAAGCAACACGTCCAGTTTACTTGCTCCGTATATTACCTTTCGGTAAACTACCGTCCAGTTGTAAAGGAAAGCGTTGAACAAGCAACTGTTAAGGCAATGTCCCGTGACATGCTTTTAATTATGGTCTATATCATGTCGGATGCAATTACTATCCTTTGTAGGAGCAATAGTAAAGATCATCCTATAGTTTTTCGGTCTGGCACAAGGTCCTGTCTTTGACCATGCTATGCAACCACCGTTCTTACGGTTGACACCCGATTTGGTTCAGGTGACCTAATGAATTCCAGGTGAATTCCTAGGATTTTACGTTCAATGGTAATGAACGCATGGAAAATGGGTTTTCAGAAAACAAATCGGTTTGTAATTTTGATCAAAATATTTTCTCGTTCAAGCTCGAGTTTAGATATCATTGAATTCCATGATTTTGTAATTCTCAATCTTTAAGGTCAATCTCAAGGATTGAGTAATATCAGGCTTAAAAGCTGATTTTTGATCTTTAAGGAGATTATCCTTTCTGGGGATCTGATTCATTAGTCTTATAAGCTAATTTGCACAGTGCCCCCCATTGTACGAGACAAATCCCCTCATGGTTAGGATAAGTCTGACCACTTGGTGACCCTGTTTGATGCTGAGGTCCGTGGATATCCAGCTGATTTTCGAGAAAACTTTTCAAGGTTTTTCGTAGACTCTACAACTGGTCTGGAAGACAACTTCCTGACCTAAATCAAGAAGCGCGTGTCTTTTTCTCTCGGAAGACTTTACTTCCTTTTAAATTACAATAAACTGGGTAAAATTGATTAATATCGTCCAAAACAAAAGTATTTTCAATTATTTGTACAAAAATATGTGATATATGTTCTAAATAACTTGGTAAATTTTTCCCACACTTGGCTTTTATTTTCCTTTCTTTGCCTTTTTATTGTCCTCTATTCCATTTTAAATGAATTCTAACATTTTGAGTTGTTTCTCAATTTATGTCCTTTCCGAGGTAACAATAATTTCGGTGTTAACACCTAGTTTTATCGTTCATAAATATGTATAAACATGATTTTGAATTCATTTATTTGAAAATTTTGTAAAATTTTACTAGAATTGGGTAGTCAGTATATAAGACTAGGACTGTTCTTTATTATCAGAGAGCACTAGATTCTAATACAACTACTGCGTTACTAGTATTTTTAATGGTAACCAAGTGTATAAGTCAAAAATTTTAAAAATCCGAAAGAATTTAACCCCTTCCCACACTTAAGATCTTGCAATGCCCTCATTTGCAAGAAATCAGTACAATTTAAATTATTGAGGGTGATTAGCGTAGGAAAATGATTAAATTTTACCAAAGTTTCCAAACATATTGGCGTTTGTTTGTTGAATGATAAATGGTGCACATCATTTGTTCATTCCGTCTTGTTGGTATTTCACATATATTTAGCATCTTGTCGTCAAAATTAGTTGCTTTTGCTGAACTTAATGCCAGTCTTTGAACATGCGCTGTTTTACCCTGTTTTGTACATGAGATAAACTACAAAGATATATAAACATATTTTTGAAGTTGGGTATATCACCCCACATTCAAAAATTATTAAGATCTAATAATAAAAGTTAGAAAATTATAAAAACTATTACAGTATCAAAAGAAATATTAAAAGTATAAAATTACAAGTTACCAAATAAATAAAAATAGGCATAAAAGAAAATTAGGGTTGATAAGGATGGTGCCAGTAGGGATCCCATTCATAGCCATATGTGCTGTAGAATGCTTGAGCTGGGTCATATGTAGGGTACGGTAGTCGGGTCTGTATAGTCCAGGGAGGAAATACGGGCATTGGAGTAGCAATGTAGTTTGCATTTATGTGTGCACGATGACTTATGATTTGGTTTTAATGATACTGCCAATCTTGAAATGCTCGTTGTCTAGCCATTTCATACTCATGATGAGCCATAAAAAGTTGCATTTCTGTCATCTGATTACCCCCTCCCGCATTACCTTGCTATTGATCTCTCTCAACCTGTGGATGCCTGCCATCATATGGTGCTGCAGCGTTGTTTCGTTTCTTTAAAACCTTAGCACCATGATACACGCGTAAATCTATCCTATCACGGGGTTCTGGTTCTGCCATTAATAATCCCCCCGACTTCTATCCACACCGAGATGTTCAGCAATTAATGTAACAAAGATACCACCTCCTATTATGCTATTAGGCCGCATACCCCTAATCATAGTCGATAGATAATAACCCACACAATAAGGTATACTTACAGCGCTCTGTGGGTCTCGAATACATATGTGGTAGAATAAATCTTGTTCATTTACCTTCTCTTTGTTTCTACCTCACTGTGTAATCGAGTTGGCTAAAAACCTGTGGATCACTCTTAACTCGGCTCTATCAATATCAAGATAAGAGTAAGATCCCCCTTTGAATCGGTTATGGCTAGTCATTCTACTCCATATTTCATTCATAGGAAAATTTTCATCAACCCTCCTTCCATTAACTATCAACCTTTAACAATCATAAGACGCTAGTTCCTCAGGCGTATATATACGTAAAGCCTGAGCCATATCTAGTAGGGACATATGGGGCATCTCACCTCCTAATAAAAATCTAAGAAAACTTCGATCGGTTAAAGTAGATACCCGATCATTTATTTCAATACTACATAACAACTCCACACACCATTCTCTATATACAGGCCTATATATGTTGAATAAACGTACCCAATCATTAAAAGTAGAATTACCATACCTTTGTGTAAGTAATTCTCTAATTGGTTCTGCTAATCCAACTGCTTCTAATGGGTCCCATTCTATTATCCTAGGCACCTCAACAACATTAGACTGAAGGATGTGCAAGTTCCTCTGAAATTTTGGATAGTCTATCCAAAGTCTGTCAAACCTCAAGTTTGGGTGTAAATTTGGTACATCAATATTTGAAAATGAAACGATTGGATGCGGTACATTTTGTCGATAAAGGTCATTAATATCCTGTTGTTCTGCATCTTCGAGAGGAGCATTGCGAGCCTGGGATGATTCACCCATTTCAGTCTGCAAAACATATCAAACACAATTTTTGTGCATCCAAATATGCAGTAGTGTTAGCAAAATCATAAATCAAAACAATTATAATGACATGTTTAATCCATATTAAACTTTATATGCATTTTCAAAATATTACCAATTCTACACTTTTACAAATATACATATATGAAAATGTATACAAGGTTCCTTAGCATTCATCTTCTAAAACATGTCAAAAATAATCATTATAGCAATTAAACAAGTTCCACATGGCATTCATATCAATTAAATCAAGTTCGTGCATTTTTGGCTCAAAAATCCACTTTAATATTCAAAAATCATGTTTAGGATCAAAGTTTTGATCATTTAGCAACCTAAAAATGTTACACTACTTAATTTAGCATACACTAACAACAAAATTCGGCCATAACCTGTTTATATCAAAAAGCCCCAATTTTGCTCAAGAACACAAACCCTTGATTATTCAAAATTTGAAGTTTAAGGCTTCTAATAATGTTGAATAGCATCAATCTAGGTTATACAAGCATAATACACAAACAATTTGACCATAATTGAATTAGAAATCATCAAAATCAAATTAGGAATAAATTTATTCAAGAACACTAATAATTCGAATTAAAGAGTGTTTAGATGTAGAAATTACCGATTTTCTTGAGTAACTTCTTGGTAGGATCCTTCTCAACATGATTTTAGCAAAAAATTTGATGTTTAACGGTGAAAAATTTCGATTTTGAGAGCCTTTTTGTGGGTTTTTCGCAGAAAAATATAAGTGTGGTGTGTTGGGGATTGGTCTGTTCGACCAGTTAAAACATAGATTAATAAATTTTAAAAATTTGTTTCTTTTAAGAATGATGGCGTTTCGGATCGTTGTCCTAGTCCGTCTCTCAACAAAGTTTTAAATTTTGTTACTTTTTAAGCGTCGTTTTAAAAGCAAAGATTTTTGAGTTTTTTTAATGTTTTTGGCATACTTTAATTCAATAAGATTAAAAATAATGATAATAAAATTTCTCGTCCCTCCCTTGGGTAAAGCAATTTCGGTTCAACGACCTAGTTTTTAACTTACGACAAATTTTTAGAAATCACATTTTTAACTTAATGAAATAAAGTACATTTTTGTTTTTAAATTCACACCAAACTTAATTTTAAAATGCATAAAATTAAAAATTTATATTATTAAAATTAAAAATTCACACCAAATTTATATTATATTTTTGTTTTTATACATACAAATTTATATTAAGAATATTAATTTTTTAAATATTTACAAACTTAAATATATTGATTTTAAAAAGTTTACAATAATAATTTAAAATTTATATATTAATTTTAAACTTAAGGTAAAAATTAAAAATTAAAAATCTTTTTGGTCTTTTATCCCACTTTAATCAATCAAATATTATCAAAAATATACGCCCCACTTTTCGGTAAAGTAATTTCGGTTCCATAACCTAGTTTTACTCCTGACGAATTTCTGAAATATTTTGGGTTGATTGATTAAAGATATTTATACCTTAAGAATAAACGGTAAATTTTGCAGTGATGTAATAAATTTTTTTATGATATCAATAATTTCGGTTACGCATACCTAATTTTATTGAATACCAATGTAATACTTTATAGTGAACGATTCAGCATTTATTATCAAAAGGTTAAAAGCAATAAATAAAAATAAAAATAAAAACTGTACATACTTACCTGTGAGATAGAATTCTCAGAGACCTGCTTTAGCCGACTCATTGGAGAGTCGTGTGATTTGGTTCTCCATAGCTACGTAAGCATAACCTCGATTCTTCAATATCTTTTCTTCTAAACATATAAACGGTCCTTCTCTGCATAGAGTAACAAATTCGGTATTTGAATATGTTTGATTATTTGAACATTTACCTTCGTGTGACCATTTTCCGCATTTATAACATCTTTCAAGGTGTCGTGCTCTTCTTTTTGTTGCGGACTTTGATTTGCCTTTACCAAAATGTATCTTATGATGATCTTTCCTGAGTTCTTTTCTTACTCCGTCCATTTTGCCTCTTATGAAGGATACTAGTTTACTCGGAAGGGTGTCATTATTACGTTTAGTAATCATAGCATGTAGCATTAGACCATGGTTCAGATCAAAGGAATTCTTCATCTCGTAAAACCTAAAAAAAATAAAAATTCAGAATGGGGGGAGAAGACTAGTTCTTTAGGGTCTGCTAGGGAAAGACCATTCGGATTCCATTCTCGGAAACTACACGAAAACAGAATATCTAACTCTAACAGAAATATATATTACCATAAAAAGATTCGAACCTTCCCACACTTAGTTAGCTGTGGTGTCGAAATTGTTATTAACTTCATCTTCAACCTCCATTGGATTATCTATGTAATGTTTAACTCTGTGACCATTAACCTTAAATTCAATTCCATTTGAATTTATTAATTCTACTGTTCCATATGGAAAAACTCTTTTGACTATGAATGGTCCAGACCATTTTGATTTCAATTTTCCAGGAAATAGCTTGAATCGTGAATTAAAAAGAAGAACTCTGTCTCCTTCTTTAAATTCTTTTGAACTTCTGATTCTTTTATCATGCCATTTCTTCGTTCTTTCCTTATACTTTAATGAATTTTCATATGCTTCATGTCTTAATTCTTCTAATTCGTTTAATTGACTTAACCGTAGACGTCCAGCTTCATGTAAATCAAGATTACATGTCTTCAAAGCCCAAAATGCTTTATGTTCAATTTCTATTAGAAGATGACATGCTTTTCTGTAAACGAGTCTGAAAGGTGTGGTTCCAATTGGAGTTTTGTAGGCTGTTCTAAAAGCCCAGAGTGCATCCTCCAATTTCATGGACCATTCCTTCGGATTTGATCCTACGGTTTTCTCTAGAATACATTTTAAAGCTCGGTTGGTATTTTCAACATGTCCACTTATTTGTGGATGATAAGCGGTTGAGATTTTATGAGTTACTCCATATCTTTTGAGAACTTTCTCAAGTTGATTATTACAAAAATGAGTACCCCGATCACTTATTAAAGCTTTCGGTGTTCCGAACCTAGCAAAAAGACGTTTTAAAAAGTTGACTGCAACTCGTGCATCGTTAGTTGGAAGAGCTTGTGCTTCCGCCCATTTAGATACATAATCAATGGCAACGAGAATGTAGAGATTATTATGAGATTTTGGAAATGGACCCATAAAGTCAATACCCCAAACGTCAAATACTTCACATACTTGAATGACATTTTGTGGCATTTTATCACGTTGACTTATTTTTTTGGCCCTTTGACAAGCATCACAGGATTTGCAAAGAAGGTGTGCATCTTTGAAAATTGTAGGCCAATAGAATCCAGCGTCATAGACTTTTCTTGCTGTGAGTTGAGGCCCATAATGTCCTCCTGTTGGTCCTGTGTGATAATGGTTTAAGATTTGACTAGCTTCATCCCCGAATATACATCGGCGTATTATTCCATCGGGACAACTTTTAAACAAATGTGGATCTTCCCAGAAATAGTGTTTTATATCACTAAAGAATTTCTTTCGTTTTTGGTACGATAATCCTTTTTCAAGGAATCCACATACTAAGTAGTTTGCATAGTCTACAAACCATGGAATTTCACTATAATTTATCTTCAATAGATATTCATCAGGAAAGTTATCTTGTATGGCCGATTCATTTAGAACTTCTAATTCATGATTTTCAAGACGAGAAAGATGATCAGCGGCGAGATTTTCTGCTCCCTTTTTATCTCGGATTTCAATATCGCACTCTTGTAAGAGTAAGATCCAACGGATTAATCGTGGCTTGGCATCTTGTTTCGAAAATAGGTATCTAAGAGCAGAATGGTCGGTATAGACCACCGTTTTAGCTAGAACGAGATATGAACGAAATTTGTCAAAAGCAAAGACATTAGCAAGGAGTTCTTTTTCGGTAGTTGTGTAATTCGTTTGTGCTCCTTGTAACATCTTACTAGCGTAATAAATAGGTTGAAATCGTTTTTCAATCCATTGTCCTAAAATGGCTCCCATTGCAAAATCACTTGCATCACACATTAGTTCAAATGGTCGATTCCAATTTGGAGTTATCATGATTGGCGAATTAGTGAGTTTTTCTTTAATAATATTAAAAGATTTGATGCATTCATCTAAAAAGTTGAATGGAGCATCTTTTTCTAGGAGTTTATTCATAGGAGTGACAATTTTAGAAAAATCTTTTATGAAACGTCGGTAAAAACCGGCATGCCCTAGAAAACTCCTAACTCCTCTAACATTGGTGGGATGTGGAAGTTTAGCAATTACATCTACTTTAGTTCTATCCACTTCAATTCCTTCCTTTGAAATTTTATGACCAAGAACGATGCCTTCTCTAACCATGAAATGACATTTCTCTCAATTAAGAACTAGATTTGATTGTTCACATCTAATAAGCATTCGTTCAAGATTAACTAGACATGATTCAAAAGTATCACCGAAGACTGAAAAGTCATCCATGAAAACTTCCATGCATTCTTCTATCATGTCATGAAAAATCGCCATCATGCACCTTTGAAAGGTTGCAGGGCCGTTGCAAAGTCCAAATGGCATGCGTTTGTAAGCAAAAGTACCATAAGGGCACGTGAATGTGGTTTTCTCTTGATCCTCGGGTGCTATTGGGATTTGAAAGTATCCGAAAAACCGTCAAGAAAATAATAGTAACTATTTCCGGCTAATCTTTCCAACATTTGATCAATGAAAGGTAAGGGAAAGTGATCTTTTCTGGTGGCATCATTTAATTTTCTTTAATTAATAAAAACACGCCATCCTGTTACAGTCCTAGTAGGAATAAGATCATTTTTCTCATTTGTGATGACATTCATGCCACCCTTCTTAGGTACACATTGAACTGGGCTTACCCATGGACTATCAGAGATTGGATAAATTAAACCTGCATCAAGCAGTTTAATAATTTCTTTCTTAACAACATCTTACATATTAGGATTTAGTCTTCGTTAGCATTGCACATATGTTTTATGACCTTCTTCCATAAGGATTTTATGTGTACAATACGAAGGACTTATTCCTTTAATGTCATGAATCTTCCATGCAATAGCTGGTTTATGAGCTTTTAGCACAGCAATGAGTTGAGATGAGAAGACGATATTATTACAGGTAATTCAGATTCACCATGTAAATAAGCGTATTCCAAATGGTTTGGAAGTGGCTTTAACTCTAATGTCGGTGGTTCTTCTATCGATGATTTATATCGATATCTGTCTTCCTCTTTTAGCATTTGAATTTCTTCTGTTGTTGGTTCATATCCATTAGCCATGAGTGTAGCTAACATTTCAGTTTCATCAATTGGTTCAGTTCCTTCTCCTAAAGAACATTCTCCTGTTCTTTGTAATTCTGGAAATTCTTCTAACAATTCTGCATGTGAATCTATAGTTTGAATATAATAACATGTATCATCTGCAGATTGCGGTTGTTGCATGGCTCTATCAACAGAAAAGGTAACACTCTCGTCCTCTATACTTAGGGTCAGTTTCTTACCGAACACGTCTATTATTGCTTTAGCCGTGTTTAAGAATGGTCTTCCTAATATGAGAGGAACTCGAGAATCTTCTTCCATGTCCAGAATAACAAAATCTACTGGAAATACTAAAGTACCAACTTTAACTAGCATGTTTTCCATTATCCCTCTAGGATATTTTACTGATCGATCAGCTAGTTGTATGCTTATTCTTGTTGGTTTCAATTCTCCAAGGTCTAGTTTAGCGTATAGTGAATACGGCATTAAATTTATACTAGCACCTAAATTTGCCAATGCTTCTATTGAACTAAGACAACCCAGAAAATATGGAATTGTGAAACTTCCTGGATCAAATAATTTTTCTGGTATCTTATTCAACAGCACTGCAGAACAATTAGCATTCATAGTAACAGCCAATAGTTCTTCCATTTTCTTTCTATTTGTGATTAGATCTTTCAAGAATTTGGCATATCTAGGCATTCCTGAAATCACATCAATGAAAGGAAGATTTACATTTATTTGTTTAAATATATCCAAGAATTTGGATTGCTCGGCTTCAAGTCTTTCTTTTCTCATTTTACTCGGGTAAAGAAGTGGTGGTTGGTATGGTTTAACATAAGGTTTAGCCTTAACTGTGTTATCTTCATTAACCTTTTCAACTACCGGTTCTGTTTCCTTATCTTGTTCAGGTTGCGGTTCTTGTGGAGTAGGAGTAGCGTCATCAGAAATTACAGGCATTTCAGGTGGTTTAAGTGTAATACCACTTCTTATGGTAATGGCTTTAGCTGTTTCATTTTGGGGGTTAGCATTTGTATCACTAGGTAGACTTTCCGATTTTGTTTCACCTATCAACCTTGCTAGGTTACTTACTTCTTGTTCCAAATTTTGAATAGAAGCTTGTTGATTTCTAAATGCTTGAGCATTTTGTTCATTGGTTTGTTTCTGAGATGTGAAAAATTGCGTTTGAGATTCAACTAGCTTTGACATCATATCTTCTAAATTTGACTTTTTATCATCGGTTTGTGGTGGTTTATTTTGAAAAATAGGTCTTTGCTGATTGTAAGTATTGTTGGATACTTGTTGATTGCTAGGACCTTGTTGGTTGTTGTATGGGACATTTCGGTTATAATTCTGGTTTTGATTGTAGATTGGTCTTGGCGGTTGATAATTATTCTGATAATTATTTCCAGGCATTTGGTTCATGTATGAAACATTCTCTCTTTGTTCCATTGTTTGTTCAATACTGAGACAATCTTTTGTCAAATGTGGTCCTCCACACTGTTCACAACTAATTCGTATAGAGTGAATATCTTTGGTCATCTTTTCCATTCGTCTTTCGACCGCATCTATCTTTGCAGAAATGGAATCAAAGTCATGGCTAGAATCGACTCTAGCCGCTTTAGATGATCTAACGATATATTTTTCTTGGTGCCACTTATGTGAGTGGGAAGCAGTGTTATCAATAATTTTGTAAGCTTCAGTTGCGGTTTTCTTCATAATGGAACCACCAGCTACTATATCGATGTCTTTGCGTGTAGTGATGTTGCATCCTTGGTAGAATATTTGTACTATTAGATAAGTATCTAAACCATGTTGCGGACATCCTCTCAATAACTTTCCAAATTTTGTCCACGCCTCATATAGAGTTTCATTTGCTTTTGCGTGAACGTAACTATTTCTCCTTGAAGTCTTACGGCTTTAGATGCTGGAAAGAATTGTTTAAGAAATTTTTCAACAAAAACATCCCATGTATCAATCGCCCCTTCAGGTAACGATTCTAACCAATCTTTGGCTTCTCCCTTTAAAGTCCAGGGAAATAACATGAGATATATCTGTTCATCCTCCACTTCTCGGATTTTAAATAGAGTACAGATCCTATTAAAGGTACGAAGATGTTCGTTTGGATCTTCCTTCGGCGCACCACTAAATTGGCATTGATTAGTCACCACGTGTAGGATTTGTTCTTTGATTTCATAATCTGGCGCATTAATGTCTGGTTGAGTAATTACGTGACCTTGCCAGTGCATTTAGCTCTCATTCGGTCTTCCATACTTAGAGGTTCCAGATTTTCCATGATTGAATTTGTTGAATCTGAATCACTAGAGGATTCTGATTTAATGGTTTGTTCCTCGACAATCTCTGGATGAGTAAATTGTGGTTCAGGAGGAATGATTAGTGGTTCGGGATCTCTGAATTGTCCCTGAATATCCTCCGGATTCTCAATTGTGAGGTCGGGTTCAAAAAATGGATTATTGGAAAATTGAATTGGAGTACTTGGTCGACTAGATGACGATTCTAAAGAAAAATCAACGGCGACAATATTGGCTAGATGTCTTGAACGAGTTACAGGTGGTGAACGTATGAAAGGTGGTGAACGTTTTGCTCGGTGCATTCACTGAATATCCTATTACTTATAAAAAATAAAAATTATATAAGTTATCAAATTAATAGACTTTTCTGATTTTGCCCACGTTTCGAATAGCCAATAGATGCAGCAGGTAGCCAGGACCCTTTAAATCGGAAGCCCACAACTCGCCACTAACAAATCCAACTATTACTACGAACCAGAAAATTTTGGATGTCTATCAATTTAACTACTTAAAATAATTTTTCGTCGAAATTTAAAGAAATTTTAGAGAAGAAATAGAAAATTCTATATCCTAAAAACTAGAGCGTCGAGAAATAAGAAAGAAAAAGAGCGCGTCGAAAAACGTCGAAAAATAAAAGATCGAAAAATAATAAAAAGAACGTAGCGCGTCGAAACTTAAAAGTCTAAAAACTAAATATTAAAAGTTGCGTCTAAAAGTATTAAAGCTTAAAAGAATTCTATATCCAAAACGGCAATTACTTAAAAAGGTACTAAAATTTATAAAACGGCGTTGTAAAATTCTAAAGTATCTAAATCTTAGTCTAAAGAAAAAGCACTTAAGGGATTTTACGGCAAAGCCTAATAGTTTAGAAATAAAAATAACTACGGCAAAGTACTATACTTAAAACTAATTACGAGCGATAAAAATACAAATTACGTACTAAATAATAAAAATATACAATTTATAAAAAGAGACAAAAAATGATAAAATTACTAATTTTTATAAAAATATTATTTTTATATTATTATTTTTAAAAAAGTATTAATTTTATAAATAATAAAACTAATTTAAACTAAATAATACAAATAAAATAAAATTAAAACTAATTAATAAAATAACTAACCCTAATTAGGGTTTAATAATAATAATATTTATTAAATTAGACCCTAAATCGTAATAATTACTGTCCAATCTTTGACCTGTCAGAAACCTCCGCGAGTGCGGATCTCACCTGGCAAAAAGTACCGCGAGTGCGGATGATATAGATTCAGCTGAGATGCAGGTCAAATTCGTTCAGGTTCAGAATTTTATTTTTATTTTTAATTTTTCTGTTTTTATTTTATAGAAAATGTTTTATAATATAACTAAAACTTATATTTTAAATAAAAATCACTTATTAGTATTTTATAACTAAAAATATTTTTTTTAAAGACTTAAAGATATATATATTTTTATGTTTTTATATTTTTGATATTTAAAACTTATGTAAAAAAAAATAACTCAAAAACTAAATTTTTTTATATATATATATAGCGTTTCGCTTCCGGCGTTTAAGCAGTTCCCCGGCAACGGCGCCAAAAATACTTGATGTGCGTAGAGGTGTATACGAACTAGTTATATATTTATTATGAAAAACTATTAAATACGATACAATTTTACACAAGTTATTTATTTATTTATTTATAGAGTGGATATACCTAAACCTTGCTACAACACTTATAGGCAGTGTATATAATCGTACAGTAGTGTAGTTTTTAGTAAGTCCGGTTCGTCCACAGGGAACTAGCCAAGTTTATATATATATATATATATATATATATATATATATATATATATATATATATATATATATATATATATATATATATATATATATATATATATATATATATATAAGTAATATTATTATTATAAGAGGGGGTTTTTACCGTTTAATGACCGGTTTTTCGATTTTAAAACTTTAGTCGCAGTTAAAACCTAATGTGAAATATTAAAAATAAAACTTAATTTAAAGCGTAAAGTAAATGACAATAATTAAAATGCGATAAATTAAAGTGCGATAAATAAAATGACAATAAATAAAATTGTGATAATTAAAAAGTACGATAATTAAAAGTGCAATTAAATAAAGTGACAGTAAATAAAAGTGCGATGAAATATGAAATAAAGGAATTATGCTTATTTAAACTTCCGTAATCATGATGTTTGGCGTGTTGATTTTAGTTTATTACCCTGGGTTAATTGTCCTTTGTCCTGGATTATTCAATATGTCCATCTGGTTTTTGTCCATAACAGTCCATCAGTCATAAATATAAAGTGCGAGCGTCCTCGTTAAATTATCCTTATATCCGAAGTCAAATATTCCAACTAATTGGGGAGTTAAACTATAATTATACCAATTTTCCTTGTATATAATTCACCCCTGTTTTAATAAGTCCATTGACTAATAATCCATTCCCATGTCCGGTTAAATGAACGATTATTAGTACTTATAAATATCCCGCCCATCATGTCCGAGCGAGTGTATGTGGTTATTTATAGGTACGTCCAATTGTAAATCTTTTATATTAAATTAACGAACTATCATTCAATTAAACAAATATAAAGCCCATTAATAGCCCATAGTCTAATTTCCACAAGTGTCGTTCTTTTGTTCAAACCTCAATTATGGTACAAAGCCCAATTACCCCGTCTTTAATATTTAGCCCAACATCACGATTACTTCAATTTAAATAAGCATAATAATAACTTAGCTACGAGACATTAATTTAAAAAGGTTGAACATAACTTACAATGATTAATAATAGCGTAGCGTTACACGGACAGAATTTCGACTTACACACTTAAAACATTCACTAACATACCCTTATTATTATACAATTAAAATTAAAATTAAAATTATAAATTATATATATATATATATATATATATATATATATATATATATATATATATTACGTAGAGAGTGAGAGATAGATTAGAAAAAGATGTTTATTTTTCGTGCAGAATTCGATGGCTTTTATAGGCCCACATTTTACTGTGCAGCTCCACGAGTGCGGAGGTTTTCTTCCTCATAGCTCCGCGAGTGCGGAGGTCTGAAATACAGCTCACATAAAAGATCCAAAACGTGGGCTGCATAAAATTATATTATATAATAATATATATAATTAATTATATATTATATTTTATTCTTATGCATAGTTGACTTGTAATTTTTGATCCGTTGCGTCGCGTACTGAAAGTTGGTTCATGTCTCGGTTCCGGATTTTCGAACGTCCTTGCGTACTATTTAATATCTTGTACTTTGCGTTTTGCGTCTTGTATTCTTGTAATTTTGAGACGTTTCTCATCAATAATTTAAACCACTTTGATTGTACTTTGTACTTTTTAGCTTTTTTTTCGTTTGCGTCTTCAAATCGTCGAATCTGTCTTTTGTCTTCACCTTTTATTATTTAAACGAATATCACTTGTAAATAGAACAATTGCAACTAAAAGCTTGTCTTTCTTGAGGGATAATGTTATGAAATATATGTTCGTTTTTAGCATTATCAGTCTGGCACAAGATCCTGTCTTTGACCATGCTATGCAACCACCGTTCTTACGGTTGACACCCGATTTGGTTCAGGTGACCTAATGAATTCCAGGTGAATTCCAAAGATTTTACGTTCAATGGTAATGAACGCATTGAAAATGGGTTTTCAGAAAACAAATCGGTTTGTAATTTTGATCAAAATATTTTCTCGTTCAAGCTCGTCATTAGATATCATCGAATTCCATGAGTTTGTAATTCTCAATCTTTAAAGTCAATCTCAAGGATTGAGTAATATCAGGCTTAAAAGCTGATTTTTGATCTTTAAGGAGATTATCCTTTCTGGGGATCTGATTCATTAGTCTTATAAGCTAATTTGCACGGTGCCCCCCATTGTACGAGACAGATCCTCTCATGGTTAGGATAAGTCTGATCACTTGGCGACCCTGTTTGATGCTGAGGTCCGTGGATATCCAGCTGATTTTCGAGAAAACTTTTCAAGCTTTTTCGTAGACTCTACAACTAGTCTCGATGACAACTTCCTGACCTAAATCAAGAAGCGCGTGTATTTTTCTCTCGGAAGACTTTACTTCCTTTTATATTACGATAAACTGGGTAAAACTGATAAATATCGTCCAAAACAAAAGTATCTTCAATTATTTGTATAAAAATATGTGTCATATGTTCTAAATAACTTGGTAAATTTTTCCCACACTTGGCTTTTATTTTCCTTTCTTTGCCTTTTTATTTTCCTCTATTCCATTTTAAATGAATTCTAACATTTTGGGTTATTTCTCAATTTATGTTCTTTCCGAGGTAACAATAATTTCGGTGTTAACACCTAGTTTTATCGTTCATAAATATGTATAAACATGTTTTGAGTTCATTTAATTGAAAATTTTGAAAAATTTTACTAGAATTGGGTAGTTAGTATATAAGACTAGGGCTGTTCTTTATTATCAGAGAGCACTAGATTCTAATATAACTACTGCATTACTAGTATTTTTAATGGTAACCAAGTGTATAAGTCAAAAAATTTAAAAATCCGAAAGAATTTAACCCCTTCCCACACTTAAGATCTTGCAATGCCCTCATTTGCAAGAAATCAGTAGCAATTTAAATTATTGAGGGTGAGTAGCGTAGAAAAATGATTAAAATTTACCAAAGTTTCCAAACATAATGGCGTTTTTTTGAACATAAAAACCTTCACTTAATAAAACATAAATTAATAAATTTTAAAAAAAAATTTCTTTTAAGAATGAGGGCGTTTCAGATCGTTGTCCTAGTCCGTCTCTCAACAAAGTTTTAAAATTTGTTACTTTTTAAGCGTCGTTTTAAAAACAAAGATTTTTGGATTTTTTTAATGTTTTTGGCATACTTTAATTTAATAAGATAATGATAATAAAATTTCTCGTCCCTCCCTTGGGTAAAGCAATTTCGATTCAATAACCTAGTCTTCAACTAACAACGAATTTTAAAAATCATTTTTTTAGCTTAGTGAAATAAAGTAAATTTTTGTTTTCTAAAATCACACCAAACTTAAATTTAAGATGTATAATATTAAAAATTCATACTAATATTATTAATATTTTTATACATTAATTTTATAAACTTATATTAAAAATATTAATTTTTAAAATATTTAAAAAAACTTAAATATATTGGTTCTAAAAATTTACAATATTAATTTTAAAAACATGGTAAAAATTAAAATTAAAATTTTTTTTGGTCTTTTATCCCACTTTAATCAATCAAACATTATCAAAAATATACGCCCCTCTTTTCGGTAAAGTAATTTCGGTTCCATAATCTAGTTTTACTCCTGACGAATTTTTGAAATATTTTGGGTTGATTGATTAAAGATATTTATACCTTAAGAATAAACGGTAAATTTCGTAGTGATGTAATAAATTTTTGTATGATATCAATAATTTCGGTTTCGTATACCTAATTTTATTAAATACCAATTTAATACTTTATAGCGAACGATTCAGCGTTTATTAACAAAAGGTTAAAAGCAATAAAATAAAATAAAAACTGTACAAACTTACCTATAAGAAAGGATTCTCAGAGACCTACTTTAGCTGACTCATAAAAGAGTCGTGTGATTTGGTTTTCCATAGCTACATAAGCGTAACCTCGATTCTTCAATAACTTTTCTTCTAAACATATGAACGGTCCTTCTCTGCATAGAGTAACAAATTCGGTATTTGAATATGTTTGATTGTTCGAACATTTACCTTCGTGTGACCATTTTTCGCATTTATGACATCTTTCAAGGTGTCGTGCTCTTCTTTTTGTTGCGGATTTTGATTTTCCTTTACCAAAATGTATCTTATGATGATCTTTTCTGAGTTCTTTCCTTACTCCATCCATTTTGCCTCTTATGAATGATACCAATTCACTTGGAAGGGTGTCATTATTACGTTTAGTAATCATAGCATGTAGCATTATACCATGGTTTAGTTCAATGCAATTCTTCATCTCGTAAAACCTAAAAAAAATAAAAATTTAGAATGGAGTGAGAAGACTAGTTCTTTAGGGTCTACTAGGAAAAGACCATTCGGATTCCATTCTCGAAAACTACACGAAAACAGAATATCTAACTCTAACAGAAATACATATTATCCTAAAAAGATTCAAATTTTCCCACACTTAGTTAGCTGTGGTGTCGAAATTGTGATTAACTTCATCTTCAACTTCCATTAGATTATCTATGTAATGTTTAACTCTGTGACCATTAACCTTAAATTCAACCCCATTTGAATTTATTAACTCTATTGTTCCATATGGAAAAACTCTTTTGACTATGAATGGTCCATACCATCTTGATTTCAATTTTTCAGGAAATAGCTAGAATCGTGAATTGAAAAGAAGAACTCTGTCTCCTTCTTTAAATTCTTTTGAACTTCTGATTCTTTTATCATGCCATTTCTTCGTTCTTTCTTTATAGATTAACGAATTTTTGTATGCTTCATGTCTTAATTCTTCTAATTCGTTTAGTTGACTTAATCATAAACGTCCAGCTTCATGTAAATCAAGATTACATGTCTTCAAAGCCCAAAATGCTTTGTGCTCAATTTCTACTGGAAGATGACATGCTTTTCTGTAAACGAGTCTAAAAGGTGTGGTTTCAATTGGAGTTTTGTAGGCTGTTCTAAAAGCCCAGAGTGCATCCTCCAATTTCATGGACCATTCCTTCGGATTTGATCCTACGGTTTTCTCTAGAATACGTTTTAATGCTCGGTTGGTATTTTCAACTTGTCCACTTGTTTGTGGATGATAAGCAGTTGAGATTTTATGAGTTACTCCATATATTTTTAGAACTTTCTCAAGTTGATTAATACAAAAATGAGTACCCCGATTACTTATTAAAGCTTTCGGTGTTCCAAACCTTGCAAAAAGACGTTTTAAGAAGTTGACTACAACTCGTGCATCATTAGTTGGGAGAGCTTGTGCTTCCACCCATTTAGATACATAATCAATGGCAACGAGAATGTAGAGATTATTATGAGATTTTGGAAATGGACCCATAAAGTCAATACCCCAAATGTCAAATACTTCACATACTTGAATGACATTTTGTGGCATTTCATCACGTTGACTTATTTTTCTGGCTCTTTGACAAGCATCGCAGGATTTACAAAGAAGGTGTGCTTCTTTGAAAATTGTAGGCCAATAGAACCCAACATCGTAAACTTTTCTTGCTGTGATTTGAGGCCCATAATGCCCTCATGTTGGTCCTGTGTGACAATGGTTTAAGATTTGACTGGCTTCATCCCCGAATACGAATCGGCGTATTATTCCATCGGGACAACTTTTAAACAAATGTGGATCTTCCCAGAAATAGTGTTTTATATCACTAAAGAATTTCTTTCGTTTTTGGTACGACAACCCTTTTTCAAGGAATCCACATACTAAATAGTTTGCATAGTCTGCAAACCATGAAATTTCATTATAATCTATCTTTAATAGATATTCATTAGGAAAGTTATCTTGTATGGCCGATTCATTTAGAACTTCTAATTCAGGATTTTCAAGACGAGAAAGATGATCAGCTGCGAGATTTTCTGCTCCTTTTTTGTCTCGAATTTCAATATCGAACTCTTGTAGGAGTAAGATCTAATGGATTAATCGTGGTTTAGCATCTTGTTTTAAAAATAGATATCTAAGAGCAGAATGGTCGGTATAGACCACCGTTTTAGCTAGAACGAGATATGAACGAAATTTGTCAAAAGCAAAGACAATAGCAAGGAGTTCTTTTTCAGTAGTTGTATAATTCGTTTGTGCTCCTTGTAACGTCTTACTAGCATAATAAATAAGTTGAAATCGTTTTTCAATCCTTTGTCCTAAAACGGCTCCCATTGCAAAATCACTTGCATCGCACAAGAGTTCAAATGATAGATTCCACTTTGGCGTTATCATGATCGGCGCATTAGTGAGTTTTTCTTTAAGAATATTAAATATTTGATACATTCATCTGAAAAGATGAATGGAGCATCCTTTTCTAGGAGTTTATTCGTAGGAGTGGCAATTTTAGAAAAATATTTTATGAAACGTCGGTAAAAACCGGCATGCCCTAGAAAAATCCTAACTCCTCTAACATTGGTGGGATGTGGAAGTTTAGCAATTACATCTACTTTAGCTCTATCCACTTCAATTTCTTCCCTTGAAATTTTATGAACAAGAACGATGCCTTCTCTAACCATGAAATGGCATTTCTCCCAATTAAGAACTAGATTTGATTGTTCGCATCTAATAAGCATTCGTTCAAGATTAACTAGTCATGTTTCAAAAGTATCACCGAAGATTGAAAAGTCGTCCATGAAAACTTCCATGCATTCTTCTATCATGTCGTGAAAAATCGCCATCATGCATCTTTGAAAGGTTGCAGGGGCGTTGCAAAGTCCAAATGGCATGCGTTTGTAAGCAAAAGTACCATAAGGGAACGTGAACGTGGTTTTCTCTTGGTTCTCGGGTGCTATTGGAATTTGAAAATATCCAGAAAAACCGTCAAGAAAACAATAGTAACTATTTTCGGCTAATCTTTCCAACATTTGATCAATAAAAGGTAAGGGAAAGTGATCTTTTCTGGTGGCGTCATTTAATTTTCTATAATCAATACAAACACGCCATCCTGTTACATTTCTTGTAGGAATAAGCTCATTTTTTTCATTTGTGATGACAATCATGCCACCCTTCTTAGGTACACATTGAACTGGGCTTACCCATGGACTATCAGAGATTTGATAAATTAAACCTGCATCTAGCAGTTTAATAATTTCTTTCTTAACAACATCTTCCATATTAGGATTTAGTCTTATTTGGCGTTGCACATACGTTTTATGACCTTCTTCCATAAGGATTTTATGTGTGCAATACGAAGGACTTATGCCTTTAATGTCATGAATCTTCCATGCAATAGCTGGTTTATGAGCTTTTAGCACATAAATGAGTTGAGATTTTTCATTTTTAGTAAGAGAAGACGATATTATTACAGGTAATTCAGATTCACCATGTAAATAAGCATATTCCAAATGGTTTGGAAGTGGCTTTAACTCTAATTTCGGTGGTTCTTCTATCGATGATTTGTATTGATATCTGTCTTCCTCTTTTAGCATTTGAAGTTCTTCTGTTGTTGGTTCATAATCATTAGCTATGAGTGCGGCTAACATTTCAGCTTCATCAATTGGTTCAGTTCCTTCTCCTAAAGAACATTCTCATGTTCCTTGTAATTCTGGAAATTCTTCTAACAATTCTGCATGTGAATCTATAGTTTGAATATAATAACATGTATCATCTACAGATTGCGGTTGTTGCATGGCTCTATCAACAGAAAAGGTAACACTCTCATCTTCTATACTTAGG
This sequence comes from Rutidosis leptorrhynchoides, assembly GCF_046630445.1. Lineage (NCBI taxonomy): Eukaryota > Viridiplantae > Streptophyta > Magnoliopsida > Asterales > Asteraceae > Rutidosis > Rutidosis leptorrhynchoides. Next base: position 177,546,177 of record NC_092333.1, read on the forward strand.
GTTAGTTTCTTACCAAACACGTCTATTATTGCTTTAGCCGTGTTTAAGAATGGTCTTCCTAATATGAGAGGAACTCTAGAATCTTCTTTCATGTCCAGAATAACAAAATCTACTGGAAATACTAAAGTACCAACTTTAACTAGCATGTTCTCCATTATCCCTCTAGTATATTTTACTGATCGATCGGCTAGTTGTATACTTATTCGTGTTGGTTTCAATTCTCCAAGATCTAGTTTAGCGTATAGTGAATACGGCATTAAATTTATACTAGCACCTAAGTCTACCAATGCTTCTATTGAACTAAGACTACCCAGAAAACATGGAATTGTGAAACTTTCTGGAACTGATAATTTTTCTGGTATCTTCTTCAACAGCACTGCAGAATAATTAGAATTCATAGTAACAGCCGAGAGTTCTTCCATTTTCTTTCTATTTGTGTAAGACCCAAATATTTATTGTACATAATGTATTTATGGTGTACGATGCGTATACGAAGTGTACGAAGCAGGTACGTGTTGCTTGCTCGAACGTCGAAGAAAACTGGACGTTGTTTGAGGTACAAAGTGTGTACGTATCTTTTCAACCCCAAATAAAGTTTGAGTTGATGTTTCAAAGCCTTACCATTGGAAAGAATATCTTATTACGTTTCCAACGATATTTGGTTCATCGAAAACGGAGCTACGGTCAAAAAGTTATGGCCAAAACAAGTTTCTGAAATCTGACCTGCAGTGTGGAGCGGCGCGCGACCTTTTGGCGCGGCGCGCCGAATGGGTCTGATGCGTTTTTTCCAGCATTTTAAGTGTCTAAATGAAGGGTATTATGGTCCTTTCACTTGTGGACGGATTTGTGGCTTTTAGATCAGTTTTAGATCCACTTTTGGATCATTTTCAAGTCCACAAACACTCTCATCTTCAACCTCAAGTTCTAGAGTGAGAGTAGAGTGAGAAAGCTTGAGAAGAGGAAGAAGAAGCTTGGATTCTTCAAGTTTAAGCTCATTACTTGTGTTGTTGTTGTACTAGCTTCGTTTTCTTCAAAAGGTAAAACCCTAATTCGGATTTAGTTGTGTTAATTCGTTTATTATGCTAGGGTTTGTGTTAAAGTAGATGTAAAACCCATTTCTTGGAAGTTTGGGGTAAACGGGTTAAGTTTTAGTGCAAGAAATATTGGTGGGTCTAGGGTTGGATGATGATATTGTGGGTTTGTAAAACTAAATTAGTTGATGAAATCACTAGATACTTGGATTGTTGGTGATTAGGGGTGTAAACTTACAATTTGGTGTTTTGACTAGTTTTAGGTCAAAATGGGTTTTTCAGTAAACAACCCTATAAATGGCGTTTAATGGCTAAAAGAGTTAAGATTAGCTATTTCGGGAACGCGGGAAGTGATTTCATAAGTTTTGGACTTGTGAGTATTGTTTTATGCATATTAGGGTGTAAAACACACTTTAGGACCAAATGGGCGGGTCATGTGTTTAAATGAGTGATCGAATGACCAAACCATGTTCAAATGATGTTGTTGAGGCATAATCACAAGTCATTTGTGATTATGAAGGTTTTCGAGCGAAAAATGGTTTTTGGTCAAAGTTGGTCAATAGGATGTTCTAGGAGAACATATGTATTGTTTAAGTCGAACAAGCATTGTGAGTAGCTTATTTGCATGTATACTTTGCGTAGGAGATTTGCGTGAAGTCGGTGGAAGAAGTTAAGATCGCGGGATACGTTCTTCAAGTATTTCAAGGTGAGTGGAATATTTATACGCTTATGTATATAATTTGATTGCTTGTGTGCGGGGTGGTAAGTGATATCCGTTAGGATTCACTTTTCGTGGACCACATTTGAGTTGGGAAAAATATAGTGAGTGATATCCACGTGGATAGCTCTTCGTTGGCTATATTCGTTTTGGATATGTAGCGAGTGGTTAATGTTTGACCTATCACTCTTCGTCGGCTACATGTGTGCGTTTGGATATGTAACGAGTGGTTAATGTTTGACCTATCACTCTTCGTCGGTCACATGTGTATATTTAGTTTGTGGCGAGTGATTAACGTTTGACCTATCGCTCTTCGTCGGCCACATGTGTGTTTGGGTAAGTGGTGAGTGTTAACCGTTTAGGGGTTCGCTCTTCGTTGGCCACTTATCGTGGGATGGTAAGCGGTTCCGCTTTTCGTCGGCCATCCTTGTGATTGAGGTAAGTGTTAACGTTTCGGTTGCACTTTTCGTCAGCCTCATAGTGCGTAGTGGTGAGTAGTTAACGATTTTGACCTACTACTCTTCGTCGGCCACTTACGCGTGCGATGGGTGGTGAGTAGTTAACGATTTTGACCTACTACTCTTCGCCGGCCACCATCGAGTCGAATGTCAACATTGGGTATATTGGGATGTGTAATTTTATTAGCATTGTACGTATTCGTTTTTGGCATGTATTATTGTTGAGATCTCTATGCTAATGATGTTGACTTGTTGTACGTACGATTAATCGTTTATTTGTTATTGCGGTTTGCTAATGTTATTGTGTTGTTGTGTAGGTGTATGCAAGTAATTGGATTATGTATGTATGCGTATAAGTATTGCATTCACTAAGCATTAGCTTACCCTCTCGTTGTTTACATTTTTAGGTTCGAAGGCGGACGTGGCAAGGGTATGCTCGGGATTAGATGATTTTCCCATTTTTGATGCTTGCTTGGATTCGACCTAGGATTGGGTAGTTTATCCCCAACATCATGCTCGTAGTTTGTTGGAACTTAAACTCATTGGGTCGAAGTTGTATTTTGTATTAAAAGTAGTATTTTGGGCATATGTGGGCCCCGCGATGTAAAACTCGTTTTAATTAATTAATCATGTTAGTTTTACTTATATTAATGTGTTGTAAAAAGCGTTTCGTCTGAAAGTGTCGGGAACGAGTCTATCTTTTTCGCATTTAAAAAGCCCGGGGATAGGCCGTTTTGGCGCGGCGCGCCAGATAGGGGGCGCGGCGCGCGGGGTCACTGTACAGTAATTTTTTTTTTTTGTTTGTATTTTCACGGGGTTTGGTCGAGGGTTGGTTTGGGTTGTTACAATTTGTGATTAGATCTTTCAAGAATTTAGGATATCTAGGCATTCCTGAAATCACATCAATGAAAGGAAGATTTACATTTATTTGTTTAAACATATCCAAGAATTTGGATTGCTCGGCTTCAAGTTTTTCTTTTCTCATTTTACTCAGATAAGGAAGTGGTGGTTGATATGGTTTAACATAAGGTTTGGCCTTAACTGTGTTATCTTCATTAACCTTTTCAACTACCGGTTCTGTTTCATTATCTTGTTCAGATTGTGGTTCTTGTGGAGTAGGAATAGAGTCATCAGAAATTTAAGGTATTTCAGGTGGTTTAAGTGTAATACCACTTCTCGTGGTAATGGCTTTAGCTGTTTCATTCCGGGGGTTAGCATTTGTATCGCTAGGTAAACTTCCCGGTTTTCTTTCACCTATCAACCTTGCTAGGTTGCTTACTTCTTGTTCCAAATTTTGAATAGAAGCTTGTTGATTTCTAAATGCTTGAGCATTTTGTTCATTCGTTTGTTTCTGAGATGTGAAAAATTGAGTTTGAGATTCAACTAGCTTTGACATCATGTCTTCTAAATTTGGCTTTTTATCATCGGTTTGTGATGGTTTATTTTGAAAAATAGGTCTTTGCTGATTGTAAGTATTATTGGATACTTGTTGATTGCTAGGACCTTGTTGGTTATTGTATGGAACATTTCAGTTATAATTCTGGTTTTGATTGTAGATTGGTCTTGGCGGTTGATAATTATTCTGATAATTATTTCCAGGCCTTTGGTTCATGTATGAAACATTCTCTCTTTGTTCCATTATTTGTTCAATACTGAGACAATATTTTGTCAAATGTGGTCCTCCACACTGCTCACAACTAATTCGTATAGAGTGAATATCTTTCGTCATCTTTTCCATTCGTCTCTCGACAGCATCTATCTTTGCAGAAATGGAATCGAAGTCATGGCTAGAATCGGCTCTAGCTGCTTTAGATGATCTAACGATATCTTTTTCTTGGTGCCACTCATGTGAGTGGGAAGCAGTGTTATCAATAATTTTGTAAGCTTCAGTTGAGGTTTTCTTCATAATGGAACCACCAGCTGCTATATCGATGTCTTTTCTTGTAGTGATGTTGCATCCTTGGTAGAATATTTGTACTATTTGATAAGTGTCTAAACCATGTTGCGGACATCCTCTCAATAACTTTCCAAATCTTGTCCACGCCTCATATAAAGTTTCGTTTGGCTTCTGTGTGAACGTAACAATTTCTCCTTGAAGTCTTACGGCTTTAGATGCCGGAAAGAATTGTTTAAGAAAATTTTTCAACTAAAACTTCCCATGTATCAATCGCCCCTTCAGGTAACGATTCTAACCAATCTTTGGCTTCTCCCTTTAAAGTTCAGGGAAATAACATGAGATAGATCTGTTCATCCTCCACTTCTCTTATTTTAAATAAAGTACAGATCCTTTTAAAGGTACGAAGATGTTCGTTTGGATATTCCTTCGGTGCACCACTAAATTGGCATTGATTAGTTACCATGTGTAGGATTTGTCATTTGATTTCATAATCTGGCGCATTAATGTCTGGTTGAGTAATTGCGTGACCTTGGCCAGTGCGTTTAGCCCTCATTCGGTCTTCCATACTCAAAGGTTCCAGAATTTCCATGATTGAATTTGTTGAATCTGAATCACTAAAGGATTCTGACTTAATGGTTTCTTCCTCAACAATCTCTGGATGAGTGATTTGTGGTTCAGGAGGAATGATTAGTGGTTCAGGATCTCTGAATTGTCCCTGAATATCCTCCGGATTCTCAATTGTGAGGTCGGATTCAAAAAATAGATTATCGGAAATTTGAATTGGAGTACTTGGTCGACTGGATAACGATTCTAAAGAAAAATCAATATTGGCTAGATGTCTTGATCGAATTACAGGTGGTGAACGTATGAAAGGTGGTGAACGTTTCGCTCGGTGCATTCACTGAATATCCTATTAGTTATAAAAGATAAAAATTATATAAGTTATCAAATTAATAGACTTTTCTGATTTTGCCCACTTTTCGAATAGCCAATAGATGCAGCAGGTAGCCAGGACCCTTTAAATCAGAAGCCCATAACTCGTCACTAACAAATCCAACTATTACTACGAAACAGAAAATTTTGGATGTCTATCAATTTAACCACTTAAAATAATTTTTCGTCGAAATTTAAAGAAATTTTAGAGAAGAAATAGAAAATTCAATGTCCTAAAAACTAGAGCGTCGAGAAATAAGAAAGAAAAAGAGTGCGTCGAAAAACATCGAAAAATAAAAGGTCGAAAAATAATAAGCGTCGAAAAACAAACAGTCGAAAAATAAAAATAAGAAAATAAAGCGCCGAAACTTAGAATTCTAAAAACTTAAGTCTAAAGGTTGCGTCTAAAGGTATTAAAGCTTAAAAGAAATTCTATATCCAAAACGGCAATAAATTAAAAAGTACTAAAATCTTAAAACGGCGTCGCAAAATTCTAAAGCACCTAAATCTTAGTCTAAAGAAAAATTACTTAAAAGGGGGTTTTTACCGTTTAATGACCGGTTTGTCGATTTTATGTCTTAAGTCGCAGTTAAAACCTAATGTAAAATATTAAAAATAAAAATAACTTAATTTAAAGCGTAAAGTAAATGACAATAATTAAAGTGCGATAAATTAAAGTGCGATAAATAAAATGACAATAAATAAAATTGCGATAATTAAAAAGTACGATAATTAAAAGTGCAATTAAATAAAATGACAGTAAATAAAAGTGCGATGAAATATGAAATAAAGGAATTATGCTTATTTAAACTTCCGTAATCATGATGTTTGACGTGTTGATTTTAGTTTATTATCATGGGTTAATTGTCCTTTGTCCTGGATTATTCGATATGTCCATATGGTTTTTGTCCATAACAGTCCATCAGTCATAAATATAAAGTGCGAGTGTCCTCGTCAAATTATCTTTATATCCGAAGTCAAATATTCCAACTAATTGGGGACTTAAACTATAATTACACCAATTTTCCTTGTATGTAATTTACCCCTGTTTTAATAAGTCCATTGACTATTAATCCATTCCCGTGTCCGGTTAAATGAACGATTATTAGTACTTATAAATATCCCGCCCATCGTGTCCGATCGAGTGTATGTGGTTATTTATAGGTACGTCCAATTGTAAATCTTTATATTAAATTAACGAACTATCATTCAATTAAACAAATATAAAGCCCATTAATAGCCCATAGTCCAATTTCCACAAGTGTCGGTCTTTTGTCCAAACCCCAATTATGGTACAAAGCCCAATTACCCCGTCTTTAATATTTTAGCCCAACATCACGATTACTTCAATTTAAATAAGCATAATAATAACTTAGCTAAGAGACATTAATTTAAAAAGGTTGAACATAACTTACAATGATTAATAATAGCGTAGCTTTACACGGACAGAATTTCGACTTACACACTTACAACATTCGCTAACATACCCTTATTATTATTAAATTAAAATTAAAATTAAAATTATAAATTTTATATATGTATATATATATATATATATATATATATATATATATATATATATATATATATATATATATATATATATATATATATATATATATCGTAGAGAGTGAGAGATTGAATTAGATGTGTTTTGAGCTCGAGTACCAGACTGCTTTTTATAGGAATGTGGCCAGAAAAAGTAGGCCATGCGATCGCATGGGAATTAGGCCTTCAGGCCATGCGATCGCATGGAGCAAAAATCCAGCTCACCATTATTTGTTTCCTAGTTTGCCGACGGTTTTTATAAATAATATAATATATATATAATTTTAAGAATTAATTATATATTATATTATATTCATGTGCATAGTTGACTTGTAATTTTTAGTCCGTTGCGTCGCGCGTTGAGAGTTGACTCTGGTCCCTATTTCGGATTTTCGAACGTCCTTTCGTACTATTTAATATCTTGTACTTTGCGTTTTGCGGCTCATACTCTTGTAACTTTTAGACGTTTCTCATCAATAATTTGAACCACTTGGATTGTACTTTGTACTTTTTAGCGTTTTGGTCATTTGCGTCTTCAATTCGTCGAATCTGTCTTTTGTCTTCACCTTTTAATATTTAAACGAATATCACTTGTAAATAGAACAATTGCAACTAAAAACTTGTCTTTCTTGAGGGATAATGCTATGAAATATATGTTCGTTTTTAGCATTATCAGAATCAAAATTCATCGTTTTAGATAAAGCTGGTGAAAAGGGACAATGGATACATTAATTTGTTGATGATATACCAAGATGACCTAAGCCGGTGTCGGACACTATACATTGTAATTGCTAATCGGTGATTGGTAGAGCTCATATTATGATGTGTAATGGTAAGAGTAACATATTAGATGTAGACATAATAAAGTACGAAAACTAATCTCTACAGAACTTATCACTATTGACTATGTGAAGTCAAAGGATAATATTGCGGATCCGCTGACTAAGCAAAGAGTTAGTATATGAGTCGTGCATGGGAATGAGACTGAAGCCCTTGAAAGGCTAAGTTTATATGAAGGAAAACCTAACTCAGTTGACTGGAGATCCCAAGATCTGAGTTCAATATGACAACCTACTTGTATGAACTAGCGAAAGTCACCGTGGGGGAGTTAATTACTAAACTATCAACCATTACACCTCTTAAAGGTAGTTTACTGTAACACCCCATCAAAACACACTAACAAAATATTAACTTCTGGTCCCACAGTTAACGGTCACACCCTCTATATGAGACGTTTTTCGAAAAGTAATCGCATTTATTTCAAAAGCATTGTCATTAAAGTAAAATAATTCGAAACATTTAATGTAATGACAATAGTAAATAATCCATAAACATTATTTAATAAGAAACAGTTTTAAATGCGATTGATATAGTTCTTGATATAAAGATCCATGTTGGACTCTAATCCAGTGTATGCACCAGTACACCACGTAAGCACATAGTCATCAAAGCAATGCGAAAGCTAAGTACCTTTAAGAACCTGAGATAAAACATGAAAATGATCAACAAAAATGTTGAGTGAATCTACAGGTTTAAGTAAATCAGTTTATCTTTGTTAGACCACGAGATTTAGTCCAAAGCAGTAAAAATTATACAACAGTTATGAGCACTTGAATATAAAGCTTTAACCCGCAGATAGCTTAAATGCGCTACACATCTTCCTTTACCCCATATTGCAAGCGCTGATCAAGCATTCAGTTACAAAGTTATAAGCACCCAGTTCATTGAGTGAGGTTTGTCAAATCTACGGTACCGTCCTTATAGTTCGAGCGTTGCAAAGTAATTAATATATTCAAGCTAGAGGCTTTTGGATCGAACTAATTTTGTATATTTAATTTTGTACTCATGTCTAATGCGTAAAATAGTTTAAAACAACATGTTATCTCATAAAAAAAAAGTGTATGGGACTGTAGACTCACTTTTGATTTGAAGAGGGTAAATAACAAGATTTTTCAATAAGTTAAAAAATAAGACTTGGCCTTCGACAGGATTCACGAACCTATAACAATTATATATATATATATATATATATATATATATATATATATATATATATATATATATATATATATATATATATATATATATTAAAATATAATACAATTATATTCATATAATATTTTCAATCACATGTGATTATTTAAGTTGTCAAGTTAGTAGTCCAAATATAGTCCAATAGTCGAATATATAATCTTAGAATTTAATCAAGACGTATTGTATACGTAGTGTTTAAGACTCAATCATGACCCATTGTACACGTGTTGTCTTAGAATTAACCCAAACGTATTGTGTACATGGTGTCTCTATGATTTATCCGAACGTATTGCATACATGTTGTCTTAACTAATCCAGACTATATTATTTTATCTTGAAATTAACCAAGACTAGTATATTATAAGGAAATAGTCATGACATGTTTAAATACATGTAAGATATAGGAAAAGTTAGCTATGATATGATTAGTATAGATTTTATCAAATCAAACCGTAGCTAAACTAGCCATTTCTAACCAATATTGTTTTGCCCATAATTTATTTTTTACAAATCGGATTTGAGTGAATCGAATTGCTATGGTTTTGTAATGAACTAAATTTTCCAAAACTAAACTGTAATAGTATAGGTTTTTAGTCAGGATTACAAGTTACATATCAATTTAAAAGAAGGTGGTCATATCCGTCGCAAGAACGACATCTTGATGACCATTTTGATAAACGTACTTCCACTTTGAGTTTAACCATGATTTTTGGATGTGTTATCATGTCCATGTGAAATAAAATTTTTCTAGAATATGAACTTCTAATTCAGAGTTTAAGATAGGTTTTAAATATCCAACCCAAAACAGTCCCCGATTTCTCTACGACGGCGTATATTCAGTTTTAAGATGTTCTTCATATATTCAAGTTATATATCCTCATGTTAGTTTTATATACTATCATAATACATATATGTAAGTGTTTTAAAAGTCAATTTAGAAGGATTAACTTAGTTTTCAAACAAGCTTGGTGTTCACCAAAACAAGTGTTAGTTTTTACAAGTTTTATAAGCATAATAAGATAGCAAACATATAAGGAATTGAACAAGGATTTTGAGAAGTATTTTACCTTGATTATGAAAAGGAAAGTTGCTGAGATTGAAGTATGATATGAGAGCATTCAAGTGTGTGTTTTAGTTTAAGAAAATGTGAAGTAAAAATGAGTTAAAAATAGTGCTTATTTATAAGCTTATAAATTTGGTTTTTAGTGAAAATATGTAGTATAAGTTAAAATGTATTAAGACATAGATGAAATATTAAATTGATTAGGTCGTAGATGACATATTGCACAAATAATTGCATATTTCTATTGATATATACCAATAGTAAATACTTCTAGAAGCTGTGTATAATACGGGTAAAAATACCTTATGAATACGAGTAGAATTCTTGAGGAAATCGAATGCGAATACGAGTATAGTTATCTTAGTTGAGTATAAGTATGTTAATATATGTATTAAGTATTTCAAAAGTGTATTAATACTTCTTAATACAATACATATGAAGCGACCTGTCCTAATCCATCTGGACGAAGTCCATATCGATTACAACGATTCATTATAGTTGATTACATCGCGAGGTACTTGACCTCTATATGATACATTTTACAAACATTTCATTCGTTTTCAAAAGACAAACTTTCATTACATCGAATGTTGATAGACATGCATACCATTTCATAATATATCTAGCTATAATTGACTTAATAATATTCTTGATGGACTCAACGACTCGAATGCAACGTCTTATGAAATATGTCATGAATGACTCCAAGTAATATCTCTAAAATGAGCAAATGCACAGCGGAAGATTTCTTTCGTACAGTACTGTATTTTGTAGTAAAAATACATATGACGACATTTGAACAATGCAGGGTTGGCCTTGGATTCACGAACCTATATCATTGGTATGTATATATTAAACGTATATTCGCAATCGAACAATTTATAATATCTTAATTTATATATTATATAATTAATTTGTGTTTATATTCAAAATAGTTGTTATTTGTATAGTTATATTATTATATCTATACTTGTTTAAATGTTATATTTAGAAATCGATAGTTTGTTATTTGTAAGTATTTATATAAATAATATTAGTAAGTTTGATATATATGTTTATGTGAAATTTTAATATAATTATAGTATGCGTAATAAGTATATTTTATGTACAAAATATTTATCTGTTTAAAATACCAGTTTGGAGAAATAATGATTTGCTAATAATAATAGTAACCTTATTAATAATGGTAATACTAATAACAAAAATAAAAATGATAAATTTTAATAATAATGATACAAAAATGTTATTAATAATAATAATGATATCAAAAATTTTGAATATGAAAATTATACTAATAATTATAAAAAATGGTACAAATACTAATATTAGTGAAGTGATAATATTTTTATATCTTTTTCTTAGTAATAATAATACCTATAATAATAACACTGATAAATTCTAAAATTCTAACAATGGTACCTTTATTGATATTGATATAGATAACAATAATAATAATAATAACAATATCAATGAATATATAATAATAATAATTTTAATCATAAACATAATAATAATAGTAGTAATACTCATTCTATTTAGTAATAACTAAGTTAATGATAATAATTAGAATAATGATAATAATTACATTGAATAATAATTGTTAATAATAATAATAATGATAATAATAATAACAATAATACTTATAATCATAATAATCATAACATTAATTAATAATAATCATAATGATTACTAGTAATAACAATAATAATAAAGAAAAATGAAGTTAAGAGTGTATACCATTAAAACTTTGCATAAAAAGAAATGTTCCCTACAAGACTCGAACTCGTGACCTCCCGCTCTCCGCAAACACCCTAAACCATTTCACCATTTTCGTATTTCCTGATTTATACCCATATGATTTAATTATACCCCGTATATATTTTGTTTCCATGTTCTTCTTCTTCTTCCCACGACCCAATCTATTTTCAACTTAACACACTTACGAAACAATTTTTTTTAGAATTTAATATCTGATACAACAGCAAAATATATGTGATTAACTGAATTAAAGAAGAAAAAAATAAAAAAATTATAAAAGAAATAGCTGTTTCCCGTCGCTGCTAAACTTAAAAAAAAAATTGATTTTTCAATTGGCAACGATTTAGGTAAAGATTGTAACACGAATTTGTTTATAAATTGCTTATAGAAACTAATGGAATTATCAATTTACCTCAAAACATTGAAACAATTACGAATTTTGGGAAGAACATAAACTTTGACTTTTTATTTGAAAACATTGACTCAAAAATTAAAGATCGTTATGAGGAATTAGGAGTTCAAACTTTGTAGATAGTTCAAGTGAATGATTCCTAACACAATTGCATTGTTAGATTTTGAAAAGTAGTTCAAATTTGAATTTTGGTTGTAAAGATGTCGTGAGCAGAAATAAAAAAAAATGTGTTCATATTATTTTCTGTTTGCTTTGTCGATTCTCACTAACCCCTCAGTATTTAATGAATATAAAGATCTTAATCAACACATGGGAGCAGTAATTCACTTGTTGTGTTTTGATGGTGGTTGACACAGATACTTGGACAAGAACAAAAAGACAGAAGGAGGAAAGAAAATAAATAAATAAGTCTGTTGGCATAAATCAAGGAGATATATATATATCTGTATAATATATTTTATATTTATTATATATTAATAAATAATATATTAATTAATACAATAATACAATTAATAATAATAATAATCAATAAAACTGATTTATCTGATGCTGATATATAAATATGATTTAATTATTAATAATATGATGTAACTTGTTATTAATTATAAAAGTACTTAATAAAGTAACAATAATAATATTGATAATAATAAAAATGATAATTTGATAATATGATAATTTTATCAATAATAATAATGATAAACATGATAATACTAATAATAATGATATAGCATATTACATATATCAAATCTGTTAATAATAATAATAATAATAATAATGAAAGTATTAATAATTTTAATACATTAATTGTATTCAAATGAAATCTAATATAATACCATTTATTATTTATTTAAGATTATGTTATATGATGACATTTACTGAACAGTTAAAATCTAAATGTCTAATAGAAATCATATATAGTTTCATAATAACATATACTGAATATTTAATATTTACACAATTCTATATCTAATAGTATGTAGTTGTGTTTGCATATTAGTTACCTCATGTAAATAGAAATACATTAATACTATTATATATATATATATATATATATATATATATATATATATATTTACTATATTATATTATTTCATAATAGAAATATATTATTAAAAGTTTCAACACATAATATTTATATCTCTTATATATATATATATATATATATATATATATATATATATATATATATATATATATATATATATATATATATATTAAAATAATAATAATTATTATGTATAGAAATCATATATATTTATTTATAAACTCATGTTAATAACGACGTAATTACTTCGTATATTACTTTACATTTCCAAATCAAATTATTAAATTGTATCTTATCAATTAGATCTAACATATATATTTATATTTATATTTATATTATATATACATATTTATTAACAACAATTGATTCGTGAATCGTCGGGAATAGTCAAAGGGTATTTGATTAAATGAACACGGTTCAAAGTTTTTGAGACTCAACATTACAGAATTTGCTTATCGTATCAAAATCAAATAAGATTCAAGTTTAAATTTGGTCGGAAATTCCCGGGTCATCACAGTACCTACCCGTTAAAGAAATTTCGTCCCGAAATTTGAGTGAGGTCGTCATGGCTAACAATAAATATGTTTTCCTGACGAATATGAGCTGATAAATAGAGTTTTATTATTATTGACTAATACAGATAAAATAATTCGATTATTCGAAGAGCACGAATGAAGCTATCACAAAATAGTGAAGTGAGAAAGACAAGTTTCATCATAACTTTTGACTAGTCATGGTTGAATTTAGGAAGATAAGGTTCGTCTTAACTTTTGACGTTGTCTCGATTGAATTCCGGAATTCAAGGGATTTAAAAGAAAATCTTCAAAATCTATAAGATCTGATTCTTCGGGATTTGTGGAAAAATAAAATGTCTATAATTAAATACGATTATCTGTCTCGATTGCTCTGTCTGGTATTTTCACTATAAATGAACTTCTTCTTTTTCATTACTTCCCATCACTTCCAATTTCTATATTTTAATTCATTCTTCCAAATCATCAATCAATATACTTCATCCAGTTCTAATTCTGGATATATTCCTGACTTTCATATTGATCATTCTCCTTTTTCACCTACCACCGGAGGAATCTGTCTACTTCTACTATGCTCCTGGGTTTATAGTGTTTTTAGTTCTCCCGAGTCTTTATATTGCTATTCATGTTAATATCCACGGTTTGTGACCTCCATGTTGTTATTGGGCTTTATATTTTCTCTTATTTTCTGGATCTCTTTGCCTTTTTATTCTCCTCTTGAACTCTAGTAAAGCGAGTAATGGTCCGGAATTCGTAAGTATGAAGTTTCGAATGAACTTAATGTTTTAAATAAGAAAGAACGTAATAGCACAATTTAATTTGTCAAATTACCAGAATCACCGAGAATAGAAATATCAAGAATATACTTTCTTGATATGTTTAGAAGTTAAGCAGAATGAAAGAGTTATATAACATGATACATAATGACGTTATGATTTGTGAATCATCATGTCCCATTAGAAACTCGCATGACTTACTGTAATATAATCACGTTGATCAAGTGTCATTATATTATACTAACTCATGCATCAATTTTCAACACTACTCCAGAAGTCATTTATAATTTAAACTCGAATTTTAAAGAAATTTAGAAACTAAAATGGTTTCCTTTATGATGTAATACAGATAGCATGAAGAGATAACTAATTTCGGACAAGAAGAGTTATGGAAATATCCTCAGAAATATCGAAGATATTTATGATGATATTTTGGGATTTCTAAGTTCGATGATTGATGAAGAAAGATTTTACGCAAGATTTTAACATGAGTACGGAGCAAGATATTCGTTGAAGGTTTCATCGGATCCAGAATTACCTACATTCTTTGAATATATGGTATGGTCCTGATATTTGGCCTTGGTCTCCTTCATGGTTTGCTCAATCTGTTTTTCAGTACCAAATTTTCTATCGAGTGTTCCCAACACTCTCTTCTTTATCATCAAACTTTTGACCCTTTAGACCATCTACAATTTTTCTGTTTCCTCTGCATTTAATGCTACGATATCTGAATCATCGGTTATCATCCCAAAGTGGTTTCAAGATAATTGTGTTTTTAGATGATTAAACGCTGATGGTAACATGGTGGGATATTAAAGGTTTCCCGGTAATAGTAAAAGAGCACACATATATATCAAGGTGTTAATAAGGTTGTTTCGAACGAAAAGTCGAAGTTGACTTGATGGAGCTGTGACAAAATTTGCTACTTTGCAAGGAATTACCCAGTTATTTTGGGTAATAATAACACTAAAGGAATTAGCACAGATACATTTTAAACATTTACTCAGTTTTCGAGAGTTTTTCAGGTGCATAACTATATGCATCAACCTTTTCTTTCGTAGATGAAGTGCGGTTTGTTCATCCTATCGATCGAGGTGTTTTCAAGAATCATGAAAGGTTTGAACGCAGATTGTAATCGTCAAGATACAAATGAGGTTTAAGATGAGATCAAGTGGCAAACTTGAAGAATTGTTTAGTTTCATATGTTATAACCAATATTTTAATTCATTTTAATTGTCCAATGTTGGCAGTCCACAGTTGATAGTCCACAGTTAGCAATTCAATAATTCATATATAATATTCGAATTATTTAATAAGTATTGTGACCCGTGTACATGTCTCAGACTCGATCACAACTCAAAGTATATATATTATTGCAGAATCAACCTCAACCCTGTATAGCGAACTTGATCATTACAGCATATAGAGTGTCTATGGTGACTCTAAATAATATATATATATATATATATATATATATATATATATATATATATATATATATATATATATATATATATATATATATATATATATATATATATATATATATATATATATATATATATATATATGCGTCGATATGATATGTCAAAACCTTGTATACGTGTCCCGATATTTAATGTACGTAAAATAAATACAGAAATTAAATGACGATAAATAAAATTGCAATAATTAAATTGCGATAAATAAAATGTAATCAGTTAGTTAGGAACAGTTAGCTAGGATTTTGTTAGCGTGGATTCTTAACAAATTTACTCATAGTTAATTTGTTTGTTTCTAACAAATTTTATTTGTCAAATGTTTTCTTTATTATGCCACTTGTTGGATTCTGAGAAGTCAAAATCCAAATATGAAATTGAATGAAAATGATTATTTTGTGATGAACGGATTCGCATATCTGTGGATGTAAGTAGGATAGTAAATGACTGTTGAATCAGATTCAAAGAATGTACAGTGTAACTTATTAATGTGAAATTTAAATATTCCTTGGGTATTACCTACCCGTTAAAATATTTTCACCATTAACAGTTTGTACAACAGAATTTTTAATTACAATCTTTATGAAAACATATATACATATATATATTTTTAGATGTAATCATGAATTTTATGAGTCAATGTGATATTAAACTCATCAGATTTGCGGCTAGAACTAGAGTACATAATCTCTAAAACATTAAAGATTACATAATTGCCATGAAGGACGAAGATAGTTTATGTAGAACGATTCGTAGAACGATGATTACGCTTGAGGTATAGATTGCGAGGTTGAGACGTGTGATGTTGTTGTTGTTGGTACTGGTTATGCTGCTGGTGCTGCTGATGGTGGTACTGTTGCTGTTGGTGCTATAAGTGTTGTTGGTGCTGAGGTTGGTGATGATGTTGGTGTAGTAAGTATAGCTTATAGATCACGCACCATTCTTGTCAGGTTTTCTATCCTACCCTCTATCATATCTATCCATCCACTCATCTGATTCGATAGATCTTGATTATCAATTCAAAGTTCCCTAACTTTTTCTAATATTCCCCTTCGATTGGTATTCGGAAGTAGAGGTTGAATATTTTTTGAAATTGCAGTAACGCGACCTTCGAGGTGGAAAACTTTAGCAAGAAGGGTGAATACAGTGTTGCGTATAGGTTCACCGGTGAGTACATCATTTTCTCCGATGTTAGGAGGTAAGTTTGGTTCGCGGTAGGGCTCGCCTTCTTCATTTCTCCATCGAGTGAGTAAGTCTCGGACCCACCCCCTTCTCCTCTAGAAAGAAAAATAATTAAATGGTTGAGACACTTCTGTTTCATTGACTTCGGAGTCTGCTTCAATATACATCTCGAAATCGCTTCCGGAACTAATGGAATCCAAGCTAGGTGTAGGATCCATCTCTCACGATCAGTTAAAGGGTTTTGATATGAAATGATTTTCGAATATCGAATGATATTCTAATTATATATAGAAAATCTATACATACTTCCAAAGATCCCGTGAATTACGGAGATAATTAAGGAAACGTGTCAGATAAAGTCTACAGCGACAGATACGCTAAGATATGAATTTTGTCTATACACTACTCATGCAATTAATGTAGCAAGACGTGTCTAGACTAATAATGATAAGCAGGTAGTTTCCTAAGGATGATAAGCAGATGATTTCCGACTAGAAATGATAAGTAAAAATTTTGACATGCAGACACGGTCGAAGTCCAGACTCACTAATGCATCCTAACAACTATCAGTTAGACACACTAATGCAAGACCTGGTTCACTACTGATACCAACTGAAGCGACCCGTCCTAATCCATCTGGACGAAGTCCATATCGATTACAACGATTCACTATCGTTGATTACATCGCGAGGTACTTGACCTCTATATGATACATTTTACAAACATTTCATTCGTTTTTAAAAGACAAACTTTCATTACAACGAATGTTGATAGACATGCATACCATTTCATAATATATCTAGCTATAATTGACTTAATAATATTCTTGATGGACTCAACGACTCGAATGCAACGTCTTATGAAATATGTCATGAATGACTCCAAGTAATATCTCTAAAATGAGCAAATGCACAGCGGAAGATTTCTTTCGTACAGTACTGTATTTTGTAGTAAAAATACATATGACAACATTTGAACAATGCAGGGTTGGCCTTGAATTCACGAACCTATATCATTGGTATGTATATATTAAACGTATATTCGTAATCGAACAATTTATAATATCTTAATTTATATATTATATATTTAATTTGTGTTTATATTCAAAATAGTTGTTATTTATATAGTTATATTATTATATCCATACTTGTTTAAATGTTATATTTAGAAATCGATAGTTTGTTATTTGTAAGTATTTATATAAATAATATTAGTAAGTTTGATATATATGTTTATGTGAAATTTTAATATAATTATAGTATGCGTAATAAGTATATTTTATGTACAAAATATTTATCTGTTTAAAATACCAGTTTGGAGAAATAATGATTTGCTAATAATAATAGTAACCTTATTAATAATGGTAATACTAATAACAAAAATGAAAATGATAAATTTTAATAATAATGATACAAAAATGTTATTAATAATAATAATGATATCAAAAATTTTGAATATGATAATTATACTAATAATTATAAAAATGGTACAAATACTAATATTAGTGAAGTGATAATATTTTTATATCTTTTTCTTAGTAATAATAATACCTATAATAATAACACTGATAAATTCTAAAATTCTAACAATGGTACCTTTATTGATATTGATATAGATAACAATAATAATAATAACAATATCAATGAATATATAATAATAATAATTTTAATCATAAACATAATAATAATAGTAGTAATACTCATTCTGTTTAGTAATAACTAAGTTAATGATAATAATTAGAATAATGATAATAATTACATTGAATAATAATTGTTAATAATAATAATAATAATGATAATAATAATAACAATAATACTTATAATCATAATAATCATAACATTAATTAATAATAATCATAATGATTACTAGTAATAACAATAATAATAAAGAAAAATGAAGTTAAGAGTGTATACCATTAAAACTTTGCATAAAAAGAAATGTTCCCTACAAGACTCGAACTCGTGACCTCCCGCTCTCCGCAAACACCCTAAACCATTTCACCATTTTCATATTTCCTGATTTATACCCATATGATTTAATTATATCCCGTATATATTTCGTTTCCATGTTCTTCTTCTTCTTCCCACGACCCAATCTATTTTCAACTTAACACACTTACGAAACAAATTTTTTTAGAATTTAATATCTGATACAACAGCAAAATATATGTGATTAACTGAATTAAAGAAGAAAAAAAATAAAAAACCATAAAAGAAATAGCTGTTTCCCGTCGCTGCTAAACTTAAAAAAAAAATTGATTTTTCAATTGGCAACGATTTAGGTAAAGGTTGTAACACGAATTTGTTTATAAATTGCTTATAGAAACTAATGGAATTATCAATTTACCTCAAAACATTGAAACAATTACGAATTTTGGGAAGAACATAAACTTTCACTTTTTATTTGAAAACATTGACTCAAAAATTAAAGATCGTTATAAGGAATTAGGAGTTCAAACTTTGCAGATAGTTCAAGTGAATGATTCCTAACACAACGGCATTGTTAGATTTTGAAAAGTAGTTCAAATTTGAATTTTGGTTGTAAAGATGTCGTGAGTAGAAATAAAAAAAAATGTGTTCATATTATTTTCTGTTTGCTTTGTCGATTCTCACTAACCCCTCAGTATCTAATGAATATAAAGATCTTAATCAACACATGGGAGCAGTAATTCACTTGTTATGTTTCGATGGTGGTTGACATAGATACTTGGACAAGAACAAAAAGACAGAAGGAGGAAAGAAAATAAATAAATAAGTCTGTTGGCATAAATCAAGGAGATATATATATATATATATATCTGTATAATATATTTTATATTTATTATATATTAATATATAATATATTAATTAATACAATAATACAATTAATAATAATAATAATAATCAATAAAACTGATTTATCTGATGCTGATATATAAATATGATTTAATTATTAATAATATGATGTAACTTGTTATTAATTATAAAAGTACTTAATAAAGTAACAATAATAATATTGATAATAATAAAAATGATAATATGATAATTTTATCAATAATAATAATGATAAACATGATAATACTAATAATAATGATATAGCATATAACATATATCAAATCTGTTACTAATAATAATAATGAAAGTTTTAATAATTTTAATACATTAATTGTATTCAAATGAAATCTAATATAATACCATTTATTATTTATGTAAGATTATGTTATATGATGACATTTACTGAATAGTTAAAATATAAATGTCTAATAGAAATCATATATAGTTTCATAATAACATATACTGAATATTTAATATTTACACAACTCTATATCTAATAGTATGTAGTTGTGTTTGCATATTAGTTACCTCATGTAAATAGAAATACATTAATACTGTTATATATATATATATATATATATATATATATATATATCTATTTACTATATTATATTATTTCATAATAGAAATATATTATTAAAAGTTTCAACACATAATATTTATATCTCTTATATATATATATATATATATATATATATATATATATATATATATATATATATATATATATATATATATATATATATATATATATATATATATATATATATTAAAATAATAATAATAATTATGTATAGAAATCATATATATTTATTTATAAACTCATGTTAATAACGACGTAATTACTTACTATATTACTTTACATTTCCAATTCAAATTATTAAATTATATCTTATTAATTCGATTTAACATATATATTTATATTTATATTTATATTATATATACATATTTATTAACAACAATTGATTCGTGAATCGTCGGGAATAGTCAAAGGGTATTTGATTAAATGAACACGGTTCAAAGTTTTTGAGACTCAACATTACAGACTTTGCTTATCGTATCGAAATCAAATAAGATTCAAGTTTAAATTTGGTCGGAAATTCCCGGGTCATCACAACATATACATCCATTTTAACTTAGGAGTTATTATGTTGTTAAACGTTACATTTATATATCGTTTCGAAACCATTAAGTTAGTAGTCTCAATTTATATATATAACCCATTGTTAATATACTTAATGAGATACTTATTTATCATATTTTCAAGTTGTATATATATATATATATATATATATATATATATATATATATATATATATATATATATATATATATATATATATATATATATATATATATATTTACGTGTATTATTCATGTACAGCTCACCAATCCATATATTTAGGAGATATAGCATATCATCACTATTATTGTGGAGATACTCTGACTTTGTATATTGATCCCACATATTATGTTTCCTTAGTTAGTTTGTTACCAAAATTATTGGTAACCATACACTTGTATTTATACGGTTGAAATCATGAATGAAAGGCATCAAACATTCAATCCTTTTATTGTATCAGGCCGTCTTTTCTCTCTTTTCTAATTTCTTTGCTTCTTACTCCCCAACCTATCAATGGCCGACTCTAATTCCTATTCAAATATTGATATGGTCGAAACAGACGATTTTTATTCGTGCGGTGTCGTCGGGCCGCAGCACGCCAGGATCAGCCACCCAGGGGAAGGTACTATTTTAAATTTATATTTAGCGGGGCCTAAATCGTACTACTCCTTAGTATGAGTAAGGGAAGTATGACCTAAAGTCGTATTTTTTAGATATCAGTAGAATTGAACCTATATTTAAGCCTAAGATAGTTAGGAAGGAGTAGTGGTTACTTAATTTTGGGATTTTCTAATTTATAAGACAGATAAAGTAAATGCGATAAAATTCGTAATTCAGATAAGGTTAAAGTGAGTGCATACTATGACCTCATCAGTTATTCCGCCGAGATTATGGAATGCTGGCTCATGAATAGGCAGAGGTCTTGTATTCATTACACTGGTCCTAAACGCCCCTGTTATAAGACATGTCACTGGGTACTGCATTAGGCTTGAAGATTCTGAATAGACAGCAACGTCCCTTACCCCCGATGCCCGTGCAGTCTGACTACAGGCATACACGTTCAGACGGCTCATCTAATTGAGCGACTCGGTTGGGTGACGTATTAACATTCCACAATGGTCTAAACTTTCTTAAGTATAATAGAATACATGGTTTACCATATCCGAGAGACGTGATGTGTTTCAATGCTTTCGTTAATGATTGGTTTTTTTAAAAGATAGTTAGGCCCTTAAAAAGAGTTCAACCATAAAGAACACCATGGCCAAGTCAAGCTGACTTCCATGAACATGTTCGGTTATCCTAACGGTCCAATCCTTTATGTGTCTAAACAAACAGTTCCTTAATTAACTAAGAATCC
The DNA here is from genome assembly GCF_046630445.1 of Rutidosis leptorrhynchoides. NCBI lineage: Eukaryota > Viridiplantae > Streptophyta > Magnoliopsida > Asterales > Asteraceae > Rutidosis > Rutidosis leptorrhynchoides. Next base: position 177,568,336 of record NC_092333.1, read on the forward strand.
CTCAAGCGAGGTGCAATGCTTGAGACCGCATTATGGTACAGTGTACCAATCAACACTGACCAGGTTCCATGGCCTTACTTAGCAGAGGTACAGCTTACAACAATCGGTGTGCTTCAGCGTGTACGTACAAAGTTTATATGCTTGGTGACTACACTAGCATGGTCTGGGACCGACAATGTACTAAGGGTATAGTCAGATGTTTCACTACGAAAGAGTCCTCAATCAGAATCCAAAGCTTGATAGACTTACTACAACCGGTGTACCTCAGTCGATCTTACGTTATATTCGATAGACTTCTCTTACCAAGGGGTGACACAGATAGTGTACTCTGAATCGAGGTTCGCGACTTCCCAATAATAGAGCCAATAACTACGTTCTATTAGTTGGAAAAGTGATTGAGTTTAAAGCATAATTGCAAAGCATTTCAACAGCATACACAAACCATAATATTATTTCGGAATTATAACTGCTTACATCATAGCATACATTAAAGATAATTACTCGCTAATCATGGCAACAATATCACATAACATAATGATAGAAAACATTATATAAAGATAAGGGATAGAAGTACCAGTAGATTAAACAAGTTTCGAATACAAAAGTGACAACTTCAAGACTCCAGATCGCTCCTAATACAATTTTCGGTGTTCTTCTCCGGGTACTAGGTTTCCCGCACGGAGTCGAAAGCCTTGAGAGTATGACTAATATTGTATAAGAGATAGAAAGAAGTGAAATGAAGTGTGTGTTGGAATGAATGACAAAGACCCTTTAAATAAGCAAGATTTTTGCCTGCAAACGGCTGGCAGGCCGTTTGGCAGGCCATTTTAGAGGCCTTTTGCTAAGGCAAGCCGTTTATCGAGCCCGTTTGATCTGACCATTTGGTAAGCCGTTTTCCATACTGGTAGGCCATTTGGAAAGCCGTATGGCAGGCCGTTTGCTGGCCTGGTCAGCCTGATTTTCCTGGATCGTAACTTGATTTCTTGTCTTTCGCCGTTTTTGCTCTAGAATCTTCGTTTTAGCTCCGATTCTCTTGATTATTTTTGCACCATCTTCGTAATTACTTGTTTTTCAATTATAACCGACGAAGTGGGTATTTTTCCGACAAAGTTCGAATCTTTCTTGTTTTTGGGCCTTAATACCGGGGTGAAAGCGTGACTTTTTAGTCGATAAGGTGAGTCATCTATGTTATGATTGAAATTATCTCTGTAAGCATTGGAGGAGGTTACATGACATAGGCTAGCTTTCACGGGTCACTCAATCACTCAAGTGTTTAGGGTTCCCTATAGATCTGAGAAATGAATACACTCATAGACAGTCATGCTGCACCCATCGTCATAGGCTTGATAAAGACTCAAATCCTTGCTGCTAATGCGAGAACGGTAGTAATCTCAGCTTGTAGGTCATTTGTCAATGATGGAGAAGGAATTTTGGAGTGGTAGTGAAGTTGTTTTTGAGGGGTGAGATAAGAGGGTAATGTAGTCTTTAGACTTTTATTCGGGTAGATAGGAGTGCTGAAGTATTTGAGAAGCACTTTTGAACTTTTCTTCATTTGATAATCATTTTTGGTCAAGTTTTCTTCGGCATTTCTCTTATTACGTTCTGCTCCTCTTCGGAACTTGAAAATATATATATATATATATATATATATATATATATATATATATATATATATATATATATATATATATATATATATATATATATATATATATATATATATATAAATATATATATATATATATATATATATATATATATATATATATATATATATATATATTAGACTTCATCTCGAGAAACTTTTTGCCGGTAAACTTTTTCAAGACCTTTGCCATGATACTTGAGAGGTTTATAACATCGGATTTTCGGAAGGAATCTCGTTTTCTGGATTTCTTGAGTAATAGTAAAGATGATGTGGGTGTGGGGGTGGAGTAGAAGTAGTGGAGGTGCGAAAGGCTTATTTTTGACAAATGGCTAGCTCTTTTGATTACAACCGAATCTCGTTTCACTGCTTGGAGATGTAGATCTAAAGCAAGTTCTGATTCTGAGCACAGGCATCGGCACTCTCAACGGAAAATAGTGAAGCATTAAAGATGAATGCTGGTCTTATTTGGGGGTGCCTAACCATAATCAATTTAGGTCGATAATTCCTTAGTCATGCAATGCTCTATTAGAGATTTGGTTCAACCTAACAAGATTTTCACCCTACTTAAGCCTTATTTTTATTGACAAATGTTTTAGGTTTTCTAAAATACTTTTTCGAAAAGGCTTTCTTTTGCAAAAAATTTGAAATTTGGCTTAAGGACTTGGAATCTTCGTAATGGGTTATTTTAATATAGCATAAAAAGATTATACCAACATCCCATACTTAGACGAACATTGTCCTCAATGTTCCTAGTGTATCCCACACTTAGGAGTTTTAATTGAAGATTTGGGAATATTTTTCTAGTGTTTCAATTGGGTGTTATCCCACATTTAGTGATAAGCTAGGATGTAGCATAGTTTGAATCTTGAGATAGTAGCGAAAATAAAGAAATACCACTAGCAGATGCGGCTGGCTTCCAATCCTTGCATCTTTTATCGGCTCATTAGTCATCCTTTATTCTTCTACTCTACTTTATTGCACGGGTTGCCTCTCGAGAAGCGCTTTTGTTTAAGGTCATTGGCTCAACCGTAATGATGCTTTAAAAAGCAAACATTCCTTGCTGATGGTTGTGATCTTGGTCTTCTCAAGGGAAGGTGAGTCTTGGCGAGTAAATCCTAAGAAAGTGCCAGACCAATAGTGGTAGAAGATCTGGTACTTCTCTTGAAGATCTTCTGAATGATAAGTAGTGCGCATTTTTGGCTCTTGATAAGTCTTGAAGTCCGATGAGAATATGATCCACGGCTCTGCTGATTGACCCATAAATTTCAATCATAGAGGCAGTGCTGGTGGTGATTGTTTCTCTGATGGGATGCACATTTCGAAGGTCTTCAAACAATGTTAGAAACTGTATTTTTAGAATCTCGAAGTCTTCAGAATGGTGATCTCTACAGTAAGAGTCTGTAGCTTTGCACAGATTTGTTAAAAGATGAAGCTGAAAAGAAGTGAACAGCAATCCTGATCCGAGCAATAATGTCACCACCTTTGAGTATATCTCCCGACATCCAGCTTGAAATGTGAAACTAGGATCTGTGGATTCGTGGAAGATACGTGATATCTGCTTTGTAACATAGGTGGCAATGTTGACTCGATCTGGTTCAAGATGAGAGAACGGATTGTTTCGCCTTACTTCCTCCGTAACAGCGTCTCGTAACTCTTTGATAATCAGATCAGCATGGTGATCAATTATTACGTAAATCACTAATCTGAAGCAACCCGTCCTATCCATAAGGAGGAATACAATAACATATGGTTACATTATGAGGTATTTGACCTCTATATGATACATTTTACAAACATTGCATTCGTTTTTAAAAGACAAACTTTCATTACATCGAAAGTTGACAGGCATGCATACCATTTCATAATATCCAAACTATAAATTACCTAATCTGTCATTTATTTAATAATAATCTTGATGAATTCAACGACTCGAATGCAACGTCTTTTGAAATATGCCATGACTGACTCCAAGTAATATCTTTAAAATGAGCAAATGCACAGCGGAAGATTTCTTTAATACCTGAGAATAAACATGCTTACAAGTGTCAACCAAAAGGTTGGTGAGTTCATTAGTTTATCGCAATCAATCATTTCAATCATTTTAATAGACCACAAGATTTAATTTTTCATAGTTAACTGCAGGAACACTAATCTGCAAAAATTATAATATAGGAACACTCGTCTGTATAAAAATTCATTCATATGGTGAACACTTGGTAACCGACATTAACAAATGCATATAGAATATCCCCAAATATACATGTACACTCATCTGTATATAAAAAATGAAGTACTAAAGCATCCATAACCTGGATGGGGTTCGTTAGGCCCATAGATCTATCTTCAGGATTCACGTCAATTAGTGGCGTTCACTAATTCTTAGGATACCAAGCAAAAAGGGTGATATTCAATTTCGATAATCCAACCATAGAATGTAGTTTCGATTACTTGTGTCTATTTCGTAAAACAGTTATAAAAGCAGCACATGTATTCTCAGTCCCAAAAATATATATTGCAAAAACATTTAAAAAGGGAGCAAATGAAACTCACAAAACTGTAATTCGTAGTATTAATGCATATGACGGCACTGACAAATGCAAGGTTGGCCTCGAATTCACGAACCTATATTAAGTATATATATATATTAACACATATAATTGTAATCTAACAAAGTTGTATATACATTTATTATAATATATTATTAAATTATAACTTATTGTTATGTATATATAAGGTATTAAAAGTAATATTTATATTTATATATGTGTTTATATTATTACTTATAATATCTTAAAATATTTTTATACACTATATGTAATTTAGTTATTATTATAGTTAATAATATTTCATATAAAAATATAGTATGTAATATACTTTTTATATATGAATCTCTTTTGTCCAGTTATCGTTAGTTGACACTTTTGTTCTTACTTGTAAATCACTTTATCATCTATTCCGAATATTGTTAAAAAGAACAGATTTCCTAAATCACAGTGGACCTCACAACATAGACCCGTAATCATATCACAATGTATCTGATAATTCAATTATTTGATATTATCTTTTAATTCTGTCGATAAATATATTAAACATATATTGAAACAAATACGTTCATGTAAAGTATTATACATCTAATACTTTGTTAACATTTTCAATTAATATAACTATATTTTATATATATATATATATATATATATATATATATATATATATATATATATATATATATATATATATATATATATACACATAAATGTTCATGAATCGTCGAGCACAGTCAAAGGGTAATTGATTACATGAATATAGTTTCAAAATTTTTGAGACTCGACATTATAGACTTTGCTTATCATGTCGAAATCATATAAAGATTAAGTTTAAATTTGGTCGAAAATTTCCGGGTCGTCACATAGTCTGTATGGTGTGCTTTCGAAATTATCTCTTTCCAAGAGAGCGAAAAGGCTGTGAATGTCCTCGATCATTTGCAAATCAGAGTGATAAATTGGGCTTCCGGTGGAAAGATCCATATGCTTCCGAATGAGAGTCGGTAGTGCTCGTTGGTTTCGTGAGAACGGAAGTGCAGATCCGGCTAAGGCGTTATAGACATTAGAGTAAATGATCTTCTGATCTCGACAAAATCTTATCTCAAGAATAGTGCGAACCACTGAATTGGGCTCTCGTCGCCTTTCTCCTTGGTAAATATGATCGTGAAGAGAATTGATAAAGTCTTGAATGCATTCTTCTAGGATTTCAACATCATTGTCTTCTCTTCGGAGATAGAGGTTATGTTCTTCTCGGATAGCCATAATTCGTTTTGTTAAGCGTAGCAAAAAATCAATGGTTAATTTTCGGATGGCCTTGAGAATATCTTCAAATTCATCGGTATCATTGATGAAGGTTATCATGTCTTCGTGTGTAGATATAACCAGAATCCGATCTGACGAAGAGTCCGGCTCCCCTTGATCTAGTTCGGATGGAGAGTGTGAGTTATTCAGAATGTCTTCATGTTGCTCGACCTCGTCATCATCGGTGTATTGTTCTTCTGAGGATGTGTCTGATGAACGGGTTTCTTCAGTATTCTGATTCTCCAGTTTGATACTTGCAGGATCAATTTCTATATCCTTGACCTCAGCCTTGTCGGTCTTCTTCTTGAAGCGGATGATTAAACTGTGATCTTCCGTCTCAAACCTCATTATTTCCTCATGACGCTCAATTCTTGGAGTGGGTATTGTCGCAGTTTCTTTTATGTCTTCCATTTCCTCTTCCTCTTCAGATTACTCCTCTTCCTGTATTTCTTAGCTGGGATCCTCTTCTTCTATTTCTGGGTCGTCTACAGGCTGTGATTCGACACCCATCTTGATATCATCGGCTGGAGTTGAAGACTTGTCATCGGAAGTGATCCGTCTGGTGGAAATAGCAAACATCTTTTCCTGTCCAGAAAGATCGGTTGGTCGGTCAATTTTGAAGGTAACGCTCTCCCCATGTGATCGTAAGATCAAGGTTTGATTGTACACATCAATGACAGTCCTGGCTGTATTCATGAAAGGTCTTCTTAACACTACTGGAGTGTGTAGGTCTTCCTTAATATCCATTACTACGAAATCTGTAGGATACAAGAATTTGTCGACTTTCACCAAGACTTTATCAACTATGCCCTTAGGATATCGAATTGTATGATCGGCAAGTTGGATTGTCATTTTAGTTGGTGAAAAGTCTCCTAACTCTAATCTCTTGTAGAGAGAGTAGGGGATTAGGTTGATACTCGCTCCTAAATCTGCTAACGCATGAATGGTTCCAGATTGGTAGATTGAACATGGGAAAACGAATCGGCCTGTATCTCTTAGCTTCGGTGGTAGAGAGTTCCTGAGTAATGCAGAGCATTCTTCACTCAGTGGAATTTTGTTAGAGTCCGGTATCCTCTCCTTTGTAGAGAGAACCTTTCGGATCTATCTCTTCTGATTGGGAACTTTGGACATAGTGTCCAGGAATCTTCCATCAAGTTTGAAGGAATCAAGCTTAAATGGTTCTTCTTGTAGCCTTCCAGGATAGGGTACATGAACTGGAGTTTTCGGGGTCAGCTTCTGAGTATATGTTGATTTGTGTAACGACCCAAACGTTGATACGCCCAAAATACGACCCAAAAAAATAAATTTGTTTTAATACATCTGGACGGCGTCCAACATTCTGGACGGTGTCCAGATCTAAAGGCCAGGACGGCATCCAGACTTTTGGGACGGTGTCCCAATGAACAAAATATTTCTGATCCCCGGGTCCAACTTACTCGAGCGGAAAACCCGCTTCCCAACACTTTCAAATGAAACCCTTTTTACAACATGTCAATATAAGTTATACTAAGAGATTTTCACAATAAAATCGAGTTTTACAACTTCGGGCCCACATCGGCCATTTTACGAGTTTCGTTAAAAAATACAAGTTTCGACCGTACTAGTTTAATTTCCAAACTACACTAGAGCATGGTGTTTAGGGTTAAACTACCCAAATCTTGGCCGAACTTCCAAAAAGCTAATCCCCAGAGAGTCACTATTCCAACTGAATACCTTTGCCCTTATCCACACTGGAGCCTAAAAAGGTAAACAACGAGAGGGTAAGCTAAAGCTTAGTGAGTGAAATAGTTACACATATACATATATAACCTACTTACTTGCATCCACTTACACAATACCGCATACAAACTTGTAACTAAAATAGCATATCATCATACTCGTAATACTAACAAGTTGTACAATATCACAAAACCGCATTAGCATATACTCAACACAATATATATATAATATGCTGAACAATCAACAAACCCCCCATATGGTTAACCATAAATGCTATGGTGCTACCGGCTCGATGGTTCACACCATACGCATTTAAGTCATACTGATAATGCTAAAAACGAACATATATTTCATAGCATTATTCCTCAAGAAAGACAAGCTTTTAGTTGCAATTGTTCTATTTACAAGTGATATTCGTTTAAATAATAAAAGGTGAAGACAAAAGACAGATTCGACGAATTGAAGACGCAAACGACCAAAAAGCTCAAAAGTACAAAAGACAATCAAAAAGGTTCCAATTATTGATAAGAAACGTCTCGAAATCACAAGAGTACAAGATTCAAAACGCAAAGTACAAGATATTAAATTGTACGCGAGGACGTTCGAAAATCCGGAACCGGGACCAGAGTCAACTCTTAACGCTCGACGCAACGGACTAAAAATTACAAGTTAACTATATATATAAATATAATATAATATATAATTAATTATATTAATTATATATATATTATATTTATATATATAAAACCGTCGGCAGAGAAACTCCAAGGGTGTGAGCTGTAATTTCTATCTCCGCGACTCGCGGAGTTTGAAGGGCATTTTGCCGCGAGTCGCGGAGCCCCAATTTTCAACTCTGGCTATAAAGCCAACCGAATTCTGATCAAATTTAATATCTTTTTTTCTTCTCATTCATACGAGTAATATATATATATATAATTTATATTTTAATTTTAATTTTAATTTTAATTTTAATTCTAATAATAAGGGTATGTTAGCGAATGTTGTAAGGGTGTAAGTCGAAATTCTGTCCGTGTAACGCTACGCTATTTTTAATCATTGTAAGTTATTTTCAACCTTTTTACATTAATGTCTCGTAGCTAAGTTATTATTATGCTTATTTAAAACGAAGTAATCATGATGTTGGGCTAATTACTAAAATTGGGTAATTGGGCTTTGTACCATAATTGGGGTTTGGACAAAAGAACGACACTTGTGGAAACTAGACTATGGGCTATTAATGGGCTTTATATTTGTTTAACTAAATGAAAGTTTGTTAATGTTAATATAAAGATTTACAATTGGGCGTCCCTATAAATTACCATATACACTCGATCGGACACGATGGGCGGGGTATTTATATGTACGAATAATCGTTCATTTAACCGGACACGGGAATGGATTAATAGCCACTAGAATAATTAAAACAGGGGTGAAATTACATTCAAGGGTAATTGGTGTAATTGTTAACAAAGTAGTAAAACCTTGGTTTACACGCAGTCGATAACCTGGTGTATTCATTAAACAAAGTATTAAAACCTTGTTACAATTCGAATCCCCAATTAGTTGGAATATTTAACTTCGGGTATAATAATAATTTGACAAGGACACTTGCAATTTATATTTATGACTGATGGACTGTTATGGACAAAAACCAGACGGACATATTGAATAATCCAGGACAAAGGACAATTAACCCATGGGCATAAAACTAAAATCAACACGTCAAACATCATGATTACGGAAGTTTAAATAAGCATAATTCTTTTATTTCATATTTAATTTCCTTTATTTTATATTTAATTGCACTTCTAATTATCGCACTTTTATTTATTGTTATTTTATTTAATCGCATTTTTAATTATCGTACTTTTATTTATCGCAATTTTATTTTATCGCATTTTTATTATTCGCAATTTCATTATCGTTATTTACTTTACGCTTTAATTTAAAGTCTTGTATTTATTTTATATTTTACTTTAGGTTTTAACTGCGACTAAAGTTTTAAAATCGACAAACCGGTCATTAAACGGTAAAAACCCCCTTTATAATAATAATATTACTTATATATATATTTGTATTTTTATAAAAGTAAACTAATATAGCGTTGAGCTTTGCTTAAAGATTTCCCTGTGGAACGAACCGGACTTACTAAAAACTACACTACTGAACGATTAGGTACACTGCCTATAAGTGTTGTAGCAAGGTTTAAGTATATCCATTCTATAAATAAATAAATATCTTGTGTAAAATTGTATCATATTTAATAGTTTTTCCTAGTAAAATATAAACTATTTTATATACACCTCGCTTCACATCAAGTTATTTTTGGCGCCGCTGCCGGGGAACTATCTTAAAAGCCGGAAGCGCAACGCTAATAATAAAAAAAAAAGATTTTTTAGTTTACTTTTATTAAAATTCGTTTTTGTAAAAATACGTTTTAAATATTCGAAAAAGATAAAAAGAAAAAACAAAAATATTAGTATTTTTAAGATTTTGTTAAATATTTAAGTTTTATAAGTTTCTTTATTTCTATTTTAGTTTATAAAAATATAAATTTTATTAAACATCTTTTATTTATATAAAAAAAACAGAAAACATAAAAAAAAAAAATAAAAAAAAAAATAAAAAATAAAGAAAACGCGTAAAAATTTCAAACCTGTCAACAGAATTCCTGAACCCCGCGACTCGCGGGGTTTTCCTCATTAATCACCGCGACTCGCGGAGACCTTCTGACAGGCGACAGGAAGCCCTAAAACTGCATTAATTACGGTTAATATTAATTATTATTAATTATTAAACCTAATTATTATTATTATTATTATTAGTTTTAGTTTTAGTTTTATTTTTACTTTTTATTTAATTTGTTGTATTTAGTTTTAATTAGTTTTTATTAAATTGTAAAATTAGTAGTTTTATTAAATAAATAATATAAAAATAATATTTTTATAAAAATTGTACTTTTTACAACTTTTTGTATATTTTTATATTTTGTACCTTTTTAATCGTTGTAGCATAACTTTTGTATTTTTAGCCCATATTTAATTTTAAACTTAGTTTTTGCTATAGTTATTTTTACTCCTAGATTTTTAGACTTTGCCGTAGAATTCCTTAAGTGCTTCTTCTTTAGACTAAGATTTAGGTGCTTTAGAATTTTGCGACGCCTTTTTAAGTTTTAGTTTCTTTTTAAGTTATTTCCATTTGGGATTTAGTTTTTTACTGTAAGCTTTAATATTTTTAGACCTTTTACTATGTATCAATTATCATTCCAATTAATAATTTCAATTTACGATTATAATTTTAAGTTAGTTGTAGTAATAAGGTTAGGTTAGTTAAGTATTTTTAAGTTTTTATAAGTTTCTTTTATTTTTCCGTCAACTTTTATTTTTTTTCAACCATTTTTCCTTTTTCGACCTTTTTCGACGAACTCTTTTTCTCTCTTATTTCTCGCCATTCTAGTTTTTAGGACTTAGAATTTTTTCTACTTCTTATCTAAATTTCTTAAAATTACGAAAACTTATTTTAAGTGGTTAAATTAATAGACATCAAAATTTTCTGGTTCGTAGTAATAGTTGGATTTGTACGTGGACCGGGTTATTGGAGCCAAACAGTCCTCAATTATATTGAGACCAAACGAATCCTGCCCCTCTGCTGCATCTTTTGGCTATTCGAAACGTGGGCAAAATCAGAAAAGTCTATTGATTGGATAACTTATTATAATTTTTCTTTCCTTTTTAAAACTAATAGGATATTCAGTGAATGCACCGAGCAAGACGTTCATCACCTTTTGTACGTTCACCACCTGTAACTCGATCAAGACATCGTTTAACAAATATAACCGCCGTTGATTTTTCTTTAGAATCGTCATCCAGTCGACCAAGTACTTCAGTTCAAATTTCCGATAATCCAGTTTTTGAAACAAACCTCACAATTGAGAATCCAGAGAATATTCAGGAACGGTTTGTAGATCCCGAACCATTAAACTTTCCTCCGGAACCACCAATCATTCAAACAGAGATTGTTGAGGAACGAACTATTAAATCAGAATCATCTAGTGATACCGATTCAACAAATTCAATTATGGAGAATCTGGAACCTTTAAGTATGGAAGACCGAATGAGAGCTAAACGCACTGGCCAAGGTCACGCAATTACTCATCCAGACATTAATGCGCCAGATTATGAAATCAAAGGACAAATTCTACACATGGTGACTAATCAATGCCAATTTAGTGGTGCGCCGAAGGAAGATCCAAATGAACATCTACGTACCTTTAATAGGATCTGCACACTATTTAAAATCCGAGAAGTGGAGGATGAACAGATATATCTCATGTTATTTCCCTGGACTTTAAAGGGAGAAGCCAAAGATTGGTTGGAATCGTTACCTGAAGGGGCGATCGATACATGGGATGTTTTAGTTGACAAATTTCTTAAACAATTTTTTCCTGCATCTAAAGCCGTAAGACTTCAAGCAGAAATTGTTACGTTCACACAAAAGCCAAATGAAACTCTATATGAGGCGTGGACTAGATATGGAAAGTTATTAAGAGGATGTCCGCAACATGGTTTAGACACCTGTCAAATAGTACAAATATTCTACCGAGGATGCGACATCACTACAAGGAAAGACATAGATATAGCAGCTGGTGGTTCTATTATGAAGAAAACCGAAACTGATGCTTACAAAATTATTGATAATACTGCTTCCCACTCACATGAGTGGCACCAAGAAAAAGATATCATTAGATCATCTAAAGCAGCTAGAGCCGATTCTAGCCATGACTTAGATTCCATTTCCGCAAAGATAGATGCTTTCGAGAGACGAATGGAAAAGATGACTAAGGATATTCACTCTATACGAATTAGTTGTGAGCAGTGTGGAGGACCACATTTGACAAAAGATTGTCTCAGTATTGAATTAACAATGGAACAAAGAGAGAATATTTCATACATAAACCAAAGGCCTGGAAATAATTATCAGAATAATTATCAACCGCCAAGACCGATTTACAATCAAAACCAGAATTATAACCGAAATATTCCATACAACAACCAACAAGGTCCTAGCAATCAACAAGTATCCAATAATACTTATAATCAGCAAAGACCTAATTTTCAAAACAAACCACCACAACAAACCGATGATAAAAAGCCGAATTTAGAAGATATGATGACGAAGCTAGTTGAAACTCAAACGCAGTTTTTCACATCACAAAAACAAACAAATGAACAAAATGCTCAAGCATTTAGAAATCAACAAGCTTCTATTCAAAATCTGGAACAAGAAGTAAGTAACCTAGCAAGGTTAATAGGTGAAAGAAAACCGGGAAGTTTACCAAGCGATACAAATGCTAACCCCCGGAATGAGACAGCTAAAGCCATTACCACAAGAAGTGGTACAACACTTAAACCACCTGAAATACCTGTAACTTCTGATGAAACTATTCCTACTCCACAAGAACCACAACCTGATCAAGATAAGGAAAAAGAACCGGTAGTTGAAAAGGTTAATGAAGATAACACAGTTAAGGCTAAACCTTATGTTAAACCATACCAACCACCACTTCCTTACCCGAGTAAAATGAAGAAAGAAAAACTTGAAGCCGAGCAATCCAAATTCTTGGATATGTTTAAACAGATAAATGTAAATCTTCCTTTCATTGATGTGATTTCAGGAATGCCAAGATATGCTAAATTCTTGAAAGATCTGATCACAAATAGAAAGAAAATGGAAGAACTCTCGGCTGTTACTATGAATGCTAATTGTTCAGCAGTGCTGTTGAATAAGATACCAGAAAAACTATATGATCCAGGAAGTTTCACAATTCCATGTTTTCTGGGTAGTCTTAGTTCAATAGAAGCATTGGCAGACTTAGGTGCTAGTATAAATTTAATGCCGTATTCACTATACGCTAAACTAGACCTTGGAGAATTGAAACCAACCAGAATAAGCATACAACTAGCCGATAGATCAATAAAATATCCTAGAGGGATAATGGAGAACATGCTAGTTAAAGTTGGTACTTTAGTATTTCCAGTAGATTTTGTTGTTTTGGACATGGAAGAAGATTCTCAAGTTCCTCTCATATTAGGAAGACCATTCTTAAACACGGCTAAAGCAATGATAGACGTGTTCGGTAAGAAACTGACCCTAAGTATAGAGGATGAGAGTGTTACCTTTTCAGTTGATAGAGCAATGCAACAACCACAATCTGCAGATGATACATGTTATTATATTCAAACTATAGATGCACATGCAGAATTATTAGAAGAATTTCCAGAATTACAAGGAACAGGAGAATGTTCTTTAGGAGAAGGTAATGAACCAATTGATGAAGCTGAAATGTTAGCTACACTTATAGCTAATGGATATGAACCAACAACAGAAGAAATTCAAATGCTAAAAGAAGAAGACAGATATCGATATAAATCATCGATAGAAGAACCTCCGAAATTAGAGTTAAAGCCACTTCCAAACCATTTGGAATACGCTTATTTACATGGTGAATCTGAATTACCTGTAATAATATCGTCTTCTCTTACTGAAAATGAGAAATCACAACTCATTTCTGTGTTGAAAGCTCATAAACCAGCCATTGCATGGAAGATTCATGATATTAAAGGAATAAGTCCTTCGTATTGCACACATAAAATCCTTATGGAAGAAGGTCATAAAACGTATGTGCAACGCCAACGAAGACTAAATCCTAATATGCAAGATGTAGTTAAGAAAGAGATTATTAAACTGCTAGATGCAGGTTTGATATATCCAATCTCTGATAGTCCATGGGTAAGCCCAGTTCAATGCGTACCTAAGAAGGGTGGCATGACTGTCATCACAAATGAGAAAAATGAGCTTATTCCTACTAGGACTGTAACAGGATGGCGTGTATGTATTGATTATAGAAAATTAAATGACGCCACCAGAAAAGATCACTTTCCCTTACCTTTCATAGATCAAATGTTGGAAAGATTAGCCGGAAATAGTTACTATTGTTTTCTAGATGGATTTTCCGGATATTTTCAAATTCCAATAGCACCCGAAGATCAAGAGAAAACCACATTCACGTGCCCTTATGGTACTTTTGCTTACAAAAGAATGCCATTTGGACTTTGCAACGCCCCTGCAACCTTTCAAAGGTGTATGATGGCGATTTTTCACGACATGATAGAAGAATGCATGGAAGTATTCATGGATGACTTTTCAGTCTTCGGTGATACATTTAAATCATGTCTAGTTAATCTGGAACGAATGCTAATTAGATGCGAAAAATCAAATCTAGTACTTAATTGGGAGAAATGCCATTTCATGGTTAAAGAAGGCATCGTTCTTGGACATAAAATTTCAAAAGAAGGAATCGAAGTGGATAGAGCTAAAGTAGATGTAATTGCTAAACTTCCACATCCCACCAATGTTAGAGGAGTTAGGAGTTTTCTAGGGCATGCCGGTTTTTACCGACGTTTCATAAAAGATTTTTCTAAAATTGCCACTCCTATGAATAAACTCCTAGAAAAGGATGCGCCATTCATCTTTTCAGATGAGTGTATCAAATCTTTTAATATTCTTAAAGAGAAACTCACTAATGCACCGATCATGATAACACCAAATTGGAATCTACCATTTGAACTAATGTGCGATGCAAGTGATTTTGCAATGGGAGCCGTTTTAGGACAAAGGATTGAAAAACGATTTCAACCTATATATTATGCTAGTAAGACATTACAAGGAGCACAAACGAACTATACAACTACTGAAAAAGAACTCCTTGCTATTGTCTTTGCTTTTGACAAATTTCGATCATATCTCGTTCTAGCAAAAACGGTGGTCTATACCGACCATTCTGCTCTTAGATACCTATTTTCAAAACAAGATGCTAAACCAAGATTAATCCGTTGGATCTTACTCTTACAAGAGTTTGATATTGAAATCCGAGATAAAAAAGGAGCAGAAAATCTCGCCGCTGATCATCTTTCTCGTCTTGAAAATCCCGAATTAGAAGTTCTGAATGAATCGGCCATACAAGACAACTTTCCTGATGAATATCTATTGAAGATAGATTATAAAGAAATCCCATGGTTTGCAGACTATGCAAACTACTTAGTTTGTGGATTCCTTGAAAAAGGATTATCGTACCAAAGACGAAAGAAATTCTTCAGTGATATAAAACACTATTTCTGGGAAGATCCACATCTGTTTAAAAGTTGTCCCGATGGAATAATACGCCGATGTGTATTTGGAGATGAAGCTAGTAAAATTTTAAACCATTGTCACACAGGACCAACAGGAGGGCATTATGGGCCTCAACTAACAGCAAGAAAAGTTTATGAAGCTGGATTCTATTGGCCTACAATTTACAAAGACTCACACCTTCTTTGCAAATCCTGTGATGCATGTCAAAGGGCCGGAAAAATAAGTCAACACGATGAAATGCCATAAAATGTCATCCAAGTATGTGAAGTATTTGACATTTGGGGTATTGACTTTATGGGTCCATTTCCAAAATCTCATAATAATCTATATATACTCGTAGCCATTGATTATGTATCTAAATGGGCGGAAGCACAAGCTCTCCCAACTAACGATGCACGAGTTGTAGTCAACTTTTTAAAACGTCTTTTTGCAAGGTTTGGAACACCGAAAGCTTTAATAAGTGATCGGGGAACTCATTTTTATAATAATCAACTTGAGAAAGTTCTTAAAAGATATGGAGTAACTCATAAAATCTCCACCGCATATCATCCACAAACAAGTGGACAAGTTGAAAATACAAACCGAGCTTTAAAACGTATTCTAGAGAAAACCGTAGGATCAAATCCGAAGGAATGGTCCATTAAATTGGAGGATGCACTCTGGGCTTTTAGAACAGCCTATAAAACTCCAATTGGAAACACACCTTTTAGACTTGTTTATGGAAAAGCATGTCATCTTCCAGTAGAAATTGAACACAAAGCATTTTGGGCTTTGAAGACATGTAATCTTGATTTACATGAAGCCGGACGTCTACGATTAAGTCAACTAAACGAATTAGAAGAATTAAGACATGAAGCATACGAAAATTCGTTAATCTATAAAGAAAGAACGAAGAAATGGCATGATAAAAGAATCAGAAGTTCAAAAGAATTTAAAGAAGGAGACAGAGTTCTTCTTTTCAATTCACGATTCAAGCTATTTCCTGGAAAATTGAAAGCAAGATGGTCTGGACCATTCATAGTCAAAAGAGTTTTCCCATACGGAACGATAGAATTAATAAATTCAAATGGGATTGAATTTAAAGTTAATGGTCACAGAGTTAAACATTACATACATGGTCCGATGGAAGTCGACAACGAAGTTAATCACAATTTCGACACCACAGCTAACTAAGTGTGGGGAGAATCAAGTCTTTAAAGGATAATATGTATTTCTGTTAGAGTTAGATTGTCTGTTTTCGTGTAGTTCTCGAAAATGGAACACGTATGGTCTTTCCCTAGCAGACCCTAAAGAACTAGTCTTCTCCCCCCATTCTGAATTTTTATTTTTTTTAGGTTTTTACGAAATGAAGACTGCCTGTGAACTAAACCATGGTCTAATGCTACACGCTTTGATCACTAAAAGAAATAATGATATATTACCGAGCGAATTAGTATCAGTAATCAGAGAAAGAATGGACGGAGTTAGAAAAGGATCCAGATGCGAAGATAATAAGTTACAATTTGGTAAAGGAAAATCAAAATCCGCAGCGAAAAGAAGAGCACGACACCTAGAACGATGTCACAAATGCGGAAAATGGTCACATGGAGGTAAATGTTCAAATAATCAAACCTATTCAAATACCGAATTTGTTACTTTATGCAGAGACGGACCGTTCATATGTTTAGAAGAAAAGACAATGAATGCTCGAGGTTACGCCTATGCAGCCATGGAAAACCAATTAAACCGACTATCTTATGAATATAATAGATCATATAACTAAGAAATCTATTTCACAGGTATGTCTGTACAGTTTTTATTTTTATTTTTATTTTTAACCTTTTGATAATAAACGCTAATTTGTTCGCTAAAAAGTATTAAATTGGTATTAAATAAAATTAGGTTTGGCGACCGAAATTATTGATATCCTTCAAAAATTTATTACATCACTGCGAAATTTAACGTTTATTCTTAAGGTATAAATATCTTTAATCAATCAACCCAAAATATTTCAAAAATTCGTCATGAGTTAAATTAGGTCTTGGAACCGAAATTACTTTACCGAAAAGAGGGGCGCATATTTTTGATAATATTTGATTGATTAAAGTGGGATAAAAAGACAAAAAGATTTTTAATTTTATTATGTTTTTAAAATTAATATTTAAATCTTAAATTAATGTTGTAAATTTTGTAAAAACAATATATTTAAAATTGTAAATATTTGAAAAATTAATATAAGTTTGGTATGAATTTATAATATGAATTTTTAAATTAAGTTTGGTGTGAATTTCTAATTTTTAAAATATGAATTTTTAATTTTATGCATTTCAAATTTTAAGTTTGGTGTGAATTTTTAATTTTTAATTTTGAATTTTATATTTAAGTTGTGTGAATTTAAAAACAAAAATTTACTTTATCTCATTAAGTTAAGAATATGATTTTTAAAATTCGTCGTAAGTTGAAGACTAGGTCTTTGAACCGAAATTGCTTTACCCAAGGGAGGGACGAGAACTTTTATTATCATTATTTTCAATCTTATTGATTTAAAGTATGCCAAAAAAATTAAAAAACCCAAAAATCTTAGCTTTTAAAACAATCGCTACTAAAAGACAAATTTTAAAAATTTTGTCGAGGGACGGACAAGGACATCGATCCGAAACGACCTCGTCCTAAATAACAAGGGAAACAAAATTTTAAAATTAATTTCTTAATTGTGTTATAAGTTAAAGATCATAAAAAAAAAAAAAAAAAAAAAAAAAAAAAAAAAAAAAACTCCGCGACTCGCGGAGTTTGAAGTGCAAACCTCCGCGACTCGCGGAGGGACCAAAACCCAGAAAAAAATAAAATAGCTGAACGATCAGTCACTCCCCCACACACAAAACAGAATCATACAGCTCGAAAATAACTGCGAAAAAACCCGAAAATCACCCCCAAAAATCCCAATTTTTAACCGTTAATCACCAAATTTTTTGCTAAAATCATGTTGAGAAGGATGATATCTAAGAATTACTCAAGAAAAACGGTAAATTTCTACACCTAAACACCATTTAATTCGAATTTTAGTGTTCTTGAGCTATTTTTTCCCCAATTTGATTTTGATGCTTTTTAGTGTAATTAGACTTAAATTGTTTATGTATTATGCTTGTATAACCTAGATTGATGTTGTTTAACATGATTAGAAGCCTTAAACTTCAATTTTTGAATAATCTAGGGTTTGTGTTCTTGAGCAAATTTGGGGCTTTTTGATATAAACAGGTTATGGCCGATTTTTGTCATGAATTGTTGCTAAATTGAGTAGTGTAACATGTCTAGGTAGTTAAATGATCCAAACTTTGAGCCTAAACATGATTTTGAGAATTAAAGTGGACTTTTTCAAGTCTAAAATTCATGAACTTGATTTTTGAAAGATAATGCCATTTGAAACTTGTTTGATTGCTAGTAATGATTATTTTGACATGTTATTTGAGTTGAATGCTTATGAACTTGGCGAAAATTTTCGTATATGCTTATTTGAAAAAGTGTAGATTTGATAAAAATGTGAAAATAAGCTTAAGTTTGATATAAATTGATAATGTCATTGTAATTATTTTAATTGATGATTTTGCTGACACTAATGCATATTTGGATGCACAAAATTTGTGTTTGATGTGTTTTGCAGAATGAAAGGGGTGAATCTTCATCCCAAGCCCGCCATGCTCCTGCTGAGAATTTGGAACAACAGGAGGTAGATAACTACTACAAGCAGGATGTACCTCATCCAGTCATGACCTTTTCAGATATGCACTTGGAACAGTTGCACCCGAACCTGAGATTTGACAGACTTTGGATAGATTATCCAAAATATCAACGGGGTTTGCATACTCTTCATTCCAAGGTTGTTGAGGTACCGAGGGTCATAGAATGGGGACCCTTAGAAGCTGTAGAATTGGCCGGGCCAATTAGGGAATTACTGGTACAGAGGTATGGTAATTCTTCTTTTAATGACTGGATATGTTTATTCACCATACGCAGACCTGTATATAAAGTATGGTGTGAAGAGTTGTTATGTAGTATAGAGTTGAATGATCGGGTAGCTAGTTTAACCGATCGTTCTTTTATTAGATTTTTGTTAGGCGGTTCGATGTGCCACATGTCTTTACTGGACATGGCTCAGGCTTTACGTATATATACGCCTGAGGAGTTAGCGTCTGCCGATTGTAGAGGATTGATACTAAACGGTAGAAAGATAGATGAGAATTTTGATACACACGGTGTGTGGAGTCAAATGACAAGCCATCACCGTTTCAAAGGGGGAAACTACTCTTATTTGGATATAGATAGAGCCGAATTAAGAGTAATACATAGGTTTTTAGCTAATTCGATTACACAAAGGGGTAAAAACAAAGAAAAGGTAAATGAACAAGATTTGTTTTACCATATGTGTATTCGAGACCCACACAGCGCTGTAAGTATACCATATTGTGTGGGTTATTATTTATCAGCTATGGTTCGGGGGATGCGTCCACATAGCATAATAGGAGGTGGTATTTTTATTACTTTGATTGGTGAATATCTCGGTGTGGATATAAGTCGGGGGGGATTATTAGTAGAAGAGCCGGAACCCCGCGACACTATAGGTTTAAATGTATACCATGGTGCGAAAGTTTTGAAGCGGCGAAATAACGCCGCAGTACGATACAATGGTAGACATCCACAGGTAGAGAGAAACCAGGAGCAAGGTAATGTAGGAGGGGGGAATGAGATGCAAGAAATGCATAGGTTTATAGCTTCTCAGGAATACGAAAATGCTAGACAGAGAGCATTGGAAGATTGGCAAGTTCATCAGAACCAGATCATAGCGCATTGCCAACATATAGGTAGAAACTATATTCCTACACCAAAACCCGTCTTCCCTCCTTGGTCGATAGAGATGCAGCCACCATATCCTACGTATGACCCTGCCGAAGCATTCTATAGCACTTATGGTTATGCGTGGAACCCCTATTGGTACCAATATCATCCTTAGTTTACTTATTATTTTTTTTTTTATTTTGTAATTTGTAATTATTGATACATTTAATATTTTTGTTAATATTGTAATCATTTTTATAATTATCTAACTTTTATTCTTAGATTTTAATAATTTTTGAATGTGGGGTAATATACCAAACTTCAAAAATATGTATATATGTTTGCAGTTTATCTTATGTACACAACAGGGTAAAACAACGCATTTTCAAAGACTGGCATTAAGTTCAGCAAAAGCAACTAATTTTGACGACAAGATGCAAAATATATGTGAAATAACAACAAGACGGAATGAACAAATGATGTGCACCATTTATCATTCAGCAAACAAACGCCAATATATTTGGAAACTTTGGTAAAAATTTAATCATTTTCACACAAATCACCCTCAATAATTTAAATT
Source organism: Rutidosis leptorrhynchoides (assembly GCF_046630445.1). Classification (NCBI taxonomy): domain Eukaryota; kingdom Viridiplantae; phylum Streptophyta; class Magnoliopsida; order Asterales; family Asteraceae; genus Rutidosis; species Rutidosis leptorrhynchoides. The sequence goes on from NC_092333.1 coordinate 177,589,124, forward strand.
GTTACTGATTTCTTGCGAATGAGGGCATTGCAAGATCTTAAGTGTGGGAAGGGGTTAAATTCTTTCGGATTTTAAAATTTTTTACTTTATACACTTGGTTACCATTAAAAATACTAGTAAAGCAGTAGTTGTGTTAGAATCTAGTGCTCTCCGATAACAAGGAACAGCCCTAGTCTTATATACTAACTACCCAATTCTAGTAAAATTTTTTAAAATTTTCAATTAAATGAATTCAAAATCATGTTTATACATATTTATGAACGATAAAACTAGGTTTTAACACCGAAATTATTGTTACCTCGGAAAGGACATAAATTGAGAAACAAACTAAAATGTTAAAATTCATTTAAAATGGAATAGAGGACGATAAAAAGAAAAATAAAAAGCCAAGTGTGGAAAAATTTACGAAGTTATTTTAAACATATGTCACATATATTTGTAACAAATAACTGAAAATACTTTTGCTTTGGACTAAACTAAACTGTTTTACCCAATGAAAGAAAAGAAGAGATGGATCTACATGATGAATCAATTCCATCATTAAAAGGAAGTAAAGTCTTCCAAAAAAAGACACGCGCTTCTTGATTTAGGTCATGAAGTTGTCGTCCAGACCAGCTGTAGGTTGACGAAAAATCTAGAAAAGTCATCACTAAAATCAGCAGGAAATCCACGGACCTCAGCATTAAACAGGGTCGCCAAGTGGTCAGATTTATCCTAACCATGAGAAGGATTTATCTCGTACAATGGGGAGGCACCGTGCAAATTAGCTTGATAAGACTAATGAATCAGATCCCCAGAAAGGATAATCTCCTTAAAGATTAAAAATCAGCTTTTAAGACTGATATTACTCAATCCTAGAGATTGACCTTAAAGATTGAGAATTACAAACTCATGGAATTCGATGATATCTAAACTCGAGCTTAAACGAGAAAATATTTTGATCAAAAATTATAAACCGATTTGTTTTCTGAAAACCCTATTTTCAATGCGTTCATTACCATTGAACGTAAAATCCTAGAAATTCACCTGGAATTCATTAGGTCACCTGAACTAAATCGGGTGTCAACCGTAAGAACGGTGGTTGCATAGCATGGTCAAAGACAGGACCTTGTGCCAGACCGAAAAATTATAAGGGTGAGCTTTACTATTGCTCCTACCAAGGATAGTAATTGCGTCCGACACGTTATAGACCATAATCAAAAGCATGTCACGGGACATTGCCTTAACAGTTGCTTGTTCAACGCTTTCCTTTACAACCGGACGGTAGTTTGCCGAAAGGTAATATACGGAACAAGTAAACTGGACGTGTTGCTTTCCAAATACAAGGTTAGCAAGTGGGTGACACAAAACCGCAAGTTTTGAGCTAAAATTTTCAAATCTGAAACCCACCAAACCCACAAAAATATTTTGCAAACACCGGTAAAGGGTTATTCCGGAAAACTTATCTAGGGTAAAAACTAGATTTAATTTTCAAAAGATCAAATGTTTTCATAAAGATCCAATTTCCTTAATGGATCTAAATTTTTAGAGTCATGTGGGACTGTAAACCATATCGTTACTACCATTGTTTATACCGCCGTATAGAAATCACTGATGTACAAAGTGTGAAGAATAAAGAAGTGATTCTAGTATTTCAAGACAATATTGCTTGAGGACAAGCAACGCTCAAGTGTGGGAATATTTGATAATGCTAAAAACGAACATATATTTCATAGCATTATTCCTCAAGAAAGACAAGCTTTTAGTTGCAATTGTTCTATTTACAAGTGATATTCGTTTAAATAATAAAAGGTGAAGACAAAAGACAGATTCGACGAATTGAAGACGCAAACGACCAAAAAGCTCAAAAGTACAAAAGACAATCAAAAAGGTTCCAATTATTGATAAGAAACGTCTCGAAATCACAAGAGTACAAGATTCAAAACGCAAAGTACAAGATATTAAATTGTACGCGAGGACGTTCGAAAATCCGGAACCGGGACCAGAGTCAACTCTTAACGCTCGACGCAACGGACTAAAAATTACAAGTTAACTATATATATAAATATAATATAATATATAATTAATTATATTAATTATATATATATTATATTTATATATATAAAACCGTCGGCAGAGAAACTCCAAGGGTGTGAGCTGTAATTTCTATCTCCGCGACTCGCGGAGTTTGAAGGGCATTTTGCCGCGAGTCGCGGAGCCCCAATTTTCAACTCTGGCTATAAAGCCAACCGAATTCTGATCAAATTTAATATCTTTTTTTCTTCTCATTCATACGAGTAATATATATATATATATATATATAATTTATATTTTAATTTTAATTTTAATTTTAATTCTAATAATAAGGGTATGTTAGCGAATGTTGTAAGGGTGTAAGTCGAAATTCTGTCCGTGTAACGCTACGCTATTTTTAATCATTGTAAGTTATGTTCAACCTTTTTACATTAATGTCTCGTAGCTAAGTTATTATTATGCTTATTTAAAACGAAGTAATCATGATGTTGGGCTAATTACTAAAATTGGGTAATTGGGCTTTGTACCATAATTGGGGTTTGGACAAAAGAACGACACTTGTGGAAACTAGACTATGGGCTATTAATGGGCTTTATATTTGTTTAACTAAATGAAAGTTTGTTAATGTTAATATAAAGATTTACAATTGGGCGTCCCTATAAATTACCATATACACTCGATCGGACACGATGGGCGGGGTATTTATATGTACGAATAATCGTTCATTTAACCGGACACGGGAATGGATTAATAGCCACTAGAATAATTAAAACAGGGGTGAAATTACATTCAAGGGTAATTGGTGTAATTGTTAACAAAGTAGTAAAACCTTGGTTTACACGCAGTCGATAACCTGGTGTATTCATTAAACAAAGTATTAAAACCTTGTTACAATTCGAATCCCCAATTAGTTGGAATATTTAACTTCGGGTATAATAATAATTTGACAAGGACACTTGCAATTTATATTTATGACTGATGGACTGTTATGGACAAAAACCAGACGGACATATTGAATAATCCAGGACAAAGGACAATTAACCCATGGGCATAAAACTAAAATCAACACGTCAAACATCATGATTACGGAAGTTTAAATAAGCATAATTCTTTTATTTCATATTTAATTTCCTTTATTTTATATTTAATTGCACTTCTAATTATCGCACTTTTATTTATTGTTATTTTATTTAATCGCATTTTTAATTATCGTACTTTTATTTATCGCAATTTTATTTTATCGCATTTTTATTATTCGCAATTTCATTATCGTTATTTACTTTACGCTTTAATTTAAAGTCTTGTATTTATTTTATATTTTACTTTAGGTTTTAACTGCGACTAAAGTTTTAAAATCGACAAACCGGTCATTAAACGGTAAAAACCCCCTTTATAATAATAATATTAACTTATATATATATTTGTATTTTTATAAAAGTAAACTAATATAGCGTTGAGCTTTGCTTAAAGATTTCCCTGTGGAACGAACCGGACTTACTAAAAACTACACTACTGAACGATTAGGTACACTGCCTATAAGTGTTGTAGCAAGGTTTAAGTATATCCATTCTATAAATAAATAAATATCTTGTGTAAAATTGTATCATATTTAATAGTTTTTCCTAGTAAAATATAAACTATTTTATATACACCTCGCTTCACATCACATACTCTTTATTAGTGTTACCGGCTCGTGGTTCACACTTTGTTTTATAGTACTACCGGCTCGATGGTTCACACTTGATGCTACCGGCTCGATGGTTCACATCATGATTTTATAGTGCTACCAGCTCTTTGGTTCACACTTCGGCGCTACCGGCTCGATGGTTCACGCCTCATTTTATAGTGCTACATGCTCGATGGTTCACACTTTGACATTTGTCACATACATGTTATGGCACTACCAGCTCGATGGTTCATACCATAACATTCACAAATAAATACGCCATATATACATACGTATAATTACTCCACTCACCTTATAGTCTTTTGTGAAAGTTAGCCGAACTTGCAACCTTCAACGTAACGTACCTATTACATTAGGCACATAATCAACCACACAATCAAGTTGGTTAATCAACTCACTCACCAACCTAGCGTCATTTCGAACCTTGGTGCAATTCCTACCCATTTGCACACTTAACCCTAAAATTGGGTCAACTTCGACAAAACCCTAACGCTAGCCAATTATGGTCTTAATACCCATATAATCATAAGTTTAGTGTGTTAACATACTTATTTAACAACTTGGGTCATCAAAGACCCGCTTGACCCATTTCGATGTTTACACGCCCATTCAAGTCACCACATAGCAAAATGACACCCACTTACATAACATCTAGGCGTGCTTGTAGTTAACTAACCAATTTAAGGTTCATAAACACCTTTAACATTTCAAAACCCTAGGTTAGTCATCTTAGAGTTCTTATAACTCAAATTTACCCAAAAATCCCTAAATTACTAACAAATGGGTTTTATGTTCATCACTAACCCAAACCCTAACCCCTTGTCATATCCCGTCCAAATTCTCTTGAACGAATACAATAACATCTGGTACCATTGCGATGAACGGACCTCCATATGCCATGAACGACTCCATGTAATACGATCAAATGCACAGCGGAAGGTTTCTTTCATACCTGAGAATAAACATGCTTAAAAGTGTCAACCAAAAGGTTGGTGAGTTCATAAGTTTATCGTAAACAATAAAATTCATCATTTTGATAGATCACAAGATTTAAATGCTGCATGGTACAAATGGGCCCGAATCCTATACCCACCTGTAATGTACATGCGATATCTTTTAAATACAGTACACCTTTCTCGTGTACGAAACCATTTTTCATAAATCTTAGTAACCGTATACATATCTCGTGTACAAAATATAATACACATAACCTGTGTATAAAAATCATTCTCTCGATACATAACATTCACATCAATTGGTGTCAATTATCATGTCCACATAATTCAATGGTGGCAATTATCATGTCCACATAATTCAATGGTGGCAATTATCATGTCTACATAATTCAATGGTGGCAATTATCATGTCCACATAATTCAATAATAATCCGAAGAACTTCTGTCTGCATAATAATTCATTCGAGGAATGTTTTGCTTGTGTCTATCTCGTCAAACATTTATAAAAGCATTTCATGTATTCGCAGTTCAAACTATATTTTAAAAGCATTTAATAAAGCAGTTATAAAAAATGTGCATGTATTCTCAGTCCCAAAAATGTAAAGAGTTAAAGGAAATCAAATGAACTCACGCATATAATTATTGTAAAACATTTAATGAAGCATTTGCATGTATTCTCAGCCCAAAAATGTAAAGAGTAAAAAGGGCAAATGAAACTCACTCTGCAATAATTTGTAGTAAAAATATTCATACGACGGAACTGAACAATGCAAGTTTGGCCTCGGATTCACGAACCTATATCAAGTATATATATTAATACATATAATTACATAATTCCTTCCATATAATATATATATATATATATATATATATATATATATATATATATATATATATATATATATATATATATATATATATATATATATATATATATTAAGTGTTGTAGTTATATAAATATATTTACTTTATTCATATCAAAAATTAATAATTTGTTTTATGTAATTTTTATATAATTGATGTTAATATGTTTAATATAATTTTATGTAATATTAATATAAGTATATAATAGTTATTTTTTATATAAAAAGAATACTATTAATAATAATAATAATGATTCTTGTAATATTAAAAATGATAATAATAATAATTATGATAATGTTAAAAATAGTAATCTTAATGTTAAAAGTATTAATGATAATAATAATAATTATGATATTAATATTCGTAATAATAATAAGTAATCTAAATATAATAACAATAATAATAAGACTAATAATAATAATAATAATAATAATAACAATAACAATAATAATAATAATAATAATAATAATAATAATAATAATAATAATAATAATAATAATAATAATAATAATAATAATAATAAAAAATAGAGTATAATTACTACCTCAAAGAAGTAGCCCTTTAAAAAAAATGCCCAAGTCCGGGTTTAAACCCGTGACGTCCCGCTAACTCGATAAGACCAAAAACCACTCCTCTATTTCCTTATTTTCTGATAATGACCATACTTAAATTTATTTAACCTGTTAACTGTTCCTTCTTCTTCTTCCTTTTCATAAAAAGAAATGCTACAACTCAGGCTCGAACTTGAGACCTCCCATTCATCAACACAACACCCAAACCAGTGCTCCACTCTTTTGTTTCTGACTTAAATTAGGATTTTAAATCCTTTAACTAGTTTCTGTCATAATTATACCCCATGAATCGAACACAATCATCAAAGCACGTCATCACTAATAATCGCCTATTATCTAACCAACTGGGGTTTCGGCCCAATAAACAAATAACCAAGAATGTCCACTAATTCGTTTTAATCTATAACTTGTGTTATTTTATTTATTTTGTCGATGGACAAAGCAACGAACCAAAAAAATATAGTCATCTCCTTTACAGCTCATTATCACCTTTAGTATCCATCCTCACCATCATTAATCCTTAATTTTGCTCGATCATAAAAGGAAAAAAAATTCAATCGGTTTATAACATATCACCATGTGGCCGATTGTAAAATAAATTGAGTGTGCAAGATTTTAATAAAGGTAGAAGGCCCTCATGTGTATGTTGTCCCACCCCTAATTATCAATCAAACTCATTCATCGTCCATTATAATGTATACTCGACTTCATCATCAATATTTACCATGTACCATCATCTCTATCTATCATTACTTTATATAAAGAAATGCAAAACATCACTTTATTTGACCCCCTTATGGTCAGCCATTAATTCCCACAAGCACAAGTATCTCAATTTTTTTTAAAGTGTTTATAAAGAAGCTTTAAATAAACTAGGTGCAAGTAATACTCATCTCATCAACTTCCTTACTTTTCTGTTTGTAATATAAAAGAGCAATAGAGGTCGCGCCAAGAAAGGTCACCTAGTCCCAATTGCTTAATGATAAACGCCATTTATATATATATATATATATATATATATATATATATATATATATATATATATATATATATATATATATATATATATATATATATATATATATATATATATATATATATAACAAAGTTGGAAAACTTTAGACTATAACTCTTTCTATCTTTCTCATTTCTTTATATAACTCACCAAAAAAAAATTTTGAGATGGAGTGAAGGTTTTCACAAAAAAAGGAAAACCAAAAGGATAGGAGGTGTCGAAGGTTATTGGTGATTGTAGTGGTGGTCTAGGGTGGTTCGAACGATAGCAGCTCCCAAGTGGGTTTGGGTTTGGTTTGTAGTTTACTAAAGTCGACTTGTTCGTTGTTTTAAAAGTAGCCAAGAAAAGAATATATATACTCATGTTCATGGCGGGTTTTATGGTTGTAGTGACGATTGTGGTGATGAAATTCGATCAAAAAGAATGAAACAGATAAAGTTATAAGTGGGTTGTGGAGGTGATCAATATGGGTGTATTTGGTGGTTTTGATACAAAGTTGCAGGCAACAAAGGTGTCGAGCTTTATATCTTGGTTTTCTATTTTCTTTTCACAAATTGGAGTAGAATATATATAATGTGATTGAAGTGTAATAATAATGGATCACAGGTTGTTTGTATTTGATAATTGAGAATGATGTTTAGCAGATCGCAGACAAGAAGGACAGAAGCTTTTGAATTAGGAAGAAAAGAAGGAAAGAAGGACTATTAAACCGATAGCGATGGAGAACTGATTTCGTTGTGTAGTATGTACTTGGTCGACTGAATTCCAATCTCAGCAGGAGGTGAAGAAAAAGATTCAAACCATATTATAATTGATAATTGATAATGTAATATCATTTGGCATCCTTTACAGTTGGAATTGTCCTTTGTATAGCATGAATTCGACAAAATTTTAATCCAAAGAGAAGAATACAAAAAGAAAAAAATAAAAGAAGAATAAGACTGCTATCAGATTTTGGTTTGATTCCTGTGATTAAAATCTGATTTGTACTAGATGAATCAATTAGCTACAGATGGGAAAACGATGGGTAACGGATTTGGTTCATTATTTGTATAAATTCATATGTGATTAACATAAATTAATAGATAATATTATTAATAATAATTCAAATACTGATACTAATAATAATAGTAATAAGTAACTATGATATTAGTGAAATAATAATAATATCACTTAATACTAATAAATAATGATAATTATAATAATAATAATATTGTTAAAGATAATACTAATAATATGATAATATTGTTAATTAACATTATAACAATAAATATCATAATAATACTGATAATAATAATGTAACAAGTTACATGTAACAACTTCTTATAGTAATATATTATAATTTTTAATAATATTAATAATACATATATTAATATTAATATTAACATTAGTAATAATAATGAAAGTAATAATAATAATATTGATATATTATTTATATTCTAACTTGTAATTTCAAATAATATATTAACTTTACATTTGATTACTTATGTAATACTTATTCTATAAAATAATATATTTGAATATTTAATATTTATATAAATATATTTATATATATATATATATATATATATATATATATATATATATATATATATATATATATATATATATATATATATATTACAACATACATATTATATTAATTGTGTATAGATTTCATATATATATATTTATTTTAATAACATATTAATTATTTTATATATTACTCTATATATTTAATTCGAATGATTAAATGGTATTATATTAATTCAACCTAATATATACACTTATATTTATATATACTTATTTACTTATTTATTTACACACAACTGTTCGTGAATCGTCGAGGATGGTCAAAGGTTAATTGAATTCATAAAAATAGTTCAAAAATTCTTGAGACTCAACTTTACAAACTTTGCTTATCGTGTCGAAACCATATAAAGATTAAGTTTAAATTTGGTCGAAAATTTCCGGGTTGTCACAGTACCTACCCGTTAAAGAAATTTCGTCCCCGAAATTTGATAGAGGTCGTCATGGCTAACAATAAGAATATTTTTATGACAATTATAAGTTAATAGATAGAGTTTTACTACCATAGAGTAATATGGATAAGACAATTCGAATATTCGAAGAGTACGAATGAAGCTACCACAAAAGATTGAAATAGGAAAAGTAAAGATTCGCCTTAACTTTTGACGTAGTCATGGTTGAATTCCGAAATTCAAGGAATTTAATGAAAATCTTCGAAATCTATATAAGATTTGATTCTTCGAGATTTAAGGAAATTAGGTTTCGTTTTAAATGCGATCATCCGTTTTGATTGCTCTGTCAGATATTTTACTATAAATCTACCCCCTTCGTTTCCTTACAACTCACACCTTCTATTCTTTCTCCCTTAATTCAAACTTTTGTTTTTCTCTTCTTGACTTTAAGTCGAACGAATAATGGTACAGAATTCGTAGATATGGAGTTACGAATGAATTTAATGTTCTAATCAAGAAAGAATGTAATAGCACGATTTGATTTGTCAAATTACCAGAATCACTGATAATAGAACTATCAAGAATATATTTTCTTGTTATGTTCAGAGGTTAATTAGAATGAAAGAGTTATGTAACATGACACATGATGATGGTATGATCTACTGTGAACCATCATCACATTTCATTAGAAACTCAGCATGACTTACTGTAATATAATCACTTTGATCAAGTGTAATTATATTATACTAACTCATGCATCAGCTCCCAACACTACTTCAAAATCATTTATAATTCAAACTCAAATTTTAAAGGAATTTAGAAACTAAAGTAGTTTCCTTTATGATGTAATATAGATAGCACGAAGAGATAAATAATTTTAGACGAGAATATTTATGAAAATATCTTTAGAAATATCGAAGATATTTATGATGATATTTTGGAATTTCTAAGTTCGATGGTTGATGAAGAAAGATTTTTCCGCAAGATTTTAACATGACTTCGGATCAAGATATTCTCTAAAGATTTCAACGGATCTAGAATTACCTAGATTCTTTGAATATAGGGTATGGTCCTTGTATTTGTCCTTGGTCTCCTTCGTGGTTAGCTCAGTCCGTTTCCAGTTCTAACTTTTCAGAGCTTTTCTAACATACTATTATTTATCATCAATCTTCTGACCGTTAAGGTCGTTTATAGTTTTGATTCGTAGCCGCGGTGCTTTTCAAAATTCAGAATGAAAGATCATAATTCTAAGAGATAAATGTTATACGTATACGTATAATTGTTGATGTGGAACGTTGTGAGATTCAAAATACTAATTGCTAGTTCTCGATAATTGGTATGGCAATTCTCGTTATAAGATGAGGATAGGGTTTTGATAAATATAATGATTTTTTCGGAAAGTCAAAGATCAACGAAGTTGTTGGTAAGTTTACTGCTAATGTGGTGGAATATAAACGATTCCCCGGTAATGATGACGAAAGGCAAACTTATATATCGAGGTTATAATAGAGTTTATTCGAATGAAAAGTTAAAATTAATTTGCTGAAGCTGTGACAAAATTGGCTAATTTTGAAAAGAGATTGTAAAGCTGTTTTCGGTAATAACAATGCCAAATGATCTGACACAGATACGTTTTAAACGTTTATTCAGGTTCCGAGTGTTTTCAGGTGCATAACTATATACATCAATCTTTTCTTCCGTAGATGAAGTGCGGTTGGTTCATCCTCTCAATTGAGGTGTTTTCAAGAATTATGAAAGGTTTGAACGCAGATTGTAATCGTCAAGATACAAACAAGGTTTAAGATGAAATCAAGTGGCAAACTTGAAGAATTATTTAGTTTCATATATTATAATCAATATTTTAATTCATTTTAATTGTCCAATGTTGGTCCTCAGTTGATAGTCCACATTTAGCAATTCAATAATTCATATATAGTTTAATATATAATATTCGAATTAAATAATACGTATCGTGACCCGTGTACATGTCTCAGACTCCATCACAACTCAAGATATATATATTATTGTAGAATCAACCTCAACCCTGTATAGAGAACTCGATCATTACTGCATATAGAGTGTCTATGGTTATTCCAAATAATATATATATATATATATATATATATATATATATATATATATATATATATATATATATATATATATATATATATATATGCGTCGATATGATATGTTAAAACCTTGTATACGTGTCCCGATATTTAAAGTGCGTAAAATAAATAACAGAAATTAAATGACGATAAATAAAGTGTGTAAAGTAAATAATAGAATTTAAATGACAATAAATAAAATTGCGAGAATTAAATTGCGATAAAATAAATTGCGATAATAAAAATGTAATAAGGAATTAACAGTTAGCTAGGAACAGTTAGATAGGATTTTTGTTACCGTGAATTCTTAACAAAATTTTTCTCATAGTTAATTTGTTTGTTTCTAACAAATTTTATTTTGTCCAATGTTTTCTTCATTATGCCACTTGTTGGATTCTGATAGATCAAAATCTAAATATGAAATTGAATGAAAAGGGTAATTTTGCGGTGAACGGATACGTATATCGGTGGTTGTAAATAGGATAGTAAATGACTGTTGAATCAGCTTTGAAGAATGTATAGTGTAACTTATTAATGCGAAATCTTAAATATTCCTCGGGTATTACCTACCCATTAAAATATTTTCATCATTAATAGTTTATAGGAAAGAATTTTTTTAATTACAATCTTTATGAAAATATACTTGCATATATATTTTCTTCAGATGTAATCATGGATCTAATGAGTTAATATGATATTAATCTCATTTGCTTTTCGGTTTGTGCTAGAATAAGTAATCTCTAAAACTATTAGGAACCACATATTCTTCGCAGAATATTAATGAAGTTATGGATCAATACTTCATCGTTAATTATTGTTGGTACACCTTGGTATCTATGGTGCGTATGATGTTGATGTTCGAGGTATAGATTACGGTGTCGAGATGTGTGATGCGGATGTTGTGGTTAGTGGTACTGGTGCTGCTGGTACTGTTAGTGCCGGTGATGCTGCTGGTGCTTGCAAGTTTTGAACCATATTCTTCAAGGTTAGCACTCGAGCTCGAAGTTCTTTAACTTCTTCTACTAACCCTGGTTGGTTATCGGTGTGAGGTGGAGATCGAATATCTTCACTAGTTCCGTTAATGGTAGTCTCAAGACGAAAAATTCTCGAAAAAAGGGTATAAACGGTGTTGCGAACAGGTTCGTCGGTGAGCGGGTCGAGTAATCCAAGGTTAGGTGGTAGATTCGATTCATGATATGGAGTACCTTCTTCCCTTCTCCATAAAGTGAGTATGTTGCGAACCCACCCCCATCTTCTCCAGTAATCACGGTAGTGGATTGGTTGGTGTGCTCCCGTCACACTGTCTTCAGAGTCAGAGGAACTTGGAAGATTCGTAGAGGCCATCTTTCGCGATCACAGAAAAATATTTTTGGTATGAAACGTTTAGTGACAGCAATTGATAGTTGGATGGTATTCTCAATGCATAATATGCATAAATATATATAGTACCAGGATTCCTTAAATTAAGGAGAAATTTACGGGAGATATCAGGCAAAGTTTACCGTAATAAATACGCTAAGATATGGATTTGTCTGTACACAGTCTATGCAATAGAGGCAGTAAGACGTGTCTAGACTTTAAGGATGATAAGCAAATAATTTTCGATACTAAATGATAAGCAAAATTTTTAACATGCAGACACGGTCGAAGTCCAGACTCACTAATGCATCCTAACGACTTATCAGTTAGACACACTAATGCGAGACCTGGTTCACTAAGACCACTGCTCTGATACCACATGTCATACCCCGTCCAAATTCTCTTGAACGAATACAATAACATCTGGTACCATTGCGATGAACGGACCTCTATATGCCATGAACGACTCCATGTAATACGATCAAATGCACAGCGGAAGGTTTCTTTCATACCTGAGAATAAACATGCTTAAAAGTGTCAACCAAAAGGTTGGTGAGTTTATAAGTTTATCGTAAACAATAAAATTCATCATTTTGATAGACCACAAGATTTAAATGATGCATGGTACAAATGGGCCCGAATCCTATACCCACCTGTAATGTACATGCGATATCTTTTAAATACAGTACACCTTTCTCGTGTACGAAACCATTTTTCATAAATCTTAGTAACCGTACACATATCTCGTGTACAAAATATAATACACATAACCTGTGTATAAAAATCATTCTCTCGATACATAACATTCACATCAATTGGTGGTAATTATCATGTTCACATAATTCAATGGTGGCAATTATCATGTCCACATAATTCAATGGTGGCAATTATCATGTCCACATAATTCAATGGTGGCAATTATCATGTCCACATAATTCAATAATAATCCGCAGAACTTCTGTCTACATAATAATTCATTCGAGGAATGTTTTGCTTGTGTCTATCTCGTCAAACATTTATAAAAGCATTTCATGTATTCGCAAACATTTCAAAAGCATTTAATAAAGCAGTTATAAAAAATGTGCATGTATTCTCAGTCCCAAAAATGTAAAGAGTTAAAGGGAATCAAATGAACTCACGCATATAATTATTGTAAAACATTTAATGAAGTATTTGCATGTATTCTCAGCCCAAAAATGTAAAGAGTAAAAAGGGCAAATGAAACTCACTCTACAATATTTTGTAGTAAATATATTCATACGACGGAACTGAACAATGGAAGTTTGGCCTCGAATTCACGAACCTATATCAAGTATATATATTAATACATATAATTACATAATTCCTTCCATATAATATATATATATATATATAAATATATATATATATATATATATATATATATATATATATATATATATATATATATATATATATATATATATATATATTAAGTGTTGTAGTTATATAAATATATTTACTTTATTCATATCAAAATTTAATAATTTGTTATATGTAATTTTTATATAATTGATGTTAATATGTTTAATATAATTTTATGTAATATTAATATAAGTATATAATAGTTATTTGTTATATAAAAAGAATACTATTAATAATAATAATAATGATTCTTGTAATATTAAAAATGATGATAATAATAATAATAATAATAATAATAATAATAATAATAATAATAATAATAATAATAATAATGTTAAAAATAGTAATCTTAATGTTAAAAGTATTAATGATAATAATAATAATTATGATATTAATATTCGTAATAATAATAAGTAATCTAAATATAATAACAATAATAATAAGACTAATAATAATAATAATAATAATAATAACAATAATAATAATAATAATAATAATAATAATAATAATAATAATAATAATAATAATAATAATAATAATAATAATAATAATAATAATAATAAATAGAGTATAATTACTACCTCAAAGAAGTAGCCCTTTAAAAAAAATGCCCAAGTCCGGGTTTAAACCCGTGACGTCCCGCTAACTCGATAAGACCAAAAACCACTCCTCTATTTCCTTATTTTCTGATAATGATCATACTTAAATTTGTTTAACCTATTAACTGTTCCTTCTTCTTCTTCTTCCTTTTCATAAAAAGAAATGCTACAACTCAGGCTCGAACTTGAGACCTCCCATTCATCAACACAACACCCAAACCAGTGCTCCACTCTTTTGTTTCTGACTTAAATTAGGATTTTAAATCCTTTAACTAGTTTCTGTCATAATTATACCCCATGAATTGAACACAATCATCAAAGCACGTCATCACTAATAATCTCCTATTATCTAACCAACTGGGGTTTCGGCCCAATAAACAAATAACCAAGAATGTCCACTAATTCGTTTTAATCTATAACTTGTGTTATTTTATTTATTTTGTCGATGGACAAAGAAACGAACCAAAAAATATAGTCATCTCCTTTACAGCTCATTATCACCTTTAGTATCCATCCTCACCATCATTACTCCTTAATTTTGCTCGATCATAAAAGGAAAAAAAAAATTGCAATCGGTTTATAACATATCACCATGTGACCGATTGTAAAATAAATTGAGAGTGCAAGATTTTAATAAAGGTAGAAGGCCCTCATGTGTATGTTATCCCACCCCTAATTATCAATCAAACTCATTCATCGTCCATTATAATGTATACTCGACATCATCATCAATATTCACCATGTACCATCATCTCTATCTATCATTACTTTATATAAATAAATGAAAAACATCACTTTATTTGACCCCCTTATGGTCTGCCATTAATTCCCACAAGCACAAGTATCTCAATTTTTTTTAAAGTGTTTATAAAGAAGCTTTAAATAAACTAGGTGCAAGTAATACTCATCTCATCAACTTCCTTACTTTTCTGTTTGTAATATAAAAGAGCAATAGAGGTCGCGCCAAGAAAGGTCACCTAGTCCCACTTGCTTAATGATAAACGCCATTTATATATATATATATATATATATATATATATATATATAACAAAGTTGGCAAACTTTAGACTATAACTCTTTCTATCTTTCTCATTTCTTTAAATAACTCACCCAAAAAAAAATTTGAGATGGAGTGGAGGTTTTCACGAAAAAAGGAAAACCAAAAGGATAGGAGGTGTCGACGGTTATTGTTGATTGTAGTGGTGGTCTAGGGTGGTTTGAACGATAGCAGCTCCCAAGTGGGTTTGGGATTGGTTTGTAGTTGACTAAAGTCGACTTGTTCGTTGTTTTAAAAGTCGCCAAGAAAAGAATATATATACTCATGTTCATGGGGGGTTTTATGGTTGTAGTGAAGATTGTGGTGATGAAATTCGATCAAAAAGAATGAAACAGATAAAGTTACAAGTGGGTTGTGGAGATGATCAATATGAGTGTATTTGGTGGTTTTGATACAAAGTTGCAGGCAACAAAGGTGCCGAGCTTTATATCTTGGTTTTCTATTTTCTTTTCACAAATTGGAGTAGAATATATATAATGTGATTGAAGTGTAATAATAATGGATCACAGGTTGTTTGTATTTGATAATTGAGAATGATGTTTAACAGATCGCAGACAAGAAGGACAGAAGCTTTTGAATCAGGAAGAAAAGAAGGAAAAAAGGACTATTAAACCGATAGCGATGGAGAACTGATTTCGTTGTGTAGTATGTACTTGGTCGACTGAATTCCAATCTCAGCAGGAGGTGAAGAAAAAGATTCAAACCAGATATAATTGATAATTGATAATGTAATATCATTTGGCATCCTTTAGAGTTGGAATTGTCCTTTGTATAGCATGAAGTCAACAAAATTTTAATCCAAAGAGAAGAATACAAAAAGAAAAAAAATAAAAGAAGAATAAGACTGCTATCAGATTTTGGTTTGATTCATGTGATTAAAATCTGATTTGTACTAGATGAATCAATTAGCTACAGATGGGAAAACAATGGGTAACGGATTTGGTTCATTATTTGTATAAATTCATATGTGATTAATATATATTAATAGATAATATTATTAATAATAATTCAAATACTGATACTAATAATAATAGTAATAAGTAACTATGATATTAGTGAAATAATAATAATATCACTTAATACTAATAAATAATGATAATTATAATAATAATAATATTGTTAAAGATAATACTAATAATATGATAATATTGTTAATTAACATTATGACAATAAATATCATAATAATACTGATAATAATAATGTAACAAGTTACATGTAACAATTTCTTATAGTAATATATTATAATTTTTAATAATATTAATAATACAGATATTAATATTAACATTAACATTAGTAATAATAATGAAAGTAATAATAATATTATTGATATATTATTTATATTCTAACTTGTAATTTCAATTAATATATTAACTTTACATTTCATTACTTATGTAATACTTATTCTATAAAATAATATATTTGAATATTTAATATTTATATAAATATTATATATATATATATATATATATATATATATATATATATATATATATATATATATATATATATATATATATATATATATTACAACATACATATTATATTAATTGTGTATAGATTTCATATATATATATATATATATATATATATATATATATATATATATATATATATATATATATATATATTAATAACATATTAATTATTTTGTATATTACTCTATATATTTAATTCGAATGATTAAATGGTATTATATTAATTCAACTTAATATATACACTTATATTTATATATGCTTATTTACTTATTTATTTACACACAACTGTTCGTGAATCGTCGAGGATGGTCAAAGGTTAATTGAATTCATAAAAATAGTTCAAAAATTCTTGAGGCTCAACTTTACAAACTTTGCTTATCGTGTCGAAACCATATAAAGATTAAGTTTAAATTTGGTCAAAAATTTCTGGGTCATCACACCCTTAACCAATTAAAATAAGGAAATCAAGGTTAAGACTTACCACTACACCCAAAATGTAGTTAGGGACTAGATGAACAACTTTAAATCACGCGCTTTGAGCCGAAACAAGCTTTTTCTTCCTCGATTTGAGCTTTCTCACACAAGAATCACACTCTCTCTCTAGAATTGAAGTGGATATGAAGTGGTGGTTGAAAATGGAGTAATGGCACTCCATGAACTGATCTTGTCGCCTTAGATTAGTCCCACAAGTGAAAAGACCAAACTACCCCCATTTAATATCTAAAAGAACACAGCTGGCCCGCCAGTTCAACTGGACGCATCCAGATTTCAGGACGGCGTCCAGTCCTTCACATTAGGACGGCGTCCCACCTTTTTGGACAGCATCCCACACTACTGGAAAACAGGATCTTACAACTCTCCCCCACTTGAACCGGATAGCGTCCTCGCAATCCAAGCCGCATGACAAGTAGGAAGATAGACCAAAACAAACTCCTCGGATTCCCATGTAAACTCGGAACCCTTACTACGACGGCATTGAACTTTAAAAGTTCTCACCGCTTTATTTCTCAACATTTTCACCTTTTCATAAAGAATTGCCATTGGTTCCTCAACATACTCTAATTTGTTGTTTAAGGAAATCTCGTCCAACAGTACCCACGCCGTGTCATCCGCGAGACACTTACGGAGGTGGGAAACATGGAATGTGGTATGAATCCCCGCAAGCTCTTCGGGTAACTCTAGCCTATACGCGACCTCACCAACACGGTCCAAGATCTTAAAAGGGCCAATAAATTGAGGAGCTAACATTCCTCGCTTTCGGAACAGAATAACACCCTTCCATGGCTAAACTTTAAGCATCACCATGTCACCTTCTTGGAACTCAATCGGTCGCCTTCGTTTGTCGGCATACGACTTTTGTCTATCTTGAGCCTTTTTCAAATGAGCCCGAATCATATCAATCTTGCTATTCATCTCTAAAACCAAATCGGTACTCCCGATTTCTCTTTGTCCAACTTCACCCCAAAAAATCGGAGTTCGACACCTACGCCCATAAAGCATCTCGTAAAGTGGCATCCCGATACTAGTATGATAACTATTATTATACGAGAATTCAACCAATGGTAAATGCTCATCCCAACTACCACCGAAATCAATAATGCACGCCCGTAACATATCCTCCAATGTTTGATTTGTAGGTTCAGTTTGACCGTCCGTTTGAGGATGGTACGCCGTGCTCATTCTCAATTGTGTACCCATATCTTCATGAAACTTATTCCAAAACCAAGATGTGAAACGAGTGTCTCGATCCGAAATAATAGATATTGGAACCCCATGTCTCGATATCACCTCCTTGATAAATAATTTAGCCAAAGTCTCCGACGATATCGTTTCCTGAATGGGAAGAAACAAGGCACTTTTCGTCAATCGATCAACTATCACCCAAATTGTATCAAATTGGGTTCTTGCAGTCTTTGGTAACTTTGTAATGAAGTCCATGGTAATGTGCTCCCATTTCCATTTCGAGACTTCTAACGGTTGTAACTTACCATACAGCTTTTGGTGCGCGGCCTTAACTTGCAAACACGTGACACATTGTTCAACATACTTTACAACATCACGTTTCACGGGTGAATGGAATACTTTGACTTATGTGCTTCATCAAGTAGCACTCGTCGATGATCACCCATTTTAGGCACCCACACTCTTCCTTGAAAAGATAACAAACCGTGCGGACCTAAGGTAATAAACTCCGTTTGTCCCACGATTCGTTCGTCATACTTATTGTTAACAAAAGCTTCGATTTGAGTCTCGCCAAGCTTTATAAGAAAATCATTAGTAATAATCATGTGTAAAAATCCTACTCGTATCACCGGATGTTGACTCTTTCGACTTAATGCATCCGCGACCACATTCGCTTTACCCGGATGATAAAGTATTTCACAATCATAGTCTTTCACCACAGCCATCCATCTACATTGACGATAGTTCAAATCTCGTTGATCAAAAAGATGTTTTAAGCTCTTGTGATCCGAATAAATCGTACACTTGACACCATACAAGTAATGGCGCCAAATTTTCAACGCATGAACAACCGCCGCTAACTCAAGATCATGAGTCGGATATCTCGTTTCGTGTTCCTTTAATTGTCGAGAGGCGTAAGTGATGACTTTACCTCTTTGCATTAGAACACACTCGAGCCCATTTAAAGACGCATCACAATAAACCGTCATGTCTTCTACCCCTTCCGGTAACACTAACACCGGAGCTTGACATAACTTCTCTTTCAACAATTGAAAATCAATTTCTTGCTCGTTCTCCCAATTAAATCTTGCATTCTTTCTCGTCAATTTCGTCAATGGAGAAGCGATAATAGAAAAGTCTTGGATAAACCGACGATAATAACCGGCCAATCCGAGAAAACTTCGGATTTCCGTAGGCGTAGTCGGTCGTCCCCAACTCTTCACCGTCTCAATCTTCCCCGGATCTACTTGAATACCATCCTTGTTCACAATATGGCCAAGGAATTGAACTTCCCTTAGCCAAAATTCACATTTGGAGAATTTTGCATACAACTTCTTCTTCCGCAACGTCTTTAATACACCACGCAAATGATGTTCATTTTCCTTCATACTCTTCGAATAGACAAGTATGTCGTCAATGAATACAATCACCAACTTGTCCAACATAGGTTGGCACACTCTGTTCATAAGATCCATGAATGCCGTCGGTGCATTCGTAAGACCAAAGGGCATAACTACAAACTCAAAATGCCCATAACGCGTTCGAAAAGCCGTTTTCTCAATGTCTTCCTCACGGACCCGCATTTGGTGATAGCCGGACCGTAGGTCAATCTTAGAGAAATAAGTCGCGCCTTAGAGTTGATCAAATAAATCGTCAATCCGAGGCAATGGATAACGATTCTTTATCGTCACTTTATTCAACTCCCGATAATCGATGCACATCCGCATACTACCATCCTTCTTCTTCACGAATAAAACTGGAGCACCCCATGGAGAAGCACTCGGTCGAATAAAACCCTTTTCAAGTAATTCTTGGGTTTGATTTAACAACTCTTGCATTTTCATTGGTGCTAAACGATAAGGAGTTTTAGCAATGGGAGTAGCTCCCGGAACCAACTCAATGCGAAATTCAACTTGTCTTTCCGCAGGTGAAATGTCCCGTTCATATTGAATATAAACGTTCCATATTAATTGATTTCGTTGCGAGGTTTTGACCTCTATATGAGACGTTTTTTCAAAGACTGCATTCATTTTTAAAACAACCATAACCTTTATTTTATCAATAAAGGTTTCAAAAGCATTACGTAGATTATCAAATAATGATAATCTAAAATATACTGTTTACACACAACCATTACATAATGGTTTACAATAGAAATATATTACATCAACATATGTTTCTTGAATGCAGTTTTTACATAAGATCATACAAACATGGACTCCAAATCTTGTCCTTATTTTATTATACAACAGCGGAAGCTCTTAATATTCACCTGAGAATAAACATGCTTTAAACGTCAACAAAAATGTTGGTGAGTTATAGGTTTAACCTATATATATCAAATCGTAACAATAGACCACAAGATTTCATATTTCAATACACATCCCATACATAGAGATAAAAATCATTCATATGGTGAACACCTGGTAACCGACATTAACAAGATGCATATATAAGAATATCCCCATCATTCCGGGACACCCTTCGGATATGATATAAATTTCGAAGTACTAAAGCATCCGGTACTTTGGATGGGGTTTGTTAGGCCCAATAGATCTATCTTTAGAGTTCACGTCAATTAGGGTGTCTGTTCCCTAATTCTTATATTACCAGACTTAATAAAAAGGGGCATATTCGATTTCGATAATTCAACCATAGAATGTAGTTTCACGTACTTGTGTTATTTTGTAAATCATTTATAAAACCTGCATGTATTCTCATCCCAAAAATATTAGATTTTAAAATTGGGACTATAACTCACTTTCACAGATTTTTACTTCATCGGGAAGTAAGACTTGGCCACTGGTTGATTCACAAACCTATAACAATATATACATATATATCAAAGTATGTTCAAAATATATTTACAAAACTTTTAATACATTTTGATGTTTTAAGTTTATTAAGTCAGCTGTCCTCGTTAGTAACCTACAACTAGTTGTCCACAGTTAGATGTACAGAAATAAATCGATAAATATTATCTTGAATCAATCCACGACCCAGTGTATACGTATCTCAGTATTGATCACAACTCAAACTATATATATATTTTGGAATCAACCTCAACCCTGTATAGCTAACTCCAACATTCACATATAGAGTGTCTATGGTTATTCCGCAATATATATATAGATGGGTCGACATGATAGGTCAAAACATTGTATACGTGTCTATGGTATCTCAAGATTACATAATATACAATATAAGTTGATTAGGTTATGGTTGGAATAGATTTATTATTAACTTTCATGTAGGTAAAATGAGTAGTTTTTATCAATCTTGTTTTACTCGCCATTTCTTCGTTTCTAATCCGTTTTGAGTGATTCCAGTGGCCACGGTTTCGTATTGAACTTAAATTTATGAATCTAAACGGAAAAAGTATGGGTTTATAGTCGGAAATATAAGTTACAAGTCGTTTTTGTAAAGGTAGTCATTTCAGTCGAAAGAACGACGTCTAGATGACCATTTTAGAAAACATACTTCCACTTTGAGTTTAACCATGATTTTTGGATATAGTTTCATGTTCATAAGAAAAATCATTTTCCCAGAAGAACAACTATTAAATCAAAGTTTATCATAGTTTTTAATTAACTAACCCAAAACAGCCCGCGGTGTTACTACGACGGCGTAAATCCGGTTTTACGGTGTTTTTCGTGTTTCCAGGTTTTAAATCATTAAGTTAGCATATCATATAGATATAGAACATGTGTTTAGTTGATTTTAAAAGTCAAGTTAAAAGGATTAACTTTTGTTTGCGAACAAGTTTAGAATTAACTAAACTATGTTCTAATGATTACAAGTTTAAACCTTCGAATAAGATAGCTTTATATGTATGAATCGAATGATGTTATGAACATTATTACTACCTCAAGTTTTCTGGATAAAGCTACTGGAAATGAGAAAAATGGATCTAGCTTCAAAGGATCCTTGGATGGCTTGAAAGTTCTTGAAGCAGAATCATGACACGAAAACAATTCAAGTAAGATTTTCACTCGAAATAAGATTGTTATAGTTATAGAAATTGAATCAAAGTTTGAATATGAGTATTACCTTGTATTAGAAAGATATCTTACTGTAAATAAGAAAGATTTCTTGAGGTTGGATGATCACTCTACAAGATTGGAAGTAAGCTAGCAAACTTGGAAGTATTCTTGATTTTATGAAACTAGAACTTGTAGAATTTATGAAGAACACTTAGAACTTGAAGATAGAACTTGAGAGAGATCAATTAGATGAAGAAAATTGAAGAATGAAAGTGTTTGTAGGTGTTTTTGGTCGTTGGTGTATGGATTAGATATAAAGGATATGTAATTTTGTTTTCATGTAAATAAGTCATGAATGATTACTCATATTTTTGTAATTTTATGAGATATTTCATGCTAGTTGCCAAATGATGGTTCCCACATGTGTTAGGTGACTCACATGGGCTGCTAAGAGCTGATCATTGGAATGTATATACCAATAGTACATACATCTAAAAGCTGTGTATTGTACGAGTACGAATACGGGTGCATACGAGTAGAATTGTTGATGAAACTGAACGAGGATGTAATTGTAAGCATTTTTGTTAAGTAGAAGTATTTTGATAAGTGTCTTGAAGTCTTTCAAAAGTGTATGAATACATATTAAAACACTACATGTATATACATTTTAACTGAGTCGTTAAGTCATCGTTAGTCGTTACATGTAAGTGTTGTTTTGAAACCTTTAGGTTAACGATCTTGTTAAATGTTGTTAACTCAATGTTTATAATATCAAATGGGATTTTAAATTATTATATTATCATGATATTATTATGTACAAATATCTCTTAATATGATATATATACATTAAATGTCGTTACAACGATAATCGTTACATATATGTCTCGTTTCAAAATCATTAAGTTAGTAGTCTTGTTTTTACATATGTAGTTCATTATTAATATAATTAATGATATGTTTACTTATCATAATATCATGTTAACTATATATATATATAACCATATATATGTCATCATATAGTTTTTACAAGTTTTAACGTTCGTGAATCACCGGTCAACTTGGGTGGTCAATTGTCTATATGAAACCTATTTCAATTAATCAAGTCTTAACAAGTTTGATTGCTTAACATGTTGGAAACACTTAATCTTGTAAATAACAATTTCATTTAATATATATAAACATGGAAAAGTTCGGGTCACTACAGTACGTACCCGTTAAATAAATTTCGTCCCGAAATTTTAAGCAGTTGGAGGTGTTGATGTATCTTCTGGAAATAAGTGCGGGTATTTCTTCTTTATCTGATCTTCTCGTTCCCAGGTGAACTCGAGTCCTCTACGAGCATTCCATCAAACCTTAACAATTGGTATCTTGTTTTGCTTAAGTCTTTTAACCTCACGATCCATTATTTCGACGGGTTCTTCGATAAATTGAAGTTTTTCGTTGATTTGGATTTCATCTAACGGAATAGTGAGATCTTCTTTAGCAAAACATTTCTTCAAATTCGAGACGTGGAAAGTGTTATGTACAACCGCGAGTTGTTGAGGTAACTCAAGTCAGTAAGCTACTGGTCCGACACGATCAATAATCTTGAATAGTCCGATATACCTTGGATTTAATTTCCCTCATTTACCAAAACGAACAACACCTTTCCAAGGTGCAACTTTAAGCATGACCATCTCTCCAATTTCAAATTCTATATCTTTTCTTTTAATGTCAGCGTAGCTCTTTTGTCGACTTTGGGCGGTTTTCAACCGTTGTTGAATTTGGATGATCTTCTCGGTAGTTTCTTGTATTATTTCCGGACCCGTAATCTGTCTATCCCCCACTTCACTCCAACAAATCGGAGACCTGCACTTTCTACCATAAAGTGCTTCAAACGGCGCCATCTCAATGCTTGAATGGTAGCTGTTGTTGTAGAAAAATTCTGCTAACGGTAGATGTCGATCCCAACTGTTTCCGAAATCAATAACACATGCTCGTAGCATGTCTTCAAGCATTTGTATCGTCCTTTCGCTCTGCCCATCAGTTTGTGGATGATAGGCAGTACTCATGTCTAGACGAGTTCCTAATGCTTGCTGTAATGTCTGCCAGAATCTTGAAATAAATCTGCCATCCCTATCAGAGATAATAGAGATTGGTATTCCATGTCTGGAGATGACTTCCTTCAAATACAGTCGTGTTAACTTCTCCATCTTATCATTTTCTCTTATTGGCAGGAAGTGTGCTGATTTGGTGAGACGATCAACTATTACCCAAATAGTATCAAAACCACTTGCAGTCCTTGGCAATTTAGTGATGAAATCCATGGTAATGTTTTCCCATTTCCATTTCAGTATTTCGGGTTGTTGAAGTAGACCTGATGGTTTCTGATGCTCAGCTTTGACCTTAGAACACGTCAAACATTCTCCTACGTATTTAGCAACATCGGCTTTCATACCCGGCCACCAAAAATATTTCTTGAGATCCTTGTACATCTTCCCCGTTCCAGGATGGATTGAGTATCTGGTTTTATGAGCTTCTCTAAGTACCATTTCTCTCATATCTCCAAATTTTGGTACCCAAATCCTTTCAGCCCTATACCGGGTTCCGTCTTCCCAAATATTAAGATGCTTCTCCGATCCTTTGGGTATTTCATCCTTTAAATTTCCCTCTTTTAAAACTCCTTGTTGCGCCTCCTTTATTTGAGTAGTAAGGTTATTGTGAATCATTATATTCATAGATTTTACTCGAATGGGTTCTCTGTCCTTCCTGCTCAAGGCGTCAGCTACCACATTTGCCTTCCCCGGGTGGTAACGAATCTCAAAGTCGTAATCATTCAACAATTTAATCCACCTACGCTGCCTCATATTCAGTTGTTTCTGATTAAATATGTGTTGAAGACTTTTGTGGTCGGTATATATAATACTTTTGACCCCATATAAGTAGTGCCTCCAAGTCTTTAATGCAAAAACAACTGCGCCTAATTCTAAATCATGCATCGTATAATTTTGTTCGTGAATCTTCAATTGTCTAGACGCATAAGCAATCACCTTCGTTCGCTGCATTAATACACAACCGAGACCTTTCTTTAATGCGTCACAATAAATCACAAAATCATCATTCCCTTCAGGCAATGACAATATAGGTGCCGTAGTTAGCTTTTTCTTTAATAACTGAAATGCTTTCTCTTGTTCATCCTTCCATTCAAATTTCTTCCCTTTATGCGTTAATGCAGTCAAGGGTTTTGCTATTCTGGAAAAGTCTTGGATGAACCTTCTATAGTAACCAGCTAGTCCTAAAAACTGGCGTATGTGTTTCGGAGTTTTCGAGGTTTCCCACTTTTCAACAGGTTCTATCTTTGCCGGATCCACCTTAATACCTTTTTTGTTCACTATGTGACCGAGGAATTGAACTTCTTCCAACCAAAATGCACACTTTGAAAACTTAGCGTACAATTCTTCCTTCCTCAATACTTCTAACACCTTTCTCAAATGTTCACCGTGTTCTTGGTCATTCTTTGAGTAAATAAGTATGTCATCAATGAAAACAATGACAAACTTGTCAAGGTATAGTCTACACACTCGGTTCATAAGGTCCATGAACACAGCTGGTGCATTAGTTAAACCAAACGGCATGACCATAAACTCGTAATGACTGTAACGTGTTCTGAAAGCAGTCTTTGGAATATCATCTTCTTTTACCCGCATTTGATGATACCCAGAACGTAAGTCAATCTTTGAATAAACAGACGAGCCTTGTAGTTGATCAAATAAGTCGTCGATTCTCGGTAGTGGGTAGTGGTTCTTGATGGTAAGTTTGTTCAACTCTCGGTAGTCGATACACAACCTGAATGTACCATCTTTCTTCTTGACAAACAAAACAGGAGCTCCCCACGGTGATGTGCTTGGTCGAATGAAACCACGCTCTAAAAGTTCTTGTAATTAGCTTTGCAGTTCGTTCATCTCGCTGGGTGCGAGTCTGTAAGGAGCACGAGCTATTGGTGCAGCTCCTGGTACAAGATCTATTTGAAATTCAACGGATCAATGTGGGGGTAATCCCGGTAATTCTTTCGAAAATACATCGAGAAATTCTTTTACGACGGGAACATCATTGATGCTCTTTTCTTCAGTTTGTACTTTCTCGACGTGTGCTAGAACAGCATAGCAACCTTTTCTTATTAGTTTTTGTGCCTTCAAATTACTAATAAGATGTAGCTTCGTGTTGCCCTTTTCTCCGTACACCATTAAGGGTTTTCCTTTTTCTTGTATAATGCGAATTGCATTTTTATAACAAACGATCTCTGCTTTCACTTCTTTTAACCAGTCCATACCGATTATCACATCAAAACTCCCTAACTCTACTGGTATCAAGTCAATCTTAAATGTTTCGCTAACCAGTTTAATTTCTCGATTCCGACATATATTATCTGCTGAAATTAATTTACCATTTGCTAATTCGAGTAAAAATTTACTATCCAAAGGCGTCAATGGACAACTTAATTTAGCACAAAAATCTCTACTCATATAGCTTCTATCCGCACTCGAATCAAATAAAACGTAAGCAGATTTATTGTCAATAAGAAACGTACCCGTAACAAGCTCCGGGTCTTCCTGTGCCTCTGCCGCATTAATATTGAAAACTCTTCCGCGGACTTGTCCATTCGTGTTCTCCTGGTTCGGGCAATTTCTAATAATGTGGCCTGGTTTTTCACATTTATAACAAACTACATTGGCATAACTTGCTCCGACACTACTTGCTCCACCATTACTCGTTCTGACACCATTTGTTCCTTTCGTTCTGTTAACCCCTGGTCCTTAGACCTCACACTTCGCCGCGCTATGACCATTTCTTTTACACTTGTTGCAAAATTTGGTGCAGGACCCCGAGTGATACTTTTCACACCTTTGGCATAGCTGCTTCTGATTGTTGTTGTTGTTGCGGTTATTATTATTGTTGGGATGATTGTTGTAGTTGCTGCTGTTGTTGTTGTTGTTGTTGTTGTTGTTGTTGGGCCGTTTGTTGTAGTTGTGATTGATGTTGCGATTGTTGGGATAGTTGTTGCGATTATTGTTGTAATTGATGTTGTTGTTGTATTGGTGATTCTTATCACCGTTTTCCTCCCACTTTCTTTTGACTTGCTTCACATTGGCCTCTTCAGCAGTCTATTCTTTAATTCTTTTCTCAATCTGGTTCACTAGTTTGTGAGCCATTCTACATGCCTGTTGTATGGAGGTGAGCTCGTGTGAACTTATATCTTCTTGGATTCTTTCCGGTAATCCTTTCACAAACGCGTCGATCTTCTCTTCCTCATCTTCGAACGCTCCCGGACATAATAGGCATAATTCTGTGAATCGTCTTTCATACGTGGTAATATCAAATCCTTGGGTTCGTAACCCTCTAAGTTCTGTCTTGAGCTTATTGACCTCGGTTCTGGGACGGTACTTCTCGTTCATCAAGTGCTTGAATGCTGACCACGATAGTGCGTAAGCATCATCTTGTCCCACTTGCTCTAGATAGGTATTCCACCATGTTAACGCAGAACCTGTGAAGGTATGCGTAGCGTACTTCACTTTGTCCTCTTCAGTACACTTACTTATGGCAAACACCAATTCAACCTTCTCGGTCCACCGTTTCAATCCGATCGGTCCTTCGGTTCCATCAAATTCCAAAGGTTTGTAGGCAGTGAATTCTTTGTAGGTGCATCCTACACGATTTCCTGTACTGCTAGATCTAAGGTTATTGTTGGTATGTAGCGCAGCCTGTACTGCGGCTATGTTTGAAGCAAGAAAGGCACAAAATTCCTCTTCGCTCATATTCAAGGTGTGTCGAGTAGTCGGTGCCATTTCCTTCAAAATAGTCAAATGAAACGAGTTAATCATATAGAATATCAAGAGTAGTCAATAGTATTTCGTAGCGTAATATGAACTTATTTATAAAAGCTCTTTCTTCATATTAGCGTTTTATACTCTTTAATTCGGGTAGTACCTACCCGTTAAGTTCATACTTAGTAGCTAACATACCATTTCAACTACTACAATTCTATATGAAAAACTAATCACAACAAAAAAAAAATATATCATATTCAAACCTTTATACAATAACTTGCAAACTTACAATACCGCTATTTTACATATAGCATGAAATATAGCACATAAAACTTTGATACAAAGTAGTTGCGAAGATAATTCTAGTTAATAAATAAGGCGTTCAGCAAAGGCAACAAAGACACGTAATTCATACGTCCAGAAACAAGTCATGCATTCTGGTTTTACTAATACCACTTCCCATCCTTGGTCTTGCGGAACGTAACTGTTGTGACCGATAGTATGACAACATGTTGTAACGTCGTCAAAAGGGCACAGGTTACGTAATGACCAACAGTCTCGTAATAACCTACAAACCTCATTTCTTACCCCAATTACCGACTCTGTCACTTGTGGGAATGTTTTGTTTAATAGTTGTAGCCCGATGTTCTTGTTCTCACTTTGGTGAGAAGCGAACATTACTAACCCGTAAGCATAACATGCTTCTTTATGTTGCATGTTAGCCGCTTTTTCTAAATCATGAAGTCCTATATTCGGATATATTGAGTCAAAATAATTTCTTAACCCGTTGCGTAAAATAGCATTTGGGTTCCCCGCAATATATGCGTCAAAGTAAACACATCGTAACTTATGGATTTCCCAATGTGATATCCCCCATCTTTTGAACGAAAACCTTTTATAAATTAAGGCATTCTTGGAACGTTCTTCGAATGTCTTACAAACTGATCTCGCCTTAAATAGTTGTGCCGAGGAATTCTAACCGACTCTACACAAGATTTCATCAATCATGTCTCCGGGTAAGTCTTCTAAAATATTGGGTTGTCTATCCATTTTGTGTTTTTATACTGTAAAATAGACAACAGTTAGATTCATAAAAGATACTTATTAATACAAGCAATTTTTACATATATCGTAAAGCATAAGCACACTATATTACATATATTACACCGCACAAATACAACTATCTTATTCTGACTCACTCGTTTCTTCTTTTTCGAACTTTGTTCTTTTTGCTAAGTTTTTAGGGATATATGATGTTCCCCTAATACGAGCCGTCGTTTTCCACATTGGTCAAGAAAAACCTGGGGGTTTAGAGGTTCCCGGGTTATTGTTACAACTTAAGAAATACGGGTGTTGACGATACATATAAAGTTCATCGGGTTAGAATCAGATTTCTCTATTTTTATGCCCTTTCCCTTATTGTTCTCTTTTGACTTTTTAAATTCAGTTGGGGTAATTTCTATAACATCATCGGAATCCTCGTCGGGATTCGATTCATCGGAGAATTGGTAATCCTCCCAATATTTTGCTTCCTTGGCGGAAACACCATTGACCATAATTAACTTTAGTCGGTTGGTTGAGAATTTCCTTCTACTTAACCATTTTATTATTTGCCCCACTGGTTCTATTTCTTCTTCCGGTTCCGATTCTTCTTCCGGTTCCGACTCTTCTTCCGGTTCCGACTCTTCTTCCGGTTCCTCTTCGGGAACTTGTGAATCAGTCCACGAATCATTCCAATTTACATTTGACTCTTCATTATTATTAGGTGAGTCAATGGGACTTGTTCTAGAGGTAGACATCTTTCACATAATATCAAACACGTTAAGAGATTAATATATCACATAATATTCACATGTTAAAAATATATAGTTTCCAACAAAATTTGTTAAGCAATCATTTTTCAAGTAAACACGGTCGAAGTCCAGACTCACTAATGCATCCTAACAAACTCGATAAGACACACTAATGCAAAATTCTGGTTCTCTAAGACCAACGCTCGGATACCAACTGAAATGTCCCGTTCATATTGATTATAAACGTTCCATATTAATTGATTTCGTTGCGAGGTTTTGACCTCTATATGAGACGTTTTTTCAAAGACTGCATTCATTTTTAAAACAACCATAACCTTTATTTTATCAATAAAGGTTTCAAAAGCATTACGTAGATTATCAAATAATGATAATCTAAAATATACTAGTTTACACACGACCATTACATAATGGTTTACAATAGAAATATATTACATCGACATATGTTTATTGAATGTAGTTTTTACATAATATCATACAAACATGGACTCCAAATCTTGTCCTTATTTTATTATGCAACAGCGGAAGCTCTTAATATTCACCTGAGAATAAACATGCTTTAAACGTCAACAAAAATGTTGGTGAGTTATAGGTTTAACCTATATATATATCAAATCGTAACAATAGACCACAAGATTTCATATTTCAATACACATCCCATACATAGAGATAAAAATCATTCATATGGTGAACATCTGGTAACCGACATTAACAAGATGCATATATAAGAATATCCCGATCATTCCGGGACACCCTTCGGATATGATATAATTTCGAAGTACTAAAGGATCCGGTACTTTGGATGGGGTTTGTTAGGCCCAATAGATCTATCTTTAGAGTTCGCGTCAATTAGGGTGTCTGTTCCCTAATTCTTAGATTACCAGACTTTATAAAAAGGGGCATATTCGATTTTGATAATTCAACCATAGAATGTAGTTTCACGTACTTGTGACTATTTTGTAAATCATTTATAAAACCTGCATGTATTCTCATCCCAAAAATATTAGATTTTAAAAGTGGGACTATAACTCACTTTCACAGATTTTTACTTCGTCGGGAAGTAAGACTTGGCCACTGGTCGATTCACGAACCTATAACAAATATGTACATATATATCAAAGTATGTTCAAAATATATTTACAAAACTTTTAATACATTTTGATGTTTTAAGTTTATTAAGTCAGCTGTCCTCGTTAGTAATCTACAACTAGTTGTCCACAGTTAGATGTACAGAAATAAATCGATAAATATTATCTTGAATCAATCCACGACCCAGTGTATACGTATCTCAGTATTGATCACAACTCAAACTATATATATATTTTGGAATCAACCTCAACCCTGTATAGCTAACTCCAACATTCACATATAGAGTGTCTATGGTTGTTCCGCAATATATATATAGAGGGGTCGACATGATAGGTCGAAACATTGTATATGTGTCTATGGTATCTCAAGATTACATAATATACAATATAATTTGATTAGGTTATGGTTGGAATAGATTTATTACTAACTTTCACGTAGGTAAAATGAGTAGTTTTTATCAATCTTGTTTTACTCGCCATTTCTTCGTTTCTAATCCGTTTTAAGTGATTCCAGCGGCCACAGTTTCGTATTGAACTTAAATTTATGAATCTAAACAGAAAAAGTATAGGTTTATAGTCATAAATATAAGTTACAAGTCGTTTTTGTAAAGGTCGTCATTTCAGTCGAAAGAACGACGTCTAGATGACCATTTTAGAAAACATACTTCCACTTTGAGTTTA
This sequence comes from Rutidosis leptorrhynchoides, assembly GCF_046630445.1. Classification (NCBI taxonomy): domain Eukaryota; kingdom Viridiplantae; phylum Streptophyta; class Magnoliopsida; order Asterales; family Asteraceae; genus Rutidosis; species Rutidosis leptorrhynchoides. Next base: position 177,621,226 of record NC_092333.1, read on the forward strand.
ACCATGATTTTTAGATATAGTTTCATGTTCATAAGAAAAATCATTTTCCCAGAAGAACAACTTTTAAATCAAAGTTTATCATAGTTTTTAATTAACTAACCCAAAACATCCCGCGGTGTTACTACGACGGCGTAAATCCGGTTTTATGGTGTTTTTCGTGTTTCCAGGTTTTAAATCATTAAGTTAGCATATCATATAGATATAGAACATGTATTTAGTTGATTTTAAAAGTCAAGTTAGAAGGATTAACTTTTGTTTGCGAACAAGTTTAGAATTAACTAAACTATGTTCTAGTGATTACAAGTTTAAACCTTCGAATAAGATAGCTTTATATGTATGAATCGAATGATGTTATGAACATCATTACTACCTTAAGTTTTCTGGATAAAGCTACTGGAAATGAGAAAAATGGATCTAGCTTCAAAGGATCCTTGGATGGCTTGAAAGTTCTTGAAGCATAATCATGACACGAAAACAGTTCAAGTAAGATTTTCACTCGAAATAAGATTGTTATAGTTATAGAAATGAATCAAAGTTTGAATATGAGTATTACCTTGTATTAGAAAGATATCTTACTGTAAATAAGAAAGATTTCTTGAGGTTGGATGATCACTCTACAAGATTGGAAGTAAGCTAGCAAACTTGGAAGTATTCTTGATTTTATGAAACTAGAACTTGTAGAATTTATGAAGAACACTTAGAACTTGAAGATAGAACTTGAGAGAGATCAATTAGATGAAGAAAATTGAAGAATGAAAGTGTTTTTAGGTGTTTTTGGTCGTTGGTGTATGGATTAGATATAAAGGATATGTAATTTTGTTTTCATGTAAATAAGTCATGAATGATTACTCATATTTTTGTAATTTTATGAGATATTTCATGCTAGTTGCCAAATGATGGTTCCCACATGTGTTAGGTGACTCACATGGGCTGCTAAGAGCTGATCATTGGTGTAATGACCCGCACTTTTTCGATCGTTCTATACTTATAAGACTAATATTTATATAAATTAAACCTTACCAACATGATAAGCAATCCAAATTGTTGAGATTTATGTTTCCGAAAAGAGTTTTACACAATGTTGGACCGTCTAGTTTGACCGATGATATCACGAACTATACAATATATGATAATTATACGTTTGTGTATATATATGTATATATACATATTTAACATGATTAATGAATGTTTTAATATCTCATTTTGTATTAATAACAATAAGTTATAAGTATATTTTGAAACTACTAACTTAAGTTTTCAAAACGATAACCATACGTAACGTTATTTGACATAAATACTTATAACCTATAATGTTTATACATATATCGTATATGTAATGTATTTAATTACTTTTAAGGACTTAAATACATAAAATCATATAAGTGTATTCACAAAAGATAGCTATATTTGAATCCTCATTCTATTTTTCACAAGATTTCTATACGTATACTTAGGGTATATGTACCCGTATCATACGCAGCTTCTAGATGTATTTACTATTGGTATATACCAATAAAAATCTGCTCCTTAGCAGCCTTAAATGATTAAGAAACATGTGGAACCAACCATTTGTCAAGTAGCATGAATTATTTAGCAAGAAAACAAAGTTAGGTATCTTTTTTTTTCCTTTATAACCTAAAAACGTTTTTATGCATGCACACCATTTCTTCACCCCATTTTCTCATACTTACACTTCCATTTCTCTCTCAAAATACTCTTAACTTCATACTTGATCATCTCCAAGCATTTTCCCCATCATTTAGCTTCAAAAACAACACTTAAACCTCATAAGAAAACCTTACAAAAACACTTCAAGAAATCCTTCCAAGAACACCAACTTACTTCCAATCTTTCATCCACTTCCATCACCCTTTTGGTTCTAGGTTCTTACTCCTCTTTTACAACAACCTTGTCCAAGGAACTTGAGGTAGAATCTATGTTCATAACCTTATTCGATTCATATATATATAGCTATCTTATTTTGTGGTATAAAATTTTAACAACAAGAACATAGTTTGAATGTTTTCAAACTTGTTTGCAAACTAAATAGATCCTTCTAACTTAACTTTTAAAATACTCCAAGACCTGTAATATAACTTAAATATATGCTAATTTAACAAGGTATAACTTGGTTTTTCAAAGATTATCTTAAAAACTGTTTTTACGACGTCGGAGTGCCACCGGGGGCTGTTTTGGGTTGGATAATTAAAAACCATCTTAAACTTTGAATTGGAGGATTATTTTCTGGAAAAATGATTTTTACTATGAATATGATAACACATAAAAATTTCATGATTTAACTCAATGTATAAGTATTTTTAGAAAAATAATCATTTAAGGTTGTTTACATGATGGAAAATGATTAACTTCATAAGTTTCACTAAAGTTTGACCTATGCCGTGTGATTTTGAATACAAATTAAGGTATTTACAGTTCATAGTCTTAAAGAGGAACTCGATCCAAGGAGATGGCAAGTTGAATCAACGAAAACGGAGTTGTAACGAAGAAACTATGACCGAAACAAAATTGGTTATCCAAGACTAGTTTAACTTCGGGATTAATTGGGAAAAATTAAATAAATCACATCTTTCTTAGATAACATGATAATTTATATATATGTACTCATAATTCAATTTTATATGGTTCAGGATCACCCGTAAACATTACGAGAAGATTAATCATAAGATCCCATGTTTGTACGCAACACGTCATTTGACAACACCGGTACTTTATGTACGCAACACGTCATTTGACAACACCGGTACCGTGGGTCAAGATTAATCTCGACCAATACATATACGATGGGGTTTTATTTATTTCGTTGGGGGTTTTATTTATTTCATTGCGGGTATATTAAACATCTAAAAATGAACCATTAAAATTGAATTACTAACAACGAACTGCTAACTACGGACTAAGGAATTATTCAAAGTATTAAAAGTATAACAAGTATATATATGTGACGTTTGTTTAAAAAGAAAAGGTATTGATATATTATATATGGATAGGTTCGTGATATCAACCGGAGACCAAGTCAAATTATATATATATCTTCAAGACGAAAGTGAGTATATAGTCCCACTTTTAAACTCTAAATATTTCGGGATGAGAATACATGTATTTTATGTTTTACATTATGGACACAAGTAACTGAAAAATATATTCTACGTTGAGTTGTTCCACTGGCATACTTCCCTGTAGCTTGGTAACTAATATTTACAGCGGTATTGTAAACGCGAATCCTGTTGATAGATCTATCGGGCCTGACAACCCCAACCGGACTGGACGACCAGTATTCAACGGTTGCACAGTACTTCGTTTCGTAACTACACTTGGTACGGTGTAGTAAGATTTCATAATAAAGGGAATATGCGACGTGATTAAATGTTAAGTATGGTTACCAAGTGCTCAACCACTTAGAATATTTTTATTAAAACGTTTATATATGAAATCTTGTGGTCTATTTATATATTGCTGCCGGCATTAAACCTATATCTCACCAACTTTATGTTGACGTTTTAAAACATGTCTATTCTCAGGTGATTTCTAAAAGTTTCCGCTGCATTATGTTGAATTTGAGCAGGATCTTGCGTACGCATATTTGTGTCAAAAATAAGACTGCATATCCAAGAACTTGTGTTGTAAAATATGCTAGAAATCGTGTTGTTATCATCATTTGTAAAGTTTGTAAGTCGAAGATTATCGCTAAACGATAATCATCTTTATTTCGTCCAAAGCTTGTATCAAAAATAAGAATCATGGTTTGTAATGTATAATATATGCAGTTTTTCTTTTAAAAAAAATGTCGCATATAGAGGTCAATACCTCGCAATGAAATCATACGTTATCTAACACGTTCTTACGGTTAAGGACGGGTTATGACATGTGGTATCAGAGCGGTGGTCTTAGCGAACCAGGTTTGCATTAGTGTGTCTAACTGATAAGTCGTTAGGATACATTAGTAAGTCTGGACTTTGACCGGGTCTGATTTAAAAACCATTGCTTATCATTGTTGGTTAAAATTTATATGTAAATATTATGTAGTACTAATGGGTTAGTTGTTGTGTGATAGATGTCGGGCTCAAAACTTGTCATCACGTTCAGCGACTCCGAACCAGAATCTTCAGATGGTGTTCCAGTCATTAACCTATCCGATGACGAAAATAATATCTTTGGGGAAGACTCACAAATTCCGGATGAACCGACTATAGAGAACCCGAAAAGTGAACCCGAGGAGGAAAGTGAACCCGAGGAGGAAAGTGAACCCGAGGAGGAAAGTGAACCCGAGGAAGAAATACAGGAAATTACAAAAGACGAGTTTGAACTAGGAAAGAAACGAAAGGCTAATGAATTAGAAAATTCAAATCCCGAGTTTAGTAAGGATGATGTGGCACCAACTCCACTAGACACTACCACCCCTATTCCCGCTATTCCTATTCGTTCTATCCCGGCATCCAGTTCTTCAGTCCCACAGCCAAAATATAGGCAGACAGCCAGGATAAGCGTTAAACGATTCTTTGAACCTAAACGTCCTAGAAAATAGACCAAACGATGCGCTGCCGTATTAAACCATGGGATCATATAATGTTTTGTATAATATTATTAGTGTGGTTTGCTTAATGTTCGATGTAAGATAAGCATATGTAAAATAGTGAAGTGTGAAATGCAATAATTTTCCATGGTTAAGTATTATTTAGATGGTAGTAATTGATTCTGTACTAAGCTATTAAGTATGGACATTAACGGGTAGGTACTACCCTAGATATAATTATAAAACGCTAATAAGAAGAAAAGGCTTTTATAATAATACCTGGTTCATATTATTAATAAGCTATAATGTACTGTAAATATACACTACATCTATAATATTCCATGTGAATAATTATTTTCTTTTCATTCTTATAGAAGAATATGGCGCGATTGAACCGAATGACGGAACAAGAAATCCAGGAACTCATCAATCAGCGAGTGAACGACAGAATGTTATGGGTCGAGGCTGCAAGAGGTGCTGCAGTTAACCCAAATCCTCGTGTGGGGTGCACTTACAAAACTTTTCAAGCTTGCAAGCCCTCATCATTCAGTGGAACAGAAGGACCGATCGGTTTAACCCGGTGGATAGAAAAGATGGAGACTGTGTTTAAAATCAGTGGTTGTGTTGAAAAGGACATGACCAAGTATGCATCGTGAACTTTACAAGATAGTGCACTCACGTGGTGGAAAAATTATGTGAAGGCTGTAGGAGGAGATGTAGCTTATGATACTCCGTGGGAAGAATTCAAAACAATGTTAATCAACGAATATTGTCCAAGGAACGAGGTTAGGAAGTTGGAAGATGAGTTACGAAGTCTGAAGGTTATTGGTACTGAAATCACCAACTACAATCAGCGATTCATGGAATTAGTTTTGCTATGTCCTGAATTGGTTCCAACCGAAGAACGGAAGATTGAAATGTACAAAGATGGTTTGCCCAAAAATGTCAAGGCAAATGTTACAGCATCGAAACCTAAGACAATTCATGAAGCTATAACCATGGCAAATGAGCTAATGGATCAGGTCATCATGGATAAGAAAGTATCCAATACTGATGTGAAGGTATCAGGTAACAAAAGAAAGTGGAATGGAAATTATGATCGAGGTAACCAACAACAATCTTTTAAGAAACAAGAAAACACGCAAGGTGCGGGTAGTGGTTTAAGCTTTGGTTATAAAGGACAAAATCCTTTATGCAACCGATGCCACAAACATCACTCTGGTTACTGTAATGTGGTATGCAACAAATGTAATCGAAAGGGTCATCTTGCTGAAGATTGTAGGGCTCTCGTTACAAATACAAATGGTACCAAGACTCCTGCCACCAATGCAAATAGAACTGCTTTAGCTACAATTACTTGTTTTGGGTGTGGAAAACAAGGTCACTATAAGAGCCAGTGCCCGAATCCAGAGAAGAATATCGGACCTGCACGTGGGAGAGCATTTGTTATTAATGCTAGAGAGGCATGTGAAGACCCGGAGCTTGTTACGGGTACGTTTACCATTAATAACTTATCCGCATCTATTATATTTAATACTGGTGCTGATAGAAGTTACGTGTGTAGAGACTTTCACGCTAAATTGAATTGTTCATCATTACCTCTAGATGCTAAGTACATGATTGAGTTAGCTAATGGTAAACTAATTAAAGCCGATAAAATTTGCCGTGATTGTAAAATAAATTTAGCCGGATAAACATTTAAGATTGATTTGATACCCGTAGAATTAGGAAGTTTTGATGTAATAGTCGGCATGGACTGGATGTCCAAAATAGGAGCTGAAGTTGTGTGCGCCAAGAAGGCAATTCGCATTCCTCGTAAGAATAAAACGCCAGTAATGATTTATGGAGAGAAGGGTAACTCAAAGCTAAAACTCATTAGTTATTTGAAAGCTCAAAAGTGCTTGAAGAAAGGGTGCTATGCTATCTTAGCAGATGTTAATAAAGTCGAAAAGAAAGAAAAAGAGAAGTGCATCAATGACGTGCCTGTGGCAAGAGATTTTCCTGAAGTATTTCCGGAAGAGTTTCCGGGATTACCTCCATTTAGATCTGTAGAATTTCAAATAGATCTTGTACCAGGAGCTGCACCGGTTGCCCGTGCTCCATATAGACTTGCACCATCCGAGTTAAAAGAACTTCAGAGTCAGTTAAAAGAATTACTGGATCGTGGATTCATACGACCAAGTACTTCACCGTGGGGAGCTCCAATTTTATTCGTCAAGAAGAAAGACGGATCTTTCCGAATGTGTATAGATTATCGTGAATTAAATAAGTTAACTATCAAGAATCGGTATCCACTACCGAGAATTGACGACTTATTTGATCAACTCCAAGGATCATGTGTGTACTCGAAAATTGACCTAAGATCGGGCTATCATCAATTACGTGTCAAAGAAGAAGATATACCGAAAACTGCTTTTCGGACACGTTATGGTCATTACGAATTTTTGGTCATGCCGTTTGGGTTGACAAATGCGCCAGCTGTATTCATGGACCTCATGAATCGAGTTTGTAGTCCATATTTAGATAAGTTTGTTATCGTTTTCATTGATGATATTCTTATCTATTCCAAGAGTGAGCAAGAGCATGAGCAGCATTTAAGGTTGATATTAGAGTTGTTAAGAAAAGAACAGCTATATGCTAAATTTTCTAAATGTGCTTTCTGGTTGAAAGAAGTGCAATTTCTTGGCCACGTTGTTAGTAGCAAAGGAATTCAGGTTGATCCAGCAAAAATTGAAGCCATTGAAAAATGGGAGACTCCTAAGACACCAATGCAGATACGCCAATTTTTGGGTTTAGCCGGTTATTATAGAAGGTTTATTCAAGATTTTTCCCGAATAGCTAAGCCGTTGACAGCGTTAACACAAAAAGGGAAGAAATATGAATGGACTTCTGAGCAGGAGAGTGCATTTCAATTACTAAAGAAGAAGTTAACTACGACGCCTATTTTATCGTTACCAGAAGGGAACGATGATTTTGAAATATATTGTGACGCTTCGCGACAAGGTTTTGGTTGCGTTCTTATGCAACGGAAGAAAGTTATTGCATACGCATCCCGACAATTAAAGATTCACGAGCGGAATTATACGACGCATGATCTAGAACTGGGAGCAGTCGTGTTTGCATTGAAGATATGGAGACACTACTTGTATGGGGTTAAATGCACTGTGTTTACTGATCATAAAAGCCTTCAACATATTTTCGATCAAAAACAGCTGAACATGAGGCAACGTAGATGGGTTGAGTTAATAAATGACTATGATTGTGAAATTCGTTATCTTCCCGGGAAAGCGAACGTGGTGGCCGACGCTCTAAGCAGAAAGGAACGAGAACCAATTCGAGTACGAGCGATGAACATAAAAATTCGCATGAATCTCAACTCACAAATCAAAGAAGTTCAACGAGAAGCACTTACTAAAGAAAATATAGGAAATGAAATAATGAAGAAGTATGAGAAGCAACTCGTTATACGGGAAGATGGAATTCGATATTTTGCAAACCGTATTTGGGTACCGAAGTTGGGTGGATTAAGGAAGTTGATATTGAATGAGGCACATAAGACAAGATACTCGATACATCCTGGAGTTGGAAAGATGTACCAAGATCTTAAGACACATTATAGGTGGCCTAATTTAAAGACAGACGTTGCAACATATGTTGGGGAATGTTTAACTTGTTCCAAAGTCAAAGCTGAACACCAGAAGCCGTCAGGGTTACTTCAACAACCAGAAATCCCAGAATGGAAATGGGATGGTATTACCATGGATTTCATCACGAAGTTACCAAAGACTGCCTGGGGATACGACACCATTTGGGTGATTGTTGATCGTCTCACCAAGTCTGCACATTTCTTGCCTATAAAGGAAACGGATAGAATGGAGAAACTATTACGATTGTATATAAAGGAAGTTGTTTCAAGGCATGGAATACCTATTTCCATTATATCCGATCGTGATAGTAGATTTACATCAAAGTTCTGGCAATCACTACAGGAGGCCCTAGGAACTCGTTTGGATATGAGTACCGCGTATCATCCGCAAACCGACGGGCAGAGTGAAAGAACGATTCAAACTCTTGAAGACATGCTCAGGGCATGTGTGATCGATTTTGGAAACGGATGGGATAAATATCTACCATTAGCAGAATTCTCGTATAATAATAGTTATCATGCGAGCATTAAAGCTGCGCCATTCGAAGCATTGTACGGAAGGAAGTGTAGATCTCCTATTTGTTGGAATGAAGTAGGAGATCGACAATTAACTGGTCCCGAGATCATACACGAAACGACTGAGAAGATAGTACAAATCAAGGAGAGATTGAAAACAGCCCGTAGTCGCCAAAAGAGCTACGCCAATGTTCGAAGGAAACCATTAGAGTTTCAGATCGGTGACATGGTTATGTTAAAGGTGTCACCGTGGAAAGGTGTAATACGCTTCGGAAAAAGGGGTAAACTGAACCCAAGATATGTAGGTCCGTTCAAGATTATCGAACGCATTGGACCGGTAGCTTATCGACTCGAGTTACCACAACAACTCGCCGGAGTACATAATACATTTCACGTCTCAAACCTTAAGAAGTGTCTTGCAAAGGAAGACCTCACCATTCCTCTTGAAGAAATCCATGTCGACGAGAAACTACAATTCATCGAAGAACCAATCGAAATCATGGATCGTGAAGTTAAACGGCTCAAGCAGAGCAACATACCGATCGTTAAGGTTCGTTGGAATGCTCGAAGGGGTCCCGAGTTTACTTGGGAACGAGAGGATCAAATGAAACAAAAATATCCACACTTGTTTTCCGATGACGCAAAATAGGTACAATTTTAAAATTTCGGGACGAAATTTATTTAACGGGTAGGTACTGTAATGACCCGCACTTTTTAGATCGTTCTATACTTATAAGATTAATATTTATATAAATTAAACCTTACCAACATGATAAGCAATCCAAATTGTTGAGATTTATGTTTCCGAAAAGAGTTTTACACAACGTTGGACCGTCTAGTTTGACCGATGATATCACGAACTATACAATATATGATAATTATACGTTTGTGTATATATATGTATATATACATATTTAACATGATTAATGAATGTTTTAATATCTCATTTTGTATTAATAACAATAAGTTATAAGTATATTTTGAAACTACTAACTTAAGTTTTCAAAACGATAACCATACGTAACGTTATTTGACATAAATACTTATAACCTATAATGTTTATACATATATCGTATATGTAATGTATTTAATTACTTTTAAGGACTTAAATACATAAAATCATATAAGTGTATTCACAAAAGATAGCTATATTTGAATCCTCATTCTATTTTTCACAAGATTTCTATACGTATACTTAGGGTATATGTACCCGTATCATACGCAGCTTCTAGATGTATTTACTATTGGTATATACCAATAAAAATCTGCTCCTTAGCAGCCTTAAATGATTAAGAAACATGTGGAACCAACCATTTGTCAAGTAGCATGAATTATTTAGCAAGAAAACAAAGTTAGGTATCTTTTTTTTCCTTTATAACCTAAAAACGTTTTTATGCATGCACACCATTTCTTCACCCCATTTTCTCATACTTACACTTCCATTTCTCTCTTAAAATACTATTAACTTCATACTTGATCATCTCCAAGCATTTTCCCCATCATTTAGCTTCAAAAACAACACTTAAACCTCATAAGAAAACCTTACAAAAACACTTCAAGAAATCCTTCCAAGAACACCAACTTACTTCCAATCTTTCATCCACTTCCATCACCCTTTTGGTTCTAGGTTCTTACTCCTCTTTTACAACAACCTTGTCCAAGGAACTTGAGGTAGAATCTATGTTCATAACCTTATTCGATTCATATATATATAGCTATCTTATTTTGTGGTATAAAATTTTAACAACAAGAACATAGTTTGAATGTTTTCAAACTTGTTTGCAAACTAAATAGATCCTTCTAACTTAACTTTTAAAATACTCCAAGACCTGTAATATAACTTAAATATATGCTAATTTAACAAGGTATAACTTGATTTTTCAAAGATTATCTTAAAAACTGTTTTTACGACGTCGGAGTGCCACCGGGGGCTGTTTTGGGTTGGATAATTAAAAACCATCTTAAACTTTGAATTGGAGGTTTATTTTCTGGAAAAATGATTTTTACTATGAATATGATAACACATAAAAATTTTATGATTTAACTCAAAGTATAAGTATTTTTAGAAAAATAATCATTTAAGGTTGTTTACATGATGGAAAATGATTAACTTCATAAGTTTCACTAAAGTTTGACCTATGCCGTGTGATTTTGAATACAAATTAAGGTATTTACAGTTCATAGTCTTAAAGAGGAACTCGATCCAAGGAGATGGCAAGTTGAATCAACGAAAACGGAGTTGTAACGAAGAAACTATGACCGAAACAAAATTGGTTATCCAAGACTAGTTTAACTTCGGGATTAATTGGGAAAAATTAAATAAATCACATCTTTCTTAGATAACATGATAATTTATATATATGTACTCATAATTCAATTTTATATGGTTCAGGATCACCCGTAAACATTACGAGAAGATTAATCATAAGATCCCATGTTTGTACGCAACACGTCATTTGACAACACCGGTACTTTATGTACGCAACACGTCATTTGACAACACCGGTACCGTGGGTCAAGATTAATCTCGACCAATACATATACGATGGGGTTTTATTTATTTCGTTGGGGGTTTTATTTATTTCATTGCGGGTATATTAAACATCTAAAAATGAACCATTAAAATTGAATTACTAACAACGAACTGCTAACTACGGACTAAGGAATTATTCAAAGTATTAAAAGTATAACAAGTATATATATGTGACGTTTGTTTAAAAAGAAAAGGTATTGATATATTATATATGGATAGGTTCGTGATATCAACCGGAGACCAAGTCAAATTATATATATATCTTCAAGACGAAAGTGAGTATATAGTCCCACTTTTAAACTCTAAATATTTCGGGATGAGAATACATGTATTTTATGTTTTACATTATGGACACAAGTAACTGAAAAATATATTCTACGTTGAGTTGTTCCACTGGCATACTTCCCTGTAGCTTGGTAACTAATATTTACAGCGGTATTGTAAACGCGAATCCTGTTGATAGATCTATCGGGCCTGACAACCCCAACCGGACTGGACGACCAGTATTCAACGGTTGCACAGTACTTCGTTTCGTAACTACACTTGGTACGGTGTAGTAAGATTTCATAATAAAGGGAATATGCGACGTGATTAAATGTTAAGTATGGTTACCAAGTGCTCAACCACTTAGAATATTTTTATTAAAACGTTTATATATGAAATCTTGTGGTCTATTTATATATTGCTGCCGACATTAAACCTATATCTCACCAACTTTATGTTGACGTTTTAAAACATGTCTATTCTCAGGTGATTTCTAAAAGTTTCCGCTGCATTATGTTGAATTTGAGCAGGATCTTGCGTACGCATATTTGTGTCAAAAATAAGACTGCATATCCAAGAACTTGTGTTGTAAAATATGCTAGAAATCGTGTTGTTATCATCATTTGTAAAGTTTGTAAGTCGAAGATTATCGCTAAACGATAATCATCTTTATTTCGTCCAAAGCTTGTATCAAAAATAAGAATCATGGTTTGTAATGTATAATATATGCAGTTTTTCTTTTAAAAAAAATGTCGCATATAGAGGTCAATACCTCGCAATGAAATCATACGTTATCTAACACGTTCTTACGGTTAAGGACGGGTTATGACAATTGGAGTGTATATACCAATAGTATATACATCTAAAAGCTATGTATTGTACGAGTATGAATACGTGTGCATACGAGTAGAATTGTTGATGAAACTGAACGAGGATGTAATTGTAAGCATTTTTGTTAAGTAGAAGTATTTTGATAAGTGTCTTGAAGTCTTTCAAAAGTGTATGAATACATATTAAAACACTACATGTATATACATTTTAACTGAGTCGTTAAGTCATCGTTAGTTGTTACATGTAAGTGTTGTTTTGAAACCTTTAGGTTAACGATCTTGTTAAATGTTGTTAACTCAATGTTTATAATATCAAATGAGATTTTAAATTATTATATTATCATGATATTATGATGTACAAATATCTCTTAATATACTTAATGATATGTTTACTTATCATAGTATCATGTTAACTATATATATATCCATATATATGTCATCATATAGTTTTTATAAGTTTTAACGTTCGTGAATCACCGGTCAACTTGGTTGGTCAATTGTCTATATGATACCTATTTCAATTAATCAAGTCTTAACAAGTTTGATTGCTTAACATGTTGGAAACACTTAATCATGTAAATAACAATATCATTTAATATATATAAACATGAAAAATTTCGGGTCACTACAGCAGGAACACCCGGTAATTCGTCCGGAAAAACGTCTTCGAATTCACTAACCACCGGAATTTCACGAATGGATGGTGGCTCTTCACGAGTATCAACTACATGGGCAAGAAAATCCATACCACCACTATCAAGAAAACGACGTGCCCGTGCAAGGGTGCATATCGGCACAAGTCTTCTCCGTCTCTCGCCATGAATAATTAGTTCTCCCCCACTTGGGGTCTTTACCCTAATAGGCTTTTCATGGCATGCAATATCGGCTCTATAACGATCAAGCCAATCCATACCAACTACAACATCAAACTCGCCCAAAGTCATCGGAATGAGATCGATTTTAAACGCTTCAGGATAGAATACAACATCACAATCATTCCAAACATCAACCCCTAGCACCGTCTTACCATCCACTATTTCAACTTCTACCGGATGACTTAACTTAGCTAGCGGCTTATTAAGTTTAGGGACAAATTTTGGAGAAACAAACGATAAATTAGCACCTCTATCAAATAGAATCCTTACCGGATTAGAGTTAACCATGAAAGTACATGAGACAACTTCGTTTGATTGCTTAGACTCATCATTAGTCATCAAATAATTGTGTCCCCTAGCCATACCCGCCGCCTTTTCTAACCGTTTAACATGATCGGTGTTCAAATCGGGACACTCCTGCCTTCGGTGCCCTTCTTTACCACAATTATAACAAGTAAGTTTGCTCGGCGCCTTGGCACAATCACGGGCCAAGTGCCCCCTTTGATTACAATTGAAGCACGTGGGTCCATAACTCAAAGAACCACCTTTCTTCACGCTATTAACACTTTCGGACCCTTTCTTAAACTTTTTGTTTTAAAAGTTCGAATGACTCGAACCTTCAAATTTTCTCTTAGAGAAAGAGAAATCGCTTTGCTTTGGGACTTCCAGTTCGAAGCCCCGGGCTAACTCAAACAATTCCTCAAAAGACTTAGCCATTCCCCGACTAATCTTACGCTTTAACTCATTGCTTAGTGTACGATAAAAATCTAGCATCAACTTGTGATCATCGCAAAAATACTCGGATAAAAACGAGTCTTTGCCAAGAAGGTCGACTTGAGAGTAACCAAGTCCATTGAACCTTGTCGCAAATTGTGCAACTCGTCCCGGATTTTATCAAGGTCGGAAGGAGTTCGGTATTCTTTGAAAAATTCCTTTTTAAACTCTTCCCACGTCAAGCTCATGCATTGCTCTTCACCATAAAACTTAATTTTATCGTCCCACCACAACTTGGCCTCTTCACGTAACATGCTAGAACCGTATCTCGTCTTTTTCTCGGGAGGACATTCCACGGTACGAAAAGCCCCCTCGATGTCGGAGATCCAACACGTGTTTTTCAATGGATCTCGTACCCCATTGAACATAGGAGGTTGAGCTCCTTGAAATTTTTGTAGTGGAAGTCTCGCCTTCCATAACCACCAATACCATCACCCCCTTCACCACGAGGATGGATGTTTCTAGCTTCTAATGCCTCCTCGATCGCGGCATTCATTCGCTCATTGATCATTTCGATTACTTGCCCATCAACCGATTCTTGGAAAACCTTTCGGACATCATCGAGGAATTCCGCTTTTAGCCTTTTAAAGATGGCCTCAACCTTGGCCGTGAGCTCAACGTACTCGCTCGTGCCTCCCTCATTGGTATCGTACCCATTTCTCATCTTCATTCTATAAAACGAAGAATATTAAACAACGAACGAAAAGACATGACACAAATACATATTCACCTCACCGCCCCATCTTGCTCAACAATCGTTGTACATCGCTTGTTTGACACGATTTGAACCCGTAACAATGGTAGCTAATCATTGTTACGCGGGCACGTCACATTAACTCGCTAGTACAACGTCTATCTCGCTTGATGATTGCAAAACACAACACAAAACAATTAGCGCATAGTTAGTCCACCTAAACCTAGGCACTAACAATTCCCCCGGTCTGACCTGTCTCCTACAAGTCCCACATAAAATGCATATTCAATAAAGTCTAAGTCTAGGCACCTATCTCAAGTCGCCTAAATCCCTTAGACCATGCTCTGATACCACTTGTAACGACCCAAACCTTGATACGCCCAAAATACAACCCAAAAAAAAAAATTATGTTTCAATACATCTGGAAGGCGTCCAGCATTCTGGACGGCGTCTAGATCTGAAAGCCAGGACGGCGTCCAGACTTTTGGGACGGCGTCCCAATGAACTAAATATTTTTGATCCCCGGGTCCAACTTACTCGAGCGGAAAACCCGCTTCCCGACACTTTCAAACGAAACCCTTTTTACAACATGTCAATATAAGTTAGACTAAGAGATTTCCACAATAAAATCGAGTTTTACAACTTCGGGCCCACATCAGCCGTTTTACGAGTTTCGTTCAAAAATACAAGTTTCGACCGTACTAGTTTAATTTCCAAACTACACTAGAGCATGGTGTTTGGGGTTAAACTACCCAAATCTTGGCCGAACTTTCAAAAAGCTAATCCCCCGAGAGTCACTAATCCAACCGAATACCTTTGCCCTTATCCACGCCAGAGCCTAAAAAGGTAAAAAAAGAGAAGGTAAGCTAAAGCTTAGTGAGTGCAATAGTTACACATATACATATATAACCTACTTACTTGCATCCACCTACACAATACCGCATACAAACTTGTAACTCAAATAGCATATCATCATACTCGTAATACTAACAATTTGTACAATATCATAAAACCGCATTAGCATATACTCAACACAATATATATATATATATATATATATATATATATATATATATATATATATATATATATATATATATATATATATATATATAAAATATGTTGAACAATCAAAAAACCCCCCATATGGTTAACCATAAATGCTATGGTGCTACCGGCTAGATGGTTCACACCATACGGTGTGAACCATAGTCGTACGGTGTGAACCATTCTGGTAGCACCATAGTCAACTCGCATAGCGTGGAGGAAACCCAGGTAAATCAAAAAAAACAAAAACAAAAAATGCTATGGTGCTACCGGCTCGATGGTTCACACCATACGCATTTGAGTCATACTCTTTTATAGTGCTACCGGCTCGTGGTTCACACTTTATTTTATAGTGCTACCGGCTCGATGGTTCACACTTGATGCTACCGGCTCGATGGTTCACATCATGATTTTATAGTGCTACCGGCTCTTTGGTTCACACTTCGGCGTTACCGGCTCGATGGTTCACGCCTCATTTTATAGTGCTACCTGCTAGATGGTTCACACTTTGACACTTGTCACATACATGTTATGGCACTACCGGCTCGATGGTTCATACCATAACATTCACAAATAAATACGCCATATACACATACATATAATTACTCCACTCACCTTATAGTCTTTTGTGAAAGTTAGCCAAACTTGCAACCTTCAATGTAACGTACCTATTACATTAGGCACATAATCAACCACACAATCAAGTTGGTTAACCAACTCACTCACCAACCTAGCGTCATTTCGACCCTTGGTGCAATTCTGACCCATTTGCACACTTAACCCTAAAATTGGGTCAACTTCGTCAAAACCCTAACGCTAGCCAATTATGGTCTTAATACCCATATAATCATAAGTTTAGTGTGTTAACATACTTATTTAACAACTTGGGTCATCAAAGACCCGCTTGACCCATTTCGAGGTTTACACGCCCATTCGGGTCACCACATAGCTAAATGACACCCACTTACATAACATCTAGGCGTGCTTGTAGTTAACTAACCAATTTAAGGTTCATAAACACCTTTAACATTTCAAAACCCTAGGTTAGTCATCTTTGAGTCCTTATGACTCAAATTTACCCAAAAATCCCCAAATTACTAACAAATGGGTTTTATGTTCACTAACCCAACCCCTAACCCCTAACCAATTAAAATAAGGAAATCAAGGTTAAGACTTACAACTACACCCAAAATGTAGCTAGGGACTAGATGAACAACTTTAAAGCATGCCTTGACCCGAAACAAGCTTTTTCTTCCTCGATTTGAGCTTTCTCACACAAGAATCACACTCTCTCTCTAGAATTGAAGTGGATATGAAGTGGTGGTTGAAAATGGAGTAATGGCACTCCATGAACTAATCTTCTACTAAAGTAACGTGTAATGCTATTTGCTTTCTGATTCATGCTTCGTTGCGTGCTTTAGAGATTATTGCGTCTGGATCAGGTACGAATAACAACGGCCCTGGTCTAGATCGGGTTTGGGTCATACACTGGGTATGCCTTTTTGTTTTTAATTTTAGCAAATAAACTAAATTTCTAAAGTAATCTAAAGTAAGCTAAACTAGTCTAAGGTAGTCTAATTCTAAGGTAATCTAATCTAATTTAATCTAAGGTAGTCTAAAGTAATCTAAATTAAGGTAATCTAATTTTAATTAACTAACTATCCTTATGGTTGAATATGTTTTTGGTTCTGGCTACTGATTCCCTGGTATTTCGGTAACAGAGCTCTGCAAGAACTATTCAACAAACCAAGTGGCAAGGCCGACTACAGAGAGGCAGGATCCTTTTGGTCCCAATATAATTGGCGACTGTTCGGAAAATCCAACAACCAAGTCCGTGTATAATTGTCTTTCTTAGACACCACTAAATGCTTGTGAATAAGTTTGATAAAGAACAGTATTGCCTGATACCAGTTCCCCGGCAGCGGCGCCAAAAACTTACAGTCCCTCGTGATATGGCCGAAACGGACAGTTTTTATTCGTGCGGTGTCGTCGGGCCGCAGCGCGCCAGGATCAGCCACCCAGGGGAAGGTATTGTTTTAAATTTATATTTAGCGGGGCCTAAATCGTACTACTCCTTAGTATGAGTAAGGGAAGTATGACCTAGAGTCGTATTTTTGAGATATCAGTAGAATTTAACCTATATTTAAGCCTAAGATTGTTGGGAAGGAGTAGTGGTTACTTAATTTTGGGATTTTCTAATTTATAAGACAGATAAAGTAAATGCGATAAAATTCATAATTCAGATAAGGTTAAAGTGAGTGCATACTATGACCTCATCAGTTATTCTACCGAGATTATGGAATGTTGGCTCATGAATAGGCAGAGGCCTTGTATTCATTACACTGGTCCTAAATGTAGTGACCCGAACTTTTCCATGTTTATATATATTAATTGAGATTGATATTTACATGATTAAATGTTTCCAACATGTTAAGCAATCAAACTTGTTAAGACTTGATTAATTGAAATATGTTTCATATAGACAATTGACCACCCAAGTTGACCGGTGATTCACGAACGTTAAAACTTGTAAAAACTATACAATGACATATATATGGTTATATATATAGTTAACATGTTTTTATTATAAGTATGTATCTCATTAGGTATTTTAACAATGAGTTATATACATAAAAATGAGACTATTAATTTAAGAAACTCGAAAACGATATATATAACGATTATCGTTATAACAACGTCTTACTAGGTACATATGAATCATATTAAGATATTGATACACTTGGTTAATTATGTTAAATGATAAGTAAATATATTATTAAGTGTATTAACAATGAAATACATATGTAAAAATAAGACTACTAACTTAATGATTTCGAAACGAGACATATATGTAACGATTATCGTTGTAACGACATTTAACTGTATATACATCATACTGAGATATATTATATATCATAATATCATGATAATATAACAATTTAACATCTCATTTGTTATAATAAACAATGGGTTAACAACATTCAACAAGATCGTTAACCTAAAGGTTTCAAAACAACATTTACATGTAACGACTAACGATGACTTAACGACTCAGTTAAAATGTATATACATGTAGTGTTTTAATATGTATTCATACACTTTTGAAAGACTTCAAGACACTTATCAAAATACTTCTACTTAACAAAAATGCTTACAATTACATCCTCGTTCAGTTTCATCAACAATTCTACTCGTATGCACCCGTATTCGTACTCGTACAATACACAGCTTTTAGATGTATGTACTATTGGTATATACACTCCAATGATCAGCTCTTAGCAGCCCATGTGAGTCACCTAACACATGTGGGAACCATCATTTGGCAACTAGCATGAAATATCTCATAAAATTACAAAAATATGAGTAATCATTCATGACTTATTTACATGAAAACAAAATTACATATCCTTTATATCTAATCCATACACCAACGACCAAAAACACCTACAAACACTTTCATTCTTCAATTTTCTTCATCTAATTTATCTCTCTCAAGTTCTATCTTCAAGTTCTAAGTGTTCTTCATAAATTCTACAAGTTCTAGTTACATAAAATCAAGAATACTTTCAAGTTTGCTAGCTCACTTCCAATCTTGTAAGGTGATCATCCAACCTCAAGAAATCTTTGTTTCTTACAGTAGGTTATCATTCTAATACAAGGTAATAATCATATTTAAACTTTGGTTCAATTTCTATAACTATAACAATCTTATTTCAAGTGATGATCTTACTTGAACTTGTTTTCGTGTCACGATTCTGCTTCAAGAACTTCGAGCCTTCCAAGGATCCGTTGAAGCTAGATCCATTTTTCTCTTTTCCAGTAGGTTTATCCAAGGAACTTAAGGTAGTAATGATGTTCATAACATCATTCGATTCATACATATAAAGCTATCTTATTCGAAGGTTTAAACTTGTAATCACTAGAACATAGTTTAGTTAATTCTAAACTTGTTCGCAAACAAAAGTTAATCCTTCTAACTTGACTTTTAAAATCAACTAAACACATATTCTATATCTATATGATATGCTAACTTAATGATTTAAAACCTGGAAACACGAAAAACACCGTAAAACCGGATTTACGCCGTCGTAGTAACACCGGGGCTGTTTTGGGTTAGTTAATTAAAAACTATGATAAACTTTGATTTAAAAGTTGTTATTCTGAGAAAATGATTTTTATTATGAACATGAAACTATATCCAAAAATTATGGTTAAACTCAAAGTGGAAGTATGTTTTCTAAAATGGTCATCTAGACGTCGTTCTTTCGACTGAAATGACTACCTTTACAAAAATGACTTGTAACTTATTTTTCTGACTATAAACCTATACTTTTTCTGTTTAGATTCATAAAATAGAGTTCAATATGAAACCATAGCAATTTGATTCACTCAAAACGGATTTAAAATGAAGAAGTTATGGGTAAAACAAGATTGGATAATTTTTCTCATTTTAGCTACGTGAAAATTGGTAACAAATCTATTCCAACCATAACTTAATCAACTTGTATTGTATATTATGTAATCTTGAGATACCATAGACACGTATACAATGTTTCGACCTATCATGTCGACACATCTATATATATTTCGGAACAACCATAAACACTCTATATGTGAATGTTGGAGTTAGCTATACAGGGTTGAGGTTGATTCCAAAATATATATAGTTTGAGTTGTGATCAATACTGAGATACGTATACACTGGGTCGTGGATTGATTCAAGATAATATTTATCGATTTATTTCTGTACATCTAACTGTGGACAACTAGTTGTAGGTTACTAACGAGTACAGCTGACTTAATAAACTTAAAACATCAAAATATATTAAAAGTGTTGTAAATATATTTTGAACATACTTTGATATATATGTATATATTGTTATAGGTTCGTGAATCAACCAGTGGCCAAGTCTTACTTCCCGACGAAGTAAAAATCTGTGAAAGTGAGTTATAGTCCCACTTTTAAAATCTAATATTTTTGGGATGAGAATACATGCAGGTTTTATAAATGATTTACAAAATAGACACAAGTACGTGAAACTACATTCTATGGTTGAATTATCGAAATCGAATATGCCCCTTTTTATTAAGTCTGGTAATCTAAGAATTAGGGAACAGACACCCTAATTGACGCGAATCCTAAAGATAGATCTATCGGGCCCAACAAGCCCCATCCAAAGTACCGGATGCTTTAGTACTTCGAAATTTATATCATATCCGAAGGGTGTCCCGGAATGATGGGGATATTCTTATATATGCATCTTGTTAATGTCGGTTACCAGGTGTTCACCATATGAATGATTTTTATCTCTATGTATGGGATGTGTATTGAAATATGAAATCTTGTGGTCTATTGTTACGATTTGATATATATAGGTTAAACCTATAACTCACCAACATTTTAGTTGACGTTTAAAGCATGTTTACTCTCAGGTGAATACTAAGAGCTTCCGCTGTTGCATACTAAAATAAGGACAAGATTTGGAGTCCATGTTTGTATGATATTGTGTAAAAACTGCATTCCAGAAACTGATTTCGATGTAACATATTTGTATTGTAAACCATTATGTAATGGTCGTGTGTAAACAGGATATTTTAGATTATCATTATTTGATAATCTACGTAAAGATTTTTAAACCTTTATTTATGAAATAAAGGTTATGGTTTGTTTTAAAAATGAATGCAGTCTTTGAAAAACGTCTCATATAGAGGTCAAAACCTCGCAACGAAATCAATTAATATGGAACGTTTTTAATCAATAAGAACGGGACATTTCAGTTGGTATCCTAGCGTTGGTCTTAGAGAACCAGAATTTTACATTAGTGTGTCTTATCAAGTTTGTTAGGATGCATTAGTAAGTCTGGACTTCGACCGTGTTTACTTGAAAAATGATTGCTTAACAAATTTTGTTGGAAACTATATATTTTTAACATGTGAATATTATGTGATATATTAATCTCTTAACGCGTTTGATATTATGTGATAGATGTCTACCTCTAGAACAAGTCCCATTGACTCACCTAATAATAATGAAGAGTCAAATGTAAATTGGAATGATTCGTGGACTGATTCACAAGTTCCCGAAGAGGAACCGGAAGAAGAGTCGGAACCGGAAGAAGAATCGGAACCGGAAGAAGAATCGGAACTGGATGAAGAAGTAGAACCGGTGGGGGAAATAATAAAACGGTTAAGTAAAAGAAAATCCTCAACCAACCGACCAAGGTTAATTATGGTCAATGGTGTTTCCGCCAAGGAAGCAAAATATTGGGAGGATTACCAATTCTCCGATGAATCGGATTCCGACGAGAATTCCGATGATGTTATAGAAATTACCCCAACTGAATTTAAAAAGGCAAAAGAAAATAATAAGGGAAAGGGCATAAAAATAGAGAAATCTAATTCCAACCCCGATGAACTTTATATGTATCGTCAACCCCCGAAGTCCTTAAGTTGTAACAATGACCCGGGAACCTCTAAACCACCAGGTTTTTCTAAACCGTTGTGGAAAACGACAGTTAGTATTAGGGGTTCATCATATATCCCTAGAAACTTGGTAAAACGAACCAAAACCGAAGAAGAAGAAACGAGCGAGTCGGAATAAGATAGTTGTATTCGTGTGGTGTAATATATGTAATATAGTGTTCTTATGCTTTATGATATATGTAAAAATTGCTTGTATTAATAAGTATTTTTTTTATGAATCTAACTCTTGTCTATTTTACAGTTTAAAAACACAAAATGGATAGACAACCCAATATTTTAAGAGACCTACCCGGAGACATGATTGATGAAATCTTGTCTAGAGTCGGCCAGAATTCCTCGGCACAACTATTTAAGGCGAGATCAGTTTGTAAGACATTCGAAGAACGTTCCAAGAATGTCTTGGTTTATAAGACACTTTCGTTTGAAAGATGGGGGATATCACATTGGGAAACCCATAAGTTACGATGTGTTTACTTTGACGCATATATTGCGGGGAACCCAAATGCTATTTTACGCAACGGGTTAAGAAATTATTTTGACTCAATATATCCGAATATTGGACTTCGTGATTTAGAAAAAGCGGCTAACATGCAACATAAAAAGCATGTTATGCTTACGGATTAGTAATGTTCGCTTCTCACCAAAGTGAGAACAAGAACATCGGGCTACAACTATTAAACAAAACGTTTCCACAAGTGACGGAGTCGGTAATTGGGGTAAGAAATGAGGTTTTTAGATTATTACGGGACTGTTGGACATTACGTAACCCTCGTCCCTTTGACGACGTTACAACACGCTGTCTTATCAACGGCTACAACGGTTATGTTCCACAAGACCAAGGATGGGAAGTAATCCTAGTAAAACCAGAATGCATGACTTGTTTCTGGACGTATGAATTACGTGTCTTTATTGCCTTTGCTGAACGACTTGTGTACTAGCTAGAATTATCTTCACAACTATCTTGTATCAAAGTTATTGTGTGCTATATTTCATGCTTTATGTAAAATAAGCGGTATTGTAAGTTTGTAAAATATTGTATAAAAGTTTGAACACGAAATATTATTATAATCAGTTTTTCATATAGAATTGTAGTAGTTGAATTGTATATTAGCTACTAAGTATGAACTTAACGGGTAGGTACTACCCGAATTTAAACTTATAAAACGCTAATATGAAGAAAAAGCTTTTATAAATGAGTTCATATTATGCTACGAAATACTATTAACTACTCTTAATATTCTGTATGATTAACTTGTTCCATTTGACTATTTTGAAGGAAATGGCACCGACTACTCGACACACCGTGAATATGAATGAAGAGGAATTCCGTACTTTTCTAGCTTCAAACATAGCCGCAGTACAGGCTGCACTACATACCAACAATAACCTTGGATCTAGCAGTACAGGAAATCGTGTAGGATGCACCTACAAAGAATTCACTGCCTGCAAACCTTTGGAATTTGATGGAACCGAAGGACCGATCGGATTGAAACGGTGGACTGAGAAGGTCGAATCGGTGTTTTCCATAAGTAAGTGTACTGAAGAGGACAAAGTGAAGTACGCTACACATACCTTCACAGGTTCTGCGTTAACATGGTGGAATACCTATCTAGAGCAAGTGGGACAAGACGATGCGTACGCACTACCGTGGTCAGCATTCAAGCACTTGATGAACGAGAAGTACCGTCCCAGAACCGAGGTCAATAAGCTCAAGACAGAACTTAGAGGGTTACGAACCCAAGGATTTGATATTACCACGTACGAAAAACGATTCACAGAATTGTGCCTATTGTGTCCGGGAGCATTCGAAGATGAGGAAGAGAAGATCGACGCGTTTGTGAAAGGATTGCCGGAAAGAATCCAAGAAGATATAAGTTCACACGAGCCCGCCTCTATACAACAGGCATGTAGAATGGCTCACAAACAAGTGAACCAGATTGAAGAAAGAATTAAAGAACAGACTGCTGAAGAGGCCAATGTGAAGCAAGTCAAAAGAAAGTGGGAGGAAAACGGTGATAAGAATCACCAATACAACAACAACAGCAATTACAACAATAATCGCAACAATTATCCCAACAATCGCAACATCAATCGCAACTACAACAAATGGCCCAACAACAACAACAACAGCAACAGCAACTACAACAATCATCCCAACAACAATAATAATCGCAACAACAACAACAATCAGAAGCAGCTATGCCAAAGGTGTGAAAAGTATCACTCGGGGTTCTGCACCAAATTTTGCAACAAGTGTAAAAGAAATGGTCATAGCGCGGTGAAATGTGAGGTCTACGGACCAGGGGTTAATAGAACGAAAGGAACAAATGGTGTCGGAACGAGTAATGGCGGAGCAAGTAGTGTCGGAGCAAGTTATGCCAATGTAGTTTGTTATAAATGTGGAAAACCGGGCCACATTATTAGAAATTGCCCGAACCAGGAGAACACGAATGGACAAGGCCGCGGAAGAGTTTTCAATATTAATGCGGCAGAGGCACAGGAAGACCCGAAGCTTGTTACGGGTACGTTTCTTATTGACAATAAATCTGCTTACGTTTTATTTGATTCTGGTGCGGATAGAAGCTATATGAGTAGAGATTTTTGTGCTAAATTAAGTTGTCCATTGACGCCTTTGGATAGTAAATTTTTACTCGAATTAGCAAACGGTAAATTAATTTCAGCAGATAATATATGTCGGAATCGAGAAATTAAACTGGTTAGCGAAACATTTAAGATTGATTTGATACCAGTAGAGTTAGGGAGTTTTGATGTGATAATCGGTATGGACTGGTTGAAAGAAGTGAAAGCAGAGATCGTCTGTTACAAAAATGCAATTCGCATTATACGAGAAAAAGGAAAACCCTTAATGGTGTACGGAGAAAAGGGCAACACGAAGCTACATCTTATTAGTAATTTGAAGGCACAAAAACTAATAAGAAAAGGTTGCTATGCTATTCTAGCACACGTCGAGAAAGTACAAACTGAAGAAAAGAGCATCAATGATGTTCCCATTGCAAAAGAATTTCCCGATGTATTTCCGAAAGAATTACCGGGATTACCCCCACATCGATCCGTTGAATTTCAAATAGATCTTGTACCAGGAGCTGCACCAATAGCTCGTGCTCCATACAGACTCGCACCCAGCGAGATGAAAGAACTGCAAAGCCAATTACAAGAACTTTTAGAGCGTGGTTTCATTCGACCAAGCACATCACCGTGGGGAGCTCCTGTTTTGTTTGTCAAGAAGAAAGATGGTACATTCAGGTTGTGTATCGACTACCGAGAGTTGAACAAACTTACCATCAAGAACCGCTACCCACTACCGAGAATCGACGACTTATTTGATCAACTACAAGGCTCGTCTGTTTATTCAAAGATTGACTTACATTCCGGGTATCATCAAATGCGGGTGAAAGAAGATGATATTCCAAAGACTGCTTTCAGAACACGTTACGGTCATTACGAGTTTATGGTCATGCCGTTTGGTTTAACTAATGCACCAGCTGTGTTCATGGACCTTATGAACCGAGTGTGTGGACCATACCTTGACAAGTTTGTCATTGTTTTCATTGATGACATACTTATTTACTCAAAGAATGACCAAGAACATGGTGAACATTTGAGAAAGGTGTTAGAAGTATTGAGGAAGGAAGAATTGTACGCTAAGTTTTCAAAGTGTGCATTTTGGTTGGAAGAAGTTCAATTCCTCGGTCACATAGTGAACAAAGAAGGTATTAAGGTGGATCCGGCAAAGATAGAAACTGTTGAAAAGTGGGAAACCCCGAAAACTACGAAACACATACGCCAGTTTTTAGGACTAGCTGGTTACTACAGATTGTTCATCCAAGATTTTTCCAGAATAGCAAAACCCTTGACTGCATTAACGCATAAAGGGAAGAAATTTGAATGGAATGATGAACAAGAGAAAGCGTTTCAGTTATTGAAGAAAAAGCTAACTACGGCACCTATATTGTCATTGCCTGAAGGGAATGATGATTTTGTGATTTATTGTGACGCATCAAAGCAAGGTCTCGGTTGTGTATTAATGCAACGAACGAAGGTGATTGCTTATGCGTCTAGACAATTGAAGATTCACGAACAAAATTATACGACGCATGATTTGGAATTAGGAGCGGTTGTTTTTGCATTAAAAACTTGGAGGCACTACTTATATGGGGTCAAAAGTATTATATATA
The DNA here is from genome assembly GCF_046630445.1 of Rutidosis leptorrhynchoides. Taxonomy (NCBI): domain Eukaryota; kingdom Viridiplantae; phylum Streptophyta; class Magnoliopsida; order Asterales; family Asteraceae; genus Rutidosis; species Rutidosis leptorrhynchoides. The sequence goes on from NC_092333.1 coordinate 177,647,615, forward strand.
CCGACCACAAAAGTCTTCAACACATATTTAATCAGAAACAACTGAATATGAGGCAGCATAGGTGGATTGAATTGTTGAATGATTACGACTTTGAGATTCGTTACCACCCGGAAAAGGCAAATGTGGTAGCCGATGCCTTGAGCAGGAAGGACAGAGAACCCATTCGAGTAAAATCTATGAATATAATGATTCATAATAACCTTACTACTCAAATAAAGGAGGCGCAACAAGGAGTTTTAAAAGAGGGAAATTTAAAGGATGAAATACCCAAAGGATCGGAGAAGCATCTTAATATTCGGGAAGACAGAACCCGGTATAGGGCTGAAAGGATTTGGGTACCAAAATTTGGAGATATGAGAGAAATGGTACTTAGAGAAGCTCATAAAACCAGATACTCAATACATCCTGGAACGGGGAAGATGTACAAGGATCTCAAGAAACATTTTTGGTGGCCGGGTATGAAAGCCGATGTTGCTAAATACGTAGGAGAATGTTTGACGTGTTCTAAGGTCAAAGCTGAGCATCAGAAACCATCAGGTCTACTTCAACAACCCGAAATCCCAGAATGGAAATGGGAAAACATTACCATGGATTTTATCACTAAATTGCCAAGGACTGCAAGTGGTTTTGATACTATTTGGGTAATAGTTGATCGTCTCACCAAATCAGCACACTTCCTGCCAATAAGAGAAGATGACAAGATGGAGAAGTTAGCACGACTGTATTTGAAGGAAGTCGTCTCCAGACATGGAATACCAATCTCTATTATCTCTGATAGGGATGGCAGATTTATTTCAAGATTCTAGCAGACATTACAGCAAGCATTAGGAACTCGTCTAGACATGAGTACTGCCTATCATCCACAAACTGATGGGCAGAGCGAAAGGACGATACAAACGCTTGAAGACATGCTACGAGCATGTGTTATTGATTTCAGAAACAGTTGGGATCGACATCTACCGTTAGCAGAATTTTCCTACAACAACAGCTACCATTCAAGCATTGAGATGGCGCCGTTTGAAGCACTTTATGGTAGAAAGTGCAGGTCTCCAATTTGTTGGAGTGAAGTGGGGGATAGACAGATTACGGGTCCGGAGATTATACAAGAAACTACCGAGAAGATCATCCAAATTCAACAACGGTTGAAAACCGCCCAAAGCCGACAAAAGAGCTACGCTGACATTAAAAGAAAAGATATAGAATTTGAAATTGGAGAGATGGTCATGCTTAAAGTTGCACCTTGGAAAGACGTTGTTTGATTTGGTAAACGAGGGAAATTAAATCCAAGGTATATTGGACCATTCAAGATTATTGATCGTGTCGGACCAGTAGCTTACCGACTTGAGTTACCTCAACAACTCGCGGCTGTACATAACACTTTCCACGTCTCGAATTTGAAGAAATGTTTTGCTAAAGAAGATCTCACTATTCCGTTAGATGAAATCCAAATCAACGAAAAACTTCAATTCATCGAAGAACCCGTCGAAATAATGGATCGTGAGGTTAAAAGACTTAAGCAAAACAAGATACCAATTGTTAAGGTTCGATGGAATGCTCGTAGAGGACCCGAGTTCACCTGGGAGCATGAAGATCATATGAAGAAGAAATACCCGCATCTATTTCCAGAAGATTCGTCAACACCTTCAACAGCTTAAAATTTCGGGACGAAATTTATTTAACGGGTAGGTACTGTAGTGACCCGAACTTTTCCATGTTTATATATATTAATTGAGATTGATATTTACATGATTAAATGTTTCCAACATGTTAAGCAATCAAACTTGTTAAGACTTGATTAATTGAAATATGTTTCATATAGACAATTGACCACCCAAGTTGACCGGTGATTCACGAACGTTAAAACTTGTAAAAACTATACAATGACATATATATGGTTATATATATAGTTAACATGTTTTTATTATAAGTATGTATCTCATTAGGTATTTTAACAATGAGTTATATACATAAAAATAAGACTATTAATTTAAGAAACTCGAAAACGATATATATAACGATTATCGTTATAACAACGTCTTACTAGGTACATATGAATCATATTAAGATATTGATACACTTGGTTAATTATGTTAAATGATAAGTAAATATATTATTAAGTGTATTAACAATGAAATACATATGTAAAAATAAGACTACTAACTTAATGATTTCGAAACGAGACATATATGTAACGATTATCGTTGTAACGACATTTAACTGTATATACATCATACTGAGATATATTATATATCATAATATCATGATAATATAACAATTTAACATCTCATTTGTTATAATAAACAATGGGTTAACAACATTCAACAAGATCGTTAACCTAAAGGTTTCAAAACAACATTTACATGTAACGACTAACGATGACTTAACGACTCAGTTAAAATGTATATACATGTAGTGTTTTAATATGTATTCATACACTTTTGAAAGACTTCAAGACACTTATCAAAATACTTCTACTTAACAAAAATTCTTACAATTACATCCTCGTTCAGTTTCATCAACAATTCTACTCGTATGCACCCGTATTCGTACTCGTACAATACACAGCTTTTAGATGTATGTACTATTGGTATATACACTCCAATGATCAGCTCTTAGCAGCCCATGTGAGTCACCTAACACATGTGGGAACCATCATTTGGCAACTAGCATGAAATATCTCATAAAATTACAAAAATATGAGTAATCATTCATGACTTATTTACATGAAAACAAAATTACATATCCTTTATATCTAATCCATACACCAACGACCAAAAACACCTACAAACACTTTCATTCTTCAATTTTCTTCATCTAATTTATCTCTCTCAAGTTCTATCTTCAAGTTCTAAGTGTTCTTCATAAATTCTACAAGTTCTAGTTACATAAAATCAAGAATACTTTCAAGTTTGCTAGCTCACTTCCAATCTTGTAAGGTGATCATCCAACCTCAAGAAATCTTTGTTTCTTACAGTAGGTTATCATTCTAATACAAGGTAATAATCATATTCAAACTTTGGTTCAATTTCTATAACTATAACAATCTTATTTCAAGTGATGATCTTACTTGAACTTGTTTTCGTGTCACGATTCTGCTTCAAGAACTTCGAGCCTTCCAAGGATCCGTTGAAGCTAGATCCATTTTTCTCTTTTCCAGTAGGTTTATCCAAGGAACTTAAGGTAGTAATGATGTTCATAACATCATTCGATTCATACATATAAAGCTATCTTATTCGAAGGTTTAAACTTGTAATCACTAGAACATAGTTTAGTTAATTCTAAACTTGTTCGCAAACAAAAGTTAATCCTTCTAACTTGACTTTTAAAATCAACTAAACACATGTTCTATATCTATATGATATGCTAACTTAATGATTTAAAACCTGGAAACACGAAAAACACCGTAAAACCGGATTTACGCCGTCGTAGTAACACCGGGGCTGTTTTGGGTTAGTTAATTAAAAACTATGATAAACTTTGATTTAAAAGTTGTTATTCTGAGAAAATGATTTTTATTATGAACATGAAACTATATCCAAAAATTATGGTTAAACTCAAAGTGGAAGTATGTTTTCTAAAATGGTCATCTAGACGTCGTTCTTTCGACTGAAATGACTACCTTTACAAAAACGACTTGTAACTTATTTTTCTGACTATAAACCTATACTTTTTCTGTTTAGATTCATAAAATAGAGTTCAATATGAAACCATAGCAATTTTATTCACTCAAAACGGATTTAAAATGAAGAAGTTATGGGTAAAACAAGATTGGATAATTTTTCTCATTTTAGCTACGTGAAAATTGGTAACAAATCTATTCCAACCATAACTTAATCAACTTGTATTGTATATTATGTAATCTTGAGATACCATAGACACGTATACAATGTTTCGACCTATCATGTCGACACATCTATATATATTTCGGAACAACCATAAACACTCTATATGTGAATGTTGGAGTTAGCTATACAGGGTTGAGGTTGATTCCAAAATATATATAGTTTGAGTTGTGATCAATACTGAGATACGTATACACTGGGTCGTGGATTGATTCAAGATAATATTTATCGATTTATTTCTGTACATCTAACTGTGGACAACTAGTTGTAGGTTACTAACGAGGACAGCTGACTTAATAAACTTAAAACATCAAAATATATTAAAAGTGTTGTAAATATATTTTGAACATACTTTGATATATATGTATATATTGTTATAGGTTCGTGAATCAACCAGTGGCCAAGTCTTACTTCCCGACGAAGTAAAAATCTGTGAAAGTGAGTTATAGTCCCACTTTTAAAATCTAATATTTTTGGGATGAGAATACATGCAGGTTTTATAAATGATTTACAAAATAGACACAAGTACGTGAAACTACATTCTATGGTTGAATTATCGAAATCGAATATGCCCCTTTTTATTAAGTCTGGTAATCTAAGAATTAGGGAACAGACACCCTAATTGACGCGAATCCTAAAGATAGATCTATCGGGCCCAACAAGCCCCATCCAAAGTACCGGATGCTTTAGTACTTCGAAATTTATATCATATCCGAAGGGTGTCCCGGAATGATGGGGATATTCTTATATATGCATCTTGTTAATGTCGGTTACCAGGTGTTCACCATATGAATGATTTTTATCTCTATGTATGGGATGTGTATTGAAATATGAAATCTTGTGGTCTATTGTTACGATTTGATATATATAGGTTAAACCTATAACTCACCAACATTTTAGTTGACGTTTAAAGCATGTTTATTCTCAGGTGAATACTAAGAGCTTCCGCTGTTGCATACTAAAATAAGGACAAGATTTGGAGTCCATGTTTGTATGATATTGTGTAAAAACTGCATTCCAGAAACTGATTTCGATGTAACATATTTGTATTGTAAACCATTATGTAATGGTCGTGTGTAAACAGGATATTTTAGATTATCATTATTTGATAATCTACGTAAAGCTTTTTAAACCTTTATTTATGAAATAAAGGTTATGGTTTGTTTTAAAAATGAATGCAGTCTTTGAAAAACGTCTCATATAGAGGTCAAAACCTCGCAACGAAATCAATTAATATGGAACGTTTTTAATCAATAAGAACGAGACATTTCACTAAACGCCCCTGTCATAAGACATGTCACTGGGTACTGCGTTAAGCTTGAAGATTCTGAATAGACAGCAACGTCCCTTACCCCCGACGCCCGTACAGTCTGATTATAGGCATACACGTTCAGACGGCTCATCCAATTGAGCGACTCGGTTGGGTGACGTATTAATATTCCACAATGGTCTAAACTTTCTTAAGTATAATAGAATACATGGTTTACCATATCTGAGAGACGTGATGTGTTTCAATGCTTTCATTAATGATTGGTATTTTTAAAAGATAGTTAGGCCCTTAAAAAGAGTTCAACCATAAAGAACACCATGGCCAAGTCAAGCTGAATTCCATGAACACGTTCGGTTATCCTAACGGTCTAATCCTTTATATGTCTAAACAAACAGTTCCTTAATTAACTAAGAATCCCTCAAGCGGGGTGCAATTCTTGAGACCGTGTTATGGTGAAGTATACTAATCAACACTGATCGGGTTCCATGGCCTTACTTAGCAGAGGTACAGCTTACAACAACCATTGTGCTTCAGTGTACACATACGAAGTTTATATGCTTTGTGACTATACTAGCATGGTCTGGGACCGACAATGTACTAAGGGTCTAGTCAGATGTTTCACTACGAAAGAGTCCTCAGTCGGAATCCAAAGCTTGATAGACTTACTACAACTGGTGTGCCTCAATCGATCTTACGTTGTATCGGATAGACTTCTCTTACCAAGGGGTGACACCGTGACACAGATAGTGTACTCTGAATCGGGGTTCGCAACTTCCCAATAACAGAGCCAATAACTACGTTCTATTAGTTGGAAAAGCGATTGAGTTTAAAGCATAATCGGAAAGCATTTCAACAGCATACACAAACCATAATATTATTTCGGCATTATAACTGCTTACATCATAGCATACACTAAAGATAACTACTCGCTAATCATGGCAACAATATCACATAACATAATGATAGAAAACATTATATAAAGATAAGGGATAGAAGTACCAGTAGATTAAACGAGTTTCGAATACAAAAGTGACAACTTCAAGACTCCAGACCGCTCCTAATACAATCTCCAGCGTTCTTCTCCGGGTACTAGGTTTCCCGCACGGAGTCGAAAGCATTGAGAGTATGACTAATATTGTATAAGAGAGAGAAAGAAGTGAATTGAAGTGTGTGTTGGAATGAATGACAAAGACCCTTTAAATAAGCAAGATTTTTTCCTGCAAACGGCTGGCAGTCCGTTTGGTCGGCCGTTTTTGGAGGCCGTTTGCTAAGGCAAGCAGTTTATCGAGCCCGTTTGATCTGACCGTTTAGCAGGCCGTTTGCCATACTGGCAGGCCATTTGGCAAGCCATATGGAAGGCCGTTTGCTGGCCTGGTCAGCCTGATTTTCCTGGATCGTAACTTGATTTCTTGTCTTTCACCGTTTTTGCTCTAGAATCTTCGTTTTAGCTCCGATTCTCTTGATTCTTTTTACACCGTCTTCGTAATTACTTATTCTTCAATTCTAACCAATGAAGTGGGTATTTTGTCGACAAAGTTCGAATCTTTCTTGTTTTTAGGACTTAATACCGGGGTGAAAACGTGACTTTTTAGCCGATATCAAAGATCCACCCTGCTCTAACCATTATAAACAGCAAAAACGTTATTCCTATTGTACTCGATATGGAAAACAGTCAATACAACTCCTGAGCCGAGTTGTTCAAGATTCATTGTACTGCGTACGATGTTCTCGATCATATACTACCTCCTGCTGATTCATCCACATCCTCCAGCGAAAAAAGTTCGACTCCTGATCCAAATTGGAAGCGCATCGATGCTGTAGTCCTACAATGGATCTACAGTACAATTTCTAACGAACTTCTTCACAACATTCTTGAAACAAATTCTACAGCAGCTATCGCATGGGTTCGTTTACAGAACATCTTTCAAGATAACAAAAACACTAGAGCTTTGTACCTCCAAAGGAAATTCAACACCATCATCATCGATGCCTTCCCTTCTGCTTCTGCGTACTGTCAACAAATAAAAATGTTGGCAGATCAACTCTCTAATGTAGGTGATAACGTAAGCGATGAATGTATGGTTCTTCAACTCGTGGCTGGACTAAATGATAACTATCATGTTGTTGCTTCTTACATTGCTCAAACCGAACCCCTGCCGAAATTTTATGAAGCTCGTTCAAGATTTATTCTTGAAGAGACTAGGAAAATCAAAAACACTACGGTTGTTACCTCTGAGTCTGCTCTTGTTACTACCACCACTCAAGCATCCAACACTTCTATCAATCAGAATCCAAGTCAGAATTGCTCAAATGCTTATCGTGGCCGTGCAAATTATCGGGACAATAATCGTGGCCGTGGAAATAATTATTGGGGACATATTCATTCATCCTACCATAACAGTGCTAGTTAATACCCACCGTAGGCCCAATACAATCAGTGGGCTGGATCGAACCCCTCCTAGCCCACACCACTGTGCCCTATCCAACGGACCTCAGCATCAAACAGGGTCGCCAAGTGGTCAGACTTATCCTAACCATGAGAGGATCTGTCTCGTAAAATGGGGAGGGCATCATGCAAATTAGCTTGATAAGACTAATGAATCAGACCCCCAGAAAAGGATAATCTCCTTAAAAGATTAAAAATCAGCTTTTAAGCCTGATATTACTCAATCCTAGAGATTGACTTTTAAAGATTGAGAATTACAAACTCATGGAATTCGATGATATCTAAACTCGAGCTTGAACGAGAAAATATTTTGATCAAAATTACAAACCGATTTGTTTTCTGAAAAACCTATTTTTAATGCGTTCATTACCATTGAAAGTAAAATCCTAGGAATTCACCAGGAATTCATTAGGTTACCTGAACCAAATCGGGTGTCATCCGTAAGAACGGTGGTTGCATAGCATGGTCGAAGACAGGACCTTGTGCCAGACCGAAAAACTATAGGGTGAGCTTTACTATTGCTCTTACAAAGGATAGTAATTGCATCCGACACGATATAGACCATAATTAAAAGCATGTCAGGGGACATTGCCTTAACAGTTGCTTGTTCAACGCTTTCCTTTACAACCGGAAGGTAGTTTACCGAAAGGTAATATAGGAGCAAGTAAACTGGACGTGTTGCTTTCCCAATACAAGGTTAGCAAGTGGGTGACACAAAACCGCGAGTTTTGAGCTAAAATTTTCAAATCTAAAACCCACCAAACCCACAAAAACAATTTCGCAAACACCGGTGAAGTGTTATTCCGAAAAACTTATCTAGAGTAAAAGCTAGATTTAATTTTCAAAAAGATCAAATGTTTCCATAAAGATCCAATTTCCTTAAGGATCTAAAAATTTCATAGTCATATGGGACTGTAAATCACAACGTTACTACCATTGTTCATACCGCCGTATAGAATTCACTGATGTACAAAGTGTGAAGAATAAAGAAGTGATTCTAGTATGTTTTTATTTCAAGACTATATTGCTTGAGGACAAGCAACGCTCAAGTGTGGGAATATTTGATAATGCTAAAAATGAACATATATTTTATAGCATTATCCCTCAAGAAAGACAAGCTTTTAGTTGCAATTGTTCTATTTACAAGTGATATTCGTTTAAATAATAAAAGGTGAAGACAAAAGACAGATTCGACGAATTGAAGATGCAAACGACCAAAAATCTAAAAAGTACAAAGTACAATAAAAGTGGTTCAAATTATTGATGAGAAACGTCTCGAAATTACAAGAGTACAAGACGCAAAACGCAAAATACAATATATTAAATTGTACGCAAGGACGTTCGAAAATCCGGAACCGAGACCAGAGTCAACTCTCAACGCTCGACGCAACGGACTAAAAATTACAAGTCAACTATGCACATGAATATAATATAATATATAAATAATTCTTAAAATTATATATATATATATATATATATATATATATATATATATATATATATATATATATATATTATATTATTATATAAAACCGTCGGCAAGAAGAAAACAACCAAAGTTGAGCTGTCCCAGCTGGCCATGCGATCGCATGGCTTTGAAGAAGGAATTCCATGCGGTCGCATGACCCAAAAAGTCAGGCCACACCCCTATAAATTCGCAGTTTGGTGATCGATTAAATATCCATCTATCTCTCTATCTCACTCGTATAACATATATATATATATATATATATATATATATATATATATATATATATATATATATATATATATATATATATATATATATATATATATATATATATATATATATATATATATATATATATATATATATATATTATAATTTTAATTTTAATTCTAAATTCTAATAATAAGGGTATGTTAGCGAATGTTGTAAGGGTGTAAGTCGAAATTATGTCCGTGTAACGCTACGTTATTTTTAATCATTGTAAGTTATGTTCAACCTTTTTAAATTAATGTCTCGTAGCTAAGTTATTATTATGCTTATTTAATGCTGAAGTAATCGTGATGTTGGACTAAATATTAAAATTGGGTAATTGGGCTTTGGACCATAATTGGGGTTTGGATAAAAGAACGACACTTGTGGAAATCAGACTATGGGTTATTAATGGGCTTTATATTAACTAAATGATACCTCGTTGATTTAATATATAGACTTATAATTTGACGTATTTATATATAACCACATACGCTTGACTGGGTGCGGTGGGCGGGATATCTATAAATACCAATAATTGTTCATTTAACCGGACACGAAACTGGATTAATAGTTAATAGACTTGTTGAAGCAGGGGTGGATTATATTCAAGGGCAATTGGTGTAATTGTTAACAAAGTAGTAAAACCTTGGTTTACACGCAGTCGATAACCTGGTGTATTCATTAAACAAAGTATTAAGACCTTGTTACAATTCGAATCCCCAATTAGTTGGAATATTTGACTTCGAGAATAAGAATAATTTGACGAAGACTTCCGCATTTTATGATTATGACTGATGGACTATTATGGACAAATCCGTATGGACATATTGAATAATCCAGGACAAAGAACAATTAACCCATGGTAATAAACTAAAATCAACACGTTGAACATCATGATTACGGAAGTTTAAATAAGCATAATTTCTTTATTTCATATTTAATTGCACTTTTAATTATCGCACTTTTATTTACTGTCATTTTATTTAATTGCACTTTTAATTATCGTACTTTTTAATTATCGCAATTTCATTATCGTTATTTAATTTACACTTTAATTTAAGTTATATTTATTTTTAATATTTTACATTAGTTTTTAACTGCGACTAAATTTTTAAAATCGACAAACCGGTCATTAAACGGTAAAAACCCCCCTTTTATAATAATAATACTACTTATATATATTTATATATTTACAAATATAGTTTTAAAAAATATAGCGTTAAACTTGGCGAGTTCCCTGTGGACGAACCGGACTTACTAAAAACTACACTACTGTACGATTAGGTACACTGCCTATAAGTGTTGTAGGAAGGTTTAGGTATATCCACTCTATAAATAAATAAATAACTTGTGTAAAATTGTATCGTATTTAATAGTATTTTCTTGTAAAAATATAACTATTTCGTACCCCACCTCGCACACATCAAGTATTTTTGGCGCCGCTGCCGGGGATAGCTTAAACGCCGGAAGCGTAACACTATATATATATATATATATATATATATATATATATATATATATATATATATATATATATATATATATATATATATATATATATATATATATATATATATATATATATATATATAAGATTTTTAGTTTATTTTTGTAAAATTACGCTTTTGTAAAAATACGTTTTTAATTTTAAAAATACAAAAATATAAAATAAAAAATATCTATATATTTATTTTTAAGAGTTTGTTTAAAATATATAAAGTTAAAAAGTATTTTTATTTCTATTTTTGTTTTTAAATATAAGTATTTTATTATTTTATATAAATATTTATTTATATTAAAAACAGAAAAGAAAAAAAAGTAAAACTATTCGGGCCTGGTACTGTAGCAGCCCAGCATTTGGCCCGGATCTGCAGGTCATGCGATCGCATGAATATATAACATACACTCCATGCGATCGCATGGAGTGATTTGACTCGTCTGAAACATAAGCTGTACGAAATTAGGGTTTATAATTATAATTATTATTAATTAAAAACCCTAATTAGGTTATAATTATTTTATTATTTAGTTTAGTTTTATTATTTAGTTTGTATTTTTAGTTTAATTAGTTTTATAAATATATAAAATTAATAGTTTTATAAAATAAATAATATAAAAATAATATTTTTATAAAAATAATATTTTTATAAAAATTGTACTTTTTACAACTTTAAGTTTATTTTTTTATTTTGTATCTTTTTATTTGTTTTAGCGTAATATTTGTACTTTTCGCTCGTAATTAGTTTTAAGACATAGTTTTTGCCATAGTTATTTTTATTTCTAAATTTTTAGGCTTTGCCGTAAAATCCCTTAAGTGCTTTTTCTTTAGAATAAGATTTAGGTGCTTTAGAATTTTGCGATGCCGTTTTTATATTTTAGTACCTTTTTAAGTTATTGCCATTTGGGATATAATATTTCTTGTAAACTTTAATATTTTAAGACGCAACTTTTAATTCTTAGTTTTTAGTTCTTTTTTAAGTTTCGACGCGCTACTTTCTAATTTTTATTTTTCGACGCCTATTATTTTTCGACCTTTTGTTTTTCGTCGTTTTTCGACGCTCTAGTTTTTAGGACTTAGAATATTTTCTATTTCTTCTCCAAAATTTCTTTAAATTTCAACGAAAAATTATTTTAAGTGATTAAATTGATAGACATCCAAAATTTTCTGGTTCGTAGTAATAGTTGGATTTGTTAGTGGCGAGTTGTGGGCTTCCGATTTAAAGGGTCCTGGCTACCTGCTGCATCTATTGGCTATTCGAAACGTGGGCAAAATTAAAAAAGTCTATTAATTTGATAACTTATATAATTTTTATATTTTATAACTAATAGGATATTCAGTGAATGCACCGAGCAAAACGTTCACCACCTTTTGTACGTTCACCACCTGTAACTAGATCAAGACATCTAGCCAATATTGTCGCCGTTGATTTTTCTTTAGAATCGTCATCCAGTCGACCAATTACTCCAATTCAAATTTCCGATAATCCATTTTTTGAACCAGACCTCACAATTGAGAATCCGGTGGATATTCAGGGACAATTCAGAGATCCTGAACCATTAATCTTTCCTCCGAAACCACCAATCATTCAAACGGAGATTGTCGAGGAACAACCCATTAAATCAGAATCCTCTAGTGATTCAGATTCAACAAATTCAATCATGGAAAATATGGAACCTCTAAGTATGGAAGACCGAATGAGAGCTAAACGCACTGGCCAAGGTCACGCAATTACTCAACCAGACATTAATCCGCCAGATTATGAAATTAAAGGACAAATCCTACACATGGTAACTAATCAATGCCAATTTAGTGGTGCGTCGAAGGAAGATCCAAATGAACATCTTCGAACCTTTAATAGGATCTGTACTCTATTTAAAATAAGAGAAGTAGAGGATGAACATATATATATCATGTTATTTCTCTGGACTTTAAAGGGAGAAGCCAAAGATTTGTTAGAATCGTTACCTGAAGGGGCAATTGATACATGGGACGTTTTAGTTAAAAATTTTCTTAAACAATTCTTTCCAGCATCTAAAGCCGTGAGACTTCAAGGAGAAATTGTTACGTTCACACAAAAGCCAAATGAAACTCTATATGAGGCGTGGACTAGATTTGGAAAGTTATTGAGAGGATGTCCGCAACATGGTTTAGACACCTGTCAAATAGTACAAATATTCTACCAAGGATGCGACATCACTACAAGAAAAGACATAGATATAGCAGCTGGTGGTTCCATTATGAAGAAAACAGCAACTGACGCTTACAAAATTATTGATAACACTGCTTCCCACTCACATGAGTGGCATCAAGAAAAAGATATCATTAGATCATCTAAAGCAGCTAGAGCCGATTCTAGCCATGACTTTGATTCCATTTCTGCAAAGATAGATGCTGTCGAGAGATAAATGGAAAAGATGACTAAAGATATTCACTCGATACGAATTAGTTGTGAGCAGTGTGGAGGACCACATTTGACAAAAGATTGTCTCAGTATTGAACTAACAATGGAACAAAGAGAGAATGTTTCATACATAAACTAAAGACCTGGAAATAATTATCAGAATAATTATCAACCGCCAAGACCAATTTACAATCAAAATCAGAATTATAACCGAAATGTTCCATACAACAATCAACAAGGTCCTAGCAATCAACAAGTATCCATCAATACTTACAATAAGCAAAGACCTATTTTTCAAAATAAACCACCACAAACCGATGATAAAAAGCCAAATTTAGAAGATATGATGTCGAAGCTAGTTGAATCTCAAACTCAGTTTTACACATCTCAGAAACAAACCAATGAACAAAATGCTCAAGCATTTAGAAATCAACAAGCTTCTATTCAAAATTTGGAACAAGAAGTAAGTAACCTAGCAAGATTGATAGGTGAAAGAAAACCGGGAAGTCTACCTAGTGATACAAATGCTAACCCCCGGAATGAAATAGCTAAAGCCATTACCACAAGAAGTGGTATTACACTTAACCCACCTAAAATGCCTGTAATTTCTGATGACTCTATTCCTACTCCACAAGAACCACAATCTGAGCAAGATAAGGAAACAGAACCGGTAGTTGAAAAGGTTAATGAAGATAACACAATTAAGGCTAAACCTTGTGTTAAACCATACCAACCACCACTTCCTTACCCGAGTAAAATGAGAAAAGAAAGACTTGAAGCCGAGCAATCTAAATTTTTGGATATGTTTAAACAGATAAATGTAAATCTTCCTTTCATTGTTGTGATTTCAGGAATGCCTAGATATGCCAAATTCTTGAAAGATCTAATCACAAATAGAAAGAAAATGGAAGAACTCTCGGCTGTTACTATGAATGCCAATTGTTTTGCAGTACTATTGAATAAGATACCAGAAAAATTATCAGATCCAGAAAGTTTCACGATTCCATGTTTTCTGGGTAGTCTTAGTTTAATAGAAGCATTGGCAGATTTAGGTGCTAGTATAAATTTAATGCCGTATTCACTGTACGCTAAACTAGACCTTGGAGAATTGAAACCAACACGAATAAGCATACAACTAGCTGATCGATCAGTAAAATATCCTAGAGGGATAATGGAGAACATGCTAGTTAAAGTTGGTACTTTAGTATTTCTAGTAGATTTTGTTATTCTAGACATGGAAGAAGATTCTTGAGTTCCTCTCATATTAGGAAGACCATTCTTAAACACGGCTAAGGAAATAATAGACGTGTTTGGTAAGAAACTAACCCTAAGTATAGAGGACGAGAGTGTTACCTTTTCAGTTGATAGAGCCATGCAACAACTACAATCTGCAGATGATACATGTTATTATATTCAAACTATAGATTCACATGCAGAATTGTTAGAAGAATTTCTAGAATTACAAGGAACAGTAGAATGTTCTTTAGGAGAAGGAACTGAACCAATTGAAGAAGCTGAAATGTTAGCTACACTTATAGCTAATGGATATGAACCAACAAAAGAAGAAATTCAAATGCTAAAAGAAGAAGACAGATATCGATATAAATCATCGATAGAAGAACCACCGACATTAGAATTAAAGCCACTTCCAAACCATTTAGAATATGCTTATTTACATGGTGAATCTGAATTACCTGTAATAATATCGTCTTCTCTTACTGAAAATGAAAAATCTCAACTCATTACGGGTGTTTTCGGTACATATAAAGTTCATCGGGTTATTGTCACGATATTGAAAATACGGGTGTTGACGGTACATATAAAGTTCATCGGGGTTAGAATCAGATTTCTCTATTTTGATGCCTTTTCCCTTATTATTTTCTTTTGCCTCATTAAATTGGGTTGGGGTAATTTCTATAACATCATAGGAATCCTCATCAGGATCCAATTCATCGAAAAATTGGTAATTTTCCCAATATTTTGCTTCTTTAGCGGAAACACCATTGACCATTATTAACATTGGTCCATTGGTTGAGGATTTTCTTTTATTTGACCGGTTTTCTGTGGTTCCTACTATTCCCCCCTCCGGAAACTCTTCTTCTTCCAGTTCCTCTTCTTCGGGTTCCTCTTCTTTCGGTTCCTCTTCTTCCGGTTCCATTTCCTCTTCTTCTGGTTCTTCGGGAACTTGTGAATCTTGCCAATATATATTTGACTCTTCGTTATTATTAGGTGAGTCAATGGGATTTGTTCTAGAGGTAGACATCTATCACACAATATCAAACATGTTAAGAGATTAATATATCACATAATATTTACATGTTAATTATATATAGTTTCCAACAAAAATGTTAAGCAATCATCTTTAAAGAAAACACGGTCGAAGTCCAGACTCACTAATGCATCCTAACAAACTCGATAAGACACACTAATGCAAATTTTCTGGTTCTCTAAGACCAACGCTCGGATACCAACTGAAATGTCTCGTTCATATTGATTATAAACGTTCCATATTAATTGATTTAGTTGCGAGGTTTTGACCTCTATATGAGACGTTTTTCAAAGACTGCATTCATTTTTAAATAACCACAACCTTTATTTTATCAATAAAGGTTTTAAAAACATTACGTAGATTATCAAATAATGATAATCTAAAATATACTGTTTACACACGACCATTACATAATGGTTTACAATAGAAATATATTACATCAACATATGTTTCTTGAATGCAGTTTTTACACAATATCATATAAACATGGACTCCAAATCTTGTTCTTATTTTAGTATGCAACAGCGGAAGCTCTTAGTATTCACCTGAGAATAAACATGCTTTAAACGTCAACAAAAATGTTGGTGAGTTATAGGTTTAACCTATATATATCAAGTCGTAACAATAGACCACAAGATTTCATATTTCAATACACATCCCATACATAGAGATAAAAATCATTCATATGGTGAATACCTGGTAACCGACATTAACAAGATGCATATATAAGAATATCTCCATCATTCCGGGACACCCTTCGGATATGATATAAATTTCGAAGTACTAAAGCATCCGGTACTTTGGATGGGGTTTGTTAGGCCCAATAGATCTATCTTTAGGATTCGCGTCAATTAGGGTGTCTGTTCCCTAATTCTTAGATTACCAGACTTAATAAAAAGGGGCATATTCGATTTTGATAATTCAACCATAGAATGTAGTTTCACGTACTTGTGTCTATTTTGTAAATCATTTATAAAACCTGCATGTATTCTCATCCCAAAAATATTAGATTTTAAAAGTGGGACTATAACTCACTTTCACAGATATTTCCTTCCTCGGAAATAAGACTTGGCCACGGATCGATTCACGAACCTATACAAATATGTACATATATATCAAAGTATGATCAATATATAATTACAACTATTTTTATTATGTTTTAAAGATTTGAGTGTATTAAGTCAGCTGTCCTCGTTAGTAACCTACAACTAGTTGTCCACAGTTAGATGTACAGAAATAAATCAATATATATTATCTTGAATCAATCCACAACCCAGTGTATACACGTCTCAGGCTAAATCACAACTCAAAGTATATATATTTTTGGAATCAACCGCAACCCTGTATAGCTAACTCCAACATTACTGCATATAGAGTGTCTATGGTTGTTCCAAATAATATATATACATGGGTCGATATGATATGTCAAAACATTTGTATACGTGTCTAAGGTATCCCAAGATTACATAATATATTAGAATACATGTATAATACAATATAAGTTAGCTAGGATATGATTTGTATAGATTTGTTAAACATTTCCCGTAGCTAAAAAGATCAAAAATATCCAATCTTGTTTTACCCATAACTTCTTCATTTTAAATCCGTTTTGAGTGAATCAAATTGCTATGGTTTCATATTGAACTCTAATTTAAGAATCCAAACAGAAAAAGTATATATTTATAGTCGGAAATTTAAGTTACATGTCAATTACTAAAGAGGTAGTCATTTCCGTCGAAAGAACGACATCTTGATGACCATTTTGAAAAAACATACTTTCATTTTAAGTTTAACCAAGATTTTTGGATATAGTTTCATGTTCATATGAAAAAACATTTTCCCTGAAGAACAACTTTTAAATCAAAGTTTATCATAGTTTTTAATTATCCAAACCAAAACAGCCCTCGGTTTCACTACGACGGCGTATATCCGATTTTATGGTGTTCATCGTGTTTCCAGGTTTTAAATCATTAAGTTACATATCATATAGATATAGAACATGTGTTTAGTTAATTTTAAAAGTCAAGTTAGAAGGATTAACTTTTGTTTGCGAACAAGTTTAGAATTAACTAAACTATGTTCTAGTGATTACAAGTTTAAACCTTCGAATAAGATAGCTTTATATGTATGAATCGAATGATGTTATGAACATCGTTACTACCTAAGTTTTCTGGATAAAACTACTGGAAATGAAAAAAATGGATCTAGCTTCAAAGGATCCTTGGACGGCTTGAAAGTTCTTGAAACAGAATCATGACACGAAAACAGTTCAAGTAAGATTTTCACTCGAAATAAGATTGTTATAGTTGTAGAAATTGAATCAAAGTTTGAATATGAATATTACCTTGAATTAGAAAGATAACCTACTGTAAATAACAAAGGTTCCTTGATCTTATATGATTACTTGGAATGGATTAGAAAGCTTGGAAGTAGACTTGCAAACTTGGGAAGTATTCTTGATTTTTATGAAACTATACTTATGGAATTTATGAAGAACACTTAGAACTTGAAGATGGAACTTGAGAGAGATCAATTAGATGAAGAAAATTGAATAATAAAAGTGTTTGTAGGTGTTTTTGGTCGTTGGTGTATGGATTAGATATAAAGGATATGTAATTTTGTTTTCATGTAAATAAGTCATGAATGATTACTAATATTTTTGTAATTTTATGAGATATTTCATGCTAGTTTCCAAATTATGGTTCCCACATGTGTTAGGTGACTCACATAGGCTACTAAAAGCTGATCATTGGAGTGTATATACCAATAGTACATACATCTAAAAGCTGTGTATTGTACGAGTACGAATACGGGTGCATACGAGTAGAATTGTTGATGAAACTGAACGAGGTGTAATTATAAGATTTTTTGTTAAGTAGAAGTACTTTGATATGTGTCTTGAAGTCTTTAAAAAGTGTAATAATACATATCAAAACACAACATGTATATACATTCTAATGGAGTCGTTAAGTCTTCGTTAGTCGTTACATGTAAGTGTTGTTTTGAAACCTTTAAGTTAACGATCTCAATTAATGTTGTTAACCCAATGTTTATTATATCAAATGAGATGTTAAATTATTATATTATCATGATATTATGATGTATGAATATCTTTTAATATGATATATATATATTAAAATATCGTTACAACGATAATCGTTACATATAAGTCTCGTTTCGTAATTCTTGAGTTAGTAGTCTTGTTTTTACATATGTAGTTCATTGTTAACATAATTAATGATATATTTAAATATCATTTTATCATGTTAAATATAGTGTATCAATATCTTAATATGATACATATATATTTAGTAGACGTTATCATAACGATAATCGTTATATATATCATTTCGAGTTTCTTAACTTAGTAATCTCATTTCTTATGTGTATCACACATTGTTAATATACTTAGTGAGATACTTACTCATCATAATCTCATGTCAACCATATATATATATATATATATATATATATATATATATATATATACCACAATATGTAGTTTTTACAATTTTGTAACGTTCGTGAATCGCCGTCAACTTGGGTGATCAATTGTCTATATGAAACTTATTTCATTTAATCAAGTCTTAACAAGTTTGATTGCTTAACACATTGGAAACATTTAGTCATGTAAATATGAATCTCAATTAATATATATAAACATGGAAAAGTTCGGGTCACTCCAGTACCTACCCGTTAAATAAATTTCGTCCCGAAATTTTAAGCTGTTGAAGGTGTTGACGAATCTTCTGGAAATAGATGTGGGTATTTCTTCTTCATCTGATCTTCACTCTCCCAGGTGAACTCGGGTCCTCTACAAGCATTCCATCGAACCTTAACAATCGGTATCTTGTTTTGCTTAAGTCTCTTAACCTCACGATCCATTATTTCGACGGGTTCTTCAATGAATTGAAGTTTTTCATAGATTTGGATTTCGTCCAACGGAATAGTGAGATCTTCTTTAGCAAAACATTTCTTCAAATTCGAGACGTGAAAAGTGTTATGTACAGCCGCGAGTTGTTGAGGTAGCTCCAGTTGGTAAGCTACTGGTCTGACATGATCTATAATCTTGAATGGTCCAATGAACCTTGGATTTAGTTTCCCCCATTTACCAAATCGAACAATGCCTTTCCAAGGTGAAACCTTAAGCATGACCATTTCTCCAATTTCAAACTCTATATCTTTTCTTTTACTGTGGATGATTTTCTCGGTAGTTTCTTGTATTATCTCAGGACCCGTAATCTGTCTATCCCCTACTTCATTCCAACAAATCGGAGACCTGCACTTTCTACCATAAAGTGCCTCAAATGGCGCCATCTCAATACTAGAATGATAACTGTTGTTGTAGGAAAATTCTGCTAACGATAGGTGTCGATCCCAACTGTTTCCGAAATCAATAACACATGCTCGTAGCATGTCTTCAAGCGTTTGTATCGTCCTTTCGCTCTGCCCATCAGTTTGTGGATGATAGGCAGTACTCATGTCTAGACGAGTCCCCAATGCTTGTTGCAACGTCTGCCAGAACCTTGAAACAAATCTACCATCTCTATCAGAGATAATAGATACGGGTATTCCATGTCTGGAGACAACCTCCTTCAAATACAATCGCACCAACTTCTCCATTTTGTCATCTTCTCTCATTGGCAGGAAGTGTGCTGACTTGGTGAGACGATCAACTATTACCCAAATAGTATCATAACCACTTGCAGTCCTTGGCAATTTAGTAATGAAATCCATGGTAATGTTTTCCCATTTCCATTTCGGGATTTCAGGTTGTTGTAGTAAACCTGATGGTTTCTGATGTTCATCTTTGACCTTAGAACACGTCAAACATTCTCCTACATATTTAGCAATATCGGCTTTCATACCCGGCCACCAAAAGTGTTTCTTGAGATCTTTATACATCTTCCCCGCTCCGGGATGTATTGAATATATGGTTTTATGTGCTTCTTTAAGTACCATTTCTCTCACATCTCCAAACCTTGGTACCCAAATTCTATCAGCCCTATATCGGGTTCCGTCTTCCCGAATATTAAGATGTTTCTCTAATCCTTTGGGTATCTCATTCTTCAACTTTCCTTCTTTTACAACCCCCTGTTGCGCCTCCTTTATTTGAATAGTAAGGTTGGTACGAATAATTATATTCATAGCTTTTACCCGTATAGGTTCTCTGTCCTTTCTACTCAAAGCGTCGGCTACCACATTCGCCTTCCCCGGGTGGTATCGAATCTCAAAATCATAATCATTCAACAGTTCAATCCACCTGCGTTGTCTCATATTCAGTTGCTTCTGATTAAATATATGTTGGAGACTTTTGTGGTCGGTATATATAATACTTTTGACTCCATATAAATAATGCCTCCAAGTCTGTAATGCAAAAACAACAGCACCCAATTCCAAATCGTGAGTTGTATAATTTTGCTCGTGAATCTTCAATTGTCTAGACGCATAAGCAATCACCTTCGTTCGTTGCATTAATACACAACCGAGACCTTGCTTTGATGCGTCACAATAAATCATAAAATCATCATTCCCTTCGGGCAATGACAATATAGGTGCCGTAGTTAGCTTTTTCTTCAATAACTGAAACGCCTTCTCTTGTTCATCCTTCCATTCAAATTTCTTCCCTTTATGCGTTAATGCAGTCAAGAGTTTTGCTATTTTGGAGAAATCTTGGATGAATCTTCTGTAGTAACCAGCCAATCCTAAAAATTGACGTATATGCTTCAGAGTTTTTGGGGTTTCCCACTTTTCAACAATTTCGATCTTTGCCGGGTCCACCTGGATACCTTCTTTGTTCACTATGTGACCGAGGAATTGAACTTCTTTCAACCAAAATGCACACTTTGAAAACTTAGCGTACAGTTTTTCTTTCCTCAATACTTCTAGCACTTTTCTCAAATGTTCTTCGTGCTCTTGATCATTCTTTGAGTAAATAAGTATGTCATCGATGAAAACAATGACAAACTTGTCAAGATATGGCCCACACACTCGGTTCATAAGGTCCATGAACACAGCTGGTGCGTTAGTCAATCCAAACGGCATAACCATAAACTCGTAATGACCATAACGCGTCCTAAAAGCAGTTTTTGGAATATCATCCTCCTTTACTCGCATTTGATGATATCCAGAACGTAAATCTATTTTCGAATAAATCGACGAGCCTTGTAGTTGATCAAATAAGTCGTCAATTCTCGGCAGTGGATAACGGTTTTTGATGGTAAGTTTATTCAACTCTCTGTAGTCAATACACAACCTAAATATATCATCCTTCTTCTTGACAAACAAAATAGGAGCTCCCCATGGTGATGTGCTTGGTCGAATGAAACCACGTTCTAATAGTTCTTGCAGTTGGCTTTGCAGTTCTTTCATCTCACTGGGTGCGAGTCTGTAAGGAGCACGAGCTATTGGTGCAACTCCTGGTACAAGATCTATTTGAAATTCAACAGATCAATGTGGAGGTAGTCCCGGTAATTCTTTCGAAAATACATCGGAAAATTCTTTTGCGACGGGAACATCATTGATGCTCTTTTCTTCAGTTTGTACTTTCTCGACGTGTGCTAGAACAGCATAGCAACCTTTTCTTATTAGTTTTTGTGCCTTCAAATTACTAATAAGATGTAGCTTAGTGTTGCCCTTTTCTCCGTACACCATTAAGGGTTCTCCATCTTCTCGTACAATACGAATTGCATTTTTGTAACATACGATCTCTGCTTTCATCTCCTTCAGCCATTCCATGCCAACTATTACATCAAAACTCCCTAACTCTACTGGTATCAAATCAATCTTAAATATTTTGCTACTCAGTTTAATTTCTCGATTCCGGCATATATTATCTGCTGAAATTAATTTACCATTTGCTAATTCGAGTAAAAATTTACTATCCAATGGCGTCAATGGACAACTTAATTTAGCACAAAAATCTCTACTCATATAGCTTCTATCCACACCCGAATCAAATAAAACGTAAGCAGATTTATTGTCAATAAGAAACGTACCCGTAACAAGCTCCGGGTCTTCCTGTGCCTCTGCCACATTAATATTGAAAACTCTTCCGTGTCCTTGTCCATTCGTGTTCTCCTGATTCGGGCAATTTCTAATAATGTGGCCCGGTTTTCCACATTTATAACAAACTACATTGGCATAACTTGCTCCGACACTACTCATTCCGCCACCATTTGTTCCTTTCGTTCTGTTAACCCTGGTCCGTAGACCTCACACTTCGCCGCACTATGACCATTTCTTTTACACTTGTTGCAAAATTTGGTGCAGAACCCCGAGTGATACTTTTCACACCTTTGGCATAGCTGCTTCTGATTGTTGTTGTTGTTGTTGCGGTTGTTGTTGTTGTTGGGATGATTGTTGTAGTTGTTGTTGTTGTTGTTGTTGTGCCGTTTGTTGTAGTTGCGATTGATGTTGCGATTGTTGGGATAGTTGTTGTTGTTTTGGTGACTCTTATCACCATTTTCCTCCCACTTTCTTTTGACTAGCTTCACGTTGGCCTCTTCGACCGCCTGCTCTTTAATTCTTCCCTCAATCTGGTTCACTAGTTTGTGAGCCATTCTACATGCCTTTTGTATGGAGGCAGGCTCGTGTGAATTTATATCTTCTTGGATTCCCTCCGGTAACCCTTTCACAAACGCGTCGATCTTCTCTTCCTCATCTTCGAACGCTCTCGGACACAATAGGCACAATTCTGTGAATCGTCTTTCGTACGAATTAATATCAAATTCCTGTGTTCGTAACCCTCTAAGTTCTGACTTGAGCTTATTGACCTCAGTTCTGGGACGGTACTTCTCGTTCATCAAGTGCTTGAATGCTGACCACGGTAGCGCGTAAGCAGCATCTTGTCCCACTTGCTCTAGATAGGTATTCCACCATGTTAACGCAATACCTGTAAACGTATGCATAGCGTACTTCACTTTGTCTCCTTCAGCACACTTACTTATGGAAAACACTGATTCAACTTTCTCGGTCCACCGTTTCAATCCGATTGGTCCTTCGGTCCCATCAAATTCTGAAGGTTTGCAGGCAGTGAATTCCTTGTTGGAGCATTCTACACGATTTCTTACGCCATTAGCTGTATTGCTAGATTCAGAGTTATTGTTGGTATGTAGCGCGGCCTGTACTGCGGCTATGTTTGGAGCAAGAAAGGCACGAAATTCCTCTTCGCTCATATTCAAGGTGTGTCGAGTAGTCGGTGCCATTTCCTTCAAAATAGTCAAATGAAACAACTTAATCATACAGAATATTAAGAGTAGTCAATAGTATCTCGTAGCATAATATGAACTCATTTATAAAAGCTTTTTCTTCATATTAGCGTTTTATAAGTTTAAATTCGGGTACTACCTACCCGTTAAGTTCATACTTAGTAGCTAATATACAATTCAACTACTACAATTCCATATGAAAAACTGATTATAATAATATATCACGTACAAATATTCTTCAAACTTACAACTTTGTTATATTACATATAATATGAAATATAGTACACTATGATACAGGACAGTTTTGAAGATAAATCTAGTTAATACGCAAGTTGTTCAGCAAAGGGAATAAAGACACGTAATTCATAAGTCCAGAAACAAGTCATGCATTCTGGTTTTACTAAGACGACTTCCCATCCTTGGTCTTGTGGAAAATAACCGTTATGACCATTGGCTAGGCAGCATGTTGTAATGTCGTCAAAAGGACGAGGGTTTCGTAATGTCCAACAGCCCCGTAATAATCTAAAAAC
Source organism: Rutidosis leptorrhynchoides (assembly GCF_046630445.1). Classification (NCBI taxonomy): domain Eukaryota; kingdom Viridiplantae; phylum Streptophyta; class Magnoliopsida; order Asterales; family Asteraceae; genus Rutidosis; species Rutidosis leptorrhynchoides. Next base: position 177,671,807 of record NC_092333.1, read on the forward strand.
CTTGTTTCTCACCCCAACTACTGAATCCGTCACTTGTGAGAAAGTTTTATTTAAAAGCTGCAATCCGATGTTCTTTTTCTCACTTTGGTAAGAAGCGAACATCACTAACCCGTAAGCATAACATGCTTCTTTATGTTGCATGTTAGAAGCTCTTTCTAATTCACGAAATCCTATGTTGGGATATGTTGAGTAAAAATAGGTTCTTAACCCGTAGTGTAAAATTGCATTTGGGTTCCCCGCATTTAACGCTTTAAAGAAAACACGGCGTAACTTAAAGTCTCCCCAATGTGATATACCCCACCTATCAAAGGAAAGCCTTTTATAAACTAAGGCATTTCTGAAAAGACTTTCAAATGTTTGACAAGTTAATTTCGCCATAACTAAATGTGCTGATGAATTCTGACCGACTCTAGACAAGATTTCCTCAATCATATCCTCTGGTAGGTCTTCTAAAATATTTGGTTGTCTACCCTTAACGTCCTTTTTGTTTTTATACTGTAAAATAGACAAGGATTAGATTCGTAATAACAAACAATACAAGCAACTTTTACATAGAACATAAAAGTACAAGCACACTACAATACATTTATTACACAAGATGCTCACACCCCTCTAATCTGAATCACTGGTTTCTTCTTCTTCGGACTTGGTTCTTTTTCCTAATCTTCTAGGGATATATGATGTTCCTCTAATACGAGTCGTCTTTTTCCACATTGGTTTAGAAAAACCTGGTGGTTTAGAGGTTCCCGGGTTATTGTCATGATATTGAAAATACGGGTGTTGACGGTACATATAAAGTTCATCGGGGTCGGAATCAGATTTCTCTATTTTGATGCCTTTTCCCTTATTATTTTCTTTTTCCTCATTAAATTGGGTCGGGGTAATTTCTAAAACATCATTGGAATCCTCATCAGGATCTGATTCATCGGAAAATTGGTAATTTTCCCAATATTTTGCTTCCTTAGCGGAAACACCATTGACCATTATTAACTTTGGTCCATTGGTTGAGGATTTTCTTTTATTTGACCGGTTTTCTGTGGTTCCTACTATTCCCCCCTCCGTAACCTCTTCTTCTTCCGGTTCCTCTTCTTCTGGTTCCTCTTCTTTCGGTTCCTCTTCTTCCGGTTCCGTTTCCTCTTCTTCTGGTTCTTCGGGAACTTGTGAATCTTGCCAATATATATTCGACTCTTCGTTATTATTAGGTGAGTTAATGGGATTTGTGCTAGAGGTAGACATCTATCATACAATATCAAACATGTTAAGAGATTAATATATCACATAATATTTACATGTTAATAATATATAGTTTCCAACAAAAATGTTAAGCAATCATTTTTAAAGAAAACACGGTCGAAGTCCAGAATCACTAATGCATCCTAACAAACTCGATAAGACACACTAATGCAAATTTTCTGGTTCTCTAAGACCAACGCTCGGATACCAACTGAAATGACCCGTTCATATTGATTATAAACGTTCCATATTAATTGATTTCGTTGCGAGGTTTTGACCTCTATATGAGACGTTTTTCAAAGACTACATTCATTTTTAAAACAACCATAACCTTTATTTTATCAATAAAGGTTTTAAAAACATTACGTAGATTATCAAATATTGATAATCTAAAATATACTGTTTACACACGACCATTACATAATGGTTTACAATAGAAATATATTACATCGACATATGTTTCTTGAATGCAGTTTTTACACAATATCATACAAACATGGACTCCAAATCTTGTCCTTATTTTAGTATGCAACAGCGGAAGCTCTTAGTATTCACCTGAGAATAAACATGCTTTAAACGTCAACAAAAATGTTGGTGAGTTATAGGCTTAACCTATATATATCAAATCGTAACAATAGACCACAAGATTTCATATTTCAATACACATCCCATACATAGAGATAAAAATCATTCATATGGTGAACACCTAGTAACCGACATTAACAAGATGCATATATAAGAATATCTCCATCATTCCGGGACACCCTTCGGATATGATATAAATTTCGAAGTACTAAAGCATCCGGTACTTTGGATGGGGTTTGTTAGGCCCAATAAATCTATCTTTAGGATTCGCGTCAATTAGGGTGTCCGTTCCCTAATTCTTAGATTACCAGACTTAATAAAAAGGGGCATATTCGATTTGGATAATTCAACCATAGAATGTAGTTTCACGTACTTGTGTCTATTTTGTAAATCATTTATAAAACCTGCATGTATTCTCATCCCAAAAATATTAGATTTTAAAAGTGGGACTATAACTCACTTTCACAGATATTTCCTTCCTCGAAAATAAGACTTGGCCACGGATCGATTCACGAACCTATACAAATATGTACATATATATCAAAGTATGATCAAAATATAATTACAACCATTTTTATTATGTTTTAAAGATTTGAGTGTATTAAGTCAGTTGTCCTCGTTAGTAACCTACAACTAATTGTCCACAGTTAGATGTACAGAAATAAATCGATATATATTATCTTGAATCAATCCACGACCCAGTGTATACATGTCTCAGGCTAAATCACAACTCAAAGTATATATATTTTTGGAATCAACCCCAACCCTGTATAGCTAACTCCAACATTACTGCATATAGATTGTCTATGGTTGTTCCAAATAATATATATACATGGGTCGATATGATATGTCAAAACATTTGCATACGTGTCTATGGTATCCCAAGATTACATAATATATTAGAATACATGTATAATACAATATAAGTTAGCTAGGATATGATTTGTATAGATTTGTTAAACATTTCCCGTAGCTAAAAAGATCAAAAATATCCAATCTTGTTTTACCCTTAACTTCTTCATTTTAAATCCGTTTTGAGTGAATCAAATTGATATGGTTTTATATTGAACTCTAATTTAAGAATCCAAACAGAAAAGGTATAGGTTTATAGTCATAAATTTAAGTTACATGTCAATTACTAAAGAGGTAGTCATTTCCGTCGAAAGAACGACATCTTGATGACCATTTTGAAAAAACATACTTTCACTTTGAGTTTAACCAAGATTTTTAGATATAGTTTCATGTTCATATGAAAAATCATTTTCCCTAAAGAACAACTTTTAAATCAAAGTTTATCATAGTTTTTAATTATCCAAACCAAAACAGCCCCCGGTTTCACCACGACGGCGTATATCCGATTTTATGGTGTTCATCGTGTTTCCAGGTTTTAAATCATTAAGTTAGCATATCATATAGATATAGAACATGTGTTTAGTTGATTTTAAAAGTCAAGTTAGAAGGATTAACTTTTGTTTGCGAACAAGTTTAGAATTAACTAAACTATGTTCTAGTAATTACAAGTTTAAACCTTCGAATAAGATAGCTTTATATGTATGAATCGAATGATGTTATGAACATCATTACTACCTCAAGTTTTCTGGATAAAACTACTAGAAATGAGAAAAATGGATCTAGCTTCAAAGGATCCTTGGACGGCTTGAAAGTTCTTGAAGCAGAATCATGACACGAAAACAGTTCAAGTAAGATTTTCACTCGAAATAAGATTGTTATAGTTGTAGAAATTGAATCAAAGTTTGAATATGAATATTACCTTGAATTAGAAAGATAACCTACTATAAATAACAAAGGTTCCTTGATCTTATATGATTACTTGAAATGGATTAGAAAGCTTGGAAGTAGACTTGCAAACTTGGAAGTATTCTTGATTTTTATGAAACTATACTTATGGAATTTATGAAGAACACTTAGAACTTGAAGATGGAACTTGAGAGAGATCAATTAGATGAAGAAAATTGAATAATAAAAGTGTTTGTAGGTGTTTTTGGTCGTTGGTGTATGGATTAGATATAAAGGATATGTAATTTTGTTTTCATGTAAATAAGTCATGAATGATTACTAATATTTTTGTAATTTTATGAGATATTTCATGCTAGTTGCCAAATGATGGTTCCCACATGTGTTAGGTGACTCAAATAGGCTACTAAAAGTTGATCATTGGAGTGTATATACCAATAGTACATACATCTAAAAGCTGTGTATTGTACGAGTACGAATACGGGTGCATACGAGTAGAATTGTTGATGAAACTGAACGAGGATGTAATTGTAAGCATTTTTATTAAGTAGAAGTACTTTGATATGTGTCTTGAAGTCTTTAAAAAGTGTAAGAGTACATATCAAAACACAACATGTATATACATTCTAATGGAGTCGTTAAGTCTTCGTTAGTCGTTACATGTAAGTGTTGTTTTGAAACCTTTAAGTTAACGATCTCAATTAATGTTGTTAACCCAATGTTTATTATATCAAATGAGATGTTAAATTATTATATTATCATGATATTATGAAGTATGAATATCTCTTAATATGATATATACATTAAAATATCGTTACAACGATAATCGTTACATATAAGTCTCATTTCGTAATTCTTGAGTTAGTAGTCTTGTTTTTACATATGTAGTTCATTGTTAACACACTTAATGATATATTTAAATATCATTTTATCATGTTAAATATAGTGTATCAATATCATAATATGATACATATATATTTAGTACACGTTATCATAACGATAATCGTTATATATATCATTTCGAGTTTCTTAACTTAGTAATCTCATTTCTTATGTGTATCACACATTGTTAATATACTTAGTGAGATACTTACTCATCATAATATCATGTCAACCATATATATATGTCTATATATACCACAACATGTAGTTTTTACAATTTTGTAACGTTCGTGAATCGCCGGTCAACTTGGGTGATCAATTGTCTATATGAAACTTATTTCATTTAATCAAGTCTTAACAAGTTTGATTGCTTAACACGTTGGAAACATTTAGTCATGTAAATATCAATCTCAATTAATATATATAAACATGGAAAAGTTTGGGTCACTACAATGCAAGTTTAATTTATCCAATCTCTGATAGTCCATGGGTAAGCCCAGTTCAATGCGTACCTAAGAAGGGTGGCATGACTGTCAACACAAATGAGAAAAATGAGCTTATTCCTACTAGGACTGTAACAGGATAGCGTGTTTGTATTGATTATAGAAAATTAAATGACGCCACCAGAAAAGATCACTTTCCCTTACCTTTCATTGATCAAATGTTGGAAAGATTAGCCGGAAATAGTTACTATTATTTTCTTGATGGTTTTTCCGGATATTTTCAAATTCTAATAGCACCCGAAGACCAAGAGAAAACCACGTTCACGTGCCCTTATGGTACTTTTGCTTACAAACGCATGCCATTTGGACTTTGCAATGCCCCTACAACCTTTCAAAGGTGCATGATGGCGATTTTTCACGACATAATAGAAGAATGCATGGAAGTTTTCATGGATGACTTTTCAGTCTTCAGTGATACATTTGAATCATGTCTAGTTAATCTTGAACGAATGCTTATTAGATGCAAACAATCAAATCTAGTACTTAATTGAGAGAAATGCCATTTCATGGTTAAAGAAGGCATCGTTCTTGGTCATAAAATTTCAATGGAAGGAATTGAAGTAGATAGAGCTAAAGTAGATGTAATTGCTAAACTTCCACATCCCACCAATGTTAGAGGAGTTAGGAGTTTTCTAGGGCATGCCGGTTTTTACCGACGTTTCATAAAATATTTTTCTAAAATTGTCACTCCTATGAATAAACTCCTAGAAAAGGATGCTCCATTCATCTTTTCAGATGAATGCATCAAATCTTTTAATATTCTTAAAGAAAAACTCACTAATGCGCCTATCATGATAACTCCAAATTGGAATCTACCATTTGAACTAATGTGCGATGCAAGTGATTTTGCAATGGGAGCCATTTTAGGACAAAGGATTGAAAAACGATTTCAACCTATTTATTATGCTAGTAAGACGTTACAAGGAGCACAAACGAATTATACAACTACTGAAAAAGAACTCCTTGCTATTGCCTTTGCTTTTGAAAAATTTCGTTCATATCTCGTTCTAGTAAAAACGGTGGTCTATACCGATCATTCTGCTCTTAGATACCTATTTTCGAAACAAGATGCCAAACCAAGATTAATCTGTTGGATCTTACTCTTACAAGAGTTCGATATTGAAATCCGAGGTAAAAAGGGAGCAGAAAATCTCGCCGCTGATCATCTTTCTCGTTTTGCAAGGTTTGGAACACCGAAAGCTTTAATAAGTGATCGGGGTACTCATTTTTGTAATAATCAACTTGAGAAAGTTCTTAAAAGATATGGAGTAACTCATAAAATCTCCACCGCATATCATCCACAAACAAGTGGACAAGTTGAAAATACCAACCGAGCTTTGAAACGGATTCTAGAGAAAACCGTAGGATCAAATCCTAAGGAATGATCCATGAAATTGGAGGATGCACTCTGGGCTTTTAGAACAGCCTACAAAACTCCAATTGGAACCACACCTTTTAGACTCCTTTACGGAAAAGCATGTCATCATCCAGTAGAAATTGAACACAAAGCATTTTGGGCTTTGAAGACATGTAATCTTGATTTACATGAAGCCGGACGACTACGATTAAGTCAACTAAATGAATTAGAAGAATTGAGACATGAAGCATACGAAATTTCGTTAATCTATAAAGAAAGAACGAAGAAATGGTATGATAAAAGAATCGGAAGTTCAAAAGAATTTAAAGAAAGAGACAGAGTTCTTCTTTTCAATTCACGATTCAAGCTATTTTCTGGAAAATTGAAATCAAGATGGTCTGGACCATTTATAGTCAAAAGAGTTTTCCCATACGGAACAATAGAGTTAATAAATTCAAATGGGATTGAATTTGAAGTTAATGGTCACAGAATTAAACATTACATACATGGTCCGATGAAAGTTGACAATGAAGTCAATCATAATTTCACCACTCAAGAAAACCCTCAAAATGAAAACATAAATATGTTATCAACAACATATGAAAAATCAAAATTGGAAAATAGGGAGGATTCAAATTGGAGTGATGAAGAAGAATTCTTATACAAACCATCCATTCCAAGAAACGAAGAAAAATGTGAATAAGAAGTTCAAATAGAAGTGAAAGGACCAAGAAAAGCACACCCGAAAAAGGTTTACAAACCAACTCGACATACTAAAGCAGGAGACCCGGGTGAATTTATCATTTCTTGCTTGCTTAATGATGGTGCTATATATAATGGACTTACAGATTTAGGAACAAGTGCAAATATTATGCCTCTTTTCTTATACAAAAGATTAGGTATGGGTAAATTAAAACCAACCAAAATAGGTGTTCAATCATTTGACCTAACCATTAAACATCCGGTTGGAATAGCAAATAATTTACTTGTTAATGTGGGAAGTTTGACCTTTGTTGCAAACTTCATAGTTATTAATATGGAGGAAAACCTTGATATTCCTCTAATTTTAGGTCGCCCATTTTTAGCAACCACCGAGGCATTCATTGATGTAAGAGAAGGTAGAATGACACTTAGGGATGGTGATAAATCGATCACCTTTGTGAACCGAAAGTTTAGATCTCCACCAACCAAAATTGTTAAACCAATAAAAACGCATAAGTGTGGGGAAGATGAAGAAACACTTAATGATGATCCGATCACAAAGAACCCCATTGATGATACGAAATTAGATGAACCCGTTTTTAACAGTTCAGCGAAGAAACTTTATAAACGTATTCACGATGCTAGGATTAAGGGAAACTTTAAGTTATGTAACCGATTAGTATCCAATTTATCGCCAAAATAAAAGGCAATGTTAGTTGAATTTGTGAAAGTTACGGAGGAAATCAACAAATGGATTGAAGCAAAAGTCAGAGATATACAAGTTGTTGATGATCCAATTAAAAATAACGTTAATCACAATTTCAACACCACATCTAACTAAGTGTGGGGAGGTTCGAATCTTTTTAGGGTAATATGTATTTCTGTTAGAGTTAGATATTCTGTTTTCGTGTAGTTCTCGAGAATGGAATCCGAATGGTCTTTCCCTAGCAGACCCTAATGAACTAGTCTTCTCCCCCCATTCTGAATTTTTATTTTTTTAGGTTTTACGAGATAAAGAATTCCTGTGAACTAAACCATGGTCTAATGCTACACGCTTTGATCACTAAACGTAATAATGACACACTCCCAAGTGACCTGGTATCAGTAATAAGAGCCAAATTGAACGGAGTAAGAAAAGAACTCAGAAACGATCATAATAAATTACTTTTTGGTAAAGGAAAATCAAAATCCGCAGCGAAAAGAAGAGCACGACACCTTGAAAGATGTCACAAATGCGGAAAATGGTCACACGAAGGAAAATGCTCGACGAATCAGACATATTCCAATACCGAGTTCGTTACTTTATGCAGAGAAGGACAGTTCATATGTTTCGAAGAAAAATCGTTGAATGCTCGAGGTTATGCCTATGTAGCTATGGAAAACCAATTAGTCCGACTATCTTATGAGTGGGCTAAAGCAGGTCTCTGAGAATTCTTTCTCACAGGTAAGTATGTACAGTTTTTATTTTTATTTTTATTGCTTTTAACCTTTTGATAATAAACGCTGAATCGTTCACTATAAAGTATTAAATTGGTATTCAATAAAATTAGGTATGTGTAATTGAAATTATTGATATCATACAAAAATTTATTACATCACTGCGAAATTTACCGTTTATTCTTAAGGTATAAATATCTTTAATCAATCAACCTAAAATATTTCAGAAATTCGTCAGGAGTAAAACTAGGTCGTTGAACCAAAATTACTTTACCGAAAAGAGGGGCGTATATTTTTGATAATATTTGATTGATTAAAGTGGGATAAAAGACCAAAAAGATTTTAATTTTATTTTTACTTTATTTTTAAAATTAATATTGTAATCTTTTTAAATTAATATATTTAAGTTTGTAAATATTTAAAAAATAAATATTTTAATATAAGTTTGTATGTATAAAAACAAAAATATAATATAAAATTAGTGTGAATTTTTAATTCTAATAAAAATTTTAATTTTATGCATTTTAAATTTAAGTTTGGTGTGAATTTAAAAACAAAAATTTACTTTATTTCATTAAGTTAAAATTTGATATTTAAAATTCGTCGTGAGTTGAAAACTAGGTCGTTGAACCGAAATTGCTCTACCCAAGGGAGGGACGAGAACTTTTATTATCATTATTTTTAATCTTATTAAATTAAAGTATGCCAAAAACATTAAAAACCCCAAAAAATCTTTGCTTTTAAAACCGCACTTAAAAATGACAAATTTTAAAATTTTGTCGAGGGACGGACTAGGACAACGATCCGAAATAACCTCATCCTAAAAAGGAAAGCAAAATTTTAAAATTTAATTTAATTATTTTGTGTTAAAAGTAAAAGGTTTTATAAAAAAAAATAAATAAAAATAGACCCCCATGCGATCGCATGGGAATTGCACAGCAAAGACATGCGATCGCATGGCCAAGAAAATCTGGACAGATTCATAAGCTCATCGAGCTGCTGCTACTGCCTTCCACAAACACACACATATACGAAAACACACACACATATCACCCTAAAATCTTCATTTTTTAACCAAAATCAACCAAATTTCTCGCTACAATCCGCTCTAAACATGAATTTGATAAGAAGTTTATCAAGAAGGGTAACAATTTCACCCCTAAACCTCTTTAAATTTGATTTTTAGTGTTTCTGAGCTATATTTTACCTAATTTGATTTTGTTAATTTCTAGTGTAATTAGAGTTAAATTGTTAGTATTTTATGCATGTATAACCTAGATTGATACTATTTTAACATGATTTGAAGCCAAAAACTTCAAAAAATTTAGGAATCTAGGGTTTGTGTTCTTGAGCAATTTGGGGCTTTTTGATATAAACAGGTTATGGCCAATTTTTTCACGAATTATTGCTAAATTAAGTAGTGTAACATATTTAGGTAGCTAAATGATCCAAACTTTGATCCTAAACATGATTTTTGAGAATTAAAGTGGACTTTTTAGGTATAAAATTCATGAACATGATTAAATTGATGTAAATGCCATTTGAAACTTGTTTAATTGCTAGTAATGGTTATTTTAACATGTTATTTGAGGTGAATGCTTATGAACTTTGTAAACATTTTCATAAATGCTTATTTGAAAAAAAATGTAGAATTGTAAAAATTGTGAAAATGTGTATAAGTTTAATTTTGATTAAACATGTTATTGTAATTGTTTCAAGTTGTTATTTTGCTAACACTAATGCATATTTGGATGCACAAATTTTGTGTTTAATGTGTTTTGCAGAGATTTACTAATACTGATGGTGCATCATCATCATCTAGACAACCTGCTCCAGAGCATGAACCAGAAATGCAATATGAACCTGAACAAGAACCACAACAGGAACAACAACAGCAACCTGATAAACACGTACCTTATTATGATCCGCTACAATTTGTTGATGCCTTTATAGTATTTCTGATGCATCCGCCAGTAGAATACCCAACGATTCCTGAACACACGTTGTATCCTAATCTGAGATTCGATAGAAGCTGGAGAGATTACCCGACATATCAAAGTAACAAATTCAAACTGATACCGAAAAATGTAGAAGTGCCGAGGGTAATCGATTGGGAGCCTTTAGAAAGGGTCCAACTAGTTAACTCAGTTAGGGAGCATCTGATCCAAAGGTATGGCAGTTCTTCTTTTCCCGATTGGGAACGTTTATTCACCATTCGTAGGCTTATGAGTACTATTTCACTTAATGCGGATGTAGATAGGTTAGATGATAGAAGTTTTCTTAGATTTATACTTGGCCGTAGGATGTACAGGATGTCCATGCTGGACATGGCCAGGGCTTTGCAGATATATACTCCTGGTGAATTACTACTACCCGATTGTATAAATTTGATTTATCGTGGTGAAAGGGTAGATAGGAATTTTGACGCGAACGCCGTCTGAAGGCGTATGTCAGATTATAATGTTTTTACGCTGGGAGGAAAACACTCCTACTTACATATTAACAAAGCCGAGCTTCGTATAATTCATAGATTTTTGGCTAACTCGATTACACAGAGAGGTTACAATAAGGAGAAAATGACCTTACATGATTTATTTTACCTAAAGTGTATTCGAGACCTAAGAGGCTTTGTTAATATCCCTTACTGTGTTGGTTTTTATTTGTCTAAGATGGTGGAAGGAATACAGGAAGGGGGAATAATAGGAGGAGGTATTTTTGTTACTCTCATTGGAGAGTATTTGGTTGTAGATAGGGATCAAGGTGGTCCACTTATGGTATGTAGGGAACAGGTTGAGCCTTTAGGATTGAGGGTCTATCAGGGTGCTAAGGTATTGAAAAGTAGACGTAATCAGGCAATACCATATGTTGGTAGTCATCCTCAGGTAGAGAAAGGTTCAGATGAGGAAATGGAGGAAGCGGATGACATTAGGGATGTCATTAGAGAGGCTATGACTGACGTCTACCAGCGTGTAGATGAGGTAGAAATGACAAACGAGGAGAGATTTGGTCGGATGGAGTAGTGGCAAGCCCGGAATGATTACGAGCATTCCAGGCAACGACAGCATGATAGATGGGACTATCATCAGTGTCAGATCATGAGCCGGCTGTCACCTCAGGACACTACGTACCAACCCGACCCGCTTACTATCCTCCACACCAGCCCGAGATGAGACCACCATATACTCTCTACGACCCTAACCAGGCCTACCAGTACATCTATCACCAACCATGGAACCCGACCGACGACATGAACTGGAACCCCTATCCAGATTGATATAGTTCCCGTTGGTGATTTCTATGATTTTTATATTTTTATTATTTTTTTATTTATGTTTAAACATACAAATATTGATACTTTTATTGTAATGTTTAATATTTTTATTATGTTGTACTAATATTTCATATTTGATTTGAAAGTGGGATTTTAAGTCCCATTTCAAATTACCATGAATGTTTATATTTGTATGTATGTATATTGTCAATTGTACACAACAGGGTAAAACAGCGCATTTTCAAAGACTGGCATTAAGTTCAGCAAAAGCTACTAATTTTGACGACAAAACGAAAAAACAAATGTGATGTAACAACAAGACGGAATGAATAAATGATGTACACCATTTATCATTTAACAAACAAACGCCAATATGTTTGAAAACTTTGGTAAAATTTAATCATTTTTCTACGCTAATCACCCTCAATAATTTAAATTATTACTGATTTCTTGCAAATGAGGGCATTGCAAGATCTTAAGTGTGGGAAGGGGTTAAATTCTTTCGGATTTTTAAAAAATTTTTAATTTAAACAATTGGTTACCATTAAAAATACTAGTAACGCAGTAGTTGTATTAGAATCTAGTGCTCTCTGATAATAAAGAACAGCCCTAGTCTTATATACTTACTACCCAATTCTAGTAAAATTTTTCAAAATTTTCAAATAAATGAATTCAAAATCATGCTTATACATATTTATGAACGATAAAACTAGGTGTTAACACCGAAATTATTGTTACCTCGGAAAGGACATAAATTGAGAAACAACCCAAAATGTTAGAATTCATTTAAAATAAAATAGAGGACAATAAAAAGGCAAAGAAAGGAAAATAAAAGCCAAGTGTGGACAAAATTGAAGATACTTTTGTTTTGGACAAAATTAACTGTTTTACCCGGAAAACTGTAATATATTTGAAAGAAAGATGGATCTACACGATGAATCAATTCCATCATTAAAAGGAAGTAAAGTCTTCCGAAAAAGACACGCGCTTCTTGATTTAGGTCAGGAAGTTGTCGCCCAGAGCAGTTGTAGAGTCTACGAAAAACCTTGAAAAGTTTTCTCGAAAATCAGCTGGAAATCCACGGACCTCAGCATCAAACAGGGTCGCCAAGTGGTCAGACTTATCCTAACCATGAGAGGATCTATCTCGTAAAATGGGGAGGGCGCCGTGCAAATTAGCTTGATAAGACTAATGAATCAGACCCCCAGAAAAGGATAATCTCCTTAAAAGATTAAAAATCAGCTTTTAAGCCTGATATTACTCAATCCTAGAGATTGACTTTTAAAGATTGAGAATTACAAACTCATGGAATTCGATGATATCTAAACTCGAGCTTGAACGAGAAAATATTTTGATCAAAATTACAAACCGATTTGTTTTCTGAAAAACCCATTTTTAATGCGTTCATTACCATTGAACGTAAAATCCTAGGAATTCACCTGGAATTCATTAGGTCACCTGAACCAAATCGGGTGTCAACCGTAAGAACGGTGGTTGCATCCGACACGATATAGACCATAATTAAAAGCATGTCAGGGAACATTGCCTTAACAGTTGCTTGTTCAACGCTTTCCTTTACAACCGGACGGTAGTTTACCGAAAGGTAATATACGGTGCAAGTAAACTGGACGTGTTGCTTTCCCAATACAAGGTTAGCAAGTGGGTGACACAAAACCGCGAGTTTTGAGCTAAAATTTTCAAATCTAAAACCCACCAAACCCACATAAACAATTTCGCAAACGCCGGTGAAGGGTTATTCTGGAAAACTTATCTAGGGTAAAAGCTAGATTTAATTTTCAAAAAGATCAAATGTTTTCATAAAGATCCAATTTCCTTAAGGATCTAAAAATTTCATAGTCATATGGAACTGTAAATCACAACGTTACTACCATTGTTCATACCGTCGTATAGAATTCACTGATGTACAAAGTGTGAAGAATAAAGAAGTGATTCTAGTATGTTTTTATTTCAAGACTATATTGCTTGAGGACAAGCAACGCTCAAGTGTGGGAATATTTGATGATGCTAAAAACGAACATATATTTTATAGCATTGTCCCTCAAGAAAGACAAGCTTTTAGTTGCAATTGTTCTATTTACAAGTGATATTCGTTTAAATAATAAAAGGTGAAGACAAAAGACAGATTCGACGAATTGAAGACGCAAACGACCAAAAAGCTAAAAAGTACAAAGTACAATAAAAGTGATTCAAATTATTGATGAGAAACGTCACGAAATTACAAGAGTACAAGACGCAAAACGCAAAATACAATATATTAAATTGTACGCAAGGACATTCGAAAATCCGGAACCGGGACCAGAGTCAACTCTCAACGCTCGACGCAACGGACTAAAAATTACAAGTCAACTATGCACATGAATATAATATAATATATAATATATAATTAATTCTTAAAATTATATATATATATATATATATATATATATATATATATATATATTATATAAAACCGTCGGCAAGAAGAAAACAACCAAAGTTGAGCTGTCCCAGCTGGCCATTCGATCGCATGGCTTTGAAGAAGGAATTCCATGCGGTCGCATGACCCAAAAAGTCAGGCCACACCCGTATAAATTCGCAGTTTGGTGATCGATTAAATATCCATCTATCTCTCTATCTCACTTGTATAATATATATATATATATATATATATATATATATATATATATATATATATATATATATATATTATAATTTTAATTTTAATTTTAAATTCTAATAATAAGGGTATGTTAGCGAATGTTGTAAGGATGTACGTCGAAATTCTGTCCGTGTAACGCTACGCTATTTTTAATCATTGTAAGTTATGTTCAACCTTTTTAAATTAATGTCTCGTAGCTAAGTTATTATTATGCTTATTTAATGCCGAAGTAATCGTGATGTTGGACTAAATATTAAAATTGGGTAATTGGACTTTGTACCATAATTGGAGTTTGGATAAAAGAACGACACTTGTGAAAATTAGACTATGGGTTATTAATGGGCTTTATATTAACTAAATGATACCTCGTTAATTTAATATATAGACTTATAATTTGACGTATTTATATATAACCACATACGCTTGACTGGGTACGGTGGGAGGGATATCTATAAATACCAATAATTGTTCATTTAACCGGACACGGAACTGGATTAATAGTTAATAGACTTGTTGAAACAGGGGTGGATTACATTCAAGGGCAATTGGTGTAATTGTTAACAAAGTAGTAAAACCTTGGTTTACACGCAGTCGATAACCTGGTGTATTCATTAAACAAAGTATTAAGACCTTATTACAATTCGAATCCCCAATTAGTTGGAATATTTGACTTCGAGAATAAGAATAATTTGACGAAGACTTCCGCATTTTATGATTATGACTGATGGAATATTATGGACAAATCCATATGGACATATTGAATAATCCAGGACAAAGAACAATTAACTCATGGTAATAAACTAAAATCAACACGTCGAACATCATGATTACGGAAGTTTAATTAAGCATAATTTCTTTATTTCATATTTAATTGCACTTTTAATTATCGCACTTTTATTTACTGTCATTTTATTTAATTGCACTTTTAATTATCGTACTTTTTAATTATCGCAATTTCATTATCGTTATTTAATTTACGCTTTAATTTAAGTTATATTTATTTTTAATATTTTACATTAGGTTTTAACTGTGAAGACCCGTCCTAATCCATCCGGATGAAGTCCATATCGATTATAAACGATTCACAACAATTGATTACATCGCGAGGTACTTGACCTCTATATGATACAATTTACAAACATTGCATTCGTTTTGAAAAGACAATCTTTCATTACATCTAAAGTTGACCGACATGCATACCATTTCATAATATATCCTATAATTGACTTAATAATAATCTTGATGAACTCAATGACTCGAATGCAACGTCTTTTGAAATATGTCATGAATGACTTCAAGTAATATCTCTAAAATGAGCAAATGCACAGCGAAAGATTTCTTTCGTACCTGAGAATAAACATGCTTTCAAGTGTCAACCAAAAGGTTGGTGAGTTCATTAGTTTATCATAAATAATAATTTCATAATTTTAATAGACCACAAGATTTCATATTTCCATTTCTCATAAACATACGTCCCATACATAGAGACAAAAATATCATTCATATGGATTGAACACCTGGTAACCGACATTCACAATATGCATATAAGAATATCCCCATCATTCCGGGATCCTCCTTCGGACATGATATAAATTTTGAAGTACTAAAGCATCCGGTACTTTGGATGGGGCTTGTTGGGCCCGATAGATCTATCTTTAGAGTTCGCATCAATTAGGGTGTCTGTTCCCTAATTCTTAGATTACCAGACTTAATAAAAAGGGGCATATTCGATTTCGATCATTCAACCATATAATGTAGTTTCACGTACTTGTGTCTATTTCGTAAAACAGTTATAAAAGCAGCGCATGTATTCTCAGTCCCAAAAATATATATTGCAAAAGCATTTAAAAAGGGAGCAAATGAAACTCACGCATATAATTATTGTAAAACAGTTAATAAAGCATTTGCATGTATTCTCAGCCCAAAAACATAAAGAGTAAAAAGGGCAAATGAAACTCACACATATAAATATTGTAAAACAGTTAATAAAGCATTTGCATGTATTCTCAGCCCAAAAATGTAATGATGTAAAAAGGGAATCAAATGAAACTCACGCATATAATTATTGTAAAACAGTTAATAAAGCATTTGCATGTATTCTCAGTCCCAAAAATTTAAAGAGTAAAAGATTTTTCAAATGAACTCACGATACTGTATTTTGTAGTAAAAATACATATGACGGAACTAAAGAATGCAGGATTGGCCTAGGATTCACGAACCTATATCATTTGTATATTTATTAATATACATAATCGTAATCGAACAAATTTATTTATATAAATTTATTATTTATTTCATTTTTATATTAATAACCTATATATATTTCACATAAAAATATTACTATAGTTATATTATATGTATTAGGTATATTTTATTTAACATCATTCGTTTTAAAAATATTGCATATAATGATAATAATAATAATAATAATAATAATGAATGTAATGGTAATAACAAAATAATAAAAATGCTACCTTAATGAAACAAGCTTTTTAAAACTATAAACGCCTCTGCCGGGGCTCGAACCCGCGACCTCTCACTCACCCACAACTTCTACCATCCATCTGTCGTTGTTTTTAGTTTTAGTTCGACCCTAATTTACGTTAACCCATCGTCACATAATATCAACATCGCGTATATCTCAACCATAGGTATCATCATTCTTAATCAGTATCATCACAATCCTATTAATTTCAATTGTTGTAGGTTCGTACAGCAATTTGTAACCAGTCCATCACAAGCCCAAATTAACACCACTTTGGCCCAAGTTGTTAACTTATGCAAGCCTAGCAATTTACTAAGCACAATTAAAGAAATAAAAAAAAAACGAGCCGCTATACCTTCAATTAAAATTCAATCCTCCTTTTAGTATAAAGCCACATCATACAGCTGGTTCCCAATTACATATATCTTATTCAAATTTACCTAGGATCCCTATCTTTATTGTTCCTCTTTTTTTATAATAAAAAAAATAATGGAATGAGCAACCACTATGTCGGCCACCTGTTGTAGTTTTTGAAATTTTATCACATATAAATACATGTAATAGTAATAGGGAGTTGTAGGATATTATAGAGGAAACAAAAAATATAGCAGCGGCAAATAGCAGCACGGAATATTAGCAGCAGAAACGAAGCAACAATGAGTAAAAAAAATATGGTACTTGGGTGGTTCGATTTTTGGAAGTGGTAATTGATATGGTGGTGATAGTTATGTTGTCATTGCTGCCGAGACAATTAGGAAGAATGATCGATGATGGTGGTTCCCGGTGGTTCTAGGGTGGTGTTAAAAGGTGGTGGTTGTTTGCTAGTGATCGTGGGAGGTGAAACCATGGTGGTTGTTCTCTGATTAAAATAGAAAAATGGGTGACGAGTTGGTGATGGTTGTATGGTGTTGGGTTTCTTATCAAGCTTGTTTCGGTTATAAACAGCAAGAGAGAGGAAAAACGAGAGATAGAAAGATGAGGTGGTGAATGTGTAATAGTGATGGTGTGGTTGCAGGTGGTCTCGGTGACTAACAAAGGTGGTATTCGAATATCTTAGCAACGAGAACTAACCATGGTGACGGTTTGGATTTTTTTTTTTTAACCGAACTTGAAGACGGAATTAGGAGCATAGTAACGGTTCACAATGGTTTTGGTTGGGTTGTAAAATAGAAAACGAGCAGTTGTAAGAGAGGATTTATCAATGAACTAAAGAAAGTGGTGATGTAGCTCGACATGAAACAGAAACATGGTGCGTGATTATTATGATGAAGGTGGTTATCGGGTACATGAATATATAGAGAAAGTATTGGTCATTGTAGTGAAAGTTGGTTTGTGCTGGGTTTTCCATTCTGTCTGTAACCCTTATCATATACATAATAGATATAGGGAATATAGATATAGTTAATATAAAATATAATATAATAATAAATATATAGTAATAATAATACTCGTAGTGGATGAAAAGGAATCAAACACGGAAACACAGTAGCTAAATAGTTAGCTAGAAAAAGAGAAAGGAAACAAATATTAATCACTAATAATAATAATAATACTCAGTTAGTGGGAGGATAAAGATAAAAAGAAAATAGGGGTGAGGTCATTGCTAACAAGATTGTACAATTAAATGTTATGGATTGTGGACTAAATCAGATAAGGAACAAAAATGTAATCAGATTTGAAAGTAACAAGCAACTGATTTTGGCTTTATATATCTGTTTCCTATATCAGTAAATATAACTAAATAAATAGATTAATAATAATAATTAATAATAATAGTAATAATAATTATTATATAATTAATAATAATAATAATCTTAACAACTTATGTTAATAATAATCCACAATGATATTATTCATGATATCTATAATGATTTGTATTTTCCTTATGATATTATTAATAATGATTTTAATAATAATGGTAATTATATTATAATTATAATAGTAATAATATTAATAATAGTACTATTTATTTATAGAAATCATATATTTATAATAATATCATATATATATTACAACATACATATGAAAATAATTATACATATTATTATGTATTTATCTATGGATTCATTTTAAATTACACTTAATAGTTTTGTATCTTATTTTACATATTTAATCCTGGTGTTTAAATTATATTAAAGAAATTCATATTATTACAAATACTTACATTTATATATATATATGTATATATATATATATACATACATATTTATTTACAACAATTGTTCGTGAATCGTCGAGAATAGTTAAGGTCAAATGCATTCATGTAAACTGTTCCAAAGTTTTCGAGACTCAACATTACAGACTTTGCTTATCGTATCAAAAAAATATAAAGATTAAGTTTAAATTTAGTCGGAAATTCCCGGGTCGTCACAGTACCTACCCGTTAAAGAAATTTCGTCCCGAAATTTGAGTGAGGTGGTCATGGCTAACAATATAAATGTTTTCATGACAAATATAAGTTAATAAATAGAGTTTTATCATTATTGAGTAAAACGATTTGATCACTCGAAGCGTATGAGTGAATCTATCACAAAAGAGTGAAATGAAGAAATAGAGATTCGTCTTAAGTTTTGACGTAGTCACGTTTGAATTTAGAAAATAAGGCACGTCTTAACTTTTAACGTTGCCTTGGTTGAATTCCGGAATTCAAGGGATTTAAAGAAAATCTTCGAAATCTAAAAGATTTGATCCTTCGGCGAATAAGGAATTTAGATCTCTATAATTAAATGCGATCATCTGTCTCGATTGCTATGTCGGATGTTTCCATTATAAATTAACTTCTTCCGTTTTATTATTCTCACCACTTCTATATCTTCTTTCTCGGTTCATATATCAAAAGCTTATAATAACGCTTAATCCGATTTTAATCCTTGTTCTCATTTTGACTATCGCAATAATCGTCCTTCTTTTCCAACTCCCACCGAAAGAATCTGTTTACTTCTACTAATCTCTAGTGATTATTGTATTTATAATCCTCCCGTGTCTTTATATTACTATACGCACAGATATCCATGGTTTGTAATTTCGGTGTTGTTATTGGCTTTGTATTTTCCCTTATATATCAGAGTTTTATGCTCTTGTCTTCTTTTCCTGACTTTAAGTCAAGCGAATAATGGTCCAGAATTCGTAAATATAGAGTTTCGAATGATTATAATGTTCTTAAAAGGAAGGAATGTATTAGCACGATTTGATTTATCAAATTACCAGAATCCCTGAGGATGGAACTATCAAGAATATATTTTCTTGATATGTTTAGAGGTTAAGTAGAATGAAAGAGTTATGTAACATGGCACATGATGATGGTATGATCTACTGTGAATCATCATGTTCCAATAGAAACTCAGCATGACTTACTATAATATAATCACGTTGATCAAGTGTCATTATATTATACTAACTCATGCATGAGTTCCCAACATTACTTCAATAACATTCATATTTTAAGCTCAAAAGTTTACAGAATATAGAAACTAACAGTTTTTATATGATGTAACACTGATAGCACGAAGAGATTAATGATTTCATATAAGAATAGTTATGAAAATATCTTCAGAAATATGGAGGATATTTATAATGAAAGATACGATGATATCTTGGAATTTCTAATATAGAAGGATGGTAAAGAAATTTTTTTTTTTTTCGTAAGAGTTTGGAGTCAGAAGCAAGGTATTCGCTAAAGATTTCATCAGAAACAAAATCATCAGGATTCTTAATGTACAAGTTTAGTCCTTGTGATTTGTTCAGAGACTCCTTTGTAGTTTGCTCAATCAGTTTTTCAGTTTCAAACTTTTTCTGAGCTTTGCCAACATACAATTCTTTATCATCAACTTTTGGCTGTTGAGGTCGTTTACAGTTTTTGTTGCTTCATTCAACTTTTCAAAATTTAGAGCATTAATTCGCAGACTGGGTGCTTTTCAGAATTTCAGAATGGAAGATCATAGTTCTAAGAGATAAATGTTATATGGATACATATAACTGTTGATGTGGAAATGTTGCGAGGCTCACAATGCAGATTTGCTGATTCCCGGTAATTGGTATGGCAATTCTTGTTACAAGATGCGAATGAGTACATGATGAGACTTCAATAGATAAATATAGTGATTTGTCAGAGAGATTTAGAAACCAAGGAGTGACGAGGTTGCTGGTACATCTGCTGGTAATATGGTGGAATATAAAAGGTTCCCCAGTAACAATAAAAGAGCACGCATATATATATCAAGGTTATAATAAGGTTGTTTCGAACGAAAAGTTGAAGTTGACTTGCTGGAGCTGTGACAAAATTGGCTAATTTTGAAAAAGGGATTGAAAAGTTATTTTCGGTAATAATAACGCCAAATGAGTTAGCATAGATACGTGCCAAATGTTTGCTCAGGTTTCGAGAGTTTTTCAGGTGCATAACTATAGGCATTAATCTTTTCTTCCGTAGATGAAGTGCGGTTGGTTCATCCTCTCGATTGAGGTGTTTTCAAGGATCATGAAAGGTTTGAACGCAGATTGTAATCGTCGAGATACAAATGAGGTTTAAGATGAAATCAAGTGGCAAACTTGAAGAATTGTTTAGTTTCATATATTATAGTCAATATTTTAATTCATTTTAATTGTCCAATGTTATTAGTCCACAGTCGATAGTCCACAGTTGATAGTCCAATAATTCATATTCATATATAATTTAATATATAATATTCTAATTAATTAATACGTATCGTGACCCGTATACGTCTCAGACTCGATCACAACTCAAACTATATTTATTATTGTAGAATCAACCTCAACCCTGTATAGAGAACTCAATCATTACTGCATATAAAGTGTCTATGGTGATTCCAAATAATATATATAGATGCGTCGATATGATATGTCAACCTTGTATACGTGTCCCGATATTTAAAGTGCGTAAAATAAATAACAGAAAATTAAATAACGATAAATAAAGTGCGTAAAGTAAATAACAGAAATTTAATGACGACAAATAAAATTGCGAGAATGTAAATTGCGATAAAATAAATTGCGATGAATAAAATGAAATCAGTTAGCTAGGATTTTGTTAGCGTGGATTCTTAACAAAATTTCTCATAGTTAATTTGTTTGTTTCTAACAAATTTTATTTTGTCCAATGTTTTCTTCATTATGCCACTTGTCGGATTCTGATAGGTCAAAATCCAAATATGAAATTGAATGAAAATAGTTATTCTGCGGTGAACGGATACGTATATCTGTAGATGTAAGTAGGATAGTAAATGACCGTTAAATCAGCTTCGTGGAATGTACAGTATAACTTATTAAAGTGAAATCTAAATATTCCTCGGGTATTACCTACCCGTTAAAATATTTTCACCATTAACAGTTTGTACGAAAGAATTTTTAATTACAATCTTTATGAAAATATACTTGTATATATATTTTCTTCAGATGCAATCATGGACTTAATAAGTTAATATGATATTAAACTCATTTGGTTTACCGTTAGAACAAAAATATATAATCTCTAAAACATTAGAGATTACATAATCGTCATGTCGTACGAAGATAAATGATGTAAAATGATTCGCAGATTGATGATTATGCTCGAGGTACAAATTGTGATGTCGAGGTGTATGATGTGAACTTGATTTATTGGTGGTACTGGTATTGATGTTGGTGCTGGTGATGTTGCTGAAGCTGGTACGTTTTGCACCATTTTCTCCAAATTGATTACTAGAGTGCGTAGTTCATTTACTTCTTGTATTACTCCGGGATGATTGTCGGTCGGAACGAGTGGATGAATAAGGTTCAGAATTGTGGATAGAATATAATCTTGTCGAGTTACCCTGGAAATGAGACTGAAAATGGTGTCTCGAACAGGTTCGCCGGTAAACGCTTCAGGTTCATTGTCAAGAGGTGAATTCGATTGGTGGAAGGGATTGCCTTCTGCGTGTTTCCATTAATTAAGTCAACTAGGAACCCATCAGATGAATTGATAATGGCTGATTGGTTGATTCATGCCGATGACGCTATTTTCGGAGCTTAGGTGAACATCTATGTCGGAATAACTATCGGAATAGCTATCGGAATCTGAGGGACTCGAACTGGTTGCAGGATTCATCTCGTACGATCAAATGAATGATTTTCGATAAGAAATAGATTATAGGATGTAGATTAGTACCCTGCAATACATAATTTACATATGCATATATAATACTAAAATCTCATAAGTTACTCAGGAATCTACGGAAGCTGTCATGGCAAAGATAACAATAACAGATACGCTAAGATATGAATTAGCAGATACGCTAAGATATGAATTTTGCCTATACACTTTTCATGCAATCAATGCAATAAGATGTGTCTAGACTAAGAATAATGAGCAGGTAATTTCCTAAGGATGATAAGCAGATGATTTGCGACAAAAATGATAAGCAAAACTTTTGACATGCAGACACGGTCGAAGTCCAGACTCACTAATGCATCCTAACGACTTATCAGTTAGACACACTAATGCAGACTTGGTTCGCTAAGACCACCGCTCTGATACCAACTGTGAAGACCCGTCCTAATCCATTCGGATGAAGTCCATATCGATTATAAACGATTCACAACAGTTGATTACATCGCGAGGTACTTGACCTCTATATGATACAATTTACAAACATTGCATTCGTTTTGAAAAGACAATCTTTCATTACATCTAAAGTTGACAGACATGCATACCATTTCATAATATATCCTATAATTGACTTAATAATAATCTTGATGAACTCAATGACTCGAATGCAACGTCTTTTGAAATATGTCATGAATGACTTCAAGTAATATCTCTAAAATGAGCAAATGCACAGCGAAAGATTTCTTTCGTACCTGAGAATAAACATGCTTTCAAGTGTCAACCAAAAGGTTGGTGAGTTCATTAGTTTATCATAAATAATAATTTCATAATTTTAATAGACCACAAGATTTCATATTTCCATTTCTCATAAACATACGTCCCATACATAGAGACAAAAATATCATTCATATGGATTGAACACCTGGTAACCGACATTCACAATATGCACATAAGAATATCCCCATCATTCCGGGATCCTCCTTCGGACATGATATAAATTTCGAAGTACTAAAGCATCCGGTACTTTGGATGGGGCTTGTTGGGCCCGATAGATCTATCTTTAGAGTTCGCGTCAATTAGGGTGTCTGTTCCCTAATTCTTAGATTACCAGACTTAATAAAAAGGGGCATATTCGATTTCGATCATTCAACCATATAATGTAGTTTCACGTACTTGTGTCTATTTCGTAAAACAGTTATAAAAGCAGCGCATGTATTCTCAGTCCCAAAAATATATATTGCAAAAGCATTTAAAAAGGGAGCAAATGAAACTCACGCATATAATTATTGTAAAACAGTTAATAAAGCATTTGCATGTATTCTCGGCCCAAAAACATAAAGAGTAAAAAGGGCAAATGAAACTCACACATATAAATATTATAAAACAGTTAATAAAGCATTTGCATGTATTCTCAGCCCAAAAATGTAATGATGTAAAAAGGGAATCAAATGAAACTCACGCATATAATTATTGTAAAACAGTTAATAAAGCATTTGCATGTATTCTCAGTCCCAAAAATTTAAAGAGTAAAAGGGATTCAAATGAACTCACGATACTGTATTTTGTAGTAAAAATACATATGACGGAACTGAAGAATGCAGGGTTGGCCTCGGATTCACGAACCTATATCATTTGTATATTTATTAATATACATAATCGTAATCGAACAAATTTATTTATATAAATTTATTATTTATTTCATTTTTATATTAATAACCTATATATATTTCACATAAAAATATTACTATAGTTATATTATATGTATTAGGTATATTTTATTTAACATCATTCGTTTTAAAAATATTGCATATAATGATAATAATAATAATAATGAATGTAATGGTAATAACAAAATAATAAAAATGCTACCTTAATGAAACAAGCTTTTTAAAACTATAAACGCCTCTGTCGGGGCTCGAACCCGCGACCTCTCACTCACCCACAACTTCTACCATCCATCTGTCGTTGTTTTTAGTTTTAGTTCGACCCTAATTTACGTTAACCCATCGTCACATAATATCAACATCGCGTATATCTCAACCATAGGTATCATCATTCTTAATCAGTATCATCACAATCCTATTAATTTCAATTGTTGTAGGTTCGTACAGCAATTTGTAACCAGTCCATCACAAGCCCAAATTAACACCACTTTGGCCCAAGTTGTTAACTTATGCAAGCCTAGCAATTTACTAAGCCCAATTAAAGAAATAAAAAAAAACGAGCTGCTATACCTTCAATTAAAAGTCAATCCTCCTTTTAGTATAAAGCCACATCATACAGCTGGTTCCCAATTACATATATCTTATTCAAATTTACCTAGGATCCCTATCTTTATTGTTCCTATTTTTTTATAATAAAAAAAATAATGGAATGAACAATCACTATGTCGGCCACCTGTTGTAGTTTTTGAAATTTTATCACATATAAATACATGTAATAGTAATAGGGAGTTGTAGGATATTATAGAGGAAACAAAAAATATAGCAGCGGCAAATAGCAGCACGGAATATTAGCAGCAGAAACGAAGCAACAATGAGTAAAAAAAATATGGTACTTGGGTGGTTCGATTTTTGGAAGTGGTAATTGATATGGTGGTGATAGTTATGTTGTCGTTGCTGCCGAGACAATTAGGAAGAATGATCGATGATGGTGGTTCCCGGTGGTTCTAGGGTGGTGTTAAAAGGTGGTGGTTGTTTGCTAGTGATCGTGGGAGGTGAAACCATGGTGGTTGTTCTCTGATTAAAATAGAAAAATGGGTGATGAGTTGGTGATGGTTGTATGGTGTTGGGTTTCTTATCAAGCTTGTTTCGGTTATAAACAGCAAGAGAGAGGAAAAACGAGAGATAGAAAGATGAGGTGGTGAATGTGTAATAGTGATGGTGTGGTTGCAGGTGGTCTCGGTGACTAACAAAGGTGGTATTCGAATATCTTAGCAACGAGAACTAACCATGGTGACGGTTTGGATTTTTTTTTAACCGAACTTGAAGACGGAATTAGGAGCATAGTAACGGTTCACAATGGTTTTGGTTGGGTTGTAAAATAGAAAACGAGCAGTTGTAAGAGAGGATTTATCAATGAACTAAAGAAAGTGGTGATGTAGCTCGACATGAAACAGAAACATGGTGCGTGATTATTATGATGAAGGTGGTTATCGAGTACATGAATATATAGAGAAAGTATTGGTCATTGTAGTGAAAGTTGGTTTGTGCTGGGTTTTCCATTCTGTCTGTAACCCTTATCATATACATAATAGATATAGGGAATATAGATATAGTTAATATAAAATATAATATAATAATAAATATATAGTAATAATAATATTCGTAGTGGATGAAAAGGAATCAAACACGGAAACACAGTAGCTAAATAGTTAGCTAGAAAAAGAGAAAGGAAACAAATATTAATCACTAATAATAATAATAATAATAATACTCAGTTAGTGGGAGGATAAAGATAAAAAGAAAATAGGGGTGAGGTCATTGCTAACAAGATTGTACAATTAAATGTTATGGATTGTGGACTAAATCAGATAAGGAACAAAAATGTAATCAGATTTGAAAGTAACAAGCAACTGATTTTGGCTTTATATATCTGTTTCCTATATCAGTAAATATAACTAAATAAATAGATTAATAATAATAATTATTAATAATAGTAATAATAATTATTATATAATTAATAATAATAATAATCTTAACAACTTATGTTAATAATAATCCACAATGATATTATTCATGATATCTATAATGATTTGTATTTTCCTTATGATATTATTAATAATGATTTTAATAATAATGGTAATTATATTATAATTATAATAGTAATAATATTAATAATAGTACTATTTATTTATAGAAATCATATATTTATAATAATATCATATATATATTACAACATACATATGAAAATAATTATACATATTATTATGTATTTATCTATGGATTCATTTTAAATTACACTTAATAGTTTTGTATCTTATTTTACATATTTAATCCTGGTGTTTAAATTATATTAAAGAAATTCAATTTATTACAAATACTTACATTTATATATATATATATGTATATATATATATATATATACATACATATTTATTTACAACAATTGTTCGTGAATCGTCGGGAATAGTCAAGGTCAAATGCATTCATGTAAACTGTTCCAAAGTTTTCGAGACTCAACATTACAGACTTTGCTTATCGTATCAAAAAAATATAAAGATTAAGTTTAAATTTAGTCGGAAATTCCCGGGTCGTCACATTAACTTCGACTAAAGTTTTAAAATCAACAAACCGGTCATTAAACGGTAAAAACCCCCTTTTATAATAATAATACTACTTATATATGTATATATATATATATGTATATATATATATATATGCATATATATATATATATATATATATATATATATATATATATATATATATATATATATATATATATATATATATATATATATACACACAAATATAGTTTTAAAAAATATAGCGTTAAATTTGGCGAGTTCCCTGTGGACGAACCGGACTTACTAAAAACTACACTACTGTACGATTAGATACACTGCCTATAAGTGTTGTAGTAAGGTTTAGGTATATCCACTCTATAAATAAATAAATAACTTGTATAAAATTGTATCGTATTTAATAGTATTTCCTTGTAAAAATTACTAGTATTTTGTATACACCTCTACGCACATCAATTGTCATGACACGTTTAGTTCGGTGGTGAAACCCGCAACAATTCGGATAATTTTATCCATTGCATTATCTAAATCATGGGACGTGCACCAACTCGATGTCAACAATGCCTTTTTGCATGGCTCCTTAAATGAAGTGGTCTACATGCATCAACCATTCGGCTTCCGTAATCCTCACTATCCAAATCACGCTTGCTATATTCAACGTTCTTTATATGGTTTGAAGCAAGCCCCACGGCCATGGTATCAACATTTTGCCAACTTTGTTGCCACCATTGGTTTTCGTCATAGCTCTTGTGATCATTCTCTATTTATTCTTCATCAAGGGCGCGACACAGCTTATTTGTTACTTTATGTGGACGATATACTTTTGGTTAAATCCTCTTCATCTCTTCGCGTAAGATTAATGCATTCTCTTGCCAACGAATTCTCAATGAAGAACCTTGGACCACTAAGCTCTTTCCTGGGCATCGCTGTAACTCGCACACAACACGGTATATTTCTCAGTCAAGAACAATATGCAAATGAGATCATTGACCAGCCTGGATTATCTAATAGCAATTCGGTCAAGACACCCGTGGATACCAATAGAAAACTCGGTGCTAATGCCGAGCCTTCTTATCATAATCCCACTGAGTTTCAAAGTTTAGCTGGGGCTCTACAATACCTAACTTTTACACGGCCTGACATTTCATATGCCGTCCAACAAGTGTCTTCATTTGCATGATCCTCGGGTTAGTCACATGAATGCTTTAAAATGCATAGTTCGCTATATTAAAGGTACCACTCGTTTTGGTTTGCATCTCACCAAATCTGCCATTCACTCTCTAGTCTCTTACACGGATGCGGATTGGGGAGGTTGCCCCAACACACAGCGCTCCACCTCGGGTTATTGTGTATTTCTTGGTTCTAATCTCATATCTTGGTCGGCTAAGCGACAACCAACTGTGTCCCGTTCAAGTGCTGAAGCAGAATATAGAGGTGTAGCAAATGTTGTTTTCGAGTCTTGTTGGCTTCGTAATCTACTACTTGAGCTAAGTTGTCTGATTCCTAAAGCGACAATCGTTTTTTGCGACAATGTAAGTGCCATTTATCTTTCGGGTAATCCTGTCCAACACCAACGAACAAAACACATAGAAATGGATATTCATTTTGTTCGTGAGAAAGTGGCCAGAGGTCAAGTTAGAGTTTTGCATGTTCTAACATGTTATCAAGTAGCTAACATCTTTACTAAGGGATTGTCACGCGTTCTGTTCGATGAATTTTGTAATAGTCTGAACATTCGGCCACCTGCTGTCCAGACTATGGGGGTGTATTAACGTGTATTATTCATGTACAGCTCACCAATCCATATATTTAGGAGATATAGCATATCATCACTATTATTGTGGAGATACTCTGACTTTGTATATTAATCCCACATATTGTGTTTCCTTAGTTAGTTTGTTAGCAAAATTATTGGTAACCATACACTTGTATTTATAAGGTTGAAATCATGAATGAAAGGCATCAAACATTCAATCCTTTTAATATATCCATATATATATACACAATTAAACAATTAAAACAGTTATGACGTTCGTGAATCATCGAACAAACTGGGTGGTCAACGTTTATGTAAAAACCTTTTTCAAATATACAAGACTTTATAAGTTTGATTTTCTTATTTTATAATATACAATTTAGTCCTTGAACGTTGTAAGTTTATTTATTTAATTAGTTTGATGATGATGTCCAAGATTAAAAGTTTTTGGTAATTTCAATTACCCTACAGTATCGTGAGACCTCTGTTGCAGTTTTCAAAACCGTATTGTTTTCTCAGCATTTCAAAATATGAAATAAGTTTTTCGGCTTATATAATTATATATTAAATATGTTAGTTCATCACGAACTCAAGTATGCATTTAATTTAATTAAATACACGAATCGAAAGTAAACACCGTTAAATACTTAACGGACAGTTAACAAAGCTTAACGGAAATAGCTAGGGTATTGCATTTACTAATTAGGAGTAGACTTCCTGGTCCATTCCTAAAAGTGACAAGTAAGAGGATAAGCCTATGACTTTTAATGATTCAACTGATATAACCATGCATGGTAAATCATTAGCCATTCGGTAGTGAATCACCTATGTAAGAAAGAAGTGGGGTCGCTTCGAAGTGTATTGTTGGGGCACAATACTTGATAAGCTCACGCAGAACCAGGCTAATGTTCATGACTATACGAACATAACTATGAGGACTTGACGTTATCAGGGAGAGTCTTGTGTGAGCGTTCAAAGACAAACGAGTTCAAAGACATCGCCATCTACTCAGAGCAAGTAGACTAAGTGCGTTTTCACAAGCGAAAGTTCAAAGGGTAACACCTATTTATCGTATGCAAGATTCAACCGCTGAAACTTAATCAAAATATTGTTGTTTCTGAGATCAAACTCCATTCATGTGGGGGATTGTTGGAAAATTGGTCAAAAACAAGTGTAATTTTCACCAACTTTGAGCACTAATTAATATATGATAAATTGATATCTATTAATAAACATTTAGTGGTTTTGTAGTCCTTGACGAGGGCTTTACAATGAGCTAAAGTGTGTCCAAAACGGATTAAAGGTGAATGAGATATCGAATCTCAAAGTAGCTTCTTTGATGCGAGATCTAGAAGGTTTGACAATTGTCCCACATCGGAAGTGGGAGCAAACCTAAGGCTTTGATTTCCAGTATAAATAAAGGCCTAGAGGGTTTCTAGAAAAACACACCAAAAGTCATATAAGCATTCTTATATGATTCGAGTTTCTTCTCAGCCGCAACAAGGTCTTCCCGTTCCGGTTACCTTTCAAGCAAGTGTTCAACTCCGGTAGTACGCTGCTTCAGACCGGTGTACCCTGGGAACAGATGAAGAATCTGTTTAAGGGAATTGTGTCAAACACAAGCATGGTTTAACCTAATATCGGGTAGATCGTTTTTTTTAACCTTCTCTTTTTTATCTTTCATTCTTAATCCGATTATTTATTTTGTGTGAATATTATAATTCGATTAGTTTATATTTTAATTTCAGTTTCGTATATATTTTACTTACACTATTTTATTATTACTATATTATTTTACTATTACATTAATAAGATAAGATTGACTTGGCTCCTCAAACATTATATCCTACTTGTTTGAAAATCGTGCGGGTAAGGATCTCAATCGTCCTACGGTTGATTAGGCGGTGGTGAAATCGATAATCAAGACTCGAAAGATAAGCGAGCGCCCGGAAAGAAGTAATCATGCTCGTTTTAGATTGGTATTTTCTTTTGATATCTGTGATCACAACTTGTGTTTTATGTAGTATTTAGGTTGATCATTGCTTGTGTTTTTTATTTAAGTTGTATGTGATGGTTTATGAGTAGGGATGACAATGGATCGGATATGGATCGGATGATGCCATATTCATATCCATTTAAGTTTTGCTCATCCATATCCATATCCATTTAATTTTAGTTCATCCATCCATATCCATATCCGATGGATTACGCGGGTTAATGGATATCCATTGGATATCAAATGAAATGTTAATCTAACGACGATTATATCAATTTAATATAGACTCTAACAAATATAAATATTTGATCTTTATGTTTTTGATTTGTTATTTACGTTTTGATTATAATTTGTAGCCGATTGTGAATTTAATTGAGGAAATATGTTATAATATAAGTAAATACAGGCTTAAACTGATTTAAATATGTAACTTTGAATATTGTTAGTAACAATTCAATAATTGTGACTATCGCAATCCTTATTTTCGTTAATAATTTAAGCATTTGTAGGTTATATGTATATGTATATCAATATGTAGATGTATATGCATATATTTTAAGACGTTTATATGTATATATAGATGTATTTCGGGTGATAATGAATATATCCGTGGATGATAAGTTGTCATCCATATCCGATCCACAAAATATTTAGACCATTCATATCCATATCCGTTAATCGTCCATTTACATCATCCATATCCATTATAAATGGATCGGATCGAGTGGATGTTCTCTGGATGGAACATCCATTGTCATTCCTATTTATGAGCCTCAAGTTTGTTTTGTTGCATTTGGCCTCTGTTTGGTTAAGAAGAATATGTTGTTTTGGGTCTTTTGTGTTGTATGTTGTATGTGGGATGTTGGAGTTAGCGTCGGTTAGTTTTAGTCTCTCTTATTGTTTTTCAATTCTTCTCACGTCGCTTCGGTTTGTATCCTTGTTTGGGACTCTTATTATAAAGTTTTCGTTATTATTAGAAAAAAATAAAAAATTGTAAATATTATGCATTAAATTTTGTACTTGTAATTGTAATAACTAGTTTTTTGGCCCGAGCTTACGCTGCGGGTTGGTTTAAAAAAAAAAAAATACTGTAGCTACAGTAGCAGCTGCAGTAGCAGGTATTCGCGTCGGGTTGGTGGAGCGGGTCGGGGGATCCGGATGATATTGGGTTAGTGGTTTGGGGGGTGTTGGGCAAATCATGTTTTGGGAAGAAAAAAAATAATAAAAAAAATAAGAGTTACTATTAACGAAATGAGGTACTGTAGCGGGTATTCGGGTCAGGTTGGTGGAGCGGGTCAGGGGATCCGGATGGTATTGGGTGGGTACTATTCACGCATGGTGTCAACCAATCACATGGTGACACTATTTACCACAATTTATATATATATAAATTGTGGTAAATCATGTTTTGGATGGAAAAAAAGGAGTTACTATTCACGCATGATGTCAACCAATCACATGGTGACACCATTTACCACAATTTATATATATAAATATAAATATAAATATAATATAAATTACATGTGAATCTATCAAGTAAAGCCAAAACTTGAACTTTGACGTATAGTTTTGCACCAACTAATAATAATAATGTAAATAATTGTTACACGTATAAAATAGGAGTAGATAGTTTAGACTAGACTAGATCTATCTATATATTTTCTTATATTTCACATTGTGTTAATCATTTGTTGCAACTTGCTTATCATTCAACGAACCAAACATTCGATGGAGAAATCCGGCTACGGTCGTGACGGAATATTCCGATCACTCCGACCACCGTTAGTAATTCCGGCAGACCCCAATACATCAATGATTTCATTCCTTTTCCGTAACGTTTCATCTTACCCAAATAAACCAGCTTTAATCGAATCCGATTCCGGCGAAACCCTCACTTTTTCTGACTTTAAAACCACCGTCGCTAAATTCTCTCACGCTTTAAATACTCAACTGGGTATCAATAAAAACGACGTCGTTTTACTATTCGCACCCAATTCAATCCTATACCCAGTTGCTTTATACTCGATTATTGCTATTGGCGCCATCGCTACTACCGTGAATCCGCAGTACACTGTCGGAGAATTATCTAAACAAATTAAAGATTCTAACCCAAAACTTATCATCACCGTTGATGAGTTGTATAATAAAGTTGAAAACTTTGGACTACCCATTGTGTTTTTAGGATCAAAAAGTTCAAGAACAGGGTGTTATTCATATAAAGATTTGATTTTAAAATCTGGGTCAGTTTCAGAATTGCCTAAAGTGATGATCAAAGGTGATGATACTGCAGCTTTATTGTATTCTTCAGGTACAACAGGTGCTAGTAAAGGTGTGATCTTGAGTCATAAGAATTTTATATCAGTTTCACAAATGGTTACTTCTGATCAAAAGTTTATGGGGGAGAAAGATTATAGATTTTTATGTTTTTTACCCATGTTTCATATATTTGGACTTGGGGTCATATTGTATTCACAGTTACAAGAAGGGAACACTATTATATCAATGGATAAATTTGATTTTGTTGGGTTTTTAAAGAATATTGAAAAATATAGACCTACACATGTATGGGTTGTTCCTCCTGTTATACTTGCTTTAGCTAAACAAGATGTGGCTAAAAAGTTTGACTTGTCATCCGTTAAACAAATCGGGTCGGGTGCTGCACCGTTAGGGAAGGAATTAATGGAAGAGTGTGCTAAGAAGTTCCCTCATATTTTGATCCTTCAGGTGAATTTTTTTACAGTTTTGTTAGTTGCAACATTTTAAGTTTTTGGTATTTATTTTGAATCTTTGATGTCTTTATCAATATCAATCAATGGTGTAGTATCTATCACGTATGCACATGGGTTGATTGATTTACTCTTTCATTGTCTATATACCATGTTTGATTGATCTATAGTTTTGTACTTCCAAGTTTCATGTTTGTACGGATATATCTTTTTAGACTTCACATTAAAGCTGTGATCTTTATGTGAATCTTGAAGCTAAAAAGAAATTACTCAAATAAACATGTTATAATCAATGATTTTGAACTCCAATTTGCTATGGTTACTATTTTCCCCCCTGAATCTTTATAGTATCTTGACATGTGATTTGTATTTAATTTGTTTTTTGAACCTTGAAAATATGTGCTAAGAAGTTTCCTCATACTTTGATTCATAGTGTGTCATTAATCATGCATTTTAATAATTTACATTTTATTAGTTGCAAACCAATATTGTTGTTGTCTTCATCAAATGTGTAGTTTTGTGAAGGAATTGGTTGCTTACTGCAAATGTATATATGCACGTGGGTTAGGTAGTTTTTTTTTTTCCAAATTTTATACCCTTTTTGATCTTATTATTTTGTACTTCCATGTGTTGCCTATCATTGTAGATTTTAGTTTAGAAAAATAAACACGTTAAAGTTGTGATCTTTATGTAGATCTTGAATTTATGACAATAGTACACGAATGTTGACCAACCTTAAATAAATTTATTATAAACAATAGTTATGAATCTTGATAATATTAGCTCTCTCTTTCCTTGACGAATTTTAAATGTGCTATAGAAAAATGAGTTTATTACTCTATTACTCTATTACTCTATATAGCTTAGCCATAATGATTTTGTACTATTTTTTTAATGACATAATTATTGAAACTTGATGTACAACAGGGATATGGTATGACTGAAACAACCGGGGTTATATCTGTGGAGAGTCCGATTATGGGTCCTCGACACTCGGGCTCAGCCGGAATGCTTATCCCGGGAGTCGAGGCCCAAATAGTTAGTGTGGATACGGGCAAACCGCTTCCACCAAAGCAGATGGGTGAAATATGGGTTCGGGGAGATAACATGATGCAAGGTAAGTTGGCAAATTCGCCCTATTTTGGTATATGAATGAGTCAATTTGGGTTATGTTTTATCTTTAACTGGCCGGATGAAATGAACTAAAAAGGAAACATGTTAAATGACTTATTAAATTCTTCCTCTAATACACCAAACCTACTACATCAATTTATTATATTAATACGTAAGAGAAGATTACTATGTATTTATAATTATATAGAGACTAATTTTTTATATTTTTGTAAGTAATAGTGTTTTGAGTCAATGCAACCCATTTGTTTCAACCCATACCAAGAATATTCAAATGTTACTTGTTTGACCTGCCAATTTGGTAACTCTGATTTGATTATTCATATACAAGTATATGACACTCGAAACGCCAATATTAAATTTGGATGGAATGAATAACTGTCGAGACATTTGACTTTGGTTAGGTTATTTCAACAATCCTCAGGCTACAAAGCTTACAATAGATAAACAGGGCTTCGTGCATACAGGGGATCTTGGTTATATTGACGACGAAGGTCAATTGTTCGTTGTCGATAGAATTAAAGAACTCATTAAGTACAAGGGTTTTCAGGTAATACTGCATGTTTCAATAAGGCAGATTTTGCAAATATACTATTGTATAGGTTCTTATTAGAGATACAAAGCATAACTTAACTCATTAATGAATAATATCATACATGAGTCGATTTGGGTGTTTTCTTTCTAAACCTGTACCGTCTGTAACGGGTCAAACAGTGATCTGAAAAAGATAACTAAAACCTTTTTTTTCCAAATTAGATTGTTGCTATGGTTATTACTATTTAACTCACTTATAATATCTTAAAATAGAAATGACGCAACTTATTTTGACCCATTACTGACCTACCCATTTTGCCACATAAAATTCTTTGAAATATTTCGAATTTGGCCTAAACAATCTTCAATTTTTAATGTCTGTACATATAGGTTGCACCAGCAGAGCTTGAAGACATATTGGTATCACATTCTGAAATATCAGATGCTGCAGTTATCCCGTAAGCCAAAAATAAAAACTTTTTCGTTACTCGCTTACACCATTTTGTATCCGTCTTATAATCACATTAATCGACATATTTTATTATAAAAAAGTGCTTTTTTATTCTCTTTATTAGGTATCCAGATGCTGAAGCAGGTGAGGTGCCGATTGCATTTGTTGTACGATCACCCAACAGTTCGTTGACCGAAGAAGATGTCATGAAATTTATTGCAGAGCAGGTAGATATTCATTCAATACTTTATATATCATGATCAATTGAAATTTTCAACAAATACACAATACTTATTTGAGTTTACATGGTGTAGGTTGCACCTTATAAAAGATTGAAGCGGGTAACGTTTGTAAACAGTGTTCCGAAGTCAGCTTCAGGGAAACTTTTAAGGCGCGAACTTATTGAAAAGGCCCGGTCGAAAATGTAGGATTTTTCTGCATTATAAAGTTTGACATTTCTTGTTCTTGTTCTGCAATAAATTTATATGTGAACTTAAATTATCACGAAATTTGTTGTGTTGTCTCCTGAGACCTTTTTTTTTTTATTAGTATAGGTCATGATTTAGTTATGAGTTAACTTTAGATACGAATCATCCTAAAATAGCCTAGTGTTGAGGCTATGATATCTAACAAGAGGTATTAGGTTTAAACTTCGTTAGACACATATTGTAAATTGTCACCTAATAAATCGGTTAGGATGCATACATTAGGGTAAAATAAATTAGCGGCAAATTTAAAGTATGCTTGTATTATTATAAATAATTAAAGGCTACCAGTTTTAGATATTATAATTCAAGTTAATCCACTTTTAGTATAATCAGTTAAAAATTGCCATGTTTAATTTTCCTCTAATCTGTAAGTGTCTATATATCTATTTTTGTATTATATTTATGAATGAATGTCTTCATAGTAGTAGTTGCATAAAGCCATAAACAACTGGCCGGCCTTTATTTATTGTTCAATTGAGCTACTTTAAATAGATCAATAAGATATGTTATCAAATTATTTTATTATAATCACTAAGACAAAGTAAACAATTAAAGATACATATAACACACTAAGTTATTGAGGTAACCTTTTCCTCAACTTTAGTCATTTACATAACCACACACGCATTTGGGTTTTCATCATTGAACATTTGAGATGCATGCATATTATAACCAAAAGGGTATTGTGGCTCATATATGTATTGTGGATATGGATACATGTATTGATTTTGATTAACCAAGTTTTGTTGACCCTCAACTACTTGCACCCCATCACCATTTTCTTTCTCCTCACCATCGCCTCCGCCACGTTTTCCCTTCTTTCCACCATCATTGCTAATATTGTCTTTAACCGGAACAACCTCGGCCTTAATATTGTGTTTATTCTTTAGCGTCGTGATCAACTTGTTCACATCTATTCCTCCTTTCACGATCACCAAATCTTTGCTCTTGTCGATCGACATTTCCATAAACCCTATCAAAGTTAGTTTACACCGTTAGTTGATTAACGCTACGTTAACAAAGAACTAAATCAACTCGTTTTTTTAAATGGCAGTATCGGCATCACTGAGAGGAGACTTAACCACCTTCGCGATCATATGTCACCCACACACGCGTTATGATGAAAACCAAATTGCTACAACCCTACGGTTGAAAGTTGGAAATACCCCTCCGAGAAGCTAATTGCTGACAATACCAATTAGATCCCGATCATTAGAATGGAACCTGCGCCAACTTGTTAAGGACAAACAGGCTGCCCCCTCGAACCACTCAGACAAAACCTCGGTGGTCTAAATCAACTCCATTAGTTATTTACTTTTGTTTTCGTTACCATTTTAGGTACGTTACCTATTACACACAACTAACTTCCTAATCAGTTACCAATGACACGTATTTAACATGACCCTCGTTACTTAATTTATATGCTATAAGCGGGATTGGATACTACACGTTTTAGACACAACCAATGTCCTAGTTAGCTACTAAAGACACGTATTAACATGACCAGGGTTATTAAATAAAATTCTAGGTCTGTTATAAGTGGAATTGAATATGAATGTTGTTGTTGTAAGTTGCTTAAATTAATAAAAAATGTTATGTGCTTCTAAAACCCTTGCAGCTCTTAGATTAAAAGGGTCTCAATTATAAAGGTGCTTATGACAAAATTACAGGATAAAAGGACTATACGAGTAATACTGTCTTACTGTTAGAATAATTTTATATTTTTACCAAAATTTAATAATCACTATTATTGTTTTAAAAGGGAAGTGATACTCACACACCAGTTTTTGATCCATACACACTTGTTATCATAAAACTTACAATTATAACCTTAAATTTATCTATTATTGTAAGTAAGAATATAAGAGTCAATTCTGTGTATATGGATCAATATTGATTGTGTGACTATCATCCCTGTTTTAAAACTACTAAAATCTGATTGTCTTCTTTAACGTGAAAATCCAAAGATAAATATTCTTGATTACCCTCGGTTTTCTTGACGGTCTTTCGAATCTTGTCAATGCATCCTTGGCAATGTAATGACATCTTTAACACCGTAGTTGTCACCTGAATCTGATTTAACAAAAAAGTACACATTTAATTATAATTAATCACCCGAGAAGCGTAATTTACCCACAGTAATAAAGTGCTAAATAAAGGTACACATTTAATTATAATTAATCAGTACCTTTTTAGGTTTACTGTCTTCTTTCACAGCAACGGTTTTAGCATCAAAATTGTTACTGTTTTTACCGTCATTATTCTTGTTTATTACCGGAGATATTAATTCAACCTTCTTTTTAAGTTTTTGCTCTACATTTTCACAGAGTTTGACCGGGTTGACCTTACCAATCACGGTAATTTTCTTGAAATCATTGTCCCCTCTCTTCACCAACTCCACACCTATATATATCACTTAGCAATTATATTGACGTACTACTATGAAACATACTTATATCTTTGAGAGATTCATAAATAATAAGACGATTTATAATGGTGATTGGTGACAGAAACGAACAGAGTGTAATGGGGAATGTGGTTGGATAGAATGTTGGTCCCACCTAAATGAAAGAAAAGGAAATGAAAGAAAAATGAATGAGAAAAAAAAAAAAGAGTACTATTGTTTTTACCGGTTAAAACATTAAAACATGTTAAACGGCCCATAACACCTCATTGGGGCGTTCAAGTGTTATTGTTCCATGAGCGCCCATAATCAATTATGAGGGTGTTTTAGAGGGTGTGCAAGTGGGGCAATTGAACAGAATCAAAATTTTGAAAGGGCCCAATAATACTGTGGTGTTTGATAAAATGGGATGAGACAACTAAGGCGTTTGATCATTGATTTGTGGGACACAAAACTGGGGTCTTAGATAAAACGTGACGATGACGACAGTGAAAAGTTTACTTATTATGATGGCCCATTTAATATTTCGAACAGGGTCTTCGAAAGTAATGAGACGGCTCTGTCAACTGTTGTCTTAATTACGTAAACAAAATATAATGGTAGGATATATACCCGTCAATTAGTAAATAAAGGGAATGGATTACCTTCGAGAGAATAAACAGTTTTGACGACTTTTTTAGCACAACCTTCACAATGCATGTCAATTTTAAGAAGCAGCATTACACTACCGTCGTTCTTATTGTTCTTCTGACCATCTCCGTTCTTCTCATTCTCAATATTGTGGATCTTCTTAGCCATTTTTTAAAAATGTAAGAAAGTAAGTTTTTGTTATATAGAAAAAGAAGTGAAATTTTATGTTTATAATGAAATGAGTGTGGACTTAATTTATAATGGTGTGAGAATGATGGTAGTGTGAAGTTTCTTTTATGTAAAGAGTACTATGTTATTTTGTTGTTTTGTTAGGAAGAAAAAGGAGATTGAGGACATGAGTTTAAAGATGAAAAATTGGAATTGAAGAGATGGTTTCATGGTGGTTACTAAGAAATTTCTTTATAATGTAAGTGAAGCATGTGACTACAAACCACTCGGTTTCTATGGAAGTTGACTTAAAAAGGTCACCCACCTTTGTCCAAAAGAGAAAAGAAATACTAGTAGAAAATAATGGATGTCACTTTTTCTTTTGAAGATAACAATTTGATAGCCT
This sequence comes from Rutidosis leptorrhynchoides, assembly GCF_046630445.1. NCBI lineage: Eukaryota > Viridiplantae > Streptophyta > Magnoliopsida > Asterales > Asteraceae > Rutidosis > Rutidosis leptorrhynchoides. The sequence goes on from NC_092333.1 coordinate 177,711,694, forward strand.
TTAACCCTTTTTACTTTATTTTTTTCATTCATATTTAGTGCTCGTTTAAAGTGTACTATATGTGATCTAGGAATACGTTTTTAAGAGTTGTGTTATTTTTTCATTTACTTTTCTCTTTTCAATCAATTTTATATGATCTTGAATACTTGTTTGTACACTTTTTTGGCGTAATCGTAATGTTGATTAGGATTTGGTTGACTTACAGGTGAATGATGGATTAGAGTGTGGTTAGCTATGATTAAGGGTGAGGGGGGTGTTTGGTTATTTAGTGGCGATTTCCCGAAGGTAGTGGGATTATGATCTCTGTTTGTACAATAACCGGCAATTAGTATGAGTATGGAGACATACAAGTCACAGAGATTGGAATTGGGTGATTATGGTTTTGATTATGTTCGCTGGCGATTCTCCGAAGGTAACAGTCAGAAGACTGTTTTACGCCACCGAAGCAAATGGTATAACATCATTGTGTTATTATGTGTGTCTGGATTGATTGTGGAATGTTTCCTGCATTCTATACCATTTATAAGTGAAATGGAACGACTTTCCATACCAGTTCGTTAGTTCCCAATGATTTTGGATCACTAGTTGACTTTCCCTTTTGGTAAACCTGCAAAGGAAAGTGAGCTTGTCCCTTTCCTTTGTGGTATAGGCATGCACCGAGCTAGGAATAGTTTTGCTAGTCTTGACATTGTAATTGACCGAGGTTTTATGGGCTCTAAGCTCACTGTTGTTGCTCTGATTTCATGACCTCGTTCACTGTAGCTGGAGTTTCCTTCGTTCTATATATTGTAGCCATATCCTCCGAAGCAAACTTTGAAGCTGATAATCGTGCCGGAGGTGGGGTACACTATCAAGCCCCCCAGTTTAATTTTACGAAGCGTAAGTATCAACATATGAGCTTCGTGAAGTTAAACTTAGTAATAATTACTTTTGCTGCATTGATTTGACAATTAACTGCGTCCTTTAATACCTTTGTCCCCGAAATTACCTTTTTACCCTTAATGAGAGAATCTTATCTGTTTTTGAGTTGAGGGCACGATCGTCCAATTGCTCGCGGTTACCGAGGGTGCCCTGCAGTTTGATTTGACAACCGACTTTCTCTTTCCCTTAAGGGTTTAACCCTTCCTCTTCTCCCTTTTATCTGTGTTTATCCTTCATTCAAATTTTTGCCTTTCTGGAAATCTTTCTTCTTCGCACACTAAGGTATTCTCCATTTCCTCTTACGCTTTTCTTCTGCTTTTTGTTTATTTTTACCATGTCTAAGCGTGGTATTAAGGCCTCTTTTAGCGATGTTAATCCCTCCTTGCTGTCGTATCTGATTGAGATGCTCAGTTTGAAATCTGGTGATATCGTTATTCCTGCTAGCGATAGGCACATCTTGAATCCTCCTAAGGGTTACATTGGCGTGTATACCCAATTATTTACTGAGTTAACGTTAGGGTTCATGTTTCTCCTTTTCTTCTCAGTGTTTTGAATCACTTTAAAGTAAATATTTCCGTTTTTCATCCCTTGGCTGTGAAAAAGGTTATGGCTTTTGAGGTAATGTGTAGGGCCTACGGTGGTGAACCTTCCGTTGATCTTTTTCGCCGTTTCATTCGCACTGGTGATAACGGTGATTGGGTTACCGTTCAAAAACGAAAAAGTAGGAGAGGTGCTCCTCCTCCTGTTTATTGCTTTGCTTCCCAATTTCCTGATATTCGTAATTGGAAATGTTCCTTCGTTTTTCTGAAAAAGTCATTTCTGTGTCCGAAAGATTATCCTTTCGTTTCTGATCCTGAGAGGGCGTTTGTTCCTAAGGAATACAAGGATCCTATCCCTTTTGTTCCTGAAGATGATGTTTTGTTTAGGAGGATTTGTAACCATCCCATCATACCTTCCACTTACCCTGATGCTATACTTTTTAAGTTGGGGATGGCACCTGATTGGGAGGAGGGTACTGCTACTCCTGTGTTCTTTTATGGGGAGCAGGGTATGTTTCGTTTTTGCTTTTGTGTATCGTTGGTTGCCTCTCTAACTGCTTACATTTTTTTTTTTTTTGTGATTTTGGCAGAGATGTCTTTGAAGAACATTGTTAAGGCTCAGGGTTTGAAGGAGTATACTGTTGCTGTCCAAGCTCGGTCGACTGTTGCCAAAGATGTTGGATCTCCTACATGTTCTGGCTTTATGGAGATATCTAGTAAGCCAAAGACTGACCATGTCGAAGTGAGTTCATCAAAGTTTAGTACGAAGGAAAAGTTGAAGCGAGTGGAAGCTCCTATTGATGTAGATACTCAGGATGACCAACCTCTTGCATCCCTTGCGCCAGGAGTTGGATCTAGGGTGGCACAGCGTCACAAAGCTAAAGGTGTGATGAAGCAAAAAGCTCATCCTGATGCTACTTCTGTGAAAAAGCAAAAGTTCGGCCAGCTTCAAGATGAAGCAAGTGATGACATTGTTGCTGCTAACCCTTTGTTTGGTATGTTTTACTTCAACCTTTGCTTCGTTCGTTATTGTTTGTTTTCATTTATTCTTTTTGTTTTGCAGATTTGCCTGTGTATTCTGAAGTTCCTGCTCCAAGCAACTGCTTTGATCTTATTGATAGTCTTGTTCCCAATAACTGGGGGAATTTTTTCGCTGATGATATGAGGAGCTTTCATGATGCTTACTCTGTTATCAACTATCAAGCTGCTTCCATGGGTCATATTGCTTCTTCTCTCCTACAGAAGCGTACTGCTAAGCTTGAAGCTTTGAGGGAGAGTCATGCTTCTATGGGTGAAAGGATGAAAAAGCTTGAGCAGCAGATATTGATGGCTCCTAGTTATGAAGAGGATTTGAAGTCTGCGCGTGATGAAATAGCAGGTTTACAGAGGCAGATTAAGGTGGGCGAGGTTCAGAAAGTTGTCATTGCTGACTAGTTAAAAGATTACAAGAAGCGTTGTGAGGTGTTGAAGTGTGATTACTCTCAAGTTGTTTCTCAGGTTATTCCTCATGCTTGTCAGCAGTTACTGAAAAGTGCAGATTTTGGGCGACTTTTTGGTAATGTGGTGTTAGCTTCTAAAGTTCAGGCCATGTCTGATCTGATAAGGGATTTGGCGTCTAAGGGGATCGTGTAGCTTGCTGACTTTACGGATTATACTGATCAAGGACAGGCGATGGTTGACTCTGCTTTTGATGAGCTTGAGCAAGCTGATTTTGATTATGTCAAGACCATTTCAGCCAAGATTGATGCCCAGCCTGGTGAGCTTTTGAAGACTCTCGCTACCGTTGTGCCTGCTGTTCAAGAAGATGACGAAGAAACTCTCATTGATGCTCCTGAGGCTATGGGGGAATCTGGGAAAGTTGATGCCCCTGTTAATTAGTTGGTGTTTGTAATCATTTGAAACAATTATCTTTTGTGTTTGGCCTGGGTGCCTGGGTTTTATTGCCCTTTTGAACAATGGTCATGTATGACATACCTCTTAGTTCGTTTAATTTTAGCATGTTTTTTATTATGTGTTACCATGGATTTTTATCCTGCTTGGATGGGTAAAAACTCTCTACCTTGCAGGATGGTGGTGCAGTGATCACTTTTAAGGAAAACTTGTTTCCTTACATCGAGTTTGTTGAAGCATAGTCTGCTTCGTTGCTCGGTATAGTGTGGATTATGACAGGGTTATCTTTCCTGCTATCATTTTTCTCACATAATGCTCCGTATGGAGTTTTAATTTCGTCTAGACATTAATTTATCAAAAGTAGTTGAGAAATTCATTAAGTCTCGTGTAGGAAGTTTAGACTTCAACTACCAATAGCGCATCTTTCAACTACATGTTACAAAATAAAAAGTACAAGACTTCTAATGATAAAATTTTTTGAGGTTGGTTGCATTCCATGCCCTTGGTATTGGTTTACCACCCGTTGTTTCCAGCTTGTAGGAGCCTTTTCCCAACACTTGTGCAATCACATAGGGGCCTTCCCAATTTGGTCCCAATTTTCCTTCGTATTCTACCTTGCTTGCACTGTTTAACCTTAGGACATATTCTCCTACTTTAAAGTTTGAGGGCTTTACTCTCTTGTTGTAGTAGCCTTCAATCATTCGTTTGTATGAGGCCTCCCGAATCACAGCTGCTTCTCTTCTTTCTTCAAGCAGATCCAGATTAACTTGAAGGTTTACTTCGTTGTTTTCATTGTTTGCTATTCTTTCTGTTAACACCTGTATTTCTGCGGGAAGGACGGCTTCTGTTCCATATGCAAGGCTGTACGGGGTTTCACCGTTGCTTCATTTTGGAGTTGTTCTATGTGCCCACAGCACCAAGGGAAGTTCATCGACCCACCCCTTTCTGCATTTACCCAAGCGCTTCTCTATTCCTTTGATTATGTCTCTGTTTGTCACCTCTACCTGTCCATTACCTTGGGGGTGATATACCGAGGTGAAGCTTTGCTGGATTTTCAATTGTTCGCAGAATTTTGGGAATATTCCTTCTGCGAATTGTTTCCCATTGTCTGAGACTATTTCCTAGGGGACTCCGAACCTACATACAATGTGTTCCCAGACAAATTTCTCTATCTGCTTACCAGTGATTGTTGCTAACGGTTTTGCTTCGACCCATTTGGTGAAGTAATCGATTGCTACCAGTAGGAATCTGGGGCTTCCTGGTGTATCACTGATGGGTCCGACTATGTCTATTCCCCATTTTACAAACGGCCACGCAGATGTGACAGAAATTAGCTCTTGCTTGGGTAGCCTTGGGACATTTGAGTGGATTTGACAAGACTCACAGGTTTGTAGTATCATCGTGGTGTCATGGTGCATCGTAGGCCAATAGTATCCTAGTCTCATGATTTTGGCGATCACTGACCTTGGACCCGCGTGTAAACCACATATCCCTTCGTGCATCTCTTGGATGATTATAGTTGCCTGCTTTGGCCCCACACATCGAAGCCATGGGGTAAGAAAGGATCTTCGATATAATGCTCCGTTCATTATTTTGTACGAAGGTGCCTTTATCCTTATCTTCCTTGCTTCGTTTCTATCCTCTGGTAGCTTCCCTGACTCGAGATATGCCTGTAGCAGAGTCATCCATGTCACCTCATCTTCTTGTATGAGGCCATTAACTTCTTCCTCTAAGATTGATTTCTTTTCTAGCACCTCCACCAAGACTTCTTTTGCCAGGTGTTCAAATGCCAACGAAGCAAGTTTGCTCAGTGCGTTTGCCTTTTTGTTTTGACTTCTTCGAACATGCTCTATCAAAACTTTTGAAGCTTTCGATCAGTTCTTTTGCTTTTGACAAGTATTGTTGACTGGTGGGTTGTTTTGCTTCAAAGGTGCCCTTGATCTGGTTGCACACTAGCTACGAGTCGACGAAGGCGCGGAGGTGAAGAATTTTTAATTCCTTTGCCATTCTCAGCCCTGCTAGTAGAGCTTCGTACTCTGCTTCGTTGTTGGTTGTGTCAAATTCAAAACGAAGTGCATAAGTGAACTATTTTCCTTCCGGATTTACTAGCATTAAACCCGCACCTGATCCATCGGAACTTGATGCACCGTCGGTGTACAACTTCCATTCTTCACTTTCGATCTTTGGGGTGATGACTTGGGTTGAGTTTTTCGCGTCTTCTTCATTCACACTATCTGTTTCGGCGATGAAATCTGCTAGGACTTGTCCTTTGATTGCATGTCTGACTCGGAACTCAATGTCATGTTCTCCTAACTCAATGGCCCATTTGGCCATTCTCCCCGACTTTTTCGGTTTTGAGAGCACTTGCCTGATTGGTTTGTTGGTAAGCACCACTATCTGATGTGCTTGGAAGTACCTTCGGAGTTTTCTAGCTGTGTGGACGAGTGCTAGGGTGAGCTTTTCTAGCTCTGGATAGTTTAGTTCAGCTCCTTGAAGTACTCGGCTAATGAAGTATATTGGTACTTGTATTCTTTCTCGCTCGGCAACCAATACTGTGCTGATGCACTCTTCCGAAGCAGCCAGGTATATGAAGAGTGTTTCACCTACTTCGGGTGAGGTTAAAGTAGGGAGTTTGGCGATGTATTCATTCATTTCAACGAATGCCTTCTCCGCTTCTTCGTTCCAGACGATTTTCTTTTTTCCCAAGCATCCCTTTAGAATTTTGAAAAAGGGGAGTTGTTTCTCTGCTCCTCTTGATATGAATCTGCTGAGCGACGCCAGCTTCCCATTTAGGCTCTGCATGTCTTTGATGGTTGCTGGAGCCTGAAGCTGCTTTAATTTGTCCACCTTTTCTGGATTCGTCTGGATCCCCTTTTTGGTGATGTAATACCCGAGGAATTTTCCTTCTTCCACACCGAAGGAACATTTCTTCGGGTTAAGCTTCATGTTTATGGCCCGGAGCTTATCAAAAGTTTCTTGGATATCCTCTATTAAATTTTCCTCATTCCGACTTTTGATTACCATGTCATCTACATAGGCCTCCAGATTTCTTCCCAGCTGATTATGAAAGGCTTTGTCAACCAACCTTTGATAAGTTGCCCCTGCGTTTTTTAGACCGAAGGGCATCTTTTGATAACAATAGATTCCCTTGCTGGTGAAGAAAGATGTTTTTTCTTCGTCTTCTTTAGCCATTTTGATTTGATGGTATCCTTTGTGAGCGTCTAGGAAGCTTTTGTATCGGTACCCGGTGAGGGATTCGATTTTCCAGTCGATTTCGGGTAGAGGATATCAATCCTTGGGACAGGCTTTGTTGATGTTAGTGAAATCGACACACATTCTTCAACCTCCATCTGATTTTTTCACCATCACAGGATTAGCAACCCATGAAGGGTATTTTGCTTCGCGAATTATTCCTGCTCTTAACAAACCTTCTACTTCTTCACAAGCTGCTTTGTCCCTCTCTGGTGCTAAATTTTGCTTTTTCTCATGCACTGGTTCGAGGTGTTTATGTTCATTGAGCCGATGCTCCGTTACGAAGGGCGACCCTTGCACGTTGATGGTTCGTGGTATCCCAGTTATGTCACTACTCTCCCAAGCAAATACATCCACATTGGCTTGAAGTAACTTCCAGAGCTTTTGCTTGGTGGATGCCGTCAAGATTTTCCCTATGCTGATCTGTTGATCTTGAAACATCGGGTTTATTAATATCTTTTCTACTTGGGGATCCTCCTCCAAAGCTTCCAGGATACACTCGGTTGGCTCCTTCATCGTTTCCTTTATGGCTAAGATTACCTTGTTTCTGTCATATGTTGATGCGAGGGTGCCGATTCCTTCGTGGGTATGGAATTTGACCATTTGATGGACCGTGGATACGATTATGCCCATCTTTTTCATAGCTACCCTCCCAAGCAGGATGTTGTGTGGGGAATTTGCTCGAACTACCATGAAATCAAGGGTTTCTGTTCTTGTCAGTGGTGGTTCCCCTATGGTGAAGTCAAGATCAATTTCTCCGATGGGCCAACATCTTTCTCCGGAGAACCCAACCAAGGGTACTCTTGGGGCACCTAACCGTGCTCTGATAGCGGGACTTAACCTTTCGAAGCAATGTTCGTACATGACATCACAAGCACTTCCACTGTCGAGGTATATCCTTCGTACCTCCCTATTAAAGATCTCTCCGTTTATGGTGACCGGTAGGTCCGAAGGACATATGGTATCGAGAGCTGGGAATGACACTTCGCTCCATTCTCTGGTGATACGGCATCTCTCTCTTTTCTTGTAGGGCTGGTATGAATCTATGGCTAGGATTGCATTTTCTGCTTCTTGCCTCGTGTCCTCCATTTTCTTTTCCTGTATCCTCTCTTTCTTAGGTTCCCGAATTGCCTTTATGAGATGGGACAGTTTGCCCGACTTTACAGCCTCCTCGATGGCTGTTTTGAGGTTGAAACATTCGTCCGTATCATGCCCAAAATCGTTGTGGAAGTCACAAAATTTGGTCATGTCCCTATTTCTTCCTCTGTTGGACATTTTTCCCGGGGCTTTGAACTTGCTGGAAGCTTTTTCTATTGCTAGGATTTCCTTAGGAGTTTTCATTAACGCTCCCAAGATCCCAGCTCCTGTTTCCCTTCGATAAGGGTGGAATCTTCCCCTATCCTCTTTCCTACCATGTCTGTCTTCCCTTTTTTCCGACTTTTCCTTTCGTTTACTCATGGAAGTGTCGTCTAAGACGAAGTTACCCGCTGTCTCCTTAGCATCCAACCATACATATGCCTTTTCTAACAATGCTTCGTAAGTGTTCGGTAGGTCTCGGCTAAGGTGTTCAATGAGAGGCCTGACCCTAGATCCATAGAGTAACCCAGAAATTCTTTGGGATTCTGGTAGGTTGGGAATTTGCTGTGTTTCATTGGTATACCTAGCGAGAAAGGCCCTAGATCCTTCGTTATCCTTTTGCTTTATCCCATGGACAGCCACATGATTCTTCTTGTGTCGTTTTTGCTGACTAAACTTAGACCTAAATTGTCATTTTAGGTCGTCGAAGCTAGCTACGGAGTCTTTTGGTAGGGAGTCAAACCAAACCCTAGCATCTCCCTTTAACATGTAAGAGAATGCATGGCATGCTACGGGTATGTCCCATTTGGCCATTCGTGCTCCCCCCTCGAATATATTAAGGAAATCATCCGGATCATCTTTTCCTTCGTAATAAATTAGATGCGAGGATATCTTCATCCCATCGGGGAATGCACAGTTTTGGATGTAGGGCATGAACGGAGTTTTTTGGTTTATCCAGAAGTTAATGTTGGATGTGTTGGAAGGTAGTACTTGGTGACGTTGGGCGTAACATATCCCCCCTGGGTTAGGAGGATATATCCAGGTGGTGGTCAGCTGTTGCGGTGGTTGGTTCCAATTTTGGAAATAGGCGTGGTTGGTCACTGGTGATACCGAAGCATTTGGTTGGCTGCCTGCAGGAGTTATCTCTACACATGGTATGATTGGGGTGACATGGGGATTTCCTTGGCCCCACATGTACTGGTTGGGTTGTCCGAAGCTACCCCAACTCGGGTGAGGTGGTGGTATATGTATATTTGGCGCTTGGGGTGTTAGGGACACAGTCGGAGCTGTTGTGTTACAAGTGTAGAGGGGTGCTGTAGGTATAGTTAGGGTTACCTGAGAAATACTGGGAGTTTCCCCAGCACGAGTCACAGTTTCGGCCGATGAGTTTGCTGGTGGGATCCTAGGTTGTGAAGTTTGATTCGGACGCTCCATCTCTATCTCCTCGTCATACTCCTCACTTTCGTATGTTAGCATCCTTTTACTTTATAAGACTCCCTTGTCCCTTAGGTTCTTTATCACCGATCTGATATGATCATAATTGTTCAAGATAAAGTTTTTGTCTATTAACGGTGGTGGTTCTGCGGAATGGGAGCCATGGAGGTTCGTCGAGACGAGTATAGCCGGAGTAGCGGGTGACCTGGTTAAGGTTCCCACAGTTGAGAACTCTAGTTGTGTTGAATCTGAGGTTTGTGTAATTCTGGGTGGCGTGAAGCCTGGAGGTATGTGATCGGAGTCTGCCATTGCGTCGGTTCTTGCTCAACAAGATGAATAAGATGTGTGTGTCCCACGGATGGCGCCAATTGTTTGTACAATAACTGGCAATTAGTATGAGTATGGAGACATACAAGTTACAGAGATTGGAATTGGGTGATTATGGTTTTGATTATGTTCGCTGGCGATTCCCCGAAGGTAACAGTCAGGAGACTGTTTTACGCCACCGAAGCAAATGGTATAACATCATTGTGTTATTATGTGTATCTGGATTGAATGTGGAATGTTTCCTGCATTCTATACCATTTATAAGTGAAATGGAACGGCTTTCCATACCAGTTCGCTAGTTTCCAATGATTTTGGATCACTAGTTGACTTTCCCTTTTGGTAAACCTGCAAAGGAAAGTGAGCTTGTCCCCTTTCCTTTGTGGTATAGGCGTGCACCGAGCTAGGAATAGTTTTGCTAGTCTTGACATTGTAAATGACCGAGGTTTTATGGGCTCTAAGCTCACTGTTGTTGCTCTGATTTCATGACCTCGTTCACTGTAGCTGGAGTTTCCTTTGTTCCATATATTGTAGCCATATCCTCCGAAGCAAACTTTGAAGCTGATAATCGTGCCGGATGTGGGGTACACTATCAATCTCACTTTACGCCATGAAGGTATTTTCTACTATCGTATTGAGTTTATGAGTTTAGATGCATGAATCGCTTATGAGATGCCTTTATGCTGGGATAAACATCTCCTTTTATAGTGTTATTGGGGAGCTGGTCCCTTATTTCGAAGTCTTGACCAGTCTCCAAGGTGACTTTGGAGATGTTGGTGAACTTTCTATAAATGGGTGACGGCGCTACAGTGCTCAAGGAAAGTCATATAGATGCCTTCCTCTTTTACCTTGGTGGCGCCGAATACTGTTTGTGGGGAATATTTTCCATATCTCTTTGTTCTATGTAGTCATGTGATGTAATGACAACCCTTTGGTGCTGGTACCTAGGATGTCTTCGTTGCCAATTGCCTTCGGGAAACTGTTTTATGCCTCATGGAATTTATTCAAGATATTGGGTACACTATCAAGCCCCCCAGTTTAAATTTACGGAGCATATTGCTAAATTTTCTTCGTGAAGTTAAACTCCATTGGCTCCTCTATGTTTGATTTATCGAAACCATTTTCAGTGATATACTTTATTTTTTCTTCGGGTTTTTGCTTGATTCTTTTTGGATAACATTAGGATATATTGTGTAATCCTTTTTATGTGTTATCCTTCTTTTGTTATATAATTATAATCATATTTTGTTTAGGATTATTAATTTTATTTATTTTTGCATTTTTGGGAAACGCAATGGGCTTTATTTAAATGTTAATCCATGTTATTAGACATCTCTTCAGCCGTTATAATTTATGTCTCTAGCAAAATTACCTATTTACCCCTAGCGAATCTTTGGTCCGTCTCTCTCTATTCCGGGGTATTATGGTCTTTTTCCTTTTGACGCTGACGACTTTGTAGGTTGATTGGACAGTTACGCTGCAGGGTTTAATTGCATTGATTTAAGTTTTATTTTTTCTTATTTCAAACTTAGTTTCTCCATTCTTCTACTTGGTGAAAACACTTTGTTGTTCTTTCGAAATCAAGTATTCATCTTTTTCTTTCTTTGATTTTTGTTGAATGGAGAAGCAAGGTCTTCGATCTACCTTTTCATCTGTTACTTTTGATCAAGGTGCCCAACTAATAGAAACCCTAGGTTTGTTCGATGGTGATATTATTTCACCAGAATCTGGTAAAACGATTCTCCAACCCCCAAACAGTTATGTTGGTGTTTATTACCAAATTTTTACTGAATGCAATGTTAGAATCCTTGTTTCTCGCTTCTATCTTGATGTTCTGAATCACTTTAAAGTGCATCTTTCCATTTTCCATCCCCTAGCAACTAAGAAGGTCATGGCCTTCGAGGTTATGTGTAGGGGTTATGGTGATCAACCGTCGATTGATTTATTTCGCTGTTTTTTCAACCTTTGTGATGCCGGTAATTGGTTAACCGTTGGTAAGCGTCGAAAGAAGGGTGGTAGAATCTCTGATACCCCTATCTGTTTTTCTTCTCAATGTTCTGAGATTCGAGGTTGGAAGAACAAGTTCGTTTTCATGAAGAAAGATTTCTTCTTTCCTGCTGACTATCCTTCCCTTTTTGACTCAAAGAATCAAGAAATCCCCAAGGAATATAGGGATCATGTTCCTGAGGGTGCAAAAGATCTTCCACTTTTCGGTAGAATTTGTCGCCATCCTTTCATTGCTTCAACATATCCTGATCCCATTCTCTTTAAGCTTGGAATGTCCCCTTCTTGGGAGAAAGGAACACAGAATCCAGTTTTCTTATTTGGGAATAGGGGTAGGTTAAATCTAATTTCTAGGATTTTATAATGTTTTTGCATGTTGTGCTATGCTTACTTGCATTTGTTCTTTTGCAGAGATGGCCTTGAGGAATGTTTTGAAAATTTTTGGTGTGAAGGAGATGACGATTGCTGCCCGTGCCGCTACAACCATTGTCAAGGATTTCAGTTCCCCCTCTGTATCTGGCAATGCAGAGATTCAGAGCAAACTCAAGTCGGCTACTGCTTCATCAGCTTTCCCCAAGGATAAGGGTAAAGCTCGGGTTGCTTCGGATCATCAAACGGTGGATGTGGATGCCCTGCCTGATTCTCCTCCTGAAAAGAGGAACCAGCTTAGGGCCTCCAAACGTTTGAAAGTATCCAAGATGAAGAGAGGAGTTGATCAATCCCCTCCTTCCAAGAAAGCTAAGTTATCTCTTGATGATGCTATTGATTCTCGTCACTGTGAAGCTTCGGATGCAAATACCATTTCAGGTATTATTTTCTTCTCAATGTTCTTTGTATGTTCGTTACCCATCTTTTTTCTTTTTGATTTTTATTCAATGTGTGTTTTGTTTGCAGAACCTTTGCCTATCATCCCCACAGCTGCTACATGTCATGCCAAAGTGGCTAGTCTTGTCTTTGACGAGCTCAAATCTGCTTTTGCTGATCCTCAGAGATTTATGGAGGAATGTGCCATCCAGAATTACAAGTCTGTAGTGATGCATCATCTTTTTCTTTCTTGCTATGAGAAGTCTAGGGATGATGTTGTAGCATTACAGACTGAAGCCCACGGGTTAAAGCTTGTTAACTCTTCCAATGCCGAGCTTATTAAGCAATTGCAGCGTCAGATCCTGATGACCCCCTCTTTGGAGGAAGATCTAAAAGCAGCAAGGGATGAGATCACAAGGTTACAGACATTGGAAAGGTAGGGTAGAGAAGGTTTGGCAGAGATGGGTGTGAAGCTAGAGGAAGCAAGGGGGACGAATGAGGTTCTTAGGTCTGATTACAAACGGGTAGTTTCAGAAGTGATTCCTTACGTCTGTAAGCAGTTGGTGGATAGCAAGGAGCTAAGTGATTATCTTGCTGGCATAATTTTCGCATCGAGGCAGCATGAGCGATGTCTGCTCCTCAAGGAGCTTGTAGACAAAGGCAGTATCCAGATTTCTGATTTTGAAGAATATATTGATCAAGCTGGTGCCTTGGTGGATGTTGCCTGCGACAAGTTTCTCAATGCTCAATTCAACTATGTTGCTGTCGTTGTTGCTCACCATGATGCGAAGCCAGTGGATCTGCTCAAGCTTGCTGCTGATGGTACCCAACCTCAACCCTAATTCTTCAACCATTTGGTAATCGTGGTTTTCTTTTGCTAGCTGTTCGTGATGGTGGCCATAGTGCCAGTAGTTTGAACAATCTTAGTCCTTTTATTACCTGTTATGTTTCCTGAACAATTCTCATGATTTGGAGGCCTGCGTGCCTTTTTTGATTGTGTAATGGCTTATAGGCCTTGTTGGATATTTGCTATTTGGTCGTTGTGCCCTCTGAACAATGCTTTTAGTTTAGTGTTCTAGTTCTTGAAAATTTCAGTATGTTGTATGTCATGTTTGACCATGCAGAAATTTTCTTATGCAGGTTATATTACTTGTATAGTCCTGATGATTAAGTCGCCATTTATTATTTTGGCGAGTCCCTCTTTGACTCATTCTTTTGAATGAGTGCCCGGAGGCATTTTGGGGTATATCTGTAAGTTTCCTTTTTTTGCTAAAGGAAACTTGTCATTTTCTAGTGCTCCACTTAATGGTATGCTCTGTTTAATATCAACCCCTTGTGGGGGTGATTTTTGCTTTACTTTTATCCTTTCCTGAATGCAGGAGGTGAAGATTTAAAGTATTTTTTGGCGGAGTATCAGTTTCTAAAGGAAACTTTGTGCGATGTTCTTATTTGTTTTCTTTGTCTTAGAAAACGTTTATCCGGATTGTACCCTCGTAATTGGGGCACTGTGTTTTTAGCATGCTTGCTTTCCATTTCTTGGGAAGCGTGATTGTATTCTTTTATAGGATACTTTATATCATATGTTTTCTTCCACTGAGGTGTAACGACCCGTCAAAATCGCTATTGACGCGGCACGTTAATCATTGATTCCACAGTGAGGTTTTGACCTCTATATGATACGTTTTGATAAAATATTGCATTCATTAAAATAAGTGACTTTCTAAACATAGAAAGTTATAAACATGTGGGCGAGTGCTTAGGTATAAGCAAAACTCCAAAATACATAAGTCTTTAATTTACAGGTTGACATCACAGTCCAATTATTTATTACACAACACAGTTTTATTTTGAATGCAATAAACTTTGTACAAAGCATGAGAGACTCCATGTAGGCAACAAGCACATCACAGCGGAAGCATTCTAAGGACCTGAGAATAAAACATGCTAAAAAGTCAACACGGATGTTGGTGAGTTATAGGTTTAATTGCTCGAGTCATAAACATATATAAAGATAGACCACAAGATTTCATCAAAAGTTTATCAATAGATTCTACGTAACAGAGCACCCTGGTAACTAAACTTAACGCTATAGTGATAATTACCCCATTCGTTTTAATACGCGCAAACCAACGTGTCTTAAACTCAAATAACATACGTCCGTTAAAAGGCTAGCGCTCTAGCTCGGACGGGGATGTCAAGCCCTATGGATCCATATACAATTATTCGCGCCCACCAGTCCATATCCTATGTACTGGCAGCTACTAGTTACCAAAGCTAAGGGATTTTCGGTTTAACTCAGTGTAGAATTTAGTATGTACTTGTGTCTTATCGCGTTTAAAATAAATTGCATGTATTCTCAGCCCAAAAATATTTAAAGTATTTAAAAAGGGAGACTATAACTCACAGTTCAATATTGCGATTCAATATTGTAGGCAAATTGCGTAGACGTAATGATGGTAGACGACTGTATGGTTGGTCTTGGATTCAAGAACAATACCCCGAACAATACCCAATATTTCCTTATTTTAAAACGGTTTGAAACCCGAATTAAAAATACCCTCGAATATACTTTATTATTATTGAACTTAAAATTAAAATTATAATTATAATTATAAATATAAAATTTACGTACTTAAATATTTATGAAAAATTTCGTCGAGCAAAACTGACCTTTTATAGTACTTTTCGATTTACTGTAGGTCATGCGATCACATGAGTTTTCAGTGTTTTTACCATGCGATCGCATGGCCGCCTTTTCTGTTTTTGTTTGCTAGTTCGTCGACATCAAATAGTGTTACTGTAGCAAATAGTGTTACCGTAGCAAATAGTGGTTTACTGTAGCAAATATTGTTTTACTGTAGCAAATAGTGTTTTACTGTAGCAAATCACTGTAGCAAACTCGTTTTCACTGTAGCACTGTAGCAAAATACGGTTTCACTGTAGCAAAGTAATTTTTACTGTAGGAAAGTCGTTTTTACTTGTACATATATATATATATACATACATATAATTGTTCATGAATCGTCGAGAGTAGTCAAAGGTAATTGTATATATGTAACAGTTCTAAAATTTTGAGACTCAATCTAACAGACTTTGTTTAACGTGTTAAAATAATAGATCGTATAGAGAATTGGTTTAAATAAGTCAAAAATTTTCGGGTCATCACATGAGGGAAACCTTTATAATGTTTGGTTTTGTCTTGGCAAATATCATTTGGCGTCCCAGTGGATATTTACTTACGAACTTAGGGGGAAATTGTTGTGTGCATATGTTGCTTTATTTATCTATGACATAGGTCATGTGCGTTTTATCCACGCTTTCTTGTTGCTATCGTGGGTATGTGATTATTTTACTCGAACCCATCGGGACAACATACGAGTAGGATAACCTTCGTAGGTTGGCTCCATTCTACGTGCGGGGTATTGCTTTTTCGAAGGTATCTTCCAATTTGTATGACCCGTTGTCGAAGGCTTTAGAGATCACGTATGGACCTTCCCAGTTGGCCCCTAATTTTCCCTTATACTCTACTTTGCTGGTGGAATTGAGTCGGAGGACATAATCCCCCACTTTGAAGGTTGTGCATTTTACCCTTTTGTTGTAGTATTTCTCGATGGTCTTTTTGTAAGAGGCCTCTCGAATGAGGGCTGCTTCTCTTCTTTCTTCGACCAGGTCAAGGTTTAAATGCAAGTTTTATTCGTTGTCTTCTCTGTTTGCTGTTCGGTTGCTTAACACTTGAATTTCTGCGGGAAGGACCGCTTCTGTTCCGTAGGCCAAGCTAAACAGTGTTTCTCCGTTGCTTCTTTTTGGGGTTGTTCTATATGCCCATAGTACCAATGGTAATTCTTCAACCCACCCCTGGTGACATTTGCCTAGCCTTTTCTCGAATCCCTTGATGAGATCTTTGTTGGTAACTTCCACCTATCCATTCCCTTGAGGGTGGTATACAGAAGTGAAGGTTTGCTTGATCTGCAGCCTTTCGCAAAATTTGGGAAATATTCCTTCAGCAAATTGCTTACCGTTGTCTGAGACAATCTGTTGGGGAATTCCGAATCTGTACACTATGTGTTCCCATACAAATTTTTCGATGTGCTTCCCTGTTGTTTTCTTTAGTGGCTTGGCTTCGGCCCATTTGGTGAAGTAGTCAACTGCTACTACTAAGAACAATATTCCTCCTGGGGCTTCCGTTAATGGTCCCACTATATCAATCCCCCATTTGGCGAATGGCCATGCTGAGAGTACAGATATAAGTTCTTGCTTTGGCTGCTTTTGAACTTTTGCATGGATTTGACACGATTCACAGGTTTGTAATGTGGTGACCGTATCTTGGTGCATGGTTGGCCAGTAATATCCGAGCCTCATGATTTTAGCCACGATAGACCTTGGTCCCGCATGAAAACCGCATACTCATTCGTGCATTTCTTGGATGATGATGGTTGCCTGGGAGGGTCCCACACATCTTAGCCATGGGGTAAGGAAAGACTTTCGATACAACTTGCCATCTTGAAGTTTATACGAAGGTGCCTTGATTCTGATCTTTCTTGCCTCTCCTTTGTCTTCCGGTAGTAACCCATATGCCATGTAGTCTTTAATTGGTTTCATCCATGTGTTTTCTTCATCCGGATAGAGGTCACAGATTTCCTCAGCTTCTATAGATCTGCATTCTAGGGTTTCAACCAAGACTTCTTTCGCTAAGTGAGCAAAGGTGATATAGGCAAGTTTGCTCAAGGCATCTGCTTTCTTGTTTTGGCTTCTTCTCACGTGCTCTATCTCGAAGCCTTTAAACTGCTCAATCAGTTCCTTTGATTTTGCCAAGTATTGCTGGATGGTGGGACTTCTTGCTTCGAAGGTCCCTGCTACTTGGTTCGCAGCAAGTTGAGAATCAATGAATACTTTGAGATATTGTATGTTAAGATTCCTTGCCAACCTTAGTCCAGCAAGTAAGGCTTCGTATTCTGCTTCATTGTTCATCGTGCTGAACTCGAAGCGTAGTGCATAAGTTAATTCCTTTCCCTCGGGGCTTACTAGCATGAGCCCTGCTCCGGAGCTATCAGAGCTTGAGGCCCCGTCCGTAAATAACTTCCATTCTTCGTGATGATGATTTGTGTTGAAGGCATTTCTTCTTCTTCGGTTGTTTCAGCTATGAAGTCAGACAAGACTTGTCCTTTGATCGAGTTTCTCACCTGGAACTCTATGTCATGTTCGCCTAATTCGATGGCCCATTTGGCCATCCTTTCGGACTTCTCTAGTTTCATGAGCACTTGTCGAATTGGTTTGTTGGTTAAGACAACGGTTGGGTGAGCCTGGAAATACCTTCATAGCTTTCGTGCGGTATGCACTAGTGCAAGTGTTAACTTTTCTAGCTCGGGGTAGTTGACTTCCGCCCCTTGGAGCGTTCTGCTGATGAAGTATATTGGAATTTAGCTCTGTGCCCTTTCTGCGATGAGTACAGCACTGATACTTTTCTTGGATGCTGCTAAGTAGACATACAGGGTTTCCCCTTTGTCTGGAGAGGTCAACACCGGGAGAATTGAGATGCATGCCTTCATTTCTTTGAAAGCTTGGTCTGCCTCGGTGGTCCAAGTAATCTTCTTTTTGCCCAAGCAATCCTTGAGGATTTTGAAAAAAGGTAGCTGTTTCTCAGCTCCCCTTGATAGAAAACGACTAAGCGAAGCCAATTTTCCGTTCAGGCTTTGGATTTCCTTCAGGGTACTTGGAACTTTGAGATCTTTGATTCGGTCGACTTTGTCTGGATTGGCTTGGATTCCTTTCTTCGTTATGTAGTAACCAAGGAACCTTCCTTCTTCAACCCCGAAAGAGCATTTCTTCGGGTTTAGCTTCATGTTAATCGACCTTAGGGTTTGAAACGTTTCCTCTATATCGGTTAAGAGGCCAGCTTCCCCGATGCTTTTGATCACCATATCGTCGGCATAAGCCTCCAGGTTTCTGCCTAGCTGCTTATGGAAAGCTTTGTCCACTAATCTCTGATAGGTTGCTGCGGCATTCTTTAGCCCGAATGGCATTTTCTGGTAGCAGAATATGCCTTTGCTGGTATAGAAAGAGGTTTTCTCTTCGTCTTCCCTTGCCATCTGAATTTGGTGGTACCCTTTGTAGGCATCTAGGAAACATTTGAACTTATACCCCTTGAGTGACTCCACCTTCCAATCTATTTCGGGCAGGGGGTAGCAATCTTTTGGGCATGCTTTGTTAATATTGGTGAAATCGACACACATTCTCCAACCGCCATCTGATTTTTTGACCATTACAGGGTTGGCTACCTGTGATGACCGGAAAATTTCTACTTATTTAAACCAATTCTCTATATGATTTAATATTTTCGTCATGATAAGCAATGCATTTTGACAAGTTTTATAACTTTTGTAAATGAGTTTTATATAACGGTTGACCACCCTGTTTGTCTAACGATTCACGAACGTCATAACTTGTGATAATTATATATACGAAAATATGCGAATAATATTTATATACGAAATGATAAAAATTTACTATTGAATGATGAAATTTCAAATTAAAAATCTTACGTATATGATCGTTTTATTTTTATGATGTAAATTTTTTTATTTATAAAAAGAAATGCAATGAAATCAAAGATGTACAAGCTGTAAAGCACAATGTACAACAATGTAACTTAAATAGTTGAATCGAAATTAATTCATTTACTATTCATATGAATAGTAAATGAAACAAAATTAATTAATTTACTATTTAAATGAAAGCGACATGATAGAAATTAATAAGTTACATAAAATACCCCTGAAGTATTTAAAAAATATGACTTTTTAAAATATTAAAATTCGTTAATTCGATTGAATTAAACGAATTCAGTAATTTACGGTGGCGCAGAATGATCAGCAGACTAGTACGTACACTCTACATCGAACTTATATAGTAATTTTATAAATAAATGGACCTTTTTACAACTAGTTTTATAAAGCTTAAGACCAAAATAAATATATGTATTCAATTATAAAAAGTGGAATTCTTTTTATTTATACTTTTACCCGTCATTTATTAGCAACAGAGTACGAAATACCGGTCCGTAAAAACTGTCGGTAGAAATGACAAAACATGGGCGGCTTTTAAATCCCACGTTTGATTCTATATTATTATATTATATATTAATATATTATTATATTATTAAATTTAAAATATCTACATCTATATCTCTATATATATACGCATATGGATAGATAGATGAATTACACTTCGTCAATTTTTTTTAAAACACACTTGTTACTTCATAGTATCAATATTTTATTATTATTCTTAATATTATTATTATCAATCTTATTATTATTAGTATTATTATTTTTATGATACAAAAATAATAATATACATAAAATACAACGACGGGGTTATGTTCGGGTGATTTTCAAAACGAGTTTTCGAGCCAGATGAAGCTAGGAAAATTATGGGTTATAGCTATGGAGGATATGGGTAATGTTCGTGGGTACCATGAGTGAATCAAAGGCTAACCTTTCATTTGTAATTTCCGTTGCGTATGCATACTTTTCCTACAATATTGAACCACAATATTGATATGTGAGTTTATAGATCCCTTTTTAATTGCTTTTGCAATCTATATTTTTGGGCTGAGAATACATGCACTTTATTTTAAACGCAATGGATACAAGTACATACTAAATTCTACACGGAGTTTGAACCGAAAATCTCTTAGCTTTGGTAACTAGTAACTGCTAGTTATAAGAACTGGTGGGCGCGAGTAGTTGTATATGGATCCATAGGGCTTGACATCCCCGTCTGTTCCAGGTATAGAGACCCTAGCCTGAACTATAAAGCGGACGTATGCTATTTGAGTTTAGTACACGTTGGTTTGCGTGTATTGTACATGTTGGTTGCATGTATGTTAAAACAGGGGTACTTATTATATAAACGTTAAGTTTAGTTACCAGGGTGCTCAATTTCGTAGAATATTTTGATAAACGTTTTGGATGAAATAACTGAAATCTTGTGATCCACCTTTATATACAGAGTATGCGCAATATTAAAACTATGAACTCACCAACCTTTGTGTTGACACTTTTAAGCATGTTTATTCTCAGGTTCCTAGAAGTCTTCCGCTGTTTGCTTATACGTTATACAAGCTATGTGCATGGAGTCATACATGCTTTATTCAAGAAAACTTTGCATTCACAAAATCATCACCATGTATCTTATTTTGATTGCATTGTCAAAGGATGTATTATTGTAAACTATTATTTACGGTGATTGTCTATATGTAGAAATCATCAGATGTCAAAAACTTTGGAATTAGATATTCATTTATGGTGTGCCTTTTCAAAAGAATGCAATGTTTACAAAACGTATCATGTAGAGGTCAAAACCTCACTATGAAATCAATGAATAACGTACCGCATCAATAGCGATTTTGACAGGTCGTTACAGTTGGTATCAGAGCTTGAGGTCATAGGGAACCAGAATTTGCATTAGTGTGTTTAACTGGTAATTATTAGGATGCATTAGTGAGTCTGGACTATAACCGTATCTGTGTTTACCAATTTTTGCTTATCATTTCTTGTCAGAAATTACATACTTATCATTCTTAAGTCTACACACGTTTTTCTGCATTTATTGCATAGATAGTGTACAGACGAATTCATATATTACAATATCTGTTACTGTAAACTTTGTCTGACATCTTTCGAAGATTCTTCCGTAATTTATGGGATTTTAATATTATATATACATATGTAAATTATGTATTGAAGAATACCAATCTAAGTCCTATAATCTATTTCATATCAAAAATCATTTCCCTAATTATAAAAGATGGATCCCGCATCTAGTTCAAGTTCCTCAGATTCCGACAGCTATTCCGATATGGATTTCTACATGAGCTCCGAAAGCAGTGTAACCGGAATGGATCAACCAATTAGCCATCATCTATTCTGTATGAATTGGGGATGGGTTTGTAATCTACTTAATCATTGAAGACAGGAAGAAGGTGATCCTTTCCAGCCACCACATTTCCCTCTGGGCGAAGAACCTGAAGCACTTACCGGCGAACCAATCCGTAACACTATTTTCACCCTCATTTCCAGAATAGCTAGCAATGATTACGTAACATCTACTATTCTAAATCTTATTCATCCGCTCGTTTGAACCGCCAATCATCCCAGTGTAATAGAAGAAGTCAACGATCTTCGCGCTCGAGTAGTGGCGTTGGAGAATATGGTGCAAAGATTACAAGCACCAGCAACAACACCAGTACCACCAACAACTACCTCTACATCACACGCCTCAACATCACAATATGTACCTCGGACATCAACATCATACACACCATAGGTACCAAGGAGTACCAACAACAACAAATGATGAAGTATTAATTCATCACTTCATTAAAGAAATATTCTGCAGAGAATATGTAGTTTCTAAAAGTTTTAGAGATTACTTATTCTAGTTCTAACTTTAAACCAGATGAGTAGATGGATAGAGATGATACAGGAAACCCCGACAAGAATGGTGTGTGCTTTACAAGCTAGACTTGTTGTACAAATGCCACCAGCGGTATCACCAGCATCACCATCAGTATCTCCAACACCAGCAATACCTGTAGCACCACAAGCTCCACTAGCTCCATAACCACCAATGATATCGACACCACAATCACCAATGGGTATATTGAAATAACGGGTTATGGAGTACTAAATCATTATTTCCAAAGAATTTATATATTATTTATATATATGAACTTTGGAAACTATAATATATCTTTTCGTACTAAGCTATTATGTATGAATTTTAAAGGGTAAGTAGGTTAATTCATATTACTAATATGCTAGTATGTACATCCTTCGTTAAACGACTTAACCATCCTTAACTACAATCTCTGTTTCAACTCAATGAATTTCATTTCATAATAAACCAAGCGTATTAATCAATTACATGTTTGATTTTACAATTTCATCGTCGATGTATTCGAAACTGTAACATCCTCAATCGGGCCTAGATGTAAGATTACTATTTTTCCTTTAAGTTAGTATTGTGTTATTATATGCTTTTATTTTTATTTAATGTTTGTCATTATTTAATGATGTGGTTAGGACCAGTTCGTGACAAGGGTCACAGAACAGGTTTGTTTATTTAATTTGGACTTCGTTTGGGTTGCCAAATGATGTACGAAAGATATCAGATAACTGATAAATACCCGTGTGTTGCACAGTGTGGGAATTTAACCCAATTAAGTGACTAGTGTGCTGGTTCCTTTCTCATTTTCCAGACTCTTCCACACACACCCGTTCTTCATCTCCCTCACCTACCAAACCCTAATCCTTGATTCTTGTTTTAGAGCTCAAATCATTTACATTTTCGTGTTCCTTTTGATTTACTGATTCTAACAAGGTAAGATTCATAGCTTTTCATGCTTTAATCATTGAGAAAATTGAGTTTTTGTGTTAGTTTTTACAAAGTGAGTAGTTTGGGTCTAAGTGGTTAAATTTGATGTTGTTTGAGTCCAAATCTTGTGTGTTTATGTTTCTTAATGTTTAGTGTCTTCGATTTGGTGAGTTTTGAGGTTAAAAACGAGCTCTAGATCGAGAATTGGTGAGTTTGGTGAGAAACCCGTCACTTTGGTAGCTGCTGCTGCAGATGAACTATCATCGGCCGATGGTCTCTGACCACCGACCGATGGTGTGTGACGATCGGTCGATGGTACCTAGGATGTCTTCGTCGCAAATTGTCTTCGGAAAACTGTTTTATGCCTTATAGAATTTATTCAAGATATTGGGTACACTATCAATATTCAATTAAGAAATCTAAAACTTATCTCATATTAGATACGGACCAAGTCATAAACTAATGTGTAGAAATTATTCTGAAAAGTCAACCTACACTTACAGTTTTAAATTAATAGACGGATTTTTTAAGGGTAGTTAAGGATCATGACCCCTCAAAAAGTAAAGTTACATATGAAAGTTTTAAAATAAAATCATAAATGTGAGGTTAGTGTTGTACCATTACACTATGATAGTATACATCGTGCATAATACAAACAGAAAAGATAAACAATGAATGAAAGATAAACGAATAATATATTAATGATGACGAAAGTAAAAATCGTTTAAACAGAGAAACATTGATTGTCAAGGGAGATCGAGCATGAGTTCCCTTAAACTCCGGATTCACCAAATACGTCTCTCTAGAATTTGATTAAACTCTTAACCATAAATAAACACATGAACTCTTATTTATAGGCCTTGAAGTCAAAACGCTGGTGATTTTGTAATTTCTTTAACTTTACATTACATGTTATACATAGTACCACTGCAGAAAGAATCCTCTCGTCAATGAACTCTACATGCGTTGAAATGATCATATTTTCGATGTTTCACTCTTCATACAAACTAACTTGTTGATAATCACCATCTGTAAACATTCCCCCTCACTATTAGCAACATCTTATAAACGTTGTAGCTCATATAGTCTTTATGACTTATTATTAGATTAGGGAAAATATAGAGGCTTCCAATCCACATCTAACAATCCCAAACAACCCAGTAAACACTCAGACTCTCCAAAATCAGATATTAGAGTCCTGTGATTGCGTATGAATATCCTAAAAACAAATCAGATTCCCTCCACTAAGCAGAATCATCAAAATGCAGAAGACATAATATAAGGATGTTGTCCTACGATAACTTCACTCTCGTTTTCTTCAAACATTCACTACCTTTTGTAAATTCAACTGTATAGCCCGGAGTTTTCCGAGACAAAATTGTCTAACCACCACGACATCAAACTCGAAATATTCTTCCAAATCTGCAGAAAAATCGAAAATAAATATCCGCAAAACTACGGTCCAATCATTACCAAATATTTGCCATACTTAGATCTGTATTTATTTCGGTAATGACCCGCCAAAATCGTTATTAACCTAGTACATTAACAAACGATCCCACAACAAGGTTACGCCATCTATATGAGACGTTTTAACAAAAATTTGCATTTATTATTCATAAAGGTTTACATAAATGGAAAGTTGCAAAAAGTAGCAGGTTTTCAAAATAGAAAGTTTCTTAAAATAGTAAATTTTTAGAAAAGAAACTTCTCCAAACAGTACGTTGATCGCAACGTCAAAGAAGTCATCCAACATCTTGATAAATTGTATTAAAAAGTGAATGCAAACAACTGTTTAAATAATGGCAAACAAACTCCAAATGTAGACACCCTAAACTTCTGCAGCGGAAACAATTACGAAACTAAACCAAATTCATATAAAATTAGTCTAAGTTAAGATTTATTTTCTAAAGTAATTCAAGTCATATTAAACATATCTGAAGATGCAGACACCCTATTTCTCATAAGTTAAGGTTTATTTTTTCAATTAATTCAATTCAACTAGTCTATTTTTGAAAATTTATTATTTTTAATAAAAATTTTCCTGGATTAATGGACCGAAAGCCCAAAACTTTATACTAGCCGGCCCAAAACTTCTAGTCCATTGGAGTATGAAGATCAATTATTCGGATTTTGGTGTTTTGAATTAGGGATTATCACTAAAATGCCCATTCTTTCTCCCCTTTTTGACTTAGAACCCATAAAAAATAAAAGTTGACAATTTGCCCGCGCAAGACGCAAGGGCGCAAGGTGCCTGTTTTGCGACCTTGCTTCCCGGTGGACGCAAGGACGCAAGGTGCCTCTTGCGACCTTGCTTCTCGGGGACGCAAAGACGCAAGGTGCGTCTTGCTCCTGACTGATGCCATAATCAATGTTTTCTTTCAGACATTTCATCAAACACCTTACGTGCGTCTACAGTATTTGAATTTTTTTAATACTATTTTAGATTAAAAATTTCCGTGTAACATACTGTTCGATGCATGTTAATAATGGTGACAATTCTGGTAAAGTGATTATGCCCAATTATTCAGTCAATTGCCTTTTAAGGTGACAATAGTTAACCAGTAGTATTTCATGTATCTTGGCATTTGAGATTTTGAATTATTACATTTGAA
Organism: Rutidosis leptorrhynchoides; assembly: GCF_046630445.1. Classification (NCBI taxonomy): domain Eukaryota; kingdom Viridiplantae; phylum Streptophyta; class Magnoliopsida; order Asterales; family Asteraceae; genus Rutidosis; species Rutidosis leptorrhynchoides. The sequence continues at coordinate 177,736,931 of NC_092333.1, forward strand.
ACTTGATTTTGGAATAATTAATTTATAATAATTTGAGCACGTAAAGTTTTGTTAGAGCCAGTGGCATCCATTATGTTTCATTTGTGATGGTGGTAAGAAAAAACAATCGTGACTTTCTTTATGAATGATTTGATAAGTTGTAAAAAATCGTATCACGGATGCACTTAAGGTGTTTGATGAAATGTCTGAAAGAAAACATTGGATATGATCTCAGGCAGGAGCAAGAGAGACCTTGCGTCCTTGCGTCCCCGGAAAGCAAGGTCGCAAGAGGCACCTTGCGTCCTTGCGTCCTCCGGGAAGCAAGGTCGCAAAATGCACCTTGCGCGAGCAAATTGTCAACTTTATTTTTTTATGGGTTCCAAGTCAAACAAGGAAAAAAAAATGGGCATTTTAGTGATAATCCCTTTGAATTAACACAAATCACAATCACAAATCACAAATTAAAATTAAATAACTTACAAAAATATCTTTGTCTTCAGATACGTAACCTTTAGATTCAGGAGGTACTACCTAAAATACAACACGTGTAATCCCTACTTCCAAACACTCCCACTATATAATATCCTAAACCTCATTCTCCACTTCTCTCAAATTCTCGCATCACCTGAGGCCCCAATTTTGACTCGTTAATTTTCCGGCCGACGACGATTATCCTAATTCACCGTCAATCAAACCCTAGATCTTTCAATCTCCGATCTAAAGGTACCGATCTAATCAATTTTATCAATTTATAAGTTTTCTGATAAATTTATTAATTTGCTTGTAAATGTAATAATCTGTGTATTCTTTTTATATTAGATGGTGTCAGATGCGAGTAAAAAGAAGGCGCTACAGAAGAAGGCAGCCGCTGCTGCTAAAAGAGGAGGTAAGGCGGCTGCCGCCGCCGTGTCGGCTAAAGCGGCGTCGATTGGGATGAACGGGAGTTCAAGTACGGATAATTTGTCTAACGGAATTGGATCGCTTGCTATTTCTGACCGTACGTGTACGGGTGTGCTATGCTCTCATCCCTTGTCTAGGGATATTAGGGTAAGAATATTTTATTGTTAAACGGAATTTGGGGGTTTTTTATTTACTGATTTGATTTCAATTGATGCGTTTTTTATTTCATTTTATTTGAATTACTGATTTGTTGAAATAGGTAGGTTTAAGGATTTGAAAATACTTGGTAGCAAGCCTTAGTTTTTAGGTTTAATTGTTGCTGTTTATTATATGTACTAATATAAAAAACGGTTTTCAGGTTTAAGTTACTGTATATATATGGTATTGTTTGTGGGATGAGTGTTCTTGACAGTTGGCATAGCGCTACCATATATAGGTTGTTACTGTATCCTATTTTTGGCTCCTGCAAACATTTGTTTATGTAAGATATGGAATGAGGGGGAATGGGGGATACATTACTGGTTTATGTGTGGTCCAGGGGTGGATCTAGAAGGGGGTCAATTGGAAAGTTTTAAAGTACTTAAAAAGGAATTGTTATTTTCAGGTATTAATTATTGTAAGTATGACTTTTGGCCTTCAAAATGTGAAAAGATGCAAAAACTATACTAACTCTGCCTTTGCGTATGGAACTTGTATGCTATTAGTACTTAGAACGTACCAATCGGAGAACTCAATGTGTTGCCTTATGTATCAACAAATTTGGGTTTGTTTTAATCGATACACAAGGATAAAAGTGGAAGGTTGTAGAATTATATTATGTATGAGCGCTACCATATATAGGTTGTCAATCCGTATCCCATTTTTGGCTTCTGCAAACATTTGTTTTAGAAGTTGTCTTTTAGGGCTTGTTTATACTCCCTATAAGTTATGAAATGAGGGGGAATGGGGAATACATTACTGGTTAATGTGTGGTCCAGGGGTGGATCTAGAAGGGGACAATTGGGAAAGTTTCAAATTGCTTAATAAGGAATTGTTATATTCAGGTATTAATTATTTTGTAAGTATGTCTTTTGCCCTTCAAAATGTAAAAAGATGCAAAAACTTTTTTGACCCACTCATTGAATTTTTACCAATTTTGCGTCTGCGTGTGGAACTTGTATTCTATTAGTACTAGAACATACCAAGCGGAGAACTCAATGTATTTCCTTATGTATCAACGAGTTTAGGTATGTTTTAATCGTCAGACAAGGATAAAAGTGGAAGGTCGTAGAGTTATATTATGTATGATTTAGTTTACAGAAATCCGTTAAAGATATTTCCATGATTAGTACCAGACTACCTGTGTACCATTTTATGTTTATGTGCTAAATATATTTCGATGTTTGGTATCACTCTTTTTATGGAAATTTGCTATAGCTTTAAATGTTTGGCATTCACTTTATAGAAATTTGTTAAAGATACAACAAATTCTGATTGTTTTGTACCCTTTTTGCGAATGTGTGACCTTTATATTTGTGATTGCAGATAGAGTCACTGTCGCTTACTTTCCATGGACATGATCTCATTGTTGATTCTGAGCTGGAGCTCAACTACGGAAGGTTTGCATCATCTTCTTGTCTTTAATTGTTTTTATTTCATATTAGATTTTTGTACGATGTAAATTATTTTTTTATCATCTAGACGTTACGGTCTGCTTGGGTTGAATGGCTGTGGGAAGTCAACTCTTCTTACTTCTATTGGAATGCGAGAACTCCCTATTCCTGAACATATGGATATATTTCACCTCACAAGAGAAATTGAAGCTTCTGATCTGTCTTCACTTGAGGCTGTAATGAACTGTGATGACGAGCGACTGAAATTAGAGGCAGAAGTTGAGCGTCTGGCCGCATTGGTACTAACATTGTTTGAAAAATTATGTATATTCAGTAGTTAGTATAGTAATTGTGTAGTGTGAATGTATCTTGATATATCTTTACTGTTTATTTTTTGATACAGGATGCTGGTGGCGGTGAAGCTCTTGATCGTATATATGAACGGTTAGATGCCATGGATGCCGCCACTGCCGAAAAACGTGCAGCTGAGATTTTAAATGGTCTTGGTTTTAACAAGCAGATGCAAGCAAAGAAAACGCGAGATTTTTCTGGTGGTTGGAGAATGCGTATAGCTTTGGCACGTGCTCTTTTTATGAACCCAACCATTTTGCTGCTTGATGAGCCCACAAATCATCTTGGTGAGTCATTCTTCTTTCATTACAACAAGAACTAGAAGGATTCGGCTGTAAATTTGGGTTGGAACCTGAAGAACTACTTTTAAAACCTAAAGATCCAAATTTTCCACCTTACATTTTGTGCAACTTGAACAAGACCCAATGCTTAACCACATAGCCCCGCGGCTTGTTTAAAAATAATGGGTATCAGGATGATTGTTTAATAGGACAATTAGTCTGTTTAACTCGAATTTTCCTGCAGTATTTTCGAGGAATTATTCTAGAAATACATTTTCTCTCGATTCTATATAATTACTATGTACAGGCTGTGAACAGATCGATTTCTAGTTAACCTGTTCAACCCCAACCTGCACATACATCCATGTCAACTTGTGTATACTCATATTTATGTACTTTATATATTATATATGTGTTCGGTTCATAAATTATATCATAAAGGGGTGATACTAATTATTAGCTTTGAGTTTGTTGCAGATCTTGAAGCTTGTGTGTGGCTTGAAGAAACCCTACAGAAGTTTGCGCGTATACTTGTGGTTGTCTCGCACTCTCAAGATTTCTTGAATGGTGTCTGCACAAATATAATTCACATGCAAAGTAAGACATTAAAGATGTATACGGGTAATTTCGACCAATATGTTCAAACCCGTTCAGAACTCGAGGAAAATCAGATGAAACAATATAAATGGGAGCAAGATCAGATTGCTAACATGAAGGAATACATTGCCAGGTTTGGGCACGGGTCTGCTAAACTGGCCCGTCAGGCTCAGAGTAAAGAGAAAACCCTAGCCAAGATGGAACGTGGTGGTCTAACCGAAAAGGTAACTCGGGACAGTGTTTTAGTGTTTCGGTTTGTTGATGTGGGCAAGCTTCCGCCACCTGTCCTCCAGTTTTCGGAGGTGAAGTTTGGTTACACACCCGATAACCTCATCTACAAGTGTCTTGACTTTGGAGTTGACTTGGATTCACGCGTTGCATTGGTGGGACCCAATGGAGCTGGTAAAAGTACACTTTTGAAGCTGATGACAGGGGAGTTGACTCCTCTTGAGGGTATGGTGAAGCGTCACAACCATTTGCGGATCGCTCAATACCACCAACATTTGGCTGAAAAACTCGACCTCGATATGTCGGCTTTGTTATATATGATGAGAGAGTATCCTGGTAACGAAGAGGAGAAGATGCGGGCTGCTATCGGCCGGTTTGGGCTAACCGGGAAGGCCCAAACCATGCCAATGAAGAACTTGTCGGATGGTCAAAAGAGCCGTGTGATATTTGCGTGGTTAGCATATAGGCAGCCACAAATGCTGCTTTTGGATGAGCCGACTAACCATTTGGATATTGAAACGATTGATTCGTTAGCTGAGGCTTTGAATGAATGGGACGGTGGAATGGTGCTTGTTAGCCACGACTTTCGGCTCATAAACCAGGTGGCCCGTGAGATCTGGGTGTGTGAAAACCAGACTATAACGCGGTGGAATGGTGACATTATGGGTTTCAAGGAGCACTTGAGAACCAAGGCTGGTCTATCTCGTTAGATCGGTTCGTAAGTGGCTTAATCATTCATAGCCTCCCTGTGTTACCCCCAGCTCAAAAAGCGTATTATTATGCGTTGGAGCTCGAGTTGACTTGATCAAGCGGCATATTCTTGGCAACTTGACGATGTGGGACTATGATTTTAAAGCCCATAAGGAGTTGCAGGAGGATGGACACAGTTTACCTTGTGAATTTTTTAGGGGGGCTTTTGAACCCTTATCATCCCTTTTGCAGTTTCTTCATAATGTAGGTTTGTTTTTCTTGCACTATATTTTGATTTTGGTTTTCAAACAAGAACATATGTTGCGGCTACAATATGATTGCTATAATTTTTATTCAATAGTGTAATGACTTGTTATTTCAAAGCTATATTTGGTTTTTCGTCATAACTTCTCTGTTTGGTGGTTGTTAAAGTTATGATAATCAGGACCTTGTTTTGTACTTCTACTGTTAGTTAAATAAAATGGCATGTTATGACTTATTAGTAGGTTTATTTTATATTTGATGTGTTAATGGTTATACATTTTGAAGGTTTCGATTTTGACCTTTTTTTTCTCATCTTGTGACCACTACAAGATGTTGATTTTATATGGTTATCGAATCTTAAAATGTTTGTATATAACTCATGAATGTGCATATGGTTAGTCCGATAAAAAGACCATTTTTAAGTTCAACTTCCTTATATGGCTTTGATCGTCAATTTATTATGTGATATAAAAACAGAATGCAAGTTCAGAATACTCATTTGAGAACCTGCCAATACATGTATTCCTTTGTGTTTTTTGTTTTTGTTGCTAATTTGGAGCATTGTAAATTGGTTAGGCTTCATTACTCTCATCAAATAACCAATGCGCACTACAACGAATGGTTAAAACTACATTTTTTAACATGGGCATGATGTGTAAAACCAATACCTACAAAAAAACATAACATGTATAAGTTGTTACGTATACATCGGTAACAAAAATGGCCAATCTTTTCCAATTGAGGTTTCTGGATATAAATTTCAGTTCCATGTACCAACTACATATATTATATTTAACGTAGTCTAACAAATTAAATCTTCTTCGTGCGGATCGGACTCTAAAGCTAAAAAATTCTAGTAAAACCACATATTAAATTGGTCATCTAGACCTTGATCAATACCATTTTCTTGGACCAACGAAGCATCCGCACTTGATGTAGGTTTGGCTAGTGCAACGTTAGTAGCATCGAGGAAAGCAATTTCTGCTTGAACTTTCGCTAGTTGGCTTTGTGCGCTATGAAGTTCTTGATGCAACAAAGATACTATTCCAGCACATCCATACACCGGATCTTGTATTCTACATTTGGCCTCGTAATACAACGACTCCATTGCATCCACTCGAAGTTCCACTGGTAGTTCCTACATCAACAAAAAAATTTAGTAATAGTAATTAGAATTAGAATAAATATTCAATATCAACATAAATTGAAAAAGACATGTTTCATCTATAGACCATGATAGAAAGTTTATTAGTACAACTTTTTAATTGTGATTATTAGTACCTCAAGCATTTTGCCGATGTTGCTAGCGCCATAAATTTTATGAACACAAGCGAATCTTTGAGGGTTATCGGCAGGAAAATAAGGTGCGAAAATACAATCGGGACGACATCTTCGCCTAAAATACTTGCAAGCCGCACATCTTGTAGAAGTCATTTGACCAATCTAGTGAAAAATATAAAAAATATATTCTAAAATGAAAATCTACTCTCAGTATCTTGTAGAAATCTAGTGGAAGATATGATTTTGATCTTGAAATATTGTATTTTGAGGGTGATGTATGTATAACGGCTAAATATTTAAAATTTATGTTTGTATTATGGGAAGTTATCAAGGGTAAGCATCAATATGGTAATAAAATTACTGTCATCATAAAAATTACTAGAAATAATGGAATGAATTGAGTCAATTTCTAACGGTTATTTCTTTTGTTTTTTAAGATTTGAGCCAGCTCCATTTAGACTAAATTTCTCACTCAATGTTAAAACTGAAGCTATTTTCTCGCTAATTTATTATTAGGATTATTACATTACATAGTACTCGTTAGGGGTGTGCATGGTTCGGGCAGAACCGAAAAAAACCGAGGACCGAAGAGGAACCGACCCAAAACCGAAATACCCGAACGTATTTGGTCCGGTCCTTGGTCCATAATTTTTCGATTTTTCGGGTATCGGTCCGGTCCGGGCCAAACCCTAAAAGACCATGGTTTTGGACCGAACCGAATGATGTATATATATGTGAGAGATTCTTTGGTGATTCAGAGAATGTTTATCCGTGTTCGACATGACACATACCATATTATATTTATCTACATTTATACATACACTAAATATGAAAATAAGTAAACCGATAAACTCTTTTAACAAATTCAATCTTTAATCAACATCGATCCTTTGCATGAATGTAACTTATAGTCCAATGAATTATATTTATCATGTATATAACTTAGCATGCATATTTAGCATTTATATAACTTATAGTCAAATGAATTATAATAATATTGAATAAAAAAAATCCTAATTTGGTTATAAGTCAGTGGTCTAGTGGTGTTTATATATACATGTAATTCGTATACAATGAGAAAGCCAAAGAAGTATTTACTCTATATTTATATCCAATTATTATTTTTATCGAACATCATCTTCACTTTTAAATTTTGCTTCAATACGATTAACTTAGCATGTATCTTTTCTATATTGTTTTCAAAAATATAAACGGGTCGGGTATTTACTCGAACCGCTTGGACCGAAGCTAGAATCGGACCGAACCGAACCATGTATAAACGGTCCGGTCCTTGGTTCTAATTTTCGTAAAAGTTTGGGTTTCGGTCCGGTCCGGGTATTGTCTGGTCCGGTCCGGGTATGGACCATGCACAGCCCTAGTACTCGTACTATATATTTGAGTTCATAATTTAATTTGAAATTAATTAAGTTTTGCCTAATAATACAGCATGAAGGTCACTCACTTTTTTCGGTAGCGATACTATATATCGACATATATTATATGATTTCATGTCTCCCTTGTTCCGAAATACGGAATATGTTACAAACTTTCAACCGAAATCAAACAGACCACTTTCGTATAACCAAATCTAACGTTGGAAGTAAAATATCTTCGAAAAATAGTATCTTTAGAAATATCTTAGTTTACAGGTGATACAATAAATATCATAACATGCAGGTAGTACACACACTACAAAAAAGTTTATTTTTTAACGATTTCAATATTTTTTTGACACTTTAAAACATGAATAGTTGGTATATTTTTAGCGTCTATAAATGTTACAAAATTTTTGACACTTAAAAACATGAAAAATGAAAACCAAATGACACTTAAAAAGTCGAAAAGCTAATAACAATTAAAAATATTGACGTCCCATTTTCTCATGCATCAAATTTTTTTACGCTATATATTTTAACGCTTTTAATTTATATTCACACTTTTAAGCGTGAAAAACTCATTCAAAAATGTCAAAAACTACAAACTCAAAAGTAACGCGTTTGGAATGTATATATAACCAATGAATTATGAATGTAGTCAAGTTGAGGTACCGACGTCTTTTTCTCTACTTCTAGTCCGTAGGAAGCATATAAATATGGAGATGTAGACTTGACCTTATTCCACAATAAATTTGTATGCACTTTCTGTATATAATTTAGTATAATCTGCTTAAGAAATTATGTAAATGTTATTCAAAATATCTAAGCAATGAATATAAGAAGCTAGGGTCATAAATGCAATTTTCAAGTTGGAACTTTAATCAATTATTGTTTTTTCGTTGAATATTAAGCATTGTTTTTTCGTTGAATATTAAGCTACTCAAAAGTATGATATTCGAGTTCAGCATACACATTTGGACCTTATAGTTCAAGACAAATGAATATTTTGGTGCTTTTTCGAATCACTTTATCATGCATGTCTATCAATGCTAACCATGTACTGTCGTATTTTTTAGATTGTATGAACTCCAAAACTGTTGTTAATTAATGAAGGTGTTTTCAAGTGATTATAACAATTGGAAACTTGTTTTGATTAAGTGTTCAGTTATTTCAAACCGAGAAGTGATTTTACAATTGCAAAATGAGCATAAATATATACAACAATGGCCTAATAGCTAATTCTAAGTTAAGGTATGGTTCCAAATACATTTTGAAACCACCTTGACACAAATGGTAAAAAGGCTAGTTAAAGAGCCGTTGTTGACTGCTGACTTTACTGTTATTGATGACTTCCTGCACCTGCTAATTGTCCCTTGTGACCCTTCTAAACTTGGATATGATGAGTGTGCTCTTTCTCTGATCCAAAGTCAATGTTGCCATAAAAGGAATGTTGCAGGTGTGCTGTTTAGATACTATTCTTTAACACTCCCCCTCGAGTTGAATAGTGGGATTTCCGATGATCAACTTGACAAGGACTTCGCTAAACAGCCTTCCATTGACTGACTTTGTTAGGATGTCGGCCAATTGGTCTTCTGATCTTACGTGTGGAAGAGAAATAATTTCGGCATCCAACTTTCTCTAATAAAGTGTCTATCCACTTCAACATGTTTTATTCGGTCATGTTGAACTGAATTTTCTGAGATGGCTATCGCATCTTCATTGTCGCACATAATCTGAATTGTTTCTTTTGGTGGGAACCCAATCTCTGTTAGTAACTTTTTAATCCATAAGACTTCAGCAACTCCTCTAGCTATCCCTCTGAATTCTGATTCGGCACTTGAGAGTGAGACAACTTTTTATTTCTTACTTCTCCATGCAACTAGATTACCTCCCACAAGTGTAAATGATAAGGCTAAAAAGGAACATATATTTCATAGCATTATCCCTCAAGAAAGACAAGATTTTAGTTGCAATTGTTCTATTTTCAAGTAATATTCGTTTATATTAAATAAGTGCGAAGACAAAAGGCAGATTCGACGAATTGAAGACACAAAGGTCCGAAAAGCTAAAAAGTACAAGATACAATTAAAGTGGTTCAAATTATTGATGAGGAACGTCTAAAAATGACAAGAGTACAAGTTACAAAACGCAAAGTACACGATATAAAATTGTACGAAAGGACGTTCGAAAATCCGGAACCGGGACATGAGTCAACTCTCAACGCTCGACGCAACGGTGTAAAAATTACAAGTCAACTATGCACAAGAATAAAATATAATATTTAAATAATTCATAATAAGAATAATATTAAATAATAAAAAGTTGTTAATTGAGCATAGTTCAGGGGTCATAAGTGAAAATTTCAATTTATCATTTGCCTATAAAGGCCATCTAAATCGATGATTTAGATACACCTTTTTTTCAATCTTCTTTCTTTCTTATGTAATTTATATTTATATTTATAATATTAAGTTTAATTTAAGATTAATAATAATTGGGTTATTGTAAGAAATGTTTTACGGGTTTTAAAGTAGGAACTCTGTCCGTGTAACGCTACGCGATTAATCACCACTGTAAGCTATGTTCTTCCTTTTTAATTTAATGTCTCGTAACTAAGTTATTATTATGCTTATTTGAGCCGAAGTAATCGTGATGTTGGGCTAAAATATTAAGACGAGGTTATTGAACTTTGTACCATAATTAAGGTTTGGGCAAAAGACCGACACTTGTGGAAATTGGACTATTGACTATTAATAGATGGGAGGGGGGGTATTGTCTAATTGAGTGACAACTCATTGGAGTCTGTCGAACCTATCTTCAAATTAATTATCCTAATAATTAATAATGATTATGGTTGTCCTATTTAGTGACGTTCATATGGAATCTATTATAATCATTTAATTAATTATTCGGGTTGGGTAATTGATTATTCAAACTGATCAAGTGGGTAAATTAATATTCATATCTAATCAAAACAGGGGTAGATTACATACAGTGATAACTGGTGTAATTGTTGACAGAAGTGATAACTGCGTCACAGTTTAAATCCTTAATTAGTTGGAATATTTGACTTCGGGTATAAGGGTAATTTGACGGGGACACTCGCACTTTATATTTATGACCGGTGAACTATTTTGGACAAAAACCACATAGGTTTCAAATAATCCAGGACAAAGGACAATTAACCCATTGGACAATTAATTAAAATCAAAAAGTCAAACATCATGGTTACGGAAGTTTAAATAAGCATAATTGTTTTATTGTATTTTTCATCGCACTTTTATTTTCTGTCATTTTATTTTCTGTCATTTTATTTATCGCAATTTATTTTACGCACTTTAATTTTTGTCATTTATTTTTACGCTTAAAATCGACAAACCGGTCATTAAACGGTAAAACCCCCATTTTATAATAATACTACTACTTATTTATATATATATTTTTACAAATAAACTTAATAATATAGCGTTAACTTCACCAGCTCCCTGTGGAACGAACCGGACTTACTAAAAACTACACTACTCTACGATTAGGTACACTGCCTATAAGTGTTGTAGCAAGGTTTAGGTATATCCACTCGATAAATAAATAAATAAAACTTGTGTAATATTTCGTCGCATTTTGTAGTAAAAATTAATACTATTTCGTACACCCCGCTGCACACATCAGTAAAAAATCTTGATGTAGATCTTCCATCTCCTTTTTCTCCGGCTCAGCTAGCATCTGTATAAATTCTGGTTTCTAGATGTCCATTCTTCTTAAAGACAACTCCATGATCCGCTGTTTTCTTTAGATATCTGATGATCCTGATTACTGCTTCCATATGATGAACTTTTGGTTGATGCATGAATTGACTCACAACCCCAACTGCATGTGCTATATTAGGTCGAGTGTGAGTAAAAATTAAATAAAACTTGTGTAATATTTCGTCGCATTTTGTAGTAAAAATTAATACTATTTCGTACACCTCGCTGCACACATCAAGTTTTTGGCGCCGCTGCCGGGGAGCGCTAAAACGCTATATTTTTAATTATAATAATATTGAAATAAAATATAATAATATAATAATATTGAAATAGAATATAATAATATAATAATATTGAAATAGAATATAATAATATAATAATATTTTAGAATCAAAATTTTTATACGTTTTTAAAAAGTCGTATTTATTAAATACTTCAGGGGTATATTATGTAACTTGTAATTAATAATTTCTATCATGTCGTCTTCATGTGAATAGTAAATTAATTAATTTCTTTTCATTTACTATTCATGAATAGTAAATGAATTAAAAAAAAAAGTTTTGGAAAAAAAATTATAATTATAAAAAAATTATTAATTTGTAAAAAAAAATCGTTTTTAAAAAAAAAAAAAATTCGTTTTTAAAAAAAAATTGTAAAAAAAATCGTTTTTTTAAAAAAAAAAATTAAAAAAAAAAAAAGTTTTTAAAAAAAAATTATATAAAAAAAAAAATTTTAAAAAAAAAATTTAAAATCCTTAAAAAACGAAAAAAAAAAAAATTAAAAAAAAAAAATTAAAATAAAAATAAAAATAAAAGAGTGATAGGATCAGTAGGCTAGCTAGTTCACTGGGACTTGTGACTACCTACACAAAATTCAATGAATCACACACAAAAACCAATATTCAACCCCATGTGATTTACAAGTTCAAAGCATTCAAAGAAAGATTCTGCCAACCCATTTTTGCCTACTCCGTAATATTTTCTTTTTATTAGTTGTAAGTATTCTACTAAAAAAAAAATTAAAAAAAAAAAAAAAATTTAAGTTTTATTACCTTTAGATTTTTAGAATCTAGTTACAACTTTTAGTATTAAGTATAGTTTTTGCCTTAGTATTTATTTTTACTTCTAGAATTTTTAGGCTTTGCCGTAAAATCCCTTAAGTGCTTTTTCTTTAGACTAAGATTTAGGTGCCTTAAAATTTTGCGACGCTATTTTTCGTGCTACTTTCTTATTTTTATTTATCTTTCGACGCCGTTTACCTATGTATCAATTACAATTCCAATTAGTGATCTCTATTTGTAGTTTTAATTTTAAGATAGTGATAGTTATAAGGTTGGATTAACCGCGTGTTTACAAACCACTCTTCGTCTTTTTCATTTTTCGACACTTTTCGACGCGCAATCTTTTTCTCTCTTATTTCTCGCCATTCTAGTTTTTAGGACTTAGAATTTTTTCTACTTCTTCTCTAAATTTCTTAAAATTACGAAAATTTATTTTAAGTGGTTAAATTGATAGACATCAAAATTTTCTGGTTCGTAGTAATAGTTGGATTTGTACGTGGACCGAGTTATTGGAGCCAAACAGTACTCAATTATATTGAGACCAAACGAATCCTGCCCCTCTGCTGCATCTTTTGGCTATTCGAAACGTGGGCAAAATCAAAAAAGTCTATTAATTGGATAACTTATATAATTTTTCTTTCCTTTTAAAAACTAATAGGATATTCAGTGAATGCACCGAGTAAAACGTTCACCACCTTTCATACGTTCACCACCTATAACTCGATCAAGACATCTAGCCAATATTGTCGCCGTTGATTTTTCTTTAGAATCATCATCTAGTCGACCAAGAACTCCAACTCAAATTTCCGATAATCCATCTTTTGAACCCGACCTCACAATTGAGAATCCGGAGAATATTCAGGGACAATTCCAAGATCCAGAACCACTAATCATTCCTCCTGAACCACAAACCATTAAATCAGAATCCTCTAGTGATTCGTATTCAACGAATTCAATTATGGAAGTAACGGAACCTCTAAGTATGGAAGATCGAATGAGAGCTAAACGCACGGGCCAAGGTCACGCCATTATTAAGCCAGAAGTTAATGCTCCAGATTATGAAATCAAAGGACAAATTCTACATATGGTAACTAATCAGTGCCAATATAGTGGTACGCCAAAAGAAGATCCCAACGAACATCTTCGTACCTTTAATAGGATCTGTACACTATTCAAAATCCGAGAAGTGGAGGATGAACAGATATATCTCATGTTGTTTCCCTGGACTTTAAAGGGAGAAGCCAAAGATTGGTTAGAATCGTTACCTGAAGGGGCGATTGATACATGGGATGTTTTAGTTGAAAAATTTCTTAAACAATTCTTTCCGGCATCTAAAGCCGTGAGACTTCAAGGAGAAATTGTTACGTTCACACAAAAGCCAAATGAAACATTATATGAGGCGTGGACAAGATTCGGAAGGATGTTGAGAGGATGTCCTCAACACGGTTTAGACACTTATCATATAGTACAAATATTCTATCAAGGTGTCAACGTTGCTACACGAAAAGACATCGACATAACAGCTGGTGGTTCCATTATGAAGAAAACTGCAACTGAAGCTTACAAGATCATTGATAGCACAGCCTCCCACTCACATGAGTGGCATCAAGAAAAAGATATCTTTCGATCATCTAAAGTGGCTAGAGCCGATTCTAGCCATGACTTTGATTCCGTTTCCGCAAAAATAGATGCTTTCGAAAGACGAATGGAAAAGATGAATAAAGATATTCACGCAATACGAATCAGTTGTGAGCAATGCGGTGGACCACACTTATTGAAAGATTGTCACATTGAACCAACGATGGAACAACGAGAGAATGTTTCCTATATGAACCAAAGGACGGGAAGTAATTATCAAAATAATTATCAACCGCCAAGGATAAACTTCAATCGAAATCAAAACATTCTTTACAATCCAAATGGACCCAACAACAACTCGTATAACCAACAAGGTTCGAATAACCAACCAACTCAAAACAACACTTTCAATCCACAAAGACATGGCTTGTATAAACCACCACAACAAACCGAAGAGAAAAAGCCAAATCTAGAATAAATAATGGCAAAGCTAGTTGAATCTCAAACACAATTTATTACATCTCAAACTCAAACAAACGAAAGGTTTGATCAGTCATTAAGAACTCAACAAGCTTCTATTTTGAATCTAGAAAAACATGTTGGTACTCTTGCTAGCATGATGAGTGAGAGGGAACAAGGAAAGCTACCGAGTAATACTGAAGTAAATCCTCGAAATGAAAATGTTAATATGGTTTCAACAAATTTTGAAAAACCAGCTCCAGAAGATGGGAAGGTTTTAGATGAGAGTAACAATGAAGAATTTACAACACCACCACCACCCGAGTATGTAAAGCCAGTGGTGGAATCATATAAACCACCCATCCCGTTTCCAATAAAAGGAGTTGAGTATGAGCAAGTGATAGGTAATAAAGATTGTGATACCTCTGGAAAGAAGAAGAAGAAAAAGAATAAGGAAGTACAAGAAACAAAAACCGTAGAAGTAAACCCGGTGAATACAGTTCCACCAAAACCTCCACCTAGGGTAGGTGATCCGGGTGAATTTATTATTCCTTGTCTACTTAGTGATTGTGTCATGTATGATGCACTGGCAGATTTAGGTGCAAGTGTGAGTGTTATGCCTCTTTCCTTATATAAGAGATTAGGTGTAGGTAAGTTAAGTCCAACGGATATGAGTGTTCGACTCCTTGATCAAATCATTAAGCACCCAGTTGGAATTGCTAACAATCTACCCATTCAAGTAGGTAATTTAACCTTTCTAGTCGAATTCATTGTCATTGACATAGAAGAGGACCCAAACATTCCTCTAATTTTAGGTCGACCATTCTTAGCGTCCACCGGGGCGTTATTTGATGTAAGAAATGGTAGAATGACACTTAGTAATGATGAAAAATCGATCACCTTTATGATTCGAAAGTCTAAATCTCCACCAACCAAAACTGTTGAACCAGCAAAAACGATTGGTAAGAACCATATTGTTTTACCAACTCCAACGGTAGTGCTTAGCAATAATAAAACGCCTAAGTGTGGGGAAAATGAAGTAACACCTAATGATAACTTGATAACAAGGAACCCCATTGTTGATACGAAATTAAATGACCCCGTTATTAACAGTTCAATGAAGAAACTTTTTAAACGGGTTATTGATGCTAAAAGTAAGGGGAACTTTAAGTTATGTAACCGGTTAGTATCCAATCTGTCGCCTAAAGAAAAGACGAAGCTAGTTGAATTTTGGGATATTACGGAAGAAGCCGGGCACTGGCTTAAAGAAAAAGTCACAGATATGCAAGTTGATTATGGACCAAAAGAAATTGACAATGAAGACACCACAACTACCTAAGTGTGAGGAGATTCAAATATTTTAAAAAGAGAATGCTATCTAGAGTTAGTTGTTCTATTCTCGTGTAGTTCCGAGAATGGAATCCGATTGGTCTTTTCCGCTAGCAGACACTAAAGAACTAGTTTTCTCCCTCCATTCTGATTTTTTTTGTTTTTTAGGTTTTATATGAAATTAATATGCATTTTAATTTATGTTTTTAAAATCAAAAATTTACTTTATTTCATTAATTTAAAAATATGATTTTTAAAATTCGTCGTGAGTTGAAGACTAGGTCGTTGAGTCGAAATTGCTTTACCCTAGGGCGGGGCGACAAATTTTGTTATCATTATTTTTAATTTTATTGATATAAAGTATGCCAAAAAAATATTATATTTTATAATTTTTTGAACGTGGGGTTATATACCAAACTTCAAAAATATGTATATATATATGTTTGTATTTTATTATATACAAAACAGGGTAAAACAGCGCACTTTCAAAGACTGTCATTAAGTTCAGCAAAA
Source organism: Rutidosis leptorrhynchoides (assembly GCF_046630445.1). Taxonomy (NCBI): domain Eukaryota; kingdom Viridiplantae; phylum Streptophyta; class Magnoliopsida; order Asterales; family Asteraceae; genus Rutidosis; species Rutidosis leptorrhynchoides. Next base: position 177,753,155 of record NC_092333.1, read on the forward strand.
GGTACTAATTTTGACAACAAGACGCGAAAGATCAAATGTGAAATAACAACAATATGATTGCGAACTCGGTATTTCTAATCACTTTTCTACACTAATCACCCTCATGAATTTATAATTATAGTCTGATTTCATGCAAATGAGGGCATTGCATGATCTTAAGTGTGGGGAAGGGTTATAAATTCTCTCAGGTTTATACTTGATTTATTTGCCAAATTTTGTGAAAATTTGAAAAATTTTCAATTAAATGAAGTCAAAATCATGTTTATACATATTTATGAACGGTGAAAACTAGGTGATAATACCGAAATTATTGTTACCTCAAAAAGGACATAAATTGAGAAACAACCCAAAACGCTTGAATTCATTTAAAATGGAATAAAGGAGAATAAAAAGGCAAAGAAAGAAACTAAGTGTGGGGAGAATATACCAAGTTATTCAATTAAAAACTATCTATCACATGTTTGTGTAAAGTTTATTGCATGTGCTTTTGTTTTGGACTAAATTAACTGTTTTACCCGATTTATTGTAATACTTTTGAAAGAAGAGATGGATCTACACGATGAATCAATTCCATCATTAAAAGGAAGTAAAGTCTTCCGAAAAAGACACGCGCTTCTTGATTTAGGTCAAGAAGTTGTCGTCCAGACCAGCTGTAGGTTGACGAAAAATCTAGAAAAGTCATCTCTAAAATCAGCAGGAAATCCACGGACCTCAGCATCAAACAGGGTCGCCAAGTGGTCAGATTTATCCTAACCATGAGAAGGATTTATCTCGTACAATGGGGAGGCACCGTGAAAATTAGCTTGATAAGACTAATGAATCAGATCCCCAGAAAGGATAATCTCCTTAAAGATTAAAAATCAGCTTTTAAGACTGATATTACTCAATCCTTGAGATTGACCTTAAATATTGAGAATTCAAACTCATGGAATTCAATGATATCTAAACTCGAGCTTGAACGAGAAAATATTTTGATCAAAAATACAAACCGATTTGTTTTCTGAAAACCCATTTTCAATGCGTTCATTACCATTGAACGTAAAATCCTAGGAATTCACCTGGAATTCATTAGGTCACCTGAACCAAATCGGGTGTCAACCGTAAGAACGGTGGTTGCATAGAATGGTCGGAGACAGGACCTTGTGCCAGACCGAAAAATCATAGGATGATCTTTACTATTGCTCCTACCAAGGATAGTTCTAGCATCCGACACGTTAAAAGACCATAATCATCTGCATGTCACGGGACATTGCCTTAACAGTTTCTTGTTCATCGCTTTCCTTTACAACCGGACGGTAGTTTACCGAAAGGTAGTATACGGAACAAGTAAACTGGATGTGTGCTTTCCGATACAGGGATAGCAGTGGATTACACGAACCTAAAAGTTTTTAGCCAAAATATTGATCCACAAATATATTTTGCAACAACGAATGGTGGGTCAAATCAGAAAACTTATCTAGGGTAAAATCTAGATTGAATTTTCAAAAGATCAAATGTTTTCATAAAGATCCAATTTCCTTAAGGATCTACATTTTTATAGTCATGTGGGACTGTAAACCGCCTTTCAAATGTGCACTTTGCTTTGGAAACCGAAAGTAAATCGGCTATTTGATTGCAAGTGTCGTTGACCTGAACCCGAGGCAACTGTGGATGGCACAACCACCTTCAACCATGGTTCTATCGTTACTATCATTGTTTATACCGCTCTATCAAAATCACTGATGTACAAAGTGTGAAGAATAAAGAAGTGATTCGTGTGATTTGTATTATCTTATTTCAAGACTGTATTGCTTGAGGACAAGCAACGCTCAAGTGTGGGGATATTGATAAGGCTAAAAAGGAACATATATTTCATAGCATTATCCCTCAAGAAAGACAAGATTTTAGTTGCAATTGTTCTATTTTCAAGTAATATTCGTTTATATTAAATAAGTGCGAAGACAAAAGGCAGATTCGACGAATTGAAGACACAAAGGTCCGAAAAGCTAAAAAGTACAAGATACAATTAAAGTGGTTCAAATTATTGATGAGGAACGTCTAAAAATGACAAGAGTACAAGTTACAAAACGCAAAGTACACGATATAAAATTGTACGAAAGGACGTTCGAAAATCCAGAACCGGGACATGAGTCAACTCTCAACGCTCGACGCAACGGTGTAAAAATTACAAGTCAACTATGCACAAGAATAAAATATAATATTTAAATAATTCATAATAAGAATAATATTAAATAATAAAAAGTTGTTAATTGAGCATAGTTCAGGGGTCATAAGTGAAAATTTCAATTTATCATTTGCCTATAAAAGGCCATCTAAATCGATGATTTAGATACACCTTTTTTTCAATCTTCTTTCTTTCTTATGTAATTTATATTTATATTTATAATATTAAGTTTAATTTAAGATTAATAATAATTGGGTTATTGTAAGAAATGTTTTACGGGTTTTAAAGTAGGAACTCTGTCCGTGTAACGCTACGCGATTAATCACCACTGTAAGCTATGTTCTTCCTTTTTAATTTAATGTCTCGTAACTAAGTTATTATTATGCTTATTTGAGCCGAAGTAATCGTGATGTTGGGCTAAAATATTAAGACGGGGTTATTGAACTTTGTACCATAATTAAGGTTTGGGCAAAAGACCGACACTTGTGGAAATTGGACTATTGACTATTAATAGATGGGGGGGGGGGGGTATTGTCTAATTGAGTGACAACTCATTGGAGTCTGTCGAACCTATCTTCAAATTAATTATCCTAATAATTAATAATGATTATGGTTGTCCTATTTAGTGACGTTCATATGGAATCTATTATAATCATTTAATTAATTATTCGGGTTGGGTAATTGATTATTCAAACTGATCAAGTGGGTAAATTAATATTCATATCTAATCAAAACAAGGGTAGATTACATACAGTGATAACTGGTGTAATTGTTGACAGAAGTGATAACTGCGTCACAGTTTAAATCCTTAATTAGTTGGAATATTTGACTTCGGGTATAAGGGTAATTTGACGGGGACACTCGCACTTTATATTTATGACCGGTGAACTATTTTGGACAAAAACCACATAGGTTTCAAATAATCCAGGACAAAGGACAATTAACCCATTGGACAATTAATTAAAATCAAAAAGTCAAACATCATGGTTACAGAAGTTTAAATAAGCATAATTGTTTTATTGTATTTTTCATCGCACTTTTATTTTCTGTCATTTTATTTTCTGTCATTTTATTTATCGCAATTTATTTTACGCACTTTAATTTTTGTCATTTATTTTTACGCTTAAAATCGACAAACCGGTCATTAAACGGTAAAACCCCCATTTTATAATAATACTACTACTTATTTATATATATATTTTTACAAATAAACTTAATAATATAGCGTTAACTTCACCAGCTCCCTGTGGAACGAACCGGACTTACTAAAAACTACACTACTCTACGATTAGGTACACTGCCTATAAGTGTTGTAGCAAGGTTTAGGTATATCCACTCGATAAATAAATAAATAAAACTTGTGTAATATTTCGTCGCATTTTGTAGTAAAAATTAATACTATTTCGTACACCCCGCTGCACACATCAGTAAAAAATCTTGATGTAGATCTTCCATCTCCTTTTTCTCCGGCCCAGCTAGCATCTGTATAAATTCTGGTTTCTAGATGTCCATTCTTCTTAAAGACAACTCCATGATCCGCTGTTTTCTTTAGATATCTGATGATCCTGATTACTGCTTCCATATGATGAACTTTTGGTTGATGCATGAATTGACTCACAACCCCAACTGCATGTGCTATATCAGGTCGAGTGTGAGCAAGATAGATGAGTTTTCCAACAAGTCTTTGATATCGTCCTTTATTAGCAAGATCAACTTCGTCTTCCATGTATAACTTTTGGTTTGGAATCATAGGAGTTTCAGCTGGTTTACAATCGATCATCCCTGTTTCTGCAAGAAAATCAAGAATGTTCTTCTTTTGACAGATAAAAATTCTCTGTTGGGATCGTATTATCTCAATTCCTAAAAAATAATTAAGTCGGCCCAAATCTTTCATTTCAAATTCGTTAAATAAATTTGTTTTTAGTTTTGAAATTTATTCTTTATCATTTTCGGTAATTATCATGTCATCAACATAAATAATCAAGCATGTGATAAGATTATTCCTTCGTTTAAAAAATAGGGTATGATCTGAATTACTTTGTTTAAAATCATAATTTTTCATAGCTAATGTGAATCTCCCAAACCAAGCATGTGGAGATTGTTTTAACCCATATAAAGCCTGTTTAAGTCGAAAAACTTCCCTGTTTTTGAAGTTGTCGGCGAATCCAGGTGGTGCTTCCATATAGACTTCTTCTTTTAGTTCGCCATGTAGGAATGCATTCTTTACATCAAATTGATGCAGTGGCCATTCTTTGTTGGCAGCGATTGAGAAAAGAACTCTGATGGTATCAATTTTTGCAACTGGTGAGAAAGTTTCGGAATAATCAATAAAGAACTCTGATGGTATCAATTTTTGCAACTGGTGAGAAAGTTTCGGAATAATCAATCTCGTATGTCTGAGTGTACCCTTTCGCAACCAGTCGAGCTTTATATCTTTCAATAGTACCATCTTGTTTGTGTTTTATCGTAAATACCCATCGACACCCCACTGGTTTCTTTCCTTGAGGTATGACACATTTTTCCCAAGTGTTATTATCATTCAAAGCTTCCATTTCAACTTCCATTGCTTTTTTCCATTTTTTGAGTTTAAAGCTTGTTCAACAGTAGTTGGGATATTTTCAGAGTAAATTGCGGAGTTAAATTGTTGAGCTTCTTTTGACATATTTCCTTGTGCTATATTAGCCATAGGATATCTAGATCTCTGTTCTTCTTTTTCTGGAGAATATCGTTTTGGTGGGATACCTCTATTTATTCTTTGAGGTAAGATATAGTGTTGGGTGGTTTCGTTGGGAGTTGAGTCACTTTGTTCCTCTTGAGTTTGATGATCATTATTCGAGGAGGTTTCAGTGGTCTCATGATTTGGTGAAATGGTTTCTGTACGTTCGGGGTTTGGTATTGGTTCAGGATCTGGTATTGGTTCGGGGTTTGGTATTAGCTCGGGGTCTATTAGCTCGGGATACGGTATTGGTTCGGGGTCTTGTGTTTGAGGTAGTACCCATGTCATCCAACTTAGAGTGTCATTACTATCATTCTCCCCCTCATTCGTGAGTTGGGTGTTATTGTAAAAATATTCAGTTTCAATAAAATCACAGTTCATTGTAGTAATGATGTTCCGTCTTTTGAGATTATAGCATCGATACCCTTTTTGGTTGACACCATATCCTACCATAACACTCTTTTTGGCACATGGATCAAGTTTTGTACGCTTATGTTTTGGAACATGGACAAAGATCGAGCACCCAAAAATTCGAGGTTCAAGGTTAAGTGAGGACGGAAGAATAAAAAATTGGGATAACATATCCCGAGGGGTTTTTGTACCAAGAATCTTAGTGGGTAATCGGTTTATAAGGAAGGTTGTAGTAGCAAGTGCTTCAGGTCAGAAGCTTTTCGGAACCTTAGATTCAATTATTAAAGCTCTAGTCATTTCTAGAAGTATTCAATTTTTTCGTTCGGCTACACCGTTTTGTTCCGAGGTATGAGCACATGTTGTTTAATGAATAGTCCCTTTTTCTTCGTAAAAAAGTTTCATGGATGTATTAATAAATTCTCCCCATTATCAAATCGTAAAACTTGTATACTCTTGTTAAATTGGGTTTGAACCCTTTTATAAAAATGACAAAATTTTTCAAATACTTCTGATTTGTTTGTTAAAAGGTAAATCCATGTCATCCGAGTACAATCATCAATAAATGTAACGAAATATTTAAAATTTTCCCCCATTAATCGGAGCCGGTCCCCAAACATCAGAATGAATTGAAGCAAAAGATACATTCTTCCGAGTATTAGAAGTTTTAAAAGTACTCCAGTGGCTTTTCGCCATAATACAAGTTTCACAACACAAATTAACATTGTTAGGACCCCGAAGTTGTATAGTGTTAATGTGAAATAAGTTTAATTGATGGTTCCTTAGAAGAGGGCTATATAAGGAACCTAAGTAGTCTTAATTAGATAGCCATTGTATTGTAACTGAGTTCTAGAAGCTGTGGAATGTAAATCTTGTTAATTCTCTCTAATACCGAATCTCCTTCACACTTACCAAATCTCATTCTAACTTGTCTTTTCTTTTAATCTCAACATGATCTGACCTATCATTTGGTATCAGAGCTTCCAGGGAGTGATATTACATTACTAGATCGATCCAGAGATTGAAGATTACAGAATCTGAGCACTCTCGGTATATTGAATCAGATTCGGTATAATCGAATCTGATAATCTGACGTTCAGATTCCTTTGATAAGTTCAGCGAAGATGTATTAGGTTGATTAGAAAGAGTTTTAATCATCATTACAGCTTTTTTAACATCAATTATGGAGAATCAAGTTGATTTTTAGAGTTCTTGGCTAAAACTCTCGGTATTCATCAATTACAGCTTGATTCTGTAGTTAAGTAAAGATTTGAGGTTTCAGTTGTGATCGTGAGGTGTTTAATCACATTTCTGATGGTTTAATTTCATCAATTCTTCAAGTTTTGAAGATTTGATACACATTTGGTATCGTAACTTCCATACCGAATCTGCTTTAAAGTTATTAATTCTCAATCAGTGTTACAGATTGTGGTGTGTTTGTGATTCTATCACATTTGGTTTGGTCATACTTAGCTAATTGGTGTGATTTGAGAAAGGATTCGTTTGAATTCAAAGTTTTCATACTTAGACTCAGTATTGTCAACTGCTACAGTTGACATTCGGTATCCTATACATTCGGTATCTTTGATATTTTGTGTGATACTAACTTGTTTCCTTGTCCAGCAAGGTTACAGAATCTAATTCAAAGGAATTGAATTGTGTTTGAATTCAAATTCATACAGAATCTGACTACCGAGTCAGATGCCGAATCAGGATCTCGATATCACTTAATTCATTGGTTTTAAGTGTTCTCAGGCTACAAATCTTGTGGTTACTGAATCTATACTGAATCTGGGTGTGTTACTTGTATTTCTGATCAGTTTCTGATACAGAATCTGGTTTACCGATTCCGCTACAGTACAGAATCTGTACCGAATCTGCTACAGTACCGAATCAGTTACTGAATCTGACATTTGTGTTAGATTGTTGTGATTTTTCATCTTAGATTTGAGTAATACCGAATCTTTACCGAATCTACCTCATTTTCAAGATGTCTACTCAAGATACTTTGATTATTAGATCAGATTCCCGTCCTCCAGTGTTGTTTGATGGCAAGTACACTCAGTGGCTTCACTGTATCACTCAGTACATAGACTACAAGGGTGAGAAAGCAAAGTACATATGGGCTTCTCTGAGAGATGGTCCAGTTGTAGATTATCATTCAGATACTGGTATGCCAATTCCAGTCAATGAACTTTCTGGTGATAAACGTGAGAGAGCTCAGGGTGACATAGAGGCAAAGAACATTGTTATGCAAGCTATTCCGTATGAGTTATTTGAAAATGTTGATAGCAACACAACAGCAAAAGATATATGGGATGAGATCAAACGACAGCAAGAAGGTTATGACATGTCAGATGTTACTAAACTGAATAAGGCTCTGAGATTTTATGAAGATTTCACGCAGGAACCTGATGAACCACTCAAGGATACCTACCGTCATTTCAATGGTGTTCTCAATGAGTTGAAAAGGTGCAAGATCATAAAAGTAAATGCTGAAGTCAACATGAAATTTCTCAAAAAGCTCAATGTTGATTGGCTTCCTTATGGAACCATTGTTCGATCGACCAAAGAGATTGACAAGCTGACTATTCATGAGCTTGTTGGAGTTCTTATGCATTACCAACCTGAAGTGTCTAAACTTCAAGAAGGAAGGAAAGAGTCATCTCCAAGTGAACATCTTGCTCTCGTTGCCAAAAAGAAGAGCAAATCATTTACGACTTCCAAAAGCTTGTCCAAGAAAGTGCTTGCTGAAGAATCAACTGATTGTGAAGAGTTGAATCTATTTGATGTTGATGATTCTCACCTTGAATTAGTCAAGATGGCAACCATGTTCACAAAAGCCTTGAACAAATACAAGTTCAAAGGCAAATCAAGCAATCAACGCAAGAATTCATCGTCTTCCTCGTACTACAAGAAAGCTGATCAATCAAAACAACAACAACGTGCCGATGATTCCAAGAAGGATGATTCAATCTGTTTCAATTGTGGCAAAGCTGGTCATTACTCTCGTGAGTGCAAGATGCCTAAGAAGAAGGATGCAACTTACTACAAGAAGAAAATGTTGATGGCTAAGATTGTAGAAACTGGGGGAGAGCTGAAACCAGTTGATGATACTTGGTTTAACTGGACTGACGATTCAGATTCAGAGGTTGAACATGCAAATGTATGCAAGGCGACTAAGCTCATCAAAGCTACGGAAGCAATGGAGAATTCTGACTCAGTATCTGATGATGATGAGGTACAATCATCTGAAATTCCACCTGATTTTATCAAAGTGCAAAATGGCATGATGAAGAATTTGGTCTCAGTGTCAAAAGAAGTCAAAGATTTAAAATCTGAAAACAAGGTTTTAAAAGATAAAATCAAACTTTTTGAGACTAAACCATCTTCATCTAAATTACAATCGGAATTGCAAAGATTGACTGTCCAACTTAGCTCCACGAAAACTGAGTTGGAAGATCTTAAAAAATCAATTCATCCGATTAAGGTCGAAAGGACAGATTATCGTCTAAAACCGGAACGACTTGCAGAAAAAGTTCAATTTCTAGAAAAAGATCTTTCTGATTTGAAAACTCAACATGAACCCACACTTTCAAAGCTAAACAAGAAAATTATTCAATTAGAAAACACCATAATTGAAAAGAACTCTGAAATCTCTTCGTTGTCAAAAGAGTCTTTTCAAATGAAAGCACAACTTGCTCGATATGAGGAAAAACTCTATCGAACAGATCAATCCAAAGCTATCATGAATATGGAACTTTCAAAACAAACTATTTTCATGAATAGACCAAAAACAATTCATGGTGACAAGTGGGGGTTGGGTTATGAAGATCCTAAGATATTAGAAAATGCTTCCAAAAAGATTCCGAGATTATATCATTCTGATTACTTTCAAGCTGGTTTACCATATCATTTTGTGCATGCTTCTGATGCTGATTTTGATGATATTATTGTTAATCACAAATCTAGGAAATACCATCAAATTAGCTTAATGTATGAGAAAATCAATGCTAAAATGGGTAAATTAAATCCTGATTTCTTGAAGGAACTTGTTGAAACTGAAAAGAATATGCAACGTGAAAATTATGTGCCTAAGCGTAGACTGGTTTATATCCCAACACTCATGCTAGAGAAATATATTTTAATGCTTGAGAATGAAGTGTTTAACAAACCTAGTTCTAGCATTATTGCCATAGATGAGGTGTTTGATGAACCAACTTTTGATGTGAAACCAATTCTACCGGCTTTACCTGCATGTTCTGATAATGTTTTCTGTGAAGACCTAGCACATGAACTAACTGTCTTCTTTGAGACAGAATCCCTAGGCCAACCTGATGTAAAGGTAGAACCTCGAGATGAACCAAATGTTAAAAACGTGATAGACTTTAACACAACAATTAATGAATTTTATGAAAACATACATGTTGTACGAAACTTGAAACGTATATTAGGTATAGTTGAAAAGGAAAATGTTGATTTGCAACTTATGTGTCAATCATTAGAACAAATGCTTGCTTTGTGTGATAAATTGCCTCCACTTCCTAAGAAAAAATGTACTTATGATTTTACGGAAGGTGAAGTGCTTGTTTCTGCAGAGGAATTATGTCTTGAAATTAAGAGCTTAAAACAAAAAATAATTCAACTGAAATAGGCTAACACACTTAAGCAATCATCTACTGTTGAAACCAATGTGTCTGAATGTGTTGGTGGGATTTATAAGAAGGGGAAGGGAACAACAACATCTACGGATGCAAAACCCATTACTATTCTTAAAAACCCATTACGTTCTCAATTTGGTAAACGTGTTTTAAAAGTTGCACCTTCAACACAATTTGTTGTCAAGAAAGTTCATTCTCAAAATGGTTCTGTGTTAACTGAAAAGATTCCTATGATTCCAATGTCAAATCAATCAAAGGGAAGTCTTTTACCGAAATCAGTCAAGTCAACACAACACATGAGTCTAAAACCCGATTTGAGTGAGTATGATGCAAAGGAACGTAAAATCAAATTGAAAATTTTGCGAAATCAATCATCTCATGTGTCAACTGAAAAGTTTGGATGTCTAACTAACATAGGTGTTTTTCGTGTCACAGGTTATAATCCAAATTTGACTTACAAGTCTGTATGGATTCCTAAGTCCACGACTAAGAAAGTAGCAACTAAACCAAAGAAATCTGCTAGTCGACCTAGGAAATCATCTCATGTTTTTCGATTTTCGTCTGTGAACAAAACATCTACTTGGAATAAGTTGTGTGTTAAGACTTCTGATAACGATGTAAAACTTGATATTGCGTATGATGCTTCATGTAATGTGGTTTTAAATGATGCTTTATTGTCTAAATTGCATGATGCTTTACGTGATTATCTCATTGTTGATCCAAAGTTTATTGTTGGTACTAACCTTAAAGGGCCCAAGCAACTTTGGGTACATAAACTCTAGGGAATTAACGTTTACAGGGTTTTGACGTCTGTGTTTGGTATATCGATTCCGGTTGCTCTCGATACATGACGGGCGATAAATCCTTGCTTGTTAATTTCGTTGACAAATTCCTAGGAACGGTTACTTTTGGAAATGATGAGATTGCAGGAATAACGGGTTATGGAGATTTTGTGAAAAATGGAATAACGATCAAACGGGTCTCATATGTTGAGGGTTTGGGGTGCAGTTTATTTAGTGTCATCCAATTTTGTAACGGAGATCTCAAGGTTTTGTTTGAACGTCGTCAATGCTCGGTGCAATCCACCGATGGAAACGATCTCCTTGTTGGTAAACGTTGTGCTTCACTTTATACTATTGACCTCAATGATGCACCATCACATGGAACCATGTATTTGGTCACTCGTTCAACAAAGAAAAATTCATGGTTATGGCATCACCGGATATCTCACCTGAATTACAAGGGTATTAATCGACTCGTCTCTAAAGACTTAGTTGATGGTATTCCAAACTTTCAATATGATAAGCATCATATGTGTCCATCATGTGTAATGGGTAAGCTGAAACGGACTAATCATCTGCTTAAGCAACACCCCAGTACTTCATCGTCCTTACAATTATTGCATATGGACTTATGTGGACCCATGAGGATTTCTAGTCTTGGTGGCCGGAAACATGTGCTTGTCATTGTTGATGATTATACCCGATTATACCCGATTTACATGGATTTTCCTTCTACGAACAAAGTCAGAAACCCCCGCCATTATCATTGAGTTCATTAAAAAGACTCAACGCTCTTTTAACAAACATGTTAAGAGTATTCGAACTGATAATGGGACGGAATTTAAGAATGACCTGCTTGATAGTTATTTGAAAGACCAAGGCATTGAACATCAGTTCTCTGCTGCACGAACCCCTCAACAGAATGGAGTAGTCGAACGACGTAATCGTACATTGTGCGAAGCAGCTCGAACGATGCTTGCTTACTCTAAACTACCTCCGAAAATGTGGGGGGAAGCCATTTCTACTGTATGTTATACCCAAAATCGCTGCATCATTAATAAACATTTTGATAAAGCTCCTTTTGAGTTACTATATGGTAGATGCCCGAATGTCAAATATTTATGTGTCTTTGGTTGTATATGCTATGTGCTTAACGATTTTAACAGCCTCAGAAAGTTTGATCCTCATGGCGATCAGGCCATATTTCTTGGTTATTCTTCGAACAAAGTTGCCTATCGTGTTTATCACAAACGGAAAAAGACGATTAAGGAAAGTAATAATGTATGGTTCGATGAATTATCGAGAATGGCTTTTGAACAACTCAGTTCAAAACCCGATCCTAACCTTTCTATTACTTCTTCTATGCAAAACTCAATTTTCTTGAAGAAGGGTGTTCCTACGGTAACAACAGAGGAACTAGATGTCTTGTTTGATAGTCTTTATGCTCCTCAATGGAATCCAAATGTTCAAATCGTACTGGTTACACCATCACAGTCAACTACTGTAGAGACTCAATCAAGTCTTTTCAATGAAGATACAACACCAACTGATTCACCCGTTGCTTCTTCATCCTCCCTTCTTCCTCCAGATACAGATAATCTTGAACCAATTCAAGATTCATCGTTGATACAACTCCAGTTGTTTCTACAGCTACTCAGTTGAATCCATTAGATGGTATTACATCAGATCAAATGGATCAAGGCTCAACGTCAACAACGGTTGATGTTTCAATGGATACCACTGATGTACAACCTCTTCCATATAACAATCGATGGACTAAAAGTCATCTAATTGATCTTATCATTGGTGATGCATCTGCTCCAGTCTCAACTCGAAGGGCGACTCGGAATATGTGTTTATACACTGCCTTTCTTAGTAAGATTGAACCAACAATGGTTGCTCAAGCTTTACTAGATCCGAACTGGGTAGTAGCAATGCAAGAAGAGATCAGTCAATTTGATCGTTTGAAAGTATGGCGATTAGTTCCAAGACCAACGGGTCAACGACCAATAGGGGTTAAGTGGATTTTTAAGAACAATACGGATTCTAATGGAATTGTGGTTCGAAACAAGGCACGTCTTGTGGCCAAGGGATATTGACAACAAGAGGGTATTGATTATGACGAAATGTTTGCTCCGGTTGCTAGGATTGAGGCTATTCGTCTTTTCCTGGCATTTGCTTCTCATATGAAGTTCATGGTGTTTCAAATGGATGTCAAAACTGCTTTTCTGAACGGTCATCTTTAAGAGGAAGTTTATGTTGATCAACCAATCCCATTCATCCAAACCATGTCTACTACTTGGAGAAAGCTTTATATAGTCTGAAGCACGCACCGCATGCATGGTACGAGACCTTAACAAAGTATTTGCTGGACAATGGCTTCTCTCGTGGAACGATTGATACAACGCTATTCATCCGTAAAAACCACGGTCACATTCTCTTGGTTCAAATTTACGTTGATGATATTATTTTTGGTTCCACATCCCCGGCCTTATGCAAAGAATTTGGTGACCTTATGGCCAACAAATTCGAAATGAGCATGCTTGACCAGTTAAATTTCTTCTTGGGGTTACAAGTAAAACAATTACCAAATGGGATTTTTATTAGTCAAACAAAGTATATCAATGATATGCTAAAACGTTTTAAAATGACTGATTTAAAACCAATGACAACCCCAATGAGGATTTACTGGATACTGATGCTAATGGGGAACCCTTTGACGTTACGCTTTATCGAAGCATGGTTGGTTCTTTAATGTATCTAAATGCAAGTCGATCAGACATTACACTTGGTGTAACTGTCTGTGCCCGCTTTCAGTCCAACCCTAAGAAATCTCACTCCAATGCGGTTGTTAGGATTTTTCAGTACCTTAAAGGTACACCTAACCTTGGGATCTGGTATCCTCATGGATCCGATTTCAATCTCACTGCTTATACTGATGCGGATCATGGCGGTTGCCATGTTGATAGAAAAAGCACATCTGGATCAATTCAGATGTTGGGGAATAGGCTAGTTGGTTGGTCATCCAAAAAACAAAACTGTGTGTCTTTATCAACAGCTGAGTCTGAGTACATTGCTACAGCTCACTGTTGTTCACAAGTTTTGTGGATGCAAACTCAACTTTTGGACTATGGCTTTTAGATTTCTAAGACCCCAATTTACTGTGATTCACAAAGTGCTATTGCAATTACGAGCAACCCAGTCCAGTATTCTAAGACTAAACACATTGATATTCGTTATCATTTCATTAAGGACCATGTAGAAAAAGGGGATGTAGAGTTATACTTTATGCCTACCAAAGTGCAATTAGCTGACGTGTTCACTAAGCCGTTAGATGAACTTAGGTTAAAGTTCTTGATCAAAGAGATTGGCATGGTAGAGTATAGTGCTTGATATTCCTTAGATCTGTTGGGACTTATACTTGGGATATTGTGTTTAGGGGGAGTGATACTTTCTAGGGGAAGCAACTGATTTCATATGCTTTAGATAACATCTTTCAAGGGGGAGCCTTACTTTTAGAATTCTGTTAACTTACTGGGATTAACTTTCAATGGTTACAAAAAGGGGAGGTAACTCATTGATATCATATTTCAGGGGGGAGTTAACTCATTTTCTTCGGAATATATCAAAATGGTGATTTACTTTCTTGTATATCACATTTTGAGGGGGAGAAAAAGGGAGAAAATGAAAAGAAAATTGTTTTTCAAAAGTGAATTTTATAAATTCTTTGTTTTTTATCTGAAATAATTCACTAAGGCTTGTATACATCTCAGTATGCAACCTGTTTTAACAATTGGTATCACTGAAGATTTATACTTTGTATATAATTCAAAATTTTCTAAGTACAAATCTTGTTTTGATAAAATTCATAAAAATTGGAAAAGATAAAATCCAAAAAGATTTGAATTTAAATGAATAAATGCCAATTTTAGCATTATACCGAATCTGACAACCAACAGTACATATTCGGTAAGTTCAAAATTTTCAATAATTGTCTCAGAAATGTTTTTCATCAAAAAAGTGATAATATTGAATGATTTTTGATAAAGATTTGTCAAAGTTTGAAGTGCAATGTGTCTAAATATGAAAATGGACTGCATTCGGTAAGTAAGGCCCAATCGGTAAAGCCCATGTCTTCAAAATATTCGGTATCTATAAATAGTAGGGTCAAAGTCAAACTTTCTTTTACTTTTACCTAATTGCATACCGAATCTGATCTAAACTACCGAGTCTGCCTAATCTACCGAATCCGTCTCTCTGTATCTTCAAATCTTTGGTATATTCTTGTTTTAATTGAATTTAAGTATCACATGTTGTAGATCTGAGATAATTGAACATTTATAAACCAGAAAATTAAGCAAATAACATGATTGTGACACTTAATTTTGAAAAATGTTGCTTATACTGAATCTGAGTCGTATTTCTTAATTCTTTGATTAAACTCATCTGATTTGGTTGATTAACATGAAATTTTGTCAAATCCATGCTAAATTAGTTGATCTATCAATTGACCGAGTCTGATTACATATTTAATTGAGTATTTGATAGATTCTGTACATACCGAATGTGTTCTTGCTACAGTACCGAGTCTGTTTAAGTCATTAACATGTTTTTCTGATTTGTTTGAGTTGTTAATTGATTGTGACTATGTTTTTGCATGATATAAGACTGAATATGCATGTTTGGGTAATAATATGTGATTTTTGAAGATACCGAATCTGTTCTTGGCATTATACCGAGTCTGCTATTTGGTACTTTCAAAATTTGAGATTTTCAACTTGATAAATCTTGCATGCTTTATTTAAGTCTTTGGTATGAAAACTCAAGCTTATTTGGTTATAGAATCTCAAGTTTTCATGAATACCGAATCTGCTTGATTTGTGCTTAAAATTGACTAAGTGTTGTTCTGATTCTTTGTGTTATATAATTGACTTTGCATGATGACTTTATACTGTAATGAATATCATATGAATGTCATGTTTGTCAATTACTTGTTCATATTTGGAATAAATGATTTTTTATAACTTAGAAAAATCATAAAAATTGTAAAATTTGAAAAATACAAAGGATTTCAAAGGCAAATAAGAATAGAGATATGTGCTTTATGTTAAATATCTTGTGGTCTTCTATTTCTTATTTATACAGCTAAATGGCGAACAATCACTTCATCAACTCTGAAACCAACATTCCTTGCAATTACTGGACTGCAATACTAGAGAGGCATACACTATGGCCTGCTCTAAGCTCAACTGTCAGTGTACCTGTGACAGATCTGGATCTACTCAATAGAACCATTAGGTTTGTGGAAGCTACACAACCTACTGCTGCAAATCCAGAGGGTACACAAGCTCGATTTAAGTTTGAGCTAAGAGGAGTTCAAGGGATGAGGAGTATCACTTAGGCTGATTTTAAGAGGATCTTTAGGCTTTCTCTTGTACAGAATGCTCCTACTTTCCCTGCTACTCAGCAAATGATGTCATCAATCTTTGATCTTGGTTATGTTGGAGCAAACAATGTTCCACCAGGTAAGTTTCAGAAGAAATACCTGCACTCAAGGTGGTATGTGATCTTCTCAATCATCAATAGATGCTTGCTGATGACCATGAGTGGATCCGAAAGCCTAACTGTGCCAATGCTGAGATTGTTCTACTCTTTCACAAGAGTAGAGACTCCTGATTATGCAGAATTATTATGGGATTTGGTTCAGGCTCAAGTTGATAAGCCAAGGAGTTCATACATCCCTTATGAAAGGTTTTTCTATATCTTTATCCATGATGCTATCACTGCTTGCAGAAATGCAAATATATTTGTTCCAGGTACACATGGATTACAGATGAAAAGATTTGGGGAGCTGAAGATGAATACCCCAATGGTATCTGACAATCAATTCACTGCGCCGATTCCAAATTGGCTTGTGGGGCTAGCTGCACCCCAAGACGTTCGAATGCGTTCTTATTTTGAGGCTGTAGGAATACCTCTTCCGAACCCGGCACAACAAGAACAAGTTGAAACCGCCACGGTTCCAGCCCAGAGGTTGTAGAGGAACCTGTAGTACAACCACCCGGGCCAGCTAATCCTCCACTTAGGGTGAACCTCAATCGTTCTAGGGTAGCACACCAAGCTCAACCCGTGAGGATCAGGGAGCCTAGTTCACCTAGGATTGAACCAACCCTTTCAACAACACCCAAAGTGAGCAGTGACACTGATTCTTCAGCAACTGAGTCATCTCCTGAACATTCTCCTAAGAGAACTCGATTTATACCTGATGAGATGATTCAGACTCCGCCAACCCAACGAGTAACTAGATCTAGGACTTCGACACCCATCGTCCGCCAAACAGTTACTCCAACCGTTGGTGATACGGACCAAGACCTAGAGCCGATTAGGTCACCCTCACCCATCTCCGTATCACATCCAATAATAACAGTAAGCCCTACGCTAAATGAAGCGCAAGCTTCGGTAGGTAAGAGATCTAAACGCAAGGATGGTAAAAAGACCACTAAGCCCTTCCAATCTAAACATGACTTAATAATAAATCTTACACAGCAAGATGCTTCGACATCTAAGGAAGTAAAGTCTTCCTCTGTAGTAAAGTCGAGGAAGACTGCGTTGACTCAATCGATTGAGGAAACTCAATCATTGAAGTCCAGAACGGCCGAAGGGGAGCTGAAAAGTCTTGAAAAGGCAACCTGCGTATCGGCTGGAAATCCTCCTGTGCCTCAACGTACAACAGGTTCTCGAGGTCCGGCTTATCTTGATGAGGGAGATCTGCCGCGTCCCATGGAAACGAGTCAACATGACAATCCTTCGGGATATTTATCAGACTTCCAGCAGACTGATCCCTTGGTTCATGAAAGTGATCGATTGGTTTAAACCACTTCTCTTCTAGATTCTGAATCTCAGGGTTTGGAGGAAGAGTCGTTAACTAAAAGAGATGTACCACCTCATGGTATATCAATGATTTCAGGAGTCGGAGATAGCAATATCTCTGCGAGATCAAAACCGACAGGTAGTTCTACTACTTTGTCAGAGTCCCATGAGACTAAAGTCATGGAGGCAGATACTTCGAAAGAAACTTCGCCGGCGACATCTCCGGTTGTTGCCCAACCTCCATCAGAAGGGGATATCACGAATCTGACTAGTAGTATGTACATCCCTACATATAAGTATAATACCGCACATATATCCTTACCTGCCCTCACGGCAAATCAAACACTTCCACCGACATCGCCTTCAACAGTTGCTGCTGATGCTGATGTTGTTCGTGGTTACACCGTTGCTTCACCAACTGGGTCACCTTCTCGGATTTCAAATAGATATGGATTGCAATATCTCTCTAAAAATGAGGTAGAGGAACTATATCTTGCTGAATTTGCTAAACGAACTGATCTTGATGAAGTTCACGAGACTATGATGATTTATCTTGAGCAAGCAAGGACAGTATATCCTTTATCTCCATGCAAGTCACCTGGACCAAATCACATGCCTGATCATGATGATTTCGATCCCGACAATCTTCATGAGGGGGAGAATAGACAAGGTGGTTATCGGTCCAGTGGTTTTCAAAGATCAATGTATGAAGCTGGTACATCTAGTCAACATAAGGATCAAGATGTTGTTGATATATCTGATTCTGAAAGCGATGAAATTGAGGAAATTAAGTGTGAAAGTTTTCTAGATGAATCAGAAGGTCAGAGAGGGGGTGACTCAGGGATGCTTATGATTATGGATTCAGCTGATCAAGTAGAGAATAAGTCAGCTCAAGAGGACAATCAAAACTTCAATAATATTGAAGATATTTTGAAGGGGTCGTCGAGTGTCACCAATGAATTCAATGATCATCAAGTTGTTAGCTTGTCATCTCCAACTGATGAATATGGGATACACTTTGAGAAGGAGATTTTCTCTAATGGCAAGGAAGATACTACGACTCCTCCTAATCTGAATGTTCCATTTCAAATTGTAGAGATTGTTCTTTAGCATGATGCTGATTTCCAATTAAGTGAGGAAGAAGAGAAGATGATTCTTCGTTCACCATTCATTGAACAACAAGCGTATAGAATCTATGGTGATTCTGATCTCGTCCTTTCTGCATCAATGAGTGTTCTGGGTGCATGGAAATATCATAAGAAACCAGAATATCTCAAAGCTTATCTGAGTGTTCGTGACAAATATAAATTGAAGAATGAAGAGAAACTTCAAGTTCAGCGAAATTCAGAGATCAAAAGCATAAATAAGATTTTGATGATTAACAAGGATGGAGTGAAGATGCCATTGTTTCAGGTAACAAGAATGGATGATGAAGATTATCAATTCTCTGAAGCAGATTTTGATAGATTAAAGATGGACGACATTATTTTCATTTACAACTACTTGATTAACTTGAATGAATCTGCAACAATTTATCATGCTACTGCTATGAAGGTAGTCTACAGATTTATTCTTGACTCGATGAGATGGATGTCCGTTCACAATTTTCAGATGGGGTTAGAATCTGGACACAAAAAGCTCGGAATCAAACCGCCAAATCAAGTAATCGAAGAGCTAAGATATATGTCCTTACTTGAAGTAAGTGACTGTCCTTATGGGTTTGTGTTTGTCAATTCTCACTATACAAAGATCTTCATCAGAGTCTCAGATTTCAGAAGATATTCAGACGAAACGTTGATGTATGCTTTCAAATATTTGAGATGGAGACTGATCAATAACTGCTATTCAACTGAAGATAATGAGATTGTCAAATACATTCTCATAAGATTGAAAAGTCGTCTGAAGACAAGAGTGAACATACGAAGATATGAGAATCTCAAGGGATTCAAATCCAAAGTTCACTTCAGAGGAACAAAGTTCCTTTAGATGTTTTAAATAGGATTATATTGTAAAGTTCACATTTAACACTAAGGGGGAGATTGTTAGGACCCCGAAGTTGTATAGTGTTAATGTGAAATAAGCTTAATTGATGGTTCCTTAGAAGAGGGCTATATAAGGAACCTAAGTAGTCCTAATTAGATAGCCATTGCATTGTAACTGAGTTCTAGAAGCTGTAGAATGTAAATCTTGTTAATTCTCTCTAATACCGAATCTCCTTCACACTTACCGAATCTCATTCTAACTTGTCTTTTCTTCTAATATGAACATGATCTGACCTATCAAACATTAGAAGGAAATAAACTAGGAAATAACAAACGTAGATATTCGACTGAAGGATGTCCCAACCTCCAATGCCATAACCAAGCTTCTCTCGTAGGTGTTCCGTGAGCAAGTAACACAGTACCCCATTGAGAAACTTCGTTAATATAATATAGTACCTCTTTTTCAGTGCCACATCCAATCACAATCCCCGTCCGGATATCCTGCAAGATGAAGGATACATGAGGACTTTACAATTTAATTCTTTTATTACGTGACTTACCGATAACAGCTTATGAGACAAAGCTGGAATATATAGACAATTAGGTAATTTAATCGTTGGTGAAATTTCAATAGTTCCACCACTTTCGACATGAATAATTTCATCGTCAGCGGTTTGAATTTTATTTCTTTTAGGTTTAGTTTTAAAACAATACTGTTTTTATCAAAAGTCATTGTATCCGTTGAAACGACCCGTCCTAATCCATAAGGACGAATACAATAACAAATGAAATGTCCTGTTCATATTGATTATAAACGTTCCATATTAATTGCTTTCGTTGCGAGGTTTTGACCTCTATATGAGACGTTTTTCAAAGACTGCATTCATTTTTAAAACAACCATAACCTTTATTTTATCGACAAGGTTAACAGGACACCACTTAGATTATCCAGAAATGATAATCTAACAAATATCACACTTACACACTACCAATACATATTGGTTTACAAATATTAATTTGTTACAACAAAATAAATCTCGAATGCAGTTTTAAACAATATTATACAAACATGCTGACACCAAATCTTGTCCATATAATAGCATGCAACAGCGGAAGCTCTTAATAATCACCTGAGAATAAACATGCTTTAAACGTCAACAAAAATGTTGGTGAGTTATAGGTTTAACCTATATTTATCAAATCGTAATAATAGACCACAAGATTTCATATTTCAATATACATCCCATACATAGAGATAAAAATCATTCATATGGTGAACACCTGGTAACCGACCTTAACAAGATGCATATAGAATATCCCCTATCATTCAGGGACTCCCTTCGGACATGATGAATTCGAAGTACTAAAGCATCCGGTACTTTGGATTGGCTCGTTGAGCCCAATAGATCTATCTTTAGGATTCACGTCAATTAGGGTGTCTGTTCCCTAATTCTTAGCTTACCAGACTAAAAAGGGGCATATTCGGTTTAATAATCCAGCCATAGTATGTAGTTTCATTTACTTGTGTCTATTTCGTAAAACATTTATAAAACTGCATGTATTCTCATCCCAAAATATTAGATTTTAAAAGTGGGACTATAACTCACTTTCACAGATTTTTTACTTCGTCGGGAAGTAAGACTTGGCCACTGGTCGATTCACGAACCTATAACAAATATGTGCATATATATCAAAGTATGTTCAAAATATATTTAAAACATTTTAAATACGTTTTGCTATTTTAAGTTTATTAAGTAAGTTGTCCTCATTAGTAACCTACAACTAGTTGTCCACAGTTAGATGTACAGAAAATAAAGCAATATATATTATCTTGAATCAATCCACGACCTTGTGTATACAAGCCTCAGGCTAGATCACAACTCAAAGTATATATAATATTTTGGAATCAACCTCAACCCTGTATAGCTAACTCCAACATTACTGCATATAGAGTGTCTATGGTTGTTCCGAAATATATATATTGATGGGTCGATATGATATGTCAAAACATTGTATTCGTGTCTATGGTATCCCAAGATTACATAATATATTAGAATACATGTATAATACAATATGAGTTAGCTAGGATATGATTAATATAGATTTGTTACCAATTTTCACGTAGCTACAACAAGAAAAATTTTCCAATCTTGTTTTACCCATAACTTCTTCGTTTTAAATCCGTTTTGAGAGTTTCAAGTTGCTATGGTTTCATATTGAACTTAAGTTTATGAATCTAGACAAAAAAAGTATAAGTTTATAGTCTAAAATACAGGTTACAAGTCATTTTTGTAAAGGTAGTCATTTCAGTCGAAAGAATGACGTCTAGATGACCATTTTGGAAAACATACTTCCACTTTGAGTTTAACCATGATTTTTGGATATAGTTTCATGTTCATAAGAAAAATCATTTTCCCAGAAGAACAACTTTTAAATCAAAGTTTATCATAGTTTCTAATTAACTAACCCAAAATAGCCCGCGGTGTTACTACGACGGCGTATATCCGGTTTTACGGTGTTTTTTGTGTTTCCAGGTTTTAAATCATTAAGCTAGAATATCATATAGATATAGAACATGTGTTTAGTTGATTTTAAAAGTCAAGTTATAAGGATTAACTTTATTTGCGAACAAGTTTAGAATTAACTAAACTATGTTCTAGTGATTACAAGTTTAAATCTTCGAATAAGATAGTTTTATATGTATGAATCGAATGATGTTATGAACATCATTACTACCTTAATTTTAATAGGTAAACCTACTGGAAATGAGAAAAATAGATCTAGCTTCAAAGGATCCTTGGATGGCTTGAAAGTTCTTGAAGCAGAATCATGACAAGAAAACAAGTTCAAGTAAGATTTTCACTCGAATGTTATAGTTATAGAAATTGAATCAAAGTTTGAATATGAGTATTACCTTGTATTAGAAAGATATCTTACTGTAAATAAGAAAGATTTCTTAAGGTTGGATGATCACTTTACAAGATTGGAAGTAAGCTAGCAAACTTGGAAGTATTCTTGATTTTATGAAACTAGAACTTATAGAATTTATGAAGAACACTTAGAACTTGAAGATAGAACTTGAGAGAGATCAATTAGATGAAGAAAATTGAAGAATGAAAGTGTTTGTAGGTGTTTTTGGTCGTTAGTGTATGGATTAGATATAAAGGATGTGTAATTTTGTTTACTTGTAAATAAGTCATGAATGATTACTAATATTTTTGTAATTTTATGAGATATTTCATGCTAGTTGCTAAATGATGGTTTCCACATGTGTTAGGTGACTCACAAGGGCTACTAAGAGCTGATCATTGGAGTGTATATACCAATAGTAAATACATTTAGAAGCTGGGTATTGTACGAGTACGAATACGAGTGCATACGAGTAGAATTGTTGATGAAAATGAATGAGGATGTAATTGTAAGCATTTTTGTTAAGTAGAAGTACTTTGATAAGTGACTTGAAGTCTTTCAAAAGTGTATGAATACATATTTAAACACCACATGTATATACATTTTAACTGAGTCGTTAAGTCATCGTTAGTCGTTACATGTAAGTGTTGTTTTGAAACCTTTAGGTTAACGATCTTGTTAAATGTTGTTAACCCATTGTTTATTATATCTAAAGAGATGTTAAATTATTACATTATCATGATATTATGATGTATTAATATATCTTAATATGATATATATACAATTAAATGTCGTTACAACGATAATCGTTACATATATGCCTCATTTCGAAATCCTTAAGTTAGTAGTCTTGTTTTTACATATGTAGTTCGTTGTTAATATACTTAATGATATGTTTACTTATCATAATACCATGTTAACTATATATATATATATATCCATATATATGACATCATATAGTTTTTACAAGTTTTAACGTTCGTGAATCACCGGTCAACTTGGGTGGTCAATTGTCTATACGAAACCTATTTCAATTAATCAAGTCTTAACAAGTTTGATTGCTTAACATGTTGGAAACACTTAATCATGTAAATAACAATTTTATTTAATATATATAAACATGAAAAAGTTCGGGTCACTACAGTACCTTCCCGTTAAATAAATTTCGTCCTGAAATTTTAAGTAGTTGGAGGTGTTGACGTATCTTCTGGAAATAAGTGCGGGTATTTCTTCTTCATCTGATCTTCTCATTCCTAGGTGAACTCGGGTCCTCTACGAGCATTCCATCGAACCTTAAAAATTGTTATCTTGTTTTGCTTAAGTCTTTTAACCTCACGGTCCATTATTTCGACGAGTTCTTCAATGAATTGAAGTTTTTCGTTGATTTGGATTTCTTCTAACGGAATAGTGAGATCTTCTTTAGCAAAACATTTCTTCAAATTTGAGACGTGGAAAGTGTTATGTACAGCCGTGTGTTGTTGAGGTAACTCAATTCGGTAAGCTACTGGTCCGACACGATCAATAATCTTGAATGGTCCAATATACCTTGGATTTAATTTCTCTATTTTACCAAATCGAACAACGCCTTTCCAAGGTGCAACTTTAAGCATGACCATCTCTCCAATTTCAAATTCTATATCTTTTCTTTTAATGTCAGCGTAGCTCTTTTGTCGACTTTGGGCGGTTTTCAACCGTTGTTGAATTTGGATGATCTTCTCGGTAGTTTCTTATATTATCTCAGAACTCGTAATCTGTCTATCCCCCACTTCACTACAATAAATCAGAGACCTGAACTTTCTACCATAAAGTGCTTCAAACGGTGCCATCTCAATGCTTGAATGGTAGCTGTTGTTGTAGGAAAATTTCTGCTAACGGTAGATGTCGATCCCAACTATTTTTGAAATCAATAACACATGCTCGTAGCATGTCTTCAAGCATTTGTATTGTCCTTTTGCTCTGCCCATCAATTTGTGGATGATAGGCAGTACTCATGTCTAGACGAGTTCCTAATGCTTGCTGTAATATCTGCCAAAATCTTGAAATAAATCTTCCATCCCTATCAGAGATAATAGAGATTGGTATTCCATGTCTGGAGACGACTTCCTTCAAATACAGTCGTGCTAACTTCTCCATCTTATCATCTTCTCTTATTGGCAGGAAGTGTGCTGATTTGGTGAGACGATCAACTATTACCCAAATAGTATCAAAACCACTTGCAGTCCTTGGCAATTTAGTGATGAAATCCATGGTACTGTTTTCCCATTTTCATTCCGGGATTTTGGGTTGTTGAAGTAGACCTGATGGTTTCTGATGCTCAGCTTTAACCTTAGAACACGTCAAACATTCTCCTACATATTTAGCAACATCGGCTTTCATACCCGGCCACTAAAAATGTTTCTTGAGATCCTTGTACATCTTCCCCGTTCCAGGATGTATTGAGTATCTGGTTTTATGAGCTTCTCTAAGTACCATTTCTCTCATATCTCCAAATTTTGGTACCCAAATTCTTTCAACCCTATACCGGGTTCCGTCTTCCCGAATATTAAGATGCTTCTCCGATCCTTTGGGTATTTCATCCTTTAAATTTCCTTCTTTTAAAACTCCTTGTTGCGCCTCCTTTATTTGAGTAGTAAGGTTATTGTGAATCATTATATTCATAGCTTTTACTCGAATGAGTTCTCTGTCCTTTCTGCTCA
Source organism: Rutidosis leptorrhynchoides (assembly GCF_046630445.1). NCBI lineage: Eukaryota > Viridiplantae > Streptophyta > Magnoliopsida > Asterales > Asteraceae > Rutidosis > Rutidosis leptorrhynchoides. Next base: position 177,778,344 of record NC_092333.1, read on the forward strand.
AGGCGTCGGCTACCACATTTGCCTTCCCCGGGTAGTAACGAATCTCAAAGTCGTAATCATTCAACAATTCAATCCACCTGCGCTGCCTCATGTTCAGTTGTTTCTGATTAAATATGTGTTGAAGACTTTTATGGTCGGTATATATAATACTTTTGACCCCATATAAGTAGTGTCTCCAAGTCTTTAATGCAAAAACAACCGTGCCTAATTCCAATTCATGCGTCGTATAATTCTGCTCGTGAATCTTCAATTGTCTAGACGCATAAGCAATTACTTTCGTTCGTTGCATTAATACACAACCGAGACCTTGCTTTGAGGCGTCATAATATACCACAAAATCATCATTCCCTTCAGGTAATGACAATATAGGTGCCGCAGTTAACTTTTTCTTTAACAATTGAAATGCTTTTTCTTGTTCATCTTTCCATTCAAATTTCTTCCCTTTATGTGTTAATGCAGTCAAGGGTTTTGCTATTCTGGAAAAGTCTTGGATGAACCTTCTGTAGTAACCAGCCAGTCCTAAAAATTGGTGTATATGCTTTGGAGTTTTCGAGGTTTCTCACTTTTCAACGGTTTCAATCTTTACTGGATCCACCTGAATACCTTCTTTGTTCACTATGTGACCGAGAAATTGAACTTCTTCCAACCAAAATGCACACTTTGAAAACTTAGCGTACAGTTTTTCCTTCCTTAACAACTCTAGCACTTTTCTCAAATGTTCTTCATGCTCTTGGTCATTCTTTGAGTAAATAAGTATGTCATCGATGAAAACAATGACAAACTTGTCAAGGTATGGTCCACACACTCGGTTCATGAGGTCCATGAACACGGCTGGTGCGTTAGTCAACCCAAACGGCATAACCATAAACTCGTAATGACCGTATCGCGTCCTCAAAGCAGTCTTTGGAATATCATCCTCCTTCACCCGCATTTGATGATACCCAAAACGTAAATCAATCTTCGAATAAACCGACGAGCCTTGTAGTTGATCAAATAAGTCGGCGATTCTTGGTAGTGGGTAGCGGTTCTTGATGGTAAGTTTTTTCAACTCTCGGTAGTCGATACACAACCTAAATGTACCATCCTTCTTCTTGACAAACAAAACACGAGCTCCCCATGGTGATGTACTTGGTCGAATGAAACCACGCTCTAAAAGTTCTTGTAACTGACTTTGTAATTCTTTCATTTCGCTGGGTGCGATTCTGTATGGAGCACGAGCTATTGGTGCAGCTCCTGGTACAAGATCTATTTGAAATTCAACGGATCAATGTGGGGGTAATCCCGATAATTCTTTCAGAAATACATCGGGAAATTCTTTTGCGACGGGAACATCACTGATGTTCTTTTCTTCAGGTTTAACTTCCTTGATGTGTGCTAGAATGACGTAACAACCTTTTCTTATTAGTTTTTGTGCCTTCAAACTACTAATAAGATTTAATTTCGCATTGTTCTTTTCTCCGTACACCATTAAAGGTTTTCCCTTTTCACGAATAATGCGAATCAAATTTTTGTAACAAACGACCTCTGCTCTCACCTTTTTCAACCAGTCCATGCCAATTATTACATAAAAACTCCCTAACTCGACTGGTATTAAATCAATTTTAAACATTTCATCCCCAGTTTAATTTCTCTATCCCGACATATATTATTTGCTGAAATTAATTTACCGTTTGCTAATTCGAGTAAAAATTTACTATCCAAAGGCGTCAATGGGTAACTTAATTTAGCACAAAAATCTCTACTCATATAGCTTCTATCCGCACCCGAATCAAATAAAACATAAGCAGATGTATTGTCAATAAGAAACGTACCCGTAACAAGCTCCGGGTCTTCATGCGCTTCTGCCGCATTAATATTGAAAACTCTTCCGCGACCTTGCCCATTAGTATTCCCTTGGTTTGGGAAATTTCTGATAATGTGGCCCAGTTTTCCACATTTATAACAAACTACGTCGGAATTATTTGTTCCGACCTTATTTGTTTCTTCATTTTTGTTGTTCTTTGGTCCGTAAATCTCACATTTTGTCGCGCCATGACCACTTCTCTTACACTTGGTGCAAACTGTTGTGCAAAACACATTCGGATGGTACTCTGCACACCTGAAGCATGGTTGTTTATGTTGTTTGTTGTTATTGAGGTTGTTGTTGGGATTGTTATTGTTGTTGAAACGGTTGTTGTAGTTGTTGTTTTTGTTGTTGGGACGTTTGTTGTAGTTATTGTTAGGATTGTGGTTATTGTTGCAATTGTTGTTGCGGTTGTGGTTGTAATTGTTATTGTTATTGTACTGGTGACTCTTGTCACCATTTTCCTCCCACTTCCTCTTGAGTTGTTTCATGTTGGCTTCTTCGGCCGCCTGCTCTTTAATTCTCCCCTCAATCTGATTTATGAGTTTATGAGCCATTCGACTTGCCTTCTGTATAGAAGCGGGCTCGTGTGAACTCACATCTTCTTGAATCCTTACTGGTAACCCTTTTACAAATGCGTCGATCTTCTCTTCTTCATCTTCGAACGCTCCCAGACACAATAGGCACAACTCTATGAATCGTCGTTCATATGTGGTAATGTCGAATCCTTGTGTTTGTAACTCTCTAAGTTCTACCTTGAGCTTATTGACTTCGTTTCTAGGACGGTACTGCTCGTTCATCAATTGCTTGAATGCCGACCACGGTAGTGCGTAAGCGGCATTTTGTCCTACCTGTTCAAGATAGGTGTTCCACCACGTTAACGCAGTACCTGTGAAGGTATGCGTAGCGTACTTAAATTTGTCCTCTTCAGTACACTTACTTATGGCAAACACCGATTCGACCTTCTCGGTCCACCGTTTCAATCCAATTGGTCCTTCGATTCCATTAAATTCTAAAGGTTTGCAGGCAGTGAGTTCTTTGTAGGAGCATCCTACGCGATTTCTTGTGGAATTAGTTCCACTGCTAGATCCAGAGTTATTGTTATTTTGCATCGCAGCCTGTACTGCGGCTATGTTTGCTGCAAGGAAAACACGGAAGTCTTCCTCGCTCATGTTCAAATTCTGACGAGTCGCCGGTGCCATTTCCTTCAAAAATAGCCCAAAAGAATTGAGTTAATCATATAGAATTTAAGAGTAGTCAATAGTATTTCGTAGCATAATATGAACTTATTTATAAAAGCTTTTTCTTCATATTAGCATTTTATAGTTTAATTCGGGTAGTACCTACCCGTCAAGTTCATACTTAGTAGCTATTATACAATTCAACTACTACGATTCTATATGAAAAACTTATTACAATAATATTTCGCGTTCAAACTTTTATACAATATTTTACAAACATACAATACCACTATTATACATATAGGATGAAATATAGCACATAAAAACTTGCTACACGGTAGCTATAAAGGTAATTCTAATTAATATGCAAGTTGTTCAGCAAAGGCAATAAAGACACATAATTCATAAGTCCAGAAACAGGTCATGCATTCTGGTTTTACTAAAACAACTTCCCATCCTTGATCTTGTGGAAAGTAACCGTTATGACCATTGGCTAGGCAGCATGTTGTAATGTCGTCAAAAGGACGAGGGTTTCGTAATGCCCAACAGCCTCGTAGCAATCTAAAAACCTTGTTTTTTTACCCCAACTACTGAGTCCGTTACTTGTGGGAATGTTTCATTTAATAGTTGTAATCCGATGTTCTTTTTCTCATTTTGGTGAGAAGCGAACATCACTAACCCGTAAGCATAACATGCTTCTTTATGTTGCATGTTAGAAGCTCTTTCTAATTCACGAAATCCTATGTTGGGATATGTTGATTCAAAATAGGTTCTTAACCCGTAGCAAAAAATTGCATTTGGGTTCCCCGCATTTAATGCTTTAAAGAAAACACGGCATAACTTATGGTATCCCCAATGTGATATACCCCACCTATCAAAGGAAAGCTTTTTATAAACTAAGGCATTTCTGGAAAGTCTTTCAAATGTTTGACAAGTTAATTTCGCCATAATTAATTGTGCTGATGAATTCTGACCGACTTTAGACAAGATTTCATCAATCATATCCTCTGGTAGGTCTTCTAAAATATTCGGTTGTTTACCCTTAATGCCCATTTTGTGTTTTTATACTGTAAAAATAGACGAGGGTTAGATTCATAAAAGATAATTAACGAACAATACAAGCAATTTTACATTTATAAAAAAAAGACACAAGCACACTATATTACATATATTACACAACATGATTACAACTCTTTAATTCGACTCACTCGTTTCTTCTTCTTCGGACTTGGTTCGTTTTGCTAATTTCCTAGAGATATATGATGCTCCCCTAATACGAGCTGTAATTTTCCACAATGTGTTAGAAAAATCTGGTGGTTTAGAGGTTCCCGGGTTATTGTTACATTTTAGGAAATACGGACATTGCCGATACATATAAAGTTCATCGGGGTTGGAATCAGGTTTCTCTATTTTTATACCTTTTCCCTTATTATTTTCTTTTGCTTTATTAAATTAGGTCGAGGTAATTTCTATAACATCATCGGAATCCTCATCGGGATCCGATTCATCGGAAAATTGGTAATCTTCCCAATATTTTGCTTCCTCGGCGAAAACACCATTGACCATTATTGACTTTGGTCCGTTGGTTGAGGATTTTCTTTTATTTAACCGATTTACTGTAGGTATCAATATTTCTTCCTCCAGAACCTCTTCTTCTTCCGGTTCTTCCTCTTCTGGTTCCTCCCCTTCCGGTTCCTCTTCTTCCGGTTCATCCTCTTCTGGTTCCTCTTCTTCCGGTTCCTCTTCTTCTGGTTCCTCTTTGGGAATTTGTGAATCTTCCCAAAGTATATTCGACTCTTCATTATTATTAGGTGAATCGATGGGATTTGTACTAGAGGTAGACATCTATCACACAATATCAAACACGTTAAGAGATTAATATATCACATAATATTTACATGTTAATAATATATAGTTTCCAACAAAAAAGTTAAGCAATCGTTTTTTTTGAAGAAAAACACGGTCGAAGTCCAGACTCACTAAAGCATCCTAACAAACTCGGTAAGACACACTAATGCAAAAATTCTGGTTCTCTAAGACCAACGCTCGGATACCAACTGAAATGTCCCGTTCATATTGATTATAAACATTCCATATTAATTGATTTCGTTGCGAGGTTTTGACCTCTATATGAGACGTTTTTCAAAGACTGCATTTGTTTTTAAAACAAACCATATCCTTTATTTTATCGACAAGATTAACAAGACACCACTTAGATTATCCAGAAATAATAATCTAACAAATATCACACTTACATACAACCAATACATATTGGTTTACAAATATTTATATATTACAACAAAATAAATCTCGAATGCAGTTTTAAACAATATTATACAAGCATACTGACACCAAATCTTGTCCATATAATAGCATGCAACAGCGGAAGCTCTTAATAATCACCTGAGAATAAACATGCTTTAAACGTCAACAAAAATGTTGGTGAGTTATAGGTTTAACCTATATTTATCAAATCGTAATAATAGACCACAAGATTTCATATTTCAATATACATCCCATACATAGAGATAAAAATCATTCATATGGTGAACACCTGGTAACCGACCTTAACAAGATGCATATAGAATATCCCCTATCATTCCGGGACTCCCTTCGGACATGATGAATTCGAAGTACTAAAGCATCCGGTACTTTGGATGGGGCTCGTTGGGCCCAATAGATCTATCTTTAGGATTCGCGTCAATTAGGGTGTCTGTTCCCTAATTCTTAGATTACCAGACTAAAAAGGGGCATATTCGGTTTAATAATCCAGTCATAGAATGTAGTTTCATTTACTTGTGTCTATTTTATAAAATATTTATAAAACTGCATGTATTCTCATCCCAAAATATTAGATTTTAAAAGTGGGACTATAACTCACTTTCACAGATTTTTACTTCGTCGGGAAGTAAGACTTGGCCACTGGTCGATTCACGAACCTATAACAAATATGTACATATATATCAAAGTAAGTTCAAAATATATTTACAACATTTTTAATACGTTTTGCTGTTTTAAGTTTATTAAGTCAGCTGTCCTCGTTAGTAACCTACAACTAGTTGTCCACAGTTAGATGTACAGAAAATAAAGCAATATATATTATCTTGAATCAATTCACGACCTTGTGTATACAAGCCTCAGGCTAGATCACAACTCAAAGTATATATAATATTTTGGAATCAAACTCAACCCTGTATAGCTAACTCCAACATTACTGCATATAGAGTGTCTATGGTTGTTCCGAAATATATATATAGATGGGTCGATATGATATGTCAAAACATTGTATTTGTGTCTATGGTATCCCAAGATTACATAATATATTAGAATACATGTATAATACAATATGAGTTAGCTAGGATATGAATAATATAGATTTGTTACCAATTTTCACGTAGCTACAACAAGAAAATTTTTTCCAATCTTGTTTTACCCATAACTTCTTCGTTTTAAATCCGTTTTGAGTGTTTCAAGTTACTATGGTTTCATATTGAACTTAAGTTTATGAATCTAAACAGAAAAAGTATAAGTTTATAGTCTAAAATGCAAGTTACAAGTAGTTTTTGTAAAGGTAGTCATTTCAGTCGAAAGAACGACGTCTAGATGACCATTTTGGAAAACATACTTCCACTTTGAGTTTAACCATGATTTTTGGATATAGTTTCATGTACATAAGAAAAATCATTTTCTCAGAAGAAAAACTTTTAAATCAAAGTTTATCATAGTTTTTAATTAACTAACCCAAAACAGCCCGCGGTGTTATTACGACGGCGTATATCCGGTTTTACGGTGTTTTTCGTGTTTCCAGGTTTTAAATCATTAAGTTAGAATATCATATAGATATAGAACATGTATTTAGTTGATTTTAAAATTCAAGTTAGAAGGATTAACTTTATTTGCGAACAAGTTTAGAATTAACTAAACTATGTTCTAGTAATTACAAGTTTAAATCTTCGAATAAGATAGTTTTATATGTATGAATCGAATGATGTTATGAACATCATTACTACCTTAATTTTAGTAGGTAAACCTACTGGAAATGAGAAAAATGGATCTAGCTTCAAAGGATCATTGGATGGATTGAAAGTTCTTGAAGCAGAATCATGACACGAAAAACAAGTTCAAGTAAGATTTCCACTCGAAATAAGATTGTTATAGTTATAGAAATTGAATCAAAGTTTGAATATGAGTATTACCTTGTATTAGAAAGATATCTTACTGTAAATAAAAAAGATTTCTTGAGGTTGGATGATCACTCTACAAGATTGGAAGTAAGCTAGCAAACTTGGAAGTATTCTTGATTTTATGAAATTAGAACTTGTAGAATTTATGAAGAACACTTAGAACTTGAAGATAGAACTTGAGAGAGATCAATTAGATGAAGAAAATTGAAGAATTAAAGTGTTTTAGGTGTTTTTGGTCGATGGTGTATGGATTAGATATAAAGGATATGTAATTTTGTTTTCATGTAAATAAGTCATGAATGAGTACTCATATTTTTGTAATTTTATGAGATATTTCATGCTAGTTGCCAAATGATGGTTCCCACATGTGTTAGGTGACTCACATGGGCTGCTAAGAGCTGATCATTGGAGTGTATATACCAATAGTACATACATCTAAAAGCTGTGTATTGTACGAGTACGAATACGGGTGCATACGAGTAGAATTGTTGATGAAACTGAACGAGGAAGTAATTGTAAGCATTTTTGTTAAGTAGAAGTATTTTGATAAGTGTCTTGAAGTCTTTCAAAAGTGTATGAATACATATTAAAACACTACATGTATATACATTTTAACTGAGTCGTTAAGTCATCGTTAGTCGTTACATGTAAGTGTTGTTTTGAAACCTTTAGGTTAACGATCTTGTTAAATGTTGTTCGCCCAATATTTATAATATCAAATGAGATTTTAAATTATTATATTATCATGATAATATGATGTATGAATATCTCATAATATGATATATATACATTAAATGTCGTTACAACGATAATCGTTATATATATGTCTCGTTTCAAAATCATTAAGTTAGTAGTCTTGCTTTTACATATGTAGTTCATTGTTAATATACTTAATGATATGTTTACTTATCATAATATCATGTTAACTATATATATATATATATATATATATATATATATATATATATATATATATATATATATATACATATATATGTCATCATATAGTTTTTACAAGTTTTAACGTTCGTGAATCACCGGTCAACTTGGGTGGTCAATTGTCTATATGAAACCTATTTCAATTAATCAAGTCTTAACAAGTTTGATTGCTTAACATGTTGGAAACACTTAATCATGTAAATAACAATTTCATTTAATATATATAAACATGGAAAAGTTCGGGTCACTACAACATATGGTTACATCGCGAGGTACTTGACCTCTATATGTTACATTTTACAAATTATGTATTCGTTTTTAAAAGACAAACTTTCATTTCATTGAAAGTTGACAGGCATGCATACCCTTTCATAATATATACAATCTATAAATGACTTAATCAGTTATCTTCTTAATAATAATCTTTATTGAACTCAATGACTTGAATGCAACGTCTTTTGAAATATGCCATGAATGACTCCAATTAATATCTCTAAATGAGCAAATGCATAGCGGAAGATTTCTTTCAAATATGAGAATAAACATGCTTTCAAGTGTCAACCAAAAGGTTGGTGAGTTCATTAGTTTATCATAAACATTCATTTCCATCATTTTAATAGACCACAAGATTTCAGATATATAATTGTACACGTAACCCGAGTACAAAATAGTACGCATAACCTGCGATTTAAAAATCATTCATATGGTGAACACCTGGTAACCGACATTAACAAATGCACTAGAATATCCCCAATATACTGGTACACTCATCTATATATAAAATCGAAGTACTAAAGCATCCGTAACCCGGATGGGACGTGTCAAAGTCCATAGATCTATCTTCAGGATTCACGTCAATTTGGGGGTCTGTTCCCAAATTCCTAGGCTACCAAGCTAAAAGGGTGATATCCAGTATAATAATTCAACCATAGAATGTAGTTTCAAGTACTTGTGTCTATTTTGTAAAACAGTTATAAAAGCAGCGCATGTATTCTCAGTCCCAGAAATATATATAAAAAGGGAGTAATGAAACTCACAATACGATATTTTGTAGTAATAATATGCATACGACGGAACTGAACAATGCAAGGTTGGACTCGAATTCACGAACCTATATCATTTATATATATATATATATATATTAACACATATAATCATAATTGAACACGTTATATTTTAATATATATATTATTTCAATTGTTTATATTTTTATCTCTATATGTATACTTTTATATATGGTTTATATAAGTATTTTAATAACAATTTATTGTAATAATAATAATAATAATAATATTAATAGTAATATTGTTAATAATAATAATATAGTTCTAATAATAATAATAATAATAATGATACTAGTAATTAGTAAAAATGATAGTAATGATAATAATAATTTTAATGTTAATAATAATAATAATAATAATAATAATAATAATAATAATAATAATAATAATGATGATGATGATGATAATAATAATTATAATATTCATAAAATTAATAATATTTAATATATTCTTAAAATAATAATAAAGATAATAATGATTAAAACAATGATAATTCTAATAATAATACTAATGATATTTTTAAAAATGATAATTTTGATAGTCATGATAATAAGAATACTTATACTCATAATGATAATAATGTTAATGGTAATCATAATATTTATTTTTAATAATAATAATGATGTGATAATAATAATAATAATAATTCTAATAATAATAATAATAATTATAACGATAAGAAAAATGTTAATACTTATCATAATATGAATAATGATAAAAATAATAATAATTCTAATGATAGTAATAATTTCAATTAAAATGTTAATTTTAATGTTAATGATAATAACAATAATAATAGTAATAATAATAATAATAATAATAATAATAATAATAATAATAACACTAATAACAATTAAAGTGAGTAAACTACCTTCAAACTTTTCTAAAAACAAAATGCCTCAGACAGGGCTCGAACCCAAGACTTCTCGCTTAAACACCCAAGCTCTAACCAATGCTATGCTGGTACTTTTCTATTTTAAACCACAGCCTAATCTATATAACCCTTTTACTTCGGCCCAACAGAAAATAGATTTCAGCCCAACAGAAAATAAAAGTTCTCGGCCCAACATCCTAATATTCTTGAAGCCTAATTATTAGTCCATGATGGGAGTTGAAAAGGAGTCCAGTTAGGAGATTTATGTGTCGATGGGTTTTGAAGTAATTCATTCCATGAACCAGAAACAAGAAAACAGGTGACCAAGCTACATCATCATCAATTATAAATTATCATCTTTATCATCATCATAATGATCCGTGATTATCATCATATACATCATCAACAATCACGATCATCACAGCTCGTTATCTTTATCTAACCATCATCATCATCATCATCATCATTAATTTAATCACGATCAGAGAGCCCTCATCATCATCTTAACTTCATCACCCCTTTCGTTCATCATCTTCAACCTTACGTTAGCAGGAGCTCGATAAAAATGCAGCAGGATAGCAGTAGTTGTTCATGATAAATAGGTGATGTTATTATCGTCATGAAATCGAATTTGCAGGTGGTCTGAAACAGTGCACCACAACACAAGAAGTTGCAGGTTTTTGGTGGGTCTCGATGGTGGTTTAAACCCGAAAAGTTTAACAGAAACCTTGTAGTAGCATTTAATCATGGTGATGATTATGAACTGTTTTGGTGGTATTTTGTGTTCGAAAAGAAACAGAAAATAGTAGGCGAGCAGTAGCATATTTTGTGAGAAGGTGGTTGAGTGTGATGTTTTAATGGTTGAAGGTGGTGTGACTTGGTTGTGTTCGAAAAGAAACAGAAACAGTTTTAGCAGCTAAGCTGCATATAATTCGTAGGGTTAATGACGGTTCATGATGGTATTCTTCAAACAGGGAAAAAAAATTACAGATGGCACATCAAGTGGTTGTTCGATGGGTTGGGGTTGCAAGACTAATCCGCACTTCAGAGGGGTGTTTTTAAACCGAGTGTGGTGTGTGGTTAGAGAGGAAACAGAAAATAAAATGCAGTAGCACGACGTGGGTTTGTAGGTGTTTGAGGGTTACTCGATGGTGGGGTGGTTGTTCAAGAGAAAAAAAAGATGGTGGTTTAGTCGTGGATGTCAAGAGAGTGATGCATGGTGGTCGATCAAAGGTGGTTAAAGGTTGAAGATGGGTGGTGAAGGTGATTAAGGGATGCTCCGGTGATGATTCAAAGAAGGTGGTGGTAAGGGTGGTTACTCATGGTGGCGTATTGTTCATGATGGAGTGAGGAGGGTGGCGATGGGTGGTAACCTCCGGTGATTTTTGGCTCAAGGTTGTGACTACTTGTATGTTTTAGATAGTATCATGTATATGTATATATAATACATTTAATTCATATTGTGGACAAAAGGAAGGCACAGTAATCCCATTCATAATTTAATTATCACGGGTGTTTAAACTATATCTCTGCCGACACAATATCACGGCTGGGTTTCGGGTTCCGTTGTTAAACAGTGGCGGATAAAAGTCTTCAGAAAAATCCTAAATTTTTACAGTAATTATCTTTCTTTATTTCGTTCATTATGGTATAAAATTCGGTTATTAATTTATTAAATAAAAATTACATCAACTGTCCCTCTCGATTCAGGGTAAAATATAAAAAGTGTTAAAACTTAACAAATAGTTCCTAAATACATTTTTAATAAGCCTAAAATTTATAGAACTCATTTTCGTATCACCGTTTATTTTAAAATTACATAAGTTTGAATTTAACTTGCTTAATATCAATTGGAACATCAAACGAGTGTTACAATCATTTAATATTTATTTTTAATATACTTTATATATATATATATATATATATATATATATATATATATATATATATATATATATATATATATATATATATATATATAGATATTTTAAATAATAATTATTATAATATTCTATTTTTATTTTATTAATTTTTTTATAACAACAACATATAATACTTCAAACTATATTTTGAATTATTATTTATATATACATACACACATATCTATTTACAATTATTTGTTCGTGAATCGTCGGGCACAGTCCAAAGGTAAATGATTACATGAAAATAGTTTACAAATTTTAATATTTAACATTAAAGACTTTGCTTATCGTGTCAAAAATCAAATAAGAATTAAATTTAAATTTGGTCGGAAATTTTTGGGTCGTCACAGTACCTACCCGTTAAAGAAATTTCGTCCTAAAATTTGATTGGGATGGTCATGGCTGACAATAAGTATGTTTTCATGACTCATATGAGTTGATAAATAGAGTTTTATCACCAGTGAGTAATATAGATAAAACGATATGATTTTTGTGAAGAGTACGAGTGAAGTTATCACAAAAGAGTGAAATGAGAAAATAACATTTCGTCACATCTCTTGGCGTAGATACTGTTGATTTCTGGAATTCAAGGGATTTAGAGAAAATCTTTGTAATAAGATTTGGTTCTTCGGTAATTAAAGACATTAGGATCTTCTTTAGTTAAATACACTAATCTATTTCAATTGCTCTGTCGGATATTTCACTATAAATCCACTTTCTTCATTTCCTTTATATTTTGGAGTTCCATACCTTTGTTTTCTCTTCCCGACTTTAAGTCAAGCGAATAATGGTCCAGAATTCATAGGTATGAAGTTCGAATGAACATGATTAATGTTCTAAGAGAGATTGTAATAGCACGATCTTGATTGGTTAAATTACCAGAATTCAAGAGAAAAGATAGAACTATCAGGAAGATATGTTCTCGATATGTTTAAAGATTCGGTAGAATGTAAGAGTTGTGTAGCATGGCACATGATGACGTTATGATCTGTGAATCATCACGTTCCATTTAGAAACTCAGCATGACTTGCTGTAATATAATCACGTTGATCAAGTGTCATTATATTATACTAACTCATGCTTCAGTTCCCAACACTACTTCAATAACATTCATATTTTAAGTTCGAATTTTTCAGAATTTAGAAACTAAATAGTTTCCTTTCTGATGTATCACTTACATCGCGAAGAAATAAATGATTTCGGATAAGAATAGTTATGAAAATATCTTCGGAATATCAAGGATATTTGTAATGAAATATACGATGATATCTTAGAATTTCTAATATCGATGGATGATGAAAAAATTTGTCCGCAAGAGTTTAGAGTTAGGTTTAAGGTATTCGTTAATGACTTTAGCAGATACTGAATCATTTGGATTCTTTGAAGGCAGGTTTATTCTTTGTGATTTGTCCACAGCCTCCTTCATAGTTTGCTCAATCCGTTTTCTAGTTCCTACTTTTCTGAGCTTTGCCAACATACTATTCTTTATCATCAAACTTTTGACTGTTCAGGTCGTTACAGTTTTTGCTGCTTCATCTGCATTTTCAACATTCCGAGTATTGATTCGTAGATTGGGTGCTTTTCAGAATTTCAGAATGGAAAAATCATAATTCTAAGAGATAAAGGTTATATGTATACATATAACTGTTGATGTAGTAACGCTACGAGATTCAAAATACTGATTGCTAATTCCCGGTAATTGGTATGGCAATTCTCGTTATAAGATACGGATGAACACATGATGGAGTTTTGATAAATATAATGATTTTTTGGTAAGTCAAGTTCAACAAAGTTGTTGGTAAGTTTACTGCTAATGTGATGGAATATAAACGGTTCTTCGGTAACGATGACGAAGGGACAAACGTATATATTGTAGTGACCAAAACTTTTCCATATTTATATATATTAAATGAAATTGTTATTTACATGATTAAGTGTTTCCAACATGTTAAGTAATCAAACTTGTTAAGACTTGATTAATTGAAATAGGTTTCATATAGACAATTGACCACCGAAGTTGACCGGTGATTCACGAACGTTAAAACTTGTAAAAGCTATATGATGACATATATATGATTATATATAAAGTTAACATGATATTATGATAAGTAAGTATCTCATTAGGTATTTTAACAATGAATTATATACATAAAATTGAGTTTATTGAATTAAGAAACTCGAAACGATATATATAACGATTATCGTTATAACAACGTCTTACTAAATACATATGAATCATATTAAGATATTAATACACTATGTTTAATCATGATAAATGATAAGTAAACATGTCATTAAGTGTATTAACAATGAATTACATATGTAAAAACAAGACTACTAACTTAATGATTTCGAAACAAGACATATATGTAACGATTATCGTTGTAACAACATTTAATTGTATATATATCATACTAAGATATATTAATATATCATAATATCATGATAATGTAATAATTTAATATCTCATTAGATATAATAAACATTGGGTTAACAACATTTAACATGATCGTTAACTTAAAGGTTTCAAATCAACATTTACATGTAACGACCAACAATGACTTAACGACTCAGTTAAAATGTATATACATGTGGTGTTTTAATATGTATTCATACACTTTTGAAAGACTTCAAGACACTTATCAAAATACTTCTTACTTAACAAAAATGCTTACAATTGCATCCTCGTTCAGTTTCATCAACAATTCTACTTGTATGCACCCGTATTCGTACTCGTACAATACACAGCTTTTAGATGTATGTACTATTAGAATATACACTCCAATGATCAGCTCTTAGCAGCCCATGTGAGTCACCTAACACATGTGGGAATCATCATTTGGCAACTAGTATGAAATATCTCATAAAATTACAAAAATATTAGTAATCATTCATGACTTATTTACATGTAAACAAAATTACACATCCTTTATATCTAATCCATATAACAACGACTAAAAACACCTACAAATACTTTCATTCTTCAATTTTCTTCATCTAATTGATCTCTCTCAAGTTCTATCTTCAAGTTCTAAGTGTTCTTCATAAATTCTATAAGTTCTAGTTTCATAAAATCAAGAATACTTCCAAGTTTGCTAGCTTACTTCCAATCTTGTAAAGTGATCATCCAACCTCAAGAAATCTTTCTTATTTACAGTAAGATATCTTTCTAATACAAGGTAATACTCATATTCAAACTTGGATCAATTTCTATAACTATAACAATCTTATTTCGAGTGGAAATCTTACTTGAACTTGTTTTCGTGTCATGATTCTGCTTAGAGAACTTTCAAGCCATCAAAGGATCCTTTGAAGCTAGATCTATTTTTCTCATTTGCAGTAGATTTATCCATAAAACCTGAGGTAGTAATGATTTTCATAACATCATTCGATTCATATATATAAAACTACCTTATTCGAAGGTTTAAACTTGAAATCACTAGAACATAGTTTAGTTAATTCTAAACTTGTTCGCAAACAAAAGGTAATCCTTCTAACTTGACTTTTAAAATCAACTAAAAACATATTCTATATCTATATGATATGCTAACTTAATGATTTAAAACCTGGAAACACGAAAAACACCGTAAAACCGGATATACGCCGTCGTAGTAACACCACGGGCTGTTTTGGGTTTGATAATTAAAAACTATGATAAACTTTGATTTAAAAGTTGTTCTTCTGGGAAAATGATTTTTCTTATGAACATGAAACTATATCCAAAAATCATGGTTAAACTCAAAGTGGAAGTATGTTTTTCAAAATGGTCATCAAGACGTCGTTCTTTCGACTGAAATGACTACCTCTTACAAAAGTGACTTGTAACTTATATTTCCGACTATAAACCTATACTTTTTCTGTTTAGATTCATAAAATAGAGTTCAATATGAAACCATAGCAATTTGATTCACTCAAAACGGATTTAAAACGAAGAAGTTAAGGGTAAAAGAAGATTGGATATTTTTTGATTGTTGTAGCTACGGGAAATATTGTAACAATTCTATACAAATCATATCCTAGCTAACTTATATTGTATTATACATGTATTCTAATATATTATGTAATCTTGGGATACCATAGACACGTATGCAAATGTTTTGACATATCATATCGACCCATCTATATATATTATTTGGAACAACCATAGACACTCTATATGCAGTAATGTTGGAGTTAGCTATACAGGGTTGAGGTTGATTCCAAAAATATATATACTTTGAGTTGTGATCTAGCCTGAGACGTGTATACACTGGGTCGTGGATTGATTCAAGATAATATATATCAATTTATTTCTGTACATTTAACTATGAACAACTAATTGTAGGTTACTAACGAGGACAGCTGACTTAATAAACTTAAAACATCAAAATGTATTAAAAGTGTTGTAAATATATTTTGAACATACTTTGATATATATGTACATATTTGTTATAGGTTCGTGAATCGACCAGTGGCCAAGTCTTACTTCCCGACGAAGTAAAAATCTGTGAAAGTGAGTTATAATCCCACTTTTAAAATCTAAGATTTTGGGATGAGAATACATGGAGTTTTATAAATATTTTATGAAATAGACACAAGTAAATGAAACTACATTATATGGGTGAATGATCGAAGCCGAATATGCCCTTTTTGCTTGGTAACCTAAAAATTAGTAAACCGATCTACTAATTGACGCGAATCCTAAAGATAGATCTATTGGGCCTAACGAACCCCATCCAAAGTACCAGATGCTTTAGTACTTCGAATTCGTTTTTATCATATCCGAAGGATTTCCCGAAATGATAGGGGATATTCTTATATGCATCTTGTTAATGTCGGTTACCAGGTGTTCGCCATATGAATGATTAAACCTATAACTCACCAACATTTTTGTTGACGTTTTAAGCATGTTTATTCTCAGGTGATTATTAAGAGCTTCCGCTGTTGCATACTAAAATAAGGACAATATTTGGAGTCCATGCTTGTATGATATTATGTAAAAACTGCATTCAAGAAACTTATTTTTGATGTAATATATTCTTATTGTAAACCATTATGTAATGGTCGTGTGTAAACGGTATATTTTAGATTATCATTATTTGATAATCTACATAATGCTTTTTAAACCTTTATAGATAAAATAAAGGTTATGGTTGTTTTAAAAATGAATGCAGTCTTTGAAAAACGTCTCATATAGAGGTCAAAACCTCGCGACGAAATCAATTAATATGGAACGTTTATAATCAATATGAACGGGACATTTCAGTTGGTATCCGAGCGTTGGTCTTAGAGAACCAGTAATTTGCATTAGTGTGTCTTATCGAGTTTGTTAGGATACATTAGTGAGTCTGGACTTCGACCGTGTTTTATTTAAAAACGATTGCTTAACACTTTTGTTGGAAACTATATGTTATTAACATGTAAATATTATGTGATATATTAACCTCTTAATGTTTTTGATATTGTGTGATAGATGTCTACCACTAGTACAAATTCCATTGACTCACCTAATAATAATGAAGAGTCGAATATACTTTGGGAAGATTCACAAATTCCCGAAGAGGAACCGGAAGAAGAGGAACCAGAAGAAGAGGAACCGGAAGAGGAGGAACGGGAAGAAGAAGAGGTTCCGGAGGAAGAAATATTGATACCTATAGTAAATCGATTAAATAAAAGAAAATCCTCAACCAACGGACCAAAGTTAATAATGGTCAATGGTGTTTCCACCCAGGAAGCAAAATATTAGGAAGATTACCAATTTTCCGTTGAATTGGATCCCGATGAGGATTTCGATGATGTTATAGAAATTACCTCGACCCAATTTAATAAATCGAAAGAAAATAATAAGGGAAAAGGTATAAAAATAGAGAAACCCGATTCCAACCCCGATGAACTTTATATGTATCGGCAATATCCGTATTTCCTAAAATGTAACAATGACCCGGGAACCTCTAAACCACCAGGCTTTTCTAAACCATTGTGGAAAACGACGGCTCGTATTAGAGGAACCCCATATATTCCTAGAAAATTAGGAAAAGGAACCAAGTCCGAAGAAGAAGAAACCAGTGACTCAGATTAGAGGGTTGTAATCATGTTGTGTATTATATGTATTGTAGTGTGCTTGTACTTTTATGTTCTATGTAAAAATTGCTTGTATTGTTTGTTAATTATCTTTTACGAATCTAATCCTTGTCTATTTTACAGTATAAAAACAAAATGGACGTTAAGGGTAGACAACCGAATATTTTAGAAGATCTACCAGAGGATATGATTGAGGAAATCTTGTCTAGAGTTGGTTAGAATTCATCAGCACAATTAATTATGGCAAAATTAACTTGTCAAACATTTGAAAGACTTTCCAGAAATGCCTTAGTTTATAAAAGGCTTTCCTTTGATAGGTGGGGTATATCACATTGGGGAAACCGTAAGTTACGCCGTGTTTTCTTTAAAGCGTTAAATGCGGGGAACCCAAATGCAATTTTATGCTACGGGTTAAGAACCTATTTTGACTCAACATATCCCAACATAGGATTTCGTGAATTAGAAAGAGCTTCTAACATGCAACATAAAGAAGCATGTTATGCTTACGGGTTAGTGATGTTCGCTTCTTACCAAAGTGAAAAAAAGAACATCAGATTGCAACTTTTAAATAAAACCTTCCCACAAGTGACGGATTCAGTAGTTGGGGTGAGAAACAAGGTTTTTAGATTATTACGGGGCTGTTGGACATTACGAAACCCTCGTCCTTTTGACGACATTACAACATGCTGCCTAGCCAATGGTCATAACGGTTATTTTCCACAAGACCAAGGATGTGAAGTCGTCTTAGTAAAACTAGAATGCATGACTTGTTTCTGGACTTATGAACTACGTGTCTTTATTTCCTTTACTGAACAACTTGCGTATTAACTAGGTTTATCTTCAAAAACTGTCCTGTATCAAAGTGTACTATATTTTATGTTATATGTAATATAGCGATGTTGTAAGTTTGAAGAATATTTGTATGTGATATATTATTATAATCAGTTTTTCATATGGAACTGTAGTAGTTGAATTGTATATTAGCTACTAAGTATGAACTTAACGGGTAGGTAGTACCCGAATTTAAACTTATAAAACGCTAATATGAAGAAAATGCTTTTATAAATGAGTTCATATTATGCTACGAAATACTATTGACTACTCTTAATATTCTGTATGATTAACTCGATTCAGTTGGCTATTTTGAAGGAAATGGCACCGACTACTCGACACACAATGAATACGAGCGAAGAGGAATTTCGTACCTTTCTTGCTGCAAACATAGCCGCAGTACAGGCTGCGCTACATACCAACAATAACTCTGAATCTAGCAATGCAGCTAACGGCGCAAGAAATCGTGTAGGATGCTCTTACAAAGAATTCACTGCCTGCAAACCTTTGGAATTTGATGAAACCGAAGGACCAATTGGATTGAAACGCTGAACCGAGAAAGTCGAATCGGTGTTTGCCATAAGTAAGTGTACTGAAGAGGACAAAGTTAAGTACGCTACGCATACCTTCACAGGTACTGCGTTAACGTGGTGGAACACCTATCTTGAACATGTAGGACAAAATGCTGCTTACGCACTACCGCGGTCGGCATTCAAGCAATTGATGAACGACAGTACCCTCCTAGAAACGAAGTCAATAAGCTCAAGGTAGAGCTTAGAGAGTTACGAACACAAGGGTTCGACATTACCATGTATGAACGACGATTCACAGAGTTGTGCCTATTGTGTCCGGGAGCGTTCGAAGATGAAGAAGAGAAGATCGACGCATTTGTAAAAGGGTTACCAGTAAGAATTCAAGAAGATGTGAGTTCACACGAGCCCGCTTCCATACAAAAGGCAAGTCAAATGGCTCATAAACTCATAAATCAGATTGAGGGAAGAATTAAAGAGTAGGCAACCGAAGAAGCCAACACGAAACAACTCAAGAGGAAGTGGGAGGAAAACGGCGACAAGAGTCACCAGTACAATAACAATAACAATTACAACCACAATCGCAACAACTATCCCAACAACCGCAACAACAATTGCAACAATAACCGCAATCCTAACAATAACTACAACAAACATCCCAACAACAACAACAACTACAACAACCGTTTCAACAACAATAACAATCCCAACAATAACCTCAATAACAACGGCAAAAAAAACCAAAAACAGCCATGTCATAGGTGTGAAGAAAATCATCAGGGGTTTTGCACGACATTTTGCAACAGGTGTAAAAGAAATGGTCATAGCGCGACAAAGTGTGAGGTCTACGGACCAAAGTTTAACAGAACTAAAGGAATAAATAGTGTCGAAACAAGTAATGCCGGAATGAATAGTGTCAGAGCAAGTAATACCAATGCTGTTTGTTATAAATGTGGAAAACCAGGCTACATTATTAGAAATTGCCCAAATCAGGGGAATACTAATGGGCAGGGCCGTGGAAGAGTTTTCAATATTAATGCGGCAGAAGCACAGGAAGACCCGGAGCTTGTTACGGGTACGTTTCTTATTGACGATAAATCTGCTTATGTTTTATTTGATTCGGGTGCGGATAGAAGCTATATGAGTAGAGAATTTTGTGCTAAATTAAGTTGCCCATTGACGTCTTTGGATAATAAATTTTTACTCGAATTAGCAAATGGTAAATTAATTTTAGCAGATAATATATGTCGGGATAGAGAAATTAAACTGGGTGATGAAACGTTTAAGATTGATTTAATACCAGTCGAGTTAGGGAGTTTTGATGTAATAATTGGCATGGACTGGTTGAAGAAGGTAAGAGCAGAGGTCGTTTGTTACAAAAATGCGATTCGCATTATGCGTGAAAAAGGAAAACCTTTAATGGTGTACGGAGAAAAGAACAACGCGAAATTAAATCTTATTAGTAGTTTGAAGGCATAAAAACTAATAAGAAAAGGTTGTTACGTCATTCTAGCACACATCGAGGAAGTTAAACCTGAAGAAAAGAACATCAGTGATGTTCCCGTCGTAAAAGAATTTCCCGATGTATTTTCGAAAGAATTACCGGGATTACCCCCAGATCGATCCATTGAATTTCAAATAGACCTTGTACCAGGAGTTGCACCAATAGCTCGTGCTCCATACAGACTCGCACCCAGCGAAATGAAAGAATTACAAAGTCAGTTACAGGAACTTTTAGAGCGTGGTTTCATTCGACCAAGCACATCACCATGTGGAGCTCCTGTTTTGTTTGTCAAGAAGAAAGATGGTACATTCAGGTTGTGTATCGACTACCGAGAGTTGAACAAACTTACCATCAAGAACCGCTACCCACCACCGAGAATCGACGACTTATTTGATTAACTACAAGGCTCATCTGTTTATTCGAAGATCGATTTACGTTCTGAATATCATCAAATGCGGGTGAAGGAGGATGATATTCCAAAGACTGCTTTTAGGACTCGTTACGGTCATTACGAGTTTATGGTTATGCCGTTTGGATTGACTAACGCACCAGCTGTGTTCATGGACCTCATGAACCGAGTGTGTGGGCCATATCTTGACAAGTTTTTCATTGTTTTCATCGATGACATACTTATTTACTTGAAGAATGATCAAGAGCACGAAGAACATTTGAGAAAAGTGCTAGAGTTGCTGAGAAAAGAAAAACTGTACGCTAAGTTTTCAAAGTGTGCATTTTGGTTGGAAGAAGTTCAATTCCTCGGTCATATAGTGAACAAAGAAGGTATTCAGGTGGATCCAGCAAAGATTGAAACCGTTGAAAAGTGGAAAACCCCAAAAACTCCGAAACACGTACGCCAATTTTTAGGGCTAGCTGGTTATTACAGGAGATTCATCCAAGATTTTTCTAAAATAGCAAAACCTTGACTGCATTAACGCATAAAGGGAGGAAATTTGAATGGAAGGATGAACAAGAAAAAGCGTTTTAATTGTTGAAGAAAAAGTTAACTACGGAACCTATATTGTCATTACCTGAAGGGAATGATGATTTTGTGATATATTGTGACGCCTCAAAGCAAGGTCTCGATTGTGTATTAATACAACGAACGAAAGTAATTGCTTATGCGTCTAGACAATTGAAGATTCACGAGCAGAATTATACGGCGCATGATTTGGAATTAGGCATGGTTGTTTTTGCATTAAAGACTTGGAGGCACTACTTATATGGGGTCAAAAGTATTATATATACCGACCACAAAAGTCTTCAACACATATTTAATCAGAAACAACTGAACATGAGGCAGCGTAGATGGATTGAATTGTTGAATGATTACGACTTTGAGATTCGTTACCACCCAGGGAAGGCAAATATGGTAGTCGACGCCTTGAGCAGAAAGGACAGAGAACCCATTCGTGTAAAATCTATGAATATAATGATTCACACTAACCTTACTACTCAAATAAAGGAGGCACAACAAGGAGTTTTAAAAGAGGGAAACTTAAAGGATGAAATACCCAAAGGATCGGAGAAGCATCTTAATATTCGGGAAGATGGAACCTGGTATAGGGCTGAAAGAATTTGGGTACCAAAATTTGGAGATATGAGAGAAATGGTACTTAGAGAAGCTCATAAAACCAGATACTCAATACATCCTGGAACGGGGAAGATGTACAAGGATCTCAAGAAACATTTTTAATGGCCGGGTATGAAAGCCGATGTTGCTAAATACGTAGGAGAATGTTTGACGTGTTCTAAGGTCAAAGCTGAGCATCAGAAACCATCAGGTCTACTTCAACAACCCGAAATCCTGGAATGGAAATGGGAAAACATTACCATGGATTTCATCACTAAATTGCCAAGGACTGCAAGTGGTTTTGATACTATTTGAGTAATAGTTGATCGTCTCACCAAATCAGCACACTTCCTGCCAATAAGAGAAGATGACAAGATGGAGAAGTTAGCACGACTGTATTTGAATGAAGTCGTCTCCAGACATGGAATACCAATCTCTATTATCTCTGATAGGGATGGCAGATTTATTTCAAGATTCTGGCAGACATTACAGCAAGCATTAGGAACTCGTCTAGACATGAGTACTGCCTATCATCCACAAACTGATGGGCAGAGCGAAAGGAAGATACAAACGCTTGAAGACATGCTATGAGCATGTGTTATTGATTTCAGAAACAGTTGGGATCGACATCTACCATTAGCAGAATTTTGCTACAACAACAGCTACCATTCAAGCATTGAGATGGCGCCGTTTGAAGCACTTTATGGTAGAAAGTGCAGGTCTCTGATTTTTTGGAGTGAAGTGGGGGATAGACAGATTACGGGTCCGAAGATAATACAAGAAACTACCGAGAAGATCATCCAAATTCAACAACGGTTGAAAACCGCCCAAAGTCGACAAAAGAGCTACGCCGACATTAAAAGAAAAGATATAGAATTTGAAATTGGAGAGATGGTCATGCTTAAGGTTGCACCATGGAAAGGCGTTGTTCGATTTGGTAAAAGAGGGAAATTAAATCCAAGGTATATAGGACCATTCAAGATTATTGATCGTGTCGGACCAGTAGCTTACCGACTTAAATTACCACAATAAATCGCGACTGTACATAACACTTTCCACATCTCAAATTTGAAGAAATATTTTGCTAAAGAAGATCTCACTATTCTGTTTGACGAAATCCAAATCAACGAAAAACTTCAATTCGTCGAAGAACCCGTCGAAATAATGGATCGTGAGGTTAAAAGACTTAAGCAAAACAAGATACCAATTGTTAAAGTTCGATGGAATGCTCGTAGAGAACCCGAGTTCACCTGGGAATGAGAAGATCAGATGAAGAAGAAATACCCGCACTTATTTTCAGAAGATACGTCAACACCTCCAACTACTTAAAATTTCGGGACGAAATTTATTTAACGGGTAGGTACTGTAGTGACCCGAACTTTTCCATGTCTATATATATTAAATGAAATTGTTATTTACATGATTAAGTGTTTCTAAGATGTTAAGCAATCAAACTTGTGAAGACTTGATTAATTGAAATAGGTTTCATATAGACAATTGACCACCTAAGTTGACCGGTGATTCACGAACGTTAAAACTTGTAAAAACTATATGATGACATATATATGATTATATATATAGTTAAAATGATATTATGATAAGTAAGTATCTCATTAGGTATTTTAACAATGAATTATATACATAAAATTGAGTTTATTGAATTAAGAAACTCGAAACGATATATATAACGATTATCGTTATAACAACGTCTTACTAAATACATATGAATCATATTAAGATATTGATACACTATGTTTAATCATGATAAATGATAAGTAAACATGTCATTAAGTGTATTAACAATGAACTACATATGTAAAAACAAGACTACTAACTTAATGATTTCGAAACGAGACATATATGTAACGATTATCGTTGTAACAACATTTTGAAGGTTTTCGTATGCCCGAGAGACATATTAAATTAATGTGGCTAGTGTGTTATGATCCAAGTCGAGTCATACCCAATAACAAGCTTACCGCCACCTTATTCATATTTGATCTTAACGATTGGATCGTTGATTAGAATACGTGACACTTGGATTTTAGAAAATGGTTTCTAAAATAATATCACTTGATATGTGTATATATATAAATTATGGATTAATTTATATGATAAGGAATTAATTATTTATAGGCTAAATAATTAATAAGTTATGTTACATTTATATATAAATAGGTTTTATATATAGTAATGTACACATAACAAATTAAAATGGAAGTATTATATAATACATTTTATATAATCTAATTTTATTAATTTTATTTAATAAAATTATGGGTGGCCTTGGAAGTAGTAGTTTGCTTCCCCTAGACTCTTTTGAGTGGTCACTTGAATCCCACTTCCATATGTATGTACCTAGACTTCTTTTGGACACATTACACATACATACACATTTCAAATCTTGAAAAATCTCTCCATTTTTTCTGCATGCTGGCCGAAACTTTTGGGGGTGAAGAGAGGGTTCTTGAGTTAATTTTTCAAGCTATTTTCAAGTGTTAATCAAATCCTAACTAAAGTACAAGGTGTTGGTGATAAGCTTTGGGTATTACAACTTGAGGTTTCATACTTTTGAAGCTCCATTTCATCATCCTTTTCTTCATCCTCTTGATTAACCCTCAACTTGCTTGAGGAGGTAATACTTCTAATTCCACTTGTTATTTGTAAGGATATCTTCATGACTTGATCTATTATGGAATTTGTCTTTTAAAATGGTTAACTTGTAACATGGTACTTGCATGCTTCCGCTCACTTTATCTTCATAAAATGGGTTTATGAACTTGTTAAAATGTAGAACATGTTATTTTAAAGGTTTGTCAAATTTCAACACATTTAACTGTATATATATCATAATAAGATATATTAATATATCATAATATCATGATAATGTAATAATTTAACATCTCTTTAGATATAATAAACAATGGGTTAACAACATTTAACAAGATCGTTAACCTAAAGGTTTCAAAACAACATTTACATGTAACGACTAACGATGACTTAACGACTCAGTTAAAATGTATATACATGTAGTGTTTTAATATGTATTCATACACTTTTGAAAGACTTCAAGACACTTATCAAAATACTTCTACTTAACAAAATGCTTACAATTACATCCTCGTTCAGTTTCATCAACAATTCTACTCGTATGCACCCGTATTCGTACTCGTACAATACACAGCTTTTAGATGTATGTACTATTGGTATATACACTCCAATGATTAGCTCTTAGCAGCCCATGTGATTCACCTAACACATGTGGGAACCATCATTTAGCAACTAGCATGAAATATCTCATAAAATTACAAAAATATTAGTAATCATTCATGACTTATTTACATGTAAACAAAATTACACATCCTTTATATCTAATCCGTATACCAATGACCAAAAACACCTACAAAGACTTTCATTCTTCAATTTTATTCATCTAATTGATCTCTATCAAGTTCTATCTTCAAGTTCTAAGTGTTCTTCATAAATTCTATAAGTTCTAGTTTCATAAAATCAAGAATACTTCCAAGTTTGCTAGCTTACTTCCAATCTTGTAAAATGATCATCCAACCTCAAGAAATCTTTCTTATTTACAGTAAGATATATTTCTAATACAAGTTAATACTCATATTCAAACTTTAATTCAATTTATATAACTATAACAATCTTATTTCGAGTGGAAATCTTACTTGAACTTGTTTTCGTGTCATGATTCTGCTTTAAGAACTTTCAAGCCATCCAAGGATCCTTTAAAGCTGGATCTATTTTTCTCATTTCCAGTAGGTTTATCCACAAAATCTGAGGTAGTAATGATGTTCATAACATCATTCGATTCATATATATAAAACTACCTTATTCGAAGGTTTAAACTTGAAATCACTAGAACATAGTTTAGTTAATTCTAAACTTGTTCGCAAACAAAAGTTAATCCTTCTAACTTGACTTTTAAAATCAACTAAAAACATGTTATATATCTATATGATATGCTAACTTAATGATTTAAAACATGGAAACACGAAAAACACCGTAAAATCGGACATACGCCGTCGTAGTAACACCGCGGGCTGTTTTGGGTTTGATAATTAAAAACTATGATAAAATTTGATTTAAAAGTTGTTCTTCTGGGAAAATGATTTTTCTTATGAATATGAAACTATATCCAAAAATCATGGTTAAACTCAAAGTGGAAGTATGTTTTTCAAAATGGTCATCAAGACGTTGTTCTTTCGACTGAAATGACTACCTCTTACAAAAATGACTTGTAACTTATATTTTGGACTATAAATCTATACTTTTTCTGTTTATATTCATAAAATAGAGTTCAATATGAAACCATAGCAATTTGATTCACTCAAAATGGATTTAAAACGAAGAAGTTATGGGTTAAACAAGATTGAATATTTTTTGATTATTTTAGCTACGAAAAATATTGTAACAATTCTATACAAATCATATCCTAGCTAACTTATATTGTATTATACATGTATTCTAATATATTATGTAATCTTGGGATACCATAGACACGTATGCAAATGTTTTGACATATCATATCGACCCATGTATATATATTATTTGGAACAACCATAGACACTCTATATGCAGTAATATTTGAGTTAGTTATACAGAGTTGAGGTTGATTCCAAAAATAAATATACTTTGAGTTGAGATCTAGCCTGAGACGTGTATACACTGGGTCATGGATTGATTCAAGATAATATATATCAATTTATTTCTGTACATCTAACTATGGACAACTAGTTATAGGTTACTGATAATGCTAAAAACAAACATATATTTCATAGCATTATTCCTCAAGAAAGACAAGCTTTTAGTTGCAATTGTTCTATTTACAAGTGATATTCGTTTAAATAATAAAAGGTGAAGACAAAAGACAGATTCAACGAATTGAAGACGCAAACGACCAAAAAGCTCAAAAGTACAAAAGACAATCAAAGAGGTTCCAATTATTGATAAGAAACGTCTCGAAATTACAAGAGTACAAGATTCAAAACGCAAAGTACAAGATATTAAATTGTACGCAAGGACGTTCGAAAATCCGGAACCGGGACCAGAGTCAACTCTCAACGCTCGACGCAACGGACTAAAAATTACAAGTCAACTATGCACATAAATATAATATAATATTTAAATAATTCTTATAATTATTTATATATTATAATAAATAATAAAACCGTCGGCAAGAAAGACTCCAAACTGGACTGAGCTGTAATTTCAATCTCCGCGACTCGCGGAGTTTGAAGGCCAAAAATGCCGCGAGTCGCGGAGCCCCAAGTTTTGAAAGTCCCTATAAAAGCAACCGAATTCTGAGCATTTTTCATCATCTTTTTCTTCTTCTCTCATAATACTACGTAAATATTTATATTTATATTTTAATTTTAATTTTAATTTTAATTATAATTCTAATAATAAGGGTATGTTAGCGAATGTTGTAAGGGTGTAAGTCGAAATTCTGTCCGTGTAACGCTACGCTATTTTTAATCTTTGTAAGTTATGTTCAACCTTTTTAATTTAATGTCTCATAGCTAAGTTATTATTATGCTTATTTAATCCGAAGTAATCATGATGTTGGGCTAATTACTAAAATTGGGTAATTGGACTTTGTACCATAATTGGGGTTTGGACAAAAGAACGACACTTGTGGAAATTAGACTATGGGCTATTAATGGGCTTTATATTTGTTTAACTAAATGATAGTTTGTTAATGTTAATATAAAGATTTACAATTGGGCGTCCCTATAAATTACCATATACACTCGATCGGACACGATGGGCGGGGTATTTATATGTACAAATAATCGTTCATTTAACCGGACACGGGAATGGATTAATAGTCACTAGAATAATTAAAACAGGGGTGAAATTATGTACAAGGACACTTGGTATAATTGATAACAAAATATTAAAACCTTGGGTTACACTCAGTCGGCATCCTGGTGTAATTATTAAACAAAGTATTAAAATCTTGTTACAGTTTAAGTCTCCAATTAGTTGGAATATTTAACTTTGGATATAAGGATAATTTGACGAGGACACTCGCACTTTATATTTATGACTGATGGACTGTTATGGACAAAAACCAGACGGACATATTAAATAATCCAGGACAAAGGACAATTAACCCATGGGCATAAAACTAAAATCAACACGTCAAACATCATGATTACGGAAGTTTAAATAAGCATAATTCTTTTATTTCATATTTAATTTCCTTTATTTTATATTTAATTGCACTTCTAATTATCGCATTTTTATTGTTATTGTATTTAATTGCACTTTTAATTATCGTACTTTTTAATTATCGCAAGTTTATTTTATCGCACTTTTATTATTCGCAATTTCATTATCGTTATTTACTTTATGCTTTAATTTAAGTCTTGTATTTATTTTTAATATTTTACATTTGGTTTTAACTGCGACTAAAGTTTAAAAATCGACAAACCGGTCATTAAACGGTAAAAAACCCCCCTTTATAATAATAATATTACTTATATATATATATTTGTATTTTTATAAAAGTAAACTAATATAGCGTTAAGCTTTGTTTAAAAAGATTCTCTATGGAACGAACCGGACTTACTAAAAACTACACTACTGTACAATTAGGTACACTGCCTATAAGTGTTGTAGCAAGGTTTAAGTATATCCATTCTATAAATAAATAAATATCTTGTGTAAAATTGTATCGTATTTAATATTATATTTTTGTAAAAATATAAGCTATTTTATATACTACTCTGCTAAAACATCAAGTATTTTTGGCGCCGCTGCCGGGGAACTTCTTAAACGCCAGAAGCGCAACGCTAATAGAAAAAAAAAATTTAGTTTACTTTTATTAAAATTCGTTTTTATAAAAATACGTTTTAAAAATTCGAAAATATAAAAAGAAAAACAAAAATATAAATACTTTTAGGAGTTTGATAAATATTTAAGTTTTATAAAGTTTCTTTAGTTTGTAAAAATATAAGTTTTATTTAATTTATTTTATAAATATATTTTATAAATATAAAAAAACCGAAAAAAATATAAATATATATAAATCTATTTTTTTTGTTATAAAGTATTTTATTTTTATCTTAGTTATTAAAGATAAGTTTTATTTAAATTATATAAATATTTTAATTAATATAAACAGAAAATATAAAAACAGAAAACAGAAAATAAAAAAAAAAATAAAGAAAAACGCGTCGAATTTTAAACCTGTCAGTTGAATTTCTGAACCCCGCGACTCGCGGAGGTTTACAGCTTTAAATACCGCAACTCGCGGAGTAAACCTGACACGCTGACAGAAACCCTAATTCAGTATTAATTACGAGTAATTAATAATAATTATTATTTTAAACCCTAATTAATTATTATTATTATAATTAGTTTTATTATAATTAGTTTTACTTTTTATTTAATTTATTTTATTTAGTTAAATTAGTTTAATTAAATTGTAAAATTAGTAGTTTTATTAAATAAATAATATAAAAAAATAATATTTTTATAAAAATTGTACTTTGTACAACTTTTTGTATATTTTTATATTTTGTCCCTTTTTAATCGTTGTAGCGTAATATTTGTATTTTTAGCTAGTTTTTAGTTTTGAACTCAGTTTTTGCCATAGTTATTTCTACTTCTAGATTTTTAGGCTTTGCCGTAGAATTCCTTAAGTGCTTTTTCTTTAGACTAAGATTTAGGTGCTTTAGAATTTTGCGACGCCTTTTTAAGTTTTAGTTTCTTTTTAAGTTATTTCCATTTGGGATATAGTTTTTCCTGTAAGCTTTAATATTTTTAGACACCTTTTACTATGTATCAATTATCATTCCAATTAGTAATCTCAATTTGCGATTATAATTTTAAGTTAGTTGTAGTAATAAGGTTAGGTTAGTCAAGTATTTTTAAGTTTTATAAGTTTCTTTTATTTTTCCGTCACCTTTTATTTTTCAACCATTTTTCTTTTTCGACCTTTTTCGACGAACTCTTTTTCTTTCTTATTTCTCGCTATTCTAGTTTTAGGACATAGATTTTTATTCTACTTCTTATCTAAATTTTCTTAAAATTACGAAAATTTATTTTAAGTGGTTAAATTGATAGACATCAAAATTTTCTGGTTCGTAGTAATAGTTGGATTTGTACGTGGACCGGGTTATTGGAGCCAAACAGTCCTCAATTATATTGAAACCAAACGAATCCTGCCCCTCTGCTGCATCTTTTGGCTATTCGAAACGTGGGCAAAATCAGAAAAGTCTATTGATTGGATAACTTATTATAATTTTTCTTTTCTTTTAAAAACTAATAGGATATTCAGTGAATGCACCGAGCAAGACGTTCACCACCTTTTGTACGTTCACCACCTGTAACTAGATCAAGACATTTAGCAAATATTACTGCCGTTGATTTTTCTTTAGAATCGTCATCCAGTCGACCAAGTACTTCAGTTCAAATTTCCGATAATCCATTTTTTGAACCCGACCTCACAATTGAGAATCCGGAGAATATTCAGGAACGGTTCGTAGATCCTGAACCACTAAACTTTCCTCCGGAACCACCAATCATTCAAACAGAGATTGTTGAGGAACGAACCATTAAATCAGAATCCTCTAGTGATTCCGATTCAACAAATTCAATTATGGAGAATTTGGAACCTTTAAGTATGGAAGACCGAATGAGAGCTAAACGCACTGGCCAAGGTCACGCAATTACTCATCCAGACATTAATGCGCCAGATTATGAAATCAAAGGACAAATTCTACACATGGTGACTAATCAATGCCAATTTAGTGGTGCGCCGAAGGAAGATCCAAATGAACATCTACGTACCTTTAATAGGATCTGCACACTATTTAAAATCCGAGAAGTGGAGGATGAACAGATATATCTCATGTTATTTCCCTGGACTTTAAAGGGAGAAGCCAAAGATTGGTTGGAATCGTTACCTATCGATACATGGGATGTTTTAGTTGACAAATTTCTTAAATAATTCTTTCCGGCATCTAAAGCCGTAAGACTTCAAGCAGAAATTGTTACGTTCACACAGAAACCGAATGAAACTCTATATGAGGCGTGGACAAGATATGGAAAGTTGTTAAGAGGATGTCCGCAACATGGTTTAGACACCTGTCAAATAGTACAAATATTCTACCAACGATGCGACATCACTACAAGGAAAGACATAGATATAGCAGCTGGTGGTTCTATTATGAAGAAAACCGAAACTGATGCTTACAAAATTATTGATAACACTGCTTCCCACTCACATGAGTGGCACCAAGAAAAAGATATCGTTAGATCATCTAAAGCAGCTAGAGCCGATTCTAGCCATGACTTAGATTCCATTTCCGCAAAGATAGATGCTGTCGAGAGACGAATGGAAAAGATGACTAAAGATATTCACTCAATACGAATTAGTTGTGAGCAGTGTGGAGGACCACATTTGACAAAAGATTGTCTCAGTATTGAATTAACAATCGAACAAAGAGAGAATATTTCATACATAAACCAAAGGCCTGGAAATAATTATCAGAATAATTATCAACCGCCAAGACCGATTTACAATCAAAACCAGAATTATAACAGAAATATTCCATACAACAACCAACAAGGTCCTAGCAATCAACAAGTATCCAATAATACTTACAACCAGCAAAGACCTAATTTTCAAAAAAAACCACCACAACAAACCGATGATAAAAAGCCGAATTTAGAAGATATGATGATGAAGCTAGTTGAAACTCAAACGCAGGTTTTCACATCTCAGAAACAAACCAATGAACAAAATGCTCAAGCATTTAGAAATCAACAAGCTTCTATTCAAAATCTAGAACAAGAAGTAAGTAACCTAGCAAGGTTAATAGGTGAAAGAAAACCGGGAAGTCTACCTAGTGATACAAATGCTAACCCCCGGAATGAAACAGCTAAAGCTATTACCACAAGAAGTGGTACAACACTTAAACCACCGGAAATACCTGTAACTTCTGATGAAACTATTCCTACTCCACAAGAACCACAACCTGATCAAGATAAGGAAAAAGAACCGGTAGTTGAAAAGGTTAATGAAGATAACACAGTTAAGGCTAAACCTTATGTTAAACCATACCAACCACCACTTCCTTACCCGAGTAAAATGAAGAAAGAGAAACTTGAAGCCGAGCAATCCAAATTCTTGGATATGTTTAAATAGATAAATGTAAATCTTCCTTTCATTGATGTGATTTCAGGAATGCTTAGATATGCTAAATTCTTGAAAGATCTAATATCAAATAGAAAGAAAATGGAAGAACTCTCGGCTGTTACTATGAATGCTAATTGTTCAGCAGTGCTGTTAAATAAGATACCAGAAAAACTATCTGATCCAGGAAGTTTCACAATTCCATGTTTTCTGGGTAGTCTTAGTTCAATAGAAGCATTGGCAGACTTAGGTGCTAGTATAAATCTAATGCCGTATTCACTATACACTAAACTAGACCTTGGAGAATTGAAACCAACAAGAATAAGCATACAACTAGCCGATAGATCAATAAAATATCCTAGAGGGATAATGGAGAACATGCTAGTTAAAGTTGGTACTTTAGTATTTCCAGTAGATTTTGTTGTTCTGGACATGGAAGAAGATTCTCAAGTTCCTCTCATATTAGGAAGACCATTCTTAAACACGGCTAAAGCAATGATAGACGTGTTCGGTAAGAAACTGACCCTAAGTATAGAGGATGAGAGTGTTACCTTTTCAGTTGATAGAGCAATGCAACAACCACAATCTGCAGATGATACATGTTATTATATTCAAACTATAGATGCACATGCAGAATTATTAGAAGAATTTCCAGAATTACAAGGAACAGGAGAATGTTCTTTAGGAGAAGGTAATGAACCAATTGATGAAGCTGAAATGTTAGCTACACTTATAGCTAATGGATATGAACCAACAACAGAAGAAATTCAAATGCTAAAAGAAGAAGACAGATATCGATACAAATCATCGATAGAAGAACCACCGAAATTAGAGTTAAAGCCACTTCCAAACCATTTGGAATACACTTATTTACATGGTGAATCTGAATTACCTGTAATAATATCGTCTTCTCTTACTGAAAATGAGAAATCACAACTAATTTATGTGTTGAAAGCTCATAAACCAGCCATTGCATGGAAGATTCATGATATTAAAGGAATAAGTCCTTCGTATTGCACACATAAAATCCTTATCGAAGAAGGTCATAAAACGTATGTGCAACGCCAACGAAGACTAAATCCTAATATGCAAGATGTAGTTAAGAAAGAGATTATTAAACTGCTAGATGCAGGTTTAATTTATCCAATCTCTGATAGTCCATGGGTAAGCCCAGTTCAATGCGTACCTAAGAAGGGTGGCATGACTGTCATTACAAATGAGAAAAATGAGCTTATTCCTACTAGGACTGTAATAGGATGGCGTGTGTGTATTGATTACAGAAAATTAAATGACGCCACCAGAAAAGATCACTTTCCCTTACCTTTCATAGATCAAATGTTGGAAAGATTAGCCGGAAATAGTTATTATTGTTTTCTAGATGGATTTTCCGGATATTTTTAAATTCCAATAGCACCCGAATATCAAGAGAAAACCACATTCACGTGCCCTTATGGTACTTTTGCTTACAAACGCATGCCATTTGGACTTTGCAACGCCCCAGCAACCTTCCAAAGGTGCATGATGGCGATTTTTCACGACATGATAGAAGAATGCATGGAAGTATTCATGGATGACTTTTCAGTCTTCGGTGATACATTTAAATCATGTCTAGTTAATCTGGAACGAATGCTAATTAGATGCGAACAATCAAATCTAGTTCTTAATTGGGAGAAATGCCATTTCATGGTTAAAGAAGGCATCATTCTTGGTCATAAAATTTCAAAAGAAGGAATTGAAGTGGATAGAGCTAAAGTAGATGTAATTGCTAAACTTCCACATCCCACCAATGTTAGAGGAGTTAGGAGTTTTCTAGGGCATGCCGGTTTTTACCGACGTTTCATAAAAGATTTTTCTAAAATTGCCACTCCTATGAATAAACTCCTAGAAAAAGATGCTCCATTCATCTTTTCAGATGAGTGTATCAAATCTTTTAATATTCTTAAAGAAAAACTAACTAATGCACCGATCATGATAACACCAAATTGGAATCTACCATTTGAACTAATGTGCGATGCAAGTGATTTTGCAATGGGAGTCGTTTTAGGACAAAGGATTGAAAAACGATTTCAACCTATATATTATGCTAGTAAGACGTTACAAGGAGCACAAACGAACTATACAACTACTGAGAAAGAACTCCGTGCTATTGTCTTTGCTTTTGACAAATTTCGATCATATCTCGTTCTAGCAAAAACGGTGGTCTATACCGACCATTCTGCTCTTAGATACCTATTTTCAAAACAAGATGCTAAACCAAGATTAATCCGTTGGATCTTACTCTTACAAGAGTTTGATATTGAAATCCGAGATAAAAGAGGAGCAGAAAATCTCGCCGCTGATCATCTTTCTCGTCTAGAAAATCCCGAATTAGAAGTTCTGAATGAATCGGCCATACAAGACAACTTTCCTGATGAATATCTATTGAAGATAGATTATAAAGAAATTCCATGGTTTGCAGACTATGCAAACTACTTAGTTTGTGGATTCCTTGAAAAAGGATTATCGTACCAAAAACGAAAGAAATTCTTCAGTGATATAAAACACTATTTCTGGGAAGATCCACATTTGTTTAAAAGTTGTCCAGATGGAATAATACGCCGATGTGTATTTGGAGATGAAGCTAGTAAAATATTAAACCATTGTCACACAGGACCAACAGGAGGGCATTATGGGCCTCAACTAACAGCAAAAAAAGTTTATAATGCTGGATTCTATTGGCCTACAATTTACAAAGACGCACACCTTCTTTGCAAATCCTGTGATGCATGTCAAAGGGCCGAAAAAATAAGTCAACGTGATGAAATGCCACAAAATGTCATCCAAGTATGTGAAGTATTTGACATTTGGGGTATTGACTTTATGGGTCCATTTCCAAAATCTCATAATAATCTATATATACTCGTAGCCATTGATTATGTATCTAAATGGGCGGAAGCACAAGCTCTCCCAACTAACGATGCACGAGTTGTAGTCAATTTTTTAAAACGTCTTTTTGCAAGGTTTGGAACACCGAAAGCTTTAATAAGTGATCGGGGTACTCATTTCTGTAATAATCAACTTGAGAAAGTTCTTAAAAGATATGGAGTAACTCATAAAATCTCCACCGCATATCATCCACAAACAAGTGGACAAGTTGAAAATACCAACCGAGCTTTAAAACGTATTCTAGAGAAAACCGTAGGATCAAATCCAAAGGAATGGTCCATTAAATTGGAGGATGCACTCTGGGCTTTTAGAACAGCCTACAAAACTCCAATTGGAATCACACCTTTTAGACTTGTTTATGGAAAAGCATGTCATCTTTCAGTAGAAATTGAACACAAAACATTTTGGGCTTTGAAGACATGTAATCTTGATTTACATGAAGCCGGACGTCTACGATTAAGTCAACTAAATGAATTAGAAGAATTAAGACATGAAGCATACGATAATTCGTTAATCTATAAAGAAAGAACGAAGAAATGGCATGATAAAAGAATCAGAAGTTCAGAAGAATTTAAAGAAGGAGACAGAGTTCTTCTTTTCAATTCACGATTCAAGCTATTTCCTGGAAAATTGAAATCAAGATGGTCTGGACCATTCATAGTCAAAAGAGTTTTTCCATACGGAACGATAGAATTAATAAATTCAAAAGGGATTGAATTTAAAGTTAATGGTCACAGAGTTAAACATTACATACATGGTCCGATGGAAGTTGACAACGAAGTTAATCACAATTTCGACACCACAGCTAACTAAGTGTGGGGAGAATCAAGTCTTTAAAGGATAATATGTATTTCTGTTAGAGTTAGATTATCTGTTTTCGTGTAGTTCTCGAAAATGGAACCCGAATGGTCTTTCCCTAGCAGACCCTAAAGAACTAGTCTTCTCCCCCCATTCTGAATTTTTATTTTTTTAGGTTTTTACAAAATGAAGACTGCCTGTGAACTAAACCATGGTCTAATGCTACACGCTTTGATCACTAAACGTAATAATGACATACTACCGAGTGAACTAGTATCAGTAATCAGAGAAAGAATGGACGGAGTTAGAAAAGAATCCAGATGCGAAGATAATAAGTTACAATTTGGTAAAGAAAAATCAAAATCCGCAGTGAAAAGAAGAGCACGACACCTAGAAAGATGTCACAAATGCGGAAAATGGTCACATGGAGGTAAATGTTCAAATAATCAAACCTATTCAAATACCGAATTTGTTACTTTATGCAGAGACGGACCGTTCATATGTTTAGAAGAAAAGACACTGAATGCTCGAGGTTACGCCTATGTAGCTATGGAAAACCAATTAAACCGACTATCTTATGAATGGGATAGATCATATAACTAAGAAATCTATTTCACAGGTATGTCTGTACAGTTTTTATTTTATTTTTTTTATTTATTTTTAACCTTTTGATAATAAACGCTAATTTGTTCGCTAAAAAGTATTAAATTGGTATTGAATAAAATTAGGTTTGGCGATCGAAATTATTGATATCATTCAAAAATTTATTACATCACTGCGAAATTTAACGTTTATTCTTAAGGTATAAATATCTTTAATCAATCAACCCAAAATATTTCAAAAATTCGTCATGAGTTAAATTAGGTCTTGGAACCGAAATTACTTTACCGAAAAGAGGGGCGCATATTTTTAATAATATTTGATTGATTAAAGTGGGATAAAAAGCCAAAAAAATTTTTAATTTTATTTTTACCATGTTTTTAAAATTAATATATAAATCTTAAATTAATATTGTAAACTTTGTAAAAACAATATTTTTAAAATTGTAAATATTTGAAAAATTAAAATAAGTTTGGTGTTAATTTATAATATGAATTTTTAATTTTTAAAATATGAATTTTTAATTTTATGCATTTTAAGTTTTAAGTTTGGTGTGAATTTTTAATATTAATTTTGAATTTTATATTTAAGTTGTGTGAATTTAAAAACAAAAATTTACTTTATCTCATTAAGTTAAAAATATGATTTTTAAAATTCGTCGTAAGTTGAAGACTAGGTCTTTGAACCGAAATTGCTTTACCCGAGGGAGGGACGAGAACTTTTATTATCATTATTTTTAATCTTATTGAATTAAAGTATGCCAAAAACAGTAAAAAAAAAACCCAAAAATCTTAGCTTTTAAAACAATCGCTACAAAAAGACAAATTTTAAAATTTTGTCGAGGGACAGACTAGGACATCGATCCGAAACGACCTCGCCCTCAATAATAAGGGAAACAAAATTTTAAAAATTATTTACTTAATTGTTTTATAAGTTAAAGATTATATAAAAAAAAAAAATACCAAACTCCGCGACTCGCGGAGTTTGAAGGCTTAAATGCCGCGAGTTGCGGGAGGACCGAAAATCAGAAAAAAAATAAAAAGCTGGAACAGATCAGTCCCAAACCACAAAACACACAAATACTGCGAACATAAACACGCAAAAACCCGAAAAATACACCCCAAAATCACAATTTTTAACCGTTAATCACTAAATTTTTTACTAAAATCATGTTGAGAAGGATGCTATCTAGGAATTACTCAAGAAAAACGGTAAATTTCTACACCTAAACACCATTTAATCCGAAATTTGGTGTTCTTGAGCAATTTTTTCCCCAATTTGATTTTGATGCTTTTTAGTGTAATTATGCTTAAATTGTTTATGTATTATGCTTGTATAACCTAGATTGATGCTATTTAACATGATTAGAAGCCTTAAACTTCAAATTTAGAGTAATCTAGGGTTTGTGTTCTTGAGCAAATTTGGGGCTTTTTGATATAAACAGGTTATGGCCGATTTTTGTCATGAATTGTTGCTAAATTAAGTAGTGTAACATGTCTAGGTAGTTAATTGATCCAAACTTTGAGCCTAAACATGATTTTGAGAATTAAAGTGGACTTTTTTCAAGTCTAAAATTTATGAACTTGATTTTTGAGAGATAATGCCATTTGAAACTTGTTTAATTGCTAGTAATGATTATTTTGACATGTTATTTGAGTTGAATGCTTATGAACTTGGCGAACATTTTCGTATATGCTTATTTGAAAAAGTGTAGATTTGATGAAAATATGAAAATGAGCTTAAGTTTGATATAAATTGATCATGTCATTGTAATTATTTCGATTAATGATTTTGCTGACACTAATGCATATTTGGATGCACAAAAATTGTGTTTGATGTGTTTTGCAGACTGAAAGGGGTGAATCTTCATCCCAAGCTCGCAATGCTCATGCTGAGAATGCGGAACAACAGGAGGTGGATAACTAGTACAAGCAGGATATACCTCATCCAGTCATGACCTTTTCTGATATGCACTTGGAAGAGTTGCACCCGAACCTGAGATTTGACAGACTTTGGATAGATTATCCAAAATATCAAAGGGGTTTGCATACTCTTCATTCTAAGGTTGTTGAGGTACCGAGGGTCATAGAATGGGGACCCTTAGAAGCTGTAGAATTGGCCGGGCCAATTAGGGAATTACTTGTACAGAGGTATGGTAATTCTACTTTTAATGACTGGGTACGTCTATTCACCATGCGTAGACCTGTATATAAAGTATGGTGTGAAGAATTGTTATGTAGTATAGAGTTGAATGATCGGGTAGCTAGTTTAACCGATTGATCTTTTATTAGATTTTTGTTAGGCGGTTCGATGCACCACATGTCTTTACTAGACATGGCTCAGGCTTTACGTATATATACGCCTGAGGAGTTAGCATCTGTTGATTGTAGAGGGTTGATACTAAACGGTAGAAAGATAGATGAAAATTTTGATACACACGGTGTGTGGAGTCAAATGACAAGCCATCACCGTTTCAAAGGGGGAAATTACTCTTATTTGGACATAGATAGAGCTGAATTAAGAGTAATTCATAGGTTTTTAGCTAATTCGATTACACAAAGGGGTAAGAATAAGGAAAAAGTAAATGAACAGGATTTGTTTTACCATATGTGTATTCGAGACCCACAAAGCGCTGTAAGTATACCGTATTGTGTGGGTTATTATTTATCAGCTATGGTTCGGGGGATGAGACCGCATAGCATAATAGGAGGTGGTATTTTTATTAATTTGATTGCTGAATATCTCGGTGTAGATATAAGTCGGGGGGGATTATTAGTGGAAGAACCAGAACCTCGCGATACTATAGGTTTAAATGTGTACCATGGTGCGAAAGTTTTGAAGAGGCGAAATAACGCCGCAGTACCATACCATGGTAGACATCCACAGGTTGAGAGAAACCAACAGCAAGGTAATGTAGGAGGGGGGAATGAGATGCAAGAAATGCAAAGGTTTATAGCTTCTCAGGAGTACGAAAATGCTAGACAGAGAGCATTTGAAGATTGGCAAGTTCATCAGAACCAAATCATAGCTCATTGCCAACATATAGGTAGAAACTATATTCCTACACCGACACCCATCTTCCCTCCCTGGTCTATAGAGATGCAGCCACCGTATCCTACGTATAACCCTGCCGAAGCATTCTATAGCACCTATGGTTATGCCTGGAACCCCTATTGGTATCAATATCATCCCTAGTCTACTTATTATATATTTTTTTTTATTTTGTAATTTGTAATGATTGATACGTTTAATACTTTTGTTAATATTGTAATAGTTTTTATAATTGTCTAACTTTTATTCTTAGATTTTAATAATTTTTGAATGTGGGGTAATATACCAAACTTCAAAAATATGTATATATGTTTGCAGTTTATCTTATGTACACAACAGGGTAAAACAACGCATTTTCAAAGACTGGCATTAAGTTCAGCAAAAGCAACTAATTTTGACGACAAGATGCAAAATATATGTGAAAT
Source organism: Rutidosis leptorrhynchoides (assembly GCF_046630445.1). NCBI lineage: Eukaryota > Viridiplantae > Streptophyta > Magnoliopsida > Asterales > Asteraceae > Rutidosis > Rutidosis leptorrhynchoides. The sequence goes on from NC_092333.1 coordinate 177,818,813, forward strand.
AACAACAAGACGGAATGAACAAATGATGTGCACCATTTATCATTCAGCAAACAAACGCCAATATATTTGGAAACTTTGGTAAAAATTTAATCATTTTCACACAAATCACCCTCAATAATTTAAATTGTTACTGATTTCTTGCAAATGAGGGCATTGCAAGATCTTAAGTGTGGGAAGGGGTTAAATTCTTTCGGATTTTAAAATTTTTATCTTAAACACTTGGTTACCATTAAAAATACTAGTAAAGCAGTAGTTGTATTAGAATCTAGTGCTCTCTGATAATAAAGAACAGCCCTAGTCTTATATACTGACTACCCAATTCTAGTAAAATTTTTCAAAATTTTCAATTAAATGAACTCAAAATCATGTTTATACATATTTATGAACGATAAAACTAGGTTTTAACACCGAAATTATTGTCACCTCGGAAAGAACATAAATTGAGAAACAAACCAAAATGTTAAAATTCATTTAAAATGGAATAGAGAACGATAAAAAGGAAAATAAAAGCCAAGTGTGGGAAAATTTACCAAGTTATCTTAAACATATGTCACATATATCTGTAACAAATAATTGAAAATACTTTTACTTTGGACTAAACTAAACTGTTTTACCCGATGAAAGAAAAGAAGAGATGTATCTACACGATGAATCAATTCCATCATCAAAAGGAAGTAAAGTCTTCCGAAAAAAGAAACGCGCTTCTTGATTTAGGTCATGAAGTTGTCGTCCAGACCAGCTGTAGGTTGACAAAAAAAAAAAAATCTAGAAAAGTCATCACTAAAATCAGCAGGAAATCCACGGACCTCAGCATTAAACAAGGGTCGCCAAGTGGTCAGATTTATCCTAACCATGAGAAGGATTTATCTCGTAAAATGGGGGGCACCATGCAAATTAGCTGGATAAGACTAATGAATCAGATCCCCAGAAAGGATAATCTCCTTAAAAATTAAAAATCAGCTTTTAAGCCTGATATTACTCAATCCTAGAGATTGACCTTAAAGATTGAGAATTCAAACTCATGGAATTCAATAATATCTAAACTCGAGCTTGAACGAGAAAATATTTTGATCAAAATTACAAACCGATTTGTTTTCTGAAAACCCTATTTTCAAAGCGTTCATTACCATTGAACGTAAAATCCTAGGAATTCACCTGGAATTCATTAGGTCACCTGAACCAAATCGGGTGTCAACTGTAAGAACGGTGGTTGCATAGCATGGTCAAAGACAAGACCTTGTGCCAGACCGAAAAATTATAAGGGTGAGCTTTACTATTGCTCCTACCAAGGATAGTAATTGCGTCCGACACGTTATAGACCATAATCAAATACATGTCATTAGACATTGCCTTAACAGTTGCTTGTTCAATGCTTTCCTTTACAACCGAACGGTAGTTTACCGAAAGGTAATATACGGGACAAGTAAACTGGACGTGTTGCTTTCCAAATACAAGGTTAGCAAGTGGGTGATACAAAACCGCAAGTTTTGAGCTAAAATTTTCAAATCTGAAACCCACCAAACCCACAAAAATATTTTGCAAACACCGGTAAAGGGTTATTCCGGAAAACTTATCTAGGGTAAAAACTAGATTTAATTTTCAAAAGATCAAATGTTTTCATAAAGATCCAATTTCCTTAATGGATCTAAATTTTTATAGTCATGTGGGACTGTAAACCATATCGTTACTACCATTGTTTATACCGCCGTAAAGAAATCACTGATGTACAAAGTGTGAAGAATAAAGAAGTGATTCTAGTATTTCAAGACGATATTGCTTGAGGACAAGCAACGCTCAAGTGTGGGAATATTTGATAATGCTAAAAACAAACATATATTTCATAGCATTATTCCTCAAGAAAGACAAGCTTTTAGTTGCAATTGTTCTATTTACAAGTGATATTCGTTTAAATAATAAAAGGTGAAGACAAAAGACAGATTCAACGAATTGAAGACGCAAACGACCAAAAAGCTCAAAAGTACAAAAGACAATCAAAGAGGTTCCAATTATTGATAAGAAACGTCTCGAAATTACAAGAGTACAAGATTCAAAAAGCAAAGTACAAGATATTAAATTGTACGCAAGGACGTTCGAAAATCCAGAACCGGGACCAGAGTCAACTCTCAACGCTCGACGCAACAGACTAAAAATTACAAGTCAACTATGCACATAAATATAATATAATATTTAAATAATTCTTATAATTATTTATATATTATAATAAATAATAAAAACCGTCGGCAAGAAAGACTCCAAACTGGACTGAGCTGTAATTTCAATCTCCGCGACTCGCGGAGTTTGAAGGCCAAAAATGCCGCGAGTCACGGAGCCCCAAGTTTTGAAAGTCCCTATAAAAGCAATCGAATTCTGAGCATTTTTCATCATCTTTTTCTTCTTCTCTCATAATACTACGTAAATATTTATATTTATATTTTAATTTTAATTTTAATTTTAATTATAATTCTAATAATAAGGGTATGTTAGCGAATGTTGTAAGGGTGTAAGTCGAAATTCTGTCCGTGTAACGCTACGCTATTTTTAATCATTGTAAGTTATGTTCAACCTTTTTAATTTAATGTCTCATAGCTAAGTTATTATTATGCTTATTTAATCCGAAGTAATCATGATGTTGGGCTAATTACTAAAATTGGGTAATTGGACTTTGTACCATAATTGGGGTTTGGACAAAAGAACGACACTTGTGGAAATTAGACTATGGGCTATTAATGGGCTTTATATTTGTTTAACTAAATGATAGTTTGTTAATGTTAATATAAAGATTTACAATTGGGCGTCCCTATAAATTACCATATACACTCGATCGGACACGATGGGCGGGGTATTTATATGTACAAATAATCGTTCATTTAACCGGACACGGGAATGGATTAACAGTCACTAGAATAATTAAAACAGGGGTAAAATTATGTACAAGGACACTTGATATAATTGATAACAAAATATTAAAACCTTGGGTTACACTCAGTCGGCATCCTGGTGTAATTATTAAACAAAGTATTAAAATCTTGTTACAGTTTAAGTCCCCAATTAGTTGGAATATTTAACTTTGGATATAAGGATAATTTGACGAGGACACTCGCACTTTATATTTATGACTGATGGACTGTTATGGACAAAAACCAGACGGACATATTAAATAATCCAGGACAAAGGACAATTAACCCATGGGCATAAAACTAAAATCAACACGTCAAACATCATGATTACGGAAGTTTAAATAAGCATAATTCTTTTATTTCATATTTAATTTCCTTTATTTTATATTTAATTGCACTTCTAATTATCACATTTTTATTGTTATTGTATTTAATTGCACTTTTAATTATCCTACTTTTTAATTATCGCAAGTTTATTTTATCGCACTTTTATTATTCGCAATTTCATTATCGTTATTTACTTTATGCTTTAATTTAAGTCTTATATTTATTTTTAATATTTTACATTTGGTTTTAACTGCGACTAAAGTTTAAAAATCGACAAACCGGTCATTAAACGGTAAAAAACCCCCTTTATAATAATAATATTACTTATATATATATATTTGTATTTTTATAAAAGTAAACTAATATAACGTTAAGCTTTGTTTAAAAAGATTCCCTGTGGAACGAACCGGACTTACTAAAAACTACACTACTGTACGATTAGGTACACTGCCTATAAGTATTGTAGCAAGGTTTAAGTATATCCATTCTATAAATAAATAAATATCTTGTGTAAAATTGTATCGTATTTAATATTATATTTTTGTAAAAATATAAGCTATTTTATATACTACTCTGCTAAAACATCAGTTACTAACGAGGACAACTAACTTAATAAACTTAAAACATCAAAATGTATTAAAAATGTTGTAAATATATTTTGAACATACTTTGATATATATATATATGTATATATTTGTTATAGGTTCGTGAATCGACCAGTGGCCAAGTCTTACTCCCGATGAAGTAAAAATCTGTGAAAGTGAGTTATAGTCCCACTTTTAAAATCTAATATTTTGGGATGAGAATACATGCAGTTTTATAAATGTTTTACGAAATAGACACAAGTAAATAAAACTACATTATATGGGTGAATGATCGAAGCCGAATATGCCCCTTTTGCTTGGTAGCCTAAGAATTAGTAAACCGATCTACTAATTGACGCGAATCTTAAAGATAGATCTATTGGGCCTAATGAACCCCATCCAAAGTACCGGATCCTTTAGTACTTTGAATTCGTTTTTATCATGTCCGAAGGATTTCCCAATGCATCTTGTTAATGTCGGTTACCAGGTGTTCACCATATGAATGATTTTTATCTCTATGTATGGGATGTATATTGAAATATGAAATCTTGTGGTCTATTATTATGATTTGATAATATATAGGTTAAACCTATAACTCACTAACATTTTTGTTGATGTTTTAAGCATGTTTATTCTCCGGTGATTATTAAGAGCTTCCGCTGTTGCATACTAAAATAAGGACAAGATTTGGAGTCCATGCTTGTATGATATTATGTAAAAACTGCATTCAAGAAACTTATTTTTGATGTAATATATTCTTATTGTAAACCATTATGTAATGGTCGTGTGTAAACGGTATATTTTAGATTATCATTATTTGATAATCTACGTAATACTTTTTAAACCTTTATAGATAAAATAAAGGTTATGGTTGTTTTAAAAATGAATGCAGTCTTTGAAAAACGTCTCATATAGAGGTCAAAACCTCGCGACGAAATCAATTAATATGGAACGTTTATAATCAATATGAATGGGACATTTCATTAATTGCGACTTAAGACATTAAATCGACAAACCGGTCATTAAACGGTAAAACCCCTCTTTTATAACAATAATAATATTACTTATATATATATATATATATATATATATATATATATATATATATATATATATATATATATATATATATATATATATATATATATATATATATATATACTTATACAAATATAGTTTTAAAAATATAGCGTTAAACTTGGCTAGCTCCCTGCGGAACGAACCGGACTTACTAAAAACTACACTACTCTACGATTAGGTACACTGCCTATAGTGTTGTAGCAAGGTTTAGGTATATCCACTCTATAAATAAATAAATAACTTTTGTAAAATTGTATCGTATTTAATAGTATTTGGTAGTAAAAATATAACTATTTCGTATACACCTCGCATAACATCAAGTATTTTTGGCGCCGCTGCCGGGGACTTCATCAACGCCGAAAGCTTAACACTATAAAAAAAAAAAAATTAGTTTTTAAGATATTTTTGTAAAAATATAATATTTCTTATTTTGTAAAAATATTTTGTTAACAATACAAAAATATAAAAAATAATATATATATATATATATATATATATATATATATATATATATATATATATATATATATATATATATATATATATATATATATATATATATATATATATATATATATTTAAGTGTGTAAAAAGAAAATATATTTTATAAAGTATAAAAGTATTTTTCTTTAGTTTTAAAAAATTTTGTTATAAATATTACTTATATAAATTTAGTAAAGAATATAAAGTAAAAAAAAAAAAAAAACTGAACCTGTCGATTTGATCCTGCATCTTATCGGAAACTACAAGCCATGCGATCGCATGACTGGAGGGTAGAAAACTCATGCGACCGCATGGACTGATCTGACACGTCTGAACTCTGCAGTACAGTTAGGGTTTATGTTTTATTAATTATTATTATTATTATTAAACCTAATTAGGTCTAGTTATTTTATTATATAGTTTAGTTTTTAATTAATTTGTAATTTTAAGTTTTAATTACTTTTATTAATTTATAAATTAGTACTTTTATAAAATAATTATATAAAAATAATATTTTTATAAAAATAAGTAATTTTATCATTTTTGTATCTTTTTATAAATTGAATATTTCTATTAGTTTAATTTGTAATTTGTATATCTATCGTTCGTAATTAGTTTTAAACCTAGTATTTTGCCGTAGTTAATTTATACTTCTAGAGTTTTAGGCTTTGCCGTAAAATCCCTTAAGTGCTTTTTCTTTAGATTAAGATTTAAGTGCTTTAGAATTTTACGACGTCGCTTATCGCTTTAATATTTAATAGAATTTAGTGCCTAATTAAGTTATTGCCGTTTTTCGTTTAGAATTCCTTTTAAGTTTCGACGCGTTACTTCCTTATTATTTTTCGACCTTTTATTTTTCGACGCACTCTTTTTCTTTCTTATTTCTCGACGCTCTAGTTTTTAGGACATAGAATTTTCTTTATTTTCTTTAAAACTTTGACGAAAAATTATTTTAAGTGGTTAAATTGATAGACATCCAAAATTTTTTGATTCGTAGTAATAGTTGTATTTGTTAGTGGCGATTTATGGGCTTCCGATTTAAAGGGTCCTGGCTACCTGCTGCATCTATTGGCTATTCGAAACGTGGGCAAAATCAGAAAAGTCTATTAATTTGATAACTTATATAGTTTTTATCTTTTATAACTAATAGGACATTCAGTGAATGCACCGAGCAAAACGTTCACCACCTTTCATACGTTCACCACCTGTAACTCGATCAAGACATCTAGACAACATTGTCGCCGTTGATTTTTCTTTAGAATCGTCATCTAGTCAACCAAGTACTCCAATTCAAATTTTCGATAATCTATTTTTTGAACCCGACCTCACAATTGAGAACCCGGAGGATATTTAGGGACAATTCAGAGATCCTGAACCACTAATCATTCCTCCTGAACCACAAATCACTCATCCAGAGATTGTCGAGGAAGAAACCATTAAATCAGAATCCTCTAGTGATTCAGATTCAACAATTTCAATCATGAAAAATCTGGAACCTCTAAGTATGGAAGACCGAATGAGAGCTAAACGCACTGGCCAAGGACACACAATTACTCAACCAGATATTAATGCGCCAGATTATGAAATCAAAGGACAAATCCTACACATGGTAACTAATCAATTCCAATTTAGTGGTGCGCCGAAGGAAGATCCAAATGAACATCTTCGAACCTTTAATAGGATCTGTACTCTGTTCAAAATCAGAGAAGTTGAGGATGAACAGATCTATCTCATGTTATTTCTCTGGACTTTAAAGGGAGAAGCCAAAGATTGGTTAGAATCGTTACCTGAAGGGGCGATTGATACATGGGATGTCTTAGTTGAAAAAATTTCTTAAACAATTCTTTCCGGCATCTAAAGCCGTGAGACTTCAAGGAGAAATTGTTACGTTCACGCAAAAGCCAAATGAAACTCTATATGAGGCGTGGACAAGATTTGGAAAGTTATTGAGAGGATGTCCGCAACATGGTTTAGACACTTATCAAATAGTACAAATATTCTACCAAGGATGCGACATTACTACACGAAAAGACATCGATATAGCAGCTAGTGGTTCCATTATGAAGAAAACCGCAACTGAAGCTTACAAAATTATTGATAACACTGCCTCCCACTCACATGAGTGGCATCAAGAAAAAGATATCGTTAGATCATCTAGAGCGGCTAGAACCGATTCTAGCCATGACTTTGATTCCATTTCTGCAAAGATAGATGCTTTCGAGAGACGAATGGAAAAGATGACTAAAGTTATTCACACAATACGAATTAGTTGTGAGCAGTGTGGTGGACCACATTTGACAAAATATTGTCTCAGTATTGAACAAACAATGGAACAAAGAGAGAATGTTTCATACATGAACCAAAGGCCTGGAAATAATTATCAGAGTAATTATCAACCGCCAAGACCAAACTACAATCAAAATCAGAATTATAACCGAAATGTTTCATACAACAACCAACAAGGTTCTAGCAATCAACAAGTATCCAACAATACTTACAATCAGCAAAGACTTATTTTTCCAATTAAACCACTACAAACTGATGATAAAAAGACAAATTTAGAAGACATGATGTCAAAGCTAGTTGAATCTCAAACTCAGATTTTCATATCTCGGAAACAAACCAATGAACAAAATGCTCAAGCATTTAGAAATCAACAAGCTTCAATCTAAAATCTGGAACAAGAAGTAAGTAACCTAGCAAGGTTGATAGGTGAAAGAAAACCAGGAAGTTTACCTAGCGATATAAATGCTAACCCCCTGAATGAAACAGCTAAAGCCATTACCATAAGAAGTGGTATTACACTTAAACCACCTGAAATACCTGAAATTTCTGATGACTCTATTTCTACTCCACAAGAACCACAATCTGAGCAAGAAAAGGAAAAAGAACCGGTCGTTGAAAAGGTTAATGAAGATAACACAGTTAAAACTAAACCTTATGTTAAACCATACCAACCAACACTTTCTTGAAATGTCCCGTTCTTATTGATTAAAAACGTTCCATATTAATTGATTTCATTGCGAGGTTTTGACCTCTATATGAGACGTTTTTCAAAGACTGCATTCATTTTAAAACAAACCATAACCTTTATTTCATCAATAAAGGTTTAAAAAGCTTTACGTAGATTATCAAATAATGATAATCTAAAATATCCTGTTTACACACGACTATTACATAATGGTTTACAATACAAATATGTTACAACGAAATAAGTTTCTTGAATGCAGTTTTTACACAATATCATACAAGCATGGACTCCAAATCTTGTCCTTATTTAAGTATGCGACAGCGGAAGCTCTTAATAATCACCCGAGAATAAACATGCTTAAAACGTCAACAAAAAAATGTTGGTGACTTATAGCTTTAACCTATATATATCAAATCGTAACAATAGACCACAAGATTTCATATTTCAATATACATCCCATACATAGAGATAAAAATCATTCATATGGTGAACACCTGGTAACCAACATTAACAAGATGCATATATAAGAATATCCCCATCATTCCGGGACACCCTTCAGATATGATATAAATTTCGAAGTACTAAAGCATCCGGTACTTTGGATGGGGTTTGTTAGGCCCAATAGATCTATCTTTAGGATTCGCGTCAATTAGGGTGTCTGTTCCCTAATTCTTAGATTACCAGACTTAATAAAAAGGGGCATATTCGATTTCGATAATTCAACCATAGAATGTAGTTTTACGTACTTGTGTCTATTTTGTAAATCATTTATAAAACCTGCATGTTTTCTCATCCCAAAAATATTAGATTTTAAAAGTGGGACTATAACTCACTTTCACAGATTTTTACTTCGTCGGGAAGTAAGACTTGGCCACTGGTCGATTCACGAACCTATAACAAATATGTACATATATATCAAAGTATGTTCAAAATATATTTACAACACTTTTAATACATTTTGATATTTTAAGTTCATTAAGTCAGCTGTCCTCGTTAGTAACCTACAACTAGTTGTCTAAAGTTAGATGTACAGAAAAAAAATTGATATATATTATCTTGAATCAATCCATGACCTAGTGTATACACATCTCAGGCTAGATCACAACTCAAAGTATATATATTTTTAGAATCAACCTCAACCCTGTATAGCTAACTCCCACATTACTGCATATAGAATGTCTATGGTTGTTCCAAATAATATATACACATGGGTCGATATGATATGTCAAAACATTTGCATACGTGTCTATGGTATCCCAAGATTACATAATATATTAGAATACATGTATAATACAATATAAGTTAGCTAGGATATGATTAATATAGACTTGTTACCAATTTTCACGTTGCTACAACAAGAAAAATTATCCAATCTTGTTTTACCCATAACTTCTTCATTTTAAATCTGTTTTGAGTGAATCAAATTGCTATGGTTTCATATTGAAATCTATTTTATGAATCTAAACAGAAAAAGTATAGGTTTATAGTCGAAAATATAAGTTACAAGTCATTTTTGTAAAGGTAGTCATTTCAGTCGAAAGAACGACGTCTAGATGACCATTTTAGAAAACATACTTTCACTTTGAGTTTAATCATGATTTTTGTATATAGTTTCATGTTCATAAGAAAAATCATTTTCCCAGAAGAACAACTTTTAAATCAAAGTTTATCATAGTTTTTAATTAACTAACCCAAAACAGCCCGCGATGTTAATACGACGGCGTATGTCCGGTTTTACAGTGTTCTTCGTGTTTTCAGGTTTTAAATCATTAAGTTAGCATATCATATAGATGTAGATCATGTGTTTAGTTGATTTTAAAAGTCAAGTTAGAAGAATTACTTTTATTTGCGAACAAGTTTAGAATTAACTAAACTATGTTCTAGTGATTACAAGTTTAAACCTTCGAATAAGATAGCATTATATGTATGAATCGAATGATGTTATGAACATCATTACTACCTCAAGTTTTCTGGATAAAGCTACTGGAAATGAGAAAAATAGATCTAGCTTTAAAGGATCCTTGGATGGCTTGAAAGTTCTTGAAGCAGAATCATGACATGAAAAACAAGTTCAAGTAAGATTTCCACTCGAAATAAGATTGTTATAGTTATAGAAATTGAATCAAAGTTTGAATATGAGTATTACCTTGTATTAGAAAGATATCTTACTGTAAATAAGAAAGATTTCTTGTGGTTGGATGATCACTCTACAAGATTAGAAGTAAGCTAGCAAACTTGGAAGTATTCTTGATTTTATGAAATTAGAACTTGTAGAATTTATGAAGAACACTTAGAACTTGAAGATAGAACTTGAGAGAGATCAATTAGATGAAGAAAATTGAAGAATGAAAGTGTTTGTAGGTGTTTTGGGTCGTTGGTGTATGGATTAGATATAAAGGATATGTAATTTTGTTTTCATGTAAATAAGTCATGAATGATTACTCATATTTTTGTAATTTTATGAGATATTTCATGCTAGTTGCCAAATTATGGTTCCTACATGTGTTAGGTGACTCACATGGGCTGCTAAGAGCTAATCATTGGAGTGTATATACCAATAGTACATACATCTAAAAGCTGTGTATTGTACGAGTACGAATACGGGTGCATACGAGTAGAATTGTTGATGAAACTGAACGAGGAAGTAATTGTAAGCATTTTTGTTAAGTAGAAGTATTTTGATAAGTGTCTTGAAGTCTTTCAAAAGTGTATGAATACATATTAAAACACTACATGTATATACATTTTAACTGAGTCGTTAAGTCATCGTTAGTCGTTACATGTAAGTGTTGTTTTGAAACCTTTAGGTTAACGATCTTGTTAAATGTTGTTAGCCCAATGTTTATAATATCAAATGAGATTTTAAATTATTATATTATCATGATAATATGATGTATGAATATCTCTTAATATGATATATATACATTAAATGTCGTTACAACGATAATCGTTACATATATGTCTCGTTTCAAAATCATTAAGTTAGTAGTCTTGCTTTTACATATGTAGTTCATTGTTAATATACTTAATGATATGTTTACTTATCATAATATCAGTTAACTATATATATATATATATATATATATATATATATATATATATATATATATATATATATATATATATATATATATATATATATATATATATATATATATATATATATATATATATATGTATATATATATATATGTCATCATATAGTTTTTACAAGTTTTAACATTCGTGAATCACCGGTCAACTTGGGTGGTCAATTGTCTATATGAAACCTATTTCAATTGATCACGTCTTAACAAGTTTGATTGCTTAACATGTTGGAAACACTTAATCATGTAAATAACAATTTCATTTAATATATATAAACATGGAAAAGTTCGGGTCACTACAGTACCTACCCGTTAAATAAATTTCGTCCCGAAATTTTAAGCAGTTGGAGGTGTTGACTTATCTTCTGGAAATAAGTGCGGGTATTTCTTCTTCATCTGATCTTCTCGTTCCCAGGTGAACTCGTGTCCTCTACGAGCATTCCATCGAACTTTAACAATTGGTATCTTGTTTTGTTTAAGTCTTTTAACCCCACGATCCATTATTTCGACGGGTTCTTCGATGAATTGAAGTTTTTCGTTGATTTTGATTTCGTCTAACGGAATAGTGAGATCTTCTTTAGCAAAACATTTCTTCAAATTTGAGACGTGGAAAGTGTTATGTACAGCCGCGAGTTGTTGAGTTAACTCAAGTCGGTAAGCTACTGGTCCGACACGATCAATAATCTTGAATGGTCCAATATACCTTGGATTTAATTTACCTCGTTTACCAAATCGAACAACGCCTTTCCAAGGTGCAACCTTAAGCATGGCCATCTCTCCAATTTCAAATTCTATATCTTTTCTTTTAATGTCGGAGTAGCTCTTTTGTCGACTTTGTGCGGTTTTCAACCGTTGTTGAATTTGGATGATCTTCTAGGTAGTTTCTTGTATTATCTCCGGACCCGTAATCTGTCTATCCCCCACTTCACTCCAACAAATTGGAGACCTGCACTTTCTACCATAAAGTGCTTCAAATGGCGCCATCTCAATGCTTGAATGGTAGCTGTTGTTGTAGGAAAATTCTGCTAACGGTAGATGTCAATCCCAACTGTTTCCGAAATCAATAACACATGCTCGTAGCATGTCCTCAAGCGTTTGTATCGTCCTTTCGCTCTGCCCATCAGTTTGTGGATGATAGGCAGTACTCATATCTAGACGAGTTCCTAATGCTTGCTGTAATGTCTGCCAGAATCTTGAAATAAATCTGCCATCCCTATCAGAGATAATAGAGATTGGTATTCCATGTCTGGAGACGACTTCCTTCAAATACAGTCGTGCTAACTTCTCCATCTTGTCATCTTCTCTTATTGGCAGGAAGTGTGCTGATTTGGTGAGACGATCAACTATTACCCAAATAGTATCAAAACCACTTGCAGTCCTTGGCAATTTAGTGATAAAATCCATGGTAATGTTTTCCCATTTCCATTTCGGGATTTCGGGTTGTTGAAGTAGACCTGATGGTTTCCGATGCTCAGCTTTGACCTTAGAACACGTCAAACATTCTCCTACGTATTTAGCAACATCGGCTTTCATACCCGGCCACCAAAAATGTTTCTTGAGATCCTTGTACATCTTTCCCGTTCCAGGATGTATTGAGTATCTGGTTTTATGAGCTTCTCTAAGTACCATTTCTCTCATATCTCCAAATTTTGGTACCCAAATCCTTTCAGCCCTATACCGGGTTCCGTCTTCCCGAATATTAAGATGCTTCTTCGATCCTTTGGGTATTTCATCCTTTAAATTTCCCTCTTTTAAAACTCCTTGTTGCACCTCCTTTATTTGAGTAGTAAGGTTATTGTGAATCATTATATTCATAGATTTTACTCGAATGGGTTCTCTGTCCTTCCTGCTCAAGGCATCGGCTACCACATTTGCCTTCCCCGGATGGTAACGAATCTCAAAGTCGTAATCATTCAACAATTCAATCCATTTACGCTGCCTCATATTCAGTTGTTTCTGATTAAATATGTGTTGAAGACTTTTGTGGTCGGTATATATAATACTTTTTACCCCATATAAGTAGTGCCTCCAAGTCTTTAATGCAAAAACAACCGCGCCTAATTCCAAATCATGCGTCGTATAATTTTGTTCGTGAATCTTCAATTGTCTAGACGCATAAGCAATCACCTTCGTTCGTTGCATTAATACACAACCGAGACCTTGCTTTGATGCGTCACAATAAATCACAAAATCATTATTCCCTTCAGGCAATGACAATATAGGTGCCGTAGTTAGCTTTTTGTTCAATAACTGGAACACTTTCTCTTGTTCATCCTTCCATTCAAATTTCTTCCCTTTATGCGTTAATGCAGTCAAGGGTTTTGCTATTCTGGAAAAGTCTTGGATGAACCTTCTGTAGTAACCAGCTAGTCCTAAAAACTGGCGTATGTGTTTCAGAGTTTTCGGGGTTTCCCACTTTTCAACAGTTTCTATCTTTGCCGGATCCACCTTAATACCTTCTTTGTTCACTATGTGACCGATGAATTGAACTTCTTCCAACCAAAATGCACACTTTGAAAACTTAGCGTACAATTCTTCCTTCCTCAATACTTCTAACACCTTTCTCAAATGTTCATCGTGTTCTTGGTCATTCTTTGAGTAAATAAGTATGTCATCAATGAAAACAATGACAAACTTGTCAAGGTATGGTCCACACACTCGGTTCATAAGGTCCATGAACACAGCTGGTGCATTAGTTAAACCAAACGGCATGACCATAAACTTGTAATGAACGTAACGTGTTCTGAAAGCAGTCTTTGGAATATCATCTTCTTTCAACCGTATTTGATGATACCCGAAACGTAAGTCAATCTTTGAATAAACAGATGAGCCTTGTAGTTGATCAAATAAGTCGTCGATTCTCGGTAGTGGGTAGCGGTTCTTAATGGTAAGTTTGTTCAACTCTCGGTAATCGATACACAACCTGAATGTACCATCTTTCTTCTTGACAAACAAAACAGGAGCTCCCCACGGTGATGTGCTTGGTCGAATGAAACCACGCTCCAAAAGTTCTTGTAATTGGCTTTGCAGTTCTTTCATCTCGCTGGGTGCGAGTTTGTAAGGAGCACGAGCTATTGGTGCTGCTCCTGGTACAAGATCTATTTGAAATTCAACGGATCGATGTGGGGGTAATCCCGGTAGTTCTTTCGAAAATACATCGGGAAATTCTTTTGCGATGGGAACATCATTGATGCTCTTTTCTTCAGTTTGTACTTTCTCGACGTGTGCTAGAACAGCATAGCAACCTTTTCTTATTAGTTTTTGTGCTTTCAAATTACTAATAAGATGTAGCTTCGTGTTGCCCTTTTCTCCGTACACCATTAAGGGTTTTCCTTTTTCTCGTATAATGCGAATTGCATTTTTGTAACAAACGATCTCTGCTTTCACTTCTTTCAACCAGTCCATACCGATTATCACATCAAAACTCACTAACTCTACTGGTATCAAGTCAATCTTAAATGTTTCGCTAACCAGTTTAATTTCTCGATTCCGACATATATTATCTGCTGAAATTAATTTACCATTTGCTAATTCGAGTAAAAATTTACTATCCAAAGGTGTCAATGGACAACTTAATTTAGCACAAAAATCTCTACTCATATAGCTTCTATCCGCACCCGAATTAAATTAAACGTAAGCAGATTTATTGTCAATAAGAAACGTACCCGTAACAAGCTCAGGGTCTTCCTGTGTCTCTGCCGTATTAATATTGAAAACTCTTCCACGGCCTTGTCCATTCGTGTTCTCCTGGTTCGGGCAATTTCTAATAATGTGGCCCGGTTTTCCACATTTATAATAAACTACATTGGCATAACTTGCTCCGACACTACTTGCTCCGCCATTACTCGTTCTGACACCATTTGTTCCTTTCGTTCTGTTAACCCCTGGTTCGTAGACCTCACACTTCGCCGCGCTATGACCATTTCTTTTACACTTGTTGCAAAATTTGGTGCAGAACCCGAGTGATACTTTTCACACCTTTGGCATAGCTGCTTCTGATTGTTGTTGTTGTTGTTGCGGTTATTATTGTTGTTGGGATGATTATTGTAGTTGTTGTTGTTGCAGTTATTATTGTTGTTCGGATGATTGTTGTAGTTGTTGTTGTTGTTGTTGTTGTTGTTGTTGTTGGGCCATTTGTTGTAGTTGCGATTGATGTTGCGATTGTTGGGATAGTTATTGCGATTATTGTTGTAATTGCTGTTGTTGTTGTATTGGTGATTCTTATCACCGTTTTTCTCCCACTTTCTTTTGACTTGCTTCACATTGGCCTCTTCAACAGTCTGTTCTTTAATTCTTTCTTCAATTTGGTTCACTAGTTTGTGAGCCATTCTACATGCCTGTTGTATGGAGGCGGGCTTGTGTGAACTTATATCTTCTTGGATTCTTTCCGGTAATCCTTTCACAAACGCATCGATCTTCTCTTCCTCATCTTCGAACGCTCCCGGACACAATAGGCACAATTCTGTGAATCGTCTTTCGTACGTGGTAATATCAAATCCTTGGGTTCGTAACCCTCTAAGTTCTGTCTTGAGCTTATTGACCTCGGTTCTGGGACGGTACTTCTCGTTCATCAAGTGCTTGAATGCTGACCACGGTAGTGCGTAAGCATCATCTTGTCCCACTTGCTCTAGATAGGTATTCCACCATGTTAACGCAGAACATGTGAAGGTATGTGTAGCGTACTTCACTTTGTCCTCTTCAGTACACTTACTTATGAAAAACACCAATTCGACCTTCTCGGTCCACCGTTTCAATCCGATCGGTCCTTCGGTTCCATCAAATTCCAAAGGTTTACAGGCAGTGAATTCTTTGTAGGTGCATCCTACACGATTTCCTGTACTGCTAGATCCAAGGTTATTGTTGGTATGTAGTGCAGCCTGTACTGCGGCTATGTTTGAAGCAAGAAAGGCACGAAATTCCTCTTCGCTCATATTCAAGGTGTGTCGAGTAGTCGGTGCCATTTCCTTCAAAATAGTCAAATGAAACGAGTTAATCATATAGAATATCAAGAGTAGTCAATAGTATTTCGTAGCGTAAGATGAACTTATTTATAAAAGCTCTTTCTTCATATTAGTGTTTTATACTCTTTAATTCGGGTAGTACCTACCCGTTAAGTTCATACTTAGTAGCTAACATACCATTTCAGCTACTACAATTCTATATGAAAAGCTAATCACAAAAACAAAAAAAATATATCATATTCAAGCCTTTATACCATAACTTGCAAACTTACAATACCGCTATTTTACATATAGCATGAAATATAGCACATAAAACTTTGATACAAAGTAGTTGCGAAGATAATTCTAGTTAATAAATAAGGCGTTCAGCAAAGGCAATAAAGACACGTAATTCATACGTCCAGAAACAAGTCATGCATTCTGGTTTTACTAATACCACTTCCCATCCTTGGTTTTGTGGAACATAACTATTGTGACCGATAGTAAGACAATGTGTTGTAACGTCGTCAAAAGGATGAAGGTTACGTAATGTCCAACAGTCCCGTAACAATCTAAAAACCTCATTTCTTACCCCAATTACCGACTCCGTCACTTGTGGGAACGTTTTGTTTAATAGTTGTAGCCCGATGTTCTTGTTCTCCCTTTGGTGAGAAGCGAACATTACTAACCCGTAAGCATAACATGCTTCTTTATGTTGCATGTTAGCCGCTTTTTCTAAATCACGAAGTCCTATATTCGGATATATTGAGTCAAAATAATTTCTTAACCCGTTGCGTAAAATAGTATTTGGGTTCCCCGCAATATATGCGTCAAAGTAAACACATCGTAACTTATGGATTTCCCAATGTGATATCCCCCATCTTTCGAACGAAAGCCTTTTATAAACCAAGGCATTCTTGGAACGTTCTTCGAATGTCTTACAAACTGATCTCGCCTTAAATAGTTGTGCCGAGGAATTCTGACCGACTCTAGACAAGATTTCATCAATCATGTCTCCGGGTAGGTCGCTTAAAATATTGGGTTGTCTATCCATTTTGTGTTTTTAAACTGTAAAATAGACAAGAGTTAGATTCTTAAAAAAAATACTTATTAATACAAGCAATTTTTACATATATCATAAAGCATAAGCACACTATATTACATATATTACACCACACGCATACAACTATCTTATTCCGACTCGCTCGTTTCTTCTTCTTCGGTTTTGGTTCGTTTTGCCAAGTTTCTAGGGATATATGATGTTCCCCTAATACGAGCCGTCGTTTTCCACATTGGTTTAGAAAAACCTGGTGGTTTAGAGGTTCCCGGGTTATTGTCACAACTTAAGAAATACGGGTGTTGACGATACATATAAAGTTCATCGGGTTTGGAATCGAATTTCTCTATTTTTATGCGCTTTCCCTTATTGTTCTCTTTTGCCTTATTAAATTTTGTTGGGGTAATTTCTATAACATCATCGGAATCCTTTTCGGGATCCGATTCATCGGAGAATTGGTAATCCTCCAAATACTTTGCTTCCTTGGCGGAAACACCATTGACCATAATTAACTTTGGTCAGTTGGTTGAGGATTTTCTTCTACTTAACCGTTTTATTATTTCCACCACTCGTTCTATTTCTTCTTCCGGTTCCGATTCTTCTTCCGGTTCCGATTCTTCTTCCGGTTCCGACTCTTCTTCCGGTTCCTCTTCGGGAACTTGTGAATTAGTCCACGAATCATTCCAATTTACATTTGACTCTTCATTATTATTAGGTGAGTCAATGGGACTTGTTCTAGAGGTAGACATCTATCACATAATATCAAACACGTTAAGAGATTAATATATCACATAATATTCACATGTTAAAAATATATAGTTTCCAACAAAATTTGTTAAGCAATCATTTTTCAAGTAAACACGGTCGAAGTCCAGACTCACTAATGCATCCTAACAAACTCAATAAGACACACTAATGCAAAATTCTGGTTCTCTAAGACCAACGGTCGGATACCAACTGAAATGTCCCGTTCTTATTGATTAAAAATGTTCCATATTAATTGATTTCATTGCGAGGTTTTGACCTCTATATGAGACGTTTTTCAAAGACTGCATTTATTTTAAAACAAACCATAACCTTTATTTCATCAATAAAGGTTTAAAAAGCTTTACGTAGATTATCAAATAATGATAATCTAAAATATTCTGTTTACACACGACTATTACATAATGGTTTACAATACAAATATGTTACAACGAAATAAGTTTCCTGAATGCAATTTTTACACAATATCATACAAGCATGGACTCCAAATCTTGTCCTTATTTAAGTATGCGACAGCGGAAGCTCTTAATAATCACCTGAGAATAAACATGCTTAAAACGTCAACAAAAAATGTTGGTGACTTATAGGTTTAACCTATATATATCAAATCGTAACAATAGACCACAAGATTTAATATTTCAATATACATCCCATACATAGAGATAAAAATCATTCATATGGTGAACACCTGGTAACCGACATTAACAAGATGCATATATAAGAATATCCCCATCATTCCGGGACACCCTTCAGATATGATATAAATTTCGAAGTACTAAAGCATCCGGTACTTTGGATGGGGTTTGTTAGGCCCAATAGATCTATCTTTAGGATTCACGTCAATTAGGGTGTCTGTTACCTAATTCTTAGATTACCAGACTTAATAAAAAGGGGCATATTCGATTTCGATAATTTAACCATAGAATGTAGTTTTACGTACTTGTGTCTATTTTGTAAATCATTTATAAAACCTTCATGTTTTCTCATCCCAAAAATATTAGATTTTAAAAGTGGGACTATAACTCACTTTCACAGATTTTTACTTCGTCGGGAAGTAAGACTTGGCCACTGGTCGATTCACGAACCTATAAAAAATATGTACATATATATCAAAGTATGTTCAAAATATATTTACAACACTTTTAATACATTTTGATGTTTTAAGTTCATTAAGTCAGCTGTCCTCATTAGTAATCTACAACTAGTTGTCCAAAGTTAGATGTACAGAAAAATAATTGATATATATTATCTTGAATCAATCCACGACCCAGTGTATACACGTCTCAGGCTAGATCACAACTCAAAGTATATATATTTTTAGAATCAACCTCAACCCTGTATAGCTAACTCCCACATTACTGCATATAGAGTGTCTATGGTTGTTCCAAATAATATATACACATGGGTCGATATGATATGTCAAAACATTTGCATACGTGTCTATGGTATCCCAAGATTACATAATATATTAGAATACATGTATAATACAATATAAGTTAGCTAGGATATGATTAATATAGATTTGTTACCAATTTTCACGTTGCTACAACAAGAAAAATTATCCAATCTTGTTTTACCCATAACTTCTTCATTTTAAATCCGTTTTGAGTGAATCAAATTGCGATGGTTTCATATTGAAATATATTTTATGAATCTAAACAAAAAAAGTATAGGTTTATAGTCGGAAATATAAGTTACAAGTCATTTCTGTAAAGGTAGTCATTTCAGTCGAAAGAATGACGTCTTGATGACCATTTTAGAAAACATACTTTCACTTTGAGTTTAATCATGATTTTTGGATATAGTTTCATGTTCATAAGAAAAATAATTTTCGCAGAAGAACAACTTTTAAATCAAAGTTTATCATAGTTTTTAATTAACTAACCCAAAACAGCCCGCGATGTTACTACGACGGCGTATGTCTGGTTTTACAGTGTTCTTCGTGTTTTCAGGTTTTAAATCATTAAGTTAGCATATCATATAGATATAGAACATGTGTTTAGTTGATTTTAAATGTCAAGTTAGAAGGATTACTTTTGTTTGCGAACAAGTTTAGAATTAACTAAACTATGTTCTAGTGATTACAAGTTTAAACCTTCGAATAAGATAGCTTTATATGTATGAATCAAATGATGTTATGAACGTCATTACTACCTTAAGTTTTCTGGATAAAGCTACTGGAAATGAGAAAAATGGATCTAGCTTCAAAGGATTCTTGGATGGCTTGAAAGTTCTTGAAGCAGAATCATGACACGAAAAACAAGTTCAAGTAAGATTTCCACTCGAAATAAGATTGTTATAGTTATAGAAATTGAATTAAAGTTTGAATATGAGTATTACCTTGTATTAGGAAGATATCTTAATGTAAATAAAAAAGATTTCTTGAGGTTGGATGATCACTCTACAAGATTGGAAGTAAGCTAGCAAACTTGGAAGTATTCTTGATTTTATGAAATTAGAACTTGTAGAATTTATGAAGAACACTTAGAACTTGAAGATAGAACTTGAGAGAGATCAATTAGATGAAGAAAATTGAAGAATGAAAGTGTTTGTAGGTGTTTTTGGTCATTGGTGTATGGATTAGATATAAAGGATATGTAATTTTGTTTTCATGTAAATAAGTCATGAATGATTACTCATATTTTTGTAATTTTATGAGATATTTCATGCTATTTGCCAAATGATGGTTCCCACATATGTTAGGTGACTCACATGGGCTACTAAGAGCTGATAATTGGAGTGTATATACTAATAGTACATACATCTAAAAGCTGTGTATTGTACGAGTACGAATACGGGTGCATACGAGTAGAATTGTTGATGAAACTGAACGAGGAAGTAATTGTAAGCATTTTTGTTAAGTAGAAGTATTTTGATAAGTGTCTTGAAGTCTTTCAAAAGTGTATGAATACATATTAAAACACTACATGTATATACATTTTAACTGAGTCGTTAAGTCATCGTTAGTCGTTACATGTAAGTGTTGTTTTGAAACCTTTAGGTTAACGATCTTGTTAAATGTTGTTAGCCCAATGTTTATAATATCAAATGAGATTTTAAATTATTATATTATCATGATAATATGATGTATGAATATCTCTTAATATGATATATATACATTAAATGTCATTACAACGATAATCGTTACATATATGTCTCGTTTCAAAATCATTAAGTTAGTAGTCTTGCTTTTACATATTTAGTTCATTGTTAATATACTTAATGATATGTTTACTTATCATAATATCATGTTAACTATATATATATATATATATATATCCATATATATGTCATCATATAGTTTTTACAAGTTTTAACGTTCGTGAATCACCGGTCAACTTGGGTGGTCAATTGTCTATATGAAACCTATTTCAATTAATCAAGTCTTAACAAGTTTGATTGCTTAACATGTTGGAAATACTTAATCATGTAAATAATAATTTCATTTAATATATATAAACATGGAAAAGTTCGGGTCACTACATTCCTTACCCGAGTAAAATGAGAAAAGAAAGACTTGAAGCCGAGCAATCCAAATTCTTGGATAAGTTTAAACAAATAAATGTCAATCTTTCTTTCATTGATGTGATTTCAGGAATGCAAGATATGCTAAATTCTTGAAAGATCTAATCACAAATAGAAAGAAAATGGAAGAACTCTCGGCTGTTACTATGAATGCTAATTGTTCTGCAGTGTTGTTGAATAAGATACCAGAAAATTATCAGATCCAAGAAGTTTCACAATTCCATGTTTTCTGGGTAGTCTTAGTTCAATAGAAGCATTGGCAGACTTAGACGCTAGTATAAATTTAATGCCGTATTCACTATACGCTAAACTAGACCTCGGAGAATTGAAACCAACAAGAATAAGCATACAACTAGCCAATCGATCAGTAAAATATCCTAGAGGGATAATGGAGAACATGCTAGTTAAAGTTGGTACTTTAGTATTTTCAGTAGATTTTGTTATTCTGGACATGGAAGAAGATTCTTGAGTTCCTCTTATATTAGGAAGGCCATTTTTAAACACGGCTAAAGCAATAATAGACGTGTTCGATAAGAAACTGAACCTAAGTATAGAGGATGAAAGTGTTACCTTTTCTGTTGATAGAGCCATGCAACAACCGCAATCTGCAGATGATACATGTTATTATATTCAAACTATAGATTCACATGCAGAATTGTTAGAAGAATTTCCAGAATTACAAGGAACAGGAGAATGTTCTTTAGGAGAAGGAACTGAACCAATTGATGAAGCTGAAATGTTAGCTGCACTCATAGCTAATGATTACGAACCAACAACAGAAGAAATTCAAATGCTAAAAGAAGAAGATAGATATCGATACAAATCATCGATAGATGAACCACCGATATTAAAGTTAAAGCCACTTCCAAACCATTTAGAATACGCTTATTTACATGGTGAATCTGAATTACCTATAATAATATCGTCTTCTCTTACGGAAAATGAAAAATCTCAACTCATTTCTGTGCTAAAAGCTCATAAACCAGCTATTTCATGGAAGATTCATGACATTAAAGGCATAAGTCCTTCGTATTACACACATAAAATCCTTATGGAAGAAGGCCATAAAACCTATGTGCAACGTCAACGAAGACTAAATCCTAATATGCAAGATGTTGTTAAGAAAGAAATTATTAAACTGCTAGATGCAGGTTTAATTTATCCAATCTCTGACAGTCCATGGGTAAGCCCAGTTCAATGCGTGCCTAAGAAGGGTGTCATGACTGTCATCACAAATGAAAAAATGAGCTTATTCCTACTAGGACTGTAATAGGATGGCATGTTTGTATTGATTATAGAAAATTAAATGACACCACCAGGAAAGATCACTTTCCCTTACCTTTCGTTGATCAAATGTTGGAAAGATTAGCCGAAAATAGTTACTATTGTTTTCTTGATGGTTTCTCCGGATATTTTCAAATTCCAATAGCACCCGAGGACCAAGAGAAAACCACGTTCACGTGCCCTTATGGTACTTTTGCTTACAAACGCATGCCATTTGGACTTTGCAACGCTCCTGCAACCTTTCAAAGGTGCATGATGGCGATTTTTCACGACATGATAGAAGAATGCATGGAAGTATTCATGGATGACTTCTCAGTCTTCGGTGATACTTTTGAAACATGTCTATTTAATCTTGAACGAATGCTTATTAGATGCGAATAATCAAATCTAGTTCTTAATTGGGAGAAATGCCATTCCATGGTTAAAGAAGGCATCGTTCTTGGTCATAAAATTTTAAAGGAAGGAATTGAAGTGGATAGAGCTAAAGTAGATGTAATTGCTAAACTTCCATATCCCACCAATGTTAGAGGAGTTAGGAGTTTTCTAGGGCATGCCGGTTTTTACCGACGTTTCATAAAAGATTTTTCTAAAATTGCCACTCCTATGAACAAACTCCTAGAAAAAGATGCTCCATTCATCTTTTCGGATGAATGCATCAAATCATTTAATATTCTAAAAGATAAAATCACTAATGCGCCGATCATGATAACTCCAAATTGGAATCTACCATTTGAACTCATGTGTGATGCAAGTGATTTTGCAATGGGAGCCGTTTTAGGACAAAGGATTGAAAAACGATTTCAACCTATTTATTATGCTAGTAAGGCGTTACAAGGAGCACAAACGAATTACACAACTACTGAAAAAGAACTCCTTGCAATTGTCTTTGCTTTTGACAAATTTCGTTCGTATCTCGTTCTAGCAAAAACGGTGGTCTATACCGACCATTCTGCTCTTAGATACTTATTTTCAAAACAAGATGCCAAACCACGATTAATCCATTGGATCTTACTCTTACAAGAGTTCGATATTAAAATCCGAGATAATAAGGGAGCAGAAAATCTCATCGTGATCATCTTTCTCATCTTGAAAATCCCGAATTAGAAGTTCTAAATGAATCGGCCATACAAAACAACTTTCCTGATGAATATCTTTTGAAGATTGATTATAATGAAATTCCATGGTTTGCAGACTATGCAAACTACTTAGTATGTGGATTCCTTGAAAAAGGGTTGTCGTACCAAAAACGAAAGAAATTCTTTAGTGATATAAAACACTATTTTTGGGAAGATTCACATTTGTTTAAAAGTTATCCTGATGGAATAATCCGCCGATGTGTATTCGGGGATGAAACTAGTCAAATCTTAAACCATTGTCACATAGGACCAACAGGAGGGCATTATGGGCCTCAACTTACCGCAAGGAAAGTCTATGACGCTGGATTCTATTGGCCTACAATTTTCAAAGACGCACACCTTCTTTGTAAATCCTGTGATGCTTGTCAAAGGGCCAGAAAAATAAGTCAACGTGATGAAATGCCACAAAATGTCATTCAAGTATGTGAAGTATTTGACGTTTGGGGTATTGACTTTATGGGTCCATTTCCAAAATCTCATAATAATCTCTACATTCTCGTTGCCATTGATTATGTATCTAAATGGGCGGAAGCACAAGCTCTCTCAACTAACGATGCACGAGTTGTAATCAACTTCTTAAAACGTCTTTTTGCAAGGTTCGAAACACCGAAAGCTTGAATAAGTGATTGGGGTACTCATTTTTGTAATAATCAACTTGAGAAAGTTCTCAAAAGATATGGAGTAACTCATAAAATCTCAACCGCTTATCATCCACAAACAAGTGGACAAGTTGAAAATACCAACCGAGCTTTAAAACGTATTCTAGAGAAAACCGTAGGATCAAATCCGAAGGAATGGTCCATGAAGTTGGAGGATGCATATGGGCTTTTAGAACAGCCTACAAAACTCCAATTGGAACCACACCTTTTAAACTTGTTTACAGAAAAGCATGTCACCTTCCAGTAGAAATTGAGCATAAAGCATTTTGGGCTTTGAAGACATGTAATCTTGATTTACATGAAAGTGGACGTCTACGGTTAAGTCAACTAAACGAATTAGAAGAATTAAGACATGAAGCATACGAAAATTCATTAATCTATAAGGAAAGAACGAAGAAATGGCATGATAAAAGAATCAGAAGTTCAAAAGAATTTAAGGAAGGAGACAAAGTTCTTCTTTTCAATTCAAGATTCAAGCTATTTCCTAGAAAATTGAAGTCAAGATGGTCTGGACCATTCATAGTCAAAAGAGTTTTCCCATATGGAATAATAGAGTTGATAAATTCAAATGGGATTGAATTTAAAGTTAATGGTCACAGAGGTAAACATTACATACATGGTCCAATGGAAGTTGACAATGAAGTCAATCATAATTTCAACACTCAAGAAAACCCTCAGAATGAAAACATAAATATGTTATCAACAACATATGAAAAACCAAAATTAGAAGATGGGGAAGCTTCAAATTGGAGCGATGAAGAAGAATTTCTATATAAACCTCCCATTCTAAGAAACGAAGAAAATTGTGAACAAGATGTTCAAGTAGAAGTAAAAGAGCCAATAAAAGATCACCCAAAAAAGGTTAACAAACCAACTCTACTTACTAAAGTGGGAGACCCAGGTGAATTTATCATTTCTTGCTTGCTTAATGATGGTGCTATGTATAATGGGCTCGCAAATTTAGGAGCAAGTGCAAATGTTATGCCTCTTTCCTTATACAAAAGATTAGGTGTGGGTAAATTAAGACCAACCAGAATAGGTGTTCAATTATTTGATCAAACCATTAAACATCCGGTTGGAATAGCCAATAATTTACTTGTTAAAGTGGGAAGTTTGACCTTCGTTACAAACTTTAAAGTTATTAATATCGAGGAAGACCTTAATATTCCTCTAATTTTAGGTCGCCCATTTTTAGCAACCACCGAAGCATTCATTGATGTAAGAAAAAGGTAGAATGACACTTAGGGATGGTGACAAATTGGTTACCTTTGTGAATCGAAAGTTTAGATCTCCACCAACCAAAACTGTTGAACCAATAAAAACGCCTAAGTGTGGGGAAGATGAAGAAACACCTAATAATAACCCGATGACAAAGAAACCCATTGTTGATACGAAATTAGATGAACCCGTTTTTAATAGTTCAACGAAGAAACTTTATAAACGGATTCAAGATGCTAGGATTAAGGGGAACTTTAACTTATGTAACCGATTAATATCCAATTTGTCGCCTAAAGAAAAGGCAATGTTAGTTGAATTTGTGAAAGTTACAGAGGAAATCAACAAATGGCTTGAAGCAAAAGTCAGAGATATACAAGTTGTTGATGGTCCAATTAAAAATGAATTTAATCACAATTTCGACACCACAGCTAACTAAGTGCGGGGAGAATCAAGTCTTTTTTAAGGATAATATATATTTCTGTTAGAGTTAGATTTTCTGTTTTCGTGTAATTCTCGAAAATGGAATCCGAATGGTGTTTCCCTAGCAGAACCTAAATAACTAGTCTTCTCCCTCCATTCTGAATTTTTATTTCTTTTAGGTTTTACGAGATGAAGAATTCCTTTGATATGAACCATGGCCTACTACTACACGCTATGATTACTAAACGTAATAATAATATCTTCCCGAGTGAACTGGTATCATTCATAAGAGAAAAAATGGACGAAGTAAGGAAAGAACTCAGGAAAGATCATCATAAGACACATTTTGGTAAAGAAAAATCAAAATCCGCAACAAAAAGAAGAGCACGACACCTTGAAAGATGTCCTAAATGCGGAAAATGGTCACATGAAGGTAAATGTTCGAACAATCAAACATACTCAAATACCGAAATTGTTACTCTATGCAGATAAGGACCGTTCATATGTTTAGAAGAAAAGTTATTGAAGAATCGAGGTTACTCTTATGTAGCTATGGAAAACCAAATCACACGACTCTCCTATGAGTCAACTAAAGCAGGTCTCTGAGAATTCTATCTCACAGGTAAGTATGTACAGTTTTTATTTTTATTTTATTGCTTTTAACCTTTTGATAATAAACGCTGAATCGTTCGCTATAAAGTATTAAGTTGATATTCAATAAAATTAGGTATGCGAAACCGAAATTATTGATATCATATAAAAATTTATTACATCACTGCGAAATTTACCGTTTATTCATAAGGTATAAATATCTTTAATCAATCAATCCAAAATATTTCAAAAATTCGTCAGGAGTAAAACTAGGTAAAATAGCCGAAATTACTTTACCCAAAAGAGGGGCGTATATTTTTGATAATATTTGATTGATTAAAGTGGGATAAAAGACAAAAATAATTTATAATTTTAATTTTTACCTTATTTTTGAATTAATATTAAATTATTATTGTAAATTTTTAAAACTAATATATTTAAGTTTTTAAATATTTTAAAAATTAATATGTTCAATATAAGTTTGTAAAATTAATGAATAAAAATATTAATGATATTTATATGAATTTTTAATTTTATGCATTTTAAATTTAAGTTTGGTGTGAATTTAAAAACAAAAATGTACTTTATTTCATTAAGTTAAAAATATGATTTCTAAAATTCGTCGTGAGTTGAAGACTAGGTCGTTAAACCGAAATTGCTTTACCCGAGGGAGGGACGAGAAATTTTACTATCATTATTTTTAATCTTATTGAATTAAAGTATGCCAAAAACATTTAAAAATCCAAAAATCTTTGCTTTTAAAACAACGCTTAAAAATGACAAATTTTAAAATTTTGTCAAGAGACGAACTAGGTCAACGTACCGAAACGCCCTTATCCTAAAAAGAAACAAAATTTTAAATTAATTTATTATTTGTTTTATAAGTAAAAGTTTAAAAAAAAAAAAGAATTATACCCCATGCGATCGCATGGGGTTTACCCGTGTGAGCCATGCGATCGCATGTCACTTGATATTTGGACAGATTGTTAAGTTCCAGCGAGCTGTTCTGTCTCCCACACAAAACACACACATATACACGAGCAAAACCACAAAACACCCCTAAAATCTTCACTTTTCAACCAAAATTCACCAAATTTCTTGCAATAATCCGCTATAGTCATGCCTATATTCAGATGGGGAGGTAGGAAGGTAAAGATTTCACCCCTAAAACTCTTTAAATTCGAATTTTAGTGTTCTTGAGCTAATTTTTACCTAATTTGATTTTGTTAATTTCTAGTGTAATTAGAGTTAAATTGTTAGTATATTATGCATGTATAACCTAGATTGATGCTATTTGTCTTGATTTGAAGCCTTAACCTTCAAAATTTTTAGAAATCTAGGGTTTGTGTTCCTGAGCAATTTGGGGCTTTTTGATATAAACAGATTATGGCCGATTTTTGTGATGAATTAGTGCTAAATTAAGTAGTGTAACATGTTTAGGTTGTTAATTGATCCAAACTTTGATCCTAAACATGATTTTTGAGTATTAAAGTGGACTTTTTAAGTCTAAAATTCATGAACTTGATTAATTTGTTATAAATGCCATTTGAAACTTGTTTAATTGCTAGTAATGATTATTTTGACATGTTATTTGAGATAAAAGCTTATGAACTTTGTAAACACTTTCATATATGATTATTTGAAAATGTGTAGAATTGATAAAAATATAAAAATGAGTATAAGTTTAATATGGATTAAACATATTATTGTAATTGTTTTAATTTGTTATTTTGCTAACACTAATACATATTTGGATGCACAAATTTTGTGTTTAATGTGTTTTGAAGAGAAATACAGATATGGACGGTGCATCATCGTCTAGGCAACTTGATCCTGAACCACAGCCAGAGATGCAATATCACGAACCAGAACAACAACCTGAACAACAACAACATTATGATCAACACGTGCCATACTATGAACCAGAACCACAATTTTTTATTGCCTACGTAGTATTTCCCATTCACCATATAATAGAACACCCAACAATTCATGAAGAACAGTTGTATCCCAATTTAAGATTTGATAGAAGTTGGAGAGATTACCCGACGTACCAAAGTAACAAATTTAAGCTTTGGACCAAAAATGTAGAAGTACCAAGGGTAATAGATTGGGAGCATTTGGAAAGGGTCCACCTAGCTAACCCAGTTAGGCAGCATCTAATCCAAAGGTATGGCAGCTCTTCTTTTTCCGATTGGAAACGTTTATTTACCACTCGTAGGCCTGTATATAAGGAGTGATGTGTTGAGCTAATGAGTACTATAGCTTTTAATAAGGATGTAAATAGGATAGACGATAAGAGTTTTATTAGATTTTTACTTGGCCGTAGGATGTACAGGATGTCCATGCTGGACATGGCCAGGGCTTTACAGATTTACACTCCCGCTGAATTACTATCACCTGATTGTACAAATTTGATTTATCATGGTGAGAGGGTAGATAGAAATTTTGACGCTAACGCCATTTGGAGGCGTATGTCAAATTTTAATGTGTTTACGCGGGGAGGAAGACACTCCTATTTAGATATTAATAAATCCGAGCTTCGTATAATACATAGATTCTTAGCAAACTCGATTACACAAAGAGGTAACAACAAGGAGAAAATGACCTTACATGATTTATTTTACCTTAAGTGCATTCGAGACACTAGAGGCTTTGTTAATATCCCCTACTGTGTTGGTTTTTATCTGTCCAAAATGGTGGAAGGTATACAGGACGGGAGAATAATAGGAGGAGGCATTTTTGTTACTCTCATTGGAGAGTATTTAGGTGTAGATAGGGAACAAGGGGGTCCAATGATGGTGGTTAGGGAACAAGACGAGACTTTAGGTTTGCAAGTCTATCAAGGTGCAAAGGTATTGACTAGGAGACGCAATCAGGAAATGCCATATCAGGGCCGCCATCCACAGGTAGAGAGGGGTTCGAATGAGGAGATGGAGGAAGAGGATGACATTAGGGATATCATTAGGGATAGTGCTACTGACGTTTTTCAGCGTATAGATGAGGTAGAAATGACTAATGAGGCTAGGCATCGTCAGTATGAGCAGTGGCACGCTGAGAATGTGTACGAGAACTCCAGACGATGCCAGCATGATAGATGGCACTATCATCAACATCAGATCATGAGCCAGCTATCATATCAGGTACCGCATAACTACGTCCCGACTCGACCTGCTTACTATCCGCTACATCAGCCCGATATGCGACCACCCTTTACCTTGTACGACCCTAACCAAGCCTATCTGGACACCTATCACCAACCATGGAACCCGAGCGATGACATGAACTGGAACCCCTATCCAGATTGATATAGTTCCGTTGGTGATTTCTATATTTTTATTATTTTTATCTATTTATGATAAACATATAACATTTTGATACTTTTATGTAATATTTAACACTTTTATTATTGTATACTAATATTTCATTTTTGTAATTTGAAAGTGGGATATTAAGTCCCATTTCAAATTACTATGCATGTTTAAATTTGTATTGTATATATTTTATCTCATGTACACAACAGGGTAAAACAATGCATTTTCAAAGACTGGCATTAAGTTCAGCAAAAGCAACTAATTTTGATGACAAGATGTAAAATAAATGTGATATAACAACTGCAGGAATGAACAAATGATGTGCACCATTTATCATTCAACACAAACAACAATATGTTTGGAAACTTTGGTAAAATTTAATCATTTTTCTACGCTAATCACCCTCAATAATTTAAATTGTTACTGATTTCTTGCAAATGAGGGCATTGCAAGATTTTAAGTGTGGGAAGGGATTAAATTCTTTCAGTTTTTAAAATTTTAACTTATACACTTGGTTTAATAGCCACCGTTAAAATACTAGTAACGCAGTAGTTGTATTAGAATCTAGTGCTCTCTGATAATAAAGTACAACCCTAGTCTTATATACTGACTACCCACTTCTAGTAAAATTTTTAAATTTTTTTTTAACTAAATGAACTCAAAATCATGTTTATACATATTTATGAACGATAAAACTAGGTGTTAACACCGAAATTATTGTTACCTCGGAAAGGGCATAAATTGAGAAACAACCCAAAATGCTTGAATTCATTTAAAATGGAATAGAGGAGAATAAAAAGGCAAAGAAAGAAAAATAAAAGCCAAGTGTGGGAAATTTTTACCAAGTTATTTAAATCACATATCACATATTTTAATAATTGAAGATACTTTTGCTTTGGACGATTTTAATCAGTTTTACCCAGTTTATTGTAATATAAATAGAATTTAAAAGGAAGTATAGTCTTCCGAGAAAAAGACACGCGCTTCTTGATTTAGGTCAGGAAGTTGTCGTCCAGACTAGTTGTAGAGTCTACGAAAAATCTTGAAAAGTTTTCTCGAAAATCAGCTGGAAATCCACGGACCTCAGCATCAAACAGGGTCGCCAAGTGGTCAGACTTATCCTAACCATGAGAGGATCTGTCTCGTACAATGGGGGCACCGTGCAAATTAGCTTATAAGACTACTGAATCAGATCCTCAGAAAGGATAATCTCCTTAAAGATCAAAAATCAGCTTTTAAGACTGATATTACTCAATCCTTGAGATTGACCTTAAAGATTGAGAATTCAAACTCATGGAATTAGATGATATCTAAACTTGAGCTTGAATGAGAAAATATTTTGATCAAATTACAAACCGATTTATTTTCTGAAAACCCTATTTTCAATGCGTTCATTACCATTGAACGTAAAATCCTAAGAATTCACCAGAATTCATTAGGTCACCTGAACCAAATCGGGTGTCAACCGTAAGAACGGTGGGTGCATAGCATGGTCGAAGACAGGACCTTGTGCCAGACCGAAAAACTATAGGGTGATATTTACTATTGCTCATTCAAAGGATAGTAATTGCATTCAACACGATATAGACCATAATCAAAAGCATGTCATTAGACATTGCCTTAACAGTTGCTTGTTCAACGCTTTCATTTACAACCAGACGGTAGTTTACCGAAAGGTAATATACACAACAAGTATACTGGATGTGTTGCTTTCCCAATACAAGGTTAGCAAGTGAGTGACACAAAACCGCAAGTTTTGAGCTAAAATTTTCAAATCTGAAACCCAAAAAACCCACAAAAACATTTTGCAAACACCGTTGAAGGGTTATTCCGGAAAACTTATCTAGGGTAAAAGCTAGATTGAATTTTCAAAAGATAAAAAGCTTTTATAAAGATCCAATTTCCTAAAGGATCTAAATTTTTATAGTCATGTGGGACTGTAAACCACATTGTTACTATCATTGTTTATACCGCCGTATTAAAATCACTGATGTACAAAGTGTGAAGAATAAAGAAGTGATTCAAGTATGTTTTTATTCAAGTTCTATATTGCTTGAGGACAAGCAACGCTCAAGTGTGGGAATATTTGATAATACTAAAAATGAACACATATTTCATAGCATTATCCTTCAAGAAAGACAAGCTTTTAGTTGCTATTGTTCTATTTACAAGTGATATTCGTTTAAATAATAAAAGGTGAAGACAAAATACAGATTCGACGATTTGAAGACGCAAACGACCAAAAAGCTAAAAAGTACAAAGTACAATCCAAGTGGTTCAATTTATTGATGAGAAACGTCTCAAAATTACAAGAGTACAAGCCGCAAAACGCAAAGTACAAGATATTAAATCGTATGCAAGGACATTCGAAAATCCAGAACCGGGACATGAACCAATGGAGCAATAATTACAAGTCAATGGAGCACAAGAATATAATATAATATATATATAATTATATAAAATTATATATATTATATTATATAATATTTAAATATGAGCAGCCCACATTTTTTATGCTTTGTGACGAGTATAAGGCGGCCATGCGATCGCATGGCCTGGAAGCTATGATTCCATGCGATTTCCACAAGCATAAAAAACGATATTAACTAAACGATATAGAATATGGGCTATTAATGGGCTTTATATTAACTAAACGATATCTCGTTAATTTAATATTAAAGGTTATAATTCGACGTATCTATATATAACCACATACGCTTAATCGGGTACGGTGGGCGAGATATTTATAAATACGAATTATTGTTCATTTTACCAGACACGGGAATGGATTAATAGTTAATGGACTCGTTGAAACAGGGGTGGATTATATACAAGGGTAATTGGTGTAATTGTTAACAAAGTATTAAAACCTTGGATTACACGCAGTCGATAACCTGGTGTATTCATTAAACAAAGTATTAAGACCTTGTTACAGTTTAAATCTCCAATTAGTTGGAATATTTGACTTCGGGTATAAGGATAATTTGACGAAGACTCTCGCACTTTATAATTATGACTGATGGACTATTATGGACAAAACCATATGGACATATCGAATAATCCAGGACAAAGGACAATTAACCCATGGTAATAAATTAAAATCAACACGTCAAATATCATGATTACGGAAGTTTAAATAAGCATAATTCCTTTATTTTATATCTCATCGCACTTTTATTTACTGTCATTTTATTTATTGCACTTTAAATTATCGTACTTTTATTTATCGCACTTTTATTTATCGTCATTTACTTTACGCTTTAAATTAAGTCATTTACATTAGGTTTTAATTGCGACTTAAGACATAAAATCGACAAACCGGTCATTAACCGGTAAAACCCCCCTTTTATAACAATAATAATATTACTATATATATATATATATATATATATATATATATATATATATATATATATATATATATATATATATATATATATATATATATATATATATAAATATAGTTTTAAAAATATAGCGTTAAACTTGGCTAGCTCCCTGCGGAACGAACCAGACTTACTAAAAACTACACTACTTTACGATTAGGTACACTGCCTATAGTGTTGTAGCAAGGTTTAGGTATATCCACTCTATAAATAAATAAATAACTTGTGTAAAATTGTATCGTATTTAATAGTATTTGGTAGTAAAAATATAACTATTTCGTATACACCTCGCATAACATCACTCAACCATGTATAGCTAACTCGAGCATTACCGCATATAGAGTGTCTATGGTTATTCCAAATAATATATATAGATGACGTCGATATGATATGTTAAAACATTGTATACGTGTCCCGATATTTAAAATGCGTAAATAACAGTATTTAAATGATGATAAATAAAGTGCGTAAAATAAATAACAGAAATTAAATGACGATAAGTAAAATTGTGAGAATTAAAATTGCGATAAATAAATTGCAATAAATAAATGTAATAAGGAATTAACAGTTAGCTAGGAACAGTTATATAGGATTTTGTTAGCGTGGATTCTTAACAGAATTTCTCATAGTTAATTTGTTTGTTTCTAACAAATTTTATTTTGTCCAATGTTTTCTTCATTATGCCATTTGTTGGATTCTGATAGGTCAAAATCCAAATATGAAATTGAATGAAAATGATTATCGGTGAATGGATACGTATATCTGTGGATGTAAGTAGGATAGTAAATGACTGTTGAATCAGATTCGAAGAATGTACAGTATAACTTATTAATATGAAATCTAAATATTCCACGGGTATTACCTACCCGTTAAAATATTTTCATCATTAACAGTTTGTACAAAAGAATTTTTAATTACCACCTTCATGAAAACATATATACATATATATTTTCTTCAGATGTAATCATGAGTTAATATGATATTAATCTCATTTGCTTTTCGGTTTGAGCTAGAATAAGTAATCTCTAAGACTTTAGAGATTAAACAATCGCTATGTCCAGTGAAGATAAATGATATAGAACGATATGTAGAACGAAGATCATGCTTGGGATATAGATTGTGATATTGTGGCGTTGATGGTACGAGTGCTGTTGTTGGTGGTTCTGTTGGTGTCGTTGATGTTGCTGAAGCTAGTAAGTTTTGCACCATATTCTTCAAAATCATTACTCAGGCGCGAAGCTTGTTGACTTCTTCGACTACTCCGAGATGATTGGCGGTTGGAATAAGCGGATGAATAAGGTTTTGAATTGTGATAGTATATAATCATGGCGAGACATTTGGGAAATGAAGGTGAAAATGGTGTTTCGGATTGGTTTGCCGGTGAGTGCTTCAGGTTCATCGCCAAGAGGGAAATTTGGTTGATGGAAAGTATCGCCTTCTTCTCATCTCTATTGATTAAGTCGACTACGAACTCATCCCCAATTCCTCCAGAATTGATGATGGCTAATTGGTTAATCCATTCCAGTTACACTGCTTTCGGAGTTCGAGTGGAAATCCATATCAGAATAGTTGTCGGAATCCAAGGAATTTGAACTAGTTGCGAGTTCCATCTTGTACGGTTAGATAAAAGGGTTTTTGATATGAAATGATTTCTGACTATCAGATGGTATTCTAATTACATAGAATATCTATATATATAAACAAAAGATTTCGTAGATTACGGGGGAATTTACGGAATATGTCAGGTAAAGTTTACAGTAACAGATACGCTAAGATATGAATTAGCAGATACGCTAAGATATGAATTTTGTCTATACACTATTCATGCAATCAATGCAGTAAGACGTGTCTAGACTAAGAATGATAAGCAAGTAATTTTCCTACAAGAAATGATAAGCAAAACTTTTTAATATGCAGACACGGTCGAAGTCCAGACTCACTAATGCATCTTAATAACTATCCGTTAGACACACTAATGCAAGACCTGGTTCACTAAGACCATCACTCTGATACCACCTGAAATGACCCGTCCTAATCCATAAGGACGAATACAATAACATATGGTTACATCGCGAGGTACTTGACCTCTATATGTTACATTTTACAAACATTGCATTCGTTTTTAAAAGATAAACTTTCATTTCATTGAAAGTTGACAGGCATGCATACCCTTTCATAATATATCCAATCTATAAATGACTTAATCTGTTATCTTCTTAATAATAATCTTTATTGAACTCAATGACTTGAATGCAACGACTTTTGAAATATGCCATGAATGTAGTGACCCGAACTTTTCCATGTTTATATATATATTAAATAAAATTGTTATTTACATGATTAAGTGTTTCCAACATGTTAAGCAATCAAACTTGTTAAGACCTGATTAATTGAAATAGGTTTCATATAGACAATTGACCACCCAAGTTGACCGGCGATTCACGAACGTTAAAACTTGTAAAAACTATATGATGACATATATATGGATATATATATAGTTAACATGATATTATGATAAGTAAACATATCATTAAGTATATTAGCAATGAACTACATATGTAAAAACAAGACTACTAACTTAATGATTTTGAAACGAGACATATATGTAACGATTATCGTTGTAACGACATTTAATGTATATATATCATATTAAGATATATTAATACATCATGATATCATGATAATGTAATAATTTAACATCTCATTTGATTTAATAAACAATGGGTTAACAACATTTAACAAGATCGTTAACATAAAGGTTTCAAAACAACACTTACATGTAACGACTAACGATGACTTAACGACTCAGTTAAAATGTATATACATGTAGTGTTTTAATATGTATTCATACACTTTTGAAAGACTTCAAGACACTTATCAAAATACTTCTACTTAACAAAAATGCTTACAATTACATCCTCGTTCAGTTTCATCAACAATTCTACTCGTATGCACCCGTATTCGTACTCGTACAATACACAGCTTTTAGATGTATGTACTATTGGTATATACACTCAAATGATCAGCTATTAGCAGTCCATGTGAGTCACCTAACACATTTGGGAACCATCATTTGGCAACTAGCATGAAATATCTCATAAAATTACAAAAATATGAGTAATCATTCATGACTTATTTACATGAAAATAAAATTACATATCCTTTATATCTAATCCATACACCAACGACCAAAAACACCTACAAACACTTTCATTCTTCAATTTTCTTCATCTAATTGATCTCTCTCAAGTTCTATCTTCATGTTCTAAGTGTTCTTCATAAATTCTACAAGTTCTAGTTTCATAAAATCAAGAATACTTCCAAGTTTGCTAGCTTACTTCCAATCTTGTAGAGTGATCATCCAACCTCAAGAAATCTTTCTTATTTACAGTAAGATATCTTTCTAATAAAAGGTAATACTCATATTCAAACTTTGATTCAATTTCTATAACTATAACAATCTTATTTCGAGTGGAAATCTTACTTGAACTTGTTTTCGTGTCATGATTCTGCTTCAAGAACTTTCAAGCCATCCAAGGATCCTTTGAAGCTAGATCCATTTTTCTCATTTCCAGTAGCTTTATCCAGAAAACTTGAGGTAGTAATGATGTTCATAACATCATTCGATTCATACATATAAAGCTATCTTATTCGAAGGTTTAAACTTGTAATCACTAGAACATAGTTTAGTTAATTCTAAACTTGTTCACAAACAAAAGTTAATCCTTCTAACTTGACTTTTAAAATCAACTAAACACATGTTCTATATCTATATGATATGCTAAATTAATAATTTAAAACCTGGAAACACGAAGAACACTGTAAAACCGAACATACGCCGTCGTAGTAACACCGCGGGCTGTTTTGGGTTAGTTAATTAAAATCCATGATAAACTTTGATTTAAAAGTTGTTCTTATGGGAAAATGATTTTTCTTATGAACATGAAACTATATCCAAAAATCATGATTAAACTCAAAGTGGAAGTATGTTTTCTAAAATGGTCATCTAGACGTCGTTCTTTCGACTGAAATGACTACCTTTACAAAAATGACTTGTAACTTATAATTCCAACTATAAACCTATACTTTTTCTGTTTAGATTCATAAAATAGAGTTCAATATGAAATCATAGCA
The DNA here is from genome assembly GCF_046630445.1 of Rutidosis leptorrhynchoides. Lineage (NCBI taxonomy): Eukaryota > Viridiplantae > Streptophyta > Magnoliopsida > Asterales > Asteraceae > Rutidosis > Rutidosis leptorrhynchoides. Next base: position 177,856,670 of record NC_092333.1, read on the forward strand.
ATTTGATTCACTCAAAACGGATTTAAAATGAAGAAGTTATGGGTAAAACAAGATTGGATAATTTTTCTTGTTGTAGCAACGTGAAAATTGGTAACAAATCTATATTAATCATATCCTAGCTAACTTATATTGTATTATACATGTATTCTAATATATTATGTAATCTTAGGATACCATAGACACGTATGCTAATGTTTTGACATATCATATCGACCCATGTGTATATATTATTTGGAACAACCATAGACACTCTATATTCAGTAATGTGGGAGTTAGCTATACAGGGTTGAGGTTGATTCCAAAAATATATATACTTTGAGTTATGATCTAGCCTGAGACGTGTATACACTGGGTCATGGATTGATTCAAGATAATATATATCAATTTTTTTCTGTACATATAACGTTGGATAACTAGTTGTAGGTTACTAACGAGGACATCTGACTTAATAAACTTAAAACATCAAAATGTATTAAAAGTGTTGTAAATATATTTTGAATACACTTTGATATATATATGTACATATTTGTTATAGGTTCGTGAATCGACCAGTGGCTAAGTCTTACTTCCCGACGAAGTAAAAATCTGTGAAAGTGAGTTATAGTCCCACTTTTAAAATCTAATATTTTTGGGATGAGAATACTTGCAGGTTTTATAAATGATTTACAAAATAGACACAAGTACGTGAAACTACATTCTATGGTTGAATTATCGAAATCGAATATGCCCCTTTTTATTAAGTCTGTTAATCTAAGAATTAGGGAACAAACACCCTAATTGACGCGAATCCTAAAGATAGATCTATTGGGCCTAACAAACCCCATCCAAAGTACCGGATGCTTTAGTACTTCGAAATTTATATCATATCCGAAGGGTGTCCCGGAATGATGGAGATATTCTTATATATGCATCTTGTTAATGTCGGTTACCAGGTGTTCACCATATGAATGATTTTTATCTCTATGTATGGGATGTGTATTGAAATATAAAATCTTGTGGTCTGTTGTTACGATTTGATATATATATATATATATATATATATATATATATATATATATATATATATATATATATATATATATATATATATATATATATATATAGGTTAAACCTATAACTCACCAACATTTTTGTTGACGTTTAAAGCATGTTTATTCTCAGGTGAATACTAAGAGCTTCCGCTGTTGCATACTAAAATAAGGACAAGATTTGGAGTCCATGTTTGTATGATATTGTGAAAAAACTGCATTTTAGAAACATATGTCGATGTAATATATTTCTATTGTAAACCATTATGTAATGGTCGTGTGTAAACAGTATATTTTAGATTATTATTATTTGATAATCTACGTAATGCTTTTGAAACCTTTATTGATAAAATAAAGGTTATGGTTGTTTTAAAAATGAATGCAGTCTTTGAAAAACGTCTCATATAGAGGTGAAAACCTCGCAACGAAATCAATTAATATGGAATGTTTATAATCAATATGAACGGGACATTTCAGTTGGTGTCACGACCCGGAAAATTTTGACTATTTTTTAAACCAAACTCTCGATACAATATTGTATTTTCAACACGATAAGCAAGGTCTGTTAGGTTGGATCTCAAAAATTTTGAACTGTTTCATATATTCAATTGACCTTCGACTATTTTCGACGATTCATGAACAACTAATTTTAAATAGATACAGGTATATTTAAATATATATATTTTAATTATTATTTGGAATAATATATGATTAAATTGTTAGAATTAAATATGTAAAATAATATGTGATGTAATGAGAACTATATTTATAAATATATAGATATATATAATTAAATAAATAAATATTACTTGTAAATATATAAAGTTATAATCTATTTGTTTAAAAAAATATATATATATACTTGTTGAACTGTTTATATATAGAGAGAAGATATATTAAGAATAAATAATTTTCGAACCTTTTTGATCAGGTTTCAAACAGTTAATGGGAGAAATAATTAATTATATTTAACCTAAAATTTTGGGATTTTTAGGAATAATTTTATCCGTAACTGTTTAGCAATAGACACGATATAATTGGGTGTCGACACTGAATACTCCAAACCTCCGAATGCTAATTACATCAAATACTATTATTGATTGATCTTTACTGTTATTGATTGAAGATATTAGGAATCAATTATCAATTAGGGAACATTATATAATCATATATTAGTTACTTTATCTCTATATATAACATAGAGATACACATACATGCATATTAATCGACACACACAAGACCCTACACCAAATTGTTAACATCACCTTCTCCTTATTTCCTTCTTCTTTCTTCCTATGTGACAACCCATTTAAACATCACCATATCAATATGATCACCATTGTTCACTATATTTCATTTCTGTTGTAACTAGTATCGAACGTAACCAACTATTACCTTTATATTTATGTTCGGTTTTGACACCCAAAAAGTCAGAACAAACATACACAAATATCTATCGATCACTACTTGTTACAACCTTCAATCCTCTATATTTTTTTTTCTTGTTCCTGATCAAAGACGTACCCAAATCACCATGATTACCACCGCGACAATCATTTTCATCGCCACCATCTCTCAATCTCAATCTCAACCTCTTCCTCTCTATATATCTCTCCATCTCATCTCTCTCTACTCTTTATCTATATATATATTTTTTTCGTGAACCATGTATAATCGCCACCATTCTCATGATCAAACACCGCCACTATCCCTTTTCACAATCACCACCACCTTTGTCTCTCATCTCCACCGAAAACTATCATTCTAATACCACCATCCGCCACTATGAAGGCATGAGCTACCTGTTACCACCTCACGCCTCATACACCACCTCACTCTCTCTCTTTATATATATGTATCTCTCTCCTAACCTTCTATGAAACAACTACCACTCGTAATGATTCAATGGTACGTACTGCAACTTATCTTTTTGCTGTTGCTATCTTACGTGCTATGTTCCATTCGAAAACCACACACATCACCATGGTTATCTTATGGTTTACGGTGCTACAGCGCGCTGCTATACTCTTTATTTCCTTGTTCGATAAATTAAGGTGTGTGGGTGATAAAGAAATCCAAGAAAGTTTGATTAAATGTGAGAACAATAATTTTAGTGGAAGAGGTATAATGGGTGGAATCATGTGTTTATTTGTCGGGATCCAATGCAATGCTTAAAGTAATTGATAAAGTGATTGATAAAAGTTAAGGTTGATTACAACTGTTGTGCATGTGCTCCTATTTTAACTACAATTAACAATCGTAAGAAGCCCCACTTCAATTACCTAACCCCACTGAATTGTTCTTGATCGATTTACTTGTGTACCGAATTTTATTTTTGTTAGTTGGGCCGTTAACTTGCCTAGTGAAATGTGGGCCGTTAAATTACATAATGAGATTGGGCCGCTACCTTGTTTTTCTATTGGGCCGTTCTAATTTAGATTATTGGGCCGTGACAATTGATTAAATGATTGGGCCGAGACAGTTATGCTTGATGTTGAAAAACAATAGAATGAGGATGACATAGATGCGTACAAATGATGATGATATTAATACGGAGGTAGTTTAGGAAATGATTATGTTGTAGGGCACGATGATGATGAATAATAAAAATTATGATTTAGATTAGGATTGTGATTATGAAACTGTGAATTTACGAAAAACAATTTAAGATGACAATAAAATGATCATGATGATCATGATAATTGATGATGGTTTGTGTAATATACGTATGATGGTATTGGGATGAGGTATGTAATCGATGAGGATGGCGAGATAGATTAGATAAAGATAATGACAATAGGGTTTTGTAGAAGACTATAGGTACAAACGAGTTAATTATATTTAAAATGAGATATTCATCGAAAAAAAAACAGAAATGGTTAAGGATGTTATCGGGAGGTCGCGGGTTCAAATCCGGACTTGGGCATTTTTGTAGGGATACTTCTTTAAGGTAGTTTTCTTATTACTTAATATTATTATTATTACTTATTATTATTATTGTTATTGTTATTAGTAATTATTATTATTATTATTATGTTAATACAAATATTAGAAATATAAATATTAGTATCATTATTATTATTATTAGAAAAAAAAAATATTATGTTATTAGTATTCATTATTATAAAAAAATTAACATTTTTATTAAATGTATCATTTTTATTTAAGTTATCACTTTTATCATTAAGTATCATTTCTAACTTTATTTTCATTATTAGTATTTTTACCATTACTAATATTATATTATAATTTTAACAAACAAACAATATTTATACAAAAAATATATTTAATATATATAACATAACAAAAGTAATATTTTTATTTTAAATATATAAAAAGAATATATGAAACATATAGGTTATTAATATAAAAATGATATAACTAATAAATTTATTTATATATATATATATATATATATATATATATATATATATATATATATATATATATATATATATATATATATATATATATATATAAATTTGTACGATTACAATTATGTGTGTTAATAAATATACAATTAATTTAGGTTCGTGAATCCGAGGCCAACCTTACACTTGTTCAATGATGTTATATGTATTTTTACTACAAAATACAGTATGGTGAGTTTCATTTGCTCCCTTTTTAATTGCTTTTGCAATATATATTTTTGAGCTGAGAATACATGCGCTGTTTTATAAATGTTTTACGAAATAGGCACAAGTACTAAAACAAATGTTACGTGGGTTTAAACCAGAAATATACCCTTAGCTTGGTAACATTAAACTACTTGTCTATGTACGGTAGGCGCGAATCCTAAAGATAGATCTATTGGGCCTGACAAACCCCATCCTGACTATGGGATGCTTTAGTACTTCGAGGTTATTTTAAACACACCTGATCTAGTGTACTTCAGAGGGTAAAACATGAACGTTAAGGCTTGTTACCGGGTGCCTACAACTTATAGAATACTTTTATACACTTGCGAGTGTACATATATTTATAAACGGAAATATTGTGGTCTATTAATATATTGAAATGATTATCATGATAAACCTATGAACTCACCAACCTTTTTGGTTGACACTTTTAAGCATATTTATTCTCAGGTACGAATTAAGTCTTCTGCTGTGCATTTGCTCAATTTAAGGACATTACTTGGAGTCGATCATCGTAATGGGACCAAATGTTGATGACTTCATCCAGGGGGATAAGGACGGGTCCTCACAGGTGGTATCAGAGCATTGGTCCTAGCGAATCAGGTCTTGCATTAGTGTGTCTAACTGATAGTTGTTAGGATGCATTAGCAAGTCTGGACTTCGACCTTAGCTGCATATTATAAGTATTGTTTATCATTCCTAGTGGAAAATTACCTGCTTATCATTCCTAAGTCTAGACACGACTTCCTGCACTTATTTGATAGATAGTGTACAGATAAATTCATATCTTAGCATATCTGTTAATTCATATCTTAGCGTATCTGTTACTGTAGACTTTATCTGACACGTTTCCTTAATTCCCTCCTTAATCTACGAGATCTTCTGTACTCTATATAGAATATAATTAGAATATCATCCGATATCCGAAAATCATTTCATATCGAAAAATCCTTTATTCAATCGTACGCAATGGAACTCACCATTAGATCAAGTCTCTTGGATTCCGATATGGAGTCCTACTCCAGCCCCAGAAGTAGCGTCACCAGAATGAATCAATCAATCAGCCATCCCCAATTCATCTAATGAGTTCGTAGTCAATTTAATCAATGAAGGCGCGAAGAAGGCGATCCCTTCCACCAACCGAATTCACCTTTTGGCGAAGAACCTGAATCACTTATCGGCGAACCTGTTCGAAACACCATTTTCACTCTCGTTGCCCGAATATCTCGCCACGATTATATTCTATCCACAATTCTAAACCTTATTCATCCGCTCGTTCCAACCAACAATCATCCCGGAATAATAGAAGAAGTCAACGAATTTCGCGCTCGAGTTGTAGCTTTGGAAAATATGGTGCAGAATCTACCAGCTTCAGCAACATCACCGGCACCAACAGTACCACCAACATCAACACCAGTACCACCAACATCAACACCAGTACCACCAACAACCCAAGTTTCAACATCACACGTCTCAACATCTCATTCTGTACCTCGAGCCTAATCATCGTTCTACGTATCATTCTATCTACTTTATCTTCGTTCTACACATCGTTCTACATCGATTATCTTCACTCGACATGGCGATTATGTAATTTCTAAAGTTTTAGAGATTATGTAATCTAGTATTAACGATTAATCAAATGAGTTTAATATCTTATTGACTCATTAAATCCATGATGTCCTAAATGCGAAAAATGGTCACATGAAGGTAAATGTTCGAACAATCAAACATACTCAAATACCGAAATTGTTACTCTATGCAGATAAGGACCGTTCATATGTTTAGAAGAAAAGTTATTGAAGAATCGAGGTTACTCTTATGTAGCTATGGAAAACCAAATCACACGACTCTCCTATGAGTCAACTAAAGCAGGTCTCTGAGAATTCTATCTCACAGGTAAGTATGTACAGTTTTTATTTTTATTTTATTGCTTTTAACCTTTTGATAATAAACGCTGAATCGTTCGCTATAAAGTATTAAGTTGATATTCAATAAAATTAGGTATGCGAAACCGAAATTATTGATATCATATAAAAATTTATTACATCACTGCGAAATTTACCGTTTATTCATAAGGTATAAATATCTTTAATCAATCAATCCAAAATATTTCAAAAATTCGTCAGGAGTAAAACTAGGTAAAATAGCCGAAATTACTTTACCCAAAAGAGGGGCGTATATTTTTGATAATATTTGATTGATTAAAGTGGGATAAAAGACAAAAATAATTTATAATTTTAATTTTTACCTTATTTTTGAATTAATATTAAATTATTATTGTAAATTTTTAAAACTAATATATTTAAGTTTTTAAATATTTTAAAAATTAATATGTTCAATATAAGTTTGTAAAATTAATGAATAAAAATATTAATGATATTTATATGAATTTTTAATTTTATGCATTTTAAATTTAAGTTTGGTGTGAATTTAAAAACAAAAATGTACTTTATTTCATTAAGTTAAAAATATGATTTCTAAAATTCGTCGTGAGTTGAAGACTAGGTCGTTAAACCGAAATTGCTTTACCCGAGGGAGGGACGAGAAATTTTACTATCATTATTTTTAATCTTATTGAATTAAAGTATGCCAAAAACATTTAAAAATCTAAAAATCTTTGCTTTTAAAACAACGCTTAAAAATGACAAATTTTAAAATTTTGTCGAGAGACGAACTAGGTCAACGTACCGAAACGCCCTTATCCTAAAAAGAAACAAAATTTTAAATTAATTTATTATTTGTTTTATAAGTAAAAGTTTAAAAAAAAAAAAGAATTATACCCCATGCGATCGCATGGGGTTTACCCGTGTGAGCCATGCGATCGCATGTCACTTGATATTTGGACAGATTGTTAAGTTCCAGCGAGCTGTTCTGTCTCCCACACAAAACACACACATATACACGAGCAAAACCACAAAACACCCCTAAAATCTTCACTTTTCAACCAAAATTCACCAAATTTCTTGCAATAATCCGCTATAGTCATGCCTATATTCAGATGGGGAGGTAGGAAGGTAAAGATTTCACCCCTAAAACTCTTTAAATTCGAATTTTAGTGTTCTTGAGCTAATTTTTACCTAATTTGATTTTGTTAATTTCTAGTGTAATTAGAGTTAAATTGTTAGTATATTATGCATGTATAACCTAGATTGATGCTATTTGTCTTGATTTGAAGCCTTAACCTTCAAAATTTTTAGAAATCTAGGGTTTGTGTTCCTGAGCAATTTGGGGCTTTTTGATATAAACAGATTATGGCCGATTTTTGTGATGAATTAGTGCTAAATTAAGTAGTGTAACATGTTTAGGTTGTTAATTGATCCAAACTTTGATCCTAAACATGATTTTTGAGTATTAAAGTGGACTTTTTAAGTCTAAAATTCATGAACTTGATTAATTTGTTATAAATGCCATTTGAAACTTGTTTAATTGCTAGTAATGATTATTTTGACATGTTATTTGAGATAAAAGCTTATGAACTTTGTAAACACTTTCATATATGATTATTTGAAAATGTGTAGAATTGATAAAAATATAAAAATGAGTATAAGTTTAATATGGATTAAACATATTATTGTAATTGTTTTAATTTGTTATTTTGCTAACACTAATACATATTTGGATGCACAAATTTTGTGTTTAATGTGTTTTGAAGAGAAATACAGATATGGACGGTGCATCATCGTCTAGGCAACTTGATCCTGAACCACAGCCAGAGATGCAATATCACGAACCAGAACAACAACCTGAACAACAACAACATTATGATCAACACGTGCCATACTATGAACCAGAACCACAATTTTTTATTGCCTACGTAGTATTTCCCATTCACCATATAATAGAACACCCAACAATTCATGAAGAACAGTTGTATCCCAATTTAAGATTTGATAGAAGTTGGAGAGATTACCCGACGTACCAAAGTAACAAATTTAAGCTTTGGACCAAAAATGTAGAAGTACCAAGGGTAATAGATTGGGAGCATTTGGAAAGGGTCCACCTAGCTAACCCAGTTAGGCAGCATCTAATCCAAAGGTATGGCAGCTCTTCTTTTTCCGATTGGAAACGTTTATTTACCACTCGTAGGCCTGTATATAAGGAGTGATGTGTTGAGCTAATGAGTACTATAGCTTTTAATAAGGATGTAAATAGGATAGACGATAAGAGTTTTATTAGATTTTTACTTGGCCGTAGGATGTACAGGATGTCCATGCTGGACATGGCCAGGGCTTTACAGATTTACACTCCCGCTGAATTACTATCACCTGATTGTACAAATTTGATTTATCATGGTGAGAGGGTAGATAGAAATTTTGACGCTAACGCCATTTGGAGGCGTATGTCAAATTTTAATGTGTTTACGCGGGGAGGAAGACACTCCTATTTAGATATTAATAAATCCGAGCTTCGTATAATACATAGATTCTTAGCAAACTCGATTACACAAAGAGGTAACAACAAGGAGAAAATGACCTTACATGATTTATTTTACCTTAAGTGCATTCGAGACACTAGAGGCTTTGTTAATATCCCCTACTGTGTTAGTTTTTATCTGTCCAAAATGGTGGAAGGTATACAGGACGGGAGAATAATAGGAGGAGGCATTTTTGTTACTCTCATTGGAGAGTATTTAGGTGTAGATAGGGAACAAGGGGGTCCAATGATGGTGGTTAGGGAACAAGACGAGACTTTAGGTTTGCAAGTCTATCAAGGTGCAAAGGTATTGACTAGGAGACGCAATCAGGCAATGCCATATCAGGGCCGCCATCCACAGGTAGAGAGGGGTTCGAATGAGGAGATGGAGGAAGAGGATGACATTAGGGATATCATTAGGGATAGTGCTACTGACGTTTTTCAGCGTATAGATGAGGTAGAAATGACTAATGAGGCTAGGCATCGTCAGTATGAGCAGTGGCACGCTGAGAATGTGTACGAGAACTCCAGACGATGCCAGCATGATAGATGGCACTATCATCAACATCAGATCATGAGCCAGCTATCATATCAGGTACCGCATAACTACGTCCCGACTCGACCTGCTTACTATCCGCTACATCAGCCCGATATGCGACCACCCTTTACCTTGTACGACCCTAACCAAGCCTATCTGGACACCTATCACCAACCATGGAACCCGAGCGATGACATGAACTGGAACCCCTATCCAGATTGATATAGTTCCGTTGGTGATTTCTATATTTTTATTATTTTTATCTATTTATGATAAACATATAACATTTTGATACTTTTATGTAATATTTAACACTTTTATTATTGTATACTAATATTTCATTTTTGTAATTTGAAAGTGGGATATTAAGTCCCATTTCAAATTACTATGCATGTTTAAATTTGTATTGTATATATTTTATCTCATGTACACAACAGGGTAAAACAATGCATTTTCAAAGACTGGCATTAAGTTCAGCAAAAGCAACTAATTTTGATGACAAGATGTAAAATAAATGTGATATAACAACTGCAGGAATGAACAAATGATGTGCACCATTTATCATTCAACACAAACAACAATATGTTTGGAAACTTTGGTAAAATTTAATCATTTTTCTACGCTAATCACCCTCAATAATTTAAATTGTTACTGATTTCTTGCAAATGAGGGCATTGCAAGATTTTAAGTGTGGGAAGGGATTAAATTCTTTCAGTTTTTAAAATTTTAACTTATACACTTGGTTTAATAGCCACCGTTAAAATACTAGTAACGCAGTAGTTGTATTAGAATCTAGTGCTCTCTGATAATAAAGAACAACCCTAGTCTTATATACTGACTACCCACTTCTAGTAAAATTTTTAAATTTTTTTTTAACTAAATGAACTCAAAATCATGTTTATACATATTTATGAACGATAAAACTAGGTGTTAACACCGAAATTATTGTTACCTCAGAAAGGGCATAAATTGAGAAACAACCCAAAATGCTTGAATTCATTTAAAATGGAATAGAGGAGAATAAAAAGGCAAAGAAAGAAAAATAAAAGCCAAGTGTGGGAAATTTTTACCAAGTTATTTAAATCACATATCACATATTTTAATAATTGAAGATACTTTTGCTTTGGACGATTTTAATCAGTTTTACCCAGTTTATTGTAATATAAATAGAATTTAAAAGGAAGTACAGTCTTCCGAGAAAAAGACACGCGCTTCTTGATTTAGGTCAGGAAGTTGTCGTCCAGACTAGTTGTAGAGTCTACGAAAAATCTTGAAAAGTTTTCTCGAAAATCAGCTGGAAATCCACGGACCTCAGCATCAAACAGGGTCGCCAAGTGGTCAGACTTATCCTAACCATGAGAGGATCTGTCTCGTACAATGGGGGCACCGTGCAAATTAGCTTATAAGACTACTGAATCAGATCCTCAGAAAGGATAATCTCCTTAAAGATCAAAAATCAGCTTTTAAGACTGATATTACTCAATCCTTGAGATTGACCTTAAAGATTGAGAATTCAAACTCATGGAATTAGATGATATCTAAACTTGAGCTTGAATGAGAAAATATTTTGATCAAATTACAAACCGATTTATTTTCTGAAAACCCTATTTTCAATGCGTTCATTACCATTGAACGTAAAATCCTAAGAATTCACCAGAATTCATTAGGTCACCTGAACCAAATCGGGTGTCAACCGTAAGAACGGTGGGTGCATAGCATGGTCGAAGACAGGACCTTGTGCCAGACCGAAAAACTATAGGGTGATATTTACTATTGCTCATTCAAAGGATAGTAATTGCATCCAACACGATATAGACCATAATCAAAAGCATGTCATTAGACATTGCCTTAATAGTTGCTTGTTCAACGCTTTCATTTACAACCAGACGGTAGTTTACCGAAAGGTAATATACACAACAAGTATACTGGATGTGTTGCTTTCCCAATACAAGGTTAGCAAGTGAGTGACACAAAACCGCAAGTTTTGAGCTAAAATTTTCAAATCTGAAACCCAAAAAACCCACAAAAACATTTTGCAAACACCGTTGAAGGGTTATTCCGGAAAACTTATCTAGGGTAAAAGCTAGATTGAATTTTCAAAAGATCAAAAGCTTTTATAAAGATCCAATTTCCTAAAGGATCTAAATTTTTATAGTCATGTGGGACTGTAAACCACATTGTTACTATCATTGTTTATACCGCCGTATTAAAATCACTGATGTACAAAGTGTGAAGAATAAAGAAGTGATTCAAGTATGTTTTTATTCAAGTTCTATATTGCTTGAGGACAAGCAACGCTCAAGTGTGGGAATATTTGATAATACTAAAAATGAACACATATTTCATAGCATTATCCTTCAAGAAAGACAAGCTTTTAGTTGCTATTGTTCTATTTACAAGTGATATTCGTTTAAATAATAAAAGGTGAAGACAAAATACAGATTCGACGATTTGAAGACGCAAACGACCAAAAAGCTAAAAAGTACAAAGTACAATCCAAGTGGTTCAATTTATTGATGAGAAACGTCTCAAAATTACAAGAGTACAAGCCGCAAAACGCAAAGTACAAGATATTAAATCGTATGCAAGGACATTCGAAAATCCAGAACCGGGACATGAACCAATGGAGCAATAATTACAAGTCAATGGAGCACAAGAATATAATATAATATATATATAATTATATAAAATTATATATATTATATTATATAATATTTAAATATGAGCAGCCCACATTTTTTATGCTTTGTGACGAGTATAAGGCGGCCATGCGATCGCATGGCCTGGAAGCTATGATTCCATGCGATTTCCACAAGCATAAAAAACGATATTAACTAAACGATATAGAATATGGGCTATTAATGGGCTTTATATTAACTAAACGATATCTCGTTAATTTAATATTAAAGGTTATAATTCGACGTATCTATATATAACCACATACGCTTAATCGGGTACGGTGGGCGAGATATTTATAAATACGAATTATTGTTCATTTTACCAGACACGGGAATGGATTAATAGTTAATGGACTCGTTGAAACAGGGGTGGATTATATACAAGGGTAATTGGTGTAATTGTTAACAAAGTATTAAAACCTTGGATTACACGCAGTCGATAACCTGGTGTATTCATTAAACAAAGTATTAAGACCATGTTACAGTTTAAATCTCCAATTAGTTGGAATATTTGACTTCGGGTATAAGGATAATTTGACGAAGACTCTCGCACTTTATAATTATGACTGATGGACTATTATGGACAAAACCATATGGACATATCGAATAATCCAGGACAAAGGACAATTAACCCATGGTAATAAATTAAAATCAACACGTCAAATATCATGATTACGGAAGTTTAAATAAGCATAATTCCTTTATTTTATATCTCATCGCACTTTTATTTACTGTCATTTTATTTATTGCACTTTAAATTATCGTACTTTTATTTATCGCACTTTTATTTATCGTCATTTACTTTACGCTTTAAATTAAGTCATTTACATTAGGTTTTAATTGCGACTTAAGACATAAAATCGACAAACCGGTCATTAACCGGTAAAACCCCCCTTTTATAACAATAATAATATTACTATATATATATATATATATATATATATATATATATATATATATATATATATATATATATATATATATATATATATATATATATATATATATATAAAAATATAGTTTTAAAAATATAGCGTTAAACTTGGCTAGCTCCCTGCGGAACGAACCAGACTTACTAAAAACTACACTACTTTACGATTAGGTACACTGCCTATAGTGTTGTAGCAAGGTTTAGGTATATCCACTCTATAAATAAATAAATAACTTGTGTAAAATTGTATCGTATTTAATAGTATTTGGTAGTAAAAATATAACTATTTCGTATACACCTCGCATAACATCACTCAACCATGTATAGCTAACTCGAGCATTACCGCATATAGAGTGTCTATGGTTATTCCAAATAATATATATAGATGACGTCGATATGATATGTTAAAACATTGTATACGTGTCCCGATATTTAAAATGCGTAAATAACAGTATTTAAATGATGATAAATAAAGTGCGTAAAATAAATAACAGAAATTAAATGACGATAAGTAAAATTGTGAGAATTAAAATTGCGATAAATAAATTGCAATAAATAAATGTAATAAGGAATTAACAGTTAGCTAGGAACAGTTATATAGGATTTTGTTAGCGTGGATTCTTAACAGAATTTCTCATAGTTAATTTGTTTGTTTCTAACAAATTTTATTTTGTCCAATGTTTTCTTCATTATGCCATTTGTTGGATTCTGATAGGTCAAAATCCAAATATGAAATTGAATGAAAATGATTATCGGTGAATGGATACGTATATCCGTGGATGTAAGTAGGATAGTAAATGACTGTTGAATCAGATTCGAAGAATGTACAGTATAACTTATTAATATGAAATCTAAATATTCCACGGGTATTACCTACCCGTTAAAATATTTTCATCATTAACAGTTTGTACAAAAGAATTTTTAATTACCACCTTCATGAAAACATATATACATATATATTTTCTTCAGATGTAATCATGAGTTAATATGATATTAATCTCATTTGCTTTTCGGTTTGAGCTAGAATAAGTAATCTCTAAGACTTTAGAGATTAAACAATCGCTATGTCCAGTGAAGATAAATGATATAGAACGATATGTAGAACGAAGATTATGCTTGGGATATAGATTGTGATATTGTGGCGTTGATGGTACGAGTGCTGTTGTTGGTGGTTCTGTTGGTGTCGTTGATGTTGCTGAAGCTAGTAAGTTTTGCACCATATTCTTCAAAATCATTACTCAGGCGCGAAGCTCGTTGACTTCTTCGACTACTCCGAGATGATTGGCGGTTGGAATAAGCGGATGAATAAGGTTTTGAATTGTGATAGTATATAATCATGGCGAGACATTTGGGAAATGAAGGTGAAAATGGTGTTTCGGATTGGTTTGCCGGTGAGTGCTTCAGGTTCATCGCCAAGAGGGAAATTTGGTTGATGGAAAGTATCGCCTTCTTCTCGTCTCTATTGATTAAGTCGACTACGAACTCATCCCCAATTCCTCCAGAATTGATGATGGCTAATTGGTTAATCCATTCCAGTTACACTGCTTTCGGAGTTCGAGTGGAAATCCATATCAGAATAGTTGTCGGAATCCAAGGAATTTGAACTAGTTGTGAGTTCCATCTTGTACGGTTAGATAAAAGGGTTTTTGATATGAAATGATTTCTGACTATCAGATGGTATTCTAATTACATAGAATATCTATATATATAAACAAAAGATTTCGTAGATTACGGGGGAATTTACGGAATATGTCAGGTAAAGTTTACAGTAACAGATACGCTAAGATATGAATTAGCAGATACGCTAAGATATGAATTTTGTCTATACACTATTCATGCAATCAATGCAGTAAGACGTGTCTAGACTAAGAATGATAAGCAAGTAATTTTCCTACAAGAAATGATAAGCAAAACTTTTTAATATGCAGACACGGTCGAAGTCCAGACTCACTAATGCATCTTAATAACTATCCGTTAGACACACTAATGCAAGACCTGGTTCACTAAGACCATCACTCTGATACCACCTGAAATGACCCGTCCTAATCCATAAGGACGAATACAATAACATATGGTTACATCGCGAGGTACTTGACCTCTATATGTTACATTTTACAAACATTGCATTCGTTTTTAAAAGATAAACTTTCATTTCATTGAAAGTTGACAGGCATGCATACCCTTTCATAATATATCCAATCTATAAATGACTTAATCTGTTATCTTCTTAATAATAATCTTTATTGAACTCAATGACTTGAATGCAACGACTTTTGAAATATGCCATGAATGTAGTGACCCGAACTTTTCCATGTTTATATATATATTAAATAAAATTGTTATTTACATGATTAAGTGTTTCCAACATGTTAAGCAATCAAACTTGTTAAGACCTGATTAATTGAAATAGGTTTCATATAGACAATTGACCACCCAAGTTGACCGGCGATTCACGAACGTTAAAACTTGTAAAAACTATATGATGACATATATATGGATATATATATAGTTAACATGATATTATGATAAGTAAACATATCATTAAGTATATTAGCAATGAACTACATATGTAAAAACAAGACTACTAACTTAATGATTTTGAAACGAGACATATATGTAACGATTATCGTTGTAACGACATTTAATGTATATATATCATATTAAGATATATTAATACATCATGATATCATGATAATGTAATAATTTAACATCTCATTTGATTTAATAAACAATGGGTTAACAACATTTAACAAGATCGTTAACATAAAGGTTTCAAAACAACACTTACATGTAACGACTAACGATGACTTAACGACTCAGTTAAAATGTATATACATGTAGTGTTTTAATATGTATTCATACACTTTTGAAAGACTTCAAGACACTTATCAAAATACTTCTACTTAACAAAAATTCTTACAATTACATCCTCGTTCAGTTTCATCAACAATTCTACTCGTATGCACCCGTATTCGTACTCGTACAATACACAGCTTTTAGATGTATGTACTATTGGTATATACACTCAAATGATCAGCTATTAGCAGTCCATGTGAGTCACCTAACACATTTGGGAACCATCATTTGGCAACTAGCATGAAATATCTCATAAAATTACAAAAATATGAGTAATCATTCATGACTTATTTACATGAAAATAAAATTACATATCCTTTATATCTAATCCATACACCAACGACCAAAAACACCTACAAACACTTTCATTCTTCAATTTTCTTCATCTAATTGATCTCTCTCAAGTTCTATCTTCATGTTCTAAGTGTTCTTCATAAATTCTACAAGTTCTAGTTTCATAAAATCAAGAATACTTCCAAGTTTGCTAGCTTACTTCCAATCTTGTAGAGTGATCATCCAACCTCAAGAAATCTTTCTTATTTACAGTAAGATATCTTTCTAATAAAAGGTAATACTCATATTCAAACTTTGATTCAATTTCTATAACTATAACAATCTTATTTCGAGTGGAAATCTTACTTGAACTTGTTTTCGTGTCATGATTCTGCTTCAAGAACTTTCAAGCCATCCAAGGATCCTTTGAAGCTAGATCCATTTTTCTCATTTCCAGTAGCTTTATCCAGAAAACTTGAGGTAGTAATGATGTTCATAACATCATTCGATTCATACATATAAAGCTATCTTATTCGAAGGTTTAAACTTGTAATCACTAGAACATAGTTTAGTTAATTCTAAACTTGTTCACAAACAAAAGTTAATCCTTCTAACTTGACTTTTAAAATCAACTAAACACATGTTCTATATCTATATGATATGCTAAATTAATAATTTAAAACCTGGAAACACGAAGAACACTGTAAAACCGAACATACGCCGTCGTAGTAACACCGCGGGCTGTTTTGGGTTAGTTAATTAAAATCCATGATAAACTTTGATTTAAAAGTTGTTCTTATGGGAAAATTATTTTTCTTATGAACATGAAACTATATCCAAAAATCATGATTAAACTCAAAGTGGAAGTATGTTTTCTAAAATGGTCATCTAGACGTCGTTCTTTCGACTGAAATGACTACCTTTACAAAAATGACTTGTAACTTATAATTCCAACTATAAACCTATACTTTTTCTGTTTAGATTCATAAAATAGAGTTCAATATGAAACCATAGCAATTTGATTCACTCAAAACGGATTTAAAATGAAGAAGTTATGGGTAAAACAAGATTGGATAATTTTTCTTGTTGTAGCAACGTGAAAATTGGTAACAAATCTATATTAATCATATCCTAGCTAACTTATATTGTATTATACATGTATTCTAATATATTATGTAATCTTAGGATACCATAGACACGTATGCTAATGTTTTGACATATCATATCGACCCATGTGTATATATTATTTGGAACAACCATAGACACTCTATATTCAGTAATGTGGGAGTTAGCTATACAGGGTTGAGGTTGATTCCAAAAATATATATACTTTGAGTTATGATCTAGCCTGAGACGTGTATACACTGGGTCATGGATTGATTCAAGATAATATATATCAATTTTTTTCTGTACATATAACGTTGGACAACTAGTTGTAGGTTACTAACGAGGACATCTGACTTAATAAACTTAAAACATCAAAATGTATTAAAAGTGTTGTAAATATATTTTGAATACACTTTGATATATATATGTACATATTTGTTATAGGTTCGTGAATCGACCAGTGGCTAAGTCTTACTTCCCGACGAAGTAAAAATCTGTGAAAGTGAGTTATAGTCCCACTTTTAAAATCTAATATTTTTGGGATGAGAATACTTGCAGGTTTTATAAATGATTTACAAAATAGACACAAGTACGTGAAACTACATTCTATGGTTGAATTATCGAAATCGAATATGCCCCTTTTTATTAAGTCTGTTAATCTAAGAATTAGGGAACAAACACCCTAATTGACGCGAATCCTAAAGATAGATCTATTGGGCCTAACAAACCCCATCCAAAGTACCGGATGCTTTAGTACTTCGAAATTTATATCATATCCGAAGGGTGTCCCGGAATGATGGGGATATTCTTATATATGCATCTTGTTAATGTCGGTTACCAGGTGTTCACCATATGAATGATTTTTATCTCTATGTATGGGATGTGTATTGAAATATAAAATCTTGTGGTCTGTTGTTACGATTTGATATATATATATATATATATATATATATATATATATATATATATATATATATATATATATATATATATATATATATATATATATATATATAGGTTAAACCTATAACTCACCAACATTTTTGTTGACGTTTAAAGCATGTTTATTCTCAGGTGAATACTAAGAGCTTCCGCTGTTGCATACTAAAATAAGGACAAGATTTGGAGTCCATGTTTGTATGATATTGTGAAAAAACTGCATTTTAGAAACATATGTCGATGTAATATATTTCTATTGTAAACCATTATGTAATGGTCGTGTGTAAACAGTATATTTTAGATTATTATTATTTGATAATCTACGTAATGCTTTTGAAACCTTTATTGATAAAATAAAGGTTATGGTTGTTTTAAAAATGAATGCAGTCTTTGAAAAACGTCTCATATAGAGGTGAAAACCTCGCAACGAAATCAATTAATATGGAATGTTTATAATCAATATGAACGGGACATTTCAGTTGGTGTCACGACCCGGAAAATTTTGACTATTTTTTAAACCAAACTCTCGATACAATATTGTATTTTCAACACGATAAGCAAGGTCTGTTAGGTTGGATCTCAAAAATTTTGAACTGTTTCATATATTCAATTGACCTTCGACTATTTTCGACGATTCATGAACAACTAATTTTAAATAGATACAGGTATATTTAAATATATATATTTTAATTATTATTTGGAATAATATATGATTAAATTGTTAGAATTAAATATGTAAAATAATATGTGATGTAATGAGAACTATATTTATAAATATATAGATATATATAATTAAATAAATAAATATTACTTGTAAATATATAAAGTTATAATCTATTTGTTTAAAAAAATATATATATATACTTGTTGAACTGTTTATATATAGAGAGAAGATATATTAAGAATAAATAATTTTCGAACCTTTTTGATCAGGTTTCAAACAGTTAATGGGAGAAATAATTAATTATATTTAACCTAAAATTTTGGGATTTTTAGGAATAATTTTATCCGTAACTGTTTAGCAATAGACACGATATAATTGGGTGTCGACACTGAATACTCCAAACCTCCGAATGCTAATTACATCAAATACTATTATTGATTGATCTTTACTGTTATTGATTGAAGATATTAGGAATCAATTATCAATTAGGGAACATTATATAATCATATATTAGTTACTTTATCTCTATATATAACATAGAGATACACATACATGCATATTAATCGACACACACAAGACCCTACACCAAATTGTTAACATCACCTTCTCCTTATTTCCTTCTTCTTTCTTCCTATGTGACAACCCATTTAAACATCACCATATCAATATGATCACCATTGTTCACTATATTTCATTTCTGTTGTAACTAGTATCGAACGTAACCAACTATTACCTTTATATTTATGTTCGGTTTTGACACCCAAAAAGTCAGAACAAACATACACAAATATCTATCGATCACTACTTGTTACAACCTTCAATCCTCTATATTTTTTTTTCTTGTTCCTGATCAAAGACGTACCCAAATCACCATGATTACCACCGCGACAATCATTTTCATCGCCACCATCTCTCAATCTCAATCTCAACCTCTTCCTCTCTCTATATCTCTCCATCTCATCTCTCTCTACTCTTTATCTATATATATATTTTTTTCGTGAACCATGTATAATCGCCACCATTCTCATGATCAAACACCGCCACTATCCCTTTTCACAATCACCACCACCTTTGTCTCTCATCTCCACCGAAAACTATCATTCTAATACCACCATCCGCCACTATGAAGGCATGAGCTACCTGTTACCACCTCACGCCTCATACACCACCTCACTCTCTCTCTTTATATATATGTATCTCTCTCCTAACCTTCTATGAAACAACTACCACTCGTAATGATTCAATGGTACGTACTGCAACTTATCTTTTTGCTGTTGCTATCTTACGTGCTATGTTCCATTCGAAAACCACACACATCACCATGGTTATCTTATGGTTTACGGTGCTACAGCGCGCTGCTATACTCTTTATTTCCTTGTTCGATAAATTAAGGTGTGTGGGTGATAAAGAAATCCAAGAAAGTTTGATTAAATGTGAGAACAATAATTTTAGTGGAAGAGGTATAATGGGTGGAATCATGTGTTTATTTGTCGGGATCCAATGCAATGCTTAAAGTAATTGATAAAGTGATTGATAAAAGTTAAGGTTGATTACAACTGTTGTGCATGTGCTCCTATTTTAACTACAATTAACAATCGTAAGAAGCCCCACTTCAATTACCTAACCCCACTGAATTGTTCTTGATCGATTTACTTGTGTACCGAATTTTATTTTTGTTAGTTGGGCCGTTAACTTGCCTAGTGAAATGTGGGCCGTTAAATTACATAATGAGATTGGGCCGCTACCTTGTTTTTCTATTGGGCCGTTCTAATTTAGATTATTGGGCCGTGACAATTGATTAAATGATTGGGCCGAGACAGTTATGCTTGATGTTGAAAAACAATAGAATGAGGATGACATAGATGCGTACAAATGATGATGATATTAATACGGAGGTAGTTTAGGAAATGATTATGTTGTAGGGCACGATGATGATGAATAATAAAAATTATGATTTAGATTAGGATTGTGATTATGAAACTGTGAATTTACGAAAAACAATTTAAGATGACAATAAAATGATCATGATGATCATGATAATTGATGATGGTTTGTGTAATATACGTATGATGGTATTGGGATGAGGTATGTAATCGATGAGGATGGCGAGATAGATTAGATAAAGATAATGACAATAGGGTTTTGTAGAAGACTATAGGTACAAACGAGTTAATTATATTTAAAATGAGATATTCATCGAAAAAAAAACAGAAATGGTTAAGGATGTTATCGGGAGGTCGCGGGTTCAAATCCGGACTTGGGCATTTTTGTAGGGATACTTCTTTAAGGTAGTTTTCTTATTACTTAATATTATTATTATTACTTATTATTATTATTGTTATTGTTATTAGTAATTATTATTATTATTATTATGTTAATACAAATATTAGAAATATAAATATTAGTATCATTATTATTATTATTAGAAAAAAAAAATATTATGTTATTAGTATTCATTATTATAAAAAAATTAACATTTTTATTAAATGTATCATTTTTATTTAAGTTATCACTTTTATCATTAAGTATCATTTCTAACTTTATTTTCATTATTAGTATTTTTACCATTACTAATATTATATTATAATTTTAACAAACAAACAATATTTATACAAAAAATATATTTAATATATATAACATAACAAAAGTAATATTTTTATTTTAAATATATAAAAAGAATATATGAAACATATAGGTTATTAATATAAAAATGATATAACTAATAAATTTATTTATATATATATATATATATATATATATATATATATATATATATATATATATATATATATATATATAAATTTGTACGATTACAATTATGTGTGTTAATAAATATACAATTAATTTAGGTTCGTGAATCCGAGGCCAACCTTACACTTGTTCAATGATGTTATATGTATTTTTACTACAAAATACAGTATGGTGAGTTTCATTTGCTCCCTTTTTAATTGCTTTTGCAATATATATTTTTGAGCTGAGAATACATGCGCTGTTTTATAAATGTTTTACGAAATAGGCACAAGTACTAAAACAAATGTTACGTGGGTTTAAACCAGAAATATACCCTTAGCTTGGTAACATTAAACTACTTGTCTATGTACGGTAGGCGCGAATCCTAAAGATAGATCTATTGGGCCTGACAAACCCCATCCTGACTATGGGATGCTTTAGTACTTCGAGGTTATTTTAAACACACCTGATCTAGTGTACTTCAGAGGGTAAAACATGAACGTTAAGGCTTGTTACCGGGTGCCTACAACTTATAGAATACTTTTATACACTTGCGAGTGTACATATATTTATAAACGGAAATATTGTGGTCTATTAATATATTGAAATGATTATCATGATAAACCTATGAACTCACCAACCTTTTTGGTTGACACTTTTAAGCATATTTATTCTCAGGTACGAATTAAGTCTTCTGCTGTGCATTTGCTCAATTTAAGGACATTACTTGGAGTCGATCATCGTAATGGGACCAAATGTTGATGACTTCATCCAGGGGGATAAGGACGGGTCCTCACAGGTGGTATCAGAGCATTGGTCCTAGCGAATCAGGTCTTGCATTAGTGTGTCTAACTGATAGTTGTTAGGATGCATTAGCAAGTCTGGACTTCGACCTTAGCTGCATATTATAAGTATTGTTTATCATTCCTAGTGGAAAATTACCTGCTTATCATTCCTAAGTCTAGACACGACTTCCTGCACTTATTTGATAGATAGTGTACAGATAAATTCATATCTTAGCATATCTGTTAATTCATATCTTAGCGTATCTATTACTGTAGACTTTATCTGACACGTTTCCTTAATTCCCTCCTTAATCTACGAGATCTTCTGTACTCTGTATAGAATATAATTAGAATATCATCCGATATCCGAAAATCATTTCATATCGAAAAATCCTTTATTCAATCGTACGCAATGGAACTCACCATTAGATCAAGTCTCTTGGATTCCGATATGGAGTCCTACTCCAGCCCCAGAAGTAGCGTCACCAGAATGAATCAATCAATCAGCCATCCCCAATTCATCTAATGAGTTCGTAGTCAATTTAATCAATGAAGGCGTGAAGAAGGCGATCCCTTCCACCAACCGAATTCACCTTTTGGCGAAGAACCTGAATCACTTATCGGCGAACCTGTTCGAAACACCATTTTCACTCTCGTTGCCCGAATATCTCGCCACGATTATATTCTATCCACAATTCTAAACCTTATTCATCCGCTCGTTCCAACCAACAATCATCCCGGAATAATAGAAGAAGTCAACGAATTTCGCGCTCGAGTTGTAGCTTTGGAAAATATGGTGCAGAATCTACCAGCTTCAGCAACATCACTGGCACCAACAGTACCACCAACATCAACACCAGTACCACCAACATCAACACCAGTACCACCAACAACCCAAGTTTCAACATCACACGTCTCAACATCTCATTCTGTACCTCGAGCCTAATCATCGTTCTACGTATCATTCTATCTACTTTATCTTCGTTCTACACATCGTTCTACATCGATTATCTTCACTCGACATGGCGATTATGTAATTTCTAAAGTTTTAGAGATTATGTAATCTAGTATTAACGATTAATCAAATGAGTTTAATATCTTATTGACTCATTAAATCCATGATTACATCTGAAGAAAATATATATGCAAGTATATTTTCATAAAGATTGTAATTAAAATTCTTTTGTACAAACTGTTAATGGTGAAAATATTTTAACGGGTAGGTAATACCCGAGGAATATTTAGATATCACATTAATCAGTTACACGGTACATTCTTCGACTCTGATTCAACAGTCAGTCACTATCCTACTTATATCCATAGATATACGTATCCGTTCACCACAGAATCCATTTTCGTTCAATTTCATATTTGGATTTTGACCTATCAGAATCCAACAAGTGGCATAATGAAGAAAACATCGGACAAAGTAATATTTGTAGATACAAACGAACAAACTAATTGAAATATTGTTAAGAATCCATGCTAACTGTTCCTAGCTAACTGGTTACATTTTATTTATCGCAATTTAATTATCGCAATTTACATTCTCGCAATTTTATTTATCGTTATTTAATTTCTGTATTTATTTTACGCACTTTAAATAACGGGACACGTATACAAGGTTTCGACATATCATATTGACCCATCTATATATTTATCTTGGAACAACCATAGACACTCTATATGCAAATGACGGAGTTAGCTATACAGGGTTGAGGTTGATTCCAAAATATATATATAGTTTGAGTTGTGATCAATACTGAGACCGGTACACGAGTTACGATACGTATTAATTAATTCGAATGTTATATATTAAACTATATATATGAACTATTGGACTATTGGACTACTAACTTTGAACAATTAAAATGAATTAAAATATTGATTATAACATATGAAACTAAACAATTTTTCAAGTTTGCCATTTGATTTCTTCTTAAACCTCATTTGAATCTTGACAATTCCAATCCATGTTCAAATCTTTCATGATTCTTGAAAACACCTCGATCGAGAGGATAAACCAGCCGCACTTCATCTACGAAAGAAAAGATTGATGCATATAGTTATGCATCTGAAAAACTCTCGGAAACTGAGTAAACGTTTAACACGTAGCTGTGCTAATTCCTTTAGTGTTATTATTACCCAAAATAATTTGGTAATCCCTTTCAAAGTAGCAAATTTTGTCACAGCTCCAGCAAGTCAACTCCGAATTTTCATCCGAAACAACCTTATTATAACCTCAGAATATATACGTGCTTATTTATTGTTACCAGAGAATCTTTTATATTCCACCATACTACCATCAGCGTTTAATCATCTAAAAACACAATTCTCTCGAGAACCCTCGGTTTGATAACTGATGATCCAGATCTATTAACTTTGAAAATGCTAATGAAGCAGCATGTTGTAGATGGTCTTAATGGCCAAAAGTTGATGATAAAGAAGGCAGTGTTAGGAACGCTCGATAAAAAAATTTGGTACTGAAAAATGAATTGAGCAAACCATGAAGGAGACTGTGGACAAATCACAAACACTAAACCTGTACTTAACGAATCCAGGTGATTCAGTATCTGCTGAAACCTTTAAACAAATATCTTGTTCCTTACTTATTCTAGATCCTTTGGAAAAATTTTCTTCATCAACCTTAAATCTTAGAAGTTTCAAAATATCGTCATAAATATCTTGAATATTTCTGAAGATATCTTCATAAATATCTTCGTTCGGAATTATCTATCTCCTCATGCTATCTATGTTACATCATAAAAGAAACTGTTTTAGTTTCTATCCTTCTATAAAATTTGAGTTTAAATTATGAATGAATTTTGAAGAAGTGTAGGGAATTGAAGCATGAGTTAGTATAATATAATGACGCCGGGCCAACGTGGTTATATTACAGTAAGTTATGCTAAATTTCTAATGAAACGTGATGATGATTCACAGATCATAACGTCATCATGTGCCATGTTACATGACTCTCTCATTCCACTTAATCTCTAAACATATCACGGAAATATTTCTTTGATATTTCTGTTCTTCCGTAATTCCAACAGTTTGCTAATAAATCGTGCTATTCCATTTTATTTCTGATTAGAAGATTTCTTTAAATTCCTTGAATTCTGGAAATCAACCGTGACTACGTTAGAAGTTAAGACGAACCTCTAATCACTTCATTTTACTATTTTGTGATACCTTCATTCGTACGCTTCGAGTAATCGAATCGTTTTATCTATAATGATAAAACACTATTTATCAACTCATATTCGTCATGAAAATATTTTTATTGTCAGCCATGACGACCTCACTCAAATTTCGGGATGAAATTTCTTTAACGGGTGGGTACTGTCACGACCCGGAAAATTTCGACTATTTTTTAAACCAAACTCTCGATACAATATTGTATTTTCAACACGATAAGCAAGGTCTGTTAGGTTGGATCTAAAAAATTTTGAACTGTTTCATATATTCAATTGACCTTCGACTATTTTCGACGATTCACGAACAACTAATTTTAAATAGATACATGTATATTTAAATATATATATTTTAATTATTATTTGGAATAATATATGATTAAATTGTTAGAATTAAATGTGTAAAATAATATGTGATGTAATGAGAACTATGTTTATAAATATATAGATATATATAATTAAATAAATAAATATTACTTGTAAATATATAAAGTTATAATCTATTTGTTTAAAAAAAATATATATATATATATATATACTTGTTGAACTGTTTATATATAGAGAGAAGATATATTAAGAATAAATAATTTTCGAACCTTTTTGATCAGGTTTCAAACAGTTAATGGGAGAAATAATTAATTATATTTAACCTAAAATTTTGGGATTTTTAGGAATAATTTTATCCGTAACTGTTTAGCAATAGACACGATATAATTGGGTGTCGACACTGAATACTCCAAACCTCCGGATGCTAATTACATCAAATACTATTATTGATTGATCTTTACTGTTATTGATTGAAGATATTAGGAATCAATTATCAATTAGGGAGCATTATATAATCATATATTAGTTACTTTATCTCTATATATAACATAGAGATACACATACATGCATATTAATCGACACACACAAGACCCTACACCAAATTGTTAACATCGCCTTCTCCTTATTTCCTTCTTCTTTCTTCCTATGTGACAACCCATTTAAACATCACCATATCAATATGATCACCATGGTTCACTATATTTCATTTCTGTTGTAACTAGTATCGAACGTAACCAACTATTACCTTTATATTTATGTTCGGTTTTGACACCCAAAAAGTCAGAACAAACATACACAAATATCTATCGATCACTACTTGTTACAACCTTCAATCCTCTATATATATTTTTTCTTGTTCCTGATCAAAGACGTACCCAAATCACCATGATTACCACCGCGACAATCATTTTCATCGCCACCATCTCTCAATCTCAATCTCAACCTCTTCCTCTCTCTATATCTCTCTATCTCATCTCATCTCTCTCTACTCTTTATCTATATATATATTTTTTTCATGAACCATGTATAATCGCCACCATTCTCATGATCAAACACCGCCACTATCCCTTTTCACAATCACCACCACCTTTGTCTCTCATCTCCACCGAAAACTATCATTCTAATACCACCATCCGCCACTATGAAGGCATGAGCTACCTGTTACCACCTCACGCCTCATACACCACCTCACGCCTCATACACCACCTCACTCTCTCTCTTTATATATATGTATCTCTCTCCTAACCTTCTATGAAACAACTACCACTCGTAATGATTCAATGGTATGTACTGCAACTTATGTTTTTGCTGTTGCTATCTTACGTCCTATGTTCCATTCGAAAACCACACACATCACCATGGTTATCTTATGGTTTACGGTGCTACAGCGCGATGCTATACTCTTTATTTCCTTGTTCGATAAATTAAGGTGTGTGGGTGATAAAGAAATGCAAGAAAGTTTGATTAAATGTGAGAACAATAATTTTAGTGGAAGAGGTATAATGGGTGGAATCATGTGTTTATTTGTTAGGATCCAATGCAATGCTTAAAGTAATTGATAAAGTGATTGATAAAAGTTAAGGTTGATTACAACTGTTGTGCATGTGCTCCTATTTTAACTACATTTAACAATCATAAGAAGCCCCACTTCAATTACCTAACCCCACTGAATTGTTCTTGATCGATTTACTTATGTACCGAATTTTATTTTTGTTAGTTGGGGCGTTAACTTTCCTAGTGAAATGTGGGCCGTTAACCACTACACTTACTTTTAATTGTGTACCCACAAAAACACTTACTTTAAACCACTACACTTACCATTCTACTACCACTTGGCATCAAATTATATTTGACAATCAAACAATCCAAAGCCATCATTAAATTCATACAAGAATCATCTAAGAACTATCAAAACCCATTTTTCCACATAATCGTTCATAATAAAGTTTAACAACAATTTAAACTATCCTTACTACTCGATGAAGACCCAAGATCACCCTCAAACATAAACCACTATCATCTCCATTTTGATGCTATACCTTGCTTCTGTTTAACGGCTTACACCAAATCATGGCTTCCACCCTCAGTCCCACCAACTGGAGGTCACTATCTTGAACCACCTCCTAATGATCACTTTGTCACCACCTTGTTCATCTCAACCACCACAACAACACCTGCAAAAAATGCTGAAATTATATTAATGAGTGTGCTACTCGTTGCTATATTAGTTACTACTTTATTGTATGATTCAAACTGCCCAAATACAACTCACTCAAATGAAAACCACTTGCAATATCCTTTTGCTTCTAATTCTATTTTGTTTTGCTGTTTACAAATCCAAGCATCATCAAAGATCATTACTGCTATACCTACTCGACTGCTACAGCTGTGGTACCATTCTATTTCTGTTTCAATGCTTCATTTTGACTACTGCTGCTTGTTGTTGCTGTATTTGATCAAAACACCATGGACAAATAATTGTTGCTGCTACTACCTTTCCTGTTACAAGCTCGACATAAACACACATCCATATCAAAACTCAAATTCAAAATAACACACGAAAAACATACCTCATAGCAACTGCAAATTCAAATTTCTAATACCTTCTTATTCATCACCAGCACTACCTTAAACCGGCCCAAAACACATTCACCATCTCAAGATTTGTTTTGATGTATACCTGCTGATCAAATCATAAAAAACACAGGAACAAACTCAAACACCCAACCAAATATCTATCATGATTTACTGCTATGTACACATTAACTGATACAGTTTTTTTTTTGTTCGTTTTGAAAAGAAAAAGAAATCAGATTCCCACAAATCATTGATATTCACAATCATCATCAAACCATATCAATACCTGTTACTAACTGTTATCAAATTGCTTCTGTGTTGTTACTTTCTCAATCATCACTCAATAAACCGAAACCACCGACATCACAAATCCTGCTACAAACAATCAATCAATTCGTTCATACAACAAATAATAAATTAAATCTCTTTCAATCAATTTACTAAATTTCAATTGATTCAAAGAAACCGAAATTTTTGTTAGCATTTTAATCCCATGTCTATCTATTAATTTATAACAAATTGAAGGAACGTACCTATGAATTGTCCTCATTTCCTGTGAAGAATCTCGAACGATCGAACGATTTAGGGCTCATGAATGAAATAAGGTTGAAGACTCCAGGGTTTCTAATTGTGCGTAAACGATAATGATGATGATGAGTGTTGATCAATTGAACGATGATGATGAAATCGAAAACCCGTAATACCTTGAAGATGATTGTTTGATCGATTAATCGATGGGGCGATTAAAAGAACCGAAGATCCCTTGGACTGTGAATTATGCTGTGAAGACCCGTCCTTATCCCCCTGGACGAAATCAACAACATCTGGTTCCATTGCGATGATCGACTTCAAGTAATGTTCTAAACACGAGCAAATGCACAGCTGAAGACTTAATTTGTACCTGAGAATAACATGCTTTAAAATGTCAACATAAAGTTGGTGAGATATATAGGTTTGATGCTAGCAGCGTAATAACTATGGACCACAAGATTTCATATGTAAACATTTTAATAAAATTATTCTAAGTGGTTGAGCACTTGGTAACCATACTTAACATTTAATCACGTCGCATATTCCCTTTATTATGAAATCTTACTACACCGTACCAAGTGTAGTCACAAAACGAAGTACTGTGCAACCGTTGAATACTGGTCGTCCAGTCCGGTTGGGGTTGTCAGGCCCGATAGATCTATCAACAGGATTCGCGTTTACAATACCGCTGTAAATATTAGTTACCAAGCTACAGGGAAGTATGCCAGTGGTACAACTCAACGTAGAATATATTTTTCAGTTACTTGTGTCCATAACGTAAAACATAAAATACATGTATTCTCATCCCGAAATATTTAGAGTTTAAAAGTGGGACTATATACTCACCTAATGTATTTTGTAGTAAAAATACATATAACATCATTGAACAAGTGTAGGGTTGGCCTCAGATTCACGAACCTATATCATTCGTATATTTATTAAAATATATACTTGTAATCAAACAAATTTAGATATTATTATCATTAATTGTTATTTTAATTATTTGTATGTTTCATTAATAACTAAACTAACTATATTTATTTATTTTTTTTTTTAAATGGATAATTAGTATTTGTTATAAACCTATTAATATAATTATATTTTTTTTTATGTAAATAATATATATATTTTTTTTATATATAGAAAATCTTTATTTGATATGTTAATAATTAATAATACTAATGGTAAAAAAAAATAATATTAGTGTTCGAAATAATAATAATAAAAATAATAACAATAAAAATAATGCTAATTCTAGAAATAATAATAATAATAGTGTTAATTAATAATAATAATATGGTTTTAATAATTAAATTATACCTTACCAAAAATAACAAGTGTGCGTCACTGCCGGGTTTTGAACCCACAACCTCTAGAATAAACCAACACACTGCAAACCATTACGCTACCTATTACTTTCTGTTTTAATTCCCAACTTAAATTTATTAAACCAATATTTCTGCATCTTTTTCTTCTTCTTCAATCTTAACGGGTCACAGTGGCTCAAATCTTTTAAGCAGGCCAATCGATTTTAGAAAAATCTCACGACCCAATCTTGTTAACCACAAACCACTCACGATTCATTTTATCCTTACCATCATCTATCATCCTAGTGTATACGTATATTATTTTTGTTATTATATTCATAATCTTCATCATGTGCTACCTCTTCATAATTTCGATGTTGTTGTTTATTGCTTGCTTTGTTTTATGGAGGACTGTAATATAAAACGGCACAATTAAAGTGATACACCATGTGGCGATTGAATCTTCGAATAACCGCAGGACACGGCATAGCAGTAGTCTAACAACGTGGCCTAAGTTGGATCATGGCCCAACAAAATCTTTTAATCTTTTACGGCCCAAACTCAAACCAATATCAACCCTATAACCTATTCTAGTCACTAGAAGGAATTTTAAACCGAAAGGGAAATATTTGCGGATATTATATTTTACCCCCACTACTCAACTTAGGATCCATTCTATAGTTATTTTATACATATACACGTGTATTGTGCTGTCATTAGAATCCAACTACAAGAGGTAGTGGTTTAGCAAAAATTCTTGTCCCTACCATTATAATAACATCCCACTACCAAATCCTAGTGAACTATAATTTGTTTCCCTCAGTTTTATATCTTACGCCACTATGGGGATTTTCCCTTAATACTGCGAAGATAATATCAGTCAGAAGAAGAACCGAGATAGCAGCAAAACACGGCAGTGGTGGTAGTTTTCTCCCGATTGTTCCAGCGACAAACCGAAGAGAAAGAGAGAAAACCAGAGAGAGAGATGGTGTGGTGTTGTTGATAAAGGTGTTGGTTGTGGGTTTCAATTTGGATACAACTAAAACAAAGAGGTTTTGGGTTTGTGTTGGTCATCAAAATAGATGATAATAGAGATTGATATGGTTATGGTGTGGGTGTAGATGATCGAAGAAGTAGTAGACCGATGGAAATGATGGTATTCGCTAGATTTGGTGAAAGAAAGAAGGTTAAGTGCGTTTGTGAAGTGGTTCAATAATAAAGAATGGTGATGGTTGTTATGGTTGATCGTATAACTGAAGTAGGAGTAGAAATGATAATATGTGAACAACAAGATTGGTTGTGGATTCGATGGTAATCGAAGGCGGTTTCAAGGTGGTAGGGGGTTGTTTAAACGAATGGTGGTGTCGGGTTTATTGTAGCCGGGTCGACTAGTGGTGATTTGTTGATGGTTCTAGTTGTACATGAAGGAGAAAAGTGTTTTGGTTCTTGACGGAAATGGTTTTCATGAAACAAAAACACAAGAAGGAAATATAGCTCTCAAAAGTTGTGTGTGTTTTTTTTAATACTGTATGAGATATAATATATAGACATTTGAGATTGAGACCTATAACAAATTTAAGACAGGTGGAATCACACAACAAGAGGGAAAGGATAAAAGAAGAAATAGATGGATATTAGAATTTGATTCTATACTGTAATGGATTCCAGTTTGTAATAAAACAAGAGACAGGAAAACAAATCTCATACTGTGATGAAATTGATAAGATAGAGATTATAATTATTCGACTAGATATTTTATAACTTTATAATTTTTATATTAAATTAGTTTTATTACTAATAAACGTATTAATAATAAAAATATTCAATGTATCAGATCATGTTATCTCTTAATCTTGTCAATAAAATTATATCAAAACAAGTACGTACATGTAAAGTATTATATATCTAATACACATAATTGTTCGTGAATCGTCAGGCTTGGTCAAAGGGTAACTAGTTATCCGAATACATATTTCAAACTTTCTAGACTCAACATTAAGGTTTTTGCTTATCGTGTCGGAAATCTATCGAGATTAAGGTTTAAATTTGGTCGGAAATTTCCGGGTCGTTACAGTACCCACCTGTTAAAGAAATTTCGTCCCCGAAATTTGATAGAGGTTGTCATGGATAACAATAGGAATGTTTTCATGACGAATATGAGGTAATCATGAAGTTTTATCATTATTGAAAGATATAGATAAAACGGTTTGATCACGTGAAGCGTACGAGTGAAGCTATCACAAAAGAATGAAATGTGTAATATGGAATCGTTTTAACCGATGACGTGATTATGATTGATTTCCGTTTTTAAGGATTTAAAGAAAATCTTACGTAATAAGATTTGATTTTTCGGCGATCGAGATCTTCTTTGATTTAATGCGGAAATCTGTTTCGATTTCTCTGTCGGATATATTTCACTATAAATCCATTCCCTTTGTTTCTTTATTTCCACAACTCACACCTTCTATTCTTTCCCCCTCGCTCCATACTTTAAAACGTTCGTCAGTATGCTCCATCCCATTCCGATCCTTGATATACTTCTAACTTTCGTATCTTTAATTCTTCTTTTCTATCTATCACCGAAAATTTCTATTTACTTCTACGATACTCTTGTGTTAAATAGTGTTTCTAGTTCTCCCATGTCTTTATATTGTTATATACATTGATATACACGGTTTGAAATTTCTGGGTGGTTGTTGGGTTTTATATCTTCCCTTATTCTTCGATGTCCCTACTTCTGTCCTCTATAACCATTGTCATCTACAGTTAATGCTCTCTCCTATTTGCTGCGATTTATAATCCAATTTCTATTTTTGAAGCTTTATTCCTTCGTTTCCTCTTTCCGTCCTCGAGTCAAGCGAGCAATGGTCCGAAATTTGTAGGTATGAAATTCGAAATAAACATAGCTAATGCTCTAAGAAAGAAATGGTAATAGAACGATTTTGATTTGTCAAATTACCAGTTTATCCTGGAAAAGACCGAATTATCAAGAAATATTTTCTTGATATTTTTAGAATTTAGATAGAATGTAAGAGCCGTGTAACATGGCACATGATGATGGTACTGTGAATCATCACATTCCATTAGAAACTTAACACGACTTACTGTAATATAATGAAGTTGATCAAGTTTCATTATATTATACTAATTCATGCATCAGTTCCCAACACTACTTCAAAACATTCATATTTTGAACTTGAAGATTTCAGAATTTAGAAATTAACACAGTTTCTTTTATGTTGTAACGCAGATATTACGGGGAGATACATGATCTCAGATAAGATTAGTTGTGAAAATATCTTCAATATATGGAGAATATATGTAACGGAAGATATGAAGATATCTAAAATAAGATGACGATGAAGAATATTATCTGGAATGTCTTAGATTAAGAAGTAGAGTTTTCACTAACGATTTCAGCAGGCACTGAATCATTTGAATCCTTTGAAAGCAGGTTCAGTTCTTGAGATTTATCCACCACCTCTTTCATATTTTGCTCATTTCCAACCTCTTCTATTTTTCTGAGCGTTTCCAACACACTGTACTTTATCGTCAAACTTTTGACTGTTAAAGTCGCTTACAGTTTTTACTGTTTCATCAGCATTTCAAGAACTAGTCCGTAGTTAAGGGTGTTTTTCAGAAACTTCACATTCGACGTATGAAATTCTTAGGGATAGACATTTTCGGTACAACTGGGAGAATTTCTACGAGATTTTCAAAATACAGATTGCGGATTTCGCCAAAGTGATAACGAGTTACTGGTACATCTGCTGATGATGTTGTGAAATATAAAAGATTCTCTGATAATGATGGCGAAAGGATGATGTATAAATATCGAGGTTATAATAAGAGTAATCTTTCTGGGGAGTCGAAGTGGAGCTGTGACAAAATTAAATTCTTGAAAAGGAATTGTGTGGTTGTTTTTGGCTAATGAATAATAAGGAATTTGTCGCGGATAGGTTTTAACTATAATTTCGGTTTCGAAAGTTTTTCAGGTGCATAACTGTATGCATAAATCTTTTTCCATAGACGAGATGCGGTTGGTTCAACTTCTCGATCGAGGTGTTTTCAAGAATCATGAAAGATTTGAACACGCATTGTAATTGTCGAGATACAAATGAGGTTTAAGATGAAATCAAGTGGCAAGCTTGAAGAATTATTTAGTTTCATATGTTATAATCAATATTTTAATTTAATTCATTTTAATTGTCCAAAGTTAGCAGTCTAATAGTCCGATGGTTCAATGATTCATATATAATTTAATATATAATATTCGAATTAAATAATACGTATCG
Organism: Rutidosis leptorrhynchoides; assembly: GCF_046630445.1. Classification (NCBI taxonomy): domain Eukaryota; kingdom Viridiplantae; phylum Streptophyta; class Magnoliopsida; order Asterales; family Asteraceae; genus Rutidosis; species Rutidosis leptorrhynchoides. The sequence goes on from NC_092333.1 coordinate 177,891,484, forward strand.
TGACCCGTGTACCGGTCTCGGTGTAGATCACAACTCAAAGTATATATATATTTTGGAATCAACTCCGACCCTGTATAGCCAACTCCCACCTTCACATATAGAGTGTCTACGGTTGTTCCGAAGTATATATATATAGATGGGTCGATATGATAAGTCGAAACCTTGCATACGTGTCCCGTTATTTAAAGTGCGTAAAAATAAATAACAGAAATTAAATAACGATAAATAAAATTGCGAGAATGTAAATTGCGAAAAATTAAATGTTAATAGTTAGCTGGGAACAGTTAGCCGGAACAGTTAGCGTGGAATCCTTAACAGATTTTTAATTAGTTAATTCGTGTGTTTCTAACAATTTTTAATTTGTCCAATGTTTCTTCTTTATGCCACTTGTTGGATTCGTATAGGTAAAAATCCAAATATGAAATTTGAATGGAAATGGTTATTCTGTGATGAACGGATATGTATGTCGGTGATTGTAAGTAGGATAGTAAATGACCGTTGAATCAAATTCAAAGAATGTACAGTGTAACTTGTTAATGTGAATTTTAAATATTCCTTGGGTACCACCCACCCATTAAAATATTTTCATTATTAACAGTTTGTACAAAAGAAATTTTTTTTTTTTTTTTTAAATTACAATCTTTATGAAAATATGTAATTATGGATTTAATGAGTCAAAAACACATTTGATTTATCGTTAATACTAGATTACATAATCTCTAAAACTTTAGAAATTACATAATCACCATGTCGAACGAGGAAAAATGAGGTAGAATGATACGTAAAGCGAAGATAGTCGATGTAGATCGATGTGTAGAACGAAGTTCATACTCGAAGTACAGATGGTGATATTGAGGCGTGTAATGTTGATATTCGAGGTACAGATTGTGATGTTGAGATTTATGACGTGATTGTGGTTGGGGTGATAAGAGTATTGTCGGAGTTGATGATGGTGGTACGGATTATGCTGCTGGTGCTGCTGCTGGTGTCTCCACACCAGATTCTCCAAAGCCATTACTCGATCACGTAGTTCGTTAACTTCTTATATTATGTCGGGATGATTGACGATTGAAACGAGCGGGTGAGTAGGATTTGAAATATAGGATAATATATAATCGTAACGGGATATTTCTAGAAATGAGAGGGTAAATGGTTTCTCGAACAGGTTCGCCGGTAAGTGCTTTCGGGTTTATTGCCAAGAGAAAGTCGATGAATGGAATAGTTCTTCGATGTGAAATAATTTTCGAATATAGGATGATATTCTAATTACATAGAATATCTATATATATATAACACTAAGGATTTTATAGACTACATAAGAACCTATGGCATTTGTCAGGCAGGTCTACAGATGCGCTAAGATATGAATTATCAGATACGCTAAAATATGAATTTCATCTATACACTATCGATGCACTGAATGCAATAGAACGTGTCTAGACTTGAGAATGATACGCAAGCAATTTCCTAAGGATGATAAGCAGATAATTTCCGACTAAAATGATAAGCAAAACTTTTGACATGCAAACACGGTCAAAGTCCAGACCCACCAATGTATCTAAACAACTAACAGTTAGACACACTAATGCAAGACCTGGTTCACTAAGACCAACGCTCTGATACCATCTGTGAAGACCCGTCCTTATCCCCCTGGACGAAATCAACAACATCTGGTTCCATTGCGATGATCGACTTCAAGTAATGTTCTAAACACGAGCAAATGCACAGCGGAAGACTTAATTTGTACCTGAGAATAACATGCTTTAAAATGTCAACATAAAGTTGGTGAGATATATAGGTTTGATGCTAGCAGCGTAATAACTATGGACCACAAGATTTCATATGTAAACATTTTAATAAAATTATTCTAAGTGGTTGAGCACTTGGTAACCATACTTAACATTTAATCACGTCGCATATTCCCTTTATTATGAAATCTTACTACACCGTACCAAGTGTAGTCACAAAACGAAGTACTGTGCAACCGTTGAATACTGGTCGTCCAGTCCGGTTGGGGTTGTCAGGCCTGATAGATCTATCAACAGGATTCGCGTTTACAATACCGCTGTAAATATTAGTTACCAAGCTACAGGGAAGTATGCTAGTGGTACAACTCAACGTAGAATATATTTTTCAGTTACTTGTGTCCATAACGTAAAACATAAAATACATGTATTCTCATCCCGAAATATTTAGAGTTTAAAAGTGGGACTATATACTCACCTAATGTATTTTGTAGTAAAAATACATATAACATCATTGAACAAGTGTAGGGTTGGCCTCGGATTCACGAACCTATATCATTCGTATATTTATTAAAACATATACTTGTAATCAAACAAATTTAGATATTATTATCATTAATTGTTATTTTAGTTATTTGTATGTTTCATTAATAACTAAACTAACTATATTTATTTATTTATTTTTTTAAATGGATAATTAGTATTTGTTATAAACCTATTAATATAATTATATTTTTTTTTATGTAAATAATATATTTTTTTTATATATATAGAAAATCTTTATTTGATATGTTAATAATTAATAATACTAATGGTAAAAAAAAATAATATTAGTGTTCGAAATAATAATAATAAAAATAATAACAATAAAAGTAATGCTAATTCTAGAAATAATAATAATAATAGTGTTAATTAATAATAATAATATGGTTTTAATAATTAAATTATACCTTACCAAAAATAACAAGTGTGCGTCACTGCCGGGTTTTGAACCCACAACCTCTAGAATAAACCAACACACTGCAAACCATTACGCTACCTATTACTTTCTGTTTTAATTCCCAACTTAAATTTATTAAACCAATATTTCTGCATCTTTTTCTTCTTCTTCAATCTTAACGGGTCACAGTGGCTCAAATCTTTTAAGCAGGCCAATCGATTTTAGAAAAATCTCACGACCCAATCTTGTTAACCACAAACCACTCACGATTCATTTTATCCTTACCATCATCTATCATCCTAGTGTATACGTATATTATTGTTGTTATTATATTCATAATCTTCATCATGTGCTACCTCTTCATAATTTCGATGTTGTTGTTTATTGCTTGCTTTGTTTTATGGAGGACTGTAATATAAAACGGCACAATTAAAGTGATACACCATGTGGCGATTGAATCTTCGAATAACCGCAGGACACGGCATAGCAGCAGTCTAACAACGTGGCCTAAGTTGGATCATGGCCCAACAAAATCTTTTAATCTTTTACGGCCCAAACTCAAACCAATATCAACCCTATAACCTATTCTAGTCACTAGAAGGAATTTTAAACCGAAAGGGAAATATTTGCGGATATTATATTTTACCCCCACTACTCAACTTAGGATCCATTCTATAGTTATTTTATACATATACACGTGTATTGTGCTGTCATTAGAATCCAACTACAAGAGGTAGTGGTTTAGCAAAAATTCTTGTCCCTACCATTATAATAACATCCCACTACCAAATCCTAGTGAACTATAATTTGTTTCCCTCAGTTTTATATCTTACGCCACTATGGGGATTTTCCCTTAATACTGCGAAGATAATATCAGTCAGAAGAAGAACCGAGATAGCAGCAAAACACGGCAGTGGTGGTAGTTTTCTCCCGATTGTTCCAGCGACAAACCGAAGAGAAAGAGAGAAAACAAGAGAGAGAGAGATGGTGTGGTGTTGTTGATAAAGGTGTTGGTTGTGGGTTTCAATTTGGATACAACTAAAACAAAGAGGTTTTGGGTTTGTGTTGGTCATCAAAATAGATGATAATAGAGATTGATATGGTTATGGTGTGGGTGTAGATGATCAAAGAAGTAGTAGACCGATGGAAATGATGGTATTCGCTAGATTTGGTGAAAGAAAGAAGGTTAAGTGCGTTTGTGAAGTGGTTCAATAATAAAGAATGGTGATGGTTGTTATGGTTGATCGTATAACTGAAGTAGGAGTAGAAATGATAATATGTGAACAACAAGATTGGTTGTGGATTCGATGGTAATCGAAGGCAGTTTCAAAGTGGTAGGGGGTTGTTTAAACGAATGGTGGTGTCGGGTTTATTGTAGCCGGGTCGACTAGTGGTGATTTGTTGATGGTTCTAGTTGTACATGAAGGAGAAAAGTGTTTTGGTTCTTGACGAAAATGGTTTTCATGAAACAAAAACACAAGAAGGAAAGATAGCTCTCAAAAGTTGTGTGTTTTTTTTTAATACTGTATGAGATATAATATATAGACATTTGAGATTGAGACCTATTACAAATTTAAGACAGGTGGAATCACACAACAAGAGGGAAAGGATAAAAGAAGAAATAGATGGATATTAGAATTTGATTCTATACTGTAATGGATTCCAGTTTGTAATAAAACAAGAGACAGGAAAACAAATCTCATACTGTGATGAAATTGATAAGATAGAGATTATAATTATTCGACTAGATATTTTATAACTTTATAATTTTTATATTAAATTAGTTTTATTACTAATAAACGTATTAATAATAAAAATATTCAATGTATCAGATCATGTTATCTCTTAATCTTGTCAATAAAATTATATCAAAACAAGTACGTACATGTAAAGTATTATATATCTAATACACATAATTGTTCGTGAATCGTCAGGCTTGGTCAAAGGGTAACTAGTTATCCGAATACATATTTCAAACTTTCTAGACTCAACATTAAGGTTTTTGCTTATCGTGTCGGAAATCTATCGAGATTAAGGTTTAAATTTGGTCGGAAATTTCCGGGTCGTTACATATGCCGTGTTCTTGCTTCTGTTTTTTTTTCTCGATCTGGGTTGAGCAGCCAACAGACGATTTCCCTGCCTTTATTAGGTAGACAATTATTATTATTATTATTATTATTATTATTATTATTATTATTATTATTATTATTATTATTATTATTATTATTATTATTATTATTATTATTATTATTATTATTATTATTGTTATTAAATATTAGGGTTAGAAAGAAATTGTATAATATAAACATGATCATGGATATATTAATGATTATTTAATAAGAATACATTAATACTAAGATGTTTATGAATATTATTAAGATTATTAGTATTATCATTATAAATATAAATATTATAAACAAGAATATTAAAATTACAATTAAGATACAAGTTAATAGAATTATTAAAAGTATTATTATTGATAATACCATTACTACTATTAAGATGATTATCATTAATAAGTATTATTATTATTAAGAATTTTTATCATTATTATCACTTTTACATAAATTATCATTATTATTATTAACATTAGAATTATTATTATTATTATTATTATTACTTTTATTAAAAGTATCATTATAACTACAATTATCAAAGTTATCATTTTTGTTAAAACTTAATATTTTTAGTAAAGTAATTATCTTTATTAAAATTAACATTGATATTATTATTACTATTATTACTATCATTATTATTATTATTATTATCCCTATTAGTAAAATATATTTTTACTACTATATTCTATCAATAAAATATTATTAATTAAACTATATATATTTTATTCATAAAAACCTTAATGTAAAGCTCTAATGTTTATAAATAAATTATTTAATTACCTTAATAAGAAAATATTTTTTTTATATTAATAAATGAATTAATGAAACATAAAACAATTATATCACTAATAATAATATACAAATTTGTTCGATTACCATTATATGTATTAATATATATATATATATATATATATATATATATATATATATATATATATAAATGATATAGGTTCGTGAATCCAAGGCCAACCTTGCATTCTTCAATATAGTCATGTGTATTTTTACTACAAAATACACTAGGTGAGTTTCATTTGCTCCCTTTTACTCATTACATTTTTGGGCTGAGAATACATGCAATGTTTTAATAACTGTTTTACAATATTTATATGTGTGAGTTTCATTTGCCCTTTTTACTCTTTACATTTTTGGGCTGAGAATACATGCAAATGCTTTATTAACTGTTTTACAATATTTATATGTGTGAGTTTCATTACTCCCTTTTTAAATGCTTTTGCAATATATATTTTTGGGACTGAGAATACATGCGCTTTTATAAATGTTTGACGAAATAGACACAAGTAATTGAAAACTACATTCTATGATTGAATGATTGAAATCGAATATGCCTCTTTTTATTAAGTCTGGTAATCTAAAAATTAGGGAACAGACACCCTAATTGACGCGAATCCTAAAGATAGATCTATCGGGCCCAACAAGCCCCATCCAAAGTACCGGATGCTTTAGTACTTCGAAATTTAAATCATGTCCGAAGGAGGATCCCGGAATGATGGGGATATTTTTATATGTATATTGTGAATGTCGATTACTAGGTGTTCAATCCATATGAATGATATTTTGTCTCTATGCATGGGACGTATGTTTATGAGAAATGGAAATATGAAATCTTGTGGTCTATTATATTATTGAAAATGATTATTTATGTTAAACTAATGAACTCACCAACTTTTTGGTTGACACTTGAAAGCATGTTTATTCTCAGGTATAAAAGAAACATTCCGCTGTGCATTTACTCATTTTAAAGACAGTACTTGGAGTCGATCATCGCAATGGAACCAGTTGTTGGTGACTTCGTCCAGATGGATTAGGACGGGTCCTTTCAGTTGGTATCAGAGCGGTGGTCTTAGCGAACCAGGTCTGCATTAGTGTGTCTAACTGATAAGTCGTTAGGATGCTTTAGTGAGTCTGGACTTCGACCGTGTCTACATGTCAAAAGTTTTGCTTATCATTTCGTGTCGAAAATTTACCTGCTTATCATTCTTATAGAATCAAATGCTTATTATTCTTAGTCTAGACACATCTTACTGCATTGACTGCATGAATAGTGTATAGACAAAATTCATATCTTAGTGTATCTGTTACTGAAAACTTTGCCTGACAGCTTCCGTGAAATTCCTCCATAACTTATGGGATTTTAGTATTATATATGTATATGTAAATTATGTATTGCAGGATACTAATCTACATCCTATAATTTATTTCTTATCGAAAATCCTTCATCTGATCGCACGAGATGAATCCCTCAACTAGATCGAGTCCCTCGGATTCTGACAGCTATTCCGACATAGATGTTCACCTAAGCTCCGAAAACAGCGTCATCGGCATGAATCAACCAATCAGCCATTATCAATTCATCTGATGGGTTCTTAGTCGACTTAATTAATGGAAACGCGCAGAAGGTAATCCCTTCCACCAACCGAATTCACCTGTTGACAATGAACCTGAAGCGTTTACCGACGAACCTGTTCGAGAAACCATTTTCAGTCTCATTTCCAGGGTAACTCGACAAGATTATATTCTATCCACAATTCTAAACCTTATTCATCCACTCGTTCCGATCGACAATCATCCTGGAGTAATAAGTCAACGAACTTCGCGCTCGAATAATCAATTCGGAGAATATGGTTCAAAATGTACCAGCTTCAGCAACATCACCGACATCAACAGTACCATCAGTAACAACACCAGTACCATCAAAAATCCATGCTTCAATATCATCATTTGTACTTTGAGTATGATCTTCGTTCTACGTATCGTTCTACCTCATTTATCTTCGTTCGACATGGCGAATATGTAATCTCTAAAGTTTTAGAGATTATTTATTCTAGTTCCAACCGAAAAGCAAATGAGTTTAATATCATATTAATTCATTAAATCTATGAATACATCTGAAGAAAATATATATGTATATATGTTCTCATAAAGATTGTAATTAAAAATTCTCTTGTACCAACTGTTAATGGTGAAAATATTTTAACGGGTAGGTAATACCCGAGGAATATTTAAATTTCACATTAATAAGTTACATTGTACATTCTTCGAATCTGATTCAACAATCATTTACTATCCTATTTACAATCACAGATATACGAATCCGTTCACCACAAAACAACCATTTTCATTCAATTTTATATTTGGATTTTTACCTATCAGAATCCAACAAGTGGCATAATGAAGAAATAATGGACACAATAAAAATTGATTAGAAACAGACTAATTGACAATATGAAATTTTGTTAAGAAACCACGCTAACAAAATCCTAGCTAACTGTTCTTAGCTAACTGTTAATTCCATATTACATTTTATTTATCGCAATTTAATTATCGCAATTTATTTTATCGTAATTTTAATTCTCGTAATTTTATTTAAATGTCATTTAATTTCTGTTATTTACTTTACGTACTTTAATATTCGTCATTTATTTATTTATTTTTTTTTGTTATTTATTTTACGCATTTTAAATATCGGGACACGTATAAAATGTTTTGACATATCATATCGACCCATCTATATATATATATATATATATATATATATATATATATATATATATATATATATATATATATATATATATATATATATATATATATATATATATATATATATATATAGTTTGAGTTGTGATCGAGTCTGAGGCGGATACGGGTCACGATACGTATTAATTAATTCGAATATTATATATTAAACTATATATGAATTATTGGACTGTTACTGTGGACTATCAACTGTGGACTACCAACACTGGACAATTAAAATAAATTAAAATATTGATTATAACATATGAAACTAAACAATTCTTCAAGTTTGCCACTTGATTTCATTTTAAACCCCATTCGTATCATCACAATTACAATCTGCGTTCAAACCTTTCATAATTCTTGAAAACACCTCAATCGAGAGGATGAACCAACTGCACTTCATCTACGGAAGGAAAGATTTATGCATATAGTTATGCACCTGAGAAACTCTCGACAACTGAGTAAAAGTTTAACACGTAGCCGCGTCAGATCCTTTGGCATTTATTAGCAAAAATAACTTTGCGATCCCTTTTCAAAGTAGCAAATTTTGTCACAGCTTTAGCAAATCAACTTCGACTTTTCGTTCGAAACAACCTTATTATCACCTTGACTAATATGTATGTTCTTTTATTGTTACCGGGAACCTTTTATATTCCACCATATTACCGTCAGCGTTTAATCATCTAAAAACACAATTTCTTGAAATCATCTCGGATCGATAACTAATGATTCAGATAGGGTAGCAGTAAATGTAGAGGAATCGGCAATCAGTACTTTGAAAACTCACAGCATATCTACATCAACAGTTATATGTATAACATTTATCTTTTAGAATAATGATCTTTCATCTGAAATCCTGAAAAGCATTCAGTCTACAAATCAAATACTCTGAATGTTGAAAAAGTTGAAGGAAGCAGCAGAAACCGTAGACAATCGTAAACGACCTTAACCGTCAAAAGTTGATGATAAAGAATTGTATGTTGGCAAAGCTCCGAAAAAGTTTGAAATTGAAAAACTGATTGAGAAAACTATGAAGAAAGCCATGGACAGATCACAAAGAATAAGTTTGACTTCAAAGAATCTAAGTGATTCAGTACCTGCTGAAGTCATTAACGAATACCTTGCTTCCGAATCTAAACCCTTACGGATAAATCTTCTTCATCATCCATTGATATTAGAAATTCCAAGATATCATCGTAGCTTTTATTATAAATATCCTCCATATTTCTGAAGATATTTTCATAACTATTCTTATCTGAAATTATTAATCTCTTCCTGATATCAGTGTTACATCATATAGAAACTGTTAGTTTCTACATTCTGTAAACTTTCGAGTTTAAATGTGACTGTTATTGAAGTAATGTTGGGAACTGATGCATGAATTAGTATAATATAATGACACTTGATCAATGTGATTATATTACAGTAAGTCATGCTGAGCTTCTAAATGGAACATGATGATTCACAGATTATAACGTCATCATGTGACATGTTACATAACTCTTTCATTCTGATTAACTTCTGAACATATCAAGAAAATATATTCTTGATAGTTCTATTCTCAGTAACTCTGGTAATTTGACAAATCAAATCGTGTTATTACGTTCTTTCTTGTTTAGAATATTATATTCATTCGAAACTCCGTACTTACGAATTCTGGACCATTACAAGAGGTGCCCAATCGTAAAAAGAAGAAACGAAGGGACAAAGCTCCAGAAGAAATAGAAATTGGAGTATAAATCGCAGCAAATAGAAGGGAACGTTAACTGTGGATGACAATGATTATAGAAAACAGAAGCAAGGACTTCGAAGTATAAGAGAAAATATAAAGCCCAATGATAACACCGAAGTTACAAACTGTGGATATCAGTGCGTATAGCAATATAAAGACACGGGAGGATTATAAATACAATAATCCCTAGAGCATAGTAGAAATAAACAGATTCTTCCGGTGGGAGTTGGAAAAAAAAATGATCATTGCGATAGTCAGAATAAGAACAAGGATTAGAACCGGATTAAGCATTATTATAATCTTTTGGATATATGAACTGAGAAAGAAGGTATAGAATTAGTGGAAACTAATGGAACGGAAAAGGTAAATTTGTAATGGAAATATCATACAGAGTAATCGAAACAGATCACCGTATTTAATTATAGAGATCTTAATTTTCTTACTCGCCGAAGAATCAAATCTTTTAGATTTCGAAAATTTTCTTTAAATCCTTTGAATTTCGGAATTCAACCATGACTACATCAAAAGTAAAGACGAATATCTATTACCTTATCTCCATCTTTATTGATAGCTTCACTCGTACGCTTCGAGTAATCGAATCGTTTTATCCAAATTATTCAATAATAATAAAACTCTATTTATCAGCTCATATTCGTCAGGAAAACATATTTATTGTTAGCCATGACGACCTCACTCAAATTTCGGGACGAAATTTCTTTAACGGGTAGGTACTGTGATGACCCGGGAATTTCTGACCAAATTTAAACTTGAATCTTATTTGATTTCGATACGATAAACAAAGTTTGTACTATTGAAATCTAAAACTTTGAACTGTGTTTATATATATACATTTGACCTTTGACTATTTCCGACGATTCATAAACAATTAAGTGTAAATAGATATGTGTGTATGTATATATAAATTCGAAATATAATTTGAAGTATTACATGTTGTTGTTATAAAAAAAATTAATTAATAAAATAAAAATATAATATTATAATAATATATCTCTATATATAAATAAAGTATATTAAAAATAAATATTAAATGATTGAAATACTTGTTTGATGTTCTGATTGATATTAAGCAAGATAAAATTCAAATTTATATGATTTTAAAATAAACGGTGATTCGAAAACAAGTTATATAAACTATAGGCTTATTTAAAGAGTATTTAAGAGCACGAGATAACATCTGCGATAAAACTAAGAATTTAAAAATCTTCGACTACTAACTGTATCATACCTGTTCCTTCTTTAACTCGTGAGTGATTGTTATTGTTAATATTAAATATTATATTTATATCGTTCAGTTATATTTATTCTAATATACATGCACACATTATAAGAGTGATGTAACATGTAACAAACTTTATCTTTTACTTCCTTTCTAACAAACACATCAACTCACCACATATTATAATTGAAATAATGTGCTTAATGAAATCAATTAGAATCATTGGGTTACTTTTTCATCTAGCTAACTTATCCTATCTATATTATAAATGAATACACGTATCCATTACACAAAGACAAAACCAAACCCAATTGTTTCTTGCTTTTCATTGTGTACCCACAAAAACACTTACTTTTAACCACTACACTTACCATTCTACTACCACTTGGCATCAAATTATATTTGACAATCAAACAATCCAAAGCCATCATTAAATTCATACAAGAATCATCTAAGAACTATCAAAACCCATTTTTCCACATAACCGTTCAAAATAAAGTTTAACAACAATTTAAACTATCCTTACTACTCGATGAAGACCCAAGATCACCCTCAAACATAAACCACTATCATCTCCATTTTGATGCTATACCTTGCTTCTGTTTAACGGCTTACACCAAATCATGGCTTCCACCCTCAGTCCCACCAACTGGAGGTCACTATCTTGAACCACCTCCTAATGATCACTTTGTCACCACCTTGTTCATCTCAACCACCACAACAACACCTGCAAAAACTACTGAAATTATATTAATGAGTGTGCTACTCGTTGCTATATTAGTTACTACTTTATTGTATGATTCAAACTGCCCAAATACAACTCACTCAAATGAAAACCACCTGCAATATCCTTTTGCTTCTAATTCTATTTTGTTTTGCTGTTTACAAATCCAAGCATCATCAAAGATCATTACTGCTATACCTACTCGACTGCTACAGCTGTGGTACCATTCTATTTCTGTTTCAATGCTTCATTTTGACTACTGCTGCTTGTTGTTGTTGTATTTGATCAAAACACCATGGACAAATAATTGTTGCTGCTACTACCTTTCCTGTTACATGCTCGACACAAACACACATCCATATCAAAACTCAAATTCAAAATAACACACGAAAAACATACCTCATAGCAACTGCAAATTCAAATTTCTAAAACCTTCTTATTCATCACCAGCACTACCTTAAACCGACCCAAAACACATTCACCATCTCAAGATTTGTTTTGATGTATACCTGCTGATCAAATCATAAACAACACAGGAACACAACTCAAACACCCAACTAAATATCTATCATGATTTACTGCTATGTACACATTAACTGATGTAGTTTTTTTTTTGTTCGTTTTGAAAAGAAAAAGAAATCAGATTCCCACAAATCATTGATATTCACAATCATCATCAAACCATATCAATACCTGTTACTAACTGCTATTAAATTGCTTCTGTGTTGTTACTTTCTCAATCATCACTCAATAAACCGAAACCACCAACATCACAAATCCTGCTGCAAACAATCAATCAATTCGTTCATACAATAAATAATAAATTAAATCTCTTTCAATCAATTTACTAAATTTCAATTGATTCAAAGAAACCGAAATTTTTGTTAGCATTTTAATCTCATGTCTATCTATTAATTTATAACAAATTGAAGGAACGTACCTATGAATTGTCCTCATTTCCTGTGAAGAATCTCGAACGATCAAACGATTTAGGGCTCATGAATGAAATAAGGTTGAAGACTCTAGGGTTTCTAATTGTGCGTAAACGATAATGATGATGATGAGTGTTGATCAATTGAACGATGATGATGAAATCGAAAACCTGTAATACCTTGAAGATGATTGTTTGATCAATTAATCGATGGGGCGATTAAAAGAACCGAAGATCCCTTGGACTGTGAATTATGCCGTGTTCTTGCTTCTGTTTTTTTTTCTCGATCTGGGTTGAGCAGCCAACAGACGATTTCCCTGCCTTTATTAGGTAGACAATTATTATTATTATTATTATTATTATTATTATTATTATTATTATTATTATTATTATTATTATTATTATTATTATTATTATTATTATTATTATTATTATTATTATTATTATTATTATTATTATTATTATTATTATTGTTATTAAATATTAGGGTTAGACAGAAATTGTATAATATAAACATGATCATGGATATATTAATGAATATTTAATAAGAATACATTAATACTAAGATGTTTATGAATATTATTAAGATTATTAGTATTATCACTATAAATATAAATATAATAAACAAGAATATTAAAATTACAATTAAGATACAAGTTAATAGAATTATTAAAAGTATTATTATCGATAATACCATTACTACTATTAAGATGATTATCATTAATAAGTATTATTATTATTAAGAATTTTTATCATTATTATCACTTTTACATAAATTATCATTATTATTATTAACATTAGAATTATTATTATTATTATTATTACTTTTATTAAAAGTATCATTATAACTACAATTATCAAAGTTATCATTTTTGTTAAAACTTAATATTTTTAGTAAAGTAATAAAAAAATATTTTTTTTATATTAATAAATGAATTAATGAAACATAAAACAATTATATCACTAATAATAATATACAAATTTGTTCGATTACCATTATATGTATATATATATATATATATATATATATATATATATATATATATATATATATATATATATATATATATATATATATATATATATATATATATATATATATATATATATATATATATATATATATATATATATATATATATATATATATATATATAAATGATATAGGTTCATGAATCTAAGGCCAACCTTGCATTCTTCAATATAGTCATGTGTATTTTTACTACAAAATACACTAGGTGAGTTTCATTTGCTCCCTTTTACTCATTACATTTTTGGGCTGAGAATACATGCAATGTTGTAATAACTGTTTTACAATATTTATATGTGTGAGGTTCATTTGCCCTTTTTACTCTTTACATTTTTTGGGCTGAGAATACATGCAAATGCTTTATTAACTATTTTACAATATTTATATGTGTGAGTTTCATTACTCCCTTTTTAAATGCTTTTGCAATATATATTTTTGGGACTGAGAATACATGCGCTTTTATAAATGTTTGACGAAATAGACACAAGTAATTGAAAACTACATTCTATGATTAAATGATCGAAATCAAATATGCCCCTTTTTATTAAGTCTGGTAATCTAAGAATTAAGGAACAGACACCCTAATTGACGCGAATCCTAAAGATAGATCTATCGGGCCCAACAAGCCCCATCCAAAGTACCGGATGCTTTAGTACTTCGAAATTTAAATCATGTCTGAAGGAGGATCCCGGAATGATGGGGATATTTTTATATGTATATTGTGAATGTCGATTACCAGGTGTTCAATCCATATGAATGATATTTTGTCTCTATGCATGGGACGTATGTTTATGAGAAATGGAAATATGAAATCTTGTGGTCTATTATATTATTGAAAATGATTATTTATGTTAAACTAATGAACTCACCAACCTTTTGGTTGACACTTGAAAACATGTTTATTCTCAGGTATAAAAGAAACATTCCGCTGCGCATTTGCTCATTTTAAAGACAGTACTTGGAGTCGATCATCGCAATGGAACCAGTTGTTGGTGACTTCGTCCAGATGGATTAGGACGGGTCCTTTCAGGAGGTAGTTTAGGAAATGATTATGTTGTAGGGCACGATGATGATGAATAATAAAAATTATGATTTAGATTAGGATTGTGATTATGAAACTGTGAATTTACGAAAAACAATTTAAGATGACAATAAAATGATCATGATGATCATGATAATTGATGATGGTTTGTGTAATATACGTATGATGGTATTGGGATGAGGTATGTAATCGATGAGGATGGCGAGATAGATTAGATAAAGATAATGACAATAGGGTTTTGTAGAAGACTATAGGAACAAACGAGTTAATTATATTTAAAATGAGATATTCATCGGAAAAAAAACAGAAATGGTTAAGGATGTTATCGGGAGGTCGCGGGTTCAAATCTGGACTTGGGCATTTTTGTAGGGATACTTCTTTAAGGTAGTTTTCTTATTACTTAATATTATTATTATTACTTATTATTATTATTGTTATTGTTATTAGTAATTATTATTATTATTATGTTAATACAAATATTAGAAATATAAATATTAGTATCATTATTATTATTATTAGAAAAAAAAAAATTATGTTATTAGTATTCATTATTATAAAAAAATTAACATTTTTATTAAATGTATCATTTTTATTTAAGTTATCACTTTTATCATTAAGTATCATTTCTAACTTTATTTTCATTATTAGTATTTTTACCATTACTAATATTATATTATAATTTTAACAAACAAACAATATTTATACAAAAAATATATTTAATATATATAACATAACAAAAGTAATATTTTTATTTTAAATATATAAAAAGAATATATGAAACATATAGGTTATTAATATAAAAATGATATAACTAATTTATATATATATATATATATATATAAATTTGTACGATTACAATTATGTGTGTTAATAAATATACAATTAATTTAGGTTCGTGAATCCGAGGCCAACCTTACACTTGTTCAATGATGTTATATGTATTTTTACTACAAAATATAGTATGGTGAGTTTCATTTGCTCCCTTTTTAATTGCTTTTGCAATATATATTTTTGGGCTGAGAATACATGCGCTGTTTTATAAATGTTTTACGAAATAGGCACAAGTACTAAAACAAATTCTACGTGGGTTTAAACCAGAAATATACCCTTAGCTTGGTAACATTAAACTACTTGTCTATGTACGGTAGGCGCGAATTCTAAAGATAGATCTATTGGGCCTGACAAACCCCATCCTGACTATGGGATGCTTTAGTACTTCGAGGTTATTTTAAACACACCTGATCTAGTGTACTTCAGAGGGTAAAACATGAACGTTAAGGCTTGTTACTGAGTGCCTACAACTTATAGAATACTTTTATACACTTGCGAGTGTACATATATTTATAAACGGAAATCTTGTGGTCTATTAATATATTGAAATGATTATCATGATAAACCTATGAACTCACCAACCTTTTGGTTGACACTTTTAAGCATGTTTATTCTCAGGTACGAATTAAGTCTTCCGCTTTGCATTTGCTCAATTTAAGGACATTACTTGGAGTCGATCATCGTAATGGGACCAAATGTTGATGACTTCGTCCAGGGGATAAGGACGGGTCCTCACAGTTGGTATCCGAGCGTTGGTCTTAGAGAACCAGAATTTTGCATTAGTGTGTCTTATCGAGTTTGTTAGGATGCATTAGTAAGTCTGGACTTCGACCTTGTTTACTTGAAAAAATGATTGCTTAACAAATTTTGTTGGAAACTATATATTTTTAACATGTGAATATTATGTGATATATTAATCTCTTAACGTGTTTGATATTATGTGATAGATGTCTACCTCTAGAACAAGTCTTATTGACTCACCTAATAATAATGAAGAGTCAAATGTAAATTGGAATGATTCGCGGACTAATTCACAAGTTCCTGAAGAGGAACCGGAAGAAGAGTCGGAATCGGAAGAAGAATCGGAACCGGAAGAAGAATCGGAACCGGAAGAAGAAATAAAACCAGTGGGGGAAATAATAAAACTGTTAAGTAGAAGAAAATCCTCAACCAAACGACCAAAGTTAATTATGGTCAATGGTGTTTCCGCCAAGGAAGCAAAGTATTGGGAGGATTACCAATTCTCCGATGAATCGGATCCCGACAAGGATTCCAATGATGTTATAGAAATTACCCCAACACAATTTAATAAGGCAAAAGAGAACAATAAGGGAAAGGGCATAAAAATAGAGAAATTCGATTCCAAACCCGATGAACTTTATATGTATCGTCAACACCCGTATTTCTTAAGTTGTGACATTAACCCGGGAACCTCTAAACCACCAGGTTTTTCTAAACCAATGTGGAAAACGACGGCTCGTATTAGGGGAACATCATATATCCCTAGAAACTTGGCAAAACGAACCAAAACCGAAGAAGAAGAAACGAGCGAGTCGGAATAAGATAGTTGTATTCGTGTGGTGTAATATATGTAATATAGTGTGCTTATGCTTTATGATATATGTAAAAATTGCTTGTATTAATAAGTATTTTTTTTATGAATCTAACTCTTGTCTATTTTACAGTTTAAAAACAAAAAATGGATAGACAACCCAATATTTTAAGAGACCTACCCGGAGACATGATTGATGAAATCTTGTCTAGAGTCGGTCAGAATTCCTCGGCACAACTATTTAAGGTGAGATCGGTTTGTAAGACATTCGAAGAACGTTCTAAGAATGCCTTGGTTTATAAAAGGCTTTCGTTCGAAAGATGGGGGATATCACATTGGGAAATCCATAAGTTACGATGTGTTTATTTTGACGCATATATTGCGAGGAACCCAAATGCAATTTTACGCAACGGGTTAAGAAATTATTTTGACTCAATATATCCGAATATAGGACTTCGTGATTTAGAAAAAGCAGCTAACATGCAACATAAAGAAGCATGTTATGCTTACGGGTTAGTAATGTTCGCTTCTCACCAAAGTGAGAACAAGAACATCGGGCTACAACTATTAAACAAAACGTTCCCACAAGTGAAGGAGTCGGTAATTGGGGTAAGAAATGAGGTTTTTAGATTGTTACGGGATTGTTGGACATTACGTAACCCTCGTCCCTTTGACGACGTTACAACATGCTGTCTTATCAAAGGCTATAACGGTTATGTTCCACAAGACCAAGGATGGGAAGTAGTCCTAGTAAAACCAGAATGCATGACTTGTTTCTGGACGTATGAATTACGTGTCTTTATTGCCTTTACTGAACGACTTGTGTACTAGCTAGAATTATCTTCACAACTATCTTGTATCAAAGTTATTGTGTGCTATATTTCATGCTATATGTAAAATAAGCGGTATTGTAAGTTTGTAAAATATTGTGTAAAAGTTTGAACGCAAAATATTATTATAATCAGTTTTTCATATAGAATTGTAGTAGTTGAATTGTATATTAGCTACTAAGTATGAACTTAACGGGTAGGTACTACCCGAATTTAAACTTATAAAATGCTAATATGAAGAAAAAGCTTTTATAAATGAGTTCATATTATGCTACGAGATACTATTGACTACTCTTAATATTCTGTATGATTAACTTGTTTCATTTGACTATTTGAAGGAAATGGCACCGACTACTCGACAAACCATGAATATGAGCGAAGAGGAATTTCGTACCTTTCTTGCTGCAAACATAGCCGCAGTACAGGCTGCGCTACATACCAACAATAACTCCGAATCTAGCAATGCAGCTAACGGCGCAAGAAATCGTATAGGATGCACCTACAAAGAATTCACTGCCTGCAAACCTTTGGAATTTGATGGAACCGAAGGACCGATCGGATTGAAACGGTGGACCGAGAAGGTCGAATCGGTGTTTGCCATAAGTAAGTGTACTGAAGAGGACAAAGTGAAGTACGCTATGCATACCTTCACTGGTACTGCGTTAACATGGTGGAATACCTATCTAGAGCAAGTGGGGCAAGATGATGCTTACGCACTACCGTGGTCAGCATTCAAGCACTTGATGAATGGGAAGTACCGTCCCAGAACCGAGGTCAATAAGCTCAAGACAGAACTTAGAGGGTTACGAACCCAAGGATTTGATATTACCACATACGAAAGACAATTCACAGAATTGTGCCTATTGTGTCCGAGAGCGTTCGAAGATGAGGAAGAGAAGATCGACGCGTTTGTGAAAGGATTACCGGAAAGAATCCAAGAAGATATAAGTTCACACGAGCCCGCCTCCATACAACAGGCATGTAGAATGGCTCACAAACTAGTGAACCAGATTGAGGAAAGAATTAAAGAACAGGAGGCTGAAGAGGCCAATGTGAAGCAAGTCAAAAGAAAGTGGGAGGAAAACGGTGATAAGAATTACCAATACAACAACAACAGCAATTACAACAATAATCGCAACAACTATCCCAACAATCGTAAAATCAATCGCAACTACAACAAACAACCCAACAACAACAACAACAACAACAACAACAACTACAACAATCATCCCAACAACAATAACAACCGCAACAACAACAACAATCAGAAGCAGCTATGCCAAAGGTGTGAAAAGTATCACTCGGGGTTCTGCACCAAATTTTGCAACAAGTGTAAAAGAAATGGTCATAGCACGGCGAAGTGTGAGGTCTACGAACCAGGGGTTAACAGAACGAAAGGAACAAATGGTGTCGGAACGAGTAATGGCAGAGCAAGTAGTGTCGGAGGAAGTTATGCCAATGTAGTTTGTTATAAATGTGGAAAACCGGGCCACATTATTAGAAATTTCCCAAACCAGGAGAACACGAATGGACAAGGCCACGGAAGAGTTTTCAATATTAATGCGGCAGAGGCACAGGAAGACCCGGAGCTTATTACGGGTACGTTTCTTATTGACAATAAATCTGCTTATGTTTTATTTGATTCGGGTGTAGTGACCCGAACTTTTCCATGTTTATATATATTAATTGATATTGATATTTACATGATTAAATGTTTCCAACATGTTAAGCAATCAAACTTATTAAGACTTGATTAATTGAAATATGTTTCACATAGACAATTGACCACCCAAGTTGACCGGTGATTCACGAACGTTAAAACTTGTAAAAACTATATGATGACATATATATGGATATATATATATATAGTTAACATGATACTATGATAAGTAAACATATCATTAAGTATATTAACAATGAACTACATATGTAAAAACAAGACTACTAACTTAATGATTTTTAAACGAGACATATATGTAACGATTATCGTTGTAAAGACATTTAATGTATATATATATCATATTAAGAGATATTCATACATGATAATATCATGATAATATAATAATTTAAAATCTCATTTGATATTATAAACATTGGGTTAACAACATTTAACAAGATCGTTAACCTAAAGGTTTCAAAACAACACTTACATGTAACGACTAACGATGACTTAACGACTCAGTTAAAATGTATATACATGTAGTGTTTTAATATGTATTTATACACTTTTGAAAGACTTCAATACACTTATCAAAATACTTCTACTTAACAAAAATGCTTACAATTACATCCTCATTCAGTTTCATCAACAATTCTACTCGTATGCACCCGTATTCGTACTCGTACAATACACAGCTTTTAGATGTATGTACTATTGGTATATACACTCCAATGATCAGCTCTTAGCAGCCCATGTGAGTCACCTAACACATGTGGGAAGCATCATTTGGCAACTAGCATGAAATATCTCATAAAATTACAAAAATATGAGTAATCATTCATGACTTATTTACATGAAAACAAAATTACATATCCTTTATATCTAATCCATACACCAATGACCAAAAACACCTACAAACACTTTCATTCTTCAATTTTCTTCATATAATTGATCTCTCTCAAGTTCTATCTTCAAGTTCTAAGTGTTCTTCATAAATTCTACAAGTTCTAGTTACATAAAATCAAGAATACTTTCAAGTTTGCTAGCTCACTTCCAATCTTGTAAGGTGATCATCCAACCTCAAGAAATCTTTGTTTCTTACAGTAGGTTATCATTATAATACAAGGTAATAATCATATTCAAACTTTGGTTCAATTTCTATAACTATAACAATCTTATTTCAAGTGATGATCTTACTTGAACTTGTTTTCGTGTCTTGATTCTGCTTCAAGAACTTCGAGCCATCCAAGGATCCGTTGAAGCTAGATCCATTTTTCTCTTTTCCAGTAGGTTTATCCAAGGAACTTAAGGTAGTAATGATGTTCAGAACATCATTCGATTCATACATATAAAGCTATCTTATTCGAAGGTTTAAACTTGTAATCACTAGAACATAGTTTATTTAATTCTAAACTTGTTCGCAAATAAAAGTTAATCCTTCTAGCTTGACTTTTAAAATCAACTAAACACATATTCTATATCTATATGATATGCTAACTTAATGATTTAAAACCTGGAAACACGAAAAACACTGTAAAACCGGATTTACACCGTCGTAGTAACACCGCGGGCTGTTTTGGGTTAGTTAATTAAAAACTATGATAAACTTGTATTTAAAAGTTATAATTCTGAGAAAATGATTTTTATTATGAACATGAAACTATATCCAAAAACTATGGTTAAACTCAAAGTGGAAGTATGTTTTCTAAAATGGTCATCTAGACGTCGTTCTTTCGACTGAAATGACTACCTTTACAAAAACAACTTGTAACTTATTTTTCTGACTATAAACCTATACTTTTTCTATTTAGATTCATAAAATAGAGTTCAATATGAAACCATAGCAATTTTATTCACTCAAAACGGATTTAAAATGAAGAAGTTATGGGTAAAACAAGATTGGATAATTTTTCTCATTTTAGCTACGTGAAAATTGGTAACAAATCTATTCCAACCATAACTTAATCAACTTGTATTGTATATTATGTAATCTTGAGATACCATAGACACGTATACAATGTTTCGACCTATCATGTCGACACATCTATATATATTTCGGAACAACCATAGACACTCTATATGTGAATGTTGGAGTTAGCTATACAGGGTTGAGGT
This sequence comes from Rutidosis leptorrhynchoides, assembly GCF_046630445.1. NCBI lineage: Eukaryota > Viridiplantae > Streptophyta > Magnoliopsida > Asterales > Asteraceae > Rutidosis > Rutidosis leptorrhynchoides. The sequence continues at coordinate 177,913,510 of NC_092333.1, forward strand.
TGATTCCAAAATATATATAGTTTGAGTTGTGATCAATACTGAGATACGTATACACTGGGTCGTGGATTGATTCAAGATAATATTTATCGATTTATTTCTGTACATCTAACTGTGGACAACTAGTTGTAGGTTACTAACGAGGACAGCTGACTTAATAAACTTAAAACATCAAAATATATTAAAAGTGTTGTAAATATATTTTGAACATACTTTGATATATATGTATATATTGTTATAGGTTCGTGAATCAACCAGTGGCCAAGTCTTACTTCCCGACGAAGTAAAAATCTGTGAAAGTGAGTTATAGTCCCACTTTTAAAATCTAATATTTTTGGGATGAGAATAAATGCAGGTTTTATAAATGATTTACAAAATAGACACAAGTACGTGAAACTACATTCTATGGTTGAATTATCGAAATCGAATATGCCCCTTTTTATTAAGTCTGGTAATCTAAGAATTAGGGAACAGACACCCTAATTGACGCGAATCCTAAAGATAGATCTATTGGGCCTAACAAACCCCATCCAAAGTACCGGATGCTTTAGTACTTCGAAATTTATATCATATCCGAAGGGTGTCCCGGAATGATGGGGATATTCTTATATATGTATCTTGTTAATGTCGGTTACCAGGTGTTCACCATATGAATGATTTTTATCTCTATGTATGGGATGTGTATTGAAATATGAAATCTTGTGGTCTATTATTATGATTTGATATATATAGGTTAAACCTATAACTCACCAACATTTTTGTTGACGTTTTAAGCATGTTTATTCTCAGGTGATTATTAAGAGCTTCCGCTGTCGCATACTTAAATAAGGACGAGATTTGGAGTCCATGCTTGTATGATATTGTGTAAAAACTGCATTCAAGAAATTTATTTTGTTGTAACATATTTGTATTGTAAACCATTATGTAATGGCCGTGTGTAAACAGGATATTTTTCTACGTAAAGCTTTTTAAACCTTTATTGATGAAATAAAGGTTATGGTTTGTTTTAAAATGAATGCAGTCTTTGAAAAACGTCTCATATAGAGGTCAAAACCTCGCAACGAAATCAATTAATATGGAACGTTTTTAATCAATAAGAATGCGACATTTCAGTTGGTATCCGAGCGTTGGTCTTAGAGAACCAGAATTTTGCATTAGTGTGTCTTATCGAGTTTGTTAGGATGCATTAGTGAGTCTGGACTTCGACCGTGTTTACTTGAAAAATGATTGCTTAACAAATTTTGTTGGAAACTATATATTTTTAACATGTGAATATTATGTGATATATTAATCTCTTAACGCGTTTGATATTATGTGATAGATGTCTACCTCTAGAACAAGTCTCATTGACTCACCTAATAATAATGAAGAGTCAAATGTAAATTGGAATGATTTGTGGACTGATTCACAAGTTCCCGAAGAGGAACCGGAAGAAGAGTCGGAACCGGAAGAAGAATCGGAACCGGAAGAAGAATCGGAACTGGAGGAAGAAATAGAACCGGTGGGGGAAATAATAAAACGGTTAAGTAAAAGAAAATCCTCAACCAACCGACCAAGGTTAATTATGGTCAATGGTGTTTCCGCCAAGGAAGCAAAATATTGGGAGGATTACCAATTCTCCGATGAATCGGATTCCGACGAGAATTCTGATGATGTTATAGATATTACCCCAACTGAATTTAAAAAGGCAAAAGAAAATAATAACGGAAAGGGCATAAAAATAGAGAAATCTAATTCTAACCCCGATGAACTTTATATGTATCGTCAACCCCCGAAGCCCTTAAGTTGTAACAATGACCCGGGAACCTCTAAACCACCAGGTTTTTCTAAACCGTTATGGAAAACGACAGCTCGTATTAGGGGAACATCATATATCCCTAGAAACTTGGCAAAATGAACCAAAACCGAAGAAGAAGAAACGAGCGAGTCGGAATAAGATAGTTGTATTCGTGTGGTGTAATATATGTAATATAGTGTGCTTATGCTTTATGATATATGTAAAAATTACTTGTATTAATAAGTATTTTTTTTTATTATGAATCTAACTCTTGTCTATTTTACAGTATAAAAACACAAAATGGATAGACAACCCAATATTTTAAGAGACCTACCCGGAGACATGATTGATGAAATCTTGTCTAGAGTCGGTCAGAATTCCTCAGCACAACTATTTAAGGCGAGATCAGTCTGTAAGACATTCGAAGAACGTTCCTAGAATTCCTTGGTTTATAAAAGGCTTTCGTTCGAAAGATGGGGGATATCACATTGGGAAATCCATAAGTTACGATGTGTTTACTTTGACGCATATATTGCGGGGAACCCAAATGTTATTTTACGCAACGGGTTAAGAAATTATTTTGACTCAATATATCCGAATATAGGACTTCGTGATTTAGAAAAAGCGGCTAACATGCAACATAAAGAAGCATGTTATGCTTACGGCTTAGTAATGTTCGCTTCTCACCAAAGTGAGAACAAGAACATCGGGCTACAACTATTAAACAAAACGTTCCCACAAGTGACGGAGTCGGTAATTGGGGTAAGAAATGAGGTTTTTAGATTGTTAAGGGACTGTTAGATATTACGTAACCCTCGTCCCTTTGACGACGTTACAACACGCTGTCTTATCAACGGCCATAACGGTTATGTTCCACAAGACCAAGGATGGGAAGTAGTCCTAGTAAAACCAGAATGCATGACTTGTTTCTGGACGTATGAATTACGTGTCTTTATTGCCTTTGCTGAACGACTTGTGTACTAGCTAGAATTATCTTCACAACTATCTTGTATCAAAGTTATTGTGTGCTATATTTCATGCTTTATGTAAAATAAGCGGTATTGTAAGTTTGTAAAATATTGTATAAAAGTTTGAACGCGAAATATTATTATAATCAGTTTTTCATATAGAATTGTAGTAGTTGAATTGTATATTAGCTACTAAGTATGAACTTAACGGGTAGGTACTACCCGAATTTAAACTTATAAAACGCTAATATGAAGAAAAAGCTTTTATAAATGAGTTCATATTATGCTACGAAATACTATTAACTACTCTTAATATTCTGTATGATTAACTTGTTCCATTTGACTATTTTGAAGGAAATGGCACCGACTACTCGACACACCGTGAATATGAATGAAGAGGAATTCCGTACTTTTCTAGCTTCAAACATAGCCGCAGTACAGGCTGCGCTACATACCAACAATAACCTTGGATCTAGCAGTACAGGAAATCGTGTAGGATGCACCTACAAAGAATTCACTGCCTGCAAACCTTTGGAATTTGGTGGACCGAGAAGGTCGAATCGGTGTTTGCCATAAGTAAGTGTACTAAAGAGGACAAAGTGAAGTACGCTACGCATACCTTCACAGGTTCTGCGTTAACATGGTGGAATACCTATCTAGAGCAAGTGGGACAAGATGATGCTTACGCACTACCATGGTCAGCATTCAAGCACTTGATGAACGAGAAGTACCATCCCAGAACCGAGGTCAATAAGCTCAAGACAGAACTTAGAGGGTTACGAACCCAAGGATTTGATATTACCACGTATGAAAGACGATTCACAGAATTGTGCCTATTGTGTCTGGGAGCATTCGAAGATGAGGAAGAGAAGATCGACGCGTTTGTGAAAGGATTACCGGAAAGAATCCAAGAAGATATAGGTTCACACGAGCCCGCCTCCATACAACAGGCATGTAGAATGGCTCACAAACTAGTGAACCAGATTGAAGAAAGAATTAAAGAACTGACTGCTGAAGAGGCCAGTGTGAAGCAAGTCAAAAGAAAGTGGGAGGAAAATGGTGATAAGAATCACCAATACAACAACAACAGCAATTACAACAATAATCGCAACAATTATCCCAACAATCGCAACATCAATCACAACTACAACAAACGGCCCAACAACAACAACAACAACAACAACAACAACAACAACAACAACAACAACAGCAACTACAACAATCATCCCAACAACAATAATAACCGCAACAACAACAACAATCAGAAGCAGCTATGCCAAAGGTGTGAAAAGTATCACTCGGGGTTCTGCACCAAATTTTGCAACAAGTGTAAAAGAAATGGTCATAGCGCAGCGAAGTGTGAGGTCTACGGACCAGGGGTTAATAGAACGAAAGGAACAAATGGTGTCGAAACGAGTAATGGCGGAGCAAGTAGTGTCGGAGCAAGTTATGCCAATGTAGTTTGTTATAAATGTGGAAAACCGGGCCACATTATTAGAAATTGCCCGAACCAAGAGAACACGAATGGACAAGGCTGCGGAATAGTTTTCAATATTAATGCGGCAGAGGCACAGGAAGACCCGGAGCTTGTTACGGGTACGTTTCTTATTGACAATAAATCTGCTTACATTTTATTTGATTCGGGTGCGTATAGAAGCTATATGAATAGAGATTTTTGTGCTAAATTAAGTTGTCCATTGACGCCTTTGGATAGCAAATTTTTACTCGAATTAGCAAATGGTAAATTAATTTCAGCAGATAATATATGTTGGAATCGAGAAATTAAACTGGTTAGCGAAACATTTAAGATTAATTTGATACCAGTAGAGTTAGGGAGTTTTGATGTGATAATCGGTATGGACTGGTTGAAAGAAGCGAAAGCAGAGATCGTTTGTTACAAAAATGCAATTCGCATTATATGAGAAAAAGGAAAACCCTTAATGGTGTACGGAGAAAAGGGCAACACGAAGCTACATCTTATTAGTAATTTGAAGGCACAAAAACTAATAAGAAAAGGTTGCTATGCTGTTCTAGCACACGTCGAGAAAGTACAAACTGAAGAAAAGAGCATCAATGATGTTCCCATTGCAAAAGAATTTCCCGATGTATTTCCGAAATAATTACCGGGATTACCCCCACATCGATCCGTTGAATTTCAAATAGATCTTGTACCAGGAGCTGCACCAATAGCTCGTGCTCCTTACAGACTCGCACCCAGCGAGATGAAAGAACTGCAAAGCCAATTACAAGAAATTTTAGAGCGTGGTTTCATTCGACCAAGCACATCACCGTGGGGAGCTCCTGTTTTGTTTGTCAAGAAGAAAGATGGTACATTCAGGTTGTGTATCGACTACCGAGAGTTGAACAAACTTACCATCAAGAACCGCTACCCATTACCGAGAATCGACGACTTATTTGATCAACTACAAGGCTCGTCTGTTTATTCAAAGATTGACTTACGTTCCGGGTATCATCAAATGCGGGTGAAAGAAGATGATATTCCAAAGACTGCTTTCAGAACACGTTACGGTCATTACGAGTTTATGGTCATGCCGTTTGGTTTAACTAATGCACCAGCTGTGTTCATGGACCTTATGAACCGAGTGTGTGGACCATACCTTGACAAGTTTGTCATTGTTTTCATTGATGACATACTTATTTACTCAAGGAATGACCAAGAACACGGTGAACATTTGAGAAAGGTGTTAGAAGTATTGAGGAAGGAAGAATTGTACGCTAAGTTTTCAAAGTGTGCATTTTGGTTGGAAGAAGTTCAATTCCTCGGTCACATAGTGAACAAAGAAGGTATTAAGGTGGATCCGGCAAAGATAGAAACTGTTGAAAAGTGGGAAACCCCGAAAACTCCGAAACACATACGCCAGTTTTTAGGACTAGCTGGTTACTACAGAAGGTTCATCCAAGACTTTTCCAGAATAGCAAAACCCTTGACTGCATTAACGCATAAAGGGAAGAAATTTGAATGGAATGATGAACAAGAGAAAGCGTTTCAGTTATTGAAGAAAAAGCTAACTACGGCACCTATATTGTCATTGCCTGAAGGGAATGATGATTTTGTGATTTATTGTGACGCATCAAAGCAAGGTCTCGGTTGTGTATTAATGCAACGAATGAAGGTGATTGCTTATGCGTCTAGACAATTGAAGATTCACGAACAAAATTATACGACACATGATTTGGAATTAGGCGCGGTTGTTTTTGCATTAAAGACTTGGAGGCACTACTTATATGGGGTCAAAAGTATTATATATACCGACCACAAAAGTCTTCAACACATATTTAATCAGAAACAACTGAATATGAGGCAGCGTAGGTGGATTGAATTGTTGAATGATTACGACTTTGAGATTCGTTACCACCCAGGGAAGGCAAATGTGGTAGCCGATGCCTTGAGCAGGAAGGACAGAGAACCCATTCGAGTAAAATCTATGAATATAATGATTCATTATAACCTTGCTACTCAAATAAAGGAGGCACAACAAGGAGTTTTAAAAGAGGGAAATTTAAAGGATGAAATACCCAAAGGATCGGAGAAGCATCTTAATATTCAGGAAGACGGAACCCGGTATAGGGCTGAAAGGATTTGTGTACCAAAATTTGAAGATATGAGAGAAATGGTACTTAGAGAAGGTCATAAAACCAGATACTCAATACATCCTGGAACGGGGAAGATGTACAAGGATCTCAAGAAACATTTTTGGTGGCCGGGTATGAAAGCTGATGTTGCTAAATATGTAGGAGAATGTTTGACGTGTTCTAAGGTCAAAGCTGAGCATCAGAAACCATCAGGTCTACTTCAACAACCCGAAATCCCGGAATTGAAATGGGAAAACATTACCATGGATTTCATCACTAAATTGCCAAGGACTGCAAGTGGTTTTGATACTATTTGGGTAATAGTTGATCGTCTCACCAAATCAGCACACTTCCTGCCAATAAGAGAAGATGACAAGATGGAGAAGTTAGCACGACTGTATTTGAAGGAAGTCGTCTCTAGACATGGAATACCAATCTCTATTATCTCTGATAGGGATGGCAGATTTATTTCAAGATTCTGGCAGACATTACAGCAAGCATTAGGAACTCATCTAGACATGAGTACTGCCTATCATCCACAAACTGATGGGCAGAGCGAAAGGACGATACAAATGCTTGAGTACATGCTACGAGCATGTGTTATTGATTTCGGAAACAGTTGGGATCGACATCTACCGTTAGCAGAATTTTCCTACAACAACAGCTACCATTCAAGCATTGAGATGGCGCCGTTTGAAGCACTTTATGGTAGAAAGTGCAGGTCTTCGATTTGTTGGAGTGAAGTGGGGGATAGACAGATTACGGGTCAGGTGATTATACAAGAAACTACCGAGAAGATCATCCAAATTCAACAACGGTTGAAAACCGCCCAAAGTCGACAAAAGAGCTACGCTGACATTAAAAGAAAAGATATAGAATTTGAAATTGGAGAGATGGTCATGCTTAAATTTGCACCTTGGAAAGGCGTTGTTCGATTTGGTAAAGGAGGGAAATTAAATCCAAGGTATATTGGACCATTCAAGATTATTGATCGTGTCGGACCAGTAGCTTACCGACTTGAGTTACCTCAACAACTCGCGGCTGTACATAACACTTTCCACGTCTCGAATTTGAAGAAATGTTTTGCTAAAGAAGATCTCACTATTCCGTTAGATGAAATCCAAATCAACGAAAAACTTCAATTCATCGAAGAACCCGTCGAAATAATGGATTGTGAGGTTAAAAGACTTAAGCAAAACAAGATACCAATTGTTAAGGTTCTATGTAATGCTCGTAGAGGACCCGAGTTCACCTGGGAGCATGAAGATCAGATGAAGAAGAAATACCCGCATCTATTTCCAGAAGATTCGTCAACACCTTCAACAGCTTAAAATTTCGGGACGAAATTTATTTAACGGGTAGGTACTGTAGTGACCCGAACTTTTCCATGTTTATATATATTAATTGAGATTGATATTTACATGATTATATGTTTCCAACATGTTAAGCAATCAAACTTGTTAAGACTTGATTAATTGAAATATGTTTCACATAGACAATTGACCACCCAAGTTGACCGGTGATTCACGAACGTTAAAACTTGTAAATAGTATATGATGACATATATATGGATATATATATAGTTAACATGATACTATGATAAGTAAACATATCATTAAGTATATTAACAATGAACTACATATGTAAAAACAAGACTACTAACTTAATGATTTTTAAACGAGACATATATGTAACGATTATCGTTGTAAAGACATTTAATGTATATATATATCATATTAAGAGATATTCATACATGATAATATCATGATAATATAATAATTTAAAATCTCATTTGATATTATAAACATTGGGTTAACAACATTTAACAAGATCGTTAACCTAAAGGTTTCAAAACAACACTTACATGTAACGACTAGCGATGACTTAACGACTCAGTTAAAATGTATATACATGTAGTGTTTTAATATGTATTTATACACTTTTGAAAGACTTAAATACACTTATCAAAATACTTCTACTTAACAAAAATGCTTACAATTACATCCTCATTCAGTTTCATCAACAATTCTACTCGTATGCACCCGTATTCGTACTCGTACAATACACAGCTTTTAGATGTATGTACTATTGGTATATACACTCCAATGATCAGCTCTTAGCAGCCCATGTGAGTCACCTAACACATGTGGGAACCATAATTTGGAAACTAGCATGAAATATCTCATAAAATTACAAAAATATGAGTAATCATTCATGACTTATTTACATGAAAACAAAATTACATATCCTTTATATCTAATCCATACACCAATGACCAAAAACACCTACAAACACTTTCATTCTTCAATTTTCTTCATCTAATTGATCTCTATCAAGTTCTATCTTTAAGTTCTAAGTGTTCTTTGTGATGACCCTTCCTAATCCATCCGGACGAAGTCCATATCGATTATAAACGATTCACAACAGTTGATTACATCGCGAGGTACTTGACCTCTATATGATACATTTTACAAACATTGCATTCGTTTTTGAAAAGACAAACTTTCATTACATCGAAAGTTGACAGGCATGCATACCATTTCATAATATATCCAACTATAATTGACTTGATAATAATCTTGATGAACTCGACGACTCGAATGCAACGTCTTTTGAAATATGCCATGAATGACTCCAAGTAATATCTATAAAATGAGCAAGTACACAGCGGAAGATTTCTTTCGTACCTGAGAATAAACATGCTTTAAAGTGTCAACCAAAAGGTTGGTGAGTTCATTAGTTTAACTTAAACAATCGTTTCCATCATTTTAATAGACCACAAGATTTCAGATTTCCATTTCTCATAAACATACGTCCCATGCATAGAGACAAAAATATCATTCATATGGATTGAACACCTGGTAACCGACATTAACAATATGCATATATAAGAATATCCCCATCATTCCGGGATCCTCCTTCGGACATGATATAAATTTCGAAGTACTAAAACATCCGGTACTTTGGATGGGGCTTGTTGGGCCCGATAGATCTATCTTTAGAGTTCGCGTCAATTAGGGTGTCTGTTCCCTAATTCTTAGATTACCAGACTTAATAAAAAGGGGCATATTCGGTTTAATAATCCAGCCATAGAATGTAGTTTTAAGTACTTGTGTCTATTTCGTAAAACAGTTATAAAAGCAGCGCATGTATTCTCAGTCCCAAAATATATATTGCGATAGCATTTAAAAAGGGATTAATGAAACTCACGATACTGTATTTTGTAGTAAAAATACATATGACGTCATTGAACAATGCAGGGTTGGCCTCGGATTCACGAACCTATATCATTTGTATAATTATTAAAATATATAATGGAATCACATAATTTCATTTATTAGTATTTGTTATTTATATATTTTAGTTATATAGAATTTATTCTAAAATCCATTAAAACATTAACTTATATTATATCTTACTTTATATGTTATATATATTTATTTTGTATATATATTTAAAATGATTAATATTTATATATTTATTTGTATCAATATATCTATATATTTTGTATGATCAGTATTATGTTTAAAATCATTAGTTGGTTATATGTAAGTATTTATGTAAATATTATTAATATGTTAGATATATTGTATATGAAATATTAATGTACTTTTAGTATATTTAACAAGTTTATTTTTATGTATAAGATATTTACCTTTTAAAAATAATAGTTTCGATATTAATGATTTACTAATAATAATAATATCTTTTTAAAATACCAATAATAATAACGATATTGTTAAAAATGATACTTTTGCTTAATAATAATAATAATAATAATAATAATAATAATAATAATAATAATAATAATAATAATAAATATGTAATAATAATAAATGTAATAATAATTATGATCTATACCTAATAAAAGGCATGTGCATTTGTTTTGTTCCCCAAAACAGATCGAGAATGGCAGAACCAGAGCAAACGCAGAAAGAAAAGAAAAAAATTGATATCACCATAACACAATCACTCGTAAATCATCATCAGTTCATCTTCATACTCATCTATTTCTCTGTATTAATAAATCATACGGAGTAATCTTTATCTTTTTAATCACAAATCCGCACCCCTTTTCTAGTCGATTCAAGACTTGAAATAACAATCAAAATCAGAATCATCCGCTGTTGTCGACTTCATAAATTATCCACCGTCATCAGGGCTTGCTGTGGTAGAGATGCAATCGAAAATTTGAATTTCTTACTTCACAGTTCCATTTTTGGACCTATAACACTTGGATGAATTAGGGTTCTCAATTGTATCCAGGTAATTATAAATAATTTTGATTGTTTCAAGGGTATATATGAAGCACGATTTAGTAAGGAAGAATTAGGTTTGTTAATGGGTTTATAAACTGAAATTTGTTTAAATTTAATTTATGTGAATTTTAGTTTTTTTTTTTTTCAGATTTGATTTGGTTTGATTACAAAGAGTTGCTGGAATTTTTAAATCTGGGTTTTGGTGTCAAAAGAAATCGAGCTGTTGTTTCATTAGCTGTCTGGTACACTGACAGGTAACAACATGGTCTTGTGGGGTTTGAAAACAGGAAGACAACGAACGAGGGTTGCAGTCACAGGTCCGATCATGAAACTATTACAGTGGTTATATTAGTCTTTTTTTTTTGGTTTTAATCGAAACAATATCATAGCAGTTGCTATGGCAGTAGTTCATTTTGAGTTTGAGTGATGGTTTGGTTATAATTCGAAATAGAAGTCATGAAAGTAACTAATGAGCAATAATTAAGTAGGAACTGGATAATTGTAGCTGTGGTTTTTGGTCTGAACAGGAGACAGAAACAATTGAGTAGTAGCAGTAGACTAACCTGAAGATGATGGGTGTTTTGGATTTGAGTTCGAATAGGGCTGCCAATCAACAAGGAAGGTGTCCGTTTGGGTTATGAAAAGGAGTAGCAACAACAACCCTTAGCTGCAACAGCAGAAGGTATTAGATGATGGTGTTGTTGAGTGGTGATAGAACAGATGTATTAGCAGCTGCAGTTGCAGGAATTTTCAACAGTTCGTGATGTTTCCAACAGAAAATGAAAACGGCAGTTAGAATAGGTTCGTTAATTGTATGAGAGGTAGAAGATGGTTGGGATATAGTGGAGTATTATGTAGCTGTTAATTGATATAATTTCATCTAAAGTAACACCATTATCTTTTGTTGGCTAGCTTAATTTGTACGACCAGGAATATCATATTAGATGATAGTTAGGAAAACTCCAATCTGTCTCTATCCGAATTTGTTTATTACCAGGACTTATTGGGTTGGAATCGTACCAAGTTGTAGTTTTTTTTTTTTTTTTTTTTTAAAAATGAATTGCATCATGGTTTAATAATGATAGGAACTGAATACGTACATTTATGTATATATATGTATTTATTCATATTTATAAAGATATTATATCCTTATTTGTATCTGTACATATATATATCTCAGTATTTTGTATATGTATATATATATTGAATTTAAAATCTGTATATAACAATTATTCATATATCTATTTTTATATCCATATTTTCATACCTCTTTTATTTATATAATTATATTTATAATTATAATTATTTTTATTAGTATATGTAGTTATAATAATACTCTAAATATAAATAGTAATAATGATAGAATTAATAATAATAATATTAATAATACTAATAACAAAATAAGACTAATCATAACAATAATGAGAAGAAAAGAAAAAAAATAATAATAATATTGGTAATAATAATAATAATACCTTTTATGTATTTTACAATATACATGTAATATTAATTGTATATATATCTATAAGTCATATAGTATTTATTTTGATAGCAACTTAATTACTCTATTTATTATTTTATATTTTAATTTAAATGTTTAAAGTATGCTTTATTAATTTTTAAAATATTATAAATATACTTATATTTATATTTGTACATATATATATATATATATATATATATATATATATATATATATATATATATATATATATATATATATATATATATATATATATATGTATGTTTACATCCATTTGTTCGTGAAACGTCGGGATGGTCAATGGTTTAAATAAATATATTGGAATAGTTCAAACATTTTGAGACTTAACATTACAGACTCTGCTTATCGTGTCGGAAACATATAAAGATTAAGTTTAAATTTGGTCAGAAATTCTCGGGTCATCACAGTACCTACCCGTTAAAGAAATTTCGTCCCGAAATTTGAGTGAGGTGGTCATGGCTAACAATAAAAATGTTTTCATGACGAATATTAGTTGATAAATAGAGTTTTATCACCATTGAATAATTTGGATAAAACGATTCGATTACTCGAAGTGTACAAGTGAAGCTATCACAAAAGATTGATATAAGACATTAGATATTCGTCTTAACTTTTGACGTAGTCATGGTTGAATTCCGGAATTCAAGGGATTTAAAGAATATCTTCGAAATCTAAAAGATTTGATTCTTCAGCGAGTAAGGAAATTAAGATTTCTATAATTAAATACGGTGATCTGCCTCGATTACTCTGTCTGATATTTCCACTATAAATTAAGCTCTTTCGTTCCATTATTCTCACCATTCCTATACTTTCTTTCTTAGTTCATACATCCAAAAGATTGTGAAAATGCTAAATTCCATTCTAATCTTTGATATTTTCCTAATTATCATTTCTGTCATCCTTCTTTTCAATATTCCTCCAGGAAAATCTATTTACTTCTACTATTACTTTGGGTGATTTTATTCTTAATTATACCGTGTCTTTATATTGCTATTCGTATTAATATCCACGGTTTGTGACCTCCGTGTTGTTATTGGGCTTTATATTTTCTCTTATATTTCGAATTCCTTGCTTCTGTTTTCTATAATCATTGTCATCCCAAGTTAATACTCCCCCTTATTTGCTGCGATTTATACTCCAATTTCTATTTCGGAGCTTTGTCCCTTCGTTTCTTCTTCTTGCGATTGTGCATCTCTTGTAATGGTCCAGAATTCATAGATATAAGTTTCAGAATAGACATTGTTAGTGTCCTAAGAAAGAAATGGTAATAGCACAATTTGACTTGTCAAATTACCAGAATTCAAGGAAAGATAGTACTATCAAAAAAAAAATATGTTCTTGATATGTTTATAGATTAGACAGAACGTAAGAGTCGTGTAACATGGCACATGATGACGTTATGATCTGTGAATCATCACGTTTCATTAGAAACTCAGCATGACTTACTGTAATATAATCACGTTGATCAAGTGTCATTATATTATACTAACTCATGCATCAGTTCCCAACATTACTTCAATTACATTCATATTTTAAGCTCGAAATTTTACAGAATATAAAAACTAACAGTTTCTATATGATGTAATACTGATAGTACGAAGAGATTAATGATTTCAGATAAGAATAGTTATAAAAATATCTCCAGAAATATGGAGGATATTTATAATGAAAGATACGATAATATCTCGTAATATCTAAGATCAGAGGATGATAGAAACTATTGTCTGCAAGGGTTTAGAGTAAGGAGCAAGACATTCACTAAAGACTTTAGCAGACATTGAATCATTTGGATTCTTTGAAGTCAAACTTATTCTTTGTGATTTGTCCACGACTTTCTTCCTAGTTTCGCATAATCTGCTTTTCGGTACTAAATTTTCTATTGAATGTTTCCAATATAATGATACACAGGAAGCATGAAGAGGTATATAATTTCGGACGAGAATATTTATGAAAATATCCTCAGAAATATCGAAGATATTAATGATGATATTTTGGAATTTCTAAGTTCGATGGTTGATGAAGAAAGATTTTTCCGCAAGGTTTTTAACATGAGTACAGAGCAAGATATTCGTTAAAGGTTTCATCGGATCCAGAATTACCTGGATTCTTTGAATATATGGTATGGTCCTTGTATTTGTCCTTGGTCTCCTTCGTGGTTAGCTCAATCCGTTTTCCAGTTCCAACTTTTCTGAGCTTTTCCAACATACTATTCTTTATCATCAAACTTCCGATGATTAAGGTCATTTACGGTTGTCTACGGTTTCTGCTGCTTCATTCAGCTTTTTCAACATTCAGAGTATTGATTTGTAGACTGAGTGCTTTTCAGAATTTCATAATGAAAGGTCATAATTCTAAAAGATAAATGTTATGCATATAACTGTTGATGTAGATATGTGGTGAGTTTTCAAAGTACTGATTGCTGGTTCCCGGTAATTACTATGGCAGTTCTCGTTACAAGATGCGGATGAGTATATGAATAGGTTTTAACAAACAACTATAATGGTTCTTCGGAGAGACTTAAGCCAATGAGTAATGAAATTGCTGGTACGTTTACTGCTAATGTGGTGGAATATAAACGGTTCCCCGGTAACGATGACAACAGACAAACTTATATATCGTGGTCATAATAAGGTTGTTCGAACGAAAAGTCAAAGTTGACTTGCTGGAGCTGTGATAAAATTTGCTACTTTGAAAGGGATTACCAAGTTATTTTGGGTAATAATAATGCTAAAGGAGCTAACACAGATACGGGTTAAATGTTTTACTCAGGTTCCGAGTGTTTTCAGGTGCATAACTATATGCGTCAATCTCTTCTTCCGTAGATGAAGTGCGGTTGGTTCATACTCTCGATTGAGGTGTTTTCAAGAATTATGAATGGTTTGTACGCAGATTGGAATCGTCAAGATACAAATGAGATTTAGAATGAAATCAAGTGGCAAACTTGAAGTATTGTTTAGTTTCATATGTTATAATCCATATTTTAATTCATTTTAATTGTCCAATATTATTAGTCCACAGTCGATAGTCCACAGTTGACAGTCCAATAATTCATATATAGTTTAATATATAATATTCGAATTAATTAATACGTGTCGTGACCCGTATACGTCTCAGACTCGATCACAACTCAAAGTATATATATTATTATAGAATCAACCTCAACCCTGTATAGAGAACTCGATCATTACTGCATATAGAGTGTATATGGTGATTCTAAATAATATATATAGATGTGTCGATATGATATGTCAAAACTTGTATACGTGTCCCGATATTTAAAGTGCGTAAAATAAATAACAGAAATTAAATGACGATAAATAAAGTGCGTAAAGTAAATAACAGAAATTAAATGACAATAAATAAAATTGCAAGAATATAAATTGCGATAAATAAAATGTAGTACGGACTTAACAGTTAGCTAGGAACAGTTAGCTACGATTTTTGTTAGCGTGGTTTCTTAATAAAATTTAATATTGTTAATTAGTCTGTTTCTAATCAATTTTTATTGTCCATTATTTCTTCATTATGCCACTTGTTGGATTCTGATAGGTCAAAATCCAAATATGAAATTGAATTTGAATGAAAATAGTTATTCTTTGGTGAACGGATACGTATCTCGGTGGTTGTAAATAGTGAATAACTGTTGAATCAGATTCGGAGAATATACAGTGTAACTTATTAATGTGAAATTTAAATATTCCTCGGGTATTACCTACCCGTTAAAATATTTTCACCATTAACAGTTTGTATAAAAGAATTTTTAATTACTACCTTTTTGAAAACATATATACATATATATTTTCTTCAGATGTAATCATGGATTTAATGAGTCAATATGATATTAAACTCATTTGATTTATCGTTAGAACAAGAATATATAATCTCTAACATATTAGAGATCACATACTCACCATGTCGAACGAAGATAAATGATGTAGAACGATTCGTAGAACAATAATTATATTCGAGGTACAAAATGAAATGTCGAGGCATGGATTGTTGATGGTACTGGTGTTGTTACTGATGGTTCTGTTGATGCTGGTGATGTTGCTGAAGCTGGTACATTTTGCACCATATTCTCCGAATTGATTATTCGAGCGCGAATTTCGTTGACTTATTACTCCAGGATGATTATCGGTCGGAATGAGCAGATGAATAAGGTTCAGAATTGTGAATAGAATATAATCTTGTCGAGTTACCCTGGAAATGAGACTAAAAATGGTGTCTCGAATAGGTTCGCCGGTAAACGCTTCAGGTTCATTGTCAAGAGGTGAATTCGGTTGGTGGAAGGGATTGCCTTCTACGCGTTTCCATTAATTAAGTCGACTATGAACCCATCAGATGAATTGATAATGGCTGATTGGTTGATTCATGCCGATGACGCTGTTTTCGGAGCTTAGGTGAACATCTATGTCGGAATAGCTGTCGGATTAGCTATCGGAATGGCTATCGGAATCTGAGGGACTCAAACTGGTTGCAAGATTCATCTAGTACGATCAGATGAAGGATTTTCGATAAGAAATAGATTATAGGATGTAGATTAGTACCCTGCAATACATAATTTACATATGCATATATAATACTAAAATCCCACAAGTTACGGAGGAATCTACGGAAGTTGTCAGGCAAAGTTACAGTAACAGATATGCTAAGATATGAATTTATCTATACACTGTCTATGCAATAGAGGCAGTAAGACGTGTCTAGACTTTAAGGATGATAAGCAATTAATTTTTCGACACTAAATGATAAGCAAAACTTTTGACATGCAGACACGGTCGAAGTCCAGACTCACTAATGCATTCTAACGACTATCAGTTAGACTCACTAATGTAAGACCTGGTTCGCTAAGACCACCGCTCTGATACCAACTGTGATGACCCGTCCTAATCCATCCGGACGAAGTCCATATCGATTATAAACGATTCACAACAGTTGATTACATCGCTAGGTACTTGACCTCTATATGATACATTTTACAAACATTGCATTCGTTTTTGAAAAGACAAACTTTCATTACATCGAAAGTTAACAGGCATGCATACCATTTCATAATATATCCAACTATAATTGACTTGATAATAATCTTGATGAACTCGACGACTCGAATGCAACGTCTTTTGAAATATGCCATGAATGACTCCAAGTAATATCTATAAAATGAGCAAGTACACAGCGGAAGATTTCTTTCGTACCTGAGAATAAACATGCTTTAAAGTGTCAACCAAAAGGTTGGTGAGTTCATTAGTTTAACTTAAACAATCGTTTCCATCATTTTAATAGACCACAAGATTTCAGATTTCCATTTCTCATAAACATACGTCCCATGTATAGAGACAAAAATATCATTCATATGGATTGAACACCTGGTAACCGACATTAA
The DNA here is from genome assembly GCF_046630445.1 of Rutidosis leptorrhynchoides. NCBI lineage: Eukaryota > Viridiplantae > Streptophyta > Magnoliopsida > Asterales > Asteraceae > Rutidosis > Rutidosis leptorrhynchoides. Next base: position 177,930,992 of record NC_092333.1, read on the forward strand.
CAATATGCATATATAAGAATATCCCTATCATTCCGGGATCCTCCTTCGGACATGATATAAATTTCGAAGTACTAAAACATCCGGTACTTTGGATGGGGCTTGTTGGGCCCGATAGATCTATCTTTAGAGTTCGCGTCAATTAGGGTGTCTGTTCCCTAATTCTTAGATTACCAGACTTAATAAAAAGGGGCATATTCGGTTTAATAATCCAGTCATAGAATGTAGTTTTAAGTACTTGTGTCTATTTCGTAAAACAGTTATAAAAGCAGCGCATGTATTCTCAGTCCCAAAATATATATTGCGAAAGCATTTAAAAAGGGATTAATGAAACTCACGATACTGTATTTTGTAGTAAAAATACATATGACGTCATTGAACAATGCAGGGTTGGCCTCGGATTCACGAACCTATATCATTTGTATAATTATTAAAATATATAATGGAATCACATAATTTCATTTATTAGTATTTGTTATTTATATATTTTAGTTATATAGAATTTATTCTAAAATCCATTAAAACATTAACTTATATTATATCTTACTTTATATGTTATATATATTTATTTTGTATATATATTTAAAATGATTAATATTTATATATTTGTTTGTATCAATATATCTATATATTTTGTATGATCAGTATTATGTTTAAAATCATTAGTTGGTTATATGTAAGTATTTATATAAATATTATTAATATGTTAGATATATTGTATATGAAATATTAATGTACTTTTAGTATATTTAACAAGTTTATTTTTATGTATAAGATATTTACCTTTTAAAAATAATAGTTTCGATATTAATGATTTACTAATAATAATAATATCTTTTTAAAATACCAATAATAATAACGATATTGTTAAAAATGATACTTTTGCTTAATAATAATAATAATAATAATAATAATAATAATAATAATAATAATAATAATAATAATAATAATAATAATAATAATAATAATAATAAATATGTAATAATAATAAATGTAATAATAATTATGATCTATACCTAATAAAAGGCATGTGCATTTGTTTTGTTCCCCAAAACAGATCGAGAATGGCAGAACCAGAGCAAACGCAGAAAGAAAAGAAAAAAATTGATATCACCATAACACAATCACTCGTAAATCATCATCAGTTCATCTTCATACTCATCTATTTCTCTGTATTAATAAATCATACGGAGTAATCTTTATCTTTTTAATCACAAATCCGCACCCCTTTTCTAGTCGATTCAAGACTTGAAATAACAATCAAAATCAGAATCATCCGCTGTTGTCGACTTCATAAATTATCCACCATCATCAGGGCTTGCTGTGGTAGAGATGCAATCGAAAATTTGAATTTCTTACTTCACAGTTCCATTTTCGAACCTATAACACTTGGATGAATTAGGGTTCTCAATTGTATCCAGGTAATTATAAATAATTTTGATTGTTTTAAGGGTATATATGAAGCACGATTTAGTAAGGAAGAATTAGGTTTGTTAATGGGTTTACAAACTGAAATTTGTTTAAATTTAATTTATGTGAATTTTAGTTTTTTTTTTTTTTTTTTTTTTTTTTTTTTTTTTTTACAGATTTGATTTGGTTTGATTACAAAGAGTTGCTGGAATTTTTAAATCTGGGTTTTGGTGTCAAAAGAAATCGAGCTGTTGTTTCATTAGCTGTCTGGTACACTGACAGGTAACAAGATGGTCTTGTGGGGTTTGAAAACAGGAAGACAACGAACGAGGGTTGCAGTCACAGGTCCGATCATGAAACTATTACAGTGGTTATATTAGTCTTTTTTTTTTGGTTTTAATCGAAACAATATCATAGCAGTTGCTATGGCAGTAGTTCATTTTGAGTTTGAGTGATGGTTTGGTTATAATTCGAAATAGAAGTCATGAAAGTAACTAATGAGCAATAATTAAGTAGGAACTGGATAATTGTAGCTGTGGTTTTTGGTCTGAACAGGAGACAGAAACAATTGAGTAGCAGCAGTAGACTAACCTGAAGATGATGGGTGTTTTGGATTTGAGTTCGAATAGGGCTGCCAATCAACAAGGAAGGTGTCCGTTTGGGTTATGAAAAGGAGTAGCAACAACAACCCTTAGTTGCAATAGCAGAAGGTATAAGATGATGGTGTTGTTGAGTGGTGATAGAACAGATGTATTAGCAGCTGCAGTTGCAGGAATTTTCAACAGTTCGTGATGTTTCCAACAGAAAATGAAAACGGCAATTAGAATAAGTTCGTTAATTGTATGAGAGGTAGAAGATGGTTGGGATATAGTGGAGTATTATGTAGCTGTTAATTGATATAATTTCAACTAAAGTAACACCATTATCTTTTGTTGGCTAGCTTAATTTGTACGACCAGGAATATCATATTAGATGATAGTTAGGAAAACTCCAATCTATCTCTATCCGAATTTGTTTGTTACAGGACTTATTGGGTTGGAATCGTACCAAGTTGTAGTTTTTTTTTTTTTTTTTTAAAAACGAATTGCATCATGGTTTAATAATGATAGGAACTGAATACGTACATTTATGTATATATATGTATTTATTCATATTTATATATTTATAAAGATATTATATCCTTATTTGTATCTGTACATATATATCTCAGTATTTTGTATATGTATATATATATTGAATTTAAAATCTGTATATAACAATTATTCATATATCTATTTTTATATCCATATTTTCATACCTCTTTTATTTATATAATTATATTTATAATTATAATTATTTTTATTAGTATATGTAGTTATAATAATACTCTAAATACAAATAGTAATAATGATAGAATTAATAATAATAATATTAATAATACTAATAACAAAATAAGACTAATCATAACAATAATGAGAAGAAAAGAAAAAAATAATAATAATAATATTGGTAATAATAATAATAATACCTTTTATGTATTTTACAATATACATGTAATATTAATTGTATATATATCTATAAGTCATATAGTATTTATTTTGATAGCAACTTAATTACTCTATTTATTATTTTATATTTTAATTTAAATGTTTAAAGTATGCTTTATTAATTTTTAAAATATTATAAATATACTTATATTTATATTTGTACATATATATATATATGTATGTTTACATCCATTTGTTCGTGAAACGTCGGGATGGTCAATGGTTTAAATAAATATATTGGAATAGTTCAAACATTTTGAGACTTAACATTACAGACTCTACTTATCGTGTCGGAAACATATAAAGATTAAGTTTAAATTTGGTCAGAAATTCTCGGGTCATCACATTCTTCATAAATTCTACAAGTTCTAGTTACATAAAATCAAGAATACTTTCAAGTTTGCTAGCTCACTTCCAATCTTGTAAGGTGATCATCCAACCTCAAGAAATCTTTGTTTCTTACAGTAGGTTATCATTATAATACAAGGTAATAATCATATTCAAACTTTGGTTCAATTTCTATAACTATAACAATCTAATTTCAAGTGATGATCTTACTTGAACTTGTTTTTGTGTCATGATTCTGCTTCAAGAACTTCGAGCCATCCAAGGATCCGTTGAAGCTAGATCCATTTTTCCCTTTTCCAGTAGGTTTATCCAAGGAACTTAAGGTAGTAATGATATTCATAACATCATTCGATTCATACATATAAAGCTATCTTATTCGAAGGTTTAAACTTGTAATCACTAGAACATAGTTTAGTTAATTCTAAACTTGTTCGCAAACAAAAGTTAATCCTTCTAACTTGACTTTTAAAATCAACTAAACACATATTCTATATCTATATGATATGCTAACTTAATGATTTAAAACCTGGAAACACGAAAAACACCGTAAAACCGGATTTACGCCGTCGTAGTAACACCGCGGGCTGTTTTGGGTTAGTTAATTAAAAACTATGATAAACTTTGATTTAAAAGTTGTTATTCTGAGAAAATGATTTTTATTATGAACATGAAACTATATCCAAAAATTATGGTTAAACTCAAAGTGGAAGTATGTTTTCTAAAATGGTCATCTAGACGTCGTTCTTTCGACTGAAATGACTACCTTTACAAAAATGACTTGTAACTTATTTTTCCTACTATAAACCTATACTTTTTCTGTTTAGATTCATAAAATAGAGTTCAATATGAAACCATAGCAATTTGATTCACTCAAAACGGATTTAAAATGAAGAAGTTATGGGTAAAACAAGATTGGATAATTTTTCTCATTTTAGCTACGTGAAAATTGGTAACAAATCAAATCCAACCATAACTTAATCAACTTGTATTGTATATTATGTAATCTTGAGATACCATAGACACGTATACAATGTTTCGACCTATCATGTCGACACATCTATATATATTTCGGAACAACCATAGCCACTCTATATGTGAATGTTGGAGTTAGCTATACAGGGTTGAGGTTGATTCCAAAATATATATAGTTTGAGTTGTGATCAATACTGAGATAAGTATACACTGGGTCGTGGATTGATTCAAGATAATATTTATCGATTTATTTCTGTACATCTAACTGTGGACAACTAGTTGTAGGTTACTAACGAGGACAGCTGACTTAATAAACTTAAAACATCAAAATATATTAAAAGTGTTGTAAATATATTTTGAACATACTTTGATATATATGTATATATTGTTATAGGTTCGTGAATTAACCAGTGGCCAAGTCTTACTTCCCAACGAAGTAAAAATCTATGAAAGTGAGTTATAGTCCCACTTTTAAAATCTAATATTTTTGGGATGAGAATACATGCAGGTTTTATAAATGATTTACAAAATAGACACAAGTACGTGAAACTACATTCTATGGTTGAATTATCGAAATCGAATATGCCCCTTTTTACTAAGTTTGGTAATCTAAGAATTAGGGAACAGACACGTAATTGACGCGAATCCTAAAGATAGATCTATTGGGCCTAACAAACCCCATCCAAAGTACCGGATGCTTTAGTACTTCGAAATTTATATCATATCTGAAGGGTGTCCCGGAATGATGGGGATATTCTTATATATGCATCTTGTTAATGTCGGTTACCAGGTGTTCACCATATGAATGATTTTTATCTCTATGTATGGGATGTGTATTGAAATATGAAATCTTGTGGTGGCACCGTTTGAAGCACTTTATGGTAGAAAGTGCAGGTCTCCAATTTGTTGGAGTGAAGTGGGGGATAGACAGATTACGGGTCCGAATATAATACAAGAAACTACCGAGAAGATCATCCAAATTCAACAACGGTTGAAAACCGCCCAAAGTCGACAAAAGAGCTACACCGACATTAAAGAAATGATATAGAATTTGAAATTGAAGAGATGGTCATGCTTAAGGTTGCACCGTGGAAAGGCGTTGTTCGATTTGGTAAACGAGGGAAATTAAATCCAAGGTATATAGGACCATTCAAGATTATTGACCATGTCGGACCAGTAGCTTACCGACTTGAGTTACCTCAATAACTCGCGGCTGTACATAACACTTTTCACGTCTCGAATTTGAAGAAATGTTTTGCTAAAGAAGATCTCATTATTCCGTTAGATGAAATCCAAATCAACGAAAAACTTCAATTCATCGAAGAACCCGTCGAAATAATAGATAGTGAGATTAAAAGACTTAAGCAAAACAAGATACCAATTGTTAAGGTTCAATGGAATGCTCGTAGAGGACCTGAGTTCACCTGGGAATGAGAAGATCAGATGAAGAAGAAATACCCGCATTTATTTCCAGAAGATACGTTAACACCTCCAACTGCTTAAAATTTCGGGACGAAATTTATTTAACGGGTAGGTACTGTAGTGACCCGAACTTTTCCATGTTTATATATATATATATATATATATATATTAAATGAAATTGTTATTTACATGATTAAGTGTTTCCAACATGTTAAGCAATCAAACTTGTTAAGACTTGATTAATTGAAATAGGTTTCATATAGACAATTGACCACCCAAGTTGACCGGCGATTCACGAACGTTAAAACTTGTAAAAACTATATGATGACATATATATGGATATATATAGTTAACATGATATTATTATAAGTAAACATATCATTAAGTATATTAGCAATGAACTACATATGTAAAAACAAGACTACTAACTTAATGATTTTGAAACGAGACATATATGTAACGATTATCGTTGTAACGACATTTAATGTATATATATCATATTAAGATATATTAATACATCATGATAATGTAATAATTTAACATCTCATTTGATTTAATAAACAATGGGTTAACAACATTTAACAAGATCGTTAACCTAAAGGTTTCAAAACAACACTTACATGTAACGACTAACGATGACTTAACGACTCAGTTAAAATGTATATACATGTAGTGTTTTAATATGTATTCATACACTTTTGAAAGACTTCAAGACACTTATCAAAATACTTCTACTTAACAAAAATGCTTACAAGTACATCCTCGTTCAGTTTCATCAACAATTCTACTCGTATGCACCCGTATTCGTACTCGTACAATACATGACTTTTAGATGTATGTACTATTGGTATATACACTCCAATGATCAGCTCTTAGCAGCCCATGTGAGTCACCTAACACATGTAGGAACCATCATTTGGAAACTAGCATGAAATATCTCATAAAATTACAAAAATATGAGTAATCATTCATGACTTATTTACATGAAAACAAAATTACATATCCTTTATATCTAATCCATACACCAACGACCAAAAATACCTACAAACACTTTCATTCTTCAATTTTATTCATCTAATTAATCTCTCTCAAGTTCTATCTTCAAGTTCTAAATGTTCTTCATAAATTCTACAAGTTCTAGTTTCATAAAATCAAGAATACTTCCAAGTTTGCTAGCTTACTTCCAATCTTGTAGAGTGATCATCCAACCTCAAGAAATCTTTCCTGTTTACAGTAATATATCTTTCTAATACAAGGTAATACTCATATTCAAACTTTGGTTCAATTTCTATAACCATAACAATCTTATTTCGAGTGGAAATCTTACTTGAACTTGTTTTCGTGTCATGATTCTGCTTCAAGAACTTTCATGCCATCCAAGGATCCTTTGAAGCTAGATCTATTTTTCTCATTTCCAGTAGCTTTATCCAGAAAAGTTGAGGTAGTAATGATGTTCATAACATCATTCGATTCATACATATAATGCTATCTTATTCGAAGGTTTAAACTTGTAATCACTAGAACATAGTTTAGTTAATTCTAAACTTGTTCGCAAACAAAAGTTAATCCTTCTAACTTGACTTTTAAAATCAACTAAACACATATTCTATATCTATATGATATGCTAACTTAATGATTTAAAACCTGGAAACACGAAGAACACTGTAAAACCGGACATACGCCGTCGTAGTAACACCGCGGGCTGTTTTGGGTTAGTTAATTAAAAACTATGATAAACTTTGATTTAAAAGTTGTGCTTCTGGGAAAATGATTTTTCTTATGAACATGAAACTATATCCAAAAATCATGATTAAACTCAAAGTGGAAGTATGTTTTCTGAAATGGTCATCTAGACGTCGTTCTTTCGACTGAAATGACTACCTTTACAAAAAAAACTTGTAACTTATATTTCTGACTATAAACCTATACTTTTTCTGTTTATATTCATAAAATAGAGTTCAATATGAAACCATAGCAATTTGATTCACTCAAAACGGATTTAAAATGAGGAAGTTATGGGTAAAACAAAATTGGATAATTTTTCTTGTTGTAGCAACGTGAAAATTGGTAACAAATCTATATTAATCATATCCTAGCTAACTTATATTGTATTATACATGTATTCTAATATATTATGTAATCTTGGGATACCATAGACACGTATGCAAATATTTTGACATATCATATCGACCCATGTGTATATATTATTTGGAACAACCATAGACACTCTATATGCAGTAATGTGGGAGTTAGCTATACAGGGTTGAGGTTGATTCCAAAAATATATATACTTTGAGTTGTGATCTAGCCTGAGACGTGTATACACTGGGTCGTGGATAGATTCAAGATAATATATATCAATTTTTTTTCTGTACATATAACGTTGGACAACTAGTTGTAGGTTACTAACGAAGACAGCTGACTTAATAAACTTAAAACATCAAAATGTATTAAAAGTGTTGTAAATATATTTTGAATATACTTTGATATATATGTACATATTTGTTATAGGTTCGTGAATCGACCAGTGGCTAAGTCTTACTTCCCGACGAAGTAAAAATCTGTGAAAGTGAGTTATAGTCCCACTTTTAAAATCTAATATTTTTGGGATGAGAATACATGCAGGTTTTATAAATGATTTACAAAATAGACACAAGTACGTGAAACTACATTCTATGGTTGAATTATTGAAATCGAATATGCCCCTTTTTATTAAGTCTGGTAATCTAAGAATTAGGGAACAGACACCGTAATTGACACGAATCCTAAAGATAGATCTATTGGGCCTAACAAACCCCATCCAAAGTACCGGATGCTTTAGTACTTCAAAATTTATATCATATCCGAAGGGTGTCCCGAAATGATGGAGATATTCTTATATATGCATCTTGTTAATGTCGGTTACCAGGTGTTCACCATATGAATGATTTTTATCTCTATGTATGGGATGTGTATTGAAATATGAAATCTTGTGGTCTATTGTTACGATTTGATATATATATATATAGGTTAAACCTATAACTCACCAACATTTTTGTTGACGTTTAAAGCATGTTTATTCTCAGGTGAATACTAAGAGCTTCCGCTGTTGCATACTAAAATAAGGACAAGATTTGGAGTCCATGTTTGTATGATATTGTGTAAAAACTGCATTTAAGAAACATATGTCGATGTAATATATTTCTATTGTAAACCATTATGTAATAGTCGTGTGTAAACAGTATATTTTAGATTATCATTATTTGATAATCTACGTAATGCTTTTGAAACCTTTATTGATAAAATAAAGGTTATGGTTGTTTTAAAAATGAATGCAGTCTTTGAAAAACGTCTCATATGGAGGTCAAAACCTCGCAACGAAATCAATTAATATGGAACGTTTATAATCAATATGAACGGGACATTTCAATGAATGACTCTAAGTAATATCTCTAAATGAGCAAATGCACAGCGGAAGATTTCTTTCAAATCTGAGAATAAACATGCTTTCAAGTGTCAACCAAAAGGTTGGTGAGTTCATTAGTTTATCATAAACATTCATTTCCATCATTTTAATAAACCATAAGATTTCAGATATATAATTGTACACGTAACCCGAGTACAAAATAGTACGCATAACCTGTGAATTAAAAATCATTCATATGGTGAACACCTGGTAACCGACATTAACAAATGCATCTAGAATATCCCCAATATACAGGTACACTCATCTGTATATAAAATTGAAGTACTAAAGCATCCGTAACCCGGATGGGACGTGTCAAAGTCCATAGATCTATCTTCAGGATTCGCGTCAATTTGGGGGTCTGTTCCCAAATTCTTAGGCTACCAAGCTAAAAGGGTGATATCCAGTATAATAATTCAGCCATAGAATGTAGCTTCAAGTATTTGTGTCTATTTCGTAAAACAGTTATAAAAGCAACGCATGTATTCTCAGTCCCAAAAATATATATAAAAAGGGAGTAATGAAACTCACAATACGATATTTTGTAGTAATAATATGCATACGACGAAACTGAACAATGCAAGGTTGGCCTCGGATTCACGAACCTATATCATTTATATATATATATTAACACATATAATCATAATTGAACAAGTTATATTTTAATATATATATTATTTCAATTGTTTATATTTTTATCTCTATATGTATATATGGTTTATATAAGTATTTTAATAACAATTTATTGTAATAATAATAATAATAATAATAATAATAATAATAATAATAATAATAATAATAATAATAATAATAATAATAATAATAATAATAATAATAATAATAATAATAATAATAATAATAATAATAATAATAATAGTAATATTGTTAATAATAATAATATAGTTCTTATAATAATAGTAATAATGATACTAGTAATTAGTAAAAATGATAATAATGATAATAATAATTTTAATGTTAATAATAATAATAACAATAATAATTATTATTATGATAATAATAATTATAATATTCATAAAATTAATAATAATAATTATATTCTTAAAATAATAATAAAGATAATAATGATAAAAACAATGATAATTCTAATAATAATACTAATGAAATTTTTAAATATGATAATTTTAATAGTCATGATAATAAGAATACTTATACTCATAATGATAATAATGTTAATGGTAATCATAATATTTATCTTTAATAATAATAATGATGTGATAATAATAATAATAATAATAATAATAATAATAATAATAATAATAATAATAATAATAATAATAATAATAATAATAATAATAATAATTCTAATTATAATAATAATTATAACGATAAGAAAAATGTTAATACTTATCATAATATTAATAATGATAAAAATAATAATAATTCTAATGATAGTAATAATTTCAATTAAAATGTTAATTTTAATGTTAATTTTAATGTTAATGATAATACCAATAATAATAGTAATAATAATAATAATAACACTAATAACATTTAAAGTGAGTAAACTACCTTCAAGCTTTTCTAAAAACAAAACGCCTCAGACAGGGCTCGAACCCAAGACCTCTCACTTAAACACCCAATCTCTAACCAATGCTCTGCTGGTACTTTTCTATTTTAAACCACAGCCTAATCTGAAATGTCCCGTTCATATTGATTATAAACGTTCCATATTAATTGATTTTGTTGCGAGGTTTTGACCTCTATATGAGACGTTTTCAAAGACTGCATTCGTTTTTAAAACAAACCGTAACCTTTATTTTATCAACAAGGTTAAAAGGACACCACCTAGATTATCCAGAAATGATAATCTAAAAATATCACACTTACACACTACCAATACATATTGGTTTACAATATTAATATGTTACAACAAAGTAAATCTCGAATGCAGTTTTAAACAATATTATACAAACATGCTGACACCAAATCTTGTCCATATTTTAGCATGCAACAGCGGAAGCTCTTAATAATCACCTGAGAATAAACATGCTTTAAACGTCAACAAAAATGTTGGTGAGTTATAGGTTTAACCTATATATATAAAATCGTAATAATAATAGACCACAAGATTTCATCTTTCAATAATATATAATCTGTATAAAAATCATTTATATGGTGAACACCTGCTAACCGACATTAAGAAGATGCATATAGAATATCCTCATCATTCCGGGACACCCATCGGACATGATAAACTCGAAGTACTAAAGCATTCCAAATTCCAGAATGGGGGTTGTTAGTTCCTGTAGATCTACCTTTAGGATTCGCGTCAATTAGGGGCCAGTTCCCTAATTCTTAGGCTACCAAGCTAAAAGGGGCATATTCGATTTCGATCATTCAACCATAAAAATATAGTTTCATGTACTTGTGTCTATTTTGTAAAACATTTATAAAACTGCATGTATTCCCATCCCAAAAATATAAGATTTTAAAAGTGGGACTATAACTCACTTTCACAGATTTTTACTTCGTCGGGAAGTAAGACTTGGCCACTGGTCGATTCACGAACCTATAACAAATACATGTCTATGGTATCCCAAGATTACATAATATATTAGAATACATGTATAATACAATATAAGTTAGCTAGGATATGATTTGTATAGATTTGTTAAACATTTCCCGTAGCTAAAAAGATCAAAAATATCCAATCTTGTTTTACCCATAACTTCTTCATTTTAAATCCGTTTTGAGTGAATCAAATTGCTATGGTTTCATATTGAACTCTAATTTAAGAATCCAAACAGAAAAAGTATAGGTTTATTGTCAAAAATTTAAGTTACATGTCAATTACTAAAGAAGTAGTCATTTCCGTCGAAAGAACGACATCTTGATGATCATTTTGAAAAACATACTTTCACTTTGAGTTTAACCAAGATTTTTGGATATAGTTTCATGTTCATATGAAAAATAATTTTCTCAGAAGAACAACTTTTAAATCAAAGTTTATCATAGTTTTTAATTAACTAACCCAAAACAGCCCGCGATGTTACTACGACGGCGTATGTCCGGTTTTACAGTGTTCTTCGTGTTTCCAGGTTTTAAATCATTAAGTTAGCATATCATATAGATATAGAACATGTGTTTAGTTGATTTTAAAAGTCAAGTTAGAAGGATTACTTTTGTTTGCGAACAAGTTTAGAATTAACTAAACTATGTTCTAGTGATTACAAGTTTAAACCTTCGAATAAGATAACTTTATATGTATGAATCGAATGATGTTATCAACATCATTACTACCTAAAGTTTTCTGGATAAAACTACTGGAAATGAGAAAAATAGATCTAGCTTCAAAGGATCCTTGGATGGCTAGAAAGTTCTTGAAGCAGAATCATGACACGAAAACAGTTCAAGTAAGATTTTCACTCGAAATAAGATTGTTATAGTTGTAGAAATTGAATCAAAGTTTGAATATGAATATTACCTTGAATTAGAAAGATAAACTACTATAAATAATAAAGGTTCCTTGATCTTAGATGATTACTTGTAATGGATTAGAAAGCTTGGAAGTAGACTTGCAAACTTGGAAGTATTCTTGATTTTTATGAAACTATACTTATGGAATTTATGAAGAACACTTAGAACTTGAAGATGGAACTTGAGAGAGATCAATTAGATGAATAAAATTGAAGAATGAAAGTGTTTGTAGGTGTTTTTGGTCGTTGGTATATGGATTAGATATAAAGGATATGTAATTTTGTTTTCATGTAAATAAGTCATGAATGATTACTAATATTTTTGTAATTATATGAGATATTTCATGCTAGTTGCCAAATGATGGTTCCCACATGTGTTAGGTGACTCACATGAGCTGCTAAGAGCTGATCATTGGAGTGTATATACCAATAGTACGTACATCTAAAAGCTGTGTATTGTACGAGTACGTAGAATTGTTGATGAAACTGAACGAGGATGTAATTGTAAGCATTTTTGTTAAGTAGAAGTAATTTGATATGTGTCTTGAAGTCTTTAAAAAGTGTAAGAATACATATCAAAACACAACATGTATATACATTCTAATGGAGTCGTTAAGTCTTCGTTAGTCGTTACATGTAAGTGTTGTTTTGAAACCTTTAAGTTAACGATCTCAATTAATGTTGTTAACCCAATGTTTATTATATCAAATGAGATGTTAAATTATTATATTATCATGATATTATGATGTATGAATATCTTTTAATATGATATATACATTAAAATATCGTTACAACGATAATCGTTACATATAAGTCTCGTTTCGTAATTCTTGAGTTAGTAGTCTTGTTTTTACATATGTAGTTCATTGTTAACACACTTAATGATATATTTAAATATAATTTTATCATGTTAAATATAGTGTATCAATATCTTAATATGATACATATGTATTTAGTAGACGTTATCATAACGATAATCGTTATATATATCATTTCGAGTTTCTTAACTTAATAATCTCATTTCTTATGTATATCACACATTGTTAATATATTTAGTGAGATACTTACTCATCATAATCTTATGTCAACCATATATATATATATATATATATATATATATATATATATATATATATATATATATATATATATATATATATATATATATATATATATATATATATATATATATATATATATATATATATATATATATATATATATATATATATATGTCTATATATACCACAACATGTAGTTTTTACAATTTTGTAACGTTCGTGAATCACCGGTCAACTTGGGTGATCAATTGTCTATATGAAACTTATTTCATTTAATCAAGTCTTAACAAGTTTGATTGCTTAACACGTTAGAAAAATTTAGTCATGTAAATATCAATCTCAATTAATATATATAAACATGGAAAAGTTTGGGTCACTACACCTCCAAGTCTTTAATGCAAAAACAACCGCGCCTAATTCCAAATCATGCGTCGTATAATTCTGCTCGTGAATCTTCAATTTTCTAGACGCATAAGCAATTACTTTCATTCATTGCATTAATACACAACCGAGACCTTGCTTTAAGGCGTCACAATATATCACACAATCATCATTCCCTTCAGGTAATGACAATATAGGTGCCGTAGTTAACTTTTTCTTCAACAATTGAAACGCTTTCTCATGTTCATCCTTCCATTCAAATTTCTTCCCTTTATGCGTTAATGCAGTCAAGGGTTTTGCTATTTTGGAAAAATCTTGGACGAATCTCCTGTAATAACTAGCTAGCCCTAAAAATTGGCGTATGTGTTTCGGAGTTTTCGGGGTTTCCCACTTTTCAACGGTTTCAATCTTTGCTGGATCCACCTGAATATCTTCTTTGTTCACTATATGACCGAGGAATTGAACTTCTTCCAACCAAAATACACACTTTGAAAACTTAGCATACAGTTTTTCTTTCCTTAACAACTCTAGCACTTTTCTCAAATGTTCTTCGTGCTCTTGGTCATTCTTTGAGTAAATAAGTATGTCATCGATGAAAACAATGACAAACTTGTCAAGGTATGGTCCACACACTAGGTTCATGAGGTCTATGAACACAGCTGGTGCGTTAGTCAACCCAAACGACATAACCATAAACTCGTAATGACCGTAACGCCTCCTAAAAGCAGTCTTTGAAATATCATCCTCCTTCACCCGCATTTGATGATACCCAGAACGTAAATCAATCTTCGAATAAACTGACGAGCATTGTAGTTGATCAAATAAGTCGATGATTCTCGGTATTGGGTAGCGGTTCTTGATGGTAAGTTTGTTCCACTCTCGGTAGTCGATACACAACCTAAATGTACCATCCTTCTTCTTGACAAATAAAACAGGAGCTCCCCACGGTGATGTGCTTGGTCGAATGAAACCACGCTCTAAAAGTTCCTGTAACTGATTTTGTAATTCTTTCATTTCACTGGGTGTGAGTCTGTATGGAGAACGAGCTATTGGTGCAGCTCCTGGTACAAGGTCTATTTGAAATTCAACGGATCGATGTGGGGGTAATCCCGGTAATTCTTTCGGAAATACATCGGGAAATTCTTTTGCGACGGGAACATCACTGATGTTCTTTTCTTTAGGTTTAACTTCCTTGATGTGTGCTAGAATGACGTAACAATTTTTTTTTATTAGTTTTTGCGCCTTCAAACTACTAATAAGATTTAATTTCGCGTTGTTCTTTTCTCCGTACACCATTAAAGGTTTTCCATTTTCACGCAAAATGCGAATCGCATTTTTGTAACAAACGACCTCTGCTCTCACCTTTTTCAACCAGTCCATGCCAATTATTACATCACAACTCCCTAACTCGACTGGTATTAAATCAATTTTAAACGTTTCATCCCCCAGTTTAATTTCTCTATCCCGACATATATTATCTGCTGAAATTAATTTACCGTTTGCTAATTCGAGTAAAAATTTACTATCCAAAGGCGTCAATGGGCAACTTAATTTAGCACAAAAATCTCTACTCATATAGCTTCTATCCGCACCCGAATCAAATAAAACATAAGCAGATTTATTGTCAATAAGAAACGTACCTGTAACAAGCTCCGGGTCTTCCTGCGCTTCTACCGTATTAATATTGAAAACTCTTCCGCGGCCCTGACCATTAGTATTCCCCTGATTCGGACAATTACTTCTAATGTTTCCCGGTTTTCCACATCCATAACAAACAAAGGCGGCATTACTTGTTCCGACATTATCCGTTCTTTTATTTCTGTTATTCATTGGGCCGTAGACCTCACACTTTCTCGCACAATGGCCAGTTCTTTTACACTTGGTGCAAAATGTCATGCATAACTCATTCTGGTGGTACTCTTCACACCTTTGGCATTTTTGATTTTTGTTGCAATTGTTGTTGTTGAGATTGTTGTTGGGATTTTTATTGTTGTTGAAACGATTATTGTAGTTGTTGTTGTTGTTGGGATGTTTGTAGTTATTGTTAGGATTACTGTTATTGTTGCGATTGCTGTTGCGGTTGTTATGATTGTTATTGTGATAATGGTTGTGATTGTTGTTGTTGTACTGGTGACCCTTGTCACTGGTTTCTTTCCACTTTCTCTTGAGTTGTTTCGTGTTGGATTCTTCGGTCGCCTGTCTTTAATTCTTCCCTCAATCTGATTTATGAGTTTATGAGCCATTCGACTTGCCTTTTGTATGGAATCGGGCTCGTGTGAACTCATATCTTCTTGAATCCTTACTAGTAACCCTTTTACAAACGCGTCGATCTTCTCTTCTTCATCTTCGAACGCTCCCGAACACAATAGGCACAACTCTGTGAATCGTCGTTCATATGTGGTAATGTCGAACCCTCGTGTTCGTAACTCTCTAAGTTCTACCTTGAGCTTATTGACTTCGTTTCTAGGACGGTACTGCTCGTTCATCAATTGCTTGAATGCCGACCACGGTAGTGCGTAAGCAGCATTTTGTCCTACCTGTTCAAGATAGGTATTCCACCACATTAACGCAGTACCTGTGAAGGTATGCGTAGCGTACTTAACTTTGTCCTCTTCAGTACACTTACTTATGGCAAACACCGATTTGACTTTCTCGGTCCACCTTTTCAATCCAATTGGTCCTTCGGTTCCATCAAATTCCAAAGCTTTGCAGGCAGTGAATTCTTTGTAGGAGCATCTTACACGATTTCTTGTGGAATTTGTTCCACTGCTAGATCCAGAGTTATAGTTATTTTGCATCGTAGCCTGTACTGCGGCTATGTTCGCAGCAAGGAAAACCCGGAAATCTTCCTCACTCATGTTCAAGCTCTGACGAGTCGTCAGTGCCATTTCCTTCAAAAATAGCCAAAATAATTGAGTTAATCATATAGAATTTAAGAGTAGTCAATAGTATTTCATAGCATTATATGAACTTAATTATAAAAGCTTTTTCTTCATATTAGCATTTTATAGTTTTAATTCGGGTAGTACCTACCCTTAAGTTCATACTTACTAGCTACTATACTACTCAACTACTACACTTCTATATGAAAAACTTATTACAATAATATTTCGCGTTCAAACTTTTATACAATATTTTACAAACATACAATACCACTTATAATACATATAGGATGAAATATAACACATAACAACTTTGCTACACGGCAGCTATAAAGGTAATTCTAATTAATACGCAAGTTGTTCATCAAAGGCAATAAAGTCACGTAATTCATAAGTCCAGAAACAAGTCATGCATTCTGGTTTTACTAAAACGACTTTCCATCCTTGGTCTTATGGAAAGTAACCGTTATGACCATTGGCTAGGCAGCATGTTGTAATGTCGTCAAAAGGACTAGGGTTTCGTAATGCCCAACAGCCTCATAGCAATCTAAAAACCTTGTTTATTACCCCAACTACTGAGTCCGTCACTTGTGGGAATGTTTCATTTAATAGTTGTAATCCGATGTTCTTTTTCTCACTTTGGTGAGAAGCGAACATCACTAACCCGTAAGCATAACATGCTTCTTTATGTTGCATGTTAGAAGCTCTTTCTAATTCACGAAATCCTATGTTGGGATATGTTGAGTCAAAATAGGTTCTTAACCCGTAACGAAAAATTGCATTTGGGTTCCCCGCATTTAACGCTTTAAAGAAAACACGGCGTAACTTACGGTCTCCCCAATGTGATATACCCCACCTATCAAAGGAAAGCCTTTTATAAACTAAGGCATTTCTGAAAAGTCTTTCAAATGTTTGGCAAGTTAATTTCGCCATAACTAATTGTGCTGATGAATTCTGACCGACTCTAGACAAGATTTCATCAATCATATCCTCTGGTAGGTCTTCTAAAATATTCGGTTGTCTACCCTTAACGTCCATTTTATTTTTTTTATACTGTAAAAATAGACGAGGGTTAGATTCATAAAAGATAATTAACAAATAATACAAGCAATTTTACATTTCATAAAAGCATAAGCACACTATATTACATATATTACACAACATGATTACAACTCTTTAATCCGACTCACTCGTTTCTTCTTCTTCTTCGGACTTGGTTCGTTTTGCTAATTTCCTAGGGATATATGGTGCTCCCCTAATACGAGCTGTCATTTTCCACAATGGTTTAGAAAAACCTGGTGGTTTAGAGGTTCCCGGGTTATTGTTACAATTTAGGAAATACGGATGTTGGCAATACATATAAAGTTCATCGGGGTTGGAATCAAGTTTCTCTATTTTTATACCTTTTCCCTTATTATTTTCTTTTGCTTTATTAAATTTGGTCGAGGTAATTTCTATAACATCATCGGAATCCTCATCGGGATCCGATTCATCGAAAAATTGGTAATCTTCCCAATATTTTGCTTCCTCGGTGGAAACACCATTGACCATTATTGACTTTGGTCCGTTGGTTGAGGATTTTCTTTTATTTAATCGATTTACTGTAAGTATCAATATTTCTTCCTCCGAAACCTCTTCTTCTTCCGGTTCCTCCTCTTCCGGTTCCTCTTCGGGAAATTGTGAATCTTCCCAAAATATATTCGACTCTTCATTATTATTAGGTGAGTCGATGGGATTTGTACTTGTGGTAGACATCTATCAGACAATATCAAACACATTAAGAGGTTAATATATCACATAATATTTACATGTTAATAATATATAGTTTCCAATAAAAGTGTTAAGCAATCGTTTTTAAAGAAAACACTGTCGAAGTCCAGACTCACTAATGTATCCTAACAAACTCGATAAGACACACTAATGCAAATTTCTGGTTCTCTAAGACCAACGCTCGGATACCAACTGAAATGTCCCGTTTATATTGATTATAAACGTTCCATATTAATTGATTTCGTTGCAAGGTTTTGATCTCTATATGAGACGTTTTCAAAGACTGCATTCATTTTTAAAACAAACCATAACCTTTATTTTATCAACAAGGTTAAAAGGACACCACCTAGATTATCCAGAAATGATAATCTAAAAATATCACACTTACACACTACCAATGCATATTGATTTACAATATTAATATATTACAACAAAGTAAATCTCGAATGCAGTTTTAAACAATATTATACAAACATGCTGACACCAAATCTTGTCCATACTTTAGCATGCAACAGCGGAAGCTCTTAATAATCACCTGAGAATAAACATGCTTTAAACGTCAACAAAAATGTTGGTGAGTTATAGATTTAACCTATATATATCAAATAGTAATAATAATAGACCACAAGATTTCATCTTTCAATAATATACAATCTGTATAAAAATCATTTATATGGTGAACACCTGGTAACCGATATTAACAAGATGCATATAGAATATCCCCATCATTCCGGGACACCCATCGGACATGATAAACTCGAAGTACTAAAGCATTCCAAATTCCAGAATGGGGGTGGTTAGTTCCTGTAGATCTACCTTTAGGATTCACGTCAATTAGGGGCCAGTTCCCTAATTCTTAGGCTACCAAGCTAAAAGGGGCATATTCGATTTCGATCATTCAACCATAAAAATGTAGTTTCACGTACTTGTGTCTATTTTGTAAAACATTTATAAAACTGCATGTATTCTTATCCCAAAAATATAAGATTTTAAAAGTGGGACTATAACTCACTTTCACAGATTTTTACTTCGTCGGGAAGTAAGACTTGGCCACTGGTCGATTCACGAACCTATAACAAATATGTACATATATATCAAAGTATGTTCAAAATATATTTACAACATTTTTAATATGTTTTAATGTCATTTTTAATACGTTTTAATGTTTTAAGTTTATTAAGTCAGCTGTCCTAGTTAGTAACCTACAACTAGTTGTCCATAGTTAGATGTACAGAAATAAATCTATATATATATTATCTTGAATCAATCCACGACCCAGTGTATACACGTCTCAGGCAAGATCACAACTCAAAGTATATATATTTTTGGAATCAACCTCAACCATGTATAGCTAACTCAAACATTACTGCATATAGAGTGTCTATGGTTGTTCCAAATAATATATATAGATGGGTCGATATGATATGTCAAAACATTTGCATACGTGTCTATGGTATCCCAAAATTACATAATATATTAGAATACATGTATAATACAATATGAGTTAGCTAGGATATGATTAATATAGATTTGTTACCAATTTTCACGTAGCTACAACAAGCAAAATTATCCAATCTTGTTTTACCCATAACTTCTTCGTTTTAAATCCGTTTTGAGTGATTCAAGTTGCTATGGTTTCATATTGAACTTAAGTTTATGAATCTAAACAGAAATAGTATAAGTGTATTGTCAGAAATACAGGTTAAAAGTCATTTTTGTAAAGGTAGTCATTTCAGTCGAAAGAACGACGTCTAGATGACCATTTTGGAAAACATACTTCCACTTTGAGTTTAACCATGATTTTTGGATATAGTTTCATGTTCATAAGAAAAATTATTTTCCCAGAAGAATAGCTTTTATCATAGTTTTTAATTAACTAACCCAAAACAGCCTGCGGTGTTACTACGACAGCGTATATCTAGTTTTACGGTGTTTTTCATATTTTCAGGTTTTAAATCATTAAGTTAGTATATAATATAGATATAGAACATGTGTTTAGTTTATTTTAAAAGTCAAGTTAAAAGGATTAACTTTTGTTTGCGAACAAGTTTAGAATTAACTAAACTATGTTCTTGTGATTACAAGTTTAAACCTTCGAATAAGGTAGTTTTATATATATGAATTGAATGATGTTATGAACATCATTACTACCTCAGGTTTTGTGGATAAACCTACTGAAAATGAGAAAAATAGATCTAGATTTAAAGGATCCTTGGATGGCTTGAAAGTTCTTGAAGTAGAATCATGACACGAAAATAAGTTCAAGTAAGATTTCCACTCGAAATAAGATTATAGTTATAGAAATTGAATCAAAGTTTGAATATGAGTATTACCTTGTATTAGAAAGATATCTTACTGTAAATAAGAAAGATTTCTTGAGGTTGGATGATCACTCAAAGTGGATTTGCAAGATTGGAAGTAAGCTAGCAAACTTGGAAGTGTTGTTGGTGTGTTCTTGAATAGTTGTTTTATAACTTGGTTTATGTATAGATTTATGAACTAGATTGAGCTAGATTTTGATGAAGATGATGAAGAAAACTTAGAACACCAAGAGAGAACTTAAGAGAGATTAGTTTGATGCATAAAATTTGGAATTAAAATGTATTTGTGATGAGTGATGGTGGACGTGATTTTAGAGTCTCCATATAGGCTCCATTAGTTTGTAATCTTGTGAGATATTTCATGCTAGATGTTAAATGATGGTTCCCACATGGTTAGGTGACTCACATGGGCTGCTAAGATCTGATCATTGGAGTGTATATACTAATAGTAAATACATTTAGAAGCTAGGTATTGTACGAGTATGAATACGGGTGCATACGAGTAGAATTGTTGATGAAAATGAATGAGGATGTAATTGTAAGCATTTTTGTTAAGTATAAGTACTTTGATAAGTGTATTGAAGTCTTTCAAAAGTGTATGAATACATATTAAAACACTACATGTATATACATTTTAACTGAGTCATTAAGTCATTGTTAGTCGTTACATGTAAGTGTTGTTTTGAAACCTTTAAGTTAACGATCTTGTTAAATGTTGTTAACCTATTGTTTATTATATCTAATGAGATGTTAAATTATTACACTATCATGATATCATGATGTATTAATATATCTTAATATGATATATATACATTTAAATGTCGTTACAACGATAATCGTTACATATATGTCTCGTTTCGAAATCCTTAAGTTAGTAGTCTTGTTTTTACATATGTAGTTCATTGTTAATACACTTAATGATATATTTACTTATCATTTATCATGTTTATCATAGTGTAACAATATCTTAATATGATTCATATGTAATTAGTAAGACGTTGTTATAACGGTAATCGTTATATATATCGTTTCGAGTTTCTTAATTCAATAAACTCATTTTTATGTATATCACTCATTTGTTAATATACCTAGTGAGATACTTACTTATCATACTATCATGTTAACTATATATATATATATATATATATATATATATATATATATATATATATATATATATATATATATATATATATATATATATATATATATATATATATATATATATATATATATATATATATATATATATATATATATATATATATATATATCCATATATATTTCATCATATACTTTTTACAAGTTTTAACGTTTGTGAATCGCGGGTCAACTTGGGTGGTCAAAAGTCTATATGAAACCTATTTCAATTAATCAAGTCTTAACAAGTTTGATTGCTTAACATGTTGGAAACACTTAATCATATAAATATCAATTTCATTTAATATATATAAACATGGAAAAGTTCGGGTCACTACATAATCTATATAACCCTTTTACTTCGGGCCAACAGAAAATAAATTTCAGCCCAACAGAAAATAAAAGTTCTCGGCCCAACATCCTAATATTCTTGAAGGCCCATTATTAGTCCATGATGGGAGTTGAAAAGGAGTCCAGTTAGGAGATTTATGTGTTGATGGATTTTGAAGTAATTCATTCCACGAACCAGAAACAAGAAAATAGATGACCAAGCTACATCATCATCAATTATAAATTATCATCTTTATCATCATCATAATGATCCATGATTATCATCATATACATCATCAACAATCACGATCATTACAGCTCGTTATCTTTATCTAACCATCATCATCATCAGCGTTAATTTAATCACGATCAGAGAGCCCTCATCATCATCTTAACTTCATCACCCCTTTCGTTCATCATCTTCAACCTTACGTTAGCAGGAGCTCGATAAAAACGCAGCAGGATAGCAGTAGTTGTTCATGATAAATAGGTGATGTTATTGTCGCCATGAAACCGAATTTGCAGGTGGTCTGAAACAGTGCACCACAACACAAGAAGTTGCAGGTTTTTGGTGGGTCTCGATGGTGGTTTAAACCCGAAAAGTTTAACAGAAACCTTGTAGTAGCATTTAATCATGGTGATGATTATGAACTGTTTTGGTGGTATTTTGTGTTCGAAAAGAAACAGAAAATAGTATGCGAGCAGTAGCATATTTTGTGAGAAGGTGGTTGAGTGTGATGTTTTAATGGTTGAAGGTGGTGTGACTTGGTTGTGTTCGAAAAGAAACAGAAATAGTTTTAGCAGCTAAGCTGCATATAATTCGTAGGGTTAATGACGGTTCATGATGGTATTCTTCAAACAGGAAAAAAATAATACAGAATGCACATCAAGTGGGTGTTCAATGGGTTGGGGTTGCAAGACTAATACACACTTCAAAGGGGTGTTTTTAAACCGAGTGTGGTGTGTGGTTAGAGAGGAAATAGAAAATAAAATGCAGTAGCACGACGTGGGTTTGTAGGTGTTTGAGGGTTACTCGATGGTGGGGTGGTTGGTCAAGAGAAAAAAAAAGATGGTGGTTTAGTCATGGATGTCAAGAGAGTGATGCATTGTGATGATCGCTCCAAATCCAAATGGACGAACACGTCACTCATTGATTTCATTGCGAGGTATTTGACCTCTATATGATACGTTTTATAAACAATGCATTCTTTTGAAAAGGCACACCATAAATGAATATTTAAATCAAAGGTTTTCGACATCTGATGATTTCTACATATAGACAATCACCATAAATAATAGTTTACAACAGTACTTCCGTTGACAATGCAGTCAAAATAAGATACATGGTGATGATTTGGTGAATGCAACATTTCCTTGAAAAATATGTCATGTAAGACTCCATGCACATAGCTTGTCTAACATCTAAGCAAACAGCGGAAGACTTCTAGGAAACCTGAGAATAAACATGATAATAAGTGTCAACACAAAGGTTGGTGAGTTCATAGTTTTAATGTTTCGTATAATCTGTATATAAAGGTGGATCACAAGATTTCAGTTGTTTCATCCAGAAACGTTTATCAAAATATTCTACGAAATTGAGCACCCTGGTAACTAAACTTTAACGTATATATAATTTGTACCCTTTGTATAATCATCTTAATAATACACGCAAACCAACGTGTACGCTTCTCAAATAGCATACGTCCGTTAAAAGGCTAGTGCTCTAGCTCGGACGGGGATATCAAGCCCTATGGATCCATATACTACTACTCGCGCCCACCAGTTCTTATAACCAGCAGTTACTAGTTACCAAAGCTAATGGATTTTCGGTTCAAACTCAGTATAGAATTTAGTATGTACTTGTGTCCATTGTTTAAAATAAAGTGCATGTATTCTCAGCCCAAAAATATATATTGCAAAAGCATTTAAAAAGGGAGCAAATGAAACTCACCTTAGCAGCACATAAAGTTGTTCATCGTAATGTGACCGAAACTCGGAGTATCAAATAATCCTAGATCTCAACCTAGAGAACATATGTTGGTCAATAAATGTCTATCAAGCTAGGTCAGGTCATAGTGTATCATAATCCTAATGCTCAAGATCGACATACAAAAGTTATCCAAAGTCGTTTCAAAAAGTCAATTTTGACAATAGTTCAACAAACGAGACGTACCTTATATAAGGATTCATTTACTCGGATAGTAATAGTTAAAAGTTCACTTTATCAATCTCGTAAATAAGTTATTTAAATCTTAATTGCAGATTCAAAAGAAATTTCAATTAACGTCAATCATAATTTAGTTGATCATATCTTTTAATCCGTTCATCGAAACTATTCGATATCTAAATGAAAAGTTATTGATTTTTCGCCAGATTTCCAAAAACATGTATATCATATACCTTTTACCAGTAGTATATGTATTTAATTAGTGATTCATTATAAACTGTTTAACGACGAAATTTAGTATACAAGCATGCATAAACATATATACTCGAGCACTAGACATGGATACACTATTAATTTATAAAAGATAAAATATAAATGCTTACATATCAATATTGTGATTCAATATTTCAGAAAAGTACATAGATGTAACAAAGATGATAAACACTAGGTTTGATTCACAAATATACCCCCGAACATTACCCATAACCTCCATAGCTATAACCATAATTTTCTTAGCTTTATCCCGCTCATAAAACTATTTTGAAAGTGACACGCTCATGACCTCGTCGTAGTATTTTATGTATAATACTAATAATATTACTAATAATAATTAGATTAATAATAACATTAATCTTAATAATAATAATAATAATAATAATAATAATAATAATAATAATAATAATAATAATAATAATAATAATAATAATAATAATAATAATAATAATAATAATAATAATAATAATAATAATAATAATAATAATAATAATAATAATAATAATAATAATAATAATAATATAAATATAAGATGTATCGTATATGTGTGTGAGAAAACAGAACCGAAGTCGAGCTTTTATATAGACTTGGCCAGCAATATGGTGCCATGCGATCGCATGGCTTCCAAGCCTTTCTCCCATGCGATCGCATGGGCAAGATTTCCAGCTCACGATCTTTTAACATTTAGCTTGTCGACATAATATTATATAATATATATAATATATTTAATTTATATAATTAATTATATATTATATTAAATTTACATGCATAGTTGACTTGTAATTTTTGTTCCGATAAGTCGTACGTTGTTACTTGACTTATGTCCCGGTTCCGGTTTCTCGAACGCATTTTCGTACACTTAGAAAACTCGCTTTTTACGTTTCGTGACTCGTACCTTTGTTAAAATATAGTCTTAAATTATCTCTAAACCATACCACTCGAGGTATAACTTATACATTTGAGTGTTTTGGTCATTTACTTCTATAAATCATCGTCTCGCTATTTGTTAATATATATAATACATACATTTTCATTTTGAAATAGTGTTTTACTGTAGCAATTCACTGTAGCAAAGTCAATTTCACTGTAGCAAATAGTGATTTTCGAAAACACTGTAGCATTTTGGGTACTGTAGCAATTTGAAAATACTGTAGTAAATTAGTGTTTTACTGGTTCATCTTAAACGCTTTTGTTAACTTATCTAAATATCAATCGAATCAATAAACGAATGTTACTATCGTTTACTAAATAACTTGAAATTATATATATGTATATATCTTTTTAATATACATAAATCAGTTTTTAAATACACATAAAATTTAATAATAAATATTTCAACTTATCACATATATTCAAATAGATATTTAAACCAATAAGTTTAATGTACAGTATCAAACAATTAATACATTGTTACCTTTTCAAGTTATAGTATATATGTATATATTTACATATAATTGTTCGCGAATCGTCGAAAACAACCGAAGAGTATTTAAATATATAAAAGTAGTTCAAAAATTTTGAGATTCAGTTTTACAGACTTTGCTTATCGTGTCGGAAATGTTAATCATACAAAGATTAAGTTTAAATTTGATCAGAAATTTCCGGGTCATCACATGCATGGTGGTCGATCAAAGGTGGTTAAAGGTTGAAGATGGGTGGTGAAGGTGATTAAGGCATGCTCCGATGATGATTCAAAGAAGGTGGTGGTGAGGGTGGTTGCTCATGGTGGCGTGTTGTTCATGATGGAGTGAGGGGGGTGGCGATGGGTGGTAACCTCCGATGGTTTTTGGCTCAAGGTTGTGACTACTTGTATGTTTTAAATAGTATCATGTATATGTATATATAATACATTTAATTCATATTGTGGACAAAAGGAAGGCACAGTAATCCCATTCATAATTTAATTATCACGGGTGTTTAAACTATATCTCTTCCGACACAATATCACGGCTGGGTTTCGGGTTCCATTGTTAAACAGTGGCGGATAAAAGTCTTCAGAAAAATCCTAAATTTTTACAGTAATTATCTTTCTTTATTTCGTTCATTATGGTATAAAATTCGGTTATTAATTTATTAAATAAAAATTACATCAACTGTCCCTCTCGATTCAGTGTAAAATATAAAAAGTGTTAAAACTTAACAAATAGTTCCTAAATACATTTTTAATAAGCCTAAAATTTATAGAACTCATTTTCGTATCACCGTTTATTTTAAAATTACATAAGTTTGAATTTAACTTGCTTAATATCAATCGAAATCTCAAACGAGTGTTACAATCATTTAATATTTATTTTTAATATACTTTATATACATAGATATATTTTAAATAATAATTATTATTATTATAATATCCTATTTTTATTTTATTAATATTTTTATAACAACAACATATAATACTGTAAATTATATTTCGAATTATTATTTATATATACATACACACATATCTATTTACAATTATTTGTTCGTGAATCATCGGGCATAGTCCAAAGGTAAATGTTTACATGAAAATAGTTTACAAATTTTAATATTTAACATTACAGACTCTGCTTATCATGTCGAAAATCAAATAAGAATTAAATTTAAATTTGGTCAGAAATTTCTGGGTCGTCACATCCTTGGCCCCACAATCAAGTATCCATGAATCGATTTTTAAATTTTTCGAGACTATATTTGCTTCGGACTGGAACACCTCATCGTTTTGTATTTTAGTCAAGACAGAATAAGTATTTTGGCAAGGAATAACAAGTTCAGGTTTTTTCGTACACGTTTTAGTTTTAGTTTCCTTTTGTCTAGTTTTCTTACTCAAAAAAGGCCTAATTTTATTTGGTCCATCACTAGTCTTAATATGTCTAAGCCCATCAGAATATCTAGAGTCCATTAAGCTAGTACCTTTAAGCTTACTAATTTTAACAGGCCCACTAGGCTTACTATTCTTAAAAAACTTATTTACAAGCCCACTACTTTTAACAGGCCCATTTCTAGATTTATTGGATTCTTTTATCCTAAAGGAAACGTGTGACTGGTCATTGCTTTTATCTGTTGCCCTACTTGTATTCCCTATGTACTTGTGCTTGTCGCTACAGTTCCCTAAACCTGCATCACAACCACTCTTTCTTCTTCCCAATTTTATCTCGTGACTAATCTTTCTATTCCCCAAATCCACTTTGTTCTTTATCTGATTAGGGCTATAATTTTAAAATAAAGAAGAAAAAGTGCTAAGGAACTTACCTTGTTCGTTGTTGGGTGCAACAACACCTCCAAACCCTAATTCTATTTTATCGGTGGTTGTTGGTGGTTGATTGTCACCTACAGCCGCTGCTACCTTGCTGGATTTCTTTGATCCACCAGGCCACCACTCTGGAAACCCCGCAATCTCGAAGCATTGCTCTCTTGTGTTGCCACATTTAGAACACTTGAGTTTGTTCTTATCGATCCTTGGATTACCAGAGGTGTAATTTGGCTTTAATTGTTGGGGATTCCGATGTGGTTTCATGCTTAACCCAGCTCCTTCGGTAGCAAATAATCCTGAATTCTTATTTTGAGGGTTGAGTATTGTTACCAAGGATCTGTTGTTGAGCTTTTTCCTTTCGTACGGTGGCGTATGCTTCTTCCATCGTTGGTAAAGGATTCAATCTAAGCAGCTCCCTTTTAATTTGGTCATGATTTCGGTCAAGGGCATTGAGGAATTGAAAGAGTTTTTGCTCAGCTCGTATTTGATTGTAGGCTTGGATGTCAGCTGAACATTTAATTGGGTTTAGATATCTCCTCTCTATTTCACCCCATATGCCTTAATTTGATCCAAAGGTCTTCGATTAACATGTTTTCTTGTTTTAATTCGTTGGCTTTAACATGTAGATCGAAAGTTTGGAGTTTATCCTTACCACTGCTGTAAGTAACCACTAGAGCTTCCCATAAAGCTTTTGTTGTGGGGAATTTGGTTAGGTTGCTTGCAAGGTTAGGCTCGATACTTTGAATGAGCCATGAAAAGACGACTAAGTCATCTTATTCCCACTGATCATCTTCACTTTCTGGTGCATCAGTGGTTAAATGTTTCAAGAGGGATTTTGATTTCCCTCCAATTGCCACTTTTATCATTCTTGTCCATAGTGCATGATTTTGACTATTAAGAGCAAGATTGATTTTCAAACTATCAGATAAATTTGGAATGGGTGGGTTGGGATTGAAAGTTATTTTTCAACAGATTGCTTAATTTTGTGGCTAAATCGTGATTGCTGTTTTGGGTTTGGCTGCTACTGTCTTCTTCAGACATTGTAACCCCCAAATAGTTTGGTAGATGATTTGAGTAAGAAAAACGTGTATCTTGATCAATGGATCAATACCGTTAGGTCTGATACCATGTTTTCAAGTGATTATAACAATGGAAAACTTGTTTTGATTAAGTGTTCAGTTATTTCAAACTGAGAAGTGATTTTACAATTGCAAAATGAGCATAAATATATACAACAATGGCATAACAGCTAATTCTAAGTTAAGGTATGGTTCCAAGTACATTTTGGAACCACCTTGACACAAATGGTAAAAAGCCTAGTTAAGGAGCCGTTGTTGACTGCTAACTTTACTGTTGTTGCTGACTTCCTGCACCTGCTAATTGTCCCTTGTGACCCTTCTAAACTTGGATATGATGAGTGTGCTCTTTCTCTGATCCAAAGTCAATGTTGCCCTAAAAGGAATGTTGTAGGTGTGCTGTTTAGATACTATTCTTTAACAGAAGGGTCATTTTATATATATATATATATATATATATATATATATATATATATATATATATATATATATATATATATATATATATATATATATATATATATATATATATATATATATATGTCATAAAATCATCTGTTTTTTCAAGACAAACTCACACACTCAACGCAAACTGGACTTGAACCCATGACCTCAAGGCCATAGGGGCTCCTTGATACCGCTAGACGAAAGACCCTTTCGCTAAAATCATCTGTTGATAAGCACGCGGTTGCAAGTTTGAGTTGCCAACATGAATATGAATATGAGAATTTTTTTAATTTGTCAATAGCTACCAAAATTGGATTTCATATAGTGTCACCGAACTAATTATGATTTGGAATTGGTACCAAAGATTTGCTAATTTAAATTATTTAGAACTAACTTTGCTCTTTTCTCAAATCAAGGCCATGGGACTGACATTTCCAAACATACATTTGTTTTTAGTACACAAACACAAGTGAAAAGAAAGCTATCTGATAACTATAGTACCATCCGAACAAAACGAAACTGAATAAACAAATAACAGACTAACATGAACACATGGTACATCTAGGTATCCAAATAAGGATTGACTAGCTTAACTTAATTCCATTCTTAATAATTTGGAATGATAGTATATAACTTTCCATAGATGATCTCAACCAATTAATCTTGGCTAAGTGCATGACTTAGGTTGTGTTTGATTACATGTGTTTATTTGTAACCTATGAATTGACAAATGATGTTGTATAATATAGAGTAACTAAACAATTCAAAGTTAAAATACCATCTTTATCTATAAGCACCTCAATACTTAAATACCACATTAAATAATATATAAAAAACACTTATCAAACAACTATATTATTTTATGTATTAGGTTATGTAACATCCCGCATTTTTCCGTTAAATTATTTTAACGACCGTCTTTTTTTTTTAGATAATATCTTCCGTTATCTAAATTCGTAGTTTCCGTTGACTAACGTTCATAATATTTCCGTTATTTAATTATAACATCACTCGTTTACTCGAGCGTTTTCAAAATATTCGTTCGGTAAAATCCCGCACCCGCTTCTAAACTCGAGGGACTAAAATTGACACGGGGCAAACTAGTTGACTAGGTCAACTAGTCCACCCCAATCACCACCATTCAATAATCTCCATCTCTCTCTCTTTCTCTCTAGTAAGAACACACACACATTTACCCAATTCAATCATTCATCATCTAAATTCGATCTAGGAGGCCAACATCAAAACAAATTACGTATTTGGAATCCTCTCTTCATCCTCTACAATTTGATACCAACTTCATCTCGTTTGGGTAACATTTCTAAAACTCTAGATTTCTCTAAATTCGTGTTTTTGACTTGAAATGGTGTTAGTTAGTGTCTATGGCTCGTGTATAACATGAATATATGTTTTGTTTGCTCGATTCGTTGTTTTGAGTAACTAGTTTGAACATTTGAAATGGGTGTGCTTAATCCTTAATTTTGGATGAGTTAATGTTGTTAAATTGTTAGAGTTTATGTTTTAAAAGTGTTACTAGCATCTTTAGCATCAATTTGATGTGTAGGTTGATTTGGAAAACATCATTAACATGATTATTGGTTTTGTGATTCTTGATTAGGGTTTGATGAACTCTAAAAGGAAATTTTGATGCTTTGAATGCCATGAAATGTTATTAGTTAGTGATTAGTTGTATTGTATGTTTCATTACCTTCAAAACGGCATATCATATGTGTGAATTGCATTCCCGAATCTTAAAATGCGTTTTGTAAACTTGAAACGATGGTTTTGAACATTTAATGACCACTTGACGAGATTTCGGCTATTGTAAATGATGTTTTTGCTTGATGAAAAGTGGTTAGTTGTATTCTTTGTCAAAATACCTTTCCAAAGATATAAGATACTTGTTTTGGATGTTTACGGTTTAGGATTTATGGGTATTTGAAGTTGGATTCGTGCTTGACTGTGAAAACTGCCAGAATTCTCTGCACAGGTAATGGCGCGACGCGCCATGTACCCGCGCGGCGCGCCAAAGTGGTCTGTCCAACTTTGTCAATTTTTGAATAATGTTTGCTATGCTACGCACCTCCGATTCACATGTAACTTGTTCTAACATGCTCATATATGATTAAAAACCTCAGAAAAATAGTTCGGGATCCGACCCGAACGTGTTGACTTTTCGTTGACTTTGACCGACCGAAGTTCGACTTTTTGTAAAACTTAACCAAATGATTGTGCAACCTTCCTAACTTGTTTCTATACTTGTATCTTGCATGAAACTTGACAAATTGATTCACATGCTACATAATCGAGTCGTAACGAGCCATAGGACTAATTGAACACATTTCACCCGACCTTGTGTCGTAACCGGTTAATTGATACAACTTATTTGTTTAGGTCAAGGCTAAGCAACTTTCATGCACACGTTTACTTTGTGAAGTACATTTATACTCGTGCACTCGAGGTGAGATCATAGTCCCACCTTTTCAACAATTTTTATACTTTAAATCTTGGGCTGAGAAACATATACTTTGTTACATCTTGTACTACTTACTTTTATGTTTTGAACACAAGTCCGATGAAACAAACATTCTACAGCGAGTTTAGAACAAAATCCTCAATTCGATTATCTTTAGTTACACTTGCCGGGTGTAAGCGAGAACTTATGTTGTATGGATCCATATGGGTTTGACAAACCCTCATTCAAACGGTTCGCTACCGTTTACGAATGAAATATATTTTCAAGAAACAGTGTATGTTCTAACACTATTGTGATGGGGTTCTATGGAAGGAATGTTAAGCATTGATAATTGGGTGCTCGCGAACAAACTTTTGGAATGCAACTTTTGGATGATCACTTTTATGGAAATACTAAATCTTGTGGTTCAAAATATAACTTTTATTAATACACCTATGATTTCACCAACTTTTTTCGTTGACAGTTTTCTATATGTTTCTCAGGTTCATACATGGCTATTTGATACATGCTTCCGCGTACTTTCATACTTGCTTGAGGTCGAGCATACATGCATACACTCTGATTTCTTGCTTGGAGTCAAGCATACATACATACTTACGCTATTTATAGCAACTGTGATTTTCAACTAATTATGTCGCAAGTTATTTCATTTATACATTACTACTTTTGTAAACTTAAACTTGTTGTCAAACCGTTTTGTAAACTAAACTTTGCAAGTTTTGTACATTTCAAATGAATGCGACATGATTTTGGTCAAACGCGTCTCATATAGAGACTATGACCACGCAACGGGACCTAAGTAGACGGCACCGTCAATGACGATTTGGTCGGGTCGCTACAGATGGTATCAGAGCGTTGGTTGTAGGGAACTAGGATATGTATTAGTGTGTCTGACAGAGTCGTTAGGACGCATTAGTGAATCTAGACTACAACCGGATTGTTAGCCATTGCATTCTGACATACATTTGCTATAGATAGCACTTACTTGACTACTTGTGCATTATACTTGAATCATTCTTAGGCAAACTTCTTGATGGTACCAAGCTTTCATCATACGAATCCGTATTCTGCCACTTTCTGGTAACACACGTAAATTCAAGATTCATACACGTATGGATGACGACGACTTCATTAGTCACACTTGTTCGGGAACTCTGTCTCCCGGATTGTTATTTGCCACCGTTTCAACTTACTATCGGTTTCCCACTGGTGTTTCTTACTATCTACTTTTTGGTGTTACTACCATCGCTACTCTAGGTGAGTATCGTCATCAACATTTATCACTACGATTGCGTGCTACTCGTTATCATGACTCGTTACTCTTTTCATACCTGAATACATTATTGTCTGACTCGAACCGCATTGACGTGAACAATCATTTATACACTTCCCTCGGGAAACGCTCCTTCCGAGTTGCACTAATTCTTTCGATTCAATACGAGTCACGTTAGAGACATCGTTACACTTTGTTCATTTTAAAACTTTATGATTATACGAACTTGAATCTATGGATTGATATGGGAATGGAGGTATGAGTTAGCGTAATATGACGACACTCGATCAACGTGGTTATATTACGGTAAGTCATACCAAAGTTCTAATGACATGTGATGGTGGTTGGACTCGATCAACCTAATCACCACCATGTGCCATGTACATGACTTCATCTTTCTTGATTGGATATCCGAAAACCCCGAGAATACTGATAACAACCATACCGGGGACACACCTTCGAATATTGTCGAACCATATTTATGCTTCCGAATAAATGACGAATTCTTTCAACTTCAAACATACATTATACATGAATACTATCTCGTCCTCGAACAGTTTTATCAACGAACTACAATATACCTGTTATGCTCACACCGAGGTGGAAACTTCTCTCGTATTACACTCGTACTTCCGTATAAGGAAATCATTATTCTAAACTCTCAATGGAGAGAGAGACTCTTCACGTTATACTAGTATTCACCACGAGGGTGAATAGTCCTAACAAACGTTTTCGAAAGCCGATAAATCTTTCGTGGCGCGAAATTCTTGAGAAACGGAAACTTGTTCTAACTAAAGTTTTCAAGTCCTAACAAACTTATTCAAATTTATCTTAAGGAAATGTACCTCGTTTCGGATCGAGATCCTCGTTTCACTTCTAGATTTAGGAGTGCCTTACAAAAGTCTCGGGACCACGTTTAGACATGAGTACCGCGTATCATCCACAAACCGACGAACAAAGCACATGTACAATTCAACCTTGAAAACCGTAATACGAATTTGCGTTATCAACTTCAAATTTACTTGAGAAAAGTATTTGCCTTTAGGCGAATTCTAGTACTACAATAATTTTCATTCGAGTATTAACGCCACACCTTTCGAGAACTCATATAGCCACAATTGTCATTTTCTAAATTGTTGAACCGAAGTAGTTGACATGCAAACCACCGGACCCGGACTCATTCATGAGATAACCGTTATGATCGTTCAAATCCCAGAAAGGCTCAAGGCGGACCGTAGTCGCCAAAAGAGCTATGCCGATGTTAGACGTGGACCTCTCGAATTCCAAGTGGTTAAAAGCGTAACGTTAAAAGTCGCACCTTAGGAAGGTGCAATCCGTTTCGGGAAACGTAGGAAGCTAAATCCGCGATACACAAAACCTTTTAAAATCCTGGGGGCGTTTCGGACCCGTTACTAGCCGTTTAGATTTTTCAACTCATTCGAGTCTCCGTACATCCCACATTCTACGTATCAAACTTAAAGACGTGCCTTGCGAAACCAGGACTTGTTACCCTCTTCGACGAACCTACTATCGATGACAAACTTTCCTTCCTAGGAGAACCGGTTGAAATTTTGAATCATGAAACCAAACTCTGAAACAACGTAAAACCCCGACTGTCAAAGTTCGTTGAAATGCCCGATGAAGTACTTTCACTTATCCGTAGAATGGGCAACGCACGATCTCGATGAAGGAACAACGACTACTACTTTCAACTAAATTTCGGAACGAAATTTCTTTTAAGGTGTAGGTAATGTAAAATCCCGCATTTTTCCGTTAAATTATTTTAACGACCGTCTTTTTTTTTTTTTAGATAATATCTTCCGTTATCTAAATTCGTAGTTTCCGTTGACTAACGTTCATAATATTTCCGTTATTTAATTATAACATCACTCGTTTACTCGAGCGTTTTCAAAATATTCGTTCGGTAAAATTCCGCACCCGCTTCTAAACTCGAGGGACTAAAATTGACACGGGGCAAACTAGTTGACTAGGTCAACTAGTC
This sequence comes from Rutidosis leptorrhynchoides, assembly GCF_046630445.1. NCBI lineage: Eukaryota > Viridiplantae > Streptophyta > Magnoliopsida > Asterales > Asteraceae > Rutidosis > Rutidosis leptorrhynchoides. Next base: position 177,966,377 of record NC_092333.1, read on the forward strand.
CACCCCAATCACCACCATTCAATCATCTCCATCTCTCTCTCTTTCTCTCTAGCAAGAACACACACACATTTACCCAATTCAATCATTCATCATCCAAATTCGATCTAGGAGGCCAACATCAAAACAAATTACGTATTTGGAATCCTCTCTTCATCCTCTACAATTTGATACCAACTTCATCTCGTTTGGGTAACATTTCTAAAACTCTAGATTTCTCTAAATTCGTGTTTTTGACTTGAAATGGTGTTAGTTAGTGTCTATGGCTCGTGTATAACATGAATATATGTTTTGTTTGCTCGATTCGTTGTTTTGAGTAACTAGTTTGAACATTTGAAATGGGTGTGCTTAATCCTTAATTTTGGATGAGTTAATGTTGTTAAATTGTTAGAGTTTATGTTTTAAAAGTGTTACTAGCATCTTTAGCATCAATTTGATGTGTAGGTTGATTTGGAAAACATCATTAACATGATTATTGGTTTTGTGATTCTTGATTAGGGTTTGATGAACTCTAAAAGGAAATTTTGATGCTTTGAATGCCATGAAATGTTATTAGTTAGTGATTAGTTGTATTGTATGTTTCATTACCTTCAAAACGGCATATCATATGTGTGAATTGCATTCCCGAATCTTAAAATGCGTTTTGTAAACTTGAAACGATGGTTTTGAACATTTAATGACCACTTGACGAGATTTCGGCTATTGTAAATGATGTTTTTGCTTGATGAAAAGTGGTTAGTTGTATTCCTTGTCAAAATACCTTTCCAAAGATATAAGATACTTGTTTTGGATGTTTACGGTTTAGGATTTATGGGTATTTGAAGTTGGATTCGTGCTTGAGTGTGAAAACTGCCAGAATTCTCTGCACAGGTAATGGCGCGGCGCGCCATGTACCCGCGCGGCGCGCCAAAGTGGTCTGTCCAACTTTGTCGATTTTTGAATAATGTTTGCTATGCTACGCACCTCCGATTCACATGTAACTTGTTCTAACATGCTCATATATGATTAAAAACCTCAGAAAAATAGTTCGGGATCCGACCCGAACGTGTTGACTTTTCGTTGACTTTGACCGACCGAAGTTCGACTTTTTGTCAAACTTAACCAAATGATTGTGCAACCTTCCTAACTTGTTTCTATACTTGTATCTTGCATGAAACTTGACAAATTGATTCACATGCTACATAATCGAGTCGTAACGAGCCATAGGACTAATTGAACACATTTCACCCGACCTTGTGTCGTAACCGGTTAATTGATACAACTTATTTGTTTAGGTCAAGGCTAAGCAACTTTCATGCACACGTTTACTTTGTGAAGTACATTTATACTCGTGCACTCGAGGTGAGATCATAGTCCCACCTTTTCAACAATTTTTATACTTTAAATCTTGGGCTGAGAAACATATACTTTGTTACATCTTGTACTACTTACTTTTATGTTTTGAACACAAGTCCGATGAAACAAACATTCTACAGCGAGTTTAGAACAAAATCCTCAATTCGATTATCTTTAGTTACACTTGCCGGGTGTAAGCGAGAACTTATGTTGTATGGATCCATATGGGTTTGACAAACCCTCATTCAAACGGTTCGCTACCGTTTACGAATGAAATATATTTTCGAGAAACAGTGTATGTTCTAACACTATTGTGATGGGGTTCTATGGAAGGAATGTTAAGCATTGATAATTGGGTGCTCGCGAACAAACTTTTGGAATGCAACTTTTGGATGATCACTTTTATGGAAATACTAAATCTTGTGGTTCAAAATATAACTTTTATTAATACACCTATGATTTCACCAACGTTTTTCGTTGACAGTTTTCTATATGTTTCTCAGGTTCATACATGGCTATTTGATATATGCTTCCGCGTACTTTCATACTTGCTTGAGGTCGAGCATACATGCATACACTCTGATTTCTTGCTTGGAGTCAAGCATACATACATACTTACGCTATTTATAGCAACTGTGATTTCAACTAATTATGTCGCAAGTTATTTCATTTATACATTACTACTTTTGTAAACTTAAACTTGTTGTCGAACCGTTTTGTAAACTAAACTTTGCAAGTTTTGTACATTTCAAATGAATGCGACATGATTTTGGTCAAACGCGTCTCATATAGAGACTATGACCACGCAACGGGACCTAAGTAGACGGCACCGTCAATGACGATTTGGTCGGGTCGCTACAGGTTAATACGGTAATATTAGAGTATTCATTGAAAATTATTGGCATTTAGAATCCAGTTTAAAGAGAACTTTTGAAATATTCAGATAAATCATCACAAGGTAGCTAAGTGGTTAGGACTCTGATATGTCTCAGGTTCGAATCTTGTGGCGGCCAACAAAGAGTTGAAAACAGCCAGAAAGTAATATGAGGTTGGATTTCGCTCTTCCAGGTAACCGAACAGGTAAAAAACTTGGAACTAAAACTTTGATTTATTCAGATTTTAACCAATTTAGCGCTTAATCACAACAACAACATTACCCAATCTCATATAGCGCTTAATCATTTTCAAACACGGTATGCAGTGTAATCATTGATGGTGCGTTCTTCTCTGTCTTTTATAAATGAGAAGACTTGATTACTACTCTACTCTATAGATTGAATCAATAAGAACTTCTTCTATAATGGTAATTAAACATCTTGCTTAGTATTAATAATTCTCTGTTATTTGATGGTAGAAAGCTAATTAATTAGGCCACCATATTAAATGAACCTTAATTCTTTGTCTTGAAGGAGCTACTATGCACATTCATTCCAAAAATGGAAAAAGGCACAAATGAAAACATTGGGTCATTAACATTCTATTCAATACTAATTGAAGAAAAGACATACAAGTTAATAACTTTCCAACATGGCATTATATGAACTCCAACCAACATCATCTCTTGAAGGGGACTCATTCTGGGCCAACATCCGCTCTAACTCACTTGGCCTGCAAGGCACCATAAGTGCACCATCGTGGTCGAACCCATACTCCTCCGCTGCTCTCTCCAACAACCGTTGAAACAATGGGTGACCAAGGTATGCTAATGGAACCACAAATCTCCTTTCTTCATTATCATTGGCTGCAATCACCGCAAAATGTCCTTCTTTCACATCTTTAGGCACCGTCGTTTCTTGGCCCATTTCACAATTCGTTTTGCTCGGACTCCATTTCTTGGCTTGTAAAAGACTCTTGTGAAGCTTCTCTGCTACAACTTTTAGCTTTAGAATCCCATTATTTTTCTTGGCATGACATTGTCTTTTTAGTATTCCCATTTTTTATATTTTTTATATTCTCTATTTGATCAAACAATTTATTCTTTTTTCTGCAATGTACTTCTTCACCGTGTTAACTTCCTTTTATAGACTAAGGAAGAGATGAAACATCTTATCATGTTTGTGTGTGTAAAACAATTGCATGTGATTGCAAATGAAGACTTGATCAAATAGGCCATGAATGGTCTGTGTAATTATATGTGTAGTCACATCTGTCCATTAATACTTCTTTGTGTTTATATTGTCTAAACTAAAAAAAAAAAAATATTCTTCTTAACCAAAAAGCAGAGATGATAAATATAGGGATTAGGACGTGGAGATTTGATAATCATGGTTTAATAAGCACATAATTAAGAATTTTCTTATATGATTATTGGAGGTGATAAAATGCTTGAGTTGGATAACAGAGTACATACATATGAGTTGGCCTGATGTCAACACTTTTTTGTCCATTTTATAACTTCAGAAAATGAACCTTCGAGAATCAACTATAATTGTTTGGCGGTACTTACCGACCGGTTAAGGCCGAATATTGACACGTGCAAGGTGTGCATTTATACGGGCTCATAATTCAAAAGGGTCTATAAGTTATTCTAGTATGCATGTAACTCCTTATTTTAAAAAGCGCGTACTCCAAATATTAAATGAACCTTCCATTCCAATGAAATGGGCCCGAACAACACATATACATAATCACTTGTCATTTAGTTTTTGAGACTTTTATCTTTAAACAAAAGTCCCCCGTCATCATATGTTGCTTTTGTCTTGGCAGACAACAAAATTTTTGATATAAATGAAAATTTTACGTATACAAAAAACCTTCTTTTTACTTGTTGAACAGAATCAAGAAAATATATTGATAGGAATTGATATGACGTGTCTATTATACAACATCATAAACAAATATATTTGAAATATTGTAGTTAGTTTATAAAAATGTTTCCATTATCTTTTTAATAACAAATCATGAACATCTAAGAATATGTTTTTTATTGGGTGTGCTTTGTCATGTAAAGTTTTCGCAAGACTAAAATATATAATCTACATTATCAACAAAGATTACAGATGGGTGCACATAAGACCAGACTAGAACGGGACCAAGAGTCAAAACGGGTCGGGTTGGGAATGCAACCAAGTTAGGAGTCGGCAAGTGAATGGACGATAAGACAAGTGGGAAATCGAGAGGGGTTTGGGGTAGCATCATTCACATATAGATAAACAAAATTTGTGCATCTAAGATGCTAGATAAACCTAGTTATGTTTTGGGCAAAAACATGGCAAACAGGTGTGAACTGTTAGACCAAATTAATACTATTTAATTATCCTAACTTAATTAATTTTGTTTGATCGGTAGTAGTCTTGATGTGGCAGTTTCCTTGGTCTTAGTTTCCCTTTCAAAAAACTTACATGAAAGTCTTTCATTTATACGCATGACAAAGACCAGTGAAAGTAGTACAATAGATTGTATGATATGTAACATGCTTTGATACCTTGCAAATAATCATTGAGAACTAAAAAAGTCTTTCATTTATATGCATGACAAAGACCATTGTCTAGAATATTTTGAATTTTTATTTTTAGATTACCTAAATAATGGAACGTTCTACACTTCTATGCAATGTAAATTCTCCTTTCAAAAAGTCAGAATTTATCATAAACAAATACTTTGAGAACATTATTGATTTGAGGAAACAATTTAGGTTGGTGTTAAATTTAATTACATTGCATTGTAATTTATAAAAGAAGAAAAGTTCATGTATCGTTTACGTGGTTTGCTAGAATTTACCTATTATTTCTTGTACTTTTTGACATTAATTATGCATCACGCATCACAGTGGTTGTAAGTTCTTGCAAACATTGTCCTTTTCTCTGAAAGCACTCACTACCCTCGCCAAAAAGAAGCCGTGAAATCCTTTGGCCCGCGTGAACGAGTTGTTGAGGACATGCACGAACCCATGAAAGGCTCCGTTAAAGGTCCACATCGATATCATGATGAGATATGGAAACTTTAAACAAGGAGAAAAATCAAGATTGCTTAGAGGATAAGTTTTACTTGGAGTTTAAGTTTAAATTATGGAGCAAGTTTATGATTTTAGAAAAGTTTTTTACTTGACGGCAAAGTTAACTTGTTCAACAAGTGGTAATTATTATTTGAATGTTTCCTTGATGCATTTTCTCATTACATCCAAAGGTATAAATAGTACAAGAATTACAATGGAACCCCATAAGTTACGGAGTGAAATATGTACAATCCAAGAATACAGATCATGACAGATCATAACAAAAGTTATTCTACAAATACATATGTGCTCTAAATATGGAAGGAGATATATACTGTCTAATATGCCCCCACAGTTAGAACGGGAGGTAAAGAACGAACGTTCAAGATGGATTTAAAATCCATAAATAATCGAGTAGGCTATCCCTTATAAAGATGTCGGCATACTGAGATGTAGTAGGGACATGAAGTACTCGAACAAGCTCCTGTAGCAACCTGATCACGAACAAAATGTATGACGATCTCGATATGTTTGGTGCGTTGGTGCTGCACGGGATTAGAGGACACATAAACGGCACTCACGTTATCACATTAAACGAAAGTAGCATGAGATAAATGTGAGTGTAGCTCGTGAAGTAAGTTGCGTAGCCAACATGTCTCTACAACAGCATTAGCAACTGGCCGATATTCAGCTTCTGTGGTGGAACGGGAGACGGTTGCCTGTCTTTTAGAAGACCAAGATAAAAGGTTATCCCCGAAGAAAACACAATATCGGGAGGTAGAGCGACGAGTGTCAGGACATCCTCCCCAGTCTACATTTGAGTAAGCAATGAGCTTAGTGGAGAAGGAAGAAAAAATCTATAACCCATTATCAATTATCCCTCGTACATAACGCATAACGCGTTTCAGAGCACTAAAGTGAGATTCCCGTGGGTCATGCATAAATAGGTACATCTGCTGAACCGCATATGTAAGATCGGGGCGAGTAAAGGTCATATATTATAGAGCACCTGCTAAATTGCGGTATAAGGTGGTATCCGTGACCAAAGGTCCATTAGGTCCAAGTTTGGACTGAGTATCAACGTCAGTGCTGCAGGGCTTACAGTTAGACATGCCAGCACGATCCAAGATGTCAAGGGCATATTTCCGTTGAGAAAGAAATATGCCCTGTGAGGTTCAAGAGGCAGAGACCCCCAAGAAGTAGTTAAGTGGTCCAAGGTCAGTCATGGAAAATTCTCTGCCAACAGAAGATATAATCTGCTGTAGAAGAGCCGCCGAGGATGCAGTGAGTATAATATCATCCACTAAAGAAGTACGTATGCAATACTGTTCCATGTCTATAAATGAAGAGGGATGTGTCACACCGACTATGATGGAAACCAACCTAAAGGGCATACGGAACAAATCGATTGTACAAAGCACGATGTGCTTGTTTGAGACCATATAAGGATTTGCGTAGACGAAAAACATAACTAGGGTTACTAGAATCATGAAAACCATGAGTTTGGTGCATGTAGACTATCTCAGATAAATTACCATGTAAAAAGGTGTTCTTGACATCGATTTGATGAATACACCAACGTCGAGAAACAGATAGGCTAAGAATAGCCCTAATAGTAGCCGGTTTAACCACCGGACTAAAAGTCTCACCACAGTCAATACCTGGCCGCTGACTCTTCCCATTAGCTACCAAGCGGGCCTTACACCTATCCAAAGAACCATCAGCGCGTAACTTACGTTTAAATAACCACATAGATCGAACAATATTGACCCCCTCGGGTCTTGGGACCAGGACCCAAGTTCCATTTGTAATTAAACCATTATATTCATCGATCATTGCCCGTTTCCAATTAGGGTCTGTGAGGGCTTGGACATGCGTGTTGGGGATGTCGGGTGGTGGAGTGGCAACAAGTAAGTTAAGGCAGGATATAGGTTTAGAGATCTCAGTTTTTGCACGGGTGAGCATCGGATGTTGGTTTTGAGTGGTAGAGGAAGAGGTGGTCGGACCATTTGGGTTAGAGGAGATAGAAGCTTTGGTAGTAGCAGTGGTCGAAGGTGGATATTTGAGGTGAAAGATAGAGGGTGCGAAAGTAGATGTGGTAGGTGTAGTAGGTGTGGTAGGTGTGGTAGGTGTGGTGCTCAGAGTAGGGTTACTTGGGGAACCATGATGGTGAAGGGGGTGAGGTTGAAATTCACCGGGGATATCGAGGAAGGAGTAGGAGGGAGGGGATTTAGGTTGCATGGATCCAAACAGAAAGGTAGTCTCATCAAAGGTAACATTACGAGAGATTATAATCTTTTTGGATTGTAAGTCAAGATAGTAATACCCATGATGGTGGGTAGGTTATCCAAGGAAGATGCATGGGCTGGAGCATTTGGCGAATTTGTGAGGGGTGTTGAGGTGCGGATAACATAGGCATCCGAAGACATGAAGGTGAGAGAATTTAGGGTTTTTATTAAATAATCGGGTGAATAGAATGTCGTTTAAGATGGATGTGGATGGTAGGATATTGAGAAGATGAGTGACCATGTGAAGAGCCTCAACCCAGTATTCGGGAGGGAGTCGGGCATGAAAGAGAAGGGAGCAGATACTGTTATTGATGGTGCAGATCATGCGTTCTGACATCTCATTCTGCTAGGAGTTATGTGGACAGGAGAAGCGAAACTTAATACCATGAGTGGAAAAGAGTTCATGAAATTGGGTATTGTTGTATTCGCCCCTGTTGTCACACTGAAGGGCTTTGACTTTAGTGTTAAAGTGCTTTTGGACATATGCGTATAATTGTTGAAACTTTGAGTAGACATCAAATTTCTTTTAGAGGGGATACACCCATAGTAAATGTGTATAATGGTCTAATAACAACATATAATATTTAAAACCTCCTACGCTAGTAATGAGTGATGTCCATAAATTGGAATGTATTATCTCAAAAGGTTTATAAACAACCGATGTTGAACGAGAAAAAGGTAATCGAATATGTTTCCTTAACTGACACACATTACATAAAGTATTAGCCAGAGCTTTATTACAATTAAAAAAACCACGAGAATCTAAAGTGTGTAAAATATGATCGCTGGGGTGTCCAAGACGGTTGTGCCAGATGGGTTGACTTGTTAAAAGTAAATCAATATTGGTGAGTTTGGAAGAGGGGACAGGATAAAGGTCATTGTCACTATCACATCGGAGAAGGGTGTGTCTGGTCCGGGCATTCTTCGTAGAAAAACCAAAATTATCAAACTCAATTGTGGTATTATTATCTTTGCTAAATTGTTTAACAGAAATCAAATTTTTGACAATGTTAGGTGTAACAAGAATATTGTGTAGATGTAGAGGTCGGTATAGGTTGGGTAAGGTGGTATTGCCGGAGGTTAATACAGGTATGGTTGAACCGTCACCAACAATGACCGATGAAAAAATGTTTATATTAAAAATGGAACTGAGTTTACCTGGATCCCAGGCAGATGCGTTGTAGCTCCAGTGTCTATGTACCATCCGTCATCATTCGGATCCTGATGTGAACATGCATTGAATGCTTGAGGAAGAGATGGGGCATCTCCGCTGTTTTGCGGAGGAAACCAGGACCAAGGAGGCGTCATTCCAGAAGAACTTCCAGTAACAAAGGCTTGAGGATATGTAACTTATGGATTGGGCCCCAAAACCCAAAGTTATTGGGCCGATAATATTGCTGATGTCCAGTCCTATTAGATGTTTTTTTAAACTGGCTAGGCCCATTTTAAAAAGAATTTTGAGGGTACTTGGTCCTCCAAGCCCATGGAGGAGGCTGTGTTCAATTAAAATTGGGACCCCAATACGGAACAGGGACAATTATACTAGAACCACCGCTGCTATTGCTGCTTTCGCTGCTACGTCGACCCCCACCAGTACAATTTTTCCGATTTCCACTGTTATTCCGGTTATTATTCTGACCACTGTTCCTATTTCCACCATTTCGTCCATTATATTCGTTATGATTTGACTCAGCAAAAAGCATTGTAGGGCTGAAGTTGTGATCAGAATGTGAAGCAGTAGATAGCGATGTGGTGTGATTATTCATTCGTTTCTCTGATAACATAAGCATTGAACGAGACTGAAAGAAGGTTGGGAACTTTTCTTGGTGAGTGATTATCTTAGCGGTGTTATCAAATTTTTCGGGCAAACCATTTACCATGTGCGTGACAAGAGTTTTATCTTCCACCCGAGAGTCGATATTTTCGAGCAGGTCTGTGATGGTTTGAATTCGATGACAGTATTCGGTGATGGTGTTGTCAATGAGGACAATGGATCGGATTTCATTCTGAAGTTCAATAACACGGCTCTCCTTATTGTTATGGAACAAACTTTTAATATATTCCCACATGGTGCGCGAGATATCTGCGTTTGACAACCGATTGAAGAAGAGGTTTGATGAGAGTTCCATAGATCCACAGCTTAATCAAAGAATTAGTTTTCTTCCAAACCTTGTCATCATCTCCGTCGGGCTTACTTGTGCCATCAAGGTGACCAATTAAGTTAAAGGTTATACAATGGGTCTGAAACAATTCTCGTCACAAATCGTAGTTAAGTTCCACAATTCAAGATTCAGAGGGACAGAGGTACGTATATTTGTGACCCCAAAATTGTTTGTGAGGGAGATCTCTTTTCCTTCTGACATTATATAAATGAATGAAGAGATTGAATATGAAGAAGAAGAAAAATTTGAAGAAGAAAATGGAGGGTGATTAGGGTGATACAAATGAAGAAAGACAAGAAGATATGGATGAGAAAATACACTTTGTTACCATATTATTTGAATTTTTCCTTGATGCCTTTTCTCATTACATCCAAAGGTATAAATAGTACAAGAATTATAATGGAACCCATAAGTTACTGAGTGAAATATGTACAATACCAAGAATACAGACCGTGACAGATCATGACAAGCTATTCTATAAATACATATGTTTCTAAATATGGAAGGAGATATATATAGTCTAATAGTAATTGTTTCTTGGAATGTCTTTGGCTTAAAGGCCAAGTTAACTTGTGATGTGCAACAAAGAACTATTGTTAATATTTTATTATAAAGAGACTCATAGTCTCATTGTAACTGTGTGCACGAAAATAATAAAGAAAATTTTCTAGTTTGCGCCCGTGGAGTAAACCTTTCTCCGTGTTGGAGTTGGGATATAGCCACGTTAAATCCTTGTGTCGTTTACGTTTACATTATTGTTTATGCTTTAGATTATTCGTTTTTCGTCCATGGGTTAGTGATTGGTGTAAATCAGTTATCTTGGTTAGGCCTCAAATCCTAACAAGTGGTATCATAGCTATAGGCTACGAGATCGAGCATGATGACGAATTGAAAGCAAGTTTTTCGATATGGTTGATGAATTGTTTTTTTTTTCACCAGGGATACTAAACGACATGATTAAGGATTTTTTGAGACCGGGTGACTTAGTTAGTCGGGAGAAACTCATGGGGTATGTCTATGTATCCGGGAGATTTGATTATGGATTGCATCGGGCCGGGTTTGGGCCGGGTTTGGGTAATCCCAGACCCGGACCCGATAAGAAAAACTAGTCCCAAACCCGGACCAAATACCCGACGGGTAAACGGGTTTACTAACTAGCGGGTAAACGGGTACCCGTTTACTTTTTTTTAGCAAATAAATACATTACCAAAAGCATATACAATCTATAACTCTGTAAATTATATGCTTTATTTATATGTGTATATTTGTACAGTATATATTATTTCCTATTTCCAATTATTAACACTATCAATTTTTAAATATTTTTATAAATCAGATTCTTGATTTGAATGCAGATGAAAATGTGAAGTTGATAAATGATAAATAAATATATAAATTCATTTTGACATTGTAATCAACATATTTTTTAATTTAATTTTTGTTATTATTCATTTTTAATTATTATTGTTATTATTAATATTATGCGGGTAAACGGGCCGGGTAGTCGGGTCTTTATTTAAACCCAGACCCGAACCCGAACCCGAACCCGAATATTTTTTGAAAATCAATCCCATACCCGGCCCGAGACCCGTAGACCCGGACCAAACCCGGCCCAATTATGTCGGGTTTCGGTTTTCCCCTTCGGGTTCGGGCTTTTTTGCCATCCCTAGATTTGATCATATCGGGATTCGGGTAACAGATTTGAAAAGTCATGATGCAGTTAGTAGCGACAATTGCATTATGATGGTGGTTTTTTCTTCGCGAAAGTTTACAGCGTCAGGGGTCGGTTCGATGGTTTTGTTGCGGGGAGATTTTATGTAAGAACCGGGTACGAGTCGTGTTCTTGTTCCTCGCTATCCCGTGTGAAGGAACGATTAAGCAAAATTCGGATGTTCTTGCTCAACTGCATGATAAAATTAACAACGGGTTCGTTAACCATTTGATCGATTTAAGTTTTGGGTTGTTGGTAACAGATACATGGATCTACATGTGTTAAAATTTTGAGGCTAATCGGATCCTTGGAGTTTCAAATATGATTTTTCGAATCTGGGCAGTTTCAAGATGAACTTTTTTGTGTTTGATGACGTGAGTGCGAGACGATTTTGTCTCGTAAAACTTCAAGTGATACGACCTGGGATTTCAAATATGTTGGTTTGTTACGGGAGATCAGTAGCGTGGTATAACTCATATTTGGGCGGTGCTTAAATAAACATGGCGCATTGGTTTGAAAGTCGCTAGTGGGAGATATCGGGGAAGTTTGGTGCTTGCGTGGTTTTGAAACGGGGGACAAAGTGTATAGTCGGAAATTCCAAGTCTATGGAATATGCGGGCGGGTTAGAGTTCCTTGTCACTAAGGCAATTGTTTTTCTAAGGGTGTCGGATAGAACACATTCGACGGTTTCTCAGATTATGTTGAGGGTTCAACAAAGTGAGCAGTTTTTCTTTGAGGGTGATCATTTAAGAATTTTTAGGTGATGGAGGAGGAAAGGATAATCTTGTAAGTCCTGGAACTTTAGCTTTCCAGGATTGTTGAGGGTGTCGGGAACTCAGTTTGATATTGGTAGCAGGCGAAAGCTCTCAAATTAGTGGGAGTTAGAAGACTAGTGGGGTTATGGACATGGTTGAGCCACTTGTTCTCCAATGTTCTTAAGTTTAGTGTGTTGATTCCAGGTAACACTAGGGCTTCGAATACTTGTTTTAATCTCCGATGATAAAGTAATTTGTGACTAACCGGTGGTACGAACCAAGTTTCTTCTCAAGTTGCTGTGGTTATTTCTTACTCGTACAGTAGGAGCATGCTTGAGAGAGAAGATGAGATTTGTGATATTCATAGTGCTATGAAGAGGTTAGCGTACGGACGAGAAAGCAAAAAGTTGAAAAGGCGGTAGATTTCAAGGTAGTGATCGCGTTCTCACTAGGGAATCTTGAAGAATAGTCTACAATTGTTTTGTTGGGGTTTTCCATTTGTTATTAAAGGAAATCATGGATAGATGGGAATAATATGTACAAGTGGTCGTTGAGATGTGGGTTTGGGATTGGACATGTCTAGATCAATGTGTGAGGCATTGTTGTCTCATGAAAGAATCCTATAATTGAAGTCTCGCTCACTTTAATTGGTGTTCTAGTGTAAGAAGATGATCTTCGTGTTAAAAGATGGTGACGTAGAAATCGAGATGGCCCAAGCTAGTAACTAAGAGATTGATTTATCACTCAATGGTATTTTTTGGTTTTGAAATAATTCATTTGCTCATGGGTTAATGAGTGAAATGCGGCGTGATTCGGGTGTCTCATCTGGCGGTATCAAAAGAGTTGTTAATCGGCTAATCTAGAGTTATTGTGGGTTGTAGAAACACAGTTGAGGTGGTTTGTATTTTCTGTTGAAGATCGGTATGAGTTTGTTCAAAGTCTCCAAGTGGGAGATTGGTTAGATATGAAAACTTTAAACAAGGGGAAAAAATCAAGATTGTTTGAGAGATAAGTTTTACTTGGAGGTTAAGTTTAACTTGTGGAGCAAGTTTCTAATTTTAGAAAAGTTGTTTACTTGAAGGCAAAGTTAACTTGTTCAACAAGTGGTAACAAATTTTTTGGGAATGTCTTTGGCCTAAAGGCCAAGTTAACTTGTGCAATAAAGAACTAGATTTAATGTTTCATTATAAATAGACTTATAGCCTCATTGTAATTGTGTGCACGAAAATAAGTAAGAAAGTTCTCTATTTTTACGCTCGTAGAGTAAACTCTTCTCCGTGTTTGGAGTTGGAATATAACCAATTTAAATCATTGTGTCGTTTACGTTTACATTATCATTTATGCTTTAGTTTATTCATTTGTCGTTCGTGGGTTGGTGATTGGTGTGAATCACTTGTCTTGGTTGGGTCCCAAATCCTAACAGATCTTTGGCGTGTGTTTGGCGTGCGAAGTGGAACCACATCTATATATATTCAAGGGCGGACCTAGTAATGCTTCAGTGTTACAAAACACCGGTGAAATACGCGATGTAGTGGATTTTTTTTTTTTTTGAATTTTCAACTAGTGGCATTAGTGGATAGTATAATTTTTTGAGTGGGACCATTGAAATAAACCATCTAGTAGAAAAATTTGGGGGCTTTAAACCAGTGATACCAGTGACTACCCTTCCTAGATCCGTATTAAAAGATAAAGGTAACATATCTGTTCCAAGCTTTCTTGATCATAATGTGATTCTAACTTAAAATGTTTAAGTGCAGATTTGTAAATGTATTTGAGAAAAGGATACTGGATTAAAAGCTCAAGGACTGAACCTGTAGATTATGAAAGTTTATTTTGGAGCTTATTGCTGGATAAAGAGTTTGAAGGGCCAGATTGTATTTTGATGATTCTTCAAGGGCTTTGATGTTTATTTGGCCAAGTACTTGTATATAAGGCAGCTAGGGTTTACTGATCCAGTCATTCTATTTCATTCTCATATTCTGGAGAGCTGCTCTTATTTTTCGATCTGTATACCCAAAATTAGGGTTTCTTATTTATCTTTTTGGTGAATAATAGTTATTGTGTATTGCAAGTGAGAGATTGAGATTTAATAGTTCTGTATTTGGTTATTGATTCGATTTATTGAAGAAGCATTTCTTTGTTTTCTGTGTTCTTGAGTATACAATCTTTGTGTACTATATTGCTGTTAGATTGAAGTTTTTTCATGGTATCAGAGCGGTAAAGATCTCTGATCATCTTCTTTGTTGATTGTGTACAACAATTTCTCTGGTGACGAATTGATTTAGGGTTTCTCTAATCGATTTGGGGTTTTTTAAAGATCTACTCTTATAATCTTCGATTATGTTCTTCTGGTGGTGTTCGAAGGTTGATCTAAGTGTTTTTGGGTAACTACAGTTGTTAATCTGAAGATTAATTGTTGTTGTCTCTGTATTTGAAAAATTAGGGTTTCTTCAAACCCTAATCACTAAAGTTGTTCTTCCGCTGCTTATTATCTTGTTTCTTCTGTTATCTTGTGAATCTATTGCTCCCACTGTGAGGCTTCTTCTGTCCTTTATATAAATCTTGTTCTGACTTGTTTTTTTCAGCGCTTTGAAAAGAATTGGTAGTATTTCTTTTATCTTTATTCTTATTCTCTTATCATATCTGTTTATCTGTTTATTTGGATCTTATCTGCTTGCTTGTCTTTGTGATTTTTTGACTGTTTGATTTTTTGTATTTGATCTGTTATAATGGGGGATACTAGTGATACTCTTATTAGTAAGCTAGATTTTAGGAATCCACTTTATCTGCATCCTAGTGATATTAGTAGCACTCCTTTGATTGCTATTAAATTGGAGGGAACTAAAAATTATAGAGTCTGGTCATGTGCTATGACTTTAGCACTTGAAACTAAGAATAAAATTGGATTTATAGATAATACATGTATAAAATCTACAGATGATGATATTCTTGCAAAACAATGGGACAGATGCAACTCAGTTGTATTGTCCTGGATTTTAAATTCTGTTTCTGAAGAACTTTATCTTGGTCAAATTTTTTCAAAAATTGCTTCAGAAATTTGGATAGATCTAAAAGAAACTTATGATAAAGTTGATGGCTCTGTAGTTTTCAATTTACATCAAAAAATAAATTCATTGACCCAAAATGGTTCACCATTGTCTGACTATTATCATAAACTCAATGGGTTATGGAAGCAATATGAGTCTATTGTGCATATTTCACAGTGTACATGTAAAACTGCTAAAGAGTTACAAGACCATAATGATATGACCAAATTGTGGCAATTTTTAATGGGACTTGATGATAAATATCAACAAATAAGGAGTATTATTTTAACCACTGATCCATTACCTTCTATAAAAACTGCTTATGCAACTCTTTCAAGAGAAGAATCACATAGATCTTCATCTGTTTCTAATCATAAAAGTCAGAATTCTGCTTTTGTTTCTAAAACTGTATCTAATTCTACAAATTTTAACAACAGTTTTCAAAGAAACAACATGTAAGACCCTATTTCTGTTTCTGACATTTTAGTTATTCGGGACGCCGTCCAGCAAAGAAGGACGGGACGCCGTCCAAGAGTTTGGGACGCCGTCCCATGTGTCTGTCGGGCCAGCTGTGGGATTTCAAGATTTTTAGAGGGGTATGTTGGTCTTTTCACATGGTGGCCGGTTTTAAGCCACAAATGGGCAAATGTTGAGCTCATTCAACCCTATCTTCACCAACAAAACACTCTCAACCATTTTTAGTGAGAGAGCAAGGGTTTTAGAGAGAGAGAGGTTGATTTGGAGAAGAAGGAGTCGGATTCTCGCAAAAGTTCGGGTTCTAAAGTTGTTCATCTCGCTCCTAGCTACGTTGTGGTGGTATTGGTAAGCTCAAACTCCGAATTTCATTTGTTAAATTTGATATTCAAGTTAGGGTTTTGAGTTAGTTTGTTATGAAACCCTTTTAGATGATGAAATGGGTTTATGGTGACTTGGTGTTCTTGTCACTTGGCGGGTTTTGGGTCGGTTGATGATTTGGCCTTGTTTAGGGTTTGATGGTGAGTTTAATCACTAGGTTTAGTGATTATGGAAGTGTTGGAACACTTTTGGGTGCGTTTGGTTGCCTAATTTTGAAATGGGTCAAATTAGGGTTTTGGTGTCAAAATGGGTATGACACGTGTTTAACACTTGTGTTCGGGTTTAATTGGTGTGTTGGGACCATTTTCACTCGTGTTAGTGATTATTGGTTAGTTTTGGGCGCGGTTTGTACTTGGAAGTGCATTTGGGTCGAAATTGCACTAAGTGTCATATGGGTTGGTTTGTAAGTCAACCCTAATCGTGTTATTGTATTTGTGATAATGGAATAGGTACTTTCCATTGGCGCGTTGCGGATTATTCGGAAGCATTCATCAAGACGACGAGGTGAGTGTTAATATCCTATGTGCATATGTATGTGTAGGATGGGTGCGGGTCGGGGTGAAGTGTTTCTTGGTTATAGAGCTCACTTCACATATAGGTGGATTTGATGGACTTGTGTATAGGTCCAATTGGCATGGTTGTGCGTTTTGGTTGGCCACCTTTGGCGGGGTACACAATTTGTGTGTACATTATCACACGCGGTATGATGTGGATCATATAACCCCGATGGCGAAGGGTTAATATTGTGATGCGGACTTAGATATAACCCCAATGGTGAAGGGTAGTATTGTGAGTGGAATAATTATACGCATGTGTATATGGCGTATTTATTTATGAATGTTATGGTATGAACCATCGAGCCGGTAGTGCCATAATGTGTGTGTGTGATCGAGTGTGAACCACGAGCCGGTGGCACTATAAAATAATTGATGTGAACCACGAGCCGGTAGCATCGAGTGTGAACCACGAGCCGGTAGCACTATAAAATAATTGATGTGAACCACGAGCCGGTAGCATCGAGTGTAAACCACGAGCCGGTAGCACTATAAAATAATTGATGTGAACCACGAGCCGGTAGCATCGAGTGTGAACCACGATCCGGTAGCACTATAAAAGAGTATGACTCAATTGCGTATGGTGTGAACCACGAGCCGGTAGCACCATAGCGTTATGGTTAACCTTGGGAGTTTTACGCGTTGTTATATATATATATATATATTGTATACGTATAATGTCGTATTGACGTGATGTAGCTAACCTTCTGGTTGTAGCTTATTGGCATTGTTCGCAACGTTGTTTGCGAATTTACTATATTGTGGGTGTTGTTAGCTTGTGCTTAGTGAACGTACGGTATGCTAGGTTTAGCTTGCCTTATACTTGGATGCTTCGGTATGCGCTATTTGATTATTATTGTGGCGTGTTCATTTTATACATATATATGTATGTAGTATATTTTCACTCACTAAGCGTTAGCTTACCCTCTCGTTGTTTACATTTTTATAGATTGCACGGATGCGGTGGCTCGGGTAAGCGCGGGGACTAGTGGACTTGCGTAGTTGCTTTAGAAGACTTGCTTTTGGATTTGATTAGGATTGGGTAGCGTGTCCCCAATCCCATGCTCGGTCTATGTTTTTGTATAAACTAATGGGTCGAAATAGTCACTTATGGTATTTTGGGTCGATGTAGGCCCGGTGTCGTAAAACTCGGTTTTTATTGTGAAAAACTCTTAGTTTAAACTATTGTAAAATATTGTGAAAGTGTTTTGGTTTAAAAGTGTCGGGAAGCGGGTTTTCGCCCGCGTGAGTTTGAAAAACTGATCAGAATGTTTTAGTACATCTGGACGCCGTCCCAGATGTCTGGACGCCGTTCCAGTCTTAAGAGCTGGACGCCGTCCAAGCTTTTGGACGCCGTCCAGATCAACTGTTTCAGAATTATTTTTTTTGAGGCACGTTTTCGGATGGTTAACGGGTTGGGTCGTTACAAGTGGTATCAGAGCATGGTCTAAGGGATTTAGGTGACTTGAGATAGGTGCCTAGACTTAGACTTTTGTGTGTGCTTATTTGTTGCGGGACTTGTAGGATTACGGGTCGGAATGGGAATTTGGTTAGTGCCTTAATTGATAGGTGGACTAACGTGTATATTAATACGTGGATATTATTAATATACGATTGTGTTATGTTTATGTTTATGTTGCGTTGCGAATATCATCGAGCAAGATGGTCGTTGTACTAACGAGGGGATACGATGTGTGTGCGTAATAAGGACTTGCAGACCTTATTACGGGTGCAAATCGTGTTTAACAAGTGATGTACGACGAGTGTGGAGCAAGATGGGGCGGTGTTATGCGCGTTGTTTTATACGTTCGTGGACTAATCGTTTTGCATTCTTTAGAATGACGACGCGAAACGAGATCGAGACGAATGACGAGGAGTTTAACTCTAGAGTTGCAGCCGCCGTTGCGGAGCAAATGAGTGCGTTTCGAGAAGAAATGGATAGAAAGTATTCCGAATTTCGGGGTAGCAGTGAAATGGAGCATTGTCTTAAGAGCTTCATGAGGACTAAACCCCCGATGTATGACGGAAAACCGGATCCTTTGGTAAGCACAACTTGGATTTCGGATGTCGAAGGGTGTTTTCGTACTATTGATTGCCCTCCCGAGAAAAAGACGAGACTCGCTACTAGTCTGTTGCGGGGCAGGGCAAGGGATTGGTTGGATGGTAAGATCGATCTTGTCGGTGGCGAAACGTTTATGGCATTATCGTGGAACGAGTTTAAGGAGGAATTCTTCGAGGAGTTCCGGATTTCGGCCGATTTGTGGGAATTACGTAATGACTTGCGAAATTTGCGACAAGGATCTATGGACTTGAATACTCTCAAGACGACCTTTATGTCGAAGGCTCGTTTTTGCCCGGAGTATTTGGGAAACGATCGCTTGTTGATGGAGGATTTCTATCGGACCTTGAATGATGACTTGAAAAGTAAAATTAGCCGGGGTCAAGCGAAATCGTTTGCGGAATTATACGACTTGGCTAGAGGTTTCGAGTCGTATACGCGATCAAAGATGTGTGAACCTTCAAGTAAGGTTCGGTTTGATTCGTACGGCGCCCCGGGTAAGAAAGATAAGGGTGCAAGTGCGAGTACGGGTAATGTGGGAAAAGGCACGGTGGATTCTCGTGCACCTAGATGTTTCAATTGTGGTATTAGGGGCCACAAGTTGTGGGAGTGCACAATGCCGAGAAGTGATGGCGGGATGTGCTACTATTGTCATAAGGAGGGGCATCGCAAGCCGGATTGTCCCGAGTTGGCGGCGAATGCCGCAAGGAGACGTTGAGGTACGTTTCATTTTAATAAATATGTCATTTGAATATTTATTTATGTGGCGTCTAAGTTCAGATTTGTTATTGCATTGTGTTGTGCATGTTATTGTTAAGGGTGACGTTCCTAATGGAAGTACCCTATGGTAATGATTGATTTTTGGACGAAGGGCGTAAGACTTGGTGTAACCAAGCATTCCTTAATATTTGGGAAATGTTTCTACCAAACCATAGAAATGGGTTTTGGTGTTCAGTTGATAAGCGCGTGTACGCTTTTGTGTTGAGATTGATGAACTATGAGGTTCGTCGGGTGGTTGGAACCCTTGAAATCGAGTGCTTTGAATCTCAATGTATGTTGGTAATGGAGTTTATATGACGCGACATTAGGTGCCTCTTTTATACCTACTAGCGTGGTGTTCAACTCCGATTGTGTTGCGGTTACATTGTACTTAGGGTACCGAAGTGAAACCCTTAGGTACATGAGTGACTAGGTTGAAATTGACAAACTAGAGCAATTGGATGATTGCGAGGGTGTGGTTTGTGTAATTGTAGTACACTTTTCGTTCGAGGTGTTTGAGGATTGATTTAAATCCTTCGTGTGCTCTCGGTTGGAGCAAGATGTGGTGATGGGTCGTGTGAACCCAATTGTTTGTAAAGTCTACCCTTGGTAGCATTATACGGTTGTACGAGTTGTGGAGATGGAACGTAGTTCCAAGTGGGGGAGTTACACTCCCGCACGAGGAGGCCTTAGGGTGAGATTTCGGATGACGTTTTAGTAGGTCCGAAAATTGTGTTGGGACCTAGTTTTGGTCGGTTTGTGGTAGAGTACAATTTTGGTTAACTTGTACTTATGATATTGGATTTGTAAATTATCACCGAGGTGGTATGTTGGTGAATCTCGTTGAGAGATAATGGACGTGTTTGGCGAGCAAGGTAAAATCCCTCGATTAAGGGATGTGTGTGAGTCGGGTTCTCTTTTGGAGAATTATTGTTTGGTACCTATGTTCGATATAGGTGGTTCTTGCTCGATTGTGGATGGTTAGTGGTATCCGCTAGGGTTCACTAAAGTGTAACTGAGCGCGATGTTGCACTACTCGTTGTTTGAGGCCGAAAGTGCGTATGTGATTGATGAAGCATGACCTTTGGGGTCCGCTGACGTCATCGTGGTATTGATGAATGATGAAGCATGACTTTCGGAGTCCGCTAACTTCATCATGGGAGTATGCGATTGGTGAAGCATGATCTTCGGGTCCGCTGACTTCATCATGAGCGAGGTGATATATCGGTGAAGCATGACTTTTGGGTCCGCTGACTTCATCCGGTGTTGAGATTGGTGAAGCACGGCCTTCAGGGTCCGCTTACTTCATCAGGAGAGTAGTGTTACGTCGGCATGGCATAACATTATCGGGAAATGCGAGTACCGGTGGGAAATGAGAGTACCATTCTTGAGTTGTGTTGTGGGAACTATCGGTTGTTTTATACGCCGATGGTGGGGTCGTGAGGACCGTGTAGTGTGATTTGTGGTGTGATAGCCGTGTTTCGCTCACATGTTATCACGGGTGTGACAATAGCCGATTTTGTACACCTTAGGACTAGCGTTGCCATAGTCGTTTTGGGCGCTATCGGTTTTAACCGTTTGTGATGATGTTACGGTAGTTACGTATGGGTCGTATTGCGCACTACAAGGGATGTTTAGTGATTGGTGTTATCCGTAAGGATTCGTTCGGATCGGTCTTCATCATTTCGGGTTGTTGACCTTGGATTGAGACTTGGTTGCTTTTAGCATTGTACTCGGTAAGGGTACGCTAAGGGGTTGATATCTCGGTTCGAGATTTGGTTGAGTTTTTCCCGATGTTAGGGAATGAGCATGGTTTAGTGCTCGGGATTGTGAATTGATAAATCGCGTGTGACGATTTAGTTGTTAAAGGCGATTCATTGGGAAGGATTTCTTAGGAAGGTCGGATTGGGGCTATGTTTGAGGACCATTGAGTGAGGTCTGTTCGGTTACGTGTTGCGGATCACGAGGACGCGATCGTGTTTAAGTTGGGGAGAGTTGTAAGACCCTATTTCTGTTTCTGACATTTTAGTTATTCGGGACGCCGTCCAAAACTTCGGGACGCCGTCCAGCAAAGAAGGACGGGACGCCGTCCAAGAGTTTGGGACGCCGTCCCATGTGTCTGTCGGGACAGCTATGGGATTTCAAGATTTTTAGAGGGGTATGTTGGTCTTTTCACATGGTGGCCGGTTTTAAGCCACAAATGGGCAAATGTTGAGCTCATTCAACCCTATCTTCACCAACAGAACACTCTCAACCATTTTTAGTGAGAGAGCAAGGGTTTTAGAGAGCGAGGGGTTGATTTGGAGAAGAAGGAATCGAATTCTCGCAAAAGCTCGGGTTCTAAAGTTGTTCATCTCGCGCCTAGCTACGTTGGGGTGGTATTGGTAAGCTCAAACTCCGAATTTCATTTGTTAAATTTGATATTCAAGTTAGGGTTTTGAGTTAGTTTGTTATGAAACCCTTTTAGATGATGAAATGGGTTTATGGTGACTTGTTGTTCTTGTCACTTGGCGGGTTTTGGGTCGGTTGATGATTTGGCCTTGTTTAGGGTTTGATGGTGAGTTTAATCACTAGGTTTAGTGATTATGGAAGTGTTGGAACACTTTTGGGTGCGTTTGGTTGCCTAATTTTGAAATGGGTCAAATTAGGGTTTTGGTGTCAAAATGGGTATGACACGTGTTTAACACTTGTGTTCAGGTTTAATTGGTGTGTTGGGACCATTTTCACTCGTGTTAGTGATTATTGGTTAGTTTTGGGCGCGGTTTGTACTTGGAAGTGCATTTGGGTCGAAATTGCACTAAGTGTCATATGGGTTGGTTTGTAAGTCAACCCTAATCGTGTTATTGTATTTGTGATAATGGAATAGGTACTTTCCATTGGCGCGTTGCGGATTATTCGGAAACATTCATCAAGATGACGAGCTGAGTGTTAATATCCTATGTGCATATGTATGTGTAGGATGGGTGCGGGTCGGGGTGAAGTGTTTCTTGGTTATAGAGCTCACTTCACATATAGGTGGATTTGATGGACTTGTGTATAGGTCCAATTGGCACGTTTGTGCGTTTTGGTTGGCCACCTTTGGCGGGGTACACAATTTGTGTGTACATTATCACACGCGGTATGATGTGGATCATATAACCCCGATGGCGAAGGGTTAATATTGTGATGCGGACTTAGATATAACCCCAATGGCGAAGGGTAGTATTGTGAGTGGAATAATTATACGCATGTGTATATGGCGTATTTATTTGTGAATGTTATGGTATGAACCATCGAGCCGGTAGTGCCATAATGTGTGTGTGTGATCGAGTGTGAACCACGAGCCGGTAGTACTATAAAATAATTGATGTGAACCACGAGCCGGTAGCATCGAGTGTGAACCACGAGCCGGTAGCACTATAAAATAATTGATGTGAACCACGAGCCGGTAGCATCGAGTGTGAACCACGAGCCGGTAGCACTATAAAATAATTGATGTGAACCACGAGCCGGTAGCATCGAGTGTGAACCACGAGCCGGTAGCACTATAAAAGAGTATGACTCAATTGCGTATGGTGTGAACCACGAGCCGGTAGCACCATAGCGTTATGGTTAACCTTGGGAGTTTTACGCGTTGTTATATATATATATATATTGTATACGTATAATGTCGTATTGACGTGATGTAGCTAACCTTCTGGTTGTAGCTTATTGGCATTGTTCGCAACGTTGTTTGCGAATTTACTATATTGTGGGTGTTGTTAGCTTGTGCTTAGTGAACGTACGGTATGCTAGGTTTAGCTTGCCTTATACTTGGATGCTTCGGTATGCGCTATTTGATTATTATTGTGGCGTGTTCATTTTATACATATATATGTATGTAGTATATTTTCACTCACTAAGCGTTAGCTTACCCTCTCGTTGTTTACATTTTTATAGATTGCACGGATGCGGTGGCTCGGGTAAGCGCGGGGACTAGTGGACTTGCGTAGTTGCTTTAGAAGACTTGCTTTTGGATTTGATTAGGATTGGGTAGCGTGTCCCCAATCCCATGCTCGGTCTATGTTTTTGTATAAACTAATGGGTCGAAATAGTCACTTATGGTATTTTGGGTCGATGTGGGCCCGGTGTCGTAAAACTCAGTTTTTATTGTGAAAAACTCTTAGTTTAAACTATTGTAAAATATTGTGAAAGTGTTTTGGTTTAAAAGTGTCGGGAAGCGGGTTTTCGCCCGCGTGAGTTCGAAAAACTGATCAGAATGTTTTAGTACATCTGGACGCCGTCCCAGATGTCTGGACGCCGTCCCAGATGTCTGGACGCCGTCCCAGTCTTAAGAGCTGGACGCCGTCCAAGCTTTTGGACGCCGTCCAGATCAACTGTTTCAGAAATTTTTTTTTTTTGAGGCACGTTTTCGGATGGTTAACGGGTTGGGTCGTTACACAACAACAGAGGTCCAAATATGAATCTTAAATGTACTAAATGTCTAAAATTTGGTCATACAGTGGATAGATGTTATGAAGTTGTTGGATATCCTCCCAATTTTAAGGGAAGATTGTCTAACAATAGAAATAACATGAATTCCACTAATTCTTGGTCTAGTAATTCTGCTAATAATTCTGCTAATAATTCTGCTTCTGCTAATAAGGCTTTTTCTGGAAATACTTGTACTTCTGATGATTCCTGTTCTTAGTATCTTTCACAGGATCAAATTTCTCAATTACTTAGTCTGCTAAATAAGCAGAATTTGTGTGATGTACCCAAAGCCAACATGGCAGGTACTGGTTCATTATTTCCCAGTTCTGGTTGGGTAATTGATTCAAGAGCTAATCAACATTATGTTTTAAATGATAAAGGTTTAAAAAATGTGGTTGATGTTTCTGATTTAAATCTTACTGTGTGTCATCCTAATGGAACCACAGCTAAAATTTCTAAAATTGGAGATATTGTTTTAACATCTAATGTTACACTTTTTGATGCACTTGTGGTTCCTGAATACAGTGTTAATCTGCTGTATGTAAGTAAACTTGCTAGGGATAGCAAGATGTTTGTTGGGTTTGATGAATATAATTGTTATAATCAGGACTTACCCCAAGGCAGATTAATGGGGAAGACTCTGGGGACTGGTAGTGAACTTGGTGGACTTTATTTTTTTGATGACTATGGTAAGAACTTGAGTTGTAATTCTGTTAATGTTTGTCTGTTGTCTAAACATACTTGGCATAATAGATTGGGTCATCCTGCTTATCCTGTGTTGCAAGTTTTAAAATCTAAACTTGGTTATGGCAATGAAGGGTTAAAACCCTGTGAAATTTGTCATAAAGCCAAACAAACTAGGGAACCCTTTCCCTTAAGTGATCATAAAACTCAACATATTGGTGAACTTATACATTTAGACTTATGGGGTCCATATAGGGTGACTAGTAGAGGTGGTTACAAGTTTTTCTTAACTATTGTTAATGATCATTCAAGAGCTGTTTGGGTTTACTTGCTAAAATCTAAAAGTGATTGTTCTGAAAATGTCATTGATTTTATCAACATGTTTCAAAATCAATTTAATAAAACTATTAAAGTTGTAAGAAGTGATAATGGGACTGAATTTCTTAATAATCATTTAAGTTCTTTTTTAAAACAAAAAGGTGTTGTTCATCAAACATCTTGTGCTTACACACCACAACAAAATGGTGTGGTTGAAAGAAAACATAGACATCTCTTGAATGTTGCTAGGTCACTTTTGTTTCAAGGGGGAATACCACTCAACATGTGGACTGAATGTGTACTTACTGCCACATACCTTATTAACAGAACTCCTGCTTCTGTTTTGGATGGTAAATCTACTTATGAGATTTTGTATGGTAGAGAACCAAATTTAAACCATTTGAGAGTTTTTGGATGTTTATGTTTTGCTAAAGTTTTGAATAATACTGATAAGTTTGCTAGTAGGTCTGAAAAATGTGTGTTTATGGGGTATAGTAATACTCAAAAAGGATATAAACTATATGGTCTGGATTCTAAACTTATGACTGTGTCTAGGGATGTTAAATTTTATGAACATGTTTTTCCTTTCAGAATGACTATTAAAACTGGAAAATGTTTCTATCCATGTGTGGATCATCTGAACTTCTTCAATGACAACTTATTTTCTGACACATCTCTGCAGCCCAATGATGACACTATTACTTTTGATCATAGTGATGGTAGTGGAAGTTCTATTTCAGGTAGCAGAGCACATTCTCCTACTAATAAGTCTAATAATGGTAATGAGACTATTAATATTAGTAGTGAGAGTGAAGGCACAGCTACCAGAATAGAACAAGAAACAGCTACAAATGATGATAATCAGTCTGAGACTGATAATCAACTTAGTGTTGATGACAATTCTGAGGGGAATGTGTTCTTTGAACCTTCTGCATCTTCTTTAAGAAGATCTACCAGAGATGTGTCAATCCCTAAAAGATTTGATGATTTTATACTTAATGCTTCTCACAAATATAGTTTACATAATTATATTGATTATTCTTCTTTAAATAAACAAAATTTGTGGTTTACCTCTTCTTTAAACAAAACTTTTGAACCAAAAAATTATTTTCAAGCTTCTACTGATCCCAAATGGGTTGATGCTATGAATGCTAAAATGGAAGCTCTTCATAGAAATAATACTTGGGTTCTTACAGATTTACCCCCTGATAGGGTTCCTATAGGCAACAAATGGGTATATAAAATTAAGTATAAAGCATCTTGGAGAGATTGAAAGGTACAAAGCCAGGCTTGTTGCCAAAGGCTATAGTCAGAAAGAGGGGATTGATTATGGTGAGACATTCTCACCAGTTGTCAAAATGACAACTGTTAGATGCATTCTGTGCATGGCTATTAATTATGGTTGGTCTCTTTACCAACTTGATATTAATAATGCCTTTTTATATGGTGATTTAGTTGAGGATGTTTACATGACCTTACCTCAAGGTTATCATGATAAGAATGAAATAAAAGTTTGTAAACTCATTAAATCTTTATATGGGCTTAAACAAGCTCCTAGAAAATGGAATGAGAAACTTTCTAATTGTTTGCTTCAAAATGGTTTTGTTCAAAATAAATGTGATTATTCTTTATATACCAAGAATAAAGATAACAAAATTGTTATCTTATTGGTGTATGTTGATGATATTGTTCTTAGTGGAAATGATTTTTTTTAAAATTAATAGTGTTAAAAAGTACTTGAGCAATATGTTTAAGATTAAAGATCTTGGTAATCTTAAATATTTCTTAGGCATTGAGGTACTTGATACTGATCAAGGGCTCTGTCTAAGTTAAAGAAAATATTATCTTGAGTTGATAAATGATTTTGGATTGTTGGGTTGCAAACCTGTTAAAACTCCTATAGAAGTAAATGTTACTTCTTATAAGGATTGTTCAAAAGATTCTCTCTTTAAGAATATTACTGTATATCAGCAGTTAGTGGGAAAATTGATTTATATTACTGTTACCAGACCTGATATCAGTTATGCTGTTCACATTTTGAGTCAATATATGCATTCTCCTGCACCTGTGCATCTTAAACTTGCTTTTAGGGTTTTAAGGTATCTTAAAAGTTGTTCAGGAATGGATATTCATATTATTAGAAGTGCATCTTTGAAGCTTAATGCTTTTGTGGATGCTGATTGGGGCAAAAATTTATTAGAAAGGAAATCTATTACTGGTTTCTGTATTTTTCTTGGTGAAAGTTTGATCTCTTGGAAAAGTAAGAAACGACCTACCATCTCTAGATCTTCTGCTGAAGCAGAATATAGAGCAATGGCAGCTGTTACTTGTGAGTTGGTTTGGATTGTTAATCTTTTGACTAGTCTGAATGTGAAAGATTTGATTCCTGTCAAAGTGTGTTGTGAAAATGAACCAGCTATTCAAATTGCTGGTAATCCTGTTCTACATGAGAGAACTAAGCATTTTGATATTGATTGGCATATTGTGAGAGAGAAAGTTGAAAGTGGTTTGATCAGAGTTGTGAAAGTTAATTCTGCTGCTAACATTGCTGATATATTCACCAAAGGGTTGACTACTAGTCAACATTACAATTTATGCAGAGAATTGAAGATGTTTGATGTGTTCTCAAGAAAAGCTTGTGGGGGAGTATTAAAAGATAAAGGTAACATATCTGTTCCAAGATTTCTTGATCATAATGTGATTCTAACTTAAAATGTTTAAGTGCATATTTGTAAATGTATTTGAGAAAAGGATACTGGATTAAAAGCTCAAGGACTGAACCTGTAGATTATGAAAGTTTATTTTGGAGCTTATTGCTGGATAAAGAGTTTGAAGGGCCAGATTGTATTTTGATGATTCTTCAAGGGATTTGATGTTTATTTGGCCAAATACGCGTATATAAGGCAGCTAGGGTTTACTGTTCCAGTCATTCTATTTCATTCTCATATTCTAGAGAGCTGCTCTTATTTTTCGATCTGTATACCCAAAATTAGGGTTACTTATTCATCTGTTCATATTATTCATCTTTTTGGTGAATAATAGTTATTGTGTATTGCAAGTGAGAGATTGAGATTTAATAGTCCTGTATTTGGTTATTGATTCGATTTACTGAAGAAGCATTTATTTGTTTTCTGTGTCCTTGAGTATACAATCTTTGTGTACTTTATTGCTGTTGGATTGAAGTTTTTTCAATCCGTCACTGTCGTCGGGATTTACGAATAAGGATGACATTTCTCAAAAAGTAAATATCAATATAAAAACTATGAGATGTTAGAATTTACAATTAGGAAATGTTGGTCATTAATAATTTATAATTTTTAACACATTATAATAGACATATTTAAAGTGTTGAATATGTTAAAACATTCGCAAACATCCTCCTATTTTCTTCTCTAACCAGTGTATATATTTGGTTTATGAATGTTAGTAAAAAAATTAAAAGATCAACTGCTATATAACCATTTAATTATTATTTTCTTTATTATAAACATTAGGGGGTTGAATATCAATGGGAGTTGGTGTGAGGATCCTATCGAGGTTAAGCAAACAGCCTTCAATCATTTTAAGTTGCAATTTGAGAAAAAAAAATTCAATAAGAAGCGTTTTTAGGATGCTGTTTCTGCTGCTTCAGCAGCTACTGATTTGCACCCCTCAGTTGTGTCTACTTCTGTTAACCGTGCAACTACTGCTTCAGCTACTTCAGATGTGTCATCAGCAGCTATTGCAGCATTTTCTTCGGGTTCTGAGTTGACCAAAATCGGCAGTCAGCATGCTGCTGACATCGAGGCAGAGTTTACTGAATTGCAGATGCTTGAGGCCGTTAAAGAATGTAATTGTTCGAACACGCCGAGTCCGGATGGTTATAATTTTAAATTCTTTAACTTGTATTGGAATTTAATTAAAAACGACCTCATGAAAGCTCTTCTTTGGTTTTGGGAAAATTGTGATATCTCTAAAGGTTGTAATGCATCTTTTGTCACTTTGGTCCCAAAGGAAAACGATCCAATGGGGCTCAACGAATACCGGCCTATCAGTCTAATTGGTTGTTATTATGATATACTCGTGAAGATACTCTCCATTCGTATCCGAAAAGTCTTACCATCGGTTATTGGTTTTGAGCAAAGCGCGTACCTTAAAGGTAGGTTCATTCTTGATGATTCTCTAATTGCAAATGAAGTTATTGGTTATCTAAAGAGAAATAAAAAGAAGAGTCTTATTTTTAAAGTCGACTTCGAGAAGACGTTTGATATTTTGAATTGGGATTTTCTATTGGATATGGTGAATAGAATGGGGTTTGGTCTTCGGTGGAGAAAGTGGATTCGGGCGTGTCTTAAATCGCCTTCTATATCGATCCTTGTCAACGGTTCTCCAACTAATGAATTTCTCATTGGAAGAGGTGTTCGATAAGGCGATCCTTTGTCACCTTTCCTTTTTCTTATTGCGATGGAAGGTTTGAATTTTATAATTAAAAGGGCTTGTGATGAAGGCCTCTTTAAAGGTGTGGAAGTGGGAAAAGACAAAATCAAATTATCCCACTTACAATTCGCAGATGATACGATTTTTATTGGTGAATGGCAAAGTCAAAACTTTTGCAACCTCATGAAAGTTCTAAAATGCTTTGAAAATGTATCGGGGCTCAGGATCAACTTTCACAAAAGCGTGTTGTATGGTTTAGGTGTGGCAAATGAAGACGTGGAAAGGTTTTCCCTCTCGAGTTGGTTGTAATGTTGGTGAGCTTCCGTTTACATATCTTGGTCTCCCGGTTGGTAAAAACATGAGTATTGAGCAAAATTGGGATACCGTTTTTGAAAAGTTCAACTCCAAAATCGCGAATTGGAAAAAAAGATTGATTTCCTATGGCGGAAGGCTTACGCTCGTTAAATCGGTTCTTAGTAGTTTACCGCTATACTACTTTTCTCTTTTTCGTGCCCCGTTGAGTGTCGTTAAAAAATTAGAGTGTTAGGAGAAACTTTTTTTGAGGCGAGACGGGTGAGTGTTAAAAATTGTCGTGGGTCATATGGGAGGAATGTCTTTTACCTTATGATGAGGGGAGGTTAAATATTGGGTTACTTCGGGGGAAGAATCTCGCACTTTTGGAAAAGTGGTTTTGGCGGGCCAAAACTGAGCCAAACTCACTTTGGGTTACCATTATCAAAAGTATTTATGGTGCTAATGGGCTACTTCCTCCTACGAGCCTTAACGGGCCGCAAAGGGTAAGTAGCGTGTGGTCGAATATTATACGTACAGGAACTATGATCGAGAAGATGGACATCAATTTTGCAAGTTCGTTTTTGAAATCGATTGGGGATGGGGCCGAAACAGATTTTTGGAGTGAACCGTGAATTTGTGACTTACCTTTAAAGCAAAAGTTCACGCGTTTGTTCTACTTGGAAGAAGAGCCGATTGTACGAGTTCGAGATAGAGTCACTTGGATCGATCGTGATGTTATTTCTAACGGGAATTGGAGGCGAACACCATCGGGTCGAACACTTGATGACCTTGACTCTCTTAGGGCATTATTGAATACTTACGTGAAACAAGATAAGACTATGGATTCGTGGGTTTGGAACCTAGCGGGAAACGAGTTATTCACTACAAATAAACTGGCGTCAATTATTGATGACAAATCATTGGTAGCGGGTCGAGTTCGAATGATGAATTTTTGAAGAATTATTTGGTACCTATTAAAGTTTCAATCTTCATATGGAGGGTGCTAAAAAGACGGATACCGGTACGTACCGAACTTGATAAAAGAGGTATTGACCTAGACTCCGTTAGATGCTATCTATGTGATGATGACGTGGAGACTATTGATCACACTTCGTTCTTTTGTCGACATGCGACGGAGATTTGGGAGCGGGTATATAAATGGTGGGGTCTAGGAGCGGTTTCAAACTTAAGCATTAATGAGGCTTTTCGCGGCAAATGTAACCGTTCCTTATTACATTATAGTCGAGTATATGGCAATCAATCGAGTGGACGTGCGCTTATCTAATATGAAAAAATCGGAATCAAAAGGTGTTTTCTAACTCTTCGTGGAATGGTCCTACGGGTCTAATGGAAATACAACTTAAGTCTTTTGAATTGATTGTAAGTCGCATAAGGAATCAGAAGATGGATTGGCTAGGTTGGATCTCAGATCCATTGTCTTGCTTTGTCTAATGTATGCATTTTTATGGTTGTTCTCTTCGCAACTTGCTTTCGCCTTGTTTTTTCTTCATAGATCGAGTTTTACTTGTATGTTCTAAACATTCGGGTCTTTGTAATGGGCTAGCCTCTCCTTAGTGGGCTTTCGAGTTTTAATGAAATTATTTGGTTTTCGAAAAAGAAAAAAAATTTATTTCCTAAATCACGTAAAAATGGTGGCCTGTGATTAGCCATCACTATAGTAAAAACTAGGAAAATCCTGGCCCGCGCGTTGCGTCGGGGTTTTTCGGGTTGCATATTCATATTTAACATAGCGTTATGTATTTACAGAATTAAAAACGCGTTGCTACAGGTATGGTTGAAAGCGCGTGGTTAGTACCTAGTGTGCATAATGGACTCCACGTTTTTAGTGTCGAAAAAACCGCATGAAAAAGGGAACATAACCATCGATATGTTGCGGTTAGTTTGTATGTAAATATATAAAAAATATCTCGAAATATTTAGCATTTTTTAAAAACAGTTCGTTTCGCGCATAGCTAGTTACATTGTGTTCGTAAAATTATTTCGAGTTGAACGGTGATTTCGATAAATTTTAATTCGAAGCGATCGGGAAGATGTAGGCCGTTAAAAATTTGGGTGGATTTTGCTTAAGTTTTATTAATTAAATAATAATTTTACAGTTTTTACCCCTAAAAATTTGGCATGTTTAATATTTTTTGGGGGTGTTTGGTAACTTTTTTTAGAAGTCGTTTGATAAGTGTGGGGAGGTCCAAACGACCAAAGTGTGGACCTTTTAGTATTTAGGATTAATTATTTTTTTATTCTACTCGATCTCTTATTATATTATATTATATTATATTATATTATATTATACTATACTATTATCTAATAGACAAAATTTGTCTTATTAGGATGAATAGTGCTATTTAGATTTTCATTTTTCACACAACTAACCCCCTAACTTCCATTAAAATACAAATCAAACTCCCACTTTATACCTATATTCTAAATTCTAAATTATTATTTATCCCATTATTAAAACCAAAAATACTGAATAATAACACTAACCACGCTTTACCGACTTGTATGATGCGCTCAAACAGTTGGACTCACAGGGGCCACTACTTTGCTACAATTTTTTTTCAGCTTACAACGATAAAAAAAAAACCAACCCTTCAATGCTACCAAAAGATGTCGAAAAACATTCTTTTTTACAAAATAGATCAACTAACTTTTTATATTTTTTTTAAAAACCGAACGCTAAAAGAAGCAACTTTCACAAAAGGAACAACCCTTCAATGTTAGATGTCGAAAAAAATTCTATTTTACAAAATATATCAAGACTTTTATTTAACTCGCATTTAAAACGAAGGCCCCGACGCGAAACGAGGGCTCCACAACTAGTTAGACACCAATGAAAAAAATATGAAAATTTCAACTGAAAGTACGTACCGTGAGCAAACGTCCACCTAAATTTTTGATGCCTTACTTTGTTTTTCTTTAATGTGTTTACTTTTAAAATTTTGTAGAACATGACTTATTTAATTTTTAATTTATTTATCAGTAAACTTTTGATAAAATATAATCTATCCGTTCCAAATTTATTGTCCATCGACAATATATATATATATATATATATATATATATATATATATATATATATATATATATATATATATATATATATATATATATATATATATAAGAAAAAACGACTGACATGTGTATTTTTTTATTAACTTTCCAGTCTTCCTTATATTTTACCCACATTTTTGTTTTTCATGTATAAAATATGGGCATAAAAAAACTTCATCACATTATTCTTTTTCATTTATGAAAATGAACAATTAATTTGAGATATTCTAAAAGGTAATAATAGACTATAAAAATGAAACGGAGGAAGTATATAACATGAGTTAGAACAATTAATTTTTATTTTAAGATAAAAAAAATTACTATGAAAATAAATAAATTCATCATTTGATGATAAAATATATTGATCCTATAATAGTTAGTTCATACAACACAATCATTCAACTTTGAGATCAAAAGGAAGAAAGTTCGATTGGTTGGTTTAGATTTCTAATCCTAGCTTGTACCTTAGTATGTCGTGATGTTAAAGTGATGTAAAAGTCGTGTATGTCGTGTTTGTTAGCTAGTTCTCATGTTTGTATAGCTTGGTGATGTCATCTACATCTCATATAGGGGGGATGATTCTCACACACACTTTTTTGATCCTCACACACCAATTGAGTATTATTAGAAGAGTAAAAAGTTAAAATAGGTGTGTGAGGATCAAAAAAGTGTGTGTGAGAATCATACCCCTCATATAGTGCCTTTTCATGTCTTTTGGGTGATTCGAGTTTGTAAGAATCCCATTTTGGTTGTACGTTCATTGAGTTGTTAATAATATTTGCCTTTTAAAAAAACAACACAATCATTCATAATGTATTTTTCTAATTATTGACAAATTCAAATGTATAAAATTATTTTACATCTCACTACGCCGCATCTGAAACTAGTTCTTATCCAAACACCCTATAAATTGACATACAAATTTTCGAACAATAATTTTTATATCTATTCTACTTTCAATTTATAGAATTTATATAATTCTTAAAATGGATCATTTTCTAAATTCAAACGATTTGTAGCTTCCATCCGATTTACATGTTTATCGTTATCTTAAGTTCTATTTTCGACCGTAATCTCTCATTCAATTGCTTCTTTTTTACTTCGATTTTTTTCGAATTCTGTTTTGCTCCAACTTTTTTTTTTTTTTTTGAAAAGCAACATTTTATTAAAACTCAAGAATATTAGGCCATCAGGGCCCCCAACCAGTTACAATAGGACTCGATACAAGTTAAAGCATTAAAAATCGTCTCGACAAAACAAAACTCGATTACAATGACAGTTGCTGAGATTGCAACTAAATACGATACGCTAGACTAAACAGGACCATGGATAGACTAAACAGGACCATGGATCCGAGATCCAAACTAACCAATTGATCTTCCTATTCTTGATTCGGTTTGATATCCACTCGAACGATCTGAGTTGAATTTCCATCAAAGTCACCGGACTATTCGAACGCGTATTTTGAAAGACTTTATTATTTCGGTTTCCCCATATGTAGTATGCACAAATCAATTCTATTACGTGCCAAACCTTCGACTCGAGTGGGGATAAGTTTCGGTTACAATTACCTCGAAATGTTTCGTTTATGCTTAAATTTGTAACCGGCCCCAACCCCTACCACTTATAAATTTTTCCCCAAAGTTCCATTGCATATCGACGGAATATTAAAGAATGATCGATCATCTCCACGTCATCGTCACATAAAGGGCATCGAACAGAGTGTAGGTCAATACCTCTTTTATCAATTTCGGGTTGGACCTGTATCCTCCACTTCAATAACCTCCATATGAAGATATTGATTTTTAAAGGCTCCAAATTGTTTCTTAAAGTTTCTTGGTTTACACTCCTGTTTCCAATAAGTTGATCGTCTATTAATCTCGAAAGTTCTCTTGTTGTGAAATTGTCATTTGATGTTAGTGTCCAGTACCACGAATCCAAAATCATGTCTTGTTTAACGTATGAGTTTAGCGCTGAGATTAAAATTTCAAATTCAGCTCGAGTTCTTCCCGTTAGCTCACGATTCCAGCTCCAATTTGTGATGTACGATTGATCATTCCAACTAATTCGGTTGCTTACGTTTGCCTCCTGATCAGTTTCCATCTTGAACAGCCGCCTGCACTTTTCTTTAATCGGCCTGTCGAATAACCATGTGTCGACCCAGAACTTTGTGCTTTCTCCGTTGCCTATTACCTTCGCGAAAGAGTTTACAAAATTCAGGCCCGTCTTCTCGATACTGTGACCTGCACGTAAAATGTTCAACCATATGCCACTCTTTTCTTGCGGGTTTGGAGGACCGAAAGGTGAGAGTAGCCCATTATGCCCATGAATACTCTTAATAATATTTACCCAAAGAGAAAGTGGTTCGGTTTTAACTCGCCAAAATCATTTTCCCAAGAGTGCAAGATTTTTACCCCGTAAAGTCCCGATATTAAGCTGTGATGACCCAGAAAATTTCATATTAATAAATTAATTACAGGATAAATGTGTCCGACATGATAAGCGAACCTATTATGTTGAGTCTTAAAACTTTTTGAACTAGTTTACACATTCATGTACCTTTCGATTTTTTTTCGACGATTTACGAACGTCATAACTTGTGATAATTATAAAAATCACTTTGCTACAGTAAAACACTATTTGCTATAGTGAAAACGACTTTGCTACAGTAAAACACTATTTGCTACAGTGAAAAAGACTTTGCTACAGTAAACACTACTTGCTACAGTAAAATACTATTTGCTACATTAACACTATTTCCTGCAGTAAACACTATTTGCTACAGTATACCATTATTTGCTACATTAGCACTATTTGCTACAGTAACACTATTTGCTACAGCAATATATTATGTCGACGAACTAGCAAACAAAAGCGGATCAGGCGGCCATGCGATCGCATGGCAAATACACTACAAACCCATGCGATCGCATGGGCTACAGGAAATGAAAAAGTACTATAAATACGCCAGTTTTCTGCTCGACTCAACACACCATTTTCTTTTCTTTCTTCTATTCTATAATGATATTTATAAATTATAATTTATAATTTAAGTTTAATAATAATAAGGCATATACGCGGGTGTTTTTAATTCGGGTTTCAAACCGTTTTAAACTAAGGAAATATTGAGTATTGTTTGGGGTATTATTCTTGAATCCAAGGCCAACCATACAGTCGTCTACCATCATTACGTCTACGCAATTTGCCTACAATATTGAATCTCAATATTGAACCGTGAGTTTATTGTAGTGACCCGAACTTTTCCATGTTTATATATATTAAATGAAGTTGATATTTACATGATTAAATGTTTCCAACATGTTAAGCAATCAAACTTGTTAAGACTTGATTAATTGAAATAGGTTTCAAGTAGACAATTGACCACCCAAGTTGACCGGCGATTCACGAGCATTAAAACTTGTAAAAACTATATGATGATGTATATATATGGATATGTGTATAGCTAACATGATATTATGAAAAGTAAGTATCTCACTAGGTATATTAATAATGAGTTATATACATAAAATGAGACTATTGAATTATGAAACTCGAAACGATATATATAACGATTATCGTTATAGCAACGCCTTACTAAATACATATGTATCATATTATGATATATTCATTGTTGGTGATTTGTGTCACCAATATGATTTAAGTGTAATGGGATTAATTTGTTAACTAAAATAACCTTGATAAATATCGAACAAGTTTGGGAAAGTGTGGAGTGCACACTTGTTTGAACTTATCTTGATTATGACAGGGGTTCGGGGGTAGCGGCCCTGATAGCGGGGTCCAAGGGGTGGCAACCCCTGGCGGGGTCCAAGGGGCAGAGCCCCTGGCTGGGATCGAGCTGCCAGGTCAGCTCGGGAATTTTTTTGTTTGGGTTAATATCGCTTTATTAAAAATGTGTTAAAATTTGATTTAAAGCTTTCAACAACATTAAATGAGATCGTTAACTTAAAGCTTTCAAAAACAACACTTACATGTAACGACTAACGATGACTTAACGACTCAGTTAAAATGAATATACTTGTAGTGTATTAAGATGTATTAGTACACTTTTGAAAGACTTCAAGACACATATCAAAGTAATTCTACTTAGCAAAAATGCTTACAATTACATTTCCATTCATTTTCATCAACAATTCTACTCGTAGTCATTCAGTATTCGTATCCGTATTATACACAGCTTCTAGACGTACTTACTATGAGTATATACCAATAGGAACTAGCATGAGATTCCACTCTTGATTATGTGATGCATGACTAATCAAATTTAACTTCTACCATGAACTAGTCAACTAATTAGAACTCCTTTTAACCCCACTCACTACTCATCATTCACCACTCACCAATCAATCCATTTTACTTCCAATTCTCTTTCTAATTCTCTCTCAACACTTACACACACTTATGAACGAATTTTTTCAGTGAACTAATCATCATCTTCATCAAAAAAATTTCTTCAAGAATCAAGCTATAATCATCATAGGAAGAACACTTCAAGAACACTTCAAAAATCCTTTCAAGTTTACTAGTTTACTTCCAAGCTTTAGAATCCATTCTAATTAATCATCTAAGATCAAGAAACCTTTATTATTTATAGTAGGTTATCTTTCTTATTCAAGGTAATATTCATATTTAAACTTTAATTCGTTTTCTATAACTATAAACTATCTTAATTCGAGTAAAAATCTTATTTGAACTTGTTTTTGTGTCATGATCCTACTTCAAGAACTTTCAAGCCATCCAAGATCCTTTAAAGCTAGATCATTTCTTGTCACTTCCAGTAGGTTTACCTACTAAACTTGAGGTAGTAATGATGTTCATAACTTCATTTGATTCATATATATATAACTATCTTATTCGAAGATTTAAACTTGTAATCACTAGAACATAGTTTAGTATATTCTAAACTTGTTCGCAAACAAAATTTAATCTTTCTAACTTGACTTTTAAAATCAACTAGACACATGTTCTATATCTATATGATATGCTAACTTAATGATTTAAAACTTGGAAACACGAAGAACACTGTAAAACCGGATATACGCCGTCTTAGTAAAACCGGGGGCTGTTTTGGTTTGGATAATTAAAAACTATGATAAAATTTGATTTAAATGCTATTCTTCTGGGAAAATGATTTTTCTTATGAACATGAAACTATATCCAAAAATCATGGTTAAACTCAATGTGGAAGTATGTTTTTCCAAAATGGTCATCTAGACGTCGTTCTTTCGACTGAAATGACTACCTTTACAAAAATGACTTGTAACCTGTATTTTTGACTATAAACTTATACTTTTTCTGTTTATATTCATAAACTTAAGTTCAATATGAAACCATAGCAACTTGAATCACTCAAAACGGATTTAAAACGAAGAAGTTATGGGTAAAACAAGATTGGATAATTTTGCTTGTTGTCGCTACGTGAAATTTGTAACAAATTTATACAAATCATAACTTAACTAACTTATATTGTATTATACATGTATTCTAACATATATTATGTAATCTTGGGATACCATAGACACGAATACAATGTTTTGACATATCATATCGACCCATCTATATATATATTTCGGAACAACCATAGACACTCTATATGCAGTAATGTTGGAGTTAGCTATACAGGGTTGAGGTTGATTCTAAAATATTATATATACTTTGAGTTGTGATCTAGCCTGAGACTTGTATACACGAGGTCGTGGATTGATTCGAGATAATATATATTTCTTTATTTCTGTACATCTAACTCTGGACAACTAGTTGTAGGTTACTAACGAGGACTGCTGACTTAACAAACTCAAATCATTAAAACGTAATAAAAAATATTGTAATTATATTTTGATCATACTTTGATACATATGTACATATTTGTTATAGGTTTGTGAATCGACCAGTGGCCAAGTCTTATTTCCGGCAATGTAAAAATCTGTGAAAGTGAGTTATAGTCCCACTTTTAAATCTAATATTTTTGGGATGAGAATACATGCAGTTTTGTAAATGTTTTACAAAATAGACACAAGTACTTGAAATTACATTCTATGTTGGATTATGAATACCGAATATCACCCTTTTAGCTTGGTAGCCTAAGAATTAAGGAACAGACACCCTAATTGACGCGAATCCTAAAGGTAGATCTACGGGCACTAACTCCCCCCATACTGGAAAATTGTATGCTTTAGTACTTCGAGATATTAATACAGATGGATTTCTGTTTTGGGGATATTCTATATGCATTTTGTTAATGTCGGTTACCAGGTGTTCAACATATGAATGATTTTTATACAGATTGTATGTTATTGAAAGATGAAATCTTGTGGTCCATTATTACGATTTGATATATATAGGTTAAAAATATAACTCACCAACATTTTTGTTGACGTTTAAAGCATGTTTATTCTCAGGTGATTATTAAGAGCTTTCGCTGTTGCATGCTAATTTATGGACAAGAGTTGGAGTCAGCATGCTTGTATAATAATGTTTAAAAACTGCATTCGAAGATTTAAATTGATGTGTAATATTATTGTAAACCATTATGTAATAATCGTGTGAAAACGCTATATTTTAGATTATCATTATTTGATAATCGTCGTAATATTTTTAAACCTTTATTGATAAAATAAAGGTTATGGTTTGTTTAAAAATCGAATGCAGTCTTTGAATAACGTCTCATATAGAGGTCAAAACCTCGCAACGAAATCAATTAATATGGAATATTTATAATCGATATGAACGGGATATTTCAGTTGGTATCAGAGCGTTGGTCTTAGAGAACCAGAATTTTGCATTAGTGTGTCTTACCGAGTTGTTAGGATGCATTAGTGAGTCTGGACTTCGACCGTGTTTTCTTCAAAAACGATTGCTTAACACTTTTTGTTGGAAACTATATATTATTAACAAGTAAATATTATGTGATATATTAATCTCTCAACATGTTTGATATTGTGTGATAGATGTCTACCTCTAGTACAAATCCTATCGACTCACCTAATAATAATGAAGAGTCGAATATATTTTGGGAAGATTCACAAAATCCCGAGAAGGAACCGGAAGAGGAGGAACCGGAAGAGGAGGAACCAGAAGAAGAGGAACCGGAAGAGGAGGAACCAGAAGAAGAAGAGGTTTTGGAGGAAGAAATATTAATACCTACAGTTAAACGATTAAATAAAAGAAAATCCTCAACCAACGGACCAAAGTTAATAATGGTCAATGGTGTTTCCTCCGAGGAAACAAAATATTGGGAAAATTACAAATTTTCTGATGAATCAGATCCCGACGATGATTTCGATGATGTTATAGAAATTACCTCGACTCAATTTGAAAAAGCAAAAGAAAACAATAAGGAAAAAAGTATCAAAATAGAGAAACCTGATTACAACCCCGATGAACTTTATATATATCGTAAACACCCGTACTTCTTAAATTTTAACAATAACCCGGGAACCTCTAAGCCACCAGGTTTTTATAAACCATTTGTGAAAATGACGGCTCGTATTAGGGGAGCACCATATATCCCTAGAAAATTAGCGAAACGAACCAAGTCCGAAGAAGAATAAACGAGTGAGTCGGATTAAAGAGTTGTAATCATGTTGTGTAATATATGTAATATAGTGTGCTTGTGCTTTTATGATAAATGTAAAAATTGCTTGTATTGTTTGTTAAGTATTTTTTTATGAATCTAACCCTCGTCTATTTTTACAGTATAAAAATACAAAATAGATTTTATGGATAGACAACCAAAAATTTTAGAAGACCTACCTGGGGACATGATTGATGAAATCTTGTCTAGAGTCGGTCAGAATTCGTCGGCACAATTGTTTACGGCAAAATTAGTTTGTAGAACATATGAAGAACGTTCTAGGCATGCCTTAGTTAATAAAAGGCTTTCCTTTGATAGATGGGGTATATCACATTGGGGAGACCATAAGTTGCGCCGTATTTTCTTTAAAGCATTAAATGCCGAAAACCCAGAAGCAATTTTACGCTACGGGTTGAGAACCTATTTTGAATCTACCTATCCTAACATAGGAATTCGTGCTTTAGAAAGAGCTTCTAACATGCAACATAAAGAAGCATGTTATGCTTACGGGTTAGTGATGTTCGTTCTCACGAAAGTGAGAAAAAGAACATCGGATTACAACTATTAAATAAAACATTCCCACAAGTGACGGACTCAGTAATTGGGGTGAGAAACAAGGTTTTTAGATTGTTACGAGGCTGTTGGGCATTACGTAACCCTCATCCTTTTGACGACATTACAACATGTTATCTAGCCAACGGTCATAACGGTTACTTTCCACAAGACCAAGGATGGGAAGTGGTCTTAGTAAAACCAGAATGCATGACTTGTTTCTGGACTTATGAATTACGTGTTTTTATTACCTTTGCTGAACGACTTGCGTATTAACTAGGATTGTTGTCACAACTGTTTTGTATCAAAATTATTGTGTGCTATATTTTATGCTATATGTAAAATAGCGGTATTGTAAATTAGTAAAATATTGTATAAAAGTTTGAACGTGAAATTTATTGTAATCAGTTTTTCATATAGAATTGTAGTAGTTAAATTGTATGTTAGCTACTAAGTATGAACTTAACGGGTAGGTACTACCCGAATTAAAACTTATAAAACGCTAATATGAAGAAAAAGCTTTTATAAATAAGTTCATATTATGCTACGAAATACTCTTGACTACTCTTAATATTCTATATGATTAACTTAATTCTTTTGGCTATTTTTGAAGGAAATGGCACCGACTACTCGTCAGAACTTGAACATGAGCGAGGAAGACTTCCGTGTTTTCCTTGCTGCGAACATAGCCGTCGTGCAGGCCGCAATGCAAAATAACAACAATAACTCTGGTTCTAGCAGTGGAACTAATTTCACAAGAAATCGTGTAAGATGCTCCTACAAAGAATTCACTGCCTGCAAACCTTTGAAATTTGATGGAACCGAGGGTCCAATCGGATTGAAACGGTGGACCGAGAAGGCTGAATCGGTGTTTGCCATAAGTAAATGTACTGAAAAATACAAAGTAAAGTACGCTACGCATACCTTCACAGGTACTGCGTTAACATTGTGGAACACCTACCTCGAGCAGGTGGGACAAGATGCTGCTTACGCACTACCGTGGTCAGCATTCAAGCATTTGATGAACGAGCAGTACCGTCCCAGAAATGAGGTCAATAAGCTCAAGGTAGAGCTTAGAGGGTTACAAACATAAGGATTTGATATTACCACGTACGAACGACGATTCACGGAGTTGTGCCTATTGTGTCCGGGAGCATTCGAAGATGAAGAAGAGAAACTCGACGCATTTGTAAAAGGGTTACCAGAAAGGATTCAAGAAGATGTGAGATCACACGAGCCCGCTTCCATATAAAAGGCAAGTCGAATGGCTCATAAACTCATAAATCAGATTGAAGGAAGAATTAAAGAGCAGGCGGCCGAAGAAGCCAACACGAAACAACTCAAGAGGAAGTGGGAGGAAAATGGTGACAAGAGTCACCAGTACAACAACAACAACAACAAAAATTACAACGACAATCGCAACAGCTATCCCAACAACCGCAACAACAATCGCAACAATAACCGCAATCCTTACAATAATTTCAACAAACGTCCCAACAACAACAACAACCACAACAACAACCATCCCAACAATAATAACAAAAGGCAAAAACCATGTCAGAGGTGTGAAGGATACCATCCGACTGGGTTCTGCACGACAACGTGTACTAAGTGTAAGAGAGGTGGTCATAGCGCGACGAAGTGTGAAATCTACGGACCGGTGATTAACAAAAATAATGCAACGAGTAATGTTGGGACAAGTAATGCCGCTTTTATTTCTTATGGATGTGGAAAACCGGGCCACGTCAAGAGTAAATGCCCAAACCAAGGAAATACAAATGGGCAAAGCTGTGAAAGAGTCTTCAACATTAATTCGGCAGAAGCGCAGGAAGACCCGGAGCTTGTTACGGGTACGTTTCTCATTGACAATAAATCTGCTTATGTTTTATTTGATTCGGGTGCGGATAGAAGCTATATGAGTAGAGATTTTTGTGCTAAATTAAATTGTCCATTGACGCCTTTGGATAATAAATTTTTACTTGGATTAGCAAACGGTAAATTAATTTCAGCAGATAATATATATCGGGATAGAGAAATTAAACTGGGTGATGAAATGTTTAAGATTGATTTAATACCAGTCGAGTTAAGGAGTTTTGATGTAATAATTGGCATGGACTGGTTGAAAAAGGTGAGAGCAGAGGTTGTTTGTTACAAAAATGCGATTCGCATTATGCGCAAAAAAGGAAAACCTTTAATGGTGTACGGAGAAAAGAAAAACGCGAAGTTAAATCTTATTAGTAGTTTGAAGGCGCAAAAACTAATAAGAAAAGGTTACTATGTCATTCTAGCACACATCAAAGAAGTCAAACCTGAAGAAAAGAACATCAATGATGTTCCCGTCACAAAAGAATTTCCCGATGTATTTCCGAAAGAATTACCGGGACTACCTCCACACCAATCTGTTGAATTTCAAATAGATCTCGTACCAGGAGCTGCACCAATAGCTCGTGCTCCATACAGACTCAGACCCAGCGAAATGAAGAACTCCAAAGCCAATTTCAAGAACTTTTAAAGCGTCGTTTTATACGACCAAGCACATCACCGTGGGGAGCTCCTGTTTTATTTA
Source organism: Rutidosis leptorrhynchoides (assembly GCF_046630445.1). Taxonomy (NCBI): domain Eukaryota; kingdom Viridiplantae; phylum Streptophyta; class Magnoliopsida; order Asterales; family Asteraceae; genus Rutidosis; species Rutidosis leptorrhynchoides. Next base: position 178,009,778 of record NC_092333.1, read on the forward strand.
TCAAAAAGAAGGATGGTACATTCAGATTGTGTATCGACTACCGAGAGTTGAACAAACTTACCATCAAGAACTGTTATCCACTACCGAGAATCGACGATTTATTTGATCAACTACAAGGCTCGTCGGTTTATTCGAAGATCGATTTACGTTCCGGGTATCATCAAATGCGGGTGAAGGAGGATGATATTCCAAAGACTACTTTCAGAACGTGTTACGGTCATTACGAGTTTATGGTTATACCGTTTGGATTGACTAACGCACCAGCTGTGTTCATGGACCTCATGAACCGAGTGTGTCGGCCATATCTTGACAAATTTATCATTATTTTCATCGATGACATACTCATTTACTCAAAGAATGATCAAGAGCACGAAGAACATTTGAGAAAAGTGCTAGAATTATTGAGGAAGGAACAACTGTATGCAAAATTTTCAAAGTGTGCATTTTGGTTGGAAGAAGTTCAATTCCTCGGTCACATAGTGAACAAAGAAGGTATTCAATTAGATCCGGCAAAGATTGAAACCGTTGAAAAGTGGGAAACCCCAAAAACTCCGAAGCATATACGCCAATTTTTAGGACTGGCTGGTTACTACAGAAGGTTCATCCAAGATTTTTCCAAAATAGCAAAACCCTTGACTGCATTAACGCATAAAGGGAAGAAATTTGAATGGAAGGATGAGCAGGAGAAAGCGTTTCAATTGTTGAAGAAAAAGTTAACTACGGCACCTATATTGTTATTGCCTGAAGGGAACGATGATTTTATGATATATTGTAACGCCTCAAAGCAAGGCCTCAGTTGTGTATTAATACAACGAACGAAGGTAATTGATTATGCGTCTAGACAATTGAAGATTCACGAGCAGAATTATACGACACACGATTTGGAATTGGGCGCTGTTGTTTTTGCATTAAAGACTTGGAGGCACTACTTATATGGGGTCAAAAGTATTATATATACCGACCACAAAAGTCTCCAAAACATATTTACTCAGAAACAACTGAACATGAGGCAGCGTAGGTGGATTGAGTTATTGAATGATTACGATTTTGAGATTCGTTATCACCCGGGGAAGGCGAATGTGGTAGCCGACGCTTTGAGTAGAAAGGACAGAGAACCTATACGGGTAATAGCTATGAATATAATTATTCGTACTAACCTTACTACTCAAATAAAGGAGGCGCAACAGGGAGTTTTAAAAGAAGGAAATTTGAAGAATGAAATACCCAAAGGATCGGAGAAACATCTTAATATTCGGGAAGACGGAACCTGATATAGGGATGAAAGAATTTAGGTACCAAAGTTTGGAGATGTAAGAGAAATGGTACTTAGGGAAGCACATAAAACCAGATACTCAATACATCCCGGAGAGGGAAAGATGTACAAAGATCTCAAGAAACACTTTTGGTGGCCAGGTATGAAAATTGCTAGATACGTAGGAGAATGTTTGACGTGTTCTAAGGTCAAAGCTGAACATCAGAAACCATCAGGTCTACTTTAACAACCCGAAATCCTGGAATGGAAATGGGAAAACATTACCATGGATTTCATTACTAAATTGCCAAGGACTGCAAGTGGTTATGATACTATTTGGGTAATAGTCGATCGTCTCACCAAGTCAGCACACTTTCTGCCAATGAGAGAAGATGATAAAATGAAAAAATTGGCACGTTTATACTTGAAGGAAGTTGTCTCCAGACATGGAATACCAGTCTCTATTATCTCTGATAGGGATGGTAGATTTGTTTCAAGATTTTGGCAGACATTACAGCAAGCATTGGGAACTCGTCTAGACATGAGTACTGCCTATCATCAACAAACTGATGGGCAAACTGAAAGTCTAACAACCCGTCCTTATCCACCAGGACGAAGTCATCAACATTTGGTCACATTGCGAGGCGTTGACTTAAATATGCCATGAACGACTCTAAGTAATATCTCTAAAATGAGCAAATGCACAGCGGAAGGTTTCTTTCATACATGAGAATAAGCATGCTTAAAAGTGTTAACCAAAAGGTTGATGAGTTCATAGGTTTATCATAACAATCATTTCAATATCTTAATAGACCACAAGATTTCATATACACAAACGTTTTAATAAAAATATTCTAAGTGGTTGAGCACTTGGTAACCATACTTAATAATTAATGTGGCATATTCCCTTTATTATGAAATCTCCCAACACTGTACCAAGTGTAGTAAAAATGAAGTACTATGCAACCGTTTACGATGCTAGAGCGACTAGCCCGGTTGAGGTGGTCAAACCTGATAGATCTATCAATAGGATTCGCGCTTACATGTTCTTCCAACATGTAAATATTAGTTACCAAGCTATTAGGGAAGATATGCAGGGTGGTACAACTCAACGTAGAATATATTTTAAGTACTTGTGTCTATTTCGTAAACATTTATAAAAGCAGCGCATGTATTCTCAGCCCAAAAATATATATTGCAAAAGCAATTAAAAAGGGAGCAAATGAAACTCACCTAATGTATTTTGTAGTAAAAATACATATGACGATATTGAACAAAAGTAGGGTTAGCCCCGGATTCATTAAACTATATCATTCATATATATATTAAAACATATACTTGTAATCGAACAACTCTATATATTATTATTAATGTTATATCTGTTATTTTGATGATTTATGTGTTCCATTAATAATTTAAATATGTTTATTTTGTGTATCTTAACTAATTAATTAATACTTATTAAAATAATAATAGAGTTAGGTTATGTGTATTAGATATATATATATATATATATATATATATATATATATATATATATATATATTTATGTAACTAATATTTATTTAGTAAAATAGTATTGATAATAATAATTACAATTTGTAATAATAATTAGTTTTTAAATAATAATAATAATAATAATAATAATAATAATAATAATAATAATAATAATAATAATAATAATAATAATAATAATAATAATAATAATAATAATAATAATAATAATAATAATAATAATAATAATATACCTTAACTTAGTAGACAATTGTAAGGATTTAAGTTAGGTTGATCTTGAAGCCCAAGTCCAATTTAATAAGCCCAAATCGTAATCCACTTATGTTTTCATGAAGCCCAAGTTACAAACCATTTAAGGTTTAAGTGGCCCAAAAACTGGTGCAGTTACTTAATGATAAAAAAAATAAACTGTGGCCACCAACATTCGAACTCAGGACCTCTTGTTCTCCAACCACACTCCCAAACCATCCCTCTGTCTGTTTTTATCTGTTATAACTAGGAATTTAGTTCCTTTTAAACTCGATTTCTGTCACTTCCTTCTTAAACTTAAAAACCCAAATTTATCATACTTATTAACATCTTTAACAGTATCATTATCTATTATTGTTTATGTTTATTATTAAACATCATCATCATTGTATCTTTTATTATAATCATCTTTATTTATATTAAACATCTTCATCATTCATCTACTAATCTTGTTCATATCCATATCCTATCTCTCTATTATCTTTACACCCCATGATAGTAATATTACCAACTACTAGACCTTTAAATGTCGGCGTGTTGGTTGTTTAGTTTGCAAAACAGGATCGAGTAAATTGGCAGTGGTTTGAGATTGTTTCACAACTGTCCAAAACAGAAACAATTAAATCGAGCAACACAGTTAGCGAATAACAGTATACCGAATAGAACTAATGTGTTTTTGGTACCCGGAGTTCAACATTAACAGCCTTCTTTATTTAAGATGGTTTACGATGGTTCGAAACAACATGAAACAGGAAGAGTATGCGTAACAGCTGCAGTGGAGCTGTAGATTGTTTTGGGTCGATCATGAATAAATAGCAGCAGCAGTAGCATCGTGAGGAAGGAACAGAAAAAAAAATAGATATAGCAGCAACGATAGAAAAATGAGGAGTTGCAGCAGTGATAGTGATCCTTTGTGGTTTTGGGTAGCGTTCTTTGAAGATGATGATGGTTTTTCGACGGTTCATAGTTACAACACAGTCGTAGCAGCATCAACTCATGGTGTCGGGTGGTTATAGTGGTTTCAACAGGGATGAGAACGAGTTGTAGGTGGGTTGTTAAATGGGTGTTCAAATACGATGGGTATGGGGTAGTTATCAATGGTGGTTTAAAAGATGGTGATGGTTTTAAGTAGTGAGGGTGGTGATGAGACTTGTGAAGGTGGTGATGGCCGTGGGATAATGATGGAGATAGTTGCGGTTAAAATGCAAACAGAAAACGTATCACCTATAAGGATGATGGTGGTGGTTAATTTGAGTTCAAGGGTGGCGGGTTTGGTTATGATGTAAGAAACGAGAAGATGATGGTTTGGAATGAGGATGATGCAAGTGTATGATTAATCATAGTTGTTTGTTCAAAACGGTTAGTGGTGGTCAACATGGTTATCAAAGTGGGTGGTAGCTAATCATATGAAGAAGGAGGTGATTGTGGGTGTTCACGAAACAGGAGGTGACAAGGTGATGGTTGTTGTACGTGTTGATGGGTGATAGAAAACATAAGCGATGAGTTACTTGGTGATGGGTTTGTATAGTTATTTGAAAACCAAAGTGGCGGTTCATGGTGGTGTAGAGTGGTGTCGATGATGGCTTGATGTCGAGGATGATGTTAGATAGTCATGGTGGTCGACAATGATTGTGGTTATGGTGGTGTTCGGTTGTCACCAAGAAGAAAGAAGGAGAGGAGTGGAGCTAAATTAAATGATGTATTAGTTGTTCAATTTTTTTTAGCATGTATATATTATATATCAATATTGTAACATGTAAAGCAACAACCACAGTGATCCTTATTTAATTATTCCATGAAGTCAGTGGAAAGTGGAATAAATTGGATACAGTTAAGAATTACTCAATCATTCAAGTTAATAATTCGGATATGTTCAATCAATCTATCAATTTACAACAGGAATGCGTACGATATTAATAATATAATAATTATAATATAATATAATATAAACATATAACCATGTGAACATACAAAGAAAGCAGCCTCAAATGTTAATTCTTGTGCGAACAGTTTCTTTATAGTGGTATATCGTACTCCGTTGTAAATTAGCGGCGGATAAAAGTCTTCGGAAAATCCCAAATTTATTACAGTACTTATCTTTATTTATTTAAGTCATTATGGTATAAATTAATTGTTTTTAAAATTAATAAATAAAATTTAAATCATTCACATCATACAATATTTCAAATTATATTTTTAAATTATTATATCTATATATACTCATATTTAAATATATACATATCTATCTACAAGTAAATGTTCGTGAATAATCGAGAATTGTCGAAGGTCATTTGTAAAATTCAAAATTTTTAAGACTCAACCTAACAGACTTTACTTATCATGTCAAAAATATTAAATTGTATCGACAGTTTGGTTCAAAATTAGTCGAAATTTTCCGGGTCATCACAGTACCTACCCGTTAAAGAAATTTCGTCCCGAAATTTAAGTAAGATGGTCATGGTTAACAATAAAATGTTTTCATGACGAATATAAGTTGATAAAATAGAGTTTTATCATTATGGATTAATATGGATAAAACAATTCGATTATTTGAAAAGTACGAATGAAGCTATCACAAAAGAGTAAAATGAGTAAATGTAGGTTTGACTTAACCGGTGGTGTAGTCACGATTGATTTCCAGAATTCAAGAGATTTGAAGAAAATCTTTGAAATCCGAATAAGATATGATTTCTTCGGGATTAAGGAAATTAAGATCCTCTTTGCTTAAATGCGATATTCTGTTCAATTTCTCTGTTGGATAGTTCACTATAAATGATCTTCTTTCGTCCCATTACTTTCACAACTCTCATCTTATATACATCAATTCATGTTTTCAAAACATTTGTAAAATTATCAGAAGTCATTGGAAAAGATAAAATTATCAAGAAAATATGTTCTTGATTTATGTAGAGATTTGGTAGAATGTAAGAGTCGTGTAAAATGGCATATGATGACGTTAAGATCTGTAAATCATCACATTCCATTAGAAACTCAGCATGACTTACTGTAATATAATTACGTTGGCCAAGTGTCATTATATTATACTAACCCATGCTTCAATTCCCAACGCTTCTCCACAATTCATTCATAATTCATACTTAGATTTTACAGAAGTTTCCAATATAATGGAATACAGAAAACACGAAGAGGTAGATAATTTCGGACAAGAATATTTATGAAAATATCCTCAGAAATATCAAAGATATTTTATGATGATATTTTGGAATTTCTAAGTTCGAAGGTTGATAAAGAAAAATTTTCCGCAAGATTTTAACATGACTTTGGAGCAAGATATTCTCTAAAGATTTCATCGGATCCAGAATTACCTGGATTCCTTGTATTTATCCTTGGTCTCCTTCATGGTGTGCTCAATCCGATTTTCAGTACCAAATTTTCTATCGAGTGTTCCTAACACTTCCTTCTTTATCATCAACTTTTGGCCATTAAGACCATATAAAACATGCTGCTTCGTCAGCATTTTCAAAGTTAACGGATCTGGGTCATCGGTTATCAAACCGAGGTGGTTTCAGGAGAATTGTTTTTTTAGATGATTAAACGCTGATGGTAATATGGTGGAATATAAAAGGTTCCCTAGTAACAATAAAGAGTACACATATATATCAAGGTTATAATAAGGTTGTTTCGGATGAAAAGTCGGAGTTGACTTGCTGGAGCTGTGATAAAATTTGCTACTTTGAAAGGGATTACCAAATTATTTTGGGTAATAATAACACTAAAGGAATTAGTACAGCTACGTGTTAAACGTTTACTCAGTTTCTGAGGGTTTTTCAGGTGCGTAACTATATGCATCAATCTTTTCTTCCGTAGATGAAATGTGGCTGGTTCATCCTCTCGATCGAGGTGTTTTCAAGAATCATGAAAGATTTGAACATGGATTGGAATCGTCAAGATTCAAATGAGGTTTAAGATGAAATCAAGTGGCAAACTTGAAGAATTGTTTAGTTTCATATGTTATAATTAATATTTTAATTCATTTTTAATTGTCCAATGTTGATAGTCCCATAATCGGTTTATATATATATAATTTTAGAATTATCCCACGGCGTATTGTATACGTATTGTATTTGCATCAACCCAGAGACGTATTGTATACGTATTGTCTTAGAATTAACTAAGACGTATTGTGTACGTGTTATCTTAGGATTTATCAAAATGTATTGTATACTTATTGTGTTAGGACATACCAAGAATATTATTATACATATATACAATTACAGAATTCGTGTACATGTCTCAGACTCGATCACAACTCAAAGTATATATATTATTATAGAATCAACCTCAACCCTGTATAGCGAACTCGAGCATTACAGCATATAGAGTGTCTATGGTTATTCCAAATAATATATATACATGCATCGATATGATATGTCAAAACTTTGTATACGTGTCCCGATTTTTAAAGTGCGTAAAATAAATAACAGAAATTAAATGACAATAAATAAAATTGCGAGAATATAAATTGCGATAATTAAATTGCGATAAATAAAATGTAACCAGTTAGCTAGGAACAGTTAGCGTGGATTCTTAACAAAATTCTTTATAATTAATTTGCTTGTTTCTAATAAATTTTATTTTGTCCAATATTTTCTTCATTATGCCACTTGTTGAATTTTGATAGGTCAAAATCCAAATATGAGATTGAATGAAAATGGTTAATCTGTGATGAATGGATTTGTATATCGATGAATGTAAGTAGGATAGTAAATGACTGTTGAATCAGATTCGAAGAATGTACAGTGTAACTTATTAATGTGAAATCTAAATATTCCTCGGGTATTACCTACCCGTTAAAATATTTTCACCATTAACATTTTGTACCAAAGAACTTTTAATTACAATCTTTATGAAAATACATATACATATATATTTTCTTCAGATGTAATCATGGATTTAATGAGTTAATATGATATTAATCTCATTTGCTTTTCGGTTTGAGCTAGAATAAGTAATCTCTAAAACTTTTTGAAACCACATATTCTTCGCAGAATATTAATGAAGTTATGGTTCAATACTTCATTGTTCATTGTTGTTGGTACTCATTGGTATATATGGTGCGTATGATGTTGTTGTTAGTGGTAAAGATTTTGAGGTTGAGGTGTGGGATGCGGATGTTGATGTTGGTGGTGGTGATGGTACTGTTGATGTTGTTGATGGTGGTACTGGTTATGCTGCTGGTGCTGCTGCTGGCATTTGTAACCTTCGCACCATATTCTCTAAAGCCACTACCCGAGCGCGAAGCTCGTTTACTTCTTCTATTACACCGGGGTGACTGTCGGTTCGGACGAGCGGATAAATAAGATCTAGAATTTGGTATAGTATATGATCGTGACAAGATACTCGAGAAATGAGAGAGAAAATGGTGTTTTGGACAGTTTCGCCGGTAAGTGCTTCAGGTTCTTCACCCAGAGGTGAATTCGGTTGGTGGAAGGGATCACCTTCTTCTTGCCTCCAATGATTAAGTAGGCTACGAACTCATCCCCAATTCATCCAGAATTGGTGATGACTAATTGGTTGATCCATTCTGGTTATACTGTCTTCGGAGCTTGAGTCGAAATCCATATCGGAATAGCTGTCGGAACCTAAGGAATTTGAACTGGTTGCGAGTTCCGTCTTGTACGGTTAGATAAGGGATTTTTGATATGAGATGATTTTTGGATATCGGATGATATTCTAATTGTATAAAATACCTAAATATAGTACAGAAGATCTCGTATATTACGGAGGAAATTAAGAAAACGTGTCAGATAAAGTCTAAAGTAACAGATACGCTAAGATATGGATTAGCAGATATGCTAAGATATGACTTTGTCTATACACTATCAATGCAATAATTGCAATAAGATGTGTTGAGACTGATAATGATAAGTAGATATTTTTCAACAAATGGTGGTAAGCAAAAACTTTTAACATGCAGACCAGGTTCAAGTCCAGACTTACTAATATAACCTAACAACTACTAGGTCGAAGTCCAGACTCACTAATGCATCCTAACAACCCCTAGTTAGACACACTAATGCAAGACCTGGTTCGCTACGACCACCCCTCTGATACCAACTCTAACAACCCGTCCTTATCCACCTGGACGAAGTCATCAACATTTGGTCCCATTGCGAGGCGTTGACTTAAATATGCCATGAACGACTCCAAGTAATATCTCTAAAATGAGCAAATGCACAGCGGAAGGTTTCTTTCATACCTGAGAATAAACATGCTTAAAAGTGTCAACCAAAAGGTTGGTGAGTTCATAGGTTTATCATAACAATCATTTCAATATCTTAATAGACCACAAGATTTCATATACACAAACGTTTTAATAAAAATATTCTAAGTGGTTGAGCACTTGGTAACCATACTTAACAATTAATGTGGCATATTCCCTTTATTATGAAATCTCCCTACACTGTACCAAGTGTAGTAAAAACGAAGTACTATGCAACCGTTTACGATACTAGAGCGACTAGCCCGGTTGGGGTGGTCAAACCCGGTAGATTTATCAATAGGATTTGCGCTTACATGTTCTTCCAACATGTAAATATTAGTTACCAAGCTATTAGGGAAGATATGCAGGGTGGTACAACTCAATGTAGAATATATTTTAAGTACTTGTGTCTATTTCGTAAACATTTATAAAAGCAGCGCATGTATTCTCAGCCCAAAAATATATATTGCAAAAGCAATTAAAAAGGGAGCAAATGAAACTCACCTAATGTATTTTGTAGTAAAAATACATATGACGATATTGAACAAAAGTAGGGTTGGCCCCGGATTCATGAACCTATATCATTCATATATATATATATTAAAACATATACTTGTAATCGAACAAATCGATATATTATTATTAATGTTATATCTGTTATTTTAATGATTTATGTGTTCCATTAATAATTTAAATATGTTTATTTTGTGTATCTTAACTAATTAATTAATACTTATTAAAATAATATTAGAGTTAGGTTATGTGTATTAGATATATATATATATATATATATATATATATATATATATATATATATATATATATATATATATATATATATATATATATATATATATATATATATATATATATATATATATATTATGTAACTAATATTTATTTGGTAAAATAGTATTGATAATAATAATTACAATTTATAATAATAATTAGTTTTTAAATAATAATAATAATAATAATAATAATAATAATAATAATAATAATAATAATAATAATAATAATAATAATATACCTTAACTTAGTTGGAGTATTGAGATGGCGCCGTTTGAAGCACTTTATGGTAGAAAGTGCAGGTCTCCGATTTGTTGGAGTGAAATCGGAGATAGACAAATTACGGGTCCGGAGATAATCCAAGAAACTACCGAGAAAATCATTCAAATTCAACAACGATTGAAAACCGCCCAAAGTCGACAAAAGAGCTACGCAGATAGTAAAAGAAAAGATATAGAATTTGAAATTCGTGACATGGTCATGCTTAAGGTTTCACCTTGGAAAGGCGTTGTTCAATTTGGTAAACGGGGGAAACTAAATCCAAGGTACATTGGACCATTCAAGATTATAGATCGTGTCGGACCAGTAGCCTACCGACTTGAATTACCTCAACAACTCACCGGTGTACATGATACTTTTCACGTATCAAATCTGAAGAAATGCTTAGCCAAAGAAGATCTCACTATTTCTTTAGACGAAATCCAAATCAATGAAAAACTTCAATTCATTAAAGAACCAGTCGAGATAATGGATCGTGAGGTTAAAGGACTTAAGCAAAACAAAATACCAATCGTTAAGGTTCCATGGAATGCTCGTAGAGGACCCGAGTTCACCTAGGAGCGTGAAGATCAAATGAAGCTGAAATACCCGCACCTATTTCCAGAAGATGCGTCAACACCTCCAACTGCTTAAAAATTTCCGGACGAAACTTATTTAACGGGCAGGTACTGTAGTGACCCGAACTTTTCCATGTTTATATATATTAAATGAAGTTGATATTTACATGATTAAATGTTTCCAACATGTTAAGCAATCAAACTTGTTAAGACTTGATTAATTGAAATAGGTTTCATGTAGACAATTGACCACCCAAGTTGACCGGCGATTCACGAACGTTAAAACTTGTATAAACTATATGATATATATATATATATATATATATATATATATATATATATATATATATATATATATATATATATATATATATATATATATATATATGGATATGTATATAGCTAACATGATATTATGAAAAGTAAGTATCTCACTAGGTATATTAACAATGAGTTATATACATAAAATGAGACTATTGAATTATGAAACTCGAAACGATATATATAACGATTATCGTTATAGCAGCGCCTTACTAAATACATATGTATCATATTATGATATATTCATTGTTGGTGATTTGTGTCACCAATATGATTTAAGTGTAATGGATCCATATATAACTACTCGCGCCCACCAGTTCTTATAACCGGCAGTTACTAGTTACCAAAGCTAAGGGATTTTTGGTTCAAACTCGGTGTAGAATTTAGTATTTACTTGTGTCCTTTGCGTTTAAAATAAAGTGCTTGTATTCTCAGCCCAAAAATATATATTGTAAAAGCAATTAAAAAGGGAGCAAATGAAACTCACCTTAGCAGCACATAAAGTTGTTCATCGTAATGTGACCGAAACTCGGAATATCAAATAATCGTAGATATCAACCTAGAGAACATATGTTGGTCAATAAATGTCTATCAAGCTAGGTCAGGTCATAGTGTATCACAATCCTAATGCTCGATATCGACATACAAAAGTTATACAATGTTGTTTCAAAAAGTCAATTTTGACAATAGTTCAACAAACGAGATGTACCTTATATAAGGATTCATTTACTCGGTTGGTAATATTTAAAAGTTCACTTTATTAATCTCGTAAACAAGTTGTTTAAATCTTAATTGTAGATTCAAAAGCAATTTCAATTAACGTCAATAATAATTCAGTTGATCATATCTTTTAACCCGTTCATCGAAACTATTCGATATCTAAATGAAAAGTTATTGATTTTTCGCCAGCTTTCCAAAAACAGGTATATCATATACCTTTTACCAGTAATATATGTATTTAATTAGTGATTCATTATAAACTTTTTAACGACAAAATTTAGCATACAAGCATATATAAATATATATACTCGAGCACTAGACATGGATACATAATTAATATATAAAAGATAAGATATGAGTGCTTACGTATCAGTATTGAGATTCAATATTGTAGGAAAGTACGTAGACGTAACGGAGATGATAAACACTAGGTTTGATTCACAAATATACCCCCGAACATTACCCATAACCTCCTTGGCAATAACTCATAATTTCCTTAGCTCTATCTCGCTTGAAAACCATTTTGAAAGTGACACGCACATAACCTCGTCGTAGTATTTTATGTATAATACTAATTAATAATATTAATAATAATAAGATTAATAATAATATTAATCTTAATAATAATAATAATAATAATAATAATAATAATAATAATAATAATAATAAATAAATAAATAAATAAAATAAATACGGAGTAATATTAGAGAAAGAAGTGTGAAAACTGAGCAATTTATAGAACCTTTTATGAAAAAGTACCCCATGCGATCACATGAGATTTGTGCTTCAAGGCCATGCGATCGCATGGCACCCTGGGACAGCTCACAAATTTTTAACTTCTTGTTTGTCGACATAATTTTATATTATATATATAATATATTTAATTTATATAATTAATTATATATTATATTAAATTCACATGCATAGTTGACTTGTAATTTTTGTTCTGATAAGTCGTACGTCATCACTCGACTTATGTCCCGGTTTCGGTTTTTCAAATGTCCTTTCGTACGCTGAGAAAACTTGCATTTTACGTTTCGTGTCACGTACCTTTGTCAAAATATAGCCTTAAATTATCCCTAAACTATACCACTCAAAGTATATCTTAAACTTTCGAGTATTTTGGTCATTTACTTTTATAAATCATCGTCTCGCTATTTGTTAATATATATATAATAACAAATCGTTTTATGACTAAGTTAATATATATTTTCAACATTTATAAACACGTTTTAAATATACGTCGCAAGTTATTCATATAATTAATATTCCAACTTATCATATATATTCAAATAAATATTTAAACCAATAAGTTTAATGTACAGTATCAAATAATTAATACATTGTTACGTTTTCAAGTTATAGTATATATATATGTATCTATATACATATAATTGTTCGCGAATCGTCAAGAATAACCGAAAGGTATTTGAATATATGAAAGTAGTTCAAAAATTTTGAGATTCAGTTTTACAGAATTTGCTTATCGTGTTGGAAATGTTAATCATACAAAGATTAAGTTTAAATTTGGTCAGAAATTTCTGGGTCATCACAGTACCTACCCGTTAAAGAAATTTCGTCCCGAAATTTGAGTGAGGTCATCATGACTAACAATAAAAATGTTTTCATGACGTATATGTGTTGATAAATAGAGTTTTATCACCGTTGAATAATATGGATAAAACAATCCGATTATTCGAAGCGTATGAGAGAAGTTATCGTAAAAGAGTGAAATGAAGAATAGAGATTCGTCTTAACTCTTGACATATTAACGATTGATTTTCGTAATTTAAGGAATAGAAAATCTTCATAATCTAAATAAGATTTGATTCTTCGGAAATTAAGGAGATTAAGATCTTCTTTAATTAAATGCGTAATCTGCCTCGATTGCTATGTCTGATATTTTACTAAAAATTGACCTCTTCCGTTTCATTTATTTTCACCACTCGCATAAGCTTCTTCCTTATTTCATACTTCCTAATAGATTTTGAAAATGCTTAATCCAGTTCTGATTCTTGATATTTTCTTGGCTATCGTATCCTTCATTCTTCTTTTTCATCTGTCATCAGAGGAGGTTATTTTCTTCTACTATTACCTTGGGGTTATAGTGTTTTTCATTCTCCCGTGTCTTTATATTGCTATACGCATTGATATACACGGTTTGTAATTTTGGGGTTTTTATCGGGCTTTTTATTCTCCATTATATTTCGGAGCTTCATGCTTTTATTTTTTCTTCCCGACTTCAAGTCAAGCGAATAATGGTCCAGAATTCGTAGGTATGGAGTTTTGGATGAACATAGTTAATGTTCTAAGAAGGGAATTGTAATGGCAAGATCTTGATTTATCAAATTACCAGAATATCCGGAAAAGACCGAATCATCAAGAAATATATTTTCTTGATATATTTAGAGATTATATAGAATGAAAGAGTTATGTAACATGGTTCATAATGAGGGTGGGATCTGTGAACCTTTATCACGTTCCATTAGAAACTCAGCATGACTTACTGTAATATAATCACGTTGATCAAGTGTCATTATATTATACTAATTCATGCTTCAGTTCCCAACACTACTTCAAAACATTCATATTTTAAACTTGAAGGTTTCAGAATTTAGAAACTAAAATAGTTTCTTTTATGATGTAATACAGATAGCGCGAAGAGATGAATGATTTTAGATAAGAATAGTTATGAAGATATCTCCAGAAATATCGAGGATATTTATAATGAAAGATACGATGATATTTTAGAATTTCTAATATCAGAGGTTGATGCAGAAAATCTGTCTGTGAAGGTTTAGAATGAGGAGTAAGGTGTTTGCTAACGATTTTAGCAGACACTGAATCATTTGGATCCTTTGAAGGTAGATTTCATCCTTATGATTTGTCCACAGCCTCCTTCATGGTCTGTTCAATCCGTTTTCCAGTTCCAAATCTTCTCTTTTTCTCAGCTTTACCACCTTACCATTCTTTATCATCGAACTTTTGACTGTTAAGGTCATTTACAGTTTTTGCTGCTTCATCAGCATTGTTCCAATTTCAGAGAACTAGTTCATAGTTTAGGGTGTTTTTCAGAAACTTCACATTCGAAGTCTGTAAGTCTAGGAGATAGACATTATATGTTTATATATAACTGTTGGCGTAGAATTGCTGCGAAATTCGAAATACTGATTGCTAATTCCCGGTAGTTGGTATGCAATTATCATTACAAGATGTGGATGAGTACATGATAGGGTTTCAATGAGTATAAGGATTTTTCGAAAGATCAAGGATAAATGAAGTTGTTGGTAAATTTACTGCTAATGTGGTGGAACATGAAAGGTTCCCCAGTAACAAAAACGTATATGTCAAGGTTATAATAAGGCTAATCTGAAAAGTCGCGGTTGACTGGATGGAAGTATAGTAAAACTGAATACTTTGAAAAAAGATTGCAAGATTATTTTCGGTAAAAACAACGCTAAAGGATCTTGCACGGTTTTGAAGTCAAAGTATAGTTTTGAAAGATGTAGAGTTCTAAGAATGACGTCACCGGTTCAGAGGTATGACTTGGATTCTGATCCGTCAATATCAGAATATGTAATTGAATTTGTATGAAATAATTGTGTATCACTGTGAAGATAGTGAGTATAGTTAATGATTTTTGAATCAAAGTTGAAGAATGTACAGTGTAACATATTAATTGCGAACTTAAATATTTTCCGAGTATTACCTACCTATTAAAGATTTCACAATTAATACTTTGTACAAAAGAATTTTTATTCTCGTCTTTATGAAAATATATGTATGTATATTTTCTTCAGATGTAATACAGATTTAATGAGTTAATATCATATTAAGCTCATTTGATTTTCGGCATGACTTAGAAATGATAAATCTCTAAAAAATTAGAGATTACATAATCTTCGCGGAGTATTTCACTAATGAAATCAATACTTCATTATTTATTGTTGTTGGTACCCCTTGGTATCTATGGTGAGTATGATGTTGATATCCGAGGTACAGATTGTGATGTTGAGGCGTGTGATGGGGATGTTGTTATTGGTGGTGGTAATGATACTGTTGGTGTTGATAATGGTGGTACTGGTTATGCTGCTGGTGCTGGTGCTGGTGTTTGTAATCCTTGCACCATATTCTCCAAAGCCACTACCCGAGCGCGAAGCTCGTTGACTTCTTCTATTATACTGGGATGATTGGTGGTTCGGACAAGCGGATGAATAATATTTAGAATATTGGATATTACGTAGTCGTTGCGAGCTGATCTGGAAATGAGGGTGAAAATGGTGTTACGAACGGGTTCGCCGGTAAGTGCTTCAGGTTCTTCACCAAGAGGTGAATGTGGTGGATGGAAGGGATCGCCTTCTTCTTGTCTCCAATGATTAAGTAGATTACGAACCCATCCCAAATTCATCCAGAATAGATGGTGGCTAATTGGTTGATCCATTCCGGTTACACTGTCTTCGAAATTCAGGTGAATATCCATATCGGAATAGCTGGCAGAGTTTAAGGAATTTGAACTAGATACGTGATCCATCTTGTATAATTAGGGAGATGATTTTTGATATGAATTAGATTATAGAATTTAGTTTGGTATTCTTCAATACATAATTTACATATGTATATATAATACCAAATTCCATAAATCACGGAGAAATTTTTGGAAGATGTCAGGAAAAGTTTACAGTAACAGATACGCTAAGATATGAATTTTGTCTATACACTATTCATGCAATCAATGCAGTAAAACGTGTCTAGACTTAAGAATGATAAGCATGTAATTTCCGAAAAGAAAAGATAAGCAAAACTTTTAACATGCAGACACGGTCAAAGTCCAAACTTACTAATGCATCTTAACAACTATCAGTTAGACACACTCATGCAAGACCTGGTTCGCTAGGACCAACGCTCTGATACCAACTGTGACGATCTCTCCAAATCCATATGGACGAACACGTCATTCATTGATTTCATTGCAAGGTATTTGACCTCTATATGATACGTTTTGTAAACATTGCATTCTTTTGAAAAGGCACACCATAAATGAATATTTAAATCAAAGGTTTTCGACATCCGATGATTTCTACATATAGACAATCACTGTAAATAATAGTTTACAATAGTACTTCCGTTGACAATGCAGTCAAAGTAAGATACATGGTGATGATTTGGTGAATGCAACGTTTCCTTGAAAAATATGCCATGTACGACTCCATGCACATAGCTTGTCTAACATATAAGCAAACAGCGGAAGACTTCTAGGAAACCTGAGAATAAACATGCTAACAAGTGTCAACACAAAGGTTGGTGAGTTCATAGTTTTAGTTTTTCGCATAATCTGTATATAAAAGTGGATCACAAGATTTCAGTTGTTTCATCCAGAAACGTTTATCAAAAGTTTGTCAATAGATTCTACGTAACAGAGCACCCTGGTTACTAAGCTTTAACGTTTATCTAATAAGTACCCATGTGTTTAACATGCAACCAACATGTACGATACACTCAAATAGCATACGTCTGTTTTATAGTTCAGGCTAGGGTTTCTATACCTGGAACAGACGGGGATGTCAAGCCATATGGATCCATATATAACTACTCGCGCCCACCAGTTCTTATAACCGGCAGTTACTAGTTACCAAAGCTAAGGGATTTTTGGTTCAAACTCGGTGTAGAATTTAGTATGTACTTGTGTCCTTTGCGTTTAAAATAAAGTGCTTATATTCTCAGCCCAAAAATATATATTGTAAAAGCAATTAAAAAGAGAGCAAATAAAACTCACCTTAGCAGCACATAAAGTTGTTCATCGTGATGTGACCGAAACTCGGAATATCAAATAATCGTAGATCTCAACCTAGAGAACATATGTTGGTCAATAAATGTCTATCAAGCTAGGTCAGGTCATAGTGTATCACAATCCTAATGCTCGATATCGACATACAAAAGTTATCTAATGTTGTTTCAAAAAGTCAATTTTGACAATAGTTCAACAAACGAGATGTACCTTATATAAGGATTCATTTACTAGGTTGGTAATATTTAAAAGTTCACTTTATCAATCTCGTAAACAAGTTGTTTAAATCTTAATTGCAGATTCAAAAGCAATTTCAATTAACGTCAATAATAATTCAGTTGATCATATCTTTTAACCCGTTCATCGAAACTATTCGATATCTAAATGAAAAGTTATTGATTTTTCGCCAGCTTTCCAAAAACATGTATATCATATATCTTTTACCAGTAATATATGTATTTAATTAGTGATTCATTATAAACTGTTTAACGACGAAATTTAGCATACAAGCATATATAAATATATATACTCGAGCACTAGACATGGATACATAATTAATATATAAAAGATAAGATATGAGTGCTTACGTATCAGTATTGAGATTCAATATTGTAGGAAAGTATGTAGACGTAACGGAGATGATAAACACTAGGTTTGATTCACAAATATACCCCCGAACATTACCCATAACCTCCTTGGCAATAACTCATAATTTCCTTAGCTCTATCCCGCTTGAAAACAATTTTGAAAGTGACACGTTCATAACCTCGTCGTAGTATTTTATGTATAATACTAATTAATAATATTAATAATAATAAGATTAATAATAATATTAATCTTAATAATAATAATAATAATAATAATAATAATAATAATAATAATAATAATAATAATAATAAATAAAATAAATACGGAGTAATATTAGAGAAAGAAGTGTGAAAACTGAGCAATTTATAGAACCTTTTCTGAAAAAGTACCCCATGCGATCGCATGAGATTTGTGCTTCAAGGCCATGCGATCGCATGGCACCCTGGGACAGCTCACAAATTTTTAACTTCTTGTTTGTCGACATAATTTTATATTATATATATAATATATTTAATTTATATAATTAATTATATATTATATTAAATTCACATGCATAGTTGACTTGTATTTTTTGTTCTGATAAGTCGTACGTCATCACTCGACTTATGTCCCGGTTCCAGTTTTTCAAATGTCCTTTCGTACGCTGAGAAAACTTGCATTTTACGTTTCGTGTCACGTACCTTTGTCAAAATATAGCCTTAAATTATCCCTAAACTATACCACTCAAAGTATATCTTAAACTTTCGAGTATTTTGGTCATTTACTTTTATAAATCATCGTCTCGCTATTTATTAATATATATATAATAACAAATCGTTTTATGACCAAGTTAATATATATTTTCAACATTTATAAACACGTTTTACGTCGCAAATTATTCATATAATTAATATTCCAACTTATCATATATATTCAAATAAATATTTAAACCAATAAGTTTAATGTACAGTATCAAACAATTAATACATTGTTACGTTTTCAAGTTATAGTATATATATATATATATATATATTTATATATATATATATATATATATGTATCTATATACATATAATTGTTCGCGAATCATCAAGATTAACCGAAAGGTATTTGAATATATGAAAGTAGTTCAAAAATTTAGAGATTCAGTTTTACAGACTTTGCTTATCGTGTCGGAAATGTTAATCATACAAAGATTAAGTTTAAATTTGGTCAGAAATTTCCGGGTCATCACATACTTACTATGAGTATATACCAATAGGAACTAGCATGGGATTCCACTCTTGATTATGTAGTGCATGACTAATCAAATTTAACTTCTACCATGAACTAGTCAACTAACTAGAACTCCTTTTAACCCCACTCATCACTCATCATTCACCACTCACCAATCAATCCATTTCACTTCCAATTCTCTTTCTAATTCTCTCTTAACACTTTTACACACTTATGAATGAATTTTTCCAGTAAACTAATCATCATCTTCATCAACAAATTTCTTCAAGAATCAAGCTATAATCATCATAGGAAGAACACTTCAAGAACACTTCAAAAATCCTTTCAAGTTTACTAGTTTACTTCCAAGCTTTAGAATTCATTCCAAGTAGTCATCTAAGACTAAGAAACCTTTGTGATTTACAGTAGGTTATCTTTATTATTCAAGGTAATATTCATATTCAAACTTTGATTCGATTTCTATAACTATAAACTATCTTAATTCCAGTAAAAATCTTACTTGAACTTGTTTTTGTGTCATGATCCTACTTCAAGAACTTTTAAGCCATCCAAGATCCTTTAAAGCTAGATCATTTCTTGTTACTTCCAGTAGGTTTACCTACTAAACTTGAGGTAGTAATGATGTTCATAACATCATTCGATTCATATATATATAACTATCTTATTCGAAGATTTAAACTTGTAATCACTAGAACATAGTTTAGTATATTCTAAACTTGTTCGCAAACAAAAGTTAATCCTTATAACTTGACTTTTAAAATCAACTAGACACATGTTCTATATCTATATGATATGCTAACTTAATGATTTAAAACTTGGAAACACAAAGAACAGTGTAAAACCGGATATACGCCGTCGTAGTAAAACCGGGGGCTGTTTTGGTTTGGATAATTAAAAACTATGATAAACTTTGATTTAAAAGCTATTCTTCCGAGAAAATGATTTTTCTTATGAACATGAAACTATATCTAAAAATTATGGTTAAACTCAACGTGGAAGTATGTTTTTCCAAAATGGTCATCTAGACGTCGTTCTTTCGACTGATATGACTACCTTTACAAAAATGACTTGTAACCTGTATTTTCGACTATAAACTTATACTTTTTCTGTTTATATTCATAAATTTAATTTCAATATGAAACCATAGCAACTTGAATCACTCAAAACAGATTTAAAACGAAGAAGTTATGGGTAAAACAAGATTGGATAAATTTGCTTATTGTAGCTACGTGAAATTTGTAACAAATTTATACAAATCATAACTTAACTAACTTATATTGTATTATACATGTATTCTAACATATATTATGTAATCTTGGGATACCATACACACGAATACAATGTTTTGACATATCATATCGACCCATCTATATATATATTTCGGAACAACCATAGACACTCTATATGCAGTAATGTTGGAGTTAGCTATACAGGGTTGAGGTTGATTCCAAAATATTATATATACTTTGAGTTGTGATCATGAAACAACCCAACCCGTATTCCATACGATAAATTTTTTTTTTATAATACACATTTACACGCCAATTAAATATGCAAACCATTCCACAATTTCCATTTAAACGTACAACAATTTAAATGTTTTCAAAAAAGCACGAAGGCCATAAATTAAGTTTAATACAAGTTCGACCCACTACAATGATAGTTTATAATCCAAACGACACTCGAGCATGGTTTGGGGCTAAACTACCCAAAACGTTAGGCCAACTTCAAATGCTATGCCAAAAGCACCCCCTGTCAACATAAACGGGAGACAACTAATCCAACCTTATACTCTTACCCTTGTCCAAGTCGGAACCTATAAAATGATAAACAACGAGAGGGTAAGCAATGCTTAGTGAGTGCAACAATTATACATGCATATATATAACCTATCCATTTGCAATCACAACGCCAAATACCTCATACGAACTTGTAACTCAAATAGCATGTCAACATACCCGTAACACTAACAAGTCGTACATTATCACACCACTTCATTAGCATATACTCAACTCAGTATATATATGTAATATGCTAAACAAAACAACAATCTCAATACGGTTAACAAATATCGCTATGGTGCTACCGGCTCGTGGTTCACACCATACGCTTTTGAGTCATACTCGTTTATAGTGCTACCGGCTCGTGGTTCACACTCGATGCTACCGGCTCATGGTTCACATCTTAGTTTATAGTGCTACCGACTCGTGGTTCACACTCGATGCTACCGGCTCATGGTTCACATCCTAACCCACACATGTTATGGCACTACCGGCTCGGTGGTTCATAGCATAACATTCACAAATAAATACGCTATATACACATACGTATAATTACTCCACTCATCTTGTCACAAGGATGATGATTTAGCACTTCCGAGCTTCAACACAATGTACCTAAATCATTAAGTGCACATTCAATTTCACAACTAGTGGGGTTAATCACAATACTCCCACTTGAGCATTTAATGACCCAATTTGCATTAAATGACTCAACTATACAGAACCGCCCATAAATGGCCAAGACTCGACTTTGTAACACCATGTTTCTATTTTTGAAATTTCAGTAGTACGGGACGCCGTCCAAGGGTCAGGACGCCGTCCAGATGTGAAGCGTGGGACGCTGTCCAAGGGTCGGGACGCCGTCCAACTTGTCTGTCGAGCCAGCTGTGTTTTTATTTTAAAAAGGGGTAAAATGGTCATTTTACTTGTGTGCCGGTTTGGAGCCTTCAAGGCTGGTTCCTTGGTCATTATGGATCATATTTCACACACGCAAACACACTCCTCAAACTCTAGTGAGAGAAACTCACTTTTATTGAGAGAGAGCTTGATTTGGAAGGGAAAGAGTCGATTTCTCGCAAAAGCTCGGGTTCTAAAGTTGTTCATCTCGCTCCTAGCTACGTGTGGTGGTATTGGTAAGCTCAAACTCCGAATTTCATTTGTTAGATTTGATATTCAAGTTAGGGCTTTGAGCTAGATTGTTGTAAAACCTTTTTAGGTGATGAAATGGGTTTAAGGTGACTTGTTATTCTTGTCACTTGGCTGGTTTTGGGTCAGTTGACATTTTGGCCTTGATTAGGGTTTGATAATGAGTTTAATCACTATGCTTAGTGATTTTGGAAGTGTTGGAACACTTTTGGGTGTGTTTGGTTAACTAATTTTGAAATGGGTCAAAACTAGGGTTTTGGTGTCAAAATGGGTATGACACGTGTTTAACACTTGTGTTCGGGTTTATTTGGTGTGTTAGGACCATTTTCACTCGTGTTAGTGATTATTGGTTAGTTTTGGGCGCGGTTTGTACTTGGAAGTGCATTTGGGTCAAAATTGCACTAAGTATCATATGGGTTGGTTTGTAAGTCAACCCTAATCGTGTTATTGTATTTGTGATGATGGAATAGGTACTTTCCATTGGCGCATTGCGGATTATTCGGAAGCATTCATCAAGACGACGAGGTGAGTGTTAATATCCTATGTGCATATGTATGTGTAGGATGGGTGTGGGTCGGGGTGAAGTGTTTCTTGGTTATAGAGCTCACTTCACATATAGGTGGATTTGATGGACTTGTGTATAGGTCCAATTGGCACGGTTGTGCGTTTTGGTTGGCCACCTTTGGCGGGGTACACAATTTGTGTGTACATTATCACACGCGGTATGATGTGGATTATATAACCCCAATGGCGAAGGGTTAATATTGTGATGCGAACTTAGATATAACCCCAATGGCGAAGGGTAGTATTGTGAGTTGAATAATTATACGTATGTGTATATGGCGTATTTATTTGTGAATGTTATGGTATGAACCATCGAGCCGGTAGTGCCATAATGTGTGTGTGTGTGATAGGAGGTGAACCACGAGCCGGTAGCATCGAGTGTGAACCACGAGCTGGTAGCATCGAGTGTGAACCACGTGCAGGTAGCTCTATAAAATAATTGATGTGAACCACGAGCCGGTAGCATCGAGTGTGAACCACGTGCCGGTAGCACTATAAAATAATTGATGTGAACCACGAGCCGGTAGCATCGAGTGTGAACCACGAGCCGGTAGCACTATAAAAGAGTATGACTCAATTGCGTATGGTGTGAACCATGAGCCGGTAGCACCATAGCGTTATGGTTAACCTTGGGAGTTTTACGCGTTGTTATATATATATTGTATACGTATAATGTTGTATTGACGTGATGTAGCTAACCTTTCGGTTGTAGCTTATTGGCATTGTTCGCAACGTTGTTTGCGAACTTACTATATTGTTGGTGTTGTTAGTTTGTGCTTAGTGAACGTACGGTATGCTAGGTTTAGCTTGCCTTATACTTGGATGCTTCGGTATGCGCTATTTGATTATTATTGTGGCGTGTCCATTTTATACATATATATGTATGTAGTATATTTTCACTCACTAAGCGTTAGCTTACCCTCTCGTTGTTTACATTTTTATAGATTGCATGGATGCGGTGGCTCGGGTAAGCGCGGGGACTAGTGGACTTGCGTAGTTACTTTAGAAGACTTGCTTTTGGATTTGATTAGGTTTGGGTAGCGTGTCCCCAATCCCACGCTCGGTCTATGTTTTTGTATAAACTAATGGGTCGAAATAGTCACTTGTGGTATTTTGGGTCGATGTGGGCCCGGTGTCGTAAAACTAGGTTTTTATTGTGAAAAACTCTTAGTTTAACCTATTGTAATATATTGTGAAAGTGTTTTAGTTTAAAAGTGTCGGGAAGCGGGTTTTCGCCCGCGTGTGTTCGATAAACTGATCAGAATGTTTTAGTACATCTGGACGCCGTCCCAGATGGCTGGACACCATCCCAGTCTTAAGAGCTGGACGCCGTCCAACCTTTTAGATGCCGTCCAGATCAACTGCTCCAGAATTTTTTTTAAGGCACATTTTTGGAAAGTTAACGGGTTGGGTTGTTACAAGTGGTATCAGAGCATGGTCTAAGGGATTTAGGTGACTTGAGATAGGTGCCTAGACTTAGACTTTTGTGTGTGCTTATTTGTTGCGGGACTTGTAGGATTACGGGTCAGAATGGGTTTACTTAGTGCCTTGATTGTAGGTTGACTAACGTTTATATTAGTAATGCAGATATTATTAATATGCTATTGTGTTGCAATATTGATTCTTGCTTTGTGTTTTGTTTGTGGTTGTGTTTGTTTATATCATCGAGCGAGGCGGTCGTTGTACTAACGAGTCGATGCGGCGTGTGTGCGTAATAAGGACTTGCAAACCTTATTACGGGTGCAAATCGTGTCTAACAAGTGATGTACGACGAGTGTTTAGCAAGATGGGATGGTGTTGTGCGTGCGGTTTTATACGTTCGTAGACTAATCATTTTGCATTCTTTAGAATGACGACGCGAAACGAGATCGAGACGAATGAAGAGAAGTTTAACTCTAGAGTTGTGGCCGCAGTTGCGGAGCAAATGAGTGCGTTTCGAGAAGAAATGGATAGGAAGTATTCCGAATTTCGGGGTAGTTGTGAAATGGAGCGTTGTCTTAAGAGCTTCATGAGGACTAAACCCCCGATGTATGATGGGAAACCGGATCCTTTGATAAGCACAACTTGGATCTCGGATGTTGAAGGGTGTTTTCGTACTATTGATTACCCTCTCGAGAAAAATACGAGACTCGCTACTAGTTTGTTACGGGGTAGGCGAGGGATTGGTTGGATGGTAAGATTGATCTTGTCGGTGGCGAGACATTTATGGATTTATCGTGGGATGAGTTTAAGGAGGAATTCTTTGAGGAGTTCCGGTTGTGGGAATTACGTAATGACTTGCGAAATTTGCGACAAGGATCTATGTACTTGAATACTCTCAAGACGACCTTTATGTCGAAGGCTCGTTTTTGCTCGGAGTATTTGGGAAACGATCGCATGTTGATGGGGGATTTCTATTGGACCTTGAATGATGACTTGAAAAGTAAAATTAGCCGGGGTCAAGCGAAATCGTTTGTGGAATTATTCGACTTGGCTAGAGGTTTCGAGTCGTATACGCGATCAAAGATGTGTGAACCTTCAAGTAAGAGAAGGTTTGATTCGTACGGTGCCCCGAGTAAGAAAAATAAGGGTGCAAGTGCGAGTACGGGTAATGTGGAAAAAGGCACGATGGATTCTCGTGCACCTAGATGTTTCAATTGTGGTGTTAGGGGCCACAAGTTATGGGAGTGCACAATACCGAGAAGTGATGACAGGATGTGCTACTATTGTCATAAGGAGGAGCATCGTAAGCCCGATTGTCCCTAGTTGGTGGCGGCGAATGCCGCAAGGAGACGTTGAGGTACGTTTCATTTTAATAAATATGTCATTTGAATATTTATTTATGTGGCGTTTAAGTTCGGGTTTGTTAAATGCCTTGTGTTGTGCATATTGATGCTATGGGTGACGTTCCTAATGGAAGTACCCTATGGTGACGTTGGATTATCGGGCGAAGGGCTTAAGACTTGGTGCAACCAAGCATTCCTTAGTATTTGGGAAATGTTCTACCAAGCCATGGAAATGGGTTTTGGTGTTCGGTTGTTAAGCGCGTGTTCGCTTTTGTGTTGAGATTGATGAACCGTGAGGTTCGTTGGGGGGTTGGAACCCTTGAGATAGAGTGTTTTGGATATCGATGTATGTTGGTAATGGAGCCTACATGACGTGACATTAGGTGCCTCTTTTATACCTACTAGCGTGGTGTTCGACTCCGATGGTGTTGCGGTTACATTGTGCTTAGGGTACCAGAGTGAAACCCTTAGGTACATGAGTGAGTAAGTGGAAGTTGACAAACTAAAGTAATTAGACGATTGTGAGGGTATTGGTTTGTGTAATTTGTGGTGCACTTTTCGTTCGAAAGGTTTTAAGGATTGGTTAAAATCCTTCGTATGCTCAAGGTTGGAGCAACATGTAGTGATGGGTCGTGTGAACCCAATTGTTGGTAAAGTCTACCTTTGGTAGCATTGTACGAGTTGTGGATATTGGAACGTAGTTCCAAGTGGGGGAGTTACACTCCCGCACGAGGAAGTTTTAGTGTGAGATTTCGGATGATGCTTTTGGTAGATCCGGAAATTTGGTCGAGACACAGTTTGGGTCGATTTGTGGTAGAGTACAATTTTAGTTAACTTGTACTTATGATATTGGATTTGTAAATTATCACTGAGGTGGTATGTTGGTGAATCTCGTTGAGAGATAATGGATGTGTTTGGCGAGCAAGGTAAAATCCCTCGGTTAAGGGATGTGTGTGAGTCGGGTTCTCTTTTGGAGAATTATTGTTTGGTACCTATGTTTGATATAGGTGGTTCTTGCTCGATTGTGGATGGTTAGTGGTATCCGCTAGGGTTCACTATAGTGTAACAGAGCGCGATGTTGCACTACTCGTTGTTTGAGGCCGAAAGTGCGTATGTGATTGATGAAGCATGACCTTCGGAGTCCGCTGACTTCATCATGGGATTGTTGATTAATGAAGCATGACCTTCGGGTCCGCTGACTTCATTATGGTGTGGTTGATTGGTGAAGCATGACTTTCGGGTCCGCTGACTTCATCATGGGAGTATGCGATTGGTGAAGCATGATCTTCGGGTCCGCTGACTTCATCATGAGCGAGGTGATATATCGGTGAAGCATGACTTTAGGGTCCGCTGACTTCATCCGGTGTTGAGATTGGTGAAGCATGGCCTTCGGGATCCGCTGACTTCATCAGGAGAGTAGTGTTACGTCGGCATGGCATAACATTATCGGGAAATGCGAGTACCGGTGGGAAATGAGAGTACCATTCTTGAGTTGTGTTGTGGGAACTATCGATGGTGGGGTCGTGAGGACCGTGTGGTGTGATTTGTGATGCGATAGCCGTGTTTCGCTCACATGTTGTCACGGGTGTGACAATAGCCGATTTTGTACACCTTAGGACTAGCGTTGCCATAGTTGTTCTGGGCGCTTTTGGTTTAAACCGTTTGTTATGATGTTACGGTAGTTGTGTATTGGTCGTATTGCGCACTACAAGGGATGTTAGTGATTGGTGTTATCCGTAAGGATTCGTCTGGATCAGTCTTCATCGTTTCGGGTTGTTGACCTTAGGATTGCGACTTGGTTACCTTAGCATTGTACTTGGTAATGGTACGCTAGGGGTTTGATATCTCGGTCAGAGATTGGTTGAGTTTTCCCGATGTTAGGGAATGGGCATGGTCTTAGTGCTCGGAATTGTGGATTGATAAATCGCGGGTGACGATTTTAGTTGTTAGAAGCGATTCATTGGGAAGAATTGCTTAGAAAAGTCGGATTGGGGCTTATGTTTGAGGACCGTGGAGTGTGGTCCGTGTGGGTTAGTGACGAGGATCACGAGGATGTGATCGATTCTAAGTGGGGGAGAGTTGTAACACCCTGTTTCTATTTCTGAAATTTCAGTAGTACGGGACGCCGTCCAGATGTGAAGCGTGGGACGCCGTCCAAGGGTCGGGACGCCGTCCAACTTGTCTGTCGAGCCAGCTGTGTTTTTATTTTAAAAAGGGGTAAAATGGTCATTTCACTTGGGTGCCGGTTTGGAGCCTTCAAGGCTGGTTCCTTGGTCATTTTGGATCATATTTCACACACGCAAACACACTCCTCAAACCATAGTGAGAGAAACTCACTTTTAGTGAGAGAGAGCTTGATTTGGAAGGGAAGGAGTCGATTTCTCGCAAAAGCTCGGGTTCTAAAGTTGTTCATCTCGCTCCTAGCTACGTGTGGTGGTATTGGTAAGCTCAAACTCCGAATTTCATTTGTTAGATTTGATATTCAAGTTAGGGCTTTGAGCTAGATTGTTGTAAAACCTTTTTAGGTGATGAAATGGGTTTAAGGTGACTTGTTATTCTTGTCACTTGGCGGGTTTTGGGTCGATTGACGTTTTGGCCTTGATTAGGGTTTGATAATGAGTTTAATCACTAGGCTTAGTGATTTTGGAAGTGTTGGAACACTTTTGGGTGTGTTTGGTTAACTAATTTTGAAATGGGTCAAAACTAGGGTTTTGGTGTCAAAATGGGTATGACACGTGTTTAACACTTGTGTTCGGGTTTATTTGGTGTGTTAGGACCAT
Organism: Rutidosis leptorrhynchoides; assembly: GCF_046630445.1. Taxonomy (NCBI): domain Eukaryota; kingdom Viridiplantae; phylum Streptophyta; class Magnoliopsida; order Asterales; family Asteraceae; genus Rutidosis; species Rutidosis leptorrhynchoides. Next base: position 178,038,307 of record NC_092333.1, read on the forward strand.
TTTCACTCGTGTTAGTGATTATTGGTTAGTTTTGGGCGCGATTTGTACTTGGAAGTGCATTTGGGTCGAAATTGCACTAAGTGTCATATGGGTTGGTTTGTAAGTCAACCCTAATCGTGTTATTGTATTTGTAATGATGGAATAGGTACTTTCCATTGGTGCATTGCGGATTATTCGGAAGCATTCATCAAGACGACGAGGTGAGTGTTAATATCCTATGTGCATATGTATGTGTAGGATGGGTGTGGGTCGGGGTGAAGTGTTTCTTGGTTATAGAGCTCACTTCACATATAGGTGGATTTGATGGACTTGTGTATAGGTCCAATTGGCACGGTTGTGCGTTTTGGTTGGCCACCTTTGGCGGGGTACACAATTTGTGTGTACATTATCACACGCGGTATGATGTGGATTATATAACCCCAATGGCGAAGGGTTAATATTGTGATGCGGACTTAGATATAACCCCAATGGCAAAGGGTAGTATTGTGAGTGGAATAATTATACGTATGTGTATATGGCGTATTTATTTATGAATGTTATGGTATGAACCATCGAGCCGGTAGTGCCATAATGTGTGTGTGTGATAGGATGTGAACCACGAGCCGGTAGCATCGAGTGTGAACCACATGCCGGTAGCACTATAAAATAATTGATGTGAACCACGAGCCGGTAGCATCGAGTGTGAACCACGTGCCGGTAGCACTATAAAATAATTGATGTGAACCACGAGCCGGTAGCATCGAGTGTGAACCACGAGCCGGTAGCACTATAAAAGAGTATGACTCAATTGCGTATGTTGTGAACCACGAGCCGGTAGCACCATAGCGTTATGGTTAACCTTGGGAGTTTTACGCGTTGTTATATATATATTGTATACGTATAATGTTGTATTGACGTGATGTAGCTAACCTTTTGGTTGTAGCTTATTGGCATTGTTCGCAACGTTGTTTGCGAACTTACTATATTGTTGGTGTTGTTAGCTTGTGCTTAGTGAACGTACGGTATGCTAGGTTTAGCTTGCCTTATACTTGGATGCTTCGGTATGCGCTATTTGATTATTATTGTGGCGTGTCCATTTTATACATATATATGTATGTAGTATATTTTCACACACTAAGCGTTAGCTTACCCTCTCGTTGTTTACATTTTTATAGATTGCATGGATGCGGTGGCTCGGGTAAGCGCGGGGACTAGTGGACTTGCGTAGTTGCTTTAGAAGACTTGCTTTTGGATTTGATTAGGATTGGGTAGCATGTCCCCAATCCCACGCTCGGTCTATGTTTTTGTATAAACTAATGGGTCGAAATAGTCACTTGTGGTATTTTGGGTCGATGTGGGCTCGGTGTCGTAAAACTCGGTTTTTATTGTGAAAAACTCTTAGTTTAACCTATTGTAATATATTGTGAAAGTGTTTTGGTTTAAAAGTGTCGGGAAGCGGGTTTTTACCCGCGTGTGTTCGACAAACTGATCAGAATGTTTTAGTACATCTGGACGCCGTCCCAGATGGCTGGACGCCGTCCCAGTCTTAAGAGCTGGACGCCGTCAAACCTTTTGGAAAGCCGTCCAGATCAACTGCTCCGAAATTTTTTTTTTTAAGGCACATTTTCGGAAGGTTAACGGGTTGGGTTGTTACAAGTGGTATCAGAGCATGGTCTAAGGGATTTAGGTGACTTGAGATAGGTGCCTAGACTTAGACTTTTGTGTGTGCTTATTTATTGCGGGACTTGTAGGATTACGGGTCGGAATGGGTTTAGTTAGTGCCTTGATTGTAGGTTGACTAACGTTTATATTAGTAATGCAGATATTATTAATATGCTATTGTGTTGCGATATTGATTCTTGCGTTGTGTTTTGTTTGTGGTTGTGTTTGTTTATATCATCGAGCGAGGCGGTCGTTGTACTAACGTGTCGATGCGGCGTGTGTGCGTAATAAGGACTTGCAAACCTTATTACGGGTGCAAATCGTGTCTAACGAGTGATGTATGATGAGTGTTTAGCAAGATGGGACGGTGTTGTGCGTGCGGTTTTATACGTTCGTAGACTAATCGTTTTGCATTCTTTAGAATGACGACGCGAAACGAGATCGAGACGAATGAAGAGGAGTTTAACTCTAGAGTTGCGACCGCAGTTGCGGAGCAAATGAGTGCGTTTCGAGAAGAAATAGATAGGAAGTATTCCGAATTTTGGGGTAGTAGTGAAATGGAGCGTTGTCTTAAGAGCTTCATGAGGACTAAACCCCCGATGTATGACGGGAAACCGGATCCTTTGATAAGCACAACTTGGATCTCGGATGTTGAAGGGTGTTTTCGTACTATTGATTGCCCTCCCGAGAAAAAGACGAGACTCGCTACTAGTTTGTTACGGGGTAGGGCGAGGGATTGGTTGGATGGTAAGATTGATCTTGTCGGTGGCAAGACATTTATGGCTTTATCGTGGGACGAGTTTAAGGAGGAATTCTTTGAGGAGTTCCGGTTGTGGGAATTACGTAATGACTTGCGAAATTTGCGACAAGGATCTATGGACTTGAATACTCTCAAGACGACCTTTATGTCGAAGGCTCGTTTTTGCCCGGAGTATTTGGGAAACGATCGCTTGTTAATGGGGGATTTCTATCGGACCTTGAATGATGACTTGAAAAGTAAAATTAGCCGGGGTCAAGCGAAATCGTTTGCGGAATTATTCGACTTGGCTAGAGGTTTCGAGTCGTATACGCGATCAAAGATGTGTGAACCTTCAAGTAAGAGAAGGGTTGATTCATACGGCGCCCCGAGTAAGAAAAATAAGGGTGCAAGTGCGAGTACGGGTAATGTGGAAAAAGGCACGATGGATTCTCGTGCACCTAGATGTTTCAATTGTGGTGTTAGGGGCCACAAGTTATGGGAGTGCACAATACCGAGAAGTGATGACGGGATGTGCTACTATTGTCATAAGGAGGGGCATCGTAAGCCGGATTGTCCCGAGTTGGTGGCGGCGAATGCCGCAAGGAGACGTTGAGGTACGTTTCATTTTAATAAATATGTCATTTGAATATTTATTTATGTGGCGTTTAAGTTCGGGTTTGTTAAATGCGTTGTGTTGTGCATATTGATGTTATGGGTGACGTTCCTAATGGAAGTACCCTATGGTGACGTTGGATTGTCGGGCGAAGGGCTTAAGACTTGGTGCAACCAAGCATTCCTTAGTATTTGGGAAATGTTCTACCAAGCCATGGAAATGGGTTTTGGTGTTCGGTTGTTAAGCGCGTGTTCGCTTTTGTGTTGAGATTGATGAACCGTGAGGTTCGTTGGTGGGTTGGAACCCTTGAGATAGAGTGTTTTGGATATCGATGTATGTTGGTAATGGAGCCTACATGACGCGACATTAGGTGCCTCTTTTATACCTACTAGCGTGGTGTTCGACTCCGATGGTGTTGCGGTTACATTGTGCTTAGGGTACCGGAGTGAAACCCTTAGGTACATGAGTGAGTAAGTGGAAGTTGACAAACTAAAGCAATTGGACGATTGCGAGAGTATTGGTTTGTGTAATTTGTGGTGCACTTTTCGTTCGAAAGGTTTTAAGGATTGGTTAAAATCCTTCGTATGCTCAAGGTTGGAGCAAGATGTAGTGATGGGTCGTGTGAACCCAATTGTTGGTAAAGTCTACCTTTGGTAGCATTGTACGAGTTGTGGATATTGGAACGTAGTTCCAAGTGGGGGAGTTACACTCCCGCACGAGGAAGTTTTAGTGTGAGATTTCGGATGATGCTTTTGGTAGATCCGAAAATTTGGTCGAGACACAGTTTGGGTCGATTTGTGGTAGAGTACAATTTTGGTTAACTTGTACTTATGATATTGGATTTGTAAATTATCACTGAGGTGGTATGTTGGTGAATCTCGTTGAGAGATAATGGATGTGTTTGGCGAGCAAGGTAAAATCCCTCAGTTAAGGGATGTGTGTGAGTCGGGTTCTCTTTTGGAGAATTATTGTTTGGTACCTATGTTCGATATAGGTGGTTCTTGCTCGATTGTGGATGGTTAGTGGTATCCGCTAGGGTTCACTATAGTGTAACAGAGCGCGATGTTGCACTACTCGTTGTTTGAGGCCGAAAGTGCGTATGTGATTGATGAAGCATGACCTTCGGAGTCCGCTGACTTCATCATGGGATTGTTGATTAATGAAGCATGACCTTTGGGTCCGCTGACTTCATTATGGTGTGGTTGATTGGTGAAGCATGACTTTCGGGTCCGCTGACTTCATCATGGGAGTATGCGATTGGTGAAGCATGATCTTCGGGTCCGCTGACTTCATCATGAGCGAGGTGATATATCGGTGAAGCATGACTTTCGGGTCCGCTGACTTCATCCGGTGTTGAGATTGGTGAAGCATGGCCTTCGGGATTCGCTGACTTCATCAGGAGAGTAGTGTTACGTCGGCATGGCATAACATTATCGGGAAATGCGAGTACCGGTGGGAAATGAGAGTACCATTCTTGAGTTGTGTTGTGGGAACTATCGATGGTGGGGTCGTGAGGACCGTGTGGTGTGATTTGTGATGCGATAGCCGTGTTTCGCTCACATGTTGTCACGAGTGTGACAATAGCCGATTTTGTACACCTTAGGACTAGCGTTGCCATAGTCGTTCTGGGCGCTTTTGGTTTAAACCGTTTGTTATGATGTTACGGTAGTTGTGTATTGGTCGTATTGCGCACTACAAGGGATGTTAGTGATTGGTGTTATCCGTAAGGATTCGTTTGGATCGGTCTTCATCGTTTCGGGTTGTTAACCTTAGGATTGCGACTTGGTTACCTTAGCATTGTACTTGGTAATGGTACGCTAGGGGTTTGATATCTCGGTCAGAGATTGGTTGAGTTTTCCCGATGTTAGGGAATGAGCATGGTCTTAGTGCTCGGAATTGTGGATTGATAAATCACGGGTGACGATTTTAGTTGTTAGAAGTGATTCATTGGGAAGAATTGCTTAGGAAAGTCGGATTGGGGCTTATGTTTGAGGACCGTGGAGTGTGGTCCGTGTGGGTTAGTGACGAGGATCACGAGGACGTGATCGATTCTAAGTGGGGGAGAGTTGTAACACCCTGTTTCTATTTCTGAAATTTCAGTAGTACGGGATGCCGTCCAAGGGTCGGGACGCCGTCCAAGGGTCGGGACGCCGTCCAACTTGTCTGTCGAGCCAGCTGTGTTTTTATTTTAAAAAGGGGTAAAATGGTCATTTCACTTGGGTGTCGGTTTGGAGCCTTCAAGGCTGGTTCCTTGGTCATTTTGGATCATATTTCACACACGCAAACACACTCCTCAAACCCTAGTGAGAGAAACTCACTTTTAGTGTGAGAGAGCTTGATTTGGAAGGGAAGGAGTCGATTTCTCGCAAAAGCTCGGGTTCTAAAGTTGTTCATCTCGCTCCTAGCTACGTGTGGTGGTATTGGTAAGCTCAAACTCCGAATTTCATTTGTTAGATTTGATATTCAAGTTAGGGCTTTGAGCTAGATTGTTGTAAAACCTTTTTAGGAGATGAATGTAGTGACCCGAACTTTTCCATGTTTATATATATATTAAATGAAATTTTTATTTACATGATTGAGTGTTTCCAACATGTTAAGCAATCATACTTGTTAAGACTTGATTAATTGAAATAGGTTTCATATAGACAATTGTCCACCCAAGTTGACCGGTGATTCACGAACGTTAAAACTTGTAAAAACTATACGATGACATATATATGGTTATATATATAGTTAACATGATTTTATTATAAGTATGTATCTCATTAGGTATTTTAACAATGAGTTATATACATAAAAATGAGACTATTATCGTTATAACAACGTCTTACTAGGTACATATGAATCATATTAAGATATTGATACACTTGGTTAATTATGTTAAATGATAACTAAATATATTATTAAGTGTATTAACAATGAAATACATATGTAAAAATAAGACTACTAACTTAATGATTTCGAAACGAGACATATATGTAACGATTATCGTTGTAACGACATTTAACTGTATATATATCATACTAAGATATATTATATATCATAATATCATGATAATATAACAATTTAACATCTCATTTGTTATAATAAACAATGGGTTAACAACATTCAACAAGATCGTTAACCTAAAGGTTTCAAAACAACATTTACATGTAACGACTAACGATGACTTAACGACTCAGTTAAAATGTATATACATGTAGTGTTTTAATATGTATTCATACACTTTTGAAAGACTTCAAGACACTTATCAAAATACTTCTACTTAACAAAAATGCTTACAATTACATCCTCGTTCAGTTTCATCAACAATTCTACTCGTATGCACCCGTATTCGTACTCGTACAATACACAGCTTTTAGATGTATGTACTATTGGTATATATACTCCAATGATCAGATATTAGCAGCCCATGTGAGTCACCTAACACATGTGGGAACCATCATTTGGCAACTAGCATGAAATATCTCATAAAATTACAAAAATATGAGTAATCATTCATGACTTATTTACATGAAAACAAAATTACATATCCTTTATATCTAATCCATACACCAACGACCAAAAACACCTACAAACACTTTCATTATTCAATTTTCTCCATCTAATTGATCTCTCTCAAGTTCTATCTTCAAGTTCTAAGTGTTCTTCATAAATTCCAAAAGTTCTAGTTTCATAAAATCAAGAATACTTCCAAGATTGCAAGTTTACTTCCAAGTTTTCTAAATCCATTCCAAGTAATCATCCAAGATCAAGAAACCTTTGTTACTTACAGTAGGTTATCTTTCTAATACAAGGTAATAATCATATTCAAACTTTAATTCAATTTCTATAACTATAACAATCTTATTTCGAGTGGAAATCTTACTTGAAATTGTTTTCGTGTCATGATTCTGCTTCAAGAACTTTCAAGCCATCCAAGGATCCTTTGAAGCTAGATCTAATTTTCTCATTTCCAGTAGGTTTATCCAAGGAACTTGAGGTAGTAATGATGTTCATAACATCATTCGATTCATACATATAAAGCTATCTTATTCGAAGGTTTAAACTTGTAATCACTAGAACATAGTTTAGTTAATTCTAAACTTGTTCGCAAATAAAAGTTAATCCTTCTAACTTGACTTTTAAAATCAACTAAACACATGTTCTATATCTATATGATATGCTAACTTAATGATTTAAAACCTGGAAACACGAAAAACACCGTAAAACCGGATTTACGCCGTCGTAGTAACACCGCGGGCTGTTTTGGGTTAGTTAATTAAAAACTATGATAAACTTTGATTTAAAAGTTGTTATTCTTTAAAAATGATTTTGATTATGAACATGAAACTATATCTAAAAATTATGGTTAAACTCAAAGTGGAAGTATGTTTTCTAAAATGGTCATCTAGACGTCGTTCTTTCGACTGAAATGACTACCTTTACAAAAACGACTTGTAACTTATTTTTCTGACTATAAACCTATACTTTTTCTGTTTAGATTCATAAAATAGAGTTCAATATGAAACCATAACAATTTGATTCACTCAAAACGGATTTAAAATGAAGAAGTTATGGGTAAAACAAGATTGGATAATTTTTCTCATTTTAGCTACGTGAAAATTGGTAACAAATCTATTCCAACCATAACTTAATCAACTTGTATTATATATTATGTAATCTTGAGATACCATAGACAAGTATACAATGTTTCGACCTATCATGTCGACACATCTATATATATTTCGGAACAACCATAGACACTCTATATGTGAATGTTGGAGTTAGCTATACAGGGTTGAGGTTGATTCAAAAATATATATAGTTTGAGTTGTGATCAATACTGAGATACGTATACACTGGGTCGTGGATTGATTCAAGATAATATTTATCGATTTATTTCTGTACATCTAACTGTGGACAACTAGTTGTAGGTTACTAACGAGGACAGCTGACTTAATAAACTTAAAATATCAAAATATATTAAAAGTGTTGTAAATATATTTTGAACATACTTTGATATATATGTATATATTGTTATAGGTTCGTGAATTAACCAGTGGCCAAGTCTTACTTCCCGACGAAGTAAAAATCTGTGAAAGTGAGTTATAGTCCCACTTTTAAAATCTAATATTTTTGGGATGAGAATACATGCAGGTTTTATAAATGATTTACAAAATAGACACAAGTACATGAAACTACATTCTATGGTTGAATTATCGAAATCGAGTATGCCCCTTTTTATTAAGTCTGGTAATCTAAGAATTAGGGAACAGACACCCTAATTGACGCGAATCCTAAAGATAGATCTATTGGGCCTAACAAACCCCATCCAAAGTACCGGATGCTTTAGTACTTCGAAATTTATATCATATCCGAAGGGTGTCCCGGAATGATGGGGATATTCTTATATATGCATCTTGTTAATGTCGATTACCAGGTGTTCACCATATGAATGATTTTTATCTCTATGTATGGGATGTGTATTGAAATATAAAATCTTGTGGTCTATTGTTACGATTTGATATATATAGGTTAAACCTATAACTCTCCAACATTTTTGTTGACGTTTAAAGCATGTTTATTCTCAGGTGATTATTAAGAGCTTCCACTATCGCATACTTAAATAAGGACGAGATTTGGAGTCCATGCTTGTATGATATTGTGTAAAAACTGCATTCAAGAAACTGATTTTGTTGTAACATATTTGTATTGTAAACCATTATGTAATGGTCGAGTGTAAACAGGATATTTTAGATTATCATTATTTGATAATCTACGTAAAGCTTTTTAAACCTTTATTTATGAAATAAAGGTTATGGTTTGTTTTAAAAATGAATGCAGTCTTTGAAAAACGTCTCATATAGAGGACAAAACCTCGCAACGAAATCAATTAATATGGAACGTTTTTAATCAATAAGAACGGGACATTTCAGTTGGTATCCGAGTGTTGGTCTTAGAGAACCAAAAAATTTGTATTAGTGTGTCTTATCGAGTTTGTTAGGATGCATTAGTGAGTCTGGACTTCGACCGTGTTTTCTTTAAAAATGATTGCTTAACATTTTTGTTGGAAACTATATATTATTAACATGTATATATTATGTGATATATTAATCTCTTAACGTGTTGGATATTATGTGATAGATGTCTACCTCTAGCACAAATCCCATTGACTCACCTAATAATAACGAAGAGTCGAATATATATTGGACTGATTCACAAGTTCCCGAAGAAGAACCGGAAGAAGAATCAGAACTGGAAGAGGAGGAACCGTAGGAGGAAATAGAACCGGTGGGGGAAATAATAAAACGGTTAAGTAAAAGAAAATCCTCAACCAACCGACCAAGGTTAATTATGGTCAATGGTGTTTCCGCCAAGGAAGCCAAATATTGGGAGGATTACCAATTCTCCGATGAATCGGATTCCGACGAGAATTCCGATGATGTTATAGAAATTACCCCAACTGAATTTAAAAAGGCAAAAGAAAATAATAAGGGAAAGGGCATAAAAATAGAGAAATCTAATTCCAACCCCGATGAACTTTATATGTATCGTCAACCCCCGAAGCCCTTAAGTTGTAACAATGACCCGGGAACCTCTAAACCACCAGGTTTTTCTAAACCGTTGTGGAAAACGACCGCTCGTATTAGGGGAACATCATATATCCCTAGAAACTTGGCAAAACGAACCAAAACTGAAGAAGAAGAAGAAGAAACGAGCGAGTCGGAATAAGATAGTTGTATTCGTGTGGTGTAATATATGTAATATAGTGTGCTTATGCTTTATGATATATGTAAATATTGCTTGTATTAATAAGTATTTTTTTTATGAATCTAACTCTTGTCTATTTTACAGTATAAAAACACAAAATGGATAGATAACCCAATATTTTAAGAGACCTACCCGGAGACATGATTGATGAAATCTTGTCTAGAGTCAGTCAGAATTCTTCGGCACAACTATTTACGGCGAAATCAGTTTGTAAGACATTCGAAGAACGTTCCAAGAATGTCTTGGTTTATAAGAGACTTTCGTTTAAAAGATGGGGGATATCACATTGGGAAACTCATAAGTTACGATGTGTTTACTTTGACGCATATATTGCGGGGAACCCAAATGCTATTTTACGCAACGGGTTAAGAAATTATTTTGACTCAATGTATCCGAATATAGGACTTCATGATTTAGAAAAAGCGGCTAACATGCAACATAAAGAAGAATGCTATGCTTACGGGTTAGTAATGTTCGATTCTCACCAAAGTGAGAAAAAGAACATCGGGCTACAACTATTAAACAAAACGTTCCCACAAGTGACGGAGTCGGTAATTGGGGTAAGAAATGAGGTTTTTAGGTTATTACAAGACTGTTGGTCATTACGTAACCCTCGTCCCTTTGACGACGTTACAACACGCTGTCTTATCAACGGCCATAACGGTTATGTTCCACAAGACCAAGGATGGGAAGTAGTCCTAGTAAAACCAGAATGCATGACTTGTTTCTGGACGTATGAATTACGTGTCTTTATTGCCTTTGCTGAACGACTTGTGTACTAGCTAGAATTATCTTCACAACTATCTTGTATCAAAGTTATTGTGTGCTATATTTCATGCTTTATGTAAAATAAGCGGCATTGTAAGTTTGTAAAATATTGTATAAAAGTTTGAACGCGAAATATTATTATAATCAGTTTTTCATATAGAATTGTAGTAGTTGAATTGTATATTAGCTACTAAGTATGAACTTAACGGGTAAGTACTACCCGAATTTAAACTTATAAAACGCTAATATGAAGAAAAAGCTTTTATAAATGAGTTCATATTATACTACGAAATACTATTAACTACTCTTAATATTCTGTATGATTAACTTGTTCCATTTGACTATTTTGAAAGAAATGGCACCGACTACTCGACACACCTTGAATATGAATGAAGAGGAATTCCGTACTTTTCTAGCTTCAAACATAGCCGCAGTACAGGCTGCGCTACATACCAACAAAAACCTTGGATCTAGCAGTACAGGAAATCGTGTAGGATGCACCTACAAAGAATTCACTGCCTGCAAACCTTTAGAATTTGATGGAACCGAAGGACCTATCGGATTGAAACGGTGGACCGAGAAGGTCGAATTGGTGTTTGCCATAAGTAAGTGTACTGAAGAGGACAAAGTGAAATATACTACGCATACCTTCACAGGTTCTGCGTTAACATGGTGGAATACCTATCTAGAGTAAGTGGGACAAGATGATGCGTATGCACTACCGTGGTCAGCATTCAAGCACTTGATGAACGAGAAGTACCGTCCCAGAACCGAGGTCAATAAGCTCAAGACAGAACTTAGAGGGTTACGAACCCAAGGATTTGATATTACCACGTACGAAAGATGATTCACAGAATTGTGCCTATTGTGTCCGGGAGCGTTCGAAGATGAAGAAGAGAAGATCGACGCGTTTGTGAAAGGATTACCGGAAAGAATCCAAGAAGATATAAGTTCACTCGAGCCCGCCTCCATACAAAAGGCATGTAGAATGGCTCACAAACTAGTGAACCAGATTGAGGAAAGAATTAAAGAACAGACGGCTGAAGAGGCCAATGTGAAGCAAGTCAAAAGAAAGTGGGAGGAAAACGGTGATAAGAATCACCAATACAACAACAACAGCAGTTACAATAATAATCGTAACAATTATCCCAACAATCGCAACATCAATCGCAACTACAACAAACGGCCCAACAACAACAACAACAACAACAACAACAACAATAACAACAACAACAACAACAACAACAACAACAACAACAACAACAACAACAACAACAACAACAACAACAACAACAACAACAACAACAACAACAAAAACAACAACAACAACTACAACAATCATCCCAACAACAATAACAACCGCAACAACAACAACAATCAGAAGCAGCTATGCCAAAGGTGTGAAAAGTATCACTCGGGGTTCTGCACCAAATTTTGCAACAAGTGTAAAAGAAATGGTCATAGCGCGGCGAAGTGTGAGGTCTACGGACCAGGGGCTAATAGAACGAAAGGAACAAATGGTGTCGGAACGAGTAATGGAGGAGCAAGTAGTGTCGGAGCAAGTTATGCCAATGTAGTTTGTTATAAATGTGGAAAACTGGGCCACATTATTAGAAATTGCCCGAACCAGGAGAACACGAATGGACAAGGCCGCGGAAGAGTTTTCAATATTAATGCGGCAGAGGCACAGGAAGACCCGGAGCTTGTTACGGGTACGTTTCTTATTGACAATAAATCTGCTTACGTTTTATTTGATTCGGGTGCGGATAGAAGCTATATGAGTAGAGATTTTTGTGCTAAATTAAGTTGTCCATTGACGCCGTTGGATAGTAAATTTTTACTCGAATTAGCAAACGGTAAATTAATTTCAGCAGATAATATATGTCGAAATCGAGAAATTAAACTGGGTAGCGAAATATTTAAGATTGATTTGATACCAGTAGAGTTAGGGAGTTTTGATGTAATAGTTGGCATGGACTGGCTGAAGAAGGTGAAAGCAGAGATCGTATGTTATAAAAATGCAATTCGCATTGTACGAGAAGAAGAAGAACCCTTAATGGTGTACGGAGAAAAGGGCAACATGAAGCTACATCTTATTAGTAATTTGAAGGCACAAAAACTAATAAGAAAAGGTTGCTATGCTGTTCTAGCACACGTCGAGAAAGTACAAACTGAAGAAAAGAGCATCAATGATGTTCCCATCGCAAAAGAATTTCCCGATGTATTTTCGAAAGAATTACCGGGACTACCTCCACATCGATCTGTTGAATTTCAAATAGATCTTGTACCAGGAGCTGCACCAATAGCTCGTGCTCCTTATAGACTCGCACCCAACGAGATGAAAGAACTGCAAAGCCAACTGCAAGAACTATTAGAACGTGGTTTCATTCGACCAAGCACATCACCATGGGGAGCTCCTATTTTGTTTGTCAAGAAGAAGGATGGTACATTTAGGTTGTGTATTGACTACAGAGAGTTGAACAAACTTACCATCAAAAACCGTTATCCACTGCCGAGAATTGACGACTTATTTGATCAACTACAAGGCTCGTAGGTTTATTCGAAGATCGATTTACGTTCTGGATATCATCAAATGCGAGTAAAGGAGGATGATATTCCAAAAACTGCTTTTAGGACGCGTTATGGTCATTACGAGTTTATGGTTATGCCGTTTGGATTGACTAACGCACCAGCTATGTTCATGGACCTTATGAACCGAGTGTGTGGGCCATATCTTGACAAGTTTGTCATTGTTTTCATCGATGACATACTTATTTACTCAAAGAATGATCAAGAGCACGAAGAACATTTGAGAAAAGTGCTAGAAGTATTGAGGAAAGAAAAACTGTACGCTAAGTTTTCAAAGTGTGCATTTTGGTTGGAAGAAGTTCAATTCCTCGGTCACATAGTGAACAAAGAAGGTATCCAGGTGGACCCGGCAAAGATCGAAACCGTTGAAAAGTGGGAAACCCTAAAAACTTCGAAGCATATACGTCAATTTTTAGGATTGGCTGGTTACTACAGAAGATTCATCCAAGATTTCTCCAAAATAGCAAAACCCTTGACTGCATTAACGCATAAAGGGAAGAAATTTGAATGGAAGGATGAACAAGAGAAGGCGTTTCAATTATTAAATAAAAAGCTAACTACGGCACCTATATTGTCATTACCTGAAGGGAATGATGATTTTGTGATTTATTGTGACACATCAAAGCAAGGTCTCGGTTGTGTATTAATGCAACGGACGAAGGTGATTGCTTATGCGTCTAGACAATTGAAGATTCACGAGCAAAATTATACGACGCATGATTTGGAATTAGGCGCGGTTGTTTTTGCATTAAAGACTTGGAGGCACTACTTATATGGGGTCAAAAGTATTATATATACCGACCACAAAAGTCTTCAACACATATTTAATCAGAAACAACTGAATATGAGGCAGCGTAGGTGGATTGAATTGTTGAATGATTACGACTTTGAGATTCGTTACCACCCGGGGAAGGCAAATGTGGTAGCCGACGCCTTGAGCAGAAAGGACAGAGAACCCATTCGAGTAAAATCTATGAATATAATGATTCACACTAACCTTACTACTCAAATAAAGGAGGCGCAACAAGGAGTTTTAAAAGAGGGAAATTTAAAGGATGAAATACCCAAAGGATCGGAGAAGCATCTTAATATTCGGGAAGACGGAACCCGGTATAGGGCTGAAAGAATTTGGGTACCAAAATTTGGAGATATGAGAGAAAATGGTACTTAGAGAAACTCATAAAACCAGATACTCAATACATCCTGGAACGGGGAAGATGTACAAGGATCTTAAGAAACATTTTTGGTGGCTAGGTATGAAAGCCGATATTGCTAAATATGTAGGAGAATGTTTGACGTGTTCTAAGGTCAAAGTTGAACATCAGAAACTATCAGGTCTACTACAACAACCTGAAATCCCGGAATGGAAATGGGAAAACATTACCATGGATTTCATTACTAAATTGCCAAGGACTGCAAGTGGTTATGATACTATTTGGGTAATAGTTGATCGTCTCACCAAGTCAGCACACTCCCTGCCAATAAGAAAATATGACAAGATGGAGAAGTTAGCACGACTGTATTTGAAAGAAGTCATATCCAGACATGGAATACCAATCTCTATTATCTCTGATAGGGATGGCAGATTTATTTCAAGATTCTGGCAGACATTACAGCAAGCATTGGGAACTCGTCTAGACATGAGTACTGCCTATCATCCACAAACTGATATAGAGTTTGAAATTGGAGAAATGGTCATGCTTAAGGTTTCACCTTGGAAAGGCGTTGTTCGATTTGGTAAACGGGGGATACTAAATCCAAGGTACATTGGACCATTCAAGATTATAGATCGTGTCGGACCAGTAGCTTACCAACTGGAGCTACCTCAACAACTCGCGGCTGTACATAACACTTTCCACGTCTCAAATTTGAAGAAATGTTTTGCTAAAGAAGATCTCACTATTCCGTTGGACGAAATCCAAATCAATGAAAAACTTCAATTCATTGAAGAACCCGTCGAAATAATGGATCGTGAGGTTAAGAGACTTAAACAAAACAAGATACCGATTGTTAAGGTTTGATGGAATGCTCGTAGAGGACCTGAGTTCACCTGGGAGCGTGAAGATCAGATGAAGAAGAAATACCCGCATTTATTTCCAAAAGATACGTCAACACCTCCAACTGTTTAAAATTTCGGGACGAAATTTATTTAACGGGTAGGTACTGTAGTGACCCGAACTTTTCCATGTTTATATATATATTAAATGAAATTTTTATTTACATGATTAAGTGTTTCCAACATGTTAAGCAATCAAACTTGTTAAGACTTGATTAATTGAAATAGGTTTCATATAGACAATTGACCACCCAAGTTGACCGGTGATTCACGAACGTTAAAACTTGTAAAAACTATACGATGACATATATATGGTTATATATATAGTTAACATGATTTTATTATAAGTATGTATCTCATTAGGTATTTTAACAATGAGTTATATACATAAAAATGAGACTATTAATTTAAGAAACTCGAAAACGATATATATAACGATTATCGTTATAACAACGTCTTACTAGGTACATATGAATCATATTAAGATATTGATACACTTGGTTAATTATGTTAAATGATAAGTAAATATATTATTAAGTGTATTAACAATGAAATACATATGTAAAAATAAGACTACTAACTTAATGATTTCGAAACGAGACATATATGTAACGATTATCGTTGTAACGACATTTAACTGTATATATATCATACTAAGATATATTATATATCATAATATCATGATAATATAACAATCTAACATCTCATTTGTTATAATAAACAATGGGTTAACAACATTCAACAAGATCGTTAACCTAAAGGTTTCAAAACAACATTTACATATAACGACTAACGATGACTTAACGACTCAGTTAAAATGTATATACATGTAGTGTTTTAATATGTATTCATACACTTTTGAAAGACTTCAAGACACTTATCAAAATACTTCTACTTAACAAAAATGCTTACAATTACATCCTCGTTCAGTTTCATCAACAATTCTACTCGTATGCACCCTTATTCGTACTCGTACAATACACAGCTTTTAGATGTATGTACTATTGGTATATATACTCCAATGATTAGATATTAGCAGCCCATTTGAGTCACCTAACACATGTGGGAACCATCATTTGGCAACTAGCATGAAATATCTCATAAAATTACAAAAATATGAGTAATCATTCATGACTTATTTACATGAAAACAAAATTACATATCCTTTATATCTAATCCATACACCAACGACTAAAAACACCTATAAACACTTTAATTCTTCAATTTTCTCCATCTAATTGATCTCTCTCAAGTTCTATCTTCAAGTTCTAAGTGTTCTTCATAAATTCCAAAAGTTCTAGTTCATAAAATCAAGAATACTTCCAAGATTGCAAGTTTACTTCCAAGTTTTCTAAATCCATTCCAAGTAATCATCCAAGATTAAGAAACCTTTGTTACTTACAGTAGGTTATCTTTCTAATACAAGGTAATAATCATATTCAAACTTTAATTCAATTTCTATAACTAAAACAATCTTATTTCGAGTGGAAATCTTACTTGAAATTGTTTTCCTGTCATGATTCTGCTTCAAGAACTTTCAAGCCATCCAAGGATCCTTTGAAGCTAGATCTATTTTTCTCATTTCCAGTAGGTTTATCCAAGGAACTTGAGGTAGTAATGATGTTCATAACATCATTCAATTCATACATATAAAGCTATCTTATTCGAAGGTTTAAACTTGTAATCACTAGAACATAGTTTAGTTAATTCTAAACTTGTTCGCAAATAAAAGTTAATCCTTCTAACTTAACTTTTAAAATCAATTAAACACATGTTCTATATCTATATGATATGCTAACTTAATGATTTAAAATCTGGAAACACGAAAAACACCGTAAAACCGGATTTACGCCGTCGTAGTAACACCGCGGGCTGTTTTGGGTTAGTTAATTAAAAACTATGATAAACTTTGATTTAAAAGTTGTTATTCATTGAAAATGATTTTGATTATGAACATGAAACTATATCCAAAAATTATGGTTAAACTCAAAGTGGAAGTATGTTTTCTAAAATGGTCATCTAGACGTCGTTCTTTCGACTGAAATGACTACCTTTACAAAAATGACTTGTAACTTATTTTTCTGACTATAAACCTATACTTTTTCTGTTTAGATTCATAAAATAGAGTTCAATATGAAACCATAACAATTTGATTCACTCAAAACGGATTTAAAATGAAGAAGTTATGGATAAAACAATATTGGATAATTTTTCTCATTTTAGCTACGTGAAAATTGGTAACAAATCTATTCCAACCATAACTTAATCAACTTGTATTGTATATTATGTAATCTTGAGATATCATAGACAGGTATACAATATTTCGACCTATCATGTCGACACATCTATATATATTTCGGAACAACCATAGACACTCTATATGTGAATGTTGGAGTTAGCTATACAGAGTTGAGGTTGATTCCAAAATATATATAGTTTGAGTTGTGATCAATACTGAGATACGTATACACTGGGTCGTGGATTGATTCAAGATAATATTTATCGATTTATTTCTGTACATCTAACTGTGGACAACTAGTTGTAGGTTACTAACGAGGACAGCTGACTTAATAAACTTAAAATATCAAAATATATTAAAAGTGTTGTAAATATATTTTGAACATACTTTGATATATATGTATATATTGTTATAGGTTCATGAATTAACCAGTGGCCAAGTCTTACTTCCCGACGAAGTAAAAATCTGTGAAAGTGAGTTATAGTCCCACTTTTAAAATCTAATATTTTTGGGATGAGAATACATGCAGGTTTTATAAATGATTTACAAAATAGACACAAGTACGTAAAACTACATTCTATGGTTGAATTATCGAAATCGAGTATGCCCCTTTTTATTAAGTCTGGTAATCTAAGAATTAGGAAACAGACACCCTAATTGACGCGAATCCTAAAGATAGATCTATTGGACCTAACAAACCCCACCCAAAGTACCGGATGCTTTTGTACTTCGAAATTTATATCATATCCGAAGGGTGTCCCGGAATGATGGGGATATTCTTATATATGCATCTTGTTAATGTCGATTACCAGGTGTTCACCATATGAATGATTTTTATCTCTATGTATGGGATGTGTATTGAAATATGAAATCTTGTGGTCTATTGTTACGATTTGATATACATAGGTTAAACCTATAACTCACTAACATTTTTGTTGACGTTTAAAGCATGTTTATTCTCAGGTGAATACTAAGAGCTTTCGCTGTTGCATACTAAAATAAGGACAAGATTTGGAGTCCATGTTTGTATGATATTGTGTAAAAACTGCATTCAAGAAACTGATTTCGATGTAACGTATTTGTATTGTAAACCATTATGTAATGGTCGAGTGTAAACAGGATATTTTAGATTATCATTATTTGATAATCTACGTAAAGCTTTTTAAACCTTTATTTATGAAATAAAGGTTATGGTTTGTTTTAAAAATGAATGCAGTCTTTGAAAAATGTCTCATATAGAGGTCAAAACCTCGCAACGAAATCAATTAATATGGAACGTTTTTAATCAATAAGAACGGGACATTTCAATGAAATGGGTTTAAGGTGACTTGTTATTCTTGTCACTTGGCGGGTTTTGGGTCGGTTGACGTTTTGGCCTTGATTAGGGTTTGATAATGAGTTTAATCACTAGGCTTAGTGATTTTGGAAGTGTTGGAACACCTTTGGGTGTGTTTGGTTAACTAATTTTGAAATGGGTCAAAACTAGGGTTTTGGTGTCAAAATGGGTATGACACGTGTTTAACACTTGTGTTCGAGTTTATTTGGTGTGTTAGGACCATTTTCACTCGTGTTAGTGATTATTGGTTAGTTTTGGGCGCGGTTTGTACTTGGAAGTGCATTTGGGTCGAAATTGCACTAAGTGTCATATGGGTTGGTTTGTAAGTCAACCCTAATCGTGTTATTGTATTTGTGATGATGGAATAGGTACTTTCCATTGGCGCATTGCGGATTATTCGGAAGCATTCATCAAGACGACGAGGTGAGTGTTAATATCCTATGTGCATATGTATGTGTAGGATAGGTATGGGTCGGGGTGAAGTGTTTCTTGGTTATAGAGCTCACTTCACATATAGGTGGATTTGATGGACTTGTGTATAGGTCCAATTGGCACGGTTGTGCGTTTTGGTTGGCCACCTTTGGCGGGGTACACAATTTGTGTGTACATTATCACACGCGGTATGATGTGGATTATATAACCCCAATGGCGAAGGGTTAATATTGTGATGCGGACTTAGATATAACCCCAATGGCGAAGGGTAGTATTGTGAGTGGAATAATTATACGTATGTGTATATGGCGTATTTATTTGTGAATGTTATGGTATGAACCATCGAGCCGGTAGTGCCATAATGTGTGTGTGTGTGATAGGATGTGAACCACGAGCCGGTAGCATCGAGTGTGAACCACGTGCCGGTAGCACTATAAAATAATTGATGTGAACCACGAGCCGGTAGCATCGAGTGTGAACCACGTGCCGGTAGCACTATAAAATAATTGATGTGAACCACGAGCCGGTAGCATCGAGTGTGAACCACGAGCCAGTAGCACTATAAAAGAGTATGACTCAATTGCGTATGGTGTGAACCACGAGCCGGTAGCACCATAGCGTTATAGTTAACCTTGGGAGTTTTACGCGTTGTTATATATATATTGTATACGTATAATGTTGTATTGACGTGATGTAGCTAACCTTTTGGTTGTAGCTTATTGGCATTGTTTGCAACGTTGTTTGCGAACTTACTATATTGTTGGTGTTGTTAGCTTGTGCTTAGTGAACGTACGGTATGCTAGGTTTAGCTTGCCTTATACTTGGATGCTTCGGTATGCGCTATTTGATTATTATTGTGGCGTGTCCATTTTATACATATATATGTATGTAGTATATTTTCACTCACTAAGCGTTAGCTTACCCTCTCGTTGTTTACATTTTTATAGATTGCATGGATGCGGTGGCTCGGGTAAGCTCGGGGACTAGTGGACTTGCGTAGTTGCTTTAGAAGACTTGCTTTTGGATTTGATTAGGATTGGGTAGCGTGTCCCCAATCCCACGCTCGGTCTATGTTTTTGTATAAACTAATGGGTCGAAATAGTCACTTGTGGTATTTTGGGTCGATGTGGGCCCGGTGTGGTAAAACTCGATTTTTATTGTGAAAAACTCTTAGTTTAACCTATTGTAATATATTGTGGAAGTGTTTTGGTTTAAAAGTGTCGGGAAGCGGGTTTTCGCCCGCGTGTGTTCGAAAAACTGATCAGAATGTTTTAGTACATCTGGACGCCGTCCCAGATGGCTGGACGCCGTCCCAGTCTTAAGAGCTGGACACCGTCCAACCTTTTGGACGCCGTCCAGATCAACTGCTCCAGAATTTTTTTTTAAGGCACATTTTCGGAAGGTTAACGGGTTGGGTTGTTACAGACTTTAATCACTAAGGCTAGTGAATTAAAGTCTACTAACTTCAATTAACACAAAACTTAGGGTAATCCATACCCATTTCATCTAATTAGGTCAACTAGTACATTTTGACCCATTTTATATTACTTAGGTCAACTAGGGTTTCATTACAACAACACAACCCAAATTCACCCATTTTACCCTCAAATGGGTCATACAAAACTCTAGTAACCAAAACCCTAGCCATTAACCAATTAAAACTTAAAACATAAAGTTAGAACTTACCAAGACTATCCTCTTGTAGCTAACAACAAGGAGAACAACTTTAATTCTTGCTCTTAGGTTTGTTTCACAAATCTTCACCTTCAAAACTCAAGATTAAACTAAGTGGGTTTTGTGTTTTGGGAGAGAAAATGGAAAGAAAAGATAAAAGGAAAATGAATTAAATGGATATGTGGTGGAGATTTAATGCTCCCTTCAGATCCACATGTCTATTTACTATTTTACCCCTTAAAATCCCTTAAAAAGAGCCAAGTCCGGATTCTGTCCAGCAGGACTGCCGCGGCGCGGCTCAATTCGTCACGGCGCGACACATAAAGGGAAATTCGGCCCTTCTTAACCCACTTTCTGATCCAGGTTTGCTTTGTTTGTCGCGACGCGGTCCCGCCCGTCGCGGCGCGGCGTTTGCCTAGGCCTGGTCACTTCGACAATTTAACACAAAACGATGGTTCAAACAACTAGCACACCTCATTCGCTCTTCCTATGCATGCCTAAGTGATGTGTGAAACGTGATATATGAATTAATGTATGAAATTGTATGGAAAATACCGGTTTTAAAGATTACACACACTAATGGGCAGTGTACCCGATCGTGTAGTAGTATAGAAAATGGTAAAATCCGTGTATCGTTCCAAGGACAGTTATATGTGCAAGTTAAGATTGTATAAACTAAATTGAGTTTTAACTAGATAAAATGAAATCAAACAAATACAAGATATTGGGTTGCCCTTTAACGATGGACAAATCAATAAACGAATAAGTTCAAAAGACAATATTTTTGGTATTTTAGATTTATAAAAATGAAAAGATAGTTTTTATATCAAATAAAACAAATATGCTCAGCTAGAATTTTTACCCTCGATGTTGATTGTTGTTTTAGGTTTAGGACCGGATTGATTGACTACGCATGAGAACTAATTAATTGGTTTACCAAGAGTAGTCTTGCGCAAACACTCAAACGGGATTACACGACGCAAGTGATGTTCTTGTCATCTAAGACCTCCTATTTGTAATTAACTAATTCAACTAGTCTAAAGACTTGAATGATGATCATGCCAATGATGTGTTGATCATGATCCACTCCTATGTCAACTAATGGTTTAGCTTAGTTCATTCCCTTGGTCCGGTTAAATGCCCAATTCACCCAACCCAAGTAATCAATTTAGTATAGTAATAGGATCCCTATAAACGTCACTAGATAAGGCAAATTACTAACACTTATTAGTTATATGGAATCGAGTAGTGAAAATATGCATAACAGATTCTAGGGAAGTGATCGTTCTCCTAGACAACTACACATATCAATTAAGCTATCCGAAAGTATCTACAAGAGTCGTTCTTACATTCCTATAGAGATTAACCGTTTGAACACAACTTACCCCTTTTGGTCAAAGACGGGCAAACACTTGTCACTAGGTGTAAATCGATATACTAAATCAACAAGATGATGTTTCTTAGTTGAACAAGTATACTAACTAATTGAATCGAAAAGACTAAACTTAACAAGAATGGTTCTTTTATTCAAACATCAAACTATCATGCATAAGAACAATCAATCAACAAAAGTAAACAATCAACATCTAGGTTATTTATCTAGACAAGCATAAAAAGAACTAGCTAACAATCATAATTAAAGACAATAACAAACTAGAAACAAAGATAGAATTCATTGAACTAACAAGAATCGACCTCTTGAAGCAATCTTGGATGATGATCCTCATGATTCTTGATTCCGGATTGAAATGGTGGATTAGGTGATCTTGGATTACTCCAAGGATCACCTTGAATCGTAACCTCTGCCTCTGAAAATGACTGTGTAGTGGTGTTCCAAGAATGAAGCTAGAAAGGGGTTTAAAAAGGTTGAACAGTAGCTGGAAAGTAGGGTGCGCCAAGCGCACAAAAGCACGTGCGCGGCGCGCACTGTTCACCTACCACAATTCCACTTTACAGCTCGAGTTGAACGTTCAGATCTGCTTTACACGTCAGAGTGCGCGGAGAAAGTGCGCTGAGCGCACTCCTTGGCGCACTCTACTATTCATGCTTTTTGACTTGTTTTCTATCCCAGAATTCTCTGATCAAAATTTGGACGAGTGAGCTGAGCGCACTCCTTGGCGCACTCTACTATTCATCAACTTTTTGACTTGTTTTCGATCTCTGAGTAGTATCATCCAAAATCTTCCATATTTCTTCAATTACACAATGATTCTAACTATTTTACAATAAAATGGAATACAAATGAAAATACTATGTTTACACACGAAATAAACAACGATAGAACTTGATATTGCGACTAAAGATATGTCTAATTTGAGCAATATCAAATCCCCCACACTTAACTCTTGCTTGTCCTCAAGCAAGTCTTGTTTCAAAAATATTAATACAGAGCACAAAATAGAATACACACAAATTTATTGGAGAACACGATAATAGGAATCATACTCACACGATATAGTACAGAAGTTTACACTAGTCACACGAAGTACACGAAACACACACGTTCTTTTGGAACACTAAACTCAAGCTATATGAAACACATAATACACAAATGGAATACTCACACGTTGAGGTACACACATAATTTATGAATCACACGCACACATTTAGATTGTTTGGGAGAAACGAACTTTGGTGAAAGTTCTTAAAAATTTGGATCCTTAGGGAAAAGTGGATCTTGAGAAAACGTTTTAAGTTTTTCTTAAAAAAAATGTCAATGCTAGTTTTAAACTAGACACATTTTCTGGTTTTAACCTCAAATCCCGGTTGAGGGTAACTGAAAACAGAAGTCTCAGTCGGCGATTAGCAAGCTATCCGCCCCCATGATTGTAGTATCATGGAACTCTTAACCGGGCGCCCCCTGACGCGATATTAATATCGATCTTTCATGACAATTTGTACATTTTAATTCAAGGGTTAAAACTGCGAAGACTAAGCTATCGTGCGGGACAGATCCTGCTCCAGCTTATATGTCGTAATCGGTTTTACACTGGACAGCTCCTTGGATTTACCCTACCAAGTTTATTTTCGGGTTTGAAAGTTCAAGACTTTCCCTTCCCACTGTACCTAATATCGTGAAATGATATTGGTATGAAATGACATAGTTTAGGAAGTTTGCTATATCAAGTAAGGCGACATTCGAAAGACTTTACTTCCTTCAAGGATGGACTGGATACATCCTTTAGTTTTAGTGACATTATTCTTTTTCCTTTCAAGCTAAAAGTATTTTAAACATTTTTCTTAGCAAAATTTGGTGATAGTAATTCGAAAAGATTGGTAAAATCCCCCACACTTGGCTTTTTCGTTAAGACTTTTATTTGAAAATTTTTTAAAATTTCCCATTAAATTACGAAAATGAGCCAAGTTGAATACTGTTTGAATATCCGCGAGAATTTGTACTATCCCCCACACTTAAGATTAAGTAATGCCCTCATTACTTAAAATCAGTAAAATTTAAATTCGAGAGGGCAATAGTGAGAAATTTTTTTCGAAAAACCTAGGTTCAAAAACCGGAGATCGTGGAATATAGGTGAGCGATGGCGCATCCTTCAGTCCTTGATCTTCATCACACAAATTCTAATTTGATAGGTACCTTGCTGAATTTTAATGCTAGTGTCACTAAAACCTTGAAAAACATCGTGCACTTTTATTAACGCATCATGCACTCGACTCGACCCCAGAATTTAATGCCCAGTGGGGTTAAACTCCCCCACACTTTATCGGACGAGAAGTAAAGTCGGTGGAAAAAGTTCCACGAATAAGAATAGTGAGCCAGTCATTTACACCTCGGGTGGTGTATATTATATGAGATAAATCCTTTTTCAGTTTCCCGAAAAAGGATGACCTAACCCGAGGGTTAACACATGACTCCCCTCTAAGTGTTTTCAGTAAAACTTTTATTCTTGTTGGTGGATCTTGGTCAAATGGGTCTTTATAGATTGTCTTCCCCAAATTGACATCCTCTGGAATAAGCGTGGACCTGCTGTGAATCTCAACTATAAAGCGGGGCTCAATTTCCAGCTTCAATTCCTTTAATTCTTCAGTTGTAGGCTCATAGCCATTCGCCATGAGAACGGTTAACAATGCTTTTTCATCAATCATAGCAACCTCTTCTTCATCACCAAACGAACGGGAATTCAAATCCTGCAATTCTGGGAATTCCATCATTAACTCAGAAAGCGTGTCTATTGGGATTGGCACATGATCAACTTCATTTATTATCGACTCATCTCCAATATCAGCACACTCTTGCTCACTCGGAAGGTGAACCAACATCTGTGATATGTTGCTTATTTGTTTCCCTATGTTTTGAAAGAAGATTTCTTGATCTCCAAACATTTGTGCATACCTCTCACTACTTTGTGTTTGAGCGGCAATAAGTTCTGTTTGAGAGGCAATAAGCTCATTCATCATATCTTCTAATCTGTTTGAGAGGCCACGTTCTTCATCTCTTCTAACAAGCTCGTAAGTTTCATCCTCCAATTTGCTAATCAAGTAATTAAGCATCATCCTGCAACTGACAAAAACTAGAAAAGAATAAAAGCACCGACACTAAACAGAAAAAATAATAATAATAATAATAATAAAATAAAAAAATAATCACAACTTAGTAAACAATTCTTATCTTGACACAACTGTCCCCGGTAGCGGCGCCAAAAACTTGATGTGCGAAAAGTGATATATGAATTAGTGTATGAAATTGTATGGAAAATACCGGTTTTAAAGATTACACACACTAACGGGCAGTGTACCCGATCGTGTAGTAGTATAGATAATGGTAAAATCCGTGTATCGTTCCAAGGATAGTTATATGTGCAAGTTAAGATTGTATAAACTAAATTGAGTTTTAACTAGATAAAATGAAATCAAACAAATACAAGATATTGGGTTGCCCTTTAACCATGGACAAATCAATAAACGAATAAGTTCAAAACACAATATTTTTGATATTTTAGATTTATAAAAATGAAAAGATAGTTTTTATATCAAATAAAACAAATATGCTCATCTAGACTTTTTACCCTCGATGTTGATTGTTGTTTTAGGTTTAGGACCGGATTGATTGACTACGCATGAGAACTAATTAATTGGTTTACCAAGAGTAGTCTTGCGCAAACACTCAAACGGGATTACACGACGCAAGTGATGTTCTTGTCATCTAAGATTTCCTATTTGTAATTAACTAATTCAACTAGTCTAAAGACTTGAATGATGATCATGCCAATGATGTGTTGATCATGATCCACTCCTATGTCAACTAATGGTTTAGCTTAGTTCATTCCCTTGGTCCGGTTAAATGCCCAATTCACCCAACCCAAGTAATCAATTTAGTATAGTAATAGGATCCCTATAAACGTCACTAGATAAGGCAAATTACTAACACTTATTAGTTATATGGAATCGAGTAGTGAAAATATGCATAACAGATTCTAGGGAAGTGATCGTTCTCCTAGACAACTACACATATCAATTAAGCTATCCGAAAGTATCTACAAGAGTCGTTCTTACATTCCTATAGAGATTAATCGTTTGAACGCAACTTACCCCTTTTGGTCAAAGACGGGAAAACACTTGTCACTAGGTGTAAATCGATATACTAAATCAACAAGATGATGTTTCTTAGTTGAACAAGTATACTAACTAATTGAATCGAAAAGACTAAACTTAACAAGAATGGTTCTTTTATTCAAACATCAAACTATCATGCATAAGAACAATCAATCAACAAAAGTAAACAATCAACATCTCGGTTATTTATCTAGACAAGCATAAAAAGAACTAGCTAACAATCATAATTAAAGACAATAACACACTAGAAACAAAGATAGAATTCATTGAACTAACAAGAATCGACCTCTTGAAGCAATCTTGGATGATGATCCTCATGATTCTAGATTCCGGATTGAAATGATGAATTATGTGATCTTGGATTACTCCAAGGATCACCTTGAATCGTAACCTTTGCCTCTGAAAATGACTGTGTAGTGGTGTTCCAAGAATGAAGCTGGAAAGGGGTTTAAAAAGGTTGAACAGTAGCTGGAAAGTAGGGTGCGCCGAGCGCACAAAAGCACGTGCGCGGCCCGCACTGTTCACCTACCATAATTCCACTTTACAGCTCGAGTTGCACTTTCAGATCTGCTTTACCCGTCAGAGTGTGCGGAGAAAGTGCACTGAGCGCACTCCTTGGCGCACTCTACTATTCATGCTTTTTGACTTGTTTTCGATCCTAGAATTCTCTGATCAAAATTTGGACGAGTGAGGTGAGCGCACTCCTTCGCGCACTCCTTGGCGCACTCTACTATTCATCAAATTTTTGACTTGTTTTCGATCTCTGAGTAGTATCATCCAAAATCTTCCATATTTCTTCAATTACACAATGATTCTAACTATTTTACAATAAAATGGAACACAAACGAAAATACTATGTTTACACACGAAATAAACAACGATAGAACTTGATATTGCGACTAAAGATATGTCTAATTTGAGCAATATCACTAAGCTTCAACCTTAAGTCTCGCATGACTCAACTCCATCGTGACACATACATATACACGCTCACGCATGCATTCTCAAATATATATATATATATATATATATATATATATATATATATATATATATATATATATATATATACACACACACATACATGCACTAACTCATAAACTAACACTTTGGCTCATTTAATCACATAAACGAACAAGTTATAATCGTACTAATAATTAAGTTTGTACCTTTAAATTTGTACAGGAAAAACGGGATGTTACAACTCTCCCCCATTTGAATCGGAGCGCGTCCTCGCGATCCAAGCCGCATGACAAGCTGGAAGGTAAACCAACACAAACTCTTTGGGCTCCCAAGTAAATTCGGAACCTTTACTACGACGCCATTGGACTTTAAAAGTCCTTACCTCTTTATGTCTCAACCTCTTGACCTTCTCATCGAGTATAGCGATTGGCTCCTCAATATACTCTAACTTATTGTTTAGCTCAATCTCGTCTAAAGGCACCCAAGATGAATCATCCGCAAGACACTTACGGAGATGGGAAACATGAAATGTATTATGGATCCCCGCAAGCTCTTCGGGTAATTCCAATTGATACGCAACTTCACCAACATGAGCTAAAACCTTAAATGGTCCAATAAACCGAGGAGCTAACTTTCCCCGTTTTCGAAATCGAATAATACCTTTCCATGGTGAAACCTTAAGCATCACCATGTCACCTTCTTGGAATTCGATCGTTCGTCTTCGTTTGTCGGCATACGACTTTTGCCTATCTTGAGCCTTTTTCAAATGCTCTCGAATCATATCAATCTTGCTATTCGTCTCTAAAACCAAATCGGTACTCCCGATTTCCTTTTGTCCCACTTCACCCCAACAAATCGGGGTTCGACATCTACGCCCATAAAGCATCTCATATGGCGGCATCCCGATACTAGTATGATAACTATTATTGTACAAGAATTCCACCAAAGGCAAATGCTCATCCCAACTACCACCGAAATCAATAATGCACGCTCGTAACATATCTTCCAAAGTTTGATTCGTACGTTCGGTTTGACCGTCCGTTTGAGGATGATACGCCGTGCTTAATTTTAATTGCGTACCCATATATTCATGAAATTTCTCCCAAAACCGAGATGTAAAACGGGTATCTCGATCCGAAATAATAGATGTAGGAACACCGTGTCGAGAGATGACTTCCTTGATAAACAATTTAGCCAAAGTCTCCGATGATATCGCTTCCTTAATGGGAAGAAACAAAGCACTCTTCGTCAATCGATCAACTACAACCCAAATCGAATCAAACTGGGTTCTCGCCGTTTTAGGTAACTTTGTGATGAAATCCATGGTAATGTGCTCCCATTTCCATTTCGGGATTTCTAACGGTTGTAACTTACCATACGGCTTTTGGTGCTCGGCCTTAACTTGTAAACACGTGACGCATTGCTCAACATACTTCATAACATCACGTTTCATGCCCGGCCACCAATAATCTTTCCTTAAATCAAGATACATTTTCGTCGCGCCCGGGTGAATGGAATACTTTGGCTTATGTGCTTCATCAAGTAACACTTGTCGATAATCACCCATCTTAGGCACCCACACTCTTCCTTGAAAAAACAACAAACCACGCGAACCCATTGTAATGAATTTCGATTGCCCCACAATTCGTTTCGCATGCTTGTTGTGAACGTAAGCCTCTATTTGAATCACACCAAGTTTTTCAAGAAAATCGTTAGTAATAATCATACGTAACAATCCCAATCATAACGAAGGGTGATGACTCTTTCGACTTAACGCATCCGCGACCACATTTTCCTTGCCCGGATGATAAAGTATTTCACAATCATAATCTTTCACCACATCCATCCACCTGCGTTGACGATAATTCAAATCTCATTGATTAAAGAGATGTTTCAAACTCTTATGATCTGAATAAATAGTACACTTGACACCATACAAGTAATGGCGCCAAATTTTCAATGCATGCACAACCGCTGCCAACTCAAGATCATGAGTCGGATATCTTGTTTCGTGTTCCTTCAATTGTCGAGAGGCATAAGCGATGACTTTACCTCTTTGCATTAGAACACACCTGAGTCCATTTAACGAGGCATCACAATAAACTGTCATGTCTTCCACTCCTTCCGGCAACACTAACACAAGAGCTTGACACAACTTCTCTTTTAACAATTGAAAAGCAACTTCTTGCTCGTTCTCCCAAACAAACCTCGCGTTCTTCCTCGTCAATTTCGTCAATGAAGAAGCGATCTTAGAAAAGTCTTGGATAAACCGACGATAATAACCGGCCAATCCGAGAAAACTTCGGACCTCCGTAGCAGTAGTCGGTTGTCTCCAACTCTTCACCGTCTCTATCTTCCCCGGATCCACTTGAATGCTGTCTTTGTTCACAATGTGGCCAAGGAATTGAACTTTCCTTAGCCAAAATTCACATTTGGAGAACTTAGCATACAACTTCTCCCTTCGTAACGTCTTCAAAACTTTACGCAAATGGCGTTCATGTTCGTTCATACTTTTCGAGTAGACAAGTATGTCGTCAATGAACACAATTACCGACTTGTCCAACATAGGTTGGCACACTCGGTTCATAAGATCCATGAATGCCGCCGGTGCATTCATAAAACCAAAAGGCATAACTACAAACTCAAAATGCCCATAATGCGTTCGAAAAGCCGTTTTCTCAATATCTTCCTCACGGACCCGCATTTGGTGATAGCCGGACCGTAGGTCAATATTTGAGAAATACGTCGCACCTTGGAGTTGGTCAAACAAATCGTCAATCCTAGGCAATGGATAACGATTTTTGATCGTCACTTTATTCAACTCCATATAGTCGATGCACATCCGCATACTACCATCCTTCTTTTTCATGAATAAAACCGGAGCGCCCCATGGTGAAGCACACGGTCGAATAAAACCCTTTTCAAGCAACTCTTGGGTTTGGTTTAACAAATCTTGCATTTCAGTCGGTGCTAAACGATAAGGAGTTTTAGCAATGGGAGTAGCTCCCAGAACCAACTCAATGAGAAATTCTACTTGTCTTTCCGCCGGAACACCCGGTAACTCGTCCGGAAAAACATCTTCGAATTCACTAACCATCGGAATTTCACAAATGGGTGGTGGCTCATCACGAGTATCAACAACAAGGGCAAGAAAAATCCATGCCACCACTGTAGTGACCCGAACTTTTCCATGTTTATATATATATTAAATGAAATTGTTATTTACATGATTAAGTTTTTCCAACATGTTAAGCAATCAAACTTGTTAAGACTTGATTAATTGAAATAGGTTTCATATAGACAATTGACCACCCAAGTTGACCGGTGATTCACGAACGTTAAAACTTGTAAAAACTATACGATGACAAATATATGGTTATATATATAGTTAACATGATTTTATTATAAGTATGTATCTCATTAGGTATTTTAACAATGAGTTATATACATAAAAATGAGACTATTAATTTAAGAAACTCGAAAACGATATATATATAACGATTATCGTTATAACAACGTCTTACTAGGTACATATGAATCATATTAAGATATTTATACACTTGGTTAATTATGTTAAATGATAAGTAAATATATTATTAAGTGTATTAACAATGAAATACATATGTAAAAATAAGACTACTAACTTAATGATTTCGAAACGAGACATATATGTAACGATTATCGTTGTAACGACATTTAACTGTATATATATCATACTAAGATATATTATATATCATAACATCATGATAATATAACAATTTAACATCTCATTTATTATAATAAACAATGGGTTAACAACATTCAACAAGATCGTTAACCTAAAGGTTTCAAAACAACATTTACATGTAACGACTAACGATGACTTAACGACTCAGTTAAAATGTATATACATGTAGTGTTTTAATATGTATTCATACACTTTTGAAAGACTTCAATACACTTATCAAAATACTTCTACTTAACAAAAATGCTTACAATTCTCGTTCAGTTTCATCAACAATTCTACTCGTATGCACCCTTATCCGTACTCGTACAATACACAGCTTTTAGATGTATATACTATTGGTATATACACTCCAATGATCAGCTCTTAGCAGCCCATGTAAGTCACCTAACACATTTGGGAACCATTATTTGGCAACTAGCATGAAATATCTCATAAAATTACAAAAATATGAGTAATCATTCATGACTTATTTACATGAAAACAAAATTACATATCCTTTATATCTAATCCATACACCAACGACCAAAAACACCTACAAACACTTTCATTCTTCAATTTTCTTCATCTAATTGATCTCTCTCAAGTTCTATCTTCAAGTTCTAAGTGTTCTTCATAAATTCCAAAAGTTCTAGTTTCATAAAATCAAGAATACTTCCAAGATTGCAAGTTTACTTCCAAGTTTTCTAAATCCATTCCAAGTAATCATCCAAGATCAAGAAACCTTTGTTACTTACAGTAGGTTATATTTCTAATACAAGGTAATAATCATATTCAAACTTTAATTCAATTTCTATAACTATAACAATCTTATTTCGAGTGGAAATCTTACTTGAAATTGTTTTCGTGTCATGATTCTGCTTCAAGAACTTTCAAGCCATCCAAGGATCCTTTGAAACTAGATCTATTTTTTTCATTTCCAGTAGGTTTATCCAAGGAACTTGAGGTAGTAATGATGTTCATAACATCATTCTATTCATACATACAAAGCTATCTTATTCGAAGGTTTAAACTTGTAATCACTAGAACATAGTTTAGTTAATTCTAAACTTGTTCGCAAATAAAAGTTAATCCTTCTAACTTGACTTTTAAAATCAACTAAACACATGTTCTATATCTATATGATATGCTAACTTAATGATTTAAAACCTGGAAACACGAAAAACACCGTAAAACTGGATTTACGCCGTCGTAGTAACACCGCGGGCTGTTTTGAGTTAGTTAATTAAAAACTATGATAAACTTTGATTTAAAAGTTGTTATTCTGGGAAAATGATTTTTATTATGAATATGAAACTATATCCAAAAATTATGGTTAAAATCAAAGTGAAAGTATGTTTTCTAAAATGGTCATCTAGACGTCGTTCTTTCGACTGAAATAACTACCTTTACAAAAATGACTTGTAACTTATTTTTCCGACTATAAACCTATACTTTTTCTGTGTATATTCATAAAATAGAGTTCAATATGAAACCATAGCAATTTGATTCACACAAAACGGATTTAAAATGAAGAAGTTATGGGTAAAACAAGATTGGATAATTTTTCTCATTTTAGCTACGTGAAAATTGGTAACAAATCTATTCCAACCATAACTTAATCAACTTGTATTGTATATTATGTAATCTTAAGATACCATAGACACGTATACAATGTTTCGACCTATCATGTCAACACATCTATATATATTTCGGAACAACCATAGACACTCTATATGTGAATGTTGGAGTTAGCTATACAGGGTTGAGGTTGATTCCAAAATATATATAGTTTGAGTTGTGATCAATACTGAGATATGTATACACTGGGTCGTGGATTGATTTAAGATAATATTTATCGATTTATTTCTGTACATCTAACTGTGGACAACTAGTTGTAGGTTACTAACGAGGACAGCTGACTTAATAAACTTAAAACATCAAAATATATTAAAAGTGTTGTAAATATATTTTGAACATACTTTGATATATATGTATATATTGTTATAGGTTCGTGAATCAACCAGTGGCCAAGTCTTACTTCCCGACGAAGTAAAAATCTGTGAAAGTGAGTTATAGTCCCACTTTTAAAATCTAATATTTTTGGGATGAGAATACATGCAGGTTTTATAAATAATTTACAAAATAGACACAAGTACATGAAACTACATTCTATGGTTGAATTATCGGAATCGAATATGCCCCTTTTTATTAAGTCTGGTAATCTAAAAATTAGGGAACAGACACCCTAATTGACGCGAATCCTAAAGATAGATCTATTGGGCCTAACAAACCCCATCCAAAGTACCGGATGCTTTAGTACTTCGAAATTATATCATATCCGAAGGGTGTCCCAGAATGATGGGGATATTTTTATATATGCATCTTGTTAATGTCAGTTACCAGGTGTTCACCATATGAATAATTTTTATCTCTATGTATGGGATGTGTATTGAAATATGAAATCTTGTGGTCTATTGTTACGATTTGATATATATAGGTTAAACCTATAACTCACCAACATTTTTGTTGACGTTTAAAGCATGTTTATTCTCAGGTGAATACTAAGAGCTTCCTCTGTTGCATACTAAAATAAGGACAAGATTTGGAGTCCATGTTTGTATGATATTGTGTAAAAACTGCATTCAAGAAACTGATTTCGATGTAACATATTTGTATTGTAAACCATTATGTAATGGTCGTGTGTAAACAGGATATTTTAGATTATCATTATTTGATAATCTACGTAAAGCTTTTTAAACCTTTATTTATGAAATAAAGGTTATGGTTTGTTTTAAAAATGAATGCCGTCTTTGAAAAACGTCTCATATAGAGGTCAAAACCTCGCAACGAAATCAATTAATATGGAACGTTTTTAATCAATAAGAACGGGACATTTCAGTTGGTATCCGAGCGTTGGTCTTAGAGAACCAGAAAATTTGCATTAGTGTGTCTTATCGAGTTTGTTAGGATGCATTAGTGAGTCTGGACTTCGACCGTGTTTTCTTTAAAAATGATTGCTTAACATTTTTGTTGGAAACTATATATTATTAACATGTATATATTATGTGATATATTAATCTCTTAACATGTTTGATATTGTGTGATAGATGTCTACCTCTAGCACAAATCCCATTGACTCACCTAATAATAACGAAGAGTCAAATATATATTGGATTGATTCACAAGTTCCCGAAGAAGAACCGGAAGAAGAATCAGAACCGGAAGAAGAATCAGAACCGGAAGAGGAGGAACCGGAGGAGGAAATAGAACCGGTGGGGGAAATAATAAAACGGTTAAGTAAAAGAAAATCCTCAACCAACCGACCAAGGTTAATTATGGTCAATGGTGTTTTCGCCAAGGAAGCAAAATATTGGGAGGATTACCAATTCTCCGATGAATCGGATTCCGACGAGAATTCCGATGATATTATAGAAATTACCCCAACTGAATTTAAAAAGGCAAAAGAAAATAATAAGGGAAAGGGCATAAAAATAGAGAAATCTAATTCCAACCCCGATGAACTTTATATGTATCGTCAACCCCCGAAGCCCTTAAGTTGTAACAATGACCTGGGAACCTCTAAACCACCAGGTTTTTCTAAACCGTTATGGAAAACGACAGCTCGTATTAGGGGAACATCATATATCCCTAGAAACTTGGCAAAACAAACCAAAACCGAAGAAGAAGAAACGAGCGATTCGGAATAAGATAGTTGTATTCGTGTGGTGTAATATATGTAATATAGTGTGCTTATGCTTTATGATATATGTAAAAATTGCTTGTATTAATAAGTATTTTTTTTTAATCTAACTCTTGTCTATTTTACAGTATAAAAACACAAAATGGATAGACAACCCAATATTTTAAGAGACCTACCCGGAGACATGATTGATGAAATCTTGTCTAGAGTCGGTCAGAATTCTTCGGCACAACTATTTACGGCGAAATCAGTTTGTAAGACATTCGAAGAACGTTCCAAGAATGTCTTGGTTTATAAGAGACTTTCGTTTGAAAGATGGGGGATATCACATTGGGAAACCCATAAGTTACGATGTGTTTACTTTGACGCATATATTGCGGGGAACCCAAATGCTATTTTACGCAACGGATTAAGAATTTATTTTGACTCAATGTATCCGAATATAGGACTTCATGATTTAGAAAAAGCGGCTAACATGCAACATAAAGAAGCATGCTATACTTATGGGTTAGTAATGTTCGCTTCTCACCAAAGTGAGAAAAAGAACATCGGGCTACAACTATTAAATAAAACGTTCCCACAAGTGACGGAGTCGGTAATTGGGGTAAGAAATGAGGTTTTTAGGTTATTATGAGTCTGTTGGTCATTACGTAACCCTCGTCCCTTTGACGACGTTACAACACGCTGTCTTATCAATGGCCATAACGGTTATGTTCCATAAGACCAAGGATGGGAAGTAGTCCTAGTAAAACCAGAATGCATGACTTGTTTCTGGACGTATGAATTGTAGTGACCCGAACTTTTCCATGTTTATATATATTAATTGAGATTGATATTTACATGATTAAATGTTTCCAACATGTTAAGCAATCAAACTTGTTAAGACTTGATTAATTGAAATATGTTTCATATAGACAATTGACCACCCAAGTTGACCGGTGATTCACGAACGTTAAAACTTGTAAAAACTATATGATGACATATATATGGTTATATATATAGTTAACATTATATTATGATAATTAAACATATCATTAAGTATATTAACAATGAACTACATATGTAAAAACAAGACTACTAACTTAATAATTTTTGAAACGAGACATATATGTAACGATTATCATTGTAACGACATTTAATGTATATATATCATATTAAGAGATATTTGTACATCATAATATCATGATAATATAATAATTTAAAATCTCTTTTGATATTATAAACATTGGGTTAACAACATTTAACAAGATCGTTAACCTAAAGGTTTCAAAACAACATTCACATGTAACGACTAACGATGACTTAACGACTCAGTTAAAATGTATATACATGTAGTGTTTTAATATGTATTTATACACTTTTGAAAGACTTCAATACACTTATCAAAATACTTCTACTTAACAAAAATGCTTACAATTACATCCTCGTTCAGTTTCATCAACAATTCTACTCGTATGCACCCGTATTCGTACTCGTACAATACACAGCTTTTAGATGTATGTACTATTGGTATATACACTACAATGATCAGCTCTTAGCAGCCCATGTGAGTCACCTAACACATGTGGGAACCATCATTTGGCAACTAGCATGAAATATCTCATAAAATTACAAAAATATGAGTAATCATTCATGACTTATTTACATGAAAACAAAATTACATATCCTTTATATCTAATCCATACACCAACGACCAAAAACACCTACAAACACTTTCATTCTTCAATTTTCTTCATCTAATTGATCTCTCTCAAGTTCTATCTTCAAGTTCTAAGTGTTCTTCATAAATTCCAAAAGTTCTAGTTTCATAAAATCAAGAATACTTTCAAGTTTGCTAGCTCACTTCCAATCTTGTAAGGTGATCATCCAACCTCAAGAAATCTTTGTTTCTTACAGTAGGTTATCATTCTAATACAAGGTAATAATCATATTCAAACTTTGGTTCAATTTCTATAACTATAACAATCTTATTTCAAGTGATGATCTTACTTGAACTTGTTTTCGTGTCATGATTCTGCTTCAAGAACTTCGAGCCATCCAAGGATCCATTGAAGCTAGATCCATTTTTCTCTTTTCCAGTAGGTTTATCCAAGGAAATTAAGGTAGTAATGATGTTCATAACATCATTCGATTCATACATATAAAGCTATCTTATTCGAAGGTTTAAACTTGTAATCACTAGAACATAGTTTAGTTAATTCTAAACTTGTTCGCAAACAAAAGTTAATCCTTCTAACTTGACTTTTAAAATCAACTAAACACATGTTCTATATCTATATGATATGCTAACTTAATGATTTAAAACCTGGAAACACGAAAAACACCGTAAAACCGGATTTACGCCGTCGTAGTAACACCGCGGGCTGTTTTGGGTTAGTTAATTAAAAACTATGATAAACTTTGATTTAAAAGTTGTTATTCTGAGAAAATGATTTTTATTATGAACATGAAACTATATCCAAAAATTATGGTTAAACTCAAAGTGGAAGCATGTTTTCTAAAATGGTCATCTAGACGTCGTTCTTTCGACTGAAATGACTACCTTTACAAAAACGACTTGTAACTTATTTTTCCGACTATAAACCTATACTTTTTCTGTTTCGATTCATAAAATAGAGTTCAATATGAAACCATAGCAATTTGATTCACTCAAAACGGATTTAAAATGAAGAAGTTATGGGTAAAACAAGATTGGATAATTTTTCTCATTTTAGCTACGTGAAAATTGGTAACAAATCTATTCCAACCATAACTTAATCTTGTATATTATGTAATCTTGAGATACCATAGACACGTATACAATGTTTCGACCTATCATGTCGACACATCTATATATATTTCGGAACAACCATAGACACTCTATATGTGAATGTTGGAGTTAGCTATACAGGGTTGAGGTTGATTCCAAAATATATATAGTTTGAGTTGTGATCAATACTGAGATACGTATACACTGGGTCGTGGATTGATTCAAGATAATATTTATCGATTTATTTCTGTACATCTAACTGTGGACAACTAGTTGTAGGTTACTAACGTGGACAGCTGACTTAATAAACTTAAAACATCAAAATATATTAAAAGTGTTGTAAATATATTTTGAACATACTTTGATATATATGTATATATTGTTATAGGTTCGTGAATCAACCAGTGGCCAAGTCTTACTTCCCGACGAAGTAAAAATCTGTGAAAGTGAGTTATAGTCCCACTTTTAAAATCTAATATTTTTGGGATGAGAATACATGCAGGTTTTATAAATGATTTACAAAATAGACACAAGTACGTGAAACTACATTCTATGGTTGAATTATCGAAATCGAATATGCCCCTTTTTATTAAGTCTGGTAATCTAAGAATTAGGGAACAGACACCCTAATTGACGCGAATCCTAAAGATAGATCTATTGGGCCTAACAAACCCCATCCAAAGTACCGGATGCTTTAGTACTTCGAAATTTATATCATATCCGAAGGGTGTCCCGGAATGATGGGGATATTCTTATATATGCATCTTGTTATTGTCGGTTACCAGGTGTTCACCATATGAATGATTTTTATCTCTATGTATGGGATGTGTATTGAAATATGAAATCTTGTGGTCTATTGTTACGATTTGATATATATAGGTTAAACCTATAACTCACCAACATTTTTGTTGACGTTTTAAGCATGTTTATTCTCAGGTGATTATTAAGAGCTTCCGCTGTCGCATACTTAAATAAGGACAAGATTTGGAGTCCATGCTTGTATGATATTGTGTAAAAACTGCATTCAAGAAACTTATTTTGTTGTAACATATTTGTATTGTAAACCATTATGTAATGGTCGTGTGTAAACAGGATATTTTAGATTATCATTATTTGATAATCTACGTAAAGCTTTTTAAACCTTTATTGATGAAATAAAGGTTATGGTTTGTTTTAAAATGAATGCAGTCTTTGAAAAACGTCTCATATAGAGGTCAAAACCTCGCAACGAAATCAATTAATATGGAACGTTTTTAATCAATAAGAACGGGACATTTCAGTTGGTATCCGAGCGTTGGTCTTAGAGAACCAGAAAATTTGCATTAGTGTGTCTTATCGAGTTTGTTAGGATGCATTAGTGAGTCTGGACTTCGACCGTGTTTTCTTTAAAAATGATTGCTTAACATTTTTGTTGGAAACTATATATTTTTAACATATGAATATTATGTGATATATTAATCTTTTATCGTGTTTGATATTATGTGATAGATGTCTACCTCTAGAACAAGTCCCATTGACTCACCTAATAATAATGAAGAGTCAAATGTAAATTGGAATGATTCGTGGACTGATTCACAAGTTCTCGAAGAGGAACCGGAAGAAGAGTCGGAACCGGAAGAAGAATCGGAACCGGAAGAAGAATCGGAACCGGAAGAAGAAATAGAACCGGTGGGGGAAATAATAAAACGGTTAAGTAAAAGAGAATCCTCAACCAACCGACCAAGGTTAATTATGGTCAATGGTGTTTCCGCCAAGGAAGCAAAATATTGGGAGGATTACCAATTCTCCGATGAATCGGATTCCGACGAGAATTCCGATGATGTTATAGAAATTACCCCAACTGAATTTAAAAAGGCAAAAGAAAATAATAAGGGAAAGGGCATAAAAATAGAGAAATCTAATTCCAACCCCGATGAACTTTATATGTATCGTCAACCCCCGAAGTCCTTAAGTTGTAACAATGACCCGGGAACCTCTAAACCACCAGGTTTTTCTAAACCAATGTGGATAACGACGGCTCGTATTAGGGGAACATCATATATCTCTAGAAACTTGGCAAAACGAACCAAAACTGAACAAGAAGAAACGAGCGAGTCGGAATAAGATAGTTATATTCGTGTGGTGTAATATATGTAATATAGTGTGCTTATGCTTTATGATATATGTAAAAATTGCTTGTATTAATAAGTATTTTTTTTATGAATTTAACTCTTGTCTATTTTACAGTATAAAAACACAAAATGGATAGACAACCCAATATTTTTAGAGACCTACCCGGAGACATGATTGATGAAATCTTGTCTAGAGTCGGTCAGAATTCCTCGGCACAACTATTTAAGGCGAGATCAGTTTGTAAGACATTCGAAGAACGTTCCAAGAATGCCTTGGTTTATAAAAGGCTTTCGTTCAGAAGATGGGGAATATCACATTGGGAAATCCATAAGTTACGATGTGTTTACTTTGACGCATATATTGCGGGGAACCCAAATGCTATTTTACGCAACGGGTTAAGAAATTATTTTGACTCAGTATATCCGAATATAGGACTTCGTGATTTAGAAAAAGCGGCTAACATGCAACATAAAGAAGCATGTTATGCTTACGGGTTAGTAATGTTCGCTTCTCACCAAAGTGAGAACAAGAACATCGGGCTACAACTATTAAACAAAACGTTCCCACAAGTGACGGAGTCGGTAATTGGGGTAAGAAATGAGGTTTTTAGGTTATTACGAGACTGTTGGTCATTACGTAACCCTCGCCCCTTTGATGACGTTACAACACGCTGTCTTATCAACGGCCATAACGGTTATGTTCTACAAGACCAAGGATGGGAAGTAGTCCTAGTAAAACCAGAATGCATGACTTGTTTCTGGACGTATGAATTACGTGTCTTTATTGCCTTTGCTGAACGACTTGTGTACTAGCTAGAATTATCTTCACAACTATCTTGTATCAAAGTTATTGTGTGCTATATTTCATGCTTTATGTAAAATAAGCGGTATTGTAAGTTTGTAAAATATTGTATAAAAGTTTGAACGCGAAATATTATTACAATCAGTTTTTCATATAGAATTGTAGTAGTTGAATTGTATATTAGCTACTAAGTATGAACTTAACGGGTAGGTACTACCCGAATTTAAACTTATAAAATGCTAATATGAAGAAAAAGCTTTTATAAATGAGTTCATATTATGCTACGAAATACTATTAACTACTCTTAATATTCTGTATGATTAACTTGTTCCATTTGACTATTTTGAAGGAAATGGCACCGACTACTCGACACACCGTGAATATGAATGAAGAGGAATTCCGTACTTTTCTAGCTTCAAACATAGCCGCAGTACAGGCTGCGCTACATACCAACAATAACCTTGGATCTGGCAGTACAGGAAATCGTGTAGGATGCACCTACAAAGAATTCACTGCCTGCAAACCTTTGGAATTTGATGGAACCGAAGGACCGATCGGATTGAAACGGTGGACCGAGAAGGTCGAATCGGTGTTTGCCATAAGTAAGTGTACTGAAGAGGACAAAGTGAAGTACGCTACGCATACCTTCACAGGTTCTGCGTTAACATGGTGGAATACCTATCTAGAGCAAGTGGGACAAGATGATGCGTACGCACTACCGTGGTCAGCATTCAAGCACTTGATGAACGAGAAGTACCGTCCCAGAACCGAGGTCAATAAGCTCAAGACAGAACTTAGAGGGTTACGAACCCAAGGATTTGATATTACCACGTACGAAAGACGATTCACAGAATTGTGCCTATTGTGTCCGGGAGCATTCGAAGATGAGGAAGAGAAGATCGACGCGTTTGTGAAAGGATTACCGGAAAGAATCCAAGAAGATATAAGTTCACACGAGCCCGCCTCCATACAACAGGCATGTAGAATGGCTCACAAACTAGTGAACCAGATTGAAGAAAGAATTAAAGAACAGACTGCTGAAGAGGCCAATGTGAAGCAAGTCAAAAGAAAGTGGGAGGAAAACGGTGATAAGAATCACCAATACAACAACAACAGCAATTACAACAATAATCGCAACAATTATCCCAGCAATCGCAACATCAATCGCAACAACAACAAACGGCCCAACAACAACAACAACAACAACAACAACAACAACAGCAACTACAACAATCATCCCAACAACAATAATAACCGCAACAACAATAACAATCAGAAGCAGCTATGCCAAAGGTGTGAAAAGTATCACTCGGGGTTCTGCACCAAATTTTGCAACAAGTGTAAAAGAAATGGTCATAGCGCGGCGAAGTGTGAGGTCTATGGACCAGGGGTTAATAGAACGAAAGGAACAAATGGTGTCGGAACGAGTAATGGCGGAACGAGTAGTGTCGGAGCAAGTTATGCCAATGTAGTTTGCTATAAATGTGGAAAACCGGGCCACATCATTAGAAATTGCCCGAACCAGGAGAACACGAATGGATAAGGCCGCGGAAGAGTTTTCAATATTAATGCGGCAGAGGCACAGGAAGACCCGGAGCTTGTTACGGGTACGTTTCTTATTGACAATAAATCTGCTTACGTTTTATTTGATTCGGGTGCGGATAGAAGCTATATGAGTAGAGATTTTTGTGCTAAATTAAGTTGTCCATTGACGCCTTTGGATAGTAAATTTTTACTCGAATTAGCAAATGGTAAATTAATTTCAGCAGATAATATATGTCGGAATCGAGAAATTAAACTAGTTAGCGAAACATTTAAGATTGATTTGATACCAGTAGAGTTAGGGAGTTTTGATGTGATAATCGGTATGGACTGGTTGAAAGAAGTGAAAGCAGAGATAGTTTGTTACAAAAATGCAATTCGCATTATACGAGAAAAAGGAAAACCCTTAATGGTGTACGGAGAAAAGGGCAACACGAAGCTACATCTTATTAGTAATTTGAAGGCACAAAAACTAATAAGAAAAGGTTGCTATGCTGTTCTAGCACACGTCGAGAAAGTACAAACTGAAGAAAAGAGCATCAATGATGTTCCCATTGCAAAAGAATTTCCCGATGTATTTCCGAAAGAATTACCGGGATTACCCCCACATCGATCTGTTGAATTTCAAATAGATCTTGTACCAGGAGCTGCACCAATAGCTCGTGCTCCTTACAGACTCGCACCCAGCGAGATGAAAGAACTGCAAAGCCAATTACAAGAACTTTTAGAGCGTGGTTTCATTCGACCAAGCACATCACCGTGGGGAGCTCCTATTTTGTTTGTCAAGAAGAAAGATGGTACATTCAGGTTGTGTATCGACTACCGAGAGTTGAACAAACTTACCATCAAGAACCGCTACCCACTACCGAGAATCGACGACTTATTTGATCAACTACAAGGCTCGTCTGTTTATTCAAAGATTGACTTACGTTCCGGGTATCATCAAATGCGGGTGAAAGAAGATGATATTCCAAAGACTACTTTCAAAACACGTTACGGTCATTACGAGTTTATGGTCATGCCGTTTGGTTTAACTAATGCACCAGCTGTGTTCATGGACCTTATGAACCGAGTGTGTGGACCATACCTTGACAAGTTTGTCATTGTTTTCATTGATGACATACTTATTTACTCAAAGAATGACCAAGAACACGGTGAACATTTGAGAAAGGTGTTAGAAGTATTGAAGAAGGAAGAATTGTACGCTAAGTTTTCAAAGTGTGCATTTTGGTTGGAAGAAGTTCAATTCCTCGGTCACATAGTGAACAAAGAAGGTATTAAGGTGGATCCGGCAAAGATAGAAACTGTTGAAAAGTGGGAAACCCCGAAAACTCCGAAACACATACGCCAGTTTTTAGGACTAGCTGGTTACTACAGAAGGTTCATCCAAGACTTTTCCAGAATAGCAAAACCCTTGACTGCATTAACGCATAAAGGGAAGAAATTTGAATGGAATGATGAACAAGAGAAAGCGATTCAGTTATTGAAGAAAAAGCTAACTACGGCACCTATATTGTCATTGCCTGAAGGGAATGATGATTTTGTGATTTATTGTGACGCATCAAAGCAAGGTCTCGGTTGTGTATTAATGCAACGAACGAAGGTGATTGCTTATGCGTCTAGACAATTGAAGATTCATGAACAAAATTATACGACGCATGATTTGGAATTAGGAGCGGTTGTTTTTGCATTAAAGACTTAGAGGCACTACTTATATAGGGTCAAAAGTATTATATATACCGACCACAAAAGTCTTCAACACATATTTAATCAGAAACAACTGAATATGAGGCAGCGTAGGTGGATTGAATTGTTGAATGATTACGACTTTGAGATTCGTTACCACCCGGGGAAGGCAAATGTGGTAGCCGATGCCTTGAGCAGGAAGGACAGAGAACCCATTCGAGTAAAATCTATGAATATAATGATTCATAATAACCTTACTACTCAAATAAAGGAGGCGCAACAAGGAGTTTTAAAAGAGGGAAATTTAAAGGATGAAATACCCAAAGGATCGGAGAAGCATCTTAATATTCTGGAAGACGGAACCCGGTATAGGGCTGAAAGGATTTGGGTACCAAAATTTGGAGATATGAGAGAAATGGTACTTAGAGAAGCTCATAAAACCAGATACTCAATACATCCTGGAACGGGGAAGATGTACAAGGATCTCAAGAAACATTTTTGGTGGTCGGGTATGAAAGCCGATGTTGCTAAATACGTAGGAGAATGTTTGACGTGTTCTAAGGTCAAAGCTGAGCATCAGAAACCATCAGGTCTACTTCAACAACCCGAAATCCCAGAATGGAAATGGGAAAACATTACCATGGATTTCATCACTAAATTGCCAAGGACTGCAAGTGGTTTTGATACTATTTGGGTAATAGTTGATCGTCTCACCAAATCCGCACACTTCCTACCAATAAGAGAAGATGACAAGATGGAGAAGTTAGCACGACTGTATTTGAAGGAAGTCGTCTCCAGACATGGAATACCAATCTCTAT
This sequence comes from Rutidosis leptorrhynchoides, assembly GCF_046630445.1. Classification (NCBI taxonomy): domain Eukaryota; kingdom Viridiplantae; phylum Streptophyta; class Magnoliopsida; order Asterales; family Asteraceae; genus Rutidosis; species Rutidosis leptorrhynchoides. Next base: position 178,082,793 of record NC_092333.1, read on the forward strand.
TATCTCTGATAGGGATGGCAGATTTATGTCAAGATTCTGGCAGACATTACAGCAAGCATTAGGAACTCGTCTAGACATGAGTACTACCTATCATCCACAAACTGATGGGCAGAGCGAAAGGATGATACAAATGCTTGAAGACATGCTACGAGCATGTGTTATTGATTTCGAAAACAGTTGGGATCGACATCTACCGTTAGCAGAATTTTCCTACAACAACAGCTACCATTCAAGCATTGAGATGGCACCGTTTGAAGCACTTTATGGTAGAAAGTGCAGGTCTCCGATTTATTGGAGTGAAGTGGGGGATAGACAGATTACGGGTCCAGAGATTATACAAGAAACTACCGAGAAGATCATCCAAATTCAACAACGGTTGAAAACCGCCCAAAGTCGACAAAAGAGCTACGCTGACATTAAAAGAAAAGATATAGAATTTGAAATTGGAGAGATGGTCATGCTTAAAGTTGCACCTTGGAAAGGCGTTGTTCGATTTGGTAAACGAGGGAAATTAAATCCAAGGTATATTGGACCATTCAAGATTATTGATCGTGTCGGACCAGTAGCTTACCGACTTGAGTTACCTCAACAACTCGCGGCTGTACATAACACTTTCCACGTCTCGAATTTGAAGAAATGTTTTGCTAAAGAAGATCTCACTATTCCGTTAGATGAAATCCAAATCAACGAAAAACTCCAATTCATCGAAGAACCCGTCGAAATAATGGATCGTGAGGTTAAAAGACTTAAGCAAAACAAGATACCAATTGTTAAGGTTCGATGGAATGCTCGTAGAGGACCCGAGTTCACCTGGGAGCGTGAAGATCAGATGAAGAAGAAATACCCGCATCTATTTCCAGAAGATTCATCAACACCTTCAACAGCTTAAAATTTCGGGACGAAATTTATTTAACGGGTAGGTACTGTAGTGACCCGAACTTTTCCATGTTTATATATATTAATTGAGATTGATATTTACATGATTAAATGTTTCCAACATGTTAAGCAATCAAACTTGTTAAGACTTGATTAATTGAAATATGTTTCATATAGACAATTGACCACCCAAGTTGACCGGTGATTCACGAACGTTAAAACTTGTAAAAACTATATGATGACATATATATGGTTATATATATAGTTAACATTATATTATGATAATTAAACATATCATTAAGTATATTAACAATGAACTACATATGTAAAAACAAGACTACTAACTTAATGATTTTTGAAACGAGACATATATGTAACGATTATCGTTGTAACGACATTTAATGTATATATATCATATTAAGAGATATTCGTACATCATAATATCATGATAATATAATAATTTAAAATCTCTTTTGATATTATAAACATTGGGTTAACAACATTTAACAAGATCGTTAACCTAAAGGTTTCAAAACAACATTTACATGTAACGACTAACGATGACTTAACGACTCAGTTAAAATGTATATACATGTAGTGTTTTAATATGTATTTATACACTTTTGAAAGACTTCAATACACTTATCAAAATACTTCTACTTAACAAAAATGCTTACAATTACATCCTCGTTCAGTTTCATCAACAATTCTACTCGTATGCACCCGTATTCGTACTCGTACAATACACAGCTTTTAGATGTATGTACTATTGGTATATACACTCCAATGATCAGCTCTTAGCAGCCCATGTGAGTCACCTAACACATGTGGGAACCATCATTTGGCAACTAGCATGAAATATCTCATAAAATTACAAAAATATGAGTAATCATTCATGACTTATTTACATGAAAACAAAATTACATATCCTTTATATCTAATCCATACACCAACGACCAAAAACACCTAAAAACACTTTCATTCTTCAATTTTCTTCATCTAATTGATCTCTCTCAAGTTCTATCTTCAAGTTCTAAGTGTTCTTCATAAATTCCAAAAGTTCTAGTTTCATAAAATCAAGAATACTTTCAAGTTTGCTAGCTCACTTCCAATCTTGTAAGGTGATCATCCAACCTCAAGAAATCTTTTTTTCTTATAGTAGGTTATCATTCTAATACAAGGTAATAATCATATTCAAACTTTGGTTCAATTTCTATAACTATAACAATCTTATTTCAAGTGATGATCTTACTTGAACTTGTTTTCGTGTCATGATTCTGCTTCAAGAACTTCGAGCCATCCAAGGATCCATTGAAGCTAGATCCATTTTTCTCTTTTCCAGTAGGTTTATCCAAGGAAATTAAGGTAGTAATGATGTTCATAACATCATTCGATTCATACATATAAAGCTATCTTATTCGAAGGTTTAAACTTGTAATCACTAGAACATAGTTTAGTTAATTCTAAACTTGTTCGCAAACAAAAGTTAATCCTTCTAACTTGACTTTTAAAATCAACTAAACACATGTTCTATATCTATATGATATGCTAACTTAATGATTTAAAACCTGGAAACATGAAAAACACCGTAAAACTGGATTTACGCCGTCGTAGTAACACCGCGGGCTGTTTTGGGTTAGTTAATTAAAAAATATGATAAACTTTGATTTAAAAGTTGTTATTCTGAGAAAATGATTTTTATTATGAACATGAAACTATATCCAAAAATTATGGTTAAACTCAAAGTGGAAGCATGTTTTCTAAAATGGTCATCTAGACGTCGTTCTTTCGACTGAAATGACTACCTTTACAAAAACGACTTGTAACTTATTTTTCCGACTATAAACCTATACTTTTTCTGTTTAGATTCATAAAATAGAGTTCAATATGAAACCATAGCAATTTGATTCACTCAAAACGGATTTAAAATGAAGAAGTTATGGGTAAAACAAGATTGGATAATTTTTCTCATTTTAGCTACGTGAAAATTGGTAACAAATCTATTCCAACCATAACTTAATCAACTTGTATTGTATATTATGTAATCTTGAGATACCATAGACACGTATACAATGTTTCGACCTATCATGTCGACACATCTATATATATTTCGGAACAACCATAGACACTCTATATGTGAATGTTGGAGTTAGCTATACAGGGTTGAGGCTGATTCCAAAATATATATAGTTTGAGTTGTGATCAATACTGAGATACGTATACACTGGGTCGTGGATTGATTCAAGATAATATTTATCGATTTATTTCTGTACATCTAACTGTGGACAACTAGTTGTAGGTTACTAACGAGGACAGCTGACTTAATAAACTTAAAACATCAAAATATATTAAAAGTGTTGTAAATATATTTTGAACATACTTTGATATATATGTATATATTGTTATAGGTTCGTGAATCAACCAGTGGCCAAGTCTTACTTCCCGACGAAGTAAAAATCTGTGAAAGTGAGTTATAGTCCCACTTTTAAAATCTAATATTTTTGGGATGAGAATACATGCAGGTTTTATAAATGATTTACAAAATAGACACAAGTACGTGAAACTACATTCTATGGTTGAATTATCGAAATCGAATATGCCCCTTTTTATTAAGTCTGGTAATCTAAGAATTAGGGAACAGACACCCTAATTGACGCGAATCCTAAAGATAGATCTATTGGGCCTAACAAACCCCATCCAAAGTACCGGATGCGTTACTACTTCGAAATTTATATCATATCCGAAGGGTGTCCCGGAATGATGGGGATATTCTTATATATGCATCTTGTTATTGTCGGTTACCAGGTGTTCACCATATGAATGATTTTTATCTCTATGTATGGGATGTGTATTGAAATATGAAATCTTGTGGTCTATTGTTACGATTTGATATATATAGGTTAAACCTATAACTCACCAACATTTTTGTTGACGTTTTAAGCATGTTTATTCTCAGGTGATTATTAAGAGCTTCCGCTGTCGCATACTTAAATAAGGACAAGATTTGGAGTCCATGCTTGTATGATATTGTGTAAAAACTGCATTCAAGAAACTTATTTTGTTGTAACATATTTGTATTGTAAACCATTATGTAATGGTCGTGTGTAAACAGGATATTTTAGATTATCATTATTTGATAATCTACGTAAAGCTTTTTAAACCTTTATTGATGAAATAAAGGTTATGGTTTGTTTTAAAATGAATGCAGTCTTTGAAAAACGTCTCATATAGAGGTCAAAACCTCGCAACGAAATCAATTAATATGGAACGTTTTTAATCAATAAGAACGGGACATTTCATGAATTACGTGTCTTTATTGCCTTTGCTGAACGACTTGTGTACTAGCTAGAATTATCTTCACAACTATCTTGTATCAAAGTTATTGTGTGCTATATTTCATGCTTTATGTAAAATAAGCGGTATTGTAAGTTTGTAAAATATTGTATAAAAGTTTGAACGCAAAATATTATTATAATCAGTTTTTCATATAGAATTGTAGTAGTTGAATTGTATATTAGCTACTAAGTATGAACTTAACTAGTAGGTACTACCCGAATTTAAACTTATAAAACGCTAATATGAAGAAAAAGCTTTTATAAATGAGTTCATATTATGCTACGAAATACTATTAACTACTCTTAATATTCTGTATGATTAACTTGTTCCATTTGACTATTTTGAAGGAAATGGCACCGACTACTCGACACACCGTGAATATGAATGAAGAGGAATTCCGTACTTTTCTAGCTTCAAACATAGCCGCAGTACAGGCTGCGCTACATACCAACAATAACCTTGGATCTAGCAGTACAGGAAATCGTGTAGGATGCACCTACAAAGAATTTACTGCCTGCAAACCTTTGGAATTTGATGGAACCGAAGGACCGATCGGATTGAAACGGTGGACCGAGAAGGTCGAATCGGTGTTTGCCATAAGTAAGTGTACTGAAGAGGACAAAGTGAAGTACGCTACGCATACCTTCACAGGTTCTGCGTTAACATGGTGGAATACCTATCTAGAGCAAGTGGGACAAGATGATGCGTACGCACTACCGTGGTTAGCATTCAAGCACTTGATGAACGAGAAGTACCGTCCCAGAACAGAGGTCAATAAGCTCAAGACAGAACTTAGAGGGTTACGAACCCAAGGATTTGATATTACCACGTACGAAAGACACAGAATTGTGCCTATTGTGTCCGGGAGCATTCGAAGATGACGAAGAGAAGATCGACGCGTTTGTGAAAGGATTACCGGAAAGAATCCAAGAAGATATAAGTTCACACGAGCCCGCCTCTATACAACAGGCATGTAGAATGGCTCACAAACTAGTGAACCAGATTGAGGAAAGAATTAAAGAACAGACGGCTGAAGAGGCCAATGTGAAGCAAGTCAAAAGAAAGTGGGAAAACGGTGATAAGAATCACGAATACAACAACAACAGCAATTACAATAATAATCGCAACAATTATCCCAACAATCGCAACATCAATCGCAACTACAACAAACGGCCCAACAACAACAACAACAACAACAACAACTATAACAATCATCCCAACAACAATAACAACCGCAACAACAACAACAATCAGAAGCAGCTATGCCAAAGGTGTGAAAAGTATCACTCGGGGTTCTGCACCAAATTTTGCAACAAGTGTAAAATAAATGGTCATAGCGCGGCGAAGTGTGAGGTCTACGGACCAGGGGTTAACAGAACGAAAGGAACAAATGGTGTCGGAACGAGTAATGGCAGAGCAAGTAGTGTCAGAGCAAGTTATGCCAATGTAGTTTGTTATAAATGTGGAAAAACAGACCACATTATTAGAAATTGCCCGAACCAGGAGAACACGAATGGACAAGGCCGCGGAAGAGTTTTTAATATTAATGCGGCAGAGGCACAGGAAGACCCGGAGCTTGTTACGGGTACGTTTCTTATTGACAATAAATCTGCTTACGTTTTATTTGATTCGGGTGCGGATAGAAGCTATATGAGTAGAGATTTTTGTGCTAAATTAAGTTGTCCATTGACGCCGTTGGATAGTAAATTTTTACTCGAATTAGCAAACGGTAAATTAATTTCAGCAGATAATATATGCCGGAATCAAGAAATTAAACTGGGTAGCGAAATATTTAAGATTGATTTGATACCAGTAGAGTTAGGGAGTTTTGATGCATGGACTGGCTGAAGAAGGTGAAAGCAGAGATCGTATGTTATAAAAATGCAATTCGCATTGTACGAGAAGAAGGAGAACCCTTAATGGTGTACGGAGAAAAGGGCAACACGAAGCTACATCTTATTAGTAATTTGAAGGCACAAAAACTAATAAGAAAAGGTTGCTATGCTGTTCTAGCACACGTCGAGAAAGTACAAACTGAAGAAAAGAGCATCAATGATGTTCCCGTCGCAAAAGAATTTCCCGATGTATTTCCGAAAGAATTACCGGGATTACCCCCACATCGATCTGTTGAATTTCAAATAGATCTTGTACCAGGAGCTGCACCAATAGCTCGTGCTCCTTATAGACTCGCACCCAGCGAGAAGAAAGAACTGCAAAGCCAATTACAAGAACTTTTAGAGCGTGGTTTCATTCGACCAAGCACATCACCGTGGGGAGCTCCTGTTTTGTTTGTCAAGAAGAAAGATGGTACATTCAGGTTGTGTATCGACTACCGAGAGTTGAACAAACTTACCATCAAGAACCGCTACCCACTACCAAGAATCGATGACTTATTTGATCAACTACAAGGCTCGTCGGTTTATTCGAAGATCGATTTACGTTCTGGATATCATCAAATGCGAGTAAAGGAGGATGATATTCCAAAAACTGCTTTTAGGAAGCGTTATGGTCATTACGAGTTTATGGTTATGCCATTTGGATTGACTAACGCACCAGCTGTGTTCATGAACCTTATGAACCGAGTGTGTGGGTCATATCTTGACAAGTTTGTCATTGTTTTCATCGATGACATACTTATTTACTCAAAGAATGATCAAGAGCACGAAGAACATTTGAGAAAAGTGCTAGAAGTATTGAGGAAAGAAAAACTGTACGCTAAGTTTTCAAAGTGTGCATTTTGGTTGGAAGAAGTTCAATTCCTCGGTCACATAGTGAACAAAGAAGGTATCCAGGTGGACCCGGCAAAGATTGAAACCGTTGAAAAGTGGGAAACCCCAAAAACTCCGAAGCATATACGTCAATTTTTAGGATTGGCTGGTTACTACAGAAGATTCATCCAAGATTTCTCCAAAATAGCATAACCCTTGACCGCATTAACGCATAAAGGGAAGAAATTTGAATGGAAGGATGAACAAGAGAAGGCGTTTCAATTATTGAAGAAAAAGCTGACTACGGCACCTATATTGTCATTGCCTGAAGGGAATGATGATTTTGTGATTTATTGTGATGCATCAAAGCAAGGTCTCGGTTGTGTATTAATGCAACGGACAAAAGTGATTGCTTATGTGTCTAGACAATTGAAGATTCACGAGCAAAATTATACGACGCATGATTTGGAATTAGGCGCGGTTGTTTTTGCATTAAAGACTTGGAGGCACTACTTATATGGGGTCAAAAGTATTATATATACCGACCACAAAAGTCTTCAACACATATTTAATCAAAAACAACTGAATATGAGGCAGCGTAGGTGGATTGAATTGTTGAATAATTACCACTTTGAGATTCGTTACCACCCGGGGAAGGCAAATGTGGTAGCCGACGCCTTGAGCAGAAAGGACAGAGAACCCATTCGAGTAAAATCTATGAATATAATGATTCACACTAACCTTACTACTCAAATAAAGGAGGCGCAATAAGGAGTTTTAAAAGAGGGAAATTTAAAGGATGAAATACCCAAAGGATCGGAGAAGCATCTTAATATTCGGGAAGACGGAACTCGGTATAGGGCTGAAAGAATTTGGGTACCAAAATTTGGAGATATGAGAGAAATGGTACTTAGAGAAGCTCATAAAACCAGATACTCAATACATCCTGGAACGGGGAAGATGTACAAGGATCTTAAGAAATATTTTTGGTGGCCAGGTATGAAAGCCGATATTGCTAAATATGTAGGAGAATGTTTGACGTGTTCTAAGGTCAAAGCTGAACATCAGAAACCATCAGGTCTACTACAACAACCTGAAATCCCGAAATGGAAATGGGAAAACATTACCATGGATTTCATTACTAAATTGCCAAGGACTGCAAGTGGTTATGATACTATTTGGGTAATAGTTGATCGTCTCACCAAATCAGCAAACTTCCTGCCAATAAGAGAAGATGACAAGATGGAGAAGTTAGCACGACTGTATTTGAAGGAAGTCGTCTCCAGACATGGAATACCAATCTCTATTATCTCTGATAGGGATGGCAGATTTATTTCAAGATTCTGGCAGACATTACAGCAAGCATTGGGAACTCGTCTAGACATGAGTACTGCCTATCATCCACAAACTGATGGGCAGAGCGAAAGGACGATACAAACGCTTGAAGACATGCTACGAGCTTGTGTTATTGATTTCAGAAACAGTTGGGATCGACATCTACCGTTAGCAGAATTTTCCTACAACAACAGCTACCATTCAAGCATTGAGATGGCTCCTTTTGAAGCACTTTATGGTAGAAAGTGCAGGTCTCCGATTTGTTGGAGTGAAGTGAGGGATAGACATATTACGGGTCCGGAGATAATACAAGAAACTACCGAGAAAATCATCCAAATTCAACAAAGATTGAAAACCGCCCAGAGTCGACAAAAGAGCTACGCGGACAGTAAAAGAAAAGATATAGAGTTTGAAATTGGAGAAATGGTCATGCTTAAGGTTTCACCTTGGAAAGGCGTTGTTCGATTTGGTAAACGGGGGAAACTAAATCCAAGGTACATTGGACCATTCAAGATTATAGATCGTGTCGGACCAGTAGCTTACCAACTGGAGCTACCTCAACAACTCGCGGCTGTACATAACACTTTCCAAGTCTCAAATTTGAAGAAATGTTTTGCTAAAGAAGATCTCACTATTCTGTTGGACAAAATTCAAATCAATGAAAAACTTCAATTCATTGAAGAACCCGTCGAAATAATGGATCGTGAGGTTAAGAGACTTAAACAAAACAAGATACCGATTGTTAAGGTTCGATGGAATGCTCGTAGAGGACCCGAGTTCACCTAGGAATGAGAAGATCAGATGAAGAAGAAATACCCGCATTTATTTCCAGAAGATACGTCAACACCTCCAACTGCTTAAATTTTCGGGACGAAATTTATTTAACGGGTAGGTACTGTAGTGACCCGAACTTTTCCATGTTTATATATATATTAAATGAAATTGTCATTTACATGATTAAGTGTTTCCAACATGTTAAGCAATCAAACTTGTTAAGACTTGATTAATTGAAATAGGTTTCATATAGACAATTGACCACCCAAGTTGACCGGTGATTCACGAACGTTAAAACTTGTAAAAACTATACGATGACATATATATGGTTATATATATAGTTAACATGATTTTATTATAAGTATGTATCTCATTAGGTATTTTAACAATGAGTTATATACATAAAAATGAGACTATTAATTTAAGAAACTCGAAAACGATATATATAACGATTATCGTTATAACAACGTCTTACTAGGTACATATGAATCATATTAAGATATTGATACACTTGGTTAATTATTTTAAATGATAAGTAAATATATTATTAAGTGTATTAACAATGAAATGCATATGTAAAAATAAGACTACTAACTTAATGATTTCGAAACGAGACATATATGTAACGCTTATCGTTGTAACGACATTTAACTGTATATATATCATACTAAGATATATTATATATCATAATATCATGATAATATAACAATATAACATCTCATTTGTTATAATAAACAATGGGTTAACAACATTCAACAAGATCGTTAACCTAAAGGTTTCAAAACAACATTTACATGTAACGACTAACGATGACTTAACGACTCAGTTAAAATGTATATACATGTAATGTTTTAATATGTATTCATACACTTTTGAAGACTTCAAGACACTTATCAAAAAACTTCTACTTAACAAAAATGCTTACAATTACATCCTCGTTCAGTTTCATCAACAATTCTACTCGTATGCACCCGTATTCGTACTCGCACAATACACAGCTTTTAGATGTATGTACTATTGGTATATACACTCCAATGATCAGCTATTAGCAGCCCATGTGAGTCACCTAACACATGTGTGAACCATCATTTGGCAACTAGCATGAAATATCTCATAAAATTATAAAAATATGAGTAATCATTCATGACTTATTTACATGAAAACAAAATTACATATCTTTTATATCTAATCCATACACTAACGACCAAAAATACCTACAAACACTTTCATTCTTCAATTTTCTTCATCTAATTGATCTCTCTCAAGTTCTATCTTCAAGTTCTAAGTGTTCTTCATAAATTCCAAAAGTTCTAGTTTCATAAAATCAAGAATACTTCCAAGATTGCAAGTTTACTTCCAAGTTTTCTAAATCCATTCCAAGTAATCATCCAAGATCAAGAAACCTTTGTTACTTACAGTAGGTTATCTTTCTAATACAAGGTAATAATCATATACAAACTTTAATTCAATTTCTATAACTATAACAATCTTATTTCGAGTGGAAATCTTACTTGAAATTGTTTTCGTGTCATGATTCTGCTTCAAGAACTTTCAAGCCATCCAAGGATCCTTTGAAGCTAGATCTATTTTTCTCATTTCTAGTAGGTTTATCCAAGGAACTTGAGGTAGTAACGATGTTCATAACATCATTCTATTCATACATATAAAGCTATCTTATTCGAAGGTTTAAACTTGTAATCACTAGAACATAGTTTAGTTAATTCTAAACTTGTTCGCAAATAAAAGTTAATCCTTCTAACTTGACTTTTAAAATCAACTAAACACATGTTCTATATCTATATGATATGCTAACTTAATGATTTAAAACCTGGAAACACGAAAAACACCGTAAAACCGGATTTACGCCGTCGTAGTAACACCGCGGGCTGTTTTGGGTTAGTTAATTAAAAACTATGATAAACTTTGATTTAAAAGTTTTTATTCTGGGAAAATGATTTTTATTATGAACATGAAACTATATCCAAAAATTATGGTTAAACTCAAAGTGGAAGTATGTTTTCTAAAATGGTCATCTAGACGTCGTTCTTTCGACTGAAATGACTACCTTTACAAAAATGACTTGTAACTTATTTTTCCAACTATAAACCTATACTTTTTCTGTTTAGATTCATAAAATAGAGTTCAATATGAAACCATAGCAATTTGATTCACTCAAAACGGATTTAAAATGAAGAAGTTATGGGTAAAACAAGATTGGATAATTTTTCTCATTTTAGCTACGTGAAAATTGGTAACAAATCTATTCCAACCATAACTTAATCAACTTGTATTGTATATTATGTAATCTTGAGATACCATAGACACGTATACAATGTTTCGACCTATTATGTCGACACATCTATATATATTTCGGAACAACCATAGACACTCTATATGTGAATGTTGGAGTTAGCTATACATGGTTGAGGTTGATTCCAAAATATATATAGTTTGAGTTGTGATCAATACTGAGATACGTATACACTGGGTTGTGGATTGATTCAAGATAATATTTATCGATTTATTTCTGTACATCTAACTGTGGACAACTAGTTGTAGGTTACTAACGATGACAGCTGACTTAATAAACTTAAAATATCAAAATATATTAAAAGTGTTGTAAATATATTTTGAACATACTTTGATATATATGTATATATTGTTATAGGTTCGTGAATCAACCAGTGGCCAAGTCTTACTTCCCGACGAAGTAAAAATCTGTGAAAGTGAGTTATAGTCCCACTTTTAAAATCTAATATTTTTGGGATGAGAATACATGCAGGTTTTATAAATGATTTACAAAATAGATACAAGTATGTGAAACTACATTCTATGGTTGAATTATCGAAATCGAATATGCCCCTTTTTAAACGTACAACAATTTAAATGTTTTCAAAAAAGCACGAAGGCCATAAATTAAGTTTAATACAAGTTCGACTCACTACAATGATAGTTTATAATCCAAATGACACTCGAGCATGGTTTGGGGCTAAACTACCCAAAACGTTAGGCCAACTTCAAAAGCTATACCAAAAGCACCCCATGTCAACATAAACGGGAGACAACTAATCCAACCGTATGCCCTTACCCTTGTCTAAGCCGGAACCTATAAAATGATAAACAACGAGAGGGTAAGCAATGCTTAGTGAGTGCAACAATTATACATGCATATATATAACCTATCCATTTGCAATCACAACGCCAAATACCTCATACGAACTTGTAACTCAAATAGCATGTCAACATACCCGTAACACTAACAATTCGTACATTATCACACCACTTCATTAGCATATACTCAACTCAGTATATATATGTAATATGGTGCTACCGGCTCGTGGTTCACACCATACGCTTTTGAGTCATACTCGTTTATAGTGCTACCGGCTCGTGGTTCACACTCGATGCTACCGGCTCGTGGTTCACATCTTAGTTTAGATTGCTACCGGCTCGTGGTTCACACTCGATGCTACCGGCTCATGGTTCACATCCTAACCCACACATGTTATGGCACTACCGGCTCGGTGGTTCATACCATAACATTCACAAATAAATACGCTATATACACATACGTATAATTACTCCACTCACCTTGTCACAAGGATGATGATTTAGCACTTTCGAGCTTCAACGCAATGTACCTAAATCATTAAGTGCACATTCAATTTCACAACTAGTGGGGTTAACCACAATACTCCCACTTGAGCATTTAATGACCCAATTTGCATTAAATGACTCAACTACACACAACCGCCCATAAATGGCCAAGACTCGACTTTAATCACTAAGGCTAGTGAATTAAAGTCTACTAACTTCAATTAACACAAAACTTAGGGTAATCCATACCCATTTCATCTAATTAGGTCAACTAGTACATTTTGACCCATTTTATATTACTTAGACTCACAATCAAGTCAAACTTACCCATTAACACTTCTTTCATTAATCTTAAAGTGCATTAGTGACTAACAACACCATTTGACACTTACAACCTCAAATCATAATGCCAAAACCCTAGATTGTGGCTATTAGGGTTTCATTACAACAACACAACCCAAATTCACCCATTTTACCCTCAAATGGGTCATACAAAACTCTAGTAACCAAAACCCTAGCCATTAACCAATTAAAACTTAAAACATAAAGTTAGAACTTACCAAGACTATCCTCTTGTAGCTAACAACAAGGAGAACAACTTTAATTCTTGCTCGTAGGTTTGATTCACAAATCTTCACCTTCAAAACTCAAGATTAAACTAAGTGGGTTTTGTGTTTTGGAAGAGAAAATGGAAAGAAAAGATAAAAGGAAAATGAATTAAATGGATATGTAGTGGAGATTTAATGCTCCCATCAGTTCCACATGCCAATTTACCATTTTGCCCCTTAAAATCCCTTAAAAAGAGCCAAGTCCGGATTCTGTCCAGCAGGACTGCCGCGGCGCGGCTCAATTCGTCGCGGCGCGACACATAAAGGGAAATTCTACCCTTCTTAACCCACTTTCTGATCCAGGTTTGCTTTGTTTGTCGCGGCGCGGTCCCGCCCGTCGTGACGCGGCATTTGCCTAGGCCTGGTCACTTCGACAATTTAACACAAAACGATGGTTCAAACAACTAGCACACCTCATTCGCTCTTCCTATGCATGCCTAAGCTTCAACCTTAAGTCTCGCACGACTCAACTCCATCGCGACACATACATATACACGCTCACGCACACATTCTCAAATATATATATACATATATATATACACACACACATACATGCACTAACTCATAAACTAACACTTTAGCTCATTTAATCACATAAACGAACAAGTTATAATCGTGCTAATAATTAAGTTTGTACCTTTAAATATGTACGGGAAAAACGGGATGTTACAGATCTATCCTGAGACTTGTATACACGAGGTCGTGGATTGATTCGAGATAATATATATTTCTTTATTTCTGTACATCTAACTGTGGACAACTAGTTGTAGGTTACTAACGAGGACTGCTGACTTAACAAACTCAAATCATTAAAACGTAATAAAAAAATGTTGTAATTATATTTTGATCATACTTTGATACATATGTACATATTTGTTATAGGTTCATGAATCGACCAGTGGCCAAGTCTTATTTCCGGCAATGTAAAAATCTGTGAAAGTGAGTTATAGTCCCACTTTTAAATCTAATATTTTTGGGATGAGAATACATGCAGTTTTGTAAATGTTTTACAAAATAGACACAAGTACTTGAAATTACATTCTATGTTGGATTATGAATACCGAATATCACCCTTTTAGCTTAGTATCCTAAGAATTAAGGAACAGACACCCTAATTGACGAGAATCCTAAAGGTAGAACTACGGGCACTAACTCCCCCCATACTGGAAAATTGTATGCTTTAGTACTTCGAGATATTAATACAGATGGAATTCTGTTTTGGGGATATTCTATATGCATTTTGTTAATGTCGGTTACCAGGTGTTCAACATATGAATGATTTTTATATAGATTGTATGTTATTGAAAGATGAAATCTTGTGGTCTATTATTACGATTTGATATATATAGGTTAAACTTATAACTCGCCAACATTTTTGTTGACGTTTAAAGCATGTTTATTCTCAGGTGATTATTAAGAGCTTCCGTTGTTGCATGCTAATTTATGGACAAGAGTTGGAGTCAGCATGCTTGTATAATAATGTTTAAAAACTGCATTCGAAGATTTAAATTGATGTGTAATATTATTGTAAACCATTATGTAATAATCGTGTGAAAACGCTATATTTTAGATTATCATTATTTGATAATCGTCGTAATATTTTTAAACCTTTATTGATAAAATAAAGGTTATGGTTTGTTTAAAAATCGAATGCAGTCTTTGAAAAATGTCTCATATAGAGGTCAAAACCTCTCACGAAATCAATTAATATGGAACGTTTATAATCGATATGAATGGGACATTTCATTTATAGTCTCCCTTTTTAAATACATTAAATATTTTTGGGCTGAGAATACATACAATTTATGTTAAACGCAATAAGACACAAGTACATACTAAATTCTACACTGAGTTAAACCGAAAATCCCTTAGCTTTGGTAACTAGTAGCTGCCAGTACATAGGATATGGACTGGTGGGCGCGAATAATTGTATATGGATCCATAGGGCTTGACATTCCCGTCCGAGCTAGAGCGCTAGCCTTTTAACGGACGTATGTTATTTGAGTTTATGACACGTTGGTTTGCGTGTATTAAAACGAATAGGGTAATTATCATTATAGCGTTAAGCTTAGTTACTAGGGTGCTCTGTTACGTAGAATTTATTGATAAACTTTTGATGAAATCTTGTGGTCTATATTTATATATATTTATGACTCGAGCAATTAAACCTATAACTCACCAACATTCGTGTTGATTTTTTAGCATGTTTTATTCTCAGTTCCTTAGACTGCTTCCGCTGTGATGTGCTTGTTGCCTGCATGAAGTCTCTCATGCTTTGTATAAAGTTTATTGCATTCGAAATAAAACTGCGTTGTGTAATAAATAATTTGATTGTGATGTCAAACTGTATGATAAAAACTTATGTATTTTGGAGATTTGCTTATACCTAAGCACTCACTCACATGTTTATAACTTTCTATGTTTAGAAAGTCACTTATTTTAATGAATGCAATATTTTATCAAAACGTATCATATAGAGGTCAAAACCTCACTGTGGAATCAATGATTAACGTGTCGCGTCAATAGCGATTTTGACGGGTCGTTACATAAGCCCCCCTCTTCGTAAGGTAACAAAGTATCATCCCACTTGACCCAAATTAGTTTTGAACTCTCACCCGTCCGCCCCAAAAGAAACTACGTATAATACTCTCAAGTTTTTTTGTGACACTCGTAGGGGCACGAAATAGAGAGAAATAATATAACGGTAGAGTACTAAGAACCGATTTGACGAGCGTAAGCCTTCCACAATAAGAAATCGTTTTAGTTTTCCAATGTGCAAGCTTTGTGTTAAATTTTTCAACCACGGGACTCCATTTTTCAACTCTATTCATGTTCTTCCCGATTGGTAGTCCAAGATATGTAAAAGGGAATTCTCCGACTTTACAATCTACTTGACTAGCCATATATATCACTTCCTCTTTTTTCACCCCCAAACCGTAAATTTGACTCTTATGAAAATTTATCTTTACGCCCGATGCATTTTCAAAACATTTAAGAATCTTCATGTGGTTATTAAATTTTTGTCTATTCCACTAGCCGAAAAATATCGTATAGTCCGCGTATTGAAGTTGCGAAATAGAAACTTTATCCTAACCCACTTCCACCCTTTAAAGAGATTCTCATTGAATGCTTTCTCTTTGTTAAATAATTTAAACCACGACCGCCATGATGAAAAGAAAAGGTGACAACGGGTCACCTTGTCTTACTCCCCGTTCAATTGAAAACTCATTTGTGAGTGGCCCGTTCACAAGTATAAAAATGGAGGCCGACTTAAGACATGCAAGTATCTATTTTCTCCTACTTTTCAACTCATCTTTAACAATCTTTTAGCTTTTTACGAAAGATTATAACATTCACATCCTTTTGAAACTAATAAGGATACACCGTGAAATTAAATAATTTCATCTTGAACAAGTACTTATTTTACTTTTGAGAGATACTTCAAATATCTTATATTTTCAAAGTTTTTTTTTTATACTTTTAAAATTTTGTTAACCACATAATATTAGAAGTTGAAATTTATAGAAAAATAAGTTTAAAGACCTATAATCTTGGCCAACAAATAGCACAATTATACATTAGCATTTTTTGTGGAATTTCCTTATATCTAAAAGTTATATTATTATTTTTTGAAAGGTGAATACACACATCTAATATAATTTTTTACACGAATATATACATAATGTCCACATCAAATTAACCTATGATTTTAAAATCGGACACTTCAATACAGTCAGGTCAATGACCCTTTGATTATTTAATATGTATCTCTTAAAAGGTATAATCAAGTCTTATTGTTAAAGTATGCATATATATTTATATAAATATAAGAATTCCTTAAAAATGTGAGTTAAAATCGAAAGATAAAAACAAGAAAAAGGTACATTAATGGGGAGTATCATGTACGCTTGCGAGTGCAGTATCACACGAAAGGTCGACGAAAAGTTGGATTTTTGGAAGCATCGTTGATTACAATTGATAAAATAACTACACATAAATATATGCGTTAAAAAATATCTTAAGCAATTAATAGATTGCTACATATATATAAAAAGTAATCTTTTTGACGTCAAGTCTTTTTCTCTATTTCTACTCCTTAGGAAACATATAAACACGAGGGACATATGGACACGACCTTTTTAAATTGATATCTAAAAGTAATTATTAATTTTTTGCGTATGAACTTTCTCCGTAGTTTGTGGTCAAGCATTTTTCTTTGTCTGTAAGATCAATTGTTCTTTAGTTAAAAAGATAAACCCATTTCTGCTTCTTGACGAATCATGATGATGCGATATAGGATCAAAATTGACTTTCATTTCACTTAAATCATGATGATGCGATAGACAATTGGTTCCGAGAGATTAGGCTATCGACCAATATTAATTGAAGTCAACAAGAAAGGAAAGTCTTCCTCCAGTCCAACATCTTTATGGGAAAAGAAGATAGATGACTGAAATGATTGAGAGTCAAGGGATTTTGAAAGCACATCTAGCTCACCAACTTCTTTAAAAGAGATGACGAATACAAAGCGGTTACCACCTGACTTGTAAGACTACTCATAAGAGAGACTATGATGTGAAGATGATTATATTTATTGTTTTTGGGTGAGATGATCGTAACGTGAGAGTCTTTTTCTACCTTTGGGTTGAGAGTGGAAAGTCTTTTTTTATTTTTGAGTGGAAAAATGACGTCTTTATCACTCGAGTATGAAAAAATTGTCTACATTACACTTTCTCCAAACCTCAAATTTATGACATTGCTGTTATAGTGAAAGTTGCGAAAAGTGTTGTTGGATGGTTTAGTTTAATGTGACAAAATATGATTCAGAACGGGAAAAAAGTAAAAGTAAAATAATAATATTTAAACAAGGTGTCAAATTTATTTAGGTGTCGATTTTTAAATTTTTTCGATTCATATTTGCATAATGCCCCAAAAGTGTTGCCCATAAACGCCTCATAAGGAGCATTTTAGGCATCATCCTCCTACCACGAAGAACCTTGACGGGCATTATTAGTCCCCGGAAGGAGTGGTCTAAATAAACGTGTTCATGGTAAATAAAATATTTATATTTTTTACTATATATCTTGAATAATACATTGTTCGTGCATTTTAGTTAGCAGTGTAAACAAGTCAAATTGAACTTGAGCTCGGCTTGTCTAAATTTCAAAGAGATCGAGTTTGGCTCGTTTCGAGCTTAATATAGTAAGCTTGATCTTGACTTGTTTGAATTCATACATGCTCAAACTTAGTTCGAGTTTAATTCATTTATATTTATATATTAGGCTCAAACTGAGTAGTGTTGCACCTCTTGAAATGAGTGCATGTACATTTTTTACTTTATATTTTCCTTTCTACCGAAAAGGAGTTCTCTTTCTTCGCTTGGGTCGGTCGTATTGTTTATTTGCGAAAGCTGAAGGATTGAAAAATAAGAGTTAGTATTATTATTAATTTTAAAATAGCTTATGATGATATTATAAAATAAAATCACTAATAAGAATCTAGACATAAATTATAGGGAAAATTGATTCAAAATGCATCGAACTTTCCACAAATTCCTATTGTATGCATCCATCTTTCATACCTCCTATTGTATGCATTAAACTTTTTAATTTATCCTATTATATGCATTGTATTGGCAATAACCGGTTACCATATGATGTGTAACCAGTCAACTTTTTTTTTCCATGTCATTACCCATGTCATCATCCATGTCACCCATTAAAACCCATTTATATACCCCTTTTATTAACCCTAAATCGATTCACCTCACCCTTTCACAATAATGGCCGCTATTTCATCATCTTCTTCTTCGTCGTTCAACACATGATTCCACACCAAGGTCGAAAATACTGTGATTGTGGTAACAGATTATACGAGCTTATTGCTTGGACATCCAAAAACCCAGGAAGAAGATTCATTAGTTTTCCTAATTTTGTATGTTTCTAATTTGCCCTAATTTTATTTTTTTCACAAATTCCCCCTAATTAGTGCTGTGTTTGCCGGATGAACAAAGAAAATGTAAGGTATTTATGTTTATTAATGACGAGCTTCCTGGTGAACACTACAAGGTGCTGTTTTATAAACTGTATTTGCGATGCAAGAAATTGGAAGTACAAACAAGATGTAATCAGGATGTTGAAGTTAAAGATTTGAAGGTGTTGGAAGAGTTATCCATGGCAAAGTCGAAGCTTTCAATGTATGATAGGTTATTTGCAGGATTGTTATGCATTGTGGTAGTTTTGTGTATTGTAATTGGGATTTTGGTTAGCCTTTTGGTTATTAGATGAAACTAATTTAGTAGTAGGACTAATGTAATGAACCTGTTGGTAGTATGTTAATGTTGGTAGTCTTTTGACATCATCTTGTTGGTAGTTGCAACATTATGATCAATAAACATTGTTCCTTTCACAGTTAGTGCTTTTCATTGTTTTCACAAACATTCACATGATTTACTTAGTGCAAATTCTTGTATAAAGAAACATCAAATTGTTGTATAACAGTTAGTGCAAATGCAAACATTAATTGGTAATAACAAACAACAAATGGTAATAAGAACTAACAAATGGTAAATGGTAATAAGAAACAACAAATGCAAAATACCAAATATCATATGCCATTCATAATCATAAGTAATGTATTGTTTACAAAAAGGAACACCTTACACTTTGAAGCAACCCATTACAAGGGTACAAAACATAAACTGTGAAGACTACATTACCAAAAGACTAAATTACCAAAAGACTATCTTTCACTAACTTGCACCAGATTCATAAACTAAAAACATCACCAAAAACTTTTTAAAAAAGCTAAACTGCATCAGATTGTGCACCACCACCATCACTTGATATTACAGAACCACTTGGCCTACCATCCTTCCTTGGTCTTCCAACAGGTTTAGAAACCTTAACTGGTTTTTCCTTAGGTGTATTTGTACAACCCCTTTTATTATGTCCAACTTCCAAACACAAAGAGCATGTTATAACAGAACCTGTTTTTGATATCCTAGCTCCAGACCCAGATCCACTTTCATCTACAGCTCTAATTCTCTTCCTTTTAGGTCTCCCTGACATGGTTCTTGGTTGGGGTGGTAATGGTTTGTTCAAAGTATTTGGTACCCAAGTACTCATTCCATTAACTGGTCTAAGGTAAGTAGTATAAGCCCTCATGTACATTTCCTTTCTAAACCATTCAGGGATGTAGTCTTCTGGTGACTTACCAAGTGCAAAGATTGCTGAACAAGCATGAGGACATGGTATACCTGATAACTGCCGCATTCTATAACTGCAAGTTCTTCTATCTTCATCAACTTTGAATGCTTCATTTCTATGTCTAACTTCAAACTCAAAACCAGCTGCAAAATGTGCTTGCCAGTGCCTTCAAAAATAACAAATTGTTAGACATGTTTGTATATCAAAAAAATACAAATTAAATGCAATTAAGTTTAGTTCATACCTATGATGATCTTTATTCCTTTCTAGAGTTTTCATGATATTAGGAGCAATATCACCAACCCATGCTCCAGCAAGTCTTCTCATAACATTCATTCGTTCCATTACAATTACCCTAATAGATTCTAACATGGTTATTATGGGTTTATGTCTATATAACAGTATCATAGAGTTAAAGCACTCACTAAACCCATTTTCAACAGCCTCATACCCTCTGCCTGTTTCAAAAAAAGCCCTTGACCATGACTTTGGATTTTTTTCATTCAATTGTTTAAATGCATTAGGGTTAGCATCCTTGATTTTTTCCATTGTTGTATCAAATAACACAGGATATGAAGCTTTAGAGGCTGCCCAAAACATGTTCCTAAATTCTACACCACTAAATTTCTTTCTAAAGTTATCATAAATATGCCTAGCACATTGTCTGTGCTCAGCATGTGGCATTATGTATTTAACTGCTTCTATTAACCCCTTATGTTGATCAGACATAAGTGTTAGACCAACACCACCTTCAACTTCCAAATCAGCAGCTAGAAGCTCAATATACCAACTCCAATTTACTTTGTTCTCCACAATGACAATAGCCCAAGCAACAGGGAATATGTGATTATTCCCATCTCTACCAATTGCAGTTAAAAGCTCACCTTGATTAGGTTTTTTTAAGAAGCATCCATCTAAAGCTATTACCTTCCTACAACCATTCTTCCATCCCTCTTTCAGTCCATTCAAACACATATAGAATCTATCAAAATAAACTTTATCATCAGGATTATTAGTTACCCCTATTTTAACTGTTGATCCTGGATTACTGTTTAAAAGTTCATCACCATAAGATTTTAACATACCATAATGCTCTGCAAGTGTTTTCTCATATTTATGTAATGCCCAATCCTTTGCCTTTCTACACTAATTAGCAGTTACAGTGCACTTATACTTTTCATCACCAAATAAGCAATGTCTACTAACCTTATGTTTGGATTTGACCTAATTTTTTCACCAAACTGTCTGCCTATCCACTTATAGTTTATCAAACTTCCAAACCTAAAGTTTCTACCACAAGAGTGTTCATCAACCAAGGAAATGACCTGAAAAGAATCCTCATTTTTCATCTTTCTACCAAAACACCTCCAAGGGCATGTTTTTTCTTCACCTTTAGAAGAACTAAGGTATCTGTTATACTTTATTTTTTTACCTGTTCATCATTTACATAAAAAACAGAGAATAAGTATTAATATAAATATAAGACAGTTGCATTGATATAATTGATAATTAACACAAAAATTACCTTCATTTGGATTTTTCACTCTCGGTGGTCTCTGTCCACACTTTGTAATCACTATTTTCTCACTGCTTTTGGATACCATAATGAGAAACCATTTGCCAATGCATAGTAAGTTAAACAATCCTTAAATTGTTTTGCATTTGTATATTTCTCACTCACAATTGGCTTCTTCAATCTCCAATGAGTTTGCTCATCATGTACTGGCACCTTTTCATCAGTTACAATTGCTTTAAATGGATCACTAACTTCTTCATCAGGTTTTAACTTCTTCAAAAGATCATCCATAAACTCCTCATGTTCACCAATTGCATCTAATAAAGGGTTGTCATCTTAACCATTACTTGATCTTCTTGGAGCACCTAACTTTGGTTTTGGGAGTGGTTTTGGTCTTTTTTGGCATTTTCCTTCAATATTCTAAGTTCCTTCACCTCTTCCTCTCCCTCAGATAAGTGATCTATTGAAGGAGTATCACTCTCATTCTCACTTTCTCCACCTGTGTAGTCACTATCATACTCACTTTCACTGGTATCCAGCCTATTGTCATCTATCTGAAAGGACCCGTTCATATACATTATAAACGATTCACAATAGTTGATTTCATCGCGAGGTATTTGACCTCTATATGATACATTTTACAAACATTGCATTCTTTTCTAAAAGACAAACTTTCTTTACAACGAAAGTTGACGGCATGCATACCATTTCATAATACATCCAACTATAATTGACTTAATAATAATCTTGATGAATTTCAACGACTCAAATGCAACGTCTTTCAAAATATGCCATGAATGACTCCAAGTAATATCTCTAAAATGAGCAAATGCACAGCGGAAGATTTCTTTAACACCTGAGAATAAACATGCTTTAAAGTGTCAACCAAAAGGTTGGTGAGTTCATAGGTTTAATTTCTATATAATAATCATAATATTTAATAAGCCACAAGATTTCATTTAATTAAATGTGCAGGATCATTACAACTGCAAAAATCATTCATACGATGAATCGCCTGGTAACCGACCATAACATAGAGCGCTTAAGATATCTGGCATCATACATTCCATTATTCAAATGTATGACAAGAACCCTTCGAAGTACTAAAGCATTTATACTATTCGAAAATGGGGGTGGTTGGTGCCCGTAGATCTACCTTTAAGATTCACGTCAATTAGTGTTTTTCACTAATTCTTAGGTTACCAAGCATAATAATAATAATAATAAGCACAGATATTCGGTATAACAAAACAATCGTAGGATGTAGTTTCATGAACTTGTGCTTATTTTGTAAAACATTTATAAAAGCAGTGCATGTATTCTCAGTCCCAAAAATATATATTGCAAAAGCATTTAAAAAGGGAGCAAATGAAACTCACCATACTATATTTCGTAGTAAAAATACATATAACGTCATTGATCAAGTGCAAGGTTAGCCTCGGATTCACGAACCTAAATTAATTATATATATTTATGTGTTGGTCAATATTTGTCTAACAAATTAGGTCAAGTCATATTGTATCACAATCCTAAGGCTCGAGAATAATATGTAAAGGTCAACAAAAGTCAATTTGACTCAAAATAATTTCCAAAATCTATACATGATTAATATATAGTTTAAATATCGTCGTTTTATATTTTTAAATATTTTTAAAAGATTTATTAGAGTAAATAATATAATTCATTTATTAATAAATAAAATTTTATATTAAAATTTATATAATAAAATATACTTTTATATATATTAAGTAATAAAATTTATAGAGTTCATTTAATATCATAAAGATAATATGATAGGTATTATTAAAGTAATTTTATTACACGTAGTAAAATATGTTTGTATCACATATTTATTTGATAAAATAATATCTATAATAATAGTAAGTAAAAGTTATATTATTTTGTAATAATAATTATTATTATTCTATTAATAAAAATATCAATATTTATAATTACTAAAAATGACATTATGATAAAATGATAATTCTAATTATGATAACTTTAATATTTACGATACTTTTTAATATTAACTTTAAAATAATAATTCTATTTAAATGATAATAATAATCATATTTTATAATAACAATGACATTTCTATTAAATTGATAATTATTGTTAAAATGATAGTTTTTAATACTAACGATACTTTTAATAATAATAGTAATGATAAAAATAATAAGAACGATAATTTTATCTAAATCAATATCTTATAATATTTTAATTTCATCATGATACTCATACTCATTATTTCCTAATCATTTCGTTTAATAGCTTTTAATCGTCTTTTATATCGTGTTCATAATAATGATAATAATAGTAATCAAAATAATTAGGTGTTACTAATATTAGTTTTAATTACTATAATACTAATAATGATAATTACTATGATATTATTAACGATAATACTAATAACTATTTTAATGATAATAATTAATAATAATAATAACAATAACAATAACCATTTTTAAATAATGATATATATATTAATAATGATGATAATGATGATGATAATAATAATAATAATAATAATAATAATAATAATAATAATAATAATAATAATAATAATAATAATAATAAAAATAATAATAATAATAATAATAATTAGATAATAATAATAATAATAATAATAATAATAATAATAATAATAATAATAATAATAATAATAATAATAATAATAATAATAATAATAATAATAATAATAATAATACTAATTATAACTTTAACGATAATAACGATAGTAATAATAATAAAAATAACAATTTTTAATGATAATTCCTTTTATTGATAATGATAATAGTAATAATAATATAAAACTAGAACGATGATAATAACGACGATAATAATAATCATTTTTAATAATAATACAAAAATTCAATTGACTATAACTTCAAATCCGTTCATCGAAACCATTCGATATCTAAATGAAAAGTTCTTAATTTTTCGCTAGCTTTCCAACGACATGCATATCTTATACCTTATCTCAACCGCATACGTAACTAATTCATGATTCAACATATCCTATCTAATGGCAATATCAAAAGTACAAGCATGCATAATCCTATATTCTCGAGCACTAGTCAGGGATACACTATTAATATATAAAAATTAAATTATGAGTACTCACGTATCAATATTGAGATTCAATATTACAGAAAAAGTACGTAGATGCAGCGGAGATGATAAACACTAGTTTGACTTACGAACAATACTCCCGAACCATACCCATAACCTCCATAGCTATAACCCATAATTTCCTTAGCTCTATCCCGCTCGAAAAACAATTTCGAAATCACTCGGACAGCACTCCATCGTAATATTTTATGTATACTAATAATATCTTGAAATAATACGGAGTAAATACATATATGTAAATCGATTGAGAGAGTTTAGAGAAAATATTTTCAAGTTTCCATGAAATAATGAAATCTATTGAATTCTATTTATAATAGATTTTTGAATTATTAAAGTGAATTATTAAAGTATGAATTATTAAAGTGAATTATTAAAGTATGAATTATTAAAGTGAATTATTAAAGTATGAATTATTAAAGTGAATTATTAAAGTTAAAGTAAAGTAAAAATAAAGTAAAGGTAAAGTTTAAGTATAGTAAAAGTATAAAACTATGTACGTATAAAACGCGTATAAAACGCGTATAAATACATATAATATTAATTTAAATCATTATATATACTTAATAAAATAAAATATAAATATCGTTATCTTTATCATACTGGTTAAGTAATGAGTTGTCAAAAGTGGTTCTAGATATTTATAAAAGTTATATACGTTTTAATAATAAAGTTCTTTTTAAACTAAAAAGTTTTTGTACGTTTGAAACTAAATCAAATAAATATGATAATTTTGTTTTCCAAAACTAAATATATTTAAGAATTATTTTGGTTAAAGGTTAAAATAATGGAAATCGTTATATCATAAAACATTTTAAAAAAGTAGAATCATATATATTCATAATAGGTTTCAAGTTTTTAAATTACAGTCTGTTGGTGAAGCATGGGATAAAGTCCAAAGATTAAATAAACGTATGAAATCATCTTAATGAAAAATGTCGAGTTACTTAACTTGTCGATATCCAACATCTAAGTTATTTACACTCCACGTTCTTACTTATAAATCACTTTACCATTTTCCGAAATGTTGTCAAAAAGAATAGATTTCTTAAATCACAGTGGACCTCATAACATAGACCCGTAATCATATCACAATGTATCTGATAAATCGGTCATTTGATATTATCTTCTAATTCCGTTGATAACTATTAGAATATATTTTGAAACAAATACGTTCATATAAAGTATTATACGCCTAATACTTTGTTAATGTTTTCAAGTTATAATATATACACATATACATATATAATCATGTTCGTTCAATTTAATGGTTCGTGAATCGTTGGAACTTGGTCGAGGTTTAAATGAATGTATGGACACAGTTTAAAATTCTTGAGATTCAACTTAACAAACTTTGCTTATCGTGTCAGAATAATATAAAGATAAAGTTTAAATTGGGTTGAAAATTTCCGGGTTGTCACACTATCCCAGTAGTATTTTCAACCTCCTTAAACATACATATATGTCCAGAATCATCAGCTATCTCAGTTCTGACTTGAGCTTCCTCATTACATAGAACATCATCTAACTGTTTAACTTCAACTACCTCATTACATACAGCATCATCTAACTGTTTCACTTCAACTTCCTCAGTTATGACTTCATCTTCCTCATTACATAGGACATCACCATTCATTATATATTGACTTAAGTTTTCATTATAATTGTCAATAAATATATCTACTTTACCATAACACCAAGCAATGTCATACAATACACACAATTGGTCTGTGTTCCCTAAAGGAAAAATCCCATTTTTAAGTGATGTTCCTGATTCCTTATAGTATAACCAATTAAATGGTCTACCAGTTTCTTTTTCTAAAAACTCATGAAACTCATAAAAGTCATCAATTTTACCAACACAGATGGGCAAAACACTGCCATTTTCATACCTAAGGGGGTCGTACATAAATGCACCATCATAATAAACATCAAAAACAAAACCTTGTGCATGAAAAGGGCTTCCAGCCATCTGCAATTGAAATAAAGAAAGTAAAATACAAATCCCTAAACAGGTATAATCAAGTACTTAGTTGAGAATACAACTTAAAATCGTGCATATACATACCTTGTCAAGCTTCGATGATACAAAAATCGAATCAATTTTGGTTTTGTTTCATCAGATTTGTAGTGACCATTAATTAGGGCTTTTGTAAATTTGGCGGTGAAAAGAGGTGTAATGAAGGGGTTTCAGTTTCAATTTGTTTATATATTAATAATAATTTCCACGTGAGATCAAAACATTAATATAATATTATCCACGTCATTCTTTTTAAAACCTCAAACTAAATAATTACCGAAAACCGGATATCCAAGTATTGGACTGCATACAATAGGATAAATTAAAAAGTTTAATGCATACAATAGGAATTTGTGGAAAGTTCGATGCATTTTGAATCAATTTT
The DNA here is from genome assembly GCF_046630445.1 of Rutidosis leptorrhynchoides. Classification (NCBI taxonomy): domain Eukaryota; kingdom Viridiplantae; phylum Streptophyta; class Magnoliopsida; order Asterales; family Asteraceae; genus Rutidosis; species Rutidosis leptorrhynchoides. Next base: position 178,110,285 of record NC_092333.1, read on the forward strand.
CCCTAAATTATAAGGGGTTACAAAGTTAAGTAGGTCAACAAAGAAACTTTAAACCTCTAGAGTTTACCCAAGAAAAAGAAAAACAAATGCCTTATGTGAGAAATATTCAAATGAAACCAACTTTTAAGTTGAAATCCAAAGGACCAATCAGAGTGCGACAAGTGGCGCGATAATCACATATGATTAAAAAAAAGTAACTTTTTTTTTAAAAAAAAAATTTTAAAAATTTTTTTAAAAAAAAAAATTCGAAATTTTTTTTCAAAATTTTTTTTTCAATCACATGTGATTGGATATGACATGCAGTAAATCACATGTGATTCTGCATGCCAATCACATGTGATTGTAAAACCCAATCACAAGTGATTCTGTATGTCAAATCTAATCACATGTGATTGAATTTTTTTTTTTTAGTAAAATGACGAATTTTAGTAAGTTTGTGCTAAAACCTTTAAACATCAAGTTTTTTATCAAAACTTGATCAAATCACCGAATTAAAATATGAAATTTTGAAGATATGATCCCGAAAAGCTAAAAAACTTGATCAAATCACCGAATTAAAGTTTGTTTCCGGTTGAAATATTTTTTTTTTTAAAAAAATTTGAATTTTTTTCAATCACATGTGATTCGATTTAACATGCAGAATCACATGTGATTGTATTTTCCAATCACATGTGATTGAGTTTTATAATCATATATGTGATTGAGTTTGAAATGCTAAATTTAAAAAAATAAAAAAAAATATTAAAAAAAATTTTAGAAATTTTTTTTTTGAATTTTTTTTTCAATCACATGTGATTGTCGCGTCACATGTCGCACTCTGATTGGTCCGTTGGATTTCAAGCAAATTATTGGATTCAAGTGATTACAACTCAGCCTTATGTTATCAAAAATGTTGTTAGAATTTAGGAGTTTATAACTACCTTTAGTAGTTTGATTCTTGATTAAGAATACTAATAATGAATTGTAAGAGCAAAGAGATAATGGAGAGAAAGAAAGAAACACTTTGTAAGTGTGAGAAAATGGTGCAAGTTTAATGCTTGCATTCATGACTATTTATAGCAAAAATATCACAAGTTTAGGTAATACAATAATATTACTTTTGTGTATCAATAATTAACTATCCATTTATATATATATTTATTCTATATTATAACACTCCCCCTTGGATAACAATTTTGTTTGTTGAAGATCAACTGTAAGTTACTGCCTCGTTAAAAACCTTGCTATAGAAAACCCAGTGGGAAAAACTTTAGCTAAGGAAAAAAGAGTGCAGCATGGAGTTGACTCCCCCTCAAGTAGACATCGTTTTAGCTGTTACATCTTTTGAACATGTCGCATGCCAATGTTATGAACGTATGTTCTGAAAATAGCAGTTGGAAGTGCTTTCGTGAAAAGATCAGCAGAGTTTTTGCTGGATTGAACATATCTCATTTCAATCTGGCTGTCCTTAATGAGATTTTGAGTGTATGAGAAGAATCTAGGAGGTATGTGTTTTGTTCGGTCACTTTTGATGTACCCTTCTTTCATATGTGCTATGCAAGCTGCATTATCTTCATAGATAGTTGCTGGACTTTTATCGCGTTCTAGTCCACAAGAATCAGTAATAAGTTGTGTCATTGATCTCAACAAAAAACATTTTCGAGTAGCTTCATGTAATGCAATCACTTCGGCATGATTCGATGATGTTGCATCAAGTGTTTGTTTTTGAGAACGTCATGATATTGCAGTACCTCTAATTAGGAATACATATCCAGTTTGAGATTTAGCTTTATGTGGATCAGATAAATAACTTGCATCTGCATAACCAACCAAATCTGGTTTTGATTCGTTAGAATAAAATAATCATAAATCAGTAGTTCCTCGAAGGTATCGAAATATGTGTTTGATCCCATTCCAGCGTCTTTTTGTAGGAACAGAGCTAAACCTTGCCAACAAATTAACTGCAAAAGAAATGTCAGGTCTTGTACAATTTATAAGATACATAAGAGCTACAATTGTACTAAGATATGGTACACCTGGTCCAAGAATATTTTCATGATCTTCACATGGACGAAATGGATCAGCTTCAACATTGAGTGATCTAACAACCATAGGAGTACTTAATGATTTTGCCTTGTCCATATTGAAATGTTTCAAATCTTTTCAGTATATGTTGTTTGATGTACAAGTAAACCATTAGGCATATGCTCAATTTGTAAACCAAGGCAATACTTGGTTTTTTCCGAGATCTTTTATTTCAAATTCTTTCTTTAGAAGTTGAATGGCTTCATGGATCTCTTTATTTGTACCTATGATGTTAAGATCATCAACATAAACAGCTATGATCACATATCTGGATGTTGTTTTCTTAATGAAAACACAAGGGCAAGTAAGATTATTTGTTTACCCTTTGCTTATCAAGTAATCACTTAATCGGTTATACCACATACGTCCCGATTATTTTAACCCATATAAAGATCTTTGTAATTTAATTGAATACATTTCTTTGAGTTTTGAATTTGATGCTTCTGATACCTTAAATCCTTCAGGTATCTTCATATATATATATATCACTATCAAGTGATCCATAAAGATCAGCAGTAATAACATCCATGAGATGCATTTCTAGATTTTTAGAAACTGACAGGCTGATTAAGTATCTAAAAGTAATTGCATCCATAATAGGGGAATAAGTTTCATCATAATCAATTCTCGATCTTTGAGAAAAATCTTGAGTTACAAGTCTAGCTTTATACCTTGTAACTTCATTTTTCTCATTTTATTTTCGCATAAAAATCCATCTATACTCCACATGTTTCACATCTTTAGGTGTGAGAACGATAGATTCGAAAACTTTTCTTTTTTGAGCGATTCAAATTCAGCTCGTATTGCTCTTTTCCAGTGATCTCAATCGTGTCTATTTTTCCATGACATATTTTGGTTCTGGATCATCATCATCATTCATGATGTCATATGCAACATTATATGAAAATATCTCATCAAGATTTTTCATGTCATTTTGTTTCCATAATATTTTTTGAATGTGCATAATTGATTGCAATTTTCGTATTGACATCATCAATCTCCTCTGCAGAAGGAGTATTGATTTGTGGTTCTTCTTGAACACTTTCTTTTACCTCATTATCAGCCAATTTTCTTTTTCGAGGATTTTTATCTTTGGAACCAATTGGTCTTCCACGTTTCTGGCTTGGCAAAGACTCATGAGTGACATTATTGCCAACTTTTAGAATTTCAATTCTAGCTGAAACCTTTACTGCTAGTATATAAGATTTAGTCACTCCTTTTTGTATTTGTAAATACATCAGGTAATTTATTTGCAAGTTCTTGCATATGTATTATTTTTGAACTTTCTTTTCGCATTCTTTTGTGTGATGATCAAGATACATTAATTTATGTTCACATCATGAAACATCTTTTTCTTTATTATTCATTTCTCCCCCTAATATAGGGAACAATTTTTCATTATAATGACAATCAGCAAAATGTGCTGTAAAAACATCACCCGTCATGGGTTCAATATATCTTATAATTGAAGATGTTTCATATCCAACAAATATTCCCATCCTCCTTTGAGGACCCATTTTAGTGCGTTGTGGTTGTGCAACTAGAACATACACTGCACAATCAAATGTCTTAATGGTGTGAAATATTTGGCTCTTGGCCAAGATCAAGTTGTAGGGGATAATATTTATGAGTCGCACTTTGTTTAATGTGAAATAAAGTCGCAGCATGTAAATTTGCATGTCCCCATATAAATTCTGAGAGTTATGTACTCATTTTTAATGGTCTAGCTATTAGTTGCATGCTTTTAATTATTGATTCAGCTATACCAAAGTTTTTTATGCACATGAGCAACTAGATGTTCAATAACAATCCCTTTAGACATATAATAATCATAAAATGCTTGAGATGTTGACTCACCAACATTATCAAGTCTCACACTTTTAATATTGTAATCGAAAAATGTGCTCTTAATTTAATAATTCGAACAAGAAACTTTCCTAATGCCATATTTCGATTTGATAATAAACAAATATGAGACCATATGTTAGATGTGTCTATTACAACCATGAATTCTCGAAATGGTCCACATGATGGATGTATTGATCCATATATATCACCTTGAATTCTTTCAAGAAATATATGTGATTCCTTTTCACAATATACTTTTCATTAATCACCATATGTTCTTTTCATTAATCACCATATGTGCTTTTCATTAATATATCCTTTTCACCATATGCGCTTTAAATCATATGCGCTGCGCTTTTCATCATATGCGCTTTTCACCATATGTGCTTTTCATCATATACGCTTTTCGGTGCTACATAGATATTTCTCATTTTCTGTTATCATTGACTAATAATCATATCCATTATGATATATATATCAGAGAAACTTAACAAACTTCCTTTTGATTTGAGAGAAAACAAGACAATATTTAGCAGAAAATTCGTACCATTTGGTAACATGAATTTTGCCTTTCCCGTTCATTTTATCAAGTTTGCAATACCTGATATAGTATTTATAATTCCTTCAGTTGATTTCAAATTAATGAAATATTTTTTAGAATTTAATGATATGCATTATTGAAAATAGATAATGACAACATGTGTAACTGTAAGATCCTGTTTGCTCAGGTGGTTGGGACGCCGTCCAGAAGGATGGAACGCCGTCCCAGTGTAAAGGACTGGATGCCGTCCAGACAGTTTGGACGCCGTCCAAATGTTCTGGCGGGCCAGCTGTCTATTTTAGATATTTAAAGGGGGTAAAGTGGTAATTTCACATGGGGTCGAATTTAAAGCCCTAGATCAGTTTTTGGAGCATCATTTACTCCATCTACAACCACCACACCCCTTCCACTTAAATTCTAGAGAGAGAGTGTGATTCTTGTGTGAGAAAGCTCAAATCGAAGAGGAAGAAGCTTGTTTCGGGTTAGAGCTCGAGCATTAAAGTTGTTCATCTCCTCACTAGCTACGTTTTGATTATGGTGGTAAGTCCTAATCTTGATTTCCTTAGTTTAAATTGTTTAAGGGTTAGGGTTTGGGGCTAGTGATGTACAAAAAACCATTTGTTAGTGATTTGGGGGTTTTTGGGTAAGTTTGGGTCATGAGGACTCAAAGATGACTAACCTAGGGTTTTGAAATGCTAAATGTGTTTATGAGTCTTAAATTGGTTAATTAACTACTAGAACACCTAAATGTTATGTAAGTGGGTGTTATTTAGGTATGTGGTGACCCGAATGGGTGTGAAAACCTAGAATGGGTATAATGGGTCTTTGATGACCTAAGTTGTCTTGTTAGGGTGAAAATGCGATAACATTGTGATTATATGTGTATTAAGACCATAAATGGCTAGAGTTAGGGTTTTTGGTGAAGTTGACCCAATATTATGGTTAAGTGTGCAAATGGGTCGGAATTGCACCATGGGTCAAAATGACTCTAGGATGTTGAGTGAGTTGGTTGACCAACTTGATTGTGTGATTAATTAATTGTATACATAATGTAATAGGTGCGTTACGTTGAAGGTTGCGAGCTTGGTTTAACATTCACCGACGGCGTTAAGGTGAGTGGTGTAATTATGCATGTATGTATATAGTGTATTTATTTGTATGCTATGGTATGAACCACCGAGCCGGTAGTACCATAGTATGTGTGATTGTATTATGATGTGAACCACGGAGCTGGTAGCATCATGGTACGTGTGTTGTTGTGTAAACCACGGAGCCGGTAGCACTATAGCACGAGTCGTAAAGTGTGAACCACTGAGCCGGTAGCACTATAAAATGACATGTGAACCACGGAGCCGGTAGCATCGAAGTGTGAACCACGGAGCTGGTAGCACTATAAAATTATGTGTGAACCACGGAGCCGGTAGCACCGAAGTGTGAACCACGGAGCCGGTAGCACTATAAAAGAGTATGACTCAAATGCGTAGTGACATGAACCACGGAGCCGGTAGTGTCATAGCATTGCGTATGGTGTGAACCACGGAGCTGGTAGCACCATGACGCGAAAATGGTTAACCTTATAGTTGTTTATGTTTATGTTGACGTTGTAAAGTAGCATATTATATTTCCATGGAGTATATGATGTTGATTCATGCTAGTCGTGGTAATTGGAGGTGATTAGCTTATACTTGGAGTTTGTATGCTAATTGTTAATACTAGCGAATATGCGGTGTGTGTGTGTGTGTGTGAGTAAGTGTATGCAAGTAGGTATATTATATATGTATATGTATAACTATTGCACTCACTAAGCTTTAGCTTACCCTCTCGTTGTTTACCTTTTTAAAGTCCGGCGCGGACAAAGGCAAAGGTATTCGGTTGAATTAGTGGTCTCCCGCTTATTTTGATAAGGGATGCTTTTGGGTTAGCTTTTGGAAGTTCGACCAAGATTTGGGTAGTTTAACCCCAAACACCATGCTCTAGGTGTCGTTTGGAAATTAAACTCTTATGGCCGAAACTTGTATTTTGAATGAAGTTCGTAAAACGGGACAATGTGGGCCCGGTGTTGTAAAACTTGTTTTGATGATGGAAATCCTTTAGTTTTACTTATTATAATATGTTGTGAAAAGGTTTTCGTTTAAAAGTATCGGGAAGCGGGATTTTCGCTCGTGTAATTTGGAACCCGAGATCAGAAACTGGTAGTTCATTGGGACGCCGTCCTAAAAGGTTGGATGCCGTCCAAGCCTTTGTTACTGGACGCCGTTCAGAATCTTGGACGCCGTCCAAATGTACTGTCCCAGATTTTTTTTTTTTAGGGTGTTTTTGGATAAATGAAGTCGGGTTGTTACAAGTTGTATCAGAGCATGGTCTAAGGGATTTAGGTGACTTGAGATAGGTACCTTGACTTAGACTTGTATTGTGTATGCGCTTTATGCGGGACTTGTAGGAGATGGGTCGGACCGGGAATTGGTTAGTGCCTAGGTTTAGGTGAACTAACTATGCGCTAATTGTTTTGTGTTGTGTTTTGCGATCATCAAGCGAGATAGACGTTGTACTAGCAAGTTAATGCGACGTGCTCGCGTAACAATGATTAGCTACCATTGTTACGGGCTCAAATCGTGTTAAACGAGCGATGTACGACGATTGTTGAGCAAGATGGGGTGGTGAGGTGTGTACGTATATAATTGTGTCTTGTCCTCTCGTTTCATTGTTTAATCTATTTCCGTTTTATAGTATGAAGACGAGAAATGGACCCGAGAACAATGACAGAAGTACGAGTGAGGACGTTGAGTTCACGGCCAAAGTTGAGGCCATCTTTAAACGTCAAAAAGCGGAGTTTCTCGAAGATGTTAAGAAGATGTTTCTAGATACGATCGACGAGCAACTAGTTAATGTGGTTAGGGAACAAGTTAAGCTTGTTCTACACGAAGATAATGTGGGAAGACGGGACTTTTTCTATAAGAATTTCAAGGATTCTCAACCTCCCACCTTTGAAGGTGAAAGAAACCCTCTTAAGAGTGCCCGATGGATCTCCGATATGGAAGGGGCTTTCCGTACTTGTGAATGTCCTCTCGATAAGAAGACAAGGTACGGGTGTAGTATGTTGAGGGGCGATGCTAAATTGTGGTGGGACGTGAAGATCCAACTTTATGGCGAAGAACAATGCATGGAATTCACTTGGGATGAATTCAAGAAGGAGTTTTTCGACGAATACCGAACTTCGGCCGATCTTACTAGGCTTAAGGACGAGTTATGTTCCTTGAGGCAAGGGTCGATGCATTTGAACACTCTCAAATCCGTGTTTTTGTCCAAGACCTAATTTTGCCCGGAGTATGTCGAGAATGATAAAATGTTGAAAGAAGATTTCTATCGGATCTTGAATGATAGTTATCAAGAGAAGATTAGTGTGAACGTGGTGAAAAGCTTCGATGAGTTGTTTAATATGGCCAAAGGTTTTGAGGCGCTAGTGTTGAGAAAGAGTGGCTTCACTTTCGGCAAAAGGAAGTTTGAAGCTACTAGTCAATCTAACAAAAAGAGTAAGGGTGCTAGTGAGAGTGTTGGTAGTGTGAAGAAGGGTACGTCCGGGGGCTTTGGACCCAAATGTTATAATTGTGGACGACAAGGATACATGGCTGGTGATTGTACAAATGCATCATCAACACAAAAGCTCACTTGTTACAATTGTGGTAAAGAAGGGCACCGAAGGCCGGAATGCCCCGATTTGTGGGGTGAACATGTTAAGAAGTTGGAAAAGGAGGCGGGTACGGCTAGGGGTCACAATTATTTGATGACTAATGACGAAGCCAAACAATCTAACGAAGTTGTCTCAGGTACTTTTATGGTTAACTCTAATCCGGCAAGGATACTTTTTGATAGTGGTGCTAACTTGTCGTTTGTGTTACCAAAGTTTGTGCCTAAAATTAATAAACCGTTAGCTAAGTTAAGTCGTCCGGTAGAAGTTGAAATAGCGGATGGCAAGACGGTGCTAGTGGTTGATGTGTGTAAAAATTGTGATGTTGTGTTTGGTGCCGAAAACTTTAAAATTGATCTCATCCCGATGACTTTGGGTGATTTTGATATTTTCATTGGTATGGATTGGCTCGATCGTTATAGAGCCGATATTACATGCCATGAAAAATCTATTTGTGTGAAGACCCCAAGTGGGGGAGAGTTAATTATTCATGGCGATAAGCGAAGAAGACTTGTGGCGATATGCACTTTTACACGGGCACGTCGTTTCCTTGTTAGTGGTGGCATGGCTTTTCTTGCCCATGTTGTTGATACTCGTGATGAGCCACCACCCATTCGTGAAATTCCGGTGGTTAGTGAATTCGAAGACGTTTTTCCGGACGAGTTACCGGGTGTTCCGACGGAAAGACAAATTGAATTTCGCATTGAGTTGGTTCCGGGAGCTACTCCCATTGCTAAAACTCCTTATCGTTTAGCGCCGACAGAAATGCAAGAGTTGTTAAATCAAACCCAAGAGTTGCTTGAGAAGGGTTTCATTCGACCGAGTGCTTCGCCATGGGGCGCTCCGGTTTTATTCGTAGAGAAGAAGGATGGTAGTATGCGGATGTGCATCGATTATCGGGAGTTGAACAAAGTGACTATAAAGAATCGTTATCCATTACCTCGGATTGACGATTTGTTTGACCAACTCCAAGGTGCAACGTATTTCTCTAAAATCGACCTACGGTCCGGCTATCACCAAATGCGGGTCCGTAAGGAAGATATTGAGAAAACGGCTTTTCGAACTCGTTACGGGCATTTTGAATTCGTAGTAATGCCTTTTGGTCTTACGAATGCACCGGCAGCATTCATGGATCTTATGAACCGAGTGTGCCAACCTATGTTGAACAAGTCGGTAATTGTGTTCATCGATGACATACTTGTCTATTCGAAGAGTATGAAGGAACATGAACATCATTTCGGGGTGTGTTGAAGACGTTGCAGAAGGAGAAGTTGTACGCTAAATTCTCCAAATGTGAATTTTGGCTAAGGGAAGTTCAATTCATTGGTCATATTGTGAACAAAGACGGTATTCAAGTAGATCCGGGGAAGATAGAAACGGTGAAGAGTTGGGGACGACCGACTACGCCCACGGAAATCCGAAGTTTTCTCGGATTGGCCGGTTATTTTCGTCGGTTTATCTAAGACTTTTCCAAGATTGCTTCTCCATTGACGAAGTTGACGAGAATGAACGCGAGATTTAATTGGAAGAACGAGCAAGAAATTACTTTTCAATTGTTAAAAGAGAAGTTGTGTCAAGCTCCGGTGCTAGTTTTGCCGGAAGGGGTGGAAGACATGACGGTCTATTGTGATGCTTCTCTAAACGGACTCTGATGTGTTCTAATGCAAAGAGGTAAAGTCATCGCTTATGCCTCTCGACAATTAAAGGAACACGAAACGAGATATCCGACTCATGATCTTGAGTTGGTGACGGTTGTTCATGTATTGAAAATTTGGCGCCATTACTTATATGGTGTCAAGTGTACGATTTATTCGGATCACAAGAGCTTAAAACACCTTTTTGATCAAAGAGATTTGAACTATCGTCAACGTAGATGGATGGATGTGGTGAAAGACTATGATTGTGAAATACTTTATCATCCGGGTAAGGCGAATGTGGTGGCGGACGCGTTAAGTCAGAAGAGTCAACATCCAGCGATACGAGTAGGATCGTTATGCACGATTATTACTAACGATTTTCTTGTAAAGCTTGGCGAGACTCAAATTGAAGCTTTTGTTAACAATAAGCATGAGGAACGAATCATGGAACAAACGGAGTCTATTACCTTAGGTCCGCATGGTTTGTTATCCTTTCAAGGAAGAGTGTGGGTGCCTAAGATGGGGGATTATCGACGAGTGCTACTTGATGAAGCACATAAGTCAAGGTATTACATTCATCCGGGCGCGACGAAAATGTATCTTGATTTAAGGAAGGAGTATTGGTGGTCGGGCATGAAACGTGATGTTGTTAAATATGTTGAACAATGCGTCACGTGTTTGCAAGTTAAAGCCGAACACCAAAAGCCGTATGGTACGTTACAACCTTTAGAAATCCTTAAATGGAAATGGGAACACATTACCATGGATTTCATCACAAAGTTACCGAAGACGGCGAGAACCCAATTTGACTCAATTTGGGTAATAGTTGATCGATTAACGAAAAGTGCCTTGTTTCTTCCCATTCGGGAAGTGATATCATCGGAGGCTTTGTCTAAGTTATTTATCAAGGAGGTGATATCGAGACACGGGGTTCCTATATCTATTATTTTGGATCGAGATACCCGTTTTACATCTCGATTTTGGGAAAAGTTTCATGAAGATATGGGTGCACAATTGAAATTGAGCACGACGTATCATCCTCAAACGGACGGGCAAACCGAACGTACGAATCAAACTTTGAAGGATATCTTACGGGCGTGTATTATAGATTTCGGTGGTAGTTGGGATGAGCACTTACCTTTGGTGGAATTCTCGTACAATAATAGTTATCATACTTGTAACATCCCAATTAATTAAGGTATTATTTTATGTAATTTTATTATTATATTTATAGATGGTATGATTTAGTAAAATAAATGGACAAGAGTTAATGTTTGTAGTTAAGTTGGAAGGGACTAAAGATGAAAAGTTAGAATTAAAGACCTCCCATTATAGAGTTTTGGTGGGGAGGGTAGAAAGTGCAAATATGACAAAGTTATTTTAATAAAAGAAGTAAAAATGCAGAATTTTTATTTAGTTGCAAAAAAATTACAGAAAGTGTTTGTGTGTGTGCTGTGTGTCGACACAACAAGGAGGAGGAAGAGGAGAACCTCAATTGATGAAATTGTGCCCATGCAATTATAAATTAGTGAAATCTAAGGCACTCTAATCACCCTAGCAAGTCTTAATTCTTCAAATTTCTCTTCTTTGTGCACAATTAGGGTTCTTGAACTCTTAAAGATAAGGTATGAATTTCTATGTCTATGTATTACTAATATTGGGTGTTTGTGATGAATCTTAAGCTTAAAAGTTGTCGTATGTTGAAAATGTGCACACTTGAATGATTTAAAACGAAATTGTTAGTAATTGTGGAAGTAAGTTCATGAATGAACTTGCATTTTGAGTGTATGAGATGAATGTGGTGAATTTGATGATGTTCAAGCTTAGAATCAAGTCATGCACACTAGGTGTTTGATGAAATTCCTCAATGAAATGTTTATGTGATTTAGTTACAAATTGTGAAGGAGAAAGTTTGTACATGAATTGTTGTTATTGTTGTAAGTAATGAAATTTGGATAATTGATGATTTAGAGTTGCTAGTAATAAAAATGGATTTATGCACTTTTAATGTTTATTGAGATACTTGAAAGAATTGCAAGTTTGATTATAAGAGATGAACTAGAGATTTGTATGTTTAAGGAAATGATGTTGGCTTGATAATGTTGTTATATTAGAAAAGGTAAGTTAAAATGCTATGTATGTAAGTGTTTATGTGTGTATGGTAGTATGTAGGGGGTTAAGGCAATGTATAAGTGTATGAAGGTGTGAAAGTTTATGAATGTTGTAATTTTGATTGAGTTATGTTATTGATGAGATTAGCTCATGTATAGGTGCTAATCAAGGTAAAGGAGCCTCAAGTGATCAAGGAAATCCGTTTAATCAAGGTGAGTTTATAGGGGGTAAAATGGGCGGGTCAAGGGTGGCTTAGTGTTCTCGGATTGCATCCGTGCAAGAGAGTAACGACTAAGTGCACTAGATGAGTAGCTTAGATTGAATTATTAGGTTCACCTAATAATTGCATCTAGGGTTGATGTGTAGCTTAGGCAATATTATTACTTTGCTAGTAATCTTGCCTATGGTATGATTTAGCTTAGACACTTTAAGTGTCTATGTATGTTTATGAGAATGAGATGAGACTATGGTAGCTTAGGCATAAGAGTATGCCTATGGTTAGCTTAGACATGATTACTAGGGTTGGCCTAGTAAGTTATGTCTATGGTAAGTAAGAGTCGGATCCGAAAGTAAGTAAGCAACCGTTAGGTTGAAAGACGAGTAATGTGATTTTTATGCCCAATGTTTTATGCTTTATTATTCGCCTATAACTCACTAAGTGTAAAAGCTTACCCCCGTGTTGTTTTATGTTTTAGGAACTAAAAGCCATCGTAAAGGTAAGGAACCCGTTTGAAGGTAGCGGAGCATTGGCTTTAAAGTAAGTGGTAATGCAAGTCTCTTTTAGAATCAAGCTCTACTGGTACCGCTTACCAACGCCGAGTCCTTTGTAATTGTCAATTATGTTGTCGTTAAGCTTTTGGGGACCAAATTATGACTTTGAAATGTGTTAACACATTTTCGTGGTTTAAAAGATCCTCGTGACGTTTGACGGTGTAAGAAACTGATTTAACTAAGTTTGGTTATGTATTATGTTGTTATAATGGGTTTTGGATTGATGAATTGTTAAAAATATGGTTTTGTTATTAAGTTGCAGGAATGTCCCAGCTCACATGTAATGTCGAGCCGCGACAAATGGTGCCGCGCCGCGGCATTGGTCATGTTTTGGTAACAGAACGGCTGTTAAAAAGTGTCATAAATTCCTTTATATGTTGCGCTGCGACGAAGGGAGCCGCGCCGCGGTAATTACCTTGACCTGGGCAGGCACCCCTTTTAAAAAAAAATTCTATCGTTTTAAAGGCGTTAAAAGTTGGTATCAGAGCTATGGTTTAAGGGACTTGGATAACCCACGATAGGGATTATCTAGGCTTAAACCATTGTTGTTAAAGGATAAGCGGTTTAGGACTTGCATGAATGTTAAGGTCGAATGATTGTGCCATGCTCCATAGGATAGAGTCGTTGACTAGACTTGTAGTGTAATGCTAAGATCATAGTTGACTTAAGTAAGGAGTTTAATACTCATTAACCATGGGTCATAATGGATTAAATGCGTAATAAGATGGTGTAATGACAACAGGCCATTGTCATTACTTCATTATAGTACGCATGAACGTCTACTATGGTCATGGTGAATTGAGTTAGGAATTCTTTCGGTTTGCTTGGTTATGATAAATAATGATGCAGGTATTTGAACTAATGAGTTGAGTGTTTTGTTTCAGAATGGCTATCGTATCCCCAAACAGAGGTAATGATGAGGATGATGAGTACGTCCATACCCCGTCAATGGAGTCTATTGAAGGCTCACAAAATGAATCCGATGAGGTTACTTTGCCAAACGATATATCAGGACAAATAGGACAAGCTTTGATACGATACACCCCAACCCTCTTAGAGAAGATTAAGACGTTGATTAACGATCAATTGGATGAAAAGTTAAAGAATCTTATTACCAATAACCCTACCTTAAGAGGAGAAGGGGGAAGTGGGGTAAGACAGGAAGAAGTAGAAGCCTCGAGAAGAAAAGATGATCGTTTTGAGTATAAGAATTTTGCTAATTGTCATCCACCGGAGTTTCATGGTAAGGTTGACCCAATTGTTAGTCAACGGTGGATTGATGAGATTGAGGAAACTTTTATGTTGTGTGAATGCCCCGAGCATTTAAAAGTAATTTATGCGGCTCACCAAATGAAGGGAAGTGGTTATGAATGGTGGAATTTCATAGTTATGTCACATGGGCGAGATGTGGTAACAAGTTTTTCGTGGGATAAATTTCGTGAAATGTTTATGACTCAATTTGCTCCACCCGCCGAAGTTAGTAGGTTGAAATCCAAATTTATGAATATCAAACATGGAAGTAAATCAGTGACCGAGTTTAATGCCGAGTTTAATGATAAGTCCCGGTTTTGCCCGGACTTTGTTTCAAGTCCCAAGTTGATGATGGATCACTATCATGAGAAGTTAAACCCCGAAATAAGTGAGTTTATTGATAAGAGCACTTATAAGACTTTAGCCGAAATGATGAATAGGGCTCTTGTGAGGGAACATGAACTTAGGAAGAAAGCGGTGTTTAAGCGAGAGTTAGATCAAGATTCAAAGTCAACGCAAAGTATGAGCCCGAAGAAGGGCAAGTTTAATTCCGAATCTCCTCACAAGTCAAAAGGGGGTTTCATGTTGGGAAAGAGTGGTGGTAAAGAAGTGAAGTTATGTAATAGATGTGGTAAGAATCATGCGGGTGAGTGTAAAGCGGGTACTACCGATTGTTATTCATGTGGGAAGCCGGGTCATAGAGCCGCCGAGTGTCCTAAGAAGGGAAAACAATGTTACTATTGTTTTGAAAAAGGTCATTTTCAAGCCGAGTGTCCGGAGTATAAGAAAGACTTGGCAAGTGGTAGTGTTAAGAAAGAGGTTAAAACAGAACTAAAGACTAGTGAAAGCCGACCAAGAGCCCGAGCTCATCAGATTACCGCACTTGAAGCGAAGTAGTCCCAAAATGTGGTGTCAGGTACCTTTATTGTAAACTCTTTACCTGCGCATGTTTTGTTTGATTCCTGTGCTACGCGGTCGTTTGTTTCTTATTCTTTTTGTAAACATTTTGACATGACCTCAAGTATGTTAGAGAATCCTTTAGAGGTTGAGATAGCAGATAATAAAACCATTATGGTGTATAGTATCATTAAGGGATGTGAAATTATTTTGGATGATGAAAAGTTTGTCATAGATTTGATACCCATGCATATGGGAGAATTTCAAGTAATTGTGGGAATGGATTGGTTAGATGACAATGAAGGGATAATTTTGTGTCGTAAGAAAATTGTGTTAGTTCAATCACCAAGTGGGAAAGTTATATGGATTTACGGGGAACGGGCTAGGCGTGCTATTCCTATATGCACGTATGCTAGGGCTAAAAGATTTTTGTCTCATGGGTGTTGTGCGTTCTTGGCACATGTGGTTGATAATTCGAAGAAGGTTGTCGAAATAAGTGATGTACCGATAGTTAATGAGTTTCCGAATGTATTTTCGAATGAGTTACCCGGTGTACCTCCCGAATGAGAGGTAGAGTTTAGAATAGATTTGATTCCTGGAGCCACGCCAATTGCCAAAGCTCCTTATCGATTAGCCCCGTCGGAAATAAGTGAAATGATGACTCAACTACAAGATTTAGTAGATAAGGGTTTTATACGTCCTAGTATCTCACCTTGGGGAGCTCCGGTTTTGTTTGTGAAAAAGAAGGATGGGACAATGAGAATGTGTATAGATTATCGTGAATTGAATAAGGTCACTATTAAGAATAAATATCCATTGCTGAGGATAGATGATTTGTTTGATCAATTACAAGGTACATGTTTCTTTTCAAAGATAGATCTAAGGTCGGGTTATCATCAATTAAAGGTGAGGGAAGAAGATATCTCTAAAATGGCTTTTCGTACGAGGTATGGTCATTATGAATTCGTGGTTATGCCTTTTGGGTTAACTAATACACCGACCGCGTTTATGGATTTGATGAATAGGGTTTGTCGACCGATGATCGATAGGTTTGTGATTGTATTTATTGATGATATTTTGGTGTATTCTAGAGGGGAAGAGGAACATACGGTGCATTTACGACAAGTATTAGAGACATTAAGGAGAGAAAAGTTGTTCAGTAAGTTCTCTAAATGCGAGTTTTGGCTTCGTGAAGTCCAATTTTTGGGACATGTCATTAATAAGAAGGGTATTTGTGTTGATCCGGTAAATATTGAGGCGATAATGAGATGGGAACCACCTACGAACCCCACCGAAGTTAGGAGTTTTCTAGGCTTAGCGGGGTATTATCGACGGTTTATACAAGATTTTTCTAGAATAGCCACCCCACTCACAAAGTTGACTCGTAAAAGTGTGCCATGGATATGGGAAGAAAAACAAGAACAAGCGTTTCAACTCCTTAAGGAGAAACTTGTTCAAGCTCCTATACTAGTTTTACGGGAAGGGAATGAGAATATGACGGTTTATTGCGATGCTTCTAAGAAAGGTTTAGGGTGTGTGTTAATGCAAAATGGAAAAGTCATAGCTTATGCTTCTCGACAATTGAAGGAACATGAAAAGCGTTATCCCACCCATGATTTAGAATTAACGGCCGTGGTTTTTGCTTTGAAAATTTGGCGTCATTATCTTTATGGTGTTAAGTTCTCTATTTATACCGATCATAAGAACTTGAAGTATTTATTCGATCAAAGAGATTTAAATGATAGATAAAGGAGAGGGCTCGACTTGGTGAAAGATTATGATTGTGAAATTTTGTATCACCCCGGGAAGGCTCATGTGGTGGCGGATGCTCTTAGTAGGAATTCGAGTCACCAACCGATTAAGATAACAATTTTGGCTATGGTAATATCACCTCAAATATTTGATAGTATCTGAGTAGCACAAGGTGAAGCTTTATTCCCCGAAAACGTGAGAAAAGAAAGGATCAAGGGGCAAGTTGATGATTTTGTGGTAGATTCTCGTGGTTTAAGGCTTAGATATGGAAGAATTTTGGTACCTTTACAAAGTGATGTTAGGAGTGAGCTCCTTGACTTAGCTCACAAATCTAAGTATTCGATTCACCCCGGTGCTACGAAAATGTATAGAGATCTAAGTAAAGACTATTGGTGGTCGGGAATGAAGAGGGATATAGTTAAGTATGTGCATAAATGTCTTACTTGTCTTCAAGTGAAGGCCGATCATCAAATGCCTTACGGTAAATTGCAACCATTAGAAATACCGGTTTGGAAATGGGAACACATTACAATGGATTTAGTGACTAAGTTGCCTAAGACTCCTCGACAACACGACGCCATTTGGGTTATTGTTGATAGACTGACTAAGAGCGCGTTATTTTTGGCAATAAGAGAAGCTTCATCGTCGGAAGCAATGTCTAAATTGTATATGAAAGAGGTTGTTGCAAGACATGGAGTACCGGTCTCCATTGTTTCGGACCGTGACACTCGATTTACCTCACGTTATTGGAGAAAGTTTCAAGAAGAGATGGGCACTAAGTTTCATGTGAGTACCGCGTTTCACCCACAGACGGATGGTCAAAGTGAGCGAACTATACAAACTCTTGAGGATATGTTAAGGGCGTGCGTCATTGATTTTGGTGGTAGTTGGGATACTCACTTACCTTTAGTTGAATTTTCGTATAATAATAGTTATCATTATACCATCGGAATGGCGCCTTATGAGATGTTGTATGGAAGGAGGTGTAGAACTCCAATATGTTGGGGTGAAGTGGGTCAAAGGGAATTAGGAAGCACGGAAGTTGTACAACAAACCACCGAAATGATAGATCAAATTCGTGAAAAAATGAAGGCGGCACAAGATCGACAAAAGTCTTATGTGGATAAAAGAAGGAAACCGATAGAATTTCAAGTGGGCGATAAAGTAATGCTTAAAGTTTCCCCGTGGAAGGGTATCATTCGTTTTAGAAAAAGGGGAAAATTAGGTCCAAGATTTGTGGGACCATTTGAGATAGTTGCAAAAGTCGGGAAGGTAGCCTATCGTTTGGCCTTGCCCGATGAATTGAGTAATATTCACGACACGTTTCATGTGTCACAATTAAGAAAGTGTTTGGCGGATGAATCAACTTATGTTCCATTGGATGAGATTGAGGTTGATGATAAGTTAAGATATGCGGAAAAGCCAATAAAGATTTTGGATCAAAAGGTTAAGCAATTGAGGAATAAGTCGATTTTATTATTGAAAGTGTTATGGCAATTTAGAAAGGGTTCCGAATGTACATGGGAACCCGAAGAATGGCTTATGAAGTATTATCCATCGTTGCATCAAGAATGGTTCGCGAGGACGCGAACAATCTAAGAGGGGGAGAGCTGTAACATTCCAATTAATTAAGGTATTATTTTATGTAATTTTATTATTATATTTATAGATGGTATGATTTAGTAAAATAAATGGACAAGAGTTAATGTTTGTTAGTTAAGTTGGAAGGGACTAGAGATGAAAAGTTAGAATTAAAGACCTCCCATTATAGAGTTTTGGTGGGGAGGGTAGAAAGTGCAAATATGACAAAGTTATTTTAATAAAAGAAGTAAAAATGCAGAATTTTTATTTAGTTGCAAAAAAATTACAGAAAGTGTTTGTGTGTGTGCTGTGTGTCGACACAACAAGGAGGAGGAAGAGGAGAACCTCAATTGATGAAATTGTGCACATGCAATTATAAATTAGTGAAATCTAAGGCACTCTAATCACCCTAGCAAGTCTTAATTCTTCAAATTTCTCTTCTTTGTGCACAATTAGGGTTCTTGAACTCTTAAAGACAAGGTATGAATTTCTATGTCTATGTATTACTAATATTGGGTGTTTATGATGAATCTTAAGCTTAAAAGTTGTCGTATGTTGAAAATGTACACACTTGAATGATTTAAAATGAAATTGTTAGTAATTGTGGAAGTAAGTTCATGAATGAACTTGCATTTTGAGTGTATGAGATGAATGTGGTGAATTTGGTGATGTTCAAGCTTAGAATCAAGTCATGCACACTAGGTGTTTGATGAAATGCCTCAATGAAATGTGTATGTGATTTAGTTACAAATTGTGAAGGAGAAAGTTTGTACATGAATTGTTGTTATTGTTGTAAGTAATGAAATTTGGATAATTGATGATTTAGAGTTGCTAGTAATAAAAATGGATTTATGCACTTTTAATGTTTATTGAGATACTTGAAAGAATTGCAAGTTTGATTATAAGAGATGAACTACAGATTTGTATGTTTAAGGAAATGATGTTGGCTTGATAATGTTGTTATATTGGAAAAGGTAAGTTAAAATGCTATGTATGTAAGTGTTTATGTGTGTATGGCAGTATGTAGGGGGTTAAGGCAATGTATAAGTGTATGAAGGTGTGAAAGTTTATGAATGTTGTAATTTTGATTGAGTTATGTTATTGATGAGATTAGCTCATATATAGGTGCTAATCAAGGTAAAGGAGCCTCAAGTGATCAAGGAAATCCGTTTAATCAAGGTGAGTTTATAGGGGTAAAATGGGCGGGTCAAGGGTGGCTTAGTGTTCTCGGATTGCATCCGTGCAAGAGAGTAACGACTAAGTGCACTAGATGAGTAGCTTAGATAGAATTATTAGGTTCACCTAATAATTGTATCTAGGGTTGATGTGTAGCTTAGGCAAGATTATTACTTTGCTAGTAATCTTGCCTATGGTATGATTTAGCTTAGACACTTTAAGTGTCTATGTATGTTTATGAGAATGAGATGAGACTATGGTAGCTTAGGCATAATAGTATGCCTATGGTTAGCTTAGACATGATTACTAGGGTTGGCCTAGTAAGTTATGTCTATCGTAAGTAAGAGTCGGATCCGAAAGTAAGTAAGCAACCGTTAGGTTGAAAGACGAGTAATGTGATTTTTATGCCCAATGTTTTATGCTTTATTATTCGCCTATAACTCACTAAGTGTAAAAGCTTACCCCCGTGTTGTTTTATGTTTTAGGAACTAAAAGCCATCGTGAAGGTAAGGAACCCGTTTGAAGGTAGCGGAGCATTGGCTTTAGAGTAAGTGGTAATGCAAGTCTCTTTTAGAATCAAGCTCTATTGGTACCGCTTACCAACGCCGAGTCCTTTGTAATTGTCAATTATGTTGTCGTTAAGCTTTCGGGACCAAATTATGACTTTGAAATGTGTTAACACATTTTTGAGGTATAAAAGATCCTCGTGACGTTTGACGGTGTAAGAAAATGATTTAACTAAGTTTGGTTATGTATTATGTTGTTATAATGGGTTTTGGATTGATGAATTGTTAAAAATATGGTTTTGTTATTAAGTTGCAGGAATGTCCCAGCTCACGTGTAATGTCGCGCCGCGACAAATGGTGCCGCGTCGCGGCATTGGTCATGTTATGGTAACAGAACGGCTGTTAAAAAGTGTCATAAAATCCTTTATATGTCGCTCCGCGACGAAGGGATCCGCGCCGCGGCAATTGCCTTGACCTGGGCGGGCACCCCTTTTAAAAAAAAAAAAATTTCTATCGTTTTAAAGGCGTTAAAATACTAGTTTTGGGATGCCACCTTACGAGATGCTTTACGGGCGTAGGTGTCGTACCCCGATTTGTTGGGGTGAAGTGGGTCAAAGAGAAATCGGGAGTACCGATTTGGTTTTAGAGACGAATAGCAAGATTGATATGATTAGGGCTCATTTGAAAAAGGCTCAAGATCGACAAAAAGCGTATGCTGACAAACGAAGGCGACCGATTGAGTTTCAAGAAGGTGACATGGTGATGCTTAAAGTTTCGCCATGGAAAGGTGTCATTCGATTTCGAAAACGGGGAAAGTTAGCTCCTCAATTTATTGGCCCTTTTAAGATCTTGGATCGTGTTGGTGAGGTCGCGTATAGACTTGAATTACCCGAAGAGCTTGCAGGGATTCATAACACATTCCATGTTTCCCATCTCCGTAAGTGTCTTGCGGATCACACGGCGTGGGTACCGTTGGACGAGATTTCCTTGAACAACAAGTTAGAATATGTCGAGGAACCAATGGCAATTCTTGATGAAAAAGTGAAGATGTTGAGAAATAAAGTGGTGAGGACTTTTAAAGTCCAATGGCGTCGTAGTAAGGGTTCCGAGTTCACGTGGGAATCCGAAGAGTTTGTTTTAGTGTATATTCCTTCTTGTCATGCGGCTTGGATCGCGAGGTCGCAATCCAGTTCAAGTGGGGGTGAGTTGTATGATCCTGTTTGCTCAGGTGGTTGGGACGCCGTCCAGAAGGATGGGACGCCATCCCAGTGTGAAGGACTGGACGCCGTCCAGACAGTTTGGACGCTGTCCAAATGTTCTGGCGGGCCAGCTGTCTATTTTAGATATTTAAAGGGGGCAAAGTGGTAATTTCACATGGGGGCCGAATTTAAAGCCCTAGATCAGTTTTTGGAGCATCATTTACTCCATCTACAACCACCACACCCCTTCCACTTAAATTCTAGAGAGAGAGTGTGATTCTTGTGTGAGAAAGCTCAAATCGAAGAGGAAGAAGCTTGTTTCGGGTTAGAGCTCGAGCATTTAAGTTGTTCATCTCCTCACTAGCTATGTTTTGATTGTGGTGGTAAGTCCTAATCTTGATTTCCTTAGTTTAAATTGTTTAAGGGTTAGGGTTTGGGGCTAGTGATGAAAACAAAACCATTTGTTAGTGATTTGGGGGGTTTTGGGTAAGTTTGGGTCATGAGGACTCAAAGATGACTAACCTAGGGTTTTGAAATGCTAAATGTGTTTATGAGTCTTAAATTGGTTAGTTAACTACTAGCACACCTAAATGTTATGTAAGTGGGTGTTATTTGGGTATGTGGTGACCCGAATGGGTGTGGAAACCTCGAATGGGTAAAACGGGTCTTTGATGACCTAAGTTGTCTTGTTAGGGTGAAAATGCGATAACATTGTGATTATATGTGTATTAAGACCATAAATGGCTAGAGTTAGGGTTTTTGGCGAAGTTGACCCAATATTAGGGTTAAGTGTGCAAATGGGTCGGAATTGCACCATGGGTCAAAATGACTCTAGGATGTTGAGTGAGTTGGTTGACCAACTTGATTGTGTGATTAATTAATTGTATACATAATGTAATAGGTGCGTTACGTTGAAGGTTGCGAGCTTGGTTTAACATTCACCGACGGCGTTAAGGTGAGTGGAGTAATTATGCATGTATGTATATAGTGTATTTATTTGTATGCTATGGTATGAACCACGGAGCCGGTAGTACCATAGTATGTGTGAGTGTATTATGATGTGAACCACGGAGCCAGTAGCATCATGGTACGTGTGTTGTAGTGTGAATCACGGAGCCGGTAGCACTATAGCACGAGTCATAAAGTGTGAACCACGGAGCCGGTAGCACTATAAATGAGATGTGAACCACGAAGCCGGTAGCATCGAAGTGTGAACCACGGAGCCGGTAGCACCGAAGTGTGAACCACAGAGCCGGTAGCACTTAAAAGAGTATGACTCAAATGCGTAGTGACATGAACCACGGAGCCGGTAGCACTATAAAAGAGTATGACTGAAATGCGTAGTGACATGAACCACGGAGCCGGTAGCATCATAGCATTGCGTATGGTGTGAACCACGGAGCTGGTAGCACCATGACGCGAAAACGGTTAACCTTATAGTTGTTTATGTTTATGTTGATGTTGTAAAGTAGCATATTATATTGCCATGGAGTATATGATGTTGATTCATGCTAGTCGTGGTAATTGGAGGTGATTAGCTTATACTTGGAGTTTGTATGCTAATTGTTAATACTAGCGAATATGCGGTGTGTGTGTGTGTGTAAGTGTATGTAGGTAGGTATATTATATATGTATATGTATAACTATTGCACTCACTAAGCTTAACTTACCCTCTCGTTGTTTACCTTTTTAGGCTCCGGCGCGGACAAAGGCAAAGGTATTCGGTTGGATTAGTGGTCTCCCATTTATTTTGATAAGGGATGCTTTTGGGTTAGCTTTTGGAAGTTCGGCCAAGATTTGGGTAGTTTAACCCCAAACACCATGCTCTAGGTGTCGTTTGGAAATTAAACTCTTATGGCCGAAACTTGTATTTTGAACGAAGTACGTAAAACGGGACAATGTGGGCCCGGTGTTGTAAAACTTGTTTTGATGATGGAAATCCTTTAGTTTTACTTATTATAATATGTTGTGAAAAGGTTTTCGTTTAAAAGTATCGAGAAGCGGGATTTTCGCTCGTGTAAATTGGAACCCGAGATCAGAAACTGGTAGTTCATTGGGATTTCGTCCCAAAAGGTTGGACGCGGTCCAAGCCTTTGTTACTGGACGCCGTCCAGAATCTTAGACGCCGTCCAGATGTACTGTCCCAGAATTATTATTTTTTAGGGTGTTTTTGGATTAATGAAGTCGGGTTGTTACAGTAACCTCATAACCACTATTGATATTTTATATAAAAAAATTTGGTTTATGGCGAACGTATTGGAGCAACATAGGTTTAATGGGCTGAATGATTTATCAGATTAAAGCGGGTACCGAGTGGGTTATGAGGTTCGTTACCTTTATTATTGTAACCAATAACTAAATAACTAAAGTAGGTTAATTATCTTTATTACCGAGTGGATATATATATATATATATATATATATATATATATATATATATATATATATATATATATATATATATATATATATATATATATATATATATATATATATATATATATATATATATATATTAAAAAGCAAAGTAATAATAACCAATATATTAAAAATAGGATATCAAGTCACTAAATATGTTAAATTTCATTTATAATTCTTAAGTGATCTAAAAATAATAATTAATATAATGTTTTCTAGATGGTCAATTAAAATTAGTAAATACGGAGTCAATAGAATAAAGCAAATGGAATGGGGTCATGCTAGGTGAAATCACTTTGTACAATAATAAAGCAATTGAAATCATGTTTGGTGATAATAAAGCACATATGATAATCATAAGTCCATAACCATGTGCTTTGTACAATAATAAAGCACATATATGATATTATAATTGAAATCATGGGATGATAATTTATTTTATTAGGTGTATTAGATAAACGAAACTATTAATCATATCATGCCAATTTATGATCACATGCAATCGGTTTGTATACCGGAAATCGAAACCATAACTTACAGTGAATATAGATAACATGTGTACTAAAGATAGCATGTGTATTACAGATCAATGTATATAGTATCAAACATTTAACGTAATACGGTTTTATTAATCCGAGACCGTAATGGCCTGCAGCCGGAGCTCTGTCCAAACAAAGTCAACTTTTTAATTATCAAGCCCATTTAGTTCATAGTTTTTTTTTTTATCAACCAGTAAAACTATTTTCCAAATTGTGATCACTTAACTATTACTCTGTAATAGTATCCTATTAAAAAAATAATGGTATGGTATTTTATAAATATCGCAAAACTTAATAGGTAATCTATTACCGTCATAAAAATAATAATTATTTTATCAGTTTCATGAACGTCGAATCTGTTTAAGTTTGTAGGTAAATTATATACGAAACTGAAACATATAGATTACATAAACATAATATTCATATAACGATCATGTAATCATAAACTGATAATAAATTGATCTAACCGATTGAAGGTTTGAACCGGGCTTGTGTTTGACACAATTCCCTTAAACAGATTCATCGTCTATTCCCAGGGTACACCGGTTCGAAGCAGCGTACTGCTGGATTTGAACACTTTCCAGTGTATTCGTTGAGGTGGGGATGGACGGTGTTGTCATCATCAGAACGAAGGAGATTTGTGTTATCACCGAAGAGTTGAGTGAAATTAAAAAGAGTTAGATTAAAGAAATATAATGTTAGTAAACATAAATGATACTTAGGCGACTGATAATGCTAAAAACAAACATATATTTCATAGCATTATCCCTCAAGAAAGACAAGCTTTTAGTTGCAACTGTTCTATTTACAGGTGATATTCGTTTAAATAATAAAAGGTGAAGACAAAAGACAGATTCGGCGAATTGAAGACTCAAACGACCAAAAAGCTCAAAAGTACAAAATACAATTAAAGTGGTTCCAATTATTGATGAGAAACGTCTCAAAATTACAAGAGTACAAGACGCGAAACGCAAAGTACAAGATATTAAATTAGACGCAAGGACGTTCGAAAATTCAGAACCGGGACCAGAGTCAACTCTCAACGCTCGACGCAACGGACTAAAAATTACAAGTCAACTATGCACATAAATATAATATAATATTTAAATAATTCTTAAAATTATTTATATATTATATTTATATTTAAAATCCGTCAGCAGAATGCAAACAAAGACATGTGAGCTGGAATCCCAGGCCATGCGATCGCATGGCCTGCATGAGATAATCTCATGCAATCGCATGAGCCAAAAAGTCAGGCCACATGCTATAAATTTCGCAGTTTTGAGTGATCTTTTACACATCCATATATCTTTCTCTCTATCTCACTCGTATAATATATATATATATATATATATATATATATTATAATTTTAATTTTAATTTTAATTTTAATTCTAATAATAAGGGTATGTTAGCGAATGTTGTAAGGGTGTAAGTCGAAATTTTGTCCGTGTAACGCTACGCTATTTTTAATCATTGTAAGTTATGTTCAACCTTTTTAATTTAATGTCTCGTAGCTAAATTATTATTATGCTTATTTAATGCCGAAGTAATCGTGATGTTGGGCTAAATATTAAAATTGGGTAATTGGGCTTTGTACCATAATTGGGGTTTGGACAAAGAACGACACTTGTGGAAATTAGACTATGGTCTATTAATGTGCTTTATATGAACTAAATGACACCTCATTAATTTAATATATAGACTTATAATTTGATGTATTTATGTATAACCACATACGCTTGACTGGGCACGATGGGCGGGATATCTATAGATACCAATAATTGTTCATTTTACCGGACACGGGATTGGATTAATAGTTAATAGACTTGTTGAAACAGGGGGTGGATTACATTCAAGGGTAATTGGTGTAATTGTTAACAAAGTAGTAAAACCTTGGTCTACACGCAGTCGATAACCTGGTGTATTCATTAAACAAAGTATTAAGACCTTGTTACAATTCGAATCCCCAATTAGTTGAAATATTTGACTTCGGGAATAAGAATAATTTGACGAAGACTTCCGCATTTTATGATTATGACTGATGGACTATTATGGACAAATCCGTATGGACATATCAAATAATCCAGGACAAAGGACAATTAACCCATGGGAATAAACTAAAGTCAACACGTCAAACATCATGATTACGGAAGTTTAAATAAGCATAATTCCCTTTATTTCATATTTAATTTCCTTTATTTCATATTTAATTGCACTTTTAATTATCACACTTTTATTTACTGTTATTTCATATTTAATTGCACTTTTAATTATCGTACTCTTTAATTATCGTCATTTTATTTATCGCACTTTTATTTATCGCAATTTCATTATCGTTATTTACTTTACGCTTAAAAATAAGTTATATTTATTTTTAATATTTTACTTTAGGTTTTAACTGCGACTAAAGTTTTAAAATCGACAAACCGGTAATTAAACGGTAAAAACCCCCTTTTATTTATAATAATAATACTACTTATATATATTTTTGTATTTTTACAATTATAAGTTAAAAATATAGCGTTAAGCTTGGCTAAGTCTCCCAGTGGAACGAACCGGACTTACTGAAAACTATACTACTGTACGATTAGGTACACTGCCTATAAGTGTTGTAGCAAGGTTTAGGTATATCCACTCTATAAATAAATAAATCACTTGTGTAAAATTGTATCGTATTTAATAGTATTTTCTTATAAAACTTAATAACTATTTTGTATACACCTCGCATAACATCAGCGACAGTGTCGACCATATATAATTCAGGGGGTATAACAGACCATATATTAGTTAGGTGGCAGAGCCAACCATATTTAGTATAAATGTTGAGATAATCGTGCTGATAACGTGTTAGAATTTAGGAGTTTATAACTACCTTTAGTAGTTTGATTCTTGATTAAGAATACTAATAATGAATTGTAAGAACAAAGAGATAATGGAGAGAAAGAAAGAAACACTTTGTAAGTGTGAGAAAATGGTGCAAGTTTAATGCTTGCATTCATGACTATTTATAACAAAAATATCACAAGTTTAGGTAATACAATAATATTACTTTTGTATATCAATAATTGACTATCCATTTATATATATTTATTCTATATTATAACAAATGTCACATTGTTAAATGGTATCATTCTTATAACGCTATAGCGACCATGTCGTTGAAGCAAAGATACCATAAATAATATCTTTGTTCCCAAAAGAGCCATTCCAAGAATCAATCAAGGAGCAGCATTCACAAAGAGAATGAACGGCAAAGAAATATTAATTCATGAACCGATCTTTCTTGTTTGTCCGATGTGCAGCATAACCTGTTGAATCTTACAGCAACATTTTTTCGAGTAAAGGTGCACACAGAACTGGATAAAAAAAACCACCCTGAAAATCCGAAACTAGTTCTGATGAGAACTGGTTCTGCTAAAACTGGATTCGTTTCCCAAGAACCAAACTGGTTTGACCGATTCCTAACGTTTCAAAAATACCGAATTTTTTTCGATTCTAAAATGAATAAACCCGGTTTAAAAAAATGGGTGATAACTGGTTCTTTTATATGATCAAGCCCATTCAAGTATAATTTGATCTGACCTTATTTTCCTTTTTTATACCATGGACCTTTGCTTTTATAGACCAAGTTCCCTTTGCTTGTTTACCTCACCTATTGATGTGGGACACAAATGCGTATGATTTTTAGGTGGTGTTTTTTAGATGTTTTTGTCTAAAGATTCGTGGACTATGTCTATAGATAAGATATGGTCTAAAGTTATGTATGCTGAATGATGAAAACTGTTTATTTTTATGTTTACAAAATAACTTAATCATGTATACATTCATTAAGAAGCATATTTCTAACTTTGTGAATTTGTAGACAGGATAAAACATTATTTTATCGTATGTCTTCAGAAGAACACACAGTATGCAGTAAAATTGTCAACACAATAAAAATATCGACGAACGTGCAGACAGAGACATAATAAGATATTTAGAATAAAAACAATGAACACCTTAGTAGTTTTGTATCTCACATTCCAACACAATTTTCTTTTACTCTGTATCATATTTCATCTATATCATCTATTTTATTAACAGCGGTTTGGGATTACCAAGGGGGACTAAACCACTCACGTGTTCATTTTCCGCAGTTGCATAACTCGCCTCAAACTGCTGCCCAAGAGTAAACCCGGCCCAATTCGACCGCATGGGCGGTAAAACCCCCTTCCCTCACTGCCCCCACAACGCGATGTGCGAAAGGCACCCTTGGGTAAAATTCAAGGGTTAAGGGGCAACCTTGTGTGCAATGCTGCACCTCACAGGAGTCGAACTCCTGACCTCTCGCTAAGAGAGGTATGCAGATCACTACCACATGAGCTAAAACACAAGATTTCTATATCATCTATTATATAGCTATATTTTCATCCCAAACAATGAAACCCTTAAATCGCATATGACCAGAGGCAAATCTAAGGTGTTGTTTGTTTTCCTGTCTGCAGACCTTATTATGTCTTATGTCTGCGCGCCCGCAGACGTTTTTACTGCAGACAGTTTGTTTTTTTGAAGACATAAGATAAAATTATGTCTTATTATGTCTGCAGCCTCGCAGACTTAGAAATGTGCTTCTAAGTGCTGCAGATAGAATTAAGTTATGTTGCAGACATAAAAACAAACAGTCTTCATTATTCAGCATACAGACCTTCAGACCACATCTTCTTTACAGACATGGTCCGCAGATCTTCAGACAAAAACATCTTAAAAAATAAATAGCACCTAAGTAGACACTCATGGGGTAAACGGGTCACCGCTAGTTTAAAAATTTTTTAGTTGAAAATTCTCTTTAAATTGTATAGGACACCACTAAATTTAAATATATGACCCATATATTTTTTAGATCTTTAGTTTTCTTTTAAGTTGTATAACACACCACTAAATTATATTACTCGGACGCCGTACATATTTTGAATTTATAATTTTTTTTTTAAGGTAAACTATCACTAATATAGCATTCTAATATAATTAGTGCTGGAAAAAATTTCGAAACTCCGTTAAAGTATAATCGTGAAATGCTACTCCATATCACCTCCATAACATTATATTCAATTTAAGTGTTTCTTTTCCAAAACGTATTTATGAGAGTATGAAGTGTCCGTGTCTCTTTGCCAAGGTCAATTTCGATGTTGAAAATGGACTTTGAAATTGATTAAAGTGGGGTGTCGTTCAGTGTCCATTTCGGTGTTTATTTCAGGGTCAATTTTAGTCTTTGTCCAATAAGAAAAATAGTATTATTAAAAAAGAAAAGAAAAAAAGAAAAAGAAAACAACACACCGTCGCCCCAACGACATTGGGCAACGACGGCAGAATCGACTTCAATTGACGGTGGCCGGGTGTCCAGCTTCTCCGGCGTCAGTGAGATCGACGAGGTGGGACGGTGCAGACACTGTGAGGTCTAATCCCTATTGTAAACATATGAACATTAAATATTTTAAATATCTTTTATTATGATAACGTTAAGTGTAATACTTTTTCTAAATATATTTAAATATATCCTCGGTGTAATACTAACACCGAGGATGGAGCCAATTTCATCGATCAAACCTTGTAGACGTAAAAGGTATGATTTTTTTGCATAATTAGATAATGTGATGGAGAAAATAAAAGTGACATATGCATGTGGGACCCACATTTCTTCGTTAAGCTCCCGTTGCAGGAGCCACGGGCGGAGCTCTTGGTGAATTGTTACTTCTATCCGTGAAAGCTTGACGATGGTTAATGTGATGCCCCGTACAAAACCATCGTGTACGAATCATCAACAACAGGATCATTACAAGGTTAAGTACTATATTCTGTAATTAAAGAAGTTGCATTCATGATAAAATGGTGATGTCATAACCGACATCAAATGTTTTACATTCCAAAAACATGCTTCGCTAAGTAGAAGCAATAAATAAGTGTACGTGACCCCAAAGGTCGTTACATAACATAGTTTCAAAAGTAAATAAGTTTGAATGCAAGATAAGTAGTCATGCGATAACAACTCTAAGCAGCGGGTTCTACAGCACGACTAGTACACAGCGGAAGCAACCTCAAGCACCTGAGAAATACATGCTTAAAAATGTCAACACAATGGTTGGTGAGCTATAGTTTAAGTATAACAGTATGTAAGGTAGGCCACGAGATTTCAGTGCTACAAAGAGCGTTTCAAAACAGTATGATAAAGTATATGTTAACCGTGGGCACTTGGTAACTAACTTAACGTTTATAATACCCCCTGAAAGTACACTTGGCGAGTGCGTATGTTTACGAAGTATTAAACACTCGTTGACTGCTAGCGCGACTAGCCCGAGTGGGGATGTCAAACCCTATGGATCCATATCTAAGATTCGCGTTCACCGGTTCATAAACCAATGATTAAACGTTACCGAGCTAAAGGGAATCTTTCTGCCGTTATATAACCCACACATATATAAGTTTAAGTACTCGTGCCTAGTATGTAAAACATGAAATCCGCATGTATTCTCAGTTCCCAAAATAAGTTAAAGTAAAAAGGGAATGCTATAACTCACAATGATATGTAGCGGTAAAGTTGTAGTCGGGAAAGGTGTGCAAGTAAATGGTCCGAAGTCCTCAACCTAAGTCAAATAGTACTAAGTCAGTAAATCGTCTTAATAGGTTTAAAAGTATGTAATTAAGGTCTTAAGGGTCATCATCATTCATCATCAAACAAAAGGCGTAAAGTAAGTTTCGTATATGAAAGTAGTTTAAAACAAAGGCTGACTTCGATCAGTCACCACGGCCTCTACCCTTACTGAATTAAGGTGAGACCAGTGGCCATGGCTCCGTCTATGAGTCCCTTAAGTGTGATAAAATTTACAGAAGCAAACTCGTCTTGGTTTGACCGTGGCGACGGTCTAAGTTCGCGTAGGTCAGAAATTTCTGCACAACGTTAAAGGACATAGTAACGATCGGAGGGCCATAAATCCTAAACCGTAACTCGGATTAAGACGAGTCCTATATGAAAAGTTATCTACTCGAAAAGTTCTATCTAAAAATCAAGGTTAGAACAGTCCAAGTCTACTGGTATGTTCCAGAAGCATCAGGTCAGTAGGTTTTGGACAGAACAGTGAGTTTAAAAGGGTTCCGGTGGTCTTGGTGCTTGATGTTCATCATGGTTCTCATCCTTGATGCATATAGCTTCAAGTGTACAACTCATTGATGTATCTACATCATCTTAACCAAGTCTTGACCATCATAACCCATGTGCAAGTCTAAGACATGAAGCACAACTCACTTAAGAGTTGCATGAAGTTTGATGAACCAAAGTTACATCAAAGTCTTAGGTTTGACACTTACATGAACTATAAACTTGAAAGTTAACTAACTAATCAAGATCATAAGTAGTAGAACATAGTTCTTAGTTTGATCTTGAAGATCCAAGACTCAAAAGTCTAGATCCAAAGTTATATTTAAAGAAAACTTGTTTGTGTGTTCTTGAACTTTCAAAGTTAACTTAATTTGTTCAAGAGATATGAGATCAAGACTAACTTGTAGCACTTGACCATATAAACTAACTACATGAAATTAAAGTGTATAAAGTAAAGAAACAAGTTAATTAAACAAGTAATTAGTTCAAGGGTTGCTCATACTTTAAAGATTCAACCAAAGTTGATCTTTAAGTAAAGTACACTTTAAGTTTACTTCCATGACTTA
Organism: Rutidosis leptorrhynchoides; assembly: GCF_046630445.1. Classification (NCBI taxonomy): domain Eukaryota; kingdom Viridiplantae; phylum Streptophyta; class Magnoliopsida; order Asterales; family Asteraceae; genus Rutidosis; species Rutidosis leptorrhynchoides. The sequence goes on from NC_092333.1 coordinate 178,141,959, forward strand.
AAAGTATGATTTCAACAACAATGAACTTATATCTTTTGAAACAATATATGTAGAACATAAACTAGTAAGTTTAGTTCTTGTGTTCTTGATGAATACAAGATATTATGAAGAATCAAGACTAGGAAGTTAGATTCTTGGAACATATAAGTAAATAACAACAAGTAAGTAAACAACTATAACTAACAAGTAATCAAACAACAAAGATGATGATGATTTAAGGTGTATAAATTCAGTTTTGTAAGAAAAGAAAAGGAAGAAAAGAAGTTCATAATGCTTACAATCTAGAGAGAAAAAGAGAGGAAAAGTTGAGAGGATTTTGTGTGTGTTTTTGAGAGAGAAATGCAAATGAATGAAGTGATTTATAATGAAATCAAAACTCCCCATATGGAGCCTCAACTCCACGGTTTTGCTGCAGCAAAAATGGAGGGAGAAGTTTGTTTGTTGGATACATTCGTTTAATCACACGTATTAATAATAATTATTATTAATAAATAAATGTTGGAAATTCCAGGGTCGTTACATTACCCACCTGTTAAAGAAAATTTCGTCCCGAAATTTAAGCTGAGGTAGATGGAGGAGTCGGGAAAAGGTGAGGATACTTTCGCATCATTTGATCCTCTCGTTCCCAAGTAAACTCAGGTCCTCGTTTGGCATTCCATCGTACCCGTACAATTGGAATCTTGTTGCGTTTCAAAGTTTTGATCTCACGATCCATAATTTCAACAGGTTCCTCTACAAAGTGGAGTTTGTCGTCAATAGTAAGTTCTTCCAATGGTATGATAAGTTCGGGTGCAGCAAGACACTTCTTCAAGTTCGATACATAGAAGGTAGGATGAACTGAGCTCAATTGTGCTGGTAGATCTAATCGGTAAGCAACGGGTCCAACACGTTCCAAGATCTCAAAAGGACCAATGTATCGTGGGTTCAACTTCCCACATTTTCCAAAACGGATCACACCTTTCCAAGGTGCAACCTTTAACATTACACGATCACCAACGTTGAATTCAAAGTCCTTACGTTTAAGATTGGCATAACTCTTTTGACGATCACGGGCAGTCTTAAGTCTAGCTTGGATCTGAGCAATCTTCTCCGTGGTTTCGTGGACTACCTCGGGTCCGGTGATTTGCTTTTCGCCTACTTCGGCCCAACAAATAGGAGATCGGCACTTACGGCCATACAATGCTTCAAAAGGTGCAGCATTAATGCTTGAGTGATAACTGTTGTTGTACGAGAATTCGGTGAGTGGCAAATGTCTTTCCCAGGCCTTTCCAAAATCAATGACACATGCACGCAGCATGTCCTCCAAGGTCTGAATCGTTCGTTCGCTTTGCCCGTCAGTCTGAGGATGATAAGCAGTGCTCATGTCGAGACGAGTTCCCATGGCTTCTTGCAAAGAACGCCAAAATCTAGAAGCAAAACGGGGATCACGATTGGAGATGATCGATAAAGGTACACCATGACGAGATACAACCTCTTTAATGTATAACTGAGCAAGTCTTTCCATTGTATCAGTTTCCTTCATCGCTAGGAAGTGTGCAGATTTGGTGAGGCGGTCAACAATAACCCAAATGGTATCGTATCCGCACACCGTCTTCGGCAGCTTAGTAATGAAATCCATTGTTATCCTTTCCCACTTCCATTGTGGGATCTCCGGTTGCTGAAGTAAACCAGAAGGTCTCTGATGCTCGGCTTTAACCTTCGAGCAAGTCAAACACTTACCAACATAAGTCGCAACGTCCTTCCTAAGATTCGGCCACCAATACTGTTCTTTAAGGTCGTGGTACATTTTGCCCGCTCCAGGATGAATCGAATATCTTGATTTGTGTGCTTCATCAAGTATAAGGTTCCGTAGATCTCCATAAAGAGGTACCCAAATTCTTCCGGCATAACATCGGAGTCCAGACTCCCTAACCTCGAATTGAGAGACAAGTATGTTCAAATGTTCATGAGATATATTCTCCTCCTTGAGAGCCTCAACTTGGGCTACTCTGATCTGGTTGTTGAGGTTCGAATGAATGGTGATGTTCAGAGCCCTAACACGAAGAGGTGCCATCCTCTCCTTTCGGCTTAAAGCGTCAGCTACAACATTGGCCTCGCCAGGGTGATAACGGAGTTCACAATCGTAGTCATTGAGCGTCTCGATCCATCGACGCTGTCTCATATTCAGTTGCTTCTGATCAAAGATGTGCTGGAGACTCTTGTGGTCGGTGAAGATAGTGCTCTTAGTTCCATACAAATAATGTCTCCATAATTTGAGTGCAAAGACAACGGCTCCAAGTTCAAGATCATGTGTAGTGTAGTTCCGCTCGTGAATCTTCAATTGGCGGGAGGCATAGGCAATAACCTTTGATCGTTGGATCAGTACACAACCAAAACCACTCTTCGATGCATCACAATAAACAACAAAGTCGTCACTGCCTTCAGGAAGTGATAGGATAGGTGCGGTGGTTAACTTCTTCTTCAAAGTTTGAAATGCTGATTCGTGTGCGGGTTCCCAAATGAACTTCTTGCCCTTGTGAGTCAGCGCGGTCAAAGGACGCGCAATCAGAGAGAAACCTTCGATAAACCTTCGATAGTAACCGGCGAGACCTAGGAATTGGCGAATATGCGTCGGAGTAGTGGGGGTCTCCCACTTGCTGATGGCTTCAATCTTGGCGGGATCAACTTTGATACCCTGGTCGCTCACAACATGACCCAAAAACTGTACTTCCTTCAACCAAAATTCACACTTGGAGAATTTGGCGTAAAGTTGCTCTTGTCTTAAGAGTTCAAGCACTAATCGGAGGTGTTGCTCATGTTCTTCTTCGCTCTTAGAGTAGATGAGGATATCATCTATGAAGACGATAACAAACTTGTCCAAGTAAGGCTTGCAGACACGATTCATGAGGTCCATGAACACGGCAGGTGCATTTGTCAAACCGAATGGCATCACAAGAAACTCATAATGACCATAGCGGGTTCTGAATGCAGTTTTCATCACGTCACTTTCCTTCACCCTCAACTGGTGATAACCGGATCGTAAATCGATCTTTGAGTAGACACTCGATCCTTGTAGTTGGTCAAAAAGATCGTCAATTCGCAGAAGAGGATACCGATTCTTGATAGTCAATTTGTTAAGTTTACGGTAGTCGATACACATACGGAAGGATCCATCCTTCTTCTTCACAAATAACACAGGTGCGCCCCAAGGCGAGAAGCTTGGTTGAATAAACCCTCGATCTAACAGCTCTTGTAGTTGACTCTGTAATTCTTGCATCTCGGAAGGTGCGAGTCTATAAGGTGCGCGAGCTACAGGTGCAGCTCCTGGCACTAAATCAATCTGAAATTCTACGGCTCTCTGCGGTGGTAATCCAGGCAATTCCTCTAGGAAGACATCGGAAAATTCGTTCACAATTCGAACGTCGTTCACGCTCTTCACCTCAGTTTCTACCGCTTTCACATGTGCTAGGACAGCAAAGCGTCCCTTCTTCATAATCTTTTGCGCTTTCACGCAACTAATGAGGTTCAACTTCGAGGTACATCTCTCTCCATAGATAACCAGTGGTTCGCCATCTCCTTGTGGTATGCGAAGTGCTTTATCTCCACAAATAACATCGGCCTTTATCTTGCTCAACCAATCCATACCGACGATCACATCAAAACTTCCCAGTTTGATAGGTATCAAATCAATTTCAAAATCTGCACCAGCTATGTTGATAATAGCTCCACGACTAATATGGTCAACCTTTTCAAGTTTTCCATTGGCGACCTCGACAAGCATACTCTCTTTTAACGGGACTAATGACCAATTAATCTTATCGCAAAAATGTCTACATACATAACTTCTATCCGCACCAGTATCAAACAAGACAGAAGCTAAAAGATTGTTGATTTTGAATATACCTGTCACCAAGTCGGGGTTATCGCGTGCATCCCTTGCATTAACATTAAAAGCTCTAGCACGCGGTGGTCCGCCATCCTTTCGTTTGTTCGGGCACTCGTTTCTGAAATGGCCCGTCTGCCCACATTCAAAACACTTTTTCGGCCCGTTGGTGTTCGGCCTCCCTGTCATCGTGGTAGTCTTGCAGTCTCTACCGATGTGCCCGCTCTTCTTGCACTTCTCACAAACAGCATTACAATACCCGGTGTGGTGCTTGTAGCACCTCTTGCATTGTGGTAGCGTGCCTTTGTAGTTCGGGTTGGAGTTGTTGTTGTTGGGGTTGGGGTTGGGGTTGTTGTTGTTTTGCCTGAACCCTTCATGTCGCTTCACTGGGTTTTGATCATAGTTTCTACCCCTGTTGTTGTTATTGTTGTTGTGGTTGTTGTGGTTGTTATCCCATTTCCTTTTTTCGCTACTACCAGCTTCAAACTTAGCCTTCTCCGGCTCATCAATAAGGATCTGATTCATGAGGGTATGCGCCATGCGCATTGCTTCGGGAACATTCGGTGGTTTGGATGAGGTGACATTTCCTTTGATGGACTTAGGAAGTCCCGAGAAGTATTTCTCCATGCGCTTGAATTCGGGGGTGACCATGGTCGGACACATTAATGCTAACTCCAAAAACCTACGATTATAACTGTTAAGGTCGTTCCCTACGACCTTCAACTGCATGAATTCAATTTCCATCTTCTGAATTTCGGTTCTTGGACAATACTCATCAATCATAGCCGCCTTGAATTCCTCCCACGGCGTAGCATACGCCTCATCAATACCTTTCGCTTGAGCTAACGTGTTCCACCACGTTAGCGCGCCGTCTGATAGCGTGCAAGATGAAAACTTGGTTTTATTATCCTTCGAACAGTTGCTAACTCGGAATACTGATTCAAGTTTCTCGAACCAACTGGTGAGACCAACTGGTCCCTCGGTGCCGCTGAAGTTATGCGGTTTGCAGCTCTGAAATTCCTTGTATGTACACCCATTTCGAACGGGTGGAATAACCGGTGGTGGTGGCGGTGGAGCTTGGAGATTTCTTTCTGCTAGGGCTGCAGCGACCCGTTCGCTGATCATGTCCTCAATCTGGGCGGCGGTAGGTGTGGTTCTTCCGTTAGCCATGGTATTCTAAACAAAAATTTTGACCCAAGTCAAAATCCAGCATGCAAGTAGTAGTAATACAGTATATAGTGACCAACATGGAATCAAAACATCACATGTTATTAAATAATGCATCTAGGTACAAATACCACAGAATCATCGTACAGCAATGTAAATAGAACATCGTGCAAGAATTAAATAACGCAAAGTTCCATTCATTAATAATAATAAGTTTCATACATCTGAATAAGTTCGTACAATACATATGAAATACATGAAACTATATCTAGATTACATCATGAAATCTAAATACAAGGTCCTACGGTGAAGGCGGGTGAACTGCTCCTCGAGCCAACTGCTCCTCGAGCTCAGTGACTCGAGCTCGGAGAGTCTCAACCTCCCTCATCAGTTCCTCGTTAGAGGGAGCTGGTGGGGCAGGCGGTGCAGGTGGGGCGGGTGGTGCGGGTAGTGCCGGTGGTGCTGATGTAGATGGTCCGGCTCCGGATGTAGACGGTACGTCCCTAGATGTAAGTGGTGCGTATCTGAATCTAGGTGGTACGGTTCCAGGAATAGTCAATACGTAACGGGGAACCTTACGTATCTGTGGGTCGGCAGGGTATGGCACAACTCTTTTACGAGCAGTAACCCTACGTCGATGGCCAAAAGCATCAGTAAAAGCACGACCTCCATTCACCCCTGGAATGACGGTGCCGTCGGAACGGTACCGCTTCTTCGGCGGGGTGGAGAGTGCCTGAATAGGTCTATCAGCAGGATCCTCATCATCGCTGGAGTCGTCTGATGATGAAGAATCGGTGGATGATGAGTCATCCAAATCGTGTGGTGGTGACACTGGTGGCTGAGCTGGTAATCCGAAGCGTCCGAAGGCGGCCAACATCTGTCGGTGTCTGCCTGGTGGAATCACGACTAAACGTCCGTCGGGAGTGTGTCGGCAAGGCGTGCGCATGTGGTTACGAAACGGCCCTTCCCCGAACTCTGCGGGGATCTCAATACCACCAATGCGGGGCTGTGACCTCTAGGGTCCGGGAGCGGACACTGGGGCAGGTGCACTAGTACCATCTCCGAAAGTAGAAGCGCCGGGATCACTAGTGGGTGTCGGGGCCGGTGTATCGGCAGTAGCAGCAGCAGGTGTAGCAGTAGGTAGGGCGACGGGGTCTGAGTCTGTACTGCCCGAAATGCCAGCAGGTGGAACATCCGACATCTGAACAAGGAAAAATAAATTTTCCATGTCAGTATGTCATAAAGCAAGCAAATAATAGGCCAACAGTTTAAATCATGTATAACAATAAGTAGCATGGCAATAATAACGAATCGTACAGAAGTAGCATGCAATCGAAAGCAAGTAATATCATGCAGTAGTGAAATCATGTAGTAGCATACGGCATATAGCAGTAACAGTAAGCAGCAGCATGCAGTAAGTTCAGCGAAAACAAGTAAACTAGCAAGTTGTAGATTAGTCCTATTAGTGAATCCTACTCGGGTCGGTCTTAGACTCACTAATGCAACCTAATTCCCTACAACCAATGCTCTGATACCAAATGTGATGCCCCGTACAAAACCATCGTGTACGAATCATCAACAACAGGATCATTACAAGGTTAAGTACTATATGCTGTAATTAAAGAAGTTGCATTCATGATAAAATGGTGATGTCATAACCGACATCAAATGTTTTACATTCCAAAAACATGCTTCGCTAAGTAGAAGCAATAAATAAGTGTACGTGACCCCAAAGGTCGTTACATAACATAGTTTCAAAAGTAAATAAGTTTGAATGCAAGATAAGTAGTCATGCGATAACAACTCTAAGCAGCGGGTTCTACAGCACGACTAGTACACAGCGGAAGCAACCTCAAGCACCTGAGAAATACATGCTTAAAAATGTCAACACAACGGTTGGTGAGCTATAGTTTAAGTATAACAGTATGTAAGGTAGGCCACGAGATTTCAGTGCTACAAAGAGCGTTTCAAAACAGTATGATAAAGTATATGTTAACCGTGGGCACTTGGTAACTAACTTAACGTTTATAATACCCCCTGAAAGTACACTTGGCGAGTGCGTATGTTTACGAAGTATTAAACACTCGTTGACTGCTAGCGCGACTAGCCCGAGTGGGGATGTCAAACCCTATGGATCCATATCTAAGATTCGCGTTCACCGGTTCATAAACCAATGATTAAACGTTACCGAGCTAAAGGGAATCTTTCTGCCGTTATATAACCCACACATATATAAGTTTAAGTACTCGTGCCTAGTATGTAAAACATGAAATCCGCATGTATTCTCAGTTCCCAAAATAAGTTAAAGTAAAAAGGGAATGCTATAACTCACAATGATATGTAGCGGTAAAGTAGTAGTCGGGAAAGGTGTGCAAGTAAATGGTCCGAAGTCCTCAACCTAAGTCAAATAGTACTAAGTCAGTAAATCGTCTTAATAGGTTTAAAAGTATGTAATTAAGGTCTTAAGGGTCATCATCATTCATCATCAAACAAAAGGCGTAAAGTAAGTTTCGTTTATGAAAGTAGTTTAAAACAAAGGCTGAATTTGATCAGTCACCACGGCCTCTACCCTTACTGAATTAAGGTAAGACCAGTGGCCATGGCTCCGTCTATGAGTCCCTTAAGTGTGGTAAAATTTACAGAAGCAAACTCATCTTGGTTTGACCGTGGCGACGGTCTAAGTGCGAGTAGGTCAGAAATTTCTGCACAACGTTAAAGGACATAGTAACGATCGGAGGGCCATAAATCCTAAACCGTAACTCGGATTAAGACGAGTCCTATATGAAAAGTTATCTACTCGAAAATTTCTATCTAAAAATTAAGGTTAGAACAGTCCAGGTCTACTGGTATGTTCCAGAAGCATCAGGTCAGTAGGTTTTGGACAGAACAGTGAGTTTAAAAGGGTTCCGGTGGTCTTGGTGCTTGATGTTCATCAAGGTTCTCATCCTTGATGCATATAGCTTCAAGTGTACAACTCATTGATGTATCTACATCATCTTAACCAAGTCTTGACCATCATAACCCATGTGCAAGTCTAAGACATGAAGCACAACTCACTTAAGAGTTGCATGAAGTTTGATGAACCAAAGTTACATCAAAGTCTTAGGTTTGACACTTACATGAACTATAAACTTGAAAGTTAACTAACTAATCAAGATCATAAGTAGTAGAACATAGTTCTTAGTTTGATCTTGAAGATCCAAGACTCAAAAGTCTAGATCCAAAGTTATATTTAAAGAAAACTTGTTTGTGTGTTCTTGAACTTTCAAAGTTAACTTAATTTGTTCAAGAGATATGAGATCAAGACTAACTTGTAGCACTTGACCATATAAACTAACTACATGAAATTAAAGTGTATAAAGTAAAGAAACAAGTTAATTAAACAAGTAATTAGTTCAAGGGTTGCTCATACTTTAAAGATTCAACCAAAGTTGATCTTTAAGTAAAGTAAACTTTAAGTTTACTTCCATGACTTACAAGTATGATTTCAACAACAATGAACTTATATCTTTTGAAACAATATATGTAGAACATAAACTAGTAAGTTTAGTTCTTGTGTTCTTGATGAATACAAGATATTATGAAGAATCAAGACTAGGAAGTTAGATTCTTGGAACATGTAAGTAAATAACAACAAGTATGTAAACAACTATAACTAACAAGTAATCAAACAACAAAGATGATGATGATTTAAGGTGTATAAATTCAGTTTTGTAAGAAAAGAAAAGGAAGAAAAGAAGTTCATAATGCTTACAATCTAGAGAGAAAAAGAGAGGAAAAGTTGAGAGGATTTTGTGTGTGTTTTTGAGAGAGAAATGCAAATGAATGAAGTGATGAATAATGAAATCAAAACTCCCCATATGGAGCCTCAACTCCACTATTTTGCTGCAGCAAAAATGGAGGGAGAAGTTTGTTTGTTGGATACTTGGATGAAAAGCTTACAAAAGATGGATATTAAGGGTGCATGCATGGGGAATGTATGTTAACTAGATTCCAAGTGTTGAAACTAACTAGTTACCTTACTAAATGATACTTACACTTGAAGACATGGGCTAACTAAGTCCACTAGTAGTGTAAGGTGGGCTTGGAAGTCCAATAACATGAGTCCATTACACTAACAAAGCCCAAGTTCAAATAAATCACAAGTTAAACCAATTAAAGCCCAAGTAACTAACTAATAGCCTTAGTTAATTAAAATGATTAATAAATTTAATCATGAATGTAAATAATATCTAAAAATATTATTCGTGAAAGTTCTGGGTGTCACAAAGACGTTTCGGGCCCTTAAAAGTCAAGTACGGGCAATCATGGCAACATGTAAATGTAATAACGTACATTCGTTTAATCACACGTATTAATAATAATAATTATTAATAAATAAATGTTGGAAATTCCAGGGTCGTTATAGTTAACGAGCTTGTTGACACCAAGATAGGGAGTGGCCATATAACTTATAATTGTACTGTTTACATTATTTTTAGTTGTTTAATCGTTATAACTTATGACTATAGTGTTTTAATACTATTTACAGTTTAAATGTTATCACTTATGATTATATTTATCCTACATATACTAAACCCCGTGGTGTAAAAACCCGTCCTTATCCATCTGGACGAAATCTTCAACATTTGATCCCATTGCGATGATCGACTCCACATAATGTCCTTTAAATAAGCATATGCACAGCGGAAGACTTAATTCGTACCTGAGAATAAACATGCTTTGAAAAGTCAATATAAAGTTGGTGAGATATATAGGTTTGATGCTAGCAGCGTTATAACTATGGACCACAAGATTTCATATTTACGTAATACACTCCTCGTGTATAGAAAAGCAGTTGAGCACTTGGTAACCATACTTAACTAAAAGTCATCGCAGCATATTCTTAAATAAACCCTACACCGTACCAAGTGTAGTAACGAGAACGAAGTACTGTGCAACCGTTAAATGCTGGTCGTCCAGCCCGGTTGGGGATGTCAGCCCGATAGATCTATCAACAGGATTCGCGTTTACGCTCCTCACGTAATTAGCAGTTACCAAGTATAAAGAGATATGCCATGGTACAACTCAACGTAGAATTTATTTTTGATCACTTGTGTCCATAACGTAAAACATTCATAAAAACAGCGCATGTATTCTCAGCCCAAAAATATTTAAAGTTTAAAAGGGGACTATATACTCACCTAATGTATTTTGTAGTAAAAATACATATAACACCATTGGTAACTTATAAGGTTGGCCTCGGATTCACGAACCTATATTATTTGTATATATATATTAACACATATAATTGTAACCGAACTAATTTATATATTATATTTTGAATTATATATCTTATATATATTTATTGTAATAATAATATTGTTAATATAAAAATGATAATAATAATGTTAATAATAATAATAATCTTAAATGATAATTTTTAGTAATATTGATAACTTTTAAGTATATATAAAAAAAATGTTAATTTTGATGATAATGTATAATAATAATAAAAATTCTAAAATTAATGATTTTGCTAATAAAAATGATACCTTTGATAATTTTACTAATGCTAATATTTCTATTAATACTTTTAATAGTTCCTTTAATAATAATACTAATAACAATAATAATAAAAATAAAAATGGTTTTATCAAAAATTACCTTTAAATGCTAAAAAGGAATTAAAGTGTTTGAGCCGGGACTCGAACCCGTGACCTCACGTTCACCCAACATGTGCCTAACCATCCATCTGTTTTGATCTTTCTGATTTAAATCTCGTAATTATCTATATAAATAAGGTGCCCGTTTCTTTCATCATTTTCCTTAACCGCCCCATCTCACCCATTTAGAAGCCCAAAGCTCTTGAAGCCCAACAGAAAATTAAAAGCTTCGGCTCTAACTAAAACACGGCCCGTTTGCAATAGGGTTTAATGTTAAATTCGGGATTAAGAAGGAAATTAAATAAATAAACCGAATGGCTGGATATTAGGTTTTATGCGGTCTGTCTGTAATGCATTAACATTATTAAAGTGGTGCTGCTTTTATCAATCATCACCCTTCAATCTCGCTCGTTACCCTATCCCCCTCAACGTTATTATTTAAGAAAAATCAAGGATATAATTCGATTAATCACAGGTTTAATCACAGGTTTGGTTTTGTTAATATTCAGAAAATAATAGTATAGTCTGCAGCAGTAATGATAACAAGCATGTTGTGGTGGTGATTACAAAAGGAGATAGAAGGAAAAAGGAAAATATTGCGAGCAGTAGCGGACCGGTTTGTTCAAGGTGAGTTCTATTGGTTGTTGGTTCATGGAACAAGAAACAAAAACAGAAGATAGGAAGCAAGATGTGAGTGTGTTCGATTGTCTAATATAGCAACAAGGATGAAGCTCGTTGGGATGTTTTAACAGGAACAAAAACAGAAACCGTAAGGAGGAAGAGGGAGACGGATGTGAGAGAGAATTTGAAGGTGGTCGATTAAAGTGGTGTTGTGGTTCATCGTTTGAATGTAGAACAAACGCAGCAACCTAAATTTAAAAATGGTGATGATTGTTTTGGGGTTATTGTGAGTGATTGATGCAGTGGTAATATATAAATCAAGATTGTTTTGTGGTGTAAATTCGATGTTAGACGAATCCAAAACAGACATAGACAAAATATGAAAGTTAAATTCAATATCAACTATTAATCGAATTTGTTATGTCTCTAGGATTTGATTCTATATGTAATCCAGTTTAGGGACAGGAAAAGACATCATCTACAGAATTAATCGTGATTTAAAACAGATTCTGGCTTCTATATAAATTAATACGTATAATTATGTTATTAAGTGGTATATACAGTAATTATATACATATAAATCTGTTGTTATATATTTTAGGTATATACGTTTGTATTTGTATATATATATATATACATATATATATATATATATATATATATATATATCTGAGTTTATGTATTGCAATTAATTTATAAGTATAACTTCATTAATAATAAATGTAACTACAATAATAATATTACTCTGATGTTATGAGTAATAATAATAATAATAATAATAATAATAATAATAATAATAATAATAATAATAATAGAAATATTAATATTATTAATGATATTTATAATAATAATATAATAATTTATACTTACCAAATTTTATTTATTTTATTTATTTTATTTATTATTTTATATTTTTAATTTCTAATGTTTAAAGTATACCTTATGGATTCAATATATTATATATGTACATATATTTATATTTATATATCCTATTCATTTACAAACTAATGTTCGTGAATTGTCGAGCTCAGTCAAAGGGTAATTGATTATATAAACATAGATTTCAACTTTCTAGACTCAACATTAAAGATTTTGCTTATCCTGTCGGAAACATATAGAGTTTAAGGTTTAAATTTGGTCAAAAATTTCCGGGTCGTTACAGTACCCACCCGTTAAAGAAATTTCGTCCCCGAAATTTTATAGAGGTTGTTATGGATAATAATAGGAATGTTTTCATGACGAATATAAGGTAATAATGAAGTTTTATCATTATTGAGAGATATAGATAAAACGATTCGATCACGTGAAGCGTACGAGTGGAGCTATCACAAAAAAATGAAATGTGTAATATGGAATTGTTTTAACCGATGACGTGATTATGATTGATTTTTGGATTTTAAGGGATTTAAAGAAAATATTACGTAATAAGATTTGATTTTTCGGCGATCGGGATCTTTTTTTTTTTTGATTTAACGCGGCAATCTGTTTCGATTTCTTTGTCGAATATTTTACTATAAATCTACCCCTTCGTTTTTCTTATTCTCCACACCTTCTATTCTTTCTCTCTACTCATTCCTTAATATGCTCCATCCAATCCTGGTTCTTGATATACTCTAAATTTTCACATCTATCATCCTTCTTTTTCATTTACCACCGGAAGAATCTATTTACTTCTACTATACTCTTGTGTTTATAGTGTTTCTAGTTCTCCCGTGTCTTTATATTGCTATATGCATTGATATACACGGTTTGTAATTTCTGAGTGGTTGTTGGGTTTTATATCTTCCCTTATGCTTCAATGTTCCTGCTTCTGTCTTCTATAATCATTGTCATCCACAGTTAATGCTCTTTTCTATTTGCTACGATTTTTACTACAATTTTTATTTCGGAGCTTCATTCTTTTTCTTTTCCTCCTCTTCAACCAAGCATCTCTTGTAATGGTCCGTAATTCACACATATGGATTTTGGAATGAACATTGTTAATGCTCTAAGATAGAAATAGTAATGGAACAAATTTTGATTTGTCAAATTACCAGAATATCCTGGAAAAGACCGAATCATCAAGAAATATTTTCTTGATATTTTTAGATTTTGAATTGAATGTAAGAGCCGTGTAACATGGTACATGATGATGGTACTGTGAATCATCACATTCCATTAGAAACTCAACATGACTTACTGTAATATAATGAAGTTGATCAAGTTTCATTATATTATAATAATTCATGCATCAATTCCCAACACTGCTTCAGAACATTCCTATTTTAAACTCGAAAGTTTTAGAACTTAGAAACTAACACAGTTTCTTTTATATTGTAACGCAGATGTTACGGAGAGATAAATGATCCCAGATAAGAATAATTGTGAAAATATCTCCAGAAATATGGAGAATATGTATAACGGAAGATACGAAGATATCTTATAATATCTAAGATAAGATGATGGTGATGAATATTATCTGGAAAGATTTAGAATAAGGAGTAGGGTTCTTACTAATGTTTTCAGCAGGCACTGAATCATTTGGATTCTTTGAAAGCAGATTCAGTTCTTGTATTTGTTCTTTGTTTCCTTTACGATTAGCTCAATCCATTTTTCAATACTAAATTTTCTATCGAGCGTTCCTAACACTCCCTTCGTTATCATCAAACTTTTGGCCATTTAGGCCATCTACAATTTTACTGTTTCCTCTGCATTCAATGCGGCCATATCTGAATCGTCGATTATCAATCCGAGGTGTTTTCGGGCGAATTATGTTTTTAGATGATTAAACGCTTAGGGTAGTATGGTGGAATATAAAAGGTTCTCTGGTAACAGTAAATAAACATGTATATATTTCGAGGTTATAACAAGGTTGTTTTGAACGGAAAAATCGAAATCAAATTGCTGGAGCTGTGACAAAATTGGCTAATTTGGAAAGGGATTGCAAAGTTATTTTGGGTAATAATAACACTAAAGAAATTAACACTGTTGCGTGTTAGACGTTGACTCAGTCTCCTAGAGTTTTTGAGTGCATAGTTATATGCAAGAATCTTTTCTTCCATAGATGAGGTGCGGTTGGTTCATTCTCTCGATTGAAATGTTTTCAAGAATTATGAAAGGTTTGAACGCGAATTGTAATTGTCGAGGTACAAATGAGGTTTAGATTGAAATCAAGTGGCAAACTTGAAGAATTGTTTAGTTTCATATGTTATAATCAGTATTTTAATTCATTTTAATTATCAAAAGTTAGCAGTCCAATAATCCGATAGTTCAATAGTTCAATAGTTCAATAGTTCAATGATTCATATATAATTTAATGTATAATATTCGAATTAAATAATACATATCGTGACCCGTGCACCGGTCTCAGTATTGATCACAACTCAAAGTATATATATATTTTGGAATCCACCTCAACCCTGTATAGCCAACTATAGAGTGTCTATGATCGTTCCGAAATATATATGTAGATGGGTCGATATGATAGATCGAAACCTTGTATACGTGTCCCATTTTAAAGTGCTTAAAATAAATAAATATATATCATGACCCATTATACAACGTGTTGTCTCAGAATTAATCCGACGTATTGTTGTACATGTGTCCTGACAGTATGTACAGTACAGAAATTAATATTGCGAGAAGGTAAATTGCGATAAATTAAATGTTAATCAGTTAGCTGGGAACAGTTAGGCGGAACAGTTAGCGTGAAATCCTATCACAATTTCAATTAATTAATTCGTTTGTTTCTAACACTTTTTATTTTTGTCCAATGGTTTTCTTCGTTATGCCACTTGTTGGATTCTGATAGGTCAAAATCCAAATATAAAATTTGAATAGAAATGGTTATTCTGTGGTGAACGGATACGTATATTGGTAGTTGTAAGTAGGATAGTAAATGATCGTTGAATCAGATTCGAAGAATGTACAGTGTAACTTATTAATGTGAATTCTAAATATTCCTCGGGTACTACCCACCCGTTAAAATATTTTCATCATTAACAGTTTGTACAAAAGAATTTTTAATTACAATCTTTATGAAAATATACTTGCATATATATTTTCTTCAGATGCAATTATGGATTTAATGAGTCAATAAGATATTAAACTCATTTGATTTATCGTTAATACCAGATTACATAATTTCTAACTTTAGAAATTACATAATCGTCATATCGAACGGAGATAATTGATGTGGAATGATTTGTAAAGCGAAGATAATCGATGTAGATCGATGTGTAGAACGAAGTTCATACTCTACAGATGGTGATATTGAGGCGTGAAATGTTGATATTCGAGGTATAGGTTGTGATGTTGAGAATTACGGCGCGGTTATGATTTAGGGATAATAAGGGTACTGTCGACGTCGATAATGGTGGTACTGATTATGCTGCTGGTGCTGCTGCTGGTATTCGTAACCTTCGCACCAGGTTCTCCAAAGTCGTCACACGAGCGCGTAGTTCGTTAACTTCTTCTAGTACTACGGAATAATTGACGGTTGAGACGAGCGGTTGAGTAAGATTCGAAATATAGTATAATATATAATCGTGACGGGATACTCTGGAAATGAGAGGGTAAATGGTTTCTCGAACAGGTTTGCCGGTAAGTGCTTTAGGTTCATCGCCAAGAGGACAATTTGGTGGATGGAAAGGATTCTTGATGTGAAATGATTTTCGGATATCGGATGATATTCTAGCTATATAGAATATCTACATATATATTACTAAAGATTTTGTAGACTATAGAAGAATTTACGGCATATATCAGGCAAATCTACAGATAGGCTAAGATAGGAATTATCAGATACGCTAAGATATGAATTTCGTCTATACACTATCGATGCACTAAATGCAGTAGGACGTGTCTAGACGTGAGAATGATAGGCAGGCAATTTCCTAAGGATGATAAGCAGATAATTTCCGACTAGAAATGATAAGCAAAACTTTTGACAGGCAGACACGGTCAAAGTCCAGACTCACTAATGTATCCTAACAACTACCAGTTAGACACACTAATGGGAGACCTGGTTCGCTAAGACCAACGCTCTGATACCAAATGTAAAAACCCGTCCTTATCCATCTGGACGAAATCTTCAACATTTGATCCCATTGCGATGATCGACTCCACATAATGTCCTTTAAATAAGCATATGCACAGCGGAAGACTTAATTCGTACCTGAGAATAAACATGCTTTGAAAAGTCAACATAAAGTTGGTGAGATATATAGGTTTGATGCTAGCAGCGTTATAACTATGGACCACAAGATTTCATATTTACGTAATACACTCCTCGTGTATAGAAAAGCAGTTGAGCACTTGGTAACCATACTTAACTAAAAGTCATCGCAGCATATTCTTAAATAAACCCTACACCGTACCAAGTGTAGTAACGAGAACGAAGTACTGTGCAACCGTTAAATGCTGGTCGTCCAGCCCGGTTGGGGATGTCAGCCCGATAGATCTATCAACAGGATTCGCGTTTACGCTCCTCACGTAATTAGCAGTTACCAAGTATAAAGAGATATGCCATGGTACAACTCAACGTAGAATTTATTTTTGATCACTTGTGTCCATAACGTAAAACATTCATAAAAACAGCGCATGTATTCTCAGCCCAAAAATATTTAAAGTTTAAAAGGGGACTATATACTCACCTAATGTATTTTGTAGTAAAAATACATATAACACCATTGGTAACTTATAAGGTTGGCCTCGGATTCACGAACCTATATTATTTGTATATATATATTAACACATATAATTGTAACCGAACTAATTTATATATTATATTTTGAATTATATATCTTATATATATTTATTGTAATAATAATATTGTTAATATAAAAATGATAATAATAATGTTAATAATAATAATAATAATAATCTTAAATGATAATTTTTAGTAATATTGATAACTTTTAAGTATATATAAAAAAAATGTTAATTTTGATGATAATGTATAATAATAATAAAAATTCTAAAATTAATGATTTTGCTAATAAAAATGATACCTTTGATAATTTTACTAATGCTAATATTTCTATTAATACTTTTAATAGTTCCTTTAATAATAATACTAATAACAATAATAATAAAAATAAAAATGGTTTTATCAAAAATTACCTTTAAATGCTAAAAAGGAATTAAAGTGTTTGAGCCGGGACTCGAACCCGTGACCTCACGTTCACCCAACATGTGCCTAACCATCCATCTGTTTTGATCTTTCTGATTTAAATCTCGTAATTATCTATATAAATAAGGTGCCCGTTTCTTTCATCATTTTCCTTAACCGCCCCATCTCACCCATTTAGAAGCCCAAAGCTCTTGAAGCCCAACAGAAAATTAAAAGCTTCGGCTCTAACTAAAACACGGCCCGTTTGCAATAGGGTTTAATGTTAAATTCGGGATTAAGAAGGAAATTAAATAAATAAACCGAATGGCTGGATATTAGGTTTTATGCGGTCTGTCTGTAATGCATTAACATTATTAAAGTGGTGCTGCTTTTATCAATCATCACCCTTCAATATCGCTCGTTACCCTATCCCCCTCAACGTTATTATTTAAGAAAAATCAAGGATATAATTCGATTAATCACAGGTTTAATCACAGGTTTGGTTTTGTTAATATTCAGAAAATAATAGTATAGTCTGCAGCAGTAATGATAACAAGCATGTTGTGGTGGTGATTACAAAAGGAGATAGAAGGAAAAAGGAAAATATTGCGAGCAGTAGCGGACCGGTTTGTTCAAGGTGAGTTCTATTGGTTGTTGGTTCATGGAACAAGAAACAAAAACAGAAGATAGGAAGCAAGATGTGAGTGTGTTCGATTGTCTAATATAGCAACAAGGATGAAGCTCGTTGGGATGTTTTAACAGGAACAAAAACAGAAACCGTAAGGAGGAAGAGGGAGACGGATGTGAGAGAGAATTTGAAGGTGGTCGATTAAAGTGGTGTTGTGGTTCATCGTTTGAATGAAGAACAAACGCAGCAACCTAAATTTAAAAATGGTGATGATTGTTTTGGGGTTATTGTGAGTGATTGATGCAGTGGTAATATATAAATCAAGATTGTTTTGTGGTGTAAATTCGATGTTAGACGAATCCAAAACAGACATAGACAAAATATGAAAGTTAAATTCAATATCAACTATTAATCGAATTTGTTATGTCTCTAGGATTTGATTCTATATGTAATCCAGTTTAGGGACAGGAAAAGACATCATCTACAGAATTAATCGTGATTTAAAACAGATTTTGGCTTCTATATAAATTAATACGTATAATTATGTTATTAAGTGGTATATACAGTAATTATATACATATAAATCTGTTGTTATATATTTTAGGTATATACGTTTGTATTTATATATATATATATATATATATATATATATATATATATCTGAGTTTATGTATTGCAATTAATTTATAAGTATAACTTCATTAATAATAAATGTAACTACAATAATAATATTACTCTGATGTTATGAGTAATAATAATAATAATAATAATAATAATAATAATAATAATAATAATAATAATAATAATATTAGAAATATTAATATTATTAATGATATTTATAATAATAATATAATAATTTATACTTACCAAATTTTATTTATTCTATTTATTATTTTATATTTTTAATTTCTAATGTTTAAAGTATACCTTATGGATTCAATATATTATATATGTACATATATTTATATTTATATATCCTATTCATTTACAAACTAATGTTCGTGAATCGTCGAGCTCAGTCAAAGGGTAATTGATTATATAAACATAGATTTCAACTTTCTAGACTCAACATTAAAGATTTTGCTTATCCTGTCGGAAACATATAGAGTTTAAGGTTTAAATTTGGTCGAAAATTTCCGGGTCGTTACACGTGGGGTTTTGTGTCGTTCCCTCAAGGGGAAAATGACAACAGTAACTAGCCCCTTTCACACTTGTATTTTCCTTGTTTCCCCCCTCAAATATAACCAACTTACCAAAATTACACCAAACTTCAGGGGGTAAAACGTATATTTTCTCTACTAAAATAAAACTCCACCCAAACACTTCGACAATCCGTATCTTCCTACTCGCTCCGAGTTAAATTTCACCGACCACACCGTTAAACTCGAAATATTTTTATGAACAAAAAGTAACTAACTACATTCGAAACGGACACTTTTTAAAAAACGCTAAACACAACGACAGCTCGTATCTTCTCGCTCGCCGCGAGTTAAATTTTCTCGACATCATCCTCATACTCGAAATAATTTTATGAACAAAACGAAAAAAAGTCCGTTCGAAATGGACACTTTTTAAAAAACGCTAAACACAACGACATCCCGTATCTTCCTACTCGCTGCGAGTTAAATTTTTCCGGCAGCACCGTTAGACTCGAAACTAACTACGTTCGAACCGGACAGATTTTAAAAAACACTAAAGACGACGACACCTACAACGGCGCTTAACACATGGCCCGTTTTCCCTTCTGTAAATACATAAAGCTACGTTAAATATGAATACGCAGGCCGAAAGCTCCCACCGCATCGCGCGGGCCTGATCCGGGCTAGTTGTTTATATTATTGATGTTCAAACGTTATAGAAATTGAATTCGGAATAAAATTGATTCCGAAAAAAACGATTCAACTAACAAAACCAAAAACTGATTTTGAAAAAACCCGATCTCGAAAACCGGAACCGGGAAAAACCGGTTCCGGTGGAACCGGTTTTCTCCAAAACTGACCGCGAACCAATTTTTGTGCATCTTGCTTCGAGTGCCATTTTGCAAAAAAAAAAAAATTAGGGTGTTGTTATTTCCACTTATTAATTTTGATAAATTCACTTCTATGATGCTTCAATTGTATAATATGTATAGTTAGGGATGATAATGAATGTTCGATCCATTAAATATCCATTCGATCTGATCCATTTAGATGGATATGGATGATCTAAATAGATGATAAGTGGCTATGAATATTGATATGGATGATGTAAAAAATTAGTGGATCGGGTATGGATGATAATTTGTCATCCATGGATATAACGATTTACCATATATATATATATATATATATATATATATATATATATATATATATATATATATATATATATATATATATATATATATATATATATATATATATATATCATCATCATCATTAAGAGTTTAGCACTTTTTTAGGGAAAGTAATTTTCTTGCGTTTTAATTTTTTTTTCTTCCTTCAAACATTAAGATCATATGAAAATATAAATATTTAGAAAAGACACTTTGTGATGAATGTTATTAATTTGACGGTAAAACGCTCAAAGAAATAAATGATAACATTCATCATGAGTAATGTTTCAATTAGAGTTTTTTTCATCGTGTGTGAAGTTTTTTTTAATCAAACTTTAGCCCGATATAGAGTTTTAGGTTTAGTGTTTTGGGTTTATTCCCTAAACCCAAAACCCTAAACTCTAAACCGTTCGTTTTAAAAATTCAATCAAAACCCTAATTTATAAACCGTAAACCCTAATTTCCGAACCGTAATTTCTAAACCCTAATTTATAACCCCTTAAAAAAAAACTTTGATTAAAACACTACATATCATGCATGTTATCATTTATTTCTTTGAACGTTTTCCCCCAAAATAATAACATTTATCACAAAATGTCTTTTTTATATGTTCATATTTTCATGTGATGTTAATGTTTAAAAAAAAAAATTCAAAAAAATCAAAAAAAATTACTTCTCTCCACTTCTCCTCAAAAAAGTGCTATATATATATATATATATATATATATATATATATATATATATATATATATATATATATATATATATATATAGCACTTTTTTTGGGGGGAAGTAAAATTAATTTTTTATTTTATAGCACTTTTTTGAATTTTTTTTCCAACATTAAGAGCACACAAAAATATGAACATTTAAAAAAGACACTTTGTGATGACTGTTATTATTTTAGCAGGAAAACGCTCAAAGAAAAAAGTGATAACATGCATCATGCGTAATGTTATTCCGGAATGTTATTCCTCGAGCGTTTTTTCTCATCATATGTGAAGTTTTATTCAAGATTTAGCCCGATTTATCATTTATTTCTTCGTGCGTTTTCTCGCCAATATAATAACATTTATCACGAAGTGTCTTTTTTAAATCTTCATATATTCATGTGCTCTTGATGCGTGAAAAAAAAATTCAAAAAAAAGAAAAAAAATTATTTCCCCTCAAAAAAGTGATTCCCTCTTGATTATATATATATATATATATATATATATATATATATATATATAACATTGTGATGATACAATTATGTGAATAGTACTAAATTCGTATATCTTATATATATATATATATATATATATATATATATATATATATATATATATATATATATATATATATATATATATATATATATATATATATATATATATAAGATTGTGATGATACAAGTATGTGAATAGTACTAAATTCGTATATCTTACATATGTTACATATCTATGTTAAAAATATTTTGTTGATATCATTTCATAATATGAATATATATAGAAAAACTTAACACCCAACGGATATTCATTTACCCGCTTTATCCAACGAATATGTATATGGATGTATAAATTACATTTAAATGGATATAGATATGAATTTTAAATATTAAATGGATATGGATATGAGTATAGGCGAATCCGATCCATATCCGATGAATTACCATCTCTATGTACAGTACAAATATTTTATGCATAATAATAAGTGAAATTATAAAAGTAATAAGTAGATAGATCACTACTCTTTTAGACTTTTACAAAACAATAAATAATTATCATTATATAACATATAACATATATATTAATAAAAACAATAAATAATTATTAATTTATTAATATATATCGCTTGTTCGGGTCAAAATATGTTCTCGAGCCAAAATATGTTCAAGCTCAAGCTTTATTAAGATTGGCTCAAATTAATTTTTAACAAGCCTAGCTCGAATATCTCACAAATAGCTCGGCTCAATTACACATCTAATTATAGTAGTTAGGTGATTAGTGTAAGTTGAGTAACCTAAATTGTGACTCAGTTGCTCCAACTTAATTTGTCACAAATCATAACAAAGAAATGAAAATGGAACCAACTAACATATGAAACAATGATCTATTTCACAAAAGCTCAAAACCTACAAGAAAATACTTGTTCATTCATCTTCTACCTGAGTTTTTGCGCGTACAACACAAAAATTCTAATAAAGGTAGGTTCTTCTTGACACGAAACTGTAGCAACATGAACACAAGAACTCGATAACCGATAGACATAATTGCGAGGATCACTACATTTTTCCATTTCAACCGTTCGTTCGAAGAAACATCATACACATTTTGAAGCGCTTGATAGCCTGATATGGTCCTCACCTGTCCCACATCAAAAGAAACCCCGTCGTACTCATTTTCCAAAATACCCTACAACAAAATCACAATATGATAGATTCTTAAGAATAGTTCCAATATTTATAAAATTAAAAATTAAATATTATTATAAAATTACCTGAATCGAGAACGTATGGAAAGCAATGTAGGATACAGGGTACATCCATACAGGCCCAGGTAAAGCACTTCGAATCCGAAAATAGCCAGCTGAAAGCATCATCATCACCTGCAAATTAAAGATAGGTTGATTAATACACCAAATAGTAGATTTATTTATAAATTTAAAAGTATACTTTAACAAATCCGATCGTTTGATACAAGTAGCTTTGACTATTGAAGGAAAGTTGTAACTTTTTTCAAGGGTTTAAAAAATCCTCCCAATTGTATCATGAATGGGTCAACTGGATTCTGTTTGATTCGTACTGCTCAAACGTTTTACTTAAAAAATGGGCTGTAAAGTCCAAATGGGTCAAAAATCGCCCGAAGTATATTTCTAATGCATAAAACCACCAAAGGTATTTTATTCAAAAAAAATATTTAAATAATAGAACTTTTGAAATTATATTTGACATGCTAAATGATCAAAAATAAAAAGGACAAAATACTTTCTTGCACAAAAAGTGTATCGGGTCAACCCAAAACCTGAACCTGCTTTGAATAGTCAAGCTGCCCAACCCGCCCAAATATTTCTAGACAAACTTACATGCATAAACACCAATATTGAAATGCTCCAAAACGTATCTTGAAAGATGGTGACAACGAACAACACTATCCCTTCATTAACCAAAAGGCACATGAAAACATTGAGCACAAAGTACATCAAATACGTGAACTCGCTTCGAAGCCCGAGAAGAAAGGAGAACAATAGACCCGATGAGATCGAGATGAGAAACAAGAACGGAATACTAGCGAAGAATTGCCCTATCAAGAAAACAAATCCTCCCGAATGCCTATTTGATTTTTCACAAGCATATACCTATATTATATAGGTAAAAAATAAGAAATAAAAACAATAAAAAATCAAACATTTATAATATGCCGCAAAATATACAAAAAATAAACAAGGATTTTTCTAACAACAACGAATTACGGTGGTCGTTAACATGCTAGAAAGTGTTGTATATGACTGTTCATTATTATTTTTTAGAGTGACGGTTATTAAGATGTACAGTACTTTTAAGCGTCTTAATGACATCCTTAAGAGTTGTCGTTAAAAAAATTCAATAAATAGTGATTACCTTGACCTCGTTCAATTGTGCAGGTACCCCAATGATGCTTAAGAGAGAACTGAATGATATGAAAACAAAGATTGCACCGACTCTCGCCTGAGACATCGAATGCAAAGCATCAAATTTAGTGAATTATAATTCGAAACATGATAAATATTTTACAACGGTAACTGCAACATTTGAAATTAATAAATAAAAAAGAATAAATATACAACTCACCCCGACAGACGTTAGCGAGTGGCCTAACCCGGAAAAGATAGTGCCAATACATAGTGTAAGCAGAATATAAAGAACCAACCGAAGCCAGTAATGTCTCCACTCCCTTGACATAATTAATAACGATCGCCAAGTCAATATTGCAATTTTCGTCACACTATTTGACGTCCCCTTGCTTTTGAGAGACGGGCCTTCCTGTTGTCGAAATTAGCATGGATCAATATTCATATACACATACGATGTTAATCACACACAAAAAAAAAAAAAAAAAAAAAAAAAAAAAATACTAATTTGTTAATTATAACTATTATACCCGTTCGGTTAGCCTTAATATCATTGTCTCTACAGCTGCAGCATCAGCAGACACTTTATATGTTTCTTCAAGTGTACGAATTGCCACTGCGGTGTCCATATTAACCGCTGAAATATCCCCATGATCATCCTGTTAAGTTTTATAACGGAGAACGAAAAATAAATCAAATTACATATACACAATACGTTGCACAACATTTAGACCGATATATAGCCCAATATATATATATATATATATATATATATATATATATATATATATATATATATATATATATATATATAAAATAAACAAGAACCTGCCAGTTTTTGCAGACAGAAATAATCTTGTCAAAGTCGGTGTTTATTGCACGAAGAAAATGATCAGAAGGACTTTGCATGATCGGGCAAGGAAACCCCGCATTTGAGAAGTGCTGCGTATAGAATAGTTTATTAAAAAATTAACAATAATAATAAAACAAATTTTCATAAATGGAAATGTATACTTTTTGTAAATCCTGGATGAATCTTACCTGCAAGCAAGCCAACGTCTCCCCGAAAAAAAGTGTTTTTCCGTTTGAAAGAAGACAGATACGGTCAAAAAGGCCAAAGACTTCAGTGCTACTTTGATATATGGTGAAAATAAGAGTGCAGCCCGTGCTTGCGAGCTTCTTTAAAGTCACCATCATCAGTAGTGCAGAAACACTGAATTATAAATTTAACATTTATTAAGGTAACATAGTAGGTTGCAAAATCGCTACTAGTAAAGTACGGAGTACTAGTTTTAGGGAGTACTCGGCAACTCGAGGAGTACTCTGATGTTGACCAAGTTTGACTTATGTTAACCAAGTTTGCCCTTTGACAGATTTTGACCTAATTTTGACCCATTTTCCAAGTAATCCCGAGTTTGACCGAGTTTTGACTGATTTTCCGAGTAATCTCGAGTTTGACCGAGTTTTGACAGATGTTGACAGAGTTTGACCAAGTACTTGCCGAGTGCAAAAACCGAGTACTCGCCGAGTAATTCGGAGTTCTACAACACTAGTAACACATCACATAAGTTTCTATGTTTACATTTATAGTGAGTAATGAATAATGATTGTGTAGAGATGTTAAAACATATCATACGATTCACAAGAATTTGACAAAATAAGAGTCGATGAAAAGTGACCTGTCTAGATGAAAAAGAGGCTCGTCTATGAACAAAAGTTGTGGCTTCATCAAGAGCTCACTGGCAATGGTGACACGTCTTTTCTCGCCGCTAGAAAGACCCTTCGTACAACAATGGCCACCGATGAGCTTGTTTGCACAATCACCCAATGACATGGCAACTATCGCATCTTCAACGACACTCGTTTTATTACACATGAAACCGGGAAGCTGAAGTAGTGCCGAGTAGCATAGATATTCACGCACGGTTAATGATCCGATAAGTGTGTTTTTCTTCTCAACATATCCCTGTCAATAGTATAACAAATATGTCAAAATTAAACGCGTAAAGGTAACGGTTGATCATGAAGAAAATTTCAATACTTACATAGGATCCGTAAATCAATTTTGACTTTGCTCCGTTCACAAACACCTCACCGTAAATTTTTCCCGCATCATCTAGTCTTCCTGATGAATACGAGAACAATAAGCAGTGTTTCCGTACTCGGTTTTGCAACTCGGGGAATACTGTGTGAGAATTCGGTCAAACATGGTCAAAGTTGGTCAAACCCGGCCAAAACCTGGAATTACTAGAAAAATCGGTCAAAACTCGGCCAAAGATCTAGATTAATCGGATAATCGGTCAAAAACTTGGTCAAAATGGGTCAAAGTCAAACTTGGTCAACATCCGAGTACTACCCCGAGTTGTTGAGTACTCGGTAAAAAGTCTCGACTAAGTATTCCCCAAGTAGCGATTTTTGCAACCTTGACAATAAGTTGAATATAGATCAAAACTATAAACACAATATAACTAATCAAAGATTCAAAATGTTAGATACCTGCAAGGGACCTCAAAAGCGTAGATTTCCCCGACTTACCGGGGCCCATGATCACGGTAATCGTCCCAGGCAAAGCAAAACCATTCGAGTTTTTTACGACCCTATCAGAATACTTCCGTTTACCCTTTATACTAACCGTCAAATTCTTCCACGCAATTGAAGCGCCCGAGTTACTTGACACTACCGCCGTCACAGGTACCGGAGGTGATGACGGAGAATCGCTCCGAGAGGCGGTTGAAGCGGCGGCAACAACATTGTTCACTACCTTAACCTCAACGTCTGTATCGTCCCAATCGGGTGAATCCTCGAACGAAATTGGTTGTCGTAAAGAACCTGATTTTCTTAAGTAGTAAAAGTTGTTTAATGGAAATCGACTAACGGGACTACTAGGCGACGATGAAGATGACATGTAGTTATCTGATTGTGACTGTATTTCTTCCATTCGTACCGATCTTTTATTACATATTATCCAACATTCAAACCTGCATAAATGTGACATATTTGCATCAATTCGATAATAAATAAACTAACCTCTGAAATAAAGTTGCTAACTTTGGTCAAGAAAGAATTAACAGTGTCAAAGCTGTGATTCAAGCTAGTGACACAAGATACTCTGTTTAAGAGCAAAATCAGATAAAGTCAACATGGTCAAAAGTTGATAACTCAGCTACCATGTCATCATTTTGTCCCCAGGTCATCTTTCATCAAAAAAATGAAATTAGGAATTCTTATTGCCTTTTCTACCAACTTCTTAATTTAATTAAGTACCATTTATTATGATAATTCACTTTTACCTAAAAATGTAAAAATGAACATTAAATTTAACCTGAACATTTTTTTTTTTTTTATTTTTTTTTTTTGATTGTTTGATTATAAACACTACATACTCTGTCTATATATGGGTGAACTTCAATATACTTCACATATACATTACCAGAAAATAAAATTAAATAAATAAATAAAAATACAAAAGTGCAGATGAAGAAATTGACTTCAAGCAAATAGCTGGTGACCACATTATTCTGAGCATGGTAAGTAAAAGTAATAAAGAATCAATTTTTAACCTTAAAAAATCGAAAACAGATATATAGGAATAAAAAGAAGAAATATATAATTAATGAAGAACCTAAAGATTGAAGTATTATTAGAAAAGATAACAGAATAAAATCAAAAAAAAAAAAAAATGAAAAAGATTTTGTATCAATGACCCAAACCCTAATGATAAATTTCTATAGGATAAAATAACTGAAAACACTAAAGATGAGTATAAATGTAATAAAGATATTGTTAACAATGATCCAAAACCCTAAAGTTTGATATTTAATTAGGAACAAATAACTGAATGAATTTAAGAAAAGATTAAAGATGTCACATTATAATGTGATACAAATTAGAGCTCTGTTTTAACAATAAACCAAAACCGTAACTAGTAGTATGTTAATTAAGAATTAAGAAACATATTACAAATGACCAATAGATAAATATAAATATGTTGGTAAAGTATGAAGAACATAGACTGACCTGAATCCTGCTGAGAGGGACAGTAAGTGGGAAAGTTAAGAGAAAAATGAAAGACAAAATTATTGAAGTATATTAATGGGGTGTCTTTTTATTTTTATTACTCCGTATTACTATTAAGATATTAAAATTAAATATTAAATTAAATAATTATAATTAGTAATTTTTATTGTTAACCTTGGTATCAACTTATTTTGCGAAATGATTATCACAGGGCAACTAACCGTTTTGCGAGCAGTCCGGAATTATTGCGGACCAACCTCCGTAGGCATGAAGGAATGAATGCAGCGACCTGAAATCGAACTCGTGACTTCTACTATGGAAGGATGGACTCTCAACTATTACACTACTACTTTCATTGTTTATAATTATTAATTATGTATTGTTGTAATTTAGTAGTTTATTACTACCTTTTGTCTAAGCTTATACAATACTTAAATATTAAAGAGTAGTAATGGAGAGAGAGAGGGGAGTATATATTTCATATATATGTAAGAATGGTGTACCTCATATGGTTACATTTACTCGATATATATACTACTAAAATACATGTACATTTGAGATTCTTCAATTATGAAGCATGTGAAATAGTGATATGTAAAAGTTGTCATCCACTTTTGACTTTTGGGATAACATCTTTTCACAACATCCCTCTTGGATGACAATTTTATTGAAAAAACAACTAGTACTGTCTCGTTAAAAACCTTGCTAAAGAAAAACCCAGTGGGATAAAAACTTTAGCCAAGGAAAAAAGAGTGCAGCATAAAGTTGACTCCCCCTCAAGTAGATATCGCTGAGTCATCACATCTTTTGAACTTGTCTCATGCCAATATTGTGAACGTGTGTTCTGAAGACAGCAGTTGACAGTGCTTTGGTATAAAGATCAGCAGAGTTGTTGATTGAACGTATCTCATTTTAATCTGGTTGTCTTTTATGAGATACTTGAGTATATAAAAGAATCTGAGGTTTTCATCTGAAACTATATCATCTAAATCTTTTATGTACAAGTTTAGCCCCTGTGATTTGTCTACAGTCTCCTTCATGGTTTGCTCAAACCGTTGTTTCAATTCCTATTCCCTTTCAGTCCTTTTTTGAGCCTCACCAACATACCATTCTTTTCCATCAAACTTATGACCTTTAAGACCGTCTATGGTTTTAGCGCCTCGTCAGCATTTATGTTTTGTTCTGTCACTTTTGATACTTTTCTTTCATTTGTACTATGCAAGCTGAATTATCTTCATAGATAGTTGTTGAGCTTTTATAGCGTTCTAGTCCACAAGAATCAATAATGATTTGTGTCATTGATCTCAACCAAAACACATTATTGGGTAGCTTCATGTAATACAATGACTTTGGTATGATTTGAGGATGTAGCAATAAGTGTTTGTTTCTGGAACCGCCATGAAATTATTGTACCTCTATTTAGGAATACATATCCAGTTTAAGATTTTGATTTATGTGGATCAGATAAATAACCTGCATCTATATAACCAAACAAATCTTGTTTTGAATTGTTAGAATAAAATAATTTTAAATCAGCAGTTCCTCAAGGGTATCGAAATATGTGTTTGATCCTATTCCAGTGTCTTTTTGTATGAGCTGAGCTAAACCTTGCCAACAAAGTAACTGCAAAATAAATGTCAGTTCTTGTACAATTTGTAAGGTACATAAGAGCTCCAATTGCACTAAGATATGGAACTTCTGAACCAAGAACATCTTCATGTTCTTCTCGGGGACGAAATTGATCAGTGTCAACATTGAGTGATCTAACCACCATAGGAGTACTTAATGATTTTGCCTTGTCCATATTGAAGTGTTTTAAAAAACCTTTTTGGTATAATTTGTTTGATGTACAAGTAAACCATTAGGCATATGCTCAATTTGTAAACCAAAGCAATACTTGGTTTTTTCGAGATTTTTCATTTCAAATTCTTTCTTTAGAAGTTGAATGACTTCATGAATCTCTTTATTTGTACCTATGATGTTAAGATCATCAACATAAACAGCTATAATCACATATCCGGATGTTGTTTTCTTAATGAAAACACATGGGCAAATAAGATTATTTGTATATCCTTTTCTTATCAAGTAATCACTTAATCGGGTATACCACATGCGATCCAATTGTTTCAACCCATATAAAGACCTTTATGATTTAATGGAATACATTTCATTGGATTTTGCATTTGATGCTTCTGATACCTTAAATCCTTCATGTATATTCATGTATATATCACAATCAAGTGATTCATTTAAATAAGTAGTAATAACATCCATTAGATGCATTTCTAAATCTTTAGAAATTGCCAGGCTGATTAAGTAATTTCATCCATAACAGGAGAATAAGTTTTCTCATAATCAATTTCTAGTCTTTGAGAGAAGTTTTGAGTTACAAATCTAGCTTTACCTTGTAACTTCATTTTTCTTATTTCTTTTTCGGATAAAAATTCATTTGTATTCCATATATTTCACAATGATAACTATTGATATGAAAACTTTTCTTTATTGAGCGATTCAAATTTAGCTCGTATTGTTTCTTTCTATTGAGCTCAGTCGTGTCTATTTTGACATTTAATGACAGATTTTGGTTTTGGATCATCATCATCATTCATGATGTCATATGCAACATTATATGAAAATATCTCGTCAAGATTTTTCATTTCATTTTGGTTCCGTAATATTTTTGAATGTGCATAATTGATTGAAAAATCCGTGTTGACATCATCAATCTCCTCTGCAGAAGGAGTATTGATTTGTGGTTCTTTTGAACACTTTCTTTTACCTCATTATCAACTGATTTTCTTTTCCGAGAATTATTATCTTTGGAACCAATTGATCTTCCACGTTTCTGTCGTGGCAAAGACTCATGAGTGACATTATTGCCAGCTTTTAGAATTTCAATTCTAGCTGAAGCATTTACTGCTAGTATATATGATTTAGTCACTACTTTTTGTATCTGTAAATACATCAGGTAACTTATTTGCAAGTTCTTGCATATATATTATTTTTTAACTTTCTTTTCGCATTCTTTTGTGCGATGTCTATATACCTTAGTTGATGTTCACATCATGAAGCATCTTTTTCTTTATTTTTCATTTCTCCCCCTAATATAGGGAACAATGTTTCATTAAAGTGACAATCAGCAAAATGTGCTGTAAAAACATCACACGTCATGAGTTCAATATATCTTATGATTGAAGATATTTCATATCCAACATATATTTCCATCCTTATTTGAGGACCCATTTTAGTGCGTTGTGGTGGTGCGATAGGAACATAAACCGCACAACCAAATGTTCTAAGGTGGGAAATATTTGGCTGATGGCCCAAAAGCAAGTTGCAAGGGAGAATATGTATGACTTGCACTCGGTCTAATGCGAATTAATGATGCAGCATGTAAAATTGCATGACCCCATATAGATACTGGGGGTTTTGTTCTCATTATCAATGGTCTAGCTATTAACTGCAATCGTTTGACTAGTGTTTCGGCTAAACCATTTTGTGTATGCACATGGGTAGCATGATGTTCAACAACAATCTCAATAGACATGCAAAAATCATTAAATGCTTGAGATGTAAACTCACCAGCATTATCCAATCTCACCCTTTTAATAGTATAATCAGGGAAATGTGCCCTCAATTTAATAATTTGAGCAAGAAACTTTGCAAATGCCATATTACGGTTTGATAACATACAAACATGAAACCATCCGCTAGATGCGTCTATTAGAACCATGAAATATCAAAATGGTCCACATGATGGATGAATTAGTCCATATATATAACCTTGAATTCTTTCAAGAAACATTGGTGATTCTTTCTCAATATTCTTTTCATTAATCACCATATGTGCTTTTCATTAATCACCATATGTGCTTTTTCATTAATCACTATATGTGCTTTTCATCATATATCCTTTTCACCATATGCGCTTTTAATCATATGCGCTGCGCTTTTCATCATATGCACTTTTCATCATATACGCTTTTAATTATATGCGCTGCGCTTTTCATCATATGCGCCTTTTATCATATGCACTTTTAATCATATGCGCTGCGCTTTTCATCATATGTGCCTTTTATCATATGCACTTTTAATCATATGCGCTGCGCTTTTCATCATATGCGCTTTTCATCATATGCGCCTTTTATCATATGCACTTTTAATCATATGCGTTACGCTTTTCATCATATGCGCTTTTCATCATATGCGCTTTTCGGTGCTATATAGATATTTCTCATTTTCGGTTATCATTGACTGATAATCATATCCATTATGATATATATCAGAGAAACTTAACAAATTTCTCTTTGATTTAGGAGAAAACAGGGCATTCTTTATCAGAAAATTCGTACCATTTGGTAATATGAATTTTTGCCTTTTTCGTTCCTTATATCAAGTTTGTAAGACCTGATATAGTACTTATAATTCCTTCATTTGATTTAAATCAATGAAATATTTCTTAGATTTGATCATAGTGTGTATGTTACCACTATCTGCAATACATAGGTATTTACCATTTAATTTATGTTGTATTTCAACATAATTCATACTAAAAATTCAAATAAGATAAGCAAATAATGAGTTATATTTCAGCAAGATAATCAAATTATATTACATGCAAACAAGTTACAATCTGAAGTACATAAAAGATAATAATAAAACATATGCGTTATGGTTTAAAACCATTTATTTATGAGTGATACATAACAAGCTAGGCATCTTAGAAAATTCAAACCATTCAAGTCTCAAGGTAGCTCAGGGTTTATTTAATCAAGATTTTTCAACAGATTCACTTTCGTTTTCTTTTCTTTTGGGACTTATTTGTAGAGCTAAACAAGACGTTCATGTATTCAAGAAATACTAGACTGATGATCCACGTTACCAGATCATTAATAAGAATCTCCGGGATTCTTATAAGAGCGTCTACTAACATCTTCAATTTTATTCTTTCATGGATCACCGTTATTTCTTGATAATTAATATCGTATCTATCTTTGAGTATTTTCCATAATACACTTAGATCTTCGATCATATAATATGTAGATTCTAAGGACTCGTCAATATGTTTGCTAAGAAAAATACTTGCTATTGCTTTCTCTTGTTCGGAACAATTGTTATTTTCATTCAGGGTTTCTAAAATACCAATTGATTCGAGATGTTTTTCTACATTCATAACCCATGTTAAGTAGTTGTTTCCACTTGATTCGAAAGGAGCAAATTTAAGCCTTTTTAAATTCAACATTTTCTATTATCAAAAAAAAAAATGAACATAAATCATAATCATAATAAACTTCTATTCATAGACAAATAATAAAATGAAATTAGAATCATTTTAAATTCATAAGTAGCAAACAACAGAATAGTGGCATGATTACAAATGATAAAACCACAAGGGCAGGATAGAATATAGGTTCACCTGGTGGTATATTAGCAACAATGATGATAGTTAGTATGACCAATACAATAGGAAAAATCATCCTTGTGTGAATCATCTTTACAAATTTTTTTTAAGAGTGGTAGTCTGAGAAAATGAAGATTGATTTGTGAAAATGTGAAAACGGAGATGTTTATTTTATATTTGAAAAATATAGTCGTTGTAACATCGCCAGTTTACGTTAACAACCGTTATGTATATATGACCGTTGTAACGTCGTTAGTTGGTGTTAACGACTGTTATGTACTCGTTGTATTAATAATAATTTTAATAAAAGAATATAATTAGTATATATACGACTATTATAAATACATTTAGTATAAAAACGAAGATTAAGAGAATAAACATATTAATAATAAATTTAAGAATAAATATTAGTATGCATGAAATAAATAATGATTAGTAATTGCATAAGTAATCATAAATAAATGTTTGATAACAATAATATAAATGTTAGTGAAGTTAATAAGAGTTAAAATAACATAAATGTAATGTTAGTAAACATAAATTATACTTAGGCAACAGTGTCGACCATATACAATTCAGGCGGTATAACCGACCATATATAACTTAAATACATAAATATAAATGTTAGTGAAGTTAATAAAAGTTAGATTACAGAAATATAATTCAGGCGGTATAACCGACCATATATAACTTAAATAACATAAATATAAATGTTAGTGAATTTAATAAAAGTTAGATTATAGAAATATAATTCAGGCGGTATAACCGACCATATATAACTTAAATAACATAAATATAAATGTTAGTGAAGTTAATAAAAGTTAGATTACAGAAATATAATTTTACTTATGATGATAATAATATTTACCTAACTAATAAATAATAGAAGATATCGTTAAAGAATTTCTTACCTTGATTAGTGACTTGTGCTTGCTTAGATAAACCTTGATTATACGGAGCACTTTGTGCTGATAACATGTTGTAATTTAGTAGTTTATTACTACCTTTTGCCTAAGCTTATACAATACTTAAATATTAAAGAGTAGTAATGGAGAGAGAGAGGAGTATATATTTCATATATATGTAAGAATGGTGCACCTCATATGGTTGCATTTACTCGATATATATACTACTAAAATATCTGTACATTTGAGATTCTTCAATTATGAAGCATGTGAAATAGTGATATGTAAAAGTTGTCATCCACTTTTGACTTTTGGGATAACATCTTTTCACAACATGTATTGTATATTAATATTAAATTAAAATTAATTTTTACTCAAACCTTTTTTATCAAAGTTAATTATTCGTATATTATTACTTCAATAATAATAATTATTATTTTTATTAAAGGGTTTGTTAAAATGTACCAAGTGATACAGGATAATAAGTGTTTAATGAAGACATTATGGTCTAGTAGTACAACTAACACCATGTGTGTTGTGTGTTGGAAGAGATGTGAGGTTTTAAGTTCGAGTATACTCTTGGGTATTTATCCGATTTATGAAGTGACCACGAGAAGGTTTTACTGACCCGTATTTCAGAATTTTAGCCCACTCCGTCTCCCTCTCGAAATGGTTTAAGGATCGAGTCCTTGTAATGTGATTCCAGAATTCGTCCAAAAGCACGTGTGTGCGTAGAAGATGATCGGATGAGTTGGTCATTTCCCCGTTAGTGATTCCAAATATTTTTTTTAAAAGGTGTCTAATGAAGACAAAAATTTCTTAAATATCATCATTTGCAATCAATAATAACTACTCAGTAATTTCTTTTTCTTTCAAAAAACTATAACTTTATAAAAACTCGAGACCTTCATCAAAAAAATGAAGTCTCGCAACAAAGATACAAACAGAGGCACCGAGGCCCAAACAAACTAGACTAGCAAATACATCAAACCAACAACCAAACCCATGTTACTGCAAAGATGAACAAAAAGACCTAGCGAGAAAACAAGCGACAATACAAACCAATAACCTTCAAAGCAAAAAACACAAAATAAACGAAAGTAGGACATCACACGCCATCAACGTTAACTTTTCATGATGTCTCCCTGACCACTTTCTTTGCCTTAGATCTCTTTCTTTCTTTATGTTTCGGAAGCGTCATCGAACTAAACAACTTACCTTCCACCCTAATACAACCTTCAAGATCCTTTGTCACCTCCTCAAAAACACTAAAAGTTCTACCTGAAGAATTGTCATCATCTCGGCCCACTTCAGACTCGGGCCCAAGCCCATCAGAATTACCATAGTCCACAACCTCCTCACGACCCATCTTCGCTACTTCTCTTCTATGACCTATCTCGACCCGAGACCCAAACTAATTCTCCACATTCTTGCTATTCGATTGACCATCAGCCCCAGCCAACGTTGCCAAGAAAACAGGCAATTGAACTGAACCACACCTCCCAATATCCTTCTCTTGAATCCCCAAACCCCCACCATCATCACCCGAACTTAAACACCTTGCGCGTTTTCGTTTACGAAAGCCCTGAGAGTCTAGAGCCTCTTGAACCTTATCTAAAGAAAATGTAACCGAAGGCGACATAACAAAACCCGACCGTGAATTGTCAGAAAACAAATAATTACAACCCGCCTTAGGATCTGTAATCACCGGAGAAGAAAATCATAAATCAACCTCACCACCAGCAAGACCACCATTCCCATGACTGAATTGATCAGCCCGCAACCCATTACTCGTATCATCATTAACAACAAAATAATCTTCGCCACCAATAACAGAAGGGCCAATATGAACCCCTAAATCTATAGGACAACCATCCAAAAACACCTCCTTCATAAAAGACTCGTTTGACATCTGTACAAAATCACCGAAAAAGAAAACCGCATGTAATCTCTCCATGATTGACACATCTGACACTTCATTAACCCAAATGTGTCCTTTAACAAATCCATCAAAAATCAATGACACCAGAACGAGCTCATGAATGTGTTTAATGCAAGTAGTTTCAATAAAAGCAAACATAGAACCAAAACTTAACAAGTCATGCGTGAAATTAGCCACCTTTACTACCGTACCCACCCTACTATCTTTACTTCTAATGTTCTCATCAGACATAAACTTGGCCAAAAAACCCTGTAATTCCACCCAAACATACCTGAAAAAGACTTGCGTTTAGAGAAAAATGGACCACCATATCAAAACCTGAAACCTGACACTTCGTAAGAATATGGGAATAGGTATCCAAGTCGTCACATTCAATCACTCCTGCAACCGCCCCCATTTTTCTAAAAGACGACATATGAGCTTTGCAAGTGACCAGGAAGTATTTGATCTTTTCTTCCACCGGAGGAATCGAATCGACAATGAGCACACACCGATCCAAACGTTCAATAACGGACTGATTGGGAACAAGCATCACTAGTGAATGTGAATGACCACCACGGCTGGATAAACCACCACCACGTCTACAAGGCCGCCCAACAAAGATTGGTTCACCAAAGATACTCGACTCGTTCATCTCTTGAACCACCAAAGTGGCATGTGCAATTAGCTTAAAAGATATAAACCCAAACCGCCTAAATAACCACGATTTGATTTCTTTAATCGGGGCCAAATTTGCAGAACGCATCTTTGAGGATATATTTTTTTGGACAGCTGTTAGGATCACCCAGAGGGACTTAACCACCCATGCGTTCATCTCCTACACATTTATACCTTCCCCAAACTGTGTGCCCAGGAGAAAACCCACACCAATCTCATACGGGGCATGGAAGGTAAAATCCTCTCCCCTTTACCCCCCCCCCCAACGCAATATGGGAAAGGTGTCATGGGTGGAACTTCATGGCAGAGATGAAATTGTGGGTTAATATGTAGCCAACGGGGGTCGAACTTGTAACATCCCGCATTTTTCTGTTAAATTTATTTTTAACACCGTCTTTTTTTATAGATAATATCTTCCGTTATCTAAATTCGTACCTTTCGTAAACGAACGTTCTTAATATTTCCGTTATTTGATTATAACATCTCCCGTTTACTCTCGCGTGTTTAAATATTTCGTTCGGTTAATTCACGTCGCTATCAAACTCGAGGGACCAACCTTGCCAATTGACCAAAAATATGACTAAGTCAAATAGTCAAAGTATCACCTCCTCCATTCATTTCACCTCTTTCCTTCTTCATACTTCCATCTTTTTCTCTCAATCTTCAAACAAGAAATTCATCATCTAAATCCGAAACAAGAAGCAAACATCAAAACAAATTACATATTCGTGATCCTCTCTTCATCCTCTTCGATTTGGTACCAATTTCATCTCGTTTGGGTAACATTTCTAAAACTCTAAATTTATCTAATTCGTGTTTTTGACTTGAAATGATGTTAGTTAGTGTCTATGGCTCGTGTCTAGCATGAATGTATGATTTAGTTGCTCGATCTTGTTGTTTTGCATAAACTAGCATGAACTTGAAATGGGTTTGTTTAATCTTGAATTTTGAATGATTAAATGTTGTTTAAATGTTAAAGTTCATGTATTAATTGTGTTACTAGCATCATTAGCTTCAATTTGATGTGTAGGTTGACTTGGAAAGACATCACTAACATGATTATTGATTTTGTGATTCTTGGTTAGGGTTTGATAGCTTTTAAAATGAACTTTTGATGCTTCGAATGCCATAAAATGTTATTAGTAAGTGTTTAGTTGTATTGTATGTTTAATTACCTTCGAAACAGCCTATCATATGTGTAGATTGGATTCCCGAATCTTGAAATGCATATTATGAACTTGAAACTTTGATTTTGAACGTTTAACGATCATTCGACGAGGTTTTTGTTTTTGTAAATGATGAACTTGATTGATGAAAAGTGTTTAGTTGTATTCCTCGTCGAAATACCTTTCCAACGATATAAGATACGTGTTTTGAATGTTTACGGTTCATAAGTTATGGTTGTTTGAAGTTGGATTCGTCTAAGTATTAAACTGCCCAGAATTTGCTGAAACAGACACAGATGCGGCGCATCACCTCTGGATGCAGCGCATCAGTGACAGATGCGGAGCATCTATAAGTGATGTGGCGCATCTGATGCTGACTGCCCAAAAATCTCATTTTTCGTTTAATTCTAGCTATGCTATGCACCCCCGATTGACATGAAACTTGGCCAACATGCTCATATATGATTTCTAAGCTTAGAAAAATAGTTCAGGACCCGACCCGAACGTGTTAACTTTTTCGTTGATGAAACAACCCAACCCGTATTTAAACCGGCCCATAAAATTTTTTCCTTTTTAATATACATTAATAACATTTAGGTCCCATTACACAATTTCCAAAACGCATTTTTATTAAAGTAAGTTCAACGAACTTAAAAACGTACAACAATAATTTAAACTTCTTAGTACAATAATACGTTAGTTAAATCATAAACCGGTTATAATCATTATGACCCGACTAGTTACGTTTACACAAAACTGAGCATGGTGATTTGGGACTACGCTACCCAAAACATAATCGAGTCCAAAAGCAAGATCTTCTAAAGCAACCTAGCCAAGATCTCTAAATCCCAAGCTTACCCGAGCCGCCACCACGCGAACCTATAAAAATATCAACAACGAGAGGGTAAGCTAATGCTTAGTGAATGTAAAGATACTATACAGATACATATGCATAAAATGGCTATGCATCACCAAGCATCAAAATAACACATACCATCTCCGCATGGTAAACAAACTACAAAGAGCACATACACAAAGTAGCTACACGCTACGAAATCACCAAGCTAACGCCACAAGATTAGCTACAACACAACAATAAGTATACACGCGTATACAATAAATATAATCAACAACAATAAGGTTAACCCCTTAACCCAAACCACATGAAGGTCGGCCGAACTACCCAAACCTTAGTGAATTCGCACTACCTGAGATTCACTTCCTTCACCACTTCTACAACCGAGGTTGGCCGAACTACCCGAGCCTTAGTGAATTCGCACAACCCGAAATTCACCACCTTCACCAAGATGAACGAAACAACCCGGGTCATCATGAATCCGCACTAACCGAGATTCATTTCCTCAACAACAAATTCCAGCAACCCATCGCCAAAAGGGTTATCCAAAACGCTAGCCAATTCACAATACCAAGGGTAAAACCCACAACGCATAAGCGTATCACAAGGACCCGAAGCACAAGGTCCATTCTCCCACACGAACATAGAGTAAACCCGAACAAGGGTCACCCTACACACACGCACCCATTTTACACATACACATGTGCATAGTAAATTTACACTCACCTTGTCGCCTTGATGAATGCAACCGAACAAATCCGCAACTCGCCAATGGAATGTACCTATTCCATTATCACATAACAAACAACACAATTAGGGTGGATTTACAAACCAACCCAAATCGACAACTAGTGCAATTTCGACCCAATTGCACTTCCAAGCTCAAACCGCGCCCAAACTAACCAATAATCACTAACAATAGTGACAATGGTCCTAACACACCAATTAAACCCAATCATAAGTGTTAAACACTTATCATTCTCGAAATCGCCCATAAACCCTAATTTGACCCATAAGAAGTCAACATTTCGCCATGAACAAGTTTTAACACCAAAACATATTTAACTCGGGTTTATACTTCAACTTAATCCATTTTAAGTTTATAAACCTTATTAAATCGACAATTGGGTCATAAACATCACCAAACCCTAATTTTGACTCTAGTCAAAATTAGTCAACCACATGAACCCTAATGGTCTCCAACACCTCATTAATCACTAAATACAAGTGATTACACCCATTTGCAAGTCTTACAAACTTACACTTGTTCACCAAACCCAAAACCCGCCAATAATAACAATAAACCCGATTCTTGGTGTTAGTCTTCAATTAACAACTAAGTGGGTTCCATCTATGAACATACAAGCCAAAAGCCCCAAATTTGAATGATGAACACGAAAATGAAATTCGGAGTTAGAGCTTACCGCTAGTATCAACTTGTAGCTAAGAACGAGGAGAACAAACTTGTCTCTTACGCTTTCGATCAAAACCCGCTTCTTCCTTTCCAAAAATCCCTTTGAATCAATTGGGGTGTTTGAGTTTTTGAGAGAAAATGAAGAAGATAAGGAAAAAGATAAAAAGGAAATGAAATGGATGGATGAGATTAAGATCTCAACTCTGGCTCAAACGCGAAATGACCAAAATGCCCTTGAATATCTTTTAAAATCACAAAACTGGTACCAGTCTGCCCAGATTGCCGCGCCGCGGCCTCAATTGTCGCGCCGCGACCCATAACGTATTCTGATGGTTTCCTTAACATGCCTCCTGGAATTGAAATCAGCTGAATGCCGCGCCGCGGCCCTTTCTGTCGTGCCGCGACCCAAGGCATGGTCTGGTGCCTTCCTTACCGTGCCTCCTGACCCTGATTTGTTTGTAATGTCGCGCCGCGACCCATACCTCCGCGCCGCGACCTTTAACTTGGTCTGATCACTTTTCGCATACAAGAACTTTAACGCATGAACATGTCTCAATTCCTTCATACACCTATCGTACATACGCGATACACCTGTAAATCATGTACGGGGAAAAACGGGGTGTTACAACTCTCTCCCACTTAGATTCGATCACGTCCTCGTGATCCTAATCACTTAACCAAATCGAACCTACACTCGATGGTTCCCAAACAATCATTCCAATCCGACTTCCAACACATCCCTCATTAACCCGAAGATTAATTCATTAACTAATTACACACTTGCACGCATTCCGAGCCGTGCAATACACGCGACATTCGAAGTCCATAACGATCACTTAGAATACGCGAATCCGCCACGTATCCTTCCAACTCCTCTAGGCAATTCTTCTCATAGAGTCACCCTTAACAACTAAATCGTCATTCGCGATTTATCAAGTCCATAAATCCGAGCACTAAAACTTGCTCAATCCCTCATATCGGGAAAAACTCCACCAATCTCGTACCGAGACATCAACCCTTTAGCGTACCATACCAAGTACAATGCTAAAAGTAAACACGTCCCAAACTAAGGTCAACAACCCAAAATGATGAAGACCGAACAACATGAATCCTTACGGATTACACTTACCACTAAACATCCTTTGTAGTGCGCAATACAACCAATACGCCACTATCCTAACATCATAAGTCGACGGCTAAACCGCTAGCATCCCAAACGAATATGGCCACGCTAAACCCAAGGTGTACAAAATCGACTATAGTCACACCCGTAACAACATGTGAGCGAAACACGGCTATCGTATCCCTTATCACACAACACGGTCCTTACGACCCCACCATCGGTGTATAAAACAACCGATAGATCACACAACCCGGTCTTTACGACCCCACCAAAGGTGTATAAAACAACCAATGGATCACGCATCCAACATGGCCGAAACAACCCGAGCCTAAACACATATGGAGGATGGCCGAAACAACCCGAACCTTAGTGAATTCGCAACAACCAGAAATTCACCAACCCAATCCATATTCCCACAACAAAATGACCGCACAACCCGAGTCACCGTGAATATGCGCAAACCGATATTCACTACCTCCACCCCATAGTATAACTGAGGATGACCGTACAACCCGAGCCTTAGTGAATCCGAACTACCCTACATTCACTACCTCAAACTATGAGTCCAACCAACAGGGACAATCGTACTACCCAAAATATTGTGAATACAAACAACCTGATATTCACGTCCCACAACACAACTCACGAATGGTACTCCCATTCCGATAACGTTATACCATACCGATATAACACTAAACCCATGACGAAGTCAGTGGACCCCGAAGGTCATGCTCCACCAATCAACAATACCATGATGAAGTCAGCAGACCCCGAAGGTCATGCTCCACCAATCAACAATACCATGATTAAGTCAGCGGACCCCGAAGGTCATGCTTCACCAATAAACGATACCATGATGAAGTCAGCGGACCCCGAAGGTCATGCTTCACCAATCAACGATACCATGATGAAGTCAGCAGACCCCGAAGGTCATGCTCCACCAATCAACAATACCATGATGAAGTCAGCGGACCCCGAAGGTCATGCTTCACCAATCAACGATACCATGATGAAGTCAGCGGACCCCGAAGGTCATGCTTCACCAATCAACGCCCTTTTAGCCTCGAACAACGAGTAGCGTAACATCGCGCTCTGCTACGCCATAGTGAATCCTAACGGATACCACTAACCATTCACACAATCGAGCAAGAACCACCTATATCAAACATAGGTACGAAATAATAATTCTCTAAAAGAGAATCCACCACACACATCCCCTAACCGAGGGATTTCACCTTGCTCACCAAACACGTCCTTTATCTCTCAACGAGATTTACCACATTACCACCTCGGTGATAATTTAAATCCAAAATCATAAGTACAATTTAACCAGAAATTGTACTCTACTACAAACCGACCAAAACTAGGTCCCGACACGAACTCCGGATCTATCTAACGCATCATCCGAAATCTCACACTAAAACTTCCTCGTGCGGGAGTGTAACTCCCCCACTTGGAACTACGTTCCATAACCGCATTTTGTACAACCGTACATTGCTACCAAAGGTAGACTTTACCAACAATTGGGTTCACACGACCCATCACCACATCTTGCTCCAACCCTGAGCACACGAAGGATTTCAATCAATCCTTAAACACTTCGAACGAAAAGTGTACCACAATTACACAAACCATACCCTCGTAATCATCCAATTGCATTAGTTTGTCAAATTTCACCCGGTCACTCATGTACCTAAGGGTTTCACTTCGGTACCCTAAGTACAATGTAACCGCAACACAATCGAAGTCGAACACCACGCTAGTAGGTATAAAAGAGGCACCTAATGTTGCGTCACGTAGACTCCTTTACCAACATACATCGAGATCCAACACTCGATCTCTCGGGTTTCATCCCACCCGTCGAACCTCATGGTTCATCAACTTCAACATAAAAGCGAACACGCGCTTAACGACCGAACACCAAAACCCATTTCCATGGTTTGGTAGAAACATTTCCCAAATACTAAGGAAGGCTTGGTTGCACCAAGTCTTACGCCCTTCGCCCGACAATCAAATGTCACCATAGGGTACTTCCATTAGGAACGTCACCCATAACAACAATATGCACAACACAAGGCATTTAGCAACTCAAACTCATCGGCACAAAATAAATAATCAAAGGACGTATCTATTAAAACGAAACGTACCTTAACGTCTCCTTGCGGCATTCGCCACCGCCAACTCGGGACAATCCGGCTTGCGATGTCCCTCTTTATGACAATAATAGCACATTTCGTCATTACTTCTCGGCATTGTGCATTCCCATAACTTGTGGCCCCTAACACCACAATTGAAACATCTAGGCGCATGAGAACTCGTCGAACCTTTCTCCACGTTACCCACACTCGCACTCGCGCCCTTAGTTTTCTTACTTGGAGCACCATAAGAAACAACCCTTCTCTCACTTGAAGGTTCACCAACCTTCGATCGCGAATAAGACTCGAAACCTCTAGCCAAGGCGAATAACTCCGCAAACGATTTCGCTTGACCCCGACTAATTTTATTCTTTAAGTCATCATTCAAGGTCCGATAGAAATCCCCCATCAACAAACGATCATTCCCAAAATACTCCGGGAAAAAACGAGCCTTCGCCATAAAGGTCGTCTTGAGAGTATTCAAATCCATTGATCCTTGTCGCAAATTTCGCAACTCATTACGCAACTCCCACAAATCGGCTGAAGTCCGGAACTCCTTGAAGAATTCCTCCTTAAGTTCATCCCACGATAAGGTCATAATCGTTTCGCCACTGACAAGATCAATCTTACCATCCAAACAATCCCTTGCCCTACCCCGCAACAAACTAGTAGCGAGTCTTGTCATCTTCTCGGGAGGGCATTCAATAGTACGAAAACACCCTTCGACATCCGAAATCCAAGTTGTGCTTATCAAAGGATCCGGTTTCCCGTCATACATCGGAGGTTTAGTCCTCATGAAGCTCTTAAGACAACGCTCCATTTCACTACTACCCCGAAATTCGGAATACCTCCTATCCATTCTTTCTTCCAATGCACTCATTTGCTCCGCAACGGCGGCCGCAACTCTAGTATTAAACTCCTCGGCATTCGTCTCGATCTCGTTTCGCGTCGTCATTCTAAAGAATGCAAAACAGTTAGTCCACGAACGTATAAAACCATACGCACAACACCGCCCCATCTTGCTCAACACCCGTCGTACATCACTTGTTAGACACTATTTGCACCCGTAATAAGGTTTGCAAGTCCTTATTACGCAC
This sequence comes from Rutidosis leptorrhynchoides, assembly GCF_046630445.1. Taxonomy (NCBI): domain Eukaryota; kingdom Viridiplantae; phylum Streptophyta; class Magnoliopsida; order Asterales; family Asteraceae; genus Rutidosis; species Rutidosis leptorrhynchoides. The sequence goes on from NC_092333.1 coordinate 178,186,588, forward strand.
ACACGTCGTCTCAACTCGTTAGTACAACAACCGCCTCGCTCGATGATATAACCAACACAACGAAAATTCTACGCGATAAAAACACACGCAAGAATTACATCACAACACAAGCCAAAATCCTAGTTAGTTCACCTACACGCTAAGGCACTAATCAAGTTTCCATTTCGACCCGTACACCTACAAGTCCCGCAACAAATAAGCACACACAAAAGTCTAAGTCTAGGCACCTATCTCAAGTCGCCTAAATCCCTTAGATCATGCTCTGATACCACTTGAAACAACCCAACCAGTATTTAAATCGGCCCATAAATTTTTTTCCTTTTTAATATACATTAATAACATTTAGGTCCCATTACACAATTTCCAAAACGCATTTTTATTAAAGTAAGTTCAACGAACTTAAAAACGTACAACAATAATTTAAACTTCTTAATACAATAATACGTTAGTTAAATCATAAACCGGTTATAATAATTATGACCCGACTAGTTACGTTTACACAAAACCGAGCATGGTGATTTGGGACTACGCTACCCAAAACATAATCGAGTCCAAAAGCAAGATCTTCTAAAGCAACCTAGCCAAGATCTCTAAATCCCAAGCTTACCCGAGCCGCCACCACACGAACCTATAAAAATATCAACAACGAGAGGGTAAGCTAATACTTAGTGAATGTAAAGATACTATACACATACATATGCATAAAATGGCTACGCATCACCAAGCATCAAAATAACACATACCGTCTCTGCATGGTAAACAAACTACAAAGAGCACATACACAAAGTAGCTACACGCTACGAAATCACCAAGCTAACGCCACAAGATTAGCTACAACACAACAATAAGTATACACGCGTATAAAATAAATATAATCAACAACAATAAGGTTAACCCCTTAACCCAAACCACATGAAGGTCGGCCGAACTACCCGAGCCTTAGTGAATTCGCACTACCCGAGATTCACTTCATTCACCACTTCTACAACCGAGGTTGGTCGAACTACCCGAGCCTTAGTGAATTCGCACAACCCGAAATTCACCACCTCATCACCAAGATGACCGAAACAACCCGAGTCATCATGAATCCGCACTAACCGAGATTCATTTCCTCAACAACAAATGCTAGCAACCCATCGCCAAAAGGGTTATCCAAAACGATTGCCAATTCACAATACCAAGGGTAAAACCCACAACGCATAAGCGTATCACAAGGACCCGAAGCACAAGGTCCATTCTCCCACACGAACATAGAGTAAACCCGAACAAGGGTCACCCTACACACACGCACCCATTTTACACATACACATGTGCATAGTAAATTTACACTCACCTTGTCGCCTTGATGAATGCAACCAAAAAAATTTGCAACTCGCCAATGGAATGTACCTATTCCATTATCACATAACAAACAACACAATTAGGGTGGATTTACAAACCAACCCAAATCGACAACTAGTGCAATTTTGACCCAATTGCACTTCCAAGCTCAAATCACGTCCAAACTAACCAATAATCACTAACAATAGTGACAATGGTCCTAACACACCAATTAAACCCAATCATAAGTGTTAAACACTTATCATTCTCGAAATCGCCCATAAACCCTAATTTGACCCATAAGAAGTCAACATTTCGCCATGAACAAGTTTTGACACCAAAAAAAATTTAACTCGGGTTTATACTTCAACTTAATCCATTTTAAGTTTATAAACCTTATTAAATCGACAATTGGGTCATAAACATCACCAAACCCTAATTTTGTCTCTAGTCAAAATTAGTCAACCACATGAACCCTAATGGTCTCCAACACCTCAATAATCACTAAATACTAGTGATTACACCCATTTACAAGTCTTACAAACTTACACTTGTTCACCAAACCCAAAACCCGCCAATAACAACAATAAACCTGATTCTTGGTGTTAGTCTTCAATTAACAACTAAGTGGGTTCCATCTATGAACATACAAGCCAAAAGCCCCAAATTTGAATGATGAACACGAAAATGAAATTCTAAGTTATAGCTTACCGCTAATATCACCTTGTAGCTAAGAACGAGGAGAACAAACTTGTCTCTTACGCTTTCGATCAAAACCCGCTTCTTCTGTGATGCCCCGTACAAAACCATCGTGTACGAATCATCAACAACAGGATCATTACAAGGTCAAACACTATATGCTATTTCAAAATACGTTTGCATTCATGATAAAAGGTGATGTCTTAACCAACATCAATGTTTAACAACCAAAAGTATGCTTCAATGAATGGAAGCAAGGATAATAGTACGTGACCCTTAGGTCGTTACAAATCATAGTTCCAAAAGTAATAAAGTTTATGAATGCAAGATAACATTCATGCAGTGACATCTTTAAAGCAGCGGGTGTCTACAGCAAGACTAGTACAACAGCGGAAGCTAGCAACCTTAAGCACCTGAGAAAAACATGCTTAAAAACGTCAACACTAAGGTTGGTGAGCTATAGTTTAAGTATAACAGTAATGTAAGGTAGGCCACAAGATTTCAGTGCTACAAAGAGCATTTCAAAACAGTATGATAAAGTATATGTTTAACCGTGGGCACTTGGTTACTAACTTAACGTTTATAACCCCCTGAAAGTACACTTGGCGAGTGCGTATGTTTACGAAGTATTAAACACTCGTTAAATGCTAGATCGACTAGCCCGAGTGAGGATGTCAAACCCTATGGATCCATATCTAAGATTCGGGTTCACCAGTTTAAAAACCAATGACTAAACGTTACCGAGCTAAAGGGAATGTTTATGCCGTTGTATAACCCACACATATATAAAGTTTAAGTACTCGTGCCTAGTATGTAAAACGTAAAATGCGCATGTATTCTCAGTTCCCAAAATAGTTAAAGTAAAAAGGGAATGCTATAACTCACAGTGGTAAAGCAGTGGTAAAGTCGAGTCGGGAAGTAAGCAAGTACGTAGGTCCAGAAAGTCCTCAACCTAAGTCAAATAGTATTAAGTCAGTAAATCGTCCCAATAGGTTTAAATGTATGTAAATAAGGTTTTAAGGGTCATCATCATTCATCATCAAACAAAAGGTGTAAAGTAAGTTTCGTTCATGAATAGAGTTTAAAACAAAGGCTGAATTTGATCAGTCACCACGACCTCTATACTTACTGAAATAAGGTGAGACCAGTGGCCATGGCTCCGTATATGAGTCCTTTAGTTGTGGTAAAAATTCCAGAAGCGAACTCGTCTTCGTTTGACCGTGGCGACGGTCTAAGTGCGAGTAGGTCAGAATTTTCAGCACAACGTTAAAAGACATAGTGACACTCGGAGGGCCATAAATCCTAAACCGTAGCTCGGATTAAGACGAGTCTTAAACGAAAAATTATCTACTCGAACAGAGCTAACTGAAAATAAACTTTACAGTAGCCCAGGTATTCGGGTCTGTTCCAGAAAACAGTAAACAGTAGGTTCTGGTAGGTTCTTGGTGCTCGATGCTTATTACGGTTCTCATCCTTGATGCATATTGAAATGTCCCGTTCTTATTGATTAAAAACGTTTCATATTAATTGATTTCGTTGCGAGGTTTTGACCTCTATATGAGACGTTTTTCAAAGACTGCATTCATTTTTAAAACAAACCATAACCTTTATTTCATAGATAAAGGTTTTAAAAAGCTTTACGTAGATTATCAAATAATGATAATCTAAAATATCCTGTTTACACACGACCATTACATAATGGTTTACAATACAAATATGTTACAACAAAATAAGTTTCTTGAATGCAGTTTTTACACAATATCATACAAGCATGGACTCCAAATCTCGTCCTTATTTAAGTATGCTACAGCGGAAGCTCTTAATAATCACCTGAGAATAAACATGCTTAAAACGTCAACAAAAATGTTGGTGAGTTATAGGTTTAACCTATATATATCAAATCATAATAATAGACCACAAGATTTTATATTTCAATACACATCCCATACATAGAGATAAAAATCATTCATATGGTGAACACCTGGTAACCGACATTAACAAGATGCATATATTAGAATATCCCCATCATTCCGGGACACCCTTCGGATATGATATAAATTTCGAAGTACTAAAGCATCCGGTACTTTGGATGGGGTTTGTTAGGCCCAATAGATCTATCTTTAGGATTCGCGTCAATTAGGGTGTCTGTTCCCTAATTCTTAGATTACCAGACTTAATAAAAAGGGGCATATTCGATTTCGATAATTCAACCATAGAATGTAGTTTCACGTACTTGTGTCTATTTTGTAAATCATTTATAAAACCTGCATGTATTCTCATCCCAAAAATATTAGATTTTAAAAGTGGGACTATAACTCACTTTCACAGATTTTTACTTCGTCGGGAAGTAAGACTTGGCCACTGGTTGATTCACGAACCTATAACAATATATACATATATATCAAAGTATGTTCAAAATATATTTACAACACTTTTAATATATTTTGATGTTTTAAGTTTATTAAGTCAGCTGTCCTCGTTAGTAACCTACAACTAGTTGTCCACAGTTAGATGTACAGAAATAAATCGATAAATATTATCTTGAATCAATCCACGACCCAGTGTATACATATCTCAGTATTGATCACAACTCAAACTATATATATTTTGGAATCAACCTCAACCCTGTATAGCTAACTCCAACATTCACATATAGAATGTCTATGGTTGTTCCGAAATATATATAGATGTGTCGACATGATAGGTCGAAACATTGTATACGTGTCTATGGTATCTCAAGATTACATAATATACAATACAAGTTGATTAAGTTATGGTTGGAATAGATTTGTTACCAATTTTCACGTAGCTAAAATGAGAAAAATTATCCAATCTTGTTTTACCCATAACTTCTTCATTTTAAATCCGTTTTGAGTGAATCAAATTGCTATGGTTTCATATTGAACTCTATTTTATGAATCTAAACAGAAAAAGTATAGGTTTATAGTCAGAAAAATAAGTTACAAGTCGTTTTTGTAAAGGTAGTCATTTCAGTCGAAAGAACGACGTCTAGATGACCATTTTAGAAAACATACTTCCACTTTGAGTTTAACCATAATTTTTGGATATAGTTTCATGTTCATAATAAAAATCATTTTCTCAGAATAACAACTTTTAAATCAAATTTTATCATAGTTTTTAATTAACTAACCCAAAACAGCCCGCGGTGTTACTACGACGGCGTAAATCCGGTTTTACGGTGTTTTTCGTGTTTCCAGGTTTTAAATCATTAAGTTAGCATATCATATAGATATAGAACATGTGTTTAGTTGATTTTAAAAGTCAAGTTAGAAGGATTAACTTTTGTTTGCGAACAAGTTTAGAATTAACTAAACTATGTTCTAGTGATTACAAGTTTAAACCTTCGAATAAGATAGCTTTATATGTATGAATCGAATGATGTTATGAACATCATTACTACCTTAAGTTCCTTGGATAAACCTACTGTAAAAGAGAAAAATGGATCTAGCTTCAATGGATCCTTGGATGGCTCGAAGTTCTTGAAGCAGAATCATGACACGAAAACAAGTTCAAGTAAGATCATCACTTGAAATAAGATTGTTATAGTTATAGAAATTGAACCAAAGTTTGAATATGATTATTACCTTGTATTAGAATAATAACCTACTATAAGAAACAAAGATTTCTTGAGGTTGGATGATCACCTTACAAGATTGGAAGTGAGCTAGCAAACTTGAAAGTATTCTTGATTTTATGAAACTAGAACTTTTGGAATTTATGAAGAACACTTAGAACTTGAAGATAGAACTTGAGAGAGATCAATTAGATGAAGAAAATTGAAGAATGAAAGTGTTTGTAGGTGTTTTTGGTCGTTGGTGTATGGATTAGATATAAAGGATATGTTATTTTGTTTTCATGTAAATAAGTCATGAATGATTACTCATATTTTTGTAATTTTATGAGATATTTCATGCTAGTTGCCAAATGATGGTTCCCACATATGTTAGGTGACTCACATGGGCTGCTAAGAGCTGATCATTGGAGTGTATATACCAATAGTACATACATCTAAAAGCTGTGTATTGTACGAGTACGAATACGGGTGCATACGAGTAGAATTGTTGATGAAACTGAACGAGGATGTAATTGTAAGCATTTTTGTTAAGTAGAAGTATTTTGATAAGTGTCTTGAAGTCTTTCAAAAGTGTATGAATACATATTAAAACACTACATGTATATACATTTTAACTGAGTCGTTAAGTCATCGTTAGTCGTTACATGTAAATGTTGTTTTGAAACCTTTAGGTTAACGATCTTGTTAAATGTTGCTAACCCAATGTTTATAATATCAAAAGAGATTTTAAATTATTATATTATCATGATATTATGATGTAATAATATCTCTTAATATGATATATATACATTAAATGTCTTTACAACGATAATCGTTACATATATGTCTCGTTTAAAAATCATTAAGTTAGTAGTCTTGTTTTTACATATGTAGTTCATTGTTAATATACTTAATAATATGTTTACTTATCATAGTATCATGTTAACTATATATATATCCATATATATGTCATTATATAGTTTTTACAAGTTTTAACGTTCGTGAATCACCGGTCAACTTGGGTGGTCAATTGTCTATATGAAACATATTTCAATTAATCAAGTCTTAACAAGTTTGATTGCTTAACATGTTGGAAATATTTAATCATGTAAATATCAATCTCAATTAATATATATAAACATGGAAAAGTTCGGGTCACTACACATATAGCTTCAAGTGTACAACTAATTGATGTGTTTGCATCATCTTAACCAAAGTTTTACCATCATAACACTTTTGTAAGTCTAAGACATGTAGCACAACTCATTTAAGTGTTGCAAGTAGCTTGATGAACCAAAGTTACATCAAAATCTTAGATCCTACACATACATGAACTATAAAAGTAATATTGAACTACAAACTTGAAAGTAAACTAACTAATCAAGATCTTAAGATGTAGAACATAGTTCTTAGTTAGATCTTGAAGATCCAAGACCCAAAGGTCTAGATCTAAAGTTATTAAGTTAAACCTTAAGTAATAACACTTGAATCTTTACTTTAATGAAACCATAAGCTACAAAACTTAGATTTTCATCTTGCAAAGTGTATGTAAGCCTTCAAGATTTTGTTTATAACAAAATAAGTAGACCATAAGCTATAGAACTTAGATCCATCACAAGTATATGAAGTTATAACTAAAAAGTTATACTTCCATGTTCTTGAACTTTTAAAGTTAACTTTAGTTCAAGAAAGTATGAAATCAAGATTAACTTGTAACACTTGACCATTTAAACTAATTAATCAAGTAACAAGTTCATGGTTCTCATACTTTTAAAGATTCAAGCCAAAGTCTTGATCTTTAAGGAAGTAAACTTTTAAGTTTACAACATGAACTTCAAGTATGAGTTTAACAACACATGAACCTTAAATCTTTCAAAACATTAAATGTAGAACATAAACTAGAAAGTTTTGTTCTTGTTTGTTTTTGTAATACAAGATAATAAGAAGAATTAAACTAGAGAGTTTGATTCTTGTACTAGTAAGTAAATAATAACAAAGAACAAGTAACAAATCAACAACATAGAACAAGTAAGTAATTTAACTACAATAATCAACAAGTAATGATGATGATAATGTGTAGCAAGGCTACGGTTTCAAGGGAGGAAAAGGAGAGAAGAAAACTCAAGTTACTTACAAGGTAGAGAGCAAAATGAGAGAAAAGAAAGTTGCAAGTAAGAGTGTGTGTTTGAAATGAGAGGATACTAGTTGATAAGTTAACAAAATTTGAAACAAAAAACACCCCCATGGCCTACTATGGCCGACGGTCAAGCAAGGGAAAGGGGGGAAGGAGATTGTCTACTAGTCTCATGCATGTAAAGGCTCAAAAGTTGGTTATAAGAGGTGTTTTCATGGGAAAGAACAAGTAACTAGATTCTCCTTTAACTTAATCAATCTAGTTAAACTTAAATGGACTACTTACAACAATGGGCTCCTAAACTAATCCATTAAGATAAGCAGGGTGGGCTTATAAGCCCATTAACACTAATGAAAGCCCAAGTTCAAGTAATTAACAATTAAATCCAACAAAGCCCAAGTAATTAACTAGTAACCTTAGTTAATTAAAATGATTAATAAACCTTAATCATGAATGTAAATAATATTTTAAAAATATTATTCGTGTAATGTTCATGTGTCACAAAGACGTGTCGGGCATTCAAAAGCCAATCATGGTAACAAGTAAATGTAATAACATACATTCATTTAAACACAAGTATTAATAATAATTATTATTAATTAAACGTTGGAAAATCCAGGGTCGTTACATTACCCACCTGTTAAAGAAAATTTCGTCCCGAAATTTTAAGCTGAGGTAGATGGAGGAGTCGGGAAAAGGTGAGGATACTTCTGCATCATTTGATCCTCTCGCTCCCAGGTAAACTCAGGTCCTCGTTTGGCATTCCATCGTACTCGGACGATCAGAATCTTGTTGTGTTTCAAAGTTTTGACCTCACGGTCCATAATTTCAACAGGTTCTTCCACAAAGTGGAGTTTGTCATCAATAGTAAGTTCTTCCAGTGGTATGATAAGTTCGGGTGCAGCAAGACACTTCTTCAAGTTTGACACATGGAAGGTAGGATGAACTGAGCTCAATTGTGCTGGTAGATCCAAACGGTAAGCAACGGGTCCAACACGCTCCAAAATTTCGAAAGGACCAATGTATCGCGGGTTTAACTTTCCACGTTTTCCAAAACGAATTACACCCTTCCAAGGTGCAACCTTCAACATTACACGGTCACCAACATTGAATTCAAAGTCTTTATGTTTACGGTCGGCATAACTCTTTTGACAATCACGGACCGTCTTAAGTCTAGCTTGAATCTGGGCAATCTTCTCTGTTGTTTCATGGACTACCTCGGGTCCGGTGATTTGCTTTTCGCCCACGTCGGCCCAACAAATAGGAGATCAGCACTTGCGGCCATACAACGCTTCAAAAGGTGCAGCATTAATTCTCGAGTGATAACTGTTGTTGTAAGAGAATTAGGCTAACGGCAAATGCCTTTCCCAGGCCTTTCCGAAATCGATAACACATGCACACAACATGTCTTCCAAGGTCTGAATTGTTCGTTCACTTTGCCCGTCGGTCTGTAGGCGATAAGCAGTACTCATGTCGAGACGGGTTCCCATGGCTTCTTGTAAGGAACGCCAAAATCTGGAAGCAAAACGGGGATCGCGATCTGAGATGATCGATAAAGGTACACCATGACGAGATACAACCACTTTGATGTATAATTGAGCAAGCCTCTCCATTGTATCCGTTTCCTTCATAGCCAAGAAATGTGCAAATTTAGTAAGGCGGTCAACAATAACCCAAATAGTATCGTATCCGCCCACTGTCTTTGGTAGCTTGGTGATGAAATCCATTGTGATCCTTTCCCACTTCCATTGTGGGATTTTCGGTTGTTGAAGCAACCCAGAATGTCTCTGATGCTCGGCTTTTACTTTCGAGCAAGTCAAACATTTTCCAACATAAGTTGCAACGTCTTTCTTAAGATTCGACCACCAATACTGTTCCTTAAGATAGTGGTACATCTTGCCCGCTCCAGGATGAATCGAATATCTCGATTTGTGTACTTCATCAAGTATAAGGTTCCGTAGATCTCCATAAAGAGGTACCCAAATTCTTCCGGTATAACATCGGAGTCCAGACTCCCTAACCTCGAATCGAGAGACAAGAATGTTCAAATGTTCATGAGATATATTCTCCTCCTTGAGAGCCTCATCTTGGGCTACTCTGATCTGGCTGTTGAGGTTTGAATGGATGGTGATGTTCAGAGCCCTAACACGAAGAGGTTCCGTTCTCTCCTTTCGGCTTAAAGCATCAGCTACAACATTGGCCTTGCCAGGATGATAGCGAAGTTCACAATCGTAGTCGTTCAGCATCTCGATCCATCGACGTTGTCTCATATTCAGTTGCTTCTGATCGAAGATGTGTTGGAGGCTCTTGTGATCGGTGAAGATAGTGCTCTTAGTTCCATAAAGATAGTGTCTCCACAATTTGAGCGTAAAGACAACAGCTCCAAGTTCGAGATCGTGAGTAGTGTAGTTCCGCTCGTGAATCTTTAGTTGACGGGAAGCATAGGCAATAACCTTTGATCTTTGCATCAGCACACAACCAAAACCACTTTTCGATGCATCGCAATAAACGACGAAATCGTCACTACCTTCAGGAAGTGATAAGATAGGTGCGGTGGTCAACTTCTTCTTTAAGGTTTGGAATGCTAATTCGTGTGTGGGTTCCCAAATGAACTTCTTTCCTTTGTGAGTCAGTGCGGTCAAAGGATGCGCAATCAGAGAAAATCCTTCAATAAACCTTCGGTAGTAACCGGCGAGACCTAGGAATTGGCGAATATGTGTTGGAGTAGTGGGGGTTTCCCACTTGCTGATAGCATCAATCTTGGCGGGATAAACTTTGATACCCTGGTCGCTCACAACATGACCCAGAAATTGAACTTCCTTTAACCAAAATTCACACTTGGAGAATTTGGCGTAAAGTTGCTCTTGTCTCAAGATTTCAAGTACTAGTCGGAGGTGTTGCTCATGCTCTTCTTTGCTCTTGGAGTATATGAGGATATCATCTATGAAGACGATAACGAATTTATCCAAGTACGGCTTGCAGACACGATTCATGAGGTCCATGAACACGGCAGGTGCGTTGGTTAATCCGAATGGCATCACGAGAAACTCATAATGACCATAACGAGTTCTGAACGCAGTTTTCATTACATCACTTTCCTTCACCCTCAACTGGTGATAACCGGATCGCAAATCGATCTTAGAGTAAACACTCGATCCTTGAAGTTGATCAAAAAGATCGTCAATGCGGAGAAGAGGATACCGATTCTTGATTGTCAGTTTGTTAAGTTCACGGTATTCGATACACATACGGAAGGATCCATCCTTCTTCTTCATAAACAACACAGGTGCTCCCCAAGGCGAGAAACTGGGTTGGATAAATCCACGGTCTAGCAGTTCTTGTAATTGGCTCTGTAATTCTTGCATCTCGGAAGGTGCGAGTCTATAAGGTGCGCGAGCTACAGGTGCAGCTCCTGGCACTAAATCAATTTGAAATTCTACTGCTCTTGGTGGCGGTAATCCAGGCAATTCTTCAGGAAAGACATCGGAGAATTCGTTCACAATTCGAACGTCGTTCACACTCTTCACCTCGATTTCTACCGTTTTCACATGTGCTAGGACAGCAAGACGTCCCTTCTTCATGATCTTTTGCGCTTTCACGCAACTAATGAGGTTCAACTTCGAGGTACATCTCTCTCCGTAAATGATCTGTGGCTCACCATCTCCGTGTGGTATACGAAGAGCTTTATCTCCACAGATAATGTCAGCCTTTATCTTGGTCAATCAATCCATACTGACGATCACGTCAAAACTTCCCAATTTGATGGGTGTCAAATCAATTTCGAAATCTGCACCAGCTATGTTGATAATAGCTCCTCGACTAATATGGTCAACTTTCTCAAGTTTTCCATTGGCGACCTCGACAAGCATACTTTCTTTTAAAGGGACTAACGACCAATTAATCTTATCGCAAAAGTGTCTACATACATAACTTCTATCGGCACCAGTATCAAATAAGACAGAAGCTAATAGATTGTTGATAGTGAATATACCTGTCACCAAGTCGGGATTCGCGCATGCATCCCTTGCATTAACGTTGAAAGCTCTACCACGGGGTGGTCCGCCGTCTTTTCTTTTATTGGGGTACGCATTTCTGAAATGGCCCATTTGTCCGCATTCGTAGCACTTTTTCGGTCCATTGGGGTTCGCCTTCACATTCAGGGTGGTGACTTTGCAGTCCTTACTGATATGTCCAGTCCGTTGGCACTTTTCACAAACAACGTTACAATACCCAGTATGGTGCTTGTAGCGCCTCTTGCATTGTGGTAAGGTTCCCTTGTAGTTCGAGTTTGAGCTTGTGTTCAGATTGGGGTTTCCACCGTTGTTGTTTCCTCTGAAACCCTCATGTCGTTTCTCCGGGTTTTGATCATAGGTCCTTCCCCTGTTGTTATCCCATTTGCGCTTCTCACTACTACCCGCTTCAGACTTAGCCTTCTCCGGTTCATCGATGATAATTTGGTTCATTAAAGTATGCTCCATGCGCATCGCGTCTGGGACATTGGGTGGTTTGGACGAGGTGACGTTTCCCTTAATGGACTTAGGAAGTCCCCACAAATATCTCTCCATACGTTTGAATTCTGGGGTGACCATGGTAGGACACATCAGGGCTAGTTCCAAATACCTACGATTGTACCCATCGAGGTCGTTCCCTACAACCTTCAACTGCATAAACTCAATCTCCATCTTCTGGATCTCGGTCCTAGGGCAATATTCCTCAATCAGGGCCCCTTTGAATTCCTCCCATGGGGTAGCAAATGCCTCATCAATACCTTTTGCTTGAGCCAACGTGTTCCACCACATTAGTGCGCCGTCAGACAGAGTGCATGAAGCAAACTTGGTTTTATTCGCTTCTGAGCAGTTACTAACTCGAAACACAGATTCTAATTTCTCGAACCATCTAGTGAGACCAACCAGCCCCTCCGTTCCACTGAAGTTGTGGGGTTTGCAGCTTTGGAACTCTTTGTATGTGCACCCATTACGAATGGGTTGAATAACCAGTGGCGGTGGCGGTGGAGCTTGGAGGTTCCTTTCTGCTAAAGCTGCGGTGACTCGCTCATTGATCATCTCCTCAATTTGGGCTGCGGTAGGTGTTGATCGTCCGTTGGCCATGGTGTTCTAAACAAAATTTTTGACTCAAGTCAAAATCCAGTATTCAAATAGTAATAATACAGTATATGGTAACCAACATGGAATCAACACATCACATGTTTATTAAGTAATGCAATCCATGTACAAATACCACATAATCATACAGTAACGTAAATAGGACACTGTGCAAGAATTAAATAACGCAAAGTTCCATTCATTAATAATAAGTTTCATACATCAGCATAGGTTCGTACAATATATAAGTAATACATAAAACTACAACTAGATTACATAATGAAATCTACTACAAAAGCCCTATGGTGAAGGTGGGTGTGGGATGTCCAATACATGGGACATCTGGTCCTCGAGCTCAGTTACCCGAGCACGGAGGATCTCCACCTCCCTCATCAGTTCCTCGACAAAGGGGGTAGGTGGTGAAATGTCCCGTTCTTATTGATTAAAAACGTTCCATATTAATTGATTTCGTTGCGAGGTTTTGACCTCTATATGAGACGTTTTTCAAAGACTGCATTCATTTTTAAATCAAACCATAACCTTTATTTCATAAGTAAAGGTTTAAAAAGCTTTACGTAGATTATCAAATAATGATAATCTAAAATATCCTGTTTACACACGACCATTACATAATGGTTTACAATACAAATATGTTACATCGAAATCAGTTTCTTGAATGCAGTTTTTACACAATATCATACAAACATGGACTCCAAATCTTGTCCTTATTTTAGTATGCAACAGCGGAAGCTCTTAATATTCACCTGAGAATAAACATGCTTTAAACGTCAACAAAAATGTTGGTGAGTTATAGGTTTAACCTATATATATCAAATCGTAACAATAGACCACAAGATTTCATATTTCAATACACATCCCATACATAGAGATAAAAATCATTCATATGGTGAACACCTGGTAACCGACAATAACAAGATGCATATATAAGAATATCCCCATCATTCCGGGACACCCTTCGGATATGATATAAATTTCGAAGTACTAAAGCATCCGGTACTTTGGATGGGGTTTGTTAGGCCCAATAGATCTATCTTTAGGATTCGCGTCAATTAGGGTGTCTGTTCCCTAATTCTTAGATTACCAGACTTAATAAAAAGGGGCATATTCGATTTCGATAATTCAACCATAGAATGTAGTTTCACGTACTTGTGTCTATTTTGTAAATCATTTATAAAACCTGCATGTATTCTCATCCCAAAAATATTAGATTTTAAAAGTGGGACTATAACTCACTTTCACAGATTTTTACTTCGTCGGGAAGTAAGACTTGGCCACTGGTTGATTCACGAACCTATAACAATATATACATATATATCAAAGTATGTTCAAAATATATTTACAACACTTTTAATATATTTTGATGTTTTAAGTTTATTAAGTCAGCTGTCCTCGTTAGTAACCTACAACTAGTTGTCCACAGTTAGATGTACAGAAATAAATCGATAAATATTATCTTGAATCAATCCACGACCCAGTGTATACGTATCTCAGTATTGATCACAACTCAAACTATATATATTTTGGAATCAACCTCAACCCTGTATAGCTAACTCCAACATTCACATATAGAGTGTCTATGGTTGTTCCGAAATATATATAGATGTGTCGACATGATAGGTCGAAACATTGTATACGTGTCTATGGTATCTCAAGATTACATAATATATAATACAAGTTGATTAAGTTATGGTTGGAATAGATTTGTTACCAATTTTCACGTAGCTAAAATGAGAAAAATTATCCAATCTTGTTTTACCCATAACTTCTTCATTTTAAATCCGTTTTGAGTGAATCAAATTGCTATGGTTTCATATTGAACTCTATTTTATGAATCTAAACAAAAAAAGTATAGGTTTCTAGTCGGAAAAATAAGTTACAAGTCGTTTTTGTAAAGGTAGTCATTTCAGTCGAAAGAACGACGTCTAGATGACCATTTTAGAAAACATACTTCCACTTTGAGTTTAACCATAATTTTTGGATATAGTTTCATGTTCATAATAAAAATCATTTTCTCAGAATAACAACTTTTAAATCAAAGTTTATCATAGTTTTTAATTAACTAACCCAAAACAGCCCGCGGTGTTACTACGACGGCGTAAATCCGGTTTTACGGTGTTTTTCGTGTTTCCAGGTTTTAAATCATTAAGTTAGCATATCATATAGATATAGAACATGTGTTTAGTTGATTTTAAAAGTCAAGTTAGAAGGATTAACTTTTGTTTGCGAACAAGTTTAGAATTAACTAAACTATGTTCTAGTGATTACAAGTTTAAACCTTCGAATAAGATAGCTTTATATGTATGAATCGAATGATGTTATGAACATCATTACTACCTTAATTTCCTTGGATAAACCTACTGGAAAAGAGAAAAATGGATCTAGCTTCAATGGATCCTTGGATGGCTCGAAGTTCTTGAAGCAGAATCATGACACGAAAACAAGTTCAAGTAAGATCATCACTTGAAATAAGATTGTTATAGTTATAGAAATTGAACCAAAGTTTGAATATGATTATTACCTTGTATTAGAATGATAACCTACTGTAAGAAACAAAGATTTCTTGAGGTTGGATGATCACCTTACAAGATTGGAAGTGAGCTAGCAAACTTGAAAGTATTCTTGATTTTATGAAACTAGAACTTTTGGAATTTATGAAGAACACTTAGAACTTGAAGATAGAACTTGAGAGAGATCAATTAGATGAAGAAAATTGAAGAATGAAAGTGTTTGTAGGTGTTTTTGGTCGTTGGTGTATGGATTAGATATAAAGGATATGTAATTTTGTTTTCATGTAAATAAGTCATGAATGATTACTCATATTTTTGTAATTTTATGAGATATTTCATGCTAGTTGCCAAATGATGGTTCCCACATGTGTTAGGTGACTCACATGGGCTGCTAAGAGCTGATCATTGGAGTGTATATACCAATAGTACATACATCTAAAAGCTGTGTATTGTACGAGTACGAATACGGGTGCATACGAGTAGAATTGTTGATGAAACTGAACGAGGATGTAATTGTAAGCATTTTTGTTAAGTAGAAGTATTTTGATAAGTGTATTGAAGTCTTTCAAAAGTGTATAAATACATATTAAAACACTACATGTATATACATTTTAACTGAGTCGTTAAGTCATCGTTAGTCGTTACATGTAAGTGTTGTTTTGAAACCTTTAGGTTAACGATCTTGTTAAATGTTGTTAACCCAATGTTTATAATATCAAATGAGATTTTAAATTATTATATTATCTTGATATTATCATGTATGAATATCTCTTAATATGATATATATACATTAAATGTCTTTACAACGATAATCGTTACATATATGTCTCGTTTAAAAATCATTAAGTTAGTAGTCTTGTTTTTACATATGTAGTTCATTGTTAATATACTTTATGATATGTTTTCTTATCATAGTATCATGTTAACTATATATATATATATATCCATATATATGTCATCATATAGTTTTTACAAGTTTTAACGTTCGTGAATCACCGATCAACTTGGGTGGTCAATTGTCTATATGAAACATATTTCAATTAATCAAGTCTTAACAAGTTTGATTGCTTATCATGTTGGAAACATTTAATCATGTAAATATCAATCTCAATTAATATATATAAACATGGAAAAGTTCGGGTCACTACAGTACCTACCCGTTAAATAAATTTCGTCCCGAAATTTTAAGCTGTTGAAGGTGTTGACGAATCTTCTGGAAATAGATGCGGGTATTTCTTCTTCATCTGATCTTCACGCTCCCAGGTGAACTCGGGTCCTCTACGAGCATTCCATCGAACCTTAACAATTGGTATCTTGTTTTGCTTAAGTCTTTTAACCTCACGATCCATTATTTCGACGGGTTCTTCGATGAATTGAAGTTTTTCGTTGATTTGGATTTCATCTAACGGAATAGTGAGATCTTCTTTAGCAAAACATTTCTTTAAATTCGAGACGTGGAAAGTGTTATGTACAGCCGCGAGTTGTTGAGGTAACTCTAGTCGGTAAGCTACTGGTCCGACACGATCAATAATCTTGAATGGCCCAATATACCTTGGATTTAATTTCCCTCGTTTACCAAATCGAACAACGCCTTTCCAAGGTGCAACTTTAAGCATGACCATCTCTCCAATTTCAAATTCTATATCTTTTCTTTTAATGTCAGCGTAGCTCTTTTGTCGACTTTGGGCGGTTTTCAACCGTTGTTGAATTTGGATGATCTTCTCGGTAGTTTCTTGTATAATCTCCGGACCCGTAATCTGTCTATCCCCCACTTCACTCCAACAAATCGGAGACCTGCACTTTCTACCATAAAGTGCTTCAAACGGCGCCATCTCAATGCTTGAATGGTAGCTGTTGTTGTAGGAAAATTCTGCTAACGGTAGATGTCGATCCCAACTGTTTCCGAAATCAATAACACATGCTCGTAGCATGTCTTCAAGCGTTTGTATCGTCCTTTCGCTCTGCCCATCAGTTTGTGGATGATAGGCAGTACTCATGTCTAGACGAGTTCCTAATGCTTGCTGTAATGTCTGCCAGAATCTTGAAATAAATCTGCCATCCCTATCAGAGATAATAGAGATTGGTATTCCATGTCTGGAGACGACTTCCTTCAAATACAGTCGTGCTAACTTCTCCATCTTGTCATCTTCTCTTATTGGTAGGAAGTGTGCTGATTTGGTAAGACGATCAACTATTACCCAAATAGTATCAAAACCACTTGCAGTCCTTGGCAATTTAGTGATGAAATCCATGGTAATGTTTTCCCATTTCCATTCCGGGATTTCGGGTTGTTGAAGTAGACCTGATGGTTTCTGATGCTCAGCTTTGACCTTAGAACACGTCAAACATTCTCCTACGTATTTAGCAACATCGGCTTTCATACCCGGCCACCAAAAATGTTTCTTGAGATCCTTGTACATCTTCCCCGTTCCAGGATGTATTGAGTATCTGGTTTTATGAGCTTCTCTAAGTACCATTTCTCTCACATCTCCAAATTTTGGTACCCAAATCCTTTCAGCCCTATACCGGGTTCCGTCTTCCCGAATATTAAGATGCTTCTCCGATCCTTTGGGTATTTCATCCTTTAAATTTCCCTCTTTTAAAACTCCTTGTTGCGCCTCCTTTATTTGAGTAGTAATGTTATTATGAATCATTATATTCATAGATTTTACTCGAATGGGTTCTCTGTCCTTCCTGCTCAAGGCATCGGCTACCACATTTGCCTTCCCCGGGTGGTAACGAATCTCAAAGTCGTAATCATTCAATAATTCAATCCACCTACGCTGCCTCATATTCAGTTGTTTCTGATTAAATATGTGTTGAAGACTTTTGTGGTCGGTATATATAATACTTTTGACCCCATATAAGTAGTGCCTCCAAGTCTTTAATGCAAAAACAACCGCGCCTAATTCCAAATCATGCGTCGTATAATTTTGTTCGTGAATCTTCAATTGTCTAGACGCATAAGCAATCACCTTCGTTCGTTGCATTAATACACAACCGAGACCTTGCTTTGATGCGTCACAATAAATCACAAAATCATCATTCCCTTCAGGCAATGACAATATAGGTGCCGTAGTTAGCTTTTTCTTCAATAACTGAAACGCTTTCTCTTGTTCATCATTCCATTCAAATTTCTTCCCTTTATGCGTTAATGCAGTCAAGGGTTTTGCTATTCTGGAAAAGTCTTGGATGAACCTTCTGTAGTAACCAGCTAGTCCTAAAAACTGGCGTATGTGTTTCGGAGTTTTCGGGGTTTCCCACTTTTCAACAGTTTCTATCTTTGCCGGATCCACCTTAATACCTTCTTTGTTCACTATGTGACCGAGGAATTGAACTTCTTCCAACCAAAATGCACACTTTGAAAACTTAGCGTACAATTCTTCCTTCCTCAATACTTCTAACACCTTTCTCAAATGTTCACCGTGTTCTTGGTCATTCTTTGAGTAAATAAGTATGTCATCAATGAAAACAATGACAAACTTGTCAAGGTATGGTCCACACACTCGGTTCATAAGGTCCATGAACACAGCTGGTGCATTAGTTAAACCAAACGGCATGACCATAAACTCGTAATGACCGTAACGTGTTCTGAAAGCAGTCTTTGGAATATCATCTTCTTTCACCCGCATTTGATGATACCCGGAACGTAAGTCAATCTTTGAATAAACAGACGAGCCTTGTAGTTGATCAAATAAGTCATCGATTCTCGGTAGTGGGTAGCGGTTCTTGATGGTAAGTTTGTTCAACTCTCGGTAGTCGATACACAACCTGAATGTACCATCTTTCTTCTTGACAAACAAAACAGGAGCTCCCCACGGTGATGTGCTTGGTCGAATGAAACCACGCTCTAAAAGTTCTTGTAATTGGCTTTGCAGTTCTTTCATCTCGCTGGGTGCGAGTCTGTAAGGAGCACGAGCTATTGGTGCAGCTCCTGGTACAAGATCTATTTGAAATTCAACGGATCGATGTGGGGGTAATCCCGGTAATTCTTTCGGAAATACATCGGGAAATTCTTTTGCAATGGGAACATCATTGATGCTCTTTTCTTCAGTTTGTACTTTCTCGACGTGTGCTAGAACAGCATAGCAACCTTTTCTTATTAGTTTTTGTGCCTTCAAATTACTAATAAGATGTAGCTTCGTGTTGCCCTTTTCTCCGTACACCATTAAGGGTTTTCCTTTTTCTCGTATAATGCGAATTGCATTTTTGTAACAAACGATCTCCGCTTTCACTTCTTTCAACCAGTCCATACCGATTATCACATCAAAACTCCCTAACTCTACTGGTATCAAATCAATCTTAAATGTTTCGCTAACCAGTTTAATTTCTCGATTCCGACATATATTATCTGCTGAAATTAATTTACCATTTGCTAATTCGAGTAAAAATTTACTATCCAAAGGCGTCAATGGACAACTTAATTTAGCACAAAAATCTCTACTCATATAGCTTCTATCCGCACCCGAATCAAATAAAACGTAAGCAGATTTATTGTCAATAAGAAACGTACCCGTAACAAGCTCCGGGTCTTCCTGTGCCTCTACCGCATTAATATTGAAAACTCTTCCACGGCCTTGTCCATTCGTGTTCTCCTGGTTCGGGCAATTTCTAATAATGTGGCCTGGTTTTCCACATTTATAACAAACTACATTGGCATAACTTGCTCCGACACTACTTGCTCCGCCATTACTCGTTCCGACACCATTTGTTCCTTTCGTTCTATTAACCCCTGGTCCGTAGACCTCACACTTCGCCGCGCTATGACCATTTCTTTTACACTTGTTGCAAAATTTGGTGCAGAACCCCGAGTGATTCTTTTCACACCTTTGGCATAGTTGCTTCTGATTGTTGTTGTTGTTGCGGTTATTATTGTTGTTGGGATGATTGTTGTAGTTGCTGTTGTTGTTGTTGTTGGGCCGTTTGTTGTAGTTGCGATTGATGTTGCGATTGTTGGGATAATTGTTGCGATTATTGTTGTAATTGCTGTTGTTGTTGTATTGGTGATTCTTATCACCGTTTTCCTCCCACTTTCTTTTGACTTGCTTCACATTGGCCTCTTCAGCAGTCTGTTCTTTAATTCTTTCTTCAATCTGGTTCACTAGTTTGTGAGCCATTCTACATGCCTGTTGTATGGAGGCGGGCTCGTGTGAACTTATATCTTCTTGGATTCTTTCCGGTAATCCTTTCACAAACGCGTCGATCTTCTCTTCCTCATCTTCGAATGCTCCCGGACACAATAGGCACAATTCTGTGAATCGTCTTTCGTACGTGGTAATATCAAATCCTTGGGTTCGTAACCCTCTAAGTTCTGTCTTGAGCTTATTGACCTCGGTTCTGGGACGGTACTTCTCGTTCATCAAGTGCTTGAATGCTGACCACGGTAGTGCGTACGCATCATCTTGTCCCACTTGCTCTAGATAGGTATTCCACCATGTTAACGCAGAACCTGTGAAGGTATGCGTAGCGTACTTCACTTTGTCCTCTTCAGTACACTTACTTATGGCAAACACCGATTCAACCTTCTCGGTCCACCGTTTCAATCCGATCGGTCCTTCGGTTCCATCAAATTCCAAAGGTTTGCAGGCAGTGAATTCTTTGTAGGTGCATCCTACACGATTTCCTGTACTGCTAGATCCAAGGTTATTGTTGGTATGTAGCGCAGCCTGTACTGCGGCTATGTTTGAAGCTAGAAAAGTACGGAATTCCTCTTCATTCATATTCACGGTGTGTCGAGTAGTCGGTGCCATTTCCTTCAAAATAGTTAAATGGAACAAGTTAATCATACAGAATATTAAGAGTAGTTAATAGTATTTCGTAGCATAATATGAACTCATTTATAAAAGCTTTTTCTTCATATTAGCGTTTTATAAGTTTAAATTCGGGTAGTACCTACCCGTTAAGTTCATACTTAGTAGCTAATATACAATTCAACTACTACAATTCTATATGAAAAACTGATTATAATAATATTTCGCGTTCAAACTTTTATACAATATTTTACAAACTTACAATACCGCTTATTTTACATAAAGCATGAAATATAGCACACAATAACTTTGATACAAGATAGTTGTGAAGACAATTCTAGCTAGTACACAAGTCGTTCAGCAAAGGCAATAAAGACACGTAATTCATACGTCCAGAAACAAGTCATGCATTCTGGTTTTACTAGGACTACTTCCCATCCTTGGTCTTGTGCAACATAACCGTTATGGCCGTTGATAAGACAGCGTGTTGTAACGTCATCAAAGGGACGAGGGTTACGTAATGTCCAACAGTCCCGTAATAATCTAAAAACCTCATTTCTTACCCCAATTACCGACTCCGTCACTTGTGGAAACGTTTTGTTTAATAGTTGTAGCCCGATGTTCTTGTTCTCACTTTGGTGAGAAGCGAACATTACTAATCCGTAAGCATAACATGCTTCTTTATGTTGCATGTTAGCCGCTTTTTCTAAATCACGAAGTCCAATATTCGGATATATTGAGTCAAAATAATTTCTTAACCCGTTGCGTAAAATAGCATTTGGGTTCCCCGCAATATATGCGTCAAAGTAAACACATCGTAACTTATGGGTTTCCCAATGTGATATCCCCCATCTTTCAAACGAAAGTCTCTTATAAACCAAGACATTCTTGGAACGTTCTTCGAATGTCTTACAAACTGATCTCGCCTTAAATAGTTGTGCCGAAGAATTCTGGCCGACTCTAGACAAGATTTCATCAATCATGTCTCCGGGTAGGTCTCTTAAAATATTGGGTTGTCTATCCATTTTGTGTTTTTAAACTGTAAAATAGACAAGAGTTAGATTCATAAAAAAATACTTATTAATACAAGCAATTTTTACATATATCATAAAGCATAAGAACACTATATTACATATATTACACCACACGAATACAACTATCTTATTCCGACTCGCTCGTTTCTTCTTCTTCGGTTTTGGTTCGTTTTGCCAAGTTTCTAGGGATATATGATGTTCCCCTAATACGAGCCGTCGTTGTCCACATTGGTTTAGAAAAACCTGGTGGTTTAGAGGTTCCCGGGTCATTGTTACAACTTAAGGACTTCGGGGGTTGACGATACATATAAAGTTCATCGGGGTTGGAATTAGATTTCTCTATTTTTATGCCCTTTCCCTTATTATTTTCTTTTGCCTTTTTAAATTCAGTTGAGGTAATTTCTATAACATCATCGGAATTCTCGTCGGAATCCGATTCATCGGAGAATTGGTAATCCTCCCAATATTTTGCTTCCTTGGCGGAAACACCATTGACCATAATTAACTTTGGTCGGTTGGTTGAGGATTTTCTTTTACTTAACCGTTTTATTATTTCCCCCACCGGTTCTATTTCTTCATCCGGTTCCGATTCTTCTTCCGGTTCTGATTCTTCTTCCGGTTCCGACTCTTCTTCCGGTTCCTCTTCGGGAACTTGTGAATCAGTCCACAAATCATTCCAATTTACATTTGACTCTTCATTATTATTAGGTGATTCAATGGGACTTGTTCTAGAGGTAGACATCTATCACATAATATCAAACACGTTAAGAGATTAATATATCACATACTATT
This sequence comes from Rutidosis leptorrhynchoides, assembly GCF_046630445.1. NCBI lineage: Eukaryota > Viridiplantae > Streptophyta > Magnoliopsida > Asterales > Asteraceae > Rutidosis > Rutidosis leptorrhynchoides. The sequence continues at coordinate 178,209,521 of NC_092333.1, forward strand.
CATATGTTAAAAATATATAGTTTCCAACAAAAATGTTAAGCAATCATTTTTAAAGAAAACACGGTCGAAGTCCAGACTCACTAATGCATCCTAACAAACTCGATAAGACACACTAATGCAAATTTTCTGGTTCTCTAAGACCAACGCTCTGATACCAACTGAAATGTCCCGTTCTTATTGATTAAAAACGTTCCATATTAATTGATTTCGTTGCGAGGTTTTGACCTCTATATGAGACGTTTTTCAAAGACTGCATTCATTTTTAAATCAAACCATAACCTTTATTTCATAAGTAAAGGTTTAAAAAGCTTTACGTAGATTATCAAATAATGATAATCTAAAATATCCTGTTTACACACGACCATTACATAATGGTTTACAATACAAATATGTTACATCGAAATCAGTTTCTTGAATGCAGTTTTTACACAATATCATACAAACATGGACTCCAAATCTTGTCCTTATTTTAGTATGCAACAGCGGAAGCTCTTAATATTCACCTGAGAATAAACATGCTTTAAACGTCAACAAAAATGTTGGTGAGTTATAGGTTTAACCTATATATATCAAATCGTAACAATAGACCACAAGATTTCATATTTCAATACACATCCCATACATAGAGATAAAAATCATTCATATGGTGAACACCTGGTAACCGACAATAACAAGATGCATATATAAGAATATCCCCATCATTCCGGGACACCCTTCGGATATGATATAAATTTCGAAGTACTAAAGCATCCGGTACTTTGGATGGGGTTTGTTAGGCCCAATAGATCTATCTTTAGGATTCGCGTCAATTAGGGTGTCTGTTCCCTAATTCTTAGATTACCAGACTTAATAAAAAGGGGCATATTCGATTTCGATAATTCAACCATAGAATGTAGTTTCACGTACTTGTGTCTATTTTGTAAATCATTTATAAAACCTGCATGTATTCTCATCCCAAAAATATTAGATTTTAAAAGTGGGACTATAACTCACTTTCACAGATTTTTACTTCGTCGGGAAGTAAGACTTGGCCACTGGTTGATTCACGAACCTATAACAATATATACATATATATCAAAGTATGTTCAAAATATATTTACAACACTTTTAATATATTTTGATGTTTTAAGTTTATTAAGTCAGCTGTCCTCGTTAGTAACCTACAACTAGTTGTCCACAGTTAGATGTACAGAAATAAATCGATAAATATTATCTTGAATCAATCCACGACCCAGTGTATACGTATCTCAGTATTGATCACAACTCAAACTATATATATTTTGGAATCAACCTCAACCCTGTATAGCTAACTCCAACATTCACATATAGAGTGTCTATGGTTGTTCCGAAATATATATAGATGTGTCGACATGATAGGTCGAAACATTGTATACGTGTCTATGGTATCTCAAGATTACATAATATATAATACAAGTTGATTAAGTTATGGTTGGAATAGATTTGTTACCAATTTTCACGTAGCTAAAATGAGAAAAATTATCCAATCTTGTTTTACCCATAACTTCTTCATTTTAAATCCGTTTTGAGTGAATCAAATTGCTATGGTTTCATATTGAACTCTATTTTATGAATCTAAACAAAAAAAGTATAGGTTTCTAGTCGGAAAAATAAGTTACAAGTCGTTTTTGTAAAGGTAGTCATTTCAGTCGAAAGAACGACGTCTAGATGACCATTTTAGAAAACATACTTCCACTTTGAGTTTAACCATAATTTTTGGATATAGTTTCATGTTCATAATAAAAATCATTTTCTCAGAATAACAACTTTTAAATCAAAGTTTATCATAGTTTTTAATTAACTAACCCAAAACAGCCCGCGGTGTTACTACGACGGCGTAAATCCGGTTTTACGGTGTTTTTCGTGTTTCCAGGTTTTAAATCATTAAGTTAGCATATCATATAGATATAGAACATGTGTTTAGTTGATTTTAAAAGTCAAGTTAGAAGGATTAACTTTTGTTTGCGAACAAGTTTAGAATTAACTAAACTATGTTCTAGTGATTACAAGTTTAAACCTTCGAATAAGATAGCTTTATATGTATGAATCGAATGATGTTATGAACATCATTACTACCTTAATTTCCTTGGATAAACCTACTGGAAAAGAGAAAAATGGATCTAGCTTCAATGGATCCTTGGATGGCTCGAAGTTCTTGAAGCAGAATCATGACACGAAAACAAGTTCAAGTAAGATCATCACTTGAAATAAGATTGTTATAGTTATAGAAATTGAACCAAAGTTTGAATATGATTATTACCTTGTATTAGAATGATAACCTACTGTAAGAAACAAAGATTTCTTGAGGTTGGATGATCACCTTACAAGATTGGAAGTGAGCTAGCAAACTTGAAAGTATTCTTGATTTTATGAAACTAGAACTTTTGGAATTTATGAAGAACACTTAGAACTTGAAGATAGAACTTGAGAGAGATCAATTAGATGAAGAAAATTGAAGAATGAAAGTGTTTGTAGGTGTTTTTGGTCGTTGGTGTATGGATTAGATATAAAGGATATGTAATTTTGTTTTCATGTAAATAAGTCATGAATGATTACTCATATTTTTGTAATTTTATGAGATATTTCATGCTAGTTGCCAAATGATGGTTCCCACATGTGTTAGGTGACTCACATGGGCTGCTAAGAGCTGATCATTGGAGTGTATATACCAATAGTACATACATCTAAAAGCTGTGTATTGTACGAGTACGAATACGGGTGCATACGAGTAGAATTGTTGATGAAACTGAACGAGGATGTAATTGTAAGCATTTTTGTTAAGTAGAAGTATTTTGATAAGTGTATTGAAGTCTTTCAAAAGTGTATAAATACATATTAAAACACTACATGTATATACATTTTAACTGAGTCGTTAAGTCATCGTTAGTCGTTACATGTAAGTGTTGTTTTGAAACCTTTAGGTTAACGATCTTGTTAAATGTTGTTAACCCAATGTTTATAATATCAAATGAGATTTTAAATTATTATATTATCTTGATATTATCATGTATGAATATCTCTTAATATGATATATATACATTAAATGTCTTTACAACGATAATCGTTACATATATGTCTCGTTTAAAAATCATTAAGTTAGTAGTCTTGTTTTTACATATGTAGTTCATTGTTAATATACTTTATGATATGTTTTCTTATCATAGTATCATGTTAACTATATATATATATATATCCATATATATGTCATCATATAGTTTTTACAAGTTTTAACGTTCGTGAATCACCGATCAACTTGGGTGGTCAATTGTCTATATGAAACATATTTCAATTAATCAAGTCTTAACAAGTTTGATTGCTTATCATGTTGGAAACATTTAATCATGTAAATATCAATCTCAATTAATATATATAAACATGGAAAAGTTCGGGTCACTACAGGTGGGTCAGGTGGTGCAGTCGGTACGGGTGGTGCTGGTGGAGCTGGTGGTGCAGACGGTCCGGCTCCAGAAGTAGAGGCTGCAAAGCGGTAAGGATTACGGATGAAGGGATCAGCAGGATATGGCACAAGCCGCTTACGGGCGGTAACCCTACGGCGACAACCATATGTGTCAGTGAATGCTCGACCTCCATTAATCCCTGGAATAATGGTACCATCGAAACGGTACCGCTTCTTCGGCGGGGTGGAGGGTGGCTGTACAGGTGCATCATCAGGGTCCTCCTCGTCAGAGTCAACGTCACTAGAGTCGTCTGTGGATGAGTCGTCAGATGACGGGTCATCTGAATCATGTGGAGGTGGCTGCACGGGTGGCTGTACTGGCTCTCCTCGGGCGGCCATCATCTGTCGATATCTGAAAGGCGGGATCGGCACCAAACGTCCATCAGGAGCGCGTCGGCACCAATGACGATACTGATTACGGAATGGACCTTCCCCAAATTCCGCGGGAATCACAACACCACCGAGATGGTGCTGTGGCTCCTGATGTACCGGGGCAAGTGTAGCTGGAATCTCCGGGAGGTCCTGGGCTCCGTCTGCAGTACCCACTGGGGCAGGCGCATGACTACTGGCTCCGGAGGACGAAGCGCCTGGGTCACTAGAGTGTGTCGCCGACGGGATCTAAGGATCGACAAAAACGGCAGGTGAAGTGGCTGAAGTATCTGAATCGCTGCCCAAAATGATAGCAGGTGGAATATCCGACATCTGAACAAGGAAAAATAAATTTTCCATGTCAGTAAGTCATAAAGCAAGCACGTATTAGGCCAAGTAACTACAACAGTCTAGATCATGTATAACAGTAAGTAGCATGGCAATAACGACAAGTATCATGCAATCGAAAGCAGATAATAGCATGCAGTAGTGAAATCATGTAATAGTATACGGCATATAGTAGTAAAAGTAAGCAGCAGCATGCAGTAAGTTCAGCAAAAACAAGTAAACTAGCAAGTTGTAGATTAGTCTTATTAGTGAATCCTACTCGGGTCGGTCTTAGACTCATTAATGCAACCTAATTCCCTACAACCAATGCTCTGATACCAAATGTGATGCCCCGTAAAAAAACAATTGTGTACAAATCATCAACAACAGGATCATTACAAGGTCAAACACTATATGCTATTTCAAAATACATTTGCATTCATGATAAAAGGTGATGTCTTAACCAACATCAATGTTTAACAACCAAAAGTATGCTTCAATGAATGGAAGCAAGGATAATAGTACGTGACCCTTAGGTCGTTACAAATCATAGTTCCAAAAGTAATAAAGTTTATGAATGCAAGATAACGTTCATGCAGTGACATCTCTAAAGCAGCGGGTGTCTACAGCAAGACTAGTACAACAGCGGAAGCTAGCAACCTTAAGCACCTGAGAAAAACATGCTTAAAAACGTCAACACAAAGGTTGGTGAGCTATAGTTTAAGTATAACAGTAATGTAAGGTAGGCCACGAGATTTCAGTGCTACAAAGAGCGTTTCAAAACAGTATGATAAAGTATATGTTTAACCGTGGGCACTTGGTTACTAACTTAACGTTTATAACCCCCTGAAAGTACACTTGGTGAGTGCGTATGTTTACAAAGTATTAAACACTCGTTAAATGCTAGATTGACTAGCCCGAGTGGGGATGTCAAACCCTATGGATCCATATATAAGATTCGCGTTCACCGGTTCAAAAACCAATGACTAAACGTTACCGAGCTAAAGGGAATGTTTATGCCGTTGTATAACCCACACTTATATAAAGTTTAAGTACTCGTGCCTAGTATGTAAAACATAAAATGTGCATGTATTCTCAGTTCCCAAAATAGTTAAAGTAAAAAGGGAATGCTATAACTCACAGTGGTAAAGTAGTGGTAAAGTCGAGTCGGGAAGTAAGCAAGTACGTAGGTCCGGAAAGTCCTCAACCTAAGTCAAATAGTATTAAGTCAGTAAATCGTCCCAATAGGTTTAAATGTATGTAAATAAGGTCTTAAGGGTCATCATCATTCATCATCAAACAAAAGGTGTAAAGTAAGTTTCGTTCATGAAAAGAGTTTAAAACAAAGGCTGAATTTGATCAGTCACAACGACCTATATACTTACTGAAATAAGGTGAGACCAGTGGCCATGGCTCCGTATATGAGTCCTTTAGTTGTGGTAAAAATTCCAGAAGCGAACTCGTCTTCGTTTGACCGTGGCGACGGTCTAAGTGCGAGTAGGTCAGAATTTTCAGCACAACGTTAAAAGACATAGTGACACTCGGAGGGCCATAAATCCTAAACCGTAGCTTGGATTAAGATGAGTCTTAAACGAAAAATTATCTACTCGAACAGAGATAACTGAAAATCAACTTTACAGTAGCCCAGGTTTTCGGGTCTGTTCCATAAAACAGTAAACAGTAGGTTCCGGTGGGTTCTTGGTGCTCGATGCTTATTACGGTTCTCATCCTTGATGCATATAGCTTCAAGTGTACAACTCATTGATGTGTTTGTATCATCTTAACCAAAGTTTTACCATCATAACACTTGTGTAAGTCTAAGACATGTAGCACAACTCATTTAAGTATTGCAAGTAGCTTGATGAACCAAAGTTACATCAAAATCTTAGATCCGACACATACATGAACTATAAAAGTAATATTGAACTACAAACTTGAAAGTAAACTAACTAATCAAGATCTTAAGATGTAGAACATAGTTCTTAGTTAGATCTTGAAGATCCAAGACCCAAAGGTCTAGATCTAAAGTTATTAAGTTAAACCTTAAGTAATAACACTTGAATCTTTACTTTAATGAAACCATAAGCTACAAAACTTAGATTTTCATCTTGAAAAGTGTATGTAAGCCTTCAAGCTTTTGTTTATAACAAAATAAGTAGACCATAAGCTATAGAACTTAGATCCATCACAAGTATATGAAGTTATAACTAAAAAGTTATACTTCCATGTTCTTGAACTTTTAAAGTTAACTTTAGTTCAAGAAAGTATGAAATCAAGATTAACTTGTAACACTTGACCATTTAAACTAATTAATCAAGTAACAAGTTCATGGTTCTCATACTTTTAAAGATTCAAGCCAAAGTCTTGATCTTTAAGGAAGTAAACTTTTAAGTTTACAACATGAACTTCAAGTATGAGTTTTACAACACATGAACCTTAAATCTTTCAAAACATTAAATGTAGAACATAAACTAGAAAGTTTTGTTCTTGTTTGTTCTTGTAATACAAGATAATAAGAAGAATTAAACTAGAGAGTTTGATTCTTGTACTAGTAAGTAAATAATAACAAAGAACAAGTAACAAATCAACAACATAGAACAAGTAAGTAATTTAACAACAATAATCAACAAGTAATGATGATGATAATGTGTAGCAAGGCTACGGTTTCAAGGGAGGAAAAGGAGAGAAGAAAACTCAAGTTACTTACAAGGTAGAGAGCAAAATGAGAGAAAAGAAAGTTGCAAGTAAGAGTGTGTGTTTGAAATGAGAGGATACTAGTTGATAAGTTAACAAAATTTGAAACAAAAAACACCCCCATGGCCTACTATGGCCGACGGTCAAGCAAGGGAAAGGGGGGGAAGGAGATTGTCTACTTGTCTCATGCATGTAAAGGCTCAAAAGTTGGTTATAAGAGGTGTTTTCATGGGAAAGAACAAGTAACTAGATTCTCCTTTAACTTAATCAATCTAGTTAAACTTAAATGGACTACTTACAACAATGGGCTCCTAAACTAATCCATTAAGATAAGTAGGTTTGGCTTATAAGCCCATTTACACTAATGAAAGCCCAAGTTCAAGTAATTAACAATTAAATCCAACAAAGCCCAAGTAATTAACTAGTAACCTTAGTTAATTAAAATGATTAATAAACCTTAATCATGAATGTAAATAATATTTTAAAAATATTATTCGTGTAATGTTCATGTGTTACAAAGACATGTCGGGCATTCAAAAGCCAATCATGGTAACAAGTAAATGTAATAACATACATTCATTTAAACACAAGTATTAATAATAATTATTATTAATTAAACGTTGAAAAATCCAGGGTCGTTACATCTTCCTTTCCAAAAATCCCTTTGAATCAATTGGGGTGTTTGAGTTTTTGAGAGAAAATGAAGAATAAAAGGAAAAAGATAAAAAGGAAATGAAATGGATGGATGATGTAGTGACCCGAACTTTTCCATGTTTATATATATATTAAATGAAATTGTTATTTACATGATTAAGTGTTTCTAACATGTTAAGCAATCAAACTTGTTAAGACTTGATTAATTGAAATAGGTTTCATATAGACAATTGACCACCCAAGTTGACCGGTGATTCACGAACGTTAAAAATTGTAAAAACTATACGATGACATATATATGGTTATATATATAGTTAACATGATTTTATTATAAGTATGTATCTCATTAGGTATTTTAACAATGAGTTATATACATAAAAATGAGACTATTAATTTAAGAAACTCGAAAACGATATATATAACGATTATCGTTATAACAACGTCTTACTAGGTACATATGAATCATATTAAGATATTGATACACTTGGTTAATTATGTTAAATGATAATTAAATATATTATTAAGTGTATTAACAATGAAATACATATGTAAAAATAAGACTACTAACTTAATGATTTCGAAACGAGACATATATGTAACGATTATCGTTGTAACGACATTTAACTGTATATACATCATACTAAGATATATTATATATCATAATATCATGATAATATAACAATTTAACATCTCATTTGTTATAATAAACAATGGGTTAACAACATTCAACAAGATCGTTAACCTAAAGGTTTCAAAACAACATTTACATGTAACGACTAACGATGACTTAACGACTCAGTTAAAATGTATATACATGTAGTGTTTTAATATGTATTCATACACTTTTGAAAGACTTCAAGACACTTATCAAAATACTTCTACTTAACAAAAATGCTTACAATTACATCCTCGTTCAGTTTCATCAACAATTCTACTCGTATGCACCCGTATTCGTACTCGTACAATACACAGCTTTTAGATGTATGTACTATTGGTATATACACTCCAATGATCAGCTCTTAGCAGCCCATGTGAGTCACCTAACACATGTGGGAATCATCATTTGGCAACTAGCATGAAATATCTCATAAAATTACAAAAATATGAGTAATCATTCATGACTTATTTACATGAAAACAAAATTACATATCCTTTATATCTAATCCATACACCAACGACCAAAAACACCTAAAAACAATTTCATTCTTCAATTTTCTTCATCTAATTGATCTCTCTCAAGTTCTATCTTCAAGTTCTAAGTGTTCTTCATAAATTCCAAAAGTTCTAGTTTCATAAAATCAAGAATACTTCCAAGATTGCAAGTTTACTTCCAAGTTTTCTAAATCCATTCCAAGTAATCATCCAAGATCAAGAAACCTTTGTTACTTACAGTAGGTTATCTTTCTAATACAAGGTAATAATCATATTCAAACTTTAATTCAATTTCTATAACTATAACAATCTTATTTCGAGTGGAAATCTTACTTGAAATTGTTTTCGTGTCATGATTCTGCTTCAAGAACTTTCAAGCCATCCAAGGATCCTTTGAAGCTAGATCTATTTTTCTCATTTCCAGTAGGTTTATCCAAGGAATTTGAGGTAGTAATGATGTTTATAACATCATTCGATTCATACATATAAAGCTATCTTATTCGAAGGTTTAAACTTGTAATCACTAGAACATAGTTTAGTTAATTCTAAACTTGTTCGCAAATAAAAGTTAATCCTTCTAACTTGACTTTTAAAATCAACTAAACACATGTTCTATATCTATATGATATGCTAACTTAATGATTTAAAACCTGAAAACACGAAAAACACCGTAAAACCGGATTTACGCCGTCGTAGTAACACCGCGGGCTGTTTTAGGTTAGTTAATTAAAAACTATGATAAACTTTGATTCAAAAGTTGTTATTCTGAGAAAATGATTTTTATTATGAAAATGAAACTATATCCAAAAATTATGGTTAAACTCAAAGTGGAAGTATGTTTTCTAAAATGGTCATCTAGACGTCGTTCTTTCGACTGAAATGACTACCTTTACAAAAACGACTTGTAACTTATTTTTCCTACTATAAACTTATACTTTTTCTGTTTAGATTCATAAAATAGAGTTCAATATGAAACCATAGCAATTTGATTCACTCAAAACGGATTTAAAATGAAGAAGTTATGGGTAAAACAAGATTGGATAATTTTTCTCATTTTAGCTACGTGAAAATTGGTACCAAATCTATTCCAGCCATAACTTAATCAACTTGTATTGTATATTATGTAATCTTGAGATACCATAGACACGTATACAATGTTTCGACCTATCATGTCGACACATCTATATATATTTCGGAATAACCATAGACACTCTATATGTGAATGTTGGAGTTAGCTATACAGGGTTGAGGTTGATTCCAAAATATATATAGTTTGAGTTGTGATCAATACTGAGATATGTATACACTGGGTCGTGGATTGATTCAAGATAATATTTATCGATTTATTTCTGTACATCTAACTGTGAATAACTAGTTGTAGGTTACTAACGAGGACAGCTGACTTAATAAACTTAAAACATCAAAATATATTAAAAGTGTTGTGAATATATTTTGAACATACTTTGATATATATGTATATATTGTTATAGGTTCGTGAATCAACCAGTGGCCAAGTCTTACTTCCCGACGAAGTAAAAATCTGTGAAAGTGAGTTATAGTCCCACTTTTAAAATCTAATATTTTTGGGATGCGAATACATGCAGGTTTTATAAATGATTTACAAAATAGACACAAGTACGTGAAACTACATTCTATGGTTGAATTATCGAAATCGAATATGCCCCTTTTTACTAAGTCTGGTAATCTAAGAATTAGGGAACAGATACCCTAATTGATGCGAATCCTAAAGATAGATCTATTGGGCCTAACAAACCCCATCCAAAGTACCGGATGCTTTAGTACTTCGAAATTTATATCATATCCGAAGGGTGTCCCGGAATGATGGGGATATTCTTATATATACATCTTGTTAATGTCGGTTACCAGGTGTTCACCATATGAATGATTTTTATCTCTATGTATGGGATGTGTATTGAAATATGAAATCTTGTGGTCTATTGTTACGATTTGATATATATAGGTTAAACCTATAACTCACCAACATTTTTGTTGACGTTTAAAGCATGTTTATTCTCAGGTGAATACGAAGAGCTTCCGCTGTTGCATACTAAAATAAGGACAAGATTTGGAGTCCATGTTTGTATGATATTGTGTAAAAACTGCATTCAAGAAACTGATTTCGATGTAACATATTTGTATTGTAAACCATTATGTAATGGTCGTGTGTAAACAGGATATTTTAGATTATCATTATTTGATAATCTACGTAAAGCTTTTTAAACCTTTATTTATGAAATAAAGGTTATGGTTTGTTTTAAAAATGAATGCAGTCTTTGAAAAAGGTCTCATATAGAGGTCAAAACCTCGTAACGAAATCAATTAATATGGAACATTTTTAATCAATAAGAACGGGACATTTCAGTTGGTATCCGAGCGTTGGTCTTAGAGAACCAGAAAATTTGCATTAGTGTGTCTTATCGAGTTTGTTAGGATGCATTAGTGAGTCTGGACTTCGATCGTGTTTTCTTTAAAAATGATTGCTTAACTTTTTTGTTGGAAACTATATATTATTAACATGTATATATTATGTGATATATTAATCTCTTAACATGTTTGATATTGTGTGATAGATGTCTACCTCTAGCACAAATCCCATTGACTAACCTAATAATAACGAAGAGTCGAATATATATTGGACTGATTCACAAGTTCCTGAAGAGGAACCGGAAGAAGAATCAGAACTGGAAGAAGAATCAGAACCGGAAGAGGAGGAACCGGAGGAGGAAATAGAACCGGTGAGGGAAATAATAAAACGGTTAAGTAAAAGAAAATCCTCAACCAACCAATCAAGGTTAATTATGGTCAATGGTGTTTCCGCCAAGGAAGCAAAATATTGGGAGGATTACCAATTCTCCGATGAATCGGATTCCGACGAGAATTCCGATGATGTTATAGAAATTACCCCAACTGAATTTAAAAAAAGCAAAAGAAAATAATAAGGGAAAGGGCATAAAAATAGAGAAATCTAATTCCAACCACGATGAACTTTATATGTATCGTCAACCCCCGAAGTCCTTAAGTTGTAACAATGACCCGGGAACCTCTAAACCACCAGGTTTTTCTAAACCGTTGTGGAAAATGACAGCTAGTATTAGGGGAACATCATATATCCCTAGAAACTTGGCAAAACGAACCAAAACCGAAGAAGAAGAAACGAGCGAGTTGGAATAAGATAGTTGTATTCGTGTGGTGTAATATATGTAATATAGTGTGCTTATGCTTTATGATATATGTAAAAATTGCTTGTATTAATAAGTAATTTTTTATGAATCTAACTCTTGTCTATTTTACAGTTTAAAAACACAAAATGGATAGACAACCCAATATTTTAAGAGACCTACCCGGAGACATGATTGATGAAATCTTGTCTAGAGTCGGTCAGAATTCCTCGGCACAACTATTTAAGGCGAGATCAGTTTGTAAGACATTCGAAGAACGTTCTAAGAATGTCTTGGTTTATAAGAGACTTTCGTTTGAAAGATGGGGGATATCACATTGGGAAACCCATAAGTTACGATGTGTTTACTTTGACGCATATATTGCGGGGAACCCAAATGCTATTTTACGCAACGGGTTAAGAAATTATTTTGACTCAATGTATCCGAATATAGGACTTCTTGATTTAGAAAAAGCGGCTAACATGCAACATAAAGAAGCATGCTATGCTTACGGGTTAGTAATGTTCGCTTCTCACCAAAGTGAGAAAAAGAACATCGGGCTACAGCTATTAAACAAAACGTTCCCACAAGTGACGGAGTCGGTAATTGGGATAAGAAATGAGGTTTTTAGGTTATTACGAGACTGTTGGTCATTACGTAACCCTCGTCCCTTTGACGACGTTACAACACGCTGTCTTATCAACGGCCATAACGGTTATGTTCCATAAGACCAAGGATGGGAAGTAGTCCTAGTAAAACCAGAATGCATGACTTGTTTCTGGACGTATGAATTACGTGTCTTTATTGCCTTTGCTGAACGACTTGTGTACTAGCTAGAATTATCTTCACAACTATTTTGTATCAAAGTTATTGTGTGCAATATTTCATGCTTTATGTAAAATAAGCGGTATTGTAAGTTTGTAAAATATTGTATAAAAGTTTGAACGCGAAATATTATTATAATCAGTTTTTCATATAGAATTGTAGTTGTTGAATTGTATATTAGCTACTAAGTATGAACTGAACGGGTAGGTACTACCCGAATTTAAACTTATAAAACGCAAATATGAAGAAAAAGCTTTTATAAATGAGTTCATATTATGCTACGAAATACTATTAACTACTCTTAATATTCTGTATGATTAACTTGTTCCATTTGACTATTTTGAAGGAAATGGCACCGACTACTCGACACACCGTGAATATGAATGAAGAGGAATTCGGTACTTTTCTAGCTTCAAACATAGCCGCAGTACAGGCTGCGCTACATACCAACAATAACCTTGGATCTAGCAGTACAGGAAATCGTGTAGGATGCACCTACAAAGAATTCACTGCCTGCAAACCTTTGGAATTTGATGGAACCGAAAGACCGATCGGATTGAAACGGTGGACCGAGAAGGTCGAATCGGTGTTTGCCATAAGTAAGTGTACTGAAGAGGACAAAGTGAAGTACGCTACGCATACCTTCACAGGTTCTGCGTTAACATGGTGGAATACCTATCTAGAGCAAGTGGGACAAGATGATGCTTACGCACTACCGTGGTCAGCATTCAAGCACTTGATGAACGAGAAGTACCGTCCCAGAACCGAGGTCAATAAGCTCAAGACAGAACTTAGAGGGTTACGAACCCAAGGATTTGATATTACCACGTATGAAAGACGATTCACAGAATTGTGCCTATTATGTCCGGGAGCGTTCGAAGATGAGGAAGAGAAGATCGACGCGTTTGTGAAAGGATTACCAGAAAGAATCCAAGAAGATATAAGTTCACACGAGCCCGCCTCCATACAACAGGCATGTAGAATGGCTCACAAACTAGTGAACCAGATTGAGGAAAGAATTAAAGAACAGACGGCTGAAGAGGCCAATGTGAAGCAAGTCAAAAGAAAGTGGGAGGAAAACGGTGATAAGAATCACCAATACAACAACAACAGCAATTACAATAATAATCGCAACAATTATCTCAATAATCGCAACATCATTCGCAATTACAACAAACGGCCCAACAATAACAACAACAATAACAACAATAACAACAGCAACTACAACAATCGTCCCAACAACAATAACAATCGCAACAACAACAACAATCAGAAGCAGCTATGCCAAAGGTGTGAAAAGTATCACTCGGGGTTCTGCACCAAATTTTGCAACAAGTGTAAAAGAAATGGTCATAGCGCGGCGAAGTGGGAGGTCTACGGACCAGGGGTTAACAGAACAAAAGGAACAAATGGTGTCGGAACGAGTAATGGCGGAGCAAGTAGTGTCGGAGCAAGTTATGCCAATGTAGTTTGTTATAAATGTGGAAAACCGGGCCACATTATTAGAAATTGCCAGAACCAGGAGAACACGAATGGACAAGGCCGCAGAAGAGTTTTCAATATTAATGCGGTAGAGGCACAGGAAGACCCGGAGCTTGTTACGGGTACGTTTCTTATTGACAATAAATCTGCTTACGTTTTATTTGATTCGGGTGCGGATAGAAGCAATATGAGTAGAGATTTTTGTGCTAAATTAAGTTGTCCATTGACGCCGTTGGATAGTAAATTTTTACTCGAATTAGCAAATGATAAATTAATTTCAGCAGATAATATATGTCGGAATCGAGAAATTAAACTGGTTAGCGAAACATTTAAGATTGACTTGATACCAGTAGAGTTAGGGAGTTTTGATGTGATAATCGGTATGGACTGGTTGAAAGAAGTGAAAGCAGAGATCGTTTGTTACAAAAATGTAATTCGCATTATACGAGAAAAAGGAAAACCCTTAATGGTGTACGGAGAAAAGGGCAACACGAAGCTACATCTTATTAGTAATTTGAAGGCACAAAAACTAATAAGAAAAGGTTGCTATGCTGTTCTAGCACACGTCGAGAAAGTACAAACTGAAGAAAAGAGCATCAATAATGTTCCCGTCGCAAAAGAATTTCCCGATGTATTTCTGAAAGAATTACCGGGATTACCCCCACATCGATCCGTTGAATTTCAAATAGATCTTGTGCCAGGAGCTGCACCAATAGCTCGTGCTCCTTACAGACTCGCACCCAGCGAGATGAAAGAACTGCAAAGCCAATTACAAGAACTTTTAGAGCGTGGTTTCATTCGACCAAGCACATCACCGTGGGGAGCTCCTGTTTTGTTTGTCAAGAAGAAAGATGGTACATTCAGGTTATGTATCGACTACCGAGAGTTGAACAAACTTACCATCAACAACCGCTACCCACTACCAAGAATCGACGACTTATTTGATCAACTACAAGGCTCGTCTGTTTATTCAAAGATTGACTTACGTTCCGGGTATCATCAAATGCGGGTGAAAGAAGATGATATTCCAAAGACTGCTTTCAGAACACGTTACGGTCATTACGAGTTTATGGTCATGCCGTTTGGTTTAACTAATGCACCAACTGTGTTCATGGACCTTATGAACCGAGTGTGTGGACCATACCTTGACAAGTTTGTCATTGTTTTCATTGATGACATACTTATTTACTCAAAGAATGACCAAGAACACGGTGAACATTTGAGAAAGGTGTTAGAAGTATTGAGGAAGGAAGAATTGTACGCTAAATTTTCAAAGTGTGCATTTTGGTTGGAAGAAGTTCAATTCCTCGGTCACATAGTGAACAAAAAAGGTATTAAGATGGATCCGGCAAAGATAGAAACTGTTGAAAAGTGGGAAACCCCGAAAACTCCGAAACACATACGCCAGTTTTTAGGACTAGCTGGTTACTACAGAAGGTTCATCCAAGACTTTTCCAGAATAGCAAAACCCTTGACTGCATTAACGCATAAAGGGAAGAAATTTGAATGGAAGGATGAACAAGAGAAAGCATTTCAGTTATTGAAGAAAAAGCTAACTACGGCACCTATATTGTCATTGCCTGAAGGGAATGATGATTTTGTGATTTATTGTGACGCATCAAAGCAAGGTCTTGGTTGTGTATTAATGCAACGAACGAAGGTGATTGATTATGCGTCTAGACAATTGAAGATTCACGAGCAAAATTATACGACGCATGATTTGGAATTAGGCGCGGTTGTTTTTGCATTAAAGACTTGGAGGCACTACTTATATGCGGTCAAAAGTATTATATATACCGACCACAAAAGTCTTCAACACATATTTAATCAGAAACAACTGAATATGAGGCAGCGTAGGTGGATTGAATTGTTGAATTATTACGACTTTGGGATTCGTTACCACCCGGGGAAGGCAAATGTGGTAGCCGATGCCTTGAGCAGGAAGGACAGAGAACCCATTCGAGTAAAATCTATGAATATAATGATTCACAATAACCTTACTACTCAAATAAAGGAGGCGCAACAAGGAGTTTTAAAAGAGGGAAATTTAAAGGATGAAATACCCAAAGGATCAGAGAAGCATCTTAATATTCGGGAAGACGGAACCCGGTATAGGGCTGAAAGAATTTGGGTACCAAAATTTGGAGATATGAGAGAAATGGTACTTAGAGAAGCTCATAAAACCAGATACTCAATACATCCTGGAACGGGGAAGATGTACAAGGATCTTAAGAAACATTTTTGGTGGCCATGTATGGAAGCCGATATTGCTAAATATGTAGGAGAATGTTTGGCGTGTTCTAAGGTCAAAGCTGAACATCAGAAACCATCAGGTCTACTACAACAACCTGAAATCCCGAAATGGAAATGGGAAAACATTACCATGGATTTCATTACTAAATTGCCAAGGACTGCAAGTGGTTATGATACTATTTGGGTAATAGTTGATCGTTGATGTTGTAGCGTGAGGGTACGAAATAGTATTATTTTTAATACAAAATACTACAAAATATGACACAAGTTTTATTAATTTACGGATGGGATATACCTAAACCTTGCTACAACACTATAGGCAGTGTACCTAATTGTAGAGTAGTGTAGTTTTTAGTAAGTCCGGTTCGTTCCACAGGGAGCTAGTGATTACGTACTATATTTTTATAAAACTATATTTATATAATATATATATATATATATATATATATATATATATATATATATATATATATATATATATATATATATATAAGTAGTAATATTATTATAAAAGGGGGTTTTTTACCGTTTAATGACCGGTTTGTCGATTTTATATTTTTAAGCGTAAAGATAAATAACAATAATTAAAGTGTGTAAAATATATAAATGACAATAAATAAAATAACAATAAATAAAATTGCGATAGAATATGAAATAAAAGGATTATGCTTATTTAAACTTCCGTAATCATGATGTTTAATGTTTTGATTTTAATTAATTGTTACTCGGGTTAATTGTCCTTTGTCATGGTTTATTTGATACCTATCTGGTTTTTGTCCATAATAGTCCATCGGTCATAAATATAAAGTGCGAGTGTCCTCGTCAAATTACCCTTATACCCGAAGTCAAATATTCCAACTAATTAAGGATTTAAACTGTGACGCAGTTATCACTTCTGTCAACAATTACACCAGTTATCACTGGATGTAATCCATCCCTGTTTTGATTAGATATGAATATTAATTTACCCACTTGATCAGTTTGAATAATCAATTACCCAACCCGAATAATTAATTAAATGATTATAATAGATTCCATATGAACGTCACTAAATAGGACAACCATAATCATTATTAATTATTAGGATAATTAATTTGAAGATAGGTTCGACAGACTCCAATGAGTTGTCACTCAATTAGACAATACCCCCATCTATTAATAGTCAATAGTCTAATTTCCACAAGTGTCGGTCTTTTGCCCAAACCTTAATTATGGTACAAAATCCAATAACCCCGTCTTAATATTTAGTCAAACATCACGATTACTTCGGCTTAAATAAGCATAATAATAACTTAGTTACGAGACATTAATTTAAAAAGGAAGAACATAACTTACAGTGATTATTAATCGTGTAGCGTTACACGGACAGAGTTTCGACTTTAAAACCCGTAAAACATTCCTTACAATAACCCAATTATTATTGAACTTAAACTAAAATTATAATTATAATTATAAATATATATATTACATATAAACAGAAAGAAAGAAAGAAGAAAAGGTGTACTTTTCATTACACCGTGAATTTTATTTTATAGACAATTGGTGATTTGAAATTTTCACTTATGACCCCTTAACTATGCTCAATTAACAACTTTTTATTATTTATTATTATTCTTATTATGAATTATTTAAATATTATATTATATTCTTGAGCATAGTTAACTTGTAATTTTAGCTCCGTTGCGTCGAGCGTTGAAAGTTAGTTCATGTCTCGGTTCCGAATTTTCGAACGTCCTTGCGTACAATTTAATATCTTGTACTTTGCGTTTTGTAACTTGTACTCTTGTCATTTTTAGACGTTTCTCATCAATAATTTGAACCACTTGGATTGTATCTTGTACATTTGAGCTTTTTGGACGTTTGCGTCTTCAAATCTTCATTTTCGCCTTTTGTCTTCGCACTTATTTATTTAAACAATTACAATGAAAATATAATACAATTACATATGAAAACCTATTATTTAGGAGGGATATTTCTATGAAATATATGTTCCTTTTTAGCCTTATAAAATATCCCCACACTTGAGCGTTGCTTGTCCTCAAGCAATACAGAACTTGAAATAAAAACATACATGAATCACTTTTTTATTCATCACACTTTGTACATCAGTGATTTTGATATGGTGGTATAAACAATGATAGTAACGATAGAACCATGGTTAAAGGTGGGTGTGTCATCCACAGTTGCCTCGGGTTTAGGTCAACGACACTTGCAATCAAATAGCCGATTTACTTTCGGTTTCCAAAGCAAAGTGCACATTTGAAAGGCGGTTTACAGTCCCACATGACTATGAAAATGTAGATCCTTAAGGAAATTGGATCTTTATGAAAACATTTGATCTTTTTGAAAATTTAATCTAGCTTTTACCCTAGATAAGTTTTCCGGAATAACCCTTCACCGGTGTTTGCAAAATATTTTTGTGGGTTGTGTGGGTTTCAGATTTGAAAATTTTAGCTCAACACTTGTGATTTTGTGTTACCCACTTGCTAACCTTGTATTAGGAAAGCAACACGTCCAGTTTACTTGTCCCGTATATTACCTTTCGGCAAACTACCGTCCGGTTGTAAAGGAAAGCGATGAACAAGAAACTGTTAAGGCAATGTCCCGTGACATGCTTTTAATTATGGTCCAAAAACGTGTCGGATGCTTTTACTATCCTTTGTAGGAGCAATAGTAAAGCTCACCCTTATAATTTATCGGTTTGGCACAAGGTCCTGTCTCCGACCATGCTATGCAACCACCGTTCTTACGGTTGACACCCGATTTGGTTCAGGTGACCTAATGAATTCCAATGAATTCTCAGGATTTTACGTTCAATGGTAATGAACGCATTGAAAATAGGTTTTCAGAAAACAAATCGGTTTGTATTTTGATCAAAATATTTTCTCGTTCAAGCTCGAGTTTAGATATCATCGAATTCCGTGAGTTTGAATTCTCAATCTTTAAGGTCAATCTCAAGGATTGAGTAATATCAGTCTTAAAAGCTGATTTTTAATCTTTAAGGAGATTATCCTTTCTGGGGATCTGATTCATTAGTCTTATCAAGCTAATTTGCACGGTGCCCCCCCATTGTACGAGATAAATCCTTCTCATGGTTAGGATAAATCTGACCACTTGGCGACCCTGTTTGATGCTGAGGTTCGTGGATTTTCTGCTGATTTTAGAGATGACTTTTCTAGATTTTTTGTCAACCTACAGCTGGTCTGGACGACAACTTCTTGACCTAAATCAAGAAGCGCGTGTCTTTTTCGGAAGACTTTACTTCCTTTTAATGATGGAATTGATTCATCGTGTAGATCCATCTTTCTTTAAAATATATTACAGTAAATCGGGTAAAACTGATTAGTATCGTCCAAAGCAAAAGTACCTGCAATAATTCTTATACAAAAATGTGATAGATAGTTTTTAATTGAATAACTTGGTACATTCTCCCCACACTTAGCTTTTATTTATTCTTTTCTTTGCCTTTTTATTCTCTTCTATCCCATTTTAAATGAATTCAAGCATTTTGGGTTGTTTCTCAATTTATGTCCTCGAGGTAACAATAATTTCGGCATTAACACCTAGTTTTATCGTTCATAAATATGTATAAACATGATTTTGAATTCATTTAGTTAAAAAATTTTAAAATTTTCATAATATTTAGAAAATAAGCCAAGTATAAACCCGAGAGAATTTATAACCCTTCCCCACACTTGAGATCATGCAATGCCCTCATTTGCATGAAATCAGACTATAATTATAAATTCATGAGGGTGATTAGTGTAGGAAAGTGATTAAAAATACCCAGTTTGTAATTACAAAGCTCGTCGAATGATAGATGGCGCGCCTCATCGTTCATTCCTTCATTTATTATATCACATTTGTTGTTTTGCATCTTGTCGTCAAAATTAGTAGCTTTTGCTGAACTTAATGTTAGTCTTTGAAAGTGCGTTGTTTTACCCTATTGTGTACATGATAAAATACAAACATATATACATATTTTTAAAGATGGGTATATTACCCCACGTTCAAAAATTTATAAAATCAAATATATTTTTTTTTTTTGCATACTTTAAATCAATAAAATTAAAAATAATGATGACAAAATTTTTCGCCCCGCCCTCGGGTAAAGTAATTTCGGCTCAACGACCTAGTCTTCAACTCACGACGAATTTTAGAAATCATTTTTTTTCAACTTAATGAAATAAAGTAAATTTTTGTTTTTAAATTCACACAAAACTTAAAAAGAAAACATATTAATTTCATATAAAACCTAAAAAATAAAAAAATTCAGAATGGGGGGAGAAAACTAGTTCTTTAGTGTCTGCTAGTGGAAAAGACCAATCGGATTCCATTCTCGGAACTACACGAGAACAGAACAACTAACTCTAGAGAGCATTTTCTTTTTAGAACACTTGAATCTCCCCACACTTAGGTAGCTGTGGTGTCAAAATTGTGAATAACTTCATCGTCAATTTCTCTTGGACCATAATCAACTTGCATATCTATGACTTTTTTTTAAGCCATTGGTCGGATTCCTGTGTAATATCTACAATTTCAACTAGTTTCGCCTTTTCTTTAGGCGATAGATTGGATACTAACCGGTTACATAACTTAGAGTTCCCCTTGGTTCTAGCTTCGTGAATCCGTTTAATAAGTTTCTTCATTGAACTATTAATAACGGGATCATTTAATTTCGTATCAACAACGGGGTTCTTTGTTATCAGGTCATCATTAGGTGTTACTTCATTTTCCCCACACTTAGGCGTTCTATTATTGTTAAGCATTACCGTTGGAGTTGGTAAAACAACATGGTTCTTACCAATCGTTTTTGTCGGTTCAACGGTTTTGGTTTGTGGATATTTAGACTTTCGAATCATAAAGGTGATCGATTTCTCATTATTACTAAGTGTCATTCTACCCTTTCTTACATCAAATAACGCCCCGGTGGAAACTAAGAATGGTCGACCTAAAATTAGAGGAACGTTTGAGTCCTCTTCTATGTCAATGACAATGAATTCGACTAGAAAGGTTAAATTACCTACTTGAACGGGTAGGTTGTCAGCAATTCCAACTGGGTGCTTAATGGTTTGATCAAGGAGTCGAACACTCATATCCGTTGGAGTTAACTCACCTACACCTAATCTCTTATATAATGAAAGAGGCATAACACTCACACTCGCACCTAAATCTGCTAGTGCATCATACATGACACAATCACTAAGTAGACAAGGAACAATAAATTCACCTGGATCACCTATCCTAGGTAGAGGTTTTGGTGGAACAATCTTCACCAGGTTTACTTCTACGGTTTTTATTTCTTGCACTTTCTTATTCTTCTTCTTCTTCTTCTTTCCAGAGGTATCACAAACTTTATTACCTATCACTTGCTCATACTCAACTCCTTTTCTTGAAAACGGGATGGGTGTTTTGTATGGTGCCACCACTGGCTTTACATACTCGGGTGGTGGTGGTGTTGTAACTTCTTCATTGTTACTTACATCTAAAACTTTCCCATCTTCTGGTATTGGTTTTTCAGAATTTATTGATATCATGTTAACATTTTCATTCCGAGGATTTACTTCATTATTACTCGGTAGCTTTCCTTGTTCCCTTTCACTCATCAATCTAACAAGAGTACCTACTTGTTTTTCTAGATTCAAAATGGAAGCTTGTCGAGTTCTAAATGACTGATCAAACCTCTCATTCGTTTGGGTTTGAGTTTCAATAAATTGTGTTTGAGATTCAACTAGCTTAAATACCACTTCTTCCAGATTTGACTTCTTCTCGTCGGTTTATTGTGGTGGTTTATATAAGCCAGGTCTTTGTTGATTGAAAGTGTTGTTTTGAGTTGGTTGGTTATTCGTACCTTGTTGGTTGTACGAGTTATTGTTGGTTCCATTTGGATTGTAAAGATTGTTTTGATTTCGATTGAAGTTTAGCCTTGGCGGTTGATAATTATTTCCCGACCTTTGGTTCATGTAGGAAACATTCTCACGTTATTCCATCGTTTGTTCAACATTACAATCTTTTGTTAAGTGTGGTCCACCGCATTGCTCACAACTGATTCGTATTGCGTGAATGTCTTTAGTCATCTTTTCCATTCGTCTCTCGAAAGCATCTATTTTTGCGGAAACAGAATCAAAGTTATGGCTAGAATCGGCTCTAGCTGCTTTAGATGATCTAACGATATCTTTTTCTTGGTGCCACTCATGTGAGTGGGAAGCAGTGTTATCAATAATTTTGTAAGCATCAGTTTCGGTTTTCTTCATAATAGAACCACCAGCTGCTGTGTCGATATCTTTTCGTGTAGCGATGTTTACGCCTTTATAGAAGATTTGCACTATTTGAAAAGTATCTAATCCGTGTTGAGGACATCCTCTCAACATCCTTCCGAATCTTGTCCACGCCTCATATAATGTTTCATTTGGTTTTTGCACGAACGTGGCAATTTCTCCTTGAAGTCTCACGACTTTAGATGCCGGAAAGAATCTTTGAAGAAATTTCTCAACTAAAACATCCCATGTGTCAATCGTTCCTTCAGGTAATGATTCTAACCAATCTTTGGCTTCTCCCTTTAAAGTCCATGGGAACAACATAAGATAAATAGTTTCATCCTCAACTTCTCGGATTTTAAAGAGATTACAAATCCGATTAAAAGTTCGAAGATGTTCGTTTAGATCTTCTTTTGTTGTACCACCAAATTGGCACTGATTGGTGATCATGTGTAGGATTTGTCCTTTGATTTCAAAATCTGATGCTCTAACATCTGGCTGAATAATGGCGTGACCTTGGCCCGCGCGTGTGGCTCTCATTCGATCTTCCATACTTAGAGGTTCTGTTACTTCCATAATTGAATTTGTTGAATACGAATCACTAGAAGATTCTGATTTAACGGTTTGTAGTTCAGGAGGAATGATTAGTGGTTCAGGATCTTGGAATTGTCCTTGAATATCCTCCGGGTTCTTGGTTGTGAGAGCCTTTATATTTAGGGTTTAAAAATTGGATTATCGGAAATTTGAGTTGGAGTACTTGGTCGTCTAGATGATGATTCTAAAGAAAAATCAACGGCAATAATATTGGCTAGATGTCTTGATCGAGTTACAGGTAGTGAATGTATGAAAGGTGGTGAACGTTTTGCTCGGTGCATTCACAGAATATCCTATTAGTTATAAAAATAGAAAAACTTATATAAGTTGTCCAATTAATAGACTTTTCTGATTTTGACCACGTTTCGAATAGCCAAAAGATGCAGCAGAGGGGCAGGATTCGTTTGGTCTCAATATAATTGAGGACTGTTTGGCTCCAATAACCCGGTCCACGTACAAATCCAACTATTACTACGAACCAGAAAATTTTGATGTCTATCAATTTAACCACTTAAAATAAATTTTCGTAATTTTAAGAAATTTAGATAAGAAGTAGAATAAAAATCTATGTCATAAAACTAGAATAGCGAGAAATAAGAAAGAAAAAGATTGCGCGTCGAAAAAGGCCGAAAAATAAAAGGTCAAAAAATAGGCGTCGAAAAATAAAAATAAGAAAGTAGCGCGAAAAACGGCGTCGCAAAATTCTAAAACACATAAATCTTAGTCTAAGGAATAAGCACTTAAGGGATTTTACGGCAAACCTAAAAATTCTAGAAATAAAAATAACAATGGCAAAACGAAACTTAATACTAAAAATTGTAACTAGAGTCTAAAAATCTAAAGGTAATAAAAAAAAAAACTTTTATTTTTAATTTTTTTTTATATTTCGTTTTTTAAGGATTTTAAATTTTTTTTTTATATATTTTTTTTAAAACTTTTTTTTTTAAATTTTTCTTTAAAAAAATGATTTTTTTTTACAATTTCTTTTTTTAAAACGAATTTTTTCTTTAAAAAAATGATTTTTTACACAATTTTTTTTAAAAGGAATTAATAATTTTTTTATTATTATTATTTTTTTCAAAACTTTTTTTTAACTCATTTACTATTCATGAATAGTAAATGAAAAGAAATTAATTAATTTACTATTCACATGAAAGCGACATGATAACAATTATTAATTGCAAGTTACATAATATACCCCTGAAATATTTAATAAATACGACTTTTTTAAAACTTTTAAAACTTTTACGATTCAAAATAGTAAAGGAAAGAAATTAATTAATTTACTATTCACATGAAAGCGACATTATAGAAATTATTAATTATAAGTTACGTAATATACCCCTGAAATATTTAATAAATACGACTTTTTAAAACTTTTAAAACTTTTACGTATCAAATTTGATTCTAAAATATTATTATATTTTATTTCAATATTATTATATTATTATATTTAAATTAATATATCTTTAATCAAAAAACTAAAAAAAAAACTTAAATACCCCGTGAAAACACAAAAAGTGTCCCCGAAATTACTTTTTTTTATAACTATATTTTTACAGATATAAATTAAAAATATAGCGTTTTAGCGCTCCCCGGCAGCGGCGCCAAAAACTTGATGTTGTAGCGTGAGGGTACGAAATAGTATTATTTTTAATACAAAATACTACAAAATATGACACAAGTTTTATTAATTTATGGATGGGATATACCTAAACCTTGCTACAACACTATAGGCAGTGTACCTAATCGTAGAGTAGTGTAGTTTTTAGTAAGTCCGGTTCGTTCCACAGGGAGCTAGTGATTACGTACTATATTTTTATAAAACTATATTTATATAAATAAATATATATATATATATATATATATATATATATATATATATATATATATATATATATATATATATATATATATATATATATATATATATATATATATATATATATATATAAGTAGTAATATTATTATAAAAGGGGGTTTTTTACCGTTTAATGACCGGTTTGTCGATTTTATATTTTTAAGCGTAAAGATAAATAACAATAATTAAAGTGCGTAAAATATATAAATGACGATAAATAAAATAACAATAAATAAAATTGCGATAGAATATGAAATAAAAGGATTATGCTTATTTAAACTTCTGTAATCATGATGTTTAATGTTTTGATTTTAATTAATTGTTACTCGGGTTAATTGTCCTTTGTCATGGTTTATTTGATACATATCTGGTTTTTGTCCATAATAGTCCATCGGTCATAAATATAAAGTGCGAGTGTCCTCGTCAAATTACCCTTATACCCGAAGTCAAATATTCCAACTAATTAAGGATTTAAACTGTGACGCAGTTATCACTTCTGTCAACAATTACACCAGTTATCACTGTATGTAATCCATCCCTGTTTTGATTAGATATGAATATTAATTTACCCACTTGATCAGTTTGAATAATCAATTACCCAACCCGAATAATTAATTAAATGATTATAATATATTCCATATGAACGTCACTAAATAGGACAACCATAATCATTATTAATTATTAGGATAATTAATTTGAAGATAGGTTCGACAGACTCCAATGAGTTGTCACTCAATTAGACAATACCCCCCATCTATTAATAGTCAATAGTCCAATTTCCACAAGTGTCGGTCTTTTGCCCAAACCTTAATTATGGTACAAAATCCAATAACCCCGTCTTAATATTTAGTCAAACATCACGATTACTTCGGCTTAAATAAGCATAATAATAACTTAGTTACGAGACATTAATTTAAAAAGGAAGAACATAACTTACAGTGATTATTAATCGTGTAGCGTTACACGGACAGAGTTTCGACTTTAAAACCCGTAAAACATTCCTTACAATAACCCATAACCCAATTATTATTAAACTTAAACTAAAATTAAAATTATAATTATAAATATATATATTACATGTAAAGAGAAAGAAAGAAGAAAAGGTGTACTTTTCATTACACCGTGAATTTCATTTTATAGACAATTGGTGATTTAAAATTTTCACTTATGACCCCTTAACTATGCTCAATTAACAACTTTTTATTATTTATTATTATTCTTATTATGAATTATTTAAATATTATATTATATTCTTGAGCATAGTTAACTTGTAATTTTAGCTCCGTTGCGTCGAGCGTTGAAAGTTGGTTCATGTCTCGGTTCCGAATTTTCGAACGTCCTTGCGTACAATTTAATATCTTGTACTTTGCGTTTTGTAACTTGTACTCTTGTCATTTTTAGACGTTTCTCATCAATAATTTGAACCACTTGGATTGTATCTTGTACATTTGAGCTTTTTGGACGTTTGCGTCTTCAAATCTTCATTTTCGCCTTTTGTCTTCGCACTTATTTATTTAAACAATTACAATGAAAATATAATACAATTACATATGAAAACCTATTATTTAGGAGGGATATTGCTATGAAATATATGTTCCTTTTTAGCCTTATCAATCGTCTCAACAAGTCAGCACATTTCCTGCCAATAAGAGAAGATGACAAGATGGAGAAGTTAGCACGACTATATTTGAAGGAAGTCGACTCCAGACATGGAATACCAATCTCTATTATCTCTGATAGGGATGGCAGATTTATTTCAAGATTCTGGCAAACATTACAGCAAGCATTGGGAACTCGTCTAGACATGAGTACTGCCTATCATCCACAAACTGATGGGCAGAGCGAAAGGACGATACAAACACTTGAAGACGTGCTACGAGCTTGTGTTATTGATTTCGGAAACAGTTGGGATCGACATCTACCGTTAGCAGAATTTTCCTACAACAACAGCTACCATTCAAGCATTGAGATGGCGCCGTTTGAAGCACTTTATGGTAGAAAGTGCAGGCCTCTGATTTGTTGGAGTGAAGTGGGGGATAGACAGATTACGGGTCCGGAGATAATACAAGAAACTACCGAGAAAATCATCCAAATTCAACAAAGATTGAAAACCGCCCAGAGTCGACAAAAGAGCTACGCGGACAGTAAAAGAAAAGATATAGAGTTTGAAATTGGAGAAATGGTCATGCTTAAGGTTTCACCTTGGAAAGGCGTTGTTCGATTTGGTAAACGGGGGAAACTAAATCCAAGGTACATTGGACCATTCAAGATTATAGATCGTGTAGGACCAGTAGCTTACCAACTGGAGCTACCTCAACAACTCGCGGCTGTACATAACACTTTCCACGTCTCAAATTTGAAGAAATGTTCTGCTAAAGAAGATCTCACTATTCCATTGGACGAAATCCAAATCAATGAAAAACTTCAATTCATTGAAGAACCCGTCGAAATAATGGATCGTGAGGTTAAGAGACTTAAACAAAATAAGATACTGATTGTTAAGGTTTGATGGAATGCTCGTAGAGGACCCGAGTTCACCTGGGAGCGTGAAGATCAGATGAAGAAGAAATACCCGCATTTATTTCCAGAAGATACGTCAACACCTCCAACTGCTTAAAATTTCGGGACGAAATTTATTTAACGGGTAGGTACTGTAGTGACCCGAACTTTTTCATGTTTATATATATATTAAATGAAATTGTTATTTACATGATTAAGTATTTCCAACATGTTAAGCAATCAAACTTGTTAAGACTTGATTAATTGAAATAGGTTTCATATAGACAATTGATCACCCAAGTTGACCGGTGATTCACGAACGTTAAAACTTGTAAAAACTATACGATGACATATATATGGTTATATATATAGTTAACATGATTTTATTATAAGTATGTATCTCATTAGGTATTTTAACAATGAGTTATATACATAAAAATGAGGCTATTAATTTAAGAAACTCGAAAACGATATATATAACGATTATCGTTATAACGTCTTACTAGGTACATATTGTAGTGACCCGAACTTTTCCATGTTTATATATATTAATTGAGATTGATATTTACATGATTAAATGTTTCCAACATGTTAAGCAATCAAACTTGTTAAGACTTGATTAATTGAAATATGTTTCATATAGACAATTGATCACCCAAGTTGACCGGTGATTCACGAACGTTAAAACTTGTAAAAACTATATGATGACATATATATGGATATATATATAGTTAACATGATACTATGATAAGTAAACATATCATTAAGTATATTAACAATGAACTACATATGTAAAAACAAGACTACTAACTTAATGATTTTTAAACGAGACATATATGTAACGATTATCGTTGTAAAGACATTTAATGTATATATATCATATTAAGATATATTCATACATGATAATATCATGATAATATAATAATTTAAAATCTCATTTGATATTATAAACATTGGGTTAACAACATTTAACAAGATCGTTAACCTAAAGGTTTCAATACAACACTTACATGTAACGACTAACGATGACTTAACGACTCAGTTAAAATGTATATACATGTAGTGTTTTAATATGTATTTATACACTTTTGAAAGACTTCAATACACTTATAAAAATACTTCTACTTAACAAAAATGCTTACAATTACATCCTCGTTCAGTTTCATCAACAATTCTACTCGTATGCACCCGTATTCGTACTCGTACAATACACAGCTTTTAGATGTATGTACTATTGGTATATACACTCCAATAATCAGCTCTTAGCAGCCCATGTGAGTCACCTAACACATGTGGGAACCATCATTTGGCAACTAGCATGAAATATCTCATAAAATTACAAAAATATGAGTAATCATTCATGACTTATTTACATGAAAACAAAATTACATATCCTTTATATCTAATCCATACACCAACGACCAAAAACACCTACAAACACTTTTATTCTTCAATTTTCTTCATCTAATTGATCTCTCTCAAGTTCTATCTTCAAGTTCTAAGTGTTCTTCATATATTCTACAAGTTCTAGTTACATAAAATCAAGAATACTTTCAAGTTTGCTAGCTCACTTCCAATCTTGTAAGGTGATCATCCAACCTCAAGAAATCTTTGTTTCTTACAGTAGGTTATCATTCTAATACAAGGTAATAATCATATTCAAACTTTGGTTCAATTTCTATAACTATAACAATCTTATTTCAAGTGATGATCTTACTTGAACTTGTTTTCGTGTCATGATTCTGCTTCAAGAACTTCGAGCCATCCAAGGATCCGTTGAAGCTAGATCCATTTTTCTCTTTTCTAGTAGGTTTATCCAAGGAACTTAAGGTAGTAATGATGTTCATAACATCATTCGATTCATACATATAAAGCTATCTTATTCGAAGGTTTAAACTTGTAATCACTAGAACATAGTTTAGTTAATTCTAAACTTGTTCGAAAAAAAAAGTTAATCCTTCTAACTTGACTTTAAAAATCAACTAAACACATGTTCTATATCTATATGATATGCTAACTTAATGATTTAAAACCTGGAAACACGAAAAACACCGTAAAACCGGATTTACGCCGTCGTAGTAACACCGCGGGCTGTTTTGGGTTAGTTAATTAAAAACTATGATAAACTTTGATTTAAAAGTTGTTATTCTGAGAAAATGATTTTTATTATGAACATGAAACTATATCAAAAAATTATGGTTAAACTCAAAGTGGAAGTATGTTTTCTAAAATGGTCATCTAGACGTCGTTCTTTCGACTGAAATGACTACCTTTACAAAAATGAATTGTAACTTATTTTTCTGACTATAAACCTATACTTTTTCTGTTTAGATTCATAAAATAGAGTTCAATATGAAACCATAGCAATTTGATTCACTCAAAACGGATTTAAAATGAAGAAGTTATGGGTAAAACAAGATTGGATAATTTTTCTCATTTTAGCTGCGTGAAAATTGGTAACAAATCTATTCCAACCATAACTTAATCAACTTGTATTGTATATTATGTAATCTTGAGATACCATAGACACGTATACAATGTTTCGACCTATCATGTCGACACATCTATATATATTTCGGAACAACCATAGACGCTCTATATGTGAATGTTGGAGTTAGCTATACAGGGTTGAGGTTGATTCCAAAATATATATAGTTTGAGTTGTGATCAATACTGAGATACATATACACTGGTTCGTGGATTGATTCAAGATAATATTTATCGATTTATTTCTGTACATCTAACTGTGGACAACTAGTTGTAGGTTACTAACGAGGACAGCTGACTTAATAAACTTAAAACATCAAAATATATTAAAAGTGTTGTAAATATATTTTGAACATACTTTGATATTTATGTATATATTGTTATAGGTTCGTGAATTAACCAGTGGCCAAGTCTTACTTCCCGACGAAGTAAAAATCTGTGAAAGTGAGTTATAGTCCCACTTTTAAAATCTAATATTTTTGGGATGAGAATATATGCAGGTTTTATAAATGATTTACAAAATAGACACAAGTACGTGAAACTACATTCTATGGTTGAATTATCAAAATCGAATATGCCCCTTTTTATTAAGTCTGGTAATCTAAGAATTAGGGAACAGACACCCTAATTGACGCGAATCCTAAAGATAGATCTATTGGGCCTAACAAACCCCATCCAAAGTACCGGATGCTTTAGTACTTCGAAATTTATATCATATTCGAAGGGTGTCCCGGAATGATGGGGATATTCTTATATATGCATCTTGTTAATGTCGATTACCAGGTGTTCACCATATGAATGATTTTTATCTCTATGTATGGGATGTGTATTGAAATATGAAATCTTGTGGTCTATTATTATGATTTGATATATATAGGTTAAACCTATAACTCACCAACATTTTTGTTGACGTTTTAAGCATGTTTATTCTCAGGTGATTATTAAGA
This sequence comes from Rutidosis leptorrhynchoides, assembly GCF_046630445.1. Taxonomy (NCBI): domain Eukaryota; kingdom Viridiplantae; phylum Streptophyta; class Magnoliopsida; order Asterales; family Asteraceae; genus Rutidosis; species Rutidosis leptorrhynchoides. Next base: position 178,240,576 of record NC_092333.1, read on the forward strand.
GCTTCCGCTGTCGCATACTTAAATAAGGACGAGATTTGGAGTCCATGCTTGTATGATATTGTGTAAAAACTGCATTCAAGAAACTTATTTTGTTGTAACATATTTGTATTGTAAACCATTATGTAATGGTCGTGTGTAAACAGGATATTTTAGATTATCATTATTTGATAATCTACGTAAAGCTTTTTAAAACATTTATCTATGAAATAAAGGTTATGGTTTGTTTTAAAAATGAATGCAGTCTTTGAAAAACGTCTCATATAGAGGTCAAAACCTCGCAACGAAATCAATTAATATGGAACGTTTTTAATCAATAAGAACGGGACATTTCAGTTGGTATCCGAGCGTTGGTCTTAGAGAACCAGAATTTTGCATTAGTGTGTCTTATCGAGTTTGTTAGGATGCATTAGTGAGTCTGGACTTGGACCGTGTTTTCTTGAAAAATGATTGCTTAACAAATTTTGTTGGAAACTATATATTTTTAACATGTGAATATTATGTGATATATTAATCTCTTAACGCGTTTGATATTATGTGATAGATGTCTACCTCTAAAACAAGTCCCATTGACTCACCTAATAATAATGAAGAGTCAAATGTAAATTGGAATGATTCGTGGACTGATTCACAAGTTCCCGAAGAGGAACCGGAAGAAGAGTCGGAACCGGAAGAAGAATCGGAACCGGAAGAAGAATCGGAACCGGATGAAGAAATAGAACCGGTGGGGGAAATAATAAAACGGTTAAGTAAAAGAAAATCCTCAACCAACCGACCAAGGTAAATTATGGTCAATGGTGTTTCCGCCAAGGAAGCTAAATATTGGGAGGATTACCAATTCTCCGATGAATCGGATTCCGACGAGAATTCAGATGATGTTATAGAAATTTCCCCAACTGAATATAAAAAGGCAAAAGAAAATAATAAGGGAAAGGGCATAAAAATAGAGAAATCTAATTCCAACCCCGATGAACTTTATATGTATCGTCAACCCCCGAAGTCCTTAAGTTGTAACAATGACCCGGGAACCTCTAAACCACCAGGTTTTTCTAAACCAATGTGGAAAACGACGGCTCGTATTAGGGGAACATCATATATCCCTAGAAACTTGGCAAAACGAACCAAAACCGAAGAAGAAGAAACAAGCGAGTCGGAATAAGATAGTTGTATTCGTGTGGTGTAATATATGTAATATAGTGTACTTATGCTTTATGATATATGTAAAAATTGCTTGTATTAATAAGTATTTTTTTTTTATGAATCTAACTCTTGTCTATTTTACAGTATAAAAACACAAAATGGATAGACAACCCAATATTTTAAGAGACCTACCCGGAGACATGATTGATGAAATCTTGTCTAGAGTCGGTCAGAATTCTTCGGCATAACTATTTAAGGCGAGATCAGTTTGTAAGACATTCGAAGAACGTTCCAAGAATGCCTTGGTTTATAAAAGGCTTTCGTTCGAAAGATGGGGGATATCACATTGGGAAATCCATAAGTTACGATGTGTTTACTTTGACGCATATATTACGGGGAACCCAAATGCTATTTTACGCAACGGGTTAAGAAATTATTTTGACTCAATGTATCCGAATATTGGACTTCGTGATTTAGAAAAAGCGGCTAACATGCAACATAAAGAAGCATGTTATGCTTACGGATTAGTAATGTTCGCTTCTCACCAAAGTGAGAACAAGAACATCGGGCTACAACTATTAAACAAAACGTTTCCACAAGTGACGGAGTCAGTAATTGGGGTAAGAAATGAGGTTTTTAGATTGTTACGGGACTGTTGGACATTACGTAACCCTCGTCCCTTTGACGACGTTATAACACGCTGTCTTATCAACGGCCATAACTGTTATGTTCCACAAGACCAAGGATGGGAAGTAATCCTAGTAAAACTAGAATGCATGACTTGTTTCTGGACGTATGAATTACGTATCTTTATTGCCTTTGCTGAACGACTTGTGTACTAGCTAGAATTATCTTCACAACCATCTTGTATCAAATTTATTGTGTGCTATATTTCATGCTATATGTAACATGGTGGAATACCTATCTAGAGCAAGTGGAACAAGACGATGCGTACGCACTACCGTGGTCAGCATTCAAGCACTTGATGAACGAGAAGTACCATCCCAGAACCGAGGTCAATAAGCTCAAGACAGAACTTAGAGGGTTACGAACCCAAGGATTTGATATTACCACGTACGAAAGACGATTCACAGAATTGTGCCTATTGTGTCCGGGAGCATTCGAAGATGAGGAAGAGAAGATCGACGCGTTTGTGAAAGGATTACCAGAAAGAATCCAAGAAGATATAAGTTCACACGAGCCCGCCTCCATACAACAGGCATGTAGAATGGCTCACAAACTAGTGAACCAGATTGAAGAAAGAATTAAAGAACAGACTGCTGAAGAGGCCAATGTGAAGCAAGTCAAAAGAAAGTGGGAGGAAAACGGTGATAAGAATCACCAATACAATAACAACAGCAATTACAACAATAATCACAACAATTATCCCAATAATCGTAACATCAATCGCAACTACAACAAACAGCCCAACAACAACAACAACAACAACAACAACAGCAACTACAGCAATCATCCCAACAACAATAATAACCACAACAACAACAACAATCAGAAATAGCTATGCCAAAGGTGTGAAAAGTATCACTCGGGGTTCTGCACCCAATTTTGCAACAAGTGTAAAAGAAATGGTCATAGCGCGGCGAAGTGTGAGGTCTACGGACCAGGGGTTAATAGAACGAAAGGAACAAATGGTGTCGGAACGAGTAATGGCTGAGCAAGTAGTGTCGGAGCAAGTTATGCCAATGTAGTTTGTTATAAATGTGGAAAACCGGGCCACATTATTAGAAATTGCCCGAACCAGGAGAACACGAATGGACAAGGCCGCGTAAGAGTTTTCAATATTAATGCGGCAGAGGCACAGGAAGACCCGGAGCTTGTTACGGGTACGTTTCTTATTGACAATAAATCTGCTTACGTTTTATTTGATTCGGGTGCGGATAGAAGCTATATGAGTAGAGATTTTTGTGCTAAATTAAGTTGTCCATTGACGCCTTTGGATAGTAAATTTTTACTCGAATTAGCAAATGGTAAATTAATTTCAGCAGATAATATATGTCGGAATCGAGAAATTAAACTGGTTAGCGAAACATTTAAGATTGATTTGATACCAGTAGAGTTAGGGAGTTTTGATGTGATAATCGGTATGGACTGGTTGAAAGAAGTGAAAGCAGAGATCGTTTGTTACAAAAATGCAATTCGCATTATACGAGAAAAAGGAAAACCCTTAATGGTGTACGGAGAAAAGGGCAACACGAAGCTACATCTTATTAGTAATTTGAACGCACAAAAACTAATAAGAAAAGGTTGCTATGCTGTTCTAGCACACGTCGAGAAAGTACAAACTGAAGAAAAGAGCATCAATGATGTTCCCATTGCAAAAGAATTTCCCGATGTATTTCAAAAGAATTACCGGGATTACCCCCACATCGATCCGTTGAATTTCAAATAGATCTTGTACCAGGAGCTGCACCAATAGCTCGTGCTCCTTACAGACTCGCACCCAGCGAGATGAAAGAACTGCAAAGCCAATTACAAGAACTTTTAGAGCGTGGTTTCATTCGACCAAGCACATCACCGTGGGGAGCTCCTGTTTTGTTTGTCAAGAAGAAAGATGGTACATTCAGGTTATGTATCGACTATTGAGAGTTGAACAAACTTACCATCAAGAACCGCTACCCACTACCGAGAATCGATGATTTTTTGATCAACTAAAAGGCTCGTCTGTTTATTCAAAGATTGACTTACGTTCCGGGTATCATCAAATGCGGGTGAAAGAAGATGATATTCCAAAGACTGCTTTCAGAACACGTTACGGTCATTACGAGTTTATGGTCATGCCGTTTGGTTTAACTAATGCACCAGCTGTGTTCATGGACCTTATGAACCGAGTGTGTGGACCATACCTTGACAAGTTTGTCATTGTTTTCATTGATGACATACTTATTTACTCAAAGAATGACCAAGAACACGGTGAACATTTGAGAAAGGTGTTAGAAGTATTGAGGAAGGAAGAATTGTACGCTAAGTTTTCAAAGTGTGCATTTTGGTTGGAAGAAGTTCAATTCCTCGGTCACATAGTGAACACAGAAGGTATTAAGGTAGATCCGGCAAAGATAGAAACTGTTGAAAAGTGGGAAACCTCGAAAACTACGAAACACATACGCCAGTTTTTAGGACTAGCTGGTTACTACAGAAGGTTCATCCAATACTTTTCCAGAATAGCAAAACCCTTGACTGCATTAATGCATAAATGGAAGAAATTTGAATGGAATGATGAACAAGAGAAAGCGTTTCAGTTATTGAAGAAAAAGCTAACTACGGCACCTATATTGTCATTGCCTGAAGGGAATGATGATTTTGTGATTTATTGTGACGCATCAAAGCATGGTCTCGGTTATGTATTAATGCAACGAACGAAGGTGATTGCTTATGTGTCTAGACAATTGAAGATTCACGAACAAAATTATACGACGCATGATTTGGAATTAGGCGCGGTTGTTTTTGCATTAAAGACTTGGAGGCACTACTTATATGGGGTCAAAAGTATTATATATACCGACCACAAAAGTCTTCAACACATATTTAATCAGAAACAATTGAATATGAGGCAGCGTAGGTGGATTGAATTATTGAATGATTACGACTTTGAGATTCGTTACCACCCGGGGAAGGCAAATGTGGTAGCCGATGCCTTGAGCAGGAAGGACAGAGAACCCATTCGAGTAAAATCTATGAATATAATGATTCATAATAACCTTACTACTCAAATAAAGGAGGCGCAACAAGGAGTTTTAAAAAAGGGAAATTTAAAAGATGAAATACCCAAAGGATCGGAGAAGCATCTTAATATTCGGGAAGACGGAACCCGGTATAGGGCTGAAAGGATTTGGGTACCAAAATTTGGAGATATGAGAGAAATGGTACTTAGAGAAGCTCATAAAACCAGATACTCAATACATCCTGGAACGGGGAAGATGTACAAGGATCTCAAGAAACATTTTTGGGGGCCGGGTATGAAAGCCGATGTTGCTAAATACGTAGGAGAATGTTTGACATGTTCTAAGGTCAAAGCTGAGCATCAGAAACCATCAGGTCTACTTCAACAACCCGAAATCCCGGAATGGAAATGGGAAAACATTACCATGGATTTCATCACTAAATTGCCAAGGACTGCAAGTGGTTTTGATACTATTTGGGTAATAGTTGACCGTCTCACCAAATCATCACACTTCCTGCCAATAAGAGAAGATGACAAGATGGAGAAGTTAGCGCGACTGTATTTGAAGGAAGTCGTCTCCAGACATGGAATACCAATCTCTATTATCTCTGATAGGGATGGCAGATTTATTTCAAGATTCTGGCAGACATTACAGCAAGCATTAGGAACTCTTCTAGACATGAGTACTGCCTATCATCCACAAACTGATGGGCAGAGTGAAAGGACGATACAAACGCTTAAAGACATGCTACGAGCATGTGTTATTGATTTCGGAAACAGTTGTGATCGACATCTACCGTTAGCAGAATTTTCCTACAACAACAGCTACCATTCAAGCATTGAGATGGCGCCGTTTGAAGCACTTTATGGTAGAAAGTGCAGGTCTTCGATTTGTTGGAGTGAAGTGGGGGATAGACAGATTACGGGTCCGGAGATTATACAAGAAACTACCGAGAAGATCATCCAAATTCAACAACGGTTGAAAACCGCCCAAAGTCGACAAAAGAGCTACGCTGACATTAAAAGAAAAGATATAGAATTTGAAATTGGAGAGATGGTCATGCTTAAAGTTGCACCTTGGAAAGGCGTTGTTCGATTTGGTAAATGAGGAAAATTAAATCCAAGGTATATTGGACCATTCAAGATTATTGATCGTGTCGGACCAGTAGCTTACCGACTTGAGTTACCTCAACAACTCGCGGCTGTACATAACACTTTCCACGTCTCGAATTTGAAGAAATGTTTTGCTAAAGAAGATCTCACTATTCCGTTAGATGAAATCCAAATCAACGAAAAACTTCAATTCATTGAAGAACCCGTCGAAATAATGGATCGTGAGGTTAAAAGACTTAAGCAAAACAAGATACCAATTGTTAAGGTTCGATAGAATGCTCGTAGAGGACCCGAGTTCACCTGGGATCGTGAAGATTAGATGAAGAAGAAATAACCGCATCTATTTCCAGAAGATTCGTCAACACCTTCAACAGCTTAAAATTTCGGGACGAAATTTATTTAACGGGTAGGTACTGTAGTGACCCAAAATTTTCCATGTTTATATATATTAATTGAGATTGATATTTACATGATTAAATGTTTCCAACATGTTAAGCAATCAAACTTGTAAAGACTTGATTAATTGAAATATGTTTCATATAGACAATTGACCACCCAAGTTGACCGGTGATTCACGAACGTTAAAACTTGTAAAAACTATATGATGACATATATATGGATATATATAGTTAACATGATACTATGATAAGTAAACATATCATTAAGTATATTAACAATGAACTACATATGTAAAAACAAGACTACTAACTTAATGATTTTTAAACGAGACATATATGTAACGATTATCGTTGTAAAGACATTTAATGTATATATATCATATTAAGAGATATTCATACATGATAATATCATGATAATATAATAATTTAAAATCTCATTTGATATTATAAACATTGGGTTAACAACATTTAACAAGATCGTTAACCTAAAGGTTTCAAAACAACACTTACATGTAACGACTAACGATGACTTAACGACTCAGTTAAAATGTATATACATGTAGTGTTTTAATATGTATTTATACACTTTTTAAAGACTTCAATACACTTATCAAAATACTTCTACTTAACAAAAATGCTTACAATTACATCCTCGTTCAGTTTCATCAACAATTCTACTCGTATGCACCCGTATTCGTACTCGTACAATACACAGCTTTTAGATGTATGTACTATTGGTATATACACTCCAATGATCAGCTCTTAGCAGCCCATGTGAGTCACCTAACACATGTGGGAACCATCATTTGGCAACTAGCATGAAATATCTCATAAAATTACAAAAATATGAGTAATCATTCATGACTTATTTACATGAAAACAAAATTACATATCCTTTGTATCTAATCCATACACCAACGACCAAAAACACCTACAAACACTTTCATTCTTCAATTTTCTTCATCTAATTGATCTCTCTCAAGTTCTATCTTCAAGTTCTAAGTGTTCTTCATAAATTCCAAAAGTTCTAGTTTCATAAAATCAAGAATACTTTCAAGTTTGCTAGCTCACTTCCAATCTTGTAAGCTGATCATCCAACCTCAAGAAATCTTTGTTTCTTACAGTAGGTTATCATTCTAATACAAGGTAATAATCATATTCAAACTTTGGTTCAATTTCTATAACTATAACAATCTTATTTCAAGTGATGATCTTACTTGAACTTGTTTTCGTGTCATGATTCTGCTTCAAGAACTTCGAGCCATCCAAGGATCCGTTGAAGCTAGATCCATTTTTCTCTTTTCTAGTAGGTTTATCCAAGGAACTTAAGGTAGCAATGATGTTCATAACATCATTCGATTCATACATATAAAGCTATCTTATTCGAAGGTTTAAACTTGTAATCACTAGAACATAGTTTAGTTAATTCTAAACTTGTTCGCAAACAAAAGTTAATCCTTCTAACTTGACTTTTAAAATCAACTAAACACATGTTCTATATCTATATGATATGCTAACTTAATGATTTAAAACCTGGAAACACGAAAAACACCGTAAAACGGGATTTACGCCGTCGTAGTAACACCGCGGGCTGTTTTGGGATAGTTAATTAAAAACTATGATAAACTTTGATTTAAAAGTTGTTATTCTGAGAAAATGATTTTTATTATGAACATGAAACTATATCCAAAAATTATGCTTAAACTCAAAGTGGAAGTATGTTTTCTAAAACGGTCATCTAGACGTCGTTCTTTCGACTGAAATGACTACTTTTACAAAAACGACTTGTAACTTATTTTTCCGACTATAAACCTATACTTTTTCTGTTTAGATTCATAAAATAGAGTTCAATATGAAACCATAGCAATTTGATTCACTCAAAACGGATTTAAAATGAAGAAGTTATGGGTAAAACAAGATTGGATAATTTTTCTCATTTTAGCTACGTGAAAATTGGTAACAAATCTATTCCAACCATAACTTAATCAACTTGTATTGTATATTATGTAATCTTGAGATACCATAGACACGAATACAATGTTTTGACCTATCATGTCGACACATCTATATATATTTCGGAACAACCATAGACACTCTATATGTGAATGTTGGAGTTAGCTATACAGGGTTGAGGTTGATTCCAAAATATATATAGTTTGAGTTGTGATCAATACTGAGATACGTATACACTGGGTCGTGGATTGATTCAAGATAATATTTATCGATTTATTTCTGTACATCTAATTGTGGACAACTAGTTGTAGGTTACTAACGAGGACAGCTGACTTAATAAACTTAAAACATCAAAATATATTAAAAGTGTTGTAAATATATTTTGAACATACTTTGATATATATGTATATATTGTTATAGGTTCGTGAATCAACCAGTGGCCAAGTCTTACTTCCCGACGAAGTAAAAATCTGTGAAAGTGAGTTATAGCCCCACTTTTAAAATCTAATATTTTTGGGATGAGAATACATGCAGGTTTTATAAATGATTTACAAAATAGACACAAGTACGTGAAACTACATTCTATGATTGAATTATCGAAATCGAATATGCCCCTTTTTATTAAGTCTGGTAATCTAAGAATTAGGGAACAGACACCCTAATTGACGCGAATCCTAAAGATAGATCTATCGGGCCCAACAAGCCCCATCCAAAGTACCGGATGCTTTAGTACTTCGAAATTTATATCATATCCGAAGGGTGTCCCGGAATGATGGGGATATTCTTATATATGCATCTTGTTAATGTCGGTTACCAGGTGTTCACCATATGAATGATTTTTATCTCTATGTATGGGATGTGTATTGAAATATGAAATCTTGTGGTCTATTATTATGATTTGATATATATAGGTTAAACCTATAACTCACCAATATTTTTGTTGACGTTTTAAGCATGTTTATTCTCAGGTGATTATTAAGAGCTTCCGCTGTCGCATACTTAAATAAGGACGAGATTTGGAGTCCATGCTTGTATGATATTGTGTAAAAACTGCATTCAAGAAACTTATTTTGTTGTAACATATTTGTATTGTAAACTATTATGTAATGGTCGTGTGTAAATAGGATATTTTAGATTATCATTATTTGATAATCTACGTAAAGCTTTTTAAACCTTTATTGATGAAATAAAGGTTATGGTTTGTTTTAAAATGAATGCAGTCTTTGAAAAACGTCTCATATAGAGGTCAAAACCTCGCAACGAAATCAATTAATATGGAACGTTTTTAATCAATAAGAACGGGACATTTCAGTTGGTATCCGAGCGTTGGTCTTAGAGAACCAGAAAATTTGCATTAGTGTGTCTTATCGAGTTTGTTAGGATGCATTAGTGAGTCTGGACTTCGACCGTGTTTTCTTTAAAAATGATTGCTTAACATTTTTGTTGGAAACTATATATTTTTAACATATGAATATTATGTGATATATTAATCTCTTATCGTGTTTGATATTATGTGATAGATGTCTACCTCTAGAACAAGTCCCATTGACTCACCTAATAATAATGAAGAGTCAAATGTAAATTGGAATGATTCGTGGACTGATTCACAAATTTCCGAAGAGGAACCGGAAGAAGAGTCAGAACCGGAAGAAGAATCGGAACCGGAAGAAGAATCGGAACCGGAAGAAGAAATAGAACCGGTGGGGGAAATAATAAAACGGTTAAGTAAAAGAGAATCCTCAACCAACCGACCAAGGTTAATTATGGTCAATGGTGTTTCCGCCAAGGAAGCAAAATATTGGGAGGATTACCAATTCTCCGATGAATCGGATTTCGACGAGAATTCCGATGATGTTATAGAAATTACCCCAACTGAATTTAAAAAGGCAAAAGAAAATAATAAGGGAAAGGGCATAAAAATAGAGAAATCTAATTCCAACCCCGATGAACTTTATATGTATCGTCAACCCCCGAAGTCCTTAAGTTGTAACAATGACCCGGGAACCTCTAAACCACCAGGTTTTTCTAAACCAATGTGGACAACGACGGCTCGTATTAGGGGAACATCATATATCCCTAGAAACTTGGCAAAACGAACCAAAACCGAACAAGAAGAAACGAGCGAGTCTGAATAAGATAGTTGTATTCGTGTGGTGTAATATATGTAATATAGTGTGCTTATGCTTTATGATATATGTAAAAATTGCTTGTATTAATAAGTATTTTTTTTTTATGAATCTAACTCTTGTCTATTTTACAGTTTAAAAACACAAAATGGATAGACAACCCAATATTTTAAGAGACCTACCCGGAGACATGATTGATGAAATCTTGTCTAGAGTCGGTCAGAATTCCTCGGCACAACTATTTAAGGCGAGATCAGTTTGTAAGACATTCGAAGAACGTTCCAAGAATGTCTTGGTTTATAAGAGACTTTCGTTTGAAAGATGGGGGATATCACATTGGGAAACCCATAAGTTACGATGTGTTTACTTTGACGCATATATTGCAGGGAACCCAAATGCTATTTTACGCAACGGGTTAAGAAATTATTTTGACTCAATATATCCGAATATTGGACTTCGTGATTTAGAAAAAGCGGCTAGCATACAACATAAAGAAGCATGTTATGCTTACGGATTAGTAATGTTCGCTTCTCACCAAAGTGAGAACAAGAACATCGGGCTACAACTATTAAACAAAACGTTTCCACAAGTGACGGAGTCGGTAATTGGGGTAAGAAATGAGGTTTTTAGATTATTACGGGACTGTTGGACATTACGTAACCCTCGTCCCTTTGACGACGTTACAACACGCTGTCTTATCAACGGCCATAACGGTTATGTTGCACAAGACCAAGGATGGGAAGTAATCCTAGTAAAACCAGAATGCATGACTTGTTTCTGGACGTATGAATTACGTGTCTTTATTGCCTTTGCTGAACGACTTGTGTACTAATTAGAATTATCTTCACAACCATCTTGTATCAAATTTATTGTGTGCTATATTTCATGCTATATGTAAAATAAGCGGTATTGTAAGTTTGTAAAATATTGTGTAAAAGTTTGAACGCGAAATATTATTATAATCAGTTTTTCATATAGAATTGTAGTAGTTGAATTGTATATTAGCTACTAAGTATGAACTTAACGGGTAGGTACTACCCGAATTTAAACTTATAAAACGCTAATATGAAGAAAAAGCTTTTATAAATGAGTTCATATTATGCTACAAAATACTATTGACTACTCTTAATATTCTGTATGATTAACTTGTTCATTTGACTATTTTGAAGGAAATGGCACCGACTACTCGACACACCTTGAATATTAGCCAAGAGGAATTTCGTGCATTTCTTGCTTCAAACATAGCAGCAGTACAGGCTGCGCTACATACCAACAATAACCTTGGATCTAGCAGTACAGGAAATCGTGTAGGATGCACCTACAAAGAATTCACTGCCTGCAAACCTTTGGAATTTGATGGAACCGAAGGACCGATCGGATTGAAACGGTGGACCGAGAAGGTCGAATCGGTGTTTGCCATAAGTAAGTGTACTGAAGAGGACAAAGTGAAGTACGCTACGCATACCTTCACAGGTTCTGCGTTAACATGGTGGAATACCTATCTAGAGCAAGTGGGACAAGACGATGCATACGCACTACCGTGGTCAGCATTCAAGCACTTGATGAACGAGAAGTACCGTCCCAGAACCGAGGTCAATAAGCTCAAGACAGAACTTAGAGGGTTACGAACCCAAGGATTTGATATTACCACGTACGAAAGACGATTCACAGAATTGTGCCTATTGTGTCCGGGAGCATTCGAAGATGAGGAAGAGAAGATCGACGCATTTGTGAAAGGATTACCGGAAAGAATCCAAGAAGATATAAGTTCACACGAGCCCGCCTCTATACAACAGGCATGTAGAATGGCTCACAAACTAGTGAACCAGATTGAAGAAAGAATTAAAGAACAGACTGCTGAAGAGGCCAATGTGAAGCAAGTCAAAAGAAAGTGGGAGGAAAACGGTGATAAGAATCACCAATACAACAACAACAGCAATTACAACAATAATCGCAACAATTATCCCAACAATCGCAACATCAATCGCAACTACAACAAACGGCCCAACAATAACAACAACAACAACAACAGCAACAGCAACTACAACAATCATCCCAACAACAATAATAACCGCAACAACAACAACAATCAGAAGCAGCTATGCCAAAGGTGTGAAAAGTATCACTCGGGGTTCTGCACCAAATTTTGCAACAAGTGTAAAAGAAATGGTCATAGCGCGGCGAAGTGTGAGGTCTACGGACCAGGGGTTAATAGAACGAAAGGAACAAATGGTGTCGGAACGAGTAATGGCGGAGCAAGTAGTGTCGGAGCAAGCTATGCCAATGTAGTTTGTTATAAATGTGGAAAACCGGGCCACATTATTAGAAATTGCCCGAACCAGGAGAACACGAATGGACAAGGCCGCGGAAGAGTTTTCAATATTAATGCGGCAGAGGCACAGGAAGACCCGGAGCTTGTTACGGGTACGTTTCTTATTGACAATAAATCTGCTTACGTTTTATTTGATTCGGGTGCGGATAGAAGCTATATGAGTAGAGATTTTTGTGCTAAATTAAGTTGCCCATTGACGCCTTTGGATAGTAAATTTTTACTCGAATTAGCAAATGGTAAATTAATTTCAGCAGATAATATATGTCGAAATCGAGAAATTAAACTGGTTAGCGAAACATTTAAGATTGATTTGATACCAGTAGAGTTAGGGAGTTTTGATGTGATAATCGGTATGGACTGGTTGAAAGAAGTGAAAGCGGAGATCGTTTGTTACAAAAATGAAATTCGCATTATACGAGAAAAAGGAAAACCCTTAATGGTGTACGGAGAAAAGGGCAACACGAAGCTACATCTTATTAGTAATTTGAAGGCACAAAAACTAATAAGAAAAGGTTGCTCTGCTGTTCTAGCACACGTCGAGAAAGTACAAACTGAAGAAAAGAGCATCAATGATGTTCCCATTGCAAAAGAATTTCCCGATGTATTTCCGAAAGAATTACCGGGATTACCCCCACATCGATCCGTTGAATTTCAAATAGATCTTGTACCAGGAGCTGCACCAATAGCTCGTGCTCCTTACAGACTCGCACCCAGTGAGATGAAAGAACTGCGAAGCCAATTACAAGAACTTTTAGAGCGTGGTTTCATTCGACCAAGCACATCACCGTGGGGAGCTCCTGTTTTGTTTGTCAAGAAGAAAGATGGTACATTCAGTTTGTGTATCGACTACCGAGAGTTGAACAAACTTACCATCAAGAACCGCTACCCACTACCGAGAATCGACGACTTATTTGATCAACTACAAGGCTCGTCTGTTTATTCAAAGATTGACTTACGTTCCGGGTATCATCAAATGCGGGTGAAGGAAGATGATATTCCAAAGACTGCTTTCAGAACACGTTACGGTCATTACGAGTTTATGGTCATGCCGTTTGGTTTAACTAATGCACCAGCTGTGTTCATGGACCTTATGAACCGAGTGTGTGGACCATACCTTGACAAGTTTGTCATTGTTTTCATTGATGACATACTTATTTACTCAAAGAATGACCAAGAACACGGTGAACATTTGAGAAAGGTGTTAGAAGTATTGAGAAAGGAAGAATTGTACGCTAAGTTTTCAAAGTGTGCATTTTGGTTGGAAGAAGTTCAATTCCTCGGTCACATAGTGAACAAAGAAGGTATTAAGGTGGATCCAGCAAAGATAGAAACTGTTGAAAAGTGGGAAACCCCGAAAACTCTGAAACACATACGCCAGTTTTTAGGACTAGCTGGTTACTACAGAAGGTTCATCCAAGACTTTTCCAGAATAGCAAAACCCTTGACTGCATTAACGCATAAAGGGAAGAAATTTGAATGGAAGGATGAACAAGAGAAAGCATTTCAGTTATTGAAGAAAAAGCTAACTACGGCACCTATATTATCATTGCCTGAAGGGAATGATGATTTTGTGATTTATTGTGACGCATCAAAGCATGGTCTCGGTTGTGTATTAATGCAATGAACGAAGGTGATTGCTTATGCGTCTAGACAATTGAAGATTCACGAGCAAAATTATACGACGCATGATTTGGAATTAGGCGCGGTTGTTTTTGCATTAAAGACTTGGAGGTACTACTTATATGGGGTCAAAAGTATTATATATACCGACCACAAAAGTCTTCAACACATATTTAATCAGAAACAACTGAATATGAGGCAGCGTAGGTGGATTGAATTGTTGAATGATTACGACTTTGAGATTCGTTACCACCCGGGGAAGGCAAATGTGGTAGCCGATGCCTTGAGCAGGAAGGACAGAGAACCCATTCGAGTAAAATCTATGAATATAATTATTCATAATAACCTTACTACTCAAATAAAGGAGGCGCAATAAGGAGTTTTAAAAGAGGGAAATTTAAAGGATGAAATACCCAAAGGATCGGAGAAGCATCTTAATATTCGGGAAGACGGAACCTGGTATAGGGCTGAAAGGATTTGGGTACCAAAATTTGGAGATATGAGAGAAATGGTACTTAGAGAAGCTCATAAAACCAGATACTCAATACATCCTGGAACGGGGAAGATGTACAAGGATCTCAAGAAACATTTTTGGTGGCCGGGTATGAAAGCCGATGTTGCTAAATACGTAGGAGAATGTTTGACGTGTTCTAAGGTCAAAGCTGAGCATCAGAAACCATCAGGTGTACTTCAACAACCCGAAATCCCAGAATGGAAATGGGAAAACATTACCATGGATTTCATCACTAAATTGCCAAGGACTGCAAGTGGTTTTGATACTATTTGGGTAATAGTTGACCGTCTCACCAAATCAGCACACTTCCTGCCAATAAGAGAAGATGACAAGATGGAGAAGTTAGCACGACTGTATTTGAAGGAAGTCATCTCCAGACATGGAATACCAATCTCTATTATCTCTGATCGGGATGGCCGATTTATTTCAAGATTCTGGCAGACATTACAACAAGCATTAGGAACTCGTCTAGACATGAGTACTGCCTATCATCCACAAACTGATGGGCAGAGTGAAAGGACGATACAAACGCTTGAAGACATGCTACGAGCATGTGTTATTGATTTCGGAAACAGTTGGGATCGACATCTACCGTTAGCAGAATTTTCCTACAACAACAGCTACCATTCAAGCATTGAGATGGCGCCGTTTGAAGCACTTTATGGTAGAAAGTGCAGGTCTCCGATTTGTTGGAGTGAAGTGGGGGATAGACAGATTACGGGTCCGGAGATTATACAAGAAACTACCGAGAAGATCATCCAAATTCAACAACGGTTGAAAACCGCCCAAAGTCGACAAAAGAGCTACGCTGACATTAAAAGAAAAGATATAGAATTTGAAATTGGAGAGATGGTCATGCTTAAAGTTGCACCTTGGAAAGGCGTTGTTCGATTTGGTAAACGAGGGAAATTAAATCCAAGGTATATTGGACCATTCAAGATTATTGATCGTGTCGGACCAGTAGCTTACCGACTTGAGTTACCTCAACAACTCGCGGCTGTACATAACACTTTCCACGTCTCGAATTTGAAGAAATGTTTTACTAAAGAAGATGTCACTATTCCGTTAGATGAAATCCAAATCAACGAAAAACTTCAATTCATCGAAGAACCCGTCGAAATTATGGATCGTGAGGTTAAAAGACTTAAGCAAAACAAGATACCAATTGTTAAGGTTTGATGGAATGCTCGTAGAGGACCTGAGTTCACCTGGGAGCGTGAAGATCAGATGAAGAAGAAATACCCGCATCTATTTCCAGAAGATTCGTCAACACCTTCAACAGCTTAAAATTTCGGGACGAAATTTATTTAACGGGTAGGTACTGTAGTGACCCGAACTTTTCCATGTTTATATATATTAATTGAGATTGATATTTACATGATTAAATGTTTCCAACATGTTAAGCAATCAAACTTGTTAAGACTTAATTAATTGAAATAGGTTTCATGTAGACAATTGACCACCCAAGTTGACCGGTGATTCACGAACGTTAAAACTTGTAAAAACTATATGATGACATATATATGGATATATATATAGTTAACATGATACTATGATAAGTAAACATATCATTAAGTATATTAACAATGAACTACATATGTAAAAACAAGACTACTAACTTAATGATTTTTAAACGAGACATATATGTAACGATTATCGTTGTAAAGACATTTAATGTATATATATCATATTAAGAGATATTCATACATGATAATATCATGATAATATAATAATTTAAAATCTCATTTGATATTATAAACATTGGGTTAACAACATTTAACAAGATCGTTAACCTAAAGGTTTCAAAACAACACTTACATGTAACGACTAACGATGACTTAACGACTCAGTTAAAATGTATATACATGTAGTGTTTTAATATGTATTCATACACTTTTGAAAGACTTCAATACACTTATCAAAATACTTCTACTTAACAAAAATACTTACAATTACATCCTCGTTCAGTTTCATCAACAATTCTACTCGTATGCACCCGTATTCGTACTCGTACAATATATAGCTTTTAGATGTATGTACTATTGGTATATACACTCCAATGATCAGCTCTTAGCAGCCCATGTGAGTCACCTAACACATGTGGGAACCATCATTTGGCAACTAGCATGAAATATCTCATAAAATTACAAAAATATGAGTAATCATTCATGACTTATTTACATGAAAACAAAATTACATATCCTTTATATCTAATCCATACACCAACGATCAAAAACACCTACAAACACTTTCATTCTTCAATTTTATTCATCTAATTGATCTCTCTCAAGTTCTATCTTCAAGTTCTAAGTGTTCTTCATAAATTCCAAAAGTTCTAGTTTCATAAAATCAAGAATACTTTCAAGTTTGCTAGCTCACTTCCAATCTTGTAAGCTGATCATCCAACCTCAAGAAATCTTTGTTTCTTACAGTAGGTTATCATTCTAATACAAGGTAATAATCATATTCAAACTTTGGTTCAATTTCTATAACTATAACAATCTTATTTCAAGTGATGATCTTACTTGAACTTGTTTTCGTGTCATGATTCTGCTTCAAGAACTTCGAGCCATCCAAGGATCCATTGAAGCTAGATCCATTTTTCTCTTTTCCAGTAGGTTTATCCAAGGAACTTAAGGTAGTAATGATGTTCATAACATCATTCGATTCATACATATAAAGCTATCTTATTCGAAGGTTTAAACTTGTAATCAATAGAACATAGTTTAGTTAATTCTAAACTTGTTCGCAAACAAAAGTTAATCCTTCTAACTTGACTTTTAAAATCAACTAAACACATGTTCTATATCTATATGATATGCTAACTTAATGATTTAAAACCTGGAAACACGAAAAACACCGTAAAACCGGATTTACGCCGTCGTAGTAACACCGCGGGCTGTTTTGGGATAGTTAATTAAAAACTATGATAAACTTTGATTTAAAAGTTGTTATTCTGAGAAAATGATTTTTATTATGAACATGAAACTATATCCAAAAATTATGCTTAAACTCAAAGTGGAAGTATGTTTTCTAAAACGGTCATCTAGACGTCGTTCTTTCGACTGAAATGACTACTTTTACAAAAACGACTTGTAACTTATTTTTCCGACTATAAACCTATACTTTTTCTGTTTAGATTCATAAAATAGAGTTCAATATGAAACCATAGCAATTTGATTCACTCAAAACGGATTTAAAATGAAGAAGTTATGGGTAAAACAAGATTGGATAATTTTTCTCATTTTAGCTACGTGAAAATTGGTAACAAATCTATTCCAACCATAACTTAATCAACTTGTATTGTATATTATGTAATCTTGAGATACCATAGACACGTATACAATGTTTCGACCTATCATGTCGACACATCTATATATATTTCGGAACAACCATAGACACTCTATATGTGAATGTTGGAGTTAGCTATACAGGGTTGAGGTTGATTCCAAAATATATATAGTTTGAGTTGTG
This sequence comes from Rutidosis leptorrhynchoides, assembly GCF_046630445.1. NCBI lineage: Eukaryota > Viridiplantae > Streptophyta > Magnoliopsida > Asterales > Asteraceae > Rutidosis > Rutidosis leptorrhynchoides. Next base: position 178,258,922 of record NC_092333.1, read on the forward strand.
ATCAATACTGAGATATGTATACACTGGGTCGTGGATTGATTCAAGATAATATTTATCGATTTATTTCTGTACATCTAATTGTGGACAACTAGTTGTAGGTTACTAACGAGGACAGCTGACTTAATAAACTTAAAACATCAAAATATATTAAAAGTGTTGTAAATATATTTTGAACATACTTTGATATATATGTATATATTGTTATAGGTTCGTGAATCAACCAGTGGCCAAGTCTTACTTCCCGACGAAGTAAAAATCTGTGAAAGTGAGTTATAGTCCCACTTTTAAAATCTAATATTTTTGGGATGAGAATACATGCAGGTTTTATAAATGATTTACAAAATAGACACAAGTACGTGAAACTACATTCTATGATTGAATTATCGAAATCGAATATGCCCCTTTTTATTAAGTCTGGTAATCTAAGAATTAGGGAACAGACACCCTAATTGACGCGAATCCTAAAGATAGATCTATCGGGCCCAATAAGCCCCATCCAAAGTACCGGATGCTTTAGTACTTCGAAATTTATATCATATCCGAAGGGTGTCCCGGAATGATGGGGATATTCTTATATATGCATCTTGTTAATGTCGGTTACCAGGTGTTCACCATATGAATGATTTTTATCTCTATGTATGGGATGTGTATTGAAATATGAAATCTTGTGGTCTATTATTATGATTTGATATATATAGGTTAAACCTATAACTCACCAACATTTTTGTTGACGTTTTAAGCATGTTTATTCTCAGGTGATTATTAAGAGCTTCCGCTGTCGCATACTTAAATAAGGACGAGATTTGGAGTCCATGCTTGTATGATATTGTGTAAAAACTGCATTCAAGAAACTTATTTTGTTGTAACATATTTGTATTGTAAACCATTATGTAATGGTCGTGTGTAAATAGGATATTTTAGATTATCATTATTTGATAATCTACGTAAAGCTTTTTAAACCTTTATTGATGAAATAAAGGTTATGGTTTGTTTTAAAATGAATGCAGTCTTTGAAAAACGTCTCATATAGAGGTCAAAACCTCGCAACGAAATCAATTAATATGGAACGTTTTTAATCAATAAGAACGGGACATTTCAAAAAACACCTACAAACACTTTCATTCTTCAATTTTCTTCATCTAATTGATCTCTCTCAAGTTCTATCTTCAAGTTCTAAGTGTTCTTCATAAATTTCAAAAGTTCTAGTTTCATAAAATCAAGAATACTTCCAAGATTGTAAGTTTACTTCCAAGTTTTCTAAATCCATTCCAAGTAATCATCCAAGATCAAGAAACCTTTGTTACTTACAGTAGGTTATCTTTCTAATACAATGTAATAATCATATTCAAACTTTAATTCAATTTCTATAACTATAACAATCTTATTTCGAGTGGAAATCTTACTTGAAATTGTTTTCGTGTCATGATTCTGCTTCAAGAACTTTCAAGCCATCCAAGGATCCTTTGAAGCTAGATCTATTTTTCTCATTTCCAGTAGGTTTATCCAAGGAACTTGAGGTAGTAATGATGTTCATAACATCATTCGATTCATACATATAAAGCTATCTTATTCGAAGGTTTAAACTTATAATCACTAGAACATAGTTTAGTTAATTCTAAACTTGTTCGCAAATAAAAGTTAATCCTTCTAACTTGACTTTTAAAATCAACTAAACACATGTTCTATATCTATATGATATGCTAACTTAATGATTTAAAACCTGGAAACACGAAAAACACCGTAAAACCGGATTTACGCCGTCGTAGTAACACCGCGGGCTGTTTTGGGTTAGTTAATTAAAAACTATGATAAACTTTGATTTAAAAGTTGTTATTCTGAGAAAATGATTTTTATTATGAACATGAAACTATATCCAAAAATTATGGTTAAACTCAAAGTGGAAGTATGTTTTCTAAAATGGTCATCTAGACGTCGTTCTTTCGACTGAAATAACTACCTTTACAAAAATGACTTGTAACTTATTTTTCCTACTATAAACCTATAATTTTTCTATTTAGATTCATAAAATAGATTTCAATATGAAACCATAGCAATTTGATTCACTCAAAACGGATTTAAAATGAAGAAGTTATGGGTAAAACAAGATTGGATAATTTTTCTCATTTTAGCTACGTGAAAATTGGTAACAAATCTATTCCAACCATAACTTAATCAACTTGTATTGTATATTATGTAATCTTGAGATACCATAGACACGTATACAATGTTTCGACCTATCATGTCGACACATCTATATATATTTCGGAACAACCATAGACACTCTATATGTGAATGTTGGAGTTAGCTATACAGGGTTGAGGTTGATTCCAAAATATATATAGTTTGAGTTGTGATCAATACTGAGATACGTATACACTGGGTCGTGGATTGATTCAAGATAATATTTATCGATTTATTTCTGTACATCTAACTGTGGACAACTAGTTGTAGGTTACTAACGAGGACAGCTGATGTCGTGCGAGGTGTATATAAAATAGCTATTAATTTTTGCAGGAAATACTATTAAATACGATACAATTTTACACAAGATATTTATTTATTTAGAGAATGGATATACTTAAACCTTGCTACAACACTTATAGGCAGTGTACCTAATCGTACAGTAGTGTAGTTTTTAGTAAGTCCGGTTCGTTCCACAGGGAAATCTTTAAACAAAGCTTAACGCTATATTAGTTTACTTTTATAAAAATACAAATATATATATAAGTAATATTATTATTATAAAGGGGGGTTTTTACCGTTTAATGACCGGTTTGTCGATTTTAAAACTTTAGTCGCAGTTAAAACCAAATGTAAAATATTAAAAATAAATACAAGACTTAAATTAAAGCGTAAAGTAAATAACGATAATGAAATTGCGAATAATAAAAGTGCGATAAAATAAACTTGCGATAATTAAAAAGTACGATAATTAAAAGTGCAATTAAATACAATAAAAATAAAAATGCTATAATTAGAAGTGCAATTAAATATAAAATAAAGGAAATTAAATATGAAATAAAAGAATTATGCTTATTTAAACTTCCGTAATCATGATGTTTGACGTGTTGATTTTAGTTTTATGCCCATGGGTTAATTGTCCTTTGTCCTGGATTATTTAATATGTCCGTCTGGTTTTTGTCCATAACAGTCCATCAGTCATAAATATAAAGTACGAGTGCCCTTGTCAAATTATCCTTATACCCGAAGTTAAATATTCCAACTAATTGGGGACTTAAACTGTAACAAGATTTTAATACTTTGTTTAATAATTACACCAGGATGTCGACTGAGTGTAATCCAAGGTTTTAATATTTTGTTATCAATTATACCAAGTGTCCTTGTACATAATTTCACCCCTGTTTTAATTATTCTAGTGGCTATTAATCCATTCCCGTGTCCGGTTAAATGAACGATTATTCGTACATATAAATACCCCGCCCATCGTGTCCGATCGAGTGTATATGGTAATTTATAGGAACGCCCAATTGTAAATCTTTATATTAACATTAACAAACTATCATTTAGTTAAACAAATATAAAGCCCATTAATAGCCCATAGTCTAATTTCCACAAGTGTCGTTCTTTTGTCCAAACCCCAATTATGGTACAAAGCCCAATTACCCAATTTTAGTAATTAGCCCAACATCATGATTACTTCGTTTTAAATAAGTATAATAATAACTTAGCTACGAGACATTAATGTAAAAAGGTTGAACATAACTTACAATGATTAAAAATAGCGTAGCGTTACACGGACAGAATTTCGACTTACACCCTTACAATATTCGCTAACATACCCTTATTATTAGAATTATAATTAAAATTAAAATTAAAATATAAATTATAAATATAAATATTACGTATGAATGGAGAGAAGAGAAAGATAGATTGTTTTGTGGTGCACCAAAGCTCGATTTTTATAGGCATGTGGGCTGGAACTGGGGCTCATGCGATCGCATGGATTTATGCCTTCCAGGCCATGCGATCGCATGGCCAGCTGGGGAGGCTCATATTTGGTTGTTTTCTTCTGCCGATGGTTTTATAAATAAATATAATATATTAAATAATTATAAGAATTATTTAAATATTATATTATATTTATGTGCATAGTTTACATGTAATTTTTAGTCCGTTGCGTCGAGCGTTGAGAGTTGACTCTGGTCCCGGTTCTGGATTTTCGAACGTCCTTGCGTACAATTTAATATCTTGTACTTTGTGTTTTGAATCTTGTACTCTTGTAATTTCGAGATGTTTCTTATCAATAATTGGAACCTCTTGGATTGTATTTTGTACTTTTGAGCTTTTTGGTCGTTTGCGTCTTCTATTTGTCGAATCTGTCTTTTGTCTTCATCTTTTATTATTTAAACGAATATCACTTGTAAATAGAACAATTGCAACTAAAAGCTTGTCTTTCTTGAGGAATAATGCTATGAAATATATGTTCGTTTTTAGCATTATCAAATATTCCCACACTTGAGCGTTGCTTGTCCTCAAGCAATATCGTCTTGAAATACTAGAATCACTTCTTTATTCTTCACACTTTGTACATCAGTGATTTCTATACGGCGGTATAAACAATGATAGTAACGATAGAACCATGGTTAAAGGTGGGTGTGTCATCCACAGTTGCCTCGGGTTTAGGTCAACGACACTTGCAATCAAATAGCCGATTTACTTTCGGTTTCCAAAGCAAAGTGCACATTTGAAAGGCGGTTTACAGTCCCACATGACTATGAAAATGTAGATCCTTAAAGAAATTGGATCTTTATGAAAATATTTGATCTTTTGAAAATTCAATCTAGCTTTTACCCTAGATAAGTTTTCCGGAATAACCCTTCACCGGTGTTTGCAAATTATTTTTGTGGGTTTGGTGGGTTTCAGATTTGAAAATTTTAGCTCAAAACTTGCGGTTTTGTGTCACCCACTTGCTAACCTTGTATTTGGAAAGCAACACGTCCAGTTTACTTGTCCCGTATATTACCTTTCGAAAAACTACCGTCCGGTTGTAAAGGAAAGCGTTGAACAAGCAACTGTTAAGGCAATGTCCCCTGACATGCTTTTAATTATGGTCTATAACGTGTCGGACGCAATTACTATCCTTGGTAGGAGCAATAGTAAAGCTCACCCTTATGATTTTTCGGTCTGGCACAAGGTCATGTCTTTGACCACTATGCAACCACCGTTCTTACGGTTGACACCCGATTTGGTTCAGGTGACCTAATGAATTCCAGGTGAATTCCTAGGATTTTACGTTCAATGGTAATGAACGCATTGAAAATGGGTTTTCAGAAAACAAATCGGTTTTAAATTGATCAAAATATTTTCTCGTTCAAGCTCGAGTTTAGATATCATCGAATTCCATGAGTTTGTAATTCTCAATCTTTAAAGTCAATCTCAAGGATTGAGTAATATCAGTCTTAAAAGCTGATTTTTAATCTTTAAGGTGATTATCCTTTCTGGGGTCTGATTCATTAGTCTTATCAAGCTAATTTGCACGGCGCCCTCCTCATTTTACGAGACAGATCCTCTCATGGTTAGGATAAGTCTGACCACTTGGCGACCCTGTTTGATGCTGAGGTCCGTGGATTTCCTGCTGATTTTAGAGATGACTTTTCTAGATTTTTCGTCAACCTACAGCTGGTCTGGACGACAACTTCTTGACCTAAATCAAGAAGCGCGTGTCTTTTTCGGAAGACTTTACTTCCTTTTAATGATGGAATTGATTCATCGTGTAGATCCATCTCTTCTTTTCTTTCATCGGGTAAAATGGTTTAGTTTAGTCCAAAGCAAAAGTATTTTCAGTTATTTGTTACAGATATATGTGACATATGTTTAAGATAACTTGGTAAATTTTCCCACACTTGGCTTTTATTTTCCTTTTTATCGTCCTCTATTCCATTTTAAATGAATTTCAACATTTTGGTTTGTTTCTCAATTTATGTCCTTTCCGAGGTTACAATAATTTCGGTGTTAACACCTAGTTTTATCGTTCATAAACATGTATAAACATGATTTTGAGTTCATTTAATTGAAAATTTTGAAAAATTTTACTAGAATTGGGTAGTCAGTATATAAGACTAGGGCTGTTCTTTATTATCAGAGAGCACTAGATTCTAATACAACTACTACGTTACTAGTATTTTTAATGGTAACCAAGTGTATAAAGATAAAAATTTTAAAAATCCGAAAGAATTTAACCCCTTCCCACACTTAAGATCTTGCAATGCCCTCATTTGCAAGAAATCAGTACAATTTAAATTATTGAGGGTGATTAGCGTAGAAATGATTAAATTTTACCAAAGTTTCCAAACATATTGGCGTTTGTTTGCTGAATGATAAATGGTGCATATCATTTGTTCATTTCGTCTGTTGTTACATCACATTTATTTGTCATCTTGTCGTCAAAATTAGTAGCTTTTGCTGAACTTAATGCCAGTCTTTGAAAATGCGCTGTTTTACCCTGTTTTGTACAATCGACAATATACATACATATAAATATAATTATGCATGGCAATTTGAAATGAGACTTAATATCCCACTTTCAAATTCTAAATATGAAATATTAGTACACAATAATAATAAAATAATAAAAATTACACAAATATATCCAATAACATAAGTTTAAACATGAAAAAGTCAAAAGATAAAAACATAAAAATCATAAAAATAACCAAATGGAACTAAATCAGTCTGGATAGGGTTTCCAGTTCATCTCATCGGGTGGGTTCCATTGTTGGTTATAGGTATTCTGATAGGCTTGGTTATAGTCATACCGGTTAAAGGGTGGTCGGATATCGGGGCTATGTGGCGGAAAATGAGCAGGTCGAGTAGGTACATAGTTATTTGGTACCTGATATGATAGCTGGCTCATGATTTGGTGCTGATGAATTAACCAGCTATCATGTTGGCGTCGCCTATAATCCTCGTATACTCGCTCGGAGTTCCACTGCTCATACATACTATGTCTTGCCGCGTTCGTCATTGCTTCCTCATCTATACGAACGTGGACGTCAAGAATAGCATCTCGAAAGACATCCCTAATGTCTTCCGCCTCCTCCATTTCCTCGTCTGAGCCTCTCTCTACCTGAGGATGAGATCCCTCATAGGGTACTGCCTGGTTACGTCTACTTTTCAATACCTTAGCACCCATATAAACTTTCAATCCTAAGGGCTCAACATGTTCTCTACAAATCTGTAATGGACCCCCTTGGTTCCTATCAACACCTAAATACTCTCCAATGAGAGTAACAAAAATACCTCCTCCTATTATACTCCCGTCCTGCATTCCCTCTACCATTTTAGATAAATAAAAAGCAACACAGTAAGGGATATTGACAAAGCTTCTAGGATCCCGAATACACTTTAGGTAGAATAAATCATATAAGGTAATTTTTTCTTTATTATGACCTCTTTGTGTAATCGAGTTAGCCAAAAATGTATGAATAATACGAAGCTCGGCTCTGTCAATATGTGTATAGGAGTGTCCTCCTGCTCGTGTAAAAACATCAAAATGTGACATACGCCTCCAAATGGCGTCAGCGTCAAAGTTACTATCTACCCGTTCACCATAATGAATCAAGTTTGTACAATCGGGTAATAGCAACTCACCAGGAGTATATATCTGTAAGGCCCTGGCCATGTCCAGCATGGACATTCTGTACATCCTACCGCCAAGGATAAACCTAAGAAATCTTCTATCATCTATTCTAACTATATTTGTATCAAGTGATACAGTACTTATCAACTCAACACACCATTCCTTATATACAGGTCTACGAATGGTGAAAAGACGTTCCCAATCTGTAAAAGAAGAACTGCCATACCTTTGAACTAAAAGCTGTCTAACACGGTCAGCTAGATGGACCGTTTCTAAAGGGGCCCAATCAATTACCCTTGGCACCTCTACATTTTTTGTTACCAATTTGAATTTGTTCCTTTGATATGTCTCGTAATCTCTCCATCTTCTATCAAATCTCAGATTAGGATGTAGAGTGTGCTCAGGAATCGTTGGGAATTCTACTGGCGGCCTCATTGGGAATACTATGAATTCATCAACAAACTGTACCGGATCATAATAAGGTATGTGCTGATCAGGCTGTTGTTGTTCCTGTTGTGGTTCTTGTTCGTGTTGCATTTCTGGTTCTGGTTCTGGTGCTGGTCGTCTAGATGATGATGCTCCTGAACCTCTAGTATCGGCTCTCTGTAAAACACATTAAACACAAAATTTGTGCATTCAAATATGCATTAGTGTTAGCAAAATAACAACTTAAAACAATCACTATAACATGTTAAATCAAAATTAAACTTATACACATTTTCACAATTTTTCACAATTCTACACTTTTCAAATAAGCACATATGAAAATGTATACAAAATTCATAAGCATGTAACTCAAATAACATGTCAAAATAGTCATTACTAATAATTAAACAAGTCTCAAATGGCAAATATATCAAATTAATCAAGTTCATGAATTTTGGACTTAAAAAGTCCACTTTAATCTCCAAAAATCATGTTTAGGTTCATTGTTTGGATCATTTAACTATCTAAACATGTTACACTACTCAATTTAGCAATAATTCATGACAAAAATCGGCCATAACCTGTTTATATCAAAAAGCCCCAAATTGCTCAAGAACACAAACCCTAGATTTCTAAAAAATTTGAAGTTTTTGGCTTCAAATCATGTTAAATAGCATCAATCTAGGTTATACATGTATAAAATACTAACAATTTAACACTAATTACACTAGAAATTAACAAAATTGCATTAGGTAAAAAATTGGTAATTATCACAAAAACTAGGAATTTATAGAGTTTAGGGGTGTAATTTTTACCAATTTGCTGAAGAATGAGAATCTAGGCATGATTAGAGCAAGAAAAATGACGAATTACGGTGGAAAAATGGCGAAAATTGGTGAATTTTTTGGAGTTGGTTCGTGAATGTGTGTGTGTTGTGGTGAAGAGCAGAACTCGCTGCTGTATTTGTTTCTGGCCTGGATTTCAGCTCCATGCGATCGCATGGAGTTGAAGTGTAAAACCCATGCGATCGCATGGGGGTCCGGGTACAGTGTTTTCAGCTTTTTTTTTTTATATATATAAAACCTTATACTTTATAAAACTTATAATTAATTAAATTTTTAAAAATTTGGTTTCCTTTAGGAGCGAGGGCATTTCGGATCGTTGTCCTAGTCTGTCCCTCGACAAAATTTTAAAATTTGTCAAATCAAAGCGCGGTTTTTTAAAAGTAAAGATTTTTGGGTTTTTTTAAATGTTTTTGGCATACTTTAATTCAATAAGATTAAAAATAATGATAATAAAAGTTCTCGTCCCTCCCTCGGGTAAAGCAATTTCGGTTTAAAGACCTAGTCTTCAACTTACGACGAATTTTAAAAATCATATTTGTAACTTAATGAGATAAAGTAAATTTTTGTTTTTAAATTCACACAACTTAAATATAAAATTCAAAATTAATATTAAAAATTCACACCAAACTTAAAATTTGAAATGCATAAAATTAAAAATTCATATTTTAAAAATTAAAAAATTCACACCAAACTTAATTTAAAAATTCATATTATAAATTCTCATCAAACTTATATTAATTTTTCAAGTATTTATAATTTTAAATATATTGTTTTTACAAAGTTTACAATATTAATTTAAGATTTAAATATTAATTTTAAAAACATGGTAAAAATAAAATTAAAAATCTTTTTGGCTTTTTATCCCACTTTAATCAATCAAATATTATCAAAAATATACGCCCCTCTTTTCGGTAAAGTAATTTCGGTTCCAAGACCTAATTTAACTCATGACGAATTTTTGAAATATTTTGGGTTGATTGATTAAAGATATTTATACCTTAAGAATAAACGTTAAATTTCACAGTGATGTAATAAATTTTTGAATGATATCAATAATTTCGGTCGCCAAACCTAATTTGATTCAATACCAATTTAATACTTTATAGCGAACAAATTAGCGTTTATTATCAAAAGGTTAAAAATAAAAAAAATAAAAACTGTACAAACATACTTGTGAAATAGATTTCTTAGTTATATGATCTATCCCATTCATAAGATAGTCGGTTTAATTGGTTTTCCATAGCTACATAGGCGTAACCTCGAGCATTCAGTGTCTTTTCTTCTAAACATATGAACGGTCCGTCTCTGCATAAAGTAACAAATTCGGTGTTTGAATAGGTTTGATTATTTGAACATTTACCTCCATGTGACCATTTTCCGCATTTGTGACATCTTTCTAGATGTCGTGCTCTTCTTTTCGCTGCGGATTTTGATTTTCCTTTACCAAATTGTAACTTATTATCTTCGCATCTGGATTCTTTTCTAACTCCGTCCATTCTTTCTCTGATTACTGATACTATTTCACTCGGAAGTGTATCATTATTACGTTTAGTGATCAAATCGTGTAGCATTAGACTATGGTTTAGTTCACAGGCAGTCTTCATTTCGTAAAAACCTAAAAAAAATTAAAAATTCAGAATGGGGGGAGAAGACTAGTTCTTTAGGGTCTGCTAGGGAAAGACCATTCGGGTTCCATTTTCGAGAACTGCATGAAAACAGACAATCTAACTCTAACAAAAATACATATTATCCTTTAAAGACTTGATTCTCCCCACACTTAGTTAGCTGTGGTGTCGAAATTGTGATTAACTTCGTTGTCGACTTCCATCGGACTATCTATGTAGTGTTTAACTCTGTGACCATTAACTTTAAATTCAATCCCATTTGAATTTATTAATTCTATCGTTCCGTATGGAAAAACTCTTTTGACTATGAATGGTCCAGACCATCTTGATTTCAATTTTCCAGGAAATAGCTTGAATCGTGAATTGAAAAGAAGAACTCTGTCTCCTTCCTTAAATTCTTTTGAACTTCTGATTCTTTTATCATGCCATTTCTTCGTTCTTTCTTTATAGATTAACGAATTTTCGTATGCTTCATGTCTTAATTCTTCTAATTCGTTTAGTTAACTTAATCGTAGACGTCCAGCTTCATGTAAATCAAGATTACATGTCTTCAAAGCCCAAAATGCTTTGTGTTCAATTTCTACTGTAAGATGACATGCTTTTCCATAAACAAGTCTAAAAGGTGTGGTTCCAATTAGAGTTTTGTAGGCTGTTCTAAAAGCCCAGAGTGCATCCTCCAATTTAATGGACCATTCCTTCGGATTTGATCCTACGGTTTTCTCTAGAATACGTTTTAAAGCTCGATTGGTATTTTCAACTTGTCCACTTGTTTGTGGATGATATGTGGTGGAGATTTTATGAGTTACTCCATATCTTTTAATAACTTTCTCAAGTTTATTATTACAGAAATGAGTACCCCGATCACTTATTAAAGCTTTCGGTGTTCCAAACCTTGCAAAAAGACGTTTTAAAAAGTTGACTACAACTCGTGCATCGTTAGTTGGGAGAGCTTGTGCTTCCGCCCATTTAGATACATAATCAATGGATACGAGAATATAGAGATTATTATGAGATTTTGGAAATGGACCCATAAAGTCAATACCCCAAATGTCAAATATTTCACATACTTGGATGACATTTTGTGGCATTTCATCACGTTGACTTATTTTTCCGGCCCTTTGACATGCATCACAGGATTTGCAAAGAAGGTGTGCGTCTTTGTAAATTGTAGGCCAATAGAATCCAGCATCATAAACTTTTCTTGCTGTTAGTTGAGGCCCATAATGCCCTCCTGTTGGTCCTGTGTGACAATGGTTTAATATTTTACTAGCTTCATCTCCAAATACACATCGGCGTATTATTCCATCTGGACAACTTTTAAACAAATGTGGATCTTCCCAGAAATAGTGTTTTATATCACTGAAGAATTTCTTTCATTTTTAGTACGATAATCCTTTTTCAAGGAATCCACAAACTAAGTAGTTTGCATAGTCTGCAAACCATGGAATTTTTTTATAATCTATCTTCAATATATATTCATCAGGAAAGTTGTCTTGTATGGCCGATTCATTCAGAACTTCTAATTCGGGATTTTCAAGACGAGAAAGATGATCAGCGGCGAGATTTTCTGCTCCTCTTTTATCTCGGATTTCAATATCAAACTCTTGTAAGAGTAAGATCCAACGGATTAATCTTGGTTTAGCATCTTGTTTTGAAAATAGGTATCTAAGAGCAGAATGGTCGGTATAGACCACCGTTTTTGCTAGAACGAGATATGATCAAAATTTATCAAAAGCAAAGACAATAGCAAGGAGTTCTTTCTCAGTAGTTGTATAGTTCGTTTGTGCTCCTTGTAACGTCTTACTAGCATAATATATAGGTTGAAATCATTTTTCAATCCTTTGTCCTAAAACGGCTCCCATTGCAAAATCACTTGCATCGCACATTAGTTCAAATGGTAGATTCCAATTTGGTGTTATCATGATCGGTGCATTAGTTAGTTTTTCTTTAAGAATATTAAAAGATTTGATACACTCATCTGAAAAGATGAATGGAGCATCCTTTTCTAGGAGTTTATTCATAGGAGTGGCAATTTTAGAAAAATCTTTTATGAAACGTCGGTAAAACCGGCATGCCCTAGAAAACTCCTAACTCCTCTAACATTGGTGGGATGTGGAAGTTTAGCAATTACATCTACTTTAGCTCTATCCACTTCAATTCCTTCTTTTGAAATTTTATGTCCAAGAACGATGCCTTCTTTAACCATGAAATGGCATTTCTCCCAATTAAGTACTAGATTTGATTGTTCGCATCTAATAAGCATTCGTTCAAGATTAACTAGACACGATTCAAATGTATCACCGAAGACTGAAAAGTCATCCATGAAAACTTCCATGCATTCTTCTATCATGTCATGAAAAATCGCCATCATACACCTTTGAAAGGTTGCAGGGGCGTTGCAAAGTCCAAATGGCATGCGTTTGTAAGCAAAAGTACCATTAGGGCACATGAATGTGGTTTTCTCTTGGTCTTCGGGTGCTATTGGAATTTGAAAATATCCGGAAAATCCATCTAGAAAACAATAGTAACTATTTCCGGCTAATCTTTCTAACATTTGATCTATGAAAGGTAAGGGAAAGTGATCTTTTCTGGTGGCCTCATTTAATTTTCTATAATCAATACATACACGCCATCCTGTTACAGTCCTAGTAGGAATAAGCTCATTTTTCTCATTTGTAATGACAGTCATGCCACCCTTCTTAGGCACGCATTGAACTGGGCTTACCCATGGACTATCAGAAATTGGATAAATTAAACCTGCATCTAGCAGTTTAATAATCTCTTTTTTAACTACATCTTGCATATTAGGATTTAGTCTTCGTTGGCGTTGCACATACGTTTTATGACCTTCTTCCATAAGGATTTTATGTGTGCAATACGAAGGACTTATTCCTTTAATATCATGAATCTTCCATGCAATGGCTGGTTTATGAGATTTCAACACAGAAATGAGTTGTGATTTCTCATTTTCAGTAAGAGAAAACGATATTATTACCGGTAATTCAGATTCACCATGTAAATAAGTGTATTCCAAATGGTTTGGAAGTGGCTTTAACTCTAATTTCGGTGGTTCTTCTGTCGATGATTTATATCGATATCTGTCTTCTTCTTTTAACATTTGAATTTCTTCTGTTGTTGGTTCATATCCATTAGCTATAAGTGTAGCTAATATTTCAGCTTCATCAATTGGTTCATTACCTTCTCCTAAAGAACATTCTCCTGTTCCTTGTAATTCTGGAAATTCTTCTAATAATTCTGCATGTGCATCTATAGTTTGAATATAATAACATGTATCATCTGCAGATTGTGGTTGTTGCATTACTCTATCAATTGAAAAGGTAACACTCTCATCCTCTATACTTAGGGTCAGTTTCTTACCGAACACGCCTATCATTGCTTTAGCCGTATTTAAGAATGGTCTTCCTAATATGAGAGGAACTTGAGAATCTTCTTCCATGTCCAAAACAACAAAATCTACTGGAAATACTAAAGTACCAACTTTAACTAGCATGTTCTCCATTATCCCTCTAGGATATTTTATTGATTTATCGACTAGTTGTATGCTTATTCTGGTTGGTTTCAATTCTCCAAGGTCTAGTTTAGCGTATAGTGAATACGGCATTAGATTTATACTAGCACCTAAGTCTGCCAATGCTTCTATTGAACTAAGACTACCCAGAAAACATGGAATTGTGAAACTTCCTGGATCAGATAATTTTTCTGGTATCTTATTCAACAGCACTGCTGAACAATTAGCATTCATGGTAACAGCCGAGAGTTCTTCCATTTTCTTTCTATTTGAGATTAGATCTTTCAAGAATTTAGCATATCTAGGCATTCCTGAAATCACATCAATGAAAGGAAGATTTATATTTATCTGTTTAAACATATCCAAGAATTTGGATTGCTCGGCTTCAAGTTTCTCTTTCTTCATTTTACTCGGGTAAGGAAGTGGTGGTTGGTATGGTTTAACATAAGGTTTAGCCTTAACTGTGTTATCTTCATTAACCTTTTCAACTACCGGTTCTTTTTCCTTATCTTGATCAGGTTGTGGTTCTTGTGGAGTAGGAATAGCTTCATCAGAAGTTACAGGTATTTCAGGTGGTTTAAGTGTTGTACCACTTCTTGTGGTAATGGCTTTAGCTGTTTCATTCCGGGGGTTAGCATTTGTATCACTAGGTAGACTTCCCGGTTTTCTTTCACCTATTAACCTTGCTAGGTTACTTACTTCTTGTTCCAGATTTTGAATAGAAGCTTGTTGATTTCTAAATGCTTGAGCATTTTGTTCATTGGTTTGTTTTTGAGATGTGAAAAACTGCGTTTGAGTTTCAACTAGCTTCGTCATCATATCTTCTAAATTCGGCTTTTTATCATCGGTTTGTTGTGGTGGTTTGTTTTGAAAATTAGGTCTTTGCTGGTTGTAAGTATTATTGGATACTTGTTGATTGCTAGGACCTTGTTGGTTGTTGTATGGAATATTTCGGTTATAATTCTGGTTTTGATTGTAAATCGGTCTTGGCGGTTGATAATTATTCTGATAATTATTTCCAGGCCTTTGGTTTATGTATGAAATATTCTCTCTTTGTTCCATTGTTAATTCAATACTGAGACAATCTTTTGTCAAATGTGATCCTCCACACTGCTCACAACTAATTCGTATTGAGTGAATATCTTTAGTCATCTTTTCCATTCGTCTCTCGACAGCATCTATCTTTGCGGAAATGGAATCTAAGTCATGGCTAGAATCGGCTCTAGCTGCTTTAGATGATCTAATGATATCCTTTTCTTGGTGCCACTCATGTGAGTGGGAAGCAGTGTTATCAATAATTTTGTAAGCATCAGTTTCGGTTTTTTTCATAATAGAACCACCAGCTGCTATATATATGTCTTTTCTTGTAGTGATGTCGCATCCTTGGTAGAATATTTGTACTATTTGAAGGTGTCTAAACCATGTTGCGGACATCCTCTTAATAACTTTCCATATCTAGTCCACGCCTCATATAGAGTTTCATTTGGTTTCTGTGTAAACGTAACAATTTATGCTTGAAGTCTTACGGCTTTAGATGCAGGAAAGAATTGTTTAAGAAAATTTTCAACTAAAACGTCCCATGTATCAATCGCCCCTTCAGGTAACGATTCCAACCAATCTTTGGCTTCTCCCTTTAAAGTCCAGGGAAATAACATGAGATATATCTGTTCATCCTCCACTTCTCGGATTTTAAATAGTGTGCAGATCCTATTAAAGGTACGTAGATGTTCATTTGGATCTTCCTTCGGCGCACCACTAAATTGGCATTGATTAGTCACCATGTGTAGAATTTGTCCTTTGATTTCAAAATCTGGTGCATTAATGTCTGGATGAGTTATTGCGTGACCTTGGCCAGTGCGTTTAGCTCTCATTCGGTCTTCCATACTTAAAGGTTCCAGATTCTCCATAATTGAATTTGTTGAATCGGAATCACTAGAGGATTCTGATTTAATGGTTCGTTCCTCAACAATCTCTGTTTGAATGATTGGTGGTTCTGGAGGAAAGTTTAGTTGTTCAGGATCTACGAATCGTTCCTGAATATTCTCCGGATTCTCAATTGTGAGGTCGGGTTCAAAAAATGGATTATCGGAAATTTGAACTGAAGTACTTAGTCGACTGGATGACGATTCTAAAGAGAAATCAACGGCGGTAATATTTGCTAAATGTCTTGATCTAGTTACAGGTGGTGAACGTACAAAAGGTGGTGAACGTCTTACTCGGTGCATTCACTGAATATCCTATTAGTTTTTAAAAGGAAAGAAAAATTATAATAAGTTATCCAATCAATAGACTTTTCTGATTTTGCCCACGTTTCGAATAGCCAAAAGATGCAGCAGAGGGGCAGGATTCATTTGGTCTCAATATAATTGAGGACTGTTTGGCTCCAATAACCCGGTCCACGTACAAATCCAACTATTACTACGAACCAGAAAATTTTGATGTCTATCAATTTAACCACTTAAAATAAATTTTCATAATTTTAAGAAATTTAGATAAGGAGTAGAACAAAAATCTATGCCCTAAAACTAGAATAATGAGAAATAAGAAAGAAAAAGAGTTCGTCGGAAAAAGGTCGAAAAAGAAAAATGGTTGAAAAATAAAAGGTGATTGAAAAATAAAAGAAACTTATAAAACTAAAAAAAAAAACACTTGACTAACCTAACCTTATTACTACAACTAACTTAAAATTATAATCGCAAATTGAGATTACTAATTGGAATAATAATTGATAATAGGTAAAAGTCGTCTAAAAATATTAAAGCTTACAGGAAAAACTATATCCCAAATGGAAATAACTTAAAAAGAAACTAAAACTTAAAAAGGCGTCGCAAAATTCTAAAGCACTTAAATCTTAGTCTAAAGAAAAAGCACTTAAGGAATTCTACGGCAAAGCCTAAAAATCTAGAAGTAAAAATAACTATGGCAAAAACTATATTTAAAACTAAGTATGGGCTAAAAATACAAATATTACGCTAAAACGATTAAAAAGGGACAAAATATAAAAATATACAAAAAGTTGTAAAAAGTACAATTTTTATAAAAATATTATTTTTATATTATTTATTTTATTAAACTATTAATTTTGTAATTTATAAAAACTAATTAAAATTTTAAATACAAATTAATTAAAACTAATCTAAATAATAAAATAACCTAAACCCTAATTAGGGTTATAATTAATTATAATTAATAATTATACTCCGTAATGATTGCTGGCTGCAGTCTGGCGTGTCAGATAGGCTCATGCGATCGCATGAGTCCTCAGTTGCCCAGCCATGCGATCGCATGGGCTAGGGTTTCGGGCCAAGAGCTGGGCTGCTACAGTGTTCGGGCCGAATTAATTATTTTTTTTTTCTGTTTTTGCTGTAAAATATAAAATATATTTATTAATTAAATAAAACTTATATTTTTACAAACTAACAAAAAAATAGAAATAAAGAAACTTTATAAAACTTATTTATTTACCAAACTCTTAAAAAAAATATTTATATTTTTGTTTTTCTTTTAATATTTTTGAATTTTTAAAACGTATTTTTACAAAAGCGTACTAAAAGTAAAAATCTTTTTTTTTATATATATAGCGTTGCGCTTCTGGCTTTTAAGCTAAATTTTTCCCCGGCAGCGGCGCCAAAAATATACTTGATGTCGTGCGAGGTGTATATAAAATAGCTATTAATTTTTGCAGGAAATACTATTAAATACGATACAATTTTACACAAGATATTTATTTATTTAGAGAATGGATATACTTAAACCTTGCTACAACACTTATAGGCAGTGTACCTAATCGTACAGTAGTGTAGTTTTTAGTAAGTCCGGTTCGTTCCACAGGGAAATCTTTAAACAAAGCTTAACGCTATATTAGTTTACTTTTATAAAAATACAAATATATATATAAGTAATATTATTATTATAAATGGGGGTTTTTACCGTTTAATGACTGGTTTGTCGATTTTAAAACTTTAGTCGCAGTTAAAACCAAATGTAAAATATTAAAAATAAATACAAGACTTAAATTAAAGCGTAAAGTAAATAACGATAATGAAATTGCGAATAATAAAAGTGCGATAAAATAAACTTGCGATAATTAAAAAGTACGATAATTAAAAGTGCAATTAAATACAATAAAAATAAAAATGCTATAATTAGAAGTGCAATTAAACATAAAATAAAGGAAATTAAATATGAAATAAAAGAATTATGCTTATTTAAACTTCCGTAATCATGATGTTTGACGTGTTGATTTTAGTTTTATGCCCATGGGTTAATTGTCCTTTGTCCTGGATTATTTAATATGTCCGTCTGGTTTTTGTCCATAACAGTCCATCAGTCATAAATATAAAGTGCGAGTGCCCTCGTCAAATTATCCTTATACCCGAAGTTAAATATTCCAACTAATTGGGGACTTAAACTGTAACAAGATTTTAATACTTTGTTTAATAATTACACCAGGATGTCGACTGAGTGTAATCCAAGGTTTTAATATTTTGTTATCAATTATACCAAGTGTCCTTGTACATAATTTCACCCATGTTTTAATTATTCTAGTGGCTATTAATCCATTCCCGTGTCCGGTTAAATGAACGATTATTCGTACATATAAATACCCCGCCCATCGTGTCCGATCGAGTGTATATGATAATTTATAGGAACGCCCAATTGTAAATCTTTATATTAACATTAACAAACTATCATTTAGTTAAACAAATATAAAGCCCATTAATAGCCCATAGTCTAATTTCCACAAGTGTCGTTCTTTTGTCCAAACCCCAATTATGGTACAAAGCCCAATTACCCAATTTTAGTAATTAGCCCAACATCATGATTACTTCGTTTTAAATAAGCATAATAATAACTTAGCTACGTGACATTAATGTAAAAAGGTTGAACATAACTTACAATGATTAAAAATAGCGTAGCGTTACACGGACAGAATTTCGACTTACACCCTTACAATATTCGCTAACATACCCTTATTATTAGAATTAAAATTAAAATTAAAATATAAATATTACGTATGAATGGAGAGAAGAGAAAGATAGATTGTTTTGTGGTGCACCAAAGCTCGATTTTTATAGGCATGTGGGCTGGAACTGGGGCTCATGCGATCGCATGGATTTATGCCTTCCAGGCCATGCGATCGCATGGCCAGCTGGGGAGGCTCATATTTGGTTGTTTTCTTCTGCCGACGGTTTTATAAATAAATATAATATATTAAATAATTATAAGAATTATTTAAATATTATATTATATTTATGTGCATAGTTGACTTGTAATTTTTAGTCCGTTGCGTCGAGCGTTGAGAGTTGACTCTGGTCCCGGTTCCGGATTTTCGAACGTCCTTGTGTACAATTTAATATCTTGTACTTTGTGTTTTGAATCTTGTACTCTTGTAATTTCGAGACGTTTCTTATCAATAATTGGAACCTCTTGGATTGTATTTTGTACTTTTGAGCTTTTTGGTCGTTTGCGTCTTCAATTTGTCGAATCTGTCTTTTGTCTTCATCTTTTATTATTTAAACGAATATCACTTGTAAATAGAACAATTGCAACTAAAAGCTTGTCTTTCTTGAGGAATAATGCTATGAAATATATGTTCGTTTTTAGCATTATCAATAGCTGACTTAATAAACTTAAAACATCAAAATATATTAAAAGTGTTGTAAATATATTTTGAACATACTTTGATATATATGTATATATTGTTATAGGTTCGTGAATCAACCAGTGGCCAAGTCTTACTTCCCGACGAAGTAAAAATCTGTGAAAGTGAGTTATAGTCCCACTTTTAAAATCTAATTTTTTTGGGATGAGAATACATGCAGGTTTTATAAATGATTTACAAAATAGACACAAGTACGTGAAACTACATTCTATGGTTGAATTATCGGAATCAAATATGCCCTTTTTACTAAGTCTGGTAATCTAAGAATTAGGGAACAGACACCCTAATTGACGCGAATCGTAAAGATAGATCTATTGGGCCTAACAAACCCCATCCAAAGTACCGGATGCTTTAGTACTTCGAAATTTATATCAAATCCGAAGGGTGTCCCGGAATGATGGGGATATTCTTATATATGCATCTTGTTAATGTCGGTTACCAGGTGTTCACCATATGAATGATTTTTATCTCTATGTATGGGATGTGTATTGAAATATGAAATCTTGTGGTCTATTGTTACGATTTGATATATATAGGTTAAACCTATAACTCACCAACATTTTTGTTGACGTTTAAAGCATGTTTATTCTCAGGTGAATACTAAGAGCTTCCGCTGTTGCATACTAAAATAAGGACAAGATTTGGAGTCCATGTTTGTATGATATTGTGTAAAAACTGCAATCAAGAAACTGATTTCGATGTAACATATTTGTATTGTAAACCATTATGTAATGGTCGTGTGTAAACAGGATATTTTAGATTATCATTATTTGATAATCTACGTAAAGCTTTTTAAACCTTTATTTATGAAATAAAGGTTATGGTTTGTTTTAAAAATGAATGCAGTCTTTGAAAAACGTCTCATATAGAGGTCAAAACCTCGCAACGAAATCAATTAATATGGAACGTTTTTAATCAATAAGAACGGGACATTTCAGATGAGATTAAGATCTCAAATCAGGCTCAAACGTGAAATGACCAAAATGCCCTTGAATATCTTTTAAAATCATAAAACTGGTACCAGTCCGCCCAGATTACCGCGTCGCGACCTCAATTTTCGCGCCGCGACCCATAACGTATTCTGGTGGTTTCCTTAACATGCCTCCTGGAATTGAAATCAGCTTAATGCCGCGCCGCAGCCCTTTCTGTCTCGCCGCGACCCAAGGCATGGTATGGTGCCTTCCTTACCGTGCCTCCTGACCCTGATTTGTTTGTAATGTCGCGCCGCGACCCCTACCTCCGCGCCGCGACCTTTAACTTGGTCTGATCACTTTTCGCATACAAGAACTTTAACGCAAGAACATGTCTCAATTCCTTCATACACCTATCTTACATACGCGATACACCTGTAAATCATGTACGGAAAAAAAACGGGGTGTTACAGTTGACTTTGACCAAGTTTGACTTTTAGTCAAACTTAACAAAATGCTTTTGCAATCGTTCTAACATGCCTTTATACTTGATTCTTGCATGAAACTTGACAATGTGATTCACATGCTATATATATTCGAGTCGTAACGAGCCATAGGACTAATTGAACACATTTCGCCCGACCTTGTGTCGTAACCGGTTAATTGATACAACTTACTTATTTAGGTCAAGGCTAAGCAACTATCATGCACACGTTTACTTTGTGAAGTACATTATACTCGTGCACTCGAGGTGAGATCATAGTCCCATCTTTCAACAACTTTTATACTTTAAATCATGGGATGAGAAACATATACAGTTTTAAACTACATACTTTTATGCGTTGAACACAAGTACGAAGAAACAAACATTCCACAGCGAGTTTGAACAAAAATCCTCAATTCGATTATCATTAGTTACACTTGCCGGGTGTAAGCGAGAACTTATGTTGTATGGCCATATGGGTTTGACAAACCCTCATCCAGACGGTTCGCTACCGTCTACGGATGAAATGTATTTTCGAGAAACAGTGTATGTTCTAACACTATTATGATGGGGTTCTATGGATAGAAAGTTAAGTCTTGATAATTGGGTGCTCGCGAACTTACTTTTGGAATGCAAACGATTTGGAAAATCAACTATATTAAATCTTGTGGTTCAAAAACAACGTTTATTAACACACCTATGATTTCACCAACGTTTTTCGTTGACAGTTTTCTATATGTTTCTCAGGTTCATACTTGGCTACTTGATACATGTTTCCGCACACTTTGATTACTTGTTTGGGGTCAAGCATACATGCATACGCTAGTGATAGCATCTTTGGATTCAAACTTAAAGCATACATACTTACGCTATTCATAGCAACCGTGATTTTCAACTTATATTATGTCGCTAGTTTATTTCATTTATACTTTACATCTTTTGTAAACTTAAACTTGTTGTCGAACCTTTTGGTAAACTAAACTTTGTAAGTCTTATACGTTTCAAATGAATGCGACATAATTTTGGTCAAACGTGTCTCATTTAGGGACTATGACCACCCAACGGGACCTAAGTTAATGGCGCCGTCAATGACGATTTTTTCGGGTCGCTACAGAACTTCTGACATCCCCTAAAGGAGGCAAGCCACCAACTGCTGGACCACATCACAACTGAAATGTCCCGTTCTTATTGATTAAAAACGTTCCATATTAATTGATTTCGTTGCGAGGTTTTGACCTCTATATGAGACGTTTTTCAAAGACTGCATTCATTTTTAAAACAAACCATAACCTTTATTTCATAAATAAAGGTTTAAAAAGCTTTACGTAGATTATCAAATAATGATAATCTAAAATATCCTGTTTACACACGACCATTACATAATGGTTTACAATACAAATATGTTACATCGAAATCAGTTTCTTGAATGCAGTTTTTACACAATATCATACAAACATGGACTCCAAATCTTGTCCTTATTTTAGTATGCAACAGCAGAAGCTCTTATTATTCACCTGAGAATAAACATGCTTTAAACGTCAACAAAAATGTGGGTGAGTTATAGGTTTAACCTATATATATCAAATCGTAACAATAGACCACAAGATTTCATATTTCAATACACATCCCATATATAGAGATAAAAATCATTCATATGGTGAACACCTGGTAATCGACATTAACAAGATGCATATATATAAGAATATCCCCATCATTCCGGGACACCCTTCGGATATGATATAAATTTCGAAGTACTAAAGCATCCGGTACTTTGGATGGGGTTTGTTAGGCCTAATAGATCTATCTTTAGGATTCGCGTCAATTAGGGTGTCTGTTCCCTAATTCTTAGATTACCAGACTTAATAAAAAGGGGCATATTCGATTTCGATAATTCAACCATAGAATGTAGTTTCACGTATTGTGTCTATTTTGTAAATCATTTATAAAACCTGCATGTATTCTCATCCCAAAAATATTAGATTTTAAAAGTGGGACTATAACTCACTTTCACAGATTTTTACTTCGTCGGGAAGTAAGACTTGGCCACTGGTTGATTCACGAACCTATAACAATATATACATATATATCAAAGTATGTTCAAAATATATTTACAACACTTTTAATATATTTTGATGTTTTAAGTTTATTAAGTCAGCTGTCCTCGTTAGTAACCTACAATTAGTTGTTCACAGTTAGATGTACAGAAATAAATCGATAAATATTATCTTGAATCAATCCACGACCCAGTGTATACGTATCTCAGTATTGATCACAACTCAAACTATATATATTTTGGAATCAACCTCAACCCTGTATAGCTAACTCCAACATTCACATATAGAGTGTCTATGGTTGTTCCGAAATATATATAGATGTGTCGACATGATAGGTCGAAATATTGTATACGTGTCTATGGTATCTCAAGATTACATAATATACAATACAAGTTGATTAAGTTATGGTTGGAATAGATTTGTTACCAATTTTCACGTAGCTAAAATGAGAAAAATTATCTAATCTTGTTTTACCCATAACTTCTTCATTTTAAATCCGTTTTGAGTGAATCAAATTGCTATGGTTTCATATTGAACTCTATTTTATGAATATAAACAGAAAAAGTATAGGTTTATAGTCGGAAAAATAAGTTACAAGTCGTTTTTGTAAAGGTAGTCATTTCAGTCGAAAGAACGACGTCTAGATGACCATTTTAGAAAACATACTTCCACTTTGAGTTTAACCATAATTTTTGGATATAGTTTCATGTTCATAATAAAAATAATTTTCCCAGAATAACAACTTTTAAATCAAAGTTTATCATAGTTTTTAATTAACTAACCCAAAACAGCCCGCGGTGTTACTACGACGGCGTAAATCCGGTTTTACGGTGTTTTTCGTGTTTCCAGGTTTTAAATCATTAAGTTAGCATATAATATAGATATATAACATGTGTGTAGTTAATTTTAAAAGTCAAGTTAGAAGGATTAACTTTTGTTTGCGAACAAGTTTAGAATTAACTAAACTATGTTCTAGTGATTACGAGTTTAAACCTTCGAATAAGATAGTTTTATATATATGAATCGAATGATGTTATGAACATCATTACTACCTCAAGTTTAGTAGGTAAACCTACTGGAAGTGACAAGAAATGATCTAGCTTCAAAGGATCTTGGATGGCTTGAAAGTTCTTGAAGTAGGATCATGACACAAAAACAAGTTCAAGTAAGACTTTTACTCGAATTAAGATAGTTTATAGTTATAGAAATTGAATCAAAGTTTGAATATGAATATTACCTTGAATAAGAAAGATAACCTACTGTATATAACAAAGGTTTCTTGATCTTAGATGATTACTTGGAATGGATTAGAAAGCTTGGAAGTAAATTAGTAAACTTGAAGGGATTTTTGAAGTGTTCTTGAAGTGTTCTTCCTATGATGATTATAGCTTGATTCTTGAAGTGATTTTTGATGAATATGATGATTAACTACTGGAAAAATACGTTCATAATAGTGTGTGTGTGTTGAGATAGAATTAGAAAGAGAATTAGAAGTGAAATGGAGTGAATGATGAGTGGTAATTGGTGAGTGGTGAGTGGGGTTAAAAGGAGTTCTAGTTAGTTGACTAGCTCATGGTAGAAGTTAAAATTGATTAGTCATACATGACATAATCAAGAGTGGAATCCCATGCTAGTTCCTATTGGTATATACTCATAGTAAGTACGTGTTGAAGCTGTGTATAATACGGGTAAGAATACGACTAGAATTCTTGATGAAAGAAAAGAATGGAAAAGTAACTGTAACCATTTTCGTTAAGTATGAGTGTTTTGATATATGTCTTGAAGTCTTCCAAAAGTATTTTAATACATCTAAATACACTACATGTATATACATTTTAACTGAGTCGTTAAGTCATCGTTAGTCGTTACATGTAAGTGTTGTTTTGAAACCTTTAAGTTAACGATCTCAATTAATGTTGTTAACCCATTGTTTATTATATCTAATGAGATGTTAAATTATTATATTATCATGATATTATGATATATTAATATATCTTAATATGATATATATACATTTAAATGTCGTTACAACGATAATCGTTACATATATGTCTCGTTTCGAAATCCTTAAGTTAGTAGTCTTGTTTATATGTATATAACTCATTGTTAATATCCTTATGGAGATACTTACTTATCATAATCTCATGTTAACCATATGTATACCCATATATATATCGTCATGTCGTTTTTACAAGTTTTAACGTTCGTGAATCGCCGGTCAACTTGGGTGGTCAATTGTCTATATGAAACATATTTCAATTAATCAAGTCTTAACAAGTTTGATTGCTTAACATGTTGGAAACATTTAATCATGTAAATATCAATCTCAATTAATATATATAAACATGGAAAAGTTCGGGTCACTACAGTACTTACCCGTTAAATAAATTTCGTCCCGAAATTTTAAGCTGTTGAAGGTGTTGACGAATCTTCTGGAAATAGATGCGGGTATTTCTTCTTCATCTGATCTTCACGCTCCCAGGTGAACTCGGGTCCTCTACGAGCATTCCATCGAACCTTAACAATTGTTATCTTGTTTTGCTTAAGTCTTTTAACCTCACGATCCATTATTTCGACGGGTTCTTTGATGAATTGGAGTTTTTCGTTGATTTGGATATCATCTAACGGAATAGTGAGATCTTCTTTAGCAAAACATTTCTTCAAATTCGAGACGTGGAAAGTGTTATGTACAGCCGCGAGTTGTTGAGGTAACTCAAGTCGGTAAGCTACTGGTCCGACACGATCAATAATCTTGAATGGTCCAATATACCTTGGATTTAATTTCCCTCGTTTACCAAATCGAACAACGCCTTTCCAAGGTGCAACTTTAAGCATGACCATCTCTCCAATTTCAAATTCTATATCTTTTCTTTTAATGTCAGCGTAGCTCTTTTGTCGACTTTGGGCGGTTTTCAACCGTTGTTGAATTTGGATGATTTTCTCGGTAGTTTCTTGTATTATCTCCGGACCCGTAATCTGTCTATCCCCCACTTCACTCCAACAAATCGGAGACCTGCACTTTCTATCATAAAGTGCTTCAAACGGCGCCATCTCAATGCTTGAATGGTAGCTGTTGTTGTAGGAAAATTCTGCTAACGGTAGATGTCGATCCCAACTTTTTCCGAAATCAATAACACATGCTCGTAGCATGTCTTCAAGCGTTTGTATCGTCCTTTCGCTCTGTCCATCAGTTTGTGGATGATAGGCAGTACTCATGTCTAGACGAGTTCCTAATGCTTGCTGTAATGTCTGCCAGAATCTTGAAATAAATCTGCCATCCCTATCAGAGATAATAGAGATTGGTATTCCATGTCTGGAGACGACTTCCTTCAAATACAGTCGTGCTAACTTCTCCATTTTGTCATCTTCTCTTATTGGCAGGAAGTGTGCTGACTTGGTGAGACGATCAACTATTACCCAAATAGTATCATAACCACTTACAGTCCTTGGCAATTTAGTGATGAAATCCATGGTAATGTTTTCCCATTTCCATTCCGGGATTTTGGGTTGTTGAAGTAGACCTGATGGTTTCTGATGCTCAGCTTTGACCTTAGAACACGTCAAACATTCTCCTACGTATTTAGCAACAGCGGCTTTCATACCCGGCCACCAAAAATGTTTCTTGAGATCCTTGTACATCTTCCCCGTTCCAGGATGTATTGAGTATATGGTTTTATGAGCTTCTCTAAGTACCATTTCTCTCATATCTCCAAATTTTGGTACCCAAATTCTTTCAGCCCTATACCGGGTTCCGTCTTCCCGAATATTAAGATGTTTCTCCGATCCTTTGGGTATTTCTTCCTTTAAATTTCCCTCTTTTAAAACTCCTTGTTGCGCCTCCTTTATTTGAGTAGTAAGGTTATTATGAATCATTATATTCATAGATTTTACTCGAATGGGTTCTCTGTCCTTCCTGCTCAAGGCATCGGCTACCACATTTGCCTTCCCCGGGTGGTAACGAATCTCAAAGTCGTAATCATTCAATAATTCAATCCACCTACGCTGCCTCATATTCAGTTGTTTCTGATTAAATATGTGTTGAAGACTTTTGTGGTCGGTATATATAATACTTTTGACCCCATATAAGTAGTGCCTCCAAGTCTTTAATGCAAAAACAACCGCGCCTAATTCCAAATCATGCGTCGTATAATTTTGTTCGTGAATCTTCAATTGTCTAGACGCATAAGCAATCATCTTCGTTCGTTGCATTAATACACAACCGAGACCTTGCTTTGATGCGTCACAATAAATCACAAAATCATCATTCCATTCAGGCAATGACAATATAGGTGCCGTAGTTAGCTTTTTCTTCAATAACTGAAACGCTTTCTCTTGTTCATCATTCCATTCAAATTTCTTCCCTTTATGCGTTAATGCAGTCAAGGGTTTTGCTATTCTGGAAAAGTCTTGGATGAACCTTCTGTAGTAACCAGCTAGTCCTAAAAACTGGCGTATGTGTTTCAGAGTTTTCGGGGTTTCCCACTTTTCAACAGTTTCTATCTTTGCCGGATCCACCTTAATACCTTCTTTGTTCACTATGTGACCGAGGAATTGAATTTCTTCCAACCAAAATGCACACTTTGAAAACTTAGCGTACAATTCTTCCTTCCTCAATACTTCTAACACCTTTCTCAAATGTTCACCGTGTTCTTGGTCATTCTTTGAGTAAATAAGTATGTCATCAATGAAAACAATAACAAACTTGTCAAGGTATGGTCCACACACTCGGTTCATAAGGTCCATGAACATAGCTGGTGCATTAGTTAAACCAAACGGTATGACCATAAACTCGTAATGACCGTAACGTGTTCTGAAAGCAGTCTTTGGAATATCATCTTCTTTCACCCGCATTTGATGATACCCGGAACGTAAGTCAATCTTTGAATAAACAGACGAGCCTTGTAGTTGATCAAATAAGTCGTCGATTCTCGGTAGTGGGTAGCAGTTCTTGATGGTAAGTTTGTTCAACTCTCGGTAGTCGATACACAACCTGAATGTACCATCTTTCTTCTTGACAAACAAAACAGGAGCTCCCCACGGTGATGTTCTTGGTCGAATGAAACCACGCTCTAAAAGTTCTTGTAATTGGCTTTGCAATTCTTTCATCTCGCTGGGTGCGAGTCTGTAAGGAGCACGAGCTATTGGTGCAGCTCCTGGTACAAGATCTATTTGAAATTCAACAGATCGATGTGGAGGTAGTCCCGGTAATTCTTTCGAAAATACATCGGGAAATTCTTTTGCGACGGGAACATCATTGATGCTCTTTTCTTCAGTTTGTACTTTATCGACGTGTGCTAGAACAGCATAGCAACCTTTTCTTATTAGTTTTTGTGCCTTCAAATTACTAATAAGATGTAGCTTCGTGTTGCCCTTTTCTCCGTACACCATTAAGGGTTTTCCTTTTTCTCGTATAATGCGAATTGTATTTTTGTAACAAACGATCTCTGCTTTCACTTCTTTCAACCAGTCCATACCGATTATCACATCAAAACTCCCTAACTCTACTGGTATCAAGTCAATCTTAAATATTTCGCTACCCAGTTTAATTTCTCGATTCCGGCATATATTATCTGCTGAAATTAATTTACCGTTTGCGAATTCAAGTAAAAATTTACTATCCAACGGCGTCAATGGACAACTTAATTTAGCACAAAAATCTCTACTCATATAGCTTCTATCCGCACCCGAATCAAATAAAACGTAAGAAGATTTATTGTCAATAAGAAACGTACCCGTAACAAGCTCCGGGTCTTCCTGTACCTCTGCCGCATTAATATTGAAAACTCTTCCACGGCCTTGTCCATTCGTGTTCTCCTGGTTCGGGCAATTTCTAATAATGTGGCCCGGTTTTCCACATTTATAACAAACTACATTGGCATAACTTGCTCCGACACTACTTGCTCCGCCATTACTCGTTCCGACACCATTTGTTCCTTTCGTTCTATTAACCCCTGGTCCGTAGACCTCACACTTCGCCGCGCTATGACCATTTCTTTTACACTTGTTGCAAAATTTGGTGCAGAACCCCGAGTGATACTTTTCACACCTTTGGCATAGCTGCTTCTGATTGTTGTTGTTGTTGCGGTTATTATTGTTGTTGGGATGATTGTTGTAGTTGCTGTTGCTGTTGTTATTGTTGTTGTTGTTGTTGTTGTTGTTGTTGGGCCGTTTGTTGTAGTTGCGATTGATGTTGCGATTGTTGGGATAATTGTTGCGATTATTGTTGTAATTGCTGTTGTTGTTGTATTGGTGATTCTTATCACCATTTTCCTCCCACTTTCTTTTGACTTGCTTCACATTGGCCTCTTCAGCAGTCTGTTCTTTAATTCTTTCTTCAATCTGGTTCACTAGTTTGTGAGCCATTCTACATGCCTGTTGTATGGAGGCGGGCTCGTGTGAACTTATATCTTCTTGGATTCTTTCCGGTAATCCTTTCACAAACGCGTCGATCTTCTCTTCCTCATCTTCGAATGCTCCCGGACACAATAGGCACAATTCTGTGAATCGTCTTTCGTACGTGGTAATATCAAATCCTTGGGTTCGTAACCCTCTAAGTTCTGTCTTGAGCTTATTGACCTCGGTTCTGGGACGATACTTCTCGTTCATCAAGTGCTTGAATGCTGACCATGGTAGTGCGTACGCATCATCTTGTCCCACTTGCTCTAGATAGGTATTCCACCACGTTAACGCAGAACCTGTGAAGGTATGCGTAGCATACTTCACTTTGTCCTCTTCAGTACACTTACTTATGGCAAACACCGATTAGACCTTCTCGGTCCACCGTTTCAATCCGATCGGTCCTTCGGTTCCATCAAATTCCAAAGGTTTGCAGGCAGTGAATTCTTTGTAAGTGCATCCTACACGATTTCCTGTACTACTAGATCCAAGGTTATTGTTGGTATGTAGCGCAGCCTGTACTGCGGCTATGTTTGAAGCTAGAAAAGTACGGAATTCCTCTTCATTCATATTCACGGTGTGTCGAGTAGTCGGTGCCATTTCCTTCAAAATAGTCAAATGGAACAAGTTAATCATACAGAATATTAAGAGTAGTTAATAGTATTTCGTAGCATAATATGAACTCATTTATAAAAGCTTTTTCTTCATATTAGCGTTTTATAAGTTTAAATTCGGGTAGTACCTACCCGTTAAGTTCATACTTAGTAGCTAATATACAATTCAACTACTACAATTCTATATGAAAAACTGATTATAATAATATTTCGCGTTCAAACTTTTACACAATATTTTACAAACTTACAATACCGCTTATTTTACATATAGCATGAAATATAGCACAAAATAAATTTGATACAAGATGGTTGTGAAGATAATTCTAGCTAGTACACAAGTCATTCAGCAAAGGCAATAAAGACACGTAATTCATACGTCCAGAAACAAGTCATGCATTCTGGTTTTACTAGGATTACTTCCCATCCTTGGTCTTGTGGAACATAACCGTTATGACCGTTGATAAGACAGCGTGTTGTAACATCGTCAAAGGTACGAGGGTTACGTAATGACCAACAGCCTCGTAATAACCTAAAAACCTCATTTCTTACCCCAATTACCGACTCCGTCACTTGTGGGAACGTTTTGTTTAATAGTTGTAGCCCGATGTTCTTGTTCTCACTTTGGTGAGAAGCGAACATTACTAACCCGTAAGCATAACATGCTTCTTTATGTTGCATGTTAGCCACTTTTTCTAAATCACGAAGTCCTATATTCGGATATACTGAGTCAAAATAATTTCTTAACCCGTTGCGTAAAATAGCATTTGGGTTCCCCGCAATATATGCGTCAAAGTAAACACATCGTAACTTATGGATTTCCCAATGTGATATCCCCCATCTTTCGAATGAAAGCCTTTTATAAACCAAGGCATTCTTGGAACGTTCTTCGAATGTCTTACAAACTGATCTCGCCTTAAATAGTTGTGCCGAGGAATTCTGACCGACTCTAGACAAGATTTCATCAATCATGTCTCCGGGTAGGTCTCTTAAAATATTGGGTTGTCTATCCATTTTGTGTTTTTATACTGTAAAATAGACAAGAGTTAGATTCATAAACAAATACTTATTAATACAAGCAATTTTTACATATATCATAAAGCATAAGCACACTATATTACATATATTACACCACACGAATACAACTATCTTATTCCGACTCGCTCGTTTCTTCTTCTTCGGTTTTGGTTCATTTTGCCAAGTTTCTAGGGATATATGATGTTCCCCTAATACGAGCTGTCGTTTTCCACAACGGTTTAGAAAAACCTGGTGGTTTAGAGGTTCCCGGGTCATTGTTACAACTTAAGGGCTTCGGGGGTTGACGATACATATAAAGTTCATCGGGGTTGGAATTAGATTTCTCTATTTTTATGCCCTTTCTCTTATTATTTTCTTTTGCCTTTTTAAATTCAGTTGGGTTAATTTCTATAACATCATTGGAATTCTCGTCAGAATCCGATTCATCGGAGAATTGATAATCCTCCCAATATTTTGCTTCCTTGGCGGAAACACCATTGACCATAATTAACCTTGGTCGGTTGGTTGAGGATTTTCTTTTACTTAACCGTTTTATTATTTCCCCCACAGGTTCTATTTCCTCCTCCGGTTCCTCCTCTTCCGGTTCTGATTCTTCTTCCGGTTCTGATTCTTCTTCTGGAACTTGTGAATCAGTCCAATATATATTCGACTCTTCGTTATTATTAGGTGAGTCAATGGGATTTGTGCTAGAGGTAGAAATCTATCACACAATATCAAACATGTTAAGAGATTAATATATCACATAATATATACATGTTATTAATATATAGTTTCCAACAAAATTTGTTAAGCAATCAGTTTTCAATTAAACAAGGTCGAAGTCCAGACTCACTAATGCATCCTAACAAACTCGATAAGACACACTAATGCAAAATTCTGGTTCTCTAAGACCAACGCTCGGATACCAACTGAAATGTCCCGTTCTTATTGATTAAAAACGTTCCATATTAATTGATTTCGTTGCGAGGTTTTGACCTCTATATGAGACGTTTTTCAAAGACTGCATTCATTTTTAAAACAAACCATAACCTTTATTTCATAAATAAAGGTTTAAAAAGCTTTACGTAGATTATCAAATAATGATAATCTAAAATATCCTGTTTACACACGACCATTACATAATGGTTTACAATACAAATATGTTACATCGAAATCAGTTTCTTGAATGCAGTTTTTACACAATATCATACAAACATGGACTCCAAATCTTGTCCTTATTTTAGTATGCAACAGCAGAAGCTCTTATTATTCACCTGAGAATAAACATGCTTTAAACGTCAACAAAAATGTGGGTGAGTTATAGGTTTAATCTATATATATCAAATCGTAACAATAGACC
Organism: Rutidosis leptorrhynchoides; assembly: GCF_046630445.1. NCBI lineage: Eukaryota > Viridiplantae > Streptophyta > Magnoliopsida > Asterales > Asteraceae > Rutidosis > Rutidosis leptorrhynchoides. The sequence goes on from NC_092333.1 coordinate 178,291,445, forward strand.
ACAAGATTTCATATTTCAATACACATCCCATATATAGAGATAAAAATCATTCATATGGTGAACACCTGGTAATCGACATTAACAAGATGCATATATATAAGAATATCCCCATCATTCCGGGACACCCTTCGGATATGATATAAATTTCGAAGTACTAAAGCATCCGGTACTTTGGATGGGGTTTGTTAGGCCCAATAGATCTATCTTTAGGATTCGCGTCAATTAGGGTGTCTGTTCCCTAATTCTTAGATTACCAGACTTAATAAAAAGGGGCATATTCGATTTCGATAATTCAACCATAGAATGTAGTTTCACGTATTGTGTCTATTTTGTAAATCATTTATAAAACCTGCATGTATTCTCATCCCAAAAATATTAGATTTTAAAAGTGGGACTATAACTCACTTTCACAGATTTTTACTTCGTCGGGAAGTAAGACTTGGCCACTGGTTGATTCACGAACCTATAACAATATATACATATATATCAAAGTATGTTCAAAATATATTTACAACACTTTTAATATATTTTGATGTTTTAAGTTTATTAAGTCAGCTGTCCTCGTTAGTAACCTACAACTAGTTGTTCACAGTTAGATGTACAGAAATAAATCGATAAATATTATCTTGAATCAATCCACGACCCAGTGTATACGTATCTCAGTATTGTTCACAACTCAAACTATATATATTTTGGAATCAACCTCAACCCTGTATAGCTAACTCCAACATTCACATATAGAGTGTCTATGGTTGTTCCGAAATATATATAGATGTGTCGACATGATAGGTCGAAATATTGTATACGTGTCTATGGTATCTTAAGATTACATAATATACAATACAAGTTGATTAAGTTATGGTTGGAATAGATTTGTTACCAATTTTCACGTAGCTAAAATGAGAAAAATTATCCAATCTTGTTTTACCCATAACTTCTTCATTTTAAATCCGTTTTGAGTGAATCAAATTGCTATGGTTTCATATTGAACTCTATTTTATGAATATAAACAGAAAAAGTATAAGTTTATAGTCGGAAAAATAAGTTACAAGTCGTTTTTGTAAAGGTAGTCATTTCAGTCGAAAGAACGACGTCTAGATGACCATTTTAGAAAACATACTTCCACTTTGAGTTTAACCATAATTTTTGGATATAGTTTCATGTTCATAATAAAAATAATTTTTCCAGAATAACAACTTTTAAATCAAAGTTTATCATAGTTTTTAATTAACTAACCCAAAACAGCCCGCGGTGTTACTACGACGGCGTAAATCCGGTTTTACGGTGTTTTTCGTGTTTCCAGGTTTTAAATCATTAAGTTAGCATATCATATAGATATAGAACATGTGTGTAGTTAATTTTAAAAGTCAAGTTAGAAGGATTAACTTTTGTTTGCGAACAAGTTTAGAATTAACTAAACTATGTTCTAGTGATTACGAGTTTAAACCTTCGAATAAGATAGTTTTATATATATGAATCGAATGATGTTATGAACATCATTACTACCTCAAGTTTAGTATGTAAACCTACTGGAAGTGACAAGAAATGATCTAGCTTCAAAGGATCTTGGATGGCTTGAAAGTTCTTGAAGTAGGATCATGACACAAAAATAAGTTCAAGTAAGACTTTTACTCGAATTAAGATAGTTTATAGTTATAGAAATTAAATCAAAGTTTGAATATAAATATTACCTTGAATAAGAAAGATAACCTACTGTATATAACAAAGGTTTCTTGATCTTAGATGATTACTTGGAATGGATTAGAAAGCTTGGAAGTAAATTAGTAAACTTGAAGGGATTTTTGAAGTGTTCTTGAAGTGTTCTTCCTATGATGATTATAGCTTGATTCTTGAAGTGATTTTTGATGAAGATGATGATTAACTACTGGAAAAATACGTTCATAATAGTGTGTGTGTGTTGAGAGAGAATTAGAAAGAGAATTGGAAGTGAAATGGAGTGAATGATGAGTGGTAATTGGTGAGTGGTGAGTGGGGTTAAAAGGAGTTCTAGTTAGTTGACTAGCTCATGGTAGAAGTTAAAATTGATTAGTCATACATGACATAATCAAGAGTGGAATCCCATGCTAGTTCCTATTGGTATATACTCATAGTAAGTACGTGTTGAAGCTGTGTATAATACGGGTAAGAATACGACTAGAATTCTTGATGAAAGAAAAGAATGGAAAAGTAACTGTAACCATTTTCGTTAAGTATGAGTGTTTTGATATATGTCTTGAAGTCTTCCAAAAGTATTTTAATACATCTAAATACACTACATGTATATACATTTTAACTGAGTCGTTAAGTCATCGTTAGTCGTTACATGTAAGTGTTGTTTTGAAACCTTTAAGTTAACGATCTCAATTAATGTTGTTAACCCATTGTTTATTATATCTAATGAGATGTTAAATTATTATATTATCATGATATTATGATATATTAATATATCTTAATATGATATATATACATTTAAATGTCGTTACAACGATAATCGTTACATATATGTCTCGTTTCGAAATCCTTAAGTTAGTAGTCGTGTTTATATGTATATAACTCATTTTTAATATACTTATGGAGATACTTACTTATCATAATCTCATGTTAACCATATTTATACCCATATATATATCGTCATGTCGTTTTTACAAGTTTTAACGTTCGTGAATCGCCGGTCAACTTGGGTGGTCAATTGTCTATATGAAACATATTTCAATTAATCAAGTCTTAACAAGTTTGATTGCTTAACATGTTGGAAACATTTAATCATGTAAATATCAATCTCAATTAATATATATAAACATGAAAAAGTTCGGATCACTACAACAACTTCAACATCTTTGAAGATATTGTGAGAGATCCTTTACAATCTGCCAATAAAAATAGAATCCCACATTTGAGCAGGATCAACGGACATGTTGAAATTAAGAAACGGGAAAATAGGAGAAGAAAGGTGAGAATTGAAGAAGAAACGACGAGAAAACAGCCGGAATTAGACTCCGATTGAGGTTGGAGCCGTTGGGCGTAGTTCCCAAATTAGAGAGAAAAGGGGATTAGTTTCAACGTAACTACTCCATAATACTTGCCGGTTTTAAATGATCACTAATTGCAAAAATATTTAAAAAAAATATTACTTCAATAAATATTACGTAACGTATCTCACGATATTAAATTAAAATCCTCTTTATTAATGGGTTGGTATAAAGTTTTTAAGTTATTTTGCAAGAAGAAAAAACGAGTTATCTATTACTCCGTATCACAAGAATTCACATGTTGTTAGGGTAAGTGTGTTAGTGATGATGGTTTTGATTATTTTATTTTTATTTCATATATTTTCAGTTCTTTCATTTTTTTAAGAGTTCTTCTTTTATTTTATTTTTTTATTTTTTGAACGGCAATTATATTAAAAAACAACCCGAATAATACAACAAGTCTCACGAGGATACACATAATGATACCGAGCTAGAATCCTATGCGAATCATTAAAACTGAAGAAAAAAAACTCAAAACACGACAAAATAATTTACAACACAAGAATTTGAAGATTATGCAACCAATCTAGCCACTCGAGATTCTTTGAACCATTTTTCTTGCACCTCTTCCCGATCCATTCAAAACTCTTCACTTGAATATCACAAAGGGCCGTTGGAGAAGACCAACTCGACTTTTTGAAAACCATATTATTTCTATTTTTCCAAATGAGGTAAATGCTTGACCATGGGCTGGAGCTTATAGCTGGTTCTTCTTTTATTTTATCTACTCGTTTTGTGCAAAAAATAATAATAATAATAATTGTAGTTATGTCCTAATGTAATTATTATTTTAGTACAGCCATAGCTTATTAAAATCATAAGTTCATGGGCTGGAGCTTATAGCTGGATGAAACTAGCTGGAGCTTATGAGCTGAAGTTGGAGCTTATTTTTAAAGTTGTTAACTGGAGCTTATTATTTTTGTAAGTGTTTGGTAAACTAATTGGAGATTATTTTCTAGTTCATAAACTCCTTTTTTTTTTTTTTTTTTTTTTTTCATAAACTACTAGAAGTATCTTATTTTTTAAGAGCAAATCATAAGCTTTACTTTATATGTCTACCAAATAAAACTTATGACCTGGAACTTATTAAAATCATAAGCTCAAACTCTAATAAGCTCTCATAAAGTTCTAGAAGCTTGTGTGTCAAACACACCATAAGACATCTTTGGACCTTAATGTTGTCTAAGATCTCTGCCAAACTCACCCTTCTATTTTTATCAAATATAATTTCATATAACTTTTGGTTAAAGTTGATATTATCAATTTTTACACAACCTTTTCATAATTTGTACACGCCGATATAAGAAAATAAACTTGATCGGAAGGTTGTTAACTTTGCGTGAAATTAGAACTCAAAAAATGTCTTGTTACTAAGGATATGTACATATATTAACTTTGGCATTTTCAAAAAGTGTTCATGGAAGGAAACGAAGCTAGCTCTTCGGGTTTTGGCATCAACAAAGAGGATGATTTGCGGGGTCGAGAAGTGGATAAAACGGTGGGTTTTTCGCGGAGCTTGAGATGGAAGGTTCGCTCCCTCCACCCGTGTCGGGCATTAGGATTGGAAGTGGGTCGACAAATGTTTCTTCCTATGAGATTACAAACCGGAAAGGTAAGCTTTTTAATCGTCTGAAAGTGGATGGAGTGATTGTTAAAACGATTGTTAAAACGCGAAAACATAAAGGTAAAGGGACTGGAAGGTAACTTGCTTTTCGCTTGGTTTTTATGTGGTTGTCCATCTTTGTTTAGTTACCTTTGTTTCTATAGATTGGTTGACATATTTGTTTGTTTTAAGAATGTAGCTCTAGTTGGTTGTGTTGTCTTGTTGATACAGGCTCGGGTTTAGTGAGCGTTTGCTCTTTGTTTAGCGTTAGGGCTTGTTTGATGTTTTCGAGCCTTTTAGCGTTTGTTCGAGTGATGTATCGTTGTTTGTCTTTTTCATCTATTGATGAAAGACTATGTTTAATGTTATCGTTTTTTTTTGCCAAAAAAAAAAAAAAGATACTTATTTATGAGGTTTAAAATTGAAAAATCTTTAAGAACATCAAAATGTCTTGCTACTAAGGATATTTTTTGATTACATTTGAATGGCTTAGGGTGTGTATGGTACAGAAAAAACTGAAAGACTCTGAAAACTGTACCGAATTGAACCGAAATTTTTCGCTCCGGTCCTCAATCCACAGTTTTATGGATTTTTGATCTTCAGTCTGAACTGAACAGAACCGAACCAAACCCTAAAAAACGCGAATATACTCAACCGTACCGAACTGGCTTTTTTCTACTATTTGAAACTCGATATAGAATCGAACTAATGGAATAATTCAACACAGAATATTGAACTATTTATCATTATCCACGTTTGTGAGTAACTTTTGAATAACAAAAGATGTTGAATAACAAAAAATTATGATAAATTATTCGAAGTTAAAATACTTTATTAAACATTATAAACCTACATCTTGCTTTAATACCGCTATTATATTAAATTATCCGTATGTATCACAAGTTCACATCACTTAATTTTATAGACCAATAGTTTTTAATTTTTAGTGAATGATTAAAAGTGTACATCAACATTAACGACACCTAACATATGTACTGTACAGTTTACAACACGTATCATTACCCTTTTTCTGTTGCAAGAAGTTAATTTCTTACCACTTTACAGATGTTTTAAGCAGATGAAGTTACAGAATCTTTTGAAAACAAAGGTCTTTGAGTGCGTAATTGTTGGCTTTAAATGGACAAATTAAATTGATTTCAATCTTGTGGAGAGGTGAGTGAGTAATTTGTGGTTGATGATTGGTCAATCATCATTAAAGAATTTGATGATATGATCGTTGCAAGTTACTTTACCTAAGGGAAAGATAAACATTGACATTGACAATTGTACATGAAATTAAAATAAAACAAAATTAAATTAAAGAGTATAGTTGAGTTTAAATGGGTTTGCTTCAAAGATATCGAAATAGGTGGTTTATGTTATCATTGTCGCTATATTTTGGATGCTTGGAAGATTTAAAAACCGAAAAAGATAAAACATGTACAATCTCAATCTCAATCTTAATGGATATTTATAGAAGATATCTAATTTGCTCACCAAACTAGGAATTACCTAATTTACCAAATAGGAATCATAATCCAATGATAAATTAATTACAACAAGTTAAGGAGCTCGCACTTCGCAGCGGAATTCCAAAACAGGTTCTAATGAAAAACCTAGTGTTTGAAAAAAAGAAAAAACCAACGTGTATGAAAGGTGGACCTAACTATTTAGCGTTTTTTAAAAAGCATTCGTTTTGTGAGTAGTTAGTTGCGTTGTGTTCGTAAAATTATTTCGATTTAAATGGTATTGTTGAAAAAATTTAACTCGCGACGAGCGAGAAGATATGGTCTGTTGAAAATTTAGGTGGAGTTTATTTAAGATTTTTTTGTGTGTGAGAATTTTGGTTTGACGTAATCAGGGGGCCGATTTGTATTTTGACTAAAGTTGGGGACCGATTTGTATTTTGATCAAATTTGAGGGCCATTTTGAAAAATCGAATTTTAGTATTAAAATAATAGAATGAATAGTAAAAACATAGTTTCTATTGAATATATTTATAACTATAATACAAGACTTTTCATATTAACTAGATGGTGGCCCATAGCCCACTCCGTTGGGCCAAAAACTTGAACCGAAAAAGATGGCATGTAAAAAAAAAAATAGGAAAAAGACAAAAGTGCTGACGCTATAGTGACGTAAACGTGACATCATACGGGTAGTATTAATAGTTGTTGGCTATTATATATATTGTAAATTACAATACATATTACTGAGAAACTACTCAGATTTATGAGTAGTATATTTAGGTTTCATTATTACAAATTTAAAATCACTCAGATCACCTTTTGGGACTCGCTCTGTCAACTTCGTCCCACAATGAACGTAACCAACTTTTTAAGCGATATCAACCTCCATTACCCGTTTAAACGTGATTCCGAGAAAACAACAAAAGAGTACCGTACCAGGATGGCTATGACACATATCGATGTGAGAAAACGTTAAAGCATCTGTTTGTGTTGTATTTTCAACATTGATTATTGATGACATGCGATGAATATGGATCTAAATTATTATATGTTGTTCTGATAGATGTATTTTAACTTTTGACTGCAAACTTTTAGAGTTCAACATGCTAGACAGGTCAGTGATTTAATTTCAAGAGACATGTATTTAAAAAAAAAAAAAAGTTATTCGAACATGTTATTGGTCGAACAAAGAAACTTTCAATGACAATTATTCTAATTTTTTGGGAGTTCTATATGCTTTTAGAATTTAGACGTTGTGCAAGCGTCTCAACGGTCCATTTCACGCCTTACGGCCAAGCTTATATGTGGGACTTTAAAAATTTTAACGACGCATTAGGTCTCCTAAACAATAACATTAACGTCCGTTGGATTAAAAATAGATGTCATTTAGTTTTCAGTTAGAGTTCATGATTATCTATGCCATGATAATTGTCCCTTAGTGTCTTGCTAGGGATCATTTATTAATATATTGATTATTTGGCCGTTAAAAAAATATCTTGACGTTAGTTACACTGTGTGATGTGACTACAAAGGTACGGTTGAAACAACAGTTTTATTCGTGCGGTGTCGTTAGGCCGCATGACGTCAGATTCAGTTGATCAGGGTAGCACACACTGGTTTTGTTTATATATATTATGCGGGGCCTAAATTTACTTTTACTTTCTAAGGTGTAGAAGGTGTAAATTAACCTAGTGTCGTATTTTTGAATAGATTAACGAATTGAAAATCAAGTGGATAATTGTCTTTTATTTAAATTATCTAGATAAGGATAGTAGTTGGTTTAAGCTAAAAGTCCTAAGTGCAGAAAAGTAAATAAGTGGAAGGATATCCGGAGTATGCAGAACAAGGAAATGTTGACCAAGATATCGGTGTTGGGTTAGGGAAAGGTAATTATGCTTTATGTTAAGGTTATGCTTAGAATGATGTAGATCTGGTTGGATGAGTCAATTACACATACCTACTTGTCTCTGAACTCTCGGAGTTCTCTTTGAGCAGTGAAAAGTATGTCACTTGATTGTATAATTGAAAGGTAGCTATACCTCGGAGGTTATCCTCAGTAAATATAACAACCCGGAGATTTCCAATAAAATTGAAACAAATTTTTGAGCTGTTTCAATTATCTTTGATCAATTCCGACGATTCACGAACAAATAATTTTAAATGAATATATAAACTTGAAATATAATACGACTTAATTGTTATAATTAAAAATGTAAAACTTTATACAAGATAATATTGTTGTTATATTATTACTTTTATTATTATATTTAACAATATTATCATTATCATTTACAATTATCTTTATCAGTATTGTCAAAAAAAAAAAAATACTATTATTAATATTGTTATTATTATTATCAAAATTATTATTATCATTATTTATCATCTATTATGATGGTTAGTAATATCATTAACATAATATATCATTAACATTATTATTAGTATTATTGTTAATACTTAACATGAACATTAATATAATAAAATATCATTTAATATCAATATTATTATCATTATAAAAAAATAATACAATCTTTTATCATTATCATTAATAATACTATTATTATCATTTTTATTATCATTATTATTATTATTATTAAAATCATTATTAATATAATTATTATTATTAATATAATTATTACTATAATTATTAATATTAATTAAAAATAAAAAAAAGTACCAGACAGATACCTAATTTAGGTCATTGATTTTTTTTAATTTCGTGATCAGCTTGTAATTCTTTTAAACAGATTATATCTGCTTTTCAAATTTTTTTATCTGCTTTTATATATTTTTATTTTGCTGTTCTTCATTGTGATTGCTTTAAAATTTTTAATTATCCTTTGCTCGATTATGATCTATGTCGACACTAATCACCAGTTTTAAATTATTGCATAAATCATTCAAATGCATTCTATATAATAGGTACTGCAAATTGGAAATAAAAACAGGAAAATAAACCAAACACCCTGTTCGTGACAGCCTTTAATCAACACCCCGAATTCGAATCAATCATTCAAATCTAATAATGCAGAAGTGTTAGGAATCCTCTAGTTGAACTACCTGCAAAAGCTTAATTTCCAATTTGTCCTATCGAATCTTAATTTTAGAGTCAAACTTTTAAAATCAAAAGTCAACCGAACTGTTCTTGGTGAAATTCGAATTTGTTTTGATGATTTCAGTAAAATTGATGATTGATAAAGTTTTTAAGAGTGTTTTGCAACACATTTTGTGTTATAATCTTTATCTAAAACGTTCTAAAAATCGAACTTTGATATTGAGTTTCAGCAGCCTTTTTTTATTTTTTTCTTATTTTTATCGAACAAAAGTATATTACAGGAAGTTTACAATTATATTTCCAATCTTAATTCAAACTTCAGTTCATTATTTTAGTTGTTAATCGAGTCCTTGGTCGAGTCGGTAAAGAAAAAGAAGGAATGGAATATAGAAATAAGGTTTAAATAAATATTTGATTCGTATAAATCAGAAAAATCAAAACAGAAGGATGGCTAAGGGTGTTTTCGTGTATGCGAGAGGTTTCGGGTTCGAGCCCGGGCGGTGGCATTTTTTTAGGAAAGCTCCTAAGGTAGTTTCACTATTATTATTATTATTATTATTATTATTATTATTATTATTATTATTATTATTATTATTATTATTATTATTATTATTATTATTATTATTATTATTATTATTATTATTATTATTATTATTACAAATACAAATCATTTAAAAATTATTAGTATTATCTAATATTATTATTATTAGTAGTATTATTATTGTCATTTTAAATATTATTATCATTATTAAGATTATAATTATGATTATTATTATTATTACCACCAATATTATTATAATTACTAGCATTATCATTATTATCATTCTTACTAAAATTATTTTGTTATCAGTAATATATATATTATTTTATTACTATTATGATTATGATTAAGACTTATTATTATTATTATTATTTTAAAAATAATACAAATTATTATTATTATTATCATTTTTACTACTAGTATTATTATTATTATTATTATTATTATTATTATTATTATTATTATTATTATTATTATTATAATTATTACTATTATTATTGTTATAATTATCATTACTATCAGTATTTTATTATTAATATTACCCTTATAATCAAATACAACTTTTGATTACCAATATTAATATTATTTTACTAAGTAGATATTATGTATATAAAAACGTATTTATAAGTAATATTACATATAAGTATGTATTAACCATACTAACAATTTTTATTCGACTATTCATATATAACAAATTAGGTATTTTTAATACAAACCAAATATATATTAATATAACTATATAAATATTTATCATTTTAAATACATATACACAAATTAAATATATATAATGTATAATATAAGTTATAATATGTGAAATTGTTCACTTTCGATTACATGTTTTAATATATATAAAACTAATATAGGTTCGTGAATCCGAGGACAACTCTACACTTGTTCAGTGCCATCATACACATATTTACTACAAATTATCGTATCGTATCGTGAGTTCATTTGCTCCATTTTTATCTATATTTTTGGGCTAAGAATACATGCGCAACTTTTATAACTGTTTTACGTTTAGACACAAGTACTCAAACTTTTATGCTATATACGTGCTTTGGCATGCTAAATCCCCACCTTAATATCGTTAATTGCTGAGGTATAAGATGCAAACTTAGTTATTGTGAGTAGCGCTACTGAGAGTGACGTCTCTAACTATTTGACTGATGGTCTTTGGTTACATAATAATGATTCAACGACATGAATAACAAGTGTCACGGGGTAACTTTGTTTAATCGCGATATTACAAACAGCAACTCTTTCGATTGATATATTTGGTATCAATCAACTTTAAACTGAAATCTTGTGGTCTAATGCTATATTAAACTATTGATTTATGATAAACCTATGAACTCACTCAACCTCGTGTTGACTTTTTAAAGCATGTTTATTCTCAGGAACTTAAATATTGCTTCCACTGTATATCTGCTGCTTGATGATGATTGCTTGCTATGCTTGGAGTCTTCATTACATATCATATCAATTAAAGACATTTAATGCTCTAAATACAATGTAATCTATTTATCTTTCGCTGCAAAACTCAATAAAACGTCTCATATAGAGTCGTTCTCGTTTATACAACTATGATTTGATATAATTAGTCACAAATACCCTAGGTCCTATTTGGGGGTATGACAGATTGGTATCAGAGCACGCTGTTATAGAGAACCAGGATTGCATTTTATGTATGCCTTATGTGTTAGCTAGGGTGTCTTAGCAATCTTTAGGACTATAGCCTTTCCTGCCTTAGTTTTAATTGCCTGTCTCTTATTATATTGCTATCTGTTATCTATACTTTTACCTCTTGCCTTACGTCTTCCTTAGAACGCTTGTAACCATCCTTCTCTCATTCTTTTATGATGACTAGCATGAACCCTATCATTATAAACACCGAGGGCTGTCACTCATGAATATTGAAATTCTCGACATTCTTTTGACATCTATCATGGTTTTGTGTATTACATACATAATACATGAAAGGTTAACCATGATTCTTGAAATCTCTACTAATCATATTCATTACTTTTAAAAATCTTTGCTTTCTCGTTATTTTGATCATTGAACTTTCTTGACGAGTGGCGTATACGAAACTCTAGAATAGAAGGGTTTGGATTACCGATTTAAAGGATCCTATAGCTCAAGTCCCTAGACCTGAATAGGCCATTACGAATTGAAAGTCTTTAATCGAAAGTTTACCTGATTACATACTTATCATTTTTAAATCTCGACACGTCATACTGCCATTATTACATAAATGGAGTATAAACACATCATATCTTATCATATCTTATCCCAATAGACTTTGTCTAACATTTTTCCTAAATTTCCTCCGTAAATTACAGAAATCTTTTGCTATATATACGTATTCAAGGAAACGAATATATCATTCAATATCCAACACCCATTTCATATCAAACCCTATTCCAAAACATATAATACGGATTCCTCGAACTCCTAGAGCTCCAATGGCAGCGTAACCGGAATAAACGAACCAATCAGCCATCATCTATTTTGGATGTATCGGGGATGGGTTCGTAGTCGACTTAATCAATGGAGACAAGAAGAATGTGATCCCTTCCACCAAGCGAATTCACCTCTTGGTGAAGAACCTGAAGCGCTTACCGGTGAACCAGTCCGAAACACCATTTTCTCTCTTCTTTCCAGGGTATCCCGTCACGAATATATAATATCGAAGATTTTAGATCTTATTCACCTCCTTGTTCCAACCGCCAATCATCCCGGAATAGTAGAAGAAGTCAACGAGCTTCGCGCTCGAGTGGTGGCTCTGGAGAATACAGTGCGATATCTACAAGCATCAGCAGCACCAGCAGCATAACCAGCATCACCACCAGTACCAGCAGTACCATCAACATCACCACCAACAACATCAGCTTCATCAACAACAACATCCGCATCCCACTTAGTACCTCAAACATCAACATCATACGCCCCATAGATACCAAGAAATATTAGTAATAATGAGTTAAGATGTATTGACTCATTCTTCGTGAAGAATTATATATGTATACTATATATATATATATATATATATATATATATATATATATATATATATATATATATATATATATGTGATTTGGAACAATAATAAATCTTTTCGTACAAAGCTATTACGTGTGAATCTTAACTAGTATGTACTACTTGGTTAATTCATATTACTAATATGCTATGATGTACATCCTTCGTTAATGACTTAGCAATCGTTAATCACTGCTTCAACACAATAAACTCCATTTCATAATAAATCAAGTGTAACGACGAATGTATTGATTCATAACTTCATTAGCGAAATATTTGCAACAATTATGAAATCTCTAAGGTTTTGGAGATTATTCATTCTCGTTTCAACCGTAAATCAAATGAGTTTAATATTATATTAACTCATTAAATCCATGATTACATCTGAAGGAAAATATATATGTACGTATATTTTCATAAAAACTGTAATTAAAACTCTTTTGTACAAACTGTTAATTGTGAAAATATTTTAACGGGTAGGTAATACCCGAAAAATACTTATATCTCACATTAAAATGTTACATTGTACATTCTTTAAAATTCTTGAAAACACCTTAGAACTATAACTAACGATTCAGATTCGTTAACTCTAATAATGCTGATGAAGCAGCAAAGGCCGTAGATGGTCTTAATGACCAGAAGCTTGATAATAAAGAATTGTGTGTTGGAAAAGCTCAAAAGAAAATCTGGTATTGAAAGACGGATTGAGCAAAACATGAAGGAAGTTGTGGACAAATCCCAAGGACTAAACCTGTAATCAAAGAATCTAGATGATTTGATTTCTGATGAAAAATACAGAAGATCTTTTTACGCATTCTAAATCTTTACGGAAGAATTTTCCTCATTATCATTCGATCTTAGAAAATTCTAAGATATCATCGTATCTTTCGTTATAAATATCCTCTATATTTATGAAGATATCTTCATAACGATTCTTGTTCGCAATTAATTATCTCTTTACGATATCTTTATTACATCATAAAAGAAACTGTTTTAGTTTCTATATAATGTAAAATTCAAGTTTAAATTATAAATGTTTTGAAGAAGTGTTGGGAATTGAAGCATGAGTTAGTATAATATAATGATGTCAGACCAACGTGATTATATTACAGTAGGTCATGTTAAATTTTTAATGGAAGATGGTGATTCATAGACTTTATAATCATCATTTGCCATGTTACACGACTCTTACATTCTATTTAACCTCTAAACATATCAAGAAAATGTTTTTCTTGATGATTCGGTCTTTTCCGGATATTCTGGTAATTTGACAAATCAAATCGTGCTATTACCTTTCCTTTCCGCTTTGAATATTATGTTCATTCGAAACTTCATACCTACGAATTCTGGACCATTACTTGCTTTACAAAAGCATGAAGCTTCGACATATAAGGAAAAATATAAAGCTCGATAACAACACCGAAATTACAAATCGTGTATATCAATGCGTATAGCAATATAAAGACACGGGAGAACTAAAAACACAATAAATCCTAGAGCATAATAGAAGTAAACAGACTCCTCTGGTGGGAGTTGGAAAAGAAGGAAGATTGTGGCGATAACCAATATAAGGTCAAGAACAAGAACTGGATTGAGCATATTAACAAATCTTTTGGAAGTATGAATTGAGGAATAAAGTATAGAAGTGGCGAAGATAATGAAACGGAAGAAGCTAATTTATAGCGAAATTACAGACACAGCAATCGAGACAATTCACCGCATTTAATTAAAGAAAATTCTAATTTCCTTAATTACCGGAGAATCAAATCTTATAAAGATTATGAAGATTTCTTTAAATCCCTTGAATTCCGGAAATCAACTTTAACTATGTCAAAAGTTAAGGCGAACATTTAATTTCCTCAATTCAATCTTTTACGATAACTTCGTTTATACTCTTCCTGTAATCGAATCGTTTTATCCATATTATTTAATGTCGATAAAACTCTAATTTTCAACTCATATTCATCATTAAAATATTTTTGTTGTCAATAATGACGATCTCTATCAAATTTCATGACTGTGATTTTCATGAACTCCTCTCTATTTTATCTACCCTAATATTGTGGCATAAACACTCAAGGTTTAAATAAGCTCACTGTTATTTATAACACATTTAATGAGTATTAAAATGCTTGTATAACGTCATCATCTCTTTTTAAGAAAACCTAATCAATGACACTATTGTTAAATCCTTTAGATAACCTCCGTATTAATAATAAAATGCACTTCGTAGAAATTATGGATCGTAAGATTTAAACTCTTGAAACAAAACAATATTCTATCTGTTGAAATTCACGCAAGGCCCCGAGTATACCTGGGAACGTGAAAACTAAATAAAATGAAAATATCCTCATCTGTTTACAAACAACGCCGACTGATGGCAACAACTAAATTTCGGGACGAAATTTCTTTTAACGGGTAGGTACTATAACAACCCGGAGATTTTCGATAAAATTTAAACAAATTTTTGAGCTGTTTCAATTATCTTTGATCAATTCCGACGATTCACGAACAAATAATTTTAAATGAATATATAAACTTGAAATATAATACGACTTAATTGTTATAATTAAAAATGTAAAACTTTATACAAGATAATATTGTTGTTATATTATTACTTTTATTATTATATTTAACAATATTAGCATTATCATTTACAATTATCTTTATCAGTATTGTCAAAAAAAATAAAAATACTATTATTAATATTGTTATTATTATTATCAAAATTATTATTATCATTATTTATCATCTATTATGATGGTTAGTAATATCATTAACATAATATATCATTAACATTATTATTAGTATTATTGTTAATACTTAACATGAACATTAATATAATAAAATATCATTATCATTAATATCAATATTATTATCATTATAAAAAAATAATACAATCTTTTATCATTATCATTAATAATACTATTATTATCATTTTTATTATCATTATTATTATTATTATTAAAATCATTATTAATATAATAATTATTATTAATATTATTAATATAATTATTAATATTAATTAAAAATAAAAAAAGTACCAGACAGATACCTAATTTAGGTCATTGATTTTTTTTAATTTCGTGATCAGCTTGTAATTCTTTTAAACAGATCATATCTGCTTTTCAAATTTTTTATCCGCTTTTATATATTTTTATTTTGCTGTTCTTCATTGTGATTGCTTTTAAATTTTTAATTATCCTTTGCTCGATTGTGATCTATGTCGACACTAATCACCAGTTTTAAATTATTGCATAAATCATTCAAATGCATTCTATATAATAGGTATTGCAAATTGGAAATAAAAACAGGAAAATAAACCAAACACCCTGTTCGTGACAGCCTTTAATCAACACCCCGAATTCGAATCAATCATTCAAATCTAATAATGCAGAAGTGTTAGGAATCCTCTAGTTGAACTACCTGCAAAAGCTTAATTTCCAATTTGTCCTATCGAATCTTAATTTTAGAGTCAAACTTTTAAAATCAAAAGTCAACCGAACTGTTCTTGGCGAAATTCGAATTTGTTTTGATGATTTCAGTAAAATTGATGATTGATAAAATTTCTAAGAGTGTTTTGCAACACATTTTGTGTTATAATCTTTATCTAAAACGTTCTAAAAATCGAATTTTGATATTGAGTTTTTCTTTTTCATTTACGATATGCAGCAGCCTTTTTTTTATTATTTTTATCGAACAAAAGTATATTACAGGAAGTTTACAATTATATTTCCAATCTTAATTCAAACTTCAGTTCATTATTTTAGTTGTTAATCGAGTCCTTGGTCGAGTCTGTAAAGAAGAAGAAGGAATGGAATATAGAAATAAGGTTTAAATAAATATTAGATTCGTATAAATCCGAAAAATCAAAACAGAAGGATGGCTAAGGGTGTTTTCGTGTATGCGAGAGGTTTCGGGTTCGAGCCCGGGCGGTGGCATTTTTTTTAGGAAAGCTCCTAAAGTAGTTTCCTTATTATTATTATTATTATTATTATTATTATTATTATTATTATTATTATTATTATTATTATTATTATTATTATTATTATTATTATTATTATTATTATTATTATTATTATTATTCTTATTCTTATTCTTATTATTATTATTATTATTATTATTATTATTATTATTACAAATACAAATCATTTAAAAATTATTAGTATTATCTAATATTATTATTATTAGTAGTATTATTATTGTCATTTTAAATATTATTATCATTATTAAGATTATAATTATGATTATTATTATTATTATTATTATTACCACCAATATTATTATAATTACTAGCATTATCATTATTATCATTCTTACTAAAATTATTTTGTTATCACTAATATATATATTATTATTATTACTATTATGATTATGATTAAGACTTATTATTATTATTATTATTTTAAAAACAATACAAATTATTATTATTATTATTATCATTTTTACTACTAGTATTATTATTATTATTATTATTATTATTATTATTATTATTATTATTATTATTATTATTATTATTATTATTATAATTATTACTATTATTATTGTTATAGTTATCATTACTATCAGTATTTTATTATTAATATTACCCTTATAATCAAATACAACTTTTGATTACCAATATTAATATTATTTTACTAAGTAGATATTATGTATATAAAAACGTATTTATAAGTAATATTACATATAAGTATGTATTAACCATATTAACAATTTTTATTCGACTATTCATATATAACAAATTAGGTATTTTTAATACAAACCAAATACAAATTAATATAACTATATAAATATTTATCATTTTAAATACATATACACAAATTAAATATATATAATGTATAATATAAGTTATAATATGTGAAATTGTTCACTTTCGATTACATGTTTTAATATATATAAAACTAATATAGGTTCGTGAATCCGAGGACAACTCTACACTTGTTCAGTGCCATCATACACATATTTACTACAAATTATCGTATCGTATCGTGAGTTCATTTGCTCTCTTTTTATCTATATTTTTGGGCTGAGAATACATGCGCAACTTTTATAACTGTTTTACGTTTAGACACAAGTACTCAAAATTTTATGCTATATACGTGCTTTGGCATGCTAAATCCCCACCGTAATATCGTTAATTGCTGAGGTATAAGATGCAAACTTAGTTATTGTGAGTAGCGCTACTGAGAGTGACGTCTCTAACTATTTGACTGATGGTATTTAGTTACATAATAATGATTCAACGACACGAATAACAAGTGTCACGGGGTAACTTTGTTTAGTCGCGATATTACAAACAGCAACTCTTTCGATTGATATATTTGGTATCAATCAACTTTAAACTGAAATCTTGTGGTCTAATGCTATATTGAACTATTGATTTATGATAAACCTATGAACTCACTCAACCTCGTGTTGACTTTTTAAAGCATGTTTATTCTCAGGTACTTAAATATTGCTTCCGCTGTATATCTGCTGCTTGATGATGATTGCTTGCTATGCTTGGAGTCTTCATTACATATCATATCAATTAAAGACATTTAATGCTCTAAATACAATGTAATCTAATTATCTTCCGCTGCAAAGCTCAATAAAACGTCTCATATAGAGTTGTTCTCGTTTATACAACTATGATTTGATATAATTAGTCACAAATACCCCAGGCCCTATTTGGGGGTGTGACAGTAAAGTACTATGTTTATTAGTGAGTTGAGCTCTAATCCTAACCCTCGTTATTAGTTTGGTTAACTGAATAACAACGTGCCGTGTTGATTGAACACTGATCACAAACGTAAGGAGTCCGTCGGTTTAAGTTGGCAAAACCTTAAATGAAAACTAACAACCATTCCATCATGCTAATGAGATCATATCAATTCAAGCATTATACAGCATTACAGTTGATATACTGAAAGTAAAGCAGATAGAAACCTAACAAATACCTAAACAGTTGATATGACTTATTCCCAAGGCAACAATCAAACAAGAACATGCAATAGGCTTGGGTCACACAGTGAAGGCACTAACTAGATCTTAATAGCTCCTATGAAGTCTCTTCAGAACAGTCAATAGGCATACTAGGTCATTCATGTCTCAATTCCTAAGTTCCGTGTCCTAAAAGTGCATTAGATGCCTCTCGAGAACTCCGGCCATACCGAGTTAATAGAATCTTCAGATACAGTATAACCAGGAGTCTTAATCCTATGAAGTAGCAAATTTCATATAGGTGGACAAGTCTTGATCACAACCTAGGTTGGTCAATCCTTAAGATCCTAGCATATAAATCTATCAGACTTCCTAGTTCAGTATTACAACAGTAATCGTACTAAATTAACATAATTACGCTAACCCAAACTTCTATCATGACAACATACAGATTAATTAAGCTATCATGGTAATATCAGAACGCATTATTAAACATAAAAAGTAAGAACACATGTTTAATACAAAATACAAGCGTTTCGGATAAAAACCTGAAAAGGCCGAAGAAATCTGTCTGAGATCGCAGGGACTCGCCTGGATATCCTCCGGAAAATAAAAGCTAAGCTAACTACTACTAAAAACTAACTAAAAGCTTGAAAATATAAAGTAAATTACAAATTGAGTGTGTGTTGAAATGGGTGGAGAAAGTCCTTTAAATACACTTGGATTTTGCCTGCAAACGGTTGGCAAGTCGTTTGGCAGGCCGTTTGCAGGGGCCGTTTGCCAGGTCAAGCCATTTACAGAGGCCGTTTGGTCAGGGCGTATGGCAGGCTGTTTGTGAGCCAGGCAGGCCGTTTGGCAAGCCGTTTGGTCTGCCTGGTCAGCTAATATTCACTGGATCGTAACTTGATTTCTTGTCTTTCACCGTTTTCGCTCTAGAATCTTCGTTTAGCTCTGTTTTACTTGATTCTTTTTGCATCGCCTTCGTAATTACTTGATCTACAAAATCAACCAAAAAAGCGATAATTTTGCCAACAAAGTTTGAATCTTTATTGTTCTAAGGCTTAATATTGGGGGTAAAAATGTGACTTTTTGAACGATATCAAATACCCCACACTTAGTTTTGCTTGTCCTCAAGCAAAAAGCGGGATTATAAAGTTCTTTCTAATAGACTCTCCCTTGCCCACCCGTGAATCTTTTTATTATGCCTTCATCAGAAGTCGTCACATCTTTCGAAAGTATTAGAAAAAGTTTCGAGCTCCGATGATTTGGTCGCTAGATTTCAATTGCGTCCATAGTGAAAAAGGCATACTTTCCAACTCTCAAATGTAGAGTATACACGATCAGGCTCCTCACTAGCAGATCACTCATATCACTCAAGTGTTTAGGGTGTCATAATCTAATTGTATTGTCACTCAGAAGCCAGTCGTGTAACAGTTCTCATCATAGGCTTGGTAAAGCATCGATATCTCCACCGGTTAAGTAAGGACGACACTGATCTTCTTCCTAGGCATTTTTTCAAGATAATGACGGGTTGTAGGGTTTGTTTGGAAATTTCTATGGATTGGTGAAAGGTATCCAGATCTTTTGATTTAGAGAGAATTGATAGACTTTGATTCTTCAGAGTATCCATTTTTGGATAGAGAACGGCTTAGAATCCGTAAAAAGTTTCTTCGGAAGAGACGAATTTTGCTAAGACTTTGTCTAGAATTTTCTTTGGCTCCTCTGGTCCTTCTTGGGGAAACTTCTTAGGTTTTCCTTTATTTCTAGAGACTTTTCTCTTTCATAAATATTTTTTTTAGGCATACCCTTTCTTCATAACTTTTGTCTTTCGTTCCTGGTGCCCAGAGAGGAAATGATAGTCCACTGAAAATAGGTCTTTGACCTATCAAAAACAATCAAGGGTTTGGAATCTTTTAACAAGTGCTTTTGAAGCGAATTTAATCGATCTATCTCCTCATTAATCTCTGGATCTTTTGATAAACGGAAAGGGGAATGAAGGTGAATGGGTAGTGTATTTTTTTGGGAGTGAATTTGGGGTGAATATTTCTGATTCATCAACTCTTTATGTGAGTTGGTCTGTTTAAATTGCGTGGAGTGGAAACGGAAACAGATGGCTTTTTGTCTTCTCTATTCAGAATGATTTCGGAAGGAGTATCGCAACTGTACCACGTATGGCGCTTACTAACCATTGGTCTTGAAACGTATGTCAGAACCAAGTTCTAACTTG
This sequence comes from Rutidosis leptorrhynchoides, assembly GCF_046630445.1. Classification (NCBI taxonomy): domain Eukaryota; kingdom Viridiplantae; phylum Streptophyta; class Magnoliopsida; order Asterales; family Asteraceae; genus Rutidosis; species Rutidosis leptorrhynchoides. The sequence goes on from NC_092333.1 coordinate 178,312,330, forward strand.
AACCGTACACCGGCACGCTCATCAATTGAAATGATAAAGTACTGCAGATTTGATGGGTCGTACAGATACTTTGGGTCCAAGAGTCCTCACTTTTTTTTTTGGAGTAAGGGTCGTGCTTGATCATGCGTAGCCTTTTACATATTTTCTTAAAAGAAATCTTTTGACACAAAACATAAGTTTCTGCTTAATCGTTCCTTTCTAATAAATGTTCTGAAAACCGATTTCTAGCAATTTTATTGGATCTTTTGGGTAAAACAACGTAAGAATTTTTCGAAATCACCCAATAGCCATTGCTTAATTACTTTTTAGACAAAAGAATTTTTCAAAACTTGGCATTTTACGATTACTCGTCCTTTAAACCTTTACCCAATACCCCACACTTAGAAGAACATTGTCCCTAATGTTCTCTGAAAAAAGAATATTTTAATACTTTATAAATTAAGGACATTGTCTTCTAAAATTTCTAAGTTGGTTGCGGGGGTAACCCCACACTTAGAGATTTTAGTGCGTAATAATTGAAATATGTTTGAGGAAGGATTACTTCCCTATGGTCATGTTACTTTCCTAGTGCTGGGCCTTCCTACGGTCGATCTCCGAATTGCTGGAAAGGACCAGTCTCTTTTGATAAAATTTCTGCATAAAGAACAAAACGAGAAAGACAGCATTTCCACTATATATAGCTTTTTTAGTACAACGCTTCAAAAAGATAAAACTAAAAGTAAATAAAGTAGTCTATGAGATACTATCCTGGTCAATGTGCTGAGTCGTGTCTACGAAGTATCCATGAATTCCGAAGGGATCATCATCATCCTCTAGTCTCAGCAAATACTCAAGTGGTTGCCCTACATCCAACTCAAGACCTAGTAGTGAATCTAGACAAAGGTCCGATGGCAACTCCAGGTGTGACAAGCTCTGGAAAGGATCCTCATAAAGGATGTTCCCGGTAATCTCAAAAACATGGGCCGTGGGTGGCTCAACTGATATGGGAATTGTGACTAGGTGATGACCCTTAGGTAGCTCAGTGACTGGGACTGCCTCGGTGATTGGAGCAGGTGAAATGGCTAAGACAGGAGGCGTGATGGGAACAGGAGTAGCATGTACTGGGATGGCAGCTGAAGCGACTGAGTGAACTGAGATCGATGTGGAACGCCTGGGGGTAGCTTGTCGTGTCGGATGAACACAGCGAGCTAGCCTGAATGACGACGGGCCCAGGGTACTACGTGACATCCCCTCACACTGAAGGTATGCTCTAAGAGCTCGATAAAGTCTCTGCTGGTCTCTGAGTAATGCCCATGCAACGTCTAGGTCATTCAAGGTGGCTCCATAGTGTATTACCGTCTGTAGCTCATGTGTCTCTAGTAGCTGTGTATACTCAGCAGGTCTCCTAGCTAATCGTCTGGATCGTCGAACAGGAGGTGCTGGCGGTGCTGTACCAATATCTTCCTCAACACTCTCCAATATCAATCGCCTTGGGCCTAATTTCCCTGTTGATGGCCTGTTCTGATCAGCACTGCTTCTCGATGAGTAAACTCTGGGAGTCCTCCTCCTACAAACTGGGATGTAAACTGAAGCTCCTGAACTTGGCATTTTGTCTGAACACATTCAACAAACTCGTATATACTAAGCGCAAGTATGGCGCTTAGTTGTTAGCACACAGAGATAATATTTTTATAGACTGAAAATAATAAAAATAAGTAAAATAAAAAGGATAAGCAAGGGGTGCCTCCCAAGAGCGCTTTGTTTATCAAGTCGTTACAGCTCGACTTTTCTTTGCTAGATCTTTAGAATGGATCAAAGGAGAAGAGGTGCTCCTCCTTATCGTGGTCTTCTAGATAAGCTTTTAGCCGGTGGCCATTAACTTTGAAGTTGCCAGTAGGTCCTTCTAGTTCCACGCTCCGTGTGGAAAAGCATGTTTAACTTTGTATGGCCCACTCCATTTTCCAGCGAACTTCTTGAATCGAGAATTAAAGAGCAGAACTTTATCTCCAGGAGCGAACTTTGTAGGTATCAGTTTTGCATCGTGTGTTAGCTTCGTTCGTTCCTTGTAGATGTATGACGTTTCGTACGCTTGGTCTCTTAATTCAGAGAGTTCATTAATCTGCATCTTCCCATGCTTAGTGGTAACTGAGGGATCTATATTGCAGGTCTTCAGTGCCCAGAGAGCTTTATATTCGAGTTCCAGCGGAAGGTGACAGGCTTTTCCATAGATCATGCGGTAGGGTGTAGTCTCTAGAGGATTCTTGTAAGCACTCCAGAATGCCCACAGAGCATCTTCTAGTTTCTCGGCCCATTTATTTCCATGATGGCCGACGGTGCATTCTAGGATTCTCTCGAGTGCTCTGTTGGTGACCTCTGCTTGTCCGTTAGTCTGCGGATGATAGGCAGTGGACATTTTGTGGGTGACTCCATATTGTTGCATCACCTTCATAAATTGGGTATTACAGAAGTGTGTGCCTCTATCATTTATTATAGCGAGGGGAGCTCCAAATCGGCAGAAGAGTCTCTTTAGGAAGTTGGTGACGACCTTGGCATCATTGGTTGGAAATGCATGGGCTTCGACCCATCTGGAGACGTAATCTACTGCTACGAGGACATATTCTTTCCCATTAGACTTTGGGAATGGCCCCATAAAGTCTAATCCCCATATATCAAAGATCTCGCAAGCTTGAATATTAGTCCGAGGCATCTCATTCTTCATAGAGATAATACCTTGCCTTTGGCATGCGTCGCAATGCTTTACAAGCTCTTGCGCATCTCGGAATATAGATGGCCAATAAAATCCCGATTCGTAGACTTTTATTGCGGTTAAGTTTACTCCATGATGACCTCCAGTTGGTCCGTGGTGACATTGGTGAAGAATCCCTGCTGCTTGTTTTTCATCTACGCATCTCCTGATTATCTGATCATGGCAAATTCTAAATAGGTAAGGGTCATCCCAGTAGTAGTACTTGGCATCTTTGAAGAACTTCCTTCTTCGGGATGTGCTCATTCCCTTTTGTACTACTCTGGCAACTAGGTAGTTGGCCATGTCGGCATACCAAGGAGTATCAATGAAATGTGATCCTATGTGAGCTTGTCCTAAACTCATAAGCTGTTCTTCCAGAAATTTATCTCTGATATCTTGTTCAGCAAGTTGTTCATCGCTGGGTTCTCCAAACGACTAAGATGGTCTGCTGCGACCTTCTCTGCTCCTTTCTTATCTTTAATTTCAATATCGAATTCTTGAAGGAGTAAGATCCATCGTAGGAGTCTTGGTTTAGCGTGTTGCTTAGTGAATAGATATTTAAGGGCTGAATGATATGTATAAACCGTAGTTTTGGACAGGATGAGATAGGAACGGAATTTGTCGAAGGCGAATACTACATCTAGCAGCTCCTTTTTCGTGGTAGTGTAATTCTCTTGAGCTCCGATTAAGGTTTTGCTGGCGTAATAGATTGGATGAAAGTGCTTATCTGTCTGTTGTCCGAGTACAGCTCCAACTGCGAAGTCACTAGCATCAAACATGATTTCAAATGGTAAACTCCAATCAGGAGCTATCATGATGGGTGCATGTGTTAGCTGCTCCTTCAGATAGTTGAATGCTTTAATACATTCTTCATCGAAGACAAACGGAACTTCCTTTCCTAGGAGATGAGTGAGAGGTCGTGTGACCTTTGAAAAATATTTAATGAAGCGTCGGTAGAAACTGGAGTGTCCAAGGAAACTCCTTACCGCTTTTACTATGGTAGGTTCTGCAAGTTTTGTTATGGTCTCAATCTTAGCCTTATCAACTTCTATTCATGCTTTTGAAATCTTATATCCTAAAACTATCCCTTCTTTAACCATGAAGTGACATTTTTCCCAATTCAGAACTAAATTTGAATCTTCACACCGGGTGAGCATCTTGTCAAGGTTAGAAAGGCACGAATCAAAGGTACTACCAAAGACTGAGAAGTCGTCCATGAAGACTTCCATACAACGTTCAATCATGTCGTGGAATATTGCTACCATGCATCGCTGGAAGGTAGCTGGTGCATTGCATAACCCAAAGGGCATGCGTCGATAGGCAAATGTTCCATAAGGACAGGTGAAGGTTGTCTTCTCTTGGTCCTTTGGCTCGAGGGAAATCTGAAAGTAGCTGGAAAAACCGTCAAGAAACAATAGTATTCGTTTCCTGATAGACGTTCCAACATTTGATCGATGAAAGGTAATGGAAAATGATCTTTTCGGGTTGCGTCGTTTAGTTTACGATAATCTATGCAAACCCTCCAACCGGTGACCTCCCGTGTTGGAATAAGCTCATTATTCTCATTTTGAATTACAGTCGTCCCTCTCTTTTTGGGTACCACTTGAACAGGACTAACCCATGGTGAATCGGGAATGGGATAGATCAGACCAACGTCCAGAAGTTTGATTACTTATTTCTTGAATCATAGGGTTGACCCTTCTTTGCCTCTGAACTGATAGTTTGAAATCATCTTCCATGAAGATCTTGTGGGTGCAATAGTTGGGGCTGATTCCTTTTATGCCGGAGATCTTCCAAGCAATTGCCTTTTTATGTGATTTCAAAACTTGAATCAATTTCACCTTCTCTTGTGGCGTGAGGTCTTTTGAGATAATTACGGGGAGTTGCGATTCTCCTTCTAAGAACGCATACTCCAGATTGTCGGGTAACTTCTTTAATTCCAATTCCGGAGGTTACTCGATAGATGACTTCATTCTAGCTATCTCCTTTCGGTCTAATGAGTCATATCTCTTCTGGAATTCTGATTCTTCAGTAGCGGTCACTGATGCTATCTGTTCTTCATTTTTGGAAATTGTCCTTCTTAATGCTTCCTCTTCAGAAACGTCTTCCTTAGTTTCGAAGGTTGGTTCAGGAATTTCCACACAGTCCTCTTTTGACTGGGATTCCTGAAATACCGGAATGTAATATGTCTCTTCATTCGGTCTTCTCCTTAATAGAGGTAGGGAATGCCTTGTCCTAGTGGTGCTATTCGGATAGTTTTGCCAAGAAAATTACTTTTAGAGAGGGGAGATTTATGTTGACTAGGGTTTATGGCTAAATGGATGTCGAGATTTCTTTCAGGAGGTGTAAAGAACAGATCCTTAGAAATTGATCTTTGTAGTGACCCGAACTTTTCCATGATTATATATTAAATGAAAGCTATATTTACATGATTAAATGTTTCCAACATGTTAAGCAATCAAACTTGTTAAGACTTGATTAATTGAAACGGATTTTGTGTTAACATTTGACCACCCAGTTTGTCTGATGATTCACGAACGTTATAACTTGTATATGACATGATATTATATATATGAACATATATATATGTTTAACATGATGAAATTATAAGTAAGTATCTTATTATGTATATTAACAATGAACCTTATACATAAAACAAGACTACTAACCTAAAAAATTCAAAACGATATCTATACGTAACGATTATCGTTGTAATAACGTCTTAATATTTATATATCATATTAAGATATATTAGTACATCATGTTATCATAATAATGTAATAATTTAACATCTCATTAGATATAATAACAATGGGATTAATTACATTTAACGAAATCGTTAACTTATAGGTTCCGAAACAACATGTACATGTAACGACTAACGATGACTTAACGACTCAGTTAAAATGTATATACATGTAATGTATTAAGATGTATTGTTACACTTTTGAAAGACTTCATGACACATATCAAAGTACTTCTACTTAACAAAAATGCTTACAATTACATTCTCATTCATTTTCATCAACAATTCTACTCGTATGCACCCGTATTCGTACTCGTACAATACACAGCTCCTAGATGTACATACTATTGGTATATACACTTCAATGATCAGCTCTTAGCAGCCCTTAATGAGTCATCAAACATGTGGGAACCATTCTTTGTAATCTAGTATGAATTATTTAGCAAGATTACAAAAATATTATTAATCATTCATGACTTATTTACAAGAAAACAAACTTACATATCCTTTATATCTAATCCATATATCACGACCTAAAACACATACAAACACCTTCATTCTTCAATTTTATTCATCTAATTGAACTCTCTCAAGTTCTATCTTCAAGTTCTAAGTGTTCTTCCTAAATTCTATAAGTTCTAGTTTCATAAAATCAAGAATACTTTCAAGTTTGCAAGTATACTTCCAAGCTTTCTAATCCATTCCAAGTAATCATCTAAGATCAAGAAACCTTTGTTACTTACAGAAAGTTATCATTCTAATTCAAGTTAATACTCATATTCAAACTTTGATTCAATTTCTATAACTATAACAATCTTAATTCGAGTGATAATCTTACTTGAACTTGTTTTCGTGTCATGATTCTGCTTCAAGAACTTTCAAGCCATCCAAGATCATTTGAAGCTAGATCAATTTTTATCACTTCTAGTAGGTTTACCTACTAAACTTGAGGTAGTAATGATGTTCATAACATCATTCGATTCATATATATAAAACTATCTTATTCTAAGATTAAAACATGTAATCACTAGAACATAGTTTAGTTAATTCTAAACTTGTTCGCAAACAAAGTTAATCCTTCTAACTTGACTTTTAAAAATAACTAAACACATGTTCTATATCTATATGATATGCTAACTTAATGATTTAAAATCTGGAAACACGAAGAACACCGTAAAACCGGACATACGCCGTTGTAGTAAACCGGGGGCTGTTTTGGGTTTGATAATTAAAAACTATGATAAACTTTGATTTAAAAGTTGTTCTTCTGGGAAAATTATTTTTCTTATGAACATGAAATTATATTCAAAAATCATGGTTAAACTCAAAGTGGAAGCATGTTTTTCAAAATGGTCATCAAGATGTCGTTCTTTCGACGGAAATGACTACCTCTTTCAAAAGTGACTTGTAACCTGTATTTTTGACTATAAACTTATACTTTTTCTGTTTAGTTTCATAAATTTCAGATCATTATGAAACCATAGCAACTTGATTCATTCAAAACGGACTTATAACAAAGAAATGGTGGGTAAAACAAAATTGGTTAATTTTGCTAGTTTTAGCTACGAAAATTTTGTAACAAATCTATACTAACCATAACTTAACTAACTTATATTGTACATGTATACTAACATATATTTATGTAATCTTGATAGACCATAGACATGTATACAATGTTTTGACATATCATATCGACGTCATCTATATATATTATTTGGAACAACCATAGACACTCTATATGCTGTAATGCTCGAGTTCGCTATACAGGGTTGAGGTTGATTCCAAAATAATATATATACTTTGAGTTGTGATCGAGTCTGAGACTTGTATACACTGGGTCGTAGATTGATTCGAGATAATATATATAGATTTATTTATGTACTACTAACTGTGGACAACTAGTTGTAGATTGCTAACGTTGGTCTTAACAAACTTAAATCGTTAAAACGTAATAAAATATGTTGCGAATATATTTCTATCATACTTTGATATATACATATATTTGTTTTAGGTTCGTGAATCAACCCTTGGCCAAGTCTAAATCTCGACGAATTGGTAATCTGTGAAAGTGAGTTATAGTCCCATTTTTACTAACAAATATTTTTGGGATGAGAATACATGCAGTTTTATAAATGTTTTACAGAATAGGCACAAGTACTTAAAACTACATTCTATGGTTGGATTATTAAACCAAATATCACCCTTTTTATTCTGGTAATCTTAGAATTAGGGAACAGAAACCCTAATTGACACGAATCCTAAAGATAGATCTATTGGGCCTAACAAACCCCATTCGAGTTACGGATGCTTTAGTACTTCGATTTTATCATGTCCGATGAGAGTCCTGGAATGATGGGAATATTCTAGATGCATTTTTGTTAATGTCGGTTACCAGGTGTTCTCCATATGAATGATTTTTAATTCGCGGGTTACGCGTATTATTTTGTGCACGGGTTACGTGTGCGGTTATAATTGAAATCTTGTGGCCTATTATTATTATTATTATTATTATTATTATTATTATTATTATTATTATTATTATTATTATTATTATTATTATTATTATTATTATTATTATGATTTAAGATAAAGATTAAACCTATAACTCACCAACATTTTTGTTGACGTTTAAAGCATGTTTATTCTCAGGTGATTATTAAGAGCTTCCGTTGTTGCATGCTAAATAAAGACAAGATTGGAGTCTGCATGCTTTGAAAAATTAAAGGTTATGGTTTGTTTCAAAAATCGAATGCAGTCTTTGAAAAACGTCTCATATAGAGGTCAAAACCTCGCAACGAAATCAATTAATATGAAACTTTTATAATTATTATGAACGGTACATTTCAATCTTGACTACATATAGCCATGGTTTCTTCCATATATTCGTTGACGAGTTCTTGAAAAGAATCGGAGAGATTCACATCTTCTCCGCGAGGATGGTTCATGAGACGATCAACATTGAATGTGATTTCTTCTCCTCCAACCCTTAATTTCAGTGATTTATCGTGCACATCAATTACGGCCTTGGCAGTATTTAGGAATGGTCTGCCAAAAATGAGTGGGACTTTCGTGTCTTCCTCAATATCCATAATGACGAAATCAACGGGAAATGCGAACTTATCCACTCTGACTAGGACATCTTCAGCTATTCCTCGAGGAATCTTAACTGATCTGTCCGCGAGTTGGATAGTCATTCTGGTAGGCCTTAAGTCATTTAATCCTAGATTTTTGAATAATGAATAGGGTATTAGGTTTACACTGGCTCCTAAGTCTGCTAATGCATTGCTAATTTGGACATCTTGCAGGTAGCAAGGTACCGTAAATCTTTCTGTATCTCCTAGCTTAGGGAGAATACCATGTTGTAACACTAATGAACATTATTCACTTAAGGGCAAGCTAACTATCTCTCTTAATCTCTCTTTGTTTGAAATCAGTTCTTTGAAAAATTTAGCGCAGTTTGGCATTTCAACTAAAGCATCTACTAGTCATACATTCAAATGCAAATTCTTGATAATATCCCAATACTTAGCGAATTGCGCTTCTTGTTTTTCCTTCCTAAGCCTACCCGGGAAAGGTATGCGGGAGCGTGGAATAATTTCCGGGGACTTAGGAGAGATAGGTTCCGGTAGATTGACAACTGGGTCAATTGACAAAGGTTCCTTATCGGAAAAATCTTGTATGGGCATATTAACAGTTGTTTCTTTCCCACCTCTAGTGATTACTAGGGCATCAAACTCACTACACTCTATATCAACTTTAGTGGTTAAACGTTTAAGCGTAAGCTGAAAATGGGTTATTAATTCTTCAAAAGTCTTTATCAAAGTGTCGAACTTATTTTGACATTCTATGACTTGAAGGTTTATCATGTATTGCTTTTTCATAAATTCAACTAAAATTTCCTTAGAGTGGAGAGTAGGTTTGTGTAATGGGAAGATTATATTATGATCCGAGCTATTTTGCTATTTATATGCCCATCTAGGGTAATGATACCTTAGATTGGTTCTAGTAGCATCAGAGTTTTTAGGAATTGGTAAACTTTGAAGAGTAAGGGTGAGATCTTGTAACCTGGTTTCCAGCATTTTTACCGTTTGCGCGAAGATGCCATCCTTCTCAGCAGCTTCATTGCTCCAATCTTTTTGTTGTACGGTTATTTTATCCAAGAGATTCCATGCTTCGTCTGCTGTTCGGGACATGAAATTGCCTTGCGATGCCATGTCTAGGAGAGACTTGTCATCTTTGGTCAAACCAGTGTAAAGCGTAAAGATTATGTCTGCCCGACTTAACGAATGATTCGAATATCTTTTAAGCATCATCTTTACTCTATTCGATGGTAGACACAATGACTCGTTTTATTTTTGTGAAAAGTTTGTGATGTCATTTCTTAAACAGGTTTGTAGGGAGGGTGGATAAAATTTGTTTAGAAATTTAGGGGCTAGTTCCTCCCACGAATGTATTGAATTCGGGTTAAGTTCGTCAAACCATGCTAAAGCGTGTGCAGACAGCGAATATTTAAAAAGATGAAGTTTCAAAATATTCTTCTCGTTTTCGTCCTTAAAAGAGTTAACCAGACTGATAAATTTGTTTAAGTGAAAGTTCGGATCGTCAGTCGGTAATCCTTGAAATTTACAGATCATACTGACTAGTTTAATCATGTGTGAATTGATTTCAGGAATTCCTTTGGTTTCTAAGTTGATTGGTCCTCCTCTTCCCTCTAAGCATGACTTATGCATAGAAGCAAGGATATTTTGTTAGATTTTCCATTTAAAAAGACGTAAAAGTAACTTTTAGAAAATATTAATTGACTAAAATGATCGATAATTTAACAAAAATAATTATTCTTGAAATTCGGTCGCTAACCTTATCGGATATTTCAACTGATAGGATTTCTCATAGATTACTTGTATCGAGGTGGCCAGGCCGACTACGGAGAGGCAGGATCCTTTTGGTTCTAATATAATTGGAGACTGTTCGGAAAATCCAACAACCAAGTCCGTGTATAATTGTCTTTCTTAGACACCACCAAACAATACTTTTGTCTGTTTAAAATCTTTCTCAATCAAAATATTCGATCCCCGGCAGTGGCGCCAGAAAACTATGATGTGACTACAAAGGTACGGTTGAAACGGACGGTTTTATTCGTGCGGTGTCGTTAGGCCGCAGGACGTCAGATTCAGTTGATCAGGGTAGCACACAGTGGTTTTGTTTATTTATATTATGCGGGGCCTAAATTTACTTTTACTTTCTAAGGTGTATAAGGTGTAAGTTAACCTAGTGTCGTATTTTTGAATAGATTAACGAATTGAAAATCAAGTGGATAATTGTCTTTTATTTAAATTACCTAGATAAGGATAATAGTTGGTTTAAGCTAAAAGTCCTAAGTGCAGAAAAGTAAATAAGTAAAAGGATATCCGGAGTATGCAGATCAAGGAAATGTTGACAAGATATCAGTGTTGGGTTAGGGAAAGGTAATTATGCTTTATGTTAAGGTTATGCTTGTAATAATGTAGATCTGGTTAGATGAGCCAATTACACAGACCTACTTGTCTCTGAACTCTCAGAGTTCTCTTTGAGCAGTGAAAAGTATGTCACTTGTGTATAAATGAAAGGTAGCTATACCTCGAAGGTTATCCTCAGTAAAGTACTAGGTTTATTAGTAAGTTGAGCTCTAATCCTAACCCTCGTTATCACTTTGGTTAACTGAATAACAACATGCCGTGTTGATTGAACACTGATCACAAACGGAAGGAGTCCGTCAGTTTAAGTTGGCAAAACCTTAAATGAAAACTAACAACCATTCCATCATGCTAAAGAGATCATATCAGTTCAAGCATTATACAACATTACAGTTGATATACTGAAAGTAAAGCAGATATAAACCTAACGAATACCTAAACAATTGATATGATTTATTCCTAAGGCAACAATCAAACAAGAATATGCAATAGGCTTGGGTCACACAGTGAAGGCACTAACTAGATCTTAACAGCTCCTAAAAAGTCTCTTGGAAACAATCAATAGGCATACTAGGTCATTCAAGTCTCAATTCCTATGTTTCGTGTCCTAAAAGCGCATTAGATGCCTCTCGGGAACTCCGACCATACCGATTTCATAGAATCTTCAGATACAGTATAACCAGGGGTCTTAATCCTATGAAGTAGCTAATTTCATACAGGTGGACAAGTCCTGATCACAACCTAGGTTGGTCAATCCTTAAGATGCTAGCATACAAATCTATCAGACTTCCTAGTTCAGTATTATGACAGTAATCATACTAAATTAACATAATTACGCTAACCCAAACTTCTATCATGGCAACATACAGATTAATTAAGCTATCATGGTAATATTGGAACGCATTATTAAACATAAAAAGTAAGAACACATGTTTAATACAAAAGATAAGCGTTTCGGATAAAAACCTGAAAAGGCCGAAGAAATCTGCCCGAGATCGCAGGGACTCGCCGGGATATCCTCCGGAAAATAAATGCTAAGCTAACTACTACTAAAAACTAACTAAAAGTTTGAAAATATAAAGTGAATTACAAATTGAGTGTGTGTTGAAATGGGTGGAGAAAGCCCTTTAAATAGACTTGGATTTTGCCTGCAAACGGCTGGCAAGCCATTTGGCAGGCCGTTTGCAGGAGCCGTTTGCCAGGTCAAGCCGTTTACAGAGGCCGTTTGGTCAGGGCGTATGGCAGGCCGTTTGTGAGCCAGGCAGGCCGTTTGGCAAGCCGTTTGGTCTGCCTGGTCAGCTGATATTCACTGGATCGTAACTTGATTTCTTGTCTTTCACCGTTTTCGCTCTAGAATCTTCATTTTAGCTCTGTTTTACTTGATTCTTTTTGAATCGCCTTCGTAATTACTTGATCTACAAAATCAACAGAAAAAACGATAATTTTGCTGACAAAGTTTGAATCTTTATTGTTCCACGGCTTAATATTTGGGGTAAAAATGTGATTTTTTGATCGATATCACTGTGGCACCAGTTGAGACAATAGTTCAAAAAGGAGATAAATCAAAATATAAAAAAGTATATCTCGCAATTGAGACGCATACTCTTAAATTTGAGTTAAGCTTTCGGGTCAATTAGGTCTTGAGAAAAATTAGACCTAACAATGTAAATGAAAACTAAAAATTTGTCTAATGGATCTTGTAATTGGGTTGAACATTGCAAGTTTCATCCGCCAAATATTTAAGAAAGCATTCATGCTTATATAATAACTTTTGTATATTAATATTTCTTATATATATAATTAGTGGTCGAAGCAGGAATTTTTTTCACCGGGGGCGAAATTTTATTTAAAAGCGTAGCAAGTTTTTTTTTTTTTTTTTTTTTTTTTTGGCAAAATACGATGACTTTTGAGTAAAATATGGAGGCTATTTGGCAAAATATGAAGGTTTTTAGACAAAATATGAAGACTTTTGGGGCAAAATATGGAGACTTCCGGTCCCCACCTAGTTCGCCCCTGTATATAATAATTTTATTTGGCTAAAATAACGGTAATATTAAACCAATCCTTTTCATTAATCGATGAAAAAGACTAACACAATACAACTAATCTAAACTTAAACCAAGGCTCAACAACATTAAACAAACTCTAAAACTAAACAAAGAGCCTAAGATAACTAAGCACGAGCCTTGGAAAATCGAAATTTACAAAACAAGCGTGCACGTGAATTAAACATCCACCACATACAAAACAAAAGCTAAAAATACACCAAAGCCTGAGAACATAGAAACTAACCAAGCCACGCTAAAACTATCCGGCTACCGATTTACCTTTAGCTTTACCTTTCCGAGTCTTTACAAGTGGTTTAACAACCACGCCATCAATCTTCAACCGATTAAGCTTCTTTCCCCCCGCTTATCGATTGTAAAATAAGAAACCTTTGACGCTCCGATACCAATCCTAAAACCCGGTACCGGGTTACAAAACGAGTCATCCTTCCCGAATCTATCAAATCAACCAATACTTCGATCCTCTTCAATTAACTCGGTACCAATTTTGTTGGACACACCACGATCTTCATTTTCTCGGTGCAAAGGTTCCTTACCACCATCAGATGAATTTTCCGACACCTCTTCATCCCTATGCTTGAAGCCAATATTGAAGGACCCTCTTGATTGACATGAACATTAATCACTGTAGCCGAAGGAATAACAACCGAAGAAGCTTCACCCAAATCACCGGACTTAGTCGATTGAACATCAACGTTTTCATCACACATAACAACCATCTTAACTCCCTTCCTTGACCTCGAACTCCTCGAACACTTTTTTGACCCCTCGATGGAGCAGGAGCACCAACCAAATGCCTTGTGAATCGGAACCAAAAACAAACAGACTCGAAGTCCTAGACTCCGTTTCCACTCCAACCGCATATACTTTAGGATCCACAACAGAACTTATCATGCCATGAACAAAACCATCCGATTGACTTCTGAAACCAACAACTGTGAAGTAGAATATGAATTTTCGATAATTTCGATCTTCCACGCGAATTCGCCTCAGATAGACTACCAACGAGCGCCTTATCAACCGGATTACTAGCAAGCACAAACCGATTGGTAGCTAGACTCCAATAATCGTTGATCAACGGCCCCATTTAACACCCGATTTAAACAACTTAAATCAGAAATTTAGGATACTCAAACGTTACAAACGAAACTCTCCGAAGCTGACGAAGCCACGTCCACAACAACCGTGTCATTAATATGCTTCGAATTTGAAGACTTGATGAAAACGTAAAGAGAACTTAAACTTCCCAAGGAAGACGTTGATCCTGCCACATCTAAAACTCACCGAAGAGAGACCCAACCTTCATAGCACTTTCTTTCGAAGCACACAAAGTAGGAACTCCAACGATTTCAAGCCAAGCAACCCTGTTAAAGGACTTAATGAAATTCGAAAAAGGAGAAATCAATACAAAATCGTGATCCCGCACATTGATAATATTGTTGAAACTAACCAAATCACCACACACACAAACACAACCGAATGGACCATAATTGCTAATATGTGAAACACGAGCATTGAACGAAACCAAAAAACTAGAAATTTTATTCTCCACAAACGGAACCACATCATGCAACAAAACCGAAAAATCAAGCCGGTCCGAAATGAGGCAATTTAGAGAAATTTTGCATCTCAATTCATTCACAATCGGAGCACTCCATCAGTTGGAAACCAAGGAAGACCGATGAGATGGCCAACCAACAAAGATGGATTTACCGAAGAACTTGGAACTATTAAGATTAGCAACCGCTTTTGAAGCATCCGACTCATCAGAATTCGAAATGAAAGAGTATCTTCGGGAAGAGCAGGACTTGATTTCTTGAATCTCCCCAAATTTTCCGAAAAAGCTTTCCACCATGTTTTGCGTGACTGTCTGTCGATCCTCCCGATGAAAATTGATCATCGTTATCATGTCCGTTCCTCGTCTTCATTCCAAGAAATGAACTCGGTTAGGAATGCAACACGAATAAATTACATACATCCTGATTGAGACTAGCAGAACCCGAAGAACCATGCCTGGTTTCATCTTCGACAATCGGGAAATTAATGTCTGACCAGAAAACGGGAACAGTAGATGTCGGAGAAGAAAGTTTAGGGGTGGAAATTGGGTGGAGATGGGTGGATGTAGGGGGGTTTGATATGGGGGAGTGTTTAAATTTTGAAAAAGAGCCGTATGGAAAAGGAGGACCCATTTGACCCGTGACTCGTTATCTAAACTGGCTCAACCTGACTCATTTGGATCAGTTTTAAAATTTTGACCCGTTTAACCCATGACCTATTTCAATTCAAAACCATTTTGACCTGTTACTCAAACCGATCTAATCCTGACCCGTTTAACAGGTATATAAAAAAGTAATGTATGTTATAAACGATAAGTGATACGAATTAGAAGTGTATGATATAATAATGTAGAGAAAATGGAACCTTAAAGTATATGTATTGATTTTCATACAAATGATGTTTTAAAATGACTCTTTACATGCTAGAGATATAAACTCACCACTTCTTCATTAACCACTAATAAACATGGAAAAAATGGAAAAATAAAGCCTGTCCACTTGTCTTTGACTAGGGATGGCAAAAAAGCCCGAATTCGACGGGGAAAATCGAAACCCGACATAATTGGACCGGGTCTGGTCCGGGTCTACGCGTCTCGGGCCGGGTATGAGATTGATTTTCAAAAAATATTCGGGTTCGGGTTCGGGTCTGGGTTTAAATAAAGACCCGTCTACCAGGCCCGTTTACCCGGTCCTTATACCCGCATAATAATAATAATAATAATAATAATAATAATAATAATAATAATAATAATAATAATATAATAATAATAATAATAATAATAATAATAATAATAATAATAATAAAAATAAAAATAATAATTAAAAATGAATAATAACAAAAATTAAATTAAAGAATATGTTGATTACAAAGGTCAATATGAATTTATATATGTATTTATCATCTATTAACTTCACAATTTCATCTGCATTCAAATCAAGAATCTGATTTATAAAAATATTTAAAAATTGATAGTAATAATAATTGAAAATAGAAAATAATATATACCGTACAAATATAAACATATAAATAAAGCATATAATTTACAGAGTTATAGATTGTATATGCTTTTGGTAATGTATTTTATTTGCTATAAAAAAAAGTAAACGGGTACCAGTTTACCCGCTAGTTAGTAAACCCGTTTACCCGTCGGGTATTTGGTCCGGGTTTGGGACTAGTTTTCCTTATCGGGTCCGGGTCCGGGATTACTCAAACCTGGCCCAAACCCGACCCGATGTCATCCCTATCTTTGACGATGACCAAAAAAAACGTAAAACTAAGAAAACCTCATTATTTTTTATCCAATATGAACACACTCGCGATTCGGAAAGGGTATCTCCGATCCGCAAGGTCCCTCTCGCCCTAGGGAAATCATGCTCGCCGACCGGGTCAACCTTTGTCAAATAAACACATCGAAAATTAGAACCGAAAGCAACTCTCCAGCTCCGGGACACCATGCTCGCGGACTGCGAGCCACCTCCAGAACGTGTTTTCCCTATTTGTGTTCTGTAATTGGGCTGGGCTTCGAGTCCTTATGTTTGTGTATATGTAATTGGGCTGTAGCATAGTTCTTTGCTATTCGTGCTCTGTAATTGGGCTGGGCTCCCAGCTACGCCCATATGTTCTCAGAGAGTCAGAGGTCAATAATATTTGGCTTTTCGGGAAAAAAAAAACTGGTGCAGGTGGAAACACTCAATTGATATTCTTTGTGAGTGATGATCATATGTTGCATACTTCCTGTGACAGTAGTTTAGTTCATTTCGCTCAATGGGGAAGCATGTTCTTGCCACATAGTAAAAATGGTACCGAAGAAAAATATTATGTTTCTGAATGGAATGAAGATGAGCAGGAAAAAGGATTGCATGAAGGATCGTATCTCTTAAATGCGTGGTGAGGATTCTATAATTTATAGTTTGTTAATTGGATTTGAAGTTATATACGTAGTCTAAAAAAGGTATTGTAAGTAGTAGCGTAATCTAATAGATATGATTAATCAAATTATTCGACTATTCAAGTAGGTTCAACTGTTGCTGTAGTAAAGTCAAAGAGTTGAGAGGACTAATTTCCAATGTCATGGTGGAACTTTTGCTGGAAAAAAAATATAAAAAAATAAGAATTAATTTAATAAAGTCTATTCGTGTGTCCCCTGAATTGGGCCACAATATCTAAAAGTAATTGGTGTGCTTACTTCCAAACACCAAGGATTCAATATAACTAGATTGAGAAGATAACAAAACTATTTTCATTATTATTTATACATACATACATCAAGGTAATATATTACAAATATTCAGAATAACATCAACATTTAAGTATAACATCTCATGTAAGTATGTAACTCTACTCCTTCCCTTTAATTTTCTCAATTGAAACTAAATAAATAATCAACTTGATAATTCATTGAATTGAAGTTAAACATGAGTTGGAGTTGTATTCATTGGACTCGAAACCGCAGCCACTTTCCCACCACGCTCCGATCTACTATTTTCGGCAAACTTCAAACTTCCTTGATGCATCCCTTGTCGTTTTTCGTCTTCATTCCATTCCGATACATAATAACTCTCTTCACTACCTTTAACACTATCACTACTAGGTGGCAAAAACATGCTCCCCCATTGTGGGAAGTGAACTAAACTAACAGGAAGTGTACAACATATGATCATTATCCCCATATAACTCAACCCTTTAGCTGTCGAAAATGATGCATTCGCAAAGAATATTAATTGCGTTAGACCCGACCCAAAGTTTCCACCTGCACCAGTCATTCCAGATATGATACCTAAAGATCGTCGGGAAATGAAAGGGATGATTCCAAATGTGGCCCCACATGCCGCTTGAGCTCCAACCGAAAACAGGATCATGAATGTGATAGCTAAAGGTAAAGAATTGACTAAACCGAGACATAAGCAAAAAATGCCCCCTGCGGTTTGTAGGAGCCATAGGTTCCAAAGACGACCGCGCATTCCAAATCTTTTGGCCATGAAATCGGATGTGAATCCTCCAAATGGTCGAGCCAAGATGTTTGCCATACCGAAAGAGGCAGCCACAATTCCAGCTAAGTGCAGCTTTAGATCAAATCTGTATAAAATCACAATAAAAAAGTTAACCAATTGAACTAGCATGACATGTAGTCAGCTTGCAAAACGGGTCAGAATTAACCTGTCGTAGAAGTACTCAGCAATGACGTTATCAATGGTTAATTCGACACCCATTGAGTATCCATAAAGAAGTACAAAGATCCATGTCCTATAATTCGTCACGGCATACCATAACACCTGAAATAAACAATCATAAAACTCAAAATCAGAATGAAATTAACCTTTTATTTAATAAGCAAAAAATGTGAATTAAATACTCTTGTCGCAAAATTATTGTCCCCCTTTGACCTTGTTGTTAATGTTTCTTTTACAACTTCAAATTTAAATATTTTTATTTGTAGATATTAATTATACCTTTCCAAATTTATCTTTAGCAACATCACCCTTCTTTTGAAGAGCAGCAAGATTACCATCAGGCAAATCTTGACCAAGAGTCAACACCATTATCCCCATGATAACATTAAGCCACCCGGGTATAAAAAACGCAATCCTCCAAGCAACAAACGACGTCGCACCAGCCTTCTTTATAATTTCAAACAAAACCGGCATCAACAGTTGTGTTGCACCACCACCCATGTTTCCCCAACCAGCAGCCGTACCATTCCCCAGCCCAATAATCTTACCATTAAACATAGTACTCATCCAATACTGACATGAAACAAACGTCGCTAACGAAAACCCGATCATGAACCTCACTGCAATGTACCCACTCGCATTTTCAACAAATGACATACAAAATACGGTTGGAGCAGATAACATGATGAGGAAAGCGCAACCGTAGCGCGGTCCCAACATGAAACAAACCGCACCCATAACAAGCCTAGAGAAAATACTCCCTGAAACCGATGCAACACCCGCGTTCCCTATATCGGATTTGGTGAGATTAAGGTTGTCCCGGATAATAGGGACAAGCGGTGCGGCTGCGAATGTGGACACAAATGTGGTGAAAAATGATAACCATGAAAGATGGAAAGTTCTCATGTGAGGGTTTGCTAGTGAGAAACTTGAAAACTGTTGCTTTATGCTCCGAGTCAACCGGTAGGGCGAATTTCGCCGTGTGGTCGGTGTGGACCATCGGGGAAACCACCGAGAACGCGAGCACTGGCTCGCGTCCAGTGACTCCATGCATTGAAGTCCCAGGTGATCCCTCAATTTCAGGCATTTTTTATGTTTTTGAAGTAGTTTTAAGTTGATGTGTTAATGAATTTTGTGATATCTTTTTGAAGCACGGATGAAGTGTTTAAATAGGGACATTAGAAAAGGTGTACGGTACAAGTGGGTGATGCATGGATCCGCATGTTAATGTAACTTGGGACGTGTATAACGAATGTTAGTAAAAAAAAAAAAAAAAAAAAAAAAAAAAAAATTAGGGTTTGAAGCATTGACATTTATCTGGGGAGGGTTTGATTCAGCCAGTGGTGATTACCAAGAGGTTGTATTTAAGGAATCCGTTTTGCCGCATCTAAAATCCAAATTCTAAAATTAATATAATATACTTATTTAGACTCATCGTATATCCCAAAGGATGAGACAGCTTGTTTGTTTCCTGTTTCAAACTTATGAAATTAATTGCTTCAAATGGTTGATTTTTTTTCGTTTCCCTGCTTGCCTACAGTTTTCAAATGGTTGATTTTTATCTACAGTTTTTCACTGTATATAGCCATTGTCATTGATTCAGCCGTATAAAGTATAGACTATAGATCACATTTAAATAAAAACTACGGAGTATTTTATATCTTGTATAGTAAATAGTCTTAAAAAAAAAAAATTCAAAATTATACTTCATCCATCCTCATAAAAACTGTTTTCCTTACTTTTTTTTTATTTATCACAAAATTATTGCATTTTACTTTAAATAAATCATTAAAGTTTCAATTATATCCATTTATTATTGAAATTTAACATTAAATATAACAATTAATTTATTAGTTACTCTTTATAACAAAATTAAATGAAGAACAAATTAGACTAGCATATGCAACACCAACATGCTCCCACCTTCCCCCTACCAAAATTTTGAATTTCAAAATCTACATGTCTTCCCGCCCTTTATCTTAGCCATCCAACCACCACTTCCACCACCATTTCTGCCACCAACACCACCAAATCCAACCAATCCACCGTCACCACCAAATCCAACCCTTCCACCACCACCAACCTTTTATCATCCAACACCACCACAAACTTCTCCACCTCCTCCTCCCTTTTCATCAGTCTCGAAGGTTAACCCATCACCGGATTTTAACGTAGCCTTTCCGATTGATTGCAGCAACAATATCTTCGTCGGTAGACTTTCTGTGGGCCATCTTCATCAGCGACGAAATCGTGGCCTTTCAAAAAATAGGCATTTATTACCTTTGTGTTCTCTTCATTGGCGACAACAGCAGATAATATTTTGAATAGTTTCAACAAGCTCGGGTTTCCGGCCAATATTCGTCGGTTGGACGACAAGACGTAGTGTCTATTGCGTTCAACATATTCATGAATGTTTGAGGTTGATATGCTCCATGTTAAAACACAAATTTGGGGAAATGAGATTGGAGATCCATTGTTATTTTCTTCTTTGCTTAAACATTCGTTTCCTGCCGAGTTCATTTCCATTGTTAATCGGGAAGTGATTGGTGATTGTGAGCTGATTAACGATCTCGGGAACGTGGACTGTGCGCTGATTAGCGAAGTTGGGAAGCTAGACTGTGGCTCATATTTTATTGGTGTGGATCGAGCAGCTGCTACCGACGTTGGGAATGTGGATCAAATTTTGAAGGTATGGATCGAGCAGCTGCTGCTATTTTTTATTCAAACCTTGTTAATGTAATGCAAACGTGACTGGCCAAGGAAGCAGGTAAGCAAAATATAGGTGATATCACTAGTAAAAACATGACCATTTTGGGTGATATTAAACATGCAAATAAAGAGGATCATCAAAATCAATCTTACTTATCACAGTAATAGCATTTTCATCACCTAATATAACTGCCAATCAGACAGGTAATATCAAAAAAAAAAAAAAAAAAAGAATAACAAAAAGACAACACATATAACAAGACTAAACAAATAAAAAACCTGCAAAGTTAGAAAAGAAGAGAAAGAGCAATATCAAACTCCAACAAAAGAATGGAGACTCGTATAAAGAGTGTGTTATGACTTATAGACAAGAGCCGATTACTGGAATACAAAGTCGTAATCTCAAAGTCGTAATCATTCAATAATTCAATCCACCTACGCTGCCTCATATTCAGTTGTTTCTGATTAAATATGTGTTGAAGACTTTTGTGGTCGGTATATATAATACTTTTGACCCCATATAAGTAGTGCCTCCAAGTCTTTAATGCAAAAACAACCGCGCCTAATTCCAAATCATGCGTCGTATAGTTTTGTTCGTGAATCTTCAATTGTCTAGACGCATAAGCAATCACCTTCGTTCGTTGCATTAATACACAACCGAGACCTTGCTTTGATGCGTCACAATAAATCACAAAATCATCATTCCCTTCAGGCAATGACAATATAGGTGCCGTAGTTAGCTTTTTCTTTAATAACTGAAACGCTTTCTCTTGTTCATCATTCCATTCAAATTTCTTCCCTTTATGCGTTAATGCAGTCAAGGGTTTTGCTATTCTGGAAAAGTCTTGGACGAACCTTCTGTAGTAACCAGCTAGTCCTAAAAACTGGCGTATGTGTTTCGGAGTTTTCGGGGTTTTCCACTTTTCAACAGTTTCTATCTTTGCCGGATCCACCTTAATACCTTCTTTGTTCACTATGTGACCGAGGAATTGAACTTCTTCCAACCAAAATGCACACTTTGAAAACTTAGCGTACAATTCTTCTTTCCTCAATACTTCTAACACCTTTCTCAAATGTTCACCGTGTTCTTGGTCATTCTTTGAGTAAATAAGTATGTCATCAATGAAAACAATGACAAACTTGTCAAGGTATGGTCCACACACCCGGTTCATAAGGTCCATGAACACAGCTGGTGCATTAGTTAAACCAAACTGCATGACCATAAACTCGTAATGACCATAACGTGTTCTGAAAGCAGTCTTTGGAATATCATCTTCTTTCACCCGCATTTGATGATACCCGGAACGTAAGTCAATCTTTGAATAAACAGACGAGCCTTGTAGTTGATCAAATAAGTCGTCGATTCTCGGTAGTGGGTAGCAGTTCTTGATGGTAAGTTTGTTTAACTCTCGGTAGTCGATACACAACCTGAATGTACCATCTTTATTCTTGACAAACAAAACAGGAGCTCCCCACGGTGATGTGCTTGGTCGAATGAAACCACGCTCTAAAAGTTCTTGTAATTGGCTTTGCAGTTCTTTCATCTCGCTGGGTGCGAGTCTGTAAGGAGCACGAGCTATTGGTGCAGCTCCTGGTACAAGATCTATTTGAAATTCAACGGATCGATGTGGGGGTAATCCCGGTAATTCTTTCGGAAATACATCGGGAAATTCTTTTGCAATGGGAACATCATTGATGCTCTTTTCTTCAGTTTGTACTTTCTCGACGTGTGCTAGAATAGCATAGCAACCTTTTCTTATTAGTTTTTGTGCCTTCAAATTACTAATAAGATGTAGCTTCGTGTTGCCCTTTTCTCCGTACACCATTATGGGTTTTCCTTTTTCTCGTATAATGCGAATTGCATTTTTATAATTCGCATTATACGAGTCCATACCGATTATCACATCAAAACTCCCTAACTCTACTGGTATCAAATCAATCTTAAATGTTTCGCTAACCAGTTTAATTTCTCGATTCTGACATATATTATCTGCTGAAATTAATTTACCATTTGCTAATTCGAGTAAAAATTTACTATCCAAAGGCGTCAATGGACAACTTAATTTAGCACAAAAATCTCTACTCATATAGCTTCTATCCGCACCCGAATCAAATAAAACGTAAGCAGATTTATTGTCAATAAGAAATGTACCCGTAACAAGCTCCGGGTCTTCCTGTGCCTCTGCCGCATTAATATTGAAAACTCTTCCGCGGCCTTGTCCATTCGTGTTCTCCTGGTTCGGGCAATTTCTAATAATGTGGCCCGGTTTTCCACATTTATAACAAACTACATTGGCATAACTTGCTCCGACACTACTTGCTCCGTCATTACTCGTTCCGACACCATTTGTTCCTTTCGTTCTGTTAACCCCTGGTCCGTAGACCTCACACTTCGCCGCGCTATGTGTCATAACCCGTCCTTAACCATAAGAACGAGTTAGATAACGTATGATTTCATTGCGAGGTATTGACCTCTATATGCGACATTTTTAAAAGAACAACTGCATTTATTTTACATTACAAACCATAACTCTTATTTTAATACAAGCTTTAGACAATAAAAAGATGATTATCGTTTAGCGATAATCTTAGACTTACAAACTTTACATGTGATGATAACAATACGATTTCTAGCATATTTTACATTACAAATCCTCCGATATGCAGTTTTATTTTTGACACAAATATGAATACTCAAGATCTTGTTTAAATTCAACATGTTGCAGCGGAAGCTTTTAGTTATCACCTGAGAATAGACATGTTTAAAACGTCAACATAAAGTTGGTGAGATATAGGTTTAATGCCGGCAGCAATATATATATATAGACCACAAGATTTTCATATGTAAACATTTTAATAAAAATATTCTAAGTGGTTGAGCACTTGGTAACCATACTTAACATTTAATCACGTCGCATATTCCCTTTATTATGAAATATTACTACACCGTACCAAGTGTAGTCACCGAAACGAAGTACTGTGCAACCATTGAATACTGGTCGTCCAGTCCGGTTGGGGTTGTCAGGCCCGATAGATCTATCAACAGGATTCGCGTTTACAATACCGCTGTAAATAGTAGTTACCAAGCTAGAGGGAAGTATGCCAGTGGTACAACTCAACGTAGAATATATTTTTCAGTTACTTGTGTCCATATCGTAAAACATAAAATACATGTATTCTCATCCCAAAATACTTAGAGTTTAAAAGTGGGACTATATACTCACTTTTGCCTTGAAGATATATATATTTTGACTTGGTCTCCGATTGATATCACGAACCTATCCATATATAATATATCAATATATTTTCATTTTAAACAATCGTCACATATATATACTTATAATACTTCTAATGTCTTCTTAGTCCGTAGTTAGCAATTCAATTTTAATGGTTCATATTTAGGTGTTTAATAAATAAATAAAACCCCCCCTCGAAATAAATAAAACCCCATCGTATTCGTATTGGTCGGGATTAATCTTGACCCACGGTACCGGTGTTGTCAAATGACGTGTTGCGTACATAAAGTACCGGTGTTGTCAAATGACGTGTTGCGTACAATCATGGGATCTTATGATTAATCTTCTCGTATTGTTTACGGGTGATCCTGAAATATATAAAATTAAATTATGAGTACATATATATAAAATATCATGTTATTTTAGAAAGATGTGATTTATTTAATTTTTCTCCAATTATTTTCGTGGCTAAACTAGTTTTGGATATCCGATTTTGTTTTGGTCATAGTTTCTTCGTTACAACTCCGTTTTCGTTGGTTCAACTTGCCACTTCCTTGAATCGAGTCCCTCTTTAAGAATATGAACTGTAAATACCTTAGTTTGTATTCAAAATCACAGGTCATAGGTCAAACTTTGGTGAAACTTATGAAGTTAATCATTTTCCATCATGTAAACAACCTTAAATGATTATTTTTCTAAAAATACTTATACTTTGAGTTAAATCATGAAATTTTTATGTGTTAACATATTCATAAGAAATATCATTTTTCCAGAATATAAACCTCCAATTCAAAGTTCAAGATGGTTTTTAATTATCCAACCCAAAACAGCCCCCGGTTGCACTCCGACGTCGTAAATTCAGTTTTTAAGGTGTTCTTTGAAAAACCAAGTTTTACCTTGTTAAGTTAGCATATATTTATGATATATTACAGGTCTTAAAGTATTTTAAAAGTTAAGTTAGAAGGATCTATTTAGTTTGCAAACAAGTTTGAAATCATTCAAACTATGTTCTTGTTGTTAAAATTGTATACCATAAAATAAGATAGCTATATATATATGAATCGAATAAGGTTATGAACAAAGTTACTACCTCAAGTTACTTGGACAAGATTGCTGTAAAATAGGAGTAAAAACCTAGAACCAAAAGAATGGTGGAGTTGGATGAAAGATTGGAAGTAAACTTGTGTTCTTGGAAGGATTATTGAAGTGTTTTTTGTAAGGGTTTTCTTATGGTGTTTAAGTGATGTTCTTGAAGCTAGATTTTCATGGTGATAGGCTGAGATGGTTAAGGTGTTTAAGGGTTATGAAAGGGTGTTCCTAACTAGCAAAATGATGTAGCAAAGTTGAAGATGGATGGAGTACTTAAGGTGGTGGTGGTGGCGTGAATGATGAGGAACAAAGACATGATCTTTGTTGTATTTTTGTGTAATAATTCATGCATGCATCCAAACTCTAATTACCTCTCATCTAGGGCAGTAATAATGGCTAGTTAGGTGGTGATTTGATGTGTATATACTAATAGTAAATACGTATAGAAGCTAAGTATGATACGAGTACATATACTCTAGATATACGTATAGAAATCTTGTGAAAAATGGAATGAGAATTCAAATATAGCTATCTTTTGTGAATACACTTATATTGTTTTATGTATTTAAGTCCTTAAAAAGTGATTAAATACATTATATATACGATATATGTATAAACATTATAGGTCATAAGTATTTATATCAAAAAAACGTTACGTATGGTTATTGTTTTGAAAACTTAAGTTAGTAGTTTCAAAATATACTTATAACTTATTGTTATTAATACAAAATGAGATATTAAAACATCCATAAATCATGTTAAATATGTATATATACATATATATACACAAACGTATAATTATCATATATTATATAGTTCGTGATATCATCGGTCAAACTAGACGGTCAAACGTTGTGTAAAACTCTTTTCGAAAACATAAGTTTCGACAATTTGGATTGCTTATCATGTTGGTAAGGTTTAATTTATGTAAATATTAATCTTATAAGTATAGATTGATCGAAAAATTCCGGGTCATTACAGTACCTACCCGTTAAATAAATTTAGTCCCGAAATTTTAAAATTGTACCTATTTTGCGTCATCGGGAAACAAGTGTGGATACTTTTGTTTCATCTGATCCTCTCGTTCCCAAGTAAACTCAGGACCCCTTCGAGCATTCCAACGAACCTTAACGATCGGTATGTTGTTCTGCTTGAGCCGTTTAACTTCACGATCCATGATTTCGATTGGTTCTTCGATGAATTGTAGTTTCTCGTCGACATGGATTTCTTCAAGAGGAATGGTGAGATCTTCCTTTGCAAGACACTTCTTAAGGTTTGAGATGTGAAATGTATTATGTACTCCAGCGAGTTATTGTGGTAACTCGAGTCGATAAGCTACCGGTCCAATGCGTTCGATAATCTTGAACGGGCCTACATATCTTGGGTTCAGTTTACCCCTTTTTCCGAAGCGTATTACACCTTTCCACGGTGACACCTTTAACATAACCATGTCCCCGATCTGAAACTCTAATGGTTTTCTTCGAACATCGGCGTAGCTCTTTTGGCGACTACGGGCCGTTCTCAATCTCTCCTTGATTTGTACTATCTTTTCAGTAGTTTCATGTATGATCTCGGGACCAGTTAATTGTCGATCTCCTACTTCATTCCAACAGATAGGAGATCTACACTTCCTTCCATACAGTGCTTCGAATGGTGCAGCTTTAATGCTCGCATGATAACTATTATTATACGAGAATTCTGCTAATGGTAAATACTTATCCCATCCGTTTCCAAAATCGATCACACATGCCCTGAGCATGTCTTCAAGAGTCTGAATTGTTCTTTCACTCTGCCCGTCAATTTGCGGATGATATGCGGTGCTCATATCTAAACGAGTTCCTAGGGCCTCTTGTAGTGATTGCCAGAACTTTGATGTAAATCTACTATCCCGATCGGATATAATGGAAATAGGTATTCCATGCCTTGAAACTATTTCCTTTATATATAATCGTAATAATTTCTCCATTCTATCTATTTCCTTTATAGGCAAGAAATGTGCAGATTTGGTAAGACGATCAACAATTACCCAAATGGTGTCATATCCCCAGGCAGTCTTTGGTAACTTCGTGATGAAATCCATGGTAATACCATCCCATTTCCATTCTGGGATTTCTGGTTGTTGAAGTAACCCTGACGGCTTCTGGTGTTCTGCTTTGACTTTGGAACAAGTTAAACACTCCCCAACATATGTTGCAACGTCTGTCTTTAAATTAGGCCACCAATAATGTGTCTTAAGATCTTGGTACATCTTTCCAACTCCAGGATGTATCGAATATCTTGTCTTATGTGCCTCGTTCAATATCAACTTCCTTAATCTACCCAACTTCGGTACCCAAATACGATTTGCAAAATATCGAATTCCATCTTCCCGCATAACGAGTTGCTTCTCATACTTCTTCATTATTTGATTTCCTATATTTTCTTTAGTAAGTGCTTCTCGTTGAACTTCTTTGATTTGTGAGTTGAGATTCATGCGAATTTTTATGTTCATCACTCGTACTCAAATTGGTTCTTGTTCCTTTCTGCTTAGTGCGTCAGCCACCACATTCGCTTTCCCAGGATGATAACGAATTTCACAATCATAATCGTTTATCAGCTCGACCCACCTACGTTGCCTCATGTTCAACTGTTTCTGATCAAAAATATGTTGAAGACTTTTATGATCAGTAAACACAGTGCATTTAACCCCATACAAGTAGTGTCTCCATATCTTCAATGCAAACACGACTGCTCCCAGTTCTAGATCATGCGTCGTATAATTCCGCTCGTGAATATTCAATTGTCGGGATGCGTATGCAATAACTTTCTTCCGTTGCATAAGAACGCAACCAAAACCTTGTCGTGAAGCGTCACAATATATCTCAAAATCATCGTTCCCTTCAGGTAACGATAAAATAGGTGCCGTGGTCAACTTCTTCTTGAGTAATTGAAATGCACTCTCCTGCTCAAAGGTCCATTCGTACTTCTTCCCCTTTTGTGTTAACGATGTCAATGGTTTAGCTATTCGGGAAAAATCTTGAATAAACCTTCTATAATAACCGGCTAAACCTAAAAATTGGCGTATCTGCGTTGGTGTCTTAGGAGTCTCCCATTTTTCAATGGCCTCAATTTTAGCTGGGTCAACCTGAATTCCTTTGCTACTAACAACATGGCCAAGAAATTGCACTTCTTTCAACCAGAAAGCACACTTAGAAAATTTAGCGTATAGCTGTTCTTTTCTCAACAACTCTAATATTAACCTTAAATGCTGCTCATGCTCTTGCTCACTCTTGGAATAGATAAGAATGTCATCAATGAAAACAATAACAAACTTATCTAAATATGGACTACAAACTCGATTCATGAGGTCCATGAATACAGCTGGTGCATTCGTCAATCCAAACGGCATGACCAAAAATTCGTAATGACCGTAACGTGTCCGAAAAGCAGTTTTCGGTATATCTTCTTCTTTGACGCGTAATTGATGATAGCCCGATCTTAGGTCAATTTTCGAGTGCACACATGATCCTTGGAGTTGATCAAATAAGTCGTCAATTCTCGGTAGTGGATACCGATTCTTGATAGTTAACTTATTTAATTCACGATAATCTATACACATTCGGAAAGATCCGTCTTTCTTCTTGACGAATAAAATTGGAGCTCCCCACGGTGAAGTACTTGGTCGTATGAATCCACGATCCAGTAATTCTTTTAACTGACTCTGAAGTTCTTTTAACTCGGACGGTGCAAGTCTATATGGAGCACGGGCAACCGGTGCAGCTCCTGGTACAAGATCTATTTGAAATTCTACAGATCTAAATGGAGGTAATCCCGGCAACTCTTCCGGAAATACTTCAGGAAAATCTCTTGCCACAGGCACGTCATTGATGCACTTCTCTTTTTCTTTCTTTTCGATTTTATTAACATGTGCTAGAATAGCATAACATCCCTTTTCTAAACACTTCTTGGCTTTCAAACAGCTAATGAGTTTTAGCTTTGAGTTACCCTTCTCTCCATAAATCATCACCGGCATTTTATCCTTACAAGGAATGCGAATTGCCTTCTTGGCACACACAACTTCAGCTCCTACTTTGGACATCCAGTCCATGCCGACTATTACATCAAAACTTCCTAATTCTACGGGTATCAAATCAATCTTAAATGTTTCTCCGGCTAAATTTATTTTACAATCACGGCAAATTTTATCGGCTTTAATTAGTTTACCATTAGCTAACTCAATCATGTACTTAGCATCTAGAGGTAATGATGAACAATTCAATTTAGCGTGAAAGTCTCTACACACGTAACTTCTATCAGCACCAGTATCAAATATAATAGATGCGGATAAGTTATTAATGGTAAACGTACCCGTAACAAGCTCCGGGTCTTCACACGCCTCTCTAGCATTAATAACAAATGCTCTTCCTCGTGCAGATCCATTATTCTTCTCTGGATTCGGACACTGGCTCTTATAATGACCCTGTTTTCCACACCCATAACAAGTAATGGTAGCCAAAGCAGTTCTATTTGCATTGGTGGCAGGAGTCTTGGTACCATTTGTATTTGTAACGAGAGCCCTACAATCTTCAGCAAGATGACCCTTTCGATTACATTTGTTGCATACCACATTACAGTAGCCAGAGTGATGTTTGTGGCATCGGTTACATAAAGGATTTTGTCCTTTGTAACCAAAGCTTAAACCACTACCCGCACCTTGCGTGATTTCTTGTTTCTTAAAAGATTGTTGTTGGTTACCTCGATCATAATTTCCATTCCACTTTCTTTTGTTACCTGATACCTTCACATCAGTATTGGATACTTTCTTATCCATGATGACCTGATCCATTAGCTCGTTTGCCATGGTTATAGCTTCATGAATTGTCTTAGGTTTCGATGCTGTAACATTTGCCTTGACCTTTTTGGGCAAACCATCTTTGTACATTTCAATCTTCCGTTCTTCGGTTGGAACCAATTCAGGACATAGCAAAACTAATTCCATGAATCGCTGATTGTAGTTGGTGATTTTAGTACCAACAACCTTCAGGCTTCGTAATTCATCTTCCAACTTCCTAACCTCGTTCCTTGGACAATATTCGTTAATTAACATTGTTTTGAATTCTTCCCATGGAGTATCATAAGCTACATCTCCTCCTACAGCCTTCACATAATTTTTCCACCACGTGAGTGCACTATCTTGTAAAGTGCACGATGCATACTTGGTCATGTCCTTTTCAACACAACCACTGATTTTAAACACAGTCTCCATCTTTTCTATCCACTGGGTTAAACCGATCGGTCCTTCCGTTCCACTGAATGATGAGGGCTTGCAAGCTTAAAAAGTTTTGTAGGTGCATCCTACACGAGGATTTGGGTTAACTGCAGCAGCTCTTGCAGCCTCGACCCATAACATTCTGTCGTTCACTCGCTGATTGATGAGTTCCTGGATTTCTTGTTCCGTCATTCGGTTCAATCGCGCCATAATCTTCAATAAGAATGAAAAAAAAAAAATAATTATTCACATGGAATATTATAGATGTAGTATGTATTTACAGTACATCGTAGCTTATTAATAATATGAACCAGTTATTATTATAAAAGCCTTTTCTTCTTATTAGCATTTTATAATTATATCTAGGGTAGTACCTACCCGTTAAAGTTCATACTTAATAGCTTAGTACGAAAATCAATTACTACCACCCAAATAATACTTAACCATGGAAAATTATTGCATTTCACACTTCACTATTTTACATATGCTTATCTTACATCGAACATTAAGCAAACCACACTAATAATATTATACAAAACATTATATGATCCCATGGTTTAATACGGCAGCGCATCGTTTGGTCTATTTTCTAGGACGTTTAGGTTCAAAGAATCGCTTAACGCTTATCCTGGCTGTCTGCCTATATTTTGGCTGTGGGACTGAAGAACTGGATGCCGGGATAGAACGAATAGGAATAGCGGGAATAGGGGTGGTAGTGTCTAGTGGAGTTGGTGCCACATCATCCTTACTAAACTCGGGATTTGAATTTTCTAATTCATTAGCCTTTCGTTTCTTTCCTAGTTCGAACTTGTCTTTCGTAATTTCCTGTATTTCTTCCTCGGGTTCACTTTCCTCCTCGGGTTCACTTTCCTCCTCGGGTTCACTTTCCGGGTTCCCTATAGTTGGTTCATCCGGAATTTGTGAGTCTTCCCCAAAGATATCATTTTCGTCATCGGATAGGTTAATGACTGGAACACCATCTGAAGATTCTGGTTCGGAGTCGCTGAATGTGATAACAAGTTTTGAGCCCGACATCTATCACACAACAACTAACCTATTAGTACTACATAATATTTACATATAAATTTTAACCAACAATGATAAGCAATGGTTTTTAAATCAGACCCGGTCAAAGTCCAGACTTACTAATGTATCCTAACGACTTATCGGTTAGACACAATAATGCAAACCTGGTTCGCTAAGACCACCGCTCTGATACCACATGTCATAACCCGTCCTTAACCATAAGAACGAGTTAGATAACGTATGATTTCATTGCGAGGTATTGACCTCTATATGCGACATTTTTAAAAGAACAACTGCATTTATTTTACATTACAAACCATAACTCTTATTTTAATACAAGCTTTAGACAATAAAAAGATGATTATCGTTTAGCGATAATCTTAGACTTACAAACTTTACATGTGATGATAACAATACGATTTCTAGCATATTTTACATTACAAATCCTCCGATATGCAGTTTTATTTTTGACACAAATATGCATACTCAAGATCTTGTTTAAATTCAACATGTTGCAGCGGAAGCTTTTAGTTATCACCTGAGAATAGACATGTTTAAAACGTTAACATAAAGTTGGTGAGATATAGGTTTAATGCCGGCAGCAATATATATATATAGACCACAAGATTTTCATATGTAAACATTTTAATAAAAATATTCTAAGTGGTTGAGCACTTGGTAACCATACTTAACATTTAATCACGTCGCATATTCCCTTTATTATGAAATCTTACTACACCGTACCAAGTGTAGTCACCGAAACGAAGTACTGTGCAACCGTTGAATACTGGTCGTCCAGTCCGGTTGGGGTTGTCAGGCCCGATTGATCTATCAACAGGATTCGCGTTTACAATACCGCTGTAAATAGTAGTTACCAAGCTACAGGGAAGTATGCCAGTGGTACAACTCAACGTAGAATATATTTTTCAGTTACTTGTGTCCATATCGTAAAACATAAAATACATGTATTCTCATCCCGAAATACTTAGAGTTTAAAAGTGGGACTATATACTCACTTTTGCCTTGAAGATATATATATTTTGACTTGGTCTTCGATTGATATCACGAACCTATCCATATATAATATATCAATATATTTTCATTTTAAACAATCGTCACATATATATACTTATAATACTTTTAATGTCTTCTTAGTCCGTAGTTAGCAATTCAATTTTAATGGTTCATATTTAGGTGTTTAATAAATAAATAAAACCCCCCCTCGAAATAAATAAAACCCCATCGTATTCGTATTGGTCGGGATTAATCTTGACCCACGGTACCGGTGTTGTCAAATGACGTGTTGCGTACTTAAAGTACCGGTGTTGTCAAATGACGTGTTGCGTACAATCATGGGATCTTATGATTAATCTTCTCGTATTGTTTACGGGTGATCCTGAAATATATAAAATTAAATTATGAGTACATATATATAAAATATCATGTTATTTTAGAAAGATGTGATTTATTTAATTTTTCTCCAATTATTTTCGTGGCTAAACTAGTTTTGGATATCCGATTTTGTTTTGGTCATAGTTTCTTCGTTACAACTCCGTTTTCGTTGGTTCAACTTGCCACTTCCTTGGATCAAGTCCCTCTTTAAGAATATGAACTGTAAATACCTTAGTTTGTATTCAAAATCACAGGTCATAGGTCAAACTTTGGTGAAACTTATGAAGTTAATCATTTTCCATCATGTAAACAACCTTAAATGATTATTTTTCTAAAAATACTTATACTTTGAGTTAAATCATGAAATTTTTATGTGTTAACATATTCATAAGAAATATCATTTTTCCAGAATATAAACCTCCAATTCAAAGTTCAAGATGATTTTTAATTATCCAACCCAAAACAGCCCCCGGTTGCACTCCGACGTCGTAAATTCAGTTTTTAAGGTGTTCTTTGAAAAACCAAGTTTTACCTTGTTAAGTTAGCATATATTTATGATATATTACAGGTCTTGAAGTATTTTAAAAGTTAAGTTAGAAGGATCTATTTAGTTTGCAAACAAGTTTGAAATCATTCAAACTATGTTCTTGTTGTTAAAATTGTATACCATAAAATAAGATAGCTATATATATATGAATTGAATAAGGTTATGAACAAAGTTACTACCTCAAGTTACTTGGACAAGATTGCTGTAAAAGAGGAGTAAAAACCTAGAACCAAAAGAATGGTGGAGTTGGATGAAAGATTGGAAGTAAACTTGTGTTCTTGGAAGGATTCTTGAAGTGTTTTTTGTAAGGGTTTTCTTATGGTGTTTAAGTGATGTTCTTGAAGCTAGATTTTCATGGTGATAGGCTGAGATGGTTAAGGTGTTTAAGGGTTATGAAAGGGTGTTCCTAACTAGCAAAATTATGTAGCAAAGTTGAAGATGGATGGAGTACTTAAGGTGGTGGTGGTGGCGTGAATGATGAGGAACAAAGACATGATCTTTGTTGTATTTTTGTGTAATAATTCATGCATGCATCCAAACTCTAATTACCTCTCATCTAGGGCAGTAATAATGGCTAGTTAGGTGGTGATTTGATGTGTATATACTAATAGTAAATACGTATAGAAGCTAGGTATGATACGAGTACATATACTCTAGATATACGTATAGAAATCTTGTGAAAAATGGAATGAGAATTCAAATATAGCTATCTTTTGTGAATACACTTATATTGTTTTATGTATTTAAGTCCTTAAAAAGTGATTAAATACATTATATATACGATATATGTATAAACATTATAGGTCATAAGTATTTATATAAAAAAAAACGTTACGTATGGTTATTGTTTTGAAAACTTAAGTTAGTAGTTTCAAAATATACTTATAACTTATTGTTATTAATACAAAATGAGATATTAAAACATCCATAAATCATGTTAAATATGTATATATACATATATATACACAAACGTATAATTATCATATATTATATAGTTCGTGATATCATCGGTCAAACTAGACGGTCAAACGTTGTGTAAAACTCTTTTCGAAAACATAAGTTTCGACAATTTGGATTGCTTATCATGTTGGTAAGGTTTAATTTATGTAAATATTAATCTTATAAGTATAGATTGATCGAAAAAGTCCGGGTCATTACACTATGACCATTTCTTTTACACTTGTTGCAAAATTTGGTGCAGAACCCCGAGTGATACTTTTCACACCTTTGGCATAGCTGCTTCTGATTGTTGTTATTGTTGCGGTTATTATTGTTGTAGGGATGATTGTTGTAGTTGCTGTTGTTGTTGTTGTTGTTGTTGTTGGGCCGTTTGTTGTAGTTGCGATTGATGTTGCGATTGTTGGGATAATTGTTGCGATTATTGTTGTAATTGCTGTTGTTGTTGTATTGGTGATTCTTATCACCGTTTTCCTCCCACTTTCTTTTGACTTGCTTCACATTGGCCTCTTCAGTAGTCTGTTCTTTAATTCTTTCTTCAATCTGGTTCACTAGTTTGTGAGCCATTCTACATGCCTGTTGTATGGAGGCGGGCTCGTGTGAACTTATATCTTCTTGGATTCTTTCCGGTAATCCTTTCACAAACGCGTCGATCTTCTCTTCCTCATCTTCGAATGCTCCCGGACACAATAGGCACAATTCTGTGAATCGTCTTTCGTACGTGGTAATATCAAATCCTTGGGTTCGTAACCCTCTAAGTTCTGTCTTGAGCTTATTGACCTCGGTTCTGGGACGGTACTTCTCGTTCATCAAGTGCTTGAATGCTGCCCACGGTAGTGCGTACGCATCGTCTTGTCCCACTTGCTCTAGATAGGTATTCCACCATGTTAACGCAGAACCTGTGAAGGTATGCGTAGCGTACTTCACTTTGTCCTCTTCAGTACACTTACTTATGGCAAACACCGATTCGACCTTCTCGGTCCACCGTTTCAATCCGATCGGTCCTTCGGTTCCATCAAATTTCAAAGGTTTGCAGGCAGTGAATTCTTTGTAGGTGCATCCTACACGATTTCCTATACTGCTAGATCCAAGGTTATTGTTGGTATGTAGCGCAGCCTGTACTGCGGCTATGTTTGAAGCTAGAAAAGTACGGAATTCCTCTTCATTCATATTCACGGTGTGTCGAGTAGTCGGTGCCATTTCCTTCAAAATAGTCAAATGGAACAAGTTAATCATACAGAATATTAAGAGTAGTTAATAATATTTCGTAGCATAATATGAACACATTTATAAAAGCTTTTTCTTCATATTAGCGTTTTATAAGTTTAAATTCGGGTAGTACCTACCCGTTAAGCTCATACTTAGTAGCTAATATACAATTCAACTACTACAATTCTATATGAAAAACTGATTATAATAATATTTCGCGTTCAAACTTTTACACAATATTTTACAAACTTACAATACCGCTTATTTTACATATAGCATGAAATATAGCACACAATAAATTTGATACAAGATGGTTGTGAAGATAATTCTAGCTAGTACACAAGTCGTTCAGCAAAGGCAATAAAGACACGTAATTCATACGTCCAGAAACAAGTCATGCATTCTGGTTTTACTAGGATTACTTCCCTTCCTTGGTCTTGTGGAACATAACCGTTATGGCCGTTGATAAGACAGCGTGTTGTAACGTCATCAAAGGGACGAGGGTTACGTAATGTCCAACAGTCCCGTAACAATCTAAAAACCTCATTTCTTACCCCAATTACCGACTCCGTCACTTGTGGAAACGTTTTGTTTAATAGTTGTAGCCCGATGTTCTTGTTCTCACTTTGGTGAGAAGCGAACATTACTAATCCGTAAGCATAACATGCTTCTTTATGTTGCATGTTAGCCGCTTTTTCTAAATCACGAAGTCCAATATTCGGATATATTGAGTCAAAATAATTTCTTAACCCATTGCGTAAAATAGCATTTGGGTTCCCCGCAATATATGCGTCAAAGTAAACACATCGTAACTTATGGATTTCCCGATGTGATATCCCCCATCTTTCGAACGAAAGCCTTTTATAAACCAAGGCATTCTTGGAACGTTCTTCGAATGTCTTACAAACTGATCTCGCCTTAAATAGTTGTGCCGAAGAATTCTGACCAACTCTAGACAAGATTTCATCAATCATGTCTCCGGGTAGGTCTCTTAAAATATTGGGTTGTCTATCCATTTTATATTTTTATACTGTAAAATAGACAAGAGTAAGATTCATAAAAAAAAATACTTATTAATACAAGCAATTTTTACATATATCATAAAGCATAAGCACACTATATTACATATATTACACCACACGAATACAACTATCTTATTCCGACTCGCTTGTTTCTTCTTTTTCGGTTTTGGTTCGTTTTGCCAAGTTTCTAGGGATATATGATGTTCCCCTAATACGAGCCGTCGTTTTCTACACTGGTTTAGAAAAACCTGGTGGTTTAGAGGTTCCCGGGTCATTGTTACAACTTAAGGACTTCGGGGGTTGACGATACATATAAAGTTCATCGGGGTTGGAATTAGATTTCTCTATTTTTATGCCCTTTCCCTTATTATTTTCTTTTGCCTTTTTAAATTCAGTTGGGGTAATTTCTATAACATCATCGGAATTCTCGTCGGAATCCGATTCATCGGAGAATTGGTAATCCTCCCAATATTTTGCTTCCTTGGCGGAAACACCATTGACCATAATTAACCTTGGTCGGTTGGTTGAGGATTTTCTTTTACTTAACCGTTTTATTATTTCCCCCACCGGTTCTATTTCTTCATCCGGTTCCGATTCTTCTTCCGGTTCCGATTCTTCTTCCGGTTCCGACTCTTCTTCCGGTTCCTCTTCGGGAACTTGTGAATCAGTCCACGAATCATTCCAATTTACATTTGACTCTTCATTATTATTAGGTGAGTCAATGGGACTTGTTCTAGAGGTAGACATCTATCACATAATATCAAAAGCTTTAAAAGATTAATATATCACATAATATTCACATGTTAAAAATATATAGTTTACAACAAAATTTGTTAAGCAATCATTTTTCAAGTAAACACGGTCGAAGTCCAGACTCACTAATGCATCCTAACAAACTCGATAAGACACACTAATACAAAATTCTGGTTCTCTAAGACCAACGCTCGGATACCAACTGAAATGTCCCGTTCTTATTGATTAAAAACGTTCCATATTAATTGATTTCGTTGCGAGGTTTTGACCTCTATATGAGACGTTTTTCAAAGACTGCATTCATTTTTAAAACAAACCATAACCTTTATTTCATAGATAAAGGTTTTAAAAAGCTTTACGTAGATTATCAAATAATGATAATCTAAAATATCCTGTTTACACACGACCATTACATAATGGTTTACAATACAAATATGTTACAACAAAATAAGTTTCTTGAATGCAGTTTTTACACAATATCATACAAGCATGGACTCCAAATCTCGTCCTTATTTAAGTATGCGATAGCAGAAGCTCTTAATAATCACCTGAGAATAAACATGCTTAAAACGTCAACAAAAATGTTGGTGAGTTATAGGTTTAACCTATATATATCAAATCATAATAATAGACCACAAGATTTCATATTTCAATACACATCCCATACATAGAGATAAAAATCATTCATATGGTGAACACCTGGTAACCGACATTAACAAGATGCATATATAAGAATATCCCCATCATTCCGGGACACCCTTCGGATATGATATAAATTTCGAAGTACTAAATCATCCGGTACTTTGGATGGGGTTTGTTAGGCCCAATAGATCTATCTTTAGGATTCGCGTCAATTAGGGTGTCTGTTCCCTAATTCTTAGATTACCAGACTTAATAAAAAGGGGCATATTCGATTTCGATAATTCAACCATAGAATGTAGTTTCACGTACTTGTGTCTATTTTGTAAATCATTTATAAAACCTGCATGTATTCTCATCCCAAAAATATTAGATTTTAAAAGTGAGACTATAACTCACTTTCACAGATTTTTACTTCGTCAGGAAGTAAGACTTGGCCACTGGTTGATTCACGAACCTATAACAATATATACATATATATCAAAGTATGTTCAAAATATATTTACAACACTTTTAATATATTTTGATGTTTTAAGTTTATTAAGTCAGCTGTCCTCGTTAGTAACCTACAACTAGTTGTCCACAGTTAGATGTACATAAATAAATCGATAAATATTATCTTGAATCAATCCACGACCCAGTGTATACGTATCTCAGTATTGATCACAACTCAAACTATATAAATTTTGGAATCAACCTCAACCCTGTGTAGCTAACTCCAACATTCACATATAGAGTGTCTATGGTTGTTCCGAAATATATATATAGATGTGTCAACATGATAGGTCAAAACATTGTATACGTGTCTATGGTATCTCAAGATTACATAATATACAATACAAGTTGATTAAGTTATGGTTGGAATAGATTTGTTACCAATTTTCACGTAGCTAAAATGAGAAAAATTATCCAATCTTGTTTTACCAATAACTTCTTCATTTTAAATCCGTTTTGAGTGAATCAAATTGCTATGGTTTCATATTGAACTCTATTTTATGAATCTAAACAGAAAAAGTATAGGTTTATAGTCAGAAAAATAAGTTACAAGTCGTTTTTGTAAAGGTAGTCATTTCAGTCGAAAGAACGACGTCTAGATGACCATTTTAGAAAACATACTTCCACTTTGAGTTTAACCATAATTTTTGGATATAGTTTCATGTTCATAATAAAAATCATTTTCTCAGAATAACAACTTTTAAATCAAAGTTTATCATAGTTTTTAATTAACTAACCCAAAACAGCCCGCGGTGTTACTACGACGGCGTAAATCCGGTTTTACGGTGTTTTTCGTGTTTTCAGGTTTTCAATCATTAAGTTAGCATATCATATAGATATAGAATATGTGTTTAGTTGATTTTAAAATTCAAGTTAGAAGGATTAACTTTTGTTTGCGAACAAGTTTAGAATTAACTAAACTATGTTCTAGTGATTGCAAGTTTAAACCTTCGAATAAGATAGCTTTATATGTATGAATTGAATGATGTTATGAACATCATTACTACCTTAAGTTCCTTGGATAAACCTACTGGAAAATAGAAAAATGGATCTAGCTTCAATGGATCCTTGGATGCCTCGAAGTTCTTGAAGTTGAATCATGACACGAAAATAAGTTCAAGTAAGATCATCACTTGAAATAAGATTGTTATAGTTATAGAAATTGAACCAAAGTTTGAATATGATTATTACCTTGTATTAGAATGATAACCTACTATAAGAAACAAAGATTTCTTGAGGTTGGATGATCAACTTACAAGATTGGAAGTGAGCTAGCAAACTTGAAAGTATTCTTGATTTTATGTAACTAGAACTTGTAGAATATATGAAGAACACTTAGAACTTGAAGATAGAACTTGAGAGAGATCAATTAGATGAAGAAAATTGAAGAATGAAAGTGTTTGTAGGTGTTTTTGGTCGTTGGTGTATGGATTAGATATAAAGGATATGTAATTTTGTTTTCATGTAAATAAGTCATGAATGATTACTCATATTTTTGTAATTTTATGAGATATTTCATGCTAGTTGCCAAATGATGGTTCCCACATGTGTTAGGTGACTCACATGGGCTTCTAAGAGCTGATCATTGGAGTGTATATACCAATAGTACATACATCTAAAAGCTGTGTATTGTACGAGTATGAATACGGGTGCATACGAGTAGAATTGTTGATGAAACTGAACGAGGATGTAATTGTAAGAATTTTTGTTAAGTAGAAGTATTTTGATAAGTGTACTGAAGTCTTTCAAAAGTTTATAAATACATATTAAAACACTACATGTATATACATTTTAACTGAGTCGTTAAGTCATCGTTAGTCGTTACATGTAAGTGTTGTTTTAAAACCTTTAGGTTAACGATCTTGTTAAATGTTGTTAACCCAATGTTTATAATATCAAATGAGATTTTAAATTATTATATTATCATGATATTATCTTGTATGAATATCTCTTAATATGATATATATACATTAAATGTCTTTACAACGATAATCGTTACATATATGTCTCGTTTAAAAATCATTAAGTTAGTAGTCTTGTTTTTACATATGTAGTTCATTGTTAATATACTTAATGATATATTTACTTATCATAGTATCATGTTAACTATATATATATATCCATATATATGTCATCATATAGTTTTTACAAGTTTTAACGTTCGTGAATCACCGGTCAACTTGGGTGGTCAATTGTCTATATGAAACATATTTCAATTAATCAAGTCTTAACAAGTTGGAAACATTTAATCATGTAAATATCAATCTCAATTAATATATATAAACATGGAAAAGTTCGGGTCACTACAGTACCTACCCGTTAAATAAATTTCGTCCCGAAATTTTAAGCTGTTGAAGGTGTTGACGAATCTTCTGGAAATAGATGCGGGTATTTCTTCTTCATCTGATCTTCACGCTCCCAGGTGAACTCGGGTCCTCTACGAGCATTCCATCGAACCTTAACAATTGGTATCTTGTTTTGCTTAAGTCTTTTAACCCCACGATCCATTATTTCGATGGGTTCTTCGATGAATTGAAGTTTTTCGTTGATTTGGATTTCATCTAACGGAATAGTGAGATCTTCTTTAGCAAAACATTTCTTCAAATTCGAGACGTGGAAAGTGTTATGTACAGCCGCGAGTTGTTGAGGTAACTCAAGTCGGTAAGCTACTGGTCCGACACGATCAATAATCTTGAATGGTCCAATATACCTTGGATTTAATTTCCCTCGTTTACCAAATCGAACAACGCCTTTCCAAGGTGCAACTTTAAGCATGACCATCTCTCCAATTTCAAATTCTATATCTTTTCTTTTAATGTCAGCATAGCTCTTTTGTTGACTTTGGGCGGTTTTCAACCGTTGTTGAATTTGGATGATCTTCTCGGTAGTTTCTTGTAAAATCTCCGGACTCATAATCTGTCTATCCCCCACTTCACTCCAACAAATCGGAGACCTGCACTTTCTACCATAAAGTGCTTCAAACGGCGCCATCTCAATGCTTGAATGGTAGCTGTTGTTGTAGGAAAATTCTGCTAACGGTAGATGTCGATCCCAACTGTTTCCAAAATCAATAACACATGCTCGTAGCATGTCTTCAAGCGTTTGTATCATCCTTTCGCTCTGCCCATCAGTTTGTGGATGATAGGCAGTACTCATGTCTAGACGAGTTCCTAATGCTTGCTGTAATGTCTGCCAGAATCTTGAAATAAATCTGCCATCCCTATCAGAGATAATAGAGATTGGTATTCCATGTCTGGAGACGACTTCCTTCAAATACAGTCGTGCTAACTTCTCCATCTTGTCATCTTCTCTTATTGGCAGAAAGTGTGCTGATTTGGTGAGACGATCAACTATTACCCAAATAGTATCAAAACCACTTGCAGTCCTTGGCAATTTAGTGATGAAATCCATGGTAATGTTTTCCCATTTCCATTCCGGGATTTCGGGTTGTTGAAGTAGACCTGATGGTTTCTGATGCTCAGCTTTGACCTTAGAACACGTCAAACATTCTCCTACGTATTTAGCAACATCGGCTTTCATACCCGACCACCAAAAATGTTTCTTGAGATCCTTGTACATCTTCCCCGTTCCAGGATGTATTGAGTATCTGGTTTTATGAGCTTCTCTAAGTACCATTTCTCTCATATCTCCAAATTTTGGTACCCAAATCCTTTCAGCCCTATACCGGGTTCCGTCTTCCAGAATATTAAGATGCTTCTCCGATCCTTTGGGTATTTCATCCTTTAAATTTCCCTCTTTTAAAACTCCTTGTTGCGCCTCCTTTATTTGAGTAGTAAGGTTATTATGAATCATTATATTCATAGATTTTACTCGAATGGGTTCTCTGTCCTTCCTGCTCAAGGCATCAGCTACCACATTTGCCTTCCCCGGGTGGTAACGAATCTCAAAGTCGTAATCATTCAATAATTCAATCCACCTACGCTGCCTCATATTCAGTTGTTTCTGATTAAATATGTGTTGAAGACTTTTGTGGTCGGTATATATAATACTTTTGACCCCATATAAGTAGTGCCTCCAAGTCTTTAATGCAAAAACAACCGCGCCTAATTCCAAATCATGCGTCGTATAATTTTGTTCGTGAATCTTCAATTGTCTAGACGCATAAGCAATCACCTTTGTTCGTTGCATTAATACACAACTGAGACCTTGCTTTGATGCGTCACAATAAATCACAAAATCATCATTCCCTTCAGGCAATGACAATATAGGTGCCGTAGTTAGCTTTTTCTTCAATAACTGAAACGCTTTCTCTTGTTCATCATTCCATTCAAATTTCTTCCCTTTATGCGTTAATGCAGTCAAGGGTTTTGCTGTTCTGGAAAAGTCTTGGACGAACCTTCTGTAGTAACCAGCTAGTCCTAAAAACCGGAGTATGTGTTTCGGAGTTTTCGGGGTTTCCCACTTTTCAACAGTTTCTATCTTTGCCGGATCCACCTTAATACCTTTTTTGTTCACTATGTGACCGAGGAATTGAACTTCTTCCAACCAAAATGCACACTTTGAAAATTTAGCGTACAATTTTTCCTTCCTCAATACTTCTAACACCTTTCTCAAATGTTCACCGTGTTCTTGGTCATTCTTTGAGTAAATAAGTATGTCATCAATGAAAACAATGACAAACTTGTCAAGGTATGGTCCACACACTCGGTTAATAAGGTCCATGAACACAGCTGGTGCATTAGTTAAACCAAATGGCATGACCATAAACTCGTAATGGCCATAACGTGTTCTGAAAGCAGTCTTTGGAATATCATCTTCTTTCACCCGCATTTGATGATACCCGGAACATAAGTCAATCTTTGAATAAACAGACGAGCCTTGTAGTTGATCAAATAAGTCGTCGATTCTCGGTAGTGGGTAGCGGTTCTTGATGGTAAGTTAGTTCAACTCTCAGTAGTCGATACACAACCTGAATGTACCATCTTTCTTCTTGACAAACAAAACAGGAGCTCCCCACGGTGATGTGCTTGGTCGAATGAAACCATGCTCTAAAAGTTCTTGTAATTGGCTTTGCAGTTCTTTCATCTCGCTGGGTGAGAGTCTGTAAGGAGCACGAGCTATTGGTGCAGCTCCTGGTACAAGATCTATTTGAAATTCAACGGATCGATGTGGGGGTAATCCCGGTAATTCTTTCGGAAATACATCGGGAAATTCTTTTGCAATGGGAACATCATTGATGCTCTTTTCTTCAGTTTGTACTTTCTCGACGTGTGCTAGAACAGCATAGCAACCTTTTCTTATTAGTTTTTGTGCCTTCAAATTACTAATAAGATGTAGCTTCGTGTTGCCCTTTTCTCCGTACACCATTAAGGGTTTTCTTTTTTCTCGTATAATGCGAATTGCATTTTTGTAACAAACGATCTCTGCTTTCACTTCTTTCAACCAGTCCATACCGATTATCACATCAAAACTCCCTAACTCTACTGGTAACAAGTCAATCTTAAATGTTTCGCTAACCAGTTTAATTTCTCGATTCTGACATATATTATCTGCTGAAATTAATTTACCATTTGCTAATTCGAGTAAAAATTTACTATCCAAAGGCGTCAATGGACAACTTAATTTAGCACAAAAATCTCTACTCATATAGCTTCTATCCGCACCAGAATCAAATAAAACGTAAGCAGATTTATTGTCAATAAGAAACGTACCCGTAACAAGCTCCGGGTCTTCCTGTGCCTCTGCCGCATTAATATTGAAAACTCTTCCGCGGCCTTGTCCATTCGTGTTCTCCTGGTTCGGGCAATTTCTAATAATGTGGCCCGGTTTTCCACATTTATAACAAACTACATTGGCATAACTTGCTCCGACACTACTTGCTCCGCCATTACTCGTTCCGACACCATTTGTTCCTTTCGTTCTATTAACCCCTGGTCCGTAGACATCACACTTCGCCGCGCTATGACCATTTCTT
Organism: Rutidosis leptorrhynchoides; assembly: GCF_046630445.1. Classification (NCBI taxonomy): domain Eukaryota; kingdom Viridiplantae; phylum Streptophyta; class Magnoliopsida; order Asterales; family Asteraceae; genus Rutidosis; species Rutidosis leptorrhynchoides. Next base: position 178,356,805 of record NC_092333.1, read on the forward strand.
TTACACTTGTTGCAAAATTTGGTGCAGAACCCCGAGTGATACTTTTCACACCTTTGGCATAGCTGCTTCTGATTGTTGTTGTTGTTGCGGTTATTATTGTTGTTAAGATGATTGTTGTGGTTGCTGTTGTTGTTGTTGTTGTTGTTGTTGTTGTTGTTGTTGGGCCATTTGTTGTAGTTGCGATTGATGTTGCGATTGTTAGGATAGTTGTTGCGATTATTGTTATAATTGCTGTTGTTGTTGTATTGGTGATTCTTATCACCGTTTTCCTCCCACTTTCTTTTGACTTGCTTCACATTGGCCTCTTCAGCAGTCTGTTCTTTAATTCTTTCTTCAATCTGTTTCACTAGTTTGTGAGCCATTCTACATGCCTGTTGTATGGAGGAGGGCTCGTGTGAACTTATATCTTCTTGGATTCTTTCCGGTAATCCTTTCACAAACGCGTCGATCTTCTCTTCCTCATCTTCGAATGCTCCCGGACACAATAGGCACAATTCTGTGAATCGTCTTTCGTACGTGGTAATATCAAATCCTTGGGTTCGTAACCCTCTAAGTTCTGTCTTGAGCTTATTGACCTCGGTTCTGGGACGGTACTTCTCGTTCATCAAGTGCTTGAATGCTGACCACGGTAGTGCGTACGCATCGTCTTGTCCCACTTGCTCTAGATAGGTATTCCACCATGTTAACGCAGAACCTGTGAAGGTATGCGTAGCGTACTTCACTTTGTCCTCTTCAGTATACTTACTTATGGCAAACACCGATTCAACCTTCTCAGTCCACCGTTTCAATCCGATCGGTCCTTCGGTTCCATCAAATTCCAAAGGTTTGCAGGCAGTGAATTCTTTGTAGGTGCATCCTACACGATTTCCTGTACTGCTAGATCCAAGGTTATTGTTGGTATGTAGCGCAGCCTGTACTGCGGCTATGTTTGAAGCTAGAAAAGTACGGAATTCCTCTTCATTCATATTCACGGTGTGTCGAGTAGTCGGTGACATTTCCTTCAAAATAGTTAAATGGAACAAGTTAATCATACAGAATATTAAGAGTAGTTAATAGTATTTTGTAGCATAATATGAACTCATTTATAAAAGCTTTTTCTTCATATTAGCGTTTTATAAGTTTAAATTCGGGTAGTACCTACCCGTTAAGTTCATACTTAGTAGCTAATATACAATTCAACTACTACAATTCTATATGAAAAACTGATTATAATAATATTTCGCGTTCAAACTTTTACACAATATTTTACAAACTTACAATACCGCTTATTTTACATATAGCATGAAATATAGCACACACTAAATTTGATACAAGATGGTTGTGAAGATAATTCTAGCTAGTACACAAGTCGTTCAGCAAAGGCAATAAAGACACGTAATTCATACGTCCAGAAACAAGTCATGCATTCTGGTTTTACTAGGATTACTTCCCATCCTTGGTCTTGTGGAACATAACCGTTATGGCCGTTGATAAGACAGCGTGTTGTAATGTCGTCAAAGGGACGAGGGTTACGTAATGTCCAACAGTCCCGTAACAATCTAAAAACCTCATTTCTTACCCCAATTACCGAATCCGTAACTTGTGGGAACGTTTTGTTTAATAGTTGTAGCCCGATGTTCTTGTTCTCACTTTGGTGAGAAGCAAACATTACTAATCCGTAAGCATAACATGCTTCTTTATGTTGCATGTTAGCCGCTTTTTCTAAATCACGAAGTCCAGTATTCGGATATATTGAGTCAAAATAATTTCTTAACCCATTGCGTAAAATAGCATTTGGGTTCCCCGCAATATATGCGTCAAAGTAAACACATCGTAACTTATGGATTTCCCAATGTGATATCCCCCATCTTTTGAACGAAAGCCTTTTATAAACCAAGGCATTCTTGGAACGTTCTTTGAATGTCTTACAAACTGATCTCGCCTTAAATAGTTGTGCCGAAGAATTCTGACCGACTCTAGACAAGATTTCATCAATCATGTCTCCGGGTAGGTCTCTTAAAATATTGGGTTGTCTATCCATTTTGTGTTTTTATACTGTAAAATAGACAAGAGTTAGCTTTATAAAAAAAATACTTATTTAATACAAGCAATTTTTACATATATCATAAAGCATAAGCACACTATATTACATATATTACACCACACGAATACAACTATCTTATTCCGACTCGCTTGTTTCTTCTTCTTCGGTTTTGGTTCGTTTTGCCAAGTTTCTAGGGATATATGATGTTCCCCTAATACGAGCCGTAATTTTCCACATTGGTTTAGAAAAACCTGGTGGTTTAGAGGTTCCCGGGTCATTGTTACAACTTAAGGACTTCGGGGGTTGACGATACATATAAAGTTCATCGGGGTTGGAATTAGATTTCTCTATTTTTATGCCCTTTCCCTTATTATTTTCTTTTGCCTTTTTAAATTCAGTTGGGGTAATTTCTATAACATCATTGGAATTCTCGTCAGAATCCGATTCATCGGAGAATTGGTAATCCTCCCAATATTTTGCTTCCTTAGCGGAAATACCATTGACCATAATTAACCTTGGTCGGTTGGTTGAGGATTTTCTTTTACTTAACCATTTTATTATTTCCCCCACCGGTTCTATTTCTTCATCCGGTTCCGATTCTTCTTCCGGATCCGATTCTTCTTCTGGTTCCGACTCTTCTTCCGGTTCCTCTTCGGGAACTTGTGAATCAGTCCACGAATCATTCCAATTTACATTTGACTCTTCATTATTATTAGGTGAGTCAATGGGACTTGTTCTAGAGGTAGACATCTATCACATAATATCAAACGCGTTAAGAGATTAATATATCACATAATATTCACATGTTAAAAATATATAGTTTCCAACAAAATTTGTTAAGCAATCATTTTTCAAGTAAACACGGTCGAAGTCCAGACTCACTAATGCATCCTAACAAACTCGATAAGACACACTAATGAAAAATTCTGGTTCTCTAAGACCAACGCTCGGATACCAACTGAAATGTCCCGTTCTTATTGATTAAAAACGTTCCATATTAATTGATTTCGTTGCGAGGTTTTGACCTCTATATGAGACGTTTTTCAAAGACTGCATTCATTTTAAAACAAACCATAACCTTTATTTCATCAATAAAGGTTTAAAAAGCTTTACGTAGATTATCAAATAATGATAATCTAAAATATCCTGTTTACACACGACCATTACATAATGGTTTACAATACAAATATGTTACAACAAAATAAGTTTCTTGAATGCAGTTTTTACACAATATCATACAAGCATGGACTCCAAATCTCGTCCTTATTTAAGTATGCGACAGCGGAAGCTCTTAATAATCACCTGAGAATAAACATGCTTAAAACGTCAACAAAAATGTTGGTGAGTTATAGGTTTAACCTATATATATCAAATCATAATAATAGACCACAAGATTTCATATTTCAATACACATCCCATACATAGAGATAAAAATCATTCATATGGTGAACACCTGGTAACCGACATTAAAAAGATGCATATATAAGAATATCCCCATCATTCCGGGACACCCTTCGGATATGATATAAATTTCGAAGTACTAAAGCATCCGGTACTTTGGATGGGGCTTGTTGGGCCCGATAGATCCATCTTTAGGATTCGTGTCAATTAGGGTGTCTGTTCCCTAATTCTTAGATTACCAGACTTAATAAAAAGGGGCATATTCGATTTCGATAATTCAACCATAGAATGTAGTTTCACGTACTTGTGTCTATTTTGTAAATCATTTATAAAACCTGCATGTATTCTCATCCCAAAAATATTAGATTTTAAAAGTGGGACTATAACTCACTTTCACAGATTTTTACTTCGTTGGGAAGTAAGACTTGGCCACTGGTTGATTCACGAACCTATAACAATATATACATATATATCAAAGTATGTTCAAAATATATTTACAACACTTTTAATATATTTTGATGTTTTAAGTTTATTAAGTCAGCTGTCCTCGTTAGTAACCTACAACTAGTTGTCCACAGTTAGATGTACATAAATAAATCGATAAATATTATCTTGAATCAATCCACGACCCAGTGTATACGTATCTCAGTATTGATCACAACTCAAACTATATATATTTTGGAATCAACCTCAACCCTGTATAGCTAACTCCAACATTCACATATAGAGTGTCTATGGTTGTTCCGAAATATATATAGATGTGTCGACATGATAGGTTGAAACATTGTATACGTGTCTATGGTATCTCAAGATTACATAATATACAATACAAGTTGATTAAGTTATGGTTGGAATAGATTTGTTACCAATTTTCACGTAGCTAAAATGAGAAAAATTATCCAATCTTGTTTTACCCATAACTTCTTCATTTTAAATCCGTTTTGAGTGAATCAAATTGCTATGGTTTCATATTGAACTCTATTTTATGAATCTAAACAGAAAAATATAGGTTTATAGTCGGAAAAATAAGTTACAAGTCGTTTTTATAAAGGTAGTCATTTCAGTCGAAAGAACGACGTCTAGATGACCATTTTAGAAAACATACTTTCACTTTGAGTTTAACCATAATTTTTGGATATAGTTTCATGTTCATAATAAAAATCATTTTCCCAGAATAACAACTTTTAAATCAAAGTTTATCATAGTTTTTAATTAACTAATCCAAAACAGCCCGCGGTGTTACTACGACGGCGTAAATCCGGTTTTACGGTATTTTTCGTGTTTCCAGGTTTTAAATCATTAAGTTAGCATATCATATAGATATAGAACATGTGTTTAGTTGATTTTAAAAGTCAAGTTAGAAGGATTAACTTTTGTTTGCGAACAAGTTTAGAATTAACTAAACTATGTTCTAGTGATTACAAGTTTAAACCTTCGAATAAGATAGCTTTATATGTATGAATCGAATGATGTTATGAACATCATTACTACCTTAAGTTCCTTGGATAAACCTACTGGAAAAGAGAAAAATGGATCTAGCTTCAATGGATTCTTGGATGGCTCGAAGTTCTTGAAGCAGAATCATGACACGAAAACAAGTTCAAGTAAGATCATCACTTGAAATAAGATTGTTATAGTTATAGAAATTGAACCAAAGTTTGAATATGATTATTACCTTGTATTAGAATGATAACCTACTGTAAGAAACAAAGATTTCTTGAGGTTGGATGATCACCTTACAAGATTGGAAGTGAGCTAGCAAACTTGAAAGTATTCTTGATTTTATGAAACTAGAACTTTTGGAATTTATGAAGAACACTTAGAACTTGAAGATAGAACTTGAGAGAGATCAATTAGATGAAGAAAATTGAAGAATGAAAGTTTTTGTAGGTGTTTTTAGTCGTTGGTGTATGGATTAGATATAAAGGATATGTAATTTTGTTTTCATGTAAATAAGTCATGAATGATTACTCATATTTTTGTAATTTTATGAGATATTTCATGCTAGTTGCCAAATGATGGTTCCCACATGTGTTAGGTGACTCACATGGGCTGCTAAGAGCTGATCATTAGAGTGTATATACCAATAGTACATACATCTAAAAGCTGTGTATTGTACGAGTACGAATACGGGTGCATACGAGTAGAATTGTTGATGAAACTGAACGAGGATGTAATTGTAAGCATTTTTGTTAAGTAGAAGTATTTTGGTTAAGTAGAAGTATTTTGATAAGTGTATTGAAGTCTTTCAAAAGTGTATAAATACATATTAAAACACTACATGTATATACATTTTAACTGAGTCGTTAAGTCATCGTTAGTCGTTACATGTAAGTGTTGTTTTGAAACCTTTAGGTTAACGATCTTGTTAAATGTTGTTAACCCAATGTTTATAATATCAAATGAGATTTTAAATTATTATATTATCATGATATTATCTTGTATGAATATCTCCTAATATGATATATATACATTAAATGTCTTTACAACGATAATCGTTACATATATGTCTCGTTTAAAAATCATTAAGTTAGTAGTCTTGTTTTTACATATGTAGTTCATTGTTAATATACTTAATGATATATTTACTTATCATAGTATCATGTTAACTATATATATATCCATATATATGTCATCATATAGTTTTTACAAGTTTTAACGTTCGTGAATCACCGGTAAACTTGGGTGGTCAATTGTCTATATGAAACATATTTCAATTAATCAAGTCTTAACAAGTTTGATTGCTTAACATGTTGGAAACATTTAATCATGTAAATATCAATCTCAATTAATATATATAAACATGGAAAAGTTCGGGTCACTACAATCATGATTGGTGCATTAGTGAGTTTTTCTTTAAGAATATTTAAAAGATTTGATGCATTCATCCGAAAAGATGAATGGAGCATCCTTTTCTAGGAGTTTATTCATAGGAGTGGCAATTTTAGAAAAATCTTTTATGAAACGTCGGTAAAAACCGGCATGCCCTAGAAAACTCCTAACTCCTCTAACATTGGTGAGATGTGGAAGTTTAGCAATTACATCTACTTTAGCTCTAGCCACTTCAATTCTTTCCTTTGAAATTTTATGACCAAGAACGATACCTTCTTTAACCATGAAATGGCATTTCTCCCAATTAAGAACTAGATTTGATTGTTCGCATCTAATTAGCATTCGTTCAAGATTAACTAGACATGTTTCAAAAGTATCACCGAAGACTGAAAAGTCATCCATCAAAACTTCCATGCATTCTTCTATCATGTCGTGAAAAATCGCCAGCATGCACCTTTGAAAGGTTGCAGGGGCGTTGCAAAGTCCAAATGGCATGCGTTTGTAAGCAAAAGTACCATAAGGGCATGTGAATGTGGTTTTCTCTTGGTCCTCGGGTGCTATTGGAATTTGAAAATATCCGAAAAAACCGTCAAGAAAACAATAGTAACTGTTCCTAGCTAACCTTTCCAACATTTGATCAATGAAAGGTAAGGGAAAGTGATCTTTTCTGGTGGCATCATTTAATTTTCTATAATCAATACAAACACGCCATCCTGTTACAGTCCTAGTAGGAATAAGCTCATTTTTTTCATTTGTGATGACAGTCATGCCACCCTTCTTAGGTACGCATTGAACTAGGCTTACCCATGGACTATCAGAGATTGGATAAATTAAACCTGTATCTAGCAGTTTAATAATTTCTTTCTTAACAACATCTTGCATATTAGGATTTAGTCTTCATTGGCGTTGCACATATGTTTTATGACCTTCTTCCATAAGGATTTTATGTGTGCAATACGAAGGACTTATGCCTTTAATGTCATGAATCTTCCATGCAATAGCTGGTTTATGAGCTTTTAGCACAGAAATGAGTTGAGATTTTCATTTTTCGTAAGAGAAGACGATATTATTATAGGTAATTTAGATTCACCATGTAAATAAGCGTATTCTAAATGGTTTGGAAGTGGCTTTAACTCTAATATCGGTGGCTCTTCTATCGACGATTTATATCGACATCTGTCTTCTTCTTTTAGCATTTGAAGTTCTTCTGTTGTTGGTTCATATTCATTAGCCATGAGTGCAGCTAACATTTCAGCTTCATCAATTGGTTCAGTTCCTTCTCCTAAAGAACATTCTCCTGTTCCTTGTAATTCTGGAAATTCTTCTAACAATTCTGCATGTGAATCTATAGTTTGAATATGATAACATGTATCATATGCAGATTGCGGTTGTTGCATGGCTCTATCAATAGAAAAGATAACACTCTCATCCTCTATACTTAGGGTCAGTTTCTTACCGAACACGTCTATTATTGCTTTAGCCGTGTTTAAGAATGGTCTTCCTAATATGAGAGGAACTCGAGAATCTTCTTCCATGTCCAGAATAACAAAATCTACTGGAAATACTAAAGTACCAACTTTAACTAGCATGTTCTCCATTATCCCTCTAGGATATTTTACTGATCGATCGGCTAGTTGTATGCTTATTCGTGTTGGTTTCAATTCTCCGAGGTCTAGTTTAGCGTATAATGAATACGGCATTAAATTTATACTAGAACCTAAGTCTGCCAATGCTTCTACTGAACTAAGACTTCCCAGAAAACATGGAATTGTGAAACTTCCTGGATCTGAGAGTTTTTCTGGTAGCTTATTCAACAACACTGCATAACAATTAGCATTCATAGTAACAGGTGAGAGTTCTTCCATTTTCTTTCTATTTGTGATTAGATCTTTCAAGAATTTAGCATATCTTGGCATTCCTGAAATCACATCAATGAAAGGAAGATTGACATTTATTTGTTTAAACATATCCAAAAATTTGGATTGCTCGGCTTCAAGTCTTTCTTTTCTCATTTTACTTGGGTAAGGAAGTGGTGGTTGGTATGGTTTAACATAAGGCTTTGCCTTAATTGTATTCTCTTCATTAACCTTTTCAACTACTGGTTCTGATTCCTTCTCTTGCTCAGATTGTGGTGCCTGTGTAGTAGGAATAGAGTCCTCAGAATTTACAGGAATTTCAGGTGGTTTAAGTGGAATACCACTTCTTGTGGTAATAGCTTTAGCTGTTTCATTCCGAGGGTTAGCATTTGTATCGCTAGGTAGACTTTCCGATTTTCTTTCACCTATCAACCTTGCTAGGTTACTCACTTCTTGTTCCAGATTATGAATAGAAGCTTGTTGATTTCTAAATATTTGGGCATTTTGTTCATTGGTTTGTTTCTGAGATGTGAAAAACTGAGTTTGAGATTCAACTAGCTTCGACATCATGTCTTCTAAATTTGTCTTTTTATCATCGATTTGTGGTGGTTTAATTGGAAAAATAGGTCGTTGCTGGTTGTAAGTATTATTAGATACTTGTTGATTGCTAGGACCTTGTTGGTTGTTGTATGTAACATTTCGATTATAATTCTGATTTTGATTGTAGTTTGGTCTTGGCGGCTGATAATTATTCTGATAATTATTTCCAGGCCTTTGGTTCATGTATGAAACATTCTCTCTTTGTTCCATTGTTTGTTCAATACTGAGACAATCTTTTGTCAAATGTAGTCCTCCACACTGCTCACAACTAATTCGTATTGCGTGAATATCCTTAGTCATCTTTTCCATTCGTCTCTCGAAAGCATCTATCTTTGCAGAAATGGAATCAAAGTCATGGCTAGAATCGGCTCTAGCCGCTTTAGTTGATCTAACGATGTCTTTTTCTTGATGCCACTCATGTGAGTGAGAAGCATTGTTATCAATAATTTTGTAAGCTTCAGTTGCAGTTTTCTTCATAATGGAACCACCAGCTGCTATGTCGATGTCTTTTCGTGTAGTAATATCGCATCCTTGGTAGAATATTTGTACTATTTGATAAGTGTCTAAACCATGTTGAGGACATCCTCTCAACAACTTTCCAAATCTTGTCCACGCCTCATATAGAGTTTCATTTGGCTTTTGTGTGAACGTAACAATTTTTCCTTGAAGTCTCACGGCTTTAGATGCCGGAAAGAATTGTTTAAGAAAATTTTCAACTAAGACATCCCATGTATCAATTGCCCCTTCAGGTAACGATTCTAACCAATCTTTGGCTTCTCCCTTTAAAGTCCAGGGAAATAACATTAGATAGATCTGTTCATCCTCAACTTCTCTGATCTTAAATAGAGTACAGATCCTATTAAAGGTTCGAAGATGTTCGTTTGGATCTTCCTTCGGCGCACCACTAAATTGGCATTGATTAGTTACTATGTGTAGGATTTGTCCTTTGATTTCATAATCTGGCGCATTAATGTCTGGTTGAGTAATTGCGTGACCTTGGCCAGTGCGTTTAGCCCTCATTCGGTCTTCCATACTTAGAGGTTCCAGATTTTCCATGATTGAATTTGTTGAATCTGAATCACTAGAGGATTCTGATTTAATGGTTTCTTCCTCGACAATCTCTGGATGAGTGATTTGTGGTTCAGGAGGAATGATTAGTGGTTCACTGAATTGTCCCTGAATATCCTCTGGATTCTCAATTGTGAGGTCGGGTTCAAAAAATGGATTATCGGAAATTTGAATTGGAGTACTTGGTTGACTAGATGACGATTCTAAAGAAAAATCAACGGCGACAATGATGGCTAGATGTCTTGATCGATTTACAGGTGGTGAACGTATGAAAGGTGGTGAACGTTTTGCTCGGTGCATTCACTGAATATCCTATAAGTTATAAAAATAAAAATTATATAAGTTATCAAATTAAAAGACTTTTCTGATTTTGCCCACGTTTCGAATAGCCAATAGATGCAGCAGGTAGCCAGGACCCTTTAAATCAGAAACCCACAACTCGCCACTAACAAATTCAACTATTACTACGAACCAGAAAATTTTGGATGTCTATCAATTTAACCGATTAAAAAAATTTCGTCAAAATTTTAAAGAAAAAATCTATGTCCTAAAAACAAGAGCGTCGAGAAATAAGAAAGAAAAAGATTGCATCGAAAAAAATCGAAAAATAAAAGATCAAAAAATAAGCGTCAAAAAATAGTAAAATACAGCGTCGAAACATAAAAGTCTAAAAATTAAATATTAAAAGTTGCGTCTAAAGGAATTAAAACTTAAAGGAATTCTATATCCAAAATGGCAATATCTTAATTAGGCACTAAAATCTATAAAATACTAAAGCGATAAGCGACGTCATAGAATTCTAGAGCGCCTAAATCTTAATCTAAAGAAAAAGCACTTAAGGGATTTTACGGCAAAGCCTAAAAATTTAGAAGTATAAAATACTACGGCAAAAACTAAGTTTAAAACTAATTACGAACAATAAATATACAAATTACAAATTAAACGATTAAAATATACAATTTATAAAAAGATATAAAAAGTGATAAAATTACTTCTTTTTATAAAAATATTATTTTTATATTATTATTTTATAAAAGTATTAATTTATAATTTAATAAAACTAATTAAAACTAAAAATAAAAAATTAATTAAAACTTAAAACTAAATATTATTTAACTAAACCCTAATTAGGTTTAATAATAATAATAATTAATAATACTCCGTAATTAATGCTGTACGAGGATCAGACCTGGCGTATCAGACATCACCATGCGGTCGCATGGTTTTGAAGCCTCCGGATCATGCGATCGCATGGGCCTGAATTTTGGATCAGGTTGTTGGGCTGCTACAGGACCAGGCCCGATTACTCTTTTAAATTTTTTTTTTATTTTTAAATTTCTGTTTTTAATTTAAAAAAAAATAATATGTTATAAAAACTTATATAAAAAAAATTACTTATTAATCTTAATTTTTAACAAAAGAAAAATAAAAATATTAACTTTTTAATTTAAATACTTTAAAAATATAGAAATAAATATTTTTTTTTATGTTTTTATATTTTTAAACTTATATAATTTTTTTTTTACAGAAATGGATTATAAACTTAATATATTTTTTATAGCATTTCGCTTTTCGGCGTTTTTGAGTTCCCCGGCAGCGGCGCCAAAAATACTTGATGTTATGCGAGGTGTATACGAAATAGTTATTAATTTTTCTACCAAATACTATTAAATACGATACAATTTTACACAAGTTATTTATTTATTTATAGAGTGGATATACCTAAACCTTGCTACAACACTTATAGGCAGTGTACCTAATCGTACAGTAGTGTAGTTTTTAGTAAGTCCGGTTCGTTCCGCAGGGAGCTAGCCAAGTTTAACGCTATATGTATTTTTAAACTATATTTGTATATATATATATATATATATATATATATATATATATATATATATATATATAAAAGTATTATTATTATAAAAGAGGGGTTTTTATCGTTTAATGACCGGTTTGTCGATTTTATGTCTTAAGTCGCAATTAAAACCTAATGTAAAATATTAAATATAAATACAACTTAATTTAAAGTGTAAAGTAAATGATGATAAATAAAATGCGATAATTAAAAGTGCGATAAATAAAATGACGGTAAATAAATTTGCGATAATTAAAAGTACGATAATTAAAAATGCGATATGATATAAAATAAAGAAATTATGCTTATTTAAACTTCCGTAATCATGATGTTCGACGTGTTAATTTTAGTTTATTACCATGGGTTAATTGTCCTTTGTCCTGGATTATTCAATATGTCCATACGGTTTTTGTCCATAACAGTCCATCAGTCATAAATATAAAGTGCTAGTGTCCTCTTCAAATTATCCTTATACCCGAAGTCAAATATTCCAACTAATTGGGGACTTAAACTGTAATAAGGTTTTAATACATTGTTAATGATTACACCAGGTTATCGACTGTGTGCCATCCAAGGTTTTAATACTTTATTAACAATTACACCATGTGTCCTTGTATGTAATCCACCCCTGTTTTAATGAGTTCATTGACTATCAATCCATCCCCGTGTCCAGTTAAATGAACGATTATTAGTACTTATAAATATCCCGCCCATCGTGTCCGATCGAGTGTATGTGGTTATTTATAGGTACGTCCAATTGTAAATCTTTATATTAAATTAACGAACTATCATTCAATTAAACAAATATAAAGCCCATTAATAGTCTATAGTCCAATTTCCACAAGTGTCGGTCTTTTGTCCAAACCCCAATTATGGTCCAAAGCCCAATAACCCCGTCTTTAATATTTAGCCCAACATCACGATTACTTCGATTTAAATAAGCATAATAATAACTTAGCTACGAGACATTAATTTAAAAAGGTTGAACATAACTTACAATGAGTATTAATCGCGTAGTGTTACACGGACATAATTTTGACTTACAAACTTAAAACATTCGCCACTATAATCTTATTATTATTAATCTTAAATTAAAATTATAATATATATATATATATATATATATATATATATATATATATATATATATATATATATATATATATATATATATATATATGTTGAGAGATAGAGAGTAGATAATATATTCTGTATATAATTCATCGACCAAACGTTGCAATTTATAGGACTTAGCTTGCTACAGTGCCTCATGCGACCGCATGACATTAACACTACCTGGCCATGCGATCGCATGGCCAGCTGTACCAGCTCACATACTTTTGTTTTTTTATTTACCGACGGTTTTTAATATAAATATAATATATAAATAATTTATAGAATTATTTATATATTATATTATATTCATGTGCATACTGACTTGTAATTTTAGCTCTGTTGCGTCGCGCGTTGATAGTTGGTTCATGTCCCGGTTCCGAATTTTCGAACGTCCTTTTGTACTATTTAATATCTTGTACTTTGCGAGTTGCGGCTTGTACTCTTGTAATTTTGAGACGTTTCTTATCAATAAATTGAACCACTTGGATTGTACTTTGTACTTTTTAGCATTTTGGTTGTTTGCGTCTTCAAATCGTCGAATCTGTCTTTTGTCTTCACCTTTTATTATTTAAACGAATATCACTCGTAAATAGAACAATAGCAACTAAAAGCTTGTCTTTCTTGAAGGATAATGCTATGAAATATATGTTCATTTTTAGCATTATCAGTACCTTCTCGATGAAGCTTGATGGATATGACCGACGTGTATTCGTGGAATTATCCATAATATCGGTCTATTGCGATTTTCGAAGGATTTTGACCGAGAGTTGACTTTTCTCATATAGTATGGTATGGTAATGACCGTTATGTTGTATCTGGATGCTGGTTTATTATTGGTTAAAAAAGGTTTAATTGTGAGTCTTGATGGAGTCTTAACCAATTAAAGACTATTCTGAAGTAGTGTTCTTGGTGCCAGGTTCATGTTTAGATGTTATTTAAGGAAATTAACGTGTTGATAATTGTCACATGATGGTATTAGTGGATAATCATTATCCGGAATCACTGATGGTATGATTGAAATTGATACGAGAATTGTGTTTGTAATAATTTTTACTGTTGATGATACGATTATATACATGTTCTAGTCGATGTACTACCAGGTGTGTAACGATATCATTGCGAGAATTATAATAAAATTCTTAAATACCAGTTTAGAAATGGGTATTTAATCATAGAATTTGAGTAATTTCAGTAAAATCAGTGTTGACTTTGTGATGCAGTAATTGTGGACTTGACTGAGTTTGTGTCTTCATGTGATGCGTTGACAACAGACACATGACTTGGAATAAATTGAATGGGAAAATTCGACGGATTTATCTTATAGGTAATCTCGAAACTTGATGGATCAATCCGATTCGACGAAATTGACAATGTATAACCGTTGGTATCTTCGGAAATTGGGGTGCAATTTCAGTTTGATATGAAACTTTTCGTGGAAAATTGAAGAAATTAGACTGGTTAATGTAACTTGGAGGGCTAAATAATGAACATTTACCTATGATTCGAGAATACAATATGTAAATAGAAACTTGATATGACTCATTTCGTGGAAATCCATTAGATCGATGACGGGTTGATGTTGTATTTTATGAGTTATTTTATGTATAAGAGAAATTTGATTTTAACTGGCGGTGAATTAATCGATCGTTATCCTTTTAGCTTGGAACTCCGATGGAATATGACTTGTTCAATGTTAATGGTGACAGATTGTCAATACTTGATTACTTCTATGAGCGATAAGAATGATACCTTAGATTAATGCGTGGTGAACTATCCAACTGCTGTGTTGTGTGATTGGAACTAATAGATCAGCTTAAACCAGAATTTGGCCACTTGATGATAGTCATTACAATAAGATTTGTATTTTATTTGGTAACAGTGAGCTTTCAAATTTGACTAATTCAGATGATGAGTTAACAGATGAGAACACTTGTCGAGTAATGAACCATTAGGTAGTACCTGTGACAGTAACACGTGTTTTGACTTGGTTCTCAGTTTGACAAATTGTGATGTTGTTTGTTACCCGTAACCTTTGTTAACAGTAACTGGCCATATTCTGAGGACAAAATCTCTTTAAGGGGGTATATTTGTAGCATCCTGAATTTGAGCCTAGGTAGATTTGACCTTTTTGCCATTATATGATATTATTTGTAAATTTGATAATTATATGTTTATAATTAATGGACTATTTGGTTGAGACTAGTTTATGACAAGGGTCACAGAACAGGCTTATTTTTTTAATTTAGGTAACTTTAAGGCCGCCTAACATGATTCGTAAGTTATTCTGAAACTGTTAAATACCTGTGTGGTATAGTTTTAATACCCATTTATGTATGCATACTTCTAGATATATCATCATTTTTCCTAATTTGGAAACATACACCGTACCTACCATTTCACCAATTACAAACCCTAGTTTAAATCTTTGGTGGTTAAGCTATCTACTGATTTCTTTCATCATCTATAACTGATATTCAAGGTTTGTGCTTCGAAGCCATGATTTAATCTTGTTTAAAGTTAGGGTTTGTGTTCATGTGGGTTTTAGCTTATTAGATGCTTGGGTCTTGCTCAAATTGTTAGATAGACTTACTTGATGTTAGTAAACTTATTTAAGTATGTTATATAAGTTTCATGAGCCTTCAACTGACTAGAAGTGGCTCAAAATAATCGATTTGGTGTTCAAATCCGTCCAAACAGCGACCCGGTGATGATGAACAACATCTATACGGATACAAGGTGCATTCGTATGGATACGGGTTGAATCTGGACGATTATGGGAGCATCCATACAGATATAGATGCATCCGTAGGGTTACAGATGCATCCGTGCGGATGCAGGTTGACAGCCTTTTGTGAAATTTGTTTTGGTCGTAACTTTCAAATCGTAACTTCGTTTTTGATGAAAACTATCGTTGGAATTGTAATAAAGAATAATTTTCAATGGTAAGGTTTTAAGAAGCTTGAACAAACTGTAATTTGGACATAAAAAGAGGTTTTAGCATGTATGTCTCGTTTTGCACATACTTGTATGACGTTATTGAATGGAATTATGTTGTAGACTTATCAAATAATGAATATATGATGATACGACTTGGTTTCAATTTATGATTGAGTATATATATATATATATATATATATATATATATATATATATATATATACTGTGTGTATGTGTTGTATTTATATTAAGTTATATATATATATATATATATATATATATATATATATATATATATATATATATATATATATATATATATATATATATATATATATATATATGTGTGTGTGTGTATGTGTGTGTGTAGATATATGTGTGTGTGTATATATATATATATATATATATATGTTGTATATAATGCTCTATTGTTAGTAATTGGGAGAAGATTTACTAACTTGTGAGTATTGTTCTCAGGTGATTCAGATGAGGAGAAGACTCAGTGACACTAGACTACTGAGTTTTACTGGTAATCGGTAAGTGAAACTAACTATGTTGTAGAGATTAATATGCTATTATTGCTAGTTAGTTATGGCTATGTGACGACTACTTGTTATGTGATGCCATGTGTTTTGGAGCCCAGTGCGTCCCCATCTTGTGGTGGCCTAAGTAGGAGAGATCAACCTGCGGGTTGAGTTCCTTATAAGGTGGCCAGCATCCATGTTCGTATATGTTTAAATGATGTGTTCATCACATGTGGATGATTTATACATTCACGAATGTGCGAGGAACTATCGGTAAACCCTAGTCCGATCAACTGGTGGTTGAGGGTTCGGCCGGACCGCCGATGTCTCTGTAGACTGCATTTGGGTGATGTATGTGTTAGACATGATTAGTGTCAGCAAATAGCTGATGCACGTGGCGATTGGAGTATTAGTCCACATTTAAAAATAACTCCCGTTCTATGTTAATTGGCATACGATGATTCGCCGAATCATTTGACGAGTATTTGCAAATGTTAGAACCAATAAGTTGTGAATCGCTTATAAATTTTACAATGTATTATTGATTTATACAGGTGTGATTATATGCGAGAGCCGGCAAAAGATGACATTTTATGATTGTATAGGCTCATGAGGAAATTAATGGTTTTTCGGGAATGCTCGGCAGCATAGATTGTATGTATTGGAAATGGATAAAATGTCCAGTTGCATGGAAAGGCAAATTTAATCGAGGTGGTCACAAAGTTACATCTAATATGCTTGAAACCGTAGCCTCATATGATAACTAGATTTAACATGCTTTCTTTGGGGTTGCGGGTTCGAATAACGACTTAAAGGTGTCGAACACTTGTGATCTATTGAACTCAGTGCTTATTGAGGAAATGAAAGTCATACCTTTTAATGCAAGTGGTGTTGAGTACCAAAGAGGATATTATCTAGCAGACAGAATCTACCCTGGATGGGCATCATTAGTTAAGGCATTTTTAAGTGAAAATGATGAAAAACATACTTATTTTTTTGAAGAAACAAGCAGGTGCACACAAGGATATTGAGATGATTTTTGATATTCTACGAGGTGTTGGCATACACTACAACAAACGACAAGGGATTACAAAATCAATGCTATGAAACTGCTAATCTATATGTGCATCATCTTATACAATCTAATTGTCGAAGATAATGGTTTTAACATTTCCGAAAATTATTGGGTTTATGAACTAGTTTCTAATATGCAAACAACTTGGATCAAGAGGTGTGAAACATACATATGAAGGACAAAAGAATTACGTGATATGGATATGCATGAACGCATACGATTGAATTTTGTTGAACATCTTTGGGCTAATCGTTAAATGTAGTCGTCGATATAATTTTAATTTATTTATTTGTTTTTTTTAATTTTGTATTTTCTCTTTTTTAAGTATTGTATTTTTTTATTAATGGAAGTTCTATTTTATTTATTAATTTATTTTTGTTATTTAAAATATGTTAAATAATAATAAAAGAAATAAAGAAATAAAGAAATAAATTAAAGTGAATATTTAATTAAAAATGAATTAGACACTAAAATTATACACTAAACTATTTTCTATTTTTGCTTTCAGTGTTAAATTTCAGCATCTTAGAAAACACTGAAATTAGACACTGAGTCCAGTGTCTCGACTTCTAGTTTGTAAAATTAATATGAAAATTAAATTATTTATAATTAATTCACATCATTTAATTTTGTGTCGGTTGTAAAATTTTGTTTCTTGAGTATATTTAATGTTTTTTTATACATGGGAACGAGGAGATAATTTTTTCAGTTTCATCGAACTCATGACCTCCACTTTGCTATGGTAGGCTCTAATCACTTCATCATGATATGATTATTATATATAATATTTAAATTTGTTAATTATAATGACCCGTCCAAATCCACCTGGACGAATACATTACATTTGGTTACATCGCGAGATTCTGACCTCTATATGATACATTTTACAAACATTGCATTCGTTTTTAAAAGATAAACTTTCATCACATCGAAAGTTGACAGGCATGCATACCATTTCAGAATATAACCAATCTATAATTGACTTAATAATAATCTTGTTGAACTCAATGACTCGAATGTAACGTCTTTTGAAATATGCCATGAATGACTCCAAGTAATATCTCTAAAATGAGCAAATGCACAGCGAAAGATTTCTTTCATACCTGAAAATAAACATGCTTTAAAGTGTCAACCAAAAGGTTGGTGAGTTCATTAGTTTATCATCAATATACATTTCAACCATTTTTATAGACCACAAGATTTCATATTTCCATTTCTCATAAATAAACATCCCATACATAGAGATAAAAATCATTTATATGGATTGAACACCTGGTAATCGACATTAACAAGATGCATATAGAATATCCCCGTCATTCCGGGACTCCCTTCGGACACGATAATTACGAAGTACTAAAGCATTTCAAATTCTCTGACTGGGGCTTGTTAGTGCCCATAGATCTATCTTTAGGATTCGCGTCAATAAGGGTGTCTGTTCCCTAATTCTTAGATTACCAGACTAAAAGGAGCATATTCGATTTCGATCATTCAACCATATAATGTAGTTTTTATTACTTGTGTCTATTTCGTCCAACATTTATAAAAGCGAATGTATTCTCAGTCCCAAAAATATATATATTGCAAAAGCATTTAAAAAGGGAGCAAATGAAACTCACTATACAATATTTTTTAGTAAAAATATTCGTACGACGATACTGAAGAATGCAGGGTTGACCTTGGATTCAAGAACCTATATCAAGTATATATATTAACACCTCTAATTAACATATAATAGTAATCAAACCAGTTTATATATATTAATTATATAATATATTACTTTTTTAAAATAGTAATGTATTTATTATTTCAATTGTTATGTATATTTATATATGTTATATTAACTTTAGATATACTTATGATATATGTAATATTTATATCTTTACATAATTATCTTTTGTTAAAATAATATTTATAATAAAAAAGTTAATAATACTAATAATAATAATAATAATAATAATAATAATAATAATAATAATAATAATAATAATAATAATATTTAAAAATAATATTAATAGTGATAATAATAATAATAGCTATACTAATAATATTTATAATAATAATCTTTAGTAATGATAATGATTAGGTTTAATAATGAATATGATAATAATAGTTTTGATAAAAAAAAAGATAATTTTTCTAATAATGATAATAATAATAAAAAGGATAATAATAATAATAATAATAATAATAATAATAATAATAATAATAATAATAATAATAATAATAATAATAATGATAGAAAACTACCTCAAAGAAGTAATCCTTAAAAAAATGCCCAAGTCCGGGTTCGAACCCGCGACGTCCCGCTAACCCGACAACTCCCCTAACCATCGCTCTATTTGTGTCTTTCTAATTCAAATAGGATTTTAAATCCTTTCATTTACATCATATCCATCGTCATCCTTAATCTAACATCTTAATTATCTAACCTCGTCATAATCATTACGCATCATTATCTTATCATGCTACGTATCATCTTTATCATAACATCGTAACATCATACGATTATGTATTCATCATCATACACAATCATCATCATGTCCTAATCATCATCATTATAATCATAACACTCGTATCATACTATGTTTCGTTATCATCACCATAATGATTCACATATCGTCATTATTTTCACATAACCTCGTCATCATCACAATCCATATATCATAACATCATCGTACATAATATCATCATCAACATCCGTATCATGGTCTTAAGCTATCATCATCTTCGAAATACCATCAACATCGCATCTCTGTAACATAATCCTGAAGTGAGCAGCAAGAGAAAGAGCTTTGCAGGCCCGTTTCTTCGTATGTTCATGATACAGGCCCAACAGAAAACTAAGCTGGCCCTCGACCCAACATTTAATTATTTCGAAGCCCACTATACCATTATAATAAGCCCAACCTTAAAAGAAAAGTGCATGGGTAGTTTGTTTAGCATAACCAATTTTTGAACGGTAAGACTAAAAGAAAAAATTACGCCAACATTTAATTATTTCGAAAGCTACTATACCATTATAATAAGCCCAACATTAAAAGGAAAGTGTGTGGGTTGTTGGTTTGGCAAAACCAATTTTCAAACGGTAAGACTAAAAGAAATAAAAAAATTACGCCAGCAATCTTCATCATCTCATCCTCATCAACATACTTCCCTATCATCTTCATCTGTATCGGACCACCACCATCATTGCCTTTTCTGTTTTGTCATCGAACTCACCATCATCATTATCTTCTCCATTAATATTATAGTTCTTATTACAGAAATGAAAATAGCATAGAGCAGCAACATCTAACGGTTTGTGGTATTGGTTGTTCCGGCCAGAATAGAAAGGCGATATCATTATTTGTTCGATCAATAAGGAAACAAGAAAAGGAAACAGCAACCCTAGTTGTAACAGTGATATTTTCGTGATGTTTGGAACAGAAAAACATTATAGTAACAGTAGCAATAGGTTATAGATGATGATGGTGTTGGAGTGGTGGTTTAGGGTGTTTGACGATTAGTAGGAAGTGGTTGTTAGTGGTGGTTCGTTGGTGGGCTTCATAGTTGACGATTGTGTGGTTTAAACGAATAAGAAGGTGAATAGTAATTATAGTAGCAAGTTACCTCCGACGATAGGGTTGCTATGGTTTTGGTTATAATGGAAAACAAAAGTTCGAGTAGCAGTAAACCACAAACAAGTTGTTGCAGCAGCTTTCCATTGATTGGTGTTCGACTAAAACTGAAACAGACGAACTAACAGTTGTTTGGTGATGGAGATGATTGTAGTGTTTTCATCAAGCAAGAAATAAGAAAGATACACATAGAGATTGAGAGTGTGGTGGTGGTTAAATGGGTTTTGATAAAATGGTGAGAGTTTGGTGATGATATCGATGAAAGTGATGGTGATTCATGGTGGTTCTCCGATGGTTAGTGGTGGTGGAAGGTGGAAGCACAAGGTGGTGATCGTGGTTGATGAAAGTTGGTGATTGTTGCTCTCGGTTGAAGAATGTAATACATATATGTATATTACATATCACACATATGTATATGTTGGGACTTATTTGTGGTACACCCACAAACTCATTGTGTTAGATCCACCATTAATGAGTTGTAAACCCATTTACATTTGGTAGTACAAGTTTATTTACCTTTGTAGTACATGGTAAAAGTACCATTTACATTTGTAGTACAAGTTTATTTACTTTGGTAGTACATGGTAATAAGTACCATTTGTAAACTTATTTACCTTTGTAGTACATGGTAAAAAGTACCATTTACATTTGTAGTACAAGTTTATTTACTTTGGTAGTACATGGTAATAAGTACCATTTGTAAACTTATTTACCTTTGTAGTACATGGTAAAAAGTACCATTTACATTTGGTAGTACAAGTTTATTCACTTAAGGTAATCTTTCCACTCATATCTCTATAAATAGAGAGTTAGTCTCTTTATGAAAAATACACAAGTAATAGAAAAAAAAACACACATTAGAGAAACAAAATTTATGGTACTTGGCAAATCATTAAAGGAATTAGGTTGTGAAAACCTGAAAACCTTCCATTCGTGATCGTTTTCCCCGACCGGTGATCTAAACGTTAAATATGTATATATAAACGTTTGTTTTTGTAACCAAACGTTAAATATGTATATATTAATTTATGATTAATATGGTTAGTTACCTTTTATTTTGGTAATCGAAACGTCAAATACATATTTATTTTTTATTTGATATTATATTTCTACATGAAATAGAAATATTTATAATATAGCACTCAAATTTTTTTTCAAAGTTTGAAATATGGTACCGAAAAGTCGTGCCAATTCGGATTTATAGAAATTTATAATCTTGTATATATTATTGTATTAATAATAGTTTCATGATAGTTTTTATGGATGATAATTGGAAACATAGTGACCTTTTTCTCTATACCCTATGATGAACTATTTTTAATAAAATAATATAGTTGCAAGATGATTGCATATTTGGATAGATATAACTAATCTTGCATATTTGTCTCTAGTATTCGAACTTTTGTGTTCAATCATGGCTTCCGCATCAAAGAACATTGTTGCTGAACTTAACAAGGGTGTTAAGTTGAATGGTGACAACTATGAAATATGGAGCATGAAACTCGAATATGTGTTGGAAGAGCAAGAGGCTCTTGTTGCTCTTACCCAATCAATGGAAGTACCTGAGGTGGGTGATACGGAACAACATAAAAAGGATGCTGAAGTGTACGTCACTTGGAAACGTAAGAACACCATTGCTCGCATTACGTTGCTGAGCAGCATGGATGATGACATCATGCGTGATTTTTGCAAGTATGAACTAGCAAAAGATATGTGGAAAGCATTGGCTGACAAGTTTGGTGCAACCTCGGTGACCAAACTAAGATCTCTCACTATCAAGTTTGATCAATATAAAAAGAAGTCTGATCATACCATGAAAAAGCATGTCAGACAAATGTCAAACATGATAAGTGAATTGAGAAACGCAGGTCATGTTCTTACTGATGAACAACAGGTTCAAGCTATGATTCGTTCCTTGCCTCAAAGTTGGGAGCAAATGAAAATGCATCTCACACATAATGAGAACATCAAGACTTTTGAGGACTGTGCACGCCATTTAGAGCTAGAAGAAGATCGGATTGAGGCCGGTAAGTCAATCACTGAGGTGAATATGGCGACAAGCTCTAAAAATGCTTTTGGGCATAAGCGCAAGTTTCATCACCATAAGGGTAAAGAAACTTATAAGTCCAACAAAAGGCTAAACACCAATCATCGTGGCAAGGGAACACGTCCCTCCAAGAAAGTAAACATTGCAAAGGTAAAATGCTACAATTGTAGCAATAAAGGGCATTTTGCTCGTGATTGTCCTGAGCCTAAAAAGGTATACTCTTACGATGCTTATGTTAGCAAACTTTGTGTTGCTAGTTCTGTTTTCTTAACTGAATCTCAACCTTTGTGGATTGTAGACTCAGGAGCAACAGACCATGTAGCTAAGGACAAAGACGCCTTTGTAGAATTTCGACGAGTTTCTCATGGAGCTATGTGGATTTATGTGGGAAACAACTCAAGAGTTCCAGTTGAAGGGATCGGGTCATGCAAGTTAGTCATGCGTGAAGGACGAACCCTAATCCTACATGATGTTTTATATGCTCCTCAAATTCGTCGAAATTTGATTTCTGTTTTGGTTTTGTTAAGACTTGGTTTTCATTTGTACTTTCGTGATAATGTTGTTGAGTTGTCTTTGGGAACAAACTCTTATGGTTTTGGTTATGTTCTTAACGGTTTTATCGTGATGGATGTTGATTATCTTAATAATAAACCATGTTTTTCCTTAGTTGCATCTTCTAATAAATTTGATAATGATGTAAACAACTGGCATGCTAGACTTGGTCATATTGGCCAACAAAGAATGAATAGATTAGCTAGAGATGGTTTACTAGCTAATATTGATAAAGTGGAATTGTCTACTTGTGAGCACTGTCTGGCAGGAAAAACTGCGAGAAAACCATTTGGAAAAGGAACTCGTGCCGATTATCCATTGCAACTAATACATTCGGATATATGTGGTCCTATGAATGTTCGAGCAAGGCATGGAGCGTATTATTTCATCACATTCATTGATGATTATTCTCGATTCGGTTACGTTTACTTGATCTCTCACAAATCCGAAGCATTGGATTGTTTTCAAAGTTATATGAATTTTGTTGAGAATCAATTAGAACGTAAGATTAAAGCATTAAGAACCGATCGAGGACGTGAATACCTATCTGATTCGTTCAAAGCTCTATGTGATGCTAAAGGTATTCAACGTCAATTAACTACTCCCAGGACTCCGCAACAAAATGGTGTTGCAGAAAGGCGGAATAGAACGCTTCTTGAAATGGTTAGGTCAATGATGGCACAAGCAAATTTACCTATCACTTTTTGGGGTGATGCTTTATTAACTGCCACATTTGTACTTAATCGTGTGCCTTCAAAATCAGTAACTTCCACACCATATGAGTTATGGACAGGTCGCAAACCTGACTTGAATGTGTTAAGACCTTGGGGTTGTGCAGCGTATACTTTGGATTCCTCGCACAAATATGGAAAATTAGGTCCAAGAGGAAAGAAATGTGTTTTCATTAGATACTCTGAACAATCAAAAGGTTATGTGTTTTTAGGTGAACACGAAAGTGGGAGCATAACTGAATTTGAATCTCGAGATGTTACATTCTTGGAAAATGAGTTTCCAAAACAAGGAGACCTTGATAAAGATTGGTCTTTATTTGAGACTACAGAATTACCTCATTCGAGTGGGAGAGATTTGAGGAGTGAAGACGAAGAATTTGTTTCTTTGGATACAACTCCTCAACCTATTGCGAATGAAGATAATTCTTATCCGAGTGGGAGCAATATGGCAAATCAAGAACATGTTTCCGAAGAACCTCAACCCGTTGCTACCGAGCATAATTCTGATCCAAGTGGGAGCAATTTGGTAAACCAAGAATCTGTTTCACTGGATAACCAACCACGACGAAGTAGTCGTCAAAGTAAACCTCCACTTCGGTATGAGATCGAAGATGGTTATACTTTTATGGTTCAACTAGAAGAGGATGAACCAAGAGATATAAATGAAGCTCTCACTTGTCCTGCAAAGGATGAATGGTTCAAAGCAATGGAAGAAGAGATGGAGTCTATGAGATCCAACAACGTTTGGGAATTGGTTGATCTTCCAAAAGAAAGAAAAGCCATTGGGAGTAAGTGGATTCTCAAAATAAAGCGTAAAGCTGATGATAGTATTGAAAGATACAAAGCTCGACTTGTGGCAAAAGGCTACAATCAACAGGAAGGGATTGACTATGAGGAAACATTTTCACCTGTTGTAAGACTCACATCAATTCGTTTGATTCTAGCAATAGTAGCAAGTATGAACCTTGAATTACATCAAATGGATGTAAAGACTGCTTTCCTCAATGGAAATTTAGATGAAGAAATCTATATGGAATAGCCGACGGGTTTCATTAAAGAAGGCCACGAACATAAGGTTTGTAGATTGCTTAAATCAATATATGGCCTCAAGCAGTCATCAAGACAATGGTATATACATTTTCACAATGTGATCACGTCACATGGCTTCACTGTGGTCAATGAAGATAATTGTGTTTATATCAAAAGGTCTAAAGGAAAAATAGTCATATTGTCATTATATGTTGATGATATATTGATTGCTGGAAATGATAAGGAGTATGTTTTCGAGGTTAAAAGATGGTTATCATCTAACTTTGAAATGAAGGATATGGGTGAAGCTGAATATATCCTTGGAGTTAAGATTTCAAGGGATCGCTCAAGGAAGTTGTTGGCTCTTTCGCAAGAGACTTATATCAACAAGATTCTTGAACGTTTTAACATGCATAAATCTAACCCCATAGACACTCCTATGGCGATTAGTGATACGTTGAGCATTAGAGAGTGTCCGCAAACTCCACAAGAGAAACATAAAATGAAAAATGTTCCTTATGCTAGTGCGGTTGGAAGTCTCATGTATGCTATGATGTGTACGAGACCGGATATCTGCTTTGCTGTTGGCATGGTAAGCCGATACCAATCCAATCCAGGTTTAACCCATTGGAAAGCCGTGAAAAGGATTCTTAGGTATCTTAAGGGTACTAGTCATTACTCTTTGTGCTACGAAGGAAATAATCTGCAAATGAGAGGCTATACTGATGCTGATTGGGGAAGAGATATGGATGAAAGAAAATCTACCTCTGGCTTTGTTTTTCTGTTAAACAAAGGTGCTATATCTTGGAGTAGCAAGAAACAATCATGTATAGCATTGTCTACAATGGAAGCTGAATTTGTGGCATTTTCAGCGGCTGTACAAGAAGCCGTGTGGCTTAATCGATTTTTGAGTAATTTGGGGGTTGTTGGCAATACCATTGATCGAGCATTGATATACTCTGATAATGAGGCTGCCATTGCATATTCAAAAGACCCCAAGTTCCATTATAAGACAAAGCACATAGACATAAAGTATAATTTTGTGAAAGACAAGGTTGCAAGAAAAGAAGTAAGTATAGAGTACATATCTACGCATGATATGGTAGCAGATCCTTTGACAAAACCCATACCTAGAGATGCATTTGTTAAGCATGTTAGGTCTCTAGGATTGCGTAGATTTTAATAAATGTACTATTTTAATAAATGTACTTATAAGTTTAAGTTTATATCCAATGCAATGAATTTCTTTTAAACCCATGTTTTATTGTTCGCTCTTTGTGTTGCGAATCGAGAAAAGTATGTCGGACAGATACATGATTAGCCCACTCACATGGGTAATCAATTCCATTTCATGTGACAAATGGAAAAGTGGTATATATTAAGCACATTGTTTTAGTGACAATTGAGAGCTCGAGATTGAGATAATTTGACGCCACATTCATAAGTATATAAATATTATGTGAATTTTCACAATTCACCTTATCTGTCATGAGTATCCAGATGTGAGTTCTTAAGAGTTTTATGAGTAGATAAGTGAACTCGAGTTTTGAACATTGAGTATGTTTGAACTATCATCTGTGCAACATTAATTTAAAGACATACCTCCATTGTGAAAGGAGTAATGTTGCAGCATGTGATTCATACCACATGTGATCAAGACGACCAATAAGGGAAATAGAAGAAACGATCTCTACTTCTATGTTATGTGAGTCCCTTGAGGTATTAGTAACCTCAATTTAATGTCCTTATGACTTTTTCTTGTCTCTTGAAGCTTAGTTTAATGTTTGCTATCTTAAGGCGTTGCTTAAGGGTTATGAGTGATTCAACCTGGCTGGACGTTCTTAGAAAAGCAAATTGAGCTAATGTCAATGGATTCTAAGAGAAGGGAAGATCATTTGAAGTTCACATTAACTTGTATTCACCGGTCGACCAATTATCTTTTTGTCTTCGTGACGAGTCTTAGTGATAAATGATAATTGTGAATGCAAAAGGGTTTTATAAGTAAAAATGAGATCATGCGAGTTACTAATATGATTAATGATCTAGGACATTGCATACTAAATCTACTCTTTCCAAGATTATTGAGATGCTATATATTCCTAACAGATGTATAGCAATTGAGCTCTCAAAGTATGCCGGTCGCACAACCTAGTTCCCAGTATGAATGGTTTGCATATTATACAATAGTTTCTCGAAATATATATCGAATTCGTTTGTGTGCGAGTGGGAGATGTTGGGACTTATTTGTGGTACACCCACAAACTCATTGTGTTAGATCCACCATTAATGAGTTGTAAACCCATTTACATTTGGTAGTACAAGTTTATTTACCTTTGTAGTACATGGTAAAAGTACCATTTACATTTGTAGTACAAGTTTATTTACTTTGGTAGTACATGGTAATAAGTACCATTTGTAAACTTATTTACCTTTGTAGTACATGGTAAAAAGTACCATTTACATTTGTAGTACAAGTTTATTTACTTTGGTAGTACATGGTAATAAGTACCATTTGTAAACTTATTTACCTTTGTAGTACATGGTAAAAAGTACCATTTACATTTGGTAGTACAAGTTTATTCACTTAAGGTAATCTTTCCACTCATATCTCTATAAATAGAGAGTTAGTCTCTTTATGAAAAATACACAAGTAATAGAAAAAAAAACACACATTAGAGAAACAAAATTTATGGTACTTGGCAAATCATTAAAGGAATTAGGTTGTGAAAACCTGAAAACCTTCCATTCGTGATCGTTTCCCCGACCGGTGATCTAAACGTCGATCCTACTCGTTTCCGCTGCTCGTATTCGGTATGTCTCGAATTTATATTTATACAACAGTATATATATATATATATATATATATATAATAGTATATAATAATAATTATATATTCAATGGAAATAAAAACATGTCAATTAGCTGTCACCTAATTTAATATCTGCCGACACTTCTTCAAGGACTGTGTATCGTGTACTATTTGAAATCAGTGACGGATAAAAGTCTTCGGAAAAATCCCAAAATTTTAAATTAAGTATCTTTATTTATTTAGGTCATTATGGTATAAAATTTGGTCATTAACTATTAAATAAAAATTACATTAATTATTCACTCCCAACCCCCAAATAAAATATAAAAAGTTTTAAAATTTGACAAACAACTTCTAAATATATTATTAATAAGCCTAAAATTTATAAAACTCATTTTCGATTCACCGTTTATTTTAAAATTACACAAGTTTCTTTTTTTTTAACTCGTTTATTATCATTCAATATGACAATTGAGCGTTACCGTTGTTTACTAAATAACTTCGAAATCACAAAATATATATTTAATATACTTTTTATGTATATATATATATATTATTTTAATAATAAATTTTATTATCTCTTATATCATTTTATAATTTAAATCTTATATTATATCAAACTATATTTCAAAGTATTATATATATATATATATATATATATATATATATATATATATATATATATATATATATATATATATATATATATATATATATATATATATATATATGTAATAGTTCGTGAATCGTCGGAAATAGTCGGAGTTAGATGGTTGTATGAAAACAGTTCAAAATTTTGAGACTCAACATTACAGACTTTGCTTATCGTGTCGAACTTCTATAAAGATTAAGTTTAAATTTGGTCGAAAATTTCCGGGTCGTCACATTAATTTTATGCGGACTCCAAAATACTGTTTTTTGATTCGAACGATATGTTTTAAAAAATGTGCATTATAAAATACGGAGTACCGTTTATGCAACCAATTTTGACTTAATTCAGAACAAATTTATTTATATCAGTTAAGTCGTATATTTATGTTTTACGAATCTATTCAATTTAATATTTCATTTCATTTAGTTATGTGAAAATGTGCGTTACAATCTATTTTTTATTTACATGACTACATAATATCGTTCAGTTTCAACTTTGTAATTTTGTTGTAAATATGTGATTGTTTTAACAATGTATATCAATCAAATTTAATAGTAACTAACTAGTATTTTTAGAATGATTAATTCGAACTAGTTATCGAACCCTCGCTTCGCGCCGGGGGTTTGATTTTCAATGTATTTTATTGTGTTTAGTTTGTAAAATTATTTCGTGGCTAACGGTCATGTCGTTGAAGCGCAACTCGAGTTGAACTAAAAGATATAACCCGTCAAAGATTTAAATGTTATTTTACATCTCCGCGTTTCGCTATGGAATTGTCGACTTTTAAAAATTTAACGCAAAATCAACGTGTATGAAAAGTACCTCAAATATTTATCGTTTTTAAAAAGCGTCCGTTTTGCCTATAGTTAGTGACATTGTGTTCCTAAAATTATTTCGAGTTTAACGATGTTGTCGGAAAAATTTAACTCGGTGCGAACGAAAAGATATGACCCGTTAGATATTTGGGTGGAGTTTAGTTAAGATTTTTTATGAAAATGGTTATTTGACACTTTACCCCCTGTTTGGGGGCCGGTTTTAGTTTTTAAACAAAGGTTGGGGGCTTTACTTGCGAAAAGGGGAAAAGCTGAAAAAAGGAAAAAAAAAAAAAAATGTAAAAGGCGAAAATACCACTGATTACCATTCACCATTTGTTTCTAATAGTTAATATGGTAATATTCTAGTCCCGCGTAATCGCGGATTATAAACTAGTTAATTATTAATTAATATTATTAACTATGGTTTGATAGTCCAAATGAATAGTACTTTTTGGACTATCTCAACCTCACACTAAGGACCCCAAACTTTATCTAATGTACGAATCGGCTCTCTCCCCGATTTTACTCAAAAACCCCACACCCTCGAGAAAATACAAAACACCCCCCAACCCTACCCCCTTACCTCGATCCGACCCGACCTAAACCGACCCGACTCGTCTCCCCGTTATTATAACTATAATAATATTATATAATATATTTCGTCCTTTCACCTTTTTTTTTATTTTTTTTTATTTTTTTAACCTTTTTCTTTTCCTTTTTCTAAAAAAAACCTCAAACTTTGTTCAAAAATTAAACCGGCCCCCCAAACAGGGGGTAAAGTGTCAAATAACCATTTTCATAAAAATCTTAACTAAACTCCACTCAAATATTCAACGGCTCATATCTTCTCGCTCGCAACGAGTTACATTTTTTCGACACCATCGTTAAACTCGAAATAATTTTAGGAACACAATGTCACTAACTATACGCAAATGGACTTTTCTTAAAAAACGCTAAATATTTGAGGTACTTTTCATACATTTTGATTTTGCGTTAAATTTTTAAAAGTCGACAATTCCATAGCGAAACGCGGAGATGCACATATATTGTTAATTTAAAATAACATTTAAATCTTTCACGGATTATACCTTTTAGTTCGACCCGAGTTGCGCTTCAACGACATCATCGTTAGCCACGAAATAATTTTACAAACTAAACGCACTAAAATACATTGAAAATCGAACCCCGGCGCGAAGCGAGGGTTTGTAAACTAGTTTGAATCTATTAAAATATATAGCAATGAACAAACAATCTAATTTTAAGGTTATGATCGATCGCTTTCTGTGACACAAGCAAAACTATATAAATACACGCGACTTGATCAATTGAAGTCATAATTATAAATAAATCCATATATTTGTATTGCATACACACTACATATGACATGCACATGATTATTGATCATGATGATCTGATAAAGTCATACAGCAGTAAAGTTTTAATTCCATCCTAGATTGTAAACTTAAAGAGAAAAAAAAAAAAAAACCAAACCTTAATTATTTTTACATGTATCTAGCTGCTTGTTTAATTAGATGCTTTGATATTATCATACGTAACATACATATATCAACTTAACTCACAAGCCGAGTGTATAGTTACTTCAAGTTACAATAATCAACTAATTAAGAAAATAGCTTTAGTTATTTCAAGTTACAATAATCAACTAATTAAGAAAATAGCTTAATCTATATAATGTCTGTTGGTGCATAATTAGTCCCCCCGTTCATTATGATCAAGTTCAAGTGCTTTAGAGTTTAAGTTTCTCTGCTGGTATGCAACCGCACGGTTGCAGAATGCAACCGTACGGACAGGAAAGCAACCGCACGATTGCAAAGTGCAACCGCACGGTTGCAACGTATTGTGTGTATTTAATTATTTATAGAGGATTTCGGGTTCATTGTTAGGGTTACGTATCATAACCTATCCTACACGCGTGGTGTTCTAGCATTCAATATAGTCGATCTTTAACATATCTAAGTCGTTTTTATCATTAAGATCAAAAGTTTTCTTTTAGGTTTGAGTATAAAACCCAATAACGAGATTTTTCGCACTCGTTATTGAGAATAAGATCGTTTAATCCTGTTTACACGATCCTACAAGTGGTATCAGAGCTTGTGTGATTGATTGAACGATTGGTTTTTGTCAAACTTTGTTAAGAAATTGTGTTTTTAGTGTTTTTGGTCAAAAACCCGTTTGGATCATGATTTTACAGTGTTAATTCGAGTTTTTGTTAAGTAAACGTGTTAGTCTGGTCTAAAACTTTATTTTGGACGTCAATCATACGCTGGTTTCTTTCAAGATTGAGTGCTAGATCGACCAAAACCCTAAATCCTAGTTTCTGTGCAGTTTTCTGCCCATATTCGACCAAGCAATCAACCGTACGGTTACACACTGTAACCGAACGGGTACACCATCCGGACACCTCAACCGTACGGATACGTGTTACATCCGTATTGTGACGACCCGGGAAATTCCGACCAAATTTAAACTTAATCTTTATATGATTTCGATACGATAAGCAAAGTATGTAATGTTGAATCTAGGAAATTTGGAACAATGTTCATATAGTCAATTGACCTTTGACTGCTCTCGGCGATTCACGAACAATTAATAGTAAATAGATTTATGTGTATTTAAGTATATATATGTATATATAAAAATAATAAATTGGAACTTAACTTTACATATTATATATTGCCGTATTAAAATTAATTATGTAAAAGAAAATAGAATATGATATTACAAAAATTAATTTATTTTGTAATCGACAGTAACGCTCAATTATCTTTATAATAGACAATTCGTGATTTAATTAATTAGGATAGATTACTGTTTGTTGTTTGATTGGTGTATCCTTTTATATAAATACATTTACTTAAGTGATGAGATTATATACCCACTTGATGGCTATATCCCGTCTTTAATTTTATTCTTGAATGAAAACAATCAAAGAACCATTTTAACCAACACCTACATGTTTCTATTTGGTTACGAACAAACACCACAGGTAAAACTATCCTACTTTACAGCTGCAAGTATCTTTTGCTTATATTTTTTTGGTTGAATTCACACATGCTTATAATTATGACTTAAAATATATATATATATATATATATATATATATATATATATATATATATATATATATATATATATATATATATATATATATATATATATATATATATATATATATATATATATATATATATATATATCTCTGGAAAGTAACATGTAACCGAATATTGTTTCTTTTCCTCACAATTCAAACACCTTTTGACTTTAACACTAATAATACAAACTATATTATTCCCACTTGAACCATTCCTCTAAATATATTTATATACATGCATGATATATGATATGCTATATGAAACCAACGATCACCATATTTTTTTTTAAATTTTAAAATTTCTTTTGATCTCGGTTTCTTTCGAGACCTATTCCAACACCACTGCAACCATCATCCGAAGTCACCAATCGTCATCCCTATTTATCACCATCGCCACCATAATAACATCTCAACATGATACGGCTAGAATTACATGTTCTGTTTTGCTTCATTCGAAAAAGGAACTGCACCAATGCTACCATTATTATGTTTCTCCTTCAGGACCACTGCAGTTTTGTATTAATTTCGGTTATAACCATCACCACACTTTTCTACCATCTCTACTCACTATTGAATACTCCATTTTGAACCACCATCACCAAATCTTCACTATGACCAACTGCTACTGCACGACTATGTTTTCTATATCAGTAAAGCTGCCTGCACTTATCCGAAGCAACTATTGCTGCTGTGTTCCTACTAATATTTCCTTTTGTTTATTCAAACCACAGACCTGCATTCTTTACTCTTCGTTCCTGTGTTACACAAAATCAACCATCATTAAACTTCAAGTCACCACTGCCGTTACCTATTCTTGCGACTTGATAAACCTGTTGCACATACAAGAACACCAACGAAAAGCACACATATAATAGTAAATCATGACTATTACTATTTCTATATCGATTCACACACCAACGGTATCATCACCACCATCGAAATAATACCACCTTTATCACTATCATCCTATATTTTGCCTATCCTACTTATGTTGTATACGAAGACCACAACAAACAAAAGGCTACTACATGCTATTGTTTCTGTTGACATATACCACGAATCATCATCAATCATTACTTGCTACTTATTCGATCAACACCACTCATAAGCAATAAAATTCATACAACAACTGCAACTGCACTTACGGAATTATTGTGTGAATCGTAAGTAATGGATTGATGACTAAGCTTAGATATGAAATAGACTTACAGATATGAAAATCACTTATTATATAATTAATTAAGTTTTGATCATACCGATACACTATGGCAATGACTACACTTTAGGTTAGGGTTACAGCAACCGTAATCCGTTCAAATATTCTGGTATTGATGCCGACGGCCTGAGGTACGGAGTTGTGAATTGACTTCAACTGGAGGTGAGCCTAATTATGTTCTGTCGAAGTTGTTGAACACCAAAAATGAATTTTTCTTCTATGGAATGCTTCGATGCACCTGTCATTCAACGATATCCACTTCAAAACCCTAATTACGAACAGATTTATAATAAATTACAATTAGGGTTAAGCAAAATCATACAGACTCACATGAAATTGAAATTCGATTTACTGTCACTGTACCTATGGAATTTGTGTGCTCGACTGATGATGATGTTGAACCAAGATGATGACGGATCGATGACATACTATTCATCAATGACTGCTACTCGATTGATCTGTTAATGTTGATGATGATTGATGATGGTTTGTGCGATGATGATTTTCTTTCTCTGCTTTTTGGCTTCTGCTATGCTCGATCTGATAAGGGAGTCACCAGCAAACGCGTTTAACCTTTATTTAGGTATAATTATAATTAATATTAATATTTTTATTATATTATTATTATTATTATTATTATTATTATTGTTATTATTATTATTATTATTATTATTATTATTATTATTATTATTATTATTATTATTATTATTATTATTATTATTATTATTATTATTATTATTATTATTATTATTATTATTATTATTATTATTATTGCTATTGTTATTATTAATTGTTATTAATATAAGTATTAGTTATTATTTATTATTACTATCATGATTATAATTACAATTGTTATTATTATTATTATTATTATTATTATTATTATTATTATTATTAATATTATTATTATTAGTAAAATTATTATTATAGATACTATAGATATTATTATTATTATAATTATCATTATTATTATAATTAATAGAAAACTCATGCTTTAGTTTTTGTTATAAGTATTGTTATTATTATCAGTACTAATATCATTAATATAAGTATTATTATTATCAGTATTGTTATCATCATAATCAAATACGAGTTTTATTACTATTACAAACGTTATTTTACCAAAGAAATATTAGTTATACAAAACTATACTTAAAATTATTATTACATATAAATATGTATTAATAATACTAACAATCTATATATAAAGATTTATATATAACCAACTAGGTTTATTTAAAAAAAATAATAATAATAAGTTATATATATTAACAAAGTCATATAAATATTAATCTTTTTGAATATATATACAAATTAAATATATATATATATATATATATATATATATATATATATATATATATATATATATATATATATATATACATATAATATATGAAATTATCCGATTACAAGTATATGTATTAATATACATATAAATGATATAGGTTCGTGAATCCGAGGCCAACCCTGCATTGTTCAATGTCGTCATATGTATTTTTACTACAAAATACAGTACAGTGAGTTTCATTAATCCCTTTTAAATGCTTTTGCAATATATATTTTTGGGACTGAGAATATATGTGCTGTTTTTATAACTGTTTTACGAAATAGACACAAGTAATTGAAACTACATTATATGGTTGAATGATCGAAATTGAATATGCCCCTTTTAGTCTGGTAATCTAAGAATTAGGGAACAGACACCCTAATTGACGCGAATCCTAAAGATAGATCTATTGGGCCCAACAAGCCCCATCCAAAGTACCGGATGCTTTAGTACTTCGAAATTTATATCATGTCCGAAGGAGGATCCCGGAATGATGGGGATATTCTAATATGCATATTGTTAATGTCGGTTACCAGGTGTTCAATCCATATGAATGATATTTTTGTCTCTATGCATGGAACGTATGTTTACGAGAAATGGAAATATGAAATCTTGTGGTCTATTAAAATTATGGAATGATTATTTATGTTAAACTAATGAACTCACCAACCTTTTGGTTGACACTTTAAAGCATGTTTATTCTCAGGTACGAAAGAAATCTTCCGCTGTGCATTAATTCATATTAGAGACATTACTTGGAGTCATTCATGGCATATTTCAAAAGACGTTGCATTCGAGTCATCGAGTTCATCAAGATCATTATTAAGTCAATCATAGTTGGATGTATTATGAAATGATATGCATGCCGTCAACTTTCAATGAAATGAAAGTTTGTATTTTCAAAAACGAATGCAATGTTTGTAAAATGTATCATATAGAGGTCAAGTACCTCGCGATGTAATCAACTATTGTGATTCGTTTATAATCGATGTGGACTTTGTCCGGATGGATTAGGACGGGTCCTTTCAGTTGGTATCAGAGCGGTGGTCTTAGTGAACCGGGTCTGCATTAGTGTGTCTAACTGATAAGTCGTTAGGATGCATTAGTGAGTCTGGACTTTGACCGTGTCTGCATGTCAAAAGTTTTGCTTATCATTTTGTGTCGAAAATTTCCTGCTTATCATTCTTAGAGAAACATTTGCTTATCATCCTTAGTCTAGACACATCTTATTGCATTAATTGCATGATTAGTGTATAGACAAAAATTTATATCTTAGCATATCTGCTAATTCATATCTTAGCGTACCTGTGATTGTTACCGATGCCTGACAGCTTCCGTAGATTCCTCCGTAACTTATGGGATTTTAGTATTATATATGCATATGTAAATTATATACTGCATGATACTAATCTATATCCTATAATCTATTTCTTATCGAAAATCCTTCATCTGATTGTACGGGATGAATCCCTAAACCAGTTCGAGTCCCTCAGATTCCGATAGCTATTCCGATAGTTATTCCGACAGCTATTCCGACATAGATGTTCATCTAAGCTCCGAAAACAGCGTCATCGGCATGAATCAACCAATCAGCCATTATCAATTCATCTGATGGGTTCGTAGTCGACTTAATTAATGGAAACGCGCAGAAGGCAATCCCTTCCACCAACCGAATTCACCTCTTGACAATGAACCTGAAGCGTTTACCGGCGAACCTGTTCGAGACACCATTTTCAGTCTCATTTCCGGGGTAACTTGACAAGATTATATTCTATCCACAATTCTGAACCTTATTCATCCGCTCGTTCCGACCGACAATCATCCTGGAGTAATAAGTCAACAAACTTCGCGCTCGAATAATCAATTCGGAGAATATGGTGCAAAATGTACCAACTTCAGCAACATCACCGGCACCAACAGTACAATCAATAATAGCACCAGTACCATCAACAATCCATGCTTCAATATCATCATCTGTACTTTGAGTATGATCTTCGTTCGACATGTCGAATATGTAATCTCTAAAGTTTTAAAGATTATTTATTCTAGTTCCAACCGAAACGCAAATGAGTTTAATATTATATTAACTCATTAAATCCATGAATACATCTGAAGAAAATATATATGTATATATGTTTTCATAAAGTTTGTAATTAAAAAAAATTCTCTTGTACAAACTGTTAATGGTGAAAATATTTTAACGGGTAGGTAATACCCGAGGACTATTTAAATTTCACATTAATAAGTTATATTGTACGTTCTTCGAATCTGTTTCAACAGTCATATACTATCCTACTTACATCCACCGATATACAAATCCGTTCACCACAGAATAACCATATTCATCCAATTACATATTTGGATTTTGACCTATCAGAATCCAACAAGTGGCATAATGAAGAAATAATGGACACAATAAAAAAAAATTGATTAGAAACAGATTAATTAACAATATGAAATTCTATTAAGAATCCACGCTAACAAAATCCTAGCTAACTGTTAATTCCGTATTACCATTTAATTATCGCAATTTATTTATCGCTGTTTATTTATCGCAATTTACATTCTCGCAATTTTATTTATCGTCATTTAATTTCTGTTATTTACTTTACGCACTTTATTTATCGTCATTTAATTTCTGTTATTTATTTTACGCACTTTAAATATCGGGACACGTATACAAGGTTTTGACATATCATATCGACGCATCTATATATATTATTTGGAATCACCATAGACACTCTATATGCAGTAATGATCGAGTTCTCTATACAGGGTTGAGGTTGAGCCTCAAATAATATATATACTTTGAGTTGTGATCGAGTCTGAGACATGTACACGGGTCACGATATTTAGTAATTAATTCGAATATTATATATTAAACTATATATAGATTATTAGACTGTTAACTGTGGACTATCGACTGTGGACTAATAATATTGGATAATTAAAATTGAATTAAAATATTGATTATAACATATGAAACTAAACAATTCTTCAAGTTTGCCACTTGATTTCGTCTTAAACCTCATTTGTATCTTCACGATTACATTCTGCATTCAAACCTTTCATGATTCTTGAAAACACCTCAATCGATAGGATGAACCAACCGCACTTCATCTACGGAAGAAAAGATTGATGCATATAGACATGCACCTGAAAATACTCGAAACCTGAGTAAACAGTTAACACGTATCTGTGCTAGCTTCTTTGGCGTTATTATTACCGAAAATAACCTTGCAACTCCTGTTCGAGATAGCTAATTTTGTCACAGCTCCACCAAATCAACTTCGACTTTTCGATCGAAACAACCTTATTATAACCTTGATATATATGCGTGCTCTTTTATTGTTACCGGAAAACCTTTTATATTCTACCATATTACCAGCAGACATACCAGCAACCTCGTTACTCCTTGGTTTAAACTCCTCTGACAAATCACTATATTTATCTATTGAAGTCTCATTATGTACTCATCCGCATCTTTTAACAAGAATTGCCATACGAATCATCGGGAATTAGCAATCAGTATTTTAAAATCTCGCAGCATGCCTATGCCAACAATTATATGTGTACATATAATGTCTATCATCTGGACTTACATGCTTGAATGTGAAGTTTCTGAAAAACACCCCGAACTGCGAACTAGTCATCGAAATGCTGATGAAGCAGCAAAAACCGTAAAACGACATTAATCGTCGGAAGTTTTTTTTGGAAAAGCTCAGAAAGGTTGGAACTGGAAAACGAATTGAGCTAATCACGAAGGAGACCAAAGACAAATTCAAGGACCATACCCTATATTC
Source organism: Rutidosis leptorrhynchoides (assembly GCF_046630445.1). NCBI lineage: Eukaryota > Viridiplantae > Streptophyta > Magnoliopsida > Asterales > Asteraceae > Rutidosis > Rutidosis leptorrhynchoides. The sequence continues at coordinate 178,395,802 of NC_092333.1, forward strand.
AAAGAATCCAGGTAATTCTGGATCCGATGAAACCTTCAACGAATATCTTGCTCCGTACTCATGTTAAAAATCTTGCGTAAAATATTTCTTCATCAACCATCGAACTTAGAAATCCCAAAATATCATCATAAATATCTTCGATATTTCTGAGGATATTTTCATAACTCTTCTTGTCCGAAATTAGTTATCTTTTCGTGCTATCCATATTACATCATAAAGGAAACCATTTTAGTTTCTAAATTTCTTTAAAATTCGAGTTTAAATTATGAATGACTTCTGGAGTAGTGTTGGAAATTGATGCATGAGTTAGTATAATATAATGACACTTGATCAACGTGATTATATTACAGTAAGTCATGCTGAGTTTCTAATGAAACGTGATGATTCACAGACTCTAACGTCATCATGTGCCATGTTACACGACTCTTGTATTCTATTTAAACCTCTAAAATATCAAGAAAATATTTCTTGATGATTCGGTCTTTTCCAGGATATTCTGGTAATTTGACGAATCAAGATCGTGCTATTACCATTTCTTTCTTTAAACATTAACTATTTTCATTTTGAAATTCATATCTATGAATTCTGGATCATTATTCGCTTGATTTAAAGTCGGGAAGAGAAAACAAAAGCATGGAGCTCCAAAATATAAAGGAGGATATAAAGCCCGATAACAACACATAAATTACAAACTGTGTATGTCAATGTTTATCGCAACATAAAGACACGGGAAAATTAAAAACACTATAACCTCAAGGGCGAAGTAGAAGAAAACAGATTTCTCCAGTGAAAGTTGGAAAAGGAGAATGATTGTGGCGATAGTCAGGATAAGGATAAGTATCAGAACTGGATTAAGCATTATCACAATCTTTTGGGGTGTGTGAACTAAGAAAGAAAGTATAGGAATGGTGAGATTAATGGAACGGAAAAAGTTTAAGTTATAATGGAAATAGCAGACAGAGTAATCGAGGCAGATCACCGTATTTAATTATATAGCGATCTTAATTTCCTTATTCGTCGAAGAATCGAACCTTTCAAATTTTGAAGATTTTCTTTGAATCCCTTGAATTCCGGAATTCAACCTAGACAACGTCAAAAGTTAAGATGCACCTAAATTTCTCAATTCAACCATGATTAGTGAAAAGTTATGATGAAACTTATCTATCGAATTCCACTATTTAGTAATAGCTTCAGTTGTATGCTTTGAGTAATCAAGTAGTTTTATCTATATTACTCAGTCATGATAAAACTCTATCAACTCATTTTTGTCATGAAAACAATTTTTTTTGTTAGCCATGACCACCTCACTCAAATTTCGGGACGAAATTTCTTTAACGGGTAGGTACTGTGACGACCCGGGAAATTCCGACCAAATTTAAACTTAATCTTTATATGATTTCGATACGATAAGCAAAGTATGTAATGTTGAATCTAGGAAATTTGGAACAATGTTCATATAGTCAATTGACCTTTGACTGCTCTCGGCGATTCACGAACAATTAATAGTAAATAGATTTATGTGTATTTAAGTATATATATGTATATATAAAAATAATAAATTGGAACTTAACTTTAAATATTATATATTGTCGTATTAAAATTAATTATGTAAAAGAAAATAGAATATGATATTACAAAAATTAATTTATTTTGTAATCGACAGTAACGCTCAATTATCTTTATAATAGACAATTCGTGATTTAATTAATTAGGATAGATTACTGTTTGTTGTTTGATTGGTGTATCCTTTTATATAAATACATTTACTTAAGTGATGAGATTATATACCCACTTGATGGCTATCTCCCGTCTTTAATTTTATTCTTGAATGAAAACAATCAAAGAACCATTTTAACCAACACCTACATGTTTCTATTTGGTTACGAACAAACACCACAGGTAAAACTATCATACTTTACAGCTGCAAGTATCTTTTGCTTATATATTTTTTTTGGTTGAATTCACACATGCTTATAATTATGACTTAATATATATATATATATATATATATATATATATATATATATATATATATATATATATATATATATATATATATATATATATATATATATATATATATATATATATATATATATATATATATATATATATATATATCTGGAAAGTAACATGTAACCGAATATTGTTTCTTTTCCTCACAATTCAAACACCTTTTGACTTTAACACTAATAATACAAACTATATTATTCCCACTTGAACCATTCCTCTAAATATATTTATATACATGTATGATATATGATATGCTATATGAAACCAACGATCACCATATTTTTTTTAAATTTTAAAATTTCTTTTGATCTCGGTTTCTTTCGAGACCTATTCCAACACCACTGCAACCATCATCCGAAGTCACCAATCGTCATCCCTATTTATCACCATCGCCACCATAATAACATCTCAACATGATACGGCTAGAATTACATGTTCTGTTTTGCTTCATTCGAAAAAGGAACTGCACCAATGCTACCATTATTATGTTTCTCCTTCAGGACCACTGCAGTTTTGTATTAATTTCGGTTATAACCATCACCACACTTTTCTACTATCTCTACTCACTATTGAATACTCCATTTTGAACCACCATCACCAAATCTTCACTATGACCAACTGCTACTGCACGACTACGTTTTCTATATCAGTAAAGCTGCCTGCACTTATCCGAAGCAACTACTGCTGCTGTGTTCCTACTAATCTTTCCTTTTGTTTATTCAAACCACAGACCTGCATTCTTTACTCTTCGTTCCTGTGTTGCACAAAATCAACCATCATTAAACTTCAAGTCACCACTGTCGTTACCTATTCTTGCGACTTGATAAACCTGTTGCACATGCAAGAACACCAACGAAAAGCACACATATAATAGTAAATCATGACTATTACTATTTCTATATCGATTCACACACCAACGGTATCATCACCACCATCGAAATAATACCACCTTTATCACTATCATCCTATATTTTGCCTATCCTACTTATGTTGTATACGAAGACCACAACAAACAAAAGGCTACTACATGCTATTGTTTCTGTCGACATATACCACGAATCATCATCAATCATTACTTGCTACTTATTCGATCAACACCACTCATAAGCAATAAAATTCATACAACTACTGCAACTGCACTTACGGAATTATTGTGTGAATCGTAAGTAATGGATTGATGACTAAGCTTAGATATGAAATAGACTTACAGATATGAAAATCACTTATTAAATAATTAATTAAGTTTTGATCATACCGATACACTATGGCAATGACTACACTTTAGGTTAGGGTTACAGCAACTGTAATCCGTTCAAATATTCCGGTATTGATGCCGACGGCCTGAGGTACGGAGTTGTGAATTGACTTCAACTGGAGGTGAGCCTAATTATGTTCTATCGAAGTTGTTGAACACCAAAAATGAATTTTTATGCTATGGAATGCTTCGCTGCACCTGTCATTCAACGATATCCACTTCAAAACCCTAATTACGAACAGATTTATAATAAATTACAATTAGGGTTAAGCAAAATCATACGGACTCAAATGATATTGAAATTGAAATTCGATTTACTGTCACTGTACCTATGGAATTTGTGTGCTCGACTGATGATGTTGAATCAAGATGATGACGGATCGATGACATACTATTCATCGATGACTGCTACTCGATTGATCTGTTAATGTTGATGATGATTGATAATGGTTTGTGCGATGATGATTTTCTTTCTCTGCTTTTTGGCTTCTGCTATGCTCGATCTGATAAGGGAGCCACCAGCAAACGCGTTTAACCGTTATTTAGGTATAATTATAATTAATATTAATATTTTTATTATATTATTATTATTATTATTGTTATTATTATTATTATTATTATTATTATTATTATTATTATTATTATTATTATTATTATTATTATTATTATTATTATTATTATTATTATTGCTATTATTATTATTAATTGTTATTAATATAAGTATTAGTTATTATTTATTATTACTATCATGATTATAATTACAATTGTTATTATTATTATTATTATTAATATTAATATTATTATTATTAGTAAAATTATTATTATAGATACTATAGATATTATTATTATTATAATTATCATTATTATTATAATTAATAGAAAACTCATGCTTTAGTTTTTGTTATAAGTATTGTTATTATTATCAGTACTAATATCATTAATATAAGTATTATTATTATCAGTATTGTTATCATCATAATCAAATACGAGTTTTATTACTATTACAAACGTTATTTTACCAAAGAAATATTAGTTATACAAAACTATACTTAAAATTATTATTACATATAAATATGTATTAATAATACTAACAATCTATATATAAAGATTTATATATAACCAACTAGGTTTATTTAAAAAATAATAATAATAATAATAAGTTATATATATTAACAAAGTCATATAAATATTAATCTTTTTGAATATATATACAAATTAAATATATATATATATATATATATATATATATATATATATATATATATATATATATATATATATATACATATAATATATGAAATTATCCGATTACAAGTATATGTATTAATATACATATAAATGATATAGGTTCGTGAATCCAAGGCCAACCCTACATTGTTCAATGTCGTCATATGTATTTTTACTACAAAATACAGTACAGTGAGTTTCATTAATCCCTTTTAAATGCTTTTGCAATATAAATTTTTGGGACTGAGAATATATGCGCTGTTTTTATAACTGTTTTACGAAATAGACACAAGTAATTGAAACTACATTATATGGTTGAATGATCGAAATCGAATATGCCCCTTTTAGTCTGGTAATCTAAGAATTAGGGAACAGACACCCTAATTGACGGGGATATTCTAATATGCATATTGTTAATGTCGGTTACCAGGTGTTCAATCCATATGAATGATATTTTTGTCTCTATGCATGGGACGTATGTTTACGAGAAATGGAAATATGAAATCTTGTGGTCTATTAAAATTATGGAATGATTATTTATGTTAAACTAATGAACTCACCAACCTTTTGGTTGACACTTTAAAGCATGTTTATTCTCAGGTACGGAAGAAATCTTCCGCTGTGCATTAATTCATATTAGAGACATTACTTGGAGTCATTCATGGCATATTTCAAAAGACGTTGCATTCGAGTCATCGAGTTCATCAAGATCATTATTAAGTCAATCATAGTTGGATGTATTATGAAATGATATGCATGCCGTCAACTTTCAATAAAATGAAAGTTTGTATTTTCAAAAACGAATGCAATGTTTGTAAAATGTATCATATAGAGGTCAAGTACCTTGCGATGTAATCAACTATTGTGATTCGTTTATAATCGATGTGGACTTTGTCCGGATGGATTAGGACGGGTCCTTTCACGTATAATCTTCACCCGTTTAAATCACAACTGTAACCGTACGGATACACCCCGCATCCGTCCGGTTATACCTTACATCCGTATAATCTAATCCGGTTACAATTTTCAACCGTGTAACTTGCAACCGTGTCAGATCATTTGCATCCGTGTATTGCAAACGTATAAACTACTGCAACCGTATAGTGCAACCATACGGTTACAATGTCCGACGTGTTTGAATCTCCTGAAATGCAATCTGCTCTTGTCGGTGCGTCGTCGTCAGCTCTTCATCACTTGTTGAAGACAGAAAATGAGATTGGTAGCTCATATTGTAGCGACCCGACAAAATCGTCATTGAAGGCGCCGCTAACTTAGGTCCCGTTACGTGGTCGTAGTCCCTATATGAGACTCATTTGACCAAAATTATGCCGCGTTCATTTGAAAAGCACAAAACTTACAAAGTTTAGTTTACCAAACGGATCGACAACAAGTTTATGTTTACAAAAGTAGTAAAGTATAAATGATATAACTTGCGACATAATAATTTGAAAATCACGGTTGCTATAAATAGCGTAAGTATGTAAACAATATGTTTGAATCCAAAGGTGCTATCGCTAGCGTATGCATGTATGTATGCTTGACCCCAAGCAAGTATGAGTGTACGCGGAAGCATGTATCAAATAGCCATGTATGAACCTGAGAAAACATATAGAAAACTGTCAACGAAAAACGTTGGTGAAATCATAGGTGTTTGTAATAAACGTTATTTTTGAATCACAAGATTTAGTATTTCTATAAAATTGATCATCTAAAAGTTGCATTCCAAAATAGGTTCGCGAGCACCCAATTATCAATGCTTAACATTCCTTCCATAGAACCCCATCACAATAGTGTTAGAACATACACTGTTTCTCGAAAATATATTTCATTCGTAAACGGTAGTGAACCGTTTGAATGAAGGTTTGTCAAACCCATATGGATCCATACAACATAAGTTCTCGCTTACACCCGGCAAGTGTAACTAATGATAATCGAATTGAGGATTTTGTTCTAAACTCGCTGTGGAATGTTTGTTTCATCGGACTTGTGTTCAAAACATAAAAGTAAGTAGTACAAGATGTAACAAAATATATGTTTCTCAGCCCACGATTTAAAAGTATAAAAGTTGTTGAAAAAGTGGGACTATGATCTTACCTCGAGTGCACGAGTATAAATGTACTTCACAAAGTAAACGTGTGCATGAAAGTTGCTTAGCCTTAACCTAAAGAAGTAAGTTGTATCAATTAACCAGTTACGACAAAAGGTCGGGCGAAATGTGTTCAATTAGTCCTATGGCTCGTTACGACTCGATTAAATATAGCATGTGAATCACGTTGTCAAGTTTCATGCAAGAATCAAGTATAAAATAAGATTTGAACGATTGCACAAGTGTTTGGGCAAGTTTGACTAAAAGTCAAACTCGGTCAAGTCAAAGTCAACGAAAAGGTCAACACGTTCGGGTCGGGTCCCGAACTATTTTTCCTGAGGTTTTTAATCATATATAAGCATGTTAGAACAAGTTACATGTGAATCGGAGGTGCGTAGCATAGCAAACATTTTTCGAAATTTGACAAAGTAGGTCAGAAGCCAAACACGGCAAATGCCGCGCCGCGGCCCCTGGTGTCGCGCCGCGCCAATAGGCGTGGCCTGGTGCCTGGTCTGTTTCAAAAGTTCAAGTCTCAACCAAACTTCAATTTAGCACAAATCACAAACCGTAAACACTTAGAACAAGTATCTTATATCGTTGGAAAGGTATTTTGACGAGGAACACAACTAACTACTTTTCATCAAGTAAAAACATCAATTGCAATAACCGAAATCTCGTCAAATGATCATTAAAGGTTTATTTTCAAAGTCTCAAGTTCACAAAATGCATTTTAAGATTCGGGAATCCAATTCACACATATGATATGCCGTTTTAAAGGTAGTGAAACATACATTACAACTAAACACTTACTAATAACAATTCTTGGCATTCAAAACATCGAAAGTTCATTTTAAGTCTACCAAACCCTAACCAAAATTCACAAAAATCAATAATCATGTGTTTGAAGTTTTCTTAATCAACCTACACATCATAATGAAGCTAGTGATACTAGTAACATAATTAAAACATGAACTTTAACAATTTAACAACATTAACTCATCCAAAATCAAAGATTAAGCACACCCATTTTCAAGTTCATGCTAGTTACTCCAAAACAACAAATCGAGCAAACAAAACATATATTCATGTTATACTTGAGCCATAGACACTAACTAACACCATTTCAAGTATATAAAATCTAGTGTTTTAGAAATGTTACCCAAATGTGATGAAATTGGTACCAAAATGTAGAGGATGAAGAGGGGATCACGAATATGTAATTTGTTTTGATGTTTGATTGCTTGAATTGAAATAGATGATGAATTAGTGGATTGGGTGTTTAAGTTCCAAAAATGGAAGTAGAGAGAAAAGAGAGAAAGAGATGTGGGATTGAATGAGTGGTGGTGGTGAAGTGGTTGACTAGTTGACCTAGTCACCACTTTGCCCACTTGGCAACTTTGGTCCCTCAAGTTTCAAAGCGGGTGCGGGAATTAACCAAACGAATATTTTAAAAACGCTCGAGTAAACTAGTGATGTTATAATTAAATAACAGGAATATTAGAACGTTAGTCAACGAAAGGTACGAATTTAGATAACGGAAGATATTATCTAAAAAAAAAGATGGGCGTTAAAATAATTTAACGAAAAAATGCGGGATGTTACATTACCTACGCCTTAGAAGAAATTTCATCCCGAAATTTAGTTGGAAGTAGTAGTCATTGTTTCTCCCTCGAGATCTTGCGTTGTCAACTCTACGGATAAGTGAAGGTACTTCCTTGAGCATTTCAACGAACCTTGACATTCGGGATTTTACGTTGTTTTAAGGTTTGGTTTCACGATTTATAATTCAACCGGTCCTCCTAGGAAGTGAAGTTTGTCATCGATAGTAAGTTCATCAAAAGAAATAACAAGTTCTTGCTCGGCAAGACACTTCTTTAAGTTTGATACGTGGATTGCAGGATGAACGGAGACTCAAACGAGTCGGAGAATCTAAACGGCTAGCAACGGGTCCAAAACGCCCCAAGATTTTAAAAGGATCAAAATATCGTGGATTTAGCTTTCTACGTTTCCCGAAACGGATTACACCTTTTCAAGGTGCGACTTTTAACGTTATGTGGTCACCCACTTGGAATTTGAAATGTTTACATCTAACATTGGTGTAGCTCTTTTGGCGACTACGACCGTCTTGAATCCTTCTTGGAATTTGAATAATTTCTCGGTTGTTTCATGAATGAGTTCGAGTCCAGTGGTTTGCATGTCACCTACTTCGGTTCAACAATTTAGAAAACGTCAATTGCGGCTATATGAGTTCTCAAAAGGTGTGGCGTTAATACTCGAATGAAAATTATTGTAGTACTAGAATTCGGTTAAAGGCAAATACTTTTCTTAAGTAAATTTGAAATTGATAACGCAAACTCGTATTATGGTTTTAAAGGTTTGAATCGTATGTTTGCTTTGTTCATCGGTTTGTGGTTGATACGCCGTGCTCATGTCTAAACGTGGTCCCGAGGCTTTTTGTAAGGCACTCCGAAATCTAGAAGTGAAACGAGAATCTCGATCCAAAACGGGGTACATTTCCTTAAGGTATATTGAACAGGTTCGCTAGGACTTGAAAATGTTAGTTAGAACAAGTTTCTCAAGAAATTCGCGCCGCGGAAGATTTATCGGTTTTTGAAGACGTTTATTAGAGCAAGTTTTGTATCGGGTACTGAAAAACGTTCATTAGGACTATTCACCCTCGTGGTGAATACTAGTATAACGTGAAAAGTCTATCCCTTCATTGAGAATTTAGATAAAAGATTTCCTTATACGGAAGTACGAGTTTAATGCGAGAGAAATTTCCGCCTCGATGTGAGCATAACAAGCATATCATAGTTCGTCGATAAAACAGCGCGAAGTCGAGATAGTATACACGTGTATCATATGTTTGAAGTTGAAAGAATTTGTCATTCATTCGGAAGCATAAATATGGTTCGACAATAATCGACGATGTGTCCCGGGTATGGTAGTTATCAGTATTCTCGGAGTTGTCGGATGTTCAAATAAGAAAAATGAAATCATGTACATGGCACATGGTGGTGATTAGGTTGATCGAGTCCAATCACCATCACGTGTCATTAGAACTTTGGGATAACTTACCGTAATATAACCACGTTGATCGAGTGTCGTTATATTACGCTAACTCATACCTCCATTCCCACATCACTCCATAGATTCAAGTTCGTGTAACCGTGAAGTTTTAAAATGAACAAAGTCTAACGACGTCTCTAACGTGACTCGTATTGAATCGAAAGAATTAGTGCAACTCTAAAGAAGCATTCCCCGAGGGAAGTGTATAAATGATTGTTCACGTCAATGCGGTTCAAGTCAAACAATAATGTATTTCAGTACGAGAAGTGTAACGAATCATGATAACGAATAGTACGCAACCGTAGTGATAAATAGTGATGACGATACTCACCTAGAGTAGTGATGGTAGTAACAAGAAGTGGTAGATAGTAAGGAACACCGGTGTGACACCGATAGTAAGTTGAAACGGTGGCGAATCATAATCTGAGAGACAGGGTTCCCGAACAAGTGTGACTAATGAAGTCGTCGTCATCCTTACGCGTATGAATCATGAATTTATGTGTATTACCAGAAAGTGGCAGAATACGGATTCGTATGATGAAAACTTGGTACCATTAAGAAGTTTTCCTAAGAATGATTCAAGTAAGTGCTATCTATAGCAAATGTATGTCAGAATGCAATGATTAACTATCCGGTTATAGTCTAGATTTACTAATGCGTCCTAACGACTCTGTCAGACACACTAATGCACATCCTAGTTCCCTACAACCAACACTCTGATACCATCTGTAGCGACCCAACAAAATCGTCATTGACAGCGCTGCTAACTTAGGTCCCGTTACGTGGTCGTAGTCCCTATATGAGACTCATTTGACCAAAATTATGTCGCGTTCATTTGAAAAGCACAAAACTTACAAAGTTTAGTTTACCAAACAGATCGACAACAAGTTTATGTTTACAAAAGTAGTAAAGTATAAATGATATAACTTGCGACATAATAATTTGAAAATCACGGTTGCTATAAATAGCGTAAGTATGTAAACAATATGTTTGAATCCAAAGGTGCTATCACTAGCGTATGCATGTATGTATGCTTGACCCCAAGCAAGTATGAGTGTACGCGGAAGCATGTATCAAATAGCCATGTATGAACCTGAGAAAACATATAGAAAACTGTCAACAAAAAATGTTGGTGAAATCATAGGTGTTTGTAATAAACGTTATTTTTGAATCACAAGATTTAGTATTTCTATAAAATTGATCATCCAAAAGTTGCATTCCAAAATAGGTTCGCGAGCACCCAATTATCAATGCTTAACATTCCTTCCATAGAACCCCATCACAATAGTGTTAGAACATACACTGTTTCTCGAAAATATATTTCATTCGTAAACGGTAGCGAACTGTTTGAATGAGGGTTTGTCAAACCCATATGGATCCATACAACATAAGTTCTCGCTTACACCCGGCAAGTGTAACTAATGATAATCGAATTGAGGATTTTGTTCTAAACTCGATGTGGAATGTTTGTTTCATCGGACTTGTGTTCAAAACATAAAAGTAAGTAGTACAAGATGTAACAAAGTATATGTTTCTTAGCCCACGATTTAAAAGTATATAAGTTGTTGAAAAGGTGGGACTATGATCTCACCTCAAGTGCACGAGTATAAATGTACTTCACAAAGTAAACATGTGCATGAAAGTTGCTTAGCCTTGACCTAAACAAGTAAATTGTATTAATTAACTGGTTACAACACAAGGTCGGGCGAAATGTGTTCAATTAGTCCTATGGCTCGTTACGACTCGATTAAATATAGCATGTGAATCACATTATCAAGTTTCATGCAAGAATCAAGTATAAAATAAGATTTGAACGATTGCATAAGTGTTTGGTTAAGTTTGACTAAAAGTCAAACTCGGTCAAGTCAAATTCAACGAAAAGGTCAACACGTTCGGGTCGGGTCCCGAACTATTTTTCTGAGGTTTTTAATCATATATAAGCATGTTAGAACAAGTTACATGTGAATCGGAGGTGCGTAGCATAGCAAACATTTTTCGAAATTTGACAAAGTAGGTCAGAAGCCAAACACGGAAAATGCCGCGCCGCGGCCCCTGGTGTCGCGCCGCGCCAATAGGCGTGGCCTGGTGCCTGGTCTGTTTCAAAAGTTCAAGTCTCAACCAAACTTTAATTTAGCACAAATCACAAACCGTAAACACTTAGAACACGTATCTTATATCGTTAGAAAGGTATTTTGACGAGGAACACAACTAATCACTTTTCATCAAGCAAAAACATTAATTGCAATAACCGAAATCTCGTCAAATGATCATTAAAGGTTTATTTTCAAAGTCTCAAGTTCGCAAAATGCATTTTAAGATTCGGGAATCCAATTCACACATATGATATGCCGTTTTGAAGGTAGTGAAACATACATTACAACTAAACACTTACTAATAACAATTCATGGCATTCAAAACATCGAAAGTTCATTTTAAGTCTACCAAACCCTAACCAAAATTCACAAAAATCAATAATCATGTGTTTGAAGTTTTCTTAATCAACCTACACATCATAATAAAGCTAGTGATACTAGTAACACAATTAAAGCATGAACTTTAATAATTTAACAACATTAACTCATCTAAAATCAAAGATTAAGCACACCCATTTTCAAGTTCATGCTAGTTACTCCAAAACAACAAATCGAGCAAACAAAACATATATTCATGTTATACTTGAGTCATAGACACTAACTAACATCATTTCAAGTATATAAAATGAATTTAGAGAAATCTAGTGATTTAGAAATGTTACCCAAATGTGATGAAATTGGTACCAAAATGTAGAGGATTAAGAGAGGATCACGAATATGTAATTTGTTTTGATGTTTGATTGCTTGAATTGAAATAGATGATGAATTAGTGGATTGGGTGTTTGAGTTCCAAAAATGGAAGTAGAGAGAAAAGAGAGAAAGAGATGTGGGATTGAATGAGTGGTGGTGGTGAAGTGGTTGACTAGTTGACCTAGTCACCACTTTGCCCACTTGGCAACTTTGGTCCCTCAAGTTTCAAAGCGGGTGCGAGAATTAACCAAACGAATATTTTAAAAACGCTCGAGTAAACTAGTGATGTTATAATTAAATAACGGGAATATTAGAACGTTAGTCAACGAAAGGTACGAATTTAGATAACGGAAGATATTATCTAAAAAAAAAGACGGGCGTTAAAATAAGTTAATGGAAAAATGCGGGATGTTACACATATAGGGTACCTAGGCTGGAATCTTTGGATGACTTTGCAGAATGGAAGCCTAGGTTCTTGATTTCGCTAAACGGTATAGACTCTAGGCTATATAATTCCTAAAAGTTGAATATGTCTTTCCGGTTAAGGATCAAAGGGAAACCAAGACACCAATGGAATTGTCTGCAACTGAGCATGAGGATTATAATCTTGAGTGTAAAGCATATAGCCATCTTACTCAAGCTTTGTCTAAAGAGATATTCCATTAATTTGAAACACATTTGACAACATATGCTTTATGGAATGCTCTAGAAAGTGGTTTGAAGGGACTGTTGAGTACAGAAAAACAAAAGGTAAGGTTCTGAAGAAAGAGTGGAAGAATTTTGCTGTTCAATCTGATGAATCTCTAAAAGATGCTGTTGCTAGATATCGTCACTTGTTAACTGAACTCAAAAGTGTTGATATTGTCTTTACTACCAAGAAGATCGTCCAATGCTTTCGTGAGGCTCTTCCAATTAAGTGGGATCCTATGATTGTAGAGATTGAAAAGTCCTTTACGATGATGGATAACTCATTGAGTGCGTTTGTTACTAAGCTTCAGGCAAAGGAGCTAGAATTTCAAGAGAGATTGAAGAGGTTAGAGACTGTTCAGAATCCATTGAAATATAAGGCTCCAGAAATAGGTTCATCTGAAGTGAAACACGCCCACCCACAGACAGCTTTTACTTCAAATTCTGAGAAGACAACGTCAAGTTATGTCACTCCTGCACCTCAAAGTGTTCTGTATCAGACAACTTCAAACAAGGGTGCAAGTACTGAGGTTTTGAGAACAGAGAATATTTGCATGCGTATGATTAAAGGGGTGGAGGAAGATATGACGTTAGTCTCTATGGTAGTGAATTCTTATAATGATTTGTTACATGGGAGAATTGGTAATAGTCATTTGGAACAGGAAGACTACGATCAGATAGACGAGAACAAAATGGAGAAAATGGATATTCTTTAGGCCATGGGAAGTGTGATTCGCAGGGCAAAAAGATACATTGAAAAGACTGGGGAGAAACAGTTGGGTGTGAGTAAGAACACCAAGTTTGGTTTTGACATGAACAAAGTCAGGTGTCATAACTGTCAAGAGCTGGGTCATTTCAAGCGAAACTGCACTAAACCAAAGCAGCAAGGATTTCATAACCCATTTCATAATCAGAAGCATGAATCGAAGAATATTGTGAATGTTCCCATAATGGATGAATCATTGAAGGCTTTAACAGTCACTTATGATGATGAGTCCTATGATTGGTCTTTTGATGTGACTGATGCTTACGATCGTCATGCTAATGTTGTTAGGATTAAGATGACTGAGGAAGAGGAAGCAAGAGAAAGGGCTGAGAGAGAAAAGATGGGTTGTGTTGGAAGAGATAAACAATGCAAATGTTTAGGATGTAAGATAGAGGAATGACTGGATAGGGCATGGTACTGGGCAAATTGTTTATGAAGAGGGTATGTGAATAAAAGGGTTGAAGAGAAGTTTAAATGGGCAAAACATAATGATGGAGATGTTTGGACCGACATCGAATCTTCCAGCTCAGATGATAAACCGAGGAAGTTCAGTAAACAAACTGGTCGTTCTTCTGGATTCATTACAAAGGGAAGTGTGGTAGACAAGTTGGTGGTCGAGAAAGGGGGTTCGTCAGATATTGGTTCGGATAGCTCAAGTTCGGAATCGGAGTCAAAATCTGATTCAGAGTTTGGTCAAGCTAATGAGAAAGCTCCACGCCTATATGCATTTATGGCTGATTCGTCAAGCAAAGCCAAGGTAACTCTAGAAACTAAATTTGTCTGTACTAAATGTGTTAATCTTGAAACGCAGCTTAGTGAACTTAGAGAGTCAGTTAAAACATGCAATAGATGTGTAACTCTAGAGGATCAGGTCCAAAGATTGTCTGATATTTTCCTAAACTGTAATAATTGTGTTGCTTTGAATCAAGAAATAGATGACCTTAAAAAGGCTTACCAGGTTCTTAAGAAGCAATATGAGGATAATATGTACTTTAAGAATAGAGAAAAAGAGTTTAGGGACATAATTAAGACATTAGACGATCAGGTGACTGATTTGAAGTCAAAAGTGTTGTTGAATACTCAGACCATAGTGAGGCAGATTAAGGAGATAGATGAGCTTAAGAGAGAAAAAGAATCTTTTAAGATTAGTTTTGAAACTGAAAAGGAAAAGGCCTATATCTACAAAAGATCTGCATTTGTCCTTGAGTATTGTCAGAATGTAGGAGGAAAAGAAACTAGTAGTGATTATAAATAGTGTCCACCTCCATTCGAGCATGACTATAGTTTCCCGCCTCCGGAGAAACAGTTCGGGGAAGATTATGTCCCCATTCAATCGACCGAAAAAGATAAGGCTAACGGGATATGTACATCTGAGACTTCTAGTGTAGGAGTTGAAAAGGATAAAAATGTAGAAAAACCTAACCCACAAACTGTTAAAATTTTGAAAAACCCGGTACATCAGAGACCAATAAAGGTTAGGAACCGATCGCCAATTAAATTTGTTAAAGGTCCTAATTTTGAGAAGGAGGACTTCTTGAAACCTGCTGGAAATTCGCAGTCCAAGTATGTTGCTCCACCAAAACGGTTTCCTGAAAGAACTCCTGTGCGAGTTCCTGTAAACAGGAGATCTCCACCCCGATATTTAAGAAATAGATCACCACCTGCTCGTAGACCTAACTTCAATTTCTACTTTAGGAATGATGATATTGAAACAGTGCGTACATGTTTGCATTGCGGGTTGGGAGGTCACAGGGCAGTTCATTATTCTAAACGATTTGTAGCTCCCAGAAGGAGGATCGAGCTGAGTCCCCCTAAAAGTTTTCAAAAATTTAAATCAGCTTCTCCTCCTAAAAATCAGATGTCGCCTAGACCAAACTCTCAAGGGTCAAGTCGAAATGTGATTTATGAGAATCCGTCCAAGACTGAAAATAGTAAAAAGGTTAAGCAAGATAATGTTTATTTCAAGAAACCCTTACATAAAAGCCAAATGTGGGTAACTAAGGAGGGTTCTAATGGGACTTGTGGTTCGAGCACCGCTGTCTGGGAAAATGAAATGGTTGTTAATGTAAATGGGAAAGCCATTGCCGAAAAGGCATGGGTATCCCCCTCAAACTAATCATTTTTCTTATTACTTGTGCAGGTCGCCTACAGTCCAAAGAAAAATACTTGGATTGTTGATAGTGGGGCGTCCAGGCACATGACAGGGAACATGTCTCTATTGAATGATGTTAAATCTATTAAGGGTGGACCTGTTTCGTTTGCTGGTGATCAAGGAGGGATTATAACTGCTCAAGGGATGATTTCAAATTCGTCAGTCAGTTTTGACAAAGTGAGCTATATAAAAGAAATGTCCAATAACCTGCTATCTATCTCTCAAGTGTGCGACAAGAGGCACAAAGTTTTATTTGATGAACAGCAGTGTTATATCATGAGAAAAGATTATAAAGTTCCAGATGATATGATTCTTATGACGGCACCAAGATGTCAAGACTTGTACCTTCTGGATATGTGAAAGGCTTATGTGCATGCAGCTACGGGACATTAGGCCTTTGTGTCCAAAGCTTCTGAACAAGAGTCTATGCTATGGCATAAAAGGATGGGGCATTTGAGTTTCAGGAAAATGAACCATTTAGTTAACAATTGTTTGGTAGAAGGAGTAAACGTTAAAGGGTTTCAGGCTCCTACTGGTTGTGTGCCGTGTAAGAAGGGTAAGCAAGCTAAGAAACCACATAAGGCAAAGAAACATCACTCCATTGATACTCCTCTTGAGATGCTTCATATGGACATTTTCGGTCCAGTTAACAAGAAGAGTATTACTGGACACTCCTATTGCTTAGTGGTTACTGATGAATACTTACGGTTTACGTGGGTTGTGATGCTGAAAAGTAAAGGTGATACGTTCGAACAAATCAAGTTGCTGATCATGAGGCTTGAAACGTTGTATAAATTGAGGGTTCGAAGGACCCGAACAGATAATGGGACAGAGTTTAAAATAAGAATATGGAAGAGTATTGCAATGAAAGAGGAATTCAACAACAATTTAGTTCACCTTATACACTTCAGATGAATGGTGTTGCTGAAAGAAAGAATCGTACTCTAATTGAAACTGCCTGGACCATGCTGGCTGACTCAGAATTACCAGTTACCTTTTGGAGTGAGGCAGTTTTGAATGCGTGCTATACGATGAATAGAGTGCTTGTTGTGAAACGTCATGGCAAGACATGTTACGAGCTATTTCTGAAAAGAAAACCTCACATTAAACATCTCGAACCATTTGGTTCTCTTTGTACTATAATGGTTAGAGATACAGGTGGGAAATTCAATCCGAAAGCGGTTACAGGTAGGTTCTTGGGTTATGGGAATGCGTGCAAACGTGTTTATAATTTGGATTCGCGGTGTGTTGAAGAATGTACCGAAATTGATATTCAAAGACATGCAGCAATCCCATCTGGTAAAGGGTATACGTGGTAGTTTGATTATGATAAGTTGTTTGATTCATTCAATCTTCCTGAAGATGACTCTGATTATGAAGAGATAGCTGCACAAATGATGTATAACATGCGTCTCTCTGCAGAACGTATGTATGATGTGAGTGTGCAATCTCAAGTGCCTAAAGCAACTGAAATGATAGCACCAGTGATAGGGACTAATGATGATGCCTCAGATTCGGGCAATTCCGTTCCAGCGTTAGATGAATCGACCTTACAGTCTGAGGGTGAAATGTCCCGTTCAAATTGATTATAAACGTTTCATATTAATTGATCTCTTTGCGAGGTTTTGACCTCTATATGAGACGTTTTTCAAAGACTGTATTCTTTTATAAAACAAACCATAACTTTTATTTTATCGACAAGGTTTAAAGGACACCACCTAGATTATCAAGAAATGATAATCTAAAAATATCATACTTACACACTACCAATACATATTGGTTTACAATATTAATATGTTACAACAAAGTAAATCTCGAATGCAGTTTTAAACAATATTATACAAGCATGTTGACACCAAATCTTGTCCATATTTTAGCATGCAATAGCGGAAGCTCTTAATAATCACCTGAGAATAAACATGATTTAAACGTCAATAAAAATGTTGGTGAGTTATAGGTTTAACCTATATATATTAAATCGTAATAATAGACCACAAGATTTCATATTTCAATATACATCCCATACATAGAGATAAAAATCATTCATATGGTGAACACCTGGTAACCGACATTAAAAAGATGCATATAAGAATATCCCCTATCATTCCGGGACATCCACCGAACATGATAAAAAAACGAATTCGAAGTACTAAAGCATCCGGTACTTTAGATGGGGTTCGTTAGGCCCAATAGATCTATCTTTAGGATTCGCGTCAATTAGTAGATCGGTTTACTAATTCTTAGGCTACCAAGCAAAAGGGGCATATTCGGCTTCGATCATTCACCCATATAATTAAGTTTCAATTACTTTTGTCTATTTCGTAAAACATTTATAAAACTGCATGTATTCTCATCCCAAAAATATTAGATTTTAAAAGTGGGACTATAACTCACTTTCACAGATTTTTACTTCATCGGGAAGTAAGACTTGGCCACTGGTCGATTCACGAACCTATAACAAATATGTACATATATATCAAAGTATGTTCAAAATATATTTACAACATTTTTATTACGTTTTAATTATTTGAGTTTATTAAGTCAGCTGTCCTCGTTAGTAACCTACAACTAGTTGTCCACAGTTAGATGTACATAAATAAATCGATATATATTATCTTGAATCAATCCACGACCCAGTGTATACATGTCTCAGGCTAGATCACAACTCAAAGTATATATATTTTTGGAATCAACCTCAACCCTGTATAGTTAACTCAAACATTACTGCATATAGAGTGTCTATGGTTATTCCAAAAAATATATATACATGGGTCGATATGATATGTCAAAACATTTGTATACGTGTCTATGGTATCCCAAGATTACATAATATATTAGAATATATGTATAATATAATATAAGTATTCTAGAATATGATTAATATAGATTTGTTACCAATTTTCACGTAGCTACAACAAGCAAAATTATCCAATCTTGTTTTACCCATAACTTCTTCGTTTTAAATCCGTTTTAAGTGATTCAAGTTGCTATGGTTTAATATTGAACTTATGTTTATGAATCTAAACAGAAAAAGTATAAGTTTATAGTCAGGAATACAAGTTACAATTCAATATTATAAGAGGTAGTCATTTCAGTCGAAAGAACGACGTCTTGATGACCATTTTGAAAAACATACTTTCACTTTGAGTTTAACCATGATTTTTGGATATAGTTTCATGTTCATAAGAAAAATCATTTTCCCAGAAGAACAATTTTTAAATCAAAGTTTATCATAGTTTTTAATTAACTAACCCAAAACAGCCCGCGGTGTTACTACGACGGCGATATCCGATTTTACAGTGTTTTTCGTGTTTTCAGGTTTTTTATCATTAAGTTAGCATATCATATAGATATAGAACATGTGTCTAGTTGATTTTAAAAGTCAAGTTAGAAGGATTAACTTTTTTTTGCGAACAAGTTTAGAATTAACTAAACTATGTTCTAGTGATTACAAGTTTAAACCTTCGAATAAGATAGTTTTATATATATGATTCGAATGATGTTATGAACATCATTACTACCTCAAGTTTGGTGGATAAACCTACTGAAAATTAAAAAAATAGATCTAGCTTCAAAGGATCCTTGGATGGCTTGAAAGTTCTTGAAGCAAAATCATGACACGAAAACAAGTTCAAGTAAGATTTCCACTCGAAAAAAGATTGTTATAGTTATAGAAATTGAATCAAAGTTTGAATATGAGTATTACCTTGTATAATAAAGATATCTTACTGTAAATAAGAAAGATTTCTTGAGGTTGTATGATCACTTGAAATGGATTTGTAAGATTGAAAGTAAGCTAGCAAACTTGGAAGTGTTGTTGGTGTGTTCTTGAGTAGTTGTTTTGTAACTTGGTTTATGTAATGATTTATGAACTAGATTGAGCTAGATTTTGATGAAGATGATGAAGAACACTTAGAACAAAGGAAGAAAACTTGAGAGAGATTAGTTTGATTTATAAAAATTGGAAAATGAAAGTGTTGGTGGTGAGCTAATTCACGTGAAGTATGGAATCAATATAGGCTCCATTAGTTTGTTGTTTTGTTAGATATTTCTTGCTAGATGTTAAATGATGGTTCCCACATGTGTTAGGTGACTCACAAGGGATGCTAAGAGCTGATAATTGGAGTGTATATACCAATAGTAAATACATTTAGAAGCTGGGTATTGTACGAGTACGAATACGGGTGCATACGAGTAGAATTGTTGATGAAAATGAACGAGGATGTAATTGTAAGCATTTTTGTTAAGTAGAAGTACTTTGATAAGTGTGTTGAAGTCTTTCAAAAGTGTATGAATACATATTAAAACACTACATGTATATACATTTTTATTGAATCGTTAAGTCATCGTTAGTCATTACATGTAAGTGTTGTTTTGAAACCTTTAAGTTAACGATCTTGTTAAATGTTGTTAACACATTGTTTATTATATCTAATGAGATGTTAAATTATTACATTATCATGATATTATGATATATTAATATATCTTAGTATGATATATATATACACAGTTAAATGTCGTTACAACGATAATCGTTACATATATGTCTCGTTTCGAAATCATTAAGTTAGTAGTCTTGTTTTTACATTTGTAGTTCATTGTTAATAAACTTAATGACATGTTTACTTATCATTTATCATGATTAAACATAGTGTATCAATATCTTAATATGATTCATATGTATTTAGTAAGATGTTGTTATAACGATAATCGTTATATATATCGTTTTTGAGTTTCTTAATTCAATAGTCTCATTTTTATGTATATAACTCATTGTTAAAATACCTAATGAGATACTTACTTATCATAATAACATGTTAACTATATATATACATATACATACATATATATACATATACATATATATATATACATATATATATATATATATATATGTACATATATATATATATATATATATATATATATATATATATATATGTATATATATATACATATATATATATATACATATATATATATACATATATATATATATATATATATATATATATATATATATATATATATATATATATATATATATATATATATATATATATATGTATATGTCATCATATAGTTTTTACAAGTTTTAACGTTCGTGAACCGCCGGTCAACTTGGGTGGTCAATTGTCTATATGAAACCTATTTCAATTAATCAAGTCTTAACAAGTTTGATTACTTAACATGTTGGAAACACTTAATCATGTAAATATCAATTTCATTTAATATATATAAAAATGGAAAAGTTCGGGTCACTACAGTACCTACCCGTTAAATAAATTTCGTCCTGAAATTTTAAGCAGTTGGAGATGTTGACATATCTTCTGGAAATAAGTATGGGTATTTCTTATTCATCTGATCTTCTCGTTCCCAGGTGAACTCGGGTCCTCTACGAGCATTCCATCGAACCTTAACAATTGGTATCTTGTTTTGCTTAAGTCTTTTAACCTCACGATCAATTATTTCAATGGGTTCTTCGATGAATTGAAGTTTTTTGTTGATTTAGATTTCGTCTAACGGAATAGTGAGATCTTCTTTAGCAAAACATTTCTTCAAATTCGAGACGTGGAAAGTGTTATGTACAGTCGCGAGTTGTTGAGGTAACTCAAGTCGGTAAGCTACTGGTCCGACACGATCAATAATCTTGAATGATCCAATATTGAAACGACGCATCCATATTACTATAAACGCAGTACGTTCTCATTGGTCCCATAGCGAGGTATTTGACCTCTATATGATACGTTTTAGAAAATATTGCATTCGTTTCATAAAAAGCACATCATTATTATACATAATGCATCTTTTAAACAATTGGGCGATTATTTAAGAAATAGTCCCCAAAATACATCGGTTTCCAAATACTACACACGTGATGTAACAGTCGAATATAATACATGACAAAGGTTTTATTGAATGCAACACTTTATTTAAATAAAAGTATGAGACTCCATGCACAGCTTGCTCAGATAATGCAACAGCGGAAGACTTTCTTAAGGACCTGAGAATAAACATGCGTAAACAGTCAACACAAAGGTTGGTGAGATATATAGGCTTATCACCACAAGATTTCATAGTTATAAATATATGTACACTCGCAAGTGTATAAAAGTATTCTATAAGTTGTTGAGCGCTTCGGTAACCATACTTAACCATTAATGTGGCATATTTCCTTTATTATGAAATCTCCCTACACTGTACCAAGTGTAGTAAAAACGAAGTACTATGCAACCGTTTACGATACTAGAGCGACTAACCCGGTTGGGGTTGTCAAACCCGATAGATCTATCAATAGGATTCGCGCTTACATGTTCTTACAACATGTAAATATTAGTTACCAAGCTATTAGGGAAGATATGCAAGGTGGTACAACTCAACGTAGAATATATTTTAAGTACTTGTGTCCATGGCGTAAAACATAAAATGCATGTATTCTCATCCCAAAATATTTTTAGAGTTTAAAAATGGGACTATATACTCACGGTAGTAAAAGTATATTAATAATAAGTTTTCAGCTTATTAAAAATATGGCCATCGTCCTTGGATTCACGAACCTATAATAATAATAATGATTCAGATAATAATACGACATGTGAATAAAATAAAACAAGTTCATAGAATTAATTTTTAACATTTTTATGTTAGTAGTCCTTTGTTAGTAGTCCAAAATAGTCCGAAAAGTCCAACAGTCCAATAATCGGTATATATATATATATACCCCACGACGTATTGTATATGTATTGTCTTTGCATCAACCCAGAGACGTATTGTCTTAGAATTAACTAAGACATATTGTGTACGTATTGTCTTAGGATTTATCAAAACGCATTTTATACTTATTGTGTTAGGACGTACCAAGAATATTATTATATATATATACAATAACAGAATTAACCAAGATTATAATATTTTGTTATACTACTGATAACATGTCCAAATATATATAGGATATAGGAAAATTTAACAAGGATATGGTTAATATAGTTTTTATAATATAAATTTCGTCCATACAACGTTAATTTTAGCAGATTTTGTTTTGCTTGCCAAATATTCATTACAACTCCGTTTAAAGTGAATCAAATTGCTATGGATTCATTAAGAAGTAAATTTTACAAAACCAATTCTGAAAGTTCATCCCAAGTAGTAATTTTTAGAGCTTTACCCTCTTTTTGTGTCGGTGGACAGATTTGGAAAAATCCCGGCATCCACCCAGTATATGATTTTTGATAAAATACTTCCACTTTGTCTAAAATCATGAAAAAAATACTGGAAGTCTTATTTATATATATTAACATATTTACAAAGTCTTAGCCTCGAAATCAAAGTCTAAGATAGGTTTTTAATTCCTAACCCGAAACAGCCCGCTTTTTACCGAATGGAGATTAAAGGATATATGTTAAGTTTCAAGGTGTTCTTCATATGTACAAGTTATAAGTTCTTATATTAACTTAATAT
Organism: Rutidosis leptorrhynchoides; assembly: GCF_046630445.1. Taxonomy (NCBI): domain Eukaryota; kingdom Viridiplantae; phylum Streptophyta; class Magnoliopsida; order Asterales; family Asteraceae; genus Rutidosis; species Rutidosis leptorrhynchoides. The sequence continues at coordinate 178,419,298 of NC_092333.1, forward strand.
AACATCATAATACATATAAATAAGTGTTATTAGAGTTAAGTTAGAAAGATTAGATTAGTTTTTCAAACAAGCTTGGTGTTCACCAAAACAAGTTCTAGTTTTTACAAGTTTTATAAGTATAATAAGATAGCAACTATACAAGGAATTGAACAAGGATTTTGAGAAGTATTTTACCTTGATTATGAAGAGGAAAGTTGCTGAGATTAAAGTATGATATGAGAGCATTCAATTGTGTGTTTTTAGTTTAAGAAAATGTGGAGTAAAAATGAGTTAAAATGGTCCTTATTTATAAGCTTATAATTTTGGCTTTTACTGAAAATATCTAAGATAAGTTAAATTGTATTAAGTCATGCATGACATATTAAATTGATTAGGTCATATATGACATATTACATAAATAATTGCAGATTTCTATTGGTATATACCAATAGTAAATACTTCTAGAAGCTGTGTATAATACGAGTAAAAATACCGTATGAATGCGAGTAGAATTCTTTGAGGAAATTGAACGAAAATACGAGTATAGCTATCCTTTATATGTATTGGTATATTATAAAGTGTATTCAATACTTTTAAGGATGTATTTACACTCGTAATACATTATATGTAAATACATTTTAACATAAGTTAATTACGTCGTTTAAATAGTAATATATATATTGTTTGAAAACTCTTTAAATTAGTAGTATGAAAATATATATATAATACTTTGTTAATATACTTAATGAGATATTTAATTATCATATTTTCAAGTTAAATATATATAAATCCATATATATACACAATAATTAAACAATTAAAAAATTAAATCAAGTTATGACGTTCGAGAATCGTCGGAATAAAAGGGTGACCAAAAGCTTGTGTAAAACTCTTTTCGGAGGTTCAAGACTTATTAAAATTCATTACTTATCAAGTCAGAATTATTAAATCATGTAAATAGTATAATCAAGTAGTCGGAAAAATCCGGGTCATTACAGTACCTACCCGTTAAAGAAATTTTGTCCCGAACTTTGATCGAGATCGTCATGGCTGACAATACGTATGTTTTCATGAAGAATACGAGTTGAAAATTTAGAGTTTTATCATCAATGAGTAATATGGATAAAACAATTCGATTATGTGAAGTGTATGAGTGAAGCTATCGCAAAATAGTGAAATGAGGAAAGTAAAGATTCGTCTTAACTTTTGACGTCATCACGGTTGATTTTCGGATTAAAGAAAATCTTTGTAATCTTAATAAGATTTGATTCTTCGGTAATTAAGGAAATTAGAATTTTCTTCGATTAGGTGTGTAATCTGCCTCGATTGCTATGTCTGATATATCGCTATAAATTAACACCCCCTTCGTTTCCTTATTTCCACATCTCTCATTTTCTATACTTTCTTCCTTAATTCATACTTATAAAACATTCGTCAATATGCTCCATCCGGTTCTAATCCTTGATATACTCCTAACTTTTATATCCATCATTCTTCTTTTTCATCTGCCGCCAGAAGAATCTGTTCACTTCTACTATACTCTTGATTTTATAGTGTTTTTAGTTCTCCCGTGTCTTTTCGTTGCAATAGATATTGATATACACGGTTTGTAATTTATGTATTGTCGTCGGGCCTTATATATTTCCTTATTTTTTGGAGTCCCTGCTCCTGTTTTCCATAATCATTGACATCTACGGTTAATGGTCTTTTCTGTTTATTGCGATTTATACCCCCTTTCTATTTCGGAGCTTCATGCTTTTGTTTTCTTTTCGCAAGTAATGGTCCAGAATTCGTAGGTATGAAGTTTCGAATTATCATAATATACAAAGTAGAAAGAAAAGGTAGTAGCACGATTTAATTTTTCAAATTACCAAAATATCCGAAAAAGACCGAATCATCAAGAAAATATTTTCTTGATATTTTTTAGAGGTTAAATAGAATGCAAGAGTAGTGTAAAATGGCACATGATGACGTTATGATCTATGAATCATCACATTCCATTTAGAAACTCAGCATGACTTACTGTAATATAATCATGTTGATCAAGTGTCATTATATTATACTAACTCATGCTTCAGTTCCCAACATTACTTCAAAAACATTCATACTTTACACTCAGAGGTTTCAGATATTTAGAAACTAAAACAGTTTTCTTTATGATGTGATACAGATAACGCGAAGGAATAAATGATTTTAGATAAGAATGGTTATGAAAATATCTTCAGAAATATGACGGATATTTATAATGGAAGATACGATGATATCTTAGAATATTTAAGATAAGAGGATGATGAAGAATATTGTCCGCAAGGGTTTTAGAGTAAGGAGCAAGGTATTTGCTAAGGATTTTAGCAGACACCGAATCATTTGGATTCTTTGAAGGTAGATTTCGTCCTTATGATTTGTCCACAGCCTCCTTCAGGGTTTGCTCAATCCGTTTTCCAGTTCCAAACCTTCTATTTTTCTGTGCTTTGCTAACACAATATTCTTTATCATCAACTTTTGACTGTTACGGTTGTCTACAGTTTCTGCTGCTTCATTCAGCTTTTTCAAAACTTCATAGTACTGATTCGTAGGTTGAAGTGCTATTCCGGATTTCAGAATTATAATTCCAGGAAATAACGTTATATGTATATGCAGAAATGATGTGAGATTCAAGAATAATTATTGATGCTTCCTGGGGTTTGGTATGACAATTATTGTTACAAGATGTAGATGGGTACATGACAAGGTTTTATAGTGATCTTTCAGAGAGATTTAAGTCAAAGAGCAATAAAGTTGCTGGTAAGCTTACTACTAATGTGGTGGAATATAAAAGGTTCCCCAGTAACGATGGTGAAAAGACAACGTATATATCAAGGTTATAATAAGGCTACTCTGGATGAAAAGTCAAAGTTGTCTTTTTGGAGCTGTGATAAAATTCGCTATTTTGAAAAGGGATTGTAAAGTTATTTTGGGTAATAATAATGCTAAAGGATCTGACACGGATACGTTTTGAACCTTTGCTTAGGTTCAAGTATCCTCCGAATGCATATCTATATGCATATATTCTTCGTATGTATCGTGTGATTGGTTCATTCTCTCGATTGTTCCTTAGTTGAGATGTTTTCAAGAATTTTGAAGAGTTTAGACGCAGGTTGTCATCATCAATATCCGTATAATGAGTTCGTTGTGAATCTTGAATGATACGAATATCTTTATGAGTTCTGTGAATGAAAGTGATGTTCTAGTATAGTTTGAATTTAAAGTATGATTTTGAAGGATGTAGGAATTTAAGATTGATGGCACTTCTTAAATCTTGACTTGGATTTTGATCTGTCAAAATCAGAATATGTAATTGAATTGGTATGGAAAATGGTTGTCTTGAATTTTGTGAAATGATGTATATTGCTATGAAAGGAGAGAGTATAATTAACGATTGTCGAAACATCATTGAAAATGTACAGTGTAACATATTAATGTGAACTTAAGTATTTCTAGGGTATTACCTACCCGTTAAAATAAAATTTCACAAGTAATATTTTGTACAAAAGAATTTTTATTACAGTCTTTATGAAAATATATGTATGTATATTTTCTTCAGATGTAATATGGATTTAATGAGTTAATATTATATTAATATCATTTGGTTTACGGTTGAAACTAGAAATCAATAATCCCTAAAACTTTAGAGATTACATAATCGCTGCGGAATATTTTTTCAACGTAAATGAAATAATGAATTAATACTTCATCACTCATTATTATTGGTATCCCTCAGTGCCTGCAGTGCGTATGATGTTGATGCTCCTAATGCGGCTTGCGATGTTGAGGCTTGTGATGTTGTTGGTAATGCTGCTGCTGGTGCTGGTAGTGGTTTGATGTGAGTATGGATGATGAGAATTTGTTTTATTTTGTATTGTGAAAGAAGATGTTTAAAGTTTCTTGAATAAAAAGAGAGGTCAAGAGCTTTATAAAGGGAATGAAATGATGTAGGATGCACTTGCTAATGAAGTTTTGCTTTTCATGACGGTAATTTTTTTTTAACTAAATAATTCACTATGCAAGATACGGAGTAAAGGTCAGATAGCCTCAATAATATTAGTAATATTATACTCGTTACGGCATATCCTAGACAGGAGAGAGAAAATGGTGTTACGAACGGGTTCGCCGGTAAGTGCCTCATGTTTTTCACCAAGAGGGCAATGTGGTGGATGGAAGTGAACACCTTCTTCTTATCTCCAATGATTAAGTAGACTACGAACTCATCCCCAATTCATCCAAAATAGATGATGGCTAATTGGTTGATCCATTCCGGTCACACTGCTTTTGAAGCTCGAGTGAAATTCCATATCGGAATTCGAGGGACTTGAACTAGTGGAGAGTTCCTTTTCGTACGATTGAATAAAGGATTTTTTGATATGAAATAATTTTCGGCTATCGGATGGTATTCTAATTACATAGAATATCTATATATATAGAGCAAAAGATTTCATAGATTACGGAGGAATTTACGGAATATGTTAGGCAAAGTTTACAGTAATAGATACGCTAAGATATGATTTAGCAGATATACTAAGATATGAATTTTGTCTATACACTATCTATGTAATAATTGCAGTAAAACACGTCAAGACTTAAGATGATAAACAGGTAATTTCAGACAAGAAATGATAAGCAAAACTTTTGACATGTAGACCTGGCCGAAGTCCAGACTCACTAATGCATCCTAACAACTATCAGTTAGACACACTAATACAAGACCTGGTTCGCTAAGACCACCGCTCTGATACCAACTGAAACGACCCGTCCATATTACTATAAACGCAATACGTTCTCATTGGTCCCATAGCGAGGTATTTGACCTCTATATGATACGTTTTAGAAAATATTGCATTCGTTTCATAAAAATCACATCATTATTATACATAATGAATGTTTTAAACAAGTGAGCGATTATTTAAGAAATAATCCCCAAAATACATCGGTTACCAAATACTACACACGTGACGTAACAGTCGAATATAATACATGACAAAGGTTTCATTGAATGCAACACTTTATTTAAATAAAAGTATGAGACTCCATGCACAGCTTGCTCAGATAATGCAACAGCGGAAGACTTTCTTAAGGACCTGAGAATAAACATGCGTAAACAGTCAACACAAAGGTTTGTGAGATATATAGGTTTATCATCGATATAAATATAGAACACAAGATTTCATAGTTATAAATATATGTACACTCGCAAGTGTATAAAAGTATTCTATAAGTTATTGAGTGCTTCGGTAACCATACTTAACCATTAATGTGGCATATTCCCTTTATTATGAAATCTCCCTACACTGTACCAAGTGTAGTAAAAATGAAGAACTATGCAACCGTTTATGATACTAGAGCGACTAGCCCGGTTGGGGTTGTCAAACCCGACAGATCTATCAATAGGATTCGCGCTTACATGTTTTTACAACATATAAATATTAGTTACCAAGCTATTAGGGAAGATATGCAAGATGGTACAACTCAACGTAGAATATATTTTAAGTACTTGTGTCCATGGCGTAAAACATAAAATGCATGTATTCTCATCCCAAAATATTTTTAGAGTTTAAAAATGGGACTATATACTCACGGTAGTAAAAGTATATTAATAATAAGTTTTCAGCTTATTAAAAATATGGCTGTCGTCCTTGGATTCACGAACCTATAACAATAATAATGATTCAGATAATAATACGACACGTGAATAAAATAAAACAAGTTCATAGAATTAATTTTTAACATTTTTATATTAGTAGTCCTTTGTTAGTAGTCCAAAATAGTCCGAAAAGTCCAACAGTCCAATAATCGGTATATATATATATATATATATATATATATATATATATATATATATATATATATATATATATATATATATATATAAAATCTTAGAATTACCCCACGACGTATTGTCTTGGTATCAACCCAGAGGCGTATTGTATACGTATTGTCTTAGAATTAACTAAGACGTATTATGTATGTATTGTCTTAGGATTTATCAAAACGTATTGTATACTTATTGTGTTAGGACGTACCAAGAATATTATTATACATACATACAATCACAGAATTAACCAAGATTATAATATTTTGTTATACTACTGATAAAATGTCTAAATATATATAGGATATAGGAAAAGTTAACAAGGATATGGTTAATATAGTTTTTATAATATAAATTTCGTCCATACAACGTTAATTTTAGCAAATTTTGTTTTGCTCGCCAAATATTCATTACAACTCCGTTTAAAGTGAATCAAATTGATATAGATTCAATAAGAAGTAAATTTCACAAAACCAATTCGAAAAGTTCATCCCAAGTAGTAATTTTTAGAGCTTTACCCTCTTTTTGTGTCGGTGGACAGATTTGGAAAAATCCCGGCATCCACCCAATATATGATTTTTGATAAAATACTTCCACTTTGTCTAAAATCAATAAAAAAATACTGGAAGTCTTATTTAAATATATTAACATATTTCCAAAGTCTTAGCCTCGAACTCAAAGTCTAAGATAGGTTTTTAATTCCCAACCCAAAACAGCCCGCTTTTTACCGAATGGAGATTAAAGGATATATGTTAAGTTTCAAGGTGTTCTTCATATGTACAAGTTATAAGTTCTTATATTAACTTAATATAACATCATAATACATATAAATAAGTGTTATTAGAGTTAAGTTAGAAATATTAGATTAGTTTTTCAAACAAGCTTGGTGTTCACCAAAACAAGTTTTAGTTTTTACAAGTTTTATAAGTATAATAAGATAGCAACTATACAAGGAATTGAACAAGGATTTTGAGAAGTATTTTACCTTGATTATGAAGAGGAAAGTTGCTGAGATTAAAGTATGATATGAGAGCATTCAAGTGTGTGTTTTTAGTTTAAGAAAATGTGGAGTAAAAATGAGTTAAAATGGTCCTTATTTATAAGCTTATAATTTTGGATTTTATTGAAAATATCTAAGATAAGTTAAATTGTATTAAGTCATGCATGACATATTAAATTGATTAGGTCATGGATGACATATTACACAAATAATTTCAGATTTCTATTGGTATATACCAATAGTAAATACTTCTAGAAGCTGTGTATAATACGAGTAAAAATACCGTATGAATGCGAGTAGAATTCTTTGAGGAAATTGAACGGAAATATGAGTATAGCTATCCTTTATATGTATTGGTATATTATAAAGTGTATTCAATACTTGTAAGGATGTATTTACACTCGTAATACATTATATGCAAATACATTTTAACATAAGTTAATTACGTCGTTTAAATAGTAATATATATATTGTTTGAAAACTCTTTAAATTAGTAGTATGAAAATATATATAATACTTTGTTAATATAGTTAATGAGATATTTAATTATCATATTTTCAAGTTAAATATATATAAATCCATATATATATACACAATAATTAAACAATTAAATAATTAAATCAAGTTATGACGTTCGTGAATCGTCGGAATAAAAGGGTGACCAAAAGCTTGTGTAAAACTCTTTTCGGAGGTTCAAGACTTATTAAAATTCATTGCTTATCAAGTCTGAATTATTAAATCATGTAAATAGTATAATCAAGTAGTCGAAAAAATCCTGGTCGTTACAAATATACCTTGAATTTAATTTCCCTCGTTTATCAAATCGAACAATGCCTTTCCAAGGTGCAACTTTAAGCATGACCATCTCTCCAATTTCAAATTCTATATCTTTTCTGTTTATGTCAGCGTAGCTCTTTTGTCGACTTTGGGCAATTTTCAACCATTGTTGAATTTGGATGATCTTCTCGGTAGTTTCTTGTATTATCTCCGGACCCGTAATCTGTCTATCCCCCACTTCACTCCAACAAATCGGAGACCTGCACTTTCTACCATAAAGTGCTTCAAACGGCGCCATCTCAATGCTTGAATGGTAGCTGTTGTTGTAGGAAAATTCTGCTAATGGTAGGTGTCGATCCCAACTGTTTTCAAAATCAATAACACATGCTCGTAGCATGTCTTCAAGCGTTTGTATCGTCCTTTCACTCTGCCCATCAGTTTGTGGATGATAGACAGTACTCATGTTTAGACGAGTTCCTAGTGCTTGCTGTAATGTCTGCCAGAATCTTGAAATAAATCTGCCATTCCTATCAGAGATAATAGAGATTAGTATTCCATGTCTGGAGATGACTTCCTTCAAATACAGTCGTGCTAACTTCTCCATCTTGTCATCTTCTCTTATTGGTAGGAAGTGTGCTGATTTGGTGAGACGATCAACTATTACCTAAATAGTATCAAAACCACTTGCAGTCCTTGGCAATTTAGTGATAAAATCCATGGTAATGTTTTCCCATTTCCATTCCGAGATTTTGGGTTGCTGAAGTAGACCTGATGGTTTCTGATGCTCAGCTTTGACCTTAGAACACGTCAAACATTCTCCTACATATTTAGCAACATCGGCTTTCATACCCGGCCACCAAAAATGTTTCTTGAGATCCTTGTACATCTTCCCCGCTCCAGGATGTATTGAGTATCTGGTTTTATGAGCTTCTCTATGTACCATTTCTCTCATATCTCCAAATTTTGGTACCCAAATTCTTTCAGCCCTATACCAGGTTCTGTCTTCCCGAATATTAAGATGCTTCTCCGATCCTTTGGGTATTTCATCCTTTAAATTTCCCTCTTTTAAAACTCCTTGTTGTGCCTCCTTTATTTGAGTAGTAAGGTTAGTGTGAATCATTATATTCATAGTTTTTACTCGAATGGGTTCTCTGTCCTTTCTGCTCAAGGCGTCGGCTACCACATTTGCCTTCCCCGGGTGGTAACGAATCTCAAAGTCGTAATCATTCAACAATTCAATCCACCTGCGTTGCCTCATTTTTAGTTGTTTTTGATTAAATATGTGTTGAAGACTTTTGTGGTCGGTATATATAATACTTTTGACCCCATATAAGTAGTGCCTCCAAGTCTTTAATGCAAAAACAACCGCATCTAATTCCAAATCATGCGTCGTATAATTTTGCTCGTGAATATTCAATTGTCTAGACGCATATGTAATTACCTTCGTTCGTTGCATTAATACACAACCGAGACCTTGCTTTAAGGCGTCACAATATATCACAAAATCATCATTCCCTTCAGTTAATGACAATATAGGTGCCGTAGTTAACTTTTTCTTCAACAATTGAAACGCTTTCTCTTGTTCATCCTTCCATTCAAATTTCTTCCCTTTATGCGTTAATGCAGTCAAGGGTTTTGCTATTTTGGAAAAATCTTGGATGAATCTCCTGTAATAACCAGCCAGCCCTAAAAATTGACGTATGTGTTTCGGAGTTTTCGGGGTTTCCCACTTTTCAACGGTTTCAATCTTTGCTGGATCCACCTGAATACCTTCCTTGTTCACTATATGACCGAGGAATTGAACTTCTTCCAACCAAAATGCACACTTTGAAAACTTAGCGTACAATTTTTCTTTTCTCAGCAACTCTAGCATTTTTCTCAAATGTCCTTCGTGCTCTTGATCATTCTTCGAGTAAATAAGTATGTCATCGATGAAAATAATGACAAACTTGTCAAGATATGGCCCACACACTCGGTTCATGAGGTCCATGAACACAGCTGGTGCGTTAGTCAATCCAAACGTCATAACCATAAACTCGCAATGAATATAACGCGTCCTAAAAGCAGTCTTCGGAATATAATCCTCCTTCACCCGCATTTGATGATATCCAGAATGTAAATCGATCTTCGAATAAACCGACGAGCCTTGTAGTTGATCAAATAAGTCGTCGATTCTCGGTAATGGGTAACGGTTCTTGATGGTAAGTTTGTTCAACTCTCGGTAGTCGAGGCACAACCTGAATCTACCATCTTTCTTCTTGACAAACAGAACAGGAGCTCCCCATGGTGATGTACTTGGTCGAATGAAACCACGCTCTAAAAGTTCCTGTAACTGACTTTGTAATTCTTTCATTTCGCTGGGTGCGAGTCTGTATGGAGCACGAGCTATTGGTGCAGCTCCTGGTACAAGGTCTATTTGAAATTCAACGGATCGATGTGGGGGTAATCCCGATAATTCTTTCAGAAATACATCGGGAAATTCTTTTGCGACGGGAATGTAACGACCCGGAAATTTTTGACCAAATTTAAACTTAATCTGTAAATGATTCTGACACGATAAGCGAAGTTTATTAAACCGAGTCTCAAATGTTTGAACTATTTTTAATGAATGCATTTAACCATTGACTATTCTCGACGATTCACGAACCATTATGTGTAAATATATATATATATAAATAAATTATATATATATATTAATTACTATAAATTAAAATATTATATGAGTTAATTAATTATGTAAATAAAATAATATATGATATTATTATTAAAATGAATCTATATATGTAAGGTATATTGAATGTGTATTTATATGGTTTCGAATTTAATTAGTAAACGATAATAGTACTCGTTTGTCAGTCGATCGATATTAAGCAAGTTAAATTCAAACTTATATGATTTTAAAATAAACGGTGATCTGAAAATGAGTTCTATAAATTATAGGCTTATTAAAAATGTAGTTAGGAACTATTTATTGAATTTTAAAACTTTTTATATTTTACTTGGGGTTGGGAGTGAATAATTAATGTAATTTTTATTTAATAATTACTAATCAAAATTTATACCATAATGACCACAATAAATAAATATAGTTAATTTAAATATATGGGATTTTTTCTGAAGACTTTTATCCGCCACTGATTATCAATGGAGCACGAAGTCCAGTCCATGAAATGCGGCGACTAACTTAATCTCACACGTTTTATTAATAATAACATCTTCCTATTATAATATGATATATAATATTGAGTGGAGATTTACTGTGTGTGTCTAGACATATGAATTCTTGTTTGCTTTCTGTCAACATCACAACTAACCCAATTTGTAAATAAACTCGACTGTTATACTAAGTTTATGAATTCTATTACTATGTAATATCCTGACTAATATCATATATATATATATATATATATATATATATATATATATATATATATATATATATATATATATATATATATATATATATATATATATATATATATATATATATATATATATATATATATATATATTTGATACACTTATGGGTAAATAAACCATCATCTGAGAACAACTATTAACCGCCACCTTCGTCTAACCCTTCCACCACCATCATCATCAATCATACACCACGACCATCACCACCTCAACCACATCACCGCCGGTCACCACCATAAACCACCACCATCATAGACATATTCACACACTTACACAAAACCATCCTATATAACCACCCTTGTTAGCCATTTATTTTCTTTTTTAGTTCGAGAACAAAGTTAAGAATAATCACTTCGATTAGGTGCTATCAAACTGTTATTTGTTTCTATCATTGTAAACCTACCCCCATCCTAGAACCGACACCATGAACACTACCTCTCGAATCCTGCAACTATTAATAGTTTCTACTTCTAATCGACACAGCCACCTGCACCTCCTATCACCACTAAACACCCTCTATATTTCTGTTTTGTTTGATACCATCACCACCACAAACCCACAATGATGAACAGTGATTAAAGAAAACGAAGAAGAAGAAGAAGATTTAATGGTAATGATCGTGTACTTCTGCAACTGCTACATCTGTTAATCCCTATATTACTGCTACAACTCAACTTATGTTTCAACAGAAAATTGTCATCCATTAAACTACTCAGGCTATTGCAATCGCTACTCTTATTTCATGATTTCCTGTTCGAAAAATACCATCATGTTTTTGTTAATCAAAGCTGCTGTTACAGCTGTTGCACGCTCCTCTAACCACCCATGTAAATAGCCATAAAATACCATGAAATTATTACTTATTCGTTGAGAAATTGAAAACCCAGATGAAGAAGATGAACTGTGATAAACGGTTGACGATGATGAACAACAAAACGGTTAATACTACGATGCTGCTGCTGCATATATATTGATGTACATGATACGTGATAACGATGGTGATGAATACGGGATGGTGATGGGTGTTGTTACATGATTGTAATATTTCCAGGAAACATCGAACATGTGACAGAATTCTTTAATAATGGACTGTGATGATTTCGATAGGTAAAGAGAATATTAAGGTGAGCTATAAAGGTGTGATTGATATTCGGTTTCTATTAATTCCATCGAGCCAAACATCACAAAGTAATGAAACAGGCCATCTTTACATTTTCTACTTGGGCCGTTAATTTCCCCTATTTTTAGTTGGGCCAATTATAGTTAAATGGATTACATTATGGGGTGGTTGTTGGGCTACCGTGTTCCTACTTTTCTACTTGGGCCGAAATCTAGCTAGTTGGGCCGAGTAATTAAATCAATTGCTACTTGGGCCGAGAGATGGGGTTAAATAGTATTAGGCTGGGATTATAATCTGAAAAGCTGGAGTAGAGGAGTGGTGTGGGGTGTTTTCGGATTAATGTGAGGTCACGGGTTCGAGTCTCATCTGGGACATTTCTTTTTAGAAAAAGCTTTTAAAGGGGTATACACTCTTATTTTATTTCTATCATCATTATTATTAGTTATTATTATGTTTATTATTATTATTATTATTATTATTATTATTGTTATGATTATTATTGTTATTGTTAATATTGGTATTATAATTATTATTATTAGTATTACCATAATTATAAGTATTATAACCATTATTATTATTATTAGTCGTATAAGTATTATTAATATATTTATTATTGTTAATTTTAATATCTAAGTATTATTATTATTATGATTATTATTATTATTAATATTGCTATTATTACGCTTATCATTATCGTTATTTCTAATATAAGTATTATAATCACAAATAGAATTTTTATTATTATTATTATTATTATTATTATTATTATTATTATTATTATTATTATTATTATTATTATTATTATTATTATTTTCATAAATATTAGTATTGGTGTCATTTTATAAATACTAGAAGTATTATTATTAACATAAGTACGATTGTTAATATTTTCATGAGTATTATTATTATTATATAAACTATCAAAATCATTATCAAAACTGTCATTAACAGTAAAATTAATATTTTTACAATTATAATTATTATTATCATTATTAATAGAATTACTAACTATTTTATTACAATATCATCAAAACTAAAAGTAATATGATTAATAGTAATAACAATATCATTATTATTAAAAGTAGTATGAATATGAAAATAAAAGTTTTAAAAATATTATTACTATAAGTATATATTAACTACATTAAATTGTTTTTTTAGAAATATTCTTATATAACAAATTAGGTATTTTTAATATTATACTAACCAGATTTATATATTAATATGACTATATAAGTATTAATCATTTAAATGTATACACAAATTAAAAATATATATTACTTATATAAAAATAGTGTAACTAATAAATTTATATATATAAATCCATTCGATTACAAGAATTTGTTTTAATACATATATGAATGATATAGGTTCGTGAATTCGAGGGCAACCCTACATTGTTCAATGTCGTCATATGTATTTTTACTACAAAATACAATATTGTGAGTTCATTTGATTCCCTTTTACTCTTTACATTTTTGGGACTGAGAATACATGCGCTGTTTTTACAACTGCTTTATTAAATGCTTTTGAAATATATTTTGAACTATGAATACATGAAATACTTTTATAAACGTTTGACGAGATAGACACAAGCAAAACATTCCTCGAATGAATTATTATGCAGACAGAAGTTCTGTGGATTATTATTGAATTAGTTGGACGTGATAATTGCCACTAAGTGTTGTGAATATTTTTTCCCTGATTATTATTGCTTGGTTACCTAAGAATTAGAATTGGGTATGGCCCTAATTCACGCGAATGCTAAAGGTAGCTACCGGGTTTAACACCCCCACCCAGAATGTTCACTAGACGGAAGAGCTAGTGGGTGTGGTGTTTAGTACTTCGAGGTTTATTATTATACAGATGAGATGTTCTATTTTGGGGATATTATTTATGCGCATTATATGTTAAGGTCGGTTACCAAGCTAAGCAATGAATGAAAAGTGAATGTTATGTATCGAGAGAATGATTTTATGCACAGGTTATGTGTATGATATTTTTGTACACGAGATATGTGTACGGTTACTAAGATTTATGAAAATGGTTTCGTACACGAGATATGTGTACTGTATTTGAATCTTGTGGTCTATCAAAATGATGAATTTTATTGTTTACGAAAAACTTATGAACTCACCAACCTTTTGGTTGACACTTGAAAGCATGTTTATTCTCAGGTTTGAAAGAAATCTTCCGCTGTGCATTTGCTCATTCTAGAGATATTACTAGGAGTCATTCATGGCATATTTCAAAAGAGGTTGCATTCGAGTCGTTGAATTTATCAAGGTTATTATTAAGTCAATTATAGTTGGATATATTATGAAATGGTATGCATGCCGTCAACTTTCGATGCAAAAAAATTTTGTCTTTTAAAAACGAATGCAATGTTTGTAAAATGTATCATATAGAGGTCAAGTACCTCGCGATGTAATCAACTATTATGAATCGTTTATAATGTATATGAACAGGGCATTTCAGGGAACATCACTGATGTTCTTTTCTTCAGGTTTAACTTCCTCGATGTGTGCTAGAATGACGTAACAACCTTTTCTTATTAGTTTTTGCGCATTCAAACTATTAATAAGATTTAACTTCGAGTTGTTCTTTTCTCCATACACCATTAAAGGTTTTTCTTTTTCACGTATAATGCGAATCGCATTTTTGTAACAAACGACCTCTGCTCTCACCTTTTTCAACCAGTCCATGCCAATTATTACATCAAAACTCCCTTACTCGACTAGTATTAAATCAATCTTAAACGTTTCATCACCCAGTTTAATTTCTCTATCCCGACATATATTATCTGCTGAAATTAATTTACCGTTTGCTAATTCGAGTAAAAATTTATTATCCAAAGGCGTCAATGGAAAACTTAATTTCGCACAAAAATCTCTACTCATATAGCTTCTATCTGCACCCGAATCAAATAAAACATAAGCTGATTTATCGTCAATAAGAAACGTACCTGTAACAATCTTCGGGTCTTCCTGTGCTTCTGCCGCATTAATATTGAAAATTTTTCCGCGGCCCTGCCCATTAGTATTCCCCTGATTCGGGCAATTTCTAATAATGTGGCCCGATTTTCCACATTTATAACAAACAGCGTTGGTATTACTTGCTCCGACACTATTCGTTCCGGCATTACTTGTTCCAACACTATTTGTTCCTTTAGTTCTGTAAAACCTTGGTCCGTAGACCTCACACTTTGTCACGCTATGACCATTTCTTTTACACATGTTGCAAAATGTCGTGCAAAACCCCGGGTGATTTTCTTCACACCTTTGACATGGCTGTTTTTGGTTTTTGTTGCCGTTGTTGTTATTGAGGTTGTTGTTGGGATTGTTATTGTTGTTGAAACGGTTGTTGTAGTTGTTGTTGTTATTGGGACGTTTGTTGTAGTTATTGTTAAGATTGCGGTTATTGTTGCGTTAATTGTTGCTGTTGTTGGGATAGTTGTTGCGATTGTGGTTGTAATTGTTGTTGTTGTTGTACTGGTGACTCTTGTCACCGTTTTCCTCCCACTTCCTCTTGAGTTATTTCGTGTTGGCTTCTTCGGCCGCCTGCTCTTTAATTCTTCCCTTAATCTGATTTATGAGTTTATGAGCCATTCTTGAATCCTTACTGGTAACTCTTTTACAAATGCGTCGATCTTCTCTTCTTCATCTTCGAACGCTCCCAGACACAATAGGTACAACTCTATGAATCGTCATTCATATGTGGTAATGTCGAACCCTTGTGTTCGTAACTCTCTAAGCTCTACCTTGAGCTTATTGACTTCGTTTCTAGGACGGTACTGCTCGTTCATCAATTGCTTGAATGCCGACCACGGTAGTGCGTAAGCAGCATTTTGTCCTACCTGTTCAAGATATGTGTTCCACCACGTTAACCTGTGAAGGTATGCGTAGCGTACTTAACTTTGTCCTCTTCAGTACACTTACTTATGGCAAACACCAATTCAACCTTCTCGGTCCACCGTTTCAATCCAATTGGTCCTTCGGTTCCATCAAATTCCAAAGGTTTGCAGGCAGTGAATTCTTTGTAGGAGCATCCTACACGATTTCTTGCGCCGTTAGCTGCATTGCTAGATTCAGAGTTATTGTTAGTATGTAGCGCAGCCTGTACTGCAGCTATGTTTGCAGCAAGAAAGGTACGAAATTCCTCTTCGCTCATATTCATGGTGTGTCGAGTAGTCGGTGCCATTTCCTTCAAAATAGCCAACTGAATCGAGTTAATCATACAGAATATTAAGAGTAGTCAATATTATTTCGTAGCATAATATGAACTCATTTATAAAAGCTTTTCCTTCATATTAGCGTTTTATAAGTTTAAATTCGGGTACTACCTACCCGTTAAGTTCATACTTAGTAGCTAATATACAATTCAACTACTACAATTCCATATGAAAAACTGATTATAATAATATATCACATTCAAATATTCTTCAAACTTACAATTCCGCTATACTACATATAACATGAAAAATAGCACACAATAACTTTGATACAAGACGGTTTTGAAGATAAATCTAGTTAATACGCAAGTCGTTCAGCAAAGGCAATAAAAACACGCAATTCATAAGTCCAGAAACAAGTCATGCATTCTGGTTTTACTAAGACGACTTCCCATCCTTGGTTTTGTGGGAAGTAACCGTTATGACCGTTGGCTAGACAACATGTTGTAATGTTGTCAAAAGGACGAGGGTTACGTAATGTACAACAGCCTCGTAACAATCTAAAAACCTTGTTTCCCACCCCAACTACTGAGTGCGTCACTTGTGGGAATGTTTCATTTAATAGTTGTAATCCGATGTTCTTTTTCTCACTTTGGTGAGAAGCGAACATCACTAACCCGTAAGCATAACATGCTTCTTTATGTTGCATGTTAGAAGCTCTTTCTAACTCACGAAATCCTATGTTGGGATATGTTGAGTCAAAATAGGTTCTTAACCCGTAGCGTAAAATTGCATTTGGATTCCCCGCATTTAACGCTTTAAAGAAAACACGGCGTAACTTACGGTCTCCCGAATGTGATATACCCCACCTATCAAAGGAAAGCCTTTTATAAAATAAGGCATTTCTGGAAAGTCATTCAAATGTTTGACAAGTTAATTTTTCCATAACTAATTGTGCCGATGAATTCTGACCGACTCTAGATAAGATTTCATCAATCATATCCCCTGGTAGGTCTTCTAAAATATTTGGTCGTCTATCCTTAACGTCCATTTTGTGTTTTTATACTGTAAAAATAGAAGAGGGTTAGATTCATAAAAGATAATTAACAGACAATACAAACAATTTTTTTACATTTATCATAAAAGCACAAGCACAATATATTACATATATTACACAACATGATTACAACTCTTTAATCCGACTCACTCGTTTCTTCTTCTTCGGACTTGGTTCGTTTTGCTAATTTCCTAGGGATATATGGTGCTCCCCTAATACGAGCTGTCGTTTTCCACAATGGTTTAGAAAAACCTGGTGGTTTAGAGGTTCCCGGGTTATTGTTACAATTTAGGAAATACGGATGTTGCCAATACATATAAAGTTCATCGGGGTTGGAATCAGGTTTCTCTATTTTTATACCTTTTCCCTTATTATTTTCTTTTGCTTTATTAAATTAGGTCGAGGTAATTTCTATAACATCATCGGAATCCTCATCGGGATCCGATTCATCGGAAAATTGGTAATCTTTCCAATATTTTGCTTCCTTGGCGGAAACACCATTGACCATTTTTAACTTTGGTCCGTTGGTTGAGGATTTTCTTTTATTTATCTATTTTTTGTGGTTCCTAATATTTCCTCCTCCGGAACCTCTTCTTCTTCTGGTTCCTCTTCTTTCGGTTCCTCTTCTTCCGGTTCCTCTTCTTCAAGTTCTTTAGGAACTTGTGAATCTTCCCAATATATATTCGACTCTTCATTATTATTAGGTGAGTCGATGGGATTTGTACTAGTGGTAGACATCTATCACATAATATCAAACACATTAAGAGGTTAATATATCACATAATATTTACATATTAATAATATATAGTTTCCAACAAAAGTGTTAAGCAATCGTTTTTAAAGAAAAACACGGTCGAAGTCCAGACTCACTAATGTATCCTAACAAACTCGATAAGACACACTAACGCAAATTTCTGGTTCTCTAAGACCAATGCTCTGATACCAACTGAAATGTCCCGTTCATATTGATTATAAACGTTTCATATTAATTGATCTCTTTGCGAGGTTTTGACCTCTATATGAGACGTTTTTCAAAGACTGCATTCGTTTTTAAAACAAACCATAACCTTTAGTTTATCGACAAGGTTTAAAGGACACCACCTAGATTATCAAGAAATGATAATCTAAAAATATCATACTTCCACACTACTAATACATATTGGTTTACAATATTAATATGTTACAATAAAGTAAATCTCGAATGCAGTTTTAAACAATATTATACAAGCATGTTGACATCAAATCTTGTCCATATTTTAGCATGCAACAGCGGAAGCTCTTAATAATCACCTGAGAATAAACATGCTTTAAACGTCAACAAAAATATTGGTGAGTTATAGGTTTAACCTATATATATTAAATCGTAATAATAGACCACAAGATTTCATATTTCAATATACATCCCATACATAGAGATAAAATCATTCATATGGTGAACACCTGGTAACCGACATTAACAAGATGCATATAAGAATATCCCCTATCATTCCGGGACATCCATCGAACATGATATAAAACGAATTCGAAGTACTAAAGCATCCGGTACTTTGGATGGGGTTCGTTAGGCCCAATAGATCTATCTTTAGGATTCGCGTCAATTAGTAGATCGGTTTACTAATTCTTAGGCTACCAAGCAAAAGGGACATATTCGACTTCGATCATTCACCCATATAATGTAGTTTCAATTACTTGTGTCTATTTCGTAAAACATTTATATAACTGCATGTATTCTCATCCCAAAAAATATTAGATTTTAAAAGTGGGACTATAACCCACTTTCACAGATTTTTACTTCATCGGGAAGTAAGACTTGGCCACTGGTTGATTCACGAAACTATAACAAATATGTACATATATATCAAAGTATGTTCAAAATATATTTACAATATTTTTATTACGTTTTAATGATTTGAGTTTATTAAGTCAGCTGTCCTCGTTAGTAACCTACAACTAGTTGTCCACAGTTAGATGTACAAAAATAAATCAAAATATATTATCTTGAATCAATCCACGACCCAGTGTATACACGTCTCAGGCTAGATCAGAACTCAAAGTATATATATATTTGGAATCAACCTCAACCCTGTATAGCTAACTTAAACATTACTGCATATAGAGTGTCTATGGTTGTTCCAAATAATATATATACATGGGTCGATATGATATGTCAAAACATTTGTATACGTGTCTATGGTATCCCAAGATTACATAATATATTAGCATATATGTATAATACAATATAAGTCAGCTAGGATATGATTAATATAGATTTGTTACCAATTTTCACGTAGCTACAACAAGAAAATTATCCAATCTTGTTTTACCCATAACTTCTTCGTTTTAAATCCGTTTTGAGTGATTCAAGTTGCTATGGTTTCATATTGAACTTAAGTTTATGAATCTAAACAGAAAAAGTATAAGTTTATAATCGAAAATACAGGTTACAATTCAATATTATAAGAGGTAGTCATTTCAGTCGAAAGAACGACGTCATGATGACCATTTTGAAAAACATACTTTCACTTTGAGTTTAACAATGATTTTTGGATATAGTTTCACGTTCATAAGAAAAATCATTTTCCCAGAAGAACAACTTTTAAATCAAAGTTTATCATAGTTTTTAATTAACTAACCCAAAACAGCCCGCGGTGTTACTACGACGGCGTATATCCGGTTTTACGGTGTTTTTCGTGTTTTCAGGTTTTAAATCATTAAGTTAGCATATCATATAGATATAGAACATGTGTCTATTTGATTTTAAAAGTCAAGTTAGAAGGATTAACTTTTGTTTGCGAACAAGTTTAGAATTAACTAAACTATATTCTAGTGATTACAAGTTTATACCTTCGAATAAGATAGTTTTATATATATGATTCGAATGATGTTATGAACATTATTACTATCTCAAGTTTTGTGGATAAGCCTACTGGAAATGAGAAAAATAGATCTAGCTTCAAAGGATCCTTGGATGGTTTGAAAGTTCTTGAAGCAAAATCATGACACGAAAACAAGTTCAAGTAAGATTTCCACTCGAAATAAGATTGTTATAGTTATAGAAATTGAATCAAAGTTTGAATATGAGTATTACCTTGTATAAGAAAGATATCTTACTGTAAATAAGAAAGATTCTTGAGGCTGGATGATCACTTGAAATGGATTTGTAAGATTGAAAGTAAGCTAGCAAACTTGAAAGTGTTGTTGGTGTGTTCTTGAGTAGTTGTTTTGTAACTTGGTTTATGTAATGATTTATGAACTAGATTGAGCTAGATTTTGAAGAAGATGATGAAGAACACTTAGAACAAAGGAAGAACACTTGATAGAGATTAGTTTGATGCATAAAAATTGGAAAATGAAAGTGTTGGTGGTGAGCTAATTCACGTGATGTATGGAGTCAATATAGGCTCCATTAGTTTGTTGTTTTGTTAGATATTTCTTGCTAGATGTTAAATGATGGTTCCCACATGTATTAGGTGACTCACAAGGGCTGCTAAGAGCTGATCATTGGAGTGTATATACGAATAGTAAATACATTTAGAAGCTGGGTATTCTATGAGTACGAATACGGGTGCATACGAGTAGAATCATTGATGAAAATGAACGAGGATGTAATTGTAAGCATTTTTGTTAAGTATAAGTACTTTGATAAGAGTCTTGAAGTCTTTGAAAAGTGTATGAATACATATTAAAACACTACATGTATATACTTTTTTACTGAGTCATTAAGTCATCGTTAGTCGTTACATGTAAGTGTTGTTTTGAAACCTTTAAGTTAACGATCTTGTTAAATGTTGTTAACCCATTGTTTATTATATCTAATGAGATGTTAAATTATTACATTATCATGATATTATGATATATTAATATATCTTAATATATATATATATATATATATATATATATATATACAGTTAAATGTCGTTACAACGATAATCGTTACATATATGTCTCGTTTCGAAATCATTAAGTTAGTAGTCTTGTTTTTACATATGTAGTTCATTGTTAATACACTTAATGACATGTTTACTTATCATTTATCATGATTAAACATAGTGTATCAATATCTTAATATGATTCATATGTATTTAGTAAGACGTTGTTATAACGATAATCGTTATATATATCGTTTTCGAGTTTCTTAATTCAATAGTCTCATTTTTATGTATATAACTCATTGTTAAAATACCTAATGAGATACTTACTTATCATAATAACATGTTAACTAATATATATATATATATATATATATATATATATATATATATATATATATATATATATATATATATATATATATATATATATCATATAGTTTTTACAAGTTTTAACATTCGTGAATCGCTGGTCAACTTGGGTGGTCAATTGTCTATATGAAACCTATTTCAATTAATCAAGTCTTTACAAGTTTGATTGCTTAACATGTTGGAAACACTTAATCATGTAAATATCAATTTCATTTAATATATATAAACATGGAAAATTTCGGGTCACTACAGAGGGGGTGGAAGTTTATTTGGATGAAGTATACGAGAACTTGGTAGAGGATGAAACAAATAGAACTGTGTTGGAGGAACCACTTCAACCCACACAAACTGTTACTGTGGATCCTTTACAAACAAATACAGATGACACTACTGACATAGGCAGACTTTGACGGTCTGGCCGATCAGTATCTCTACCTAAACGTTTTGATGATTATGTAATTAACCCTGCAGGTGTTTCAGGTGCTAATACTGGTGAATCTTCTGCTTTGGACGAGCGTGCAACACCCTCTGCAAATGTTGTTACTGCTTTTTATACTGAATTGAATCAGACCGGAAGAATCTTCAGGAATGCGTATTGTGCTTTTGTATCGCAAATCGAACCTGAAGACGTTAAAGAGGCTTTGCAGTATGATGAGTGGGTTTCAGCAATACAGGAAGAACTTCAACAGTTTAATCACTTAGGTATTTGGAGATTGGTAATACCACCTAAAGGTTGTAAGCCTTATGGCCTGAAGTGGGTATTGAAAAATAAGACAGATGATCAGGGTATCGTGATCCGGAACAAAGCAAGATTGGTTGTTCGAGGTTATCAACAAATTCCAGAAGTTGATTATGATGAAGTATATGCTCCGGTTGCCAGACTAGAGGCGATACGGATGTTTTTGGCATTTGCTTCGTGAAAAGTTTTTAAAGTGTTTCAGATGGATGTTAAGAGTGCGTTTTTATATGGTACTCTACAAGAAACTATGTATGTGACTCAGCTACCGGGCTTTGTTGATCCACATCATCCAGAAAAGGTGTATCTCTTAGAGAAGGAGCTTTATGGTCTTCACCAAGCCCCGAGAGCTTGGTATGCTACTCTGTCCAACTATATGATAGAGAATGGTTTTAGACGAGGGGTCATCGATCAGACCCTATTTATTAAGGAAAGGGGGGACGAAATTATGTTGGTACAAGTTTATGTGGACGATATAATTTTTGGGTCAACTGATTAGAAAATGGTTGATGAGTTTCAGAACTTTATGCAAAAACGATTCAAGATGAGTTCACTAGGGGCCATTAATTTCTTCTTGGGGTTGCAGGTTGATCAAACTGAAAAGGGCATCTTTCTACATCAATCAAAGTATGTAGCTGACATCTTGAGTCGATTCAAGATGGAAGATGAACGTATTGCCAAGAATCCTTTATCGGTGAATCACGGGATTACACTGAAAAATACAGGACCGAAAGTCAATCCAACTCTGTATAGGGCTATTATTGGTTCTTTAATGTATCTTACAGCGTCTTGCCCAGATATCTTGTTCGCGACTTGTTTATGTGCTCGGTATCAGGCACAGCCGAATGTGAATCATATGTTAGCAGCAAAGAAGATCATGCGTTATCTAAAGGGAACTCTGAGTTTGGGCTTATGGTATCCTAGAAAAGATGGGTTCGATCTAACGGCATTTAGTGATTCTGATTATGGGGGTTGTAAGAGAGAGATTTCAAATCAACCTCGGGAGGGTGTCAGTTTCTAGGTAGCGGATTGATAAGCTGACAGTGTAAGAAACAAATGGCAGTCGCACAATCGGCGTGTGAAGCTGAATATATTGCAGCTGCAAGTTGTACTTCTCAAGTTGTCTGGATTCAACAACAACTTCGGGACTACGGTTTGCAAATTTCTAACACTCCTATATATGTTGATAATACTGCTGCTATTGCTGTTACTAAGAACCCTGTTAATCATTCTAAGACCAAACACATAGGGATCAAGTACCATTTTATTAGGGACTGTTATGAAAAGAAACTAATAGATGTCCTACAAATAGGTACAACCACCCAAAGGGCTGACTTGTTTACGAAAGCGTTTGATAGACCCCGTTTCCTATTCCTATTAAATGTATTAGGTGTGAAAGATAGGGCGGAGGTTGTGTCCGACAAGGAGTTATTGAAGTAACCATCCATTATGTATCATTTGTATATTTGTATTTGCATGCTGCATCATCTTTGCATGATACTTAGATTACTTTCTGTTATGCATGATCATTTTATTTTCTGGTATGCATTTTTAAAATTGAAAAACCAAAAAATTGTATTTATTTGCTTTCTGTTGCGTAGAATAGTTGAGAAAATTGCTTCATCAGAAAATATAAAAACATTTAAAAATGAAAAAACCATAAAAAAATCTAAAAACTAGAAAATGAGAAGTTGCTATGTGAAATTGGGAAATGTTGGTATTACTGGACTTGCATGTTAAACGTTCTATGTAAGAAGTAAGTAGTACATGTTTAGTTAATGAATGTTGATAAATTTTGAGGATTGATTTTTGGAATGAGAGGATCACTTGTGCATAAAGTAAATAATCTTGGCAAGAAAATCACGGAAAGGTTTAAAACGGTTGGCGGTAGTCACCTAACTATCACTGAGAATATATTGAGAAATGATTGTTCAGGAACTCAACATACGGTTGAGGTCTCCCCTACTACGATTTATATTCTAGTGAAGGATTGCAAAGTAAGTCCACAAGGTGAGTTTACTCTGTTCGAACCTATACCAGTTTATATTTACATTTATTTCTTGGGCCAAAACGCCTTAGGTTAGTCAAGTATCCAAAGGGGGTGTTCTCACTATGAACGGGTCGAAAAGTGCAATTCTATATCACAAACATTTCATCGGTTTGAGAAAGTAATTAAAGGAGACTGCTTCAACGCCAAAGATATAAGTTGCAGCGTGGTTCATCTCTAAGATTGGTGCATCATCATCAAAGTTGTAACTATTAATTTTAAGTTTGTTTTCATTCATGTTAATGTTTGCAAAGGAAAAAGGGCAACATCAGAAAATCCAAAAAAAAAAAAAAAAATGTGCAAGATCGTGTGGACTTTGTTATTGATTATTTATTCATGTAGATATGCTCTCAAAGAAATAAAGATGGTGCACCACATCAAATACAACAAGTTCATGCTATACTAGTTTAGACTTCGTATCTATCGAAATTTAAAGTCTTCATGTAAAAGATGATCAAACGTTATGCTGATCAGAACAATTTAAATTATCTATATCCGAGGGGGAGAAGTGCCAGAGGATCAGATCTAGAAAAATCAAATCATTCTATCTGTCCTGGAAATCATAATTTTAGCAAGTTTTTGCTTATCATATAAAGGGACGTTACATCTATTATCTGTGATATGGATTGTGCCGATTGATCTAGATAGATGGGGATATCTTCTGGAGGGTATTCTGATTAAGAATTCCATCACCCCCAAAATCATCATATCAATCCATCATTATTAGCTTTCCGCTCAAGCATGGGGTTTATAGCGACTGGTAACTGTGTTCTTACGGAGTATGCAATAAAATTGAGATAAACAAAGCCTTCTGAATCGAAAGGTATAAGTTTAAGGTAGAAGCTCATGGCAGACAGGGTTACTAGAAACATCGTGAGATGTTCCTGTTCAATCTAGTCGAAAGTACATCGAGGTGATAGCGGACAGTGTCAATATATTGTGCTCAATTGACTACCTAATAAATTTGTGCGATCTCAAGTGAGGACTAAGTTTAAGATTATTTACCCATGTGCGCAAGTGATTTTCAAAAAGTCTGGGAGGAAAGTCTGATAAGTTTATTGATTTTCAAAGACTGAAAGTGTAAGTACTTGAGAATCAAAATGGAACAAAAAGTTCTGAATGAATGAATTTAAAGATGTTAATAATTGCAAATGATAGTTCAGTTCTAATCCCAAGAAAAATGTTGATTAATTCATCTTCTCACAAAATTATGTGTTTATGCTGTGTTAGCTGAATAGTTTGTTCTTGATAGTTTAATCTGTTTTCATGCTTGTGATATTCTTTATACAGTTAGTTTATTGATTTAATTCATCATATGTATATGCTTGCATTATTTTATTTTTCCAATGTTTGCCTTATAAAATGAAAAAGACAAAAAGATTTAGTGTGTTTTAATATTTTTGCATGTTTCATATTGTATATTTTACATATCGTTGGTGGTTATTTCATAAACTCCGTATGTGTGGACCAGGGGGAGTAAGCAAGTGTGTAAGGGATTAGTGGAAGAGATCCGTAAAATGAAAAGTTTTATAAGTCGGGTATTAATTTATTTGGCTTAGATTAAAATGCTTTTGGATCTTGAAAGGATGAGTAAAGATGAGATTTTATGGACTAGTTTACATAAGTGAGTTGAATTGGTTGAGAATTAGAGTTAGATGAAACGAAAATTGGAAAACTAGATTTTAATAATTTTGTTGCAACCGGACGGTTATACCATGCAACCGCATGGTTACACCATGTAACCGTCCGGATAAGAGTGATTTAGGGTTTTTGGACTTAACAACTAACCGCACGGATACACATTGCATCCGCACGGTTACATGAGTTTGGGCCGGATACAACACTGCAACCGCACGGTTGCAGGATGGGTATAAATACCCAAAATCAGAACCGTGGGTTGCTAGTGCTCTCATTTGGCTAAAGTGTTAAATTTATCAAAAATTCCAAAGTGTTAAGGGAAGTTTTTGATCTCGTTTTTCTGATTCTACTTGTGTTTCTCATCAGTTTGATCTACAACAGGTTCGTTTTCATCCATTAAAACTTATGTTTTAATTAGTTTTTATTTTTATGAACTTAAGGATCAATATTGTGAGTGTTGATGTGTTTTAACTGAAATTGTTGTTTTAAACATGCTAATCGGAGGTATTAGTTGCTATTACAATGATTTGTATGATGATCAATACCCGTTTTGGTGGATTTGGGTTTTGAAAACCCTAACTGTTCGGATGAATACAACCGCACGGTTGCACCTTGCAACCGCACGGTTGTGATTGCAACCGAGTATATTTATGTGCATCCGCAAGGTTGCACAGCAAATTCAAAATTTGAACAGGCCTTGATGCATCCGTATTAGCTAGATCATACACGTACGGTTACATGTGCAACCGTATCTGTTTTCATTACAACCGTACGGGTACATGTCAGAAACCCTAATTTTGATTTTTAAGCTGATAATTTTTTGTGGTTTGAATTGTATGATCTATGTGTTACTTTGACCACTGTTGAAGGTTGTGTGTTATAGTTTCAGGCTATGGCGAACAAGGCATCTCGAAGAATTTCTCAAAGTGAAACTGAGGCTGCTATCACTCAGAGAAGAAGTTTGGTTGCTGATCGTGTTATCCTCACAGGGTGTCGTGTGAGAGCTCAACCAAGATTTTCTGCTTACTGGGCAGGGATAGGTACTGGAGCTTTTCTGAATAGAGACAGGACTTCTTATCCTAAGCTTATCAGAGAATTCTATGCCAATTATGAGTTCAATGAGAGGAAGGTAAAATGCATTCATTTGAATATGTTTGGGTATCCCTATGACTGGACTCTAGAAGAGTTTGCTGAGATTCTAGACATTCCTGATGGTGATTTTAAGTTCTTTAGCATGAGCAAAGACATAAACACCGCTCTTAGGAGTTCTGCAACTGGAAATTTATTTTCTTCATTTGGTTTTGTCTCTGGTTTGTGTAAATCTGGGTTCAAGTGGCCAAGAAGGGGGCCGGTGATCATACGAGAGGAAAACATTCTGGATGAATATAGAGAGATGATGAGAATCATAAAGATAAATGTTATATTTAGAGATGAGGATGATTTAGAGCTGACTGTGACTGAGGTTCTGATGTTAATGTGTCTGATTAGTCAAATTCCTTTCAACTTTGCATATGTTGTGGCGAAAAGGATGACAGGGCTGACTGGGTCTGCTGGTAGAGGTTTGCCTTATGGTTTCCTGTTGAACAATTTCTTTGGGGATGATGATGAGTTGGTGCATCCAACTGATGAGGAGGAAGTTGAAGCTGAAATTCTATATGCAGCTTAAATGTTTGTTTGATTTTGATGAATGTCTTTTGGTAACTATGTTTTTTGATGATGTCTTGATGAAACTGTGTTTGTGTAATATTGGTAATTATGTCTTTTGATTATGGATTGATGGTATGTAAATTATGAACTTGATGGACAGGGATGTTTGAACTTGTAATTATCTATGACTAGGTTAACTTGTTATGCTTATGATATCCACGCTTAATGTCTATCTTATGCTCTTGTTTACATGAACTGTGAACTTGAATGTTTTCTGTTGGATTAAATTCGATTTGGTTGTAATAACTTGATTTTAACGTTTTACTTTTCATGTTATTGAATGTGTTTGACTGTGTGTTAAGTTGTTTTGCAGGGAAAATAAATTTTGTGATTTTAGATAATGAACTGGGTCCTAGGGGGAGTTTGTTGGTGCATAATTAGTCTCCGAGTTCATTATGATCAAGTTCAAGTGCTTTAGAGTTTAAGTTTCTCTGCTGGTATGCAACCGCACGGTTGCAGAATGCAACCGTACGGATAGGAAAGCAACCGCACGGTTGCAAGGTGCAACCGCAAGGTTGCAACGTGCTGTGTGTATTTATAGATGATTTCGGGTTCATTGTTAGGGTTACGTATCCTAACCTATCCTACACGTACAATCCGAATCCCTGGTGTTCTATCATTCAATATAGTCGATCTTTAACATATCTAAGTCGTTTTTATCATTAAAATCAAAGTTTTCTTTTAGGTTTGAGTATAAAACCCAATAACGAGATTTTCCGCACTCGTTATTGAGAATAAGATCGTTTAATCCTGTTTACACGATCCTACAATGTCTATACACAAACTAACAAAGCAAATGTGTGTATACACGTCTTTAATTATGAGCACCTAGTAGCAACTATACAGCAACTAACCAATTTTATATCTGTTGAACAAGCTAAGCCAAATGTGACAGCATTATGATTATAGTTGTACAACTAAAATGTAATGAAAGTCAACCAAAAGGTTGTTTTCATGTTGTTTCGGATGCCCACTGTCTACTTGCATCTTGATGGTGACAAAAGTTGTTTGCACAAGTTTTTCTTAACATAACCTTTGGCTCTTTACCAAACGTTTTTAACTTTTCAAATCTGACGGCTTATGAAACCAAAATTTTCAGCTCAAAAGAGTTTTAAAGTTATTTATTGAATGGAAATTAAATCCTTGTCTGGCATGGAAAATTGAAAAGAAATCATGTCTACTTATAATGCTTATAAGTTCATGAATCACACTTTCAATTATATCACCAATAGTACTAGAACCTCAATCGTCTTTTATATTAAACACATTGGCTAATGAATCAGTCCTACTGTCCTAGCTAACATTAAGAGCCATAACGATTTGCTGCTTATATTATTGTATGGGTTCTCATGTACACTTGAGAATATTATGACGGTGTTCAAGATTTCGACCGAGCTTTAAACGTCGATATAGTTATTTATGTATATAAATTCATATCACATGTAAAGCTCTGGACCGGATGGTGATCAAGTATAGAATAAACGAGTCGAGTTCGGTCCATGCTTGACATCAAGAAGAGGAGGATTTAAGGGTCGATTGAGTTTAACTCTCCGCTCCGGAGTACCGTGAATAACCTCCTACGAGATGAGGATATCAGTAGGGGTGGTTAAACATAGACCCACCATCGGCGGGTTACCTGGTTTGTGATGGCTCGCGCTAGGTCATAGGGTTTGTGTTCACAGAACGTTACCTGTAGATAAAGAGTACGTCTAGTGAAATGCTGTAAGTCTGGTAGTGCGGGTAGAATGGAGCTATGTAATAGGCGCTATTGTTTTGTATCCTAAAAATAGTATATGTGTGATTGTAGAATGGATGTCCAGTCCCCTCTGTTGTGGATTGGGTCCTTTATTTATAGGGTAAACTTTTTTGTCTTCTATCGCCACATAATAGAGCTAAAAGGATCGTGGTCTGCAAATAGTACCTCCTTGTGTGAGCTGACCCGACAAAAGTAAAAAGTGTTTTGTCGGACCTGACTCTTGTCTGCCATGTGTCTTCTGCCAGCTACAACGTCACCTGACATGCATACGTACCCTTGGCGCTAGTATTGAATCCGCGCTAGGTCCATGACTGGGCGCTTATTCCTTTTAGCGCGTAGTATGCGTGGCTCACACGGTGATGCTGTTTGATGCGCTACACGAGCTAATCGGGTATGCGTATCATTAAGTCCCTCCAGTTTAATGGTATGCGCAAGGATTGCGCATGATGTTGAACTCAACTTATGACCACCGTCTGCTTGCCTTGCGCCCAACACCTTCGCTTTCTTTATTATTCTTATTTAAATAATGATTTGTCTTGTTGCATTAAATGCAAGGAAATTCAGGCGGCGTCTGTCAGTCTGCTACAGTGACTACGTTGTCACTTCAACCGTCTCCGGTTGCTTCACTGTTTTCTCTTTCCTCCTTTTCGACACGTGGCTCCTTCTCCGCCATTCATTTTTTAACCGCCCGTTTTCAACTTCTCTTGGGATGCTTCCCGTGTTTTTACTCCCTTATAAATACCTCATTACCTCATCTACAACTTTTTATCTTCTTTGTTTTCTCCAATCCAGCGTAAATCTTCTCTACTTAACCTTTAGTGTTCTCGGGTGCAACTTTAAGTGATTTAGGTGAGCGCGTGTTTAGTTTCTTTTGTTTATGGTATTTTGATTTTGTTTATAGATGGCGTCTACTTCTTCTACTTCTGGCGAGCCTCCCAATTGTGGGAGAATTAGGTCCGTTATTTCAGAGCGCGCGATCGTGAAGTTAATAGACTGGTATCCACTGAAATGTTGTAACATCCCGCGTTTTTCCGTTAAATTTATTTTTAACACCGTCTTTTTTTTTAAATAATATCTTTCGCTATTTAAATTCCCAATTTCCGTTGACTAACGTTTATAATATTCTCGTTATTTAATTATAACATCACTCGTCTACTCGAGCGTTTTTAAAATATTCGTTTGGTTAATTCCCGCACCCGCTTTGAAACTTGAGGGACTAATATTGACACGGGGCAAACTAGTTGACTAGGTCAACTAGTCCACCCCAATCACCACCATTCAACCATCTCCCTCTCTCTCTCTTTCTCTCTATCAAGAACACACACACAAACACCCAATTCAATCATTCATCATCTAAATTCAATCTTGGAAGCTCACAACAAATCCGATTACATTTTCGTGATCCTCTCTTCATCCTCTACATTTTGATACAAACTTCATCTCGTTTGGGTAACATTTCTAAAACTCTAGATTTCTTTAAATTCGTGTTTTTGATTTGAAATGGTGTTAGTTAGTGTCTATGGCTCAAGTCTAACATGAATATATGTTTGGTTTGCTCGATTTGTTGTTTTTGGAGTAACTAGCATGAACTTGAAATGGGTGTGCTTAATCCTTGATTTTGGATGAGTTAATGTTGTTAGATTGTTAAAGTGCATGTTTTAATTGTGTTACTAGTATCACTAGCTTCGTTTTGATGCGTAGGTTGATTAAGAAAACTTCAAAAAACCCGATTAATGATTTTGTGATGTTTGACTAGGGTTTGATAGTTCTTGACATGAACTTTTGGATGCTTAAATGCCATGGAATGTTAATTGTTAGTGTTTAGTTGTAATGTATGTTTCATTACCTTCAAAACGGCATATCGTATGTGTAAATTGGATTCCCGAATCATAAAATACGTTTTACGAACTTGAAACTTTGAAAATAAACCTTTCTTGATCAATTGACGAGTTTTCGGTTATTGTAAATGATGTTTTTGCTTGATGAAAAGTGGTTAGTTGTATTCCTTGTCAAAATACCTTTCCAACGATATAAGATACTTGTTTTGGATGTTTACGGTTTAGGATTTATGGGTATTTGAAGTTGGATTCGTGCATAAGTTGAAAACTGCAGAAAATAGCTGAACAGCATGGTGCGCGCCGCGCATTTACCCGCGCGCCGCGCAGAATCAGAAATCTCAGA
Source organism: Rutidosis leptorrhynchoides (assembly GCF_046630445.1). NCBI lineage: Eukaryota > Viridiplantae > Streptophyta > Magnoliopsida > Asterales > Asteraceae > Rutidosis > Rutidosis leptorrhynchoides. The sequence continues at coordinate 178,450,970 of NC_092333.1, forward strand.
TGCTTGCCTTCTTGGTTGAGTTCTGACCAGAAATTGCACTGGGTGCGCGCCGCGCATATGCCCAGCTCATTTTTGTTTTTATTTTTCCTTTCACAAAATGTTTCCCGCTTAACCGTAACTCCGATTAACATGAAACTTGGCCATTCTGCTCATAAATGATTTCTCATCATGGGAAAATTGTCGGATACCCGACCCGACCCCGTTGACTTTGACTTTGACCAAGTTTGACTTTTAGTCAAACTTAACCAAACTTTTATGCAATCGTTCTAACATGCTTTTATACTTGTTTCTTGTATGAAACTTGACAACGTGATTCACATGCTATACTTAATCGAGTCGTAACGAGCCATAGGACTAATTGAACACATTTCACCCGACCTTGTGTCGTAACCGGTTAATTGATATAACTTACTTGTTTAGGTCAAGGCTAAGCAACTTTCATGCACACGTTTACTTGTTGAAGTACCTTTATACTCGTGCACTCGAGGTGAGATCATAGTCCCACCTTTTCAACAACTTTTATACTTTTAAATTGTGGGCTGAGAAACATATACTTTGTTACATTTTGTACTACTTACTTTTATACTTTGAACACAAGTACAAGGAAAACAAACATTCTACAGCGAGTTTAGAACAAAAATCCTCAATTCGATTATCATTAGTTACACTTGCCGGGTGTAAGCGAGAACTTATGTTATATGGCCATATGGGTTGACAACCCTCATCTTTGACGGTTCGCTACCGTCTACGGATGAAATATATTTTCGAGAATCAGTGTTTGTTCTAGCACTAAGTGATGGGGTATACAATGGAAGGAATGTTAAGCTTTGATAATTGGGTGCTCGCGAACCAACTTTTGGAATGCAACTTTTGGATGATCAATTTATGGAAATACTAAATCTTGTGGTTCAAAATATAACTTTTATTAATACACCTATGATTTCACCAACGTTTTTGCGTTGACAGATTCTTCTATGTTTTCTCAGGTTTTCACATGGCTATTTGTTACACGCTTCCGCACTCTTTGATTACTTGATTGGAGTCTACCATGCATGCATATGCTAGGGATAGCACTTTTGGATTCAAACTTTTGTTTACATACTTACGCTATTTATAGCAACTGTGGTTTCAAACTAATTATGTCGCAAGTTATTTCATTTATACTTTATGACTTTTGTAAACTTAGACTTGCTGTCGAACGGTTTTGTAAACTAAACTTGCAAGTCTTGTACCTTCCAAATGAATGCGACATAATTTTGGTCAAACGAGTCTCATATAGGGACTACGACTACGCAACGGGACCTAAGTTAACGGCGCCGTCAATAACGGTTTTGGTCGGGTCGTTACAAGTGGTATCAGAGCGTTGGTTGTAGGGAACTAGGACGAGCATTAGTGTGTCTAACAGAGTCGTTAGGACGCATTAGTGAGTCTAGACTACAACCGGATAGTTAGCATTTGCATTCTGACATACATTTGCTATAGATAGCACTTACTTGACTACTTGTGCATTACACTTGAATCATTCTTAGGAAAACTTTTTAATGGTACCCAACCTTCATTATACGAACTCGAATCCTGCCACTTTAGTTCGGGAACTCTGACTCCTTGGTTGTTATTTCCTCCGTCTCATCTTACTATCCATGAATATTGTAAAGTCACTGTCACTACTCTAGATGAGTATCGTCATCACCATTTATCGCTACGGTTGCGTATTACTTGTTATCATGACTCGTTACTCTTTTCATACCTAAATACAATGTTGTCTGACTCGAACCACATTGACGTGAACAATCATTTATACACTTCCCACGGGGAAACGCTTCTTTAGAGTGGTAGAAACTCTTTCGATTTAATACGAGTCACGTTTGAGACGTCGTTACATTTTGTTCATTTTAGATTTTCGCGATTACACGAACTTGAATCTATAGAGTGATGTGGGAATGGAGGTATGAGTTAGCGTAATATAACGACACTCGATCAACGTGGTTATATTACGGTAAGACATACCAAAGTTCTAGTGACACGTGATGGTGGTTAGACTCGATCAACCTAAACACCACCATGTGCCATGTACATGACTTCATCTATTCATGTTTGGACATCCGAAAACTCCGAGAATATTTATAACAACCATACCGGGGACACACCTTCGACTTTTGTCGAACTATACTTATGCTTCCGAATGAATTACCGATTCCTCTCGACTTCAACCGTATGTTACACGTGTATACTATCTCGTCCTCGCACAGTCTTATTGACTAATTACGATTTACTCGTTATGCTCGCACCGAGGCGGAAACTTCTCTCTCATCACACTCGTACTTCCGGTTCAGGAAATCTCTACTCTAAACTCTCAATGGGGGGATAGACTCTCCACGTTATACTAGTATTCACCTCGAGGGTGAATAGTTCCGACGAACGTTTTTCTTTCAGAAACCGATGAGAACTTGCCCCGACGAACGTTTTTGGAAACTGATAAATCTTTCGCGACGCGAATTTTCTTGAGAAACTTGTCCTAACAAACTTGTCCAAATATACCTTACGGAATGTACTCCGTTCCGGACCGAGATCCTCGTTTCACTTCTAGATTTTGGAGTACCTTACAAAAAGCCTCGGGACCGCGTTTAGACATGAGTACCGTGTACCATCCACAACCCGACGGACCGAACAAACATGCGATTTAAACCTTGGAAACCATAATACAAGTTTGTATTACCAACTTCAAATTTACTTGAGAAAAGTATTTTCTTTTAGCTTAATCCTCGTACTACAATGATTTCCATTCGAGTTCTAACGTCACTCCTTTTGAAACCACATGTGACCGGAAACGTCATTCTCCTTTGTCGAACCAAGTAAACGATGATCAATTCACTGGGGCCGAGGTTATTCATGAGCAACCGAGAGCTATATTCAGGTAAAACCCTACGCGACTCGTAATCACCAAGAGCTACGCCGATGTTAGACGTAAACATTTCAAATTCCACGTGGGAAACCGCGTCACGTTAAGAGTCGCCCCTTGGAAAGGTGCAATCCGTTTCGGGAAAACGTAGGAAGCTAAATCCGCGATATTTTGATCCTTTAAATTCTTGGGGTGTTTTGGACCCGTCGCTAGCCGTTTAGATTTTCCGACTCATTTTGAGTCTCCGTTTATCCTACATTCGATGTATCAACTCAAAGACGTGTTTTGCGAAACGAGAACTTGTTATCTCCTTTGATGAACTCACTATCGACGATAAACCTCACTTCCTAGGAGGACCGATTGAAACCATGAATCATGGAAGCCAAACCTTAAAACAACATATGATCCCGACCGTCAAAATTCGTGGAAATACTCAAGGACGTACCTTCACTTATTCGTAGAATTTACAACGCAAGATCTCGAGTAAGATTCAACAACTACTACTTCCAACTAAATTTCGGGACGAAATTTCTTTTGAGGTGTGGATAATGTAACATCCCGCGTTTTTCCGTTAAATTTATTTTTAACACCGTCTTTTTTTTTAAATAATATCTTTCGCTATTTAAATTCCCAATTTCCGTTGACTAACGTTTATAATATTCTCGTTATTTAATTATAACATCACTCGTCTACTCGAGCGTTTTTAAAATATTCGTTTGGTTAATTCCCGCACCCGCTTTGAAACTTGAGGGACTAATATTGACACGGGGCAAACTAGTTGACTAGGTCAACTAGTCCACCCCAATCACCACCATTCAACCATCTCCCTCTCTCTCTCTTTCTCTCTATCAAGAACACACACACAAACACCCAATTCAATCATTCATCATCTAAATTCAATCTTGGAAGCTCACAACAAATCCGATTACATTTTCGTGATCCTCTCTTCATCCTCTACATTTTGATACAAACTTCATCTCGTTTGGGTAACATTTCTAAAACTCTAGATTTCTTTAAATTCGTGTTTTTGATTTGAAATGGTGTTAGTTAGTGTCTATGGCTCAAGTCTAACATGAATATATGTTTGGTTTGCTCGATTTGTTGTTTTTGGAGTAACTAGCATGAACTTGAAATGGGTGTGCTTAATCCTTGATTTTGGATGAGTTAATGTTGTTAGATTGTTAAAGTGCATGTTTTAATTGTGTTACTAGTATCACTAGCTTCGTTTTGATGCGTAGGTTGATTAAGAAAACTTCAAAAAACCCGATTAATGATTTTGTGATGTTTGACTAGGGTTTGATAGTTCTTGACATGAACTTTTGGATGCTTAAATGCCATGGAATGTTAATTGTTAGTGTTTAGTTGTAATGTATGTTTCATTACCTTCAAAACGGCATATCGTATGTGTAAATTGGATTCCCGAATCATAAAATACGTTTTACGAACTTGAAACTTTGAAAATAAACCTTTCTTGATCAATTGACGAGTTTTCGGTTATTGTAAATGATGTTTTTGCTTGATGAAAAGTGGTTAGTTGTATTCCTTGTCAAAATACCTTTCCAACGATATAAGATACTTGTTTTGGATGTTTACGGTTTAGGATTTATGGGTATTTGAAGTTGGATTCGTGCATAAGTTGAAAACTGCAGAAAATAGCTGAACAGCATGGTGCGCGCCGCGCATTTACCCGCGCGCCGCGCAGAATCAGAAATCTCAGATGCTTGCCTTCTTGGTTGAGTTCTGACCAGAAATTGCACTGGGTGCGCGCCGCGCAACCCATTGCGCGCCGCGCATATGCCCAGCTCATTTTTGTTTTTATTTTTCCTTTCACAAAATGTTTCCCGCTTAACCGTAACTCCGATTAACATGAAACTTGGCCATTCTGCTCATAAATGATTTCTCATCATGGGAAAATTGTCGGATACCCGACCCGACCCCGTTGACTTTGACTTTGACCAAGTTTGACTTTTAGTCAAACTTAACCAAACTTTTATGCAATCGTTCTAACATGCTTTTATACTTGTTTCTTGTATGAAACTTGACAACGTGATTCACATGCTATACTTAATCGAGTCGTAACGAGCCATAGGACTAATTGAACACATTTCACCCGACCTTGTGTCGTAACCGGTTAATTGATATAACTTACTTGTTTAGGTCAAGGCTAAGCAACTTTCATGCACACGTTTACTTGTTGAAGTACCTTTATACTCGTGCACTCGAGGTGAGATCATAGTCCCACCTTTTCAACAACTTTTATACTTTTAAATTGTGGGCTGAGAAACATATACTTTGTTACATTTTGTACTACTTACTTTTATACTTTGAACACAAGTACAAGGAAAACAAACATTCTACAGCGAGTTTAGAACAAAAATCCTCAATTCGATTATCATTAGTTACACTTGCCGGGTGTAAGCGAGAACTTATGTTATATGGCCATATGGGTTGACAACCCTCATCTTTGACGGTTCGCTACCGTCTACGGATGAAATATATTTTCGAGAATCAGTGTTTGTTCTAGCACTAAGTGATGGGGTATACAATGGAAGGAATGTTAAGCTTTGATAATTGGGTGCTCGCGAACCAACTTTTGGAATGCAACTTTTGGATGATCAATTTATGGAAATACTAAATCTTGTGGTTCAAAATATAACTTTTATTAATACAGCTATGATTTCACCAACGTTTTTGCGTTGACAGATTCTTCTATGTTTTCTCAGGTTTTCACATGGCTATTTGTTACACGCTTCCGCACTCTTTGATTACTTGATTGGAGTCTACCATGCATGCATATGCTAGGGATAGCACTTTTGGATTCAAACTTTTGTTTACATACTTACGCTATTTATAGCAACTGTGGTTTCAAACTAATTATGTCGCAAGTTATTTCATTTATACTTTATGACTTTTGTAAACTTAGACTTGCTGTCGAACGGTTTTGTAAACTAAACTTGCAAGTCTTGTACCTTCCAAATGAATGCGACATAATTTTGGTCAAACGAGTCTCATATAGGGACTACGACTACGCAACGGGACCTAAGTTAACGGCGCCGTCAATAACGGTTTTGGTCGGGTCGTTACAAATGTCCCGTTCATATTGATTATAAACGTTCCATATTAATTGATTTCGTCGCGAGGTTTTGACCTCTATATGAGACGTTTTTCAAAGACTGCATTCATTTTTAAAACAACCATAACCTTTATTTTATCGATAAAGGTTTAAAAAGCATTACGTAGATTATCAAATAATGATAATCTAAAATATACCGTTTACACACGACCATTACATAATGGTTTACAATAAGAACATATTACATCAAAAATAAGTTTCTTGAATACAGTTTTTACATAATATCATACAAGCATAGACTCCAAATCTTGTCCTTATTTTAGTATGCAACAGCGGAAGCTCTTAATAATCACCTGAGAATAAACATGCTTAAAACGTCAACGAAAATGTTGGTGAGTTATAGGTTTAACCTATATATTATCAAATCATAATAATAGATCACAAGATTTCATATTTCAATATACATCCCATACATAGAGATAAAATTCATTCATATGGTGAACACCTGGTAACCGACATTAACAAGATGCATATAAGAATATCCCCTATCATTCCAGGAAATCCTTCGGACATGATAAAAACGAATTCGAAGTACTAAAGCATCCGGTACTTTGGATGGGGTTCGTTAGGCCCAATAGATCTATCTTTATGATTCGCATCAATTAGTAGATCAGTTTACTAATTCTTAGGTTACCAAGAAAAAGGGGCATATTTGGCTTTGATCATTCACCCATATAATGTAGTTTCAATTACTTGTGTCTATTTCGTAAAACATTTATATAACTGCATGTATTCTCATCCCAAAAATATTAGATTTTAAAAGTGGGACTATAACTCACTTTCACAGATTTTTACTTCGTCGGGAAGTAAGACTTGGCCACTGGTCGATTCACGAACCTATAACAAATATGTACATATATATCAAAGTATGTTCAAAATATATTTACAACACTTTTAATACATTTTGATGTTTTAAGTTTATTAAGTCAGCTGTCCTCGTTAGTAACCTACAACTAGTTGTCCACAGTTAGATGTACAGAAATAAATCGATATATATATATTATCTTGAATCAATCCACGACCCAGTGTATACATGTCTCAGGCTAGATCATAACTCAAACTATATATATTTTTGGAATCAACCTCAACCCTGTATAGCTAACTCCAACATTACTGCATATAGAGTGTCTATGGTTGTTCCAAATAATATATATACATGGGTCGATATGATATGTCAAAACATTTGCATACGTGTCTTTGGTATCCCAAGATTACATAATATATTAGAATACATGTATAATACAATATAAATTAGCTAGGATATGATTTGTATAGAATTGTTAATATTTCCCGTAGCTACAAAAATAAAATAAAAATATCCAATCTTGTTTTACCCATAACTTCTTCATTTTAAATCCGTTTTGAGTGAATCAAATTGCTATGGTTTCATATTGAACTCTATTTTATGAATCTTAACAGAAAAAGTATAGGTTTATAGTCGTAAATATAAGTTACAAGTCGTTTTTGTAAGAGGTAGTCATTTCAGTCGAAAGAACGACGTCTTGATGACCATATTGAAAAATATACTTCCACTTTGAGTTTAACCATAATTTTTGGATATAGTTTCATGTTCATAAGAAAAATAATTTTCCCAGAAGTACAATTTTTAAATCAAAGTTTATCATAGTTTTTAATTATCAAACCCAAAACAGCCCGCGGTGTTACTACGACGGCGTATGTCCGGTTTTACGGTGTTTTTTGTGTTTCCAGGTTTTAAATCATTAAGTTAGCATATCATATAGATATAGAACATGTGTTTAGTTGATTTTAAAAGTCAAGTTAGAAGGATTAACTTTTGTTTGCGAACAAGTTTAGAATTAACTAAACTATGTTCTAGTGATTTCAAGTTTAAACCTTCGAATAAGATAGCTTTATATGTATGAATCGAATGATGTTATGAACATCATTACTACCTCAATTTTTGTGGATAAACCTACTAGAAAAGAGACAAATGGATCTAGCTTCAAAGGATCTTAGATGGCTTGAAAGTTCTTGAAGTAGAATCATGACACGAAAACAAGTTCAAGTAAGATTTCCACTCGAAATAAGATTATTATAGTTATAGAAATTGAATTAAAGTTTGAATATGAGTATTACCTTGTATTAGAAAGATATCTTACTGTAAATAAGAAAGATTTCTTGAGGTTGGATGATCACTCTACAAGATTGGAAGTAAGCTAGCAAACTTGGAAGTATTCTTGATTTTATGAAACTAGAACTTGTAGAATTTATGAAGAACACTTAGAACATGAAGATAGAACTTGAGAGAGATCAATTAGATGAAGAAAATTGAAGAATTAAAGTGTTTGTAGGTATTTTTGGTCGTTGGTATATGGATTAGATATAAAGGATGTGTAATTTTGTTTACTTGTAAATACGTCATGAATGATTACTCATATTTTTGTAATTTTATGAGATATTTCATGCTAGTTGCCAAATGATGGTCCCCACATGTGTTAGGTGACTCACATGGGCTGCTAAGAGCTGATCATTGGAGTGTATATACCAATAGTACATACATCTAAAAGCTGTGTATTGTACGAGTACGAATACGGGTGCATACGAGTAGAATTGTTGATGAAACTGAACGAGGATGTAATTGTAAGCATTTTTGTTAAGTAGAAGTATTTTGATAAGTGTCTTGAAGTCTTTCAAAAGTGTATGAATACATATTAAAACACTACATGTATATACATTTTAACTGAGTCGTTAAGTCATCGTTAGTCGTTACATGTAAATGTTGATTTGAAACCTTTAAGTTAACGATCTTGTTAAATGTTGTTAACCCAATGTTTATTATATCTAATGAGATGTTAAATTATTATATTATCATGATATTATGATATAATAATATATCTTAATATGATATATATACATTTAAATGTCGATACAACGATAATCGTTACATATATGTCTCGTTTCGAAATCATTAAGTTAGTACTCTTATTTTTACATATGTAGTTCATTGTTAATACACTTAATGACATGTTTACTTATCATTTATCATGATTAAACATAGTGTATCAATATCTTAATATGATTCATATGTATTTAGTAAGAAGTTGTTATAACGATAATCGTTATATATATCGTTTCGAGTTTCTTAATTCAATAAACTCAATTTTATGTATATAACTCATTGTTAAAATACCTAATGAGATACTTACTTATCATAATATCATGTTAACTATATATATAATCATATATATGTCATCATATAGTTTTTTACAAGTTTTAACGTTCGTGAATCACCGGTCAACTTGGGTGGTCAAATGTCTATATGAAACCTATTTCAATTAATCAAGTCTTAACAAGTTTGATTACTTAACATGTTGGAAACACTTAATCATGTAAATTACAATTTCATTTAATATATATATAAACATGGAAAAGTTCGGGTCACTACATCCACCTCTGCGCGATCTTCATCCAATAGCGCCTCTTTCTAATTAGCGCGCGGATGCCGTAGTTGCCGATAAGGTTAACGTGTATTGGCAAGTTATGGTGGAAGGGAAATTGCACTACCCTTTCGACTCCTTTTTTCATGGAGGTTCTTAGCCATATCAACATCGGTATCAGTCAATTACATCCATATAGCGCTTGTTGCATTACACTCTTCGAGATGATCTGTAATCATTACAATTTTCCTCCCACGTTTGCACTATTTAAAAACGCATTCTCTTACCATAAAGGCCAACAAAGTTGGTACGCTTTCAATGATAGGGTTAACTTTGTGGTACATTTGAAGGCTGGCGTCCGCAAGAAGTGGAAAAATTCGTTCTTCTATACCGATGATTCCTTCATTCCTCTTGCTCATGCTAATATCCGCGTATGGCATACAGAAGCTACTGACGCGCGACTGAACATTAAACCCACTCTTTCCCCGGTCGAGGAGGAAAGGCTTGGGTACTTTATTAACCGCAAACTCCCGATTTGCCATTATGGTAGCGACATCTTGCGGATCGCTAACATGTGTCCTTATCCGTCCGACCTGCCAATTATTAAAGACGGCCGCGATAATGGTAGGCGGCAGATGGGCGCTAACTTTATGTTTATTTCTTTTATATTTCTTTCTTCTAACTTGTGTAATTTGTTGCAGTCATGCGTCTATACAGGCTTCTTGGATCCCGCAACTCAAAGGCGTCTATACTGAGACGCCAAACACATGAAATGAAAGCGAGCATCGTTCGGATGCCGAACCTTTGGTCCAGGGCGGCAGTTCTGGTGGCGCCGGCGGTTCTGGTGGCACTAACCAACATGAGAGTCATGCTGATGACGACTCTCGAAAGGTTGATGCTGAGGGGCCCAAGGTTACAGAAGCCCCGACTAAGAGTGGGCACAAGCGAAAACGCGCCAAGAAGGCGGAAGGTAATCTTTTGCCTAGTTTGTGCTGTGTCTTTGGGCTTGTTGATGATTCGACTAATTTTATCCTTTATTTGCAGAGACTCGTTTGGTGTTCCATTGCATGAACGACTTTCTGTCGGTGTTGGAGAAGGCAGCGGCCTCTCAATAGAGCTTCTTGGGGGATTTTACTTTCCCCAATTACTTCACGCATCTATCGCCTAAAGCATTGTGGTGCTTCGATGTTCGGATGACCATGCTAAACTTGAAGCATTCTCAGCTTCGTCTCTAGGAGATGAAAACTCATCTTAATGGCGCTGGTTCTTCTGTGCAAGGCACACTGTCCGCCGATAAGGCTCATGACCGTATATCTGAAGGTACAGCTTCAGGATACAGAGAAAGCGCGTCTTAAGGTAGCTGCTACTGCATCTACCCTTGCCTCTGAGAAGGCGTCGCTGGCTGCCAGGGCCGAATAGTTGACCAAAAAGGTGAACTCTTTTGAGTCTGAAATACATGCGCTGTGAAAGAGCGCGAGGGCTTGGTTGGCCGGTTGACTACCTGCATGGGTGATCACGATGCGGCGGTGCGCCAATTTCAGGTTCTAAAGAAGGGACTCCCTTCGCTAGTCATTCGCGCATGTGATTCTAAGTGTATGTGAGTGACCTGTTTGTTGATGTCATGGTTGCCTTTAAGGCGGAGGAGAGGCTAGCATTTTGGCGAAAGATCCAGTCCCGTGTTCAACCTTCTGCAGCTTTAGATGCTATAATCTCTGAAGACGTGGATCCTCTCATGGCTCAAAAGAGCGAAGAGATTGCGTCCACCTTGGCGAACATCATGGTCCCCTCATTAGTTGCTCTGTCTAAGGACCCCACCGTTGATGCTCAGCGCTTTTTAACGGAAAAGTTGTAATTTATTGTTTTTCCGTACTTATGTAATGTCTTTGATGATGAAATATTAATCTTTCATGCTTTATTCTGTTGCGAATACTGTTTATGTTATGGCGCACCTAAATTTATGAATGCGTGTGATTTTTATTTGGGCAAATTCCTTCATCATTAAGCATATGAGATGTACTCGCGCTTAATATATTATTGCCATTTTCGATTTGTTCGTTTCTCCTTAGTGGCGATAGCGAGGTACTCACACAACCAATTGCATGGGTTTTTCTCATATCTAACTATTGATCATGCGCGTAAGATCGTTCGTTAACATGTTACTATGTTTGGCTAAGTTACTTGTTGAATTTGATCGTGATTATACTCAAGGCATGTCAACACTTAACTTATCATATATATTGTTGTGCACACAATATATACATAAGTTATGAGTCCGTGTGTGCGCATCGGGAGTCTTCTAAGTGCGCTAATACTTAGGATTGAGGTCAGGCGCGACCAACGCCGTCGTTTATAGTCATGACTTGCAGATCTAAAGTTCTGTGCAGGCGGGTTAGGTCAACCCAATGACTCTTAACCATCCGGTTATGATAAACTATCCTGTCGCCAAACAGGCTTCTGCCACACGGGTGCCGGAGAAAGCAACCCTTCAAAGGCAGGCGTGCGATTGATGTGTCAAAAGTATGTGCAGTAGTGCTTAATCTTTTATTTCAACTTTTAAATTTATAAAAGCTTTATTTAATACACTTTAACACCCTAACGAGCAACACAATCCGATCAGATGTAGTATTTTAGGTTATCGTCCGAAGGGAGCGTAGATGCGTTATAAGCTGTTTTATTCTTTAGTCTAACTCTTATTAAAGAATTAGAAATATATATTTATGTTTTTGGTTGTTGTTTAGGTTTTGAATATTATCTCTTAGGAAAGAGACAATTGAAGTTTCATTATTAAATAATTGAATAACAAAATATAAATGCAAGAAATAAATATTAAAATAAACAATTATAAATAAAAGTAGTTACATGGACAATTCACTTGTATGAGAATCATATTAGACAAGCTTCATAACTTATATTAACACATGAAAAAATAATAATCATAGACCAATTATTATCCCTAATTAGGTTAAGCTAAGTGTTGCATATTATTCAATAAGCATGACTTAAAGCATATGCTAGATATGTGATGTGCATAACTAACATCTTAATTCTTTGATGTTAAAGCGAAGGGGTACAAAATAGTTGTATTTTTACTGTTAAATACTATTAAATACGATACAATTTTACACAAGTTATTTATTTATTTATAGAGTAGATATACCTAAACCTTGCTACAACACTTATAGGCAGTGTACCTAATCGTACAGTAGTGTAGTTTTTAGTAAGTCCGGTTCATTCCTCAGGGAGCTAGCCAAGTTTAACGCTATATTTTTAAAAACTATATTTGTATAAAATATATATATATATATATATATATATATATATATATATATATATATATATATATATATATATATATATATATATATATATATATATATAGGAGTAGTATTATTATTATAATAGGGGGTTTTTACCGTTTAATGACCGGTTTGTCGATTTTAAAACTTTAGTCGCAGTTAAAACCTAATGTAAAATGTTAAAAATAAATATAACTTAATTTTAAGCGTAAAGTAAATAACGATAATGAAATTGCGATAAATAAAATGACAATAAATTAAAGTGTGATAATTAAAAACTACAATAATTAAAATGACAATAAATTAAAGTGCGATAATTAAAAGTGCAATTAAATATGAAATAAAGGAATTATGCTTATTTAAACTTCCGTAATCATGATGTTTGACGTGTTGATTTTAGTTTTATGACCATGGGTTAATCGTCCTTTGTCCTGTATTATTCAATATGTCCGTCTGGTTTTTGTCCATAACAGTCCATCAGTCATAAATATAAAGTGCGAGTGTCCTCGTCAAATTATCCTTATATCCGAAGTCAAATATTCCAACTAATTGGGAACTTAAACTATAATTACACCAAGTGTCCTTGTATATAATTCACCCCCGTTTTAATAATTCCATTGACTATTAATCCATTCCCGTGTCCAGTTAAATGAACGATTATTAGTACTTATAAATATCCCGCCCATCGTGTCCGATCGAGTGTATATGGTTATTTATAGGTACGTTCAATTGTAAATCTTTATATTAAATTAACAAACTATCATTTAATTAAACAAATATAAAGCCCATTAATAGCCCATAGTCTAATTTCCACAAGTGTCGTTCTTTTGTCCAAACACCAATTATGGTACAAAGCCCAATTACCCAATTTTAATATTTAGCCCAACATCATGATTACTTTGATTTAAATAAGCATAATAATAACTTAGCTACGAGACATTAATTTAAAAAGGTTGAACATAACTTACAATGATTAATAATAGCGTAGCGTTACACGGACAGAATTTCGACTTACACCCTTACAACATTCGCTAACATACCCTTATTATTACAATTAAAATTAAAATTAAAATTATAATATATATATATATATATATATATATATATATATATATATACACGTTTGAGAGATGGAGAAAGAAAAAGATGTGTTTATTCGACCAAAAACTGCGAAATTTATAGATGTGGCCAGCAATTTGGCTCCATGCGATCGCATGAAAAACCTTCTTCCTGGTCATGCGATCGCATGGCCACTTTTTACAGCTCACATGTAGTTGTTTGCTTCTTGCCAACGGTTTTATAAATATATATAATATATATATAATTTTTAAGAATTATTTGTATATTATATTATATTTATGTGAATAGTTAACTTGTAATTTTAGCTCCGTTGCGTCGAGCATTGAGAGTTGACTCTGGTCCCGGTTCCGGATTTTCGAACGTCCTTTCGTACTATTTAATATCTTGTACTTTGCGTTTTGCGGCTTGTACTCTTGTAATTTTGAGACGTTTCTCACCAATAATTTGAACCACTTTGATTGTACTTTGTACTTTTTAGCTTTTTGGTCGTTTGCGTCTTTAAATCGTCGAATCTGTCTTTTGTCTTTATCTTTTATTATTTAAACGGATATCACTTGTAAATAGAAGAATTGCAACTAAAAGCTTGTCTTTCTTGAGGGATAATGCTATGAAATATATGTTCGTTTTTAGCATTATCAAATATTCCCACACTTGAGCGTTGCTTGTCCTCAAGCAATATAGTCTTGAAATAAAATACTAGAATCACTTCTTTATTCTTCACACTTTGTACATCAGTGATTTTTATACGGCGGTATGAATAATGGTAGTAACGATGTGGTTTACAGTCCCACATGACTATAAAAATTTAGATCCTTTAGGAAATTGGATCTTTATAAAAACATTTGATCTTTTGAAAATTCAATCTAGCTTTTACCCTAGATAATTTTTCAAGAATAACCCTTCACCGGTGTTTGCAAAATATTTTTATGGGTTTGTTGGGTTTCAGATTTGAAAATTTTAGCTTAAAACTTACGGTTTTGTGTCACCCACTTGCTAACCTTGTGTCGGGAAAGCAACACGTCCAGTATACTTGTTCCGTATATTATCTTTCGGTAAACTACCGTCCGGTTGTAAAGAAAAGCGTTGATCAAGCAACTGTTAAGGCAATGTCACGTGACATGCTTTTAATTATGGTCTATAACATATCGGATGCAATTACTATCCTTTGTAGGAGCAATAGTAAAGATCGCCCTATAATTTTTTAGTCTGGCACAAGGTCCTGTCTTCGACCATGCTATGCAACCACCGTTCTTACGGTTGACACCCGATTTGGTTCAGGTGACCTAATGAATTCCAGGTGAATTCCTAGAATTTTACGTTCAATGGTAATGAACGCATTAAAAATGGGTTTTTCAGAAAACAAATTGGTTTGTAATTTTGATCAAAATATTTTCTCGTTCAAGCTCGAGTTTAGATATCATCGAATTCCATGAGTTTGAATTCTCAATCTTTAAAAGTCAATCTCAAGGATTGAGTAATATCAGTCTTAAAAGCTGATTTTTGATCTTTAAGGAGATTATCCTTTCTGGGGATCTGATTCATTAGTCTTATCAAGCTAATTTGCATGGCGCCCTCCGCATTTTACGAGACATATCCTCTCATAGTTAGGATAAGTCTGACCACTTGACAACCCTGTTTGATGCTGAGGTCCGTGGATTTCCAGCTAATTTTTGAGAAAACTTTTCAAGGTTTTTCGTAGACTCTACAACTGGTCTGGATGACAACTTCCTGACCTAAATCAAGAAGCGCGTGTCTTTTTTGGAAGACTTTACTTCCTTTTAATAATGGAATTGATTCATCGTGTAGAACCATCTTTCTTTCAAATATATTACAATTTACCAGGTAAAACGGCTAATTTTGTCCAAAACAAAAGTATCTTCAATTATTTGTACAAAAATATGTGATATATGTTTTAAATAATTTGGTAAATTTTTTCCACACTTGGCTTTTATTTTCCTTTCTTTGCCTTTTTATTGTCCTCTATTCTATTTTAAATGAATTCTAACATTTTGGGTTGTTTCTCAATTTATGTCCTTTACGAGGTAACAATAATTTCGGTGTTATTACCCAGTTTTATCGTTCATAAATATGTATAAACATGATTTTGAATTCATTTATTTGAAAATTTTGAAAAATTGTACTAGAATTGGGTAGTCAGTATATAAGACTAGGGCTGTTCTTTATTATCAGAGAGCACTAGATTCTAATACAACTACTGAGTTACTAGTATTTTTAATGGTAACCAAGTGTATAAGTTAAAATTTTAAAAATCCAAAAGAATTTAACCCCTTCCCACACTTAAGATCTTGCAATGCCCTCATTTGCAAGAAATCGGTAACAATTTAAATTATTGAGGGTGATTAGCGTAGAAACATGATTAAATTTTACCAAAGTTTCCAAACATATTGGCGTTTGTTTGTTGAATGATAAATGGTGCACATCATTTGTTCATTCCGTCTTGTTGTTACATCACATTTGTTTTTCGTTTTGTCATCAAAATTAGTAGCTTTTGCTGAACTTAATGTCAGTCTTTGAAAATGCGCTGTTTTACCCTGTTGTGTACAATTGACAATATACATACATACAAATAATAACATGCATGGTAATTTAAAATGGGACTTAACATCCCACTTTCAAATCAAATATGAAATATTAGTACAACATAATAAAAATATTAAACATTACAATAAAAGTATCACAATATCATAGGTTTAAACATAAATAAAATAGAAATAATAAAAAAATAAAAATCATAGAAATCACCAACGGGAACTATATCAATCTGGATAGGGGTTCCAGTTCATGTCATCAGTCGGGTTCCATGGTTGTTGATAGGTGTACTGGTAGGCCTGGTTAGGGTCGTAGAGAGTAAATGGTGGTCTCATCTCGGGCTGGTGTGGAGGATAGTAAGCAGGTCGGGTCGGTACGTAGTGATCCTGAGGTGATAGCCGACTCACGATCTGACACTGATGATAGTCCCATCTATCATGCTGTCATTGCCTAGAATGCTCGTACTCATTCCGGGCTTGCCACTGCTCTAACCGACTAAATCTATCCTCGTTTGTCATTTCTACCTCATCTATACACTGGTAGACGTCAGTCATAGCCTCCCTAATGACATCCCTATTGTCATCCGCTTCCTCCATTTCCTCATCTGAACCTCTCTCTACCTGTGGATGATTACCATCATAGGGTACTGCCTGGTTGCGTCTGCTCTTTAATACCTTAGCACCCTGATAGACCCTCAATCCTAAAGGCTCAACCTGTTCCCTACATACCAAAAGTGGACTCCCTTGATCCCTATCTACACCCAAATACTCTCCAATGAGAGTAACAAAAATACCTCCTCCTATTACTCCCTCTTCCTATATTCCTTCCACCATCTTAGAAAAATAAAAACCAACACAATAAGGGATATTAACAAAGCCTCTTGGGTCTCGAATACACTTAAGGTAAAATAAATCATGTAAGGTCATTTTCTCCTTGTTGTGACCTCTCTATGTAATCGAGTTAGCCAGAAATCTATGAATTATACGAAGCTCGACTCTGTTAATATGTAAGTAGGAGTGTGTTCCTGCACGCCCAAAAACATTATAATCTGACATACGCCTCCAGACGGCGTTAGCATCAAAATTCCTATCTACCCTTTCACCATGATAAATCAAGTTTGTACAATCGGGTAATAGTAATTCAGTGGGCGTATATATCTGTAAAGCCCTGACCATGTCCAGCATGGACATCCTATACATCCTACGGCCAAGTATAAATCTAAGAAAACTTCTATCATCTAACCTATCTACATCCGCATTTAACGCTATAGTACTCATAAGCTCAACGCACCATTCTTTATATACAGGCCTACGAATGGTGAATAAACGTTCCCAATCGGGAAAAGAAGAGCTGCCATACCTTTGGATCAGTAGCAGTCTAACACGGTTAGCTAGTTGGATCCTTTCCAAAGGCTCCCAATCGATTACCCTTGGCACTTCTACATTTTTCGGTACCAGTTTGAATTTGTTACTTTGATATGTTGGGTAATCTTTCCAGCTTCAATCAAATCTCAGATTAGAATGGAACTGTTCTTCATTAATCGTTGGGTGTTGTACTATTGGATGCATCGGAAATACTACGTAGGCATTAACATATTCTTGTTGCGGATCATAATAAGGTACGTGTTGATCAGGTTGTTGTTGTTGTTGTTCCTGTTGTTGCTCCGGTTCATATTGTGGTTCATATTGTGGCTCATATTGCATTTCTGGTTCAGGTTCTGGAGCAGGTTGTCTAGATGATGATGATGCACCATCAGTATCGGTATTTCTCTGCAAAACACATTAAACACAAAATTTGTGCATCCAAATATGCATTAGTGTTAGCGAAATAACAACTAGAAATAATTACAATAACATGTTCAATCAAAATTAAACTTATACACATTTTCAAAATTTTTACAATTCTACACTTTTTCAAATAAGCATATATGAAAATGTTTACAAAGTTCATAATCATTTAACTCAAATAACATGTTAAAACAACCATTACTAGCAATTAAACAAGTTTCAAATGGCATTTACATCAGTTTAATCAAGTTCATGAATTTTATACCTAAAAAGTCCACTTTAATTTTCAAAAATCATGTTTAGGATCAAAGTTTGGATCATTTAGCTACCTAAACATGTTCAACTACTTAATTTAGCAATAATTTATGACAAAAATCGGCCATAACCTGTTTATATCAAAAAGCCCCAAATTGCTCAAGAACACAAACCCTAGATTCCTAAATATTTTGAAGTTTTTGGCTTCAAATCATGTTAAATAGCATCAATCTAGGTTATACATGCATAATATACTAACAATTTAACTCTAATTACACTAGAAATTGATAAAATCAAATTAGGTAAAATATTGGTAAATATCACAAAAACTAGGAAATTTAAGAGTTTAGAGTGTAATTTTTACCTTCTTGTTGAAAAATACGAACCTAGGCATGATTGTAGCGAAGTTTTGTGAAAAATTTGGTGAAATTTGGGTGAAAATTGGTGATTTTAAGGTGATATGTGTGTATGTGTTCGTATGTATGTGTGTGTTGGAGAAGGCAGAACAGAGAGCTCGTGCCTTTATGTTTCTGCCCAGATATTCTGCCTCATGCGATCGCATGAGGTTACAGGGTAAATCTCATGCGATCGCATGAGGTCCCCCTTTTTGTCCTAGTCCGTCCCTGGACAAAATTTTAAAATTTGTCATTTTTAAGCGTTGTTTTAAAAGCAAAGATTTTTGGGGTTTTTAAATGTTTTTGGATTACTTTAATTCAATAAGATTAAAAATAATGATAATAAAAGTTCTCGTCCCGCCCTCGGGTAAAGCAATTTCGGTTCAACGACCTAGTTTTCAACTTACGACGAATTTTTAGAAATCACATTTTTAACTTAATGAAATAAAGTAAATTTTTGTTTTTAAATTCACACCAAACTTAAATTTAAAATGCATAAAATTAAAAATTCATATTATTAAAATTAAAAATTCACACCAAATTTATATTATATTTTTGTTTTTATACATACAAACTTATATTAAAAATATTAATTTTTTAAATATTTACAAACTTAATTAAATTGATTTTAAAAAGTTTACAATAATAATTTAATATTTATATATTAAATTTAAAAACATGGTAAAAAAATATAATTAAAAATCTTTTTGGTCTTTTATCCCACTTTAATCAATCAAATATTATCAAAAATATACGCCCCTCTTTTCAGTAAAGTAATTTTGGCTATATTACCTAGTTTTACTCCTGACGAATTTCTGAAATATTTTGGGTTGATTGATTAAAGATATTTATACCTTAAGAATAAACGGTAAATTTCGCAGTGATGTAATAAATTTTTGTATGATATCAATAATTTCGGTTACGCATACCTAATTTTATTGAATACCAATTTAATACTTTATAGCGAACGATTCAGCGTTTATTATCAAAAGGTTAAAAGCAATAAAAATAAAAATAAAAACTGTACATACGTACCTGTGAGAAAGAATTCTCAGAGACCTGCTTTAGCCGACTCATAGGAGAGTCGTGTGATTTTATTTTCCATAGCTACGTAAGCATAACCTCGATTCTTCAATATCTTTTCTTCTAAACATATAAACGGTCCTTTTCTGCATAGAGTAACAAATTCGGTATTTGAATATGTTTGATTATTTGAACATTTACCTTCATGTCACCATTTTCCGCATTTATAACATCTTTCAAGGTGTCGTGCTCTTCTTTTTGTTTCGAATTTTGATTTTCCTTTATCAAATGTATCTTATGATGATCTTTTCTTAGTTCTTTTCTTACTCCGTCCATTTTGCCTCTTATGAATGATACCAATTCACTCAGAAGTGTGTCATTATTACGTTTAGTAATCATAGCGTGTAGCATTAGACCATGGTTCAGATCAAAGGAATTCTTCATCTCGTAAAACCTAAAAAAGATAAAAATTCAGAATGGGGGGAGAAGACTAGTTCTTTAGGGTCTGCTAGGGAAAGACCATTCGGATTCCATTCTCGAGAACTACACGAAAACAGAATATCTAACTCTAACAGATATATATATTACTCTAAAAAGATTCGAACCTTCCTACACTTAGTTAGCTGTGGTGTCGAAATTGTGATTAACTTCATCTTCAACTTCCATTAGATTATCTATGTAATGTTTAACTCTGTGACCATTAACTTTAAATTCAATCCCATTTAAATTTATTAATTCTACTGTTCCGTATGGGAAAACTCTTTTGACTATGAATGGTCCAGACCATCTTGATTTCAATTTTCCAGGAAATAGCTTGAATCGTGAATTGAAAAGAAGAACTCTGTATCCTTCTTTAAATTCTTTTAAACTTCTGATTCTTTTATCATGCCATTTCTTTATTCTTTCTTTATAGATTAATGAATTTTCGTATGCTTCATGTCTTAATTCTTCTAATTCATTTAGTTGGCTTAACCGAACACGTCCAGCTTCATGTAAATCAAGATTACATGTCTTCAGAGCCCAAAATGCTTTGTGTTCAATTTCTACTGGAAGGTGACATGCTTTTCCATAAAACGAGTCTAAAAGGTGTGGTTCCAATTGGAGTTTTGTAGGCTGTTCTAAAAGCCCAGAGTGCATCCTTCAATTTCATGGACCATTCCTTCGGATTTGATCCTATGGTTTTCTCTAGAATACATTTTAAAGCTCGGTTGGTATTTTCAACTTGTCCACTTATTTGTGGATGATAAGCGGTTGAGATTTTATGAGTTACTCCATATCTTTTGAGAACTTTCTCAAGTTGATTGTTACAAAAATGAGTACCCCGATCACTTATTAAAGCTTTCGGTGTTCCAAACCTAGCAAAAAGATATTTTAAGAAGTTGACTACAACTCGTGCATCGTTAGTCGGGAGAGCTTGTGCTTCCGCCCATTTAGATACATAATCAATGGCAACGAGAATGTAGAGATTATTATGAGATTTTGGAAATGGACCCATAAAGTCAATACCCCAAATGTCAAATACTTCACATACTTGAATGACATTTTGTAGCATTTCATCACGTTGACTTATTTTTTCGGCCCTATGACAAGCATCACAGGATTTGCAAAGAATGTGTGCGTCTTTGAAAATTGTAGGCCAATAGAATCCAGCGTCGTAAACTTTTCTTGCTGTAAGTTGAGGCCCATAATGCCCTCCTGTTGGTCCTGTGTGACAATGGTTTAAGATTTGAATGGCTTCATCCCCGAATACACATCGGCGTATTATTCCATCGGGACAACTTTTAAATAAACGTGGATCTTCCCAGAAATTGTGTTTTATATCACTAAAGAATTTCTTTCGTTTTTGGTACGACAACCCTTTTTCAAAGAATCCACATACTAAGTAGTTTGCATAGTCTACAAACTATGGAATTTCACTATAATCTATCTTTAATAGATATTCATCAGGAAAGTTATCTTGTATGGCCGATTCATTTAGAACTTCTAATTCAGGATTTTCAAGACGAGAAAGATGATCAGCGGTGAGATTTTCTGCTCCCTTTTTATCTCGGATTTCAATATCGAACTCTTGTAAGAGTAAGATCCGACGGATTAATCATGGTTTGGCATCTTGTTTTGAAAATAGGTATCTAAGAGCAGAATGGTCGGTATAGACCACCGTTTTAGCTAGAACGAGATATGAACGAAATTCGTCAAAAGCAAAGACAATACCAAGGAGTTCTTTTTCAGTAGTTGTGTAATTTGTTTGTGCTCCTTGTAACGTATTACTAGCATAATATATAGGTTGAAATCATTTTTCAATCCTTTGTCCTAAAACGGCTCCCATTGCAAAATCACTTGCATCGCACATGAGTTCAAACGGTAGATTCCAATTTGGAGTTATCATGATCGGCGCAATAGTGAGTTTTTCTTTAAGAATATTAAAAGATTTGATGCATTCATCTGAAAAGATGAATGGAGCATCCTTTTCTAGGAGTTTATTCATAGGAGTGGCAATTTTAGAAAAATATTTTATGAAACGTCGGTAAAAACTGGCATGCCCTAGGAAACTCCTAACTCCTCTAACATTGGTGGGATGTGGAATTTTAGCAATTACATCTACTTTAGCTCTATCCACTTCAATTCCTTCCTTTGAAATTTTATGACCAAGAACGATGCCTTCTTTAACCATGAAATGACATTTCTCCCAATTCAGTACTAGAATTGATTGTTCGCATCTAATAAGCATTCGTTCAAGATTGACTAGACATGATTCAAATGTATCACCAAAGACTGAAAAGTCATCCATGAAAAATTCCATGCATTCTTCTATCATATCGTGAAAAATCGTCATCATGCACCTTTGAAAGGTTGCAGGGGCGTTGCAAAGTCCAAATGGCATGCGTTTGTAAGCAAAAGTACCATAAGGGCACGTGAAAGTGGTTTTCTCTTGGTCCTCGGGTGCTATTGGAATTTGAAAGTATCCGTAAAAACTATCAAGAAAACAATAGTAACTATTTCCTGCTAATCTTTCCAACATTTGATCAATGAAAGGTAAGGGAAAGTGATATTTTCTGGTGGCGTCATTTAATTTTCTTTAATCAATACAAACACGCCATTCTGTTACAGTCCTAGTAGGAATAAGCTCATTTTTCTCATTTGTGATGACAGTCATGCCACCTTTCTAGGGTACACATTGAACTGGACTTACCCATGGACTATCAGAAATTGGATAAATTAAACCTGCATCTAGCAGTTTAATAATTTATTTCTTAACAACATCTTGCATATTAGGATTTAGTCTTCGTTGGCGTTGCACATACGTTTTATGACCTTCTTCCATAAGGATTTTATGTGTGCAATACGAAGGACTTATGCCTTTAATATCATGAATTTTCCATGCAATAGCTGGTTTATGAGCTTTTAGCACAGAAATGAGTTGAGATTTTTCATTTTCAGTAAGAGAAGACGACATTATTACAGGTAATTCAGATTCACCATGTAAATAAGCATATTCCAAATGGTTTGGAAGTGGCTTTAACTCTAATGTCGGTGGTTCTTCTATCGATGATTTGTATCGATATCTGTCTTCTTATTTTAGCATTTGAATTTCTTCTGTTGTTGGTTCATATCCATTAGCCATAAGTGTAGCTAACATTTCAGCTTCATCAATTGGTTCAGTTCCTTCTCCTAAAGAACATTCTCCTGTTCCTTGTAATTCTGGAAATTCTTCTAACAATTCTGCATGTGAATCTATAGTTTGAATATAATAACATGTATCATCTGCAGATTGTGGTTGTTGCATGGCTCTATCAACTGAAAATGTAACACTCTCGTCCTCTATACTTAGGGTCAGTTTCTTACCGAACACGTCTATTATTGCTTTAGCCGTGTTTAAGAATGGTCTTCCTAATATGAGAGGAACTCGAGAATCTTCTTCCATGTCCAGAATAACAAAATCTACTGGAAATACTAAAGTACCAACTTTAACTAGCATGTTTTCCATTATCCCTCTAGGATATTTTACTGATCGATCTGCTAGTTGTATGCTTATTCGTGTTGGTTTCAATTCTCCAAGGTCGAGTTTAGCGTATAGTGAATACGGCATTAAATTTATACTAGCACCTAAGTCTGCCAATGCTTCTATTGAACTAAGACTACCCAGAAAATATGGAATTGTGAAACTTCCTGGATCTGAAAGTTTTTCTGGTATCTTATTCAACAGCACTGCAGAACAATTTGCATTCGTAGTAACAGCCGAGAGTTCTTCCATTTTCTATCTATTTGTGATTAGATCTTTCAGAAATTTAGCATATCTCGGCATTCCTGAAATCACATCAATGAAAGGAAGATTGACATTTATTTGTTTAAACATATCCAAGAATTTGGATTGCTCGGCTTCAAGTCTTTCTTTTCTCATTTTACTCGGGTAAGGAAGTGGTGGTTGGTATGGTTTAACATAAGGTTTAGCCTTAACTGTGTTATCTTCATTAACCTTTTCAACTACCGGTTCTGTTTCCTTATCTTGCTCAGACTGTGGTTCTTGTGGAGTAGGAATAGCTTCATCAGAAATTACAGGTATTTCAGGTGGTTTAAGTGTAATACCACTTCTTGTGGTAATGGCTTTAGCTGTTTCATTCCGGGGGTTAGCATTTGTATCATTAGGTAGACTTCCCGGTTTTCTTTCACCTATTAACCTTGCTAGGTTACTTACTTCTTGTTCCAAATTTTGAATAGAAACTTGTTGATTTCTAAATGCTTGAGCATTTTGTTCATTGGTTTGTTTCTGAGATGTAAAAAATTGCGTTTGAGATTCAACTAGCTTCGACATCATATCTTCTAAATTTGGCTTTTTATCATCGGTTTGTGGTGGTTTGTTTTGAAAAATAGGTCTTTGCTGATTGTAAGTATTGTTAGATACTTGTTGATTGCTAGGACCTTGTTGATTGTTGTATGGAACATTTCGGTTATAATTTTGATTTTGATTGTAGATTGGTCTTGACGGTTGATAATTATTCAGATAATTATTTCCAGGCCTTTGGTTCATGTATGAAACATTCTCTCTTTGTTCCATTGTTTGTTCAATACTGAGACAATCTTTTGTCAAATGTGGTCCTCCACACTGCTCACAACTAATTCGTATTGAGTGAATATCTTTAGTCATGTTTTCCATTCGTCTCTCGACATCATCTATCTTTGCAGAAATGGAATCAAAGTCATGGCTAGAATCGGCTCTAGCCGCTTTAGATAATCTAACGATATCTTTTTCTTGATGCCACTCATGTGAGTGGGAAGCAGTGTTATCAATAATTTTGTAAGCGTCAGTTGCGGTTTTCTTCATAATGGAACCACCAGCTGCTATGTCGATGTCTTTTCGTGTAGTGATGTCGCATCCTTGGCAAGGTTGGAGAACTCGGATCTCGGGGAGATCTCGTTTGGACATTTTTGAGGAGATCTCGGCATCTCGGAAAAATCTCGGGGAGATCTCGGACGTTGACTTGTGTTGACTTTCTAGTTTTTTTTAATATAAATATGTATAAATATATAAATATATGTATATTTATATGGATTTTTACGAGAAAATTTGAGAAATGAGCGAAAAATTAGAAGAAAATCCGAGAAATTGCGAGAAAATCCGAGAAATTACGAGAAAATCCGAGATCTCACCGAGAAAATCCGAGAAATCGTGACGTTGACCGAGATTTTAACCGTTGACCGAGAAATCTTAACGAGATGAGAAAATATTCTCGGCTGAGTTTTGAAACCGAGATCTCCCCGAGATCTCGCCGAGAAATTCCGAGATCTGCAACACTGATCCTTGGTAGAATATTTGTACTATTTGATAAGTGTGTAAACCATGTTGCGGGCATCCTCTCAATAACTTTCCAAATCTTGTCCATGCTTCATATAGAGTTTCATTTGGTTTTTGTGTGAACGTAACAATTTCTCCTTGAAGTCTTACGGCTTTAGATGCTGGAAAGAATTGTTTAAGAAATTTTTCAACTAAGACATCCCATGTATCAATCGCCCCTTCAGGTAACAATTCTAACCAATCTTTGGCTTCTCCCTTTAAAGTCCAGGGAAATAACATGAGATATATCTGTTCATCCTCCACTTCTCTTATTTTAAATAGAGTACAGATCCTATTAAAGGTACGAAGATGTTCGTTTGGATCTTCCTTCGTAGCACCACTAAATTGGCATTGATTAGTTACCATGTGTAGAATTTGTCCTTTGATTTCATAATCTGGCGCATTAATGTCAAGTTGAGTAATTGCGTGACCTTGGCCAGTGCGTTTAGCTCTCATTCGCTCTTCCATACTTAGAGGTTCCAGATTTTCCATGATTGAATTTGTTGAATCTGAATCACTAGAGGATTCTGATTTAATGGGTTGTTCCTCTACAATCTCTGTTTGAATGATTGGTGGTTCCAGAGGAAAGATTAGTGGTTCAGGATCTCTGAATTGTCCCTGAATATCCTCCGGATTCTCAATTGTAAGGTGGGGTTCAAAAAATGGATTATCGGAAATTTGAATTGGAGTACTTGGTCGACTAGATGAAGATTCTAAAGAAAAATCAACAGCGACAATATTGGCTAGATGTCTTGATCGAGTTACAGGTGGTGAACGTATAAAAGGTGGTGAACGTTTTGCTCGGTGCATTCACTGAATATCCTATTAGTTATAAAATATAAAAATTATATAAGTTATCAAATTAATAGACTTTTCTGATTTTGCCCACGTTTCGAATAGCCGATAGATGCAGCAGGTAGCCAGGACCCTTTAAATCGGAAGTCCACAACTCGCCACTAACAAATCCAACTATTACTACGAACCAGAAAATTTTGGATGTCTATCAATTTAACCACTTAAAATAATTTTTCGTCGAAATTCAAAGAAATTTTAGAGAAGAAATAGAAAATTCTATGTCCTAAAAACTCGAGCGTCGATGAAAAAGAAAAAGTGCGTCGAAAAACGTCGAAAAATAATAAAAAGAACGTAGCGCGTCGAAACTTAAAAGTCTAAAAACTAAGAATTAAAAGTTGCGTCTAAAAGTATTAAAGCTTAGAGAAATTCTATACCCAAAACGGCAATAACTTAAAAAGTACTAAAATTTATAAAACGGCGTCGCAAAATTCTAAAGCACCTAAATCTTAGTCTAAAGAAAAAGCACTTAAGGAATTTTACGGCAAAGCTTAAAAATCAAGAAATAAAAATAAGTACGGCAAAATACTACATTTAAAACTAAATACGAACGAAAAATACAAATATTACGCTAAAACAAATATAAAGATACAAAATATAAAAATAAACTTAAAGTTGTAAAAAGTACAATTTTTATAAAAATATTATTTTTATATTATTTATTTTATAAAAGTATTAATTTTATATATTTATAAGACTAAATAAAACCAATTAAAACAAAAAATACAAAATAAACTAAAATTTAATTATTAAAATAACTAAACCCTAATTAACTAATTAATTAATAATAATTATTAAATAACCCTAACCCTAATCGATAGTCAAAGGTTTCAGACCTGTCAACTCACCTCATGCGATCGCATGAGGTGTTAGTTGTTTTACCATGCGATCGCATGGTCTGCGAATTCGGGCCAGATATTGGGCTGCTACAGTGTAGTGGCCCGATTGGTTTTTTTTTTTTTTTTTTTTTTACTTTTATTTTTAATATATATGAAATATAATTTATAATAAAAACTTATTTAAAAAAAATACTTATTAGTTTTTATAACTTTTCACAATAAATAAAAAAAATATAAACTTTTTAATTTAACTAAACTTAAAAGTATAGATATATTTTTCTTTTTTTTTATATTTTTATATTTAAAAAAAATAGATTACAACTTAATAAAAATGTTTTTTTATAGCGTTGCGCTTTTGGCGTTTTAGGGTCCCCTGCAGCGGCGCCAAAAATACTTGATGTTAAAGCGAAGGGGTACAAAATAGTTGTATTTTTACTGCGAAATACTATTAAATACGATACAATTTTACACAAGTTATTTATTTATTTATAGGGTGGATATACCTAAACCTTGCTACAACACTTATAGGCAGTGTACCTAATCGTACAGTAGTGTAGTTTTTAGTAAGTCCGGTTCGTTTCACAGGGAGCTAGCCAAGTTTAACGCTATATTTTTAAAAACTATATTTTTATAAAAATATATATATAGGAGTAGTATTTTTATTATAAAAGGGGCTTTTTACCGTTTAATGACCGGTTTGTCGATTTTAAAACTTTAGTCGCAGTTAAAACCTATTGTAAAATATTAAAAATAAATATAACTTAATTTTAAGCGTAAAGTAAATAACGATAATGAAATTGCGATAAATAAAAGTGCGATAAATAAAATGACAATAAATTAAAGTGTGATAATTAAAAAGTACGATAATTAAAATGACAATAAATTAAAGTGCGATAAATAAAATGACAATAAATTAAAGTGTGATAATTAAAAAGTACGATAATTAAAATGACAATAAATTAAAGTGCGATAATTAAAAGTGCAATTAAATATGAAATAAAGGAATTATGCTTATTTAAACTTCCGTAATCATGATGTTTGACTTGTTGATTTTAGTTTTATTACCATGGGTTAATCGTCCTTTGTCCTGGATTATTCAATATGTCCGTCTGGTTTTTGTCCATAACAGTCCATTAGTCATAAATATAAAGTGCGAGTGTCCTCGTCAAATTATCCTTATATCCGAAGTCAAATATTCCAACTAATTGGGGACTTAAACTATAATTACACCAAGTGTCCTTGTATATAATTCACCCCTGTTTTAATAAGTCCATTGACTATTAATCCATTACTGTGTCCGGTTAAATGAACGATTATTAGTACTTATAAATATCCCACCCATCGTGTCCGATCGAGTGTATATGGTTATTTATAGGTACGTCCAATTGTAAATCTTTATATTAAATTAACAAACTATCATTTAATTAAACAAATATAAAGCCCATTAATAGCCCATAGTCTAATTTCCACAAGTGTCGTTCTTTCGTCCAAACACCAGTTATGGTACAAAGCCCAATTACCCAATTTTAATATTTAGCCCAACATCATGATTACTTTGATTTAAATAAGTATAATAATAACTTAGCTACGAGACATTAATTTAAAAAGGTTGAACATAACTTACAATGATTAATAATAGCGTAGCGTTACACGGACAGAATTTTGACTTACACCCTTACAACATTCGCTAACATACCCTTATTATTAAAATTAAAATTAAAATTAAAATTAAAATTAAAATTATAATATATATATATATATATATATATATATATATATATATATACCTTTGAGAGATGGAGAAAGAAAAAGATGTGTTTATTCGATCAAAAACTGCGAAATTTATAGATGTGGCCAGCAATTTGGCTCTATGCGATCACATGAAAAACCTTCTTCCTGGTCATGCGATCGCATGGCCACTTTTTAGAGCTCACATGTAGTTGTTTGCTTCTTGCCGACGGTTTTATAAATATATATAATATATATAATTTTTAAGAATTATTTATATATTATATTATATTTATGTGCATAGTTAACTTGTAATTTTAGCTCCGTTGCGTTGAGAGTTGACTCTGGTCCCGGTTCTGGATTTTCGAACGTCCTTTCGTACTATTTAATATCTTGTACTTTGCGTTTTGCGGCTTGTACTCTTGTAATTTTGAGACGTTTCTCACCAATAATTTGAACCACTTTGATTGTACTTTGTACTTTTTAGCTTTTTGGTCGTTTGCGTCTTCAAATCATCGAATCTGTCTTTTGTCTTCACCTTTTATTATTTAAACGGATATCACTTGTAAATAGAACAATTGCAACTAAAAGCTTGTCTTTCTTGAGGGATAATGCTATGAAATATATGTTCGTTTTTAGCATTATCATTCTTCATGTTCAATTCAATTACATGATACATATTAATCATGTGATGAGGATCAACATGTAAATAGACTGACAAATTATATAAGCTATTAAACACCAAGTAGATCAACGCAAGTTACTAGCTGAAAGTCAATTACTACTAAGTTCTCATGCAATCATTAATTAAACATATCCAAACAAAGGATCTTCGATTAAGCCTAACAATATTAAACTCTATTATATAAGCACAAACTAATTTAAACAAGTTTATCACTATTATGTTGTTTAACCTAGTTGCATGCAATTCAATTTAACAAGTTTGATGGACTATATTTAAACAAGTAGTATGAATCGAATAATAGATCATCGGATTAAGTATTAATCAACCCTAAAATCATGTTATCTAATCATTAAGCATGGCAAACAAGTATATTAAAGCGTAACAAATTCAAAACAATTCAAATATCATTATAGAAACTCAAACATACAGATCTGGAAAAGAACCAAAAACTGTACGGATTATAGCACAAAGCCGGCGACTTTGTTCCAGTCAAGCCGGTGGCTTGGACTGGTGAAGCCGGTGGCTTCATCTGATTCCCAGACGAAGTTCAGTTTTCGTACAAGTAACCACTATGAACGTATAGTTCATAGTTGGAGACGAACAGAAGCAGTTAACAGTAAATAAAGATATAGTTAAAGAGGTACGAGAATAATAAAGATACCTTGATTAAATGAAAGAAACTTGACTTCCAATGCAAAATTACAACGTTACTTTGAAAAAAAACCATAAACTAAAGCCTAAACTACAGAATTTCATAACTAGAGAGAAATATAATGAAAAAGGTACATTGAAAACTGTAAAATTCGGCCAGTATTTATAGACCTCAAAATCCGTGCCAAGCCGGCGGCTTCGTATGAAGCTGATGTCGAAGCTAAGGGGTATAAAATACTATTAAAGTTTACAAGGAAAAACTATTAAATACGATACATTTTTACACAAGTTTTAATTATTTGTTTACAAAATGGATATACCTAAACCTTGTTACAACACTATAGTCAGTGTACCTAATCGTAGAGTAGTATAGTTTTTAGTAAGTCCGGTTCGTTCCACAGGGAATCTTTTTAACCAAAGCTTAACGCTATATTAGTTTACTTTTATAAAAATACAAATATATATATAAGTAATATTATTATTATAAAGGGGGGTTTTTACCGTTTAATGACCGGTTTGTCGATTTTAAAACTTTAGTCGCAGTTAAAACCAAATGTAAAATATTAAAAATAAATACAAGACTTAAATTAAAGCATAAAGTAAATAACGATAATGAAATTGCGAATAATAAAAGTGCGATAAAATAAACTTGCGATAATTAAAAAGTACGATAATTAAAAGTGCAATTAAATATAATAACAATAAATAAAAGTGCTATAATTAGAAGTGCAATTAAATATAAAATAAAGGAGATTAAATATGAAATAAAAGAATTATGCTTATTTAAACTTCCGTAATCATGATGTTTGACGTGTTGATTTTAGTTTTATGCCCATGGGTTAATTGCCCTTTGTCCTGGATTATTTAATATGTCCGTCTGGTTTTTGTCCATAACAGTCCATCAGTCATAAATATAAAGTGCGAGTGTCCTCTTCAAATTATCCTTATACCCGAAGTTAAATATTCCAACTAATTGGGGACTTAAACTGTAACAAGATTTTAATACTTTTTTTAATAATTACACCAGGATGTCGACTGAGTGTAACCCAAGGTTTTAATATTTTGTTATCAATTATACCAAGTGCCCTTGTACATAATTTCACCCCTGTTTTAATTATTCTAGTGGCTATTAATCCATTCCCGTGTCCGGTTAAATGAACGATTATTCGTACATATAAATACCCCGCCCATCGTGTCCGATCGAGTGTATATGGTAATTTATAGGGACGCCCAATTGTAAATCTTTATATTAACATTAACAGACTATCATTTAGTTAAACAAATATAAAGCCCATTAATAGCCCATAGTCTAATTTCCACAAGTGTCGTTCTTTTGTCCAAACCCCAATTATGGTACAAAGCCCAATTACCCAATTTTAGTAATTAGCCCAACATCATGATTACTTCGGATTAAATAAGCATAATAATAACTTAGCTACGAGACATTAATATAAAAAGTTTGAACATAACTTACAATGATTAAAAATAGCGTAGCGTTACACGGACAGAATTTCGACTTACACCCTTACAACATTCGCTAACATACCCTTATTATTAGGATTAAAATTAAAATTAAAATTAAAATTAAAATATAAATATAAATATATACGTTATAGATAGAGAGAATGATATATGATGGTTAAAAATGCTCAGAATTCGGTTGATTTTATAGGGAGTTTCAAAACTTGGGGCTCCGCGACTCGCGGCACATTTTGCCTTCAAACTCCGCGAGTCGCGGAGATTAAAAATACAGCTCAGTCCCTTTTGGAGTCTTTCTTGCCGACGATTTATTTATAAATATAATATATATAATTAATATAATTAATTATATATTATATTATATTTATATACATAGTTAACTTGTAATTTTTAGTCCGTTGCGTCGAGCGTTGAGAGTTGACTCATGTCCCGGTTCCGAATTTTCGAACGTCCTTGCGTACAATTTAATATCTTGTACTTTGCGTTTTGAATCTTGTACTCTTGTAATTTCGAGACGTTTCTTATCAATAATTGGAACCTCTTTGATTGTCTTTTGTACTTTTGAGCTTTTTGGTCGTTTGCGTCTTCAATTCGTCGAATCTGTCTTTTGTCTTCACCTTTTATTATTTAAACGAATATCACTTGTAAATAGAACAATTGCAACTAAAAGCTTGTCTTTCTTGAGGAATAATGCTATGAAATATATGTTCGTTTTTAGCATTATCAAATATTCCCACACTTGAGCGTTGCTTGTCCTCAAGCAATATCGTCTTGAAATACTAGAATCACTTCTTTATTCTTCACACTTTGTACATCAGTGATTTCTATACGGCGGTATAAACAATAGTAGTAACGATATGGTTTACAGTCCCACATGACTATAAAAATTTAGATCCATTAAGGAAATTGGATCTTTATGAAAACATTTGATCTTTTGAAAATTAAATCTAGTTTTTACCCTAGATAAGTTTTCCGGAATAACCCTTCACCGGTGTTTGCAAAATATTTTTGTGAGTTTGGTGGGTTTCAGATTTGAAAATTTTAGCTCAAAACTTGTGGTTTTGTGTCACCCACTTGCTAACCTTGTATTTGGAAAGCAACACGTCCAGTTTACTTGTCCCGTATATTACCTTTCGGTAAACTACCGTCCGGTTGTAAAGGAAAGCGTTAAACAAGCAACTGTTAAGGCAATGTCCCCTGACATGCTTTTAATTATGGTCTATAACGTGTCGGACGCAATTACTATCCTTGGTAGGAGCAATAGTAAAGCTCACCCTTATAATTTTTCAGTTTGGCACAAGGTCCTATCTTTGACCATGCTATGCAACCACCGTTCTTACAGTTGACACCCGATTTAGTTCAGGTGACCTAATGAATTCCAGGTGAATTCCTAGGATTTTACGTTCAATGGTAATGAACGCATTGAAAATAGGGTTTTCAGAAAACAAATCGGTTTATAATTTTGATCAAAATATTTTCTCGTTCAAGCTCGAGTTTAGATATCATTGAATTCCATGAGTTTGTAATTCTCAATCTTTAAGGTCAATCTCTAGGATTGAGTAATATCAGTCTTAAAAGCTGATTTTTGATCTTTTAAGGAGATTATCCTTTCTGGGGATCTGATTCATTAGTCTTATTCAGCTAATTTGCATGGTGCCCCCCCATTGTACGAGATATATCCTTCTCATGGTTAGGATAAATCTGACCACTTGGCGACCCTGTTTAATGCTGAGGTCCGTGGATTTCCTGCTGATTTTAGTGATGACTTTTCTAGATTTTTCGTCAACCTACAGCTGGTCTGGACGACAACTTCATGACCTAAATCAAGAAGCGCGTGTCTTTTTCGGAAGACTTTACTTCCTTTTAATGATGGAATTGATTCATCGTGTAGATCTATCTTTCTTACAGTAAATCAGGTAAAAACTTTTTAGTTTAGTCCAAAGCAAAAGTATTTTCAGTTATTTGTACAAAAATATGTGATATATGTTTTGAATAACTTGGTAAATTTTCCCACACTTGGCTTTTATTTTTCTTTTTATCGTCCTCTATTCCATTTTAAATGAATTTTAACATTTTGGTTTGTTTTTCAATTTATGTCCTTTCCGAGGTTACAATAATTTCGGTGTTAAAACCTAGTTTTATCGTTCATAAATATGTATAAACATGATTTTGAGTTCATTTAATTAAAAATTTTAAAAATTTTACTAGAATTGGGTAGTCAGTATATAAGACTAGGGCTGTTCTTTATTATCAGAGAGCACTAGATTCTAATACAACTACTGCTTTACTAGTATTTTTAATGGTAACCAAGTGTATAAAGTAAAAATTTTAAAATCCGAAAGAATTTAACCCCTTCCCACACTTAAGATCTTGCAATGCCCTCATTTGCAAGAAATCAGTAACAATTTAAATTATTGAGGGTGATTTGTATGAAAATGATTAAATTTTTACCAAAGTTTCCAAATATATTGGCGTTTGTTTGCTGAATGATAAATGGTGCACATCATTTGTTCATTCCGTCTTGTTGTTATTTCACATATATTTTGCATCTTGTCGTCAAAATTAGTTGCTTTTGCTGAACTTAATGCCAGTCTTTGAAAATGCGTTGTTTTACCCTGTTGTGTACATAAGATAAACTGCAAACATATATACATATTTTTGAAGTTTGGTATATTACCCCACATTCAAAAATTATTAAAATCTAAGAATAAAAGTTAGACAATTATAAAAACTATTACAATATTAACATAAGTATTAATCGTATCAACATTACAAATTACAAAATAAATAAAAAACTGAGTAGACTAGGGATGATATTGATACAAATAGGGGTTCCAAGCATAACCATAGGTGCTATAGAATGCTTCGGCAGGGTTATATGTAGGATATGGTGGTTGCATCTCTATAGACCAGGGAGGGAATATGGGTTTCGGTGTAGGAATATAGTTTCTACCTATATGTTGGCAATGAGCTATGATTTGGTTCTGATGAACTTGCCAATCTTCAAATGCTCTCTGTCTAGCATTTTCGTACTCCTGTGAAGCTATAAACCTTTGCATTTCTTGCATCTCATTTCCCCCCTCCTACATTACCTTGCTGTTGGTTTCTCTCAACCTGTGGATGTCTACCATGGTATGGTACTGCGGCGTTATTTCACCTCTTCAAAACTTTCGCACCATGGTATACATTTAAACCTATTGTATCGTGGGGTTCTGGTTCTTCCACTAATAATCCCCCCCGACTTATATCCACACCGAGATATTCAGCAATCAAAGTAATAAAAATACCACCTCCTATTATGCTATGCGGTCTCATCCCCCTAACCATAGCTGATAAATAATAACCCACACAATACGGTATACTTACAGCGCTTTGTGGGTCTCGAATACACATATGGTAAAACAAATCCTGTTCATTTACCTTTTCCTTGTTCTTACCCCTTTGTGTAATCGAATTAGCTAAAAACCTATGAATTACTCTTAATTCAGCTCTATCTATATCCAAATAAGAGTAATTTCCCCCTTTGAAACGGTGATGGCTTGTCATTTGACTCCATACACCATGTGTATCAAAATTTTCATCTATCTTTCTACCATTTAGTATCAATCCTCTACAATCGGCAGATGCTAACTCCTCAGGCGTATATATACGTAAAGCCTGAGCCATGTCTAGTAAAGACATGTGACGCATCGAACCTCCTAACAAAAATCTAATAAAAGATCGATCGGTTAAACTAGCTACCCGATCATTCAACTCTATACTACACAACAATTCTTCACACCATACTTTATATACAGGTCTACGCATGGTGAATAAACGTACCCAGTCATTAAAAGTAGAATTACCATACCTCTGTACAAGTAATTCCCTAATTGGCTCGGCCAATTCTACAGCTTCTAAGGGTCCCCATTCTATGACCCTCGGTACCTCAACAACCTTAGAATGAAGAGTATGCAAACCCCTTTGGTATTTTGGATAATCTATCCAAAGTCTGTCAAATATCAGGTTCGGGTGCAACTCTTCCAAGTGCATATCAGAAAAGGTCATGACTGGATGAGGTATATCCTGCTTGTAGTAGTTATCCACCTCCTGTTATTCTGCATTCTTAGTAGGAGCATTGCGAGCTTGGGATGAAGATTCACCCCTTTCAGTCTGCAAAACACATTAAACACAATTTTTGTGCATCCAAATATGCATTAGTGTCAGCAAAATCATCAATCAAAATAATTACAATGACATGATCAATTTATATCAAACTTAAGCTCATTTTCACATTTTTATCAAATCTACACTTTTTCAAATAAGCATATACGAAAATGTTCGCCAAGTTCATAAGCATTCAACTCAAATAACATGTCAAAATAATCATTACTAGCAATTAAACAAGTTTCAAAAGGCATTATCTTTCAAAAATCAAGTTCATGAATTTTAGACTTGAAAAAGTCCACTTTAATTCTCAAAATCATGTTTAGGCTCAAAGTTTGGATCATTTAACTACCTAGACATGTTACACTACTTAATTTAGCAACAATTCATGACAAAAATCGGCCATAACCTGTTTATATCAAAAAGCCCCAAATTGCTCAAGAACACAAACCCTAGATTACTCAAAATTTGAAGTTTAAGGCTTCTAATCATGTTAAATAGCATCAATCTAGGTTATACAAGCATAATACATAAACAATTTAAGCCTAATTACACTAAAAAGCATCAAAATCAAATTGGGGAAAAAATTGCTCAAGAACACTAATTTCGGATTAAATGGTGTTTAGGTGTAGAAATTTACCGTTTTTCTTGAGTAATTCCTAGATAGCATCCTTCTCAACATGATTTTAGTAAAAGATTTGATGATTAACGGTTAAAAATTGTGATTTTGGGGTGTATTTTTCGGGTTTTTCGAGTTTTTGTTCGCAGTGTTTTGTGTTGTGGGTTGTGTGGACTGAGCTGTTTCAGCTCTTATTTTTTTCTGTAATCCGATCCTCCCGCGACTCGCGGTGTTTAAAGCTTCAAACTCCGCGAGTCGCCGAGTTTGCCTTTTTTTTTTTAACATCTTATACTAATTAAAACAATTAATTAATTAATTTAAAATTTTGTTTCCCTTGTTATTTAGGACGAGGTCGTTTCGGATCGATGTCCTAGTCCGTCCTTCGACAAAATTTTAAAATTTGTCTTTTTGTAGCGATTGTTTTAAAAGCTAAGATTTTTGGGTTTTTTAATGTTTTTGGCATACTTTAATTCAATAAGATTAAAAATAATGATAATAAAAATTCTCGTCCCTCCCTTGGATAAAGTAATTTCGGTTCAAAGACCTAGTCTTCAACTTACGACGAATTTTAAAAATCATATTTTTAACTTAATGAGATAAAGTAAATTTTTGTTTTTAAATTCACACAATTTAAATATAAAATTCAAAATTAATATTAAAAATTCACACCAAACTTACAATTTAAAATGCATAAAATTAAAAATTCATATTTTAAAAATTCACACCAAACTTAATTTAAAAATTCATATTATAAATTCACGCCAAACTTAATTTAAAAATTCAAATATTTACAATTTTAAAAATATTGTTTTTACAAAGTTTACAATATTAATTTAAGATTTAAATATTAATTTTAAAAACATGGTAAAAATAAAATTAAAAATCTTTTTGGCTTTTTATCCCACTTTAATCAATCAAATATTATCAAAAATATGCGCCCCTCTTTTCGGTAAAGTAATTTCGGTTCCAAGACCTAATTTAACTCATGACGAATTTTTGAAATATTTTGGGTTGATTGTTTAAAGATATTTATACCTTAAGAATAAACGTCAAATTTCGCAGTGATGTAATAAATTTTTGTATGGTATCAATAATTTCGGTCGCCAAACCTAATTTTATTCACTACCAATTTAATACTTTTTAGCGAACAAATTAGCGTTTATTATCAAAAGGTTAAAAATAAAAAATAAAAAATAAAATCTGTACAGACTTACCTGTGAAATAGATTTCTTAGTTATATGATCTATCCCATTCATAAGATAGTCGGTTTAATTGGTTTTCCATGGCTACATAGGCGTAACCTCGAGCATTCAGTGTCTTTTCTTCTAAACATATGAACGGTCCGTCTCTGCATAAAGTAACAAATTCGGTGTTTGAATAGGTTTGATTATTTGAACATTTACCTCCATGTGACCATTTTCCGCATTTGTGACATCTTTCTAGGTGTCGTGCTCTTCTTTTCGCTGCGGATTTTGATTTTCCTTTACCAAATTGTAACTTATTATCTTCGCATCTGGATTCTTTTCTAACTCCGTCCATTCTTTCTCTGATTCACTTGGTAGTGTGTCATTATTACGTTTAGTGATCAAAGCGTGTAGCATTAGACCATGGTTTAGTTCACAGGCAGTCTTCATTTCCTAAAAAAAAATAAAAAATCAGAATGGGGGGAGAAGACTAGTTCTTTAGGGTCTGCTAGGGAAAGACCATTCGGGTTTCATTTTCGAGAACTACACGAAAACAGACAATCTAACTCTAACAGAAATACATATTATCCTTTAAAGACTTGATTCTCCCCACACTTAGTTAGCTGTGGTGTCGAAATTATGATTAACTTCGTTGTCGACTTCCATCGGACCATGTATGTAATGTTTAACTCTGTGACCATTAACTTTAAATTCAATCCCATTTGAATTTATTAATTCTATCGTTCCGTATGGGAAAACTCTTTTGACTATGAATGGTCCAGACCATCTTGATTTCAATTTTCCAGGAAATAGCTTGAATCGTGAATTGAAAAGAAGAACTCTGTCTCCTTCTTTAAATTCTTTTGAACTTCTGATTCTTTTATCATGCCATTTCTTCGTTCTTTCTTTATAGATTAACGAATTTTCGTATGCTTCATGTCTTAATTCTTCTAATTCGTTTAGTTGACTTAATCGTAGACGTCCGGCTTCATGTAAATCAAGATTACATGTCTTCAAAGCCCAAAATGCTTTGTGTTCAATTTCTACTGGAAGATGACATGCTTTTCCATAAAC
Source organism: Rutidosis leptorrhynchoides (assembly GCF_046630445.1). NCBI lineage: Eukaryota > Viridiplantae > Streptophyta > Magnoliopsida > Asterales > Asteraceae > Rutidosis > Rutidosis leptorrhynchoides. The sequence goes on from NC_092333.1 coordinate 178,489,873, forward strand.
AAGTCTAAAAGGTGTGGTTCCAATTGGAGTTTTGTAGGCTGTTCTAAAAGCCCAGAGTGCATCCTCCAATTTAATGGACCATTCCTTCGGATTTGATCCTACGGTTTTCTCTAGAATACGTTTTAAAGCTCGGTTGGTATTTTCAACTTGTCCGCTTGTTTGTGGATGATATGCGGTGGAGATTTTATGAGTTACTCCATATCTTTTAAGAACTTTCTCAAGTTGATTATTACAGAAATGAGTACCCCGATCACTTATTAAAGCTTTCGGTGTTCCAAACCTTGCAAAAAGACGTTTTAAAAAGTTGACTACAACTCGTGCATCGTTAGTTGGGAGAGCTTGTGCTTCCGCCCATTTAGATACATAATCAATGGCTACGAGTATATATAGATTATTATGAGATTTTGGAAATGGACCCATAAAGTCAATACCCCAAATGTCAAATACTTCACATACTTGGATGACATTTTGTGGCATTTCATCACGTTGACTTATTTTTTCGGCCCTTTGACAAGCATCACAGGATTTGCAAAGAAGGTGTGCGTCTTTGTAAATTGTAGGCCAATAGAATCCAGCATCATAAACTTTTCTTGCTGTTAGTTGAGGCCCATAATGCCCTCCTGTTGGTCCTGTGTGACAATGGTTTAAAATTTTACTAGCTTCATCTCCAAATACACATCGGCGTATTATTCCATCTGGACAACTTTTAAACAGATGTGGATCTTCCCAAAAATAGTGTTTTATATCACTGAAGAATTTCTTTCGTCTTTGGTACGATAATCCTTTTTCAAGGAATCTACATACTAAATAGTTTGCATAGTCTGCAAACCATGGATTTTCTTTATAATCTATCTTCAATAGATATTCATCAGGAAAGTTGTCTTGTATGGCCGATTCATTTAGAACTTCTAATTCGGGATTTTCAAGACGAGAAAGATGATCAGCGGCGAGATTTTCTGCTCCTCTTTTATCTCGAATTTCAATATCAAACTCTTGTAAGAGTAAGATCCAACGGATTAATCTTGGTTTAGCATCTTGTTTTGAAAATAGGTATCTAAGAGCAGAATGGTCGGTATAGACCACCGTTTTTGCTAGAACGAGATATGATCGAAATTTGTCAAAAGCAAAGACAATAGCAAGGAGTTCTTTTTCAGTAGTTGTATAGTTAGTTTGTGCTCCTTGTAACGTCTTACTAGCATAATATATAGGTTGAAATCGTTTTTCAATCCTTTGTCCTAAAACGGCTCCCATTGCAAAATCACTTGCATCGTACATTAGTTCAAATGGTAGATTTCAATTTGGTGTTATCATGATCGGCGCATTAGTGAGTTTCTCTTTAAGAATATTAAAAGACTTGATACACTCATCTGAAAAGATGAATGGAGCATCCTTTTCTAGGAGTTTATTCATAGGAGTAGCAATTTTAGAAAAATCTTTTATGAAACGTCGGTAAAAACCGGCATGCCCTAGAAAACTCCTAACTCCTCTAACATTGGTGGGATGTGGAAGTTTAGCAATTACATCTACTTTAGCTCTATCCACTTCAATTCCTTCTTTTGAAATTTTATGTCCAAGAACGATGCCTTCTTTAACCATGAAATGGCATTTCTCCCAATTAAGTACTAGATTTGATTGTTCACATCTAATTAGCATTCGTTCCAGATTAACTAGACATGATTCAAATGTATCACCGAAGACTGAAAAGTCATCCATGAAAACTTCCATGCATTCTTCTATCATGTCGTGAAAAATCACCATCATACACCTTTGAAAGGTTGCAGGGGCGTTGCAAAGTCCAAATGGCATGCGTTTGTAAGCAAAAGTACCATAAGGGCACGTGAACGTGGTTTTCTCTTGGTCCTCGGGTGCTATTGGAATTTGAAAATATCCGGAAAATCCATCTAGAAAACAATAGTAACTATTTCCGGCTAATCTTTCCAATATTTGATCTATGAAAGGTAAGGGAAAGTGATCTTTTCTGGTGGCGTCATTTAATTTTCTATAATCAATACACACACACCATCCTGTTATAGTCCTAGTAGGAATAAGCTCATTTTTCTCATTTGTAATGACAGTCATGCCACCCTTCTTAGGCACGCATTGAACTGGGCTTACCCATGGACTATCAGAAATTGGATAAATTAAACCTGCATCTAGCAGTTTAATAATCTCTTTTTTAACTACATCTTGCATATTAGGATTTAGTCTTCGTTGGCGTTGCACATACATTTTATGACCTTCTTCCATAAGGATTTTATGTGTGCAATACGAAGGACTTATTCCTTTAATATCATGAATCTTCCATGCAATGGCTGGTTTATGAGCTTTCAACACAGAAATGAGTTGTGATTTCTCATTTTCAGTAAGAGAAGACGATATTATTACAGGTAATTCAGATTCACCATGTAAATAAGTGTATTCCAAATGGTTTGGAAGTGGCTTTAACTCTAATTTCGGAGGTTCTTCTATCGATGATTTGTATCGATATCTGTCTTCTTCTTTTAGCATTTGAATTTCTTCTGTTGTTAGTTAATATCCATTAGCTATAAGTGTAGCTAACATTTCAGCTTCATCAATTTGTTCATTACCTTCTCCTAAAGAACATTCTCCTGTTCCTTGTAATTCTGGAAATTCTTCTAATAATTCTGTATGTGCATCTATAGTGTGAATATAATAACATGTATCATCTGCAGATTGCGGTTGTTGCATTGCTCTATCAACTGAAAAGGTAACACTCTCGTTCTCTATACTTAGGGTCAATTTCTTACCGAACACGTCTATCATTGCTTTAGCCGTGTTTAAGAATGGTCTTCCTAATATGAGAGGAACTTGAGAATCTTCTTCCATGTCCAAAACAACAAAATCTACTGGAAATACTAAAGTACCAACTTTAACTAGCATGTTCTCCATTATCCCTCTAGGATATTTTATTGATCTATCGGCTAGTTGTATGCTTATTCTGGTTGGTTTCAATTCTCCAAGGTCTAGTTTAGTGTATAGTGAATACGGCATTAGATTTATACTAGCACCTAAGTCTGCCAATGCTTCTATTGAACTAAGACTACCCAGAAAACATGGAATTGTGAAACTTCCTGGATCAGATAATTTTTCTGGTATCTTATTCAACAGCACTGCTGAACAATTAGCATTCATAGTAACAGCCGAGAGTTCTTCCATTTTCTTTCTATTTGAGATTAGATCTTTCAAGAATTTAGCATATCTAGGCATTCCTGAAATCACATCAATGAAAGGAAGATTTACATTTATCTGTTTAAACATATCCAAGAATTTGGATTGCTCGGCTTCAAGTTTCTCTTTCTTCATTTTACTCGGGTAAGGAAGTGGTGGTTGGTATGGTTTAACATAAGGTTTATCCTTAGCTGTGTTATCTTCATTAACCTTTTCAACTACCGGTTCTTTTTCCTTATCTTGATCAGGTTGTGGTTCTTGTGGAGTAGGAATAGCTTCATCAGAAGTTACAGGTATTTCCGGTGGTTTAAGCGTTGTACCACTTCTTGTGGTAATAGCTTTAGCTGTTTCATTCCGGGGGTTAGCATTTGTATCACTAGGTAGACTTCCCGGTTTTCTTTCACCTATTAACCTTGCTAGGTTACTTACTTCTTGTTCCAGATTTTGAATAGAAGCTTGTTGATTTCTAAATGCTTGAGCATTTTGTTCATTGGTTTGTTTTTGAGATGTGAAAAACTGCGTTTGAGTTTCAACTAGCTTTGTCATCATATCTTCTAAATTCGGCTTTTTATCATCGGTTTGATGTGGTGGTTTGTTTTGAAAATTAGGTCTTTGCTGATTGTAATTATTATTGGATACTTGTTGATTGCTAGGACCTTGTTGGTTGTTGTATGGAATATTTCGGTTATAACTCTGGTTTTGATTGTAAATCGGTCTTGGCGGTTTATAATTATTCTGATAATTATTTCCAGGCCTTTGGTTTATGTATGAAATATTCTCTCTTTGTTCCATTGTTAATTCAATACTGAGACAATCTTTTGTCAAATGTGGTCCTCCACACTGCTCACAACTAATTCGTATTGAGTGAATATCTTTAGTCATCTTTTCCATTCGTCTCTCGACAGCATCTATCTTTGCGGAAATGGAATCTAAGTCATGGCTAGAATCGGCTCTAGCTGCTTTAGATGATCTAACGATATCTTTTTCTTGGTGCCACTCATGTGAGTGGGAAGCAGTGTTATCAGTAATTTTTTAAGCATCAGTTTCGGTTTTCTTCATAATAGAACCACCAGCTGCTATATCTATGTCTTTTCTTGTAGTGATGTCGTATCCTTGGTAGAATATTTGTACTATTTGACAGGTGTCTAAACCATGTTGCGGACATCCTCTTAATAACTTTCCATATCTTGTCCACGCCTCATATAGAGTTTCATTCGGCTTCTGTGTGAACGTAACAATTTCTGCTTGAAGTCTTACGGCTTTAGATGCAGGAAAGAATTGTTTAAGAAATTTTTCAACTAAAACATCCCATGTATCAATCGCCCCTTCAGGTAATGATTCCAACCAATCTTTGGCTTCTCCTTTTAAAGTCCAGGGAAATAACATGAGATATATCTGTTCATCCTCCACTTCTCGGATTTTAAATAGTGTGCAGATCCTATTAAAGGTACGTAGATGTTCATTTGGATCTTCCTTCGGCGCACCACTAAATTGGCATTGATTAGTCACCATGTGTAGAATTTGTCCTTTGATTTCATAATTTGGTGCATTAATGTCTGGATGAGTAATTGCGTGACCTTGGCCAGTGCGTTTAGCTCTCATTCGGTCTTCCATACTTAAAGGTTCCAGATTCTCCATAATTGAATTTGTTGAATCGGAATCTCTAGAAGATTCTGATTTAATGGTTCGTTCCTCAACAATCTCTGTTTGAATGATTGGTGGTTCCGGAGGAAAGTTTAGTGGTTCAGGATCTACGAATCGTTCCTGAATATTCTCCGGATTCTCAATTGTGAGGTCGGGTTCAAAAAATGGATTATCGGAAATTTGAACTGAAGTACTTGGTCGACTGGATGACGATTCTAAAGAAAAATCAACGGCGGTAATATTTGCTAAATGTCTTGATCTAGTTACAGGTGGTGAACGTACAAAAGGTGGTGAACGTACAAAAGGTGGTGAACGTCTTGCTCGGTGCATTCACTGAATATCCTATTAGTTTTTAAAAAGAAAGAAAAATTATAATAAGTTATCCAATCAATAGACTTTTCTGATTTTGCCCACGTTTCGAATAGCCAAAAGATGCAGCAGAGGGGCAGGATTCGTTTGGTCTCAATATAATTGAGGACTGTTTGGCTCCAATAACCCGGTCCACGTACAAATCCAACTATTACTACGAACCAGAAAATTTTGATGTCTATCAATTTAACCACTTAAAATAAATTTTCGTAATTTTAAGAAATTTAGATAAGAAGTAGATTAAAAATCTATGTCCTAAAACTAGAATAGCGAGAAATAAGAAAGAAAAAGAGTTCGTCGAAAAAGGTCGAAAAAGAAAAATGGTTGAAAAATAAAAGGTGACGGAAAAATAAAAGAAACTTATAAAACTTAAAAATACTTGACTAACCTAACCTTATTACTACAACTAACTTAAAATTATAATCGCAAATTGAGATTACTAATTGGAATGATAATTGATACATAGGTAAAAGTCGTCTAAAATATTAAAGCTTACAGGAAAAACTATATCCCAAATGGAAATAACTTAAAAAGAAACTAAAACTTAAAAAGGCGTCGCAAAATTCTAAAGTACCTAAATCTTAGTCTAAAGAAAAAGCACTTAAGGAATTCTACGGCAAAGCCTAAAAATCTAGAAGTAAAAATAACTATGGCAAAAACTAAGTTTAAAACTAAATATGAGCTAAAAATACAAATATTACGCTAAAACGATTAAAAAGGGATAAAATATAAAAAATATACAAAAAGTTGTAAAAAGATACAATTTTTATAAAAATATTATTTTTATATTGTTTATTTAATAAAACTACTAATTTTACAAATTAATTAAACTAATTTAAATAAATAAAACAAATTAAATAAAAAGTAAAACTTAAAATAAAACTAATTATAATAATAATAATAATTAGGGTTAAATAATAATAATAATTAATAAATACTCGTAATTAATGCAGAATTAGGGTTCTGTCGCGTGTCAGATCCCCTCCGCGAGTTGCGGTATTCGATGCAGCAAACCCCGCGAGTCGCGGGGTTCAAAATTCAACTCGGGTGCAGTTCAAAATTTGACGTTTTTATTTTTATTTTTTTATTTTATGTTTTCTAATTTTCTGTTTTTATATAAATAAAAGATATTTAAATAAAACTTATATTTTTATAACTAAAATAAAAATAAAGAAACTTATAAAACTTTTAACAAACTCTTAAAAATATATAAATTTTTGTTTTTCTTTTTATATTTTCGAATATTTAAAACGTACTTTTATAAAAACGAATTTTAATAAAAGTAAAATAAAAATCTTTTTTTTATTATATTAGCGTTGCGCTTCCGGCTTTTAAGAGTTCCCCGGCAGCGGCGCCAAAAACTTGATGTCGAAGCTAAGGGGTATAAAATACTATTAAAGTTTATAAGGAAAAACTATTAAATACGATACATATTTACACAAGTTTTAATTATTTGTTTACAAAATGGATATACCTAAACCTTGCTACAACACTATAGGCAGTGTACCTAATCGTAGAGTAGTATAGTTTTTAGTAAGTCCGGTTCGTTCCACAGGGAATCTTTTTAACCAAAGCTTAACGCTATATTAGTTTACTTTTATAAAAATACAAATATATATATAAGTAATATTATTATTATAAAGGGGGGTTTTTACCGTTTAATGACCGGTTTGTCGATTTTAAAACTTTAGTCGCAGTTAAAACCAAATGTAAAATATTAAAAATAAATACAAGACTTAAATTAAAGCGTAAAGTAAATAACGATAATAAAATTACGAATAATAAAAGTGTGATAAAATAAACTTGTGATAATTAAAAAGTACGATAATTAAAAGTGCAATTAAATATAATAACAATAAATAAAAGTGCTATAATTAGAAGTGCAATTAAATATAAAATAAAGGAGATTAAATATGAAATAAAAGAATTATGCTTATTTAAACTTCCGTAATCATGATGTTTGACGTGTTGATTTTAGTTTTATGCCCATGGGTTAATTGTCCTTTGTCCTGGATTATTTAATATGTCCATCTGGTTTTTGTCCATAACAGTCCATCAGTCATAAATATAAAGTGCGAGTGTCCTCGTCAAATTATCCTTATACCCGAAGTTAAATATTCCAACTAATTGGGGACTTAAACTGTAACAAGATTTTAATACTTTGTTTAATAATTACACCAGGATGTCGACTGAGTGTAACCCAAGGTTTTAATATTTTGTTATCAATTATACCAAGTGTCCTTGTACATAATTTCACCCCTGTTTTAATTATTCTAGTGGCTATTAATCCATTCCCGTGTCCGGTTAAATGAACGATTATTCGTACATATAAATACCCCGCCCATCGTGTCCGATCGAGTGTATATGGTAATTTATAGGGACGCCCAATTGTAAATCTTTATATTAACATTAACAAACTATCATTTAGTTAAACAAATATAAAGCCCATTAATAGCCCATAGTCTAATTTCCACAAGTGTCGTTCTTTTATCCAAACCCCAATTATGGTACAAAGCCCAATTACCCAATTTTAGTAATTAGCCCAACATCATGATTACTTCGGATTAAATAAGCATAATAATAACTTAGCTACGAGACATTAATATAAAAAGGTTGAACATAACTTACAATGATTAAAAATAGCGTAGCGTTACACGGACAGAATTTCGACTTACACCCTTACAACATTCGCTAACATACCCTTATTATTAGGATTAAAATTAAAATTAAAATTAAAATTAAAATTAAAATATAAATATAAATATATACGTTATAGATAGAGAGAATGATATATGATGGTTAAAAATGCTCAGAATTCGGTTGCTTTTATAGGGAGTTTCAAAACTTGGGGCTCCGCGACTCGCGGCACATTTTTCCTTCAAACTCCGCGAGTCGCGGAGATTAAAAATACAGCTCAGTCCCTTTTGGAGTCTTTCTTGCCGACGATTTATTTATAAATATAATATATATATAATTAATATAATTAATTATATATTATATTATATTTATATACATAGTTAACTTGTAATTTTTAGTCCGTTGCGTCGAGCGTTGAGAGTTGACTCATGTCCCGGTTCCGGATTTTCGAACGTCCTTGCGTACAATTTAATATCTTGTACTTTGCGTTTTGAATCTTGTACTCTTGTAATTTCGAGACGTTTCTTATCAATAATTGGAACCTCTTTGATTGTCTTTTGTACTTTTGAGCTTTTTGGTCGTTTGCGTCTTCAATTCGTCGAATCTGTCTTTTGTCTTCACCTTTTATTATTTAAACGAATATCACTTGTAAATAGAACAATTGCAACTAAAAGCTTGTCTTTCTTGAGGAATAATGCTATGAAATATATGTTCGTTTTTAGCATTATCAGAAGCCCCCGGCTTCCCTTGACGGTGACTTTTTCTCCACTCAATACTTGATCGTTACACTAAAAAAAAATGCGTTTTAGGTCCAAGCCGGCGGCTTCGGATGTCAAGCCGGCGGCTTCACTTCAGATTTGAGCTTGGAGGCCAAGAAAAATGTGCCGCGCAAAATGTTGACTTTTTGACTGAAACTTGGCCAGGCCAGCGGCTTCCCTTTAACCAAGCCGATGGCTTCCTCCATTATGTTTTAGATTTTTGTCTTGCGGTCATTTTGACAGGTGGCTCGTCGAAAACGGAGTCCGAATGCTCAAGATTTGGCCAAAACGGTGACAGCACGAAGATTTTCAGCATTTCTTCAATACTTTGTTCATTTTTCCTGTTTTTAGTACCGTTTTAACACATTTCCCAAACAAAACATTAAAAATAACCTTTTCTTCATTTTATCCATTTTTGTATGTTAAAGTACTTAAAATGACTTTAAAATGCCAAAATAACTCCTCAAAATGTATTAAAAAAATATATAATTTAGGAGTTATCAACGATGCCTAAAGGATTGTACGCACCAATTTCAAGTTATATAACTACTTTACATATAATGGCACAAAGATTCTAGTAGACAATAACTTGGATACAATATTTAAATATAGATAGATAAGTTTTTGCGCATAAAGTGCTTACAGACATCATTTCATTGACACAAGTTCCATGCACGCGCTAGACAAGGCGCGCTTAAAAAAAACATCCAAATGTTTCACCAATAATAAGAATAGCCATCATGATCATAACTGAATCTGCATGCTCTCTCCCTCAACTTCTCATCCTTGTATTCTTCAAACTCGTTATCTATGTCGACGATCTCGTCACCCTCGTCATTTGCCGCTCTTGAGGATCTACCCCATCTTTCTTCTCCTTTGCCGCGGCTTGAATACTTCGGATCTGTGGATACCAGTCAAATTGTGTTACAAAATCAATGAATGCGCGAGCATTGTGCTTTTAGGTGCATTCTAATACGCGTCTTATGTTTCAGATTATGTACGATTGTGCTCATTTTAACGCGGTAAGCGCGCAGACTGGTGATTTTATTTTCAAGCAATCATGCATGATCTGTATTTACAATTCGAAAATAATTAGTCATATGCGTATATACCTACCTGCTGAAATCGATAGTCCTCCACTGTTACTTTGGACTTGAGAGTAGCTTTTCTCAAAGGGGTGGGTAGCACGATGACACCCTGGGCCACAGAGGTCGTGATGTTGAAATGCGATAGCGCCGGCTGCCCAAGAATGGCATCATATTCTGATTCGGCGCGAATTACTCGAAAGTCGACCACCAATGAGTGCTCCCTCTCCCTGTCATGATCATCCTGCAAGGTCAATGCTGCTCCAAGTATCCCCTTTGACCAAGTGGGCTCTCCACTTATCCCTCTAAACTGTTACCTTTCTTCCCTTATATTGCTCTTCATCTTATAAGACAGGTCACTGAAGCAATGAAAGAACATGATGTTGACGCATCTTTCTGTGTCGATGAGAATCTTGTTAATGTACTGACCGCACTCTGGTAGGTATCCTTTAACTACCAACGGAGCGCACTTCCTCTCGTAAATTGGTTCACTCGGAAGGTGTAACTTAATTGATTCCCTTGGCAGTAGTGGTTCCTGCGCGATTTCCTTCCATTTTTGCCACAAAAAGACGCAGATTACCTTGTCTTTTTCAGCTCATTCATCCTCTTTTTTGTACGCGCCAGACCCATCCTTCGCCGGTTTCAGATGCTTTAGCTCCCCACACTTGAGACAACAATTACTTTTTCGACCAATGCCTTGCAACGATTGGTCTTGTATCCAAAGCCATCATGGAAGTCGCAGAACTTTGATTTGTCTTGCCGCGCATACTTGCACATGTGCACTGGTCTCTCAAATGTCTTGGAGATAGGTTCTGTCTCGTATATCTCTTTCAAGCTTTTGGTCAGGCTCCTAATTAGTGCATGTTTATTTTCTCGTGTGTCGCCGTCTCTGTTCCTGTGGTGTTGTTGGTTGTTGCTGTTTCCTTGGTAACCTCGCTGGTGCTTTTTGTCGCCGTGACTGTTGCTACCATGGTGGCGGCACGGGCTAGAGTCATGTTGGCTTCTGCTGAAGCCTCCTAACTGGCGACCGCCTCGAGGCGAATCGTAACCATCGCGCCAGTTGTTTCCATAACCACGATAGCCCGAGTACTTTGTGGTATCTTCCTCGGCGCGCATGTGCTCGTGCGCCTCTCGGATTGCTTCCACTAATGTTTCAGGAAGACGCTTCCTAAGCCTCGACGAGCATGTGCTCATGCATGAAACCTGATTCTTTTTGTGGTTCCACTAAATCAGGGATCTTGACGACCTTGTAGCAGTACCTGTCTATGAATTGTCCCAATGATTCTCCGCGCTCGTGTTTGATGTCGTGGCATTCCACTATGTGTCCTCCGAGTTGCACGCATGTTATGGAAGTTGAGCAAGAAGCGCATTCGAAGATCATCAAAGCAGCTGATGGCAGTTGCAGGGAGGTTATTGAACCACTGACGGGCCACACCCTCAAGCAGCGGAGGAAACTCCATACATTTTGTTTTGTTATCCTAGCGCTAGTTCTGCGCTATCCCTTCGTACTTCTGTAAAAAAATCATCTGCGTCTGAGAAACCCATCGTAGTATCCTAAAGTAAGCGGTATCATAGGTAGCGGCATTGAAACATGATTCAATATATGGTCGCGAATTTCTCCCTAGTAGGAGCAGTTTCAAAGGAGGGTTTGATAGGTGCACCCTTCATTCCTGCGTACAGGTTCTTGATCACGAGCTCAACCTTTCTAGGCTGTTCAAATTCATGCACCATGTTATCTGGCGCAACGTTCATCAATGCGTAAATCAGATTGGCTTGATGGTGAGTGCGCTGCTCGCGCGTCTGAGTAGGTGACTCAGCAAGGGCCTCTTTTCCTGTAGACAAAGTTCCTTGTACGAAAGTAGTTGCGCTAGACCTTGGAGTCATCGGAGAAGCATTCCGTCGCAGTGAGGGCAAAGGCCTCGTGCTCGGGGGACTTAAAGGACTACCAGCATGGCTAGGGCAGTTACATGGGATCTCAGGCACTAGGTAAGCGAGGGTGAACCCCACACTCATAGTGTTCGAAGCCCATGGTACGGTTCAGATCGCCTCAGGGATCTTGAAGGGAGATGTCATCGTGTTGGGAGGAGATGTCGGGCCGCTCTTCGGGGGTGTATTATCAGCGGTTCCCACGGGTCCTTTGATAGCGGACTTGGGTCCCGCGGGCGAGGTAGCTTGCGCTTGCACAGGCTTGAGTACCTCTAGCTTGGTTGTCATTTCGATTCCTATCACTTTATTAAAAAAAACAACCGAGCTATTAGCGGACATATAGAAAAAAGATCAAATCAAAACTGTAACACCCCATTTTTCAGTTATGACAGGTCAGATCATGTTGAGATTAGAAGAAAAAACAAGTTAGAATGAGATTCGGTAGGTGTAAAGGAGATTCGGTATTAGAGAGAATTAACAAGATTTACATTCCACAGCTTCTAGAACTCAGTTACAATGCAATGGCTATCTAATTAGGACTACTTAGGTTCCTTATATAGCCATCTTCTAAGGAACCATCATTTAAGCTTATTTCACATTAACACTATACAACTTCGGGGTCCTAACAATCTCCCCCTTAGTGTTAAATGTGAACTTTACAATATAATCCTATTAAAACATCTAAAGGAACTTTGTTCCTTTGAAGTGAACTTTGGATTTGAATCCTTTGAGATTCTCATATCTTCGTATGTTCACTCTTGTCTTTAGATGACTTTTCAATCTTGTGAGAATGTATTTGACAATCTCATTATCTTCAGTTGAATAGCAGTTATTGATCAGTCTCCATCTCAAATATTTGAAAGCATACATCAACGTTCCGTCTGAGTATCTTCTGAAATCTGAGACTCTGATGAAGATCTTTGTATAGTGAGAATTAACAAACATAAACCCATAAGGACAGTCACTCACTTCAAGTAAGGACATATATCTTAGCTCTTCGATTACTTGATTTGGCGGTTTGATTCCGAGCTTTTTGTGTCCAGATTCTAACCCCATCTGAAAATCGTGAACGGACATCCATCTCATCGAGTTAAGAATAAATCTGTAGGCTGCTTTCATTACAGTAGTATGATAAATTGTTGCAGATTCATTCAAGTTAATCAAGTAGTTGTAAATGAAAATAATGTCGTCCATCTTCAATCTATCAAAAACTGCTGCAGAGACTTGATAATCTTCATCATCCATTCTTGTTACTTGAAACAATGGCATCTTTACTCCATCCTTGTTAATCATCAAAATCTTATTTATGCTTTTGATCTCTGAATTTCGCTGAACTTGAAGTTTCTCTTCATTCTTCAATTTATATTTGTCACGAACACTAAGATAAGCTTTGAGATATTCTGGTTTCTTATGATATTTCCATGTACCCAGAACACTCATTGATGCAGAAAGGACGAGATCAGAATCACCATAGATTCTATACGCTTGTTGTTCAATGAATGGTGAACGAAGAATCATCTTCTCTTCTTCCTCACTTAGTTGGAAATCAGCATCACGCTCAAGAACAATCTCTGCAATTTGAAATGGAACATTCAGATCAGGAGGAGTCGTAGTATCTTCCTTGTTGTTAGAGAAAATCTCCTTTTCAAAGTGTATCCCAAATTCATCAGTTGGAGATGACAAGTTAACAAATTGATGATCATTGAATTCATTTGCGACACTCGACGACCCCTTCAAAATATCCTCAATATTATCAAAATTTTGATTGTCCTCTTGAGCTGATTTATTCTCTAATTGATCAGCTGAATCCATAATCATAAGCATCCCTGAGTCACCCTCTCTCTGACCTTCCAATTTATCTAGAAAACTTTCACACTGAATTTCCTCAATTTCATCACTTTCAGAATCAGATATATCAACAACATCTTGATCCTTATGTTGACTAGATGTACCAGCTTCATACGTTGATCTTTGAAAACCACTGGACCGATAACCACCTTGTCTATTCTCCCCCTCATGAAGATTTTCGGGATCGAAATCATCATGATCAGGCATGTGAATTGGTCCAGGTGACTTGCATGGAGATAACGGATATACTATCCTTGTTTGCTCAAGATAAATCATCATAGTCTCGCGAACTTCATCAAGATCAGTTCGTTTAGCAAATTCAGCAAGATATAGTTCCACAACCTCATTGTCAAAGAGATATTGCAATCCATATCTATTCGAAATCCGAGAAGGTGACCCAGTTAGTGAAACAACGGTGTAACCACGAATAACATCAGCATCAGCAGCATCAGTTCGAGGCGATGTTCATGGAAGTGTTTGATTTGCCGTGAGGGCAGGTAAGGATGTATGTGCGGTATTATTCTTATGTGTAGGACTGTACATACTACTAGTCAGATTCGTGATATCCCCTTATGATGGAGGTTGGGCAACAACCGGAGTTGTCGCCGGCGAAGTTTCTTTCGAAGCATCCGCCTCCATGACTTTAGTCTCATGGGACTCTGACAAAGTAGTAGAACTACCCATCGGTTTAAATCTCGAACATAGATATTGCTATCTTCGACTCCTGAAATCATTGATATACCATGAGGTGGTACATCTCTTTCAGTTAACGACTCTTCCTCCAAATCCTGAGATTCAAAATCTGAAAGAGAAGTGGTTTGAACCAATGGATCACTTTCATGAACCAAGGGATCAGTATGCTGGAAGTCTGATAAATATCCCGAAGGATTGTCATGTAGACTCGTTTCCATGGGACGCGGCAGATCTCCCTTATCAAGATAAGCCGGACATCAAGACCCTGTTGTACGTTGAGGCACAGGAGGATTTCCAGCTGATACGCAGGGTGCCTTTTCAAGACTTTTTGGCTCCCCTTCGGCCGTTCTGGACTTCAATGATTGAGTTTCCTCAATCGATTGAGCCAACGCAAACTTTACTGCAGAGGAAGACTTTACTTCCTTTGATGCCGAAGCATCTTGCTGTGTAAGATTTATTATTAAGTCTTGTTTAGATTGGATGGGCTTTTTGGTCTTTTTACCATCCGTGCATTTAGCTCTCTTGCCTACCGAAGCTTGCGCTTCATTTAGCATAGGGCTTACTGTTATTATTGGATGTGATACAGAGATGGGTGAGGGTGACCTAATTGGCTCTAGGTCTTGATCCGTATCACCAACGGTTGGAGTAACTGTTTGGCAGATGATAGGTGTCGAAGTCCTAGATCTAGTTACTCATTGGGTTGGCGGAGTCTGAATCATCTCATCGGGCATAAATCGAGTTCTGTTAGGAGAATGTTCAGGTGATGACTCAGTTGCTGAAGAATCATATCACTGCTCACTTCGGGTGTTGTTGAAAGGGTTGGTTCAGTCCTAGATGATCTAGGTTCCTTGATCCTCACGGGTTGAGCTTGGTGTGCTACCCTAGAACGTTTGAGGTTTACCCTAAATGGAGGATTAGCTGGGCCGGGTGGTTGTACTACAGGTTCCTCTACAACCTCTGGGGCTGGAACCACGGTGGGTTCAACTTGTTCTTGTTGTACCGGGTTCGGAAGAGGTATTCCTACAGCCTCAAAATAAGAACGCATTCGAACGTCTTGGGGTGCAGCTAGCCCCACAAGCCAATTTGGAATCGGCGCAGTGAATTGATTGTCAGATACCATCGGGGTATTCATCTTCAGCTCCCCAAATTTTTTCATCTGTAATCCATGTGTACCTGGTACAAATATATTTGCATTTCTGCAAGCATTGATAGCATCATGGATAAAAATACAGAAAAACCTTTCACAAGGGATGTATGAACCCCTTGGCTTATCAACTTGAGCCTGAACCAAATCCCATAGAAGTTCTGCATAGTCAGGAGTCTCTACTCTTGTGAAAGAGTAGAATAGCCTCAGCATTGGCACCGTCAAGCTGTCTGATCCACTCCTTGTCATCAACAAACATCTGTTGATGATTGAGAAGATCACATACCACCTTGAGTGCAAGTATTTCTTCTGAAACTTAGCCGGTGGAACATTGTTTGCTCCAACATAACCAAGATCAAAGATTGATGACATCATCTGTTGAGTAGCAGGGAAAGTAGGAGCATTCTGTACAAGAGGAAGCCTAAAGATCATCCTAAAATCAGCCTTAGTGATACTCCTCATCCCTTGAACTCCTCTTAGCTCAAACTTAAATCGAGCTTGTGTACCCTCTGGATTTGCTACAGTAGGTTTTGTAGCTTCCACAAACCTAATAGTTCTGTTAAGTAGCTCCAAATCTGTCACATGTACACTGACAGTTGAGCTTAGAGCAGGACACAGTGTATGCATCTCTAGTATTGTAGTCCAGTAATTGCACGGAATGTTGGTTTCAGAGTTGATGAAGTGATTGTTCACCATTTAGCTGTATAAATAAGAAATAGAAGACCACAAGATATTTAACATAAAGCACATATCTCTATTCTTATTTGCCTTTGAAATCCTTTGTATTTTTCAAGTTTTATAATTTTTATGATTTTTCTAAGTTATAAACATCATTTATTCCAAATATGAACAAGTAATTGACAAACATGACATTCATATGATATTCATTACAGTACAAAATTATCATGCAAAGTCAATTATATAACACAAAGAATCAGAACAACACTCAGTCATATTTAAGTACAATTCAAGCAGATTTGATAGTCATGAAAACTTGAGATTCTGTAACCAAATAAGCTTGAGTTTTCATACCAAAGACTTAAATAAAGCATGTAAGATTTATCAAGTTGAAAATCTCAGATTTTGAAAGTACCAAATTACAGACTCGGTAAAAATGCCAAGAACAGATTTGGTATCTTCAAAATTCACACATAATTACCCAAACATGCATATTCAGTCTTATATCATGCAAAAACATAGTCACAATCAATTAACAACTCAAACAAATCAGAAAAACATGTTAATGACTTGAACAGACTCGGTACTGTAGCAAGAACACATTCGGTATGTACAGAATCTATCAAATACTCAATTAGATATGTAATCAGACTCGGTCAATTGATAAATCAACTAATTTAACATGGATTTGAAAGATTTCATGTTAATCAACCAAATTAGATGAGTTTAATCAAAGAATTAAGAAATACGACTCAGATTCGGTATAAGCAACATTTTTCAAAATTAAGTGTCACAATCATGTTATTTGCTTGATTTTCTGGTTTATAAATGTTCAATTATCTCAGATCTACAACATGTGATACTTAAATTCAATTAAAACAAGTATATACCAAAGATTTGAAGATACAGAGAGACGGATTCGGTAGATTAGGCAGACTCGGTAGGTTTTATCAGATTCGGTATGCAATTAGGTAAAAGTAAAAGAAAGTTTGACTTTGACCCTACTATTTATAGATACCGAATGTTTTAAAGAAATGGGCTTTACCGAATGGGCCTTAAGTACCGAATGCAGTCCATTTCAAATTTAAACACATTGCACTTTAAACTTTGACAAATTTTTATCAAAAATCATTCAAGATTATCACATTTTTGATGAAAAACATTTCTGAGACAATTGTTGAAAATTTTGAACTTACCGAATCTGTACAGTTGGTTGTCAGATTCGGTATAATGTTAAAATTAAGATTTATTAATTTAAATTCAAATCTTTTTGGATTTTATCTTTTCTAATTTTTATGAATTTTATCAAAACAAGATTTGTACTTAGAAAATTTTGAATTATGTACAAAGTACAAATCTTAGTGATACCAATTGTTAAAACGGGTTGCATACTGAGATGTATACAAGCCTTAGTGAATTATTTCAGATAAAACAAAGAGTTTATGAAATTCACTTTTGAAAAACAATATTCTTTTCATTTTCTCCCTTTTTCTCCCCCTCAAAATGTGATATACAAGAAAGTAAATCACAATTTTGATAAATTCCCAAGAAAATGAGTTAACTCCCCCTTGAAATATGATAATGAGTTACCTCCCCCTTTCGTAACCACTGAAATTTAATCCCAGGAAGTTAACATAATTCTAAAAGTAAGGCTCCCCCTTGAAAGATGTTATCTAAAGCATAAGAAGTAGTTGCTCCCCTTAGAATGCATCAATTCCCCCTAAACACAAGATCTCAAGTATAAGCCCCAACAGACCTAAGGAATGTAAAGCACTATACTCTACCATGCTAATCTCTTTGATCAAGAACTTTAGCCTAAGTTCATCTAAGTGCTTAGTGAACATGTCAGCTAATTGCACTTTGGTAGGCACAAAGTATAACTCTACATCTCCTTTTTCTACATGGTCCTTAATGAAATGATAACGAATATCAATGTGTTTAGTCTTAGAATGCTGGACCGGGTTGCTCGTAATTGCAATAGCACTTTGTGAATCACAGTAAATTGGGGTCTTAGAAATCTTAAAGCCATAGTCCAAAAGTTGAGTTTGCATCCACAAAACTTGTGAACAACAGTGAGCTGCAGCAATGTACTCAGACTCAGCTGTTGATAAAGACACACAGTTCTGCTTTTTGGATGACCAACCAACTAGCCTATTCCCCAACATCTGAATTGATCCAGATGTGCTTTTTCTATCAACATGGCAACCGCCATGATCCGCATCAGTATAAACAGTGAGATTGAAATCGGATCCATGATGATACCAGATCCCAAGGTTAGGTGTACCTTTAAAGTACTGAAAAATCCTAACAACCGCTTTGGAGTGAGATTTCTTAGGGTTGGACTGAAAGCGGGCACATACAGTTACAACAAGTGTAATGTCTGGTCGACTTGCAGTCAGATACATTAAAGAACCAACCATGCTTCGATAAAGCGTAACGTCAAAGGGTTCCCCATTAGCATCAGCATCTAGTAGAGTTCTCATTGGGGTTGTCATTAGTTTTAAATCAGTCATTTTAAAACATTTTAGCATATCATTGATATACTTTGTTTGACTGATAAAAATTCCATTTGGTAATTGTTTTACTTGTAACCCCAAGAAGAAATTTAACTGGTCAAGCATGCTCATTTCGAATTTGTTGGTCATAAGGTCACCAAATTCTTTGCATAAGGCTGGGGACGTGGAACCAAAAATAATATCATCAACGTAAATTTGAACCAAGAGAATGTGACCGTGGTCTTTACGGATGAATAGCGTTGTATCAATCGTTCCACAAGAGAAGCCATTGTCCAGCAAATACTTTGTTAAGGTCTCCTACCATGCACACGGTGCTTGTTTCAGACCATTTAAAGCTTTCTCCAAGTAATAGATGTGGTTTGGATGAATGGGATCGACAAAGCCTTCTGGTTGATCAACATAAACTTCCTCTTGAAGATGACCGTTCAGAAAAGCAGTTTTGACATCCATTTGAAATACCGTGAACTTCATATGAGAAGCAAATGCAAGGAAAAGATGAATAGCCTCAATCCTAGCAACCTGAGCAAATGTTTCATCATAATCAATACCCTTTTGTTGTCGATATCCATTGGCCATAAGACGTGCCTTATTTCGAACCACAATTCCATCAGAATCCTTCTTGTTCTTAAAAATCCACTTAACCCCTATTGGTCGTTGACCCATTGGTCTTGGAACTAATCGCCATACTTTCAAACGATCAAATTGACTGATCTCTTCTTGCATTGCTACTACCCAGTTCGGATCTAGTAAAGCTTGAGCAACCGTTGTTAGTTCAATCTTACTAAGAAAGGCAGTGTATAGACACATATTCTGAGTTGCCCTTCGAGTTGAGACTGGAGCAGATGCATCACCAATGATAAGATCAATTGGATAACTTTTAGTCCATCGGTTGTTATGTGGAAGAGGTTGTACATCAGTGGTATCCGTTGGAACATCAACCGTTGTTGACGTTGAGCCTTGATCCACTTGATCTGATGTAACACCATCTAATGGATTCAATTGAGTATCCGGAGAAGCAACTGGAGTTGTATCAACTGATGAATCTTGTATTGGTTCAAGATTATCTGTATCTGGAGGTGGGAGGGAGGATGAAGAAGCAACGGGTGAATCAGTTGGTGTTGTATCTTCATCAAAAAGACTTGATTGAGTCTCCACAGTAGTTGACTATGATGGTTTAACTGGTACGGTTTGAACATTTGAATTCCGTTGAGGAGCATAAAGACTATCAAACAAGACATCCAGTTCCTCTGTTGTTACCGTAGGAACACCCTTCTTCAAGAAAATTGAGTTTTGCGCGGAAGAAGTAATAGTCAGGTTAGGATCGGGTTTTGAATAGTGTTGTTCAAAAGCCATTCCCAATAACTCATCGAACCTTACATTAATGCTTTCCTTGATCGTCTTTGTCCGTTTGTGATAAACACGATACGCAACTTTGTTCGAAGAATAACCGAGAAATATGGCCTGATCGCCATGAGGATCAAACTTTCCGAGGCTGTCAAAATCGTTAAGCACATAGCATATACAACCAAAGATACGGAAGTATTTGACATTCGGGCGTCTACCATATAGTAACTCATAAGGAATTTTATCATAACGTTTATTAATGATACATCGATTTTGGGTATAACATGCAGTAGAAATGGCTTCCCCCCACATTTTCGGAGGTAGTTTCGAGTAAGCAAGCATCGTTCGAGCTGCTTCGCACAACGTACGATTACGTCATTCGACTACTCCATTCTGTTGAGGGGTTCGTGCAGCAGAGAACTGATGTTCAATGCCTTGGTCTTTCAAATAGCTATCAAGCAGGTCATTCTTAAATTCTATCCCATTATCAGTTCGAATACTCTTAACATGTTTGTTAAACGAGCGTTGAATCTTTTTAATGAACTCAATGATAATGGCGGGGGTTTCTGACTTTGTTCGTAGAAGAAAAATCAATGTAAATCGGGTATAATCATCAACAATGACAAGCACATGTTTCCGGCCACCAAGACTAGAAATCCCCATGGGTCCACATAAGTCCATATGCAATAATTGCAAGGACGATGAAGTACTGGGGTTTTGCTTAAGCGGATGATTAGTCCATTTTAGCTTACCCATCTCACATGATGGGCACACATGATGCTTATCATATTGAAAGCTTGGAATACCATCAACTAAGTCTATAGAGACGAGTCGATTAATACCCTTGTAATTCAGGTGAGACATCCGGTGTGACGACCCGGAAATTTCTGACCAAATTTAAACTTAATCTTTATATAATTCTGACTTGATAAGCAATGAATTTTAGTAAATCTTGAACCTTCGAAAAGAGTTTTAAACAAGCTTTTGGTCACCCTTTTATTCTGACGATTCACGAACGTCATAACTTGATTTAATTGTTTAATTATTTAATTATTGTGTATATATATGGATTTATATATATTTAACTTGAAAATATGATAATTAAATATCTCATTATATATATTAACAAAGTATTATATATATATATATTTTCATACTACTAATTTAAAGAGTTTTCAAACAATATATATATATATATATATATATATATATATATATATATATATATATATATATATATATATATATATATATATATATATATATATATATATATATATATATATATATATTACTATTTAAACGACGTAATTAACTTATGTTAAACTGTATTTACATATAATGTATTACGAGTGCAAATACATCCTTACAAGTATTGAATACACTTTATAATATACCAATACATATAAATGATAGCTATACTGGTATTTCCGTTCAATTTCTTCAAAGAATTCTACTCGCATGCATACGGTATTTTTACCCGTATTATACACAGCTTCTAGAAGTATTTACTATTGGTATATACCAATAGAAATCTGTAATTATTTGTGTAATATGTCATCCATGACCTAATCAATTTAATATGTCATGCATGACTTAATACAATTTAACTTATCTTAGATATTTTCACTAAAAGCCAAAATTATAAGCTTATAAATAAGGACCATTTTAACTCATTTTTACTCCATATTTTCTTATACTAAAAACACACACTTGAATGCTCTCATATCATAATTTAATCTCAGCAACTTTTCTCTTCATAATCAAGGTAAAATACTTCTCAAAATCCTTGTTCAATTCCTTGTATAGTTGCTATCTTATTATACTTATAAAACTTGTAAAAACTAGAACTTGTTTAGGTGAACACCAAGCTTGTTTGAAAAACTAATCTAATATTTCTAACTTAACTATCATAACACTTATTTATATGTATTATGATGTTATATTAAGTTAATATAAGAACTTATAACTTGTACATATGAAGAACACCTTGAAACTTAACATATATCCTTTAATCTCCATTCGGTAAAAAAGCGGGCTGTTTTGGGTTGGGAATTAAAAACCTATCTTAGACTTTGATTTCGAGGCTAATACTTTGGAAATATGTTAATATATGTAAATAAGACTTCCAGTATTTTTTTCATGATTTTAGACAAAGTGGAATTATTTTATCAAAAATCATATATTGGGTGGATGCCGGGATTTTTCCAAATCTGTCCACCGACACAAAAAGAGGGTAAAGCTCTAAAAATTACTACTTGGGATGAACTTTTCGAATTGGTTTTGTAAAATTTACTTCTTAATGAATCCATAGCAATTTTATTCACTTTAAACGGAGTTGTAATGAATATTTGGCGAGCAAAACAAAATCTGCTAAAATTAACGTTGTATGGACGAAATTTATATTATAAAAACTATATTAACCATATACTTGTTAACTTTTCCTATATCCTATATATATTTGGACATGTTATTAGTAGTATAACAAAATATTATAATCTTGGTTAATTCTGTGATTGTATATATGTATAATAATATTCTTGGTACGTCCTAACACAATAAGTATACAATACGTTTTGATAAATCCTAAGACAATATGTATACAATACGTCTTAGTTAATTCTAAGATAATACATATACAATACGTCTCTGGGTTAATTCAAAGACAATACGTATACAATACGTCGTGGGGTAATTCTAAGATTATATATATACCGATTATTGGACTGTTGGACTTTTTGGACTATTTTGGACTACTAACAAAGGACTACTAACAATGGACTACTAACATAAAATGTTAAAAATTATTATATAAGTATTCTATGAACTTGCTTTATTTTATTCATATGTTGTATTATTATCTGAATCGTTATTATTGTTATAGGTTCGTGAATCCAAGGACAACGATCATATTTTTAATAAGTTGAAAACTTATTATTAATATACTTTTACTAATGTGAGTATATAGTCCCATTTTTAAACTCTAAAAATATTTTGGGATGAGAATACATGCATTTTATGTTTTACGCCAAGACACAAGTACTTAAAATATATTCTACGTTGAGTTGTACCACTTTAGCTTGGTAACTAATATTTACATGTTGTAAGAACATGTATACGCGAATCCTATTGATAGATCTATCGGGTTTGACAACTCCAACCGGGCTAGTCGCTCTAGTATCGTAAACGGTTGCATAGTACTTCGTTTTTACTACACTTGGTACAGTGTAGGGAGATTTCATAATAAAGGGAATATGCTACATTAATAGTTAAGTATGGTTACCAAAGTGCTCAACAAATTATAGAATACTTTTATACACTTACGAGTGTACATATATTTATAACTATGAAATCTTGTGGTCTATATTTATATCGATGATAAACCTATATATCTCACCAACCTTTGTGTTGACTGTTTATGCATGTTTATTCTCAGGTCCTTAAGAAAGTCTTCCGCAGTTGCATTATCTGAGCAAGCTGTGCATGTAGTCTCATACTTTTATTTAAATAAAGTGTTGCATTCAATAAAACTTTGTCATGTATTATATTCGACTGTTACGTCACGTGTGTAGTATTTAGAAACCGATGTATTTTGGGGATTATTTCTTAAATAATCGCCCACTTGTTTAAAACATGCATTATGTGTAATAATGATGTGCTTTTTATGAAACGAATGCAATATTTTCTAAAACATATCATATAGAGGTCAAATACCTCACTATGGGACCAATGAGAACGTACTGCGTTTATAGTAATATGGACGGGTCGTTTCAGTTGGTATCAGCCATAACCATGAATTTTCCTTTGTTGAACGAGTGACCAAACACATGGTTCCATGTGATGGTGCATCATTGAGGTCAATAGTATAAAGTGAACACAACGTTTACCAATAAGGAGATCGTTTCCATCGGTGGATTGTACCGAGCATTGACGACGTTCAAACAAAACCTTGAGATCTCCGTCACAAAATTAGCTGACACTAAATAAACTGCACCCAAAACCCTCAACATATAAGACCCGTTTGGTAGTTATGCCATTTTTCACAAAATCTCCATAACCCGTTATTGCTGCAATCTCATCATTTCCAAAAGTAACCGTTCCTAGGAATTTGTCAACGAAATTGACAAGCAAGGATTTATCGCCCGTCATGTGTCGAGAGCAACTGGAATCGATATACCAAACACAGACATCGAAACCCTGTAAACGTTAATTTCCTAGAGTTTAGGTACCTAATGTTTCTTGGGTCCTCTACTGTTAGTACCAACAATAAACTTTGGATCAACAATGAGATAATCACGTAAAGCATCATGCAATTTATACAATAAAGCATCATTTAAAACCACATTACATGAAGCATCATACGCAATATCAAGTTTTACATCGTTATCAGAAGTCTTAACACACAACTTATTCCAAGTAGATGTTTTGTTCACAGACGAAAATTGAAAAATATGAGATGATTTCCTAGGTCGACTAGCAGATTTCTTTGGTTTGATTGCTACTTTATTAGTCGTGGACTTAGGAACCTATACAGACTTGTAAGTCAAATTTGGATTATGACCTGTGACACGAAAAACACCTCTGTTAGTTAGACGTCCAAACTTTTCAGTTGACACATGAGATGATTGATTTCGCAAAATTTCTAATTTTATTTTACGTTCTTTTGCATCATACTCACTCAAATCAGGTTTTGGACTCGTGTGTTGTGTTGATTTGACTGATTTCGTTAAAATACTTTCCTTTAATTGATTTGACATTGGAATCATAGGAATCTTTTCAGTTAACACAGAACCATTTTGAGAATGAACTCTCTTGACCACAAATTGTGTTGAAGGTGCAACTTTTGAAACATGTTTACCAAATTGAGAACGTAATGGGTTTTTAATAATAGTAATGGGTTTTGCATCCGTAGATGTTGTTGTTCCCTTCCCCTTCTTATGAGTCCCACCAACACATTCAGACACATTGGTTTCAACAGTAGATGATTGCTTAAGTGTGTTAGCCTGTTTCAGTTGAATTATTTTTTGTTTTAAGCTCTTAATTTCAAGACATAATTCCTCTGCAGAAACAAGCACTTCACCTTCCGTAAAATCATAAGTACATTTTTTCTTAGGAAGTGGAGGCAATTTATCACACAAAGCAAGCATTTGTTCTAATGATTCACACTTAAGTTGCAAATCAACATTTTCCTTTTCACCTATACCTAATATACATTTCAAGTTTCGTACAACAGGTATGTTTTCATAAAATTCATTAATTGTTGTGTCAAAGTCTATCACGTTTTCAACATTTTGTTCATCTCGAAGTTCTACTTTTACATCTGAATCAGTTTGACCTAGGGATTTTGTCTCAAAGAAGACAGTTAGTTCATGTGCTAGGTCTTCACGGAAACCATTATCAGAACATGCAGGTAAAGCCAGTAGAATTGGTTTCACATCAAAAGTTGGTTCATCAAACACCTCATCTATGGCAATAATGCTAGAACTAGGTTTGTTAAACACTTCATTCTCAAGCATTAAAATGTATTTCTCTAGCATGAGTGTTGGGATATAAGCCAGTCTACGCTTAGGCAAATAATTTTCACGTTGCATATTCTTTTCAGTATCAACAAGTTCCTTCAAGAAATCAGGATTTGATTTACCTATTTTAGCATCGATTTTTTCATACATTAAGCTATTTTGATGGTATTTCCTAGATTTACGATTAACAATAATATCATCAAAATCAGCATCAGAAGCATGCACAAAATGAGATGGTAAACTAGCTTGAAAGTAATCAGAATGATATAATCCTGGAATCTTTTTGGAAGCATTATCTAAGATCTTGGGATCTTCATAACCCAACCCCCACTTGTCATCATGAATTGTTTTTGGTCTATTCATGAAAATCGTTTGTTTTAAAAGTTCCATATTCATGATAGCTTTGGATTGATCTGTTCGATAGACTTTTTCCTTATATCGAGCAAGTTGTGCTTTCATTTGAAAAGACTCTTTTAACAACGAAGAGATTTCAGAGTTCTTTTCAATTATGGTGTTTTCCAATTGAATAATTTTCTTGTTTAGCTTTGAAAGTGTGGGTTCATGTTGAGTTTTCAAATCAGAAAGATCTTTTTTCTAAAAATTGAACTTTTTCTGTAAGTCGTTCCTATTTTAGACGATAATCTGTCCTTTCGACCTTAATCGGATGAATTTATTTTTTAAGATCTTCCAACTCAGTTTCTGTGGAGCTGAGTTGGACAGTCAATCTTTGCAATTCCGATTGTGATTTAGGTGAAGATGGTTTGGTCTCAAAAAGTTTGATTTTATCTTTTAAAACCTTGTTTTCAGATTTTAAACCTTTGACTTCTTTTGACATTGAGACCAAATTCTTCATCAAGTCATTTTGCACTTTGATAAAATCAGGTGGAATTTCAGATGATTGTACCTCATCATAATCAGATGCTGAGTCAGAATTCTCCATTGCTTCCTTAGCTTTGATGAGCTTAGTCACCTTGCAAACATTTGCATGTTCCACCTCTGAATTTGAATCGTCAGTCCAGTTAAACCAAGTATCATCAACCGGTTTCAGCTCTCCCCCAGTTTCTACAATCTTAGCCATCAACATTTTCTTCTTGCAGTAAGCTGTATCCTTCTTCTTAGGCATCTTGCACTCACGAGAGTAATGACCAGCTTTGCCACAATTGAACAAATTGAATCATCCTTCTTGGAATCATCAGCACATTATTGTTGTTTTGATTGATCAGCTTTCTTGTAGTACGAGGAAGACGATGAATTCTTGCGTTGATTGCTTGATTTGCCTTTGAAATTGTATTTGTTCAAGGCTTTTTTGAACATGGCTGCCATCTTGACTAATTTAAGGTGAGAATCATCAACATCAGATAGATTCAACTCTTCAGAATCCGTTGATTCTTCAACAAGCACTTTCTTGGACAAGCTTTTGGAAGTCGTAAATGATTTGCTCTTCTTTTTGGCAATGAGAGCAAGAGGATCACTTGGAGATGACTCTTTCCTTCCTTCTTGAAGTTTAGACACTTCAGGTTGGTAATGCATAAGAACTCCAACAAGCTCATGAATAGTCAACTTGTCAATCTCTTTGGTAGATCGAACAATGGTTCCATAAGGAAGCCAATCAACATTGAGCTTTTTGAGAAATTTCATGTTGACTTCAGCATTTAATTTTATGATCTTGCACCTTTTCAACTCATTTAGAATACCATTGAAATGACGGTAGGTATCCTTGAGTGGTTCATTAGGTTCCTGCTTGAAATCTTCATAAAATCCCAGAGCCTTATTCAGTTTTGTAACATCTGGCATATCATAACCTTCTTGCTGTCGTTTGATCTCATCCCATATATATTTTGCAGTGGTGTTGCTATCAACATTTTCAAACAACTCATACGGGATAGCTTGCATAACAATGTTCTTTGCCTCTATGTCACCCTGAGCTCTCTCACGTTTATCACCAGAAAGTTCATAGACTGGAATTGGCATACCAGTATCCGGATGATAATCTACAACTGGACCATCTCTCAGAGAAGCCCATATGTACTTTGCTTTCTTACCCTTGTAGTCTATGTACTGAGTGATACGGTGAAGCCACTGAGTGTACTTGCCATCAAACAACACTGGAGGACGGGAATCTGATCCAATGATCAAAGTATCTTAAGTAGACATCTTGAGAATGAGGTAGATTCGGTAAAGATTCAGTATTACTCAAATCTAAGATGAAAAATCACAACAATCTAACACAAATGTCAGATTTGGTAACTGATTCGGTACTATATCAGATTCGGTACAGATTCTGTACTGTAGTAGATTCAGTAAACCAGATTCTGTATCACAAACTGATCAGAAATACAAGTAACACACCCAGATTTAGTATAGATTCGGTAACCACAAGATTTGTAGCCTGAGAACACTTAAAACCAATGAATTAAGTGATACCGAGATCCTGATTCGGTATCTGACTCGGTAGTCAGATTATGTATGAATTTGAATTCAAACACAATTCAATTCCGTTGAATTAGATTCTGTAACCTTGCTGCACAAGGAAACAAGTTAGTATCACATAAAATATCAAAGATACCAAATGTATAGGATACTGAA
This sequence comes from Rutidosis leptorrhynchoides, assembly GCF_046630445.1. Classification (NCBI taxonomy): domain Eukaryota; kingdom Viridiplantae; phylum Streptophyta; class Magnoliopsida; order Asterales; family Asteraceae; genus Rutidosis; species Rutidosis leptorrhynchoides. The sequence continues at coordinate 178,517,809 of NC_092333.1, forward strand.
TGTCAACTGTAGCAGTTGACAATACCGAGTCTAAGTATGAAAACTTAGAATTCAAACGAATCCTTTCTCAAATCACACCAATTAGGTACGTATGACCAAACCGAATGTGATAGAATCACAAACACACCACAATCTGCAACACTGATTGAGAATTAATAGCTTTGAAGCAGATTCGGTATGGCAGTTACGATACCGAATGTTTATCAAATCTTCAAAACTTGCGGAATTGATGAAATTAAACGTCAGAAATGTGATTAAACACCTCACGATCACTACTGAAACCTCAAATCTTTACTTAACTACAGAATCAAGCTGTAATCGATGAATACAGAGAGTTTTAGCCACGAACTCTAAAAATCAACTTGATTCTCCATAATTGATGTTAAAAAGCTGTAATGATGATTGAAACTCTTTCTAATCAACTTAATACACCTTCGCTGAACTTATCACAGGAATCTGAATGTCAGATTATCATATTCGATTATACCGAATCTGATTTAATATACCGAAAGTGTTCAGATTCTATAATCTTCAATCTCTGGATCGATCTAGTGATGTAATATCACTCCCTGGAAGCTCTAATACCAAATGATAGGTCAGATCTTGTTGGGATTAGAAGAAAAGACAAGTTAGAATGAGATTCGGTAGGTGTGAAGGAGATTTGGTATTAGAGAGAATTAACAAGATTTACATTCCACAGCTTCTAGAACTCAGTTACAATGCAATGGCTATATAATTAGGACTACTTAGGTTCCTTATATAGCCCTCTTCTAAGAAACCATCATTTAAGCTTATTTCACATTAACATTATACAACTTCGGGGTCCTAACAAGTTACATGTTATTTTGGACGCCATTTGAGTTACGAGGTATGCAATCATATATTTCGACCCCAAATAAAGTTTGAGTTAATGTTTTAAAACCTTACCATTGGAAGGTAGGCCTTATTACGTTTCCAACGATATTTGATTCATCAAAAATGGAGTTACGGTCTGAAAGTTACGACCAAAACAAGTTAGCAGTTCTGGGGTCTGATCGCGGTCACGATTGGGTGCATTGCGGTCGTGATTCGAGGTCTGGCAGGGGCTTTTTGAACGTATTTTTGGGGGGTTTTAGAGGGTTAAAGTGGTGTTTTCACTTGGGATTGTGTATATGGCTAGAAAACTGATCCAAGGCTCATCTAGAGCTCATTTCTTATCTTCCCAAACACTCCCAACTAGAGAGAGAGAGAGTTGTAACCCTAGAGAGAGGAAGCTTGAGTGGGTGAAGATGGTGGTGATTCTTGCCCAAATTGGAGTGGATCTTGGTACATCTTGATATTTCTAACTACTAGGATTCGTTTTGATGCTAAGGTAAACCCTAATCTAAATTGTAAATGTTTAATCCTTGTTTTGAGTTAGGGTTTGAGTTTGAGTTAGTGTTGGGTTATTTATGAAATTGAGGGTTTTATTATATGTATTGTGTAAGTAAACCCAATTATTGTGGGTTTAGGGTTTGATGACGACTTTAGAAGTATTTGTCATGGTTTGGGTGTTAAATCACTAGGTTGTAAGTATGATGGTATTTTGATGTTCTTAAGGACATGTTTGCTAGTCAAAATGGGTGTTGACTTTGATTTGGTGTCAAACTAAGTTTTGAGTCAAGATTTTGTAAATCAAGTATGTAAATACTTGGTTTATGTGTTAATTGGTGTTTTGGAAACATGGTCACTAACCGTTAGTGATTATGGGTGTTTTTGTGACTTGTGTCAAAATGGTAAAAATTGAATTGGGTCAAACCTGGTAACGATACTAGATTTGGTCAAATAGGTGTTTGAACACTTGTGTTAAGTGTTAAATGACGTTTTTGGAAGTAATCGCTCATGAGAAGTGATTTTGAGTTAAAGTGATTTTTTAACATAAGTCAAACGTGGTCAAATGCAATGTGGGTCAATATTGCGTATATTGTAAGAATTGGTATAAGTGACATTTTAGTATGATAACCAACTACTTAGTGATCTAGTGTCGGGACCTAGGTTGGTCTAATTGGTGTCTAGTATGATTTGGGTTAAATTATACTTTCTAGAATGGGTTTAAATTACCACCCGAAGTGGTAATTGGATTGTGTCCATTAGGTGTTAAATGGGCGGGTTTTGGTGAGCAAGGTGTGATCCCTCGGCTAAGGGATGATTGTGTCAGTTCTCTTTTAGAGAATGTATATTTATGTGTATATTGTCCCTATGGGTGATATAGGTGGTTGCGTGCTCGGATACGAAGACGATGATCATGTTATACATGACTTGTGCAGGCATTCCAAGGTGTGTGGAATAATTATATATATATATATATGTATATAGTTTATTTACTTGCGGGCTTGTGGTTAGTATTATCTAGTGCGTGTGGATTCACTATAGTGTTACCTGTGCGTGTGGATTCACTACTCTTTTGTGCGATGGAGACCACATGTGTGTGAAGGGTGGTTCGGTAAGTACGGACGTCCACCTGGGGGTTAGTGTATACTAACGGTTATTGTGCGAGTACTAACGGTCATTGTACGAGACCGTTCCCTTGTGTGTGTTGATGGTTAATCATGTGCGTGAAGGGTGGTTCGGTAAGTGCGGACGTCAGTTTGGGGGTTAGTTTATACTAACGGTCATGTGCGAGTACCAACGGTCATTTTGCGAGTACCGTTCCCATGTGTGTGTGATGATGGTTAACCATGGTTATGTGTTATTAGTATTAGCATATTATATTGTCTTGGATATATGCAATTGGTTATGCTAACTTGCAGTGTATTGGAGACTTTTAGCCTTATACTTTGTGATGGTATGCTAAATAAATTGCTAGCTCGTATGTATTTGTGTAAGTGTTTGCATGTAAGTAGATTATAGTGTATATATATGTATGTATAATTATTGCATTCACTAAGCTTTATACTTACCCTCTCGTTGTTTACCTTTTTATAGGTATCGTTGATGTGGAGCTACCTAGTTGCTAGACTAGGGTTGATAGACGTTGCTTAAGCTTGGAGGATTAGCTTTTGGATATTTGGACGTGGATTGGGGATATGGTAGTTCCCGGGATTATGCTCTTGGTATCGAGTTGGGTTATTGAGTATTAACTCGTATTTTGTGTGATTGGGTCATTATTACAAATGCTTTTGTAATGTGTCATATGTGTACCAAGGGTCATTATAAATTGTTAAACGTATCGTTATGATATTATGTTTTTGGTTAAAACAGAGTTGGAAATATTATGTATTATGAACGCTTTAATGGGACCTAATTTATTTATAAAAAAAACACTGCTTCGTTTTTGGTAAACGGGTTTGAGTTGTTTCAAAAACCTTTTAACTTGTATGTCCCACGAATGGCGCCAAATGATCAAGCATAGAATAAACGAGTCGGGTTCGGTCCATGCTTGACATCAACAAGAGGGGGATTTAAGGGTCTATTGAGTTTAAGGGTGAATAACCCCTTACGAGATGAGGATCTCAGCAGAGGTGGTTAAACATAGACCCACCATCAGTGGGTTACCCGGTTTGTGATGGCTCGCGCTAGGTCATAGGGTTTGTGTTCACAGAACGTTACCTGTAGATCAAGAGTACATCTAGTGAAATGTTGTAAGTCCGATAGCGTGGGTAGAATGGCGCTATGTAATAGGCGCTATTGTTTTGTATGCTAAAAATAGTATATGTGTGGTTGTAGAATGGATGTTGTGACGCCCCGTACAAAACCATCGTGTACGATTCGTCAACAACAGGATCTTTACATGGTCAATTACTACATGCTGTTTGAAAACCAGTTTTGCATTCATAAAAAGATAGCGTTTACAAAAAAAAATGTGACACAAAGGTCGTTACAAAGTCATTGTTTGAAAATAACATAAGTTACGAATGCAAGATAAAAGTTCCATGATTGAGACATCTCTAAGTAATGCAGCGGAAATCTAACACAGCAGGTCCATAACAGCAAGTCTATAACACCAAGACAGCAAGTCTAACAGCGGAAGCAACATCGTCTAAGCACCTGAGAAATACACGCTTAAAAGTCAACACGAATTTTGGTGAGCTATAGTTTGTATCAGTAAAATAATGTAGACCACGAGATTTCAGTGCTTCAACCAGTAGTTTAAATCAGTATGAAAAGTATATGCTTGTCCGTGGGCACCCGGTAAGTAACTTAACATAATAGTAATACCCCCTAAAAGTACACTTGGCGAGTGCGTATGTCCTCTAAGTATCAAACACCTGTTAAATGCTAGCGCGACTAGCCCGAGTGGGGATGTCAAACCCTATGGATCCATATCTAATATTCGCGTTCACCGGTTCAAAACCAATGATTAAACGTTACCGTGCTAAGGGGAATCTTTATGCCGTTATATAAACCACACATATGTAAAGTTTAAGTACTCGTGTCAAGTACGTAAAACATAAAAAGCGCATGTATTCTCAGTCTCAAAAATAGTATAAGTAAAAAGGGGAGCTATAAATCACAGTGAATAAGCAGTAAAAGTCGATACGAAACGTATGCAGGTAGTAAGTCGGTCCGAAAGGTCGTCAACCTAAGTAAAAGGTCACTAGGTCAGTATGTTGTCCCAAAAAGGTTAAAAGTGAATAAATTAAGTTTAAGTGTCATCATCGACATCATCATTATCGTCATCATTCATCAATACTAAGGTAAGTTTAACAAGAATAGAGATCGAAACAAAAGGCTGATTTCGGACAGCTGTTACGACCTCTATACAAATCGAAAAGATGCGTAGTCAGTGGCTATGGCTCTGTATGTGAGTCCTCTAACCTCTGACCAATTTTCAGTACCTAACTCGTCTTCGTTTGACCGTGGAGACGGTTTAAGTGCGAGTAGGTCAGAAATTTCAGCACAACGTTACAAGGGCGTAGTGACTTTCGGAAGGCCATAAATCCTAAACCGTATATCGGATTAAGTTGAGGCCTAAATGAAAAGTCATCTAATCGAAACGAACTATCTGATAATTAATTTTCCAGAAGCCCAAGAGTCTGATCATACCCCGAAGAAAAGCAAACAAATGCTCCGGTGAGGTTCTTGGTGCTTGATGCTCATCACGGTTCTCATCCTTGATGATTGTAAGCTTTAAGTGTACAAATATTTGATGTTTTAGCATCACTTTGACCAAGGTTCAACCATCAACACACAAATAAAAGTAAAATCTATCATTCTACAAGTTTTGAACATCAAGATTGCCTCTTTATTGCATGAATCCAATGAAGCTTCAACCTTGTCCATTTTACACAAGTTCATGCATCTATATCAAATGTGATGATGAAGACTTAACCTTTATCATCACAACAAACACAAAAAGGTTCCAAGTAAGTGAGATCTACAATAATAACTTAGATCTCAAGTATTAAGAAACCCTAAGCTAGAAAGCTTGGATCTTTACAAGATTAATGAGATCATAAGCTAGAAAGCTAAGATCTTTAACAAAATAATGAAAGTAATGAGACCATAAGCTAAAAAGCTAAGATCTTTAACATAATAATGAAACCCTAAGCTAAAAAGCTTGGATCTTTAGTGTTCTTGAAGATCTTGAAGCATAAGGCTTGGATCTTTAAGATACATGAAGATTACAAACACAAGTTTGAATCTTTATAACAAAATAACAAGATTAAAGCTAAAAAGATTTAGATCTACAAAATAAGTGAAGATTCAAAGCTAGAAAGCTTAAATCTTCCATGTTCTTGAAGGATTCAAACCCAAGTTTGAATCTTTAAGATATAACAAGATCAAAAGCTAAAAGCTAGATCCATAAAATGATGATGATGATGTCATGTAGATGAAGGGAAGAAGAAGAAGAAATAAATCAAAAACTTACACATTTTAGAGTGAGAAAGACTAGAGAGAGAATTAGAGAGTAAGTGTGTGTAAATTGCAAATGAGATCAAGTGTGAAATGAGTGAAATAAGGCTTGTATTTATAGGTGGTGAGGAGGTGGTGGGGTAGTTTAGGCCATGGGTATGGGGAGGGGATAAGGGGGACACCTTTTTGCTTTTTGGTTAATGGTTGTCTAAAGTTGGTGCTTTTGTTAGGATCCCATGCAACATTAAGGATAATGCTTAGCAAAAATGCTAGTATGTTCCCTCTAATAAATGGGCATTTGTCTTTCATTAATATGGGTCACTAACTTATTAAATTGGGCTAATTAAATAGTCCACTAGCTAGTATATGGTGGGCTAAAGTCCAACAAGGTAGAAAGTCCAACAAGACTAACTAGTGTTCTCTAGTAAATTACTAAGCGTAATTAAGCATCCAAAAACCCAAGTAATTGTTATTATAAAATAACAATTAGTGTTTCATAGTCATAATATTCCGATTATGACCAAAGTTAAACGTGTACCGAAATACATAGCTCGTTTCAAACGTCAAGTGACACTAACGGTCGTAAAAGCTTTCAGGGATCAAGTTAAGTGATTACACACTTAATAGCACGTTGTAAGGTATTAATGAAAGTAATTAATCATTAAAAAAGATCCCAGAGCGTAAACTAGCTCAGTACGCACATATACGCAGTTTCGTGCAAGCGCAAAGCACAAAAGCAAGTCGAAAAAGTCAGGTCGTTACAGATGTCCAGTCCCCTCTTTTGTGGATTGAGTCCTTTATTTATAGGGTAAAACCTTTTGTCTTCTATCGCCACATAATAGAGCTAAAAGGATCGTGGCCTGCCAATAGTACCTCCTTGTGTGAGCTGACCCGACAAAAGTAAAAAGTGTTTTGTCGAACCTGACTCTTTTCTTCCATGTGTCTTCTTCCAGCTACAGCGTCGCCTGACATGCATACGTACCCTTAGCACTAGTATTGAATCCGCGCTAAGTCCATGACTGGGCACTTATTCCTTTTAGCGCGTAATATGCGTGGCTCATACGGTGATGCTGTTTGATGCGCTACACGAGCTAATCGGGTATGCGTATCATTAGATGGGTTTTCTTTCTTGTTCATCAAAATATTTTGAGACGATCTGAAGGGGGATTTAATTCGTTCAATTTGAAAGTTCTTTTGCTACTGGAGTCACTGAATGGATCATGTTCTGCTTTTATTATTGAATTATATTACCTTTTAATCTAAACATTTTATTATTTTGTATTTATTTCTGGCTTAAGAATGTGCAGGGACTGAAGCTACTATTCGTTGATACTTGAAGTTTGGTGGTTGATCTGTAAAAAGAGAAATCTTGTGTGCAAGCTGACCTAATTCTTTGAGGACCATTCTAACAAATATTAATTTATATATTATTTTTATATTTTCTATTTTTTCATTTTTTTTTCATTTATCTCTCTTTCTGATTCGATCTCCGTTTTGATTCAGATTAGGGTTTCGATTTTCCTGCAATCTTGAGTGATACTTAGTTCATAATTCTATGAACTTGCGGGATGTTTTACTGTTGTGAGAGTTAGATATTTTTTTTTTCTCTTTCTGTACTGTAAAACGATTTGGGTGATTAATTTTGACTTCCCGTGATTGAAAGTTACTTCTTATGATTGGAAGATTTTATACTGTGTTTTGTTCATGGTATCAGAGCGCAAGGCTTGATACTTATCGACATGATTGATTTTATTTTTCAATATGAAGAAAATTAGGGTTTCGTACTTTCGGAATTATTCAAGATTGGTTGAAAATTGGTTATTGTTTATGTGATCGGGTTCGACAACGACGTGTGGAACTATTGTGGGCTAATTTTTACTGGTTTATTCAAAGTTTTTAGAAACCTTAATTTGAAAAATTAGGGTTTGTTCATCTTCATTTTCTACTGCTTTCTTGGTCATCAGAGAGGAGTCTCGCATTTATTTATGTTTTTCTATCCTTGACCAGATCACTACGCCCAACTCTTGATGCAGATCCTTGAGATCTATGAATACCTGATCAAGCGTAGTTAGATCTTGACCAATATTATTGTGTAAATCATTCTTACAGGTTGCCTGGCTATTAGCCAATCCATGGTTGGTTTTTCTTTATTTATAGGTGTCTGAACTGTGGATTTGTTGCGGTTTTGTGTGATATTTGTCTTTCTTTGCTTGCTATCTGATTTACTGTATTCTTTATTTGTTTTACTTTCTTTGCTTGCTATTTGATTTACTGTATTCTTAATTTTTTTCTGTTAGTGTAATCATGTCTGATGATGGTTCTATTGGTTCTGGTAATATCACTGAAGTTAGTAAGCTAGAGTTCAATTACCCATTATATTTACATCCTACTAATACATCTGGTGAATCTCTTATAACACATAAACTTAAAGGAACTGAAAATTACAATATGTGGTAATGTGATATGAAACTTGCTTTACAAACTAAAAAATAAACTTGGTTTCATTGATAGATCTTGTATGAGATTTGAATATGAAGATGATGGTGTGTTATTAGGTTAATGGAATACATGCAATTCTTTTGTGCTTACTTGTAAATAAATGCCTTTATCTGAAGAAGTGTATAATGGACAAATTTTTTCTAAAACAGCTAAGATTGTATGGTTTGAACTTAAAAAAACTTATGACAAAGTTGATGCATATGTTACATTTAATCTATATCAAAAGATAAACTCATGTAGTCAATCTGGTCAGTCTTTATCTGATTACAATCACAAACTAAATGCTATGTGGAGATAATTTGATGATATGATTAAAATAGATGACATTGTTGCTCTTAATAAATCATTTAAAGATCATAGTCAGTTTTAAAACTTATGCAGTTATTAATGAGATTAGATGACATTTATACACATATTAGAAGTTAAATTCTTACAAGTCATCATGTTCCGTCTGTTAAAGTTGCTTTCTCAATTATATATAGGGATGAGTCACACAAAATGAATTCTTCATCTAATATTAATAAAACATAATCATCTGCTTTCAATGCTAAAACTGCCAATTTTGTTAATGGTAATAATTACTACTAATAACAAGAAAAAATATAAGAATCCACCTTTAAAGTGTACTAATTGCAATATGGTTGGTCATACTATGGAAAGATGTTATGAGTTAATTGGATATTCACCTGGGTATATTAAGAAACCGTTTAATCAAGGTGCACCAAGATTTAATAGTAATAATGTGTTACTGTTAAACATGAATCTTGTAGTTCTAATGTGCAATTAACTAGTGATCAGATTCTGAAGCTTCTTAATCTTGTTAATGAGAAACCTGTATATGATGATGTGCGTTATATACATCTTTTACCCTTAAAATTTATATATGATTCAAACACTACAAATAAGCACACACAACTAACGAGCACTTAGAACCCGATTATTATAGCACTTCAATGAAAGTATTCTTATCAAGTTCATCCCAAGAGAGCGGTGTAAGTCGAATATTTGAAACTATCAATTGTCCTAGGGTTTGTTTGATTGGGGTGTTTTGATTGATTTTAATTAACAACTAAAACTTGCACAATTAAACAAACTTGAACTTAACGAGTAAACTAGTAGCAAATAACAAGTACCGAAATATAGAGAACTTAAATCAATTAACTAAGTAGTGTTCATTATCTAATACTCTATATGCTTGAATTGCCCCGTTTTACCCAAATTGCTATCACACTAGTTGTTGAACTATTAAATGTTTAGCATTACTGCCAAACCTTAAGCAAATAACACTCCGCGAATTCACATAAGCATTGTATTCTAAGATCAAGTTAAGCATGATTGGTTATTGAGATTATGCTTGAATTGAAATCACTTAGAACCCCCAACTATCGAAATCACTTAAGATAATCGGTACTACAATGTTGAATAAAGGCCAAATGAAAACCAACCTAGATCAGGAACACAATCATTTGAAATTTATAAGCTAGTTGTCTAGATCACTCAAGGTGTTGAAGCACAAATCGATTCACTTCTCAAATCACTAAGAGACCTACTCAATCTATGTAATCAAAGTAAAGCCTAAAACAAATTCATATTAATGGATCTTTAGCTAACATAATAACACTTGATCATTGATATCGCTCAATTTAAATATGTATATCTTGCGATATCTACCTCACTTTGCTCGGTTTTTGACTATCTCGAGACCCATTTAGTGTGTTATTGAGCTATTTGGTAAATATTGGGCTAAGGAGTTGATTTGGTATAAAATTGACCAAATCTTAGACAAAATTGGTTTAGAAAATGACAAGTGCATGAAACAGCTCCAAAAGCGTCGTTCCTGGCCTAAAAGCGCCGCTCTCACAGGATCAAAAGTGCCACTCCAGAACTAAAAGCGCCGCTATTATGCACGGTTTTTCTTCATTTCTTATCAGTGGGCAAAAGCGCCGTTCTTCAAGCTAAAGCGTCGATCCTGATCAGAGACAAAGCGTCACTATTCATCAAAAGCGCCGCTCCTGAAGCAAAAGCGGCACTCCTGTCGCTGTTTCAGCCCAGATTTTCAGCACTATAAAAGGGACGAGATTGGGTCATTTTTCATATGTATCTTTTATAGCAGCTGCCTAGGGTCCGAATTTCACACACAAAACCCTAATTTCATCATCTATTAGAGATTAAGGGAGGATTCAAGGGAGATTGTTCAAGATTCATCATCACTTAGCTTAGATCCTCATCTTCTTTACCATTTTGAGTTGTAATCATTACTTCACTTTAATTACTTTGCAATATTTAGTTGTAATCATTACTTTAATCTTAATACTTGCTTTGATTACTTGTAATAGCGTGAATATGATGATGATTTACATTTCTATGCTTATTATTAGTTTAGTTTTAGCCATGATTGGCTAAATCTCTTGTGTTTGCTTATCTATGAATCTCTAATGCTAGTGTTTGCCCCAAATCAATTGAATATTGTTGTTTGAATGAATTACATGATCATGTGTTGTTGAGATTGGCTAAAGAACCATTGCTATGAGTTTGTTTTAGGCTTGACTTTGATTACATATGTTGAGTAACTCTCTTAGTGATTTAAGAAGTGAATCAATGTGTGCTTCAACACCTTAGGTGATCTAGACAAACTAGCTCGGGAATTACAAGTGATTGTGTTCTTGATCTAAGTTGATTTTCAATTGGCCTTTAGTCAACATAGTAGTGCCGATTATCTTAAGTGATTTCGATAGTTGGGAGTTTTAAGTGATTTTAACTCAAGCTCAATCTTAATGACCAAATCATGCTTAACTCGATCTTAGGATATAAAGCTTATGTGGATTCACGGAGTATCATTCGAATTGAGGTTTAGAAGTGATTCTAACATTTAATAGTTCAACAACTTATGAGATAAAAAAATAGGCAAAACGGGGCAAGCCAAGCATAGAGAGGATTGGATAAGTGAACACGTCTTAGTTAATTGATTTAAGTCATTAATACTTTGCTACTTTGTTAATTTAGGTTTGTTTAATTGCACAAGTTTTAGTTGTTAGTTGGTATCAATCAAAACCCCCCAATCAAACAAACCCTAGGACAATTACTAGTTTCAAATAACCAACTTACACCGCTTCCCTTGGGACGAACTTGATAAGAATACTTGCATTAAAGTACTATAACAACCGGGTTTTAAGTGCTCGTTAGTTTTATGTGCTTGATTGTAACTGTGATGGCCCCGTCAAAACACTTAACGGCTCCGTCACTTGGTCCCACAACTTGATCGAACTTAAATGAATTTAACAAACGACATTGCATTCTTTTATTTCAAAAGTTTCCCAAAAAGGAAAGCATACCAAAATATGTAGTTTAAAAGTAATCCAACATATTAATTAACCAAAGTTGACACAAAACATTGTCAACAAACCCACAAATTTAAACTATCCAAAAACAGAATGCAAGCTTAAGTTTCATAAATTGTCTCATTAAGATCTACTCAAATGCATGCAGACTCTTCTAAACACAGCGGAAGCATCACATAAACTCAAGTACCTGTGAAAACATGCGAGTAAACTGTCAACACAAAGGTTGAGTGAATTATAGGTTTAAATAATTGAATAAACTTTAGACCACAAGATTTAAAAATGTTAGAAAACATTAAACATTATTCCATTATCAATGAGCCACCTGGTAACCACTTAACCCTTTATTTACCCTTACCAAACACAATAATAATATACACTAGACAGTGTATCTACAACAAAATACGAAGTACTAAACATTCCGATTATAAATTGCTAGCGCGACTAGCTCAAAATGGGGTTGTCAAACCCGATAGATCTATCCGTAGGATTCGTGTTCACCGGTAGAAACCAATGATTACAGTTACCAGACTAGGAAATATTTTTGTCCAACTCACAATGAATAATTTAAATTTAATTGTCACTTGTGTCTAAACGTGAAATAAAATGTATGTAATCACATCCCAAAAATATACTTTGAAAAGTATGTAAAAACGGGACTATAACTCACCTTATTAGCAAAAGAAGAAACCACACAAATAAAGTGAACAGCAACAAAGTAAAGTGATCATGAATGATCATAACGCCGACCAATAAATACAGCAGGTCAATATAAATAACTAACTTAGGTCAAGTCTTAGTATGATAGCTATTGTACATGTTGCAAGTAGACATAGAACAATACTCAATATGCATTGATTTGATTGGAACAACTTACGGATACACACTTTCTATTTTTAGAAAGTTTTTATTTTTGGAAATTTTCTATTTTTGGAAAGTTTCTATTTTGGAAAGTTTCTATTTTTGGAAAGTTTCCAAATTTAGAAAGTTGCTATTTTAGGAAAGTTTATAAGTTAGGAAAGTTTTCTTAATTAGAAAGTCAACAAAAGTCAACTGAATGTCAAAGTCAACCGAAAGTCAACTCAAAAGTCATCCTTGGTCAAACTTAGTCAACGTAAATTTTAAAAATGTAAGCTATAATAATAATGTAAGTTATTACGTTTGCTAAAGTTAAATATGTCTAATTATGTCATAACATAAGTTTAATTAAATTAAAATGAATTATTAAAGTTAATATAAGTTTAAATGATATATTTAATATAACATAAGTATTTAATTAATTAATTAAATATTAGTCATAATATAAGTATTATTAATTAATAATAAATTATTAATCATATCATAAGTTTCTAATTATAATTATTAAATCATAAGTATTTAATAATTAAATTATAATTAAATAATAACTAAGCCTTATAATAATTAAATAATTAATTAATCCTTATTATAAGTCTTATAATAGTAGTCTCATAATATAAGTTTAATACTTATCATAAGTAATTTCCATTAATAATAAAAGTATCATTAATCATGAGTTTAATTAAATGTTAATTAAATCATAAGTATTAATTAAATGATATAATAAATATATATCATAAGTCTTAAATAATAATAATTACTTTTTTATCATAAGTAATTAAATGATAATGAAACCCATTATTTATATCATAAGTTTAATAATTAGTCATAAGTTTTAAATCAAAAGTTCATCGCGTCGTATCCTGAGCCCCGGGTGTCGGTTTTCGGCGAGCCTTACATATATCTCCCCCTAAGCAAACCACCCGACACTTTGGTACACTCAAGAAAACCCTAAGAACAGTCCACAAGTCATGATGTACAGCCAATACACTACTTGGAACTTCAATTCACTCAAAATCGTGTTTTAGACGTAACGGGTGATTCGTGGCTCGGATTTAGATGACCCGAACAAGAAAGTTCGTCCCATCATTGATCCTAACACACTAACACACCCTAAAGTCACCAAATATGGTCACAAAGTCGGACCAAACCTGGTTCATACCAATATCACATTTCAATCTTAACAAAATATCATTTTGATCATAACTAGGGCTCCGGGAATCGAAACGACATGAATCCGGAGTCTAAAATTAATGTATTAATGAGAGGAACTCATCTAGATACTTTATTTTAACTTTTATAACAGTCACAATTCCAGAATTAAATAAAAAGCTGCTGTCCCAATTATATCAAACCGAAAACATATGTATTCGAGTAATTCTACGCATACAAACACCATTACAACAACAAGTAATCATCATACTATTAATATATAATCAAAATACAGAAAATAATGAAAAATAAAAAGTTCAAGGGTTAGGGTTTATACCCTAATCAATAATCAATGGATGTTATCGCGTAGTGAACGGAATGAGGAACGCGTTGATGTATAACAATGGATGATCCAAGCCTTGATTTGATGAAGGATGATGATGATGGTGGTGATGTGTGGTGACGGCAAAGGGAGAGGGAGAAGAGGAGAGCACCAAAAAGAATTTTAGGTTTTGATAAAAATAGATGTGATAAAATAAAATGCCAAAAAAAAGAAAAATGGGGAGTATTACTCCCTCCCTTCTTAGTTTCGGCCGATGGGGGTGTGTTGGGTGGGTCCCACTAGCCCAACTTGCTAAGTGATCAATTCCTTATGGCCCAAAAGCCCGAACAAATCCCAAAACGCGAAAACACGATTACGCGATTAAAAATTCAGAGAGATAACAAACGCGCGACGAAAAATAAATATAAATACTCTATATAATTATATGATCTTAAAATATCATATTTAAAATAATTAGGATTTAAAAATCCTAAAAACGCGACCGTTGGTTTGAAAACCGAAAAGATTCTCCGGATAGAAATCCCCGACACGTGGAAACGTATAAATTAAAATATGGATACAATTATTCACATAACACTTAATAATTAATATATATATTATTATAAAAATAATAATATAGGTCATAGAAATGACGTAGCACAATTAATAGTTAACGGTCGTTAAATAATTAACGGTAAAAGATAACCGAAAAAGTAAGGTCGTGACAGTACTTTCCCGTTACGGAAATTTCGTCCCGAAATTTAAGCAGGTGCAGGGGTTGACTCAGCATCTGGGAACAAATGCGGGTACTTCTGCTTCATCTGATCTTCACGCTCCCAAGTGAACTCGGGACCGCGTCTGACGTTCCATCTAACCCGAACAATAGGAATTCGGCTCTGCTTAAGAGTCTTAACATCTCGATCCATAATTTCAATAGGTTCCTCAATAAAGTGAAGTTGCTTATCAACATGAAGTTCTTCCAAAGGAATAGTTTTGTCGGCCTCGGCCAAACACTTCTTTAAATTTGATACATGAAAAACATCGTGAACAGCACTGAGTTCTTGTGGCAACTTCAAACGATAACCCGCCGGTCCAACTCTCTCAACAATCTCAAACGGTCCAACAAAACGAGGACTTAACTTTCCCCTTTTACCAAAACGGATCACACCCTTCCAAGGTGAAACCTTTAACATAACACGATCTCCAACTTGGAATTCCACATCTTTGCTTCCCCTATCGGCATAACTCTTTTGCCGACTTCTAGCGGTTTTCAACCTTTCCTTAATCTGTACAATCTTCTCGGTAGTCTCGTGAATAATTTCTGGACCTGTGAGTTGAGCATCCCCAACCTCATTCCAACAGACAGGAGACCTACACTTCCTACCGTACAGAGCTTTAAATGGTGCGGCTTGAATACTTGCGTGATAACTGTTGTTATAAGAAAACTCAGCTAGCGGCAAATATTTATCCCACCCATTACCAAAATCGATAACACACGCTCGTAACATATCTTCTAGAGTCTGGATGGTCCTTTCACTCTGACCATCTGTTTGAGGATGATAAGCGGTGCTCATATCTAACCTAGTTCCCAAGGCTTCCTGTAAGGATCGCCAAAACCTCGATACAAATCGACTGTCTCGGTCTGAAATAATGGATACAGGAACACCATGCCTAGAAACAATCTCCTTCAAGTACAAACAAGTAAGCTTCTCCATTGAATTCGTTTCCCTAATCGGCAAAAAGTAAGCCGACTTAGTGAGTCGATCTACAATCACCCAAATAGTGTCATAGCCACCCACAACTCTCGGTAACTTAGTAATAAAATCCATCGTAATTCCTTCCCACTTCCACTCGGGAATCTCAGGTTGCACCAAAAGGTCAGATGGTTTTTGATGTTTAGCTTTAACCTTAGCACAGGTCAAACACTTAGCCACATATGTAGCCACATCACCTTTCAAATTAGGCCACCAGTACAGCTCCTTAAGATCATGATACATCTTTCCTGAACCAGGATGAATAGAGTACCTAGACTTATGAGCCTCATCCAAAACAAGTTGTCTCAGTTCACCAAACTTCGGAACCCAAAGACGTCCTGCAAAGTATCTAGTACCATCTGCTTGTACCTCAAACTTCTTAGCCATACCTCTCACATTCTAATTCACAAAATTCTCTTCCTTTAAGGCTTCTTGTTGTGCCTCAAGAATCTGCCTTGCGAGGTTTGTTCTAATTGTCATATTCAAGGCTCTAAACCTGTGAGGTTCAGCCCTTTCTTTATGACTCAACGCATCCGCCACAACATTGGCCTTACCCGGATGATATAATAGTTCACAATCGTAATAATTCAACGTCTCAATCCATCTTCGTTGTCTCATGTTCAACTGTTTCTGATCGAGGATATGTTGAAGACTTTTGTGATCTGTGTACACAGTACTCTTGACCCCATACAAATAATTTCTCCAAATCTTAAGCACAAAAACAACGGCCCCCAACTCTAAATCATGAGTTGTATAGTTCTGCTCGTGAATCTTCAACTGACGTGACGCGTACGCAATAACTTTCTTTCGTTGCATCAAAACACAACCAAAGCCTTGACGCGAAGCATCACAATAAACAACAAAATCATCATTACCCTCAGGTAGTGACAATATCGAAGCGGTAGTCAACTTATTCTTTAAAGTCTGAAAAGCAGTCTCTTGTTCATCCTTCCACTCGTACTTCTTCCCTTTATGCGTTAAAGCAGTCAGAGATTTTGCAATATGAGAGAAATCTTGAATGAACCTTCTATAGTAACCTGCTAATCCTAGGAACTGACGAATCTGAGTAGGGGTCTTCGGAGTTTCCCACTTTTCAATCGCCTCAATCTTAGCAGGATCAACTTGAATCCCTTGCTTACTAACAATATGTCTAAGGAATTGAACTTCTCGTAACCAGAATGAACACTTAGAGAACTTAGCGTACAACTCTTCTTTTCTCAACAGATCAAGCACTAACTTCAAATGTTCTTCGTGCTCTTCATCATTCTTCGAATAAATAAGGATGTCGTCGATGAACACAATAACGAACTTGTCCAGATAGGGTCTACACACATGGTTCATGAGGTCCATGAACACAGCAGGTGCATTTGTCAATCCGAACGGCATAACAAGAAACTCGAAGTGACCGTAACGGGTATCAGATTCTTTAACACGTAACTGATGATAGCCGAAACGAAGATCGATTTTTGAATAAACAGATGAACCCTGGAGCTGATCGAACAGATCATCAATTCTCGGAAGGGGATAACAGTTTCTAATAGTAAGCTTGTTCAACTCACGATAATCAATGCACAAACGAAAAGAACCATCCTTCTTCTTAATAAATAGAACAGGAGCTCCCCAAGGGGACGAACTAGGACGAATGAAACCCTTGTCTAACAACTCACGTAGTTGACTTGACAATTCTTGAAGTTCGGAAGGCGCAAGATGATAAGGAGCACGTGCTACAGGAGCAGCACCGGGAACAAGATCAATTTGAAATTCTACCACGCGTTGCGGCGGAAGGCCAGGTAAATCTTCGGAAAATACCTCGGGAAAATCTCTAACAATATGAACATCACCAACTCTCTTCGTTTCTTTATCGGAATCAACAACATGGGCTAGAATAGCATGACAGCCCTTGCGAAGATGTTTAAGAACTTTCAAACAGCTAATAAGATTTAACTGTCGGCATTTCTTATCTCCAAGGACCATCAGCGGCTCCCCAACCACATTAGTAATATGAATAGCTTTATCATAACACACAATCTCAGCACGATTCGTAGATAACCAATCCATCCCAATAACAATGTCAAAACTACCAAGTTCAATCGGTACCAAATCTATCTCAAAATCTCTACCAGCCAAACTAATGTTACATTTACGATGCACAATCTTAGCAGTAAGCACTTTACCATTAGCTATTTCAACAACATAAGTATTGTCTAAAGGAGTTAACGGTGTTTTGATTTTTGGACTTAATTTACTCGACACAAAACTCAAATCAGCCCCTGAATCAAATAGTACATAAACTGATAAATCGTTGACCAAGAACGTACCAGTAACAAGTTTAAGATCTTCCTCAGCATCCCTAGCGTTAATGTTGAACGCTCTACCACGTGCAATCTCGGCAGTCTTCTTGTTGGGACAGGCATCACGGAAATGCCCCGGCTTCCCACACTCGTAACAAACTCTCGGATTACCACCATTATTCGACTTTCCATTACCATTACCATTTCCACCTCTATTACCAGCATTATTACTACTATTACCACATGCAGCAGGAGTAGTAGAACCCGGCAGAAGCACCGTACAATCCTTAGCAATGTGTCCCTGTTTGGAACACCTCTTGCAAGTCACAGTACAGAAACCATCATGAGCCTTGTAGCAATGAGGACACACACGCTGACTGCGGTTATTTGAACCAGAAGTATCCTGCTTTTTCTGCTGACTTTGGTTTTGATTGCGGTTATTATCCCACTTTTTCTTTCCATTATCACCTTTCTTAATAGTCTCATCACTGGGTTCGGTTACAGCAGCCTTGCTTCTTCTCAAGATCTTATCATTCAACTTATGAGCCATAGACATCGCGGCCTCAATTGTCTGGGGCTCACTAGACTCGACCCCATGCTTGATTTTCTCAGATAACCCATCGATGTACGCTTCAATCTTAAGATTCTCATCCGCATAAACATTAGGACACAACAAAGTCAACTCGAAGAACCTTTGCTCATAGGCATCTAATTCGGTGCCCTTCATTTTCAAGTTTTTAAGTTCAACCTCTAACTTCTTAAGCTCACCCCGGGGACGATAGCGGGTGATCATTCTTTCTTTGAAATTATTCCAAGTTAAACCATAAGCCACATCATTTCCCAAACTGTTAACCAAGTTGTTCCACCAGGTCAATGCACTATCCTTAAGAGTGCAGCTAGCAAAACTAACCTTATCCTCCCCTCGGACTCGGCTAACCCTGAAAATAGACTCGATTTTCTCGAACCAGTGGGTAAGTCCTATGGGTCCTTCACTACCACTGAATTCCTGTGGGCGACTTACCATGAACGTTTTGTGGGAGCATCCCACCTGATTGTTATTCGCATTAGCATTAGCATTTGCATTTGCTGCCATAGCAGCAGCTATCCCTTCCGTGATAAGACCTTGCATACGGGCTTCGTTGGACTCTCTAGGAGGCATGATCTTCAAAACAGAATAACACAACCATTAGTACTAAGAATAATACCTGTGTTATAAAGGAAAAGACCGAACACGAAAAGATTAACCATTAAAATAATAGTCAGTAACCACTATGAGTAATAACATGACAGTAATGATTGTTATAGAAATAACCCCCATATGCATATATATTATGATAACATCATACAACATACATAGCACCTAACATACATGATCTACATTACACATAATATAACATGCCAAGAGTCACAACATCAGAAATAAAATGTGATAATGATAATAGATGTCATAAAAATAACCATCCATACATAATGAAAAACATCCCATAACAAAACCTTAATAAAATCCTCGACAAAACGCCGTACATAATCCAAAAATGTATGTATGAAAGGACATTAAGTCTTATGAAATAAGTAATCAATCATGAATCATCATATCACATCTGCTTAGAGCGGGTGTGATAAGCTGGTCCGGCATGAGTCTCGGCAGGAGGCTCATACTTCCACAACTTTCCTTTCACTTCTTCTAACTCTGCCTTCAAACCACGAACTGTGCTCTCGAGAGCCTCGAACCTTGCGTCCACCTCGCGGTTACGCTTACGATTCTCGAACCCAACAATATTCTTGAAGCTAACAAACGAATCCATACTAGCTCGAATCTGGTCCATCATCTCGTTATGTGGTAAGGTACGCATACAATCACTGAGCGCGTTAATACGTGTCTTATCGGTGTAAGCTCTGTTCATGTGAGTGAGAGTGGAAAAGTAGTAGTGAATGTGATCATCGATCAAAGGTTGATCAGCACGGCATCCTTCAGCAGCCGAAGGAGCAGGAGCACGAACAGAGTTGTTGCTCGAAGTCGACATCTGAAAACAGTAAAACCACATACGGAATGAAATGCATAATAATGCTATAGCAAAAGGGTTGGGCTGTAGACTAGACTCTAATGCACCCTAAGAACCATGGGTTGACCAGATTAAGACCACCTAGTTCCCTACAACCAGAGCTCTTATACCAACTGTGATGGCCCCGTCAAAACACTTAACGGCTCGGTCACTTGGTCCCACAGCTTGATCGAACTTAAATGAATTTAACAAACGACATTGCATTCTTTTATTTCAAAAGTTTTCCAAAAAGGAAAGCATACCAAAATATGTAGTTTAAAAGTAATCCAACATATTAATTAACCAAAGTTGACACAAAACATTGTCAACAAACCCACAAATTTAAACAATCCAAAAACAGAATGCAAGCTTAAGTTTCATAAATTGTTTCATTAAGATCTGCCCAAATGCATGCAGACTCTTCTAAACACAGCGGAAGCATCACATAAACTCAAGTACCTGTGAAAACATGCGAGTAAACTATCAACACAAAGGTTGAGTGAAATTATAGGTTTAAATAATTGAATAAACTTTAGACCACAAGATTTAAAAATATTAGAAAACATTAAACATTATTCCATTATCAATGAGCCACCTGGTAACCACTTAACCCTTTATTTACCCTTGCCAAACACAATAATAATATACACTGGACAGTGTATCTACAACAAAATACGAAGTACTAAACATTCCGATTATAAATTGCTAGCGCAACTAGCTCGAAATGGGGTTGTCAAACCCGATAGATCTATCCGTAGGATTCGCGTTCACCAGTAGAAACCAATGATTACAGTTACCAGACTAGGGAATATTTTTGTCCAACTCACAATGAATAATTTAAATTTAATTGTCACTTGTGTCTAAACGTGAAATAAAATGCATGTAATCATATCCCAAAAATATACTTTGAAAAGTATGTAAAAACGGGACTATAACTCACCTTATTAGCAAAAGAAGAAACCACACAAATAAAGCGAACAGCAACAAAGTAAAGTGATCAGGAATGATCACAACGCCGACCTATAAATACAGCAGGTCAATATAAATAACTAACTTAGGCCAAGTCTTAGTATGATAGCTATTATACATGTTGCAAGTAGACATAGAACAATACTCAATATGCATTGATTTGATTGGAACAGCTTACGGACACGCACTTTCTATTTTTAGAAAGTTTCTATTTTTGGAAAGTTTCTATTTTTGGAAAGTTTCTATTTTTGGAAAGTTTCTATTTTTGAAAAGTTTCTATTTTTGGAAAGTTTCCAAATTTAGAAAGTTGCTATTTTAGGAAAGTTTATAAGTTAGAAAAGTTTCCTTAATTAGAAAGTCAACAAAAGTCAACTCAAAAGTCATCCTTGGTCAAACTTAGTCAACGTAAATTTTAAAAGTGTAAGCTATAATAATAATGCAAGTTATAACGTTTGCTAAAGTTAAATATGTCTAATTATGTCATAACATAAGTTTAATTAAATTAAAATGAATTATTAAAGTTAATATAAGTTTAAATGATATATTTAATATAACATAAGTATTTAATTAATTAATTAAATATTAGTCATAATATAAGTATTATTAATTAATAATAAATTATTAATCATATCATAAGTTTTTAATTATAATTATTAAATCATAAGTATTTAATAATTAAATTATAATTAAATAATAACTAAGCCTTATAATAATTAAATAATTAATTAATCCTTATTATAAGTCCTATAATAGTAGTCTCATAATATAAGTTTAATATTTATCATAAGTAATTTCCATTAATAATAAAAGTATCATTAATCATGAGTTTAATTAAATGTTAATTAAATCATAAGTATTAATTAAATGATATAATAAATATATATCATAAGTCTTAAATAAGAATAATTACTTTTTTTATCATAAGTAATTAAATGATAATGAAACCCATTATTTATATCATAAGTTTAATAATTAGTCATAAGTTTTAAATCAAAAGTTCATCGGGTCGTATCCTGAGCCCCGGGTGTCGGTTTTCGGCGAGCCTTACATATATCTCCGCCTAAGCAAACCACCTGATACTTTGGTACACTCAAGAACACCCCAAGAATAGTCCACAAGATATGATGTACATCCAATACACTACTTGGAACTTCAATTCACTCAAAATCGTGTTTTAGACGTAACGGGTGATTCGTGGCTCGGATTTAGATGACCCGAACATGAAAGTTCGTCCCATCATTGATCCTAACACACTAACACACCCTAAAGTCACCAAATATATTCACAAAGTCGGACCAAACCTGGTTCATACCAATATCACATTTCTATCTTAACAAAATATCATTTTGATCATAACTAGGGCTCCGGGAATCGAAACGACATGAATCCGGAGTCTAAAATTAATGTCTTGATGAGAGGAACTCATTTAGATACTTTATTTTTACTTTTATAACAGTCACAATTCCAGAATTAAATAAAAAGCTGCTGTCCCAATTATATCAAACCGAAAACATATGTATTCGAGTAATTCTACGCATACAAACACCATTACAACAACAAGTAATCATCATACTATTAATATATAATCAAAATACAGGAACGTGTTGATGTATAACAATGGATGATCAAAGCCTTGATTTGATGAAGGATGATGATGATGGTGGTGATGTGTGGCGATAGCAAAGGGAGAGGGAGAAGAGGAGAGCACCAAAAAGAATTTTAGGTTTTGATAAAAATAGATGTGATAAAATAAAATGCCAAAAAAAAGAAAAATGGGGAGTATTACTCCCTCCCCTCTTAGTTTCGGCCGATGGGGGGTGTGTGGGGTGGGCCTCACTAGCCCAACTTGCTAAATGATCAATTCCTTATGGCCCAAAAGCCCGAAAGAATCCCGAAACGCGAAAACACGATTACGCGATTAAAAATTCGGAGAGATAACAAACGCGCGACGAAAAATAAATATAAATACTCTATATAATTATATGATCTTAAAATATCATATTTAAAATAATTAGGATTTAAAAATCCTAAAAACGCGACCGTTGGTTTGAAAACCGAAAAGATTCGCCGGATAGAAATCTGCGACACGTGGAAACGTATAAATTAAAATATGGATACAATTATTCACATAACACTTAATAATTAATATATATATTATTATAAAAATAATAATATAGGTCATAGAAATGACGTAGCACAATTAACAGTTAACGGTCGTTAAATAATTAACGGTAAAAGATAACGGAAAAAGTAGGGTCGTGACAGTAGTGTTTAAGTTAAATATAAATTTAGAGGGTAAAAAGATGTATTGTAACGCACGAACAACATCAATCATGTAATTCATTCAAACAATATTATTCAATTGATTTTGGGGAATACACTTGCATTAGAGATTCATAGATAAGCAAACACAAGAGATTTAGCCTATCATGGCTAAGATTACACTAATAATAAGCATTGAAACATAAACAAACATCATCTTAGAGTTATTATGTAACATCCTGCCTTTTTCCGTTTAATTATATTAAAGTCCGTTATATAATTATAACATCTTCCATTAATACGCATTTTAAAATATTTCGTTTAGGTAATTCACGCACCCGCTCTTAAACTTGTGGGACTAATCTTGCCAAGTGACCAAAGTCTTGACTAGGTCAAGTGGTCAACTCTTCCTCCTCCACTCATTCATCACCTCCTCACTTTCTAACACTTACACTTTTTACTCTCAAACCCTCAATCAAAGAATCATCATCAATTTTAAATCTAGCAAGCGTTCTTCAAAACAAATTGAATATTTGGAATCCTTGCAACTTCCTCTTCGAATCCATACCAACTTTATTACATTTGGGTAACTTTCTAAAAACACTAGATTTTGTGTTCTTGATAATTTTGACTTATAAAAGTGTTAATTAGTGTCTATGGCTCAAGTCTAACATGAATATATGATTTGTATGCTCGATCTTATTATTTTAAATAACTAGCATGAACATGAAAGTTGGTGTGTTTGATTTTGTGATTTGGTTGCTTAAATGTTGTTAAATGTTAAAAGTTCATGTATTAAATGG
This sequence comes from Rutidosis leptorrhynchoides, assembly GCF_046630445.1. Classification (NCBI taxonomy): domain Eukaryota; kingdom Viridiplantae; phylum Streptophyta; class Magnoliopsida; order Asterales; family Asteraceae; genus Rutidosis; species Rutidosis leptorrhynchoides. Next base: position 178,541,913 of record NC_092333.1, read on the forward strand.
GTTACTAGCATCACTAACTTCATTTTGATGTGTTGCTTGATTAAGGAAACTTCATTAACATGATTATTGTTTTGATGATTTGGGTTAGGGTTTGATAGGCTTGATTATGAACTTTGATGCATTAAATGCTATAAAATGTTGTTGATAAGTGTTTAGTTGCAATGTGTGTTTAATTACCTTCGAAACGGCATATCATACATGTAAATTGGTTGCCCGAATCATGAAACGCATTTAATAGACTTGAATGTAATAAATGGTGAGTATTTAATGCGACTTTGGTTGTTGTAAATGTTAAAATGATTGATGAAATGTATTTAGTTGTTTTCCTTGTCAAAATACCTTTCCGATGATATAAGATACCTGTTTTGATTGTTTGCGGATCATAAATGGTGATTGTTTGAAGTTTGGTTCGTGCACTTCTGTAATTTCAGCAAGCAGGACCTGTGCACTGATTTGGACGCCTTCCAAAATCTTGGACGCCATCCAGGCCTTCACATCTGGACGCCGTCCAGATGAACTACCAGGTTCTGATTTGGTTGGCCGTTTACCATTTAATTCTAACTATGCTACGCACCTCTGATTCACATGTAACTTGTTCTAACATGCTTATATATGATTAAAAACCTCAAAAAAATAGTTCGGGACCCGACCCGAACGTGTTGACTTTTTTGTTGACTTTGACTTGACCAAAGTTGACTTTTACTCAAACTTAACCGAATACTTATGCAATCGTTCTAATATGTTTTTATACTTGTACCTTGCATGAAACTTGACAACATGATTCACATGCTATATATAATTGAGTCATAACGAGCCATAGGACTAATTGAACACTTTGACTGACCGTGTTTACCGATATTGATACAACCTACTTGTTTAGGTCAAGACTAGCATTCGTTCTTGCACACGTTACTTTGTGAAGCACCTTATTTTCTCATGCACTCAAGGTGAGATCATAGTCCCACCTTTTCAGCAACTTTTACCTTTAAACTATGGGATGAGAAACATATACGTATCATACTTTTATGCTTTGAACACAAGTACGAAAATAAACATTCCACAGCGAGTTAGAACAAAAAGCCTCAATTCAATTATCATTAGTTACACTTGCAGGGTGTAAACGTGAACTTATGTTATGTGATCACATTGGGCTTGACGAGCCCTCATTCGGACGGTTCGCTACAGTTAGCGGATGAAATATATTTTCGAGTATAGTGTATGTTCTAACACTACGTAACAGGGTATAAAACAGTTAAGTCTTGATAATTGGGTGCTCGCGAACATACTTTTGGAATACAAACGATTTGGATAATCAACTATATTAAATCATGTGTTTCAAAAACAACGTTACTATTACACCTATGATTTCACCAACGTTTTTCGTTGAAAGTTTTCTATATGTTTCTCAGGTCCTTGAACGCTAGGTGATACATGCTTCCGCACATTATTTTTGATACTTGCTTGGATGTCGAGTATACATGCATACGTGGAGCGTCTTTTGACTTAACTTAATTTGTGTCGCATAGGTTTCAATTGTACTTAAAACGTTGTAACATGTTTAGACTTGGAACTACTTTGTAAACTTTGAAACATCTTTATAATTGAAATGAATGCGACATATTTTGGTCAAACGTTGTTTTAAAGACTTATGACCACGTAACGGGACCTAAGTAGACGGCGCCGTCAATGACGATTTTGTCAGGTCGCTACAGATGGTATCAGAGCATTGGTTGTAGGGATTTAGAGTTCATTGGTGTTAACCCCGAGTCATAGGGTACATTAGTGAGTCTAGACTACAACCGGCATATAGACTTGAAGTAGGAATTACTTGACTACTTGTGCAGTTATACTCGAACTCTTCTATTCATATCTAAGTTTTATTCCATCTTAATCTCACGTTGTTTAATTTGATTGACATGCCACCTTGACTTAGCGAAATAATGTCGAATGCACATATGAATTAGGGTAATATAATATCCGAGATTATATTACGATGACTCATATGAACGTTCCGACATTATGACATAAAGAATTTAAGGTGAGTCAAGGAAAATTTTCTCTTTATCCTCATTCCATATCACGGTTAGTATTATTGAGAATACTAATCAATGATATTCTTATGTTTTGAAGGAACAATGCCTCCTCGCCGTTTACCATGCAACGAACTCCCAAATAATCTCTTCAATGCATGATAGCCACCACCGTAGATGCGGCCATGGCCGGTCACTCATCCAATAACAATAACAATAACAACAACCACAACAACAACAATGGAGCCGGTAACTCAAACGAGGGATGCTCCTATAAAGATTTCATGGGGTACATACCTCACACTTTCGATGGAACCGGGGGACCGGTTGTGCTCACCTGATGGTTTGAGCAAACAAAGCTATCTTTAGAATAAGCGGTTGTCGGGACCAAGACAAGGTCAAGTACTCCACTCATACTTTCGCCAGCGTCGCTCTCACTTGGTGGAACACCTATGTACAATCGGTGGGTACCGATGAAGCCCACGCCCTCACTTGAGCCGATTTAAGGGAAAAGATGATCATCGAATATTTCTCTCGTGAAGAAACCCAAAGGCTCGAACAAGAGCTAAGAGCTTTAAGAGCGGTCGAAAACGATCTCAAGGCCTATAATCAACGATTTTCCGAACTATCCTTGATGTGCCCAAACCTTGTGAACCCCGAGTCTTTAAGGATTGAACTTTACATGGATGGTCTTCCAAAGAGCATCAAACACGGGGTAATGTCCTCCAAAACCACTAGTCATCAAGAAGCTTTGAATATGGCCAGCAAATTGATTGAAACGGTGGATGAAATCATAGTACCGGCACCTAAGGCCGAGGATAAATCGGGTGGCAACAAAAGAAAATGGGAAGCCACTCCATCAAGCAACTACCACAACAACACCTTCACCAAAAATCCTTTCACCTCCGACGACAAGAAACGTTATGTCGGGAATAAACCATTTTGCACAAGTGCTACAAACATCATTACTGTGAATCTGGCAAGCCATATTGCAACAAATGCCAAAGAAGTGGCCACGTGGCCAATGATTGTAGAAATACCGCCCCCGTTGCTCAAAAGGGGCCCAATGCACCAAGACCGGGTGTTTGTTATGAATGTGGCCAATCGGGTCATTATACGAATGCGTGCCCAAAGAAGAAAGCTAACCCCAATGCACGCGGCCGAGCTTTCAACATCAACACCGAGGAAGCCCGAAATGACAATGAACTAGTCACGGGTACGTTTCTTCTCAACAATTCTTATGTCTCTTGCTTATTCGATTCGGGTTCCGATAAGAGTTTTGTATCCAGGACTTTGACTCATTCTTTTAGCACTCCACCACTACCACTAGATACTACTTATACTATAGAAGTGGCCAACGGGAAACTATTAAGTGCCGACAAATTTTATCGGGGGTGTGCGTTAAACTTAATGGGTAAAGAGTTTGAAATTGACTTGATACCTATAGAACTAGGGAGCTTCGACGTAATCATTGGTATGGATTGGTTAGCCAAAATGAAATCTCACATCCTTTGTGATCTTAACGCGATTCAAATTCCTATCGAGAATGGTGAACCCTTGATTGTCTATGGCGATAAGAGTTGCACCGGACTCAACCTCGTCTCGTGCCTTAAAGTTGAAAGGTACCTTTATAAAGGTTGTTTCGCTATTCTATCCCACGTTAAGAAAGTTGAAACCGACGAGAAGTATATCGATGATGTGCCAATTGTTAGTGACTTTTCCGATGTATTTCTTGATGAATTGCCGGGACTTCCACCTCATCGACCGGTTGAATTCCAAATCGATCTTATTTCGGGAGCCGCACCCATAGCACGTGCACCGTATAGACTTGCTCCATCCAAAATGCAAGAATTGCAAAGTCAAATTCAAGAACTACTTGACCGTGGTTTTATCCAACCTAACCATTTACCATGGGGCGCTCCAATTTTATTCGTTAAGAAGAAATATGGATCCCTACGAATGTGCATCGATTATCGTGAACTAAAAAAATTGACGGTTAAGAACCGATATCCTCTTCCATGCATTGACGACCTCTTTGATCAACTACAAGGATCTCGTGTATATTCAAAAATCGATCTCTGCTCGGGTTATCATCAACTAAGGGTTAAGGGGGAAGATGTCTCCAAAACTGCTTTCCGGACTCGCTATGGTTGTTACAAATTCCTTGTCATGCCATTTGGTCTAACTAATGCACCGGCGGTATTCATGGACCTTATGAACCGCGTGTGTAAACCGTATCTCGATAAATTCGTTATTGTGTTCATCGATGACATCTTGGTCTATTCTAAAAGCGAAGAAGAACTCGAACAACACCTTCGACTCGTGCTCGAACTCTTGAGACAAGAACGACTCTATGTAAAATTCTCCAAGCGTGAATTATGGTTGAAGGAATTTCAATTTCTCGGTCATATCGTAAGCGACCACGGTATTAAGGTCGATCCTGCAAAGATCGAAGCCATTAGCAAATGGGAGACTCCTACTACTCCTACTCACATTCGTCAATTCTTGGGTCTCACCGGGTACTATCGTAGATTCATCAAAAACTTCTCTTTGGTTGCATATCCTCTAACCGCGTTAACTCACAAGGGAAAGAAATTCATTTGAGCGATCGAGCAAGAATCCGCATTTCAAATCTTGAAGACAAAGCTAACCACCGCTCCTATCTTGTCACTTCCCGAAGGCAATGATGATTTTGTTGTATATTGCGATGCCTCGAAACATGGTTTTGGGTGTGTATTGATGCAACGAAAGAAAGTCATTGCTTATGCCTCTCGACAACTAAAAATTCATGAACGGAACTACACGACACATGATCTCGAACTCGGAGCCGTTGTCTTTGTACTTAAAATGTGGAGACACTATCTTTATGGAACCAAGAGTACTATCTTCACCGATCACAAAAGCCTCCAACACATCTTCGACCAAAAGCAACTAAACATGAGACAACGCCAGTGGATTGAAACTTTAAACGATTATGACTGTGAGCTTCGTTACCATCCCGGGAAGGCAAACGTAGTAGCCGATGCCTTAACTCGAAAGGAAAGAGCGGTGCCTCTTCGTGTCCGAGCTTTAAACATCACCATTCACACCAACCTCAATAGTCAAATTCGTGTAGCCCAAGATGAGGCTCTCAAGGATGAAAACATCTCTCTCAAACACTTGAACGTCCTCGCCTCTCGATTCGAAGTTAAGGAGACCGGACTTCGATATTTCGCCGGAAGAATTTGGGTGCCTAGTTATGGGGACTTACGAAGCCTTATTTTAGACGAAGACCATTGATGTTATGCGAGGTGTATACGAAATATTTATATTTTTATTATGAAATACTATTAAATACGATACAATTTTACACAAGTTATTTATTTATTTATTGAGTGGATATACCTAAACCTTGCTACAACACTATAGGCAGTGTACCAAATCGTAGAGTAGTGTAGTTTTTAGTAAGTCCGGTTCGTTCCGCATAGAGCTAGCCAAGTTTAACGCTATATTTTTAAAAACTATATTTGTATATATATATATATATATATATATATATATATATATATATATATATATATATATAGTATTATTATTATTATAAAAAGGGGGTTTTACCGTTTAATGACCGGTTTGTCGATTTTAAAACTTTAGTCACAATTAAAACCTAATGTAAAATATTAAATATAAATACAACTTAATTTAAAGCGTAAATTAAATGACGATAAATAAAAGTACGATAATTAAAAGTGCGATAAATAAAATGAAGGTAAATAAAATTGCGATAATTAAAAGTACGATAATTAAAAATGGGATAAGATATAAAATAAAGGAATTATGCTTATTTAAACTTCTGTAATCATGATGTTCGACGTGTTGATTTTAGTTTATTGACATGGGTTAATTGTCCTTTGTCCTGGATTATTCGATATGTCCATCTGGTTTTTGTCTATAACAGTCCATCAGTCATAAATATAAAGTGCGAGTGTCCTTGTCAAATTATCCTTATACCCGAAGTCAAATATTCCAACTAATTAAGGACTTAAACTATAATAAGGTTTTAATACATTGTTAATGATTACACCAGGTTATCGACTGTGTGTAATCCAAGGTTTTAATACTTTATTAACAATTACACCAAGTGTCCTTGTATGTAATCCACCCCTGTTTTAATGAGTCCATTGACTATTAATCCATTCCCGTGTCCGGTTAAATGAGCGATTATTAGTACTTATAAATATCCCGCCCATCGTGTCCGATCGAATGTATGTGGTTATTTATAGGTACATCCAATTGTAAATCTTTATATTAAATTAACGAACTATCATTCAATTAAACAAATATAAAGCCCATTAATAGCCCATAGTCTAATTTTCACAAGTGTCGGTCTTTTGTCCAAACCCCAATTATGGTACAAAGCCCAATAACCCCGTCTTTAATATTTAGCCCAACATCACGATTACTTCGATTTAAATAAGCATAATAATAACTTAGCTACGAGACATTAATTTAAAAAGGTTGAACATAACTTACAATGAGTATTAATCGCGTAGTGTTACACGGACAGAGTTTCGACTTACAAACTTAAAATATTCGCTAACATAACCTTATTATTATTAATCTTAAATTAAAATTAAAATTATAAATATATATATATATATATATATATATATATATATATATATATATATATATATATATATATATATATATATATATATATATATATACACATATATATATATACATATAGATTGAGAATTAGAGAAAGGAAAAGAAAAAGGTGTTTATAAAACGTCGAGCAAACTGCCTTTTTATAGAACCTGGCCAGCTACAGTGAGCCAAGCGATCGCATGGGTTTAAGGCTACCAGGCCATGTGATCGCATGGCAGCCATCTCCTGGTCACATTTCATTTTAAACATGGGCTGCCCGTATTTATTAAATATATAATATAATATATATAATTTTATATAATTTTATATATATATTCTTTTATATTCTTTTGCATCGTTGACTTGTAATGTTAGGTCCGTTGCGTCGCGCGTTGATAGTTGGTTCATGTCCCGGTTCCGGATTTTCGAACGTCTTTTCGTACGATTTAATATCTTGTACTTTGTGTTTCGCGGCTCGTACTCTTGTAACTTTTAGGCGTTTCTTATCAATAAATTGAACCACTTCGATTGTACTTTGTACTTTTTAGCATTTTGGTCATTTATGTCTTCAATTCGTCGAATCTGTCTTTTGTTTTCACCTTTTAATATTTAAACGAATATCACTTGTAAATTGAACAATTGCAACTAAAAGCTTGTCTTTCTTGAAGGATAATGCTATGAAATATATGTTCATTTTTAGCATTATCAAATATTCCCACACTTGAGCGTTGCTTGTCCTCAAGCAATATAGAACTTTGAATAAAAACATACTTGAATCACTTCTTTATTCTTCACACTTTGTACATCAGTGATTTCTATACGGCGGTATGAACAATGATAGTAACGATGTGGTTTACAGTCCCATATGACTATAAAAATTTAGATCCTTTAGGAAATTGGATCTTTATGAAAACATTTGATCTTTTGAAAATTCAATCTAGCTTTTACCCTAGATAAATTTTTCGGAATAACCCTTCACCGGTGTTTGCACAATGTTTTTGTGGGTTTGGTGGGTTTCAGATTTGAAAATTTTAGCTCAAAACTTGCAGTTTTGTGTCACCCACTTGCTAACCTTGTATTGGAAAAGCAACACGTCCAGTATACTTGCTCCGTATATTACCTTTCGGTAAACTACCGTCCGGTTGTAAAGGAAAGTGTTGAACAAGCAGCTGTTAAGGCAATGTATAATGACATGCTTTTGACTATGGTCTATATCGTGTCGGATGCAATTACTATCCTTTGTAGGAGCAATAGTAAAGATCACCCTATAGTTTTTCGGTCTGGCACAAGGTCCTGTCTTCGACCATACTATGCAACCACCGTTCTTACGGTTGACACCCGATTTGGTTCAGGTGACCTAATGAATTCCGATGAATTCTTAGGATTTTACGTTCAATGGTAATGAACGCATTGAAAATAGGGTTTTCAGAAAACAAATCGGTTTGTAATTTGATTAAAATATTTTCTCGTTCAAGCTCGAGTTTAGATATCATCGAATTTCATGAGTTTGTAATTCTCAATCTTTAAAGTCAATCTCAAGGATTGAGTAATATCAGGCTTAAAAGCTGATTTTTAATCTTTAAGGAGATTATCCTTTCTAGGGATCTAATTCATTAGTCTTATAAGCTAATTTGCACGGTGCCCCCCATTGTACTAGACAGATCCTCTCATGGTTAGGATAAGTCTGACCACTTGGCGACCCTGTTTGATGCTGAGGTCCGTGGATTTCCAGCTGATTTTCGAGAAAACTTTTCAAGGTTTTTCGTAGACTCTACAACTGGTCTGGACGACAACTTCCTGACCTAAATCAAGAAGCACGTGTCTTTTTCTCGGAAGACTTTACTTCCTTTTAAATTCCATTTATATTACAATAAACTGGGTAAAACTGATTAATATCGTCCAAAACAAAAGTATCTTCAATTATTTGTACAAAAATATGTGATATATGTTCTAAATAACTTGGTAAATTTTTCTCACACTTGGCATTTATTTTCCTTTCTTTGCCTTTTTGTTCTCCTCTATTCCATTTTAAATGAATTCAAGCATTTTGGGTTGTTTCTCAATTTATGTCCTTTACGAGGTAACGACAATTTCGTTGTTAACACCTAGTTTTATCGTTCATAAATATGTATAAACATGATTTTGAATTCATTTATTTGAAAATTTTTAAAAATTTTATTTTACTAGAATTGGGTAGTCAGTATATAAGACTAGGGCTGTTCTTTATTATCAAAGAGCACTAGATTCTAATACAACTACTGCGTTACTAGTATTTTTAATGGTAACCAAGTGTTTAAATTAAAATTTTAAAACCCGAAAGAATTTATCCCTTCCCACACTTAAGATCTTGCAATGCCCTCATTTGCAAGAAATCAGTAACAATTTAAATTATTGAGGGTGATTAGCGTAGAAAAATGATTAAATTTTACCAAAGTTTCCAAACATATTGTTGTTTGTGTTGAATGATAAATGGTGCACATCATTTGTTCATTCCTGCAGTTGTTATTTCACATTTATTTTGCATCTTGTCATCAAAATTAGTTGCTTTTGCTGAACTTAATGCCAGTCTTTGAAAATGCGTTGTTTTACCCTGTTGTGTACATGAAAAAAAATACATACAATACAAATATAAACATGCATGGTAATTTGAAATGGGACTTAATATCCCACTTTCAAATTACAAAAATGAAATATTAGTACAAAATAATAAAAATATTAAACATTACATTAAAGTATCAAAATATTAAATGTTTAGCATAAATAGATAAAAATAATAAAAGATAAAACATCACCAATGGAATACTATTGATTTGGATAGGGGTTCTAGTTCATATCATCGCTCGGGTTCCATAGTTGGTGATAGGTGTTTTGATAGGCTTGATTGGGGTCGTACAGGTCATAGGGTGGTCACATGTCGGGCTGATGTGGTGGATAGTAAGCAGTTCGAGTCGGGATGTAGTTATTTGGTACCTGATATGATAGCTGGCTCATGATTTGGTGCTGATGAACTTGCCAGCTATCGTGTTGGTGTCGCCTGGAAGTCTCATACTCATTCGCGGCTTGCCACTGCTCATATTGACGATGCCTATCCTCATTAGTCATTTCTACCTCATTTATATGATGGAAAACGTCAGTAGCACTATCTCTAATGACATCCCTAATGTCATCCGCTTCCTCCATCTCCTCATCCGAACCCCTCTCTACCTGTGAATGGCGGCCCTGATATGGTATTGCCTGATTGCGTCTCCTAGTCAATACCTTTGCACCTTGATAGACTTGTAAACCTAAAGTCTCGTCTTATTCCCTAACCACCATCATTGGACCCCCTTGTTCCCTATCTACACCTAAATACTCTCCAATGAGAGTAACAAAAATATCTCCTCCTGTTATTCCCCCTTCCTGTATACCATCCACCATTTTGGACAGAAAAAAACCTGTTGGAAATATGTTCTCGGGTTGGTTACGGTTCAACAGTAATTTGATCGTGGTACATATATTCTGAAGGTATGCCCATAACATTAAATAATATAAAGTCCATTTATCCTATTCGATCACACACAAAGGCCAATCATAAATTGTTTGATACACCTTCTAATTGGGAATTAATTTATTAATCAATTGTTAATGGTTTAATAAATTAAAATAAATATTTTGAGATTAATTATTAATATTTAATTTATTAATCTCCATGCTTGTCTACCTAAAAAAGACAAAAAGGGTACATACTTCTTGTTTATATATAATACTGCATGTGTGCAGTGTGTTTACCTAAAAGAAAGAAAAAAATAAATATAAGGCATGCTTATCAATGCATGCATACTTCACTTTTGTCTTGGTTTATCCGGAGACATCTCAAATATAGCATTTCACTTCTTTTCTTTCTTTGAATTGTATTTGACCAAGAAAATTGAAAACCAAATAAAAACACAACAATTCATTTTGTTACTGTGAATCAAAAAACAAGAAGATATACGTTTTTTTTTGGTTGAATAGAAAACAAAAGGAAAGAAAGGGTTTTGATAAATTAGAAGGTGTATATCAAAACAAGGTTGGAACTTTGGGTGTCAATCGTTTAGAGGAGCTCTCATTTGGGTTCTCTCCAAGCTAGGATTTTCAACAAAGGCTACAAAGGTTGTAATCTAACCTATTCTTGTTCGTTCAATTTATATTTTGTTTGCTAAAAGTTTTGTACATGGGTCCTTGGGAGAGTATGATTTTGTAAAAATTTAAAATGCTTCCGCTCACTATGTTTTTTTGGTATCATACTCCAACAAGTGATATACGAGCCATCTTGTACAAGTTTTAGCAAACTTTTCTTATGATAATCGTTTTGATGAATGTGTACGCATGATACTTGGAGATGATTATGCATAAAAAAACATATAAAACTATTATCATGATTTCTGTTTTGTGTTTCCTAAATAACATTTGAATCTTTGGTTTTGGCAAAATGTTAAATGGTTAATCTTTTTTTTAAGTTTTTTCAGCTTGAACAGTCTGTCTTCCATGGACTGTTTCGAGGCTTTAAACTCCATATTTTTGTATGAGGCCAATTTCATTTGAAAGCTAACTGAAAGAACTTAAATTTAAAAAAAATCATCGAAAACGGGTTAGAAATGAGTAAGATATGACCATTTAAAGTTGATGTATGAATCTGCCAAAAATAATTCCGAAAATTAAAAATTGTAACTTGCATGTTGACTATTAAAGATTCAATGTTTAGGAAAATAAAGTACATGAATTCATTTCATGTTTTACATGAAATGAGAAAATTAAAATTATTAATTTTAGACTTTATGCTTTGGTAAAGTGTATAAATCTCCAACATGTTTTGATTCACTTAATATGTTTGTTTGGATGGTTTTGACATGAAAACCATACTTACAAAATATAAAGTGGGTTTACATACATATGTTATGTAAACAAGGATTGAATATTATAAGTGCCATTAAGTGTTGTTTCAATCAATCCTTATCGAAACATGTAATATGAAAATGGACGGTTGGCACTCCATTTGTTATGTATGTGATTGTTGTATGAAATCGGTAGTATTTGCCTCAATAAGACCCTTGTGTGGATGTTTAGTTGTATGATTTAATTTATTATTTATTAGGATGAATGTAATAATTTATTAAACGGCTTGCATGTCGTATTTATTATTTATTCGGGATGAATGTAATAATTTTTTAAACGATTTGCATGTCGTCTTTATATTTATATTGTATTTGTAATAGTATAAAAAATAGAATAGTTTTTTTTAAGATAATGCAACCAAGAATGGAATTAAGAAGACGATGTTCACAAGGCAGCCCATCCGAGCATATAATGGAGATGGCGGTTTTAGTGGGAGCCAATTCTCACACAAGGTTATGTCCCTAGTTGACCATGTTTTTCCGTGTGTTGGCTCACCGAAAAAACGCATAGGACTCGAGGCATACTACCGATAATTGCGTGTCATGATTATTATTGTGTTCTTATTTGTCTATGCCATGCTAGCTAGAAAATTAGTATAGAAACAAAAGAACGGTTTGACACCGTGAAAGCTCTCTTATCTTGCAAAATAGCAACGGGAAGTAGCGTTAGTTTCCATGTACTACAAATGAAAGGGTACATAGACTGGCTGGAGCGCCTTGGTTTTTCCATAAGTCAGGAGCTTGCAACGGATTTTATCCTGAACTCGCTGACTAGTGCATATGAAGGATTCATTATGAACTATAATATGAACAATATGGAGAAAACAATCATGGAGCTCCATGGCATGTTGAAAACCGCTGAGGCTAACATGGCCAAAGCTAAACCTGCAACTACTGTCCTAGCCATTCGTGAAGGTGGGATCAAGAAGAAGAAAATAAAACAAAGGGCAAGAACAAGGGCAAAGGTAAGGTTGGCACATCCAACTTCAAACCTAAACCTAAGGGCATTGCTAACTCTTCTACTTCAAAGATTCCACAAACCAAGTCTCCTGAAGAAGCATTATGCTTTCATTGTGGGGATAAAGGACATTGGAGGCTCAATTGTACCAAGTACTTGATGGAACTTAATGAACTACGAGCTAAGGGAGTCGCCTTACCTTCAAGTTTGTTCATGATTAAACTAAACAATACTTCTATTTCTAATTTCTGGGTATTGGACACAGGATGTGGTACTCACATTTGTACTAATGTGCAGGGACTCACAAGAAGTAGGAAGCTGAAGACCGGAGAGCTTAATCTAATCATGGGAAATAAGAACGTTGCCTCTGTTGATATGATTGGAGAATATAAGCTTACTTTTGATTCTGGTCTATGTATTGTTTTATCTAATGTTTGCTACAGTGCTGAAATGACAAGAAACATTATATCTTTTGATGCTTTATTTAATGATGGTTTTAATTTTAGTTTTGATAATGGATCAATACTTGTTCACAAAAATGGGATGTTTTATTTCAAGGCTAGTCCTTGTAAAGGCATCTTGGAAACTACAGCAAAGCTAAATGATAGTTCAATATACAATGTTGATTCATCCAAAGATGTTTTGGATAAAACGTATCTATGGCATTGTCGTTTAGGCCATATAAACAAGAAACGCATAGCAAAACTCCAGTCAGATGGAATTTTAGAATCATTTGATGTTACATCATATGACGAATGTGAATCTTGCTTGTTAGGAAAAATGACAAAAGCACCTTTCACAGAAAACTGTGAAAGGGGTAAGGATCTGTTGGAGTTGGTACATACTGATGTATGTGGTCCATTCAGATCGCCTACTAGACACCAGGAACGATACTTCGTTACATTTACTGATGACTTCAGTATATATGGTTATGTTTATTTAATTAAACAAAAGTCTGAAACTTTGGGAGTGTTCAAGGCATACCAAAACGAAGTAGAAAATCAACTGAACAAAAGAATTAAGATTCTCCGATCTGATAGAGGTGGTGAATATCTTAATGACGAATTTCGTGATCATCTACGGGGTTGTGGGATAATCTTACAATTAGTTCCTCCTAGAACACCACAGCATAATGGTGTGGCTGAAAGGAGGAATCGAACATTACTTGATATGGTTCGATCCATGATGAGTCACACAATGCTTTCAATCAGTTTTTGGGGTTAAGCCCTACAAACTGCCGCAAGGATCCTTAACCTCATCCCAACCAAGAAAGTTTCCAAAACACCTTATGAGATATGGCATGATAAAACTGTGTCTCTCTCATATCTTAGAATATGGGGTTGTGAAGCTTACGTTCATCGTGAAGCTCAGGATAAACTTGAACCCAGATCCGCAAAGTGTTTATTTGTTGGTTACCTGACTGATTCTTTTGGATATTTGTTTTATAATCCTACTGAGAACAAAGTCTTTATGTTTCGAAGGGGAGTTTTCCTTGAAAAGGATCTCATATCAAAAGGAACCAGTGGGAGCAAAATTGACCTTGAAGAAATTCAAGAATCAACCGATATTGGAACCGATTCCCCTCAAGAGGTCGACGAGCCTTCTGTTGAGAGAGAAACTGACCTACAGCCACCACCTATACGTAGATCTGATAGAGTGCGTCAAATACCAAAGAAATATAGTTTACACATATTTGAGGGTGATGACGAAAATATAGATTCTGATGAACCTATTACCTATCAGGAAGCGATGACAGGCCCCGAGTCTGCCAAATGGAAGGAGGTTATGGACAACGAGATTCAATCCATGCATGATAATCAATTCTAGACCTTGATTGATCATACACCAGGAATTAAAACCATTAGGTGTAAGTGGGTCTTCAAGAAGAAGACCGACATGGATGGAAATGTACACACATTTAAAGCCAGACTGGTGGCTAAGGGTTACACACAACAATATGGTGTAGACTATGATGAAACTTTTTCACCAGTGACGATGTTGAAATCCATTAGAATACTTCTTGCCATAGCTGCATTTTATGCCTACGAAATATGGCAAATGGATGTAAAAACAGCTTTCCTTCATGGTAAGCTAACAGAGGATGTGTTTATGACACAGCCTGAGGGTTTTGTACATCCTAAGTATCCTAAAAGTGTGTGCAAGCTTCAAAAGTCCATTTATGGACTTAAACAAGCTTCTCGTAGCTGGAATCTTTGCTTTAATGAGAAAATTAAAGAATTTGGTTTTATCAGAAGCGAAGATGAGCCATGTGTCTATGTTAGGTCTAGTGGGAGTGTTGTAGTCTTCCTTGTACTATATGTCGATGACATATTACTAATGGGAAACGATATCCCGACATTGAAAGATGTCAAAGCTTCACTAGGGAAATGTTTTTCCATGAAAGATTTGGAAGATGCATCATATATTTTGAGAATTAAGATCTATCGAGATAGGTCAAGGAGATTGATTGGGCTAAGCCAAAGTGCATATGTAGATAAGATATTGAAGAAATTCGGTATGCACAACTCCAAGAAAGGATGTGTTCCTATGAACCCTGGAATGATATTGAGCAAGTCTCAATGTCCTAATTCTGACTTGGAGTCAGCTACCATGAGTCGGACTCCATATGCTTCAGATATAGGGTCGATCATGTATGCCATGATATACACTAGGCCTGACGTATCGTATGCACTAAGCATGACTAGTCGTTATCAGGCCAACCCTGGTGAATCTCATTGGATAGCTGTCAAGAACATTCTAAAGTATCTTAGGAGAACTAAAGAGATGTTCTTGGTCTATGGTGGGAATGATGAGCTGAGCGTTAAAGGATACTCGGACGCTAGCTTCCAATCAGATAGAGATGATTGCTCATCGCAATCTGGATTTGTGTTTATGTTGAACGGTGGAGCCGTCACTTGGAGAAGCTCCAAGCAAAGTACTATTGCTGATTCTACGACAGAAGCCGGGTATATAGCGGTAAATGAAGCTGCTAAAGAGGCCATGTGGATAAAGGAATTCATCAGGGATCTAGGTGTGGTTCCTACAATCCATGATCCTATTGAG
The DNA here is from genome assembly GCF_046630445.1 of Rutidosis leptorrhynchoides. Lineage (NCBI taxonomy): Eukaryota > Viridiplantae > Streptophyta > Magnoliopsida > Asterales > Asteraceae > Rutidosis > Rutidosis leptorrhynchoides. The sequence goes on from NC_092333.1 coordinate 178,557,509, forward strand.
ATTTTCTGCGATAATGTGAGTGCGGTTGTCTTGGCTCAAGAACCAAGGTCACAAAAGCGCACATGGCACATACTCAGAAAGTACCATTACATCCGTCAACTTGTAGCAGAAAATGACATATTATTAAGTAGAGTAGACACGACTAAGAACTTGGCTGATCCTTTCATCAAGCCTTTGCCATAGACTAAGCATGATGCTCATAGCATGTCTATTGGCAGTCGTGTCATCGATGATGAAGTTTGATTGTATTTATTATGTTAAGTTTGAAACTTCAAACATTGGGCAATAATGTATGTTGCAATTGATCTGATGATTAATATATTGAGATTATATTATACGCACGATGCGATCATTTTATTGTATATTGTCATGTTTCATTTTGCATTTTTTAACTTCCAATGAATATTATTTCATAAACCTTCACAGTCAGTCATTCTCTAAGGAAGAGAGAATTGAATTAAGGCTGCTATGAAGTGTAGTAATATAGGCTTATATAAAACTACATTCATGAGGAACTTGATAGTTGATTCAAGGTTCTGGAATGACCACACTTAGATGCTACTTCATGGTTTTAAGTCACAAGTAAGCTCTAAGATGGCAACATCATTTATCCTAGAGTGGATATGTATGAGGAATCCTGACACAAACTATATTCTACTTTAACCTGTATTTAACGCTGTGCGTAAATGCCAGTCATAAGGGTGCAGATTAGGTATAATATGGGATGTGGTAGATGTCTATACAGTTGAAGCAATTTGTTCCTTCTTCTCTTAGCAAGTTGAAGCGATATCTCTGGGCCCCTCGTTAATTTGTGATGAATTAAATGCATGGCCATGCTATGACTGAATGAATGCAATTGCAGTCTATTTGATCACCACAAATCTCTATAGGGAAACAAAATCTTGAACGATGATGATTGACACTTAACTAACTAGTTGTTACACATGGTGTGTCTTCATAGACTAACCAATATTATTAATGTCAGTGCAAGTGGGAGTCTATTGGAAATATGTTCTCGGGTTGGTTACGGTTCAACAGTAATTTGACCGTGGTACATATATTCCGAAGGTATGACCATAACATTAAATAATATAAAGTCCATTTATCCTATTCGGTCACACACAAAGGCCAATCGTAAATTGTTTGATACACCTTCTAATTGGGAATTAATTTATTAATCAATTGTTAATGGTTTAATAAATTAAAATAAATATTTTGAGATTAATTATTAATATTTAATTTATTAATCTCCATGCTTGTCTACTTAAAAAAGACAAAAAGGGTACATACTTCTTGTTTATATATAATACTGCATGTGTGCAGTGTGTTTACCTAAAAGAAAGAAAAAAATAAATATAAGGCATGCTTATCAATGCATGCATACTTCACTTTTGTCTTGTTTTATCAGGAGACATCTCAAATATAGCATTTCACTTCTTTTCTTTCTTTGAATTGTATTTGACCAAGAAAATTGAAAACCAAATAAAAACACAACACTTCATTTTGTTACTGTGAATCAAAAAACAAGAAGATATACGTTTTTTTTGGTTGAATAGAAAACAAAAGGAAAGAAAGGGTTTTGATAAATTAGAAGGTGTATATCAAAACAAGGTTGGAACTTTGGGTGTCATTCGTTTAGAGGAGCTCTCATTTGGGTTCTCTCCAAGATAGGATTTTCAACAAAGGCTACAAAGGTTGTAATCTAACCTATTCTTGTTCGTTCAATTTAAATTTTGTTTGCTAAAAGTTTTGTACATAGGTCCTTGGGAGAGTATGATTTTGTAAAAATTTAAAATGCTTTCGCTCACTATGTTTTTTTGGTATCATACTCTAACAAAACCAACACATTAGGGGATATTAACAAAGCTTCTAGTGTCTCGAATGCACTTAAGGTAAAATAAATCGTGTAAGGTCATTTTTCCTTGTTGTTACCTCTTTGTGTAATCGAGTTTGCTAAGAATCTATGTATTATACGAAGCTCGGCTTTATTAATATCTAAATAGGAGTGTCTTCCTCCCCGCGTAAACACATTAAAATTTGACATACGCATCCAGATGGCGTTAGCGTCAAAATTTCTATCTACCCGCTCACCATGATAAATCAAATTTGTACAATCAGGTGATAGTAATTCAGCGGGAGTGTAAATCTGTAAAGCCCTGGCCATGTCCAGTATAGACATCCTGTACATCCTACGGCCAAGTAAAAATCTAAGAAAACTCTTATCGCCTAACCTATCTACATCCTTATTAAAAGCTATAGTACTCATTAGCTCAACACACCACTCTTTATATACATGCCTACGAGTGGTAAATAAACGTTCCCAATCGGAAAAAGAATAGCTGCCATACCTTTGGATTAGATGCTACCTAACTGGGTTAGCTAGGTGGACCCTTTCCAAAGGCTCCCAATCTATTACCCTTGGTACTTCTACATTTTTGGTCCAGAGCTTAAATTTGTGACTTTGGTACGTCGGGTAATCTCTCCAACTTCTATCAAATCTTAAATTTGGATGCAACTGTTCTTCATGAATATTCGGGTGTTCTATTATATGGTGAATGGGAAATACTACGTAGGCAATAAAAAATTATGGTTCTGGTTCATAGTATTGCACATGTTGATCATAATGTTGTTGTTGTTCAGGTTGTTGTTCCGGTTCGTGATATTGCATCTATGGCTGTGGTTCCGGATCAGGTTGCCTAGACGATGATGCACCGTCCGTATCTGTATTTTTCTGCAAAACACATTAAACACAAAATTTGTGCATCCAAATATGCATTAGTGTTAGCAAAATAACAAATTAAAATTACAATAACATGTTTAATCCATATTAAACTTATACTCATTTTCATATTTTTATCAATTCTACACTTTTTTAAATAAGCATATATGAAAATGTTTAAAAAGTTCATAAGCATTCAACTCAAATAACATGTCAAAATAATCATTACTAGCAATTAAACAAGTTTCAAATGGCATTTTTATCAATTTAATCAAGTTCATGAATTTTAGACTTAAAAAAGTCCACTTTAATTCTCAAAAATCATGTTTAGGATCAAAGTTTGGATCAATTAACAACCTAAACATGTTACACTACTTAATTTAGCAATAATTCATGACAAAAATCGGCCATAACTTGTTTATATCAAAAAGCCCCAAATTGCTCAAGAACACAAACCCTAGATTTCTAAAAATTTTGAAGTTTAAGGCTTCAAATCATGACAAATAGCATCAATCTAGGTTATACATGTATAATATGTAGTGACCCGAACTTTTTCATGTTTATATATATTAAATGAAATTGATATTTACATGATTAAGTGTTTCCAACATGTTAAGCAATCAAACTTGTTAAGACTTGATTAATTGAAATAGGTTTCATATAGACAATTGACCACTCAAGTTGACCCGCGATTCACGAACGTTAAAACTTGTAAAAACTATATGATGACATATATATATATATATATATATATATATATATATATATATATATATATATATATATATATATATATATATATATATATATATATATATATATATATAGTTAACATGATATTATGATAAGTAATTATCTCATTAGGTATTTTAACAATGAGTTATATACATAAAAATGAGACTATTGAATTAAGAAACTCGAAAACAATATATATAACGATTATCGTTATAACAACGTCTTATTAAATACATATGAATCATATTAAGATATTGCTACACTATATTTAAACATGATAAATGATAAGTAAACATGTCATTAAGTGTATTAACAATGAACTACATATGTAAAAACAAGACTACTAACTTAATGATTTCGAAACGAGACATATATGTAACGATTATATTTGTAACAATATTTAACTGTATATATATCATATTAAGATATATTAATACATCATATTATCATGATAATATAATAATTTAACATCTCATTTGATATAATAAACAATGGGTTAACAACATTTAACAAGATCGTTAACCTAAAGGTTTCAAAACAACACTTACATGTAACGACTAACGATGACTTAACAACTCAATTAAAATGTATATACATGTAGTGTTTTAATATGTATTCATACACTTTTGAAAGACTTCAAGACACTTATCAAAGCACTTATACTTAACAAAAATGCTTACAATTACATCCTCATTCATTTTCATCAACAATTATACTCGTATGCACTCGTATTTGTACTCGTACAATATACAGCTTCTAAATGTATTTACTATTGGTATATACACTCCAATGATTAGCTCTTAGCAGCCATGTGAGTCACCTAACCATGTGGGAACCATCATTTAACATCTATCATGAAATATCTCACAAAATTACAAACTAATGGAGCCTATATGGAGAGTCTAAGTTCACGTGAATGAGGGAGCTCACAAACACTTTCACTTTGCAATTTTATTGAATCAAATTACTCTTTCTCAAGTGTTCTTCATTTGTTCTAAGTGTTCTTCATCATCTTCAACAAAATCTAGCTCAATCTAGTTCATAAATCCATACATAAACCAAGTTATAAAACAACTACTCAAGAACACACCAACAACACTTCCAAGTTTGCTAGCTTACTTCCAATCTTGCAAATCCACTTTGAGTGATCATCCAACCTCAAGAAATCTTTCTTATTTACAGTAAGATATCTTTCTAATATAAGGTAATACTCATATTCAAACTTTGATTCAATTTCTATAACTTTAACAATCTTATTTCGAGTGGAAATCTTACTTGAACTTGTTTTCGTGTCATGATTTTGCTTCAAGAACTTTCAAGCCATCCAAGGATCCTTTGAAGCTAGATCTATTTTTCTCATTTCCAGTAGGTTTATCCACAAAACCTGAGGTAGTAATGATGTTCATAACATCATTCGATTCGTATATATAAAACTACCTTATTCGAAGGTTTAAACTTGTAATCACTAGAACATAGTTTAGTTAATTCTAAAATTGTTCGCAAACAAAAGTTAATCCTTCTAACTTGACTTTTAAAATCAACTAGACACATGTTCTATATCTATATGATATGCTAACTTAATGATTTAAAATCTGAAAACATGAAAAATACCGTAAAACCGGATATACGCCGTCGTAGTAACACCGCGGGCTATTTTGGGTTAGTTAATAAAAAAAACTATGATAAACTTTGATTTAAAAGTTGTTCTTGTGGGAAAATGATTTTTCTTATGAACCTGAAACTATATCCAAAAATCATAGTTAAACTCAAAGTGGAAGTATGTTTTCCAAAATGGTCATCTAGACGTCGTTCTTTCGACTGAAATGACTACCTTTACAAAAATGACTTGTAATCTGTATTTTTTACTATAAACTTATACTTTTTCTGTTTAGATTCATAAACTTAAGTTCAATATGAAACCATAGCAACTTGAATCACTCAAAACGGATTTAAAACGAAGAAGTTATGGGTAAAACAAGATTGGATAATTTTTCTTATTGTAGCTACGTAAAAATTGGTAACAAATCTATATTAATCATATCCTAGCTAACTCATATTGTATTATACATGTATTCTAATATATTATGTAATCTTGGGATACCATAGACACGAATACAATGTTTTGACATATCATATCGACCCATCTATATATATATTTCAGAACAACCATAGACACTCTATATGCAGTAATGTTGGAGTTAGCTATACATGGTTGAGGTTGATTCCAAAATATTATATATACTTTGAGTTGTGATCTAGCCTGAGGCTTGTATACACAAGGTCGTGGATTGATTCAAGATAATATATATTGCTTTATTTCTGTACATCTAACTGTGGACAACTAGTTGTAGGTTACTAACGAGGACAGCTGACTTAATAAACTTAAAACATTAAAACGTATTAAAAATGTTGTAAATATATTTTGAACATACTTTGATATATATGTACATATTTTTTATAGGTTTGTGAATCGACCAGTGGCCAAGTCTTACTTCCCGACGAAGTAAAAATCTGTGAAAGTGAGTTATAGTCCCACTTTTAAAATCTAATATTTTGGGATGAGAATACACGCAGTTTTGAAAATGATTTACAAAATAGACACAAGTATTAAAACTACATTCTATGTTGAATCGTTATACCGGATATCGCCCTTGTTGAACTTGGTAACCTAAGAATTGGTGTTTATTATAATTGTCATCAATTGACGCGAATCCTAAAGATAGATCTATGGGCCATTGACAAGCCCCAGTCAGAGAATTTGAACTGCTTTAGTACTTCGATATTTATATATGGGGATATTCTAGATGCATTTATTAATGTCGATTACCAGGTGTTCAACCATACGAATGATTTTTATGCAGATTGCATGTTATTGAAAGATGAAATCTTGTGGTCTATTATTACAATTTGATATATAGGTTAAACCTATAACTCACCAACATTTTTGTTGACGTTTAAAGCATGTTTATTCTCAGGTGATTATTAAGAGCTTTCGCTATTGCATGCTAATATATGGACAAGATTTGGTGTCAGCATGCTTGTATAATATTGTTTAAAACTGCATTCGAGATTTACTTTGTTGTAACATATTAATATTGTAAACCAATATGTATTGGTAGTGTGTAAGTGTGATATTTTTAGATTATGATTTCTGATAATCTAGGTGGTGTCCTTTTAACCTTGTCGATAAAATAAAGGTTATGGTTTATTTTAAAAACGAATGCAGTCTTTGAAAAACGTCTCATATAGAGGTCAAAACCTCGCAGCGAAATCAATTAATATGGAACGTTTATAATCAATATGAACGGGACATTTCATAATATACTAACAATTTAACTCTAATTACACTAAAAATTATCAAACTAGTATTATTGCAAATAATTGAAATTATCACAAAAATTAGGAAATTTATGAGTTTAGGGGTGAAATCTTTACCTTTTTGCTCCCAAATCCGAAGAAAGGCATGTTTATAGCGGATTGTAGGATGAAATTTGGTGGATTTTGGTTGAAAAATGATGAAATTTGAGTGTGTTTTGAGGGTATGTTCGTGTATGTGTGTGTGTTTTGTAATGGGAACAGAACAGCTCGCTGAGCTTTTTGTATTTGACCAGCATTTCCAGCCCATGCGATCGCATGGGTTGGCAGTGTAAACCCCATGCGATCGCATGGGGTCCAGGCTTTTTTTTTAAATAAAAACCTTTAATTTATAAAACAAAAATTGATTAAATTTAAAATTTTGTTTCTTTTTTCTTTAAGCAGAGGTTGTTTCGATATATTTTCCTAGTCTGTCCCTCGATAAAATTTAAAATTTGTCATTTTAAAGCGTTGTTTTAAAAGCAAAGATTTTTGGGTTATTTAAATGTTTTTGGCATACTTTAAATCAATAAAATTAAAAATAATGAGAATAAAATTTTTCGTCCCGCCCTCGGGTAAAGCAATTTCGGTTCAACGACCTAGTCTTCAACTCACGATGAATTTTAGAAATCATATTTTTAACTTAATGAAATAAAGTACATTTTTGTTTTTAAATTCACACCAAATTTAAAATGCATAAAATTAAAAATTCATATAAATATCATTATTATTTAAATATATTAATTTTACAAACTTATATTGAAAATATTAGTTTTTAAAATATTTACAAACTTAATTATATTGATTTAAAAATTTATAATATTAATTTTAAAAACATGGTAAAAAAATAAAATTAAAATCTTTTTGGTCTTTTATCCCACTTTAATCAATCAAATATTATCAAAAATATACGCCCATCTTTTTGGGTAAAGTAATTTCGGCTATTTTACCTAGTTTTACTCTTGACGAATTTTTGAAATATTTTGGGTTGGTTGATTAAAGATATTTATACCTTATGAATTAACGGTAAATTTCGCAGTGATGTAATAAATTTTTGTATGATATCAATAATTTCGGTTTCGCATATCTAATTTTATTGAATATCAATTTAATACTTTATAGTGAACGATTCAGCGTTTATTATCAAAAGGTTAAAAGCAATAAAATAAAAAAAATAAAACTGTACATACATACCTGTGAGATAGAATTCTTAGAGACCTGCTTTAGCCGACTCATAGGAGAGTCGTGTGATTTGGTTTTCCATAGCTACATAAGCGTAACCTCGATTCTTCAATAACTTTTCTTCTAATCATATGAACGGTCCTTCTCTGCATAGAGTAACAAATTCGGTATTTGAATATGTTTGATTGTTCGAACATTTACCTTCGTGTGACCATTTTCCTAATTTATGACATCTTTCAAGGTGTCGTGCTCTTCTTTTTGTTGCAGATTTTGATTTTCCTTTACCAAAATGTGTCTTATGATGATTCTTCCTGAGTTCTTTCCTCACTTCGTCCATTTTTCCTCTTATGAATGATACCAGTTCACTCGGGAAGATGTTATTATTACGTTTAGTAATCATAGCGTGTAGTAGTAGACCATGGTTCAGATCAAAGGAATTCTTCATCTCGTAAAACCTAAAAAAATAAAAATTCAGAATGGGGGGGAGAAGACTAGTTCTTTAGGGTCTGCTAGGGAAAGACCATTCGGATTCCATTTTTGAGAACTACACGAAAATAGAAAATCTAACTCTAACAGAAATACATATTATCCTTAAAACATTCGAATCTTCCCACACTTAGTTAGCTGTGGTGTCGAAATTGTGATTAACTTCATCTTCAACTTCCATTGGATTATCTATGTAATGTTTAACTCTGTGACCATTAACCTTAAATTCAATCCCATTTGAATTTATTAATTCTACTGTTCCATATGGGAAAACTCTTTTCACTATGAATGGTCCAGACCATCTTGATTTCAATTTTCCAGGAAATAGCTTGAATCGTGAATTGAAAAGAAGAACTCTGTCTCCTTCTTTAAATTCTTTTGAACTTCTGATTCTTTTATCATGCCATTTCTTCATTCTTTCTTTATAGATTAACGAATTTTCATATGCTTCATGTCACAATTCTTCTAATTCGTTTAATTGACTTAACTGTAGACGTCCAGCTTCATTTAAATCAAGATTACATGTCTTCAAAGCCCAAAATGCTTTGTGCTCAATTTCTACTGGAAGGTGACATGCTTTTTCGTAAACGAGTCTAAAAGGTGTGGTGCCAATTGGAGTTTTGTAGGTGATGTTAAAGCTAAGGGGTATAAAATACTATTAAATTTTAGCAGGAAATACTATTAAATACGATAAAATTTTACACAAGATATTTATTTATTTATATGATGGATATACTTAAACCTTGCTACAACACTTATAGGCAGTGTACCTAATTGTACAGTAGTGTAGTTTTTAGTAAGTCCGGTTCGTTCCACAGGAAAAATCTTTAAACAAAGCTTAACGCTATATTAGTTTACTTTTATAAAAATACAAATATATATATAAGTGATATTATAAAGGGGGGTTTTTACCGTTTAATGACCGGTTTGTCGATTTTAAAAACTTTAGTTGCAGTTAAAACAAAATATAAAATATTAAATAAATAAAAGACTTAATTTAAAGCGTAAAGTAAATAACGATAATGAAATTGCGAATAATAAAAGTGCGATAAAATAAACTTGCGATAATTAAAAAGTACGATAATTAAAAGTGCAATTAAATACAATAACAATAAATAAAAATGCGATAATTATAAGTGCAATTAAATATAAAATAAAGGAAATTAAATATGAAATAAAAGAATTATGCTTATTTAAACTTCCATAATCATGATGTTTGACGTGTTGATTTTAGTTTTATGCCCATGGGTTAATTGTCCTTTGTCCTGGATTATTTAATATGTCCGTCTGGTTTTTGTCCATAACAGTCCATCAGTCATAAATATAAAGCGCGAGTGTCCTCGTCAAATTATCCTTATACCCGAAGTTTAAATATTCCAACTAATTGGGGACTTAAACTGTAACAAGATTTTAATACTTTGTTTAATAATTACACCAGGATGTCGACTGAGTGTAACCCAAGGTTTTAATACTTTGTTATCAATTATGCCAAGTGTCCTTGTACATAATTTCACCCCTGTTTTAATAATTCTAATGGCTATTAATCCATTCCCGTATCCGATTAAATGAACGATTATTCGTACATATAAATATCCCGCCCATCGTGTCCGATTGAGTGTATATGGTTATTTATAGGGACGTCCAATTGTAAATCTTTATATTAACATTAACAAACTATCATTTAGTTAAATAAATATAAAGCCCATTAATAGCCCATGGTCTAATTTCCACAAGTGTCGTTCTTTTGTCCAAACCCCAATTATGGTACAAAGCCCAATTACCCGATTTTAGTAATTAGCCCAACATCATGATTACTTCAGATTAAATAAGCATAATAATAACTTAGCTACGAGACATTAAATTAAAAAGGTTGAACATAACTTACAATGATCAAAAATAGCGTAGCGTTACACGGACAGAATTTCGACTTACACCCTTACAACATTCGCTAACATACCCTTATTATTTGAATTAAAATTAAAATTAAAATTATAATATATATATATATATATATATATATATATATATATATATATATATATATATATATATATATATATATATATATATATATATATATATATATATATATATATTACGTTTGTAGGATAGAGAGATAGGTGGATATATTTTGTCCAAAACGCGTTGAATTTATAGGACCTGGGCTGGATTTCAGAGCCATGCGATCTTATGGCTTTTGTGCCTCCAGGCCATGCAATCGCATGGCCAGCTGGGAGAAGTCACATATCTTTGTTTTCTTTCTTTCCGACGTTTATAAATAATAATATAATATATAAATAATTATAAGAATTATTTAAATATTATATTTTATTTATGTGCATAGTTAACTTGTAATTTTTAGTCCGTTGCGTCGAGCGTTGAGAGTTGACTCTGGTCCCGGTTTCGGATTTTCGAACGTCCTTGCGTACAATTTAATATCTTGTACTTTGCGTTTTGAATCTTGTACTCTTGTAATTTTGAGACGTTTCTTATCAATAATTGGAACCTCATTGATTGTATTTTGTACTTTTGAACTTTTTGGTCGTTTGCGTCTTCAATTCGTTGAATCTGTCTTTTGTCTTCACCTTTTATTATTTAAACGAATATCACTTGTAAATAGAACAGTTGCAACTAAAAGCTTGTCTTTCTTGAGGAATAATGCTATGAAATATATGTTCGTTTTTAGCATTATCAGTAGGATGTTCTAAAAGCCCAGAGTGCATCCTCCAATTTCATGGACCATTCGTTCGGATTTGATCCTACGGTTTTCTCTAAAATATGTTTTAATGCTCGGTTGGTATTTTCAACTTGTCCACTTGTTTGCGGATGATAAGCGGTTGAGATTTTATGAGTTACTCCATATCTTTTGAGAACTTTCTCAAGTTGATTATTACAAAAATGAGTACCCCGATCACTTATTAAAGCTTTCGGTGTTCCAAACCTAGCAAAAAGACGTTTTAAAAAATTGACTACAAATCGTGCATTGTTAGTTGGGAGAGCTTGTGCTTCCGCCCATTTAGATACATAATCAATGGCAACGAGAATATAGATATTATTATGAGATTTTGGAAATGGACCCATAAAGTCAATACTCCAAACGTCAAATACTTCACATACTTGAATGACATTTTGTGGCATTTCATTACGTTGAATTATTTTTCCGGCCCTTTAACATGCATTACAGGATTTACAGAAAAGGTGTGCGTCTTTGAAAATTGTAGGCCAATAAAATCCAGCATCGTAGACTTTTCTTGCTGTGAGTTGAGGCCCATAATGCCCTCCTGTTGGTCCTGTGTGACAATGGTTTAAGATTTGACTGGCTTCATCCCCGAATACACATCGGCGGATTATTCCATCGGGACAACTTTTAAACAAATGTGGATCTTCCCAAAAATAGTGTTTTATATCACTAAAGAATTTCTTTCGTTTTTTGTATGACAACCCTTTTTCAAGGAATCCACATACTAAGTAGTTTGCATAGTCTGCAAACCATGGAATTTCATTATAATCGATCTTCAATAGATATTAATCAGGAAAGTTATCTTGTATGGCCGATTCAATTAGAACTTCTAATTCGAGATTTTCAAGACGAGAAAGATGATCAGCGGCGAGATTTTCTGCTCCCTTTTTGTCTCGAATTTCAATATCGAACTCTTGTAAGAGTAAGATCCAATGGATTAATCGTGGTTTGGCATCTTGTTTCGAAAATAGGTATCTAAGAGCAGAATGGTCGGTATAGACCACCGTTTTTGCTAGAACGAGATATGAACGAAATTTGTCAAAAGCAAAGACAATAGCAAGGAGTTCTTTTTCAGTAGTTGTGTAATTCGTTTGTGCTCCTTGTAACGTCTTACTAGCGTAATAGATAGGTTGAAATCGTTTTTCAATCCTTTGTCCTAAAACGGCTCCCATTGCAAAATCACTTGCATCGCACATGATTTCAAATGGTAGATTCCAATTTAGAGTTATCATGATCGGCGCATTAGTGAGTTTTTCTTTAAGAATATTAAAAGATTTGATGCATTCATCCGAAAAGATGAATTGAGCATCTTTTTCTAGGAGTTTGTTCATAGGAGTGGCAATTTTAGAAAAATCTTTTATGAAACGTCGGTAAAAACCGGCATGCCCTAGAAAACTCCTAACTCCTCTAACATTGGTGGGATGTGGAAGTTTAGAAATTACATCTACTTTAGCTCTATCCACTTCAATTCCTTCCTTTGAAATTTTATGACCAAGAACGATGCCTTCTCTAACCATGAAATGGCATTTCTCCCAATTAAGTACTAGATTTGATTGTTCACATCTAATAAGCATTCGTTCAAGATTAACTAGACATGATTCAAAAGTATCACTGAATACTGAAAAGTCATCCATGAAAACTTCCATGCATTCTTCTATCATGTCATGAAAAATCGCCATCATGCGCCTTTGAAATGTTGCAGGGGTGTTGCATAGTCCAAATGGCATGCGTTTGTAAGCAAAAGTACCATAAGGGCATGTAAATGTAGTTTTCACTTGGTCCTTGGGTGCGATTGGTATTTGAAAGTATCCGGAGAAACCATCAAGAAAACAATAGTAACTATTTTCAGCTAATCTTTCCAACATTTGATCAATGAAAGGTAAGGGAAAGTGATCTTTTCTGGTGGCATCATTTAATTTTCTATATTCAATACAAACACGCCATCCTGTTACAGTCCTAGTAGGAATAAGCTCATTTTTTTCATTTGTGATGACAGTCCTGTCACCCTTCTTAGGTACGCATTGAACTGGGCTTACCCATGGACTATCAGAGATTGGATAAATTAATCCTGCATCTAGCAGTTTAATAATTTCTTTCTTAACAACATCTTGCATATTTGAATTTAGTCTTCGTTGGCATTGCACATAGGTTTTATGACCTTCTTCCATAAGGATTTTATGTGTGCAATAAGGATTTTATGTGCACATAGGTTAATGTCATGAATCTTCCATGCAATAGCTGGTTTATGAGCTTTTAGCATAGAAATGAGTCGAGATTTTTCATTTTCCGTAAGAGAAGATGATATTATTACAGGTAATTCAGATTCACCATGTAAATAAGTGTATTCCAAATGGTTTGGAAGTGGCTTTAACTCTAATATCGGTGGTTCTTCTATCGATGATTTGTATTGATATCTGTCTTCCTCTTTTAGCATTTGAAGTTCTTTTGTTGTTGGTTCGTATTCATTAGCCATAAGTGCGGCTAACATTTCAGCTTCATCAATTGGTTCAGTTCCTTCTCCTAAAGAACATTCTCCTGTTCCTTGTAATTTTGGAAATTCTTCTAACAATTCTGCATGTGAATCTGTAGTTTGAATATAATAACATGTATCATCTGCAGATTGCGGTTGTTGCATGGCTTTATCAACAGAAAAGGTAACACTCTCGTCCTCTATACTTAGGGTTAGTTTCTTACCAAACACGTCTATTATTGCTTTAGCCGTGTTTAAGAATGGTCTTCCTAATATAAGAGGAACTCGAGAATCTTCTTCCATGTCTAGAATAACAAAATCTACTAGAAATACTAAAGTACCAACTTTAACTAGCATGTTCTACATTATCCCTCTAGGATATTTTATTGATCGATCGGCTAGTTGTATGCTTATTCGTGTTGGTTTCAATTCTCCAAGGTCTAGTTTAGCGTATAATGAATACGGCATTAAATTTATACTAGCACCTAAGTCTGCCAATGCTTCTATTGAACTAAGACTACCCAGAAAACATGGAATTGTGAAACTTCCTGGATCTGAAAGTTTTTCTGGTAGCTTATTCAACAGCACTGCAGAACAATTAACATTCATTGTAACAGCCGAAAGTTCTTCCATTTTCTTTCTATTTGTGATTAGATCTTTCAAGAATTTAACATATCTTGGCATTCCTGAAATCACATCAATGAAAGGAAGATTGACATTTATTTGTTTAAACATATCCAAGAATTTGGATTTCTCGGCTTCAGGTCTTTCTTTTCTCATTTTACTCGGGTAAGGAAGTGGTGGTTAGTATGGTTTAACATAAGGTTTAGCCTTAACTGTGTTATCTTCATTAACCTTTTCAACTACCGGTTCTATTTCCTTTTCTTGCTCAGGCAGTGGTGCTTGTGTAGTAGGAATAGAGTCATCAGAAATTACAGGTATTTCAGGTGGTTTAAGTGTAATACCACTTCTTGTGGTAATGGCTTTAGTTGTTTCATTCCGGGAGTTAGCATTTGTATCGCTAGGTAGACTCCCCGGTTTTCTTTCACCCATCAACCTTGCTAGGTTACTTACTTTTTGTTCCAGATTTTGAATAGAAGCTTGTTGATTTCTAAATGTTTGAGCATTTTGTTCATTAGTTTGTTTCTGAGATGTGAAAAAATGCGTTTGAGATTCAACTAGCTTCGACATCATGTCTTCTAGATTTGGCTTTTTATCATCGGTTTGTGGTGGTTTAATTGGAAAAATAGGTCTTTGCTGATTGTAAGTATTATTAGATACTTTTTGATTCTTAGGACCTTGTTGATTGTTGTATGGAACATTTCGGTTATAATTCTGATTTTGATTGTAGTTTGGTCTTGGCGGTTGATAATTACCTTGATAATTATTTCCAGGTCTTTGGTTCATGTATGAAACATTCTCTCTTTGTTCCATTGTTTGTTCAATACTAAGACAATCTTTTGTCAAATGTGGTCCTCCACACTGTTCACAACTAATTCGTATTGCGTGAATATCCTTAGTCATCTTTTCCATTCGTCTCTCGAAAGCATCTATCTTTGCGGAAATGGAATCAAAGTCATGGCTAGAATCGGCTCTAGCCGCTTTAGATGATCTAACGATATCTTTTTCTTGATGCCACTCATGTGAGTGGGAAGCAGTGTTATCAATAATTTTATAAGCTTCAGTTGCAGTTTTCTTCATAATGGAACCACCAGCTGCTATGTCGATGTCTTTTCGTGTGGTAATATCGCATCCTTGGTAGAATATTTGTACTATTTGATAAATGTCTAAACCATGTTGCGGACATCCTCTCAACAACTTTCCAAATCTTGTCCACGCCTCTTATAGACTTTCATTTGGCTTTTGCGTAAATGTAACAATTTCTTCTTGAAGTCTCACGGCTTTAGATGCCGAAAAGAATTGTTTAAGAAATTTTTCAACTAAGACATCCCATGTATCAATCGCCCCTTCAGGTAACGATTCTAACCAATCTTTGGCTTCTCCCTTTAAAGTCCATGGAAATAACATGAGATATATCTGTTCATCCTCAACTTCTCTGATCTTAAATAGAGTACAAATCCTATTAAAGGTTCGAAGATGTTCATTTGGATCTTCCTTCGGCGCACCACTAAATTGGCATTGATTAGTTACCATGTGTAGGATTTGTCCTTTGATTTCATTATCTGGCGCATTAATATCTGGTTGAGTAATTGCATGACCTTGGCCAGTGCATTTAGCTCTCATTCGATCTTCCATACTTAGAGGTTTCAGATTTTCCATGATTGAATTTGTTGAATCTGAATCACTAGAGGATTTTGATTTAATGGTTTGGATAAGTGATTTGTGGTTCAGGAGGAATGATTAGTGGTTCAGGATCTCTGAATTGTCCCTGAATATCCTCCGGATTCTCAATTGTGAGGTCGGGTTCAAAAAATGGATTATCGGAAATTTGAATTTGAGTACTTGGTCGACTAGATGACGATTCTAAAGAAAAATCAACGGCGACAATATTGGCTAGATGTCTTGATCGAGTTACAGGTGGTGAACGTATGAAAGGTGGTGAACGTTTTGCTCGGTGCATTCACTGAATATCCCATTAGTTATAAAGATAAAAATTATATAAGTTATCAAATTAATAGACTTTTCTGATTTTGTCCACGTTTCGAATAGCCAATAGATGCAGCAAGTAGTCAGGACCCTTTAAATCGGAAGCCCACAACTCGCCACTAACAAATCCAACTATTACTACGAACCAGAAAATTTTGGATGTCTATCAATTTAACCGCTTAAAATAATTTTTCGTCGAAGTTTAAAGAAAATAAAGAAAATTCTATGTCCTAAAAACTAGAGCGTCGAGAAATAAGAAAGAAAAAGAGCGCGTCGAAAAACGTCAAAAACAAATAAAAGGTCGAAAAATAATAATAAGAAAGTACTAAAATCTTAAAACGGCGTCGCAAAATTCTAAAGCACCTAAATCTTAGTCTAAAGAAAAAGCACTTAAGGGATTTTAAGGCAAAGCCTAAAAATCTAGAAATAAAAATAACTACGGCAAAAACTATATCTTAAAACTAGTTACGAACGATAAATATACAAAATTACGCTTGAACGATTAAAATGATACGAAATATAAAAATAAAACTTAATGTTATAAAAATACAATTTTTATAAAAATATTATTTTTATATAAATTATTTTATAAAAATATTAGTTTTATAAATTAATAAAACTAAATAAAACTTAATATTACAAATTAAAAAATAAAACTAAAACTAATATTAAAAACTAAATAAATAATTAAAACCTAATTAGGGTTAATTAATAATAATAAATAATAATACTCCGTAACCCTAATTCGATAGTCAAAGGTTTCAGGCCTGTCAAGTCATTTCATGCGACCGCATGAAATTCCTTTGTTTGGGTCATGCGACTGCATAGATCCGGAAACCAGGCCAGAAGTTGGGCTGCTACAGTACCTTGGCCTGATTACTTTTTAATTTAATTTATATAATTTTTAATTTATAAAAATAATATATAAGTAATATTTAATTAAATAAATTTATATTTTTAAGAACTAAAAAAATATATTTTCTTTTTATTTAAAAACATAAATAGATAGAAATACTTATATATATTTTTTTTATGTTTTATATTTTTGTATTTTTAACAAAATATTTTCACAAAATAAGAAATATTATATTTTTACAAAAATATCTTAAAAACTAATTTTTTATAGCGTTTTGCTTCGGCGTTCCCCGGCAGCGGCGCCAAAAATGCTTGATGTTATGCGAGGTGTATACGAAATAGTTATATTTTTATTGCGAAATACTATTAAATAGGATTCAATTTTACGCAAGTTATTTATTTATTTATAGAGTGGATATACCTAAACCTTGCTACAACACTATAGGCAGTGTACCTAATCGTAGAGTAGTGTAGTTTTTAGTAAGTTCGGTTCGTTCCGCAGGGAGCTAGCCAAGTTTAACGCTATATTTTTAAAAACTATATTTGTATATATATATATATATATATATATATATATATATATATATATATATATATATATATATATATTGTATATATATATATATTTGTATATATATATATATAAGTAGTAGTATTATTATTATAAAAGGGGGATTTTACCGTTTAATGACCGGTTTGTCGATTTTAAAACTTTAGTCACAATTAAAAACTAATGTAAAATATTAAATATAAATACAACTTAATTTAA
Organism: Rutidosis leptorrhynchoides; assembly: GCF_046630445.1. NCBI lineage: Eukaryota > Viridiplantae > Streptophyta > Magnoliopsida > Asterales > Asteraceae > Rutidosis > Rutidosis leptorrhynchoides. The sequence goes on from NC_092333.1 coordinate 178,575,426, forward strand.
AGCTTAATTTAAATGACGATAAATAAATGTACGATAATTAAAAGTGCGATAAATAAAATGACGGTAAATAAAATTGCGATAATTAAAAGTACGATAATTAAAAATGCGATAAGATATAAAATAAAGGAATTATGCTTATTTAAACTTCCGTAATCATGATGTTCGACGTGTTGATTTTAATTTATTATCAAGGGTTAATTGTCCTTTGTCCTGGATTATTCGATATGTCCATCTGGTTTTGTTTATAACAGTCCATCAATCATAAATATAAAGTGCGAGTGTCCTCGTCAAATTATCCTTATACCCGAAGTCAAATATTCCAACTAATTGGGGACTTAAACTGTAATAAGGTTTTAATACATTGTTAATGATTACACCAGGTTATCGACTGTGTGCAATCCAAGGTTTTAATACTTTATTAACAATTACACCAAGTGTCCTTGTATGTAATCCACCCATGTTTTAATGAGTCCATTGACTATTAATCCATTCACGTGTCCGGTTAAATGAACGATTATTAGTACTTATAAATATCCCGCCCATCGTGTCCGATCGAGTATATGTGGTTATTTATAGGTACGTCCAATTGTAAATCTTTATATTAAATTAACAAACTATCATTCAATTAAACAAATATAAAGCCCATTAATAGCCCATAGTCTAATTTCCACAAGTGTCGGTCTTTTGTCCAAACCCCAATTATGGTACAAAGCCCAATAACCCCGTCTTAAGTATTTAGCCCAACATCACGATTACTTCGATTTAAATAAGCGTAATAATAACTTAGCTACAAGATATTAATTTAAAATGGTTGAACATAACTTACAATGAGAATTAATCGCGTAGTGTTACACGGACAGAGTTTCGACTTACAAACTTAAAACATTCGCTAACATAACCTTATTATTATTAATCTTTAATTAAAATTAAAATTATAAATATAAATATATATATATATATATATATATATATATATATATATATATATATATATATATATATATATATATATATATATATATATATATAGATTGAGAAATAGAGAAAGGAAAAGAAAAAGGTGTTTCTAAAACGTCGAGCAAACTGCCTTTTTATAGAACCTGGCCAGCTACAGTGAGCCATGCGATCGCATGGGTTTAAGGCTACCAGGCCATGCGATCGCATGGCAGCCATCTCCTGGTCACATTGCATTTTAAAAGTGGGCTGCTCGTATTTATTAAATATATAATATAATATATATAATTTTATATAATTATATATATTTTATATTATATTCTTGTGCATCGTTGACTTGTAATTTTAGGTCCGTTGCATCGCGCGTTTATAGTTGGTTCATGTCCCGGTTCCGAATTTTCGAACGTCCTTTCGTACGATTTAATATCTTGTACTTTGCGTTTCGCGGCTCGTACTCTTGTAACTTTTAGATGTTTCTTATCAATAAATTGAACCACTTGGATTGTACTTTGTACTTTTTAGCGTTTTGGTCATTTGCATCTTCAATTCGTCGAATCTGTCTTTTGTCTTCACCTTTTAATATTTAAACGAATATCACTTGTAAATAGAACAATTGCAACTAAAAGCTTGTCTTTCTTGAAGGATAATGCTATGAAATATATGTTCGTTTTTAGCATTATCACCCATAAGTCAAGATTTTCAATTCACCCCGGTGTCAATAAGATGTACCACGACCTCAAAGAACAATATTGGTGGCCGAACATTAAAAGGGACGTTGCTACTTATGTTGGAAGGTGCCTAACTTGCTCCAAAGTCAAAGCCGAAAATCAAAGACCATCCGGACTACTTCAACAACCCAAAATCCCGCAATGGAAGTGGGAAAGAATAACGATGGATTTTATCACCAAACTACCAAAGACGGTGGGCGGTTACGATACTATTTGGGTTATTGTTGACCGTCTCACCAAATCCGCGCACTTCCTAGCCATGAAGGAAACCGACAACATGGAAAAAATTGCACAACTTTACGTTAAGGAGATCGTAGCCCGTCACGGTGTGCCTTTATCGATTATTTCCGACCGAGATGGCCGCTTTGTTTCTAGATTTTGGCATACTTTACAAGAAGCGTTGGGAACGCGTTTAGACATGAGCACCGCATATCATCCACAAACCGACGGACAAAGCGAACGCACAATTCAAACCTTGGAAGACATGTTATGAGCTTGCGTTGTCGATTTTAGAAAAGCTTGGGACAAGCATTTGCCACTAGCCGAGTTCTCTTACAACAATAGTTACCACGCGAGTATCAACGCCGCACCTTTTGAAGCGTTGTATGGCCGAAAATGTCGTTCTCCTCTTTGTTGGGCCGAAGTAGGTGACACTAAAATCACCGGACCCAAACTCAATCATGAAACAATGGAGAAGATCGTTCAAATCCGAGATAGGCTTAGGACGGCCCGTAGTCGTCAAAAGGGCTATATTGACAAAAGATGCAACGACCTCGAATTTCAAGTCGGTGATCCCATAATGTTAAAAGTCGTACCTTGGAAAGGTGTAATCCGTTTCGGGAAACGCGGGAAGCTAAATCTGCGGTATATTGGTCATTTCGAAATCTTGGAGCGTGTTGGAACCGTTGCTTATCGTTTAGATCTTCCGCCTCAACTGAGCTCCGTTCATCCTACTTTCCATGTGTCAAATTTAAAGAAGTGTTTTGCCGAACCCGAACTCGTCATTCCTCTCGAAGAGCTTACTATTGATGACAAACTTCATTTTGTGGAGGAACCGGTTGAAATTGTGGATACCTCCGTCAAGACGCTAAAACAAAGTAGAATCCCGACCGTTATGGTCCGTTGGAATGCCAAAAAGGGACCCGAGTTTACTTGGGAAAGGCAAGATCAATTGCAAAGGAAATACCCTCATTTATTCGTGGATTCAGAAACGCAAGATCTCGAGGAAGACACAATGACTACTACACCTACTTAAATTTCGGGACGAAATTTCTTTTAAGGAGTAGGTAATGTAACATCCGGCCTTTTTCCGTTTACTTTTCGTTTAATTATCTTAAAGTCCGTTATATAATTATAACATCTTCCGTTAATACGCGTTTTAAAATATTTCGTTTAGGTAATTCACGCACCCGCTCTTAAACTTGAGGGACTAATCTTGCCAAGTGACCAAAGTCTTGACTAGGTCAAGTGGTCAACTCTTCCTCCTCCACTCATTCATCACCTCCTCACTTTCTAACACTTCCACTTTTTACTCTCAAACCCTCAATCAAAGAATCATCATCCATTTTAAATCTAGCAAGCATTCTTCAAAACAAATTGCATATTTGGAAACCTTGCAACTTCCTCTTCGAATCCATACAAACTTCATTACATTTAGGTAACTTTCTAAAAACACTAGTTTTTGTGTTCTTGATAATTTTGACTTATAAAAGGGTTAACTAGTGTCTATGGCTTTAGTCTAACATGAATATATGATTTGTATGCTCAATCTTGTTATTTTAAGTAACTAGCATAAACTTGAAAGTTGGTATGTTTGATTTTGTGATTTGGTTGGTTAAATGTTGTTAAATGTTAAAAGTTCAAGTATTAAATGGGTTACTAGCATCACTAGCTTTATTTTGATGTGTAGGTTGATTAAGGAAACTTCATTAACATGATTATTGTTTTGATGATTTGGGTTAGGGTTTGATAGGCTTGATTATGAACTTTGATGCATTAAATGCTATGAAATGTTGTTGATAAGTGTTTAGTTGCAATGTGTGTTTAATTACCTTCGAAACGGCATATCATACATGTAAATTGGTTGTCCGAATCATGAAACGCATTTAATGGACTTGAATGTAATAAATGGTGAGCATTTAATGCGATTTTGGTTGTTGTATATGTTAAATTGATTGATAAAATGTGTTTAGTTGTTTTCCTTATCAAAATACCTTTTGGATGATATAAGATACCTGTTTTGATTGTCTGCGGATCATAAATGGTGATTGTTTGAAGTTTGGTTCGTGCACTTGTGTAATTTCAGCAAGCAGGACCTGTGCACTGATTTGGATGCCGTCCAAAATCTTGGACGCCGTCCAGGCCTTCACATCTGGACGCCATCCAGCCAATCTGGACGCCGTCCAGATGAACTACTAGGTTCTGATTTGGTTGGTCGTTTACCATTTAATTCTAACTATGCTACGCACCTCCGATTCACATGTAACTTGTTCTAACATGCTTATATATGATTAAAAATCTCAGAAAATAGTTCGGGACCCGACCCGAACGTGTTGACTTTTTCGTTTACTTTGACTTGACCAAAGTTGACTTTTACTCAAACTTAACCGAATACTTATGCAATCGTTCTAATATGTTTTTATACTTGTACCTTGCATGAAACTTGACAACATGATTCACATGCTATATATAATCGAGTCATAACGAACCATAGGACTAATTGAACACTTTGACCGACCGTGTTTACCGATATTGATACAACCTACTTGTTTAGGTCAGGACTAGCATTCATTCTTACACACGTTACTTTGTAAAGTACCTTATTTACTCGTGCACTCAAGGTGAGATCATAGTCCCACCTTTTCAACAACTTTTACCTTTAAACTATGGGATGAGAAACATATACGTATCATACTTTTATGCTTTGAACACAAGTACGAAAACAAACATTCCACATCGAGTTAGAACAAAAATCCTCAATTCAATTATCATTAGTTACACTTGCAGGGTGTAAATGTGAACTTATGTTATGTGATCACATTGGGCTTGACGAGCCCTCATTCGGACGGTTCGCTACCGTTAGCCGATGAAATATATTTTCGAGTATAGTGTATGGTCTAACACTACGTAACAGGGTACAAAACAGTTAAGTCTTGATAATTGGGTGCTCGCGAACATACTTTTGGAATACAAACGATTTGGATAATCAACTATATTAAATCTTGTGTTTCAAAAACAACGTTACTATTACACCTATGATTTCACCAACGTTTTTCGTTGACAGTTTTCTATATGTTTTCTCAGGTCCTTGAACGCTAGGTGATACATGCTTCCGCACATTATTTTTGATACTTGCTTGGATGTCGAGTATACATGCATACGTGGAGCGTCTTTTGACTTAACTTAATTTGTGTCGCATAGGTTTCAATTGTACTTAAAACGTTGTAACATGTTTAGACGTTGAACTACTTTGTAAACTTTGAAACATCTTTATAATTGAAATGAATGCGACATATTTTGGTCAAACGTTGTTTTAAAGACTTATGACCACGTAACGGGACCTAAGTAGACGGCACCGTCAATGACGATTTTGTCGGGTCGCTACATATTACAAGTAATTAATTTAAAATATATGAAGAAAAGTGGAGATTACAACCCAAATTCAAAGATGATGAAGATCTAGAGCTAATCTATGATGAATCTTGAGCTAGCTTCCTTTAATCCACCTTCAAACACCAATGGATGATGAAATTATGGTTTTGTAGGTGAAAATCAGACTTAGAATTGTTGCTCTCTAAAAGCTCTCCTCAGACTGACCTAATCTCATTCCTTTTGTAGTGCTGAAAATCTGGGCTGAATCAGCGACAGGATCACCGCTTTTGGAGCAGGAGCGGTGATTTGGCATACTTCAGGAGCGGCGCTTTTGATCAGGAACGACGCTTTTGATTTAATTCAGGGGCGACGCTTTTGGATGAGGAGCCCCACTTTTGCTTGGCTAGGAGCAGTGCTTTTGGCAAAAGGAACGGCGCTTCTAGCCAATGGTGAAAAATGGAGCCAAAACATGCATAAGAACGTCGCTTTTGTATCAGGTGCAACGCTTTTGCTCCACAGGAGCTGCGCTCTTATATGAGGAGCGGCGCTTTTGATGCTGAATTTTGCACTTACCATTTCCTTCACTTTTGATTAAGATTTGGTCAATTTTACACCAAATCAAGTCTTTAGCCCCCAAATTGTCATTTAGCTCATAAGCATACCAAATAGACTCCATAATCATCAAAAACTGAACAAAGTGAGGGAGATATTGTAGCGACCCGACCAAATCATGTTTGACGGCGCCGTCTACTTAGGTCCCGTTACGTGGTCATAAGTCTTTAAGACAAAGTTTGACCAAAATATGTCGCCTTCATTTCAAAATAAAGATTGTTCCCAAAGTTTACAAGAATTGTTCAACCAATAGTTAAGTTACAACGTTATAATACGAATGAAATCTAGGCGACACGGTTTAAAGTAAAGTTAAAAGACGCTCCATGAAATGCACATATACTCGACATCCAATGCAAGTATCAAATAATGAGCGGAAGCATGTATCATGTATCGTTCAAGGACCTGAGAAAAACATAGAAATCTGTCAACGAAAACGTTGGTGAAATCATAGGTTTAAGTAAGTAAGTACAAGTGAACCACAAGATTTGCATCAATGAAATAATAGTAATACATTCCAAAAGTTTGTTTCACGAGCACCCAATTATCAAAGCTTAACATTCCTTCCATTGTATACCCCATCACTTAGTGCTAGAACAAACACTGATTCTCGAAAATATATTTCATCCGTAGACGGTAGCGAACCGTCAAGGATGAGGGTTGTCAACCCATATGGCCATATAACATAAGTTCTCGCTTACACCCGGCAAGTGTAACTAATGATAATCGAATTGAGGATTTTGTTCTAAACTCGTATGTAGAATGTTTGTTTTCCCGTTCTTGTGTTCACTTAGTTCAAAAGAATCGTTTATGTTTTCTCATCCCAAATATAAGTTCAAAAAGAGTAAAAGTGGGACTATGATCTCACCTTGAGTGCACGAGTAGTAAAGTACTTCAACAAGTAAACGTGTGCAAAGAACAATGCTAGTCTTGACCTAAACAATAGGTTGTATCAATAACGGTAAACACGATAGGTCAAAGATGTTCAATTAGTCCTATGGCTCGTTACGACTCGATTATTTAGCATGTGAAATCAAATTGCCAAGTTTCATGCAAGATACAAGTGTATAAACAAGTTAGGAAGGTTGCATAATCATTTGGTTAAGTTTGACAAAAAGTCAAACTTTGGTCGGTCAAAGTCAACGAAAGTCAACACGTTCGGGTCGGGTTCCGAACTATTTTTCTGAGGTTTTTAATCATATATGAACATGTTAGAACAAGTTTCATGTGAATCGGAGGTCCGTAGTATGCCAAACATTTTTCGTAATTTGGACATGGTGGTCAGAGCCTGACCAAGGCTTATGTCGCGCCGCGACATAGTCTGGCCGCGCCGCGGCATTAGCCGTGCGCTGGTACCTGGTCAGTCTCAATTGTTCAAGTCCCAAATCAAAACTCTTTCAAGCATAAATTACAAACCGCTAACATTTAGAACACGCACCTTATATCGTTGGAAAGGTAATTTGACAAAGAACACAACTAAACACAATTCATCAACCAAACTTCCACTTACAACAACCAAAAACCGTAATTAAACGTTCATAATCAAAGTTCAAGTTCCAAAAACGCATTTTATGATTCGGGCAACCAATTTACATGAATGATATGCCGTTTCGAAGGTAATCAAGCATACAATCCAACTAAACACTTACCAATAATAATCCATGGCATTCAATGCATCAAAAGTCCATTTCAAGTTCATCAAACCCTAACCCAAATTCACCAAAATCAATAATCAAGTTCATGAAGTTTTTCTAAGGCAACCTACACATCAAATTGAAGCTAGTGATGCTAGTAACACAATTAAAACATCAACTTTTAACATCTAACAACATATGATCATCCAAAATTCAAGAATAACACACCAAAATTCAAGTTCATGCTAGTTACACTAAAACAACGAGATCGAGCATACAAATTACATATTCATGTTAGACTTGAGCCATAGACACTAATTAACACTTTTATAAGTTAAAAACATCAAGAACACAAAATCTAGTGATTTTAGAAAGTTACCCAAATGAGATGAAGTTGGTACCAAAACGAAGAGGATGAAGAGAGGATCACGAATATGTAATTTATTTTGTTGTAAGCCTCCTAGATCGAATTTAGATGATGATTGAATGAATTTGGAAATTGGGTGTGTGTGTTCTTGCTAGAGAGAAAGAGAGAGAGATGAAGATGAAATGAATGGGTGAAAGGGGTTTGACCCTTTGACCTAGTCAAGGGTTTGATCCCTTGTCAAGTTTAGTCCCTCAACTTTCGCTCGGGTGCGGGAATTACCTAAACGAGATAATTTAAAACGCGTATCAACGGGAGATGTTATAAACATATAACGGACTTTATATTAGTATAACGGAAAAATAAATGGAAAAAGGCGGGATGTTACAGATATCGCGAGATAAAACATGTATAATATGAGCGATATCAGTATGCAACCAAGTGGATTCAAATATGGCAGGTAGTTTTCAAAACAATAATGTGTTTTTTAATTCTCACTTTGATAAATTTTTCTCTTCAAACTGTTTTCAATCTTCTAAATTTGGTTCTAAATGATGGATTATTGATTCAGGTGCAAATCGATACATGGTTTCTAATTCTCAAAAATTAAATTAAGAAATTGATGTAACTGATTTATATTTAACTGTTAGTGATTGATATCGCCGAAATGGATGGTTACGTGTGTCGTATAACGAGGTTGTCTGAACGAGTCTCAATATGCAGTGGGTGATGAGTTTTTATTTGTAAGAGCGGGGCCTAAATCCACTTTTAGCTTTCTAAGGCTAGAAAGTGTAAGTTGACCTAGGGTCGTGTTTTTGAATGGTTTAACGAATTGAATTTCAAACATATAATTGTTTTGGATTAAACTGACTGGATAAAAGATAGTATGTAGTTGTTTTAGAAATAACAAACCTAATTGCGGAAAAGTAAAAGGGTTGGAGAGATATCCGGAGTATGCAGATCAAGGGAATGTTGACCAAGATATAGGCTTAGGCTTGCGAAAGGTAATTATGCGGTAATTAAACCTGTAGTTATGATAATGATGATCTGATCGGAGGAGCCAATCATGTAATCTTATCGGTCTTTGGGCTCTAAGAGGTCTCATTGAGGAAAGACATATATGTCACTCAGATCACACTAATGGATTGTGTCTATACTTCAGAGGTTATCCTTAGTAAAGCAACAGGTGTTGTTGGAAGTTAAGCTCTAATCCTAACTCTAGTTATCAGCTCGGAGGAATGGAATAATATAGCGCTATATAGAGTAAACACAGTCACTAACAGAAGAGACATGGCGGGTTAAGTTGAAAAAACGAACAGAAGTACTAACAAACCTGTCATCATATTATAATAGATCACAATACCCTAACTATGATACGGCATTACAACGTTAAACTGACTATGAAATAGATAAGAACATGTAAAGTGCATACATTAATTTGTATAAGAAATCCTAAGCAACATCAGACAAGAACATGCAATAGGGTTGAGTCATACTATTGAGTGTAGCTAAAAAAGTCATAACACATCCTAAGAGGTCTCTCGGAGTCAGTTATTATTTTTACTAGGTCATTCATGTCTCAATTCCTAGGTTCTGTGTCCTAAAAGCGTATTGAATACCTCTCGGGAACATCAATCGTACCGAGTTCATAGAATCTTCAGATACAGTATAAACGAGGGTCTTAATCCTATGAAGTAGCTAATTTCATATAGGTGGACAAGTCTCGATCACAACTTAAGTTGGTCAATCCTCAAGATTCTAGTGTACAAACTTAACAGGGTCATAGATTCAGCACAATGACAGTAATCGTACAACAACAACAACAACAACAACAACAACAACAACAACAACAACAACAACAACAACAACAACAACAACAACAACAACAACAACAACAACAACAACAACAACAACAACAACAACAACAACAACAACAACAACAACAACAACAACAACAACAACAACAACAACAACAACAACAACAACAACAACAACAACAACAACAACAACAACAACAACAACAACAACAACAACAACAACAACAACAACAACAACAACAACAACAACAACAACAACAACAACAACAACAACAACAACAACAACAACAACAACAACAACAACAACAACAACAACAACAACAACAACAACAACAACAACAACAACAACAACAACAACAACAACAACAACAACAACAACAACAACAAAATTCCAATACCACATGAGTGGTGTATGGGCGAGGTGAGATGCAGAAAATCCTTCCCTTATCCGATAATAAAAACAGTAATCATACTATATTTACATAATTACACTAGCCTAAGTTTCTATCATGGCAACATACGAATAGTTTACGCACGCAAAATAGTATCAAACGCATATTCAAACATTGATAATAACAAGACATATTTAAATAAATAGAATAAATTATAACCCGAAGAGTGGTTCGTACAGAAATATTCGTCCGAGATCGCAAGAACTCGGGAGTATCTTCCGTAGAACTTACTTCTAACAACTAACTAACTAAAAACTAACTTAATTATTTGAAGATATGAATTGTATACTGGATGTGACATAATTGAAATGCAACAAAAATGGCTATTTATAGATGAATTCCTGGTCTGGCAGCCCGTGTAGACTGCCCGTTAAGAATTGGGCAGCCCATGGATGGTGCCCGTGTAACTAGTCTGGTGGCCCGCGGAGATTGCCCGTGTCGCTGGTGTGCCTGTGGAGATTGCCCGTGTTGCTGATCAAGCTGGCAGCCCGTGTTGATCTTGGCAGCCCGTGCTAGGAAGTTATGGAAGCCTGTGTTTTCTTGCTGGCAGCCCGTGTTTAGATTGTTTCCGAGGTCGTAACTTGATTTCATCGTTTTCGCTCTACATTCTTCCTTTTAAGTCCATTTTCTTCGATTCTTTTTGCATTGCCTTTGTAATTACTAATCCTACAAAATAAAGCAAATAAATGCCTATTTCTTCGATAAAGTTTGGATCTTTATTATTTTTGGGCCTAATATCGAGTGCAAAAACATGTCTTTTTGGACGATATCAAATATCTCACACTTAGACTTTGCTTTTCCTCAAGCAAAATGATATTACTAAAGGCTTTTTACTCGATTCTTACCTTGTCGAACCTCAGATTCTTTTATTATGCTAGAGTCAGAAATCAGAACATTGTTCGAAAGTAATAGAAAAAGTTTCAAATTTTATGTTTTTAACGCAGGATTTGAGTTCGTTTCTTGTTTAAAAAAGGATGTACTTTCCAATTCTCAGCTGTAGAATATATATGACCGGACTTCTTACTAACAGATCACTCATACCACTCAAGTGTTTAGGGTGTCCTACTCTAATTGTATTGTCTCTCAGAAGCCAGTTGTGTAACGACTATAGTCATAAGCTTGGTCAAGAATCGATATCTCCACCGGTAAGAAAAGGACGTCACTGATCTTCTTCCTAGTCATTATTTCAAGAGGAAGACAGGTTTTAAGGGGGTGGTGGAGAAATGTGAAGGATAAGATGAAACAGGTTTCTTCCCAGAATCTCGGATTTCAAGATAATTGATAAATTAGAATTTATTGAGGATATTCTTTTTCTGTTTAGGATAGAATTTTCACTTTTGTTTTTGTGAAGATTTCCTTCGGAGAATGCCATTTCTCGCGAAGACTTTTGTCTAGAATTCTAGCTTTGCTTTTTCGGCCGTTCTCCTTGGTCACAAACTTTTTTTGCGGGGATTTTCATGCCTTATTTTGAGACTTTGCTCTTTTCCTCTCTTTTTAGAGTGTCTGTGTGTGTGTGTGTGTGTGTATATATATATATATATATATATATATATATATATATATATATATATATATATATATATATATATATATATATATATATATATATAGCATATCCCTGCTTCACGACTTTTGTCTATTTCTTCTTGTACCCAGAAAGAATGGTTTTTAGCCAAAATAGGTCTTTGACCGATCAAAAAAATCTTAACATTTTAGAATATTTTGACAAGTATTTTGAAGTAAACTTGGTCGATCTATCTCTTTGGAATTTTTGGAATCGGAAATGAGAAAGGAAATAAGGGTGAATGGGTAACGTATTTGGTAGTGAATTTGGGGTAAATTTTATTTTTTTCTGATTCATCAACTCTTTTTGAATGAGTTGCTCGGTCTAAGTACTTGGTGGTGGAAACGGAAATGGAAGGGTTTTATCTACTCTATACGTAATGATTTTGGAAGAAGTATCGCACCTTCACCATGAATGGCGCTTACTAACCATTGGCCTTGAAATGTATGTCAAGAGCAAGTTCTAAATCAAGCCGTACACCGACACGCTCTTCAAACGATATAGCAAAGTATTGTAGATTGTATTGTTCATACAATTATTTTGGGCCCAAGTTAACCTCACTATTTGTTGGTAGGGGTCAAGCTTGTTCATGCGTAGCCCTTTTTTAACAATCATTCGAAAAGAAATCGTTTGATAAAATCATAAGGTTTAGCTTAATCGTTCCGTTCTAGTAAATGTTAAATCTAACTTTTGCAATTTTATAGAAGCTTTTGGTGGAACGAGGTATAAATTTTTCAAATTTCCCAAATTTTTAGCTATTATTATGAGGACTAAAAAGAATTTTTGAAAATTTGAGCATAATGATTGCCTTAATGTACCTTGCCCAATTACCACCATCTCATACCTAGAAGAACATTGTCCCTAATGTTCTCTTAGAAGAAAATTTTATCATTTCATATATTAAGGACAACATTTTTCTAGAATATCTTACTAAGTTGTGGCAATTATCTCACACTTAGAGATTTTAGTGAGTTATAATATTGTAAAAACATCTAAGGATGAACGAATCCCACACTTAACGTTTTTATTATGTATACATAATAAAGGGTGCTAAGGATAGATTACTCCCCTATATTTGGGTCGGGTTACTGGAGAAGGAGCAGATTTGATGCTGGAATTAACTAGACTTTCCTGAACATGATTCTGCACAAACAAGAGAGCAATCTCCACTACAAAAAGTTTTTAGTACATAATATAATCGAAATAAACAATAAACTGGAAATAAACCAAAAAATTAAACTAGAAGAGTCTATGATAAACTATCATGTGATGTCGAGTGTGATATCCTCTAAGAGTCAAGACCTCTGAGGGTGTCCTCATCTAATCATCAAGGCTAGTGATACCCCTCAGTCCATGCTCTATAGATCTTATAGGTGTGAGGAGTGAGTCAAGACAGAGGTCTAACAGAATCTGCAACTGTGAAAGACCTGCGAATGGGTCATCCTCCTCTAGTATGGTATCAGTGATCCCAAAAACCTGAGCGACTGTAGCAGCTGGTGGAGTTATCGGTGCCACGACGATAGGAATGGTGACAAGATGATGATCAACAAGTAGCTCAGCAATGATCCTCTAGTGGATAATGCCAAAAATTTTGGTAGCATGAGATGGTGTGATCTGAAGTGCTGAGGCTTGAAATGCAGCAGAAGCGGTGGACCAGGTGTTGGAGCCGAAGGCTGGGGTGTAGTCCTTTGTGCAGGAGGAGTAGTATACTCTAACCTGAATGACGAAGGTCTCAACGTACCGCTGGGCATGCCGAAATGGCCAAGCAAAGCCCTGAAGGCAGCGTGGCGACTCTCATGGTCTCGTAAAAGGCAACATGTAACAACTGTGTTTGTTAAGGTAATCCCATAGTGGAATACCATCTTTGTAGGCTCTGTAGAACCTCTCCTAGGCACTGGTCATGAAGCGAGATGAGGTGATCGTCTTAGTGGTGCTACTAGAGTGTCATCATCATCTAAGCTTGGCAAAATCAATCTGCACGGACGGAGCTGTCCTGTACTCGGTCTATGCTGTTCCATGCTAGAGCTGGAGGTATAAACTCATTCGGTCCCCTTCCTTTTGACAGGAAGGCCGATGGAAGAACTGGTACTCATCTGTCTAACACATTCAACAAACATTTAAGTTCTAAGAGATTTCACATATTATGCAAAGGACACCTTAAAAGCCTTATGTGACACAGTTTTTGAATAGGTGAAATACTTAGGGTTAGTATACAGGAAATAGTGACTCATAAATGAAAATAAATATAGAAATAAAAAAATACTAACTAGGATAGGTTTAGGGTGCCTCCCAATAGCGCTTTGTTTAATAAGTCTTTATAGCTTGACTTTCCAAATTACCTAGTTGACTTAAAGTTAAGGTGGGTCACGGGAAAGAGGATCTTCTTCCATGGTGTGGTCTTCTAAATAGACTTTCAGTCAGTGTCGGTTATCTTTGAAGTTCCCAATAGGTCCTTCTAGTTCTACGGCTCCATGTGGAAAAACATGTATCACTGTAAACGACCCACTCCATCTTGATTTAAACTTACCAGAAAATATTTTGCACCGCGAACTGAAAAGTAGAACTTTATCTTAAGGAGTGAACTTTGAATGTATGAGTTTTGCATCGTGTAAGAACTTGGTTCGTTCTTTGTAGATATAAGAATTCTCGTACGCTTGGTCTCTTAATTTGGCGAGTTCATGCATCTACATCTTGCAATGTCTACCAGTCTCTGAAGCATCGAGGTGATAAAGCATAAATTAGTCCAAGGGGTTCGGTTCATGCGAGATCAACAATAAAGTGGGATTTAAGGATTTATTGAGTTTAAGTCTACGGTCTGGAGTACCGTGAATAACCCTCATACGAGATGATGATCTCAGAAAGGGTGGTTAAACGTGACCCACCATCATGTGGGTTAACCGGAATTGATGGCTCGTGGACGGTATTAGGATTTTATGTTACTGGAACATTACCTGAGAACCGTATTTATGATTGTGTAGAAAGAGCACTCGTGTAAGTGATAGTTTTCTCTACCTCCTTCTCTGTGTGTGTTTTATGAGGTCTATAGCGAGTATTTATAGGTGAGAGTGGCTGTCCTTTTCCTGCCACATAGGCGACAAGAAAAAGAGGAGGGGACAAAATAGTACTATACTGTCGCACGCATCATGCACTCACGTGGTCCCCTCCATGCCATGCGGTTCTGCCACGTCCTTCTGCTCGTACAACCACAAAGATTTTGTCCTGCATAGTCTGTACTATCCTTTGTCTAATTCAGCCTTCATAATTATTCTGCGCATCTCCCTGATGGAGCAATACTTAATGCGTAACGACATTAGTTGAGCTATGCTGCATACTGCGCGTTACTAGCCATTAGAGACGATCGGGTGTGCAGCTACAACCATAAGCTTACGCATAATGTTAGCGTATTTTATGTGCGTCATTAAGTCCCTCCAACTCTATGGTATACGCAGTTCATTCCGCATGGTGTAGAACTATTGTCATTTCGCATTCGGTTGTGATATGACAGTTCTGACATAACCATTATTGGGTTTCGTAACTGTCGCTTTCACAGTCAGCTCATTGAATTCCTTATTTTGCTGTCAGATCTAATCTCACACGTGTACGGTTCAGATTTGTTTTGTATTCTCTTTCCTCCTTTTTCTCCCCTATAAATACTCCCAGTCTTCTCATTTTATTCTTAACTTCTATCTTATTTCATCCCATACACACATCATACGATGGCTGTATGTAGCGCGAGTGCCGAGTTTTCAGATGTAGGGTCTATCATGTTCGATGTAAGCTGGGAGTATATAGAGAAGCTGGTTGCGTGGTATCCTTCTATTAAAGAATTCAATCTGTCTGTTCCAAGTTTTCACGAGCGCGCCAATCGTCCCCCACATGGTAAGGTTGCAATTTATGATTTGGTGATGGAGAGAGGTAACATACGCACTCCTCTCACCAATTTTTTCATGCTTGTGCTATCCTATTTAACATTGGTGTGGGGCAGTTCGATCTGAACAGCGCTTGTAGAGTCTCATTGTTTCAGATGTGGTGCCACGCGCACGATTTTACGCCCATGGATAATCTTTTTTAAGAATATTTTTTGCTACTAGCGACTTGACCAGGGTTGGTACTTTTTTAAGGATAATCGGGAGTTCACGCATGAGATCAAGTGGAGGATTCCCCCAACTGGAAATAGAATTACATTTTTGTCGATGACATCTTTATTCTTTCCTCCTGCGCTAACATAGGTCAATGGTAACAGGTTTCAACGCTGCTCTAAAGCATGCGCTACCATTGAGTTCAGCGGAGCGCGCTATGTTTGATAAGTGCATGGGGCAATATTTGTACATGTATATCTATCAAAACATTTCCCTATACGATGGTGGGATCTCTAAACACTGGCCTAGCCCTGGTTGTCATCCCTGCTTTACGTAACACCCTAAAGGTTAATGAGTTTCTTAAAATCTATTTATTAATTGCGTGGCATGTGCTGACACAGCGTTGCGCTTTGTGTTTTTCTTCTTTTCAGAGATATCACTTGCGACATATCTCAAGACAGAGAGGCTGGCGTATGTAGCTGCCTCTTACACCCAGTGCACAATACTTCTAGAAGAACTCGCTCGTCTGGTGTATCCCACAGTTTTTTTCACACGCGCGAATCTACCGGAGCGGGATCATCTAGTCATCATACTTTTTACATTGGTAAGCGAAAATTGACACCCAAGAAATTCAACGACATGTTTGCACCATTCGTTCCTCATTTTATTTATAATCCCTCATCGTCTCCAAAGCGTAGAATACCTGGTAAAATTTTGATTGCACACTTGGTTTCCTTATCGCGGTTTACTTATTTAGTATACTTTGACTTTGACAGTTGATGACGATGAGGAGACAGCCCCATCAAATTCTGCCGACACCGACCCAGAGCGAACGTCAAACCAGCAAAAATTCAGGTGTTGATGCATGCAGTGGACGAGGTGTAGGCACTGCGAGAAGAAAATCAACGCCTTCATGAAGTGTTAAAAAATCAAATTCTGAAAGAGATGACTTGCAACTCAAGCTAGGGTTGCTCTTTCAGAGAAAACTCAGACTGAGGTTGACATGAGCAGGTTAATGGATCGCTATTATGCCCTCGCCCAAGAGGCAAAAAAGTCAGAGCACAATTTTAAGCGCTTAAAGGCCAGACTTCCTCATATTTTCGGTAATGCGATTGATTGTGAGGCGGTCAACTATGCTTATAACTATTTAGTGAAGGCTATTGTAACGACCCGTCAAAATCGCTATTGACGCGGCACGTTAATCATTGATTTCACAGTGAGGTTTTGACCTCTATATGATAAGTTTTGATAAAATATTGCATTCATTAAAATAAGTGACTTTCTAAACATAAAAAGTTATAAGCATGTGGGCGAGTGCTTAGGTATAAGCAAATCCCTTAAATACATAAGTCTTTATTTTACAGGTTGACATCACAGTCAATTTATTTATTACACAACGTGGTTTTATTTCGAATGCAATAAACTTTATACAAAGCATGAGAGACTCAATGCAGGCAACAAGCACATCACAGCGGAAGCAGTCTAAGGACCTGAGAATAAACCATGCTAAAAAGTCAACACGAATGTTGGTGAGTTATAGGTTTAATTGCTCGAGTCATAAATATATATAAAGATAGACCACAAGATTTCATCAAAAGTTTATCAATAGATTCTATGTAATAGAGCACCGGTAACTAAACTTAACGCTATAATGATAATTACCCTTTTCGTTTTAATATACGCAAACCAACGTGTCACAAACTCAAATAACATATGTCCATTAAAAGGCTAGCGCTCTTGCTCGGACGGGGATGTCAAGCCCTATGGATCCATATACAATTATTCGCGAACACCAGTCCATATCCTATGTACTGACAGCTACTAGTTACCAAAGCTAAGGGATTTTTGGTTTAACTCAGTGTAGAATTTAGTATGTACTTGTGTCTTATTGCATTTAAAATAAATTTCATGTATTCTCAGCCCAAAAATATTTAAAGTATTTAAAAAGGGAGACTATAAACTCACGGTTCAATATTGAGATTCAATATTGTAGGCAAATTGCGTAGACATAATGATGGTAGATGACTGTATGGTTGACCTTGGATTCAAGAACAATACCTCGAACAATACCCAATATTTCCTTAGTTTAAAACGGTTTGAAACCCGAATTAAAACACCCTCGTATATACTTTATTATTATTAAACTTAAATTATAATTATAATTATAATTATAAATATAAATATAGAACACAGAAAAAGAAACGAAGAATGTGTATATAACTTCGTCGAGCAACTGGCCTTTTATAGGCACATTTCCTGATTTTGAGGCCCATGCGATCGCATGGGTTTTCAGGGCTTTTGCCATGCGATCGCATGGCTAGGCTGGACAGCTCATTTCTGCTTTGTTTGTTAGTTCGTCGACATAATATATTACTGTAGCAAATAGTGTTTTTGGTCCCCATGCGATCGCATGAGCTTTTGGTGTATCTGCCATGCGATCGCATGGCTAGTCTGGCCTTTTGTTTGATAGTTTGTCGACATATTATTCACTGTAGCAAATAGTGTTTTACTGTAGTAAATAGTGTTTTTACTTTAGCAAATAGTGTTTTACTGTAGGAAAGTCGTTTTTACTTGTACATCTTAATATATATATATATATATATATATATATATATATATATATATATATATATATATATATATATATATATATATATATATATGTATATATATATATATGTATATATATATATATGTATATATATATATATGTATATATATATATATATATATATATATAATTATTCGTGAATCGTCGAGAGCAGTCAAAGGTAATTGAATATATGAAATAGTTCTAAAATTTTGAGACTCAATCTAACAGACTTTGTTTAACGTGTCAAAATAATAAATCGTATAGAGAATTGGTTTAAATAAGTCGAAATTTTTCGGGTCATCACAGTACCTCCCCGTTAAAGAAAATTGCGTCCCGAAATTTTGAGTAGTACCTGTTTTATAAGCGATGTCAGTGAACAAATGTGGATACTTTTGTTTCATTTGATCTTCACGTTCCCAAGTAAACTCGGGTCCTCGTCTAGCGTTCCAACGAACTCTAACTATCGGTATTTTGCTTTGTTTTAATTGTTTGACCTCACGGTCCATGATTTCAACAGGTTCTTCGATAAAATGGAATTTATCATTGATTCGTATTTCGTCAAGAGGAATTACGACATCCTCTTCAGCTAAACATTTCTTTAAATTTGACACGTGAAATGTGTCGTGAACACTACTAAGTTCTTGCGGTAGCTTTAATCGATAAGCAACTGCTCCAATTCTTTCGGTGATTTCAAAGGGTCCTACGTACCTAGGACTTAGCTTTCCTCGTTTACCGAATCGTACAACACCTTTCCAGGGTGACACTTTCAACACGACTTTGTCGCTCACTTGAAATTCTAGCGGATTTCTTCTTACATCATGTGATGACCCGAAAATTTCTGACCAAATTTAAACTTAGTCTTTAACATTTTCGACACGATAAGCAAAGTCTATGAAGTTGAATCTCAAAATTTTAAACTATTCAAATACCCTTCGATTGTTGTAATGACCCGGAATTTTCCGACCAAATTATACTTATGAGATTAATATTTACATAAATTAAACCATACCAACATAATAAGCAATCCAAATTGTTGAGACTTGTGTTTTTGAAAAGAGTTTTACACAACGTTTGACCGTCCAATATGACCGATGATATCACGAACTATATAACATACGATAATTATACGTTTGTGTATATATATGTATTTATATATATTTAACATGATCTAAGGATGGTTTAACATCTCATTGTGTACTAATGACAATGAGTTATAAGTATATTTTGAAACTACTAACTTAAGTTTTCAAAACGATAACTATACGTAACATTCTTTGATATATATACTTATAATCTATAATGCTTATACATGTATCGTATATATAATGTATTTAATCACTTTTTAAGGACTTAAATACATAAAACAATATAAGTATATTCATAAAAGATAGCTATATTTGAATTCTCGTTCCGTTTCCTCAAGATTTCTATGCGTATATCTAGGGTATATGTACCCGTATCATACCCAGCTTCTATACGTATTTAAAATTGGTATATACACATCAAATCAACATCCTAATCAACATTATTACTGCCCTAGATATGAGGTAACTAGGATTTGTCAAGTAGTATGAATTATTAGTAAGAAAACAAAATTAGGAATCCTTTTCTTTCTTTATAAACTAAAAACGTTTTTATAAATGAACACCATTTCTTCACTCCATTTTCTCATACCTACACCCTCATTTCTCTCTCAAAATACTCCTAACTTCATACTTGATCATATCCAAGCATTTTCCCCATCATTTAGCTTCAATTACAAGCCTTAAACACCATAAGAAAACTCTTTCAAGAACATATCAAAATAACGACCCATTTGAAGAAGTTTACTTCCAACCTTTTGATCTAACTCCACCACTCTTTGATTCCAAGATTATTTCTTATCTTTTGCAGTAACTTTGTCCAAGTAACTTGAGGTAGTAACCTTGTTCATAATCTTATTCAATTCATATTCATATAGCTATCTTATTTTGTGGTATAAAATTTTAACAACAAGAACATAGTTTGAATGATTTCAAACTTGTTCGCAAACTAAATAGATCCTTCTAACTTGACTTTTAAAACACTTCAAGACCTTTAATATATCATAATGATATGCTAACCTAACAAGATATAACTTGGTTTTACAAAGAACATCTTAAAAACTGAATCTACGTCGTCGGAGTGCAACCGGGGGCTGTTTTGGGTTGGATAATTAAAAACCATCTTGAAATTTGAATTGGAAGTTCATGTTCTGGAAAAATGATATTTCTTATGAATATGTCAACACATAAAAATTTCATGGTTTAACTCAAAGTGTAAGTATTTTAGAAAAATGATCATTAAATGTTGTTTTTATGATGGAAAATGATCACTTTCATAAGCTTCACCAAAGTTTGACCTATAACCTATGATTTCGAATATAAACTAAGGTATTTTCAGTTCATATTCTTAAAATTTGACTCGATCCAAGGAAGTGGCAAGTTGAACCAACAAAAACGGAGTTGTAATGAAGAAACTACGACTAAAACAAGATTGGGTATCCGAAGCTAGTTTAGCTACGAAAATATTTGGAGAAAAAGTAAATTAATCATATCTTTTCTAATTAATATGATATTTTATATATAATTACTTATGATTTGATTTTATATATTTCAGGACCACCCGTAAACAACACGAGAAGATTAATCATAAGACCTCATGATTGTACGCAACACGTCATTTGACAACACGGTACTTTATGTACGCAACACGTCATTTGACAACATGGTACCATGGGTCGAGATTAATTCTGATCAATACGAATACGATGGGGTCTTTATTTATTTTATTTAAGCAACTAATTGTGGACTACTAACATCGGACTGCTAACTACGGACTAAGAGAATATTAAAAGTATATATATATATGTAACGATTACTTAAAAAGAAAATATGTTGATATATTATATATATGGTTAGGTTCGTGATATCTATCGGAGACCAAGTCGAATTAAATACCTTCAAGGCAAAAGTGAGTTTCATTTGCTCCCTTTTTAATTGCTTTTGCAATATATATTTTTGGGCTGAGAATACAGGCGCTGCTTTTATAAATGTTTACAAAATAGATACAAGTACTTAAAAATATATTCTACGTTGAGTTGTACCACTGGCATATTTCCCTGTAGCTTGGTAACTACTATTTACATGGGTATTGTAAACGCGAATCCTGTTGATAGATCTATCGGGCCTGACAACCACAACCGGACTGGACGACCAGTATTCAACGGTTGCACAGTACTTCATTTTGGTGACTACACTTGGTACGGTGTACTGAGATTTCATAATAAAGGGAATATGCGACGTTGATTAAATGTTAAGTATGGTTACCAAGTGCTCAACCACTTAGAATGCTTTACATACACTTGCGAGTGTATTATGTTTATGATTATGAAATCTTGTGGTCTATTAACATATTGAAATGATTGTTATGATAAACCTATGAACTCACCAACCTTTTGGTTGACACTTTAAAGCATGTTTATTCTCAGGTACGAATTAAGTCTTCCGCTGTGCATTTGCTCAATATAAGGACATTACTTGGAGCCGATCATCGCAATGGGACCAAATGTTGATGACTTCGTCCAGGTGGATTAGGACGGGTCGTTTCAGTTGGTATCAGAGCGGTGGTCGTAGCGAACCAGGTCTTGCATTAGTGTGTCTAACTAGTAGTTGTTAGGATGCATTAATGAGTCTGGACTTCGACCATGTCTACATGTCAAAAGTTTTGCTTATCATTTCTAGTCGGAAATTATCTGCTTATCATCCTTAGGAAATTACCTGCTTATCATTCATAAGTCTAGACACGTTTTACTGCATTTACTGCATTGATAGTGTATAGACATATCTGTTATTGCGAACTTTGACTGATATCTTTTCAAAGATTCTCCGTAATTTACGGGATTTTGGTATTATATATACATATGTAAATTATGTATTGAAGAGTACCAAATCTAACTCCTATAATCTATTCCATACCAAAAATTCATTTTCTCCATTATACAAGATGGATTCCGCATCTAGTTCGAATTCTTCAGATTCCGACAGTTATGCCGATATGGATTTCCACTCGAGCTCCGAAAGCAATGTGACCGGAATGGATCTATCAATCAGTAATCATCAATTCATTTGATGTGTTCGTAGTCGACTTAATCATTGGAGACAAGAAGAAGGTGATCCTTTCCACCCACCGAATTTCTCTCTTGGTGAAGAATCTGAAGCATTTATTGGCGAACCTATCCGAAACACCATTTTCAGCCTCGTTTCCAGAGTAGCTCGTCACGATTATATTTTATCCACAATTTTAAACCTTATTCATCCGCTCGTTCCGACCGACAATCATCCCGAAATAATGGAAGAAGTCAACGAACTTCGCGCCCGAGTTGTAGCCCTGGAAAGCATGGTGCAAAACTTACCAGCTTCAGCAACATCAATACCAGTACCACTAACAACCCAAGTTTCAACATCACATGCCTCAACATATCATTATGTACCCCCAGCATAATCATCATACTACATGATATTCTATATCATCTATCTTCGTTCAACATGAGGATTGTGTAATCTCTAAAGTTTTAGATATTATTCATTCAAATTCCAACCGAAAACCAAATGAGTTTAATATCATATTAACTCATTAAATAAATCCATGATTACATCTAAAGAAAATATATATGTGTATATGTTTTCATAAAGATTGTAATTAAAAATTCTTTTGTACAAACTGTTAATGGTGAAAATATTTTAACGGGTAGGTAATACCCGAGGAATATTTATATTTCACATTAATAAAGTTACACTGTACATTCTTCGAATCTGATTCAACAGTCATTTACTATCCCACTCACATCCACAGCTATACGAATCCGTTCACCGCAGAATAACCCTTTTCATTCAATTTCATATTTGGATTTTGATTTATCAAAATCTAACAAGTGGCATAATGAAGAAAATATTGGACAAAATAAAATTTGCTAGAAACAAACGAATTAACTAATTGAAATTTTGTTAAGAATTCATGCTAACTGTTCCAGCTAACTGTTCCTAGCTAACTGATTACATTTTATTTATCGCAATTTAATTATCGCAATTTTATTTATCGTCATTTAATTTCTGTTATTTACTTTACGCATTTAATTTTTCATCATTTAATTTCTGTTATTTATTTTATGCACTTTAAATATCGGGACACGTATACAAGGTTTTGACATATCATATCGACGCATCTATATATATTATTTAGAATCACCATAGACACTCTATATGTAGTAATGATCGAGTTCTCTATACAGGGTTGAGGTTGATTCTCAAATAATATATATACTTTGAGTTGTGATCGAGTCTGAGACATGTACACGGGTCACGATACATATTAATTAATTCGAATATTATATATTAAACTATATATGAATTATTGAACTGTTAACTGTGGACTATTGACTGTGAACTGCCAACATTGGACAATTAAAAATGAATTAAAATATTAATTATAACATATGAAACTAAACAATTCTTCAAGTTTTCCACTTGATTTCATCTTAAACCTCATATGAATCTTGACGATTCCAATTCATGTTCAAATCTTTCATGATTCTTGAAAACACCTCGATCGAGAGGATGAACCAGTCGCACCTCATCTACGGAAGAAAAGATTGATGCATATAGTTATGCATCTGAAAAACTCTCGGAAACTGAGTAAACGTTTAACACGTAGCTGTGCTAATTCCTTTAGTTTTATTATTACCCAAAATAATTTGGTAATCCCTTTCAAAGAAGCAAACTTTGTCACAGCTCCAGCAACTTAACTCCGACTTTTCATCCGAAACAACCTTATTATAATCTCGGAATATATACGTGCTTATTTATTGTTACCGGAGAACCTTTTATATTTCACAATATTACCATCAGCATTTAATCATATAAAAACACAATTCTCCTGAAACTATCTAGGTTTGATAACCAATGACCCAGATCCGTTAACTTTGAAAATGCTGGCAAAGCAGCATGTTGTAGATGGTCTTAATGGCCAAAAGTTGATGATAAAGAAGGAAGTGTTAGGAACGCTCGATAGAAAATTGGTACTGGAAAACGAATTGAGCAAACCATGAAGGAGACTGTGAACAAATCACAAAGAAGTAAACATGTACTTAACAAATCCAGACGATTCAATACCTGACGAAATCTCCAACGAATATCTTGCTTCCTACTTATTTCAATTCTTTGCAGAAAAAGTTTCTGCATCACCCTTTAATTTCAGGAACTTTAGAAATTCTAAGATATCATCGTATCTTTCAGTATAAATATCTTCAATATTTCTGAAGATACCTTCATAAATATCTTTGTTCGAAATTATTTATCTTTTCGTGTTATCTATATAACATCATAAAAGAAACTATTTTAGTTTCTATATTCTGTAACAATTGAGTTTAAATTATGAATGATTTCCTATAGAAGTGTTGGGAATTGAAGCATGAGTTAGTATAATATAATGACGTCAGGCCAACGTGGTTATATTACAGTAAGTCATGCTGAGTTTCTAATGGAATGTGATGATTCACAGACCATAACGTCATCATGTGCCATGTTACATAACTCCTTCATTCTACTTAATCTCTAAGCATACCACGAAAATATTTCCTTGATATTTCTGTTCTTCCGTAATTCCGACAGTTTGCTAATAAATCGTGTTATTATATTTTCTTTCTGGTTAGAAGATTTCCTTAAATTCCTTGAATCCCGGAAATCAACCATGATTACGTCAAAAGTTAAGACGAAACTTTTCACTCTTTTGTGATAGCTTCATTCGCACTCTTCGAGTAATCTAATTGTCTTATTCATATTACTCACCGGTGATAAAACTCTATCTAACAACTCATATTCGTCATGAAAACATTTTTATTGTTAGCCATGACGATCGCATTTAAATTTCGGGACGAAATTTCTTTAACGGGTAGGTACGGTAATGACCCAGAATTTTCCGACCAAATTATACTTATGAGATTAATATTTACATAAATTAAACCATACCAACATAATAAGCAATCCAAATTGTTGAGACTTGTGTTTTTGAAAAGAGTTTTACACAACGTTTGACCGTCCAATATGACCGATGATATCACGAACTATATAACATACGATAATTATACGTTTGTGTATATATATGTATTTATATATATTTAACATGATCTAAGGATGGTTTAACATCTCATTGTGTACTAATGACAATGAGTTATAAGTATATTTTGAAACTACTAACTTAAGTTTTCAAAACGATAACTATACGTAACATTCTTTGATATATATACTTATAATCTATAATGCTTATACATGTATCGTATATATAATGTATTTAATCACTTTTTAAGGACTTAAATACATAAAACAATATAAGTATATTCATAAAAGATAGCTATATTTGAATTCTCGTTCCGTTTCCTCAAGATTTCTATGCGTATATCTAGGGTATATGTACCCGTATCATACCCAGCTTCTATACGTATTTAAAATTGGTATATACACATCAAATCAACATCCTAATCAACATTATTACTGCCCTAGATATGAGGTAACTAGGATTTGTCAAGTAGTATGAATTATTAGTAAGAAAACAAAATTAGGAATCCTTTTCTTTCTTTATAAACTAAAAACGTTTTTATAAATGAACACCATTTCTTCACTCCATTTTCTCATACCTACACCCTCATTTCTCTCTCAAAATACTCCTAACTTCATACTTGATCATCTCCAAGCATTTTCCCCATCATTTAGCTTCAATTACAAGCCTTAAACACCATAAGAAAACTCTTTCAAGAACATATCAAAATAACCACCCATTTGAAGAAGTTTACTTCCAACCTTTTGATCTAACTCCACCACTCTTTGATTCCAAGATTATTTCTTATCTTTTGCAGTAACTTTGTCCAAGTAACTTGAGGTAGTAACCTTGTTCATAATCTTATTCAATTCATATTCATATAGCTATCTTATTTTGTGGTATAAAATTTTAACAACAAGAACATAGTTTGAATGATTTCAAACTTGTTCGCAAACTAAATAGATCCTTCTAACTTGACTTTTAAAACACTTCAAGACCTTTAATATATCATAATGATATGCTAACCTAACAAGATATAACTTGGTTTTACAAAGAACATCTTAAAAACTGAATCTACGTCGTCGGAGTGCAACCGGGGGCTGTTTTGGGTTGGATAATTAAAAACCATCTTGAACTTTGAATTGGAAGTTCATGTTCTGGAAAAATGATATTTCTTATGAATATGTTAACACATAAAAATTTCATGGTTTAACTCAAAGTGTAAGTATTTTAGAAAAATGATCATTAAATGTTGTTTTTATGATGGAAAATGATCACTTTCATAAGCTTCACCAAAGTTTGACCTATAACCTATGATTTCGAATACAAACTAAGGTATTTTCAGTTCATATTCTTAAAATTTGACTCGATCCAAGGAAGTGGCAAGTTGAACCAACAAAAACGGAGTTGTAATGAAGAAACTACGACTAAAAAAAGATTGGGTATCCGAAGCTAGTTTAGCTACGAAAATATTTGGAGAAAAAGTAAATTAATCATATCTTTTCTAATTAATATGATATTTTATATATAATTACTTATGATTTGATTTTATATATTTCAGGACCACCCGTAAACAACACGAGAAGATTAATCATAAGACCTCATGATTGTACGCAACACGTCATTTGACAACACGGTACTTTATGTACGCAACACGTCATTTGACAACATGGTACCATGGGTCGAGATTAATTCTGATCAATACGAATACGATGGGGTCTTTATTTATTTTATTTAAGCAACTAATTGTGGACTACTAACATCGGACTGCTAACTACGGACTAAGAGAATATTAAAAGTATATATATATATATTTAACGATTACTTAAAAAGAAAATATGTTGATATATTATATATATGGTTAGGTTCGTGATATCTATCGGAGACCAAGTCGAATTAAATACCTTCAAGGCAAAAGTGAGTTTCATTTGCTCCCTTTTTAATTGCTTTTGCAATATATATTTTTGGGCTGAGAATACATGCGCTGCTTTTATAAATGTTTACAAAATAGACACAAGTACTTAAAAATATATTCTACGTTGAGTTGTACCACTGGCATATTTCCCTGTAGCTTGGTAACTACTATTTACATGGGTATTGTAAACGCGAATCCTGTTAATAGATCTATCGGGCCTGACAACCCCAACCGGACTGGACGACCAGTATTCAACGGTTGCACAGTACTTCGTTTTGGTGACTACACTTGGTACGGTGTAGTGAGATTTCATAATAAAGGGAATATGCGACGTTGATTAAATGTTAAGTATGGTTACCAAGTGCTCAACCACTTAGAATGCTTTACATACACTTGCGAGTGTATTATGTTTATGATTATGAAATCTTGTGGTCTATTAACATATTGAAATGATTGTTATGATAAACCTATGAACTCACCAACCTTTTGGTTGATACTTTAAAGCATGTTTATTCTCAGGTACGAATTAAGTCTTCCGCTGTGCATTTGCTCAATATAAGGACATTACTTGGAGCCGATCATCGCAATGGGACCAAATGTTGATGACTTCATCCAGGTGGATTAGGACGGGTCGTTTCAATTGTTCTCAACGATTCGCGAACAATTATATGTAAATAGATACATATATATACTATAACTTGAATACGTAACAAAGTGTTATGAAAATGATACTGTGCATTAACCTTATCGGTTTGATTATCTGATTGATATTTAGATAAGTTAACTAAAACGTTTAAGATGAACCAGTAAAACACTAATTTGCTACAGTATTTTTGAATTTCTACAGTACCCGAAAAGCTACTATGTTTTCGAAAATCACTATTTGCTACAGTAAAACACTATTTTAAAATGAAAATGTATATATGTATATGTATATTCTACGAGACAATAATTTATAGAAGTAAATGACCAAAACACTCGAAAGTTTAAGATACACTTTGAGTGATATAGTTTATGGATAATTTAAGGCTATATTTTGACAAATGTACGTGTCACGAAACGTAAAATGCAAGTTTTCTCAGCGTACGAAGGGACACTCGAAAAACCGAAACCGGGACATAAGTTGCGTGATGACGTACGACTTATCGGAACAAAAATTACAAGTCAACTATGCACGTGAATTTAATATAATATATAATTAATTATATAAATTATATATTATAAATATAATTAATAAATATGTTGACAAGCGTAGGACAAAAACATTTGTGAGCTGTCATACCTTCCCATGCGATCGCATGGGAAATGGCTTGGGAAGCCATGCGATCGCATGGTACCCTTTTGCTGGCCACATCTATAAATTCGCGATTTCTGTTTCTGATTCATTCATATATCTATCTCTCGACTCTCTCTAAATTTATTATTATTATTATTATTATTATTATTATTATTATTATTATTATTATTATTATTATTATTATTATTATTATTATTATTATTATTATTTTTACGATACAAAAATAATAATATACATAAAATATTACGACTGAGTGATGTCCAAATGATTTCAAAACGAGTTTTCAAACAAGCCAGAGCTAAGGAAATTATGGGTTATTGCTATGGAGGTTATGGGTAATATTCATGGGTATTGTTTGCATGTCAACCTAGTGTTTATCATTTTCGTTGCGTCTACATACTTTCCTGCAATATTGAATCACAATATTGATACGTGAGCATTTATATAATATCTTTTATATATTAATTGTGTATCCATGTCTAGTGCTCGAGTATATATATTTATACATGCTTGTATGCTAAATTTTGTCGTTAAACAGTTTATAATGAATCACGAATTAAATACATATATTACTGTTAAAAGGTATATGATATACATGTTTTTGGAAAGCTGGCAAAAAATCAATAACTTTTCATTTAGATATCAAATAATTTCGATGAACGGATTAAAAGATATTATTAACTGAATTATGATTGACGTTAGTTGAAATTACTTTTGAATCTGCAATTAAGATTTAAACAACTTGTTTACAAGATTGATAAAGTGAATTTTTAAATATTACCAACCGAGTAAATGAATCCTTATATAAGGCACGTCTCGTTTTGTTGAACTATTGTCAAAATTGACTTTTTGAAACGACTTTGGACAACTTTTGTATGTCGATATCGAGCATTAGGATTATGATACACTATGACTTGACCTAGCTTGATAGACATTTATTGACCAACATATGTTCTCTAGGTTGAGATCTACGATTAATTGGTAATCCGAGTTTCGGTCACATTTTGGTGAACAACTTTATAGGCTGCTAAGGTGAGTTTCATTTGCTCCCTTTTTAATTTCTTTTGCAATCTATATTTTGGGCTGAGAATACATGCACTTTATTTTAAACGCAATGGATACAAGTACATACTAAATTCTACACTGAGTTTGAACCGAAAATTCTTTAGCTTTGGTAACTAGTAACTGCCAGTTATAAGAATTGGTGGGCGCGAATAGTTGTATATGGATCCATAGGGCTTGATATCCCCGTCCGAGCTAGAGCACTAGCCTTTTAACGGACGTATGCTATTTGAGAAGCATATACGTTGGTTTGCGTGTATTATTAAGATGATTATACAAAGGGTATAAATTATATATACGTTAAGTTTAGTTACCAGGGTGCTCAATTTCGTAGAATAATTTGATAAACGTTTCTGGATGAAACAACTGAAATCTTGTGATCCACCTTTACATACAGATTATACTAAAGAATAAAACTATGAACTCACCAACCTTTGTATTGACACTTATTAGCATGTTTATTCTCAGGTTTCCTAGAAGTCTTCCGCTGTTTGCTTACTTGTTAGACAAGCTATGTGCATGGAGTCTTACATGACATATTTTTCAAGGAAATGTTGCATTCACCAAATCATCACCATGTATCTTATTTTGACTGCATTGTCAACGGAAGTACTATTGTAAACTATTATTTACGGTGATTGTCTATATGTAGAAATCATCAGATGTCGAAAACCTTTGATTTAAATATTCATTTATGGTGTGCCTTTTCAAAAGAATGCAATGTTTACAAAACGTATCATATAGAGGTCAAATACCTCGCAATAAAATCGATGAATGACGTGTTCGTCCATATGGATTTAGAGCGATCGTCACACATCAGCATAACTCTTTTGGCGACTCATGGCCGTTTTCAATCGTTGTTGTATTTGAATGATCTTTTTGGTGGTTTCATGAATAATTTTTGGTCCAGTAATTTGTCTTTCTCCTACTTCGCTCCAACAGATAGGAGATCTGCACTTTCTATCGTAAAGTGCTTCAAATGGCACTGCGTTGATGCTCGTATGATAGCTGTTATTGTATTAAAATTCTGCCAACGGTAAGTGTCGATCCCAACTGGTTCCAAAGTCAATCACGCATGCCTGTAACATGTCTTACAATGTTTGTATTGTTCTTTCACTTTGACCATCTATCTGTGGGTGATAAACAGTGCTCATATCTAATCGAGTTCCCAATGCTTTTTGTAATGACTGCCAAAAACGTGATGTGAATCGGGTGTCGCGATCAGATATGATGGAGATAGGTAGACCATGCCTGGAAACTACTTCCTTCAAATATAGGCGTGCTAATTTCTCCATACTGTCTGTCTCCTTTATTGGTAGAAAGTGAGCTAATTTAGTTAGACAATCAACTATCACCCAAATAGTACCATGACTACTTGCAGTCCTTGACAATTTCGTAATGAAATCCATGGTTATTCTTTCCCATTTCCACTGCGGAATTTCTGGTTGTTGCAGTAATCCTGACGGCTTTTGGTGCTCAGCTTTGACCTTTGCACACGTCAAACATTTGCTTACATAAGTAGCAATTTATGTCTTCATATTAGGCCACCAATAGAACTTCTTGAGATCGTGGTATATTTTCCCGTTTTCTGGGTGAATTGAGTACCTCGTTTTGTGTGCTTCATCCAGTACTAGTTACCTTAGGTTACCATGTTTTGGTACCCATATCCTACCAGCAAAATATAGGGTTCCATCGGCTTTTACTTCAAGTTGTTTTTCTAATCCTTTGCTCATTTCGCCTTTTTCGTTTTCTTCTTTTAAAGCTTCTAACTGTGCTACTTGAATTTGCTTTGTGAGATCAGTACGAATTGTAATGTTCAAAGCTCGGACCCTAAGAGGTTTTACTCTTTCTTTCTGACTTAGGGCATCAGCTACAACATTAGCCTTTCTAGGGTGGTAACGGATTTCACAATCGTAATCGTTCAATAACTCTACCCATCGACATTTCCTCATATTGAGTTATTTTTGATCAAAAATATGCTGAAGACTCTTATGGTCGGTGTACACTATACATTTGGTGCCATATAGATAGTGTCTCCATATTTTGAGTGCAAAAACTACTGCTCCAAGTTCCAAATCGTGCGTCGTATAGTTCCTTTCGTGAATTTTTAGTTGTCGTGAAGCGTATGCGATAACTTTTATGCATTGCATTAATACACATCCTAAACCTTGGTGCGAAGCGTCACAATAGATCACGAAATCATCATTTCCTTCCGGTAATGACAGAATGGGTGAAGACGTTAACTTCTTCTCTAATAACTGGAATGCGGATTCTTATTCTGTGAACCAATCATACTTCTTTCCCTTTTGAGTCAATGCAGTTAAGGGTTTGGCGATTTTAAAAAAATCTTGAATGAATCTTTGGTAGTAACCAACAAGACCTAAGAATTGGCGGATTTGTGTTGGAGTGTTCGGGGTTTCCCATTTACTAATGTCTTCGATCTTGGCAGGGTCAACTTTAATTCCATGTTTACTGACAACATGGCCCAAAAACTGTACTTCTTGTAACCAGAAATCACACTTTGAAAATTTTGCATACAATTCTTCTTTCTTGAGTATCTCTAGTACCGGTCTTAAGTGTTGCTCATGTTCTTCCTTGTTCTTCGAGTAAATTAATATGTCGTCGATAAAAACAATGAAAAATTTGTCAAAATACAATTAGATCCATGAATACAGCTGGAGCATTAGTCAATCCAAAAGGCATGACTAAAAACTCATAGTGACCGTAACGGGTTCTGAACGAGGTTTTAGAAACATCCTCTTCCTTCACTCTCAGCTGATGATATCCGGAGCGTAGATCAATCTTAGAATAAATACTTGATCCTTGCAATTGATCAAACAAATCATCAATCCTCGGTAATGGGTACCAATTCTTGATCGTTAATTTGTTTAATTCTCGGTAATCTATGCACATTCTCATAGATCCATCCTTCTTCTTGACAAACAGAATAGGAGCACCCCAAGGTGAAAAGCTGGGACGAATAAATCCACGGTCCGATAATTCTTGCAACTGATTTTGTAATTCTTGCATTTCTGAAGGTGCAAGTCTATAAGGGGATCGGGCTACAGGTGCAGCTCCTGGTATGAGATCAATCTGGAATTCTACACATCTGTGTGGAGGTAACCCTGGTAATTCTTCTGGAAATACTTCGGGATATTCTCTTACAACCGGCACGTCATCAATGCTTCTTTCTTCGGTATTGATCTTCTTCACGTGTGCCAGAATAGCAAAGCAATCTTTTCTTATAAGTTTATGGGCCTTCATATAGCTGATAAGGTTCAGCTTCAAGTTGCTCTTCTCCCCATAAATCATTAATGACGTTTCATCCTTTCGAGGGATGCGGATCGCTTTCTCAGCGCAAACAACTTCCGCTTTTGTTTTGGACATCCAGTCCATGCCAACGATTACGTCAAAACTTCCTAATTCTACGGGTATCAAATCGATTTTGAAGGTTTCACCAGCGAGATTTATTTCGTAACCATGGCAAATTTTATCTGCTTTTATCAGTTTACCATTAGCTAATTCAATAGTATATTTATCATCTAGAGGCAATGATGCACATTTCAGTTTAGAACTAAAGTCTTTACACATATAACTTCTATCAGCACCCGTATCAAACATAATAGAAGCTAGTTGATTATTAACGGTAAACGTACCCGTAACAAGATCAGGGTCCTCACGTGCTTCGCTGACACTAATGTTAAATGCCCTCCCACGTGCGGGTTCTTTGTTCTTCTCCTTATCAAGGTATTGATTTATAAAGTAACCAGACTTACCACATCCAAAACATTTCTTGACATTGGTCAGTTTTGTCTTTATTTCAGAAATGGTGGCATAACAATCTTTTGCCACATGTCCTTTCTTGTTGCACTTATCACAGACTACTTGGCAATAACCTGCATGATGTGTGTAACATCTTTTGCAGAACGGATGAGGTCCCTTATAGTTTGGACTAGCAGTTACCCCATCTTGTTTACCTTTAAAAGTTTCTCGCCTCTTCAGGTAAGTACTTTTGCCCTTATAGTCTTCCCATTTCCTCTTTCCTTCAGTGGTCTTGACTTCGGTAATTGGTGCCTTAATCGAACTCTCTGTGATCTAGTCCATGAGTTGGTGTGCCATTGTCATGGCTTCTTGCATCGTATTCGGTTTGGATGATGTAACATTTCCTTTGATATTGATTGATAAACCGTCAATATACATTTCTATCTTCGTTTCTCGTTTGGCACCAATTTGGGACACAACAAGGCTAGTTCCATGAAACGCTTTTCATAGTTATTGAGATTCGTGCCAAAAACCTTCAGATTACGTAACTTAGATTCCATTTTTCTGATCTCGTTTCGAGAACAGTACTCCTCGATTAGCATCTTTTTCAGTTCTTCCCACGAGATATCATATGCCGTATCTACTCCTTCTGCTTTAGCATAATTGTTCCACCAAGTAAGTGCACCGTCTTGCAACGTGCACGAAGCATACTTTAACTTGTCTCCGTCCTCACAATTACTGATTTTGAAAACGGACTCCATCTTTTCAAAACCATCGGGTTAGACCGACTGGTCCCTCGGTCCCACTAAATGTCTGTGGTTTGCATCCTTGAAAAGTTTTGTATGAGCATCCGTTTCGTGAGTTTGTGTTCACGGTTGCTGCTTTGGCTGCTGCTTCAGTTGTTGCTTTTGTTGCCTCGGCTGCAGAAATTCTTTCATTCACACGTTTCTCGACTAGTTCCTCAAACTCAGCATTCGACATTTGAGACATGTTTCTTCAATAAACACAACAGAGATAAATTAATCATATAGAATATTATAGGTAAAATGAATTGTCAATAGTTAATCGTAGCATATTAATAATATGAACCAATTATTATAAAAGCCTTTTCTTCTTATTAGCATTTTATAATTATTTCTAGGGTATTACCTACCCGTTAAAGTTCATACTTAATAGCTTAGTACAACAATTAACTACTATCGTTCAAATAATATTCTATTATGAAAAACTAATGCATTATCATTTCACGCTTTATTCTTCAATGCATTATCGTACAACAATACAATACCACTTATTCACATAAGTTTATTTTACATAAAACTTATGTAAGATAAAGTAAAGCACACTAATTAATATTATACACTACGTGAAGTGATATCGTAGCGGAAATGGTTTTTAAAAGTAGTGAGGCTTCTTGTTATCAGGTAATGGAATATCGCTTATTCGAGCGGCAGGTTTATATTTTTGTTGGGGTTCTGAGGTACTTGATACTTCAATAGAGTTGGTAAGAAAAGGGTGACTAGGGGTAGCAATATTAGGAGCAACAATTGCTTTATTAATTTTTGGATTCGGCAATTCTGGGTTGGTGACTACATGTTCCTTTCCTTTGTTAACTTCTTTTTCAGTAATCTCCTTTACTTCCTCATCCTCCTCCTCACTAATCTCACCTAATGAACTGTCTGAGTCATGTGTAGGAGAATATGTTTGACCGGTGGTCATAAGCCGATATCTGAAAGGCGTAATCGGCATAACCCGCCTGTCGGAGGTGTATCTGGCCCAATGTCCATGTTTGTTTAGAAATGGACGATCCTCGTTTATTCCAGGGATCACGGTACCATCAAAACGATACTGTGGTTCCGAAAAACTAGGGATGGGTAGAGCTGGGACCTCCTCTGGGTTTACCTGGAGTTGAGATTCCCCGACTAACATAATTTCTTCTTTAATAGGTATTGGAACGTCCTTTTTAGTTGTGGAGAGATTAGATTCAGTGTCCGATTCTGAGTCGTACAAAATGATAGGATTAGAATAAGTCATCTATCACATAATTGAAACAACAATTACATTAGCATATAAATATATCACATATATTGTTTTTGACAAAATTGATAAGCAAAAATCGGTAATAATAGATACGGTCATAGTCCAGACTCACTAATGCATCCTAACAATTACCAGTTAAACACATTAATGCAAATTCTGGTTCCCTATAACCTCAAACTCTGATACCAACTGTAACGACCCGTCAAAATCGCTATTGACGCGGCACATTAATCATTGATTTCACAGTGAGGTTTTGACCTCTATATGATACGTTTTGATAAAATATTGCATTCATTAAAATAAGTGACTTTCTAAACATAGAAAGTTATAAGCATGTGGGCGAGTGCTTAGGTATAATCAAATCCCCTAAATACATAAGTCTTTATTTTTCAGGTTGACATCACAGTCAATTTATTTATTACACAACGTGGTTTTGTTTCGAATGCAATTAACTTTATACAAAGCATGAAAGACTCCATGCAGGCAATAAACACATCACAGCGGAAGCAGTCTAAGGACCTGAGAATAAAGCATGCTAAAAAGTCAACACGAATGTTGGTGAGTTATAGGTTTAATTGCTCGAGTCATAAATATATATAAAGATAGACCACAATATTTCATCAAAAGTTTATCAATAGATTCTACGTAACAGAGCACCATGGTAACTAAACTTAACGCTATAATGATAATTACCCTATTCGTTTTAATACAAGCAAACCAACACGTCATAAACTCAAATAACATACGTCCGTTAAAAGGCTAGCGCTCTAGCTCGGACGGGGATGTCAAGTCCTATGGATCCATATACAATTATTCGCGCCCACCAGTCTATATCCTATGTACTGGCAGCTACTAGCTACCAAAGCTAAGGGATTTTCGGTTTAACTCAGTGTAGAATTTAGTATGTACTTGTGTCTTATTGCGTTTAAAATAAATTGCATGTATTCCAGCCCAAAAATATTTAAAGTATTTAAAAAGGGAGACTATAAACTCACGGTTCAATATTGAGATTCAATATTGTAGGAAAATTGCGTAGACGTAATGATGGTAGACGACTGTATGGTTGACCTTGGATTCAAAAACAATACCTCGAACAATACCCAATATTTCTTTAGTTTAAAATAGTTTGAAACCCGAATTAAAACACCCTCGTATATACTTTATTACTATTAAACTTAAATTAAAATTATAATTATAATTATAAATATAATTATAGAACATAGAAAAAGAAACGAAGAATGTGTATATAACTTCGTCGAGCAACTGGCCTTTTATAGGCACATTTCCTGATTTTGAGGCCCATGCGATCGCATGGATTTTCAATGCCTTTGCCATGCGATCGCATGGCTAGGCTGGACATCTCATTTCTGCTTTGTTTGCTAGTTCGTCGACATAATATTTTACTGTCGCAAATAGTGTTTTTGGTCCCCATGCGATCGCATGGGCTTTTGGTGGTCTGGCCTTTTGTTTGATAGTTTGTCGACATATTATTCACTGTAGCAAATAGTGTTTACTGTAGCAATAGTGTTTACTGCAGCAAATAGTATTTAATGTAGCAAATAGTGTTTACTATAGCAAGTCGATTCACTGTAGCAAATAGTGTTTTACTGTAGCAAGTAGATTTTACTGTAGCAAATAGGGTTTACTGTAGCAAATAGTGTTTTACTGTAGCAAAGTTGTATTCACTGTAGTAAATAGTGTTTTACTGTAGCAAAGTCGTTTTTACTGTAGCAAATAGTGTTTTACTGTAGGAAAGTCGTTTTGACTTGTACATCTTATAATATATATATATATATATATATATATATATATATATATATATATATACATATATAATTGTTTGTAAATCGTCGAGCGCAGTCAAAGGTAATTGAATATATGAAACAGTTCTAAAATTTTGAGACTCAATCTAACAGACTTTGTTTAACGTGTCAAAATAATAAATCGTATAGAGAATTAGTTTAAATAAGTCGAAATTTTTCGGGTCATCACAGCTGTCCAGGATCGGGAGCGCGTTCGATTTTGGAAATTCATTAAGAAGGATATGCCTGTTCCTAACCCTCCCCCTGCTGCCATCGAGGCTCGTATTACTCCTGACGCCGAAGTGATTGCAAAAGAGGTGGCAAAATCGTTAGAGAATATTGAAATTATTCGTCTAAAGTGGTATTCGAGCGATCCGAGGATGACTGCGTATGATTTGATAAATGCGGAGTTGTAATTTGCGCATGTATAGACTTTAAGGATTCTCACGATATTAAGTTAGTGCGCTTTTCACGTTTTGCGTTATGGACTTGTTAAAGTACCCAGTTTTATACTCGAGGCATATCAGTATTGGTCGCTACGAATATTATTGTGCACACAACATACATATTAACACAACACTCGTCGTACGTGTTCAGGAGTCTTCTAAGTACGCCAACACTTAGGATCGAGGTCAAGGGCGACCAACTCTATCGTTTATAGTCATGACTTACAGATCTCTAGTTCTGCGCGGGTGAGGCTAGGACAAACCAATGTCCGTCACCCTCCGGTTAATAAAGCTAGCCTGTCGCCAAACAGGATTCTGCCATGCGGGAGCTAGAGAAGACATCCCTTATGTAGGCAGGACCAGCGTAGGAATTTTTCCGTGCGCGGACAGTTTAAGTCAAGTAGCTATTCTGATTAAGACATGTACATGAAATCGTACACTGGAAATGACTTGATGTATGAAAAGTATAATTGAAAAGACATTGTTCAATTGTGAAATTTACTGGTAACCTATCTTTGCGCGTAATAACAATATCACTACATGAAAATCAAGACAAATTAGCGGAATAATCAGTTTCCCTACTTTCTTTATTACATATAACATCGTTTCAGTGCGGTAGCGTGCCAAGTGCGTCTAATCGCCTTACCATTTAGCTCCGCCAGTTTGTAGGTTCCAGTTTTGCTAATTCCAATGACTCTGTAGGAACCCTCCCAATTGGGTCCCAGTTTCCCGGTGTCTTCGATTTTTCTCGCCTGATTGTCGCGTCAAACATGGTCACCAACTGCATGTAATGAGCCTAACTCTCTTACCATAGTCCCTTGCGATTCGTTGTTTGTTGATAGCCTTGTGCGCAGCCACCATTTCCCTGCGCTCTTCCAGCAAATCAAGGTTAGTGCGTAGATCCTTAGAGTTCTGGTTCTGATTAAATGACAGCATTCGCTCTGTGGGGATGGCTATCTCTGCAGGCAAGACTGCTTCTGAGCCATATACCAGACTGAATTGTGTTTCTCCAGTGCTGTTTTTTGGTGTCGTGCAATGATCCCAGAGAACTTTAGGAAGCTGCTCCACCCATCCTCTTCGTTGTTTTCCTAACCTTTCCTTAATCGTGTGGACTATGTCTCTATTGGTAACTTCGCATTGCCCATTAGCTTGAGGATGCACGACAGACGTGATGCATTGTTTTATGTTCAGCCCTTGACACCAACTTCGAAAAGGTTCTCCTTCAAATTGCGTCCTGTTATCGCTTACTATTTCATTTTATATCACTCCGTCAAAATCCATTAACGGTAATGTTAACTTTGGTCCCAGTTCTTGGCTTGACTTCTATGTAACAGTAAAGTTCTACAGTGGAAGCAGTTAATACCAGAGATAAAACATGCAAAACGGGTCAATATAAAGTTGAGTGAATCTACAGGTTTAAGTAAATAGTTCATCGTATGTTTCAGAAAACACTTTCCATAAATCATTTATCGAAAAATAAGTTATCAAAATCGTTTATCAGTAATCAGAATCTGAAAATCAGTAAACATTTATCAGTATAAAACCACCAAGGTTTAATGTCAAAAGTTTGTATACAGCAAATGTCTTAGTGTTAAACTGTTTGTAATCAGCAATGTCAAGTTTCAACTGGGTGTGACATCAAAAAGGTTTTGTTTCAAATGTTTGTAGACATTACCATGTCTAGTTTCAAGTTTGTAAATCCCAAGTTTAAGTAGCATAATGCAGAGTTTGAAAAATAGTATTCAAAGTAATAATTCTTTGTTTTAGACCACGAAATTTCTAGCGTACAACCCAAGGGTTGCAAAGATATACATCTGTTATGAGTCTTGAATATAAAGCTTTAACCTGCGGATAGCTATTGCGCTACACGACTTCCTTTACCCCATATTGCAAACGCTGATCACGCATTCGGTAACAAAGTTATAAGCACCCAGTCTGTAGAGTGAGGTTTGTCAAACCTACGTTACCGTCCTTATAGTTCGAGCCTTACAAAGTAATTAATATATTCAAGCTAGAGGCTTTTTTATCTAACTCATTATGTATATTCAGTTTGCACTCATGTCTAAAGCGTAAAATAGTTTAAAACAGCATGTTATCTCATCCCAAAAAATAAAAGTATATGGGACTGTAGACTCACCTTGAGTGCACTTGACAATTCACAAGCAAAGAGTAGTCGAACACTATGACCGAGTAACGTAACCTAATGTATCATTATACGATTACATAAGTTTATTTCAAAAGACAGACTCACAGTTCAGTTGTCCTATTGTTCAGACCGACGCAATCGTATAGTAAAAGTCAACTAGTCAAGCAAGTCAACAAAAGTCAAACTTGGTCAAGTTGGTAAACCTAAGTCAACTACATCAGTAGGTCATGCCAATGATATCACAAAGTCAAACCAAGGTCAACTCATGAGTTTCACACATTCGTTTAGCTAATTAACGTTTTCTAGTTTAGTTATCGTACGGTTTCACAACGGTCATGCAATCGGACAAGCATAGTTCACAAATGACACATCAAACAATTATGATAAACTCCAGACCATAATTACATGTCATAAGCTTTCTAAAAAGACCAAGCACACTATCATACGATTCCTAGAACTCACGTAGCATGCAAAACATTCATTAGTATACTCCGAATGAAAAATTAAAGTTGTCTTGCTGGAGCTGTGATATAATTTGCTACTTTGCAAAGGAATTGTAAAGTTATTTTTGCTAATAAATGCCAAAAGATCTGACACAGATATGTGTTGAATTATGACTTTGGTTTCGAGAGCTTTTTTTTTTTTAAAGTACATAACTGTGGGTTATATGTGGTTGGATCATCATCTGAATTGCTCATTATTTGAAGTGTCTTCAGAGATTTTTAAAGGGTTTGAACATAGATTGTAATCGTTAGTATACATTTGATGTTCTAACACAGTTTTGAAGTCAAAGTATAGCTTTGAAAGATGTAGGAATCTAAAAGTGATGGTACCGGTTATATTTCGTATTGAATTTTGAGGTTTCAAAATCAGAA
Organism: Rutidosis leptorrhynchoides; assembly: GCF_046630445.1. Taxonomy (NCBI): domain Eukaryota; kingdom Viridiplantae; phylum Streptophyta; class Magnoliopsida; order Asterales; family Asteraceae; genus Rutidosis; species Rutidosis leptorrhynchoides. The sequence goes on from NC_092333.1 coordinate 178,616,266, forward strand.
TATGTAATTGAGTTTGAATTAGTATGGTTGTTTTGATATGAAAGAATGTATATTATTGTGAAAGTAGGAAGTATGGTTGATAATTTGCTTAATTAGATTCGAAGAATGTAACATATTAATTGTGAATATATATATATATATATATATATATATATATATATATATATATATATATATCTCGGGTATTACCTAACCGTTAAAAAAAATTCACAATTAATATTTTGTACAAAAGAATTTTATTACAGTCTTTATGATAATATATATGTATATATTCTCTTCAGATGTAACATAGATTTTAATGAGTTAATACTAAATTAAACTCATTCGATTTAGAACTAGAATTGAATAATCCCTTGAAGGCTTTAGAGATTACATAAGTATTTCTTCAATAATATTGAAATTATGAATCAATACTTCGTTATTTGTTGAGGCGTGATGTTGGTTTTCGTTAAATTCTTGTGAATCTTTGCAAAGTACGAATGATGTTATCTGAAAAGTTTCGGGTACATCGATGATGAAAGTGTAAAATCAAATATATACTTGATTTATTATGAATTGCAATTTGTTGAACTGCTACAGAGATTGTAGTTAACGCTGGTTAAGTTGCGGCCGAAGGGCGTACATTATTGCATATTTGTAATATGAATTAATCGAGTAGTTAAGATTCACACACAATAGCTTAGCACGGAAAGATTTATTTTTATTTCAAAATATATATATATATATATATATATATATATATATATATATATATATATATATATATATATATATATATAATATACATATAATTTCTTCAGAGGGAATGAGTTAATTCTTCATAACTCGCTGATACAATATACGCGTTATTGATTCGTAATGATGTCCACAATGATTCTTGAACTGACGGAGTTTGTGATATTATAGATGTTGTTGATTCTGATGCTGACTGCACTGACAATGCTGGTGACGCTGACGGTACTGATGATGCTGTTGGTAAAACAAGTTTAGCTGGTTAATCACACACCACTTTTGTCAGAGTTTCTACTCTTCCTTCTATCATTTTGGTTTGCTTAACTGCTTTATATTTAGGGCTAGATTAGTTAATCTCTAAGACTTTAGAGATTACATAATCTCCGCGGAATGTTTCTCCAATGAAGTTATGAATTAGTACATCGTCAGTTATTGTTGTTGGTATTCCTTGGTATCTATGGTGCGTATGACGTTGATGCTCGTGGAACAGATTGTGAAGTTTGAGATTTACGACGCGGTTGTGGTTGGAGGTGGTAATGGTACTGTTGGCGTTGATGATGGTGGTACTGGTTATGCTGCTGATGCTGCTGATGGTGTTTGTAATCTTTGTACCATATTCTCCAAAGCCACTACCCGAGCGCGGAGTTCGTTGACTTCTTCTATTACACCGGGGTGATTGTCGGTTCGGACGAGCGGATAAATAAAATTTAGAATTTGATGTTGTCTATAATCGTGACGAGATACTTTGGAAATGAGAGAGAAAATGGTGTTTCGGATTGGTTCGCCGGTAAGTGCTTCAGGTTCTTCGCCAAGAGGGCAATGTGGTGGATGGAAGGGATCACCTTCTTCTTGTCTCCAATGATTGAGAAGGCTGCGAATCCATCCCCAATTCATCTAAAATAGATGATGGCTGATTGGTTGATCCATTCCGGTCACACTGCTTTCAGAGCTTGAATGGGATTCCATTTCGGAATTCGAGTGACTTGAACTGATGATGAATTCCATTTCATACGATTGGATAAAGGATTTTTCGATATGAAATGATTTTGGCTAACGGATGGTATTCTAATTACATAGAAAATCCATATATAGAGATCAAAAGATTTCGTAGATTACGGAGGAATTTGCGGGATATGTCAGGCAAAGTTTAAAGTAACAGATACGATAATATATGATTTAGCAGATACGCTAAGATATGAATTTTGTATATACACTACTCATGTAATTAATGTAGCAAGACGTGTCTAGACTAATAATGATAAGCAGGTAATTTCCTAAGGATGATAAGTAGATGATTTCCGACTAGAAATGATAAGCAAAACTTTTGACATGCAGACACGGTCGAAGTCCAGACTCACTAATGCATCCTAACGACTTATCAGTTAGATACACTAATGCAGACCTGGTTCGCTAAGACCACCGCTCTGATACCAACTAAAAGGACCCGTTCATATACATTATAAATGATTCTCAATAGTTGATTACATCGCGAGGTATTTGACCTCTATATGATACATTTTTTAGACATTGCATTCGTTTTTAAAAGATAAACTCTCTTTACATCGAAAATTAACAGGCATGCATACTATTTCATAATGTCCAACTATAAATGACCTAATCTATCATTTACCTAATAATAATCTCTACTGAACTCAACGACTTGAATGTAACGTCTTTTGAAATATGCCATGAATGACTCCAAGTAATATCTTTAAAATGAGCAAATGCATAACGGAAGATTTCTTTAACTCCTGAGAATAAACATGCTTTAAAGTGTCAACCAAAAGGTTGGTGAGTTCATTAGTTTATCATAATAATTCATTTTCAACATTTTAATAGATCACAAGAATTTCATTTCCAGTTCTCATAAATATACGTCCCATGCATAGAGACAAAAATTATCCATATGGATTGAACACCTGGTAACCGACATTAATAAGATGCATATAAGAATATCCCCTATCATTCCGGGAAATCCTTCGGACATGATAAAAACAACATCGAAGTACTAAAGCATCCGGTACTTTGGATGGGGTTCGTTAGGCCCAATAGATCTATCTTTAGGATTCGCGTCAATTAGGCGTGCACTAATTCTCAAAATTAGCGATGTTCCCTAATTCTTAGGCTACCAAGCTAAAAGGGGAATATTCGGCTTCGATCATTCAACCATATAATGCAGTTTCGATTACTTGTGTCTATTTCGTAAAACATTTATAAAAATTGCGCATGTATTCTCAGCCCAAAAATATAAAGGGTAAAAAGGCAAATGAAACTCACCATACTGTATTTCGTAGTAAAAATACATATAACGTCATTGGACAAGTGCAAGGTTGGCCTCGGATTCACGAACCTAAATTAATTATGTATATTTATATGTTGGTTAATATTCGTCTAACAATTAGGTTAATTCATAGTGTACCACATTCCTACTGCTCGAGACTAATATGCAAAAGTCAACAAAAGTCAATTTGACTCAAAATGATTTCCAAAATCTATACATGATTAATATATAGTTTAAATATCGTCATTTTATATTTTTAAATATCTTTAAAAGATTTATTAGAGTAAATAATATAATTCATTTATTAATAAATAAGACTTTATAAAAAATATACTTTTATATATCTTAAGTAATAAAATTTATAAAGTTCATTTAATATCATAAAGATAATATGATAGGTATTATTAAAGAAATTTTATTACACATAGTAAAAATATGTTTGTATCTCATATGTATTTGATAAAATAATATCTATAATAATAGTAAGTAAAAGTTGCATTATTTTGTAATAATAATTATTATTATTCTATTAATTAAAATATCAATATTTATAATTACTAAAATAATATGATAATTCTAATTATGATAACATTAATATTTATGATACTATTTAATATTATCTTTTAAAATAATAATTCTATTTAAAATGATAATAATAATGATATTTTATAGTAACAATGACATTTCTATTAAAATGGTAATTTTTGTTAAAATGATAGTTTTAATATAACGATACTTTTAATAATAATAGTAATGATAAAAAATAATAAGAACGATAATTTTATCTAAATCATTATCTTACAATATTTAAATTTCATCATGATACTCATACTCATTATTTCTTAATTGATTCGTTTAATAACTTTTAATCGTCTTTTATATCGTTTTCATGTTAATGATAATAATAATAATCATAATAATTAAGTGTTACTAATATAAGTTTTAATCATAATAATACTAATGATAATAAATATTATGAATATATTAATGATAATACTTAATTATAACTTTAACAATAATAACGATAGTAATAATAATAAAAAATAACAATTTTTAATGATAATACTTTTTATAGATAATGATAATAATAATAATAATAATAATAATAATAATAATAATAATAAAATAAAAATTAGGACGACGATAGTAACGACGATAATAATAATCATTTTTAATAATAATACAAAAATTCAATTGATTATAACTTCTAATCCGTTCATCGAAACCATTCGATATCTAAATGAAAAGTTCTTAATTTTTCGCTAGCTTTCCAACGACATGCATATCTTATACCTTATCTTAACCGCATATGTAACTAATTCAGGATTCAACATAAGCTATCTAATGGCAATATCAAAAATACAAGCATGCATAATCCTATATACTCGAGCACTAGTCAGGGATACACTATTAATATATAAAAGTTAAGTTATGAGTGCTCACGTATCAATATTGAGATTCAATATTGCAGGAAAGTACGTAGACACAACGAAGATGATAAACACTAGATTGACCTCGCGAGCATAACCATGAACCCTACCTATCACCTCCATAGCTATAACCCATAATTTCCTTAGCCCTATCCTACTCGAAGAACTCATTTTGAAATCACGCAGCAGAACCTCGTCGTAGTATTTTATGTATAATACATAATAATAATAACACTTAAGACTACTAATATTAATATCATAATAATCTTTTAATATTAAAAGTAATAAATAAGTAAAATAAATAAGTAAATATTACGGAGTAATATAGAGAGAAAGAGAGTTTGAGAGTTGATGCACTGAACTAATAACGTTCGACTTTATAGTGTCTAATCCATCCAACCATCCCATGCGATCGCATGGGATGTGTTTGGTTTCATCATGCGATCGCATGATAGATTAAAACAGCTGGTATCCAGTTAACTTCCATGCCGACACTTTTCTTTTTACATACATCACACATGAAACTTAAACTTATATATTATTTAATATATATTATATTTAATCTTTAGAATTAATTAAATATTATATTATATTTACGTGAGTAGTAAAAATGTAATTTTTACTAAAATGACTCTTACGTTGTCACTCGACTCATGTACCACTTTCGGTTTTTCGAGCGCACTTTCGTACGTTTAGAAAACTAGCCTTTTACGTTACGCGACGTGTACCTTTAATAATAATTTGACTTATTTATCAAAAATTTACTTTATGAAAATGTATCTTATAAAATTTGAGCGTCGTGGTCATTTGCTTCTATAAATCAATGACTCATTATTTACCAAAATATATTATTTTCAATTGGGACGTTTTATGACTAAGTTAATATATATATATATATTTATTTAGAATCGTAAATTTGTACATAATAACTATATTTGAATTATTTTAACTAATGATATAATATTTAGTCTTTCAAAACCAAATATATTTCAAAATTCGTTTTATATAATTTCACTCGTTTTATATAATAGTAGTTATTTTACCAATAATGTTTTTAATATGAAAACTAAATAGTCGGTTTATCGAGGGATACAAATTAATCAAAGTAAAAGTACACTTTTGAAATTTAAACGAAAATGATTACTAACTTTTGACTAACTCTCGTTAATGATACTTTTGTAAATCACTTTTACCAAATATTCCGGATACCGTTAAAAAGGAAAGGTTTTCTAAATCAAAGTGGACCTCTCAACAGAGACTTGTAATCATAATTCAATGTATCTGATAAATCAATCATTTGATATTATCTTCTAATTCCATCGCTAATCATATTGAAACAAATACGTTCATATAAAGTATTATACGTTTAATATTTTGTTAACATTCTCAAACTCTAATATATAAATATACCTATACATATTCATATCCAATTAAATAATGGTTCGTGAATCGTCGTAATTTGGTCGAGGTTAAATGAACGTATGAACATAGTCTTAAAATGTTTGAGATTTAACTTAACAAAGTTTGCTTATCGTGTCGGAATAATATAATGATTAAAGTTTAAATTTGTTCGGAAATTTTCGGGTCATCACAGTACCTACCCGGTAAAGAAATTTCGTTCCAAAATTTGATTGGGATAGTCATGGCTGACAATAAGTATGTTTTCATGATGCATAAAAGCTGAAGGTTAGGGTTTTATCATCATTGAGTAATATGGATAAAACCATTTGATTTTGTGAAGAGTACGAGTGAAGCTATTACCAAAAGAGTGAAATGAGTAGGTATAGATTCATCTTATCATTTGACGTAGATATGATTGATTTCCAGATTTCAAGGGATTTGATGAAAATCTTCGTAATAAGATTTGATTCTCCGGTAACCAAGGGAATTAGGATCCGCTTTAAATGCGATCATCTATTTTAATTGTTCTGTCAGAGATTTTCGTATAAATTCACCTCCTTCGTTTCCTTACAACTCACACCTTTTGTTGATGCATTTTATGCAAGTCCTTAGACATCTACCCACGTCCATTGCAGGTACAATAGTTCACAGGCCACCATGATTGCTCGTTATTATCCTATCCGTGTTTATATGTGGTTACAGGAACTGCGGGAACGAGATTTGGATGTTTGACTATGTTAGACTTACTCAGACGTACGAGTGAAGCCTCACTAGTACGGCTGACAGGCTCATACGCACGGTTGATGCTGAGCTAAGTCACAATTACAACCTAAATGAGAAGACACGAGTGAGTGATCACCCGTACGACTGATGAAGCCAACTCGTATGTGTGATGGATGAATCGTATGGGTGAGTCAACAGTAGGGGTACATAAAGTCTTATGTTCTTCATTTTAGGTTAAGCCTCTCATTTGTTACACACACTCAGATCTGGTGAGCTCCTCCGATTCTCTCTCATTCCAAATCACCCAGGTGGTGAATAATAGCTCTAGGTGTTGATCTAATCACACTTGATTTAGTTGTGGTTTGACTAAATTAATCCAAAAAAAACTTAACCTATTCACTAGAGGGTTTGATTCACTTATTCCGCCATTGTGTGAGTTAAATCTGTTGATTTCTAAGTTCCTAGTCATGTTTTATCACCTTCTATTATTTCCCCCTCAACTCATATTTTAAAGTATTCATCAATATGCTCCATCTAGTTCTGATTATCGATATACTTCTAACTTCCATATCGGTCATTCTTCTTTTTCATCTACTGCCGGAAGAATCTATTTACTTCTTCTATACTCTTGGTTTTATAGTGTTTCTAGTTCTCCCGTGTCTTTATATTGCTATATGCATCGATATATATGGTTTATAATTTCTGGTTTATCGTTGGCTTTATATCTTCCCTTATATTTCAAAGTCTCTGCTTCTGTCTTCTATAACCATTATCATTCACAGTTAATGCTCTCTTTTATTTGCTGCAATTTATACCCCAATTTCTATTTCGGAGTTTTGTCCTTTCATTTCTTCTTCTTGCGATTAAGCACCGCTTGTAATGGTCCAGAATTCATAGATATAAATTTCGGAATGAACATTGTTAATGCTCTAAGAAGGAAATGGTAATGGCAAGATCTTGATTTGTTAAATTACCAGAATACCCTGGAAAAGACCGAATCATCAAGAAATATTTTCTTGGTATTTAGAGATTAAATAGAATATAAGAGTCGTGTAACATGGCACATGATGATGTTATGATCTGTGAATCATTACGTTTCATTTAGAAACTCAGCATGAATTACTGTAATATAATCACGTTGATCAAGTGTCATTATATTATACTAACTCATGCTTCAGTTCCTAACATTATTCCAAAAATATTCCTATTTTAAACTTGAAAGTTTCAGAATTTAGAAACTAAAATAGTTTCTTTTATGATGTAATATAGATAGCGCGATGAGATTAAAGATTTCAGATAAGAATAGTTATGGAAATATCTTCAGAAATATGGAGGATATTTATAATGAAAGATACGATGATATCTTGGAATTTCTAATATCAGAGGATGATGAAGGGTATTGTTTGCAGGGGTTTAGAGTCATGAGCAAGGTATTCGTTAATGACTTCAGCAGATACTGAATCATTTGAATTCTTTGGAGGCAGGTTCAGTCTTTGTGATTTGTCCACAGCCTCCTTCATACTTTGCTCAATCCGTTTTTCAGTTCCAAAACTTCTCTTTTTCTGCGTTTTGCCAGCATACTATTCATCATCATCAACTTTTTACTGTTAAGGTCGTTTTATAGTTTTTGCTGCTTCATCAACATTTCGAGAACTATTCTGCAGTTCAGGGTGTTTTTCAGAAACTTCACATTCAAGTATGTAAGTCCAGGAGATAGACGTTATATGTACACATATAACTGTTGGCGTAGACATGCTGCGAGATTTCAAAATACTGATTGCTAATTCCCGATGATTCGTATAGCAATTCTCGTTACAAGATGCGAATGAGTAAATGATGAGGTTTCGATAAATATAATGATTCTTCGGAATGCCCAAGATCAGTGAAGTTGTTGGTAAGTTTATTGCTAATGTGGTGGAATATGAAAGGTTCTCCAGTAACAAAAGGGTAATCACATATATCAAGATTATGATAAGGCTACTCCGAATGAAAAATCGAAGTTGTCTTACTGGAGCTGTGATATAATTTGCTACTTTGCAAAGGAATTGTAAAGTTATTTTTGCTAATAAATGCCAAAAGATCTGACACAGATATGTGTTGAATTATGACTTTGGTTTCGAGAGCTTTTTTTTTTTTAAGTACATAATTGTGGGTGATATGTGGTTGGATCATCATCTCGATTGCTCATTATTTGAAGTGTCTTCAGAGATTTTCGAAGGGTTTGAACACAGATTGTAATCGTTATTATACATTTGATGTTCTACCACAGTTTTGAAGTCAAAGTATAGCTTTGAAAGATGTAGGAATCTAAAAGTGATGGTACCGGTTATATTTCGTATCGAATTCTGAGGTTTCAAAATCAGAATATGTAATTGAGTTTGAATGAGTATGGTTGTTTTGATATGAAAGAATGTATATTATTGTGAAAGTAGGAAGTATGGTTGATAATTTGCTTAATCAGATTCGAAGAATGTAACATATTAATTGTGAATATATATATATATATATATATATATATATATATATATATATATATATATATATATATATATATATATATATATATATATATATATATATATATATATATATATCTCGGGTATTACCTACCCGTTAAAAAAAAATTTCACAATTAATATTTTGTACAAAAGAATTTTATTACAGTCTTTATGCAAATATATATGTATATATTCTCTTCAGATGTAACATAGATTTATATGAGTTAATACTAAATTAAACTCATTCGATTTAGAACTAGAATTGAATAATCCCTTGAAGGCTTTAGAGATTACATAAGTATTTCTTCAATAATATTGAAATTGTGAATCAATACTTTGTTATTTGTTGAGGCGTGATGTTGGTTTTCGTTAAATTCTTGTGAATCTTTACAAAGTACGAATGATGTTATCTGAAAAGTTTCGGGTACATCGATGATGAAAGTGTAAAATCAAATATATACTTGATTTATTATGAATTGGAATTTGTTGAATTGCGACAAAGATTGTAGTTAACGCTAGTTAAGTTGCGGCCGAAGGACGTACATTATTGCATATTTGTAATATGAATTAACCGAGTAGGTAAGATTCACACACAATAGCTTAGCACGGAAAGATTTATTTTTATTTCAAAATATATATATATTTATATATATATATATATATATATATATATATATATATATATATATATATATATATATATATATATATATGTATATATATATATATATATATATATATAAATAATATACATATAATTTCTTCAGAGGGAATGAGTTAATTCTTCATAACTCGCTGATACAATATACGCGTTATTGATTCGTAATGATGTCCACAGTGATTCTTGAACTGACGGAGTTTGTGATGTTATAGATGTTGTTGATTCTGATGCTGACTGTACTGACGATGCTGGTGACGCTGACGGTACTGATGATGCTGTTGGTAAAACAAGTTTAGCTGGTTAATCACACACCATTTTTGTCAGGGTTTCTACTCTTCCTTCTATCATTTTGGTTTGCTTAACTGCTTTATGGTTAGGGCTAGATTAGATAATCTCTAAGACTTTAGAGATTACATAATCTCCACGGAATGTTTCTCCAATGAAGTTATGAATTAGTACATCGTCAGTTATTGGTGTTGGTATTCCTTGGTATCTATGGTGCGTATGACGTTGATGCTCGTGGGACAGATTGTGAAGTTTGAGGTTTACGACGCGGTTGTGGTTGGAGGTGGTAATGGTACTGTTGGCGTTGATGATGGTGGTACTGGTTATGCTGCTGATGCTGCTGATGGTGTTTGTAATCTTTGTACCATATTCTCCAAAGCCACTACCCGAGCGCGAAGTTCGTTGACTTCTTCTATTACACCGGGATGATTGTCGGTTCGGACGAGCGGATAAATAAAATTTAGAATTTGATGTAGTATATAATCGTGACGAGATACTCTGGAAATTAGAGAGAAAATGGTGTTTCGGATTGGTTCGCCGGTAAATGCTTCAGGTTCTTCGCCAAGAGGGCAATGTGGCGGATGGAAGGGATCACCTTCTTCTTGTCTCCAATGATTGAGAAGGCTATGAACCCATCCCCAATTCATCCAAAATAGATGATGGCTGATTGGTTGATCCATTCCGGTCACACTGCTTTCGGAGCTTGAATGGGATTCCATTTCGGAATCCGAGTGACTTGAACTGATGACGAATTCTATTTCGTACGATTGGATAAAAGATTTTTCGATATGAAATGATTTTGGCTAACGGATGGTATTCTAATTACATAGAATATCCATATATAGAGATCAAAAGATTTCGTAGATTACGGAGGAATTTGCGGGATATGTCAGGAAAAGTTTAAAGTAACAGATACGATAAGATATGATTTAGCAGATATGCTAAGATATAAATTTTGTCTATACACTACACATGTAATTAATGTAGCAAGATGTGTCTAGACTAATAATGATAAGCAGGTAATTTTCTAAGGATGATAAGCAGATGATTTCCGACTAGAAATGATAAGCAAAACTTTTGACATGCAGACACGGTCGAAGTCCAGACTAACTAATGCATCCTAACGACTTATCAGTTAGACACACTAATGCAGACCTGGTTCGCTAAGACCACCGCTCTGATACCAACTGAAAGGACCCGTTCATATACATTATAAACGATTCTCAATAGTTGATTACATCGCGAGGTATTTGACCTCTATATGATACATTTTTCAGACATTGCATTCGTTTTTAAAAGATAAACTCTCTTTACATCGAAAATTAACAGGCATGCATACTATTTCATAATGTCCAACTATAAATGACCCAATCTGTCATTTACTTAATAATAATCTCTACTGAACTCAACGACTTGAATGCAACGTCTTTTGAAATATGCCATGAATGACTCCAAGTAATATCTTTAAAATGAGCAAATGCATAGCGGAAGATTTCTTTAACACCTGAGAATAAACATGCTTTAAAGTGTCAACCAAAAGGTTGGTGAGTTCATTAGTTTATCATAATCATTCATTTTCATCATTTTAATAGACCACAAGAATTTCATTTCCAGTTCTCATAAATATACGTCCCATGCATAGAGACAAAAATCATCCATATGGATTGAACACCTGGTAATCGACATTAACAAGATGTATATAAGAATATCCCCTATCATTCCTGGAAATCCTTCGGACATGATAAAAACAACATCGAAGTACTAAAGCATCCGGTACTTTGGATGGGGTTCGTTAGGCCCAATAGATCTATCTTTAGGATTCGCGTCAATTAGGCGTGTACTAATTCTCAAAATTAGTGATGTTCCATAATTCTTAGGCTACCAAGCTAAAAGGGGCATATTCGGCTTCGATCATTCAACCATATAATGCAGTTTTGATTACTTGTGTCTATTTCGTAAAACATTTAAAAAAATTGCGCATGTGTTCTCAGCCCAAAAATATAAAGGGTAAAAAGACAAATGAAACTCACCATACTGTATTTCGTAGTAAAAATACATATAACGTCATTGGACAAGTGCAAGGTTGGCCTCGGATTCACGAACCTAAATTAATTATGTATATTTATATGTTGGTTAATATTCGTCTAACAATTTAGGTTAAGTCATAGTGTACCACATTCCTAATGCTCGAGACTAATGTGCAAAAGTCAACAAAAGTCAATTTGACTCAAAATGATTTCCAAAATCTATACATGATTAATATATAGTTTAAATATCGTCGTTTTATATTTTTAAATATCTTTAAAAGATTTATTAGAGTAAATAATATAATTCATTTATTAATAAATAAGACTTTATAAAAAATATACTTTTATATATCTTAAGTAATAAAATTTATAAAGTTCATTTAATATCATAAAGACAATATGATAGGTATTATTAAAGAAATTTTATTACACATAGTAAAAATATGTTTGTATCTCATATGTATTTGATAAAATAATATCTATAATAATAGTAAGTAAAAGTTGCATTATTTTGTAATAATAATTATTATTATTCTATTAATTAAAATATCAATATTTATAATTACTAAAATAAAATGATAATTCTAATTATGATAACATTAATATTTATGATACTATTTAATATTATATTTTAAAATAATAATTCTATTTAAAATGATAATAATAATGATATTTTATAATAACAATGACATTTCTATTAAAATGGTAATTTTTGTTAAAATGATAGTTTTAATATAACGATACTTTTAATAATAATAGTAATGATAAAACATAATAAGAACGATAATTTTATCTAAATCATTATGTTACAATATTTAAATTTCATCATGATACTCATACTCATTATTTCTTAATTGATTCGTTTAATAACTTTTAATCGTCTTTTATATCGTTTTCATGTTAATGATAATAATAATAATCATAATAATTAAGTGTTACTAATATAAGTTTTAATCATAATAATACAAATGATAATAAATATTATGAATATATTAATGATAATACTTAATTATAACTTTAACGATAATAAGGATAGTAATAATAATAAAAAATAACAATTTTTAATGATAATACTTTTTATAGATAATGATAATAATAATAATAATAATAATAATAATAATAATAATAATAATAATAATAATAAAATAAAAATTAGGACGACGATAGTAACGACGATAATAATTATCATTTTTAATAATAATACAAAAATTCAATTGATTATAACTTCTAATCCGTTCATCGAAACCATTCGATATCTAAATGAAAAGTTCTTAATTTTTCGCTAGCTTTCCAACAACATGCATATCTTATACCTTATCTTAACCGCATATGTAACTAATTCAGGATTCAACATAAGCTATCTAATGGCAATATCAAAAATACAAGCATGCATAATCCTATATACTCGAGCACTAGTCAGGGATACACTATTAATATATAAAAGTTAAGTTATGAGTGCTCACGTATCAATATTGAGATTCAATATTGCAGGAAAGTACGTAGACGCAACGATGATAAACACTAGATTGACCTCGCGAGCATAACTATGAACCCTACCTATCACCTCCATAGCTATAACCCATAATTTCCTTAGCCCTATCCTACTCGAAGAAATCATTTTGAAATCACGCAGCAGAACCTCGTCGTAGTATTTTATGTATACATAATAATAATAACACTTAAGACTACTAATATTAATATCATAATAATCTTTTAATTATAAAAGTAATAAATAAGTATAATAAATAAGTAAATATTACGGAGTAATATAGAGAGAAAGAGAGTTTGAGAGTTGATGCACTGAACCAAAAACGTTCGACTTTATAGTGTCTAATCCATCCAACCATCACATGCGATCGCATGGGATGTGTTTGGTTTCATCATGCGATCGCATGATAGATTAAAACAGCTGGTATCCAGTTAACTTCCATGCCGACACTTTTCTTTTTACATACATCACACATGAAACTTAAACTTATATATTATTTAATATATATTATATTTAATCTTTAGAATTAATTAAATATTATATTATATTTACGTGCGTAGTAAAAATGTAATATTTACTAAAATGACTCTTAGTTGTCACTCGACTCATGTACCACTTTCGGTTTTTCGAGCGCTCTTTCGTACGTTTAGAAAACTAGTCTTTTACGTTACGCGACGTGTACCTTTAATAATAATTTGACTTATTTATCAAAAATTTACTTTGTGAAAATGTATCTTATAAAATTTGAGCGTCGTTGTAACGACCCTGGTTTTACCAACGTTATTTATTAATAATTATTATTATTAATACGCTTGATTAAACGAATGTATGTTATTACATTTACATGTTGCTTTAATTGCCCGTACTTGAACTTTAAATGCCCGAAACGTCTTTGTGACACCCGGAACTTGCACGAATAATATTTTAAGATATTATTTACATTCATGATTAATTTTATTAATCATTTTAATTAACTAAAGCTATTAGTTAGTTACTTGGGCTTAAGTTGGACTTTTAGTGGACTTACATGTTACTTGCATACAACTTGGGCTTTATACATGTACATGGACTTATGAGAGCCCACCCTACTTATATTATGGATTAACTAGCCCATGTTAGCACTTGTAAGTATTAGTTTGTAGGTTAACTAGTTAGTTTGTTCAATTGGAATCTAGTTGACTTGCTATCCCCATGCATGGCCCTTCATTAACCACCTTTTGAAGCTTTAACACCCTAGTGACCAACAAACAACTCACCCATCCTTGGTGAGCTGCTGAACCTACGGCCCCCATGGAGTAAATGGGTTCAAAATCTTTTTTTTTCACTCACTTGCTCACTTACTTCACTCTTGTTTCATTCTCTCAAAACACATACTTGAAATCCTCTCAAACTTTCTCTCAACTTTCTCTAGTTCTTGCAAGTAAGTTGAAGACTTTTTCTCTCCTTCTTTGCTTAACAAAACCGAACCATAAGACACATTAATCATCAACATGCTTTGTTGTTTTTAATCCTTGTTTACATGTGTTGATTTCTTGTTAGTTGTTACTTACTTTCTAGCTTTCAAGAAGCAAACTTAATAGTTTGATTTCTTCATTTATATCTTGTATTTAACAAGAACATCAAGAACATAATCTCTCTAGTTATGTTCTACATATTTTGTTTCAAAGAATTAAAGTTCATAGTTGTATAAACTCTTTACTTGTAGTTCTTGAAGTAACTTTGAAGTTACTTCACTTAAAGATCAACTTGGGTTGAATCTTTAAAAGTGAGTGCAACTATGAATCATCTTCTTGTTTAGTTAACTTTCTACTTTATTTATTTCAAAGATTTAAAGTTTATAATCTTTATAATTGTCACTTGTGTTCTTGTTTGTTGTATGTTACTAGAATACCACCTTCATGGTTGGTTTAGGCTTACCATTCATTTTCTTTATTTCTTATTGTTAGTTGCTTACTACACATTTGAACAAGGACATGAACCCAACAAGAGCTTACACTTTGGTGCAAGTATCATGGATCCAACACTTGGTTGTGATCTTTCTTAGTGTTCATGAACTTGTTCATAAACTTACATGTAACCTTGGTTCATCAAACACTTACAACACTTGCACTTGAGTTATGATGGACAAACCTTGGTCAAGATGATGTTAACACATCAACGAGTTGTACACTTGAAGCTATACGCATCAAGGATGAGAACCGTGATGAACATCAAGCACCGAGACAACCGGAACTCTCCAAAACCCACTGTTCTGTCCAAAACCTACTGACCTGATGCTTCTGGAACAGACCAGTAGACCTGGGCTGTTCTAACCTTGATTTTTAGATAGAACTTTTCGAGTAGATAACTTTTCATATAGGACTCGTCTTAATCCAAGTTACGGTTTAGGATTTATGGCCCTCCGATCGTTACCATGTCCTTTAACGTTGTGCAGAAATTTCTGACCTACTCGCACTTAGACCGTCGCCACGGTCAAACCAAGACGAGTTTGCTTCTGTAAATTTTACCACACTTAAGGGACTCATAGACGGAGCCATGACCACTGGTCTCACCTTAATTCAGTAAGGGTAGAGGCCGTGGTGACTGACCGAAGTCAGCCTTTGTTTTAAACGACTTTCATAAACGAGTCTTACTTGTTACCTTTTGTTTAATGATGATTGATGATGACCCTTATGACCTTAATTACGTACTTGTAAACCTTTTGAGACGACTTATTGACTTAGTGCTATTTGACTTAGGTTGAGGACGTTTGGACCGTTACTTGCACACCACTTTCCGACTACTACCTTACCATTACTACTAATCATTGTGAGTTATAGCATTCCCTTTTTACTTTAAACTTATTTTGGGAACTGAGAATACATGCGGATTTTATGTTTTACATACTAGGCACGAGTACTTAAACTTTATATATGTGTGGGTTATATAACGGCAGAAACATTCCCTTTAGCTCGGTAACGTTTAATCATTGGTTTATGAACCGGTGAACGCGAATCTTAGATATGGATCCATAGGGTTTGACATCCCCACTCGGGCTAGTAGCGCTAGCATTTAACGAGTGTTTAATACTTCGAGGTTATACGCACTTGCCAAGTGCACTTTAAGGGGGTACATTAAACGTTAAGTTAGTTACCGGGTGCCCACGGTTAAGCATATACTTTTACATACTTTTGAAACGCTCGTTGTAGCACTGGAATCTCGTGGCCTACTTACATTACTGTTATACTTAAACTATAGCTCACCAACCTTTGTGTTGACCTTTTTAAGCATGTATTTTCTCAGGTGCTTGAAGTCGCTTCCGCTAGCTTACTAGTCGTGCTGTAGAACCCGCTGCCTAGAGTTGTTATCGCATGACTACTTATGTTGCATTCAAACTTTTTACTTATGAACTTATGTTATGTAACGACCATTATGGTCACGTACACTTATTTAATGCTTCTACTTAGCGAAGCATACTTTTGATTTGTAAAACAATTGACGTATGTTATGACGTCACTTTTATTTATGAATGTAAACTCTGTTTTGAAAACGCATATAGTACTTAACCTTGTAATGATCCTGTTGATGATGGTCCGTACATGATGATTTAGTACGGGGCGTCACATTTGGTATCAGAGCATTGGTTGTAGGGAATTAGGATGCATTAGTGAGTCTAAGACCGACCCGAGTAGGATTCACTAATAGGGCTAATCTACAACTTGTTAGTTTACTTGTTTCCGCTGAACTTACTGCATGCTGCTGCTTACTGTTACTGCTATATGCCGTATGCTACTACGTGATTTCACTACTGCATGCTATTACTTGCTTTCGATTGCATGCTAGTTTCGTACGATTACTGATATTGCCATGCTACTTATTGTTATACATGATTTAAACTGTTGGCCTATTATTTGCTTGCTTTATGACATACTGACATGGAAAATTTATTTTTCCTTGTTCAGATGTCGGACGTTCCACCTACTGACATCCCGAGCGGCTCAGGCCCCGTTGTTCCTCCCATTGCTGCACCTGTTGCTGCTGCTGCTGCTGCTGCTGACATTCCGGCCCCGACACCCACTGGCGACCCCGGCGCCTCTAGTTCTGGAGCTAGCTCTAGTGTGCTTATCCCGGCGTCTTCTTCCAGACCCCTGAGGCAACTGGCTCGCATTGGTGGCATGGAGATCCCCGCGGAGTTCGGGGAAGGACCCTTCCGTAATCACTGGCGCACACCTTGCCGACGCACTGCCGACGGCCGCTTAGCCGTGATTACGCCAGGCCGACACCGACAGATGTTGGCCGCTTTCGGATATGTTGAGCCACCCGCGCCACCACCGCATGATTCAGACGACGGTTCTTCCACCGATGCTTCTTCAGACGACACCTCATCTGACGACTCCAGTGATGAGGAGGATCCCGCTGACCGACCGATTCAGGCACCTTCTACCCCGCCGAAGAAGCGGTATCGCTTCGCTGGCATAATTCCTGGTCGTACTGTCACTGACGCTTATGGTCGGCGTCGTAGGATCACTGCACGTAAACGGCTGGTGCCGTACCCCGCCGACCCACTGATATTACCGTCTCAACCCAGAGCCGGACCATCCACTTCAGCACCACCGGCTCCACCTGCACCGCCAGCACCACCTGCCCCACCATCTTCCTCTAATGAGGAAATGAGGCGGGAGATTGAGATTCTCCAGACTCGAGTTACTGAGCTCGAGGAGCAGATGACTCATGTTTTGGACATCTTGTACCCACCATCGCCGTAGGACTTTGTACTAGATTCTGTATTGTAATCTCTTTTGTAATTTCATATTTCACTTATGTAATGTACGAACTTATTGTAATGTATGAACTTATTATCATTAATGAATGGAATTTGTGTTGCTTACTTCTTGCGCAAGTGTTCTATTTACGTTATCATATCATGGTTTTGTGGTACTTATATATGCTTGCATTACTTAATCAACATGTGTTGTGCTGTTTTCATGTTGGTTGTTATATACTATATTATTATTATTTGCATAATGGATTTTGACTTGAGTCAAAATGTTTGTATAGAACATCATGGCCAACGGGAGATCTATCCCCACCGCGGCACAAATCGAGGAAATGATTAACGAGCGAGTCGCTGCTGCACTAGCTGAAAGACAACCCCAAGTTCCACCACCACCGCCTGTCAATCCACCTGTCGTCCGAGATGGGTGTACTTACAAGGAATTTCAAAACTGCAAGCCACACTACTTCAGTGGCACTGAGGGACCCGTCGGTCTCACCAGATGGTTCGAAAAGTTGGAATCGGTATTCAGGGTTAGCAATTGTTCTGAGGCTAACAAAACGAAATTTGCATCTTGCACGCTGTCTGATGGCGCGCTCACATGGTGGAATACCATGGCCCAAGCGAAAGGAATTGATGAGGCGTATGCTACGCCTTGGGAAGAATTTAAATGTGCTATGATCGAGGAATACTGTCCGAGAACCGAGATTCAAAAGATGGAAATCGAATTTATGCAATTGAAAACCGTAGGGAACGACCTTAACAGCTACAACCGTAGGTTTTTGGAATTGGCTCTTATGTGTCCAACCATGGTCACCCCCGAATTTAAGCGTTTGGAGAAATACTTCTCGGGACTTCCTAAGTCCATCAAAGGAAATGTTACCTCATCCAAGCCACCAAGCGTTCCCGAAGCAATGCGCATGGCGCATACTCTCTTGAATCAAATCATCCTGGACGAGCCGGAGAAGGCTAAGTTTGAAACTGTTAGTGGTGAAAAGAGGAAATGGGACAACAACCACAACAACAACAGGGGTAGGAACTATGATCAAAACCCGGCAAAGCGACATGAAGGGTTTAGGCAAAACAACAACATGCACAACAACAACACCAACCCCAACAACAACAACCGCACCAATCCGAACTACAAAGGAACCTTACCACAATGCAATAGGTGCTACAAGCACCACACTGGGTATTGCAATGTTATCTGTGAGAAGTGCCAACGATCTGGACATGTTGGCAAGGATTGCAAGGTTACCACTTTGAATGTGAAGCCAAACCACAACAACAATGGGCCTAAGAAGTGTTATGAATGTGGAAAGACGGGCCATTTCAGAAACGAGTGTCCTAACAAGCGTAAGGATGGCGGACCACCACGTGCTAGAGCCTTCAATGTTAATGCAAGAGACGCTCGCGACAACCCCGACTTGGTGACAGGTATATTCAAGATCAACAATCTTTTAGCTTCTGTCCTATTTGATACTGGTGCCGATAGGAGCTATGTGTGTAGACATTTTTGTGATAAGTTAGATTGGTCGTTAGTTCCTTTGAAGGAAAGTATGCTTGTCGAGGTAGCCAATGGAAAACTTGAAAAGGTTGACCATATTAGTCGTGGAGCTATTATCAACATAGCTGGTGCAGATTTCGAAATTGATTTGATACCTATCAAACTGGGAAGTTTTGACGCGATCGTCGGTATGGATTGGTTGAGCAAGATAAAGGCCGATGTTATCTGTGGAGATAAAGCACTTCGCATACCACAAGGAGATGGCGAACCACTGGTTATCTATGGAGAGAGATGTACCTCGAAGTTGAACCTCATTAGTTGCGTGAAAGCGCAAAAGATTATGAAGAAGGGACGCTTTGCTGTCCTAGCACATGTGAAAGCAGTAGAAACTGAGGTGAAGAACGTGAACGATGTGCGTATTGTGAACGAGTTTTCCGATGTCTTTCCCGAAGAACTGCCTGGATTACCGCCACCAAGGGCAGTAGAGTTTCAGATTGACTTAGTGCCAGGAGCTGCACCTGTAGCTCGCGCACCTTATAGACTCGCACCTTCCGAGATGCAAGAATTACAGAGTCAACTACAAGAGCTATTAGATCGAGGGTTTATCCAACCAAGCTTTTCGCCTTGGGGCGCACCTGTGTTGTTTGTAAAGAAGAAGGATGGATCCTTCCGTATGTGTATCGACTACCGTGAACTCAACAAATTGACTATCAAGAATCGATATCCTCTTCCACGAATTGATGATCTTTTTGATCAACTACAAGGATCGAGCGTTTATTCAAAGATCGATTTGCGATCCGGATATCACCACCTGAGGGTGAAGGAAAGTGACGTGATGAAAACTGCATTCAGGACCCGTTATGGTCATTATGAGTTCCTCGTGATGCCATTCGGTTTGACAAATGCACCTGCCGTGTTCATGGATCTCATGAATCGTGTCTGCAAGCCTTACTTGGATAAGTTTGTTATCGTCTTCATAGATGATATCCTCATCTACTCTAAGAGTGAAGAAGAACATGAGCAACACCTCCGATTAGTGCTTGAACTCTTAAGACAAGAGCAACTTTACGCCAAATTCTCCAAGTGCGAATTTTGGTTGAAGGAAGTACAGTTTTTGGGTCATGTTGTGAGCGACCAGGGTATCAAAGTTGATCCCGCCAAGATTGAAGCCATCAGCAAGTGGGAGACCCCCACTACTCCAACGCATATTCGCCAATTTCTAGGTCTCGCCGGTTATTATCGAAGGTTTATCGAAGGATTTTCTCTGATTGCGCGTCCTTTAACCGCACTGACTCACAAGGGCAAGAAGTTCATTTGGGAGCCCACACACGAATCAGCATTCCAAACTTTGAAGAAGAAGTTAACCTCCGCACCTATCCTATCACTTCCTGAAGGCAGTGACGACTTTGTTGTTTATTGCGATGCATCGAAGAGTGGTTTTGGTTGTGTACTGATGCAACGATCAAAGGTTATTGCCTATGCCTCCCGCCAATTGAAGATTCACGAGCGGAACTACACTACACATGATCTTGAACTTGGAGCCGTTGTCTTTGCACTCAAATTGTGGAGACATTATTTGTATGGAACTAAGAGCACTATCTTCACCGATCACAAGAGTCTCCAGCACATCTTCGATCAGAAGCAATTGAATATGAGACAGCGTCGATGGATCGAGACGCTCAACGACTACGATTGTGAACTCCGTTATCACCCTGGCAAGGCCAATGTTGTAGCTGACGCTTTAAGCCGAAAGGAGAGGACGGCACCTCTCCGTGTTAGGGCTCTGAACATCACCATCCATTCGAACCTCAACAACCAGATCAGAGTAGCCCAAGTTGAGGCTCTCAAGGAGGAGAACATATCTCACGAGCATTTGAACATACTGGTCTCTCGATTCGAGGTTAGAGAGTCTGGACTCCGATGTTATGCCGGAAGAATTTGGGTACCTTACTATGGAGATCTACGAAGCCTGATACTTGATGAAGCACACAAATCAAGATATTCGATTCACCCCGGTGCAGGTAAGATGTACCACGACCTTAAAGAACAGTATTGGTGGCCGAATCTTAAGAAGGACGTTGCGACTTATGTTGGTAAGTGTTTGACTTGCTCGAAGGTTAAAGCCGAGCATCAGAGACCTTCTGGGTTACTTCAACAGCCGGAAATCCCACAATGGAAGTGGGAAAGGATCACAATGGATTTCATTACTAAGCTGCCGAAGACGGTGGGCGGATGCGATACTATTTGGGTTATTGTTGACCGTCTCACCAAATCTGCACACTTCCTAGCGATGAAGGAAACTGATACAATGGAAAGACTTGCTCAGCTGTACATCAAAGAGGTTGTATCTCGTCATGGTGTACCTTTATCAATCATCTCCGATCGCGATCCCCGTTTTGCTTCCAGATTTTGGCGTTCTTTGCAAGAAGCCATGGGAACTCGTCTTGACATGAGTACTGCTTATCATCCTCAGACTGACGGGCAAAGTGAACGAACGATTCAGACCTTGGAGGACATGCTGCGTGCATGTGTCATTGATTTTGGAAAGGCCTGGGAAAGGCATTTGCCACTCGCCGAATTCTCGTACAACAACAGTTATCACTCAAGCATTAATGCTGCACCTTTTGAAGCATTGTATGGTCGTAAGTGCCGATCTCCTATTTGTTGGGCCGAAGTAGGAGAAAAGCAAATCACCGGACCCGAGGTAGTCCACGAAACCACGGAGAAGATTGCTCAGATCCAAGCTAGACTTAAGACTGCCCGTGATCGCCAAAAGAGCTATGCCGATCTTAAACGGAAAGACTTTGAATTTAATGTTGGTGATCGTGTAATGTTGAAGGTTGCACCTTGGAAAGGTGTGATCCGTTTTGGAAAACGTGGAAAGTTGAACCCACGATACATTGGTCCTTTCGAAATTTTGGAACGTGTTGGACCCGTTGCTTATCGTCTTGATCTTCCAGCACAATTGAGCTCAGTTCATCCTACCTTCCATGTGTCAAACTTGAAGAAGTGTCTTGCTGCACCCGAACTCATCATACCATTGGAAGAACTTACTATTGATGACAAACTCCACTTTGTGGAGGAACCTGTTGAGATTATGGATCGTGAGATCAAAACTTTGAAACGCAACAAGATTCCGATTGTACGAGTACGATGGAATGCCAAACGAGGACCTGAGTTTACTTGGGAACGAGAGGATCAAATGATGCGGAAATATCCTCATCTTTTCCCGACTCCTCCATCTACTTCAGCTTAAAATTTCGGGACGAAATTTTCATTAACAGGTGGGTAATGTAACGACCCTGGTTTTACCAACGTTATTTATTAATAATTATTATTATTAATACGCTTGATTAAACGAATGTATGTTATTACATTTACATGTTGCTTTAATTGCCCGTACTTGAACTTTAAATGCCCGAAACGTCTTTGTGACACCCGGAACTTGCACGAATAATATTTTAAGATATTATTTACATTCATGATTAATTTTATTAATCATTTTAATTAACTAAAGCTATTAGTTAGTTACTTGGGCTTAAGTTGGACTTTTAGTGGACTTACATGTTACTTGCATACAACTTGGGCTTTATACATGTACATGGACTTATGAGAGCCCACCCTACTTATATTATGGATTAACTAGCCCATGTTAGCACTTGTAAGTATTAGTTTGTAGGTTAACTAGTTAGTTTGTTCAATTGGAATCTAGTTGACTTGCTATCCCCATGCATGGCCCTTCATTAACCACCTTTTGAAGCTTTAACACCCTAGTGACCAACAAACAACTCACCCATCCTTGGTGAGCTGCTGAACCTACGGCCCCCATGGAGTAAATGGGTTCAAAATCTTTTTTTTTCACTCACTTGCTCACTTACTTCACTCTTGTTTCATTCTCTCAAAACACATACTTGAAATCCTCTCAAACTTTCTCTCAACTTTCTCTAGTTCTTGCAAGTAAGTTGAAGACTTTTTCTCTCCTTCTTTGCTTAACAAAACCGAACCATAAGACACATTAATCATCAACATGCTTTGTTGTTTTTAATCCTTGTTTACATGTGTTGATTTCTTGTTAGTTGTTACTTACTTTCTAGCTTTCAAGAAGCAAACTTAATAGTTTGATTTCTTCATTTATATCTTGTATTTAACAAGAACATCAAGAACATAATCTCTCTAGTTATGTTCTACATATTTTGTTTCAAAGAATTAAAGTTCATAGTTGTATAAACTCTTTACTTGTAGTTCTTGAAGTAACTTTGAAGTTACTTCACTTAAAGATCAACTTGGGTTGAATCTTTAAAAGTGAGTGCAACTATGAATCATCTTCTTGTTTAGTTAACTTTCTACTTTATTTATTTCAAAGATTTAAAGTTTATAATCTTTATAATTGTCACTTGTGTTCTTGTTTGTTGTATGTTACTAGAATACCACCTTCATGGTTGGTTTAGGCTTACCATTCATTTTCTTTATTTCTTATTGTTAGTTGCTTACTACACATTTGAACAAGGACATGAACCCAACAAGAGCTTACACTTTGGTGCAAGTATCATGGATCCAACACTTGGTTGTGATCTTTCTTAGTGTTCATGAACTTGTTCATAAACTTACATGTAACCTTGGTTCATCAAACACTTACAACACTTGCACTTGAGTTATGATGGACAAACCTTGGTCAAGATGATGTTAACACATCAACGAGTTGTACACTTGAAGCTATACGCATCAAGGATGAGAACCGTGATGAACATCAAGCACCGAGACAACCGGAACTCTCCAAAACCCACTGTTCTGTCCAAAACCTACTGACCTGATGCTTCTGGAACAGACCAGTAGACCTGGGCTGTTCTAACCTTGATTTTTAGATAGAACTTTTCGAGTAGATAACTTTTCATATAGGACTCGTCTTAATCCAAGTTACGGTTTAGGATTTATGGCCCTCCGATCGTTACCATGTCCTTTAACGTTGTGCAGAAATTTCTGACCTACTCGCACTTAGACCGTCGCCACGGTCAAACCAAGACGAGTTTGCTTCTGTAAATTTTACCACACTTAAGGGACTCATAGACGGAGCCATGACCACTGGTCTCACCTTAATTCAGTAAGGGTAGAGGCCGTGGTGACTGACCGAAGTCAGCCTTTGTTTTAAACGACTTTCATAAACGAGTCTTACTTGTTACCTTTTGTTTAATGATGATTGATGATGACCCTTATGACCTTAATTACGTACTTGTAAACCTTTTGAGACGACTTATTGACTTAGTGCTATTTGACTTAGGTTGAGGACGTTTGGACCGTTACTTGCACACCACTTTCCGACTACTACCTTACCATTACTACTAATCATTGTGAGTTATAGCATTCCCTTTTTACTTTAAACTTATTTTGGGAACTGAGAATACATGCGGATTTTATGTTTTACATACTAGGCACGAGTACTTAAACTTTATATATGTGTGGGTTATATAACGGCAGAAACATTCCCTTTAGCTCGGTAACGTTTAATCATTGGTTTATGAACCGGTGAACGCGAATCTTAGATATGGATCCATAGGGTTTGACATCCCCACTCGGGCTAGTAGCGCTAGCATTTAACGAGTGTTTAATACTTCGAGGTTATACGCACTTGCCAAGTGCACTTTAAGGGGGTACATTAAACGTTAAGTTAGTTACCGGGTGCCCACGGTTAAGCATATACTTTTACATACTTTTGAAACGCTCGTTGTAGCACTGGAATCTCGTGGCCTACTTACATTACTGTTATACTTAAACTATAGCTCACCAACCTTTGTGTTGACCTTTTTAAGCATGTATTTTCTCAGGTGCTTGAAGTCGCTTCCGCTAGCTTACTAGTCGTGCTGTAGAACCCGCTGCCTAGAGTTGTTATCGCATGACTACTTATGTTGCATTCAAACTTTTTACTTATGAACTTATGTTATGTAACGACCATTATGGTCACGTACACTTATTTAATGCTTCTACTTAGCGAAGCATACTTTTGATTTGTAAAACAATTGACGTATGTTATGACGTCACTTTTATTTATGAATGTAAACTCTGTTTTGAAAACGCATATAGTACTTAACCTTGTAATGATCCTGTTGATGATGGTCCGTACATGATGATTTAGTACGGGGCGTCACAGTCGTGGTCATTTGCTTCTATAAATCAATGACTCGTTGTTTACCAAAATATATTATTTTCAATTGGGACGTTTTATGACTAAGTTAAAATATATATATTTTTATTTAGAATCGTAAATTTGTACATAATAACTATATTTGAATTATTTTAACTAATGATATAATATTTAGTCTTTCAAAACCAAATATATTTCAAAATTCGTTTTATATAATTTCAATCGTTTTATATAATAGTAGTTATTTTACCAATAATGTTTTTAATATGAAAACTAAATAGTCGGTTTATCGAGGGATACAAGTTAATCAAAGTAAAGTACACTTTTGAAATTTAAACGCAAATGATTACTAACTTTTGACTAACTCTCGTTAATGATACTTTTGTAAATCACTTTTACCAAATATTCCGGATACTGTTAAAAAGGAAAGATTTTCTAAATAAAAGTGGACCTCTCAACAGAGACTCGTAATCATAATTCAATGTATCTGATAAATCAATCATTTGATATTATCTTCTAATTCCATCGCTAATCATATTGAAACAAATACGTTCATATAAAGTATTATACGTTTAATATTTTGTTAACATTCTCAAACTGTTATATATACATATACCTATACATATTCATATCCAATTAAATAATGGTTCGTGAATCGTCGTAATTTGGTCGAGGTTAAATGAACGTATGAACATAGTCTTAAAATGTTTGAGATTTAACTTAACAAAGTTTGCTTATCGTGTCGGAATAATATAAAGTTTAAATTTGTTCGGAAATTTTCGGGTCATCACAAAACCAATAGCATAGCAATAAATATCTTAAATTTAACAAAAAGTCAAAGCGGACTGTTTGTTTTGGACGGAGGGATTATAAGTTAATTATTTCTTTTTCAGTATCAATTCTATTGTCCAGTATTTCATTTTAAGCATTCCAAATTAATTATCAACTTTTATAAATGGTTAAAAATAATGTGATAAAATGCTTTGTGTCCTTACTTTATATATGAGACAAAAAATAAGTAAAAGGTAATGGGCAAAAGTCATAAAAATTACACGTGGCACTCACTTTTTTTTTAAAAGTGTATGTTTTTAATCTCAGAATAATAGATTTGAAATGGAGAGTGTATTATTTCGTTTACACATGAAAGAATACATAGTACTCCATGTGAAATAATTTTCCTATTTTATATATTTATTGAATAATTTTATTATATATGCTATATTATAAATTAATAAATGAAAATATAATGAAAATAATTATAATTATTGTAAAAAATCGGTTTTTGGGTTAAAACCGTATTTATATTTTTAACAATCAAAAAACAATTCAGAGACCATTTTATAACTCACAGTACGAAAAAACTAGATCAACTGAACCCATTTCACCCAAATCTAAATCATTTAGATTTGTTGGGTTTTCAGCTTTACTATTTAATGAACTCTAAGCGACTAAACACACGTTCCAATAGCATTTTGGAGATGGAACGTTGATACACTCTATAGACTCTAACAGCAATTACACATATCTTGTTAGCTATATAATTACATTAATAGATAGAGATAAACGATAAGTCGATAACAAACACATACGTAAGATAGTGAATGAATGGATTGGATCATTGACTTGAGGTTGCTTTAAATATTGTAGTTCCTCAATTATTGGAAGTAATAATTGTGTTTTTAATTCTATTTTTATCCAGAATCTAGAATCTTAATATGATGATGATGATGAAACTTTTTGCCTAATTAAGTTTGATGAATATCCAACGATTATGGCATAGTCCAAGGATTCTAAAATCGTGAATATTCTTTTGTCAACTCTCAACTACAAATCACGCACAAACCAATAATCCATTTTGTTTAATTATCTTTATTTAGATGTAATCTCACTATATTAAATTGATACATACAAGTTTTAATCTGCGATTTCATTAAATAATAATAATAATAATAATTAATAAGTATAATTAATTACTCCTCACCGTCTAGGATTAAATGTTCACCAATAAAAATTGGGTAAATAGTCCAAAAAAAGGTAAGTTACCTAAATTGTCAGTAAAGGTACTATGATTTTTCTTCATTTCCTAAAAAGATTGTGTATATTAATTTGGAGTCCGAAGATGATTACGATTTCAAAATATGTAAAATTGAGGCAATATCGTCTATGTGGCAGCTTTGTCATCGCCACCAAGATGACACCTAGGCTCCACGTCATCATCTTCTTCACTTTACTATTTCGGCCAACTTCCGGTATACTTTTCTCATTTCTTGAATCTTCAAAAAAGAAAGAAAAATTTTTTATAAAAGCAATCGCGAAGATAAATTATGAAAAATGGAGACTTAATCCATGATAGTGAAGATAAATTCCTACGAGATCATTCATGGCACATGGGGCGGACGTGTATGGGTGCAAGTGGGGTCAGAGGCCCCAATGACCCACTAAATTTTAGTGTTAAAAATTTGGGTTTTTTTAGTTTGCCTCCACTCAAAATTCATTTGAAGCTATTTTAATTGGAGGATGATTCTCACAGACACTTTTTTTTATCCTCACACATATTTCAACATTTTACTCTTCTAATAATACTCAATTGTTGTGTGAGGATCAAAAAAAGTGTCTGTAAGAATCATCCCCTTGTAATTGCACGTAATACATTAGAAAAGAAAGATGGGAAGGGATGGAAGATAGACTTTGGACTTTTTCATCATATCTCCCTTTTAACCCCTCATTTATAATAAATATAATAAACTTAACCTTGAAGATTATACTACTTATCATATTAACTCCCGTTTTTCAACTTTATAAACATTACTGTAATATTTTGGAATCTACTTTAACTTTTAACTCTTATTATGTAAATTATAAATAAAATAGAAATTTATGAATAAATATATTTAATTTGATGTGCTTATAGCAACGCTCTATTTGATTTATTTTAGATTTTATTTTTTGATTGTTAATTGATTATTGTCTACTAACATCATAAATAATGAAAGTGTTGATTATACCACATTTACAAAAATAAATGTTGGCTCGTAAGTGTCAAAATTCTAATATTTCAAATGAAAAATCAGTTTTCAATATTGCAAATGATAGAAAAATGTAGTAATATTTCATACCAATTTTATATTCCAATCATTTCTGTAAATTTTTTTTTTGCCTCCAGCGAACATATTTCTTGAATCCGTCACTGGGCACATTGGCACCAGCTTTCTTGTGGTGGTCAAACCCAAGCCTTTTCTATCAAGAAATACATATAAAGAAGATGTAGGTGTTTATTACGTTCAACATCTAGGACACCATTATTACCTAAGTAAACATGTTGTGTGCGGTTTATAATAAGAAAAGAACCGTATATATTTACCGTGTGAAAAATCTTTTACTCAAAAAAAAAAATATGTTATTTAACAGGTCACA
The DNA here is from genome assembly GCF_046630445.1 of Rutidosis leptorrhynchoides. NCBI lineage: Eukaryota > Viridiplantae > Streptophyta > Magnoliopsida > Asterales > Asteraceae > Rutidosis > Rutidosis leptorrhynchoides. The sequence continues at coordinate 178,645,603 of NC_092333.1, forward strand.
CTCCACACTCCATACTCCACACTCAAAGAATAATTTGTTATGATTTTATAAAATTTCGTTTAATTAATCGATCAACGTCGGTTAAATGTTCAGAATCGGATTTGTTGATCATAGTCTGTCAAAGTCAATAATAACCAACATTTTATAATGAATTTAAACTAAAATTTTAGAGTTTTTAAACAAGATTAACGATTTTAAACAATTATGTTAATGTTTATATTTATATTTATGTATATAGTTTTTTTTATATACATACATATAATTTTGAAAGTTATTATTTATCTGTATACAAAGTACAATCCGATTAATCCCCAATTAATTTTCGAATTGCCAATTACTCCTTACCAAATCCCAAACACCCAATAGCGAATTTTGCAACCTCGCTAATAGGTAACCCCATTTTTAATCACAAGGTTTTCTTCAATTCTTTGAGAATCCAAAACATAACTCTTCCCGGAGCCTATCAAGAAATGAGAAAACATATGAACAAATGAACTTGAACTAACGAAAAAATATGATCGGAGAAGTTGACCTCAAAAGTTGGACAACAATTTTGAGTGAAGAAGATGATGGCGTGGAGTGTAGGTCGCATCTAGGTGGTGATGACAAGGTGGCAATGTGGACAATATTACCTCAATATAACACTTTTTAAAATTATAATTTGTTTCGGGTTTCAAATTTAAAAAAAAAACAAATCTTTTCGAGCATCTAAAAAGTTATGCTACCTTTATTAGCAATTTTGATAACTTACATTACATTTTCAGGCTATTTAACCATAATTCTCCGATTTATAATATTTTACTAAAATGTTTACTTTACCCTTCATTTAATAAATTATTGTAATTAAATAACTTACAAAACAAACAAAGAAAGAGATAATATCAAAAATAAAAGTTTTGCTCATTTTCATTTATATAATAATAGATTTGGAACTTTAATAGTTTTTTAGTAAAATTTTAGGGCAAACGGTCCGAAAATGTAACATAAGTTACACAATTTGATATAAAGGTAAATATGTACTGGTGTCCAAAAAGGACTTTATACTTTAATTTGTCACAGAAAATGAATAAGATTTGAGAAAACGTAAAATTAGGGTAAACTTTCATTCACTAATGTCGTTATTTTTCTCTTTAAAATTTTGCATGTGCAATTTTTTTTCGAATTGAAAAATGTTATTCCAAAAAACCGAACCAACCAGCCCTAGCAAGGCACTAGGGCGAGGGCCCAACAATTACAATGGCTTGACAAGCCATGAGTTCCAACTACAGCTACATTTGGTTCTACTAACAATCCAATTAAAAGAAAAAAAAATTATGGAATCGAACAAGATCTCTTTCTTCATACGAGGTGAACTGAAAAGCGCGCTGTTGCGGTATCTCTAAATAATTCACAAAAGAGCTCCAACAATCGCGAATAGCTTAGATTTGGCCACGACTGTTAATCGCACATTATTGAACCAATCTAACCAAGATGCCCATGAAGAAATAATTGGGATATTAAGGTCAACCCAAACTCGAATCTTAGTCCATAACTCCAATGCTAAATGCCATTCGAAAAAAGTGATCCACCGACTCAATAGGGCAATTACATGTAATACAACCAATTTCCTCAATCTCCATGCCACGCTTTGAAAAATTTAACCGTGTTGGCAACCTATCCCAAACAACCCGCCATAGAAAAATATTGACCTTCCTCGGAATCTCCTTGGCCCAATACGCGTCTACAGTCGTCGAAGGCAATCTAACATCGTCTAGGAACTTTCGAGTTTCACTAACGTCAAACCTACCTTCACTAGAAATAGACCACTCCTACAAATCCAAGGAGTCGGTCAGAATTATAGGTCCGAGATGATCAATTAACGCGTTTAATGAAACAACATTTCTCGTTCGAATGTCTCTTGCCCAATTCCAAGCCCAGCTTCCATTTACAAGACGTGAAGAAAGAATGCAATCGATATCCGTATCAAGATACATAAGCCGCTTATATTTAGAATTGATGTAGTGCGAGGTGTATACGAAATAGTTATATTTTTATTGCGAAATACTATTAAATACGATACAATTTTACACAAGTTATTTATTTATTTATTGAATGGGATATACCTAAACCTTGCTACAACACTTATAGGCAGTGTACCTAATCGTCGAGTAGTGTAGTTTTTAGTAAGTCCTGTTCGTTCCACAGGGAGCTAGTGATACGTACTATATTTTTAACAACTATATTTGTATAAAAAATATATAATTATATATAGCAATATTATTATAAAAGGGGGTTTTTACCGTTTAATGACCGGTTTGTCGATTTTATATTTTTAGTGTAAAGACAAATGACGATAATATAAATGACAAAATTTAAATTGCGATAAAGTAAATTGCAGTAATTAAAATGATAGTAAATAAAGGTACGATGAAATATGAAATAAAAGTATTATGCTTATTTAAACTTCCGTAATCATGATGTTTGACGTTTTGATTAATTGTTACCCGGGTTAATTGTTCTTTGTCCTGGATTATTTGATACCTATTTGGTTTTTGTCTATAATAGTCCATCGGTCATAATTATAAAATGCTCGTCAAATTATCCTTATTCCCGAAGTCAAATATTCCAACTAATTAGGGATTCGAACTGTAACAAGGTTTTAATACTTTGTTAATAATTACACCAGGTTATCGACTGCGCGTAATTCAAGATTTTAATACTTTGTTAACAATTACACCAATTATCCTTGTATGTAATCCACCCCTGTTTTAATGAGATATGAATATTAATTTACCCACTTGATCAGAATGAATAATCAATTACCCAATCCGAATAATTAATTAAATGATCGTAAAAGATGTCGTATAAACGTCACTAAATAAAACATACATAATCATTTTAATAATTATTAGATTAACTAATTTGAAGATAGGTTCGATAGGTTCCAATAAGTTGTCGCTTAATTAGACAATATCCCCTATCTATTAATAGTCATAGTCCATTGTCCACAAGTGTCGGTCTTTTGTCCAAACCTTAATTATGGTACAAAATCTAATAACCCCGTCTTAATATTTAGACTAACATCACGATTACTTTGGCTTAAATAAGCATAATAATAACTTAGTTACGATACATTAATTTAAAAAGGAAGAACATAACTTATAGTGGTGATTAATCGTGTAGCGTTGCACGGACAGAATTTCGACTTAAAACCCGTAAAACATTCTTAAAATAACCTTATTATTATTAACTTAAAATTAAAATTAAAATTATATATATATATATATATATATATATATTAGAGTAAGAGAGATTGAATTATATGTCCCTAACTCGTCCGAAAAACTGACTTTTTATAGAACTTGGCCTGCTACAGTAAATCATGCGGTCGCATGAGTTTTGTGCCTTCTGGCCATGCGATCGCATGGCCGTCATTTCCTGTCACATACTTTTTGGCTCCTAGCTTGTTGACATATTTATTTAATATATATAATATATATATAATTTTATATAATTATATATATATTATATTATATTCATGTGCATAGTTGATTTGTAATTTTAGCTCCGTTGCGTCGCGCGTTGATAGTTGGTTCATGTCCCGGTTCCGAATTTTCGAACGTCCTTGCGTACTATTTAATATCTTGTACTTTGCGTTTTGCGGCTTGTACTCTTATCATTTTTGGACGTTTCTCATCAATAAATTGAACCACTTGAATTATATCTTGTATATTTGAGCTTTTTGGTCATTTGCGTCTTCAAATCGTCGTTTTCTTCTTTTGTCTTCGCACTTATTTATTTAAATGAATATTACATAAAAATAGAACAATTACAACTAAAAGCTTTACATATTGGAAGGATATTGATACTAAATATATGTTCATTTAGAGCACTATCAAATATCCCCACACTTGAACGTTGCTTGTCCTCAAGCAATACAGAACTTGAAATTAAATCACACTTTACTCGAATCACTTTTTATTCTCACACTTTATACATCAGTGATTTTGATACAGCGGTATAAACAATGATAGTAACGTTGTGGTTTACAGTCCCACATGACTATGAAAATTTAGATCCTTTAGGAAAATTGGATCTTTATGAAAATATTTGATCTTTTGAAAATTCATTCTAGCTTTTACCCTAGATAAGTTTTCTGGAATAACCCTTCACCGGTGTTTGCAAATTGTTTTTGTGCGTTTTGTGGGTTTCAGTTTTAAAAATTTTAGCTCAAAACTTGCGGTTTTGTGTCACCCACTTGCTAATCCTTGTATTAGGAAAGCACATGAAATGTCCCGTTCTTATTGATTAAAAACGTTCCATATTAATTGATTTCGTTGCGAGGTTTTGACCTCTATATGAGACGTTTTTCAAAGACTGCATTCATTTTAAAACAAACCATAACCTTTATTTCATCAATAAAGGTTTAAAAAGCTTTACGTAGATTATCAAATAATGATAATCTAAAATATCCTGTTTACACACGACCATTACATAATGGTTTACAATACAAATATGTTACAACAAAATAAGTTTCTTGAATGCAGTTTTTACACAATATCATACAAGCATGGACTCCAAATCTCGTCCTTATTTAAGTATGCGACAGCGGAAGCTCTTAATAATCACCTGAGAATAAGCATGCTTAAAATGTCAACAAAAATGTTGGTGAGTTATAGGTTTAACCTATCTATATCAAATCATAATAATAGACCACAAGATTTCATACTTCAATACACATCCCATACATAGAGATAAAAATCATTCATATGGTGAACACCTGGTAATCGACATTAACAAGATGCATATATAAGAATATCCCCATCATTCCGGGACACCCTTCGGATATTATATAAATTTCGAAGTACTAAAGCATCCGGTACTTTGGATGGGGTTTGTTAGGCCCAATAGATCTATCTTTAGGATTCGCGTCAATTAGGGTTTCTGTTCCCTAATTCTTAGATTACCAGACTTAATAAAAAGGGGCATATTCGATTTCGATAATTCAACCATAGAATGTAGTTTCACGTACTTGTGTCTATTTTGTAAATCATTTATAAAACCTGCATGTATTCTCATCCCAAAAATATTAGATTTTAAAAGTGGGACTATAACTCACTTTCACAGGTTTTTACTTCGTCGGGAAGTAAGACTTGGCCACTGGTTGATTCACGAACCTATAACAATATATACATATATATCAAAGTATGTTCAAAATATATTTACAACACTTTTAATATATTTTGATGTTTTAAGTTTATTAAGTCAGCTGTCCTCGTTAGTAACCTACAACTAGTTGTCTACAGTTAGATGTACAGAAATAAATCGATAAATATTATCTTGAATCAATCCACGACCCAGTGTATACGTATCTCAGTATTGATCACAACTCAAACTATATATATTTTGGAATCAACCTCAACCCTGTATAGCTAACTCCAACATTCACATATAGAGTGTCTATGGTTGTTCCGAAATATATATAGATGTGTCGACATGATAGGTCGAAACATTGTATACGTGTCTATGGTATCTCAAGATTACATAATATACAATACAAGTTGATTAAGTTATGGTTGGAATAGATTTGTTACCAATTTTCACGTAGCTAAAATGAGAAAAATTATCCAATCTTGTTTTACCCATAACTTCTTCATTTTAAATCCGTTTTGAGTGAATCAAATTGCTATGGTTTCATATTGAACTATATTTTATGAATCTAAACAGAAAAAGTATAGGTTTATAGTCAGAAAAATAAGTTACAAGTCGTTTTTGTAAAGGTAGTCATTTCAGTCGAAAGAACGACTTCTAGATGACCATTTTAGAAAACATACTTCCACTTTGAGTTTAACCATAATTTTTGGATATAGTTTCATGTTCATAATAAAAATCATTTTCTTAGAATAACAACTTTTAAATCAAAGTTTATCATAGTTTTTAATTAACTTACCCAAAACAGCCCGCGGTGTTACTACGACGGCGTAAATCCGGTTTTACGGTGTTTTTCGTGTTTCCAGGTTTTAAATCATTAAGTTAGCATATCATATAGATATAGAACATGTGTTTAGTTGATTTTAAAAGTCAAGTTAGAAGGATTAAATTTTGTTTGCGAACAAGTTTAGAATTAACTAAACTATGTTCTAGTGATTACAAGTTTAAACCTTCGAATAAGATAGCTTTATATATATGAATCGAATGATGTTATGAACATCGTTACTACCTTAAGTTCCTTGGATAAACCTACTGGAAAAGAGAAAAATGGATCCAGCTTCAACGGATCCTTGGATGGCTCGAAGTTCTTGAAGCAGAATCATGACACGAAAACATATTCAAGTAAGATCATCACTTGAAATAAGATTGTTATAGTTATAGAAATTGAACCAAAGTTTGAATATGATTATTACCTTGTATTATAATGATAACCTACTGTAAGAAACAAATATTTCTTGAGGTTGGATGATCACCTTACAAGATTGGAAGTGAGCTAGCAAACTTGAAAGTATTCTTGATTTTATGTAACTAGAACTTGTAGAATATATGAAGAACACTTAGAACTTGAAGATAGAACTTGAGAGAGATCAATTAGATGAAGAAAATTGAAGAATTAAAGTGTTTGTAGGTGTTTTTGGTCGTTGGTGTATGGATTAGATATAAAGGATATGTAATTTTGTTTTCATGTAAATAAGTCATGAATGATTACTCATATTTTTGTAATTTTATGAGATATTTCATGCTAGTTGCCAAATGATGGTTCCCACATGTGTTAGGTGACTCACATGGGCTGCTAAGAGCTGATCATTGGAGTGTATATACCAATAGTACATACATCTAAAAGCTATGTATTGTACGAGTACGAATACGGGTGCATACGAGTAGAATTGTTGATGAAACTGAACGAGGATGTAATTGTAAGCATTTTTGTTAAGTAGAAGTATTTTGATAAGTGTATTTAAGTCTTTAAAAAGTATATAAATACATATTAAAACACTACATGTATATACATTTTAACTGAGTCGTTAAGTCATCGTTAGTCGTTACATGTAAGTGTTGTTTTGAAACCTTTAGGTTAACGATCTTGTTAAATGTTGTTAACCCAATGTTTATAATATCAAATGAGATTTTAAATTATTATATTATCATGATATTATCATGTATGAATATCTCTTAATATGATATATATACATTAAATGTCTTTACAACGATAATCGTTACATATATGTCTCGTTTAAAAATCATTAAGTTAGTAGTCTTTTTTTTACATATGTAGTTCATTGTTAATATACTTAATGATATGTTTACTTATCATAGTATCATGTTAACTATATATATATATATCCATATATATGTCATCATATAGTTTTTACAAGTTTTAACGTTCGTGAATCACCGGTCAACTTGGGTGGTCAATTGTCTATATGAAACATATTTCAATTAATCAAGTCTTAACAAGTTTGATTGCTTAATATGTTGGAAACATTTAATCATGTAAATATCAATCTCAATTAATATATATAAACATGGAAAAGTTCGGGTCACTACAGTACCTACCCGTTAAATAAATTTCGTCCCGAAATTTTAAGCTGTTGAAGGTGTTGACGAATCTTCTGGAAATAGATGCGGGTATTTCTTCTTCATCTGATCTTCACGCTCCCAGGTGAACTCGGGTCCTCTACGAGCATTCCATCGAACCTTAACAATTGGTATCTTGTTTTGCTTAAGTCTTTTAACCTCACGATCCATTATTTCGACGGGTTCTTCGATGAATTGAAGTTTTTCGTTGATTTGGATTTCATCTAACGGAATAGTGAGATCTTCTTTAGCAAAACATTTCTTCAAATTCGAGACGTGGAAAGTGTTATGTACAGCCGCGAGTTGTTGAGGTAACTCAAGTCGGTAAGCTACGGGTCCGACACGATCAATAATCTTGAATGGTCCAATATACCTTGGATTAATTTCCCTCGTTTACCAAATCGAACAATGCCTTTCCAAGGTGCAACTTTAAGCATGACCATCTCTCCAATTTCAAATTCTATATCTTTTCTTTTAATGTCAGCGTAGCTCTTTTGTCGACTTTGGGCGGTTTTCAACCGTTGTTGAATTTGGATGATCTTCTCGGTAGTTTCTTGTATAATCTCCGGACCCGTAATCTGTCTATCCCCCACTTCACTCCAACAAATCGGAGACCTACACTTTCTACCATAAAGTGCTTCAAACGGCGGCATCTCAATGCTTGAATGGTAGCTGTTGTTGTAGGAAAATTCTGCTAATGGTAGATGTCGATCCCAACTGTTTCCGAAATCAATAACACATGCTCGTAGCATGTCTTCAAGTGTTTGTATCGTCCTTTCGCTCTGCCCATCAGTTTGTGGATGATAGGCAGTACTCATGTCTAGACGAGTTCCTAATGCTTGCTGCAATGTCTGCCAGAATCTTGAAATAAATCTGCCATCCCTATCAGAGATAATAGAGATTGGTATTCCATGTCTGGAGACGACTTCCTTCAAATACAGTCGTGCTAACTTCTCCATCTTGTCATCTTCTCTTATTGGCAGGAAGTGTGCTGATTTGGTGAGACGATCAACTATTACCCAAATAGTATCAAAACCACTTGCAGTCCTTGGCAATTTAGTGATGAAATCCATGGTAATGTTTTCCCATTTCCATTCTGGGATTTCGGGTTGTTGAAATAGACCTGATGGTTTCTGATGCTCAGCTTTGACCTTAGAACACGTCAAACATTCTCCTACGTATTTAGCAACATCGGCTTTCATACCCGGCCACCAAAAATGTTTCTTGAGATCCTTGTACATCTTCCTCGTTCCAGGATGTATTGAGTATCTAGTTTTATGAGCTTCTCTAAGTACCATTTCTCTCATATCTCCAAATTTTGGTACCCAAATCCTTTCAGCCCTATACCGGGTTCCGTCTTCCCGAATATTAAGATGCTTCTCCGATCCTTTGGGTATTTCATCCTTTAAATTTCCCTTTTTTAAAACTTCTTGTTGCGCCTCCTTTATTTGAGTAGTAAGGTTATTATGAATCATTATATTCATAGATTTTACTCGAATGGGTTCTCTGTCCTTCCTGCTCAAGGCATCGGCTACCACATTTGCCTTCCCCGGGTGGTAACGAATCTCAAAGTCGTAATCATTTAATAATTTAATCCACCTACGCTGCCTCATATTCAGTTGTTTCTGGTTAAATATGTGTTGAAGACTTTTGTGGTCGGTATATATAATACTTTTGACCCCATATAAGTAGTGCCTCCAAGTCTTTATTGCAAAAACAACCGCGCCTAATTCCAAATCATGCGTCGTATAATTTTGTTCGTGAATCTTCAATTGTCTAGACGCATAAGCAATCACCTTCGTTCGTTGCATTAATACACAACCGAGACCTTGCTTTGATGCGTCACAATAAATCACAAAATCATCATTCCCTTCAGGCAATGACAATATAGGTGCCGTAGTTAGCTTTTTCTTTAATAACTGAAACGCTTTCTCTTGTTCATCATTCCATTCAAATTTCTTCCCTTTATGCGTTAATGCAGTCAAGGGTTTTGCTATTCTGGAAAAGTCTTGGATGAACCTTCTGTAGTAACCAGCTAGTCCTAAAAACTGGCGTATGTGTTTCGGAGTTTTCGGGGTTTCCCACTTTTCAACAGTTTCTATCTTTGCCGGATCCACCTTAATACCTTCTTTGTTCACTATGTGACCGAGGAATTGAACTTCTTCCAACCAAAATGCACACTTTGAAAACTTAGCGTACAATTCTTCCTTCCTCAATACTTCTAACACCTTTCTCAAATGTTCACCATGTTCTTGGTCATTCTTTGAGTAAATAAGTATGTCATCAATGAAAACAATGACAAACTTGTCAAGGTATATTCCACACACTCGGTTCATAAGGTCCATGAACACAGCTGGTGCATTAGTTAAACCAAACGGCATGACCATAAACTCGTAATGACCGTAACGTGTTCTGAAAGCAGTCTTTGGAATATCATCTTCTTTCACCCGCATTTGATGGTACCCGGAATGTAAGTCAATCTTTGAATAAACAGACGAGCCTTGTAGTTGATCAAATAAGTCGTCGATTCTCGGTAGTGGGTAGCGGTTCTTGATGGTAAGTTTGTTCAACTCTCGGTAGTCGATACACAACCTGAATGTACCATCTTTCTTCTTGACAAACAAAACAGGAGCTCCCCACGGTGATGTGCTTGGTCGAATGAAACCACGCTCTAAAAGTTCTTGTAATTGGCTTTGTAGTTCTTTCATCTCGCTGGGTCCGAGTCTGTAAGGAGCACGAGCTATTGGTGCAGCCCCTGGTACAAGATCTATTTGAAATTCAACGGATCGATGTGGGGGTAATCCCGGTAATTCTTTCGGAAATACTTCGGGAAATTCTTTTGCAATGGGAACATCATTGATGCTCTTTTCTTCAGTTTGTACTTTCTCGACGTGTGCTAGAACAGCATAGCAACCTTTTCTTATTAGAGTTTGTGCCTTCAAATTACTAATAAGATGTAGCTTTGTGTTGCCCTTTTCTCCGTACACCATTAAGGGTTTTCCTTTTTCTCGTATAATGCGAATTGCATTTTTGTAACAAACGATCTCTGCTTTCACTTCTTTCAACCAGTCCATACCGATTATCACATCAAAACTCCCTAACTCTACTGGTATCAAATCAATCTTAAATGTTTCGCTAACCAGTTTAATTTCTCGATTCCGACATATATTATCTGCTGAAATTAATTTACCATTTGCTAATTCGAGTAAAAATTTACTATCCAAAGGCGTCAATGGACAACTTAATTTAGCACAAAAATCTCTACTCATATAGCTTCTATCCACACCCGAATCAAATAAAACGTAAGCAGATTTATTGTCAATAAGAAACGTACCCGTAACAAGCTCCGGGTCTTCCTGTGCCTCTGCCGCATTAATATTGAAAACTCTTCCGCGGCCTTGTCCATTCGTGTTCTCCTGGTTCGGGCAATTTCTAATAATGTGGCCCGGTTTTCCACATTTATAACAAACTACATTGGCATAACTTGCTCCGACACTACTTGCTCCGTCATTACTCGTTCCGACACCATTTGTTCCTTTTGTTCTATTAACCCCTGGTCCGTAGACCTCACACTTCGCCGCGCTATGACCATTTCTTTTACACTTGTTGCAAAATTTGGTGCAGAACCCCGAGTGATACTTTTCGCACCTTTGGCATAGCTGCTTCTGATTGTTGTTGTTGTTGCGGTTATTATTGTTGTTGGGATGATTGTTGTAGTTGCTGTTGTTGTTGTTGTTGTTATTGTTGTTGTTGGGCCATTTGTTGTAGTTGCGATTGATGTTGCGATTGTTGGGATAATTGTTGCGATTATTGTTGTAATTGCTGTTGTTGTTGTATTGGTGATTCTTATCACCGTTTTCCTCCCACTTTCTTTTGACTTGCTTCACATTGGCCTCTTCAGCAGTCTGTTCTTTAATTCTTTCTTCAATCTGGTTCACTAGTTTGTGAGCCATTCTACATGCCTGTTGTATGGAGGCGGGTTCATGTGAACTTATATCTTCTTGGATTCTTTCCGGTAATCCTTTCACAAACGCGTCGATCTTCTCTTCCTCATCTTCGAATGCTCCCGGACACAATAGGCACAATTCTGTGAATCGTCTTTCATACGTGGTAATATCAAATCCTTGGGTTCGTAACCCTCTAAGTTCTGTCTTGAGCTTATTGACCTCGGTTCTGGGACGGTACTTCTCGTTCATCAAGTGCTTGAATGCTGACCACGGTAGTGCGTACGCATCGTCTTGTCCCACTTGCTCTAGATAGGTATTCCACCATGTTAACGCAGAACCTGTGAAGGTATGCGTAGCGTACTTCACTTTGTCCTCTTCAGTACACTTACTTATGGCAAACACCGATTCGACCTTCTCGGTCCACCGTTTCAATCCGATCGGTCCTTCGGTTCCATCAAATTCCAAAGGTTTGCAGGCAGTGAATTCTTTGTAGGTGCATCCTACACGATTTCCTGTACTGCTAGATCCAAGGTTATTGTTGGTATGTAACGCAGCCTGTACTGCGGCTATGTTTGAAGCTAGAAAAGTACGGAATTCCTCTTCATTCATATTCACGGTGTGTCGAGTATTCGGTGCCATTTCCTTCAAAATAGTCAAATGGAACAAGTTAATCAAACAGAATATTAAGAGTAGTTAATAGTATTTCGTAGCATAATATGAACTCATTTATAAAAGCTTTTTCTTCATATTAGCGTTTTATAAGTTTAAATTCGGGTAGTACCTACCCGTTAAGTTCATACTTAGTAGCTAATATACAATTCAACTACTACAATTCTATATGAAAAACTGATTATAATAATATTTCGCGTTCAAACTTTTACACAATATTTTACAAACTTACAATACCGCTTATTTTACATATAGCATGAAATATAGCACACAATAAATTTGATACAAGATGGTTGTGAAAATAATTCTAGCTAGTACACAAGTCATTCAGCAAAGGCAATAAAGACACGTAATTCATACGTCCAGAAACAAGTCATGCATTCTGGTTTTACTAGGACTACATCCCATCCTTGGTCTTGTGGAACATAACCATTATGGCCGTTGATAAGACAGCGTGTTGTAACGTCGTCAAAGGGACGAGGGTTACGTAATGTCCAACAGTCCCGTAACAATCTAAAAACCTCATTTCTTACCCCAATTACCGACTCCGTCACTTGTGGGAACATTTTGTTTAATAGTTGTAGCCCGATGTTCTTGTTCTCACTTTGGTGAGAAGCGAACATTACTAATCCGTAAGCATAACATGCTTCTTTATGTTGCATGTTAGCCGCTTTTTCTAAATCACGAAGTCCAATATTCGGATATTTTGAGTCAAAATAATTTCTTAACCCATTGCGTAAAATAGCATTTGGGTTCCCTGCAATATATGCGTCAAAGTAAACACATCGTAACTTATGGATTTCCCAATGTGATATCCCCCATCTTTCAAACAAAAGCCTTTTATAAACCAAGGCATTCTTGGAACGTTCTCCAAATGTCTTACAAACTGATCTCGCGTTAAATAGTTGTGCCGAAGAATTCTGACCGACTCTAGACAAGATTTCATCAATCATGTCTCCGGGTAGGTCTCTTAAAATATTGGGTTGTCTATCCATTTTGTGTTTTTATACTGTAAAATAGACAAGAGTTAGATTCATAAAAAAAATATACTTATTAATACAAGCAATTTTTACATATATCATAAAGCATAAGCACACTATATTACATATATTACACCACACGTATACAACTATCTTATTCCGACTCGCTTTTTTCTTCTTCTTCGGTTTTGGTTCGTTTTGCCAAGTTTCTAGGGATATATGATGTTCCCCTAATACGAGCCGTTATTTTCCACATTGGTTTAGAAAAACCTGGTGGTTTAGAGGTTCCCGGGTCATTGTTACAACTTAAGGACTTCGGGGGTTGACGATACATATAAAGTTCATCGGGGTTGGAATTAGATTTCTCTATTTTTATGCCCTTTCCCTTATTATTTTCTTTTGCCTTTTTAAATTCAGTTGGGGTAATTTCTATAACATCATCGGAATTCTCGTCGGAATCCGATTCATCGGAGAATTGGTAATCCTCCCAATATTTTGCTTCCTTGGCGGAAACACCATTGACCATAATTAACCTTGGTCGGTTGGTTGAGGATTTTCTTTTACTTAACCGTTTTATTATTTCCCCCACCGGTTCTATTTCTTCATCCGGTTCCGATTCTTCTTCCGGTTTCGATTCTTCTTCCGGTTCCGACTCTTCTTCCGGTTCCTCTTCGGGAACTTGTGAATCAGTCCACGAATCATTCCAATTTACATTTGACTCTTCATTATTATTAGGTGAGTCAATGGGACTTTTTCTAGAGGTAGACATCTATCACATAATATCAAACGCGTTAAGAGATTAATATATCACATAATATTCACATGTTAAAAATATATAGTTTCCAACAAAATTTGTTAAGCAATCATTTTTCAAGTAAACACGGTCGAAGTCCAGACTCACTAATGCATCCTAACAAACTCGATAAGACACACTAATGTAAAATTCTGGTTCTCTAAGACCAACGCTCGGATACCAACTGAAATGTCCCGTTCTTATTGATTAAAAACGTTCCATATTAATTGATTTCGTTGCGAGGTTTTGACCTCTATATGAGACGTTTTTCAAAGACTGCATTCATTTTAAAACAAACCATAACCTTTATTTCATCAATAAAGGTTTAAAAAGCTTTACGTAGATTATCAAATAATGATAATCTAAAATATCCTGTTTACACACGACCATTACATAATGGTTTACAATACAAATATGTTACAACAAAATAAGTTTCTTGAATGCAGTTTTTACACAATATCATACAAGCATGGACTCCAAATCTCGTCCTTATTTAAGTATGCGACAGCGGAAGCTCTTAATAATCACCTGAGAATAAGCATGCTTAAAATGTCAACAAAAATGTTGGTGAGTTATAGGTTTAACCTATCTATATCAAATCATAATAATAGACCACAAGATTTCATACTTCAATACACATCCCATACATAGAGATAAAAATCATTCATATGGTGAACACCTGGTAACCGACATTAACAAGAAGCATATATAAGAATATCCCCATCATTCCGGGACACCCTTCGGATATGATATAAATTTCGAAGTACTAAAGCATCCGGTACTTTGGATGGGGTTTGTTAGGCCCAATAGATCTATCTTTAGGATTCGTGTCAATTAGGGTTTCTGTTCCCTAATTCTTAGATTACCAGACTTAATAAAAAGGGGCATATTCGATTTCGATAATTCAACCATAGAATGTAGTTTCACGTACTTGTGTCTATTTTGTAAATCATTTATAAAACCTGCATGTATTCTCATCCCAAAAATATTAGATTTTAAAAGTGGGACTATAACTCACTTTCACAGGTTTTTACTTCGTCGGGAAGTAAGACTTGGCCACTGGTTGATTCACGAACCTATAACAATATATACATATATATCAAAGTATGTTCAAAATATATTTACAACACTTTTAATATATTTTGATGTTTTAAGTTTATTAAGTCAGCTGTCCTCGTTAGTAACCTACAACTAGTTGTCCACAGTTAGATGTACAGAAATAAATCGATAAATATTATCTTGAATCAATCCACGACCCAGTGTATACGTATCTCAGTATTGATCACAACTCAAACTATATATATTTTGGAATCAACCTCAACCCTGTATAGCTAACTCCAACATTCACATATAGAGTGTCTATGGTTGTTCCGAAATATATATAGATGTGTCGACATGATAGGTCGAAACATTGTATACGTGTCTATGGTATCTCAAGATTACATAATATACAATACAAGTTGATTAAGTTATGGTTGGAATAGATTTGTTACCAATTTTCACGTAGCTAAAATGAGAAAAATTATCCAATCTTGTTTTACCCATAACTTCTTCATTTTAAATCCGTTTTGAGTGAATCAAATTGCTATGGTTTCATATTGAACTCTATTTTATGAATCTAAACAGAAAAAGTATAGGTTTATAGTCAGAAAAATAAGTTACAAGTCGTTTTTGTAAAGGTAGTCATTTCAGTCGAAAGAACGACGTCTAGATGACCATTTTAGAAAACATACTTCCACTTTGAGTTTAACCATAATTTTTGGATATAGTTTCATGTTCATAATAAAAATCATTTTCTTAGAATAACAACTTTTAAATCAAATTTTATCATAGTTTTTAATTAACTAACCCAAAACAGCCCGCGGTGTTACTACGACGGCGTAAATCCGGTTTTACGGTGTTTTTCGTGTTTCCAGGTTTTAAATCATTAAGTTAGCATATCATATAGATATAGAACATGTGTTTAGTTGATTTTAAAAGTCAAGTTAGAAGGATTAACTTTTGTTTGCGAACAAGTTTAGAATTAACTAAACTATGTTCTAGTGATTACAAGTTTAAACCTTCGAATAAGATAGCTTTATATATATGAATCGAATGATGTTATGAACATCGTTACTACCTTAAGTTCCTTGGATAAACCTACTGGAAAAGAGAAAAATGGATCTAACTTCAACGGATCCTTGGATGGCTCGAAGTTCTTGAAGCAGAATCATGACACGAAAACATGTTCAAGTAAGATCATCACTTGAAATAAGATTGTTATAGTTATAGAAATTGAACCAAAGTTTGAATATGATTATTACCTTGTATTATAATGATAACCTACTGTAAGAAACAAAGATTTCTTGAGGTTGGATGATCACCTTACAAGATTGGAAGTGAGCTAGCAAACTTGAAAGTATTCTTGATTTTATGTAACTAGAACTTGTAGAATATATGAAGAACACTTAGAACTTGAAGATAGAACTTGAGAGAGATCAATTAGATGAAGAAAATTGAAGAATGAAAGTGTTTGTAGGTATTTTTGGTCGTTGGTGTATGGATTAGATATAAAGGATATGTAATTTTGTTTTCATGTAAATAAGTCATGAATGATTACTCATATTTTTGTAATTTTATGAGATATTTTATGCTAGTTGCCAAATGATGGTTCCTACATGTGTTAGGTGACTCACATGGGCTGCTAAGAGCTGATCATTGGAGTGTATATACCAATAGTACATACATCTAAAAGCTGTGTATTGTACGAGTACGAATACGGGTGCATACGAGTAGAATTGTTGATGAAACTGAACGAGGATGTAATTGTAAGCATTTTTGTTAAGTAGAAGTATTTTGATAAGTGTATTTAAGTCTTTAAAAAGTGTATAAATACATATTAAAACACTACATGTATATACATTTTAACTGAGTCGTTAAGTCATCGTTAGTCGTTACATATAAGTGTTGTTTTGAAACCTTTAGGTTAACGATCTTGTTAAATGTTGTTAACCCAATGTTTATAATATCAAATGAGATTTTAAATTATTATATTATCATGATATTATCATGTATGAATATCTCTTAATATGATATATATACATTAAATGTCTTTACAACGATAATCGTTACATATATGTCTCGTTTAAAAATCATTAAGTTAGTAGTCTTTTTTTTTACATATGTAGTTCATTGTTAATATACTTAATGATATGTTTACTTATCATAGTATCATGTTAACTATATATATATATCCATATATATGTCATCATATAGTTTTTACAAGTTTTAACGTTCGTGAATCACCGGTCAACTTGGGTGGTCAATTGTCTATATGAAACATATTTCAATTAATCAAGTCTTAACAAGTTTGATTGCTTAATATGTTGGAAACATTTAATCATGTAAATATCAATCTCAATTAATATATATAAACATGGAAAAGTTCGGGTCACTACAGCACACGTCCAGTATACTTGCTCCGTATATTACCTTTTGGTAAACTACCGTCCAGTTGTAAAGGAAAGCGATGAACAAGCAACTGTTAAAGCAATGTCTAATGACATGCAGATGTTCATGGTCCACAACGTGTCGGATGCAATTACTATCCTTTGTAGGAGCAATAGCAAAGATCACCCTATAGTTTTTCGATCTGGCACAAGGTCCTGTCTTCGACCATGTTATGCAACCACCGTTCTTACGGTTGACACCCGATTTGGTTCAGGTGACCTAATGAATTCCAGTGAATTCTTAGGATTTTACGTTCAATGGTAATGAACGCATTGAAAATAGGTTTTCAGAAAACAAATCGGTTTTAATTTGATCAAAATATTTTCTCGTTCAAGCTCGAGTTTAGATATCATCGAATTCCATGAGTTTGTAATTCTCAATCTTTAAAGTCAATCTCAAGGATTGAGTAATATCAGGCTTAAAAGCTGATTTTTTGTCTTTAAGGAGATTATCCTTTCTGGGGGTCTGATTCATTAGTCTTATCAAGCTAATTTGCACGACGCCCTCCCCATTTTACGAGATAAATCCTTCTCATGGTTAGGATAAATCTGACCATATGGCGACCCTGTTTGATGCTGAGGTCCGTGAATTTCCAGTTGATTTTTGAGAAAACTATTCAAGATTTTTCGTAGACTCTACAACTGGTCTGGATGACAACTTCTTGACCTAAATCAAGAAGCGCATTTCTTTTTCGGAAGACTTTACTTCCTTTTAATGATGGAATTGATTTATCGTGTAGATCCATCTTTCTTTTAAATATATTACAGTAAATCGGGTAAAACTGATTAGTATCGTCCAAAACAAAAGTACCTATAATAATCTTGTACAGACATATGTGATATGTGTTTTAAATAACTTGGTAAATTCTTCCCACACTTGGCTTTTATTTTTTTTTCTTTGCCTTTTTATTCTCATCTATTCCATTTTAAATGAATTCTAACATTTTGGGTTGTTTCTCCATTTATGTTCTCTCCGAGGTAACAATAATTTCGGTATTATCACGTAGTTTTATCGTTCATAAATATGTATAAACATGATTTTGAATTCATTTAGTTGATTTATTTTTCAAATTTTCACAAAATTTGAGAATTAAACTAAGTGTAAACCCGAGTGAATTTATAACACTTCCCCACACTTGAGATCATGCAATACCCTCATTTGTATGAAATCAGACTATAATTATAAATTCATGAGGGTGATTAGTGTAGAAAAGTGATTAAAAATACCCAGTTTGCAAACATATTATTTTATATCACATTTGATATTTTGCGTCTTGTCGTCAAAATTAGTAGCTTTTGCTGAACTTTAATGTCAGTCTTTGGAAATGCGCTGTTTTACCCTGTTTTGTACATAAGATAAACTACAAACATATATATAATATATATAAAATTTTTTTTTTATAAAAACCTTTATTTATTAAAACAATTTAAATGAATAATTTTTTAAAATTTTGTTTCCTTTTACTTTAGGTAGTTTCGGTATGTTTACCTAGTCCGTCCCTCGACAAAGTTTAAAAATTTTCATTTTTAAAGCGATTGTTTTAAAATCAAAGATTTTTGGGTTTTTTAAAATTTTTTTTGTATACTTTAGATCAATAAAATTAAAAATAATGATAACAAAATTTGTCGCCCCGCCCTCGGGTAAAGCAATTTCGGTTCCATGACCTAGTCTTTAAGTTACGACGAATTTTAGAAATCATTTTTTTAAACTTAATGAAATAAAGTAATTTTTGTTTTTAAATTCACATTTAAATTAAATTTAAAAATACGTATTAATTTAATACAAAACCTACAAAACAAAAATTCAGAATGGGGGGAGAAAACTAGTTCTTTAGTGTCTACTAGCGGAAAAGACCAATCGGATTCCATTCTCGGAACTACACGAGAACATAACAACTAACTCTAGACAGCATTTTCTTTTTAGAACATTTGAATCTCCCCACACTTAGGTAGCTGTGGTGTCAAAATTGTGATTAACTTCATTGTCAATTTCTTTTGGACCATAATCAACTTGCATATCTGTGACTTTTGCTTTAAGCCATTAGTCGGATTCCTATGTAATATCCATAAATTCAACTAGTTTTGCCTTTTCTTTAGGCGATAGATTGGATACTAACCGGTTACATAACGTAAAGTTCCCCTTGGTTCTAGCATCGCGAATCCGTTTAATAAGTTTCTTCATTGAACTATTAATAACGGAGTCATTTAATTTCATATCAACAACGGGGTTCTTTGTTATCAAGTCATCATTAGGTGTTACTTCATTTTCCCCACACTTAGGCGTTTTATTATTGTTAAGCACTACCGTTGGAGTTGGTAAAACAATGTGGTTCTTACCAATCGTTTTTGCTGGTTCAACGATTTTGGTTGGTGGAGATTTAGTCTTTCGAATCACAAAGGTGACCGATTTGTCACCATCACTAAGTGTCATTCTACCCTCTCGTACATCAAATAACGCCCTGGTGGATGCTAAGTATGGTCGACCTAAAATTAGAGGAATGTTTGAGTCCTCTTCTATGTCAATGACAATAAATTCGACTAAAAAGATTAAATTACCCACTTGAACGGGTAGGTTGTCAGCAATTCCAACTGGGTGCCTAATGGTTTGATCAAAGAGTCGGACACTCATTTTTGTTGGACTTAACTCACCTACTCCTAATCTCTTATATAATGAAAGAGGCATAACACTTATACTCGCACCTAAATCTGCTAGTGCATCATACATGACACAATCACTAAGTAGACAAGGAACAATAAATTCACCCGGATCACCCAACCTTGGTGGAAGTTTCGGTGGAACTGTCTTTATCGGGTTTATTTTTACGGTTTTTGTTTCTTGCACTTTCTTATTCTTCTTCTTCTTTCCAGAGATATCACAAACTTTATTACCTATTACTTGCTCATACTCAACTCCTTTTCTTGGAAACGGGATGGGTGGTCTGTATGGTGCCACCACTGGGTTTACATACTCGGGTGGTGGTGATGGTGTAACTTCTTCATTGTTACTCACATCGAAAACCTTCCCATCTTCTGGAGCTGGTTTTTCAGAATTTGTTGACACCATATTAACATTCTCATTCCGAGGATTTACTTCAGTATCACTCGGTAGTTTTCCTTGTTCCCTTTCACTCATCATGCTAGCAAGAGTACCTACGTGTTTTTCTAGATTCAAAATGGAAGCTTGTTGAGTTCTTAATGACTGATCAAACTTCTCATTTGTTTGGGTTTGAGATGTAATAAATTGTGTTTGAGATTCCATTAGCTTTGCCATCATTTCTTCCAGATTTGGCTTTTTCTCTTCAGTTTGTTGTGGTGGTTTATACAAGCCAGGTCTTTATTGATTGAAAGTGTTGTTTTGAGTTGGTGGTTATTCAGACCTTGTTGGTTATACGAGTTATTGTTTGGCCCATTTGGATTGTAAAGAATGTTTTGATTTCGATTGAAGTTTGGCCTTGGCGGTTGATAATTATTCTGATAATTAGTTCCCGGCCTTTGGTTCATGTAGGAAACATTCTCTTGTTGTTCCATCGTTTGCTCAATGTGACAATCTTTTGTTAAGTGTCGTCCACCGCATTACTCACAACTGATTCGTATTGCGTGAATATCTTTATTCATCTTTTCCATTCGTCTCTCGAAAGCATCTATTTTTGCGGAAATGGAATCAAAGTCATGGCTAGAATCGGCTCTAGCCGCTTTAGATGAACGAAAAATATCTTTTTCCTGATGCCACTCATGTGAGTGGGAGGCTGTGTTATCAATAATTTTGTAAGCTTCAGTTGCAGTTTTCTTCATAATGGAACCACCAGCTATTATGTCGATGTCTTTTCGTGTGGCAACGTCGACACCTTGGTAGAATATTTGTACTATTTGATAAGTGTCTAAACCGTGTTGAGGACATCCTCTCAACAACTTTCCGAATCTTGTCCATGCCTCATATAATGTTTCATTTAGCTTTTGTGTGAACGTAACAATTTCTCCTTGAAGTCTCACGGCTTTAGATGCCGGAAAGAATTGTTTAAGAAAATTTTCAACTAAGACTTCCCATGTATCAATCGCCCCTTCAGGTAACGTTTCTAACCAATCTTTGGCTTCTCCCTTTAAAGTCCAGGGAAACAACATGAGATAGATCTGTTCATCCTCAACTTCTCTGATTTTGAATAGAGTACAGATCCTATTAAAGGTTCGAAGATGTTCATTTGGATCTTCTTTTGGCGTACCACTATATTGGCATTGATTAGTTACCATGTGTAGGATTTGTCCCTTGATTTTATAATCTGGCGCATTAATGTCTGGCTTAATAATGGCGTGACCTTGGCCCGTGCGTGTGGCTCTCATTCGGTCTTCCATACTTATAGGTTCAGTTACTTCCATAATTGAATTTGTTGAATACGAATCACTAAAGAATTCTGATTTAACGATTTGTGGCTCAGGAGGAATGATTAGTGGTTCAGGATCTTGGAATTGTCCTTGAATATCCTCCGGGTTCTCGGTAGTGTAGTCGGGTTCAAAAAATGGATTATCGGAAATTTGAATTGGAGTACTTGTTCGACTAGATGATGATTCTAAAGAAAAATCAACGGCGATAATATTGGCTAGATGTCTTGATCAAGTTACAGGTGGTGAACGTATGAAAGGTGGTGAACGTTTTGCTCGGTGCATTCACTGAATATCATATTAGTTATAAAAATAAAAAATATATAAGTTATCAAATTAATAGACTTTTCTGATTTTGCCCACGTTTCGAATAGCCAATAGATGCAGCAGGTAGCCAGGACCCTTTAAATCGGAAGCCCACAACTCGCCACTAACAAATCCAACTATTACTACGAACCAGAAAATTTTGGATGTCTATCAATTTAACCGCTTAAAATAATTTTTCGTCGAAATTTTGAAGAAGATAAAAATCTATGTCTTGAAAACTAGAGTGTAGAAATGAGAAAGAAAAAGAGCGCGTTGAAAAATGTCAAAAATATAAAAGGTCGAAAAATTAAATAAGAAAGTAAAGCGTCGAAACTTAAAAGTCTAAAAACTAAATATTAAAAATTGCATCTAAAGGAATTAAAGCTTAAAAGGAATTCTATATCCAAAACGGCAATAACTTAATTAGGCACTAAAATCTATTTAAAACTAAAGCGATAAGTAACGTCGTAAAATTCTAAAGCGCCTAAATCTTAATCTAAAGAAAAAGCACTTAAGGGATTTTACGGCAAAGCCTAAAAACTAGAAATATAAAAATAACTACGGCAAAATACTAAACTTAAAACTAATTACGAACGATAAATATACAATTTAGGAATTAAACGATTAAAATATATAATTTATAAAAAGATATAAAAAGTGACAAAATTACTTATTTTTATAAAAATATTATTTTTATATTATTATTTTATAAAAGTATTAATTTATATATTAATAAAACTAATTAAAACTTAAAAATACAAAATAAATAAAACTAAAACTAATTAATATAATAATTAACCCTAATTAGGGTTTAATAATAATAATAATAATAAATAATTTAAACCCTAAACCGTACCAGCTCTGGGATCAGACCAGTCAGACAGGCTCATGCGATCGCATGAGTCTTCTGTTATGTGGCCATGCGGTCGCATGGACTGTGGATCCAGGCCATAAGTTGGGCAGCTACAGTGTTCGGCCCAGTTCGTTTTAATTATATATATATTTTTTTCAGATTTTAATTTTTACAAAATAATAAAAACAAACTTATATTTAAAAAAACTAAAAATAAAATAAAAATACTTTTTAATTTTATATATTTTAAACGAAATCTTAAAAATATTTATATTTTTTTTCTTTTTATTATTTTTAACACTTATTATAAATACAAAATATTTTTATGAAATAAGAAATAATATATTTTTACAAAAATATAGTTTTACTAAAATATAGCGTAAAAATATAGCGTTTCGCCGAGTCCCCGGCAGCGGCGCCAAAAACTTGATGTAGTGCGAGGTGTATACGAAATAGTTATATTTTTATTGCGAAATACTATTAAATACGATACAATTTTACACAAGTTATTTATTTATTTATTGAATGGGATATACCTAAACCTTGCTACAACACTTATAGGCAGTGTACCTAATCGTAGAGTAGTGTAGTTTTTAGTAAGTCCGGTTCGTTCCACAGGGAGCTAGTGATACGTACTATATTTTTAACAATTATATTTGTATAAAACATATATAATTATATATAGTAATATTATTATAAAAGGGGGTTTTTACCGTTTAATGACCGGTTTGTCGATTTTAAATTTTAAGCGTAAAGATAAATGACGATAATATATATGACATAATTTAAATTGTGATAAAGTAAATTGCAGTAATTAAAATGACAGTAAATAAAGGTACGATGAAATATGAAATAAAAGTATTATGCTTATTTAAACTTCCGTAATCATGATGTTTGACGTTTTGATTAATTGTTACCCGGGTTAATTGTCCTTTGTCCTGGATTATTTGATACCTATTTGGTTTTTGTGCATAATAGTCCATCGGTCATAATTATAAAATGCTCGTCAAATTATCCTTATTCCCGAAGTCAAATATTCCAACTAATTAGGGATTCGAACTGTAACAAGGTTTTAATAATTTGTTAATAATTACACCAGGTTATCGACTGCACGTAATTCAAGGTTTTAATACTTTGTTAACAATTACACCAATTATCCTTGTATGTAATCCACCCCTGTTTTAATGAGATATGAATATTAATTTACCCACTTGATCAGAATGAATAATCTATTACCGAATCCGAATAATTAATTAAATGATCGTAAAAGATGTCGTATAAACGTCACTAAATAAAACATACATAATCATTTTAATAATTATTAGATTAACTAATTTGAAAATAGGTTCGACAGGTTCCAATAAGTTGTCGCTTAATTAGACAATATCCCCTATCTATTAATAGTCATAGTCCAATGTCCACAAGTGTCGGTCTTTTGTCCAAACCTTAATTATGGTACAAAATCTAATAACCCCGTCTTAATATTTAGTCTAACATCACGATTACTTTGGCTTAAATAAGCATAATAATAACTTAGTTACGAGACATTAATTTAAAAAGGAAGAACATAGCTTACAGTGGTGATTAATCGCGTAGCGTTGCACGGACAGAATTTCGACTTAAAACCCGTAAAACATTCTTAAAATAACCTTATTATTATTAACTTAAAATTAAAATTATAATTATAAATATATATATATATATATATATATATATATATATATATATATATATATATATATATATATATATATATATATATATATATATATATATATATATATATATATATATATATATATATATATTAGAGTAAGAGAGATTGAATTATATGTCCCTAACTCGTCCGAAAAACTGACTTTTTATAGAACTTGGCCTGCTACAGTAACTCATGCGGTCGCATGAGTTTTGTACCTTCTGGCCATGCGATCACATGGCCGTCATTTCCTGGTCACATACTTTTTGGCTCCTAGCTTGTCGACATATTTATTTAATATATATAATATATATAATTTTATATAATTATATATATATTATATTATATTCATGTGCATAGTTGATTTGTAATTTTAGCTCCGTTGCGTCGCGCGTTGATAGTTGGTTCATGTCCCGGTTCCGGATTTTCGAACGTCCTTGCATACTATTTAATATCTTGTACTTTGCGTTTTGCGGCTTGTACTCTTATCATTTTTGGACGTTTCTCATCAATAAATTGAACCACTTGAATTATATCTTGTACATTTGAGCTTTTTGGTCATTTGCTTCTTCAAATCGTCATTTTCTTCTTTTGTCTTCGCACTTATTTATTTAAACGAATATTACATAAAAATAGAACAATTACAACTAAAAGCTTTACATATTGGAAGGATATTGATACTAAATATATGTTTATTTAGAGCACTATCAAGAATCCAAATAACCATCCCCTTTCCAATTATCTTTTCAAAATCTAATGGAGTTACCAATACCCACCTTGGCTCTTAAAACGTTACAAGGAAGCGGCCCATCTAGCTTAAGTTTATTAAACAACTTAATGATAGAGGACCATACACTAGACCCCTTAACCATGAAGTTCAAACCACCATCATCACCGTAGATCTATTTAATCACTATAGCCCACATCGAGTCGTTATTAGTCAAAAAATGCCATACACATATAAGTAGCAAAGCATGATTAAATGCCCGAATACTACCGATGGATAATCTACCATTTTCCTTTGAAGCTAAAACTTGATCCCAACGAATCCAATGCATCCTTCGTTTGTCATTCGTGCTACCCTAAAAAAAGACGCTCGAATATTTTCAATTTCGTTAATTACCGTTTCGGGGCATTTATACAAAGAAAGGTAATAAATACTCATCGAGCCAAGAACGGATTTCACCAAAGTTGCCCTTCCACCAGTCGATAATAAATTAGCTTGCCATCCGGATAACTTTTTTTTGAATTTCTCGATAAAACCGTTCCAATTACTAACCTGGTTCATCGAAGCACCCATTTGAAGGCCAAGGTATGCGAAATGGGTCGTACCTTTAGCGCATCTGGCAATATTCACCATAGTATCTAAATCATTATCAACCACTCCAAGACCATAAAGAACTGACTTTTCCATATTAATGGCAAAGCCGGATGTCGTATGAAACGTATCAAGAAATTGGAGAATCGCTTCTAAGTTTTCTCTATGCCACTTACAAACAAAAATAGCATCATCAGCGTAAAATAAATGTGAAATAGATATCAAAGGATTACCCAACGAGGCACCATGAAGCACACCATCACGAACCTTTTCAGTGATACAAATATGTAATCCTTCCATGACGATTAAAAAAGGAACGGGCTTAGCGGGTCACCTTGACGAAGCCCCCGACGAATAGGGAATTCATTCGTAGGGCTCTCGTTAATAAGAATCGAAGTACGAGCTGAAGTAAGAATCATATTAATCCAAGACCTCCATGTTCTTCCAAAACCCTTAATCGACAACATGTAATCAAGAAATTCCCAACTTACGGTGTCGTAAGCTTTTTCAAAATCGATCTTGAAAATCATAAGTTTCTCCCTTTTTCTTTTTGTACCACTCTATCTTTTTATTCAATATCAATGGGCCATCCAAAATTTGTCTTCCCGCAACAAATGCTGATTGTTCTTTACACACAATATTGCCCATCACCTTAGCTAATCTATTCGCCAATATTTTGGTAATGATCTTATAGATCACCCCAATTAGAGAAATTAGACGATAACCCTTTATGAATGACAGATTCTTCACTTTAGGAATTAAAGTGATGAATGCGGAACCCGAACCTCTCGGCATCCGTTTACACTGAAAAGCACCCTTGACAGTAACGAACACCTCATCTTTTAAAATCGTCCAATACCTTTTAATGAAGGAAAAATTAAACCCGTAGGGACCTGGGGCTTTATCACTACCACAATTTAAAACGGCTAAACGTATCTCCTCCTCGGACACCTCAGATTCTAGCTCGATCGAATTCGCTGCAGAAAGGCAGCGGTCTGCTGTCCAATTCAACGCTGCTGAACCCACAGTTTGCGTGGCAAATTTATTGGCGAAAAAATCAAAAAAAGTTTGCTTGATAGCCGTCGGGTCATTTAGCCACTCACCATTTACCGAAATACCTTTTATCATTTGATCGTTTCTCCGTTGTTTTAATAAACAATGAAAAACTTGGAATTTTCGTCACCTTTCGCATCCCATTTCACCCGACATTTTTGCATAACATCCAAATCATCCGCTCTATTAAGATTGTCAAGTTCTTGAACAAGCTCTCTTCTTTATGTCCTGAAATCTTTAGTCATGTTACATGTTTCAAAGACAACATCAATTTCATTAATACGATTGTTAACTCTCACTTTTCTCGGCACCATGGCAGCTTTCTTCGATCTGATCCATGCTTTAATTTTGTCCTTCATGTGCTTCATTTTTTCATGGTAAGTTGTATGCCTGTTATCCATAATCTCGTCTGCAACTTCTTTCACCCTCACATCAAAGTCAGGAAAAAGAAACTACGAGTTGAAGCTTTTACGTAGGGCCGAAGTCATGACTTAAATCTTGGAGAAGCAAAGGCAGGTGATCATATTGACCGCGAACGAGAGTGGTAAGTTTTAAATCTGCAAAACATTCAAAAACATTAGGAGAAACAAGAACATGGTCGATCCGGATCATCTTAGAAGACGACTTATTTACCCATGTAAACCTTCTACCATCAAGAGGGATGTCAACTAATCCCGTATTGCCGATAAACGAATTAAATATATTTGCCTCCTCCGGATGAAAAATCAAATCAAATCTTTCGGACTCCTCCCTAAACTGAAATCAAACCACCCGACATACCCCTCGATAAAAAACAAGCGTAGTCAAAAGCATAGTTACCCCACATTGATTTGATTCTAAATAGCTCCAACTTAGTCATTTTCGACTTCTGAACCCCTAAAAATTGAATATTGTTAGCGAAACACATTTCTTTTATCCAAATCCTTTTTTACCTCTTCTTACTACCGCGAATATTTATAGAGAGGAGCTTCATTATTATTAGTTAAAACCCCGATTTGATTAATCAACTAGGCAAATAAAGTTCGAATTTTCTCTTCATTCATGCCTGCCATCATAGCAGTCCTAGAGGCATCCTCAATATTCCTTACAAATGATTAAGAAAAACCCTTGTAAATGGAATCTGCTTTACCATTATTATTATCAACTTGTACTTGAGCATGGTCCCCATCACTCTTGTCAGCATGAAACTTGGGGTTATCCCTTTTGTAATTATTTGATGTAGGAAAAACTTCCCCATCAAGATCTTTATTTGCACCTTTAACACTTTTAGTATCACTAATCGATGGGACAGTAGAACCTCCCTCAACCGGTTCTTCAAAATTATCTAGTTCAAGTCGTACTTTCCAAGAACCCATCTCTTTGATAGTAACATCAAAGATCACCCCATTAATTATCACAGAAATGTCTTCTTCAATGTAGCTTCTATTTTTTGTAGCGACGCAAATGCGCGCAAAAACAATATCATGGGCTGCATCATGATCAAACATGTATCTACCTGTGACCGCAACAATATTTTTAAATGTTGATTCTTTCCACTCGCACAAAGGCATGCCAGAGATCTCGACCCAAGCCATACGTTCATCTACCACAAAGTTCTTAGAAACCGGTTTTATGTGCATGTATAACGATCTCATCATATCATTAATCTAAAAGGCAGTGCACACATCAATTGAAGGGAATGAACACCATAACCATAAAACGTCTTCAAACCCTCTTCCTTGATGATCGTATGTATACTGCCCATAGTAGCAACTTCTTTTTTTATGAGGACCGATTCCATTGAATTGTTCATTTGGAAAAGATCCTGTTCAAGTAACGTGATCTGATGAACCGGTTTCTTGTAACTATTTGTGCCTTTCACCGTACTAGTGTATGAATTTTCATCCTTATTACATGAAGTATCTCCTACTCCACCATTGACAGGCTTTGAAGGAACCCTATTGTGAGGCTGTTGAACCTTAGGTTGTGATATACTGGCATACGTTTTTGAGGTATAAGCCCTAGGGTTTTTATTATTTTGGAATCTAGCCACAGATGCATACATCTTCATATTGTCAACCCTAATTGTACACAGTAACCTCGCAAAGGTTTCATCATCCTTAACATCTTCAAAAGTAACAAATCCAAAACATTACCCTTGTTTAGATCGCTTATAAGCAACATAAGAGTCAACGATCTTACTATAAGGTTGGCAAAGGGTCCACAGCCCTCTACGATCCATCTTCTAGGGCAGATTTGTAACGAAAATTTTTGACTTACCAGAAACCCTAGCGCCATCATTAAATCGTTGAGAGCGTACACTTTTGCTGCTATTCTTCACTTTGTGGTACCACCCATCGTCTTCCTTTAGGAAGAATGATCTTCCTCCCATGCTTGAAGCTTTGAAACGGTATCGGAAAAGTTAGCATGTGTAATGGTATTATGTTACTCTTAATTTCTTCGCTTTCCTTTTTGTGTGTAGTTGCATGAACCTTAATTTCTTTCACATAGTAATATCTTTACAACCAAATAAAAGATGCATTCAAATTTACCAACAAATTCCACCTACCAACCCCTACAAATTCACCTAATAACTTTTAACTCAAAACACGATTTTATTCTCCAATCCTACACTCCTTCACCTTTTTATTCTCTGATATCGCGCAATATCGCGTAAAAATTCATGTTTTTACTAACGATATCTACTCATATTCTACATGTTTTCAAGCAAAATAGTTCACTAAACACACTAATCCACTAAGTTTTGCTAAACATGAGTTTAAAAGCTCAGTTTGCAGAAAAGCTGTGGAAATAGTCTAAATTAGGGTTTTTTAACCCTAACTTCATGGAACCAACCTAGAAGACCATCACAAGAGCTCAAGATCACTAATCAGAGAAGCCAACACTTATTCAAGACATGTATATGAAGATCTATCTAGAACCTAGAAGCTCATCTGATTCATATACAAAGATTCAGAGGTTTCAAGACTTACACACACTGAAAACACATACAAAACCCTAATTACACAATACTTCAAATACAACCACAAGGAACATCCAGAGGTGATTCAGGGGATTGTGTGTGACTAATATGAGTTTAAGGAACCCCAAGAAAGTGCATTTACTGAATTTCAAGACAAAACGTTTATCAGTGCTTAAACGACGAACTATCAGGAATCCGTATACGACAAATACAGAGTGCAAATACGCAACTGGCCAACCAATTACACCAACGGGTGACCTAGTTGGTGAAACTGATGACCCAGTTACCATAACTGGCGACCCATTTACCTAAACTGGTGACCCAGTTTGATAACTGGCGACTTCGAAATGAAAACTGGCGACCTGAAAATGGAAACTGGCTACCCATAAATGGAAACAGGTGACCCAGAATCCAAAAATGGCGACCCAGATTTGAAAACAGGCGACCCAGTTAAGCAACTGGCGACCAGGGTTAAGTAACCTGTGACTCGGAGCTTGAAACTGGCGACTCGTGGTTAAAAATTGGCGACCCGTGGTTAAGCAACTGGTGACCCGGGATCACAACTGGAGACACTCTTCTACTATAAATAGAGACCCTCATACATACATTTCTTCATTCAGAAAACTCAGAGCTCTCTCTCTCTCTCTCTCTCTCTCTCTCTCTCTCTCTCTCTCTCTCTCTCTCATTCTGAGTTTTCACCCTTCTTTCTCTCTCACAACACAATTCTGCAAGCTTAGGCTAGTTTAGTATAAATTAGCTTGAGTCGTGTAAGTTCCTATGAAGCTGTCTATACTTCTTAGAGCAAGAGTTAGAGTTGGGTCTTATGTAATATTTGTCTATCAATAATACATAAGTGAGTCACGGTGATAGCAAGAATTGCAAGGATCGTCTATAATCACTTGTAAGCTATTCTATTACTATGTTTATTTTATATTACGATATTCTGTCTTTACAATTATATAATTGTTATATGTGTTGTTATAATAATTATTAATGTATATTGCTATCGTAATATTTATCAACACTATCATGTAAATTCACTAATGAATATTACATATTGTTATTCCCTAAAACATGGATACGTATGAATATGGATGAACATGATAGGAATGTTGAGAGTGTTAGTCAACAAGTCAACCCTTCCATTGATATCATGTGGCTAAATGTGGCTAGCAAGTGACAAAGGGAGACATGAGGTCCAATATATAGCCCCACATATTGGACCCACATTGCATGGCTAGGAAACATAATCTGGCTCATTTCAGGGTGTCAACAATCTCCCCCATGAGATAGATTATGTTTCAAAAATTGCTCGCTGTCACAATTACATACAAAATTATATAAAAGGAATCACTAGTGCTAACTAACTAATTCCTATTCAAATTAAGTATGTGCCGTCGAATCTTGAATCCCAGACGAAGTCTTCATCTTGATTCTTTAACAATCTTATCTGAGTGGTGCACAACGGAATGAATTATCAAATCACCAACTTCATCACTGTCGATCATTATCGAGTAACCTCCCCGTTAACTTAGTTGTGATACGTCTTGAATCTTTCATCAACGTCTACCTTTGTCGATCGCTAGACAACAATCTCCTCCCTAGATATCCATTGTGAATAGCTTGTAGAATTTGCTTGATTTGAAACGAAATGTCGAAACTCTAGAAACTCCCCCTGAACGTAGATGGGATCTTTCTTTTAAAGTCTCGATCAACTACTATTAGCTTTTATCAACTTCAACCTTTGTCGATTGCTAGACAACAATCTCCTCCCTAGATATCCGTTGAATGCTATTGGTTTATATAGCATGATTTGAATAACTCCCCATATGATATAGGATCTTCTTTGAATCTCTAGCCCCCCCCCCCCCCCCCCCCCCCCCGCCCCCAAATCAAACAATTCTTTCTTTAAACTCGAGTCTTGCAACATACATATACAAGAGTCATAGTCGAAGCATCACTTCATGTGTAAAGAACACTTCAGATAATTTGAAGCACCTCCTTAGCGTCTATTACGAGCAAAACCCTCTGAAATTTACAACGAAACCCTCTTGGAATATGTTTCATCATTACGGATGTTTTGGCGTTGATTGCGAGCAAAACCCTCAAAAAATTACATACGAAACCCTCTTAGAAGTTGTTTCAACTTTCTTAATCATTACAGATGTTTTATCGCCAGAAAGAGTGCTTTCACTTTGCCTTTAAAGTTCGAGTCCAATACTAAGTGTATTGAAGTCATTATCTGAAGTGCGAGTCCTATACCGAGTGCATAGAAATCATCGCATCAACCATATTGCATCTCTCCCCCAAAATGATGAATTTCATGCAGAAAGGCATCATTTTTTATTGGTTGATGTTGTTCGGAGAGGACCAAAAGTTCAGGGACCAAGCGTGTAAAGTTACAAATTTCATGGACCCAAATTACCAATTTTCTAAAGTTGAGGAGCTGAAATTGAATATTTTTTAAAGTTGAGGGACTAAAAATAAAAATTTTCGAAAAGTTTTGAAAGTTTTGCATTGGTAGTCCTTGGAGTTAACGGGCGTTAGGAATTTAACGAGTAAGGACTAACAGTCGTTAAATATTTGATTGGGTGTAGATTGGGTCGGATGTGGTTCTGGGTCGGATCCGTGATCCGGGTTCAAATTGGGTTCGAACCAGGTTCATTAAGTGGTGGGTTAAAGGGTTATGGTTCAAAGGTTAGTTGGTAGGTTCATGTCTTGAAAGGGTTCAAGGGTTGATAGGTTGAAAGGTTCAATGGTTAGGGGTCAACCGAATGTGACCAGGTTCACATTTCAAAGTTGCTGACCGGTTCAAAAAGGGAATAGGGTCAGAGGTTCAGTGAAATGAATGTTGTTAAGAGTTGTCGCGATATTCATTTGTATTGTTTGGTAAGAGGGAAGAAAGGTAATAAAGCACATGGACCCCACAACAAAACTTCCACATGATTACGGTCATGCCACCCATCACTTTAATTGAATCTGTTTCAGTCTTCTTCAACTCCTCAACGTAAAAAGCTTTATTTTTTTTCGAGCAACAATGGTTTCGAGCACTCAGGTATTCGAGCAACGGGATTTCGAGCACCATGATTTTGAGCATCAATCTTTTCATGCACCAAGTATTTCGAGCACCAAAATGAAGAACAGAGGGTGGCAGTTTGTGGTGGTGAGTGGTAGTTTGTGGCAGCTCTAATGGAAACACCTTCAAAACACAACCAAAACTCATGAAAATTTGCAGGAAGATGCATTAGGACTTGTTAAACATAACTACATTTTTATATTTTGAAAACACTTCACCAAAATCACGGACATAGGAGAAATCAGTGACGTTTTTTTTTAAACTAAAAATTCATGGATCTCCTATGTTGCTTCGAATCAGAGACTGAGTTTTTAGATTTACACTCACAAGATGATTACCAACCTTTCTATTTGAACAAATTTTTCAATTTGGTGTTAAAGCTCATAACCCAAGAATGACGAACATAATAAAATAAAAAAGTTTGTTCTTTTTTTTTTTATGTAAAAACAGTAGCAGCACCTAAAAAACCCCCAATTAGATTTTTTTGTGTTTTGTTGATATTGTAGTTGTAAACAGAAAAACCCAGATCTAATGAGGATTCTGTTAAAGCATTTTATAAGTTGGTGTTTTTGGATAGAAAATTCAAACACAAACATGTTTTTAGACTAGGATTGAGGTTATATAAGATCAAACCCCTGCTCTTGATACCAATTGTTAGTCCCTAAAACATGTATATGTATGAATATGGATGAACATGATAGGAATGTTGAGAGTGTTAGTCAACAAGTCAACCCTTCCACTGATATCATGTGGCTACAATGTGGCTAGCAAGTGACAAAGGGAGACATGGGACCCAATATATAGCCACACATATTGAACCCACATTACATGGCTAGGAAATATAATCTGGCTCATTTCAGGGTGTTAACACATACACACACACACACACACACATACACACATACACACATACACACACACACACACACACACACACATATATATATATATATATATATATATATATATATATATATATATTAAATAATAAAATCATTAATATATATTTTAAAGTACGAACTATAAACTTAATAAAATTCTCGAAAACTACTTTATAAATTAACGTTAACCACCAAAAATTTTGGCTCACGATTACACTTTCCAACTGTTTGTGTGGTTAACGGTTAACTTAAACTCAAAACATCAAAATCTTCTTTAACTTGTTAATTATCATGGTTAACATCTCGGGTTAGATTGAAGTAATTATATTTATATAATTACGAAAGGACCTGGCGGGCATTAGTGGTTAAGATAAACAGCTTGATTAAATAGGATGTTTTTTAGTTGTGAATATATATAACTAAACAGTTCAAGACATTGCACTCGATTTTCTTCCACCGTCTAGACCAACTTTACCAATAAAAAGACGTTAATTATATTAAAATAGTTCCTATGTTTTCTAAATCAATTTACTAAAACATTATTCTTAAGAAAAACTGTAATTAAACGGGGCTCCGTCTTATTCGGTTAGCCTAAGTAAAGTCCGCATATACTCTATAAGGGTTCGCTAATGGGACAAGCAAGTACCCTACAGTCAGAATCACCCTTGTCTTAAAGATACCAGTGACATACATAATTGAAACCAGACTAATTAAGGAAGGTTTTAAGTTCACAACACATTTTAATAACTAGAAACATCTTCGATGTTTCAAATAAAACTTATAAAATATATACACTATAAAAGTTTAATAAATATACCCATTCTTAGCTATATATATATATATATATATATATATATATATATATATATATATATATATATATATATATATATATATATATATATATATATATATATATATATATACATATATGTGTATACATATACATATATGTGTATACATATACATATATGTGTATATATATACATATATTTGTGTATATATATATACATATATGTGTATATATATGCATATATGTGTGTATATATATATATACATATATGTGCATATATATACATATATGTGTATATATATATACATATATGTGTATATATATATATATACATATAGTAGTTATGTAAATAGGTTATAAATCAGGAAAAACACAACACAAAAATATTAAACACCTATATTATAATCAGAAAACCAGAAAAGTACTCACAAAAATATAAAAAGATATTAACTTTAATCTAATAAAGAAACCTTGTAATTCTCTGCCAAACTGTTGAGTCGTGTGATGACCATAGGTTATACTTACCTATCTACTCATTAGATAACAGTGAGTACAAGTCCAGATTTAGCTCTTATAAATATTAATACCTATGATGTAATCGAGCGACAGGTCTCTCTCTCTGAAAAGCGAAAAGGCCAAACTCTTCAAACGACCAGAAAGACGCAACCTGAACCGACCATTGTGAGTAAAACCCAGGAGACCATCTAGTTTACCCCACCATCCATCCATTCAACCATTTCGGGAGAAAAATACGGGCGGATATGGCGCATCATTCTTCAACTATAACAACCTGACTTTTTCATTTATATATTAGTTAAACGAAACTTAAACTTAGGAGATGAGTCCTAGGTTGTCCAAAGTAAACTTTAACCAGTTAAGAAAACCAAGACTAGGTTCTGTGAAACCAACGAGACTAGGATAATCTAAGTACCAACCTTTTAATCTTTGATCATTGTCATTCTAAATAAATAAACACATTTAAAAATGTACAAGGGTTAGAGTGTAAATTTGATAAATTAACAAAAAAATAGACTGTATAGAGGTCAAACATGACATCAATGGAGTCTTTTGAAACTATCTTTTAGCATTCATATTTTTACATTACTGTTTCATATATTTACATTGGTTATTTTACATAAGGGATTTTGTCAAGCTTTTGTAGGACATTGTTAGTCTGATTTCCTTTTAAATAAATGAACGCTATATTTTGAAAACGTCGCATATAGAGTGCGTCGACTATACTTTGACCTCTTAGTAACACGTCACGTCAAGTCGCATTTTGGCGGGGTGTAACAGTTGGTATCAGAGCTTTGGTTATAGGGAATTAGGTTGCATTAGTGTTTCTACCTGTAGGATGCATTAAAATGCCAAATCTATAACTAAGTGTATAAATAAGTGCCTAACTACGTGTTCATGTTTATATTTTGAACTTCATATTATTCTTAGATAATGGATGTCGCAACAAAACCCCATTATCATTCCCTACTCTGAGGATGAAGGTACCATTCATTCACCTTCGTATCATCCCATGACTTCCTCCGAATGGAGAAACCACCATGACTACATAAGCGACTCATCTAAGGAATACCAAGTGTGCGAGTATTGGTCTTCCTAGGATGAACCCTAGGAAGAAGAACTCGAAGATGAATCGGTTGAAATTAATTCACCCGAGCTACCTGTTGAAATCGAAGTTAGTTTGCATAAGAGAAAGCAACATGAAGAACTTGAGAAATGTGACTCAAGTACCTCTGTTAGAAAGCCAAATTCACCTAATACCGTACCTATTTTATGTGTGAATTCCCTTGAGCATGCTAACATGCGAGCCGATATCATAAATGTTAAAATGGATGTCGCGTAGCTGAAGCAAGTGCTTGGCGTCAACATTCGTCATTTTGATTAAATGACAATCGTCTAGATCGCATTGACCATGACTTGGAGATAATGAAGAAACACATCCATGACCTGATTAAAGAATCAAAGAAATCATCCAAATAAATTCCCTAGTTATTGCATTAGTACTAGTTAATGTTTCTATTTTAGTTTTAGTGATTGAATAAAACTCGTTTTAGGCAACTATGTAATTCCGAAGTTTACTTATTAATGAAGTTTCCTTTATTTAATTTGCTAAAGAGATAGTTATGTTGATTAAGTACTATGTCATACTGAAATAACTCTTTATACCATGATATTAACTTCCTATTAAAACATTTGTTTTGAAGAACAATGTCGGGAAGACCACGTACATACACTACCACTGAGTTGAATAGGATGATCAGCGAACAAGTCGTTGTGACATTAGCTGCTGCACCTGTAGGGTATCAGGCATAACTGTACTTATAAGGAGTTCATGGTGTGCAAGCCATTGAATTTCAAAGGGACGGAAGGACCTGTTGGCCTCACTCACTGGTTTAGAAAAATGGAGTCTGTATTTTGCATGAGTAATTGTGTGGTAGGTGATCAAGTGAAATATGCTACTGATACTCTACTAGAAGAAGCTTTAAGCTGGTGGAATACATTTTCATAAGCTCCAAGCATAGATGTTGAATAACACTCCATGGGAAGAAATCAAGCGTCTTATGATCGAGGAATATTGTCCTCATAATGAAATCTAAAAGATGGAAACTAAATTCTGGAATCTAAAATGGTGGGCACTAATATCACAAGCTACAACACCCGATTCCTAGAACTTGATCTCACGTGTCCTACCATGGTTACTCCCGAGTACAAGAGGATAGAGTGCTACATCTATGGACTATCCGATGACATTCAAGGCAATGTCACTTCTTCAAACCCAAGGACCATACAGGAGGCTATTCGTATGAGAAGCAACCTCATGGATCAAATTACTCAACGTGTGAATAAGAGTACTACTGCTGAAGCAAAGACCATTGATGGAAAGAGAAAATGTTACTAAAGGTTCTGCTGGTGAATCTACAAAAGGCTATAAGGGCAAGCTTCTCTATTTCCAAAAGTTTGAGCATCATCATGCGGGAAATGGACTGTACGTTGTGATAAGTGCAATAAGGTGGGGCACTTGACGAAGAACTGTTGGGCGAAGAATCATGCTGTTGCTGCTATGCCCAGGGATTGTTATGAATGTGAATAAAAAGGGCATTTTAGGAGCAATTGTCTTAATAAGAAGACTAATGAGAAAGCACAAGGAAGAGCTTTCAACATTAATGCACATGAAGCTCGTACGGACCCCGATTTAGTCACTGGTACATTTGTACTCAACAATCATATTGTATCTGTACTGTTTGACTGTGGTGCCAATAAAAGCTCCGTGTCTATAGAATTTAGTTGCATGATTGATAAGACCCAAAAACCCTTAGATACTAAGTATTGTATAGAACTAGTGAATGGTAAGTTCATGAAGGCCGATAAGATCCATAAAGACTATACTCGGCAGTTAGAAGGAAAACCAGTTTTGGTGGACCTTATGCCTATAGAATTAGGAAGCTTTGACGTAGTCATTAGAATGGACTAGTTGTCCAAGAATAAAGTCGAAGTCATGTGTGCCGAGAAAGCCATTCGTATACCCTTAGAAAATGTGGAAACGATGATGGTTTATGGAGTTAGAACTGGCGCAAAGTTGAACCTAATTTCATGCATGAAGGCACTAAAGTACTTGAAGAAAGGATATCATGCTATCCTAGCCCATGAGAAAAAGATTGAACCCGAAAAGAAGCGAATAGAAGATGCAAGGCCGGTCCCGAAAATTCGAGTGCCCTGAGCGACACGGTAAAAAAAGCCTTTAGACTTTAACGAATAATATAAGCCATTTACGTGTTAGAAATTTAGCTAAAAATTGAAGAAATTTGCAAGAATTTAGTCACGATTATGCCATGTAAATGACTCAATCTTCATTCTAAGCATAAAATAAAAACTTACAGTTACTTTAGTTTCCTTTTTCAATAGCAAAAAAAAAAAAAACATATTAACACTAATACGGAGTGCTATATATTCAAAATATAAGCACAACATTTATATAATTTTACCCACATTCAGTGGCAGATCCAGAAACTTTTGTCGACGGGGAAAAAAATTACTTAAATATTACAAATTACAAGAAGATTTTTCTATAGTAACTTTGTATATGTATTATATCTAAGATGATTTTTCATTGTTTGAAATTTTTGATTTTATAAAATTGTGAGCATATATTATTAACACATTTGACATACCTTT
Organism: Rutidosis leptorrhynchoides; assembly: GCF_046630445.1. Classification (NCBI taxonomy): domain Eukaryota; kingdom Viridiplantae; phylum Streptophyta; class Magnoliopsida; order Asterales; family Asteraceae; genus Rutidosis; species Rutidosis leptorrhynchoides. The sequence continues at coordinate 178,684,527 of NC_092333.1, forward strand.
ACAAGGTCGTATCAAATTGAAATTTTAAATAGTGTTTTGTAGTAGCTAAATGGCATTTAGTTTCATAATCGAGTAGATTTGGTAAGTTTTATAAAATGAGGGTTAGGTTGAAACTTTCTGAGGGTTATATTGAGAATTTTGAGTAAACAACAGATGCTTTTACGGGAAATAGTATATTTTCATCCCACATCGGTATTAAAGCAAGCGAAAAAAAACTCTATAAAACCAAATGCTTTTAACCCTATTACCAGTTGAATAAAAATTGGGCTTGTAGATAAAATATATATTGGGCCTTTAGATAATTTGCATTGTGTATACCATATATTGAGCCCCTGTTCAACTGATCATGTTGCACTACGTTTGGGTCGGGCCTGAGAAGATGTACAAGTTGTTAGGGATTTCCCAAACGTTTTTCCCTAAGAACTTCCCAGTCTTCCACCTCATCGATCTGTGGAATTCCAAATCGACTTAATACCTGGAGCTGCACCTATTGCTAAATCACCCTATAGATTAGCACTGTCTGAATTGAAGGAGTTGTCAGATCAACTACAAAAACTGTTGGATAAAGGGTTTATTCGACCACGCTCATCGTCGTGGGGAGCTCCAATTCTTTTTATCAAGAAGAATGATGAATCTCTATGCATGTGTATTGACTATAGGGAGTTGAACAAGTTGACGATCAAGAATAAATACCCGTCTCCAAGAATTGTTGATTTATTCGACCAACTTCAAGGATCTTCTTTGTACTCTAAGATTAACTTACGGTCCGGATATAATCAATTGAGGGTGAAGAATGAAGATATCTTGAAGACTGAGTTTAGGACACGTTATGGTCATTACGATTTTCTAGTGATGCCATTCGGTTTAATAAATACACCTGATGTGTTCATGGATCTCATGAATCGAGTATGCCAACCATACCTAGACAAGTTTGTTATCGTATTCATAGATGACATCTTGGAGTACTCGAAGAATAGAGAAGAGCATGAACAACATTTGATGTTACTATTGGAGTTATTAGAGCAAGAGAAATTATATACTAAAATCTCTAAGTGTGAGTTTTGGCTATCGAAAGTGAAATTTCTTGATCACGTTGTTAGTAATCAAGGAATTCAATTGGACCCGACGAAGATTGATGCTATTAAGAATTATGAAGTTGATAACTCCTAAATTATACAGTATTATGATAACATTTTGAGGAGTTATCTTGGTATTTTAAAGTCATTTTAATACTAAAACACACTAAAATGGGTAAAAACGATAAAATAGGTATTTTCAATATTTTATTGAAGTTATGTATCAAACAGGAGCAAAAACAGTCAAAAATGCAGAAAGCATGATGAAACCACTGAAGCCCGGCTTACCTTCCTTGTTCCAGAATGTTCCAGTTTTTTATCGCATAAATTAAAGAACTTGGCGACCAAGCAAAATAAATCCAAGCTGCCGGCTTATGTCACACGGTTTAAACTTCTTGCTGCTCAAGTTCAAGTTAAATTTAGAAGTTATTCTCATCTTGATCCGGAAGCAGACAAGCCGCCGGCTTAAGTTACACAGCAATATTAGACGTACGCTTCAATATCACGTTTTACGTAGGCTCCACTCCAAGTTATGGGAAGCCATCGGCTTCCCCTCTAAGCCGCCAGCTTGTGATATCGGCCAAAAAGTCACGTTTTTACCCCCGTTATTAAGCCCTAAATCCATAAAGTTCCAAACTTTATCGCAAAAATTATCGGTTTGTCGGTTGATTTTGTAGATTAAGTAATTACAAAGGCGATACAAAAAGAATCAAGTAAAACGAAGCTAAAACGAAGAATCTAGAGTGAAAACGGTGAAAGACAAGTTACGACCAAGAAAATCAAGTTACGATCCAGGAAACAAGCTGACCAGGGCAGCAAATGGATTGCCAAACGGTCTGCCACTATGGGAAACGACTTTCCACACGGGCCAAGAAAATGGGCAATAAAAACGGGCCACCAAGCCAAACGGCCCCTGCAAACGGCTTGCCAAACGGTCTGCCAGCCGTTTGCAGGAAAATTTCAAGTCTATTTAAAGGGCTTCTTCCATCCATTTCAACACACACTCAATTTGTATTTCACTTTATATTTTCAAGCTTTTTAGTTAGTTTTTAGTAGTAGCTAGCTTAGCTTTTATTTTCCGGAGGATATCCCGACGAGTCCCTGCAATCTCGGGCAGATTTCTTCAGCCCTTTCAGATTTTTATCCGAAACGCTTGTCTTTTGTATTAATCATGTTTTGTTTTGTATTGACCATTTTTATCCGTCCATTTCGGTCATATCATTGTAGTAATGAGTTTTTAGCGCCGTCTCCGGGGATCGAATATTTTAATTGAGAAAGATTTTAAACAGACAAAAGTATTGTTTGGTGGTGTCTAAGAAAGACAATTATACACGGACTTAGTTGTTGGATTTTTCGAACAGTCTCCAATTATATTGGAACCAAAAGGATCCTGCCTCTCCGTAGTCGGCCTAGCCACCTAGATACGAAGTAATCTGTAAGAAGTCCTATCAAAAGAATAATTGTTTTAATTAAATTATCGATCCTTTTAGTCAATTAATATTTTCTAAAAGTTACTTTTAAGTCTTTTTAAAACAGAAAATAAAAAAAAAATGGAACATCAAAATACCCTTGCTTGTATGCAAAAGTCATGCATAGAAGAAAGAGGAGGACCAATCACCGAAGGAACTCCTAAGATCAGTTCACACATGATCAAGCTAGTCAGTATGATCTGTAAATTTCAAGGATTATCGACTGACGATCCAAACTTTCACTTAAACAAATTTATCAGTCTGGTTGACTCTTTTAAGAAGGAAGAAAATGAGAAAAACATTTTAAAACTTCATCTTTTTCAATATTCTCTGTCTACACACGCTTTAACATGGTTTGATGAGCTTAACCCGAATTCAATACGTTCATGAGATGAACTAGCCACCAAGTTTTTAAACAAATTTTATCCACCCTCCCTGCAAACCTGTTTAAGAAATGACATCACGAACTTTTCTCAAAAAGAAAACGAGTCATTGTGTCTAGCATGGAATAGAGTAAAGGTGATGCTTAAAAGATGTCTGAATCATTCATTAAGTTGGGCTGACATAATCTGCACGCTTTACAATGGTTTAACCAAGGATGATAAGTCTCTCCTAGACATGGCCTCGCAAGGCAATTTCATGTCACGGACTGTAGACCAAGCATGGAATCTTTTGGACACAATAGCTGCACAACAGGAAGATTGGAGCAATGAAGCTGCTGAGAAGGATGACGTCTTCACTCAAACGGTAAAAATGCTGGAAACCAGGTTACAAGATCTCACCCTCACTCTTCAAAGTTTACCAATTCCTAAAAATTCCGATGCTACTAGAACCAATCTACGGTATCCTTACCCTAGATGGGCATATAAACAGCAGAATAGCTCGGATTTTAATATAATTTTCCCATTGCACCAACCTACTCTCCACTCTAAGGAAACTTTAGTTGAATTTATGAAAGAGCAATACACGATAAACCTTCAAGTCATAGAATGCCAAAATAAGTTTGATACTCTGTTAAAGACTTTTGAAGAATTAATAATCAATTTGCACCTTACGCTTAAACGATTAACCACTAAAGTTGAAATAGAGTGTAGTAAGTTTGTTGCCCTAGTAGTCACTAGAGGAGGCAAAGAAACAACTGTTAACATACCCATACAAGATTTTTCCGATACGAAACCTGTGCCAATTGACCAGTTGTCAATCCACCGGAACCTATCTCTCCTAAAGCCCCAAAAATTATTCCGCGAGCCCGCATACCTTTCCCAGGTAGGCTTAGGAAGGAAAAATAAGAAGCGCAATTCGCTAAGTATTGGGAAATTATTAAGAATTTGCATTTGAATGTACGACTAGTACATGCTTTAGTAGAAATGCAAAACTGCGCTAAATTTTTCAAAGAACTTCTTTCAAATAAAGATAGATTAAGAGAGATACTTAGCTTAGCCTTAAGTGAAAATTGCTCATTAGTGTTACAACATGGTATTCCCCCTAAGTTAGGAGATACAGGAAGATTTACGGTAACTTCCTACCTGCAAGATGTCCATATTAGCAATGCGTTAGCAGACTTAGGAGCCAGTGTAAACCTAATGCCCTATTCATTATTCAAAAATCTAGGATTAGAAGACTTAAGATCTACCAGAATGACTATCCAACTCGCGGACAGATCAGTTTGGATAAGTTCGCATTCCCCGTTGATTTCGTTATTATGGATATTGAGGAAGACACGAAGGTCCCACTCATACTTGGCAGACCATTCTTGAATACTGCCAAGGCCATAATTGATGTACACGAGAAATCATTAAAATTAAGAGTTGGAAGTGAAGAAGTCACATTTAATGTTGACCGACTCATGAGCCATCCTCGCGAAGAAAATCTCAATATCGCTGATTCTTTTCAAGAACTCGTCAACGAATATCTGGAGGATACCATGGCTATATGTATTCAAGATCAAATTTCTAAGGATCTGTTCTTTACACCTCCTGAAGAAAATCTCGGCATCCATTTAGCCATAAATCTCGGTCGAAATCAATCTCCCCTCTCCGAAAGTAACTTTCTCGGCAAGACTATTCAAATAGAACCGCTAGGTCAAGGCATTCCCCTACCTCTGTTAAGGAGAGGATCGAATGAAGAAACAGATGTCATTCCGGTATTTCAGGAACCACAGTTAAAAGAGGACTGTGTCGAAATTCATGAACCAACCTTCAAAACTAAAGAAGACGTTTCTGATAAGGCTAAAAAGGAACATATATTTCATAGCAATATCCCTCCTAAATAATAGGTTTTCATATGTAATTGTATTATATTTTCATTGTAATTGTTTAAATAAATAAGTGCGAAGACAAAAGGCGAAAATGAAGATTTGAAAATGCAAACGTCCAAAAAGCTCAAATGTACAAGATACAATCCAAGTGGTTCAAATTATTGATGAGAAACGTCTAAAAATGACAAGAGTACAAGTTACAAAACGCAAAGTACAAGATATTAAATTGTACGCAAGGACGTTCGAAAATTCGGAACCGAGACATGAACCAACTTTCAACGCTCGACGCAACGGAGCTAAAATTACAAGTTAACTATGCTCAAGAATATAATATAATATTTAAATAATTCATAATAAGAATAATAATAAATAATAAAAAGTTGTTAATTGAGCATAGTTAAGGGGTCATAAGTGAAAATTTCAAATCACTAATTGTCTATAAAATGAAATTCACGGTGTAATGAAAAGAACACCTTTTCTTCTTTCTTTCTCTTTACATGTAATATATATATTTATAATTATAATTTTAATTTTAGTTTAAGTTTAATAATAATTGGGTTATTGTAAGGAATGTTTTACGGGTTTTAAAGTCGAAACTCTGTCCGTGTAACGCTACACGATTAATAATCACTGTAAGTTATGTTCTTCCTTTTTAAATTAATGTCTCGTAACTAAGTTATTATTATGCTTATTTAAGCCAAAGTAATCGTGATGTTTGACTAAATATTAAGACGGGGTTATTGGATTTTGTACCATAATTAAGGTTTGGGCAAAAGACCGACACTTGTGGAAATTGGACTATTGACTATTAATAGATGGGGGTATTGTCTAATTGAGTGACAACTCATTGGAGTCTGTCGAACCTATCTTCAAATTAATTATCCTAATAATTAATAATGATTATGGTTGTCCTATTTAGTGACGTTCATATGGAATCTATTATAATCATTTAATTAATTATTCGGGTTGGGTAATTGATTATTCAAACTTATCAAGTGGGTAAATTAATATTCATATCTAATCAAAACAGGGGTGGATTACATACAGTGATAACTGGTGTAATTGTTGACAGAAGTGATAACTGCGTCACAGTTTAAATCCTTAATTAGTTGGAATATTTGACTTCGGGTATAAGGGTAATTTGACGAGGACACTCGCACTTTATATTTATGACCGATGGACTATTATGGACAAAAACCAGATAGGTATCAAATAAACCAGGACAAAGGACAATTAACCATAGTAACAATTAATTAAAATCAAAACGTCAAACATCATGATTACGGAAGTTTAAATAAGCATAATCCTTTTATTTCATATTCTATCGCAATTTTATTTATTGTTATTTTATTTATCGTCATTTATATATTTTACGCACTTTAATTATTGTCATTTATCTTTACGCTTAAAAATATAAAATCGACAAACCGGTCATTAAACGGTAAAAAACCCCTTTTTATAATAATATTACTAATTATATATATATATATATATATATATATATATATATATATATATATATATATATATATATATATATATATATATATATATATATATATATATATATATATATATATATATATATATATATATATATAAATATAGTTTTATAAAAATATAGTACGTAATCACTAGCTCCCTGTGGAACGAACCGGACTTACTAAAAACTACACTACTCTACGATTAGGTACACTGCCTATAATGTTGTAGCAAGGTTTAGGTATATCCCATCCGTAAATTAATAAAACTTGTATCATATTTTGTAGTATTTTGTATTAAAAGTAATACTATTTCGTACCCTCACGCTACATCACCAAGTTTTTGGCGCCGCTGCCGGGGAGCGTTAAAACGCTATATTTTTAATTTATATCTGTAAAAATATAGTTATAAAAAAAGTAATTTCGAGGACACTTTTTGTGTTTTCACGGGGTATTTAAGTTTTTTTTTTAGTTTTTGATTGATTAAAGATATATTAATTTAAATATAATAATTTAATAAATATAATAATATAATAATATTGAAATAAAATATAATAATATAATAATATTTTAGAATCAAATTTGATACGTTAAAGTTTTAAAAGTTTTAAAAAGTCGTATTTATTAAATATTTCAGGGGTATATTATGTAACTTGCAATTAATAATTTCTATAATGTCGCTTTCATGTGAATAGTAAATTAATTAATTTCTTTCCTTTACTATTTTGAATCGTAAAAGTTTTAAAAGTTTTAAAAAGTCGTATTTATTAAATATTTCAGGGGTATATTATGTAACTTGCAATTAATAATTTCTATCATGTCGCTTTCATGTGAATAGTAAATTAATTAATTTCTTTTCATTTACTATTCATGAATAGTAAATGAGTTAAAAAAAAAGTTTTGAAAAAAATAATAATAATAAAAAAATTATTAATTCCTTTAAAAAAAATTGTGTAAAAAAAATCGTTTTTTTAAAGAAAAAAAAATTCGTTTTAAAAAAAAAATTGTAAAAAAAATCGTTTTTTTAAAGAAAATTTTTTTTTTTAAAAGTTTAAAAAAAAAAAATTTAAAATCCTTAAAAAACGAAATATAAAAAAAAAATTAAAAAAAAAATTAAAAAAAAAGTTTTTTTTTATTACCTTTAGATTTTTAGACTCTAGTTACAATTTTTAGTATTAAGTTTAGTTTTGCCATAGTTATTTTTATTTCTAGAATTTTTAGGTTTGCCGTAAAATCCCTTAAGTGCTTATTCCTTAGACTAAGATTTATGTGCTTTAGAATTTTGCGACGCCGTTTTTCGCTCTACTTTCTTATTTTTATTTTTCGACGCCTATTTTTCGACCTTCTATTTTTCGACCTTTTTCGACGCGTTTTTTTTTCTTTCTTATTTCTCGCTATTCTAGTTTTAGGATAAGATTTTTATTCTACTTCTTATCTAAATTTCTTAAAATTACGAAAATTTATTTTAAGTGGTTAAATTGATAGACATCAAAATTTTCTGGTTCGTAGTAATAGTTGGATTTGTACGTGGACCGGGTTATTGGAGCCAAACAGTACTCAATTATATTGAGACCAAACGAATCCTGCCCCTCTGCTGCATCTTTTGGCTATTCGAAACGTGGGCAAAATCAGAAAAGTCTATTAATTGGATAACTTATATAATTTTTCTTTCCTTTTAAAAACTAATAGGATATTCAGTGAATGCACCGAGTAAAACGTTCACCACCTATAACTCGATCAAGACATCTAGCCAATATTGTCGCCATTGATTTTTCTTTAGAATCATCATCTAGTCGACCAAGAACTCCAACTCAAATTTCCGATAATCCATCTTTTGAACCCGACCTCACAATTGAGAATCCGGAGAATATTCAGGGACAATTCCAAGATCCAGAACCACTAATCATTCCTCCTGAACCACAAACCATTAAATCAGAATCTTCTAGTGATTCGTATTCAACAAATTCAATTATGGAAAATCTGAAACCTCTAAGTATGGAAGACCGAATGAGAGCCACACGCACGGGCCAAGGTCACGCCATTATTAAGCCAGACATTAATGCGCCAGATTATGAAATCAAAGGACAAATCCTACACATGGTAACTAATCAGTGCCAATATAGTGGTGCGCCGAAGGAAGATCCAAACGAACATCTTCGTACGTTTAATAGGATCTGTACACTATTCAAAATCCGAGAAGTTGAGGATGAACAGATCTATCTCATGTTGTTTCCCTGGACTTTAAAGGGAGAAGCCAAAGATTGGTTAGAATCGTTACCTGAAGGGGCGATTGACACATGGGATGTTTTAGTTGAGAAATTTCTTAAAAGATTCTTTCCGGCATCTAAAGCCGTGAGACTTCAAGGAGAAATTGTTACGTTCACACAAAAGTCAAATGAAACTCTATATGAGGCGTGGACAAGATTCGGAAGGATGTTGAGAGGATGTCCTCAACACGGATTAGATACTTTTCAAATAGTGCAAATCTTCTATAAAGGCGTAAACATCGCTACACGAAAAGATATCGACACAGCAGCTGGTGGTTCTATTATGAAGAAAACCGAAACTGATGCTTACAAAATTATTGATAACACTGCTTCCTACTCACATGAGTGGCACCAAGAAAAAGATATCGTTAGATCATCTAAAGCAGCTAGAGCCGATTCTAGCCATAACTTTGATTCTGTTTCCGCAAAAATAGATGCTTTCGAGAGACGAATGGAAAAGATGACTAAAGGCATTCACGCAATACGAATCAGTTGTGAGCAATGCGGTGGACCACACTTAACGAAAGATTGTAATGTTGAATAAACGATGGAACAACGTGAGAATGTTTCCTACATGAACCAAAGGTCGGGAAATAATTATCAACCGCCAAGGCTAAACTTCAATCTAAATCAAAACATTCTTTACAATCCAAATGGAACCAACAATAACTCGTACAACCAACAAGGTACGAATAACCAACCAACTCAAAACAACACTTTCAATCAACAAAGACCTGGCTTATATAAACCACCACAACAAACCGACGAGAAGAAGTCAAATCTGGAAGAAGTGGTATTTAAGCTAGTTGAATCTCAAACACAATTTATTGAAACTCAAACTCAAACGAATGAGAGGTTTGATCAGTCATTTAGAACTCAACAAGCTTCTATTTTGAATCTAGAAAAACAAGTAGGTACTCTTGTTAGATTGATGAGTGAAAGGAAACAAGGAAAGCTACCGAGTAATACTGAAGTAAATCCTCGGAATGAAAATGTTAATATGATTTCAACAAATTCTGAAAAACCAGCATCAGAAGATGGGGAGGTTTTAGATGTAAGTAACAATGAAGAAGTTACACCACCACCACCACCCGAGTATGTAAAGCCAGTGGTGGCACCATACAGACGTCCCATCCCGTTTCCAAGAAAAGGAGTTGAGTATGAGCAAGTAATAGGTAATAAAGTTTGTGATACCTCTGGAAAGAAGAAGAAGAAGAAGAAAAAAGTGCAAGAAACAAAAACAGTAGAAGTAAACCCGGTGAAGACAGTTCCACCAAAACCTCTACCTAAGATAGGTGATCCAGGTGAATTTATTGTTCCTTGTCTACTTAGTGATTGTGTCATGTATGATGCACTAGCAGATTTAGGTGCGAGTGTAAGTATTATGCCTCTTTCATTATATAAGAGATTAGGTGTAGGTGAGTTAAGTCCAACGGATATGAGTGTTCGACTCCTTGATCAAACCATTAAGCACCCAGTTGAAATTGCTGACAACCTACCCGTTCAAGTAGGTAATTTAACCTTTCTAGTCGAATTCATTGTCATTGACATAGAAGAGGACTCAAACGTTCCTCTAATTTTAGGTCGACCATTCTTAGCGTCCACCGGGGCGTTATTTGATGTAAGAAAGGGTAGAATGACACTTAGTAATGATGAGAAATCGATCACCTTTATGATTCGAAAGTCTAAATATCCACAAACCAAAACCGTTGAACCGACAAAAACGTTTGGTAAGAACCATGTTGTTTTACCAACTCCAACGGTAATGCTTAACAATAATAGAACGCCTAAGTGTGGGGAAAATGAAGTAACACCTAATGATGACTTGATAATAAAGAACCCCATAGTTGATACGAAATTAAATGACCCCGTTATTAATATTTCAATGAATAAACTTTTTAAACGGGTTATTGATGCTAAAAGTAAGGGGAACTTTAAGTTATATAATCGGTTAGTATCCAATCTGTCACCTAAAGAAAAGGCGAAGCTAGTTGAATTTGTGGATATTACGGAAAAAGCTGGTCACTGGCTTAAAGCAAAAGTCACAGATATGCAAGTTGATTATGGTCCAAGAGAAATTGACGATGAAGTTAATCACAATTTCGACACCACATCTACCTAAGTGTGAGGAGATTTAAATATTCTAAAAAGAAAATGCTGTTTGGAGTTAGTTGTTCTGTTCTCGTGTAGTTCCGAGAATGGAATCCGATTGGTCTTTTCCACTAGCAGACACTAAAGAACTAGTTTTCTCCCCCCATTCTGAATTTTTTTTGTTTTTTAGGTTTTATATGAAATTAATATGTTTTCTTTTTAAGTTTTGTGTGAATTTAAAAACAAAAATTTACTTTATTTCATTAAGTTGAAAAAAAATGATTTCTAAAATTCGTCGTGAGTTGAAGACTAGGTCGTTGAGCCGAAATTACTTTACCCGAGGGCGGGGCGAAAAATTTTGTCATCATTATTTTTAATTTTATTGATTTAAAGTATGCAAAAAATAAAAATAAAAAAATATTTGATTTTATAAATTTTTGAACGTGGGGTAATATACCCAACTTTAAAAATATGTATATATGTTTGTATTTTATCATGTAAACAACAGGGTAAAACAACGCACTTTCAAAGACTAACATTAAGTTCAGCAAAAGCTACTGATTTTGACGACAAGATGCAAAACAACAAATGTGATATAATAAATGAAGGAATGAACGATGAGGCGCGCCATCTATCATTCGACGAGCTTTGTAATTACAAACTGGGTATTTTTAATCACTTTCCTACACTAATCACCCTCATGAATTTATAATTATAGTCTGATTTCATGCAAATGAGGGCATTGCATGATCTCAAGTGTGGGGAAGGGTTATAAATTCTCTCGGGTTTATACTTGGCTTATTTTCTAAATATTATGAAAATTTTAAAATTTTTTAACTAAATGAATTCAAAATCATGTTTATACATATTTATGAACGATAAAACTAGGTGTTAATGCCGAAATTATTGTTACCTCGGAAAGGACATAAATTGAGAAACAACTAAAACGCTTGAATTTATTTATTAAGATATAAAAAGACGCATGAAAAAAGCCAAGTGTGGGGAGAATGTACCAAGTTATTCAATTAAAAACTATCTATCACATGTTTTTGTAAAGTTATTGCAGGTGCTTTTACTTTGGACTAAATTAACTGGTTTACCCGATTTACTGTAAGAAAGATGGATCTACACGATGAATCAATTCCATCATTAAAAGGAAGTAAAGTCTTCCGAAAAAGAAACGCGCTTCTTGATTTAGGTCATGAAGTTGTCGTCCAGACCAGCTGTAGGTTGACGAAAAATCTAGAAAAGTCATCTCTAAAATCAGCAGGAAATCCACGGACCTCAGCATCAAACAGGGTCGCCATGTGGTCAGATTTATCCTAACCTTGAGCAGGATTTATCTCGCACAATGGGGAGGCACCGTGCAAATTAGCTTGATAAGACTAATGAATCAAATCCCCAGAAAGGATAATCTCCTTAAAGATCAAAAATCAGCTTTTAAGACTGATATTACTCAATCCCAGAGATTGACCTTAAAGATTGAGAATTACAAACTCATGGAATTTAATGATATCTAAACTCGAGCTTGAACGAGAAAATATTTTGATCAAAAATAAAACCGATTTGTTTTCTGAAAACCTATTTTCAATGCGTTCATTACCATTGAACGTAAAATCCTGAGAATTCATCAGAATTCATTAGGTCACCTGAACCAAATCGGGTGTCAACCGTAAGAAACGGTGGTTGCATAGCATGGTCGGAGACAGGACCTTGTGCCAGACCGAAAAATCATAGGATGATCTTTACTATTGCTCCTACAAAGGATAGTACTAGCATCCGACACGTTTTAAGACCATAATCATATGCATGTCATTAGACATTGCCTTAACAGTTTCTTGTTCATTGCTTTCCTTTACAACCGGACGGTAGTTTACCGAAAGGTAATATACGGAACAAGTAAACTGGACGTGTTGCTTTCCCAATACAAGGTTAGCAAGTGGGTAACACAAAACCACAAGTGTTGAGCTAAAATTTTCAAATCTGAAACCCACACAACCCACAAAAATATTTTGCAAACACCGGTGAAGGGTTATTCCGGAAAACTTATCTAGGGTAAAAGCTAGATTAAATTTTCAAAAAGATCAAATGTTTTCATAAAGATCCAATTTCCTTAAGGATCTACATTTTCATAGTCATGTGGGACTGTAAACCACCTTTCAAATGTGCACTTTGCTTTGGAAACCGAAAGTAAATCGGCTATTTGATTGCAAGTGTCGTTGACCTAAACCCGAGGCAACTGTGGATGACACACCCACCTTTAACCATGGTTCTATCGTTACTATCATTGTTTATACCACCATATCAAAATCACTAATGTACAAAGTGTGATGAATAAAAAAGTGATTCATGTATGTTTTTATTTCAAGTTCTGTATTGCTTGAGGACAAGCAACGCTCAAGTGTGGGGATATTTGATAAGGCTAAAAAGGAACATATATTTCATAGCAATATCCCTCCTAAATAATAGGTTTTCATATGTAATTGTATTATATTTTCATTGTAATTGTTTAAATAAATAAGTGCGAAGACAAAAGGCGAAAATAAAGATTTGAAGACGCAAACGTCCAAAAAGCTCAAATGTACAAGATACAATCCAAGTGGTTCAAATTATTGATGAGAAACGTCTAAAAATGACAAGAGTACAAGTTACAAAACGCAAAGTACAAGATATTAAATTGTACGCAAGGACGTTCGAAAATTCGAAACCGAGACATGAACCAACTTTCAACGCTCGACGCAACGGAGCTAAAATTACAAGTTAACTATGCTCAAGAATATAATATAATATTTAAATAATTCATAATAAGAATAATAATAAATAATAAAAAGTTGTTAATTGAGCATAGTTAAGGGGTCATAAGTGAAAATTTCAAATCACTAATTGTCTATAAAATGAAATTCACGGTGTAATGAAAAGAACACCTTTTCTTCTTTCTTTCTCTTTACATGTAATATATATATTTATAATTATAATTTTAATTTTAGTTTAAGTTTAATAATAATTGGGTTATTGTAAGGAATGTTTTACGGGTTTTAAAGTCGAAACTCTGTCCGTGTAACGCTACACGATTAATAATCACTGTAAGTTATGTTCTTCCTTTTTAAATTAATGTCTCGTAACTAAGTTATTATTATGCTTATTTAAGCCGAAGTAATCGTGATGTTTGACTAAATATTAAGACGGGGTTATTGGATTTTGTACCATAATTAAGGTTTGGGCAAAAGACCGACACTTGTGGAAATTGGACTATTGACTATTAATAGATGGGGGGTATTGTCTAATTGAGTGACAACTCATTGGAGTCTGTCGAACCTATCTTCAAATTAATTATCCTAATAATTAATAATGATTATGGTTGTCCTATTTAGTGACGTTCATATGGAATCTATTATAATCATTTAATTAATTATTCGGGTTGGGTAATTGATTATTCAAACTGATCAAGTGGGTAAATTAATATTCATATCTAATCAAAACAGGGGTGGATTACATACAGTGATAACTGGTGTAATTGTTGACAGAAGTGATAACTGCGTCACAGTTTAAATCCTTAATTAGTTAGAATATTTGACTTCGAGTATAAGGGTAATTTGACGAGGACACTCGCACTTTATATTTATGACCGATGGACTATTATGGACAAAAACCAGATAGGTATCAAATAAACCAGGACAAAGGACAATTAACCCGAGTAACAATTAATTAAAATCAAAACGTCAAACATCATGATTACGGAAGTTTAAATAAGCATAATCCTTTTATTTCATATTCTATCGCAATTTTATTTATTGTTATTTTATTTATCATCATTTATATATTTTACGCACTTTAATTATTGTCATTTATCTTTACGCTTAAAAATATAAAATCGACAAACCGGTCATTAAACGGTAAAAAACCCCCTTTTATAATAATATTACTACTTATATATATATATATATATATATATATATATATATATATATATATATATATATATATATATATATATATATTTATATAAATATAGTTTTATAAAAATATAGTACGTAATCACTAGCTCCCTGTGGAACGAACCGGACTTACTAAAAACTACACTACTCTACGATTAGGTACACTGCCTATAATGTTGTAGCAAGGTTTAGGTATATCCCATCCGTAAATTAATAAAACTTGTGTCATATTTTGTAGTATTTTGTATTAAAAATAATACTATTTCGTACCCTCACGCTACATCATCAGTTTCTGAAGAGGAAGCATTAAGAAGGACAATTTTCAGAACCAAAGAACAGATAGCATCAGTGACCGCTATTAAGGAAGAAGAATCAGAATTCCGGGAGAGGTATGACTCTTTAGACAGAGCAGAAATAGCTAGAATGAAGCTATCTATCGAGGAACCTCCAGAATTAGAGTTGGAGAATTTACCCGAACATCTAGAGTATGCATTCTTAGAAGGAGAATCGCAACTCCCTGTGATCATTTCGAAAGACCTCACCCTACACGAGAAGGCAAAATTGATTCGGGTTCTGAAATCACATAAGAAAGCAATTGCTTGGAAGATTTCCGACATAAAAGGAATCAGTCCCAACTATTGCACCCACAAGATCTTCATGGAAGATGATTTCAAACCATTAGTTTAGAGGGAAAGAAGGGTCAATTCTATGATTCAAGAAGTCATCAAGAAAGAAGTAATCAAACTTCTGGACGCCGGTCTGATCTATCCTATTTCCGATTCGCCGTGGGTCAGTCCTGTTCAATTCGTACCTAAGAAGGGAGGAATGACCGTAATCTAAAATGAGAATAATGAACTTATTCCAACACGGGAGGTCACCGGTTGGAGGGTTTGCATAGATTATCATAAACTTAACGATGCAACCCGAAAAGATCATTTTCCATTAGCATTCATTGATCAAATATTGGAATGTCTATCAGGAAATGAGTTCTATTGTTTCCTTGATGGTTTTTCTGACTATTTTCAAATTCTCCTCGATCCAAAGGACCAAGAAAAGACAACCTTCACATGTCCTTATGGAACATTTGCCTATCAACGCATGCCCTTTGGGTTGTGCAATGCACCAGCTACATTTCAGCGATGCATGGTAGAAATATTCCACGACATGATCGAACGTTGTATGGAAGCCTTCATGGATGACTTCTCAATCTTTGGTAGTACCTTTGATTCGTGCCTTTCTAACCTTGACAAGATGCTCACCCGGTGTGAAGATTCGAATTTAGTTCTTGATAATGCTAAAAACGAACATATATTTCATAGCATTATCCCCCAAGAAAGACAAGCTTTTAGTTTCAATTGTTCTATTTACAAGTGATATTCGTTTAAATATTAAAAGGTGAAGACAAAAGTCAGATTCGACGAATTGAAGACGCAAAGGTCCAAAAAGCTAAAAAGTACAAGATATAATCAAAAAGGTTCAAATTATTGATGAGAAACGTCTAAAAATGGCAAGAGTACAAGACGCAAAACGCAAAGTACACGATATAAAATAGTACGCAAGGACGTTCGAAAATCCGGAACCGGGACCAGAGTCAACTCTCAACGCTCGACGCAACAGACTAAAAATTACAAGTTAACTATGTATATAAATATAATATAATATATAATTAATTATATAAATTATATATATATATATATATATATATATATATATATATATATATATATATATATATTATATTTATATATTAAAACCGTCGGCAGACTAGGATCCAAACTTGTGTGAGCTGGATTTACGAACTCCGCAACTTGCGGAGTTTGTAGTGCAAAAATACCGCGACTCGCGGAGCTGTCCTGGACAAAAATGCCTATAAAAGCTCGCGCATTCTGAACGTTTTATATATCTTTTTCTTTCCATCCTACGTAAACGTATATATATATATATATATATATATATATATATATATATATATATATATATATATATATATATATTATATTTTAATTTTAATTTTAATTTTAAATCCTAATAATAAGGGTATGTTAGCAAATGTTGTAAGGGTGTAAGTCGAAATTCTTTCCGTGTAACGCTACGCTATTTTTAATCATTGTAAGTTATGTTCAACCTTTTTAATTTAATGTCTCATAGCTAAGTTATTATTATGCTTATTTAAAATGAAGTAATCATGATGTTGGGCTAAAAATATTAAAATTGGGTAATTGGGCTTTGTACCATAATTGGGGTTTGGACAAAAGAACGACACTTGTGGAAATTAGACTATGGGCTATTAATGGGCTTTATATTTGTTTAACTAAATGATAGTTTGTTAATTTTAATATAAAGATTTACAATTGGACGTCCCTATAAATAACCATATACACTCGATCGGACACGATGGGCGGGGTATTTATATGTACGAATAATCGTTCATTTAACCGGACACGGGAATGGATTAATAGTCTATGGAATTATTAAAACAGGGGTGAAATTATGTACAAGGACACTTGGCATAATTGATAACAAAATATTAAAACCTTGGGTTACACGCAGTCGATAACCTGGTGTAATTATTAAACAAAGTATTAAAACCTTGTTACAGTTTAAGTCCCCAATTAGTTGGAATATTTGACTTCGGGTATAAGGATAATTTGACGAGGATACTCGCACTTTATATTTATGACTGATGGACTGTTATTGACAAAAACTAGACAGACATATTAAATAATCCAGGACAAAGGACAATTAACCCATGAGGATAAACTAAAAATCAACACGTCAAACATCATGATTACGGAAGTTTAAATAAGCCTAATTCTTTTATTTCATATTTAATTTCCTTTATTTTATATTTAATTGCACTTCTAATTATCGCACTTTTATTTATTGTCATTGTATTTAATTGCACTTTTAATTAACGCACTTTTTAATTATTGTATTTTATTTCATCGCACTTTTATTTATCGCAATTTCATTATCGTTATTTACCTTTTGCTTTAAATTAAGTCTTTTATTTATTTAATATTTTATATTTTGTTTTAACTGCGACTAAAGTTTTAAAATCGACAAATCGGTCATTAAACGGTAAAAACCCCCCCTTTAAAATAATAATATTACTTATATATATATTCGTATTTTTATAAATTAAACTAATATAGCGTTAAGCTTTGATTAAAAGATTCCCTGTGGAACGAACCGGACTTACTAAAAACTACACTACTGTACGATTAGGTACACTGCCTATAAGTGTTGTAGCAAGGTTTAAGTATATCCATTCTATAAATAAATAAATATCTTGTGTAAAATTGTATCGTATTTAATAGTTTTTCCTAGTAAAATATAAGCTATTTCATATACACCTCGCATAACATCAAGTATTTTTGGCGCCGCTGTCGGGGATCGCCGAAGCGAAACGCCACATAAAAAAAAAATTCCTTGTTAAGTTTTAATTAGTTTTTGTAAAATATATACTTTTTAAATATAAAAAAAATATATATAAAAAATCAAAAACCGAAAAAAAAATATTTATAAATTTATTTTTAAGATTTTTATTTATAAAATTATAAGTATCTTTATTTTTATTTTAGTTTTTAAAATATAAGTTTTATTAAATTTATATAAATATATTAATTAAATTAAAAATAGAAAAGAAAAAAATATATAAAAAAAACTGAAACTATCAAATTTATACCTGCACCTCATTTGAATTTTCAAACCCCGCGACTCGCGGAGTTTTTCTGATACGTGGCACCGCGACTCGCGGAGCTACCCTGACACGAACAGAAACCCTATTCTGCATTAATTACGGTGTAATTATTATTATTATTATTATTTAATTAAAACCCTAATTAGGGTTAGTATTTTAAATAATTAATTACTTTAGTTTTATTTATTTAATTTGTATTTTAAGTTTAATTAGTTTAATTAGTTTATAAAATTAATAGTTTTATAAAATAAATAATATAAAAATAATATTTTTATAAAAATTGTACTTTTTACAACTTTAAGTTTATTTTTATATTTTGTATCTTTTTATTTGTTTTAGCGTAATATTTGTATTTTTATCGTTCGTAGCTAGTTTTAAGTTCTAGTTTTTGCCGTAGCTTATTATTATTTCTAGATTTTTAGGCTTTGCCGTAAAATCTCTTAAGTGCTATTCCTTAGACTAAGATTTAGGTGCTTTAGAATTTTGCGACGCCGTTTCAACGCGCTTCTTTCTTATTTCTATTTTTCGACGCCTTTTACCTATGTATCAATTATCACTCCAATTAGTAATCTCAATTTGCAATTTTAATTTTAAGTTAGTAATAATAATAAGGTTGGGTTAGTCAAGTGTTTTAAAGTTTTTTTAAGTCACTCTTTTTCTTTCTTATTTCTCCAATTTTAATACCGACGCGCTCTTTTTCTTTCTTATTTCTCGACATTCTAGTTTTAGGACATAGATTTTTATTCTACTTCTTCTCTAAATATATTAAAATTACGAAAATTTATTTTAAGTGGTTAAATTGATAGACATCAAAATTTTCTGGTTTGTAGTAATAGTTGGATTTGTACGTGGACCGGGTTATTGGAGCCAAACAGTACTCAATTATATTGAGACCAAATGAATCCTGCCCCTCTGCTGCATCTTTTGGCTATTCGAAACGTGGGCAAAATCAGAAAATTCTATTAATTGGATAACTTATATAATTTTTCTTTCTTTTTAAAAAACTAATAGGATATTCAGTGAATGCACCGAGCAAGACGTTCACCACCTTTTGTACGTTCACCACCTGTAACTCGATCAAGAGATCTAGCTAATATTGTCGCCGTTGATTTTTCTTTAGAATCGTCATCCAGTCGACCAAGTACTCCAATTCAAATTTCCGATAATCCATTTTTTGAACCCGATCTCACAATTGAGAATCCGGAGAATATTCAGGGACGATTCATAGATCCTGAACCATTAATTTTTCCTCCGGAACCACCAATCATTCAAACAGAGATTGTTGAGGAACGAACCATTAAATCAGAATCCTCTAGTGATTCAGATTCAACAAATTCAATCATGGAGAATCTGGAACCTTTAAGTATGGAAGACCGAATGCGAGCTAAACGCACTGGCCAAGGTCACGCAATTACTCATCCAGACATTAATGCGCCAGATTATGAAATCAAAGGACAAATTCTACACATGGTAACTAATCAATGCCAATTTAGTGGTGCGCTGAAGGAAGATCCAAATGAACATATTCGTACCTTTAATAGGATCTGCACACTATTTAAAATAAGAGAAGTGGAAGATGAACAGATATATCTCATGTTATTTCCCTGGACTTTAAAGGGAGAAGCCAAAGATTGGTTGGAATCGTTACCTGAAGGGGCGATTGATACATGGGACGTGTTAGTTGAAAAATTTCTTAAACAATTCTTTCCGGCATCTAAAGCCATGAGACTTCAAGGAGAAATTGTTACGTTCACACAGAAGCCGAATGAAACTCTATATGAGGCATGGACAAGATTTGGAAAGTTATTGAGAGGATGTCCGCAACATGGTTTAGACACCTGTCAAATAGTACAAATATTCTACCAAGGATGTGACATCACTAAAAGGAAAGACATCGATATAGCAGCTGGTGGTTCTATTATGAAGAAAACAGAAACTGATGCTTACAAAATGATTGATAACACTGCTTCCCACTCACATGAGTGGCACCAAGAAAAAGATATCGTTAGATCATCTAAAGCAGCTAGAGCCGATTCTAGCCATGACTTAGATTCCATTTCTGCAAAGATAGACGCTGTCGAGAGATGAATGTAAAAGATGACTAAAGATATTCACTCAATACGAATTAGTTGTGAGCAGTGTGGAGGACCACATTTGACAAAAGATTGTCTTAGTATTGAGCTAACAATGGAACAAAGAGAGAATATTTCATATCTAAACCAAAGGCCTGGAAATAGTTATCAGAATAATTATCAACCGCCAAGACCAATCTACAATCAAAACCAGAATTATAACCGAAATGTTCCATACAACAACCAACAAGGTCCTAGCAATCAACAAGTATCCAATAATACTTACAATCAGCAAAGACCTAATTTTCAAAACAAACCACAAACCGATGATAAAAAGCCGAATTTAGAAGATATGATGACGAAGCTAGTTGAAACACAAACACAGTTTTTCACATCTTAAAAACAAACCAATGAACAAAATGCTCAAGCATTTAGAAATCAACAAGCTTCTATTCAAAATTTGGAACAAGAAGTAAGTAACCTAGCATGGTTAATAGGTGAAAGAAAACCTGGAAGTGTACCTAGTGATACAAATGCTAACCCCCGGAATGAAACAGCTAAAGCCATTACCACAAGAAGTGGTACAACACTTAAACCACCTGAAATACCTATAATTTCTGATGAAGCTATTCCTACACCACAAGAACCACAACCTGAACAAGATAAGGAAAAAGAACCGATAGTTGAAAAGGTTAATGAAGATAACACAGTTATGGCTAAACCTTATGTTAAACCATACCAACCACCACTTCCTTACCCGTGTAAAATGAAAAAAGAGAAACTTGAAGCCGAGCAATCCAAATTTTTGGATATGTTTAAACAGATAAATGTAAATCTTCCTTTCATTGATGTAATTTCAGGAATGCCTAGATATGCTAAATTCTTGAAAGATCTAATCACAAATAGAAAGAAAATGGAAGAAC
The DNA here is from genome assembly GCF_046630445.1 of Rutidosis leptorrhynchoides. Classification (NCBI taxonomy): domain Eukaryota; kingdom Viridiplantae; phylum Streptophyta; class Magnoliopsida; order Asterales; family Asteraceae; genus Rutidosis; species Rutidosis leptorrhynchoides. Next base: position 178,705,801 of record NC_092333.1, read on the forward strand.
TCTCGGCTGTTACTATGAATGCTAATTGTTCAGCAGTGCTGTTGAATAAGATACCAGAAAAACTATCCGATCCAGGAAGTTTCACAATTCCATATTTTCTGGGTAGTCTTAGTTCAATAGAAGCATTGGCAGACTTAGGTGCTAGTATAAATCTAATGCCGTATTCACTATACGCTAAACTAGACCTTGGAGAATTGAAACCAACAAGAATAAGTATACAACTAGCCGATAGATCAATAAAATATCCTAGAGGGATAATGGAGAACATGCTAGTTAAAGTTGGTACTTTAGTATTTCCAGTAGATTTTTTTGTTCTAGACATGGAAGAAGATTCTCAAGTTCCTCTCATATTAGGAAGACCATTCTTAAACACGGCTAAAGCAATGATAGACGTGTTCGGTAAGAAACTGACCCTAAGTATAGAGGATGAGAGTGTTACCTTTTCAGTTGATAGAGCAATGCAACAACCACAATCTGCAGATGATATATGTTATTATATTCAAACTATAGATTCACATGCAGAATTGTTAGAAGAATTTCCAGAATTACAAGGAACAGGTGAATGTTCTTTAGGAGAAGGAACTGAACCAATTGATGAAACTGAAATGTTAGCTACACTAATAGCTAATGGATATGAACCAACAACAGAAGAAATTCAAATGCTAAAAGAAGAAGATAGATATCGATATAAATCATCGATAGAAGAACCTCCGACATTAGAGTTAAAGCCACTTCCAAACCATTTGAAATACGCTTATTTACATGGTGAATCTGAATTACCTGTAATAATATCGTCTTCTCTTACTGAAAATGAAAAATCTCAACTCATTTCTGTGTTGAAAGCTCATAAACCAGCTATTGCATGAAAGATTCATGATATTAAAGGAATAAGTCCTTCGTATTGCACACATAAAATCCTTATGGAAGAAGGTCATAAAACGTATGTGCAACGCCAACGAAGACGAAATCCTAATATGCAAGATGTTGTTAAGAATGAAATTATTAAACTGCTTGATGCAGGTTTAATTTATCCAATTTCTGATAGTCCATGGGTAAGCCCAGTTCAATGCGTACCTAAGAAGGGTGGCATGAATGTCATCACAAATGAAAAAAATGAGCTTATTCCTACTAGGACTGTAACAGGATGGCGTGTTTGTATTGATTATAGAAAATTAAATGACGCCACCAGAAAAGATCACTTTCCCTTACCTTTCATTGATCAAATATTAGAAAGATTAGCCGGAAATAGTTACTATTGTTTTCTTGATGGTTTTTCCGGATATTTTCAAATTCCAATAGCACCCGAGGATCAAGAGAAAACCACATTCACGTGCCCTTATGGTACTTTTGCTTACAAACGCATGTCATTTGGACTTTGCAACGCCCCTGCAACCTTTCAAAGGTGCATGATGGCGATTTTTCAGGACATGATAGAAGAATGCATGGAAGTTTTCATGGATGACTTTTCAGTCTTCGGTGATACATTTGAATCATGTCTAGTTAATCTTGAACGAATTCTTATTAGATGCGAACAATCAAATCTAGTTCTTAATTGGGAGAATTGCCATTTCATGGTTAAAGAAAGCATCGTTCTTGGACATAAAATTTCAAAGGAAGGAATTGAAGTGGATAGAGCTAAAGTAGATGTAATTGCTAAACTTCCACATCCCACCAATGTTAGAGGAGTTAGGAGTTTTCTAGGGCATGCCGGTTTTTACCGACGTTTCATAAAATATTTTTCTAAAATTGCCACTCCTATGAATAAACTCCTAGAAAAGGATGCTCCATTCATCTTTTCAGATGAATGCATTAAATCTTTTAATATTCTTAAAGAAAAACTCACTAACGCGTCGATCATGATAACTCCAAATTGGAATCTACCGTTTGAACTTATGTGCGATGCAAGTGATTTTGCAATGGGAGCCGTTTTAGGACAAAGGATTGAAAAATGATTTCAACCTATATATTATGCTAGTAAGACGTTACAAGGAGCACAAACAAATTACACAACTACTGAAAAAGAACTCCTTGCTATTGTCTTTGCTTTTGACAAATTTCGTTCATATCTCGTTCTAGCTAAAACAGTGGTCTATACCGACCATTCTGCTCTTAGATACCTATATTTGAAACAAGATGCTAAACCAAGATTAATCCGTTGGATCTTACTCTTACAAGAGTTTGATATTGAAATCCGAGATAAAAAGGGAGCAGAAAATCTCGCCGCTGATCATCTTTCTCGTCTTGAAAATCCCGAATTAGAAGTTCTAAATGAATCGGCCATACAAGACAACTTTCCTGATGAATATCTATTGAAGATATATCATAATGAAATTCCATGGTTTGCAGACTATGCAAACTACTTAGTATGTGGATTCCTTGAAAAAGGATTATTGTACCAAAAACGAAAGAAATTCTTCAGTGATATAAAACACTATTTCTGGGAAGATCCACATTTGTTTAAAAGTTGTCCAGATGGAATTATACGCCGATGTGTATTCGGAAATGAAGCTAATCAAATCTTAAACCATTGTCACACAGGACCAACAGGAGGGCATTATGGGCCTCAACTCACAGCAAGAAAAGTTTATGATGCTGGATTTTATTGGCCTACAATTTTCAAAGACGCACACCTTCTTTGCAAATCCTGCGATGCTTGTCAAAGGGCCAGAAAAATAAGTCAACGTGATGAAATGTCAAAAAATGTCATTCAAGTATGTGATGTATTTGACATTTGGGGTATTGACTTTATGGGTCCATTTCCGAAATCTCATAATAATCTCTACATTCTCGTAGCCATTGATTATGTATCTAAATGGGCGGAAGCACAAGCTCTCCCAAGTAACGATGCGTGAGTTGTAGTCAACTTTTTAAAACGTCTTTTTGCAAGGTTTGGAACACCGAAAGCTTTAATAAGTGATCGGGGAACTCATTTCTGTAATAATCAACTTGAGAAAGTTCTCAAAATATATGGAGTAACTCATAAAATCTCCACCGCATATCATCCACAAACAAATGGACAAGTTGAAAATACCAACCGAGCTTTAAAACGTATTCTAGAGAAAATCGTAGGATCAAATCCGAAGGAATGGTCCATAAAATTGGAGGATGCACTCTGGGCTTTTAGAACAGCCTACAAAACTCCAATTGGAACCACACCTTTTAGACTCTTTTACGGAAAAGCATGTCATCTTCCAGTAGAAATTGAACACAAAGCATTTTGGGCTTTGAAGACATGTAATCTTGATTTACATGAAGCTGGACGTCTACGATTAAATCAATTAAACGAATTAGAAGAATTAAGACATGAAGCATATGAAAATTCGCTAATCTATAAAGAAAGAACGAATAAATGGCATGATAAAAGAATCAGAAGTTCAAAAGAATTTAAAGAAGGAGATAGAGTTCTTCTTTTCAATTCACGATTCAAGCTATTTCCTGGAAAATTGAAATCAAGATGGTCTGGACCATTCATAGTCAAAAGAGTTTTCCCATACGGAAATATAGAATTAATAAATTCAAATGGGATAGAATTTAAAGTTAATGGTCACAGAGTTAAACAGTACATAGATAGTCCGATGGAAGTCGACAACGAAGTTAATCACAATTTCGATACCACAGCTAACTAAGTGTGGGGAGAATCAAGTCTTTAAAGGATAATATGTATTTCTGTTAGAGTTAGATTTTCTGTTTTCGTGTAGCTCTCGAAAATGGAACCCGAATGGTCTTTCCCTAGCAGACCCTAAAGAACTAGTCTTCTCCCCCCATTCTGAATTTTTATTTTTTTAGGTTTTTACGAAATGAAGACTTCCTGTGAACTAAACCATGGTCTAATGCTACACGCTTTGATCACTAAACGTAATAATGACACACTTCCGAGTGAACTGGTATCAGTAATCAGAGAAAAATTGGACGGAGTAAGAAAAGAATCCAGATGCGAAAATAATAAGTTACAATTTGGTAAAGGAAAATCAAAATCCGCAGCAAAAAGAAGAGCACGACACCTTGAAAAATGTCACAAATGCGGAAAATGGTCACACGAAGGTAAATGTTCAAATAATCAAACCTATTCAAATACCGAATTTGTTACTTTATGCAGAGACGGACCGTTCATATGTTTAGAAGAAAAAAACGTTAAATGCTCGAGGTTACGCCTATGTAGCCATGGAAAACCAATTAGTCCGACTATCTTATGAGTGGGCTAGAGCATATCACTAAGAATACTATTTCACATGTAAGTTTGTACAGTTTTCATTTTTATTTTTATTTTTATTTTTAACCTTTTGATAATAAACGCTAATTTGTTCGCTATAAAGTATTAAATTGGTATTCAATAAAATTAGGTCTTGCGATCGAAATTATTGATATCATACAAAAATTTATTACATCACTGCGAAATTTACCGTTTATTCTTAAGGTATAAATATCTTTAATCAATCAACTCAAAATATTTCAAAAATTCGTCATGAGTTAAATTAGGTCATGGAACCGAAATTACTTTACCGAAAAGAGGGGCGTATATTTTTGATAATATTTGATTGATTAAAGTGGGATAAAAGCCAAAAAGATTTTTAATTTTATTTTTAAAAAAATTAATAAATTAATATTAAAATAATATTGTAAACTTTTTAAATTAATATATTTAAAATTATAAATATTTGAAAAATTGATATTTTTAAGTTTGTAGGTAAAAAATATATAATATAAGTTTGGTGTGAATTTTTAATTTTAATAATATGAATTTTTAATTTTATGCATTTTAAATTTAAGTTTGGTGTGAATTTAAAAACAAAAATTTACTTTATTTTGCTAAGTTAAAAATATGATTTTTAAAAATTCGTCGTAAGTTGAAGACTAGGTCGTTGAACCGAAATTGCTTTACCCAAGGGAGAGACGAGAACTTTTATTATCATTATTTTTAATCTTATTGAATTAAAGTATGTCAAAAACATTAAAAAAAAAAATTCTTTGCTTTTAAAACCACGCTTTAAATTGACAAATTTTAAAATTTTGTCGAGGGACGGACTAGAACATCGTTCTGAAACGACCTCGTCCTAAATAACAAGGGAAACAAAATTTTAAAATTAATTAATTAATTAATTGTTTTATAAGTTAAGGTTTTTATAAAAAAAAAAAAAACACACCGCGACTCGCGGAGTTTGTAATGGGTAAATACCGCGACTCGCGGAGTTTGTAAAATACAGAAAAAAATAAAACGTAAGAACAGATCAGTTTACCAACACCACACACAAATAACTGCGAAAATACCAGAAAAAAAACCCGAAAAAAGCCTCCCAAATTCGCAAATTTTGGCCATTTTTCATCAAATCTTTCACAAAATCATGTTGAGAAGGATGCTATCAAGGAATTACTCAAGGAAAACGGTAAATTTCTACACCAAAACACCCTTTAATTTGAAAATTTAGTGTTCTTGAGCAATTTTATACCCAATTCGATTTTGATGCTTTTTAGTGTAATTATACTTGAATTGTTTATGTATTATGCTTGTATAACCTAGATCGATGCTATTTAACATGATTAGAAGCCTTAAACTTCAAATTTTGAGTAATCTAGGGTTTGTGTTCTTGAGCAATTTGGGGCTTTTTGATATAAACAGGTTATGGTCGATTTTTGTCATGAATTATTGCTAAATTAAGTAGTGTAACATGTTTAGGTAGTTAAATGATTCAAACTTTGAGCCTAAACATGATTTTTGAGAATTAAAGTGGACTTTTTCAAGTCTAAAATTCATGAACTTGATTTTTGAGAGATAATGCCATTTGAAACTTGTTTAATTGCTAATAATGATTATTTTGACATGTTATTTGAGTTGAATGCTTATGAACTTGGCGAACATTTTCGTATATGCTTATTTGAAAAAGTGTAGATTTGATAAAAATATGAAAATGGGCATAAGTTTGATATAAATTGAACATGTCATTGTAATTATTTTGATTGATGATTTTGCTGACACTAATGCATATTTGGATGCACAAAAATTGTGTTTGATGCATTTTGCAGACTGAAAGGGGTGAATCTTCATCCCAAGCTCGCATTGCTTCTCTTGAGAATGCGGAACAACAGGATGTTGATAACTATTACAAACAAGATATACCTCATCCAGTTATGACATTTTCAGATATGCACGTGGAAGATTTGCACCCGAACTTGAGATTAGACAGACGTTGGATAGATTATCCAAAATACCAAAGGGGCTTGCACACTCTTCATTCTAAAGCTGTTGAAGTACCTAGGGTAATAGAATGGGAACCGTTAGAAGCTGTAGGATTGGGCGAATGGATTAGAGAATTACTTACACAGAGGTATGGTAATTCTATTTTTAACGATTGGGTACGATTATTCAACATGCGTAGACCTGTATATAAAGTATGGTGTGAAGAATTATTGTGTAGTATAGAAATAAATGATCGGGTAGCTACTTTAACCGATCGAACTTTTATTAGATTTTTGTTAGGAGGTTTGATGCGCCACATGTCTCTACTAGATATGGCTCAGGCCTTACGTATATATACGCCTGAGGAGCTAGCATCTGCCGATTGTCAAGGGTTGATATTAAATGGTAGGAAGATTGATGAAAATTTTGATACGCATGGTGTATGGAGTCAAATGACTAGCCATCACCGATTTAAAGGGGGAAATTACTCTTATCTTGATATTGATAGAGCTGAATTAAGAGTTATCCATAGGTTTCTAGCGAACTCGATTACACAGCGAGGTAAAAATAAGGAAAAGGTAAATGAGCAAGATTTATTTTACCACATGTGTATTCGAGACCCACAAAGCGCTGTAAGTATACCTTATTGTGTGGGTTATTATTTATCGGCTATGGTTAGGGGGATGAGACCGCACAGTATAATAGGAGGTGGTATATTTATTACATTAATTGCTGAGTATCTCGATGTGGATATAAGTCGGGTGGGATTATTAATCGAAGAACCAGAACCCCACGATACAATTGGTTTAAATGTATATCATGGTGCTAAGGTTTTGAAGAGGCGAAATAACGCCGCAGTACAATATAATGGAAGACATCCACATGTTGAAAGAAATCAACAGCCAGGTAATATGGGAGGGGGAAATGAAATGACAGAAATGCAAAGGTTTATAGCTTCACAAGAGTATGAAAATGCTAGACATCGAGCATTTGAAGATTGGCAAGTTCATCAAAACCACATCATAGCTCATTGCTAACATATAGGTAGAAACTATATTCCTACTCCAAAGCCCGTATTTCCTCCCTGGTCTATAGAGATCCAACCACCGTATCCTACTTATAACCCAGCTGAAGCATTCTATAACACATACGGTTATGCATGGAACCCCTACTGGTATCAGTATCAACCCTAGTTTATTTAGTTTTATTTATTTTATTTTTGTAATGTTACTACATTTAGCACTTATGTTGATATTGTAATAGTTTTTATAATTTTCTAACTTTTATTATTAGATTTTAATAATTTTTGAATGTGGGGTAATATACCAAACTTCAAAAATATGTATATGTTTGCAGTTTATCTTATGTACACAACAGGGTAAAACAACGCATTTTCAAAGACTGGCATTAAGTTCAGCAAAAGCAACTAATTTTGACGACAAGATGCAAAATATATGTGAAATAATAACAAGACGGAATGAACAAATGATGTGCACCATTTATCATTCAACACAAACAACAATATGTTTGGAAACTTTGGTAAAATTTAATCATTTTTCTACGCTAATCACCCTCAATAATTTAAATTGTTACTGATTTCTTGCAAATGAGGGCATTGCAAGATCTTAAGTGTGGGAAGGGGGTTAAATTCTTTCGGATTTTAAAAATTTTTATTTAAACACTTGGTTACCATTAAAAATACTAGTAACGCAGTAGTTGTATTAGAATCTAGTGCTCTCTGATAACAAAGAACAGCCCTAGTCTTATATACTGACTACTCAATTCTAGTAAAATTTTTCAAAATTTTAAACTAAATGAATTTAAAATCATGTTTATACATATTTATGAACGATAAAACTAGGTGTTAACACCGAAATTATTGTTACCTTGGAAAGGACATAAATTGAGAAATAAACCAAAATGTTAGAATCTATTTAAAATGAAATAGAGGACAATAAAAAGGCAAATAAAAGAAAATAAAAGCCAAGTGTGAGAAAATTTACCAAGTTATTCAAAATATATATCACATATTTTTGTACAAATAATTGAAAATACTTTTGTTTTGGATGATAATTAACTGTTTTACCCGATGAAAGAAATGAAGAGATGGATCTACACGATGAATCAATTCCATCACTAAAAGGAAGTAAAGTCTTCCGAAAGAGAAACGCGCTTCTTGATTTAGGTCATGAAGTTGTCGTCCAGACCAGCTGTAGGTTGAAGAAAAATCTAGAAAAGTCATCACTAAAATCAGCAGGAAATCCACGGACCTCAGCATAAAACAGGGTCGCCAAGTGGTCAGACTTATCCTAACCATGAGAGGATCTGTCTTGTAAAATGGGGAGGACGCCGTGCAAATTAGCTTGATAAGACTAATGAATCAGATCCCCAGAAAGGATAATCTCCTTAAAGATTAAAAATCAGCATTTAAGTCTGATATTACTCAATCCTAGAGATTGACCTTAAAGATTGAGAATTACAAACTCATGGAATTCAATGATATCTAAACTCGAGCTTGAACAAGAAAATATTTTGATCAAAATTTCAAACCGATTTGTTTTCTAAAAACCCATTTTCAATGCGTTCATTACCATTGAACGTAAAATCCTAGGAATTCACCTGGAATTCATTAGGTCACCTGAACCAAATCGGGTGTCAACCGTAAGAACGGTGGTTGTATAGCATGGTCAAAGACAGGACCTTGTGCCAGACCGGAAAATTATAAGGGTGAGCTTTACTATTGCTCCTACAAAGGATAGTAATTGCGTCCGACACGTTATAGACCATAATTAAAAGCATGTCAGGGGATATTGCCTTAACAGTTGCTTGTTCAACGCTTTCCTTTACAACCGGACGGTAGTTTACCGAAAGGTAATATACGGAGCAAGTATACTGGACGTGTTGCTTTCCTAATACAAGGTTAGCAAGTGGATGACACAAAACCATAAGTTTTGAGCCAAAATTTTCAAATCTGAAACCCACAAAACCCACAAAAACATTTTGCAAACACCGGTGAAGGGTTATTCCGGAAAACTTATCTAGGGTAAAAGCTAGATTTAATTTTCAAAAGATCAAATGTTTTCATAAAGATCCAATTTCCTTAATGGATCTAAATTTTTATAGTCATGTGGGACTGTAAACCATAACGTTACTACCATTGTTTATACCGCCGTAAAAAAATCACTGATGTACAAAGTGTGAAGAATAAAGAAGTGATTCTAGTATTTCAAGACTATATTGCTTGAGGACAAGCAACACTCAAGTGTGGGAATATTTGATAATGCTAAAAACGAACATATATTTCATAGCATTATCCCTCAAGAAAGACAAGCTTTTAGTTGCAATTGTTCTATTTACAAGTGATATTCGTTTAAATATTAAAAGGTGAAGACAAAAGGCAGATTCGACGAATTGAAGACGCAAAGGTCCATAAAGCTAAAAAGTACAAGATACAATCAAAAAGGTTCAAATTATTGATGAGAAACGTCTAAAAATGACAAGAGTACAAGACGCAAAACGCAAAGTACACGATATAAAATAGTACGCAAGGACGTTCGAAAATACGGAACCGGGACTAGAGTCAACGCTCCACGCAACGGACTAAAAATTACAAGTTAACTATGTATATAAATATAATATAATATATAATTAATTATATAAATTATATATATATTATATTTATATATTAAAACCGTCGGCAGACTAGGATCCAAACTTGTGTGAGCTGAATTTACGAACTCCGCGACTTGCGGAGTTTGTAGTGCAAAAATACCGCGACTCGCGGAGCTGTCCTGGACAAAAATGCCTATAAAAGCTCGCGCATTCTGAACGTTTTTTATATCTTTTTCTTTCCATCCTACGTAAACGTGTATATATATATATATATATATATATATATATATATATATATATATTTATATTTTAATTTTAATTTTAATTTTAAATCCTAATAATAAGGGTATGTTAGCAAATGTTGTAAGGGTGTAAGTCGAAATTCTGTCCGTGTAACGTTACACTATTTTTAATCATTGTAAGTTATGTTCAACCTTTTTAATTTAATGTCTCGTAGCTAAGTTATTATTATGCTTATTTAAAACGGAGTAATCATGATGTTGGGCTAAAAATATTAAAATTGGGTAATTGGGCTTTGTACCATAATTGGGGTTTGGACAAAAGAACGACCCTTGTGGAAATTAGACTATGGGCTATTAATGGGCTTTATATTTGTTTAACTAAATGATAGTTTGTTAATTTTAATATAAAGATTTACAATTGGACGTCCCTATAAATAACCATATACACTCGATCGGACACGATGGGCGGGGTATTTATATGTACAAATAATCGTTCATTTAACCGGACACGGGAATGGATTAATAGTCTATGGAATTATTAAAACAGGGGTGAAATTATGTACAAGGACACTTGGCATAATTGATAACAAAATATTAAAACCTTGGGTTACACGCAGTCGATAACCTGGTGTAATTATTAAACAAAGTATTAAAACCTTGTTACAGTTTAAGTCCCCAATTATTTGGAATATTTGACTTCGGGTATAAGGATAATTTGACGAGGATACTCGCACTTTATATTTATGACTGATGGACTGTTATGGACAAAAACCAGACGGACATATTAAATAATCCAGGACAAAGGACAATTAATCCATGGGGATAAACTAAAAATCAACACGTCAAACATCATGATTACGAAAGTTTAAATAAGCATAATTCTTTTATTTCATATTTAATTTCCTTTATTTTATATTTAATTGCACTTCTAATTATCGCACTTTTATTTATTGTCATTGTATTTAATTGCACTTTTAATTAACGGGCTTTTTAATTATTGTATTTTATTTCATCGCACTTTTATTTATCGCAATTTCATTATCGTTATTTACTTTACGCTTTAAATTAAGTTATATTTATTTAATATTTTACATTAGGTTTTAACTGCGACTAAAGTTTTAAAAATCGATAAACCGGTCATTAAACGGTAAAAACCCCCCTTTATAATAATAATATTACTTATATATATATTTGTATTTTTATAAATTAAAACTAATATAGCGTTAAGCTTTGTTTAAAGATTTTCCCTGTGGAACGAACCGGACTTACTAAAAACTACACTACTGTACGATTAGGTACACTGCTTATAAGCATTCAACTATCTGAAGGAACAACTCACACATGCACCCATCATGATAGCTCCTGATTAAAGTTTACCATTCGAAATCATGTGTGATGCAAGTGACTTCGCGGTTGGAGCTGTACTAGGATAACGGAAAGATAAGCACTTTAATCCAATCTATTATGCCAGCAAAACCTTAACCAGTGCTCAAGAGAATTACACCACCATGGAAAAGGAACTGATAGCAGTAGTTTTCGCCTTCGACAAATTCCGTTCCTATCTCATCTTGTCCAAAACTATGGTTTACACAGATCATTCAGCCTTAAAATATCTATTCACTAAGCAAGATGCTAAACCGAGACTCCTACAATGGATCTTACTCCTTCAAGAATTCGATATTGAAATTAAAGATAAGAAAGGAGCAGAGAACTTCGCAGCAGACCATCTAAGTTGTTTAGAGAACCCAGCGATGGAACAACTTGCTGAACAAGATATCAGAGATAAATTTCTAGAAGAAAAGCTTATGAGCTTAGGACAAGCTAACATAGGATTGCAATTCACTGATACTCCTTGGTATGCTGACATAGTTAACTACCTAGTTGCTGGAGTAGTACGGAAAGGAATGAGCACATCCCGAAGAAGGAAATTCTTCAAGGACGCTAAGTACTACTACTAGGAAGATCCGTACCTGTTCAAAATTTGTCCTGATCAAATAATCAGGAGGTGCGTAGATGAGAAGCAAGTAACAGGATTCTTCACTAGTGTCACCACGGACCAACTGGAGGTCATCATGGAGCAAACTTAACCGCAAAAAAATTCTACGAATCAGGATTTTATTGGACGTCTATATTTCGAGATGCGCAAGAGCTTGTAAAGCGTTGCGACGCATGCCAAAGACAAGGTATTATCTCTGTGAAGAATGAGATGCCTCGGACTAATATCCAAGCTTGTGAGATCTTCGATATATGGGGATTAGACTTTCTGGGGCTGTTCCCTAAGCCTAATGGAAAAGAATATGTCCTCGTAGTAGTAGATTACGTCTCCATATGGGTCGAAGCCCAAGCATTTCCAACCAATGATGCCAAGGTCGTCACCAACTTCCTGAAGAGACTCTTCTGCCGATTTGCAGCTCCCCGCGCTATAATAAGTGATAGAGGCACACACTTCTGCAATACCCAATTCATGAAGGTGACGCAACAATACGGAGTTACCCACAAGATGTTCACTGCCTATCATCCGCAGACTAACGGACATGCGTAAGTAACTATCAGAGCACTGAAGAGAATTCTAGAACGCACTGTCAGCCATCATGGGAATAAATGGGTTGCCATCATGGGAATAAATGGGTCGAGAAACTAGACGATGCTCTGTGGGCATTCCGGACTGCTTACTAGAATCATCTAGGAACTACACCATATCGCATGATCTATGGAAAAGCCTGCACCTTCCGCTAGAACTAGAGTACAAAGCTCTCTGGGCATTGAAGACCTGTAACCTTGATCCTTCAGTAACAGCTAGGCATCGGAAGATGCAGATGAATGAACTCGCTGAATTAAGAGATAAAGCTTATGAAACGTCGTATATCTACAAGGAATGAACGAAGCTGACAAACGATGCAAAACTGATACCTACAAAGTTCGCTAATGGAGATAAAGTTCTACTCTTTATTTCCCGATTCAAGAAGTTTGCTGGTAAATTCAGATCAAGATGGAGTGGGCCATACAAAGTAATACATGCTTTTCTGCACGGAGCCGTAGAATTAGAAGGACCTACTAATAACTTCAAAGTCAATGGCCACCGACTAAAAGCCTATCTAGAAGACCATGACAAGGAGGAGCATATCTTCTCCTTTGATCCATTCTGAAGACATTCCAGGAAAAGTCGAGCTGTAACGATTTGATAAACAATGTGATGGCCCATTCTAATCCACCTGGACGAACGCATCAACATTTGGTCCCATTGCGAGGTACTGACATAAATAAGCCATGAACGACTCCATGTAATATCTTTAAAATGAGCAAATGCATCGCAGAAGATTTCTTTCATACCTAAGAATAAACATGCTTAAAAGTGTCAACCAAAAGGTTGGTGAGTTCATAGGTTTATCATAAATAATCATTTCAATAGTTTCAATAGACCACAAGATTTCATTTTTCCATAAATATACATCTCGTACAGGCATTTCGCAAACTGCATAGAGATAAAAATCATTCATATGGTGAACACCTGGTAACCGACCTTAACAAGATGCATATAGAATATCCCCATCATTCCGGGACTCTCATCAGACATGATAAATTCGAAGTACTAAAGCATCTGTAACCCGGATGGGGCTTGTTGGGCCCGATAGATCTATCTTTAGGATTCGCGTCAATTAGGGTGTCTGTTCGCTAATTCTTAGATTACCAGACTAAAAAGGCCGATATTCGGTTTAATAATCCAACCATAGAATGTAGTTTTAAGTACTTGTGTCTATTTTGTCAAACATTTATAAAAACAGTGCATGCATTCTCAGCCCAAAAATATATATTGCAAAAGCATTTAAAAAGGGAGCAAATGAAACTCACGATACGATATTTTGTAGTAAAAATAAGCATACGACGGAACTGAACAATGCAGGTTTGGCCTCGGATTCACGAACCTATATGAATTATATATATTAACTCATGTAATCATAATTGAATAAGTTATATATTAATATTAGTAATATATATTATTTCATTTGTTATATATATTTCTATATATATACTTTTATATATGTCTCATATAAGTATTTTTAATAACTAATTTTATTGTAATAATAATAATAATATTAATAGTAACATTGATAATAATAATAATAATAATAATAATAATATAGTTATTTTAATAATAATTATGATACTAGTAATTATAAAAAAAATGATAGTAATATTCATAATAATAATAATAATAATAAAAGAATAATAATAATAAAAAAATGATAGTTATAATAATAATAATAATAATAATAATAATAATAATAATAATAATAATAATAATAATAATAATAATAATAATAATAATAATAATGGTATTAATGGTAATAAAAATTAATTTTAATTAAAATGATAATTTTAAAAATAATGATTCTTTTAATAATAATAATAATAGTAATAATGATAATATTAATAAAATTAATAATAATAATAGTAAAAAAATAAAAGTTCTTATAATACTAATAATAAAAATAATTAAAATGTTATATAATAGTAATGAGATTAATAATATTTGTAATATCTATAATAATAATCATAGTAGTAGTAATAATAATAATAATTATGATAATAATATTAATAATATTAATAATCGTATTACTAATTCTTAATAATAATAATAATAATAATAATAATAATAATAATACTAATAATAATAATAATAATAATAATAATAATAATAATAATAATAATAATAATAATTATTATAATTATAATAATAATAATAGTAATAATAAAATAATAATAATAATAATAATAATAATAATAATAATAATAATAATAATAATAATAATAATAATAATAATAAATAAATAAATAACTACCTCAAAGAAGTAGCCCTTAAAAAAATGCCCAAGCCCGGGTTTGAACCCGCAACCTCCCACTAATCCAATAAATACCCTAAACCATTCCACCACCCATTCATTCCTGATTAAACCCTGACTAATATTTATATAACCCATCGTCATCGCTATAGTCTATCACCATAGCAGCCCAATAGAAAACTTGAGTTGTAGTAGCCCAAAGAGTTTATTCGGCCCACTTGAAGCCCGATCCCAAAATTCTTAATTTGGCCCAAGTACATTTGTACTAAACCCTGTAACAAATCGTTGGTAGTTTTTGCAAGTAAACGGCAGTAGCAAGTGACCATAGGGTTTCGGTTTTTGGTTTAATTCGAACAGCAGTAGGAATGAAAACAGAAATGATAGTGATCGTATCATCATTCCTTAGCCTTCGCTCTCATCATATAACATATATAATCTTCATTCGATTATTACAACGGATCATCATCATCTAATAATCATCATGATCATCATGTATTATATTAATCTTATGTCATCCATCATCGTACCTATTAATCATTATGATCATCATCACTAATATTGTTTCGCCACCACTATTAACATAACATCATGCTCGCATCATCATCATTTCCATTGTGGCTGTTCAAGCAAGAATTAACGTAGCATAGCAGAAGCATGTAGCAGCGAAGAAAAGGAAGAAAATAGCTGTCAAAATTCGCTATAGTAACAAGCAGAAAAAATAAGGAAGGTCTCGGTTTGTTGAAGGAAATTCGATGGCCCAATAGAACACACGATACAAGGCCCAAAAGAAAATTCAATATGATAACCCAATAAATAAGCCAGTCAGAGATATGTCTTGTTACACAACCCAAATAGGAATTCAAAAAATAAAACAGCTTAATCGTCTTTATCAAGTGGGGATTGTAATTGTCGGCCAGAATAAAAAGGAAGCATGCCAAAAGCAATTCAAATCATTATGTCGTAATCATCTATCAATTGGTTTATTTATTCGATTTTGGGCTGTGTTAGATAATGAAAAAAAACAGAAAGAATGAAACAAGAAACGTTTAAAGGAGTTGTGGGTGTTGGAGTTCAACAAGAACAAAAAAAAAATTGGAGAAATAAAGCACAAGTGGTGTTTTGGGCTTCGGTTTACAAGTGTGGGTTTGGTGATCGTTGGAACTAGAAATTAATAAAAATAGAAGTAGTAGTTGTGGCTTCATTGCAATAGAAAGCAGCCATAGTTGCTGCAGCATAGATGTTGATAGAGGTGGCGGTTTGTGTGGGTATACGCGACTGGAACAAGGTAGTATTCACTTGTAGTAGTTTGTCGATTGATTGAGGTGGTTTTTGAGTCTTGATTAATAGATGAAACAGAAAGGATATGTAGCAGCTGCAGGAAGTAAAAAGTCTCGATGGTGTTGAGGTTGTTGGTTTAAATAGAACCGAAAACATACTCCAAATATAAAGGTGATGGTAGTGGTTCACATGGGTTGTTTTCAGATGGTAGTTTGTGGTAGTTGTTCAAAGGTTGGAGATGGTATTCGAATGCAAGCAGAAAGAGATAGAAGAAGATGATCATTGAGTTTTGATTTGGTGATTATAGATAATGAGAAAAAAATGCAACGGGTTTGTTTCTTTGGATTTCTCTTTGATTCCTTGAATAGCAGTAATGGTTTATAATGTGCTAGTGAGTGATCTTATGCAGTAACAATAATTGATTGAAGATTGTGTTGTAGTGATTGTGGTCGATAGAGAAGCACGGGTAGGAGAAGGAAGGACATGAAATAGAATAAAAAAATAAAGTTTGATTGAGATTTCTAACTAAATCGATAATTTATTTTATTTGATTCTTCTTATCGAATTGTATCAGGTAATGGAGGAATAAAGGTTTACAAGGATATGTAACAAGTTAAATTTGATTTATCTGTATTTGATAATGGAGATAAGAAGTCGATTGAATTCTCTCAACAACTTGAATTGATCGTTTGTATACATCTGATTTTATAATTCAGTATTATTAATTAATAAATATAAATATTAATAGTAATAAAAATACTAATAATAATAATAATAATAATAATAATAATAATAATAATACACATAATAATATTAATAATAATAATATCAGTAATAAAAATAAATAAAAATGATAATTGTTAGTAATCTTTTTAATAATGATAATAATATATATTTTGATAAAGATAATAATAATAACAACTATAAAAATGATAAATGATAATGATAATAATAAATGGTATTATTTTTATAATGATGCTAACTATAATAATAACAATAATAATAACTAATAATATTTAAATTACAACTAGGTTATAATTTTAATCATTCTTATAATAGTATTTATAATATATATATATATATATATATATATATATATATATATATATATATATATACATATTCATTTGCAATTAATTGTTCGTGAATCGTCAGAACTAGTCGAAGGTTAATTGAAATAGTTCAAAAATTTTGAGGCTTAGTTTAACAGACTTTGCATATCGTGTCAAAAATATTAAATCGTATCGAGCGTTTGATTTAAGATTAGTCTAAATTTTTCGAGTCGTCACAAACAAAGCGCTCTTGGGAGGCACCCCTTACTTATCCTTTTTATTTTTTTTATTATTTCATATTATTTTTCGTCTACAAAAATATTCTTTACTGTGCACTAACCCTAAGCGCCATACTTGCGCTTAGTACTTACGAGTTTATTGAATGTATTCAGGCAAAATGGCAAGTTCAGGAGCTTCTTATTGCATTCCAGTTCGCAAGAGGAGGACTCCCAGAGTTTACCTATTGGAGAGCAGCACTGATCAACATAAGCCTTCAACGGGACAGTTGGGCCCGAGGCGTTTGATCCTTGCGAGTGTTGAGGAGGACATCAGTACAGCACCGCCAGCCCCTCAAGTACGACGCTCCAGGCGTTTAGCTTTGAGACCCGCTGAGCATATAGAGCCACTAGAGACACATGAGCCGCAGACTGTGATACATTATGGAGTACTCTAGGCCCTTCGTCATTCAGATTAGCACGCCGTGTTCCACCAACACGACAAGCTACTCCCAAGCGCTCAACCCCAGTCTCAGATCATTCAGTAGCCTCAGCTGCCGTCCCAGTTTGTGCTACTCCTACTCCTATCACACCGCCAGTACTAGCTGTATCGCATGTTCCAGTCATGGAGACGGTCCCTGTTCGTGAGCTACCTGAGGGCTGTCACTTAGTCACAGTACCTATCTCAATAGAGACATCAACGGCCGAGGTTTTTAAGATTACCAGGAGCATCCCTGATGAGGAGCCATTCCCGAGCCTATCACGCCTGGATTTGCCATCGGACCTTTGTCTAGACACACTTCTGGAACCTGAGTTGGATTCAGGATAGCCGCTTGAGTATTTGCCAAGACTCGAGGACGATGATGTTCCCTTCGGACCTAATGGATACTTCACAGACAACGCTCTACAAACTAGCCATGAGAGTATTTCATAGACTACTTTATTTTCTTTTAATTTATCTTTTAAAAGCATTGTATAAAAAGTTATATATCTAGTAGAAATGGTACTCTTGTTTGTTCTTCATGCAGAATTTTATCAAAGAGACTGGTCCTTTCCAGCACTAGGGTAGTAACCTGATCGTAGGAAAGCCCAGCACTAGGAGAGTAACCTGACCGTAGGGAAGTAATCTTTCCTCAAACCTCTTTCAATTATTACACACTAAAATCTCTAAGTGTGGGGTCACCCCCGCAACTAACTTAGATATTCTAAGAGATATTGTCCATAATTTATAAAGTATTAAAATATTCTATTTCAGAAAACATTAGGGACAATATTCTTCTAAGTGTGGGGTATTGGGTAGAGGTTTAAGGACAAGTAACTGTAAAACGCCAAATTTTAAAAAATTCTTGTCTAAAAAGTGATTAGCAAGAATATTTAGGTAATTTCGAAAAATTCTTACTTCGTTTTACCCAAAAGATTCTATAAAATTGCTAGAAATCGGTTTTCGAACATTCACTAGAACGAAACGATTAAGCTAAAACTCATAATTTGTGTCAAAAGATTTCTTTCGAAAAAATATGTAAAAGGCTACGCATGACCAAGCACGACCCCTACTCCCAAAAAGTGAGGACTCTTGGATCCAAAGTATCTGTATGACCCATCAAATCTATAGTACTTTGTCAATTCATTTGATGAGCGTGCCGGTGTACGGTTTAAGTTAGAACTTGGTTTTGACATACGTTTCGAGGCCAATGGTTAGTAAGCGCCATACGTGGTGCAGGTGCCATACTCCTTCCGAAATCATTCTGAATAGAGAAGACAAAAACCACCCGTTTTCGTTTCCACACCACGCATATAAAACCGACCAATTCACATAAAGAGTTGATGAATCAGAATATACTCACCCCAAATTCACCCCCAAAATACACTACCCATTCACCTTCATTCCTTTTCCTCTTATCAAAAAGTTCCAGAGATTAATAAAGAGATAGATCGATCAAATTCGCTTCAAAAGCACTTGTTAAAAGATTCCGAACCCCTGATTGTTTTGGATAGGTCAAAGACCTATTTTTCAGTGAATCATCACTTCCTCTTTGGGCACCAGGAACAAAACACAAAAGTTATGAAGAAAGGGTATGCTAAAAAAATATGTGAAAGAGCAAAGTATCTAAATAAAGGCAAGAAAACCCGAGAAGTTGCCCAAAGAAGGACTACCGGAAGAGCCAAAAAAAATTCTAGACAAAAGTCTTAGCGAAATCCGCATCTTCTGAAGAAACTTTTTACGGAATTCAAGATGTTTTCTATCCAAAATGGATACTCTGAAGAATCAAAATCTATCAATTCTCTTTAAAATTCAAAAGATCTGGATGCTTTTCATCATTTCATAAACTACTCAACCAACCCTATAACATGTCTTCCTCTTGAAAGAATGCCTAGAAAGAAGATCAGTGCCATCCTTACTTAATCGGTGGAGATATCGATGCTTTACCAAGCCTATGATGAGAACTGTTACACGACTCGCTTCTGAGTGACAATACAACTAGATTAGGGCACCCTAAACACTTGAGTGATATGAGTGATCTGCTAGTGAGAAACCTGGTCATGTATACTCTACATCTGAGAGTTGGGAAGTACGCCTTTTTCACTAGGGACGCGATTGAAATCTAGCGACTAAAACCATCGAAGTTCTAAACTTTCTCTAATACTTTTGAAATATGTGACGACTTCTGATGAAGGCATAATAAAAGGATCCAAGGGTGGGCTAGTAAGAATCTATTAGAAAGAACCTTATATTCCCGCTTTTTGCTTGAGGACAAGCAAAGCTAAGTGTGGGGTATTTGATATCGACCAAAAAGTCACGTTTTTACACCCGTTATTAAGCCTTAAATCCATATAGTTCCAAACTTTATCGTAAAAATTATTGCTTTGTCAGTTTAAGTAATTACAAAGGTGATGCAAAAAGAATCAAGTAAAACGGAGCTAAAACAAAGAATCTATAGCGAAAACGGTGAAAGACAAGTTACGACCAATAAAATCAAGTTACGATCCAGGAAACAAGCTGACCAGGGCAGCAAACAGCTTGCCAAACGGGCTGCCAAACGGCCTGTCACTATGGGAAATGGCTTGCCACATGGGCCAAGCAAACGGGCAACAAAAATGGGCCACCAAGCCAAACGGCCCCTGAAAACGGCTTGCCAAACGGTCTGCCAGCCGTTTGCAGGCAAATTTCAAGTCTATTTAAAGGGCTTCTTCCATCCATTTCAATACACACTAAATTTGTATTTCACTTTATATTTTCAAGCATTTTAGTTAGTTTTTAGTAGTAGCTAGCTTAGCTTTTATTTCCGGAGGATATCCCGGCGAGTCCCTGCAATCTCGGGCAGATTTCTTCAGCCCTTTCAGATTTTTATCCGAAACGCTTGTCTTTTGTATTAATCATGTTTTGTTACCATTTATGTTTAATAATGTGTTCTGATATTACCATGTTAGCTTAATTAATCTGTATGTTTCCATGATATAAGTCTGGGTTAGCGTAATTATGTTAAATTAGTACGGTTGCTATTGTTATGCTGAACTTGTGAGTCTGATTGATTTGTATGCTAGCATCTTAAGGATTGACCAACCTAGGTTGTGATCAGGACTTGTCCACCTATATGAACTTAGCTGCTTCATAGGATTAAGATCCCTGATTATACTGTATCTGAATATTCTATGAACTCGGTATGGCCGGAGTTCCCGAGAGGCATCTAATGCTCTTTTAGGACATGGAACTTAGGAATTGAGACATGAATGACCTAGTATGCCTATTGACTATTCCAAAGAGACCTCTTAGGAGCTGTTAAGATCTCGCTAGTACCTTAACTGTATGACCCAAACCTATTGCATGTTCTTGTTTGATTGTTGCCCAAGGATTATGTCATATTAACTGTTTAGGTACATGTTAGGTTTCTATCTGCTTTAATTTTAGTATATCAACTGTATTGATGTATAATGTTTGATTTGGTATGATCTCATTAGTATGATGAAATGGTTGTTAGTTTTCATTTAAGGTTTTGTCAACTTAACTCGACGGACTCCTTCCGTTTATGATCAGTGTTCAATCAACACGGCACGTTGTTATTCAGTTATCCAAACTGATAACGAGGGTTAGGATTAGAACTCAACTCACTAATAAACCTAGTTCTTTACTGAGGATAACCTTCGAGGTACAGTTACCTTTCAATTATATAACCAAGTGACATGTTTTTCACTACTCAACGAGAACTCCGAGAGTCTAGAGATAAGTAGTGATGATGCTAAAAAAGAACATATATTTCATAGCATTATCCCTCAAGACAGATTCAATGAATTGAAGATGCAAACGACCAAAAAGCTCAAAAGTACAAAGTACAATCAAAGTGGTTCAAATTATTGATGAGAAACGTCTCAAAATTACAAGAGTACAAGACGCAAAACGCAAAGTACAAGATATTAAATTGTACGCAAGGACGTTCGAAAATCCGGAACCGGGACCAGAGTCAACTCTCAATGCTCGACGCAACGGACTAAAAATTACAAGTCAACTATGCACATGAATATAATATAATATATAATTAATTCTTAAAATTATTTATATATTATATTATTTAATAAAACCGTCGGCAAGAAGCAAACAATCGATTGTGAGCTGGATTCCTGCTTCATGCGATCGCATGGCCTCGAGGCTATATTTCCATGCGATCGCATGGGCCACTTTTTCTGGCCACACTAATATAAAAAGCAGTTTGATACTCGAGCAAAAACACATCTTTTCCTCATCTCTCTATCTCACGTATATATATATATATATATATATATATATATATATATATATATATATATATATATATATATATATATATATATATATATATATATATTATAATTTTAATTTTAATTTTAATAATAATAAGGGTATGTTAGCGCATGTTGTAAGTGTGTAAGTTGAAATTCTGTTCGTGTAACGCTACGCTATTATTAATCATTGTAAGTTATGTTCAACTTTTTTAAATTAATGTCTCGTAGCTAAGGTATTATTATGCTTATTTAATCCGAAGTAATCGTGATGTTGGGCTAAAATATTAAAGATTGGGTAATTGGGTTTTGTACCATAATTGGGGTTTGGACAAAAGAACGACACTTGTAGAAATTAGACTATGGGCTATTAATGGGCTTTATATTTGTTTAATTAAATGATAGTTTGTTAATTTAATATAAAGATTTACAATTGGATGTACCTATAAATAACCACATACACTCGATCGGACACGATGGGGGGATATTTATAAGTACTAATAATCGTTCATTTAACCAGACACGGGAATGGATTAATAGTTAATGAACTTATTAAAACAGGGGTGAATTACATACAAGGAAAATTGGTATAATTATAGTTTAAGTCCCCAATTAGTTGGAATATTTGACTTCGGATATAAGGATAA
The DNA here is from genome assembly GCF_046630445.1 of Rutidosis leptorrhynchoides. Classification (NCBI taxonomy): domain Eukaryota; kingdom Viridiplantae; phylum Streptophyta; class Magnoliopsida; order Asterales; family Asteraceae; genus Rutidosis; species Rutidosis leptorrhynchoides. The sequence goes on from NC_092333.1 coordinate 178,728,612, forward strand.
TTTGACGAGGACACTCGCACTTTATATTTATGACTGATGGACTGTTATGGACAAAAACCAGATGGACATATTGAATAATCCAGGACAAAGGACAATTAACCCATGGTAATAAACTAAAATCAACACGTCAAACATCATGATTACAGAAGTTTAAATAAGCATAATTCCTTTATTTCATATTTAATTGCACTTTTAATTATCGCAATTTTATTTATCGTCATTTTATTTATCGCACTTTTATTTATCGCAATTTCATTATCGTTATTTACTTTATGCTTAAAATTAAGTTATATTTATTTTTAATATTTTACATTAGGTTTTAACTGCGACTTAAGTTTTAAAATCGACAAACCGGTCATTAAACGGTAAAAACTCCCTTTATAATAATAATACTACTTATATATATATTTATATATTTACAAATATAGTTTTAAAAATATAGCGTTAAACTTGGCGATTTCCCTGTGGACGAACCGGACTTACTAAAAACTATACTACTCTACGATTAGGTACACTGCCTATAAGTGTTGTAGCAAGGTTTAGGTATTTCCACTCTATAAATAAATAAATAACTTGTTTTTTGTAGTAAAAATATAACTATTTCGTATACACCTCTACGCACATCAAGTATTTTTGGCGCCGCTGCCGGGGAACTGCTTAAACGCCGGAAGCGAAACGCTATATATATATATATATATATATATATATATATATATATATATATATATATATATATATATATATATATATATATATATATATATATATATATATATATATAAAGATTTTTATTAAGTTTAATTTCTTTTTGTAAGAATACGTTTTAAAAAAAAATTTAAAAACAAGAAAAAGAAAAATATATCTATATTTTTAAGTTTAGTTAAATTAAAAAGTTTATATTTTTATTTATTGTAAAAAAGTTATAAAACTAATAAGTAATATTTATATACTAAATATATTTATATCTTATATATAAAAACAGAAAGAAAAAAAATATAATAATTAAAATTTTATTCGGCCCCAAACACTGTAGCAGCCCAACTATCCGGCCTGATTTCTGGATCCATGCGACCGCATTGAAAATTAACCCTCAACTCATGCGATCGCATGAGCTGAGTTGACAGGCATGGTACCTAAGTCTGTACGATTAGGGTTTTTAAATAATAATAATTATTATTATTAACCCTAATTAGGTTATAGATATTTAATTAGTTTTTATTTTTAGTTTTAGTATTTAATTTATATTTTTAGTTTTAATTAGTTTTAATACTTTAAAAAAAACTTATACTTTTATATAAATAATATAAAAATAATATTTTTTTTATAAAAAAATTGTATTTCGATAACTTTAGTATTATTTTTATATTTCTGTATCTTTTTATTATTTAGTACGCAATTGTATATTTATCGTTCGTATCTAGTTTTAAGATATAGTTTTTGCCGTAGTTATTTTTATTTCTAGATTGCTAGGCTTTGCCGTAAAATCCCTTAAGTACTTTTTCTTTAGACTAAGATTTAGGTGCTTTAGAATTTTGCGACGCCGTTTTTAGATTTTAGTACCTTTTTAAGTTATTGCCGTTTTGGATATAGTATTCCTTTTAAGCTTTAATATCTTTAGACGTAACTTTTAATTTTTAGTTTTTAGACTTTTAAGTTTCGACGCGCTACGTTCTTTTTATTATTTTTCGATCTTTTATTTTTCAACCTCTTATTTTTCGACGCGCTTTTTCTTTTTCTTTTCAACACTCTATTTTTTAGGACTTAGAATTTTCTCTACTTCTTCTCTAATAATTCGACGAAAAAAATTATTTTAAGTAGTTAAATTGATAGACATCCAAAATTTTCTGGTTCGTAGTAATAGTTGGATTTGTTAGTGGCGAGTTGTGGGCTTCCGATTTAAAGGGTCCTGGCTACCTGCTGCATCTATTGGCTATTTGAAACGTGGTCAAAATCAGAAAAGTCTATTAAATTTGATAACTTATATAATTTTTATCTTTTATAACTAATAGGATATTCAGTGAATGCACCGAGCAAAACGTTCACCACCTGTAACTCAATCAAGACATCTAGCTAATATTGTCGCCGTTGATTTTTCTTTAGAATCGTCATCTAGTCGACCAAGCACTCCAATTCAAATTTCCAATATTCCATTTTTTGAACCCAACCTCACAATTGAGAATCCGGAGGATATTCAGGTACAATTCAGAGATCCTGAACCACTAATCCTTCCTCCGGAACCACCAATCATTCAAACGGAGATTGTCGAGGAACAAACCATTAAATCAGAATCCTCTAGTGATTCAGATTCAACAAATTCAATCATGGAAAATTTGGAACCTCTAAGTATGGAAGACCGAATGAGAGCTAAACGCACTGGCCAAGGTCACGCAATTACTCAACCTGACATTAATGCGCCAGATTATGAAATCAAAGGACAAATCCTACACATGGTAACTAATCAATGCCAATTTAGTGGTGCACCGAAAGAAGATCCAAATGAACATCTTCGTAACTTTAATAGGATCTGTACTCTATTTAAAATTAGAGAAGTGGAGGATGAACAAATCTATCTCATGTTATTTCCCTGGACTTTAAAGGGAGAAGCCAAAGATTGGTTAGAATCGTTACCTGAAGGGGCGATTGATACATGGGATGTTTTAGTTGAAAAATTTCTTAAACAATTCTTTCCGGCATCTAAAGCCGTAAGATTTCAAGGAGAAATTGTTACGTTTACGCAAAAGCCAAATGAAACTCTATATGAGGCGTGGACAAGATTTGGAAAATTGTTAAGAGGATGTCCGCAACATGGTTTAGACACTTATAAAATAGTACAAATATTCTACCAAGGATGCGACATCACTACAAGAAAAGACATCGATATAGCAGCTGGTGGTTCCATTATGAAGAAAACCGCAACTGAAGCTTACAAAATTATTGATAACACTGCTTCCCACTCACATGAGTGGCACCAAGAAAAAGATATCGTTAGATCATCTAAAGCAGCTAGAGTCGATTCTAGCCATGACTTTGATTCCATTTCTTCAAAGATAGATGCTGTCGAGAGACGAATGGAAAAGATGACTAAAGATATTCACTCAATACGAATTAGTTGTGAGCAGTGTGGAGGACCACATTTGACAAAAGATTGTCTCAGTATTGAACAAACAATGGAACAAAGAGAGAATGTTTCATACATAAACCAAAGGCCTGGAAATAATTATCAGAATAATTATCAACCGCCAAGACCAATCTACAATCAAAACCAGAATTATAACCGAAATGTTCCATACAACAACCAACAAGGTCCTAGCAATCAACAAGTATCTAATAATACTTACAATCAGCAAAGACCTATTTTTCAAAACAAACCACCACAAACCGATGATAAAAAGCCAAATTTAGAAGACATGATGTCAAAGCTAGTTAAATCTCAAACGCAGTTTTTCACATCTCAGAAACAAACAAATGAACAAAATGCTCAAGCATTTAGAAATTAACAAGCTTCTATCCAAAATTTGGAACAAGAAGTGAGCAACCTAGCAAGGTTGATAGGTGAAAGAAAACCGGGAAGTCTACCTAGTGATACAAATGCTAACCCCCGGAATGAAACAGCTAAAGCCATTACCACAAGAAGTGGTATTACACTTAAACCACCTGAAATACCTGTAATTTCTGATGAAGCTATTCCTACTCCACAAGAACCACAATCTGAGCAAGATAAGGAAACAGAACCGGTAGTTGAAAAGGTTAATGAAGATAACACAGTTAAAGCTAAACCTTATGTTAAACCATACCAACCACCACTTCCTTACCCGAGTAAAATGAGAAAAGAGAGACTTGAAGCCGAGCAATCCAAATTCTTAGATATGTTTAAATAAATAAATGTCAATCTTCCTTTCATTGATGTAATTTCAGGAATGCCAAGATATGCCAAATTCTTGAAAGATCTAATCACAAATAGAAAAAAAATGGAAGAACTCTCGGTTGTTACTATAAATGCTAATTATTCTGCAGTACTATTGAATAAGATACCAAAAAAACTTTCAGATCCAGAAAGTTTCACAATTCCATGTTTTCTGGGTAGTCTTAGTTCAATAGAAGCATTGGCAGACTTAGGTGCTAGTATAAATTTAATGCCGTATTCACTATAAGTATACAACTAGCCGATCGATCAGTAAAATATCCTAGAGGGATAATGGAGAACATGCTAGTTAAAGTTGGTACTCTAGTATTTCCAGTAGATTTTGTTATTCTGGATATGGAGGAAGATTCTCGAGTTCCTCTCATATTAGAAAGACCATTCTTAAACACGGCTAAAGCAATAATAGACGTGTTCGGTAAGAAACTGACCCTAAGTATAAAGGACGAGAGTGTTACCTTTTCAGTTGATAGAGCCATGCAACAACCACAATCTGCAGATGATACATGTTATTATATTCAAACTATAGATTCACATGCAGAATTGTTAGAAGAATTTCTAGAATTACAAGGAAAAGGAGAATGTTCTTTAGGAGAAGGAACTGAACTGATTGATGAAGCTAAAACGTTAACTGCACTCATGGTTAATGGATATGAACCAACAACAGAAGAAATTCAAATGCTAAAAGAGGAAGACAGATATCGATACAAATCATCGATAGAAGAACCACCGACATTAGAGTTAAAGCCACTTCTAAACTATTTGGAATATGCTTATTTACATGGTGAATCTGAATTACTTGTAATAATATCATTTTCTCTTACTGAAAATGAAAAATCTCAACTTATTTCTGTGCTAAAAGCTCATAAACCGACTATTGCATGGAAAATTCATGACATTAAAGGCATAAGTCCTTCGTATTGCACATATAAAATCCTTATGGAAGAAGGTCATAAAACGTATGTGCAACGCCAACGAAGACTAAATCCTAATATGCAAGATGTTGTTAAGAAAGAAATTATTAAACTGCTAGATGCAGGTTTAATTTATCCAATCTCTGATAGTCCATGGGTAAGCCCAGTTCAATGTGTACCTAAGAAGGGTGGCATGACTGTCATCACAAATGAAAAAAATGAGCTTATTCCTACTAGGACTGTAATAGGATGGCGTGTTTGTATTGATTATAGAAAATTAAATGACGCCACCAGAAAAGATCACTTTCCGTTACCTTTCATTGATCAAATGTTGGAAAGATTAGCTGGAAACAGTTACTATTGTTTTCTTGACGGTTTTTTCGGATATTTTCAAATTCCAATAGCACCCGAGGATCAAGATAAAACCACGTTCACGTGCCCTTATGGTACTTTTGCTTACAAACGCATGTCATTTGGACTTTGCAACGCCCCTGCAACCTTTCAAAGGTGCATGATGGCGATTTTATACGACATGATAGAAGAATGCATGGAAGTTTTCATGGATGATTTTTCAGTCTTCGGTGATACATTTGAATCATGTCTAGTCAATCTTGAACGAATGCTTATTAGATGCGAACAATCAAATCTAGTACTGAATTGTGAGAAATGCCATTTCATGGTTAAAGAAGGCACCGTTCTTGGTCATAAAATTTTAAAGGAAGGAATTGAAGTGGATAGAGCTAAAGTAGATGTAATTGCTAAACTTCCACATCCCATCAATGTTAGAGGAGTTAGGAGTTTTCTAGGGCATGCCGGTTTTTATCGACGTTTCATAAAAGATTTTTCTAAAATTGCCACTCCTATGAATAAACTCCTAGAAAAGGATGCTCCATTCATCTTTTCAGATGAATGTATCAAATCTTTTAATATTCTTAAAGAAAAACTCACTAATGCGCCGATCATGATAACTCCAAATTGGAATCTACCGTTTGAACTTATGTGCGATGCAAGTGATTTTGCAATGGGAGCCGTTTTAGGACAAAGGATTGAAAAACAATTTCAATCTATTTATTATGCTAGTAAGATGTTACAAGGAGCACAAACGAATTACACAACTACTGAAAAAGAACTCCTTGCTATTGTCTTTGCTTTTGACAAATTTCGTTCATATCTCGTTCTAGCTAAAACGGTGGTCTATATCGACCATTCTGCTCTTAGATACCTATTTTCGAAACAAGATGCCAAACCAAGATTAATCCGTTGGATTTTACTCTTACAAGAGTTCGATATTGAGATCCGGGACAAAAAGGGAGCAGAAAATCTCGCAGCAGATCATCTTTCTCGTCTTGAAAATCCTGAATTAGAAGTTCTGAATGAATCGGCCATACAAGATAACTTTCCTGATGAATATCTTTTGAAGATCGATTATAATGAAATTCCATAGTTTGCAGACTATGCAAAATACTTAGTATGTGGATTCCTTGAAAAAGGGTTATCGTACCAAAAATGAAAGAAATTCTTTAGTGATATAAAACACTATTTCTGGGAAGATCCACATTTGTTTAAAAGTTGTCCCGATGGAATAATACGCCGATGTGTATTCGGTGATGAAGCCAGTCAAATCTTAAACCATTGTCACACAGGACCAACATGAGGGCATTATGGGCCTCAACTTACAGCAAGAAAAGTTTACGATGCTGGATTCTATTGGCCTACAATTTTCAAAGACGCACACCTTCTTTGCAAATCCTGCGATGCTTGTCAAAGGGCCGGAAAAATAAGTCAACGTGATGAAATGCCACAAAATGTCATTCAAGTATGTGAAGTATTTGACATTTGGGGTATTGACTTTATGGGCCCATTTCCAAAATCTCATAATAATCTCTACATTCTCGTTGCCATTGATTATGTATCTAAATGGGCGGAAGCACAAGCTCTCCCAACTAACGATGCACGAGTTGTAGTCAAATTTTTAAAACGTCTTTTTACTAGGTTTGGAACACTGAAAGCTTTAATAAGTGATCGGGGTACTCATTTTTGTAATAATCAACTTGAGAAAGTTCTCAAAAGATATGGAGTAACTCATAAAATCTCAACCGCGTATCATCCACAAACAAGTGGACAAGTTGAAAATACCAACCGAGCTTTAAAAAGTATTCTAGAGAAAACCGTAGGATCAAATCCGAAGGAATGGTCCATGAAATTGGAGGATGCACTCTGGGCTTTTAGAACAGCCTACAAAACTCCAATTGGAACCACACCTTTTAGACTCGTTTATGGAAAAGCATGTCACCTTCTAGTAGAAATTGAACATAAAGTATTTTGGGCTTTGAAGACATGTAATCTTGATTTACATGAAACTGGACGTCTACGGTTAAGCCAACTAAACGAATTAGAAGAATTAAGACATGAAGCATACGAAAATTCGTTAATCTATAAAGAAAGAACGAAGAAATGGCATGATAAAAGAATCAGAAGTTCAAAAGAATTTAAAGAAGGAGGCAGAGTTCTTCTTTTCAATTCACGATTCAAGCTATTTCCTGGAAAATTGAAATCAAGATGGTCTGGACCATTCATAGTCAAAAGAGTTTTCCCATATAGAACAATAGAGCTAATAAATTCAAATGGGGTTGAATTTAAAGTTAATGGTCACAGAGTTAAACATTACATAGATAATCTAATGGAAGTTGAAGATGAAGTTAATCACAATTTCGACACCACAGCTAACTAAGTGTAGGAAGGTTCGAATATTTTTAGGGTAATATATATTTCTGTTAGAGTTAGATATTCTGTTTTCGTGTAGTTTCCGAGAATGGAATCCGAATGGTCTTTCCCTAGCAGACCCTAAAGAACTAGTCTTCTCCCCCCATTCTGAATTTTTATTTTTTTAGGTTTTACGAGATGAAGAATTCCTTTGATCTGAACCATGGTCTAATGCTACACGCTATGATTACTAAACGTAATAATGACACACTTCCGAGTGAACTGGTATCCTTCATAAGAGGCAAAATGGACGGAGTAAGAAAAGAACTCAGAAAAGATCATCATAAGATACATTTTGGTAAAGGCAAATCAAAATCTGCAACAAAAAGAAGAGCATGACACCTTGAAAGATGTTATAAATGCAGAAAATGGTCACACGAAGGTAAATGTTCAAATAATCAAACATATTCAAATACCAAATTTGTTACTCTATGTAGAGAAGGACCGTTCATATGTTTAGAAGAAAAGATATTGAAGAATTGAGGTTACGCTTATGTAGCTATGGAGAACCAAATAGCACGACTCTCCTATGAGTCAGCTAAAGCAGGTCTCTGAGAATTCTTTCTTACATGTAAGTATGTACAATTTTTATTTTTATTTTTATTTTTATTGTTTTTAACCTTTTAATAATAAACGCTAAATCGTTCGCTATAAAGTATTAAATTGGTATTCAATAAAATTAGGTATGCGTAACCGAAATTATTGATATCATACAAAAATTTATTACATCACTGCGAAATTTACCGTTTATTCTTAAGGTATAAATATCTTTAATCAATCAACCCAAAATATTTCATAAATTCGTCAGGAGTAAAACTAGGTAATATAGCCGAAATTACTTTACCGAAAAGAGGGGCGTATATTTTTGATAATATTTGATTGATTAAAGTGGGATAAAAGACCAAAAAGATTTTTAATTTTAATTTTTACCATGTTTTTAAAATTAATATATAAATATTAAATTAATATTGTAAACTTTTTAAAATAAATATATTTAAGTTTGTAAATATTTGAAAAATTAATATTTTTAATATAAATTTATATGTATAAAAACAAAAATATAATATGAATTCGGTGTGAATTTTTAATAATATTAATATGAATTTTTAATTTTATGCATTTTAAATTTAAGTTTGGTGTGAATTTAAAAACAAAAATTTACTTTATTTCATTAAGTTAAAAATGTGATTTCTAAAAATTCGTCGTGAGTTGAAAACTAGGTCGTTGAACCGAAATTGCTTTACCAAAGGGAGGGATGAGAACTTTTATTATCATTATTTTTTAATCTTATTGAATTAAAGTATGCCAAAAACATTAAAAAAAACCCAAAAATCTTTGCTTTTAAAACGACGCTTAAAAAGTAACAAATTTTAAACTTTTGTCGAGAGACGGACTAGGACAACAATCCGAAACGCCCTCATACTAAAAAAAGAAACAAAATTTTAAATTTTAATTAATTATTTGTTTTAAAAGTATAAGGTTTTTTAAAAAAAAAAAAATCCAGACCTCCATACTATCGCATGGGGATTGGCCTTCAAATCCATGTGGTCGCATGGAGACCAATTTCAGGCCAGAAACAAAAAGAGCAGTGAGCTGCTGCTACTCTCCACAAACACACACACATATACGAATATACACACACATATCACCCTAAAATCATCAATTTTTCACCAAAATCAACCAAATTTCGTCCTAAAATCCGCTCTAATCATGCCTAGGTTCGGATTTTTTAGCAAGAAGGTAAAAATTACACCCCTAAACTCTTAAATTTCTTAGTTTTTGTGATAATTACCAATATTTTACCTAATTTGATTTTGTCAATTTCTAGTGTAATTAGAGTTAAATTGTTAGTATATTATGCATGTATAACCTAGATTGATGCTATTTAACATGATTTGAAGCCAAAAACTTCAAAATTTTTAGGAATCTAGGGTTTGTGTTCTTGAGCAATTTGGGGCTTTTTGATATAAACAGGTTATGGCCGATTTTTGTCATGAATTATTACTAAATTAAGTAGTGTAACATGTTTAGGTAGCTAAATGATCCAAACTTTGATCCTAAACATGATTTTTGAGAATTAAAGTAGACTTTTTAGGTCTAAAATTCATGAACTTAATTAATTTGATATAAATGCCATTTGAAACTTGTTTAATTGCTAGTAATAGTTATTTTAACATGTTATTTGAGTTGAATGCTTATGAACTTTGTAAACATTTTCATATATGCTTATTTGAAAAAGTGTAGAATTGTAAAAATTGTGAAAATGTGTATAAGTTTAATTTTGATTGAACATGTTATTGTAATTGTTTCAAGTTGTTATTTTGCTAACACTAATGTATATTTGGATGCACAAATTTTGTGTTTAATGTGTTTTGCAGAAAAATACCGATACTGATGGTGCATCATCATCATCTAGGTAACCTGCTCCAGAACCTGAACCAGAAATGCAATATGAGCCACAATATAAATCAGAACCTGAACAGGAGCAACAACAGGAACAACAACAACAACCTGATCAACACGTACCATATTATGATCCGCAACAAGAATATATTAATGCCTACGTAATATTTTCGATTCATCCGATAGTAGCACACCCAACGATTCATGAAGAACAGTTGCATCCCAATTTGAGGTTTGATCGAAGTTGGAGAGATTACCCGACGTACCAAAGTAACAAATTTAAACTGGTAACGAAAAATGTAGAAGTGCCGAGGGTAATTGATTGGGAGCCTTTGGAAAGGGTCCACCTAGTTAACTCAGTTAGACTGCATCTGATCCAAAGGTATGGCAACTCTTCTTTTCCCTATTGGGAACATTTATTCACCATTCGTAGGCCTGTATATAAAGAGTGGTGCGTTGAGCTTATGAGTACTATTTCACTTAATGCGGATATAGATAGGTTAGATGATAGAAGTTTTCTTAGATTTATACTTGGCCGTAGGATGTACAGGATGTCCATGCTGGACATGGCCAGGGCTTTACAGATTTACACTCCTGGTGAATTACTACTACCCGATTGTACAAATTTGATTTATCATGGGGAGCGGGTAGATAGGAATTTTGACGCAAATGCCGTCTGGAGGCGTATGTCAGATTATAATGTTTTTTCGCTAGGAGGAAGACACTCCTACTTAGATATTAACAAAGCAGAGCTACGTATTATACATAGATTTTTAGCTAATTCGATTACACAAAGAGGTAAAAACAAGGAAAAGATGACCTTACACGATTTATTTTACCTTAAGTGTATTCGAAATACTAGAAGCTTTGTTAATATCCCCTACTGTGTTGGTTTTTATCTGTCCAAAGTAGTGGCAGGAATACAGGATGGGGGAATAATAGGAGGAGTTATTTTTGTTACTCTCATTGGAGAATATTTGGGTGTAGATAGGAATCAAGGGGGTCCACTTTTGGTATGTAGGGAACAGGATGATACTTTAGGATTGAAGGTCTATCAGGGTGCTAAGGTATTAAAGCGCAGACGCAATCAGGCGATACCATATGATGGTAATCATCCTCAGGTAAAGAGAGGTTCAGATGAGGAAATGGAGGAAGCAGATGACATTAGGGATGTCATTAGGGAGGCTATAACTGACGTCTACCAGCGTATAGATGAGGTAGAAATGACAAACAAGGGTAGACATAGTCGATACGAGCAGTGGTACGCCCAGGATGTGTACGAGCATTCTAGGCAACGACAGCATGATAGATGGAACTATCATCAGCATCAGATCATGAGCCAGCTATCACCTCAGGATCACTACGTATCGACCCGACCTGCTTACTATCCTCCACACCAGCCCGATATGCGACCACCATTTACTCTCTACGACCCTAACCAGGCCTATCAGAACACTTATAACCAACCATGGAACCCGCCCGACGACATGAACTGGAACCCCTATCCAGATTGATATAGTTCCGTTGGTGATTTTTATGATTTTTATCTTTTTATCATTTTTATTTATTTATGTTTAAACATATGATTTTTTGATACTTGTATGTAAGTTTTAACATTTTTATTATGTTGTACTAATATTTCATATTTAATTTGAAAGTGGGATTTTAAGTTCCATTTCAAATTACCATGCATGTTATTATTTGTATGTATGTATTTTGTCAATTGTACACAACAGGGTAAAACAGTACATTTTCAAAGACTGGCATTAAGTTCAGCAAAAGCTACTAATTTTGACGACAAAATGAAAAAACAAATGTGATGTAACAACAAGACGGAATGAATAAATGATGTGCACCATTTATCATTCAGCAAACAAATGCCAATATGCTTGGAAACTTTGGTAAAATTTAATCATTTTTCTACGCTAATCACCCTCAATAATTTAAATTGTTACAGATTTCTTGCAAATGAGGGCATTGCAAGATCTTAAGTGTGGGAAGAGGTTAAATTCTTTCGGATTTTTAAAATTTTAATTTATACACTTGGTTACAATTAAAAATACTAGTAACGCAGTAGTTGTATTAGAATCTAGCGCTCTCTGATAATAAAGAACAGCCCTAGTCTTATATACTGACTACCCAATTCTAGTAAAATTTTTCAAAATTTTTAAATAAATGAATTCAAAATCATGTTTATACATATTTATGAACGATAAAACTGGGTGTTAACACCGAAATTATTGTTACTTCGGAAAGGACATAAATTGAGAAACAACCCAAAATGTTAGAATTCATTTAAAATGGAATAGAGGACAATAAAAAGGCAAAGAAAGGAAAATAAAAACCAAGTGTGAGAAAAATTTACCAAGTTATTTAAAACATATATCACATATTTTTGTACAAATAATTGAAGATACTTTTGTTTTGGACAAAATTAACCGTTTTACCCGGTAAATTGTAATATATTTGAAAGAAAGATGGATCTACACGAAGAATCAATTCCATCATTAAAAGGAAGTAAAGTCTTCCGAAAAAGACACGCGCTTCTTGATTTAGGTCAGGAAGTTGTCGTCCAGACCAGTTGTAGAGTCTACGAAAAACCTTGAAAAGTTTTCTCGAAAATCAGCTGGAAATCCACGGACCTCAGCATCAAACAGGGTCGCCATGTGGTCAGACTTATCCTAACCATGCAAATTAGCTTGATAAGACTAATGAATCAGATCCTTAGAAAGGATAATCTCCTTAAAGATCAAAAATCAGCTTTTAAGACTGATATTACTCAATCCTTGAGATTGACCTTAAAGATTGAGAATTCAAACTCATGGAATTCGATGATATCTAAACTCGAGCTTGAACGAGAAAATATTTTGATCAAATTACAAACCGATTTATTTTCTGAAAACCCATTTTTAAATGCGTTTATTACCATTGAACGTAAAATCCTAGGAATTCACCTGAAATTCATTAGGTCACCTGAACCAAATCGGGTGTCAACCGTAAGAACGGTGGTTGCATAGCATGGTAAAAGACAGGACCTTGTGCCAGACCGGAAAAACTATAGGGTGATCTTCACTATTGCTCCTACAAAGGATAGTAATTGCATCCGACACGTTATAGACCATAATTGAAAGCATGTCATGGGACATTGCCTTAACAGTTACTTGTTCAACGTTTTCCTTTACAACCGGACGGTAGTTTACCGAAAGGTAATATACGGAGCAAGTATACTGGACGTGTTGCTTTCCCAATACAAGGTTAGCAAGTGGGTGACAAAAAACCGCAAGTTTTGAGCTAAAATTTTCAAATATGAAACCCACCAAACCTACAAAAACAATTTGCAAACACCGGTGAAGGGTTATTCCGAAAAACTTATCTAGGGTAAAAGCTAGATTTAATTTTCAAAAGATCAAATGATTTCATAAAGATCCAATTTCCTTAAGGTTCTAAATTTTCATAGTCATGTGGGACTATAAACCACATCGTTACTACCATTATTCATACCGCCGTATAGAAATCACTGATGTACAAAGTGTGAAGAATAAAGAAGTGATTCTAGTATTTTTATTTCAAGACTATATTGCTTGAGGACAAGCAACGCTCAAGTTTGGGAATATTTGATAATGCTAAAAACGAACATATATTTCATAGCATTATCCCTCAAGAAAGACAAGCTTTTAGTTGCAATTGTTCTATTTACAAGTGATATTCGTTTAAATAATAAAAGGTGAAGACAAAAGACATACTCAACGAATTGAAGACGCAAACGACCAAAAAGCTCAAAAGTACAAAGTACAATCAAAGTGGTTCAAATTATTGATGAGAAACGTCTCAAAATTACAAGAGTACAAGATGCAAAACGCAAAGTACAAGATATTAAATTGTACGCAAGGACGTTCAAAAATCCGGAACCGGGACCAGAGTCAACTCTCAACGCTCGACGCAACGGACTAAAAATTACAAGTCAACTATGCACATGAATATAATATAATATATAATTAATTCTTAAAATTATTTATATATTATATTATTTAATAAAACCGTCGACAAGAAGCAAACAATCGATTGTGAGCTGGATTCCTGCTTCATGCGATCGCATGGCCTGGAGGCTATATTTCCATGCGATCGCATGGGCCACTTTTTCTGGCCACACTCCTATAAAAAGCAGTTTGATACTCGAGCAAAAACACATCTTTTCCTCATCTCTCTATCTCACGTATATATATATATATATATATATATATATATATATATATATATATATATATATATATATATATATATATATATATATATATATATATATATATATTATAATTTTAATTTTAATTTTAATTTTAATAATAATAAGGGTATGTTAGCGCATGTTGTAAGTGTGTAAGTCGAAATTCTGTCCGTGTAACGCTACGCTATTATTAATCATTGTAAGTTATGTTCAAACTTTTTAAATTAATGTCTCGAAGATAAGTTATTATTATGCTTATTTAAGCCGAAGTAATCGTGATGTTGGGCTAAAATATTAAAGATTGGGTAATTGGGTTTTGTACCATAATTGGGGTTTGGACAAAAGAACGACACTTGTAGAAATTAGACTATGGGCTATTAATGGGCTTTATATTTGTTTAATTAAATGATAGTTTGTTAATTTAATATAAAGATTTACAATTAGACGTACCTATAAATAACCACATACACTCGATCGGACACGATGGGCAGAATATTTATAAGTACTAATAATCGTTCATTTAACCGAACACGGGAATGGATTAATAGTTAATGGACTTATTAAAACAGGGGTGAATTACATACAAGGAAAATTGGTGTAATTATAGTTTAAGTCCCCAATTAGTTGGAATATTTGACTTCGGATATAAGGATAATTTGACGAGGATACTTGCACTTTATATTTATGACTGATGGACTGTTATGGACAAAACCAGATGGACATATTGAATAATCCAGGACAAAGGACAATTAACCCATGGTAATAAACTAAAATCAACACGTCAAACATCATGATTACGGAAGTTTAAATAAGCATAATTCCTTTATTTCATATTTAATTGCACTTTTAATTATCGCAATTTTATTTATCGTCATTTTATTTATCGCACTTTTATTTATCGCAATTTCATTATCGTTATTTACTTTAAGCTTAAAATTAAGTTATATTTATTTTTAATATTTTACATTAGGTTTTAACTGCGACTTAAGTTTTAAAATCGACAAACCGGTCATTAAACGGTAAAAACCCCCTTTTATAATAATACTACTACTTATATATATTTATATATTTACAAATAAAGTTTTAAAAATATAGCGTTAAACTTGGCGAGTTCCCTGTGGACGAACCGGACTTACTAAAAACTATACTACTCTACGATTAGGTACACTGCTTATAAGTGTTGTAGCAAGGTTTAGGTATTTCCACTCTATAAATAAATAAATAACTTGTGTAAAATTGTATCGTATTTAATAGTATTTTGTAGTAAAAATATAACTATTTCATATACACCTCTACGCACATCAAGTAGTTCTGTAATTGGCTCATCCAACCAGATCTACACCATTCCAATCTTAGCCTTAACATAAACATAGTTACCTTAACCTATCCCAAACTAATATCTTGGTCAACATTTCCGTGATCTGCATACTCCGAATATCCTTCCACTTTTTTTACTTTTCCGCAATTAGGACCATTAGCTTAAAACCACTACTATCCTTTATCTAGGTAATTTAACCGAAGACAATTATCCACTTGATCTTCAAATTGTTAAACCATTCAAAAGTACGACCCTAGGTTAACTTACACCTTCTACCATTAGAAAGTTAAAAGTAAATTTAGGCCCCGCAAAACATAAATAATAAACCACTGTTCGCTACTCTGATCAGCTGATTATGACGCCCTGTGGCCTTGCGACACCGCACGAATAAAATCATCCATTTCAGTCATATCAGCTTGGTTTGGCGGTTAAACTAAAAATAGAGGCCTTAGGGTCAGTTTTTATTCAGTTCAGAATTCTTGTACTCTGTATTCAGAGGCAAAGTCACGAAATAGCTAGGGTTTTTATCTATTACAACATTCAAGTTATTCAATCAAATATTTGTTTTTCAATTCCTTTATGTCGGTATGATTTCTTCCATTAATCCTTATCTTTTATTTGTTTTTACGTTAGTTATGGGCTAATAGCCTTACATATGCTTGAACTATGTAACACCTTGTGAACATTGCTTAATTATTCGAATTTCATAATAGAAAATAGAAAACCGGATCTGGTGTATGAAGCCGCCGGCTTCATATACTAGAGCCTCCGGCTTCATCATATTATTATGCAAATTTGTTACGATTTAAATTCAGATAGAATAAAACAGTTTTTGGCAAAAATATCCGACAAACCGCCGGCTTTATCCACTAATTACATAAATATTTAAATTTGACAGAATCTCTGGATTTTTTGTTATGTTTTATGTCTGATTGAAATACCATTGTTTGAATAGTCTGATTTAGGTAAGCAATTACTATTAAGTTTTAACTAGAACATCACTGGGATTAAAACTTAATAAACCTAAATATAATAAAATCGAATCATTTTAATAGTGAGGGTTATAGCTAGTAACTATAATCATGGTTTGGTTAATCATACTAAATCTACTATCAGGTCTTAAACAAGCAGCAAATTTAGACATCTATTCTAGGATTAACCTGATCAACTAGTCTTGGAACTAGATATTCTTAGGTCGTTACTAAATCTAAGTTTGGTTTAAATTCAAAAGCAATTGTGAGCAAGCTGTGAAAAGGTTCAAGCATGTGTTTTATTTAATATTGTTATTTCTTCAATTTATTTTCTTGCAATTTAGTTGTTTCTTATTTCTTTGTTAATCAAAGCAACCAAAATCTTAAAATTAAAGTTTTATATTCTAAATCCACCCATTCTCTTGGGACGAACCTTAACTTACTAAATAATAAATTACATCTGATCGGGTTTTGTTGCTCGTTAAGGTGTTAAAAGTAAACCGTAAAGAAAGATATTAAAAATTTAAAAGTTAGAGAAAAGATAGGCAATACTACACACATTTTTGACACATCAACTTTTTGGTGCCGCTGTCGGGGAACGCAGTGGAATCATAAGAGTATTAATAAAATTAAAACACCAAAGACAGGTGGTGACTGTTCTCCTTTAGGAAAAGGTTGTTGTGCTTCCGATTTAAAGGGTCCTATCGGAACCTAGACGTTGACGGCCATTTATTGGTGAAAAAAACTAAAGACTTAAAGTAATACAATGAATAATTCAAAACTTTCTATGGAGGATCACTTAAAAGCTTTAAAACAAATTCATGGAACTACCATAATTCCACCAACTATTAAAACTAATTTCACTATCGAAAAACAAATATTAAACTTAATTAAAGAAGAATGCCACTTCAACGGAACTATTAAGGAAGATGCTTACCAACATCTTCGCAATTTTACTAGTATATGCACACTATTTAAATATAATGAAATAGAAGACGAACAAATTTATCTCATCCTTTTTTTTTGGATTCTCAAGGGAGAAGCTAAAGACTGGTTTAATCAACTTGTTGAAAGAAAAATATCTACATGGGATCAAATGGTTGAAAAATTCTTAAAACGATTCTTTCCACCTTCTAAAATGATAAAGCTACAAAATGAGATAATTCAATTTAAACAGAAACCTCAACAAACTTTATATAATACATGGACTAGATATGAAAAATTAATAAAGTCATGTCCTCAACATGGATTAAATGATGTCCAAAGATTGATGCAATTCTATAAAAATATCACAATTTCTACCAGAAAAGAAATCGATACTGCCGCTGGTGGTTCAGCTCTTTCTAAAACTCCCGAGGAATTACAACAATTAATATCTGAGCTAGCCATTCAATCACATGATTGGTATCAAGCAAATAATAATCAACGGGAAACTAAAATTGAAGTTAAAAGTGAAATATCTACATTACAAAATAAAATAGAAGTCTTAGAGAAAGAGTTAAAAGGTTTAAAAGAAAAATCCGTTCTAGAAAAAGTCTCTAATATCTCGCCAAAAGAAACTATAAGTAAAGGATTAACGGAAATGATACAAGGATATATTTATAACCAAACTGAATTAAATAATGTTATTCTATATAAAATCTCCGAGCTATATCATAATCATCAAAACTTGATACTTAACCTAGAAAAAGATCTAGGAACTTTGTCTAAACAATTAGCTATTAGAGAAATTGGAACCTTACCATCTAACACATTAGAAAATCCTAGGGTAAATCAAGAAATTCAACTAGGAGTGGTAAAATGAAAGGACCCGTTCATATACATTATAAACGATTCACAATAGTTGATTACATCGCGAGGTATTTTGACCTCTATATGATACATTTTACAAACATTGCATTCGTTTTTAAAAGACAAACTTTCTTTACAACGAAAGTTGACGGCATGCACACCATTTCATAATACATCCAACTATAATTGACATAATAATAATCTTGATGAACTCAATGACTCGAATGCAACGTCTTTCAAAATATGCCATGAATGACTCCAAGTAATATCCTTAAAATGAGCTAATGCACAGCGGAAGATTTCTTTAATACCTGAGAATAAACATGCTTTAAAGTGTCAACCAAAAGGTTGGTGAGTTCATAGGTTTATCATAACAATCATTTCAATATATTAATAGACCACAAGATTTCCGTTTATAAATATATGTACACTCGCAAGTGTATAAGAGTATTCTATAAATTGTAGGCACCCGGTAACAAGCCTTAACGTTCATGTTTTACCCTCTGAAGTACACCAGATCAGGTGTGTTTAAAATAACCTCGAAGTACTAAAGCATCCCATAGTCAGGATGGGGTTTGTCAGGCCCAATAGATCTATCTTTAGGATTCGCGCCTACCGTACATAGACAAGTAGTTTAATGTTACCAAGCTAAGGGTATATTTCTGGTTTAAACCCACGTAGAATTAGTTTTAGTACTTGTGCCTATTTCGTAAAACATTTATAAAAAACAGCGCATGTATTCTCAGTCCCAAAAATATATATAAAAGGGAGCAAATGAAACTCACCATACTGTATTTCGTAGTAAAAATACATATAACGTCATTTAACAAGTGCAAGGTTGGCCTCGGATTCACGAACCTATATTAATTATATATATTTATATGTTAGTCAATATTTGTCTAACAATTTTTGGTCAAGTCATAGTGTACCACAATTCTAATGCTCGAGACTAATATGCAAAAGTCAACAAAAGTCAACTTGACCCAAAATGACTTCTAAAATTTATACGTGTTTATTATATAACTTAACTATAATCGTTTTATATATTTAAATATATTTATTAGATTTTATAATAATAAAAGTCATTTATTAATAAAAATTAATATTAACGTTTATATATGATAAAATATACTTTTATATATCTTAAGTAGTAAAATTTATAAAGTTCACTTAATATCTTAAAACTATAGTGGTAAGTATTATTAATGTAATTATATTACGCGTGGTGAAAAATATCTTTGTATCCCCTATTTATTTGATAAAATAATATTGATCATCATAATAATAAGTAAAAGTTGTATTATTTTGTAATAATAATTATTATTATTCTATAAAAAAAATAACAATATTTATATTTACTAAAAATGTTATTATGATAAAATGATAATACTAACATAATAGTAATAATGATATTTTATAATAACAATGATATTTCTATTAAAATAATAACGACGATAGTAATAATAATCATTTTAACAATAATACTAAAATTCAGTTGACTATAACTTCAAATCCGTTCATCGAAACCATTCGATATCTAAATGAAAAGTTCTTAATTTTTCGCTAGCTTTCCAATGACATGCATATCATATACCCTATCTCAGTAGCATATGTATCTAATTCAGGATTCAACAAACCTATCTAAGGACAATATCGAATGTACAAGCATGCATAATCCTATATACTCGAGCACTAGTCAGGGATACGCTATTGATATATAAAAGTTAAGTTATGAGTGCTCACGTATCAATATTGAGATTCAATATTGTAGAAAAGTACGTAGACGTAACGGAGATGATAAATACTAGATTGACCTCACGAGCATACCCATGAACCATACCCATCACCTCCATAGCTATAACCCATAATTTCCTTAGCTTCGACTCATTCAAAAAACTATTTTGAAATCACTATGACATCACTCCGTCGTAATGTTTTATGTATACTAATAATATCTTGAAATAATACAGAGCAAATATATGTATATATATATATATATATATATATATATATATATATATATATATATATATATATATATATATATATATATATATATCGATTGAGAGAGTTTAGAGAAATATATTTTCAAGTTTTTATGAAATAATGAAACCTATTGAATTCTATTTATAATAGATTTTTGAATTATTAAAGTATGAATTATTAAAGTGAATTATTAAAGTATGAATTATTAAAGTGAATTATTAAAGTATGAATTATTAAAGTGAATTATTAAAGTATGAATTATTAAAGTGAATTATTAAAGTTAAAGTAAAGTAAAAGTAAAGTAAAGGTAAAGTTAAAGTATAATAAAAGTATAAAAACTATGTATGTATAATACGCGTATAAATATATATAATATTAATTTAAATCGTTATATATATTTAATGAAATAAAATATAAATATCGTTATATTTATTATACTGGTTAAGTAATGAGTTGTCAAAAGTGATTCTAGATATTTATAAAAGTTATATACGTTTTAATAATAAAGTTCTTTTTAAACTGAAAACGTTTTTGTACGTTTGAAAATAGATTAATAGAATATTATAGAAACCAATTATCCACTAGCTTTTGTCTAACTTTCGTAAATGACACTTTTTATTTTTATTTATAAATAGCTTTACAAATTATTTCGAATATCGTTAAGAGGAATATATTTCTCAAATCATAGTGGACCTCTCAACAGAGACTTGTAATCATAATTCATTGTTTCTGATAATTCAAACATTTAATATATTTTTTTTAATTTCGTCGATAATCATATTGAAACAATTACGTTCATATAAAGCATTATACTTTTAAATACTTTGTTGACATTTTCAATTTATAACATATACACGTATACATACATATTCATATATGTTCATTTAATGGTTCATGAATCATTGGAATTTGGTCGAGGTTTAAATGAATGTATAAACATAGTTTAAAATCCTTGAGATTTAACTTAACAAGCATTGCTTATCGTGTCAGAATAATATAAAGATAAAGTTTAAATTTAGTCGGAAATTTCCGGGTCGTCACAGTACCTACCCGTTAAAGAAATTTCGTCCCCGAAATTTGATAGAGGTCGTTATGGCTAACAATGAGAATGTTATTATGACGATTATGAAGTTTTATCATGTCTAAGAAGTATGGATAAAATAATTCGATTACTCAAAGCGTATGAGGGAAGTTATCGTAAATGAAGGAAATAAGATTATAGTGATTCGTCATATCTTTTGACGTCATCACAATTGATCTCCGAATTTAAAGAAAATCTTTGTAATCTATGTTGGATTTGATGCTTCGGTGATTAAGGAGATTATGATTCTCTTCGAATTAATACGATAATCCATCTTGATTTCTCTGTCGGGTATTTCACTATAAATCCACCTCCTTCGTTTCCTTACAACTCACACCTTCTATTCTTTCTTCCTCAACTCATATTTTAAAGTATTTATCAATATGCTTCATCCAGTACTGATTCTCGATATACTCCTCACTTTCATATCTGTCGTTCTTCTTTTTCATCTGCCTCCGGAAGAATCTATTTACTTCTACTATACTCTCGGTTTTATAGTGTTTTTAGTTCTTCCGTGTCTTTATATTGCTATATGTATCGATATATACGGTTTATAATTTTTGGGTGGTTGTTGGGTTTTATATCTTCCCTTATATTTCAAAGCCCCTGCTTTTATCTTCTATAATCATTGACATCCACAGTTAATGCTCCCTTCTATTTGCTGTGATTTATACTCCAATTTCTATTTTGGAGTTTTGTCCTTTCGTTTCTTCTTCTTGCGATTAAGCAACGTTTGTAATGGTCCAGTATTCGCAGATATGAATTTCAGAATGAACATAGTTAATGTTCTAAGAAGGAAATGGTAATGGCACGATCTTGATTTGTTAATTTACCAGAATACCCTAAAAAGACCGAATCATCAAGAAAATATATTCTTGATATTTTTAGAGATTAAATAGAATACAAGAGTCGTGTAACATGGAACATGATGACGGCAAGGTCTGTGAATCGTCATGTCCCATTAGAAACTCAGCATGACTTACTGTAATATAATCACGTTGACCAAGTGTCATTATATTATACTAACTCATGCTTCAGTTCCCAAAACTTCTTCTAAACATTCATAATTTAACCTCAAAAGTTTATAGAATATAGAAACTAATAGTTTCTTATATGATGTAACACTGATAGCGCAAAGAGATAAATGACTTCAGATAAGATTAGTTGTGAAAATATCTTCAGAAATATCGCGGATATTTATAATGAAAGATATGATAATATCTTAGAATTTCTAATATTGATGGATGATGATGAAGATTTGTCTGTAAAGGTTTAGAATAAAGAGTAAGGTATTCGTTAATGACTTTAGCAGGCACTGAATCATTTGGATTCTTTGAAGGCAGATTTAGTCTTTGTGATTTGTCCACAGCCTCCTTCATAGTCTGTTCAATCCATTTTCCAGTTCCAACCTTCTCTTTTTCTCAGCTTTACCACCTTACTATTCTTTTTCATCAAACTTTTTACTGTTAAGATCGTTTACAGTTTTTGATGCTTCGTCAGCATTTAAAGAACTAGTTTGCAGTTCAAAATATTTTTCAGAACTTCACATTCAAAGTATGTAAGTCCAGGAGATAGACGTTTTACGTACACATATAACTGTTGGCGTAGACATGCTGCGAGATTTCAAAATACTGGTTACTGTTTTTCGATGATTCTTATGACAATTCTCGTTACAAGATGTGAATGAGTAAGTGATGTGATTTCAATAAATATAATGATTTTTCGAAAAGTCAAAGATAATTGAAGTTGTTGGTAAGTTTATTGCTAAGGTGGCGAGATATGAAAGGTCCCCAGTAATGATGACGAAAGGGCAACGTATCTATCAAGGTTATAATAAGACTAGTCCGACTAAAAAGTCGAAGTTGACTTGTTGGAGCTGTGACAAAACTGTCTACTTTGAAAAGGAATTGAAAAGTCATTTTAGCTAATAAATGCCAAAGGGTCTGACACGGATACGCGTCGAACTATGACTTTGGCTTCGAGAGCTTTTTAGGTACATAAATGTGGGTAATATGTGGTTGGATCATCATCTCGATTGTTCATTGTTTGAAGTGTCTTCGAAAACTTCGGAGAGTTTGAACACAGTTTGTAATCGTCAATATACATATGATGTTCTAACACGGTTTTGAAGTCAAAGTATAGCTTTGAAAGATGTAGGAATCTAAGAGTGATGTCTTCTGTTAAATTATGACTTGGATTTTGATTTGTCAAAATCAGAATGCGTAATCAAATTTGGGTGAGAATGGTTGCTTTGATTTCTATACAAGAATGTATATTGTTGTGAGATTTTGGGAGTATAGTTGATGATTTGCTTAATCAGATTCGAAAAATGTAATATATTAATTGTGAATTTATATATCTCTCGGGTATTACCTACCCGTTAAAAAAATTCACAATTAATATTTTGTACAACAGAATTTTATTACAGTCTTTATGAAAATATATATGTGCATATTTTCTTCAGATGTAACATAGATTTAATGAGTTAATATTAAATTAAACTCATTTGATTTACAGTTGAAACTAGAACTGAATAATCCCTAAAGACTTTAGAAATTACATAACTTTTACGGAGTATTTATTCAATAAAATTGAAATTATGAATTAATACTTCGTTATTTGTTGGTGTTTGTAACCCTTGCACCATATTCTCTAAAGCCACTACTCGAGCGCGAAGCTCGTTGACTTCTTCTATTACACCGAGGTGATTGGCGGTTCGGACGAACGGATAAATAAAATCTAGAATTTGATGTAGTATATAATCGTGACGAGATACTCTGGAAATGAGAGAGAAAATGGTGTTTCGGACCGGTTCGCCGGTAAGTGCTTCAGGTTCATCGCCAAGAGGGCAATGTGGTGGATGGAAAGGATCACATTCTTCTTGTCTCCAATTATTGAGGAGGCTACGAACCTATCCCCAATTCATCCAGAATAGATGATGGCTAATTGGTTAATCCATTCCGGTCACACTGCTTTCGGAGCTTGAGTAGGATTCCATATCGGAATTTGAGGGACTTGAACTAAGACGAATTCCATTTCGTTCGATTGAATAAAGAATTTTTCGATATGAAATGATTTTTCGGCTATCGGGTGGTATTCTAATTACATAGAATATCTATATATATAGCGCAAAAGATTTCGTAGATTACGGAGGAAATTACGGGATATGTCAGGCAAAGTTTACAGTAACAGATACGCTAAGATATGGATTAGCAGATACGCTAAGATATGAATTTTGTCTATACACTATTCATGCAATCAATGCAGTAAGACGTGTCTTGACTAAGAATGATAAGCAGGCAATTTCCGACAAAAATGATAAGCAAAACTTTTGACATGCAGACACGGTCGAAGTCCAGGCTCACTAATGCATCCTAATGACTATCAGTTAGACACACTAATGCAGACCTGGTTCGCTAAGACCACCGCTCTGATACCAACTGAAAGGACCCATTCATATACATTATAAACGATTCACAATAGTTGATTACATCGCGAGGTATTTTGACCTCTATATGATACATTTTACAAACATTGCATTCGTTTTTAAAAGACAAACTTTCTTTACAACGAAAGTTGACGGCATGTACACCATTTCATAATACATCCAACTATAATTGACATAATAATAATCTTGATGAACTCAATGACTCGAATGCAACGTCTTTCAAAATATGCCATGAATGACTCCAAGTAATATCCTTAAAATGAGCTAATGCACAGCGAAAGATTTCTTTAATACCTGAGAATAAACATGCTTTAAAGTGTCAACCAAAAGGTTGGTGAGTTCATAGGTTTATCATAACAATCATTTCAATATATTAATAGACCACAAGATTTTCGTTTATAAATATATGTACACTCGCAAGTGTATAAGAGTATTCTATAAATTGTAGGCACCCGGTAACAAGCCTTAACGTTCATGTTTTACCCTCTGAAGTACACCAGATCAGGTGTTTTTAAAATAACCTCGAAGTACTAAAGCATCCCATAGTCAGGATGGGGTTTGTCAGGCCCAATAGATCTATCTTTAGGATTCGCGCCTACCGTACATAGACAAGTAGTTTAATGTTACCAAGCTAAGGGTATATTTCTGGTTTAAACCCACATAGAATTAGTTTTAGTACTTGTGCCTATTTCGTAAAACATTTATAAAAAACAGCGCATGTATTCTCAGTCCCAAAAATATATATAAAAGGGAGCAAATGAAACTCACCATACTGTATTTCGTAGTAAAAATACATATAACGTCATTTAACAAGTGCAAGGTTGGCCTCGGATTCACGAACCTATATTAATTATATATATTTATATGTTGGTCAATATTTGTCTAACAATTTTTGGTCAAGTCATAGTGTACCACAATCCTAATGCTCGAGACTAATATGCAAAAGTCAACAAAAGTCAACTTGACCCAAAATGACTTCTAAAATTTATACGTGTTTATTATATAACTTAACTATAGTCGTTTTATATATTTAAATATATTTATTAGATTTTATAATAATAAAAGTCATTTATTAATAAAAATTTATATTAACGTTTATATATGATAAAATATACTTTTATATATCTTAAGTAGTAAAATTTATAAAGTTCACTTAATATCTCAAAACTATAGTGGTAAGTATTATTAATGTAATTATATTACGCGTGGTGAAAAATATCTTTGTATCCCCTATTTGTTTGATAAAATAATATTGATCATCATAATAATAAGTAAAAGTTGTATTATTTTATAATAATAATTATTATTATTCTATAAAAAAAAATAACAATATTTATATTTACTAAAAATGTTATTATGATAAAATGATAATACTAACATAATAGTAATAATGATATTTTATAATAACAATGATATTTCTATTAAAATAATAACGACGATAGTAATAATAATCATTTTAACAATAATACTAAAATTCAGTTGACTATAACTTCAAATCCGTTCATCGAAACCATTCGATATCTAAATGAAAAGTTTTTAATTTTTCACTAGCTTTCCAATGACATGCATATCATATACCCTATCTCAGTAGCATATGTATCTAATTCAGGATTCAACAAACCTATCTAAGGACAATATCGAATGTACAAGCATGCATAATCCTATATACTCGAGCACTAGTCAGGGATACACTATTGATATATAAAAGTTAAGTTATGAGTGCTCACGTATCAATATTGAGATTCAATATTGTAGAAAAGTACGTAGACGTAACGGAGATGATAAATACTAGATTGACCTCACGAGCATACCCATGAACCATACCCATCACCTCCATAGCTATAACCCATAATTTCCTTAGCTTCGACTCATTCAAAAAACTATTTTGAAATCACTCGGACATCACTCCGTCGTAATGTTTTATGTATACTAATAATATCTTGAAATAATACAGAGCAAATATATATATATATATATATATATATATATATATATATATATATATATATATATATATATATATATATATATATATATATATATATATATATATATATATATATATATATGTAAATCGATTGAGAGAGTTTAGAGAAATATATTTTCAAGTTTCTATGAAATAATGAAACCTATTGAATTCTATTTATAATAGATTTTTGAATTATTAAAGTATGAATTATTAAAGTGAATTATTAAAGTATGAATTATTAAAGTGAATTATTAAAGTATGAATTATTAAAGTGAATTATTAAAGTATGAATTATTAAAGTGAATTATTAAAGTTAAAGTAAAGTAAAAGTAAAGTAAAGGTAAAGTTAAAGTATAGTAAAAGTATAAAAACTATGTATGTATAATACGCGTATAAATATATATAATATTAATTTAAATCGTTATATATATTTAATGAAATAAAATATAAATATCGTTATATTTATTATACTGGTTAAGTAATGAGTTGTCAAAAGTGATTCTAGATATTTATAAAAGTTATATACGTTTTAATAATAAAGTTCTTTTTAAACTGAAAACGTTTTTGTACGTTTAAAAATAGATTAATAGAATATTATGGAAACCAATTCTCCACTAGCTTTTGTCTAACTTTCGTAAATGACACTTTTTATTTTTATTTATAAATAGCTTTACAAATTATTCCGAATATCGTTAAGAGGAATATATTTCTCAAATCATAGTGGACCTCTCAACAGAGACTTGTAATCATAATTCATCGTTTCTGATAATTCAAACATTTAATATATTTTTTTTTAATTTCGTCGATAATCATATTGAAACAATTACGTTCATATAAAGCATTATACTTTTAAATACTTTGTTGACATTTTCAATTTATAACATATACACATATACATACATATTCATATATGTTCATTTAATGGTTCGTGAATCATTGGAATTTGGTCGAGGTTTAAATGAATGTATAAACATAGTTTAAAATCCTTGAGATTTAACTTAACAAGCATTGCTTATCGTGTCAGAATAATATAAAGATAAAGTTTAAATTTAGTCGGAAATTTCCGGGTCGTCGCATAAAATAACACAAGATCCTATTATGCTTAGCCAAGAGAAAAACCATGAATCACCCACGAAAACTAGTAATGAAAAAAGTATTGATAAAACTCCTACTAAAAAAGCTATACCACCTAAAAATGATGAACCTTTAGAACATGTTCCATACCCCCAACAACTTAGGAAAAAGAAACAACAAAAACGTCTAGAGAACTCCGCTAATATGTTCAACCAGATAAACGTTAATATACCTTTAATAGATTTACTAAAAGAAAATCCACATTATGGAAAATGCTTAAAAACTTTATTACTCCATATCTAATAAAGGTAAACACACTGAAAAATCTTCTAGATTCATAATAAAATAATGTAAAGCTAACTTTTAAAAATATGACATACCCGGAAAATTAGGAGACTCATGAAGTATTACTGTTCCATGCTCATTTATAAACTCTAGAATATATCAAGCATTAGCAGATACGGGCGCTAGTATAACTTTAATGCCATATTCGTTATATAAAAGACTAGGTCTAGAAGAATTAACTCCCACTAGAATGTCTATTTGTTTGGCCGATAGTTTTTTTAATTATTCGATAGGAATAGCCGAAAATATACACGTAAAATTGTAAAAGTCACTTATCCAGCCGATTTCGTTATTTCAAAAATGAAAGAAAACCAATAATATTAGGTAGACCATTTCTAAGAACCGCTGCTTTTGAATTTCAAATGCAAACTAATACATATAGCTTGGGAATAGGTGATGATAGAATTACGTTAAATAACCAACTTGAACTAGATCTCACGTGCCCTACGATAAAATATGTAGAAACATGTATTGAAGAAGAATTTGATGAGTTTTTATTAATTGACATAAATGAATTTGTGTGTGAAATAAAAGAAGAAAACCTTGATGAGGAATTTGAAAGATGAAATGAATGAACTGATAGAGGAGGAACATGAACTTATAACTAACGAATTAAGAATAAAACACTCTCTAGAAATTCCACTAAAATTAGAATTAAAAGAATTACCCTCTCATCTATAATACGTATTTCTAAAAGATAATTCTGAACTTCCCGTAATTATTTCTTCCAAATTATCTAAAAATAAAAAAGAACAGCTCATAAATGTCTTAAAAAAACATAAAAAGGCTTTTTCTTGGAAAATCTCTGATATTTTGGGGATTGACCCCACCTTATGTACTCATAAAATTTTGTTAGAAGAAAACTCAAAACCCGTAATTCAAAGACAAAGACATCTAAATCCTAATATGGCTGAAGTAGTAAAAAAGGAAGTGTTAAAACTGTTAGACGCAGGAATGATTTATCCTATATCCAATAGCCAATGGGTAAGCCCAGTCCAGTGTGTCTCTAAAAAGGGATGAACCACTGTTGTCTTAAACGAAAATAATGAATTAATTCTTACACGAACCGTTACCGGTTGGCGAGTCTGTATAGATTACCGTAAACTAAATGAAGCTACCCGAAAAGATCATTTTCCATTTCTAATTATTGATCAAATGATTGAAAGATTTGTCGGAAAAGAATACTATTGTTTCTTAGATGGTTTTTCTGGATATTTTCAAATTCCAATCGACCCTAAGGATCAAGAGAAAACCACTTTCACTTGTCCTTTTGGTACATTCGCCTACCGAAGAATGCCATTTGGGCTATGTAATGCCTCTGGCACTTTCCAAAGATGCATGACAGCCATCTTTCACGACATGGAGGAAGATTTTATGGAAGTCTATATGGATGATTTTTCTGTCTTCGGAACATCCTTTAACTCTTGTCTATCTAATCTTGATAAAATACTCACTCATTGTGAAAAGACAAATCTTGTTCTTAATTGGGAAAAATGCCATTTCATGGTAAAAGAAGGCATTGTCCTTGGTCATAAAATTTCTAATAAAGGGATTGAAGTTGATAAAGAAAAAATTAATGTTATTTCCAACCTTCCCAAACCCACTAATGTTAAATCAATTAGAAGTTTCCTAGGACATGCTGGATTTTATAGACGTTTCATTCAAAATTTCTCCAAAATTGCTCGACCATTAACTAAACTCTTAGAAAAGGATTCCCCTTTTGAATTTAATGAAGATTGTAAAAAAGATTTCTCTATGTTAAAAGAAAAACTCACTAATGCACCTATTATTATATCACCCGATTGGTCTAAACCCTTCGAACTCATGTGTGATGCTAGTGATTATGTAGTAGGAGTTGTCTTAGGACAACGAAAAGATAAACATTTTCATCCAATCTACTATGCTAGTAAAACACTAGCAGGGGCTCAATTAAATTATACAACCACTAAAAAAGAACTGTTAGCTATAGTCTTCGCTCTGGATAAATTCCGACCATATTTAATTATGAATAAAGTAACAGTTTACACCGATCACTCTGCTCTTAAAAATTTATTTAATAAACCCGAATCTAAAGCTCAACTCTTGTGATGGGTTCTACTCCTACAAGATTTTGACATACAAATTATTGATAAGAAAGGAGCTGAGAATCTCGCAGCAGATCATCTTTCACGTTTAGAAAATCCTAATCTAGACAACTTAGATGAAATTCATGATACGTTCCCTGATGAATGTCTAATGATGATCTCAGATAAGTCATATCTATGGTTTGCTGACTTTGCAAACTATTTAGCTGCTAAAGAACTAAGAAAAGATTTAACTTATCAACAAAGAAAAAAATTCTTCTTCGATTTTGAACATTACTTCTGGGAAAATCCTTACTTGTTTAAAGTAGGTCCCGACCAAATTATTCGTCGTTGCGTTCATGGTAAAGAAGCAAATGAAATCCTATTACTATGTCATAGTAGTGCACCAGGAGGACACTTTGGTCCTAACTACACTGCTCGCAAAGTTTTAGACGCAGGATTTTATTGGCCTGCCATATTCCAAGATGCACATAAATTACTCCAGTCTTGTGATGCATGTCAAAGAGGAGGAAACTGCTCTAAACATGATGAAATTCCCCGTCAGAATATTCAAGTATATGAAATATTTGATGTGTGGGGTATTGATTTTATGGGACCATTTCCCTCTTTCGAGAGAAATCAGTATATTCTTGTAGCCGTTGACTACGTTTTTAAATAGGCTGAAGCAAAAGCTCTTCCTACTAATGACTCACGAGTAGTGATTGATTTTCTAAAGAAACTATTATGTCAATTTGGTTTTCCTAAAGCTTTAATTAGCGACCGTGGAACCCATTTCACTAATCAACTACTTGAGAAAGTTCTAAAAAGATATGGGGTTAACCACCATTTCTCTACAGCTTACCATCCTCAAACAAGTGGTCAGGTTAAAAATACTAATCGAGGATTAAAAAGGATTCTTTAACGTACAGTTGAGAATAATCCGAAACTCGGGTGACAGTTAGATGACGCATTATGGGCTTTCTGAACTGCATATAAGTCACCTATTGAGACTACTCTTTTTAGGTTGGTTAATGGAAAAGCTTGTCATCTACCGGTTGAAATTGAATACCGTGCATATTGGGCTTTTAAAACAATGTAACTTAAATCCTAAAAAAGCAGGAGAGAACTGACTTCTCCAATTAAATCAACTTGATGAACTTAGACTTTCTGCTTATGAAAATTCAATAACTTATAAAGAGAAAACAAAAAATATGGCACGATGCTCGTATTAAAAACCTTAAAATTTTTCAACTAGGGGATAAAGTTCTAATTTTTCAATCAAAATACAAATTTTCTCCTGGGAAGTTAAGATCTAGATGGATGGGCCCTTTTATCGTTAAACAATCTTTTCCCACCGGATATGTTGAGTTATATAATAAGAAAGGAGACACATTTAAAATAAATGGCTATCATTTAAATATTTACTTTGAGAAAGATGCATCACCAGGAAGGGAAGTAATTTCCCTTACTACCATTCAAGTTTGAAAAAAATAATAAACAAATTAATGTAGAGTTTGTAAATTAGTTGTAAATTCTGATAAAATTCAAAAATTTCAAAATTTAAAAAAAAAATCCTAAATGGAAGCCACCAGCTTAGGCTCACCAAGCCACCGGTCTGGTATGGGCAGAAAAAGCTGCAATCATGTCAATCATAAATACTTTTTGAACTCAAAGCCGCCTGCTTGGCTGTTGAAGCTGCCGGCTTACACTGCAGATAGGTTTTAAACCCTAATCCGCCTCATTTTTCCATTTTCACACCTACAACCCCCAAAAATGGTCTCAAAAGCCAAAAATCGTTGTTTTCTTCATCCACCTTCAAAACATTCATGGCTGAAAGAGTAAGTTTCAATTGTTAATTCTGCATTGTTAAAATCTTTTTATTTCTGCAAAACTGCTGTAACTTCCTCTACCATGCCTTGAAGCCGCCAGCATAGGATTAAAGTCACCTGCTTCGTCTCCTCTGATTCAATTTAATAATGTTTGATAGTTTGCTTGTCTAGGAATTATTAAGAATTGCTTAGAAATCGCTGTTATGATAATTATTGTTAGGATTGTAATAAGAAAACCTAAAAACCTGAACATGTTTAAGAATTGCATATAAAGCCGCCAGCTTTATATTTCAGCCGCCGGTTTCATCTTAAATAAACACGAATTGAAAATTGCTGTTTAAACAGGTTGAAAAAATTTGAAAACTCTTTTGCAGGTTATGAAGCCGCCGGCATGGGCTGTTGAAGTCACCGGCTTCGTTATATAAAAATTCGAATTTTAATTTTTATTGCTAATGTTTGCTCAAATTGTGTTAAAACAGAGAGTTACGAACAGGGAAGAGCCCGAGCCAGTTGAGATTCGCATTGACTGGGCATCATTGCACGAGTGGTTAAGGTTTCCACAGGACGATCCTAGGTTCCAAACCATGGCTCTTAGACTTATGAAAATGATGCGTCGGGAGATGATGGCACCTTATAAGATTGATTGGTCGGCTTTAAACTCTGCTGGGTTGACTCTTTCTTATAAAGAAATAATGCAAACTAATTACCAGGTTCCTTTAGCTGATGGAGGAGGGATGAATGTGGTTATAGAAGAGTGGTTTAATTTGTTTAATATTCGTATGTCGATCTATCCTAATCCCACTTATGAGTTATTGGCGATTGTTGCTTGTTCCCGTCATGCTCAGAGTGTGACAGATACTTCATTCTTAAGGTTTTGATTGGGTGGACGTGAGCAGTCGATGAGTATGGTTAATATGGCTCAGGCTTTAGGGATTTATGGGGAGTTTGTTCGGGCTGTTTGGTTTGGAGATTTTCTTGCTGGTACTGCTAAACAGGGCTATTCGGGCCCTAATCAGGATGCTTTTGATTATAATGCTACCTGGAGTCAGTTTGGTATTACTAATCTTGATTTTCTTAATACTGAGGTGAGGAGGAAACACATTGATTTTCCCTACATGCGATGCTTCCAGGTCTTGCTTTCTCACACTATCTCCTTACAAAAGGAGAATACATAGAAGTTGACTCAGCCTGATTGTTGGTATTTGACTCAGATGTTTAACCGTCAGTCGGTTAACATTCTTTATTGTGTAGCTGATTATTTGAGTAGTATAGCTAGGGGTACGACGCAGGGTAAGTGCTATTTGTAGTGGTCATTTTGTGAGTTTGATTGCTAGGTGGTTAGTGATTCTGATTAATGGTTTGGGTACTCTTCAGACTGAGGTGGGTCGTGTTAATGAGAGGATTTGGTTGAATGCGAAGGTAGTTAAGCGAGGGCCGGGTGAGAGTTTTGTTCCATAAAATCCTTCAGTGGGTCAGTTGATGTAGGATGTGCACCAGCAGGATGCGCCACATACTGAGGCTTTGAGCAACCGTTCTAGAGGTAGTCATAGAGGTGGTCGTGGTGATGCGGATGATCTGGCTTGTGTGATTGAATGATGACTACCCTGAACACTCGTCAGGGTGATATGTCAGATATGATGGGGAATTATCATAATGAGTTAATGGCAAAACACCAGGAGGATAGGACCAAGTTTAATGAGTATAGGAGGGAGTCTAGGTATGAGCTGAGAAGTATGGACTACTCGATTCAGTGGGGAGTCCATAATGATGAGAGGTTTTATAATCATTACCCAAGTACCGAGCCCTTTGACCCTACCTATTACGAGCCACCACCATCGTATGCTCTAAATGTTGCATTCCCACCAGCGCGTTATAACCGTGCTTATGCCTTGGCCCAGATCCAGCCTATTGTTGTTGATGATGATGATGATGATGATGATGATGATGATGAGGAGGAGGAGGAGAAGATCAGGAGGTTCCCATGATGATCATTGATTATGTTATGCTAAGTTTATTTCAGACATCATTATTATTATTATTATTATTATTATTATTATTATTATTATTATTATTATTATTATTATTATTATTATTATTATTATTATTATTATTATTGCTTTTATTCTGATGATTCGTACAAATGGTCTGTAATAACATTGATTATGTTTAATTATCGTATGTGTGGAACTTTTTATTATATATGTGTTGTTATGATTGATTGTTGGTTACAAGTTTGTGACGATGACTGAAGAACAGAGAGGTGATGAAGCAATTAAAGATGCTTCTCGACTACATTAAAGGTTCGAAAAAGGGGAGATTTGCGAAAAAGGGGAGATTTGCTTTTCTCGCTTATAATTATATTTCTTTTTATATTTTTATGCAATGAGGACATTGCAACTTTCTAAGTGTGGGGTGGGAGATGATTAAATTTCTTTTACAACTAAAACAAGTGCAAAAATGGGTATAATTTAACATTTTTTAACATACTATATGAAACCTTGTGTAAATGGAAATAATCTAGGATTTTTGTTATCCATTCCTAAACCTTATTATTTTTGGAAGAGTAAATCTTAGTCAAACTTATGTCTTTTCATTAACTTAATCATAAAAGCTAATAGAACTACTCTCAACTTCGAGATTGGACTACTTGTTTAAAATAGGAAGTAAACGCCAAATATTGTGAAACGATTGCAAACTTATAGCCACTACCATATGGCATAATAAGCATGGACCACTGAGGCAGCAAAAGAGTCCCAATGTGGGCTAACTTAGAAAAAAATTGTCAAATGTAAAGCTAATGCTAAGCATGAAAGCAAAAGAAATGAAAAGTCAAAAGAGCCCAATGAAGGCCAATGAGAGTGTTGAGAGCGAGAGAAAAAAGGGTTTCAATGAGAACCAAACATTAATAAAAACTCTAGAAAATAAAAGAGTCAAATGATGACCAACTTGTATAAATCTGGATTAATAAACATTAGGACTACTTGTATTCATTGGTCTAGTTCGGACTAGTTCTTATAATAATAATAAATAAACTTTAATGATTAGACATCTTTTTGACATTGCATTTTGCTTCCGCTTTTACACCAATTTTATCTGTGTCATGACTACCTGTTAAAACCAACTCCATATTTTACCCAGTTATGATGTTTGTTTTGATACAAAATAAGAAAGGTTCTAATAATAATAATAATAATAATAATAATAATAATAATAATAATAATAATAATAATAATAATAATAATAATAATAATAATAATAATAATAAATGTTGAATAATTTAAAACTTACTTGAGGACAAGTAAAAGCTCAAGTGTGGGGTATTTGATAACTCCTAAATTATACTGTATTTTGATAACATTTTGAGGAGTTATCTTGGTATTTTAAAGTCATTTTAATATTAAAACACACTAAAACGGGTAAAAAAGAGAAAATAGGTATTTTTAATATTTTGTTGAAGTTATGTATCTAACAAGAGCAAAAACAGTCAAAAATGCAGAAAGCATGATGAAGCCGCCGGCATGAGGGCATTGAAGCCACCGGCTTACCTTCCATGTTCCAGAATGTTCCAGTTTTTAATCGCAGAAATTGAAGAACTTGGCGACCAAACAAAATACAGCCAAGCCGCCGGCTTCACACTGAAGCCGCCGGCTTATGTCACACGGTTTAAACTTCTTGCTACTAAGTTAAATTTCGAAGTTATTCTCATCTTGACCGGGAAGCAGTCAAGCCGCCGGCTTAAGTTACACAACATGATTCGACGTAAGCTTCAAGATCATGATTTACGTAGACTCCACTCCAAGTCATGAGAAGCCACCGGCTTCCCCTCCAAGCCGCCGGCTTCCCCTCTAAGCTGCCGGCTTGGTTTGGCCATTTCAGAAACTATAAATAGAGGCCTTGGGGTCAGTTTTTATTCAGTTCAGAATTCTTGTACTCTGCATTCAGAGGCAAAGTCACGAAATAGCTAGGGTTTTTATCTATTACAACATTCAAGTTATTCAATCAAGTATTTGTTTTTTAATTCCTTTATGTCGGTATGATTTCTTCCATTAATCCTTGTCTTTTATTTGTTTTTACTTTAATTATGGGCTAATAGCCTTACATATGCTTGAACTATGTAACACCTTGTGAACATTGCTTAATTATTCGAATTGCATAAAAGAAAACATAAAATCGGATCTGGTGTATGCTACATATACCAGAGCCTCCGGCTTCATCATATTATTATGAAAATTTGTTAAGATTTAAATTCATATATAATAAAACAGTATTCGACGAAAATATCCGGCAGAGTCAACGAAGCCGCCGGCTTCGTTGACCAAGCCGTCCGCTTTATCCACTAATTACAGAAATATTTAAATTTGACAGATTCTCTGGATTTTCTGTTATGTTTTATGTCTGATTAAAATACCACTGTTTGAATAGCCTGATTTAGGTAAGCAATTACTATTAAGTTTTAACTAGAACATCACAAGGATTAAAACTTAGTAAACCTAAATATAATATAATCGGATCATTTTAATAGTGAGTGTTATAGCTATTAACTATAATCAGGGTTTGGTTAATCATACTAAATCTACTATCAGGTCTTAAACAAGCAGCAAATTTAGACATCTATTCTAGGATTAACCTGATCAACTAGTCTTGGAATTAGATATTCTTAGGTCGTTACTAAATCTGAGTTTGGTTTAAATTTAAAAACAATTGTGAGCAAGGTGTGAAAGGTTCAAGCATGTGTTTTATTTAATATTGTTATTTCTTCAATTCGTTTTCTTGCAATTTATTTGTTTCTTATTTCTTTGTTAATCAAAGCAACCAAATCTTAAAATTAAAATTTTATATTCTAAATCCACCCGTTCTCTTGGGACGAACCTTAACTTACTAAATACCAAATTACATCTGATCGAGTTTTGTTGCTCGTTAGGGTGTTAAAATAAACCGTAAATTAAGATATTAAAAATTTAAAAGTTAGATTAAAAGATAGGAAATACTGCACACACTTTTGACACATCAGAAGTGCCAATAACATCGACACAAGTACGCCAATTCTTAGGACTTGCTGGTTAATATCTAAGATTTATTGAAGACTTCTCAAGAATCGCTCAACCATTGATTGCATTAACTCACAAATATAAGAAGTATGTGTGGTTGAATCAGCAAGAAACTACTTTTCAACCATTGAAGCAAAAGTTAACCTTGGAGCCTCGCGCCAAGGATTGTGATGACTTCATCTTGAACTAAAAGATGACTTCATCGTGTATTGTGATGCCTCGCGCCAAGGATTTGGTTGTGTTTCGATGCAACGACAAAGGTCATAGCTAACGCATCATGCTAATTGAAGATACATGAGCAAAACTACACAACACATGATTTGGACCTTGGAGCCGTTGTCTTTGCACTCAAAAAATGGAGACATTAACTTGTATCGAACGAAATGCACGATATTTATTGATCACAAAAGCCTACAACACATCTTGAACTAAAAGCAACTCAACATGAGGCAATGACTTTGGGTTGAACTATTGAACGATTACGACTGTGAAATCCCTTACTTACCTGGAAAAGCGAATGTGGTTGCTAACACTCTAAGTCAAAAGAAAAGAGTTAAACCACTACAAGGACGAGCACTAAACATGGTAGTTCATACGAACCTCACCTTACGAATTCAAGATGCACAACTCGAAGCATTAAAGGAAGGGAATGAGAGGGATGAATCTATCAAGGGATTGGAAAAGAAAATCGAAGTTAAAGGGGATAGAACTTGATATTTCACCAGATGAATTTGGGTACCAAAAGTTGGAGTCTTAAGAAAGTTGGTGCTTGATGAACTACATAAGACAAGATATCTGATTCACCCAGGTAATGACAAAATGTACCATGACTTGAAAATGTTATATTGGTGGCCTGGAATGAAAGTGGATATTGCTACCTATGTTGGAGCGTATTTGACTTGTTCAAAAGTCAAAGTCGGGCACCAAAGACCATCAGGATTATTGCAACAACTAGAGATTTCTGGGTGTAAGTGGCAACGTATTACCATGTGTGACGCCCCGTACAAAACCATCGTGTACGGTTCATCAACAACATGATCATTACAAGGTCAAACACTATATGCTGTTTGAAAACCAATTTTGCATTCATAAAAAGATAGCGTTTTACAAAGGATAACGTGCTTCCTATGAATAGAAGCATTAACATAAGTATGTGACCCAAAGGTCGTTACAAAGCCATTGTTTGAAAATAACATAAGTTACGAATGCAAAATAAAAGTTTCATGATTGAGACATCTCTAAGTAATGCAGCGAAAATCTAACACAGCAGGTCCATAGCAGCAAGTCTATAACACCAAGACAGCAAGTCTAACAGCGGAAGCAACAACGTCTAAGCACCTGAGAAATACACGCTTAAAAGTCAACATGAATGTTGGTGAGCTATAGTTTGTTTGTAATCAGTAAAGTAGTGTAGACCACGAAATTTCAGTGCTTCAACCTGCAGTTTAAATCAGTATGAAAAGTATATGCTTAACCGTAGGCACCCAGTAACTAGACTTAACGTATGTATATCACCCCCTAAAAGTGCACTTGGCGAGTGCGTTTGTCCTCAAAGTATTAAACACCCGTTGAATGCTAGAGTGGCTAGCCTGAGTGGGGTTGTCAAATCCTATGGATCCATATCTAAGATTCGCGTTCACGGTTAGAAAACCAATGATTAAACGTTACCGAGCTAAGGAGAATCTTTGTGCCGTTATATCACCCACACATATGTAAAGTTTAAGTACTCGTGTCCAGTATGTAAAACGTAAAAAGCGCATGTATTCTCAGTCCCAAAAATAGTAAAAAGTAGTAAAGGGATGCTATAACTCATAGTGAATCAGCAGTAAAAGTCGATATGAAACGTATGCAGGTAGTAAGTCGGTCCGAAAGGTCGTCAACCTAAGTCAAAGGTCACTAGGTCAGTATGTTGTCCCTATAAGTTTAAAAGTGCATAAATTAAGTTTAAATGTCATCATCATCATCATCATCATCATCATCATCATCATCATCATCATTCATCAAAGTTAAGGTAAGTTTAACAAGAATAGAGGTCGAAACAAAAGGCTGACTTTGGACAGCTGTTACGACCTCTATACAAATCGAAAAGACGCATAGTCAGTGGCCAAGGCTCCGTATGTGAGTCCTCTAACCGCTGACCTATTTTAAGAACCTAACTTGACTTTGTTTGACCGTGGAAACAGTTTAAGTGCGAGTAGGTCAGAAATTTCAGCACAACGTTACAAAGGCGTAGTGACTTTCAGAAGGCTATAAATCCTAAACCGTATATCGGATTTAGGCGAGCCCTAAACAAAAAGTCATTTAATCGAAACGAACTATCTGAAAATCAACTTTACAAAAGTCCAGAGAGTCTTATCAGATCCCAAAAAACAGCAAACATGTGCTCTGGTGGGTTTCTTGGTGCTTGATGCTCATCATGGTTCTCATCCTTGATGCGTGTAAGCTTCAAGTGTACAACTCTTTGATTTTTTAGCATCACTTTGACTAAGTTTCAACCATCAACACACAACTAAGAGTAAAAGCTATCATTCTACAAGTTTTGAACATCAAGATTGCCTCTTTATTGCATAATGTAGTGACCCGAACTTTTCCATGTTTATATATATTAACTGAGATTGATATTTACATGATTAAATGTTTCCAACATGTTAAGCAATCAAACTTGTTAAGACTTGATTAATTGAAATAGGTTTCATATAGACAATTGACCACCCAAGTTGACCGGTGATTCACGAACGTTAAAACTTGTAAAAACTATATGATGACATATATATGGTTATATATATAGTTAACATGATATTATGATAAGTAAACATATCATTAATTATATTAACAATGAACTACATATGTAAAAACAAGACTACTAACTTAATGATTTTGAAACGAGACATATATGTAACGATTATCGTTGTAACGACATTTAATGTATATATATCATATTAAGAGATATTCGTACATCATAATATCATGATAATATAATAATTTAAAATCTCTGTTGATATTATAAACATTGGGTTAACAACATTTAACAAGATCGTTAACCTAAAGGTTTCAAAACAACATTTACATGTAACGACTAACGATGACTTAACGACTCAGTTAAAATGTATATACATGTAGTGTTTTAATATGTATTCATACACTTTTGAAAGACTTCAAGACACTTATCAAAATACTTCTACTTAACAAAAATGCTTACAATTACATCCTCGTTCAGTTTCATCAACAATTCTACTCGTATGCACCCGTATTCGTACTCGTACAATACACAGCTTTTAGATGTATGTACTATTGGTATATACACTCCAATGATCAGCTCTTAGCAGCCCATGTGAGTCACCTAACACATGTGGGAACCATCATTTGGCAACTAGCATGAAATATCTCATAAAATTACAAAAATATGAGTAATCATTCATGACTTATTTACATGAAAACAAAATTACATATCCTTTATATCTAATCCATACACCAACGACCAAAAACACCTACAAACACTTTAATTCTTCAATTTTCTTCATCTAATTGATCTCTCTCAAGTTCTATCTTCAAGTTCTAAGTGTTCTTCATAAATTCCAAAAGTTCTAGTTTCATAAAATCAAGAATACTTTCAAGTTTGCTAGCTCACTTCCAATCTTGTAAGGTGATCATCCAACCTAAAGAAATCTTTGTTTCTTACAGTAGGTTATCATTCTAATACAAGGTAATAATCATATTCAAACTTTGGTTCAATTTCTATAACTATAACAATCTTATTTCAAGTGATGATCTTACTTGAACTTGTTTTCGTGTCATGATTCTGCTTCAAGAACTTCGAGCCATCCAAGGATCCATTGAAGCTAGATCCATTTTTCTCTTTTCCAGTAGGTTTATCCAAAGAACTTAAGGTAGTAATGATGTTCATAACATCATTCGATTCATACATATAAAGCTATCTTATTCGAAGGTTTAAACTTGTAATCACTAGAACATAGTTTAGTTAATTCTAAACTTGTTCACAAACAAAAGTTAATCCTTCTAACTTGACTTTTAAAATCAACTAAACACATGTTCTATATCTATATGATATTCTAACTTAATGATTTAAAACCTGGAAACACGAAAAACACCGTAAAACCGGATTTACGCCGCCGTAGTAACACCGCGGGCTGTTTTGGGTTAGTTAATTAAAAACTATGATAAACTTTGATTTAAAAGTTGTTATTCTGAGAAAATGATTTTTATTATGAACATGAAACTATATCCAAAAATTATGGTTAAACTCAAAGTGGAAGTATGTTTTCTAAAATGGTCATCTAGACGTCGTTCTTTCGACTGAAATGACTACCTTTACAAAAACGACTTGTAACTTATTTTTCCGACTATAAACCTATACTTTTTCTGTTTAGATTCATAAAATAGAGTTCAATATGAAACCATAGCAATTTGATTCACTCAAAACGGATTTAAAATGAAGAAGTTATGGGTAAAACAAGATTGGATAATTTTTCTCATTTTAGCTACGTGAAAATTGGTAACAAATCTATTCCAACCATAACTTAATCAACTTGTATTGTATATTATGTAATCTTGAGATACCATAGACACGTATACAATGTTTCGACCTATCATGTCGACACATCTATATATATTTCGGAACAACCATAGACACTCTATATGTGAATGTTGGAGTTAGCTAGACAGGGTTGAGGTTGATTCCAAAATATATATAGTTTGAGTTGTGATCAATACTGAGATACGTATACACTGGGTCGTGGATTGATTCAAGATAATATTTATCGATTTATTTCTGTACATCTAACTGTGGACAACTAGTTATAGGTTACTAACGAGGACAGCTGACTTAATAAACTTAAAACATCAAAATATATTAAAAGTGTTGTAAATATATTTTGAACATACTTTGATATATATGTATATATTGTTATAGGTTCGTGAATCAACCAGTGGCCAAGTCTTACTTCCCGACGAAGTAAAAATCTGTGAAAGTGAGTTATAGTCCCACTTTTAAAATTTAATATTTTTGGGATGAGAATACATGCAGGTTTTATAAATGATTTACAAAATAGACACAAGTACGTGAAACTACATTCTATGGTTGAATTATCGAAATCGAATATGCCCCTTTTTATTAAGTCTGGTAATCTAAAAATTAGGGAACAGACACCTAATTGACGCGAATCCTAAAGATAGATCTATCGGGCCCAACAAGCCCCATCCAAAGTACCGGATGCTTTAGTACTTCGAAATTTATATCATATCCGAAGGGTGTCCCGGAATGATGGGGATATTCTTATATATGCATCTTGTTAATGTCGGTTACCAGGTGTTCACCATATGAATGATTTTTATCTCTATGTATGGGATGTGTATTGAAATATGAAATCTTGTGGTCTATTATTATTATGAATTGATATATATAGGTTAAACCTATAACTCACCAACATTTTTGTTGACGTTTTAAGCATGTTTATTCTCAGGTGATTATTAAGAGCTTCCGCTGTCGCATACTTAAATAAGGACGAGATTTGGAGTCCATGCTTGTATGATATTGTGTAAAAACTGCATTCAAGAAACTTATTTTGTTGTAACATATTTGTATTGTAAACCATTATGTAATGGTCGTGTGTAAACAGGATATTTTAGATTATCATTATTTGATAATCTACGTAAAGCTTTTTAAACCTTTATTGATGAAATAAAGGTTATGGTTTGTTTTAAAATGAATGCAGTCTTTGAAAAACGTCTCATATAGAGGTCAAAACCTCGCAACGAAATCAATTAATATGGAACGTTTTTAATCAATAAGAACGGGACATTTCAGTTGGTATCCGAGTGTTGGTCTTAGAGAACCAGAATTTTGCATTAGTGTGTCTTATCAAGTTTGTTAGGATGCATTAGTGAGTCTGGACTTTGACCGTGTTTACTTGAAAAATGATTGCTTAACAAATTTTGTTGGAAACTATATATTTTTAACATGTGAATATTATGTGATATATTAATCTCTTAACGCGTTTGATATTATGTGATAGATGTCTACCTCTAGAACAAGTCCCATTGACTCACCTAATAATAATGAAGCGTCAAATGTAAATTGGAATGATTCGTGGACTGATTCACAAGTTCCCGAAGAGGAACCGGAAGAAGAGTCGAAACCAGAAGAAGAATCGGAACCGGAAGAAGAATCGGAACCGGATGAAGAAATAGTACCGGTGGGGGAAATAATAAAACGGTTAAGTAAAAGAAAATCCTTAACCAACCGACCAAGGTTAATTATGGTCAATGGTGTTTCCGCCAAGGAAGCAAAATATTGGGAGGATTACCAATTCTCCGATGAATCGAATTCCGACGAGAATTCCGATGATGTTATAGAAATTACCCCAACTGAATTTAAAAAGGCAAAAGAAAATAATAAGGGAAAGGGCATAAAAATAGAGAAATCTAATTCCAACCCCGATGAACTTTATATGTATCGTCAACCCCCAAAAGTCCTTAAGTTGTAACAATGACCCGGGAACCTCTAAACCACCAGGTTTTTCTAAACCAATGTGGATAACGACGACTCGTATTAGGGGAACATCATATATCCCTAGAAACTTGGCAAAACGAACCAAAACCGAAGAAGAAGAAACAAGCGAGTCGGAATAAGATAGTTGTATTCGTGTGGTGTAATATAAGTAATATAGTGTGCTTATGCTTTATGATATATGTAAAAATTTCTTGTATTAATAAGTATTTTTTTTATGAATCTAACTCTTGTCTATTTTACAGTATAAAAACACAAAATGGATAGACAACCCAATATTTTAAGAGACCTACCTGGAGACATGATTAATGAAATCTTGTCTAGAGTCGGTCAGAA
Organism: Rutidosis leptorrhynchoides; assembly: GCF_046630445.1. Classification (NCBI taxonomy): domain Eukaryota; kingdom Viridiplantae; phylum Streptophyta; class Magnoliopsida; order Asterales; family Asteraceae; genus Rutidosis; species Rutidosis leptorrhynchoides. The sequence goes on from NC_092333.1 coordinate 178,772,618, forward strand.
TTCTTCGGCACAACTATTTAAGGCGAGATCAGTTTGTAAGACATTCGAAGAACGTTCCAAGAATGCCTTGGTTTATAAAAGGCTTTCGTTCGAAAGATGGGGGATATCACATTGGGAAATCCATAAGTTACGATGTGTTTACTTTGACGCATATATTGCGGGGAACCCAAATGCTATTTTACGCAATGGGTTAAGAAATTACTTTGACTCAATATATCCGAATATTGGACTTCGTGATTTAGAAAAAGCGGCTAACATGCAACATAAAGAAGCATGTTATGCTTACGGATTAGTAATGTTCGCTTCTCACCAGAGTGAGAACAAGAACATCGGGCTACAACTATTAAACAAAACGTTCCCACAAGTGACGAAGTCGGTAATTGGGGTAAGAAATGAGGTTTTTAGATTGTTACGGGACTGTTGGACATTACGTAACCCTCGTCCCTTTGACGACGTTACAACACGCTGTCTTATCAATGGCCATAACGGTTATGTTCCACAAGACCAAGGATGGGAAGTAATCCTAGTAAAACCAGAATGCATGACTTGTTTCTGGACGTATGAATTACGTGTCTTTATTGCCTTTGCTGAACGACTTGTGTACTAGCTAGAATTATCTTTACAACCATCTTGTATCAAATTTATTGTGTGCTATATTTCATGCTATATGTAAAATAAGCGGTATTGTAAGTTTGTAAAATATTGTGTAAAAGTTTGAACGCGAAATATTATTATAATCAGTTTTTCATATAGAATTGTAGTAGTTGAATTGTATATTAGCTACTAAGTATGAACTTAACGGGTAGGTACTACCCGAATTTAAACTTATAAAATGCTAATATGAAGAAAAAGCTTTTATAAATGAGTTCATATTATGCTACGAAATACAATTAACTACTCTTAATATTCTGTATGATTAACTTGTTCCATTTGACTATTTTGAAGGAAATGGCACCGACTACTCGACACACCGTGAATATGAATGAAGAGGAATTCCGTACTTTTCTAGCTTCAAACATAGCCGCAGTACAGGCTGCGCTACATACCAACAATAACCTTGGATCTAACAGTACAGGAAATCGTGTAGGATGCACCTACAAAGAATTCACTGCCTGCAAACCTTTGGAATTTGATGGAACCGAAGGACCGATCGGATTGAAACGGTGGACCGAGAAGGTCGAATCGGTGTTTGCCATAAGAAAGTGTACTGAAGAGGACAAAGTGAAGTACGCTACGCATACCTTCACAGGTTCTGCGTTAACATGGTGGAATACCTATCTAGAGCAAGTGGAACAAGACGATGCGTACGCACTACCGTGGTCAGCATTCAAGCACTTGATGAACGAGAAGTACCGTCCCAGAACCGAGGTCAATAAGCTCAAGACAGAACTTAGAGGGTTACGAACCCAAGGATTTGATATTACCACGTACGAAAGACGATTCACAGAATTGTGCCTATTGTGTCCGGGAGCATTCGAAGATGAGGAAGAGAAGATCGACGCGTTTGTGAAAGGATTACCGGAAAGAATCCAAGAAGATATAAGTTCACACGAGCCCGCCTCCATACAACAGGCATGTAGAATGGCTCACAAACTAGTGAACCAGATTGAAGAAAGAATTAAAGAACAGACTGCTGAAGAGGACAATGTGAAGCAAGTCAAAAGAAAGTGGGAGGAAAACGGTGATAAGAATCACCAATACAACAACAACAGCAATTACAGCAATAATCGCAACAATTACCCCAACAATCGCAACATCAATCGCAACTACAACAAACGGCCCAACAACAACAACAACAACAACAACAACAGCAACTACAACAATCATCCCAACAACAATAATAACCGCAACAACAACAACAATCAGAAGCAGCTATGCCAAAGGTGTGAAAAGTATCACTCGGGGTTCTGCACCAAATTTTGCAACAAGTGTAAAAGAAATGGTCATAGCGCGGCGAAGTGTGAGGTCTACGGACCAGGGGTTAATAGAACGAAAGGAACAAATGGTGTCGGAACGAGTAATGGCGGAGCAAGTAGTGTCGGAGCAAGTTATGCCAATGTAGTTTGTTATAAATGTGGAAAACCGGGCCACATTATTAGAAATTGCCCGAACCAGGAGAACACGAATGGACAAGGCCGCGGAAGAGTTTTCAATATTAATGCGGCAGAGGCACAGGAAGACCCGGAGCTTGTTACGGGTACGTTTCTTATTGACAATAAATCTGTTTACGTTTTATTTGATTCGGGTGCGGATAGAAGCTATATGAGTAGAGATTTTTGTGCTAAATTAAGTTGTCCATTGACGCCTTTGGATAGTAAATTTTTACTCGAATTAGCAAATGGTAAATTAATTTCAGCAGATAATATATGTCGGAATCGAGAAATTAAACTGGTTAGCGAAACATTTAAGATTGATTTGATACCAGTAGAGTTAGGGAGTTTTGATGTGATAATCGGTATGGACTAGTTGAAAGAAGTGAAAGCAGAGATCGTTTGTTACAAAAATACAATTCGCATTATACGAGAAAAAGGAAAACCCTTAATGGTGTACGGAGAAAAGGGCAACACGAAGCTACATCTTATTAGTAATTTGAAGGCACAAAAACTAATAAGAAAATGTTGCTATGCTGTTCTAGCACACGTCGAGAAAGTACAAACTGAAGAAAAGAGCATCAATGATGTTCCCATTGCAAAAGAATTTCCCGATGTATTTCCGAAAGAATTACCGGGATTACCCCCACAGCGATCCGTTGAATTTCAAATAGATCTTGTACCAGGAGCTGCACCAATAGCTCGTGCTCCATACAGACTCGCACCCAGCGAGATGAAAGAACTGCAAAGCCAATTACAAGAACTTTTAGAGCGTGGTTTCATTCGACCAAGCACATCACCGTGGGGAGCTCCTGTTTTGTTTGTCAAGAAGAAAGATGGTACATTCAGGTTGTGTATCGACTACCGAGAGTTGAACAAACTTACCATCAAAAACCGCTACCCACTACCGAGAATCGACGACTTATTTGATCAACTACAAGGCTCGTCTATTTATTCAAAGATTGACTTACGTTCCGGGTATCATCAAATGCGGGTGAAAGAAGATGATATTCCAAAGACTGCTTTCAGAACACGTTACGGTCATTACGAGTTTATGGTCATGCCGTTTGGTTTAACTAATGCACCAGCTGTGTTCATGGACCTTATGAACCGAGTGTGTGGACCATACCTTGACAAGTTTGTCATTGTTTTCATTGATGACATACTTATTTACTCAAAGAATGACCTAGAACACGGTGAACATTTGAGAAAGGTGTTAGAAGTATTGAGGAAGGAAAAATTGTACGCTAAGTTTTCAAAGTGTGCATTTTGGTTAGAAGGAGTTCAATTCCTCGGTCACATAGTGAACAAAGAAGGTATTAAGGTGGATCCGGCAAAGATAGAAACTGTTGAAAAGTGGGAAACCCCGAAAACTCCGAAACACATACGCCAGTTTTTAGGACTAGCTGGTTACTACAAAAGGTTCATCCAAGACTTTTCTAGAATAGCAAAACACTTGACTGCATTAACGCATAAAGGGAAGAAATTTGAATGGAATGATGAACAAGAGAAAGCATTTCAGTTATTGAAGAAAAAGCTAACTACGGCACCTATATTGTCATTGCCTGAAGGGAATGATGATTTTGTGATTTATTGTGACGCATCAAAGCAAGGTCTCGGTTGTGTATTAATGCAACGAATGAAGGTGATTGCTTATGCGTCTAGACAATTGAAGATTCACGAACAAAATTATACGACGCATGATTTGGAATTAGGCGCGGTTGTTTTTGCATTAAAGACTTGGAGGCACTACTTATATGGGGTCAAAAGTATTATATATACCGACCACAAAAGTCTTCAACACATATTTAATCAGAAACAACTGAATATGAGGCAGCGTAGGTGGATTGAATTATTGAATGATTACGACTTTGAGATTCGTTACCACCCGGGGAAGGCAAATGTGGTAGCCGATGCCTTGAGCAGGAAGGACAGAGAACCTATTCGAGTAAAATCTATGAATATAATGATTCATAATAACCTTACTACTCAAATAAAGGAGGCGCAATAAGGAGTTTTAAAAGAGGGAAATTTAAAGGATGAAATACCCAAAGGATCGGAGAATGATGTGTGAAATCTAGTATATAATTTATCACTGGAAATATGCCTGGTTTAAAGATTACTACACACTAACGGGCAGTGTACCCGATCGTGCAATAGTATATAAATGGTAATTCCAAGTATCGTTCCAAGGACAGTATTAACGTGAGAATTAAGTTTGAAACTAATAAAAGTAAACTAAGTTAAACTATGAAAATTGAAATTACGAGATAGTTTGTTTTGCGGCTATTTAACGATTAGCCAAATCAAGATAGCTTTAAAAGTAAAAGACAATATTTTTGGATTTTTAAGTTTAGATAAAAGAAATACAGACTCAACGGGAAAATAAAGATATTGGAATTCAATGGATAGAAGAATGTTCGCCTAGATATCCTATTCGCAGTGTTGGATGATTTGTTATTAAGCACTAGCTCTATTGATCAATGCACGCAATTACAGAGTCGGTTTACCCAGAGTTCTCTTTTAGCAAACACCTCAAACTAGGACTTATTGGCTTAGGGTTCCCTTTCACCAAAAACCATCATTCATTTGTGACTTAGTAACTAGCTAATTATAAGATTAAGATTCAATTGGTTACGCGTTCGCTCCACACAATTCACCCCTATTTTAGTTAATTACGTTACACGGTTTACCCCCTTGGTCCAGTAAGCACCCAATCGGTTAAGACAAATCAATTGGAAATTAGATCACTAAATTGAAACAGGGTTCCCTTTGTTCAAACAAGTTTCACTAATCAGCCTAGTAACAATAATTAACACCCACAAGAATGGTTCTTTAATCAAAACTCATAATTAATCATGCATCAATCAATAAAACATTAAAGTATCATCCAAACACTTGCAAATATTCAATCTAGACAAACATTAAAGGTTTTAGCCTACAATCATGGCTGAAATCAAAATAGTAATCAAAAACATAGAAGAATTCATTGTTGATAACAAACGAATAAAACTAATTAAAGATTGAATCCTGAAGAACACACGAATCAAGACTTGATTCCGGAATGATTGGTACCTTAGAATGACCTTGAAGATCTCCAAAAATCACCTAAGTTCGTCAAAAAGTGGCTGGAATTCGTCAGGATACGATTATGAATAATTAGGGTTAAATTCGGGCTTAAATACTTGCCAAAATAGCTGAACCGACAGGACTGCCGCGCCGCGGCTTTATTTGTCGCGCCGCGGAGAAACAAAGGAATTTCGGGCATTGTTAACTGGCTTTCTGATCTGGAAATTAGCATTGTGTCGCGCCGCGGAGGCTGTTATCGCGCCGCGGCAAATAACTGTTTCTGAATCCTTTGTTTATTTTTCACTTTTTACTCACTTGCATACTCTAGAAACCAACATACGCCATAAATACTGAACATATTCATCCTCGGTGCGCCTTTAGCAATAACAAACTAACAAAACACCTCAAAATCATCATAAATTACCACTAATCAACAATTACCTCTTCAAACTCGAATCTTCTCAAAATTACCAAGATAACCGCCAAATCGTATCCGAATGGACCAAAATGTAACCGATATCGCCAATGAAAATGTGTATAAAATACGCGATATCAAACCACCCCACACTAGAGTTTTGCTTGCCCTCAAGCAATAGAACTCGAAAATTATCTTCTACCAAATAATGACGTCTTCAAATATGAATGTAGAACCAATGAAAAAGAATCCAAACAAGCATCTAGCGTGGACACGATTTGGCATAACTAACAACCATGGTTCCCACTTGCATTCCCCCAATGTAACTTCCCAAACCGCAATCAATATGAATCATTATAATAACCAAAAGTAATCTCGATAACGTACCATAATGATGAAGTAGAGAATCTCAAATATAAGTCTTCAAAGAAACCGGGAATCAAGTGGGAACCAAGCACCAAAGATGTAACAATCGAACCATGTGTGCCAAGAGAACGTACGGGCTACCCCGCAATTGGTCAAGCCAAGCCTCCCACAGTACCTAACATCGCGAGATGTCGGTAGAAAATAATGTGCTTAGGAGGATACACATTACGTCCAGATATCATCGACGGTTATGAGGTAACCGTCTAATCCGTTAAGTCAACCATAAAGATTGAGGTTCATCAGGCTTAAAAGCTGATATCTTACCTTTCCGGAGGTTATCCACTGGGAATCTGATCAATCACTGACATTTTGTGTATCATGGTGCGCTTCCCATTAAGCTAGCAAATCTCCCTCATTGAGATAAGCTTCAACTACCAGTTTCCCTGTTTGATGTTGAGGCCTGGTAGATTTCCAGTCGATTTTAGCAATGACTTTTCAAGGTTTTTCGTCACCCTACAACTGGTCTGGACTACAACTTCTGAAACAAATCAGCAAGTGTGTCGTTCGGGAGACTTGACTCCCTTTAGGATGGAGTGGATTCATCCTGTATGGTCATAAAAGGTGGTCGAGCGCATACATTGTCCTTGTTAGGAGAAACAATGAAGACCGCCCTATAAAGTTTTCGATCTAGCGTATGGCCCGGCTTCGACCACACGATCCAATCACCGTTCATACGGTTGACACCCGTTTTTGTACAAGTGACCTACATATGAACTGAATGTTCATGTAGGATTTCACATTCAAAATAATGAACGTGTTTTGAAAGTTCAAGACTTTCTCCTCTAACGGTACCTCATCGTGAAATGATGGGTAATGAAATGGCACGCTTAAGAGGTATACGTACCAAGTAGGACGGTTGGAAGACTTTACTTCCTTAGTTGAGTGGATCTGAGTCACTCGGAAGTGCCAATCTGTTTCAATTGACACCAGTTTTGAAAAATCCCGAAAACCTTCGGGTTCCATAGCTTTTGGCTATGGGTTGTGTTGTCTAAGCAAACACAAGCACGTAGCTATTGCTCCTAAAAAGGACAGCACTGGTGAAGCTCAAGGCTCCTCTTCCCACAGTATCACATCATTAAATGATGCAATAATAAAATGATGTAGTTTCGGAAGTATGCTATACCAAGTAACCAAAAGTTTTTGATCTGGCACGTAATTCGGTCACAATCACGCTATGCAATCACCGCTCTCTCACGGTTTACACCCGTTTTGGTACAGGTGACCTACTATTGAGTTCTTCGAACTCGTAGGATTTCATGTTCAATGGTAATGAACATGTGGAACAACTTTGGCTTCTTTAAACATCATGAAATATAAATACCAAGCCATACTTAAACAAGGGTTTTGGTCGAATTTTTAACTACATTTTATATATTTTTTTTTCTTTTTTTTTCACTAACTAATTTTTCAATTTTTTTTTTATTTTTCCCTAAATTTTTCAATTTTTTTTTTACGACCAAAACCCCGTGAAACGTCAAGTCTTTTAAATATCAAAACCAAAATAATGATGATTCTATTAATAACCAACCCGAGAGATTTTACATCCCCCACCCCACACTTGAGATCAAGTAATGTCCCCATCACTTGAGATCAAAAATGGATTAAAATCAAAAGGGTAAGAAAAATAAAAACTTATCGAGCTTAACCACAGATCGTGGAATGACAGTGACAGATGGCGCTGAACTGACTGCCAGCATAAGAACATCGTCCATTCCCGATTCTCACACCAATATCATCACTCAAGTAGTTTTGCTGAACTTAATGCCAGACTTGAAAAACCGTTTCACCAACAACCTAATAAAAAGAAAAGCAAGCAACTACATAAATGGGCAAGGTGGTACCACCCGGTACCGAAACGCCTTGCCCCGAATAAGTATCAAGTACATCATACGAAAAATAAAAATATCAAGTACAACCAAATCGAAAAGAAAATAGTCTAAAACCAATACAACAAGATCTACGGGCACGCAGGCCCTCATCACTGAAACCCGTCATACGGCCAGCTGCCGTACGGGTACTGCTGCTCATATCTGCGCTGGGCATCCTGAAATCTCTCCCTCTCATCATAAATCGGGGCCTCAACTCGAGGCCTAACCTCACTCCGATAGTAGACTGGTTGCTGAGCGATGGTACCAAAATAATTCTCTGGATCGTGGTAATAGAGGCGATCGTTGTGGCGTTGCCAGTCATTACCGTATGCAATCCACTGCTGATCATGGTTTATCTCATCTAACCTTTCCTCCTGCCTAGAATTACTCGTCTCTATTCTCTGTTGGCTCGCCCACATTCTGTTATCATGTTCCCGCTGATCACTCCGGAAATCACTAAACCCACTCGACATACCAACCTGTATATTACCCACTGATGAAACCAAACCATCCCAAATTTCTTGGGAAATTCCCCATTGCTGCTCACCCCCAGCTTGCACATTTGGAGCAACCGGCTCCGGCTCATTTACACCCTGATTAGCACCCCCAACCTCGGGTGCTTGTGGCTCAACAAACGGCACCACAACATCTCGACTCTCATTCCACATAACGAAATTTGCATTAAAATAAAACCTTAGATTAAAAGGTTTCATAATCTGCAGCTGATCAGTCAATCTGGTACAACCGCTGAAATCTATATTGAAAAACTTTGCAATTCGCGTAACATAATGGCCACCAAGAATTGGCCGTGTGGCTCGAATCTCTCGTGAATGATTTGACAAATATGTGCCAATAAGATTGCACAAATCCACATGTGCACCTCGCGTATACCTAAACAAAATCCATAGCTCGGTGGAATTTACTTTATCATTCCCATTCCGTCGGGCACAAAAAGTACTTGATAAAAGCTTTTGAAACAACCGTAAGTCTTTTCGTTGAATATCAGAGCCCTTGGATTCATTTGACACAAAAGGCACCAAACCCGATATTTCCTCCCAAAAATCACGCTCAAGATAGCCTTCCTGACTACCAATAAACTCTGTCTCCTGTAAATACCGTTTCAAAAGATTATCGGTCCACCCTTCAAACAAATTCAACGCTCGCGCTAAATCGAATCGACTCATCGCCCTTCTCTCGCCCCCCAATCGAAAAGTTAAGAACCCTTTATCCTCCCCATTTCGTCTAGGACGAAAGCTGAGAGAGGAGAAAAATTCAACAATTAATTCCCTATAAAGATCCTCTCTTAGGGACATAGCGCGTTCCCATGCATCTAGTTCGAACCCACAATAAGACAACGACAATATGGAAGCAATTTCCTCTTTAACCTCATCAGATGCTCTGTCTAACTCATCCCAGCTGAAGAACCAAGTAGCTTGGATGTTTCGAACCGAAATAAATGCATAGTATTGAGGAAATTCTTCCTGAACTGTTTCCAACCACACTTCCGGGTTGGTTCGTCGTTCTTCCTCCATACGGGCCTGAGCCGTGGAGGATGATGGTGCACTCGATCTGTTTCTCTGCACAAATTAAACAAAAACAAATCCAAACACAAAACATTTAAGAGTTAGCGTTAAGCGAAATCAATATGTTTCACATACTTGCATCAATTGCCATCAAACTCGTTTCAACTTCAATTAAGCATTTAAACAATAGCAAGTATCCAAAACATATGTTTGTGTTTTATGTTATCACATTCAAACTAATTCCAAAACTCTTAAAGCTTAAAAATTCCTCATTAAACAACTCACTTTAAACTCCATATAACAAACTTCATCATATCAAATAACCAACTTCAATCTAAGTTAAACAACTCCAACATCCAAATAATCATCGCATGAATCACAATTCTTATCAAACTTAACCAATTTCAAAAACACAAATAAAACCCGCCCAAATTACCCCACACTATCTTAAAACATACCATCATTAACCATCAACACCCTTTCAAACAAAATCCCCAAATATTTAACATAAAATTCGGATTTAATCACTACCATAATTTCAAGAATAAATATCATGCATAATCAACACAATAAATCATGAAGAAACACAATAATATCATATTCATTAACAATTAATTCATATAAGAGCATAAAAGATTCAATTAACATAAACCCTTAAGTTTTCAAACATAAACCCTAAAATTAACAAGATTAATCAAGATTAATGAAAGAAAAAGCAGAAGATTAGTTAAAATCGGACCTTGACCGGCATGTTGTAGCAATTAATTGAAGAAATTAAGAAGTGATTTGGGTTAATTGAATTTAGGGTTTGAAGCCTTAGGTGTTCTTGAGAGAATAGTGTGTGAATTTGTGGTGAAAAACTGAGGCAAACACCCTAAAAAGGGGTTAAAAACGCGACGGGTCATGTAACTATTCGGGTTGGCCCATTTAACTTTAAATAAAATACCGGGGTCAGAATCAGGCCGGCTGAATTGTCGCGCCGCGACATTAAGTGCCGCGCCGCGGTATTACACTTGTTCAAAAATCCATTTTTGGGCCACTTCTGTTTCCAACTTAACCCTATTCTCGCGCCGCGAAGGGCCTTGCCGCGCCGCGGCGAAACACAGGAACCTGGTACTTCGTTTTTTTTATAATTCAGCACCTTTTAAAACCTTAAATAACCAAAAACTAAAACAAATCCAACAAGAAATCAATCATTTAGCAATTTGGATGCAGCAAACCCGTGATCACACCTAATTATACAAACTACACAACATTGTGAACCTTATTTAACGAGTCGTTCATGCGACTCGTCCCCAACTTCAAGTGGCGTTGGGATCGGGTTCAACGTGAACCTCATCATTAATCTCTAACGGACCATCAAAATACTTCTTCACACGATGTCCGTTAACTTTAAAGGTAATACCATTTGCATTTTTCAACTCGATCGTACCGTATGGGTACACCTTAACAACCTCAAATGGTCCCGTCCACCGGGACTTAAGTTTTCCCGGTAAAAGCTTTAATCTTGAGTTAAACAAAAGCACTCGGTCGCCTTCGTTAAACTCTTTTGGACCCTTCAACTTCCTATCATGCCATTGCTTGGTCTTTTCTTTATAAATCAACGAATTTTCGTACGCATCAAGGCGTAATTCACCAAGCTCATTCAATTGCCCCGCCCTTAGGCGTCCGGCTTCCTTCAAATCTAAATTGCACTTTTGAAGTGCCCACATAGCTTTATGCTCAATCTCCAACGGGAGATGGCACACTTTCCCATAAACCAACCGATAAGGAGTGGTACCAAGTGGCGTTTTGAAGGCGGTTCTAAACGCCCACAAAGCTTCATCGAGCTTATTTGCCCACTCCTTCGGATTCGAACCCACAGTTTTCTCAAGAATACTTTTAAGAGCTCGATTTGTATTCTCAACTTGTCCGCTCGTTTGGGGATGGTATGAAGTAGAAACTTTATGGAGAACTCCATATCGCTTCAATACCTTCTCCATTTGGGCGTTACAAAAATGAGTACCCCTATCGCTAATTAAAGCTTTAGGAGTTCCAAATCGAGAGAATAAACGCTTAAGGAACGAAATCACAACTCGTGCATCATTTGTGGGTAAAGCTTGCGCTTCGGCCCATTTAGACACGTAGTCGATGGCAACGAGTATGTAACTATAATTCTGAGATTTCGGAAATGGCCCCATAAAGTCAATTCCCCAAACGTCAAATACTTCGCAAACTTGGATGCTTTGTTGAGGCATCTCATCACGTTTGGTGACTTTACCGGCCCTTTGGCACGAATCACATGACTTACAAACCAGGTGGGCATCTTTGAAGATTGTCGGCCAATAAAAGCCGGCATCATAGACTTTACGCCCCGTAATTTGGGGTCCAAAATGCCCACCGGTAGGCCCACTATGGCACTCGGTCAAAATACGCATACACTCATCACCGGAAACACACCGGCGGATAACTCCATCGGGACAACAACGAAAAAGATAGGGATCCTCCCAGAAATAGTACTTAAGGTCACTGAAGAATTTCTTCCTCTTTTGATGTGACCACCCTTTTTCTAAGAATTTCCCAACTAGATAATTAGCAATGTCCACGTACCACGGCTCATCAACCTTATCTACCTTCATGAGATATTCGTCGGGAAAATCATCACGAATGGTAGTCTCATCGAGAACCTCACGGGAAGGGTTCTCGAGACGGGAAAGGTGATCGGCCGCCAAGTTTTCAGCACCCTTTTTATCCCGGATCTCCACATCAAATTCTTGCAAAAGCAAGATCCATCTAAGAAGTCGTGGTTTTGCATCCGGTTTAGCAAATAGGTACTTTAGAGCAGAATGGTCCGTAAAGACAATAGTCTTAGATAAGACTAAGTAGGACCGGAACTTATCGAACGAGAAGACCACCGCAAGGAGCTCTTTTTCAGTGGTAGTATAATTTAATTGCGCTCCTTGCAAGGTCTTGCTTGCATAGTAGATGGGTCGGAAATGCTTCTCGACCCTTTGACCCAAAACTGAGCCAACAGCGAAATCAGATGCATCGCACATAAGCTCGAACGGAAGGGACCAATTCGGAGCAATTATGATTGGCGCATTGATGAGTTTCTCCTTCAAAAGCTCGAATGCCTTTTGGCATTCGTCGGAGAATTTCCACGGGGTGTCCTTTTCAAGGAGTTTATTCATCGGGTTGGCAATCTTAGAAAAATCTTTAATGAATCGCCGGTAAAAACCGGCGTGCCCGAGAAAACTCCTAACACCCTTAACATCGGTAGGGGGTGGAAGGTTCTTAATAGCGGTAACCTTTGCGGGATCCACCTCTATACCGTTTTTAGAAATCTTGTGCCCGAGAACGATGCCCCCTTGAACCATGAAATGGCACTTCTCCCAGTTGAGCACAAGATTAGATTTTTCGCACCTGACCAACATCCGTTCCAAATTAAGAAGGCATGAATCGAAAGTGTCACCGAAGACCGAGAAGTCATCCATGAACACCTCCATGCAATCTTCGATCATGTCATGGAATATGGCCATCATGCACCTTTGAAAAGTGGCCGGAGCATTGCAAAGGCCAAAGGGCATGCGTCGATAAGAAAACGTGCCATACGGGCACGTGAAAGTGGTCTTCTCTTGGTCCTCGGGCGAGATAGGAATTTGAAAATAGCCCGAGAAACCATCGAGAAAGCAATAGAAACTGTTTCCCGCCAACCTCTCTAGCATTTGATCCATGAAAGGTAGCGGGAAGTGGTCTTTACGTGTAGCGTCGTTCAACTTACGGTAGTCGATACAAACACGCCACCCCGTGACAGTCCGGGTGGAAATTAACTCATTTTTATCATTGGTGGTAACAGTCATACCACCTTTCTTAGGTACACAGTGTACCGGGCTAATCCATGGACTGTCAGAAATCGGGTAAATCAGACCTGCATCAAGGAGCTTTATTATCTCTTTCTTCACGACATCTTGCATGTGCGGGTTCAACCTCCTTTGGCGTTGCACCACGGGTTTGGAGTTATCCTCCATTAGGATTTTGTGGGTGCAATAGGAGGGACTAATACCCTTAATGTCGTGAATCTTCCATGCAATGGCCGGTTTATGGGCCTTTAGCATGGTTACAAGCTCAGTTTTCTGACCTGCTGAAAGAGAAGAAGAAATAATTACCGGAAGCTTAGATTCCTCATGCAAGTAAGCGTATTCCAAATGATCTGGAAGTGGCTTCAATTCAAGCTCGGGAGGTTCTTCAATTGAAGACTTGCTCCGGTAATTTGAATCACGTTCGAGTTCTTTGAACTCCTCTTCAGTCGGCTCATAGCCGTTTTCCATCAAGGTGGTTAAAATATCCACCTCCTCAACCTGCACATCCTCATCAATCTCAACCAATGAGCATTCTCCTGAACCCTGTAACTCTGGGAATTCCTGCAAAAACTCAGACTGGACATTCACAGTGTTAAGAAAATAACATGTATCATCAGTGTAGCCAGGGTATTTCAAAGCATGGTCGATTGAGAATGTTGCACTCAAATCATCTATCCTAAGGGTCAACTTTTGGCCATACACATCAATCATACACCTAGCAGTATTTAAGAATGGCCGACCCAAAATTAGTGGAATCCTTTCATCCACATCCATATCCAAAACCACAAAATCTGCCGGAAAAACTAACGACCCGGTCTTCACTAGCATATTCTCTATGATTCCACGAGGGAATTTAATAGAGCGGTCGGCTAGTTGAACAGCCATACGCGTGGGTTTTAACTCCCCGGGGTCTAGCTTAAGATAAATAGAATAAGGCATTAAATTAATGCTAGCCCCCAAATCCGCCAAAGCCCACATACCGTCCAAATTACCAAGTAAACAAGGAATGGTAAAACTTCCAGGATCTTCAAGCTTCTCGGGAAGCTTGTTTGCAACAACCGCTGAGCATGCGGCATTCAACCTGACTGAAGACACGTTCTTCAGCTTCTGCCTGTTAGTCAGCAAATCCTTAAGAAACCTTGCATACTTAGGCACACCTGCAATAACATCAATAAAAGGCATATTTATGTTAACTTTTTTAATCAAGTCCATGAACTTGGACTTTTCGGCCTCTAGCTTCTCCAATCGCTGTTTCCTCGGGAATGGGAGCGGTGGTTGATACTCTCTAACTACCGGTTTAGCAGCAACAGTAACCGGTTCCTTAACAACTTTTTCAGCCACCTGTTCCGGCTCCTTTTCCCTTGCCGGTTCACTTTCAACAACCGGCTCACTATCATTAACTAACGGTACCCTCAAATCATACTCGTCGGGCTTCCTCGGTGGATAATATGCTAAACCACTTCGGGTGGTGATAGCATTAACATGCCCGTTTTTCGGGTTAGTATCCGTCTTGCTCGGTAACTCTCCCGGTTTCCTCTCACTACTCTTATTAGCAAGTTGACCAATCTGCTGTTCAAGATTATGAATAGCTGCTTGTTGATTTCGAAACATTTGGTCATTCTTTTCATTATTCTGAGTAACGGTAGTGACAAGTTGAGTCTGAGATATCACTAACTTCTCGATCATAACCTCAAGGTTGGACTTTTTCTCTTCGACCTGTGGTTTCTGAAAATAACCGGGAGCTTGCTGCTGAAAACCTCCACTAGATCCCGGTTGGAACCTCGAACCCTGATTACCTTGCGGATTATAAGGATTATTGAAATTCCTGTTAAACTGAGCACGTCCCTGAAACTGATTGTTATTCTGCTGACTAATATAGTTGACCTCTTCTTTCTGATTCATAGTCAAACCCGCATCACAATCTTTGCCCAGATGCAAACCTCCACAGTATTCACAACCAACCTTCATACCATGAATATCCTTGTTCATCTTCTCCAAATTCCTACCAAACGAATCCAACTTAGCACTGATAGACCCAAAATCATCATAAGCACCTGTACCTGTAGTCTCTGTTCTCTTAACTGAAGCTGAAAGGTAAGATTCATGATCCTGATGCCACTCATGAGAATAAGCAGCTTGCTTTTCAATGATCTCTAACGCCTCTTCTTCAGTCTTATCCATTAACGTACCACCTGCAGCTTGATCAATACTCTGACGCGTAGGAATATCACAACCTTTGTAGAAAATCTGAACCTTCTGTAAATCATTCAACCCGTGTTGCGGGCACGAGCGTAACAAAGTAGCAAAACGGTCCCAAGCATCAAACAATGTCTCACTGCTCTTTTGTCTAAATTGAGAAATATCTGCTTGAAGTCGAGCAGCTCGAGATGCAGGGAAAAACTTTGACAAAAACTTATCCTCCAAAGTCTCCCAAGATCTAATTGTACCCTCAGGTTGCTTATCTAACCATCTCTTAGCTTCTCCCTTAAGAGTCCAAGGGAAAAGTCTTGTCTTAATTGAAGTGTCGGCAACCTCATGTAGCTTAAACAAGTTACAAACATCATTAAAATTACGAAGATGCTCGTTAGCATCCTCGGTATCTTTGCCATAGAATCGGCAATCAGAAGAAATCAAATTCAGGATCGGCCCTGTGATTTGAAAAGGCTGAGTAATATCCGGTTGAGTAATCGAATTGCCTTGGCCTCCTCGGGTGGCCTTTAACTTTTCAGCCATAGTCTGAGGACGGGGTGCTTCTCCTTCGGCCATTTCTTCAGTTTCTGTAGTATCAGACGAAGCGTAAGAGTCTTCTTCGTTAAAAATTTCAGGTGGTGTCTCGGGCACCACAGTCTCAGAAGTACTACCCAAATTAACGTAAGTATCACCCGATAAAACTGATAAATCCACTGTTAACTTTTGCTTCTGACTTAAAGCTTTAAACAACTCTCTTTCAGGCTCGTCAAATGGTTTAACAATTGGAGAATCTGAAGAACGCGTATGTTGCATGCACTACCTGTAACTGCAAGAACACAGCTAACAAACCGATTAAACGCACCGACTCAATTAGAATTAAATTAAACTAAACAGTTAAAATTAACTAAAAACAAACTTAACTTTCAAACTTAATTTTCAACACAACTGTCCCCGGCAGCGGCGCCAAAAACTTGATGTGTGAAATCTAGTATATAATTTATCATTGGAAATATGCCTGGTTTAAAGATTACTACACACTAACGTGCAGTGTACCCGATCGTGCAATAGTATATAAATGGTAATTCCAAGTATCGTTCCAAGGACAGTATTAACGTGAGAATTAAGTTTGAAACTAATAAAAGTAAACTAAGTTAAACTATGAAAATTGAAATTACGAGATAGTTTGTTTTGCGGCTATTTAACGATTAGCCAAATCAAGATAGCTTTAAAAGTAAAAGACAATATTTTTGGATTTTTAAGTTTAGATAAAAGAAATACAGACTCAACGGGAAAATAAAGATATTGGAATTCAATGGATAGAAGAATGTTCGCTTAGATATCCTATTCGCAGTGTTGGATGATTTGTTATTAAGCACTAGCTCTATTGATCAATGCACGCAATTACAGAGTCGGTTTACCCAGAGTTCTCTTTTAGCAAACACCTCAAACTAGGACTTATTGGCTTAGGGTTCCCTTTCACCAAAAACCATCATTCATTTGTGACTTAGTAACTAGCTAATTATAAGATTAAGATTCAATTGGTTACGCGTTCGCTCCACACAATTCACCCCTATTTTAGTTAATTACGTTACACGGTTTACCCCCTTGGTCCAGTAAGCACCCAATCGGTTAAGACAAATCAATTGGAAATTAGATCACTAAATTGAAACAGGGTTCCCTTTGTTCAAACAAGTTTCACTAATCAGCCTAGTAACAACAATTAACACCCACAAGAATGGTTCTTTAATCAAAACTCATAATTAATCATGCATCAATCAATAAAACATTAAAGTATCATCCAAACACTTGCAAATATTCAATCTAGACAAACATTAAAGGTTTTAGCCTACAATCATGGCTGAAATCAAAATAGTAATCAAAAACATAGAAGAATTCATTGTTGATAACAAACGAATAAAACTAATTAAAGATTGAATCCTGAAGAACACACGAATCAAGACTTGATTCCGGAATGATTGGTACCTTAGAATGACCTTGAAGATCTCCAAAAATCACCTAAGTTCGTCAAAAAGTGGCTGGAATTCGTCAGGATACGATTATGAATAATTAGGGTTAAATTCGGGCTTAAATACTTTCCAAAATAGCTGAACCGACAGGACTGCCGCGCCGCGGCTTTATTTGTCGCGCCGCGGAGAAACAAAGGAATTTCGGGCATTGTTAACTGGCTTTCTGATCTGGAAATTAGCATTGTGTCGCGCCGCGGAGGCTGTTATCGCGCCGCGGCAAATAACTGTTTCTGAATCCTTTGTTTATTTTTCACTTTTTACTCACTTGCATACTCTAGAAACCAACATACGCCATAAATACTGAACATATTCATCCTCGGTGCGCCTTTAGCAATAACAAACTAACAAAACACCTCAAAATCATCATAAATTACCACTAATCAACAATTACCTCTTCAAACTCGAATCTTCTCAAAATTACCAAGATAACCGCCAAATCGTATCCGAATGGACCAAAATGTAACCGATATCGCCAATGAAAATGTGTATAAAATACGCGATATCAGAGAAGCATCTTAATATTCGGGAAGACGGAACCCGGTATAGGGCTGAAAGGATTTGGGTACCAAAATTTGGAGATATGAGAGAAATGGTACTTAGAGAAGCTCATAAAACCAGATACTCAATACATCCTGGAACGGGGAAGATGTACAAGGATCTCAAGAAACATTTTTAGTGGCCGGGTATGAAAGCCGATGTTGCTAAATACGTAGGAGAATGTTTGACGTGTTCTAAGGTCAAAGCTGAGCATCAGAAACCATCAGGTCTACTTCAACAACCTGAAATCCCGGAATGGAAATGGGAAAACATTACCATGGATTTCATCACTAAATTGCCAAGGACTGCAAGTGGTTTTGATACTATTTGGGTAATAATTGATCGTCTCACCAAATCAGCACACTTCCTGCCAATAAGAGAAGATGACAAGATGGAGAAGTTAGCACGACTGTATTTGAAGGAAGTTATCTCCAGACATGGAATACCAATCTCTATTATCTCTGATAGGGATGGCAGATTTATTTCAAGATTCTGGAAGACATTACAGCAAGTATTAGGAACTCGTCTAGACATGAGTACCGCCTATCATCCACAAACTGATGGGCAGAGCGAAAGGACGATACAAATGCTTGAAGACATGCTACGAGCATGTGTTATTGATTTCGTAAACAGTTGGGATTGACATCTACCGTTAGTAGAATTTTCCTACAACAACAGCTACCATTCAAGCATTGAGATGGCGTCGTTTGAAGCACTTTATGGTAGAAAGTGCAGGTCTCCGATTTGTTGGAGTGAAGTGGGGGATAGACAGATTACGGGTCCGGAGATTATACAAGAAACTACCGAGAAGATCATCCAAATTCAACAACGGTTGAAAACCGCCCAAAGTCGACAAAAGAGCTACGCTGACATTAAAAGAAAAGATATAGAATTTGAAATTGGAGAGATTGTCATGCTTAAAGTTGCACCTTGGAAAGGCGTTGTTCGATTTGGTAAACGAGGGAAATTAAATCCAAGGTATATTGGACCATTCAAGATTATTGATCGTGTCGGACCAGTAGCTTACCGACTTGAGTTACCTCAACAACTCGCGGCTGTACATAACACTTTCCACGTCTCGAATTGAAGAAATGTTTTGCTAAAGAAGATCTCACTATTCCGTTAGATGAAATCCAAATCAACGAAAAACTTCAATTCATCGAAGAACCCGTCGAAATAATGGATCGTGAGGTTAAAAGACTTAAGCAAAACAAGATACCAATTGTTAAGGTTCGATGGAATGCTCGTAGAGGACCCGAGTTCACCTGGGAGCGTGAAGATCAGATGAAGAAGAAATACCCGCATCTATTTCCAGAAGATTCGTCAACACCTTCAACAGCTTAAAATTTCGGGACTAAATTTATTTAACGGGTAGGTCCTGTAGTGACCCGAACTTTTCCATGTTTATATATATTAACTGAGATTGATATTTACATGATTAAATGTTTCCAACATGTTAAGCAATCAAACTTGTTAAGACTTGATTAATTGAAATAGGTTTCATATAGACAATTGACCACCCAAGTTGACCGGTGATTCACGAACGTTAAAACTTGTAAAAAATATATGATGACATATATATGGTTATATATATAGTTAACATGATATTATGATAAGTAAACATATCATTAATTATATTAACAATGAACTACATATGTAAAAACAAGACTACTAACTTAATGATTTTGAAACGAGACATATATGTAACGATTATCGTTGTAACGACATTTAATGTATATATATATCATATTAATAGATATTCGTACATCATAATATCATGATAATATAATAATTTAAAATCTCTGTTGATATTATAAACATTGGGTTAACAACATTTAACAAGATCGTTAACCTAAAGGTTTCAAAACAACATTTACATGTAACGACTAACGATGACTTAACGACTCAGTTAAAATGTATATACATGTAGTGTTTTAATATGTATTCATACACTTTTGAAAGACTTCAAGACACTTATCAAAATACTTCTACTTAACAAAAATGCTTACAATTACATCCTCGTTCAGTTTCATCAACAATTTTACTCGTATGCACCCGTATTCGTACTCGTACAATACACAGCTTTTAGATGTATGTACTATTGGTATATACACTCCAATGATCAGCTCTTAGCAGCCCATGTGAGTCACCTAACACATGTGGGAACCATCATTTGGCAACTAGCATGAAATATCTCATAAAATTACAAAAATATGAGTAATCATTCATGACTTATTTACATGAAAACAAAATTACATATCCTTTATATCTAATCCATACACCAACGACCAAAAACACCTACAAACACTTTCATTCTTCAATTTTCTTCATCTAATTGATCTCTCTCAAGTTCTATCTTCAAGTTCTAAGTGTTCTTCATAAATTCCAAAAGTTCTAGTTTCATAAAATCAAGAATACTTTCAAGTTTGCTAGCTCACTTCCAATCTTGTAAGGTGATCATCCAACCTCAAGAAATCTTTGTTTCTTACAGTAGGTTATCATTCTAATACAAGGTAATAATCATATTCAAACTTTGGTTCAATTTCTATAACTATAACAATCTTATTTCAAGTGATGATCTTACTTGAACTTGTTTTCGTGTCATGATTCTGCTTCAAGAACTTCGAGCCATCCAAGGATCCATTGAAGCTAGATCCATTTTTCTCTTTTCCAGTAGGTTTATCCAAGGAACTTAAGGTAGTAATGATGTTCATAACATCATTCGATTCATACATATAAAGCTATCTTATTCGAAGGTTTAAACTTGTAATCACTAGAACATAGTTTAGTTAATTCTAAACTTGTTCGCAAACAAAAGTTAATCCTTCTAACTTGACTTTTAAAATCAACTAAACACATGTTCTATATCTATATGATATGCTAACTTAATGATTTAAAACCTGGAAACACGAAAAACACCGTAAAACCGGATTTACGCCGCCGTAGTAACACCGCGGGCTGTTTTGGGTTAGTTAATTAAAAACTATGATAAACTTTGATTTAAAAGTTGTTATTCTGAGAAAATGATTTTTATTATGAACATGAAACTATATCCAAAAATTATGGTTAAACTCAAAGTGGAAGTATGTTTTCTAAAATGGTCATCTAGACGTCGTTCTTTCGACTGAAATGACTACCTTTACAAAAATGACTTGTAACTTATTTTTCCGACTATAAACCTATACTTTTTATGTTTAGATTCATAAAATAGAGTTCAATATGAAACCATAGCAATTTGATTCACTCAAAACGGATTTAAAATGAAGAAGTTATGGGTAAAACAAGATTGGATAATTTTTCTCATTTTAGCTACGTGAAAATTGGTAACAAATCTATTCCAACCATAACTTAATCAACTTGTATTGTATATTATGTAATCTTGAGATACCATAGACACGTATACAATGTTTCGACCTATCATGTCGACACATCTATATATATTTCGGAACAACCATAGACACTCTATATGTGAATGTTGGAGTTAGCTATACAGGGTTGAGGTTGATTCCAAAATATATATAGTTTGAGTTGTGATCAATACTGAGATACGTATACACTGGGTCGTGGATTGATTCAAGATAATATTTATCGATTTATTTCTGTACATCTAACTGTGGACAACTAGTTATAGGTTACTAACGAGGACAGCTGAATTAATAAACTTAAAACATCAAAATATATTAAAAGTGTTGTAAATATATTTTGAACATACTTTGATATATATGTATATATTGTTATAGGTTCGTGAATCAACCAGTGGCCAAGTCTTACTTCCCGACGAAGTAAAAATCTGTGAAAGTGAGTTATAGTCCCACTTTTAAAATCTAATATTTTTGGGATGAGAATACATGCAGGTTTTATAAATGATTTACAAAATAGACACAAGTACGTGAAACTACATTCTATGGTTGAATTATCGAAATCGAATATGCCCCTTTTTATTAAGTCTGGTAATCTAAAAATTAGGGAACAGACACCTAATTGACGCGAATCCTAAAGATAGATCTATCGGGCCCAACAAGCCCCATCCAAAGTACCGGATGCTTTAGTACTTCGAAATTTATATCATATCCGAAGGGTGTCCCGGAATGATGGGGATATTCTTATATATGCATCTTGTTAATGTCGGTTACCAGGTGTTCACCATATGAATGATTTTTATCTCTATGTATGGGATGTGTATTGAAATATGAAATCTTGTGGTCTATTATTATTATGAATTGATATATATAGGTTAAACCTATAACTCACCAACATTTTTGTTGACGTTTTAAGCATGTTTATTCTCAGGTGATTATTAAGAGCTTCCGCTGTCGCATACTTAAATAAGGACGAGATTTGGAGTCCATGCTTGTATGATATTGTGTAAAAACTGCATTCAAGAAACTTATTTTGTTGTAACATATTTGTATTGTAAACCATTATGTAATGGTCGTGTGTAAACAGGATATTTTAGATTATCATTATTTGATAATCTACGTAAAGCTTTTTAAACCTTTATTGATGAAATAAAGGTTATGGTTTGTTTTAAAATGAATGCAGTCTTTGAAAAACGTCTCATATAGAGGTCAAAACCTCGCAACGAAATCAATTAATATGGAACGTTTTTAATCAATAAGAACGGGACATTTCACATAAACCCAATAAAATTCAACCTTTTCCCTTTTTACACAAGTTTATGCATCTACATCATGTGAGATGATAAAGACTTGATCTTTATCACAAAAATCAAAAAAAGGTTCCAAGTAAGTGAGATCTACATTAATAACTTAGATCTCAAGTATTAAAAAAACCCTAAGCTAGAAAGCTTAGATCTTTACAAGATTAATGAGACCATAAGCTAAAGAGCTAAGATCTAATGAAAGTAATGAGACCATAAGCTAAAAATCTAAGATCTTTAACAAAATAATGAAACCCTAAGCTAGAAAGCTTGGATCTTTAATGTTCTTGAAGATCCTTAAAGCAAAAGACTAGATCTTCAAGTTACATGAAGATCATAAACACAAGTTTTGATCTTTATAACAAAATAAAAAAATCATAAGCTAGAAAACCTAGATCTAGCAAGTAAATGAAGATTCAAAGCTAGAAAGCTTGAATCTTTCATGTTCTTGAAGGAGTCAAACCAAAGTTTGAATCTACAAGATATACAAGATCAAAAGCTAAAAGATTGATCCTTTAAATGATGATGATGATGTCGACTTAATGAAGAAGAAAAGAAGAAGAAGAAAATTTAAAACTTACACTTTTTAGAGTGAGAAAGACTAGAGAGAGAATTAGAGAGTAAGTGTGTAATTTGTGAATGATATCAAGTGTAAAATGGGTGAGGTTTGTGTGGTATTTATAGGGGAAAAGGGGTGGTTAAGCAGTGGGTATGGGGGGAGACAAGGGGGGACAATTTTTGCTTTTTGGTTAATTGTTGTCTAAAGTTGGTGCTTATGTTGGGATCCCATGCAACAATTGTGATTATGGTTAATAAAAATGCTAGTATGTTCCCTCTAATAAATGGGCATTTGTCTTACATTTATATGGGTCGTAAAATTATTAAAATTGGGCTAATTAAATAGTCCACTAGCTAGAGTAGGGTGGGCTAAAGTCCAACAAGGTAGAAAATCCAACAAGACTAACTAGTGTGCTCTAGTAAATTACTAAGCGTAATTAAGCATCCAAAAACCCAAGTAATTGTTATTATAAAATAGCAATTAGTATTACATAGTCATAATATTCCGATCAAGTTAAGTGATTATACACTTAATAGCACGTTGTAAGATATTAACGAAAGTAATTAATCATTAAATAAGATCCCAGAGCATAAACTAGCTCAGTACGCACATATACGCAGTTTCGTGAAAGCACAAAGCACAAAAGCAAGTCGAAAAAGCCGGGTCATTATATTACCCACCCGTTAAAGAAAATTTTGTCCCGAAATTTTGAGGAGTGACCAACAATGGTACCGTATTTGAATAGGAAGGAGTGTATCAAAGTTCCGAGAGTCTCGTGGGCTCAGAAGTAAACTATTTACCTTGAAAGGTACTTGGGCGTATGAAAGTAAGAATAGGTATATGCCATTAATTAAGTCTCTTGTCCTAAGAAATCAACAGTTTGGTTTCGTTTCTTGCTAACACGAATATGTCATCCGAATATATACCCACAAAAGGAAAGATGATGTCGTTAGCCTTACAAGCATCTTCAGTAGGCTGGATGCATGAAATGCATCATAAATGTTACCAAACTCATCTAAAACATCGAGCGCTTATGTCGTAATACCAAGCTGACAGGTAGAATGGAAAACATGGTGATCACAACCATGCGATTTGATGTCTGGATTGTGTTAGCCATGGATTTTACTAACCCCTGGATTTCGGAAGGAGACCATAGGCATAAAGAACCCGATATTTAAGAACGTTTCATTTGACTAAATGAATTGAAATTTTAGCTGAAAGTGACTAATCGGACTTACAGTCAATGCAAGCCTTAATTATTTATAGTGTCTTCAGGACGGTCTGAACGAACAATGAAGGATATCACCCAGTTTACCATACTGCAGGTGAACTTATCCTTGGATGGAATGAAAGCACAGTTTTATAATGTAACTTTATCCTTTCAGTTACATGTTGAAGTTAGGGTTAACATTAACTAGAACAACATATAGTTGTAACCAACGAAGGAAGGAATATGTAGAGTATCCACGTCAGTGTCGTAGATGTTTTAAGCAGTCCCCTTCCAAGAGGATAGCAAGATTCATAGACTCTTAAGGTATCTTATATTACATTCCCGAAAGAAAATTGCACGAAAGGTGTGATCTTCGAACGAGAGTGAACTCTTCGAGTGGTTCATTCTGAATTTGTCCTTATACTTAAGGGGATGCGCGGATGAGAATATATGTGAACCCTAGGTCATAAAGAATGATTTTCTCCGAGTGAAAAGAATCTCAAAAATGATTCTTGTACCTCAACATACTGATTCATAGAGATGATGTTTACGAGGGTGTTGCGTTTAGTCGTGAAATATTGAGAGTAAAAACCCGCCTAGTGCCTTTTCTACGATAGGGTGACCACTAAGTGTTTCCCAGAAAACTGATTTATCGTCTCGCGTTTTTGCCAAGTCTAACATTAAAAGGAACATTTTACGAGCGCAAAGACTTCCTAACAAATTTTATAAATCTGCCATCCAAAGTGGCTCAAGAGTTTTTAATAAAGATCTTAATAGTAAGCTTTATCCCTAACGGAGGGCGAGAAGAAGTGTGATCTACACATGGTGTAGTCCAATACGAAAAGCTTTAATAAAGTCAACCAAGGAAGTTTTGAAAAACCTTTTTATGTATGATGTGACAACATAAACGGAACGAAGTTCCTAGTAAATTTAGAAGTATGTACAACGTGTACCATTTTGCACAAAACTATTTAACTTAAGTTAAACAGCTCAATAAAGGAGCGATTTTTAAATAATTTGAAGGTATAACTTAGTATGTACTAAAGAAAATAGGTAAGGGTAAATTTATTCATTTGAATTTATACGTACATATATGATTTTATAAATTGCATTCGTGACAGAATATTTTATTACTTCTATTCGCCCATAAATCTCGTGAGGACCTTACATATGATTTTATAAATCGCATAAGTGACAGAAAGGTTTCAGTTGTCCATAAATCTCATGAGGATTGCACAAATAAACGTGTAAAAATTTTGATAAACATAGTGTTTCGTATTTCAGAGGTTACGAGTTGAAATGATTGAGTGAAAAATCTTTGAATCATTGGGTGACATATTACTAGGTAATGAAAACTAATGGATTAAATGTAGTTTTGATGATTATCAGGACTTAAGACTTTGGACACAAAATATTCACGTGTGAAGCCGTTGCTAAAAAGTGAGGTATGAGGGATAGAGCATGAGGACGAGAAATTAATCGCTTCTTGACTTTGCAAAATGTCAGACAGGTTATGACTAATATTAAAGTCAGAATACTGATGGTGTTAATATCATTAAATGAGAATCTCCTGGAGTAAGTCAGGACTTAGAGTTATGTAAGAAAGAGCATCGCTCCAACAAGTGTGGAAAATAAGATCCCTGGGGTAACACAATAATTTTGAATGGTTTAAGTGTTAGTGGATGCCCGAAGGCTCTGCATGACGTGGTAGTAAGTGCCTTCATCGCATACACACACACATGAATCTCTTAATCTCGACAGTTGTCAGTCTTCATGATGACTTAGATACGAATGAGCAACGAACATTCTATATGACAAGCAACGAAAATTTTATAGAAATCGTTTAAGGTGACAATGTAAGAAAAAAAACGAAGTTCTTAGCAAACTAGGGTTATGTACAACACGTACCATTTAAGGTAAAATATCTTTTGAATAAAATATTTGATTTGTAAAAGTGAAAGTAAAATTTCATATGTATTAGTCAAAAAGAAGTAATTATTTACTTTATTTTATATAACGTATACGATTTCAAAAATTTGCACGAATGGCAAATAAAATAAATTTATTTTTTTTATTAAGCTTTGAGAGGATTGCACAGTAAAATAGTGTAAGTAAAATTTTGGCAAACAAGATTTTCATATTTCGGAGGTTACAATTTGGAAAAAGATTGATGAGAATCGAGTAAAAGACTTTTGAAACTTTCGGGTGATATTTGAGCAAAAATGTTACGAGGTAATGAAAACTGTTGAATTTAAATGTGGTTGATGACTATTAGTAGGGCATAAGTCCTTTGACCAAAAATGCTTAAATGTGAAGTTGTTGTTTATAAGTGAGATACGAATGAGAGAGTATGAGGATGAGAATTAACCACCCATCGATTTTGAAAAATTTCGAACTGGTATGACTAATATCGAAGTAGGAAGGATTATGGTGTAACTATCATCGAATAAGAAATTTCTCGGGATAAGTTAGGATTCAGAGTCACGTAAGAATGACTATCAAATCAGATTCTTGGGTAGTCCTTAATATAGAATTTGAATCGCTGAAGTGACGGGATACAATTTCCTTTATGTATCGTTGTGCAAGTTTGTCCATTGTATCGGTTTCTTTCATGGCTAAAAGGTGAGCAGATTTTGGTGAGATGGTCAACAATAACCTAGATATTGTCCTAACCGCCTACCGTTTTAAGTAACTTCGTGAGGAAATCCATTGTTATTCCTTCCCATTTCCATTGTGAGATTTTGGGTTGTTGTCATGCAACTAATAAGGTTCAGCTTCGGGCTACTTCTTTCCCCGTAACTATCAATGGCTCACCATTCTCACGAGGTATACGAATAATCTTCTCACTATAAATAACTTTTGCTTTCATCCTTGAAAGCCAGTCCGTTCCAACTATTTCATCAAAGCTTCCTAACTTGATGAGTATTAGGTTAATCCTAAAGTCCATTCCAACTTTTACATCAAGCTTCCTAACTTGATGGGTGTTAGGTTAATCTTAAGGCTCATTCCAACCAAATCTTATTATACCACCGTGAAAATTTTTATCAATCTTCTCAGATAACATCTGCTTGTGCGTAGGTAACTAATCCTTTCCAACTACTACTTTAAAACTTCCAAGTTTTATTGACATGAGGTCATCTCCAATTGACCCACCTGTTAATTTTAAGGTACTACCTTAAATTACTCCTCTATCTCTGCCAGCTTACCATTAGCTTGTCCTATAGAACACTTAACTCTCATGGTTGCTAATGGCTTATTAGTCATAACACTAAGGTTCTTAGATATAAGGTTTCTATCGTTCTAGTATTAAACAACTTCAAGACAATAAAATGTTGTGACGAATCGTACCCTAACTAAAATCAGGATCCATGCGAGTCTCCATAGCTGAGATAACGATTGCAAGTAAGTCCCAAGTTTTTCCTATTTGAGAACTTTTTCCTTAAGTATCTAGGGTGTCTATATCTATAACAGATTTTCGGGTTATCAGTTCTGCAATCAAGGCCCTTCTTGTACTGTATTTGGGCTTAGTGGTTATTCCTACCTCTAACAGACCATAATGAGTATACTCAAGTGGTTCCTACCAAAATTTTCCCTGAATCACCTCATATTCCGCATGTAGTAGCATTGGAACTTTTGCATGATTTACTTCAATATAATCACGTTGGCCTGGCGTCATTATATTGTACTAAGTCGTACGTTCATTCCAATATCATTCCATATGGTCAATGTAACATGATCACTTCCAGTTCTACTTAATTTCATCTAACCGTTCTTTATCCATGCTATTTCAAAACAAAATCTACATAATTAATCTCACGATTTCTCGGTGTGGGTGCGTAGGTTCCGTAGGTCATGCATCAATGCCTAAATGTCCCAAAATTTCTTCAAAATATTCGGGTTCAGGTAATGTCGTTGGGTTCCTTTCTAGGAATTCAATTTGGTCTCGTGTCGAGCTGTACGTGTAGCAAGTAGTAATACGATATGTCTTGAGGCGACTCCCAAGTCTTTGGGTATGGCTGAGCATCAGTAGAAGGCACTCTGACCTTGTGAAAGGAGATGCATTCCCGACTTCTCCAATTCCTAAGAGTGTTAGGGACCTAAGTCCAGAAGTGTTGTTAGGTCATCGAGTAGTGGTGGAGAATGGAAGAGATACGTGACGGTCATGAAAGTGTACGGGATACGAGTCATCTTGCAGAAACTGAACATCATTCTAATGTTTATACGCTGTACGTGGCTAATTAGGGTGAGCTCGGGGTGCGGTTACTCCGACAAGTCCTCGCATATCTCCTTCTTCGAGGATCAACCTTAGTGGGCGTGTAATCCGAAGGGTACTCCTTCTAAATTGTGTGAAGTAATGTTTCGATCTCTAAAACGCTGGAACAGTAGTAACAGGTGGATTACATTACTAGTTCTTAGGGTTAGACGTGTGGGAAAGTAGTTCAGAAAAACATCTGAACTAGGAAAGATAAATTTTCCAAGTCGGTACAGCGAAAAGCAGACGGGTAGCAAGGACGTAATCAGGCATAGTAACTACAGCAGCCTAGAGCGTCTACAACAGTACATAGCATGGAAGTAATAGCAGTATCAACAGAAGTATCATGCAAAAAGCAGATAGTAGCATGCAGTAGCGAGAATAAGCAGCAGCATACAGTAAGTTCACATAGCAGTGAAAGTAGGCAGTAGCATGCAACAAGTTCATATAGCAGTAAAAGTAAGTAGTAGCATGCAGTAGTAATAAGTAGTAACATGCAGTAATATAATACAGTAGCATGCAGTGGTTCCGCAGAAACAGGTAAACAAGCAAGTTGTAGATTAGTCCTATTAGTGAATCCTACTCGGCCTGGTCTAGACTCACTAATGCAACCTAATTCCCTACAACCAATGCTCTGATACCAAATGTGACGCCCCGTACAAAACCATCGTGTACGGTTCATCAACAACAAGATCATTACAAGGTCAAACACTATATGCTGTTTGAAAACCAGTTTTGCATTCATAAAAAGATAGCGTTTTACAAAAGATAACGTGCTTCCTATGAATAGAAGCGTTAACATAAGTATGTGACCCAAAGGTCGTTACAAATCCATTGTTTGAAAATAACATAAGTTACGAATGCAAAATAAAAGTTTCATGATTGAGACATCTCTAAGTAATGCGGCGGAAATCTAACACAGCAGGTCCATAGCAGCAAGTATATAACACCAAGACAGCAAGTCTAACAGCGGAAGCAACAACGTCTAAGCACCTGAGAAATACACGCTTAAAAGTCAACACGAATGTTGGTGAGCTATAGTTTGTTTGTAATCAGTAAAGTAGTGTAGACCACGAGATTTCAGTCCTTCAACCAGCAGTTTAAATCAGTATGAAAAGTATATGCTTAACCGTGGGCACCCGGTAACTAGACTTAACGTATGTATATCACCCCCTAAAAGTGCACTTGGCGAGTGCATTTGTCCTCGAAGTATTAAACACCCGTTGAATGCTAGCGCAACTAGCCCGAGTGGGGTTGTCAAACCCTATGGATCCATATCTAAGATTCGCGTTCACAGTTAGGAAACCAATGATTAAACGTTACCGATCTAAGGGGAATCTTTGTGCCGTTATATCACCCACACATATGTAAAGTTTAAGTACTCGTGTCCAGTATGTAAAACGTAAAAAGCGCATGTATTCTCAGTCCCAAAAATAGTAAAAAGTAGTAAAGGGATGCTATAACTCATAGTGAATAAGCAGTAAAAGTTGATATGAAACGTATGCAGGTAGAAAGTCGGTCCGAAAGGCCGTCAACCTAAGTTAAAGGTCACTAGGTCAGTATGTTGTCCCCATAAGTTTAAAAGTGCATAAATTAAGTTTAAGTGTCATCATCATCATCATCATTCATCAAAGCTAAGGTAAGTTTAACAAGAATAGAGGTCGAAACAAAAGGCTAACTTTGGACAGCTGTTACGACCTCTATACAAAACAAAAAGATGCGTAGTCAGTGGCCAAGGCTCCGTATGTGAGTCCTCTAACTGCTGACCAATTTTCAGAACCTAACTTGTCTTAGTTTGACCGTGGCAACGGTTTAAGTGCGAGTAGGTCAGAAATTTCAGCACAACGTTACAAAGGCGTAGTGACTTTCGGAAGGCTATAAATCCTAAACCGTATATCGGATTTAGCCGAGCCCTAAACAAAAAGTCATTTAATCGAAATGAACTATCTGAAAATCAACTTTCCAGAAGTCCAGAGAGTCTTATCAGACCCCGAAAAACAGCAAACATGTGCTCCGGTGGGTTTCTTGGTGCTTGATGCTCATCATGGTTCTCATCCTTGATGCGTGTAAGCTTCAAGTGTACAACTCTTTGATGTTTTAGCATCACTTTGACCAAGTTTCAACCATCAACACACAACTAAGAGTAAAAGCTATAATTCTACAAGTTTTGAACATCAAGATTGCCTCTTTATTGCATAAACCCAATAAAGCTTCAGCCTTTGCCCTTTTTACAGAAGTTTATGCATCTACATCATGTGAGATGATAAAGACTTGATCTTTATCACAAAAATCACAAAAAGGTTCCAAGTAAGTGAGATCTACAATAATAACTTAGATCTCAAGTATTAAGAAAACCCTAAGCTAGAAAGCTTGGATCTTTACAAGATTAATAAGACCATAAGCTAAAGAGCTAAGATCTAATGAAAGTAATGAGACCATAAGCTAAAAAGCTAAGATCTTTAACAAAATAATGAAACCCTAAGCTAGAAAGCTTGGATCTTTAATGTTCTTGAAGATTCTTAAAGCAAAAGACTAGATCTGCAAGTTACATGAAGATCATAAACACAAGTTTTGATCTTTATAACAAAATAAAGAAATCATAAGCTAGAAAACCTAGATATAGAAAGTAAACAAAGATTCAAAGCTAGAAAGCTTGAATCTTTCATGTTCTTGAAGGATTCAAACCAAAGTTTGAATCTACAAGATATACAAGATCAAAAGCTAAAAGATTGATCCTTTAAATGATGATGATGACGTCGACTTTATGAAGAAGAAAAGAAGAAGAAGAAAATTTAAAACTTACACTTTTTAGAGTGAGAAAGACTAGAGAGAGAATTAGAGAGTAAGTGTGTGTAATTTGTGAATGAGATCAAGTGGAAAATGGGTGAGGTTTGTGTGGTATTTATAGGGGAAAAGGGGTGGTTAGGCCGTGGGTATGGGAGGAGACAAGGGGGACAACTTTTGTTTTTTGGTTAATGGTTGTCTAAAGTTGGTGCTTATGTTGGGATCCCAAGCAACAATTGTGATTATAGTTAACAAAAATGCTAGTATTTTCTCTCTAATAAATGGGCATTTGTCTTACATTTATATGGGTCATAAACTTATTAAAATTGGGCTAATTAAATAGTCCACTAGCTAGAGTAGGGTGGGCTAAAGTCCAACAAGGTAGAAATTCCAACAAGACTAACTAGTGTGCTCTAGTAAATTACTAAATGTAATTAAGCATCCAAAAACCCAAGTAATTGTTATTATAAAATAACAATTAGTATTACGTAGTCATAATATTCCGATCATGACCAAAGTTAAGCGTGTACCAAGTATATTGCTCGTTTCAAACGTCAAGTGACACCAACGGTCGTAATAGCTTTCGGGGATCAAGTTAAGTGATTTCACACTTAATAGCACGTTGTAAGATATTAACGAAAGTAATTAATCATTAAATAAGATTCCAGAGCATAAAATAGCTCAGTACTCACATATACGCAGTTTCGTAAAAGCACAAAGCACAAAAGCAAGTCGAAAAAGCTGGGTCGTTACACCATGGATTTCATCACAAAGTTACCAAAGACTGCGAGAGGTTATGATACTATTTGGGTGATAGTTGATCATCTCACAAAGTCTGCTCATTTCTTACCGATTAGAGAAACCGACAAGATGGAGAAACTAGCACAAGTATACTTGAAAGAAGTAGTTTCAAGGCATGGAGTGACTATCTCAATTATATCTGATCGTGATAGCCGATTTACATTGAGATTTTGGAAATCTTTGCAAGAAGCTTTGGGAACGCAACTAGATATGAGTACCGTATAACATCCCCAAACTGATGGACAAAGTGAAAGAGCGATACAAACTGATCAAGCATAGAGTAATCGGGTCCGGTTCGGTCCATGCTTGACATCAATGAAGGGGGATTTAAGGGTCAATTGGGTTTAACTCTCTGGTCTGGAGTACCGTGAATAACCCCTTGCGAGATGAGGATCTCAGCGGGGGTGGCTAAAAATAGACCCACCACCGACGGGTAGTCCGGTTAATGATGGCTCGCGCTAGGTTGTAGGGTTCGTGTTCATAGAACATTACCTGTATATCAAGATTATCTAGTGAAATGCTATAGGTCCGGTAGCGCGGGTATAGTTGCGCTATGCGCTATTGCTGACAGCGTGTGTGTGTGTATGTGTGTGTGTGTGTGTGTGTGAAGTGAATTCTAGATCCCTCAATGCTGTGGACGAAGTCCTTTATTTATAGGGCAATCCTTCTTATCTTTTATCGCCACATAATAATTTTAAAAAGGATCGTGGCCTGCCAATAGTACATCTCTTGGTAAGCTAACCCGACAAAAGCAAAAAGTGTTCTTGTCGGACTTGACCTTTTGTCTGCCAAGTGTCCTCCGCCAGCTATAGCATCGCCTGACCTGTGTACATCACCAATGCGCACGTATGGGATCATTGCCATGGTTGTCACTATAGTGCTATCTGCCTTAACGAGCGACCTTGCAAATCCTTGTGACGATGATGTTTGATGCGCTACACGATCTGATCGGGTATGCGTATCATTAAGTCCCCCAGTTCAATAGTATGCGCAGGAATTGTGCATGGTGTTGAACTCAACTTGTAACTACCATCCACCTACTCTTTTCCAATCGCCTTCTCTTTCCTCTATTTATACTTGAGTAAAGTTTTTTGTCCTGCTGCATTTAATGTAAGGAAATTGAGGCGACGTTTGTCAGTTGCTACAGTGATCATTCCGCCGTTTCACCGCCTTTGGTTACCTCGTACCTCTTCCTATCCAGCTTTTGACACGTGGCTCCATCTCTGCCGTTCATATTTTAACCGCCCTTTTCAACTTTTTCTTAAGATCTCTTCGTGTTTTTACTTCCCTATAAATACCTCACAACTATCTCTCTCATTTTTTACTCTCTCCGTGTTCTTTAATCTTGCGCACATCTTCTCGGCTTACTACTTAGACCTCGTCTTTAAGTTTTTTCAGGTTAGCGCACGTTTAGTTTCTTTACTTACGGTCTTTTGAATTATTTGTTAATAGATGGCATCCTCTTCTTCTACTGGCGAGCCTCCGAATTGCGGAGCAATTAGGTCCATTATGACGGCACGTAAAATCGCGCTTTTGGTGGACTGGTACCCACCTTTGGCTGGTTTGAACCCCGTAGCGCCCCTACCTAATCAGCGCGCAGATGACGTTATTGACAATAAGGTCACTGTATATCGACAATTCATGGTGGAAGGGAATGTGCGCTATCCTTCTACTCCTTTTTTCATGGAGGTTCTTAACCATTTCAACATCGGTATTGGCCAGCTGCACCCGTATAGCAAGTGTCGTGTTATCCTTTTTGAGATGATTTGTCACCATTACCAGTTCCCCCCATCGCTGGATTTATTTAAGAACGTATTTTCCTACCGTAAAAACCAACAAAGTTGGTACTCCTTTAACGACCGGATTAACTTTGTGAAGCGTCTGAAAGTCGGGGTGCGCAAGAAGTGGAAGAATTCGTTCTTCTACATCAATGATTCTTTTATCCCTCTTGCTTACAGGAATATTCGCGCATGGCATACGGAAGATATAGTTGCGCGGTTAAACGTTCGACCTCCCCTTTCCCCAGACGATCAGTGGAGACTCGAGCATTTCTATAACTGCGCACTCCCCATCCGCCAATATAGCAGCGATGTCTTAAGGATTGCTAACATGTGCCCCTATCCGCCTTCCCTGCCAGTTATCAAAGATGCCAATGATAATGGTAGGCGGCAGATGGGCGTTAATTTTCGTACTTGTCTTCTTTCCATTACTTTCTTCTAACTTAACTTGTTAAATTTGCAGAGATGCATCTAGACAGGCTCCTTGCATCTCGCGATATTGAGGGCATTTATACTGAGATGCCCGAGGTGGAGAACGAGGGCGAACAAGGTTTGGGCGCTGATGCTTCAACTCAGGGTGATGTTTCTATTGGCGCCGGTGGTTCTGGTGGCGCTGACCAACACGAGGGTCATGCAGGTGACGACTCTCGCCAAGTGGATGTTGAGGGGTCCAAGGTGACTGAGGCCCCAACTGAGAGTGGGCATAAGCGCAAGCGCCCTAGGAAGGCAAAAGGTAATTTCATTTTCCTTTTAAGTTATGGACAATTGCGCTACCAATTATGTTACTAACCAGTTATCTTCTCGTCTGCATAAGCTCATCTGCAATTTTACGGCATGAATGATTTGCTGTCGATACCGTAGGATACGGCGACCTCCCAATTCAACTATCTGGAGGGTATCAAACTCCCCAATTACTTTACGTATCTATCTCCCGAGGTGGCGTGGCGCTTCGATGTTCAACTGACTATGTTAAACTTGATGCATTCTCAATTTTGTCTACGACGCGAAAGGGCTTGTTTGGATGGCGCTGACTCTTCTTCACCGGGCGCGCTGATTGCTGATCAGTTGTATGACCGTATTGTACATCTGAACTCACAGCTCGAGGAGTCTGAAAAGGCGCGCAGGGAGACAACTAGCGCCTCATCTGATTTAGCCGCTGAGAAAGCATCTTTAACTTCTCAGGTTGAGGGATTAACTGAAAAGGTTAACTCCCTTGAGTCTGAGAAGAGCTCTCTGGTAAAAGAGCATGAAGATTTGGCTTATCATTTGTCTACTTGCGAGATCAACTGTGACGCAGCGGTGCGCCAATTCGGAACCCTGAAGAAGGGTCTTCCTGCGCTCGTTGCTCGCGCTTGTGATTCCAAATATGTGAGCGATCTGCTTATTGATGCCATTCTTGCCTTTAAGGAGGAAGAGAAGCTTACTTTCTGGAAGAAGATCTATCCTCACATTCACTCTTCCGAGGCTTTAGATGCATTATTGCTAAGGAAGTGGATCCTCTGGCAGTGCAAAAGAGCAAGGAAGTAGCGCCGACGCTGGTGAATATCATGGTTCCATCGTTGGTAGCTTTGTCCAACGACCCTACTGCTGATGCCCACCGCTTGTTAAACGAACAGTTGTAGTTTATAATTCCCTTTATGTATGTAGTGACTTTTCTGGGAATAAAATATTTATATTATTGCCTTTTCTTTATTATGGATGACGTTTATGTTATAAAGTTTATGAATGTGCGTCAATGATTCGTACTTGGGTAAATTTAACTATTGTTAATCGTAGACAATATTCGTGCGCTAGATATGAATCTACCCTTTGTGGTTTGCGCGTTTTCGTCCAAGTGACGGTTGCTAAGTATTTGTACGACCAGGTATATGGGTTTTGTTTGCAATTATAGTATGATCATGCGCGTAAGATCATTTTTTAACATTTTTTCTTTTGGCTAAGTTCTCTTTGATTTTAATCGTAATTATACTCATGGCATGTCAACATTTAACTTACCACATATATTGTTGTGCACACAATATATGCTTAAGTTAAATATCCGTATATGCGCATCAGGAGTCTTCTAAGTGCGCAAACACTTAGGACTGAGGTCAAGCGCGATCAACGCCATCGTTTATAGTCATCACTTGCAGATCTCAAGTTTTGCACTGGTTGGTTAGGTCAATCCAATGATGCTTAACCGTCCGGTCATAATAGACTAGCTCGTCGACAAACGAGCTTATGCCGCACGGGTGCCGGAGAAAGAAACCCTTCAAAGGCAGGAGTGCGCTGCCTACATAATTGTGCACACTATTTTCAAGTTATGGAACTACTTTGCATGTAATGGTACAAAGATTTTAGCAGACAATAACTTGGAGACATGCAAACGTAAAAAATAAATTAAACTGCGCGTAATGCGCTTAGGATCATTGTCATTATTACAAACTTCAAATATGCGCTAGATACAATGCGCATGAAACATCCAAATTTTCTAATACCAGTAATAACTGTATCCACCGTGATCATAACTGTAGCCACATGCTCTCTCCCTCAACTTCTCGTCCTTGTACTCTTCGAACTCATAGTCCACGCCGGCAATTTCGTCTCCCTCTTCATTTCCAGCTTCTGAAGAACTGGCCCCATCTTTCCTTGCCTTTGCCGCGGCTTGAATACTTCAGATCTGTGGATACCAGTCAAATAGTGTTACAAATCAACGTATGCGCGAGTATGTGTGTAAGCGCACTCTAATATGCATCTTATGTTTCGAATTATGTAAGATTGTGCTCATTTTAATGCGGTAAGCGCGCAGACTAGTTACGCATTTACTGCATTCCATCCAGTTAAGTATTTAAGTGCTGATTCTGCCTTTGTGTGCCTGCGCGTAATCTGTAGTTTTAATTTTCAAAGCAATTAGTCACATATGTATACGTGTACCTGCTAAAGTCGACAGTCCCCTGTTGTTACTTTGGACTTGAGCATGGCTTTCCCTAGCGGGGTAGGTAGCGTTATGATGCCCTGATGAAGGCAGGTGCTGATGGCGAAGTGTGATAACGCCTGTTGTCCATGGATAACGTCGTATTCCGATTCCGCGCCTCTCACTTTAAAGTAAACCACCAACGTGTACGCCCTTTCCTTTTCATGATCATCTCGCAAGGTCAACGCTGCTCTAAGTATCCCTTTCGACCAAGCAGGGACCCCACTTATTCCTCTGAACTGTTGCTTCACCTCTCTTATGTTGTGCTTCATTGTGTAGGATAGGTTATCGAAGCAGTGAAAGAACATAACATTGACGCAGCTGCCGGTATCGATGAGAATTTTGTCAATGTGTTGGGAGCATTCAGGCAAGTAACCCTGCACAACTAGTGGAGCACATTTCCTTTCATAAATAGGCTCGCGTAGAAGGTCCGCCTTGAGGGTTTCATAAGGCAGCAACGGTTCTTTCTCGATTTCCTTCTTCTTCTCCCATGAAAAGACATAGATAACCTTATTCTTCTCAGCTCCTTAATTCTCCTTCTTGTACCCAACTGATTCATCTTTTCCTGGCTTCAAGTGTTTCAGTTCTCCGCGCTTGAGGCAAACGACCACCTTGTCAACCAATGCTTTACAACGATTGGTCTCATGTCCGAAGTCATCGTGAAAGTCTCAGAACTTAGACATATCGCGACACACGTATTCGGACATGCACACAGGTTTCTCAAACATTTTCGAGATGGGTTCCGTTACATATATCTCCTTCAGACTCTTGGTGAGGCTTCTGATTAAGGCTTGCTTGTTTTCCCTTATGTCGTTGTCCCTGTTCCTATGATGTTGCTGGTTGTTGTTGTTGCTCCCTTGATGCTTTCGCTGGTGCTTTCTATCACTGTGATGATTGTTACTGTGGTGGCGGTAGGGGCTGGAGTCATGCTGGTTTCTCCCAAAACCGCCTGACTGACGTCCACCCCTTGGCGAATCGTAACCGTCGCGCTGACCATTTCTTGAACCTCTGTAACCTAAGTACCTGGTAGTGTCTTCTTCATCGAGCATGTGTTCGTGCGCTTCTCTTATTGCTTCTGCTAGTATCTCTGGAGGGCGCTTCCTAAGTCTCTGCCACAACGCTAGGTGGCGTTCTCGGCAGATTCCATGTATGAAGCCGGATACCTTCAACGACTCGGCGCAGTTAGGGATTCTGGCTACTTCTTCGCAGTACCTATCGATGAACTGTCCCAGGGATTCTCCTCGTTCATGTTTGATGTCATGGCACTCGACGTGCGTCCTTCGAATTGTTCGCATGTTATGGAAGTTGAGCAGGAAACGTGTTCAAAGATCATCATAACAGCATATCACGGGCGCTGGAAGGTTGTTGAACCAGTGTCTAGCCACACCTTCAAGCAGGGGAGGGAACTCCATGCATTTTGTCTCATCAGCCCAGCGCTGGTTTCGCTATCCCCTCGTACTTCTGCAGAAAGTCATCAGGGTCCGAGAATCCGTTGTAATACCCCAAGGTTAGAGGTATCACGGGCAGTGGCATCGAGACGTGGTTCAATATATGCGCTGAGAACTTTTCTCCGGTGGGAGCGGTTTCAAAAGAAGGTTTGACGGGCACTCCTTTCATTCTTGCGTACAGGTTTTTGATCATGAGTTCGGACTTCCCGGGCTGTTCAAATTCATGCACCATGTCGTCTGATGCAGCATTCATCAAAGCATAAATCAGATTGGCTTGGATGAGGGCGCGTTGTTCGTGCGTTCGAGCCGGTGATTCAGTGGATGTGCCTCTTCCTGCAGGCTAAGTTCCTTGTGCAAAAGTAGTGGCGCTAGATCCGGGAGTTGTCGGAGAGGCATCCCTTCGCGGCGAGGGCGAAGGCCTTGCGCTTTTTGGACTGGCGGGACTGCTAGTGTGGCCGGGGCTACTGCGCGTGACTTCAGGCGCTGGGTAGGTGGGGGTAAACCCCGTGCTTGTGGTGTTCGAGGCCCACGGTATCGGCCCGATCACTTCTGGGTCTTGAAAGATGATGCGGGCGCACCAAGGGGAGGTACTTGGGCGCCTCTTGGTGGCGCGCTGTCGGAGGTTCCTGCAGGTCCTTTGATGGTCGGCTTAGGTCCCGTGGGCGAGGTAGCTCGCGCTTGCGCGGGTTTAGGTGCTTCTGGCTTGCTAGTCATTTAAACACCCGTTACTGTATCAAAAAGAAACAAGTGAGTTGTTAGTGGACATATAGAAAAAAGATCAAGTCAAAATCTTTTAACTTGTGTGTCCCACGGATGGCGCCAAATGATCAAGCATAAAGTAATCGGGTCGGGTTCTGTCCATGCTTTACATCAATGAAGGGGGATTTAAGGGTCAATTGGGTTTAACTCTTCGGTCCGGAGTACCGTGAATAACCCCCTGCGAGATGAGGATCTCAGCGGGGGTGGCTAAACATAGACCCACCACCGACGGGTAGTCCGGTTAATGATGGCTCGCGCTAGGTTGTAGGGTTCGTGTTCATAGAACATTACCTGTATATCAAGAGTATCTAGTGAAATGCTATAAGTCCGGTAGTGCGGGTATAGTTGCGCTATGCGCTATTGTTGACAGCGTGTGTGTGTGTGAAGTGAATTCCAGATCCCACAATGCTGTGGACGAAGTCCTTTATTTATAGGGCAATCTTTCTTGTCTTTTATCGCCACATAATAAGGTTAAAAAGGATCGTGGCCTGCCAATAGTACATCTCTTGGTAAGTTAACCCGACAAAAGCAAAAAGTGTTCTTGTGGGACTTGACCTTTTGTCTGCCAGGTGTCCTCTGCCAGCTACAGCATCGCCTGACCTGTGTAAGTCACCAATGTGCACGTATGGGATCAGCGCCATGGTTGTCACTATAGCGCTATCTGCCTTAACACGCGACCTTGCAAATCCTTGTTGCGATGTTGTTTGATGCGCTACACGAGCTGATCGGGTATGCGTATCATTACAAACGTTGGAAGACATGTTGCGAGCATGTGTGATTGATTTTGGTAAAGGATGGGATCGATTCTTACCATTAGATGAATTCTCTTATAACAACAGTTATCATTCAAGCATCAATGATGCATAATTCGAAGCACTTTACGGTAGAAAGTGTAGATCACCGATCTGTTGGAATAAAGTAAGTGACTGACAGTTGACTGGTCCCGAGATCATTCACAAGACTACCGAAAAGACTGTGCGAACCAAGGAAAGGCTGAAGACGGCCTAAAGTCATCAAAATAGAAATGCCGACGTCCGAAGAAAACCTTTAGAGTTTCAAACCGATGACATGGTCATGTTAAAGCTGTCACCTTGGAAAGGTGTGATACGCTTTGGCAAATGAGAAAAACTAAGCCCGAGATACGTAGGGCCATTCAAGATCATTGAACGTGTTGGACCCGTAGCCTATCGACTACAACTACCTCAACAACTCGCGAGAATACATGATGTGTTTTAGATATCAAACTTAAAGAAATGTCTGGCGGAAGAGGACCTTACTATTCCTCTATACGAACAACAAATTGATATTAGTGTAGGTAATATAACAACACGACTTTTTCATTTAATATTAGTTAAACGAAACTTAAATTTAGGAGATGAGTCCTAGGTTGTTCAAAGTAAACTTTAAACCGGTTAAGAAAACCGAGACTAGGTTCCGTGAAACCAACGAGACTAGGATAATTTAATTACCAACCTTTTAATCTTGGATCATCATTTATAAATAAATAAACACATTTAAAAATGTACAAGAGTTAGAGTGTACATTTGATAAATTAACAAATAAACAAGAGACTGTATAGAGGTCAAGCATGGCATTAACGGAGTCTTTTGAAACTATCTTTTAGCATTCATAATTTTATTTTATTGTTTCATACATTTACATTGGTTATTTTACTTGACGGGTTTTGTTGAGCCTTTATAAGACATTGTTACTCTGATTTCCTTTTAAATAGATGAATGCCATATTTTGAAAACGTTGCATATATAGGGTGTGTTTGGTACAAGAGCTTATGGGAGCTTAAGCTTATGATTTTAATAAGTTCCAAGTAATAAGCTTTGTTTGGTAGACATAAAAAGTAGAGCTTATGAAAATCATAAGCTCTAGAAAAAGAAGCTACTTTTAGTAGCTTATGAAAAAAAGTAGAGCTTATGAACTGGAAAATAAGCTCCAGCTAGTTTACCAAACACTTATAAAAAATAATAAGCTCCTGCTACCATAAGCTCCAGCTCCAGCTCTAGCCCATAAGCTCCAGCTCCAACTATAAGCTCCAGCTCCAGCTAGTTTCATCCAAAAACACCCATAGTGTGTCAATTGGACTTTGACCTCTTAATAACACGTCACGTCAAGCCGCATTTTGACGGGGTATTACACGGACGAGAAAAAACCTTGTTCAAATAGATGCTTTGATCTCACAATCATTTTATCAAAATCATCCCTTGCAAAATTGATGCTTCGATCTTACAACTTTTTTTTTTTTAAATCAGTCACTACATAACCACCAAAATCATTTCCTCCAGCGAGGTAGTAAAGAAATCGATGACCGATTCGAGTGATGGCCATAGAGAAGTCGATAATGAAGAAATCAAAACTTAATAACTTTCGAGCGCGATGTAAGATCTGTGCACAAGAAATCTTCCGATTAAATCGCTATTATTTACTGGTCACAATCAATTTTTGTTACTGTTAATAGATTGGTACATTGCAAGAAGATAATATTTGATTTGTTGTTGTTGATACGAATGGTTTTATATTGATATTGGATTTTTCAAAAAGTTTTTGTTATTATTATGCAATTTTAGAGAATATGATTTATTGATGACGAGATTTGAGTTTATAGTGATCAAATTTGGGATTTTTGTATCAAGAGTAAAATTTGGGAAGAAGTTGAAAAAAAAGAAAAGAATGTGAAGAAGAGAAGAAGATGAAGACAAGGTTTAATACCAATAGTGTAACTTTGTCCATTACATGCAAACACATAACTAAATTTGTCTAAGGGTCATTGGTGGATTGGACAATAATATCTCAATTTTTCATTTTTTTTTCAATTAGTCTTTTTGTATGACAAATTGAAGTATAGAGTTATTATCGAGCATAAGCGAAGTCTATATTACCTTTATTATCAAATTGTGTAACTTATGTTATATTTTCGAGCTATTTACTCATTATTTGAAGTAAAAGACATTTATTTTGAGACATATTCAAATAGTAATGTGAACTCCACTTTTTATGTAGGTAGTATCAATTAATTAACACTTATATACTAAAAGTGGTGGAGATTTCCATCGTTTCAGTTATATCGGATTGTCGTTTTGAGTTTGCGTTCACATTACAAACGATCCCTCAACTTTGGTTATATTTACACAACGGCCCCTCCAGTTTACACTTTTCCAGGGGTAAAAAGTGTAGATAAATAATTTTATTAATATAAAAGAAACTAATCCCACCCGAATTTATAATGGGTCCTATCTTCTCGCTCGGTGCGAGTTAAATTTTTCCGGAACCACCGTTCAACTCGAAAAAATTTTATGAGTCAAACATGACTAACTGTAAGACCCTGTTTCTGTTTCAGTCCTTTTCAGTTGATTGGGACGCCGTCCAGATTGGAGGACGCCGTCCAACAGAACTGACGGGCAGCTGTGATAAATTGAGTTAATAAGGGGTATTTTGGTATTTTTCACTTGAGGGTCCGTTTATGAGCCACAAAACTGATCCATGAGCTATCTTATCCTCATTTCACCTCTTTTCACTCACTGATGTCGTACGAGGTGTATATAAAATAGCTTTATATTTTAGCAGGAAATACTATTAAATACGATACAATTTTACACAAGATATTTATTTATTTAGAGAATGGATATACTTAAACCTTGCTACAACACTTATAGGCAGTGTACCTAATTGTACAGTAGTGTAGTTTTTAGTAAGTCCGGTTCGTTCCACAGGGAAAATCTTTAAACAAAGCTTAACGCTATATTAGTTTACTTTTATAAAAATACAAATATATATATATAAGTAATATTATTATTATAAATGGGGGGTTTTTACCGTTTAATGACCGGTTTGTCGATTTTAAAACTTTAGTCGCAGTTAAAACCAAAAGTAAAATAATAAATAAATACAAGACTTAATTTAAAGCGTAAAGTAAATAACGATAATGAAATTGTGAATAATAAAAGTGCGATAAAATAAACTTGCGATAATTAAAAAGTACGATAATTAAAAGTGCAATTA
Organism: Rutidosis leptorrhynchoides; assembly: GCF_046630445.1. Taxonomy (NCBI): domain Eukaryota; kingdom Viridiplantae; phylum Streptophyta; class Magnoliopsida; order Asterales; family Asteraceae; genus Rutidosis; species Rutidosis leptorrhynchoides. Next base: position 178,815,817 of record NC_092333.1, read on the forward strand.
AATACAATAACAATAAAAATGCGATAATTAGAAGTGCAATTAAATATAAAATAAAAGAAATTAAATATGAAATAAAAGAATTATGCTTATTTAAACTTCCGTAATCATGATGTTTGACGTGTTGATTTTAGTTTTATGCCCATGGGTTAATTGTCCTTTGTCCTGGATTATTTAATATGTCCGTCTGGTTTTTGTCCATAACAGTCCATCAGTCATAAATATAAAGTGCGAGTGTCCTCGTCAAATTATCCTTATACCCGAAGTTAAATATTCCAACTAATTGGGGACTTAAACTGTAACAAGGTTTTATTACTTTGTTTAATAATTACACCAGAATGTCGACTGAGTGTAACCCAAGGTTTTAATACTTTGTTATCAATTATGCCAAGTGTCCTTGTACATAATTTCACCCCTGTTTTAATAATTCTAGTGGCTATTAATCCATTCCCGTGTCCGGTTAAATGAACGATTATTTGTAATATAAATACCCCACCCATCGTGTCCGATCGAGTGTATATGGTAATTTATAGGGAAGCCCAATTGTAAATCTTTATATTAACATTAACAAACTATCATTTAGTTAAACAAATATAAAGCCCATTAATAGCCCATAGTCTAATTTCCACAAGTTTCGTTCTTTTGTCCAAACCTCAATTATAGTACAAAGCCCAATTACCCAATTTTAGTAATTAGCCCAACATCATGATTACTTCGGATTAAATAAGCATAATAATAACTTAGCTACGAGACATTAAATTAAAAAGGTTGAACATAACTTACAATGATTAAAAATAGCGTAGCGTTACACGGACAGAATTTCGACTTATACCCTTACAACATTTGCTAACATACCCTTATTATTAAGATTAAAATTAAAATTAAAATTAAAATATAAATTATAAATATAAATATTACGTATATAGATAGAGAGATTGATGGATATTGGATGAAAAATTGATCAGAATTCGTTGGGCTTTATAGGGAGTTTCAGTTTTTGGGGCTCCGCGACTCGCGGCCCATTCCTTCTTCAAACTCCGCGAGTCGCGGAGTTTGTAAATACAGCTCACTCCATTTTGGCTCTTTGTTTACCGACGGTTTATTATATAAATATAATATATATATAATTTATATAATTAATTATATATTATATTATATTTATATACATAGTTAACTTGTAATTTTTAGTCCGTTGCGTCGAGCGTTGAGAGTTGACTCTGGTCCCGGTTCCGGATTTTCGAACGTCCTTGCGTACAATTTAATATCTTGTACTTTGCGTTTTGAATCTTGTACTCTTGTAATTTCGAGACGTTTCTTATCAATAATTGGAACCTCTTTGATTGTCTTTTGTACTTTTGAGCTTTTTGGTCGTTTGCGTCTTCAATTCGTCGAATCTGTCTTTTGTCTTCACCTTTTATTATTTAAACGAATATCACTTGTAAATAGAACAATTGCAACTAAAAGCTTGTCTTTCTTGAGGAATAATGCTATGAAATATATGTTCGTTTTTAGCATTATCAAATATTCCCACACTTGAGCGTTGCTTGTCCTCAAGCAATATCGTCTTGAAATACTAGAATCACTTCTTTATTCTTCACACTTTGTACATCAGTGATTTCTATACGGCGGTATAAACAATGGTAGTAACGATGTGGTTTACAGTCCCACATGACTATAAAATTTAGATCCATTAAGGAAATTGGATCTTTATGAAAACATTTGATCTTTTGAAAATTAAATCTAGTTTTTACCCTAGATAAGTTTTTCGGAATAACCCTTCACCGGTGTTTGCAAAATATTTTTGTGGGCTTGGTGGGTTTCAGATTTGAAAATTTTAGCTCAAAACTTGCGGTTTTGTGTCACCCACTTGCTAACCTTGTATTAGGAAAGCAACACGTCCAGTTTACTTGTCCCGTATATTACCTTTCGGTAAACTACCGTCCGGTTGTAAAGGAAAGCGTTGAACAAGCAACTGTTAAGGCAATGTCCCCTGACATGCTTTTAATTATGGTCTATAACGTGTCGGACGCAATTACTATCCTTTGTAGGAGCAATAGTAAAGCTCACCCTTATAATTTGTCGGTCTGGCACAAGGTCCTGTCTTTGACCATGCTATGCAACCACCGTTCTTACGGTTGACACCCGATTTGGTTCAGATGACCTAATGAATTCCCTGTGAATTCCTAGGATTTTACGTTCAATGGTAATGAACGCATTAAAAATGGGTTTTCAGAAAACAAATCGGTTTATAATTTGATCAAAATATTTTCTCGTTCAAGCTCGAGTTTAGATATCATTGAATTCCATGAGTTTGAATTCTCAATCTTTAAGGTCAATCTCTAGGATTGAGTAATATCAGGCTTAAAAGCTGATTTTTAATCTTTAAGGAGATTATCCTTTCTGGGAATCTGATTCATTAGTCTTATCCAGCTAATTTGCACGATGCCCTCCCCATTTTACAAGACAGATCCTCTCATGGTTAGGATAAGTCTGACCACTTGGCGACCCTGTTTGATGCTGAGGTTCGTGGATTTCCTGCTGATTTTAGTGATGAATTTTTCTAGGTTTTTCGTCAACCTACAGCTGGTCTGGACGACAACTTCATGACCTAAATCAAGAAGCGCGTTTCTTTTTCGGAAGACTTTACTTCCTTTTAATGATGGAATTGATTCATCGTGTAGATCCATCTCTTCTTTTCTTTCATCGGGTAAAATAGTTTAGTTTAGTCCAAAGCAAAAGTATTTTCAGTTATTTGTTACAGAAATATGTGACATATGTTTAAGATAACTTGGTAATTTTTCTCACACTTGGCTTTTATTTTTCTTTTTATTGTCCTCTATTCCATTTTAAATGAATTTTAACATTTTGGTTTGTTTCTCAATTTATGTCCTTTCTGAGGTAACAATAATTTCGGTGTTAACACCTAGTTTTATCGTTCATAAATATGTATAAACATGATTTTGAGTTCATTTAATTGAAATTTTGAAAAATTTTACTAGAATTGGGTAGTCAGTATATAAGACTAGGGCTGTTCTTTATCATCAGAGAGCACTAGATTCTAATACAACTACTACGTTACTAGTATTTTTAATGGTAACCAAGTTTTTAAGATAAAAATTTTAAAAATCCGAAAGAATTTAACCCCTTCCCACACTTAAGATCTTGCAATGCCCTCATTTGCAAGAAATCAGTAACAATTTAAATTATTGAGGGTGATTTGTGTGAAAATGATTAAATTTTACCAAAGTTTCCAAACATATTTGTGTTTGCTTGCTGAATGATAAATGGTGCATATCATTTGTTCATTCCGTCTTGTTGTTATTTCACATATATTTTGCATCTTGTCGTCAAAATTAGTTGCTTTTGCTGAACTTAATGCCAGTCTTAGAAAATGCGTTGTTTTACCCTGTTGTGTACATAAGATAAACTGCAAATATATATACATAATTTTGAAGTTTGGTATATTACCCCACATTCAAAAATTATTAAAATCTAAGAATAAAAGTTAGAAAATTATAAAAACTATTACAATATTAAATAAGTATTAAACGTATCAACATTACAAATTACAAAATAAATAAAACTAAATAGACTAGGGATGATACTGATACCAGTAGGGGTTCCATGCATAACCATAGGTGCTATAAAATGCTTCGGCTGGGTTATACGTAAGATACGGTGGTTGAATCTCTATAGACCAGGGAGGAAATATGGGCTTTGGAGTAGGAATATAGTTTCTACCTATATGTTGGCAATAAGCTATGATTTGGTTTTGATGAACTTGTCAATCTTTAAATGCTCTATGTCTAGCATTTTCATACTCTTGTGAAGCTATAAACCTTTGCATTTCTGCCATTTCATTTCCCCCTCCTACATTACCTTGCTGTTGGTTTCTCTCAACCTATGGATGTCTACCATGGTATTGTACTGCGGCGTTATTTCGCCTCTTCAAAACTTTCGCACCATGGTATACATTTAAACCTATTGTATCGCGGGGTTCTGGTTCTTCGACTAATAATCCCCCCGACTTATATCCACACCGAGATATTCAGCAATCAAAGTAATAAATATACCACCTCCTATTATGCTATGTGGTCTCATCCCCCTAACCATAGCTGATAAATAATAACCCACACAATAAGGTATACTTACAGCGCTTTGTGGGTCTCGAATACACATATGGTAAAACAAATCCTGTTCATTTACATTTTCCTTGTTCTTACCTCTTTGTGTAATCGAATTAGCTAAAAACCTATGAATTACTCTTAATTCAGCTCTATCTATATCCAAATAAGAGTAATTTCCCCCTTTGAATCGGTGATGGCTTGTCATTTGACTCCATACACCATGTGTATCAAAATTTTCATCTATCTTTCTACCATTTAGTATCAACCCTCTACAATCGGCAGATGCTAACTCCTCAGGAGTATATATACGTAAAGCCCGAGCCATGTATAGTAAAGACATGTGGCGCATCGAACCTCCTAACAAAAATCTAATAAAAGATCGATCGGTTAAACTAGCTACCCGATCATTTAATTCTATACTACACAACAATTCTTCACACCATACTTTATATACTGGTCTACGCATGGTGAATAAACTTACCCAGTCGTTAAAAGTAGAATTACCATACCTCTGTGCAAGTAATTCCCTAATTGGCCCGGAAAATTCTACAGCTTCTAATGGTCCCCATTCTATGACCCTAGGTACCTCAACAACTTTAGAATGAAGAGTATGCAAACCCCTTTGGTATTTTGGATAATCTATCCAAAGTCTGTCAAATCTCAGGTTCGGGTGCAAATCTTCCAAGTGCATATTAGAAAATGTCATGAATGGATGAGGTATATCTTGTTTGTAGTAGTTATCCACCTCCTGTTGTTCCTCATTCTCAGCAGGAGCATTGCGAGCTTGGGATGAAGATTCACCCCTTTCAGTCTGCAAAACACATCAAACACAATTTTTGTGCATCCAAATATGCATTAGTGTCAGCAAAATCATCAATCAAAATAATTACAATCACATGATCAATTTATATCAAACTTAAGCTCATTTTCATATTTTCATCAAATCTACACTTTTTCAAATAAGCATATACGAAAATGTTTGCCAAGTTCATAAGCATTCAACTCAAATAACATGTCAAAATAATCATTACTAGCAATTAAACAAGTTTCAAATGGCATTATCTCTCAAAAATCAAGTTCATGAATTTTAGACTTGAAAAAGTCCACTTTAATTCTCAAAATCATGTTTAGGCTCAAAGTTTGGATCATTTAACTACCTAAACATGTTACACTACTTAATTTAGCAACAATTCATGACAAAAATCGGCCATAACTTGTTTATATCAAAAAGCCCCAAATTGCTCAAGAACACAAACCCTAGATTACTCAAAATTTGAAGTTTAAGGCTTCTAATCATGTTAAATAGCATCAATCTAGGTTATACAAGCATAATACATAAACAATTTAAGCATAATTACACTAAAAAGCATCAAAATCAAATTGGGGAAAAAATTGCTCAAGAACACTAATTTTCGGATTAAATGGTGTTTAGGTGTAGAAATTTACCGTTTTTCTAGAGTAATTCCTTGATAGCATCCTTCTCAACATGATTTTAGTAAAAGATTTGATGATTAACGGTCAAAAATTGTGAATTTGGGGGTGTTTTTTTCGAGTTTTTGCGGTTTGTTTTCGCAGTATTTTCTGTGTTGTGGTGTGCAACTGAGCTGTTCTGGCGTTTTATTTTTTTTCCTGTATTTCGGTCCCTCCACGAGTCGCGGTGTTTGACCCATCAAACTCCGCGAGTCGCGGAGTTTGTATTTTTTTTTATATCTTATACTAATTAAAACAATTAAGTAATTAATTTTAAAATTTTGTTTCCCTTGTTATTTTAGGACGAGGTCGTTTCGGATCGATGTCCTAGTCCGTCCTTCGACAAAATTTTAAAATTTGTCTTTTTCAAGCGATTGTTTTAAAAGCTTAGATTTTTTTAGTTTTTTTAATGTTTTTGGCATACTTTAATTCAATAAGATTAAAAATAATGATAATAAAAGTTCTCGTTCCTCCCTCGGGTAAAGCAATTTCGGTTCAACGACCTAGTCTTCAACTTACGACGAATTTTAAAAATCATATTTTTAACTTAATGAGATAAAGTAAATTTTTATTTTTAAATTCACACAACTTAAATATAAAATTCAAAATTAATATTAAAAATTCACACCAAACTTAAAATTTGAAATGCATAAAATTAAAAATTCATATTTTAAAAATTAAAAATTCACACCAAACTTAATTTAAAAATTCATATTATAAATTCACACCAAACTTATATTAATTTTTCAAATATTTATAATTTTAAATATATTGATTTTACAAAGTTTACAATATTAATTTAAGATTTATATATTAATTTTAAAAACATGGTAAAAATAAAATTAAAAATCTTTTTGGCTTTTTATCCCACTTTAATCAATCAAATATTATCAAAAATATGCGCCCCTCTTTTCGGTAAAGTAATTTCGGTTCCAAGACCTAATTTAACTCATGACGAATTTTTGAAATATTTTGGGTTGATTGATTAAAGATATTTATACCTTAAGAATAAACGTTAAATTTCGCAGTGATGTAATAAATTTTTGAATGATATCAATAATTTCGGTCGCCAAACCTAATTTTATTCAATACCAATTTAATACTTTATAGCGAACAAATTAGCGTTTATTATCAAAAGGTTAAAAATAAAAATAAAAATAAAAATAAAAAATAAAAACTGTACAAACATACCTGTGAAATAGATTTCTTAGTTATATGATCTATCCCATTCATAAGATAGTCGGTTTAATTGGTTTTCCATGGCTACATAGGCGTAACCTCGAGCATTCAGTGTTTTTTCTTCTAAACATATGAACGGTCCGTCTCTGCATAAAGTAACAAATTCGGTGTTTGAATAGGTTTGATTATTTGAACATTTACCTCTATGTGACCATTTTCCGCATTTGTGACATCTTTCTAGGTGTCGTGCTCTTCTTTTCGCTGCGGATTTTGATTTTCCTTTACCAAATTGTAACTTATTATCTTCGCATCTGGATTCTTTTCTAACTCCGTCCAATCTTTCTCTGATTACTGATACTATTTCACTCGGAAGTGTGTCATTATTACGTTTAGTGATCAAAGCGTGTAGCATTAGACCATGGTTTAGTTCACAGGCAGTCTTCATTTCCTAAAAAAAATAAAAATTCAGAATGGGGGGAGAAGACTAGTTCTTTAGGGTCTACTAGGGAAAGACCGTTCGGGTTCCATTTTCGAGAACTACACAAAAACAGACAATCTAACTCTAACAGAAATACATAAACTCCCTATACTTAGTTAGCTGTGGTATCGAAATTGTGATTAACTTCATTGTCTTCTTCCATCGGACCATGTATGTAATGTTTAACTCTGTGACCATTAACTTTAAATTCAATCCCATTTGAATTTATTAATTCTATCGTTCCGTATGGGAAAACTCTTTTGACTATGAATGGTCCAGACCATCTTGATTTCAATTTTTCAGGAAATAGCTTGAATCGTGAATTGAAAAGAAGAACTCTGTCTCCTTCCTTAAATTCTTTTGAAGTTCTGATTCTTTTATCATGCCATTTCTTCGTTTTTTCTTTATAGATTAATGAATTTTCGTATGCTTCATGTCTTAACTCTTCTAATTCGTTTAGTTGACTTAATCGTAGACGTCCAGCTTCATGTATATCAAGATTACATGTCTTCAAAGCCCAAAATGCTTTGTGTTCAATTTCTACTGGAAGATGACATGCTTTTCCATAAACAAGTCTAAAAGGTGTGGTTCCAATTGGAGTTTTGTAGGCTGTTCTAAAAGCCCAGAGTGCATCCTCCAATTTAATGGACCATTCCTTCGGATTTGATCCTACGGTTTTCTCTAGAATACATTTTAAAGCTCGGTTGGTATTTTCAACTTGTCCACTTGTTTGTGGATGATATGCGGTGGAGATTTTATGAGTTACTCCATATCTTTTAAGAACTTTTTCAAGTTGATTATTACAGAAATGAGTACCCCGATCACTTATTAAAGCTTTCGGTGTTCCAAACCTTGCAAAAAGACGTTTTAAAAAGTTGACTACAACTCGTGCATCGTTAGTTGGGAGAGCTTGTGCTTCCGCCCATTTAGATACATAATCAATGGCTACGAGAATATAGAGATTATTATGAGATTTTGGAAATGGACCCATAAAGTCAATACCCCAAATGTCAAATACTTCACATACTTGTATGACATTTTGTGGCATTTCATCACGTTGACTTATTTTTTCGGCCCTTTGACAAGCATCACAGGATTTGCAAAGAAGGTGTGAGTCTTTGTAAATTGTAGGCCAATAGAATCCAGCATCATAAACTTTTCTTGCTGTTAGTTGAGGCCCATAATGCCCTCATGTTGGTCCTGTGTGACAATGGTTTAATATTTTACTGGCTTCATCTCCGAATACACATCGGCGTATTATTCCATCTGGACAACTTTTAAACAAATGTGGATCTTAACAAAAATAGTGTTTTATATCACTGAAGAATTTCTTTCGTCTTTGGTACGATAATCCTTTTTCAAGGAATCCACAAACTAAGTAGTTTGCATAGTCTGCAAACCATGGAATTTCATTATAATCTATCTTCAATAGATATTCATCAGGAAAGTTGTCTTGTATGGCCGATTCATTTAGAACTTCTAATTCGAGATTTTCAAGACGAGAAAGATGATCAGCGGCGAGATTTTCTGCTCCTCTTTTATCTCGGATTTCAATATCGAACTCTTGTAAGAGTAAGATCCAACGGATTAATCTTGGTTTAGCATCTTGTTTTGAAAATAGGTATCTAAGAGCAGAATGGTCGGTATAGACCACCGTTTTTGCTAGAACGAGATATGAACGAAATTTGTCAAAAGCAAAGACAATTGCAAGGAGTTCTTTTTCAGTAGTTGTATAGTTCGTTTGTGCTCCTTGTATCGTCTTACTAGCATAATATATAGGTTGAAATCGTTTTTCAATCCTTTGTCCTAAAACGGCTCCCATTGCAAAATCACTTGCATCGCACATTAGTTCAAATGGTAGATTCCAATTTGGTGTTATCATGATCGGCGCATTAGTGAGTTTCTCTTTAAGAATATTAAAAGATTTGATACACTCATCTGAAAAGATGAATGGAGCATCCTTTTCTAGGAGTTTATTCATAGGAGTGGCAATTTTAGAAAAATATTTTATGAAACGTCGGTAAAAACCGGCATGCCCTAGAAAACTCCTTACTCCTCTAACATTGGTGGGATGTGGAAGTTTAGCAATTACATCTACTTTAGCTCTATCCACTTCAATTCCTTCTTTTGAAATTTTATGTCCAAGAACGATGCCCTCTTTAACCATGAAATGGCATTTCTCCCAATTAAGTACTAGATTTGATTGTTCGCATCTAATAAGCATTCGTTCAAGATTAGCTAGACATGTTTCAAATGTATCACCGAAGACTGAAAAGTCATCCATGAAAACTTCCATGCATTCTTCTATCATGTCATGAAAAATCGCCATCATACACCTTTGAAAGGTTGCAGGGGTTTTGCAAAGTCCAAATGGCATGCGTTTGTAAGCAAAAGTACCATAAGGGTACGTGAATGTGGTTTTCTCTTGGTCCTCGGGTGCTATTGGAATTTGAAAATATCCGAAAAATTCATCTAGAAAACAATAGTAACTATTTCCGGCTAATCTTTCCAACATTTGATCTATGAAATGTAAGGGAAAGTGATCTTTTCTGGTGGCGTCATTTAATTTTCTATAATCAATACATACACGCCATCCTGTTACAGTCCTAGTAGGAATAAGCTCATTTTTTTCATTTGTAATGACAGTCATACCACCCTTCTTAGGCACGCATTGAACTGGGCTTACCCATGGACTATCAGAGATTGGATAAATTAGACCTGCATCTAGCAGTTTAATAATCTCTTTCTTAACTACATCTTGCATATTAGGATTTAGTCTTCGTTGGCGTTGCACATACGTTTTATGACCTTCTTCCATAAGGATTTTATGTGTGCAATACGAAGGACTTATTCCTTTAATATCATGAATCTTCCATGCAATGGCTGGTTTATGAGCTTTCAACACAGAAATGAGTTGTGATTTCTCATTTTCAGTAAGAGAAGACGATATTATTACAGGTAATTCAGATTCACCATGTAAATAAGCGTATTCCAAATGGTTTGGAAGTGGCTTTAACTCTAATTTCAGAGGTTCTTCTATCGATGATTTGTATCGATATCTGTCTTCTTCTTTTAGCATTTGAATTTCTTCTGTTGTTGGTTCATATCCATTAGCTATAAGTGTAGCTAACATTTCAGCTTCATCAATTGGTTCATTACCTTCTCCTAAAGAACATTCTCCTGTTCCTTGTAATTCTGGAAATTCTTCTAATAATTCTGCATGTGCATCTATAGTTTGAATATAATAACATGTATCATCTGCAGATTGTGGTTGTTGCATTGCTCTATCAACTGAAAAGGTAACACTCTCATCCTCTATACTTAGGGTCAATTTCTTACCGAACACGTCTATCATTGCTTTAGCCGTGTTTAAGAATGGTCTTCCTAATATGAGAGGAACTTGAGAATCTTCTTCCATGTCTAGAACAACAAAATCTACTGGAAATACTAAAGTACCAACTTTAACTAGCATGTTCTCCATTATCCCTCTAGGATATTTTATTGATCTATCGGCTAGTTGTATGCTTATTCTGGTTGGTTTCAATTCTCCAAGGTCTAGTTTAGCGTATAGTGAATATGGCATTAGATTTATACTAGCACCTAAGTCTGCCAATGCTTCTATTGAACTAAGACTACCCAGAAAACATGGAATTGTGAAACTTCCTGGATCAGATAGTTTTTCTGGTATCTTATTCAACAGCACTGCTGAACAATTAGCATTCATGGTAACAGCCGAGAGTTCTTCCATTTTCTTTCTATTTGAGATTAGATCTTTCAAGAATTTAGCATATCTAGGCATTCCTGAAATCACATCAATGAAAGGAAGATTTATATTTATCTGTTTAAACATATCCAAGAATTTAGATTGCTCGGCTTCAAGTTTCTCTTTCTTCATTTTACTCGGGTAAGGAAGTGGTGGTTGGTATGGTTTAACATAAGGTTTAGCCTTAACTGTGTTATCTTCATTAACCTTTTCAACTACCGGTTCTTTTTCCTTATCTTGATTAGGTTGTGGTTCTTGTGGAGTAGGAATAGCTTCATCAGAAGTTACAGGTATTTCGGGTGGTTTAAGTGTTGTACCACTTCTTGTGGTAATGGCTTTAGCTGTTTCATTCCGGGGGTTAGCATTTGTATCACTAGGTAGACTTCCCGATTTTCTTTTGCCTATTAATCTTGCTAGGTTACTTACTTCTTGTTCCAGATTTTGAATAGAAGCTTGTTGATTTCTAAATGCTTGAGCATTTTGTTCATTGGTTTGTTTTTGAGATGTGAAAAACTGCGTTTGAGTTTCAACTAGCTTCGTCATCATATCTTCTAAATTCGGCTTTTTATCATCGGTTTGTTGTGGTGGTTTGTTTTGAAAATTAGGTCTTTGCTGATTGTAATTATTATTGGATACTTGTAGATTGCTAGGACCTTGTTGGTTGTTGTATGGAATATTTCGATTATAATTCTGGTTTTGATTGTAAATCGGTCTTGGCGGTTGATAATTATTTCCAGGCCTTTGGTTTATGTATGAAATATTCTCTCTTTGTTCCCTTGTTAATTCAATACTGAGACAATCTTTTGTCAAATGTGGTCCTCCACACTGCTCACAACTAATTCATATTGAGTGAATATCTTTAGTCATCTTTTCCATTCGTCTCTCAACAGCATCTATCTTTGCGGAAATGGAATCTAAGTCATGGCTAGAATCGGCTCTAGCTGTTTTAGATGATCTAACGATATCTTTTTCTTGGTGCCACTCATGTGAGTGGGAAGCAGTGTTATCAATAATTTTGTAAGCATCAGTTTCGGTTTTCTTCATAATAGAACCACCAGCTGCTATATCTATGTCTTTCCTTGTAGTGATGTCGCATCCTTGGTAGAATATTTGTACTATTTGACAGGTGTCTAAACCATGTTGCGGACATCCTCTTAACAACTTTCCAAATCTAGTCCACGCCTCATATAGAGTTTCATTCGGCTTTTGTGTGAATGTAACAATTTCTCCTTGAAGTCTTACGGCTTTAGATGCAGGAAAGAATTGTTTAAGAAATTTTTCAACTAAAACGTCCCATGTATCAATCGCCCCTTCAGGTAACGATTCCAACCAATCTTTGGCTTCTCCCTTTAAAGTCCAGGGAAATAACATGAGATATATCTGTTCATCCTCCACTTCTCGGATTTTAAATAGTGTGCAGATCCTATTAAAGGTACGTAGATGTTCATTTGGATCTTCCTTCGGTGCACCACTAAATTGGCATTGATTAGTCACCATGTGTAGAATTTGTCCTTTGATTTCATAATCTGGCGCATTAATGTCTGGATGAGTAATTGCGTGACCTTGGCTAGTGCGTTTAGCTCTCATTCGGTCTTCCATACTTAAAGGTTCTGTTACTTCCATAATTGAATTTGTTGAATCGGAATCACTAGAGGATTCTGATTTAATGGTTCGTTCCTCAACAATCTCTGTTTGAATGATTGGTGGTTCCGGAGGAAAATTTAATGGTTCAGGATCTACGAATCGTCCCTGAATATTCTCCGGATTCTCAATTGTGAGGTCGGGTTCAAAAAATGGATTATCGGAAATTTGAACTGGAGTACTTGGTCGACTGGATGACGATTCTAAAGAAAAATCAACGGCGGTAATATTTGCTAAATGTCTTAATCTAGTTACAGGTGGTGAACGTACAAAAGGTGGTGAACGTCTTGCTCGGTGCATTCACTGAATATCCTATTAGTTTTTTTTTAAAAAGGAAAGAAAAATTATATAAGTTATCCAATTAATAGACTTTTTTGATTTTGCCCACGTTTCGAATAGCCAAAAGATGCAGCAGAGGGGCAGGATTCGTTTGGTCTCAATATAATTGAGGACTGTTTGGCTCCAATAACCCGGTCCACATACAAATCCAACTATTACTACGAACCAGAAAATTTTGATGTCTATCAATTTAACCACTTAAAATAAATTTTCGTAATTTTAAGAAATTTAGATAAGAAGTAGAATAAAAATCTATGTCCTAAAACTAGAATAGCGAGAAATAAGAAAGAAAAAGAGTTCGTCGAAAAAGGTCGAAAAAGAAAAATGGTTGAAAAATAAAAGGTGACGGAAAAATAAAAGAAACTTATAACACTTAAAAACACTTGACTAACCTAACCTTATTACTACAACTAACTTAAAATTATAATCGCAAATTGAGATTACTAATTGGAATGATAATTGATACATAAGTAAAAGTCGTCTAAAAATATTAAAGCTTACAGGAAAAACTAAATCCCAAATGGAAATAACTTAAAAAGAAACTAAAACTTAAAAAGGCGTTGCAAAATTCTAAAGTACCTAAATCTTAGTCTAAAGAAAAACACTTAAGGGATTTTATGGAAAAGCCTAAAAATCTATAAATAAAAATAACTATGGCAAAAACTATGAATTAAAACTAAATACGAGCGAAAAATACAAATATTACGCTAAAACGATTAAAAAGGGACAAAATATAAAAATATACAAAAAGTTGTAAAAAGTACAATTTTTATAAAAATATTATTTTCATATTAATTATTTATTAAAACTATTAATTTTATATTTTATTAAATTAATTAAAACAAAATAAACTAATAAAAACTAAATATTATAATAAATATACCCTAATTAGGGTTTAAGTTTAAATATAATTAATAAAAACCCGTAATTAATGCTGCTACGGCTTCTGTGTACCCGTGTCAGACTGTCTCCGCGAGTCGCGGTATTCGAGGCTGCAAACTCCGCGAGTCGCGGGGTTCCAAAATTCAATACGATACAATACAATTAAATACGATACAATTTTACACAAGATATTTATTTATTTAGAGAATGGATATACTTAAACCTTGCTACAACACTTATATGCAGTGTACCTAATCGTACAGTAGTGTAGTTTTTAGTAAGTCCGGTTCGTTCCACAGGGAAAATCTTTAAACAAAGCTTAACGCTATATTAGTTTACTTTTATAAAAATACAAATATATATATATAAGTAATATTATTATTATAAAGGGGGGTTTTTACCGTTTAATGACCGGTTTGTCGATTTTAAAACTTTAGTCGCAGTTAAAACCAAATGTAAAATAATAAATAAATACAAGACTTAATTTAAAGCGTAAAGTAAATAACGATAATGAAATTGCGAATAATAAAAGTGCGATAAAATAAACTTGCGATAATTAAAAAGTACGATAATTAAAAGTGCAATTAAATACAATAACAATAAAAATGCGATAATTAGAAGTGCAATTAAATATAAAATAAAAGAAATTAAATATGAAATAAAAGAATTATGCTTATTTAAACTTCCGTAATCATGATGTTTGACGTGTTGATTTTAGTTTTATGCCCATGGGTTAATTGTCCTTTGTCCTGGATTATTTAATATGTCCGTCTGGTTTTTGTCCATAACAGTCCATCAGTCATAAATATAAAGTGCGAGTGTCCTCGTCAAATTATCCTTATACCCGAAGTTAAATATTCCAACTAATTGGGGACTTAAACTGTAACAAGGTTTTATTACTTTGTTTAATAATTACACCAGAATGTCGACTGAGTGTAACCCAAGGTTTTAATACTTTGTTATCAATTATGCCAAGTGTCCTTATACATAATTTCACCCCTGTTTTAATAATTCTAGTGGCTATTAATCCATTCCCGTGTCCGGTTAAATGAACGATTATTTGTACATATAAATACCCCGCCATCGTGTCCGATCGAGTGTATATGGTAATTTATAGGGACGCCCAATTGTAAATCTTTATATTAACATTAACAAACTATCATTTAGTTAAACAAATATAAAGCCCATTAATAGCCCATAGTCTAATTTCCACAAGTGTCGTTCTTTTGTCCAAACCCCAATTATAGTACAAAGCCCAATTACCCAATTTTAGTAATTAGTCCAACATCATGATTACTTCGGATTAAATAAGCATAATAATAACTTAGCTACGAGACATTAAATTAAAAAGGTTGAACATAACTTACAATGATTAAAAATAACGTAGCGTTACACGGACAGAATTTCGACTTACACCCTTATAACATTTGCTAACATACCCTTATTATTAGGATTAAAATTAAAATTAAAATTAAATTATAAATTATAAATATAAATATTACGTATATAGATAGAGAGATTGATGGATATTGGATGAAAAATTGATCAGAATTCGTTGGGCTTTATAGGGAGTTTCAGTTTTTGGGGCTCCGCGACTCGCGGCCCATTCCTTCTTCAAACTCCGCGAGTCGCGGAGTTTGTAAATACAGCTCACTCCATTTTGGCTCTTTGTTTACCGACGGTTTATTATATAAATATAATATATATATTTAATTATATATTATAATATATTTATATACATAGTTAACTTGTAATTTTTAGTCCGTTGCGTCGAGCGTTGAGAGTTGACTCTAGTCCCGGTTCCGGATTTTCGAACGTCCTTGCGTACAATTTAATATCTTGTACTTTGCGTTTTGAATCTTGTACTCTTGTAATTTCGAGACGTTTCTTATCAATAATTGGAACCTCTTTGATTGTCTTTTGTACTTTTGAGCTTTTTGGTCGTTTGCGTCTTCAATTCGTCGAATCTGTCTTTTGTCTTCACCTTTTATTATTTAAACGAATATCACTTGTAAATAGAACAATTGCAACTAAAAGCTTGTCTTTCTTGAGGAATAATGCTATGAAATATATGTTCGTTTTTAGCATTATCACTCACACACTTGTATCTAGAGATAGAGGAAGGGTTTAGAGAGAGAGAGAGAGAGAGAGAGCTTGATTTGGAGAAGAAGGAGTCGGATTCTCACCAAAGCTCGGGTTCTAAAGTTGTTCATCTCGTTCTTGGCTACGTTGTGGTAGTATTGGTAAGTTTAAACTCCGAATTTCATTTGTTTGATTTAAGGTTCAATGTTAGGGTTTGAGCTTGATTAGTTGTGAAACCCTTTTAGATGATGAAGTGGGTTTATGGTGACTAGTTATTCTTGTCACTTGGCGGGTTTTGAGTTGGTTGACGTTTTAGCCATATTTAGGCTTTGATATTGGGTTTAATCACTAGGTTTAGTGATTATGGAAGTGTTGGAACCCTTTTGGGAGTATTTGGTGGACTAATTTTGAAATGGGTCAAAATTAGGGTTTGGTGTCAATTTGGGCAAGACGAGTGCTTAACACTTGTGTTCGGGTTTGATTGGCGTATTAGGACCATTCTCACTTATGTTAGTGATTATTGGTTAGTTTGGATGCGGTTTGGTGCTTGAAAGTGCAATGGGTCGAAATTGCACTAAGTGTCAATTTGAGTTGGTTTGTAAATCCACTCTAAGTGTGTTGTTTGTATTGTGATAATGGAATAGGTACTTTCCATTGGCGCGTTACGGATTATTCGGTTGCATTCATCAAGGCGACAAGGTGAGTGTTAATATCATATGTGCATTTGTATGTGTAGGATGGGTGCGGGTCAGGTGAAGTGATTCTCGGTTATAGAGCTCACTTCACATATAGGTGGTTTTGATGGACTTATGTATGGGTCCAATTGGCTCGGTTGTGCATTTTGGTTGACCACCTTTGGCGAGGTGCACATTTTGTGTGTACGTTATCACACGTGTTTGTGATGTGGATTATATAACCCCAATGGCGAACGGTTGATATTGAGTTGTGAATTGGATAACCCCGTTGTGGTGGATTTCATAATCCCGTGACCGTGGGTTTGGATATTGGAGAAGTGAATCACGGTAGTTCGGATTCACGATGACTCGTGTAGTTCTGTCATCTTATTGAGGTAGTGATCTCGTGTGGTTGCAGATTCACTAAGGCTCGTGTAGTTCTGCCAACCTCAATGTTTGTTGTGGTATTGAAGATAGTAGTCTCGTGTGGATGCGGATTTACTAAGGCTCGTGTAGTTCGGCCAATCTTCATGTTGGTAATTGGTAGTGGATTCCGGTATTGGGTTAAGGGGTTAACCTTGGAAGTTTGTAAATTGTTTTTATATTGTCGTATTGTTATGTTGTAGCTAACCCTCTGGGTATAGCTTATTGGCGTTGTTCACATCGTCGTTGGTGAACTTATATTTGTTGTTATTATTAGCTTGATGCTTAGTGATCGTACGGTATGCTTAGATTAGCTTACCTTTATGCTTGGATGCTCCGGTATGCGTTATTTGATTACTTATGTGGCGTGTCCATTTTATGCATATATATGTATGTAGTATATTCTCACTCACTAAGCATTAGCTTACCCTCTCGTTGTTTACATTTTTATAGATTTGCATGGATGCGGTGGCTCGAGTAAGCGTGGGAACTAGTGGGCTTACGTAGTTGCTTAGAAGACGTGCTTTTGGATTTGATTAGGATTGGGTAGCTTATCCCCAATCACCATGCTCGGTCTTCATTTTTGTGTTAAACTTATATGGTCGAAAACTCGTAATTTTGTACGAAAGTCGTAAAACGGCCGATGTGGGCCCGGTGTCGTAAAACTCGGTTTTATTGTGGAAAACTCTTAGTTTTAATTATTATAACATATTGCGAAAGTATTTTGGTTTAAAAGTGTCGGGAAGCGGGTTTTTCGCTAGCGTGTATTTGTAAAACTGATCAGAATTATTTAGTTCATTTGGACGCCGTCCAAAAGGCTTGGATACCATCCAGTCCTTCAGAACTGGACGCCGTCTAGATAACTGGTCACCGTCCAGATGTACTGTCCCACAAAAAAAAATTTAGGTGTGTTTTTGGTCGGATAACGGGTTGGGTCATTACAAGTGGTATCAGAGCATGGTTTAAGGGATTTAGGTGACTTGAGATAGGCGCCTAGACTTAGAGTTTTTGTGTGTGCTTATTTGTTGCGGGACTTGTAGGATTACGGGTCAGAATGGGAACTTGGTTAGTGCCTTAGCGTGTAGGTGAACTAACTAGGGTATTGGCTTGTATTGTGACATTATTCTTGCGTGTGTTTATGTCGCGTAGAATATTTTGGTTGTGTTGTTTATATCATCGAGCGAGGCGGTCGTTGTACTAACAAGTTGATATGGAGTGTGTGCGTAATAAGGACTTGCAAACCTTATTACGGGTGCAAATCGTGTCTAACAAGTGATGTACGACGAGTGTTTAGCAAGATGGGGCGGTGTTGTGCGTGTGATTTATACGTTCGTGGACTAATCGTTTTGCATTCTTTAGAATGACGACGCGAAACGAGATCGAGACGAACGACGTGGAGTTTAACGCTAGAGTTGTGGCTGCCGTTCCGGAGCAAATGGGAGCGTTTCGAGAAGAAATGGATAGGAAGTATTCCGAATTTCGGAGTAGTAGTGAAATGGAGCGTTGTCTTAAGAGCTTCATGAGGACTAAACCCTCGATGTATGACGGAAAACCGGATCTTGTGGTAAGCACAACATGGATCTCGGATGTCGAAGAGTGTTTTCGCACTATTGAATGCCCTTCCGAGAAGATGACAAGACTCGCTACTAGCTTGTTGCGGGGTAGGGCGAAGGATTAGTTGGATGGTAAGATTGATCTTGTCGGTGGAGAAGCGTTTATGGGGTTATCGTGGGACGATTTTAAGAAGGAATTCTTCGAGGAGTTTCGGACTTCAGCCAATTTGTCAGAATTGTGTAATGAGTTGCGAAATTTGCAACAGGGTTCTATGGATTTGAATACTCTCAAGATGACCTTTATGGTGAAGGCTCGTTTTCGCCCGGAGTATATGGGTAATGATCGTTTGTTGATGGAAGATTTCTATCGGACTTTAAATGATGACTTGAAGAACAAAATTAGCTGAGGTTACGCGAAATCGTTTGCGGAGTTATTCGCGGTGGCTAGGGGTTTCGAGTCGTATTCGCGATCAAAGATTGGTGAACCTTCAAGTAAGAGAAGGGTTGTTTCGTATGGTGCTCCAAGTAAGGGTGCAAGTGTGAGCACGGGTGGTGCACGGGTGGTACACGGACGAGTATATCGAATTCTAGTGCGTCTAGGTGTTACAATTGTGGCATGAGGGGTCACAAGTCTTGGGAATGTTCGGTGCCAAAGGGTGATGGCACGGTGTGCTTCAATTGCCAAGAGGAAGGACATCGTAAGTCGGAATGTCCCGAGTTAGCAGGGACGGGTGTGGCAAGGAGACGTTAAGGTACGTTTCGTTTTAATAAATATGTCCTTTGATTATTTATTATGTGTCGATTGAGTTCGGGTGTGTTAAATGCCCTGTGTTGTGCATAGTATTGTTAAGGGTGACGTTCCTAATGGAATTTACCCTACGGTGACGTTTTTGATTAATGGGCGAAGGGCGTAAGACTTGGTGCAACCAAGCATTCCTTAGTGTTCGAGAAATGTTTCTACCGAGCCACGAGAATGGGCTTTGGTGTTCGGTCGTTAAGCGCGTGTTTGATTTCGTGTCGAAGTTGATGAACCGTGAGGTTCGACAGGTAGATAAAACCCTAAAGATCGAGTGTTTGATCTCGATGTGTGTTGGTAATGGAGTCTACGTGACGCGATGTTAGGTGCCTTTTTCATACATACTAGCGTGGTATTCGACTCCGATGATATTGCGGTTACATTGTACTTAGGGTACCGGAGAGAAACCCTTAGGTACATGAGTGACTAGGTGAAAATTTGGCAAGCTAGAGCAATCAGAGGATTGCGAGATTAAAGTTTGTGTAATTGTGGTCAACTTTTAGTTCGAAGTGTTTAAGGATAGGTTAAAATCCTTTGCATGCTCATGGATAGGGCAAGGTATTGTGAAGTGTATATCATGAGATACCTTTATCTCGATGATGTGGTTATGGAACGGAGTTCCAAGTGGGGGAGTTGTACTCTCGCACGAAGGTGTTCTAGTGTATTGATATTGGACGATGCTCGTATGGATTCAGAGCTAGCATTGAGACCTACGTTGGTCAATTGTGGCAAAAGTACGATTTGGAATAAATTGTACTTATGGTTTTGGATTTAAATTATCACCGAGGTGGTAATGTGGTGAATCTCATTAGAGATAATGGACGTGTTGACGAGCAAGGTGGGATCCCTCGGTTAAGGGATGTGCGTGTCGGATTCTCTTTTAGAGAATTATTGTTTTGTGCCTATGTGCGGTATAGGTGGTTCTTGCTTGATTGTGTTGGCGTTGTGCAGGCGTGCGTATGATGCGTGTGCAAAGATTCCGAGTGGGTGGAATAATTATACATGTATGTATATAGTGTATTATTTGGGTGCTATGGTATGAACCACGGCGCCGGTAGTGCCATAGCATGTGCGGGTGAGTTATGATGTGAACCACGGAGCCAGTAGCATCGTGACAATGCGTATGGTGTGAACCACGGAGCCGGTATCACCATGACGCGGGTATGGTTAGTGTATTCCGTTAGGATTCACTATGGTGTAGCAGTGCGCGATGTTACACTACTCGTTGTATGAGGCCAAAAGAGCATGTGTGATTGGTGAGTTATGGCCGTTGACATGGTCCGCTAACTTCACCATGGGAGTAGTGATATATCGGTATGGTATAACGTTATCGGGAAATGCGAGTACCGATGGGGAATGGGAGTACCATTCCTGTGTTGAGATTTGGGGATGTGGATCACGTGTGGATGCGGATTCACGATGACACGTGTAGTTCGGTCATCTTATTGTGGAAGTGAGTCGCGTGTAGTTCGGATTCACAATGACTCGTGTGGATGCGGTCATTATATTGATGAAGTGAGTCTCGTGTAGTTTGGATTCACAATGACACGTGTGGATGCGGTCATTCTATTGGGATAGTGACTCTCGTGTAGTTCGGATTCACTAGGGTGCGTGTAGTTCGGCCAATCCCGATTGTGGTTGCGGTGGAGGTGGTGAGTCGCGTGTGGTGCGGATTCACTAAGGCGCGTGTAGTTTTCGGCCAGCCTTCATGTTGTTGGATGTGTGAACTATTGGTTGTTTTATGCGCCAATGGTGGGGTCGTAAGGACCATGTTGTATCACACCCCCAGTTAGGGCCTGGGCGAAATGTGATTCAATATCATAATACATACCAACATATTATAAAATGAGAACAAATACTATATGAATAAAACCAAATTTGCAGCGGAATGATTAATAATGTCGTTACAAGAATTATAAATTGTTCAAATGCAGAAAAATAAATATGCGATAAGTCTTGATCCTAGCCAAGTAAGTCATCACATAAGCAGTAGATATAGAGGTCTTGATCATTCAGTACCTGAGACAAACATGCTAAAAGTGTCAACCAAAAAGGTTGAGTGAAATTCATAGGTTTAACAAATATGATTGACCGTTTGTTCTTAGACCACAAGATTTGTTATAAAAGTAGATTACGCAGATCCAAAAGTAGTACTGATTCGTGGTATTTTAGACTAAACGTTTGTTTTGTTGCCCTGATGATAAGTTGACAGTACCTTATCACCATGTTTAAATCATTATTAAGTAATACAAAGACATCGCGGTCAAATGTATTGGGGACGTTACTCCCGATAGGCCTACCCCCAATAATTAAGAATGCCTTATCCTGAAAGCAATTAAAAAATATCACTGTGGGGTCTTAGTAGCATAAGCTAGTCATAGTACAGTTTAGGTTCGTACTTGTGTCTAAGTTGTTTAAAGTATAAAAGCAGCATGTGCCTCACCCCAGTAAGTATAAAAAGTGCTATAGCAATAAGAGTGGGGCTATGAAAGTCACCTTAGTAATTCGATGAGGTAAAGTAATCCTTAAAGAAGAAGTATGGATGATCGAAGCACGGAATAAGTCAACCTAAGAATAAGTTGAGAATAGTTTAGATGTTTTTGCCCTTATTAAGATAAGTTTGAGTATTTTCTCTTATAGTAAGTTTAAAGAAGGTTTATCATTTTGGAAAGGCTTTTCATACTAGACAAGCTTCCAATCTAACACTTTCAATTTAAAATGGCCTTTTCAGGTCATAGGTTTCTGAGCCACAGGATCCTTTAACTCGGTAATCCAAACTCTCCGCCTAGACTTTCGAGCGTCCATCCACTCGAGAAAGATCAAGATCTATACCCATCTAATATACCGTTCCAATATGTTTTTAGGTGCGTATAGGAATGCAACACTTTAAATACTTTATACAATAAGTATTTACTTAAGTTCGATTGTATTATCGTTATTAAGATTGTTTGGTTTTTAAATCCTAATAATAAGTAGGATTTATTTAAGTAGGTAAACAAGTGTTATACATAGAAATTATGTTTTGTGAATGGGTATGTATTAATATCAAGTTAATATGTATATATATATATATATATATATATATATATATATATATATATATATATATATATATATATATATATATATATATATATATATATATATATATATATATATATATGTATATATTTATCTTATATGTTAAAATATGTATAGTTTAATTTTAAGTTTTATGTCATTATAAGTACCAATAATTATCTAAAAATGCTAACAAGTGTTTTATTGATTTCATAACAGTAAGTAACTTGTATAAAACATAATAAAAATTTTCTATACATTAATATTAAGTTTTGTGTATTAAATATTACTTTTTATAATTGTTTTAATAGTTAAAATGCAAATAAATAGGTAAACAAGTTTAACACCACATCTTATATTTTTCTTAGGTTTACTGATCAAAATAAACTTAGGAAAATTTTATAAATTTTTGTTATGGTGTAAAAGTATTTATTGCTAATTTCTTTTTCGGTTTGCAATAAATCAAAGTTTATAAAGTAATAATTATTAAATCAACTAAATTAATTCAACCAATAATTTTCGTGAGCTTATATTAGTATATTAAGCTTAGAAAAATTATTTGTATAATTATATTAATAGTTTAACTATTTAATTCAACTTTTGTATTGTTATTAGTTTAAATTCGAAATTAACTAGAAATATATATTCATTCATTCAAAAAATAATTTTTATAACTTTATTAATAGTTCCAAAGTAGTTTCTATTAATTATTGTAGTCATAAAAATATTATACCATTTAGTTCTCTTTTTATTTTAAAAACACTGTTTTCGGCTACTGTAGCAAAAGTAAAGAAAATACAAATTAATTATTTAAAATGACAATTAAATCAAAAATTAATTTTTATAATTACTTGTATAACATATGTGATAAGCGAAAATTGTAAGAACATATATATATAATCGTTTACTATTTATTTATTATATATCTATATTTACCGAATATATATTTAATTCGTTTTTGATTTTTAATAAATATAAATTCGAATGTATAATTCATAAAAATAATTTTTATAGTCATTAGGATACTTGATACTAATTATCATATATTTAATTTATTTAATTATAATGGTTTGGTAATTAATTCCTAATTATCGATCGGAATACAAAAATAAATACAAAAACTGCATAAAAACTATAAAAAAATAAAGGAGACTTACAAAAATAATTTTTGCAGAGGTTTGAGAGTATGATCTTCAAGTGAGAGTAAGTTTTTGGGTGTAAGTTTGTAATGGAGATTTGAGTGCTATTTATAGTGAAAAAATTTGTATTTAAAAGTATAAAAGAAAAATATAAATAAAATTATTGATTTATTAATTGTAATTAAAAATCAAAAGTAATAACACCAGCTCTAATAATCATTTCACTTAATAATTTAGTTAGGGTATGGGCTAAAGTGGATCTAGATCTAATAATACATGTGATTAGTTTTATAAAAGTAAAAGAAATAATTTTTTTTATATATAATACCTCTCGGCCGCTACAGTGATTTTTTTTTTTTAAACTCATAAGTTTATAAAGATTTTTATCAAATCATAAAATGTTAAAATTGTAAAAACTTTTCTTAATTGATTTGTAGTTTTGTTAAACTTTTATACAAGTTATATATATACATATATACACATTTACAGTTTTTATATATATTCATATATATATATATATATATATATATATATATATATATATATATATATATATATATATATATATATATATATATATATTTATAAAGTATATCAATAACTAAAATTTTATTTTATAAAAGTTATCGTCGTATAGTTTTATTTTTATAAGTGTTATTACGTTTATATACACTTTTTATTTTATATACATGTATATATTATTTAGTTATATATATTTATATATAACTATGTCAAGTATAACTAGTTTATAAGTTTAACTAATAAACTTATGTTACTTTGGTACAAAATTATATATTATAAACTTATTTATAATAAGTATACGTCATATAATTTAATTGATATTTTTAAGTTCCGTTATATAATATAAACTTATAAATGTACGTTGTTGAATAAAATTTATTATTCGTTTAACGTTCGTTAATTTCGTATGTATATAACGACCTTTCATTAATACATAAAGTTTATTCATTATACTTAAATCTTTTATTCGGGCATTAAATTATAAGGAAGAAAAATATAGACGGAAAAATGAGGGTCGTCATAGTACCTCCCCGTTAATGAAAACTTCATCCCGAAGTTTTAAGTGGAGTTCCCGTCTGCTTCATCAACAGTTGGGAAGAGATGGGGGTATTTTCGTATCATTTGGTCTTTGCGTTCCCAGGTATATTCGGGGCCTCTACGCGAATTCCAACGGACTTTAACAATAGGTATGTTGCTCTTACGAGTCTCTTTGACCTCTTCTTTCATAATCTCTATAGGTTCTTCGACAAAGTGCATTTGCTCATCAATGCGGATATCATCCAAAGGAATAACAAGAGTATCTTCGGCGAGACACTTTTTCAGATTTGAGACATGAAACACATCATGTACTTGACTTAGTTCAGCTGGAAGTTCTAATCGATACGCAACGGGACCGATTCTTTGAATAACTTTGAAAGGTCCAACATAACGCGGACTGAGTTTACTTCGTTTACCGAAGCGGATAACACCTTTCCAAGGAGATACTTTTAACATATCGTTATCTCCAACTTGGAATTCTAACGGTTTTCGGTGAGGGTCGGCATAACTCTTTTGTCGACTACGAGCGGTTTCTAAACGCTTCTTGATTTGCACGATCTTTTCGGAAGTTTCATGAATAAGTTCAGGACCAGTTAATTGTCTGTCCTCGAGTTCATCCCAACACAACGGAGATCTACATTTGCGACCGTATAAAGCTTCGAATGGTGCAGCTTTAATACTAGAGTGATAGCTGTTGTTGTAAGAAAACTCGACTAAAGGTAGGTGTTTATCCCACCCTTTACCGAAATCGATAACACATGCTCGTAGCATATCCTCCAAAGTTTGGATAGTTCGTTCACTTTGACCGTCCGTTTGCGGATGATAAGCTGTACTCATGTCGAGTCGAGTTCCAAGAGACGCTTGCAAGGATTTCCAGAAATTGGAAGTAAATCGACTATCGCTATCCGAGATAATAGAAGTAGGGACACCATGACGAGTAACAATCTCTTTAACATAGAGTCGAGCTAACTTTTCCATTCTGTCAGTCTCTTTGATTGGTATGAAATGTGCAGACTTAGTGAGATGATCAACTATGACCCAAATCGTATCATTGCCATTTGCAGTCTTAGGCAATTTTGTGATAAAGTCCATAGCTATACCATCCCACTTCCACTGTGGAATATCGGGTTGAGTTAGAAGACCAGAAGGCTTTTGGTGCTCGGCTTTGACTTTCGAACAAGTAAGACACTTACTCACATAAGTAGCAATGTCGCCTTTCATGTTGGGCCACCAGTAGAACTCTTTCACATCCTGATACATTTTACTAGAACCGGGATGAATAGAATACCTAGTCTTATGTGCTTCATCCAAGAATAGTTCACGGAGATTACCATAACGAGGAACCCAAATTCGATTACCAAAGTATCTTGTACCATTGGACTTAACTTGCAGTTGGTTTTCGAAATTTATAGGTCCTTCTCCTTCGATAAGTGTAGGTTTGATAGCTTCAACTTGAACTTCGCAGATTCGAGAGATGAGATTCGATTTGATCTTAAGATTCAAGGCACGAACACGCCTAACTTCATCCTTTTGACTTAGAGCATCGGCAACTACATTTGCCTTTCCCGGATGATACTTTAGTTCACAATCATAATCATTTAACAATTCGAGCCATCGTCTCTGTCTCATGTTTAGCTGTTTCTGATTAAAGACATGCTGAAGACTCTTATGGTCGGTGAATATCGTAAACTTAGTACCGTATAGATAATGTCGCCACATCTTCAGAGCGAATACCACAGCACCTAACTCCAAATCGTGTGTGGTGTAATTAACTTCATGTTTCTTTAATTGTCGGGAGGCATAAGCGATAACCTTCTTGCGTTGCATTAGAACACAACCGAACCCTTGTTTCGAGGCATCGCAGTAGACAACAAAATCGTCGGAACCTTCAGGTAAAGATAAGATCGGAGCAGTGGTCAACTTCTCTTTCAGAATCTTAAATGCAGACTCTTGTTCTTCGGACCACTCGAATTTCTTCCCTTTGTGAGTTAACTTGGTGAGAGGCTTTGCAAGAAGAGAAAAATCTTTAATAAATCTTCGGTAGTAACCGGCAAGTCCCAAAAATTGGCGAATACGCTTCGCAGTCTTTGGCACTTCCCAATTCTGAACAGCGGTGATTTTAGCGGGATCGACATGTATTCCATTACTATCTACAACATGTCCAAGGAATTGTATGGTTCTAAGCCAAAACTCACACTTAGAAAATTTTGCGTAGAGTTTTTCTTTTCTTAAGAGTTCAAGAATCAATCGTAAATGTTGCTCATGTTCTTTCTCGCTTTTAGAATAGATCAAGATGTCGTCGATGAAAACAATAATGAATTTATCAAGGTAAGGCTTGCAAACACGGTTCATAAGGTCCATAAATACGGCTGGAGCATTGGTTAAACCGAAAGGCATAACACAAAATTCGTAATGTCCGTATCGGGTGCGGAATGCAGTCTTAGGAATGTCGGACTCCTTGACTCTGAGCTGGTGATAACCGGATCTTAAATCAATCTTAGAATAAACGCTTGACCCTTGAAGTTGGTCGAATAGATCATCAATGCGAGGTAACGGGTAACGGTTCTTTATGGTAAGCTTGTTGAGTTCTCGGTAATCAATACACATTCTCAACGTACCATCCTTCTTTTTGACAAATAAGATAGGAGCTCCCCACGGGGACGAACTTGGACGAATAAAACCTAGATCCAAAAGTTCCTGGAGTTGGTTAGAAAGTTCCTTCATTTCGGAAGGTGCTAAACGATACGGTGCTTTAGCAATGGGTGCAGCACTTGGAGATAAATCGATTTGAAATTCAACTTGACGAGGCGGTGGAAGACCAGGGAGATTTTCGGGAAACACATCGGGAAAATCTTTAACAACCGGGACGTTTTCAATACGCGTTTCTTCGGATTCGATCATTTTAACGTGAGCTAGTATGGCGGAGTAACCTTTCACAAGGTACTTACGGGCTTTAAGACATGAGATGATATTAAGATTGGAACAACTTCGTTCGCCTTGGATAATAAGAGTTTCTCCACTTCCTAACGGAATTTGAACGGTCTTATCGAAACACATGATGGCTGCTCTCAATGGACCTAACCAATCCATTCCAACCACTATATCGAAACTACCTAGCTCGACCGGCAAAAGGTCTATCTTGAATTCCTTATCGGCTAGAATTAGGTTACAGTTTTTATATATTTTATCAACTTTCATTAACTTCCCATTAGCCACTTCTACTAATCGTCTGGTTTGTAGGGTTTGGGCTTTTCAGTAAAAAGGGTGCAAAACTCATTTGACACATAACTCTTATCGGCTCCCGTATCAAATAAAATAGTGGCATAACAATTATTGACGAGGTACGTACCGGTAATGACCTCATCCTCATCACTAGCTTCTGCAGCAGTAATCACAAAAGCACGACCTTTGGCAGTAGCATTTGCTCCAGTAGCTGGAGTATCTTTCTTCTTTGGACAATTCGGGCTAATATGCCCCTTCTCACCACAAGTATAGCATGTTGGAGGAGCTCTAGCCGGAACAATGGCTCTATTCTGAGGTAGGGTTCTACAAGTCTTTGCAGCATGGCCTATCTTCTTACATATTGTACACACAGCAGTGCACTTTCCCGGATGATGCCTTTCACATTTAGAACAAAACGGACTAGTACCCTGATAACCGGGTCTCGTACCATTTCCCGGTTTCTTGTTAACATTTTGAGCTGAACCCTGAGATGGTTCAAATTTCCTCTTATTGTCACCGTTTTTAACTTCGACTTGTTTATTAACCGAAACTCTCCTACGTTTAGCCATCATTAAACTTTGTGCCATGTGGATCACAGCATCCACAGTAACCTTCTCAGCAGAAATCACATTCCCTTGAACATCCTCGGGTAGACCCTAGATATACCGCTCTATCCTGCGGGCTTCAGTTGGGAACATTTCGGGACATAAGGTAGAAAGCTCCAAAAAATGATTGGTATAGCTTTCGATATCAGTTCCTTTAACTCTGAGTTCCCAGTACTCAGCCTCGAGCGTTTGGACTTGATTTCTTGGGCAAAACTTAGTGATCATCATGCCTTTGAGTTCATCCCATGGGGTAGTATTAGCATTATCTATTCCCACAGATTTGGAATGAGCAGTCCACCATGTCATAGCATTGCCAGTGAGTGAACTTGTGGAAAACTTCACTCGATCATTATCTCCGCAGTTACAGATACGGAAGATTGATTCTAGCTTTTCAAACCATCGGACCAGTTCTACGGCTTCTTCTTTTCCACTAAAAGTGGGTGGGTTACAGTTCTTAAAATCTTTATAGGAGCAAGTTTTAGAAGGAACATTATGATTGTTGTTGTTATTGTTATTGCCTTGGGCGGCCGCTAGCAGCAATTGAAATTGCTCAGTAGAAAGAGTGACATTTGGTATAAGATTGTTGTTGTTGTTGTTGTTGTTACCACGAGTTGAGTGAGCCATTGATCTTCAATACATAAATATATTATTAGTTGAAGAATCAAGATGTTATAAGTTTACAATCATGATTTATAACGTTTGCACAACACACATAGGTGAATAAGACAATATGCTTAAATAAACACTTAACATTATTGGAAACGAGGCATTATATAAGCCTTTATTACACGAGTTTGGAATGGAAAAAGTTTAGGCATAAGCCTTTACATAGATGGGTAAATGGAAAATAGGAAAACAAAAGGTAGGTTTTAGTTCTTCTTTTTCTCGTTCTCAGCTTCCTTCATAAATTTCTCTATCTTTTCATTTTTCTCCTTTTGTTTCTCGTGGAGGTATTCAAAATTATCGTAGAGGTTAGTGATGCGGCTGTTGACAAAGTTGTTGTTGAAATCCTTGATAGCCAGTTGATGATTGATTCGGTTTTTCTCTATTTTCATCTTAGACTCAACTAGTTCTTGGAGGTAGGCAAGAGATTGCTTTCCCCAACAGGTATTCCGTTCTTCCTCAGTCTTCACTTTCATTACTGTCTCCATTACTTTGTCCATGTTATTTTTCACAAGTTTTTCTAGTTTTTCAGTTTGAGAGTTGAAGGACTCTTTGATGATTTCTTTCAAGATTGTGTTTTCTTTTTCTAGGTTGTTTAGACGCATTTCTATCCGAGCAACTTAGCTTCGCTGAAGGTTGAGGATATCAGACTTCACCCTTACGTGTTCCATGTTATTACAAAATAATGGATCGGCTTCTCTAGTGGCGGCGGGTTCGGGTTGTTTTCTCTTTCGAGATGAGTTTTCAGATGATTCTTTAATAGGCTCTTCTTCAGGCTCATAACCTGAGAAGTCACTATCGTAGTTAGGGAGGTCTTGAAGAGCATTCCGTTTGGGAGTATTCATCGGTTGATGAGAGTCAGCAGTATTGGCATGATGTTTTCCTTTGCTTTCATTTCTCGGGGTTGGATAATATTCGGGAGACCCACGCTGTAACAAGTGTTCGGGCTATAGTTCATTGGTGGTGAAGGAGGACTATAAAGTGGGCTTCGAACTGATTTTTCGGTAGAAGATCCTTCAGTATCTTTCTCAGCTGGTTTGAAAAGAGTCATTTTGTTTATTTGATGATAGCTTGACATCCTAACATTAAGATAGAGATTTTGATTAGATTTTTAAGCTAGGATTGTAAAGAATGAGAGGTAGGGTTGAACTCTTTGCTTTAACATTCTAAGGTAATCCTAAGTGATTTAAAGTCTAAGGCAGGAAAGGTTATAGTTTCCTAGATCGCTAAGGTACCCTAGCTAACAAGTAAGGCACACATAAAATGCAATCCTGGTTCTCTATAACAGCCTGGTTATGCTCTGATACCAATCTATCACACCCCCAGTTAGGGCCTGGGCGAAATGTGATTCAATATCATAATACATACCAACATATTATAAAATGAGAACAAATACTATATGAATAAAACCAAATTTGCAGCGGAATGATTAATAATGTCGTTACAAGAATTATAAATTGTTCAAATGCAGAAAAATAAATATGCGATAAGTCTTGATCCTAGCCAAGTAAGTCATCACATAAGCAGTAGATATAGAGGTCCTGATCATTCAGTAACTGAGACAAACATGCTAAAAGTGTCAACCAAAAAGGTTGAGTGAAATTCATAGGTTTAACAAATATGATTGACCGTTTGTTCTTAGACCACAAGATTTATTATAAAAGTAGATTACGCAGATCCAAAAGTAGTACTGATTCGTGGTATTTTAGACTAAACGTTTGTTTTGTTGCCCTGATGATAAGTTGACAGTACCTTATTACCATGTTTAAATCATTATTAAGTAATACAAAGACATCGCGGTCAAATGTATCGGGGACGTTACTCCCGATAGGCCTACCCCCAATAATTAAGAATGCCTTATCCTGAAAGCAATTAAAAAAATATCACTGTGGGGTCTTAGTAGCATAAGCTAGTCATAGTACAGTTTAGGTTCGTACTTGTGTCTAAATTGTTTAAAGTATAAAAGCAGCATGTGTCTCACCCCAGTAAGTATAAAAAGTGCTATAGCAATAAGAGTGGGGCTATGAAAGTCACCTTAGTAATTCGATGAGGTAAAGTAATCCTTAAAGAAGAAGTATGGATGATCGAAGCACGGAATAAGTCAACCTAAGAATAAGTTGAGAATAGTTTAGATGTTTTTGCCCTTATTAAGATAAGTTTGAGTATTTTCTTTTATAGTAAGTTTAAAGAAGGTTTATCGTTTTGGAAAGGCTTTTCATAATAGACAAGCTTCCAATCTAACACTTTCAATTTAAAATGGCCTTTTCAGGTCATAGGTTTCTGAGCCACAGGATCCTTTAACTCGGTAATCCAAACTCTCCGCCTAGACTTTCGAGCGTCCTTCCACTCGAGAAAGATCAAGATCTATACCCATCTAATATACCGTTCCAATACGTTTTTAGGTGCGTATAGGAATACAACACTTTAAATACTTTATACAATAAGTATTTACTTAAGTTCGATTGTATTATCGTTATTAAGATTGTTTGGTTTTTAAATCCTAATAATAAGTAGGATATATTTAAGTAGGTAAACAAGTGTTTATCTTATATGTTAAAATATGTATAGTTTAATTTTAAGTTTTATGTCAATATAAGTACCAATAATTATCTAAAAATGCTAACAAGTGTTTTATTGATTTCATAACAGTAAGTAACTTGTATAAAACATAATAAAAATTTTCTATACATTAATATTAAGTTTTGTGTATTAAATATTACTTTTTATAATTGTTTTAATAGTTAAAATGCAAATAAATAGGTAAACAAGTTTAACACCACATCTTATATTTTTCTTAGGTTCTACTGATCAAAATAAACTTAGAAAAATTTTATAAATTTTTGTTATGGTGTAAAAGTATTTATTGCTAATTTCTTTTTCGGTTTGCAATAAATCAAAGTTTATAAAGTAATAATTATTAAATCAACTAAATTAATTCAACCAATAATTTTCGTGAGCTTATATTAGTATATTAAGCTTAGAAAAATTTATTTGTATAATTATATTAATAGTTTAACTATTTAATTCAACTTTTGTATTGTTATTAGTTTAAATTCGAAATTAACTAGAAATATATATTCATTAATTCAAAAAATAATTTTTATAACTTTCTTAATAGTTCCAAAGTAGTTTCTATTAATTATTGTAGTCATAAAAATATTATACCATTTAGTTCTCTTTTTATTTTAAAAACACTATTTTCGGCTACTGTAGCAAAAGTAAAGAAAATGCAAATTAATTATTTAAAATGACAATTAAATCAAACATTAATTTTTATAATTACTTGTATAACATATGTGATAAGCGAAAATTGTAAAAACATATATATATAATCGTTTACTATTTATTTATTATATATCTATATTTACCGAATATATATTTAATTCGTTTTTGATTTTTAATAAATATAAATTCGAATGTATAATTCATAAAAATAATTTTTATAGTCATTAGGATACTTGATACTAATTATCATATATTTAATTTATTTAATTATAATGGTTTGGTAATTAATTCCTAATTATCGATCGGAATACAAAAATAAATACAAAAACTGCATAAAAACTATAAAAAAAATAAAGGAGACTTACAAAAATAATTTTTGCAGAGGTTTGAGAGTATGATCTTCAAGTGAGAGTAAGTTTTTGGGAGTAAGTTTGTAATGGAGATTTGAGTGCTATTTATAGTGAAAAAATTTGTATTTAAAAGTATAAAAGAAAAATATAAATAAAATTATTGATTTATTAATTGTAATTAAAAATCAAAAGTAATAACACCAGCTCTAATAATCATTTCACTTAATAATTTAGTTAGGGTATGGGCTAAAGTGGATCTAGATCTAATAATACATGTGATTAGTTTTATAAAAGTAAAAGAAATAAAAATTTTTTTTTATATATAATACCTCTCGGCCGCTACAGTGATTTTTTTTTTTTTAAACTCATAAGTTTATAAAACTTTTTATCAAATCATAAAATGTTAAAATTGTAAAAACTTTTCTTAATTGATTTGTAGTTTTGTTAAACTTTTATACAAGTTATATATATACATATATACACATTTACGGTTTTTATATATATATTCATATATATATATATATATATATATATATATATATATATATATATATATATATTTTATAAAGTATATCAATAACTAAAATTTTATTTTATAAAAGTTATCGTCGTATAGTTTTATTTTTATAAGTGTTATTACGTTTATATACACTTTTTATTTTATATACATGTATATACTATTTAGTTATATATATTTATATATAACTATGTCAAGTATAACTAGTTTATAAGTTTAACTAATAAACTTATGTTACTTTGGTACAAAATTATATATTATAAACTTATTTATAATAAGTATACGTTATATAATTTAATTGATATTTTTAAGTTCCGTTATATAATATAAACTTATAAATGTACGTTGTTGAATAAAATTTATTATTCGTTTAACGTTCGTTAATTTCGTATGTATATAACGACCTTTCATTAATACATAAAGTTTATTCATTATACTTAAATCTTTTATTCGGGCATTAAATTATAAGGAAGAAAAATATAGACGAAAAAATGAGGGACGTCATATGTTGTGTGAACTATTGGTTGTTTTATACGCTAATGGTGGGGTCGTAAGGACCATGTTGTGTGAACTATTGGTTGTTTTATACGCCGATGGTGGGGTCGTGAGGACCATGTTGCGTGATTAGTGATGCGATAGTCGTGTTTCGCTCACATGTTATTACGGGTGTGACAATAGTCGATTTTGTAAACCTTGGGATTTGGGTTGC
The DNA here is from genome assembly GCF_046630445.1 of Rutidosis leptorrhynchoides. NCBI lineage: Eukaryota > Viridiplantae > Streptophyta > Magnoliopsida > Asterales > Asteraceae > Rutidosis > Rutidosis leptorrhynchoides. Next base: position 178,849,770 of record NC_092333.1, read on the forward strand.
CTTAGTTGTTTTGGGCGCTATCGGTTTTAGCCGTTTGCTTATGATGTTATGATAGTTGCGTATTGGTCATATTGCGCACTACGAGGGATGTTTAGTGATAAGTGTAATCCGTAAGGAATCGCTTGTTCGGTCTTCATCGTTTGGGTTGTTGACCTTAGGTTGAGACTTGGTTACTTTTAGCGTTGTACTTGGTAAGGGTACGCTAAGGGATTGATATCTTGGTAAGAGATTGGTTGAGTTCTTCCCGATGTGAGGGATTGGGCAAGTTTTAGTGCTCGAATTTGCGGATTTGATAAATCGCGGATGACGATTTAGTTGTTAAAGGTGATTTATAGAGAAGAATTACCTAGGAAGGTCGGATTGGGACTTATGATTGAGGAACGTTGAGTGTGGTCCGTTCGGTTAAGTGGCACATATCGCGAGGACGTGATCATGTTTAAGTGGGGGAGAGTTGTAAGACCCTGTTTCTGTTTCAGTCCTTTTCAGTTGATTGGGACGCCGTCCAGATTGGAGGACACCGTCCAGCAATGAAGGGTTGGACGTCGTCCAAGTTTTGGGACGCCGTCCAACAGAACTGAAGGGCCAGCTGTGATAAATTGAGTTAATAAGGGGTATTTTGGTATTTTTACTTGAGGGTCGGTTTATGAGCCACAAAATTGATCTATGAGCTCTTATCCTCATTTCACCTCTTTTCACTCACACACTTGTATCTAGAGATAGAGGAAGGGTTTAGAGAGAGAGAGAGAGAGAGAGAGAGAGCTTGATTTGGAGAAGAAGGAGTCGGATTCTCACCAAAGCTCGGGTTCTAAAGTTATTCATCTCGTTCTTGGCTACGTTGTGGTAGTATTGGTAAATTCAAACTCCGAATTTCATTTGTTTGATTTGAGTTTCAATGTTAGGGTTTGAGCTTGATTAGTTGTGAAACCCTTTTAGATGATGAAGTGGGTTTATGGTGACTAGTTATTCTTGTCACTTGGCGGGTTTTGGGTTGGTTGACGTTTTATCCATGTTTAGGCTTTGATATTGGGTTTAATCACTAGGTTTAGTGATTATGGAAGTGTTGGAACCCTTTTGGGAGTATTTGGTGGACTAATTTTGAAATGGGTCAAAATTAGGGTTTGGTATTAATTTGGGCAAGACGAGTGTTTAACACTTGTGTTCGGGTTTGATTGGCGTATTAGGACCATTCTCACTTATGTTAGTGATTATTAGTTAGTTTGGACGCGGTTTGGTGCTTGGAAGTGCAATGGGTCGAAATTGCACTAAGTGTCGATTTGAGTTGGTTTGTAAATCCACTCTAAGGGTGTTGTTTGTATTGTGATAATTGAATAGGTACTTTCCATTGGCGCGTTGCGGATTATTCAGTTGCATTCATCAAGGCGACAAGGTGAGTGTTAATATCCTATGTGCATATGTATGTGTAGGATGGGTGCGGGTCGGGTGAAGTGATTCTCGGTTATAGAGCTCACTTCACATATAGGTGGTTTTGATGGACTTATGTATGGGTCCAATAGGCACGGTTGTGCATTTTGGTTGACTACCTTTGGCGAGGTGCACAATTTGTGTGTACGTTATCACACGTGTTTGTGATGTGGATTATATAACCCCAATGGCGAAGGGTTGATATTGAGTTGTGAATTGGATAACCTCGATGTGGTGGATTTCATAATCCCGTGACTGTGGGTTTGGATATTGGAGAAGTGGAGCACGTGTAGTTCGGATTCACGATGACTCTTGTAGTTCGGTCATCTTATTGAGGTAGTGATCTCGTGTGGTTTCGGATTCACTAAGGCTCGTGTAGTTCGGACAACCTCGATGTTTGTTGTGGTATTGAAGATAGTAGTCTAGTGTGGATGCGGATTTACTAAGGCTCGTGTAGTTCGGCCAATCTTCATGTTGGTAATTGGTAGTCGGTTCCGGTATTGGGTTAAGGGGTTAACCTAGGACGTTTGTAAATTGTTTATATATTGTCGTATTGTTGTGTTGTAGCTAACCCTCTGGGTGTAGCTTATTGGCGTTGTTCACATCGTCGTTGGTGAACTTATATTTGTTGTTATTATTAGCTTGATGCTTAGTGATCGTACGGTATGCTTTGTAACAACCCTGATTTTTCCGTTACTTTCGTTAACCTTCCGTTAGTTTATTTAACGGCGATTATTTAACTTTTATGCGTTTATGTGTATTAAATGCGTACTTGATCTTCGGAGAGTTTTAATATTTGATATGGGTTGATATTAATTCAAATGAATATTTCGAATAATGAAATACGATAAAAACGGTACGATTATGATAATAGCTTTTTTGAACAACGAAACACTCGGGTTTATTTTAATAATTAGTTTTATTAATTATTAACTTTTTAAAATATTTAATTTATTGGGTTTTTAATAAATTAGACAATTGGTTGCATTTAACGATCAGGTTAGCGTTCCGGGCCTTTGGTACGACAAAACGGACCATGATTACGCGTTTTTGCAAAACGAGAGCCCGGGAACCCATCCCATGGGGCCCATCGGCCTCCCCCCTCCCCCTCCCCTTTATTTTGTTAAATGTTGGATTAGTTGAGGGACTTATATGTATTTATCTATTTTAGGGCTATATATAAATACTTGTGATTAACCTAAACTAATTAAACCCTCACAAAAATTACTCCAGTCGATCCCTCCTCCCTCCCCAAAACCGTCGACCACCACCACCATACTATCACCTTCAATTTTCACTTTTTGATAAAACCCTGAACACGAAAGTTGTAATTCCCGATCTCCTCTACGTGTTGGTGTATTTAATTTAGCGATCAAAGGTATATTTGCATGAACCCTAATTCTTAAAAATCTGATTTTTATAAAGTTTCATAGTTATGTTGTCAATTGCTCAAGTCTATACGCGTACGTGTTAATTGTAATCGTTGTTTTGGTTGTTTGATGCGCTAGGGTTTAAAAACGAATTTGTATTTGTTTGATCAGAAAAATTAAGTTTTTCAAATGTTAATTATGATGTTATAATCAGATTCCTTGCGAAAAACTATTGAGTTTAGGCTTTGGATTCGCTTGATTTCGTTTCCGTATGATTAAGTTATGTCGATTTGAATTATCGTTGTGTTTTTGTTGCTTGATCAGAAATCTGGTATTGATAGACAATGAATTGGCATGTGAGACTTATACCACTGGAAATATAATTTAAAAACACTCAAGTTAGACTAGGATATCATGTCGTTTGCTTATGTATAGCCCGAGATATGCTAAAATTAGTGTAAACGTAGTTTTATACAGCACTTGCATGAAAATAACTTTATATGATAAAATATGGAAACTTCTGTGATTAAAGCTTTGCATATTTGAAAAATAGACAAAAATTACTTCATCTTTCATGTATATATCATAGGCTAATTGTATCTAGATCTTCGGATAATCGTATGCGAATGTGACTAACGAAATGGGAATCGAATCTGTAAATTGAACACGGTTTTGTACTTTGTGAATTTTGTATACTGATTGAGTATGTATGATTTTGGAAAATGAAACTTAATATGATATGTGACTTATTGTTAGTTTATGTCAATCTCTGAAACCTTATGTATTGGGCACAATAGAGCCATACTTTATGTGAATTCTGATTTGAGCTGAAAACTGAATGTTCAACTTGCACGAATAAACTGTATCAATTGGCTAAACAAAAGTTTCTAGATTTTTTCTATGTATTACTTTGATTTTTCCTTGAACTATGGCCACTGGTCTTGTATCAATTTCATGTTCCTAACTCTGGTTATAGTCGAAATGAAATCAGTGCGCGATCAGAAACTGACTTGGCAAACCCCAAATGTATCCCTTCTGATTCCTGACTTTTAATTGTCGTATGAGTCCCTGGCCAGACTTTTTGGAATAAATTTTAAGTCTAATTATGATCTGGAGTTTGTCATATTTACTTGAGTTTTGTACTATGAGATAATGTGCTACGTATGCTACGTGTTCATAAATTTTGTGCATGACGATAAACTGAAATTGTGAGAATGATCATTCATGACCTAAAACGTATTGTTTGACTTAGGTTTGACATGTTGACCAATATATGACATGAACCTACTGATGTTGACTTTAGTTGACTACTTTGACCAAGTTTGACTTTCGGTTTGACTTCCCTTGACTTTATTTGACTTGCATGATATAGTTGACTTTTACTTTGAAACGCGTCGAGTCGAGCAATAAAACAACGTACACTATGAAACACACTTATATAAGATACATATATTGACCAACCTACATACGTATACTTAGGTTACATTACTCAGGTCTAAACCATACAAGTCATCTGTCTTTCATTCCGAGCTTATTCAAAGGTGAGTCTACAGTCCCGCTTTTTACATGTTTTCAGGGATGAGAATACACACTGTTATATTTACATTTTCAAATTCTTTTATATTGACATGAGTACTACACATATGCATACTGAGTTTGTACACAAAGCCTCTAGCTTGAATACTTTTAATACCATCGATGTAAGCACAATTTAGATAGACGGATCCGTTAGGTTGACAACCTCACCCACTATAAAAGCAGTGGTGCATTTATTTTGAATATTAGATACACTCGTACAGGTGTATAACATTTTAGGAGGTAAAGGCGGGTATAGTGGCATCTATACTCGGGTCATTGCTAGTATTCAGGTGCTCGGTGTATGCAGCGATAGAATCTCGTGGCCAAGGAAACTAAAATATTTTTCTGATAACTGTTTTTCTTCAGATACTGTTACATTACTTTAAACCTGTAGATTCACCAACATTATTTGTTGACCTATTTTTGCGTGTTGTTATTCTCAGGTCCTTAAGAGGTATGCTTCCGCTGTGTTTGCTGCATGACTGGCCGTGGAGTCAGCATTTGATTTTAAAGAACATTATTTACTTTCGCATTTAAAACTTTTATACTGTTTAAATACTGTTGGCTTGTGGTTACGATCACAATAGTGTTTCTGTTTTGGGATTATTGACTTGTGCTTTTGAAAGTTAATTTTTATTAAAATAAAATTAAATGCGATTGCTTTAAACGTCTCATATAGAGGGCGTAACTGTTAACTGTGGGACCGGAATTAACACGCCGTCAGATGGTATTTTGGTGGGGTGTTAAAGTTGGTATAAGAGCGAAACGGTTACCTAGGACTAGGCTGCATTAGGGAGTCAAACGCTAGGACAACTAGTGCGTCTGGACTGTAACCATGGACTAGTTAAGCTACGTAGACTATAGTTACACTACTTACTACTTTACTTGATTCTATGACTGCTTAGTATATCATATATGTTTATATATATATAAATGCCTACTATTATTATATATTGGATGTTCTAATGTGAGCGTGCTTCTATGCTGACACCAGATGAAGTATCTTCATGATGTTTACTTAAGTGCTTGGGATGCGGATACCGAGTCCGATACTTCCGTGACTGCTCGGGATACTCTTACACCTGGTACTGATGAAGAGAAGTTGTCTGAGACTGTTGGGCAGCCTGAGACCAAAGAGGACGAGGAAGATTCCAATGCCGAGGATAACCCTTTGTTTGATTTTCTCGACTGAGAGGATTCCGACGAAGAAGAGGAACCCGGGAATGAGGAAGGTTCTGATGAAGAAGATTCTGATGATGAAAAGGGATCCGAGAAGGAAAAGGATTCCGAGGGTAAAGAAAAGTCTAAGGAACTGCTCAATACTAAACCAAGACCCCAGGATTCGATTATACCTATCACTACACCTACTACCCTTACCGAATCACGTATGTTGCCATCCACCAAGAATTCCCGTAAGCGTAAGATTACATTTAGTTCTCATGACAATGATACTACACGCTACTATGGCTCAAGTACTCCCCTACCTCGTGTTGTTCGTCACCGTTCTAATATACCAACTACTAGTGTTGCAAAGCCTTCATCATCCCCTACCAATGAAATTCGAGAGTTAAAGGAGATTGTTAGGAGTTTGGTAGCCAGAGTTTCAGTGCTAGAAGAGGAACAAAAAGCCATAGCAGCCATCCAAGAAGACTATGAACGCCTTAGCGAAAAGTATGCTGACCTGCACGACGAGCTGGCCGCATTCAAAGAGCGTGTCGAACCAAGTTTTCTCTATTTAGAGCGGAAATTTCCAGATGAAGATGACTCTGAGTGAGATCGAGTTTATCTTAACATACGTTACCTATAGTACCTTGTTTCATGTTAAGGCAAGCAGACGTGTTTCATTATTTGTTTTGTGAGACATATTCAATCACTTCGAGACCTTTTATTGTACTTTCACATTTTGAATGCTATTCCTTCTATCTTATTCGTGCATGTGTCATTGAAAGTTGATCATACTATTACTACTATTTATTTACACTAAGCTTATGTCATTTGGGCAGTTACACTAACGTTGATTTGAACTAAAACACGAGCGTCACACACTTTCTTTACATATTGGTATAGTATAGCGTACAGTCAACTCTGGAATTTTCTTCTTATGATATAAATACAGCTCTGTTTGCTTGGAATACACGTCAAAAATTTCCTAATAAAATCCCTTGTAACTTATCCACATAACCGCCCCTAACGTTTTGAAGGAAAGTCGCATTGAATTAAAAACTCACATGACTGAATTTTTGAAATATTACAGCACTTATTTAATGTATAAGGGGCCTTGTCAATTTTTATAAAGACATAGAAAAGTCATGCGAAGGTGAATTTTGGGTCTAAATTTATTAGTAATTCTTCCAATGGGTAGAAGTACACGTAGATTCTCGTTACATGCAATGGATTAACCGTATGTGTTTTGCTAATCTGAACTTGTGAAGTAATGTCAAAATGAAAATATAAGTCAGCGTAATGTAATGACCGGGATTATATTACGGTAACTTATATGGAAGTTTAGACAGCATGACATAAGGAATGGGAGGCTAGTTAAAGAAATTATTCAAACTCTCACTGCTTATAAAATAAACATAATAGTTTCTGTTAACCCATCGATAATATATGTACATACCACCAATCATCACTAATGACCCCCACTTGCTACTACGTATCATTTGTTGAATGAACATACTCATCATCTCATGTCGCAACTCCTTACTATATATCATTGCCAATCACTATTCGACACTATTCCTCACTTCTAATCGATTCAATCACCACTCGTTTCTAGTTTATTTTTATAATGTTGTTTCATCGACACTCGTACGTTATGCTATTTTGCACTAAGGAACACCCCAAATGGTGAGGAACATTAGGGCCATCATGTGAGATCTATGAATTGCGCAAGGAGGCAACCACATGGCCAGATACATTAGAATTGGAGCTTCGGTCCTGCTTATTAAGAAGAAGGGTGGGTCGATGAGAGTGTGTATCGAATACAGAGAATTGAACAAGTTGACAATCAAGAATCGGTATTCGCTACCGAGGATTGATGACTTATTTGATTAGCTACAAGGATCCAGTTGTTATTCGAAGATCGATTTGAGGTCCGGGTATCACCAATTGAGAGTCAAAGAAGCTGATGCCTCGAAGACAGCGTTTAGAACACGTTATGGACATTATGAGTTTACAGTGATGTTGTTGGGTTTGACGAACGCACCAGCAGTGTTCAAGGACCTCATGAACCGTGTGTGTAAGCCATACCTAGATAAATTCGTCATCGTATTCATTGATGATATATTGGTGTACTCCAAGAACAGAGAAGAGCACGAACAGCATCTACGATTGATTTTGACTATGCTTAAAGAAGAGCAGTTATATGCAAAGTTCTCTAAGTGTGACTTTTGGTTACCAGAAGTATAATTCCTTGGCCATGTTGTAGCGGCCAATGGAATACAGGTCGATCCAGCAAAGATTGAGTCGGTTAAGAATTGGGAAACTCCAAAGACGCCAACGCAGATTAGACAATTTTTGGGTCTAACTGGTAACTACCGGAGATTCATTGAAGGATTATCTAAGATCGCTCGACCATTAACCGCGTTGACTCATAAGGGCAAGAAGTTGAGTGGTCAGAACCGCAAGAGACTGCATCTTAGTTGTTGAAGGAGAAGTTAACAACTGCACTAGTATTGTCTCTACCCGAGGGAAGTGAAGATTTTGTTGTTTATTGTGATGCCTCACGTCAAGGAATGGGTTGCGTGCTTATGCAACGAAACAAAGTTATTGCTTATGGATAGCGTCATTTAAAGATTAACGAGCAGAACTACGCTACACATGACCTTGAGTTAGGAGCAGTTGTCTTTGCACTTAGAACGTGAAGACACTACCTGTTTGGAACCAACTTCACTATATTCACTGACCATAAGAGTTTACAGCACATATTCGATCAGAAGAAACTCAACATGCGACAACGGCGTTGGATGGAACTACTTAACAATTATAACTGCGACCTTCAATACCATTCGGGCAAGGCGAATATTGTGGCAGATGCCTTAAGCAGAAAGGAGCGAGAGAAACCTCTTAGGGTTAAAGCTCTTAATATAGTTGTCCGTACGAATCTCACATCAGCACAACAAGAAGCCATGAAACTAGAGAATGTTGATGTTGAATTTCTCAAAGGGATGGATAAGAAGTTTGACGTCAAGGAAGATGGAACACGGTACTTTGCTAACCGAATTTGGGTACCAAAGTTTGGTGGATTGAGAGAACTAGTGTTGGAGGAATCATACAAGTCGGGATACTCAATTCATCCGAGATCAGATAAGATGTACCAGGATTTGAAGGCGTTTTATTGGTGGCCAAATTTGAAAGCTGATATCGCTACTTATGTCGGGAAATGCTTGACTTGCGCTAAAGTCAAGGCTGAACATCAGAAGCCATCAGGATTATTAATTCAACCAGAGATTCCCCGGTAGAAGTGGGAAGGAATTTCCATGGACTTTATTACGAAACTGCCGAGAACGCCGGGAGGTCACGATACCATTTGGGTTATCATGGATCGTCTCACTAAGTCCGCACACTTCTTACCGATAAGGGAAACCGATAGAATGGAGAAGTTGGCTCAGATCTACATTAAGTCGTCTCTAGGCATGGAATGCCTATATCCATTATATCCAACCGCGATAGCAGATTTACTTCTAGGTTTTGGCAATCATTGCAGAAAGCAATGGGGACCCGTTTAGATATGAGTACAGCATATCACCCCCAGGCGAATGGCCAGAGCGAACGAACTATTCAGACTTTTGAAGACAGGTTGGGAGCGTGTGTCATAGATTTCGGAAACGGATGGGATAAGTATTTACCACTGGCTGAGTTCTCATACAATAACAGCTACCATGCGAGTATTAAAGCTGCACCTTTCAGGGCATTATATGGAAGGAAGTGTAGATCTCCCATTTGTTGGAGCGAGTTGGGAGATAGTCAGTTGACAGGTCCTGAGAATATTCAGGAGACGACTGAGAAAGTGCTACAGCTTCAGGAATGACTGAGAACGGCTCGAAGTCGTCAAAAGAGTTACGTCGATGTTAGACGGAAGGACATAGAGTTCCAAGTTGGTGACAGAGTTATTGATGATGTAGCGTGAGGGTACGAAATAGTATTATTTTTACTAGGAAATACTACAAAATATGACACAAGTTTTATTAATTTACGGATGGGATATACCTAAACCTTGCTACAACACTATAGGCAGTGTACCTAATCGTAAAGTAGTGTAGTTTTTAGTAAGTCCGGTTCGTTCCACAGGGAGCTGGTGAAGTTAACGCTATATTATTAAGTTTATTTGTAAAAATATATATATAAATAAGTAGTAGTATTATTATAAAATGGGGGTTTTACCGTTTAATGACCGGTTTGTCGATTTTAAGCGTAAAAATAAATGACAAGAATTAAAGTGCGTAAAATAATGACAATAAATAAAATGACAGTAAATAAAATTGCGAGTAATAAAATGACAGTAAATAAAGATACGATAAGAAATATAATAAAAGAATTATGCTTATTTAAACTTCCGTAATCATGATGTTTGACGTGTTGATTTTAATTTATTACCATGGGTTAATTGTCCTTTGTCCTGGTTTATTTGATACGTCTATCTGGTTTTTGTCCATAATAGTCCATCGGTCATAAATATAAAGTGCGAGTATCCTCGTCAAATTACCCTTATACCCGAAGTCAAATATTCCAACTGATTAAGGATTTAAACTGTGACGCAGTTATCACTTCTGTCAACAATTACATCAGTTATCACTGTATGTAATCCACCCCTGTTTTAATTAGTTTATGAATATTAATTCATCCACTTGATCAGAATGAATAATCAATTACCCAACCCAATTGATTAATTAAATGATTATAACAGATTCCATATGAACATCACTAAATAGGACAACCATAATCATTATTAATTATTAGGTTAATTAATTTGAAGATAGGTTCGACAGACTCCAATGAGTTGTCACTCAATTAGACAATACCCCCCATCTATTAATAGCCCATAGTTCAATTTCCACAAGTGTCGTTCTTTTATTCAAACCCCAATTATGGTACAAAGCCCAATTACCCAATTTTAGTAATTAGCCCAACATCATGATTACTTCATTTTAAATAAGCATAATAACGACTTAGCTACGAGACATTAATGTAAAAAGGTTGAACATAACTTACAATGATTAAAAATAGCGTAGCGTTACACGGACAGAATTTCGACTTACACACTCAAACGATCTCTATCATAAATCTTATTATTATCATAATTTAAAATTAAAATTAAGATTATTGTTATATCTGATTACATTAACATTATGATAGAGAATTATAAATATAGATATTGATATTTGATATAGAAAAATAAGAAAAAAAGATAGAAAGAAAAAAAAAGATCGTAAAAAATCTCTACCTAATTCATCGAACATATCGTTCGTTTTATAGGCAAATTAGAATTCAAATTTTCTTTTACGACCCCTGAACTATGCTCAATTAACAACTTTTTATTATTTAATATTATTCTTATTATGAATTATTTAAATATTATATTTTATTCTTGTGCATAGTTGACTTGTAATTTTTACACCGTTGCGTCGAGCGTTGAGAGTTGGTTCATGTCCTGGTTTCGGATTTTCGAACGTCCTTTCGTACAATTTTATATCTTGTACTTTGCGTTTTGTAACTTGTACTCTTGTCATTTTTAGACGTTCTTCATCAATAAATTGAACCTTTTGAATTGTATCTTGTACATTTGAGCTTTTTGGACGTTTTGGTCTTTCAAATCTTCGTTTTTGTCTTTAAATCTTCATTTTCGAGCGATTTGCGTCTTTCGTCTTCGCACTTATTTATTTAACTATTACAACTAAAAATAAGGAAATTACATTTAAAAACATTACATATTGGAACGATATTGCTACTAAATATATGTTCATTTGGAACACTATCAAATATCCCCACACTTGAGCGTTGCTTGTCCTCAAGCAATACAGAACTTGAAATAAAAACATACATGAATCACTTTTTTATTCATCACATTTTGTACATCAGTGATTTTGATATAGCGGTATAAACAATGACAGTAATGATGGTTAAAGGTGGGTGTGTCATCCACAGTTGCCTCGGGTTTAGGTCAACGACACTTGCAATCAAATAGCCGATTTACTTTCGGTTTCCAAAGCAAAGTGCATATTTGAAAGGCGGTTTACAGTCCCACATGACTATAAAAATTTAGATCCTTTAAGGAAATTGGATCTTTATGAAAACATTTGATCTTTTGAAAATTCAAGCTAGATTTTACCCTAGATAAGTTTTCTGATTTGATCCACCATTGGTGTTGCAAAATATATTTGTGGATCAATATTTTGGCTAAAAACATTTAGGTTTGTGTAATCCACTGCTATCCCGGTATCGGAAAGCACACATCCAGTTTACGTGTTCCGTATATTACCTTTCGGCAAACTACCGTCCGGTTGTAAAGGAAAGCGATGAACAAGAAACTGTTAAGGCAATGTCCCGTGACATGCAGATGATTATGGTCTTTTAACGTGTCGGATGCTAGAACTATCCTTGGTAGGAGCGATAGTAAAGATCATCCTATGATTTTTCGGTCTGGCACAAGGTCCTGTCTCTGACCATGCTATGCAACCACCGTTCTTACGGTTGACACCCGATTTGCTTCAGGTGACCTAATGAATTCCAGGTGAATTCCTAGGATTTTACGTTCAATGGTAATGAACGCATTGAAAATGGATTTTCAGAAAACAAATCGGTTTGTATTTTTGATCAAAATATTTTCTCGTTCAAGCTCGAGTTTAGATATCATTGAATTCCATGAGTTTGAATTCTCAATCTTTAAGGTCAATCTCAAGGATTGAGTAATATCAGGCTTAAAAGCTGATTTTTGATCTTTAAGGAGATTATCCTTTCTGGGGATCTGATTCATTAGTCTTATCAAGCTAATTTGCACGGTGCCTCCCCATTGTACGAGATAAATCCTTCTCATGGTTAGGATAAATCTGACCACATGGCGACCCTGTTTGATGCTGAGGTCCGTGGATTTCCTGCTGATTTTAGAGATGACTTTTCTAGATTTTTCGTCAACCTACAGCTGGTCTGGACGACAACTTCTTGACCTAAATCAAGAAGCGCGTGTCTTTTTCGGAAGACTTTACTTCCTTTTAATGATGGAATTGATTCATCGTGTAGATCCATCTTTCTTTCAAATGTATTACAGTAAACCGGGTAAAACTGATTAGTATCGTCCAAAGCAAAAGTACCTGCAATAATTCTTATACAAAAATGTGATAGATAGTTTTTAATTGAATAACTTGGTACATTCTCCCCACACTTAGCTTTTATTTATTCTTTTCTTTGCCTTTTTATTCTCTTCTATCCCATTTTAAATGAATTCAAGCGTTTTGGGTTGTTTCTCAATTTATGTCCTTTTCGAGGTAACGATAATTTCGGTATTATCACCTAGTTTTCATCGTTCATAAATATGTATAAACATGATTTTGAGTTCATTTAATTGAAAATTTTTCAAATTTTCACAAAATTTGGCAAATAAACTAAGTGTAAACCCGAGAGAATTTATAACCCTTCCCCACACTTAAGATCATGCAATGCCCTCATTTGCATGAAATCATACTATAATTATAAATTCATGAGGGTGATTAGTGTAGAAAAGTGATTAAAAATACCCAGTTTGTAAGCATATTATTTTACATCACATTTGATATTTTGCTTCTTGTCGTCAAAATCAGTAGCTATTGCTGAACTTAATGTTAGTCTTTGAAAGTGCGTTGTTCTACCCTGTTTTGTACATAATATAAAATACAAACATATATATACATATTTTTGAAGTTGGGTATATTACCCCACGTTCAAAAATTTATAAAGTCTAATATCTTTTTGGCATACTTTAGATCAATAAAATTAAAAATAATGATAACAAAATTTGCCGTCCCACCCTCGGGTAAAGCAATTTCGGCTTAATGACCTAGTCTTCAACTCACGACGAATTTTAGAAATCATTTTTTTCAACTTAATGAATTAAAGTAAATTTTGTTTTTAAATATCACACAAAACTTAAAAGCATATTAATTTCATATAAAACCTAAAAAAAAAACAAAAATTCAGAATGGGGGAAGAAAACTAGTTCTTTAGTGTCTGCTAGCGGAAAAGACCAATCGGATTCCATTCTCGGAACTACACGAGAACAGAACAACTAACTCTAGATAACATTTTCTTAGAACATTTGAATCTCCCCACACTTAGGTAGCTGTGGTGTCGAAATTGTGATTAACTTCATCGTCAATTTCTTTTGGTCCATAATCAACTTGCCTATCTGTGACTTTTTCTTTAAGCCAGTGCCCGGCTTCTTCCGTAATATCCCAAAATTCAACTAGTTTCGCCTTTTCTTTAGGCGACAGATTGGATACTAACCGGTTACATAACTTAAAGTTCCCTTTACTTCTAGCATCGATAGCCCGTTTAAAAAGTTTCTTCATTGAACTGTTAATAACGGGGTCATTTAATTTCGTATCAACAACGGGGTTCTTTATTATCAAGTCATCATTAGGTTTTACTTCATTTTCCCCACACTTAGGCGTTTCATTATTGCTAAGTATTACCGTTGGAGTTGGTAAAAGCACATGGTTCTTACCAATTGTTTTTACTGGTTCAACGGTTTTGGCTGGTGGAGATTTAGACTTTCGAATCATAAAGGTGATCGATTTGTCACCACTTTTAAGTGTCATTCTTCCATTTCCTACATCAAATAACGCCTTGGTGGACGCTAAGAATGGCCGACCTAAAATTAGAGGAATGTTTGGGTCCTCTTCTATGTCAATGACAATAAATACGACTAGAAAGGTTAAATTGCCTACTTGAACGGGTAGTTTGTCAGCAATTCCAACTGGGTGCTTAATGGTTTGATCAAAGAGTCGAACACTCATATCCGTTGGAGTTAACTTACCTACACCTAATCTCTTATATAAGGAAAGAGGCATAACACTTACACTTGCACCTAAATCTGCTAGTGCATCATACATGACACAATCACTAAGTAGACAAGGAACAATAAATTCACCCGGATCACCTACCCTAGGTGGAGGTTTTGGTGGAACTGTCTTCACCGGGTTTATATTTACGGCTTTTGTTTCTTGCACTTTCTTATTCTTTTTCTTCTTCTTCTTTCCAGAGGTATCACAATCTTTATTACCTATCACTTGCTCATACTCAACTCCTTTTCTTGGAAACGGGATGGGTGGTTTGTATGGTGCCACCACTGGCTTTACATACTCGGGTGGTGGTGGTGTAACTTCTTCATTGTTACTCTCATCTAAAACCTTCCCATCTTCTGGTGCTGGTTTTTCAGAATTCGTTGAAACCATATTAACATTCTCATTCCGAGGATTTACTTCAGTATTACTCGGTAGCTTTCCTTGTTCCCTCTCACTCATCATGCTAGCAAGAGTACCTACGTGTTTTTCTAGATTCAAAATGGAAGCTTGTTGAGTTCTTAATGACTGATCAAACCTCTCGTTCGTTTGGGTTTGAGATGTAATGAATTGTGTTTGAGATTCAATCAGCTTTGCCATCATTTCTTCTAGATTTGGCTTTTTCTCTTCGGGTTGTTGTGGTGGTTTATACAAGCTAGGTCTTTGTTGATTGAAAGTGTTGTTTTGAGTTGGTTGGTTATTCGGACCTTGTTGGTTATACCAGTTATTTTCGGGTCCTTTTGGATTGTAAAGAATGTTTTGATTTCGATTTAAGTTTAGCCTTGGCGGTTGATAATTATTTTGATAATTATTTCCCGGCCTTTGGTTCATATAGGAAACATTCTCTCGTTGTTCCATCGTTGGTTCAATGTGACAATCTTTCAATAAGTGTGGTCCACCGCATTGCTCACAACTGATTCGTATTGCGTGAATATCTTTATTCATCTTTTCCATTCGTCTTTCGAAAGCATCTATTTTTGCGGAAACGGAATCAAAGTCATGGCTAGAATCGGCTCTAGCCACTTTAGATGAACGAAAGATATCTTTTTCTTGGTGCCACTCATGCGAGTGGGAGGCTGTGTTATCAATAATTTTGTAAGCTTCAGTTGCGGTTTTCTTCATAATGGATCCACCGGCTGTTATGTCGATGTCTTTTCGTGTAGCAACGTTGACACCTTGGTAGAATATTTGTACTATTTGGTAAGTGTCTAAACTGTGTTGAGGACATCCTCTCAACATCCTTCCGAATCTTGTCCACGCCTCATATAATGTTTCATTTGGCTTTTGCGCGAACGTAACAATTTCTCCTTGAAGTCTCACGGCTTTAGATGCCGGAAAGAATTGTTTAAGAAATTTTTCAACTAAAACATCCCATGTGTCAATCGCCCCTTCAGGTAACGATTCTAACCAATCTTTGGCTTCTCCCTTTAAAGTCCAGGGAAACAACATGAGATAGATCTGCTCATCTTCCACTTCTCGGATTTTGAATAGTGTACAAATTCTTTTAAACGTACGAAGGTGTTCGTTAGGATCTTCATTCGGTGCACCACTGAATTGGCATTGGTTAGTTACCATGTGTAGAATTTGTCCTTTGATTTCATAATCTGGCGCATTAACTTCTGGCTTAATAATGGCGTGACCTTGGCCCGTGCGTGTAGCTCTCATTCGATCTTCCATACTTAGAGGTTCCGTTACTTCCATAATTGAATTTGTTGAATACGAATCACTAGAGGATTCTGATTTAATGGTTTGTGGCTCAGGAGGAATAATTAGTGGTTCAAGATCTTGGAATTGTCCTTGAATATGCTCCGGGTTCTTAATTGTGAAGTCGGGTTCAAAAGATGGATTATCGGAAATTTGAGTTGGAGTTCTTGTTCGACTAGATGACGATTCTAAAGAAAAATCAACGGCGACAATATTTGCTAGATGTCTTGATCGAGTTACAGGTGGTGAACGTATGACCGGCGGCGAACGTCTTGCTCTGTGCATTCACTGAATATCCTATTAGTTTTTAAAAAGGAAAGAAAAATTATAATAAGTTATCCAATTAATAGACTTTTCTGATTTTGCCCACGTTTCGAATAGCCAAAAGATGCAGCAGAGGGGCAGGATTCGTTTGGTCTCAATATAATTGAGGACTGTTTGGCTCCAATAACCCGGTCCACGTACAAATCCAACTATTACTACGAACCAGAAAATTTTGATGTCTATCAATTTAACAACTTAAAATAAATTTTCGTAATTTTAAGAAATTTAGAGAAGAAGTAGAAAAAATTCTAAGTCCTAAAAACTAGAATGGCGAGAAATAAGAGAGAAATAGATTGCGCGCCGAAAAATGTCGAAAAATAAAAAATGGTTGAAAAATAAAAGGTGACGGAAAAATAAAAGAAACTTATCAAAACTTAAAAATACTTAACTAATTTAACCTTATTACTACAACTAACTTAAAATTATAATCGCAAATTGAAATTACTAATTGGAATGATAATTGATACATAGTAAAAGGTCTAAAAATATTAAAGCTTACAGGAAAAGACTAAATCCCAAATGGAAATAACTTAAAAAGAAACTAAAACTTAAAAAGGCGTCGCAAAATTCTAAAGCACCTAAATCTTAGTCTAAAGAAAAAAGCACTTAAGGAATTCTACGGCAAAGCCTAAAAATCTAGGAGTAAAAATAACTATAGCAAAAACTAAGTTTAAAATTAAATATGAGCTAAAAATACAAAAGTTACGCTACAACGATTAAAAAGGTACAAAATATAAAAATATACAAAAAGTTGTAAAAAGTACAATTTTTATAAAAATATTATTTTATATTATTTATTTAATAAAACTATTAATTTTACAATTTAATAAAAACTTATTTAAACTAAATACATAAATAAAAATAAAACTTAAAACTAATAATAATAATAATAATAATTAGGTTTTAATAATAATAATAATTAAAAATAACCCGTGATTAGGGTTTTTGTCCGTGTGTCAGAAGGCCTCCGCGAGTCGCGGCAAATAAAGAGGAAAACTCCGCGAGTCGCGGGGTTCAGGAATTCAGTTGACAGCTTTTGTTTTTACGCGTTTTTCTTTTTTTTTTTTTTTTTTTTTTTTTTTCTATTTTTTCTGTTTTTTAATTAAATAAAAGATATTAAAATTAAAACTTATATTTTTATAAACTAAAATAAAAATAAAGAAACTTTTAAAACTTAATTATTTAACAAAGTCTTAAAAATACATATATTTTTTTTTTCTTTTTTATATTTTTTTTTTTTTTTTTCGTTTTTTTTTTTTTTTTTTTTTTTTTTTTTTTTTTTTTTTTTTTTTTTTTTAAAAAAAACGATTTTTTTTTTTTTTTTTTTTTTTACAAATTTTTTTTTTTTAAAAAAAAACGCTTTTTTTTTTCTTTTAAAAAAAAACGATTTTTTTTTTTTTTTTTTTTTTTTTTAAAAAAAACGATTTTTTTTTTTTTTTTTTTTTTTTAAAAACGATTTTTTTTTACAAATTAATAATTTTTTTTATAATTATAATTTTTTTTAAAAACTCTTTTTTTTTTAATTCATTTACTATTCATGAATAGTAAATGAAAATAAATTAATTAATTTACTATTCACATGAAAGCGACATGATAGCAATTATTAATTATAAGTTACATAATATACCCCTGAAGTATTTAATAAATACGACTTTTTTTTTTTAAAATTTACGTAAAGATTCTTAAATATTTTTATATTATTATATTCTATTTCAATATTATTATATTATTATATTTTATTTCAATATTATTTTAATTAAAAATATAGCGTTTTAGCGCTCCCCGGCAGCGGCGCCAAAAACTTGATGATGTAGCGTGAGGGTACGAAATAGTATTATTTTTACTAGGAAATACTACAAAATATGACACAAGTTTTATTAATTTACGGATGGGATATACCTAAACCTTGCTACAACACTATAGGCAGTGTACCTAATCGTAAAGTAGTGTAGTTTTTAGTAAGTCCGGTTCGTTCCACAGGGAGCTGGTGAAGTTAACGCTATATTATTAAGTTTATTTGTAAAAATATATATATAAATAAGTAGTAGTATTATTATAAAATGGGGGTTTTACCGTTTAATGACCGGTTTGTCGATTTTAAGCGTAAAAATAAATGACAAGAATTAAAGTGCGTAAAATAATGACAATAAATAAAATGACAGTAAATAAAATTGCGAGTAATAAAATGACAGTAAATAAAGATACGATAAGAAATATAATAAAAGAATTATGCTTATTTAAACTTCCGTAATCATGATGTTTGACGTGTTGATTTTAATTTATTACCATGGGTTAATTGTCCTTTGTCCTGGTTTATTTGATACGTCTATCTGGTTTTTGTCCATAATAGTCCATCGGTCATAAATATAAAGTGCGAGTATCCTCGTCAAATTACCCTTATACCCGAAGTCAAATATTCCAACTGATTAAGGATTTAAACTGTGACGCAGTTATCACTTCTGTCAACAATTACATCAGTTATCACTGTATGTAATCCACCCCTGTTTTAATTAGTTTATGAATATTAATTCATCCACTTGATCAGAATGAATAATCAATTACCCAACCCAATTGATTAATTAAATGATTATAACAGATTCCATATGAACATCACTAAATAGGACAACCATAATCATTATTAATTATTAGGTTAATTAATTTGAAGATAGGTTCGACAGACTCCAATGAGTTGTCACTCAATTAGACAATACCCCCCATCTATTAATAGCCCATAGTTCAATTTCCACAAGTGTCGTTCTTTTATTCAAACCCCAATTATGGTACAAAGCCCAATTACCCAATTTTAGTAATTAGCCCAACATCATGATTACTTCATTTTAAATAAGCATAATAACGACTTAGCTACGAGACATTAATGTAAAAAGGTTGAACATAACTTACAATGATTAAAAATAGCGTAGCGTTACACGGACAGAATTTCGACTTACACACTCAAACGATCTCTATCATAAATCTTATTATTATCATAATTTAAAATTAAAATTAAGATTATTGTTATATCTGATTACATTAACATTATGATAGAGAATTATAAATATAGATATTGATATTTGATATAGAAAAATAAGAAAAAAAGATAGAAAGAAAAAAAAAGATCGTAAAAAATCTCTACCTAATTCATCGAACATATCGTTCGTTTTATAGGCAAATTAGAATTCAAATTTTCTTTTACGACCCCTGAACTATGCTCAATTAACAACTTTTTATTATTTAATATTATTCTTATTATGAATTATTTAAATATTATATTTTATTCTTGTGCATAGTTGACTTGTAATTTTTACACCGTTGCGTCGAGCGTTGAGAGTTGGTTCATGTCCTGGTTTCGGATTTTCGAACGTCCTTTCGTACAATTTTATATCTTGTACTTTGCGTTTTGTAACTTGTACTCTTGTCATTTTTAGACGTTCTTCATCAATAAATTGAACCTTTTGAATTGTATCTTGTACATTTGAGCTTTTTGGACGTTTTGGTCTTTCAAATCTTCGTTTTTGTCTTTAAATCTTCATTTTCGAGCGATTTGCGTCTTTCGTCTTCGCACTTATTTATTTAACTATTACAACTAAAAATAAGGAAATTACATTTAAAAACATTACATATTGGAACGATATTGCTACTAAATATATGTTCATTTGGAACACTATCAGTTATGCTTAAAGTATCACCTTGGAAGGGTGTTGTACGATTTGGGAAACAAGGTAAAGTGAGTCCTAGATATGTTGGACCGTTTGAGATAATCGAAAGAGTTGGACCAGTAGCTTACAGATTGAAACTGCCACAAGCACTCAGCGGTATTCATGACGTTTTTCATGTGTCCAATCTAAAGAAGTGCCTAGCCGATGATAATTTAATTATTCCTTTAGAGGAACTACGTATCGAAGAAAAACTTCATTTCATTAAGGAACCTGTTGAAATCTTGGACCATGAGGTCAAACAGTTGAAGCAAAGCAGAATTCCTATCGTTAAAGTTCGGTGGAACGCGAGAAGAGGACCAGAGTTCACGTGGGAGCGTGAAGACCAGATGAGGCTGAAGTATCCGCAATTGTTTCTCGAGGAAACTACTTCAGCGGACGATCACTAAAATTTCGGGACGAAATTTTCAATAACAGGTGGGTAATGTAACAACCCTGATTTTTCCGTTACTTTCGTTAACCTTCCGTTAGTTTATTTAACGGCGATTATTTAACTTTTATGCATTTACGTGTATTAAATGCGTACTTGATCTTCGGAGGGTTTTAATATTTGATATGGGTTGATATTAATTCAAATGAATATTTCGAATAATGAAATACGATAAAAACGGTACGATTATGATAATAGCTTTTTTGAACAACGAAACGCTCGGGTTTATTGTAATAATTAATTTTATTAATTATTAACTTTTTAAAATATTTAATTTATTGGGTTTTTAATAAATTAGACAATTGGTTGCGTTTAACGATCGGGTTAGCGTTCCGGGCCTTTGGTACGACAAAACGACACTTAAAACGGACCACGATTACGTGTTTTTGCAAAACGAGAGCCCGGGAACCCATCCCATGGGGCCCATCGGCCTCCCCCTCCCCCTCCCCTTTATTTTGTTAAATGTTGGATTAGTTGAAGGACTTATGTGTATTTATCTATTTTAGGGCTATATATAAATACTTGTGATTAACCTAAACTAATTAAACCCTCACAAAAATTACTCCAGTTGATCCCTCCTCCCTCCCCAAAATAGTCGACCACCACCACCATACTATCACCTTCAATTTTCACTTTTTGATAAAACCCTGAACACGAAAGTTGTAATTCCCGATCTCCTCTACGCGTTGGTGTATTTAATTTAGCGATCAAAGGTATATTTTCATGAACCCTAATTCTTAAAAATCTGATTTTTATAAAGTTTCATAGTTATGTTATCAATTGCTCAAGTCTATACGCGTACGTGTTAATTGTAATCGTTGTTTTGATTGTTTGATGCGCTAGGGTTTAAAAACGAATTTGTATTTGTTTGATCAGAAAAATTAAGTTTTTCAAATATTAATTATGATGTTATAATCAGATTCCTTGCGAAAAACTATTGAGTTTAGGCTTTGGATTCGCTTGATTTCGTTTCCGTATGATTAAGTTATGTCGATTTGAATTATCGTTGTGTTTTTGTTGCTTGATCAGAAATCTGGTATTGATAGACAATGAATTGGCATGTGAGACTTATATCACTGGAAATATAATTTAAAAACACTCAAGTTAGACTAGGATATCATGTCGTTTACGTATGTATAGCCCGAGATATGCTAAAATTAGTGTAAATATAGTTTTATACAGCACTTGCATGAAAATAACCTTATATGATAAAATATGGAAATTTCTGTTATTAAAGCCTTGCATATTTGAAAAATAGACAAAAATTACTTCATCTTTCATATAGATATCATAGGCTAATTGTATCTAGATCTTCGGATAATTGTATGCGAATGTGACTAACGAAATGGGAATCGAATCTGTAAATTGAACACGGTTTTGTACTTTGTGAATTTTGTATATTTATTGAGTATGTATGCTTCTGGAAAATGAAACTTAATATGATATGTGACTTATTGTTAGTTTATGTCAATCTCTGAAACCTTATGTATTGGGCACAATAGAGCCATACTTTATGTGAATTCTGATTTGAGCTGAAAACTGAATGTTCAAATTTCACGAATAAACTGTATCAATTGGCTAAAAAAAAGTTTCTAGATTTTTGATATGTATTACTTTGATTTGTCCTTAAACTATGGCCACTGGTCTTATATCAATTTCATGTTCCTAACTCCGGTTATAGCTGAAATGAAATCAGTGCGTGGTCAGAAACTGACTTGGCAAACCCCAAATGTATCCCTTCTGATTCCTGACTTTTAATTGTCGTATGAGTCCCTGTCCAGACTTTTTGGAATCTATTTTAAGTTTAATTATGATCTGGATTTTGTCATATTTACTTGAATTTTGTACTATGAGATAATGTGCTACGTATGCTACGTGTTCATAAATTTTGTGCATGACGATAAACTGAAATTGTGAGAATGATCATTCATGACCTAAAACGTATTGTTTGACTTAGGTTTGACATGTTGACCAATATATGACATGAACCTACTGATGTTGACTTTAGTTGACTACTTTGACCAAGTTTGACTTTCGGTTTGACTTCGGTTGACTTTGTTTGACTTGCATGATATAGTTGACTTTTACTTTGAAACGCGTCGAGTCGAGCAATAAGACAACGTACACTATGAAACCACACTTATATAAGATACATATATTGACCAACCTACATACGTATACTTAGGTTACATTACTCGGGTCTAAACCGTACAAGTCATTTATCTTTCATTCCGAGCTTATTCAAAGGTGAGTCTACAGTCCCGCTTTTTACATGTTTTCAGGGATGAGAATACACGCTGTTATATTTACATTTTCAATTTCTTTTATATTGACATGAGTACTACACATATGCATACTGAGTTTGTACATAAAGCCTTTAGCTTGAATACTTTTAATACCATCGGTGTAAGCACAATTTAGATGGACGGATCCGTTAGGTTGACAACCTCACCCACTATAAAAGCAGTGGTGCATTTATTTTGAACATTAGATACACTCGTACAGGTGTGTAACATTTTAGGAGGTAAAGGCGGGTATAGTGGCATCTATACTCGGGTCATTGCTAGTATTCAGGTGCTCGGTGTATGCAGCGATAGAATCTCGTGGCCAAGGAAACTAAACTATTTTTCTGATAACTGTTTTTCTTCAGATACTGTTACATTACTTTAAACCTGTAGATTTACCAACATTATTTGTTGACCTGTTTTTGCGTGTTGTTATTCTCAGGTCCTTAAGAGGTATGCTTCTGCTGTGTTTGCTGCATGACTGGCCGTGGAGTCAGCATTTGATTTTAAAGAACATTATTTACTTTCGTATTTAAAACTTTTATACTGTTTAAATACCGTTGGCTTGTGGTTACGATCACAATAGTGTTTCTGTTTTGGGATTATTGACTTGTGCTTTTGAAAGTTAATTTTTTTTAAAATAAAATTAAATGCGATTGCTTTAAACGTCTCATATAGAGGGCGTAACTGTTAACTGTGGGACCGGAATTAACACGCCGTCAGATGGTATTTTGGCGGGGTGTTAAATGCTTAGCTTAGCTTGCCATTATGCTTGGATGCTCCGGTATGCGTTATTTGATTACTTATGTGGCGTGTCCAGTTTATGCATATATATGTATGTAGTATATTCTCACTCACTAAGCATTAGCTTACCCTCTCGTTGTTTACATTTTTATAGATTTGCATGGATGCGGTGGCTCGGGTAAGCGTGGGAACTAGTGGGCTTGCGTAGTTGCTTAGAAGACGTACTTTTGGATTTGATTAGGATTGGGTAGCGTATCCCCAATCACCATGCTCGGTCTTCGTTTTTATGTTAAACTTATATGGTCGAAAACTCGTAATTTTGTACGAAAGTCGTAAAACGGCCGATGTGGGCCCGGTGTCGTAAAACTCGGTTTTATTGTGGAAAACTCTTAGTTTTAATTATTATAACATATTGTGAAAGTGTTTTGGTTTAAAAGTGTCGGAAAGCGGGTTTTTCGCTCGCGTGTATTTGTAAAACTGATCAGAATTATTTAGTTCATTTGGACGTCGTCCAAAAGGCTTGGACGCCGTCCAGTCCTTCAGAACTGGACGCCGTCCAGTCATTCAGAACTGGACGCCGTCCAGATGTACTGTCCCACAAAAAAAAAATTAGGCGTGTTTTTGGTCGGATAACGGGTTGGGTCGTTACACTAACTATACGCGAAACAGACATTTTTTTAAAAACGCTAAACACGGCGACAGCCCGTATCTTTCTGTTCGCCGCGAGTTAAAATTTCCCGACTGCACCGTTACACTCGAAAAATTTTATTGAAAAAACAAAACTAACTATATTTGAAACGGATACTTTTTAAAAAAACGCTTAACACAACCACATCTAAAACGGCGCTTAACACACATGAGCTGTGTTTCCCTCTGTAAGTACACAACGCTACGTTAAATATGAATACGCAGCCCGAAAGCTCCCGCCGCAATGCGCGGGCCGGTCCGGACTAGTTAATATAAAAAATGAAAAAATAGTTTTTATTTGATTTATCAAATTAATAGTTATAATTTAGGATAATGGTTAGACTTCATATCAATGTCAAAAAAGAGATGGAAATTAATACCATCAATATTTAAAGTTATAAATTCATTCATTTGAAGGTAGGAATTCAAAATTTTTTAAACGATAACATAATTAATTTTTTCATATAAAAAAGAAAAAAAAAGAAGAAAAGGATAATGATGTTGACCAAATGATCCACCATTATTTACTCTATGTATATACATTTTTCTTATAACCTTATTGCTCTGATGTTTTAGCAATGAAAAATACGATGATTATATTTTTTTCTTGGCTGGTCTTCAATTTTGCTTAAATTTCACGTTTGTTCATCTTTTGATTGTTGTTGATTGTGTGATCGTGCTTCCTCGATGATGGGGAAGAGCTCAATAGGAAAAAAGAAAAAGAATATCGTACCAACGGTGCCTAGGGTTTTGTGGAGTTGAAAAATTGAGTTTCATAATCAAGATGAGGAGGATAAAGACTGGGGAGAATGATGGAGATCATTCGAATTTGTCGAGCGAGTCTGATTTTGATCTGAATAATTCGCTTTGGGTAGGTAGCAAAGATGACTTTACAGTTATTCAAATAAGGGCAGGTAGCAAAGATGATGGTAGGGTTTTTTCGCTGGATCAAATTATTGAAGATAATGAACATGAACAACGTTTTGGGCCTGGTACCAAAGTTAATACGATGGTGGAAAATCAGGAGTTAACAGGTAATACCGAGGGCAACTTTTTTGATAAGACTGAGTTTTCACAACTTGTTATTGGTGTTGGAGATGATAACAGGAACATGGATTGTGAAAATTTTTCTCATCCTACGAGTGATGTTGGGGTTGTTCAACCTCTTGTTCCATATTTGAATGTGGTGGTTGGTCCTAAAGTGCAAAAGGTGGTAAATTTTCGTATGATTGAGCTAATGCAACCTTTGGAAGAGGATGTGAACATGATTATTCCATTGGAATCTGCCAATGAAGCTTTTAAAAGATACAATAATACTTTGTATGCATACTTTATTAGTCATCGAGTGGCTTTTCCTGTTGTGCAAAATTATGCTCTAAATGTTTGAAAGAAATATAGCATCGAGAAAATTATGATAAATGCGAAAAGTTTCTTCTTTTATAAGTTTGCTACAAAGGAAGGTACATTAAATGTTATCCAAAATTGTTCATGGATGATTTGGACTATTCCTATCATCATTACAAATGGTCCTGATAATGTCAAAAACGAACATATATTTCATAGCATTATCTTTCAAGAAAGACAAGCTTTTAGTTGCAATTGTTCTATTTACAAGTGATATTCGTTTAAATAATAAAAGGTGAAGACAAAAGACAGATTCGACGATTTGAAGACGCAAACGACCAAAAAGCTAAAAAGTACAAAGTACAATCCAAGTGGTTCAAATTATTGATGAGAAACGTCTAGAAATTACAAGAGTACAAGCCGCAAAACGCAAAGTACAAGATATTAAATCGTACGAAAGGACGTTCGAAAATCCGGATCCGAGACATGAACCAACTATCAATGTACGACTCAACGGAGCTAAATTTACAAGTCAACTATGCACAAGAATATAATACAATATATAATTAATTATATATATATATTATATTATAAAATAATCAGCAGCCCACGTTTTAAATCAACAAATGAGCTGGAATCCAAAGCTCCGTGACTGCGGAGCTGTGAGGAAGAGAAATACCGCAATCGCGGAGCTGCACAGTACAAAATGGGCCTATAAAAGCCAGCGCATTCTGCTCGATTCATCATCCCTTTTTCTTTCTTTCTATCTACGTAAAATATATGTATATAATTATAATTTTAATTTTAATTTAACTTTAAAAATAATAAGGTTATAGTGGCGAATGTTTTAAGTTTGTAAGTCGAATTTCTGTCCGTGTAGCACTACGCGATTAATACTCATTGTAAGTTATGTTCAACCTTTTTAAATTATTGTCTCGTAGCTAAGTTATTATTATGCTTATTTAAGCCGAAGTAATCGTGATGTTGGACTAAATATTAAGACTGGGTTATTGGGCTTTGGACTATAATTGGGGTTTGGACAAAAGACCGACACTTGTGAAAATTGGACTATGTGCTATTAATGGGCTTTATATTTGTTTAAATGAATGATAGTTCGTTAATTTAATATAGAGATTTACAATTTGAGGTAATTATAAATAACCACATACACTCGATCGGACACGATGGGCGGGATATTTATAAATACTAATAATCGTTCATTTAACCGGACACGAGAATGGATCAATAGTCAATGGACTCATTAAAACAGGGGTGGATTACATACAAGGACACTTGGTGTAATTGTTAACAACGTATTAAAACCTTGGATTACACGCAGTCGATAACCTGGTGTAATTATAAACAAAGTATTAAGACCTTGTTACAGTTTAAGTCCCCAATTAGTTGGAATATTTGACTTCGGGTATAAGGGTAATTTGACGAGGACACTCGCACTTTATATTTATGACCGATGGACTGTTATGGACAAAAACCAGATGGACGTATCAAATAATCCAGGACAAAGGACAATTAACCCATGGTAATAAATTAAAATCAACACGTCGAACATCATGATTACGGAAGTTTAAATAAGCATAATTCCTTTATTTTATATCTCATCGCATTTTATTTATTGCACTTTTAATTATCGTACTTTTAATTATCGCACTTTTATTTATCGTCATTTACTTTACGCTTTAAATTAAGTTGTATTTATATTTAATATTTTACATTAGGTTTTAATTGTGACTTAAGACATAAAATCGACAAACCGGTCACTAAACGGTAAAAACCCCCTTTTATTATAATAATAATAATAATAATACTTATATATATATATATATATATATATATATATATATATATATATATATATATATATATATATATATATATATATATATATATATATATATATATATATATATATATATATATAGTTTAAAATAAATATAGCATTAAACTCAGCTAGCTCCCTGTGGAACGAACCGGACTTACTAAAAACTACACTACTCTACGATTAGGTACACTGCCTATAAGTGTTGTAGCAAGGTTTAGGTATATCCATTCAATAAATAAATAAATAACTTGTGTAAAATTGTATCGTATTTAATAGTATTTCGTAGTAAAATATAATCTATTTCGTACTACACCTCGCACACATCAAGTATTTCGGGCTCCGCTGCCGGGAAACACTCAAAGCCGAAGCGAAACGCTATAAAAAAAATTTAGTTTTTAAGTTATTTTTGTAAAAATATATTTATATTAGTTTTAAATATTAAAAACAAAAATATAAAAACATATATATATATATATATATATATATATATATATATATATATATATAAGTGTTTAAAATTAAAAAGTTTTTATTTTTAGTTACAAAAACTAATAAGTAATTTTTGTTAAAATATAAGTTTTACTTAAATTATATTTTCTAAAAATTAAAATCAGAAAAAGAAAATAAAAATCAAAAGTAAAAAAAAAATTATTAAAAACTGAACCTGCGAATTTGAGTCTGCACTCAATTTGAACCTGCGTAACTCCGCACTCGCGGAGCAATTTGGGTAGCAGAAATCCGCACTCGCGGAGCTGTCTGACAGACTGAACCTGGTACCTCATTTATTGCGCTGTTAGGGTTAAGATTTAATTATTAATTATAATTAGGGTTAATTAAAATATTAATTAGTTTATCTTAGTTTTATTTTTAGTTTTAATTAGTAATATTAAGTGTAATTATTATTATTAATTATATAAATTAATACTTTTATAAAAATAATAATATAAAAATAATATTTTTATAAAAATAAGTAATTTTATCATTTTTTTTGTTTCTTTTTATAAATTTTATATTTTTATCGTTTATTCGTAATTTGTATATTTTTCGTTCGTAATTAGTTTTAAACTTAGTTCTTACCGTAGTTATTTTATTTCTAGATTTTTAGGCTTTGCCATAAAATCCCTTAAGTGCTTTTTCTTTAGATTAAGATTTAGGCACTTTAGAATTTTACGACGTCGCTTATCGCTTTAATTTTAAATAGATTTTAGTGTCTTTTTATGTTATTGCCGTTTTGGATATAGAATTCCTTTTAAGCTTTAATACCTTTAGACGCAAGTTTTAATATTTAGTTTTTATACTTTTAAGTTTCGACGCTTTACTTTCTTATTATTATTTTTCGACCTTTTATTTTTCGAAGTTTTTCGACGCACTCTTTTTCTTCCTCTTATTTCTCGACGCTCTAGTTTTTAAGATATAGAATTTTCTATATTTTCTTTAAATTTCGACGAAAAATTATTTTAAGTGGTTAAATTGATAGACATCCAAAATTTTCTGGTTCGTAGTAATAGTTGGATTTGTTAGTGGCGAGTTGTGGGCTTCCGATTTAAAGGGTCCTGGCTACCTGCTGTATCTATTGGCTATTCGAAACGTGGGTAAAATCAGAAAAGTTTATTAATTTGATAACTTCTATAATTTTTTATTTTATAACTAATAGGATATTCAGTGAATGCACCGAGCAAAACGTTCACCACCTTTCATACATTCATCACCTGTAACTCGATCAAGACATCTAGCTAATATTGTCGCCGTTGACTTTTCTTTAGAATCGTCATCTAGTCAAACGAGTACTCCAATTCAAATTTCCGATAATCCATTTTTTGAACCCGACCTCACAATTGAGAACCCGAAGGATATTCAAGGACAATTCAGAGATCCTGAACCACTAATCATTCCTCTTGAACCACAAATTACTCATCCAGAGATTGTCGAGGAAGAAACCATTAAATCAGAATCCTCTAGTGATTCAGATTCAACAAATTCAATCATAGAAAATCAGGAACCTCTAAGTATGGAAGATCGAATGAGAGCTACACACACTGGCCAAGGTCAAGCAATTACTCAACCAGACATTAATGTGCCAGATTATGAAATCAAGGAATAAATCCTACACATGGTAACTAATCAATGCCAATTTTGTGGTACGCCAAAAGAAGATCCAAACAAACATCTTCGAACCTTTAATAGGATATATACTCTATTCAAAATCAGAGAAGTTGAGGATGAACAGATCTATCTCATGTTATTTCCCTGGACTTTAAAGGGAGAAGCCAAAGATTGGTTAGAATCGTTACCTGAAGGGGCGATTGATACATGGGATGTCTTAGTTGAGAAATTTCTTAAAAGATTCTTTCCGGCATCTAAAGCCGTGAGACTTCAAGGAGAAATTGTTACGTTCACACAGAAGCCAAATGAAACTCTATATGAGGCATGGACAAGATTTGGAAAGTTGTTGAGAGGATGTCCTCAACATGGTTTAGACACTTATCAAATAGTACAAGTATTCTAACAAGGATGCGACATTACTACATGAAAAGACATCGACATAGCAGCTGGTGGTTCCATTATGAAGAAAATCGCAACTGAAGCTTACAAAATTATTGATAACACAGCCTCCCACTCACATGAGTGGCATCAAGAAAAAGACATTGTTAGATCATCTAAAGCAGCTAGAGCCGATTCTAGCCATGACTTTGATTCCATTTCCGCAAAGTTAGATGCTTTCGAGAGACGAATGGAAAAGATGACTAAAGATATTCACGCAATACGAATTAGTTGTGAGCAGTGTGGAGGACCACATTTGACGAAAGATTGTCTCAGTATTGAACAAACAATGGAAAAAAAAGAGAATGTTTCATACATGAACCAAAGGCCTGGAAATAATTATCAAAATAATTATCAACCGCCAAGACCAAACTACAATCAAAATCAGAATTATAACCGAAATGTTCCATACAACAACCAACAAGGTCCTAGCAATCAACAAGTATCTAATAATACTTACAACCAGCAAAGACATATTTTCCCAAATAAACCACCACAAACCGATGATAAAAAGATAAATTTAGAAGATATGATGTCAATGCTAGTTGAATCTCAAACGCAGTTTTTCACATCTCATAAACAAACTAATGAACAAAATGCTCAAGCATTTAGAAATCAACAAGCTTCTATACAAAATCTGGAACAAGAAGTGAGTAACCTAGCAAGGTTGATAAGAGAAAGAAAACCAGGGAGTCTACCTAGCGATACAAATGCTAACTCCCGGAATGAAACAGCTAAAGCCATTACCACAAGAAGTGGTATTACACTTAAACCACCTGAAATACCTGTAATTTCTGATGACTCTATTTCTACTCCACAAGCACCACAGCCTGAGCAAGATAAGGAAACAGAACCAGTAGTTAAAAAGGTTAATAAAGATAACACAGTTAAGGCAAAGCCTTATGTTAAACCATACCAACCACCGCTTCCTTACCCGAGTAAAATGAGAAAAGAAAGACTTGAAGCCGAGCAATCCAAATTCTTGGATATGTTTAAACAAATAAATGTCAATCTTCCTTTCATTGATGTGATTTCAGGAATGCTAAGATATGCTAAATTCCTGAAAGATCTAATCACAAATAGAAAGAAAATGGAAGAACTCTCGGCTGTTACAATGAATGCTAATTGTTCTGCAGTGCTGTTGAATAAGCTACCAGAAAAATTATCAGATCCAGGAAGTTTCACAACTCCATGTTTTTTGGGTAGTCTCAATTCAGTAGAAGCATTGGCAGACTTATGTGCTAGTATAAATCTAATGCCATATTCACTATACGCTAAACTAGATCTTGGAGAATTGAAACCAACACGAATAAGCATACAACTAGCAGGCCGATCAGTAAAATATCCTAGAGGGATAATGGAAAACATGCTAGTTAAAGTTGGTACTTTAGTATTTCCAGTAGAATTTGTTATTCTGGACATGAAAAAAGATTTTCGAGTTCCTCTCATATTAGGAAGACCATTCTTAAACACGGCTAAAGCAATAATAGACGTGTTTGGTAAGAAACCGACTCTAAGTATAGAGGACGAGAGTGTTACTTTTTCTATTGATAGAGCCGTGCAACAACCGCAATCTGCAGATGATACATGTTACTATATTCAAACTATAGATTCAAATGCAGAATTGTTACAAGAATTTCCAGAATTACAAGGAACGGGAGAATGTTCTTTAGGAGAAGGAACTGAACCAATTGATGAAGCTGAAATGTTAGCCGTACTCATGGCTAATGAATACGAACTAACAATAGAAGAACTTCAATTGCTAAAAGAGGAAGACAGATATCGATACAAATCATCGATAGAAGAACCACCGATATTAGAGTTAAAGCCACTTCCAAACCATTTGAATACGCTTATTTACATGGTGAATCTGAACTACCTATAATAATATTGTCTTCTCTTACGAAAAATGAAAAATCTCAACTCATTTCTGTGCTAAAAGCTCATAAACCAGCTATTACATAGAAGATTCATGACATTAAAGGTATAAGTCCTTCTTATTGCACACATAAAATTATGGAAGAAAATCATAAAACATATGTGCAATGCCAACGAAGACTAAATCCAAATATGCAAGATGTTGTTAAGAAAGAAATTATTAAACTGCTCGATGCAGGTTTAATTTATCCAATCTCTGATAGTCCATGGGTAAGCCCAGTTCAATATGTACCTAAGAAGAGTGGCATGACTATCATCATAAATGAAAAAGATGAGCTTATTCCTACTAGGACTGTAACAGGATGGCGTGTCTGTATCGATTATAGAAAATTAAATGATGCCACCAGAAAAGATCACTTTCCCTTACCTTTCATTGATCAAATGTTGGAAAGGTTAGTTGGGAACAGTTACTATTGTTTTCTTGACGGTTTCTCCGGATACTTTCAAATTCCAACGCACCCGAGGAACAAGAGAAAACCACGTTCACGTGCCCTTATGGTACTTTTGCTTACAAACGCATGCCATTTGGACTATGCAACGCCCCTGCAACCTTTCAAAGGTGCATGATGGCGATTTTTCACGACATGATAGAGGAATGCATGGAAGTTTTCATGGATGACTTTTCAGTCTTCGGTGATACTTTTGAAACATGTCTAGTTAATCTTGAACGAATGCTTATTAGATGCTTATTAAAGAAGGCATCGTTCTCGGTCATAAAATTTCAAAGAAAGGAATTGAAGTGGATAGAGCTAAAGTAGATGTAATTGCTAAACTTCCACATCCTACCAATGTTAGAGGAGTTAGGAGTTTTCTAGGGCATGCCGGTTTTTACCGACGTTTCATAAAAGACTTTTCTAAAATTGCCACTCCTATGAATAAACTCCTAGAAAAGGATGCTCCATTCATCTTTTTGGATGAATGCATCAAATCTTTTAATATTCTTAAAGAAAAACTCACTAATGCGCCGATCATGATAACTCCAATTTGGAATCTACCATTTGAACTCATGTGCGATGCAAATGATTTTGCAATGGGAGCCGTTTTAGGACAAAAGATTGAAAAACGATTTCAACCTCTATATTATGCTAGTAAGACGTTACAAGGAGCACAAATGAATTATACAACTACTGAAAAAGAACTCCTTGCTATTGTCTTTGCTTTTGACAAATTTCGTTTATATCTCGTTCTAGCTAAAACGGTGGTCTATACTGACCATTCTGCTCTTAGATACCTATTTTCAAAACAAGATGACAAACCACGATTAATCCGTTAGATCTTACTCTTACAAGAGTTCGATATTGAAATCCGAGATAAAAAGGGAGCAGAAAATCTCGCCGCTGATCATCTTTCTCGCCTTGAAAATCCTGAATTAGAAGTTCTAAATGAATCGGCTATACAAGATAACTTTCCTGATGAATATCTTTTGAAAATCGATTATAATGAAATTCCATGGTTTGCAGACTATGCAAACTACTTAGTATGTGGATTCCTTGAAAAAGGGTTGTCGTACTAAAAACGAAAGAAATTCTTTAGTGATATAAAACACTATTTTTGGTAAGATCCACATTTGTTTAAAAGTTGTCCCGATGGAATAATACGCCGATGTGTATTCGGAGATGAATCTAGTCAAATCTTAAACCATTGTCACACAGGACCAACAGGAGGGCATTATGGGCCTCAACTCACAGCAAGAAAAGTTCACGATGCTGGATTCTATTGGCCTACAATTTTCAAAGACGCACACCTTCTTTGTAAATCCTGTGATGCATGTCAAAGGGCCGAAAAAATAAGTCAACGTGATGAAATGCCACAAAATGTCATTCAAGTATGTGAAGTATTTGACGTTTAGGGTATTTACTTTATGGGTCCATTTCCAAAATCTCATAATAATCTATACATTCTCGCTGCCATTGATTATGTATCTAAATGGGCGGAAGCACAAGCTCTCCCAACTAACTATGAACGAGTTGTAGTCAACTTCTTAAAACGTCTTTTTACAAGGTTCGAAACACCGAAAGCTTTAATAAGTGATCGGGGTACTCATTTTTGTAATAATCAACTTGAGAAAGTTCTTAAAAGATATGGAGTAACTCATAAAATCTCAACCGCTTATCATCCACAAACAAGTGGACAAGTTGAAAATACCAACCGAGCTTTAAAACGTATTCTAGAGAAAACCGTAGGATCAAATCCGAAGGATTGGTCCATGAAATTGGAGGATGCACTCTGGGCTTTTAGAACAGCCTATAAAACTCCAATTGGAACCACACCTTTTAAACTCGTTTACGGAAAAGCATGTCACCTTCCAGTAGAAATTGAGCACAAAGCA
Source organism: Rutidosis leptorrhynchoides (assembly GCF_046630445.1). NCBI lineage: Eukaryota > Viridiplantae > Streptophyta > Magnoliopsida > Asterales > Asteraceae > Rutidosis > Rutidosis leptorrhynchoides. The sequence continues at coordinate 178,884,053 of NC_092333.1, forward strand.
TTTTGGCCTTTGAAGACATATAATCTTGATTTGCATGAAGATGGATGTCTACGATTAAGTCAATTAAACGAATTAGAAGAACTAAGACATGGGGCATATGAAAATTCATTAATATATAAGGAAAGAACTAAGAAATGGCATGATAAAAGAATCAGAAGTTCAAAAGAATTTAAGGAAGGAGACAGAGTTCTTCTTTTCAATTCACGATTCAAGCTATTTCCTGGAAAATTGAAATCAAGATGGTCTGGACCATTCATAGTCAAAAGAGTTTTCCCATACGGAACAGTAGAGTTAATAAATTCAAATGGGATTGAATTTAAAGTTAATGGTCACAGAGTTAAACATTACATAGATACTCCAATGGAAGTTGAAGATGAAGTTAATCACAATTTCGACACCACAGCTAACTAAGTGTGGGAAGATTCGAACATTTTAAGGGTAATATGTATTTCTGTTAGAGTTAGATTTTCTGTTTTCGTGTATTTTCCGAGAATGGAATCGGATTGGTCTTTCCCTAGTAGACCCTAAAGAACTAGTCTTCTCTCTCCATTCTGAATTTTTATTTCTTTTAGGTTTTACGAGATGAATAATTCCTTTTATCTGAACCATGGTCTACTACTACATGCTATGATTACTAAACGTCATAATAACACTTTCCCGAATGAATTGGTATCATTCATAAGAGGCAAAATGGACGAAGTAAGGAAAGAACTCAGGAACAATCATAATAAGATACATTTTGGTAAAGGAAAATCAAAATCCGCAGCGAAAAGAAGAGCATGACACCTAGAAAGATGTAATAAATGCGGAAAATGGTCACACGAAGGGAAATGTTCGAACAATCAAACACATTCCAATACCGAGTTTCTTACTTTATGCAGAGAAGGACCGTTCATATGTTTAGAAGAAAAGTTATTGAAAAATCGAGGTTACGCCTATATTGCTATGGAAAACCAAATCGAACGACTCTCCTATGAGTCGGCTAAAGCAGGTCTCTGAGAATTCTATCTCACAGGTAAGTATGTACAGTTTTTATTTGTTTTTATTTATTGCTTTTAACCTTTTGATAATAAACGCTGAATCATTCGCTATAAAGTATTAAATTGATATTCAATAAAATTAGGTATGCAAACCGAAATTATTGATATCATACAAAAATTTAATTCATCACTGCGAAATTTACCGTTTATTATAAGGTATAAATATCTTTAATCAATCAATCCAAAATATTTCAAAAATTCGTCAGGAGTAAAACTAGGTAATTTAGCCGAAATTACTTTACCCAAAAGAGGGACGTATATTTTTGATAATATTTGATTGATTAAAGTGGGATAAAAGACCAAAAAGATTTTAATTTGATTTTTACCTTGTTTTTAAAATTAATAAATATTAATTTAATATTATTGTAAATTTTTAAAAAACCAATATATAATTATATTATTTTAAATGTAAGTTTGAAAAATTAATAATATTTAGATAAAATTTTATGCATTTTAAATTTAAGTTTGGTGTGAATTTAAAAACAAATTTTACTTTATTTCATTAAGTTAAAAAATTGATTTCTAAAATTCTTCGTGATTTAAAAACTAGGTTGTTGAACCGAAATTGCTTTACCCGAGGGCGGGACGAGAAATTTTGTTATCATTATTTTTAATTATTGATTTAAAGTATGCCAAATGTGACGACCCAGAAATTTCCGACCAAATTTAAACTTGATCTTTATAAGTTTCGACACGATAAGCAAAGTCTGTAATATTGAAATCTCAAAAACTTTGAATTGTGTTCCTGTATTCATTTACCCTTTGACTACTCTTGGCGATTCACGAACAATTGTGTGTAATAAATATGTAAATATATATGTATAAACAAATCCTATACATAAGTAATATTATATATATATTGTAAATTTATAAATATTAAAGATTCAATAGGTCATATAATTGATAGTAATATATTTGTAATAATAATATTATTACCATTAATTTCACTATTATTATCAATAATTGTATCAATAATATTATTATATAAAGTATATATGAAAATTGATATAAGTTATTATATTATCAAAATTATTAATATTATTATTATCAACAATATTATGATAAGTAGTACTATTATTAGGATTAATAAACATACTATTGTTATCATTTTATTATGATTGTTATTAGTAAACTTATTAAAATTATCAATTTATGATTCTTAATATCACTATTATTTATAATTATTATTAATACAATTATTATTATTATTGATATTATTATCATAATTATTATTTTTATTTTTATTATTAGTATTTCGAAATATTTATTAGTATTAGTACTTATTATTAATAACATTATAAATATTAAAGTTTATGAATTTTATATAATCAAATATATAAACAGATATATATAAATACTTATAGATATATATAAAATACAGATATACATATATAAAAATACATATACTGATATATATTTATATAAATACAACTATATACATTTATAAATAAAAACAATTACGTATTTCATCCTAAGAGAATCAAAATCAGTTTTCCCATCATTATCAATCTGTAAATGATTTATTCTCTAGTATAAATCACGACTGTAAATCACAGAATGAATCCAAGAATCTGTTAGCAATCAATCTCATCTATTATTTTCTTTGCCTGCGAGAATATTTTGTGTCTCCAGTTTGTTACAAGTTGACCTCACACATATAATTATGAACGAATCTTGTGCTGTATAAGTCGTACGAATCTGTTTCCAATCTCTTTCTGCTTTTATATTCTTTTGTTTTCTTCTTCTTAGCTAGAATATCACCTGTCGACAACATCACAAAACAACAATCGATCTCAGTCACAATGAAAACAAGAAGGAGTACGATTCAGTTTCATCTCCCCATCGACACTGTAATCAAATTTGTTTATGTCTTCAGTTTGTACACGTCCTATAAAATTACAATACATACAAATATGAACGAAGAGAAAACAATTCATCAACACCCTCGCTACCAATATCAGTCTCACTCTCAAGCTCTATCTTTATAAAGATATGTATACACATAAATACATAAGAGATATACACATACCTTATTATTTTCTTCTTGATGAACCGACACGGTAATCACCATCTCGTCTACTTCAAACCTACCATTGCAACCACCATCATCGACACCTCCCTTACTCCATTGTGACCACCAAATCCACCAAGACAATCACCATACACCATCACCCTCCTCAAACCGTCAACCACCAACCATCACGTTTATCTCTAGCTCTAAAATCTTTGATCAACAACCAAAACCCCAAAAACAAACTGCTATACGTTCTTGATCGATCCTGCTGTTAAACCACAAGTATTTCTGTCGAACAAATTGATAAGTAAAGAAGTATTAATAAAGAAAGGAGACATTCAAAAGAAGTGCTCTATTATATATATGTTAGTGGTCGACAATTGTGTATTAAAACATTTACAATATTTTTATTTCTTGGATGCTACCTCAATTATAACCATATGCGTATAGTATTATTCTGGTACTTCTACAACCGTCGAAGTCTATTATCACCAAATTAAACCCACAAAGGCTTTAACCTTTCCAGCTGGAGCCGTGCGTTATTTTTTTAAACCCAGCCGACAACCATTTAAATCTCAAAATCCACGATCCAATATAATATATTTGTGATAATGTAATATATTCGCATACCTTTTTGAGCTGTTTACATATTTGTGATAATGGAGATTTGGTTGGTATCGAGCTGTAAAGTGGCCAAAAGCAAAAGCAAGGTCATTGTGATTATATTTTTTTTTCTTTTTCGAAGCAGGCCAAGAAACTCAAAAACCTGATTTTATACCTTGGTCCATTAAGTCTAGTGTTGGGCTGTGTACTTTCTATCTAGCTAAAATTTATACAGATCAAGTTAACACAGTGGGCTGCGAAGTGGGCTTCAGACAGATTTTATATTGGGCCGAATTAATAAGAAGAAGAAGAATATAAAACAGTAATAAGTAACGGGTTATATATGTACATGTTTCATATTATAGCAGAAAAACAGAAAGAGGTGGAGTGGTTAGTGGTGTTTTGTGTTGAGTGGAAGGTCGCGGGTTCGAGCCCGGTCTGCGACATTATTGTGGAAGCTATTTTTATTAAGGTAGTATACTTATTATTCCTATTATTATTATTATTATTATTAGTATTATTATTATTATTATTATTAGTATTATTATTATTATTATTAATATAAGTAATATTATTACTAATATCAATATTATTATCATTATCATTTTACTACAAATATCATTATTATTATTATTATTATTATTATTATTATTATTATTATTATTATTATTATTATTATTATTAACTACAACTTTAGTATTAAATATATCTTGTGTATAAAATATAACTATTTTTTATGACCTCAAACTAAAAAGATAGGTATTATAAGTTAGATACAAACATTATATATATATATATATATATATATATATATATATATATACATATATATATATATATATATATATATATATATATATATATATATATATATATATATATATATATATATATATATATATATATATATATATATATATAGTAAGTATACTACTTTTACTAATAAAATACTTTTCGTTCATTTACGTTTTAATATAACTCGAATCTATAAAAGATACTAACATATTAAAAATTATGAGTATTTTTAAATATTAATACTAAGTATTTATTCAAAATATATTAATAAGGTATATAATGTATTATTATGATAATTTAATAAAAATATATATATAATAAAAATATTTAAGTAATTATTAATATTAAATTTAATATCACAAGTATATTACTAATATCTAAATATATATATTTATTTGAATATTATTATATGTGTTAATATACATACTTGATATAGGTTCGTGAATCTGAGGCCAACCCTGCCTTGTTCAGTTCTGTCGTATGCATATTTTTACTACAAAATATCATATGGTGAGTTCATTTGATTCCCTTTTACTCTTTACATTTTTGGGACTGAGAATACATGCGCTACTTTTACAACTGCTTTATTAAATGCTTTTGAAATACATTTTGAACTGCGAATACATGAAATGCTTTTATAAATGTTTGACGAGATAGATACAAGCAAAACATTCCTCGAATGAATTATGTGGACGTGATAATTGCCACCATTGAATTATGTGGACGTGATAATTGCCACAATTGATATGAATATTTTTTCCCTGATTATTATTGCTTGGTAACCTAAGAATTAGGGAAAATCACTAATTTTGAGAATTAGTGCACGCCTAATTGACGCGAATCTTAAAGGTAGCTACCGGGTTTAACACCCCCACCCAGAATGTTCACTAGACGGAAGGGCTAGTGGGCGTGGTGTTTAGTACTTCGAAGTTAATAAGATTATTATACAGACGAGATTTTCTGTTTTGGGGATATTATTATGCGCATTATAAGTTAAGGTCGGTTACCAAGCCAAGCTATGAAAGCAATGAAAAGTGAATATTATGTATCGAGAGAATGATTTTATACACAGGTTATGTGTATGTTATTTTTGTGCACGAGATATGTGTACGGTTACTAAGATTTATGAAAGATGATTTCGTACACGAGAAAGGTGTACTGTATTTAAAAGATATTGCATGTACATTACAGGTGGGTATAGGATTCGGGCCCATTTGTACCATGCAGGATTTAAATCTTGTGGTCTATCAAAATGATGAATTTTATTGTTTAATGATAAACCTATGAACTCACCAACCTTTTAGTTGACACCTGAAAGCATGTTTATTCTCAGGTATGAAAGAAATCTTCCACTGTGCATTAGCTCATATTACATGGAGTCGTTCATGGCATATAGAGGTCCATTCATCGCAATGGTACCAGATGTTATTGTATTCGTTCAGCAGAATTTGGACGGGGTATGACATGTGGTATCAGAGCGGTGGTCTTAGCCAACCAGGTCTTGCATTAGTGTATCTAACAGGTAGTTGTTAGGATACACTAGTGAGTCTGGACTTCGACCTAGTAGTTGTTAGGATGCATTAATAAGTCTAGACTTGAACCTGGTCTGCATGTTAAAAAGTTTTGCTTATCATTTCTTGTCAAAAAAATATATATCTATCATTGTCAGTCTCGACACGTATTATTGCAATTATTGAATAGACGGTGTACATACAAATTCATATCCTATCACATTAAACTTTGTCTGACATGTTTCCTAAATTCCCTCCGTAAACTACGGGATCTTCTGTACTATATACAGGTATTCTATGTAATTAGAATATCATCCGATATCCAAAAATCATTTCATATCGAAACCCTTTATCTGACCGTGCGAGATGAATTCTGCAACCAGTTCAAGTTCCTCGGATTCTGACAACCATTCTGATATGGATTTCCACTCGAGCTCCGAAAGCAGTGTAACCAGAATGGATCAACCAATCAGCCATCATCAATTCTAGATGAATTGAGGATGGGTTCGTAGTCGACTTAATCAATGGAGGTGAGAAGAAGTGATCCCTCCCACCAACCATATTGCCCTATTGGCAAAGAACCTGAAGCACTTACTGGCGAATCTGTTCGTAAAACCATTTTCTCTCTCATTTCCCGAATATCTCGCCATGATTATATACTATCTCAAAACCTTATTCACTCGCTCTTTCCTACCGACAATCATCCCGGAGTAATAAGTCAACAAGCTTCGCGCCTGAGTTGTAGCCTTGAAAAATATGGTGCAAAACGTACCAGCTTTCAGCAACATCACTGGCACCAACCATACCGCCAACAGCAACATCCGCATCACACGTCTTGACATCACAATCTATACCTCGAACATCAACATCATACGCACCATAGATACCAAGGAGTACCAACCACAATGAACGATGAAGTATTGATCCATAACTTCATTGAAGAAATATTCTGCGAAGAATATGTGGTTCCTAATAGTTAACGATGAAGTATTGATCCATAACTTCATTGAAGAAATATTCTGCGAAGAATATGTGGTTCCTAATAGTTTTAGAGATTACTTATTCTAGCTCAAACCGAAAATCATATGAGTTTAATATCATATTAACTCATTAAATCCATGATTGCATCTGAAGAATATATATATATATATATATATATATATATATATGTTTTCATAAAGATTGTAATTAAAAATTCTTTTGTACAAACTGTTAATAGTGAAAATATTTTAACGAGTAGGTAATACCCGAGGAATATTTAGTTTCACATTAATAAGTTACACTGTACATTCTTCGAATCTGATTCAACAGTCATTTACTATCCTACTTACATCCACAGATATACGAATCCGTTCACCACAGAATAACCATTTTTTTATTCGATTTCATATTTGGATTTTGACTTATTAGAATCCAACAAGTGGCATAATGAAGAAAACATTGGACAATTAAAATGAACTAAAATATTGATTATAACATATGAAACTAAACAATTCTTCAAGTCTGCCACTTGATTTCATCTTAAACCTCATTTGTATCTTGATGATTCCAATCTTCATACAAACATTACATAATTCTTGAAAACACTTCAATCAAGAGGATGAACCAACCGCACTTCATCTACGGAAGAAAAGATTGATGCATATAGTTATGCACCTGAAAACACTCGAAACCTGAGTAAATGTTTAAAACGTATCTGTGCTAACCCTTTGGGAGTTGTTATTACCAAAAATAACTTTGCAATCCCTTTTCAAATTAGCTAATTTTGTCACAGCTCCAGCAAGTCAACTTCAACTTTTCATTCGAAACAACCTTATTATAACCTTGATATATATGCGTGCTCTTTTATTGTTATCGGAGAATTTTTATATTCCACCACATCATCAACAGACGTACCAGCAACTTCGTTGCTCCTTGGCTTAAATCTCTCCGACAAATCACTATATTTATCTATTGAAGTCTTATCATGAACTCATCCGCACCTTGTAACGAGAATTGCCATACCAATTACCAGAAATTAGCGATTAATCATCTAAAAACACAATTCTCTTAATACCCCTCAATTTGATAACCAATGATCCAGATCCGTTAACTTTGAAAATGCTAACGAAGAAGCATGTAGTAAATGGTCTTAATGGCCAAAAGTAATGATAAAAGAATGGAGTGTTGGGAACACTCGATAGAAAATTTGGTACTGAAAAATGGATTGAGCTAACCATGAAGGAGACCAAGGACAAATACAAGGACCAAACCCTATATTCAAAGAATCCAGGTAATACTGGATCCGATGAAATCTTTAGAGAATATCTTGCTCCGAAGTCATGTTAAAATCTTGCGGAAAATTTTTCTTCATCAACCTTCGATCTTAGAAATTCTGAAAATATCATCAGAAATATCTTCGATATTTCTGAGGATATTTTCATAACTCTTCTTGTCCGAAATTAGTTATCTCTACGTGCTATCTAGGTTACATTATAAAAGAAACTGTATTAGTTTCTATCCTTCTGTAAAAGTTAAGTTTAAATTAAGAATGAATTCCTGGAGTAGTGTTGGGAATTGAAGCATGAGTTAGTATAATATAATGACGCCCGGCCAACGTGATTATATTACAGTAAGTCATGCTAAATTTCTAATGGAATGTGATAATGGTTCACAGACTATACCGCCATCATATGCCATGTTACATAACTCTATCATTCTATTTAACCTCGAACATATCAAGAAAATATATTCTTGATAGTTCTATCTTTTTCGTGAAATCTGGTAATTTAACAAATCAAATTGTGCTATTACCTTTCTTTTCTGCATAGTATATTATGATCATTCATACCTACGAATCCAAGACGTCTTGATCGCTTTACTTAAGATCGGGAAGAGAAAACAGAAGCATGGAGATTCGAAATATAAATAGGAGTATAAATCACAGTAAATAGAAGATCATTAACCATGGATGTCAATAATTATGGAAAGACAGATGCAAGGAAGGATTATAAAAACCACTACCTAAGGGCGAAGTAGAAGTAAATAGATTCCTCCGGTGGAAGTTGAAAGAGAAGAATGACAGATGCGATAATTAGGAAAATATCAAGGATCGGAACTGGATTAAGCATTTTCGCAATCTATTGGAGTATGGATTAAGGAAGAAAGTATAGGAGTGGTGAAAATAATGGAACGAAAGAGGTTAATTTATCGCAAAATATCAAACATAGCAATCGAGACAGAATACCGCATTTAATTAAAGATATCCTAATTGCCTTAAATTCTGAAGTATCAGATTTTATATAGATTACGAAGATTTTAATCAAATCCCTTGAATTTCGGAATTCAAACGTGACTACGTCAAAAGCTAAGGCAAATCTTTATTTTCTCATTTCACTCTTTTGTGACAGCTTCACTCGTACGCTCTGTGTAATCGAATTGTCTTATCCATATTACTCTATGATAAAAAAACTCTCTAGTTATCAACTCATAATCGTCATGAAAACATTTTTATTGTTAGCCATGACGACCTCTTTCAAATTTCAGGACGAAATTTCTTTAATGGGTAGTTACTGTGACTACCCGGAAATTTCCGACCAAATTTAAACTTGATCTTTATAAGTTCCGACACGATAAGCAAAGTCTGTAATATTGAAATCTCAAAAACTTTGAATTGTGTTCCTGTATTCATTTACCCTTTGACTACTCTTGGCGATTCACGAACAATTGTGTGTAATAAATATGTAAATATATATGTATAAACAAATCCAATACATAAGTAATATTATATATATATATATATATATATATATATATATATATATATATATATATATATATATATTGTAAATTTATAAATATTAAAGATTCAATAGGTCATATAATTGATAGTAATATATTTGCAATAATAATATTATTACCATTAATTTCACTATTATTATCAATAATTGTATCAATAATATTATTATATAAAGTATATATGAAAATTGATATAAGTTATTATATTATCAAAATTATTAATATTATTATTATCAACAATATTATGATAAGTAGTACTATTATTAGGATTAATAAACATATTATTGTTATCATTTTATTATGATTGTTATTAGTAAACTTATTAAAATTATCAATTTATGATTCTTAATATCACTACTATTTATAATTATTATTAATACAATTATTATTATTATTGATATTATTATCATAATTATTATTTTTATTATTATTATTAGTATTTCGAAATATTTATTACTATTAGTACTTATTATTAATAACATTATAAATATTAAAGTTTATGAATTTTATATAATCAAATATATAAACAGATATATATAAATACTTATAGATATATATAAAATACAGATATACATATATAAAAATACATATACTGATAAATATTTATATAAATACAACTATATACATTTATAAATAAAAACAATTACGTATTTCATCCTAAGAGAATCAAAATCAGTTTTCCTATCATTATCAATCTGTAGATGATTTATTCTCTAGTACAAATAACGACTGTAAATCACAGAATGAATCCAAGAATCTGTTAGCAATCAATCTCATCTATTGTTTTCTTTGCCTGCGAGAATATTTTGTGTCTCCAGTTTGTTACAAGTCGACCTCACACATCAAATTATGAACGAATCTGTTTCTAATCTCTTTCTGCTTTTATATTCTTTTGTTTTCTTCTTCTTGGCTAGAATATCACCTGTCGACAACATCACAAAACAACAATCGATCTCAGTCACAATGAAAACAAGAAGGAGTACGATTTAGTTTCATCTCCCCATCGACACTATAATCAAATTTGTTTATGTCTTCAGTTTGTTACACGTCCTATCAAATTACAATACATACAAATATGAATGAAGAGAAAACAATTCAACAACACCCTCGCTACCAATATCACTCTCACTCTCAAGCTCTTTCTTTATAAAGATATGTATACACACAAATACATAAGAGATATACACATACCTTATTATTTTCTTCTTGATGAACCGACACGGTAATCACCATCTCGTCCACTTCAAACCTACCATTGCAACCACCATCATCGACACCTCCCTTACTCCATTGTGACCACCAAATCTACCAAGACAATCACCATACACCATCACCCTCCTCAAACCGTCGACCACCAACCATCACGTTTATCTCTAGCTCTAAAATCTTTGATTAACAACCAAAACCCCAAAAACAAACTGCTATACGTTCTTGATCGATCCTGCTGTTAAACCACAAGTATTTCTGTCGAAAAAATTGATAAGTAAAGAAGTATTAATAAAGAAAGGAGACATTCAAAAGAAGTGCTCTATTATATATATGTTAGTGGTCGATAATTGTGTATTAAAAGGAAAAGGTGGCCAACATTTACAATATTTTTATTTCTTGGATGCTACCTCAATTATAACCATATGCGTATAGTATTATTCTGGTACTTCTACAACCGTCGAAGTCTATTGTCACCAAATTAAACCCACAAAGGCTTTAACCTTTCCAGCTGGAGTCGTGCATTATTTTTTTAAACCCAGCCGACAACCATTTAAATCTCAAAATCCACGATCCAATATAATATATTTGTGATAATGTAATATATTCGCATACCTTTTTGAGCTGTTTACATATTTGTGATAATGGAGATTTGGTTGGTATCGAGCTGTAAAGTGGCCAAAAGCAAAAGCAAGGTCATTGTGATTATTTTTTTTTTCTTTTTCGAAGCAGGCCAAGAAACTCAAAAACCTGATTTTATATCTTGGTCCATTAAGTCTAGTGTTGGGCTGTGTACTTTCTATCTAGCCGAAATTTATACAGATCAAGTTAACACAGTGGGCTGCGAAGTGGGCTTCAGACAGATTTTATATTGGGTCGAATTAATAAGAAGAAGAAGAATATAAAACAGTAATAAGTAACGGGTTATATATGTACATGTTTCATATTATAGCAGAAAAACAGAAAGAGGTGGAGTGGTTAGTGGTTAGTGGTGTTTTGTGTTGAGTGGAAGGTCGCGGGTTCGAGCCCAGGCTGCGACATTATTGTGGAAGCTATTTTTATTAAGGTAGTATACTTATTATTCCTATTATTATTATTATTAGTATTATTATTATTAATATTATTATTATTATTATTAATATAAGTAATATTATTACTAATATCAATATTATTATCATTATCATTTTACTACTAATATCATTATTATTATTATTATTAACTACAACTTTAGTTTTAAGTATATCTTGTGTATAAAATATAACTATATTTTATGACCTCAAACTAAAAAGATAGATATTATAAGTTAGATACAAACATTAGATATATATATATATATATATATATATATATATATATATATATATATATATATATATATATATATATATATATATATATATATATATATATATATATATATATATATATATATATATATATATATATATATAGTAAGTATACTACTTTTACTAATAAAATACTTTTCGTTCATTTACGTTTTAATATAACTCGAATCTATAAAAGATAATAACATATTAAAAATTATGAGTATTTTTAAATATTAATACTAAGTATTTATTCAAAATATATTAATAAGGTATATAATATATTATTATGATAATTTAATAAAAATATAAATAAAATAAAAATATTTAAGTAATTATTAATATTAAATTTAATATCACAAGTATATTACTAATATCAAAATATATATATTTATTTGAATATTATTATATGTGTTAATATACATACTTGATATAGGTTCGTGAATCTGAGGCCAACCCTGCCTTGTTCAGTTCTGTCGTATGCATATTTTTACTACAAAATATCATATGGTGAGTTCATTTGATTCCCTTTTACTCTTTACATTTTTGGGACTGAGAATACATGCGCTACTTTTACAACTGCTTTATTAAATGCTTTTGAAATACATTTTGAACTGCGAATATATGAAATGCTTTTATAAATGTTTGACGAGATAGACACAAGCAAAACATTCCTCGAATGAATTATGTGGATGTGATAATTGCCACCATTGAATTATGTCGATGTGATAATTGCCACAATTGATATGAATATTTTTCTCCTGATTATTATTGCTTGGTAATCTAAGAATTAGGGAACATCACTAATTTTGAGAATTAGTGCACGCCTAATTGACGTGAATCCTAAAGGTAGCTACCGGATTTAACACCCCCACCCAGAATGTTCACTAGACGGAAGGGCTAGTGGGCGTGGTGTTTAGTACTTCAAAGTTTATATGATTATTATACAGACGAGATGTTCTGTTTTGGGGATATTATTATGCGCATTATAAGTTAAGGTCAGTTACCAAGCCAAGCTATGAAAGCAATGAAAAGTGAATATTATGTATCGAGAGAATGATTTTATACACAGGTTATGTGTATGTTATTTTTGTGCACGAGATATGTGTACGGTTACTAAGATTTATGAAAGATGATTTCGTATACGAGAAAGATGTACTGTATTTAAAAGATGTTGCATGTACATTACAGGTGGGTATAGGATTCGGGCCCATTTGTACCATGCAGGATTTAAATCTTATGGTCTATCAAAATGATGAATTTTATTGTTTAATGATAAACCTATGAACTCACCAACATTTTGGTTGACACTTGAAAGCATGTTTATTCTCAGGTATGAAAGAAATCTTCCGCTGTGCATTAGCTCATATTACATGGAGTCGTTCATGGCATATAAAGGTTCGTTCATCGCAATTGTACCAGATGTTATTGTATTTGTCCAGAAGAATTTGGACGGGGTATGACACCAAAAACATAAAAAAAACTCAAAATTTTGCTTTTAAAACAAACGTTTTAAAATGACAAATTTTAAATTTTGTCGAGGGACGGACTAGGTAAACGTACCGAAACAACCTCTGCCTAAATAAAGAGGAAACAAAATTTTAAAAACTAATCAATTAATTGTTTTATGAATAAAGGTTTTATAAATATATATATATATATATATATATATATATATATATATATATATATATATATATATATATATATATATATATATATACCGCACTCGCGGAGATTTTTGGGGTCCCCACATCCGCACTCGCGGAGCTTCCATTTTCCAGACCAGTTAACTGGTCGAGACAGACCAGTCCACACACACACAATCACATTTTTCTGCGAAAAAACACCCAAAAACCTTCTCAAAATCACGATTTTTCACCGTTAATCATCAAATTTTTTGCTAAAATCATGTTGAGAAGAATCCTACCAAGAAGTTTTTCAAGGAGATCGGTAATTTCTACATCTAAACACTCTTTAATCTGGATTTTTAGTGTTCTTGAGCAAAATTATACCTAATTTGATTTTGATGATTTCTAGTCTAATTGTGCTTAAATTGTTTGTATATTATGCTTGTATAACCTAGATTGATGCTATTTAACATGATTAGAAGCCTTAAACTTCAAATTTTGAGTAATCTGGGATTTGTGTTCTTGAACAAAATTGGAGCTTTTTGATATAAATGGGTTATGACCGAATTTTGTTATTAGTTCATGCTTAATTAAGTAGTGTAACATGTTTAGGTTGCTAAATGATCAAAACTCTGATCCTAAACATGATCTTTGAGCAAGATTGTTGACTTTTTGAGTCAAAAATGCATGAACTTGATTTAATTGACATGAATGCCATTTGAAACTTGTTTAATTGCTATAATGATTATTTTTGACATATTTTAGAAGATGAATACTAAGGAACATTGTATACATTTTCATATATGTTTATTTGTAAAAGTGTAGAATTGTGAATATTATGAAAATGTGTATAAGTTATTATTGTTAAAACATGTCATTATGGTTATTTTAAGTTTTGATTTTGCCAACACTAATGCATATTTGGATGCACAAAAATTGTGTTTAATGTGTTTTGCAGACTGAAAGGGGTGAATCTTCATCCGCATCCCAGGCTCACAATGCTCCTCCTGAGAATGCAGAAGAACAGGAGATTAATGACCAATACAGACAAAATCTACCGCATCAATTCATTTCATATTCAAATATACAATTGGCAGATTTACACCCTAATTTAAGATTTGACAGACATTGGATAGATTATCCAAAATATCAGAGGAACTTACACACCCTTCAGTCAAATAATGTTGAAGTACCCAGGGTAATAGATTGGGAACCGTTAGAAACAGTGGGATTGGCCGAGCCAATCAGAGAATTACTTACACAAAGGTATAGTAATTCTACTTTTAATGATTGGGAATGATTATTCAATATACGTAGGCCTGTATATAGAGAATGGTGTGTGGAATTATTATGTAGTGTTGAAATAAATGATCGGGTAGCTACCTTAACCGATCAGAGCTTTATTAGATTTTTATTAGGAGGTGTGATGCGCCATATGTCTCTATTAGATATGGCTCAGGGTTTGTGTATATATACGCCTGAGGAACTAGCATCTACTGATTGTCAAAGGTTGATAATTAATGGTAGGAGGGTTGATGAAAATTTTGATATGAATGGAATATGGAGTAGAATGACTAGCCATAACTGACTTCGTGGGGGATATTACTCTTATACGGATATTAATAGAGCTGAGCTAAGAGTGATCCATAGATTTTTAGCAAACTCGATTACATAGCGAGGTAGGAACAAAGAGAAGGTAAATGAAAATGATTTATTTTACCTCATGTGTATTCGAGACCTACAGAGCATTGTCAGTATACCTTATTGTGTGGGTTATTATTTATCGGTAATGGTTAGGGGTATGCGGCCTAATAGTATAATAGGAGGTGGTATCTTTATTGCTTTAATTGCTGAGTATCTCAATGTGGATAGAAGTCAGGGGGGATTATTAATTGCAGTACCAGAACCCCGTGATAGAATTGGTTTGCAAGTATATCATGGTGCAAAGGTTTTAAAGAAACGACATAACGCTACAGCACCATATGATGGCACTGATGTGCGTAGAGGTGTATACGAAATAGTTATATATTTGTTATGAAATACTATTAAATACGATACAATTTTACACAAGTTATTTATTTATTTATTTATAGAGTGGATATACCTAAATCTTGCTACAACACTTATTGGTAGTGTACCTAATCGTACAGTAGTGTAGTTTTTAGTAAATCCGGTTCGTTCCACAGGAAGCTAGCCAAGTTTAACGCTATGTTTTTAAAACTATATTTGTAAATATATAAATATATATATAAGTAGTATTATTATTATAAAAGGGGGTTTTTACCGTTTAATGACCGGTTTGTCGATTTTAAAACTTTAGTCGCAGTTAAAACCTAATGTAAAATAATAAAAATAAATATAACTTAATTTAAAGCGTAAAGTAAATGACAATAATTAAAGTGCGATAAATTAAAATGCGATAAATAAAATGACAATAAATAAAATTGCGATAATAAAAAAGTACGATAATTAAAAGTGCAATTAAATAAAATGACAGTAGCTAAAAGTGCGATGAAATATGAAATAAAGGAATTATGCTTATTTAAACTTCCGTAATCATGATGTTCGACGTATTGATTTTAGTTTATTACCATGGGTTAATTGTCCTTTGTCCTGGATTATTCAATATGTCCATCTGGTTTTTGTCCATAACAGTCCATCAGTCATAAATATAAAGTGCGAGTGTCCTCGTCAAATTATCCTTATATCCGAAGTCAAATATTCCAACTAATTGGGGACTTAAACTTTAATTACACCAATTTTCCTTATATATAATTCACCCCTGTTTTAATAAGTCCATTGACTATTAATCCATTCCCGTGTCTGGTTAAATGAACGATTATTAGTACTTATAAATATCCCACCCATCGTGTCCGATCGAGTGTATATGGTTATTTATAGGTACGTTCAATTGTAAATCTTTATATTAAATTAACGAACTATCATTCAATTAAACAAATATAAAGCCCATTAATAGCCCATAGTCTAATTTCCACAAGTGTCGTTCTTTTGTCCAAACCCCAATTATGGTACAAAGCCCAATTACCCCGTCTTTAATATTTTAGCCCAACATCACGATTACTTCGGCTTAAATAAGCATAATAATAACTTAGCTACGAGACATTAATTTAAAAAGGTAGAACATAACTTACAATGATTAATAATAGCATAGCGTTACACGGACAGAATTTCGACTTACACACTTACAACATTCGCTAACATACCCTTATTATTATTAAATTAAAATTAAAATTATAATATATATATATATATATATATATATATATATATATATATATATATATATATATATATATATATATATATATATATATATATATATATATATATATATATATATATATTACGTGAGAGATAGAGAGAAAAAGGTGTAAAACATTCGACCAAAAACTGCGAAATTTATACATGTGGCCAGCCTTTTAGGCTCATGCGATCGCATGAAATATGGGCATCCTGGCCATGCGATCGCATGGCCAGCTGGATCAGCTCACATGTTCTTGTTTTCTAGTTTGCCGACGTTTTTAATATATAATATAATATATATATAATTTTAAAAATTAATTATATATTATATTATATTCATGTGCATAGTTGACTTGTAATTTTTAGTCCGTTACGTCGAGCGTTGAGAGTTGACTCTGGTCCCGGTTCCGGATTTTCGAACGTCCTTTCGTACAATTTAATATCTTGTATTTTGCGTTTTGCGGCTTGTACTCTTGTAACTTTTAGACGTTTCTCATCAATAATTTGAACCTCTTAGATTGTACTTTGTACTTTTGAGCTTTTTGGTCGTTTGCGTCTTCAATTCATCGAATCTGTCTTTTGTCTTCACCTTTTATTATTTAAATGAATATCACTTGTAAATAGAACAATTGCAACTAAAAGCTTGTCTTTCTTGAGGGATAATGCTATGAAATATATGTTCTTTTTTAGCATTATCAAATATTCCCACACTTGAGCGTTGCTTTTCCTCAAGCAATATAGTCTTGAAATAAAAATACTAGAATCACTTCTTTATTCTTCACACTTTGTACATCAGTGATTTCTATACGGCGGTATGAACAATGATAGTAACGTTGTGGTTTACAGTCCCACATGACTATGAAAATTTAGATCCTTTTAAGAAATTGAATCTTTATGAAAACATTTGATCTTTTGAAAATTCAATCTAGATTTTACCCTAGATAAGTTTTCCAGAATAACCCTTCACCGGTGTTTGCAAATTGTTTGTGTGGGTTTCATATTTAAAATTTTAGCTCAAAATTTGCGGTTTTGTGTCACCCACTTGCTAACCTTGTATTAGGAAAGCAACACGTCCAGTATACTTGATCCGTATATTACCTTTCGGTAAACTACCGTCCGGTTGTAAAGGAAAGCGTTGAACAAGCAACTGTTAAGGCAATGTCCCGTGACATGCTTTTGATTATGGTCTATAACGTGTCGGATGCAATTACTATCCTTTGTAGGAGCAATAGTAAAGATCACCCTATACTTTTTCGGTCTAGCACAAGGTCCTGTCTTCGACCATGCTATCCAACCACCATTCTTACGGTTGACACCCGATTTGGTTCAGGTGACCTAATGAATTCCAGGTGAATTCCTAGGATTTTAAGTTCAATGGTAATGAACGCATTGAAAATGGGTTTTCAGAAAATAAATCGGTTTGTAATTTGATCAAAATATTTTCTCGTTCAAGCTCGAGTTTAGATATCATCGAATTCCATGAGTTTGAATTCTCAATCTTTAAGGTCAATCTCAAGGATTGAGTAATATCAGTCTTAAAAGCCGATTTTTGATCTTTAAGGAGATTATCCTTTCTGGGGATCTGATTCATTAGTCTTATAAGCTAATTTGCACAGTGCCCCCTATTGTACGAGACAGATCCTATCATGGTTAGGATAAGTCTGACCACTTGGCGACCCTGTTTGATGCTGAGGTCCGTGGATTTCCAGCTGATTTTCGAGAAAACTTTTCAAGGTTTTTCGTAGACTCTACAACTGGTCTGGACGACAACTTCCTGACCTAAATCAAGAAGCGCGTTTTTTTTTCTTTCGAAAGACTTTACTTCCTTTTAAATCTCATTTATATTACAATAAACTGGGTAAAACTGATTAAAATTGTCCAAAACAAAAGTATCTTCAATTATTTGTACAAAAATATGTGACATATGTTCTAAATAACTTGGTAAATTTTTCCCACACTTGGCTTTTATTTTCCTTTCTTTGCCTTTTTATTGTCCTCTATTCCATTTTAAATGAATTCTAACATTTTAGGTTGTTTCTCAATTTATGTCCTTTCCGAGGTAACAATAATTCCGGTGTTAACACCTAGTTTTTTCGTTCATAAATTTGTATAAACATGATTTTGAGTTCATTTAATTGAAATTTTTTACTAGAATTGGGTAGTCAGTATATAAGACTAGGGCTGTTCTTTATTATCAGAGAGCACTAGATTCTAATACAACTACTGCGTTACTAGTATTTTTTTAATGGTAACCAAGTGTTTAAGTTAAAAATTTTAAAAATCCGAAAGAATTTAACCCCTTCCCACACTTAAGATCTTGCAATGCCCTCATTTGCAAGAAATCAGTAACAATTTAAATTATTGAGGGTGATTAGCGTAGAAAAATGATTAAATTTTACCAAAGTTTCCAAACATATTGGCGTTTGTTTGTTGAATGATAAATGGTGCACATCATTTGTTCATTCCGTCTTGTTGTTACATCACATTTGTTTTTCGTTTTGTCGTCAAAATTAGTAGTTTTTGCTGAACTTAATGCCAGTCTTTGAAAATGCGTTGTTTTACCCTGTTGTGTACAATTGACAATATACATACATACAATTAATAACATGCATGGTAATTTGAAATGGGACTTAACATCTCATTTTCAAATCAAATATAAAATATTAGTACAACATAATAAAAATGTTAAAACTTACATAAAAGTATCACAATATTATATGTTTAAACATAAATAAATAAAAATAATAAAAAGATAAAAATCATAGAAATCACCAACGGAACTATATCAATCTGGATAGGGGTTCCAGTTCATGTCGTCGGGCGGGTTCCATGGTTGGTTATAGGTGTACTGATAGGCCCGGTTAGGGTCGTAGAGAGTAAATGGTGGTCGCATATCGGGCTGGTGTGGAGGATAGTAAGCAGGTCAGGTCGGTATGTAGTTATTTGGTACCTGAGGTGATAGCTGGCTCATGATCTGATGCTGATGATAGTGCCATCTATCATGATGTCGTTGCCTAGAATGCTCGTACACATTCTCGGCTTGCCACTGCTCGTACCGAATATGTCTATTCTCGTTTGTCATTTCTACCTCATCTATACGCTGGTAGACGTCAGTCATAGCCTCCCTAATGTCATTCGGTTCCTCCATTTCCTCATCTGAACCTCTCTCTACCTGTGGATGATGACCATCATATGGTATTGCCTGATTGCGTCTGCTCTTTAATACCTTTGCACCCTGATAGACCTTCAATCCTAAAGTATCAACCTGTTCCCTACACACCATCATTGGACTCCCTTGATCCCTATCTACACCCAAATACTCTCCAATGAGAGTAACAAAAATACCTCCTCCTATTATTCCCCCATCCTGTATTCCTGCCACTATTTTAGACAGATAAAAACCAACACAGTAGGAGATATTAACAAAGCTTCTAGTGTTTCGAATACACTTAAGGTAAAATAAGTCGTGTAAGGTCATCTTCTCCTTGTTTTTACCTCTTTGTGTAATCGAATTAGCTAAAAATCTATGTATAATACGTAGCTCTGCTTTGTTAATATCTAAGTAGGAGTGTCTTCCTCCTAGCGAAAAAACATTATAATTTGACATACGCCTCTAGACGGCGTCCGCGTCAAAAATCCTCTCTACCCGCTCCCCGTGATAAATCAAATTTATACAATCGGGTAGGAGTAATTCACCAGGAGTGTAAATCTGTAAAGCCCTGGCCATGTCCAGCATGGACATCCTATACATCCTACGGCCAAGTAAAAATCTAAGAAAACTTCTATCATCTAACCTAACTACATCAGCATTAAGTGAAATAGTACTCATAAGCTCAACGCACCACTCTTTATATACAGGCCTACGAATGGTGAATAAACGTTCCCAATAGGGAAAGGAAGAGCTGCCATACCTGATAATGCTAAAAACGAACATATATTTCATAGCATTATCCCTCAAGAAAGACAAGCTTTTAGTTGCAATTGTTCTATTTACAAGTGATATTCGTTTAAATAATAAAAGGTGAAGACAAAAGACAGATTCGACGAATTGAAGACGAAAACGATCAAAAAGCTAAAAAGTACAAAGTACAATCAAAGTGGTTCAAATTATTGATGAGAAACGTCTCAAAATTATAAGAGTACAAGACACAAAACGAAAAGTACAAGATATTAAATTATACGCAAGGACGTTCGAAAATTCGGAACCGGGACCAGAGTCAACTCTCAACGCTCGACGCAACGGACTAAAAACTACAAGTCAACTATGCACATAAACATAATATAATATATAAATAATTCTTAAAATTATATATATATTATATTATATATATAAACCGTCGGCAAATAAACAAACAAAAGCATGTGAGCTGTAAAAGAAGGCCATGCGATCGCATGGCCAGAAGGCACAAATGCCATGCGATCACATGGTGAATAGTATCAGGCCACATCCTATAAAAAGCAACGAATTCAGTCGAATGCATATACCTTTTTCTCTCTATCTCTCAACGATATATATATATATATATATATATATATATATATATATATATAATTTATAATTTTAATTTTAATTTGATAATAATAAGGGTATGTTAGCGAATATTGAAAGGGTGTAAATCGAAATTCTGTCCGTGTAACGCTACACTATTATTAATCATTGTAAGTTATGTTCAACCTTTTTAAATTAATGTCTCGTAGCTAAGTTATTATTATGCTTATTTAATGCCGAAGTAATCGTGATGTTGGGCTAAATATTAAGATTGTGTAATTGGGCTTTGTACCATAATTGGGGTTTGAACAAAAGAACGACACTTGTGGAAATTAGACTATGGGCTATTAATGGGCTTTATATTTGTTTAATTGAATGATAGTTCGTTAATTAAATATAAAGATTTACAATTGGACGTACCTATAAATAACCACATACACTCGATCTTACACGATGGGCGGGATATTTATAAGTACTAATAATCGTTCATTTAACCGGACACGAGAATGGATTAATAGTCAATGGACTTATTAAAACGGGGGTGAATTATATACAAGGAAAATTGGTGTAATTATAGTTTAAGTCCCCAATTAGTTGGAATATTTGACTTTGGATATAAGGATAATTTGACAAGGACACTCGCACTTTATATTTATGACTGATGGACTGTTATGGACAAAACCAGATGGACATATTGAATAATCCAGGACAAAGGACAATTAACCCATGGTAATAAACTAAAATCAACACGTCAAACATCATGATTACGGAAGTTTAAATAAGCATAATTCCTTTATTTCATATTTCATCGCACTTTTATTTACTTTCATTTTATTTAATTGCACTTTTAATTATCGTACTTTTTAATTATCGCAATTTTATTTATTGTCATTTTATTTATCGCACTTTAATTTATCGCACTTTAATTATTGTTATTTACTTTACGCTTTAAATTAAGTTATATTTATTTTTAATACTTTACATTAGGTTTTAACTGCGACTAAAGTTTTAAAATCGACAAACCGGTCATTAAACGGTAAAAACCCCCTTTTAAAATAATAATAATACTACTTATATATATATATATATATTTATATATATACAAATATAGTTTTAAAAATATAGCGTTAAACTTGGCTAGATCCCTGTGGAACGAACCGGACTTACTAAAAACTACACTACTGTACGATTAGGTACACTGCCTATAAGTGTTGTAGCAAGGTTTAGGTATATCCACTCTATAAATAAATAAATAACTTGTGTAAAATTATATCGTATTTCCTAGTATTTCCTAGTAAAATATAAGCTATTTTGTATACACCTCTACGCACATCAAGTATTTTTGGCGCCGCTGCCGGGGACTTCATAAACGCCGAAAGCGAAACGCTATAAATTTTTATTAAAGTTTTAATTAAGTTATTGTAAAAATACATTTTAAAAATACAAAATATAAAAAGAAATTTTTTTATATTTCTATATTTTTAAGTGTTTAAATTAAAAAGTTTTTTTTTATTTTTATTTCTTTTATTAAAAGATTAAAACTAATAAGTAATTTTTTTTTTAAATATAAGTTTTTATTACATATTATTTTATATAAATATAACTCAGAAAAAATATATATATAATTGCAATCGGGCCAAGGTACTGTAGTAGCCCAACCTCTGGCCTGTTTTCTGGATCCATGCAGTCGTATGACTTAAGCAAAGGAATTTCATGTGGTCGCATGAAATGACTTGACAGGCCTGAAACCTTGTACGTACGAAATTAGGGTTAAGATTTAATTATTATTATTATTAATTAATTAAGATTAGGGTTTAATTTAATATTAGTTAGTGTTAGATTTTAATTAATTTGTAATTTAAGTGTTAATTAGTTTTATTAATATATAAAATAATACTTTTATAAATAATAATTTAAAAATAATATTTTTATAAAAAAATTGTATTTTTATAACTTTAGTTTTAATTTTATGTTTTCATAGTTTAATTTGTATTTTGTAATTTATCATTCGTAATTAGTTTGTAATATAGTATTTTGCCGTAGTTATTTTTATTTCTAGATTCTTAGGCTTTGCCGTAAAATCCTTTAAGTGCTTTTTCTTTAGACTAAGATTTAAGTGCTATAGAATTTTGCGACGCCGTTTTTAATTTTAGTACTTTTTAAGTTATTGCCATTTTGGATATATAATTTTCTTTAAGCTTTAATACTTTTAGACGTAACTTTTAATTTTTAGTTTTTAGAATTTTAAGTTTCGACGCAGTACTTTCTTATTTTTATTTTTCGACCTTTTTCGACGCACTCTTTTTCTTTCTTATTTTTCGACGCTCTAGTTTTTAGGACATAGAATTTTCTATTTCTTCTCTAAAATTTCAAAACGAAAAATTATTTTAAGTGGTTAAATTGATAGACATCCAAAATTTTCTGGTTCGTAGTAATAGTTGGATTTGTTAGTGGCGAGTTGTGAGCTTCCGATTTAAAGGGTCCTGGCTACCTGATGCATCTATTGGCTATTCGAAACGTGGGCAAAATCAGAAAAGTCTATTAATTTGATAACTTATATAATTTTTATCTTTTATAACTAATAGGATATTCAGTGAATGCACCGAGCAAAACGTTCACCACCTTTCATACGTTCACCACCTGTAACTCGATCAAGACATCTAGCAAATATTGTCGCCGTTGATTTTTCTTTAGAATCGTCATCCAGTCGACCAAGTACTCCAATTCAAATTTCCGATAATCCATTTTTTGAACCCGACCTCACAATTGAGAATCCGGAGGATATTCAGGGACAATTCAGAGATCCTGAACCATTAATCTTTCTTCCAGAACCACCAATCATTCAAACAGAGATTGTCGAGGAACAAACCATTAAATCAGAATCATCTAGTGATTCAGATTCAACAAATTCAATCATGGAGAATCTGGAACCTCTAAGTATGGAAGACCGAATGAGAGCTAAACGCACTGGCCAAGGTCACGCAATTACTCAACCAAACATTAATGCGCCAGATTATGAAATCAAAGGACAAATCCTACACATGCTAACTAATCAATGCCAATTTAGTGGTGCGCCGAAGGAAGATCCAAATGAACATCTTCGTACCTTTAATAGGATCTGTACTCTATTTAAAATAAGAGAAGTGGAGGATGAACAGATATATCTCATGTTATTTCCCTGGAGTTTAAAGGGAGAAGCCAAAGATTGGTTAGAATCATTACCTGAAGGGGCGATTGATACATGGAATGTTTTAGTCGAAAAATTTCTTAAACAATTTTTTTCGGCATCTAAAGCCGTAAGACTTCAAGGAGAAATTGTTACGTTCACACAAAAGCCAAATGAAACTTTATATGAGGCGTGGACAAGATTTGAAAAGTTGTTAAGAGGATATCCGCAACATGGTTTAGACACTTATCAAATAGTACAAATATTCTACCAAGTATGCAACATCACTACACAAAAAGACATAGATATAGCAGCTGGTGGTTACATTATGAAGAAAACAACAACTGAAGCTTACAAAATTATTGATAACACTGCTTCCCACTCACATGAGTGGCATCAAGAAAAAGATATCGTTAGATCATCTAAAGCGGATAGAGCCGATTCTAACCATGACTTTGATTCCATTTCTGCAAAGATGGATGATGTCGAGAGACGAATGGAAAAGATGACTAAAGATATTCACTCAATACGAATTAGTTGTGAGCAGTGTGGAGGACCACATTTGACAAAAGATTATCTCAGTATTGAACAAACAATGGAACAAAGAGAGAATGTTTCATACATGAACCAAAGGCCTGGAAATAATTATCAGAATAATTATCAACCGCCAAGACCAATCTACAATCAAAACCAGAATTATAACCGAAATGTTCCATATAACAACCAACAAGGTCCTAGCAATCAGCAAGTATCCAATAATACTTACAATCAGCAAAGACCTATTTTTCAAAACAAACCACCACAAACCGATGATAAAAAGCCAAATTTTGAAGATATGATGTCGAAGCTAGTTGAATCTCAAATGCAGTTTTTCACATCTCAGAAACAAACAAATGAACAAAATGTTCAAGCATTTAGAAATCAACAAGCTTCTATTCAAAATTTGGAACAAGAAGTGAGCAACTTAGCAAGGTTGATAGGTGAAAGAAAACCGGGAAATCTACCTAGTGATACAAATGCTAACCCCAGGAATGAAACAGCTAAAGTCATTACCACAAGAAGTGGTATTACACTTAAACCACCTGAAATACCTGTAATTTCTGATGACTCTATTCCTACTCCACAAGAACCACAATCTGAGTAAGATAAGGAAACACAACCGGTAGTTGAAAAGGTTAATGAAGATAATACAGTTAAAGCTAAACCTTATGTTAAACCATTCTAACCACCACTTCCTTACCCGAGTAAAATGAGAAAAGAAAGACTTGAAGCCGAGCAATCCAAATTTTTGGATATGTTTAAACAAATAAATGTAAATCTTCCTTTCATTGATGTAATTTCAGGAATGCCCAGATATGCTAAATTTCTGAAAGATCTAATCACAAATAGAAAGAAAATGGAAGAACTATCAGCTGTTACTATGAATGCTAATTATTCTGCAGTGCTGTTGAATAAGATACCAGAAAAATTATCAGATCCAGGAAGTTTCACAATTCCATGTTTTCTGGGTAGTCTTAGTTCAATAGAAGCATTGGCAGACTTAGGTGCTAGTATAAATTTAATGCCATTTTCACTATACAGTAAACTAGACCTTGGAGAATTGAAACCAACACGAATAAGTATACAACTAGCCGATCGATCAGTAAAATATCCTAGAGGAATAATGGAGAACATGCTAGTTAAAGTTGGTACTTTAGTATTTCCAGTAGATTTTGTTATTCTGGACATGGAAGAAGATTCTCGAGTTCCTCTCATATTAGGAAGACCATTCTTAAACACGGCTAAAGCAATAATAGAGGTGTTCGGTAAGAAACTGACCTTAAGTATAGAGGACGAGAGTGTTACATTTTCTGTTGATAGAGCCATGCAACAACCGCAATCTGCAGATGATACATGTTATTACATTCAAACTATAGATTCACATGCAGAATTGTTAGAAGAATTTCCAGAATTACATGGAATAGGAGAATGTTCTTTAGGAGAAGGAACTGAACCAATTGATGAAGCTGAAATGTTAGCCGCACTCATGGCTAATGGATATGAACCAACAACAGAAGAAATTCAAATGCTAAAAGAGGAAGACAGATATCGATACAAATCATCGATAGAACCACCGACATTAGAGTTAAAGCCACTTTCAAACCATTTGGAATACGCTTATTTACATGGTGAATCTGAATTACCTGTAATAATATAGTCTTCTTTTACTGAAAATGAAAAATCTCAACTCATTTCTATGCTAAAAGCTCATAAACCAGACATTGCATGGAAGATTCATGATATTAAAGGCATAAGTCCTTCGTATTGCACACATAAAATCCTTATGGAAGAAGGTCATAAAACGTATGTGCAACGCCAAAGAAGACTAAATCCTAATATGCAAGATGTTGTTAAGAAAGAAATTATTAAACTGCTTGATACAGGTTTAATTTATCCAATCTCTGATAGTCCATGGGTAAGCCCAGTTCAATGCGTACCTAAGAAGGGTGGCATGACTGTCATCACAAATGAAAAAAATGAGCTTATTCCTACTAGGACTATAACATGATGGCGTGTTTGTATTGATTATAGAAAATTAAATGATGCCACCAGAAAAGATCACTTTCCCTTACCTTTCATTGATCAAATGTTGGAAAGATTAGCCGAAAACAGTTACTATTGTTTTCTTGACGGTTTTTCAGGATATTTTCAAATTCCAATAGCACCCGAGGATCAAGAGAAAACCACGTTCACGTGCCCTTATGGTACTTTTGCTTACAAACTCGTGCCATTTGGACTTTGCAACGCCCCTGCAACCTTTCAAAGGTGCATGATGGCGATTTTTCACGACATGATAGAAGAATGCATGGAAGTTTTCATGGATGACTTTTCAGTCTTCGGTGATACTTTTGAAACATGTCTAGTTAATCTTGAATGAATGCTAATTAGATGAGAGCAATCAAATCTAGTACTTAATTGGGAGAAATGCCATTTCATGGTTAAAGAAGGGCTCGTTCTTGGTCATAAAATTTCAAAGAAAGGAATTGAAGTGGACAGAGCTAAAGTAGATGTAATTGCTAAACTTCCACATCCCACCAATGTTAGAGGAGTTAGGAGTTTTCTAGGGCATGTCAGTTTTTACCGACGTTTCATAAAAGATTTTTCTAAAATTGCCACTCCTATGAATAAACTCCTAGAAAAAGATGCTCCATTCATCTTTTCAGATGAATGTATCAAATATTTTAGTATTCTTAAAGAAAAACTCACTAATGCGCCGATCATGATAACTCCAAATTGGAATCTACCATTTGAACTCATGTGCGATGCAAGTGATTTTGTAATGGGAGTCGTTTTAGGACAAAGGATTGAAAAACGATTTCAACCTATTTATTACGCTAGTAAGACGTTACAAGGAGCACAAATGAATTACACAACTACTGAAAAAGAACTCCTTGCTATTGTCTTTGCTTTTGACAAATTTCGTTCATATCTTGTTCTAGCTCAAACGGTGGTCTATACCGACCATTCTACTCTTAGATATCTATTTTCAAAACAAGATGCCAAACTAAGATTAATCCGTTGGATCTTACTCTTACAAGAATTCGATATTGAAATTCGAGACAAAAAGGGAGCAGAAAATCTCGCCGCTGATCATCTTTCTCGTCTTGAAAATCCCGAATTAGAAGTTCTAAATGAATCGGCTATACAAGATAACTTTCCTGATGAATATCTATTGAAGATAGATTATAGTGAAATTCCATAGTTTGCAGACTATGCAAACTACTTAGTATGTGGATTCCTTGAAAAAGGGTTGTCGTACTAAAAACGAAAGAAATTCGTTAGTGATATAAAACACTATTTCTGGGAATATCCACATTTGTTTAAAAGTTGTCCCGATAGAATAATACGCCGATGTGTATTCGGAGACGAAGCTAGTCAAATCTTAAGCCATTGTCACACAGGACCAACAGGAGGGCATTATGGGCCTCAACTCACAGCAAGAAAAGTTTACGATGCTGGATTCTATTGGCCTACAATTTTCAAAGACGCACACCTTCTTTGAAAATCCTGTGATGTTTGTCAAAGGGCCGGAAAAATAAGTCAATGTGATGAAATTCCACAAAATATCATTCAAGTATGTGAAGTATTTGACATTTGGGGTATTGACTTTATGGGTCCATTTCCAAAATCTCATAATAATCTCTACATTCTCGTTGCCATTGATTATGTATCTAAATTGGTGGAAGAACAAGCTCTCCCGACTAATGATGCACGAGTTGTAGTCAACTTCTAAAAACGTCTTTTTGCAAGGTTCGGAACACCGAAAGCTTTAATAAGTGATCGGGGTACTCATTTTTGTAATAATCAACTTGAGAAAGTTCTTAAAAGATATGGAGTACCTCATAAAATCTCAACCGGTTATCATCCACAAACAAGTGGACAAGTTGAAAATACCAACCGAGCTTTAAAACGTATTCTAGAGAAAATCGTAGGATCAAATCCGAATGAATGGTCCAAGAAATAGGAGGATGCACTCTGGGCTTTTAGAACAGCCTACAAAACTCCAATTGGAACCATACCTTTTAGACTCGTTTATGGAAAAGCATGTCATCTTCCAGTATAAATTGAACATAAAGCATTTTGGGCTTTGAAGACATGTAATCTTGATTTACATGAAGCTGGACGTCTACGGTTAAGTCAACTAAATGAATTAGAAGAATTAAGACATGAAGCATATGAAAATTCGTTAATCTATAAGGAAAGAACGAAGAAATGACATGATAAAAGAATCAGAAGTTCAAAAGAATTTAAAGAAGGAGACAGAGTTCTTCTTTTCAATTCACGATTCAAGCTATTTCCTGGAAAATTGAAATCAAGATGGTCTGGACCATTCATAGTCAAAAGAGTTTTTCCGTACGGAACAATAGAGTTAATAAATTCAAATGGAGTTGAATTTAAGGTTAATGGTCACAGAGTTAAACATTACATAGATAATTCGATAGAAGTTGAAGATGAAGTTAATCACAATTTCGACACCACAGCTAACTAAGTGTGGGAAGGTTCGAATCTTTTTAGGGTAATATATATTTCTGTTAGAGTTAGATATTCTGTTTTCGTGTAGTTTCCGAGAATGGAATCCGAATGGACTTTCCCTAGCAGACCCTAAAGAACTAGTCTTCTCCCCCCATTCTGAATTTTTATTTTTTTTAGATTTTACGAGATGAAGAATTCCTTTGATCTGAACCATGGTCTAATGCTACACGCTTTGATTACTAAACATAATAATGAAACACTCCCGAGTGACCTGGTGTCAGTAATAAGAAGCAGATGTGACGAAGTAAGGAAAGAACTCAGGAAAGATCATCATAAGACACATTTTGGTAAAGTAAAATCAAATCCGCAACAAAAAGAAGAGCACGACACCTTGAAAGATGTTATAAATGCGGAAAATGGTCACACGAAGGTAAATGTTCAAATAATCAAACATATTCAAATACCGAATTTGTTACTCTATGCAGAGAAGGACCGTTC
This sequence comes from Rutidosis leptorrhynchoides, assembly GCF_046630445.1. Taxonomy (NCBI): domain Eukaryota; kingdom Viridiplantae; phylum Streptophyta; class Magnoliopsida; order Asterales; family Asteraceae; genus Rutidosis; species Rutidosis leptorrhynchoides. The sequence goes on from NC_092333.1 coordinate 178,914,385, forward strand.
ATATGTTTAGAAGAAAAGATATTGAAGAAGCGAGGTTACGCTTACATAGCTATGGAGAACCAAATCACACGACTCTCCTATGAGTCGGCTAAAGCAGGTCTCTGAGAATTCTATCTCACAGGTAACTATGTACAGTTTTTATTTTTTTTATTGCTTTTAACCTTTTGATAATAAATACTGAATCGTTCGCTATAAAGTATTAAATTGGTATTCAATAAAATTAGGTATGCGTAACCGAAATTATTGATATCATACAAAAATTTATTACATCACTGCGAAATTTACCGTTTATTCTTAAGGTATAAATATCTTTAATCAATCAACCCAAAATATTTCAAAAATTCGTCAGGAGTAAAAGTAGGTTATGGAACCGAAATTACTTTACCGAAAAGAGGGGCGTATATCGTTGATAATATTTGATTGATTAAAGTGGGATAAAAGACCAAAAAGATTTTTAATTTTATTTTTTACCATGTTTTTAAAATTAATATATAAATATTAAATTAATATTGTAAACTTTTTAAAATTAATATATTTAAGTTTGTAAATATTTGAAAAATTAATATTTTTAATATAAGTTTGTATGTATAAAAACAAAAATATAATATAAATTTGGTGTGAATTTTTGTTTTTAATAATATGAATTTTTAATTTTATGCATTTTAAATTTAAGTTTGGTGTGAATTTAAAAACAAAAATTTACTTTATTTCATTAAGTTAAAAATGTGATTTCTAAAAATTAGTCGTGAGTTGAAAACTAGGTCGTTGAACCGAAATTGCTTTACCCGAGGGCGGGACGAGAAATTTTATTATCATTATTTTTAATTTTATTGAATTAAAGTATGCCAAAAACATTAAAAAACCCAAAAATCTTTGCTTTTAAAACCGAGCTTAAAAATGACAAATTTTAAAATTTTGTCAAGAGGGACGGACTAGGACAACGATCCGAAACGCCCTCATTCTAAAAGAAACAAATTTTTAAAATTTATTAATCTATGTTTTCTTAGTTGAAGGTTTTTAATAAAAAAAAGGGACCCCATGCGATCGCATGGGGTTTCCCCTTAAAATCCATGCGGTCGCATGAAGTGAAAAAACTGGGCAGATTAAAAAGAGCAGCGAGTCTTCTGTCTCACACCACCACACACACAAACACACGAGCAAACACACACATATCACTCTAAAATTGCCATTTTTTCACCAAATTCAACCAAATTTCGTCCTACAATCCGCTCTAATCATGCCTAGGTTCAGATTATTTATCAAGAAGGTAAAAATTACACCCCTAATACTCTTTAATTCCCTAGTTTTTGTGATAATTACCAATATTTTACCTAATTTGATTATGTTAATTTCTAGTGTAATTAGAGTTAAATTGGTAGTATATTATGCATGTATAACCTAGATTGATGCTATTTAACATGATTTGAAGCCAAAAACTTTAAAAATTTTAGGAATCTAGGGTTTGTGTTCTTGAGCAATTTGGGGCTTTTTAATATAAACATGTTATGGCCGATTTTTGTCATGAATTATTGCTAAATTAAGTAGTGTAACATGTTTAGGTAGCTAAATGATCCAAACTTTGATCCTAAACATGATTTTTGAGAATTAAAGTGGACTTTTTAGGTCTAAAATTCATGAACTTGATTAAATTGATGTAAATACCATTTGAAACTTGTTTAATTGCTAGTAATGGTTATTTTAACATGTTATTTGAGTTGAATGCTTATGAACTTTGTAAACATTTTCATATATGCTTATTTGAAAAAGTGTAGAATTGTAAAAATTGTGAAAATGTGTATAAGTTTAATTTTGATTGAACATGTTATTGTAATTGTTTCAAGTTGTTATTTTGCTAACACTAATGCATATTTGGATGCACAAATTTTGTGTTAAATGTGTTTTGCAGAAAAATACCGATACTGATGGTGCTTCATCATCATCTAGGCAACCTGCTCCGGAACCTGAACTAGAAATGCAATATGAGCCACAATATGAACCAGAACCTAAACAGGAGCAACAACAAGAACAACAACAACAACCTGATCAACACGTACCATATTATGATCCGCAACTAGAATATGTTAATGCCTACGTACAATTTCCGATTCATCCGATAATAGCACACTCAACGATTCATGAAGAACAGTTGCATCCTAATTTGAGATTTGATCGAAGTTGGAGAGATTACCCGACATATCAAAGTAACAAATTCAAACTGGTAACGAAAAATGTAGAAGTACCGAGGGTAATCGATTGGGAGCCTTTGGAAAGGGTCCAACTAGTTAATTCAGTTAGACAGCATCTGATCCAAAGGTATGGCAGCTCTTCTTTTCCTGATTGGGAACGTTTATCCACCATTCGTAGGCCTGTATATAAGGAATGGTGTGTTGAGCTTATGAGTACTATTTCACTTAATGCGGATGTAGTTAGGTTAGATGATAGAAGTTTTCTTAGATTTTTACTTGGCCGTAGGATGTACAGAATGTCCATGCTGGACATGGCCAGGGCTTTATAGATTTACACTCCTGGTGAATTACTACTACCCGATTGTACAAATTTGATTTATCATGGGGAGCGGGTAGATAGGAATTTTGACGGGGACGCCGTCTGGAGGCGTATGTCAGATTATAATGTTTTTACGCTGGGAGGAAGACACTCCTATTTAGATATTAACAAAGCAGAGCTACGTATTATACATAGATTTTTAGCTAATTCGATTACACAAAGAGGTAAAAACAAGGAGAAGATGACCTTACACGATTTATTTTACCTTAAGTGTATTCGAAACCCTAGAAGCTTTGTTAATATCCCTTACTGTGTTGATTTTTATCTATCCAAAGTAGTGGCAGGAATACAGGACGGGAGAGTAATAGGAGGAGGTATTTTTGTTACTCTCATTAGAGAGTATTTGGGTGTAGATAGGGATCAAGGGGGTCCACTTATGGTATGTAGGGAACATGATGATACTTTAGGATTGAAGGTCTATCAGGGTACTAAGGTATTAAAAAGCAGACGCAATCAGGCAGTACCATATGATGGTAATCATCCACAGGTAGAGAGAGGTTCAGATGAGGAAATGGAGGAAGCAGATGACATTAGGGATGTCATTAGGGAGGCTGTGACTGTCGTCTACTAGCGTATAGATGAGGTAGAAATGACAAACCAGGATAGACATAGTCGGTATGAGCAGTGGCAAGCCGAGAATGTGTACGAGCATTCCAGGCAACGACAGCATGATAGATGGCACTATCATCAGCATCAGATCATGAGCCAGCTATCACCTCAGGTACCAAATAACTACGTACCGACCCGACCTGCTTACTATCCTCCACACCAGCCCGATATGCGACCACCATTTACTCTCTACGACCCTAACCAGGCCTATCAGTACACCTATAACCAACCATGGAACCCGCCCGACGACATGAACTGGAACCCCTATCCAGATTGATATAGTTCCCGTTGGTGATTTCTATGATTTTTATCTTTTTATTATTTTTATTTATTTATGTTTAAACATATAAAATTGTGATACTTTTAATGTAATGTTTAATATTTTTATTATGTTGTACTAATATTTCATATTTGATTTGAAAATGGGATATTAAGTCTCATTTCAAATTACCATACTTGTTATTATTTGTATGTATGTATATTGTCATGTACACAACAGGGTAAAACAGCGCATTTTCAAAGACTGGCATTAAGTTCAGCAAAAGCTACTAATTTTGACGACAAAACGAAAAACAAATGTGATGTAACAACAAGACGGAATGAACAAATGATGTGCACCATTTATCATTCAGCAAAAAACGCCAATATGTTTGGAAACTTTGGTAAAATTTAATCATTTTTCTACGCTAATCACCCTCAATAATTTAAATTGTTACTGATTTCTTGCAAATGAGGGCATTGCAAGATCTTAAGTGTGGGAAGGGGTTAAATTCTTTCGGATTTTTAAAATTTTTGACTTATACACTTAGTTACCATTAAAAAATACTAGTAACGCAGTTGTTGTATTAGAATCTAGTGCTCTCTGATAATAAAGAACAGCCCTAGTCTTATATACTGACTACCCAATTCTAGTAAAATTTTTAAAAATTTTCAACTAAATGAATTAAAAATCATGTTTATACATATTTATGAACGATAAAACTAGGTGTTAACACCGAAATTATTGTTACATTGGAAAGGACATAAATTGAGAAACAACCCAAAATGTTAGAATTCATTTAAAATGGAATAGAGGACAATAAAAAGGCAAAGAAAGGAAAATAAAAGTCAAGTGTGGGAAAAAAATTACCAAGTTATTTAGAACATATATCACATATTTTTGTACAAATAATTGAAAATACTTTTGTTTTGGACGATATTAATCAGTTTTACCCAGTTTATTGTAATATAAATGGAATCTAAAAGGAAGTAAAGTCTTCCGAGAAAAAGACATGAGCTTCTTGATTTAGGTCAGGAAGTTGTCGTCCAGACCAGCTGTAGGTTGATGAAAAATCTAGAAAAGTCATCTCGAAAATAAGATGGAAATCTACGGACCTCAGCATCAAACAGGGTCGTCAAGTGGTCAGACTTATCCTAACCATGTGAGGATCCGTCTCGTACAATGGGGGGCACCGTGCAAATTAGCTTATAAGACTAATGAATCACATCCCCAGAAAGGATAATCTCCTTAAAGATCAAAAATCAGCTTTTAAGACTGATATTACTCAATCCTTGAGATTGACCTTAAAGATTGAGAATTCAAACTCATGGAATTCGATGATATCTAAACTCGAGCTTGAACGAGAAAATATTTTGATCAAATTATAAACCGATTTGTTTTCTGAAAACCCATTTTCAATACGTTCATTACCATTGAACGTAAAATCCTAGGAATTCACCTGGAATTCATTAGGTCACCTGAACCAAATCGGGTGTCAACCGTAAGAACGGTGGTTGCATAGCATGGTCGAAGACAGGACCTTGTGCCAGACCGAAAAAAAACTATAGGGTGATCTTTACTATTGCTCCTACAAAGGATAGTGATTCCATCCGACACATTATAGACCATAATTAAAAGCATGTCACGGGACATTGCCTTAACAGTTGCTTGTTCAACGCTTTCCTTTACAACCGGACGGTAGTTTACCGAAAGGTAATATACGGGGCAAGTAAACTGGACGTGTTGCTTTCCCAATACAAGGTTAGCAAGTGGGTGACACAAAACCGCAAGTTTTGAGCTAAAATTTTCAAATCTGAAACCCACCAAACCCACAAAAACAATTTGCAAACACCGGTGAAGGGTTATTCTGGAAAACTTATCTAGGGTAAAAGCTAGATTAAATTTTCAAAAGATCAAATGTTTTCATAAAGATCTAATTTTCTTAAGGATCTAAATTTTCATAGTCATGTGGGACTGTAAACCACAACGTTACTATCATTGTTTATACTGCCGTATAGAAATCACTGATGTACAAAGTGTGAAGAATAAAGAAGTGATTCTAGTATTTTATTTCAAGACTATATTGCTTGAGGATAAGCAACGCTCAAGTGTGGGAATATTTGATAATGCTAAAAACGAACATATATTTCATAGCATTATCCCTCAAGAAAGACAATCTTTTATTTGCAATTGTTCTATTTACAAGTGATATTCGTTTAAATAATAAAAGATGAAGACAAAAGACAGATTCGACGAATTGAAGACGCAAACGACCAAAAAGCTCAAAAGTACAAAGTACAATCTAAGAGGTTCAAATTATTGATGAGAAACGTCTTAAAATTACAAGAGTACAAGACAAAAAACGCAAAGTACAAGATATTAAATTATACGCAAGGACGTTCGAAAATCCAGAACTGGGACCAGAGTCAACTCTCAACGCTCGACGCAACGGACTAAAAATTATAAGTCAACTATGCACATAAATATAATATAATATATAAATAATTCTTAAAATTATATATATATTATATTATATATAAACCTTCGGCAAATAAACAAACAAAAGCATGTGAGCTGTAAAATAAGGCCATGCGATCGCATGGCTAGAAGGCACAAATGCCATGCGATCGCATGGTGAACAGTATCAGGCCACATCCTATAAAAAGCAACGAATTCAGTCGAATGTATATACCTTTTTCTCTCTATATCTCAACGATATATATACATATATATATATATATATATATATATATATATATATATATATATATATATATATATATATATATATATATATATATATATATATATATATATATATATATGTATGTGTATATATATATAATTTATAATTTTAATTTTAATTTTAATTTAATAATAATAAGGGTATGTTAGCGAATGTTGTAAGGGTGTAAGTTGAAATTTTTTCCGTGTAATGCTACGCTATTATTAATCATTGTAAGTTATGTTCAACCTTTTTAAATTAATGTCTCGTAGCTAAGTTATTATTATGCTTATTTAATGCCGAAGTAATCATGATGTTGGGCTAAATATTAAGATTGGGTAATTGGGCTTTGTACCATAATTGGGGTTTGAACAAAAGAACGACACTTGTGGAAATTAGACTATAGCCTATTAATGGACTTTATATTTGTTTAATTGAATGATAGTTCGTTAATTTAATATAAAAATTTACAATTGGACGTACCTATAAATAACCACATACACTCGATCGGACACGATGGGCGGGATATTTATAAGTACTAATAATCGTTCATTTAACCGAACACGGGAATGGATTAATAGTCAATGGACTTATTAAAACAGGGGTGAATTATATACAAGGAAAATTGGTGTAATTATAGTTTAAGTCCCCAATTAGTTGGAATATTTGACTTCGGATATAAGGATAATTTGACGAGGACAATCGCAGTTTATATTTATGACTGATGGACTGTTATGGACAAAAACCAGATTGACATATTGAGTAATCCAGGACAAAGGACAATTAACCCATGGTAATAAACTAAAATCAACACGTCAAACATCATGATTACGGAAGTTTAAATAAGCATAATTCCTTTATTTCATATTTCATCGCACTTTTATTTACTGTCATTTTATTTAATTGCACTTTTAATTATCGTACTTTTTAATTATTGCAATTTTATTTATTGTCATTTTATTTATCGCACTTTAATTTATCGCACTTTAATTATTGTTATTTACTTTACGCTTTAAATTTAGTTATATTTATTTTAATATTTTACATTAGGTTTTAACTGCGACTAAATTTTAAAATCGACAAACCGGTCATTAAACGGTAAAAACCCCCTTTTATAATAATAATACTACTTATATATATATTTATATATATATACAAATATAGTTTTAAAAATATAGCGTTAAACTTGGCTAAATCCCTGTGGAACGAACCGGACTTACTAAAAACTACACTACTGTATGATTAGGTACACTGCCTATAAGTGTTGTAGCAAGGTTTAGGTATATCCACTCTATAAATAAATAAATAACTTGTGTAAAATTGTATCGTATTTCCTAGTAAAATATAAGCTATTTTGTATACACCTCTACGCACATCAATACCTTTGGATCAGATGCTGCCTAACTGAGTTAACTAGTTGGACCCTTTCCAAAGGCTCCCAATCGATTACCCTCGGCACTTCTACATTTTTCATTACTAGTTTAAATTTGTTACTTTGGTACGTCGGGTAATCTCTCCAGCTTCGATCAAATCTCAAATTAGGATGCAACTATTCTTCATGAATCGTTGGGTGTTCTACTATCGGATGAATCGGAAAAATTACGTAGGCATTAACATATTCTTATTTTGGATCATAGTATGGTATGTGTTGATCAGGTTGTTGTTGTTCCTGTTGTTGCTCCGGTTCATATTGCATTTCTGGTTCAGGTTCCGGAGCAGGTTGCCTAGATGATGATGATGCACTATCAGTATCGATAAATCTCTGCAAAACATATTAAACACAAAATTTGTGCATCCAAATATGCATTAGTGTTAGCAAAATAACAACTTGAAACAATTACAATAACATGTTTAATCAAAATTAAACTTATACACATTTTCACAATTTTAACAATTCTACACTTTTTCAAATAAGCATATATGAAAATGTTTACAAAGTTCATAAGCATTCTACTCAAATAACATGTTAAAATAACCATTACTAGCAATTAAACAAGTTTCAAATGGCATTTATGTAACGACCCTGGATTTTCTAACGTTTATTTATTAATAATTGTTATTATTAATACTTGTGATTTAACGAATGTATGTTATTACATTTACTTGTTACCATGATTGCCTGTACTTGACTCTAAATGCCCAAAACGTCTTTGTGACACACATACATTATACGAATAATATTTTTGAATATTATTTACATTCATGATTAATTTTTATTAATCATTTTGATTAACTATGGATATTAGTTAATTACTTGGGCTTTATTTGGATTTAGTTGTTAAATACTTGGACTTGGGCTTTAATTAGTGATTAATGGACTTGTTAGCCCATTCTACTTAACTAAATGGATTACTTAGCCCATTTAACATGTAAGTATTACATTTGGAACCTAACTAGTTAGTTTAGAGCATTTGGAATCTTATTACATGATACTTACAACATCTTCCCATGCATACACCCCTTATTAACCAACTTTTTAAGACTTTGCACACAAGGAACTAGTAGGCAACTCACCCCTCCCCTTTTTGCTTGTTGACCGTCGGCCTCCAATGGGTGAGAGGGAGTTCAAAATTCTTTTTTTGTATTACTTAGTCATTTGCTTTCACTAGTATCATTTCACTCTTACACACACATACTTACACCCTCAATTTTCTCTCATTTCTTTCTCTCATTCTTTCTAAATATTGTAAGTAACTTGAAGACTTTTCTCTCTTCTTTTCTTTGTATAAACCGATTCATATACATCTTCATCATCATCTTTGCTTGTTTGAATACTTGTCTTTGATTATTGTTACTTGTTGTTAGTTATTTACTTGCATGTTACTAAGAATCAAACTTTATAGTTAGATTCTTCATTTATCTTGTATTTACAAGAACATACAAGAACATAAACTTTCTAGTTTATGTTCTACACTTAATATGTTAAAAGATTTTAAGTTCATGGTTTTAGAATCATTACTTGTAAGTCATGTTTGTAAACTTAAAGTTTACATTCTTAAAGATCAAACTTTGGTTTGAATCTTTAAAGTATGAACAACCCATGAACTAGTTACTTGTTTACCTAGCTTGTTTCTTTATATTATGCACTTTAATTTCATGTTTGTTGGTTTCATGGTCAAGTATTACAAGTTAATCTTGATCTCATACTTCTTGAAACTTAAAGTTAACTTTAAAAGTTCAAGAACATGGAAGTATAACTTTTTAGTTATAACTTCATACACTTGTGTTAGATTTAACTTAATAACTTTAGATCTAGACTTTTGATCTTGGATCTTCAAGATCAAACTAAGAACTATGTTCTACAACTTAAGATCTTGATTAATTAGTTACTTTCAAGTTTATAGTTCAATAATACTTTTATATTTCATGTATGTGTTAAATCTAAGACTTTGATGCAACTTTGGTTCATCAAACTACATACAACACTTAATTGAGTTGTGCTACATGTCTTAGACTTACACAAGTGTTATGATGGTGAAACCTTGGTTAAGATGATGCAAACACATCAACGAGTTGTACACTTGAAGCTATATGCTTCAAGGATAAGAACCGTGATAAGCATCGAGTACCAAGAATCACCAGAACCTAGTGTTTTACTGTTTCTGTGCCTGACCCGTACAACCTGGGCTACTGTAAATATGATTTTCAGATAGCTCTGTTCGATTAGATAACTTTTCATTTAGAACTCGTCTTAATCCGAGTTACGGTTTAGGATTTATGGCCCTCCGATCGTCACTATGTCCTTTTAAAGTTGTGCTGAAAATTCTGACCTACTCACACTTAGACCGTCGCCACTATCAAACGAAGACGAGTTTGCTTCTGGGATTTTTACCTCAACTAAAGGACTCATATACGGAGCCATAGCCACTGGTCTCACCTTATTTCAGTAGGTATTGAGGCCGTGGTGACTAACCGAACTCAGCCTTTGTTTTAAACTACTTTCAAGAACGAAACTTACTTTACACCTTTTGTTTGATGATGAATGATGATGACCCTTAAGACCTTATTTACATAATTTTAAACCTTTTGGGACGATTTACTAACTTAGTACTATTTGACTTACATTGAGGACCCGTTTGGACAACCTACATACTTGCTTATTTCCCGAGTCATACTTTACCGCTACTTATCATTGTGAGTTATAGCATCCCTTTTTACTCTAACTATTTTGGGAACTGAGAATACATGCGCATTTTATGTTTTACATACTAGGCACGAGTACTTAAACTTATATATGTGTGGGTTATACAACGGCATAAACATTCCCTTTAGCTCGGTAACGTTTAGTCATTGGTTTTTGTACCGGTGAACGCGAATCTTAGATATGGATCCATAGGGTTTGACATCCCCACTCGAGCTAGTAGCGCTAGCATTTAACGGGTGTTTAATACTTCGTAAACATACGCACTTTCCAAGTGTACTTGCAGGGGGTATAAATGTTAAGTTAGTTACCAAGTGCCCACGGTTAACATATACTTTATCATACTGTTTTGAAACGCTCATTGTAGCACTGAAATCTCGTGGCCTACCTTACATACTGTTATACTTAAACTATAGCTCACCAACCTTTGTGTTGATATTTTTAAGCGTGTTTTTTTCAGGTGCTTAAGTTTAGCTGCTTTCGCTGTGTACTAGTCTTGCTGTAGACACCCGCTGCTTTAGAGATGTCCCTGCATGAACTACTTTATCTTGCATTCGAACTTAATTACTTTTGAAACTATGACTTGTAACGACCATTGGGGTCACGTACATTATTAACGGCTTCTGTTCATTGAAGCATACTTTTGGTTATTAAACATTGATGTTGGTTAAGACATCACCTTTTATCATGAATGCAAACGTATTTTGAAATAGCATATAGTGTTTGACCTTGTAATGATCCTGTTGTTGATGATTCGTACACGATGGTTTTGTACGGGGCATCACATTTGGTATCAGAGCAATGGTTATAGGGAATTAGGTTGCATTAGTGAGTCTAAGACCGACCCGAGTAGGATTCACTAATAGGACTAATCTACAACTTGCTAGTTTACTTGTTTCCGCTGAACTTACTGCATGCTGCTGCTTACTTTTACTGCTATATGCCGTATGCTATTACATGATTTCACTACTGCATGCTATTATCTGCTTTCGATTGCATGATACTTGTCATTATTGCCATGCTACTTACTGTTATACATGATTTCGACTGTTGGCCTAATACGTGCTTGCTTTATGACTTACTGACATGGAAAATTTATTTTTCCTTGTTCAGATGTCAAATATTCCACCTGCTATCGTTTTGGGCAGTTCAGACACTTCAGCCACTACACCTGCCACTGTTGCCGATCTACCGATCCCGTTACCTACGAGTGACGCCAGCGCTTCATCTTCCGGAGCTAGCAGCCATACACCGGCTCCAGTGGTTACTGTAGACAGAACCCAGGACCCTCCGGAGATTCCAGCTTCATCTGCCCCTGGACCCTCGGTGTCACAGCCCCGCTCTGGTGAGATTGTGATCCCCGCGGAATTCGGGGAAGGTCCATTCCCTAACCGGTATCGCCATTGGTGCCGACGCGCCCCTGATGGACGTCTCATTCCGATCGGACCCGCCCGTTACCGACAGATGATAGCCGCCCAAGGAGGGCCGCCTGTGCAGTCACCACCACATGATTCGGACGACCCATCATCCGCTGATCCTTCATCCGATGACTCATCCACAGACGACTCGAGTGACGATGACTCCGACGAGGAGGACCCTGATGCACCTGTACAGCCACCCTCCACCCCGCCGAAGAAGCAGTATCGCTTCGACGGTACTATTATTCTGGGGATCAACGGGGGACGAGCATTCACTGACGCATTTGGTCGATGTCGTAGAGTTACTGCCCGTAAGCGTCTTGTGCCGTACCCTGCCGACCCACTCGTGCGTAAGGCACCCCAGTACCATCTGCACCACCGGTACCATCTGCACCACCGGCATCACCTGCACCGCCAGCACCGCCTGCATCACCATCTCCCACTGTCGAGTAATTGACAAGGGAGGTGGGGATCCTCCGAGCCCGAGTTACTGAGCTCGAGGACCAGATGTCCCATGTATTGGATATCCTACACCCACCTTCACCGTAGGGCTTTTGTATTTAGATTTCATTATGTAATCTAGTTGTAGTTTTATGTTTCACTTATGTATTGTACGAACTTATTCAGATGTATGCAACTTATTATTATTAATGAATGGAACTTTGCGTTATTTAATTCTTGCACGATGTTCTATTTACGTTACTGTATAATTCTGTGGTATTTGTACCTGGATTGCATTATTTAATAAACACGTGATGTGTTGATTCCGTGTTGGTTATATATACTGTATTATTACTATTTGCATACTGGATTTTGACTTGAGTCAAAAATTTTGTTTAGAACATCATGGCTAACGGACGATCAACATCAACCCCTACCGCAGCCCAAATCGAGGAGATGATTGCCGAAAGGGTAGTCGCAGCCATTGCAGAAATGCAACCCCAAGCTCCACCGCCACCGCCACCGGTTATTCAACCCATTCGTAATGGGTGTACGTACAAAGAGTTCCAAAGCTGTAAACCACATAACTTTAGCGGAATCGAGGGGCCAGTTGGTCTCACTAGATGGTTTGAAAAACTTGAATCTGTGTTCCGAGTCAGCAACTGTTCAGAGGAGAATAAAACCAAGTTTGCTTCGTGCACGCTATCTGACGGCGCACTAACGTGGTGGAACACGTTAGCTCAAGCGAAAGGTATTGATGAGGCGTTTGCTACTCCATGGGAGGAGTTCAAAGGGGCCCTGATTGAGGAATATTTCCCTAGGACCGAAATCCAGAGGATGGAAATGGAATTTATACAGTTAAAGGCCGTTGGGAACGACCTTGATAGCTACAACCGGAGATTTTTGGAACTAGCCCTGATGTGTCCTACTATGGTTACACCGGAGTTCAAACGAATGGAAAGGTACTTCTGGGGACTTCCTAAGAGCATTAAGGGAAACGTCACCTCGTCCAAGCCACCTAATGTCCCGGAGACAATGCGTATGGCACATACTTTAATGAACCAAATTATCATCGATGAATCGTAGAAGGCTAAGTCTGAAGCGGGTAGTAGCGAGAAGCACAAATGGGATAACAACAACAACAACAACAACATGGGAAGGAACTATGATCAAAACCCGGTGAAATGACATGAGGGTTTCAGAGGAAACAACAACGGTGGAAACCCCAATCTGAACACCAACTCAAACCCGAACTACAAGGGAACCTTACCACAATGCAAGCGGTGCTACAAGCACCATACTGGATATTGTAATATTGTTTGCGAAAAGTGCCAACGGACTGGGCATATCGGGAAAGACTGCAAGGTCACTACTTTGAATGTGAAGCCGAACCCCACAGGACCGAGGAAGTGCTACGAATGCGGACAGATGGGCCATTTCAGAAATGCATGCCCCAACAAAAGAAAAGACGGCGGACCACCGCGAGGTAGAGCTTTCAACGTTAATGCAAGGGATGCACGCGAGAATCCCGACTTGGTGACAGGTATATTCACTATCAACAATCTATTAGCTTCTGTCTTATTTGATACTGGTGCCGATAGAAGTTATGTATGTAGACATTTTTGCGATAAGATTAATTGGTCATTAGTCCCGTTAAAAGAGAGTATGCTTGTCGAGGTCGCCAATGGAAAACTTGAGAAAGTTGACCATAGTAGTCGAGGAGCTATTATCAACATAGCTGGTGCAGATTTCAAAATTGATTTGATACCCATCAAATTGGGAAGTTTTGACGTGATCATCGGTATGGATTGGTTGAGCAAGATAAGGGCCGATATTATTTGTGGAGATAAAGCTCTTCGTATACCACACGGAGACGGTGAGCCACTGATCATCAACGGAGAGAGATGTACCTCGAAGTTGAACCTCATTAGTTATGTGAAAGCGCAAAAGATTATGAAGAAGGGACGTCTTACTGTCCTAGCGCATGTGAAAACGGTAGAGACTGAGGTGAAGAGCGTGAACGATGTTCGAAGTGTGAACGAATTCTCCGATGTCTTCCCTGAAGAATTGCTTGGATTACCGCCGCCGAGAGCAGTAGAGTTTTAGATTGATTTAGTGCCAGGAGCAGCACCTGTAGCTCGCGCACCTTATAGACTCGCACCTTCCGAGATGCAAGAATTACAAAGCCAACTACAAGAACTACTTGATCGAGGATTTATCCAACCAAGTTTCTCGCCTTGGGGCGCACCTGTGTTGTTTGTGAAGAAGAAGGATGGATCCTTCCGTATATGTATCGACTACCGTGAACTCAACAAATTGACAATCAAGAATCGGTATCCTCTTCCCAGAATTGACGATCTTTTTGACCAACTACAAGGATCGAGCATTTACTCAAAGATCGATTTGCGATCCGGTTATCACCAGTTGAGGGTGAAGGAAAGTGATGTGATGAAGACTGCGTTCAGAACTCGTTATGGTCATTATGAGTTTCTCGTGATGCCATTCGGTTTAACCAACGCACCTGCCGTGTTCATGGACCTCATGAATCGTGTCTGCAAGCCGTACTTGGATAAGTTCGTTATCGTCTTCATAGATGATATCCTCATCTACTCTAAGAGCGAAGAAGAGCATGAGCAACACCTCCGACTAGTACTTGAACTCTTGAGACAAGAGCAACTTTACGCCAAATTCTCCAAGTGTGAATTTTGGTTGAAGGAAGTCCAATTTCTGGGTCATGTTGTGAGCGACCAAGGTATCAAAGTTGACCCCGCCAAGATTGAAGCTATCAGCAAGTGGGAGACCCCCACTACTCCAACTCACATCCGCCAATTCCTAGGTCTCGCCGGTTACTACCGAAGGTTTATTGAAGGATTTTCTCTTATTGCGCGTCCTTTGACCGCGCTGACTTACAAAGGGAAGAAGTTCATTTGGGAACCCGCACACGAATCAGCATTCCAAACCTTGAAGAAGAAGTTGACCACCGCACCTATCTTATCTCTTCCAGAAGGCAGTGACGATTTCGTTGTTTATTGCGATGCTTCGAAAAGTGGTTTTGGTTGTGTATGGATGCAAAGATCAAAGGTTATTGCCTATGCTTCTCGTCAACTGAAGATTCACAAGCGGAACTACACTACTCACGATCTTGAACTTGGAGCCGTTGTCTTTGCGCTCAAATTGTGGAGACACTATTTGTATGGAACTAAGAGCACTATCTTCACCGACCACAAGAGCCTCCAACACATCTTTGATCAGAAGCAACTGAATATGAGACAGCGTCGATGGATTGAGACGCTGAACGACTATGATTGTGAACTCCGTTATCATCCTGGCAAGGCCAATGTTGTAGCTGACGCTTTGAGCCAAAAGGAGAGGATGGCACCTCTTCGTGTTAGGGCTCTGAACATCACCATTCATTCAAATCTCAACAGTCATATCAGAGTAGCCCAAGATGAGTCTCTCAAAGAGGAGAATATATCTCATGAACATTTGAACATACTTGTCTCTCGATTCGAGGTTAGGGAGTCTGGACTCCGATGTTATGCCGGAAGAATTTGGGTACCTCTTTTTGGAGATCTACGAAACCTTATACTTGATGAAGCACACAAATCGAGATATTCGATTCATCCCAGCACGGGCAAAATGTACCACGATCTTAAAGAACAGTATTGGTGGCCGAATCTTAAGAAAGACGTTGCAACTTATGTTGGGAAGTGTTTGACTTGTTCGAAAGTTAAGGCCGAACATCAGAGACCTTATAGGTTACTTCAACAGCCGGAAATCCTGCAATGGAAGTGGGAAAGGATAACTATGGATTTCATCACCAAGCTACCAAAGACAGTGGGCGGATACGATACCATCTGGGTTATTGTTGACCGCCTTACTAAATCTACACACTTCCTAGTGATGAAGGAAATGGATACGATGGAGAGACTTGCTCAATTATACATCAAGGAGGTTGTATCTCATCATGGTGTACCTTTATCGATCATCTCAGATCGCGATCCCCGTTTTGCTTCTAGATTTTGGCGTTCTTTACAAGAAGCCATGGGAACCCGTCTCGACATGAGTACTGCTTATCACCCACAGACCGACGGGCAAAGTGGATGAACTATTCAGACTTTGGAGGACATGTTGCGTGCATGTGTCATTGATTTCGGAAAGGCCTGGGAAAGGCATTTGCCGCTAGCCGAATTCTCGTACAACAACAGTTATCACTGGAGCATTAATGCTGCACCTTTTGAAGCATTGTATGGCCACAAGTGCCGATCTCCTATTTGTTGGGCTGACGTAGGCGAAAAGCAAATCACCGGACCCGAGGTAGTCCATGAAACAACGGACAAGATTGCTCAGATTCAAGCTAGACTTAAGACTGCTCGTGACCATCAAAATAGTTATGCTGATCTTAAACGTAAAGACTTTGAATTCAACGTTGGTGATCATGTAATGTTGAAGGTTACACCTTGAAAGGGTGTGATTCATTTTGGAAAGCGTGGAAAGTTAAACCCACGATACATTGGTCCTTTTGAAATCTTGGAACGTGTTGGACCCGTTGCTTACCGTTTGGATCTTCCAGATCAATTGAGCTCAGTTCATCCTACCTTCCACGTGTCAAACTTGAAGAAGTGTCTTGCTACACCCGAACTTATCATACCACTTGAGGAACTTACGATTGGCAACAAACCCCACTTCGTGGAAGAACCTGTTGAAATTATGGATCGTGAGATCAAAACTTTGAAACGCAACAAGATTCCGATCGTCCGAGTACGATGGAATTCCAAACGAGGACCTGAGTTTACTTGGGAACGAGAGGATCAAATGATGCGGAAGTATCCTCAACTTTTCCCGACTCCTCCATCTACCTCAGCTTAAAATTTCGGGACGAAATTTTCTTTAACAGGTGGGTAATGTAACGACCCTGGATTTTCCAACGTTTATTTATTAATAATTGTTATTATTAATACTTGTGATTTAACGAATGTATGTTATTTCATTTACTTGTTACCATGATTGCCCGTACTTGACTCTAAATGCCCGAAACGTCTTTGTGACACACATACATTATACGAATAATATTTTTGAATATTATTTACATTCATGATTAAGTTTTATTAATCATTTTGATTAACTATGGATATTAGTTAATTACTTGGGCTTTATTTGGATTTAGTTGTTAAATACTTGGACTTGGGCTTTAATTAGTGATTAATGGACTTGTTAGCCCACTCTACTTAACTAAATGGATTACTTAGCCCATTTAACATGTAAGTATTACATTTGAAACCTAACTAGTTAGTTTAGAGCATTTGGAATCTTGTTACATGATACTTACAACACCTTCCCATGCATACACCCCTTATTAACCAACTTTTTAAGACTTCGCACACAAGGAACTAGTAGGCAACTCACCCCTCCCCTTTTTGCTTGTTGACCGTCGACCTCCAATGGGTGAGAGGGAGTTCAAAATTCTTTTTTTGTATTACTTAGTCATTTGCTTTCACTAGTATCATTTCACTCTTACACACACATACTTACACCCTCAATTTTCTCTCATTTCTTTCTCTCATTCTTTCTAAATATTGTAAGTAACTTGAAGACTTTTCTCTCTTCTTTTCTTTGTATAAACCGATTCATATACATCTTCATCATCATCTTTGCTTGTTTGAATACTTGTCTTTGATTATTGTTACTTGTTGTTAGTTATTTACTTACATGTTACTAAGAATCAAACTTTATAGTTAGATTCTTCATTTATCTTGTATTTACAAGAACACACAAGAACATAAACTTTCTAGTTTATGTTCTACACTTAATATGTTAAAAGATTTTAAGTTCATGGTTTTAGAATCATTACTTGTAAGTCATGTTTGTAAACTTAAAGTTTACATTCTTAAAGATCAAACTTTGGTTTGAATCTTTAAAGTATGAACAACCCATGAACTAGTTACTTGTTTACCTAGCTTGTTTCTTTATATTATGCACTTTAATTTCATATTTGTTGGTTTCATGGTCAAGTATTACAAGTTAATCTTGATCTCATACTTCTTGAAACTTAAAGTTAACTTTAAAAGTTCAAGAACATGGAAGTATAACTTTTTAGTTATAACTTCATACACTTGTGTTAGATTTAACTTAATAACTTTAGATCTAGACTTTTGAGTCTTGGATCTTCAAGATCAAACTAAGAAATATGTTCTACAACTTAAGATCTTGATTAATTAGTTACTTTCAAGTTTATAGTTCAATAATACTTTTATATTTCATGTATGTGTTAAATCTAAGACTTTGATGCAACTTTGGTTCATCAAACTACATACAACACTTAATTGAGTTGTGCTACATGTCTTAGACTTACACAAGTGTTATGATGGTAAAACCTTGGTTAAGATGATGCAAACACATCAACGAGTTGTACACTTGAAGCTATATGCATCAAGGATGAGAACCGTGATAAGTATCGAGTACCAAGAATCACCGGAACCTACTGTTTTACTATTTCTGTGTCTGACCTGTACGACCTGGGCTACTCTAAAGATGATTTTCAGATATCCCTGTTCGAGTAGATAAGTTTTCATTTAGGACTCGTCTTAATACGAGTTACGGTTTAGGATTTATGGCCCTCCGATCGTCACTATGTCCTTTTAACATTGTGCTGAAAATTCTGACCTACTCGCACTTAGACCGTCGCCACGGTCAAAAGAAGACGAGTTTCCTTCTGGTATTTTTACCACAACTAAAGGACTCATATACGGAGCCATGGCCACTGGTCTCACCTTATTTCAGTAGGTATTGAGGCCGTGGTGACTGACCGAACTCAGCCTTTGTTTTAAACTACTTTCATGAACGAAACTTACTTTACACCTTTTGTTTGATGATGAATGATGATGACCCTTAAGACCTTATTTACATACTTTTAAACCTTTTGGGACGATTTACTGACTTAGTACTATTTGACTTAGGTTGAGGACCCATTTGTACAACCTACATACTTGCTTATTTCCCGAGTCATACTTTACCGCTACTTATCATTGTGACTTATAGCATCCCTTTTTACTTTAACTATTTTGGGAATTGAGAATACATGCGCATTTTACATTTTACATACTAGGCACGAGTACTTAAACTTATATATGTGTGGGTTATACAATGGCATAAACATTCCCTTTAGCTCGGTAACGTTTAGTCATTGGTTTTTTAAACCGGTGAACGCGAATCTTAGATATGGATTCATAGGGTTTGACATCCCCACTCGGGCTAGTAGCGCTAGCATTTAATGGGTGTTTAATACTTCGTAAATATACGCACTTGCCAAGTGTACTTTCAGGGGGTATAAATGTTAAGTTAGTTACCAAGTGCCCACGGTTAACATATACTTTATCATACTGTTTTGAAACGCTCTTTGTAGCACTGAAATCTCGTGGCCTACCTTACATACTGTTATACTTAAACTATAGCTCACCAACCTTTGTGTTGAAATTTTTAAGCATGTTTTTCTCAGGTGCTTAAGGTTAGCTGCTTCCGCTGTGTACTAGTCTTGCTGTAGACACCCGCTGCTTTAGAGATGTCCCTGCATGAACTACTTTATCTTGCATTCGAACTTAATTACTTTTGAAACTATGACTTGTAACGACCATTGGGGTCACGTACATTATTAACGGCTTCTGTTCATTGAAGCATACTTTTGGTTATTAAACATTGATGTTGGTTAAGACATCACCTTTTATAATGAATGCAAACGTATTTTGAAATAGCATATAGTGTTTGACCTTGTAATGATTCTGTTGTTGATGATTTGTACACGATGGTTTTGTACGGGGCATCACAATTTATATCAATTTAATCAAGTTCATGAATTATAGACCTAAAAAGTCCACTTTAATTCTCAAAAATCATGTTTAGGATCAAAGTTTGGATCATTTAGCTACCTAAACATGTTACACTACTTAATTTAGCAATAATTCATGACAAAAATCGATCATAACCTGTTTATATCAAAAAGCCCCAAATTGCTTAAGAACACAAACCCTAGATTTCTAAAAATTTTGAAGTTTTTGGCTTCAAATCATGTTAAATAGCATCAATCTAGGTTATACATGCATAATATATACTAACAATTTAACTCTAATTACACTAGAAATTAACAAAATCAAATTAGGTAAATTATAGCTCAAGAACACTAAAAATCAAATTTAAAGAGGTTTAGGGGTGTAATTGTTACCTTTCTTGAAAAACTTCTTAACAAATTCATGATTAAAGCGGATTATAGCAAGAGATTTGGTTGAATTTGGTGAAAATTGATGATTTTAGGGTGATATGTGTGTGTATGTTCGTGTGTTTATGTGTGTGGTGGTGTGCGACAGAACAGCTCGCTGGGTATTTGATTCTGACCATAATTCGGTCCCCATGCGATCGCATGGTTCTGAAGGCAAAACCTCATGCGATCGCATGTTTTTTTTTTTTTTTTACATAACCTTTAACTAATAAAACATAATTTAATAAATTTTTTAAAAATTTGTTTCTTTTAGAATGAGGGCGTTTCGGATCGTTGTCCTAGTCCGTCTCTCAAAAAAATTTTAAAAATTTGTCATTTCAAAGCGTTGTTTTAAAAGCAAAGATTTTTGGGTTTTTTTAATATTTTTGGTATATTTTAATTCAATAAGATTAAAAATAATGATAATAAAAGTTCTCGTCCCGCCCTCGGGTAAAGCAATTTCGGTTCAACGACCTAGTTTTCAACTCACGACGAATTTTGAATATCACATTTTTAACTTAATGAAATAAAGTAAATTTTTGTTTTTAAATTCACACCAAACTTAAATTTAAAATGCATAAAATTAAAAATTCATATAAATATTATTAATATTGTTATACATTAATTTTACAAACTTATACTAAAAATATTAATTTTTAAAATACTTAAAAACTTAAATATATTGATTTTAAAAAGTTTAAAATATTAATTTAATATTTATATATTAATTTTAAAAACAAGGTAAAAATTAAAATTAAAAATCTGTTTGGTCTTTTATCCCACTTTAATCAATCAAATATTATCAAAAATATACGCCCCTCTTTTCGGTAAAGTAATTTCGGTTCCATAACCTAGTTTTACTCCTGAAGAATTTTTGAAATATTTTGGGTTGATTGATTAAAGATATTTATACCTTAAGAATAAACGGTAAATTTCGCAGTGATGTAATAAATTTTTGTACGATATCAATAATTTCGGTTACACATACCTAATTTTATTGAATACCAATTTAATACTTTATAGCGAACGATTCAGCATTTATTATCAAAAGGTTAAAAGCAATAAATAAAAAAAAATAAAAACTGTACATACTTACCTATGAGAAAGAATTCTCAGAGACCTGCTTTAGCCGACTCATAAGAGAGTCGTGTGATTTGGTTCTCCATAGCTACGTAAGCGTAACCTCGATTCTTCAATATCTTTTCTTCTAAACATATGAACGGTCCTTCTCTGCATAGAGTAACAAATTCGGTATTTGAATATGTTTGATTATTTGAACATTTACCTTCGTGTGACCATTTTTCGCATTTATAACATCTTTCAAGGTGTCGTGCTCTTCTTTCTGTTGCAGATTTTGATTTTCCTTTACCAAAATGTATCTGATGATGGTCTTTCCTGAGTTCTTTTCTTACTCCATCCATTTTTCTGTTATGAATGATACCAGTTCACTCGGAAGTGTGTCATTATTACGTTTAGTAATCATAGCGTGTAGCATTAGACCATGGTTCAGATCAAAGGAATTCTTCATCTCGTAAAACCTAAAAAAATAAAAATTCAGAATGGAGGGAGAAGACTAGTTCTTTAGGGTTTGCTAGGGAAAGACCATTCGGATTCCATTCTCGGAAACTACACGAAAATAGAATATCTAACTCTAACAGAAATATATATTACCCTAAAAAGATTCGAACCTTCCCACACTTAGTTAGCTGTGGTGTCGAAATTGTGATTAACTTCATCTTCAACTTCCATTGGACTATCTATGTAATGTTTAACTCTGTGACCATTAACCTTAATTTCAATCCCATTTGAATTTATTATTTCTACTGTTCCGTACGGGAAAACTCTTTTGACTATGAATGGTCCAGACCATCTTGATTTCAATTTTCCAGGAAATAGCTTGAATCGTGAATTGAAAAGAAGAACTCTGTCTCCTTCTTTAAATTCTTTTGAACTTCTGATTCTTTTATCATGCCATTTCTTTATTCTTTCCTTATAGATTAATGAATTTTCGTATGCTTCATGTCTTAATTCTTCTAATTCGTTTAGTTGACTTAACCATAGACGTCCGGCTTCATGTAAATCAAGATTACATGTCTTCAAAGCCCAAAATGCTTTGTGCTCAATTTCTACTGGAAAGTGACATGCTTTTCCGTAAACGAGTTTAAAAGGTGTGGTACCAATTGGAGTTTTGTAGGCTGTTCTAAAAGCCCAGAGTGCATCCTCCAATTTCATGGACCATTCCTTCGGATTTGATCCTACGGTTTTCTCTAGAATACGTTTTAATGCTCGGTTGGTATTTTCAACTTGTCCACTTGTTTGTGGATGATAAGCGGTTGAGATTTTATGAGTTACTCCATATCTTTTGAGAACTTTCTCAAGTTGATTATTACAAAAATGAGTACCCCGATCACTTATTAAAGCTTTCGGTGTTCCGAACCTAGCAAAAAGACGTTTTAAGAAGTTGACTACAACTCATGAATCGTTAGTTGGGAGAGCTTGTACTTTCGCCCATTTAGATACATAATCAATAGCAACGAGAATGTAGAGATTATTATGAGATTTTGGAAATGGACCCATAAAGTCAATACCCCAAATGTCAAATACTTCACATACTTGAATGACATTTTGTGGCATTTCATCACGTTGACTTATTTTTCCGGCCCTTTGACATGCATCACAGGATTTGCAAAGAAGGTGTGCGTCTTTGAAAATTGTAGGCCAATAGAATCCAGCATCGTAAACTTTTCTTGCTGTAAGTTGAGGCCCATAATGCCCTCCTGTTGGTCCTGTGTGACAATGGTTTAAGATTTGACTAGCTTCATCTCCGAATACACATCGGCGTATTATTCCATCGGGACAACTTTTAAACAAATGTGGATCTTCCCAGAAATAGTGTTTTATATCACTAAAGAATTTCTTTCGTTTTTGGTACGACAACCCTTTTTCAAGGAATCCACATACTAAGTAATTTGCATAGTCTGCAAACCATGGAATTTCACTATAGTCGATCTTCAAAAGATATTCATCAGGAAAGTTATCTTGTATGGCCGATTCATTTAGAACTTCTAATTCAGGATTTTCAAGATGAGAAAGATGATCAGCGGCGAGATTTTCTGCTCCCTTTTTGTCTCGGATTTCAATATCGAATTCTTGTAGGAGTAAGATCCAACGGATTAATCATGGTTTGGCATCTTGTTTCAAAAATAGATATCTAAGAGCAGAATGGTCGGTATAGACCACCGTTTTAGCTAAAACTAGATATGAATGAAATTTGTCAAAAGCAAAGACAATAGCAAGAAGTTCTTTTTCAGTAGTTGTGTAATTTGTTTGTGCTCCTTGTAATGTCTTACTAGCGTAATAAATAGGTTGAAATCGTTTTTCAATCCTTTGTCCTAAAACGGCTCCCATTGCAAAATCACTTGCATCGCACATGAGTTCAAATGGTAGATTCCAATTTGGAGTTATCATGATCGGCGCATTAGTGAGTTTTCCTTTAAGAATATTAAAAGATTTGATGCATTCATCCGAAAAGATGAATGGAGCATCCTTTTCTAGGAGTTTATTCATAGGAGTGGCAATTTTAGAAAAATCTTTTATGAAACGTCGGTAAAAATCGGCATGCCTTAGAAAACTCCTAACTCCTCTAACATTGGTGGGATGTGGAAGTTTAGCAATTACATCTACTTTAGTTCTATCCACTTCAATTCCTTCTTTTGAAATTTTATGACCAAAAACGATGCCTTATTTAACCATGAAATGGCATTTCTCCCAATTAAGTACTAGATTTGATTGTTCGCATCTAATAAAGCATTCATTCAAGATTAACTAGACATGTTTCAAAAGTATCACCGAAGACTGAAAAGTCGTCCATGAAAACTTCCATGCATTCTTCTATCATGTAGTGAAAAATCGCCATCATGCACCTTCGAAAGGTTGCAGGGGCGTTGCAAAGTCCAAATGGCATGTGTTTGTAAGCAAAAGTACCATAAGGGCACGTGAACGTGGTTTTCTCTTGGTCCTCAGGTGCGATTGGAATTTGAAAGTATCCGGAAAAACCGTCAAGAAAACAATAGTAACTATTTCCGGCTAATCTTTCCAACATTTGATCAATGAAAGGTAAGGGAAAATGATCTTTTCTGGTGGCGTCATTTAATTTTCTATAATCTATACAAACACGCCATCCTGTTACAGTCCTAGTAGGAATAAGCTCTTTTTTTTCATTTGTGATGACAGTCATGCCACCCTTCTTAGGTACACATTGAACTGGGCTTACCCATGGACTATCAGAGATTGGATAAATTAAACCTGCATCTAGCAGTTTAATAATTTCTTTCTTAACAACATCTTGCATATTAGGATTTAGTCTTCGTTGGTGTTGCACATACGTTTTATGACCTTCTTCCATAAGGATTTTATGTGTGCAATACGAAGGACTTATGCCTTTAATATCATGAATCTTCCATGCAATAGCTGGTTTATGAGCTTTTAGCACAGAAATGAGTTGAGATTTTTCATTTTCAGTAAGAGAAGACGATATTATTACAGGTAATTCAGATTCACCATGTAAATAAGCGTATTCCAAATGGTTTGGAAGTGGCTTTAACTCTAATGTCGGTGGTTCTTCTATCGATGATTTGTATCGATATCTGTCTTCCTCTTTTAGCATTTGAATTTCTTCTGTTGTTGGTTCGTATTCATTAGCTATGAGTGCGGCTAACATTTCAGCTTCATCAATTGGTTCAGTTCCTTCTCCTAAAGAATATTCTCCCATTCCTTGTAATTCTGGAAATTCTTGTAACAATTCTGCATTTGAATCTATAGTTTGAATATAGTAACATGTATCATCTGCAGATTACGGTTGTTGCATGGCTCTATCAACAGAAAAGGTAACACTCTCATCCTCTATACTTAGAGTCAGTTTCTTACCAAACACGTCTATTATTGCTTTAGCCGTGTTTAAGAATGGTTTTCCTAATATGAGAGGAACTCGAGAATCTTCTTCCATCTCCTGAATAACAAATTCTACTGGAAATACTAAAGTGCCAACTTTAACTAGCATGTTTTCCATTATCCCTCTAGGATATTTTACTGATCGATCGGCTAGCTGTATGCTTATTTGTGTTGGTTTCAATTCTCCAAGGTCTAGTTTAATGTATAGTGAATATGGCATTAGATTTATACTGGCACCTAAGTCTGCCAATGCTTCTACTGAATTGAGACTACCCAGAAAACATGGAATTGTGAAACTTCCTGGATCTGATAATTTTTCTGGTAGCTTATTCAACAGCACTGCAGAACCATTAGCATTCATTGTAACAGCCGAGAGTTCTTCTATTTTCTTTCTATTTGTGATTAGATCTTTCAGGAATTTAGCATATCTTAGCATTCCTGAAATCACATCAATGAAAGGAAGATTGACATTTATTTGTTTAAACATATCCAAGAATTTGGATTGCTCGGCTTAAAGTCTTTCTTTTCTCATTTTACTCGGGTAAGGAAGCGGTGGTTGGTATGGTTTAACATAAGGCTTTGCCTTAACTGTGTTATCTTCATTAACCTTTTCAACTACTGGTTCTGTTTCCTTATCTTGCTCAGGCTGTGGTGCTTGTGGAGTAGGAATAGAGTCATCAGAAGTTAAGGTATTTCAGGTGGTTTAAGTGTAATACCACTTCTTGTGGTAATGGCTTTAGCTGTTTCATTCCGGGAGTTAGCATTAGTATCGCTAGGTAGACTCCCCGGTTTTCTTTCTCTTATCAACCTTGCTAGGTTACTCACTTCTTGTTCCAGATTTTGGATAGAAGCTTGTTGATTTCTAAATGCTTGAGCATTTTGTTTATTGGTTTGTTTCTGAGATGTGAAAAATTGAGTTTGAGATTCAACTAGCTTTGACATCATGTCTTCTAAATTTGGCTTTTTATCATCGGTTTGTGGTGATTTGTTTTGAAAAATAGGTCTTTGCTAATTGTAAGTATTGTTAGATACTTGTTGATTGCTAGGACCTTGTTGATTGTTGTATGGAACATTTCGGTTACAATTTTGATTTTGATTGTAGATTGGTCTTGGCAGTTGATAATTATTCTGATAATTATTTTCAGGCCTTTGGTTCATGTATGAAACATTCTCTCTTTGTTCCATTGTTTGTTCAATACTGAGACAATCTTTTGTTAAATGTGGTCCTCCACACTGCTCACAACTAATTCGTATTGAGTGAATATCTTTAGTCATCTTTTCCATTCTTCTCTCGACAGCATCTATCTTTGCAGAAATGGAATCAAAGTCATGGCTAAAATCGGCTCTAGCTGCTTTAGATGATCTAACGATATCTTTTTCTTGGTGCCACTCATGTGAGTGGGAAGCAGTGTTATCAATAATTTTGTAAGCTTCAGTTGCGGTTTTCTTCATAATGGAACCACCAGCTGCTATATCGATGTCTTTTCTTGTAGTGATGTCGCATCCTTGGTAGAATATTTGTACTATTTGATAAGTGTCAAAACCATGTTGCGGACATCCTCTCAATAACTTTCCAAATCTTGTCCACGCCTCATATAGAGTTTCATTTGTCTTTTGTGTGAACGTAACAATTTCTCCTTAAAGTCTCACGGCTTTTGTGATGACCCGGAAATTTCTGCCCAAATTTAAACTTAATCTTTAACGTTTCCGACACGATAAGCAAAGTCTATGAAGTTGAATCTCAAAATTTTGAATTATTCAATTACCCTTCGATTGTTCTCAACGATTCGCGAACAATTATATGTAAATAGGTACATATACTATAACTTGAAAACATAACAAAATGTTAAGTAAATGATACTGTGCATTAAACTTATTGGTTTGATTATCTGATTGATATATTCAACTACGGAATTAAAAGATTATGCCAAACGATTGAATTAAAAGATATTTAATAAGTCCCTTAAGGATTATGATATTATTACGAGTCTCTGTTGTGAGGTCCACGTTGATTTAGGAAATCATTCATTCTTAACGGTATTCGGAATAAATGGTAAAGTGTTTGTTTAAATAACGTAATTTGGACACATACAATAATAAAGAATATTAACTGTTGGAATTAGATATATGAATAACTTGCGATATGTATTTTAAAACGTGTTTATTAATATTGAAAATATATATTTAACAATACGATAAAATATAATATTAACTTGGTCATAAAAACGAATTGTTATTATTTATATATTAACAAATAGCGAGACGATAATTTATAGAAGTAAATGACCAAAATACTCGAAAGTTTAAGATATACTTTGAGTGGTATAGTTTAGGGATAATTTAAGACTATATTTTGACAAAGGTACGTGACACGAAACGTAAAATGCAAGTTTTCTCAGCGTACGAAAGGACATTTGAAAAACCGGAACCGGGACATAAGTCGAGTGATGACGTACGACTTATCAGAACAAAAATTACAAGTCAACTATGCATGTGAATTTAATATAATATATAATTAATTATATAAATTAAATATATTATATATATAATATAAAATTATGTCGACAAATAAGAAGTTAAAAATTTGTGAGCTGTCCCATGGTGCCATGCGATCGCATGGCCTTGAAGTACAAATCCCATGCGATCGCATGGGGTACTTTTTCAGAAAAGGTTCTATAAAAAGCTCGAATTCTGGCTCTTACATATCATTCATCTATCTATCTGTATTACTATATTACTCCATAATTATTTTTTTATTTATATTATTATTAATAAAGATTATTATTATTATTATTATTATTATTATTATTATTATTAGGATTAATATTATTATTATTAATCTTATTATTATTATTTTTAGAATATACATAAAATATTACGACGAAGCCATGAGCGGGTCACTTTTGAAATGGGTTTTCGAGCGGGATAAATCTAAGGAAATTATGGGTTATAGCTATGGAGGTTATGGGTAATATTCATGGGTATTGTTTGCAAATCAAACCTAGTGTTTATCACATCTGTTACGTCTACGTACTTTCCTACAATATTGAATCTCAATACTGATACGTAAGCACTCATATCTTATCTTTTATATATTAATTACGTATCCATGTCTAGTGCTCGAGTTTATATATTTATATATGCTTGTATGCTAGATTTCATCGTTAAACAGTTTATAATGAATCACTAATTAAATACATATATTACTAGTAAAAGGTATATGATATACATGTTTTTGGAAAGCTGGCGAAAATCAATAACTTTTCATTTAGATATCGAATAGTTTCAATGAACGGATTAAAAGATATGATCAACTGAATTATGATTGACGTTAATTGAAATTGCTTTTGAATCTGTAATTAAGATTTAAACAACGTGTTTACGAGACTGATAAAGTGAACTTTTAAATATTACCAACCGAGTAAATGAATCCTTATATAAGGCACGTCTCGTTTTGTTGAACTATTGTCAAAATTGACTTTTTGAAACGACTTTGGATAACTATTATATGTCGATCTCGAGCATTAGGATTGTGATACACTATGACCTGACCTAGCTTAATAGACATTTATTGACTAACATATGTTCTCTAGGTTGAGATCTACGATTAATTGGTAATCCAAGTTTCGGTCACATTTTGGTGAACAACTTTATATGCTGCTAAGGTGAGTTTCATTGCTCCCTTTTTAATTGCTTTTGCAATATATATTTTTGGGCTGAGAATACATGCAATTTATTTTAAACGCAATGGATACAAGTACATACTTAATTCTACACTGAGTTTGAACTAAAAATCCCTTAGCTTTGGTAACTAGTAGCCACCAGTACATAGGATATGGACTGGTGGGCGCGAATAACAGTATATGGATCCATAGGGCTTGACATCCCCGTCCGAGCTAGAGTGCTAGCCTTTTAACGGACATGTGTTATTTGAGTTTAGGACACGTTGGTTTGCGTGTATTAAAACGAATGGGGTATTTATCATGATAACGTTAAAGTTTAGTTACCAGGGTGCTCTATTACGTAGAATTTATTGACAAACTTTTGATAAACGTTTCTGGATGAAACAACTGAAATCTTGTGATCCACTTTTATATACAGATTATGCGAAACACTAAAACTATGAACTCACCAACCTTTGTGTTGACACTTGTTAGCATGTTTATTCTCAGGTTTCCTAGAAGTCTTCCGCTGTTTGCTTATATGTTAGACAAGCTATGTGCATGGAGTCGTACATGGCATATTTTTCAAGGAAACGTTGCATTCACCAAATCATCACCATGTATCTTATTTTGACTGCATTGTCAATGGAAGTACTATTGTAAACTATTATTTACAGTGATTGTCTATATGTAGAAATCATCAGATGTCGAAAACCTTTGATTTAAATATTCATTTATGGTGTGCCTTTTTAAAAGAATGCAATATTTACAAAACGTATCATATAGAGATCAAATACCTCGTAATGAAATCGATGAATGACGTGTTCGTCCATATGGATTTGGAGCGATCGTCACAGTTAAAACCTTTGATTTAAATATTCATTTATGGTGTGCCTTTTTAAAAGAATGTTATATTTACAAAACGTATCATATAGAGGTCAAATACCTCGTAATGAAATCGATGAATGACGTGTTCGTCCATATGGATTTGGAGTGATCGTCACAGTTGGTATCAGAGCGTTGGTCCTAGCGAACCAGGTCTTGCATGAGTGTGTCTAACTGATAGTTGTTAAGATGCATTAGTAAGTCTGGACTTCTACCGTGTCTGCATGTTAAAAGTTTTGCTTATCATTTCTTGTCGAAAATTACATGCTTATCATTCTTAAGTCTAGACACGTTTTCCTGCATTTATTGCATAAATAGTGTATAGACAAAAATTTATATCTTAGCATATCTGTTACTGTAAACTTTTCCTGACATCTTCCGAAAATTTCTCCGTGAATTATGGAATTTTGGTATTATATATACATATGTAAATTATGTATTGAAGAATACCAAACTAAATTCTATAATCTAATTCATATCAAAAATCATCTCCCTAATTATACAAGATGGATCCCGTATCTAGTTCAAATTCTTTAAACTCTGACAGCTATTCCGATATGGATATTCACTTGAATTCCGAAGACAGTGTAACCGGAATGGATCAACCAATTAGCCATCATCTATTCTGGATGAATTGGGGATGAGTTCGTAGTCTACTTAATCATTGGAGATAAGAAGAAGGTGATCCCTTCCATCCACCACATTGCCCTCTTGGCGAAGAACCTGAAACACTTACCGGCGAACTTGTTCGAGACACCATTTTCTCTCTCATTTCCAGAGTATCTCGTCACGATAATATACTATCTCAAATTCTGGATCTTATTCATCCACTCGTCCGAACCGCCAATCATCCCGGTGTAGTAGTTGAAGTCAACGAGCTTCGCGTTCGGGTAGTGGCTTTAGAGAATATGGTGCAAAGGTTACAAGCACCAGCAGCATCACCGGCATCAACAGTACCACCGACAACAACACCAACAGTACCATTACCACTACCAACAACATCCGCATCGCAAACCTCAACTTCACAATCTGTCCCACGAGCATCAACATCATATGCACCGTAGTTACCAAGAAATACCATCAACAATAACCGATGAAGCATTAAATCATTTTTCCCTGAAGAAATTTTATGTATATTTAATATATATGAATTTTGAAATCAAAATAAATCTTTTCATACTAAGCTATTACGTGTGAATCTTAACTAGTAGGTACTACTCGGTTAGTTCATATTACTAATATGCAATAATGTACATCCTTCCTTAACAAATTAACCATTGTTAACTACAATATCTGTTTCAACCCAATGAATTCCATTTCATAATAAACCAAGTGTATTAATCAATTACATAATTGATTTTACATTTTCAATTTCGATATACTCGAAACTTTCCAGAAAACATCATATGTGCCTTGTAAGGTTCACAAAAATTCCACGAGCAATCAACATCCTTCACCAAGGAAAAAGAATAAATAATGAAGTATCGATTACATTAGCAAAATACTCCGCAAAGATTATGTAATCTTTAATGTTTTAGAGATTAATCATTTCTAAGTCAAGCCGAAAATCTAATGAGCTTAATATAATATTAACTCATTAAATCTGTGTTACATCTGAAGAAAATATACATACATATATTTTCATAAAGACGGTAATAAAAATTCTTTTGTACAAAGTATTAATTGTGAAATCTTTAACGGGTAGGTAATACCCGAGAAATATATAAGTTCGCAATTAATATGTTACACTGTACATTCTTCAACTTTGATTCAAAAATTATTAACAATGCTCACAACGATATACAATCGTTTTCATACAAAATCAATTACATATTCTGATATTGACGGATCATAATCCAAGTCATAACTCTGAACCGGTGACATCATTCTTAGATCTCTACATCTTTCAAAGCTATACTTTGACTTTAAATCTGTGCAAGATCCATTAGCATTGTTTTTACCGAAAATAACCTTGCAATTCCTTTTCAAAGTATCCAGTATTATCAACCGTTCAACCAGTCAACGACGACCTTTCAGACTTGTAACTTTGGCATATACATTTTTGTTACTGGGGAACCTTTCATGTTCCACCACATTAAAAGTAAATGTACCAGCAAATTCATTAATCTGTGACTTAAAGTCTCTCCGAAAAACCATTATAATTGTTCATTGAAACCCTATCATGTACTCATCCACATCTTGTAACGGTAATTGCCATACCAACTACCGAAAATTAGCAATCAGTATTTCGAATTTCGCAGCAATTCTACGCCAACAGTTATATATATACATATAATATCTATCTTCTAGACTTACATACTCCAAATGTGAAGTTTCTGAAAAACATCCCAAACTACGAAACTAGTTCTCCGAAATTAGAAAAATGTTGATGAAGCAGCAAAAACTGTAAACGACCTTAACAGTTAAAAGTTTGATGATAAAGAGTAGTGTGTTAGAAAAGCACAGAAAAAGAGAAAGTTTGGTACTGAAAAACGGATTGAGCAAAGTATGAAGGAGGCTGTGGACAAATCACAAAGAATAAACCTGCCTTCAAAGAATCCAAATGATTCAGTATCTGTTGAAGCCATTAACTAATACCTTGCTTCCGAATCTAAACCCTTGCGGACAATATTCTTCATCATCCTCTGATATTAGAAATTCTAAGATATCATCGTATCTTTCATTATAAATATCCTCCATATTTCTGGAGATAATTTCATAATCATTCTTATCGGAAATCAATTTTCTCCTTGCGATATCTGTGTAACATCATAAAAGAAACTATTTTAGTTTCTAAATTCTGAAACCTTCGAGTTTAAAATATGAATATTTTTGAAGTGGTGTTGGGAGCTGAAGCATGAGTTAGTATAATATAATGACACTTGATCAACGTGATTATATTACAGTAAGTCATGCTGAGTTTCTAATGGAACGTGATAAAGGTTCACAGATCATACCCTCATCATGAACATTGTTACATAACTCTTTCATTCTATATAATCTCTAAAAATATCAAGAAAATATTTTCTTAATGATTCGGTCTTTTTCGAGGTATTCTGGTAATTTGACAAATCAAGATCGTGTCATTACGTTTACCTTTTCAGAACATTAATTATGTTCATCCAAAACTTCATACCTACAAATTCTGGACCATTATTCGCTTGACTTAAGGTCGGGAAGAGAAAATGAAAGCATGAAGCTCCGAAATATAATGGAAAATATAAAGCCCGATAACAACCCCGAAAATTACAAACCGTGTATATCGATGCGTATAGCAATATAAAGACACGGGAGAATGAAAAACACTATAACCGCGAGGTAATAGTAGAAGAAAATAACTTCCTCTGGTGGCAGATGAAAAAGAAGAATGAAGGATACGATAGCCAAGAAAATATCAAGAATCGGAATTGGATTAAGCATTTTCACAATCTATTAGGAAGTATGAAATAAGGAAGAAGCTTATAGGAGTGGTGAAAATAAATGAAACGGAAGAGGTCAATTTATAGTGAAATATCAGACATAGCAATCGAGGTAGATTACGCATTTAATTAAAGAATATCTTAATCTCCTTAATTCCCGAAGAATCAAATCTTATTTAGAATATGAAGATTTTCTATTCCTTAAATTCCGGAAAATCAATCGTTACTACGTCAAAAATTAAGACGAATCTCTATTCCTTCATTTCACTCTCTTACGATAATTTCTCTCATACGCTTCGAGTAATTGGATTGTTTTATCCATATTAATCAACAGTGATAAAAATCTATTTATCAACTCATATTCGTCATGAAAACATTTTTATTGTTAGCCATGACGACCTCACTCAAATTTCGGGACGAAATTTCTTTAACGGGGAGGTACTGTGATGACCCGGAAATTTCTGCCCAAATTTAAACTTAATCTTTAACGTTTCCGACACGATAAGCAAAGTCTATGAAGTTGAATCTCAAAATTTTGAATTATTCAATTACCCTTCGATTGTTCTCAACGATTCGCGAACAATTATATGTAAATAGGTACATATACTATAACTTGAAAACATAACAAAATGTTAAGTAAATGATACTGTGCATTAAACTTATTGGTTTGATTATCTGATTGATATATTCAACTACGGAATTAAAAGATTATGCCAAACGATTGAATTAAAAGATATTTAATAAGTCCCATAAGGATTATGATATTATTACGGGTCTCTGTTGTGAGGTCCACGTTGATTTAGGAAATCATTCATTCTTAACGGTATTCGGAATAAATGGTAAAGTGTTTGTTTAAATAACGTAATTTGGACACATACAATAATAAAGAATATTAACTGTTGGAATTAGATATATGAATAACTTGCGATATGTATTTTAAAATGTGTTTATTAATATTGAAAATATATATTTAACAATACGATAAAATATAATATTAACTTGGTCATAAAAATGAATTGTTATTATATATATATTAACAAATAGCGAGATGATAATTTATAGAAGTAAATGACCAAAATACTCGAAAGTTTAAGATATACTTTGAGTGGTATAGTTTAGGGATAATTTAAGGCTATATTTTGACAAAGGTACGTGACACGAAACGTAAAATGCAAGTTTTCTCAGCGTACGAAAGGACATTTGAAAAACCGGAACCGGGACATAAGTCGAGTGATGACGTACGACTTATCAGAACAAAAATTACAAGTTAACTATGCATGTGAATTTAATATAATATATAATTAATTATATAAATTAAATATATTATATATATATAATATAAAATTATGTCGACAAACAAGAAGTTAAAAATTTGTGAGCTGTCCAAGGGTGCCATGCGATCGCATGGCCTTGAAGCACAAATCCCATGCGATCGCATGGGGTACTTTTTCAGAAAAGGTTCTATAAAAAGCTCGAATTCTGGCTCTTACATATCATTCATCTATCTATCTGTATTACTATATTACTCCGTAATTATTATTAATTATTTTATTATTTATATTATTATTAATAAAGATTATTATTATTATTATTATTAATATTATTAGGATTAATATTATTATTATTAATCCTATTATTATTATTATTAGAATATACATAAAATATTACGACGAAGCCATGAGCGGGTCACTTTTGAAATGGGTTTTCGAGCGGGATAAATCTAAGGAAATTATGGGTTATAGCTATGGAGGTTATGGGTAATATTCATGGGTATTGTTTGCAAATCAAACCTAGTGTTTATCACCTCTGTTACATCTACGTACTTTCCTACAATATTGAATCTCAATACTGATACGTAAGCACTCATATCTTATCTTTTATATATTAATTACGTATCCATGTCTAGTGCTCGAGTATATAAATTTATATATGCTTGTATGCTAAATTTCATCGTTAAACAGTTTATAATGAATCACTAATTAAATACATATATTACTAGTAAAAGGTATATGATATACATGTTTTTGGAAAGCTGGCGAAAATCAATAAATTTTCATTTAGATATCGAATAGTTTCAATGAACGGATTAAAAGATATGATCAACTGAATTATGATCGACGTTAATTGAAATTGCTTTTGAATCTGCAATTAAGATTTAAACAACGTGTTTACGAGACTGATAAAGTGAACTTTTAAATATTACCAATCGAGTAAATGAATCCTTATATAAGGCACGTCTCGTTTTGTTGAACTATTGTCAAAATTGACTTTTTGAAACGACTTTGGATAACTATTATATGTCGATCTCGTGCATTAGGATTGTGATACACTATGACCTGACCTAGCTTAATAGACATTTATTGACCAACATATATTCTCTAGGTTGAGATCTATGATTAATTGGTAATCCAAGTTTCGGTCACATTTTGGTGAACAACTTTATATGCTGCTAAGGTGAGTTTCATTGTTCCCTTTTTAATTGCTTTTGCAATATATATTTTTGGGCTGAGAATACATGCAAATTATTTTAAACGCAATGGATACAAGTACATACTTAATTCTACACTGAGTTTGAACTGAAAATCCCTTAGCTTTGGTAACTAGTAGCTGCCAGTACATAGGATATGGACTGGTGGGCGCGAATAACAGTATATGAATCCATAGGGCTTGACATCCCCGTCCGAGCTAGAGCGCTAGCCTTTTAATGGACGTGTGTTATTTAAGTTTAGGACACGTTGGTTTGCGTGTATTAAAACGAATGGGGTATTTATCATTATAACGTTAAAGTTTAGTTACCAGGGTGCTCTGTTACGTAGAATTTATTGACAAACTTTTGATAAACATTTCTGGATGAAACAACTAAAATCTTGTGATCCACTTTTATATACAGATTATGCGAAACACTAAAACTATGAACTCACCAACCTTTGTGTTGACACTTGTTAGCATGTTTATTCTCAGGTTTCCTAGAAGTCTTCCGCTGTTTGCTTATATGTTATACCAGCTATGTGCATGGAGTCGTACATGGCATATTTTTCAAGGAAACGTTGCATTCACCAAATCATCACCATGTATCTTATTTTGACTGCATTGTCAATGGAAGTACTATTGTAAACTATTATTTACAGTGATTATCTATATGTAGAAATCATCAGATGTCAAAAACCTTTTATTTAAATATTCATTTATGGTGTGCCTTTTTAAAAGAATACAATATTTACAAAACGTATCATATAGAGATCAAATACCTCGTAATGAAATCGATGAATGACGTGTTCGTCCATATGGATTTGGAGCGATCGTCATAGTTAAAACCTTTGATTTAAATATTCATTTATGGTGTGCCTTTTTAAAAGAATGTTATATTTACAAAATGTTTCATATAGAGGTCAAATACCTCGTAATGAAATCGATGAATGACGTGTTCGTCCATATAGATTTGGAGCGATCGTCACAGTTTTAGAAGCCGAAAAGAATTGTTTAAGGAATTTTTCAACTAAAACATCCCATGTATCAATCGCCCCTTTAGGTAACGATTCTAACCAATCTTTGGCTTCTCCCTTTAAAGTCCAAGGAAATAACATGAGATATATCTTTTCATCCTCCACTTCTCGGATTTTAAATAGAGTACAGATCCTATTAAAGGTACGAAGATGTTCGTTTGGATCTTCCTTAGGCGCACCACTAAATTGGCATTGATTAGTTACCATGTGTAGGATTTGTCCTTTGATTTCATAATCTGGCACATTAATGTCTGGTTGAGTAATTGCATGACCTTGGCCAGTGCGTTTAGCTCTCATTCGGTCTTCCATACATAGAGGTTCCAGATTTTCCATGATTGAATTTGTTGAATCTGAATCACTAGAGGATTCTGATTTAATGGTTTGTTCCTCGACAATCTCTGTTTGAATGATTTGTGGTTCAGGAGGAATGATTAGTGGTTCAGGATCTCTGAATTGTCCCTGAATATCCTCCGGATTCTCAATTGTGAAGTCGGGTTCAAAAAATGGATTATCGGAAATTTGAATTGGAGTACTTGGTCGACGTGATGACGATTCTAAAGAAAAATCAACGGCGACAATATTGGCTAGATGTCTTGATCGAGTCACAGGTGGTGAACGTATAAAAGGTGGTGAACGTTTTGCTCGGTGCATTCACTGAATATCCTATTAGTTATAAAAAATAAAAATTATATAAGTTATCAAATTAATAGACTTTTCTGATTTTGCCCACGTTTCGAATAGCCAATAGATGTAGCAGGTAGCCAGGACCCTTTAAATCGGAAGCCCACAACCCGCCACTAACAAATCCAACTATTACTACGAACCAGAAAATTTTGGATGTCTATCAATTTAACCGCTTAAAATAATTTTTCGTTGAAATTTAAAGAAATTTTAGAGAAAAAATAGAAAATTTTATATCCTAAAAACTAGAGCGTCGAGAAATAAGAAAGAAAAAGAGTACGTCGAAAAATAAAAGGTCGAAAAATAAGCGTCGAAAAAAATAATAAAATGCAGCGTCGAAACTTAAAAGTCTAAAAACTAAATATTAAAACTTACGTCTAAAGGTATTAAAGCTTAAAGGAATTCTATATTCAAAACGGCAATTATTTAAAAAGTACTAAAATCTTAAAACGGCGTCGCAAAATTCTAAAGCGCTTAAGTCTTAATCTAAAGAAAAAGTACTTAAAGGATTTTACGGCAAAGCTTAAAAATCTAGAAATATAAAATACTACGGCAAATACTATATCTTAAAACTAGTTACGAGCGATAAAAATACAATTATTACGAATAAAAAGATATAAACTTAAAGTTGTAAATAAAATACAATTTTTATAAAAATATTATTTTTATATTATTTATTTTATAAAAGTATTGATTTTTAAAACTAATAAAACTAATTTAAACTAAATATTACAAATTAATTAAAACTAAAATTAATTAATTTAATAACTAACCCTAATTAGGGTTTTAATAATAATAATAATAATTAATACTCCTTAATTATTGCTGTACCAGGTTCAGATCAGACGTGTCAGGATAGGTCATGCGGTCGCATGGATCTTAGCCTAACGATTCATGCGGTCGCATGACCTAAATATTCAGATCACAAATTGGGCTGCTACAGTATCGGGCTCGTACACTTTTTACTTTTTTTTTATTTTCTGTTTTATAATTATATAAAGTATTTATATAAAATAAATAAAAACTTATATTTTTACAAACTAAAATAGAAATAGAAATATTTTATAATTTTATATATTTTAAACAAACTCTTAAATATATATATATATATATATATATATATATATATATATATATATATATATATATATATATATATTTTGTTTTTCTTTTTATATTTTTATATTTTTAATATTTAAAACGTATTTTTACAAAAATAAATTAAAACTTAATAAAAATCTTTTTTTTATAGCGTTGCGCTTTCGGCGTTGTTTTTCCCCAGGAGCGGCGCCAAAAATACTTGATGTGCGTAGAGGTGTATACGAAATAGTTATATATTTGTTATGCAATACTATTAAATACGATACAATTTTACACAAGTTATATATTTATTTATAGAGTGGATATACATAAACATTGCTACAACACTTATAGGCAGTGTACCAAATCGTACAGTAGTGTAGTTTTTAGTAAGTCCGGTTCGTTCCACAGGGAGCTAGCCAAGTTTAACGCTATATTTTTAAAACTATATTTGTAAATATATAAATATATATATAAGTAGTATTATTATTATAAAAGGGGGTTTTTACCGTTTAATGACCGGTTTGTCGATTTTAAAACTTTAGTCGCAGTTAAAACCTAATGTAAAATATTAAAAATAAATATAACTTATTTTAAAGCGTAAAGTAAATGAAAATAATTAAAGTGCGATAAATTAAAATGCGATAAATAAAATGTCAATAAATAAAATTGCGATAATTAAAAAGTATGATAATTAAAAGTGCAATTAAATAAAATGACAGTAACTAAAAGTGCGATGAAATATGAAATAAAGGAATTATGCTTATTTAAACTTCCGTAATCATGATGTTCGACGTATTGATTTTAGTTTATTACCATGGGTTAATTATCCTTTGTCCTGGATTATTCAATATGTCCATATGATTTTTGTCCATAACAGTCCATCAGTCATAAATATAAAGTGGGAGTGTCCTCGTCAAATTATCCTTATATCTGAAGTCAAATATTCCAACTAATTAGGGACTTACACTATAATTACACCAATTTTCCTTGTACATAATTCACCCCTGTTTTAATAAGTCCATTAACTATTAATCCATTCCCGTGTCCGGTTAAATGAACGATTATTAGTACTTATAAATATCCCGCCCATCGTGTCCGATTGAGTGTATATGGTTATTTATAGGTATGTCCAATTGTAAATCTTTATATTAAATTAACGAACTATCATTCAATTAAACAAATATAAAGCCCATTAATAGTCCATAGTCTAATTTCCACAAGTGTCGTTCTTTTGTCCAAACCCCAATTATGGTACAAAGCCCAATTACCCCGTCTTTAATATTTTAGCCCAACATCACGATTACTTCGGCTTAAATAAGCATAATAATAACTTATCTACGAGACATTAATTTAAAAAGGTTGAACATAACTTACAATGATTAATAATAGCGTAGCGTTACACGGACAGAATTTCGACTTACACACTTACAACATTCGCTAACATACCCTTATTATTATTAAATTAAAATTAAAATTAAAATTATAATATATATATATTACGTGAGAGATAGAGAGAAAAAGGTGTAAAACATTCGACCAAAAACTGCAAAATTTATAGATATGGCCAGCCTTTTAGGCTCATGCAATCGCAGGAAATATGGGCATCCTGGCCATGCGATCGCATGGCCAGCTGGGTCAGCTCACATGTTCTTGTTTTCTAGTTTTTCGACGTTTTTAATATATAATATATATATATATATATATATATATATATATATATATATATATATATATATATATATATAATTTTAAGAATTAATTATATATTATATTATATTCATGTGCATAGTTGACTTGTAATTTTTAGTCCGTTGCGTCGAGCGTTGAGAGTTGACTCTGGTCCCGGTTCCGGATTTTCGAACGTCCTTTCGTACAATTTAATATCTTGTATTTTGCATTTTGCGGCTTGTACTCTTGTAACTTTTAGACGTTTCTCATCAATAATTTGAACCTCTTGGATTGTACTTTGTACTTTTGAGCTTTTTGGTCGTTTGCGTCTTCAATTCGTCGAATCTGTCTTTTTTCTTCACGTTTTATTATTTAAACGAATATCACTTGTAAATAGAACAATTGCAACTAAAAGCTTGTCTTTATTGAGGGATAATGCTATGAAATATATGTTCGTTTTTAGCATTATCAGGCACGCATCCACAGGTAGGTGGAGATCAGGAGCAAGGTAATGTGGGAGGAGGGAATCAGATGACAGAAATGAAAATTTTATTGGCCTAAAATGAGTATGAAATGGCTAGACAACGAGCATTTGCAGATTGTAAAATTTCATCAAAGCCAAATCATAAGCCATTGTGCCTACATAAACACAAACTACATTCCTACTTAACCAGCCATATTTCCTCCCTGGACTATACAGACCCGACCACCGTTCCCTACATATAACCCAGCTCAAGCATTCTACAGCACTTACGACTTTGAATGGAATCCCTACTGGAACCATCCTCATTAACCGTAATTTTCTTTTATTCCTATTTTTATTTATTTTGTAACTTGTAATTTTATACTTTTAATACTTCTTTTGATACTGTAATAGTTTTTATAATTTTCTAACTTTTATTATTATATTTGAATAATTTTTTAATGTGGGGTGATATACCCAACTTCAAAAATATGTATATATATGTTTGTAGTTTATCTCATGTACAAAACAGGGTAAAACAGCGCACTTTCAAAGACTGGCATTAAGTTCAGCAAAAGCAACTAATTTTGACGACAAGATGTAAAATATATGTGAAATAACAACTGCAGGAATGAACAAATGATATGCACCATTTATCATTCAAACAAAGAACAATATGTTTGGAAACTTTAGTAAAATTTAATCATTTTTTCTACGCTAATCACCCTCAATAATTTAAATTGTTACTGATTTCTTACAAATGAGGGCATTGCAAGATCTTAAGTGTGGGAAGGGATTAAATTCTTTCGGTTTTAAACATTTGACTTATACACTTGGTTTAATAGCCACCGTTAAAATACTAGTAACGCAGTATTTGTATTAGAATCTAGTGCTCTCTGATAATAAAGAACAGCCATAGTCTTATATACAGACTACCCACTTCTAGTAAAAATTTTAAAAATTTTCAAATAAATGAATTCAAAATATCGTTTATACATATTTATGAACGATAAAACTAGGTGTTAACACCGAAATTATTGTTACCTCGGAAAGGACATAAATTGAGAAACAACCCAAAATGCTTGAATTCATTTAAAATAGAATAGAAGAGAATAAAAAGGCAAAGAAAGAAATCTAAAAGCCAAGTGTGGGAAAAATTTACCAAGTTATTTAGAACATATATCACATATTTTTGTACAAATAATTGAAGATACTTTTATTTTGGACGATATTAATCAGTTTTACCCAGTTTATTGTAATATAAATAGAATATAAAAGGAAGTACAGTCTTCCGAGAAAAAGACACGCGCTTCTTGATTTAGGTCAGGAAGTTGTCGTCCAGACCAGTTGTAGAGTCTACGAAAAACCTTGAAAAGTTTTCTCGAAAATCAGCTGGAAATCCACGGACCTCAGCATCAAACAGGGTCGCCAAGTGGTTAGACTTATCCTAACCATGAGAGGATCTGTCTCGTACAATGGGGGCACCGTGCAAATTAGTTTATAAGACTAATGAATCAGATCCCCAGGAAGGATAATCTCCTTAAAGATTAAAAATCAGCATTTAAGCCTGATATTACTCAATCCTTGAGATTGACTTTAAAAGATTGAGAATTACAAACTCATAGAATTCGATGATATCTAAACTCGAGCTTGAACGAGAAAATTTTTTGATCAAATTACAAACCTTTTTATTTTCTGAAAACCCATTTTCAATGCGTTCATTACCACTGAATGTAAAATCCTAGGAATTCACTTGGAATTCATTAGGTCACCTGAACCAAATCGGGTGTCAACCGTAAGAACGGTGGTTGCATAGCATGGTCAAAGACAGGACCTTGTGCCAGACCAAAAAACTATAGGGTGATCTTTACTATTGCTCCTACGAAGGATAGTAATTGCATCCGACACGATATAGACCATAATCAAAAGCATGTCATTAGACATTGCCTTAACAGTTGCTTGTTCAATGCTTTCCTTTACAACTGAACGGTAGTTTAACGAAAGGTAATATACGGAGCAAGTATACTGGACATGTTGCTTTCCTAATACAAGGTTAGCAAGTGGGTGACACAAAACCGCAAGTTTTAAGCTAAAATTTTCAAATCTGAAACCCACAAAACCCACAAAAACAATTTGCGAACACCGGTGAAGGGTTATTTCGGAAAACTTATCTAGGGTAAAATCTAGATTGAATTTTCAAAAGATCAAATATTTTCATAAATATCCAATTTCCTAAAGGATCTAAATTTTTATAGTCATGTGGGACTGTAAACCACATCGTTACTACCATTTTTCATACCGCCGTATTAAAATCACTGATGTACAAAGTGTGAAGAATAAAGAAGTGATTCTAGTAAAGTTATATTCAAGTTCTATATTGCTTGAGGACAAGCAACGCTCAAGTGTGGGAATATTTGATAATGCTAAAAACGAACATATATTTCATAGCATTATCCTTCAAGAAAGACAAGCTTTTAGTTGCAATTGTTCTATTTACAAGTGATATTCGTTTAAATAATAAAAGGTGAAGACAAAAGACAGATTTGACGATTTGAAGACGCAAACGACCAAAAAGCTAAAAAGTACAAAGTACAATCCAAGTGGTTCAAATTATTGATGAGAAACGTCTAGAAATTACAAGAGTACAAGCCGCAAATCGCAAAGTACAAGATATTAAATCTTACAAAAGGACGTTCGAAAATCCAGAACCGAGACATGAACCAACTATCAACGTACGACTCAACGGAGCTAAAATTACAAGTCAACTATGCACAAGAATATAATATAATATATAATTAATTATATATATATATATATATATATATATATATATATATATATATATATATATATATATATATATTATAAAATAATCAGCAGCCCACGTTTTAAATCAACAAATGAGCTGGAATCCAAAGCTCCGCGACTGCGGAGCTGTGAGGAAGAGAAATACCGCAATCGCGGAGCTGCACAGTACAAAATGGGCCTATAAAAGCCAGCGCATTCTGCTCGATTCATCATCTCTTTTTCTTTCTTTCTATCTACGTAATATATATATATATATATATATATATATATATATATATATATATATATATATATATATATATATAATTTTATTTTTAATTTTAATTTATGTTTAATAATAATAAGGTTATAGTGGAGAATGTTTTAAGTTTGTAAGTCGAATTTCTGTCCGTGTAACCCTACGCGATTAATACTCATTGTAAGTTTTGTTCAACCTTTTTAAATTAATATCTCGTAGCTAAGTTATTATTATGCTTATTTAAGCCGAAGTAATCATGATGTTGGACTAAATATTAAGACTGGGTTATTGGGCTTTGGACCATAATTGGGGTTTGGACAAAAGACCGACACTTGTGGAAATTGGACTATGGCCTATTAATGGGTTTTATATTTGTTTAACTGAATGATAGTTCGTTAATTTAATATAGAGATTTACAATTTGAGGTAATTATAAATAACCACATACACTCGATCGGACACGATGGGCGGGATATTTATAAATACTAATAATCGTTCATTTAACCGGACACGGGAATGGATCAATAGTCAATGGACTCATTAAAACAGGGGTGGATTACATACAAGGACACTTGGTGTAATTGTTAACAACGTATTAAAACCTTGGATTACACGCATTTGATAACCTGGTGTAATTATAAACAAAGTATTAAGACCTTGTTACAGTTTAAGTCCCCAATTAGTTGGAATATTTGACTTCGGGTATAAGGGTAATTTGACGAGGACACTCGCACTTTATATTTATGACCGATGGACTGTTATGGACAAAAACCAGATGGACGTATCAAATGATCCAGGACAAAGGACAATTAACCCATGGTAATAAATTAAAATCAACACGTCGAACATCATGATTACGGAAGTTTAAATAAGCATAATTCCTTTATTTTATATCTCATCGCATTTTATTTTTTGCACTTTTAATTATCGTACTTTTAATTATCGCACTTTTATTTATCGTCATTTACTTTACGCTTTAAATTAAGTTGTATTTATATTTAATATTT
Organism: Rutidosis leptorrhynchoides; assembly: GCF_046630445.1. Lineage (NCBI taxonomy): Eukaryota > Viridiplantae > Streptophyta > Magnoliopsida > Asterales > Asteraceae > Rutidosis > Rutidosis leptorrhynchoides. Next base: position 178,959,157 of record NC_092333.1, read on the forward strand.
TACATTAGGTTTTAATTGTGACTTAAGACATAAAATCGACAAACCGGTCACTAAACGGTAAAAACCCCCTTTTATAATAATAATAATAATAATAATTCTTATATATATATTTATATAAATATAGTTTAAAATAAATATAGCGTTAAACTCAGCTAGCTCCCTGTGGAACGAACCGGACTTACTAAAAACTACACTACTCTATGATTAGGTACACTGCCTATAAGTGTTGTAGCAAGGTTTAGGTATATCCATTCAATAAATAAATAAATAACTTGTGTAAAATTGTATCGTATTTAATAGTATTTCGTAGTAAAATATAATCTATTTCGTACTACACCTCGCACACATCAGGTCCCCAGAGGTGTCTCTCACTAAATAAGATTTAACTAAAGTTCCGAAATGGGTAAAATATTATTGCATCCCATTAGTTGGTTTTACTGAGGATGGTCTTAGTATTATTGCTTCAAAGACTAAGATTCCCATCATGCTTGATTCTTATACTAACGCCATGTGTTCAGAATCATGGGGTGTAAGTTTTTCACGTGCTATGACTGAAGTTTCGGTTGACATGGATTTATTGGACAATGTAAAGGTGGCTATTCCAAGCTTAGATGGTAAGCGCAAGGTTGTGGAGTTGATCTGTGTTGAGTATGAATGGAAGCATCCTCGTTGGTGTTCGAGCTTAATGATTCTCAATGTCCTAAGGTAATAGAGTTGGCACATTAATATCGGCTAAAAAGTCACGTTTTTACCCCTGATATCAGACCCATATTCAACAAAGTAATCTACTTTATTGCCAAAATATGCATCTATTTGCTTAGATTGGTACATTTGCTAAATTACGAAGGCAATGCAGAAAGAATCAGCGAAAACAGACTTAAAACGAAGAATCTAAGCGAAAACGGCAAAATATCAGAAGACACTCAGAAAAACGGCTGACCAGGGAAGAAAAAACGGTCTGCCATACTATGGTGGACGGCTGACCGAATTGAAAATGGCCTTCCCAAAAAAACGGACTTATTAAACGGCTTGCCAGCCCAATGGACAGCCCAACAGCAATTAGACGGGCCAATTGGACGGCCTGCCAGGAAATTGGACGGTCTGCCAAAAACGATCTTTCAGTCCAGGAACCCTATAAATAGAGCTCATTTGTATCCATTTCAACACACTCTCCACTCTCCACTCTTCAATTCACTCTCAAATTAAATTTAGTTTTCTAGTCTAGTTCGAGAATAGTCTTTCGAGGCCTTCTCACCTTCGAGCGGGAAATTAAGTACCCGGAGGCGAACGCCGAAGATTGTACTAAGAAGCTGTCTAAATTCGGAGTTGTCACTTTTGTACTTTCGGAACTCGATTAATATACTGGTATTTTTATCTTTCCTCTATCATGTTATAATGTCTTTTGTTACTTTGATAGATGATATTATTGTCATGATTAGCGAGTAGTTATATTTTGTGTATGTTGTGATGTAGTTGTTACGCTGTCTGAATATATAAAATTGTTTAATGAGATACTATTGCGATGCTTTCCGATTATGATCGCTTTTCCGACTAATAGAACATGGTTATCGGCTCTGTGATTGGGAAGTCATGAACCCCGATTCAGAGTACACTATCTGTGTCACCCCTTGGTAAGACACCTATGCCAGATACATAAGGCGTTTATCAGAGGCACGACAGTTGTAGTAAGGCAACCTACCCTACGGATTCCGACCGAGGTTCTTTCGTAATGGAAACCCTAATTGATACTAGGAGTACAAGGCCGGCCTCAGGCTATGATAGAGTAGTTACTACATATAAACATAGTACGTATATCGAGGAGGCACAACGCTTATAGTACTCTATACCTCTGCTATGTATGACCATGGAAACGACCTCAATGTTGAAGAGTACATTGCACCATAACGCGGTCTCAGACATTGCACTCCGTCTAAGGATTCTTTAGTAATAGGAACTGTTTGTTTAAACCCATAAAGGATTAGAACTGTTAGGATAACCGAGTGTTCACATGGAGACTACTGTTTATTTAAACCCATAAAGGATTGGAACTGTTAGGATAAGAAGTTTAGACAGTTTAGTATTCAAGCAATTAAATTAAAGAGAGTCAAAGCTAATTTTTCAACGGTTTATTCTTTATTGATTAAAACACAAAGAATTACAACTATCCTCGGTGGAATGATAGAAGGTTGATACAGATTTACCTAAGTATAGCTACAGAGGGTGTTCTAAGCTATTACACATTTTGGATTCTAAATAAACAAACCCATACCACTCATTGTTACAATAGTGGATATGAGACGACCCGTCCTAATCCATAAGGATGAATACAATAACATATGATTACATCGTGAGGTATTTGACCTCTAAATGATACATTTTACAAACATTGCATTCATTTTAAAAAGACAAACTTTCATTTCATCGAAAGTTGATAGGCATGCATACCATTTCATAATATATCAAACTATCAATCACTTAATAATAATCTTGTTGAACTCAACGACTCGAATGCAACGTCTTTTGAAATATGCCATGAATGACTCCAAGTAATATCTCTAAAATGAGCAAATGCACAGCGGAAGATTTCTTTCATACCTGAGAATAAACATGCTTTCAAGTGTCAACCAAAAGGTTGGTGAGTTCATAGGTTTATTATAAGCAATAAAAGTCATCATTTTGATAGACCACGAGATTTAAATATAGTACACGTATCTTGTGTACAAAAATCATTTTTCATAATGCTTAGCAGAGTAGGTTCGTATCCTTTTCTCCCCCGTAGGTTGCCTCACGATTTTTAAATAACCGTACACATATCTCGTGCACAAAAATAATACACATAACCTGTGTATAAAAATCATTCTCTCGATACATAACATTCACTTTGCTTTCATAGCTTGGCTTGGTAACCGACCTTAACATATAATGCGCATCAATAATATCCCCAAAAACAGAACATCTCGTCTGTATAATATATAAACTTCGAAGTACTAAACACCATGCCCACTAGCCCTTCCGTCTAGTGAACGTTCTGGGTGGGGGTGTTAAACCCGGTAGCTACCTTTAGGATTCGCGTGAATTAGGGCCATACCCGATTCTAATTCTTAGGTTACCAAACAATAATAATCAGGGGAAATAATCACAATAATTAGTGGCAATTATAACGTCCAACTAATTCAATAATAATCCACAGAACTTCTCTCTGCATAATAATTCATTCGAGGAAAGTTTTGCTTGTGTCTATCTCTTCAAACATTTATAAAAGCATCTCAGTTTAAAAATATAGATTTCAAAGGCATTTAATAAAGAAGTTGTAAAAATAGCGCATGTATTCTCAATCCCAAAAATGTAAAGAGTAAAAGGGAATCAAATGAACTCACGATACTGTATTTTGTAGTAAAAATACATATGACGGCATTGAACAACTGAACAATGCTGGGTTGGCCTTGGATTCACGAACCTATATCATTTATTTATATATTATTACACATAATTGAAATCGAACAAATTTATATATATATATATATATATATATATATATATATATATATATATATATAAGTTTATTAGTTATTTCATTTTATATTAATAACTTATATGTTTCATTAGTTATATTCATTATATATATATATATATATATATATATATATATATATATATATATATATATATATATATATATATATATATATATATATATATATGTATATATAATTAAAACTAGTAATATAGTTAAGTTATGTGTATTCAAATATATTTTTATATAAATATCATTTAGTTGTTAAATTTATGATAATACCAAATAATGATAATAAATATTCAGATTTAATAATGATGTCGAAAATAATAATTTTTAATAAGAACATATGTCACTTTATTTGTAGTAATAATGATGGTGATAATAATAATATTAATAAAGTAATAATAATAAGAATAAAAATGTTAATTTTAATAAAATAATAATCTTAATGATAATAATACTTATGTTCATGATAATAATATTAGTAATACTCATAATCTTACATTATCACAATCTTATTCATAATATTAAAATTTCACTTAATCAATTCATAACAGAATTTTTATCATTTTATAATATCAAGTTTTTATCAAGATAAAAATTTTATTATTACCTTCGTTCCATAACCCTACTTACATATTTATATTCATATTCATACTCATATCATGCAATTATTCTTGATCATCAAAACATTTCAAGTTATTATCATTTTCATAATAGCAATAATTTTTATAATACTTAATAATAATAATACTAATACTTTATAAGAATAATAATAATAATGATAATGGTAATAGCAATAATAATAATAATAACAATAATAATCATAGTAATAACAATAATAATAATAATAATAATAATAATAATAATAATAATAATAATAATAATATTAATATTAATAATAATATTAATATTAATATTAATAATAATAATAACAATAATAATAATAATAATAATAATAATAATAATAATAATAATAATAATTAATATTAATAATAATAATAATAATAATAATAATAATAATAATAATAATAATAATAATAATAATAATAATAATAATAATAATAATAATAATAATAATACTTAAAAAAAATTAACTACCTTCAATGAAAAAAAGGCTTTTAAAAAAATAAATGCTCCATCAGGGACTCGAACCCGAGACCTCTAGCTAACCCGACACTCCTCTTAACCGTCCCTCTGAATCTGTTTCTCTGTTTTATTATAACTTCCAGATTATATATCCCGTACTAAACTGTTTCCCCTTTCTTCTTCCTCAATTTTCAAACGATTAAGAATAAATACCATAATCCTCAAAACCTTGAAATGGTTTTTATAAATTGTAACTGAAACAAAAATCGATTTAATTTGTGTGAATTTAAATTACTAGACTTAATAAAAAAAATAAAGAAAAACAGAAAACAAAATTTTGCTGCTCGTCGCTGCCATACTAAAAAAAATATAGATGTTGAGATTTATCACGTTTTGGACGAAGTTTATAACACGAAATAAGTTTCACATTACTCCTATAATCTATTGGAATCGTCAATTTAACTGAAAACATTGAAACAAGCTCGAATTTCTAGATGAACACATCCTTTGACTTTTGAAAATAGAACTTTGACTCTAAAATTCTTACTTGATATGAAGAATTGATTTCTGAGATTTTGCAGAAAGATTAAATAAAGAATTCCTAACACAATTGCATTATTACATTTTGAATTTGATTTCGAAATCAATCAAGTTAAAAAATGGGTACAAAACAGAGAACGAGCTGTGTTCCTTTTTTATTAAAATTCAATTAAATAGAAGTTGTAATTGATTTTGTATACTTGGTAAAGGTAAAAAGGAATTTGGATGAGTCTTGTAACAAAACACAGAGTAAACGTTGATTATATAGGATTGAACTTTCGAGCAGGATAATTAAAAAAAGAAAACGATTGCAAATTGATTTTGGTCTTTTGTGATGATCGAATCTCGACTGGTAACATATTGGAGACAATAACAAAAATCAGATACAGTTTGACAAGGATGTAAAACAGATTCTGATTTCCCAAATCCATATATACAACTTTTTTTTTACATATTTAATATTAATAAATAATTAAATAGATTAATAATAATAATAATAATAATATTAATAATAATAATAATTTTATAAATAATAATAATAATTAATAATAGCAGTAACAATTATGATAATAATAATAATTATCATTAACAATATAAATGATAAATTGTATTATTTATATGATAATATTAATAATGACTTTAATAATAATGGTAATTATAATTATAAAAGTAATAATATTAATAATAATAATAATAATAATAATAATCATGATAATAAATAATATTTAAATAATAATTTTAATCATTCTTATAATAATATTTATATTTAAGTATTTATTTTGATAATTATAATCTTAAATTTATTAAAATTTTTATATTTAACATTTGTTAATATTACTAATAATGATATTAATAATAATGAAAGTAGTAATAATATAGTTTGTCATTACTATTATATCTTTAACTTGTTGTTACATCATATATTATATATGTAAATCTGAATACATTAATAATATAATTATTATACATCTATTTACTACATTATTTCATAATAGAAATAGATATTATAAATTTCAACAACTAATATTTATATCTTATATATATATATATATATATATATATATATATAATTATGTATAGTTATCATATATGTTTATATATATATATATATATATATATATATATATATATATATATATATATATATATATATATATATATATATATATATATATTGTTTTTTTATTAATAATAATAACTTTATTATATTATATATTATTTTACATATTCATTTCTACTAATTAATTTGTACTTTATTATTTCACAATTAGTATATAAGCTTATATTTATATATAAATATATATCTAGTTACAACAATCGTTCGTGAATCATCGGGCACAGTCTGAGGTTAAATGACTTCATGAAACAGTTAAAAGTTTTGAGACTCAACATTACAGACTTTGCTTATCGTGTTGAAATCATATAAAGATTAAGTTTAAATTTGGTCGGAGATTTCCGGGTCGTCACAGTACCTACCCGTTAAAGAAATTTCGTCCCCGAAATTTGATCGAGGTTGTCATGGCTAACAATAAAGATGTTTTCATGACGAATATGAGCTGATAAATAGGGTTTTATTACTGTTGAGTAATATGGATAGGATAATTCGATTACTCGGAGAGTACAAGTGAAGCTATCACTAAATAGTGAAATGAGGAAGACATGTTTCATCATAACTTTTGACTAGTCATGGTTGAATTCCGGAATTCAAGGGATTTTAAAGAAAATCTTCGTTATCTATATAAGATTTGATTCGCCAGTGATTAAGGAAATTAAGATCTCTTTAATTAAATGCGATCATCTGCCTGGATTGCTCGGTCGGATATTTCCATTATAAATTTACCTCTTTCATTTTATTATTCTCACCATCCTTATACTTTCTTCCTTAATTCATACTTCTAAAGCTTGTAAAAATGCTTAATCCAGTTCTGATCATTGTTCTTATTCTGACTATCGCAACCATCATTCTCCTCTTCCAACTTCCACCGGAGGAATCTGTTTTCTTCTTCTTCGCCCTTGGAGTTATAGTGTTTTTAATTCTCCTGTGTCTTTATGTTGCGATAAACATTGATATACACGGTTTGTAATTTATTTATTGTTATCGAGATTTATCTTATCCCTTATATTTCAGAGTCCCTGCTTCCGTCTTCTATAATCATTGTCATTCACAGTTAATGCTCTCTCCTATTTGCTACGATTTATACCCCCGTTCTATTTCGGACCTTCATGCTTTTATTTTCTTTTAGCAAGTAATAGTCCAGAATTTGTAGGTATGGAGTTTCGAATCATCATAATATACAAGGTAGAAAGGGAAGGTAGTAGCACGATTTGATTTGTCAAATTACCAGAATCACTAAGAATAGAACTATCAAGAATATATTTTCTTGATATGTTCGGAGGTTGAACAAATTGAAAAAGTCATGTAACATGGCACATGATGATGTTATGGTCTGGGAATCATCACATTCCTTTAGAAACCCAGCATGACTTACTGTAATATAATCACGTTGATCAAGTGTCATTATATTATACTAACTCATGCTTCAATTCCCAACACTACTTCAAAAACATTCATAATTTTCATTCGAATTTCTCAGAATTTGGAAACTAAAACAGTTTCCTTTCTGATGTAACACTGATAGCGCGAAGAGATAAATAATCTCAGATAAGAATAGTTATGAAAATATCTTCAGAAATATGGAGGATATTTATAATGAAAGATACGATGATATCTTAGAATTTCTAATATCGATGGAGGATGATGAAGATTTGTCCATAAAGGTGTAGAGTCAGGAGCAAGGTATTCGATAACGACTTCAGTAGATACTGAATCATTTAGATTCTTTGAAGGCAGGTTTAGTCTTTGTGATTTGTCCACAGTCTCCTTCATGGTTTGCTTAATCCGTTTTCCAGTTCCAGCTTTTCTTTTGCGCTTTTCCAACGTATCCTTCTTTATCATCAAACTTTTGACTGTTAAAGTCATCTATAGTTTTGCTATTTATCAGTTCTTTTTCAGAATTCAGAGTATTGATTCGTAGACTGGGTGCTTTTCAGAATTTCAGAATGGAAGATCACAATTCTAAGAGATAGATGTTATATGTATACATATAACTGTTGATATAGAAACGTTGCGATATTTAAAATGCTGATTGCTGATTTCCCAGTACTTGGTATGGCAATTCTCGTTACAAGATGCGGATGAGTATATGATAGGGTTGTAATGAACAAATATAATGGTTCTTCGGAGCGACTTAAGCCAATAAGTAATGAAGTTGTTGGTAAGTTTCTGCTAATGTGGTGGAATATAAACGGTTTTCCGATAACGATGACGAAAGGCAACTTATATTTCAAGTTATAATAAGGCTAATCCAAATGAAAATCGAAGTTGATTTGTTGGAGCTGTGACAAAATTGGCTAATTTGAAAAAGAATTGCAATGTTATTTTCGGTAATAACAATGCCAAAGAAGCTAGCACAGATACGTGTTAAACGTTTACTCAGGTTCTGAGTGTTTTCAGGTGCATAACTATATGCATCAATCTTTTCTACCATAGATGAAGTGCGGTTGGTTCATACTCTCTGTTGAGGTGTTTTTAAGAATCATGAAAGGTTTGAACGCAGATTGTAATCATCAAGATACAAATGAGGTTTAAGATGAAATCAAGTGGCAAACTTGAAGAAATGTTTAGTTTCATATGTTATAATCAATATTTTAATTCATTTTAATTGTCCAATGTCATTAGTCCATAGTTAGGAGTCCACAATTAGTAGTTCAACAATTCATATATAGTTTAATATATAATATTCGAATTAGTTATTACGTGTCATGACCCGTTATATACATGTCTCAGACTCGATCACAACTCAAAGTATATATATTATTTAGAATCAACCTCAACTCTGTATAGCTAACTCAAGCATTACTGCATATAGAGTGTCTATGGTTATTCCAAATAATATATATAGATGCGTCGACATGATATGTCAAAACCTTGTATACGTGTCCCGATAAATAAATAACAGAAATTAAATGATGATAAATAAAATTGCGATAATTTAAATTGTGATAAATAAATTGCGATAATTAAATTGCGATAAATAAATTGCAATAATTAAATGGTGATAAATAAATTACGATAAATAAAATATAATACGGAATTAATTAGTTAGCTAGGAACAGTTAGCTAGAAATAGTTAGCGTTGATTCTTATCAAAATTCTTCTCATAGTTAAATTGTTTGTTTCTAACAAATTTTATTTTTGTCCAATGTTTTCTTCATTATACCACTTGTTGGATTCTAATAGGTCAAAATCCAAATATGAAATTGAATGAAAATGGTTATTCTGCGGTGAACGGGTACGTATATCTGTGGGTATAAGTAGGATAGTAAATGACTGTTGAATCAGATTCGAAGAATGTACAGTGTAACTTATTAATGTGAAATCTAAATATTTCTCGGGTATAACCTACACGTTAAAATATTCTCATCATTAACAGTTTGTACAAAAGAATTTTTAATTATAATCTTTATGAAAACATATATACATATATATTTTCTTCAGATATAATCATGGATTTAATGAGTTAATATAATATTAATCTCATTTGCTTTTCGGTTTGAGCTAGAATAAATAATCTCTAAGACATTAGAGATTACATAATCGCCATGAAGAACGAAGATAATTGATGTAGAACGATATGTAGAACGATGATTATACTCTAGGTACAGAATGAGATGTTGAGGCATGGATTGTTGATGGTACTGGTGCTGTTACTGATGGTACTGTTGGTGCCGATGATGTTGTTGAAGCTGGTAAATTTTGAACCATATTCTCCAAATCCATTACTCGAGCGCGAAGCTCGTTGACTTATTACTCTAGAATGGTTGGCGATTGGAACAAGCAGATGAATAAGGTTCAGAATTTGAGATAGTATAATATCGTGACGAGATACTCTGGAAATGAGAGAGAAAATGGTATTACGAACAGGTTCACCGGTAAGTGCTTTAGGTTCATCGCCAAGAGAGAAATTTGGTTGGTGAAAAGGATCACCTTCTTCTCGTCTCCATTGATTAAGTCGACTACGAACTCATTAGATGAACTGGGGATGGATGATTGGTTGATTCATTCTTGTGACACTGTTTTCGGAGCTTAGGTGAAACTCCATATCGGAATACCTATCGGAATCCGAGGAATTCGAACTGGTTGAGGGATTCATCTCGTACGATCAGATGAAGGATTTTTGATAAGAAATAGATTATAGGATGTAGATTAGTACCCTGCAATACATAATTTACATATGCATATATAATACTAAAATTCCATAAGTTACGGAGAAATCTACGAAAACTGTCAGGCAAAGGTAACAATAACATATACGCTAAGATATGAATTTATCTATACATTGTCTATGCAATTGAGGCAGTAAGACGTGTCTAGACTTTAAGGATGATAAGCAAATAATTTTCGACACTAAATGATAATCAAATTTTTTTTTTTTGACATGCAGACACAGTCGAAGTCCAGACCCACTAATGCATCTAAACAATTATCAGTTAGACACACTAATGCAAGACCTGGTTCGCTAAGACCACCACTCTAATACCACATGAGACGACCCGTCCTAATCCATAAGGACAAATACAATAACATATGATTACATCGCGAGGTATTTGACCTCTAAATGATACATTTTACAAACATTGCATTCGTTTTTAAAAGACAAACTTTTATTTCATCGAAAGTTGACAGGCATGCATACCATTTTATAATATATCAAACTATCAATGACTTAATAATAATCTTGTTGAATCCAACGACTCGAATGCAACGTCTTTTGAAATATGCCATGAATGACTCCAAGTAATATCTCTAAAATGAGCAAATGCACAGCGGAAGATTTCTTTCATACCTGAGAATAAACATGCTTTCAAGTGTCAACCAAAAGGTTGGTGAGTTCATAGGTTTATCATAAGCAATAAAATTCATCATTTTGATAGACCACAAGATATAAATACAGTACACCTATCTCGTGTACAAAAATCATTTTTCATAATGCTTAGCATAGTAGGTTCGTATCCTTTTCTCCCCCGTAGGTTGCCTCGCGATTTTTAAATAACCTGTAAGATCCTGTTTTCTTTTTGGGTTTGGACGACGTCCAAACATTTGGGACGCCGTCCCAGTTTGAAGACCTGGACGCCGTCCAACAATTTGGGACGCCGTCCCAGATCGAAGACCTGGACGCCGTCCAACATTTTGGGACGCCGTCCAGGATGGCTGGTAGGCATGTCTTTTTGTTTTTAAATATTTTAGATGGGTAAATTGGTAATTTCACTTGGTAGACGGATTAAAGGCCTTAGGATCAGTTTGGTGAGCTCATTACTTCATTTCTCAACCACCAAACATCATCCATTCATTCTAGAGAGAGAGGGGGTGGTTAAGTGTGAGAAAGCTTAAATCGGGGAAGAAGAAGCTCATTTCGGGTTAGAACTCGGGAGTTAAAGTTGTTCATCTTCTCGTTAGCTTCGTTTTGATTGTTGTGGTAAGCCCTAAACTTGATTACCTTAGTTTAATGTGTTTAAGGGTTAGGGTTTGGGTTAGTATTGCACATAAAACCCATTTGTGAGTAATTTGGGGTTTTGGGTAAGTTTGGGTCATGAAGACCCAAATGGTGACTAACTTAGGGTTTTAAAATGTTGAAATGTGTAAATGGGTCTTAAAGGCCTAATAGATCACTAGTACACCTATAGTTAGTGTTAGTGGGAGTCATTTGGGTTGTGGGTGACCTAAATGGGTATGTTGACTTTGAAATGGGTCAAATGGATCTTTGATGACCTAGGTTGTCTTGCATGTATGAAAATGAGTTAACTTTGTGGTTAAAAGTGTGTTAATACCTTAATTGGCTAAAGTTAGGGTTTTTGGTGAAGTTAACCCATTATTAGGGTTAAAGGTGAAAAATGGGTCGGGATTGCACTTAGGGTCAAAAGACTCTAGATTGTTAAGTGAGTTGCTTGACCGACTTGAGTTGTGAATTGATTATGTGCTAAAATGTAATAGGTACGTTACATTGACGTTGCAAGTTCGGTTATCTTACACGAAGACTTTGAGGTGAGTGGAATAATTATATGCGTATGTATATAATGTATCTATTTGTTGTAGCGTGAAAGGTGTAGTGTCGAGGTGTTAAGACACCACGTTTCACGTGAAGAGTGTAGCATCGAGGTGTTAAGATGCCACTCGGGTGTAGCATCGAGGTGTTAAGATGCCACCTAGGAGTGTAGTGTCGAGGTGTTAAGACACCACTCCGTAAAATAATGAGTGATGCATCGAGGTGTTAAGATGCCACTCGGGGTGATGTGCCGAGGTGTTAAGGTGCCACCCTAGGGGTTAGTGGTGCGAGGTGTTAAGTGCCCTAACGGATGTTACGAACACCGATGGCGTTTTCGCGAGCGCCGTTCCCTTGTACTATTGGTTAACCATGGTTATTTTGTGTTGTAAGCATTTTATATTATTCGAGTTATATTTATATGCGGATGTTATGCTAGCTTGGGGTTATTGGTGAATTTTAGCTTGTTATTGCGACGATAAGCTAATGTTGTTTGCTAGCATGTTTGCGGTTGTGTAAGTGTATGCAAGTAGGTATAATTATATATGTATTCGTATAATTATTGCATTCACTAAGCTTTGCTTACCCTCTCGTTGTTTACTTTTTTTTATAGGCTCGGGCATTGACAAGGGTAAGAGCGTTCAATTGGATTAGTGATCTCCCGCTTGTTTTGTTAGGGGATGCTTATGGGTGTTAGCTTTTGAAGTTCGACCGAGATTGGGTAGTTTAACCCCAAACACCATGCTCTAGTGTCGTTTGGAACTTAAACTTATATTGGGTCGAAACTTTTATTTTTGAACGAAACTCGTAAAATGGGCGATGTGGGCCCGATGATGTAAAACTTGATTTGATGATGAAAATCTCTTAGTTTCACTTATATTGACTTGTGGTAAAAAGGTTTTCGTTTGAAAGTGTCGGGAAGTGGGTTTTCCGCTCGTGTGAGTTGGACCCGTGATCAGTAGCTGGAAGACCATTGGGACGCCGTCCCAATTGCTTGGACGCCGTCCCAGTTGTTTGAGCTTGACGCCGTCCCAAAACTCTGGACGCCGTCCCACCCTTCTGAGCTGGACGCCGTCCAGGATTCTGGACGCCGTCCAGATGCACTGACTTACAAATTTTTTTTTTTTTTGTACGCGTTTTGAGTTTATGAAGTCGGGTTGTTACAAGTGGTATCAGAGCATGGTCTAAGGAATTTAGGTGACTTGAGATAGGCGCCTAGACTTAGACTTTTTGTGTGCGCGTTTATGCGGGACTTGTAGGACTTTGGGTCGGATCGGGATTGGTTTGTGCATAGGTTTATGTAAACTAATCATGTGCTATTTGTTATGTATGTTTAGCGGGCATCGAGCGAGATGGACGTTGTACTAGCAAGTTAATGCGACGTACTCGCGTAACAACGATTAGCTACCATTGTTACGGGTGTAAATCGTGTCAAACAAGTAATGTACGACGATTGTTGAGCGAGATGGAGTAGTGTGGCGTATATGTATGTATATATGTAATCTCTCCTTCCGTTTGTGGTTTAACCTAATTCGTTTTATAGAATGAAGACGAGAAACGGTCCCGATCATGATAACGGGAGTACAAGCGAGGACGCCGAGTTCTCAACCAAGGTCGAGGCCGTCTTTAAGAAGTTGAAAGCGGATTTTCTTGCGGACGTTCGAAAGGTCTTTCAAGATTCGGTTGATGAGCAAATAACCGATCTAATTAATGAACGAATGAAGGCCACTATCGAAGAGGCCCTTGATGCTAGGAATATCTATCCTCGCGGTGAAGGAGGCGAAGGAAGGCGGGACTTCCACTACAAGAACTTCAAGGATGCTCAACCCCCGATGTTTAATGGGGTGCGAGATCCCTTGAAAAGTACATGTTGGATCTCCGATATTGAGGGAGCTTTTCGTACCGCGGAATGTCCTCCCGAAAAGAAGGCGAGGTATGGCTCTAGCATGTTACGCGAAGAAGCTAAGTTGTGGTGGGACGATAAAATCAACTTGTATGGTGAAGAACAATGTATGGGCTTGACATGGGAGGAGTTCAAGAAAGAATTTTTCAGAGAATACCGAACTTCTTCCGATCTCGATAGAATCCGGGACGAGTTGCACCATTTGCAACAAGGCTCAATGGACTTAGTTACTCTTAAGTCAACATTCTTGGCAAAGACTCGTTTTTGCCCGGAATATGTTGGTGATGATCATAAGCTCATGAAGGATTTCTACCGTACTTTGAATGATGAGTACAAGGGGAAGATTAGTCGGGGTATGGCTAAGACTTTTGATGAATTGTTTGAGTTGGCTCAGGGTTTTGAGCCGGAGGTTCCAAGAAAGAGTGATTTCATGTTTTCCAAAAGAAAATTTGAAGGTTTTAGTTACTCTAACGCCTCAAGCAAGAAGAGCAAGAGCAAGAGGGGGGCCGAAAGTGTCAATAGTGCAAAGAAGGGCACAACCGGTGGGTTTTCTTATACGTGCTACAATTGTGGGCAACCGGGTCATATGGCTCGTGAGTGTCCGAAACCACGTTCCGGAAACAAAATCACTTGTTTTAATTGCGGCAAAGAGGGGCATAAGAAGCCGGAGTGTCCCGATTTGCGAAATGACAATGTAAAATGGTTAGAGAAGGCGGCGGGTACGGCTAGGGGTCGCAACTACTTGATGACCAATGATGAAGCCAAACAATCGCACGAAGTTGTCTCAGGTACTTACATGGTTAATTCTAATCCGGCAAGGATTCTTTTCGATAGCGGTGCAAATTTGTCGTCTGTATCTCCTAAATTTGTCCCTAAACTTAATAGACCGTTAGCTAAGTTAAGTCG
The DNA here is from genome assembly GCF_046630445.1 of Rutidosis leptorrhynchoides. NCBI lineage: Eukaryota > Viridiplantae > Streptophyta > Magnoliopsida > Asterales > Asteraceae > Rutidosis > Rutidosis leptorrhynchoides. The sequence goes on from NC_092333.1 coordinate 178,974,212, forward strand.
TCCGATAGAAGTCGAAATAGCGGACGGCAAAACGGTGCTAGTGGTTGATGTGTGTGAAAATTGTGATGTTGTTTTTGGTGCCGAAACCTTTAAAATTGATCTTATTCCAATGACCTTGGGCGACTTTGATATTGTGGTTGGTATGGATTGGCTCGATCGTTATAGAGCCGATATTTCATGCCATGATAAGTTTATTCGTGTGAAGACCCTAAGTGGGGGAGAGTTAATTATTCATGGTGCTAAGCGAAGGAGACCGGTGCCGATATGCACTTTTGCATGGGCACGTCGTTTTGTTGTTACCGGTGGCATGGTTTTCCTTGCTCATGTTGTTGATACTCGCAATGAGCCACCACCCATTCGTGAAATTCCGGTTGTTAGTGAATTCGAAGACGTTTTTTCGGACGAATTACCGGGTGTTCCGGCGGAAAGACAAGTTGAGTTTCATATTGAGTTGGTTCCGGGAGCTACTCCCATTGCTAAAACTCCTTATCGTTTAGCACCAACGGAAATGCAAGAGTTGTTAAATCAAACCCAAGAGTTGCTCGAGAAGGGTTTTATTCGACCGAGTGCTTCGCCATGGGGCGCTCCGGTGTTATTTGTGAAGAAGAAAGATGGTAGTATGCGTATGTGCATTGATTACCGTGAGTTGAATAAAGTGACGATCAAGAATCGTTATCCATTACCTAGGATTGACGATTTATTTGATCAACTTCAAGGTGCAACGTATTTCTCTAAGATCGACCTACGGTCCGGCTATCACCAAATGCGGGTCCGTGAGGAAGACATAGAGAAAACGGCTTTTCGAACGCGTTACGGGCATTATGAGTTTGTAGTTATGCCCTTTGGTCTTACGAATGCACCGGCGGCATTCATGGATCTTATGAACCGAGTGTGCCAACCTATGTTGGACAAGTCGGTAATAGTGTTCATTGACGACATACTAGTCTACTCAAAAAGTATGAACGAGCATGAACATCATTTGCGTGAAGTATTGAAGACGCTACGAAAGGAGAAGTTGTATGCAAAGTTCTCCAAATGTGAATTTTGGCTAAGGGAAGTTCAATTCCTTGGTCATATTGTGAACGAAAACGGTATTCAAGTAGATCCGGGGAAGATCGAGACGGTGAAGAGTTGGGGACGACCGACTACGCCTACGGAAATCCGAAGTTTTCTCGGATTGGCCGGTTATTATCGTCGGTTTATCCAAGATTTTTCTAAGATCGCTTCTTCGTTGACGAAATTGACAAGGAAGAATGCGAGATTTGTTTGGGAGAACGAGCAAGAAATTGCTTTTCAATTGTTAAAAGAGAAGTTGTGTCAAGCTCCGGTGTTAGTGTTACCGGAAGGTGTTGAAGACATGTTGGTTTATTGTGATGCTTCCTTAAATGGTCTCGGGTGTGTTCTAATGCAAAGAGGTAAAGTCATCGCTTATGCCTCTCGACAATTAAAGGAACATGAAACGAGGTATCCGACTCATGATCTTGAGTTGGCGGCGGTTGTGCATGCGTTGAAAATTTGGCGCCATTACTTGTATGGTGTCAAGTGTACGATTTATTCGGATCATAAGAGTTTGAAACATCTCTTTAATCAACGAGATTTGAATTATCGCCAACGTAGGTGGATGGATGTGGTGAAAGACTACGATTGTGAAATACTTTATCATCCGGGTAAGGCGAATGTGGTCGCGGATGCGTTGAGTCGAAAGAGTCAACATCCAGCGATAAAAGTGGGGTCCTTACGTTTGATTATTACCAACGATTTTCTTGAAAAGCTTGGTGAGATTCAAATAGAGGCTTATGTTCACAACAAGCATACGGAGCGAATCGTGGGCCAATCGGAGTTTATTACTATGGGTCCGCGTGGTTTGTTGTCTTTTCAAGGAAGGGTGTGGGTGCCTAAGATGGGTGATTACCGACGAGTGCTACTTGATGAAGCACATAAGTCAAAATACTCTATTCATCCGGGCGCGACGAAAATGTATCTTGACTTGAAGAAAGATTATTGGTGGCCGGGCATGAAACGTGATGTTGTGAAGTATGTTGAGCAATGCGTCACTTGTTTGCAAGTAAAAGCCGAACACCAAAAGCCGTATGGTAAATTGCAACCGTTAGAAATTCTGAAATGGAAATGGGAGCACATTACCATGGATTTCATTACAAAGTTACCTAAAACGGCGAGAACCCAATTCGATTCGATTTGGGTTATAGTTGACCGATTGACAAAAAGCGCTTTGTTTCTTCCCATTAGAGAAGCGATATCGTCGGAGACTTTGGCTAAGTTGTTTATCAAGGAAGTGGTCTCGCGACATGGGGTTCCTATATCTATTATTTCGGATCGGGATACCCGTTTTACATCTCGGTTTTGGGAAAAGTTTCATGAAGATATGGGCACGCAATTGAAGTTGAGCACGGCGTATCATCCTCAAACGGACGGTCAAACTGAACGTACGAATCAAACTTTGGAAGATATGTTGCGGGCGTGCATCATTGACTTTGGTGGTAGTTGGGTTGAGCATTTGCCTTTGGTGGAATTCTCGTACAATAATAGTTATCATACTAGTATCGGGATGCCACCTTACGAAATGCTTTATGGCGTAGGTGTCGAACTCCCGTTTGTTGGGGAGAAGTGGGTCAAAGAGAGATCGGGAGTACCGATTTGGTTTTAGAGACAAATAGCAAGATCGATTTGATTCGGGAACATTTGAAGAAGGCTCAAGATAGGCAAAAGTCGTATGCCGATAGACGTAGACGATTGATTGAGTTCCAAGAAGGCGATATGGTGATGCTTAAGGTTTCGCCATGGAAGGGTATCATTAGATTTCGAAAACGGGAAAAGTTAGCTCCTCGATTTATTGGGCCATTCAAGGTTTCAGCTCGTGTTGGTGAAGTTGCATATCGATTGGAATTACCCGAAGAACTTGCAGGGATCCATAATACATTTCATGTTTCCCACCTCCGTAAGTGTCTTGCGGATGATTCCTCATGGATGCCTTTAGACGAGATCGAGCTAAACAACAAGTTAGAATATGTCGAGGAACCGATTGCTATCCTTGACGAGAAGGTGAAAATGTTGAGGAATAAAGAGCTGAGAACTTTCAAGGTTCAATGGCGGTGAAGTAAAGGTTCCGAGTTTACTTGGGAGCCCGAAGAGTTTGTCTTGGTTTATCTTCCTGCTTGTCATGCGGCGTGGATTGCGAGGTCGCAATCCGGTTCAAGTGGGGGAGAGTTGTAAGATCCTGTTTTCTTTTTGGGTTTGGACGCCGTCCCAGTTTGAAGACCTGGACGCCGTCCAACAATTTGGGACGCCGTCCCAGATCGAAGACCTGGACGCCGTCCAACATTTTGGGACGCCGTCCAGGATGGCTGGCAGGCATGTCTTTTTGTTTTTAAATATTTTAGATGGGTAAATTGGTAATTTCACTTGGTGGACGGATTAAAGGCCTTAGGATCAGTTTGGTGAGCTCATTACTTCATTTCTCAACCACCAAACATCATCCATTCATTCTAGAGAGAGGGGGGTGGTTAAGTGTGAGAAAGCTTAAATCGGGGAAGAAGAAGCTCATTTCGGGTTAGAACTCGGGAGTTAAAGTTGTTCATCTTCTCGTTAGCTTAGTTTTGATTGTTGTGGTAAGCCCTAAACTTGATTACCTTAGTTTAATGTGTTTAAGGGTTAGGGTTTGGGTTAGTATTGCACATAAAACCCATTTGTGAGTAATTTGGGGTTTTTGGTAAGTTTGGGTCATGAAGACCCAAATGGTGACTAACTTAGGGTTTTAAAATGTTGAAATGTGTAAATGGGTCTTAAAGGCCTAATAGATCACTAGTACACCTATAGTTAGTGTTAGTGGGAGTCATTTGGGTTGTGGGTGACCTAAATGGGTATGTTGACTTTGAAATGGGTCAAATGGATCTTTGATGACCTAGGTTGTCTTGCATGTATGAAAACGAGTTAACTTTGTGGTTAAAAGTGTGTTAATACCTTAATTGGCTAAAGTTAGGGTTTTTGGTGAAGTTAATCCATTATTAGGGTTAAAGGTGAAAAATGGGTCGGGATTGCACTTAGGGTCAAAAGACTCTAGATTGTTAAGTGAGTTGCTTGACCGACTTGAGTTGTGAATTGATTATGTGCTAAAATGTAATAGGTACGTTACATTGACGTTGCAAGTTCGGTTATCTTACACGAAGACTTTGAGGTGAGTGGAATAATTATAAGCGTATGTATATAATGTATCTATTTGTTGTAGCGTGAAAGGTGTAGTGTCGAGGTGTTAAGACACCACGTTTCACGTGAAGAGTGTAGCATCGAGGTGTTAAGATGCCACTCGGGTGTAGCATCGAGGTGTTAAGATGCCACCTAGGAGTGTAGTGTCGAGGTGTTAAGACACCACTCCGTAAAATAATGAGTGATGCATCGAGGTGTTAAGATGTCACTCGGGGTGATGTGCCGAGGTGTTAAGGTGCCACCCTAGGGGTTAGTGGTGCGAGGTGTTAAGTGCCCTAACGGATGTTACGAACACCGATGGCGTTTTCGCGAGCGCCGTTCCCTTGTACTATTGGTTAACCATGGTTATTTTGTGTTGTAAGCATTTTATATTATTCGAGTTATATTTATATGCGGATGTTATGCTAGCTTGGGGTTATTGGTGAATTTTAGCTTGTTATTGCGACGATAAGCTAATGTTGTTTGCTAGCATGTTTGCGGTTGTGTAAGTGTATGCAAGTAGGTATAATTATATATGTATTCGTATAATTATTGCATTCACTAAGCTTTGCTTACCCTCTCGTTGTTTACTTTTTTTTATAGGCTCGGGCATTGACAAGGGTAAGAGCGTTCAATTGGATTAGTGATCTCCCGCTTGTTTTGTTAGGGGATGCTTATGGGTGTTAGCTTTTGGAGTTCGACCGAGATTGGGTAGTTTAACCCCAAACACCATGCTCTAGTGTGGTTTGGAACTTAAACTTATATTGGGTCGAAACTTTTATTTTTGAACGAAACTCGTAAAATGGGCGATGTGGGCCCGATGATGTAAAACTTTATTTGATGATGAAAATCTCTTAGTTTCACTTATATTGACTTGTGGTAAAAAGGTTTTCGTTTGAAAGTGTCGGGAAGCGGGTTTTCCGCTCGTGTGAGTTGGACCCGTGATCAGTAGCTGGAAGACCATTGGGACGCCGTCCCAATTGCTTGGACGCCGTCCCAGTTGTTTGAGCTGGACGCCATCCCAAAACTCTGGGCGCCGTCCCACCCTTCTGAGCTGGACGCCGTCCAGGATTCTGGACGCCGTCCAGATGCACTGACTTACAAATTTTTTATTTTTTTTTTTGGTAGTTTTGAGTTTATGAAGTCGGGTTGTTACATAACCGTACACATATCTCGTGCACAAAAATAATACACATAACCTGTGTATAAAAATCATTCTCTCGATACATAACATTCACTTTGCTTTCATAGCTTGGCTTGGTAACTGACCTTAACATATAATGTGCATCAATAATATCCCCAAAAACAGAACATCTCGTCTGTATAATATATAAACTTCGAAGTACTAAACACCACGCCCACTAGCCCTTCCGTCTAGTGAACATTCTGGGTGGGGTGTTAAACCCGGTAGCTACCTTTAGGATTCGCGTGAATTAGGGCCATACCCGATTCTAATTCTTAGGTTACCAAGCAATAATAATCAGGGGAAATATTCACAACAATTAGTGGCAATTATAACGTCCAACTAATTCAATAATAATCCACCGAACTTCTGTCTGCATAATAATTTATTCGAGGAATGTTTTGCTTGTGTCTATCTCGTCAAACATTTATAAAAGCATCTCAGTTCAAAATTTTAGATTTCAAAGGCATTTAATAAAGCAGTTGTAAAAACAGCGCATGTATTCTCAATCCCAAAAATGTAAAGAGTAAAAGGGAATCAAATGAACTCACGATACTGTATTTTGTAGTAAAAATACATATGACGGCATTGAACAACTGAACAATGCAGGGTTGGCCTTGGATTCACGAACCTATATCATTTATTTATATATTAATACACATAATTGAAATCGAGCAAATATATATATATATATATATATATATATATATATATATATATATATATATATATATATATATATATATATATATATATATATATATATATATATATATAATTTATTAGTTATTTCATTTTATATTAATAACTTATATGTTTCATTAGTTATTATATTCATTATATATATATATATATATATATATATATATATATATATATATATATATATATATATATATATATATATTTATAATTAAAACTAGTAATATAGTTAAGTTATGTGTATTCAAATATATTTTTATATAAATAACATTTAGTTGTTAAATTTATGATAATACCAAATAATGATAATAAATATTCAGATTTAATAATGATGTCGAAAATAATAATTTTTAATAAGAACATTTGTCACTTTATTTGTAGTAATAATGATGGTGATAATAGTAATATTAATAAAGTAATAATAATAAAAATAAAAATGTTAATTTTAATAAAATAATAATCTTAATGATAATAATACTTATGTTCATGATAATAATATTAGTAATACTCCTAATCTTACATTATCACAATCTTATTCATAATATTAAAATTTCACTTAATCAATTCATAATAGAATTTTTAACATTTTATAATATCAAGGTTGTATCAAGATAAAAATTTTATTATTACCTTCGTTCCATAATCCTACTTACATATTTATATTCATACTCATACTCATATCATGCAATTATTCTTGATCATTAAAACATTTCAAGTTATTATCATTTTCATAATAGCAATAATATTTATAATACTTAATAATAATAATAATAATACTAATACTTTATAAGAATAAAAATAATAATGATAATCGTAATAACAATAATAATAACAATAACAATAACAATAATAATCATAGTAATAACAATAATAAGAATAATAACAATAATAATAATAATGATGATAATGATAATAATAATAATAATAATAATAATAATAATAATAATAATAATAATAATAATAATAATAATAATAATAATAATAATAATAATAATAATAATAATAATAATAATAATAATAATAATAATACTTAAAAAATTTAACTACCTTCAACGAAAAAAGGCTATTAAAAAAAATAAATGCTCCATCAGGGACTCGAACCCGAGACCTCTAGCTAACCCGACACTCCTTTTAACCATCCCTCTGAATTTGTTTCTCTGTTTTATTATAACTTCCAGATTATATATCCCGTACTAAACTGTTTCCCCTTTTTTCTTCCTCAATTTTCAAACGATTAAGAATAAATACCATAATCCTCAAAACCTTGAAATGGTTTTTATAAATTGTAACTGAAACAAAAATCGATTTAATTTGTGTGAATTTAAATTACTAGACTTAAAAAAAATTAAAGAAAAACAGAAAACAAAATTTTGCTGCTCGTCGCTGCCATACTAAAAAAAATATAGATTTTGAGATTTATCACGTTTTGGACGAAGTTTATAACACGAAATAAGTTTCCAATTAATCCTATAATCTATTAGAATCGTCAATTTAACTGAAAACGTTGAAACAAGCTCGAATTTCTCGATGAACACATCCTTTGACTTTTGAAAACAGAACTTTGACTCTAAAATTCTTACTTGATATGAAGAATTGATTTCTGAGATTTTGTAGAAAGATTAAATAAAGAATTCCTAACACAATCGCATTATTACATTTTGAATTTGATTTCGAAATCAATCAAGTTGAAAAATGGGTACAAAACGGAGAACGAGCTATGTTCCTTTTTTTTATTTATTTATTAAAATTCAATTAAATAGAAGTTGTAATTGATTTTGTATACTTGGTAAAGGTAATAAGGAATTTGGATGAGTTTTGTAACAAAACACAGAGTAAACGTTGATTATATAGGATTGAACTTTCGAGCAGGATAATTAAAAAAAGAAAACAATTGCAAATTGATTTTGGTCTTTTGTGATGATCGAATCTCGACTGGTAACATATTGGAGACAATAACAAAAATCAGATACAGTTTGACAAGGATGTAAAATAGATTCTGATTTCCCAAATCCATATATATGACTTTTTTTACATATTTAATATTAATAAATAATTAAATAGATTAATAATAATAATAATATTAATAATAATAATAATAATTTTATAATTAATAATAATAATTAATAATAGCAGTAACAATTATGATAATAATAATAATAATAATTATCATTAACAATATAAATGATAAATTGTATTATTTATATGATAATATTAATAATGACTTTAATAATAATGGTAATTATAATTATAAAAGTAATAATATTAATAATAATAATAATATTAATCATGATAACAAATAAAATTTAAATAATAATTTTAATCATTCTTATAATAATATTTATATTTAAGAATTTATTTTGATAATTATAATCTTAAATTTATTAAAATTTTTATATTTAACATTTGTTAATATTACTAATAATGATATTAATAATAATGAAAGTAGTAATAATATAGTTTGTCATTACTATTATATCTTTAACTTGTTGTTACATCATATATTATATATGTAAATCTGAATACATTAATAATATAATTATTATATATCTATTTACTACATTATTTCATAATAGAAATAGATATTATAAATTTCAACAAATAATATATATATCTTTTATATATATATATATATATATATATATATATATATATATATATATATATATATATATATATATATATATATATATATATATATATAATAATTATGTATAGTTATCATATATGTTTATATATATTGTTTTTTTTAATAATAACTTTATTATATTATATATTATTTTACATATTTATTTCTACTGATTAATTTGCACTTTATTATTTCACAATTAGTATATAAACTTATATTTATATATAAATATATATCTAGTTACAATAATCGTTCGTGAATCATCGGGCAAAGTCTGAGGTTAAATGACTTCATGAAACAGTTAAAAGTTTTGAGACTCAACATTACAGACTTTGCTTATCGTGTCGAAATCATATAAAGATTAAGTTTAAATTTGGTCGGAGATTTCCGGGTCGTCACAGGATACACCAATTTATAGTAGTCCTATTAACCGTGTAATTGTTCTATTGTCCACTGGTACATAGGATGTCTGTACTTGTGGAGACAACTGCATTAGAGAGCGTGCTCTCTTCTTTCCTCTTTAGTAGCTATTTGCAGGAACACCACAATTCGGTTTGGCACCACTATTTGATTAAACAAATAGAATGTTGTGTTCCCTAGGCGTTGACAAAGGATAACACATGTCTGCACATGCGTTAAACTTCTGCATTCTCACGTGGTCTTGTAAGGTCATTTGTCAGCCGCCGACACGTGTCCTTTTCTGTTCAACTTTGTCTTTGACTTCTGTTGAATAGTACCATTGATGTAGACCACTCAGGAAACCACTATGCTTGTAATGGAGCATAGCTGTCTTGTGTAGTAAGCTGCATTCCAGCTATGTTGGTTCTTCATTGCTGAGACACTTGATATTCTTGAATTGCTGGGTACACATCCTGTGCTAATTAAAGAATACTGTCTACCTTGTGCTGGTAGACTAGGCAGCATACTAAACACTTGACACAGCGAAATCTACTGTCTATACATAAACAAACTTGTGCTGACTGCACATAACATTTTAGTGCAAATAAATTCTGTTTTGTCATAATTAAATCCTTAATTATTTTGGGGACTCAACATGTTCCTTTATGTTTGATTTCTTTTAAATAAGAACCTAACTGGTCTTTATAAGCCAATCGTTAACGAAAGCATCGGAAACGTATCGTGTCTCTCCGATAAGTGTAATACCCCGTCGGAATCCACTAACGGAATATTTGTGACGACCCGGGAAATTCCGACCAAATTTAAACTTAATTCTTAATATAGTTTTGACACGATAAGCAAAGTCTGTAATGTTGAGTCACAAAAAAAAAAAAATTGAACTGTTTCATATATTCGTTTGACTTTCGACCATTCCCGACGATTCACGAACAACTATTTGTAAATAGATAATATATATATTTAAATAGGTATTTATAATTTGGAATATTATATAAATTAATTATTAGAAATTATATTGTAAAGTAAATAAACTAAAATGCGATGTAATGGAAACTATATTTAAGAATATATTATTATATATAAATATGTATATAAATATTACTTGTAAATATATAAAGTTATATTAAATCTATTTGTTTAAAAATATATAATAAATTTGGTTTAGTAATTAAACTTGCTATTTTCAAACTGTTTATATATAGAAAAGAAATATAAATGATTTCGAGCTTAATTAGTAAACGTCAATGATACTTGGTTGACATTTTGCTAGTGTTCATATAGATTGAATATATACATATGAAAGATTAAGATAAAAGTTGGATTGTAAATTGATTATGAAGATTTTTAATTTGTTAAAAGTATTTTTACCTTTTAAAGTTTAAATATTAGTACTCCGTACATATAAATCGGAACAGAAAATAAATAATTTTCAAATTTTTTTGATCAGGTTTCAAACAGGTAATGAGTGAAATAATTAAATATGTTTAATCTAAAAATTTGGGATTTTTAGGGACACTTTTAAACGTTAACTGTTTAGCAATGAACACGATATAACCATCGGCCATAAACTGTCGGTATAAGAAGACACTGATGGCTTTACTATACATGTTAGTGTGATTTGAGAATTATTATTATATTATTATTATTAATATTATATTATTATTAAATTGTATATATGTCTTATATAAACACATGTATATGACTTCAACATTTATCAAATCCATTTGCAAATTTCTGTTTCTGTTTTGGTTTAAGAGAAAAACCACCATGGAACCTTTCACCCCCCTACACCACCACGACACCGCTACCATTGGTAACCCATCACCACCACCATTCTTGGGTTACAAACACCACCCAAATCATCACTAAACCATCAATAACCACATGTACAACCATCACCTGCTCAAATATTTTTTTACAATCGAACACCACCAAAACTTGTTACTCGTTGTCACTGTTGCTGCCATCCTCTTCTAATTCTATATTTTGTCACTAACTACCACAAAACACCACCCCACGATCACCACGAAACCATTATTTAAAACCGCTGCTGCTGCTAGTAACTTTATGTTTCTGTTCAGTTCAAACAAAGGGATTGCTACTTATGTTTGGATTCCAACCGCTACATCTTATATATATATATTTTTTTTTTCTTCTTCATCCTTTACAACTCGCCACTACTATTTCGTTTCTTCTATTTTTTAACCTACTACAAACAGAACATTACCCACATGATGACTAACGATGGTAAAAGGTGATGTTTTACGATGATGTCGAAGAAGATGATAAATAGTACTATCAAACGAAGGTGGACTATCACTATTGAAATAAGTTTTTATGTTTCTTCTTGCTCGAATCCACACCATTTAAACCACATGTTACTCGGTCTCTTTTGTTCTGATGTTGTACAGCAATGAACAAGTTTGAAGGTGAACCTTGAATGATGAGAAACAAGAATATGATGTACAGTGATTTATTCGAAAGATTTCTGACTTGCTGTTACCACATCTATTTCTGATGAACGATCACGAATGAAGATGATTAGGAATAAACGATAATGATATTATAATGAAGTCGATGATGATGATGGCGGGAGGATGGAAGACGACTACTTTTATGATGATTATAACAATGATGATGAATGATGTCGATGTTGATGATGGCATGATGTATGATGATGTTATTCATGATGTTAATAATCGATGATGTTGATGAGGAGTCTGTGAAGAATGACGGCTGTGAAATTCTTCTCCACGATTCACTCATACATATTTTGATGTCGGGTTTTAAACTGTATCAAAATTGGACCAAATGGCTTTTGGGCTTGAGTTAGTTAATGGATTGGGCCGTGTATGTTTTGTGTTGTTGGGCCATTTATTAGTGAGTGGATTGTAAATTGGATTGAGCTGTTGGGCCGAAAAACTGAATGGTGTTCAGGTGGGTCGAATTAAAAACGGGTTAAATCAATTTAGGGGTTAAGTTAATCAGGAAAGTAGCAGATGGATCATGGGTTTAGAGTGTTATGTTTAAGCTAGAGGTCTGGGGTTCAAACCTTGGCTGTGGCAATAATGTTTTTTTTTTAAAGGAAGCTTATTTAATCTCTTTAAGGTAGTATTACTCTTCTTATTATTATGATTGTTATTATTATTAGTAATATTATTAGTTATTAGTATTATTGCCAAAAGTATTTTTATCATTAGTATTATTGACATTAAACATGATTTTATTATTATTATTAAGATTATTATTATCATTATCTTTATTTATAATATTATCATTATTATAAGTATATTATTAATGTTAATATTATTACAAATATAACTTAATATAATTTGAACTACTGTTTTGATAAACAAATGAAATACATAAATAAATATATTTAACACATATAACATAACAAAATATTTTATCATATAAAAAGAATGTATGAAATATAAATATACTTTTAATATAAAAATAATATCATTAATAGGTTATATGAATAAACTTATTCGAATACGATTATGTGTATTAACATATATACACAAATGATTTAGGTTCGTGAATCCGAGGCTAACCCTGCATTGTTCAATATCGTCATATGTATTTTTACTATAAAATACATTATTGTGAGTTTCATTATTCCCTTTTTACTCTTTACGTTTTTGGGCTGAGAATACATGCAAATGCTTTATTAACTGTTTTACAATATTTATATGCGTGAGTTTCATTTACTCCCCTTTAAATGCTTTTGCAATATATATTTTTGGGACTGAGAATACATGCGCTGCTTTTATAACTGTTTTACGAAATAGACACAAGTACGTGAAACTACATTCTATGGTTGGATTATTAAACCGAATATGCCCTTTTTATTAAGTTTGGTAATCTAAGAATTAGGGAACAGACACCCTAATTGACGCGAACTCTAAAGATAGATCTATCGGGCCCAACAAGCCCCATCCAAAGTACCGGATGCTTTAGTACTTTGAAATTTATATCATGTCCGAAGGAGGATCCCGGAATGATAGGGATATTCTTATATGCATCTTGTGAATGTCGGTTACCAGGTGTTCAATCCATATTAATGATATTTTTGTCTCTATGCATGGGACATATATTTATGAAAAATGGAAATCTTGTGGTCTATTAAAATGATGGAAATAATTATTTATGTTAAACTAATGAACTCACCAACCTTTTGGTTGACACTTGAAAGCATGTTTATTCTCAGATACGAAAGAAATCTTCCGCTGTGCATTTGCTCATTTTAGAAACATTATTTGGAGTCATTCATGGCATATTTCAAAAGACATTGCATTCGAGTCGTCGAGTTCATCAAGATTATTATTAAGTCAATTATAGTTGGATATATTCTGAAATGGTATGCATGCCGCTAATTTTCATTGTAAAGAAAGGTTGTCTTTTAAAATTGAATGCAATGTTTGTAAAATGTATCATATAGAGGTCAAATACCTCGCGATGTAATCAACTGTTGTGAATCGTTTATAATCGATATGGACTTCGTCCGGATGGATTAGGACGGGTCGTTACAATATTAACTCCTGGTCCCACAGTTTATCGGTCACGCCCTCTATATGAGATGTTTTCGAAAAGTATTCGCATTAATTATTAAAACAAAGTCATTTATTAAGGATAATGTAACTGGAAACATTTGACGTCAGTGACTTATGTATATGAACCCAAACATCTTAAAAGAAAACTGTTTAAATACGAATATATGTCCTTGAAATGAAAATGATAAACATGCTGGACGCCGTCCAGTTCTAGCAGCAAACAGCATATAACTTCAAGTAAAGCGGAAGCACTAGCTCTATGTACCTGAGATGAAACATGCAAAACGTCAACAAAAAACGTTGAGTGAATCTACAGGTTTAGTAAATCATTTCTTAAGTAAGGCCATAAGATTTTCTTAGAAAACATCATTGGAAAAGTATACATTATCATGAGCACTTGATTATAAAGCTTTAACCTTTGCGTGAGCCGAGCACATGTCTTTACTTTACCCTATATGGGCGATACACCGATCAAGTGTACGTGTTACAACTACATAAGCATCTGTTTAACGTTGCGGTGAGGTTTGTCAAACCTAACGGTACCGTCCCTATAAGTCGAGCTTACAAAGTAATTAATATAATCAAGCTAAGGGATTTTTGATCTGAACTCATATGTATATTCTTAGTAAGTTACTTGTGCCAAACACGTAAATCATTTGTAAAAAGCATGCATCTCATCCCTGTAAAAACATAGTAGGGACTGTAGACTCACCTTAGCAAAAGCACTCGTAAAGATCTTAGCAAATCGTATTGTTGTCGAAACTCTCGACTGAACAACGCAACCTAATCAAGTAAATCATCTTAAGTATACACTAATAGGTCAAACTTCGTCAACCCATAGTGTACGCAAAGTCCTAGTGCTCAAACTGACTCAACGAATAAGTAAAAGTCAACTAATCTAAGCAAGTCAACCAAAGTCAAACCAAAAGTCAACTCGGTCAAAGTGGTCAACTAAAGTCAAACATATCAGTAGTTCATGCAAACGTGTCAATAATTCAAACATAGGTCGTATAACATGTTAACGCTCGTAGTTTAGCAAATCGCATTTTCCACACCTTAGAGTAATCCTTCGAAAATCATACGTCGTAAAGAAATACACTCATAGCACATAGCACATAATTCATAAAATTATGACCAACTCCAGATTATAATTAACTTAAAATCTATTCCAAAAAGTCCAGCCAAAGCCTCATACGATAATTTAAAGTCAGAAGTCAGAAGGGATCAAGTCTGAGTTCATTACAGAAATTTCTGCTCGCGCGTCAGTTTTTAAACATTTTTCAAAAAATATAGAAAATAGATTTTCATGAACGGCCAATTGGTGTCATCTCAAAACATCACAAAATTTAAGTGATAAAATAATCAAAAGTATTTCTTTAGCCAATTCATACAGATTTGCAAAACATTACAGACTCATCAGTTTTTGACCATCAATCAGACATATCATTTAGACGAGCATTTATCTCATGGCAAATCACATTCTCGCAAGTTTGCATACAAATGAAACATGTCAAGTAACATATAAAATAGCATATTACAGAAGATCAAAGTCTAAATGAATTCCTAGTTCATTCTAGAAATTTTTATTTGAACTTAAAAACTGATTCAACATACTTTACAAATCAAATATTCGTTTTATCATATCGGGAGCATTATATAACCTTTCGACGCAAATCTTTAGTCCAAATTGCATAACTTTTCACAATGAATACATTAGTACACTTTATATAAGCTAAAACACATAGCATGTAACTCAGAAAATTCGGATTTCATGCAAACCCTAACGTAAACTTCGATTACGCATATCTCGAGCATACGATAACGAAATCACGCAAAATCGGAGTCTAAAATTAATAAATTTTCGATATATTTCTAATTAAACATATTACAAATTCAGATCTCATACCAATTTAATCATATCATCAATAAACAAATTCTTTTTTCAATCAAACAACGTTAATTACGAAATCAGTCAACAATTAACAACACTAGACATCATTAATTGAGCACTAGACTCTAATACACTATGTAATTGATCAAAAAAACTAATTTATAAAGATTAGGGTTTACAATTATACCTTTGTAGCACAATCAATGCACAATACTAGATGTAGAACGATGTAACGAGCAACTTTGATGCACAAAACTTTATCTAATTTTGAAGTTTGAGCGTGGTATGGTGGTGGTGATGGCCGACGCCCTCAAGGGGGAGGGAGGAGAGCAAATTTTCGATCAAAAAAGAATGGGGGAATGAGGGTTCCTAGTCTCTTGCTAAATATTTGTAGTTAGGGCCCTAAACAAGACCCATCTAATGACCCATTAACCAAATTAAGTCCATTAAGGTGCATGGGGTGGGGTCAGCCGAATGGCCCTCTAAGGGGTGTCCTGGGCTCGTTTTACTAATTTACTTGTACGCGCGTGGTCCGTTTCGTTGCCGTTAATCGTACCGGGTCTCCGGAACATTAACTAGTCGTTGAAACGCAATCATCGAGTTTAATTCATTAAATAAATAATAAATTAAAAATAATTTTCTTAAAGTCAATAATTATCGAAAATAATTATTGTGTCGTTTTTCCGAGTTCCGTAAACTGAAAAGCTTTCTAGACGATAAACTTAATCGTAACGCTTCTAGTTATTTCGCTAACCGAAATAAGTTCGTAAATTAATATAACATATTAATTCATACATTCCTCTAATAAGTATGTATTTAATTCTATTAAACACACAAATCTAAGTAATCTCCGTTAAATACTTAACGGACAATTAACGATAGCAAACAGAAAAAGTCGGGTTGTTACATTACCCACCTGTTATGAAAAATTTCGTCCCGAAATTTTAGTGGTCATCCACCGTAGTCGTCTCCTCAGGAAACAGTTGCGGATACTTAAGCCTTATCTGGTCTTCACGCTCCTACGTGAATTTTGGTCCTCTTCGAGCATTCCATCTAACCTTTACCAGTGGAATTCTGCTTTGCTTTAGTTGCTTAATCTCGCGATCCATAATCTCAGCAGGCTCTTCAATGAAATTAAGCTTAGGATCTACTTGCACTTCATCTAAAGGAATTACCAAACTTTCATCTGATAAACATTTCTTCAAATTGAAAACATGGAAAGTATCGTGAATCTCGCTAAGTTCCTGCGGTAGTTTCAATCTATACGCTACCGGTCCAATTCTTTCGGTAATCTCAAATGGTCCAATATACCTCGGACTTAACTTTCCTCTCTTTCCAAAGCGCACTACACCCTTCCAGGGTGACACCTTAAGCATAACCTTATCTCCAACTTGAAATTCCAAATCTTTCTTTTTAAGATCTGCATAGCTCTTTTGACGATCTCGTGCTATTTTCATTCTTTCTCGAATCTGCACGATTTTCTCAGTCGTTTCATGTACAATCTCAGGACCAGTTAACTGACTACCTCCTAACTCAGTCCAACATAAATGTGATCTGCACTTTCTGCCATACAGTGCTTCAAAAGGCATTGCCTTTATACTCGTGTGATAACTATTGTTATAGGAAAACTCTAATAACGGTAGATATCTATCCCATCCAATTCCAAAATCAATCACACATGCTCTTAACATATCTTCTAGTGTCTGAATCGTCCTCTCACTTTGCCCATCAGTCTGTGGATGGTAGGCTGTACTCATGTCTAAACGAGTTCCCATGGCATCTTGCAAAGCTTGCCAAAATCTAGATGTAAACCTACTATCTCTGTCGGAAATAATGGATAGCGGCACTCCATGTCGTGAAACTACTTCCTTTATGTAAACATGTGCCAACCTCTCCATCTTATCCATTTCTTTAATCGGTATTAAATGAGCAGACTTCGTAAGACGATCAACGATAACCCAAATCGTATCATAACCTCCTACCGTTTTAGGCAACTTAGTGATAAAATCCATTGTAATATTCTCCCACTTCCATAGGGGAATTTCTGGTTGTGTCAGCAAACCTGACGGTTTCTGATGCTCTGCCTTAACTTTAGCACAAGTCAAGCACTTACCAACATAAGTAGCGATTTCGGCTTTCATATTAGGCCACCAATACAGTGCCTTAAGATCTTGGTACATCTTGTTGGATCCAGGGTGAATAGAATACCTCGTCTTGTGTGCCTCTTCTAGCACTAGTTCCTTTAATCCGCTAAACTTCAGTACCTATATCATGTCGATAAAATACCGGGTTCCATCGTCTCGAGTAACAAACTTCTTATCAATTCCTCGAAGTGATTCAGTAGCAACGTTCTCTTCTTTCAACGCCTCTAGTTGTGTGTCACGTATCTGAGAAGTAAGGTTCCTTCGAATAGTCAAATTCAACGCTCTAACTCGAATAGGCTTAACTCTCTCCTTCCTACTCAAAGCATCTGCCACTACATTAGCCTTACTGGGATGATAGCTAATGTCGCAATCATAATCGTTCAACAATTCGATCCAACGTCTCTGTCTCATATTAAGCTGTTTTTGATCGAAAATATGCTGCAGACTCTTGTGATCAGTGAATACAGTGAACTTAGTACCATACAGATAATGTCTCCACATTTTCAATGCAAAAACTACAGCACCAAGTTCTAAATCGTGAGTCGTATAGTTCAACTCATGTATCTTCAATTGTCTGGATGCATAAGCAATCACTTTCGTACGTTGCATTAACACGCAACCAAAACCTTGTCGTGAAGCATTGCAGTAGACTACGAAATCCTCGGTTCCTTCGGGCAAAGACAAAATCGGCGCAGTCGTTAACTTCTCTTTTAACAACTGGAATGCAGCTTCATGCAACTCGGTCCATTCATACTTCTTACCCTTATGAGTCAATGCTGTTAATGGTCGGGCAATAGTAGAAAATCCCTCAATGAATCTTCTATAGTAACCAACGAGTCCTAAAAATTGTCGTATCTGCGTTGGCGACTTAGGAGTCTCCCATTTCTTTACTGTCTCTATCTTTGCAGGATCAACTTGAATACCATTGACTCCTACGATTTGACCCAAAAATTGCACTTCTCGTAACCAAAATCACATTTCGAAAATTTCGCGTACAACTGCTCCTTCCTGAGCATCTCTAGTAACAAACTGAGATGTTGCTCATGTTCTTTCTCATTTTTAGAGTATACCAATATATAATCGATAAGCACTATAACAAACTTGTCTAGATATGGCTTACACACACAGTTCATGAGATCCATGAACATAGCCGGTGCGTTCGTCAATCCAAACGGCATTACAGTAAATTCATGATGACCATAGCGTGTCCTGAACGCTGTCTTTGGTATATCTGCTTCATTCACTCTCATCTGATGATAACCCGACCTTAGATCAATCTTAGAATAACATGCTGATCCTTGCAATTGATCAAACAAGTCATCAATCCTCGGCAACGGATATCTATTCTTGATAGTCAACTTATTCAACTCCCTATAATCAATACAGAGTCTCATAGATCCATCCTTCTTCTTCACAAACAATACTGGAGCTCCCCATGGTGACGAGCTCGGTTGAATGAATCCTTTATCTAAAAGTTCTTACAGTTGACTAGATAACTCTTGTAATTCGAGTGGTGCAAGTCTATACGGTGCACGCGCTACTGGCGCTGCTCCAGGAACTAAATCAATCTGGAACTCTACATCTCTAGGCGGAGGTAATCCGGGTAACTCATCTGGAAAAAACATCGGGAAATTCTCTAACAATGGGCACATCTTCGAGTTTCTTGCCTTCAGATTCAATTTTGCTCACATGAACCAGCATAGCAAGACAACCCTTTCTCATGTATTTCTGCACCTTCAAACAGTTAATGAAATGTAATGGCCTATTGCTTCGCTCTCCATACACCATTAGAGGTTCACCTTCAGTAACAGGAATGCGTATCGCTTTCTAATGACAAACAATGTCGGCTCTATTCTCGGCTAACCAGTCCATTCCAACCACAAGGTCGAAAATTCCTAGCTTAATCGGTATCACATCTATCTTAAACGACATCCCATCCAAAGTCAAAGTACAATCACGGTAAACCTTATCAGCACTCATTAGATTACCATTACCTAGCTCTATGGAATATAAGTTTTCTAATGACGATACAACATTCTTAAGATTATGGCAAAAATCTCTAGACACAAAGCTTCTATCAGCTCCGGAATCGAAAAGTACATAAACATGTTGATTATCGAGAAGAAACGTACCCGTAACTAGCTTAGGATCATCACGAGCTTCACTGGAGTTAATGTTGAAAGCTCTTCCTCTTGCAGGTTCATTAGTCTTACTAGCAGTTGGGCAATCCTTCCGAAAATGACCTTCTTTTCCGCACCCATAACACACGTTCGTACCGATCTTACACTCGGCAGCCAAATATCCACTCCTCTTGCACTTGTTACACTTTCTCAAACAATCCCCCGGATGATGCCTATTACACTTAGCACACAACGGGAACTTTCCCTTACAACCAGAATTAGCATTTGGGGTTGTAGCATTACTGATGTGCGTAGAGGTGTATACGAAATAGCTTATATTTTTACTACGAAAATACTATTAAATACGATACAATTTTACACAAGTTATTTATTTATTTATAGAATGGATATACCTAAACCTTGCTACAACACTTATAGGCAGTGTACCTAATCGTACAGTAGTGTAGTTTTTAGTAAGTCTAGTTCGTCCACAGGGAGCTAGCCAAGTTTAACGCTATATTTTTAAAACTATATTTGTAAAAATATAAATATATATATATATAAGTAGTATTATTATTATTATAAAAGGGGGTTTTTACCGTTTAATGACCGGTTTGTCAATTTTATGTCTTAAGTCGCAGTTAAAACCTAATGTAAAATATTAAAAATAAAAATAACTTAATTTAAAGCGTAAAGTAAATAACGATAATGAAATTGCGATAAATAAATTGACGATAAATGAAATTGCGATAATTAAAAAGTACGATAATTAAAAGTGCAATAAATAAAATGACAGTAAATAAAAGTGAGATGAAATATGAAATAAAGGAATTATGCTTATTTAAACTTCCGTAATTATGATGTTTGATGTGTTTATTTTAATTTGTTACCATGGGTTAATTGTCCTTTGTCCTGGATTATTCAATATGTCCATCTGGTTTTTGTCCATAACAGTCCATCAGTCATAAATATAAAGTGTGAGTGTCCTCGTCAAATTATCCTTATATCCGAAGTCAAATATTCCAACTAATTGGGGACTTAAACTATAATTACACCAATTTTCCTTGTATGTAATTCACCCCTGTTTTAATAAGTCCATTGACTATTAATCCATTCCCGTGTCCGGTTAAATGAACGATTATTAGTACTTATAAATATCCCGCCCATCGTGTCCGATCGAGTGTATGTGGTTATTTATATGTACGTCCAATTGTAATTTTTATATTAAATTAACGAACTATCATTCAATTAAACAAATATAAAGATCATTAATAGCCCATAGTCTAATTTCCACAAGTGTCGTTCTTTTGTCCAAACCCCAATTATGGTACAAAGCCCAATTACCCAATCTTAATATTTAGCCCAACAACACGATTATTTCGGCTTAAATAAGCATAATAATAACTTAGCTACGAGACATTAATTTAAAAAGGTTGAACATAACTTACAATGATAAATAATAGCGTAGCTTTACACGGACAGAATTTTGACTTACACACTTACAACATTCGCTAACATACCCTTATTATTATTAATCTTAAATTAAAATTATAATTATATATATATATATATATATATATATATATATATATATATATATATATATATATATATATATGTGTGTGTGTGTGTGTGTGAGAGAGAGATTGAATAATTGTATGTAAAAATTCGGCCAGAATTCGTTATATTTAAAGAATGTGGCCTGCTACAGTAACTCATGCGGTCGTATGAGTTTTGTGCCTTCTGGCCATGCGATCGCATGGCCTTCATTTCCTGGTCACATACTTTTTGGCTCCTAGCTTGTCGACATATTTATTTAATATATATAATATATATATAATTTTATATAATTATATATATATTATATTATATTCATGTGCATAGTTGATTTGTAATTTTAGCTTCGTTGCGTCGCGCGTTGATAGTTGGTTCATGTCCCGGTTCCGAATTTTCGAACGTCCTTTCGTACTATTTAATATCTTGTACTTTGCGTTTTGCGGCTCGTACTCTTGTAATTTTTAGACGTTTCTCATCAATAATTTGAACCATTTTGATTGTACTTTGTACTTTTTACCTTTTTGGTCATTTGCATCTTCAATTCGTCGAATCTGTCTTTTGTCTTCACCTTTTATTATTTAAACGAATATCACTTGTAAATAGAACAATTGCAACTAAAAGCTTGTCTTTTTTGAAGGATAATGCTATGAAATATATGTTCGTTTTTAGCATTATCAAATATTCCCGCACTTGAGCGTTGCTTATCCTCAAGCAATAAAGAACTTGAATATAACTTTACTAGAATCACTTCTTTATTCTTCACACTTTGTATAACAATGATTTTAATACGGCGGTATGAACAATGGTAGTAACGATGTGGTTTACAGTCCCACATGACTATAAAAATTTAAATCATTTAGGAAATTGGATCTTTATGAAAACATTTGATCTTTTTGAAAATTCAATCTAGCTTTTACCCTAGATAAGTTTTTCAGAATAACCCTTCACCGGTGTTTGCAAATTATTTTTGTGGGTTTTGTGGGTTTCAGATTTGAAAATTTTAGCTCAAAACTTATGGTTTTGTGTCACCCACTTGCTAACCTTGTATTGGGAAAGCAACACGTCCAGTATACTTGCTCCGTATATTACCTTTCGGTAAACTACCGTCCGGTTGTAAAGGAAAGCGTTGAACAAGCAACTGTTAAGGCAATGTCCCGTGACATGCTTTTGATTATGGTCTATAACGTGTCGGATACAATTACTATCCTTTGTAGGAGCAATAGTAAAGATCACCCTATAGTTTTTCGGTCTGGCACAAGGTGCTGTCTTTGACCATGCTATCCAACCACCATTCTTACGGTTGACACCCGATTTAGTTCAGGTGACCTAATGAAATCTGGATGAATTCCTAGGATTTTACGTTCAATGGTAATGAACGCATTGAAAATGGGTTTTCGGAAAACAAATCGGTGTTAATTTGATCAAAATATTTTCTCGTTCAAGCTCGAGTTTAGATATCATCGAATTTCATGAGTTTGTAATTCTCAATCTTTAAGGTCAATCTCAAGGATTGAGTAATATCAGGCTTACAAGCTGATTTTTGACCTTTAAGGAGATTATCCTTTCTGGGGATCTGATTCATTAGTCTTATAAGCTAATTTGCATGGTGCCCCCTATTGTACGAGATAGATCCTCTCATGGTTAGGATAAGTCTGACCACTTGGCGACCCTGTTTGATGCTGAGGTCCGTGGATTTCCAGCTGATTTTCGAGAAAACTTTTCAAGGTTTTTCGTAGACTCTACAACTAGTCTGGACGACAACTTTCTGACCTAAATCAAGAAACGCGTGTCTTTTTCGGAAGACTTTACTTCCTTTTTAATGATGGAATTGATTCATCGTGTAGATCCATCTTTCTTTCAAATATAATATAGTAAATCGGGTAAAACTTATTAGTATTGTCCAAAACAAAAGTACCTACAATAAGCTTGTACAAAATATGTAACATATGTTCTAAATAACTTGGTAATTTTTTCCCACACTTGGCTTTTATTTTCCTTTCTTTGCCTTTTTATTTTCCTCTATTCCATTTTAAATGAATTCTAAAATTTTGGGTTGTTTCTCAATTTATGTCCTTTACGAAGTAACAATAATTTCGGTGTTAACACCTAGTTTTATCGTTCATAAATATATATAAACATGATTTTGAGTTCATTTAGTTGAAAATTTTGAAAAATTTTACTAGAATTGGGTAGTCAGTATATAAGACTAGGGCTGTTCTTTATTATCAAAGAGCACTAGATTCTAATACAACTACTGCGTTACTAGTATTTTTAATGGTAACCAAGTGTGTAACCAAGTGTTTAAATTTAAAATTTTAAAAATTCGAAAGAATTTAACCCCTTCCCACACTTAAGATCTTGCAATGCCCTCATTTGCAAGAAATCAGTAACAATTTAAATTATTGAGGGTGATTAGCGTAGAAAAATGATTAAATTTTACCAAAGTTTCCAAACATATTGGTGTTTGTTTGTTGAATGATAAATGGTGTACATCATTTGTTCATTCCGTCTTGTTGTTACATCACATTTGTTTTTCGGTTTTTCGTCAAAATTAGTAGCTTTTGCTGAACTTAATGTCAGTCTTTGAAAGTGAGCTGTTTTACCTTATTTTGTACATAAGATAAACTACAAGAATATATATAATATATATATATATATATATATATATATATATATTTTATGAAACCTTTATTCATTAAAACAATTTAATTGAATGATTTTTAAAATTTTGTTTCCTTTTACTTTAGGTAGTTTCGGTATGTTTACCTAGTCCGTCCCTTGACAAAATTTAAAATTTGTCGTTTTTAAAGCGATTGTTTTAAAAGCAAAGATTTTTGGGTTTTTTTTAATTTTTTTTTGGTATACTTTAGATCAATAATATTAAAAATAATGATAACAAAATTTGTCGCCCCGCCTCAGGTAAAGCAATTTCAGTTCCATGACCTAGTCTTCAACTTACGATGAATTTTAGAAATCATTTTTTTTTTAACTTAATGAAACAAAGTAAATTTTGTTTTTAAATTCACACCAAACTTAAATTTAAAATGTATAAAATTAAAAATTCATATAAATATCATTAATATTTTTATACATTAATTTTACAAACTTATATTAAAAATATTAATTTTTAAAAATACTTAAAAACTTAAATATATTGGTTTTAGAAATTTACAATAATAATTTAATATTTATATATTAATTTTAAAAACATGGTAAAAATTAAAATTAAAACTCTTTTTGGTCTTTTATCCCACTTTAATCAATCAAATATTATCAAAAATATACGCCCTTCTTTTTGGTAAAGTAATTTCGGTTCCATAACCTAGTTTTACTCCTGACGAATTTTCGAAATATTTTGGGTTGATTGATTAAAGATATTTATACCTTAAGAATAAATGGTAAATTTCGCAGTGATGTAATAAATTTTTGTATGATATCAATAATTTCGGTTACGCATACCTAATTTTATTGAATACCAATTTAATACTTTATAGCGAACGATTCAGCGTTTATTATCAAAAGGTTAAAAGCAATAAATAAAAAAAATTAAAACTGTACATACTTACCTATGAGATAGAATTCTCAGAGACCTGGTTTAGCCGACTCATAGGAGAATTGTGTGATTTGGTTCTCCATAGCTACGTAGGCGTAACCTCGATTCTTCAATATCTTTTCTTCTAAACATATAAACGGTCCTTCTCTGCATAGAGTAACAAATTCGGTATTTGAATATGTTTGATTGTTTGAACATTTACCTTCGTGTGACCATTTTCCACATTTATAACATCTTTCAAGGTGTCGTGCTCTTCTTTTTGTTGCGGATTTTGATTTTTCTTTACCAAAATGTGTCTTATGATGATCTTTTCTGAGTTCTTTCCTTACTTCGTCACATCTGCCTCTTATTACTGACACCAGGTCACTCGGGAGTGTGTCATTATTATGTTTAGTAATCAAAGCGTGTAGCATTAGACCATGGTTCAAATCAAAGGAATTCTTCATCTCGTAAAACCAAATAAAAATAAAAATTCAGAATGGAGGGAGAAGACTAGTTCTTTAGGGTCTGCTAGGGAAAGACCATTCGGATTCCATTCTCGAGAACTACACGAAAACAGAAAATCTAACTCTAACAGAAATAAATATTATCCTTAAAAGACTTGATTCTCCCCATAGTTAGTTAGTTGTGGTGTCGAAATTGTGATTAACTTCGTTGTCAACTTCCATTGGATTATCTATGTAATGTTTAACTATGTGACCATTAACCTTAAATTCAACCCCATTTGAATTTATTAGTTCTATTATTCCATATGGGAAAACTCTTTTGACTATGAATGGTCCAGACCATCTTGATTTCAATTTTCCAGGAAATAGCTTGAATCGCGAATTGAAAAGAAGAACTCTGTCTCCTTCTTTAAATTCTTTTGAACTTCTGATTCTTTTATCATGTCATTTCTTCGTTCTTTCTTTATAGATTAACGAATTTTCATATGCTTCATGTCTTAATTCTTCTAATTCGTTTAGTTGACTTAACCGTAGACGTCCGGCTTCATGCAAATCAAGATTACATGTCTTCAAAGCCCAAAATGCTTTGTGCTCAATTTCTACTTGAAGGTGACATATTTTTCCGTAAACGAGTCTGAAAGGTGTGGTTCCAATTGGAGTTTTATAGGCTGTTCTAAAAGCCCAGAGTGCATCTCCAATTTCGTGGACCATTCCTTCGGATTTGATCCTACGGTTTTCTCTAGAATACGTTTTAAAGCTCGGTTGGTATTTTCAACTTGTCCACTTGTTTGTGGATGATAAGCGGTTGAGATTTTATGAATTACTCCATATCTTTTGAGAACTTTCTCAAGTTGATTATTACAGAAATGAGTACCCCGATCACTTATTAAAGATTTCGGTGTTCCAAACCTTGCAAAAAGATATTTTAAGAAGTTGACTACAACTCGTGCATCGTTAGTTGGGGGAGCTTGTGCTTCCGCCCATTTAGATACATAATCAATGGCAACGAGAATGTAGAGATTATTATGAGATTTTGGAAATGGACCCATAAAGTCAATACCCCAAACGTCAAATACTTGAATGACATTTTGTGGCATTTCATCACGTTGACTTATTTTTTCGGCCCTTTGACACGCATCGCAGGATTTACAAAGAAGGTGTGCGTCTTTGAAAATTGTAGGTCAATAGAATCCAGCATCGTAAACGTTTCTTGCTGTGAGTTGAGGCCCATAATGCCCTCCTGTTGGTCCTGTGTGACAATGGTTTAAAATTTGACTAGCTTCATCTCCGAATACACATCGGCGCATTATTCCATCGGGAAAACTTTTAAACAAATGTGGATCTTCCCAGAAATAGTGTTTTATATCACTAAAGAATTTCTTTCGTTTTTGGTACGACAACCCTTTTTCAAGGAATCCACATACTAAATAGTTTGCATAGTCTGCAAACCATGTAATTTCATTATAATCTATCTTCAATAGATATTCATCAGGAAAGTTATCTTGTATGGCCGATTCATTTAGAACTTCTAATTCAGGATTTTCAAGACGAGAAAGATGATCAGCGGCGAGATTTTATGCTCCCTTTTTGTCTCGGATTTCAATATCGAACTCTTGTAAGAGTAAGATCCAACGAATTAATCTTGGTTTGGCATCTTGTTTTGAAAATAGGTATCTAAGAGCAGAATGGTCGGTATAGACCACCTTTTAGCTAGAACGAGATATGAACGAAATTTATCAAAAGCAAAGACAATAGCAAGGAGTTCTTTTTTAGTAGTTGTGTAATTCGTTTGTGCTCCTTGTAACGTCTTACTAGCGTAATAAATAGGTTGAAATCATTTCTCAATCCTTTGTCCTAAAACGGCTCCCATTAAAAAATCACTTGCATCGCACATGAGTTCAAACGGTAGATTCCAATTTAGAGTTATCATGATCGGCGCATTAGTGAGTTTTTCTTTAAGAATATTAAAAGATTTGATTCATTCATTTGAAAAGATGAATGGAGCATCCTTTTCTAGGAGTTTATTCATAGGAGTGGCAATTTTAGAAAAATCTTTTATGAAACGTCGGTAAAAACCGGCATGCCCTAGAAAACTCCTAACTCCTCTCACATTGGTGAGATGTGGAAGTTTAACAATTACATCTACTTTAGCTCTATCCACTTCAATTCCTTCTTTTGAAATTTTATGACCAAGAACGATGTCTTCTCTAACCATGAAATGGCATTTCTCCCAATTAAGTACTAGATTTGATTGTTTGCATCTAATAAGCATTCGTTCAAGATTAACTAGACATGATTCAAATGTATCACCGAAAACTGAAAAGTCATCCATGAAAACTTCCATGCATTCTTCTATCATGTCGTGAAAAATCGCCATCATGCACCTTTGAAAGGTTGCAGGGGCGTTGCAAAGTCCAAATGGCATGCATTTGTAAGCAAAAGTACCATAAGGGCACGTGAACGTGGTTTTCTCTTGGTCCTCGGGTGCTATTGGGATTTGAAAATATCCGGAAAAACCGTCAAGAAAACAATAGTAACTATTTTCGGCTAATCTTTCTAACATTTGATCAATGAAAGGTAAGGGAAAGTGATCTTTTCTGGTGGCATCATTTAATTTTCTATGATCAATGCAAACACGCCATCCTGTTACAGTCCTAGTAGGAATAAGCTCATTTTTTTCATTTGTGATGACAGTCATGCCACCTTTCTTAGGTATGCATTGAACTGGGCTTACCCATGGACTATCAGAGATTGGATAAATTAAACCTGCATCTAGCAGTTTAATAATTTCTTTCTTAACAACATCTTGCATATTAGGATTTAGTCTTCGTTGGAGTTGCACATACGTTTTATGACCTTCTTCCATAAGGATTTTATGTGTGCAATACGAAGGACTTATGCCTTTAATATCGTGAATCTTCCATGCAATAGCTGGTTTATGAGCTTTTAGCACATAAATGAGTTGAGATTTTTCATTTTTAGTAAGAGAAGACGATATTATTACAGGTAATTCAGATTCACCATGTAAATAAGCATATTTCAAATGGTTTGGAAGTGGCTTTAACTCTAATGTCGGTAGTTCTTCTATCGATAATTTGTATCGATATCTGTCTTCCTCTTTTAGCATTTGAATTTCTTCTGTTGTTGGTTCATATTCATTAGCCATGAGTGCGGCTAACATTTCAGCTTCATCAATTGGTTCAATTCCTTCTCCTAAAGAACATTCTCCTGTTCCTTGTAATTCTGGAAATTCTTCTAACAATTCTGCATGTGAATCTATAGTTTGAATATAATAACATGTATCATCTGCAGATTGCGGTTGTTGCATAGCTCTATCAATAGAAAAGGTAACACTCTCGTCCTCTATACTTAGGGTCAGTTTCTTACCGAACACGTCTATTATTACTTTAGCCGTGTTTAAGAATGGTCTTCCTAATATGAGAGGAACTCGAGAATCTTCTTCCATGTCTAGAATAACAAAATCTACTGGAAATACTAAAGTACCAACTTTAACTACCATGTTCTCCATTATCCCTCTAGGATATTTTACTGATCGATCGGCTAGTTGTATGCTTATTCGTGTTAGTTTCAATTCTCCAAGGTCTAGTTTAGCGTATAGTGAATATGGCATTAAATTTATACTAGCACCTAAGTCTGCCAATGCTTCTATTGAACTAAGACTACCCAGAAAACATGAAATTGTGAAACTTCCTGGATCAGAGAGTTTTTCTGGTATCTTATTTAACAACACTGCAGAACAATTAGCATTCATAGTTACAGCCGAAAGTTCTTCCATTTTCTTCCTATTTGTGATTAGATCTTTCAAGAATTTAGCATATCTAGGCATTCCTGAAATCACATCAATGAAAGGAAGATTGACATTTATTTGTTTAAACATATCCAAGAATTTGGATTGCTCAGCTTCAAGTCTTTCTTTTTTCATTTTACTCGGGTAAGGAAGTGGTGGTTGGTATGGTTTAACATAAGGTTTAGCCTTAACTGTGTTATCTTCATTAACCTTTTCAACTACCGGTTCTGTTTCCTTTTCTTGTTCAGATTGTGGTGCCTTTGGAGTAGGAATAGAGTCATCAAAGATTACAGGTATTTCAGGTGGTTTAAGTGTAATACCACTTCTCGTGATAATAGCTTTAGCTGTTTCATTCCAGGGGTTAGCATTTGTATCACTAGGTAGACTTCCCAGTTTTCTTTCACCTATCAACCTTGCTAGGTTGCTTACTTCTTGTTCCAGATTTTGAATAGAAGCTTGTTTTTTTTAAATGCTTGAGCATTTTGTTCATTGGTTTATTTCTGAGATGTGAAAAACTGCGTTTGAGATTCAACTAGCTTCGACATCATATCTTCTAAATTTGGCTTTTTATCATTGGTTTGTGGTGGTTTGTTTTAAAAAATAGGTCTTTGCTTATTGTAAGTATTATTAGATACTTGTTGATTGCTAGGACCTTGTTGGTTATTGTATGGAACATTTCGGTTATAATTCTGATTTTGATTGTAGATTGGTCTTGGCGGTTGATAATTATTCTGATAATTATTTCCAGGCCTTTGGTTCATGTATGAAACATTCTCTCTTTGTTCCATTGTTTGTTCAATACTGAGACAATCTTTTGTCAAATGTGGTCCTCCACACTGCTCACAACTAATTCGTATTGAGTGAATATCTTTAGTCATCTTTTCCATTCATCTCTCGACATCATCTATCTTTGAGGAAATGGAATCAAAGTCATGGCTAGAATTGGCTCTAGCTTCTTTAGATGATCTAGCGATATCTTTTTCTTAGTGCCACTCATGTGAGTGGGAATCAGTGTTATCAATAATTTTGTAAGCTTCAGTTGCGGTTTTCTTCATAATGGAACCACCGGCTGCTTTATCGATATCTTTTCGTGTAGTGATGTCGCATCCTTGGTAGAATATTTGTACTATTTGATAAGTGTCTAAACCATGTTGTGGACATCCTCTTAACAACTTTCCAAATCTTGTCCACGCCTCATATAGAGTTTCATTTGGCTTTTGCGTGAACGTAACAATTTCTCCTTGAAGTCTCACGGCTTTAGATGCCGGAAAGAATTGTTTAAGAAATTTTTCAACTAAAACATCCCATGTATCAATCGCCCCTTCAGGTAACGATTCTAACCAATCTTTGGCTTCTCCCTTTAAAGTCCAGGGAAATAACATGAGATATATCTGTTCATCATCCACTTCTCGGATTTTAAATAGAGTACAAATCCTATTAAAGGTTCAAAGATGTTCGTTTGGATCTTCCTTCGGCGCACCACTAAATTGGCATTAATTAGTTACTATGTGTAGGATTTGTCCTTTGATTTCATAATCTGGCGCATTAATGTCTGGTTGAGTAATTGCATGACCTTGGCCAGTGCGTTTAGCTCTCATTCGGTCTTCCATACTTAGAGGTTCCAGATTTTTCATGATTGAATTTGTTGAATCTGAATCACTAGAGAATTCTGATTTAATGGTTTCTTCCTCGACAATCTTTGGATGAGTGATTTGTGATTCAGGAGGAATGATTAGTGGTTCAGGATCTCAGAATTGTCCCTGAATATCCTCCGGGTTCTCAATTGTGAAGTCGGGTTCAAAAAATGGATTATCGAAAATTTGAATTGGAGTACTTGGTCGAATGGATGACGATTCTAAAGAAAAATCAACGGCGAAAATATTGGCTAGATGTCTTGATCGAGTTACAGGTGGTGAACGTTTTGCTCGGTGCATTCACTGAATATCCTATTAGTTATAAAAGATAAAAATTATATAAGCTATCAAATTAATAGACTTTTCTAATTTTGCCCACGCTTCAAATAGCCAATAGATGTAGCAGGTAGCCAGAACCCTTTAAATCGGAAGCCCACAACTCGCCACTAACAAATCCAACTATTACTACGAACCAGAAAATTTAGGATGTCTATTAATTTAACCACTTAAAATAATTTTTTGTTTTGAAATTTTAGAGAAGAAATAGAAAATTCTATGTCCTAAAAACTAGAGTGTCGAGAAATAAGAAAGAAAAAGAGCGCGTCGGAAAACGTCGAAAAATAAATGGTCGAAAAATAAGCGTCGAAAAATAATAAAAATAAAGTAAAGCGTCGAAACTCAAAAGTCTAAAAACTAAAAATTAAAACTTACGTCTAAAGGTATTAAAGCTTAAAAGGAATTCTATATCTAATACGGAAATAACTTAAAAAGGTACTAAAATTTATTTAAAACTAAAGCGATAAGCAACGTCGTAAAATTTTAAAGCTCCTAAATCTTAATCTAAAGAAAAAGCATTTAAGGTATTTTACGGCAAAACTTAAAAATCTAGAAATAAAAATAACTACGGCAAAATAATACACTTAAAACTAATTACGAACGAAAAATACAAATTACGAATTAAACTAATAAAAAGATACGAAAATATAAAAATAAAACTAAAGTTATAAAAATATAATTTTTTATAAAAATATTATTTTTATATTATTATTTTATAAAAATTTAATTTATATAATTAATAAAACTAATTTAAACTAAATATTATAAATTAATTAAAACTAAAACTAAATATTAAAAACTAATTAATTAATTAAACCCTAATTATAATTAATTAATATTAATAATAAATAAAATCGTAACCCTAATCTGCAAACTGAGGTACCGGGGCTGTCAAATCAATCCATGCTATCACATGGATTGTGTGTAGGATTTTCATGCGGTCGCATGGCTTCGGTTTCCAGGTCTGTTTAGATGGGCTGCTACAGTGTCGGGTCGTATTCTTTTTTTAATTGTTTAATTTTCTGTTTTATATTTATATAAAGTATTTATATAAAATAAATAAAAACTTAAATTTAAAAACTAAAATAGAAATAAAAAAACTTTATAATTGTATATATTTTGAACAACTCTTAAAAATATATATATTATGTTTTTCTTTTTTATATTTTTGTATTTTTAATATTTAAAACGTATTTTTACAAAAAGAAATTAAAACTTAATAAAAATCTTTTTTTATATATAGCGTTTCGCTTTTGGCGTTGTTTGTCCCCGGCAGCGGCGCCAAAAATACTTGATGTACGTAGCGGTGTATACGAAATAGCTTATATTTTTACTACGAAAATACTATTAAATACGATACAATTTTACACAAGTTATTTATTTATTTATAGAGTGGATATACCTAAACCTTACTACAACACTTATAGGCAGTGTACCTAATCATACAGTAGTGTAGTTTTTAGTAAGTCCGGTTCGTCCACAGGGAGCTAGCCAAGTTTAACGCTATATTTTTAAAACTATATTTGTAAATATATATATATATATATATATATATATATATATATATATATATATATATATATATATATATATATATATATATATATATATATATATATATATATATATATATATATATATATATATATATATATATATATATATATATATAAGTAGTATTATTATTATTATAAAAGGGGGTTTTTACCGTTTAATGACCGGTTTGTCGATTTTATGTCTTAAGTCGCAGTTAAAACCTAATGTAAAATATTAAAAATAAAAATAACTTAATTTAAAGCGTAAAGTAAATAACGATAATGAAATTGCGATAAATAAAAGTGCGATAAATAAATTGACGATAAATGAAATTGCGATAATTAAAAAGTACGATAATTAAAAGTGCAATAAATAAAATGACAGTAAATAAAAGTGCGATGAAATATGAAATAAAGGAATTATGCTTATTTAAACTTCCGTAATCATGATGTTTGACGTGTTGATTTTAATTTGTTACCATGCGTTAATTGTCCTTTGTCCTGGATTATTCGATATGTCCATCTGGTTTTTGTCCATAACAGTCCATCAGTCATAAATATAAAGTGCGAGTGTCCTCGTCAAATTATCCTTATATCCGAAGTCAAATATTCCAACTAACTGGGGACATAAACTATTATTACACCAATTTTCCTTGTATGTAATTCACCCCTATTTTAATAATTCCATTGACTATTAATCCATTCCCGTGTCCGGTTAAATGAACGATTATTAGTACTTATAAATATCCCGCCCATCGTGTCCGATCGAGTGTATGAGGTTATTTATAGGTACGTCCAATTGTAATTTTTATATTAAATTAATGAACTATCATTCAATTAAACAAATATAAAGATCATTAATAGCCCATAGTCTAATTTCCACAAGTGTCGTTCTTTTGTCCAAACCCCAATTATGGTACAAAGCCCAATTACCCAATCTTAATATTTAGCCCAACATCACGATTATTGCTTAAATAAGCATAATAATAACTTAGCTACGAGACATTAATTTAAAAAGGTTGAACATAACTTACAATGATTAATAATAGCGTAGCTTTACACGGACAGAATTTCGACTTACATATTTACAACATTCGCTAACATACCCTTATTATTATTAATCTTAAATTATAATTATAATTATAATTATATATATATATATATATATATATATATATATATATATATATATATATATATATATATATATATATATATATATATATATATATATATATATATATATATATATATATATCTGTGAGAGAGAGATTGAATAATTGTATGTAAAAATTCGGCCAGAATTCGTTATATTTAAAGAATGTGGCCTGCTACAGTAACTCATGCGGTCGCATGAGTTTTGTGCCTTTTGGCCATGCGATCGCATGGCCGTCATTTCCTGGTCACATACTTTTTGGCTCCTAGCTTGTCGACATATTTATTTAATATATATAATATATATATATATATAATTTTTGTATAATTATATATATATTATATTATATTCATGTGCATAGTTGATTTGTAATTTTAGCTCCGTTGCGTCGCACGTTGATAGTTGGTTCATGTCCCGGTTCCGGATTTTCGAACGTCCTTTCGTACTATTTAATATCTTGTACTTTGCGTTTTGCGGCTCGTACTCTTGTAATTTTTAGACGTTTCTCATCAATAATTTGAACCATTTTGATTGTACTTTGTACTTTTTAGCTTTTTGGTCGTTTGCGTCTTCAATTCGTCGAATCTGTCTTTTGTCTTCACCTTTTATTATTTAAACGAATATCACTTGTAAATAGAACAACTGCAACTAAAAGCTTGTCTTTTTTGAAGGATAATGTTATGAAATATATGTTCGTTTTTAGCATTATCAATTACTCTTAGCAGTAACTTATTTCTTAAAGGGCTGCTGATTGTAATTCTTCCCTGAGTTGTTGTTATTATTCCATTTCCTCTTATTATCATGAGTTTTAATCTCATTTGAGGCAGGAGTCTTTCCTCACTGTTCAACCTGGTCGATTAACTCACTAGCCATCTCGACAGCTTCTTGTATAGTTCTCGGCTTCGAAGTAGTCACACCACTTTGAATCTTCTCGGTCAAACCGTTCGCATAAAGAGTGATCTTACGGCGTTCGGGAGTAACCATATGTGGACACATGAGAGCAAGCTCAAAGAATCTCTTATTGTAGCTAGTCAAATCAGTACCCACTAGCTTCAGGTTTTAGAGTTCTCGCTCTATCTTAACAGTTTCAGTGTAGGGACAATACTCTTCAACCATCCGTCATTTCAAATCCTCCCATGGAGTCTCAAAAGCCTGATCCATACCTACGGAATTTGCATAAGTATTCCACCATGTCAAGGAGCCATCTGATAACTTAGAAGTTGCAAACTTCGTTCTATCCGCATCTCTACAACCACTGATACGGAAAACTGACTCGAGCTTCTCAAACCATTGAGTCAAACCAACTGGACCTTCGGTGCCATTAAAAGAGCTTGGTTCACAACTCGAGAAGGTCTTATATGTACACCCTGCTTGTCCATGGTTTTGAGTATTGGTCGCATCCTGGTTTCGCTGATTCGTAGCATTCACATTGTTGCTGTTGGTTCCATTACGGAGTTCTGCCACGGCCTCGATCAATCCTTCGGTAATCCACCGACGAACATCAGCTTGGGAAACTGGCTTGGGCTGCATTATCCTTCTGGTCAAGATAATACATTCGGTTAGTGTCAATGAAATCGATATATAAAATATACTAGCAATGGAACGATGCATAGTAACTAATATTAAATCATAACGATTCTAGTAGCACTAGTGATATGTAGTAGCGATACATAGCGTTTAGTAGTAGCAGTAGTAAGAACAATGTACACTAGTAATCATTATCACTAATTAGCAATAGCAGTAGCAACACTAAACATAAATCGTCATTAATAACCCAATACTTAAAGAAACAAACTCTTCGTTCAATAATCATGCATAACCAATGAAAGTAACATATTTCCCATGTCATAAGTAAAGCAACATTTAATAGTGTATGTGCGAACATCATATAATAAACAATAATAATCAAATAATGTTCAATAGCGTGGAATAAGTCTAGTCGAGCGATCTCTATTTGCGTTTCTGGAGTTCCTTCAACAAGTACTCGACCATTCTCTCCAAATTTTTGACTCGCAACGTGAGGTCACTAGGGTTGTTGTCATTAGCAGCAGCAGTAGAGGTACTAGGTTTAGAAGTAGATGTAGAAGCATCATAGGGATAAAAACGGTGACACATCTCAAGTGACTGGTTATCATAGCGAAAACTCTTATAAAATGGGTTATTACGCCAAGCAGGTCCTTTCGGTATCCTACGGTGGCCTCTCGGTCTGTAGGGGTTAACATAATCAGGTTTAACAAAAGGTGACTGGGTGAATCGGGTACATCGGATTCGAATTCGGCCTCTGATTCTTCCTCGGAATCCTCTGTCGGTTCCTTTCCTTTAAGCTCATTCTCATGCTCAGTTTCCATCTCGGGTTCCGATTCAGTATCATCCACAAATTCTAGTATCGTATTTCCTTGCACTTGCACGGTTTCCTCGGATTCCGTGTCGGAGTCCGTAAGAATGATAGGATTGGAAGAAGTCATCTAGCACTCAAAGAAAAACACAAAGTTAGTCACTTAGTAATCATGCCATAATAGATACCAAGTAACATAGTAATTTATTTAACTAGGGTTCATGTAACTTAACAAGTCTAAGGTTACAGTCTAGACGCACTAGTTGTCCTAATGTTCGACTCTCTAATGCAGCCTTGTCCTAGGTAACCGATCTGCTCTGATACCAAATGTAATACCCCGTCAGAATCCACTAACGGAATATTAACTCCTGGTCCCACAGTTTATCGGTCACACCCTCTATAAGAGACGTTTTCGAAAATTATTTGCATTAATTATTAAAACAGTCATTTATTAAGGATAATGTAACTGAAAACATTTGACATCAATGACTTATGTATATGAACCCAAACATCTTAAAAGAAAACTGTTTAAATGTGAATATATGTCCTTGAAATGAAAATGATAAACATGCTGGATGCCGTCCAGTTCTAGCAGCAAACAGCATATAACTTCAAGTAAAGCGGAAGCACTAGCTCTATGTACCTGAGATGAAACATGCAAAACGTGAACGAAAAATGTTAAGTGAATCTACAGGTTTAGTAAATCATTTCTTAAGTAAGGACACAAGATTTTCTTAGAAAACATCATTGGAAAAGTATACATTATCATGAGCACTTGATTATAAAGCTTTAACCTTTGCTTGAGCCGAGCACACGTTTTTAGTTTACCCTATACTGGCGATACACCGATCAAGTGTACGTGTTACAACTACATAAGCACCTGTTTAACGTTGCGGTGAGGTTTGTCAAACCTAACGGTACCGTCCCTATAAGTCGAGCTTACAAAGTAATTAATATAATCAAGCTAAGGAATTTTTGATCTGAACTCATATGTATATTCTTAGTAAGTTACTTGTGCCAAACACGTAAATCATTTGTAAAAAGTATGCATCTCATCTCTGTAAAAACATAGTAGGGACTGTAGACTCACCTTAGCAAAAGCACTCGTAAAGATCTTAGCAAATCGTACTGTTGTCGAAACTCTCGACTGAACAATGCAACCTAATCAAGTAAATCATCTTAAGTATACACTAATAGGTCAAACTTCGTCAACCCATAGTGTACGCAAATTCTTAGTGCTCAAACTGACTCAACGAATAAGTAAAAGTCAACTAATCCAAGCAAGTCAACCAAAGTCAAACCAAAAGTCAACTCGGTCAAAGTGGTCAACTAAAGTCAAAAATCTCAGTAGGTCATGCAAACATGTCAATAAGTCAAACATAGGTCGTATAACATGTTAACGCTCGTAGTTTAGCAAATCGCATTTTCCACACCTTAGAGTAATCCTTCGAAAATCATACGTCGTAAAGAAATACACTCATAGAACATAACACATAATTCATAAAATTATGACCAACTCCAGATCATAACTAGACTTAAAATAGATTCCAAAAAGTTCAGCCAAAGCCTCATACGATAATTTAAAGTCAGAAGTCAGAAGGGATCAAGTCTGAGTTCATTACAGAAATTTCTGCTCGCGCATCAGTTTTTAAACATTTTTCAAAAAATATAAAAAATATATTTTAACGAACGGCCAATTTGTGTCATCTAAAGACATCTCAAAATTTAAGTGATAAAATAATCAAAAGCATTGCTTTAGCCAATTCATACAGATTTGCAAAACATTACAGACTCATCAGTTTTTGATCATCAATCAGACATATCATTTAGACGAGCATTTATCTCATGACAAATCACATTCTCGCAAGTTCTCATATAAATGAAACATGTCAAGTAACATATAAAATAGCATATTCCAGAAGATTAAAGTCTAAATCAATTCCTAGTTCATTCTAAAAATTTTTACTTGAACTTAAAAACTGATTCAACATACTTTACAAATCAAATATTCGTTTTATCATATCGGGAGCATTATATAACCTTTCGACGCAAATCTTTAGTCCAAATTGCGTAACTTATCACAAGGAATACATTATTACACTTTATATAAGCTAAAACACATAGCATGCAACTCATAAAATTCGGATTTCATGCAAACCCTAACGTAAACTTCGATTACGCATATCTCGAGCATACGATAATGAAATCACGCAAAATCGGAGTCTAAAATTAATAACTTTTCGATATCTTTCTAATTAAACATATTAAAGAGTCAGATCTCATACCAATTTAATCAGATCATCAATATACAAATTCGTTTTTCAAACAACGTTAATTACGAAATCAGTCAACGATTAACAACACTAGACATCATTAATTGAGCACTAGGCTCTAATACACTATGTAATTGATCAAAAAAATGATTCATAAAGATTAGGGTTTACAATTATACCTTTCTAGCACAATCAATGCACAATACTAGATGTAGAACGATGTAACTAGCAACTTTGTGTAGTGACCCGAACTTTTCCATGTTTATATATATATTAAATGAAATTGTTATTTACATGATTAAGTGTTTCCAACATGTTAAGCAATCAAACTTGTTAAGACTTGATTAATTGAAATAGGTTTCATATAGACAATTGACCACCCAAGTTGACCGGTGATTCACGAACGTTAAAACTTGTAAAAACTATACGATGATATATATATATATATATGGTTATATATATAGTTAACATGATTTTATTATAAGTATGTATCTCATTAGGTATTTTAACAATGAGTTATATACATAAAAATGAGACTATTAATTTAAGAAACTCGAAAACGATATATATAACGATTATCGATATAACAACGTCTTACTAGGTACATATGAATCATATTAAGATATTGATACACTTGGTTAATTATGTTAAATGATAAGTAAATATATTATTAAGTGTATTAATAATGAAATACATATGTAAAAATAAGACTACTAACTTAATGATTTCGAAACGAGACATATATGTAACGATTATCGTTGTAACGACATTTAACTGTATATACATCATACTAAGATATATTATATATCATAATATCATGATAATATAACAATTTAACATCTCATTTGTTATAATAAATAATGGGTTAACAACATTCAACAAGATCGTTAACCTAAAGGTTTCAAAACAACATTTACATGTAACGACTAACGATGACTTAATGACTCAGTTAAAATGTATATACATGTAGTGTTTTAATATGTATTCATACACTTTTTAAAGACTTCAAGACACTTATCAAAATACTTCTACTTAACAAAAATGCTTACAATTACATCCTCGTTCAGTTTCATCAACAATTCTACTCGTATGCACCCGTATTCGTACTCGTACAATACACAGCTTTTAGATGTATGTACTATTGGTATATACACTCCAATGATCAGCTCTTAGCAGTCCATGTGAGTCACCTAAGACATGTGGGAACCATCATTTGACAACTAGCATGAAATATCTCATAAAATTACAAAAATATGAGTAATCATTCATGACTTATTTACATGAAAACAAAATTTCATATCCTTTATATCTAATCCATACACCAATGACCAAAAACACCTACAAACACTTTCATTCTTCAATTTTCTTTATCTAATTGATCTCTCTCAAGTTCTATCTTCAAGTTCTAAGTGTTCTTCATAAATTCCAAAAGTTCTAGTTTCATAAAATCAAGAATACTTCCAAGATTGCAAGTTTACTTCCAAGTTTTCTAAATCCATTCCAAGTAATCATCCAAGATCAAGAAACCTTTGTTACTTACAGTAGGTTATATTTCTAATACAAGGTAATAATCATATTCAAACTTTAATTCAATTTCTATAACTATAACAATCTTATTTCGAGTGGAAATCTTACTTGAAATTATTTTCGTGTCATGATTCTGCTTCAAGAACTTTCAAGCCATCCAAGGATCCTTTGAATCTAGATCTATTTTTCTCATTTCCAGTAGGTTTATCCAAGGAACTTTAGGTAGTAATGATGTTCATAACATCATTCGATTCATACATATAAAGCTATCTTATTCGAAGGTTTAAACTTGTAATCACTAGAACATAGTTTAGTTAATTCTAAACTTGTTCGCAAATAAAAGTTAATCCTTCTAACTTGACTTTTAAAATCAACTAAACACATGTTCTATATCTCTATGATATGCTAACTTAATGATTTAAAACCTGGAAACACGAAAAACACCGTAAAACCGGATTTACACCGTCGTAGTAACACCGCGGGCTGTTTTGGGTTAGTTAATTAAAAACTATGATAAAATTTCATTTAAAAGTTGTTATTCTGAGAAAATGATTTTTATTATGAACATGAAACTATATCCAAAAATTATGGTTAAACTCAAAGTGGAAGTATGTATTCTAAAATGGTCATCTAGACGTCGTTCTTTCGACTGAAATGACTACCTTTACAAAAACGACTTGTAACTTATTTTTCCAACAATAAACCTATACTTTTTCTGTTTAGATTCATAAAATAGAGTTCAATATGAAACCATAGCAATTTGATTCACTCAAAACGGATTTAAAATGAAGAAGTTATGGGTAAAACAAGATTGGATAATTTTTCTCATTTTAGCTACGTGAAAATTGGTAACAAACCTATTCCAACCATAACTTAATCAACTTGTATTGTATATTATGTAATCTTGAGATACCATAGACACGTATACAATGTTTCGCCCTATCATGTCGACACATCTATATACATTTCAGAACAACCATAGACACTCTATATGTGAATGTTGGAGTTAGCTATACAGGGTTGAGGTTGATTCCAAAATATATATAGTTTGAGTTGTGATCAATACTGAGATACGTATACACTGGGTCGTGGATTGATTCAAGATAATATTTATCGATTTATTTCTGTACATCTAACTGTGGACAACTAGTTGTAGGTTACTAACGAGGACAGCTGACTTAATAAACTTAAAACATCAAAATATATTAAAAGTGTTGTAAATATATTTTGAACATACTTTGATATATACGTATATATTGTTATAGGTTCGTGAATCAGCCAGTGGCCAAGTCTTACTTCCCGACGAAGTAAAAATCTGTGAAAGTGAGTTATAGTCCCACTTTTAAAAACTAATATTTTTAGGATGAGAATACATGCAGGTTTTATAAATGATTTACAAAATAGACACAAGTACGTGAAACTACATTCTATGGTTGAAGTATCGAAATCGAATATGCCCCTTTTTATTAAGTCTGGTAATCTAAGAATTAGGGTACAGACACCCTAATTGACGCAAATCCTAAAGATAGATCTATTGGGCCTAACAAACCCCATCCAAAGTACCGGATGCTTTAGTACTTCAAAATTTATATCATTCCGAAGGGTGTCCCGGAATGATGGGGATATTCTTAAATATGCATCTTGTTAATGTTGGTTACCAGGTGTTCACCATATGAATGATTTTTATCTCTATGTATGAGATGTGTATTGAAATATGAAATCTTGTGGTCTATTGTTACGATTTGATATATATAGGTTAAACCTATAACTCACCAACATTTTTGTTGACGTTTAAAGCATGTTTATTCTCAGGTGAATACTAAGAGCTTCCGCTGTTGCATACTAACATAAGGACAAGATTTGGAGTCCATGTTTGTATGATATTGTGTAAAAACTGCATTCAAAAAACTGATTTCGATGTAACATATTTGTATTGTAAACCATTATGTAATGGTCGTGTGTAAACAGGATATTTTAGATTATCATTATTTGATAATCTACGTAAAGCTTTTTAAACCTTTATTTATGAAATAAAGGTTATGGTTTGTTTTAAAAATGAATGCAGTCTTTGAAAAATGTCTCATATAGAGGTCAAAACCTCGCAACGAAATCAATTAATATGGAACGTTTTTAATCAATAAGAACGGGAAATTTCAGTTGGTATCCGAGCGTTGGTCTTAGAGAACCAGAAAATTTGCATTAATGTGTCTTATCGAGTTTGTTAGGATGCATTAGTGAGTCTGGACTTCGACCGTGTTTTCTTTAAAAATGATTGCTTAACATTTTTGTTGGAAACTATATATTATTAACATGTATATATTATGTGATATATTAATCTCTTAACATGTTTGATATTGTGTGATAGATGTCTACCTCTAGCACAAATCCCATTGACTCACCTAATAATAACGAACGGTCGAATATATATTGGACTGATTCACAAGTTCCCGAAGAAGAACCGGAAGAAGAATCAGAACCGGAAGAAGAATCAGAACCGGAAGAGGAGGAACCGGAGGAGGAAATAGAACCGGTGGGGGGAAATAATAAAACGGTAAAGTAAAAGAAAATCCTAAACCAACCGACCAAGGTTAATTATGGTCAATGGTATTTCCGCCAAGGAAGCAAAATATTGGGAGGATTACCAATTCTCCGATGAATCGGATTCCGACGAGAATTCCGATGATTTTATTGAAATTACCCCAACTGAATTTAAAAAGGCAAAAGAAAATAATAAGGGAAAGGGCATAAAAATAGAGAAATCTAATTCCAACCCCGATGAACTTTATATGTATCGTCAACCCCCCAAGCCCTTAAGTTGTAACAATGACCCGGGAACCTCTAAACCACCAGGTTTTTCTAAACCGTTGTGGAAAACGACAACTCGTATTAGGGGAACATCATATATCCCTAGAAACTTGGCAAAACGAACCAAAACCGAAGAAGAATAAACGAGCGAGTCGGAATAAGATAGTTGTATTCGTGTGGTGTAATATATGTAATATAGTGTGCTTATGCTTTATGATATATGTAAAAATTGCTTGTATTAATAAGTATTTTTTTTTATGAATCTAACTCTTGTCTATTTTACAGTATAAAAACACAAAATGGATAGACAACCCAATATTTTAAGAGACCTACCCGGAGACATGATTGATGAAATCTTGTCTAGAGTCGGTCAGAATTCTTCGGCACAACTATTTACGATGAAATCAGTTTGTAAGACATTCGAAGAACGTTCCAAGAATGTCTTGGTTTATAAGAGACTTTCGTTTGAAAGATGGGGGATATCACATTGGGAAACCCATAAGTTACGATGTGTTTACTTTGACGCATATATTGCGGGGAACCCAAATGCTATTTTACGCAACGGGTTAAGAAATTATTTTGACTCAATGTATCCGAATATAGGACTTCATGATTTAGAAAAAGCGGCTAACATGCAACATAAAGAAGCATGCTATGTTTACGGGTTAGTAATGTTCGCTTCTCACCAAAGTGAGAAAAAGAACATTGGGCTACAACTATTAAACAAAACATTCCCACAAGTGACGGAGTCGGTAATTAGGGTAAGAAATGAGGTTTTTAGGTTATTACGAGACTGTTGGTCATTACGTAACCCTCGTCCCTTTGACGATGTTACAACACGCTGTCTTATCAATGGCCATAACGGTTATGTTCCACAAGACCAAGGATGGAAAGTAGTCCTAGTAAAACCAGAATGCGTGACTTGTTTCTGGACGTATGAATTACGTATCTTTATTGCCTTTGCTGAACGACTTGTGTACTAGCTAGAATTGTCTTCACAAATATCTTGTATCAAAGTTATTGTGTGCTATATTTCATGCTTTATGTAAAATAAGCGGTATTGTAAGTTTGTAAAATATTGTATAAAAGTTTGAACGTGAAATATTATTATAATCAGTTTTTCATATAGAATTGTAGTATTTGAATTGTATATTAGCTACTAAGTATGAACTTAATGGGTAGGTACTACCCGAATTTAAACTTATAAAACGCTAATATGAAGAAAAAGCTTTTATAAATGAGTTCATATTATGCTACGAAATACTATTAACTACTCTTAATATTCTGTATGATTAACTTGTTCCATTTGACTATTTTGAAGGAAATGGCACCGACTACTCGACACACCGTGAATATGAATGAAGAGGAATTCCGTACTTTTCTAGCTTCAAACATAGCCGCAGTACAGGCTGCGCTACATACCAACAATAACCTTAGATCTAACAGTACAGGAAATCGTGTAGGATGCACCTACAAAGAATTCACTGCCTGCAAACCTTTGGAATTTGATGGAACCGAAGGACCGATCGGATTGAAACGGTGGACCGAGAAGGTCGAATCGGTGTTTGCCATAAGTAAGTGTACTGAAGAGGACAAAGTGAAGTACGCTACGCATACCTTCACAGGTTCTGCGTTAACATGGTGGAATACCTATCTAGAGCAAGTGGGACAAGATGATGCGTACGCACTACCGTGGTCAGCATTCAAGCACTTGATGAACGAGAAGTACCGTCCCAGAACCGAGGTCAATAAGCTCAAGACAGAACTTAGAGGGTTACGAACCCAAGGATTTGATATTACCACGTACGAAAGATGATTCACAGAATTGTGCCTATTGTGTCCGGGAGCATTCGAAGATGAGGAAGAGAAGATCGAAAACAGGCATGTAGAATGGCTCACAAACTAGTGAACCAGATTGAGGAAAGAATTAAAGAACAGACGGCTGAAGAGGCCAATGTGAAGCAAGTCAAAAGAAAGTGGGAGGAAAACGG
This sequence comes from Rutidosis leptorrhynchoides, assembly GCF_046630445.1. Taxonomy (NCBI): domain Eukaryota; kingdom Viridiplantae; phylum Streptophyta; class Magnoliopsida; order Asterales; family Asteraceae; genus Rutidosis; species Rutidosis leptorrhynchoides. The sequence continues at coordinate 179,019,007 of NC_092333.1, forward strand.
TGATAAGAATCACCAATACAACAACAACAGCAATTACAATAATAATCGCAACAATTATCCTAACAATCGCAACATCAATCGCAACTACAACAAACGGCCAAACAACAATAACAACAACAACAATAGCAACTACAACAACAATCAGAAACAGCTATGCCAAAGGTGTGAAAAGTATCACTCGGGGTTCTGCACCAAATTTTGCAACAAGTGTAAAAGAAATGGTCATAGCGCGGCGAAGTGTGAGGTCTACGGACCAGGGGTTAACAGAACGAAAGGAACAAATGGTGTCGCAACGAGTAATGGCGGAGCAAGTAGTGTCGGAGCAAGTTATGCCAATGTAGTTTGTTATAAATGTGAAAAACCGGGCTACATTATTAGAAATTGCCCGAACCAGGAGAACACGAATGGACAAGGCCGCGGAAGAGTTTTCAATATTAATGCGGCAGAGGCACAGGAAGACCCGGAGCTTGTTACGGGTACGTTTCTTATTGACAATAAATCTGCTTACGTTTTATTTGATTCGGGTGCGGATAGAAGCTATATGAGTAGAGATTTTTGTGCTAAATTAAGTTGTCCATTGACACCGTTGGATAGTAAATTTTTACTCGAATTAGCAAACGGTAAATTAATTTCAGCAGATAATATATGCCGGAATCGAGAAATTAAACTAGTTAGCGAAACATTTAAGATTGACTTGATACCAGTAGAGTTAGGGAGTTTTGATGTGATAATCGGTATGGACTGGTTGAAAGAAGTGAAAGCAGAGATCGTTTGTTACAAAAATGCAATTCGCATTATACGAGAAAAAGGAAAACCCTTAATGGTGTACGGAGAAAAGGGCAACACGAAGCTACATCTTATTAGTAATTTGAAGGCACAAAAACTAATAAGAAAAGGTTGCTATGCTGTTCTAGCACACGTCGAGAAAGTATAAACTGAAAAAAAGAGCATCAATGATGTTCCCGTCGCAAAAGAATTTCCCGATGTATTTCCGAAAGAATTACCAGGATTACCCCCACATCGATCCGTTGAATTTCAAATAGATCTTGTACCAGGAGCTGCACCAATAGCTCGTGCTCCTTACAGACTCGCACCCAGCTAGATGAAAGAACTGCAAAGCTAATTACAAGAACTTTTAGAGCGTGGCTGTTTTGTTTGTCAAGAAGAAAGATGGTACATTCAGGTTGTGTATCGACTACCGAGAGTTGAACAAACTTACCATCAAAAACCGTTATCCACTGCCGAGAATTGACGACTTATTTGATCAACTACAAGGCTCGTCGGTTTATTCGAAGATCGATTTACGTTCTGGATATCATCAAATGCGAGTAAAGGAGGATGATATTCCAAAAACTGCTTTTAGGACGCGTTATGGTCATTACGAGTTTATGGTTATACCGTTTGGATTGACTAACTCACCAGCTGTGTTCATGGACATTATGAACCGAGTGTGTGGGCCATATCTTGACAAGTTTGTCATTGTTTTCATCGATGACATACTTATTTACTCAAAGAATGATCAAGAGCACGAAGAACATTTGAGAAAAGTCCTAGAAGTATTGAGGAAAGAAAAACTGTACACTAAGTTTTCAAAGTGTGCATTTTGGTTGGAAGAAGTTCAATTCCTCGGTCACATAGTGAACAAAGAAGGTATCCAGGTGGACCCGGCAAAGATCGAAACCGTTGAAAAGTGAAAAACTCCGAAGCATATACGTCAATTTTTAGGATTGGCTGGTTACTACAGAAGATTCATCTAAGATTTCTCCAAAATAGCAAAACCCTTGACTGCATTAACGCATAAAGGGAAGAAATTTGAATGGAAGGATGAACAAGAGAAGACGTTTCAGTTATTGAAGAAAAAGCTAACTACGGCACCTATGTTGTCATTGCCTGAAGGGAATGATGATTTTGTGATTTATTGTGACACATCAAAGCAAGGTCTCGGTTGTGTATTAATGCAACGAACGAAGGTGATTGCTTATGCGTCTAGATAATTGAAGATTCACGAGCAAAATTATACGACGCATGATTTGGAATTAGGCGCGGTTGTTTTTGCATTAAAGACTTGGAGGCACTACTTATATGGGGTCAAAAGTATTATATATACCGACCACAAAAGTCTTCAACACATATTTAATCTGAAACAACTGAATATGAGGCAGCGTAGGTGGATTGAATTGTTGAATGATTACGACTTTGAGATTCGTTACCACCCGGGGAAGGCAAATGTGGTAGCCGACGCCTTGAGCAGGAAGGACAGAGAACCCATTCGAGTAAAATCTATGAATATAATGATTCACAATAACCTTACTACTCAAATAAAGGAGGCCAACAAGGAGTTTTAAAAGAGGGAAATTTAAAGGATGAAATACCCAAAGGATCGGAGAAGCATTTTAATATTCGGGAAGACGGAACCTGGTATAGGGCTGAAAGAATTTGGGTACCAAAATTTGGAGATATGAGAGAAATGGTACTTAGATAAGCTCATAAAACCAGATACTCAATACATCCCGGAACGGGGAAGATGTACAAGGATCTTAAGAAACATTTTTAGTGGCCAGGTATGAAAGCTGATATTGCTAAATATGTAGGAGAATGTTTGACGTGTTCTAAGGTCAAAGCTGAACATCAGAAACCATCAGGTCTACTACAACAACCTGAAATCCCGGAATGGAAATGGGAATACATTACCATGGATTTCATTACTAAATTGCCAAGGACTGCAAGTGGTTATGATACTATTTGGGTAATAGTTAATCGTCTCACCAAGTCAGCACACTTCCTGCTAATAAGAGAAGATGACAAGATGGAGAAGTTAGCATGACTGTATTTGAAGGAAGTCGTATCCAGACATGGAATACCAATCTCTATTATCTCTGATAGGGATGGCAGATTTATTTCAAGATTCTGGCAGACATTACAGCAAGCATTGGGAACTCGTCTAGACATGAGTACTGCCTGTCATCCACAAACTGATGGGCAGAGCGAAAGGACGATACAAACGCTTGAAGACATACCAGCTTGTTTTATTGATTTCGGAAACAGTTGGGATCGACATCTACCGTTAGCAGAATTTTCCTACAACAACAGCTACCATTCAAGCATTGAGATGGCGCCGTTTGAAGCACTTTATGGTAGAAAGTGCAGGTCTCCGATTTGTTGGAGTGAAGTGGGGGATAGACAGATTACGGGTCCGGAGATAATACAAGAAACTACCGAAAAAATCATCCAAATTCAACAAAGATTGAAAACCGCCCAGAGTCGACAAAAGAGCTACGCGGACAGTAAAAGAAAAGATATAGAGTTTGAAATTGGAGAAATGATCATGCTTAAGGTTTCACCTTGGAAAGGCGTTGTTCGATTTGGTAAACGGGGGAAACTAAATCCAAGGTACATTGGACCATTCACGATTATAGATCGTGTCGGACCAGTAGCTTACAAACTGGAGCTACCTCAACAACTCGCGGCTGTACATAACACTTTCCACGTCTCAAATTTGAAGAAATATTTTGCTAAAGAAGATCTCACTATTCCGTTAGACGAAATCCAAATCAATGAAAAACTTCAATTCATTGAAGAACCCGTCGAAATAATGGATCGTGAGGTTAAGAGACTTAAACAAAACAAGATACCGATTGTTAAGGTTCGATGGAATGCTCATAGAGGACCCGAGTTCACCTGGGAGCGTGAAGATCAGATGAAGAAGAAATACCCGCATTTATTTCCAGAAGATACGTCAACACCTCCAACTGCTTAAAATTTCGGGACGAAATTTATTTAACGGGTAGGTGCTGTAGTGACCCGAACTTTTCCATGTTTATATATATATTAAATAAAATTGTTATTTACATGATTAAGTGTTTCCAACATGTTAAGCAATCAAACTTGTTAAGACTTGATTAATTGAAATAGGTTTCATATACACAATTGACCACCCAAGTTGACCGGTGATTCACGAACGTTAAAACTTGTAAAAACTATATGATGATATATATATGGTTATATATATAGTTAACATGATTTTATTATAAGTATGTATCTCATTAGGTATTTTAACAATGAGTTATATACATAAAAATGAGACTATTAATTTAAGAAACTCGAAAACGATATATATAACGATTATCGTTATAACAACGTCTTACTAGGTACAAATGAATCATATTAAGATATTGATACACTTGGTTAATTATGTTAAATGATAAGTAAATATATTATTAAGTGTATTAACAATGAAATACATATGTAAAAATAAGACTACTAACTTAATGATTTCGAAACGAGACATATATGTAACGATTATCGTTGTAACGACATTTAACTGTATATACATCATACTAAGATATATTATATATCATAATATCATGATAATATAACAATTTAACATCTCATTTGTTATAATAAACAATGGGTTAACAACATTCAACAAGATCGTTAACCTAAAGGTTTAAAAACAACATTTACATGTAACGACTAACGATGACTTAACGACTCAGTTAAAATGTATATACATGTAGTGTTTTAATATGTATTCATACACTTTTGAAAGACTTCAAGACACTTATCAAAATACTTCTACTTAACAAAAATGCTTACAATTACATCCTCGTTCAGTTTCATCAACAATTCTACTCGTATGCACCCGTATTCGTACTCGTACAATACACAGCTTTTAGATGTATGTACTATTGGTATATACACTCCAATGATCAGCTCTTAGCAGCCCATGTGAGTCACCTAACACATGTGGGAACCATCATTTGACAACTAGCATGAAATATCTCATAAAATTACAAAAATATGAGTAATCATTCATGACTTATTTACATGAAAACAAAATTTCATATCCTTTATATCTAATCCATACACCAACGACCAAAAACACCTACAAACACTTTCATTCTTCAATTTTATTCATCTAATTGATCTCTCTCAAGTTCTATCTTCAAGTTCTAAGTGTTCTTCATAAATTCCAAAAGTTCTAGTTTCATAAAATCAAGAATACTTCCAAGATTGCAAGTTTACTTCCAAGTTTTCTAAATCCATTCCAAGTAATCATCCAAGATCAAGAAATCTTTGTTACTTACAGTAGGTTATATTTCTAATACAAGGTAATAATCATATTCAAACTTTAATACAATTTCTATAACTATAACAATCTTATTTCGAGTGGAAATCTTACTTGAAATTATTTTCGTGTCATGATTCTGCTTCAAGAACTTTCAAGCCATCCAAGGATCCTTTGAAGCTAGATCTATTTTTCTCATTTCCAGTAGGTTTATCCAAGGAACTTGAGGTAGTAATTATGTTCATAACATCATTCGATTCATACATATAAAGCTATCTTATTCGAAGGTTTAAACTTGTAATCACTAGAACATAGTTTAGTTAATTCTAAACTTGTTCGCAAATAAAAGTTAATCCTTCTAACTTGACTTTTAAAATCAACTAAACACATGTTCTATATCTCTATGATATGCTAACTTAATGATTTAAAACCTGGAAACACGAAAAACACCGTAAAACCGGATTTACGCCGTCGTAGTAACACCGCGGGCTGTTTTGGGTTAGTTAATTAAAAACTATGATAAAATTTCATTTAAAAGTTGTTATTCTGAGAAAATGATTTTTATTATGAACATGAAACTATATCCAAAAATTATGGTTAAACTCAAAGTGGAAGTATGTGTTCTAAAATGGTCATCTAGACGTCGTTCTTTCGACTGAAATGACTACCTTTACAAAAACGACTTGTAACTTATTTTTCTGACTATAAACCTATACTTTTTCTGTTTAGATTCATAAAATAGAGTTCAATATGAAACCATAGCAATTTGATTCACTCAAAACGGATTTAAAATGAAGAAGTTATGGGTAAAACAAGATTGGATAATTTTTCTCATTTTAGCTACGTGAAAATTGGTAACAAGTCTATTCCAACCATAACTTAATCAACTTGTATTGTATATTATGTAATCTTGAGATACCATAGACACGTATACAATGTTTCGACCTATCATGTCGACACATCTATATACATTTCGGAACAACCATAGACACTCTATATGTGAATGTTGGAGTTAGCTATACAGGGTTGAGGTTGATTCCAAAATATATATAGTTTGAGTTGTGATCAATACTGAGATACGTATACACTGGGTCGTGGATTGATTCAAGATAATATTTATCGATTTATTTCTGTACATCTAACTGTGGACAACTAGTTGTAGGTTACTAACGAGGACAGCTGACTTAATAAACTTAAAACATCAAAATATATTAAAAGTGTTGTAAATATATTTTGAACATACTTTGATATATATGTATATATTGTTATAGGTTCGTGAATCAACCAGTGGCCAAGTCTTACTTCCCGACGAAGTAAAAATCTGTGAAAGTGAGTTATAGTCCCACTTTTAAAATCTAATATTTTTGGGATGAGAATACATGCAGGTTTTATAAATGATTTACAAAATAGACACAAGTACGTGAAACTACATTCTATGGTTGAAGTATCGAAATCGAATATGCCCCTTTTTATTAAGTCTGGTAATCTAAGAATTAGGGAACAGACACCCTAATTGACGCAAATCCTAAAGATAGATCTATTGGGCCTAACAAACCCCATCCAAAGTACCGGATGCTTTAGTACTTCGAAATTTATATCATTCCGAAGGGTGTCCCGGAATGATGGGGATATTCTTAAATATGCATCTTGTTAATGTCGGTTACCAGGTGTTCACCATATGAATGATTTTTATCTCTATGTATGAGATGTGTATTGAAATATGAAATCTTGTGGTCTATTGTTACGATTTGATATATATAGGTTAAACCTATAACTCACCAACATTTTTGTTGACGTTTAAAGCATGTTTATTCTCAGGTGAATACTAAGAGCTTCCGCTGTTGCATACTAACATAAGGACAAGATTTGGAGTCCATGTTTGTATGATATTGTGTAAAAACTGCATTCAAAAAACTGATTTCGATGTAACATATTTGTATTGTAAACCATTATGTAATGGTCGTGTGTAAACAGGATATTTTAGATTATCATTATTTGATAATCTACGTAAAGCTTTTTAAACCTTTATTTATGAAATAAAGGTTATGGTTTGTTTTAAAAATGAATGCAGTCTTTGAAAAATGTCTCATATAGAGGTCAAAACCTCGCAACGAAATCAATTAATATGGAACGTTTTAATCAATAAGAACGGGACATTTCACTTTGATGCACAAAACTTTATCTAATTTTGAAGTTTGAGAGTGGTATGGTGGTGGTGATGGCCGACGGCCTCAAGGGAGAGGGAGGAGAGCAAATTGTCAATTAAAAAAGAATGGGGGAATGAGGATTCCTAGTCTCTTGCTAAATATTTGTAGTTAGGGCCCTAAACAAGACCCATCTAATGACCCATTAACCAAATTAAGTCCATTAAGGTGCATGGGGGTGGGGTCGGCCGAATGGCCCTCTAAGGGGTGTCCTGAGCTCGTTTTGCTAATTTACTTGTACGCGCGTGGTCCGTTTCGTTGCCGTTAATCGTACCGGGTCTCCGGAACATTAACTAGTCGTTGAAACGCAATCACCGAGTTTAATTCATTAAATAAATAATAAATTAAAAATAATTTTCTTAAAGTCAATAATTATCGAAAATAATTATTGTGTCGTTTTTCTGAGTTCCGTAAACTGAAAAGCTTTCTAGACGATAAACTTAATCGTAACGCTTCTAGTTATTTCGCTAACCGAAATAAGTTCGTAAATTAATATAACATATTAATTCATACATTCCTCTAATAAGTATGTATTTAATTCTATTAAACACACAAATCTAAGTAATCTCCGTTAAATACTTAACGGACAATTAACGATAGCAAACGGAAAAAGTCGGGTTGTTACAATAAGGGATACCCTCTACTTTAGCTTATGTTTAAGAAAGTTTGGGCCAAGTGGATAGATTAATACGCTGCCTTATCGGGTCGCTCATAATAGAAGAGTCGTCTAGTGTTAACAAGTAGCTGTGTTACTCTGGCGTCGAGGGAAGAGGCGTTGCTGCCTATTCAGAATCTTCAAGCCTATCGCATACATTATGCCCAGTGACATGTCAGTCCTCTGACAGGGGCGGTAGGACCAATATAAAGGGTAAAGGGTTATCAACTATTCATGAGTCATCATTACACAACTCAGCAATGTAACTAACGAAATTATAGCATGTACATCTTTAACCTTATCTGAAATACAAATTTTACCTATCTGTATTTACTTTATCCTTTAGAAAATTAGAAAACCCAAAATAGAAACACAACTACTCCTTGTTAATTATTTTTGTCAGGTTTTAGGTTCGATTCTGTAGACTTCTTTAAAAACGACCCTAGGTCATACTTCCCTTACTCACCCTGAGGAGTAGTAGATTTAGGCCCCGACCTTATAAATTTAAAACACGGGTACATCCCCGCTGGGAGACCTCGACTGACGGCCGTGCGGCCCGACGACACTGCACACTAAAACACAACCGTCTGTTTTGACCATATCACGCATATTGTAGGCACTCGTATGGAAGATGATGAGTATAAGTTAATTGTTGACAAAAGGTAAGGTGAGGAAAAGAGTAACACTCAACAAGTTCATGATAGTGTAGTCATTGGTAAAGGTAAGAATTTTTTTGTACAGGCCTAAACAAAAAGAAGGTCATGGGATGATAAGCATGTCGGTTCCTCTCATCCAAGGATAGTTGTAAGGCAATCTCCTACTAGGCCTTCATCACAAGTGAATGTTCATAACTCGTTCAGGGCTCTTAATAGTGATACATATAACCTAGTTGATGAATCAAGCGATATTGAAATTGATGAAGAGGAAATGACCATGTTTACGGTTGAGAAAACTGCTACCAAGAAAACGGCCTCATTTGACATGAAATCGGGCTGGTTGTAGTTGGAAGGCTTTAGATCCTTGTCTAACATTTCTTTATTATTTTAAATAATATTTATCGGGATAATTCATTAAAAAAAGGTTGATTCGATGATCTATCTAAATACTATCTTGCACTTTCTAAAGAGATTGTAAATGTCACTTTATTCACTTATCACGAAATTTGTTTGAAATATAAATTCACAAACTTCAGAGTTTCTCTAATCTCTAATCTGTAATCTCTCTTATTTGATTGACCACTATCGAATGATCAACCACCACATTTTCAGCCCATTGAATTAACTTTAAATCAACTTATATTGTGAAAATACAATATAATCGCATATTCTGCATGTATTAACTTTTTTGAATTATTTTATTAATACAACCTCTATAACTGATAATTGATTTATGTAATTGAAAACCTCGCTTATTTTATTTGGGACTAAAATAAATCTGAATATATTCTGTAACGTTTGTAGCGATTTAATGATCATATTAGCTAAAACTATTCGTTTTACTAACTTCAAGTTTAAAATCTAAATCCCAATTCATTTACAATGATAATCTTATCTTGTGAAAATACCTTATGACTCTATTATTCGAGTCAACATCAAGTCGATTCATTAACGATTTGATTGTCGCTTAGAGCCTAAATTGAATTTCAGGCAGATTTAAAACCAATGAAAATTTGATTATATCATTTTCATGGCAATCTCACACTTTTTTTAACCTACTTATTGGGCGGAGGTCCATTCGAAAACAATCTATATATCCATAAAACATTTGGAGGGAGGACTCTCCTCTATTCTTTGAGTGCTTCACTCAGGGTAGTGAGATGATTTGTCTTTATTCTAGGATAGGAAAAATATTGTCTACATCTTACTTCCTCCATACCCCACTTTTGTTAGATTGAGTTTTGTTGTTGTTGTGAAAATATCTTAGATTTTATATTAAGATATTTTTAGAGATCGATGATCTTTAGAACTGTCGTTACGGTAGGTAAAATTATTGTACAATTTAGTAATCGCCATTCAAAAGTCAAATTTAACCGATAACCGCTATGTACAAAAGCTTTAAACACATTAATGACAGGTTTTAGAGTTGTTATTAAAAAAATTATTTATTTTTTAACGAAGACTTAATACTGTCGTTAACGTGCTTAAAATCATTGTACAATTCAGTGACCGCTATTATAAAGTTAAAATTAACCGCTACATAAAATTAGGATTATTATGTATAACAACATAACTTCATTTTAAAAAATACGGAGTATAAGCCTTATGAAACTAACTACAGTAAAAGATATGTGTAAAAGATAGTATCTGATTCAAATCAGTAACCATTTTAAGTATTAACTTAACCGTATTCGAACTTAATTTTCAAAAAAGCTCCAAAAGGCAAAACCATCGATTATGGAGTAATTTAAATTTTTACAATTCAAAGTTTTTTTCTTTTAAAACAAAACACAAATAATACATCGATTGAATACATATAAATTACTCCACCCCAAATTCAAACTTCAATCTTATTCTCTATACCCAAAGAGAACCCTAGACCAATTTAGTAGGGGTACCACCGATGGAGCCACCGCCACAACCACCATCTTCCACCGATTACACTCACCACCAACTCGTTCCGAGTCAACTTGGTCCTATCACAACCACCACTACAAAGAAAAAAGACCGTCACTCAAAAGTAAACGGAAGAGGCCGGCGAGTTAGGGTTCCGGCGTTATGTGCGGCTCGAATATTCCAACTCACTAGAGAACTCGGTCACCGGACCGAAGGTCAAACCATTGACTGGCTACTTCATCATGTTGACCCATCTTTGTTCCCGTCGTCCGTCGCCGGAGATAGTGGTGGTCAGACGGTGGTGCCGGAGAACTCACAGCCGGAGTTAGAGTTGTTTCCAAACATGTCGTTTACTTCATTGTTGATGCAAGTTCAAGATGATGATGTGAAGACAAAGATTCAGAAAATTGGTGATGTTTGGGAAGTTTAAAACCTATAGTAAGATTTGTGGGCCATTTAAGAATCCTTGTTTACATGTTTGACTTTTTATTAGGAGAAGTTGACTTTTAGATTTGACGGTCCCATTAGGAAGTAATGGTACAGTAATCTTTTTGTAGGACCACCACCATCGCCCAATGGTGTGTACTTTATGTAATTTTGAAGTTCAAGTTTTTAGTTATGGGTGATCCATTTACATTTCTCTGTTTTTTAGTTACTTTGATATTTTCATTCGGAATGAATTCAATCGCTAACTTTTGAATTATACAACATTCTTAATCAATGAGCTACTTTTAAGTAAAACAGAGAAATGAAACTGAGTTTCACTACTCGATATCAGAAACTAACATAACAAGAACACCAATTACATTACATTCACTATAGAAAGTTAGCTTCAAAAATTGTTCACCTATTCATTTTCATATGTTAGCTTTTGTCAGTATGCTGCCACTCTCCTATATACATACACACATACTTAAACAACCCAGTATAAACCATATGTGTACAACGTTAGAAGTTTACGTGGTGGACGTCATCTATCATTAAAACAATATCTTCCATTTGCTACCATTCTCTGTTATCTAACGATGATGTTGTCATCTACATATATGTTACACAGAATGTATAAGTAATGAGAACATGAGCGTGTATTCAAATGGCATGAGTTGTTATCCCATCACAAAAACAAGATCATTGTTAAGACAAAAAGTGCATATTTCTAACTAGTTGTTCAAAACAATAAGATGCATATTTGTAGTCAACACCTAAAATATCTAAACTCCTTTAGATACAGGTTCATAATAATAACTACAACTTTAAGAATACAAGAGTCCATCAATGAGAGCAAGAGCATATATATTTGTTTCCAAGCTATCGTGTATTAAGTGCTAATTTACCATAAACACAACGATTGAGCTCATATCAGCAAACTCGATGTTGGAAAAGTCGCGAGACGGAGAGTCTGTCTGGGACTTTGAAACGACTAGTCGATCGAGTCAGACATTCACCAATGTTGACTTTCAGTAATATATACTCCGTATATTGTAAACACGTGTATGACACAAAATCAGAGTATAAAACAACATTAATATTAGAAGTTGTGATGTGGTTCAGCGGTTGGTGGCATGCCTCCTTTAGGGGAGGTCAGGAGTTCGACCCCCGTTGGCTACATATTAAAAAACACAATTTCATCCCTGCCATGAAGTATCTACCCATGACACCTTTCCCATATCGTTTGGGGGGTAAAGGAGATGGGGGTTTTACTTGACCGTGTCCTTGGATCGGTTTCAAGGTTTCCTCCCGGGCAGCGATGGGGGCGGGATTAATATTGCTGCATCGGCATAGTCGAAACGGGAGATGATCGCAACAGGTGGTTTAGTCACCCTCGGGTGATCCCAATCGCTGTTAAAAAAAAAAAAAAAAATATTAATATTGTTGTCCTAACTTTGACCAACCTTGACTTTGACCGACTCAGACCCGACTCAAACAGACCTTTTTAGCGTTGGCCTACTAATTAGACATTTTTGGGCAGAAACAGGTCGGACTAGTCACCAAACCGACTAGTCGGCCAGACAGCCGCTTTTGGGCATCCCAACAATTATTTACCTGCTAATCCAATGCCCGCCCAGCCTCACACTTCGTTGACCGATCGAGTGATAAAGAGAAGAAAGTACGAAAGAATAGTAAATTGTCACTGAGCAAACCACAAGAGAGCAAAAGTAATGATACCAAGAGAGTTAAGACACTGAAAGGGTAATCCTGCTTCAATATTTTAATGGTCAGCTAAACAACATAAGCAATTAATCACTGCTAATTATATGTTCTAGCATTGAGATGATTATGAAATTTCTTGTCAGATAGTACAAGTTTGTTCTCAAAATAAATTTGGATCATTCATAAATTTTCCATTTGTTTGAAGATCCCTTTTCGCTTTAGATCTTAGACCTAGACTCGTGACACACTTCTACAACATACGCAAATTATGTTGAACAATACACACATTTTACAAACTACACAAAACGAGAAAAACAAATGCGCATACTTACAAAATCTCGTTGAAGATGATCATATATGTATATTGGGTCAATCCAAGCTGGTCAACCAATCCAATCTTCGTTTTGCAGACATTGCCATGAACATTTCTCTCCAATCGACATCTTTAAACAATTTAATCGCCTTTACGTAAGTAGCTGCGTCCAGATCATCTATCGACTCCAAACACTTGACACAATTCGTGATTGAATAAGAACCAGGTTCAGGACAAACATTCAGATTCTTGAACGCTTGCGTCCTATCGCTTACAGGATCAGACCCTTGTTTGTTTGAAACCGTCACTTTAACGGTTTCTCTTAAAGATGTATCCGCGGGTAAGTCTAATTTTGCCTCTTTGTTCTTGAGTAAACTATGTGTCGGTGATGGAGGCCGATGCCTTGTTGTTCCATGTTTTCCGGAATCTTTGTTGCTACTACTGTTGATGTTATCGATTGGTGAATTTCGAGGGGTTTCGTTAGTTGATTCGGTTTCTTGATCGACCTTTTCGTCACTAAGAGATCGATATTGAGCAAGTGGATATGCATCATTGCAGATTGTGTCGCCAAATATGATCACGAGTTCGTTATACATGGGACACCCTTTTTTCCTGAATCTACTTGCGTTCTTGTTTGTCTACAGTTAAACCCGAAACACATCATCAACCAATTACACCATTTAAAAAAAATAAAATAAAATAAAAAACCGCTCCCTCTACTAAAAGGAACTTTAGAATTAGAGCAGCAAAATCAGGAGGTTAGATAACTGGTCAAGCAGATAATTGTTGAATGAATCAAAATGAGTCGGGATTGACCTGCAACCTTTTTTTACCACTATCAAAAGCATTTAATAAATTGAATGCTGACCTAATATTACAAAGAATTATTTTTTGGGATAATAATTCTCTTCGTTCTGACTCTTTTGACCTGATTGAGATAAAACATAACTGAAACTGCAACCTTTTCGAATTTTCAGAAATGTTAAGATAGCTAGGCGTAAATCACAGCAACTACAATATATTCTTAATTGCTAAAACTTTTGTGGTATTAAAACAATAAATTAAATAGTCACACATTTATTTACTCGTTATATAAGTGAAAAGTAATTAAAAACCATCATGTTGAGTTTAGCTGCACAAACCACAATTCTGGCAAAAACAAAAATAAAATGATAACCATAAAAGAAGGGATTTTACCTTTAAATACGATTCCCAAACATCATCATCTGCAATTGCAGTTCGGTGCACAGGATCCCAAGTAAACCCGGGTTCTTTCAGCAGTTTGTCAAACCATAAATAACGAGTCCTTAACTGATTGTATTTATTCCTGAATTGCACTCGATTATACCTCCTATGAGTTTTTTCATAGAACTCGTGCTCGATAGTCAACCAATTTGAATCCGAAAACGTGGTCTTATAACGTTTCCCGGTTTTCACCTCTTTAGCCATAATACTAATAAAAGTATTTTCCTCTGATAAGGTCCAAGTAGCATGATCAGGCACAACCTCTAACTCATCACCATCGCCACCGCTTTTAAGTGCCATTTAACTAAATGAAATGAAAAAAAAAAATGCATATCTAGTTACAAGACGATCATTATCGAATTTCAGTTACGTATCATTTTATTCCATTGATACATCATGTACTACTACAGAGAAATGTATTAAATAAATCATAAAACAATTTTACATGTTTATGTTTATACTGAAGGATTCAACTTGGCTAGCAAAGCTCGAATGCTTACATAAATAATAATTTTCAGTAATTAGATTAAACATCACTTATTAAAAATATATATAAAAATTATGATTAAACATGATCACAAGTCCGAAACCTCAATAAAAACACATCAGTAATGTAACTAATATTTTAATAATTACAGCATATCAAAATAATTTCAACAAGCAGTTGTGACAATAACTATGAGAAAATAATTTGATATTAACTTTTGGGGTACAAAGTATATTTATTTATCTAGACAAGAACCCTAAAATTATGAATAGTAAAATAAACAACCTTCATCTAGCAGTTACAATAATAACAATCAATATGGAACGATGTAGATAGGTAACACACATAATAAGTAAATGGTAGTAATAATTTACAAAATAGCGAATAGAAAGAAAAAAAACCTGAAAATGAAGGGGGTTTTTTTTATCCTAATTTCTTTCAGGCGATTGTAATTAAGAGAATGGAATTAGCAGCAGCAGCAGCAGCAGCAGCAGCAGCATTATGATGAGATTGTGGGAGAGTAAAAAAGTTGAATTTGAGAATTAGGTATGGGATTATGTTGGTGTGATCTGTGAGAGTAGATGGGGGTTGTTGGTACTTGGACTCCTCTGCCGGCGTATGCATCAAACCTTCGTCATGTGTGTATATATATTATACACGAGGGGAGTTGTTTGTTTCTTCGTTTGAGAATGAAAAAGTGTGCGTATCTAGCTCATTCGTATTTGTTTACGGAGTATTTTTCTTTTTACCGGTAAAATCAAAATCAATCAAATACTGTATACCGAGATATATTCCGTAATTATTGTTTTAACTAGGGTATTCATGGTTCGGGTAGAACCGAAAAAAACCGAGGACCGAGGAGGAATCGAACCGAAACCGAAATACCCGAGAAGGTTTGGTCCGGTCCTTGGTCCATATATTTTGATTATTTCGGGTTTCGGTCCGGTCCGGATCATACCCGAAAAACAATGGTTTTGGACCGAACCGAATCAACCGATATATATGTACATAATCGTCTTCTCTAGATATATAACAACTCAATTCCATTGTAGAATTTGAACCAAATATAGATCCCTTAAAATGTATAGTCGGTGGTCTAAAAATATTTATATATACATGTTTTCTTCATAGAATTATTTTCTCAATAAATTAACATACTTTGTATAATTAATTTTCTTTGCTTCAATACTTGATTAAAAACTCTAAGGTTAGTATATATCTCCTCTTTTTTTCAATATCACTGCGAATTACAGTCTACGATTTCTTAATAATATTCAACGGTTAGCATACATGTATCTTGTATTCTTGTGTTTCTTGTTTTCTTCCTCATTCGATACATCTTGTTTAGATTAGGTTTTGAATAATCAAAACTTGTACGTGATAACGATTATAAACAAGTATCATATTAATTATCGTGATATGGTAACTATTGTAAACAAGAACCATTTTATTAGTTATTATCGTGATATAGTTTTTTGAAGTTTTGATTACTACTTTGATTTTAAACTTGGATTAGTTTTATCTGTGAGTTTTTCATTTATGTATGTCATATATTGATAATTTTATGAAATGAGTCGTAGTTATAAACGGGTCGGGTTTTTACCCGAACCGTTTGGACCAACGCTGGAACCGGACCGAACCAAACCATATCTTTATGGTCCGGTCCTCGTGTAGTGACCCGAATTTTTCCATGTTTATATTTATATATATATTAAATGAAATTGTTATTTACATGATTAAGTGTTTCCAACATGTTAAGTAATCAAACTTGTTAAGACTTGATTAATTGAAATAGGTTTCATATAGACAATTAACCACCCAAGTTGACCGGTGATTCACGAACGTTAAAACTTGTAAAAACTATACGATGATATATATATGGTTATATATATAGTTAACATGATTTTATTATAAGTATGTATCTCATTAGGTATTTTAACAATGAGTTATATACATAAAAATGAGACTATTAATTTAAGAAACTCGAAAACGATATATATAACGATTATCGTTATAACAACGTCTTACTAGGTACATATGAATCATATTAAGATATTGATACACTTGGTTAATTATGTTAAATGATAAGTAAATATATTATTAAGTGTATTAACAATGAAATACATATGCAAAAATAAGACTACTAACTTAATGATTTCGAAACGAGACATATATGTAACAATTATCGTTGTAACGACATTTAACTGTATATATATCATACTAAGATATATTATATTATATATCATAATATCATGATAATATAATAATTTAAAATCTCATTTGATATTATAAACATTGGGTTAACAACACTTAACAAGATCGTTAACCTAAAGGTTTCAAAACAACACTTACATGTAACGACTAACGATGACTTAACGACTCAGTTAAAATGTATATACATGTAGTGTTTTAATATGTATTCATACACTTTTGAAAGACTTCAAGACACTTATCAAAATACTTCTACTTAACAAAAATGCTTACAATTACATCCTCGTTCAGTTTCATCAACAATTCTACTCGTATGCACCCGTATTCGTACTCGTACAATACACAGCTTTTAGATGTATGTACTATTGGTATATACACTCCAATGATCAGCTCTTAGAAGCCCATGTGAGTCACCTAACACATGTGGGAACCATCATTTGGCAACTAGCATGAAATATATCATAAAATTACAAAAATATGAGTAATCATTCATGACTTATTTACATGAAAACAAAATTACATATCCTTTATATCTAATCCATACACCAACGATCAAAAACACCTACAAACACTTTCATTCTTCAATTTTCTTCATCTAATTGATCTCTCTCAAGTTCTATCTTCAAGTTCTAAGTGTTCTTCATAAATTCCAAAAGTTCTAGTTTCATAAAATCAAGAATACTTCCAAGATTGCAAGTTTACTTCCAAGTTTTCTAAATCCATTCAAAGTAATCATCCAAGATCAAGAAACCTTTGTTACTTACAGTAGGCTATCTTTCTAATACAAGGTAATAATCCTATTCAAACTTTAATTCAATTTCTATAACTATAACAATCTTATTTCGAGTGGAAATCTTACTTGAAATTGTTTTCGTGTCATGATTCTGCTTCAAGAACTTTCAAGCCATCCAAGGATCCTTTGAAGCTAGATCCATTTTTCTCATTTCCAGTAGGTTTATCCAAGGAACTTGAGGTAGTAATGATGTTCATAACATCATTCGATTCATACATATAAAGCTATCTTATTCGAAGGTTTAAACTTGTAATCACTAGAACATAGTTTAGTTAATTCTAAACTTGTTCGCAAATAAAAGTTAATCCTTCTAACTTGACTTTTAAAATCACCTAAACACATGTTCTATATCTATATGATATGCTAACTTAATGATTTAAAACCTGGAAACACGAAAAACACCGTAAAACCGGATTTACGCCGTCGTAGTAACAATGCGGGCTGTTTTGGTTGGGATAATTAAAAGCTAAGAAGAACTTTGATTTAAAAGCTATACTTTTGGAAAAATGATTTTTCTTATAAACATGAAACTATATCCAAAAATCATGGTTAAACTCAAAGTGAAAGTATGTTTTTCAAAATGGTCATCAAGATGTCGTTCTTTCAACGGAAATGACTACCTCTTTCAAAAACGACTTGTAACTTGTATTTACGACAATAAACTTATACTTTTTCTATTTAGATTCATAAAGTTAAGTTCAATACGAAACCGTGGCCACTGGAATCACTCAAAACGGATTAGAAACGAAGGAATGGCGAGTAAAACAAGATTGATAAAAATTACCCATTTTACCTACGTGAAAGTTAGTAATAAATCTATTCCAACCATAACCTAATCAATTTATATTGTATATTATGTAATCTTAAGATACCATAGACACGTATACAATGTTTTGACCTATCATGTCGACCCATCTATATATATATTGCGGAACAACCATAGACACTCTATATGTGAATGTTGGAGTTAGCTATACAGGGTTGAGGTTGATTCCAAAATATATATATAGTTTGATTTGTGATCAATATTGAGATACGTATACACTGGGTCGTGGATTGATTCAAGATAATATTTATCGATTTATTTCTGTACATCTAACTGTGGACAACTAGTTGTAGGTTACTAACGAGGACAGCTGACTTAATAAACTTAAAACATCAAAATATATTAAAAGTGTTGTAAATATATTTTGAACATACTTTGATATATATGTATATATTGTTATAGATTCGTGAATCAACCAGTGGCCAAGTCTTACTTCCCGACGAAGTAAAAATCTGTGAAAGTGAGTTATAGTCCCACTTTTAAAATCTAATATTTTTGGGATGAGAATACATGCAGGTTTTATAAATGATTTACAAAATAGACACAAGTACGTAAAACTACATTCTATGGTTGAATTATTGAAATCGAATATGCCCCTTTTTATTAAGTCTGGTAATCTAAGAATTAGGGAACAGACTCCCTAATTGACGCGAATCCTAAAGATAGATCTATTGGGCCTAACAAACCCCATCCAAAGTACCGGATGCTTTAGTACTTCGAAATTTATATCATATCCGAAGGGTGTCCCGGAATGATGGGGATATTCTTATATATGCATCTTGTTAATGTTGGTTACCAGGTGTTCACCATATGAATGATTTTTATCTCTATGTATGGGATGTGTATTGAAATATGAAATCTTGTGGTCTATTGTTACGATTTGATATATATAGGTTAAACCTATAACTCACTAACATTTTTGTTGACGTTTTAAAGCATGTTTATTCTCAGGTGAATACTAAGAGCTTCCGCTGTTGCATACTAAAATAAGGACAAGATTTGGAGTCCATGTTTGTATGATATTGTGTAAAAACTGCATTCAAGAAACTGATTTCGATGTAACATATTTGTATTGTAAACCATTATGTAATGGTCGTGTGTAAACAGGATATTTTAGATTATAATTATATGATAATCTACGTAAAGCTTTTTAAACCTTTATTTATGAAATAAAGGTTATGGTTTGTTTTAAAAATGAATGCAGTCTTTGAAAAACGTCTCATATAGAGGTCAAAACCTAGCAACGAAATCAATTAATATGGAACGTTTTTAATCAATAAGAACGGGACATTTCAGTTGGTATCCGAGCGTTGGTCTTAGAGAACCAGAATTTTGCATTAGTGTGTCTTATCGAGTTTGTTAGGATGCATTAGTGAGTCTGGACTTCGACCGTGTTTACTTGAAAAATGATTGCTTAACAAATTTTGTTGGAAACTATATATTTTTAACATGTGAATATTATGTGATATATTAATCTCTTAACGTGTTTGATATTATGTGATAGATGTCTACCTCTAATACAAGTCCCATTGACTCACCTAATAATAATGAAGAGTTAAATGTAATTTGGAATGATTCGTGGACTGATTCACAAGTTCCCAAAGAGGAACCGGAAGAAGAATCTGAATCGGAAGAAGAATCGGAACCGGAGGAGGAGGAACCGGAAAAAGAAATAGAACCGGTGGGGGAAATAATAAAATGGTTAAGTAAAAGAAAATCCTCAACCAACCGACCAAGGTTAATTATGGTCAACGGTGTTTCCACCAAGGAAGCAAAATATTGGGAGGATTACCAATTCTCCGATGAATCGGATCCCGACGAGGATTCCGATGATGTTATAGAAATTACCCCAACTGAATTTAAAAAGGCAAAAGAGAACAATAAGGGAAAGGGCATAAAAATAGAGAAATCTGATTCCAACCCCGATGAACTTTATATGTATCGTCAACACCCGTATTTCTTAAGTTGTAACAATAACCCGGGAACCTCTAAACCACCAGGTTTTTCTAGACCAATGTGGAAAACGACGGCTCGTATTAGGGGAACATCATATATCCCTAAAAACTTAGCAAAAAGAACCAAGTTTAAAAAAGAAGAAACGAGTGAGTCGGAATAAGATAGTTGTATTTGTGCGGTGTAATATATATAATATAGTGTGCTTATGCTTTACGATATATGTAAAAATTACTTGTATTAATAAGTATCTTTTATGAATCTAACTCTTGTCTATTTTACAGTATAAAAACACAAAATGGATAGACAACCCAATATTTTAGAAGACTTACCCGGAGACATGATTGATGAAATCTTGTCTAGAGTCGGTTAGAATTCCTCGACACAACTATTTATGGCAAAATCAGTTTGTAAGACATTCGAAGAACGTTCCAAGAATGCCTTGGTTTATAAAAGGCTTTCGTTTGAAAGATGGGGGATATCACATTGGGAAACCCATAAGTTATGATGTGTTTACTTTGACGCATATATTGGGGAACCCAAATGCTATTTTACGCAACGGGTTAAGAAATTATTTTGACTCAATGTATCCGAATATAGGACTTCATGATTTAGAAAAAGCGGCTAACATGCAACATAAAGAAGCATGTTATGCTTACGGGTTAGTAATGTTCGCTTCTCACCAAAGTAAGAAAAAGAACATCGGGCTACAACTATTAAACAAAACGTTCCCACAAGTGACGGAGTCGGTAATTGGGGTAAGAAATGAGGTTTTTAGGTTATTACGAGACTGTTGGTCATTACGTAACCCTCGTCCCTTTGACGACGTTACAACACGCTGTCTTATCAACGGCCATAACGGTTATGTTCCACAAGACCAAGGATGGGAAGTAGTCCTAGTAAAACCAGAATGCATGACTTGTTTCTGGACGTATGAATTACGTGTCTTTATTGCCTTTGCTGAACGACTTGTGTACTAGCTAGAATTATCTTCACAACTATCTTGTATCAAAGTTATTGTGTGCTATATTTCATGCTTTATGTAACATAATCGGTATTGTAAGTTTGTAAAATATTGTATAAAAGTTTGAACGCGAAATATTATTATAATCAGTTTTTCATATAGAATTGTAGTAGTTGAATTGTATATTAGCTACTAAGTATGAACTTAATGGGTAGGTACTACCCGAATTTAAACTTATAAAACGCTAATATGAAGAAAAAGCTTTTATAAATGAGTTCATATTATGCTACGAAATACTATTAACTACTCTTAATATTCTGTATGATTAACTTGTTCCATTTGACTATTTTGAAGGAAATGGCACCGACTACTCGACACACCGTGAATATGAATGAAGAGGAATTCTGTACTTTTCTAGCTTCAAACATAGCCGCAGTACAGGCTGCGCTACATACCAACAATAACCTTGGATCTAGCAGTACAGGAAATCGTGTAGGATGCACCTACAAAGAATTCACTGCCTGCAAACCTTTGGAATTTGATGGAACCGAAGGACCGATCGGATTGAAACGGTGGACCGAGAAGGTCGAATCGGTGTTTGCCATAAGTAAGTGTACTGAAGAGGACAAAGTAAAGTACGCTACGCATACCTTCACAGGTTCTGCGTTAACATGGTGGAATACCTATCTAGAGCAAGTGGGACAAGATGATGCGTACGCACTACCGTGGTCAGCATTCAAGCACTTGATGAACGAGAAGTACCGTCCCAGAACCGAGGTCAATAAGCTCAAGACAGAACTTAGAGGGTTACGAACCCAAGGATTTGATATTACCACGTACGAAAGACGATTCATAGAATTGTGCCTATTGTGTCCGGGAGCGTTCGAAGATGAGGAAGAGAAGATCGACGCGTTTGTGAAAGGATTACCGGAAAGAATCCAAGAAGATATAAGTTCACACGAGCCCGCCTCCATACAACAGGCATGTAGAATGGCTCACAAACTAGTGAACCAGATTGAGTAAAGAATTAAAGAACAGACGGCTGAAGAGGCCAATGTGAAGCAAGTCAAAAGAAAGTGGGAGGAAAACGGTGATAAGAATCACCAATACAACAACAACAGCAATTACAATAATAATCGCAACAATTATCCCAACAATCGCAACATCAATCACAACTACAACAAACGGCCCAACAACAACAACAACAACAACAACAACTACAATAATCATCCCAACAACAATAACAACCGCAACAACAACAACAACAATCAGAAGCAGCTATGCCAAAGGTGTGAAAAGTATCACTCGGGGTTCTGCACCAAATTTTGCAACAAGTGTAAAAGAAATGGTCATAGCGCGGCGAAGTGTGAGGTCTACGGACCAGGGGTTAACATAACAAAAGGAACAAATGGTGTCGGAACGAGTAATGGCGGAGCAAGTAGTGTCGGAGCAAGTTATGCCAATGTAGTTTGTTATAAATGTGGAAAACTGGGCCACATTATTAGAAATTGCCTGAACCAGGAGAACACGAATGGACAAGACCGCGGAAGAGTTTTCAATATTAATGCGGCAGCGGCACAGGAAGACCCGGAGCTTGTTACGGGTACATTTCTTATTGACAATAAATCTGCTTACGTTTTATTTGATTCGGGTGCGGATAGAAGCTATATGAGTAGAGATTTTTGTGCTAAATTAAGTTGTCCATTGACATCGTTGGATAGTAAATTTTTACTCGAATTAGCAAACGGTAAATTAATTTCAGCAGATAATATATGCCGGAATCGAGAAATTAAACTGGGTAGCGAAATATTTAAGATTGATTTGATACCAGTAGAGTTAGGGAGTTTTGATGTAATAGTTGGCATGGACTGGCTGAAGAAGGTGAAAGCAGAGATCGTATGTTATAAAAATGCAATTCGCATTGTACGAGAAGAAGGAGAACCCTTAATGGTGTACGGAGAAAAGGGCAACATGAAGCTACATCTTATTAGTAATTTGAAGGCACAAAAACTAATAAGAAAAGGTTGCTATGCTGTTCTAGTACACGTCGAGAAAGTACAAACTGAAGAAAAGAGCATCAATGATGTTCCCGTCGCAAAAGAATTTTCCGATGTATTTCCGAAAGAATTACCGGGACTACCTCCACATCGATCTGTTGAATTTCAAATAGATCTTGTACCAGGAGCTGCACCAATAGCTCGTGCTCCTTATAGACTCGCACCCAGCGAGATGAAAGAACTGCAAAGCCAACTGCAAGAACTATTAGAACATGGTTTCATTCGACCAAGCACATCACCATGGGAAGCTCCTGTTTTGTTTGTCAAGAAGAAGGATGGTACATTTAGGTTGTGTATTGACTACAGAGAGTTGAACAAACTTACCATCAAAAACTGTTATCCACTGCCGAGAATTGACGACTTATTTGATCAACTACAAGGCTCGTCGGTTTATTCGAAGATCGATTTACGTTCTAGATATCATCAAATGCGAGTAAAGGAGGATGATATTCCAAAAACTGCTTTTAGGACGCGTTATGGTCATTACGAGTTTATGGTTATGCCGTTTGGATTGACTAACGCAGCAGCTGTGTTCATGGACCTTATGAACCGAGTGTGTGGGCCATATCTTGACAAGTTTGTCATTGTTTTCATCGATGACATACTTATTTACTCAAAGAATGATCAAGAGCACGAAGAACATTAGAGAAAAGTGCTAGAAGTATTGAGGAAAGAAAAACTATACGCTAAGTTTTCAAAGTGTGCATTTTGGTTGGAAGAAGTTCAATTCCTCGGTCACATAGTGAACAAAGAAGGTATCCAGGTGGACCCGGCAAAGATCGAAACCGTTGAAAAGTGGGAAACCCCAAAAACTCCGAAGCATATACGTCAATTTTTAGGATTGGCTGGTTACTACAGAAGATTCATCCAAGATTTCTCCAAAATAGCAAAACCCTTGACTGCATTAACGCATAAAGGGAAGAAATTTGAATGGAAGGATGAACAAGAGGAGGCATTTCAATTATTGAAGAAAAAGCTAACTACGGCACCTATATTGTCATTGCCTGAAGGGAATGATGATTTTGTGATTTATTGTGACGCATCAAAGCAAGGTCTCGGTTGTGTATTAATGCAACGAACGAAGGTGATTGCTTATGCGTCTAGACAATTGAAGATTCACGAGCAAAATTATACGACGCATGATTTGGAATTAGGCGCGGTTGTTTTTGCATTAAAGACTTGGAGGCACTACTTATATGGGCTCAAAATTATTATATATACCGCCACAAAAGTCTTCAACACATATTTAATCAGAAACAACTGAATATGAGGCAGCGTAGGTGGATTGAATTGTTGAATGATTACAACTTTGAGATTCGTTACCACCCGGGGAAGGCAAATGTGGTAGCCGACGCCTTGAGCAGAAAGGACAGAGAACCCATTCGAGTAAAATCTATGAATATAATGATTCACACTAACCTTACTACTCAAATAAAGGAGGCGCAACAAGGAGTTTTAAAAGAGGAAAATTTAAAGGATGAAATACCCAAAGGATCGGAGAAGCATCTTAATATTCGGGAAGACGGAACCCGGTATAGGGCTGAAAGAATTTGGGTACTAAAATTTGGAGATATGAGAGAAATGGTACTTAGAGAAGCTCATAAAACCAGATACTCAATACATCCTGGAACGGGGAAGATGTACAAGGATCTTAAGAAACATTTTTGGTGGCCAGGTATGAAATCCGATATTGCTAAATATGTAGGAGAATGTTTGATGTGTTCTAAGGTCAAAGCTGAACATCAGAAACCATCAGGTCTACTACAACAACCTGAAATCCCGGAATGGAAATGGGAAAACATTACCATGGATTTCATTACTAAATTGCCAAGGACTGCAAGTGGTTATGATACTATTTGGGTAATAGTTGATCGTCTCACCAAGTCAGCACACTTCCTGCCAATAAGAGAAGATGACAAGATGGAGAAGTTAGCACGACTGTATTTGAAGGAAGTCGTCTCCAGACATGGAATACCAATCTCTATTATCTCTGATAGGGATGGCAGATTTATTTCAAGATTCTGGCAGACATTACAGCAAGCATTGGGAACTCGTCTAGACATGAGTACTGCCTATCATCCACAAACTGATGGGTAGAGCGAAAGGACGATACAAACACTTGAAGACATGCTACAAGCTTGTGTTATTGATTTCGGAAACAGTTGGGATCGACATCTACCGTTAGCAGAATTTTCCTACAACAACAGCTACCATTCAAGCATTGAGATGGCGCCGTTTGAAGCACTTTATGGTAGAAAGTGCAGGTCTCCGATTTGTTGGAGTGAAGTGGGGGATAGACAGATTACGGGTCCGGAGATAATACAAGAAACTACCGAGAAAATCATCCAAATTCAACAAAGATTGAAAACTGCCCAGAGTCGACAAAAGAGCTACGCGGACAGTAAAAGAAAAGATATAGAGTTTGAAATTGGAGAAATGGTCATGCTTAAGGTTTCACCTTGGAAAGGCGTTGTTCGATTTGGTAAACGGAGGAAACTAAATCCAAGGTACATTGGACCATTCAAGATTATAGATCGTGTCGGACTAGTAGCTTACCAACTGGAGCTACCTCAATAACTCGCGGCTGTACATAACACTTTCCACGTCTCAAATTTGAAGAAATGTTTTGCTAAAGAAGATCTCACTATTCCGTTGGACGAAATCCAAATCAATGAAAAACTTCAATTCATTGAAGAACCCGTCGAAATAATGGATCGTGAGGTTAAGAGACTTAAACAAAACAAGATACCGATTGTTAAGGTTCGATGGAATGCTCGTAGAGGACCCGAGTTCACCTGGGAGCGTGAAGATCAGATGAAGAAGAAATACCCGCATTTATTTCCAGAAGATACGTCAACACCTCCAACTGCTTAAAATTTCGGGACGAAATTTATTTAACGGGTAGGTACTGTAGTGACCCGAATTTTTCCATGTTTATATATATATATTAAATGAAATTGTTATTTACATGATTAAGTGTTTCCAACATGTTAAGCAATCAAACTTTTTAAGACTTGATTAATTGAAATAGGTTTCATATAGACAATTGACCACCCAAGTTGACCGGTGATTCACGAACGTTAAAAATTGTAAAAACTATACGATGACATATATATGGTTATATATATAGTTAACATGATTTTATTATAAGTATTTATCTCATTAGGTATTTTAACAATGAGTTATATACATAAAAATGAGACTATTAATTTAAGAAACTCCAAAACGATATATATAACGATTATCGTTATAACAACGTCTTACTAGGTACATATGAATCATATTAAGATATTGATACACTTGGTTAATTATGTTAAATGATAATTAAATATATTAATAAGTGTATTAACAATGAAATACATATGCAAAAATAAGACTACTAACTTAATGATTTCGAAACGATACATATATGTAACGATTATCGTTGTAACAACATTTAACTGTATATATATCATACTAAGATATATTATATATCATAATATCATGATAATATAATAATTTAAAATCTCATTTGATATTATAAACATTGGGTTAACAACACTTAACAAGATCGTTAACCTAAAGGTTTCAAAACAACACTTACATGTAACGACTAACGATGACTTAACGACTCAGTTAAAATGTATATACATGTAGTGTTTTAATATGTATTCATACACTTTTGAAAGACTTCAAGACACTTATCAAAATACTTCTACTTAACAAAAATGCTTACAATTACATCCTCGTTCAGTTTCATCAACAATTCTACTCGTATGCACCCGTATTCGTACTCGTACAATACACAGCTTTTAGATGTATGTACTATTGGTATATACACTCCAATGATCAGCTCTTAGCAGCCCATGTGAGTCACATAACACATGTGGGAACCATCATTTGGCAACTAGCATGAAATATCTCATAAAATTACAAAAATATGAGTAATCATTCATGACTTATTTACATGAAAACAAAATTACATATCCTTTATATCTAATCCATACACCAACGACCAAAAACACCTACAAACACTTTCATTCTTCAATTTTATTCATCTAATTGATCTCTTTCAAGTTCTATCTTCAAGTTCTAAGTGTTCTTCATAAATTCCAAAAGTTCTAGTTTCATAAAATCAAGAATACTTCCAAGATTGCAAATTTACTTCCAAGTTTTCTAAATCCATTCCAAGTAATCATCCAAGATCAAGAAACCTTTGTTACTTACAGTAGGTTATCTTTCTAATACAAGGTAATAATCATATTCAAACTTTAATTCAATTTCTATAACTATAACAATCTTATTTCGAGTGGAAATCTTACTTGAAATTGTTTTCGTGTCATGATTCTGCTTCAAGAACTTTCAAGCCATCCAAGGATCCTTTGAAGCTAGATCCATTTTTCTCATTTCCAGTAGGTTTATCCAAGGAACTTGAGGTAGTAATGATGTTCATAACATCATTCGATTCATACATATAAAGCTATCTTATTCGAAGGTTTAAACTTGTAATCACTAGAACATAGTTTAGTTAATTCTAAACTTGTTCGCAAATAAAAGTTAATCCTTCTAACTTGACTTTTAAAATCACCTAAACACATGTTCTATATCTATATGATATGCTAACTTAATGATTTAAAACCTGGAAACACGAAAAACACCGTAAAACCGGATTTACGCCGTCGTAGTAACACCGCGGGCTGTTTTGGTTGGGATAATTAAAAGCTAAGAAGAACTTTGATTTAAAAGCTATACTTCTGAAAAAATGATTTTTCTTATGAACATGAAACTATATCCAAAAATCATGGTTAAACTCAAAGTGAAAGTATGTTTTTCAAAATGGTCATCAAGATGTCGTTCTTTCGACGGAAATGACTACCTCTTTCAAAAATGACTTGTAACTTTTATTTTCGACTATAAACTTATACCTTTTCTATTTAGATTCATAAAGTTAAGTTCAATACGAAACCGTGGCCACTGGAATCACTCAAAACGGATTAGAAACGAAGAAATGGCGAGTAAAACAAGATTGATAAAAATTACTCATTTTACCTACGTGAAAGTTAGTAATAAATCTATTCCAACCATAACCTAATCAACTTATATTGTATATTATGTAATCTTGAGATACCATAGACACGTATACAATGTTTCGACCTATCATATCGACCCATCTATATATATATTGCGGAACAAACATAGACACTCTATATGTGAATGTTGGAGTTAGCTATACAGGGTTGAGGTTGATTCCAAAATATATATATAGTTTGAGTTGTGATCAATACTGAGATACGTATACACTGGGTCGTGGATTGATTCAAGATAATATTTATCGATTTATTTCTGTACATCTAACTGTGGACAACTAGTTGTAGGTTACTAACGAGGACAGCTGACTTAATAAACTTAAAACATCAAAATATATTAAAAGTGTTGTAAATATATTTTGAACATACTTTGATATATATGTATATATTGTTATAGGTTCGTGAATCAACCAGTGGCCAAGTCTTACTTCCCGACGAAGTAAAAATATGTGAAAGTGAGTTATAGTCCCACTTTTAAAATCTAATATTTTTGGGATGAGAATACATGCAGGTTTTATAAATGATTTACAAAATAGACACAAGTACGTGAAACTACATTCTATGGTTGAATTATCGAAATTGAATATGCCCCTTTTTATTAAGTCTGGTAATCTAAGAATTAGGGAACAGACACTCTAATTGACGCGAATCCTAAAGATAGATCTATTGGGCCTAACAAACCCCATCCAAAGTACCGGATGCTTTAGTACTTCGAAATTTATATCATATCCAAAGGGTGTCCCGGAATGATGGGGATATTCTTATATATGCATCTTGTTAATGTCGGTTACCAGGTGTTCACCATATGAATGATTTTTATCTCTATGTATGGGATGTGTATTGAAATATGAAATCTTGTGGTCTATTGTTACGATTTGATATATATAGGTTAAACCTATAACTCACCAACATTTTTGTTGACGTTTAAAGCATGTTTATTCTCAGGTGAATACTAAGAGCTTCCGCTGTTGCATACTAAAATAAGGACAAGATTTGGAGTCCATGTTTGTATGATATTGTGTAAAAACTGCATTCAAGAAACTGATTTCGATGTAACATATTTGTATTGTAAACCATTATGTAATGGTCGTGTGTAAACAGGATATTTTAGATTATCATTATTTGATAATCTACGTAAAGCTTTTTAAACCTTTATTTATGAAATAAAGGTTATGGTTTGTTTTAAAAATGAATGCAGTCTTTGAAAAACGTCTTATATAGAGGTCAAAACCTCGCAACGAAATCAATTATTATGGAACATTTTTAATCAATAAGAACGGGACATTTCACCTCGGTTCCTATTTTTATAAAAATTCGGGTTTCGGTCCGGTCCGGGTATTGTCTGGTCCGGTCCAGGTATGGACCATGCACAGCCCTAGTTTTAACTAGTTGTGAAGCCCTGGCTTCACGCCGGGGGCTCCATTTTGAATGCGAGTTAAAAAAAAGTCTTTTCTTTTGTGGATCTATTTTGTAAAAAAAAAAAAAAAATTAACATCTAACATTGAAGGGTTGTTCCTTTTGTGAAAGTTGCTTCTTTTAGCATTAAAGTTAGTTGATCTATTTTGTAAAAAAAAATATTTTTCAACATCTTTTGATAGCATTGAAGGGTTGTTCCTTTTAAGAAAGTTGCTTCTTTTATCGTTGGAGACAAAAAAAAATGTAGCACAGTAGTGGCTTATGTGGGTCCTACTGTTTGAGCGCAGTGTAGAAGCCGGTAAAGCGTGGTGGGTGTTTTTGGTGTTAGTGATGGGATAAATAATAATTTATATTATAGGTATAAAGTAGGGGGTTCGATTTGTATTTTAATGAAAGTTAGGGGGTTAGTTTGTTAAAAATGAAAAGTTAAATAGTACTATTCATAACAAGTAAGACAAAGTTTGTCTATTAGTTATATTGGTAATGCTAATGGTAATGGTAATTTCTTATTATACCAATTCTAACCCATCATTAGTTTTCATCCCTAAGATGACTTGTACACAACTAGCGAAAATTGAACGGACCGTCAGTTAGTTTCATCTTCATCCGTCAGTCACCAACATGTCGAATTTCATCTTTATCCGTGAGTTTTCTCTGGCCAATCACATAATTTAAAGACTTAATTAAAAATATATTTTATTACTAATTAATTTTTTCTCACCCAATTTTCAATCATAGTTACCACATCACCCTAACCTAATATTTAACACAAAAAAGTGACACAAAGGTTAAAAAAAAGTCAGAAACTGACATTACCGTATCACAATTAGATTGCACTTTTTGGTCAAAATATACACTAATTGCCTGTGACGTCACAATCTCGGTTGGAAATGGTCTTATTACAAGAAAGGTAATTAATCTAAGACGGAAAATCTTTTATTCCGTTGGTTCCTTGGTTTTATTCTGTTCTACAATTAGCATCCTTCAAGTTTTTTTTTAACTTTCAGAATCTTTTTATTTTTAAAAAATGTGTAATCAGCATTAATCTGTCGTTTAAAAAAAATCCACTACCATTAACACGTACATTGCATGCTAGAGTTATATTCATTTGCATTCTTAATTTAAGTTGAGTTTCAAGAGACAAATCTCTGTCTTTGCATCAGATTTCCATTTCATGTTATTGGATTTTACAATCACATGTGATTCGATTTTTTCACGCAGAAGCAGAATCACATGTGATTGAGTTTTACAATCACATGTGATTGACATGCAAAATCACATATGATTGAGTTTTTTCCCGTAGATCTCTACTTAATTAAGGATTCAAATGAATATTACTCTTGCATGCTAAGGTAAAGTCGTATTTTTACTCGTTTTCTTCATCTTCTTGATGTGTTTCGCGCATCAACTTCTTGGAACTTATAGGGGCTTGAACTTATTATTTAATAAGCTTCAAGTCATAGGGTGTGTTGACCTACAAGATTTTGGTAGCTTATTAGAGCTTAAATTTATTTATTTCATAAGCTCAAGCTAGAAGCTTTGTTTGGGTGATAAAATTCTAGAGTTTATGGAAGAAAAAGAAAAAAAAAAGGTAGTTTTAAGTAGCTTTTAAAATAAGCTCTCTAACTTAAGGAATGAGAAATTACATCATTACTCATCATGTAATTAAAGATCTTAAATTCATTGTCTTTTTGTGTCAAGTTACAATTATAAACGTGTAGTTCCACCTACTTTGTAAATTTACAATTAAAAATTGAAAATTGAAGTTTTAATCGAATTAAAAATTATTAAAAAATTCCTTATAACTGGATATAAGCTTCCATTCTCATTCCTTATCACTCAAAACTCTTAGGCCACTCTTATCGGTCCGTGAATGGCCCCGTCTTTGACTACGTCATCCAACGGCTCCAATATTAACAATATGTGGTTACTTAGTGCTTGGACTACCGTCTTTCACTTTTTCGTTTTTAACGCCCTTAAACGATAATTTTTTTTTTTAAACAGTGACCGCCCAGACCAAGTGATATGCCGCGGCGCGGCAACTCTTGGTCGCAGCGCGACTTTTCAAAGAAATTCAATCCTGCTTAACAGCCCTCCTGGAATCAAAACAAGTTATGTGTCGCGTCGCAGCAAATGATGTCGCGACGTGACATTACACATTCGCTGGTACTGAACTACTACTTCTTATAAAAACCATATTTTACCAACATAATACTTAAACAAACTTAATTAAAATAATTTCTTACATCATCAAATACTTCGAAAATATTTTAATCATGATCAACACGTTTACACAACTTAAACACAACATTTGGTCCCACTTATTCAAAAGAAACATAGTTTTTGAATACAAAAGACTTGGCGATGATAAGCGGTACATGGGGGTAAGCTTTTACGCTTAGTGAGTTATAGGCAAATAAAATAGCACATATCATTGAGCGTAATCATTTCTTCACTTAGCCTTTCCAACCCAAAAGGTTGTTTACTTACTTTCGGATCCCACTCCTTTCCTTATCATAGACATAACTTACTAAGGCCAATCCTAGTAATTATGTCTAAGCTAACATAACCATAGGCATACACATATGCCTAAGCTACCTTAATCACATTGCATACGTACATACATGGACACCCAAAGCGTCTAAGCTAAGTCATACCATAGACAAAATCATTAAGCAAGCTTAGTGACCTTGCCTAAGCTAATCATCAACCATAGATACAATTATTAGGCATGCCTAATAATTCTATCTAAGCTATCCACCTAGTGCTCTTAGTCGTTGTCCTCTTGCACGGATGCAATCCGGAAACACTAAGTCACTCTTGACCCGCCAAATTTACTCCCTATAAACTCACCTTGATTAAACGAGGTTCCTTGATCACTTGAAGCTCCTTTGCCTTGATTAACACCTATATATGTGCTAATCTCGTCATTAACATAATTCAACGAAATTACATCTTTCAAAACTTACAACACTTTCATATACCTACACATTTGACTTAATCCCCTTTTTAACCCCATTAATCACAAGAACACTTACATACATGACATTATAATTCTTTCAAGCATTACATCAAACATCAAATGTGCATAAACCCATTTCAACTACTAACATCCTTAAAATCATCATACATCCAAATATCATTACTTACAACAACATCAACAATTTACACATAAACTTTCTTCTCTAAAAATTAACTAAATCTCATATGCATTTTCATTGAGGCATTTCATCAAACACCTAATGTGCATGACTTTATTCTAAGCTATAAATAACATCAAATTCATCATATTCACAACATACACTCAAAATGCAAGTTCATACATGAACTTACTTCCAACATCAATTACAAATTCGTTTTTAATCATATAAGTGTGCACATTCTCAACATACAACAAATTTTAAGCTTGAGATTCATCTATGTGATGCACCGTACAAAACCAT
This sequence comes from Rutidosis leptorrhynchoides, assembly GCF_046630445.1. Taxonomy (NCBI): domain Eukaryota; kingdom Viridiplantae; phylum Streptophyta; class Magnoliopsida; order Asterales; family Asteraceae; genus Rutidosis; species Rutidosis leptorrhynchoides. The sequence continues at coordinate 179,052,411 of NC_092333.1, forward strand.
CGTGTACAAATCATCAACAACAGGATCATTACAAGGTTAAGTGCTATATGCTGTAATTAAAGAAGTTGCATTCACGATAAAAAGGTGATGTCATAACCGACATCAAATGTTTTACATTTCAAAAGCATGCTTCACTAAGTAGAAGCAAATTAATAAGTGTACGTGACCCCAAAGGTCGTTACATAACATAGTTTCAAAAGTAAATAAGTTTGAATGCAAGATAAGTAGTCATGCGATAACAACTCTAAGCAGCGGGTTCTACAGCACGACTAGTACACAACGGAAGCAACCTCAAGCACCTGAGAAATACATGCTTAAAAACGTCAACACAACGGTTGGTGAGCTATAGTTTAAGTATAACAGTATGTAAGGTAGGCCACGAGATTTCAGTGCTACAAAGAGTGTTTCAAAACAGTATGATAAAGTATATGTTAACCGTGGGCACTTGGTAACTAACTTAACGTTTAAAATACCCCCTGAAAGTACACTTGACGAGTGCGTATGTTTACGAAGTATTAAACACTCGTTGACTGCTAGCGCGACTAGCCCGAGTGGGGATGTCAAACCCTATGGATCCATATCTAAGATTCGCGTTCACCGGTTCATAAACCAATGATTAAACGTTACCGAGCTAAAGGGAATGTTTCTGCCGTTATATAACCCACACATATATAAGTTTAAGTACTCGTGCCTAGTATGTAAAACATAAAATCCGCATGTATTCTCAGTTCCTAAAATAAGTTAAAGTAAAAAGGGAATGCTATAACTCACAATGATATGTAGCGGTAAAGTAGTAGTCGGGAAAGGTGTGCAAGTAAATGGTCCGAAGTCCTCAACCTAAGTCAAATAGTACTAAGTCAGTAAATCATCTTAATAGGTTTAAAAGTATGTAATTAAGGTCTTAAGGGTCATCATCATTCATCATCAAACAAAAGGCGTAAGGTAGGTTTCGTATATGAAAGTAATGTAAAACAAATTCTGACTTCAGTCAGTCACCACGGCCTCTACCCTTACTGAATTAAGGTGAGACCAGTGGCCATGGCTCCGTCTATGAGTCCCTTAAGTGTGGTAAAATTTACAGAAGCAAACTCGTCTTGGTTTGACCGTGGTGACGGCCTAAGTGCGAGTAGGTCAGAAATTTCTGCACAACGTTAAAGGACATAGTAACGAACGGAGGGCCATAAATCCTAAACCGTAACTCGGATTAAGACGAGTCCTATATGAAAAGTTATCTACTCAAAAAGTTCTATCCAAAAATCAAGGTTAGAACAGCCCAGGTCTACTGGTCTGTTCCAGAAGCATCAGGTCAGTAGGTTTTGGACAGAACAGTGAGTTTAAAAGGGTTCCGGTGGTCTTGGTGCTTGATGTTCATCATGGTTCTCATCCTTGATGCATATAGCTTCAAGTGTACAACTCATTGATGTATCTACATCATCTTAACCAAGTCTTGACCATCATAACCCATGTGCAAGTCTAAGACATGAAGCACAACTCACTTAAGAGTTGTATGAAGTTTGATGAACCAAAGTTGCATCAAGGTCTTAGATCTAACACATACATGGACTTTAAAGCTAATAACAAGTTACAAACTTGAAAGTAAACTAACTAATCAAGATCATAAGTAGTAGAACATAGTTCTTAGTTTGATCTTGAAGATCCAAGACTCAAAAGTCTAGATCCAAAGTTACATTTAAAGAAAACTTGTTTGTGTGTTCTTGAACTTCCAAGGTTAACTTGATTTGTTCAAGAGATATGAGATCAAGACTAACTTGTAGTACTTGACCATATAAACTAACTACATGAAATTAAAGTGTATAAAATAAAGAAACAAGTTAACTAAACAAGTAATTAGTTCAAGGGTTGCTCATACTTTAAAGATTCAACCAAAGTTGATCTTTAAGTAAAGTAAACTTTAAGTTTACTTCCATGACTTACAAGCATGATTTCAACAACAATGAACTTATAATCTTTGAAACATTATATGTAGAACCTAAACTAGAGAGTTTAGTTCTTGATTGTTCTTGTTAAAATAAGATAAAGGATGAATCAAACTAGAAAGTTAGATTCTTGAAACATGTAAGTAAATAACAACAAGTAATTAACTAATCAAAGACTAGTAACAATAAACAAAAGATGATGATGATTATGTTCATGTAGAAATCAGTTTTTACCAACAAAAGAAAAGAAGAAAAGTTGTTCAAACACTTACAAGAAAGAGAGAAAAGTGAGAGAGAATGGTTGAGAGAAAATGAGAGATAAGTGTGTGTTTTGAAAATGAGAGAAAATCAAGTGATGAAGTGATGAAAAATGAAAACAAAAACCACCCCATGGGCACCCATGGCCACGGCCAGCTGAGAAGAAAAGGGAGGGAAGGCTTTGTTTGATGGTTACTTGCATGTAGTTGTCCTTAATGGTGGTTAAAGTGGGTGCATGCATGGGAAGAACAACTAACTAGATTCTAATTGTTAGAACTAACTAGTTAATGTTTCAAGTAATACTTACAAGTGGAAGAGTGGGCTAACTAGGTCTACTAATAATGTAGGGTGGGCTTGGAAGTCCAATAACATGAGTCCATTACGCTAACAAAGCCCAAGTTCAAATAAATCACAAGTTAAACCAATTAAAGCCCAAGTAACTAACTAATAGCCTTAGTTAATTAAAATGATTAATAAATTTAATCATGAATGTAAATAATATCTAAAAATATTATTCGTGAAAGTTCCGGGTGTCACAAAGACGTTTCGGGCCCTTAAAAGTCAAGTACGGGCAATCATGGCAACATGTAAATGTAATAACGTACATTCGTTTAAACACGCGTATTAATAATAGTAATTATTAATAAATAAATGTTGGAAATTCCAGGGTCGTTACATTACCCACCTGTTAAAGAAAATTTCGTCCCGAAATTTAAGCTGAGGTAGATGGAGGAGTTGGGAAAAGGTGAGGATACTTTCGCATCATTTGATCCTCTCGTTCCCAAGTAAACTCAGGTCCTCGTTTGGCATTCCATCGTACTCGAACGATTGGAATCTTGTTGCGTTTCAAAGTTTTGATCTCACGATCCATAATCTCAACTGGTTCTTCCACAAAGTGGAGTTTGTCGTCAATCGTAAGCTCCTCAAGTGGTATGATAAGTTCAGGTGCAGCAAGACACTTCTTCAAGTTTGACACATGGAAGGTAGGATGAACTGAGCTCAATTGTGCTGGTAGATCTAATCGGTAAGCAACGGGTCCAACACGTTCCAAGATTTCAAAAGGACCAATGTATCGTGGGTTCAACTTTCCACGTTTTCCAAAATGAATCACACCTTTCCAATGTGCAACCTTCAACATAACACGGTCTCCAACGTTGAATTCAAAGTCCTTACGTTTAATATCGGCATAACTCTTTTGGCGATCACGGGCAGTCTTAAGTCTAGCTTGGATCTGAGCAATCTTCTCCGTCGTTTCGTGGACTACCTCGGGTCCGGTGATTTGCTTTTCACCTACTTCGGCCCAACAAATAGGAGATCGGCACTTGCGGCCATACAATGCTTCAAAAGGTGCAACATTAATGCTAGAGTGATAACTGTTGTTGTACGAGAATTCAGTGAGTGGCAAATGCCTTTCCCAGGCCTTTCTAAAATCAATAACACATGCACGCAACATGTCCTCCAAGGTCTGAATCGTTTGTTCACTTTGCCCGTCAGTCTGAGGATGATAAGCGGTACTCATGTCAAGACGAGTTCCCATGGCTTCTTGCAAAGAACGCCAAAATCTAGAAGCAAAACGGGGATCGCGATCGGAGATGATCGATAAAGGTACACCATGAGGAGATACAACCTCTTTGATGTACAGCTGAGCAAGTCTTTCCATTGTATCAGTTTCCTTCATCGCCAGGAAGTGTGCAGATTTGGTAAGGCGGTCAACAATAACCCAAATAGTATCGCATCCGCCCACCGTCTTCGGCAGCTTAGTAATGAAATCCATTGTGATCCTTTCCCACTTCCATTGTGGGATTTTCGGCTGTTAAAGTAACCCAGAAGGTCTCTGATGTTCGGCCTTAACTTTCGAGCAAGTCAAACACTTACCAACATAAGTCGCAACGTCCTTCTTAAGATTCGGCCACCAATACTGTTCTTTAAGGTCGTGGTACATTTTGCCCGCACAGGGGTGAATCGAATATCTCGATTTGTGTGCTTCATCAAGTATCAGGTTTCGTAGATCTCCATAATAAGGTACCCAAATTCTTCCGGCATAACATCGGAGTCCAGACTCCCTAACCTCGAATCGAGAGACAAGTATGTTCAAATGTTCGTGAGATATATTCTCCTCCTTGAGAGCCTCAACTTGGGCTACTCTGATCTGGCTGTTGAGGTTCGAATGGATGGTGATGTTCAGAGCCCTAACACGAAGAGGTGCCGTCCTCTCCTTTCGGCTTAAAGCGTCAGCTACAACATTGGCCTTGCCAGGGTGATAACGGAGTTCACAATCGTAGTCGTTGAGCGTCTCGATCCATCGACGCTGTCTCATATTCAGTTGCTTCTGATCAAAGATGTGCTGGAGACTCTTGTGGTCGGTGAAGATAGTGCTCTTAGTTCCATACAAATAATGTCTCCACAATTTGAGTGCAAAGACAACGGCTCCAAGTTCAAGATCATGTGTAGTGTAGTTCCGCTCGTGAATCTTCAATTGGCGGGAGGCATAGGCAATAACCTTTGATCATTGCATCAGTACACAACCAAAACCACTCTTCGATGCATCACAATAAACAACAAAGTCGTCACTGCCCTCAGGAAGCGATAGGATAGGTGCGGTGGTTAACTTCTTCTTCAAAGTTTGGAATGCTGATTCGTATGTGGGTTCCCAAATGAACTTCTTACCCTTGTGAGTCAGCGCGGTCAAAGGACGCGCAATCAGAGAAAATCCTTCGATGAATCTTCGGTAATAACCGGCGAGACCTAGGAATTGGCGAATATACGTCGGAGTAGTGGGGGTCTCCCACTTGCTGATGGCTTCAATCTTGGCGGGATCAACTTTGATACCCTGGTCTCTTACAACATGACCCAAAAATTGTACTTCCTTCAACCAAAATTCACACTTGGAGAATTTTGCGTAAAGTTGCTCTTGTCTTAAGAGTTCAAGCACTAATCAGAGGTGTTGCTCATGTTCTTCTTCGCTCTTAGAGTAGATGAGGATATCATCTATGAAGACGATAACAAACTTGTCCAAGTAAGGCTTGCAGACACGATTCATGAGGTCCATGAACACGGCAGGTGCATTTGTCAAACCGAATGGCATCACGAGAAACTCATAATGACCATAACGGGTCCTGAACGTATTTTCATCACGTCACTTTCCTTCACCCTCAGCTGGTGATAGCCGGATCGCAAATCGATCTTTGAATAAACGCTCGATCCTTGTAGTTGATCAAAAAGATCATCAATTCGCGGAAGAGGATACCGATTCTTGATTGTCAATTTGTTGAGCTCACGGTAGTCGATATACATACGAAAGGATCCATCCTTCTTCTTCACAAACAGAACAGGTGCGCCCCAAGGCGAGAAACTTGGTTGGATAAATCCTCAGTCAAGTAGCTCTTGTAGTTGACTCTGTAATTCTTGCATCTCGGAAGGTGCGAGTCTATAAGGTGTGCGAGCTACAGGTGCAGCTCCTGGCACTAAGTCAATCTGAAACTCTACGGCTCTCTGCGGCGGCAATCCAGGCAATTCCTCTGGGAAGACATCGGAAAATTCGTTCACAATTCGAACGTCGTTCACGCTCTTTACCTCAGTTTCTACTGCTTTCACATGTGCTAGGACAGCAAAGCGTCCCTTCTTCATAATCTTTTGCGCTTTCACGCAACTAATGAGGTTTAACTTCGAGGTACATCTCTCTCCATATATAACCAGTGGTTCGCCATCTCCTTGTGGTATGCGAAGTGCTTTATCTCCACAGATAATATCGGCCTTTATCTTGCTCAACCAATCCATACCGACGATCACGTCAAAACTTCCCAGTTTGATAGGTATCAAATCAATTTCGAAATCTGTACCAGCTATGTTGATAATAGCTCCACGACTAATATGGTCAACCTTTTCAAGTTTTCCATTGGCGACCTCGACAAGCATACTTTCTTTTAACGGGACTAATGACCAATTAATCTTATCGCAAAAATGTCTACATACATAACTTCTATCCGCACCAGTATCAAACAAGACAGAAGCTAAAAGATTGTTGATTGTGAATATACCTGTCACCAAGTCGGGGTTATCGCGTGCATCCCTTGCATTAACATTAAAAGCTCTAGCACGCGGTGGTCCGCCATCCTTTCGTTTGTTCGGGCACTCGTTTCTAAAATGGCCCGTCTGCCCGCATTCGTAACACTTTTTCGGCCCGTTGGTGTTCGGCCTCCCTGTCATCGTGGTAGTCTTGCAGTCTCTACCGATGTGCCCGCTCTTCTTGCACTTCTCACAAACAGCATTACAATACCCGGTGTGGTGCTTGTAGCACCTCTTGCATTGTGGTAGCGTGCCTTTGTAGTTCGGGTTGGAGTTGTTGTTGTTGGGGTTGGGGTTGTTGTTGTTTTGCCTGAACCCTTCATGTCGCTTCGCCGGGTTTTGATCATAGTTTCTACCCCTGTTGTTGCTATTGTTGTTGTGGTTGTTATCCCATTTCCTCTTTTCGCTACTACTAGCTTCAAACTTAGCCTTCTCCGGCTCATCAATAAGGATCTGATTCATGAGAGTATGCGCCATGCGCATTGCTTCGGGAACATTCGGTGGTTTGGATGAGGTGACATTTCCTTTGATGGACTTAGGAAGTCCCGAGAAGTATTTCTCCATGCGCTTGAATTCGGGGGTGACCATGGTCAGACACATTAATGCTAACTCCAAAAACCTACGATTATAACTGTTAAGGTCGTTCCCTACGGCCTTCAACTGCATGAATTCAATTTCCATCTTCTGAATTTCGGTTCTTGGACAATACTCATCAATCATAGCACACTTAAACTCTTCCCAAGGCGTAGCATACGCCTCATCAATCCCTTTTGCTTGAGCTAACGTGTTCCACCACGTTAGCGCGCCGTCAGATAGCGTGCAAGATGCAAACTTGGTCTTATTGTCCTCCGAATAGTTGCTAACTCGGAATACTGATTCAAGTTTCTCGAACCATTTGGTGAGACCAACTGGTCCCTCGGTGCCGCTGAAGTTATGCGGTTTGCAGCTCTGGAATTCCTTGTATGTACACCCATTTCAAACGGGTGGAATAACCGGTGGTGGTGGTGGTGGAGCTTCGAGATTTCTTTCTGCTAGGGCTGCAGCGACCCGTTCGTTGATCATGTCCTCAATCTGGGCGGCGGTAGGTGTGGATCTTCCGTTAGCCATGGTATTCTAAACAAAATTTTTGACTCAAGTCAAAATCCAGTATGCAAGTAGTAATAATACAGTATATAGTGACCAATATGAAATCAAACATCACATGTTATTAAATAATGCATCTAGGTACAAATACCACAGAATCATCGTACAACAATGTAGATAGAACATCGTGCAAGAATTAAATAACGCAAAGTTTCATTCATTAATAATAATAAGTTTCATACATCTGAATAAGTTCGTACAATACATATGAAATACATGAAACTATATCTAGATTACATCATGAAATCTAAATACAAAGTCCTACGGTGAAGGCGGGTGAACTGCTCCTCGAGCCAACTGTTCCTCGAGCTCAGTGACTCGAGCTCGGAGAGTCTCAATCTCCCTCATCAGTTCCTCGTTAGAGGGAGCTGGTGGGGCAGGTGGTGCAGGTGGGGTGGGTGGTGCGAGTGGTGCCGGTGGTGCTGATGTAGATGGTCCGGCTCCGGATGTAGACGGTACGTCCCTAGATGTAAGTGGTCCGTATCTAAATCTAGGTGGTACGGTTCTAGGAATAGTCAATACGTAACGGGGAACCTTACGTATCTGTGGGTTGGCTGGGTATGGCACAACTCGTTTACGAGCAGTAACCCTACGACGATGGCCAAAAGCGTCAGTAAAAGCACGACCTCCATTCACCCCTGGAATGACGGTGCCGTCGGAACGGTACCGCTTCTTCGGAGGGGTGGAGGGTGCCTGAATAGGTCTATCAGCAGGATCCTCATCATCGCTGGAGTCGTCTGATGATGAAGAATCGACGGATGATGAGTCATCCGAATCGTGTGGTGGTGACACTGGTGGCTGAGCTGGTAATCCAAAGCGTCCGAAGGCGGCCAACATCTGTCTGTGTCTGCCTGGAGGAATCACGACTAAACGTCCGTCGGGAGTGCGTCGGCAAGGCGTGCGCATGTGGTTACGAAACGGCCCTTCCCCGAACTCCGCGGGGATCTCAATACCACCAATGCGGGGCTGTGACCTCGAGGGTCCGGGAGCAGACACTGGGGCAGGTGCACTAGTACCAGCTCCGGAAGTAGAAGCGCCGGGATCACTAGTGGGTGTCGGGGCCGGTGTATCGGCAGTAGCAGCAGCAGGTGTAGCAGTAGGTAGGGCGACGGGGTCTGAGTATGTACTGCCCGAAATGCCAGCAGGTGGAACATCCGACATCTGAACAAGGAAAAATAAATTTTCCATGTCAGTATGTCATAAAGCAAGCAAATAATAGGCCAACAGTTTAAATCATGTATAACAATAACTAGCATGGCAATAACAGTAATTCGTATGAAAGTAGCATGCAATCGAAAGCAAGTAGCATCATGCAGTAGTGAAATCATGTAATAGCATACGGCATATAGCAGTAACAGTAAGCAGCAGCATGCAGTAAGTTCAGCGGAAACAAGTAAACTAGCAAGTTGTAGATTAGTCCTATTAGTGAATCCTACTCGGGTCGGTCTTAGACTCACTAATGCATCCTAATTCCCTACAACCAATGCTCTGATACCAAATGTGATGCCCTGTACAAAACCATCGTGTACGAATCATCAACAACAGGATCATTACAAGGTTAAGTGCTATATGCTGTAATTAAAGAAGTTGCATTCACGATAAAAAGGTGATGTCATAACCGACATCAAATGTTTTACATTTCAAAAGCATGCTTCACTAAGTAGAAGCAAATTAATAAGTGTACATGACCCCAAAGGTCGTTACATAACATAGTTTCAAAAGTAAATAAGTTTGAATGCAAGATAAGTAGTCATGCGATAACAACTCTAAGCAGCGGGTTCTACAGCACGACTAGTACACAGCGGAAGCAACCTCAAGCACCTGAGAAATAAATGCTTAAAAACGTCAACACAACGGTTGGTGAGCTATAGTTTAAGTATAACAGTATGTAAGGTAGGCCACGAGATTTCAGTGCTACAAAGAGCGTTTCAAAACAGTATGATAAAGTATATGTTAACCGTGGGCACTTGGTAACTAACTTAACGTTTAAAATACCCCCTGAAAGTACACTTGGCGAGTGCGTATGTTTACGAAGTATTAAACACTCGTTGACTGCTAGCGCGACTAGCCCGAGTGGGGATGTCAAACCCTATGGATCCATATCTAAGATTCGCGTTCACCGGTTCATAAACCAATGATTAAACGTTACCGAGCTAAAGGGAATGTTTCTGCCGTTATATAACCCACACATATATAAGTTTAAGTACTCGTACCTAGTATGTAAAACATAAAATCCGCATGTATTCTCAGTTCCCAAAATAAGTTAAAGTAAAAAGGGAATGCTATAACTCACAATGATATGTAGCGGTAAAGTAGTAGTCGGGAAAGGTGTGCAAGTAAATGGTCCGAAGTCCTCAACCTAAGTCAAATAGTACTAAGTCAGTAAATCGTCTTAATAGGTTTAAAAGTATGTAATTAAGGTCTTAAGGGTCATCATCATTCATCATCAAACAAAAGGCGTAAGGTAGGTTTCGTATATGAAAGTAATGTAAAACAAAGTCTGACTTCAGTCAGTCACCACGGCCTCTACCCTTACTGAATTAAGGTGAGACCAGTGGCCATGGCTCCATATATGAGTCCCTTAAGTGTGGTAAAATTTACAGAAGCAAACTCGTCTTGGTTTGACCGTGGCGACGGTCTAAGTGCGAGTAGGTCAGAAATTTCTGCACAACGTTAAAGGACATAGTAACGAACGGAGGGCCATAAATCCTAAACCGTAACTCGGATTAAGACGAGTCCTATATGAAAAGTTATCTACTCAAAAAGTTCTATCTAAAAATAAAGGTTAGAACAGCCCAGGTCTACTGGTCTGTTCCAGAAGCATCAGGTCAGTAGGTTTTGGACAGAACAGTGAGTTTAAAAGGGTTCCGGTGGTCTTGGTGCTTGATGTTCATCATGGTTCTCATCCTTGATGCATATAGCTTCAAGTGTACAACTCATTGATGTATCTACATCATCTTAACCAAGTCTTGACCATCATAACCCATGTGCAAGTCTAAGACATGAAGCACAACTCACTTAAGAGTTGTATGAAGTTTGATGAACCAAAGTTGCATCAAGGTCTTAGATCTAACACATACATGGACTTTAAAGCTAATAACAAGTTACAAACTTGAAAGTAAACTAACTAATCAAGATCATAAGTAGTAGAACATAGTTCTTAGTTTGATCTTGAAGATCCAAGACTCAAAAGTCTAGATCCAAAGTTACATTTAAAGAAAACTTGTTTGTGTGTTCTTGAACTTCCAAGGTTAACTTGATTTGTTCAAGAGATATGAGATCAAGACTAACTTGTAGTACTTGACCATATAAACTAACTACATGAAATTAAAGTGTATAAAATAAAGAAACAAGTTAACTAAACAAGTAATTAGTTCAAGGGTTGCTCATACTTTAAAGATTCAACCAAAGTTGATCTTTAAGTAAAGTAAACTTTAAGTTTACTTCCATGACTTACAAGCATGATTTCAACAACAATGAACTTATAATCTTTGAAACATTATATGTAGAACCTAAACTAGAGAGTTTAGTTCTTGATTGTTCTTGTTAAAACAAGATAAAGGATGAATCAAACTAGAAAGTTAGATTCTTGAAACATGTAAGTAAATAACAACAAGTAATTAACTAATCAAAGACTAGTAACAATAAACAAAAGATGATGATGATTATGTTCATGTAGAAATCAGTTTTTACCAACAAAAGAAAAGAAGAAAAGTTGTTCAAACACTTACAAGAAAGAGAGAAAAGTGAGAGAGAATGGTTGAGAGAAAATGAGAGATAAGTGTGTGTTTTGAAAATGAGAGAAAATCAAGTGATGAAGTGATGAAAAATGAAAAAAAAAAACCACCCCATGGGCACCCATAGGCCACGGCCAGCTGAGAAGAAAAGGGAGGGAAGGCTTTGTTTGATGGTTACTTGCATGTAGTTATCCTTAAAGGTGGTTAAAGTGGGTGCATGCATGGGAAGAACAACTAACTAGATTCTAATTGTTAGAACTAACTAGTTAATGTTTCAAGTAATACTTACAAGTGGAAGAGTGGGCTAACTAGGTCCACTAATAATGTAGGGTGGGCTTGGAAGTCCAATAACATGAGTCCATTACGCTAACAAAGCCCAAGTTCAAATAAATCACAAGTTAAACCAATTAAAGCCCAAGTAACTAACTAATAGCCTTAGTTAATTAAAATGATTAATAAATTTAATCATGAATGTAAATAATATCTAAAAATATTATTCGTGAAAGTTCCGGGTGTCACAAAGACGTTTCGGGCCCTTAAAAGTCAAGTACGGGCAATCATGGCAACATGTAAATGTAATAACGTACATTCGTTTAAACACGCGTATTAATAATAGTAATTATTAATAAATAAATGTTGGAAATTCCAGGGTCGTTACAATCTAAAACACCCAATTCTAGTGATACTTAGATATAAAAGTTCATACCTTGTCTTTAGGGATTTACGAACCTTAATTGTGCACAAGAGGAGAAGAAATAGAAGAATTGTAACTTTGCTATGATGATTAGAGCACACTAGATTACATAAATTTCCAATTGCATGTACCCAATTCCTTCAGTTTAAGGTTTCTCCTTCTCTTCTTTCTTGGGTCGCCACACACACACACACACACTAACACTCAGTATTTTTTTGCAACTGATACTATTTCCAGCATTTTAACTCTTTTTCTAATTAACTTTGCCTTATATGCACTTTCTACCCTCCCCACCAAAACCATATTATGAAAGGTCCTTAAATCTAACTTTGCATCTCTAGTCCCTTCCAACTTGACTAACAAACTTTAAATATTAACTACTTATAATACAAAATAGCACCAACAATATATATAAATATTAAATTACATAAAATATTACCTTAAATAATTGGGATGTTACAACTCTCCCCCCGTTGGATTGTTCGCGTCCTCGCGAACCACTCTTGGTGCAACGATGGATAATACTTCATTAGCCATTCCTCGGGTTCCCATGTGCATTCGGAACCCTTTCTAAATTTCCATAACACTTTCAATAATGTCACCGACTTATTTCTTAATTGCTTAACTTTTTGATCCAAAATCTTTATTGGCTTTTCCGCATACCTTAACTTATCGTCAACCTCAATCTCATTTAAAGGAACATATGTTGATTCATCCACCAAACACTTTCTCAATTGTGACACGTGAAACGTGTCATGTATGTTACTCAATTCATCGGGCAAGGCCAAACGATAAGCTACCTTCCCGACTCTCGCAACTATCTCAAATGGTCCCACAAATCTTGGGCCCAATTTTCGTTTTTTTTCTAAAACGAATTATACCCTTCCACGGGGAAACTTTAAGCATTACCTTATCACCCACTTGAAATTCTATCGGCTTCCTTCTTTTATCCACATATGATTTTTGTCGATCTTGTGCCGCTTTCATTCTTTCACGAATTTGATCAATCATTTCGGTTGTTTGTTATAGATTTAATACCCATGCATATGGGAGAATTTCAAGTAATTGTAGGTATGGATTGGCTAGATGACAATGAAGGAATAATACTATGTCGTAAGAAAATTGTGTTAGTTCAATCACTAAGTGGGAAGGTTATTTGGATTTATGGGGAACGGGCTAGACGTGCTATTCCTATATGCACGTATGGATTTTTGTCCCATGGGTGTTGCGCGTTTTTGGCACATGTGATAGATGATTCGAAGAAGGTTGTTGGAATAAGTGATGTACCGATAGTTAATGTTTTTCCGGATGAATTTCCCGGTGTTCCTCTCGATCAAGAAGTAGAGTTTAGAATAGAGTTGATTCCCGGAGCCACGCCAATTACCAAAGCACCTTATGGATTAGCTCCGTTGAAAATGAGGGAAATGATGATTCAACTACAAGATTTAATAGATAAGGGTTTTATACGTCCTAGTAGCTCACCTTGGGGAGCTCCAGTTTTATTTGTGAAAAAGAAGGATGGAACAATGAGAATGTATATCGATTATCGTGAATTGAATAAGGTCACTATTAAGAATAAATATCCATTGCCAAGGTAGATGACTTGTTTAAACAATTACAAGGTGCATTGTGACAACCCGGAATTTTTGACCAAATTTAAACTTAATCTTTATATGTTTCCGACACGATAAGCAAAGTCTGTAATATTGATTCTCAAAAATGTTGAACTAATGTTATATATTCAGTTAACCTTTGATTATTAACCGACGATTCACAAACATCTATTTGTAAATATATATATATATATATATATATATATATATATATATATATATATATATATATATATATATATATATATATATATATATATATATATATAAATTGGAATATTAATTATTCATAAATAACTTGCAATGTGTATTTAAAAACTGATTTATGTATATTAAATAAAGATATATACATATATATAATTTCAAGTTATTTAGTAAACGATAGTAACATTCGTTTATTGATTCGATTGATATTTAGATAAGTTAACTAAAGCATTTAAGATGAACCAGTAAAACACTAATTTGCTACAGTATTTTTGATCTGCTACAGTACCCGAAAAGCTACAGTGTTTTCGAAAATCACTATTTGCTACAGTAAAAAAAATTTTCTACATTAAACCACTATTTCAAAATAAAAATGTATATATGTATATGTATATACTACGAGACGATGATTTATATAAGCAAATAACTAAAACACTTAATTGATTAAAGCTACACTTCGAGTGACATAGTTTATCAATGATTAAGTTTAATTTTTGATAAAGGTACACGTCGCGTAACGAAAAGTACTAGTTTTCTAAGTGTACGAAAATGCGTTCGAGAAACCAGAACTGGAACATAAGTCGAGTGACAACGTACGAGTCATTGGAACAAAAATTACAAGTCAACTATGCACATGAATTTAATATAATATATAATTAATTATATAAATTAAATATATTATATTTATATTATAAAAATATGTCGATGATGTGCGTAGAGGTGTATACAAAATAGTTATATTTTTACTACAAAATACTATTAAATACGATACAATTTTACACAAGTTATTTATTTATTTATAGATTGGATATACCTAAATCTTACTACAACACTTATAGGCAGTGTACCTAATCGTACAGTAGTGTAGTTTTTAGTAAGTCCGGTTTGTTCCACATGGATCTTTAGCCAAGTTTAACGCTATATTTTTAAAACTATATTTGTAAATATATAAATATATATAAGTAGTATTATTATTATAAAAGGGGGTTTTTACCATTTAATGACCGGTTTGTCGATTTTAAAACTTTAGTCGCAGTTAAAACCTAATGTAAAATATTAAAAATAAATACAACTTAATTTAAAGCGTAAAGTAAATAACGATAATGGAATTGCGATAAATAAAATGACAATAAATAAAGTGCAATAATTAGAAAGTACGATAATTAAAAGTGCAATTAAATATGAAATAAAAGAATTATGCTTATTTAAACTTCCGTAATCATGATGTTTGAAGTGTTGATTTTTAGTTTATTACCATGGGTTAATTGTCCTTTGTCCTGGATTATTCGATATGTCCATATGGATTTGTCCATAATAGTCCATCAGTCATAATCATAAAATGCGGAAGTCTTCGTCAAATTATTCTTATTCCCGAAGTCAAATATTCCAACTAATTGGGGGTTCGAATTGTAACAAGGTCTTAATACTTTGTTTAATGAATACACCAGGTTATCGACTGCGTGTAAACTAAGGTTTTACTACTTTTTTAACAATTAAACCAATTACCCTTGAATGTAATCCACCCCTGTTTCAACAAGTCTATTAACTATTAATCCAGTTCCGTATCCGGTAAAATGAACAATTATTGGTACTTATAGATATCCCGTCCACCGTACCCAGTCAAGCGTGTGTGGTTATATATAAATACGTCAAATTATAAGTATATATATGAAATTCACGAGGTATCATTTAGTTAATATAAAACCCATTAATAGCCCATAGTCTAATTTTCACAAGTGTCGTTCTTTTATCCAAACCCCAATTATGGTACAAAGCCCAATTACCCAATTTTAATATTTAGCTCAACATCACGATTACTTCGGCTTAAATAAGCATAATAATAACTTAGCTACGAGACATTAATTTAAAAAGGTTGAACATAACTTACAATGATTAATAATAGCGTAGCGTTACACGGACAGAATTTCGACTTACACCCTTACAACATTCGCTAACATACCCTTATTATTAAAATTAAAATTAAAATTAAAATTACAATATATATATATATATATATATATATATATATATATATATATATATATATATATATATATATATATATATATATATATATAATACGAGTGAGAGATGAAAAGGAAAAAGATGTGTTAAGTTGATCACCAAACTGTGAAATTTATAGGAGTGTGGCCAGCTACTGTTCACCATGCGATTGCATGGTATTATAATTGCCAGGCCATGCGATCGCATGGCCTTTTTTTCAGCTCACATGAGTTTGTTTCTTCTTACCGACGGTTTTATAAATATAATATAATATATATATAATTTTAAGAATTAATTATATATTATATTATATTCATGTGCATAGTTGACTTGTAATTTTTAGTCTGTTGCGTCGAGCGTTGAGAGTTGACTTTGGTCCCGGTTCCAGATTTTCGAACGTCCTTTCGTACAATTTAATATCTTGTATTTTGCGTTTTGCGTCTTGTACTTTTGTAATTTTGAGACGTTTCTCACCAATAATTTGAACCACTTTGATTGTACTTTGTACTTTTGAGTTTTTTGGTCGTTTGCGTCTTCAATTCGTCGAATCTGTCTTTTGTCTTCACCTTTTATTATTTAAACGAATATCACTTGTAAATAGAATAATTGCAACTAAAAGCTTGTCTTTCTTGAGGGATAATGCTATGAAATATATGTTCGTTTTTAGCATTATCAAATATTTCCACACTTGAGCGTTGCTTGTCCTCAAGCAATATAGTCTTGAAATAAAAATACTAGAATCACTTATTTATTCTTCACACTTTGTACATCAGTGATTTCCATACGGCGGTATGAACAATGATAGTAACGATGTGATTTGCAGTCCCACATGACTATAAAAATTTCGATCCTTAAGGAAATTGGATCTTTATGAAAACATTTGATCTTTTGAAAATTAAATCTAGCTTTTACCCTAGATAAGTTTTCCGGAATAACCCTTCACCGGTGTTTGCAAATTGTTTTTGTGGGTTTGGTGGGTTTCAAATTTGAAAATTTTAGCTCAAAACTTGCGGTTTTGTGTCACCCATTTGCTAACCTTGTATTGGGAAAGCAACACGTCCAGTATACTTGCTCCGTATATTACCTTTCGGTAAACTACCATCCGGTTGTAAAGGAAAGCTTTGAGCAAGCAACTGTTAAGGAAATGTCCCCTGACATGCTTTTAATTATGGTTTATAATGTGTCGGATGCAATAACTATCCTTTGTAGGAGCAATAGTAAAGATCACCTATAATTTTTAGGTTTGGCACAAAGTCCTATCTTCGATCATGCTATGCAACCACCGTTCTTACGGTTGACACCCGATTTGGTTCAGGTGACCTAATGAATTCCAGGTGAATTCCTAGGATTTTACGTTCAATGGTAATGAATGCATTAAAAATGGGTTTTTTAGAAAATAAATCGGTTTGTAATTTTGATCAAAATATTTTCTCGTTAAAGCTCGAGTTTAGATATCATTGAATTCCATGAGTTTGTAATTCTCAATCTTTAAAAGTCAATCTCTAGGATTGAGTAATATCAGGCTTAAAAGCTGATTTTTGATCTTTAAAGAGATTATCCTTTCTGGAGATCTGATTCATTAGTCTTATCAAGCTAATTTGCACGGTGCCCTCCCCATTTTACGAGACAGATCCACTCATGGTTAGGATAAGTCTGACCACTTGGCGACCATGTTTGATTGTGACGATCGCTCCAAATCCATATGGACGAACACGTCATTCATCGATTTCATTGCAAGGTATTTGACCTCTATATGATACATTTTGTAAACATTGCATTCTTTTGAAAAGGCACACCATAAATGAATATTTATATCAAAGGATTTCGACATCAGATGATTTCTACATATAGACAATCACTATAAATAATAGTTTACAACAGTACTTTCGTTGACAATGCAGTCAAAATAAGATACATGGTGATGATTTGGTGAATGCAACGTTTCCTTGAAAAATATGCCATGTAAGACTCCATGCACATAGCTTGTCTAATATATAAGTAAACAGCGGAAGACTTCTAGGGAACCTGAGAATAAACATGCTAACAAGTGTCAACACAAAGGTTGGTGAGTTCATAGTTTTAGTGTTTCGCATAATCTGTATATAAAAGTGGATCACAAGATTTCAGTTGTTTCATCTAGAAACGTTTATCAAAATATTCTACAAGATTGAGCACCCTGGTAACTAAACTATAATGTCTATATAATAAGTACCCCTATTTTAACATACATTCAACCAACATGTACAATACACGCAAACCAACGTGTACTAAACTCAAATAGCATAAGTCTGTTTTATAGTTCAGGCTAGGGTTTCTATACCTGGAATAGACGCGGATGTCAAGCCCTATGTGTAACGACCCTGGTTTTTCCAACGTTAATTTATTAATAATTATTATTATTAATACGTGTGATTAAACGAATGTATATAATTACATTTACATGCTTCCATGATTGCCTGTACTTGACTTTTAAGGGCCCGAAACGTCTCTGCGACACACGAAACTGCGCGAATAATATTTTTAGAATATTATTTACATTCATGATTATTTATTATTAATCATTTTAATTAATCAAGGTTAGTGATTAATTACTTGGGCTTTAATTATTTAAATTGCACCTTTAATTAAATTTGGGCTTTTAATTACTAGACTTGGGCCAAGTAAGCCCACCCTACTCTTTCATGGACTTACAAGCCCACTCTTTAAGCTAGTTTATGTTAAGAATTAATCAAGGTTTAATTATATTAAATGGGAGACAAAGTTGTCTCAAGCATGCAAGGTCTTTTAACTTCATTACCATACTTAGCTTTCATCATCCCTCCCATGTAAGAAAGTAGCCATTTGACCTCCCTTGTTTGCTCAAAATGCCGTCCACCCTTGGCTACTCATGGGGAGTTCTTTATTTTGTTTCACACTTCACTTATTACTTGCATTTTCACTTCATTTTCACACACACATTCAAACTCTCTCAACTTCTCTCAACTTTCTCTCTTTCTTTGTAAGTTTAAACTTTTTTTTTCTCTCTTCTTGCTTCCCCTAAAACCGTAACCTTACAAGCTCTAGATCATCATCATCTTTTATTATTTACTTGTTCTTGTTTGAAGATGTTACTTGTTTGTTGTAAAGATTAAGTTTCATAACTTAAATCTTCTTAAATCTTGAGTTCTTCTTTTGTTATGAAGAACCAAGAACAAAGAACTCAAACTCTCTAGTTTGTAGTTCCATATTCATGTATTTTTCAAGTTTCAAGTTCAATTACTTTAAGATCTCTCTTTGTTTTCATGAATTGTGGACTTGAACACTTAAGATTCACAACTTAGTTGAATCTTCTCAAGTATGATACAACATGAACAAATACTTATAGATCTAGTTATTTTTTATTCATTATGTTCACTTTAATTTCATGTTTTCAAGATTCATAAGTTGTAGACTCATCTTTGTGTTATATTGTTGACTTGAACTCTAAGATCTACACATGTTTGATCTTCTCAAGTATGAAACAAATGTTAACAAGTAACTTGTAGATCTAGCCTACTTCTTCGCTTTTACTTACTTAAATGTTGTGTTGTTGCTTATGATCAAGTATTTACTAGTTAAAACTTGATTTTTGTACTTGAATCTTTGTAAGTTCAAGACATAGAAGTGTAACTTGCTAGTTACAACTTCACATACTTGTGTTGGTTCAACTTAAGTTCTAGATCTATGCATTTGGAACTAAGATCTCCAAGATCTACTAAAAACTAGGTTCTATAACCTAAGATCTTGTGCACTTAAGTTCATTTCAAGTTTGTAACTTGTTATTTGTTTTAAAGTTCATGAATGTGTTAGATCTAAGACTTGGTGAAACTTTGGTTCATCAAACTAATGTCTTAGACATGTACTAGGGTTATGATGGTCAAGACTTGGTTAATATGATGTAAACACATCCATGAGTTGTGCACTTGAAGCTATATGCATCAAGGATGAGAATCATGATGAACATCAAGCACCAAGACCACCGGAATCCTCCAAACATTTTGTTTTCTGTCCAAAGTGAACTGATCAGCCTGATCTGGAACATATCAGTAGGTTTGGGTTGATCAAACCTTGATTTTTGGATAGAACTTTTCGAGTAGATAACTTTTCATGTAAGACTCGTCTTCATACGAGTCACGGTTTAGGATCTATGGCTCTCCGATCGTCACTAGGTCCTTTTACTTTTCAACTTCCTGTTTCAGTTTTCTGTTTGCTGATTTCTGAGTCAAACCCGAACACCTGGGCTACTTTAACTGTGATATTCAGTTAGCCCCGTTTGAGTAGATAATTTTTCATTTAGGACTCGTCTTCATACGAGTCACGGTTTAGGATTTATGGCCCTCCGTTCGTCACTATGTCCTTTAACGTCGTGCAGAAAATTCTGACCTACTCGCACTTAAACCGTCGCCACGGTCAAACTAAGACGAGTTAGCTTCTGTAATTTTAACCACACTTATGGGACTCATAGAAGGAGCCATGGCCACTGGTCTCACCTTATTTCAGTAGGTATAGAGACCGTGGTGACTGACCGAAGTCAGCCTTTGTTTTAAACGACTTTCATAAACGAACCTTACTTATTACCTTTTGTTTAATGATGATTGATGATGACCCTTATGACCTTAATTACATACTTAAAAACCTTTTGAGACGACTTACTGACTTAGTACTATTTGACTTAGGTTGAGGACACTCGGACCGTTACTTGCACATCATTCCCGACTACTACTTTACAGCTACTACTATCATTGTGAGTTATAGCATTCCCTTTTTACTTTAACTATTTTGGGAACTGAGAATACATGCGCATTTTACGTTTTACATACTAGGCACGAGTACTTAAACTTATATATGTGTGGGTTATACAACGGCATAAACATTCCCTTTAGCTCGGTAACGTTTAATCATTGGTTTTTGAACCGTGAACGCGAATCTTAGATATGGATCCATAGGGTTTGACATCCCCACTCGGGCTAGTAGCGCTAGCATTTAACGAGTGTTTAATACTTCGAGGTTATACGCACTTGCCAAGTGCACTTTCAGGGGGTACATTAAACGTTAAGTTAGGTACCGGGTGCCCACGGTTACGCATATACTTTTACATACTTTTGAACGCTCGTTGTAGCACTGAAATCTCGTGGCCTACTTACTTTACTGTTATACTTAAACTATAGCTCACCAACCTTTGTGTTGACCTTTTTAAGCGTGTATTTCTCAGGTGCTTGAAGTCGCTTCCGCTATCATACTAGTCGTGCTGTAGAACCCGCTGCTTAGAGTTGTTATCGCATGACTATTTATCTTGCATTCAAACTTAATTACTTTTGAACTTATGATATGTAACGACCTTTATGGTCATATACACTTATTTAACGCTTCTACTTAGTGAAGCATACTCTTGGTTTGTAAAACATTCGACGTTTGTTATGACGTCACTTTTATTAATGTTTGCAACTCTGTTTTGAAAACGCATATAGTACTTAACCTTGTAATGATCCTGTTGATGATGGTCCGTACATGATGATTTAGTACGGGGTGTCACATTTGGTATCAGAACATTGGTTGTAGGGAATTAGGATGCATTAGTGAGTCTAAGACCGACCCGAGTAGGATTCACTAATAGGGCTAATCTACAACTTGTTAGTTTACTTGTTTCCGCTGAACTTACTGCATGCTGCTGCTTACTGTTACTGCTATATGCCGTATGCTACTACGTGATTTCACTACTGCATGCTATTACTTGCTTTCGATTGCATGCTAGTTTCGTACGATTACTGATATTGCCATGCTACTTATTGTTATACATGAATTAAACTGTTGGCCTATTATTTGCTTGCTTTATGACATACTGACATGGAAAATTTATTTTTCCTTGTTCAGATGTCGGACGTTCCACCTACTGACATCCCGAGCGGCTCAGGCCCCGTTGTTCCACCCACTGCTGCACCTGTTGCTGCTGCTGCTGCTGCCGACATTCCGGCCCCGACACCCACTGGCGACCCCGGCGCCTCTAGTTCTGGAGCTAGCTCTAGTGTGCCTATCCCGGCGTCTTCTTCCAGACCCCCGAGGCAACTGGCTCGCATTGGTGGCATGGAGATCCCCGCGGAGTTCGGGGAAGGTCCCTTCCGTAATCACTGGCGCACACCTTGCCGACGCACTGCCGACGGCCGCTTAGCCGTGATTACGCCAGGCCGACACCGACAGATGTTGGCCGCTTTCGGATACGTTGAGCCACCCGCACCACCACCGCATGATTCAGACGACGGTTCTTCCACCGATGCTTCTTCAGACGACACCTCATCTGACGACTCCAGTGATGAGGAGGATCCCGCTGACCGACCGATTCAGGCACCTTCTACCCCGCCGAAGAAGCGGTATCGCTTCGCTGGCATAATTCCTGGTCGTACTGTCACTGACGCTTATGGTCGGCGTCGTAGGATCACTGCTCGTAAACGGCTGGTGCCGTACCCCGCCGACCCACAGATATTACCGTCACCACCCAGAGCCGGACCATCCACTTCAGCACCACCGGCTCCACCTGCACCGCCAGCACCACCTGCCCCACCATCTTCCTCTAATGAGGAAATGAGGCGGGAGATTGAGATTCTCCAGACTCGAGTTACTGAGCTCGAGGAGCAGTTGGCTCATGTTTTGGACATCTTGTACCCACCATCGCCGTAGGACTTTGTACTAGATTCTGTATTGTAATCTCTTCTGTAATTTCATATTTCACTTATGTAATGTACGAACTTATTGTAATGTATGAACTTATTATCATTAATGAATGAAATTTGTGTTGCTTACTTCTTGCGCAAGTGTTCTATTTACGTTATCATCTCATGGTTTTGTGGTACTTATATCTGCTTGCGTTATTTAATCAACACGTGTTGTGCTGTTCTCATGTTGGTTGTTATATAATGTACTATTATTATTTGCATAATGGATTTTGACTTGAGTCAAAATGTTTGTATAGAACATCATGGCCAACGGGAGATCTATCCCCACCGCGGCACAAATTGAGGAAATGATTAACGAGCGAGTCGCTGCTGCACTAGCTGAAAGACAACCCCAAGCTCCACCACCACCGCCTGTCAATCCACCTGTCGTCCGAGATGGGTGTACTTACAAGGAATTCCAAAACTGCAAGCCACACTACTTCAGTGGCACTGAGGGACCCGTCGGTCTCACCAGATGGTTCGAAAAGTTGGAATCGGTATTCAGGGTTAGCAATTGTTCTGAGGCTAACAAAACGAAATTTGCATCTTGCACACTTTCTGATGGCGCGCTCACATGGTGGAATACCATGGCCCAAGCGCAAGGAATTGATGAGGCGTATGCTATGCCTTGGGAAGAATTTAAATGTGCTATGATCGAGGAATACTGTCCGAGAACCGAGATTCAAAAGATGGAAATCGAATTTATGCAATTGAAAACTGTAGGGAACGACCTTAACAGCTACAACCGTAGGTTTTTGGAATTGGCTCTTATGTGTCCAACCATGGTCACCCCCGAATTTAAGCGCTTGGAAAAATACTTCTCGGGACTTCCTAAGTCCATCAAGGGAAATGTTACCTCATCCAAGCCACCAAGCGTTCCCGAAGCAATGCGCATGGCGCATACTCTCTTGAATCAAATCATCCTTGACGAGCCGGAGAAGGCTAAGTTTGAAACTGGTGGTGGTGAGAAGAGGAAATGGGACAACAACCACAACAACAACAACAACAGGGGTAGAAACTATGATCAAAACCCGGCGAAGCGACATGAAGGGTTCAGGCAAAACAACAACAACAACAACACCAACCCCAACAACAACAACAGCTCCAACCCGAACTACAAAGGAACTTTACCACAATGCAAGAGGTGTTATAAGCACCACACCGGGTATTGCAATGTTGTCTGTGAGAAATGCCAACGGACTGGGCATGTTGGTAAGGATTGTAAGGTTACTACTTTGAACGTGAAGCCAAACCACAACAACAATGGGCCTAAGAAGTGTTATGAATGTGGAAAGACGGGCCATTTCAGAAACGAGTGTCCTAACAAGCGTAAAGATGGCGGACCACCACGTGCTAGAGCCTTCAATGTTAATGCAAGGGACGCTCGCGACAACCCCGACTTGGTGACAGGTATATTCAGAATCAACAATCTTTTAGCTTCTGTCCTATTTGATACTGGTGCCGATAGGAGCTATGTGTGTAGACATTTTTGTGATAAGTTAGATTGGTCGTTAGTTCCTTTGAAGGAAAGTATGCTTGTCGAGGTCACCAATGGAAAACTTGAAAAGGTTGACCATATTAGTCGTGGAGCTATTATCAACATAGCTGGTGCAGATTTCGAAATTGATTTGATACCTATCAAACTGGGAAGTTTTGACGTGATCGTCGGTATGGATTGGTTGAGCAAGATAAAGGCCGATGTTATCTGTGGAGATAAAGCACTTCGCATACCACAAGGAGATGGCGAACCACTGGTTATCTATGGAGAGAGATGTACCTCGAAGTTGAACCTCATTAGTTGCGTGAAAGCGCAAAAGATTATGAAGAAGGGACGCTTTGCTGTCCTAGCACATGTGAAAGCGGTAGAAACTGAGATGAAGAACGTGAACGACGTTCGAATTGTGAACGAATTTTCTGATGTCTTCCCAGAGGAATTGCCTGGATTACCACCGCAGAGAGCAGTAGAGTTTCAGATTGACTTAGTGCCAGGAGCTGCACCTGTAGCTCGCGCACCTTATAGACTCGCACCTTCCGAGATGCAAGAATTACAGAGTCAACTACAAGAGCTATTAGATCGAGGGTTTATCCAACCAAGCTTCTCACCTTGGGGCGCACCTGTGTTGTTTGTAAAGAAGAAGGATGGATCCTTCCGTATGTGTATCGACTACCGTGAACTCAACAAATTGACTATCAAGAATCGATATCCTCTTCCACGAATTGATGACCTTTTTGATCAACTACAAGGATCGAGCGTTTATTCAAAGATCGATTTGCGATCCGGATATCACCAGCTGAGGGTGAAGGAAAGTAACGTGATGAAAACTGCATTCAGGACCCGTTATGGTCATTATGAGTTCCTCGTGATGCCATTCGGTTTGACAAATGCCCCTGCCGTGTTCATGGATCTCATGAATCGTGTCTGCAAGCCTTACTTGGATAAGTTTGTTATCGTCTTCATAGATGATATCCTCATCTACTCTAAGAGCGAAGAAGAACATGAGCAACACCTTCGGCTAGTGCTTGAACTCTTAAGACAAGAGCAACTTTACGCCAAATTCTCCAAGTGCGAATTTTGGTTGAAGGAAGTACAGTTTTTGGGTCATGTTGTGAGCGACCAGGGTATCAAAGTTGATCCCGCCAAGATTGAAGCCATCAGCAAGTGGGAGACCCCCACTACTCCAACGCATATTCACCAATTTCTAGGTCTCGCCGGTTATTATCGAAGGTTTATCGAAGGATTTTCTCTGATTGCGCGTCCTTTGACCGCACTGACTCACAAGGGCAAGAAGTTCATTTGGGAACCCGCACACGAATCAGCATTCCAAACTTTGAAGAAGAAGTTAACCTCCGCACCTATCCTATCACTTCCTGAAGGTAGTGACGACTTTGTTGTTTATTGCGATGCATCGAAGAGTGGTTTTGGTTGTGTACTGATGCAACGATCAAAGGTTATTGCCTATGCCTCCCGCCAACTGAAGATTCACGAGCGGAACTACACTACGCATGATCTTGAACTTGGAGCCGTTGTCTTTGCGCTCAAATTGTGGAGACACTATTTGTATGGAACTAAGAGCACTATCTTCACCGATCACAAGAGTCTCCAGCACATATTTGATCAGAAGCAATTGAATATGAGACAGCGTCGATGGATCGAGACGCTCAACGACTACGATTGTGAACTCCGTTATCACCCTGGCAAGGCCAATGTTGTAGCTGACGCTTTAAGCCGAAAGGAGAGGACGGCACCTCTCCGTGTTAGGGCTCTGAACATCACCATCCATTCGAACCTCAACAACCAGATCAGAGTAGCCCAAGTTGAGGCTCTCAAGGAGGAGAACATATCTCACGAGCATTTGAACATACTTGTCTCTCGATTCGAGGTTAGGGAGTCTGGACTCCGATGTTATGCCGGAAGAATTTGGGTACCTTACTATGGAGATCTACGAAGCCTGATACTTGATGAAGCACACAAATCGAGATATTCGATTCACCCCGGTGCAGGTAAGATGTACCACGACCTTAAAGAACAATATTGGTGGCCGAATCTTAAGAAGGACGTTGCGACTTATGTTGGTAAGTGTTTGACTTGCTCGAAGGTTAAAGCCGAGCATCAGAGACCTTCTGGGTTACTTCAACAGCCGGAAATCCCACAATGGAAGTGGGAAAGAATCACAATGGATTTCATTACTAAGCTGCCAAAGACGGTGGGCGGATGCGATACTATTTGGGTTATTGTTGACCGCCTCACCAAATCTGCACACTTCCTAGCGATGAAGGAAACTGATACAATGGAAAGACTCGCTCAGTTATACATCAAAGAGGTTGTATCTCATCATGGTGTACCTTTATCGATCATCTCCGATCGCGATCCCCGTTTTGCTTCTAGATTTTGGCGTTCTTTGCAAGAAGCCATGGGAACTCGTCTCGACATGAGTACTGCTTATCATCCTCAGACTGACGGGCAAAGTGAACGAACGATTCAGACCTTGGAGGACATGCTGCGTGCATGTGTCATTGATTTTGGAAAGGCCTGGGAAAGGCATTTGCCACTCGCCGAATTCTCGTACAACAACAGTTATCACTCAAGCATTAATGCTGCACCTTTTGAAGCATTGTATGGTCGTAAGTGCCGATCTCCTATTTGTTGGGCCGAAGTAGGCGAAAAGCAAATCACCGGACCCGAGGTAGTTCACGAAACCACGGAGAAGATTGCTCAGATCCAAGCTAGACTTAAGACTGCCCGTGATCGCCAAAAGAGCTATGCCGATCTTAAACGGAAAGACTTTGAATTTAATGTTGGTGATCGTGTAATGTTGAAGGTTGCACCTTGGAAAGGTGTGATCCGTTTTGGAAAACGTGGAAAGTTGAACCCACGATACATTGGTCCATTCGAGATCTTGGAACGTGTTGGACCAGTTGCATACCGTTTGGATCTACCAGCACAATTGAGCTCAGTTCATCCTACCTTCCATGTGTCAAACTTGAAGAAGTGTCTTGCTGCACCCGAACTCATCATACCATTGGAAGAACTTACTATTGATGACAAACTCCACTTTGTGGAGGAACCTGTTGAGATTATGGATCGTGAGATCAAAACTTTGAAACGCAACAAGATTCCGATTGTACGAGTACGATGGAATGCCAAACGAGGACCTGAGTTTACTTGGGAACGAGAGGATCAAATGATGCGGAAATATCCTCATCTTTTCCCGACTCCTCCATCTACTTCAGCTTAAATTTCGGGACGAAATTTTCTTTAACAGGTGGGTAATGTAACGACCCTGGTTTTTCCAACGTTAATTTATTAATAATTATTATTATTAATACGTGTGATTAAACGAATGTATATAATTACATTTACATGCTTCCATGATTGCCTGTACTTGACTTTTAAGGGCCCGAAACGTCTCTGCGACACACGAAACTGCGCGAATAATATTTTTAGAATATTATTTACATTCATGATTATTTATTATTAATCATTTTAATTAATCAAGGTTAGTGATTAATTACTTGGGCTTTAATTATTTAAATTGCACCTTTAATTAAATTTGGGCTTTTAATTACTAGACTTGGGCCAAGTAAGCCCACCCTACTCTTTCATGGACTTACAAGCCCACTCTTTAAGCTAGTTTATGTTAAGAATTAATCAAGGTTTAATTAGATTAAATGGGAGACAAAGTTGTCTCAAGCATGCAAGGTCTTTTAACTTCATTACCATACTTAGCTTTCATCATCCTTCCCATGTAAGAAAGTAGCCATTTGACCTCCCTTGTTTGCTCAAAATGCCGTCCACCCTTGGCTACTCATGGGGAGTTCTTTATTTTGTTTCACACTTCACTTATTACTTGCATTTTCACTTCATTTTCACACACACATTCAAACTCTCTCAACTTCTCTCAACTTTCTCTCTTTCTTTGTAAGTTTAAACTTTTTTTTTCTCTCTTCTTGCTTCCCCTAAAACCGTAACCTTACAAGCTCTAGATCATCATCATCTTTTATTATTTACTTGTTCTTGTTTGAAGATGTTACTTGTTTGTTGTAAAGATTAAGTTTCATAACTTAAATCTTCTTAAATCTTGAGTTCTTCTTTTGTTATGAAGAACCAAGAACAAAGAACTCAAACTCTCTAGTTTGTAGTTCCATATTCATGTATTTTTCAAGTTTCAAGTTCAATTACTTTAAGATCTCTCTTTGTTTTCATGAATTGTGGACTTGAACACTTAAGATTCACAACTTAGTTGAATCTTCTCAAGTATGATACAACATGAACAAATACTTATAGATCTAGTTATTTTTTATTCATTATGTTCACTTTAATTTCATGTTTTCAAGATTCATAAGTTGTAGACTCATCTTTGTGTTATATTGTTGACTTGAACTCTAAGATCTACACATGTTTGATCTTCTCAAGTATGAAACAAATGTTAACAAGTAACTTGTAGATCTAGCCTACTTCTTCGCTTTTACTTACTTAAATGTTGTGTTGTTGCTTATGATCAAGTATTTACTAGTTAAAACTTGATTTTTGTACTTGAATCTTTGTAAGTTCAAGACATAGAAGTGTAACTTGCTAGTTACAACTTCACATACTTGTGTTGGTTCAACTTAAGTTCTAGATCTATGCATTTGGAACTAAGATCTCCAAGATCTACTAAAAACTAGGTTCTATAACCTAAGATCTTGTGCACTTAAGTTCATTTCAAGTTTGTAACTTGTTATTTGTTTTAAAGTTCATGAATGTGTTAGATCTAAGACTTGGTGAAACTTTGGTTCATCAAACTAATGTCTTAGACATGTACTAGGGTTATGATGGTCAAGACTTGGTTAATATGATGTAAACACATCCATGAGTTGTGCACTTGAAGCTATATGCATCAAGGATGAGAATCATGATGAACATCAAGCACCAAGACCACCGGAATCCTCCAAACATTTTGTTTTCTGTCCAAAGTGAACTGATCAGCCTGATCTGGAACATATCAGTAGGTTTGGGTTGATCAAACCTTTATTTTTGGATAGAACTTTTCGAGTAGATAACTTTTCATGTAAGACTCGTCTTCATACGAGTCACGGTTTAGGATCTATGGCTCTCCGATCGTCACTAGGTCCTTTTACTTTTCAACTTCCTGTTTCAGTTTTCTGTTTGCTGATTTCTGAGTCAAACCCGAACACCTGGGCTACTGTAACTGTGATATTCAGTTAGCCCCGTTTGAGTAGATAATTTTTCATTTAGGACTCGTCTTCATACGAGTCACGGTTTAGGATTTATGGCCCTCCGTTCGTCACTATGTCCTTTAACGTCGTGCAGAAAATTCTGACCTACTCGCACTTAAACCGTCGCCACGGTCAAACTAAGACGAGTTAGCTTCTGTAATTTTAACCACACTTATGGGACTCATAGAAGGAGCCATGGCCACTGGTCTCACCTTATTTCAGTAGGTATAGAGACCGTGGTGACTGACCGAAGTCAGCCTTTGTTTTAAACGACTTTCATAAACGAACCTTACTTATTACCTTTTGTTTAATGATGATTGATGATGACCCTTATGACCTTAATTACATACTTAAAAACCTTTTGAGATGACTTACTGACTTAGTACTATTTGACTTAGGTTGAGGACACTCGGACCGTTACTTGCACATCATTCCCGACTACTACTTTACAGCTACTACTATCATTGTGAGTTATAGCATTCCCTTTTTACTTTAACTATTTTGGGAACTGAGAATACATGCGCATTTTACGTTTTACATACTAGGCACGAGTACTTAAACTTATATATGTGTGGGTTATACAACGGCATAAACATTCCCTTTAGCTCGGTAACGTTTAATCATTGGTTTTTGAACCGTGAACGCGAATCTTAGATATGGATCCATAGGGTTTGACATCCCCACTCGGGCTAGTAGCGCTAGCATTTAACGAGTGTTTAATACTTCGAGGTTATACGCACTTGCCAAGTGCACTTTCAGGGGGTACATTAAACGTTAAGTTAGTTACCGGGTGCCCACGGTTACGCATATACTTTTACATACTTTTGAACGCTCGTTGTAGCACTGAAATCTCGTGGCCTACTTACTTTACTGTTATACTTAAACTATAGCTCACCAACCTTTGTGTTGACCTTTTTAAGCGTGTATTTCTCAGGTGCTTGAAGTCGCTTCCGCTATCATACTAGTCGTGCTGTAGAACCCGCTGCTTAGAGTTGTTATCGCATGACTATTTATCTTGCATTCAAACTTAATTACTTTTGAACTTATGATATGTAACGACCTTTATGGTCATATACACTTATTTAACGCTTCTACTTAGTGAAGCATACTCTTGGTTTGTAAAACATTCGACGTTTGTTATGACGTCACTTTTATTAATGTTTGCAACTCTGTTTTGAAAACGCATATAGTACTTAACCTTGTAATGATCCTGTTGATGATGGTCCGTACATGATGATTTAGTACGGGGTGTCACACTATGGATCCATATATAACTACTCGTGCCCACCAGTTCTTATAACCAGCAGTTACTAGTTACCAAAGCTAAGGGATTTTCGGTTCAAACTCTGTGTAGAATTTAGTATGTACTTGTATCCATTGCGTTTAAAATAAAGTGCATGTATTCTCAGCCCAAAAATATAGATTGCAAAAGCAATTAAAAAGGGAGCAAATGAAACTCACCTTAGCAGCATATAAAGTTGTTCACCAAAATGTGACCGAAACACGGATTACCAATTAATCGTAGATCTCAACCTAGAGAACATATGTTGGTCAATAAATGTTTATCAAGCTAGGTCTGGTCATAGTGTATCATAATCCTAATGCTCGAGATCGACATACAAAAGTTATCAAAAGTCATTTCAAAAAGTCAATTTTGACAAAAGTTCAACAAAACGAGATGAACCTTATATAAGGATTCATTTACTCGGTTGGTAATATTCAAAAAATCCATTTTATCAATCTCGTAAACAAGTTGTTTAAATCTTAATTGCAGATTCAAAAGCAATTTCAATTAACGTCAATTATAATTCAGTTGATCATATCTTTTCCGTTCATCGAAACTATTCGGTGTCTAAATGAAAAGTTATTGATTTTTCGCCAGCTTTCCAAAAACATGTATATCATATACCTTTTACCAGTAATATATGTATTTAATTCGTGATTCATCATAAATTGTTTAACGATGAAATTTAGCATACAAGCTTGTATAAATATATATAGTCGAGCACTAGACATGGATACACTACTAGTATATAAAAGATAAAATATAAATGCTTACGTATCAATATTGTGATTCAATATTTCAGAAAAGTACGTAGACGTAACGGAGATGATAAACACTAGGTTTGATTAATAAATATACCCCCGAACATTAACCATAATTTCCTTAGCTCTATCCCGCTTGAAAACCCATTTTGAAAGTAACCCACTCATGACCTCGTCGTAGTATTTTATGTATAATACATAATTAATAATTAATAATACTAATAATAATAAGATTAATAATAATATTAATCTTAATAATATAAATAATAATAATAAAAATAATAATAATAATAATAATAATAATAATAATAATAATAATAATAATAATAAAATAAATTAAATAAATATTACGGAGTAATAATACTAGAGAAAGAGAGATAGATTCAGCTGAGCCAAAAATCGCGCAATTTATAGAACCTTTTCTGAAAAAGTACCCCATGTGATCGCATGGGATTTGTGCTTCAAGGCCATGCAATCGCATGGCACCCTGGGACAACTCACAAATTTTTAACTTCTTGTTTGTCGACATAATTTTATATTATATATATAATATATTTAATTTATATAATTAATTATATATTATATTAAATTCACATGCATAGTTGACTTGTAATTTTTGTTCCGATAAGTCGTACGTCATCACTCGACTTACGTCCCGGTTCCGGTTTTTCAAATGTCCTTTCGTACGCTGAGAAAACTTGTATTTTACGTTTTGTGACTCGTACCTTTGTCAAAATATAGCCTTAAATTATCCCTAAACTATACCACTCAAAGTATATCATAAACTTTCGAGTATTTTGGTCATTTACTTCTATAAATCATTGCCTCTCTATTTGTTGATATATATATAATAACAAATCATTTTATGACCAAGTTAATATATATTTTCAACATTTATAAACACGTTTTAAATATACGTCGCAAGTTATTCATACAATTAATATTCCAACTTATCATATATATTCAAATAAATATTTAAACTAATAAGTTTAATGTACGGTATTAAACAATTAAAACTTTGTTACGTTTTCAAGTTATAGTATATATATGTATCTATTTATATATAATGGTTCGCGAATCGTTGAGAACAACCGAAGGGTACTTGAATAGTTCAAAAATTTTGAGATTCGGTTTTACAGACTTTGCTTATCGTGTCGGAAACGTTAAATCATTTAAAGATAAAGTTTAAATTTGGTCAAAAATTTTCGGGTTGTCACAGTACCTACCCGTTAAAGAAATTTCGTCCCAAAATTTGAGTGAGGTCGTCATGGCTAACAATAAAAATATTTTCATGACGAATATGAGTTGGTAAATAGAATTTTTTTTTTACCATTGAATAATACGGATAAAACAATCCGATTACTCGAAGCGTATGAGAGAAGTTATCGTAATAGAGTGAAATGGAGAATAGAGATTCGTCTTATCTCTTGATGTAGTAACGATTGATTTCCGGAATTTAAGGAATAGAAAATCTTCATAATTTAAATAAGATTTGATTCTTCAGAATTTAAGGAAATTAGGATTTCCTTTGATTAAATGCGTAATCTGCCTCGATTGCTATATCTGATATTTTGCTATAAATTGACTTCTTCCGTTTCATTTATTTTCACCACTCCTATAATCTTCTTTCTTATTTCATACTTCTTAATAGATTGTGAAAATGCTTAATCCATTTCTAATTCTTGATATTTTCTTGGCTATCGTATCATTCATTCTTCTTTTTCATCTACCACCAGAGGAGGTTATTTTCTTCTACTATTACCTTGGGGTTATAGTATTTTTCATTCTCCCATGTCTTTTTATTGCTATACGCATCGATATAGACGGTTTGTAATTTCGGGATTGTTTTTGGACTTTATATTTTCCATTATATTTCGGAGCTTCATAATTTTTGTTTTCTCTTCCCGACTTTAAGTCAAGCGAATAATAGTCCAAAATTCGTAGGTATGGATTTTGAAATGAACATAGTTAATGTTCTAAGAAAGAAACAGTAATGGCACAATCTGACTTGTCAAATTACCAGAATATTCGAAAAAGACCGAATCATCAAGAAAAATATTTTCTTGATATGTTTAGAGGTTAAATAGAATGAAAGAGTTATGTAACATGGTTCATGATGAGGGTATGATCTGTGAACCTTTATCACGTTCCATTAGAAACTCAGCATGACTTACTGTAATATAATCACGTTGATCAAGTGTCATTATATTATACTAATTCATGCTTCAGTTCCCAACATTACTTCAAAACATCCATTTTTCGAATTTTTCAGATTTTAGAAACTAAAATAGTTTCTTTTATGATGTAACAAAGATAGCGTGAAGAGATAAATGATTTCAGATAAGAATAGTTATGAAAATATCTTCAGAAATATAGAGTATATTTATAATGGAAGATACGATGATATCTTAGAATTTCTAATATCAGAGGATGATGCGGAAAATCTGTCTGTGAAGGTTTAGAATAAGAAGTAAGGTTCTTACTAATGGTTTCAGCAGACACTGAATCATTTGGATTCTTTGAAGGTAGATTTCGTCTTTGTGATTTGTCCACAGCCTCCTTCATGGTCTGCTCAATCCGTTTTCCAGTTCCAAACCTTCTCTTTTTCTCAGCTTTACCACCATACTATTCTTTATCATCAAACTTTTGACTGTTAAGGTCGTTTACAGTTTTTGCTGCTTCATCAACATTTTTTCAAAATTCGGAGAACTAGTTTCGTAGTTTGGGGTGTTTTTCGGAAACTTCACATTCGAAGTATGTAAGTCCAGGAGGTAGATGTTATATGTACACATATAACTGTTAGCGTAGACGTGCTACATGATTTCAAAATACTGATTGCTAATTCCTGATAGTTGGTATGTCAATTGCCGTTACAAGATGTGGATGAGTACATGATACGGTTTCAATGAGTATAAGGATTTTTCGGAAGGTCAAAGATCAATGAAGTTGTTGGTAAATTTACTGCTAATGTGGTGGAACATGAAAGGTTCCCCAGTAACAAAAACGTATATATCAAGGTTATAATAAGGCTAATCTGAAAAGTCGAAGTTGACTGGTTGGAAGTGTGGTAAAACTGGATACTTTCAACAGGGATTGAAAGATTATTTTCGGTAATAACAATGCTAAAGGATCTTTCACAGTGTTAAAGTTAAAGTATAGCTTTGAAAGATGTAGAGATCTAAGAATGATGTCACCGGTTCAGAGTTATGGCTTGGATTCTGATACGTCGATATCAGAATATGTGATTGAATTTGTATGAAATGATTGTGTATCATTGTGAAGATAGTGAGTATAGTTAATGATTTTTGAATCAAAATTGAAGAATGTACAGTGTAACATATTAATTGTGAACTTAAATATTTCTCGAGTAGTACCTACCCGTTAAAGATTTCACAATTAATACTTTGTATAAAAGAATTTTTATTACCGTCTTTATGAAAATATATGTATGTATATTTTTTTCAGATTTAATATAGATTTAATGAGTTAATATCATATTAAGCTCATTTGATTTTCGGCTTGACTTAGAAATGATTAAACTCTAAAACATTAAAGATTACATAATCTTTGCGGAGTATTTCGCTAATGTAATCGATACTTCATTATTTATTCTTATTTCTCGGTGAAGGATGTTGATGCTTGTGGAATCTTTGTGAACCTTACAAGGCACAGATGATGTTTTCTGGAAAGTTTCGAGTACATCGAAAATGAAAATGTAAAATCAATTATGTAATTGAATAATACACTTGGTTTATTATGAAATGGAATTTATTAAGTTGAAACAAAGATTGTAGTTAACAATGGTTAAGTTGTTAAGCAAGGATGTACATCATTGCATATTAGTAATATGAACTAACCGAGTAGTACCTACCTGTTAAGATTCACACTTAATATCTTAGTACGAAAAGATTTATTTTGATTTCAAAATTCATATATATTAAATATACAAAAAATTTCTTCAGGGGAAATGAGTTAATACTTCATCGGTTATTGTTGCTGGTATTTCTTGGTAACTACGATACGTATGACGTTGATGTTCAAGGTATATATTGTGATGTTGAGGCTTGCGGTGTGGATGTTGTTGGTGGTGGTAATGGTACTATTGGTGTTGTTGTCGGTAGTACTGTTGATGCCGGTGATTCTGCTGGTGCTTGTAACCTTTGCACCATATTCTCCAAAGCCACTACCCGAGCGTGAAGCTCGTTGACTTCTTCTACTACACCGGGATGATTGGCAGTTCGGACGAGCATATGAATAAGATCCAGAATTTGAGAGAGTATATGATCATGACGAGATATTCTAGAGATGAGAGAGAAAATGGTATTACGAATAGGTTCGCCGGTAAGTGCTTCAGGTTCTTCGCCAAGAGGGCAATGTGGTGGATGGAAGAGATCGCCTTCTTCTTGTCTCTAATAATTAAGTAGGCTACGAACCCATCCCCAATTCATCCAGAATAGATGATGGCTGATTGGTTGATCCATTCCGGTTACACTGTCTTCAGAATTTAGGTGAATATCCATATCGAAATAGCTGTCGGAGTTTAAGGAATTTGAACTAGATACGGGATCCATCTTGTATAATTAGAGAGATGATTTTTGATATGAAATAGATTATAGAATTTAGATTGGTACTCTTCAATACATAATTTACATATGTATATATAATACCAAAATTCCATAAATCACGGAGGAATTTTCGAAAGATGTCAGGAAAAGTTTACAGTAACAGATACGCTAAAATATGAATTTTTTTCTATACACTATTTATGTATTAAATGCAGGAAAATGTGTCTAGACTTAAGAATGATAAGCATGTAATTTTCGACAAGAAATGATAAGCAATACTTTTGACATGCAGACACAGTCGAAGTCCAAACTTACGAATGCATCCTAACAACTATCAGTTAAACACACTTATGCAAGACCTGGTTCACTAGGACCAACGCTTTGATACCAACTGTGACGATCGCTCCAAATCCATATGAATGAACACGTCATTCATCGATTTCATTGCGAGGTATTTGACCTCTATATGATACGTTTTGTAAACATTGCATTCTTTTGAAAAGGCACACCATAAATGAATATTTAAATCAAAGGTTTTCGACATCAGATGATTTCTACATATAGACAATCACCATAAATAATAGTTTACAACAGTACTTCCATTGACAATGCAGCCAAAATAAGATACATGGTGATGATTTGGTGAATGCAACGTTTCCTTGAAAAATATGCCATGTAAGACTCCATGCACATAGCTTGTCTAACATATAAGCAAACAGCGGAAGACTTCTAGGGAACCTGAGAATAAACATACTAACAAGTGTCAACACAAAGGTTGGTGAGTTCATAGTTTTAGTGTTTCGCATAATCTGTATATAAAAGTGGATCACAAGATTTCAGTTGTTTCATCTAGAAACGTTTATCAAAATATTCTACAAGATTGAGCACCCTGGTAACTAAACTTTAACGTCTATATAATAAGTATCCCTATTTTAACATACATGCAACCAACATGTACAATACACGCAAACCAACGTGTACTAAACTCAAATAGCATACGTCTGTTTTATTGTTCAGGCTAGGGTTTCTATACCTGGAACAGACTGGGATGTCAAGCCCTATGGATCCATATATAACTACTCGCGCCCACCAGTTCTTATAACCGGCAGTTACTAGTTACCAAAGCTAAGGGATATTCGGTTCAAACTCGGTGTAGAATTTAGTATGTACTTGTATCCATTGCGTTTAAAATAAAGTGCATGTATTCTCAGCTCAAAAATATAGATTGCAAAAGCAATTAAAAAGGGAGCAAATGAAACTCACCTTAGCAGCATATAAAGTTGTTCACCAAAATGTGACCGAAACACGGATTACCAATTAATCGTAGATCTCAACCTAGAGAACATATGTTGGTCAATAAATGTTTATCAAGCTAGGTCTGGTCATAGTGTATCATAATCCTAATGCTCGAGATCGACATACAAAAGTTATCAAAAGTCATTTCAAAAAGTCAATTTTGACAAAAGTTCAACAAAACGAGATGTACCTTATATAAGGATTCATTTACTCGGTTGGTAATATTCAAAAAATCCATTTTATCAATCTCGTAAACAAGTTGTTTAAATCTTAATTGCAGATTCAAAAGTAATTTCAATTAACGTCAATTATAATTCAGTTGATCATATCTTTTCTGTTCATCGAAACTATTCGGTGTCTAAATGAAAAGTTATTGATTTTTCGCCAGCTTTCCAAAAACATGTATATCATATACCTTTTACCAGTAATATATGTATTTAATTCGTGATTCATCATAAATTGTTTAACGATGAAATTTAGCATACAAGCTTGTATAAATATATATACTCGAGCACTAGACATGGATACACTATTAGTATATAAAAGATAAAATATAAATGCTTACGTATCAATATTGTGATTCAATATTTCAGAAAAGTACGTAGACGTAACGGAGATGATAAACACTAGGTTTGATTAATAAATATACCCCCGAACATTACCCATAATTTTCTTAGCTCTATCCCGCTTGAAAACCCATTTTGAAAGTAACCCACTCATGACCTCGTCGTAGTATTTTATGTATAATACATAATTAATAATTAATAATACTAATAATAACAAGATTAATAATAATATTAATCTTAATAATATAAATAATAATAATAATAATAATAATAATAAAATAAATTAAATAAATATTACGGAGTAATAATACTAGAGAAAGAGAGATAGATTCAGCTGAGCCAAAAATCGCGCAATTTATAGAACCTTTTCTTAAAAAGTACCCCATGCGATCGCATGAGATTTGTGCTTCAAGGCCATGTGATAGCATGGCACCCTGGGACAGCTCACAAATTTTTAACTTCATGTTTGTCGACATAATTTTATATTATATATATAATATATTTAATTTATATAATTAATTATATATTATATTAAATTCACATGCATAGTTGAATTGTAATTTTTGATCCGATACGTCGTACATCATCACTCGACTTATGTCCCGGTTCCAGTTTTTCAAATGTCCTTTCGTACGCTGAGAAAACTTGTATTTTACGTTTTGTGACTCGTACCTTTGTCAAAATATAGCCTTAAATTATCCCTAAACTATACCACTCAAAGTATATCATAAACTTTCGAGTATTTTGGTCATTTACTTCTATAAATCATTGCCTCGCTATTTGTTGATATATATATAATAACAAATCATTTTATGACCAAGTTAATATATATTTTCAACATTCATAAACACATTTTAAATATACGTCGCAAGTTATTCATACAATTAATATTCCAACTTATCATATATATTCAAATAAATATTTAAATCAATAAGTTTAATGTACGGTATTAAACAATTAAAACTTTGTTACGTTTTCAAGTTATAGTATATATATGTATCTATTTACATATAATGGTTCGTGAATCGTTGAGAACAACCGAAGGTACTTGAATAGTTCAAAAATTTTGAGATTCGGTTTTACAGACTTTGCTTATCGTGTCGGAAACGTTAAATCATTTAAAGATAAAGTTTAAATTTGGTCAAAAATTTCCGGGTTGTCACATTGATGCTGAGGTCCGTGGATTTCCAGCTGATTTTCGAGAAAAATTTTCAAGGTTTTTCGTAGACTCTACAACTGGTCTGGACGACAACTTCCTGACCTAAATCAAGAAGCGCGTTTTTTTTTCGGAAGATTTTACTTCCTTTTAATGATGGAATTGATTCATCGTGTAGCTCCATCTTTTCTTTCAAATATATTATAAGAAATTGGGTAAAACTGATAAAATTGTCCAAAATAAAAGTATCCTCAGTTTTTTGTACAAAAATATGTGATATATGTTCAAAATAACTTGGTAAATTTTTCCCACACTTGGCTTTTATTTTCCTTTCTTTGCCTTTTTATTGTCCTCTATTCAATTTTAAATGAATTCTAACATTTTGGGTTGTTTCTCAATTTATGTCCTTTCTGAGGTAACAATAATTTCGGTGTTAACACCTAATTTTACCGTTCATAAATATGTATAAACATGATTTTGAATTCATTTATTTGAAAATTTTGAAAAATTTTACTAGAATTTGGTAGTCAGTATATAAGACTAGGGCTGTTCTTTATTATCAGAGAGCACTAGATTCTAATACAACTACTGCGTTACAAGTATTTTTAATGGTAACCAAGTGTATAAGTTAAAATTTTAAAAATCCGAAAGAATTTAACCCCTTCCCACACTTAAGATCTTGCAATGCCCTCATTTGCAAGATATCAGTAATAATTTAAATTATTTAGGGTGATTAGCGTAGAAAAATGATTAAATTTTACCAAAGTTTTCAAACATATTGGTATTTGTTTGCTGAATGATAAATGGTGCACATCATTTGTTCATTCCGTCTTGTTGTTACATCACATTTGTTTTTCGGTTTGTAGTCAAAATTAGTAGCTTTTGCTGAACTTAATGCCAGTCTTTGAAAATGCGCTGTTTTACCCTGTTGTGTATAATTGACAATATACATACTGTAGCGACCCCGACAAATCGTCAAGTGACGGCGTCGGCTACGTGGGTCCCATTACCTGATTATAAGTCTTTAAAATAACGTTTGACCAAAATATGTCGCCTTCATTTCAAAATAAAGATTGTTTCAAAGTTTACAAGAATAGTTCAACCAAAAGTTAAGTTACAAGGTTATATGTACAAATGAAATCTAGGCGACACAGTTTAAAGTAAAGTCAAAAGACGCTCCATGAAATGCACGTATACTCGACATCCAATGCAAGTATCAAATAGTAAGCGGAAGCATGTTTCACATATCGTGTAGTGACCAGAGAAAAACATAGAAATCTGTCAACGAAAACGTTGGTGAAATCATAGGTTTAAGTAAGTAATTGAGAAAAAGTAAAGTAAGCCGAACCACAAGATTTGCAAAGTTGAAATGATAATAGTACATTCTAAAAGTTAATATTCACGAGCACCCAATTATCAAGCTTAACATTCCGTCCATTGAATACCCCATAAATTAGTGCTAGAACTACACTGATTCTCGAAAATATATATCATCCGTAGACGGTAGCGAACCGTCAAGGATGAGGGTTGTCAACCCATATGGCCATATAATATAAGTTCTCGCTTACACCATCTGATGTAACTAATGATAATCGGATTGAGGATTTCTGTTCTAAACTCGTATGTAGAATGTTTGTTTTCCGTTACTTGTGTTCACTTAGTTCAAAAGAATTGTTTATGTTTTCTCATCCCAAAAGTAAGTTCAAAAGAGTAAAAAGTGGGACTATGATCTCACCTTGAGTGCAAGAGTAATAAAGTACTTCGACAAGTAAACGCGTGCAAAGACAAAGCTAGTCTCGACCTAAACATATAGGTTGTATCAATAACGGTAAACGCGATAGGTCAAAGATGTTCAATTAGTCCTATGGCTCGATACGACTCGATTAATATAGCATGTGAAGCAAATTGTCAAGTTTCATGCAAGATACAAGTATAAAAGCATGTTAGGAAGATTGCATAATTAATTGGTTAAGTTTGACAAAAAGTCAAACTTGGTCGGGTCAAAGTCAACGAAAAAGTCAACATGTTCGGGTCGGGTCCCGGACTATTTTTCTATGCTAAATATTCATATATAAGTATATTAGAACAAGTTTCATGTGAATCGGAGGTCGGTAGCTAGTCAAACATTTCGCGTGTAAATGGACAAGGAGGTCAGAATCTGTTCAGCCTATTCTGCGCGCCGCGCGGGTAAGGGGCGCGCCGCGCCACCCCCTGTACAGGTCTGTTTCTGTTTTCCACAAATATGCACGAGCCAAAACCAATTCAAACACAACTCTTGACCCGTAAACACTTATAACGCCTATCATACATCGTTGGAAAGGTATTTTGACGAGGAATGCAACTAAACACATATCATCAATCAAACTTGCACTTATAACAACCAAAAACCGAAATTAAACATTCATAATCTAAGTTCAAGTTCCAAAAACGCATTTTATGATTCGGGCAACCAATTTACATGTATGTTATGCCGTTTCGAAGGTAATCAAACACACATTGCAACAAAACACTTAACAACAATATCTCATAGCATTTGACGCATCAAAAGTTCATGTAAAGCTTATCAAACCCTAATCCAAGTTCACAAAATCATTAATCATGTTCTTGGAGTTTCCTTAATCAACCTATACATCAAACCGAAGCTAATGATACTAGTAACACTTTTAAAACATGCACTTTAACAATCTAACAACATTTGATCATCCAAAATCAAGGATTTAGCAAGTAATTTTCATATTGAACTAGTTACACCAAAAACAACGAATCGAGCATACAATTTACATACACGACATCACAATGAGCCATAGACACTAATTAACAACTTTATAACTCAAAAATCTCAAGAACACATAAAATTAGTGATTTTAGAAAGTTACCCAAAATGGATGAGGTTGGTATCAAATCGAAGAGGATGAAACGAGGATCAAGAATATGTAGTCGGATTTGTTGTGAGCTTCCTAAATCAAAATTAGATGATGAATTGCTTTTTGAAAGATTGAAAGAAAATGGAGAAGTATGAGAAGAAAATGGAAAAGAAAATAAAAGAAAGATGGGGAGGAGGTTGACTAGTCAAAGTGCTAGTCACCTCTTTGTCTTTTTGGCAAAACTAGTCCCTTTAGTTTGTAATCGGGTGCGAGAGTTAACCGAACGAATATTTTAAATTACACGGGAGTACGGGAGACGTTATAATCCGATAACGAGAATATTTAAAATGTTACTTAACAAGGATACGAAACTAGATACGAAGGGCATTATTTAAAAGAAAAAGACGGGCGTTAAAATAATTTAACGGAAAAATGCGGGATGTTACATTATCCACACCTCAAAAGAAATTTCGTCCCGAAATTTAGTTGGAAGTAGTAGTCGATATCTCTTATTCGAGACTTTACGTTGTCCATGCTATGAATAAGTGAAGGTACGTCCTTGAGTGTTCTCACGAATTTAGATAGTTAGGGTTTTACGTTGCATTAAGGTTTGGTTTTACGATCCCCGGTTTTAACCGGTTTTCCCATGAAGAGAAGTTTGTCATCAATAGTTGGTGTATCTGGCAGGATTGCACGTTCCTGTTCCGCAGGACACGTTTCCAAGTTTGTTACACGAAATGTAGGGTAAACGGAAGCTTAATTGAGTCGAAAGTTCTAAGCGGTAGGAAGCGGTTCCAATACGCCCCAAGGTTTCAAAAGGTTCGATATTGCGGCTAGCCTTTCTCGATTTCCCCAAAATGGATTACACCTTTCCAAGGTGCGGTTTCTCAATATTACGCGGTTACACACTGGAATTTGTGAGGTTTTCATCTAAGTTTGGTATAACTCCTTTGACGACTACGGGCCGCCTCGAGCCCTTCCCGGACTTGAATGATCTCAATTGTTGTTTCTTGATGGAGTTCAGATTTCGGTGGTTGACGCTTGGTTGAATGAACGGGGGTATGACATTGGCGGTCATATAGGGTTTCGGAAAGTGCGTGCGAACACACGAGTGGTAACTACTGTTGTAAGAGTGATCTACTAAAGGTGACAATACGAGTCGTGACATGTCTT
Organism: Rutidosis leptorrhynchoides; assembly: GCF_046630445.1. Taxonomy (NCBI): domain Eukaryota; kingdom Viridiplantae; phylum Streptophyta; class Magnoliopsida; order Asterales; family Asteraceae; genus Rutidosis; species Rutidosis leptorrhynchoides. The sequence goes on from NC_092333.1 coordinate 179,095,174, forward strand.
TCCAAGACGTAAATCGTTCGTTTGCTTGGTTCATCGGGTTGTGGGTGGCACGCGGTACTCATGTCTAAGCGGGTCTCCAAGGTTTCTTGTAAAACTAGAAGTGAAACGAGGATTTCGATACAGGATAAATGTCGAAGATACATTGGGTTGGAATAGAATCTCTTAAGATGTGTTTGAACAAGTCAGTTAGGGTTCGAAAAAGGTTCGTTAGGACCATTCACCCTCGTGGCGAATACTAATGTAATATGAGGAATTTCTCTATCCATGGAGAAATGTTACAAGGAGTTTCTTTAAACAGAAATGCGAGCGATGAAGATAGGAGTGAGATGAGGACTTAGAATTGGATGAGCTTACACCTCGAGGTTGCCATATCGTGCCTCTAGTTGTAAAAAGTTGAAGTCTGAAAGAGAGACGAGATAGTATACGTGGTTGTATAGTTCGGGGTTGAATAATAGTTGACCGATTATCAGAAACACAAGGGCGTTAAGTCAAAGAAGAGTGAAGTATCGTTGGATTGTGTGTTATCTTAAGTTCCAGTAATATCAGACGGTAACGGTGAAATAACAGAGGTATGTAGTGTGGTACGTGATGATGAGGAAGTTGATCGGATCCACAATTTAGTATTAGAATTCTTCGTGCAAAATAACGAATTTCAGTTACGTTGAATTTGAGTCGAGAGAGTACGCCTTTCGGCATTCAAGTAGAAATATTTCCTTATTTGAATTCCATTTGGTGCTATACGAATTTAGCTAGAAATGTTGGTGTGAAGAATCACGCTCAAGGTTTGGACACGGAGAGATTTAAAGTTTTCCTTAGTGAGTTTACGAGTTTAAAAGTCGTGTAACACGAGAAAAGTCAGGAATGAATCTTCGGTAAAAATAGACGAGATCTAGGATTTTACGAATACAAGTCTGAGTTGGGAGAGTTTCATGATTACGTGTGGCTTGATTTCGAGATTGATTGTAATGCCTTGACCATTAACATCATGGTCTAGAAAATTTGACTTCGTTTAACAGAAATTCTCACTCGGAGAATTTGGTATAGAGTTGCTCTTTTCTCAAAAGTTCGAGACTAAGATGGTGATGTTGTTCGTTTTCCTTCTTTACTTGAATGAGTTAAGATATCATCTATAAATACGATAACAGATTTGTCTAGATAAGTTTGCATACGTGGTTTAGGAGGTTCATGAATACGGACAGAGTCCTAAATAAATCGAATGGTACTAAGAGAGATTTACAACTAACGTTGCGAGTTCGGAAAACTCGTCTCCCTTAACCCCCAATTGTGGATGCGAGGAAGAGGGTATCGGTTTCCAACCGAAAATTACTTAGTTCACAATATTCTATACATAATTGTAGGGGAATAATTTCTCCTTAACAAATAGGTTTCGAGCTCCCTAGTTCTATAGGTGTCAAGTCATAATTCTTAACGTATATCCTCCAATAAAATTTATAGGCTCACAATATTTATCCATTGGTCGCTTAAATTGCCTAAGTAGTATCTAGGGAAAAAAAGGTGGAATGTAAAGAGTACAAGTCAAAGCCTCGGTTGTAATACGTCTAGCGGTAACCGAATCGAATAAGTATGAAATATATGGTTTGTTGTGAAGGAACGTACCCGTGACTAGTCCATCGTCGTCTCGGGCATCCTAGGTGTCGATGTTGAAAGTTCAATGGCGTGCGTTGGGGTTGATTTTCTTATTTGGGCATTCCTTCTTAAAATGACCCGTTTGGTCACACGCGTAGCAAGTGACCGACCTTTGTGTGTTGGGTCCCTTTTTAGTGACGCGGGTGGCATTATCACAATGTTTGGCAATATGACCACTTCTTTGGCACCGGTGGCAAATTTGCTTGCCACATTCCCCAAAGTGATGCTTGTGGCATTTGTTACAAAAAGGTAATTTTCCGACATACCCCTTCTTGCCACCGGGGGAGAAAGGCTTCTTGAAGATATTGTTATTGTTGTGGTTGCTTGGTTGTGAGGTTTCCCATTTTCTTTTGTTGTTACTCGGGTGGTCCTCAACCATTGGTGCCGGTACTTCCATTTCATTCGCCGTTTCTAAAGTTTGGCGGGCCATTGTTAAAGCCTCTTGTAGGTTAGTGGGTTGGGATGCCATTACCCCGTGTTGAATGCTCTTAGGGAGGCCATCCATGTAAAGTTCGACTCTTAGGGATTCGGGAGTTATGAGATTCGGACACGTTGAGACTAGTTCGGTAAACCGTTGATTATAAGCTCCGAGGTCATTCCCGACCGTTTTTAAATTCCTTAGACCCTGTTCGAGCCTTCGAGTCTCGTCGCGCAGAAAATATTCGGTGATCATTCTTTCTCTTAATTCGGTCCATGAGAGTGTGTGGGCTTCATCGATACCCACCGATTGTACGTACTTGTTCCACCACGAGAGAGCAATGCCGGTGAAAGTGAGGGTGGAAAACTTGACCTTATCTTGGTCTCGACAACCGCTTGTGTTAAAAACGGTCTCCATTTGTTCAAACCATCGGGTGAGAATAACCGGTCCTCCGGTTCCATCGAAAGTGGGAGGGTTGTACTTCATGAAGTTCTTGTAGGAGCAACCTTCGCTTGAATTACCGGTTCCATGATTGTTGTGGTTAGAAAAGTGATCGGCCACGGCCGTACCCACGGCGGTGGTTATCATTCGTTGAAGAGCTTGTTCAAGAGTTTCGAGAGGAGTGTTGTGTTGACCTTGGTGAGCCATTGTTCCTTCATGACACAAGAATATCGTTGGTTAGTATTTTCAACAATACTAACCACAGTATGGAATAAGGATAGAGAGAAAATTTTCCTTGACTCGCCTTAAATTCTTTACGTCATAATGTCGGAACGTCCATGTGAATCACCGTAATATAATCCCGGAAATTATATTACCCTGATTCTCATGTGCATTTAACATTACTTCATAAAGTCAAGGTGGCGCATCAACAAAATTTATCAACGTAAGATCAAGATCGAATACGAGTTAGATATGATAGAAGAGTTCGAGTATAAATGCACAATTAGTCAAATAATTCCTACTTCAGTCTATATGCCGGTTGTAGTCTAGATTCACCTATGTACCCTATGACTCGGGGTGGACACAAATGAACTCTAAATCCCTACAACCAAGGCTCTGATACCAACTGTAGCGACCCCGACAAATCGTCAAGTGACGGCGTCGGCTACGTGGGTCCCATTACCTGATTATAAGTCTTTAAAATAACGTTTGACCAAAATATGTCGCCTTCATTTCAAAATAAAGATTGTTTCAAAGTTTACAAGAATAGTTCAACCAAAAGTTAAGTTACAAGGTTATATGTACAAATGAAATCTAGGCGACACAGTTTAAAGTAAAGTCAAAAGACGCTCCATGAAATGCACGTATACTCGACATCCAATGCAAGTATCAAATAGTAAGCGGAAGCATGTTTCACATATCGTGTAGTGACCTGAGAAAAACATAGAAATCTGTCAACGAAAACGTTGGTGAAATCATAGGTTTAAGTAAGTAATTGAGAAAAAGTAAAGTAAGCCGAACCACAAGATTTGCAAAGTTGAAATGATAATAGTACATTCTAAAAGTTAATATTCACGAGCACCCAATTATCAAGCTTAACATTCCGTCCATTGAATACCCCATAAATTAGTGCTAGAACTACACTGATTCTCGAAAATATATATCATCCGTAGACGGTAGCGAACCGTCAAGGATGAGGGTTGTCAACCCATATGGCCATATAATATAAGTTCTCGCTTACACCATCTGATGTAACTAATGATAATCGGATTGAGGATTTCTGTTCTAAACTCGTATGTAGAATGTTTGTTTTCCGTTACTTGTGTTCACTTAGTTCAAAAGAATTGTTTATGTTTTCTCATCCCAAAAGTAAGTTCAAAAGAGTAAAAAGTGGGACTATGATCTCACCTTGAGTGCAAGAGTAATAAAGTACTTCGACAAGTAAACGCGTGCAAAGACAAAGCTAGTCTCGACCTAAACATATAGGTTGTATCAATAACGGTAAACGCGATAGGTCAAAGATGTTCAATTAGTCCTATGGCTCGATACGACTCGATTAATATAGCATGTGAAGCAAATTGTCAAGTTTCATGCAAGATACAAGTATAAAAGCATGTTAGGAAGATTGCATAATTAATTGGTTAAGTTTGACAAAAAGTCAAACTTGGTCGGGTCAAAGTCAACGAAAAAGTCAACATGTTCGGGTCGGGTCCCGGACTATTTTTCTATGCTAAATATTCATATATAAGTATATTAGAACAAGTTTCATGTGAATCGGAGGTCGGTAGCTAGTCAAACATTTCGCGTGTAAATGGACAAGGAGGTCAGAATCTGTTCAGCCTATTCTGCGCGCCGCGCGGGTAAGGGGCGCGCCGCGCCACCCCCTGTACAGGTCTGTTTCTGTTTTCCACAAATATGCACGAGCCAAAACCAATTCAAACACAACTCTTGACCCGTAAACACTTATAACGCCTATCATACATCGCTGGAAAGGTATTTTGACGAGGAATGCAACTAAACACATATCATCAATCAAACTTGCACTTATAACAACCAAAAACCGAAATTAAACATTCATAATCTAAGTTCAAGTTCCAAAAACGCATTTTATGATTCGGGCAACCAATTTACATGTATGTTATGCCGTTTCGAAGGTAATCAAACACACATTGCAACAAAACACTTAACAACAATATCTCATAGCATTTGACGCATCAAAAGTTCATGTAAAGCTTATCAAACCCTAATCCAAGTTCACAAAATCATTAATCATGTTCTTGGAGTTTCCTTAATCAACCTATACATCAAACCGAAGCTAATGATACTAGTAACACTTTTAAAACATGCACTTTAACAATCTAACAACATTTGATCATCCAAAATCAAGGATTTAGCAAGTAATTTTCATATTGAACTAGTTACACCAAAAACAACGAATCGAGCATACAATTTACATACACGACATCACAATGAGCCATAGACACTAATTAACAACTTTATAACTCAAAAATCTCAAGAACACATAAAATTAGTGATTTTAGAAAGTTACCCAAAATGGATGAGGTTGGTATCAAATCGAAGAGGATGAAACGAGGATCAAGAATATGTAGTCGGATTTGTTGTGAGCTTCCTAAATCAAAATTAGATGATGAATTGCTTTTTGAAAGATTGAAAGAAAATGGAGAAGTATGAGAAGAAAATGGAAAAGAAAATAAAAGAAAGATGGGGAGGAGGTTGACTAGTCAAAGTGCTAGTCACCTCTTTGTCTTTTTGGCAAAACTAGTCCCTTTAGTTTGTAATCGGGTGCGAGAGTTAACCGAACGAATATTTTAAATTACACGGGAGTACGGGAGACGTTATAATCCGATAACGAGAATATTTAAAATGTTACTTAACAAGGATACGAAACTAGATACGAAGGGCATTATTTAAAAGAAAAAGACGGGCGTTAAAATAATTTAACGGAAAAATGCGGGATGTTACACATACATACAAATATAAACATGCATGGTAATTTGAAATGGGACTTAAAATCCCACTTTCAAATCAAATATGAAATATTAGTACAACATAATAAAAATATTAAACATTACAATAAAAGTATCACAATATTATATGTTTAAACATAAACAAATAGAAATCATAAAAAGATAAAAATCATAAAAATACCAATGGAACTATATCAATCTGGATAGGGGTTCCAGTTCATGTCGTCGGTCGGGTTCCATGGTTGGTGATAGGTGTACTGGTAGGCCTGGTTAGGGTCGTAGAGAGTATATGGTGGTCTCATCTCGGGCTGGTGTGGAGGATAGTAAGCGGGTCGGGTCGGTACGTAGTGATCCTGAGGTGATAGCTGACTCATGATCTGACGCTGATGATAGTCCCATCTATCATGTTGTCGTTGCCTAGAATGCTCGTAATCATTCCGGGCTTGCCATTGCTCGTACCGTCTATGTCTCTCCTCGTTTTTCATTTCTACTTCATCTACACACTGGTAGATGTCAGTCATAGTCTCCCTAATGACATCCCTAATATCATCCGCTTCCTCCATTTCCTCATCTGAACCTCTCTCTACCTGTGGATGACGACCAACATAGGGTATTGCCTGATTGCGTCTGCTCTTTAATACCTTAGCACCCTGATAGACCCGCAATCCTAAACGCTCAACCTGTTCCCTACATACCATAAGTGGATCCCCTTGATCCCTATCTACACCCAAATACTCTCCAATGAGAGTAACAAAAATACCTTCTCCTATTATTCCCCCTTCCTGTATTCCTTCCACCATATTAGACAAATAAAAACCAATACAGTAAGGGATATTAACAAAGCCTCTTGGGTCTCGAATACACTTAAGGTAAAATAAATCATGTAAGGTCATTTTCTCCTTGTTGTGACCTCTCTGTGTAATCGAGTTAGCCAAAAATCTATGAATAATACGAAGTTCGGCTTTGTTGATATGTAAGTAGGTATGTGCTCCTGCCCGCCCAAAAATATTAAAATCTGACATACGCCTCCAGACGGCGTTAGCATCAAAATTCCTATCTACCCTTTCACCATGATAAATCAAATTCATACAATCGGGTAGTAGCAAATCAGCGGGCGTATATATCTGTAAAGCCCTGGCCATGTCCAGCATGGACATCCTGTACATCCTACGGCCAAGTATAAATCTAAGAAAACTTCTATCATCTAACCTATCTACATCCGCATTAAGTGAAATAGTACTCATAAGCTCAACGCACCATTCCTTATATACAGGCCTACGAATGGTGAATAAACGTTCCCAATCGGGAAAAGAAGAGCTGCCATACCTTTGGATCAAATGCTGTCTAACTGAGTTAACTAGTTGGACTCTTTCCAAAGGCTCCCAATCGATTATCCTTGACACTTCTACATTTTTCGGTATCAGTTTGAATTTGTTACTTTGATATGTTGGGTAATCTTTCCAGCTTCGATCAAATCTTAGATTGGGATGCAACTGTTCTTCATGAATCGTCGGATGTTGTACTATCGGATGCATCGGAAATACTACGAAGGCATCAACATATTCTTGATGCAGATCATAATAAGGTACGTGTTGATCAGGTTGTTGTTGTTGTTGTTGTTCCTGTTGTTGCTCCGGTTCATATTGTATTTCTGGTTCAGGTTCTGGAGCAGGTTGTCTAGATGATGATGATGCACCATCAGTATTGGTAAATCTCTGCAAAACACATTAAACACAAAATTTGTGCATCCAAATATGCATTAGTGTTAGCAAAATAACAACTTGAAACAATTACAATAACATGTTTAATCAAAATTAAACTTATACACATTTTCGCAATTTTAACAATTCTACACTTTTTCAAATAAGCATATATGAAAATGTTTACAAAGTTCATAAGCATTCAACTCAAATAACATGTTAAAATAATCATTACTAGCAATTAAACAAGTTTCAAATGGCATTTACATCAATTTAATCAAGTTCATGAATTTTATACCTAAAAAGTCCACTTTAATTCTCAAAAATCATGTTTAGGATTAAATTTTGGATCATTTAGCTACCTAAACATGTTACACTACTTAATTTAGCAATAATTCATGACAAAAATCGGCCATAACCTGTTTATATCAAAAAGCCCCAAATTGCTCAAGAACACAAACCCTAGATTCCTAAAATTTTTGAAGTTTTTGGCTTCAAATCATGTTAAATAGCATCAATCTAGGTTATACATGCATAACATACTAACAATTTAACTCTAATTACACTAGAAATTAACAAAATCAAATTAGGAAAAATATAGCTCAAGAACACTAAAAATCAAATTTAAAGAGGTTTAGGGATGAAATTGTTACCCTTCTTGATAAACTTCTTATCAAATTCATGATTAGAGCGAGAAATTTGACGAATTATAGTGAAAAATTGCGAATTTTAGAGGTGATTTGGGAGAATTTTCGGGTGTTTGTGTATGTGTGGAGTGGGACAGAGAACAGACGAGCTGATTCTTGTAACCTGACCTAATTTCAGTCCTCATGCGATCGCATGAGGTTGAAGGCCAAACCCCATGCGATCGCATGGGGGTCTGGTATTTATTTTTTTTATTTTTTTATATAAAAACCTTTTAACTAATGAAACATAAGTTAATTAAATTTTAAATTTTTTTTTCCTTTTAGGAGTGAGGGCGTTTCGGATCGTTGTCCTAGTCCGTCTCTCAACAAAGTTTTAAAATTTGTCATTTTTAAGCGCAGTTTTAAAAGCAAAGATTTTTGGGTTTTTTTTAATGTTTTTTGGCATACTTTAATTCAATAATATTAAAAATAATGATAATAAAAGTTCTCGTTCCTCCCTCGGGTAAAGCAATTTCGGTTCAACGACCTAGTTTTCAACTCACGACGAATTTTAAATATCAAATTTTTAACTTAATGAAATAAAGTAAATTTTTGTTTTTAAATTCACACCAAACTTAAATTTAAAATGCATAAAATTAAAAATTTTATTAGAATTAAAAATTCACACTAATTTTATATTATATTTTTGTTTTTATACATACAAACTTATATTAAAATATTTATTTTTCAAATATTTACAAACTTAAATATATTAATTTAAAAAGATTACAATATTAATTTTAAAAACAAAGTAAAAATAAAATTAAAAATCTTTTTGGTCTTTTATCCCACTTTAATCAATCAAATATTATCAAAAATATACGCCCCTCTTTTCGGTAAAGTAATTTCAGTTCAACGACCTAGTTTTACTCCTGACGAATTTTCAAAATATTTTGGTTTGATTGATTAAAGATATTTATACCTTAAGAATAAACGGTAAATTTCGCAGTGATGTAATAAATTTTTGTATGATATCAATAATTTCGGTTACGCATACCTAATTTTATTGAATACCAATTTAATACTTTATAGCGAACGATTCAACGTTTATTATCAAAAGGTTAAAAGCAATAAAAAAAACTGTACATAAATACCTGTAAGAAAGAATTCTCAGAGACCTGCTTTAGCCGACTCATAGGAGAGTCGTGTGATTTGGTTCTCCATAGCTACGTAAGCATAACCTCGAATCTTTAATATCTTTTCTTCTAAACATATAAACGGTCCTTCTCTGCATAGAGTAACAAATTCGGTATTTGAATATGTTTGATTATTTGAACATTTACCTTCGTGTGACTATTTTTCGCATTTGTAACATCTTTCAAGGTGTCGTGCTCTTATTTTCGTTGCCAATTTTGATTTTCCTTTACCAAAATGTATCTTATAATGATCTTTTCTGAGTTCTTTCCTTACTTCGTCACATCAGCTTCTTATTACTGACACCAGGTCACTCGGAAGTGTGTCATTATTACGTTTAGTAATCAAAGCGTGTAGCATTAGACCATGGTTCAGATCAAAGGAATTCTTCATCTCGTAAAACCAAAAAAAATAAAAATTCAGAACGGGGTGAGAAGACTAGTTCTTTAGGGTCTGCTAGGGAAAGACCATTCGGATTCCATTCTCGGAAACTACATGAAAACAGAATATCTAACTCTAACAGAAATATAAATAACCCTAAATAGATTCGATTCTCCCCATACTTAGTTAGATTTGGTGTCGAAATTGTGATTAACTTCATTTTCAATTGGACTATCAACAACTTGTATATCTTTGACTTTTACTTCAAGCCATTTGTTGATTTCCTCCATAACTTTTACAAATTCAACTAACATCGCCTTTTTTTTTGGCGATAAATTAGATATTAATCGGTTACATAATTTAAAGTTTCCCTTAATCCTAGCATCGTGAATCTGTTTATAAAGTTTCTTCGTTGAACTGTTAAAAATGGGTTCATCTAATTTCGTATCATCAACGGGGTTCTTTGTGATCGGATCATTATTAATTGTTTCTTCATCTTCCCCACACTTATGTGTTTTTATTGGTTTAACAGTTTTGGTTGGTGGAGATCTAAACTTTCGGTTCACAAAGGTGATCGATTTATCACCATCCCTAAGTGTCATTCTACCTTCTCTTACATCAATGAATGCTTCGATGGTTGCTAAAAATGGGCGACCTAAAATTAGAGGAATATCAAGGTTTTCCTCCATATTAATAACTATGAAGTTTGCAACAAAGGTCAAACTTCCCACGTTAACAAGTAAATTATTTGCTATTCCAACCGGATGTTTAATGGTTAGGTCAAATGATTGAACACCTATTTTGGTTGGTTTTAATTTACCCATACCTAATCTTTTGTATAAGGAAAGAGGCATAATATTTGCACTTGCTCCTAAATCTGCGAGTCCATTATATATAGCACCATCATTAAGCAAGCAAGAAATGATAAATTCACCCGGGTCTCCTACTTTAGTAAGTCGAGTTGGTTTGTAAACCTTTTTGGGGTGTTCTTTTCTTGGTTCTTTCACTTCTATTTGAACTTCTTGTTCACATTTTTCTTCGTTTCTTGGAATGGGAGGTTTGTATAAGAATTCTTCTTCATCACTCCAATTTGAATCCTCTCTATTTTCCAATTTTGATTTTTCATATGTTGTTGACAACATATTTATGTTTTCATTTTGAGGGTTTTCTTGAGTGGTGAAATTATGATTGACTTCATTGTCAACTTCCATCGGACCATGAATGTAATGTTTAACTCTGTGACCATTAACTTTAAATTCAATCCCATTTGAATTTATTAACTCTATTATTCCGTATGGGAAAACTCTTTTGACTATAAATGGTCCAGACCATCTTGATTTCAATTTTCCAGGAAATATCTTGAATCTTGAATTGAAAAGAAGAACTCTGTCTCCTTCTTTAAATTCTTTTGAACTTCCGATTCTTTTATCATGCCATTTCTTCGTTCTTTCTTTATAGATTAACGAATTTTCGTATGCTTCATGTCTTAATTCTTCTAATTCATTTAGTTGGCTTAACCGTAGACGTCCAGCTTCATGTAAATCAAGATTACATGTCTTCAAAGCCCAAAATGCTTTGTGTTCAATTTCTACTGGAAGATGACATGCTTTTCTGTAAACGAGTTTAAAAGGTGTGGTTCCAATTGGAGTTTTATAGGCTGTTCTAAAAGCCCAAAGTGCATCCTCCAATTTCATGGACCATTCCTTCGGATTTGATCCTACGGTTTTCTCTAGAATACGTTTTAAAGCTTGGTTGGTATTTTCAACTTGTCCACTTGTTTGTGGATGATAAGCGGTTGAGATTTTATGAGTTACTCCATATCTTTTGAGAACTTTCTCAAGTTGATTATTACAAAAATGAGTACCCCGATCACTTATTAAAGCTTTCGGTGTTCCAAACCTTGCAAAAAGACGTTTTAAAAAGTTGACTACAACTCGTGCATCATTAGTCAGGAGAGCTTGTGCTTCCGCCCATTTAGATACATAATCAATGGCAACAAGAATGTAGAGATTATTATGAGATTTTGGAAATGGACCTATAAAGTCAATACCCCAAATGTCAAATACTTCACATACTTGAATGACATTTTGTGGCAATTCATTACGTTGACTTATTTTTTCGGCCCTTTGACAAGCATCACAGGATTTGCAAAGAAGGTGTGCGTCTTTGAAAATTATAGGCCAATAGAATCCAGCATCGTAAACTTTTCTTGCTGTGAGTTGAGGCCCATAATGCCCTCCTGTTGGTCATGTGTGACAATGGTTTAAGATTTGACTAGCTTCATCTCCGAATACACATCGGCGTATTATTCCATCAGGACAACTTTTAAACAAATGTAGATCTTCCCAGAAATAGTGTTTTATATCACTAAAGAATTTCTTTCGTTTTTGGTACGACAACCCTTTTTCAAGGAATCCACATACTAAGTAGTTTGCATAGTCTGCAAACCATGGAATTTCATTATAATCTATCTTCAATAGATATTCATCAGGAAAGTTGTCTTGTATGGCCGATTCATTTAGAACTTCTAATTCGGGATTTTCAAGACGAGAAAGATGATCGGCGGCGAGATTTTCTGCTCCCTTTTTATCTCGGATTTCAATATCGAACTCTTGTAAGAGTAAGATCCAACGGATTAATCTTGGTTTGGCATCTTATTTCGAAAATAGGTATCTAAGAGCAGAATGGTCGGTATAGACCACTGTTTTAGCTAGAACGAGATATGAACGAAATTTGTCAAAAGCAAAGACAATAGCAAGGAGTTCTTTTTCAGTAGTTGTATAGTTCGTTTGTGCTCCTTGTAACATCTTACTAGCATAATAAATAGGTTGAAATTGTTTTTCAATCCTTTGTCCTAAAACGGCCCCCATTGCAAAATCACTTGCATCGCACATTAGTTCAAACGGTAGATTCCAATTTGGAGTTATCATGATCGGCGCATTAGTGAGTTTTTATTTAAGAATATTAAAAGATTTGATGCATTCATCTGAAAAGATGAATGGTGCATCTTTTTCTAGGAGTTTATTCATAGGAGTGGCAATTTTAGAAAAATCTTTTATGAAACGTCGGTAAAAATCGGCATGCCCTAGAAAACTCCTAACTCCTCTAACATTGGTAGGATGTGGAAGTTTAGCAATTACATCTACTTTAGCTCTATCCACTTCAATTCCTTCCTTTGAAATTTTATGACCGAGAACGATGCCTTCTTTAACCATGAAATGGCATTTCTCCCAATTAAGTACTAGATTTGATTGTTCGCATCTAATAAGCATTCGTTCAAGATTGACTAGACATGATTCAAATGTATCACCGAAGACTGAAAAGTCATCCATGAATACTTCCATGCATTCTTCTATCATGTCGTGAAAAATTGCCATCATGCACCTTTAAAAGGTTGCAGGGGCGTTGCAAAGTCCAAATGGCATGCGTTTGTAAGCAAAAGTACCATAAAGGCACGTGAATGTGGTTTTCTCTTGATCCTCGGGTGCTATTGGAATTTGAAAATATCCGGAAAAACCATCAAGAAAACAATAGTAACTATTTTTGGCTAATCTTTCCAACATTTGATCAATGAAAGGTAAGAGAAAGTGATCTATTCTGGTGGCGTCATTTAATTTTCTATAATCAATACAAACACGCCATCCTGTTACAGTCCTAGTAGGAATAAGCTCATTTTTTTCATTTGTGATGACAGTCATGCCACCCTTCTTAGGTACGCATTGAACTGGGCTTACCCATGGACTATCAGAGATTGGATAAATTAAACCTGCATCTAGCAGTTTAATAATTTCTTTCTTAACAACATCTTTCATATTAGGATTTAGTCTTCATTGGCGTTGCACATACGTTTTATGACCTTCTTCCATAAGGATTTTATGTGTGCAATACGAAGGACTTATTCCTTTAATGTCATGAATCTTCCATGCAATAGCTGGTTTATGAGCTTTTAGCATAGTAATGAGTTGAGATTTTTCATTTTTGGTAAGAGAAGACGATATTATTACAGGTAATTCAGATTCACCATGTAAATAAGCGTATTCCAAATGGTTTGGAAGTGGCTTTAACTCTAATGTCGGTGGTTCTTCTATCGATGATATATATCGATATCTGTCTTTCTCTTTTAGCATTTGAATTTCTTCTGTTGTTGGTTCATATCCATTAGCCATAAGTGTAGCTAACATTTCAGTTTCATCAATTGGTTCAGTTCCTTCTCCCGAAGAACATTCTCCTGTTCCTTGTAATTCTGAAAATTCTTCTAACAATTCTGCATGTGAATCTATAGTTTGAATATAATAACATGTATCATCTGCAGATTGCGGTTGTTGCATTGCTCTATCAACTGAAAAGGCAACACTCTCTTCCTCTATACTTAGGGTCAGTTTCTTACCAAACACGTCTATTATTGCTTTAACCGTGTTTAAGAATGGTCTTCCTAATATGAGAGGAACTCGAGAATCTTCTTTCATATCCAGGATAACAAAATCTACTGGAAATACTAAAGTACCAACTTTAACTAGCATTTTTTTCATTATCCCTCTAGGATATTTTACTGATCGATCGGCTAGTTGTATGCTTATTCGTGTTGATTTCAATTCTCCAAGGTCTAGTTTAGCGTATAGTGAATACGGCATTAAATTTATACTAGCACCTAAGTCTGCCAATGCTTCTATTGAACTAAGACTACCCAGAAAACATGGAATTGTGAAACTTCCTGGATCTGATAATTTTTCTGGTATCTTATTCAACAGCACTGCAGAACAATTAGCATTCATAGTAACGGCTGAGAGTTCTTCCATTTTCTTTCTATTTGTGATTAGATCTTTCAGAAATTTAGCATATCTAGGCATTCCTGAAATTACATCAATGAAAGGAAGATTTACATTTATCTGTTTAAACATATCCAAGAATTTGGATTGCTCGGCTTCAAGTCTTTCTTTTCTCATTTTACTCGAGTAAGGAAGTGGTGGTTGATATGGTTTAACATAAGGTTTAGCCTTAACTATGTTATCTTCATTAACCTTTTCAACTACCGGTTCTGTTTCCTTATCTTGCTCAGATTGTGGTTCTTGTGGAGTAGGAATAGCTTCATCAGAAATTACAGGCATTTCAAGTGGTTTAAGTGTAATACCACTTCCCGGTTTTCTTTCACCTATCAACCTTGCTAGGTTACTTACTTCTTGTTCTAAATTTTGAATAGAAGCTTGTTGATTTCTAAATGCTTGAGCATTTTGTTCATTGGTTTGTTTCTGAGATGTGAAAAACTGAGTTTGAGATTCAACTAGCTTCGACATCATATCTTCTAAATTTGGCTTTTTATCATCGATTTGTGGTGGTTTGTTTTGAAAATTAGGTCTTTACTGATTGTAAGTATTGTTGGATACTTGTTGATTGTTAGGACCTTGTTGGTTGTTATATGAAACATTTCGGTTATAATTCTGGTTTTAATTGTAGATTGGTCTTGGCGGTTGATAATTATTCTGATAATTATTTCCAGGCCTTTGGTTTATGTATGAAACATTCTCTCTTTGTTCCATTGTTAGTTCAATACTGAGACAATCTTTTGTCAAGTGTGGTCCTCCACACTGCTCACAACTAATTCGTATTGAGTGAATATCTTTAGTCATCTTTTCCATTCGTCTCTCAACAGCATCTATCTTTGCAGAAATGGAATCAAAGTCATGGCTAGAATCGGCTCTAGCTGCTTTAGATGATCTAACGATTTCTTTTTCTTAGTGCCACTCATGTGAGTGGGAAGCAGTGTTATCAATAATTTTGTAAGCGTCAGTTGCGGTTTTCTTCATAATGGAACCACCAGCTGCTATATCAATGTCTTTTCGTGTAGTGAGGTCACATCCTTGGTAGAATATTTGTACTATTTGACAGGTATCTAAACCATGTTGCGGACATCCTCTTAATAACTTTCCAAATCTTGTCCACGCTTCATATAGAGTTTCATTTGGCTTTTGTGTGAATGTAACAATTTCTCCTTGAAATCTCACGGCTTTAGATGCCGGAAAGAATTGTTTAAGAAATTTTTCAACTAAAACGTCCCATGTATCAATCGCCCCTTCAGGTAACGATTCTAACCAATCTTTGGCTTCTCCCTTTAAAGTCCAGGGAGATAACATGAGATATATCTGTTCATCCTCAACTTCTCTTATTTTAAATAAAGTACAGATCCTATTAAAAGTACGAAGATGTTCGTTTGGATCTTCCTTCGGCGCACCACTAAATTGACATTGATTAGTTACCATGTGTAGGATTTGTCCTTTGATTTCATAATCTGGCGCATTAATGTCTGGTTGAGTAATTGCGTGACCTTGGCCAGTGCGTTTAGCTCTCATTCGGTCTTCCATACTTAGAGGTTCCAGATTTTCCATGATTGAATTTATTGAATCTGAATCACTAGAAGATTCTGATTTAATGGGTTGTTCCTCAACAATCTCCGTTTGAATGATTGGTGGTTCCGGAGACAAGATTAATGGTTCAGGATCTCTGAATTGTCCCTGAATATCCTCCGGATTCTCAATTGTGAGGTCGGGTTCAAAAAATGGATTATCGAATATTTGAATTGGAGTACTTGGTTGACTGGATGACGATTCTAAAGAAAAATCAACGGCGACAATATTGGCTAGATGTCTTGATCGAGTTACAGGTGGTGAACGTATAAAAGGTGGTGAACGTTTTGCTCGGTGCATTCACTGAATATCCTATTAGTTATAAAAGATAAAAATTATATAAGTTATCAAATTAATAGACTTTTCTGCTTTTGCCCACGTTTCGAATAGCCAATAGATGCAGCAGGGAGCCAGAACCCTTTAAATCGGAAGCTCACAACTCAGCCACTAACAAATCTAACTATTACTACGAAGCAGAAAATTTGGATGTCTATCAATTTTACTACTTAAAATAATTTTTAGTTTTAGTTTAAAGAAATTTTAAAGAAGAAATAGAAAATTCTATGTCCTAAAAACTAGAGCGTCGAGAAATAAGAAAGAAAAAGAGCGTGTCGAAAAACGTCAAAAAATAAAAGGTCGAAAAATAATAAAAAGAACATAGCGCATCGAAACTTAAAAGTCTAAAAACTAAGAATTAAAAGTTGCGTCTAAAGGTATTAAAGCTTAAAAGAAATTCTATATCCAAAACGACAATTACTTAAAAGGTACTAAAATATTAAAACGGCGTCGCAAAATTCTAAAGCACCTAGATCTTAGTCTAAAGAAAAAGCACTTTGGATTTTACGGCAAAGCCTAAAAATCTAGAAATAAAAATAACTATGGCAAAAAACTATGACTTAAAACTAATTACGAACGAAAAAAAATACAAATATTACGCTAAAATAAATAAAAAGATACAAAATAAAAATAAACTTAAAGTTGTAAAAAGTACAATTTTTATAAGAATATTATTTTAATATTATTTATTTTATAAAAGTATTAATTTATATATTTATTAAAACTAATTATAACTTAAAATACAAATTAAATCTAAAAACTAAATTAATATTAGAAATTAATTAACTAATAAACCCTAATTAGGGTTTTAATAATAATAATAATAATAATAATTAACCCGTAATTAATGAAGTCGGCAGAGGTTACCAGGCGGGTCAAATCAAGCCATGCGATCGCATGGTGTGATAGTTAAAATCTCATGCGATCGCATGAGCCTCGGATCCGGTTCAAAAATTAGACTGCTACAGTTTTGGGCCGAGTACTTATATATATATATATATATATATATATATATATATATATATATATATATATATATATATATATATATATATATATATATATATATATATATATATATATATTATGTTTTTAATTTTCTGTTTTAATATTTATATAAAATATATAATTAAATAAAAACTTATATTTTTACAAAAAAAAAAAAACTACCTATTAGTTTTTGTAACAAAAAAAAAATACAAACTTTTTAATTCTTTTTTTATATATTTTGAACAACTCTTAAAAATATATATATTTTGTTTTTCTTTTTATATTTTTGTATTTTTAATATTTAAAATGTATTTTTACAAAAGAACTTAATAAAAATTTAAGAATTTTTTTATAGCGTTGCGCTCTCGGCGTTTAGCAGTCCCCAGTAGCAGTGCCAAAAATACTTGATGTGCGTAGAGGTGTATACAAAATAGTATATTTTTACTACAAAATACTATTAAATACGATACAATTTTACACAAGTTATTTATTTATTTATAGATTGGATATACCTAAACCTTGCTACAACACTTATAGGCAGTGTACCTAATTGTACAGTAGTGTAGTTTTTAGTAAGTCTGGTTCGTTCCACAGGGATCTTTAGCCAAGTTTAACGCTATATTTTTAAAAATATATTTGTAAATATATAAATATATATATAAGTAGTATTATTATTATAAAAGGGGTTTTTACCGTTTAATGACCGGTTTGTCGATTTTAAAACTTTAGTCGCAGTTAAAACCTAATGTAAAATATTAAAAATAAAAACAACTTAATTTAAAGCGTAAAGTAAATAACGATAATGGAATTGCGATAAATAAAATGACAATAAATAAAGTGCGATAATTAAAAGTGCAATTAAATATGAAATAAAAGAATTATGCTTATTTAAACTTCCGTAATCATGATGTTTGACGTGTTGATTTTTAGTTTATTACCATGGGTTAATTGTCCTTTGTCCTGGATTATTCGATATGTCCATACGGATTTGTCCATGATAGTCCATCAGTCATAATCATAAAATGTGGAAGTCTTCGTCAAATTATTCTTATTCTTGAAGTCAAATATTCCAACTAATTGGGGATTCGAATTGTAACAAGGTCTTAATACTTTGTTTAATGAATACACCAGGTTATCGACTGCGTGTAAACCAAGGTTTTACTACTTTGTTAACAATTACACCAATTACCCTTGAATGTAATCCACCCCTGTTTCAACAAGTCTATTAACTATTAATCCAGTTTCGTGTCCGGTAAAATGAACAATTATTGGTATTTATAGATATCCCGCCCACCGTACCCAGTCAAGCGTGTGTGGTTATATATAAATACGTCAAATTATAAGTCTATATATTAAATTCACGAGGTATCATTTAGTTAATATAAAACTCATTAATAGCCCATAGTCTAATTTCCACAAGTGTCGTTCTTTTATCCAAACCCCAATTATGGTACAAAGCCCAATTACCCAATTATAATATTTATCCCAACATCACGATTACTTCAGCTTAAATAAGCTTAATAATAACTTAGCTACGAGACATTAATTTAAAAAGGTTGAACATAACTTACAATGATTAATAATAGCGTAGCGTTACACAGACAGAATTTCGACTTACACCCTTACAACATTCGCTAACATACCCTTATTATTAAAATTAAAATTAAAATTAAAATTATAATATATATATATATATAATACGAGTGAGAGATGAAAAGGAAAAAGATGTGTTAAGTTGATCACCGAACTGCGAAATTTATAGGAGTGTGGCCAGCTACTGTTCACCATACGATCGCATGGTATTATAACTGCCAGGCCATGCGATCGCATGGCCTCTTTTTCCAGCTCACATGAGTTTGTTTCTTCTTGCCGATGGTTTTATAAATATAATATAATATATATATAATTTTAAGAATTAATTATATATTATATTATATTCGTGTGCATAGTTGACTTTTAATTTTTAGTCTGTTGTGTCGAGCGTTGAGAGTTGACTTTGGTCCCGGTTCCGAATTTTCGAACGTCCTTTCGTACAATTTAATATCTTGTATTTTGCGTTTTGCGTCTTGTACTTTTGTAATTTTGAGACATTTCTCACCAATAATTTGAACCACTTTGATTGTACTTTGTACTTTTGAGTTTTTTGGTCATTTGCGTCTTCAATTCGTCGAATATGTCTTTTGTCTTCACCTTTTATTATTTAAACGAATATCACTTATAAATAGAACAATTGCAACTAAAAGCTTGTCTTTCTTGAGGGATAATGTTATAAAATATATGTTCGTTTTTAGCATTATCAGTCGACAAACTATAAAACAAAAATGGATGCGAGCTGTCAGCAAGATCCATGTGATCGCATGGCTATAAGCTTGTGAACCCATGCGATCGTATGGGGGCAGGATTCAGCAAACATGTATAAAAGGTCGATCGTTTCGCAGTTTGAAGAACACACACATATTCATATCTATCTATCTCTGTATTATTATATTTATTATTTATATTACAATTATTATTTATATATTATTATTATTAAGATTAATATTATTAATATTAATCTTATTATTATTTATAGAATTATTATTAAGTATTTTACATAAAATCCTAGGACGAAGTCTTGAGCGTGTTATTTTCAAAACAAACTTTTCGAACGGGTTAAAGCTAAGGAAATTATGGGTTATAGCTATAGAGGTTATGGGTATTACTTGGGGCTTATGACCATGAGTCAAAGGTCAAACCTAGTGTTTATCATCTCCGTTGCGTCTACGTACTTTTCTGCAATATTGAATCACAATATTGATACGTAAGCATTTATATTTTATCTTTTATATATTAATAGTGTATCCATGTCTAGTGATCGAGTATATATGTTTATGCATGCTTATATGCTTTAATTTTGTCGTTAGATAGTTTATGATGAATCACGAATTAAATACATGTGTTATTGATAAAAGGTATATGATATGCATGTCGTTGGAAAGCTGTCGAAAAATTAATAACTTTTCATTTAGAAATCATGTGTTTTCAAGGAACGGATTCAAGGAACGGATTAAAAGTTATGGTCAACTGAATTATGATTAACATTAATCGGAATTGCTTTTTAATCTGCAATTGATATTTAAACAACTTGTTTATGAGATTGATAAATTGGATTTTCAAATATTACTAATCGAGTAAATGAATTTCTATATAAGGCACGTCTCGTCTTGTTGAACAATTGTCAAAGTTGACTGTCTTATCATGTTTTAAAGCTTTATAAACACTATAATATAATTTTACAAGTATTGGAAAACTATATGAAATAATAAAACATGTTTGATTGCCATGATAATTCAAATATAATATAGCTCCTGAAATAAATAATATTTTGAGTTTGATAAACTATAATTTCGTTCAATTATCAAGACTTATACTATGTTAATAAACATGTATAGATTAAAAGATCATATTGGGTCAGTTTAACTTTTGAGATGACTTTTGTTAACTTTTGCGTGTCGGTCTCGAGCATTAAGATTGTGATACACTATGACCCAACCTAGCTTATTAGACATGTATTGACCAACATATGTTCTCTAGGTTGAGATCTACGATTAATTTTGCATTCCGAGTTTCGGTCACATTTCAGTGAATGACCTTATGTGCTGCTAAGGTGAGTTTCATTTGCTCCCTTTTTAATTGCTTTTGCAATCTATATTTTTGGGCTGAGAATACATGCACTTTATTTTAAACACAATGGACACAAGTACATACTAAATTCTATACTGAGTTTGAACAAAAAATCCCTTAGCTTTGGTAACTAGTAACTGCCGGTTATAAGAACTGGTGGGCGCGAGTAGTAGTATATGGGTCCACAGGGCTTGATATCCCCGTCCGAGCTAGAGCACTAGCCTTTTAACATATGTATGCTATTTGAGAAGCGTAGACGTTGGTTTCCGTGTATTATTAAGATGATTATACAAAGGGTATAAATTATATATACGTTAAGTTTAGTTACCAGGGTGCTCAATTTCATAGAATATTTTGATAAACATTTCTGGATGAAACAACTGAAAACTTGTGATTCACCTTTATATACAGATTATGCGCAACATTAAAACTATGAACTCACCAACATTCGTGTTGACACTTTTAAGCATGTTTATTCTCAGGTTTCTAGAAGTCTTCCTCTGTTTGCTTATACGTTATACAAGCTATGTGCATGGAGTCATACATGCTTTATTCAAGAAAACTTTGCATTCACAAAATCATCACCATGTATCTTATTTTAACTGCATTGTCAACGGATGTAGTATTGTAAACTATTATTTACGGTGATTGTCTATATGTAGAAATCATCAGATGTTAAAGACCTTGGAATTAGATATTCATTTATGGTGTGCCTTTTCAAAAGAATGCAATGTTTACAAAACGTATCATATAGAGGTCAAAACCTCACTATGAAATCAATAAATGATGTATTCGTCCAAAGGGATTTGGACGGGTCATCACATGCATGTTTCTTTTCAAAGATAGATCTAAGGTCGGGTTATCATCAATTAAAGGTGAAGGAAGAGGATATCCCTAAAACGGATTTTCGCACGAGGTATGGTCATTATGAATTCGTGGTTATACCTTTTGGGTTAACTAATGCTCCGGCCGCGATTATGGATTTGATGAATAGGGTTTGTCCACCAATGCTCGATAGGTTTGTGATAGCATTCATTGACGATATTTTAGTGTATTCTAAGGGGGAAGAGGAGCATGCGGTGCATTTACATCAAGTGTTAGAAACTTTAAGGAGAGAAAAGTTGTTTGCAAAGTTCTCTAAGTGCGAATTTTGACTTCGAGAAGTTCAATTTTTAGGACATGTCATTAATAAGAAGGGTATTTATGTTGATCCGACAAAGATTGAAGAGATAATGAGATGGGAACCGCCTATGAATCCCACCGAAGTTAGGAGTTTTCTAGGCTTAGCGGGGTATTATCGACGGTTTACACAAGATTTTTCAAGAATAGCCACCCCACTCACTAAGTTAACTCGTAAGAACGTGCAATGGAAATGGGAAGAAAAACAAGAACAAGCATTTCAACTCCTTAAAGAGAAACTTGTTCAAGCTCCTATAATAGTTTTACCGAAAGGGAATGAGAATATGACGGTTTATTGCGATGCTTCTAAGAAATGTTTGGGGTGTGTGCTAATGCAAAATGGGAAGGTCATAGCTTATGCTTCTCGTCAATTGAAAATGCATGAAAAACGTTATCCCACCCATGATTTAGAATTAACGGCCGTGGTTTTTGCTCTGAAAATATGGCGTCATTATCTTTATGGTGTAAAGTTCTCTATTTATACTGATCATAAGAACTTAAAGTACTTGTTCGATTAAAGAGATTTGAATGATAGGCAAAGAATGTGACAACCCAGAAATTTCCAACCAAATTTAAACTTTAATCTTTATATGTTTCCGACACGATAAGCAATATTTGTTAAGTTAAATTTCAAGAATTTTAAACTATGTTCATACATTCATTCAACCTCGACCAAGTTCCAACGATTCACGAACCATTAAACGAATATGATTATATATGTATATGTGTATATATATTATAACTTGAAACGTAAACAAAATATTAGATTAAATACTTTATATGATTGTATCTATTTCAAAATGTTTATCAATGGAATTAGAAGATAAGATCAAATGATTGAATTATCAGATATATTGAATTATGATTACAAGTCTCTGTTGAAAGGCCCACGTTGATTTGAGAAATCTTTCCAATTTAACAATATTCGGAAAATGGTAAATTGATTTATAAATAAGAATAAATTGTCAATCATTGAGAACTAGACAAAGGATAGTGGAAGATTGAATCTCATAAAGACTCGATTGATCTATTTAGTTTCAAACGTACAAAAACGTTTTCAGTTTAAAAAGAACTTTATTATTAAAACGTATATAACTTTTATAAATATCTAGAACCACTTTTGACAACTCATTACTTAACTAGTATGATAAAGATAACGATATTTATATTTTATTTTATTAAATGATTTAAATTAATATTATATATATTTATACGCGTATTATACGTACATAGTTTTATACTTTTACTATACTTAAACTTTACTTCTACTTTATTTTTACTTTACTTTAACTTTAATAATTCACTTTAATAATTCATACTTTAATAATTCACTTTAATAATTCATACTTTAATAATTCACTTTAATAATTCATACTTTAATAATTCACTTTAATAATTCACTTTAATAATTCATACTTTAATAATTCACTTTAATAATTCAAAAATCTATTATAAATAGAATTCATTAGGTTTCATTATTTCATAGAAACTTGAAAATATTTTTCTCTAAACTCTCTCAATCGATTTACATATATATATTTACTCCGTATTATTTCAAGATATTATTAGTATACATAAAATATTACGACGGAGTGCTGTCCGAGTGATTGAGAAATTGTTTTTCGAGTAGGATAGGATTAAGGAAATTATGGGTTATAGCTATGGAGGTGATTGAGTATGGTTCATGGGTATGCTCGTGAGGTCAATATAGTGTTTATCATTTCCGTTGCGTCTACGTACCTTTCCTGCAATATTGAATCTCAATATTGATACGTGAGTACTCATAATTTAACTTTTACATACTAATAGTGTATCCCTGACTAATGCTCGAGTATTTAGGATTATGCATGCTTGTACTTTTGATATTGCCCTTAGACAGGTTAGGTTGAATCTTGAATTAGTTACACTTGCGGTTGAGATAAGGTATAAGATATGCATGTCCTTGGAAAGCTAGCGAAAAATTAAGAACTTTTCCTTTAGATATCGAATGGTTTCGATGAACGGATTAGAAGTTATAATCAATTGAATTTTCGATATTTTTATTAAAAATGATTATTATTATCGTCGTTCTAGTTTTATCTTATTATTATCATTATTATTATCTTTATCAATAAAAGGGATTTATCATTAAAAATTGTTATTTTTTTTATTATTACTATCGTTATTATCGTTAAAGTTATAATTAGTATTATTATTATTATCCAATTATTATTATTATTATTATTATTAGTATTATTATTATTATTATCATTATTAATATATATATCATTATTTAAAAATGGTTATTGTTATTGTTATTATTATTATTACTATATTATCATTAAGATAATTATTAGTATTATCGTTAATAATGTTATAGTAACTATCATTATTAATATTAGTGTAATTAAAACAAATATTTGTAACACCTAATTATTTTGATTACTATTATTATCATTATTATGAACACGATATAAAAGACGATTAAAAGCTATTAAACGAAACGATTAGGAAATAATGAGTAAGAGTATCATGATGAAATTAAAATATTTTAAGATATTGATTTAGATAAAATTATCGTTCTTATTATTTTTATCATTACTATTATTATTAAAAGTATCGTTAGTATTAAAACTATCATTTTAACAAAAATTATCATTTTAATAGAAATGTCATTGTTACTATAAAATATTATTATTATTATTATTTTAAATAGAATTATTATTTTAAAGATAATATTAAAAATTATCGTAAATATTAAAGTTATCATAATTAGAATTATCGTTTTATCATAATGTCATCTTAGTAATTATAAATATTGATATTTTTATAATAATTATTATTATTACAAAATAATACAACTTTTACTTACTATCATTATAGATATTATTTTATCAAATAAATATGTGATACAAACATATTTTACTACGTGTAATAACTTACTTTAATAATACCTATCATATTATCTTTATGATATTAAATGAACCTGGCCTATAAATTTTATTACTTAATATATATAAAAGTATATTTTATTATATAAATTTAATATAAAATTTTATTTATTAATAAATAAATTATATTATTTACTCTAATAAATCTTTTAAAAATATTTAAAAATATAAAACGACGATATTTAAACTATATATTAATCATGTATAGATTTTTGGAAATTATTTTGAGTCAAATTTACTTTTGTTGACTTTTGCATATTAGTCTCGAGCATTAGGATTGTGGTACACTATGACTTGACCTAATTTGTTAGACAAATATTGACCAACACATAAATATATATAATTAATTTAGGTTCGTGAATCCGAGGCCAACCTTGCACTTGTTCAATGACGTTATATGTATTTTTACTACGAAATACAGTATGGTGAGTTTCATTTGTCTTTTTACCCTTTATATTTTTGGGACTGAGAATACATGCGCTTTTATAAATGTTTGACAAAATAGACACAAGTAATTGAAACTACATTCTATGGTTGAATTATCGAAATCGAATATGCCCCTTTTTATTAAAGTCTGGTAATCTAAGAATTAGGGAACAGACACCCTAATTGACGCGAATCCTAAAGATAGATCTATTGGGCCTAACAAACCCCATCCAAAGTACCGGATGCTTTAGTACTTCGAAATTTATATCATGTCCGAAGGAGGATCCCGGAATGATAGGGGATATTCTTATATGTATCTAGTTAATGTCGGTTACCAGGTGTTCACCATATGAATGATTATTTTTGTCTCTATGCATGGGACGTATATTTATAAGAACTGGAAATGAAATTCTTGTGGTCTATTAAAATGATGGAAATAAATGATTATGATAAACTAATGAACTCACCAACCTTTTGGTTGACACTTTAAAGCATGTTTATTCTTAGGTGTTAAAGAAATCTTCCGCTGTGCATTTGCTCATTTTAAAGATATTACTTGGAGTCTTTCATAGCATATTTCGAAGAACGTTGCATTCGAGTCATTGAGTTCATAAAAGATTATTATTAAATCAATTTATAGTTGGATAGTGGATATTATGAAATGGTATGCATGCCTGTCAATTTTCGATGTAAAGAAAGTTTGTCTTTTAAAAACGAATGCAATGTTTGTAAAATGTATCATATAGAGGTCAAATACCTCGCAATGTAATCAACTATTGTGAATCGTTTATAATGTATATGAACGGGTCCTTTCAGTTGGTATCAGAGCGGTGGTCTTAGCGAACCAGGTCTGCATTAGTGTGTCTAACTGATAAGTCGATAGGATGCATTAGTGAGTCTGGACTTCGACCATGTCTGCATGTCAAAAGTTTTGCTTATCATTTTGTGTCGAAAATTAACTACTTATCATCCTCAGGAAATTACCTGCTTATCATTTTTAGTCTAAGACACGTCTTGCTGCATTGATTGCATGAATAGTGTATAGATAAAAATTCATATCTTAGCATATCTGCTAAATCATATCTTATCGTATCTGTTACTTTAAACTTTGCCTGACATATCCCGCAAAGTCCTCCGTAATCTACGAAATCTTTTGATCTATATATATATATATATATATATATATATATATATATATATATATATATATATATATATATATATATATATATATATATATATATATATATATATATATATATATATATATATATATATTCTATGTAATTAGAATACCATCCGTTAGCCAAAATCATTTCATATCAAAAAAAAATCCTTTATCCAATCGTACGAAATGGAATTCGTCATCAGTTCAAGTCACTCAGATTCCGAAATGGAATCCCATTCAAGCTCCGAAAGCAGTGTGACCGGAATAGATCAACCAATCAGTCATCACCTATTCTGGATGAATTGGGGATGGGTTCGTAGCCTCCTCAATCATTGGAGACAAGAAGAAGGTGATCCTTTCCATCCACCACATTGCCCTCTTGACGAAGAACCTGAAGCACTTACCGGCAAACCTGTCCGAAACACCATTTTCTCGCTCATTTCCAGAGTATCTCGTCACGATTATATATTACATCAAATTTTAGATTTTATTTATCCGCTCGTCCGAACCGACAATCACCCCGGTGTAATAGAAGAAGTCAACGAGCTTCGCGCTCGGGTAGTGGCTTTGGAGAATATGGTGCAGAGATTACAAACACCAGCAGCAGCATCAGCAGCATAACTAATACCACCATCATCAACGCCAACAGTACCATTACCACCTCCAACCACAACCGCGTCGTAAACCTCAACTTCACAATCTGTCCCACGAGCATCAACGTCATACGCACCATAGATACCAAGGAGTACCAACAACAATAACTGACGAAGTATTAATTCATAACTTCATTGGAGAAACATTTCGCGGCGATTATGTAATCTCTAAAGTCTTAGAGATTATCTAATCTAGCCCTAACCATAAATCAGTTAAGCAAACCAAAATGATAGAAGGAAGAGTAGAAACCCTGACAAAAATGGTGTGTGATTAACAAGCTAAACTTGCTTTACCAACAGCATCAACAGTACCGTCAGCGTTACCAGCATCGTCAGTACAGTCAACATCCGAATCAACAACACCGATAACATCACAAACTCCGTCAGTTCAAGAATCACTGTGGACATCATTACGAATCAATAACATGTATATTGTATCAACGAGTTATGAAGAATTAACTCATTCCCTCTAAAGAAATTATATGTATATTATATATATATATATATATATATATATATATATATATATATATATATATATATATATATATATATATATTGAAATAAATCTTTCCGTGCTAAGCTATTGTGTGTGAATCTTAACTACTAGGTTAATTCATATTAAAAATATGCAATAATGTACGTCCTTCGGCCGCAACTTAACCAGCGTTAACTACAATCTCTGTTGCAATTCAACAAATTCCAATTCATAATAAATCAAGTATATATTTGATTTTACACTTTCATCATCGATGTACCCGAAACTTTTCAGATAACATCATTCGTACTTTGCGAAATTCACAAGAATTCCACGAACCGAACATCATACATCAACAAATAACGAAGTATTGATTCATAATTTCAATGTCATTAAAGAAATACTGCGTAAAAGTTATGTACTTTTTAAAGCCTTTAGGGATTATTCAATTCTAGTTTCAACCGTAAATCAAATGAGTTTAATTTAACATTAACTCATTAAATCTATGTTACATCTGAAGAAAATATACATATATATATATTTTTATAAAGACTGTAATAAAATTCTTTTGTACAAAATATTAATTGTGAAATTTTTTTTTAACGGGTAGGTAATACCCGAGAGATATATAAATTCACAATTAATATGTTACATTCTTCGAATCTGATTCAGCAAATCATCCATTATACTCCCTACTTTCACAACAATATACATTCTTTTATAGAAATCAAAACAACCATACTCATTCAAAATTTAATTACATATTCTGATTTTGAAATCTCAAAATTCAACTTGAGATATGACCAAAATCATCACTCTTAGATCCTTACGTCTTTCACAAGCTATATTTTGACTTCAAAACTGTGTTAGAATATCAAATGTATGTTAACGATTACAATCTGTATTCAAACCCTTCGAAAATTTCTGAAGACACTTCGAATGATGAGCAATCGAGATGATGATCCAACCACATGTTACCCACAGTTATGTACCCGAAAAACTCTTGAAACCAAAGTAAAAGTTTAAACAACGTATCCGCGTCAGATTCTTTGGCATTTATTAGCAAAAATAACTTTGCGACTCCTATTCAAAGTAGCCAGTTTTGTCACAGCTCCAGCAAGTCAACTTCGACTTTTCAGTCAGACTAACCTTATTATAACCTTGAGATATACACCATCGTTACCAGGGAACCTTTTACATTCCACCACATTATTAGCAGATGTACCAACAACTTCATTACCCTTTGACTTTAGCCTCTCCAAAAAGTCATTATAATTATTCATTGAAACCCCATCATTTACTCATTCGCATCTTGTAATGAGAATTGCCATACGAATCATTGGGAATTAGCAATCAGTATTTTGAAATCTCGCAGCATGTCTACGCCAACAGTTATATGTGTATATATAACGTCTATCTTCTGGACTTAATTTGAATGTGAAGTTTCTGAAAAACACTCCGAACTACGAATTGGTTCTCCGAAAATGGAAAAAAAAATGCTGATGAAGCAGTAAAAACTATAAACGACTTTAAATGGTAAAAGCTGGATGATAATGATGAAGTGTACTGGCAAAGCGCAGAAAAAGAGAAGTTTTGGAACTGAAAAACGGATTGAGCAAAGTAGGAAGGAGGCTGTGGACAAATTATAAAGACTGAACCTGACTTCAAAGGATCCAAATGATTCAGTACCTACTGAAGTCATTAATGAATACCTTGCTCCTGACTCTAAACCCCTGCGGACAATATTCTTCATCATCCTCTGATATTAGAAATTCTAAAATATCATCATATCTTTCATTATAAATATCCTCCATATTTCTGAAGATATTTTCTTAATTTTTCTTTTTTGAAATCATTTACCTCTTCGCGCTATCTGTATTACATCATA
This sequence comes from Rutidosis leptorrhynchoides, assembly GCF_046630445.1. Lineage (NCBI taxonomy): Eukaryota > Viridiplantae > Streptophyta > Magnoliopsida > Asterales > Asteraceae > Rutidosis > Rutidosis leptorrhynchoides. Next base: position 179,124,680 of record NC_092333.1, read on the forward strand.
AAAGAAACTATTTTAGTTTCTAAATTCTGAAACATTCAAGTTTAAAATAGGAATATTTTGAAGTAGTGTTGGGAACTGAAGCATGAATTAGTATAATATAATGACACTTGATCAATGTGATTATATTACAGTAAGTCATGCTGAGTTTCTAAATGGAACGTGATGATTCACAGATCATAACATCATCATGTGCCATGTTATATGACTCTTTTGTATTCTATTTAACCTCTAAAATATCAAGAAAATATTTCTTGATGATTCGGCCTTTTCCAAGGTATTTTAGTAATTTGACAAGTCAAGATCGTGCCATCACAATTTCCTTCCTAGAACATTAACAATGTTCATTCCGAAATTCATATCTGTGAATTCTGGACCATTACAAGCGGTGCTTAATCGCAAGAAGAAGAAACGAAAGGACAAAACTCCGAAATAGAAATTGGGGTATAAATTGTAGCAAATAAAAGAGAGCATTAACTGTGAATGATAATGATTATAGAAGACAGAAGCAGAGACTTTGAAATATAAGGGAACATATAAAGCCCAACGACAAACCAGAAATTATAAACCATATATATCGATGCATATAGCAATATAAAGACACGGGAGAACTAGAAACACTATAAACCCAAGAGTATAGTAGAAGTAAATAGATTCTTCCGGCGGTAGATGAAAAAGAAGAATGACCGATATGAAAGTTAGAAGTATATTGAGAATCAGAACTGGATGGAGCATATTGATGAATACTTTAAAATATGAGTTGAGGGGGAAAGAATAGAAGGTGATGAAACATGACTAGGAACTTAGAAATCAATAGATTTAACTCACACAATGGCGGAATAAGTGAATCAAACCTTCTAGTGAATAGGTTAAGTTTTTTTTGATTAATTTAGTCAAACCACAACTAAATCAAGTGTGATTAGATCAACACCTAGAGCTATTATTCACCACCTGGGTGATTTGGACTGAGAGAGAGAATCGGAGGAGCTCACTAGATCTGAGTGTGTGTAACAAATGAGAGGCTTAACCTAAAATGAAGAACATAAGACTTTATATAGCCCTACTGTTGACTCACCCATACGATTCATTCATCACACGTACGAGTTGGCTTCATCAGCCGTACGGGTGATCACTCACTCATGTCTTCTCATTTAGGTTGTAATTGTGACTTAGCTCAGCATCAACCGTGCGTATGAGCTTGTCAGCCGTACTAGTGAGGCTTCACTCGTACGTCTAACTAAGTCTAACATAGTCAAACATCTAAATCTCGTTCCTGCAGTTCCTGTAACCACATACAAACACGGATAGGATAATAACGAGCAATCATGGTGGCCTGTAAACTGTTGTACCTACAATGGACGTGGGTAGATGTCTAGGGACTTGCATAAAATGCATCAACAGAAGGTGTGAGTTGTAAGGAAACGAAGGAGGTGAATTTATAAGAAAATCTCCGAAAGAACAATTAAAATGGACAATCACATTTAAAGAGGATCCTAATTCCCTTGAGTACCGGAGAGTCAAATCTTATTAAGAAGATTTTCTTCAAATCCCTTAAAATCTGGGAATCAATCATATCTACGTCAAATGATAAGATGAATCTACACTTACTCATTTCACTCTTCTATGTTAGCTTCATTCGTACTCTTCATATAAATGGATTGTTTATCCAAATTATTCGCTGATGATAAAACTCTAATTTTCAGCCCGTATGCATCATGAAAACATACTTATTATCATTCACGACCTTTCCACTCAAATTTCGGGACGAAATTTCTTTAACGGGTAGGTACTGTGACAACCCGAAAATTTCCAACCAAATTTAAACTTTAATCTTTATATGTTTCCGACACGATAAGCAATATTTGTTAAGTTAAATTTCAAGAATTTTAAACTATGTTCATACATTCATTCAACCTCGACCAAGTTCCAACGATTCACGAACCATTAAACGAATATGATTATATATGTATATGTGTATATATATTATAACTTGAAACGTAAACAAAATATTAGATTAAATACTTTATATGATTGTATCTGTTTCAAAATGTTTATCAATAGAATTAGAAGATAAGATCAAATGATTGAATTATCAGATATATTGAATTATGATTACAAGTCTCTGTTGAAAGGCCCACGTTGATTTGAGAAATCTTTCCATTTTAACAATATTCGGAAAATGGTAAAGTGATTTATAAATAAGAACAAATTGTCAATCATTGAGAACTAGACAAAGGATAGTGGAAGATTGAATCTCATAAAGACTCGATTGATCTATTTAGTTTCAAACGTACAAAAACGTTTTCAGTTTAAAAAGAACTTTATTATTAAAACGTATATAACTTTTATAAATATCTAGAACCACTTTTGACAACTCATTACTTAACTAGTATGATAAAGATAACGATATTTATATTTTATTTTATTAAACGATTTAAATTAATATTATATATATTTATACGCGTATTATACGTACATAGTTTTATACTTTTACTATACTTAAACTTTACTTCTACTTTATTTTTACTTTACTTTAACTTTAATAATTCACTTTAATAATTCATACTTTAATAATTCACTTTAATAATTCATACTTTAATAATTCACTTTAATAATTCATACTTTAATAATTCACTTTAATAATTCACTTTAATAATTCATACTTTAATAATTCACTTTAATAATTCAAAAATCTATTATAAATAGAATTCATTAGGTTTCATTATTTCATAGAAACTTGAAAATATTTTTCTCTAAACTCTCTCAATCGATTTACATATATATATTTACTCCGTATTATTTCAAGATATTATTAGTATACATAAAATATTACGACGGAGTGCTGTCCGAGTGATTGCGAAATTGTTTTTCGAGTAGGATAGGATTAAGGAAATTATGGGTTATAGCTATGGAGGTGATTGAGTATGGTTCATGGGTATGCTCGTGAGGTCAATATAGTGTTTATCATTTCCGTTGCGTCTACGTACCTTTCCTGCAATATTGAATCTCAATATTGATACGTGAGTACTCATAATTTAACTTTTACATACTAATAGTGTATCCCTGACTAATGCTCGAGTATTTAGGATTATGCATGCTTGTACTTTTGATATTGCCCTTAGACAGGTTAGGTTGAATCTTGAATTAGTTACACTTGCGGTTGAGATAAGGTATAAGATATGCATGTCCTTGGAAAGCTAGCAAAAAATTAAGAACTTTTCCTTTAGATATCGAATGGTTTCGATGAATGGATTAGAAGTTATAATCAATTGAATTTTCGATATTTTTATTAAAAATGATTATTATTATCGTCGTTCTAGTTTTATCTTATTATTATCATTATTATTATCTTTATCAATAAAAGGGATTTATCATTAAAAATTGTTATTTTTTTATTATTACTATCGTTATTATCGTTAAAGTTATAATTAGTATTATTATTATTATCCAATTATTATTATTATTATTAGTATTATTATTATTATTATCATTATTAATATATATATCATTATTTAAAAATAGTTATTGTTATTGTTATTATTATTATTACTATATTATCATTAAGATAATTATTAGTATTATCGTTAATAATGTTATAGTAACTATCATTATTAATATTAGTGTAATTAAAACAAATATTTGTAACACCTAATTATTTTGATTACTATTATTATCATTATTATGAACACGATATAAAAGACGATTAAAAGCTATTAAACGAAACGATTAGGAAATAATGAGTAAGAGTATCATGATGAAATTAAAATATTATAAGATATTGATTTAGATAAAATTATCGTTCTTATTATTTTTATCATTACTATTATTATTAAAAGTATCGTTAGTATTAAAACTATCATTTTAACAAAAATTATCATTTTAATAGAAATGTCATTTTTACTATAAAATATTATTATTATTATTATTATTTTAAATAGAATTATTATTTTAAAGATAATATTAAAAATTATCGTAAATATTAAAGTTATCATAATTAGAATTATCGTTTTATCATAATGTCATCTTAGTAATTATAAATATTGATATTTTTATAATAATAATTATTATTACAAAATAATACAACTTTTACTTACTATCATTATAGATATTATTTTATCAAATAAATATGTGATACAAACATATTTTACTACGTGTAATAACTTACTTTAATAATACCTATCATATTATCTTTATGATATTAAATGAACCTGGCCTATAAATTTTATTACTTAATATATATAAAAGTATATTTTATTATATAAATTTAATATAAAATTTTATTTATTAATAAATAAATTATATTATTTACTCTAATAAATCTTTTAAAAATATTTAAAAATATAAAACGATGATATTTAAACTATATATTAATCATGTATAGATTTTTGGAAATTATTTTGAGTCAAATTTACTTTTGTTGACTTTTGCATATTAGTCTCGAGCATTAGGATTGTGGTACACTATGACTTGACCTAATTTGTTAGACAAATATTGACCAACACATAAATATATATAATTAATTTAGGTTCGTGAATCCGAGGCCAACCTTGCACTTGTTCAATGACGTTATATGTATTTTTACTACGAAATACAGTATGGTGAGTTTCATTTGTCTTTTTACCCTTTATATTTTTGGGACTGAGAATACATGCGTTTTTATAAATGTTTGACAAAATAGACACAAGTAATTGAAACTACATTCTATGGTTGAATTATCGAAATCGAATATGCCCCTTTTTATTAAAGTCTGGTAATCTAAGAATTAGGGAACAGACACCCTAATTGATGCGAATCCTAAAGATAGATCTATTGGGCCTAACAAACCCCATCCAAAGTACCGGATGCTTTAGTACTTCGAAATTTATATCATGTCCGAAGGAGGATCCCGGAATGATAGGGGATATTCTTATATGTATCTAGTTAATGTCGGTTACCAGGTGTTCACCATATGAATGATTATTTTTGTCTCTATGCATGGGACGTATATTTATGAGAACTGGAAATGAAATTCTTGTGGTCTATTAAAATGATGGAAATAAATGATTATGATAAACTAATGAACTCACCAACCTTTTGGTTGACACTTTAAAGCATGTTTATTCTCAGGTGTTAAAGAAATCTTCCGCTGTGCATTTGCTCATTTTAAAGATATTACTTGGAGTCTTTCATAGCATATTTCGAAGAACGTTGCATTCGAGTCATTGAGTTCATAAAAGATTATTATTAAATCAATTTATAGTTGGATAGTGGATATTATGAAATGGTATGCATGCCTGTCAATTTTCGATGTAAAGAAAGTTTGTCTTTTAAAAACGAATGCAATGTTTGTAAAATGTATCATATAGAGGTCAAATACCTCGCAATGTAATCAACTATTGTGAATCGTTTATAATGTATATGAACGGGTCCTTTCAAAGAAGAGGGCTCGACTTGGTGAAAGATTATGATTGTGAAATTTTGTATCACCCCGGAAAGGCTAATGTAGTGGCGGATGCTCTTAGTAGGAAGTCGAGCCACCAACCGATTAAGGTGACGAGTTTGATCATGGTAATATCGCCACAAATATTCGATAGTATCCGGGTAGCGCAAGATGAAGCATTAACCCCCGAAAACGTGAGGAAAGAAAGGATTAAATGGCAAGTTAATGATTTTATAGTAGATTCCCGTGGTCTAAAGTTTAGATATGGAAGAATTTGGGTACCTTTACAAAGCGGTGTTAGAAATGAGCTCCTTGACTTAGCTCACAAATCTAAGTATTCGATTCACCCCGGCACTACGAAAATGTATAGAGATCTAAGGAAAGACTATTGGTGGCCAGGAATGAAGAGAGATATAGTAAAGTATGTTCATAAGTGTCTTAATTGCCTCCAAGTGAAAGCCGATCATCAAATGCCGTATGGTAAACTTCAACCACTAGAGGTACCGGTATGGAAATGGGAACACATCACGATGGATTTAGTAACTAAGTTGCTTAAGACCCCTCGGCAACACGACGCCATTTGGGTTATTTTTGATAGATTGACTAAGAGTGCGTTATTTTTGGTGATAAGAGAAGCTTCATCGTCGGAAGCAATGCCTAAATTATATATGAAGGAGGTTGTTGCAAGGCATGGAGTGCCGGTTTCCATTGTTTCGGACCGTGACACCCGATTCACCTCACGATATTGGAGAAAGTTTCAAGAAGAGATGGGCACCAAGTTGCATGTAAGTACCGCGTTCACCCACAAACGGATGATCAAAGTGAGCGAACTATCCAAACTCTTGAGGATATGTTGAGGGCGTGTGTCATTGATTTTGGTGGTAGTTGGGATACTCACCTACCTCTAGTTAAATTTTCGTCCAATAATAGTTATCATTCTACCATCGGAATGACGCGTTATGAGATGTTGTATGGGAGACCCCAATATGTTGGGGTGAAGTAACTTTTAACGCCCTTAAATGATAATTTAAAAAAAAAAAAAAACAATGACCGCCCAGACCAAGTGATATGCCGCGACGCGGCAACTCTTGGTCGCGGCGCGACTTTTTAAAGAAATTCAATCCTGCTTAACAGCCCTCCTGGAATCAAAACAAGTTATGTGCCGCGGCGCGGCAAATGATGTCGCGGCGCGACATTACACGTTCGCTGGTACTGAACTACTACTTGTTATAAAAACCATATTTTACCAACATAATACTTAAACAAACTTAATTAAAATAATTTCTTACATCATCAAATACTTCAAAAATCTTTTAATCATGAGCAACACGTTTACACAACTTAAACACAACATTTGGTCCCACTTCTTCAAAAGAAACATAGTTTATGAATACAAAAGACTTGGCGATGATAAGCGGTACCATTAGAGCTAGATTCAAAATAGAGACTTGCATTACCACTTACTAAAACCAATGCTCCGCTATCTTTACATAGGCTCCTTACCTTCTCGATGGCCTTTCGTTCCTATAAAAACATAAAACAACATGGGGTAAGCTTTTACGCTTAGTGAGTTATAGGCAAATAAAATATCACTTATCATTGAGCGTAATCATTTCTTCACTTAGCCTTTCCAACCCAAAAGGTTGTTTACTTACTTTCGGATCCGACTCCTTTCCTTATCATAGACATAACTTACTAAGGCCAATCCTAGTAATTATGTCTAAGCTAACATAATCATAGGCATACACATATGCCTAAGCTACCTTAATCACATTGTATACGTACATACATGGACACCCAAGGCGTCTAAGCTAAGTCATATCATAGACAAAATCATTAAGCAAGCTTAGTGGCATTGCCTAAGCTAATCATCAACCATAGATACAATTATTAGGCATGCCTAATAATTCTATCTAAGCTATCCACCTAGTGCTCTTAGTCGTTGTCCTCTTGCACGGATGCAATTCGGAAACACTAAGTCACTCTTGACCCGCCCAATTTACCCCCTATAAACTCACCTTGATTAAACGAGGTTCCTTGATCACTTGAAGCTCCTTTGCCTTGATTAACACCTATATATGAGCTAATCTCGTCATTAACATAATTCAACGAAATTACATCTTTCAAAACTTACAACACTTTCATATACCTACACATTTGACTTAATCCCCCTTTTTAACCCCATTAATCACAAGAACACTTACATACATGACATTATAATTCTTTCAAGCATTACATCAAACATCAAATGTGCATAAACCCATTTCAACTACTAACATCCTTAAAATCATCATACATCCAAATATCATTACTTACAACAACATCAACAATTTACACATAAACTTTCTTCTCTACAAATTAACTAAATCTCATATGCATTTTCATTGAGGCATTTCATCAAACACCTAGTGTGCATGACTTGATTCTAAGCTATAAATAACATCAAATTCATCATATTCCCAACATACACTCAAAATGCAAGTCATACATGAACTTACTTCCAACATCAATTACAAATTCGTTTTTAATCATACAAGTGTGCACATTCTCAACATACAACAACTTTTAAGCTTGAGATTCATCTAAAACACCCAATTCTAGTGATACTTAGACATAAAAGTTCATACCTTGTCTTTAGGGATTTAAGAACCTTAATTGTGCACAAGAGGAGAAGAAATTGAAGAATTGTAACTTGCTATGATGATTAGAACACACTAGATTACATAAATTTCCAATTGCATGTACCTAATTTCTTCAATTGAAGGTTTCTCCTTCTCTTCTTTCTTGGGTCGCCACACACACACACACACACTAACACTCTGTATTTTTTTGCAACTGATACTATTTTCAGCATTTTAACTCTTTTTCTAATTAACTTTGCCTTATATGCACTTTCTACCCTCCCCACCAAAACCATATTATGAAAGGTCCTTAAATCTAACTTTGCATCTCTAGTTCCTTCCAACTTGACTAACAAACTTTAAATATTAACCACTTATAATACAAAATAGCACCAACAATATATATAAATATTAAATTACATAAAATATTACCTTAAATAATTGGGATGTTACATCGTTGGATAAAAAAGTGAATCACGGACCTTGTGCAATTTTTTTTTGTACATAATGCTTTTAAACTTGTACCCGTAAATAATTAATTAATTTAGTGGGTGTGAGGAAGTGTGTGATATGTATGTCATGGTTGTTAGCAGTTAGTCTTTGGTTAGTAATGAGAAGAATGTGCTGATGTGCCGCTGATGTGACTGTCAGTGAGACCATGACATAATGACGTACCGTCATGGTTAAGAATCAAACACACCTTTTAAACTCGAATTGACACCTAGAATTACGAGGAATCTAGACTAAAAATTACTCCGTACTTCTCATGAACCAAAAGAAAGTAAAAAACCACTAAATTAACATCGTAACCTTAAATTAATCTCATTAGCTTTTCCCTAATAATAAATCAATCAAATCATAATTCAAAATCTGGAACTAAAAATCTAGTAACACTCAATCCATCACTCTCCATCTCCCTACATCTTCTCCCCGCCATTTCTTTTCTTTCTCCAACAAACAAACAACATCATGCAAATTCATAAACCTACCCAATTTTCTTCCCTCAAATCAAAATCAAAATACCGAAAAATCTTCAAAATCTATACGAATCACGTTCTAATGATTCAAAATCCGTCAACAAATCGCGTTTTCACGGGGCGATCGATAAATCACCATGATCATCACCTCTCGTATTATTTTAATCTTCATATTTTTAGGGCTACAATCATCGAACCTAACGACGAACTATCTCGCAAACGCTCAACAGTATCCTGATCCTGAAACAATTAAGAAAAATCCGGCTAAATTAGACGAGATCACGAAATCGATATTTACTCGATTTAATGCTCTTTCCTTTCTTTTCCATGAAGATGCTGTTAATGATCTTAGCTTCTGCATGTATGACATGTAAGTCCTAGGGCTTTAACTTTTTCTCTGCTTTGTTTTGTTTAAGTTAGGATTGTTTACCATAATTTAAGTACATTGCCACAAAAGGGTAAAACTGTAAAATGGCACACAAGCTTCATAGGGGTTAGTGCTCGCCTGAGGCTTATGATCTGATACTTGATCTACACTCAAAAGTCTAATTGAGTATCATACTTTACCCAAAGTTCTATTGCTTGTATTTAGTTTTTAGTTATTTCTACTGTATGTATTTTATCTTTGATAATTTGTAAACTAATGTGGCACCCATTTTGATGGAAATAAATTAAATAAAAAGTTTGATGCATTCAATAGAATATTCTGTAGTTGTATACCTAAGATTGGATATTGGGAACTCCTTTGGTGATTCCCCTCCGCAGTGGTGAAATCAGAATCAAAACTCAATGGGTCCTGAATATTTTTTTTTTTCTTTTTTTTTTCACAACTAATAATATTTGACTGATACTTTGGCGGTTGTTTACCTCTAAAAAACTATAAATCCTAAAAATATATGGGGTCCTATAATAAAATTTGATGGTGTGCTGTACAATTTGAAGATATTTCGTAAGAAAATTTTCGAGACAAGTGGGGTCATGGGACCCCACTCCCTATCGCCTAACCTTGCCACTGCCCGTCAGTAACTCCAATCTCGCTGTTCAAAAAAAAAACTTTGGATTTTGGGGGAAGGTCAAACTTTTTCAGATAGATGACCCCTTAAAAAGTAAAGATGCTTCTAATTGGTTATGGTTTAATTCTATCATTGATTTACAGAACTGCTGAATGGAATGAAGCTTTCAATTTTTCTCATGATACAAGATTCTTGTCAAATTGCATCAAGAAAACCAATGGTAGCCACTCCATTATATGAAACTTTCATATAATTTACCTTAATCATGTTGTAAGTTGTTGACTTGTATGTGATCATTTATATAGGAAATATTTTACAGAGGTTGTGTACTGCGGCGGATATAAAGTTTTATGTAACTGTATTATCAGAAGCTGAGAAACAAGGATTTAAAAGTTCTACTTATGTAAAAGGTAACAAGAATTGTAATCTTACCTCATGGTCACCTGGATGCGAGCCCGGTTGGGCTTGTGCTGCTCGGAAAGATGTAAAGGTTGATCTAAAAAACAAAAACGAGATGCCGTATAGAACTACCAATTGTAAACCTTGTTGTGAAGGTTTCTTCTGTCCAACTGGTCTCACCTGTATGATACGTAAGTTCTAGTCCAACCTATTTAATAGTAACATATACCGCAGTGTACATTTTTTACTTATTGGTTCTTTTTTTGTTCGTCAAATGATTCTGATTGTTAGATTATTTAGGTACCATTTTACACGTATCTGTTGGTTATAGTTTTGGTTAGAAGATGAATATGGTTGCTAGTTATATTGGTAAAAATGGATGTTATCCCACATAGGTGGGAGGAAGAACTTGGAAGGGGGTGACTTAGTTATAAAAGGAGTGTTAAGCCTCACTTTCAAATTGCACCAATCAATACACTTTAAGTATTTGATTATTTCTTTCTTTCTTACCCTTGTTTGAGAGTTGTATTAGTTAAATATTTTGGAGAGTGTAGTTGGCTTAAGAGAGTCGTCTATATCATTGTAACAATTTGTGATATAGTGTATTTCTCTCTTTGGGGGCCGGTGGTTTTTCTCCTGTTTTGGAGTTTCCACGTTAAATCTTGTGTTGTGTATTGTTTTTATTTCTTTACTATTATTGTTGGGCTGGGTGGTGGGAATTAGTGAGACCGTAATTTCCCAACAACTGGTATCAGAGCGTCAGGTTTGACGGGGGTCTCGGTTATAGGAGTCGGAGTATGCTCTGTGGTTGCCACGGGAGTGGATCGTCCACATCAGAAACGAGTTCTATTGATCGTATAGGGTATCTGGTTAGACAATATTTTTTCTGATTCGTAGTAATAGTTGGATTTGTTAGTGGCCTAGTTGTGGATTTCCGATTTAAAGGGTCCTGGCTACCTGCTACATCTTTTGGCTATTCGAAACGTGGGCAAAATCAGAGAAAGTGTTGTTTATAGGATACGGATACGATGTCGAAGTTTAGTCCAATGAGGTTTGATGTTGAGAAATTTGATGGGATGGTCAATTTTGGCTTAAGGCAGGTTCAAGTCAAGGATGTGTTGATTCAGTCCGGGTTACACAAGGCATTGAAAGGTAAATCCACCTTTGTTCCCGGCAGTGATTCTAGCAGTAAGTTCGATGAAGAAGAATGGGATGATATGGATTTGAGGGCAGCAAGTGCGATTCGTCTGTGTCTTGCAAAGAACGTGCTTGCAAATGTGCACGGGTTATCAACGGCAAAGGAGCTTTGGGTTAAACTAGAGCAGTTGTACCAGGGCAAGGGCATCTCAAATCGGTTGTGTCTTAAAGAACAATTTCATACTCTGCGTATGGATAGGGGTTCAAAGATTTCAGATCATCTAAGTATTCTTAACGGTATTGTTTCGGAACTGGAGGCTATTGGAGTTAAAACGGATGATGAAGATAAAGCTTTGAGGTTGATATTATCTTTATCATCGTCCTATGAGCACATGAAACCTATTCTAATGTACGGGAAAGAAACGTTGAAGTTTGAAGATGTTACTAGCAAGCTCCTATCCGAGGAGAAAAGATTAGAAGGTAACGGAGTCTCCTCATCAGAAGCTACGGTACTGTTGTGTTCGGATAGGCAGAAGAGAAACTCTAGAAAAAATCTGACATGCTGGAAGTGCGGGAAGACTGGCCATGTAAGGGTTAATTGTCCAGGTGGAGCTAATCCGGTAAATGGCTCCAAAGACGCTAACATTGTCTCCGTTTTTACGGAGAGTGACGAATTCCTCTGAAGTCACGTCATCCTCATGGTGTGTCCGCGCCACCGTGGAAAGGGATGTTCGTTAGCGGTTCCACAATTACACATGGGCATTGGTTTGGCGTTGATGCAAGGTGTGTGGTGGAAACTGATGTTGTAGCTGATGAAACTTCCAGGGAAAGCTAAACAGGAAGTTGCACCATAACTGTTCAGCTGGTTATACAACATGTGCCGAGGTGAAATGCTTGGAATGCGATATTCTAAGTGCTATACTCTTTATGGTGGAGTATGATAATTCTGTTAAGAGTTATGATTGTCTGTTATGACAATGATTGTCGGGTCTTGACAATATTCGATGAAGATGCAAATTTTATTTCTTGGGTTAGAGATAATGTCAGCGGCATGAAGATGAGGATCTTGAAGTTGTCGTCAAGGAAGCATCTACGTCGGTTATCCTTGCAATGTGGAAGCATGGTTATCTTCTTCTATCCAAAAGGTGGAGATTTGTTGGTTATAGTTTTGGTTAGAAGATGAATATGGTTGCTAGTTATATTGGTAAAAATGGATGTTATCCCACATAGGTGGGAGGAAGAACTTGGAAGGGGGTGACTTAGTTATAAAAGGAGTGTTAAGCCTCACTTCCAAATTGCACCAATCAATACACTTTAAGTATTTGATTATTTCTTTCTTTCTTACTCTTGTTTGAAAGTTGTATTAGTTAAATATTTTGGAGAGTGTAGTTGGCTTAAGAGAGTCGTCTATATCATTGTAACAATTTGTGATATAGTGTATTTCTCTTTTTGGGGGGCCGGTGGTTTTTCTCCTGTTTTGGAGTTTCCACGTTAAATCTTGTGTTGTGTATTGTTTTTATTTCTTTACTATTATTGTTGAGTTGGGTGGTGGGAATTAGTGAGACCGTAATTTCCCAACAGTATCTTTATAGATAATTAGAATTTTTCAAACACTCTAATATTATCTTATAAACGTAGTTTGTTACAGTTGATTCCTTGATCTTAATTATTTAATTTCATATACTTTCAAAATGCAATAATGAACTGCTCCTCAATGGTTTTGTTTGGTCAAGGCATTGATTTTAATGTATTGATTGATTTACTTAACATTAGAACAATGTTGCAGAACTCGGGATTACTCGGGGAGTACTCGGTTTTTGCAACTCGGGAGTACTCGGCAAGAACTTGGTCAAACTCGATCAAACATGGTCAAATTTGGTCAAACTCGGCCAAAACTTGGGATTACTTGGAAAATCGGTCAAAATTAACTTGGTCAACATCCGAGTACTCCTCGAGTTGTCGAGTACTCCTTAAAAAGTCCCGACCGAGTATTTCCCTAATAGCGATTTTTGCAACTTGCATTAGAAACAATTGCTCTAATATTCTCATTTATATTATTGCTGAAGCTTGCCCTGCTGGATCATACTGTCCTCTTGCTCGTCTCAACCGGGATACTAATATATGTGATCCGTAAGTTATTTTCCTTTCACCAGACAAACTGAAATAATCGAGCTTTATAACTTAAACCGTTTGATAAGTTGATTTTTTTTCTTCTTTTTTAAAAAAAAAAAAAAAAAATTGTAGATATCGGTACCAACCACCACCTGGAATGAATAACCATACTTGTGGAGGAGCAGACGTCTGGTCAGCTGTAACGAGTAGTCGTGAGGTATTTTGTCCAGCAGGGTCCTTCTGTCCGAGTTCTATCGAGAAATATACTTGCGAGCCTGGGTATATATATTATATTATATTTCATGATGCTTGCACACTTGTCTGTTGTGGGTTGTCTATATTATGCGTCCTCACAGTTTATAGCATCACGAGTCTATTTTAACTGTTTCTTGCATTGCTATTTACTTGATTTTTTGTTTCTATCATTTCAGACATTTCTGCAGGCTTGGATCAACATATGAAACACGTACACATATCTATCTATAAATCTTAGAAAAATTTACCAGAAATGTAATCGTAAAATGCATAATTTGACAACAAAAGGTATGTAAAATTCCTCACACCCAAAAAAGATAATAAAATCCAGTTTAAACGGAAACTTAATATTGACTTGAGATTTTAGAAGGTAACTGTCAAAAACAATGATGTGGAGAGCCACATCAGCAGAGGATATTACATGGACTGCCATGTAGAAAAAGGCGGTTATGTGATGACGATGTTGACTGCCACATAGCCAGAGATGATATGTGGCACTAGCCTGTTAATACAAAAAATAAATTTCAAAATCATTTATGGGAGTGAGAAACATACCCTTTACTGTCAAATTATGCATTATATGATTTCAGACATCACTAGGTTTAAGATATGGATTACTTATAATTATATGAATCTGCAGAGTGTTATAAATTGGCTACATGTGATAAAGGGGCTGCAAATCAGAATATCACTGCATACGGACTAATGATGTGTGTAAGTGTGTATCTTAATAATCCTGCTTAATAAAACTACAAAACGCATTTAAAAATCATAATTATAGTTATTGTGCGTTTAATTGCAGGGTGGGCTGACACTACTGCTGCTGATTTTTTACAACTGTACAGATCAGGTACTCTCGACCCGAGAAAAACGAAAAGCGAAATCTCGAGAAGCAGCTGCACGAAGTGCGAAGGACTTAGCACAAGAGAAATGGCGGTCTGCAAAAGACGGTGCAATGAAACGAGCAGTTGGGTTACAAAGCTCGTTAACGCGCACGTTTTCTCGTAAGAAGTCTTCCTTGTCATCAGATCCAGAAAATTCCCATCATAGTACCGCTTCATCGAATACTGACAACAAGGATCAAAACAACAACGATCTTACTATGATGATGCATGATTTGGAAGATGATCCCGAAAGTCACCATGGTTTCAGTTTTGGCGATAAAAACTCGAAAAAAGACTCAAAAAATAAGAAGTTGCATACTCGTAGCCAAATTTTTCAGTATGCGTATGGTCAGATAGAAAAGGAAAAAGCACTTGAACTGCAAAACACCGATTTAACATTTTCCGGGGTTGTTTCGATGGCTACTGATCCAAATTTCAGATACAGGCCAAGAATCGAAGTTTCGTTCAATGACTTGACTCTTACTTTAAAGGGAAAAAACAAGAATTTGTTAAGGTGTGTAAGTGGGAAAATTTCACCGGGTCGGGTTTCAGCTGTGATGGGTCCCTCTGGAGCTGGTAAGACAACATTTCTTTCCGCTTTAACAGGAAAAGCAAGAGGGTGTACTGTAAACGGATCGATCCTTATAAATGGACATATTGAATCTATGAGTTCTTACAAAAAAATTATTGGATTTGTCCCTCAAGATGATATAGTGCATGGTGATCTCACCGTTGAAGAAAATCTTTGGTTCAGTGCTAAGTGCAGGTAAGTTGTTCACGCTTAAATCTGACGATTTTTTTGGGTCAAGTGCACAGAAATATACTTTTTGGTACTTTTACTTGTTTGTCATATGTATGAGGTGACATGTGGCATCATTACAAGTTGCCATGTCACCAAGTACATACAATAACTACAAATTGAAACTTTATTACACACAATGAAACACCTAGTACTTTGTTGCATACTATGAATTTCGGAACATAAATTTTACATTTCCATGCACTTTAGCCTTTACATACTCATGCTAGATGTGAACATCATTTAACCATTTATAATTGTGAATAACTTAAAAAAAAATTCCATTTTCTCCGTCATTGTAGATAAAAGTGATTACAAATCTCATATTTACTGCACGCATTGCGTTGCATTGCATTTTTTGATCTCTCTTTGAATATTCAGGCTTCCTGCAAATCTTTCTCGAGCCGAAAAGGTTCTTGTTGTAGAAAGAGTGATCGAGTCTTTAGGGCTACAACATGTTCGGAATTCGTTAGTAGGGACAGTCGAAAAACGAGGTATATCTGGAGGCCAGAGAAAGCGAGTAAATGTTGGTCTAGAAATGGTAATGGAACCTTCTTTGTTAATCTTAGATGAACCGACCTCTGGTTTAGACAGTTCTTCTTCTCAGTTGCTACTTAAAGCACTTCGTCGTGAAGCTCTTGAAGCCGTTAACGTGTGCATGGTGGTTCACCAACCAAGGTAATTGGATCGGATCCAGATCATGATCGAACCCATGTCTATTTTAATATGTCCCAAAATAGTAATTGTTTACTTTTAGAAAAAAAATAACTTATAATTAGTTAACTTTCCTATATTAGTACCCCTAATTATATAATAAAGCTCTTAACTTTTTTGTATCGTGAACGGAGGGAGGAAATGATGACCCAAAATTGTCCCCATGTTTGGTTAACTAATATATAATTTTTTTTTATATATATTTCAGCTATAGCTTATTTAGGATGTTTGATGACTTGATACTTCTAGCAAAGGGTGGTCTTGTTGCGTATCTTGGACCAGTAAAAACAGTTGAAGAGTACTTTTCGGGACTCGGTATTCATGTACCAGATCGAGTCAACCCTCCAGATCACTACATCGATATATTGGAGGGAATTATAAAGCCAAATACAACTTCATCAATCAACTATAAAGAACTTCCTGTAAAATGGATGCGCCATAACGGTTATCCTATACCACCAGACATGAAAGATTCTGAGGAAAATATATCATCTTCAACCGAAGGCTCAACCTCTACCCTCGGTGGTTCCCATGACCAATCGTTTGCTGCAGAATTATGGCAGGAATTTAAGTTACTTGTTCAAATGAAGAACGATAATTTTTTAAGTTATTTTTCAAGGAGGAAAGACTTATCTGGCCGCATAACCCCCGGTGTATGTCGACAATATAGATACTTCCTTGGGAGGTAAACACGTATATGCTTTATCATGAGTTTCAATTTTTTTTTTTTTTTTTTTTTTTTTGTTAAATTTGCATTAGGGAATATTTTGGAACTAAGATTCTTATGCCGAACGACTTTTTTAGCATGTATTTTGATGCAGACGACTCTTTTTATAGGGTGGCAAAGCAAAGGATACGAGAAGCTAGACTACAAGGTGTAGATTTTCTTCTTTTGTTGATAGCTGGAATCTCGTTAGGAACACTTGCGAAAGCGAGTGATGAAAACTTTGGGGCAGTTGGATATACTTACACCATCATTGCGTTTTGTAAGTTTCAAAACTTCTTTTTGTCCCCCTACAAAATTATATAAAACGATGTTGGTGCTTAAAATTCCTCAATTATCTCACTTTGAAGGGTACTTTAGATAGTTAGGTATTTTGGGTAACATCTCATTAAGGGGGGGAAATGAGCGGGTTAGGCGGATTTATAAACAGGTCATATATTATGAATGGGTCAGATCAGGTTGTGATACCCAAAACATAAATATCAATAACTAGTGTGTCGAATGTGGTTAAGAAAATATATAATCATTAACTTTATTATCTCTCATTTGGTAACTATTTGTGGCCAAGTTTCAGCTTTACTCAGCAAGATTGCGGCAATGAGGTCATTTACGTCGGATAAGTTGCAATTTTGGCGAGAACGCGCTTCTGGAATGAGTTGCTTTGCGTACTTCTTCTCAAAGGATACAATCGACCAGTTCAACACAGTAATTAAGCCTGCAGTCTATCTCTGCACATTTTACTATTTCAACCCTCCGAGATCCTCTGTCTTTGATAATTACATCATCTTACTTTGCTTGTTATACTGTGTATCGGGTTTCGCATATGCACTAGCCATCTACCTTGAACCTGGTTCTGCCCAACTGGTGAGTCATTCCGATCCTGAATTACCTCTTTAGCCATCACCTTTCTTTACAAATTATAGCGGATAGTCCTTTTTTCGTCTATAAAATTTCTTTATATTATTGTTGTCAAGTGTATTTTTAGCATTCTTGAACTAATGATTAAACTATGGAAAATCGTCAAGAAAGGTAATCTAAAATCCAAAATTGTCAATTCAGATTTGGTTTTTAGAATCCAATTTTTGCCAAGAAATGAGTATAAATTTAGTCATTAAACATATAGACAAACTTTGTTGAGTAGTCATGTTATTATACACAACTGAACCTTCACTGATTTTGGCAAAAATTAATTTTTCTACTCCTTTCATGACAAAAAGTGAATCTTTACACTCCTTATTGGCATAGAGAAATCAATATATACCTTATGTTAACAGTTTTTTAGATTTGTCCATTGAAATTGTATTAGTTAATTAAGTATAGTATGATCCCTGTAGTTATGTGTTTCTTTTGTTTCATAGTGGTCGGTACTGCTTCCGGTCGTCTTAACACTTATTTCAACACAAGACGGCGATAAAGGATCAATATTACCTCTCCTTAAAAGACTGTCTTACCCTTCTTGGGCACTTGAAGCGTTCTTGCTAGCTAATGCCGAAAGGTTTGACATAATAGCATTGGAATCTTATTTCAAAAGATTTTATTGTTTTTTCTTTTGTAATTACTAAACTCTGCAACCTTAAAAATTTAGGTACCGTGGGGTTTGGTTGCTGACAAGATGTGCTGCGATTGCCAAAAGAGGTTACGATCTCAGGGACTGGAAATTTTGCTTGATGCGTTTACTAGTCGCCGGTCTAGTTTTTCGTGCTGTAGCTTTGATCCTGTTAGTGGCCTTTCAGAAGAAGTAAATACAACAGTCCATGTATATAAACACAAAAACACAAGGTTGACTCGAAGTCAAACACGAATATTGGACAAATGATCTTGCCTTGATATTGACTTTATTCAACTTTTCAAAGATTTGATTAATGGAGAAGAGGTTGATCAACAGGTGACTCTTGTATCTGTATATTATAATCATTACAAAGTGATTCGCATTATAGTTGAAGAGAGGGTGTACGGTTGAATTGTAAAAAAAAACAAAAAAAAAAAAAACAAACTGATATACGTACAGAAACTTCTTGTGTTGTATAATATATCATTTGTAAATTTCTATCACGTTTTCAAACGGAAACATGAATTGTGACTGGTGAGGAAAGTTATGTATAGAGTCTTTTGTTATTGTTACATGAATTATGTAATAATGTAAACTAGTTTGGAGGTCCGTGCTTCGCTACGGAGACCAAATTCACATACACATATAATTTCAATACTTTTCTTAATCAATAATAAATAAACGGGTTATAAAATAAGGTAAATTATAAGTCGACTTCTAAAAATAGATAAAAATAATCATTACCTTTTGTATATAAGATAAAAATATAGGTAAAAAGTAAGTGGTTAAATAGTAAAGTAATTAAAAAGCATAATATAATGAATGTAATGTTTTAAACTGTGTATTTTTACCTAAAGACTATTAATATTGAACCGAGGAGTAAAATATAACAATATTTTATAATACTTAAAAAAGTAAACAATTTTTCTATTTTGTATGTAATATTTGTATATGTTCGGTTTCATATTGGCCGGTGGTCTCCTTGGAAGCAATCTCTCAACCCATCAAAGAGAGAGATGACTTTCTCTGCTTTTGTGAGTGTTTCACTTGGGGTTGAGAAACGACTTTTCTTTATTGAAGGATAAATGAAGAATTATCAACGTCTCACCTCTCCTATAACCCATATATGTGAGATTGAGTTTTGTTGTTGTGTTGTTGTGTATACCAAATTTTATATTTTAAAGAAAAATCAAAGAAATCATTTGTTCAATTACTCAACCAACGTTTTAACCTCCAAAACCCACCAATGGGCCTCTGGGCTGACCCGTCTACTAAAAACCCTAATCAGACTATATATTATACAAACAAAATCACTTTTCCACTAATTAACTTATTTCTCCAGTGTTCTTTCCCCCTTCTTTCATCCCATATACCACATTCTCCTTTTCATTCTTTTCTTGTTATTCTTTTACTTATCATCTACTAAATGTCTAATATCTAATATCTAATTAGGTAATTAAAATTAGTTCGTTATGAATACTTGAAATATTGAAGGTTTCTAGATCTGTTGTATAATCCTTTTAGCCACACGACTTCATTTTAGTTAATCTAGTTCGTTTAAAAATTATGCTATGGTGTGTGTATATATATATATATATATATATATATATATATATATATATATATATATATATATATATATATATATATATATATATATATATAGTTTTTCGACTCAAATTTTTGTTTATATATCGATATACATAATATGTATATTTATAGTTGCAAAATACAGAGCAACTGTGTTTATCTATGGATTTATATTTTATACTCCATTGTGGTAAGAAAAAAAAATTCAGAGCAACTGCGTTTATCTATGAATTTATATTTTATACTCCATTGTGGTAAGGGAAAACCCAAAAGATTTATATTTTATACTCCATTGTGGTAAGCGAAAAAAAAAAAAAATTGCTACAGTGGTTGCTACAGTAACTACAGTGATTTCGGGCGAGGTGGCGTGGTATGATTGGTGGGTGTTGTCCATATTTAGTATATAGTATAATATGTAATATGTAATGAGTTGAGTTTCTTGCGTTAGTATATAGTGTATGTTATTACACAATTACACGTCAACACGTCGACACTTTTGTAATAATGTAAATATGTATATGTATATGTATATGTATATGTAATGAGTTGAGTATATTATTGTAAGCACCTTTGTTGTTTAAGAGAATTAAAAGGCTGTAATTGTATTATTGATCCGTTTATATTTATGAACTTGAATTGATTAATATGATACAAGTTTGAATCGGTTCTTTATAATGAGATTTAGCTATCGTATTTATAATACAAAAGAGCAACAGCTAATTCCTAATTTGGAATGGAGCCTTGTTACTTTTGAAACAGCTAATTCCTAATTTGGAATGGAGCCCTGTTACTTTTGAAAGAAACTGCTTTTGACTAAAAAGAGGAAATAGCCGTTAGTCAACTCTTGGTCAACTCTGGTCAACTCTGGTCAACTCTGTTGTTGGGTCTTTACAGGAAATGATGAGCTAAATACAATTCTGATCCTTTTATTTCAACACTTCCCTTCAAGTTGAATAGTGAGATCTCCAAAATTCAACTTGACCAATACTTCGTTAAATAATCTTCCATTGACTGCTTTGGTGAGGATGTTTGCAAGCTGGTCTTCCGATCTCACAAATGGTAGTGAGATGATTTCTAATTCAAGCTTTTCCTTGATAAAGTGTCTATCGATTTCAACATGCTTTGTCCGATCATGTTGAACTGGGTTTTCTGAAATAGCAATGTCTACTTCGTTTTCGCAAAAGATTTGACTAGTGTCTTCTGGTGGAAATCCGATCTCTGTTTGTAGTTTTTGGATCCATAACGCTTCTTGTACTCCTCATGCTATCCCTCTAAACTCAGCTTCAGCACTTGAAAGAGCTACAACCTTTTGTTTTTTACTTTTCCACGTAACCAAGGTTCCCGCTGACTGAGGTGAAATAGCCCGATGTGGATTTTCTGTCTCCTTTTTCACCTCCCCAGCCTGCATCTGTATATATCTGAGTTTTGAGGTGTCCGTTGTTTTTGAATACAACACTATGTCCAGCAGTTCCTTTGAGGTATCTGATGATTCTTCACACAGCTTCCATGTGATGTACTTGAGGATAATGTATAAACTGGCTGACGACTCCTACTGCATACGCTATATATGGACGAGTATGAGCAAGGTAGATAAGCTTTCCAACGATCCTTTGGTATTGTTCTTTATTTGCAAGGTCAGCTCCTTCTTCGATTAACAACTTCTGGTTTGGAATTGCAGGGGTCTCAGTTGGTTTGCAGTCGATCATCCTTGTTTCAGCAAGTAAATCAAGCACATATTTCTTTTGACATATAAATATTCCTTGTTGAGATCGTAAAAATTCAATCCCTAAGAAGTATTTTAGTTTTCCCAAATCTTTCATTTCAAATTCATTTCATAAGTATGTTTTTAAGTTGAAAAATTCATCTCTGTCATTTCTTGTGATTATCATGTCATCGGCATAAATAATCAAACAAGTTATCAGTTGGTTTCTTTGTTTAAAAAATAGTGTGTGATATGAACTACTTTGTTTATAGCCATATTTTTTCATTGTAAGGTAAATTTCCCAAACCAAGCCCGAGGGGATTGTTTTAGCCCATATAAAGATTTTTTTAAGACGACAAACTTCCCTGTTTTTGAAGTTTCCTGAGAATCCTGGTGGAGCTTGCATATAAACCTCTTCCTTGAGCTCGCCATATAGAAAAGCATTTTTCACATGAAATTGGTGAAGGGGCAATTCTTTATTTGCGGCAATAGAGAAGAGAACTCTAATGGTGTTAATTTTTGCCACCAGTGAGAAAGTCTCAGAATAGTCTATCTCATAAGTCTGAGTATATCCCTTGGCAACTAGCTGGACTTTATATCTTTCAATTATGCCATCTGGTTTGTGTTTTATTGTAAACACCCAGTGACATCCTACTGGCTTCTTCTCTCGGGGAAGAATACATTTTCCCCTTGTATCACTTTTCTTCAAAGCTTCCATTGCATTTCTCCAGTTTTTTGATTTCAGCGCTTGTTCTATGAAAGTTGGTATTTCTTCAGAGTATATCGCGGAATTGAATTCATTGTTTCTTCTAATAAATTTTCTTTGGCAATATTTGCCATCGGATATCTCGATCTAAGAGCTTCTTTCTTGGGATCATATCTTTTAGGTGGAACTCCCCTATTAGCTCTTGGAGGAAGTACATAACCTTCATTTAATTCATTCTGTCTTTCAACAGGTTCAACTGGAATTTGTTGAGTTGATTCGTGACTTGAACTTTGTGGTTCGTCGGGAATTTGTTTAGTTGATCCACTTTGATTTGAACATTCTGATTCGTCATGAATTTGTTGAGTTGAACATTCTGGTTCTTCGGGAATTTGTTGAGTTGATCCAGTTTGACTTGAACGTCCTGGTTTGTCTTGAGTCGGAACTTCTTGCTCTTTTTCGGTTTATGTGTCTTTTGATATTTTGGTACTGTGATTCACTTCTTCTGATGAGGGAATCCTTTCCAACCAACTCACATTGTCATTAGTTTCAATCTCTGCATCACTTGCGTGTTGGGGACTATAAAAATATTCAGTTTCGAGAAAGTCACAATTCATTGTAGTGAATATGTAACGTCTTTTTGGACTGTAGCATCTGTACCCTTTTTGGTTAACACCATATCCAACAAAAACACATTTTTCAGCACATGGGTCTAGTTTGCTCCGTTCGTGTTTAGGTATGTGTACGTACACGGAACAACCAAAAATTCTGGGTTTGAGGTTAAGATTAAACGGGAGATCATGAAATTTAGATAGTGCTTGAAGTGGAGTTTGTAGATCAAGAAATTTAGTCGGAATCAGATAAGTTGACGTGGCAATTGCTTCAGGCCAGAAACTTCTCGGAGCATTGGACTCAATAAGTTGAGCACGAGTCATTTCTAACGGTAAACGATTTTTCCTTTCTGCTACCCCATTTTGTTCTGGGGTATGAGCACACAAGGTTTGGTGGATAATTCCTTTCTCTTGACAAAACAATTCATGGAGGAGTTCACAAATTATCCTACATTATCTGACCTTTAGATTTGTATATTTCTTTTGAAATGAGTTTGCATCATTGTATATAAAACATAAAAAAAAAAAATTTATACACTTATGATTTGTTTGTTAAAAAATAAGTATAAGTCATTCGTGTGCAATCATCAATAAAAAGTAAGAAATATCGAAGATTTTTCCCCCGATTAATTAAAGCTAGATCCCAAACATCCGAGTGAATTAATGAAAAAGGAATATTTTTCTTTGTTTTGCTAGATTTAAAACTACTTTTATGGCGTTTTGCTATAATACAAGTCTCGCAAGTTAAAACGGAATTTGGTGGATATAAATTTGGAAAAAGAAGATTTAAATAACTTGCGGAAGGATGACCTAACCTTTTATGCCATAACCAAGCCTCTTTATTAGGTGTTCCGTGTGCAAGCATCACGGTACCTTGTTGGGTTACTTCGTCCACATAGTATAACCCACCCCGTTCAGTGCCACGCCCAATAATTGAAATGTCCCGTTCTTATTGATTAAAAACGTTCCATATTAATTGATTTCGTTGCGAGGTTTTGACCTCTATATGAGACGTTTTTCAAAGACTGCATTCATTTTTAAAACAAACCATAACCTTTATTTAATAAATAAAGGTTTAAAAAGCTTTACGTAGATTATCAAATAATGATAATCTAAAATATCCTGTTTACACACGACCATTACATAATGGTTTACAATACAAATATGTTACATCGAAATCAGTTTCTTGAATGCAGTTTTTACACAATATCATACAAACATGGACTCCAAATCTTGTCCTTATTTTAGTATGCAATAGCGAAAGCTCTTAGTATTCACCTGAGAATAAACATGCTTTAAACGTCAACAAAAATGTTGGTGAGTTATAGGTTTAACCTATATATATCAAATCATAACAATAGACCACAAGATTTCATATTTCAATACACATCCCATACATAGAGATAAAAATCATTCATATGGTGAACACCTGGTAACCGACATTAACAAGATGCATATATAAGAATATCCCCATCATTCCGGGACACCCTTCGGATATGATATAAATTTCGAAGTACTAAAGCATCCGGTACTTTGGATGGGGTTTGTTAGGTCCAATAGATCTATCTTTAGGATTCGCGTCAATTAGGGTGTCTGTTCCCTAATTCTTAGATTACCAGACTTAATAAAAAGGGGCATATTCGATTTCGATAATTCAACCATAGAATGTAGTTTCACGTACTTGTGTCTATTTTGTAAATCATTTATAAAACTTGCATGTATTCTCATCCCAAAAATATTAGATTTTAAAAGTGGGACTATAACTCACTTTCACAGATTTTTACTTCGTCGGGAAGTAAGACTTGGCCACTGGTTGATTCACGAACCTATAACAATATATACATATATATCAAAGTATGTTCAAAATATATTTACAACACTTTTAATATATTTTGATGTTTTAAGTTTATTAAGTCAGCTGTCCTCGTTAGTAACCTACAACTAGTTGTCCACAGTTAGATGTACAGAAATAAATCGATAAATATTATCTTGAATCAATCCACGACCCAGTGTATACATATCTCAGTATTGATCACAACTCAAACTATATATATTTTGGAATCAACCTCAACCCTGTATAGCTAACTCCAACATTCACATATAGAGTGTCTATGGTTGTTCCGAAATATATATAGATGTGTCGACATGATAGGTCGAAACATTGTATACGTGTCTATGGTATCTCAAGATTACATAATATACAATACAAGTTGATTAAGTTATGGTTGGAATAGATTTGTTACCAATTTTCACGTAGCTAAAATGAGAAAAATTATCCAATCTTGTTTTATCCATAACTTCTTCATTTTAAATCCGTTTTGAGTGAATCAAATTGCTATGGTTTCATATTGAACTCTATTTTATGAATCTAAACAGAAAAAGTATAGGTTTATAGTCGGAAAAATAAGTTACAAGTCGTTTTTGTAAAGGTAGTCATTTCAGTCGAAAGAACGACGTCTAGATGACCATTTTAGAAAACATACTTCCACTTTGAGTTTAACCATAATTTTTGGATATAGTTTCATGTTCATAATAAAAATCATTTTCTCAGAATAACAACTTTTAAATCAAAGTTTATCATAGTTTTTAATTAACTAACCCAAAACAGCCCGCGGTGTTACTACGACGGCGTAAATCCGGTTTTACGGTGTTTTTCGTGTTTCCAGGTTTTAAATCATTAAGTTAGCATATCATATAGATATAGAAAATGTGTTTAGTTGATTTTAAAAGTCAAGTTAGAAGGATTAACTTTTGTTTGCGAACAAGTTTAGAATTAACTAAACTATGTTCTAGTGATTACAAGTTTAAACCTTCGAATAAGATAGCTTTATATGTATGAATCGAATGATGTTATGAACATCATTACTACCTTAAGTTCCTTGGATAAACCTACTGGAAAAGAGAAAAATGGATCTAGCTTCAATGGATCCTTGGATGGCTTGAAGTTCTTGAAGCAGAATCATGACACGAAAACAAGTTCAAGTAAGATCATCACTTGAAATAAGATTGTTATAGTTATAGAAATTGAACCAAAGTTTGAATATGATTATTACCTTATATTAGAATGATAACCTACTGTAAGAAACAAAGATTTCTTGAGGTTGGATGATCACCTTACAAGATTGGAAGTGAGCTAGCAAACTTGAAAGTATTCTTGATTTTATGAAACTAGAACTTTTGGAATTTATGAAGAACACTTAGAACTTGAAGATAGAACTTGAGAGAGATCAATTAGATGAAGAAAATTGAAGAATGAAAGTGTTTGTAGGTGTTTTTGGTCGTTGGTGTATGGATTAGATATAAAGGATATGTAATTTTGTTTTCATGTAAATAAGTCATGAATGATTACTCATATTTTTGTAATTTTATGAGATATTTCATGCTAGTTGCCAAATGATGGTTCCCACATGTGTTAGGTGACTCACATGGGCTGCTAAGAGCTGATCATTGGAGTGTATATACCAATAGTACATACATCTAAAAGCTGTGTATTGTACGAGTACGAATACGGGTGCATACGAGTAGAATTGTTGATGAAACTGAACGAGGATGTAATTGTAAGCATTTTTGTTAAGTAGAAGTATTTTGATAAGTGTATTGAAGTCTTTCCAAAGTGTATAAATACATATTAAAACACTACATGTATATACATTTTAACTGAGTCGTTAAGTCATCGTTAGTCGTTACATGTAAGTGTTGTTTTGAAACCTTTAGGTTAACGATCTTGTTAAATGTTGTTAACCCAATGTTTATAATATCAAATGAGATTTTAAATTATTATATTATCATGATATTATCATGTATGAATATCTCTTAATATGATATATATACATTAAATGTCTTTACAACGATAATCGTTACATATATGTCTCGTTTAAAAATCATTAAGTTAGTAGTCTTGTTTTTACATATGTAGTTCATTGTTAATATACTTAATGATATGTTTACTTATCATAGTATCATGTTAACTATATATATATCCATATATATGTCATCATATAGTTTTTACAAGTTTTAACGTTCGTGAATCACCGGTCAACTTGGGTGGTCAATTGTCTATATGAAACATATTTCAATTAATCAAGTCTTAACAAGTTTGATTGCTTAACATGTTGGAAACATTTAATCATGTAAATATCAATCTCAATTAATATATATAAACATGGAAAAGTTCGGGTCACTACAGTACCTACCCGTTAAATAAATTTCGTCCCGAAATTTTAAGCTGTTGAAGGTGTTGACGAATCTTCTGGAAATAGATGCGGGTATTTCTTCTTCATCTGATCTTCACGCTCCCAGGTAAACTCGAGTCCTCTACGAGCATTCCATCTAACCTTAACAATTGGTATCTTGTTTTGCTTAAGTCGTTTAACCTCACGATCCATTATTTCGACGGGTTCTTCGATGAATTGAAGTTTTTCGTTGATTTGGATTTCATCTAACGGAATAGTGAGATCTTCTTTAGCAAAACATTTCTTCAAATTCGAGACGTGGAAAGTGTTATGTACAGCCGCGAGTTGTTGAGGTAACTCTAGTCGGTAAGCTACTGGTCCGACACGATCAATAATCTTGAATGGTCCAATATACCTTGGATTTAATTTCCCTCGTTTACCAAATCGAACAACGCCTTTCCAAGGTGCAACTTTAAGCATGACCATCTCTCCAATTTCAAATTCTATATCTTTTCTTTTAATGTCAGCGTAGCTCTTTTGTCGACTTTGGGCGGTTTTCAACCGTTGTTGAATTTGAATGATCTTCTCGGTAGTTTCTTGTATAATCTCCGGACCCGTAATCTGTCTATCCCCCACTTCACTCCAACAAATCGGAGACCTGCACTTTCTACCATAAAGTGCTTCAAACGGCGCCATCTCAATGCTTGAATGGTAGCTGTTGTTGTAGGAAAATTCTGCTAACGGTAGATGTCGATCCCAACTGTTTCCGAAATCAATAACACATGCTCGTAGCATGTCTTCAAGCGTTTGTATCGTCCTTTTGCTCTGCCCATCAGTTTGTGGATGATAGGCAGTACTCATGTCTAGACGAGTTCCTAATGCTTGTTGTAATGTCTGCCAGAATCTTGAAATAAATCTGCCATCCCTATCAGAGATAATAGAGATTGGTATTCCATGTCTGGAGGCGACTTCCTTCAAATACAGTAGTGCTAACTTCTCCATCTTGTCATCTTCTCTTATTGGCAGGAAGTGTGCTGATTTGGTGAGACGATCAACTATTACCCAAATAGTATCAAAACCACTTGCAGTCCTTGACAATTTAGTGATGAAATCCATGGTAATGTTTTCCCATTTCCATTCCGGGATTTCGGGTTGTTGAAGTAGACCTGATGGTTTCTGATGCTCAGCTTTGACCTTAGAACACGTCAAACATTCTCCTACGTATTTAGCAACATCGGCTTTCATATCCGGCCACCAAAAATGTTTCTTGAGATCCTTGTACATCTTCCCCGTTCCAGGATGTATTGAGTATCTGGTTTTATGAGCTTCTCTAAGTACCATTTCTCTCATATCTCCAAATTTTGGTACCCAAATCCTTTCAGCCCTATACCGGGTTCCTTCTTCCCGAATATTAAGATGCTTCTCCGATCCTTTGGGTATTTCATCCTTTAAATTTCCCTCTTTTAAAACTCCTTGTTGCGCCTCCTTTATTTGAGTAGTAATGTTATTATGAATCATTATATTCATAGATTTTACTCGAATGGGTTCTCTGTCCTTCCTGCTCAAGGCATCGGCTACCACATTTGCCTTCCCCGGGTGGTAACGAATCTCAAAGTCGTAATCATTCAATAATTCAATCCACCTACGCTGCCTCATATTCAGTTGTTTCTGATTAAATATGTGTTGAAGACTTTTGTGGTCGGTATATATAATACTTTTGACCCCATATAAGTAGTGCCTCCAAGTCTTTAATGCAAAAACAACCGCGCCTAATTCCAAATCATGCGTCGTATAATTTTGTTCGTGAATCTTCAATTGTCTAGACGCATAAGCAATCACCTTCGTTCGTTGCATTAATACACAACCGAGACCTTGCTTTGATGCATCACAATAAATCACAAAATCATCATTCCCTTCAGGCAATGACAATATAGGTGCCGTAGTTAGCTTTTTCTTCAATAACTGAAACGCTTTCTCTTGTTCATCATTCCATTCAAATTTCTTCCCTTTATGCGTTAATGCAGTCAAGGGTTTTGCTATTCTGGAAAAGTCTTGGATGAACCTTCTGTAGTAACCAACTAGTCCTAAAAACTGGCGTATGTGTTTCGGAGTTTTCGGGGTTTCCCACTTTTCAACAGTTTCTATCTTTGCCGGATCCACCTTAATACCTTCTTTGTTCACTATGTGACCGAGGAATTGAACTTCTTCCAACCAAAATGCACACTTTGAAAACTTAGCGTACAATTCTTCCTTCCTCAATACTTCTAACACCTTTCTCAAATGTTCACTGTGTTCTTGGTCATTCTTTGAGTAAATAAGTATGTCATCAATGAAAACAATGACAAACTTGTCAAGGTATGGTCCACACACTCGGTTCATAAGGTCCATGAACACAGCTGGTGCATTAGTTAAACCAAACGGCATGACCATAAACTCGTAATGACCGTAACGTGTTCTAAAAGCAGTCTTTGGAATATCATCTTCTTTCACCCGCATTTGATGATACCCGGAACGTAAGTCAATCTTTGAATAAACAGACGAGCCTTGTAGTTGATCAAATAAGTCATCGATTCTCGGTAGTGGGTAGCGGTTCTTGATGGTAAGTTTGTTCAACTCTCGGTAGTCGATACACAACCTGAATGTACCATCTTTCTTCTTGACAAACAAAACAGGAGCTCCCCACGGTGATGTGCTTGGTCGAATGAAACCACGCTCTAAAAGTTCTTGTAATTGGCTTTGTAGTTCTTTCATCTCGCTGGGTGCGAGTCTGTAAGGAGCACGAGCTATTGGTGCAGCTCCTGGTACAAGATCTATTTGAAATTCAACGGATCGATGTGGGGGTAATCCCGGTAATTCTTTCGGAAATACATCAGGAAATTCTTTTGCGACGGGAACATCATTGATGCTCTTTTCTTCAGTTTGTACTTTCTCGACGTGTGCTAGAACAGCATAGCAACCTTTTCTTATTAGTTTTTGTGCCTTCAAATTACTAATAAGATGTAGCTTCGTGTTGCCCTTTTCTCCGTACACCGTTAAGGGTTTTCCTTTTTCTCGTATAATGCGAATTGCATTTTTGTAACAAACGATCTCCGCTTTCACTTCTTTCAACCAGTCCATACCGATTATCACATCAAAACTCCCTAACTCTACTGGTATCAAATCAATCTTAAATGTTTCGCTAACCAGTTTAATTTCTCGATTCCGACATATATTATCTGCTGAAATTAATTTACCATTTGCTAATTCGAGTAAAAATTTACTATCTAAAGGCGTCAATGGACAACTTAATTTAGCACAAAAATCTCTACTCATATAGCTTCTATCCGCACCCGAATCAAATAAAACGTAAGCAGATTTATTGTCAATAAGAAACGTACCCGTAACAAGCTCCGAGTCTTCCTGTGCCTCTGCCGCATTAATATTGAAAACTCTTCCATGGCCTTGTCCATTCGTGTTCTCCTGGTTCGGACAATTTCTAATAATGTGGCCCGGTTTTCCACATTTATAACAAACTACATTGGCATAACTTGCTCCGACACTACTTGCTCCGCCATTACTCATTCCGACACCATTTGTTCCTTTCGTTCTATTAACCCCTGGTCCGTAGACCTCACACTTCACCGCGCTATGACCATTTCTTTTACACTTGTTGCAAAATTTGGTGCAGAACCCCGAGTGATTCTTTTCACACCTTTGGCATAGCTGCTTCTGATTGTTGTTGTTGTTGCGGTTATTATTGTTGTTGGGATGATTGTTATAGTTGCTGTTGTTGTTGTTGTTGTTGTTGTTGTTGGGCCGTTTGTTGTAGTTGCGATTGATGTTGCGATTGTTGGGATAATTGTTGCGATTATTGTTGTAATTGCTGTTGTTGTTGTATTGGTGATTCTTATCACCGTTTTCCTCCCACTTTCTTTTGACTTGCTTCACATTGGCCTCTTCAGCAGTCTGTTCTTTAATTCTTTCTTCAATTTGGTTCACGAGTTTGTGAGCCATTCTACATGCCTGTTGTATGGAGGCGGGCTCGTGTGAACTTATATCTTCTTGGATTCTTTCCGGTAATCCTTTCACAAACGCGTCGATCTTCTCTTCCTCATCTTCGAATGCTCCCGGACACAATAGGCACAATTCTGTGAATCGTCTTTCGTACGTGGTAATATCAAATCCTTGGGTTCGTAACCCTCTAAGTTCTGTCTTGAGCTTATTGACCTCGGTTCTGGGACGGTACTTCTCGTTCATCAAGTGCTTGAATGCTGACCACGGTAGTGCGTACGCATCGTCTTGTCCCACTTGCTCTAGATAGGTATTCCACCATGTTAACGCAGAACCTGTGAAGGTATGCGTAGCGTACTTTACTTTGTCCTCTTCAGTACACTTACTTATGGCAAACACCGATTCGACCTTCTCGGTCCACCGTTTCAATCCGATCGGTCCTTCGGTTCCATCAAATTCCAAAGGTTTGCAGGCAGTGAATTCTTTGTAGGTGCATCCTACACGATTTCCTGTACTGCTAGATCCAAGGTTATTGTTGGTATGTAGCGCAGCCTGTACTGCGGCTATGTTTGAAGCTAGAAAAGTACGGAATTCCTCTTCATTCATATTCACGGTGTGTCGAGTAGTCGGTGCCATTTCCTTCAAAATAGTTAAATGGAACAAGTTAATCATACAGAATATTAAGAGTAGTTAATAGTATTTCGTAGCATAATATGAACTCATTTATAAAAGCTTTTTCTTCATATTAGCGTTTTATAAGTTTAAATTCGGGTAGTACCTACCCGTTAAGTTCATACTTAGTAGCTAATATACAATTCAACTACTACAATTCTATATGAAAAACTGATTATAATAATATTTCGCGTTCAAACTTTTACACAACATTTTACAAACTTACAATACCGCTTATTTTACATATAGCATGAAATATAGCACACAATAAATTTGATACAAGATGGTTGTGAAGATAATTCTAGCTAGTACACAAGTCGTTCAGCAAAGGCAATAAAGACACGTAATTCATACGTCCAGAAACAAGTCATGCATTCTGGTTTTACTAGGACTACTTCCCATCCTTGGTCTTGTGGAACATAACCGTTATGGCCGTTGATAAGACAGCGTGTTGTAACGTCGTCAAAGGGACGAGGGTTACGTAATGTCCAACAGTCCCGTAACAATCTAAAAACCTCATTTCTTACCCCAATTACCGACTCCGTCACTTGTGGGAACGTTTTGTTTAATAGTTGTAGCCCGATGTTCTTGTTCTCACTTTGGTGAGAAGCGAACATTACTAATCCGTAAGCATAACATGCTTCTTTATGTTGCATGTTAGCCGCTTTTTCTAAATCACGAAGTCCAATATTCGGATATATTGAGTCAAAATAATTTCTTAACCCATTGCGTAAAATAGCATTTGGGTTCCCCGCAATATATGCGTCAAAGTAAACACATCGTAACTTATGGATTTCCCAATGTGATATCCCCCATCTTCCGAACGAAAGCCTTTTATAAACCAAGGCATTCTTGGAACGTTCTTCGAATGTCTTACAAACTGATCTCGCCTTAAATAGTTGTGCCGAAGAATTATGACCGACTCTAGACAAGATTTCATCAATCATGTCTCCGGGTAGGTCTCTTAAAATATTGGGTTGTCTATCCATTTTGTGTTTTTATACTGTAAAATAGACAAGAGTTAGATTCATAAAAAAAAAATACTTATTAATACAAGCAATTTTTACATATATCATAAAGCATAAGCACACTATATTACATATATTACACCACACGAATACAACTATCTTATTCCGACTCGCTTGTTTCTTCTTCTTCGGTTTTGGTTCGTTTTGCCAAGTTTCTAGGGATATATGATGTTCCCCTAATACGAGCCGTCGTGATCCACATTGGTTTAGAAAAACCTGGTGGTTTAGAGGTTCCCGGGTCATTGTTACAACTTAAGGACTTCGAGGGTTGACGATACATATAAAGTTCATCGGGGTTGGAATTAGATTTCGCTATTTTTATGCCCTTTCCCTTATTATTTTCTTTTGCCTTTTTAAATTCAGTTGGGGTAATTTCTATAACATCATCGGAATTCTCGTCGGAATCCGATTCATCGGAGAATTGGTAATCCTCCCAATATTTTTCTTCCTTGGCGGAAACACCATTGACCATAATTAACCTTGGTCGGTTGGTTGAGGATTTTCTTTTACTTAACCGTTTAATTATTACCCCCACCGGTTCTATTTCTTCATCCGGTTTCGATTCTTCTTCTGGTTCCGATTCTTCTTCCGGTTCCGACTCTTCTTCCGGTTCCTCTTCGGGAACTTGTGAATCAGTCCACGAATCATTCCAATTTACATTTGACTCTTCATTATTATTAGGTGAGTCAATGGGACTTGTTCTAGAGGTAGACATCTATCACATAATATCAAACGCGTTAAGAGATTAATATATCACATAATATTCACATGTTAAAAATATATAGTTTCCAACAAAATTTGTTAAGCAATCATTTTTCAAGTAAACACGGTCGAAGTCCAGACTCACTAATGCATCCTAACAAACTCGATAAGACACACTAATGTAAAATTCTGGTTCTCTAAGACCAACGCTCGGATACCAACTGAAATGTCCCGTTCTTATTGATTAAAAACGTTCCATATTAATTGATTTCGTTGCGAGGTTTTGACCTCTATATGAGACGTTTTTCAAAGACTGCATTCATTTTTAAAACAAACCATAACCTTTATTTAATAAATAAAGGTTTAAAAAGCTTTACGTAGATTATCAAATAATGATAATCTAAAATATCCTGTTTACACACGACCATTACATAATGGTTTACAATACAAATATGTTACATCGAAATCAGTTTCTTGAATGCAGTTTTTACACAATATCATACAAACATGGACTCCAAATCTTGTCCTTATTTTAGTATGCAATAGCGGAAGCTCTTAGTATTCACCTGAGAATAAACATGCTTTAAACGTCAACAAAAATGTTGGTGAGTTATAGGTTTAACCTATATATATCAAATCATAACAATAGACCACAAGATTTCATATTTCAATACACATCCCATACATAGAGATAAAAATCATTCATATGGTGAACACCTGGTAACCGACATTAACAAGATGCATATATAAGAATATCCCCATCATTCCGGGACACCCTTCGGATATGATATAAATTTCGAAGTACTAAAGCATCCGGTACTTTGGATGGGGTTTGTTAGGCCCAATAGATCTATCTTTAAAATTCGCGTCAATTAGGGTGTCTGTTCCCTAATTCTTAGATTACCAGACTTAATAAAAAGGGGCATATTCGATTTCGATAATTCAACCATAGAATGTAGTTTCACGTACTTGTGTCTATTTTGTAAATCATTTATAAAACTTGCATGTATTCTCATCCCAAAAATATTAGATTTTAAAAGTGGGACTATAACTCACTTTCACAGATTTTTACTTCGTCGGGAAGTAAGACTTGGCCACTGGTTGATTCACGAACCTATAACAATATATACATATATATCAAAGTATGTTCAAAATATATTTACAACACTTTTAATATATTTTGATGTTTTAAGTTTATTAAGTCAGCTGTCCTCGTTAGTAACCTACAACTAGTTGTCCACAGTTAGATGTACAGAAATAAATCGATAAATATTATCTTGAATCAATCCATGACCCAGTGTATACATATCTCAGTATTGATCACAACTCAAACTATATATATTTTGGAATCAACCTCAACCCTGTATAGCTAACTCCAACATTCACATATAGAGTGTCTATGGTTGTTCCGAAATATATATAGATGTGTCGACATGATAGGTCGAAACATTGTATACGTGTCTATGGTATCTCAAGATTACATAATATACAATACAAGTTGATTAAGTTATGGTTGGAATAGATTTGTTACCAATTTTCACGTAGCTAAAATGAGAAAAATTATCCAATCTTGTTTTACCCATAACTTCTTCATTTTAAATCCGTTTTGAGTGAATCAAATTGCTATGGTTTCATATTGAACTCTATTTTATGAATCTAAACAGAAAAAGTATAGGTTTATAGTCGGAAAAATAAGTTACAAGTCATTTTTGTAAAGGTAGTCATTTCAGTCGAAAGAACGACGTCTAGATGACCATTTTATAAAACATACTTCCACTTTGAGTTTAACCATAATTTTTGGATATAGTTTCATGTTCATAATAAAAATCATTTTCTCAGAATAACAACTTTTAAATCAAAGTTTATCATAGTTTTTAATTAACTAACCCAAAACAGCCCGCGGTGTTACTACGACGGCGTAAATCCGGTCTTACGGTGTTTTTCGTGTTTCCAGGTTTTAAATCATTAAGTTAGCATATCATATAGATATAGAAAATGTGTTTAGTTGATTTTAAAAGTCAAGTTAGAAGGATTAACTTTTGTTTGCGAACAAGTTTAGAATTAACTAAACTATGTTCTAGTGATTACAAGTTTAAACCTTCGAATAAGATAGCTTTATATGTATGAATCGAATGATGTTATGAACATCATTACTACCTTAAGTTCCTTGGATAAACCTACTGGAAAAGAGAAAAATGGATCTAGCTTCAATGGATCCTTGGATGGCTTGAAGTTCTTGAAGCAGAATCATGACACGAAAACAAGTTCAAGTAAGATCATCACTTGAAATAAGATTGTTATAGTTATAGAAATTGAACCAAAGTTTGAATATGATTATTACCTTATATTAGAATGATAACCTACTGTAAGAAACAAAGATTTCTTGAGGTTGGATGATCACCTTACAAGATTGGAAGTGAGCTAGCAAACTTGAAAGTATTCTTGATTTTATGAAACTAGAACTTTTGGAATTTATGAAGAACACTTAGAACTTGAAGATAGAACTTGAGAGAGATCAATTAGATGAAGAAAATTGAAGAATGAAAGTGTTTGTAGGTGTTTTTGGTCGTTGGTGTATGGATTAGATATAAAGGATATGTAATTTTGTTTTCATGTAAATAAGTCATGAATGATTACTCATATTTTTGTAATTTTATGAGATATTTCATGCTAGTTGCCAAATGATGGTTCCCACATGTGTTAGGTGACTCACATGGGCTGCTAAGAGCTGATCATTGGAGTGTATATACCAATAGTACATACATCTAAAAGCTGTGTATTGTACGAGTACGAATACGGGTGCATACGAGTAGAATTGTTGATGAAACTGAACGAGGATGTAATTGTAAGCATTTTTGTTAAGTAGAAGTATTTTGATAAGTGTATTGAAGTCTTTCCAAAGTGTATAAATACATATTAAAACACTACATGTATATACATTTTAACTGAGTCGTTAAGTCATCGTTAGTCGTTACATGTAAGTGTTGTTTTGAAACCTTTAGGTTAACGATCTTGTTAAATGTTGTTAACCCAATGTTTATAATATCAAATGAGATTTTAAATTATTATATTATCATGATATTATCATGTATGAATATCTCTTAATATGATATATATACATTAAATGTCTTTACAACGATAATCGTTACATATATGTCTCGTTTAAAAATCATTAAGTTAGTAGTCTTGTTTTTACATATGTAGTTCATTGTTAATATACTTAATGATATGTTTACTTATCATAGTATCATTTTAACTATATATATATCCATATATATGTCATCATATAGTTTTTACAAGTTTTAACGTTCGTGAATCACCGGTCAACTTGGGTGGTCAATTGTCTATATGAAACATATTTCAATTAATCAAGTCTTAACAAGTTTGATTGCTTAACATGTTGGAAACATTTAATCATGTAAATATCAATCTCAATTAATATATATAAACATGGAAAAGTTCGGGTCACTACAATAATCACTCTAGTCCTGATATGTTGAAGGATACAGAAAGTTGGGTGTAATAGAACATAACAATTTAGATCTTTTGTAACGTGACTAACTGATAACAATTTATAAGAAAGGGCTGGAATATATAACGCGCTCTTTTGGACGTTATACGGCTCTTATGAGTCAACAGAAAACGTCGATTTATTGACGTCTTGACTGCCATTTAGAGCCTAAATTGAATTCCAGACAGGATTTAAAACTCATGGAAATTTGATTCTACCATTTTCATGACGTCTCAATTTTATTTTTAATTTATTTTTATTATATTATTTTTTTAAAAGAAATTTCCTACTTATTGGCCGGAGGTCCACTCGGAAGCAATCTCTTTATCCGTCGAATAGTGATGTTAAAGCGAAGGGGTATAAAATACTATTAATTTTTACAAGAAAATACTATTAAATACGATACAATTTTACACAAGATATTTATTTATTTATAGAGTGGATATGCCTAAACCTTGCTACAACACTTATAGGCAGTGTACCTAATCATACAGTAGTGTAGTTTTTAGTAAGTCCGGTTCATCCACAGGAAACTCGCCAAGTTTAACGCTATATTTTTAACTTATAATTGTAAAAATACAAAAATATATATAAGTAGTATTATTATTATAAAAGGGGGTTTTTACCGTTTAATGACCGGTTTGTCGATTTTAAAACTTAAGTCGCAGTTAAAACCTAATGTAAAATATTAAAAATAAATATAACTTAATTTAAAGCGTAAAGTAAATAACAATAATGAACTTGCGATAAATAAAAATGCGATAAATAAAAAGTACGATAATTAAAAGGTACGATAATTAAAAGTGCAATTAAATACAATGACAATAAATAAAAGTGAGATAATTAAAAGTGCAATTAAATATGAAATAAAGGAATTATGCTTATTTAAACTTCCTTAATCATGATGTTTGACGTGTTGATTTTAGTTTATTCCCATGGGTTAATTGTCCTTTGTCCTGGATTATTTAATATGTCCGTCTGGTTTTTGTCCATAACAGTCCATCAGTCATAAATATAACGTGCGAGTGTTCTCGTCAAATTATCCTTATATTCGAAGTCAAATATTCCAACTAATTGGGGATTCGAATTGTAACAAGGTATTAATACTTTGTTTACAATTACACCAATTACACTTGAATGTAATCCACCCCTGTTTCAACAAGTCTATTAACTATTAATCCAGTTCCGTGTCCGGTAAAATGAACAATTATTGGTATTTATATATATCCCGCCCACCGTGCCCAGTCAAGCGTATGTGGTTATATATAAATACGTCAAATTATAAGTCTATATATTAAATCAACGAGGTATCATTTAGTTAATATAAAGCCCATTAATAGCCCATAGTCTAATTTCCACAAGTGTCGTTCTTTTATCCAAACCCCAATTATGGTCCAAAGTCCAATTACCCAATCTTTAATATTTTAGCCCAACATCATGATTACTTCGTCTTAAATAAGCATAATAATAACTTAGCTACGAGATATTAATTTAACAATAAAATTAAACATAACTTACAGTGGATATTAATAACGTAGTGGTACACGGACAGAGTTTCAACTTGCAAAACCTTAAGACATTCGACTAACCTAACCTTATTATTATCACTAACGTAAAATTAAAATTACAAATTGATATTAATATTTGGAGCGATATTTGATACATAGGATAAAAGAAAAGAAAAAGATATATATATCTAACTCTGGCCGAATTCGTTGCAATTTATAGATGTGGCTAGTATTCTGGGCTCATGCGATCACATGAGAATCGTGCTTCCAGGCCATG
This sequence comes from Rutidosis leptorrhynchoides, assembly GCF_046630445.1. Classification (NCBI taxonomy): domain Eukaryota; kingdom Viridiplantae; phylum Streptophyta; class Magnoliopsida; order Asterales; family Asteraceae; genus Rutidosis; species Rutidosis leptorrhynchoides. Next base: position 179,163,746 of record NC_092333.1, read on the forward strand.
CGATCGCATGGCCATCTGGGATAGCTCACATTGCTTTGTTTTCTTGCTTGTCGACGTTATTTTTTTATTATATATTATAATACATATAATTTTATAAAATTATATAAATATTATATTATATTCTTGTGCATAGTTGACTCATAATTTTAGGTCCGTCTCGTCGAGCGTTGAGAGTTGACTTTGGTCCCGATTCCGGATTTTTGAACGTTCTTGCGTATAATTTAATATCTTGTACTTTGCGTTTCGCGTCTTGTACTCTTGTAATTTTGAGACGTTTCTCATTAATAATTTAAACCACTTTGATTGTATTTTGTACTTTTGAGCTTTTTGGTCGTTTGCGTCTTCAATTCGTCGAATCTGTCTTTTGTCTTCACCTTTTATTATTTAAACGAATATCACTTGTAAATAGAACAATTGCAACTAAAAGCTTGTCTTTCTTGAGGGATAATGCTATGAAATATATGTTCGTTTTTAGCATTATCAAATATTCCCACACTTGAGCGTTGCTTGTCCTCAAGCAATATAGTCTTGAAATAAAAATACTAGAATCACTTCTTTATTCTTCACACTTTGTACATCAGTGATTTCGATTTGGCGGTATAAACAATGATAGTAACGTTGTGGTTTACAGTCCCACATGACTATGAAAATTTAGATCCTTAAGTAAATTGGATCTTTATTAAAATATTTTATCTTTTTAAAAATTCAATCTAGCTTTTACCCTAGATAAGTTTTCCGGAATAACCCTTCACCGGTGTTGCAAAATGTTTTTGTGGGTTTCAGATTTGAAAATTTTAGCTCAAAACTTATGGTTTTGTGTCACCCACTTGCTAACCTTGTATTAGGAAAGCAACACGTCCAATATACTTGCTCCGTATATTACCTTTCGGTAAACTACCGTCCGGTTGTAAAGGAAAGCGTTGAACAAGCAACTGTTAAGGCAATGTCCCATGGCATGCTTTTAATTATGGTCTATAACGTGTCGGATGTAATTACTATCCTTTGTAGGATCAATAGTAAAGCTCACCCTTATGGTTTTTCGGTCTGGCACAAGGTCCTGTCTTCGACCATGCTATGCAACCACCGTTCTTGCGGTTGACACCCGATTTGGTTCAGGTGACCTAATGAATTCCAGGTGAATTCCTAGGATTTTACGTTCAATGGTAATGAACGGATTGAAAATGGGTTTTCAGAAAACAAATCGGTTTGTAATTTGATCAAAATATTTTCTCGTTCAAGCTCGAGTTTAGATATCATCGAATTCCATGAGTTTGTAATTCTCAATCTTTAAAGTCAATCTCAAGGATTGAGTAATATCAGGCTTAAAAGCTGATTTTTAATCTTTAAGGAGATTATCCTTTTCTGGGGGTCTGATTCATTAGTCTTATCAAGCTAATTTGCACGGTGTCCTCCCCATTTTACGAGACAGATCCTCTCATGGTTAGGATAAGTCTGACCACTTGACGACCCTGTTTGATGCTGAGGTCCGTGGATTTCCAGCTGATTTTCGAGAAAACTTTTCAAGGTTTTTCGTAGACTCTACAACTGGTCTGGACGACAACTTCCTGACCTAAATCAAGAAGCGCGTTTCTTTTTCGAAATACTTTACTTCCTTTTAATGATGGAATTGATTCATATTGTAGCTCCATCTTTTCTTTCAAATATATTATAAGAAATTGGGTAAAACTGATAAAATTGTCCAAAACAAAAGTATCCTCAGTTTTTTGTACAAAAATATGTGATATATGCTCAAAATAACTTGGTAAATTTTTCCCACACTTGGCTTTTATTTTCCTTTCTTTGCCTTTTTATTGTCTTCTATTCAATTTTAAATGAATTCTAACATTTTGGGTTGTTTCTCAATTTATGTCCTTTCCGAGGTAACAATAATTTCGGTGTTTAACACCTAGTTTTATCTTTCATAAATATGTATAAACATGATTTTGAGTTCATTTAATTGAAAAATTTTAAATTTTTTTACTAGAATTGGGTAGTCAGTATATAAGACTAGGGCTGTTCTTTATTATCAGAGAGCACTAGATTCTAATACAACTACTGCATTACTAGTATTTTTAATGGTAACCAAGTGTATAAGTAAAAAAAAAATTAAAAATCCGAAAGAATTTAACCCCTTCCCACACTTAAGATCTTGCAATGCCCTCATTTGCAAGAAATCAGTAACAATTTAAATTATTGAGGGTGATTAGCGTAGAAACATGATTAAATTTTACCAAAGTTTCCAAACATATTGGCGTTTGTTTGTTGAATGATAAATGGTGCACATCATTTGTTCATTCCGTCTTGTTGTTACATCACATTTGTTTTTTGTTTTGTCGTCAAAATTAGTAGCTTTTGCTGAACTTAATGCCAGTCTTTGAAAATGCGCTGTTTTACCATGTTGTGTACAATTGACAATATACATACAATACAAATATAAATATGCATGGTAATTTGAAATGAGACTTAAAATCTCACTTTCAAATCAAATATGAAACATTAGTACAACATAATAAAAATATTAAACTTACATAAAAGTATCAAAATATAATGCGTTTAAACATAAATAAATAAAAATAATAAAAAGATAAAAATCATAAAAATTACCAACAGAACTATATCAATCTGGATAGGGGTTCCAGTTCATGTTGTAGTCCGGGTTCCATGGTTGGTGATAGGTGTACTGGTAGGCCTGGTTAGAATCGTAGAGATTATATGGTAGTCTCATCTCGGGCTGGTGTGGAGGATAGTAAGCGGGTCGGGTTGGTACATAGTGATCCTGAGGTGACAGCCGGCTCATTATCTGACGCTGATGATAGTCCCATCTATCATGCAGTCATTGCCTGAAATGCTCATAATCATTCCGGGCTTGCCACTGCTCCATCCGACTAAATCTCTCCCCGTTTGTCATATCTACCTCATCTACACGCTGGTAGACGTCAGTCATAGCCTCCCTAATGACATCCCTAATATCATCCGCTTCCTCCATTTCCTCATCTGATCCTCTCTCTACCTGTGGATGACGACCTTCATAGGGTACTGCCTGGTTGCGTCTGCTCTTTAATACCTTAGCACCCTGATAGACATTCAATCCTAAAGGCTCAACCTGTTCCCTACATTCCAAAAGTGGACCCCCTTGGTTCCTATCTACACCCAAATACTCTCCAATGAGAGTAACAAAAATACCTTCTCCTATTATTCCCCCTTCCTGTATTCCTTCCACCATCTTAGACAAATAAAAACCAACACAGTAAGGGATATTAACAAAGCCTCTTGGGTCTCGAATACACTTTAGGTAAAATAAATCATGTAAGGTCATTTTCTCCTTGTTGTGACCTCTCTGTGTAATCGAGTTAGCCAAAAATCTATGAATTATACGAAGCTCGGCTTTGTTAATATGTAAGTAGGAGTGTTTTCCTCCCAGCATAAAAACATTATAATCTGACATACGCCTCCAGACGGCGTTCGCGTCAAAATTCCTATCTACCCTTTCACCACGATAAATCAAATTCATACAATCGGGTAGTAGTAATTCACTAGGAGTATATATCTACAAAGCCCTGGCTATGTCCAGCATGGACATCCTGTACATCCTACGGCCAAGTATAAATCTAAGAAAACTTCTATCATCTAATCTATCTACATTTGCATTTAACGCTATAGTACTCATAAGCTCAATGCACCATTCCTTTTATACAGGTCTACGAATGGTGAATAAACGTTCCCAATCGTTAAAAGAAGAGCTGCCATACCTTTGGATCAAATGCTGTCTAACTGAGTTAGCAAGTTGGACCCTTTCCAAAGGCTCCCAATCGATTACCCTTGGCACTTCTACATTTTTCGGTATCATTTTGAATTTGTTACTTTGATATGTTGGGTAATCTCTCCAGCTTCTATCGAATCTCAGATTAGAATGCAACGTGTGTTCAGGAATTGTTGGGTATTCTACTGGCGGATGCATCGGAAATACTATGAAGGCATCAACAAATTGTAGCGGATCATAATAAGGTACGTGTTGATCAGGCTGTTGTTGTGGTTCCTGTTGTTGTTCCGGTTCAGGTTCATATTGTAATTCTGGCTCAGGTTCCGGTTGTGGTTGTCTAGATGATGATGATGCACCATCAGTATTAGTAAATCTCTGCAAAACACATTAAACACAAAATTTGTGCATCTAAATATGCATTAGTATTAGCAAAATAATAAATTAACACAATTACAATAACATGTTAAATCAAAATTAAACTTATACGCATTTTCACAATTTTTACAATTCTACACTTTTTCAAATAAGCATATATGAAAATGTTTACAAAGTTCATAAGCATTTAACTCAAATAACATGTTAAAACAATCATTACTAGCAATTAAACAAGTTTCAAATGGCATTTACATCAATTTAATCAAGTTCATGAATTTTACACCTAAAAAGTCCACTTTAATTCTCAAAAATCATGTTTAGGATCAAAGTTTGGATCATTTAACTACCTAAACATGTTACACTACTTAATTTAGCAATAATTCATGAAAAAAATTGGCCATAACCTGTTTATATCACAAAGCCCCAAATTGCTCAAGAACACAAACCCTAGATTCCTAAAATTTTTGAAGTTTTTGGCTTCAAATCATGTTAAATAGCATCAATCTAGGTTATACATGCATAAAATACTAACAATTTAACTCTAATTACACTAGAAATTAACAAAATAAAATTAGGTAAAATATAGCTCAAGAACACTAAAAATCAAATTTAAAGAGGTTTAGGGTTGAAATTGTTACCCTTCTTGATAAACATCTTATCAAATTCATGTTTAGAGTGGATTATAGCGAGAAATTTGGTTGATTTTGGTGAAAAATTGGTGATTTTAGGGTGATATGTGTGTATGTGTTCGTGTGTTTGTGTATGTGTGGAGTGGAGACAGAACACAGCTCGACTGATATTTGATTCTGGCCAGATTTTCAGTTCCATGCGATCGCATGGCTCTGAAGGCCAAATCTCATGCAATCGCATGGGGTCCGGGTACAGTGCTTTTCGCTTTATATATATATATATATATATATATATATATATATATATATATATATATATATATATATATATATATATATATATATATATATATAAACCTTATACTAATAAAACATAAATTAATAAAATTTTTAAAAATTTGTTTCTTTTTAGGAGTGAGGGTGTTTCGGATCGTTGTCCTAGTCCGTCCCTCGACAAAATTTTAAAATTTGACAATTCAAAGCGTTGTTTTAAAAGTAAAGATTTTTGGGGTTTTTTTTTTTTTTTTAATGTTTTTGGCTTACTTTAATTCAATAATATTAAAAATAATGATAATAAAAGTTCTCGTCCCTCCCTTGGGTAGAGCAATTTCGGTTCAACGACCTAGTTTTCAACTCACGACGAATTTTAAAAATCAATTTTTAACTTAACGAAATAAAGTAAATTTTTGTTTTTAAATTCACACCAAACTTAAATTTAAAATACATAAAATAAAAAATTCATATTATTAAAATTTTAAAAATTCACACCAAATTTATATTATAATTTTGTTTTTATACATACAAACTTATATTAATAATATTAATTTTTCAAATATTTACAAACTTAAATATATTGATTTAAAAAGTTTACAATAATAATTTAATATTAATATATTAATTTTAAAAACAAAGTAAAAATTAAAAATTAAAAATCTTTTTGATCTTTTATCCCACTTTAATCAATCAAATATTATCAAAAATATACGCCCCTCTTTTCGGTAAAGTAATTTCCGCTATATTACCTAGTTTTACTCCTGATGAATTTTTGAAATATTTTGGGTTGATTGATTGAAGTTATTTATACCTTAAGAATAAATGGTAAATTTCGCAGTGATGTAATAAATTTTTGTATGATATCAATAATTTCGGTCGCAAAATCTAATTTTATTGAGTATCAATTTAATACTTTATAGCGAACAATTTAGCGTTTATTATCAAAAGGTTAAAAGCAATAAAATTAAAATAAAAACTGTACATACTTACCTTTGAGATAGAATTCTCAGTGACCTGCTTTAGCCCATCATAAGATAGTCGGACTAATTGGTTTTCCAAAGCTACATAGGCATAACCTCGAGCATTCAACGATTTTTCTTCGAAACATATGAACGGTCCTTCTCTGCATAAAGTAACGAACTCGGTATTGGAATATGTCTAATTCGTTGAGCATTTTCCTTCGTGTGACCATTTTTTGCATTTGTGACATCTTTCAAGGTGTCGTGCTCTTTTTTTCGCTGCGGATTTTGATTTTTCTTTACCAAAATGTAACTTATTATGATCGTTTCTGAGTTCTTTTCTTACTCCGTCCAATTTGGCTCTTATTACTGATACCAGGTCACTCGGGAGTGTGTCATTATTACGTTTAGTGATCAAAGCGTGTAGCATTAGACCATGGTTTAGTTCACAGGAATTCTTCATCTCGTAAAACCTAAAAAAAATAAAAATTCAGAATGGGGGGAGAAGACTAGTTCTTTAGGGTCTGCTAGGGAAAGACCATTCGGATTCCATTCTCGAGAACTACACAAAAAACAGAATATCTAACTCAAACAGAAATATATATTACCCTAAAAAGATTTGAACCTCCCCACACTTAGTTATATGTGGTGTTGAAATTGTGATTGACTTCATTGTCAACTTCCATCGGTCCATGTATGTAATGTTTAACTCTGTGACCATTAACTTTAAATTCAATCCCATTTAAATTTATTAACTCTATTGTTCGTATGGGAAAACTCTTTTGACTATAAATGGTCCAGACCATCTTGATTTCAATTTTCCAGGAAATAGCTTGAATCTTGAATTGAAAAGAAGAACTCTGTCTCCTTCTTTAAATTCTTTTAAACTTCTGATTCTTTTATCATGCCATTTCTTCGTTCTTTCCTTATAGATTAAGGAATTTTCGTATGCTTCATGTCTTAATTCATCTAATTCGTTTAGTTGACTTAATCGTAGATGTCCGGCTTCATGTAAATCAAGATTACATGTCTTCAAAGCCCAAAATGCTTTGTGTTCAATTTCTACTGGAAGATGACATGCTTTTCTGTAAACGAGTTTAAAAGGTGTGGTTCCAATTGGAGTTTTGTAGGCTGTTCTAAAAGCTCAAAGTGCATCCTCCAATTTCATGGACCATTCCTTCGGATTTGATCCTACGGTTTTCTCTAGAATACGTTTTAATGCTCGGTTGGTATTTTCAACTTGTCCACTTGTCTGTGGATGATAAGCAGTGGAGATTTTATGAGTTATTCCATATCTTTTGAGAACTTTCTCAAGTTGATTATTACAAAAATGAGTACCCCGATCACTTATTAAAGCTTTCGGTGTTCCAAACCTTGCAAAAAGACGTTTTAAAAAGTTGACTACAACTAGTGCATCGTTAGTTGGGAGAGCTTGTGCTTCCGCCCATTTAGATACATAATCAATGGCAACGAGAATGTAGAGATTATTATGAGATTTTGGAAATGGACCCATAAAGTCAATACCCCAAATGTCAAATACTTCACATACTTGAATGACATTTTGTGGTATTTCATCACGTTGACTGATATTGCTCAATAACATTATATATATCTATCGCAATATCGTATAAAATACTCTCGAATCAAGGTTAATGAAAGCATTTCTACAAGTGATACGCCAAGATATGCAATTTTGTATCGGAGAGTGATTTATAAAGAGTTTTGATGATTTATGACCATGGTTGATCCCGATACAAGTTAAGGTCTAATTAGTGTTCTAAAATGGTAAAACAAAGCTTCAAATGTGTTAGGCTTCGTCCAAATGAAAGGAAATCACAAAGAAAATGAGACAGTACCTTTCAGTACATCGGGACTCCGTCCTGAGCTTTGGGACGCCGTCCAGCCTTTTAATCTGGGACGCGTCCGGATATATGGGACGCTTTCCAACCCTTTACAACGGGACGCCGTCCAGCATTTAGGATGCCGTCTAGAAGTAGGTTTCAGCGAACTTTTGACTTTCTGACCTACTTTCTCCACTTTATAACTCATGATTGAAGACCAGTTTTAGAGAGTACGAACCAGAGAATACAGAGACGAATTTTGGGAACAATATTGGAGAACTCCAAGCTCTTGGAAGAGGCTCAACATCAAGGCATCAAAGATCAAAACCTTCTTCATCCAAGAACTCATTGTTCTTGTAGGTTATTTCTTGTTCTAAAGCAATGATTTCCATTGATAATCTGATTTGTATGTTGTCTGTTACCATGATTGTTGGCTAGTTTCTATAATGTTTGTCTAGATTAATAACCGAGGTATTGGATGTAATCCTATTGACTGTATGTACTATGTGTGAAAGATTGAAGCTTGAATTAAAGAACTATGCTTATTGATGTTTAATCATTTGTATCTAGTTAATTGATATGTTGTTGATAAAGAGAACTCTTGTTGATGTATCATATTGATTTACAATCAACTTGTCTTAGATTGATTGTTTACTAAACCGGACCAAGGGGGTAAATTAGATCAATACGATTAAACGATATAGGAATGAATTGTGTAGAGCGAACGCAAAGACAATTGTTATTTAAGTCTTTCATCTTGCTAATCAACTAGTCACAAACGAAAAGGTCTAGGTAATAGGGAACCCTCACTTAGTACTTCTAGTTTGAGTACTCGCTAAAGAGAACTCTTTGCGGGTCGATTCAGGTGATTAGCATATATCATAGTTATTTGATTACAAACACGAGAACTATAGAGAAAAGGGAACCCTTGATCTTGTAATTATGTTTGCGTGTTTATTTAAGAGAACTCTTAGTAAACCTATTAGATAACTTACACACATAATCATTCAATCAGGCCTTAATAGCAAAACTTACATCCAATACCGAGGGTAAAATATCTAGATGAACATTTCATCTCTTTGATTCAAATCAAACTATCTTACTTGTTTTCTTTGCACTTGATTTCATTATAAACTTAAAAGACCAAAAATATTGTTTTTACTTTTTAACCTTCTCTGATTTGGCTAAATCGTTAAATAGCCACAAAAACATAAAACTTGTACCTTTAAGTTTCATTTACTTAGTTAATCATAATATAGTTTTTAATTCTAGTTTGGCTAATACAACTGTCCTTGGAACGATACACGGAACTAAACCATTATTTATACTACTACACGATCGGGTACACTGCCCGTTAGTGTGTAACAGTCTTTTTAACCGGTATTTTTCCATACAATAATTTATATACCTGATTTCGCACATCAAGTTTTTGGCGCCGCTGCTGGGGACAGTTTTGTTTCAAAATAGAATTATTGACTAATTTGTGATTAAGTAGTTTCTTAATTATTTTAAATTATTAATAGTCTTTGAATTTTAGACTTATAGAATCGATGCATTTAATAGTTTTGTTAGTTGTGTGATTGACAGATTTTAGGTTGCATATGCCACATACTCGAAGTTCAGATTCTCCATTACTTACACCGCTTATGGAACCTGATAGAAAGCTTGGTAGGATCCCGAAAGAAGTACTTGAACTTTTTGAATCTTCATCAAAACAGGAAACTTTTGATACAGAATCAAGTACAACCAAGCCGAGGTATTCTGAATTTGGTGATCCCGTTCCTCCTCCAAAATTTGAAATGGAAGGAGAAGCAAGACCGGTGGTACCAAGACAATCAATGGCGGCCAAGATGAAGGCAACCCGAACCGGACAAGGTAGTGCCATTACTCCACCCACTGGTGAGGTAAATTTTAAAATAAAAGGACCTATTCTTCAAATGATTAATAACAGGTGTCAATTTGGTGGTGGTCCGAATGAAGATGCAAACGAACATATTCGTCTTTTTCAAGAGATATGTCTTCTTTTCAAACTTAAACCAGAAACTGACCAGGCCATATTCTTAAGACTTTTCCCATGGACACTCCACGGGGAAGCACGAAGTTGGTTGGATTCATTGGCCGAGGCTACGATAGAAACTTGGGATGGTATGTTGGAAAAATTTCTTAAGAAATATTTTCCAGCTTCTAAGTCCGCGGGACTCCAACACGAAATTACCCAATTCTGTCAAAAGCCGATGGAAACCTTGTACGAAGCATGGAATCGATTTTCCAAAATGCTAAGAGGTTGTCCAAACCATAGTTTGTATACCTTTCAAAAAGTCCAAATTTTTTACAAGGGTTGTGATGTTGCAACCCGAATTTCCATTGATCAAGCGTCCGGAGGTTCACTCATGGACAAAACCGAGCAAGAGGCTTATGAGATAATCGAGAAGCTAGCCGATTATTCTCATGAGTGGCATCAAGAACGACCAATTACTCGTAATGCTCAAGTCCAAAGCGCCGGTGCTTATGATGACCTTAGTTCCCTAAGTGTGAAAATAGAATGTGTTGCTCGAAACATGGACAAAATCATCAAGGAAATTCATAGTATGAAAGTAGGTTGTGAATACTGTGGTGGACTCCATTTAGGGAAAAATTGTGACGCCGGTGTAACAATGGCTCAAAAAGAAGAAGTGGCTTTCATAAGCCAAAGAAATAATAATCAATTTCAAGAAAGAGCCCAGTTTAACCGAAACTTCAACAACCCCTACAACCCTCAAGGTCAAAATTTCAATTACCAACAAGGGTCAAGTAGTGGGTACCAACAACAAACTCCGGGTTTTTATCAAAAACCCCAACAGGAAGAAAAAAAGTCAAATTTGGAGAGTATGTTGGAAAAGTTGATTGCCTCACAAACCCAGCTTGTTACAAACATAAATCAAACGAACGAGAAAAATGAACACCAATTTAGGAACCAACAAGCCTCAATTCAAAATTTGGAGAAGCAAATGAGTGGTTTAGCTAGTTTACTTAGTGAGAGAAAACCAGGAAGTTTACCGGGCGATACCAATAAGAACCCCCGAAATGAGCACGCCAATGTTATTACCACACGGAGTGGTTTAGCATATGATACTCCAAGAATGACCGAAAATTCTGATTTCAATGTTCCGTTGAACCGAAATGATGAACCGGTTAAGGAGCCGGAACAAGTGGTTGAAAAGGAAGAACGGGAGAAACCCGTAGTGAAACCATATCAACCACCGCTCCCATACCCAAGAAAGCAACAACAAGAAAGGCTAGAGGCCGAAAGGTCAAAATTCCTAGATATGTTTAAACAAATTAACATAAATATGCCTTTCATTGATGTAATCTCAGGTATGCCCAAGTATGCTAAGTTCTTAAAAGACTTACTTTCTAATCGGAAGAAAATGGAGGAACTTTCATCCGTCACCATGAATGCTAATTGTTCCGCAATTTTGATGAACAAAATACTAAAGAAGTTAGCAGATCCTGGAAGTTTTACCATACCATGTCTCCTAGGAGATTTGGAATGCATTAAAGCATTAGCGGATTTAGGGGCTAGCATTAATTTGATGCCTTATTCATTATATGTTAAGCTAGACCCCGGGATGGAAATTCAACTAGCGGACCGCTCTGTTAAATTCCCTCGTGGAATTTTAGAGAATATGTTAGTAAAAGTGGGTACCCTAGTATTTCCGGCCGATTTTGTAATTTTGGACATGGAGGAGGACACACGTGTGCCTCTTATATTGGGTCAACCTTTCCTCAATACCGCTAGAGCTATGATAGATGTTCATGGGCAAAAATTGACCCTTAGGATTGAGGATATTAAAGTCACCTTTTTCATTGACCATGCCCTGCAATACCCCGAGTCTACTGATGATCAATGTTATTATTTGCAAACCGTAGACACATATTCAGAGTTGTTGCAGGAATTTCCAGAATTGCAAGGTTCGGGAGAATGCATTTTTGCGAAAGGTGATGAAGAGAACATGGTGGAAGAAGTGGAGATGTTGACCGCTTTGATGGCTAACGGTTATGAGCCAAATGATGAAGAATACAGAAAGTTGGATTTAAAAAATGAGTACCGATGTAAAACATCGATTGAAGAACCTCCCGTTTTGGAACTGAAGCCACTTCCAAGTCACTTGGAATATGCTTACCTTCAAGAGGATTCTACTCTCCCGGTTATCATTTCATCCGAACTCTCTGTAAGTGAGAAGTCTAAACTTGTTTCCATGTTAAAAGCCCATAAACCGGCTCTAGCATGGAAAATTCATGACATCAAGGGTATAAGTCCCTCTTATTGTACGCATAAGATTTTAATGGAAGATAACTATAAGCCATGTGTGCAAAGACAAAGGCGACTGAACCCTAATATGCAAGAAGTCCTTAAAAAGGAGATTGTCAAACTCCTTGATGCAGGTCTTATTTACCCAATTTCGGATAGTCCTTGGGTGAGTCAGGTCCAATGTGTACCCAAAAAGGGTGGCATGACCGTTATCACCAACGAAAACGATCAATTAATTTCCACTAGGACTGTCACGGGTTGGAGGGTATGTATTGATTACAGAAAATTAAATGATGCTACCCGAAAAGACCATTTTCCCCTTCCTTACATTGATCAAATGTTGGAAAGGTTGGCAGGAAAGAATTTTTATTGTTTTCTTGACGGTTTCTTGGGATATTTCCAAATCCCTATAGCAACCGAGGACCAAGAGAAAACCACCTTTACATGCCCTTATGGTACTTTCTCCTATCGACGTATGCCCTTTGGCTTATGCAATGCTCCTGCCACCTTCCAAAGGTGTATGGTAGCTATTTTTCATGATATGATTGAAGACTTTATGGAAGTATTCATGGATGACTTTTCAGTCTTCGGTGATTCTTTTGACTCATGTCTTCATAATCTTGAGCGTATGTTGATTCGGTGTGAAGAATCTAATCTTGTTCTTAACTGGGAAAAATGCCATTTTATGGTAAGAGAGGGCATTGTTTTAGGTCATAAAATTTCCTCTGTAGGACTGGAGGTGGACAGAGCTAAAGTGGAAGTCATAGCCAAATTACCACCACCGTCAAATGTGAAAGGTGTAAGAAGTTTTCTGGGGCACGTCGGTTTCTACCGTCGGTTCATTAAAGATTTTTCTAAAATTGCAACCCCAATGAACAAACTTCTTGAAAAAGACGCTCCATTTGTCTTTACGGATGAATGTCTTAACGCCTTTAACCTCCTTAAAGCAAAACTCACGCAATCACCCATTCTCATATAGCCGAATTGGTCAATTCCATTCGAACTTATGTGTGATGCTAGTGACTTTGCTATTGGTGCCGTCTTGGGGCAGAGAATTGAAAAACATTTTCAGCCCATTTATTATGCTAGTAAGACATTCCAAGGAGCCCAACTTAATTACACTACCACCGAGAAGGAACTCCTGGCAATTGTTTTTTCGTTTGATAAATTCCGATCTTATTTGGTACTAGCAAAAACGGTTGTCTATACAGACCATTCAGCATTAAAGTACTAGCTCACTAAGCAAGATGCTAAACCCCGGTTAATACGTTGGGTCTTGCTTCTGCAAGAATTCGACGTTGATATTAAAGATAAAAAGGGGGCTGAAAACCTAGCTGCCGATCACCTTTCTCGCCTTGAGAACCCGAATCTTGAGGTTCTCCATGAGACTGTTATCCAAGATAACTTTCCGGATGAAAATCTCATGAAAATGGAGAAAATCGATGATCCTTGGTTTGTTGACATAGCCAACTATCTTGTAGGAGGGTACTTAGAAACTGGTTGGTCACATCAGAAAAGAAAAAAATTCTTTAGTGACCTGAAATACTACTTCTGGGAAGACCCGTATCTTTTTAGGCGTTGCGCAGATGGTATGATTCGAAGGTTCATTTCAGGGAAGCAATGCACTCAAATTCTTCTTGATTGTCACCGTGGTCCAACGGGTGGGCACTTTGGTCCCCAAATTACGGGGAGGAAAGTCTACGAGGCCGGTTTTTATTGGCCTACAATATTCAAAGATGCCTACGCTGTTTGTAAGGCTTGTGACGCGTGCCAACGGGCTGGTCAAATCACTAAACGGGATGAAATGACGCAACAAAGTATCCAAGTATGCGAGGTGTTCGACGTGTGGAGAATTGACTTTATGGGGCCCTTTCCAAAGTCTCATTCTTACCTCTATATACTCGTTGCCATAGACTATGTGTCCAAATGGGCGGAGGCAAAACCTCTACCAACAAATGATGGCAGAGTTGTAGTGTCATTTTTGATGGAACTTTTCTCAAGGTTCGGCACGCCAAAAGCCCTTATCAGTGACCGCGGCACCCACTTTTGTAATAAGCAGTTAGAGAAAGTGTTGAAAAGATATGGGGTGACCCATAAAATTTCAACATCTTATCATCCCCAAACAAGTGGGCAGGTGGAGAATACCAATCGATCTTTAAAAAGCATACTTGAAAAGACCGTTGGTGAAAATCCAAAAGAGTGGTCTGTTAAGTTAAACGATGCATTGTGGGCCTTTCGCACGGCTTACAAAACACCCATTGGAACCACTCCTTTCCGAATGGTATACGGAAAAGCATGCCATCTCCCTTTGGAGATTGAACACAAAGTGCATTGGGCGCTAAGGGCATGTAATTTGGATTACCAAGAGGCGGGTCGGTTACGTTTGACCCAGTTAAATGAATTGGACGAGTTAAGGCTTGAAGCCTATGACAACTCTCTAATTTACAAAGAAAAAAACCAAACAATGGCACGACAAGAGATTGAAAAATCCAAAGGATTTCATGGAAGGAGATCGTGTCCTTGTTTACAATTCTCGTTTCAAGTTATCACCAGGAAAGCTTAAGTCCCGATGGTCGGGACCATTTGTTGTTAGAAGGGTGTACCCTTATGGTACAATTGAAATGGTGAACTGGAAGGGTGATACTTTTAAAGTGAATGGCCACCGGGTCAAGCACTATGTTGATGGTCCCCTGAAAATCAAAGATGAGGTTAGCCTCAACTTCGACAACAAAGCATAAATCGATATGGGGACGAGTTGGGTGAACGACTCATTAAAAATGGTTCACAAATGTAAATATTCTGAATTGTGTGTACGAGTGTTTTTAGTTTTGTGCAAAATGATTTACGTTTGGATTATAAACTGGCGGGTATCGAAAAAAAAAATTTGGTCAGAACTGTTTAGGTCATTTGGACGCCGTCCAGACTATCTGGACGCCGTCCCATTATTAAAACCTGGACGCCGTCCCAAAAGCCAGACGCCGTCCCACTTTGAAAACTTGGACGCCGTCCCATGTTTGAACGCCGTCCCAACACTCTGACTCAGAAAAAAAATTACGCGTTTTATACCCTATCCACCCCATTTGTCAACCACAAAAGCACATTTTTATCAAGTTTTCTCTGCCAAACACGAACCCACTCCCAAAAACCCGAATTTCTCACTTCAAATTCGTGATTTCTTCTATCAATTCCAAGCTCCAATCATGTTTTCTAGGGTATGGTTACTTCATTTTCACACTTTTCTTTCTCAATTACTTGAATTGTATATTTATATGTATACATTAGTGAAAGATAAGTGTGAGGTGTTTGATTTTCATGATTCTTGTTAAGATTAACATACCTTAGTTGTTTAATTACCCATATTGTCTTGATTTTGCAAAAATTATATGTTTTTAGTGGTATGCTCATGATTCTAGGGTTTGTAGTAATTGAATCCGAATTTAAGGTGATTAATTCATGATATTGAGTTTGTGTATGATGTTAATGCAGCTTGTGAAGTGTTTAATTGTGTTGGTGATATAGATGTCAATTTGGCCGGGTCATAATTTGAATGTTCATGAATTTTTAGCATATTTTTGAATTGAAATGAACTTATGAAACATGTATGCTTGATTTTCATTTGTGTGAGCCTGTTGAAGTAGATTGATGGTATGGGATGCCATAATGTATGGCGTTATAATGGTCCTTTTGAGCTAAAATTGTGAAAATTTGTGTTATGATTTGTAATGAATATTATTAGAATGCAAGTTTAAATGTTATGACCTATGAACGCAACATGCTTGAGTCCTAAGTTGATGCTAAATTGTGAAGTTGTGATTTTCATTTTTGAAAGTGTATTAGCGGGTTTATGTTAACTTTGGTTAACTTTGGTTAAAAATGGTGAACATACGCTTTTGTTTAAATGAATCATAATACTTATGAACTTTGAATGGAATGATTAGGTTCTCTTGCTACTCGGTTATGTTTTTAGCTAACATTAACACAACGGTTTCTATGTTCTTTTGGTTTGGTGTTATTATATTTTGCAGGGACAATCTAGCAGAAGAGGACAACCAAAAAGAGGGAGGACCTCAGGTTTGGTTCCACCACCACCACCACCACCGCAACAACATTCATCTTCATCATCTGGTGACGAAGAAGAGGAGGATCTAAATGATCCTCGAGTTTGGTTGACACAAGTTCAAAACGACAACTATTACGCAGAAACATTTGAGAGGATAAACAGTAGGCCCATAAATGCAACGTGGTATGGGGCCCATTGGATGAGGCAAATATGCACCAACATGTTTCCCGTTTGCTAGCCATTCCCTACGATAGGATCGTTACCTACGCATGGGAGCAGGTTTTTAGCATCCGCGAACCAATTTTTTCGGTGTTATTAAAAGAATTTTACTCAACTGTACGGTTTAATAATGTTCGGGATTATTTGTCGAATGATTTTCTGCGGTTTCGATTAGGGGCGAAAATAGAGGGATAAGCAAATTTGAGTTGTGCAGAGTGTTGGGGATTTTTGAGGAACTTACCGACAACCAATTGGGTGATTACTTGTGGGGTTCCGATTACGTTGGTCGAGATCCCTTTAATGAGATAGCTTATTGGCGAAGAATTTGTGGGCCGAATGCATCTACACCATTCAGATCGAGCAGACACAGGTATAATGAGATTGCATCCCGGGATGATAGACTTCTTCATCGACTTATTGCATGCACTTTCAATGCAAGAGTCGAAGGCAACGAAAAGGTTAAAACGTTAGATCTATGGATAATGGATCAAATAAAATGAGGTTGCTATACTGATATTCCTGGATTGATAGGAAACTATTTTCTGGCCATCGCTACCGAGACACGGAGAGAAAAGCCACTTCTTGGAGGCCACTATTTCACGAGGATTTCTCGTCGCTTCGACATAGATTTCAGCCGATTGATGAAGTGTACTAACGTCATGAAACCATTAAAGAAAATTTCTTATATCAACACTGAAATTCTTATGAAGGATGGAAATGGGCATTTGGTGCCTTTTGTGGCAGGTGGCGTAGGTGGCGCGAGTGGTAGTGGCGTGCAGCAAGAACAGCAGGTAGAGGAGGAAGCAGAAATGGAGGCGCAAACGAACGTTGGTGATCAGGGTCCTTGGCATCCGTCCCAATCTAGTTGGGATAATTTGGTTAGTAGTGTTAATAATATGAGGTTGAGTCCGAATGAGCAAAGGACACATAACGACCGAATGTGGGATAGTCAGCAGCGAATAGAGCAACGACAGATTGCTCAAGTGCACGATCAGGGTTGGAAGAGTTATGGTATTGATTGGAATAACCATAACTTAGAGTTGTTTTATTCCAACCCCGAGCAGTACTATGGGACGACACGTCTGACACCCCAATATTACACGGATCCTCAACACCCACCTCCTCCTCACCCGATTTATGATAATAACGCTGCGATGCAGGATGCTAGGAACCGATTTGATCAGGAATACCCGCAAGGACGCCCGTACAGAGATGGTTCGGGAAACTACTTTTGGCCATATGGTAACTAATCCAGTTAAGGCCTGCGTGCCTTTGATCATTTTGTACACTGTTTTCAGACTATTTAATTCGTGTGGTGTGTTTTTAGACAATATTTGGTTTGTAATAATTGACTAATTGTGTGGATTGATAATGGGTGTGTTTTTAGACACCATTATTTTTATTATTATGTGTGGTTTGTTAATTTGTGCAGCGTGATTAAACTTCAAAGACTGGCATTAAGTTCAGCAACATTTGATATTATGATGTATGTATGTTGATAATCGAGGAATGGACGATGCTCTTATGCTGGCAGTAAGTTCAGCGGCATTCGTCTACATGTTCCACGATTTACAGGTCAAAAATTTGAAAATTTCTAAAAACACCCTATCACTTTGCCCTCTAAATTTAATCATTTTTCTGATTTCATGCAATGAGGGCCTTGCATGATCTTAAGTGTGGGGTGGGAGATAGAAATTTATCGGAAATTCGTTTTAAAAAAATTAAGGCGTTTATGATAAAAAAAAATTTTAATTTTTCAGGTAGCCTTAGAGACGAAAATTGTCCAAAACCATTTTTACACACATTGTGGTCTTAAAATCTAGAAAATAAATGTTGATTTATGTTTTAAATTATTAATAGTCTTTGAAGTTGCACTATCATTCAATTATTTGGATGAAAATCCTACTAGTTTAGTAAAGCTAACTTGTAGGTCACTTGTACCAAAACGAGTGTAAACCGTGAGAGAGCGGTGATTGTATAGCGTGGTCGGAAACCGGATCTCGCGCCAGATCGAAAACCATAAGGACGATCCTCATTGTTTCTCCTAACAAGGACAATGTTGCATCCGACCACTTCTTATGACCAATAGGATGTATCTATTCCATCCTTAAGGAAGTAAAGGCTTCCGAATGACACACTTACTGATTCAATTCAGAAGATGTAGTCCAGACCAGTTGTAGGGTGACGAAAAATCTTGTAAAGTCATTGCCAAAATCAATTGGAAATCTACCAGGCCTCAACATTAAATAGGGAAACTGGTAGTCAAAGCTTCTCTCAGTGAGGGAAAATTGCTGGCCAAATGGGAAGCGCACCATCATACACAAAATGTCAGTGAATTGATCAGATTCCCAGTGGATAACCTCCGGAAAGGTAAGATATCAGCTTTTAAGCCTGATGAACCTCAATCTTTATGGTTGATTTAACGGATTAGATGATTACCTCATAATTGTCAATGATATCCGGACGTAATGTGTATCCTCCTAAGCACATTATTTTCTTACCAACATCTCATGATGTTAGGTACCGTGGGAGGGATTGGCTTGGCCAGTAGCGGGAAACCCGCACTCATTTTTCAAAATTCAGAAAATCCGACAAAACTGGAAAACGTGCCTAGTATTAAAACTAGCATGATATTTTCAAAAACCATAAAACGTTTTCATCAAGGTCCTGATTTCCCTAGGATCAAATTTTTCGGATGCTTGGCTCTAATCTCCCAAAAATGTGTGTGTGTGTTTCCATTGTGTATATAGCGTGAGTGAGATTACAATAAAGGTGTGTTATACTTAAAGCGTGTATTTCATATAGCGTGAGTTGCGTTTCATATCAACGTGTGTGTTTCGTGTGCTTCGAGTGATTTATGAAATGTTTGTAATCTATATTGTGTAATTGTGTTTGATATTGTTCTACTTTGTAAAGAAAGAATTGCTTGAGGACAAGCAAGGATTAAGTGTGGGGTGTTTTGATATTGCTCAATAACATTATATATATCTATCGCAATATCGTATAAAATACTCTCGAATCAAGGTTAATGAAAGCATTTCTACAAGTGATACGCCAAGATATGCAAATTTGTATCGGAGAGTGATTTATAAAGAGTTTTGATGATTTATGACCATGGTTGATCCCGATACAAGTTAAGGTCTAATTAGTGTCTAAAATGGTAAAACAAAGCTTCAAATGTGTTAGGCTTCGTCCAAATGAAAGGAAATCACAAAGAAAACGAGACAGTACCTTTCAGTACATCGGGACGCCGTCCTGAGCTTTGGGACGCGTCCAGCCTTTTAATCTGGGACGCCGTCCGGATATATGGGACGCCGTCCAACCCTTTACAACGGGACGCCGTCCAGCATTTAGGACGCCGTCCAGAAGTAGGTTTCAGTGAACTTTTGACTTTCTGACCTACTTTCTCCACTTTATAACTCATGATTGAAGACCAGTTTTAGAGAGTACGAACCAGAGAATACAGAGACAAATTTTGGGAGCAATATTGGAGAAATCCAAGCTCTTGGAAGAGGCTCAACATCAAGGCATCAAAGATCAAAACCTTCTTCATCCAAGAACTCATTGTTCTTGTAGGTTATTTCTTATTCTAAAGCAATGATTTCCATTGATAATCTGATTTGTATGTTGTCTGTTACCATGATTGTTGGCTAGTTTCTATAATGTTTGTCTAGATTAATAACCGAGGTATTGGATGTAATCCTATTGATTGTATGTACTATGTGTGAAAGATTGAAGCTTGAATTAAAGAACCATGCTTATTGATGTTTAATCATTTGTATCTAGTTAATTGATATGTTGTTGATAAACAGAACTCTTGTTGATGTATCATATTGATTTACAATCAACTTGTCTTAGATTGATTGTTTACTAAACCGGACCAAGGGGGTAAATTAGATCAATATGATTAAACGATATATGAATGAATTGTGTAGAGCGAACGCAAAGACAATTGTTATTTAAGTCTTTGATCTTGCTAATTAACTAGTCACAAACGAAAAGGTCTAGGTAATAGGGAACCCTCACTTAGTACTTCTAGTTTGAGTACTCGCTAAAGAGAACTCTTTGCGGGTCGATTCAGGTGATTAGCATATATCATAGTTATTTGATTACAAACACGAGAACTATAAAGAAAAGGGAACCCTTGATCTTGTAATTATGTTTGCGTGTTTATTTAAGAGAACTCTTAGTAAACCTATTAGATAACTTACACACATAATCATTCAATCAGGCCTTAATAGCAAAACTTACATCCAACACCGAGGGTAAAATATCTAGATGAACATTTCATCTCTTTGATTCAAATCAAACTATCTTACTTGTTTTCTTTGCACTTGTTTTCATTATAAACTTAAAAGACCAAAAATATTGTTTTTACTTTTTAACCTTCTCTGATTTGGCTAAATCGTTAAATAGCCACAAAAACATAAAACTTGTACCTTTAAGTTTCATTTACTTAGTTAATCATAATATAGTTTCTAATTCTAGTTTGGCTAATACAACTGTCCTTGGAACGATACACGGAACTAAACTATTATTTATACTACTACACGATCGGGTACACTACCCGTTAGTGTGTAACAGTCTTTTTAATCGGTATTTTTCCATACAATAATTTATATACCTGATTTCGCACATCATTGACTTATTTTTCTAGCCCATTGACAAGCATCACAGGATTTGCAAAGAAGGTGTGCGTCTTTGAAAATTGTAGGCCAATAGAATCCAGCATCGTAAACTTTTCTTGCTGTGAGCTGAGGCCCATAATGCCCTCCTGTTGGTCATGTGTGACAATGGTTTAAGATTTGACTGGCTTCATCTCCGAATATGCATGGGCATATTATTTCATCGGGACAACTTTTAAACAAATGTGGATCTTCCCAGAAATAGTGTTTTATATCACTAAAGAATTTCTTTCGTTTTTGTAACAACCTAACCCAATATACAATCGAACACGCATAAGAATTTTTTTTTTTACAGGGGAGTGCGCCACGCGTACCATTTCAGGGGAGTGCGCCACGCGCACCGGCTCTTTGGTTCACACTATAACACACGTACTATGACGCTACCGGCTCTTTGGTTCACATCATAGCACGCTCGCACATACTATGGCACTACCGGTTCTTTGGTTCATACCATAGCATACAAATAAATACATTACATACATATGCATATAATCATTCCACTCACCTTAAAGATTTGGTGACAAACTTGTTGGACTAAATACCAACACTTCACTCATGTGCATTTAATGACTTAAATGCATTAAATGCCCCATTTTCACCAAAACCGCCCTTTAAGGGTCAAGACCATCATTAATCACTTAAAAGCTAGTGATTAAGGTCCAACAACACTAACCATTACACAATTAGGGTATTTCATACCCATATTTCGCAATTAGGTCAATCATTAGCCCTTTGACTAATTTAAAGTCAACACACCCATTTCGGGTTATCTACTAACCCATCTAACACCCATTTACTAATTAACTAGGTGTGCTAGTGATTAACTAACCAATTAGAACTCATAAACATCAATTAACATTTTGAAACCCTAGGTTAGTTACCATTGAGTCTTTATGACTCCATCTTACCCAAGAACACCCAAAATCACCAAATATGGGTTTTATGTTCTTCATTTACCCAAACCCTAACCCTTACACAAAATCAAAGTAAGGAAATTAAAGTTAGAACATACCACTACAACCACAACGGAGCTAGAGAGAAGATGAACAACTTTAATACCCGCACTTTGGTCCGAGAACAACTTCTTCCTCTTGGATTTAAGCTTTCTCACTCAAAAATCACACACTCTCTCTAAAATTTAAGTAAAGAGGATAAGGTTGTTGATAATGGAGTTAATGATACTCCAAAAACTGACCAACTAGCCTTTAACTCGTCCACTAATGAAATTACCAAATTGCCCATCAAAATATCTCATTAAAACAGCAAAAACCCGGCTACAGTAGGGAGTGCGCGGCGCGCTCCCTTTGATGTGCGCGGCCGCACTAAGCTCATATCGCTCTCTGACTTCTGTTTAACTGCACAATCATTTCCACACTTTATGTACTCTATATACTCTACTGTACAATGAAGATTAGGGTCTTACAACTCTCCCCCACTTGAATCGGTGCGCGTCCTCGCGATCCAAGCCGCATGACAAGAGGGAAGGTAAACCAACACGAATTCTTCGGACTCCCAAGTAAACTCGGAACCTTTACTACGACGCCATTGAACTTTATAAGTTCTCACTTCTTTATTTCTCAACCTTTTGACCTTCTCATCGAGTATGGCAATCGGCTCCTCAATATATTCTAACTTATTGTTTAGCTCAATCTCGTCTAACGGCACCCAAGATGAATCATCCGCAAGACACTTGCGGAGATGGGAAACATGAAATGTATTATGGATCCCCGCAAGCTCTTCAGGTAACTCCAATCGATACGCGACTTCACCAACACGAGCTAAAACCTTAAATGTCCCAATAAACCGAGGAGCTAACTTTCCCCGTTTTCGAAACCGAATAACACCTTTCCATGGCGAAACCTTAAGCATCACCATATTACCTTCTTGAAATTCGATCATTCGTCTATGCTTGTCGGCATACGACTTTTGTCGATCTTGCGCCTTTTTCAAATGATCCCGAATCATATCAATCTTGCTATTCGTTTCTAAGACCAAATCGGTACTCTCGATTTCCTTTCGGCACCTCCGCCCATAAAGCATCTCGTAAGGTGGCATCCCGATACTAGTATGATAACTATTATTGTACGAGAATTTCACCAAAGGTAAGTGCTCATCCCAACTACCACCGAAATTAATAATACACGCCCGCAACATATCCTCCAAAGTTTGATTCGTACGTTCGGTTTGACCGTCCGTTTGAGGATGATACGCCGTGCTCAATTTCAATTGTGTACCCATATCTTCATGAAACTTTTCCCAAAATCGAGATGTAAAACGAGTATCTCGATCCAAAATAATAGATATAGGAACCCCATGTCGAGCGACTACCTCCTTGATAAACAATTTAGCCAAGGTTTCTGATGATATCGCTTCCCGAATGGGAAGAAACAAGGCACTCTTCGTCAATCGATCAACTATCACCCAAATCGAATCGAATTGGGTTCTCGCTGTTTTAGGTAACTGATGTGCAGCGGGGTAGTATATAAAATAGCTTATATTTTTACAAGGAAAATACTATTAAATACGATACAATTTTACACAAGATATTTATTTATTTATAGAATGGATATACTTAAACCTTGCTACAACACTTATAGGCAGTGTACCTAATCGTACAGTAGTGTAGTTTTTAGTAAGTCCGGTTCGTTCCACAGGGAATCTTTTTTAAACAAAGCTCAACGCTATATTAGTTTACTTTTATAAAAATACAAATACATATATATAAGTAATATTATTATTATAAAGGGGGGTTTTTACCGTTTAATGACCGGTTTGTCAATTTTAAAACTTTAGTCGCAGTTAAAACCAAATGTAAAATAATAAATAAATACAAGACTTAATTTTAAGCGTAAAGTAAATAACGATAATGAAATTGCGAATAATAAAAGTGCGATAAAATAAACTTGCGATAAAATAACAATAAAAATGCGATAATTAGAAGTGCAATTAAATATAAAATAAAGGAAATTAAATATGAAATAAAAGAATTATGCTTATTTAAACTTCCGTAATCATGATGTTTGACGTGTTGATTTTTGTTTTATGCCCATGGGTTAATTGTCCTTTGTCCTGGATTATTTAATATGTCCGTCTGGTTTTTGTCCATAACAGTCCATCAGTCATAAATATAAAGTGCGAGTGTCCTCGTCAAATTATCCTTATACCCGAAGTTAAATATTCCAACTAATTGGGGATTTAAACTGTAACAAGATTTTAATACTTTGTTTAATAATTACACCAGGATGTCGACTGAGTGTAACCCAAGGTTTTAATATTTTGTTATCAATTATACCAAGTGTCCTTATACATAATTTCACCCCTGTTTTAATTATTCTAGTGGCTATTAATCCATTCCCGTGTCCGGTTAAATGAACGATTATTCGTACATATAAATACCCCGCCCATCGTGTCCGATTGAGTGTATATGGTAATTTATAGGGACGCCCAATTGTAAATCTTTATATTAACATTAACAAACTATCATTTAGTTAAACAAATATAAAGCCCATTAATAGCCCATAGTCTAATTTCCACAAGTGTCGTTCTTTTGTCCAAACCCCAATTATGGTACAAAGCCCAATTACCCAATTTTAGTAATTAGCCCAACATCATGATTACTTCATTTTAAATAAGCATAATAATAACTTAGCTACGAGACATTAATGTAAAAAGGTTGAACATAACTTACAATGATTAAAAATAGCGTAGCGTTACACGGACAGAATTTCGACTTACACCCTTACAACATTTGCTAACATACCCTTATTATTAGAATTATAATTAAAATTAAAATATAAATTATAAATATATATATATATTTTACGTATGAGAAGAAGAAGAAAAAGATGATATTTTACGATCAGAATGCGCGAGCTTTATAGGGGGTTTCTGAATTTGGGGTTCCGCGACTCGCGGCCTTTTTGGCCTTCAAACTCCGCGAGTCGCGGAGTTTACTTTTACAGCTCAGAGGAGTTTGGCTCTTTGTTTACCGACGGTTTAAATATAAATATAATATATTAAATAATTATAAGAATTATTTAAATATTATATTATATTTATGTGCATAGTTGACTTGTAATTTTTAGTCCGTTGCGTCGAGCGTTGAGAGTTGACTCTGGTCCCGGTTCCAGATTTTCGAACGTCCTTGCGTACAATTTAATATCTTGTACTTTGCGTTTTGAATCTTGTACTCTTGTAATTTCGAGACGTTTCTTATCAATAATTGGAACCTCTTTGATTGTCTTTTGTACTTTTGAGCTTTTTGGTCGTTTGCGTCTTCAATTCGTCGAATCTGTCTTTTGTCTTCACCTTTTATTATTTAAACGAATATCACTTGTAAATAGAACAATTGCAACTAAAAGCTTGTCTTTCTTGAGGAATAATGCTATGAAATATATGTTCGTTTTTAGCATTATCAAATATTCCCACACTTGAGCGTTGCTTGTCCTCAAGCAATATCGTCTTGAAATACTAGAATCACTTCTTTATTCTTCAAACTTTGTACATCAGTGATTTTTATACGGTGGTATAAACAATGGTAGTAACGATATGGTTTACAGTCCCACATGACTATAAAAATTTAGATCCATTAAGGAAATTGGATCTTTATGAAAACATTTGATCTTTTGAAATCTAGTTTTTACCCTAGATAAGTTTTCCGGGATAACCCTTTACCGGTGTTTGCAAAATATTTTTGTGGGTTTGGTGGGTTTCAGATTTGAAAATTTTAGCTCAAAACTTATGGTTTTGTGTCACCCACTTGCTAACCTTGTATTTGGAAAGCAACACGTCCAGTTTACTTGTCCCGTATATTACCTTTCGGTAAACTACCGTCCGGTTGTAAAGGAAAGCGTTGAACAAGCAACTGTTAAGGCAATGTCCCGTGACATGCTTTTAATTATGGTCTATAACGTGTCGGACGCAATTACTATCCTTGGTAGGAGCAATAGTAAAGCTCACCCTTATAATTTTTCGGTATGGCACAAGGTCCTGTCTTTGACCATGCTATGCAACCACCGTTCTTACGGTTGACACCAGTTTTAGTTCAGGTGACCTAATGAATTCTAGGTGAATTCCTAGAATTTTACGTTCAATGGTAATGAACGCATTGAAAATAGGGTTTTCAGAAAATAAATCGGTTTGTAATTTTGATCAAAATATTTTCTCGTTCAAGCTCGAGTTTAGATATCATTGAATTCCATGAGTTTGTAATTCTCAATCTTTAAGGTCAATCTCTAGGATTGAGTAATATCAGTCTTAAAAGCTGATTTTTAATCTTTAAGGAGATTATCCTTTCTGGGGATCTGATTCATTAGTCTTGTCCAGCTAATTTGCATGGTGCCCCCCATTGTACGAGATAAATCCTTCTCATGGTTAGGATAAATCTGACCACTTGGCGACCCTGTTTAATGCTGAGGTCCGTGGATTTCCTGCTGATTTTAGTGATGACTTTTCTAGATTTTTCGTCAACCTACAGCTGGTCTGGACGACAACTTCATGACCTAAATCAAGAAGCGCGTGTCTTTTTCGGAAGACTTTACTTCCTTTTAATGATGGAATTGATTCATCGTGTAGATCCATCTCTTCTTTTCTTTTATCGGGTAAAACAGTTTAGTTTAGTCCAAAGCAAAAGTATTTTCAGTTATTTGTTACAGATATATGTGACATATGTTTAAGATAACTTGGTAAATTTTCCCACACTTGGCTTTTATTTTCCTTTTTATCGTCCTCTATTCCATTTTAAATGAATTTTAACATTTTAGTTTGTTTCTTAATTTATGTCCTTTCCGAGGTAACAATAATTTCGGTGTTAAAACCTAGTTTTATCGTTCATAAATATGTATAAACATGATTTTGAGTTCATTTAATTGAAAATTTTGAAAAATTTTACTAGAATTGGGTAGTCAGTATATAAGACTAGGGCTGTTCTTTTTTATCAGAGAGCACTAGATTCTAATACAACTACTGCTTTACTAGTATTTTTAATGGTAACCAAGTGTATAAAGTAAAAAATTTTAAAATCCGAAAGAATTTAACCCCTTCCCACACTTAAGATCTTGCAATGCCCTCATTTGCAAGAAATTAGTAACAATTTTAATTATTGAGGGTGATTTGTGTGAAAATGATTAAATTTTACCAAAGTTTCCAAATATATTGGCGTTTGTTTGCTGAATGATAAATGGTGCACATCATTTGTTCATTCCGTCTTGTTGTTATTTCACATATATTTTGCATCTTGTAGTCAAAATTAGTTGCTTTTGCTGAACTTAATGCCAGTCTTTGAAAATGCGTTGTTTTACCCTGTTGTGTACATAAGATAAACTGCAAACATATATACATATTTTTGAAGTTTGGTATATTACCCCACATTCAAAAATTATTAAAATCTAAGAATAAAAGTTAGATAATTATAAAAATGATTACAATATTAACAAAAGTATTAAACGTATCAATAATTACAAATTTCAAAATAAATAAAACTAAGTATACTAGGGATGATACTGGTACCAATAGGGGTTCCAGGCATAACCATAGGTGCTATAGAATGCTTCGGCAGGGTCATACGTAGGATACGGTGGCTGCATCTCTATAGACCAGGGAGGGAAGATGGGTTTCGGTGTAGGAATATAGTTTCTATCTATATGTTGGCAATGAGCTATGATTTGGTTCTGATGAACTTGCCAATCTTTAAATGTTCTCTGTCTAGCATTTTCGTATTCCTGAGAAGCTATAAACCTTTGCATTTCTTGCATCTCATTCCCCCCTCCTACATTACCTTGCTGTTGGTTTCTCTCAACCTGTGGATGTCTACCATGGTATTGTACTGCGGCGTTATTTCGCCTCTTCAAAACTTTCGCACCATGGTATACATTTAAACCTATAGTATCGCGGGGTTCTGGTTCTTCTACTAATAATCCCCCCCGACTTATATCCACACCGAGATATTCACCAATCAAAGTAATAAAAATACCACCTCCTATTATGCTATGCGGTCGCATCCCCCGAACCATAGCTGATAAATAATAACCCACACAATATGGTATACTTACAGCGCTTTGTGGGTCTCGAATACACATATGGTAAAACAAATCCTGTTCATTTACTTTTTCCTTGTTCTTACCCCTTTGTGTAATCGAATTAGCTAAAAACCTATGAATCACTCTTAATTCGGCTCTATCTATATCCAAATAAGAGTAATTTCCCCCTTTGAAACGGTGATGGCTTGTCATTTGACTCCACACACCGTGTGTATCAAAATTTTCATCTATCTTTCTACCGTTTAGTATCAACCCTCTACAATCGGCAGATGCTAACTCCTCAGGCGTATATATACGTAAAGCCTGAGCCATGTCCAGTAAAGACATGTGGCGCATCGAACCGTCTAACAAAAATCTAATAAAAGAATGATCGGTTAAATTAGCTTCCCGATCATTCAACTCTATACTACATAACAATTCTTCACACCATACTTTATATACAGGTCTACGCATGGTGAATAAACGTACCCAGTCATTAAAAGAAGAATTACCATACCTCTGTACAAGTAATTCCCTAATTGGCCCGGCCAATTCTACAGCTTCTAAGGGTCCCCATTCTATGACCCTTGGCACCTCAACAACCTTAGAATGAAGAGTATGCAAACCCCTTTGATATTTTGG
The DNA here is from genome assembly GCF_046630445.1 of Rutidosis leptorrhynchoides. NCBI lineage: Eukaryota > Viridiplantae > Streptophyta > Magnoliopsida > Asterales > Asteraceae > Rutidosis > Rutidosis leptorrhynchoides. The sequence goes on from NC_092333.1 coordinate 179,192,496, forward strand.
ATAATCTATCCAAAGTCTGTCAAATCTCAGGTTCGGGTGCAATTCTTCCAAGTGCATATCAGAAAAGGTCATGACTGGATGAGGTATATCCTGCTTGTAGTAGTTATCCACCTCCTGTTGTTCCACATTCTCAGCAGAAGCATTGCGGGCTTGGGATGAAGATTCACCCCTTTCAGTCGTTTTTCTTGAGTAATTCCTTGATAGCATCCTTCTCAACATGATTTTAGTAAAAAATTTGGTGATTAACGGTCAAAAATTGTGAATTTGGGGTGTATTTTTCGGGTTTTTCGGGGGTTATTTCGCAGTTATTTTGCTGTTGTGGGGAGTGAACTGATCAGTTTCAGCTCTTTATTTTTTTTCTGATTTCCGGTCCTCCCGCGACTCGCGGTGTTTAGACACTTCAAACTCCGCGAGTCGCGGAGTTTGATATATATATATTTTTTTATATAATCATTAACTTATAAAACAATTAAGTACTTAATTTTAAAATTTCGTTTCCTTTGTTATTTAGGACGAGGTCGTTTCGGATCGATGTCCTAGTCCGTCCCTCGACAAAATTTTAAAATTTGTTATTTTGTAGCGATTGTTTTAAAAGCTAAGATTTTTGGTTTTTTTAATGTTTTTGGCATACTTTAATTCAATAAGATTAAAAATAATGATAATAAAAGTTCTCGTCCCTCCCTTGGGTAAAGCAATTTCGGTTCAAAGACCTAGTCTTCAACTTACGACGAATTTTAAAAATCATATTTTTAACTTAATGAGATAAAGTAAATTTTTGTTTTTAAATTCACACAATTTAAATATAAAATTCAAAATTAATATTAAAAATTCACACCAAACTTAAAATTTGAAATGCATAAAATTAAAAATTCATACTTTAAAAATTCACACCAAACTTAATTTAAAAATTCATATTATAAATTCACACCAAACTTATATTAATTTTTCAAATATTTACAATTTTAAATATATTGTTTTTACAAAGTTTACAATATTTATTTAAGATTTAAATATTAATTTTAAAAACATGGTAAAAATAAAATTAAAAATCTTTTTGTCTTTTTATCCCACTTTAATCAATCAAATATTATCAAAAATATGCGCCCCTCTTTTCGGTAAAGTAATTTCGGTTCCAAAACCTAATTTAACTCATGACGAATTTTTGAAATATTTTGGGTTGATTGTTTAAAGATATTTATACCTTAAGAATAAACGTTAAATTTCGCAGTGATGTAATAAATTTTTGAATGATATCAATAATTTCGGTCGCCAAACCTAATTTTATTCAATACCAATTTAATACTGTTTAGCGAACAAATTAGCGTTTATTATCAAAAGGTTAAAAATAAAAATAAAAATAAAAACTGTATAGACATACCTGTGAAATAGATTTCTTAGTTATATGATCTATCCCATTCATAAGATAGTCGGTTTAATTGGTTTTCCATGGCTACATAGGCGTAACCTCGAGCATTCAGTGTCTTTTCTTCTAAACATATGAACGGTCCGTCTCTGCATAAAGTAACAAATTCGGTATTTGAATAGGTTTGATTATTTGAACATTTACCTCCATGTGACCATTTTCCGCATTTGTGACATCTTTCTAGGTGTCGTGCTCTTCTTTTCGCTGCGGATTTTGATTTTCCTTTACCAAATTGTAACTTATTATCTTCGCATCTGGATTCTTTTCTAACTCCGTCCATTCTTTCTCTGATTACTGATACTATTTCACTTGGTAGTATGTCATTATTTCTTTTAGTGATCAAAGCGTGTAGCATTAGACCATGGTTTAGTTCACAGGCAGTCTTCATTTCCTAAAAACCTAAAAAAATAAAAATTCAGAATGGGGGGAGAAGACTAGTTCTTTAGGGTCTGCTAGGGAAAGACCATTCGGGTTCCATTTTCGAGAACTACACGAAAACAGACAATCTAACTCTAACAGAAATACATATTATCCTTTAAAGACTTGATTCTCCCCACACTTAGTTAGCTGTGGTGTCGAAATTGTGATTAACTTCGTTGTCGACTTCCATCGGACCATGTATGTAATGTTTAACTCTGTGACCATTAACTTTAAATTCAATCCCATTTGAATTTATCAATTCTATCGTTCCGTATGGGAAAACTCTTTTGACTATGAATGGTCCAGACCATCTCGATTTCAATTTTCCTGGAAATAGCTTGAATCGTGAATTGAAAAGAAGAACTCTGTCTCCTTCTTTAAATTCTTTTGAACTTCTGATTCTTTTATCATGCCATTTCTTCGTTCTTTCTTTATAGATTAACGAATTTTCGTATGCTTCATGTCTTAATTCTTCTAATTCGTTTAGTTGACTTAATCGTAGACGTCCAGCTTCATGTAAATCAAGATTACATGTCTTCAAAGCCCAAAATGCTTTGTGTTCAATTTCTACTGGAAGATGACATGCTTTTCCATAAACAAGTCTAAAAGGTGTGGTTCCAATTGGAGTTTTGTAGGCTGTTCTAAAAGCCCAGAGTGCATCCTCCAATTTAATGGACCATTCCTTTGGATTTGATCCTACGGTTTTCTCTAGAATACGTTTTAAAGCTCGGTTGGTATTTTCAACTTGTCCACTTGTTTGTGGATGATATGCGGTGGAGATTTTATGAGTTACTCCATATCTTTTAAGAACTTTCTCAAGTTGATTATTACAGAAATGAGTACCCCGATCACTTATTAAAGCTTTCGGTGTTCCAAACCTTGCAAAAAGACGTTTTAAAAAGTTTACTACAACTCGTGCATCGTTAGTTGGGAGAGCTTGTGCTTCCGCCCATTTAGATACATAATCAATGGCTACGAGTATATATAGATTATTATGAGATTTTGGAAATGGACCCATAAAGTCAATACCCCAAATGTCAAATACTTCACATACTTGGATGACATTTTGTGGCATTTCATCACGTTGACTTATTTTTCCGGCCCTTTGACATGCATCACAGGATTTGCAAAGAAAGTGTGCGTCTTTGTAAATTGTAGGCCAATAGAATCCAGCATCATAAACTTTTCTTGCTGTTAGTTGAGGCCCATAATGCCCTCCTGTTGGTCCTGTGTGACAATGGTTTAATATTTTACTAGCTTCATCTCCAAATATACATCGGCGTATTATTCCATCGGGACAACTTTTAAACAGATGTGGATCTTCCCAGAAATAGTGTTTTATATCACTGAAGAATTTTTTTCGTCTTTGGTACGATCATCCTTTTTCAAGGAATCCACAAACTAAGTAGTTTGCATAGTCTGCAAACCATGGGATTTCTTTATAATCTATTTTCAATAGATATTCATCAGGAAAGTTGTCTTGTATGGCCGATTCATTTAGAACTTCTAACTCAGGATTTTCAAGACGAGAAAGATGATCAGCTGCGAGATTTTCTGCTCCTCTTTTATCTCGGATTTCAATATCAAATTCTTGTAAGAGTAAGATCCAACGGATTAATCTTGGTTTAGCATCTTGTTTTGAAAATAGGTATCTAAGAGCAGAATGGTCGGTATAGACCACCGTTTTTGCTAGAACGAGATATGATCGAAATTTGTCAAAAGCAAAGACAATAGCAAGGAGTTCTTTTTCAGTAGTTGTATAGTTCGTTTGTGCTCCTTGAAACGTCTTACTAGCATAATATATAGGTTGAAATCGTTTTTCAATCCTTTGTCCTAAAACGGCTCCCATTGCAAAATCACTTGCATCGCACATTAGTTCAAATGGTAGATTCCAATTTGGTGTTATCATAATCGGTGCATTAGTGAGTTTCTCTTTAAGAATATTAAAAGATTTGATACACTCATCTGAAAAGATGAATGGCGCATCCTTTTCTAGGAGTTTATTCATAGGAGTGGCAATTTTAGAAAAATCTTTTATGAAACGTCGGTAAAAACCGGCATGCCCTAGAAAACTCCTAACTCCTCTAACATTGGTGGGATGTGGAAGTTTAGCAATTACATCTACTTTAGCTCTATCCACTTCAATTCCTTCTTTTGAAATTTTATGTCCAAGAACGATGCCTTCTTTAACCATGAAATGGCATTTCTCCCAATTAAGAACTAGATTTGATTGTTCACATCTAATTAGCATTCGTTCCAGATTAACTAGACATGATTTAAATGTATCACCGAAGACTGAAAAGTCATCCATGAAAACTTCCATGCATTCTTCTATCATGTCATGAAAAATCGCCATCATACACCTTTGAAAGGTTGCAGGGGCGTTACAAAGTCCAAATGGCATGCGTTTGTAAGCAAAAGTACCATAAGGGCACGTGAATGTGGTTTTCTCTTGATCTTCGGGTGCTATTGGAATTTGAAAATATCCGGAAAATCCATCTAGAAAACAATAGTAACTATTTCCAGCTAATCTTTCCAACATTTGATCTATGAAAGGTAAGGGAAAGTGATCTTTTCTGGTGGCGTCATTTAATTTTATATAATCAATACATACACGCCATCCTGTTACAGTCCTAGTAGGAATAAGCTCATTTTTCTCATTTGTAATGACAGTCATGCCACCCTTCTTGGGCACGCATTGAACTGGGCTTACCCATGGACTATCAGAAATTGGATATATCAAACCTGCATCTAGCAGTTTAATAATCTCTTTCTTAACTACATCTTGCATATTAGGATTTAGTCTTCGTTGGCGTTGCACATACGTTTTATGACCTTCTTCCATAAGGATTTTATGTGTGCAATACGAAGGACTTATTCCTTTAATATCATGAACCTTCCATGCAATGGCTGGTTTATGAGCTTTCAACACAGAAATGAGTTGTGATTTCTCATTTTTAGTAAGAGAAGACGATATTATTACTGGTAATTCAGATTCACCATGTAAATAAGCGTATTCCAAATGGTTTGGAAGTGGTTTTAACTCTAATTTCGGAGGTTCTTCTATCGATGATTTGTATCGATATCTGTCTTCTTCTTTTAGCATTTGAATTTCTTCTGTTGTTGGTTCATATCCATTAGCTATTAGTGTAGCTAACATTTCAGCTTCATCAATTGGTTCATTACCTTCTCCTAAAGAACATTCTCCTGTTCCTTGTAATTCTGGAAATTCTTCTAATAATTCTGCATGTGCATCTATAGTTTGAATATAATAACATGTATCATCTGCAGATTGCGGTTGTTGCATTGCTCTATCAACTGAAAAGGTAACACTCTCATCCTCTATACTTAGGGTCAGTTTCTTACCGAACACGTCTATCATTGCTTTAGCCGTGTTTAAGAATGGTCTTCCTAATATGAGAGGAACTTGAGAATCTTCTTCCATGTCCAAAACAACAAAATCTACTGGAAATACTAAAGTACCAACTTTAACTAGCATGTTCTCCATTATCCCTCTAGGATATTTTATTGATCTATCGGCTAGTTGTATGCTTATTCTTGTTGGTTTCAATTCTCCAAGGTCTAGTTTAGTGTATAGTGAATACGGCATTAGATTTATACTAGCACCTAAGTCTGCCAATGCTTCTATTGAACTAAGACTACCCAGAAAACATGGAATTGTGAAACTTCCTGGATCAGATAGTTTTTCTGGTATCTTATTCAACAGCACTGCTGAACAATTAGCATTCATAGTAACAGCCGAGAGTTCTTCCATTTTCTTTCTATTTGAGATTAGATCTTTCAAGAATTTAGCATATCTAGGCATTCCTGAAATCACATCAATGAAAGGAAGATTTACATTTATCTGTTTAAACATATCCAAGAATTTGGATTGCTCGGCTTCAAGTTTCTCTTTCTTCATTTTACTCGGATAAGGAAGTGGTGGTTGGTATGGTTTAACATAAGGTTTATCCTTAACTGTGTTATCTTCATTAACCTTTTCAACTACCGGTTCTTTTTCCTTATCTTGATCAGGTTGTGGTTCTTGTGGAGTAGGAATGGCTTCATCAGAAGTTACAGGTATTTCAGGTGGTTTAAGTGTTGTACCACTTCTTGTGGTAATGGCTTTAGTTGTTTCACTCCGGGGGTTAGCATTTGTATCACTAGGTAGACTTCCCGGTTTTCTTTCACCTATTAACCTTGCTAGGTTACTTACTTCTTGTTCCAGATTTTGAATAGAAGCTTGTTGATTTCTAAATGCTTGAGCATTTTGTTCATTGGTTTGTTTCTGAGATGTGAAAAACTGCGTTTGAGTTTCAACTACCTTCGTCATTATATCTTCTAAATTCGGCTTTTTATCATCGGTTTGTTGTGGTGGTTTGTTTTGAAAATTAGGTCTTTGCTGGTTGTAAGTATTATTGGATACTTGTTGATTGCTAGGACCTTGTTGATTGTTGTATGGAATATTTCGGTTATAATTCTGGTTTTGATTGTAAATCGGTCTTGGCGGTTGATAATTATTCTGATAATTATTTCCAGGCCTTTGGTTTATGTATGAAATATTCTCTCTTTGTTCCATTGTTAATTCAATACTGAGACAATCTTTTGTCAAATGTGGTCCTCCACACTGCTCACAACTAATTTGTATTGAGTGAATATCCTTAGTCATCTTTTCCATTCTTCTTTCCACAGCATCTATCTTTGCTGAAATGGAATCTAAGTCATGGCTAGAATTGGCTCTAGCTGCTTTAGATGATCTAACGATGTCTTTTTCTTGGTGCCACTCATGTGAGTGGGAAGCAGTATTATCAATAATTTTGTAAGCATCAGTTTCGGTTTTCTTCATAATAGAACCACCAGCTGCTATATCTATGTCTTTTCTTGTAGTGATGTCGCATCCTTGGTAGAATATTTGTACTATTTGACAGGTGTCTAAACCATGTTGTGGACATCCTCTTAACAACTTTCCATATCTTGTCCACGCCTCATATAGAGTTTCATTTGGTTTCTGTGTGAACGTAACAATTTCTGCTTGAAGTCTTACGGCTTTAGATGCAGGAAAGAATTGTTTAAGAAATTTGTCAACTAAAACATCCCATGTATCAATCGCCCCTTCAGGTAACGATTCCAACCAATCTTTGGCTTCTCCCTTTAAAGTCCAGGGAAATAACATGAGATATATCTGTTCATCCTCCACTTCTCGGATTTTAAATAGTGTGCAGATCCTATTAAAGGTACGTAAATGTTCATTTGGATCTTCCTTCGGCGCACCACTAAATTGGCATTGATTAGTCACCATGTGTAGAATTTGTCCTTTGATTTCATAATCTGGCGCATTAATGTCTGGATGAGTAATTGCGTGACCTTGGCCAGTGCGTTTAGCTCTCATTCGGTCTTCCATACTTAAAGGTTCCAGATTCTCCATAATTGAATTTGTTGAATCGGTATCACTAGATGATTCTGATTTAATGGTTCGTTCCTCAACAATCTCTGTTTGAATGATTGGTGGTTCCGGAGGAAAGTTTAATGGTTCAGGATCTACGAACCGTTCCTGAATATTTTTCGGATTCTCAATTGTGAGGTCGGGTTCAAAAAATGGATTATCGGAAATTTGAACTGAAGTACTTGGTCTACTGGATGACGATTCTAAAGAAAAATCAACGGCGGTTATATTTGCTAAATGTCTTGATCTAGTTACAGGTGGTGAATGTACAAAAGGTGGTGAACGTCTTGCTCGGTGCATTCACTGAATATCCTATTAGTTTTTAAAAGGAAAGAAAAATTATAATAAGTTATCCAATCAATAGACTTTTCTGATTTTGCCCACGTTTTGAATAGCCAAAAGATGCAGCAGAGGGGCAGGATTCGTTTGGTCTCAATATAATTGAGGACTGTTTGGCTCCAATAACCCGGTCCACGTACAAATCCAACTATTACTACGAACCATAAAATTTTGATGTCTATTAATTTAACCACTCAAAATAAATTTTCGTAATTTTAAGAAATTTAGATAAGAAGTAGAATAAAAATCTATGTCCTAAAAACTAGAATAGCGAGAAATAAGAAAGAAAAAGAGTTCGTCGAAAAAGGTCGAAAAAGAAAAATGGTTGAAAAATAAAAGGTGACGAAAAAATAAAAGAAACTTATAAAACTTAAAAATACTTGACTAACCTAACCTTATTACTACAACTAACTTAAAATTATAATCGCAAATTGAAATTACTAATTGGAATGATAATTGATACATAGGTAAAAGTCGTCTAAAAATATTAAAGCTTATGGGAAAAACTATATCCCAAATAGAAATAACTTAAAAAGAAACTAAAACTTAAAAAGGCGTCGCAAAATTCTAAAGCACCTAAATTTTAGTCTAAAGAAAAAGCACTTAAGGAATTCTACGGCAAAGCCTAAAAATCTAGTAGTAAAAATGACTATGGCAAAAACTAAGTTTAAAATTAAATATGAGCGAAAAAATACAAATATTACGCTACAACGATTAAAAAGGGACAAAATATAAAAATATACAAAAAGTTGTAAAAATTACAATTTTTATAAAAATATTATTTTTATATTATTTATTTAATAAAACTACTAATTTTACAATTTAATTAAACTAATTTAACTAAAATATAAATTAAATAAAACTTAAATTAAAAATAAACTTAATTATAATAATAATAATAATTAGGGTTAATAATAATAATAATTAATAATAATCCGTAATAAATGCAGGATTAGGGCTTCCTGTTCGTGTGTCAGGTCCCCTCCGCGACTTGCGGTATTCAAAGCTTCAAACCCCGCGACTCGCGTGGTTCAGAAATTCAGATGACAGGTTTAATCTTCGACGCGTTTTTCTTTATTTATTTATTTATTTATTTTTCTGTTTTCTGTTTTTATATAAATAAAAGATATTTAAATAAAACTTATATTTTTATAAACTAAAATAAAAATAAAGAAACTTATAAAACTTAAATATTTAACAAAATCTTAAAAATACTTATATTTTTGTTTTTCTTTTTATATTTTTGAATATTTAAAACGTATTTTTACAAAAGCGACTTTTAATAGAAGTAAACTAAAAATCTCTTTTTTTTTTTATATTAGCGTTGCGCTTTCGGCGTTTAGAAAGTTCCCCGGCAGCGGCGCCAAAAATACTTGATGTGCAGCGGGGTAGTATATAAAATAGCTTATATTTTTACAAGGAAAATACTATTAAATACGATACAATTTTACACAAGATATTTATTTATTTATAGAATGGATATACTTAAACCTTACTACAACACTTATAGGCAGTGTACCTAATCGTACAGTAGTGTAGTTTTTAGTAAGTCCGGTTCGTTCCACAGGGAATCTTTTTTAAACAAAGCTCAACGCTATATTAGTTTACTTTTATAAAAATACAAATACATATATATAAGTAATATTATTATTATAAAGGGAGGTTTTTACCGTTTAATGACCGGTTTGTCGATTTTAAAACTTTAGTCGCAGTTAAAACCAAATGTAAAATAATAAATAAATACAAGACTTAATTTTAAGCGTAAAGTAAATAACGATAATGAAATTGCGAATAATAAAAGTGCGATAAAATAAACTTGCGATAAAATAACAATAAAAATGCGATAATTAGAAGTGCAATTAAATATAAAATAAAGGAAATTAAATATGAAATAAAAGAATTATGCTTATTTAAACTTCCGTAATCATGATGTTTGACGTGTTGATTTTTGTTTTATGCCCATGGGTTAATTGTCCTTTGTCCTGGATTATTTAATATGTCCGTCTGGTTTTTGTCCATAACAGTCCATCAGTCATAAATATAAAGTGCGAGTGTCCTCGTCAAATTATCCTTATACCCGAAGTTAAATATTCCAACTAATTGGGGATTTAAACTGTAACAAGATTTTAATACTTTGTTTAATAATTACACCAGGATGTCGACTGAGTGTAACCCAAGGTTTTAATATTTTGTTATCAATTATACCAAGTGTCCTTGTACATAATTTCACCCCTGTTTTAATTATTCTAGTGGCTATTAATCCATTCCCGTGTCCGGTTAAACGAACGATTATTCGTACATATAAATACCCCGCCCATCGTGTCCTATTGAGTGTATATGGTAATTTATAGGGACGCTCAATTGTAAATCTTTATATTAACATTAACAAACTATCATTTAGTTAAACAAATATAAATCCCATTAATAGCCCATAGTCTAATTTCCACAAGTGTCGTTCTTTTGTCCAAACCCCAATTATGGTACAAAGCCCAATTACCCAATTTTAGTAATTAGCCCAACATCATGATTACTTCGTTTTAAATAAGCATAATAATAACTTATCTACGAGACATTAATGTAAAAAGGTTGAACATAACTTACAATGATTAAAAATAGCGTAGCGTTACACGGACAGAATTTCGACTTACACCCTTACAACATTTGCTAACATACCCTTATTATTAGAATTATAATTAAAATTAAAATATAAATTATAAATATATATATATATTTTACGTATGAGAAGAAGAAGAAAAAGATGATATTTTACGATCAGAATGCGCGAGCTTTATAGGGGGTTTCTGAATTTGGGGCTCCGCGACTCGCGGCCTTTTTAGCCTTCAAACTCTGCGAGTCGCGGAGTTTACTTTTACAGCTCAGAGGAGTTTGGCTCTTTGTTTACCGACGGTTTAAATATAAATATAATATATTAAATAATTATAAGAATTATTTAAATATTATATTATATTTATGTACATAGTTGACTTGTAATTTTTAGTCCGTTGCGTCGAGCGTTGAGAGTTGACTCTGGTCCCGGTTCTGGATTTTCGAACGTCCTTGCGTACAATTTAATATCTTGTACTTTGCGTTTTGAATCTTGTACTCTTGTAATTTCGAGACGTTTCTTATCAATAATTGGAACCTCTTTGATTGTCTTTTGTACTTTTGAGCTTTTTGGTCGTTTGCATCTTCAATTCGTCGAATCTGTCTTTTGTCTTCACCTTTTATTATTTAAACGAATATCACTTGTAAATAGAACAATTGCAACTAAAAGCTTGTCTTTCTTGAGGAATAATGCTATAAAATATATGTTCGTTTTTAGCATTATCAGTAACTTTGTGATGAAATCCATGGTAATGTGCTCCCATTTCCACTTCGAGATTTCTAACGGTTGTAACTTACCATACGGCTTTTGGTGCTCGGCCTTAACTTGCAAACACGTGACGCATTGCTCAACATACTTTACAACATCACGTTTCATGCCCGACCACCAATAATCTTTCCTTAAATCAATATACATTTTCATCGCGCCCGGATGAATGGAATACTTTGACTTATGTGCTTTGATGTTTTAGCAGAGTAGTATATAAAATAGCTTATATTTTTGCAGAAAATACTATTAAATACGATACAATTTTACACAAGATATTTATTTATTTATAGAATGGATATACTTAAACCTTGCTACAACACTTATAGGCAGTGTACCTAATCGTACAGTAGTGTAGTTTTTAGTAAGTCCGGTTCGTTCCACAGGGAATCTTTTTAAACAAAGCTTAACGCTATATTAGTTTACTTTTATAAAAATACAAATATATATATATATATATATAAGTAATATTATTATTATAAAGGGGGGTTTTTACCGTTTAATGACCGGTTTGTCGATTTTAAAACTTTAGTCGCAGTTAAAACCAAATGTAAAATATTAAAAATAAATACAAGACTTAAATTAAAGCATAAAGTAAATAACGATAATGAAATTGCGAATAATAAAAGTGCGATAAAATAAACTTGCGATAATTAAAAAGTACGATAATTAAAAGTGCAATTAAATACAATAACAATAAAAATGCGATAATTAGAAGTGCAATTAAATATAAAATAAAGGAAATTAAATATGAAATAAAAGAATTATGCTTATTTAAACTTCCGTAATCATGATGTTTGACGTGTTGATTTTAGTTTTATGCCCATGGGTTAATTGTCCTCTGTCCTGGATTATTTAATATGTCCGTCTAGTTCTTGTCCATAACAGTCCATCAGTCATAAATATAAAGTGCAAGTGTCCTCGTCAAATTATTCTTATACCCGAAGTTAAATATTCCAACTAATTGGGGACTTAAACTGTAACAAGATTTTAATACTTTGTTTAATAATTACACCAGGATGTCGACTGAGTGTAACCCAAGGTTTTAATATTTTGTTATCAATTATACCAAGTGTCCTTGTACATAATTTCACCCTTGTTTTAATTATTCTAGTGGCTATTAATCCATTCCCGTGTCTGGTTAAATGAACGATTATTCGTACATATAAATACCCCGCCCATCGTGTCCGATTGAGTGTATATGGTAATTTATAGGGACGCCCAATTGTAAATCTTTATATTAACATTAACAAACTATCATTTAGTTAAACAAATATAAAGCCATTAATAGCTCATAGTCTAATTTCCACAAGTGTCGTTCTTTTGTCCAAACCCCAATTATGGTACAAAGCCTAATTACCCAATTTTAGTAATTAGCCCAACATCATGATTACTTCAGATTAAATAAGCATAATAATAACTTAGCTACGAGACATTAATGTAAAAAGGTTGAACATAACTTACAATGATTAAAAATAGCGTAGCGTTACACGGACAGAATTTCGACTTACACCCTTACAATATTCGCTAACATACCCTTATTATTAGAATTATAATTAAAATTAAAATTAAAATATAAATTATAAATATAAATATATCGTATGAATGGAGAAAAGAGAAAGATAGATTCATTTGTGGTGCACCAAAGCTCGATTTTTATAGGCATGTGGGCTGGAACTGGGGCTCATGCGATCGCATGGATTTATGCCTTCCTGGCCATGCGATCGCATGGCCAGCTGGGGAGGCTCATATTTGGTTGTTTTCTTCTGCCGACGGTTTTATAAATAATATAATATATTAAATAATTATAAGAATTATTTAAATATTATATTATATTTATGTGCATAGTTGACTTGTAATTTTTAGCCCGTTGCGTCGAGCGTTGAGAGTTGACTCATGTCCCGGTTCCGGATTTTCGAACGTCCTTGCGTACAATTTAATATCTTGTACTTTGCGTTTTGAATCTTGTACTCTTGTAATTTCGAGACGTTTCTTATCAATAATTAGAACCTCTTTGATTGTATTTTGTACTTTTGAGCTTTTTGGTCGTTTGCGTCTTCAATTCGTCGAATCTGTCTTTTGTCTTCACCTTTTATTATTTAAACGATAATTACTTGAAATTAGAATAATTGCAACTAAAAGCTTGTCTTTCTTGAAGAATAATGCTATGAAATATATGTTCGTTTTTAGCATTATCAAATATTCCCACACTTAAGCGTTGCTTGTCCTCAAGCAATATCGTCTTGAAATACTAGAATCACTTCTTTATTCTTCACACTTTGTACATCAGTGATTTCTATACGGCGGTATAAACAATGATAGTAACGATAGAACCATGGTTAAAGGTGGGTGTGTCATCCACAGTTGCCTCGGGTTTAGGTCAACGACACTTGCAATCAAATAGCCGATTTACTTTCGGTTTCCAAAGCAAAGTGCACATTTGAAAGGCGGTTTACAGTCCCACATGACTATGAAAATGTAGATCCTTAAGGAAATTGGATCTTTATGAAAATATTTGATCTTTTGAAAATTCAATCTAGCTTTTACCCTAGATAAGTTTTCCGGAATAACCCTTCACCGGTGTTTGCAAAATATTTTTGTGGGTTTGGTGGGTTTCAGATTTGAAAATTTTAGCTCAAAACTTGCGGTTTTGTGTCACCCACTTGCTAACCTTGTATTTGGAAAGCAACACGTCCAGTTTACTTGTCCCGTATATTACCTTTCGATAAACTACCGTCCGGTTGTAAAGGAAAGCATTAAACAAGCAACTGTTAAGGCAATGTCCCCTGACATGCTTTTAATTATGGTCTATAACGTATCAGATGCAATTACTATCCTTGGTAGGAGCAATAGTAAAGCTCACCCTTATGATTTTTCGGTCTGGCACAAGGTCCTGTCTTTGACCACTATGCAACCACCGTTCTTACGGTTGACACCCGATTTGGTTCAGGTGACCTAATGAATTCCAGGTGAATTCCTAGGATTTTACGTTCAATGGTAATGAACGCATTGAAAATGGGTTTTCAGAAAACAAATCGGTTTTAATTTGATCAAAATATTTTCTCGTTCAAGCTCGAGTTTAGATATCATCGAATTCCATGAGTTTGTAATTCTCAATCTTTAAAGTCAATCTCAAGGATTGAGTAATATCAGTCTTAAAAGCTGATTTTTGATCTTTTAAGGAGATTATCCTTTCTGGAGATCTGATTCATTAGTCTTATCAAGCTAATTTGCACGGTGCCCCCCCATTGTACGAGATAAATCCTTCTCATGGTTAGGATAAATCTGACCACTTGGCGACCCTGTTTGATGCTGAGGTCCGTGGATTTCCTGCTGATTTTAGAGATGACTTTTCTAGATTTTTCGTCAACCTACAGCTGGTCTAGACGACAACTTCTTGACCTAAATCAAGAAGCGCGTGTCTTTTTCGAAAGACTTTACTTCCTTTTAATGATGGAATTGATTCATCGTGTAGATCCATCTCTTCTTTTCTTTCATCGGGTAAAATGGTTTAGTTTAGTCCAAAGCAAAAGTATTTTCAGTTATTTATTACAGATATATGTGACATATGTTTAAGATAACTTGGTAAATTTTCCCACACTTGGCTTTTATTTTCCTTTTTATCGTCCTCTATTCCATTTTAAATGAATTTCAACATTTTGGTTTGTTTCTCAATTTATGTCCTTTCCGAGGTTATAATAATTTCGGTGTTAACACCTAGTTTTATCGTTCATAAATATGTATAAACATGATTTTGAGTTCATTTAATTGAAAATTTTGAAAAATTTTACTAGAATTGGGTAGTCAGTATATAAGACTAGGGCTGTTCTTTATTATCAGAGAGCACTAGATTCTAATACAACTACTACGTTACTAGTATTTTTAATGGTAACCAAGTGTATAAAGATAAAAATTTTAAAAATCCGAAAGAATTTAACCCCTTCCCACACTTAAGATCTTGCAATGCCCTCATTTGCAAGAAATTAGTACAATTTAAATTATTGAGGGTGATTAGCGTAGAAATGATTAAATTTTACCAAAGTTTCCAAATATATTGGCGTTTGTTTGCTGAATGATAAATGGTGCATAGCATTTGTTCATTTCGTCTGTTGTTACATCACATTTATTTGTCATCTTGTCGTCAAAATTAGTAGCTTTTGCTGAACTTAATGCCAGTCTTTGAAAATGCGCTGTTTTACCCTGTTTTGAACAATCGACAATATACATACATACAAGTATAATCATGCATGGCAATTTGAAATGGGACTTAATATCCCACTTTCAAATTCTAAATATGAAATATTAGTACACAATAATAATAAAATAATAAAAATTACACAAATTTATCCAATAACATAAGTTTAAACATGAAAAAGTCAAAAGATAAAAACATAATAATCATAAAAATAACCAAATGGAACTAAATCAGTCTGGATAGGGGTTCCAGTTCATCTCATCGGGTGGGTTCCATTGTTGGTTATAGGTGTTCTGATAGGCTTAGTTATAGTCATACCGGTTAAAGGGTGGTCGGATATCGGGGCTATGTAGCGGAAAATGAGCAGGTCGAGTAGGTACATAGTTATTTGGTACCTGATATGATAGCTGGCTCATGATTTGGTGCTGATGAACTAACCAGCTATCGTGTTGGCATCGCCTATAATCCTCGTATACTCGCTCGGAGTTCCACTGCTCATACATACTATGTCTTGCCGCGTTCGTCATTGCTTCCTCATCTATACGAACGTGGACGTCAAGAATAGCATCTCGAAAGACATCCCTAATGTCTTCCGCCTCCTCCATTTCCTCGTCTGAGCCTCTCTCTACCTGAGGATGAGATTCCTCATAGGGTACTGCCTGGTTACGTCTACTTTTCAATACCTTAGCACCCACATAAACTTTCAATCCTAAGGGCTCAACCCGTTCTCTACAAATCTGTAATGGACCCCCTTGGTTCCTATCAACACCTAAATACTCTCCAATGAGAGTAACAAAAATACCTCCTCCTATTATACTCCCGTCCTGCAATCCCTCTACCATTTTAGATAAATAAAAAGCAACACAGTAAGGGATATTGACAAAGCTTCTAGGATCCCGAATACACTTTAGGTTGAATAAATCATATAAGGTAATTTTTTTCTTTATTATGACCTCTTTGTGTAATCGAGTTAGCCAAAAATCTATGAATAATACGAAGCTCGGCTCTGTCAATATGTGTATAGGAGTGTCCTCCTGCTCGTGTAAAAACATCAAAATGTGACATACGCCTCCAAATGGCGTCAGCGTCAAAGTTACTATCTACCCGTTCACCATAATGAATCAAGTTTGTACAATCGGGTAATAGCAACTCACCAGGAGTATATATCTGTAAGGCCCTGGCCATGTCCAGCATGGACATTCTGTACATCCTACCGCCAAGGATAAACCTAAGAAATCTTCTATCATCTATCCTAACTATATTTGTATCAAGTGATACAGTACTCATCAACTCAACACACCATTCCTTATATACAGGTCTACGAATGGTGAAAAGACATTCCCAATCTGTAAAAGAAGAACTGCCATACCTTTGAACTAAAAGCTGTCTAACACGGTCAGCTAGATGGACCGTTTCCAAAGGGGCCCAATCAATTACCCTTGGCACCTCAACATTTTTTGTTACCAATTTGAATTTGTTCCTTTGATATGTCTCGTAATCTCTCCATCTTCTATCAAATCTCAGATTAGGATGTAGAGTGTGCTCAGGAATCGTTGGGAATTCTACTGGCGGCCTCATTGGGAATACTATGAATTCATCAACAAACTGTACTGGATCATAATAAGGTATGTGCTGATCAGGCTGTTGTTGTTCCTGTTGTGGTTCTTGTTCGTGTTGCATTTCTGGTTCTGGTTCTGGTGCTGGTGCTGGTCGTCTAGATGATGATGCTCCTGAACCTCCAGTATCGGCTCTCTGTAAAACACATTAAACACAAAAATTGTGCATCCAAATATGCATTAGTGTTAGCAAAATAACAACTTAAAACAATCACTATAACATGTTAAATCAAAATTAAACTTATACACATTTTCACAATTTTTCACAATTCTACACTTTTCAAATAAGCACATATGAAAATGTATACAAAATTCATAAGCATTTAACTCAAATAACATGTCAAAATATTCATTATTAATAATTAAACAAGTCTCAAATGGCAAATATATCAAATTAATCAAGTTCATGAATTTTGGACTTAAAAAGTCCACTTTAATCTCCAAAAATCATGTTTAGGATCATTGTTTGGATCATTTAACTATCTAAACATGTTACACTACTCAATTTAGCAATAATTCATGACAAAAATCGGCCATAACCTGTTTATATTAAAAAGCCCCAAATTGCTCAAGAACACAAACCCTAGATTTCTAAAAATTTTGAAGTTTTTGGCTTCAAATCATGTTAAATAGCATCAATCTAGGTTATACATGCATAAAATACTAACAATTTAACACTAATTACACTAGAAATTAACAAAATTGCATTAGGTAAAAAATTGGTAATTATCACAAAAACTAGGAATTTATAGAGTTTAGGGGTGTAATTTTTACCAATTTGCTGAAGAATGAGAATCTAGGCATGATTAGAGCAAGAAAAATGACGAATTACGGTGAATTTTGGCGAAATTTGGTGAAGATTTGAGAGTTTTTTCGGGTGTATGTGTGTGTTTTGTGTGAAGAACAGACCCGCTGCTGTTATTTGTTTCTGACATGCATTTGGTCCCCATGCGATCGCATGGGTTCCAAGTGCAAACCCCATGCGATCGCATGGGGTGCCGGCTACAGTGTTTTCAGCTTTTTTATTTTTTTTTATATATATAAAACCTTATGCTTTATAAAACTTATAATTAATTAAATTTTAAAAATTTTGTTTTCCTTTAGGAGCGAGGGCGTTTCGGATCGTTGTCCTAGTCTGTCCCTCGACAAAATTTTAAAATTTGTCAAATCAAAGCGCGGTTTTTGAAAGTAAAGATTTTTGGGTTTTTTAATGTTTTTGGCATACTTTAATTCAATAAGATTAAAAATAATGATAATAAAAGTTCTCGTCCCTTCCTCGGGTAAAGCAATTTCGGTTCAAAGACCTAGTCTTCAACTTACGAAGAATTTTAAAAATCATATTTTTAACTTAATGAGATAAAGTAAATTTTTGTTTTTAAATTCACACAACTTAAATATAAAATTCAAAATTAATATTAAAAATTCACACCAAACTTAAAATTTGAAATGCATAAAATTAAAAATTCATATTTTAAAAATTAAAAATTCACACCAAACTTAATTTTAAAAATTCACATTATAAATTCACACCAAACTTATATTAATTTTTCAAATATTTACATTTTTAAAAATATTGTTTTTACAAAGTTTACAATATTAATTTAAGATTTAAATATTAATTTTAAAAACATGGTAAAAATAAAATTAAAAATCTTTTTTTCTTTTTATCCCACTTTAATCAATCAAATATTATCAAAAATATGCGCCCCTCTTTTAGGTAAAGTAATTTCGGTTCCAAAACCTAATTTAACTCATGACGAATTTTTGAAATATTTTGGGTTGATTGATTAAAGATATTTATACCTTAAGAATAAACGTTAAATTTCGCAGTGATGTAATAAATTTTTGAATGATATCAATAATTTCGGTCGCCAAACCTAATTTTATTCAATACCAATTTAATACTTTTTAGCGAACAAATTAGCGTTTATTATCAAAAGGTTAAAAATAAAAATAAGAATAAAAACTGTACAGACATACCTGTTGAAATGTCCCGTTCTTATTGATTAAAAACGTTCCATATTAATTGATTTCGTTGCGAGGTTTTGACCTCTATATGAGACGTTTTTCAAAGACTGCATTCATTTTTAAAACAAACCATAACCTTTATTTCATAAATAAAGGTTTAAAAAGCTTTACGTAGATTATCAAATAATGATAATCTAAAATATCCTGTTTACACACGACCATTACATAATGGTTTACAATACAAATATGTTACATCGAATTTAGTTTCTTGAATGCAGTTTTTACACAATATCATACAAACATGGACTCCAAATCTTGTCCTTATTTTAGTATGCAACAGCGGAAGCTCTTAATATTCACCTGAGAATAAACATGCTTTAAACGTCAACAAAAATGTTGGTGAGTTATAGGTTTAACCTATATATATCAAATCGTAACAATAGACCACAAGATTTCATATTTCAATACACATCCCATACATAGAGATAAAAATCATTCATATGGTGAACACCTGGTAACCGACAATAACAAGATGCATATATAAGAATATCCCCATCATTCCGGGACACCCTTCGGATATGATATAAATTTCGAAGTACTAAAGCATCCGGTACTTTGGATGGGGTTTGTTAGGCCCAATAGATCTATCTTTAGGATTCGCGTCAATTAGGGTGTCTGTTCCCTAATTCTTAGATTACCAGACTTAATAAAAAGGGGCATATTCGATTTCGATAATTCAACCATAGAATGTAGTTTCACGTACTTGTGTCTATTTTGTAAATCATTTATAAAACCTGCATGTATTCTCATCCCAAAAATATTAGATTTTAAAAGTGGGACTATAACTCACTTTCACAGATTTTTACTTCGTCGGGAAGTAAGACTTGGCCACTGTTGATTCACGAACCTATAACAATATATACATATATATTAAAGTATGTTCAAAATATATTTACAACACTTTTAATATATTTTGATGTTTTAAGTTTATTAAGTCAGCTGTCCTCGTTAGTAACCTATAACTAGTTGTCCACAGTTAGATGTACAGAAATAAATCGATAAATATTATCTTGAATCAATCCACGACCCAGTGTATACGTATCTCAGTATTGATCACAACTCAAACTATATATATTTTGGAATCAACCTCAACCCTGTATAGCTAACTCCAACATTCACATATAGAGTGTCTATGGTTGTTCCGAAATATATATAGATGTGTCGACATGATAGGTCGAAACATTGTATACGTGTCTATGGTATCTCAAGATTACATAATATACAATACAAGTTGATTAAGTTATGGTTGGAATAGATTTGTTACCAATTTTCACGTAGCTAAAATGAGAAAAATTATCCAATCTTGTTTTACCCATAACTTCTTCATTTTAAATCCGTTTTGAGTGAATCAAATTGCTATGGTTTCATATTGAACTCTATTTTATGAATCTAAACAGAAAAAGTATAGGTTTATAGTCGGAAAAATAAGTTACAAGTCGTTTTTGTAAAGGTAGTCATTTCAGTCGAAAGAACGACGTCTAGATGACCATTTTAGAAAACATACTTCCACTTTGAGTTTAACCATAATTTTTGGATATAGTTTCATGTTCATAATAAAAATCATTTTCTCAAAATAACAACTTTTAAATCAAAGTTTATCATAGTTTTTAATTAACTAACCCAAAACAGCCCGCGGTGTTACTACGACGGCGTAAATCCGGTTTTACGGTGCTTTTCGTGTTTCCAGGTTTTAAATCATTAAGTTAGCATATCATATAGATATAGAACATGTGTTTAGTTGATTTTAAAAGTCAAGTTAGAAGGATTAACTTTTGTTTGCGAACAAGTTTAGAATTAACTAAACTATGTTCTAGTGATTACAAGTTTAAACCTTCGAATAAGATAGCTTTATATGTATGAATCGAATGATGTTATGAACATCATTACTACCTTAATTTCCTTGGATAAACCTACTGGAAAAGAGAAAAATGGATCTAGCTTCAATGGATCCTTGGATGGCTCGAAGTTCTTGAAGCAGAATCATGACACGAAAACAAGTTCAAGTAAGATCATCACTTGAAATAAGATTGTTATAGTTATAGAAATTGAACCAAAGTTTGAATATGATTATTACCTTGTATTAGAATGATAACCTACTGTAAGAAACAAAGATTTCTTGAGGTTGGATGATCACCTTACAAGATTGGAAGTGAGCTAGCAAACTTGAAAGTATTCTTGATTTTATGAAACTAGAACTTTTGGAATTTATGAAGAACACTTAGAACTTGAAGATAAAACTTGAGAGAGATCAATTAGATGAAGAAAATTGAAGAATGAAAGTGTTTGTAGGTGTTTTTGGTCGTTGGTGTATGGATTAGATATAAAGGATATGTAATTTTGTTTTCATGTAAATAAGTCATGAATGATTACTCATATTTTTGTAATTTTATGAGATATTTCATGCTAGTTGCCAAATGATGGTTCCCACATGTGTTAGGTGACTCACATGGGCTGCTAAGAGCTGATCATTGGAGTGTATATACCAATAGTACATACATCTAAAAGCTGTGTATTGTACGAGTACGAATACGGGTGCATACGAGTAGAATTGTTGATGAAACTGAACGAGGATGTAATTGTAAGCATTTTTGTTAAGTAGAAGTATTTTGATAAGTGTATTGAAGTCTTTCAAAAGTGTATAAATACATATTAAAACACTACATGTATATACATTTTAACTGAGTCGTTAAGTCATCGTTAGTCGTTACATGTAAGTGTTGTTTTGAAACCTTTAGGTTAACGATCTTGTTAAATGTTGTTAACCCAATGTTTATAATATCAAATGAGATTTTAAATTATTATATTATCATGATATTATCATGTATGAATATCTCTTAATATGATATATATACATTAAATGTCTTTACAACGATAATCGTTACATATATGTCTCGTTTAAAAATCATTAAGTTAGTAGTCTTGTTTTTACATATGTAGTTCATTGTTAATATACTTTATGATATGTTTTCTTATCATAGTATCATGTTAACTATATATATATATATATATATATATATATCCATATATATGTCATCATATAGTTTTTACAAGTTTTAACGTTCGTGAATCACCGATCAACTTGGGTGGTCAATTGTCTATATGAAACATATTTCAATTAATCAAGTCTTAAAAAGTTTGATTGCTTAACATGTTGGAAACATTTAATCATGTAAATATCAATCTCAATTAATATATATAAACATGGAAAAGTTCGGGTCACTACAGTACCTACCCGTTAAATAAATTTCGTCCCGAAATTTTAAGCTGTTGAAGGTGTTGACGAATCTTCTGGAAATAGATGCGGGTATTTCTTCTTCATCTGATCTTCACGCTCCCAGGTGAACTCGGGTCCTCTACGAGCATTCCATCGAACCTTAACAATTGGTATCTTGTTTTGCTTAAGTCTTTTAACCTCACGATCCATTATTTCGACGGGTTCTTCGATGAATTGAAGTTTTTCGTTGATTTGGATTTCATCTAATGGAATAGTGAGATCTTCTTTAGCAAAACATTTCTTTAAATTCGAGACGTGGAAAGTGTTATGTACAGCCGCGAGTTGTTGAGGTAACTCTAGTCGGTAAGCTACTGGTCCGACACGATCAATAATCTTGAATGGTCCAATATACCTTGGATTTAATTTCCCTCGTTTACCAAATCGAACAACGCCTTTCCAAGGTGCAACTTTAAGCATGACCATCTCTCCAATTTCAAATTCTATATCTTTTCTTTTAATGTCAGCGTAGCTCTTTTGTCGACTTTGGGCGGTTTTCAACCGTTGTTGAATTTGGATGATCTTCTCGGTAGTTTCTTGTATAATCTCCGGACCCGTAATCTGTCTATTCCCCACTTCACTCCAACAAATCGGAGACCTGCACTTTCTACCATAAAGTGCTTCAAACGGCGCCATCTCAATGCTTGAATGGTAGCTGTTGTTGTAGGAAAATTCTGCTAACGGTAGATGTCGATCCCAACTGTTTCCGAAATCAATAACACATGCTCGTAGCATGTCTTCAAGCGTTTGTATCGTCCTTTCGCTCTGCCCATCAGTTTGTGGATGATAGGCAGTACTCATGTCTAGACGAGTTCCTAATGCTTGCTGTAATGTCTGCCAGAATCTTGAAATAAATCTGCCATCCCTATCAGAGATAATAGAGATTGGTATTCCATGTCTGGAGACGACTTCCTTCAAATACAGTCGTGCTAACTTCTCCATCTTGTCATCTTCTCTTATTGGTAGGAAGTGTGCTGATTTGGTGAGACGATCAACTATTACCCAAATAGTATCAAAACCACTTGCAGTCCTTGGCAATTTAGTGATGAAATCCATGGTAATGTTTTCCCATTTCCATTCCGGGATTTCGGGTTGTTGAAGTAGACCTGATGGTTTCTGATGCTCAGCTTTGACCTTAGAACACGTCAAACATTCTCCTACGTATTTAGCAACATCGGATTTCATACCCGGCCACCAAAAATGTTTCTTGAGATCCTTGTACATCTTCCCCGTTCCAGGATGTATTGAGTATCTGGTTTTATGAGCTTCTCTAAGTACCATTTCTCTCATATCTCCAAATTTTGGTACCCAAATCCTTTCAGCCCTATACCGGGTTCCGTCTTCCCGAATATTAAGATGCTTCTCCGATCCTTTGGGTATTTCATCCTTTAAATTTCCCTCTTTTAAAACTCCTTGTTGCGCCTCCTTTATTTGAGTAGTAAGGTTATTATGAATCATTATATTCATAGATTTTACTCGAATGGGTTCTCTGTCCTTCCTGCTCAAGGCATCGGCTACCACATTTGCCTTCCCCGGGTGGTAACGAATCTCAAAGTCGTAATCATTCAACAATTCAATCCACCTACGCTGCCTCATATTCAGTTGTTTCTGATTAAATATGTGTTGAAGACTTTTGTGGTCAGTATATATAATACTTTTGACCCCATATAAGTAGTGCCTCCAAGTCTTTAATGCAAAAACAACCGCGCCTAATTCCAAATCATGCGTCGTATAATTTTGTTCGTGAATCTTCAATTGTCTAGACGCATAAGCAATCACCTTCATTCGTTGCATTAATACACAACCGAGACCTTGCTTTGATGCGTCACAATAAATCACAAAATCATCATTCCCTTCAGGCAATGACAATATTGGTGCCGTAGTTAGCTTTTTCTTCAATAACTGAAACGCTTTCTCTTGTTCATCATTCCATTCAAATTTCTTCCCTTTATGCGTTAATGCAGTCAAGGGTTTTGCTATTCTGGAAAAGTCTTGGATGAACCTTCTGTAGTAACCAGCTAGTCCTAAAAACTGGCGTATGTGTTTCGGAGTTTTCGGGGTTTCCCACATTTCAACAGTTTCTATCTTTGCCGGATCCACCTTAATACCTTCTTTGTTCACTATGTGACCGAGGAATTGAACTTCTTCCAACCAAAATGCACACTTTGAAAACTTAGCGTACAATTCTTCCTTCCTCAATACTTCTAACACCTTTCTCAAATGTTCACCGTGTTCTTGGTCATTCTTTGAGTAAATAAGTATGTCATCAATGAAAACAATGACAAACTTGTCAAGGTATGGTCCACACACTCGGTTCATAAGGTCCATGAACACAGCTGGTGCATTAGTTAAACCAAACGGCATGACCATAAACTCGTAATGACCGTAACGTGTTCTGAAAGCAGTCTTTGGAATATCATCTTCTTTCACCCGCATTTGATGATACCCGGAACGTAAGTCAATCTTTGAATAAACAGACGAGCCTTGTAGTTGATCAAATAAGTCATCGATTCTCGGTAGTGGGTAGCGGTTCTTGATGGTAAGTTTGTTCAACTCTCGGTAGTCGATACACAACCTGAATGTACCATCTTTCTTCTTGACAAACAAAACAGGAGCTCCCCACGGTGATGTGCTTGGTCGAATGAAACCACGCTCTAAAAGTTCTTGTAATTGGCTTTGTAGTTCTTTCATCTCGCTGGGTGCGAGTCTGTAAGGAGCACGAGCTATTGGTGCAGCTCCTGGTACAAGATCTATTTGAAATTCAACGGATCGATGTGGGGGTAATCCCGGTAATTCTTTCGGAAATACATCGGGAAATTCTTTTGCAATGGGAACATCATTGATGCTCTTTTCTTCAGTTTGTACTTTCTCGACGTGTGCTAGAACAGCATAGCAACCTTTTCTTATTAGTTTTTGTGCCTTCAAATTACTAATAAGATGTAGCTTCGTGTTGCCCTTTTCTCCGTACACCATTAAGGGTTTTCCTTTTTCTCGTATAATGCGAATTGCATTTTTGTAACAAACGATCTCTGCTTTCACTTCTTTCAACCAGTCCATACCGATTATCACATCAAAACTCCCTAACTCTACTGGTATCAAATCAATCTTAAATGTTTCGCTAACCAGTTTAATTTCTCGATTCCGACATATATTATCTGCTGAAATTAATTTACCATTTGCTAATTCGAGTAAAAATTTACTATCCAAAGGCGTCAATGGACAACTTAATTTAGCACAAAAATCTCTACTCATATAGCTTCTATCCGCACCCGAATCAAATAAAACGTAAGCAGATTTATTGTCAATAAGAAACGTACCCGTAACAAGCTCCGGGTCTTCCTGTGCCTCTGCCGCATTAATATTGAAAACTCTTCCACGGCCTTGTCCATTCGTGTTCTCCTGGTTCGGGCAATTTCTAATAATGTGGCCCGGTTTTCCACATTTATAACAAACTACATTGGCATAACTTGCTCCGACACTACTTGCTCCGCCATTACTCGTTCCGACACCATTTGTTCCTTTCGTTCTATTAACCCCTGGTCCGTAGACCTCACACTTCGCTGCGCTATGACCATTTCTTTTACACTTGTTGCAAAATTTGGTGCAAAACCCCGAGTGATTCTTTTCACACCTTTGGCATAGCTGCTTCTGATTGTTGTTGTTGTTGCGGTTATTATTGTTGTTGGGATGATTGTTGTAGTTGTTGTTGTTGTTGTTGTTGGGCTGTTTGTTGTAGTTGCGATTGATGTTGCGATTGTTGGGATAATTGTTGCGATTATTGTTGTAATTGCTGTTGTTGTTGTATTGGTGATTCTTATCACCGTTTTCCTCCCACTTTCTTTTGACTTGCTTCCCATTGGCCTCTTCAGCAGTCTGTTCTTTAATTCTTTCTTCAATCTGGTTCACTAGTTTGTGAGCCATTCTACATGCCTGTTGTATGGAGGCGGGCTCGTGTGAACTTATATCTTCTTGGATTCTTTCCGGTAATCCTTTCACAAACGCGTCGATCTTCTCTTCCTCATCTTCGAATGCTCCCGGACACAATAGGCACAATTCTGTGAATCGTCTTTCGTACGTGGTAATATCAAATCCTTGGGTTCGTAACCCTCTAAGTTCTGTCTTGAGCTTATTGACCTCGGTTCTGGGACGGTACTTCTCGTTCATCAAGTGCTTGAATGCTGACCACGGTAGTGCGTACGCATCGTCTTGTCCCACTTGCTCTAGATAGGTATTCCACCATGTTAACGCAGAACCTGTGAAGGTATGCGTAGCGTACTTTACTTTGTCCTCTTCAGTACACTTACTTATGGCAAACACCGATTCAACCTTCTCAGTCCACCGTTTCAATCCGATCGGTCCTTCGGTTCCATCAAATTCCAAAGGTTTGCAGGCAGTGAATTCTTTGTAGGTGCATCCTACACGATTTCCTGTACTGCTAGATCCAAGGTTATTGTTGGTATGTAGCGCAGCCTGTACTGCGGCTATGTTTGAAGCTAGAAAAGTACGAAATTCCTCTTCATTCATATTCACGGTGTGTCGAGTAGTCGGTGCCATTTCCTTCAAAATAGTTAAATGGAACAAGTTAATCATACAGAATATTAAGAGTAGTTAATAGTATTTTGTAGCATAATATGAACTCATTTATAAAAGCTTTTTCTTCATATTAGCGTTTTATAAGTTTAAATTCGGGTAGTACCTACCCGTTAAGTTCATACTTAGTAGCTAATATACAATTCAACTACTACAATTCTATATGAAAAACTGATTATAATAATATTTCGAGTTCAAACTTTTATACAATATTTTACAAACTTACAATACCGCTTATTTTACATAAAGCATGAAATATAGCACACAATAACTTTGATACAAGATAGTTGTGAAGACAATTCTAGCTAGTACACAAGTCGTTCAGCAAAGGCAATAAAGACACGTAATTCATACGTCCAGAAACAAGTCATGCATTCTGGTTTTACTAGGACTACTTCCCATCCTTGGTCTTGTGCAACATAACCGTTATGGCCGTTGATAAGACAGCGTGTTGTAACGTCATCAAAGGGACGAGGGTTACGTAATGTCCAACAGTCCCGTAATAATCTAAAAACCTCATTTCTTACCCCAATTACCGACTCCGTCACTTGTGGAAACGTTTTGTTTAATAGTTGTAGCCCGATGTTCTTGTTCTCACTTTGGTGAGAAGCGAACATTACTAATCCGTAAGCATAACATGCTTCTTTATGTTGCATGTTAGCCGCTTTTTCTAAATCACGAAGTCCAATATTCGGATATATTGAGTCAAAATAATTTCTTAACCCGTTGCGTAAAATAGCATTTGGGTTCCCCGCAATATATGCGTCAAAGTAAACACATCGTAACTTATGGGTTTCCCAATGTGATATCCCCCATCTTTCAAACGAAAGTCTCTTATAAACCAAGACATTCTTGGAACGTTCTTCGAATGTCTTACAAACTGATCTCGCCTTAAATAGTTGTGCCGAAGAATTCTGGCCGACTCTAGACAAGATTTCATCAATCATGTCTCCAGGTAGGTCTCTTAAAATATTGGGTTGTCTATCCATTTTGTGTTTTTAAACTGTAAAATAGACAAGAGTTAGATTCATAAAAAAATACTTATTAATACAAGCAATTTTTACATATATCATAAAGCATAAGAACACTATATTACATATATTACACCACACGAATACAACTATCTTATTCCGACTCGCTCGTTTCTTCTTCTTCGGTTTTAGTTCGTTTTGCTAAGTTTCTAGGGATATATGATGTTCCCCTAATACGAGCCGTCGTTGTCCACATTGGTTTAGAAAAACCTGGTGGTTTAGAGGTTCCCGGGTCATTGTTACAACTTAAGGACTTCGGGGGTTGACGATACATATAAAGTTCATCGGGGTTGGAATTAGATTTCTCTATTTTTATGCCCTTTCCCTTATTATTTTCTATTGCCTTTTTAAATTCAGTTGGGGTAATTTCTATAACATCATCGGAATTCTCGTCGGAATCCGATTCATCGGAGAATTGGTAATCCTCCCAATATTTTGCTTCCTTGGCGGAAACACCATTGACCATAATTAACTTTGGTCGGTTGGTTGAGGATTTTCTTTTACTTAACCGTTTTATTATTTCCCCCACCGGTTCTATTTCTTCATCCGGTTCCGATTCTTCTTCCGGTTCCGATTCTTCTTCCGGTTCCGACTCTTCTTCCGGTTCCTCTTCGGGAACTTGTGAATCAGTCCACAAATCATTCCAATTTACATTTGACTCTTCATTATTATTAGGTGAGTCAATGGGACTTGTTCTAGAGGTAGACATCTATCACATAATATCAAACACGTTAAGAGATTAATATATCACATAATATTCATATGTTAAAAATATATAGTTTCCAACAAAAATGTTAAGCAATCATTTTTAAAGAAAACACGGTCGAAGTCCAGACTCACTAATGCATCCTAACAAACTCGATAAGACACACTAATGCAAATTTTCTGGTTCTCTAAGACCAACGCTCGGATACCAACTGAAATGTCCCGTTCTTATTGATTAAAAACGTTCCATATTAATTGATTTCGTTGCGAGGTTTTGACCTCTATATGAGACGTTTTTCAAAGACTGCATTCATTTTTAAAACAAACCATAACCTTTATTTCATAAATAAAGGTTTAAAAAGCTTTACGTAGATTATCAAATAATGATAATCTAAAATATCCTGTTTACACACGACCATTACATAATGGTTTACAATACAAATATGTTACATCGAATTTAGTTTCTTGAATGCAGTTTTTACACAATATCATACAAACATGGACTCCAAATCTTGTCCTTATTTTAGTATGCAACAGCGGAAGCTCTTAATATTCACCTGAGAATAAACATGCTTTAAACGTCAACAAAAATGTTGGTGAGTTATAGGTTTAACCTATATATATCAAATCGTAACAATAGACCACAAGATTTCATATTTCAATACACATCCCATACATAGAGATAAAAATCATTCATATGGTGAACACCTGGTAACCGACAATAACAAGATGCATATATAAGAATATCCCCATCATTCCGGGACACC
This sequence comes from Rutidosis leptorrhynchoides, assembly GCF_046630445.1. Lineage (NCBI taxonomy): Eukaryota > Viridiplantae > Streptophyta > Magnoliopsida > Asterales > Asteraceae > Rutidosis > Rutidosis leptorrhynchoides. Next base: position 179,221,694 of record NC_092333.1, read on the forward strand.
CTTCGGATATGATATAAATTTCGAAGTACTAAAGCATCCGGTACTTTGGATGGGGTTTGTTAGGCCCAATAGATCTATCTTTAGGATTCGCGTCAATTAGGGTGTCTGTTCCCTAATTCTTAGATTACCAGACTTAATAAAAAGGGGCATATTCGATTTCGATAATTCAACCATAGAATGTAGTTTCACGTACTTGTGTCTATTTTGTAAATCATTTATAAAACCTGCATGTATTCTCATCCCAAAAATATTAGATTTTAAAAGTGGGACTATAACTCACTTTCACAGATTTTTACTTCGTCGGGAAGTAAGACTTGGCCACTGTTGATTCACGAACCTATAACAATATATACATATATATTAAAGTATGTTCAAAATATATTTACAACACTTTTAATATATTTTGATGTTTTAAGTTTATTAAGTCAGCTGTCCTCGTTAGTAACCTATAACTAGTTGTCCACAGTTAGATGTACAGAAATAAATCGATAAATATTATCTTGAATCAATCCACGACCCAGTGTATACGTATCTCAGTATTGATCACAACTCAAACTATATATATTTTGGAATCAACCTCAACCCTGTATAGCTAACTCCAACATTCACATATAGAGTGTCTATGGTTGTTCCGAAATATATATAGATGTGTCGACATGATAGGTCGAAACATTGTATACGTGTCTATGGTATCTCAAGATTACATAATATACAATACAAGTTGATTAAGTTATGGTTGGAATAGATTTGTTACCAATTTTCACGTAGCTAAAATGAGAAAAATTATCCAATCTTGTTTTACCCATAACTTCTTCATTTTAAATCCGTTTTGAGTGAATCAAATTGCTATGGTTTCATATTGAACTCTATTTTATGAATCTAAACAGAAAAAGTATAGGTTTATAGTCGGAAAAATAAGTTACAAGTCGTTTTTGTAAAGGTAGTCATTTCAGTCGAAAGAACGACGTCTAGATGACCATTTTAGAAAACATACTTCCACTTTGAGTTTAACCATAATTTTTGGATATAGTTTCATGTTCATAATAAAAATCATTTTCTCAAAATAACAACTTTTAAATCAAAGTTTATCATAGTTTTTAATTAACTAACCCAAAACAGCCCGCGGTGTTACTACGACGGCGTAAATCCGGTTTTACGGTGTTTTTCGTGTTTCCAGGTTTTAAATCATTAAGTTAGCATATCATATAGATATAGAACATGTGTTTAGTTGATTTTAAAAGTCAAGTTAGAAGGATTAACTTTTGTTTGCGAACAAGTTTAGAATTAACTAAACTATGTTCTAGTGATTACAAGTTTAAACCTTCGAATAAGATAGCTTTATATGTATGAATCGAATGATGTTATGAACATCATTACTACCTTAATTTCCTTGGATAAACCTACTGGAAAAGAGAAAAATGGATCTAGCTTCAATGGATCCTTGGATGGCTCGAAGTTCTTGAAGCAGAATCATGACACGAAAACAAGTTCAAGTAAGATCATCACTTGAAATAAGATTGTTATAGTTATAGAAATTGAACCAAAGTTTGAATATGATTATTACCTTGTATTAGAATGATAACCTACTGTAAGAAACAAAGATTTCTTGAGGTTGGATGATCACCTTACAAGATTGGAAGTGAGCTAGCAAACTTGAAAGTATTCTTGATTTTATGAAACTAGAACTTTTGGAATTTATGAAGAACACTTAGAACTTGAAGATAAAACTTGAGAGAGATCAATTAGATGAAGAAAATTGAAGAATGAAAGTGTTTGTAGGTGTTTTTGGTCGTTGGTGTATGGATTAGATATAAAGGATATGTAATTTTGTTTTCATGTAAATAAGTCATGAATGATTACTCATATTTTTGTAATTTTATGAGATATTTCATGCTAGTTGCCAAATGATGGTTCCCACATGTGTTAGGTGACTCACATGGGCTGCTAAGAGCTGATCATTGGAGTGTATATACCAATAGTACATACATCTAAAAGCTGTGTATTGTACGAGTACGAATACGGGTGCATACGAGTAGAATTGTTGATGAAACTGAACGAGGATGTAATTGTAAGCATTTTTGTTAAGTAGAAGTATTTTGATAAGTGTATTGAAGTCTTTCAAAAGTGTATAAATACATATTAAAACACTACATGTATATACATTTTAACTGAGTCGTTAAGTCATCGTTAGTCGTTACATGTAAGTGTTGTTTTGAAACCTTTAGGTTAACGATCTTGTTAAATGTTGTTAACCCAATGTTTATAATATCAAATGAGATTTTAAATTATTATATTATCATGATATTATCATGTATGAATATCTCTTAATATGATATATATACATTAAATGTCTTTACAACGATAATCGTTACATATATGTCTCGTTTAAAAATCATTAAGTTAGTAGTCTTGTTTTTACATATGTAGTTCATTGTTAATATACTTTATGATATGTTTTCTTATCATAGTATCATGTTAACTATATATATATATATATATATATATATATATCCATATATATGTCATCATATAGTTTTTACAAGTTTTAACGTTCGTGAATCACCGATCAACTTGGGTGGTCAATTGTCTATATGAAACATATTTCAATTAATCAAGTCTTAAAAAGTTTGATTGCTTAACATGTTGGAAACATTTAATCATGTAAATATCAATCTCAATTAATATATATAAACATGGAAAAGTTCGGGTCACTACACCTGTGAAATAGATTTCTTAGTTATATGATCTATCCCATTCATAAGATAGTCGGTTTAATTGGTTTTCCATGGCTACATAGGCGTAACCTCGAGCATTCAGTGTCTTTTCTTCTAAACATATGAACGGTCCGTCTCTGCATAAAGTAACAAATTCGGTATTTGAATAGGTTTGATTATTTGAACATTTTCCTCCATGTGACAATTTTCCACATTTGTGACATCTTTCTAGGTGTCGTGCTCTTCTTTTCGCTGCGGATTTTGATTTTCCTTTACCAAATTGTAATTTATTATCTTCGCATCTGGATTCTTTTCTAACTCCGTCCATTCTTTCTCTGATTACTGATACTAATTCACTCGGTAGTATGTCATTATTACGTTTAGTGTAGCATTAGACCATGGTTTAGTTCACAGGCAGTCTTCATTTCGTAAAAACCTAAAAAAAATAAAAATTCAGAATGGGGGGAGAAGACTAGTTCTTTAGGGTCTGCTAGGGAAAGACCATTCGGGTTCCATTTTCGAGAACTACACGAAAATAGACAATCTAACTCTAACAGAAATACATATTATCCTTTAAAGACTTGATTCTCCCCACACTTAGTTAGCTGTGGTGTCGAAATTGTGATTAACTTCGTTGTCGACTTCCATCGGACCATGTATGTAATGTTTAACTCTGTGACCATTAACTTTAAATTCAATCCCATTTGAATTTATTAATTCTATCATTCCGTATGGGAAAACTCTTTTGACTATGAATGGTCCAGACCATCTTGATTTCAATTTTCCAGGAAATAACTTGAATCGTGAATTGAAAAGAAGAACTCTGTCTCCTTCTTTAAATTCTTTTGAACTTCTGATTCTTTTATCATGCCATTTCTTCGTTCTTTCCTTATAGATTAACGAATTTTCGTATGCTTCATGTCTTAATTCTTCTAATTCATTTAGTTGACTTAATCGTAGACGTCCAGCTTCATGTAAATTAAGATTACATGTTTTCAAAGCCCAAAATGCTTTGTGTTCAATTTCTACTGGAAGATGACATGCTTTTCTATAAACAAGTCTAAAAGGTGTGGTTTCAATTGGAGTTTTGTAGGCTGTTCTAAAAGCCCAGAGTGCATCCTCCAATTTAATGGACCATTCCTTCGGATTTGATCCTACGGTTTTCTCTAGAATACGTTTTAAGGCTCGGTTGGTATTTTCAACTTGTCCACTTGTTTGTGGATGATATGCGGTGGAGATTTTATGAGTTACTCCATATCTTTTAAGAACTTTCTCAAGTTGATTATTACAGAAATGAGTACCCCGATCACTTATCAAAGCTTTCGGTGTTCCAAACCTTGCAAAAAGACGTTTTAAAAAGTTGATTACAACTCGTGCATCATTAGTTGGGAGAGCTTGTGCTTCCGCCCATTTAGATACATAATCTGTAACGACCCTGGAATTTCCAACTTTTATTTATTAATAATTATTATTATTAATACTTGTGATTAAACGAATGTATGTTATTCCATTTACTTGTTGCCATGATTAACCGTACTTGATTCTTTAATGCCCGAAACGTCTTTGTGACATGCGTACATTACTCGAATAATATTTTAGAATATTATTTACATTCATGATTAATCTTATTAATCATTTTAATTAATTATGTCTACTAGTTAATTAATTGGGCTCTTGTTGGATTTATTTGTTAAGTAATGGAACTTGGGCCTTATAAATGTTAGTAGACTAATGAGTCCACTCTACCTCCCATGATGGACTACTAGGAGCCCATGTTATGCTAATTGCTAGTAAATAATAAACATGGAATAATTAATTAGGTGGAAGACAATTTCTTACAAGCATGCTAGCAATATTCCCTCATGCACTTAGCTTTTCCCATTCCACACAAACACCACACTTCAATGCAAGAATAATGCATGTTGACCACCCCATGGATGGCCCAAAAACCGTCCCCTTTGTATGGGGAGGGGGAAGATTCAATTTTTTTTTTTTTGATACTTATTACTTGCATTCATCTCACTTCTACACACACTTCACTTTGATACTTATCTTTCTATAATTTTTCTCTCTACTTGGTAAGTAACAAGGCATATTTCCTCTCCTTTTTCTCTCCTAAAAACCACCATCATCATCACTCTTTTACTTGATTCTTTTTGTTGTTTAGTTACTTGTTCATTGTTGTTATTTTGTTACATGTTCTTAGTTAATGTTTACTTACTTGTTGCAAGAACCAAACTTCCTAGTTTGTTCTTCATATTATCTTGTTATTCAAGAACATACAAGGATCTAAATTCTCTAGTTTATGGTTCTACAATTAGTGTTTCAAAGATTTAAAGTTCATAAGTTCTAAAAATCATACATGCATTCATGTTAGTAAACTTAAAAGTTTACTTTCTAAAGATCAAGACCTAGGCTTGAATCTTTAAAAGTATGAAACTCATGAACTTGTTACTTGTTTATTTAGTTTATCACTTTCATTCTTGCACTCTAATTACACTTTACTAGTTGATAATCAAAGTTTTGTAACCTATGGTTTCACTAAAGTAAAGATTCAAGGGATGGTAATTATGATTTAACTTAATGACTTTACTTAGACTTTCACTTGGGTTATGATGGTCAAGACTTGGTTAAAATGATGTAATCACATCCATGAGTTGTACACTTGAAGTTATATGCATCAAGGATGAGAACCATGATGAACATCAAGCACCAAAACCACCGGAACTCCCTTAAACTTACTGTTCTGTCCAAACTTTCTGATCAGCTGAATCCGTAACAGACCAGTAGGTCTGGGCTGATCAAACCTTGATTTTTGGATAGAACTTTTCGAGTAGATAACTTTTCATATAAGACTTGTCTTCATACGAGTTACGGTTTAGAGTCTATGGCCCTCCGAGCGTCACTAAGTCCATTTACTTTTCTAGTTTTCTGTTTCTGTTTTCTGTTACTGTTTTCTGAGTCAGACCTAAACACCTGGGCTACTGTAACTATTATATTCAGTTAGCTCTGTTCGAGTAGATAATTTTTCGTTTAGGACTCGTCTTAATACGAGTTACGGTTTAGGATTTATGGCCCTCCGATCGTCACTAGGTCCTCTAACGTTGTGCAGAAAATTCTGACCTACTCGCACTTAAACCGTCGCCACGGTCAAACTAAGACGAGTTTGCTTCTGATATTTTTACCACGCTTAAGGGACTCATATACGGAGCCATGGCCACTGGTCTCACCTTATTTCAGTAGGTATAGAGACCGTGGTGACTGACCGAAGTCAGCCTTCGTTTTAAAACTTCCTTTATGAACAAAACATACTTATACCTTCCGTTTGATGATGTTTGATGATGACCCTTATGACCTTATTTACATACTTATAAACCTTTTAAGACAAGCTACTGACTTAGTACTTTTTGACTTAGGTTGAGGACTTTTGGACCGATTACTTGCACACTCTCCCGACTCTACAATACTACTATTTTACCGCTACTTATCATTGTGAGTTATAGCTTTCCCTTTTTACTTTAACTTATTTTGGGAACTGAGAATACATGCGCATTTTATGTTTTACATAATAGGCACGAGTACTTAAACTTTATATATGTGTGGGTTATATAACGGCAGAAACATTCCCTTTAGCTCGGTAACGTTTAGTCATTGGTTTTTGAACCATGAACGCGAATCTTAGATATGGATCCATAGGGTGTGACATCCCCACTCGGGCTAGTCGCGCTAGCATTTAACGAGTGTTTAATACTTCGAGGTTATACGCACTTGCCAAGTGCACTTTCAGGGGGTACATAAACGTTAAGTTAGTTACCGGGTGCCCGCGGTTAAGCATATACTTTTACATACTTTTGAAACGCTCGTTGTAGCACCGAAATCTCGTGGCCTACTTACATTACTGTTATACTTAAACTATAGCTCACCAACCTTTGTGTTGACCTTTTTAAGCGTGTATTTCTCAGGTGCTTGAAGTCGCTTCCGCTATCATACTAGTCGTGCTGTAGAACCCGCTGCTTAGAGTTGTTATCGCATGACTACTTATCTTGCATTCAAACTTATATACTTTTGGAACTATGTTATGTAACGACCTTTGTGGTCACGTACACTTATTTAATGCTTCTACTTAGTGAAGCTTACTTTTGGATTGTAAAACTTTCGACGTTTGTTATGACGTCACTTTTATTAATGAATGCAAACTCTGTTTTGAAAACGCATATAGTACTTAACCTTGTAATGATCCTGTTGATGATGGTCCGTACATGATGATTTAGTACGGGGCGTCACATTTGGTATCAGAGCCTTGGTTGCAGGGAATTAGGATGCATTAGTGAGTCTAAGACCGACCCGAGTAGGATTCACTAATAGGACTAATCTACAACTTGCTAGTTTACTTGTTTCCGCTGTGTTTACTACATGTTGCTGCTTACCTTTACTGCTATATGCCGTTTGTTACTACATGTTTTCACTACTGCATGCTATTATTTGCTTTCGATTGCATGCTACTTTCATACGATTTGCTGTTATTGCCATGCTAGTTACTGTTATACATGATTTAAACTATTGGCCAATTATTTGCGTGCTTTATGACTTACTGACATGGAAAAATTTATTTTTCCTTGTTCAGATGTCGGACGTTCCACCTGCTGGCAATCCGGGCAGTACGGGCTCAGACCCCGTTGTCCCACCTACTGCTATACCTGCTGCTACTGCTGCTGCTGCCGATATTCCGGCCCCGACACCCACTGGCGATCCCGGCGCTTCCACTTCCGGAGCTAGCTCTAGTGCACCTGCCCCAGCGTCTTCTTCCAGACCCCCGAGGCAACTGGCTCGCAGTGGTGGTATGGAGATCCCCGCGGAGTTCGGGGAGGGTCCTTTTCGTAATCACTGGCGCACTCCCTGCCGACGCACTCCCGACGGATACCTAGCCGTGATTACGCCAGGCCGACACCGACAGATGTTGGCCGCCTTCGGACATCCAGTTGAGCCACCCGTGTCACCACCACATGATTCAGACGACGGGTCTTCCACCGATGCACCTTCAGACGACACCACATCTGATGACTCCAGTGATGAGGAGGATCCCGCTGACAGACCGATTCAGGCACCCTCTACCCCGCCGAAGAAGCGGTATCGCTTCGCTGGCATTATTCCGGGTCGTACTATCACTGACACTTTTGGTCGGCGTCAGAGGATTACTGCTCGTAAACGGCTGGTGCCGTACCCTGCTGACCCACTGATATTACCATCTCCACCCAGAGCCGGACCATCTACTTCAGCACCACCAGCACCACCTGCACCACCAGCACCACCTGCACCGCCAGCACCACCTGCCCCACCATCTTCCTCTAATGAGGGACTGAGGCGGGAGATTGAGATTCTTCAGGCCCGAGTTACTGAGCTTGAGGAGCAGTTGGCTCAGGTTTTGGACATCTTGCACCCACCATCACCGTAGGACTTTGTATTAGATTCTGTATTGTAATCTCTTTTGAAATTTCATATTTCACTTATGTATCGTACGAACTTATTGTAATGTATGGAACTTATTATCTTTAATGAATGGAAATTTGTGTTGTTTACTTTTTGCACAAGTGTTCTATTTACATTATCATAGTTTTGTGGTACTTATATCTGCTTGCGTTACTTAATCAACGTGTGTTGTGCTGTTTTCATGTTGATTGTTATATACTATATTATTATTATTTGCATACTGGATTTTGACTTGAGTCAAAAATGTTTGTTTAGAACATCATGGCCAACGGGAGATCAACCCCTACCGCAGCACAAATTGAAGAAATGATTAACGAGCGTGTTGCTGCTGCTCTAGCTGAAAGGCAACCCCAAGCTCCACCACCACCACCACCGGTTGTTCCACCCGTCCAAATTGGGTGTACATATAAGGAATTTCAAAGCTGTAAGCCGCACTACTTCAGTGGCACTGAGGGACCAGTCGGTCTCACAAGATGGTTCGAAAAGTTAGAATCGGTATTCAGGGTTAGCAATTGCTCTGAGGCTAACAAAACGAAATTTGCATCTTGCACGCTTTCCGATGGCGCGCTTACATGGTGGAATACCATGGCCCAAGCGCAAGGAATTGATGAGGCGTATGCTACGCCTTGGGAAGAATTTAAATCTGCTATGATCGAGGAATACTGTCCGAGGACCGAAATCCAAAAGATGGAAATTGAATTTATGCAATTGAAGACCGTAGGGAACGACCTTAACAGTTACAATCGTAGGTTTTTGGAGTTGGCTCTTATGTGCCCGACCATGGTCACCCCCGAATTTAAGCACTTGGAAAAATACTTCTCGGGACTTCCTAAGTCCATCAAGGGCAATGTTACCTCATCCAAGCCACCAAGTATTCCCGAAGCAATGCGCATGGCGCATACTCTCTTGAATCAAATCATTCTTGACGAGCCGGAGAAGGCTAAGTTTGAAACTGGTAGTGGCGAGAAGAGGAAATGGGACAACAACCACAACAACAACAACCGAGGTAGAAACTATGATCAAAACCCGGCAAAGCGACATGAAGGTTTCAGGCAAAACAACAACACCAACCCCGGCACAAGCTCTAACCCGAACTACAAGGGAACCCTACCACAATGCAAGAGGTGCTACAAGCACCACACCGGGTATTGTAATGTCGTTTGCGAGAAGTGCCAACGGACCGGGCATGTTGGCAAGGATTGCAAGATTACTACATTGAATGTGAAGCCAAACCACAACCACAATGGGCCTAAGAAGTGTTATGAATGCGGGAAGACGGGCTATTTCAGAAACGAGTGCCCAAACAAGCGTAAAGATGGCGGACCACCACGTGCTAGAGCCTTCAATGTTAATGCAAGGGACGCACGTGACAACCCCGACTTGGTGACAGGTATATTCGAAATCAACAATCTTTTAGCTTCTGTCCTATTTGATACTGGTGCCGATAGGAGCTATGTGTGTAGACACTTTTGTGATAAGTTAGATTGGTCGTTAGTTCCTTTAAAGGAAAGTATGCTTGTCGAGGTAGCCAACGGAAAACTTGAAAAAGTTGACCAAATTGGCCGAGGGGCTATTATCAACATAGCCGGTGTAGACTTTGAGATAGACTTGATACCCATTAAGTTGGGAAGTTTTGATGTTATTGTTGGCATGGATTGGTTGACTAAGATAAGAGTCGAGATTATTTGTGGAGACAAAGCTCTTCGTATACCGCAAGGAGATGGCGAGCCATTGATCATTTATGGAAAGAGATGTAGCTCTCAATTGAACCTCATCAGTTGCATTAAAGCACAGAAAATAATGAAGAAAGGACGCCTTGCTATACTAGCTCATGTGAAAACCGTAGAAACCGAGGAGAAGAAAGTGGAAGATGTGCGTATTGTGAACGAATTTCCCGATGTCTTTCCCGAAGAATTGCCGGGATTACCGCCACCGAGGGCAGTAGAATTTCAAATCGACTTAGTGCCAGGAGCTGCACCTGTAGCTCGCGCACCCTATAGACTTGCACCTTCCGAGATGCAAGAATTGCAAAGCCAGCTACAAGAGTTACTTGATCGAGGGTTTATTCAACCGAGTTCTTCGCCGTGGGGCGCGCCTGTGTTGTTTGTAAAGAAGAAGGATGGATCCTTCCGAATGTGTATCGACTACCGTGAGCTCAACAAATTAACAATCAAGAATCGATATCCTCTCCCACGAATTGACGATCTTTTTGACCAACTGCAAGGATCGTGTGTTTACTCAAAGATCGATTTACGATCCGGCTATCACCAGTTGAGGGTGAAGGAAAGTGACGTGATGAAAACTGCATTTAGAACCCGCTACGGACATTATGAGTTTCTTGTAATGCCATTCGGTCTGACCAATGCACCTGCTGTATTTATGGACCTTATGAATCGTGTTTGCAAGCCGTACTTGGACAAATTTGTTATAGTCTTCATAGATGATATCCTCATCTACTCTAAGAGCGAAGAAGAACACGAGCATCATCTCCGATTAGTACTTGAACTTTTGAGACGTGAGCAACTTTAAGCAAAGTTTTCCAAGTGTGAATTCTGGTTGAAGGAAGTTCAGTTTTTGGGTCATGTTGTGAGTGACCAGGGCATCAAAGTTGATCCCGCCAAGATCGAAGCTATCAACAAGTGGGAGACCCCCACTACTCCGACTCACATCCGCCAATTTTTGGGTCTTGCCGGTTATTACCGAAGGTTTATCGAAGGTTTCTCTCTGATTTCACGTCCGCTAACCGCACTCACTCACAAAGGAAAGAAATTCGTTTGGGGAGACGAGCAAGAGAAAGCGTTTCAATTCTTGAAACGGAAGTTAACCACCGCGCCTATCCTATCACTTCCTGAGGGTAATGACGATTTTGTTGTTTACTGCGACGCCTCGAAAACTGGTTATGGTTGTGTGCTTATGCAACGCACGAAGGTCATCGCCTATGCTTCTCGTCAACTTAAGATCCACGAACGAAACTATACTACACACGATCTTGAACTTGGAGCCGTTGTCTTCGCGCTCAAATTGTGGAGGCACTACCTTTATGAAACTAAATGCACTATCTTCACCGATCACAAGAGTCTCCAGCATATATTCGATCAGAAACATTTGAATATGAGACAACGAAGGTGGATTGAGACGCTAAATGATTACAAGTGTGAACTTCGCTATCATCCGGGTAAGGCCAACGTTGTTGCTGACGCCTTAAGCCGAAAGGAGAGGTCGGCACCTCTTCGCGTTCGAGCATTGAACATCACGAATCATTCCAATCTCCAGAACCAAATCCGAGCAGCCCAAGAATAGGCTCTCATAGAGAAGCACTTACGATATGAATATTTGAACATTCTCGTCTCTAAATTCGAGGTTAGAGAATCCGGACTCCGATGTTATGCCGGAAGAATTTGGGTACCACGCTATGGAGACTTACGGAGCCTCATATTGGATGAAGCTCACAAGTCAAGATATTCGATTCATCCCGGAGCGGGCAAGATGTACCATGATATTAAAGAACAATATTGGTGGCCGAATCTCAAGAAAGACGTTGCAGCTTATGTTAGTAAGTGTTTGACTTGCTCAAAGGTTAAAGCCGAGCATCAAAAACCTTCTGGGTTACTTCAAAAGCCGAAAATCCCACAATGGAAGTGGGAGATGATAACTATGGACTTTATCACCAAACTGCCAAAGACAGTGGGCGGATACGATACCATTTGGGTTATTGTTGACCGTCTTACCAAGACTGCACATTTCTTAGCAATGAAAGAAACCGATACAATGGAGAGACTTGCTCAACTTTATATTAAAGAGGTTGTATCACGACACGGTATACCCTTATCGATCATCTCCGATCGTGATCCTCGATTTGCTTCTAGATTTTGGCGTTCTTTGCAAGAAGCCATGGGAACTCATCTCGACATGAGCACTGCATATCACCCTCAGACTGACGGGCAAAGTGAACGAACAATTCAAACCTTGGAGGACATGCTACGTGCATGTGTTATTGATTTTGGAAAGGCCTGGGAAAGGCATTTGCCACTCGCCGAATTCTCTTACAACAACAGTTACCACTCGAGCATTAAAGCTGCACCTTTTGAAGCATTGTATGGCTGCAAGTGCCGTTCTCCTCTTTGTTGGGCAGAGCTAGGTGAAGTGCAACTCACCGGGCCCGAGATAGTCCACGAAACATCAGAGAAGATTGCCCAAATTCAAAACAGACTCAAGGTAGCTCGTGATCGCCAAAAGAGTTATGCTGATAGTAAACGTAAAGACTTTGAATTCAACGTTGGTGACCGCGTTATGTTGAAGGTTGCACCTTGGAAGGGTGTGATTCGTTTTGGAAAGCGCGGAAAGTTAAACCCGCGGTACATTGGTCCTTTTGAAATTTTGGAGCGTGTTGGACCCGTTGCTTATCGTCTTGACCTTCAAACACAATTGAGCTCAGTTCATCCTACCTTCCACGTATCAAACTTGAAGAAGTGTCTTGCTCCACCTGAACTGATCATACCATTGGAGGAACTTACTATTGACGACAAACTTCACTTTGTGGAAGAGCCTGTTGAAATTATGGAACGTGAAGTCAAGGAGTTGAAACACAATAAGATTCTGATTGTCCGAGTTCGATGGAATGCCAAACGAGGACCCGAGTTTACTTGGGAACGAGAGGACCGCATGATGCAAAAGTATCCTCACCTTTTCCCCGCTCCTCCATCACCTTCAGCTTAAAATTTCGGGACGAAATTTTCTTTAACAGGTGGGTAATGTAACGACCCTGGAATTTCCAACTTTTATTTATTAATAATTATTATTATTAATACTTGTGATTAAACGAATGTATGTTATTCCATTTACTTGTTGCCATGATTAACCGTACTTGATTCTTTAATGCCCGAAACGTCTTTGTGACATGCGTACATTACTCGAATAATATTTTAGAATATTATTTACATTCATGATTAATCTTATTAATCATTTTAATTAATTATGGCTACTAATTAATTAATTGGGCTCTTGTTGGATTTATTTGTTAAGTAATGGAACTTGGGCCTTATAAATGTTAGTAGACTAATGAGTCCACTCTACCTCCCATGATGGACTACTAGGAGCCCATGTTATGCTAATTGCTAGTAAATAATAAACATGGAATAATTAATTAGGTGGAAGACAATTTCTTACAAGCATGCTAGCAATATTCCCTCATGCACTTAGCTTTTCCCATTTCACACAAACACCACACTTCAATGCAAGAATAATGCATGTTGACCACCCCATGGATGGCCCAAAAACCGTCCCCTTTGTATGGGGAGGGGGAAGATTCAATTTTTTTTTTTGATACTTATTACTTGCATTCATCTCACTTCTACACACACTTCACTTTGATACTTATATTTCTATCATTTTTCTCTCTACTTGGTAAGTAACAAGGCATATTTCCTCTCCTTTTTCTCTCCTAAAAACCACCATCATCATCACTCTTTTACTTGATTCTTTTTGTTGTTTAGTTACTTGTTCATTGTTGTTATTTTGTTACATGTTCTTAGTTAATGTTTACTTATTTGTTGCAAGAACCAAACTTCCTAGTTTGTTCTTCATATTATCTTGTTATTCAAGAACATACAAGGATCTAAATTCTCTAGTTTATGGTTCTACAATTAGTGTTTCAAAGATTTAAAGTTCATAAGTTCTAAAAATCATACATGCATTCATGTTAGTAAACTTAAAAGTTTACTTTCTAAAGATCAAGACCTAGGCTTGAATCTTAAAAAGTATGAAACTCATGAACTTGTTACTTGTTTATTTAGTTTATCACTTTCATTCTTGCACTCTAATTACACTTTACTAGTTGATAATCAAAGTTTTGTAACCTATGGTTTCACTAAAGTAAAGATTCAAGGGATGGTAATTATGATTTAACTTAATGACTTTACTTAGACTTTCACATGGGTTATGATGGTCAAGACTTGGTTAAAATGATGTAATCACATCCATGAGTTGTACACTTGAAGTTATATGCATCAAGGATGAGAACCATGATGAACATCAAGCACCAAAACCACCGGAACTCCCTTAAACTTACTGTTCTGTCCAAACTTTCTGATCAGCTGAATCCGTAACAGACCAGTAGGTCTGGGCTGATCTAACCTTGATTTTTGGATAGAACTTTTCGAGTAGATAACTTTTCATATAAGACTCGTCTTCATACGAGTTACGGTTTAGAGTCTATGGCCCTCCGAGCGTCACTAAGTCCATTTACTTTTCTAGTTTTCTGTTTCTGTTTTCTGTTACGGTTTTCTGAGTCAGACCTAAACACCTGGGCTACTGTAACTGTTATATTCAGTTAGCTCTGTTCGAGTAGATAATTTTTCGTTTAGGACTCGTCTTAATACGAGTTATGGTTTAGGATTTATGGCCCTCCGATCGTCACTAGGTCCTCTAACGTTGTGCAGAAAATTCTGACCTACTCGCACTTAAACCGTCGCCACGGTCAAACTAAGACGAGTTTGCTTCTGAGATTTTTACCACGCTTAAGGGACTCATATACGGATCCATGGCCACTGGTCTCACCTTATTTCAGTAGGTATAGAGACCGTGGTGACTGACCGAAGTCAGCCTTCGTTTTAAAACTTCCTTTATGAACAAAACATACTTATACCTTCCGTTTGATGATGTTTGATGATGAACCTTATGACCTTATTTACATACTTATAAACCTTTTAAGACAAGCTACTGACTTAGTACTTTTTGACTTAGGTTGAGGACTTTTGGACCGATTACTTGCACACTCTCCCGACTCTACATTACTACTATTTTACCGCTACTTATCATTGTGAGTTATAGCTTTCCCTTTTTACTTTAACTTATTTTGGGAACTGAGAATACATGCGCATTTTATGTTTTACATAATAGGCACGAGTACTTAAACTTTATATATGTGTGGGTTATATAACGGCAGAAACATTCCCTTTAGCTCGGTAACGTTTAGTCATTGGTTTTTGAACCATGAACGCGAATCTTAGATATGGATCCATAGGGTGTGACATCCCCACTCGGGCTAGTCGCGCTAGCATTTAACGAGTGTTTAATACTTCGAGGTTATACGCACTTGCCAAGTGCACTTTCAGGGGGTACATAAACGTTAAGTTAGTTACCGGGTGCCCGCGGTTAAGCATATACTTTTACATACTTTTGAAACGCTCGTTGTAGCACCGAAATCTCGTGGCCTACTTACATTACTTTTATACTTAAACTATAGCTCACCAACCTTTGTGTTGACCTTTTTAAGCGTGTATTTCTCAGGTGCTTGAAGTCGCTTCCGCTATCATACTAGTCGTGCTGTAGAACCCGCTGCTTAGAGTTGTTATCGCATGACTACTTATCTTGCATTCAAACTTATATACTTTTGGAACTATGTTATGTAACGTACTTTGTGGTCACGTACACTTATTTAATGCTTCTACTTAGTGAAGCTTACTTTTGGATTGTAAAACTTTCGACGTTTGTTATGACGTCACTTTTATTAATGAATGCAAACTCTGTTTTAAAAACGCATATAGTACTTAACCTTGTAATGATCCTGTTGATGATGGTCCGTACATGATGATTTAGTACGGGGCGTCACATAATCAATGGCTACGAGTATATATAGATTATTATGAGATTTTGGAAATGGACCCATAAAGTCAATACCCCAAATGTCAAATACTTCACAAACTTGGATGACATTTTGTGGCATTTCATCACGTTGACTTATTTTTCCGGCCCTTTGACAAGCATCACAGGATTTGCAAAGAAGGTGTGCATCTTTGTAAATTGTAGGCCAATAGAATCCAGCATCATAAACTTTTCTTGCTGTTAGTTGAGGCCCATAATGCCCTCCTGTTGGTCCTGTGTGACAATGGTTTAATATTTTACTAGCTTCATCTCCAAATACACATCGGCGTATTATTCCATCGGGACAACTTTTAAACAGATGTGGATCTTCCCAGAAATAGTGTTTTATATCACTGAAGAATTTCTTTCGTCTTTGGTACGATAATCCTTTTTCAAGGAATCCACATACTAAATAATTTGCATAGTCTGCAAACCATAGGATTTCTTTATAATCTATCTTCAATAGATATTCATCAGGAAAGTTGTCTTGTATGGCTGATTCATTTAGAACTTCTAATTCGGGATTTTCAAGACGAGAAAGATAATCAGCGGCGAGATTTTCTGCTCCTCTTTTAACTCGGATTTCAATATCAAACTCTTGTAAGAGTAAGATCCAACGGATTAATCTTGGTTTAGCATCTTGTTTTGAAAATAGGTATCTAAGAGCAGAATGGTCGGTATAGACCACCGTTTTTGCTAGAACGAGATATGATCGAAATTTGTCAAAAGCAAAGACAATAGCAAGGAATTCTTTTTCAGTAGTTGTATAGTTCGTTTGTGCTCCTTGTAACGTCTTACTAGCATAATATATAGGTTGAAATCGTTTTTCAATCCTTTGTCCTAAAACGGCTCCCATTGCAAAATCACTTGCATCGCACATTAGTTCAAATGGTAGATTCCAATTTGGTGTTATCATGATCGGCGCATTAGTGAGTTTTTCTTTAAGAATATTAAAAGATTTGATACACTCATCTGAAAAGATGAATGGAGCATCCTTTTCTAGGAGTTTATTCATAGGAGTGGCAATTTTAGAAAAATCTTTTATGAAACGTCGGTAAAAACCGGCATGCCCTAGAAAACTCCTAACTCCTCTAACATTGGTGGGATGTGGAAGTTTAGCAATTACATCTACTTTAGCTCTATCCACTTCAATTCCTTCTTTTGAAATTTTATGTCCAAGAACGATGCCTTCTTTAACCATGAAATGGCATTTCTCCCAATTAAGTACTAGATTTGATTGTTCGCATCTAAGAAGCATTCGTTCCAGATTAACTAGACATGATTCAAATGTATCACCGAAGATTGAAAAGTCATCCATGAAAACTTCCATGCATTCTTCTATCATGTCGTGAAAAATCGCCATCATACACCTTTGAAAGGTTGCAGGGGCGTTGCAAAGTCCAAATGGCATGCGTTTGTAAGCAAAAGTACCATAAGGGCACGTGAATGTGGTTTTCTCTTGATCTTCGGGTGCTATTGGTATTTGAAAATATCCGGAAAATCCATCTAGAAAACAATAGTAACTATTTCCGGCTAATCTTTCCAACATTTGATCTATGAAAGGTAAGGGAAAGTGATCTTTTCTGGTGGCGTCATTTAATTTTCTATAATCAATACACACACGCCATCCTGTTACGGTTCTAGTAGGAATAAGCTCATTTTTCTCATTTGTAATGACAGTCATGCCACCCTTCTTAGGCACGCATTGAACTGGGCTTACCCATGGACTATCAGAGATTGGATAAATTAGACCTGCATCTAGCAGTTTAATAATCTCTTTCTTAACTACATCTTGCATATTAGGATTTTGTCTTCGTTGGCGTTGCACATACGTTTTATGACCTTCTTCCATAAGCATTTTATGTGTGCAATACGAAGGACTTATTCCTTTAATATCATGAATCTTCCATGCAATGGCTGGTTTATGAGCTTTCAACACAGAAATGAGTTGTGATTTCTCATTTTCAGTAAGAGAAGACGATATTATTACAAGTAATTCAGATTCACCATGTAAATAAGCGTATTCCAAATGGTTTGGAAGTGGCTTTAACTCTAATTTCGGAGGTTCTTCTATCGATGATTTGTATCGATATTTGTCTTCTTCTTTTAGCATTTGAATTTCTTCTGTTGTTGGTTCATATCCATTAGCTATAAGTGTAGCTAACATTTCAGCTTCATCAATTGGTTCATTACCTTCTCCTAAAGAACATTCTCCTGTTCCTTGTAGTTCTGGAAATTCATCTAATAATTCTGCATGTGCATCTATAGTTTGAATATAATAACATGTATCATCTGCAGATTGTGGTTGTTGCATTTCTCTATCAACTGAAAAGGTAACACTCTCATCCTCTATACTTAGGGTCAGTTTCTTACCGAACACGTCTATCATTGCTTTAGCCGTGTTTAAGAATGGTCTTCCTAATATGAGAGGAACTTGAGAATCTTCTTCCATGTCCAAAACAACAAAATCTACTGGAAATACTAAAGTACCAACTTTAACTAGCATGTTCTCCATTATCCCTCTAGGATATTTTATTGATCTATCGGCTAGTTGTATGCTTATTCTGATTGGTTTCAATTCTCCAAGGTCTAGTTTAGTGTATAGTGAATACGGCATTAAATTTATACTAGCACCTAAGTCTGCCAATGCTTCTATTGAACTAAGACTACCCAGAAAACATGGAATTGTGAAACTTCCTGGATCAGATAATTTTTCTGGTATCTTATTCAACAGCACTGCTGAACAATTAGCATTCATAGTAACAGCCGAGAGTTCTTCCATTTTCTTTGTATTTGAGATTAGATCTTTCAAGAATTTAGCATATCTAGGCATTCCTGAAATCACATCAATGAAAGGAAGATTTACATTTATCTGTTTAAACATATCCAAGAATTTGGATTGCTCGGCTTCAAGTTTCTCTTTCTTCATTTTACTCGGGTAAGGAAGTGGTGGTTGGTATGGTTTAACATAAGGTTTATCCTTAGCTGTGTTATCTTCATTAACCTTTTCAACTACCGGTTCTTTTTCCTTATCTTGATCAGGTTGTGGTTCTTGTGGAGTAGGAATAGTTTCATCAGAAGTTACAGGTATTTCTGGTGGTTTAAGTGTTGTACCACTTCTTGTGGTAATGGCTTTAGCTGTTTCATTCCGGGGGTTAGCATTTGTATCACTAGGTAGACTTCCCGGTTTTCTTTCACCTATTAACCTTGCTAGGTTACTTACTTCTTGTTCCAGATTTTGAATAGAAGCTTGTTGATTTCTAAATGCTTGAGCATTTTATTCATTGGTTTGTTTCTGAGATGTGAAAAACTGTGTTTGAGTTTCAACTAGCTTTGTCATCATATCTTCTAAATTCGGCTTTTTATCATCGGTTTGTTGTAGTGGTTTGTTTTGAAAATTAGGTCTTTGCTGATTGTAAGTATTATTGGATACTTGTTGATTGCTAGGACCTTGTTGGTTGTTGTATGGAATATTTCAGTTATAATTTTGGTTTTGATTGTAAATTGGTCTTGGCGGTTGATAATTATTCTGATAATTATTTCCAGGCCTTTGGTTTATGTATGAAATATTCTCTCTTTGTTCCATTGTTAATTCAATACTGAGACAATCTTTTGTCAAATGTGGTCCTCCACACTGCTCACAACTAATTCGTATTGAGTGAATATCTTTAGTCATCTTTTCCATTCGTCTCTCCACAGCATCTATCTTTGCGGAAATGGAATCTAAGTCATGGCTAGAATCGGCTCTAGCTGCTTTAGATGATCTAATGATATCTTTTTCTTGGTGCCACTCATGTGAGTGGGAAGCAGTGTAATCAATAATTTTGTAAGCATCAGTTTCGGTTTTCTTCATAATAGAACCACCAGCTGCTATATCTATGTCTTTCCTTGTAGTGATGTCGCATCCTTGGTAGAATATTTGTACTATTTGACAGGTGTCTAAACCATGTTGCGGACATCCTCTTAACAACTTTCCATATCTTGTCCATGCCTCATATAGAGTTTCATTTGGCTTCTGTGTAAACGTAACAATTTCTGCTTGAAGTCTTACGGCTTTAGATGCAGGAAAGAATTGTTTAAGAAATTTGTCAACTAAAACATCCCATGTATCAATCGCCCCTTCAGGTAACGATTCCAACCAATCTTTGGCTTCTCCCTTTAAAGTCCAGGGAAATAACATGAGATATATCTGTTCATCCTC
The DNA here is from genome assembly GCF_046630445.1 of Rutidosis leptorrhynchoides. NCBI lineage: Eukaryota > Viridiplantae > Streptophyta > Magnoliopsida > Asterales > Asteraceae > Rutidosis > Rutidosis leptorrhynchoides. The sequence continues at coordinate 179,241,737 of NC_092333.1, forward strand.
CACTTCTCGGATTTTAAATAGTGTGCAGATCCTATTAAAGGTATGTAGATGTTCATTTGGATCTTCCTTCGGCGCACCACTAAATTGGCATTGATTAGTCACCATGTGTAGAATTTGTCCTTTGATTTCATAATCTGGCGCATTAATGTCTGGATGAGTAATTGCGTGACCTTGGCCAGTGCGTTTAGCTCTCATTCGGTCTTCCATACTTAAAGGTTCCAGATTCTCCATAATTGAATTTGTTGAATCGGAATCACTAGAGGATTCTGATTTAATGGTTCGTTCCTCAACAATCTCTGTTTGAATGATTGGTGGTTCCGGGGGAAAGTTTAGTGGTTCAGGATCTACGAACCGTTCCTGAATATTCTCCGGATTCTCAATTGTGAGGTCGGGTTCAAAAAATGGATTATCGGAAATTTGAACTGAAGTACTTGGTCGACTGGATGACGATTCTAAAGAGAAATCAACGGCGGTTATATTTGCTAAATGTCTTGATCTAGTTACAGGTGGTGAACGTACAAAAGGTGGTGAACGTCTTGCTCGGTGCATTCACTGAATATCCTATTAGTTTTAAAAAGGAAAGAAAAATTATAATAAGTTATCCAATTAATAGACTTTTCTGATTTTGCTCACGTTTTGAATAGCCAAAAGATGCAGCAGAGGGGCAGAATTCGTTCGGTCTCAATATAATTGAGGACTGTTTGGCTCCAATAACCCGGTCCACGTACAAATCCAACTATTACTACGAACCAGAAAATTTTGATGTCTATCAATTTAACCACTTAAAATAAATTTTCGTAATTTTAAGAAAATTAGATAAGAAGTAGAATAAAAATCTATGTCCTAAAAACTAGAATAGCGAGAAATAAGAAAGAAAAAGAGTTCGTCGGAAAAAGGTTGAAAAAGAAAAATGGTTGAAAAATAAAAGGTGGCGGAAAAATTAAAGAAACTTATAAAACTTAAAAGTACTTGACTAACCTAACCTTATTACTACAACTAACTTAAAATTATAATCGCAAATTGAGATTACTAATTGGAATGATAATTGATACATAGGTAAAAGGTGTCTAAAAATATTAAAGCTTACAGGAAAAACTAAATCCCAAATGGAAATAACTTAAAAAGAAACTAAAACTTAAAAAGGCGTCGCAAAATTCTAGAGTACCTAAATCTTAGTCTAAAGAAAAAGCACTTAAGGGATTTTACGACAAAGCCTAAAAATCTAGAAGTAAAAATAACTATGGCAAAAACTAAGTTTAAAACTAAATATGAGCGAAAAATACAAATATTACGCTAAAACAAATAAAAAGTTACAAAATATAAAAATAAACTTAAAGTTGTAAAAAGTAAAAATTTTTATAAAAATATTATATTATTTATTTTTAAAGGTATCAATTTTATAATTTATTAAAACAAAATAAAATTAATTAAAACTAAAAAAAATACAAAATAAACTAAATAATAAAATAACAATACCCTAATTAGGGTTAATTAATAATAATTATAATTAATTTAAACCCTAAACTGGTCGGACTAGGTTACCAGACCTGTCAACTCACCTCATGCGATCGCATGAGGTGTTAGTTGTTTTACCATGCGATCGCATGGCTTGCGAATTCGGGCCACACTTTGGGCTGCAACAGTGATCGGGCCGAGTGGTTTTTTACTACTTTTTTTTTTTAAATTTCTGTTTTAATATTTATAAAAAGTATTTATATTAAATAAAACTTATCTAAAAAACAAAGATAAAAATAAAATACTTTATGATTTTATAAATAACAATCTAAAAAAATAGATTTATATATAATTATTTTTTTTTCGGTTTTAAAATATATTTATAAAATAAATTAAATAAAACTTATATTTTTACAAACTAAAGAAACTTTATAAAACTTAAATATTTACCAAACTCTTAAAAAAAATATTTATATTTTTGTTTTTCTTTTAATATTTTTGAATATTTAAAACGTATTTTTACAAAAGCGTACTAAAAATAAAAATCTTTTTTTTTATATTAGCGTTGCGCTTCCGGCTTTTAAGCTAGAATGATGTCCCCGGCAGCGGCGCCAAAAATACTTGATGTTTTAGCAGAGTAGTATATAAAATAGCTTATATTTTTGCAGAAAATACTATTAAATACGATACAATTTTACACAAGATATTTATTTATTTATAGAATGGATATACTTAAACCTTGCTACAACACTTATAGGCAATGTACCTAATCGTACAGTAGTGTAGTTTTTAGTAAGTCCGGTTCGTTCCACAGGGAATCTTTTTAAACAAAGCTTAACGCTATATTAGTTTACTTTTATAAAAATACAAATATATATATATATAAGTAATATTATTATTATAAAGGGGTGTTTTTACCATTTAATGACCGGTTTGTCGATTTTAAAACTTTAGTCGCAGTTAAAACCAAATGTAAAATATTAAAAATAAATACAAGACTTAAATTAAAGCATAAAGTAAATAACGATAATGAAATTGCGAATAATAAAAGTGCGATAAAATAAACTTGCGATAATTAAAAAGTACGATAATTAAAAGTGCAATTAAATACAATAACAATAAAAATGCGATAATTAGAAGTGCAATTAAATATAAAATAAAGGAAATTAAATATGAAATAAAAGAATTATGCTTATTTAAACTTCCGTAATCATGATGTTTGACGTGTTGATTTTAGTTTTATGCCCATGGGTTAATTGTCCTTTGTCCTGGATTATTTAATATGTCCGTCTGGTTTTTGTCCATAACAGTCCATCAGTCATAAATATAAAGTGTGAGTGTCTCGTTAAATTATTCTTATACCCGAAGTTAAATATTCCAACTAATTGGGGACTTAAACTGTAACAAGATTTTAATACTTTGTTTAATAATTACACCAGGATGTCGACTGAGTGTAACCCAAGGTTTTAATATTTTGTTATCAATTATACCAAGTGTCCTTGTACATAATTTCACCCTTGTTTTAATTATTCTAGTGGCTATTAATCCATTCCCGTGTCCGGTTAAATGAACGATTATTCGTACATATAAATACCCCGCCCATCGTGTCCGATTGAGTGTATATGGTAATTTATAGGGACGCCCAATTGTAAATCTTTATATTAACATTAACAAACTATCATTTAGTTAAACAAATATAAAGCCCATTAATAGCTCATAGTCTAATTTCCACAAGTGTCGTTCTTTTGTCCAAACCCCAATTATGGTACAAAGCCCAATTACCCAATTTTAGTAATTAGCCCAACATCATGATTACTTCGGATTAAATAAGCATAATAATAACTTAGCTACAAGACATTAATGTAAAAAGGTTGAACATAACTTACAATGATTAAAAATAGCGTAGCGTTACACGGACAGAATTTCGACTTACACCCTTACAATATTCGCTAACATACCCTTATTATTAGAATTATAATTAAAATTAAAATTAAAATATAAATTATAAATATAAATATATCGTATGAATGGAGAAAAGAGAAAGATAGATTCATTTGTGGTGCACCAAAGCTCGATTTTTATAGGCATGTGGGCTGGAACTGGGGCTCATGCGATCGCATGGATTTATGCCTTCCAGGCCATGCGATCGCATGGCCAGCTGGGGAGGCTCATATTTGGTTGTTTTCTTCTGCCGACGGTTTTATAAATAATATAATATATTAAATAATTATAAGAATTATTTAAATATTATATTATATTTATGTGCATAGTTGACTTGTAATTTTTAGTCCGTTGCGTCGAGCGTTGAGAGTTGACTCATGTCCCGGTTCCGGATTTTCGAACGTCCTTGCGTACAATTTAATATCTTGTACATTGCGTTTTGAATCTTGTACTCTTGTAATTTCGAGACGTTTCTTATCAATAATTGGAACCTCTTTGATTGTATTTTGTACTTTTGAGCTTTTTGGTCGTTTGCGTCTTCAATTCGTCGAATCTGTCTTTTGTCTTCACCTTTTATTATTTAAACGATAATTACTTGAAATTAGAACAATTGCAACTAAAAGCTTGTCTTTCTTGAAGAATAATGCTATGAAATATATGTTCGTTTTTAGCAATATCATGCTTCATCAAGTAGCACTCGTCGATAATCACCCATCTTAGGGACCCACACTCTTCCTTGAAAAGACAACAAACCACGCGAGCCCATAGTAATGAACTCTGATTGCCCCACAATTCATTCCACATGCTTGTTGTGAACGTAAGCTTCAATTTGAATCACACCAAGTTTTTCAAGAAAATCATTAGTAATAATCATACGTAACAATCCTAATCGTAACGCCGGGTGGTGACTCTTTCGACTTAACGCATCCGCAACCACATTCGCCTTGCCCGGATGATAAAGTATTTCACAATTGTAGTCTTTCACCACATCCATCCACCTACGTTGACGATAATTCAAATCTCTTTGATCAAAAAGATGTTTCAAACTCTTGTGATCCGAATAAATTGTACACTTGACACCATACAAGTAATGGCGCCAAATTTTCAACGCATGAACAACTGCCGCCAACTCAAGATCATGAGTCGGATATCTCATCTCGTGTTCCTTTAATTGTCGAGAGGCATAAGCGATGACTTTACCCCTTTGCATTAGAACACAACCGAGCCCATTTAAAGAAGCATCACGATAGACCGTCATGTCTTCCACCCCTTCCGGCAAAACTAGCACCGGAGCTTGACACAACTTCTCTTTTAACAATTGAAAAGCAATTTCTTGCTCGTTCTCCCAATTAAATCTCGCATTTTTTCTCGTTAACTTCGTCAATGGAGAAGCAATCTTGGAAAAGTCTTGGATAAACCGACGATAATAACCGGCCAATCCGAGAAAACTTCGGATTTCCGTAGGCGTAGTCGGTCATCCCCAACTGTTTACCGTCTCTATCTTCCCCGGGTCTACTTGAACACCATTTTCGTCACAATGTGGCCAAGGAATTGAACTTCCCTTAGCCAAAATTCACATTTGGAGAATTTAGCATACAACTTCTCCTTCCGCAACGTCTTTAACACACTCCGCAAATGATGTTCATGTTCCTTCATACTCTTCGAATAGACAAGTATGTCGTCGATGAACACAATTACCAACTTGTCCAACATAGGTTGGCACACTCGGTTCATGAGATCCATGAATGCCGCCGGTGCATTCGTAAGACCAAAAGGCATAACTACGAATTCAAAATGCCCATAACGCGTTCGAAAAGCCGTTTTCTCGATGTCTTCCTCACGGACCCGCATTTGGTGATAGCCGGACCGTAGGTCAATTTTAGAGAAATACGTTGCACCTTGGAGTTGGTCGAACAAATCGTCAATTCTAGGTAATGGATAACGATTCTTGATCGTCACTTTGTTCAACTCCCGATAATCGATGCACATCCGCATACTACCATCCTTCTTCTTTACAAATAAAACCGGAGCGCCCCATGGCCAAGCACTCGGTCGGATAAAACCCTTTTTAAGTAACTCTTGGGTTTGATTTAACAACTCTTGCATTTTCGTCAGCGCTAAACGATAAGGAGTTTTAGCAATGGGGGTAGCCCCCGGAACCAACTCAATGCGAAATTCAACTTGTCTTTCCGCGGAACACCCGGTAACTCATCCGGAAAAACGTCTTCAAATTCACTCACCGCCTGAATTTCACGAATGGGTGATGGCTCATCACGAGTATCAACAACATGGGCAAGAAAAGCCATGCCACCACCAACAAGAAAACGACGTGCCCGTGCAAAAGTGCATATCGGCACAAGTCTTCTTCGTTTATCGCCATGAATAATTAACTCTCCCCCACTAGGGGTCTTCACTCGAATAGATTTTTCATGGCATGCAATATCGGCTCTATTATGATCGAGCCAATCCATACCAACAACGATATCAAAATCACCCAAAGTCATCGTGATGAGATCGATTTTAAAGTTTTCGACACCAAACATAACATTACAACTTTTACACACATCAACCACTAACACCGTCTTGCCATCCGCTATTTCAACTTCTACCGAATGACTTAACTAAGCTAACGGTTTATTAAGTTTAGGCACAAATTTTGGTGACACAAACGACAAGTTTGCACCACTATCAAAGAGTATCCTTGCCAGATTGGAATTAACCATGAAAGTACCTGAGACAACTTCGCTAAATTGCTTGGCTTCCTCATTGGTCATCAAATAATTGTGACCCCTAGCCGTACCCGCCGCCTTCTCTAACCGCTTAACATTATCGTTGCGTAATTCGGGACACTCCGGCCTCTTGTGCCCCTCTTTGTTATAATTAAAACAAACGATTTTGTTGGAAGATGAGTTCGTACAATCACGGGCCAAGTGCCCTTGTCGACCACAATTGTAGCACGTGGGCCCAAAACTCTTAGAAGCCCCCTTTTTCGCACTACCGACGCTCTCAGCCACACTCTTGTTCTTCTTGTTCGAGTGGCTAGTAGCTTCAAATTTTCGTTTGCCAAAGGTGAAGTCACTCTTTCTTGGAGCAAGCGACTCAAAACCCTTAGTGATATCAAATAGCTCATCAAAAGTCTTCGCCGAATTCCTACTAATCCTTTCTTGATAGTTATAATTCAAGGTTCGGTAGAAATCTTCCTTCAACATATGATCGTTCCCATCATACTCCGGGCAAAATTGGGTCTTTGATAAGGAAGTGGACTTGAGAGTGTTCAAATCCATTGACCCTTGCCTTAAAATACGTAACTCGTCCTTAAGCTTTGAAAGATCAGCCGAAGTTCGGAACTCCTTGAAAAATTCTTCTTTAAACTCGTCTCACATCAAAATCATACTTTGTTCTTCGCCATAAAGTCGGATTTTCGCATCCCACCACAACTTGGCATCACCCCTCATCATGCTACTACCAAACCTCGTCTTTTTATCGAGAGGGCACTCACTAGTACGGAAAGCCCCCTCCATATCGGAGATCCATTGAGCAGTCTTGAGTGGGTCTCGTTCACCTTCAAAGGTGGGAGGTTGAGCATCTTTGAAGTTTTTATAGTGAAAGTCTCGTCTTCCCGCGTTATCCTCTTTAAGAACAATCTTAACTTGTTCCTTGACTAGATTGACTACTTGTTCGTCAATCGAATCCAAAAATATCTTCTTAACATCCTCTAAGAAGGCCTCATGATGCCTTTGCATAATGGCCTCAACCTTGGCCGTAAACTCAACATCCTCGCTCGAACCCCCTTCATTGGTCTCGGGTCCGTTTCTCGTCTTCATACTATACAACGAAAAAGGTTAAGCAATGAACGAGAAAACTTAACACATGTGTATATACATATACACCACACTACCCCATCTTGCTCAACAATCGTCGTGCATCGCTTGTTTGACACGATTTGAACTCGTAACAATGGTAGCTAATCATTGTTACGCGAGCACGTTGCATAACTTGCTAGTACAACGTCTATCTCGCTTGATGATTGATAAAACAACACAAAACAATTAGCGCAAGGTTAGTTCACATAAGCCTAAGCACTAATCAACACCCGGTCCGACCCGTCTCCTACAAGTCTTGCATAAAGCGCATATACAAATAAATCTAAGTCTAGGCACCTATCTCAAGTCGCCTAAATCCCTTAGACCATGCTCTGATACCACTTGTAACAACCCAACCCAATATGCAATCGAACACGCATAAGAATTTTTTTTTTTATAGGGGAGTGCGCCACGCGCACCACTTCAGGGTGCGCGGCGCGCACATGTCTATTTTTAGTTCTGTCCGATTTTTCAATTTTTCGAATAAAGATCTCCCACTTCCCGACATATTTAGACGAAACGCTTTTCACAACATGTTATAATGGTTAAAACTCACACGATTCAATAATAAAATGAGTTTTACAAAACGGGGCCCACATCGGCCGTATTACGAGTTTCATACAAAAGTTCGAGTTTCGACCGCACTAGTTTAAATTCCAAACGACACTATGAGCATGGTGTTTGGGGTTAAACTACCCAAATCTCGGTCAAAATCCAAAGCTATCACATCCCAAAAGCGTCCCCTAAATAACAAGCGGGATCTCTAATCCAATCGAAGGCCCTTACCCTTGTCAACGTCGAAGCCTATAAAAAGATTAACAACGAGAGGGTAAGCAAGGCTTAGTGAATGCAATAATTATACCCATATATATATAACATACCTACTTGCAATCACTTACACATATACCGCATACACGCTAGCAATACAATTAGCATACCATCTCAAGTACAAAGCTAATAATCTCCAACAAAGCGCTACTAGCGTAATCAATAACATATAATCGACATAATATAATATGCTACAAAACAAATTACACAACCATGGTTAACCATTCTCGCGTCATGGTGCTACCGGCTCTTTGGTTCACACCATACGCATTTGTCATGATGCTACCGACTCTTTGGTTCACATCACAACTCGAGTCATACTCACGCTAGAGTGCTACCGGCTCTTTGGTTCACACTCTAACATTGCTAAGGTGCTACCGGCTCTTTGGTTCACACCCTAACAAATCGTGCTATAGCGCTACCGGCTCGTTGGTTCACACTATAACACACGTACTATGACGCTACCGGATCTTTGGTTCACATCATAGCATGCTCGCACATACTATGGCACTACCGGCTCTTTGGTTAATACCATAGCATACAAATAAATACATTACATACATATGCATATAATCATTCCACTCACCTTAACGATTTGGTGACGATTTATACCTCCACCAGCTTCAAAGCAAGGTACCTAATATAATAAATACTCGATCAACAAACAAACTTGTTGGACTAAATACTAACACTTCACTCATGTGCATTTAATGACTTAAATGCATTAAATGCCCCATTTTCACCAAAACTGCCCTTTAAGGGTCAAGACCATCATTAATCACTTAAAAGCTAGTGACTAAGGTCCAACAACACTAACCATTACACAATTAGGGTATTTCATACCCATATTTCCCAATTAGGTCAATCATTAGCCCTTTGACTAATTTAAAGTCAACACACCCATTTCGGGTTATCTACTAACCCATCTAACACCCATTTACTAATTAACTAGGTGTGCTAGTGATTAACTAACCAATTAGAACTCATAAACATCAATTAACATTTTGAAACCCTAGGTTAGTTACCATTGAGTCTTTATGGCTCCATCTTACCCAAGAACACCCAAAATCACCAAATATGGGTTTTATGTTCTTCATTTACCCAAACCCTAACCCTTACACAAAATCAAAGTAAGGAAATTAAAGTTAGAACATACCACTACAACCACAACGGATCTAGAGAGGAGATGAACAACTTTAATATCCGCACTTTGGCCGAGAACAACTTCTTCCTCTTGGATATAAGCTTCCTCACTCAAAAATCACACTCTCTCTCTAAAATTTAAGTAAAGAGGATAAGGTTGTTGATAATGGAGTTAATGATACTCCAAAAACTGACCAACTGGCCTTTAACTCGTCCATAAGTGAAATTACCAAATTGCCCATCAAAATATCTCATCAAAACAGCAAAAACCCGGCTACAGTAGGGAGTGCGCGTCGCGCTCCCTTTGGTGTGCGCGGTACGCACTAAGCTCAGATCGCTCTCTGACTTCTGTTTAACTGCACAATCATTCCCACACTTTGTGTACTCTATATACTCTGCTGTACAATGAAGATTAGGGTCTTACAGTTTTTGGTACGATAATCCTTTTTCAAGGAATCCACATACTAAGTAGTTTGCATAGTCTGCAAACCATGGAATTTCATTATAATCTATCTTCAATAGATATTCATCAGGAAAGTTGTCTTGTATGGCTGATTCATTTAGAACTTCTAATTCGGGATTTTCAAGATGAGAAAGATGATCATCGACGAGATTTTCTGCTCCCTTTTTATCTCGAATTTCAATATCGAACTCTTATAAGAGTAAGATCTAACGGATTAATCTTGGTTTGGCATCTTGTTTCAAAAATAGGTATCTAAGAGCAGAATGGTCAGTATAGACCACCGTTTTAGCTAGAACGAGATATGAACGAAATTTGTCAAAAGCAAAGACAATAGCAAGGAGTTATTTTTCAGTAGTTGTGTAATTCATTTGTGCTCCTTGTAACGTCTTACTAGCATAATATATAGGTTGAAATCATTTTTCAATCCTTTGTCCTAAAACGGCTCCCATTGCAAAATTACTTGCATCGCACATAAGTTCAAATGGTAGATTCTAATTTGGAGTTATCATGATTGGTGCATTAGTAAGTTTCTCTTTAAGAATATTAAAAGATTTGATGCATTCATCTGAAAATATGAATGGAGCATCCTTTTCTAGGAGTTTATTCATAGGAGTGGCAATTTTAAAAAATCTTTTATGAAACGTCGGTAAAAATCGGCATGCCCTAGAAAACTCCTAACTCCTCTAACATTGGTGAGATGTGGAAGTTTAGCAATTACATCTACTTTAGCTCTATCCACTTCAATTCCTTCTTTTGAAATTTTATGACCAAGAACAATGCCTTCTCTAACCATGAAATGGCATTTCTCCCAATTAAGTACTAGATTTGATTATTCGCATCTAAAAAGCATTCGTTCAAGATTAACTAGACATGATTCAAATGTATCACCGAAGACTGAAAAGTCATCCATGAAAACTTCCATGCATTCTTCTATCATGTCGTGAAAAATCGCCATCATGCACCTTTGAAAGGTTGCAGGGGCGTTGCAAAGTCCAAATGGCATGCATTTATAAGCAAAAGTACCATAAGGGCACGTGAATGTGGTTTTCACTTGGTCCTCGGGTACTATTGGAATTTGAAAATATCCAGAAAAACCATCAAGAAAACAATAGTAACTATTTCTGGCTAATCTTTCCAACATTTGATCAATGAAAGGTAAGGGAAAGTGATCTTTTCTGGTGGCGTCATTTAATTTTCTATAATCAATACAAACACGCCATCCTGTTACAGTCCTAGTAGGAATAAGCTCATTTTTCTCATTTGTGATGACAGTCATGCCACCCTTCTTAGGTACGCTTTGAACTGGGCTTACCCATGGACTATCAGAGATTGGATAAATTAAACCTGCATCTAGCAGTTTAATAATTTCTTTTTTAACAACATCTTGCATATTAGGATTTAGTCTTCTTTGACGTTGCACATACGTTTTATGACCTTCTTCCATAAGGATTTTATGTGTGCAATACGAAGGACTTATTCCTTTAATATCATGAATCTTCCATGCAATAGCTGATTTATGAGATTTTAGCACAGAAATGAGTTGAGATTTTTCATTTTCAGTAAGAGAAGGCGATATTATTACAGGTAATTCAGATTCACCATGTAAATAAGCATATTCCAAATGGTTTGGAAGTGGCTTTAACTCTAATGTCGGTGGTTCTTCTATCGATGATTTATATCGATATCTGTCTTCTTCTTTTAGCATTTGAATTTCTTCTGTTGTTGGTTCATATCCATTAGTCATAAGTGTAGCTAACATTTCAGTTTCATCAATTGGTTCAGTTCCTTCTCCTAAAGAACATTCTCCTGTTCCTTGTAATTCTGGAAATTCTTCTAACAATTCTGCATGTGAATCTATAGTTTGAATATAATAACATGTATCATCTACAGATTGCAATTGTTGCATTGCTCTATCAACTGAAAAGGTAACACTCTCGTCCTTTATACTTAGGGTCAGTTTCTTACCGAACACGTCTATTATTGCTTTAGCCGTGTTTAAGAATGGTCTTCCTAATATGAGAGGAACTCGAGAATCTTCTTCCATGTCCAGAATAACAAAATCTACTGGAAATACTAAAGTACCAACTTTAACTAGCATGTCTTCCATTATCCCTCTAGGATATTTTACTGATCGATCTGCTAGTTGTATACTTATTCGTGTTGGTTTCAATTCTCCAAGGTCTAGTTTAGCATATAGTGAATACGACATTAAATTTATACTAGCACCTAAGTCTGTCAATGCTTCTATTGAACTAAGACTACCCAGAAAACATGGAATTGTGAAACTTCCTGGATCAGATAATTTTTCTGGTATCTTATTCAACAGCACTGCAGAACAATTAGCATTTATAGTAACAGCCGAGAGTTCTTCCATTTTCTTTCTATTTGTGATTAGATCTTTCAGAAATTTAGCATATCTTGGCATTCCTGAAATCACATCAATGAAAGAAAGATTTACATTTATTTGTTTAAACATATCCAAGAATTTGGATTGCTCGGCTTCAAGTCTTTCTTTTCTCATTTTACTCGGGTAAGGAAGTGGTGGTTGGTATGGTTTAACATAAGGTTTAGCCTTAACTGTGTTATCTTCATTAACCTTTTCAACTACCGGTTCTGTTTCCTAATCTTGCTCAGACTGTGGTTCTTGTGGAGTAGGAATAGCTTCATCAGAAATTACAGGTATTTCAGGTGGTTTAAGTGTAATACCACTTCTTGTGGTAATGGCTTTAGCTGTTTTATTCCGGGGTTAGCATTTGTATCGCTAGGTAGACTTCCCGGTTTTCTTCCACCTATCAATCTTGCTAGATTGCTCACTTTTTGTTCCAGATTTTGAATAGAAGCTTGTTGATTTCTAAATGCTTGAGCATTTTGTTCATTGGTTTGTTTCTGAGATGTGAAAAACTGAGTTTGAGATTCAACTAGCTTCGACATCATATCTTCTAAATTTGGCTTTTTATCATCGGTTTGTGGTGGTTTATTTTGAAAATAGGTCTTTGCTGATTGTAAGTATTGTTGGATACTTGTTGATTGCTTGGACCTTGTTGGTTGTTGTATGGAACATTTCGGTTATAATTCTGATTTTGATTGTAAATTGGTCTTGGCGGTTGATAATTATTCTGATAATTATTTCCAGGCCTTTGGTTTATGTATGAAACATTCTCTCTTTGTTCCATTGTTAGTTCAATACTGAGACAATCTTTTATCAAATGTGGTCCTCCATACTGCTCACAACTAATTCGTATTTGTAACACCCTAGGCAAATCCCACATTGCCCACGAACATGAGTGATCATGGGATTATAAGGTAATACTCACGCTTAAATGACACAACGCGTTTTAGGATCACAGGCTGAGTAGAAGTGCGAGTACATTGTGGTTAAGCGTGCTCGGGCGAGAGCACTACCAGGACGGGTGACCTCCTGGGAAAGTGCTTCTCATGTGTGATCGCCAAGAAAAAGCCGTGCGCCTGCGGGCAAAGCGGACAATATTGTGGTCATGTTAAGCTGAGGTGTTACAGAATGGTATCAGAGCCACTCATGTGCCGTTGGGGGTGGTGGGGCAAACCTCATCGAGGACGATGAGTCCCTAAGGGGGGTGAATGTAACACCCTAGGCAAATCCCACATCGCCCACGAACATGAGTGATCATGGGATTATAAGGTAATACTCACGCTTAAATGACACAACGCGTTTTGGGATCACAGGCTGAGTAGAAGTGCGAGTACATTGTGGTTAAGCGTGCTCGGGCGAGAGCACTACCAGGATGGGTGACCTCCTGGGAAAGTGCTTCTCGTGTGTGATCGCCAAGAAAAAGCCGTGCGCCTGCGGGCAAAGCGGACAATATTGTGGTCATGTTAAGCTGGGGTGTTACAGTATTGAGTGGATATCTTTAGTCATCTTTTCCATTCGTCTCTCGACAGCATCTATCTTTGCGGAAATGGAATCTAAGTCATGGCTAGAATCGGCTCTAGCTGCTTTAGATGATCTAATGATATATTTTTCTTGGTGCCACTCATGTGAGTAGGAAGCAGTGTTATCAATAATTTTGTAAGCGTCAGTTGCGGTTTTCTTCATAATGGGACCACCAGCTGCTATATCTATGTCTTTTCTTGTAGTGATGTCGCATCCTTGGTAGAATATTTGTACTATTTGACAAGTGTCTAAACCATGTTGCGGACATCCTCTTAATAGCTTTCCAAATCTTGTCCATGCTTCATACAGAGTTTCATTTGGCTTTTGTGTGAACGTAACAATTTCTCCTTGAAGTCTCACGGCTTTAGATGCCGAAAAGAATTGTTTAAGAAATTTTTCAACTAAAATGTCCCATGTATCAATCGCCCCTTCAGGTAACGATTTTAACCAATATTTGGTTTCTCCCTTTAAAGTCCAGGAAAATAACATGAGATATATCTGTTCATCCTCAACTTCTCTTATTTTAAATAGAGTACAGATCCTATTAAATGTACGAAGATGTTCGTTTGGATCTTCCTTCGGCGCACCACTAAATTGGCATTGATTAGTTACCATGTGTAGAATTTGTCCTTTGATTTCATAATCTGGCGCATTAATGTCTGGTTGAGTAATTGCGTGACCTTGGCCAGTGCGTTTAGCTCTCATTCGGTCTTTCATACTTAGAGGTTCCAGATTTTCCATGATTGAGTTTGTTGAATCTGAATCACTAGAGGATTCTGATTTAATTGGTTGTTCCTCGACAATCTCCGTTTGAATGATTGGTGGTTCTGGAGGACAGATTAGTGGTTCGGGATCTCAAAATTGTCCCTGAATATCCTCCGAATTCTCAATTGTGAGGTCGGGTTCAAAAAATGGATTATCGGAAATTTGAATTGGAGTACTTGGTCGACTGGATGACGATTCTAAAGAAAAATCAACGGCGACAATATTTGCTAGATGTCTTGATCGAGTTACAGGTGGTGAACGTACAAAAGGTGGTGAACGTTTTGCTCGGTGCATTCACTGAATATCCTATTAGTTATAAAAGATAAAAATTATATAAGTTATCAAATTAATAGACTTTTCTGCTTTTGCCCACGTTTCGAATAGCCAATAGATGCAGCAGGGAGCCAGAACCCTTTAAATCGGAAGCTCACAACTCAGCCACTAACAAATCCAACTATTACTACGAAGCAGAAAATTTGGATGTCTATCAATTTAACCACTTAAAATAATTTTTCGTTGAAATTTAAAGAAATTAGAGAGAAGAAATAGAAAATTCTATGTCCTAAAAACTAGAGCGGCGAAAAATAAGAAAGAAAAAGAGCGCGTCGAAAAACGTCAAAAAATAAAAATAAGAAAGTAGCGCGTCGAAACTTAAAAGTCTAAAAACTAAAAATTAAAACTTACGTCTAAAGATATTAAAGCTTAAAAGAAATTTGATATCCTAAAACGGCAATAAATTAAAAAAGTACTAAAATATAAAAACGGCGATGCAAAATTCTAAAGCACCTAAATCTTAGTTTAAAGAAAAAGCACTTAAGGGATTTTACGGCAAAGCCTAAGAATCTAGAAATAAAAATAACTACAGAAAAAACTATGACTTAAAACTAAATACAAGCGAAAAATACAAATATTACGCTAAAACAAATAAAAAATATAAACTTAAAGTTGTAAAAAGTACAATTTTTTTAAAAAATATTATTTTTATATTATTATTTTATAAAACTATTAATTTTATAATTTATTAAAACTAATTAAACTAAATAATACAAATTAATTAAAAACTAAAAATAAATAATTAAAACATTAACCCTAATTAGGGTTTTAATTAAATAATAATAATAATAATTACCCCGTAATTAATGCAGTACCAGGTCACATGGGACGTGTCAAATCACTTCATGCGGTCGCATGAAATTTTTCCTTCGGGTTCATGCGATCGCATGAAGTAGGGTTTCGGGCCAAATGCTGGGCTGCAACAGTGATCGGGCCGAGTACTTTTTATATATTTTTTTTCTTTTTTCTATTTTGCTGTTTTTAAAATAAATAAATATTTATATAAAATAATAAAATACTTATATTTAAAAACTAAAATAGAAATAAAAATACTTTTTTAACTTTATATATTTTAAACAAACTCTTAAAAATAAATATATAGATATTTTTCTTTTATATTTTTTTATATTTTTTTATATTTTTTAAAAACGTATATTTTTAATAAAAACTTAATAAAACTCTAATAAAATCTTTTTTTTATATATAGCGTTGCGCTTCCGGCGTTTAAGCAAGAAGTCCCCGGCAGCGGCGCCAAAAATACTTGATGTTAAAGCGAATGGGTATAAAATACTATTAATTTTTACAAGGAAATACTATTAAATACGATACAATTTTACACAAGATATTTATTTATTTATAGAGTGGATATACCTAAACCTTGCTACAACACTTATAGGCAGTGTACCTAATCGTACAGTAGTGTAGTTTTTAGTAAGTCCGGTTCGTCCACAGGGAACTCGTCAAGTTTAACGCTATATTTTTAACTTATAATTGTAAAAATATAAAAATATATATAAGTAGTATTATTATTATAAAAGGGGGTTTTTACCGTTTAATGACCGGTTTGTCAATTTTAAAACTTAAGTCGCAGTTAAAACCTAATGTAAAATATTAAAAATAAATATAACTTAATTTAAAGCGTAAAGTAAATAACGATAATGAAATTGCGATAAATAAAAATGCGATAAATAAAAAGGATGATAATTAAAAGGTACGATAATTAAAAGTGCAATTAAATACAATGACAATAAATAAAAGTGCGATAATTAAAAGTGCAATTAAATATGAAATAAAGGAATTATGCTTATTTAAACTTCCGTAATCATGATGTTTGACGTGTTGATTTTAGTTTATTCCCATGGGTTAATTGTCCTTTGTCCTGGATTATTTAATATATCCGTCTGGTTTTTGTCCATAACAGTCCATCAGTCATAAATATAAAGTGCGAGTGTCCTCGTCAAATTATCCTTATATCCGAAGTCAAATATTACAACTAATTGGGGATTCGAATTGTAACAAGGTCTTAATACTTTGTTTACAATTACACCAATTACCCTTGAATGTAATCCACCCCTGTTTCAACAAGTCTATTAACTATTAATCCAGTTCCGTGTCCGATAAAATGAACAATTATTGGTATTTATAGATATCCCGCCCACCATGCCCAGTCAAGCGTATGTGGTTATATATAAATACGTCAAATTATAAGTCTATATATTAAATCAACGAGGTATCATTTAGTTAATATAAAGCCCATTAATAGCCCATAGTCTAATTTCCACAAGTGTCGTTCTTTTATCCAAACCCCAATTATGGTACAAAATCCAATTACCCAATCTTTAATATTTTAGCCCAACATCATGATTACTTCGTCTTAAATAAGCATAATAATAACTTAGCTACGAGACATTAATTTAACAATAAAATTAAACATAACTTACAGTGGATATTAATAACGTAGTGGTACACGGACAGAGTTTCAACTTTCAAAACCTTAAGACATTCGACTAAGCTAACCTTATTATTATCACTAACTTAAAATTAAAATTACAAATTGAGATTAATATTTGGAGCGATATTTGATACATAGGATAAAAGAAAAGAAAAAGATATATATATCTAACTCTGGCCGAATTCGTTGCAATTTATAGATGTGGACAGTATTCTGGGCTCATGCGATGGCATGAGAATCGTGCTTCCAGGCCATGCGATCGCATGGCCATCTGGGACAGCTCACATTGCTTTGTTTTCTTGCTTGTCGACGTTATTTATTTATTATATAATATAATATATATAATTTTATATAATTATATAAATATTATATTATATTCTTGTGCATAGTTGACTCATAATTTTAGGTTCGACGCGTCGAGCGTTGAGAGTTGACTTTGGTCCCGGTTCCGGATTTTCGAACGTCCTTGCGTATAATTTAATATCTGGTACTTTGCGTTTCGCGTCTTGTACTCTTGTAATTTTGAGACGTTTCTCATTAATAATTTGAACCACTTTGATTGTATTTTGTACTTTTGAGCATTTTGGTCGTTTGCGTCTTCAATTCGTCGAATCTGTCTTTTGTCTTCACCTTTTATTATTTAAACGAATATCACTTGTAAATAGAACAATTGTAACTAAAAGCTTATCTTTCTTGAGGGATAATGCTATGAAATATATGTTCGTTTTAGCATTATCAAATAGAGATAGGGATGACTTTCTCTACTTTTGAGAGTGTTTCACTCGGGATGGAGAAATGACTTGTCTTTATTCTCGGGTAAGGGTAGGATTGTCTACATCTCACCTCCCCCATACACCAATTATGTGGTATTGGGTTTTGTACTTGTTGTTGGCTTGAATATATAAGCAATTATAATATTCATAGTCGGAGTAATTTCAATTCTCCTACCCCTTCTACTTGTATAACGCCTCCATTGGCCGTTTGAATTTTATTAACTCTAGGTTTAGATTCGGAACAAAAATCGGATTTTTCAAAAGTCATAGTGTGGGTAGTACCGCAGTCAAAAATCTATTCATTAGTTTTTATTTTGTTTGTGACAATATTAATTTTCTCACACAAACTTTTATTTTCTAAATTTTAAGACAAAATTGCACCGGGGGTCCTGTGGTTTGTTCGGTACAACAACCGGGGTCCAAAAGAATTTTTTCGACATTGAGGGTCACTGTGGTATGCACTTGTTTCATGTGGGGTTCAATTGCCTAACACCGTTATCTTTTTCTGTTAACTTTCAACATGTGCATAGCATGTGAGGGCACTTTAGTCTTTTTATCTCTTTTTACGCCTTTTAAGTATACCTGCACCCATTCTTCATTAAATTCTCTAAATCTTCATATCATCTTTTTATTTAACATCAAAACATCAAAAAATAAAAATAAAAATCATCATCATTATCCATTTGTTCATGTTCATCAAACAACGCCATATCCTCATTATCTCTCAAAATCGAAACAAATATGAAATTATAGATCTATATCATTATCATCATCAGATTCAGAAACAATAACATAACCAGATTCATTATTCATCTTCAACCATGTTCTTCATGTTCATACATCAAAATTTGGGGGTTTTTGATTTTGTGAACTAAAATGATTTATGAGACTAAATTCTTATTCCTTATCATCATCAACAAATCCTTCCCATATCTGATAATGAGAAAATACCGAATCTTATTAGTAATTTTTGATTTTTTAGAGTTTGAGCTTATAAATTCGATGTGATTGATCACAATGCTTCTTACTCACTACCCTAACCTTCGACAACAATCAAAGAGTGATTTCAAGGTTCACAGTGGCCGGAATCTAATTTTCTGATTTATAGAGCTCAAAAATGGTGAAACCCCGTTCTTCATCAGTTATCAAATTTAAGAGTGTTTTGGCACTTGAATCTTTGCAACTCATGTTAATCGATGATACAGAATCAGTTAGCACTCAACAATTGGACATAATTCAACATCAACATAAATCCATACAGGAAACAATGATATGGATCAAGATTAGGTTAAAATTGGAAAATGCCAAACCTTTCACGAAGTTGTTCAGGAGTCAAACCCAATTGTATCACCAAGAACGAAAACAATTGTAAACAACCATCATCGAACTGAACTCGTCGGAGTAAACATCGACAACAACAGCAGTTCTCCTCACGGCGTTGCACGAAGATTTGAAAGGGAAACATATATTCCGGCGTTCACTATCGTCACCATTATCGATTCATCATCATCGCTTCATCTTCATCGATTCATCATCATTGCTTCATCTTCATCATTGATTATGGGTGTATTTTTTTCAGATCTAGTTTTTGAGATCCAAACTTTTGTATTTGTGATTATGAATGAATAATGAGGTATTAAAGTAGATCTAATAATGGGGTTTTAGTTTTGATATGTGCAAGTGAAGAAATAATGAAATCGAGAATAGCAGGAGTGAGTGATTTGAAGAGAGAAAAAAAAGAAAAAAAAAGAAAAATTAAATTATTTAATTAAAAAGTAAAGAAAGAGAGATTTAAAAGGACATGGTGAACAAATATGACGTTTATACCCTCACATGCTATGCACATGATGAAAGTTAACAGAAAAAGATAACGGTGTTAGGCAATTGGACCCCCCATGAAACTATTGCAAACCACAGTGACCCCCAAAGGTGAAAAAAATTCTTTTGGACTCCGCTTGTTATTTCGAACAAACCACAGGAACCCCCATGCAATTTTGTCAAATTTTAATCACATAGACTTTGTTTCCCACACAAACTTTTATATTCTGAATATAAATCACCTTGATCGATTGTTAGATAAGAATTATTTTCTACATTTAAATTTAAAAACTTCATGTTAAAAGTGGCTGTACAAGATTCGATATTACTACTTGGGCCACTACTACCTTTTAAAAGGTTAATTTTAGTTGGGCCATTTTTTGGTCCATCACATCTTTTATTAATAGGGATTAATAATAGGACATTTATCAAAGGGTATGGGTGTCGTATCTGCTTTAATAGCATGAAAATTGATCAAAATACACTTTTTTTAAGGCTTCAAACAAAATATACTTTTTAAAAAAAATTGTCTTTTTACACCATTCGGTAGACGGGATTTCTGTCTACCACCTTTATCTGTCGTCTACTACCATTTTTACAAAGTAGTCGACGGTGAGATAAAGGTGGTAGACGAATTCCCGTTGAAAGGACCCGTCCTAATCCACCTGGACGAAGTCATCAATATTTGGTCCCATTGCGATGATCGGCTCCAAGTAATGTCCTTATATTGAGCAAATGCACAGCGAAAGACTTAATTCGTACCTGAGAATAAACATGTTTTAAAGTGTCAACCAAAAGGTTGGTGAGTTCATAGGTTTATCATAACAATCATTTCAATATGTTAATAGACCACAAGATTTCATAATCATAAACATAATACACTCGCAAGTGTATGTAAAGCATTCTAAGTGGTTGAGCACTTGGTAACCATACTTAACATTTAATCAACGTCGCATATTCCCTTTATTATGAAATCTCACTACACCGTACCAAGTGTAGTCACCGAAACGAAGTACTGTGCAACCGTTGAATACTGGTCGTCCAGTCCGGTTGGGGTTGTCAGGCCCGATAGATCTATCAACAGGATTCGCGTTTACAATACCCATGTAAATAGTAGTTACCAAGCTACAGGGAAATATGCCAGTGGTACAACTCAACGTAGAATATATTTTTAAGTACTTGTGTCTATTTTGTAAACATTTATAAAAGCAGCGCATGTATTCTCAGCCCAAAAATATATACTGCAAAAGCAATTAAAAAGGGAGCAAATGAAACTCACTTTTGCCTTGAAGGTATTTAATTCGACTTGGTCTTCGATAGATATCACAAACCTAACCATATATATAATATATCAACATATTTTCTTTTTAAGTAATCGTTACATATATATATACTTTTAATATTTTCTTAGTCCGTAGTTAGCAGTCCGATGTTAGTGGTCCACAATTAGTTGCTTAAATAAAATAAATAAAGACCCCATCGTATTCGTATTGATCAGAATTAATCTCGACCCATGGTACCATGTTGTCAAATGACGTGTTGCGTACATAAAGTACCGTGTTGTCAAATGACGTGTTGCGTACAATCATGAGATCTTATGATTAATCTTCTCGTGTTGTTTACGGGTGGTCCTGAAATATATAAAATCAAATCATAAGTAATTATATATAAAATATCGTATTAATTAGAAAAGATATGATTAATTTACTTTTTCTCCAAATATTTTCGTAGCTAAACTAGCTTCGGATACCCAATCTTGTTTTAGTCGTAGTTTCTTCATTACAACTCCGTTTTTGTTGGTTCAACTTACCACTTCCTTGGATCGAGTCAAATTTTAAGAATATGAACTTAAAATACCTTAGTTTGTATTCAAAATCATAGGTTATAGGTCAAACTTTGGTGAAACTTATGAAAGTGATCATTTTCCATCATAAAAACAACATTTAATGATCATTTTTCTAAAAATACTTACACTTTGAGTTAAACCATGAAATTTTTATGTGTTAACATATTAATAAGAAATATCATTTTTCCAGAACATGAACTTCCAATTCAAAGTTCAAGATGGTTTTTAATTATCCAACCCAAAACAGCCCCCGGTTGCACTCTGACGACGTAGATTTAGTTTTTAAGATGTTCTTTGTAAAACCAAGTTATATTTTGTTAGGTTAGCATATCATTATGATATATTACAGGTCTTTAAGTGTTTTAAAAGTCAAGTTAGAAGGATCTATTTAGTTTGCGAACAAGTTTGTAATCATTCAAACCATGTTCTTGTTGTTAAAATTTTATACCACAAAATAAGATAGCTATATGAATATGAATTGAATAAGATTATGAACAAGGTTACTACCTCAAGTTACTTGGACAAAGTTACTGCAAAAGATAAGAAATAATCTTGGAATCAAAGAGTGGTGGAGTTAGATCAAAAGGTTGGAAGTAAACTTCTTCAAATGGGTGGTTATTTTGATATGTTCTTGAAAGAGTTTTCTTATGGTGTTTAAGGCTTGTAATTGAAGCTAAATGATGGGGAAAATGCTTGGAGATGATCAAGTATGAAGTTAGGAGTATTTTGAGAGATAAATGAGGGTGTAGATATGAGAAAATGGAGTGAAGAAATGGTGTTCATTTATAAAAACGTTTTTAGTTTATAAAGAAAGAAAAGGATTTCTAATTTTGTTTTCTTACTAATAATTCATACTACTTGACAAATCTTAGTTACCTCATATCTAGGGCAGTAATAATGTTGATTAGAATGTTGATTTGATGTGGATATACCAATAATAAATACGTATAGAAGCTGGGTATGATACGGGTACATATACCCTAGATATACGTATTGAAATCTTGAGGAAACGGAACGAGAATTCAAATATAGCTATCTTTTGTGAATATACTTATATTGTTTTATGTATTTAAGTCCTTAAAAAGTGATTAAATACATTATATATACGATACATGTATAAGCATTATAGATTATAAGTATATATATCAAAGAATGTTACGTATAGTTATCGTTTTGAAAACTTAAGTTGGTAGTTTCAAAATATACTTATAACTCATTGTCATTAGTACACAATGAGATGTTAAACCATCCTTAAATCATGTTAAATATATATAAATACATATATATACACAAACATATAATTATCGTATGTCATATAGTTCGTGATATCATCGGTCATATTGGACGGTCAAACGTTGTGTAAAACTCTTTTCAAAAACACAAGTCTCAACAATTTGGATTGCTTATCATGTTGGTATGGTTTAATTTATGTAAATATTAATCTCATAAGTATAATTTGGTCGAAAAATTCCGGGTCATTGCAGTACCTACCCGTTAAAGAAATTTCGTCCCTGAAATTTGATAGAGGTTGTTATGGATAACAATAAGAAGGTTTTCATGACAAATATAAGGTGATAATGGAGTTTTATCATCATTGAGTAATGTAGATAAAACGATTCGATTATTCGAAGAATATAAATGAGACTATCGTAAAAGAGTGAGATGAGTAAAATATATTCGTCTTAACCGATGACGTAGTTATGATTGATTTCCGGGATTTAAGGGATTTAAAGAGAATCTTACGTAATAAGATTTGGTTCTTTGGTGATTAAGGAAATCAGGATCTTCTTTGATTATATGCAATAATCTGTTTCGATTACTCTGTTGGATATTTCACTATAAATTCACCCCTTCGTTTCCTTATTTTCCACGACTCACACCTTCTATTCTTTCTCCCTTGATTCTTACTTTAAAGCATTCATCAATATGCTCCATCCAGTCCTGATTCTTGATATACTCCTAACTTTTATATCTGTCATTCTTCTTTTTCATCTACCACCAGAAGAATCTATTTACTTCTACTATACTCTTGTGTTTATAGTGTTTCTAATTCTCCCGTGTCTCTATATTGCTATCTGCATCGATATACACGGTTTGTAATTTCGGGGTTATTATCGGAGTTTATATTCTTCCTTATTTTTCGGAGCTTCATGCTTTCGTTTTCTCTTCCCGACTTCGAGTCAAGCGAGTAATGGTCCGGAATTCGTAGATATGAAATTCAGAATGAACATAGCTAATGCTCTAAGAAGAAAATGGTAATAGAACGATTTTGATTTGTTAAATTACCAGAATACCCTGGAGATGACCGAGTCATCCAGAAAAATATTCTCTTGATATGTTTAGAGATTAGATAGAATGTAAGAGTCGTGTAAATTGCACATGATGACGGTACTGTGAATCATCATGCTTTATTAGAAACTCAGCATGACTTACTGTAATATAATGACGTTGATCAAGTGTCATTATATTATACTAATCCATGCTTCAGTTCCCAACACTACTTCAAAACATTCATATTTTAAACTCGAAGGTTTCAGAATTTAGAAACTAACACAGTTTCTTTTATGTTGCAGATATTACGGAGAGATAAATGATCTCAGATAAGAATAGTTGTGAAAATATCGCCAGAAATATGGAGGATATGTATAATAGAACATACGAGAATATCTTAGAATTTCTAATATCAATGGATGATGAAGAAGATTTGTCTGTGAAGGTTTAGAATGACAAATAAGATGTTTGCCAACGATTTCAGCAGGCACAGAATCATTTGGATTCTTTGAAGGCAAACTTATTCTTTGTGATTTGTCCACGGCTTTCTTCATAGTTTCGCATAATTCGCTTTTCGGTACTAAATTTTCTATCGAGCGTTCCTAACACTCCTTTCTTTATCATCAAACTTTTGGCCATTAAGATCATCTACAACATGCTGCTTCGTCAGCATTTTCAAAGTTAACTGATCTGGGTCATCGGTTATCAAACCGAGGTAGTTTCAGGAGAATTGTGTTTTTAGAATGATTAATCACTGATGGTAATATTGTGGAATATAAAAGGTTCCCCAGTAACAATAAAGAGTACGCATATATATCGCGGTTATAATAAAGTTGTTTCGGATGAAAAGTCGGAGTTGACTTGCTGGAGCTGTAACAAAATTAGCTACTTTGGAAAGGGATTGCAAAATGATCTTCGGTAATAACAATGTCAAAGGAACTAGAACAGATACGTGTCAAACGTTTACTCAGTTTCCGAGGGTTTTTCAGGTGCATAACTATATGCATTAATCTTTTCTTCCGTAGATGAAGTGCGGTTGGTTTATCCTCTCGATTGAGGTGTTTTTAAGAATCATGATAGATTTGAACGCTGATTGTAATCGTCGAGATACAATGAGGTTTAAGATGAAATCAAGTGGCAATCTTGAAGAAATGTTTAGTTTCATATGTTATAATCAATATTTTAATTCATTTTAATTGTCCAATGTCATTAGTCCACAGTCGATAGTCCACAGTAACAGTCCAATAATTCATATATAGTTTAATATATAATATACGAATTAATTAATACGTGTCGTGACCCGTATACCTCTCAAACTCGATCACAACTCAAACTATATATATTATTGTAGAATTCACCTCAACCCTGTATAGAAAACTCGATCATTACTGCATATAGAGTGTCTATGGTGATTCCAAATAATATATACAGATGCGTCGATATGATATGTCAAAACATTGTATACGTGTCCCGATATTTAAAGTGCGTAAAATAATTACAGAAATTAAATGACGATAAATAAAAGTGCGATAATTAAATTGTGATAAATAAACTGCGATAAATAAAATGTAATAAGTTAGCTAGGAACAGTTAGCTGGAACAGTTAGCGTGGATTCTTTACAAAATTTTTCATAGATAATTTGTTTGTTTCTAACAGATTTTATTTTGTCATATGTTTTCTTCATATGCCACTTGTTGGATTCTGGAAAGTTAAAATCCAAATATGAAATTGAATGAAAATGGTTATTCTGCAGTGAACAGATACGTATATTGGTGGTTGTAAGTAGGATAGTAAATGACTATTGAATCAGCTTCGATGAATGTACAATATAACTTATTAAGATGAAATCTAATTATTCCTCGGGTATTACCTACCCGTTAAAAAAAATTTCACCATTAATATTTTGTACAGAAGAACTTTTAATTACAATCTTTATGAAAACATATATACATATATATTTTCTTCAGATGAAATCATGAATTTAATGAGTTAATATGATATTAATCTCATTTGCTTTTCGGTTTGAGCTAGAATAAGAAATCTCTAAAACTTTTTGAGACCACATATTCTTCGCAGAATATCAATGAAGTTATGGATCAATACTTCATCGTTCATTATTGTTGGTACTCCTTGGTATCTATGGTGCGTATGATGTTGATGTTTGTGGGACAGATTATGATGTCGAGACGTGTGATGCGGATGTTGTTTGTTAGTGGTGATGATAGTATTGTTGATGTTATTGATGGTGGTGCTGATTATGCTGCTGGTGGTGCTGCTGGTGTTTGCAACCTTCGCACCATGTTCTCCAAAGCCGTCACGCGAGCGCGAAGTTCGTTAACTTCTGCTAGTACACCGGGATGATGGGCAGTTGGAGCGAGCGAATGAACAAGATTTGTAATATGGGATAGTATATAATCGTAACGAGATACTCTAGAAATGAGAGAGAAAATGGTGTTTCGAATAGGTTCGCCGGGAAGTGTTTCAGGTTCATCGCCAAGAGGACAATTTGGTGGATGGAATGGATCACCTTCTTCTTGTCTGCAGTGATTTAGTATATTACGAACCCATCCCCAATTCATCCAGAATAGATGATGGGAAATTGGTTGATCCATTCCGGTGACGCTGCTTTCGGAGCCAGAATGGAAATCCATATCGGTATAACTGTCGGAATCTGAAGAATTCGAACTAGATGCGGAATCCATCTTGTATAATGGGAGAAATGAATTTTTGGTATGGAATAGATTATAGGAGTTAGATTTGGTACTCTTCAATACATAATTTACATATGTATATATAATACCAAAATCCCGTAAATTACGGAGAATCTTTGAAAAGATATCAGTCAAAGTTCGCAATAACAGATATGCTAAGATAAGAATTCGTCTATACACTATCAATGCAGTAAATGTAGTAAAACGTGTCTAGACTTATGAATGATAAGTAGGTAATTTCCTAACGATGATAAGCAGATGATTTCCGACTAGAAATGATAAGCAAAACTTTTGACATGTAGACACGGTCGAAGTCCAGACTCATTAATGCATCCTAACAACTACTAGTTAGACACACTAATGCAAGACCTGGTTCGCTACGACCACCGCTCTGATACCAACTGAAAGGACCCGTCCTAATCCACTTGGACGAAGTCATCAACATTTGGTCCCATTGCGATGATCGGCTCCAAGTAATGTCCTTATATTGAGCAAATGCACAGCGAAAGACTTAATTCGTACTTGAGAATAAACATGCTTTAAAGTGTCAACCAAAAGGTTGGTGAGTTCATAGGTTTATCATAACAATCATTTCAATATGTTAATAGACCACAAGATTTCATAATCATAAACATAATACACTCGCAAGTGTATGTAAAGCATTCTAAGTGGTTGAGCACTTGGTAACCATACTTAATATTTAATCAACGTCGCATATTCCCTTTATTATGAAATCTCACTACACCGTACCAAGTGTAGTCACCAAAACGAAGTACTGTGCAACCGTTGAATACTGGTCGTCCAGTCCGGTTGGGGTTGTCAGGCCCGATAGATCTATCAACAGGATTCGCGTTTACAATACCCATGTAAATAGTAGTTACCAAGCTACAGGGAAATATGCCAGTGGTACAACTCAACGTAGAATATATTTTTAAGTACTTGTGTCTATTTTGTAAACATTTATAAAAGCAGCGCATGTATTCTCAGCCCAAAAATATATACTGCAAAAGCAATTAAAAAGGGAGCAAATGAAACTCACTTTTGCCTTGAAGGTATTTAATTCGACTTGGTCTCCGATAGATATCACAAACCTAACCATATATATAATATATCAACATATTTTCTTTTTAAGTAATCGTTACATATATATATACTTTTAATATTTTCTTAGTCCGTAGTTAGCAGTCCGATGTTAGTGGTCCACAATTAGTTGCTTAAATAAAATAAATAAAGACCCCATCGTATTCGTATTGATCAGAATTAATCTCGACCCATGGTACCATGTTGTCAAATGACGTGTTGCGTACATAAAGTACCGTGTTGTCAAATGACGTGTTGCGTACAATCATGAGATCTTATGATTAATCTTCTCGTGTTGTTTACGGGTGGTCCTGAAATATATAAAATCAAATCATAAGTAATTATATATAAAATATCGTATTAATTAGAAAAGATATGATTAATTTACTTTTTCTCCAAATATTTTCGTAGCTAAACTAGCTTCGGATACCCAATCTTGTTTTAGTCGTAGTTTCTTCATTACAACTCCGTTTTTGTTGGTTCAACTTACCACTTCCTTGGATCGAGTCAAATTTTAAGAATATGAACTTAAAATATCTTAGTTTGTATTCAAAATCATAGGTTATAGGTCAAACTTTGGTGAAACTTATGAAAGTGATCATTTTCCATCATAAAAACAACATTTAATGATCATTTTTCTAAAAATAATTACACTTTGAGTTAAACCATGAAATTTTTATGTGTTAACATATTAATAAGAAATATCATTTTTCCAGAACATGAACTTCCAATTCAAAGTTCAAGATGGTTTTTAATTATCCAACCCAAAACAGCCCCCGGTTGCACTCTGACGACGTAGATTTAGTTTTTAAGATGTTCTTTGTAAAACCAAGTTATATTTTGTTAGGTTAGCATATCATTATGATATATTACAGGTCTTTAAGTGTTTTAAAAGTCAAGTTAGAAGGATCTATTTAGTTTGCGAACAAGTTTGTAATCATTCAAACCATGTTCTTGTTGTTAAAATTTTATACCACAAAATAAGATAGCTATATGAATATGAATTGAATAAGATTATGAACAAGGTTACTACCTCAAGTTACTTGGACAAAGTTACTACAAAAGATAAGAAATAATCTTGGAATCAAAGAGTGGTGGAGTTAGATCAAAAGGTTGGAAGTAAACTTCTTCAAATGGGTGGTTATTTTGATATGTTCTTGAAAGAGTTTTCTTATGGTGTTTAAGGCTTGTAATTGAAGCTAAATGATGGGGAAAATGCTTGGAGATGATCAAGTATGAAGTTAGGAGTATTTTGAGAGATAAATGAGGGTGTAGATATGAAAAAATGGAGTGAAGAAATGGTGTTCATTTATAAAAACGTTTTTAGTTTATAAAGAAAGAAAAGGATTTCTAATTTTGTTTTCTTACTAATAATTCATACTACTTGACAAATCTTAGTTACCTCATATCTAGGGCAGTAATAATGTTGATTAGAATGTTGATTTGATGTGTATATACCAATAATAAATACGTATAGAAGCTGGGTATGATACGGGTACATATACCCTAGATATACGTATTGAAATCTTGAGGAAACGGAACGAGAATTCAAATATAGCTATATTTTGTGAATATACTTATATTGTTTTATGTATTTAAGTCCTTAAAAAGTGATTAAATACATTATATATACGATACATGTATAAGCATTATAGATTATAAGTATATATATCAAAGAATGTTACGTATAGTTATCGTTTTGAAAACTTAAGTTAGTAGTTTCAAAATATACTTATAATTCATTGTCATTAGTACACAATGAGATATTAAACCATCCTTAAATCATGTTAAATATATATAAATACATATATATACACAAACATATAATTATCGTATGTCATATAGTTCGTGATATCATCGGTCATATTGGACGGTCAAACGTTGTGTAAAACTCTTTTCAAAAACACAAGTCTCAACAATTTGGATTGCTTATCATGTTGGTATGGTTTAATTTATGTAAATATTAATCTCATAAGTATAATTTGGTCGAAAAATTCCGGGTCATTACACCCGTCTACTTGCAGGGTTAGTAGACAGCGAGAACAAAGCAGTAGACAGATATTTACAAAGTAGTCGACTGTCTACTGCCTTGTTGTTACTGTCTACTGCCTTGTTGTTGCTGTCTACTGCCTTGTTAGTGTCTACAAGGCAGTAGACAGCAATAACAAGGCAGTAGACAGCAACAACAAGGCTGTAGACGGTCGACTACTTTGTAAATTCTGTCTACCACCTTTATCTCACCGTCGACTACTTTGTAAAAATGGTAGTAGACGACAGATAAAGGTGGTAGACGAAAATTCCGTCTACCGAATGGTGTAAAAAGATAATTTTTTTAAAAAAAGTGTATTTTGTTTGAAGCCTTAAAAAAAGTGTATTTTGAACAATTTCCCTTAATAGCAGGAGATGTTTTTTTCATCGCCACATATGGGCTAGGGTTAATCTCATTTGGCCAATTTGATTCGATCTTAGGGTTTAGGGATTAAACCTTAAACTTTAAATCAGGCTAAATTTTGAAAGAAAAAGGAAAAAAAAAAAAAAACTTCACACAAGATGAAAATAAACTCTAATTAAAACATTACTCATGATGAATGTTATTATTTATATCTTCGAGCGCTTTTCCGTCAAAATAATAATATTCGTCACAAAGTGTCATTTTTAAATGTTCATATTTTCATATGATCTTAATGTTTGAAAAAAAAATTTCAAAAAAACAAAAAATATTACTTCCTTCCAAAATATACTTTTTAAAAAAAAATTGTCTTTTTACACCATTCGGTAGACGGGATTTCCGTCTACCACCTTTATCTGTCGTCTACTACCATTTTTACAAAGTAGTCGACGGTGAGATAAAGGTGGTAGACGAATTCCCGTCTACTGGCAGGGTTAGTAGACAGCGAGAACAAAGCAGTAGACAGATATTTACAAAGTAGTCGACTGTCTACTGCCTTGTTGTTACTGTCTACTGCCTTGTTGTTGCTGCCTACTGCCTTGTTGTTGCTGTCTACTGCCTTGTTAGTGTCTACAAGGCAGTAGACAGCAATAACAAGGCAGTAGACAGCAACAACAATGCAGTAGACGGTCGACTACTTTGTAAATTCTGTCTACCACCTTTATCTCACCGTCGACTACTTTGTAAAAATGGTAGTAGACGACAGATAAAGGTGGTAGACGAAAATTCCGTCTACCGAATGGTGTAAAAAGATAATTTTTTTAAAAAAAGTGTATTTTGTTTGAAGCCTTAAAAAAAATGTATTTTGAACAATTTCCCTTAATAGCAGGAGATGTTTTTTTCATCGCCACATATGGGCTAGGGTTAATCTCATTTGGCCATTTTGATTCGATCTTAGGGTTTAGGGATTAAACCTTAAACTTTAAATCAGGTTATATTTTGAAAGAAAAAGAAAAAAAAAACTTTACGCAAGATGAAAATAAACTCTAATTAAAACATTACTCGTGATGAATGTTATTATTTATATCTTCGAGCGCTTTTCCGTCAAAATAATAATATTCGTCACAAAGTGTCATTTTTAAATGTTCATATTTTCATGTGATCTTAATGTTTGAAAAAAAAAAATTCAAAAAAACAAAAAATATTACTTCCTTCCAAAAAAGTGCTTCCCTCTTGATGATGCCCTATATATATATATATATATATATATATATATATATATATATATATATATATATATATATATATATATATATATATATATATATATATATATATATATTCTATTAGCATTCTTGAAACCAATGTGGTTGAATCAACTCTTCGTAATCAACAATCTTCAGCAAACAATTTTCACTAGTTATCAATATCAATTTATTAAGTCGCTCTTATGTCATTATGGTCTGTAAGTAAGACTTCAACAACCTTAGGTTAGAGAAACCTCTTTCAACAAATACTGTAACCGTATTTGTCAACAATACCGTATATGAAATTGTTGCATTAAGGAAACAATCCATCAGTTTCAAAAAAGTTTAAAATGTCAACATGACTAAATGTTTCACTTGGCAATAACTTCTCAAACAACCTTAATTCCAAGTAAAGTTTATATGGATCAATATCTTAATGTTCTTTATTCATGAGAGCGACTCAAGAGAAAAACAACAAGACTTAAGATGGTCGTCATCAAGGAACTTCAACTTTTCACAAGTAAACAAGAAACAAAAAAATTTCACATACTCTTGATATTGTTCAAACCTTATTTTGAGTGAAAGTATTGTTTGGTCAATAATGCATAATAAATAATTAACTTTAAATGATTCTTTGGAAGAGGGTAGAAGATCCTAATAACTATTCATCAAAATATTTTTTAAGGGAATAAAGGTTTCATGATACCGCTCAAAGTAAATAATAAATCCTTTCAACTTTGAGATGGCAGCATCGAAAAACATATCACTATGTTGTAAATAATAAACCCTTTCAACTTTGAGATGGCAGCATCGAAAAACATATCACTATGTTGTAACTTTTTACTCATCAAATTTACTGTGAATAATATCGCAAACAAAATGACTATTGATACTAAAAACTCAAAGTCACCAAGCTCATTTGTTGCTAAATATTTAGCTTCGCATTGAATTTAAAATCATTATCATTTTCTGAGACTTGAAGTAGAGCTTCTTTTATATCTGAAAATTGAAATCCAATATTCGTTACACTAGCAACACGACTCTACCAACAACTTTTGAACAAGGACTTAAGAGTCATTTTTATGACGTTATCTTTTAGAACTTGCCACGTCTTAGAAAAATGAGCAAATATTGTGTAATTGTGTTGTATGGCTCCAAAAACGTCACTAGTTTTACCACAAATGTTGGCCATGTCACACAATGCAAAATTAAGACTATGACAACCACATGGAGTATAAAGCAATCTAGGATTTATATATAACAACTTTTTTTTTTTTTTGAAAGGCAAACCTACAATCTACACACGAAACCACGAATATTTACATCTCACTGCCTCAAGTGAGGCTTGAACCCACAACTTCTTGGTTGAAGAGTTCCTCTCATACCGCTAGACCAAGGGCCCTTTGGTATATATATAACAACTTTTGTGTACTCTTTGGACTTTGATGCTTTCATTTCATGTTTGATCCATCATCATAACCTTGTCCATGTACATTATCAATATTAAGATCAAGAGACTTCTATGCTTCATGTGTAACATCAAAAAGTACTTGACTGCTGTTATCGTCAATATGCAAGACTCCTAAAAAGGACTCCTCGAAAAATTAACATAGTTAGAGGACACATCAACATACCTTAGTATCAAATACATCTATTCTTGGTGACTGGTATCTAGGGTAGAATCAAGTATCACTGAGTAATATCTCGCTTGCTTTATTTTTTAATTGATTTGTAATTTAACTACACGCGCAAGTAAATATGTAAATATATTTTTTGAATGCTATGACCAAGATAGTGAAAATGGATCTCATCACTTGTAATTCGCTGCAAGTGCTCTTTTAATCACCGAGACAACCTCTTCAATCGATTCAGTAAAACCCAAAAAGTTTTCATTGCTATTTAGATGTAATCACCTGTTTGTACCACGATAATCTAAATTATATTTATCCAGAAGTTTTACCGTTGAAATGATTGAAATGATTCAATATGTTTACGTGTTCGTCAACGGCTCCTTCATAAGACCGAAACTGTATGCGTGACACTTCCTTTGCACGAGCTTAATTGTGTCCAGTATTAACTAAGGGGTTGTTTATTTTTTTTACTCACCTTAACGAGCATGAACTCAACTAAGAACATGTCATGAATATGGGCTACTTGGTTTGATATGCGTCATAGATTGAGAAATGATCAAAATATTAATAAAGTGATAGACAAAGAGTTTTAAAGAGAGAGATCATTGGAAAAATGTTCTCGTGAGAATCATTTCAGCGGTAAAAATTTTAGCTAAATATAATTTAGCTTTTCATGATACAAAGAGGAGATTACACCAAAATAACAATGACAACTTTTTGAGTTTGATTGAAATGATGAAAGAGTTTGACCCGGTGATTAAAGGGCACTTGCAGCGAAGTAAACGTGATGAGATCCATTGTCACTATCTTGGTCATAGCATTCAAAATGGGTTAATACGTTGACTTGCGTGTGCAGTTAAAATACAAATGATGTGTGCAGCGGTGTATACGAAATACTATTATTGTTTTTAATACGAAATACGATACAATTTTACACAAGTTTTATTATTTATTTATAGATTGGATATACCTAAACTCTGGTACAACACTATAGGCAGTGTACCTAATCGTAGAGTAATGTAGTTTTTAGTAAGTCCGGTTCGTTCCACATGGAGCTCACTAAGTTTAACGCTATATTTATTTTAAACTATATTTGTGTGTGTGTGTGTGTGTCTATATATATATATATATATATATATATATATATATATATATATATATATATATATATATATATATATATATATATAAATATATATATATATATATATATATATATATATATATATATATATATATATATATATATATATATATATATATATAAAAGTAGTATTATTATTATTATAAAAAAAGAGGGTTTTACCGTTTAATGACCGGTTTGTCGATTTTATGTCTTAAGTCACAATTAAAACCTAATGTAAAATATTAAATATAAATATAACTTAATTTAAAGCGAAAAGTAAATGACGATGAATAAAAATGCGATAAAATAAAAGTACGATAATAAAAAGTGCAACAATTTAAAGTACGAAAAATAAAATGACAATAAATAAAAGTGCGATGAGATATAAAATAAAGGAATTATGCTTATTTAAACTTCCGTAATCATGATGTTTGACGTGTTGATTTTAATTTATTACCATGTGTTAATTGTCCTTTGTCCTGGATTATTTGATAAGTCCATCTGGTTTTTGTCCATAATTGTCCATCGGTCATAAATATAAAGTGCGAGTGTCCTCGTCAAATTACCCTTATATCCGAAGTCAAATATTCCAACTAATTAAGGATTTAAACTGTGACGCAGTTATCACTTCTGTCAACAATTACACCAGTTATCACTGTATGTAATCCACCCCTGTTTTGATTAGATATGAATATTAATTTACCCACTTGATCTGTTTGAATAATCAATTACTCAACCCGAATAATTAATTAAATGATTATAATAGATTCCATATTAACGTCACTAAATAGGACAACCATGATCATTATTAATTATTAGGTTAATTAAATTGAAGATAGGTTCGACAGACTCCAATGAGTTGTCACTCAATTAGACAATACCCCCCATCTATTAATAGTCAATAGTCTAATTTCTACAAGTGTCGGTCTTTTGCCCAAACCTTAATTATGGTCCAAAGTTCAATAGCCCCGTCTTAATATTTAGTCCAACATCATGATTACTTCGGCTCAAATAAGCATAATAATAACTTAGTTACGAGACATTAATTTAAAAAGGAACAACATAGCTTACAGTGGTATTTAATAGCGTAGCGTTACACGGACAGAGTTCCGACTTTAAAACCCGTAAAACATTCTTACAATAACCTTATTATTATTAACTTTAAAATTATAATTATAATATAAATATAAATATATATATACAGATTGAGAATCAGAGAAACGGAAAAGAAAAAGATGATGAGAATTCGAGCAGAATGCGTGAGCTTTTATAGGCCCACTTTGAACTGTACAGCTCCGCGAGTACGGTACTTTTGTGCCTTACAGCTCCGCGAGTGCGGAGCTTCGGATTCCAGCTCACCAAATTGAGTTAAACGTGGGCTGCTGAATTTTATAATATATAATATAATAATATATAATTTTATATAATTATATATATATTTATATATATATATATATATATATATATATATATATATATATATATATATATATATATATATAATATTATATTATATTCTTGTGTATAGTTAACTTGTAATTTTAGCTCCGTTGAGTCGCACGTTGATAGTTGGTTCATGTCTCGGTTCCGGATTTCGAACGCCTTTTCGTACAATTTAATATCTTGTACTTTACTTTTTGCGGCTTGTACTTTTGTAATTTTGAGACGTTTCTCATCAATAAATTGAACCACTTGGATTGTACTTTGTACTTTTTAGCTTTTTGGTCTTTTGCGTCTTCAAATCATCGATTCTGTCTTCTGTCTTCACATTTATTTATTTAAACGAATATTACTTGAAAATAAAACACTACTACAAAAAGTGGAAAAGGAACCTCTATAAGAAACCTCTTTTTTGAGTAAGGTGAAAAAACATGTTCCTAAAATAAATAGAAACCTCTTTTTAAAAGAGTTAAGAAAAACCGGTCCCAAAACCAGACAAAAGGAACCTGTTTTTAAATAAAACCGGTTTCGTACTATAGGAACCTATTTTTTTTTTTAAAACCGGTTCCAATGCTTTTTCATTGAGGACCTCTTTTTTCTCAAAACAGGTCTCGATGCAATTTTTTTGTTGAGCGGGAAACGAAAAATTTTGAAACAACACAATAACTTAGTACCCGTATCAAAGACCAAAACCCACCCACCATTTACTTGTACCTCCAGTGACCATTTTCCATCTCTTTAATTCATCTAAACCTTCATCCTCATCATTTGCCTACTTTGTCAAGGTAATTTTTTAAATGTTTGTGTGTATCAAATAAGACACTAACACATAATTTCATTATATAATCTTTTTCATTTCTCCTTATAACTTTTTCTTAAAACAACAGATTCTTTTTCATAACTACATTGTGATTTTACTTAACCTTTTATTTTCTTTTGACGCATAGTTTGTCTCTGTTTCTCACTAGTATATGTATTTAGAGAGTTAAGGAAATCGGAGCTATTAGCTTATAAATAAAGTTGATGTGACAAATTATTTGTGGGTGACTCCATTGTGGGTTTTGTACCACCAAAGCCAAAATCACGTGATGTTCTTCTGACTTAAGGCTTGTATAATAACTCCATAATTTATATGATATGAATATGAAATGGATAAATCGATAATGATAACTTATCATAATGTTCTATTGTTCTTCAACAAGTTGTTCTATGCATTTCATCTCCAGTAATATATGAAACATTTAAAAAAAAAATTTAAAAGGTAAAGAAACCGGTTTTTAATAGAAAAGAGGGTTCTTTTGTTAGGTAAAGAAACCTCTTATTTATTAAAACCGGTCTTTATATCAAAAATAGGAACATCTTTTTATCGAAAAACAGGTTTCAAAAGATAGGGAAAAGAACCGGTTTTAAAACCGGTTCTCTACCAATGAAACCCCCATCAATAGAAACCTCTTGTAAAAGAGGTTCCAAAGGCTCTAAAAAGAGGTCCCTTTAACAATTTTTTGTAGTAGTGAAACAATTTCAACTAAAATCTTTACATATTGGAAAGATATTGATACTAAATATATGTTCATTTGGAGCACTATCAAATATCCCCACACTTGAACGTTGCTTTATCCTCAAGCAATATAGAACTTGAAATTCAATCACACTTCACTCGAATCACTTTTTTTATTCTCACACTTTATACA
This sequence comes from Rutidosis leptorrhynchoides, assembly GCF_046630445.1. Lineage (NCBI taxonomy): Eukaryota > Viridiplantae > Streptophyta > Magnoliopsida > Asterales > Asteraceae > Rutidosis > Rutidosis leptorrhynchoides. The sequence continues at coordinate 179,278,914 of NC_092333.1, forward strand.
TCAGTGATTTTGATATGACGGTATGAACAATGGTAGTAACGTTGTGGTTTACAGTCCCACATGACTATAAAAATTTAGATCCCTTAAGGAAATTGGATCTTTATGAAAACATTTGATCTTTTGAAAATTCATTCTAGCTTTTACCCTAGATAAGTTTTTCGGAATAACTCTTCACCGGTGTTTGCAAAATATTTTTGTGGGTTTTGTGGGTTTCAGATTTTAAAATTTTTAGCTCAAAACTTGTGGTTTTGTGTCACCCACTTGCTAACCTTGTATTAGGAAAGCACACGTCCAATTTACTTATCTCGTATATTACCTTTCGGTAAACTACCGTCCGGTTGTAAAGGAAAGCGATGAACAAGCAACTGTTAAGGCAATGTCCCATGACATGTAGATAATCATGGTTAAAAACGTGTCGGATGTAATTACTATCCTTTGTAGGAGAAATAGTAAAGATCACCCTATAAATTTTTTGGTCTGGCACAAGGTCCTGTCTTTGACCATGCTATGCAACCACCATTCTTACGGTTGACACCCGATTTGGTTTAGGTGACCTAATGAATTCCTATGAATTCTCAGAATTTTACGTTCAATGGTAATGAACGCATTGAAAATAGGTTTTCAGAAAACAAATCGGTTTTAATTTGATCAAAATATTTTCTCGTTCAAGCTCGAGTTTAGATATCATTGAATTCCATGAGTATGAATTCTCAATTTTTAAGGTCAATCTCAAGGATTGAGTAATATCAGTCTTAAAAGCTGATTTTTAATCTTTAAGGAGATTATCCTTTCTGGGGGTCTGATTCATTAGTCTTATCAAGCTAATTTGCACGGCGCCCTCCCCATTTTACGAGACAGATCCTCTTATGGTTAGGATAAGTCTGACCACATGGCGACCCTATTTGATGCTGAGGTCTGTGGATTTCCTGCTAATTTTAGAGATGACTTTTCTAGATTTTTCGTCAACCTACAGCTGGTCTGGATGACAACTTCCTGACCTGTGACGACCCGGAAATTTTCGACCAAATTTAAACTTAATTTTTATATAATCTCGACACGATAAGCAAAGTCCATAATGTTGAGTCTCAATTTTTTTGTTTTAAACTGTGTTCATATATTCAATTACCCTTTGACTATTCCCGACGATTCACGAACAATTGTTTGTAAATAACTAAATATATATAGAAGTGTGTATAATGAACTAAATTAATAAAATACAATTGATCATTAAAATTAAGTATGTAAAAATAACATACAAGATAATAAATTGGTTATTAAAATAAAGCTATATATAAATGTATATGGATTCTATAAATAATTATTATGATATATGTATATTGGATTATATATAAAAAGGTATAAATATTATATGTTATTATATTAAGATGTAATTATTAAATGATACATAATTAATAATATGTAATATTATTATATTAAATTTAATTACAAGCTAAAATATAGTTATTATATTACTTTCATCATTAATATTGATATTTGTAGTATTAACATTATTAACTTAATATATAATATATAAGTATGAGATTTGATAAACATAATTTGTTATATCAATATTATTAGTATTACTTCCACTATTAGTATTAATAATAATATTAATATTACTAGTTGCATTATTATTATATATATTATATAGATATGAAATTCGATATATTTGATTTGTTATAATATTATTATTAATAATATTATTGTTATTATTATTAATTAGTAGTAAAATTATGATTAATAATGTTGTTATTTCATAATTACCATTATCATTAAAATCATTATTATTATTATAAGTATTATTTTATAAAAAATAAATAAATAAATAACATAAATCATTATTACTATCATTAAAAATATTATCACTTTTATGATAATTATTATCATTATTATTTATTATCATTATTAGTATTAATATAATTATTATTATTATTATTATTATTATTATTATTATTATTATTATTATTAATATTATTATTATTATTATTATTATTATTATTATTATTATTATTATTATTATTATTATTATTATTATTTGTATTTAGATTATTATTATAATAATTAATTATAATTATTAATTACTAATAATAACTAGATAAATCGTACGTACAGATTAAGATCCAAAACCAGTTTTACATCTCAATCAATTACTGTAGTTAATTTTTTTTGAATCTCTAAGTTGTTATACATCTTAATCTATCGTACAATTTGTTGAAAATCGAACGAATTTTATAATTTTTCTTCAATTATTTTGTATACAGCCAAAAATTATTGTCGACCTTAAATCCTTTACATAATTGATCAACCTCAGTGTTATCGATGCATACGACCCTCTATCATCATCCAAAATTTACACATTACATTTATCACCTTCAATTTGATCAATTTTTTTTTAAAAAATAGGAAGAACCCAAGTCACTGCTCTGTTCTTACTTTGATTTTCAAATTAAACAATTTTGCAATCAATTTCAAAAATTATAAATGCTGTGTTGTTAGGAATCATATACTTAAACTATCTGGAAGGTATGAAACTTCAATTCATCGAATTGAATTTCAATTTTGAGGTCAAAGTCTAATTTTCAAAAGTCAAACAACTTTGTTCATGGAGAAATTTAAGATCGTTGTTACGTTTTAAGTTAAATTAATGACTCAGGTAGTTTCCAATGATGATTTGCAACCTTTTTCAAGAAGTAAGTTTTAGTTAAAACGACCTAGAAATGTGAATTTGATTTTTGTGTTCATCGTGACAATTACAACTGTTACAGCTCCGTTTCCTTAATTTTTTTTTTCTGTTTTAATTAAAGATATCAATCACATATCGATTCTGTTTACTTTATGAACCCTAAGAAAATTTTATTGTGTTAATGCTATGGTTGATCTGGCCACTGGTCGTTTGGATTATGATGAGGGAGATGATGATAAACAGAAACAGAATATATATATTTTTTAGATTAGTATTATATCAGAAAATCGTATTGGTTCAGTTGGTTTAGGAGTGTTGGTTTGATCGAGAGGTCACGGGTTCGAGCCCGGGCTGGCGCGTGTTTTTTTTAAAAAGCCTATCCATTGAGGTAGTTATCTATTTATTCATTATTATTATCATTATAATTATTATTATGATTATTATTGTTATTATTGTTATCATAAATTTACTACTATTATTGTTATTAGTGTTATTATTATTATTATTATTATTATTATTACTATTATTAGTATTATTATTATTATTATTAAGATCATCAATATTATAATTATCAATATTGTTATAATTAGTAATATAATTATTATTATTATTATTATTATTACAAATACAAGTATTAGAATAAAAATTATCACTACTATGATAATAACTAATATTATTAGTTTTATTAGGCAAATAATAAAATTATCATTCTTCAATAATATTAGAACTAGTATCATCCCTACTAAGTATTATTAACATACTTAAAATTTGTAATATCATTATTATCATTATTATTACTGTTTTAATATTATCATTATTATTAAGATTATTATTATCAGTGCTATTATTATTAAGACTTATTATCATTACTAACAATTTATTTAAAGTTATCATTAAAACAAAAGTATTATGATTATTAGTAATATCAATATCATTATTATTAAAAGTATTATGAGTATAAAAATAAAGGTTTTGAAAATATTATTATTAAGATTATATGTATATATTAATCATATTAACAAATTGTATATAAATATTCATATATAATAATTTAGGTATTTTGTTAATATAATACTAAACAGATATATATATATATATATATATATATATATATATATATATATATATATATATATTAATCATTTTAAATGGAAACACAGATTAAAATATATATTATAAATATAAAAATGGTGTAACTAATAAAATTAGATATATATTTATTTGATTACAACTATGTATATTAATAAATATATAAATAATATAGGTTCGTGAATCCAAGGCCAACCATGCATTGTTATGTATCGTCATATGTATTTTTACTACAAAATACAATATTGTAAGTTTCATTTGCTCCCTTTTTAAATGCTTTTGCAATATATATTTTTGGGACTGAGAATACATGCGCTGCTTTTATAAATGTTTTACGAAATAGACAAAAGTACTTAAAACTACATTATATGGTTGGATTACTATACCGAATATTGCCCCTTCAAGTCTGGTAACCTAAGAATTAGGGAAATGGCCGCTAATTGACGCAAATCCTAAAGGTAAATCTATCGGGCCCAACGAGCCCCATCTAGGGTATGGAAGCTTTAGTACTTCGAGGTATTATTTAGTATATTAGCTGCGCGCTGTATACTGGGGGATATTCTATATGCATCTTGTTAAGGTCGGTTACCAGGTGTTCAATCCATATGAATGATTTTTATCTCTATACAGTTTGCAAAATGCCTGATATGAGATGTATATTTATGGAAAAATGAAATCTTGTGGTCTATTAAAATTATGAAAATGATTGATTATGATAAACTAATGAACTCACCAACCTTTTGGTTGACACTTGAAAGCATGTTTATTCTCAGGTATGAAAGAAATCTTTCGCTGTGCATTAGCTCAATCTAGAGATATTACTTGGAGTCATTCATGACATATTTCAAAAGACATTGCATTTGAGTCTTTGAGTTTATCAAGATTATTATTAATTCATTGATAGTTTGATATATTATGAAATGGAATGCATGCCTGTCAACTTTCGATGTAATGAAAGTTTGTCTTTTAAAAACGAATGCAATGTTTGTAAAATGTATCATATAGAGGTCAAATACCTCGCGATGTAATCAACTATTGTGAATCGTTTATAATCAATATGGACTTCGTTCATATGGATTAGGACGGGTCATGAAATGACCTAAATCAAGAAGCGCGTGTCTTTTTCGGAAGACTTTACTTCCTTTTAATAATGGAATTGATTCATCGTGTAGATCCATCTTTCTTTCAAATATATTACAGTAAATAGGGTAAAACTGATTAGTTTAGTCTAAAGCAAAAGTACCTGCAATAATCTTGTAAAAATATGTGATATATGTTTTGAAGAACTTGGTAAATTCTTCCCACACTTAGCTTTTATTTATTCTTTTCTTTGCCTTTTTATTCTCCTTTATTCCATTTTAAATGAATTCAAGCATTTTGGGTTGTTTCTCCATTTATGTTCTCTCCGAGGTAACAATAATTTCGGTATTATAACCTAGTTTTATCGTTCATAAATATGTATAAACATAATTTTGAATTCATTTAGTTGAAATTTTTTCAAATTTTCACAAAATTTGGCAATTAAACTAAGTGTAAACCCGAGAGAATTTATAACCCTTCCCCACACTTGAGATCTTGCAATGCCCTCATTTGCAAGAAATCAGTAAAAATTTAAATTCATGAGGGTGATTAGTGTAGAAAAATGATTAAAAATACCGAGTTTGCAAACATATTATTTTATATCACATTTGATATTTTACGTTTTGTCGTTAAAATTAGTAGCTTTTGCTGAACTTAATGCCAGTTTTTTGAAAGTGCGATGTTTTACCCTGTTTTGTATATTATATAAAATACAAACATATATATACATATTTTTGAAGTTTGGTATATAACCCCATGTTCATATAATATTTTTGGCATACTTTAAATCAATAATATTAAAATAATAAAAACAAAATTTTTAGCCCCGTCCTTGAGTAAAGCAATTTCGGTTCTATGACCTAGTGTTTAACTCACGACGAATTTTATAAATCATTTTTTTTTAATTTAATGAAATAAAGTAATTTTTGTTTTTAAATTCACACAAAACTTAATTTTAAAAAGCATATTAATTTCATACAAAACCTACAAAACAAAAAAATTCAGAATGGGGGGAAGAAAACTAGTTCTTTAGTGTCTGCTAGTGGAAAAGACCAATCGGATTCCATTCTCGGAACTACACGAGAACAGAACAACTAACTCTAGACAACGTTTTCTTTTTAGAACATTTGAATCTCCCCACACTTAGGTAGCTGTGGTGTCGAATTTGTGATTAACTTCATTGTCAATTTCTTTTGGACCATAATCAACTTGCATATCTGTGACTTTTGCTTTAAGCCATTGATCGGATTCCTGTGTAATATTCACAAATTCAACCAGTTTTGCCTTTTCTTTAGGCGATAGATTGGATACTAACCGGTTACATAACGTAAAGTTCCCCTTAGTTCTAGCATCGCGAATCAGTTTAATAAGTTTCTTCATTGAACTGTTAACGGGATCATTTAATTTCGTATCAACAACGGGGTTCTTTGTTATCAAGTCATCATTAGGTGTCACTTCATCTTCCCCATACTTAGGCGTTTTATTATTGTTAAGCACTACCGTTGGAGTTGGTAAAACAATATGGTTCTTACCAATCGTTTTTGTTGGTTCAACGGTTTTGGTTGGTGGAGATTTAGACTTTCGACTCACAAATGTGATTGATTTTTCATTATTACTAAGTGTCATTCTACCCTCTCTTACATCAAATAACGCCCCGGTAGACGCTAAGAATGGTCGACCTAAAATTAGAGGAATGTTTGGGTCCTCTTCTATGTCAATGATAATAAATTCGACTAGAAAGGTTAAATTACCTACTTGAACGGGTAGGTTGTCAGCAATTCTAACTGGGTGCCTAATGGTTTGATCAAAGAGTCGAACACTCATCTCCGTTGGACTTAACTCACCTACTCCTAATCTCTTATATAATGAAAGATGCATAACACTCACACTCGCACCTAAATCTGCTAGTGCATCATACATGACACAATCACTAAGTAGACAAGGAACAATAAATTCACCCGGATCACCCAACCTGGGTGGAACTTTTGGTGGAACTGTCTTCACCGGGTTTATTTTTACGGTTTTTGTTTCTTGCACTTTCTTATTCTTCTTCTTCTTTCCAGAGGTATCACAAACTTTATTACCTATCACTTGCTCATACTCAACTCCTTTTCATGGAAACGGGATGGGTGGTCTGTATGGTGCCACCATTGGCTTTACATACTCGGGTGGTGGTGGTGTGGTAACTTCTTCATTATTACTCACATCTAAAACCTTCCCATCTTCTGGTGCTGATTTTTCAGAATTTGTTGATACCATATTAACATTCTCATTCCGAGGATTTACTTCAGTATTACTCGGTAGCTTTCCTTGTTCCCTCTCACTCATCATGCTAGCAAGAGTACCTACGTGTTTTTCTAGATTCAAAATGGAAGCTTGTTGAGTTCTTAATGACTGATCAAACCTCTCATTTGTTTGGGTTTGAGATGTAATAAATTGTGTTTGAGATTCCATTAGCTTTGCCATCATTTCTTTCAGATTTGACTTTTTCTCTTTGGTTTGTTGTGGTAGTTTATACAAGCCAGGTCTTTGTTGATTGAAAGTGTTATTTGAGTTGGTTGGTTATTCGGACCTTGTTGGTTATACGAGTTATTGTTGGGTCCATTTGGATTGTAAAGAATGTTATGATTTCGATTAAAGTTTGACCTTGGCGGTTGATAATTATTTTGATAATTATTTCCCGGTCTTTGGTTTATGTAGGAAACATTCTTATGTTGTTCCATCGTTTGCTCGATGTGACAATCTTTCGTTAAGTGTGGTCCACCGCATTGCTTACAACTGATTCGTATTGCGTGAATATCTTTAGTCATCTTTTCCATTCGTCTTTCAAAAGCATCTATTTTTGCGGAAATGGAATCAAAGTCATGGCTAGAATCGGCTCTAGCCACTTTAGATGAACGAAAAATATCTTTTTCCTGGTGCCACTCATGCGAGTGGGAGGCTGTGTTATCAATAATTTTGTGAGCTTCGATTGCGGTTTTCTTCATAATGGAACCACCAGCTGCTGTGTCGATGTCTGATAATGCTAAAAGCGAACATATATTTCATAGCATTATCCTTCAAGAAAGACAAGATTTTAGTTGCAATTGTTCTATTTACAAGTGATATTCGTTTAAATAATAAAAGGTGAAGACAAAAGACAGATTCGACAAATTGAAGACGCAAACGACCAAAAAGCTCAAAAGTACAAAGTACAATCAAAGTGGTTCCAATTATTGATGAGAAACGTCTCAAAATTACAAGAGTACAAGATACGAAATGCAAAGTACAAGATATTAAATTGTACGCAAGGACGTTCGAAAAACCGAAACCGGGACCAAAGTCAACTCTCAACGCTCGACGCAACGGACTAAAAATTACAAGTCAACTATTCACATGAATATAATATAATATATAATTAATTCTTAAAATTAATATATATATTATATTATATATTATAAACGTCGGCAAACAAGAAAACAAAATCATGTGAGCTGATACCTACCTCCATGCGATCGCATGGCCTGTAGGCTTATTTTCCATGCGATCGTATGGCCCTAAAATCCAGGCGACACCCCTATAAATTCGCAGTTTGGTTGATCAAATATCCATATATCTTTCTCTCTATCTATCACGTATAATATATATATATATATATATATATATATATATATATATATATATATATATATATATATATATATATATATATATATATATATATATATATATATATATATATATATATATATATATATATATATATATATATTTTAATTTTAATTTTAAATTCTAATAATAAGGTATGTTAGCGAATGTTGTAAGGGTGTAAGTCGAAATTCTGTCCGTGTAACGCTACGCTATTTTTAATCACTGTAAGTTATGGTTAATGTTATTTTTAAATTAATGTCTTGTAGCTAAGTTATTATTATGCTTATTTAATGCCAAAATAATCGTGATGTTGGGCTAAATATTAAAATTGGGTAATTGGGCTTTGTACCATAATTGGGGTTTGGATAAAAGAACGACACTTGTGGAAATTAGACTATGGGCTATTAATGGGCTTTATATTAACTAAATGATACCTCGTTAATTTAATATATAGACTTATAATTTGACGTATTTATATATAACCACATACGCTTGACTGGGCACGGTGGGCGGGATATCTATAAATACCAATAATTGTTCATTTTACCGGACACGGAACTGGATTAATAGTTAATAGACTTGTTGAAACAGGGGTGGATTACATTCAAGGGTAATTGGTGTAATTGTTAACAAAGTAGTAAAACCTTGGTTTACGCGCAGTCGATAACCTGGTGTATTCATTAAACAAAGTATTAAGACCTTGTTACAATTCGAATCCCCAATTAGTTGGAATATTTGACTTCGGGAATAAGAATAATTTGACGAAGACTTCCGCATTTTATGATTATGACTGATGGACTATTATGGACAAATCCGTATGGACATATTTAATAATCCAGGACAAAGGACAATTAACCCATGGGAATAAACTAAAATCAACACGTCGAACATCATGATTACGGAAGTTTAAATAAGCATAATTATTTTATTTTCATATTTAATTGCACTTTTAATTATCGCACTTTTATTTATTGTCATTGTATTTAATTGCATTTTAGTTATCGTACTCTTTAATTATCGCAATTTTATTTTATCGCACTTTTATTTATCGCAATTTCATTATCGTTATTTACTTTACGCTTTAAATTAAGTCTTTTATTTATTTAATATTTTACATTAGGTTTTAACTGCGACTAAAGTTTTAAAAATTGACAAACCGGTCATTAAATGGTAAAAACCCCCTTTTTATAATAATAATATTACTTATATATTTTTGTATTTTTACAAATATAGTTTTTAAAAAATATAGCGTTAAGCTTGTTTAAAATATCCCTGTGGAACGAACCGGACTTACTAAAACCTACACTACTGTACGATTAGGTACACTGCCTATAAGTGTTTTAGCAAGGTTTAGGTATATTCATTCTATAAATAAATAAATATCTTGTGTAAAATTGTATCGTATTTAATAGTATTTTCTTGTAAAAATTAATAGTATTTTATACCCCTTCGCTTTAGCATCAAGTATTTTTGGCGCCGCTGCCGGGGACAGTCAAACGCCGGAAGCAAAACGCTATATATATATATATATATATATATATATATATATATATATAAAGATTTTTAATTTACTTTTGTAAAAATACGTTTTTGTAAAAATACGTTTTAATACAAAAATATAAAAAGAAAAACAAAATAAAGTATATATTTTTAAGAATTGTTTAAAATACATAAATTATAAAGTACTTTTATTTTCTGTTTTAGTTTTTAAAATTTAAGTTTTTATTTATTTTATATAAATAATTTATATAATTATAATTATAGTATAGAATTAGAAAACAGAAAAAAAATATAAAAATACCCGAGGCCCGGTACTGTAGCAGCCCATAACCTGGCCCGAAACCCTAGCTCATGCGATCGCATGAGCCCGAAGGCAAAACTTCATGCGACCGCATGAAGCTGTCTGACACACCACAGTTGATCCATTCCAGCAATAATTACATAATTATTATTATTATTATTTATTAAAACCCTAATTAGGGTTGTTTATTTAATTAATTAAGTTTAGTTTTTAGTATTTAATTTATATATTTAGTTTATTTAGTTTTAATAAATTATAAAATTAATACTTTTATAAAATAAATAATATAAAAGTAATATTTTTTTTTTATAAAAATTGTACTTTTTACAACTTTAAGTATATTTTTATATTTTGTATCTTTTTATTCGTTTTAGCGTAATATTTGTATTTTTCATTCGTAATTAGTTTTAAGTCATAGTTTTTGCCATAGTTATTTTTATTTCTAGATTTTTAGGCTTTGCCGTAAAATCCCTTAAGTGCTTTTTCTTTAGACTAAGATTTAGGTGCTTTAGAAATTTGCGACGCCGTTTTATATATTTTAGTACCTTTTTAAGTTATTGCCATTTGGGATATAGTTTTTTCTTTTAAGCTTTAATATCTTTAGACACAAGTTTTAATTCTTAGTTTTTAGTTCCTTTTTAAGTTTCGACGCGCTACTTTCTTATTTTTATTTTTTGACGCCTATTATTTTTTTGACGTTTTTCGACGCGCTCTTTTTCTTTCTTATTTCTCAACATTCTAGTTTTTAGGACTTAGAATTTTCTATTTCTTCTCTCAAATTTCTTTAAATTTCAACGAAAAATTATTTTAATTGGTTAAATTGATAGACATCCAAAATTTTATGGTTCGTAGTAATAGTTGGATTTGTTAGTGGCGAGTTGTGGGCTTTCGATTTAAAGGGTCCTGGCTACCTGCTGCATCTATTGGCTATTCGAAACGTGGGCAAAATCAGAAAAGTCTATTAATTTGATAACTTATATAATTTTTATCTTTTATAACTAATAGGATATTCAGTGAATGCACCGAGCAAAACGTTCACCACCTTTTGTACGTTCACCACCTATAACTCGATCAAGACATCTAACCAATATTGTCGCCGATGATTTTTCTTTAGAATCGTCATCAAGTCGACCAAGTACTCCAATTCAAATTTCCGATAATCCATTTTTTGAACCCGACCTCACAATTGAGAATCCGGAGGATATTCAAGGACAATTCAGAGATCCTTAACCACTAATCATTCCTCTTGAACCACAAATCACTCATCCAGAAATTGTCGAGGAATAAACCATTAAATCAGAATCCCTTAGTGATTCAGATTCAACAAATTCAATAATGAAAAATCTGGAACCTCTAAGTATGGAAGACCGAATGAGAGCTAAACGCACTGGCCAAGGTCGCGCAATTACTCAACCAGACATTAATGCGCCAGATTATGAAATCAAAGGACAAATCCTACACATGTTAACTAATCAATGCCAATTTAGTGGTGCGCCGAAGGAAGATCCAAACGAACATCTTCGAACTTTTAACAGGATTTGTACTCTATTTAAAATAAGAGAAGTGGAGGATGAACAGATATATCTCATGTTATTTCCCTGGACTTTAAAGGGAGAAGCCAAAGATTGATTAGAATCGTTACCTGAAGGGGCGATTGATACATGGGATGTTTTAGTTGAAAATTTTCTTAAACAATTCTTTCCGATATCTAAAGCCGTGAGACTTCAAGGAGAAATTGTTACGTTCACGCAAAAGCCAAATGAAACTTTATATGAGGCGTGGACAAGATTTGGAAAGTTATTAAGAGGATGTCCGCAACATGGTTTAGACACTTGTCAAATAGTACAAATATTCTACCAAGAATGCGACATCACTACAAGGAAAGACATCGATATAGCAGCTGGTGGTTCCATTATGAAGAAAACAGCAACTGATGCTTACAAAATTATTGATAACACTGCTTCCCACTCACATGAGTGGCATCAAGAAAAAGATATCGTTAGATCATCTAAAGCAGCTAGAGCCGATTCTAGCCATGACTTAGATTCCATTTCTGCAAAGATAGATGCTGTCGAGAGACGAATGGAAAAGATGACTAAAGATATTCACTCAATACGAATTAGTTGTGAGCAGTGTGGAGGACCACATTTGACAAAAGATTGTCTCAGTATTGAACTAACAATGGAACAAAGAGAGAATGTTTCATACATAAACCAAAGGCCTGGAAATAATTATCAGAATAATTATCAACCGCCAAGACCAATCTACAATCAAAACCAGAATTATAACCGAAATGTTCCATACAACAACCAACAAGGTCCTAGAAATCAACAAGTATCCAATAATACTTACAACCAGCAAAGACCTATTTTTCAAAACAAACCACCACAAACGGATGATAAAAAGCCAAATTTATAAGATATGATGTCGAAGCTAGTTGAATCTCAAACTCAGTTTTTCACATCTCAGAAACAAACCAATGAACAAAATGCTCAAGCATTTAGAAATCAACAAGCTTCTATTCAAAATCTGGAACAAGAAGTAAGTAACATAGCAAGATTGATAGGTGAAAGAAAACCGGGAAGTCTACCTAGTGATACAAATGCTAACCCCCGGAATGAAACAGCTAAAGCCATTACCACAAGAAGTGGTATTACACTTAAACCACCTGAAATGCCTGTAATTTCTGATGAAGCTATTCATATTCCACAAAAACCACAACCTGAGCAAGATAAGGAAACAGAACCGGTAGTTGAAAAGGTTAATGAAGATAACACAGTTAAGGCTAAACCTTATGTTAAAACATACCAACCACCACTTCCTTACCCGAGTAAAATGAGAAAAGAGAGACTTGAAGCCGAGCAATCCAAATTCTTGGATATGTTTAAACAGATAAATGTAAATCTTCCTTTCATTGATGTAATTTCAGGAATGCCTAGATACGCTAAATTTCTGAAAGATTTAATCACAAATAGAAAGAAAATGGAAGAACTCTCGGCTGTTACTATGAACGCTAATTGTTCTGCAGTACTGTTGAATAAGATACCAGAAAAACTTTCAGATCCAGGAAGTTTCACAATTCCATGTTTTCTGGGAAGTCTTAGTTCAATAGAAGCATTGGCAGACTTAGGTGCTAGTATAAATTTAATGCCGTATTCATTATACACTAAACTAGACCTTGTAGAATTGAAACCAACAAGAATAAGCATACAAATAGCCGATCGATCAGTAAAATATCCTAGAGAGATAATGGAGAACATGCTAGTTAAAGTTGGTACTTTAGTATTTCCAGTAGATTTTGTTATTCTGGACATGGAAGAAGATTCTCGAGTTCCTCTCATATTAGGAAGACCATTCTTAAACACGGCTAAAGCAATAATAGACGTGTTTGGTAAGAAACTGACCCTAAGTATAGAGGACGAGAGTGTTACTTTTTCTGTTGATAGAGCAATTCAACAACCGCAATCTGCAGATGATACATGTTATTATATTCAATCTATAGATTCACATGTAGAATTGTTAGAAGAATTTCCAGAATTACAAGGAACAGGAGAATGTTCTTTAGAAGAAGGAACTGAACCAATTGATGAAACTGAAATGTTAGCTACACTTATGGCTAATGGATATGAACCAACAACAGAAGAAATTCAAATGCTAAAAGAGGAAGATAGATATCGATATAAATCATCGATAGAAGAACCACCGACACTAGAGTTAAAGCCACTTCCAAACCATTTGGAATATGCTTATTTACATGGTGAATCTGAATTACCTGTAATAATATCGTCTTCTCTTACTGAAAATGAAAAATCTCAACTCATTTCTATGCTAAAAGCTCATAAACCAGCTATTGCATGGAAAATTCATGATATTAAAGGAATAAGTCCTTCGTATTGCACACATAAAATCTTTATGGAAGAAGGTCATAAAACATATGTGCAACGCCAACGAAGACTAAATCCTAATATGCAAGATGTTGTTAAGAAAGAAATTATTAAACTGCTAGATGCAGGTTTGTCATAACCCGTCCTTAACCATAAGAACGAGTTAGATAACGTATGATTTCATTGCGAGGTATTGACCTCTATATGCGACATTTTTAAAAGAACAACTGCATTTATTTTACATTACAAACCATAACTCTTATGTTAATACAAGCTTTCGACAATATAAAGATGATTATCGTTTAGCGATAATCTTAGACTTACAAACTTTACATGTGATGATAACAATACGATTTCTAGCATATTTTACATTACAATTCCTCGGATATGCAGTTTTATTTTTGACACAAATATGCATACTCAAGATCTTGCTTAAATTCAACATGTTGCAGCGGAAGCTTTTAGTTATCACCTGAGAATAGACATGTTTAAAACGTCAACATAAAGTTGGTGAGATATAGGTTTAATGCCGGCAGCGATATAAATATAGACCACAAGATTTCATATGTAAACATTTTAATAAAAATATTCTAAGTGGTTGAGCACTTGGTAACCGTACTTAACATTTAATCACGTCACATATTCCCTTTATTATGAAATCTTACTACACCGTACCAAGTGTAGTCACGAAATGAAGTACTGTGCAACCGTTGAATACTGGTCGTCCAGTCCGGTTGGGGTTGTCAGGCCCGATAGATCTATCAACAGGATTCGCGTTTACAATACCGCTGTAAATAATAGTTACCAAGCTACAGAGAAGTATGCCAGTGGTACAACTCAACGTAGAATATATTTTTCAGTTACTTGTGTCCATAACGTAAAACATAAAATACATGTATTCTCATCCCGAAATACTTAGAGTTTAAAAGTGGGACTATATACTCACTTTTGCCTTGAAGATATATATATTTTGACTTGGTCTCCGGTTGATATCACGAACCTATCCATATATAATTTATCAATATATTTTCATTTAAAACAATCGTCACATATATATATACTTATAATACTTTTAATGTCTTCTTAGTCCGTAGTTAGCAGTCCGATGTTAGTAATTCAATTTTAATGGTTCATATTTAGGTGTTTAATAAATAAATAAAACCCCCATCGAAATAAATAAAACCCCATCGTATTTGTATTGGTCGGGATTAATCTTGACCCACGGTACCGGTGTTGTCAAATGACGTGTTGCGTACATAAAGTACCGGTGTTGTCAAATGACGTGTTGCGTACAATCATGGAATCTTATAATTAATCTTCTCGTATTGTTTACGGGTGGTCCTGAAATATATAAAATTAAATTATGAGTACATATATATAAAATATCATGTTATTTTAGAAAGATGTGATTCATTTAATTTTTCTCCAATTATTTTCGTGGCTAAACTAGTTTTGGATATCCGATCTTGTTTTGGTCATAGTTTCTTCGTTACAACTCCGTTTTCGTTGGTTCAACTTGCCACTTCCTTGGATCGAGTTCTTCTTTAAGACTATGAACTGTAAATACCTTAGCTTGTATTCGAAATCACAGGTCATAGGTCAAACTTTGGTGAAACTTATGAAGTTAATCATTTTCCCTTATGTAAACAACATTAAATGATTATTTTTCTAAAAATACTTATACTTTGAGTTAAATCATGAAATTTTTATGTGTTATCATATTCATAGTAAATATCATTTTTCCAGAAAATAAACCTCCAATTCAAGGTTCAAAATATTTTTTAATTATCCAACCCAAAACAGCCCCCGGTTGCACTCCGACGTCGTAAAAACAGTTTTTAAGGTGTTCTTTGAAAAACCAAGTTATACCTTGTTAAATTAGCATATATTTATGATATATTACAGGTCTTGAAGTATTTTAAAAGTTAAGTTAGAAGGATCTATTTAGTTTGCAAACAAGTTTGAAAACATTCAAACTATGTTCTTGTTGTTAAAATTTTATACCATAAAATAAGATAGCTATATATATGAATCGAATAAGGTTATGAACAAAGTTACTACCTCGAGTTACTTGGACAAGATTTCTGTAAAAGAGGAGTAAAAACCTAGAACCAAAAGAGTGGTGGAGTTGGATCAAAAGGTTGGAAGTAAACTTGTGTTCTTGGAAGGATTCTTGAAGTGTTTTTGTAAGGGTTTTCTTATGGTGATTAAGTGATGTTTTTATGGCTAGATCTTCATGGTAACTTGCTGAATTGCTTAAGGTGTCTAAGGGTTATGAAAGAGTGTGTGTTTAACTAAGAAATGAGGTTAGAAATTGAACTAGAAATGGTGATCCTTATAGCCTTAAAAAAACGTGTATCATGGAGAACATGATAAGATTTTTAGTTTGTTATTTTATGTAATTAGTCAACAAGCTTCCAAATTCTAATTACCTTATACCTAGGGTAGTAACAAGGGCTGGTTAGGTGGTGATTTGATGTGTATATACCAATAGTAAATACGTATAGAATCTAGGTATTATACGGGTACATATACCGTAGATATACGTATAGAAATCTTGTGAAAAATGGAATGAGAATTCAAATATAGCTATCTTTTGTGAATACACTTATATTGTTTTATGTATTTAAGTCCTTAAAAAGTGATTAAATACATTACTTATACGATATATGTGATGTCGAACGAGGTGTATATAAAATAGTTATTATTTTACTAGGAAAAACTATTAAATACGATACAATTTTACACAAGATATTTATTTATTTATAGAATGGATATACTTAAACCTTGCTACAACACTTATAGGCAGTGTACCTAATCGTACAGTAGTGTAGTTTTTAGTAAGTCCGGTTCGTTCCACAGGGAAATCTTTAAACAAAGCTCAACGCTATATTAGTTTACTTTTATAAAAATACAAATATATATATAAGTGATATTATTATTATAAAGGGGGGTTTTTACCGTTTAATGACCGGTTTGTCGATTTTAAAACTTTAGTCGCAGTTAAAACCTAATGTAAAATATAAAATAAATACAAGACTTTAAATTAAAGCGTAAAGTAAATAACGATAATGAAATTGCGAATAATAAAAATGCGATAAAATTAAATTGCGATAATTAAAAGTACGATAATTAAAAGTGCGATTAAATAAAATAACAATAAATAAAAGTGCGATAATTAGAAGTGCAATTAAATATAAAATAAAGGAAATTAAATATGAAATAAAAGAATTATGCTTATTTAAACTTCCGTAATCATGATGTTTGACGTGTTGATTTTAGTTTTATGCCCATGGGTTAATTGTCCTTTGTCCTGGATTATTCAATATGTCCGTCTGGTTTTTGTCCATAACAGTCCATCAGTCATAAATATAAATTGCAAGTGTCCTTGTCAAATTATTATTATACCCGAAGATAAATATTCCAACTAATTGGGGATTCGAATTGTAACAAGGTTTTAATACTTTGTTTAATGAATACACCAGGTTATCGACTGCGTGTAAACCAAGGTTTTACTACTTTGTTAACAATTACACCAATTACCCTTGAATGTAATTTCACCCCTGTTTTGATTATTCTAGTGGCTATTAATCCATTCCCGTGTCCGGTTAAATGAACGATTATTCGTACATATAAATACCCCGCCCATCGTGTCCGATCGAGTGTATATGGTAGTTTATAGGGACGCCCAATTGTAAATCTTTATATTAACATTAACAAACTTTCATTTAGTTAAACAAATATAAAGCCCATTAATAGCCCATAGTCTAGTTTCTACAAGTGTCGTTCTTTTGTCCAAACCCCAATTATGGTACAAAGCCCAATTACCCAATTTTAGTAATTAGCCTAACATCATGATTACTTCGTTTTAAATAAGCATAATAATAACTTAGCTACGAGACATTAATGTAAAAAGGTTGAACATAACTTACAATGATTAAAAATAGCGTAGCGTTACACGGACAGAATTTCGACTTACACCCTTACAACATTCGCTAACATACCCTTATTATTAGAATTATAATTAAAATTAAAATATAAATTATAAATATAAATATATTTACGTATGAAGAGGAAGAGAAAAAAAAAAGATGTATGATTTTGATCAGAATTCGGGTTGCTTTATAGCCAGGGTTGAAAATTGGGGCTCCGCGACTCGCGGCAAAATGGCCTTACAACTCCGCGAGTCGCGGAGAGGTATTTACAGCTTACCCCCTTGGAGTTTCCTGCTGCCGACGGTTTTTATTATATATATATAATATATATATAATTAATATAATTAATTATATATTATATTATATTTATATACATAGTTAACTTGTAATTTTTAGTCCGTTGCGTCGAGCGTTAAGAGTTGACTCTGGTCCCGGTTCCGGATTTTCGAACGTCCTTGCGTACAATTTAATATCTTGTACTTTGCGTTTTGAATCTTGTACTCTTGTGATTTCGAGACGTTTCTTATCAATAATTGGAACCTTTTTGATTGTCTTTTGTTCTTTTGAGCTTTTTGGTCGTTTGCGTCTTCAAATCGTCGAATCTGTCTTCTGTCTTCACCTTTTATTATTTAAACGAATATCACTTGTAAATAGAACCATTGCAACTAAAAGCTTGTCTTTCTTGAGGAATAATGCTATGAAATATATGTTCGTTTTTAGCATTATCAAATATTCCCACACTTGAGCGTTGCTTGTCCTCAAGCAATATTGTCTTGAAATACTAGAATCACTTCTTTATTCTTCACACTTTGTACATCAGTGATTTCTATATGGCGGTATAAACAATGGTAGTAACGATATGGTTTACAGTCCCACATGACTATAAAAATTTAGATCCATTAAGGAAATTGGATCTTTATGAAAACATTTGATCTTTTGAAAATTAAATCTAGTTTTTACCCTAGATAAGTTTTCCGGAATAACCCTTTACCGGTGTTTGCAAAATATTTTTGTGGGTTTGGTGGGTTTCAGATTTGAAAATTTTAGCTCAAAACTTGCGGTTTTGTGTCACCCACTTGCTAACCTTGTATTTGGAAAGCAACACGTCCAGTTTACTTGTTCCGTATATTACCTTTCGGTAAACTACCGTCCGGTTGTAAAGGAAAGCGTTGAACAAGCAACTGTTTAAGGCAATGTCCCGTGACATGCTTTTGATTATGGTCTATAACGTGTCGGACGCAATTACTATCCTTGGTAGGAGCAATAGTAAAGCTCACCCTTATAATTTTTCGGTCTGGCACAAGGTCCTGTCTTTGACCACTATGCAACCACCGTTCTTACGGTTGACACCCGATTTAGTTCAGGTGACCTAATGAATTTCAGGTGAATTCCTAGGATTTTACGTTCAATGGTAATGAACGCATTGAAAATAGGGTTTTCAGAAAACAAATCGGTTTGTAATTTTTTTATCAAAGTATTTTCTCGTTTAAGCTCGCGTTTAGATATCATTGAATTCCATGAGTTTGAATTCTCAATCTTTAAGGTCAATCTCTAGGATTGAGTAATATCAGTCTTAAAAGCTGATTTTTAATCTTTAAGGAGATTATCCTTTCTGGGGATCTGATTCATTAGTCTTATCCAGCTAATTTGCACGGTGCCCCCCCATTGTACGAGATAAATCCTTCTCATGGTTAGGATAAATCTGACCACTTGGCGACCCTGTTTAATGCTGAGGTCCGTGGATTTCCTGCTGATTTTAGTGATGACTTTTCTAGATTTTTCGTCAACCTACAGCTGGTCTGGACGACAACTTCATGACCTAAATCAAGAAGCGCGTGTCTTTTTCGGAAGACTTTACTTCCTTTTAATGATGGAATTGATTCATCGTGTAGATCCATCTCTTTTTTTCTTTCATCGGGTAAAACAGTTTAGTTTAGTCCAAAGCAAAAGTATTTTCAGTTATTTGTTACAAATATATGTGGCATATGTTTAAAATAACTTGGTAAATTTTCCCACACTTGGCTTTTTATTTTTCTTTTTATCGTCCTCTATTCCATTTTAAATGAATTTTAACATTTTAGTTTGTTTCTCAATTTATGTCCTTTCCGAGGTAACAATAATTTCGGTGTTAAAACCTAGTTTTATCGTTCATAAATATGTATAAACATGATTTTGAATTCATTTATTTGAAAATTTTGAAAAATTTTACTAGAATTGGGTAGTCAGTATATAAGACTAGGGCTGTTCTTTTTTATCAGAGAGCACTAGATTCTAATACAACTACTGCTTTACTAGTATTTTTAATGGTAACCAAGTGTTTAATATAAAAATTTTAAAATCCGAAAGAATTTAACCCCTTCCCACACTTAAGATCTTGCAATGCCCTCATTTGCAAGAAATCAGTAACAATTTAAATTATTGAGGGTGATTTGTGTGAAAATGATTAAATTTTTACCAAAGTTTTCAAATATATTGGCGTTTGTTTGCTGAATGATAAATGGTGCACATCATTTGTTCATTCCGTCTTGTTGTTATTTCACATATATTTTGCATCTTGTCGTCAAAATTAGTTGCTTTTGCTGAACTTAATGCCAGTCTTTGAAAATGCGTTGTTTTACCCTGTTGTGTACATAAGATAAACTGCAAACATATATACATATTTTTGAAGTTTGGTATATTACCCCACATTCAAAAATTATTAAAATCTAAGAATAAAAGTTAGATAATTATAAAAATGATTACAATATTAACAAAAGTATTAAACATATCAATAATTACAAATTACAAAATAAAAATAAAAATAAGTAAACTAAGGATGATATTGGTACCAATAGGGGTTCCACGCATAACCATAAGTGCTATAGAATGCTTCGGCAGGGTCATACTTAGGATATGGTGGCTGCATCTCTATCGACCAAGGAGGGAAGACGGGTTTCGGTGTAGGAATATAGTTTCTACCTATATGTTGGCAATGCGCTATGATCTGGTTCTGATGAACTTGCCAATCTTCAAATGCTCTCTGTCTAGCATTTTCGTATTCCTGAGAAGCTATAAACCTATGCATTTCTTGCATCTCATTCCCCCCTCCTACATTACCTTGTTCCTGGTTTCTCTCTACCTGTGGATGTCTACCATTGTATCGTACTGCGGCGTTATTTCGCCGCTTCAAAACTTTAGCACCATGATATACATTTAAACCTATAGTGTCGCGGGGTTCCGGCTCTTCTACCAATAATCCCCCCCGACTTATATCCACACCGAGATATTCACCAATCAAAGTAATAAAAATACCACCTCCTATTATGCTATGTGGACGCATCCCTCGAACCATAGCTGATAAATAATAACCCACACAATATGGTATACTTACAGCGCTGTGTGGGTCTCGAATACACATATGGTAAAACAAATCTTGTTCATTTACCTTTTCTTTGTTTTTACCCCTTTGTGTAATCGAATTAGCTAAAAACCTATGTATTACTCTTAATTCGGCTCTATCTATATCCAAATAAGAGTAGTTTCCCCCTTTGAAACGGTGATGGCTTGTCATTTGACTCCACACACCGTGTGTATCAAAATTCTCATCTATCTTTCTACCGTTTAGTATCAATCCTCTACAATCGGCAGACGCTAACTCCTCAGGCGTATATATACGTAAAGCCTGAGCCATGTCTAGTAAAGACATGTGGCGCATCGAACCGCCTAACAAAAATCTAATAAAAGAACGATCGGTTAAACTAGCTACCCGATCATTCAACTCTATACTACATAACAACTCTTCACACCATACTTTATATACAGGTCTGCGTATGGTGAATAAACATATCCAGTCATTAAAAGAAGAATTACCATACCTCTGTACCAGTAATTCCCTAATTGGCCCGGCCAATTCTACAGCTTCCAAGGGTCCCCATTCTATGACCCTCGGTACCTCAACAACCTTAGAGTGAAGAGTATGCAAACCCCGTTGATATTTTGGATAATCTATCCAAAGTCTGTCAAATCGCAGGTTCGGGTGCAACTGTTCCAAGTGCATATCTGAAAAAGTCATGACTGGATGAGGTACATCCTGCTTGTAGTAGTTATCTACCTCCTGTTGTTCCAAGTTCTCAGCAGGAGCATGGCGGGCTTGGGATGAAGATTCACCCCTTTCATTCTGCAAAACACATCAAACACAAATTTTGTGCATCCAAATATGCATTAGTGTCAGCAAAATCATCAATCAAAATAATTACAATGACATTATCAATTTACATCAAACTTAAGCTTATTTTCACATTTTTATCAAATCTACACTTTTTCAAATAAGCATATACGAAAATTTTCGCCAAGTTCATAAACATTCAACTCAAATAACATGTCAAAATAATCATTACTAGCAAATAAACAAGTCTCAAATGGCATTATCTTTCAAAAATCAAGTTCATGAATTTTGGACTTGAAAAAGTCCACTTTAATTCTCAAAATCATGTTTAGGCTCAAAGTTTGGATCATTTAACTACCTAGACATGTTACACTACTCAATTTAGCAACAATTCATGACAAAAATCGGCCATAACCTGTTTATATCAAAAAGCCCCAAATTGCTCAAGAACACAAACCCTAGATTATTCAAAATTTGAAGTTTAAGGCTTCTAATCATGTTAAACAGCATCAATCTAGGTTATACAAGCATAATACATAAACAATTTAAGTCTAATTACACTAAAAAGCATCAAAATCAAATTGGGTAAAAATTAGCTCAAGAACACTAAAATTCGAATTAAATGGTGTTTAGGTGTAGAAATTTACCGTTTTTCTTGAGTAGTTCTTAGATATCATCCTTCTCAACATGATTTTAGCAAAAAATTTGGTGATTAACGGTTAAAAATTGAGATTTTTGGGGGTGATTTTCGGGTTTTTCGGGGTCTTTTTTCGCTGTTAAAATTGCAGTGTTTTTGTGTGGGAGTGAACTGATCGTTCAGCTCCTTATATTTTTTTTTCTGTAATTTTGTCCCTCCGCGAGTCGCGGAGGTTTTGCCCTGCAAACTCCGCGAGTCGCGGAGTTTACCCTCTTTTTTTTTTTTTTTTTTTTTTTTTTTTTTTTTATATAATCTTTAACTTATAAAACAATTAAGAAATTAATTTTTAAAATTTTGTTTCCCTTGTTATTTAGGACGAGGTCGTTTCGGATCGATGTCCTAGTCCGTCCTTCGACAAAATTTTAAAATTTGTCTTTTTGTAGCGATTGTTTTAAAAGCTAAGATTTTTGGGTTTTTTCAATGTTTTTGGCATACTTTAAATCAATAAGATTAAAAATAATGATAATAAAAGTTCTCGTCCCTCCCTCGGGTAAAGCAATTTCGGTTCAAAGACCTAGTCTTCAACTTACGACGAATTTTAAAAATCATATTCTTAACTTAATGAGATAAAGTAAATTTTTGTTTTTAAATTCACACAACATAAATATAAAATTCAAAATTAAAATTAAAAATTCACACCAAACTCAAAATTTAAAATGCATAAAATTAAAATTCATATTTTAAAAATTAAAAATTCACACCAAACTTAATTTAAAAATTCATATTATAAATTCACACCAAACTTATATTAATTTTTCAAATATTTACAATTTTAAAAATATTGTTTTTACAAAGTTTACAATATTAATTTAAGATTTAAATATTAATTTTTAAAAACATGGTAAAAATAAAATTGAAAATCTTTTTGTCTTTTTATCCCACTTTAATCAATCAAATATTATCAAAAATATGCGCCCCTCTTTTCGGTAAAGTAATTTCGGTTCCAAGACCTAATTTAACTCATGACGAATTTTTGAAATATTTTGGTTTGATTGTTTAAAGATATTTATACCTTAAGAATAAACGTTAAATTTCGCAGTGATGTAATAAATTTTTGAATGATATCAATAATTTCGGTCGCCAAACCTAATTTTATTCAATACCAATTTAATACTTTTTAGCGAACAAATTAGCGTTTATTATCAAAAGGTTAAAAAATAAATAAAAATAAAAACTGTACAGACATACCTGTGAAATAGATTTCTTAGTTATATGATCTATTATATTCATAAGATAGTCGGTTTAATTGGTTTTCCATGGCTGCATAGGCGTAACCTCGAGCATTCATTGTCTTTTCTTCTAAACATATGAACGGTCCGTCTCTGCATAAAGTAACAAATTCGGTATTTGAATAGGTTTGATTATTTGAACATTTACCTTCATGTGACCATTTTCCGCATTTGTGACATCGTTCTAGGTGTCGTGCTCTTCTTTTTGCTGCGGATTTTGATATTCCTTTACCAAATTGTAACTTATTATCTTCGCATCTGGATCCTTTTCTAACTCCGTCCATTCTTTCTCTGATTACTGATACTATTTCGCTCGGTAGTATGTCATTATTACGTTTAGTGATCAAAGCGTGTAGCATTAGACCATGGTTTAGTTCACAGGCAGTCTTCATTTTGTAAAAACCTAAAAAAAAATAAAAATTCAGAATGGGGGGAGAAGACTAGTTCTTTAGGGTCTGCTAGGGAAAGACCATACGTGTTCCATCTTCGAGAACTACACGAAAACAGACAATCTAACTCTAACAGAAATACATATTATCCTTTAAAGACTTGATTCTCTCCACACTTATTTAGCTGTGGTGTCGAAATTGTGATTAACTTCGTTGTCGACTTCCATCGGACCATGTATGTAATGTTTAACTCTGTGACCATTAACTTTAAATTCAATCCCATTTGAATTTATTAATTCTATCGTTCCGTATGGGAAAACTCTTTTGACTATGAATGGTCCAGACCATCTTGATTTCAATTTTCCAGGAAATAGCTTGAATCGTGAATTGAAAAGAAGAACTCTGTCTCCTTCTTTAAATTCTTTTGAACTTCTGATTCTTTTATCATGCCATTTCTTCGTTCTTTCTTTATAGATTAACGAATTTTCATATGCTTCATGTCTTAATTCTTCTAATTCGTTTAGTTGACTTAATCGTAGACGTCCGGCTTCATGTAAATCAAGATTACATGTCTTCAAAGCCCAAAATGCTTTGTGTTCAATTTCTACTGGAAGATGACATGCTTTTCCATACACAAGTCTAAAAGGTGTGGTTCCAATTGGAGTTTTGTAGGCTGTTCTAAAAGCCCAGAGTGCATCCTCCAATTTAATGGACCATTCCTTTGGATTTGATCCTACGGTTTTCTCTAGAATACGTTTTAAAGCTCGGTTGGTATTTTCAACTTGTCCACTTGTTTGTGGATGATATGCGGTGGAGATTTTATGAGTTACTCCATATCTTTTAAGAACTTTTTCAAGTTGATTATTACAGAAATGAGTTCCCCGATCACTTATTAAAGCTTTCGGTGTTCCAAACCTTGCAAAAAGACGTTTTAAAAAGTTTACTACAACTCGTGCATCGTTAGTTGGGAGAGCTTGTGCTTCCGCCCATTTAGATACATAATCAATGGCTACGAGTATATATAGATTATTATGAGATTTTGGAAATGGACCCATAAAGTCAATACCCCAAATGTCAAATACTTCACATACTTGGATGACATTTTGTGGCATTTCATCACGTTGACTTATTCTTCCGGCCCTTTGACATGCATCACAGGATTTGCAAAGAAGGTGTGCGTCTTTGTAAATTGTAGGCCAATAGAATCCAGCTTCATAAATTTTTCTTGCTGTTAGTTGAGGCCCATAATGCCCTCCTGTTGGTCCTGTGTGACAATGGTTTAAAATTTTACTAGCTTCATCTCCAAATACACATCGGCGTATTATTCCATCGGGACAACTTTTAAACAGATGTGGATCTTCCCAGAAATAGTGTTTTATATCACTGAAGAATTTCTTTCGTCTTTGGTACGATAATCCTTTTTCAAGGAATCCACAAACTAAGTAGTTTGCATAGTCTGCAAACCATGGGATTTCTTTATAATCTATCTTCAATAGATATTCATCAGGAAAGTTGTCTTGTATGGCCGATTCATTCAGAACTTCTAATTCGGGATTTTCAAGACGAGAAAGATGATCAGCGGCGAGATTTTCTGCTCCTTTTTTATCTCGGATTTCAATATCAAACTCTTGTAAGAGTAAGATCCAACGGATTAATCTTGGTTTAGCATCTTGTTTTGAAAATAGGTATCTAAGAGCAGAATGGTCGGTATAGACCACCGTTTTTGCTAGAACGAGATATGATCGAAATTTGTCAAAAGCAAAGACAATAGCAAGGAGTTCTTTTTCAGTAGTTGTATAGTTCGTTTGTGCTTCTTGTAACGTCTTACTAGCATAATATATAGGTTGAAATCGTTTTTCAATCCTTTGTCCTAAAACGGCTCCCATTGCAAAATCACTTGCATCGCACATTAGTTCAAATGGTAGATTCCAATTTGGTGTTATCATGATCGGTGCATTAGTGAGTTTCTCTTTAAGAATATTAAAAGATTTGATACATTCATCTGAAAAGATGAATGGCGCATCCTTTTCTAGGAGTTTATTCATAGGAGTGGCAATTTTAGAAAAATCTTTTATGAAACGTCGGTAAAAACCGGCATGCCCTAGAAAACTCCTAACTCCTCTAACATTTGTGGGATATGGAAGTTTAGCAATTACATCTACTTTAGCTCTATCCACTTCGATTCCTTCTTTTGAAATTTTATGTCCAAGAACGATGCCTTCTTTAACCATGAAATGGCATTTCTCCCAATTAAGTACTAGATTTGATTTTTCGCATCTAATTAGCATTCGTTCCAGATTAACTAGACATGATTTAAATGTATCACCGAAGACTGAAAAGTCATCAATGAATACTTCCATGCATTCTTCTATCATGTCGTGAAAAATCGCCATCATACACCTTTGAAAGGTTGCAGGGGCGTTACAAAGTCCAAATGGCATGCGTTTGTAAGCAAAAATACCATAAGGGCACGTGAATGTGGTTTTCTCTTGATCTTCGGGTGCTATTGGAATTTGAAAATATCCGGAAAATCCATCTAGAAAACAATAGTAACTATTTCCGGCTAATCTTTCCAACATTTGATCTATGAAAGGTAAGGGAAAGTGATCTTTTCTGGTGGCGTCATTTAATTTTCTATAATCAATACATACACGCCATCCTGTTACAGTCCTAGTAGGAATAAGCTCATTTTTCTCATTTGTGATGACAGTCATGCCACCCTTCTTAGGTACGCATTGAACTGGGCTTACCCATGGACTATCAGAAATTGGATATATCAAACCTGCATCTAGCAGTTTAATAATCTCTTTCTTAACTACATCTTGCATATTAGGATTTAGTCTTCTTTGACGTTGCACATACGTTTTATGACCTTCTTCCATAAGGATTTTATGTGTGCAATACGAAGGACTTATTCCTTTAATATCATGAATCTTCCATGCAATGGCTGGTTTATGAGCTTTCAACACAGAAATGAGTTGTGATTTCTCATTTTCAGTAAGAGAAGACGATATTATTACAGGTAATTCAGATTCACCATGTAAATAAGCGTATTCCAAATGGTTTGGAAGTGGCTTTAACTCTAATTTCGGAGGTTCTTCTATCGATGATTTATATCGATATCTGTCTTCTTCTTTTAGCATTTGAATTTCTTCTGTTGTTGGTTCATATCCATTAGCTATAAGTGTAGCTAACATTTCAGCTTCATCAATTGGTTCATTACTTTCTCCTAAAGAACATTCTCCTGTTCCTTGTAATTCTGGAAATTCTTCTAATAATTCTGCATGTGCATCTATAGTTTGAATATAATAACATGTATCATCTGCAGATTGTGGTTGTTGCATGGCTCTATCAACTGAAAAGGTAACACTCTCATCCTCTATACTTAGGGTCAGTTTCTTACCGAACACGTCTATCATTGCTTTAGCCGTGTTTAAGAATGGTCTTCCTAATATGAGAGGAACTTGAGAATCTTCTTCCATGTCCAAAACAACAAAATCTACTGGAAATACTAAAGTACCAACTTTAACTAGCATGTTCTCCATTATCCCTCTAGGATATTTTATTGATCTATCGGCTAGTTGTATGCTTATTCTGGTTGGTTTCAATTCTCCAAGGTCTAGTTTAGCGTATAGTGAATACGGCATTAGATTTATACTAGCACCTAAATCTGCTAATGCTTCTATTGAACTAAGACTACCCAGAAAACATGGAATTGTGAAACTTCCTGGATCAGATAGTTTTTCTGGTATCTTATTCAACAGCACTGCTGAACAATTTGCATTCATAGTAACAGCCGAGAGTTCTTCCATTTTCTTTCTATTCGTGATTAGATCTTTCAAGAATTTAGCATATCTTGGCATTCCTGAAATTACATCAATGAAAGGAAGATTTACATTTATCTGTTTAAACATATCCAAGAATTTGGATTGCTCGGCTTCAAGTTTTTCTTTCTTCATTTTACTCGGATAAGGAAGTGGTGGTTGGTATGGTTTAACATAAGGTTTATCCTTAACTGTGTTATCTTCATTAACCTTCTCAACTACCGGTTCTTTTTCCTTTTCTTTATCAGGTTGTGGTTCTTGTGGAGTAGGAATAGTTTCATCAGAAGTTACAGGTATTTCAGGTGGTTTAAGTGTTGTACCACTTCTTGTGGTAATAGCTTTAGCTGTTTCATTCCGGGGGTTAGCATTTGTATCACTAGGTAAACTTCCCGGTTTTCTTTCACCTATTAACCTTGCTAGGTTACTTACTTCTTGTTCCAGATTTTGAATAGAAGCTTGTTGATTTCTAAATGCTTGAGCATTTTGTTCATTTGTTTGTTTTTGAGATGTGAAAAACTGCGTTTGAGTTTCAACTAGCTTCGTCATCATATCTTCTAAATTTGGCTTTTTATCATCGGTTTGTTGTGGTGGCTTGTTTTGAAAATTAGGTCTTTGCTGATTGTAAGTATTATTGGATACTTGTTGATTGCTAGGACCTTGTTGGTTGTTGTATGGAATATTTCGGTTATAATTCTGGTTTTGATTGTAAATCGGTCTTGGCGGTTGATAATTATTCTGATAATTATTTCCAGGCCTTTGGTTTATGTATGAAATATTCTCTCTTTGTTCCATTGTTAATTCAATACTGAGACAATCTTTTGTCAAATGTGGTCCTCCACACTGCTCACAACTAATTCGTATTGCATGAATATCTTTAGTCATCTTTTCCATTCGTCTTTCGAAAGCATCTATCTTTGCCGAAATGGAATCTAAGTCATGGCTAGAATCGGCTCTAGCTGCTTTAGATGATCTAATGATATCTTTTTCTTGGTGCCACTCATGTGAGTGGGAAGCAGTATTATCAATAATTTTGTAAGCATCAGTTTCGGTTTTCTTCATAATAGAACCACCAGCTGCTATATCTATGTCTTTTCTTGTAGTGATGTCGCATCCTTGGTAGAATATTTGTACTATTTGACAGGTGTCTAAACCATGTTGCGGACATCCTCTTAGTAACTTTCCATATCTTGTCCACGCCTCATATAGAGTTTCATTTGGCTTCTGTGTGAACGTAACAATTTCTGCTTGAAGTCTTACGGCTTTAGATGCAGGAAAGAATTGTTTAAGAAATTTATCAATTAAAACGTCCCATGTATCAATCGCCCCTTCAGGTAACGATTCCAACCAATCTTTGGCTTCTCCCTTTAAAGTCCAGGGAAATAACATGAGATATATTTGTTCATCCTCCACTTCTCGGATTTTAAATAGTGTGCAGATCCTATTAAAGGTACGTAGATGTTCATTTGGATCTTCCTTCGGCGCACCACTAAATTGGCATTGATTAGTCACCATGTGTAGAATTTGTCCTTTGATTTCATAATCTGGCGCATTAATGTCTGGATGAGTAATTGCGTGACCTTGGCCAGTGCGTTTAGCTCTCATTCGGTCTTCCATACTTAAAGGTTCCAGATTCTCCATAATTGAATTTGTTGAATCGGTATCACTAGATGATTCTGATTTAATAGTTCGTTCCTCAACAATCTCTGTTTGAATGATTGGTGGTTCCGGAGGAAAGTTTAATGGTTCAGGATCTATGAACCGTTCCTGAATATTTTCTGGATTATCAATTGTGAGGTTAGGTTCAAAAAATGGATTATCGGAAATTTGAGTTGAAGTACTTGGTCGACTGGATGACGATTCTAAAGAAAAATCAACGGCGGTTATATTTGTTAAACGATGTCTTGATCGAGTTACAGGTGGTGAACGTACAAAAGGTGATGAACGTCTTGCTCGGTGCATTCACTGAATATCCTATTAGTTTTTAAAAGGAAAGAAAAATTATAATAAGTTATCCAATCAATAGACTTTTCTGATTTTGCCCACGTTTCGAATAGCCAAAAGATGCAGCAGAGGGGCAGGATTCGTTTGGTCTCAATATAATTGAGGACTGTTTGGCTCCAATAACCCGGTCTACGTACAAATCCAACTATTACTACGAACCAGAAAATTTTGATGTCTATCAATTTAACTACTCAAAATAAATTTTCGTAATTTTAAGAAATTTAGATAAGAAGTAGAATAAAAATCTAAGTCCTAAAAACTAGAATGGCGAGAAATAAGAAAGACAAAGAGTTCGTCGCAAAAGGTCGAAAAAGAAAAATGGTTGAAAAATAAAAGGTGACGGAAAAATAAAAGAAACTTATAAAAACTTAAAAATACTTTACTAACCTAACCTTATTACTACAACTAACTTAAAATTATAATCGCAAATTGAAATTACTAATTGGAATGATAATTGATACATAGTAAAAGGTGTCTAAAAATATTAAAGCTTACAGGAAAAACTAAATCCCAAATGGAAATAACTTAAAAAGAAACTAAAACTTAAAAAGGCGTCGCAAAATTCTAAAGCACCTAAATCTTAGTCTAAAGAAAAAGCACTTAAGGAATTCTACGGCAAAGCCTAAAAATCTAGGAGTAAAAATAACTATAGCAAAAACTAATTTTAAAATTAAATATGAGCTAAAAAATACAAATATTACGCTACAACGATTAAAAAGTACAAAATATCAAAATATATAAAAAGTTGTAAAAAAGTACAATTTTTATAAAAATATTATTTTTATATTAATATTTAATTAAAACTACTAATTTTAAAATTTTAATAAAACTAATTAAACAAAATACATAAATATAAAGTAAAAAGTAAAAATAAAACTAAAATTAATAATAATAATAATAATTAAGTAATTAATAATAATAATAATAATAAATTAAAACCCGTAATCAATGCTTGATTAGGGTTTTGTCCGTGTGTCAGAAACCCTCCGCGAGTCGCGGCAAAGAGAGAAGAAAACCCCGCGAGTCGCGGGGTTCAGAATTTGAGCTGACAGGTTTCACTTTTTACGCGTTTTTCTTTATTTTTTTTTTATTTTGTTTTCTGTTTTTTAAATAATTAAAAGATATTAAAATTAAAACTTATATTTTTATAAACTAAAATAA
Source organism: Rutidosis leptorrhynchoides (assembly GCF_046630445.1). NCBI lineage: Eukaryota > Viridiplantae > Streptophyta > Magnoliopsida > Asterales > Asteraceae > Rutidosis > Rutidosis leptorrhynchoides. The sequence continues at coordinate 179,310,461 of NC_092333.1, forward strand.
AAATAAAGAAACTTATAAAACTTAAATATTTAACAAAATCCTAAAAATACTAATATTTTTGTTTGTCTTTTTATATTTTTGAATAATTAAAACGTATTTTTACAAAAACGAATTTTAATAAAAGTAGATAAAAATCTTTTTTTTTTTATATTATATTAGCGTTGCGCTTCCGGCTTTTAAGATAAGTCCCCGGCAGCGGCGCCAAAAATACTTGATGTCGAACGAGGTGTATATAAAATAGTTATTATTTTACTAGGAAAAACTATTAAATACGATACAATTTTACACAAGATATTTATTTATTTATAGAATGGATATACTTAAACCTTGCTACAACACTTATAGGCAGTGTACCTAATCGTACAGTAGTGTAGTTTTTAGTAAGTCCGGTTCGTTCCACAGGGAAATCTTTAAACAAAGCTCAACGCTATATTAGTTTACTTTTATAAAAATACAAATATATATATAAGTGATATTATTATTATAAAGGGGGGTTTTTACCGTTTAATGACCGGTTTGTCGATTTTAAAACTTTAGTCGCAGTTAAAACCTAATGTAAAATATAAAATAAATACAAGACTTTAAATTAAAGCGTAAAGTAAATAACGATAATGAAATTGCGAATAATAAAAATGCGATAAAATTAAATTGCGATAATTAAAAGTACGATAATTAAAAGTGCGATTAAATAAAATAACAATAAATAAAAGTGCGATAATTAGAAGTGCAATTAAATATAAAATAAAGGAAATTAAATATGAAATAAAAGAATTATGCTTATTTAAACTTCCGTAATCATGATGTTTGACGTGTTGATTTTAGTTTTATGCCCATGGGTTAATTGTCCTTTGTCCTGGATTATTCAATATGTCCGTCTGGTTTTTGTCCATAACAGTCCATCAGTCATAAATATAAATTGCAAGTGTCCTTGTCAAATTATTATTATACCCGAAGATAAATATTCCAACTAATTGGGGATTCGAATTGTAACAAGGTTTTAATACTTTGTTTAATGAATACACCAGGTTATCGACTGCGTGTAAACCAAGGTTTTACTACTTTGTTAACAATTACACCAATTACCCTTGAATGTAATTTCACCCCTGTTTTGATTATTCTAGTGGCTATTAATCCATTCCCGTGTCCGGTTAAATGAACGATTATTCGTACATATAAATACCCCGCCCATCGTGTCCGATCGAGTGTATATGGTAGTTTATAGGGACGCCCAATTGTAAATCTTTATATTAACATTAACAAACTTTCATTTAGTTAAACAAATATAAAGCCCATTAATAGCCCATAGTCTAGTTTCTACAAGTGTCGTTCTTTTGTCCAAACCCCAATTATGGTACAAAGCCCAATTACCCAATTTTAGTAATTAGCCTAACATCATGATTACTTCGTTTTAAATAAGCATAATAATAACTTAGCTACGAGACATTAATGTAAAAAGGTTGAACATAACTTACAATGATTAAAAATAGCGTAGCGTTACACGGACAGAATTTCGACTTACACCCTTACAACATTCGCTAACATACCCTTATTATTAGAATTATAATTAAAATTAAAATATAAATTATAAATATAAATATATTTACGTATGAAGAGGAAGAGAAAAAAAAAAGATGTATGATTTTGATCAGAATTCGGGTTGCTTTATAGCCAGGGTTGAAAATTGGGGCTCCGCGACTCGCGGCAAAATGGCCTTACAACTCCGCGAGTCGCGGAGAGGTATTTACAGCTTACCCCCTTGGAGTTTCCTGCTGCCGACGGTTTTTATTATATATATATAATATATATATAATTAATATAATTAATTATATATTATATTATATTTATATACATAGTTAACTTGTAATTTTTAGTCCGTTGCGTCGAGCGTTAAGAGTTGACTCTGGTCCCGGTTCCGGATTTTCGAACGTCCTTGCGTACAATTTAATATCTTGTACTTTGCGTTTTGAATCTTGTACTCTTGTGATTTCGAGACGTTTCTTATCAATAATTGGAACCTTTTTGATTGTCTTTTGTTCTTTTGAGCTTTTTGGTCGTTTGCGTCTTCAAATCGTCGAATCTGTCTTCTGTCTTCACCTTTTATTATTTAAACGAATATCACTTGTAAATAGAACCATTGCAACTAAAAGCTTGTCTTTCTTGAGGAATAATGCTATGAAATATATGTTCGTTTTTAGCATTATCAATATGTATAAACATTATAGGTCATAAGTATTTATGTCAAATAACGTTACGTATGGTTATCGTTTTGAAAACTTAAGTTAGTAGTTTCAAAATATACTTATAACTTATTGTTATTAATACAAAATGAGGTATTAAAACATCCTTAGATCATGTTAAATATGTATATATACATATATATACACAAACGTATAATTATCATATATTATATAGTTCGTGATATCATCGGTCAAACTAGACGGTCAAACGTTGTGTAAAACTCTATTCGAAAACATAAATCTCAACAATTTGGATTGCTTATCATGTTGGTAAGGTTTAATTTATGTAAATATTAATCTTATAAGTATAGAACGATCGAAAAAGTGCGGGTCATTACAGTACCTACCCGTTAAATAAATTTCGTCCCGAAATTTTAAAATTGTACCTATTTTGCGTCATCGGGAAACAAGTGTGGATATTTTCGTTTCATCTGGTCCTCCCGTTCCCACGTAAACTCGGGACCTCTTCGAGCATTCCAACGAACCTTAACGATCGGTATGTTGCTCTGCTTGAGCTGTTTAACTTCACGGTCCATGATTTCGACTGGTTCTTCTACGAATTGTAATTTCTCGTCAACTTGGATTTCTTCAAGAGGAATGGTGAGGTCTTCCTTTGCAAGACACTTCTTAAGGTTTGAGACGTGAAAGGTATTATGTACTCTGGCGAGTTGTTGCGGTAATTCGAGTCGATAAGCTACCGGTCCAATGCGTTCAATGATCTTGAACGGGCCTACATATCTTGGGTTCAGTTTACCCCTTTTTCCGAAGCGTATTACACCTTTCCACGGTGACACCTTTAACATAACCATGTCCCCGATCTGAAACTCTAATGGTTTCCTTCGAACATCGGCGTAGCTCTTTTGGCGGCTACGGGCTGTTTTCAATCTCTCCTTGATTTGTACTATCTTCTCAGTCGTTTCGTGTATGATCTCGGGACCAGTTAATTGTCGATCTCCTACTTCATTCCAACAGATAGGAGATCTACACTTCCTTCCATACAGTGCTTCGAATGGTGCAGCTTTAATGCTCGCATGATAACTATTATTATATGAGAATTCTGCTAACGGTAAATACTTATCCCATCCGTTTCCAAAATCGATCACACATGCCCTGAGCATGTCTTCAAGAGTCTGAATTGTTCTTTCACTCTGCCCGTCAGTTTGCGGATGATATGCGGTGTTCATATCCAAACGAGTTCATAGTGCCTCCTGTAGTGATTGCCAGAACTTTGAGGTAAATCTACTATCATAATCAGATATAATGGAAATAGGTATTCCATGCCTTGAAACTATTTCCTTTATATATAATCGTAATAATTTCTCCATTCTATCCGTTTCCTTTATAGGCAAGAAATGTGCAGATTTGGTGAGACGATCAACAATTACCCAAATGGTATCGTATCCCCAGGCAGTCTTTGGTAACTTTGTGATGAAATCCATGGTAATACCATCCCATTTCCATTCTGGGATTTCTGGTTGTTGAAGTAGCCCTGACGGCTTTTGATGTTCTGCTTTGACTTTGGAACAAGTTAAACACTCCCCAACATATGTTGCAACGTCTGTCTTTAAATTAGGCCACCAATAATGTGTCTTAAGATCTTGGTACATCTTTCCAACTCCAGGATGTATCGAGTATCTTGTCTTATGTGCCTCATTCAATATCAACTTCCTTAATCCACCCAACTTCGGTACCCAAATGCGGTTTGCAAAATATCGAATTCCGTCTTCCCGTATAACGAGTTGCTTCTCATACTTCTTCATTATTTCATTTCTTATGTTTTCTTTAGTAAGTGCTTCTCGTTGAACTTCTTTGATTTGTGAGTTGAGATTCATGCGAATTTTTATGTTCATCGCTCGTACTCGAATTGGTTCTCGTTCTTTTCTGCTTAGTGCGTCAGCCACCACATTCGCTTTCCTGGGATGATAACGAATTTCACAATCATAGTCGTTTAGCTGTTTCTGATCAAAAATATGTTGAAGACTTTTATGATCAGTAAACACAGTGCATTTAACCCCATACAAGTAGTGTCTCCATATCTTCAATGCAAACACGACTGCTCCCAGTTCTAGATCATGAGTCGTATAATTCCGCTCGTGAATCTTCAATTGTCGGGATGCGTATGCAATAACTTTCTTCCCTTGCATAAGAACGCAACCAAAACCTTGTCGCGAAGCGTCACAATATATTTCGAAATCATCGTTCCCTTCTGGTAACGATAAAATAGGCGCCGTAGTTAACTTCTTCTTTAGTAATTGAAATGCACTCTCCTGCTCAGAGGTCCATTCATATTTCTTCCCTTTTTGCGTTAACGCTGTCAACGGCTTAGCTATTCGGGAAAAATCTTGAATAAACCTTCTATAATAACCGGCTAAACCCAAAAATTGGCGTATCTGCGTTGGTGTCTTAGGAGTCTCCCATTTTTCAATGGCTTCAATTTTTGCTGGATCAACCTGAATTCCTTTGCTACTAACAACGTGGCCAAGAAATTGCACTTCTTTCAACCAGAAAGCACATTTAGAAAATTTAGCATATAGCTGTTCTTTTCTCAACAACTCTAATATTAACCTTAAATGCTGCTCATGCTCTTGCTCACTCTTGGAATAGATAAGAATGTCATCAATGAAAACGATAACAAACTGATCTAAATACGGACTACAAACTCGATTCATAAGGTCCATGAATACAGCTGGCGCATTTGTCAACCCAAACGGCATGACCAAAAATTCGTAATGACCATAACGTGTCCGAAAAGCAGTTTTTGGTATATCTTCTTCTTTGATGCGTAATTGATGATAGCCCGATCTTAGGTCAATTTTCGAGTACACACATGATCCTTGGAGTTGATCAAATAAGTCGTCAATTCTCGGTAGTGGATACCGATTCTTGATAGTTAACTTATTTAATTCACGATAATCTATACACATCCTAAAAGATCCATCTTTCTTTTTAACAAATAGAATCGGAGCTCCCCACGGTGAAGTACTTGGTCGTATGAATCCACGATCCAGTAATTCTTTTAACTGACTCTGAAGTTCTTTTAACTCGGACGGTGCAAGTCTATATGGAGCACGGGCAACTGGTGCAGCTCCTGGTACTAAATCTATTTGAAATTCTACAGATCTAAATGGAGGTAATCCCGGCAACTCTTCTGGAAAAACTTCAGGAAAATCTCTTGCCACAGGCACGTCGTTGATGCACTTCTCTTTTTCTTTCTTTTCGACTTTATTAACATGTGCTAGAATAGCATAACATCCCTTTTCTAAACACTTCTTGGCTTTCAAACAGCTAATGAGTTTTAACTTTGAGTTACCCTTCTCTCCATAAATCATCACCGGCATTTTATCCTTACAAGGAATGCGAATTGCCTTCTTGGCACACACAACTTCAGCTCCTACTTTGGACATCCAGTCCATGCCGACTATTACATCAAAACTTCCTAATTCTACGGGTATTAAGTCAATTTTAAATGTTTCTCCGGCTAAATTTATTTTACAATCACGGCAAATTTTATCGGCTTTAATTAGTTTACCATTAGCTAACTCAATCATGTACTTAGCATCTAGAGGTAATGATGAACAATTCAATTTAGCGTAAAAGCCTCTACTCACGTAACTTCTATCGGCACCAGTATCAAATATAATAGATGCAGATAAGTTATTAATGGTAAACGTACCCGTAACAAGCTCCGGGTCTTCACACGCCTCTCTAGCATTAATAACAAATGCTCTTCCACGTGCAGATCCATTATTCTTCTCTGGATTCGGACACTGGCTCTTATAGTGACCTTGTTTTCCACACCCATAACAAGTAATGGTAGCCAAAGCAATTCTATTTGCATTGGTGGCAGGAGTCTTGGTACCATTTGTATTTGTAACGAGAGCCCTACAATCTTCAGCAAGATGACCCTTTCGATTACATTTGTTGCATACCACATTACAGTAACCAGAGTGATGTTTGTGGCATCGGTTGCATAAAGGATTTTGTCCTTTATAACCAAAGCTTAAACCACTACCCGCACCTCGCGTGATTTCTTGTTTCTTAAAAGATTGTTGTTGGTTACCCCGATCATAATTTCCATTCCACTTTCTTTTGTTACCTGATACCTTCACATCAGTATTGGATGCTTTCTTATCCATGATGACCTGATCCATTAGCTCGTTTGCCATGGTTATAGCTTCATGAATTGTCTTAGGTTTCGATGCTGTAACGTTTGCCTTGACCTTTTTGGGCAAACCATCTTTGTACATTTCAATCTTCCGTTCTTCGGTTGGAACCAATTCAGGACATAGCAAAACTAATTCCATGAATCGCTGATTGTAGTTGGTGATTTCAGTACCAACAACCTTCAGACTTCATAATTCATCTTCCAACTTCCTAACCTCGTTCCTTGGACAATACTCGTTGATTAACATTGTTTTGAATTCTTCCCATGGAGTATCATAAGCTACATCTCCTCCTACAGCCTTCACATAATTTTTCCACCACGTGAGTGCACTATCTTGTAAAGTGCACGATGCATACTTGGTCATGTCCTTTTCAACACAACCACTGATTTTAAACACAGTCTCCATCTTTTCTATCCATCGGGTTAAACCGATCGGTCCTTCTGTTCCACTGAATGATGAGGGCTTGCAAGCTTGAAAAGTCTTGTAGGTGCATCCTACATGAGGATTTGGGTTAACTGCAGCAGCTCTTGCAGCTTCGACCCATAACATTCTGTCGTTCACTCGCTGGTTGATGAATTCCTCTACTTCTTGTTCCGTCATTCGATTCAATCGCGCCATATTCTTCTATAAGAATGAAAGAAAATAATTATTCACATGGAATATTATAGATGTAGTGTATATTTACAGTACATTATAGCTTGTTAATAATATGAACCAGGTATTATTATAAAAGCCTTTTCTTCTTATTAGCATTTTATAATTATATCTAGGGTAGTACCTACCCGTTAATGTTCATACTTAATAGCTTAGTACAGAACCAATTACTACCATCTAAGTAATACTTAACCATGGAAAATTATTGCATTTCATACTTCACTATTTTACATATGCTTATCTTACATCGAACATTAAGCAAACCACACTAATAATATTATACAAAACATTATATGATCCCATGGTTTAATACGGCAGCGCATCGTTTGGTCTATTTTCTAGGACGTTTAGGTTCAAGGAATGGCCTAACGCTTATCCTAGCTGTCTGCCTATATTTTGGCTGTGGGGCTGAAGAACTAGATGCCGGGATAGAACGAATAGGAATAGCGGGAATAGGGGTGGTAGTGTCTAGTGGAGTTGGTGCCACATCATCCTCTTCGAGATTTGAATTTTCTAATTCATTAGCCTTTCGTTTCTTTCCTAGTTCGAACTTGTCTTTCGTAATTTCCTGTATTTCTTCCTCGGGTTCACTTTCCTCCTCGGGTTCACTTTCCTCCTCGGGTTCACTTTCCGGGTTCCCTATAGTTGGTTCATCCAGAATTTGTGAGTCTTCCCCAAAGATATCATTTTCGTCATCGGATAGGTTAATGACTGGAACACCATCTGAAGATTCTGGTTCGGAGTCGCTGAATGTGATAACAAGTTTTGAGCCCGACATCTATCACACAACAACTAACCCATTAGTACTACATAATATTTACATATAAATTTTAACCAACAATGATAAGCAATGGTTTTTAAATCAGACCCGGTCAAAGTCCAGACTTACTAATGTATCCTAACGACTTATCAGTTAGACACACTAATGCAAACCTGGTTCGCTAAGACCACCGCTCTGATACCACATGTCATAACCCGTCCTTAACCATAAGAACGAGTTAGATAACGTATGATTTCATTGCGAGGTATTGACCTCTATATGCGACATTTTTAAAAGAACAACTGCATTTATTTTACATTACAAACCATAACTCTTATGTTAATACAAGCTTTAGACAATATAAAGATGATTATCGTTTAGCGATAATCTTAGACTTACAAACTTTACATGTGATGATAACAATACGATTTCTAGCATATTTTACATTACAATTCCTCGGATATGCAGTTTTATTTTTGACACAAATATGCATACTCAAGATCTTGCTTAAATTCAACATGTTGCTGCGGAAGCTTTTAGTTATCACCTGAGAATAGACATGTTTAAAACGTCAACATAAAGTTGGTGAGATATAGGTTTAATGCCGGCAGCGATATAAATATAGACCACAAGATTTCATATGTAAACATTTTAATAAAAATATTCTAAGTGGTTGAGCACTTGGTAACCGTACTTAACATTTAATCACGTCGCATATTCCCTTTATTATGAAATCTTACTACACCGTACCAAATGTAGTCACGAAACGAAGTACTGTGCAACCGTTGAATACTGGTCGTCCAGTCCGGTTGGGGTTGTCAGGCCCGATAGATCTATCAACAGGATTCACGTTTACAATATCGCTGTAAATAATAGTTACCAAGCTACAGGGAAGTATGCCAGTGGTACAACTCAACGTAGAATATATTTTTCAGTTACTTGTGTCCATAACGTAAAACATAAAATACATGTATTCTCATCCCGAAATACTTAGAGTTTAAAAGTGAGACTATATACTCACTTTTGCCTTGAAGATATATATATTTTGACTTGGTCTCCGGTTGATATCACGAACCTATCCATATATAATTTATCAATATATTTTCATTTAAAACAATCGTCACATATATATATACTTATAATACTTTTAATGTCTTCTTAGTCCGTAGTTAGCAGTCCGATGTTAGTAATTCAATTTTAATGGTTCATATTTAGGTGTTTAATAAATAAATAAAACCCCCATCGAAATAAATAAAACCCCATCGTATTTGTATTGGTCGGGATTAATCTTGACCCACGGTACCGGTGTTGTCAAATGACGTGTTGCGTACATAAAGTACCGGTGTTGTCAAATGACGTGTTGCGTACAATCATGGAATCTTATGATTAATCTTCTCGTATTGTTTACGGGTGGTCCTGAAATATATAAAATTAAATTATGAGTACATATATATAAAATATCATGTTATTTTAGAAAGATGTGATTCATTTAATTTTTCTCCAATTATTTTCGTGGCTAAACTAGTTTTGGATATCCGATCTTGTTTTGGTCATAGTTTCTTCGTTACAACTCCGTTTTCGTTGGTTCAACTTGCCACTTCCTTGGATCGAGTTCTTCTTTAAGACTATGAACTTTAAATACCTTAGTTTGTATTCGAAATCATAGGTCATAGGTCAAACTTTGGTGAAACTTATGAAGTTAATCATTTTCCCTTATGTAAACAACATTAAATGATTATTTTTCTAAAAATACTTATACTTTGAGTTAAATCATGAAATTTTTATGTGTTATCATATTCATAGTAAATATCATTTTTCCAGAAAATAAACCTCCAATTCAAGGTTCAAAATAGTTTTTAATTATCCAACCCAAAACAGCCCCCGGTTGCACTCCGACGTCGTAAAAACAGTTTTTAAGGTGTTCTTTGAAAAACCAAGTTATACCTTGTTAAATTAGCATATATTTATGATATATTACAGGTCTTGAAGTATTTTAAAAGTTAAGTTAGAAGGATCTATTTAGTTTGCAAACAAGTTTGAAAACATTCAAACTATGTTCTTGTTGTTAAAATTTTATACCATAAAATAAGATAGCTATATATATATGAATCGAATAAGGTTATGAACAAAGTTACTACCTCGAGTTACTTGGACAAGATTTCTGTAAAAGAGGAGTAAAAACCTAGAACCAAAAGAGTGGTGGAGTTGGATCAAAAGGTTGGAAGTAAACTTGTGTTCTTGGAAGGATTCTTGAAGTGTTTTTGTAAGGGTTTTCTTATGGTGATTAAGTGATGTTTTTATGGCTAGATCTTCATGGTAACTTGCTAAATTGCTTAAGGTGTCTAAGGGTTATGAAAGAGTGTGTGTTTAACTAAGAAATGAGGTTGGAAATTGAACTAGAAATGGTGATCCTTATAGCCTTAAAAAAACGTGTATCATGGAGAACATGATAAGATTTTTAGTTTGTTATTTTATGTAATTAGTCAACAAGCTTCCAAATTCTAATTACCTTATACCTAGGGTAGTAACAAGGGCTGGTTAGGTGGTGATTTGATGTGTATATACCAATAGTAAATACGTATAGAAGCTAGGTATTATACGGGTACATATACCGTAGATATACGTATAGAAATCTTGTGAAAAATGGAATGAGAATTCAAATATAGCTATCTTTTGTGAATACACTTATATTGTTTTATGTATTTAAGTCCTTAAAAAGTGATTAAATACATTACTTATACGATATATGTATAAACATTATAGGTCATAAGTATTTATGTCAAATAACGTTACGTATGGTTATCGTTTTGAAAACTTAAGTTAGTAGTTTCAAAATATACTTATAACTTATTGTTATTAATACAAAATGAGGTATTAAAACATCCTTAGATCATGTTAAATATGTATATATACATATATATACACAAATGTATAATTATCATATATTATATAGTTCGTGATATCATCGGTCAAACTAGACGGTCAAACGTTGTGTAAAACTCTTTTTGAAAACATAAATCTCAACAATTTGGATTGCTTATCATGTTGGTAAGGTTTAATTTATGTAAATATTAATCTTATAAGTATAGAACGATCGAAAAAGTGCGGGTCATTACAAGGTTTAATTTATCCAATCTCTGATAGTCCATGGGTAAGCCCAGTTCAATGCGTACTCAAGAAGGGTGGCATGACTGTCATCACAAATGAGAAAAATGAGCTTATTCCTACTAGGACTGTAACAGGATGGTGTGTTTGTATTGATTATAGAAAATTAAATGACGCCACCAGAAAAGATCACTTTCCCTTACCTTTCATTGATCAAATGTTAGAAAGATTAGCCGGAAATAGTTACTATTGTTTTCTTGATGGTTTTTCTGGATATTTTCAAATTCCAATAGCACCCGAAGATCAAGAGAAAATCACGTTCACGTGCCCTTATGGTACTTTTGCTTACAAACGCATGCCATTTGGACTTTGCAACACCCCTGCAACCTTTCAAAGGTGCATGGTGGCGATTTTTCACGACATGATGGAAGAATGCATGGAAGTTTTCATGGATGACTTTTCAGTCTTCGATGATACATTTGAATCGTGTCTAGTTAATCTTGAACGAATGCTTATTAGATGTGAACAATCAAATCTAGTACTTAATTGGGAGAAATGTCATTTCATGGTTAAAGAAGGCATCGTTCTTGGTCATAAAATTTCAAAGGAAGGAATTGAAGTGGATAGAGCTAAAGTTGATGTAATTGCTAAACTTCCACATCCCACCAATGTTAGAGGAGTTAGGAGTTTTCTAGGGCATGCCGGTTTTTACCGACGTTTCATAAAAGATTTTTCTAAAATTGCCACTCCTATGAATAAACTCCTAGAAAAGGATGCTCCATTCATCTTTTCAGATGAATGAATCAAATCTTTTAATATTCTTAAAGAAAAACTCACTAATGCGCCGATCATGATAACTCCAAATTGGAATCTACCGTTTGAACTTATGTGCGATGCAAGTGATTTTGCAATGGGAGCTGTTTTAGGACAATGGATTGAAAAACGATTTCAACCTATTTATTATGCTAGTAAGACGTTACAAGGAGCACAAACAAATTATACAACTACTGGAAAAAAAGAACTCCTTGCTATTGTCTTTTCTTTTGACAAATTTCGTTCATATCTCGTTCTAGCAAAAACGGTGGTCTATACCGACCATTCTGTTCTTAGATACCTATTTTCGAAACAAGATGCTAAACCAAGATTAATCCGTTGGATCTTACTCTTACAAGAGTTCGATATTGAAATCCGAGACAAAAAGGGAGCAGAAAATCTCGCCGCTGATCACCTTTCTCGTCTTGAAAATCCTGAATTAGAAGTTCTGAATGAATCGGCCATACAAGACAACTTTCCTGATGAATATCTATTGAAGATAGATTATAATGAAATTTCATGGTTTGCAGATTATGCAAACTACTTAGTATGTGGATTCCTTGAAAAAGGATTGTCGTACCAAAAACGAAAGAAATTCTTTAGTGATATAAAACACTATTTCTGGGAAGATCCACATTTGTTTAAAAGTTGTCCCAATGGAATAATACGCCGATGTGTATTCGGAGATGAAGCTAGTCAAATCTTAAACAATTGTCACACTGGACCAACAGGAGGGCATTATGGGACTCAGCTCACAGCAAGAAAAGTTTACGATGCTGGATTCTATTGGCCTACAATTTTCAAAGACGCACACCTTCTTTGCAAATCCTGTGATGCTTGTCAAAGGGCCGGAAAAATAAGTCAACGTGATGAAATGCCACAAAATGTCATTCAAGTATGTGAAGTATTTGACATTTGGGGTATTGACTTTATGGGTCCATTTCAAAAATCTCATAATAATCTCTATATTCTCGTTGCCATTGATTATGTATCTAAATTGGCGGAAGCACAAGCTCTCCCAACTAACGATGCACGAGTTGTAGTCAACTTTTTAAAACGTCTTTTTGCAAGGTTCGGAACACCAAAAGCTTTAATAAGTGATCGGGGAACTCATTTTTGTAATAATTAACTTAAGAAAGTTCTTAAAAGATATGGAGTAACTCATAAAATCTCCACCGCATATCATCCACAAACAAGTGGACAAGTTGAAAATACCAACTGAGCTTTAAAACGTATTCTAGAGAAAACCGTAGGATCAAATCCGAAGGAATGGTCCATGAAATTGGAGGATGCACTCTGGCTTTTAGAACAGCCTACAAAACTCCAATTGGAACCACACCTTTCAGACTCGTTTACGAAAAAGCATGTCATCTTCCAGTAGAAATTGAACACAAAGTATTTTGGGCTTTGAAGACATGTAACCTTGATTTACATGAAGCTGGACGTCTACGATTAAGTCAACTAAATGAATTAGAAGAATTAAGACTTGAGGCATACGAAAATTCGTTAATCTATAAAGAAAGAACGAAGAAATGGCATGATAAAGGAATCAGAAGTTCAAAAGAATTTAAAGAAGAAGACAGAGTTCTTCTTTTCAATTCACGATTCAAGCTATTTCCTGGAAAATTGAAATCAAGATGGTCTGGACCATTTATAGTCAAAAGAGTTTTCCCATATGGAACAGTAGAGTTAATAAATTCAAATGGGATTGAATTTAAAGTTAATGATCACAGAGTTAAACATTACATACATGGTCCGATGGAAGTTGACAATGAAGTCAATCATAATTTCACCACCCAAGAAAACCTTCAAAATGAAAACATAAATATGTTATCAACAACATATGAAAAATCAAAATTGGAAAATAGGGAGGATTCAAATTGGAGTGATGAAGAAGAATTCTTATACAAACCTCCCATTCCAAGAAACGAAGAAAAATGTGAACAAGAAGTTCAAATAGAAGTAAAAGAACCAAGAAAAGAACACCCGAAAAAGGTTTACAAACCAACTCGACTTACTAAAGTAGGAGACCCGGGCGAATTTATCATTTCTTGCTTACTTAATGATGGTGCTGTATATAATGGACTCGCAGATTTAGGAGTAAGTGCAAATATTATGCCTCTTTCCTTATACAAAAGATTAGGTATGGGTAAATTAAAACCAACCAAAATAGGTGTTCAATCATTTGACCTAACCATTAAACACCCGGTTGGAATAGCAAATAATATACTTGTTAACGTGGGAAGTTTGACCTTTGTTGCAAACTTCATAGTGATTAGTATGGAGGAAAACCTTGATATTCCTCTAATTTTAGGTCGCCCATTTTTAGCAACCACCGAGGCGTTCATTGAAGTAAGAGAAGGTAGAATGACACTTAGGGATGGTGATAAATCGATCACCTTTGTGAATCGAAAGTTTAGATCTCCACCAACCAAAACTGTTAAACCAAAAAAAAATGCATAAGTGTGGGGAAGATGAAGAAACACTTAATGATGATCCGGTCACAAAGAACCCCGTTGATGATAAGAAATTAGATGAACCCGTTTTTAACAGTTCAACGAAGAAACTTTATAAACGGATTCACGATGCTAAGATTAAGGGAAACCTTAAGTTATGTAACCGATTAGTATCCAATTTATCGCCAAAAGAAAAGGCGATGTTAGTTGAATTTGTGAAAGCTACGGAGAAAATCAACAAATGGATTGAAGAAAAAGTCAGAGATATACAAATTGTTGATGATCCAATTGAAAATAACATTAATCACAATTTCAACACCACAGCTAACTAAGTGTGGGGAGATTCGAGTCTTTTAAGGGTAATACATATTTCTGTTAGAGTTGGATATTCTGTTTTCGTGTAGTTCTCGAGAATGGAATCCGAATGGTCTTTCCCTAGCAGACCCTAAAGAACTAGTCTTCTCCCCCCATTCTGAATTTTTATTTTTTTTAGGTTTTACGAGATGAAGACTTCCTGTGAATTAAACCATGGTCTAATGCTACACGCTTTGATCACTAAACGTAATAATGACACACTCCCGAGTGACCTGGTATCAGTAATAAGAGCCAAATTGGACGGAGTAAGAAAAGAACTCAGAAACGATCATAATAAGTTACATTTTGGTAAAGAAAAATCAAAATCCGCAGCGAAAAAAAGAGCACGACACCTTGAAAGATGTCACAAATCCGAAAAATGGTCACACGAAGGAAAATACTCGACAAATCAGACATATTCCAATACAGAGTTCGTTACTTTATGCAGAGAAGGACCGTTCATATGTTTCGAAGAAAAATCGTTGAATGCTCAAGGTTATGCCTATGTAGCTATGGAAAACCAATTAGTCCGACTATCTTATGAGTGAGCTAAAGCAGGTCACTGAGAATTCTATCTCACAGGTAAGTATGTACAGTTTTTATTTTTATTTTATTACTTTTAACCTTTTGATAATAAACGCTAAATTGTTCGCTATAAAGTATTAAATTGGTATTCAATAAAATTAGGTTTTGCGACCGAAATTATTGATATCATAAAAAAATTTATTACATCACTGCGAAATTTACCGTTTATTCTTAAGGTATAAATATCTTTAATCAATCAACCCAAAATATTTCAGAAATTCGTCAGGAGTAAAACTAGGTAATATAGCCGAAATTACTTTACCGAAAAGAGGGGCGTATATTTTTGATAATATTTGATTGATTAAAGTGGGATAAAAGACTAAAAAGATTTTTAATTTTATTTTTACTTTGTTTTTAAAATTAATATTAAAATAATATTGTAAACTTTCTAAAATCAATATATTTAAGTTTGTAAATATTTGAAAATTTTATATTTTTAATATAAAGTTTGTATGTATAAAAATATTAATAATATGAATTTTTAATTTTATGCATTTTAAATTTAAGTTTGGTGTGAATTTAAAAACAAAAATTTACTTTATTTCGTTAAGTTAAAAATATGATTTTTAAAATTCGTCGTGAGTTGAAAACTAGGTCGTTGAACCGAAATTGCTCTACCCAAGGGAGGGACGAGAACTTTTATTATCATTATTTTTAATCTTATTGAATTAAAGTATGGCAAAAACATTAAAAAAAACCCAAAAATCTTTATTTTTAAAACTACGCTTAAAAATGACAAATTTTAAAATTTTGTCGAGGGACGGACTAGGACAACAATCCGAAACACCCTCAATCCTAAAAAGAAATAAAATTTTAAAATTTTATTAATATATGTTTTAAAAGTTATAAGGTTTAAAAAAAAAAACCAAAAAGCATTGTACCCGAACCCTATGCGATCGCATGGGGTTTGCACTGCAACCTCATGCGATCGCATGAGGCTGGAAATCAGGCCAGCAACAAAAGGCAGTCGAGTCTGTTCTTCACACCACCACACACACAAACACCCGAAAATTCCCCAAAATCCTCTCTAAAATTCGAAAAATTTCACCGTAATTCACTAAATTTCTTGCTACAATCCACTCTAAACATGAATTTGATAAGGAGTTTATCAAAAAGGGTAACAATTTCACCCCTAAACCTCTTTAAATTTGATTTTAAGTGTTCTTGAGCTATATTTTTCCTAATTTGATTTTGTTAATTTCTAGTGTAATTAGAGTTAAATTGTTATTATTTTATGCATGTATAACCTAGATTGATGCTATTTAACATGATTTGAAGCCAAAAACTTTAAAATTTTTAGGAATCTAGGGTTTGTGTTCTTGAGCAATTTGGGGCTTTTTGATATAAACAGGTTATGGCCGATTTTTATCATGAATTATTGCTAAATTAAGTAGTGTATCATGTTTAGGTAGCTAAATGATCCAAACTTTGATCCTAAACATGATTTTTGAGAATTAAAGTGGACTTTTTAGGTCCAAAATTCATGAACTTGATTAATTTGATATAATTGCCATTTGAGACTTGTTTAATTGCTAGTAATGACTATTTTAACATGTTATTTGAGTTGAATGCTTATGAACTTTGTAAACATTTTCATTTATGCTTATTTGAAAAAGTGTAGAATTGTTAAAATTGTGAAAATGCGTATAAGTTTAAGTTTGATTTAACATGTTATTGTAATTATGTTAATTTGTTATTTTGCTAACACTAATGTATATTTGGATGCATAAAATTTGTGTTTAATGTGTTTTACAGAGATTTACTAATACTGAAACTGGAGGTTCATCATCATCATCTAGACGACCTGCTCCAGAACCTGAACCAGAAATGCAATATGAACCTTGTAGTGACCCGAACTTTTCCATGTTTATATATATTAATTGAGATTGATATTTACATGATTAAATGTTTCCAACATGTTAAGCAATCAAACTTGTTAAGACTTGATTAATTGAAATATGTTTCATATAGACAATTGACCACCCAAGTTGACCGGTGATTCACGAACGTTAAAACTTGTAAAAACTATATGATGACATATATATGGATATATATATAGTTAACATGATACTATGATAAGTAAACATATCATTAAGTATATTAACAATGAACTACATATGTAAAAACAAGACTACTAACTTAATGATTTTTAAACGAGACATATATGTAACGATTATCGTTGTAAAGACATTTAATGTATATATATCATATTAAGAGATATTCATACATGATAATATCATGATAATATAATAATTTAAAATCTCATTTGATATTATAAACATTGGGTTAACAACATTTAACAAGATCGTTAACCTAAAGGTTTCAAAACAACACTTACATGTAACGACTAACGATGACTTAACGACTCAGTTAAAATGTATATACATGTAGTGTTTTAATATGTATTTATACACTTTTGAAAGACTTCAATACACTTATCAAAATACTTCTACTTAACAAAAATGCTTACAATTACATCCTCGTTCAGTTTCATCAACAATTCTACTCGTATGCACTCGTATTCGTACTCGTACAATACACAGCTTTTAGATGTATGTACTATTGGTATATACACTCCAATGATCAGCTCTTAGCAGCCCATGTGAGTCACCTAACACATGTGGGAACCATCATTTGGCAACTAGCATGAAATATCTCATAAAATTACAAAAATATGAGTAATCATTCATGACTTATTTACATGAAAACAAAATTACATATCCTTTATATCTAATCCATACACCAACGACCAAAAACACCTACAAACACTTTCATTCTTCAATTTTCTTCATCTAATTGATCTCTCTCAAGTTCTATCTTCAAGTTCTAAGTGTTCTTCATAAATTCCAAAAGTTCTAGTTTCATAAAATCAAGAATACTTTCAAGTTTGCTAGCTCACTTCCAATCTTGTAAGGTGATCATCCAACCTCAAGAAATCTTTGTTTCTTACAGTAGGTTATCATTCTAATACAAGGTAATAATCATATTCAAACTTTGGTTCAATTTCTGTAACTATAACAATCTTATTTCAAGTGATGATCTTACTTGAACTTGTTTTCGTGTCATGATTCTGCTTCAAGAACTTCAAGCCATCCAAGGATCCATTGAAGCTAGATCCATTTTTCTCTTTTCCAGTAGGTTTATCCAAGGAACTTAAGGTAGTAATGATGTTCATAACATCATTCGATTCATACATATAAAGCTATCTTATTCGAAGGTTTAAACTTGTAATCACTAGAACATAGTTTAGTTAATTCTAAACTTGTTCGCAAACAAAAGTTAATCCTTCTAACTTGACTTTTAAAATCAACTAAACACATGTTCTATATCTATATGATATGCTAACTTAATGATTTAAAACCTGGAAACACGAAAAACACCGTAAAACCGGATTTACGCCGTCGTAGTAACACCGCGGCCGGTTTTGGGTTAGTTAATTAAAAACTATGATAAACTTTGATTTTAAAGTTGTTATTCTGAGAAAATGATTTTTATTATGAACATGAAACTATATCCAAAAATTATGATTAAACTCAAAGTGGAAGTATGTTTTCTAAAATGGTCATCTAGACGTCGTTCTTTCGACTGAAATGACTACCTTTACAAAAACGACTTGTAACTTATTTTTTCCGACTATAAACCTATACTTTTCTGTTTAGATTCATAAAATATAGTTCAATATGAAACCATAGCAATTTGATTCACTCAAAACGGATTTAAAATGAAGAAGTTATGGGTAAAACAAGATTGGATAATTTTTCTCATTTTAGCTACGTGAAAATTGGTAACAAATCTATTCCAACCATAACTTAATCAACTTGTATTGTATATTATGTAATCTTGAGATACCATAGACACGTATACAATGTTTCGACCTATCATGTCGACACATCTATATATATTTCGGAACAACCATAGACACTCTATATGTGAATGTTGGAGTTAGCTATACAGGGATGAGGTTGATTCCAAAATATATATAGTTTGAGTTGTGATCAATACTGAGATACGTATACACTGGGTCGTGGATTGATTCAAGATAATATTTATCGATTTATTTCTGTACATCTAACTGTGAACAACTAGTTGTAGGTTACTAACGAGGACAGCTGACTTAATAAACTTAAAACATCAAAATATATTAAAAGTGTTGTAAATATATTTTGAACATACTTTGATATATATGTATATATTGTTATAGGTTCGTGAATCAACCAGTGGCCAAGTCTTACTTCCCGACGAAGTAAAAATCTGTGAAAGTGAGTTATAGTCCCACTTTTAAAATCTAATATTTTTGGGATGAGAATACATGCAGGTTTTATAAATGATTTACAAAATAGACACAAGTACGTGAAACTACATTCTATGGTTGAATTATCGAAATCGAATATACCCCTTTTTATTAAGTCTGGTAATCTAAGAATTAGGGAACAGACACCCTAATTGACGCGAATCCTAAAGATAGATCTATTGGGCCTAACAAACCCCATCCAAAGTACCGGATGCTTTAGTACTTCAAAATTTATATCATATCCGAAGGGTGTCCCGGAATGATGGGGATATTCTTATATATGCATCTTGTTAATGTCGGTTACCAGGTGTTCACCATATGAATGATTTTTATCTCTATGTATGGGATGTGTATTGAAATATGAAATCTTGTGGTCTATTGTTACGATTTGATATATATAGGTTAAACCTATAACTCACCAACATTTTTGTTGACGTTTAAAGCATGTTTATTCTCAGGTGAATATTAAGAGCTTCCGCTGTTGCATACTAAAATAAGGACAAGATTTGGAGTCCATGTTTGTATGATATTGTGTAAAAACTGCATTCAAGAAACTGATTTCGATGTAACATATTTGTATTGTAAACCATTATGTAATGGTCGTGTGTAAACAGGATATTTTAGATTATCATTATTTGATAATCTACCTAAAGCTTTTTAAACCTTTATTTATGAAATAAAGGTTATGGTTTGTTTTAAAAATGAATGCAGTCTTTGAAAAACTTCTCATATAGAGGTCAAAACCTCGCAACGAAATCAATTAATATGGAACGTTTTTAATCAATAAGAACGGGACATTTCAGTTGGTATCCGAGCGTTGGTCTTAGAGAACCAGAATTTTTCATTAGTGTGTCTTATCGAGTTTGTTAGGATGCATTAGTGAGTCTGGACTTCGACCGTGTTTACTTGAAAAATGATTGCTTAACAAATTTTGTTGGAAACTATATATTTTTAACATGTGAATATTATGTGATATATTAATCTCTTAACGCGTTTGATATTATGTGATAGATGTCTACCTCTAGAACAAGTCCCATTGACTCACCTAATAATAATGAAGAGTCAAATGTAAATTGGAATGATTCGTGGACTGATTCACAAGTTCCCGAAGAGGAACCGGAAGAAGAGTCGGAACCGGAAGAAGAATCGGAACCGGAAGAAGAATCGGAACCGGATGAAGAAATAGAACCGGTGGGGGAAATAATAAAACGGTTAAGTAAAAGAAAATCCTCAACCAACCGACCAAGGTTAATTATGGTCAATGGTGTTTCCGCCAAGGAAGCAAAATATTGGGAGGATTACCAATTCTCCGATGAATCGGATTCCGACGAGAATTCCGATGATGTTATAGAAATTACCCCAACTGAATTTGAAAAGGCAAAAGAAAATAATAAGGGAAAGGGCATAAAAATAGAGAAATCTAATTCCAACCCCGATGAACTTTATATGTATCGTCAACGCCCGAAGTCCTTAAGTTGTAACAATGACCCGGGAACCTCTAAACCACCAGGTTTTTCTAAACCAATGTGGACATCGACGGCTCGTATTAGGGGAACATCATATATCCCTAGAAACTTGGCAAAACGAACCAAAACCGAAGAAGAAGAAACGAGCGAGTCGGAATAAGATAGTTGTATTCGTGTGGTGTAATATATGTAATATAGTGTTCGTATGCTTTATGATATATGTAAAAATTGCTTGTATTAATAAGTATTTTTTTATGAATCTAACTCTTGTCTATTTTACAGTTTAAAAACACAAAATGGATAGACAACCCAATATTTTAAGAGACCTACCCGGAGACATGATTGATGAAATCTTGTCTAGAGTCGGCCAGAATTCCTCGGCACAACTATTTAAGGCGAGATCAGTTTGTAAGACATTCGAAGAACGTTCCAAGAATGTCTTGGTTTATAAGAGACTTTCGATTGAAAGATGGGGGATATCACATTGGGAAACCCATAAGTTACGATGTGTTTACTTTGACGCATATATTGCGGGGAACCCAAATGCTATTTTACGCAACGGGTTAAGAAATTATTTTGACTCAATATATCCAAATATTGGACTTCGTGATTTAGAAAAAGCGGCTAACATGCAACATAAAGAAGCATGTTATGCTTACGGATTAGTAATGTTCGCTTCTCACCAAAGTGAGAACAAGAACATCGGGCTACAACTATTAAACAAAACGTTTCCACAAGTGACGGAGTCGGTAATTGGGGTAAGAAATGAGGTTTTTAGATTATTACAGGACTGTTGGACATTACGTAACCCTCGTCCCTTTGACGACGTTACAACACGCTGTCTTATCAATGGCCATAACGGTTATGTTGCACAAGACCAAGGATGGGAAGTAGTCCTAGTAAAACCAGAATGTATGACTTGTTTCTGGACGTATGAATTACGTGTCTTTATTGCCTTTGCTGAACGACTTGTGTACTAGCTAGAATTATCTTCACAACTATCTTGTATCAAAGTTATTGTGTGCTATATTTCATGCTTTATGTAAAATAAGCGGTATTGTAAGTTTGTAAAATATTGTATAAAAGTTTGAACGCGAAATATTATTATAATCAGTTTTTCATATAGAATTGTAGTAGTTGAATTGTATATTAGCTACTAAGTATGAACTTAACGGGTAGGTACTACCCGAATTTAAACTTATAAAACGCTAATATGAAGAAAAAGCTTTTATAAATGAGTTCATATTATGCTACGAAATACTATTAACTACTCTTAATATTCTGTATGATTAACTTGTTCCATTTAACTATTTTGAAGGAAATGGCACCGACTACTCGACACACCGTGAATATGAATGAAGAGGAATTCCGTACTTTTCTAGCTTCAAACATAGCCGCAGTACAGGCTGCGCTACATACCAACAATAACCTTGGATCTAGCAGTACAGGAAATCGTGTAGGATGCACCTACAAAGAATTCACTGCCTGCAAACCTTTGGAATTTGATGGAACCGAAGGACCGATCGGATTGAAACGGTGGACCGAGAAGGTTGAATCAGTGTTTGCCATAAGTAAGTGTACTGAAGAGGACAAAGTGAAGTACGCTATGCATTCCTTCACAGGTTCTGCGTTAACATGGTGGAATACCTATCTAGAGCAAGTGGGACAAGACGATGCGTACGCACTACCGTGGTCAGCATTCAAGCAATTGATGAACGAGAAGTACCGTCCCAGAACCGAGGTCAATAAGCTCAAGACAGAACTTAGAGGGTTACGAACCCAAGGATTTGATATTACCACGTACGAAAGACGATTCACAGAATTGTGCCTATTGTGTCCGGGAGCATTCGAAGATGAGGAAGAGAAGATCGACGCGTTTGTGAAAGGATTACCGGAAAGAATCCAAGAAGATATAAGTTCACACGAGCCCGCCTCCATACAACAGGCATGTAGAATGGCTCACAAACTCGTGAACCAAATTGAAGAAAGAATTAAAGAACAGACTGCTGAAGAGGCCAATGTGAAGCAAGTCAAAAGAAAGTGGGAGGAAAACGGTGATAAGAATCACCAATACAACAACAACAGCAATTACAACAATAATCGCAACAATTATCCCAACAATCGCAACATCAATCGCAATTACAACAAACGGCCCAACAACAACAACAACAACAACAGCAACTACAACAATCATCCCAACAACAATAATAACCGCAACAACAACAACAATCAGAAGCAGCTATGCCAAAGGTGTGAAAAGAATCACTCGGGGTTCTGCACCAAATTTTGCAACAAGTGTAAAAGAAATGGTCATAGCGCGGCGAAGTGTGAGGTCTACGGACCAGGGGTTAATAGAACGAAAGGAACAAATGGTGTCGGAACGAGTAATGGCGGAGCAAGTAGTGTCGGAGCAAGTTATGCCAATGTAGTTTGTTATAAATGTGGAAAACCGGGCCACATTATTAGAAATTGCCCGAACCAGGAGAACACGAATGGACAAGGCCGCGGAAGAGTTTTCAATATTAATGCGGCAGAGGCACAGGAAGACCCGGAGCTTGTTACGGGTACGTTTCTTATTGACAATAAATCTGCTTACGTTTTATTTGATTCGGGTGCGGATAGAAGCTATATGAGTAAAGATTTTTGTGCTAAATTAAGTTGTCCATTGACGCCTTTGGATAGTAAATTTTTACTCGAATTAGCAAATGGTAAATTAATTTCAGCAGATAATATATGTCGGAATCGAGAAATTAAACTGGTTAGCGAAACATTTAAGATTGATTTGATACCAGTAGAGTTAGGGAGTTTTGATGTGATAATCGGTATGGACTGGTTGAAAGAAGTGAAAGCGGAGATCGTTTGTTACAAAAATACAATTCGCATTATACGAGAAAAAGGAAAACCCTTAATGGTGTACGGAGAAAAGGGCAACACGAAGCTACATCTTATTAGTAATATGAAGGCACAAAAACTAATAAGAAAAGGTTGCTATGCTGTTCTAGCACACGTCGAGAAAGTACAAACTGAAGAAAAGAGCATCAATGATGTTCCCGTCGCAAAAGAATTTCCTGATGTATTTCCGAAAGAATTACCGGGATTACCTCCACATCGATCCGTTGAATTTCAAATAGATCTTGTACCAGGAGCTGCACCAATAGCTCGTGCTCCTTACAGACTCGCACCCAGCGAGATGAAAGAACTACAAAGCCAATTACAAGAACTTTTAGAGCGTGGTTTCATTCAACCAAGCACATCACCATGGGGAGCTCCTATTTTGTTTGTCAAGAAGAAAGATGGTACATTCAGGTTGTGTATCGACTACCGAGAGTTGAACAAACTTACCATCAAGAACCGCTACCCACTACCGAGAATCGATGACTTATTTGATCAACTACAAGGCTCGTCTGTTTATTCAAAGATTGACTTACGTTCCGGGTATCATCAAATGCGGGTGAAAGAAGATGATATTCCAAAGACTGCTTTCAGAACACGTTACAGTCATTACGAGTTTATGGTCATGCCGTTTGGTTTAACTAATGCACCAGCTGTGTTCATGGACCTTATGAACCGAGTGTGTGGACCATACCTTGACAAGTTTGTCATTGTTTTCATTGATGACATACTTATTTACTCAAAGAATGACCAAGAACACGGTGAACATTTGAGAAAGGTGTTAGAAGTATTGAGGAAGGAAGAATTATACACTAAGTTTTCAAAGTGTGCATTTTGGTTGGAAGAAGTTCAATTCCTCGGTCACATAGTGAACAAAGAAGGTATTAAGGTGGATCCGGCAAAGATAGAAACTGTTGAAAAGTGGGAAACCCCGAAAACTCCGAAACACATACGCCAGTTTTTAGGACTAGCTGGTTACTACAGAAGGTTCATCCAAGACTTTTCCAGAATAGCAAAACCCTTGACTGCATTAACGTATAAAGGGAAGAAATTTGAATGGAAGGATGAACAAGAGAAAGCGTTTCAGTTATTGAAGAAAAAGCTAACTACGGCACCTATATTGTCATTGCCTGAAGGGAATGATGATTTTGTGATTTATTGTGACGCATCAAAGCAAGGTCTCGGTTGTGTATTAATGTAACGAACGAAGGTGATTGCTTATGCATCTAGACAATTGAAGATTCACGAGCAAAATTATACGACGCATGATTTGGAATTAGGCGCGGTTGTTTTTGCATTAAAGACTTGGAGGCACTACTTATATGGGGTCAAAAGTATTATATATACTGACCACAAAAGTCATCAACACATATTTAATCAGAAACAACTGAATATGAGGCAGCGTAGGTGGATTGAATTGTTGAATGATTACGACTTTGAGATTCGTTACCACCCGGGGAAGGCAAATGTGGTAGCCGATGCCTTGAGCAGGAAGGACAGAGAACCCATTCGAGTAAAATCTATGAATATAATGATTCATAATAACCTTACTACTCAAATAAAGGAGGCGCAACAAGGAGTTTTAAAAGAGGGAAATTTAAAGGATGAAATACCCAAAGGATCGGAGAAGCATCTTAATATTCGGGAAGACGGAACCCGGTATAGGGCTGAAAGGATTTGGGTACCAAAATTTGGAGATATGAGAGAAATGGTACTTAGAGAAGCTCATAAAACCAGATACTCAATACATCCTGGAACGGGGAAGATGTACAAGGATCTCAAGAAACATTTTTGGTGGCCGGGTATGAAAGCCGATGTTGCTAAATACGTAGGAGAATGTTTGACGTGTTCTAAGGTCAAAGCTGAGCATCAGAAACCATCAGGTCTACTTCAACAACCCGAAATCCCGGAATGGAAATGGGAAAACATTACCATGGATTTCATCACTAAATTGCCAAGGACTGCAAGTGGTTTTGATACTATTTGGGTAATAGTTGATCGTCTCACCAAATCCGCACACTTCCTACCAATAAGAGAAGATGACAAGATGGGGAAGTTATCACGACTGTATTTGAAGGAAGTCATCTCCAGACATGGAATACCAATCTCTATTATCTCTGATAGGGATGGCAGATTTATTTCAAGATTCTGGCAGACATTACAGCAAGCATTAGGAACTCGTCTAGACATGAGTACTGCCTATCATCCACAAACTGATGGGCAGAGCGAAAGGACGATACAAACGCTTGAAGATATGCTACGAGCATGTGTTATTGATTTCGGAAACAGTTGGGATCGACATCTACCGTTAGCAGAATTTTCCTACAACAACAGCTACCATTCAAGCATTGAGATGGCGCCGTTTGAAGCACTTTATGGTAGAAAGTGCAGGTCTCCGATTTGTTGGAGTGAAGTGGGGGATAGACAGATTACGGGTCCGGAGATTATACAAGAAACTACCGAGAAGATCATCCAAATTCAAAAACGGTTGAAAACCGCCCAAAGTCGACAAAAGAGCTACGCTGACATTAAAAGAAAAGATATAGAATTTGAAATTGGAGAGATGGTCATGCTTAAAGTTGCACCTTGGAAAGGCGTTGTTCGATTTGGTAAACGAGGGAAATTAAATCCAAGGTATATTGGACCATTCAAGATTATTGATCGTGTCGGACCAGTAGCTTACCGACTTGAGTTACCTCAACAACTCGCGGCTGTACATAACACTTTCCACGTCTCGAATTTGAAGAAATGTTTTGCTAAAGAAGATCTCACTATTCCGTTAGATGAAATCCAAATCAACGAAAAACTTCAATTCATCGAAGAACCCGTCGAAATAATGGATCGTGAGGTTAAAAGACTTAAGCAAAACAATATACCAATTGTTAAGGTTCGATGGAATGCTCGTAGAGGACCCGAGTTCACCTGGGAGCGTGAAGATCAGATGAAGAATAAATACCCGCATCTATTTCCAGAAGATTCGTCAACACCTTCAACAGCTTAAAATTTCGGGACGAAATTTATTTAACGGGTAGGTACTGTAGTGACCCGAACTTTTCCATGTTTATATATATTAATTGAGATTGATATTTACATGATTAAATGTTTCCAACATGTTAAGCAATCAAACTTGTTAAGACTTGATTAATTGAAATATGTTTCATATAGACAATTGACCACCCAAGTTGACCGGTGATTCACGAACGTTAAAACTTGTAAAAACTATATGATGACATATATATGGATATATATATAGTTAACATGATACTATGATAAATAAACATATCATTAAGTATATTAACAATGAACTACATATGTAAAAACAAGACTACTAACTTAATGATTTTTAAACGAGACATATATGTAACGATTATCGTTGTAAAGACATTTAATGTATATATATCATATTAAGAGATATTCATACATGATAATATCATGATAATATAATAATTTAAAATCTCATTTGATATTATAAACATTGGGTTAACAACATTTAACAAGATCGTTAATCTAAAGGTTTCAAAACAACACTTACATGTAACGACTAACGATGACTTAACGACTCAGTTAAAATGTATATACATGTAGTGTTTTAATATGTATTTATACACTTTTGAAATACTTCAATACACTTATCAAAATACTTCTACTTAACAAAAATGCTTACAATTACATCCTCGTTCAGTTTCATCAACAATTCTACTCGTATGCACCCGTATTCGTACTCGTACAATACACAGCTTTTAGATGTATGTACTATTGGTATATACACTCCAATGATCAGCTCTTAGCAGCCCATGTGAGTCACCTAACACATGTGGGAACCATCATTTGGCAACTAGCATGAAATATCTCATAAAATTACAAAAATATGAGTAATCATTCATGACTTATTTACATGAAAACAAAATTACATATCCTTTATATCTAATCCATACACCAACGACCAAAAACACCTACAAACACTTTCATTCTTCAATTTTCTTCATCTAATTGATCTCTCTCAAGTTCTATCTTCAAGTTCTAAGTGTTCTTCATAAATTCCAAAAGTTCTAGTTTCATAAAATCAAGAATACTTTCAAGTTTGCTAGCTCACTTCCAATCTTGTAAGGTGATCATCCAACCTCAAGAAATCTTTGTTTCTTACAGTAGGTTATCATTCTAATACAAGGTAATAATCATATTCAAACTTTGGTTCAATTTCTATAGCTATAACAATCTTATTTCAAGTGATGATCTTACTTGAACTTGTTTTCGTGTCATGATTCTGCTTCAAGAACTTCGAGCCATCCAAGGATCCATTGAAGCTAGATCCATTTTTCTCTTTTCCAGTAGGTTTATCCAAGGAACTTAAGGTAGTAATGATGTTCATAACATCATTCGATTCATACATATAAAGCTATCTTATTCGAAGGTTTAAACTTGTAATCACTAGAACATAGTTTAGTTAATTCTAAACTTGTTCGCAAACAAAAGTTAATCCTTCTAACTTGACTTTTAAAATCAACTAAACACATGTTCTATATCTATATGATATGCTAACTTAATGATTTAAAACCTGGAAACACGAAAAACACCGTAAAACTGGATTTACGCCGTCGTAGTAACACCGCGGGCTGTTTTGGGTTAGTTAATTAAAAACTATGATAAACTTTGATTTTAAAGTTGTTATTCTGAGAAAATGATTTTTATTATGAACATGAAACTATATCCAAAAATTATGATTAAACTCAAAGTGGAAGTATGTTTTCTAAAATGGTCATCTAGACGTCGTTCTTTCGACTGAAATGACTACCTTTACAAAAACGACTTGTAACTTATTTTTCCGACTATAAACCTATACTTTTCTGTTTAGATTCATAAAATATAGTTCAATATGAAACCATAGCAATTTGATTCACTCAAAACGGATTTAAAATGAAGAAGTTATGGGTAAAACAAGATTGGATAATTTTTCTCATTTTAGCTACGTGAAAATTGGTAACAAATCTATTCCAACCATAACTTAATCAACTTGTATTGTATATTATGTAATCTTGAGATACCATAGACACGTATACAATGTTTCGACCTATCATGTCGACACATCTATATATATTTCGGAACAACCATAGACACTCTATATGTGAATGTTGGAGTTAGCTATACAGGGTTGAGGTTGATTCCAAAATATATATAGTTTGAGTTGTGATCAATACTGAGATACGTATACACTGGGTCGTGGATTGATTCAAGATAATATTTATCGATTTATTTCTGTACATCTAACTGTGGACAACTAGTTGTAGGTTACTAACGAGGACAGCTGACTTAATAAACTTAAAACATCAAAATATATTAAAAGTGTTGTAAATATATTTTGAACATACTTTGATATATATGTATATATTGTTATAGGTTCGTGAATCAACCAGTGGCCAAGTCTTACTTCCCGACGAAGTAAAAATCTGTGAAAGTGAGTTATAGTCCCACTTTTAAAATCTAATATTTTTGGGATGAGAATACATGCAGGTTTTATAAATGATTTACAAAATAGACACAAGTACGTGAAACTACATTCTATGGTTGAATTATCGAAATCGAATATGCCCCTTTTTTATTAAGTCTGGTAATCTAAGAATTAGGGAACAGACACCCTAATTGACGCGAATCCTAAAGATAGATCTATTGGGCCTAACAAACCCCATCCAAAGTATCGGATGCTTTAGTACTTCGAAATTTATATCATATCCGAAGGGTGTCCCGGAATGATGGGGATATTCTTATATATGCATCTTGTTAATGTCGGTTACCAGGTGTTCACCATATGAATGATTTTTATCTCTATGTATGGGATGTGTATTGAAATATGAAATCTTGTGGTCTATTGTTACGATTTGATATATATAGGTTAAACCTATAACTCACCAACATTTTTGTTGACGTTTAAAGCATGTTTATTCTCAGGTGAATATTAAGAGCTTCCGCTGTTGCATACTAAAATAAGGACAAGATTTGGAGTCCATGTTTGTATGATATTGTGTAAAAACTGCATTCAAGAAACTGATTTCGATGTAACATATTTGTATTGTAAACCATTATGTAATGGTCGTGTGTAAACAGGATATTTTAGATTATCATTATTTGATAATCTACGTAAAGCTTTTTAAACCTTTATTTATGAAATAAAGGTTATGGTTTGTTTTAAAAATGAATGCAGTCTTTGAAAAACGTCTCATATAGAGGTCAAAACCTCGCAACGAAATCAATTAATATGGAACGTTTTTAATCAATAAGAACGGGACATTTCAAACCTGAACCGGAGCAACAACAGGAACCACAACAACAACCTGATCAACATGTACCTTATTATGATTTGCTACAATTTGTTGATGCCTTCATAGTATTTCCGATACATCCACCAGTAGAATACCCAACGATTCCTGAACACACGTTGCATCCTAATCTGAGATTCGATAGAAGCTGGAGAGATTACCCATCATATCAAAGTAACAAATTCAAACTGATACCGAAAAATGTAGAAGTGCTAAGGGTAATCGATTGGGAGCCTTTGGAAAGGGTCCAACTTTCTAACTCAGTTAGACAGCATTTGATCCAAAGGTATGGCAGCACTTCTTTTCACGATTGGGAACGTTTATTCACCATTCGTAGACCTGTATATAAGGAATGGTGTATTGAGCGTATGAGTACTATAGCATTAAATGCAGATGTAGATAGGTTAGATGATAGAAGTTTTCTTAGGTTTATACTTGGCCGTAGGATGTACAGGATGTCCATGCTGGACATGGCCAGGGGCATTACAGATTTACACTCCTAGTGAATTTCTACTACCCGATTGTATGAATTTAATTTATCGTGGTAAAAGGGTAGATAGGAATTTTGACGTGAACGCCGTCTGGAGGCGTATGTCAAACTATAATGTTTTTACGCTGGGAGGAAAACACTCTTACTTACATATTAACAAAGCTGAACTTCGTATAATTCATAGATTTCTGGCTAACTCGATTACACAGAGAGGTCACAACAAGGAGAAAATGACCTTACATGATTTATTTTACCTAAAGTGTATTCGAGACCCAAGAAGCTTTGTTAATATCCCCTACTGTGTTGGTTTTTATTTGTCTAAAATGGTGGAAGGAATACATGAAGGGGGGATTATAGGAGGAGGTATTTTTGTTACTCTCATTGGAGAGTATTTGGGTGTAGATAGGGACCAAGGGGGTCCACTTTTGGAATGTAGGGAACAGGTTGAGCCTTTAGGATTAAAGGTCTATCAGGATGCTAAGGTATTAAAGAGCAGATGCAACCAGGAAATACCCTATGAAGGTAGTCATCCTCAGGTAGAGAGAGTTTCAGATGAGGAAATGGAAGAAGCAGATGACATTAGGGATGTCATTAGGGAGGCTATGACTGACGTCTACCAGCGTGTAGATGAAGTAGATATGACAAACGCGAAGAGATTTAGACAGATGGAGCAGTGGCAAGCCCGGAATGATTACGAGCATTCCAGACAACGACAGCATGATAGATGAGACTATCATCAGCGTCAGATTATGAGCCGGCTGTCACCTCAGGATCACTACGTTCCGACCCGACCCGCTTACTATCCTCCACACCAGCCCGAGATGAGACCACCATATACTCTCTACAACCCTAACCAGGCATACCAGTACACCTATCACCAACCATGGAACCCGAACGATGACATGAACTGGAACCCCTATCCAGATTGACATAGTTCCTGTTGGTAATTTTTATGATTTTTATTTTTATTATTTCTATTTATTTATGTTTAAACACATTATATTTTGATACTTTTATGTAAGTTTAATATTTTTATTATGTTGTACTAATATTTCATATTTGATTTGAAAGTGAGATTTTAAGTCTCATTTCAAATTATACTGCATGTTTATATCTGTATTGTATGTATATTGTCAATTGTACACAACATGGTAAAACAGCACATTTTCAAATACTGACATTAAGTTCAGCAAAAGCTAGTACTTTTGACGACAAAACGAAAAACAAATGTGATGTAACAACAAGACGGAATGAACAAATGATGTGCACCATTTATCATTCAGCAAACAAACGCCAATATATTTGAAAACTTTGGTAAAATTTAATCATTTTTCTACGCTAATCACCCTCAATAATTTAAATTGTTACTTATTTCTTGCAAATGAGGGCATTGCAAGATCTTAAGTGTGGGAAGGGGTTAAATTCTTTTGGATTTTTAAAAATTATTATCTTAAACACTTGGTTACCATTAAAAATACTAGTAAAGCAGTAGTTGTATTAGAATTTAGTGCTCTCTGATAATAAAGAACAGCCCTAGTCTTATATACTGACTACCCAATTCTAGTAAAAATTTTCAAAATTTTCAATTAAATGAACTCAAAATCATGTTTATACATGTTTATGAACGATAAAACTAGGTGTTAACACCGAAATTATTGTTACCTCAGAAAAGGACATAAATTGAGAAACAACCCAAAATGTTAGAATTCATTTAAAATGGAATAGAGGACAATAAAAAGGCAAAGAAAAAGAAACTAAAAGCCAAGTGTAGGAAAATTTACCAAGTTCTTTGGAACATATGTCACATATGTTTGTAACAAATAATTGAAAATACTTTTGCTTTGGACTAAACTAAACAGTTTTACCTGATTTACTGTAATATATTTGAAATAAAGATGGATCTACATGATGAATCAATTCCATCATTAAAAGAAAGTAAAGTCTTCCGAAAAAGACACGCGCTTCTTGATTTAGGTCATGAAGTTGTCGTCCAGACCAGTTGTAGAGTCTACGAAAAACCTTGAAAAGTTTTCTCGAAAATCAGCTGGAAATCCACGGACCTCAGCATCAAACAGGATCACCAAGTGGTCAGACTTATCCTAACCATGAGAGGATCTGTCTCGTAAAATGGGGAGGACGCCGTGCAAATTAGCTGGATAAGACTAATGAATCAGACCCCCAGAAAAGGATAATCTCCTTAAAGATCAAAAATCAGCTTTTAAGCCTGATATTACTCAATCCTTGAGATTGACTTTAAAGATTGAGAATTACAAACTCATGGAATTCAATGATATCTAAACTCGAGCTTGAACGAGAAAATATTTTGATCAAAATTACAAACCGATTTGTTTTCTGAAAACCCATTTTCAATGCGTTCATTACCATTGAACGTAAAAATTCTGGGAATTCACCTGGAATTCATTAGGTCACCTGAACCAAATCGGGTGTCAACCGTAAGAACGGTGGTTGCATAGTATGGTCGAAGACAGGACCTTATGCCAGACCGAAAAATTATAAGGGTGAGCTTTACTATTGCTCCTACCAAGGATAGTAATTGCATCCGACACGTTATAGACCATAATTAAAAGCATGTCAGGGGACATTGCCTTAACAGTTGCTTGTTCAACGCTTTCCTTTACAACCGGACGGTAGTTTACCGAAAGGTAATATACGGAGCAAGTATACTGGACGTGTTGCTTTCCTAATACACAGTTAGCAAGTGGGTGACACAAAACCGCAAGTTTTGAGCTAAAATTTTCAAATCGGAAACCAACCAAACCCACAAAAACATTTTGCAAAACACCGGTGAAGGGTTATTCCGGAAAACTTATCTAGGGTAAAAACTAGATTGAATTTTCAAAAGATCAAATATTTTCATAAAGATCCAATTTCCTTAAGGATCTAAATTTTCATAGTCATATGGGACTGTAAACCACATCGTTACTACCATTGTTCATACCGCCGTATAAAAATCACTGATGTACAAAGTGTGAAGAATAAAGAAGTGATTCTAGTATTTTTATTTCAAGACTATATTGTTTGAGGACAAGCAACGCTCAAATGTGGGAATATTTGATAATGCTAAAAACGAACATATATTTCATAACATTATCCTTCAAGAAAGACAAGCTTTTAGTTGCAATTGTTCTATTTACAAGTGATATTCGTTTAAATAATAAAAGGTGAAGACAAAAGACAGATTCGACAAATTGAAGACGCAAACGACCAAAAAGCTCAAAAGTACAAAGTACAATCAAAGTGGTTCCAATTATTGATGAGAAACGTCTCAAAATTACAAGAGTACAAGATACGAAATGCAAAGTACAAGATATTAAATTGTACGCAAGAACGTTCGAAAAACCGAAACCAGGACCAAAGTCAACTCTCAACGCTCGACGCAACGGACTAAAAATTACAAGTCAACTATGCACATAAATATAATATAATATATAATTAATTCTTAAAATATATATATATATATATATATATATATATATATATATATATATATATATATATATATATATATATATATATATATATATATATATATATATATATATATATATATATTATATATTATAAACGTCGGCAAACAAGAAAAAAAACTCATGTGAGCTGATACCTACCTCCATACGATCGCATGGCCTGTAGGCTTATTTTCCATGCGATCGCATGGCCCTGAAATCCTGGCGACACCCCTATAAATTCGCAGTTTGGTTGATCAAATATCCATATATCTTT
Source organism: Rutidosis leptorrhynchoides (assembly GCF_046630445.1). NCBI lineage: Eukaryota > Viridiplantae > Streptophyta > Magnoliopsida > Asterales > Asteraceae > Rutidosis > Rutidosis leptorrhynchoides. The sequence continues at coordinate 179,344,785 of NC_092333.1, forward strand.
CTCTCTATCTATCACGTATAATATATATATATATATATATATATATATATATATATATATATATATATATATATATATATATATATATATATATATTATAATTTTAATTTTAATTTTAATTTTAATTTTAAATTCTAATAATAAGGGTATGTTAGCGAATGTTGTAAGGGTGTAAGTCGAAATTCTGTCCGTGTAACGCTACGCTATTTTTAATCACTGTAAGTTATGGTTAATGTTATTTTTAAATTAATGTCTCGTAGCTAAGTTATTATTATGCTTATTTAATGCCGAAATAATTGTGATGTTGGGCTAAATATTAAAATTGGGTAATTGGGCTTTGTACCATAATTGAGGTTTGGATAAAAGAACGACACTTGTGGAAATTAGACTATGGGCTATTAATGGGCTTTATATTAACTAAATGATACCTCGTTAATTTAATATATAGACTTATAATTTGACGTATTTATATATAACCACATACGCTTGTCTGGGCACGGTGGGCGGGATATCTATAAATACCAATAATTGTTCATTTTACCGGACACGGAACTGGATTAATAGTTAATAGACTTGTTGAAACAGGGATGGATTACATTCAAGGGTAATTGGTGTAATTGTTAACAAAGTAGTAAAACCTTGGTTTACACGCAGTCGATAACCTGGTGTATTCATTAAACAAAGTATTAAGACCTTGTTACAATTCGAATCCCCAATTAGTTGGAATATTTGACTTCGGGAATAAGAATAATTTGACGAAGACTTCCGCATTTTATGATTATGACTGATGGACTATTATGGACAAATCCGTATGGACATATTGAATAATCCAGGACAAAGGACAATTAACCCATGGGAATAAACTAAAATCAACACGTCGAACATCATGATTACGGAAGTTTAAATAAGCATAATTCTTTTATTTTCATATTTAATTGCACTTTTAATTATCGCACTTTTATTTATTGTCATTGTATTTAATTGCACTTTTAATTATCGTACTCTCTAATTATAGCAATTTTATTTTATCGCACTTTTATTTATCGCAATTTCATTATCGTTATTTGCTTTACGCTTTAAATTAAGTTTTTTATTTATTTAATATTTTACATTAGGTTTTAACTGCGACTAAAGTTTTAAAAATTGATAAACCGGTCATTAAACGGTAAAAACCCCCTTTTTATAATAATAATATTACTTATATATTTTTGTATTTTTACAAATATAGTTTTTTAAAAATATAGCGTTAAGCTTGTTTAAAAGATCCCTGTGGAACGAACCGGACTAACTAAAAACTACACTACTGTACGATTAGGTACACTGCCTATAAGTGTTGTAGCAAGGTTTAGGTATATCCATTCTATAAATAAATAAATATCTTGTGTAAAATTGTATCGTATTTAATAGTATTTCCTTGTAAAAATTAATAGTATTTTATACCCCTTCGCTTTAGCATCAAGTATTTTTGGCGCCGCTGCCGAGGACAGTCAAACGCCGGAAGCAAAACGCTATATATATAAAAAAAAGATTTTTAATTTACTTTTGTAAAAATACGTTTTTGTAAAAATACGTTTTAATACAAAAATATAAAAAGAAAAACAAAATAAAGTATATATTTTTAAGAATTGTTTAAAATACATAAATTATAAAGTACTTTTATTTTCTATTTTAGTTTTTAAAATTTAAGTTTTTATTTATTTTATATAAATAATTTATATAATTATAATTATAATACAGAATTAGAAAACAGAAAAAAAAATATAAAAATACTCGAGGCCCGGTACTGTAGCAGCCCATAACCTGGCCCGAAACCCTAGCTCATGCGATCGCATGAGCCCGAAGGCAAAACTTCATGCGACCGCATGAAGCTGTCTGATACACCACAGTTGATCCCTTCCAGCAATAATTACGTAATTATTATTATTTATTAAAACCCTAATTAGGGTTGTTTATTTAATTAATTAAGTTTAGTTTTTAGTAGTTAATTTATATATTTAGTTTATTTAGTTTTAATAAATTATAAAATTAATACTTTTATAAAATAAATAATATAAAAGTAATATTTTGAATAGAGTACATATCCTATTAAAGGTTCGAAGATGTTCGTTTGGATCTTCTTTTGGCGTACCACTATATTGGCATTGATTAGTTACCATGTGTAGGATTTGTCCTTTGATTTCATAATCTGGCGCATTAATGTCTGGCTTAATAATGGCGTGTCCTTGGCCCGTACGTGTGGCTCTCATTCAGTCTTCCATACTTAGAGGTTCAGTTACTTCCATAATTGAATTTGTTGAATACGAATCACTAAAGGATTCTGATTTAACGGTTTGTAGTTCAGGAGGAATGATTAGTGGTTCAGGATCTTGGAATTGTCCTTGAATATCCTCCGGGTTCTCAATCGTGAAGTCGGGTTCAAAAGATGAATTATCGGAAATTTGAGTTGGAGAACTTGTTTGACTAGATAATGATTCTAAAGAAAAATCAAAGTCGACAATATTGGCTAGATGTCTTGATCGAGTTACAGGTGGTGAACGTATGAAAGGTTGTGAACATTTTGCTCGGTGCATTCACTGAATATCCTATTAGAAATTATATAAGTTATCAAATTAATAGACTTTTCTGCTTTTGTTCACGTTTCGAATAGCCAAAAGATGCAGCAGGGAGCCAGGATCCTTTAAATCGGAAAATCCACAACTCAGCCACTAACAAATCCAACTATTACTACGAAGCAGAAAATTTTGGATGTCTATCAATTTAACCGCTTAAAATAATTTTTCGTCAAAATTTAAAGAAAACTTTAAAAATTCTATGTCCTAAAAACTAGAGCGTAGAAATGAAAAAGATAAAACGCGTCGAAAAACGTCGAAAAATAAAAAGTCGAAAAAATAATAAAAAGAAAGTAAAGCGTCGAAACTTAAGATTAAAAAGTTGCGCCTAAAGGTATTAAAGCTTAAAGGAATTCTATATCCAAAACGACAATAACTTAATTAGGCACTAAAATCTTAAAACGGCGTCGCAAAATTTTAAGGCACCTAAATCTTAATCTAAAGAAAAAGCACTTAAAGGGTTTTACGATAAAGCCTAAAAATTTAGAAATATAAAATAACTACGGCTAAATACTATAACTTAAAACTAGTTACGAACGATAATTATAAAGACTACGAAAAAAAGATTAAAAAAAATTACAAAATACAAAAAGAAAAACTAAAGTTATAAAAATACAAATTTATAAAAATATTATTTTTATATTATTATTATAAAAATATTAATCTATATAATTAATAATAATAATTAAAACTTAAAATTACAACTTTAATTAAAACTAGATATAAATATTAATATTAAACTAAACCCTAAATAATAAATAATAATTTAAAATTTAAACCTAAAATCGCATTAAATGCTAGGGTTCAGTCCTGTCAGAACCCACTACGCGATCGCGTATGATATACTCTCTACAGCTCCGAGATCGCGGAGTAATACAGTAACGGACTGGTACTGGGCTAAAACAGGCTCGGCCCAACTTAAATTTATAATTATTTTGGGCTACGAATAAGCTTTGGCCCAGTTCGATTATATATATATATATATATATATATATATATATATATATATATATATATATATATATATATATATATATATATATATATATATATATATATATATATATATATATATTATATTTTTAAGAGTTTTATAAAATAATAGATAGATAATGTTTATAAAATAAAAAGAAACTTATATTTTAAAAACTTAAAATAAAAATACTTTTATAACAAAATCTTTAAAATATAACTTTTTTATTATTTTTATATTATTTAAAACTTATAAAAAAAACTATATTTTCACAAAAAAAAAATAGATTAAAAACTTATATATATATATATATATATATATATATATATATATTTTCTATAGCGTTTCGCTTTCGGCTACCCGGCAGCGGCGCCAAAAACTTGATGTGTGCAGCGGTGTATACGAAATACTATTATTGTTTTTAATACGAAATGCGATACAATTTTACACAAGTTTTATTATTTATTTATAGATTTATAGATTGGATATACCTAAACTCTGCTACAACACTATAGGCAGTGTACCTAATCGTAGAGTAATGTAGTTTTTAGTAAGTTCGGTTCGTTCCACAGGGAGCTCACTAAGTTTAACGCTATATTTATTTTAAACTATATTTGTGTATATATATATATATATATATATGTATGTATGTATGTATGTATGTATGTATGTATGTATGTATGTATATATATATATATGTATATATATATATATATATATGTATATATATAAGTAGTACTATTATTATTATAAAAAGGGAGGTTTTACCGTTTAATGACCGGTTTGTCGATTTTATGTCTTAAGTCACAATTAAAACCTAATGTAAAATATTAAATATAAATATAACTTAATTTAAAGCGTAAAGTAAATGACGATAAATAAAAATGCGATAAAATAAAAGTACGATAATAAAAAGTGCAATAATTTAAAGTACGAAAAATAAAATGACGATAAATAAAAGTGCGATGAGATATAAAATAAAGGAATTATGCTTATTTAAACTTCCGTAATCATGATGTTTGACGTGTTGATTTTAATTTATTACCATGGATTAATTGTCATTTGTCCTGGATTATTTGATAAGTCCATCTGGTTTTTGTCCATAATTGTCCATCGGTCATAAATATAAAGTGCGAGTGTCCTCGTCAAATTACCCTTATATCCGAAGTCAAATATTCTAACTAATTAAGGATTTAAACTGTGACGCAGTTATCACTTCTGTCAACAATTACACCTGTTATCACTGTATGTAATCCACCCCTGTTTTGATTAGATATGAATATTAATTTACCCACTTGATCAGTTTGAATAATCAATTGCCCAACCCGAATAATTAATTAAATGATTATAATAGATTCGATATGAACGTCACTAAATAGGACAACCATGATCATTATTAATTATTAGGTTAATTAAATTGAAGATAGGTTCGACAGACTCAAATGAGTTGTCACTCAATTAGACAATACCCCCCATCTATTAATAGTCAATAGTCCAATTTCTACAAGTGTCGGTCTTTTGTCCAAACCTTAATTATGGTCCAAAGTTCAATAGCCCCGTCTTAATATTTAGTCCAACATCACGATTACTTCGGCTCAAATAAGCATAATAATAACTTAGTTACGAGACATTAATTTAATAAGGAACAACATAGCTTACATTGGTATTTAATCGCGTAGCGTTACACGGACAGAGTTTCGACTTTAAAACCCGTAAAACATTTTACAATAACCTTATTATTATTAACTTTAAAATTAAAATTATAATATAAATATAAATATAAATATATATATATATATATATATATATATATATATATATATATATATATATATATATATATATATATATATATATATATATATATATATATATATAGATTGAGAATCAGAGAAACAGAAAAGAAAAAGATGATGAGAATTAGAGCAGAATGCGTGAGCTTTTATAGGCCCACTTTGAACTGTACAGCTCCGCGAGTGCGGTACTTTTGTGCCTTACAGATCCGCGAGTGCGGAGCTTCGGATTCCAGCTCACCAAATTGAGTTAAACGTGGGCTGCTGAATTTTATAATATATAATATAATAATATATAATTTTATATAATTATATATATATATATATTATATTATATTCTTGTGCATAGTTGACTTGTAATTTTAGCTCCGTTGAGTCGCACGTTGATAGTTGGTTCATGTCTCGGTTCCGGATTTTCGAACGCCTTTTCGTACAATTTAATATCTTGTATTTTGCTTTTTGCGGATTGTACTTGTAATTTTGAGACGTTTCTCATCAATAAATTGAACCACTTGGATTGTACTTTGTACTTTTTAGCTTTTTGGTCGTTTGCGTCTTCAAATCATCGATTCTGTCTTCTGTCTTCACATTTATTTATTTAAACGAATATTACTTGAAAATAGAACAATTTCAACTAAAATCTTTACATATTGGAAAGATATTGATACTAAATATATGTTCATTTGGAGCACTATCAACAAATCATTTAAAACATAAGCCAACGAAATATTACTCGGTGGTACTTGATTATACCCCAGTACCAGTCATCAAGAAAAATATGTTTTGTTTGATATTAAGGTATGTTGATGCTTTCTGTAGGTTTGTTAGTGTTGAGGATTTTTTACTAGGATTCTTGTATGTTGATGATACCACTTGTCATGGAGTTTTTGATGCTATACGTGAAGAATCGAAGTCTCTTGATCTTAATATTGATAATGTACGTTGACATAGAGTTATGATAGTGGGTCAAACATGAAAAGAAAGCATCACTGTGTACAAAAGAAGTTTTTAGATATAATTCCTACATCGTTTCATACTCCATGCGGTTCTCATAATATTAATCTTGCATTGTATGACATGGCCAACACTTGTGGTAAAGCTAGACTTTTTTGGAGTCATACAACACATCTATACTGTTTTTTATAATTCTTCTAAGAGGTAGCAACTTTTAAAAGATAATGTCAAAGGATTGACTCTTAAGTCATCGTCCAACACGCATGCTATTATAAAGGCTATTAGATTTCAAATTTCAGATATAACAAAAGCTCTACTTCAAGTCTTGAAAATGACAACGATTCTAAAAAAGTGAAGCTAAATCTTTAACAATAAATGAGCTTACTGTAAGGATGGGCACGGATCCTTAAACAATTTATCCGTCGTGCCCCGTCTACACGTCAACGGGGAAATTTTTCGCCGTGTCCACAACTTGTTGATACCCGCAACCCGCAGGTTTATATGAGTATGCATATAATCTAAGTTGTCCTACAGGATACCCACGATCCGCGGGTAAACCCACAAAATATTATAAATCTACATCGAAAAAATATGTATATTAATGCATAATAAATATATATAGTTTAGGCGGGTTAACTAGTATACCCATGAATTTTTAAATGGTTATTACGGATTCACGGGTCAGATATTACCCGAGTATTATATATCCATGACTCGCCCGCGATCCGTCAGTGAGTACAAAAATTTACACGTCTCATACCCGCGGATAAAGTTTTCCCATCACGAGTATGAATACCCTTAGGTTGCGAGTTTTTTCCCTCATTTTCACCCCTATCTTGGTGACTTTGAATTTTTAGTATCAATGGTCATTTGGTTTGAATATTACCCCAGTAAATTTGGTGAGTAATAAGTTATAATCCAGTGATATGCTTCTCGATATTGCTATTGAAGAGGTGAAAGGGTTAGAACGATACTAAGTGTATGAAAAAGTTTTTGGTTTTTTGTTTACTAGTGAAATGATGAAGTTCTTTGATAAGAACTGTCTTAAGTCGTGTTGTTTCCGTCTTAAAGTGGCTCTCATTAATAAAGAATAATCGGGTATTGATGCAAATGAACTCTACTTGGGATAAAGGTTGTTTGAGAAGTTCTTGTCAAGTGAAACAATGAGATGTGTTGATATTTTAAACTTTTCGAAAAAGATGGATTGTTTTCCTAGTGCGCATAAAGGGTATTGTTGACAAATCTGGTTACACTGGCATCTGGAAGAAGTTTCTCAAAGTTGTAGTTGTTGAAATCTTATTTACAGTTCCTAATGGCACAAAAGCAACTATTTAGAATTACGTTTCGCACCTGTTATTTTGATTACTTAGGACATTTTTTTAGTAATACTTCTGTATATAAAAAACCAACTTATTATGTTGATCCTAGTACTTATAACTCACCTCGTGCATTATTATTTATTTCTTTTAATTTAAAACTTGTAGTGTTGGGTTATATTTTATGGGCACCTTTGGATTATAGGTTCAAAGTATACCTTGCACGTCTCAATATCCGATGTGACCAGGAGCGAATTTAAAGAGGAACCGGGGGGGTGCGCTAGTCGATTCCGAAATTTTAGTGTAAAAATATGGATTTTTTTATTTTGCCCCAAATTCAAAAGCCATTTGCCCCAAACCCAAAAGCCATTTACCTCAAAAACTACATATTTTGCCTCAAAATTTTCAAGATTTGCTCACGATTCTTCAAATTTTGTTCCAAAACCTTCAAATTTTGCCCACAAACCTTCAAATTTTATCCAAAAACCTCCAATTTTTGTCACAAAAACTCCGTATGTTGTCCAAAAAAGTTGCTACTGTTTAAAAAATAAATTTCGGCCCCGGTGAAGAAAAATCTTGCTTCCGCCACTGGATGTGACCATGCTTGTTGAGTTGTTGCACGTATACTATAAAACAAATTGTGCATATACGTACCTGAACTGAATTGTGGTTGATCGATAATGATACCGCATTAGAATCTCCAGCAAACAAATCACCCCAATAGTATGAGTGTTTTACCTTCAGCATCATATCTGCAAAAATTGTAGGTCAGAGCAAAATCGAAAAGATATATATACACTCCAAAAAATACAAATTTAAGGCATGAAACCCAAGAGGTCACCAAGCAAGACATCACTATAACACATTCTGTATATGTAATATGCATCATCATCATCATCATCATCATCATCATCATCAACCAAGACAAATTATAATTAACCAATTTCCGGATAAAGAAACCTTAATGCATCAGATAATATTTGTATTACATTATGAGTCTTCCATATATATAATAGCCAGTAAACAATCCACTTAATGATCACTACTGTAGAGATACTACTTGACAGGGTTATTTGACAGAATGCTAAAAGCAACGGGTCCTGTTTTGACCTGTTGGGTCTTATAAATGGATCCGGTAGAGGTCAAGATCTGCTGACAGGCAGAGACAGATAAATACACAAATAAAAATTTTCATACTTAGAAAAAAAGCAAACAAATATATCTAAGGCCTAAATCAGTAAATATTCAACCATATAAATAGTTTTAGTGCAGAAATCATACATTTTAGTACCACGTATTGAATACTTGATTTCAAGCAGCAACCAACACAATACGACAATACTGTCACGTTGTTGTTCAATATCCTTGAAGAGGAAAAACTAACAAAGGATTCGAACCATCTCCACACACAAAACGACAAGCAGCAATAACTGCTTCTTTCGTAGCCATCACAACAAGCGCTGATCTTTCATTCTTACAACTCATAATCACATTTTCAACCTCACCGAATTTATCAAACACATCCCTCAAATTTTCTACACTATAATCGCAACCAACTTTCGCCCACCAAACCCTAACCATCTTCTCCTTATCAATCACACCGCACTGCGCACTTTTCCTTCAACGAATTTTAATCTTATTAATAAAACAAAATCATAAAAAATAGTAGAAACCGTTTTAGTAGGACGAGCGCCACCAAATTCTTCTTCAAGTATGTCATTTATTCTATCTTCTTCGACCCTAACTTTTTCGGCGCGCTTAGCTGCCTCATACTTTTTACGCTTTCTTTCTTTAATTTTACTTTCTTTATGGGTGTGTATGGATGAAATTAGCTGCAGCTGAAGCTTATAGCTGGAGCTGGTGCTTATGGACTAGAGCTGGAGCTGGAGCTTATTTTTAAAGTTAGAAGCTGGAGCTTATTATTTTTTATAAGTGTTTGGTAAACTAGCTGGAGCTTATTTTGTAATTCATAAGCTCAACTTTTTTTCATAAGCTACTAGAAGTAGCTTATTTTTCTAGAGCTTGTGATTTTCATAAGCTCTATTTTTTATGTCTATCAAACAAAACTTATTCCTTTGAGCTTATTAAAATCATAAGCTCGCTTATTTTTCTAGAGCTTGTGATTTTCATAAGCTCTATTTTTTATGTCTATCAAACAAAACATATTACTTGGAGCTTATTAAAATCATAAGCTCAAGCTCCTATAAGCTTTCATAAGCTCCCATAAGCTCCTCTACCAAACACACCCTATATCTTCTTCTTTTAGATTTAAACGTAGTAAAGAACATCTCATTAAACCAATCATAAATATTTGTTTGTGTTATAATTCAGTAGGCTTATAACTACCTTTAGTGGTTTGATTCTTGATGTTATAATTCAGTAGGCTTATAACTACCTTTAGTGGTTTGATTCTTGATTAAGAATGCTAATAATGAAGTGTAAGAACAAAGATGATAATGGAGAGAAAGAAAGAAATACTTTGTAAGTGTGAGAAATGGTGCAAGTTTAATGCTTGCATTCATGGCTATTTATAGCAAAAATATCACAAGTTTAGGTAATACAATAATATTACTTTTGTGTATCAATAATTGACTATCCATTTATATATATATATATATATATATATATATATATATATATATATATATATATATATATATATATATATATATTTATATATTATAACACTCCCCCTTGGATAGCAATTTTGTTTGTTGAAGATCAACTGTAAGTTACTGCCTCGTTAAAAACCTTACTAAAGAAAACCCAGTGGGAAAAAACTTTAGCTAAGGGAAAAAGAGTGCAGCATGGAGTTGACTCCCCCTCAAGTAGACATCGCTTCAGTTGTTACATCTTTTGAACATGTCTCATGCCAATGTTATGAACGTGTGTTCTGAAAATAGCAGTTGGAAGTGCTTTCGTGAAAAGATCAGCAGAGTTTTTGCTGGATTGAACATATCTCATTTCAATCTCACTGTCCTTAATGAGATTTTGAGTGTATGAGAAGAATCTAGGAGGTATGTGTTTGGTTCGGTCACTTTTGATATACCCTTCTTTCATCTGTGCTATACAAGCTGCATTATCTTCATAGATAATTGTTGGACTTTTATCGCGTTCTAGTCCACAAGAATCAGTAATGATTTGTGTCATTGATCTCAACCAAAAACATTCCCGAGTAGCTTCATGTAATGCAATCACTTCGGCATGATTTGATGATGTAGCAACAAGTGTTTGTTTTTTAGAACGCCATGATATTGCAGTACCTCCATTTAGGAATACATATCCAGTTTGAGATTTAGCTTTATGTGGATCAGATAAATAACCTGCATCAGCATAACCAACCAAATCTTGTTTTGATTCGTTAGAATAAAATAATCCTAAATCAGTAGTTCCTCGAAGGTATCGAAATATGTGTTTGATCCCATTCCAGTGTCTTTTGGTAGTAGCAGAGCTGAACCTTGCCAACAAATTAACTGCAAAAGAAATGTCAGGTTGTACAATTTGTAAGATACATAAGAGCTCCAATTGCACTAAGATATGGTACTTGTGGTCCAAGAATATCTTCATGATCTTCACATGGACGAAATGGATCAGTTTCAACATTGAGTGATCTAACAACCATAGGAGTACTTAATGGTTTTGCCTTGTCCATATTGAAACGTTTCAAAATCTTTTCAGTATATGTTGTTTGATGTACAAGTAAACCATTAGGCATATGCTCAATTTGTAAACCAAGACAATACTTGGTTTTTCTGAGATCTTTCATTTCAAATTATTTCTTTAGAAGTTGAATGGCTTCATGGATCTCTTTATTTGTACCTATGATGTTAAGATCATCAACATAAACAGCTATGATCACATATCCGGATGTTGTTTTCTTAATGAAAACACAAGGACAAGTAAGGTTATTTGTATACCCTTTGCTTATCAAGTAATCACTTAATCGGTTATACCACATACGTCCCGATTGTTTTAACCCATATAAAGATCTTTGTAATTTAATCGAATACATTTCTTTGGGTTTTGCATTTGATGCTTCTGGTACCTTATATCCTTCAGGTATCTTCATATATATATCACTATCAAGTGATCCATATAGATAAGCAGTCACAACATCCATGAGATGCATTTCTAAATTTTTAGAAACTGCCAGGCTGATTAAGTATCTAAAAGTAATTGCATCCATAACAGGGGAATAAGTTTCTTCATAATCAATTCCCGGTCTTTGAGAAAAACCTTGAGCTACAAGTCTAGCTTTATACCTTGTAACTTCATTTTTCTCATTTCTTTTTCGGACAAAAATCCATCTGTCTACAGGTTTCACATCTTTTGGAGTGAGAATGATGGATCCGAAAACTTTTCTTTTATTGAGTGATTCTAATTCAGCTCGTATAGCTTCTTTCCATTGAGCCCAATCATGTCTATTTTGACATTCAACCATAGATGTTGGTTCTGGATCATCATCATTATTCATGATGTCATATGCAATATTAAATGAAAATTTCTCATCAAGATTTTTCATTTCATTTCGGTTCCATAATATTTTTGAATGTGCATAATTGATTGCAATTTCTGTATTGACATCATCAATCTCCTCTGCAGTAGGAGTACTGATTTGTGGTTCTTCTTGAACACTTTCTTTTACCTTATTATCAGCTAATTTTCTTTTTCGAGGATTTTTATCTTTGGAACCAACTGGTCTTCCACGTTTCAGACGTGGCATAGATTCTTGAGTGACCACATTATCAGTTTTTCGATTTGGAATCTCAACTCGAGCTGGAGTATTAACTGCTGGTATATATGATTTAGTCACCCTTTTTGTATCTGTGAATGCATCAGGCAATTGATTTGCAAGTTCTTGTGCATGCATTATCTTTTGAACTTCTATCTCGCATTTTTTTTGCGAGGATCAAGATACTTTAATTGAGGTTCACACCATGAAACATCATTTTCTTTATTTTTTTTATTTCTCCCCCTAATCTAGGAAACAATGTTTCATTAAAATGACAATCAGCAAAACGTGCTGTAAAAACATCACCTGTCATAGGTTCAATATACCTTATGATTGAAGATGTTTCATATCCAACATATATTCCCAACCTCCTTTGAGGACCCATTTTTGTACGTTGTGGTGGCACAATTGGAACATATACTGCACAACCAAATGTTCTAAGGTGGGAAATATTTGGCTCTTGACCAAAAGCAAGTTGTAGGGGGGAATATTTATGACTTGCACTTGGTCTGATGCGAATCAATGCAGCAGCATGTAAAATTGCATGACCCCATATAGATACAGGGAGTTTTGTTCTCATTATCAATGGTCTAGCGATTAACTGTAAACGTTTAATCAGTGACTCGGCTAAACCATTTTGTGTATGCACATGAGCAACAGAATGTTCGACAACAATTCCTATAGACATGCAATAGTCATTAAATGCTTGAGATGTAAACTCACCAGCATTATCAAGTCTCACTTTTTTAATGATGTAATCAGAAAAATGTGATCTCAATTTAATAATTTTGGCAAGAAATTTTGCAAATGCCACATTACGGCTTGATAACAGACAAACATGAGACCATTTACTAGATGCGTCTATTAGGACCATGAAATATCTAAATGGTCCACATGGTGGATGAATTGGTCCACAAATATCACCTTGAATTCTTTCAAGAAACATTGGTGATTCTTTCTCAACCTTAAGTGGTGAGGGTCTAGTTATCAATTTTCCAAGAGAGTAAGATATACATGGAACCATTGTATCATGAAGGATTTTTCTATCCTTCAGTGGATGTCCATGTGTACATTCAATAATTCTTTTCATCATTGTTGATCCTGGATGGCCCAATCTGTTATGCCATAAATTAAATACACCAGGATCAATATACTTTTCTTTAATCACCATATGTGCTTCTGGTACATTTATATGTGTATAATGTAATCCAGAATTAAGTCTTGGCAGTTTTTCAATCACGTGATTCTTGTTAGTGATACTTAAATATTTCTCATTTTCTGCCGTTACTGACTGATATTGCTCTAAACATACATATTATTCGACGCAATATCACTTATATTTCATAGGTTTTTATCATCTACAAAGACATTCAATGCGCATTTCACGAGAAAAACGACAAAAGTGGATAAGAGCTTGCTATTTGAAGATTCGACGATAAAACGATAGTTTTAACCAGATTTATATCAAGAAACGTTTATCCGAATGAAAGTACAAGATAGATGAAGAAGAGAGTTCAAATGTAAAGTGCCAAGTCAGTACACGTCAATACGAGGTCATCAAAGAACAAACGAAAAAAGAAAAATAAAGAAAACTGCTTTTACTCTTACACGAATAGTGTAGGTCTACACGAATAGTGTAGAATATTTGTTCTTACACGAATAGTGTAGGTCTACACGAATCGTGTAGAATATTTGTTCTTACACGAATAGTGTAGCCATACACGAATCGTGTAATGTTAGGCCGAATTAATCATTTTGTCAGACATGGGCGGCTGGCTTTTGAAGTTTTAAAACAATTCTTTTCATAGTGCTGTAGCAAATGGATAGCACTTTTGACTCAACAACTACTTCACAATATCAATGTTAAATACGGAGTACGTTCAGAAGATTAGAGGGAGACACATATATTACACACAGGAGATTACAACACAAAATTACTATACACATACTATTGTCACTTTTATTATCAGTATTATTTACATTTCAGTTTCAAAGTTCAATTATTAGGATTAGTTTCATATATTAAGGGGGTATTGTTCGTGATAAAGGGTGTTATTGTACGCGTGAAAGGGGTGTTATTATTGTAATTTTTCTACCGTTTGAAGTTAATGCAAGTGAAGATATTTTAGTAAGTTTATTCTGTTAAAATTAGCGTTGTTATTATGTTTGCATATCTATATTTTTATGTCTACCTTAGTGTAATGGATAGCTAAATTTCCCTAGTGTTTGCTTAAATGTAGAGCCCCTAGTGAAATGGATTGTTACCATTAGTAAAAGTTAAAAATGTAACTTTAGTATTTTTAATATTGAGCCTAGTTAAAAGAACCATTTTTATGTAATTAGGTATTTAACCCTTGCCACTTAATTTAGTAAATTTAAATAACGAAAGTTATTTTTATTTACATAAATTAAGCTTCAACATTAAAAGTGATCTAGACGAATTTATGGATAATTTATTAACACCAATTTAGAAATAAACTTCGGTGGTTTGGGTGATATCAATAAATTACATGACAGTGAAATTATAAAAAGGGAAACCGTTATAATTTGGGTATTGGCGAAGGTCAAAACTAGGCTAGGTCTCAATTTAAATACTTGGGGAATAGTAGCTTTCTAAAAAGAATCCGATGAAAATTAGATTTTATTTAGTTAAGTTGTAACCTTATGTTTATTCGAGAGAAAAATGTAAAGTTTGATACTAGAACATTTTAATAGGGCGTAAAACTTAAAACAATCCATGGACCTAGGGGTGACACAATTAAGTAAACACTCCCATTTATCTTATTTATATTTGTTATAAAAGTATTATTATTATTATTTACGATTTACCATTTTAAAATATTAGAAAAATACATAAAAACATTTAATTTTCGTAACAGTTAAGTTGTCACATATTTTTACACGTACACGAATCGTGTATCATCACACGAATCGTGTAAGGCTAAAACGCGGCTACAGTACAGCTAGGTTAAAATTAGGGTTTTTGTTATTTAATTATATTTATATTTAGGTTATTAGTTATTTTAGTTATTTTAATTAAGTTAATTAGTTAAAGTTATTTAAAATACTTAAAATACATGTTTTAACCCTAAAATTAGTATTACTTATTATAGGTTTATAAATTGTAATTAGTTTATAATTAGTAAATTAATTAAATTCCTTTTAATTTGTATTAGTTTTACTAAAAATGCATTTTAGTTAATTTAAATAAGTTTCTATTGTAATTGCTCAAAACAAAATTCTAAATATATAGTTTCATTAAAGATTACTATTTTACTAATTACCATTTAGTAACATAATTAATGCATCATAATTAGTTTATTTTCATTTAGTTCCTTTTTAAGTTAATTTTTGTAATCTTGTAATTTTATTTAGTAAATTACTTAAGTTATTTTCTGTTACTATTATATTATAAATTCCTAATCCAAAACCCCCTTTAATTAAGTTTGACATCAAGGACTATTAAAAACCATTAAACACTCCATCTCCCTGTGGAACGAATCGGATTTACCAACAAACTAAACTACACGGATAGGACTAGTTGCCTATATATATGTGTGAAATCAACCTGAAATCAATAAAATACCACATATACAATAAATCAATTCGTGTAACAAAACAACTCAAATCCGTTCATAAATAAAGGTTACGTTTCCGCACATCAACTTTTTGGCGCCGCTGCCGGGGACCTGGCAGTTAAATAAATAGATAATTTTTCTGATTCGTAGTAGTAGTTGGATTTGTACATGGACCGGGTTGTTGGATCACCAATTTTATTGGTCAATAGAAGGATCCTGCCCCTCTGCTGCATCTTTTGGCTATTCAAAACGTGGGCAAAATCAGAAGGAAAATCTGTTGTTTAAGGGTTTTTATCATTGTTTTTATGTTATGCGATCCTCTCGAGGAAATTCATTTCCAAGAAAGTTCAAAGTTTTTGAATAAATCCTTTAATTCTTTGTACAATTTCCCAAATTGTATGATCCGTTCAATCCTAAACTCGTTAAACTTAATCCGGAACCTCAAAGAATTAATAAAGGACAAAAACAACAAAAAGAAATAGGAAGTACTAGTAATTTTAAAACACCGAAAAACACTAAAAAAGAAACAAGTAAGTAACACTAGAAAAGCTTTTGGTGTTATGATCTCATAATAGAAATTAATGCATGAACTTACGTTCCTCCAACGCTGAATTAACTCCTTCACATCCTGAACCCGAAAGGAAATTCCACGAACGCTTAAGAGCTCAAGAAGTAGAATCTCTTGCTAAAAATTTAGAGTCACTTTTCTTAGAATCCGACTCTGAACCAATAATTCAACCAATCATAGAGCCGATTATTAAAGAAGAAGAAGAAATGGCTGATACAAATCAAACGATGGAAGCATTAATGAAGGCCACAAGAAAAGGTCAAGGCCACGCAATCATCCAACCCACGATGAGTGATGGCTTTGAAATAAAAGGTCAATTTTTACACATGGTAACTAATACATGTCAATTCGGTGGAGCCCCAAATGAGGATACTAACGAGCATCTTCGTAAGTTTGTAAGCATTTGCAAGCTTTTCAAAATCAAAGATGTCACCGATGAAGTTGCATGTTTAAAAATCTTTCCATGGTCCTTAAAAGATGATGCAAGAGATTGGCTAGACTCATTACCAGAAGGTTATATTGAAAACTGGAATGATATGATGGATAAATTTTTGTCAGAATTCTTTCCTGCTTCAAAAGCAGCAAAATTACAAAGTGATATAAATCACTTTAAACAAAAACCTAATGAAACTCTTTATGAAGCTTGGACTCGATTCAATAAAATGCTTCGAATATGTCCTCAACACGGGTTGAGTACATTCCAAAAAGTCTGTGTATTTTATAAAGGAGTCAATGTTGCAACTAGAAAAGATATAGATGTTGCAGCCGGAGGTTCGGTTATGAAGAAAACACCTGAAGACGCTCATACAATCATTGATGATTTAGCGTCCCATTCTCATAACTGGCATCAAGAAATAGAATTTTCTAGATCATCAAATGTTGCTAGTATTGAAAGCAATGATGAAATTGCCTCTTTAAAAGTTCAAATAGCAAATCAAGCAAGTCAAATCGAGAAAGTAACCAAGGAAATGCATGCCATCAGAGTAGGATGTGAACTATGCCAAGGTCCTCATCTTACTAGAGATTGTGATCAAAGTACAATGGAAGAGCAAGCAAATTTCTTAGGTTATTTACGAAAAGGTGAAATGAACTTTAGCGATTTTCCAGCCATAGAAGCAAACAACCGAAAATATCCTCCTATAAACAGCTATCAAGTAGGAGGACCTTCAGGATCAAATAATAATAACTATCAAAATAACAATAACTATCAAGGAGGAAATCCAGGTTACCAAAACAACCGGAATTTCCCAAATCAAAATCAAAGAAATCCGCCACCAGGTTATAATAACCGAAATCAACCTCAACGAAATTATCAAAATAATTTCCAACATAATCAACCACAACTACTAGCACTTATGCAACCACAACCATTAGCAATTATGCAACCTCAACCCGAGAGGAAATCTGGTTTAGAAGATCTCTTAAGAGATTTTATGGTTAAGCATGAGCAAAATGCAGAGCTCCAAACTCAGCAAATTCGAAATCAACAAGCCACGATTCAGATTTTAGAAAGAGATGTTGGAAGGATCTCACAGTTACTAGCAGAGAGACCACAAATTGCAAGTAATCCTCCGGTTATACTAAAGAAGAAGGATCCTCAAGCTCTAGCATATTCACAAGTGAATGCTATTTATAGTTTCTGTGAGGATGAAGCAAGTTTCAAAACACCGGAGCATAGTCCTATATTTACTCAGGGGTGTGAAGATGATGATGAAGAGTGTGATGAGTTTATATTTTCTGATTTATCCAATATGGCAGATTACACTCCTTATCAAGAGATTGATGGTACCCGAGTTGAAAGTATGAAAAGTATAACATGTGAAAAAGAAGAGATCCGAGTTGGTGACATAACTCCCGAGTATGCTGATTATTTGATGAGGCTGATGTCGGGAAATCATGCAGAAGTGCAGAAAATAGAAACCACCAAGCCTTCCGAATTTAGGGTTGATGATGATTTGAAGGTGATCAAGGAAGAAGTGAAAGATACGGTGAAGCAAGCACCTAAAGTGGAAGACTATAAAGAACCCATTCCATACCCGCATGCACTTTTATCCGAAAAACCAAAGGAGAATCATTGTAAGCCTTTAAATACGGATAATATTTGTGTAAATGTACCTTTGGTTGATGTTATTGCAGGTATGCCAAACTATGGGAAATTCTTGAATGATTTGATGGCAAAAGAAGGAGTGTGTGAGCAGGCATCATCCGCGTTCCTTGAAGCAGAATGTGCTGCTATTGTGAAAAAGAATGAATTGCCACCTAAGTTAGGTGATCCCGGACCATTCATAGTACCTTGTAAGCTTAATGATTCTAGAACTCTTAGATCATTAGCTGACTCGGGTGCAAGTATAAATCTCATGCCTTATTCCATTTACTCGCATTTGAACTTAGGCGAACTTAAACCGACGAATTCAGGCATTAGATTCATTGATCAGTCGGTTAATAAACCTATAGGGATTGCTGAAAACTTAGTAGTAAAAACAGGTGAACTTGAGTTTCTAGCTGACTTTGTAGTTGTAGACATGAAGGAAGATAAGTTTGTACCTATTATTTTAGGTAGACCATTCTTAGCAACTGCATGTGCTTTAACAGATTGGAAAACAGGAAAACTAGTTTTGAAGGATAGAGGCAAGAGTGCAACCTATCAAACTGAGTTTAGTATGAACCCACCACCCACACCGATAGTTTCAGTGAATATTGTTGACAATGTCAAACCCATTAGTCAACAAGCTAAGTGTGGGGAGGGTGATAAGGAGAAACTAGATAGTAAACCGCCCAATGATAGTGTTGTTGAGAAAACCATGAAGAAGTTATATGGTAGGATTAGAAATGCTATGTCGAAAAAAGATAAACATTTGAGAGAGAGATTGATTTCAAACCTATCAAAACTTGAGAAATATAAGTTGAAAAAACTGGTTGAAGAGTCAAGATTTTCGGACTCTTGGTTATTATCAAAAATTAGTGGTAAGAATGGTTGCAGTAATGGTTCTATTGGAGTAAAGAAGGGTGATGTTTATCACCCCGACGTTAGTTAAAATTAGGGTGGAGTCGCGTGAACGACTCGCTAATAAAATTCACAAATTGTAAATAGTCCCATTCGTGTGTCTCGTTTTTATTTTAAATTCCTTTTTATTTGTATTTCTCATATACTTGTTTTAAAATTTAAAAATGTTAATCTTTTTAACACAAAAATAGAGTGTTTTTATTTTATTTTAAATTTGTTTTCGAAAAATATTAAAACTTTAACTTTTAATGAATTGAATTTTATAAATTGAATTTAAAAATTTATAAACGGATTAAGATCAGGTATAACAACCGAATTTCCGTTACAAATATAAATTTATAAAAGATATTTTAAATTTAATTGATTATAAGTTATATAAAAAAATATAAAATGAAAAAAGTAAAAAAAAAAAAAAATTTTAGTTTGTAATAACATAATTTTTTGGTGTGTATTGAAACTTATTATGTTTTTATTTTTTATATTAGCAAGAAAATATAGTGTGGGGTAAAAAAATGTGTTGTACGATTGAATTAAAACCCCATATTTTGTGTGTTTTTTACATGGTTTTGACAGGTACAGACGAAAATGCAATTAGACGAAACGAAACATCAAATTACTTTGTGATACAAACATTGGATATGATCATAGGTAAAACAATTTGAAAATCCAAATCGGTTAACAAAGGAAGTTCCAAATACTCTACACTTTTTGTCCTCTCAAATTTATACATTATTATCTGATTTTATGTAATGAGGGCATTACATAATCTTAAGTGTGGGGTGGGAATATATAAATTCTCGAGAACTAATAAGTTATTGGTTTTTATGAAAATTTGAAAATTTTTAAACAAATGTATCTAATCAATTTTTAAGGTAACTACGAGCAATTAAAGATCAGGTGTAAAAACCGAAATTGTTGTCTCCATACATTAAAAATACATAAGTTTATTTGTTTAAAACCTAGAAAAAGAAAAAAAAAAAATTTATAACAAGAATTTATAAATCCTTATGATAAGAACCATTTATCACATGTTTCTTTGAAGTTTATTGCAGATATCATTGCTACAGAATGTATAAACCTGAATATTCCATTATCACGAGTAATAGAGGATGAATCAAATCCATCCCGTAAGGAAGTAAAGTCTTCCGAATTGACACACTTGCTAATTTATGTTAGAAGATGTAGTCCAGAACAGCTGTAGGTTGACGAAAAATCTTGAAAAGTCATCCCTAAAATCGGCTGGAAATCCACCTAACCTCAGCATCAAACAGGGTTTTTGGTGGTCAGACTTATCCTAACCATGAGAAGGATATGTCCCGTACAATGGGGGGGCACAATGCAAATTAGCTTTTAAGACTAATGAATCTAATCCCCAGATGGATGATCTCCGTAAAGATTAACCGCATCTATGTTTGACCGCGGTCAACATACATATGCCATAACAAATTGAGGTGTGCAAACTCATGGTTCACCGATGATATTTGGACACGATATAATTTTGTTCTAAAACTTATGCTATTTTATGAATTATATTTGTGTAAAACCATTTTTTGGACATTCGGCTTCAAGTTCCATGATACTACAATCATGGGGGCGAATAGCTTGCTAATCGCCGACTGAGACTTCGGTTTTCAGTTACCCTCAACCGGAATTTGAGGTTAAAACCGGAAAACGTGTCTAGTGTAAAAACTAGCATGACATTTTATAAAATCATAAAACGTTTTCATAAGGTCCAATTTTCCCTAAGGATCCAAATTTTTAAACCCTAATCACGAGTTTCATGTTTGTTTCTGTTGTCAGAATTTCATTTCGTGTGGTGTGCGTGTGATCCAATAAATACTGTGTTGTGTAATATATTTCATATAGCGTGTGTTTCATTTCGTGTAGTGTGTGTTGTGTGATCTAAATGTTCGATAAAGAAAAATATATAATGTTCTAACTCTGTTAAAAGATGTAATTGCTTGAGGACAAGCAACGTTCTAGTGTGGGGTATTTTGATATTGCTCTAAACATACATATTATTCGACGCAATATCACTTATATTTCATAGGTTTTTATCATCTACAAAGACATTCAATGCGCATTTCACGAGAAAAACGACAAAAGTGGATAAGAGCTTGCTATTTGAAGATTCGACGATAAAACGATAGTTTTAACCAGATTTATATCAAGAAACGTTTATCCGAATGAAAGTACAAGATAGATGAAGAAAAGAGTTCAAATGTAAAGTGCCAAGTCAGTACACGTCAATACGAGGTCATCAAAGAACAAACGAAAAAAGAAAAATAAAGAAAACTGCTTTTACTCTTACACGAATAGTGTAGGTCTACACAAATAGTGTAGAATATTTGTTCTTACACGAATAGTGTAGGTCTACACGAATCGTGTAGAATATTTGTTCTTACACGAATAGTGTAGCCATACACGAATCGTGTAATGTTAGGCCGAATTAATCATTTTGTCAGATATGGGCGGCTGGCTTTTGAAGTTTTAAAACAATTCTTTTCATAGTGCTGTAGCTAATGGATAGCACTTTTGACTCAACAACTACTTCACAATATCAATGTTAAATACGGAGTACGTTCAGAAGATTAGAGGGAGACACATATATTACACACAGGAGATTACAACACAAAATTACTATACACATACTATTGTCACTTTTATTATCAGTATTATTTACATTTCAGTTTCAAAGTTCAATTATTAGGATTAGTTTCATATATTAAGGGGGTATTGTTCGTGATAAAGGGTGTTATTGTACGCGTGAAAGGGGTGTTATTATTGTAATTTTTCTACCGTTTGAAGTTAATGCAAGTGAAGATATTTTAGTAAGTTTACTCTGTTAAAATTAGCGTTGTTATTATGTTTGCATATCTATATTTTTATGTCTACCTTAGTGTAATGGATAGCTAAATTTCCCTAGTGTTTGCTTAAATGTAGAGCCCCTAGTGAAATGGATTGTTACCATTAGTAAAAGTTAAAAATGTAACTTTAGTATTTTTAATATTGAGCCTAGTTAAAAGAACCATTTTTATGTAATTAGGTATTTAACCCTTGCCACTTAATTTAGTAAATTTAAATAACGAAAGTTATTTTTATTTACATAAATTAAGCTTCAATATTAAAAGTGATCTAGACGAATTTATGGATAATTTATTAACACCAATTTAGAAATAAACTTCGGTGGTTTGGGTGATATCAATAAATTACATGACAGTGAAATTATAAAAAGGGAAACCGTTATAATTTGGGTATTGGCGAAGGTCAAAACTAGGCTAGGTCTCAATTTAAATACTTGGGGAATAGTAGCTTTCTAAAAAGAATCCGATGAAAATTAGATTTTATTTAGTTAAGTTGTAACCTTATGTTTATTCGAGAGAAAAATGTAAAGTTTGATACTAGAACATTTTAATAGGGCGTAAAACTTAAAACAATTCATGGACCTAGGGGTGACACAATTAAGTAAACACTCCCATTTATCTTATTTATATTTGTTATAAAAGTATTATTATTATTATTTACGATTTACCATTTTAAAATATTAGAAAAATACATAAAAACATTTAATTTTCGTAACAGTTAAGTTGTCACATATTTTTACACGTACACGAATCGTGTATCATCACACGAATCGTGTAAGGCTAAAACGCGGCTACAGTACAACTAGGTTAAAATTAGGGTTTTTGTTATTTAATTATATTTATATTTAGGTTATTAGTTATTTTAGTTATTTTAATTAAGTTAATTAGTTAAAGTTATTTAAAATACTTAAAATACATGTTTTAACCCTAAAATTAGTATTACTTATTATAGGTTTATAAATTGTAATTAGTTTATAATTAGTAAATTAATTAAATTCCTTTTAATTTGTATTAGTTTTACTAAAAATGCATTTTAGTTAATTTAAATAAGTTTCTATTGTAATTGCTCAAAACAAAATTCTAAATATATAGTTTCATTAAAGATTACTATTTTACTAATTACCATTTAGTAACATAATTAATGCATCATAATTAGTTTATTTTCATTTAGTTCCTTTTTAAGTTAATTTTTGTAATCTTGTAATTTTATTTAGTAAATTACTTAAGTTATTTTCTGTTACTATTATATTATAAATTCCTAATCCAAAACCCCCTTTAATTAAGTTTGACATCAAGGACTATTAAAAACCATTAAACACTCCATCTCCCTGTGGAACGAATCGGATTTACCAACAAACTAAACTACACAGATAGGACTAGTTGCCTATATATATGTGTGAAATCAACCTGAAATCAATAAAATACCACATATACAATAAATCAATTCGTGTAACAAAACAACTCAAATCCGTTCATAAATAAAGGTTACGTTTCCGCACATCAACTGACTGATAATCATATCCATTAAGGTATATGTCAGAAAAACTCAATAAATTTCTGCTTGACTTAGGAGAGAATAAGGCATTATTAATTAAAAATGTTGTACCGTTTGGTAATATGAATTTTGCCTTTCCTATCCCTTCTATCAAGTTAGCAGCACCTGATATTGTATGTATAGTTCCTTCCGTTGGTTTCAAATCAATGAAATAATTTTCAGATTTAAGTATAGTGTGTGTAGTACCACTATCTGCTATACAGAGATCTCCACTACTTGATTGATGTTGTGTTCCAGCAGAATTCATATTAAACTTCATATATAAGAAACAAACAGTAAGTATATAAATGTTACACAGAATGTTTATTACACACAAATAGATAAAACTGAAACATTTGACATACATAGAATTGAAACATCAAACATAGAACTGGAACATTTGATAAAACATATAGAACTGAAACATTTGAGAAAGCATGATGACAAAGGTTAAATCGTTTTATTTATAAAAGAAACATATTAATTTAATTCAAGAAATCTTCATATAAATCAGATGGTTGCTCAGTGACTGTTGGATCAATATTATCCACAAAATTTACTTCCTTTTCTTTACCTTTCAGCGAATCCTGATACATCTTAACAAGATGTTTAGATGTTCGACAAGTATTAGCCTAGTGGCCCATTCTACCACATCTGTAACAAGATTCTTCAGAATTTTTAGAAGAATTTTCTTCAATATCTTGTTTAGTGGGCTTGTTTTGTGGTTGATATTTATATTTTCGTGGATTATTATTTCTTTGACCACGGCCACGGCCACGACCACGGCCACGACCACGGCCACGTCCACGCCCATTCCCATTACCATAAGGATGGTTTCTACCATAGTTATGGCTTTTGGCATGATGATGGCGATGGTTATTATAACCACGACCTTGCCCGCGTCCTTGTCCCTGTTTATAATTATTTGCAGTATTTGCTTCAGGGATTGCAAGTGTACCAGTAGGACGGGATTGCTGATTTTTCATTAATAGCTCATCATTTTGTTTTGCAACCAAGAGATATGAATTAAGTTCAGGATATGTGTTGAACTTTAGCATTTTCAAATTTCTTTGCACTGTGATGTTGGCAGCATTCATTGTGGAGAAAGTTTTCTCCAACATGTCTGCATCACTTATTTCATGTCCACAAAATTTAAGTTGTGAGACTGTATTATACAGAGCTGAGCTGTATTCATTTACTTTCTTAAAGTCTTGGAACCTTAATGTTCTCCATTGATCCATAGCAGCTGGAAGTAAAATTTCTCTTTGATTATTGAATCTGCTTTTGAGACCTTCCCATAAAACATGGGGATCTTCTACAGTCACATAATTATTTTGTAAGCATTCATCAATATGTTGATGAATAAAGAAACATGCCGTTGCTTGTTCTTTTTCAGAACAAGTGTTGTTTTCATTTATGGTTTCAAGAATTCCCATTGATTTAAGATGCATTTTTACTTTTATAACCCATGGCATGTAGTTGTTTCCCGTTGATTCTAAAGGAGTAAATTTAAGCTTTTCCAGATTCGACATTTTCTATTATCAAAAATTAAAACAAACAATATGATAAATTAGAGTCAATTTATATTCATAAGTATATAAACATTAAACATAAATTTAATATAACATAAATGATAAGTAGGCGACAGTGTCGACCATATGTAAGCAATCATAAATAAATGTTATATAACATAAATGATAATTAGGTGACAGTGTCGACCATATAAATGTTAGATAATAGAAATATAAATGTTAGTAACATAAATGATAATTAGGCGACAGTGTCGACCATATATTATTCAGGTGGTATAACCGACCATATATCATTTAGGTGGCAGAGCCAACCATAATTAGTATTAAGATTATCGTGCTGATAACGTGTTATAATTCAGTAGGCTTATAACTACCTTTGTGGTTTGATTCTTGATGTTATAATTTAGTAGGCTTATAACTACCTTTAGTGGTTTGATTCTTGATTAAGAATGCTAATAATGAAGTGTAAGAACAAAGATGATAATGGAGAGAAAGAAAGAAATACTTTGTAAGTGTGAGAAATGGTGCAAGTTTAATGCTTGCATTCATGGCTATTTATAGCAAAAATATCACAAGTTTAGGTAATACAATAATATTACTTTTGTGTATCAATAATTGACTATCCATTTATATATATATATTTATATATTATAACAGTTTGAACTTTTTGTTGTTTGAGTTGATTATCGAATTGTTTTCTAGTTTTTTCATCTTTAAGGATTTCATAAGACGCTTGAAGCTCTTGAAATTCTGCAACTGCGTTAGGATCATTAGCTCTTTTATCAGGATGTAATAAAATAGCTTTCTTTTTGTATGCTTTTTTAATCTCTTCTATTGAAACCTTACATCCTTCTTCTCCAGATTGTAATCCAAGAATAAGGTAATGATCAACGAAAACACCCATAATTGATCTTAAATTCTGCACGATTTTTTGATACGTACAATTAAGTATTCCGATTCTTCAAGTAAATCGTTGATCTAAAACTTAAAGGTCGAAAGCCATGAAATCAAGTTTAATTAATGACGGCTAGAGAGCCCTTACACTTGGGTCCCAAGAAAACTTGCTGAATTAGGTTTAAAAGGATTTAGAATTTAGAATTGAGCTAGAAAGAGTAAATTTTGCGAATTGGGCTTAGGTACGTAGAACTATGTGTGTTTGGGCCTTTGCTTGTTAGAACGTGGTACGTTTACCACGTATATCCAAACTAAACAACAATTAGGTCCCTTTTTTCTAGGATAATTGAAGTTAATTAATAGACAAAAATGCGTTGTTGGTCCTTGTGGTTTGCTCAAAAGTGCATGGATTGGTCTAAACTTTTTTTTGACTTCGTTGGTCCCTGTGGTTTGAGATTTGAACACGCTTGGTCCCTTATCCAAACATCTGTTAAAATAATCCGTTAATGCAAGTCTTGTACCTTGCACGTGAGGGTAGTTTAGTCTTTTAACCCTCTTCTCTTTCCCCTTTTTACTTTATTATCAAATTAAAAACAAACACATGCTTAAGCTTGTATGGAGACCTACACCTCCAACCTTAATCCCACCTCCTAAAACTATAGTTAAACCCTAACAAACAAAACTCAAAATTATTAATTAACCAACCATGCGATGTGATTTCAAGAAGATGGGGGAGAAAAGATGAACCACAACATCATCATCGTTCATCTCATCATCATAATCATCTATTCAACTTCATCATCAATTTCAACCATCGTTGTCGCGTCGCTGTCTTCAAACACCACTACCACCGCCGTCGCTGGATCTACAACTCTGAACTAGCACCTAATCATCTATGTCCTCTAGATCTGCAATTCTGAACCATCAACACCACCACTAAAAAACTCGTCAGCTGAACATTTCATCAAACACCTAAAATGCATATCAAACAATCCACATCCAATCATAAGAGATAATATTGGTTGTCATTTTATTTTAAAAGTATAAATTAAAATATAAATTTAGAATTGGTTTCCTCCTGCCTAGCTTTTACACCTTCTCGTACTCAATTCAAAATAATTAATTAATATAATTAAAAATTATTTAATTTTAATAATTAAAATAATTATTAATAAGATTTAATAATAATAATTATTTAATAAGATTTAATTTTAATTCAAAATTATTTATATTAATGACATCACCCATTATGCTTAGATTTTTTTCTATTTCTTTTTGATTTTTTCTTAACAAAGGAATTATCCTAATAATGACATTATTATTATAGGATTTCAATATTAACTATAGGTAGATATCTCCATATATGGAAGCGGATTCATTCGCGCTCCAATTTTAAAATTAAAGTTCAAATAATCTATTATTATTATTATTATTATTATTATTATTATTATTATTATTATTATTATTATTATTATTATTATTATTATTATTATTATTATTATTTAGAAAGAATTTTATAACATTTAAGTGTTCTGTGAATTTCTCTAAGCACAACTATCATTTAATTGTAATAGTTTTTACCTGAAAAAAAGAAATTAAATACAAATAGATCAAACTGATATGATTTACATGAGTTACTTTATAAATTGAATCATACATAACAATATCTGAATTAATAGAGAAGTTAAGGGCAATTTCGTTCGGGGGATGGTTAACCTTAATCAAATCGGTCCTCTCAAGCTTACCGTTGTACTACTTCTCACTCTTCTGGGCCTCTACGTGCGTCATCAACTTTCTTGAGAGTTAACGTTGTAAGTTCTTTCGGAGCGGGTCGGGCGATATTAATAAAAATAAAATGGCACGGGTTAAATGGGATGATATTCTTGTTCCTTATAGGGCGGGGGTTTGAACATTGGCTCTTTGAAATCGAAAAATCTTCCTCTTCTTTGCAAATGGTGGTGGCATTTTAGAGTCGAAAACGGGTCTTTTTGGGTGAAAATAATCAAAAGTATCTATGGTCGGGAAGAGGGGTTGGGTGTTCCGATCAATAACCGTTCGTGTTCTATTTGGTATTTTATTATTCAAGTAGGGTCAACCATGTCTAATCTTGGTTTATCCTTCAATCAATCTTTTTCGAGAAAAATTAGCTTTGGCTCGAATACTCTTTTTGAAAGACTTTGGCTAGGTGAACATAAACTCAAGGACCTTTTTCCAAGACTTTTTCAACTTGATACGTCAAAGGATGCAAACGTTGGTGAGAGAGTGTATAAAGGTGAAGAAGGAATTTGTTTCACGTGGCACTGGTCAAGAACGGTCTCGGGAAGAACACAAAATGAACTTTCGCAACTACAACTCATGTTATCTTCGAAAAAATTTGGTGAAAGCAGTCAGGATCAATGGGAATGGCAATGGGACAACAGTAGGGTTTTCAAGACTTGTGAAATGGCAGCGATAATCGACGAGAAGGTTCTAAGCAACTCTTTTCAGACGCAAGAAACAGTCCGCAACAGGTTAGTTTCAAAAAAACTTGAAAATTTCGCTTGGAGATCGATTCGCAAAAGGATACCAACCCGAGTTGGCTAGGTAAAACATCTATCGACCTTGACTCGATATGGTGTCCAATATGTGATGAAGTTCTCGAAACTGTGGACCATGCAATGGTGTTTTGTAAATTCGCTATGGAGGTTTGGTCGAGAGTGTTTGATTAGTGGAAACTTGGCTCCTTTTCCACCCTTTCCATCGGTGAAATTTTTAATGATACAAGCCCATATTAAGTCCTTATGGTAGCATTTGGCAAGCGGTAAAGTGGATTAGTGGTTATTTGATTTGGAAGAACCGTAATCGGAAAGTCTTTGGTAAAAATTCGCCTTCTAGTTCGTTGGTTTCGATGAAATTCAATGCCAAAGCTTCGAGTGGATATGTAGAGGATCAAAGAGATGTCACTTTGCTTGGCACATATGGCTCTCCGACCCCGGGTCGTGCTATTCTGCAACTGCTTGAATGGAGGTGGGCTAGAACCATGACTTGAACTTTGGTCGGGTATAACAAATGTAGATATATAGTTCGATAGACAGATAGTTCGGCTGTTTAGATTTGCTTTTATTGTTAGCCTTAGCTTATAATCTTCGGTAATATAGAACAGCAAATGTAATTGTCGTTTTTCTCTAGGTTGTAGCATATTCTTCATAGTAATAAAAGTTGTCTGCATTTTTAAAAAAAAAATTTAAAATTTCACTTGCACAAATACATATAATATTAAACACACTCATGAACTTACAACCGAAAGTTTTCTAAAAACTTCAATAAAAATGGCTTCAAAACGTCTTAACAATTGATGAGTACGTTTGAAAGTTCAGTGGACTAAATAACCTCAAGTCGACAAATCACACTGTCTATCCGTCTGTCATCCAATGTTTCTCAACAACTTCACATATCTGGACGGTTTCAATTGTAATATGTCATCCTAGCTAATTAAGTTATAAGTTAGAGAGCATGCATTTATGATTATTTATTTATTTATCCATGAATTAATAATTAATTGAAGGTATTTAATAAATGCGTTATCGTTGGTTTTTGAGCTTTGCATTTGCTACCAATCGGATATTGATTCTTATACAGTTGGCATTAGCTAAGTACGAGTATAACTTATACGAGCTTTAAATACATTATACATTATATTACATTAAAATAATGTACATTTTTGATTTATCACAATTATTATTAATTATTCATTATATAAGTTTAATAATTCAAGATATTTAGGAGGTATATGTAAATGATATAAATATAAAATATAATTATTTTAATATTTTTTTTTGAAAAGCAAGTATGATATTATATTGATCAACGAGTTACAATACAAGGATGGTCATGACCATAAACACGAATTTACATACAAAGAGTTGCGAAAAGAGCATCCCTAACAAAAGCTAAATTGTTTTTTTCAAAAAGCGAGCAATATTATAAATAACCAAAAAGAATTAATTACATGATCCGTCTACAGGAAGTGAACATTACAGAACACCAAACCCCAAGCCTCGCCAATTGCCCATATTGACACCCCATACAATTCTAGCAAACAACTTATATCACGAGAAGCAAAATGACTCAAATTTGGCAAATCGCACTATTAAGATCTAAGCGCCATGCTTAAAGAACTTGATATCTTCTTCCCTCTGTAGTGACCCGAACTTTCCCATGTTTATATATATTAATTGAGATTGATATTTACATGATTAAATGTTTCCAACATGTTAAGCAATCAAACTTGTTAAGACTTGATTAATTGAAATAGGTTTCATATAGACAATTGACCACCCAAGTTGACCGGTGATTCACGAACGTTAAAACTTGTAAAAAAAAAACTATATGATGACATATATATGGTTATATGTATAGTTAACATGATATTATGATAAGTAAACATATCATTAATTATATTAACAATGAACTACATATGTAAAAACAAGACTACTAACTTAATGATTTTGAAACGAGACATATATGTAACGTTTATCGTTGTAACGACATTTAAGGTATATATATCATATTAAGAGATATTCGTACATCATAATATCATGATAATATAATAATTTAAAATCTCTTTTGATATTATAAACATTGGGTTAACAACATTTAACAAGATCGTTAACCTAAAGGTTTCAAAACAACACTTACATGTAACGACTAACGATGACTTAACGACTCAGTTAAAATGTATATACATGTAGTGTTTTAATATGTATTTATACACTTTTTAAAGACTTCAATACACTTATCAAAATACTTCTACTTAACAAAAATGCTTACAATTACATTCTCGTTCAGTTTCATCAACAATTCTACTCGTATGCACCCGTATTCGTACTCGTACAATACACAGCTTTTAGATGTATGTACTATTGGTATATACACTCCAATGATCAGCTCTTAGCAGCCCATGTGAGTCACCTAACACATGTGGGAACCATCATTTGGCAACTAGCATGAAATATCTCATAAGATTACAAAAATATGAGTAATCATTCATGACTTATTTACATGAAAACAAAATTACATATCCTTTATATCTAATCCATACACCAACGACCAAAAACACCTACAAACACTTTCATTCTTCAATTTTCTTCATCTAATTGAACTCTCTCAAGTTCTATCTTCAAGTTCTAAGTGTTCTTCATAAATTCCAAAAGTTCTAGTTTCATAAAATCAAGAATACTTTCAAGTTTGCTAGCTCACTTCCAATCTTGTAAGGTGATCATCCAACCTCAAGAAATCTTTGTTTCTTACAGTAGGTTATCATTCTAATACAAGGTAATAATCATATTCAAACTTTGGTTCAATTTCTATAACTATAACAATCTTATTTCAAGTGATGATCTTACTTGAACTTGTTTTCGTGTCATGATTTTGCTTCAAGAACTTTGAGCCATCCAAGGATCCATTGAAGCTAAATCCATTTTTCTCTTTTCCAGTAGGTTCATCCAAGGAACTTAAGGTAGTAATGATGTTCATAACATCATTTGATTCATACATATAAAGCTATCTTATTCGAAGGTTTAAACTTGTAATCACTAGAACATAGTTTAGTTAATTCTAAACTTGTTCGCAAACAAAAGTTAATCCTTCTAACTTGACTTTTAAAATCAACTAAACACATGTTCTATATCTATATGATATGCTAACTTAATGATTTAAAACCTGGAAACACGAAAAACACCGTAAAACCGGATTTACGCCGTCGTAGTAACACCGCGGGCTGTTTTGGGTTAGTTAATTAAAAACTATGATAAACTTTGATTTAAAAGTTGTTATTCTGAGAAAATGATTTTTATTATGAACATGAAACTATATCCAAAAATTATGGTTAAACTCAAAGTGGAAGTATGTTTTCTAAAATGGTCATCTAGACGTCGTTCTTTCGACTGAAATGACTACCTTTACAAAAACGACTTGTAACTTATTTTTCCGACTAGAAACCTATATTTTTTTTGTTTAGATTCATAAAATAGAGTTCAATATGAAACCATAGCAATTTGATTCACTCAAAACGGATTTAAAATGAAGAAGTTATGGGTAAAACAAGATTGGATAATTTTTCTCATTTTAGCTACGTGAAAATTGGTAACAAATCTATTCCAACCATAACTTAATCAACTTGTATTATATATTATGTAATCTTGAGATACCATAGACACGTATACAATGTTTCGACCTATCATGTCGACACATCTATATATATTTCGGAACAACCATAGACACTCTATATGTGAATGTTGGAGTTAGCTATACAGGGTTGAGGTTGATTCCAAAATATATATAGTTTGAGTTGTGATCAATACTGAGATACGTATACACTGGGTCGTGGATTGATTCAAGATAATATTTATCGATTTATTTCTGTACATCTAACTGTGGACAACTAGTTGTAGGTTACTAACGAGGACAGCTGACTTAATAAACTTAAAACATCAAAATATATTAAAAGTGTTGTAAATATATTTTGAACATACTTTGATATATATGTATATATTGTTATAGGTTCGTGAATCAACCAGTGGCCAAGTCTTACTTCCCGACGAAGTAAAAATCTGTGAAAGTGAGTTATAGTCCCACTTTTAAAATCTAATATTTTTGGGATGAGAATACATGCAGGTTTTATAAATGATTACAAAATAGACACAAGTACGTGAAACTACATTCTATGGTTGAATTATCGAAATCGAATATGCCCCTTTTTATTAAGTCTGGTAATCTAAGAATTAGGGAACAGACACCCTAATTGACGCGAATCCTAAAGATAGATCTATTGGGCCTAACAAACCCCATCCAAAGTACCGGATGCTTTAGTACTTCGAAATTTATATCATATCCGAAGGGTGTCCCGGAATGATGGGGATATTCTTATATATGCATCTTGTTATTGTCGGTTACCAGGTGTTCACCATATGAATGATTTTTATCTCTATGTATGGGATGTGTATTGAAATATGAAATCTTGTGGTCTATTGTTACGATTTGATATATATAGGTTAAACCTATAACTCACCAACATTTTTGTTGACGTTTTAAGCATGTTTATTCTCAGGTGATTATTAAGAGCTTCCGCTGTCGCATACTTAAATAAGGACAAGATTTAGAGTCCATGCTTGTATGATATTGTGTAAAAACTGCATTCAAGGAACTTATTTTGTTGTAACATATTTGTATTGTAAACCATTATGTAATGGTCGTGTGTAAACAGGATATTTTAGATTATCATTATTTGATAATCTACGTAAAGCTTTTTAAACCTTTATTGATGAAATAAAGGTTATGGTTTGTTTAAAAATGAATGCAGTCTTTGAAAAACGTCTCATATAGAGGTCAAAACCTCGCAACGAAATCAATTAATATGGAACGTTTTTAATCAATAAGAACGGGACATTTCAGTTGGTATCCGAGCGTTGGTCTTAGAGAACCAGAAAATTTGCATTAGTGTGTCTTATCGAGTTTGTTAGGATGCATTAGTGAGTCTGGACTTCGACCGTGTTTTCTTTAAAAATGATTGCTTAACATTTTTGTTGGAAACTATATATTTTTAACATATGAATATTATGTGATATATTAATCTCTTAACGTGTTTGATATTATGTGATAGATGTCTACCTCTAGAACAAGTCCCATTGACTCACCTAATAATAATGAAGAGTCAAATGTAAATTGGAATGATTTGTGGACTGATTCACAAGTTCCCGAAGAGGAACCGGAAGAAGAGTCGGAACCGGAAGAAGAATCGGAACCGGAAGAAGAATCGGAACCGGATGAAGAAATAGAACCGGTGGGGGAAATAATAAAACGGTTAAGTAAAAGAAAATCCTCAACCAACCGACCAAAGTTAATTATGGTCAATGGTGTTTCCGCCAAGGAAGCAAAATATTGGGAGGATTACCAATTCTCCGATGAATCGGATTCCGACGAGAATTCCGATGATGTTATAGATATTACCCCAACTGAATTTAAAAAGGCAAAAGAAAATAATAAGGGAAAGGGCATAAAAATAGAGAAATCTAATTCCAACCCCGATGAACTTTATATGTATCGTCAACCCCCGAAGTCCTTAAGTTGTAACAATGACCCGGGAACCTCTAAACCACCAGGTTTTTCTAAACCAATGTGGACAACGACGGCTCGTATTAGGGGAACATCATATATCCCTAGAAACTTGGCAAAACGAACCAAAACCGAAGAAGAAGAAACGAGCGAGTCGGAATAAGATAGTTGTATTCGTGTGGTGTAATATATGGAATATAGTGTTCTTATGCTTTATGATATATGTAAAAATTGCTTGTATTAATAAGTATTTTTTTTATGAATCTAACTCTTGTCTATTTTACAGTTTAAAAACACAAAATGGATAGACAACCCAATATTTTAAGAGACCTACCCGGAGACATGATTGATGAAATCTTGTCTAGAGTCGGCCAGAATTCTTCGGCACAACTATTTAAGGCGAGATCAGTTTGTAAGACATTCGAAGAACGTTCCAAGAATGTCTTAGTTTATAAGAGACTTTCGTTTGAAAGATGGGGGATATCACATTGGGAAACCCATAAGTTACGATGTGTTTACTTTGACGCATATATTGCGGGGAACCCAAATGCTATTTTACGCAACGGGTTAAGAAATTATTTTGACTCAATATATCCGAATATTGGACTTCGTGATTTAGAAAAAGCGGCTAACATGCAACATAAAGAAGCATGTTATGCTTACGGATTAGTAATGTTCGCTTCTCACCAAAGTGAGAACAAGAACATCGGGCTACAACTATTAAACAAAACGTTTCCACAAGTGACGGAGTCGGTAATTGGGGTAAGAAATGAGGTTTTTAGATTATTACGGGACTGTTGGACATTACGTAACCCTCGTCCCTTTGATGACGTTACAACACGCTGTCTTATCAACGACCATAACGGTTATGTTGCACAAGACCAAGGATGGGAAGTAGTCCTAGTAAAACCAGAATGCATGACTTGTTTCTGGACGTATGAATTACGTGTCTTTATTGCCTTTGCTGAACGACTTGTGTACTAGCTAGAATTGTCTTCACAACTATCTTGTATCAAAGTTATTGTGTGCTATATTTCATGCTTTATGTAAAATAAGCGGTATTGTAAGTTTGTAAAATATTGTATAAAAGTTTGAACGCGAAATATTATTATAATCAGTTTTTCATATAGAATTGTAGTAGTTGAATTGTATATTAGCTACTAAGTATGAACTTAACGGGTAGGTACTACCCGAATTTAAACTTATAAAACGCTAATATGAAGAAAAAGCTTTTATAAATGAGTTCATATTATGCTACGAAATACTATTAACTACTCTTAATATTCTGTATGATTAACTTGTTCCATTTAACTATTTTGAAGGAAATGGCACCGACTACTCGACACACCGTGAATATGAATGAAGAGGAATTCCGTACTTTTCTAGCTTCAAACATAGCCGCAGTACAGGCTGCGCTACATACCAATAATAACCTTGGATCTAGCAGTACAGGAAATCTTGTAGGATGCACCTACAAAGAATTCACTGCCTGCAAACCTTTGGAATTTGATGGAACCGAAGGACCGATCGGATTGAAACGGTGGACTGAGAAGGTTGAATCGGTGTTTGCCATAAGTAAGTGTACTGAAGAGGACAAAGTGAAGTACGCTACGCATACCTTCACAGGTTCTGCGTTAACATGGTGGAATACCTATCTAGAGCAAGTGGGACAAGATGATGCGTACGCACTACCGTGGTCAGCATTCAAGCACTTGATGAACGAGAAGTACCGTCCCAGAACCGAGGTCAATAAGCTCAAGACAGAACTTAGAGGGTTACGAACCCAAGGATTTGATATTACCACGTACGAAAGACGATTCACAGAATTGTGCCTATTGTGTCCGGGAGCATTCGAAGATGAGGAAGAGAAGATCGACGCGTTTGTGAAAGGATTACCGGAAAGAATCCAAGAAGATATAAGTTCACACGAGCCCGCCTCCATACAACAGGCATGTAGAATGGCTCACAAACTAGTGAACCAGATTGAAGAAAGAATTAAAGAACAGACTGCTGAAGAGGCCAATGTGAAGCAAGTCAAAAGAAAGTGGGAGGAAAACGGTGATAAGAATCACCAATACAACAACAACAGCAATTACAACAATAATCGCAACAATTATCCCAACAATCGCAACATCAATCGCAACTACAACAAACGGCCCAACAACAACAACAACAACAACAGCAACTACAACAATCATCCCAACAACAATAATAACCGCAACAACAACAACAATCAGAAGCAACTATGCCAAAGGTGTGAAAAGAATCACTCGGGGTTCTGCACCAAATTTTGCAACAAGTGTAAAAGAAATGGTCATAGCGCGGCGAAGTGTGAGGTCTACGGACCAGGGGTTAATAGAACGAAAGGAACAAATGGTGTCGGAACGAGTAATGGCGGAGCAAGTAGTGTCGGAGCAAGTTATGCCAATGTAGTTTGTTATAAATGTGGAAAACCAGGCCACATTATTAGAAATTGCCCGAACCAGGAGAACACGAATGGACAAGGCCGTGGAAGAGTTTTCAATATTAATGCGGTAGAGGCACAGGAAGACCCGGAGCTTGTTACGGGTACGTTTCTTATTGACAATAAATCTGCTTACGTTTTATTTGATTCGGGTGCGGATAGAAGCTATATGAGTAGAGATTTTTGTGCTAAATTAAGTTGTCCATTGACGCCTTTGGATAGTAAATTTTTACTCGAATTAGCAAATGGTAAATTAATTTC
Organism: Rutidosis leptorrhynchoides; assembly: GCF_046630445.1. Lineage (NCBI taxonomy): Eukaryota > Viridiplantae > Streptophyta > Magnoliopsida > Asterales > Asteraceae > Rutidosis > Rutidosis leptorrhynchoides. The sequence goes on from NC_092333.1 coordinate 179,381,952, forward strand.
AGCAGATAATATATGTCGGAATCGAGAAATTAAACTGGTTAGCGAAACATTTAAGATTGATTTGATACCAGTAGAGTTAGGGAGTTTTGATGTGATAATCGGTATGGACTGGTTGAAAGAAGTGAAAGCGGAGATCGTTTGTTACAAAAATGCAATTCGCATTATACGAGAAAAAGGAAAACCCTTAATGGTGTACGGAGAAAAGGGCAACACGAACCTACATCTTATTAGTAATTTGAAGGCACAAAAACTAATAAGAAAAGGTTGCTATGCTGTTCTAGCACACGTCGAGAAAGTACAAACTGAAGAAAAGAGCATCAATGATGTTCCCATTGCAAAAGAATTTCCCGATGTATTTCCGAAAGAATTACCGGGATTACCCCCACATCGATCCGTTGAATTTCAAATAGATCTTGTACCAGGAGCTGCACCAATAGCTCGTGCTCCTTACAGACTCGCACCCAGCGAGATGAAAGAACTGCAAAGCCAATTACAAGAACTTTTAGAGCGTGGTTTCATTCGACCAAGCACATCACCGTGGGGAGCTCCTGTTTTGTTTGTCAAAAAGAAAGATGGTACATTCAGGTTGTGTATCGACTACCGAGAGTTGAATAAACTTACCATCAAGAACCGCTACCCACTACCGAGAATCGACGACTTATTTGATCAACTACAAGGCTCGTCTGTTTATTCAAAGATTGACTTACGTTCCGGGTATCATCAAATGCGGGTGAAAGAAGATGATATTCCAAAGACTGCTTTTAGAACACGTTACGGTCATTACGAGTTTATGGTCATGCCGTTTGGTTTAACTAATGCACCAGCTGTGTTCATGGACCTTATGAACCGAGTGTGTGGACCATACCTTGACAAGTTTGTCATTGTTTTCATTGATGACATACTTATTTACTCAAAGAATGACCAAGAACACGGTGAACATTTGAGAAAGGTGTTAGAAGTATTGAGGAAGGAAGAATTGTACGCTAAGTTTTCAAAGTGTGCATTTTGGTTGGAAGAAGTTCAATTCCTCGGTCACATAGTGAACAAAGAAGGTATTAAGGTGGATCCGGCAAAGATAGAAACTGTTGAAAAGTGGGAAACCCCGAAAACTCCGAAACACATACGCCAGTTTTTAGGACTAGCTGGTTACTACAGAAGGTTCATCCAAGACTTTTCCAGAATAGCAAAACCCTTGACTGCATTAACGCATAAAGAGAAGAAATTTGAATGGAATGATGAACAAGAGAAAGCGTTTCAATTATTGAAGAAAAAGCTAACTACGGCACCTATATTGTCATTGCCTGAAGGGAATGATGATTTTGTGATTTATTGTGACGCATCAAAGCAAGGTCTCGGTTGTGTATTAATGCAACGAACGAAGGTGATTGCTTATGCGTCTAGACAATTGAAGATTCACGAACAAAATTATACGACGCATGATTTGGAATTAGGCGCGGTTGTTTTTGCATTAAAGACTTGGAGGCACTACTTATATGGGGTCAAAAGTATTATATATACCGACCACAAAAGTCTTCAACACATATTTAATCAGAAACAACTGAATATGAGGCAGCGTAGGTGGATTGAATTATTGAATGATTACGATTTTGAGATTCGTTACCACCCGGGGAAGGCAAATGTGGTAGCCGATGCCTTGAGCAGGAAGGATAGAGAACCCATTCGAGTAAAATCTATGAATATAATGATTCATAATAACATTACTACTCAAATAAAGGAGGCGCAACAAGGAGTTTTAAAAGAGGGAAATTTAAAGGATGAAATACCCAAAGGATCGGAGAAGCATCTTAATATTCGGAAAGACGGAACCCGGTATAGGGCTGAAAGGATTTGGGTACCAAAATTTGGAGATATGAGAGAAATGGTACTTAGAGAAGCTCATAAAACCAGATACTCAATACATCCTGGAACGGGGAAGATGTACAAGGATCTCAAGAAACATTTTTGGTGGCCGGGTATGAAAGCCGATGTTGCTAAATACGTAGGAGAATGTTTGACGTGTTCTAAGGTCAAAGCTGAGCATCAGAAACCATCAGGTCTACTTCAACAACCCGAAATCCCGGAATGGAAATGGGAAAACATTACCATGGATTTCATCACTAAATTGCCAAGGACTGCAAGTGGTTTTGATACTATTTGGGTAATAGTTGATCGTCTCACCAAATCAGCACACTTCCTACCAATAAGAGAAGATGACAAGATGGAGAAGTTAGCACGACTGTATTTGAAGGAAGTCGTCTCCAGACATGGAATACCAATCTCTATTATCTCTGATAGGGATGGCAGATTTATTTCAAGATTCTGGCAGACATTACAGCAAGCATTAGGAACTCGTCTAGACATGAGTACTGCCTATCATCCACAAACTGATGGGCAGAGCGAAAGGACGATACAAACGCTTGAAGACATGCTACGAGCATGTGTTATTGATTTCGGAAACAGTTGGGATCGACATCTACCATTAGCAGAATTTTCCTACAACAACAGCTACCATTCAAGCATTGAGATGGCGCCGTTTGAAGCACTTTATGGTAGAAAGTGCAGGTCTCCGATTTGTTGGAGTGAGGTGGGGGATAGACAGATTACGGGTCCGGAGATTATACAAGAAACTACCGAGAAGATCATCCAAATTCAACAACGGTTGAAAACCGCCCAAAGTCGACAAAAGAGCTACGCTGACATTAAAAGAAAAGATATAGAATTTGAAATTGGAGAGATGGTCATGCTTAAAGTTTCACCTTGGAAAGGCGTTGTTCGATTTGGTAAACGAGGGAAATTAAATCCAAGGTATATTGGACCATTCAAGATTATTGATCGTGTCGGACCAGTAGCTTACCGACTTGAGTTACCTCAACAACTCGCGGCTGTACATAACACTTTCCACGTCTCGAATTTGAAGAAATGTTTTGCTAAAGAAGATCTCACTATTCCGTTAGATGAAATCCAAATCAACGAAAAACTCCAATTCATCGAAGAACCCGTCGAAATAATGGATCGTGAGGTTAAAAGACTTAAGCAAAACAAGATACCAATTGTTAAGGTTCGATGGAATGCTCGTAGAGGACCCGAGTTCACCTGGGAGCGTGAAGATCAGATGAAGAAGAAATACCCGCATCTATTTCCAGAAGATTCGTCAACACCTTCAACAGCTTAAAATTTCGGGACGAAATTTATTTAACGGGTAGGTACTGTAGTGACCCGAACTTTCCCATGTTTATATATATTAATTGAGATTGATATTTACATGATTAAATGTTTCCAACATGTTAAGCAATCAAACTTGTTAAGACTTGATTAATTGAAATAGGTTTCATATAGACAATTGACCACCCAAGTTGACCGGTGATTCACGAACGTTAAAACTTGTAAAAAAAAAACTATATGATGACATATATATGGTTATATGTATAGTTAACATGATATTATGATAAGTAAACATATCATTAATTATATTAACAATGAACTACATATGTAAAAACAAGACTACTAACTTAATGATTTTGAAACGAGACATATATGTAACGTTTATCGTTGTAACGACATTTAAGGTATATATATCATATTAAGAGATATTCGTACATCATAATATCATGATAATATAATAATTTAAAATCTCTTTTGATATTATAAACATTGGGTTAACAACATTTAACAAGATCGTTAACCTAAAGGTTTCAAAACAACACTTACATGTAACGACTAACGATGACTTAACGACTCAGTTAAAATGTATATACATGTAGTGTTTTAATATGTATTTATACACTTTTGAAAGACTTCAATACACTTATCAAAATACTTCTACTTAACAAAAATGCTTACAATTACATTCTCGTTCAGTTTCATCAACAATTCTACTCGTATGCACCCGTATTCGTACTCGTACAATACACAGCTTTTAGATGTATGTACTATTGGTATATACACTCCAATGATCAGCTCTTAGCAGCCCATGTGAGTCACCTAACACATGTGGGAACCATCATTTGGCAACTAGCATGAAATATCTCATAAGATTACAAAAATATGAGTAATCATTCATGACTTATTTACATGAAAACAAAATTACATATCCTTTATATCTAATCCATACACCAACGACCAAAAACACCTACAAACACTTTCATTCTTCAATTTTCTTCATCTAATTGAACTCTCTCAAGTTCTATCTTCAAGTTCTAAGTGTTCTTCATAAATTCCAAAAGTTCTAGTTTCATAAAATCAAGAATACTTTCAAGTTTGCTAGCTCACTTCCAATCTTGTAAGGTGATCATCCAACCTCAAGAAATCTTTGTTTCTTACAGTAGGTTATCATTCTAATACAAGGTAATAATCATATTCAAACTTTGGTTCAATTTCTATAACTATAACAATCTTATTTCAAGTGATGATCTTACTTGAACTTGTTTTCGTGTCATGATTTTGCTTCAAGAACTTTGAGCCATCCAAGGATCCATTGAAGCTAAATCCATTTTTCTCTTTTCCAGTAGGTTCATCCAAGGAACTTAAGGTAGTAATGATGTTCATAACATCATTTGATTCATACATATAAAGCTATCTTATTCGAAGGTTTAAACTTGTAATCACTAGAACATAGTTTAGTTAATTCTAAACTTGTTCGCAAACAAAAGTTAATCCTTCTAACTTGACTTTTAAAATCAACTAAACACATGTTCTATATCTATATGATATGCTAACTTAATGATTTAAAACCTGGAAACACGAAAAACACCGTAAAACCGGATTTACGCCGTCGTAGTAACACCGCGGGCTGTTTTGGGTTAGTTAATTAAAAACTATGATAAACTTTGATTTAAAAGTTGTTATTCTGAGAAAATGATTTTTATTATGAACATGAAACTATATCCAAAAATTATGGTTAAACTCAAAGTGGAAGTATGTTTTCTAAAATGGTCATCTAGACGTCGTTCTTTCGACTGAAATGACTACCTTTACAAAAACGACTTGTAACTTATTTTTCCGACTAGAAACCTATATTTTTTTTGTTTAGATTCATAAAATAGAGTTCAATATGAAACCATAGCAATTTGATTCACTCAAAACGGATTTAAAATGAAGAAGTTATGGGTAAAACAAGATTGGATAATTTTTCTCATTTTAGCTACGTGAAAATTGGTAACAAATCTATTCCAACCATAACTTAATCAACTTGTATTATATATTATGTAATCTTGAGATACCATAGACACGTATACAATGTTTCGACCTATCATGTCGACACATCTATATATATTTCGGAACAACCATAGACACTCTATATGTGAATGTTGGAGTTAGCTATACAGGGTTGAGGTTGATTCCAAAATATATATAGTTTGAGTTGTGATCAATACTGAGATACGTATACACTGGGTCGTGGATTGATTCAAGATAATATTTATCGATTTATTTCTGTACATCTAACTGTGGACAACTAGTTGTAGGTTACTAACGAGGACAGCTGACTTAATAAACTTAAAACATCAAAATATATTAAAAGTGTTGTAAATATATTTTGAACATACTTTGATATATATGTATATATTGTTATAGGTTCGTGAATCAACCAGTGGCCAAGTCTTACTTCCCGACGAAGTAAAAATCTGTGAAAGTGAGTTATAGTCCCACTTTTAAAATCTAATATTTTTGGGATGAGAATACATGCAGGTTTTATAAATGATTACAAAATAGACACAAGTACGTGAAACTACATTCTATGGTTGAATTATCGAAATCGAATATGCCCCTTTTTATTAAGTCTGGTAATCTAAGAATTAGGGAACAGACACCCTAATTGACGCAAATCCTAAAGATAGATCTATTGGGCCTAACAAACCCCATCCAAAGTACCGGATGCTTTAGTACTTCGAAATTTATATCATATCCGAAGGGTGTCCCGGAATGATGGGGATATTCTTATATATGCATCTTGTTATTGTCGGTTACCAGGTGTTCACCATATGAATGATTTTTATCTCTATGTATGGGATGTGTATTGAAATATGAAATCTTGTGGTCTATTGTTACGATTTGATATATATAGGTTAAACCTATAACTCACCAACATTTTTGTTGACGTTTTAAGCATGTTTATTCTCAGGTGATTATTAAGAGCTTCCGCTGTCGCATACTTAAATAAGGACAAGATTTAGAGTCCATGCTTGTATGATATTGTGTAAAAACTGCATTCAAGGAACTTATTTTGTTGTAACATATTTGTATTGTAAACCATTATGTAATGGTCGTGTGTAAACAGGATATTTTAGATTATCATTATTTGATAATCTACGTAAAGCTTTTTAAACCTTTATTGATGAAATAAAGGTTATGGTTTGTTTAAAAATGAATGCAGTCTTTGAAAAACATCTCATATAGAGGTCAAAACCTCGCAACGAAATCAATTAATATGGAACGTTTTTAATCAATAAGAACGGGACATTTCACCCTCTATGCACGATCCATATATGCGAAGTGGTTCGAAGACTTACTAAGACATCCTCGTTTAGAACTATATTTTATATTTATATCATTTACATATACTCACATATCAATTTTGACAGGAAAAAGATAATAGGTGAACCCTAAAATGCTCCCCCCCCCCATTCGTCCCCATCTCTACCTCACCATTCACTCCGGCATCCTACGACCGCCGTCATCATCAACCATCACATCTTCATCGTCCCTACCACCTCCACAACACGCACAACCCCTTACATCCCCCCAAACAACAAATTGATGACGGTTGGACGTTGGTGGAGAGGAGAAAAAAACGGTATGCTAACCCTGTAATCACGCGATTGAATGCAAGAAATCTAATTCATCGATTTGGCAACCCCAACACATCTCATCCAGTTTATCGAAAAAAATGGGTGCCATCTGGAAACCCTAAACGACCTGATGATCCATCTAATAAACCTAAAAACGCCGCTACCTTTCCAAACAATATTCCCATCAAACAAAACCCTAAAAACAATGAACCGTCACAGCCAGTTAACGAACCAATAATTACGTCTGTTATGGTATATGGCTTCCCAGATTCGTGGGACAAGGAGGATCTTTGACACTTTCTTGGACGATACGGGAAAGTGCTCGATATTTTCATCCATTTCGTTAAGAGATTGAAAAAGGGTAATAAGTTTGGTTTTGCTAGATTCGTAGAGGTTAGTGATATTGATTTCCTTCTTAAACGATTAAACTACATTCATATTAGGAGTGGGTGGTTTAGGGCCTTTAAGGCATATGATCGTAATGAACATACCCGTGGCCCTCATGGTAAATCTGCTGCACCCACACCTAAGATGGTAAAAAATCCAAACATACACAATATTCCTAATAAGGGGCACATGGATGGTAGAGCTTTTAAAGAATTGGTATTGAACAAGGAAGGTTTATCGAGCGATATTACTAGAGAATTAAACATTATAGGTTGGTTTAATCGTTGGGATTGTAATGGAAAGTTTAGGGTTGTTTCAGTTGAAGATAATGATATCGACAAAATGCTCCTAAAGAAAGCAATAATCGGTACCATTCTAAAACTTGAATACCTTGAGCACATTTTATTCCTTTGTAAAATGGAAAACCTAAACAACATTGAGGTGAAGTATCTGGGTGGGATGGAGGTTATGATAATTTTTGAGTCAAAAGAACAAGCTGCTCAAATATTAAATGCAAAAAATCATTGTGTACATAAATGGATGTCTAATATTCGTAAATGGGAATAAAACCACTAATACCAAGGTCGGATAACATGGTTAAACATCACGGGTATTCCGGTACAAATCTGGAAGGAAAAAACTTTTAGATCAATTGCAAGCTGGTGGGGGCAACCCTTGGACTTCTCAAACTTCTCTTTGATGTGTAATCAGAATTTGGTGGTCGGAAAGGTACTTATTAAATTACACGATGCACATTTGGTCCATGATATTGTCAGGGTTACATCCGAGAACTCAGTATTTTTCGCCTATGTCGCTGAAGAAATTAAGGATATTTTTGAAGTGGAAGTCAACCCAAAACATACAGATTGTGATGGTAGTGAAGGCATATCACACTCAGAATCCCCGGTTGATAATGATCAGGTCAACGTAGAAGACGAGGTGCAGTCGGATTTCTCCGATGATTTTTTTGGTGATAATCTTAAACAGGATGTGGTCTTGAATGACCAAATCGACCAACAATCCAAATGTTGGGCTTCAGAAAGTTCTTTTAACGGTAGTAAGGTGAATACAGGTCCAACTTCCACGATGAATTCTAGCATGCCTAATACTCAGGACGACACTAGAAACATAGAACATAATGATGATATCCATGAAAAACAAACCATTGGAACACATGATGAGGAGGTGAATAACTATAAAACTACTGATCCTAAGGCACAACAATTGGATTGGGAAGTTGCAAAGAACCAAACAAATGGGCAGGTTAACGGGCTGGAAAAATAAGCTGATCGCCCAATGGGCCGTAAGCCTGCTAACGGGCTGGACTTTCCCGACGGACCTCCACCTATCCCAAATTATACACCTGGTACTCCCTATCCCAAACCTAATGTGCAAAATCTAAGTGCTACAGGTACCACTAATGTCGCTGCAAACTATACACCTGGTACCACTAACGTCGATGCAACCGAAGATATCTTTAAGGGTTAATTTGACGTGGATTGCCCACCGGGTTTTTTTCCAACTCCAAAATACACTCATGAATTACATAAGTGGCTTCCTTCACATCTCAATAAGGGGGAAGAGACTGCGTCACAAGTTAAAACGGTGAAGGTTAATAGCAAGGTCGAGATGTAAACTGACACCAAGGAGCAAGAATTGATATCGAAGGAGTGTCAACAGGCAGATGGTTCCAAAGATGACAACAAAAAGGTTAAGAAGAAAAACAAGGCTTTGAAGGGCAAGGATTCTAGTGTATCAGTATTGAGTAATGAGAAGGCGATCTCGAATAGCAGCTTGGGCTTAAAAGAATTCGGAGAAGACAACGGATTGGAATGGTGTAGCGACCCCGACAAATCGTCAAGTGACGGCGTCAGCTACGTGGGTCCCATTACCTGATTATAAGTCTTTTAGATAACTTTTGACCAAAATATGTCGCCTTCATTTCAAAATAAAGATTGTTTCAAAGTTTACAAGAATTGTTCAACCAATAGTTAAGTTACAACGTTATAATACGAATGAAATCTAGGCGACACGGTTTAAAGTAAAGTCAAAAGACGCTCCATGAAATGCACGTATACTCGACATCCAATGCAAGTATCAAATAATGAGCGGAAGCATGTATCACATATCGTGCAAGACCTGAGAAAAACATAGAAATCTGTCAACGAAAACATTGGTGAAATCATAGGTTTAAGTAAGTAAGTGAGCAAAAGTAAGTAAGTCGAACCACAAGGTTTGCAAAGTTGAAATAATAGTAATACATTCTAAAAGTTAATATTCACGAGCACCCAATTATCAAAGCTTAACATTCCATCCATTGTATACCCCATCCATAGTGCTAGAACAAACACTGATTCTCGAAAATATATTTCATCCGTAGACGGTAGCGAACCGTCAGAGATGAGGGTTGTCAACCCATATGGCCATATAACATAAGTTCTCGCTTACACCCGTCAAGTGTAACTAATGATAATCGAATTGAGGATTTTTGTTCTAAACTCGTATGTAGAATGTTTGTTTTCCCGTTCTTGTGTTCACTTAGTTCAAAAGAATCGTTTATGTTTTCTCATCCCAAATATAAGTTCAAAAAGAGTAAAAGTGGGACTATGATCTCACCTTGCGTGCAAGAGTTAATAAAGTACTTCAACAAGTAAACGCGTGCAAAGACAAAGCTAGTCTTGACCTAAACATATAGGTTATATCAATAACGGTAAACACAAACGGTCAAAGATGTTCAATTAGTCCTATGGCTCGTTACGACTCGATTATGTAGCATGTGAATCAATTAGTCAAGTTTCATGCACGATACAAGTAATTAAGCATGTTAGAACGATCGTATAATTGTTTGGTTAAGTTTGACTAAAAGTCAAACTTGGTCAAAGTCAAGGTCAACGGGGTCGGGTCGGGTATCCGACAATTTTCCCATGATGAGAAATCATTTATGAGCAGAATGGCCAAGTTTCATGCTAATCGGAGTTACGGTTAAGCGGGAAACATTTTGTGAAAGGAAAAATAAAAACAAAAATGAGCTGGGCATATGCGTGGCGCGCTATGGGTTGCGCGGCGCGCACCCTAGTGTAAATCCGGGTCAGAACTCAACTAAAGGGGGCAAATATCTGGGATTTCTGTTTTGCGTGGCGAGCTGAGGTTGCACGGCGCGCATACCTGGAATTTTTGCTGTTTGCAGAAAAATAGACCAAGTCACGAACCAAAACTCAAATTAACATATTTTATGAACCGAAAACATCCAAAATGCATACTATATATCGTTGGAAAGGTAATTTGACAAGGAAAACAACTAAACATGTTTCATCAAACAAAAACATCAATTTCAATAACCGATTTTCCGTCAAGTGATCATTAAGAATCCATTTTCAAAGTTTCAAGTTCATCAAATGCATTTTAAGTTTCGGGAATCCAATTCACACATGTGATATGCCGTTTTGAAGGTAATGAAGCATACATTACTACTAAACACTAACAATTAACATTTCATGGCATTCAAGCATCCAAAAATTCATGTCAAGAACTATTAAACCCTAGTCAAACATCTCAAAATCAATAATCATGTTTTTGAAGTTTTCTTAATCAACCTACACATCAAATTGAAGCTAATGACGCTAGTAACACATTTAATACATGAACTTTAACAATTAAACAACTTTTAATCATCCAAAATCAAAGATTTAGCAAGCAATTTTCATAATGAACTAGTTACACCAAAAACAACAAATCGAGCATACAAATTACATACACGACATCACAATGAGCCATAGACACTAATTAACTACTTTATAAGTCAAGAACACGAATTTAAAGAAATCTAGTGATTTTAGAAAGTTACCCAAATGAGATGAAATTGGTATGGAATCGAAGAGGAAGTTGCAAGGATTCCAAATATGTAATTTGTTTGGATTGAAGCTTGACCAATTTGATTTAGATGATGAATCTTCAAAATGGAGAATTGAGAGAAATTATGGAAGTAGTGAAAGAAAAGGAAAAATGAAAATGAAAAAGATGGGAGGTGGGGTTGACTAGTCAAAAGCTAGTCACCTCTTTGTCTTTTTGGCAAAACTAGTCCCTCTAGTTTGTAGTCGGGTGCGGAAATTAACCGAACGAATATTTAACTTCACGAGAGTACGGGGGACGTTATAATCCAATAACGAAAATATTTTAAGAATGTAGCTAAAAGAGGATACGAATCGAGATGCTGAGGATATTAAATAAATAAATAAAAAAAGACGGCGTTAAAATATTTTAACGGAAAAATGCGGGATGTTACATTATCCACACCTCAAAAGAAATTTCGTCCCGAAATTTAGTTGGAAGTAATAATCGATGCCTCTCACTCGAGACAGGAGATGTCAATGCTATGAATAAGTGAAGGTACGTCCTTGAGTGTTCTCATGAATTTGGATAGTTAGGGTTTCACGTTGTATTAAGGTTTGGTTTTTACGATCCCTGGTTTCAACTGGTTTTCCTATGAAGAGTAGTTTGTCATCGATAGTTGATGTATCTAGCAGGATTGCACGTTCCTGTTCCGCAGGACACGTTTCAAAGTTTGTTACACGAAATGTAGGGTAAACGGAAACTTAATTGAGTCGGAAGTTCTAAACGGTAGGAAGCGGTTCCAATACGCCCCAAGGTTTCAAAAGGTTCAATATTGCGGATATAGCCTTTCTCGATTTCCCAAAATGGATTACACCCTTCCAAGGTGCGGTTTCTCAATATTACGCGGTTACACACTGGGTTTGGTGAGGTTTTCATCTAAGTTTGGTATAACTCTTCTGGCGACAATGGGTTGTCTCGAGCCCTTCTCGGACTTGAACGATCTCAATTGTTGTTTCTTGATGGAGTTCAGATTCGGCAATTTGCTTGCCGCATGCTTTGGTTAAATGAACAGGGGTATGACATTAGCGGTCATATAGGGTTTCGGAAAGTGCGTGTGAACACACGAGTGGTAACTACTGTTGTAAGAGGGATCTACTAAAAGCGACCATGCAAGTTTGAAACATGTCTTTCGAAGACGTAAATCGTTCGTTTGTTCGGTTCGTCTGTTTGTGGGTGGTACGCGGTACTCATGTCTAAGCGGGTCTCCAAGGTTTCTTGTAAAACTAGAGGCGAAACGAGTATTTCGATACGGGATAATTGACAAAGATACTCCATGTTGGAATAGAATCTCTTAGGATATGTTTGAACAAGTCAGTTAGGGTTCGAAAAATGTTCGTTAGGACTATTCACCCTCGTGGCGAATACTAATGTAATATGAGGAATTTCTCTATCCATGGAGAAATGTTACAAGGAGTTTCTTTAAACGGAAATGCGAGCGATAAAGATAGGAGTGAAATGAGGACTTAGAATAGGATGAGCTTGCATCTCGAGGTTGCCATAACGTGCCTCTAGTTGTCAAAAGTTGAAGTCTGAAAGAGAAACGAGATAGTACACGTAGTTGTATAGTTCGGGGTTGAATAGTAGTTGGCTGATTATCAGAAACACAAGGGCGTTAAGTCAAAGAAGAGTGAAGTATCGTTGGATTGTGTGTTATCTTAATTTCCAGTAATATCAGACGGTAACGGTGAAATAACAGAGGTATGTAGTGTGGTACGTGATGACGAGAATATCGATCGGATCCACAATTTAGTATTTGAATTCTTCGTGCAAAATAACGAATTTCCGTTCCGTTGATTTCGAGTCGAGGGAGTATGCCTTTCGGCGTCCAAGTAGAAATATTTCCATATTTGAGTCCCATCTGGTGTTGTACGAATTTAGCTAGAAATGTTGGTGTGAAGAATCACGCTCAAGGTTCGATCGCGGAGAGATTAAAGTCGTGTAACACGAGAAAAGTCAGAAATGAATTTTCGGTAAGAACCGGTGAGATCTAAGATTTTTACGAATACAAGTCTGAGTTGGGAGAGTTCCCTGATTACATGTGGCTTGATTTCGAGATTGATTGTAATGCCTTGACCATTAACATCATAGTCTAGAAAATTGGACTTAGTTGAATAAGTTAAGATGTCATCTATAATTACGATAACATATTTGTCTAAATAAGTTTGCATACGTGGTTTAGGAGGTTCATGAATACGGACGGAGTCCTAAATAAATCGACGGTACTAAGAGAGATTTACAACTAACGTTGCGAGTTCGGAAGATGGCTTAGGAGACATCGTCTCCCTTAACCCCCAATTGGTGATAACCGGAACGGAGGTCGATTTGGAATACACACGAGTTTCACGCAAATAATCATGAGGTCATGGATACGAGGAAGTGGGTATCGGTTTCCAACCGAAAATTATTTAGTTCACAAAAATCCATACATAATTGTAGGAAAGAAAGAAGAAAAAAAAAAATTTCTCCTTAACGAATAGGTTTTGAGCTCCTTAGTTCTATAGGTGTCAAGTCATAATTCTTAACGTATATCCTCTGATAAAATTTATAGGCACACAATATATTCCGTTGGTCACTTAAATTGCCTAAGTAGTGTCTAGGGAAAAAGTGGAGTGCAAAGAGCACCAGTCAAAGACTTGGTTATAAAACGTCTAGCGGTAATGGAATCGAATAAGTATGAAGTATACGGTTTGTTGTGAAGAAACGTACCCGTTACTAGTCCATCGTCGTTCCGGGCATCCTAGGTGTCGATGTTGAAGGTTCAACGGTGTGCGTTGGGGTTGATTTTCTTATTTGGGCACACATTCCTAAAATGACCCAGTTGGCTACATTCGAAGCAAGCACCCGTCCTGTGTGCGTTGGGCATCTTTCGAGCGACGGGTCCTTGGCGCCGGTGGCGAAACCTGCCACATCCTTCAAAGTGATGCTTGTGGCATTCGTTACAAAAAGGTAGTTTTCCGGCATAGCCTTTCTTGTCGTTGGAGGTAAAAGGCTTCTTGGCGGGGTTGTTGTTATTGTTGTGGTTGCTTGATTGAGAGGCTTCCCATGTTCTTTTGTTGTTACTCGGGTGGTTCTCGACCATTGGTGCCGGTGCTTCCATTTCATTCGCCGTTTCTAAAGTTTGGCGGGCCTTGGTTAAAGCCTCTTGTAGGTTAGTGGGTTGGGATGCCATTACCCCGTGTTGAATGCTCTTAGGGAGGCCATCCATGTAAAGTTCGACTCTTAGGGATTCGGGAGTCATGAGATTTGGACACATTGAGACTAGTTCGGTGAACCGTTGATTATAAGTTCCGAGGTCATTCCCGACCGTTTTTAAATTCCTTAGACCCTGTTCGAGCCTCCGAGTCTCGTCGCGCGGGAAGTATTGGGTGATCATTCTTTCTCTTAATTCGGTCCAAGAGAGTGTGTGGGCTTCATCGCTTCCCACTAATTGTAAATACGTGTTCCACCATGAGAGAGCAATACCGGTGAAAGTGAGGGTGGAAAACTTGACCTTATCTTGGTCTCGACAACCGCTTGTGTTAAAAACGGTCTCCATTTGTTCAAACCATCGGGTGAGAGTAACCGGTCCCCCGGTTCCATCGAAAGTGGGAGGATTGTACTTCATGAAGTTCTTGTAGGAGCAACCTTCGATTGAATTACCGGCTCCATGATTGTTGTTGTTAGAAAAGTGATCGGCCACGGCCGTATCCACGGCGGTGGTTATCATTCGTTGAAGAGCTTGTTCTAGAGTTTCGAGAGGAGTATTGTGTTGACCTTGGTGAGCCATTGTTCCTTCAGGAGACAAGAATATCGTTGGTTAGTATTTTCAACAATACTAACCGTGGCATGGAATAAGGATAGAGAGAAAATTTTCCTTGACTCGCCTTAAATTCTCTATGTCATAATGTCGGAACGTCCATGTGAATCACCGTAATATAATCCCGGAAATTATATTACCCTGATTCTCATGTGCATTTAACATTACTTCATAAAGTCAAGGTGGCGCATCAACAAAATTTATCAACGTAAGATCAAGATCGAATACGAGTTAGATATGATAGAAGAGTTCGAGTATAAATGCACAATTAGTCAAATAATTCCTACTTCAGTCTATATGCCGGTTGTAGTCTAGATTCACCTATGTACCCTATGACTCGGGGTGGACACAAATGAACTCTAAATCCCTACAACCAAAGCTCTGATACCACTTGTAGCGACCCCGACAAATCGTCAAGTGACGGCGTCAGCTACGTGGGTCCCATTACCTGATTATAAGTCTTTTAGATAACTTTTGACCAAAATATGTCGCCTTCATTTCAAAATAAAGATTGTTTCAAAGTTTACAAGAATTGTTCAACCAATAGTTAAGTTACAACGTTATAATACGAATGAAATCTAGGCGACACGGTTTAAAGTAAAGTCAAAAGACGCTCCATGAAATGCACGTATACTCGACATCCAATGCAAGTATCAAATAATGAGCGGAAGCATGTATCACATATCGTGCAAGACCTGAGAAAAACATAGAAATCTGTCAACGAAAACGTTGGTGAAATCATAGGTTTAAGTAAGTAAGTGAGCAAAAGTAAGTAAGTCGAATCACAAGGTTTGCAAAGTTGAAATAATAGTAATACATTCTAAAAGTTAATATTCACGAGCACCCAATTATCAAAGCTTAACATTCCATCCATTGTATACCCCATCCATAGTGCTAGAACAAACACTGATTCTCGAAAATATATTTCATCCGTAGACGGTAGCGAACCGTCAGAGATGAGGGTTGTCAACCCATATGACCATATAACATAAGTTCTCGCTTACACCCGTCAAGTGTAACTAATGATAATCGAATTGAGGATTTTTGTTCTAAACTCGTATGTAGAATGTTTGTTTTCCCGTTCTTGTGTTCACTTAGTTCAAAAGAATCGTTTATGTTTTCTCATCCCAAATATAAGTTCAAAAAGAGTAAAAGTGGGACTATGATCTCACCTTGCGTGCAAGAGTTAATAAAGTACTTCAACAAGTAAACGCGTGCAAAGACAAAGCTAGTCTTGACCTAAACATATAGGTTATATCAATAACGGTAAACACAAACGGTCAAAGATGTTCAATTAGTCCTATGGCTCGTTACGACTCGATTATGTAGCATGTGAATCAATTAGTCAAGTTTCATGCACGATACAAGTAATTAAGCATGTTAGAACGATCGTATAATTGTTTGGTTAAGTTTGACTAAAAGTCAAACTTGGTCAAAGTCAAGGTCAACGGGGTCGGGTCGGGTATCCGACAATTTTCCCATGATGAGAAATCATTTATGAGCAGAATGGCCAAGTTTCATGTTAATCGGAGTTACGGTTAAGCGGGAAACATTTTGTGAAAGGAAAAATAAAAACAAAAATGAGCTGGGCATATGCGCGGCGCGCTATGGGTTGCGCGGCGCGCACCCTAGTGTAAATCCGGGTCAGAACTCAACTAAAGGGGGCAAATATCTGGGATTTCTGTTTTGCGCGGCGCGCTGAGGTTGCACGGTGTAACAACCCGTCCTAATCCTCCCGGACGGAATCTTCAACAGTTGGTCCCATTGCGATGATCGACTCCAAGTAAGGTCCTTAATATGAGCTATTGCACAGCGGAAGACTTAATTCGTACCTGAGAATAACATGCTTTAAAAGGTCAACATAAAGTTGGTGAGATATATAGGTTTGATGCTAGCAGCGTAATAACTATGGACCACAAGATTTCATATATAAAAAAAAATATAATACACTCGCAAGTGTATAAAAATCATTCTGCTTATGTTGAGGCCTCAGTAACCAACCTTAACAATAATATAATAAGTCATCTTCGCAAAGATGGATATGTACACTCGCAAGTGTATAAATAATCCTCGAAGTACTAAACATCCGCCCACTAGTTCTTATGTCTAGTGCAGCTTACTGGATGGGGGTGTTAAACCCGATAGATCTATCTTTAGGATTCACGCTTACATGCTATTATAACATATAACTAAATTACCTAGCACATCAATCCGCAGAATATCATTTTTAATCACTTGTATCCATAACGTAAATCATTTATAAAAACAGCGCATGTATTCTCAGCCCAAAATATTTAAAGTTTAAAAGGGACTATATACTCACCTAATGTATTTTGTAGTAAAAATACATATAACACCATTGATAACTTATAAGGTTGGCCTTCGATTCACGAACCTATATCATTTGTTTATTTATCAATACACATACTTATAATCGAATAATTACATACATAAATCTATTAGTTTTATCATTTCCTTATTAATAACCTATATATTCCATAATTTCATTTTATATATTTAAAATAAATAAAAATATACATTTTTATGTTATATGTATTAAATATATTATAATACTAAAATAGTGTTGATAATATTTGAGTTTCATAATGATATATTAACTTTTGATAATAATACTAGTTACTTTATTTGTCGTAATTATAATAATGATAATCATAATAATAATATTGAAAGTAATAATAAAAATAATGTTAATACTAATAATAATAATGATACTTTTAGTTTTGATAAAAATAAGTTTAATAATAATGATAATTTCTAATATTAGTCTTAAGGATAATACTACACATTTTAATTATAAGAATCGTTATGGTAATTATAATAAAGATAATATAAATCCTAATAATAATGATAATATTAGTAATTAATAATAACCATATCTAATAATAGTAATAATCGGTATTTAACAATAATAATAATTTTAAAATTATTAATATTAATAATAATAATAATAATACTTATAAAAGTAATAATTATGATATTAATAATAATGATAATATAAATTTTAAAATAGAATTACCTTAAAAAAATCATTTAAACAAAAACATCCCCAAGCTGGGCTCGAACCCGCGACCTCTCGGTCACCTCCTCACTCCCTTAACCGTCTGGGCTACGGCCCGTTATCTAATTAAGCTTCCCCACTTATTCATTTAACCCGTAATTGGTTGTTTACTTTATTCATCTCCTTCCTTCTCAAAAAAAAAAAATCGACCAGAGGCTACTACCTTGTTAATGAGTTATGTGTTTGAATTTATTTGGGAAACTGAAACTGAAATAACTTGTTCTTGATTTTTAATTAACAGACCCGATCAGAATCAAGTAAAAAAAAACAGAAGCTGTAGTCGAAAGAAGAAAAAAAAAATATTACGAACTCCATATCCATTTTCGGATTCAAGAACGTTTTAGATAAAACTTATAACATGAAAGAGATTCTAATTCATTCACATAAACTTTCTCCGTAAGTAATTCAACTTAAAACATAAAAACAAATCCAAATTTTAATGAAGAACATTCGGGTTAACTTTTATTTTGAAAATTTGATTCCAAAATTCGCGATTACAAAGAGGAATTGGATACTCATACTTTGCAGATAACTTGAGTATAGGATTCCTAACAGGATAGCAATTTTAGTTTTTATTAATTGATCCGAATTCGAAATTTAAAGAAAATAGGTTCATAACAGAGGTATTTCGTTCCCACTTATTTCCGTTTTTAATCTTTCTGTTTGCAGTAGAAAGGGTATATATATTGTGATAATAATTGAGTATAAACACTAGTTGCTCACGGGTCTATATTACAATATACAAAAGTCGACCACAAAAATCAAATCAGAGGAATGGGACGATTGAAAGCAGACAGGAAAATAAACAATCAGATAGTGATATAGATATAAATACGTGTATATTTCTGTTATATATATATTATTATGTTTAATAATTATAATTAAATAGATTAAATATAATAATATGTTAAATTTTATAATTCTATTAATATTTGATATTATTAATAATAAGAATGATAATAATATAAATAATAAGAATAATACTAATATTAATGATAACCAAATTAATAATAAAAATTTTCATGTTAATAATACTAATCTATATTATTTATGGTAATTATAATAATAACAATTTTTAATGATAATGGTAATAATTCTTATAAAAATAATTATAATCTTAATACTAATAATAAAGATTTTAATTCTAGTTATAATAATAATATTGTTATTAATAATGATAACAATGATATTAGTTATAATATAACAAATTAAATGTATCAAATTTTGTAGTATAGTTTAATTAATAATACAGATATCCATATAATAATAATCAGATATTAATAACCTTAGTAATTATAACACCTTTCCTATATCAACTTTCATGTATATATATATATATATATATATATATATATATATATATATATATATATATATATATATATATATATATATATATATATATATATTGAAAATAATAATTTAACAAGTGGTGACATTAATATCTAATGTTAATAATAATAATAGAAGTAATAATATTAGTATAACAATTATATTTTTAACTATATCCAAAATATCACATTAAATATATTGAGACAATTAAACTCAAAGTATATATATTTAATACTTTGTTAATGTTGTTAATTTTTGTTCAAAACCATTCACATTTAATATACGCACTATGTTTAATTTAAATGGTTTTTAAATAACAAGTTAACTTTGGTTATCTATTAAAATAGCTAAATCACTTAATAATTCTTAATATATTTAATTTATAAAATATAATTATTTGCATAAATAAATTTTTTTTTATATGTACATTTCGATTTACAACAAAAGGTTCGTGAATCGTTGAGCATGGTCAAAGGGTGATTGATTACCTGAATATAGATTTCAGACTTTCTAGACTTAACATTAAGGTTTTTGCTTATCGTGTCGGAAACATATAGAGTTTAAGGTTTAAATTTGGTCGGAAATTTCCGGGTCGTTACAGTACCCACCCGTTAAAAAAATTTCGTCCCCGAAATTTGGTAGAGGTTATTATAAATAACAATAGGAATGTTTTCATGACGAGTATGAGATAATAACGGAGTTTTATCATTATTGATAGATATAGATAAAACATTTCGATCATGTGAAGCGTACGAGTGAAGCTATCACAAAAGAGTGAAATGAGTAATATGAAATTGTTTTATCCGATGTCGTAGTTACTATTGACCTCCGGGATTTAAGGGATTTAAAGAAAATCTTACGCAATAAGATTTGATGTTTCGGCGGTTTAGAAAATCCAAATCTTCTTTAATTAATGCAATAATCTGTTCCGATTTCTCTGTCGGATATATTGCTATAAATTCACTCCCTTCGTTTTTCTTATTCTCCACACCTCCTATTCTTTCTCCCTCTGCTCGTTTCTTAATATGCTCCACCCAATCCTGATTCCTGATATATTCTTAATCTTCACATCTGTTTTCTTTCTCTTTCATCTACCACCAGAAGAATCTATTTACTTCTACTATACTCTTGGGTTTACAGTGTTTCTAGTTCTACTGTGTCTTTATATCGCAATCTGCATCGATATATGCGGTTTATAATTTTAGGTTTGTTGTTGAGTTTTATATCTTTCCTTATATTTCGATGTCCCTACTTCTGTTTTCCATAATCATTGTTATCCGCAGTTAATGCTCTCTCCTATTTGCTGCGATTTATACCCCAATTTTTATTTCGGAGCTCCATTCTTTTTTTCTTTTCCTCCTCTTCAACCAAGCATCTCTTGTAATAGTCAAGAATTCACACATATGGATTTTGGAATGAACATTGTTAATATTTTTAAGAAGGAAATCGTAATGGCACGATCTTGGTTTGTTAAATTACCAGAATACCCTAGAAAAGACCGAATCATCATGAAATATTTTCTTGATATTTTTTTTTAGAAATTGAATAGAATGTAAGAGC
Organism: Rutidosis leptorrhynchoides; assembly: GCF_046630445.1. NCBI lineage: Eukaryota > Viridiplantae > Streptophyta > Magnoliopsida > Asterales > Asteraceae > Rutidosis > Rutidosis leptorrhynchoides. The sequence goes on from NC_092333.1 coordinate 179,402,782, forward strand.
CGTGTAATATGGCACATGATGATGGTACTGTGAATCATCACATTCCATTAGAAACTTAACATGACTTACTGTAATATAATGAAGTTGATCAAGTTTCATTATATTATACTAATTCATGCATCAGTTCCCCACACTGTTTCAGAACATTCATATTTTAAACTCGAAGGTTTTAGAATTTAGAAACTAATTTAGTTTCTGATGTGACACAGATAGCGCAAAAAGATGGATGATTTTGGATAAGAATAGTCATAAAAATTATCTTCAAATATTGAGGATATTTATAATGAGAGATACAATGATATCTTAGAATATTTATAATACTGACGATGATAGAGAATATTGTCTGCAGAGGTTTTGGAGTAAGGAGCAATGTACGTACTAAAAATTTCAGCAGGCACTGAATCATTTAGATTCTTTGAAGTCAAACTTATTCTTTGTGATTTATCTACGGCTTCCTTCATAGTTTCACATAATCCACTTTTCGGTACTAAATTTTCTATCGAACGTTCCTAACCCTCTTTTATTTATCATCTACTTTTGGCCATTAAGACCATCTACAACATGCTGCTTCGTCAGCATTCTCAAAGTTAACGGATCTGGGTCTTCGGTTATCAATCCGAGGTGGTTTCAGGAGAATTGTGTTTTTAGATGGTTAAACGCTGATGATGGAATATAAAAGATTCTCCGGTAACGACAGCGAAAGAATAAAGTATATATATATCGAAACTAACCTTTCTGAGAAGTCGAGGTTAACTTGCTGGAGCTGTGACAAAATTGACTACTTTGAAAAGGAATCGTATGGTTGCTTTTGCTAATGAATGGTAAGGAATTCGACGCGGATACGATTTAACTACAACTTCGGTTTCGAAAGTTTTTCAGGTGCATAACTGTATGCATAAATCTTTCTTCCGTAGACGAGGTGCGGCGGGTTCAACTTCTCGATCGAGGTGTTTTCAAGAATCATGAAAAGATTTGAACGCGGATTGTAATTGTCGAGGTACAAATGAGGTTTAGGATGAAATCAAGTGGCAAACTTGAAGAATTGTTTAGTTTCATATGTTATAATCAATATTTTAATTCTTTTTAATTGTCCAAAGTTAGCAGTCCAATAGTCCGATAGTCCAATAGTTCAATAGTTCAATGATTCATATATAATTTAATATATAATATTCGAATTAAATAATACGTATCGTGACCCGTGTACCGGTCTCAGTGTCGATCACAACTCAAAGTATATATATTATTTGAGAATCAACCTCAACCCTGTATAGCTAACTCCCGCATTACTGCATATAGAGTGTCTATGGTTATTCCAAATAATATATACAGATGCGTCGATATGATATGTCAAAACCTTGTATACGTGTCCCGATATTTAAAGGGCGTAAAATAAATAACAGAAATTAAATGACGATAAATAAAATTGCGATAATTAAATTGCGATAAATAAAATGTAATCAGTTAGCTAGGAACAGTTAGCTGGAACAGTTAGCGTAGATTCTTAACAAAATTTCAATTAGTTAATTCGTTTGTTTCTAACAAATTTTATTTTGTCCAATGTTTTTCTTCATTATGCCACTTGTTGGATTCTGATAGGTCAAAATCCAAATATGAAATTGAACGAAAATGGATTCTGTGGTGAACGGATACGTATATCTATGGATACAAGTAGGATAGTGACTGACTGTTGAATCAGAGTCGAAGAATGTACCGTGTAGCTGATTAATGTGAAATCTAAATATTCCTCGGGTATTACCTACCCGTTAAAATATTTTCACCATTAACAGTTTGTACAAAAGAATTTTAATTACAATCTTTATGAAAATATATATTTGCATATATATTTTCTTCAGATGTAATCATGGATTTAATGAGTCAATAAGATATTAAACTCATTTGATTTACCATTAATACTAGATTACATAATCTCTAAAACTTTAGAAATTACATAATCGCCATGTCGAGCGAAGATAATCGATGTAGAACGATTCGTAGAACGATGATTATACTTGAGGTGCAGAATGAGATGGTGAGGCATGGATTGTTGAAACTTGGGTTATTGGTGGTACTGGTACCGTTGGTGCTGAAGCTGGTGATGTTACTGGTGTTGGTGATACTGCTGGTGCTTGCAAATTGTGTACCGTGCTCTCTAAAGTTAACACTCGAGCTCGGAGTTCTTTAACTTCTTCTACTAACCCTGGTTGGTTATCAGTGTGAGGTAAAGGTCGGATATCTTCTCTAGTTCCGTTAATGGTAGCCTCAAGACGAAAAATTCTTGCAAAAAGGGTATAAACGGTGTTGCGAACAGGTTCGCCGGTGAGCGGGTCGAGCACTCCAACGTTAGGTGGTAAGTTCGGCTCGTGATATGGAGTACCTTCTTCATTTCTCCATAGGGTAAGTATTTCGCGAACCCATCCCCACTTTCTAAAGAAATCACGATAGTTGATCGGTTGGTGCGCTCCCGTCACGCTATCTTCGGAGTCAGAAGAACTTGGTCGATTCGTAGAGGCCATCGTACACGATCACAGAAAAGATTTTTGGTATGAAAAGCTTAGTGACAGCAAATAATAGTTGGATGGTATTCTCAATGCATAATATGCATAGATATATATAGTACCAGGATCCCTTAAATTACGGAGAAATTTACGGAAGATATTAAGAAAAGTCTATCGTAATAGATACGCTAAGATATAAATTTGTCTATACACTATCTATGCAATAAAGGCAGTAAGGCATGTCTAGACTTAAGAATGGTAAGCAGGCAATTCCCTAAGGATGATAAGTAGATGATTTTCGACTAGAAATGATAAGCAAAACTTTTGACATGTAGACACGGTCAAAGTCCAGACTCATTAATGTATCCTAACAACTACTAGTCAGACACACTAATGCAAGACCTGGTTCGCTAAGACCAACGCTCTGATACCAACTGTAACAACCCGTCCTAATCCTCCCGGACGGAATCTTCAACAGTTGGTCCCATTGCGATGATCGACTCCAAGTAAGGTCCTTAATATGAGCTATTGCACAGCGGAAGACTTAATTCGTACCTGAGAATAACATGCTTTAAAAGGTCAACATAAAGTTGGTGAGATATATAGGTTTGATGCTAGCAGCATAATAACTATGGACCACAAGATTTCATATATAAAAAAAAATATAATACACTCGCAAGTGTATAAAAATCATTCTGCTTATGTTGAGGCCTCAGTAACCAACCTTAACAATAATATAATAAGTCATCTTCGCAAAGATGGATATGTACACTCGCAAGTGTATAAATAATCCTCGAAGTACTAAACATCCGCCCACTAGTTCTTATGTCTAGTGCAGCCTACTGGATGGGGGTGTTAAACCCGATAGATCTATCTTTAGGATTCGCGCTTACATGCTATTATAACATATAACTAAATTACCTAGCACATCAATCCGCAGAATATCATTTTTAATCACTTGTATCCATAACGTAAATCATTTATAAAAACAGCGCATGTATTCTCAGCCCAAAATATTTAAAGTTTAAAAGGGACTATATACTCACCTAATGTATTTTGTAGTAAAAATACATATAACACCATTGATAACTTATAAGGTTGGCCTTCGATTCACGAACCTATATCATTTGTTTATTTATCAATACACATACTTATAATCGAATAATTACATACATAAATCTATTAGTTTTATCATTTCCTTATTAATAACCTATATATTCCATAATTTCATTTTATATATTTAAAATAAATAAAAATATACATTTTTATGTTATATGTATTAAATATATTATAATACTAAAATAGTGTTGATAATATTTGAGTTTCATAATGATATATTAACTTTTGATAATAATACTAGTTACTTTATTTGTCGTAATTATAATAATGATAATCATAATAATAATATTGAAAGTAATAATAAAAATAATGTTAATACTAATAATAATAATGATACTTTTAGTTTTGATAAAAATAAGTTTAATAATAATGATAATTTCTAATATTAGTCTTAAGGATAATACTACACATTTTAATTATAAGAATCGTTATGGTAATTATAATAAAGATAATATAAATCCTAATAATAATGATAATATTAGTAATTAATAATAACCATATCTAATAATAGTAATAATCGGTATTTAACAATAATAATAATTTTAAAATTATTAATATTAATAATAATAATAATAATACTTATAAAAGTAATAATTATGATATTAATAATAATGATAATATAAATTTTAAAATAGAATTACCTTAAAAAAATCATTTAAACAAAAACAGCCCCAAGCTGGGCTCGAACCCGCGACCTCTCGGTCACCTCCTCACTCCCTTAACCGTCTGGGCTACGGCCCGTTATCTAATTAAGCTTCCCCACTTATTCATTTAACCCGTAATTGGTTGTTTACTTTATTCATCTCCTTCCTTCTCAAAAAAAAAAAACATCGACCAGAGGCTACTACCTTGTTAATGAGTTATGTGTTTGAATTTATTTGGGAAACTGAAACTGAAATAACTTGTTCTTGATTTTTAATTAACAGACCCGATCAGAATCAAGTAAAAAAAACAGAAGCTGTAGTCGAAAGAAGAAAAAAAAAATATTACGAACTCCATATCCATTTTCGGATTCAAGAACGTTTTAGATAAAACTTATAACATGAAAGAGATTCTAATTCATTCACATAAACTTTCTCCGTAAGTAATTCAACTTAAAACATAAAAACAAATCCAAATTTTAATGAAGAACATTCGGGTTAAATTTTATTTTGAAAATTTGATTCCAAAATTCGCGATTACAAAGAGGAATTGGATACTCATACTTTGCAGATAACTTGAGTATAGGATTCCTAACAGGATAGCAATTTTAGTTTTTATTAATTGATCCGAATTCGAAATTTAAAGAAAATAGGTTCATAACAGAGGTATTTCGTTCCCACTTATTTCCGTTTTTAATCTTTCTGTTTGCAGTAGAAAGGGTATATATATTGTGATAATAATTGAGTATAAACACTAGTTGCTCACGGGTCTATATTACAATATACAAAAGTCGACCACAAAAATCAAATCAGAGGAATGGGACGATTGAAAGCAGACAGGAAAATAAACAATCAGATAGTGATATAGATATAAATACGTGTATATTTCTGTTATATATATATTATTATGTTTAATAATTATAATTAAATAGATTAAATATAATAATATGTTAAATTTTATAATTCTATTAATATTTGATATTATTAATAATAAGAATGATAATAATATAAATAATAAGAATAATACTAATATTAATGATAACCAAATTAATAATAAAAATTTTCATGTTAATAATACTAATCTATATTATTTATGGTAATTATAATAATAACAATTTTTAATGATAATGGTAATAATTCTTATAAAAATAATTATAATCTTAATACTAATAATAAAGATTTTAATTCTAGTTATAATAATAATATTGTTATTAATAATGATAACAATAATATTAGTTATAATATAACAAATTAAATGTATCAAATTTTGTAGTATAGTTTAATTAATAATACAGATATCCATATAATAATAATCAGATATTAATAACCTTAGTAATTATAACACCTTTCCTATATCAACTTTCATGTATATATATATATATATATATATATATATATATATATATATATATATATATATATTGAAAATAATAATTTAACAAGTGGTGACATTAATATCTAATGTTAATAATAATAATAGAAGTAATAATATTAGTATAACAATTATATTTTTAACTATATCCAAAATATCACATTAAATATATTGAGACAATTAAACTCAAAGTATATATATTTAATACTTTGTTAATGTTGTTAATTTTTGTTCAAAACCATTCACATTTAATATACGCACTATGTTTAATTTAAATGGTTTTTAAATAACAAGTTAACTTTGGTTATCTATTAAAATAGCTAAATCACTTAATAATTCTTAATATATTTAATTTATAAAATATAATTATTTGCATAAATAAATTTTTTTTTATATGTACATTTCGATTTACAACAAAAGGTTCGTGAATCGTTGAGCATGGTCAAAGGGTGATTGATTACCTGAATATAGATTTCAGACTTTCTAGACTTAACATTAAGGTTTTTGCTTATCGTGTCGGAAACATATAGAGTTTAAGGTTTAAATTTGGTCGGAAATTTCCGGGTCGTTACAGTACCCACCCGTTAAAAAAATTTCGTCCCCGAAATTTGGTAGAGGTTATTATAATAACAATAGGAATGTTTTCATGACGAGTATGAGATAATAACGGAGTTTTATCATTATTGATAGATATAGATAAAACATTTCGATCATGTGAAGCGTACGAGTGAAGCTATCACAAAAGAGTGAAATGAGTAATATGAAATTGTTTTATCCGATGTCGTAGTTACTATTGACCTCCGGGATTTAAGGGATTTAAAGAAAATCTTACGCAATAAGATTTGATGTTTCGGCGGTTTAGAAAATCCAAATCTTCTTTAATTAATGCAATAATCTGTTCCGATTTCTCTGTCGGATATATTGCTATAAATTCACTCCCTTCGTTTTTCTTATTCTCCACACCTCCTATTCTTTCTCCCTCTGCTCGTTTCTTAATATGCTCCACCCAATCCTGATTCCTGATATATTCTTAATCTTCACATCTGTTTTCTTTCTCTTTCATCTACCACCAGAAGAATCTATTTACTTCTACTATACTCTTGGGTTTACAGTGTTTCTAGTTCTACTGTGTCTTTATATCGCAATCTGCATCGATATATGCGGTTTATAATTTTAGGTTTGTTGTTGAGTTTTATATCTTTCCTTATATTTCGATGTCCCTACTTCTGTTTTCCATAATCATTGTTATCCGCAGTTAATGCTCTCTCCTATTTGCTGCGATTTATACCCCAATTTTTATTTCGGAGCTCCATTCTTTTTTTCTTTTCCTCCTCTTCAACCAAGCATCTCTTGTAATAGTCAAGAATTCACACATATGGATTTTGGAATGAACATTGTTAATATTTTTAAGAAGGAAATCGTAATGGCACGATCTTGGTTTGTTAAATTACCAGAATACCCTAGAAAAGACCGAATCATCATGAAATATTTTCTTGATATTTTTTTTTAGAAATTGAATAGAATGTAAGAGCCGTGTAATATGGCACATGATGATGGTACTGTGAATCATCACATTCCATTAGAAACTTAACATGACTTACTGTAATATAATCATCACATTCCAAATATGTAATTTGTTTGGATTGAAGCTTGACCGATTTGATTTAGATGATGAATCTTCAAAATGGAGAATTGAGAGAAATTATGGAAGTAGTGAAAGAAAAGGAAAAATGAAAATGAAAAAGATGGGAGGTGGGGTTGACTAGTCAAAAGCTAGTCACCTCTTTGTCTTTTTGGCAAAACTAGTCCCTCTAGTTTGTAGTCGGGTGCGGAAATTAACCGAACGAATATTTAACTTCACGAGAGTACGGGGGACGTTATAATCCAATAACGAAAATATTTTAAGAATGTAGCTAAAAGAGGATACGAATCGAGATGCTGAGGATATTAAATAAATAAATAAAAAAAGACGGCGTTAAAATAATTTAACGGAAAAATGCGGGATGTTACAAATGGGTCGAGTCTACATCAGGGAAGTAATTTCCTCTTCTGTAAGTCGTTTTGGTTTTTTAATATTTTAAAAATGAAGATAATCTCCATTAATGTATGTGGGCTTGGGAAACTTGAAAAAAACAAATTTAATTGGTTAAAATAACTTATTCATTTTCAAAACCCGGACATACTTGCTATTCAAGAAACAAAAAGGAAACAGGTTAAAGAGGGTTTAGTTGAATTGTTATGGGGACACCAAAATTTTAACTACATTTTCAAACCATCTATCGGTTTTTCGGGCGGGTCTTTACTCATATGGGACCCTTCTAAATTTTGTGTAACGGGGGCAGATGAAAAGGATTTCTTTTTGGGAATTAGAGGTTGATTGGCGGGTAAGTCAGTGGACTCGATCATTATAAACTTGTATGGGCCCCATAATGATAACTTGAAACATAAATTTTGGGAAAGTCTTGAGAATATCATGCAGGTTGACGTAGATGATTGGATTATTTGTGGCGATTTCAATGAGGTAAGACGAAGATCGGAAAGGAAAAATTGTGATTTTATTGAATACAGGGCCAAGATTTTTAATGAATTCATCGATTCATCTCATCTTATTGAAATTCCAATGGGGGGTTTGAAGTTTACAAGGATAAGTGATGATGGACTAAAATATAGCAAACTTGATAGATTCTTAGTTTCGGAATCATGCTTAGCGACATGAGACGGAATAACCGCGTGTACTCTCAATCATGAATACTCCGATCATTGTCCCATCATGTTGAAAAATTCGGATAATGATTTTGGACCGAGACCTACTAGAATTTTTAATAATTGGTTCGAAGATGGTAGAAGCGACGATCTAATCAAAGCGGCGTGGGGGATTAACACTAGAAATTCGAGGGCTGATTGTGTGTTTCGTGATAAGTTAAAGAAAGTCAAAGAGACATTGAAAGAAAAATGCAATCCTAAATTTAATATTCTAAATGTTGAACTAGACACACTCCAAAAAGAGGTTGCAAAGTGGGATGGCCTTGTTAGACCCCGTGACCTCACAGATGCAGAAATTGTGTCATGGTTAGATTCTAGGAAAAAATGGTTTCAAAAAGACAAAGAAAAAGCCGAAATATTGAAACAAAAAGCGAGGATTAAATGGGTGACCAACGGGGATGAAAATAGCAAGTATTTTCATTCATGTATCAAGACAAGGCAAAACAAAAACAATATTTGGGGCATCAATTCTAACGGATTATGGACGGAAAACCCGGGGGAAATAAAAGCGGCGGCTTTCACCTATTTCCAAAACAGGTTTAGTGACTCGAATGCAAGAAATTTTAAAATACGAGGGCCCCTTAACAAGCAACTTACTAGCGAAGAGGTGCCGGGTTTAGAAACACCTTTTAGTCTTTCCAAAATTCTCGATGCCATAAAGGATTGTGGGGGCGAAAAAGCCCCGGGACCCGATGGTTTCAACATGAGATTCTTTAATAAATATTGGGATTTGATAAAAGGGGAACTTTTCGAGGCTTTTAATCAATTTTGGGAAGTGGGGGAAATTTCAAGAGGGTGCAATTCATCTTTTGTAGCATTAATTCCGAAAAGAAATGATCCTCAAGGCTTTGGCGACTACCGCCCCATTAGTTTAATCGAGAGTTTCTATTAAATTTTTTCCAAGGTGTTGACAAAAAGGCTACAAAGGGTAATCTCGTCGGTTATTGGTTTTGAACAAAGTGCTTATATTAAAAATTGATACGGTCTTGATGGAGTATTAATCGCTAATGAAGTGCTACATGACATCAAAGTAACTAAAAGAAAAGGTTTCCCTTTTAAAGTGGATTTCGAGAAGGCATTTGATAGCATTAATTGGGACTTCTTAATGGAAATCATGGGGCTCATGGGGTTTGGTCAAAGGTGGCGAAAATGGATTCACGCATGCTTATCATCGGTATCTATCTCTATTTTGAACAACGGGTCCCCTACAAAGGAATACTCCCTTCAAAAATGAGTGCGACAAGGGGATCCATTATCTCCCTACCTCTTTATCATGGTAGCCGAGGGTTTGAACCTAACTAATACCGCGGCTGCAAATAATCGGTTTGTCGGAATCCAAATCGGGCGGGGGGGATGTTCGAGTTACGCACCTTTAGTATACGGATGATACCTTATTTTTTGGAGAATGGAATAGACGGAACGTGCAAATTCTCACAAAAATAATAAAATGTTTTGAATCAGCGTCGGGTCTGAAGATTAACTTTCATAAAAGCTATGTTTATGGTCTTGGGGTTTCAAAAGTAGAGACGGAAGATATGGCAGAATGGTTAGGTTGCGTAGTGGGTACCTTACCTATCACTTACCTCGGTCTCCCGATTGGCTCATCGATGAAACAATCAAAAGCATGGGACCCGGTCTTTGAAAAGTTCGGTAAAAGACTTGCAGACTGGAAAGCTAGGTCTCTCTCGTTTGGTGGCATGCTCACATTAATCAAATTGGTATTATCTAGCCTACCTCTTTATTTTTTTATTATATTCGGCCCCTTCTGGTTTCATTGATAAATTAGAGGGGTTGAGGCGTCGGTTCTTTTGGGGTGGGTCATCTGACGTCTCTAAAATGGTATGGATAAAATGGGACACCTGTCTTATGCCGCGGGATTCTGGCGAGTTAGATATTGCCCCTTTGGCACTTAAAAACCGTGCTTTGCATGCAAAATGTGAAATGACCCGTTCATATCGATTATAAACGATTCACAATAGTTGATTTCATTGCGAGGTATTTGACCTCTACATGATACATTTTACAAACATTGCATTCGTTTTTGAAAGACAAACTTTCATTACATCGAAAGTTAACGGCGTGCATACCATTTCATAGTATATCCAACTATAAATGACTTAGTAATATTCTTGATGAACTCAACAACTCGAATGCAACGTCTTTTGAAATATGTCATGAATGACTCCAAGTAATATCTCTAATATGAGCAAATGCACAGCGAAAGATTTCTTTCATACCTGAGAATAAACATGCTTTCAAGTGTCAACCAAAAGGTTGGTGAGTTCATAGGTTTATCATAAGCAATAAAATTCATCATTTTGATAGACCACAAGATTTAAATACAGTACACCTATCTCGTGTACAAAACCATTTTTCATAATGCTTAGCAGAGTAGGTTCGTATCATTTTCTCCCCCGTAGGTTGCCTCACGATTTTTAAATAACCGTACACATATCTCGTGCACAAAAATAATACACATAACCTGTGTATAAAAATCATTCTCTCGATACATAATATTCACTTTGATTTCATTGCTCAACATGGTAACTGACCTTAACATATAATGCGCATCAATAATATCCCCAAAACAGAACATCTCGCCTATATAATATATAAACTTCGAAGTACTAAACACCACGCCCACTAGCTCTTCCGTCTAGTGAACATTCTGGGTGGGGGTGTTAAACCAGGTAGCTACCTTTAGGATTCACGTTAATTAGGGCCATACCCGTTTCTAATTCTTAGGTTACCAAGCAATAATAATCAGGGGAAAATATTCACAACAATTAATGGCAATTATAACGTCCAACTAATTCAATAATAATCCACAGAACTTCTGTCTGCATAATAATTCATTCGAGGAATGTTTTGCTTGTGTCATATCGCGTCAAACATTTATAAAAGCATTTCATGTATTCTCAGTTCAAAATATATTTCAAAAGCATTTAATAAAGCAGTTATGAAAACAACGCATGTATTCTCAGTCCCAAAAATGTAAAGAGTAAAAGGGAATCAAATGAACTCACTATACGATATTTTGTAGTAAAAATATTGATAATGCAAAAAACGAACATATATTTCATAGCATTATTCCTCAAGAAAGACAAGCTTTTAGTTGCAATTGTCCTATTTACAAGTGATATTCGTTTAAATAATAAAAGGTGAAGACAAAAGGCAGATTCGACGAATTGAAGACGCAAACGACCAAAAAGCTCAAAAGTACAAAAGACAATCAAAGAGGTTCCAATTATTGATAAGAAACGTCTCAAAATTACAAGAGTACAAGATTCAAAACGCAAAGTACAAGATATTAAATTGTACGCAAGGACGTTCGAAAATCCGGAACTGGGACCAGAGTCAACTCTCAACGCTTGACGCAACGGACTAAAAATTACAAGTCAACAATGCACATAAATATAATATAATATTTAAATAATTCTTATAATTATTTATATATTATATATTATATTATTAAAAACCATCGGTAGAAAAAACAAAGGCATGTGAGCCTCTCCAGCTGGCCATGCGATCGCATGGCCTTGAAGGGTAAAGCTCATGCGATCGCATGAGCCACTTTTCCAGCCCACATGCCTATAAAATTCGCAGCTTGGTGAATATCAAAACACATCTTTTTCTTCTCCTCATTCAACGTATAATATTTATATTTATATTATAATTATAATTTTAATTTTAATTTATAATAATAAGGGTGTGTTAGCGAATGCTGTAAGGGTGTAAGTCGAAATTTTGTCCGTGTAACGCTACGCTATTTTTAATCATTGTAAGTTATGTTCAACCTTTTTAATTTAATGTCTCGTAGCTAAGTTATTATTATGCTTATTTAATCCGAAGTAATCATGATGTTGGGCTAAAAATATTAAAATTGGGTAATTGGGCTTTGTACCATAATTGGGGTTTGGACAAAAGAACGACATTTGTGGAAATTAGACTATGGGCTATTAATGGGCTTTATATTTGTTTACCTAAATGATAGTTTGTTAATGTTAATATAAAGATTTACAATTGGACGTCCCTATAAATAACCATTTACACTCGATCGGACACGATGGGCGGGGTATTTATATGTACGAATAATCGTTCATTTAACCGAACACGGGAATGGATTAATAGCCACTAGAATTATTAAAACAGGGGTGAAATTATGTACAAGGATACTTGGCATAATTGATAACAAAGTATTAAAACCTTGGGTTACACTCAGTCGACATCCTGGTGTAATTATTAAACAAAGTATTAAAATCTTGTTACAGTTTAAGTCCCCAATTAGTTAGAATATTTAACTTCGGGTGTAAGGATAATTTGACGAGGACACTCGCACTTTATATTTATGACTGATGGACTGTTATGGACAAAACCAGACGGACATATTAAATAATCCAGGACAAAGGACAATTAACCCATGGGCATAAAACTAAAATCAACACGTCAAACATCATGATTACGGAAGTTTAAATAAGCATAATTCTTTTATTTCATATTTAATTTCCTTTATTTTATATTTAATTGCACTTCTAATTATCGCACTTTTATTTTATGTTATTGTATTTAATTTCACTTTTAATTATCGTACTTTTTAATCATCGCAAGTTTATTTTATCGCACTTTTATTTATCGCAATTTCATTATCGTTATTTACTTTACGCTTTAAATTAAGTCTTTTATTTATTTAATATTTTACATTTGGTTTTAACTGCGACTAAAGTTTTAAAATCGACAAACCGGTCATTAAACGGTAAAACCCCCCCCTTTAAAATAATAATATTACTTATATATATATATATATATATATATATATATATATATATATATATATATATATATATATATATATATATATATATATATATATATATATTCGTATTTTTATAAATTAAACTAATATAGCGTTAAGCTTTGATTAAAAGATTCCCTGTGGAACGAACCGGACTTACTAAAAGCTACACTACTGTACGATTAGGTACACTTCCTATAAGTGTTGTAGCAAGGTTTAAGTATATCCATTCAATAAATAAATAAATATCTTGTGTAAAATTGTATCGTATTTAATAGTATTTCCTGCTAAAATTTAATAGTATTTTATACCCCTTAGCTTTAACTATCAAGTATTTTTGGCGCCTCTGCCGGGGAACGCCGAAGCAAAACGCCACACATATAAAAAAATACGCTTTTGTAAAAATACGTTTTAAATATTCGAAAATATAAAAAGAAAACAAAAATATAAATATTTTTAAGAGTTTGTTAAATATTTAAGTTCTATAAAAGTTTCTTTATCTTTATTTTATAAAAATATAAGTTTTATTTAATTTATATAAATATATTACATAAATATATAAAACAGAAAATTCAAAACAGAAAAAAATATATATATAAAAACACTCGGGCCTGCTACTGTAGCAGCCCGTAACCTGGCCCAAAACCTCAGCTCATGCGATCGCATGAGCCCGAAGGCATAAACTCATGCGATCGCATGAGAGTGTCTGACACGCCAACTGCAACCCTAAAACTGCATTTATTACGGTGTATTATTATTATTATTTAATAAACCCTAATTAGGTTTTAATATTTTATTATTTAGTTTAATTTTAGTTTTTAATTTATTTTATATTTAGTTAAATTAGTTTAATTAAGTTGTAAAATTAATAGTTTTATAAAATAAATAATATAAAAATAATATTTTTATAAAAATTGTAATTTTTATAACTTTTAGTATATTTTTATATTTTGTCCCTTTTTAATTGTTTTAGCGTAACTTTTGTATTTTTCGCTCGTATTTAGTTTTAAGACATAGTTTTTGCCATAGTTATTTCTAGATTTTTAGGCTCTACCGTAAAATCCCTTAAGTGCTTTTTCTTTAGACTAAGATTTAAGTGCTTTAGAATTCTGTGACGCCTTTTTAAGTTTTAGTACCTTTTTAAGATATTGCCATTTGGGATATAGTTTTTCCTGTAAGCTTTAATATTTTTAGACACCTTTTACCTATGTATCAATTATCATTCCAATTAGTAATCTCAATTTGCGATTATAATTTTAAGTTAGTGATAGTAATAAGGTTGGGTTAGTCGAGTTTTTTTTTTAAGTTTTATAGTCATTTTTTTTTCTTTCTTATTTTTCGACGCCTTTTATTTTTCGATCTTTTCTTTTTCGACGCGCTTTTTTTCTTTCTTATTTCTCGCCATTCTAGTTTTAGGACATAGATTTTTATTCTACTTCTTATCTAAATTTCTTAAAATTACGAAAATTTATTTTAAGTGGTTAAATTGATAGACATCAAAATTTTCTGGTTCGTAGTAATAGTTGGATTTGTACGTGGACCGGGTTATTGGAGCCAAACAGTCCTCAATTATATTGAGACCAAACGAATCCTGCCCCTCTGCTGCATCTTTTAGCTATTCGAAACGTGGGCAAAATCAGAAAAGTCTATTAATTGGATAACTTATATAATTTTTTCTTTCCTTTTAAAAACTAATAGGATATTCAGTGAATGCACCGAGCAAGACGTTCACCACCTTTTGTACGTTCACCACCTGTAACTCGATCAAGACATCTAGCAAATATTACCGCCGTTGATTTTTCTTTAGAATCGTCATCCAGTCGACCAAGTACTCCAATTCAAATTTCCGATAATCCATTTTTTGAACCCGACCTCACAATTGAGAATCCGGAGAATATTCAGGGACGATTCATAGATCCTGAACCATTAAATTTTCCTCCGGAACCACCAATCATTCAAACAGAGATTGTTGAGGAACGAACCATTAAATCATAATCCTCTAGTGATTCCGATTCAACAAATTCAATTATGGAGAATCTGGAACCTTTAAGTATGGAAGACCGAATGAGAGCTAAACGCACTGGCCAAGGTCACGCAATTACTCATCCAGACAATAATGCGCCAGATTATGAAATCAAAGGACAAATTCTACACATAGTGACCAATCAATGCCAATTTAGTGGTGCGCCGAAGGAAGATCCAAATGAACATCTTCGTACCTTTAATAGGATCTGCACTCTATTTAAAATCCGAGAAGTGGAGGATGAACAGATATATCTCATGTTATTTCCCTGGACTTTAAAGGGAGAAGCCAAAGATTGGTTGGAATCGTTACCTGAAGGGGCGATTGATACATGGGACGTTTTAGTTGAAAAATTTCTTAAACAATTCTTTCCGACATCTAAAGCCGTAAGACTTCAAGGAGAAATTGTTACGTTCACACAGAAACCGAATGAAACTCTATATGAGGTGTGGACAAGATTTGGAAAGTTATTGAGAGGATGTCCGCAACATGGTTTAGACACCTGTCAAATAGTACAAATATTCTACCAAGAATGCGACATCACTACAAGAAAAGACATAGATATAGCAGCTGGTGGTTCCATTATGAAGAAAACCGAAACTGATGCTTACAAAATTATTGATAACACTGCTTCCCACTCACATGAGTGGCACCAAGAAAAAGATATCATTAGATCATCTAAAGCAGCTAGAGCCGATTCTGGCCATGACTTAGATTCCATTTTCGCAAAGATAGATGATGTGGAGAGACGAATGGAAAAGATGACTAAAGATATCCACTCAATACGAATTAGTTGTGAGCAGTGTGGAGGACCACATTTGACAAAAGATTATCTCAGTATTGAATTAACAATGGAACAAAGAGAGAATGTTTCATATCTAAACCAAAGGCCTGGAAATAATTATCAGAATAATTATCAACCGCCAAGACCGATCTACAATCAAAACCAGAATTATAACCAAAATATTCCATACAACAACCAACAAGGTCCTAGCAATCAACAAGTATCTAACAATACTTACAACCAGGAAAGACCTAATTTTCAAAACAAACCACCACAACCCGATGATAAAAAGCCGAATTTAGAAGATATGATGACGAAGCTAGTTGAAACTCAAACGCAGTTTTTCACATCTCAAAAACAAACTAATGAACAAAATGCTCAAGCATTTAGAAATCAACAAACTTCTATTCAAAACTTGGAACAAGAAGTAAGTAACCTAGCAAGGTTAATAGGTGAAAGAAAACCGGGAAGTTTACCAAGTGATACAAATGCAAACCCCCGGAATGAAACAGCTAAAGCCATTACCATAAGAAGTGGTACAACACTTAAACCACCTGAAATACATGTAACTTCTGATGAAGCTATTCCTACTCCACAAGAACTACAACCTGATCAAGATAAGGAAAAAGAACCGGTAGTTGAAAAGGTTAATGAAGATAACACAGCTAAGGATAAACCTTATGTTAAACCATACCAACCACCACTTCCTTACCCGAGTAAAATGAAAAAAGAGAAACTTGAAGCCGAGCAATCCAAATTCTTAGATATGTTTAAACAGATAAATGTAAATCTTCCTTTCATTGATGTGATTTCAGGAATGCCTAGATATGCTAAATTTCTGAAAGATCTAATCTCAAATAGAAAGAAAATGGAAGAACTCTCGGCTGTTACTATGAATGCTAATTGTTCAGCAGTGCTGTTGAATAAGATACCAGAAAAATTATCTGATCCAGGAAGTTTCACAATTCCATGTTTTCTGGGTAGTCTTAGTTCAATAGAAGCGTTGGCAGACTTAGGTGCTAGTATAAATTTAATGCCGTATTCACTATACACTAAACTAGACCTTGGAGAATTGAAACCAACCAGAATAAGTATACAACTAGCCGATCGATCAATAAAATATCCTAGAGGGATAATGGAGAACATGCTAGTTAAAGTTGGTACTTTAGTATTTCCAGTAGATTTTGTTGTTCTGGACATGGAAGAAGATTCTCAAGTTCCTCTCATATTAGGAAGACCATTCTTAAACACGGCTAAAGCAATGATAGACGTGTTTGGTAAGAAACTGACCCTAAGTACAGAGGACGAGAGTGTTACCTTTTCAGTTGATAGAGCAATGCAACAACCGTAATCTGCAGATGATACAAGTTATTATATTCAAACTATAGATTCACATGCAGAATTATTAGAAGAATTTCCAGAATTACAAGGAACAGGAGAATGTTCTTTAGGAGAAGGAACTGAACAAATTGATGAAGCTGAAATGTTAGCTACACTAATAGCAAATGGATATGAATCAACAACAGAAGAAATTCAAATGCTAAAAGAAGAAGACAGATATTGATATAAATCATCGATAGAAGAACCTCCAACATTAGAGTTAAAGCCACTTTCAAACCATTTGGAATACGCTTATTTACATGGTGAATCTGAATTACCTGTAATAATATCGTCTTCTCTTACTGAAAATGAAAAATCACAACTCATTTCTGTGTTGAAAGCTCATAAACCAGCCATTGCATGGAAGATTCATGATATTAAAGGAATAAGTCCTTCGTATTGCACACATAAAATCCTTATGGAAGAAGGTCATAAAATGTATGTGCAACGCCAACGAAGACTAAATCCGAATATGCAAGATGTAGTTAAAAAAGAAATTATTAAACTGCTAGACGCAGGTCTAATTTATCCAATTTCTGATAGTCCATGGGTAAGCCCAGTTCAATGCGTGCCTAAGAAGGGTGGCATGACTGTCATTACAAATGAGAAAAATGAGCTTATTCCTACTAGGACTGTAACAGGATGGCGTGTTTGTATTGATTATAGAAAATTAAATGACGCCGCCAGAAAAGATCACTTTCCCTTACCTTTTATTGATCAAATGTTGGAAAGATTAGCCGGAAACAGTTACTATTGTTTTCTTGATGGATTTTCCGGATATTTTCAAATTCCAATAGCACCCGAAGATCAAGAGAAAACCACGTTCACGTGCCCTTATGGTACTTTTGCTTACAAACGCATGCTATTTGGACTTTGCAACGCCCCTGCAACCTTTCAAAGGTGCATGATGGCGATTTTTCACGACATGATAGAAGAATGCATGGAAGTTTTCATGGATGACTTTTCAGTCTTCGGTGATACATTTGAATCATGTCTAGTTAATCTTGAACGAATGCTTATTAGATGCGAACAATCAAATCTAGTTCTTAATTGGGAGAAATGCCATTTCATGGTTAAAGAAGGCATCGTTCTTGGACATAAAATCTCAAAGGAAGGAATTGAAGTGGATAGAGCTAAAGTAGATGTAATTGCTAAACTTCCACATCCCACCAATGTTAGAGGAGTTAGGAGTTTTCTAGGGCATGTCGGTTTTTACCGACGTTTCATAAAAGATTTTTCTAAAATTGCCACTCCTATGAATAAACTCCTAGAAAAGGATGCTCCATTCATCTTTTCAGATGAATGCATCAAATCTTTTAATATTCTTAAAGAGAAACTCACTAATGCGCCGATCATGATAACACCGAATTGGAATTTACCGTTTGAACTAATGTGCGATGCAAGTGATTTTGCAATGGGAGCCGTTTTAGGACAAAGGATTGAAAAACGATTTCAACCTATATATTATGCTAGTAAGACGTTACAAGGAGCACAAACGAATTACACAACTACTGAAAAAGAACTCCTTGCTATTGTCTTTGCTTTTGACAAATTTCGTTCATATCTCGTTCTAGCAAAAACGGTGGTCTATACCGACCATTCTGCTCTTAGATACCTATTTTCGAAACAAGATGCCAAACCAAGATTAATCCGTTGGATCTTACTCTTACAAGAGTTCGATATTGAAATCCGGGATAAAAGAGGAGCAGAAAATCTCGCCGCTGATCATCTTTCTCGTCTTGAAAATGCTGAATTAGAAGTTCTAAATGAATCGGCCATACAAGACAACTTTCCTGATGAATATCTATTGAAGATAGATTATAATGAAATTCCATGGTTTGCAGACTATGCAAACTACTTAGTATGTGGATTCCTTGAAAAAGGATTATCGTACCAAAATAGAAAGAAATTCTTTAGTGATATAAAACACTATTTCTGGGAAGATCCACATCTGTTTAAAAGTTGTCCAGATGGAATAATACGCCGATGTGTATTTGGAGATGAAGCTAGTAAAATTTTTAACCATTGTCACACAGGACTAACAGGAGGGCATTATGGGCCTCAACTAACAGCAAGAAAAGTTTATGATGCTGGATTCTATTGGCCTACAATTTACAAAGACGCACACCTTCTTTGCAAATCCTGTGATGCATGTCAAAGAGCCGGAAAAATAAGTCAACGTGATGAAATGCCACAAAATGTCATTCAAGTATGTGAAGTATTTGACATTTGGGGTATTGACTTTATGGGTCCATTTCCAAAATTTCATAATAATCTCTATATTCTCGTAGCCATTGATTATGTATCTAAATGGGCGGAAGCACAAGCTCTCCCAACTAATGATGCACGAGTTGTAGTCAACTTTTTAAAACGTCTTTTTGCAAGGTTTGGAACACCGAAAGCTTTAATAAGTGATCGGGGTACTCATTTCTGTAATAATCAACTTGAGAAAGTTCTCAAAAGATATGGAGTAACTCATAAAATCTCCACCGCATATCATCCACAAACAAGTGGACAAGTTGAAAATACCAACCGAGCTTTAAAACGTATTCTAGAAAAAACCGTAGGATCAAATCCGAAGGAATGGTCCATTAAATTGGAGGATGCACTCTGGGCTTTTAGAACAGCCTACAAAACTCCAATTGGAACCACACCTTTTAGACTTGTTTATGGAAAAGCATGTCATCTTCCAGTAGAAATTGAACACAAAGCATTTTGGGCTTTGAAGACATGTAATCTTGATTTACATGAAGCTGGACGTCTACGATTAAGTCAACTAAACGAATTAGAAGAATTAAGACATGAAGCATACGAAAATTCATTAATCTATAAAGAAAGAACGAAGAAATGGCATGATAAAAGAATTAAAAGTTCAAAAGAATTTAAAGAAGGAGACAGAGTTCTTCTTTTCAATTCACGATTCAAGCTATTTCCTGAAAAATTGAAATCGAGATGGTCTGGACCATTCATAGTCAAAAGAGTTTTCCCATACGGAACGATAGAATTAATAAATTCAAATGGAATTGAATTTAAAGTTAATGGTCACAGAGTTAAACATTACAAAGATAATCCGATGGAAGTCGACAACGAAGTTAATCACAATTTCGATACCACAGCTAACTAAGTGTGGGGAGAATCAAGTCTTTAAAGGATAATATGTATTTCTGTTAGAGTTAGATTTTCTGTTTTCGTGTAGTTCTCGAAAATGGAACCCGAATGGTCTTTCCCTAGCAGACCCTAAAGAACTAGTCTTCTCCCCCCATTCTGAATTTTTATTTTTTTTAGGTTTTTACGAAATGAAGACTGCCTGTGAACTAAACCATGGTCTAATGCTAC
This sequence comes from Rutidosis leptorrhynchoides, assembly GCF_046630445.1. Classification (NCBI taxonomy): domain Eukaryota; kingdom Viridiplantae; phylum Streptophyta; class Magnoliopsida; order Asterales; family Asteraceae; genus Rutidosis; species Rutidosis leptorrhynchoides. The sequence goes on from NC_092333.1 coordinate 179,423,487, forward strand.
ACGCTTTGATCACTAAACGTAATAATGACACACTTCCGAGTGAAATAGTATCGGTAATCAGAGAAAGATTGGACGGAGTAAGAAAAGAATCCAGATGCGAAGATAATAAGTTACAATTTGGTAAAGGAAAATCAAAATCCGCAGCGAAAAGAAGAGCACGACACCTAGAAAGATGTCACAAATGCGAAAAATGGTCACATGGAGGTAAATGTTCAAATAATCAAACCTATTCAAATACCGAATTTGTTACTTTATGCAGAGATGGACCGTTCATATGTTTAGAAGAAAAAACACTGAATGCTCGAGGTTACGCCTATGTAGCTATGGAAAACCAATTAAACCGACTATCTTATGAATGGGATAGATCATATAACTAAGAATACTATCTCACAGGTAAGTCTGTACAGTTTTTTATTTTTTTATTTTTATTTTTAACCTTTTGATAATAAACGCTAATTTTTTCGCTATAAAGTATTAAATTGGTATTGAATGAAATTAGGTTTGGCGACCGAAATTATTGATATCATACAAAAATTTATTACATCACTGCGAAATTTAACGTTTATTCTTAAGGTATAAAATTCTTTAATCAATCAACTCAAAATATTTCAAAAATTCGTCATGAGTTAAATTAGGTCATGAAACCGAAATTACTTTACCGAAAAGAGGGGCGTATATTTTTGATAATATTTGATTGATTAAAGTAGGATAAAAGCCAAAAAGATTTTTAATTTTATTTTTTTACCATGTTTTTAAAATTAATATATAAATATTAAATTAATATTTTGAACTTTGTAAAATCAATATATTTAAGTTTGTAAATATTTGAAAAATTAATCTTTTTAATATAAGTTTGTATGTATAAAAACAAAAATATAATATAAGTTTGGTGTGAATTAATAATATGAATTTTTAATTAAGTTTGGTGTGAATTTTTAATTTTATGCATTTTAAATTTAAGTTTGGTGTGAATTTAAAAACAAAAATTTACTTTATTTCGCTAAGTTAAAAATATGATTTTTAAAATTCGTCGTGAGTTGAAGACTAGGTCGTTGAACCGAAATTGCTTTACCCGAGGGAGGGACGAGAACTTTTATTATCATTATTTTTAATCTTATTGAATTAAAGTATGCAAAAAACATTAAAAAAAAAAAACCCAAAAATCTTTACTTTTAAAACCGCGCTTTGATTTGACAAATTTTAAAAATTTTGTCAAGGGACAGACTAGGACAACGATCCGAAACGCCCTCGCTCCTAAAGGAAAACAAAATTTTTAGAAATTTATTAATTATATGTTTTAGAAGTTATAAAGTTTTGTAAAAAAAAAAAGGGCAAAGTACTGTACCCGGGACTCCATGCGATCGCATGGAGTTTGGCCTTTGCAGCCATGCGATCGCATGGCCCTGGAAATCAGGCCAGACACAAAAGTCCCAGTCGACCTGCTTCTGCCTCACACCATCACACACACAATACATACGAAAATACTCTCAAATCTTCATCAAAATTCACCAAAATCCACCGTAATTCGTCATTTTTCTTGCTCTAATCATGCCTAGATTCTCATTCTTCAGCAAAATGGTAAAAATTACACCCCTAAACTCTATAAATTCCTAGTTTTTGTGATAATTATCAATTTTTTACCTAATGCAATTTTGTTAATTTCTAGTGTAATTAGTGTTAAATTGTTAGTATTTTATGCATGTATAACCTAGATTGATGCTATTTAACATGATTTGAAGCCAAAAACTTCAAAAATTTTAGAAATCTAGGGTTAGTGTTCTTGAGCAATTTGGGGCTTTTTGATATAAACAGGTTATGGCCGATTTTTGTCATGAATTATTGCTAAATTGAGTAGTGTAACATATTTAGATAGTTAAATGATCCAAACATTGATCCTAAACATGATTTTCAGAGATTAAAGTGGACTTTTTAAGTCCAAAATTCATGAACTTGATTAATTTGATATATTTACCATTTGAGACTTGTTTAATTATTAGTAATGACTATTTTGACATGATATTTGAGTTAAATGCTTATGAATTTTGTATACATTTTCATATGTGCTTATTTGAAAAGTGTAGAATTGTGAAAAATTGTGAAAATGTGTATAAATTTAATTTTGATTTAACATGTTATAGTGATTGTTTTAAGTTGTTATTTTGCTAACACTAATGCATATTTGGATGCAAAAATTTTGTGTTTAATGTGTTTTGCAGAAAGCCGATACTGGAGGTTCAGGAGCATCATCATCTAGACGACCAGCACCAGCACCAGAACCAGGACCAGAAATGCAACACGAACAACAACCACAACAGGAACAACAACAACAGCCTGATCAGCACGTACCTTATTATGATCCGGTATAGTTTGTTGATGAATTCATAGTATTCCCAATGAGGCCGCCAGTAGAATTCCCAACGATTCCTGAGCACACTCTGCATCCTAATCTGAGATTTGATAGGAGATGGAGAGATTACAAGACATATCAAAGGAACAAATTCAAATTGGTAACAAAAAATGTAGAGGTGCCAACAGTAATCAATTGGGCCCCTTTAGAAACGGTCCATCTAGCTGACCGTGTTAGACAGCTTTTAGTTCAAAGGTATGGCAGTTCTGCTTTTACAGATTGGGAACGTCTTTTCACCATTCGTAGACCTGTATATAAGGAATGGTGTGTTGAGTTGATGAGTACTGTATCACTTGATACAAATATAGTTAGAATAGATGATAGAAGATTTCTTAGGTTTATCCTTGGCGGTAGGATGTACAGAATGTCCATGCTGGACATGGCCAGGGCTTTACAGATATATACTCCTGGTGAGTTGCTACTACCCGATTGTACAAACTTGATTCATTATGGTGAAAGGGTAGATAGCAACTTTGACGCTGACGTCATTTGGAGGCGTATGTCACATTTTGATGTTTTTACACGAGTAGGAGGACACTCCTATACACATATTGACAGAGCCGAGCTTCGTATTATTCATAGATTTTTGGCTAACTCGATTACACATAGAGGACACAATAAAGAAAAAATTACCTTACATGATTTATTCCACCTAAAGTGTATTCGGGATCCTAGAAGCTTTGTCAATATCCCTTACTGTGTTGCTTTTTATTTATCTAAAATGGTAGAGGGAATGCAGGAAGGGAGTATAATAGGAGGAGGTATTTTTGTTACTCTCATTGGAGAGTATTTAGGTGTTGATAGGAACCAAGGGGATCCATTACAGCTTTGTAGAGAACAGGTTGAGCCCTTAGGATTGAAAGTTTATGTGGATGCTAAGGTATTGAAAAGTAGACGTAAACAGGCAGTACCCTATGAGGGATCTCATCCTCAGGTAGAGAGAGGCTCAGACGAGGAAATGGAGGAGGCGGAAGACATTAGGGATGTCTTTCGAGATGCTATTCTTGACGTCCACGTTCGTATAGATGAGGAAGCAATGACGAATGCGGCCAGACATAGTATGTACGAGCAGTGGAACTCCGAGCGAGTATACGAGGATTATAGGTGACGCCAACACGATAGCTGGGTAGTTCATCAACACCAAATCATGAGCCAGCTATCATATCAGGTACCAAATAACTATGTACCTACTCGACCTGCTCATTTTCCGCCACACAGCCCCGATATCCGACCACCCTTTAACCGGTATGACTATAACCAAGCCTATCAGAACACCTATAACCAACAATGGAACTCACCTGATGAGATGAACTGGAACCCCTATCCAGACTGATTTAGTTCCATTTGGTTATTTATATGATTTTTATGTTTTTATCTTTTTACTTATTCATGTTTAAACTTATGTTATTGAATATACTTATGTAATCTTTATCATTTTTATTATTATTGTGTACTAATATTTCACATTTAGGATTTTGAAAGTGGGATATTAAGTCCCATTTCAAATTGCCATGCATGTTTATATTTGTATGTATGTATATTGTAAATTGTACAAAACAGGGTAAAACAGCGCATTTTCAAAGACTGGCATTAAGTTCAGCAAAAGCTACTAATTTTGATGACAAGACGACAAGATAAATGTGATGTAACAACAGACGGAATGAACAAATGATATGCACCATTTATCATTCAGCAAAAAAAAAAAAACGCCAATATGTTTGGAAACTTTGGTAAAATTTAATCATTTTTCTACGCTAATCTCCCTCAATAATTTAAATTGTTACTGATTTCTTGCAAATGAAGGCATTGCAAGATCTTAAGTGTGGGAAGGGGTTAAATTCTTTCGGATTTTTAAATTTTTTTTACTTTAAACACTTGGTTACCATTAGAAATACTAGTAAAGTAGTAGTTGTATTAGAATCTAGTGCTCTCTGATAAAGAACAGCCCTAGTCTTATATACTGACTACCCAATTCTAGTAAAATTTTTCAAAATTTTCAATTAAATGAACTCAAAATCATGTTTATACATATTTATGAACGATAAAACTAGGTGTTAACACCGAAATTATTGTTACCTCGGAAAGGACATAAGTTGAGAAACAAACCAAAATGTTAAAATTCATTTAAAATGGAATAGAGGACAATAAAAAGGAAAATAAAAGCCAAGTGTGGGAAAAATTACCAAGTTATCTTAAACATATGTCACATATTTCTGTAACAAATAATTGAAGATACTTTTACTTTGGACTAAACTAACCTGTTTTACCCGATGAAAGAAAAGAAGAGATGGATCTACACGATGAATCAATTCCATCGTTAAAAGGAAGTAAAGTCTTTCGAAAAAGAAACGCGCTTCTTGATTTAGGTCATGAAGTTGTCGTCCAGACCAGCTGTAGGTTGATGAAAAATCTAGAAAAGTCATCTCTAAAATCAGCAGGAAATCCACGGACCTCAGCATAAAACAGGGTCGCCAAGTGGTCAGATTTATCCTAACCATGAGAAGGATTTATCTCGTACAATGGGGGGGGGCACCGTGCAAATTAGCTTGATAAGACTAATGAATCAGATCCCCAGAAAGGATAATCTCCTTTAAAGATCAAAAATCAGCTTTTAAGACTGATATTACTCAATCCTAGAGATTGACCTTAAAGATTGAGAATTACAAACTCATGGAATTTAATGATATCTAAACTCGAGCTTGAACGAGAAAATATTTTGATCAAATTATAAACCGATTTGTTTTCTGAAAACCCATTTTCAATGCGTTCATTACCATTGAACGTAAAATCTTAGGAATTCACCTGGAATTCATTAGGTCATCTGAACCAAATCGGGTGTCAACCGTAAGAACGGTGGTTGCATAGCATGGTCAAAGACAGGACCTTGTGCCAGACCGGAAAATTATAAGGGTGAGCTTTACTATTGCTCTTACAAAGGATAGTAATTGCGTCCGACACGTTATAGACCATAATTAAAAGCATGTCAGGGGACATTGCCTTAACAGTTGCTTGTTCAACGCTTTCCTTTACAACCGGACGGTAGTTTACCGAAAGGTAATATACGGAGCAAGTATACTGGACGTGTTGCTTTCCTAATACAAGGTTAGAAAGTGGGTGACACAAAACCACAAGTTTTGAGCTAAAATTTTCAAATCTGAAACCCACCAAACCCACAAAAATATTTTGCAAACACCGGTGAAGGGTTATTCCGGAAAACTTATCTAGGGTAAAAACTAGATTTAATTTTCAAAAGATCAAATGTTTTCATAAAGATCCAATTTCCTTAATGGATCTAAATTTTATAGTCATGTGGGACTGTAAACCACATCGTTACTACCATTGTTTATACCGCCGTAAAGAAATCACTGATGTACAAAGTGTGAAGAATAAAGAAGTGATTCTAGTATTTCAAGACTATATTGCTTGAGGACAAGCAACGCTCAAGTGTGGGAATATTTGATAATGCTAAAAACGAACATATATTTCATAGCATTATTCCTCAAGAAAGACAAGCTTTTAGTTGCAATTGTCCTATTTACAAGTGATATTCGTTTAAATAATAAAAGGTGAAGACAAAAGGCAGATTCGACGAATTGAAGACGCAAATGACCAAAAAGCTCAAAAGTACAAAAGACAATCAAAGAGGTTCCAATTATTGATAAGAAACGTCTCAAAATTACAAGAGTACAAGATTCAAAACGCAAAGTACAAGATATTAAATTGTACGCAAGGACGTTCGAAAATCCGGATCCGGGACCAGAGTCAACTCTCAACGCTTGACGCAACGGACTAAAAATTAAAAGTCAACAATGCACATAAATATAATATAATATTTAAATAATTCTTATAATTATTTATATATTATATATTATATTATTAAAAACCGTCGGCAGAAAAAACAAAGGCATGTGAGCCTCTCCAGCTGGCCATGCGATCGCATGGCCTTGAAGGGTAAAGCTCATGCGATCGCATGAGCCACTTTTCCAGCCCACATGCCTATAAAATTCGCAGCTTGGTGAACATCAAAACACATCTTTTTCTTCTCCTCATTCAACGTATAATATTTATATTTATATTATAATTTTAATTTTAATTTTAATTTATAATAATAAGGGTGTGTTAGCGAATGTTGTAAGGGTGTAAGTCGAAATTCTGTCCGTGTAACGCTACGCTATTTTTAATCATTGTAAGTTATGTTCAACCTTTTTAATTTAATGTCTCGTAGCTAAGTTATTATTATGCTTATTTAATTCGAAGTAATCATGATGTTGGGCTAAAAATATTAAAATTGGGTAATTGGGCTTTGTACCATAATTGGGGTTTGGACAAAAGAACGACACTTGTGGAAATTAAACTATGGGCTATTAATGGGCTTTATATTTGTTTAACTAAATGATAGTTTGTTAATGTTAATATAAAGATTTACAATTGGGCGTCCCTATAAATAACCATTTACACTTGATCGGACACGATGGACGGGGTATTTATATGTACGAATAATCGTTCATTTAACCGGACACGGGAATGGATTAATAGCCACTAGAATTATTAAAACAGGGGTGAAATTATGTACAAGGACACTTGGCATAATTGATAACAAAGTATTAAAACCTTGGGTTACACTCAGTCGACATCCTGGTGTAATTATTAAACAAAGTATTAAAATCTTGTTACAGTTTAAGTCCCCAATTAGTTAGAATATTTAACTTCGGGTGTAAGGATAATTTGACGAGGACACTCGCACTTTATATTTATGACTGATGGACTGTTATGGACAAAACCAGACGGACATATTAAATAATCCAGGACAAAGGACAATTAACCCATGGGCATAAAACTAAAATCAACACGTCAAACATCATGATTACGGAAGTTTAAATAAGCATAATTCTTTTATTTCATATTTAATTTCCTTTATTTTATATTTAATTGCACTTCTAATTATCGCACTTTTATTTTATGTTATTGTATTTAATTGCACTTTTAATTATCGTACTTTTTAATCATCGCAAGTTTATTTTATCGCACTTTTATTTATCGCAATTTCATTATCGTTATTTACTTTACGCTTTAAATTAAGTCTTTTATTTATTTAATATTTTACATTTGGTTTTAACTGCGACTAAAGTTTTAAAATTGACAAACCGGTCATTAAACGGTAAAAACCCCCCTTTAAAATAATAATATTATTTATATATATATATATATATATATATATATATATATATATATATATATATATATATATATATATATATATATTCGTATTAATATAAATTAAACTAATATAGCGTTAAGCTTTGATTAAAAGATTCCCTGTGGAACGAACCGGACTTACTAAAAACTACACTACTGTACGATTAGGTACACTGCCTATAAGTGTTGTAGCAAGGTTTAAGTATATCCATTCAATAAATAAATAAATATCTTGTGTAAAATTGTATCGTATTTAATAGTATTTCCTGCTAAAATTTAATAGTATTTTATACCCCTTAGCTTTAACATCAAATATGCATACGACGGAGCTGAACAAATGCAAGGTTGGCCTCGGATTCAGGAACCTATATCATGTATATATATATTAACACCTATAACCGAAGTCAAATAAATTTATGTATTATTATTAATATAAGTGTTATTTTTAGTAATTCATGTGTTTCATTATTAACTTAAATATATTTACTTTATATACTTTAAATAAATAATTTACAAAATATAGTCTTATTAAGTATATTTTTATATAACTAACTTTGATTGTAATAATAGTATTAGTAGTAATATTGATAATAATAATATTAATATAATTCTAATAATAATAATGGTAAAAGTAATGATAGTAATAATATTAAAAATAATAAAAATATTAATGATAATGTTAATATTAATAATAATAATGATAAAAATAATAATAATGATAATAAAAATATTAATGATAATAAATAATAAAAAGTTGTATTATTTTTACAATAAAAATTATAATTTTGATTCTAACTCTTAATACTAATAATACATATTAATAATACTTGATAGTAATTAATGTTAATAATAATAATAATAACAACAACAACAACAATAATAATAATAATAATAATAATAATAATAATAATAATAATAATAATAATAATAATAATAAAAATAATAATAATAATAATAATAATAATAATAATAATAATAATAATAATAATAATAATAATAATAATAATAATAATAATAATAATAATAATAATAATAATAATAATAATAATAATAATAATAATAATAATAATAATAATAATATGTAACTACCTCAAAGAAGTAACTCTTAAAAAAATGCCCAAGTCCGGGTTTGAAACCGCGACGTCTCGCTAACCCAACAACAAACCCAACCATTCCTCCATTCCGTGTTTCCTGAGTTAATTCACCATTTAATTGTTATAACCCGTATTTTTTCAGTTTTCTTAAAACCCACTTACAACATCTTTGGCCCAATATCGAATTGAATCGTGGCAGCAAACATCTTTAATTCTCATCATCCTCGTTTTAAACTAGCTTCTAACATCATTGATCGGGTTCACCATTGTGATGCCCCGTACAAAACCAACGTGTACGGATCATCAACAACAGGATCATTACATGGTCAAACACTATATGCTGTTGGAAAACCGATTTGCATTCATGAAAAGATAGCGTTTTACAAAAGATGAATAGGAAACATTAACAGGGGTACATGATACTAAGGTCATTACAAAGCTATTGTTTTGAAAATAACATAAGTTGTGAATGCAAAGTAAAAGTTCCATGCTTGGGACATCTCTAAGTAATGCAGCGAAAGTCTAACACAGCAAGCCTGTAACAGCAAGTTTATAACACCAAGACAGCAAGTCTAACAGTGGAAGCAACAACGTCTAAGCACCTGAGAACTACACGCTTAAAAGTTAACACGAATGTTGGTGAGCTATAGTTTGTTTGTAATCAGTAATGGAATATAGGCCACGAGATTTCAGTACTTCAAATAAGCGTTTCAAATCAGTAATTCAAATCAGTATGATAAAGTATATGTATAACCGTGGGCACCCGGTAACTAGACTTAACGTTTATAACCCCCTAAAAGTACACTTGGCGAGTGCGTATGTTCACGAAGTATTAAACACCCGTTAAATGCTAGCGCGACTAGCCCGAGTGGGGATGTCAAACCCTATGGATCCATATCTAAGATTCGCGTTCACTGGTTCAAAAACCAATGACTAAACGTTACCGTGCTAAGGGGAATGTTTATTCCGTTGTATAACCCACACACATATAAAGTTTAAGTACTCATGCCTAGTATATAAAACGTAAAAAGCGCATGTATTCTCAGTCCCAAAATAGTTAAAGTAAAAAGGGATGCTATAACTCACAGTGATAAGAGCGGTAAAGTCAATAATGAAAGCATGCAAGTAGTAAGTCGGTCCGAATGGTCGTCAACCTAAGTCAAAGGTTACTAGGTAAGTATGTTATCCCAATAAGTGTAAAAGTGAATAAATTAAGTTTAAGTGTCATCATCATCATCGTTCATCATCATAAAAGCTAAGTAAGTTTGACAAGAATAGAGATCGAAACAATAGGCTGACTTCGGTCAGCTGCTACGACCTCTATGTAAATCGAAAAGACGCGTAATCAGTGGCTATGGCTCCGTATATGAATCCTCTAGTTACTGACCAATTTCCAGAACCAAAATCATCTTCGTTTGACGTGGTGACGGGTTAAGTGCGAGTAGGTCAGAAATTTTAGCACAACGTTAATAGGGTGTAATGACTTTCGGAAGGCCATAAATCCTAAACCGTAACTTGGATTAAGACGAGGTCTAAACGGAAAATCATCTACTCGAAACGAACTAACTAAAAATAAACTTTCCAGTAGCCCAGGTGGTCTGATCAGATACGAAAATCAGTGGACAAGTGCTCCGGTGGGGTTCTTGGTGCTTGATGCTCATCACGGTTCTCATCCTTGATGCTTGTAGCTTCAAGTGTACAACTTGTTGATGGTTTAGCATCACTTTTGACCAAGATTCTACCATAAATACACAATATGTTAAGACCAAGTGGTAACACAACTTAAGAGTCTTAGATGGATGATGAACCAAGGTTACATCATATCCTTAGTCTTAACACAATTACAAGTCCTATTTACAACAAAGTTTCAAACTTTACATCAATCAAACAAGTATGAACATGATCCAGGTCAAATGAAGTGATGGAACCCTAAGCTAGAGAGCTTGGATCCCTTTCACACAATTTATAAGGTCACAAAACTAGAAAGCTTGAACCTTTAGTGTTCTTGAAGATCTTGAAGCATAAAGCTTGGATCTTTAAGTTTCATGAAGACCATAAATATAAGTTTTGATCTTTATAACAAAACAACAAGATCATAAGCTAGAAAACTTAGATCCAATAACAAGATATGAAGATTCAAGCTAGAAAGCTTGCATCTTGATTGTTCTTGAAGATCTTGAAGCATAAAGCTTGGATCTTGAAGATGTATGAAGATTACAAACAAAAGTTTGAATCTTTATCATAAAATAACAAGGTTAAAGCATAAAAGAAGTAGATCTACAAAGTTGGTGAAGATTCAAAGCTAGAAAGCTTGAATCTTCCATGTTCTTGAAGGATTCATGCTTGAATCAACATGATATAATCAAGATCAAAGTTAAAGGAACTTGATCTCCATAAAAATGATGATGATATGCCACAAATTTGAAAGGAAAAAGAAGAAGAAAAAGAAAACTTACAAGTAATACAAGAAAGGAAAGAAAGAAAGAGCAAGTGTGTGTGAAATTCAAATGAGCAAGTGGTTGAATGTGAGGTAAATGGCTAGTATTTATAAGCAAAATTTTGACATGGATTGATGACTTGGAAGGGCCTAGGGCCGTGATTTTCAAAGGGGAGGGGAGGGGACACCATTTTGCTTTTTGGTTAGTGGTTGTCTAAAGCATGTACTTATGCTAGAATCCCATGTAACAATATGAATAATCCTTATCCAAATGCTTGTATGACTCATTAATTAATTTATTTTATTTATTTTATTTATTATGGGTCACTAGTAATAATACTTAGGCTAATTAATTGTTCCACTAGCTAGTGTAGGGTGGGCTAAGGTCCAATAAGGTAGAAAGTCCAACAAGTCTAACTATTGTGATCTAGTAAATAATTAATTAAAATTAAGCATACAAAAGCCCATGTAATTATTATTATAAAATAATAATTAATATTTCGCAGTCATAATATTCCGATTACGACAAAAGTTAAACGTGCGCGCAGTACGCAGTTTGTTCGAAACGTCAAGTGACACTAACGGTCATAAAGGCTTCCGGTGATCAAGCTAAGTATCCTACGTACTCAAAGGCACGTTTTAACATATAAATGAAAGTAAGCCATGTGTATAAAGATTCCAGAGTATAAGATAGCACAGTACGCACAAATATGCAGTTTCGCAAAAACACAAGGCACAAAAGCAAGTCGAAAAAGTCGGGTCGTTACATTACCCACCCGTTAATGGAAATTTCGTCCCGAAATTTGAGGAGTGACTAAAAATGGTACCGTATTTAAATAAGAAGTAGCGTATCAAAGTCCCGAGAGACTCGTGGGCTCAAAAGTGAGCGATTTACCTTGAAAGGTATTTGGGCGTATAAAAGTAAGAATAGGTATATGCCATTGATTAAGTCTCTTGTCCTAAGAGATCAACACACTGATTTCATTTCTGGTTAACATAAGTATGTCATCTGAATATATCCACAAAAGGAAAGATAATGTTTTCAGCCTTACAGGCATCTTCAGTAAGCTGGATGCGTAAAATGCATCATGAATGTTACCAACTCATCTAAAACATCGAGTGCTTATGTCGCCATACCAAGATGACAGGTAGAATGGAAAACATGGTGATCATGACCATGCAATTTGGTGTCTGGATCGTGTTTGCCACGAATTTTACTAATCCCTAAATTTCGGAAGGAGGCCATAGGTATAAAGAACCCGATATTTAAGAATGTTTCATTTCACTAAATGAATCGAAATTTTAGATGAAAGCGACTAATCGGACTTATATGCAATGTAAGCCATAATTATTTGTAGTGTCTTCAGGACAGTCTGAACGAATAATGAGGGATATCACCTTAGTTTACCATACTGCAGGTGAACTTATCCTTAGATGGAATGAAAGCACAGTTCCATAATGTAACTTTATCCTTTCAGTTACATGTTGAGGTTAGGGTTAACATTAACTAGAACAACATATAGTTGCAACCAATGAAGGAAGGAATGTGTAGAGTAACCATATCCGTGTTACAGACGTTTTAAGCAGTCCATTCCAAGAGGATAACAAGATTCATAGATTCTTAAAGTATTTTATACTACATTTCCGAAAGAAAATCGCACGAAAGGTGTAATCTTTGAATGAGAGTGAACTCTTCGAGCGGATTGATCCGAATTTATCCTTATACTTATGGGGATGCGCGGATGAGAAGATACGTGAAGTCTTGGTCATAAAGAATGGTTTTCTCCGAGTGAAAAGAATCTCAAAAATGATTTCTTTTATCTCAACATTACAGATGAGGTTTACAAGGATGTTGCGATTAGCCGTGAAATTTTGAGAATAGAAACCCACCTAGTGCCTTCCCTATAATAGGGTGACCACTAAGTGTACCTCATAAAACTGATTTATCGGCCCGAGTTTTTGCCATGTTTAACCTTAAAAGGAACATTTTATGAGTGCAAAGACTTCCTAACAAATTTTATAAATCTGCCATCCAAAGTGGCTCAAGAGTTTTTAACAAAGATTTTAATAGTAAGCTTCATCCCTAGCGGAGGGCGAGAAGAAGTGTGATCCTTATATGGTGTAGTCTAATACGAAAACCTTTAATAAAATCAACCGAGGAAGTTTTGAAAAACCTTTAAACGTTCGATGTGACAACATGAACGGAATGAAGTTCCTAGTAAATTTAGAAGTATGTATAACGTGTACCATTTTGCTCAAAACTATTTGTCTTAAGTAAAATAACTCAACAGAGGAGCGATTTTTAAAGAATTTGGATGTATAAATCGGTAGGTATTAACCAAAATAAGTAAGGGTAGATTTATACATATATGATTTTATAAATCGCATAAGTGACAGAAAAGTTTTTAGTACTTTCATTTGTCCATAAATCTCGTGAGGACCGCACAAATAAGCAACGTGTAAAATCAACGTGTAAAAATTTTGATAAACATAGTTTTTCGTATTTCAGAGGTTACGATTTGAAAAAGATTGAGTGGAAAATCCTTGAATCATCGGGTGACATGTCACCGGGTAATAAAAACTAATGAATTAAATGTAGTTTTGACAATTATCAGGACTTAAGTCTTTGGCCCAAAAATGTTCACGTGCGAAGCCGTTGTTAAAAAGTGAGGTATGAAGGATATAGCATGAGGATGAGAAGTTAATCGCTTCTTGACTTTGCAAAATGACAAACAGGTTATGGCCAATATTAAAGTTGGAGTACTGATGATGTTAATATCGCTAGATGAGAATCCCTTGGAATAAGTCAGGACTTAGAATTATGTAAGAAAGATCATCGCTCTGACAGGTGTGGCAAATAAGATCCCTGGGGTAACGCAAAAATTTTGAATGGTTTAAGTGTTAGTAGATGCCCGAAGGCTCTGCATGACGTGGTAGTAAGTGCCTTCATCTCACACACACACACACACACACACACATGAATCTCTAGATTTTGACGGTTGTAAAGTCTTCATGATGACTTGGATACGAATAAGCAACGAATAATTTTATATAATAAGCAACGAAAGTTTTATAGAAATTGTTTAAGGTGATAATGTAAGAATAGAAACGAAGTTCTTAGTAAACTAGAGTTATGTACAACCCGTACCATTCAAAGTAAAAGATCTATTGAACAAAAGATTTGATTTGTAAAAGTGAATATGTACTTGCCAAAAATAAGTAACCATTTACTTTATTTTTTTTATAACATATATGATTTTAAAAATTTGCACGAATGATAAATAAAATAAATTTACTTTTATAAAACCCTGGGAGGATCGCACAGTAAAATAGTGTGTGAAAAATTTTTGCAGCAAAAATTTTCATATTTCAGAGGTTACAAGTTGAAAAAAGATCGAGTAAAAGATTTTTGAAAATTTCGGGTGACATTTGAGCATCAATGTCACGAGGTAATGAAAACTGTTGAATTTAAATGTAGTTGATGACTATTAGTAGGGCATAAGTCTTTCGACCAACAATGCTTAAGTGTAAAGTTGTTGCTTATAAGCGAGATACGAATGGGAGAGTATGAGGATGAGAATTAACCACCCATTGATTTTGGACAATTTTGAACTGGTATGACTAATATTGACGTAAGTAGTGAAAATGTTGTGATTATCATCGAACAAGGAATCTCTCGGAATAAATTAGGATTTAGAGTTGCGTAAGAATGAGTATCAAATAAGATTTCTGGCTAGTCCTTAAGATAGAATTTGAATCGCCGAAGTGACGGGATACAATTTCCTTTATGTATCATCGTGTAAGTTTGTCCATTGTATCGGTTTCTTTCATGGCTAGAAAGTGAGCAAATTTGGTGAGGCGGTCAACGATAACCTAGATAGTGTCATAACTGCCTATTGTTTTCGGTAGCTTCGGGATGAAATCCATTGTCATCCTTTCCCATTTCCATTGTGGGATCTCGGGTTGTTGAAGTAACCCATATGGCTTTTGGCTCACCATTCTCGCGAGGTATACGAATAATCTTCTTACTATAAATAACTTATGCTTTCATCCTTGAAAGCCAGTCCGTTCCAACTATTTCATCAAAGCTTCCTAACTTGATGAGTATTAGGTTAATCTTAAAGTCCATTCCAACTAAATCTTATTATACTATCGCGAAAAATTCTATCAACCTTCTCAAATAACATCTGTTTGTGCGTAGATAACTAATCCTTTCCAACTACTACTTTAAAACTTCCAAGTCTTATTGGCATGAGGTCATCTCCAATGACCCACCCGTTAATTTTAAGGCACTACCTTAAATTATTCCTCTATTTCTGCCAGCTTACCATTACTTTGTCCTGTAGAATACTTAACTCTCATGGTTGTTAATGGCTTACTAGTCATAACACTAAGGTTCTTAGATGTAAGGTTTCTATCACTCTAGTATTAAACAACTTCGAGACAATAAACGTTGTGAAGAAATGTACCCTAACTAAAATCAGGATCCATGTGAGTCTCTATAACTGAGATAACGATTGCTCGACTGCAAGTAAGTCCAAAGTTTTTCCTGTTTGAGAACTTTTTCCTTAAGTATCCAGGGTGTCTATATCTATAACAAATTTTCGGGTTATCAATTCTGTAATCCAAGCCCTTCTCGTACAATATCTAGGCTAAGTGGTTATTCCCACCTTTATCGGACCATAATGCGTATACTCAAGTGGTTCCTACCAAAATTTCCCTTGAATCGCTTCATATTCCTTATATAGTAACATTGGAACTTCTGCATGATTTACTTCAATATAACCACGCTGGCCTGGCGTCATTATATTGTACTAAATCGTACGTTCATTCCAATATCACTCCATATGGTCAATGTAACGTGATCACTCCAAGTTCTACTCAATTTCATCTAATGGTGCTTTATCTATGCTATCTCAAAACAAAATCTACGTAATTAATCTCACGGTTTCTTGGTGTGAGTGCGTAGGTTCCGTAGGTCATGCATCAATGCCTAAATGTCCCAAAATTTCTTCAAAATGTTCGGGTTCAGGTAATGTCGTTAGGTTCCTTTCTAGAATTTCAATATGGGTCTCGTGTCGAGTTGTACGTGTAGCAAGTAGTAATACGATATGTCTTGAGGTGACTCCCAAGTCTTTGGGTATGGATGGGTATCAGTGGAAGACACTATGACATTGTGAAAGGAGGTGTCCTCCCGACTTCTCCAATGCCTAAGAGTGTTAGGGACCTAAGTCCAGAAGTATCGTTAGATTGTCGAGTAGTGGTGTAGAATGAAGGAGATAAGCGACGGTCATGAAAGCGTACGGGATACAAGTCAACTTGCGGAAACTGAACAACCTTCTGATGTTCATACGTCGTACGTGGCTAATTAGAGTGAGCTCGAGGTGCGGTTACTCCGACAAGTCCTCACATATCTCCTCCTCCGAGGATCAAATATAGCGGGCGTGTAATCCGAGGGGTACTCTTCCTAGATTGCGTGAAGTAATGTTTCGATCTCTGGAATGGTGGAACAGTAGTAACAGTTGGATTACAATACTAGTCCTTAGGGTTAGACGAGTGGGAAAGGGTTCAGAAAAACATCTGATCTAGGAAAGATAAATTCTCCAAGTCGGTACAGCGAAAAGCATACGGGTAGCAAACACGTAATCAGGCATAGTAACTACAGCAGTCTAGATCGTCTACAGCAGTACATAGCGTGGCAGTAATAATAGTATCAACAGAAGTATTATGCAAAAAGCAGATAGTAGCATGCAGTAGCGAGGATAAGCAATATCATACAGCAAGTTCTCATAGTAGTAAGAGTAAGCATTAGCATGCATCAAGATCATATGGCAGTATAAGTAAGCAGCAGCATGCAGCAGTAGTAAGCAGTAACAAGTAAACGAGCAAGTTGTAGATTAGTCCTATTAGTGAATCCTACTCGACCCGGTCTAGACTCACTAATGCAACCTAATTCCCTACAACCAATGATCTGATACCAAATATGATGCCCCGTACAAAACCATCATGTACGGATCATCAACAACAGGATCATTACATGGTCAAACACTATATGCTGTTGGAAAACCGATTTGCATTCATGAAAAGATAGCGTTTTACAAAAGATGAATAGGAAACATTAACAGGAGTACATGATACTAAGGTCATTACAAAGCTATTGTTTTGAAAATAACATAAGTTGTGAATGCAAAGTAAAAGTTCCATGCTTGAGACATCTCTAAGTAATGCAGCGGAAGTCTAACACAGCAAGTCTGTAACAGCAAGTTTATAACACCAAGACAGCAAGTCTAACAACGGAAGCAACAACGTCTAAGCACCTGAGAATTACACGCTTAAAAGTCAACACGAATGTTAGTGAGCTATAGTTTGTTTGTAATCAGTAATGTAATATAGGCCACGAGATTTCAGTACTTCAAACAAGCGTTTCAAATCAGTAATTCAAATCAGTATGATAAAGTATATGTATAACCGTGGTCACCCGGTAACTAGACTTAACGTTTATAACCCCCTGAAAGTACACTTGGCGAGTGCGTATGTTCACGAAGTATTAAACACCCGTTAAATGCTAGCGCGACTAGCCCGAGTGGGGATGTCAAACCCTATGGATCTATATCTAAGATTCGCGTTCACCGGTTCAAAAACCAATGACTAAACGTTACCGTGCTAAGGGGAATGTTTATGCCATTGTATAACCCACACACATATAAAGTTTAAGTACTCGTGCCTAGTATGTAAAACGTAAAAAGCGCATGTATTCTCAGTCCCAAAATAGTTAAAGTAAAAAGGGATGCTATAACTCACAGTGATAAGAGCGGTAAAGTCGATAATGAAAGCATGCAAGTAGTAAGTCGGTCCGAATGGTCATCAACCTAAGTCAAAGGTTACTAGGTCAGTATGTTATCCCAATAAGTGTAAAAGTGAATAAATTAAGTTTAAGTGTCATCATCATCATCGTTCATCATCATAAAAGCTAAGTAAGTTTGACAAGAATAGAGATCGAAATAATAGGCTGACTTCGGTCAGCTGCTACGACCTCTACGTAAATCGAAAAGACGCGTAATCAGTGGCTATGGCTCCGTATTTGAGTCCTCTAGTGGCTGACCAATTTCCAGAACCAAACTCATCTTCGTTTGACCGTGGTGACGGGTTAAGTGCGAGTAGGTCAGAAATTTCAGCACAACGTTAATAGGGTGTAATGACTTTCGGAAGGCCATAAATCCTAAACCGTAACTCGGATTAAGACGAGGTCTAAACGGAAAATCATCTAATCGAAACGAAATAACTAAAAATAAACTTTCCAGTAGCCTAGGTGGTCTGATCAGATACGAAAATCAGTGGACAAGTGCTCCGGTGGGGTTCTTGGTGCTTGATGCTCATCACGGTTCTCATCCTTGATGCTTGTAGCTTCAAGTGTACAACTCGTTGATGGTTTAGCATCACTTTTGACCAATATTCTACCATCAATACACAATATGTTAAGACCAAGTGGTAACACAACTCATTTAAGAGTCTTAGATGGATGATGAACCAAGGTTACATCATATCCTTAGTCTTAACACAATTACAAGTCCTATTTACAACAAAGTTGCAAACTTTACATCAATCAAACAAGTATGAACATGATCTAGGTCAAATGAAGTGATGGAACCCTAAGCTAGAGAGCTTGGATCCCTTTCACACAATTTATAAGGTCACAAAGCTAGAAAGCTTGTACCTTTAGTGTTCTTGAAGATCTTGAAGCATAAAGCTTGGATCTTTAAGTTTCATGAAGACCATAAATACAAGTTTTGATCTTTATAACAAAACAACAAGATCATAAGCTAGAAAACTTAGATCCAACAACAAGATATGAAGATTCAAGCTAGAAAGCTTGCATCTTGGTTGTTCTTGAAGATCTTGAAGCATAAAGCTTGGATCTTGAAGATGCATGAAGATTACAAACAAAAGTTTGAATCTTTATCATAAAATAACAAGATTAAAGCATAAAAGAAGTAGATCTACAAAGTTGGTGAAGATTCAAAGCTAGAAAGCTTGAATCTTCCATGTTCTTGAAGGATTCATGCTTGAATCAACAAGATATAATCTAGATCAAAGTTAAAGGAACTTGATCTCCATAAAAATGATGATGATATGCCACGAATTTGAAATGAAAAAGAAGAAGAAAAAGAAAACTTACAAGTAATACAAGAAAGGAAAGAAAGAAAGAGCAAGTGTGTGTGAAATTCAAATGAGCAAGTGGTTGAATGTGAGGTAAATGGCTAGTATTTATAAGCAAAATTTTTGACATGGATTGATGACTTGGAAGGGCCTAGGGCCGTGATTTTCAAAGGGGAGGGGAGGGGACACCATTTTGCTTTTTGGTTAGTGGTTGTCTAAAGCATGTACTTATGCTAGAATCTCATGTAACAATATGGATAATCCTTATCCAAATGCTTGTATGACTCATTAATTAATTTATTTTATTTATTTTATTTATTATGGGTCACTAGTAATAATACTTAGGCTAATTAATTGTTCCACTAGCTAGTGTAGGGTGGGCTAAGGTCCAATAAGGTAGAAAGTCCAACAAGTCTAACTATTGTGATCTAGTAAATAATTAATTAAAATTAAGCATCCAAAAGCCCAGGTAATTATTATTATAAAATAATAATTAATATTTCGCAGTCATAATATTCCGGTTACGACAAAAGTTAAACGTGCGCGCAGTACGCAGTTTGTTCGAAACGTCAAGTGACACTAACGGTCATAAAGGCTTCCGGTGATCAAGCTAACTATCCTACGTACTCAAAGGCACGTTTTAACATATAAATGAAAGTAAGCCATGTGTATAAAGATTCCAGAGTATAAGATAGCACAGTACGTACAAATACGCAGTTTCGCAAAAACACAAGGCACAAAAGCAAGTCAAAAAAGTCGGGTCGTTACAACCATCATCATCACCATCTCCTCTTCTCTTCATAATCATCATAATCATTATCATCAATTGTCATAATTATCATGATCATCTAATCGTGATCATCATGTTATTCTCGCTAAAAAGAAACAGAAAGGATCAACACCTAGCTTGGTTGCTATTGGTCTTGTGATATTGTTCGTGGGCTTGTGTTGGCCCAAATTGTAATTAATGGCCCATGAATAGCCCGATTAATTTATAAGGCATATCAATTCAATCATCTAGCTTGCGAACTTAATTAAATATGTCGACAGTAATGGATGGGGTCTTCATCACCCACTTGTGTCTACTAACATCTATAATTTAGGCTACCACTAATGTTACTTTTTCTTTTAATAATTATCGCATTATTTTATGTATTATCATAGCAGCAGAAACAATAATGGTATTCGGAGATAGCAAGTGGGTTTTTGGTTATAGCTCGTTTGAAACGGAAAACATACATAGTAACAGAAAATAGTAGTAAGGTGGTGGTTTTTGGAAACGATAACGTAATAGTTTAATGGGTGATTTCATGGTGGTTGATCGAAGAAAACAATGAGCATGGAGTGGTGATAGTGGTGGGTTTGAGATGGTGTAGGTGTTGGTAACCAAAACATGAAACGGAAACATTGTTTTGAATTGAACAGGTAATAAAAAAAAAATAGCAGGAACATGAATGATATTTCAAGAAGATGATGAATAGTACCAATTCGTAACATTAGCCATTCGAGCTGCAATTTATTCGATTGTGTGTAGTCTTGCTTCGTCCCCAGAATAGAAAATCATCATAGTGGCCGGAGAAATAAATTGATGATGTTTTTATGATAAGTTTTGTCGAGTACCACAACTCAAGTGGGTTTGGTTTAGTTTTCGAATAGTGGTAAACCGTAAGTGTGGTGATGCTTTTGGGACTGATCATGATAGCACAATATATTCAAGTGGTTTGGCTGAAATATCGAGTAGAAACAGGAAACAAGTAGGGTGGTGACGGTTGAGCATAATGGTTGTTAGTGGTGGTGATGAAATGGGTTTTGTTGAGGGTGGGTTTACGAATAATCAAGAATTAGTTGCTGGTTTTGAATGATGTTTTAAATGGAGGTGGTTTCCATGGTGGTCGACAAGAAGCATGAAGGAAAGAATGAGTGATGGTTATCGTGATAAAGCATGTATACCACATACATCTATATATATTCAGTTAATGTAGTGAGTTGAAACAAAAATTTAAACAGTGCCCAAATAGTAATTATAGATATTTCAATATGCATAGTAAACACTTTTCAATCACGGATGTATAATGTGTTATTTAGTTACCGACAGTTTTCACGGACTACTATTTCGTATCCCGTTGATAATTAGTGGCGGATAAAAGTCTTTCAGAAAAATCCCAAAATTTTAAATTAACTATATTTATTTATTTTGATCATTATGGTATAAAATTTGATCATTAATTTCTTAAATAAAAATTACATCAACTGTCCCTCTCAATTCTGGGTAAAGTATAAAAAAGTTCTAAAATTTAACAAACAGCTCCTAAATACATTTTTAATAAGTCTAAAATTTATAGAACTCATTTTCGGATTACTGTTTATTTTAAAATCACCTAAGTTTGAACTTAACTTGTTTAAATAACCATCGAAAGATAAACGAGTGCTTCTTTCGTTTACTAAATAAATTCGAAACTATATTTATATATTCAATATACCTTATTTATACATATAGATATGCTTTAAATAATAATTATTAATTATATATTGTCTTATTTTACATAGTTAATTCTAATATAATATATTTCAAATTATTATTTATATATATTTCAAATATATACGTATCTCTTTACAAGTAGTGGTTCGTGAATCGTCGGGAATAGTCAAAATTAACTGACTTCATGTAAACAGTTCAAAAATTTTGAGACTCAACATTACAGACTTTGCTTATCGTGTCAGAATCATATAAAGATTAAGTTTAAATTTGGTCGGAAATTTCTGGGTTGTCACAAAATGGTGGTGGCGTTTTAAACACGAAAACGGGTCACTTTGGGTGTCCATTATAAAAAGTATTTATGGCGAGGAGGGAGGCCTGAGTGCCTCTCTTCCTTGTCCATCTATTCGATTTTCGTCTACATGGGCGGGCATCCTGAAAGTGGGTAAAAATATACACAATCTTGACCGTGATTTTGCTAACTCGTTTACAAAAAGAATTGTGGACGGTTCAGGAACTAGATTTTGAGAAGAAAGATAGTTAGGCGATGTACTATTAAAGGACAAATTTAACTGACTTTATCGACTTGAAACCAATAAAAACTCTACCATCCACGATCATGTCTGCTGGGAGGGTAACAATACTCACACGCTTTGGTGTTGGTCACACAATATCTCGGGGAGATTGATCGGGGACTTCACCAACCTTACTAACAGTTTGTCTAGTTTTGTTCCATGTAGTTCAGGTCGTGAAGAATGGGCATGGTCTTGGAGTAACGATGGGTTGTTTACGGTGATCAGGCTTACTGACATTTTAGTTCGGACATATCTGGTTAATCAAACTTCAGCTACTATGACCCTTCGTAATATTTTTGTCCCTCTCAAGGTCGAGTTGTTTATTTGGCGTGCCAGACTTAAACGTCTACCTACTATGGTGGAATTGGATAAGCGTGGTATGGATTTGGGAACGGTTCGTTGTCCCGTTTGTGATAATGGATTAGAGACGGTGGAACATTCTATCATCTTATGTAACTTTGCCCTTGACATTTGGAAACGTGTTTTCGATTGGTGGAATCTTGGACCATATACAAATATGAGTATAAATGAATCTTTCATGGGCGACGGTCACTCCTTTACCTCTGTGATGGGTAAACAATTATGGCAAGCCACTGAGTGGGTAACCGGGTATATGATATGGAAAAGCATAAACGCCACCGTTTTTTCTAAAGCGAAATCAACTAGTGCCATGGTGTTTAAAGAAGTACAAATAAAAAGCTTCGAATGGTTCTCCGACAGAATTAAAGGCATAAGCATAGAATGGGATCCATATGGATCGCAAATCTGCGGGGTTATGACTCGATTGTTTTACAACCTAGGAGATCCGGCATTGGTTAAAAGATATAACCCTCCTTGTAGGTTTTTTGCCTCACTCCTGGAGTAGTCTTTTTGGAGGGGAGAAATTGGGGTGGGCCGAGGTGTTTTGTCGTTGAATTGCCAACACTGTATCTCGTCCCATTTCAGCTTGTCTTGCCCAAGTAAAAATATCCTCCTTAACGATAATGAACGGACCACGGCGTTTTCCTACGACAACTAGGGGGCCTTTATCTTTCGATTTAGATATCGTTTTCAAAGTTGTATCTTTCTGGTTTTGATCGAATAATTGTTATTACAAATATGTATTCTTTTCATATATAATAAAATATTTTACTTTGCCGTTTAAAAAAAAAAGTAGATACTCGGATTACTTAACCAATTCAACCAATCGAATTTCTTTCCTCTCGATCTTTGTGATATCCACTCGAATGATCTAGCTTGAATTTCATTTAGAGCAACCGGGGAATTTCACGATTTACCGTGAAATACCATATTGTTCTGGTTTTTCTAAATGTAATATGCGCTAACCCATTCGATCGCGTGCCATACTTTTCTTCCAAAATTCGACATAGAGACTACGGCATTATCCCGAAGAATTTCATTACACCGAGGAAAATATATATAATATACAATATTTTAAATTCTACTCCGTATACATAATCAAAATGAATATTTTTACAAGGATAAAAAAAATTCAAAATTAATAGTTACTCAGTATGTTACAATTTGTAAGAAGAATTACATAAGACCATGTGTAATGGAGAGAATGTAAGTTGAGAGTATGGGTTTCTTTTGCATTTTTTGGATGACTAACGTAGTGTAAGTTTTTGGTGTGGAGTAATGGTTAAGAGAGCGTTTCAGATCTGAATGGTAGTGTGAGTTAGAAGTATTGTAAAAATGTGCTAAAATATAATTGTGTATATATTAAAAAAAGATAAAATAATATTAAATTAATAAAACAAAAACAACACACATTGCTTTACCGTTGGAAACTAACGGACGCCCAACACACACAATAAAGCAACGTCGCGTTAGGGGAGAATTGGGGTGTGGGTTTTTGGCCAACACGCATCCCACTCCTTATTTCATCACACGTTACGTATGGTCTGACAATATATAATATATAAATTAAAAATTAAAATTAATTTAATACAAATTGTGTTCATTATCATACTTGTGCATCTGTTTCCAACAAGAAAATAAATGTGCGCGTACTACTTGTTTTGATTTCAATTAGGGTGCGTTTCATAAAACTGAATAGTTTAGCGCTGAATGGTTCAGAATTTGAATGATTCAAAGCCTCTGAATAAAGTTTGTTCTGAATGAAAATAAGCTGTTTGATAATCATTTAGAATCAACGATATGAACTGAGTAAAATTATCTTATTAACGTGTAACATGAATAAAAATTCAATATGCTTGTTAGTTAAACGTTCAGGATATGATTTGAGGAGAATATTACAAAAAAATTTAGGCTCTTAATGGTTAAGAGAGCGTTTCAGATCTGAATGTTTCAGCACTGAATTCTGAACCATTCAGCACCATATGTCATTCAGAGGTCAAAAACAAACTAAACCATTCTATTAAGGGACAAACAAACACACCCTTAGATAAACATATTATATACCGATACTCAATGTATGCTATGTTTATTAAAATTCTAGCAACAATAACTATAACCAATAACCAATAGGCATGATAGCGTATAAAAAAAGGTTATGTCCTTCTTGGTTATTGTTTGTGTCATACTTCGTAACGATTTATTGGAAATCGAATATTAAGGTGATGCGAATATATATATATATATATATATATATATATATATATATATATATATATATATATATATATATATATATATATATATATATATATTCTATCTATCTATATCTATCTATACATACATAAATCGGTAAGGTGTATCCACGTGTCCCCTTCTAATCCACCTCTTGATCATCCTAATTTTCTAATTAAAAGTTGATTAAATCAACTAATTACAAGAAAATGCCACGTGTCGTTCTTAACACCCGGATTAAGAAGCTGCAACCTCATTGTTGAATTCGTATTTTGCACCCTCACTCTTTTTAAGGTTCCTGTAGAAAATTAATCACACGGCCCCTCTCTCTCAATTCTCTCATAAAACTCTGAAAAATTAATCTGTCTAATACAAATGTAATTTTGAAGATTTTTCTATACTACTTAGACTTTTAATCGCCGTTTATCAATCATCCGTTCGGCGAGACGACGAGATTTGAAACGATACTAGCAATCCGTAGATTTGATTAGTGTTTATTCTATCTGTTAATTAACGATTTGGAGTTAAATGACGTTACGCAAATTTGTAAGTCGAGGTATGCGAATATAAATCGTTGTTTATCATCAACCGTTATCATGTTCATAATCATGAATTATTTTATAATTTGATTATTTCTAATTTGTTTATTACGCTTCTTCTTTTTAATGTATGTGACTGATTTAAATCAATGTTTATCATCAACCGATCATGGTTATTTCTATTAGGGTTTCATAATGCACAAATCAGTTCCCATCAATAAAACAAATTTATACAATGCAAATCGTGTAATTGTTTGCGAATCGTGTAACTGTTTGAGAAAAGGTATGTCATTTATATAAAACAAATTTATAAAAATTGTTTCAAAAATTGATTGTTAATATTTTTCAATTGTTCATTGATGTTGCCAATGGAGAAAAGGTTTCAATGGCCGTCATTATCATGAAAGAATGAATCCAATTACATACTTTGTTGTCACCAAGAATGATTGTTTTCTAATCCAATTAAATATATATATTCATATGTATAAAACTGTGTTGGACAGTAAGAATAATGAGACCATTGTTGACTTTTGTTTGCTTTTATTTTTATTCCAACCTAGTAGGCCATTGTGCTTGATTTTCTTTTATTCATTGTTATTGGTTTAAATGGTCATCGAGAAAGATCACGTTTAATTCCCTACTCATTAGGTTGTCTTCCTGTTATTTTTTTACGGTTCTTCTTGCAGTCCTTAAAATATGCTAATGCCTGAGTATTTTCATATTTAGATGTAGTATCTTTAGAGGAATCAAACATGTCTAAGTTTCACTGCCTTCCTCTATGACCGTTTTAGTATCGGTCTTCTACATGCTTATCTAACAAATAAAGTTGACGAACTGAGTTTGAAGACGATGGTATGTAAGGTTTAATTCATTTTTATGTTGTTTTGGTTTACATCTTTTTTTTGTTGTTATATAGGTGGCAAAATGGGCGGGTCAAGCGGGCTGGGTAACAAATCGAAACAAATAATTCCCTACTGCCCCAAAATACTTTGTCCAAAAGGCTATTTTTCTATATAAATTTTGCGAAGAAAAAGATTTATGTTCACTTATATGATTTATATGCTCATGTTATTGTCAATTGTTACTATCCCAAATTATGCAATTTTCTTTTCTCTCATTTAATTTGACATATGGATAAGCCACAACCTAAATTGTAGGAAAAAATTGCTTTAAAATTAAATTTTTAAAATTTGATAATATATTGTAATATTTAAAGAGGTATATATTCTCATGACAGTATACTTATAAACAATAACAGTAACAATCTATATGTATAGATTTCATAAGCATTATACTAAAATTCTTTTAATGCATCTTTACGTTTATATCAATGGAACATTTTTATGATCAAATAGCTTTACATTTTTATGGTCATGCTACTTATATGTATTGCAGATTAACTGGCCGAATTGATTAAACGGTGTGACGCCCCGTACAAAACCATCGTGTATGATTCGTCAACAACAGGATCTTTACACGGTCAAACACTATATGCTGTTTGAAAACCAGTTTTGCATTCATAAAAAGATAGCATTTACAAAAGATAACGTGACACGGAGGTCATTACAGGCCATTATTCAAATAACATAAGTTGTGAATGCAAGATAAAAGTTTCATGATTGAGACATCTCTAAGTAATGCAGCGGAAATCTAACACAACAGGTCCATAACAGCAAGTCTATAACACCAAGACAACAAGTCTAACAGCGAAAGCAACATCGTCTAAGCACCTGATAATTACACGCTTAAAAGTCAACACGAATATTGGTGAGCTATAGTTTGTTTGTTCCAGTAATGTAATGTAGACCACGAGATTTCGTATTCAAAACAGTATGAAAAGTATATGCTTATCCGTGGGCACCCGGTAACTAACTTAACGTAATAATAATACCCCCTAAAAGTACACTTGGCGAGTGCGTATGTCCTCGAAGTATCAAACACCCATTACATGCTAGCGCGACTAGCCCGAGTGGGGATGTCAAACCCTATGGATCCATATCTAATATTCGCGTTCACCGGTTCAAAAACCAATGATTAAACGTTACCGTGCTAAGGGGAAAGTTTATGCCGTTATATAACTCACACATATGTAAAGTTTAAGTACTCGTGTCTAGTATGTAAAACATAAAAAGCGCATGTATTCTCAGTCCCAAAAATAGTATATGTAAAAAAGGAAAGCTATAACTCACAGTGATAAATGCGTAAAGTCGATATGCAAAGTATGCAAGTAGTAAGTCGGTCTGAAAGGTCGTCAACCTAAGTCAAAGGTAACTAGGTCAGTATGTTGTCCCAAAAGGTTTAAAAGTTCATAAATTAAGTTTAAGTGTCATTATCAACATCATCATTATCATCATCATTCATCAACACTAAGGTAAGTTTAAAAAGAATAGAGATCGAAACAAAAGGCTGAATTCGAACAGCTGTTAAGACTTCTATACAAATCGAAAAGACGCGTAGTCAGTGGTTATGGCTCTGTATGTGAGTCCTCTAACCGCTGACCAGTTTTCAGAACCTAACTCGTCTTCGTTTGACCGTAGTGACGGTTTAAGTGCGAGTAGGTCAGAAATTTCAGTACAACGTTACAAAGGCGTAGTGACTTTCGGAAGGCTATAAATCCTAAACCGTATACCGGATTAAGTCGAGGCCTAAATGAAAAGTCATCTACTCGAAACGAACTATCTGAAAATCAATTTTCCAGAAGTCCAGGAGTCAGATCAGACTCCAAAAACAGCAAGAAAGTGCTCCGGTGAGGTTCTTGGTGCTTGATGCTCATCACGGTTCTCATCCTTGATGCTTGTAAGCTTCAAGTGTACAACTCTTTGATGTTTTAGCATCACTTTGACCAAGGTTCAACCATCAACACACATATAAGAGTAAAATCTATCATTCTACAAGTTTTGAACATCAAGATTGCCTCTTTATTGCATAAATCCAATAAAGCTTCAACCTTTGTCCTTTTTACACAAGTTTATGCATCTCCATCATATGTGATGATGAAGACTTGATCTTTATCATCACAAAAAACACAAAAAGGTTCCAAGTAAGTGAGATCTACAATAATAACTTAGATCTCAAGTATTAAGAAAACTCTAAGCTAGAAAGCTTGGATCTTTACAAGATTAATGAGACCATAAGCTAGAAAGCTAAGATCTTTAACAAAATAATGAAAGTAATGAGACCATAAGCTAAAAAGCTAAGATCTTTAACATAATAATGAAACCCTAAGCTAGAAAGCTTGGATCTTCAGTGTTCTTGAAGATCTTAAAGCATAAAGCTTGGATCTTTAAGATACATGAAGATCATAAACACAAGTTTTGATCTTTATAACAAAACAAAGAAATTACAAGCTAGATCTAACAAGTAGATAAAGATTCCAAGCTAGAAAGATTGAATCTTTCATGTTCTTGAAGGATTCAAACCCAAGTTTGAATCTATAAGATATAACAAGACCAAAAGCTAAAAGCTAGATCCATAAAATGATGATGATGATGTCGACTTCATGAAGAATAAAAGAAGAAAATAAGAAGAAGAAAATTTAAAACTTTTTCTTTTTAGAGTGAGAAAGACTAGATAGAGAATTAGAGAGTAAGTGTGTGTAAATTGCAAATGAGATCAAGTGTAGAATGGGTGGAATAAGGCTTGTATTTATAGGTGGTGAGGAGGTGGGAGGGTGATGGTGGCCGTGGGTATGGGAGGGGGACAAGGGGGACAACTTTTTTCTTTTTGGTTAATGGTTGTCTAAAGTTGGTGCTTATGTTAGGATCCCATGCAACATTAAGGATAATGCTTAACAAAAATGCTAGTATGTTCCCTCTAATAAATGGGCATTTGTCTTTCATTATAATGGGTCACTAACTTATAATAATTGGGCTAATTAAATAGTCCACTAGCTAGTGTAGGGTGGGCCAAAGTCCAACAAGGTAGAAAGTCCAACAAGACTAACTAGTGTGCTCTAGTAAATTACTAAGCGTAATTAAACATCCAAAAACCCAAGTAATTGTTATTATAAAATAAAAATTAGTATTTCGTAGTCGTAATATTCTGGTTATGACAAAAGTTAAACGTGTACACAGTACTCATTTCGTTCTAAACGTCAAGTGACACTAACGGTCATAAAGGCTTTCGGGGTTCAAGTTAAGTACCCTACGTACTTAAAGGCACGTTTTAATATATAAACGAAAGTAATCAACATGTAGAAAGTTCCCAGAGTATAATATAGCTCAGTAAGCACAAATACGCAGTTTTGTGAAAGTACAAAGCACAAAAGCAAGTCGAAAAGATGGTAGAGTTGTGAAGAGGTGAGGATATTTCTATTTCATCTGATCCTCTCGTTCCCAAGTAAACTCGGGTCCTCGTTTAGCATTCCATCGGACACATACGATCGGAATCTTGTTGCGTTTCAAGGTCTTGACCTCACGGTCCATAATTTCGACAGGTTCTTCCACGAAGTGGAGTTTGTCATCAATTGTAAGCTCTTCAAGTGGTATGACAAGTTCTGGTTCGGCAAGACACTTCTTCAGATTCGACACGTGGAAAGTGGGGTGAACATCACTCAACTAAGTCAGAAGGTCCAAACGGTAAGAAACGGGTCCAACACGCTCCAAAACTTCAAAGGGACCAATATATCGAGGATTCAACTTCACACGCTTTCCGAAATGGATTACACCTTTCCAAGGTGCGACTTTCAACATAACGCGGTCGCCAATTTGAAATTCGCGATCCCTGCGTTTAAGGTCGGCATAACTCTTTTGACGATCACGGGCCGTCTTGAGCCTTGCTTGAATTTGGACAATCTTCTCGGTAGTTTCATGGACGAGTTCGGGACCGGTGAGTTGTTTTTCACCTACTTCAGCCCAACAAATAGGAGAACGACATTTACGGCCATACAATGCTTCAAAAGGTGCGGCCTTAATGCTTGCATGATAGCTGTTGTTGTAAGGGAATTCGGCTAGCGGCAAGTGCTTCTCCCAAGCCTTTTCGAAATCAATAACACAAGCACGTAACATGTCCTCCAGGGTTTGAATCGTGCGCTCGCTCTGTCCATCGGTCTGCGGGTGATATGCGGTACTCATGTCGAGACGTGTTCCCAAGGCTTCTTGCAAGGAACGCCAAAATCTAGAAGCAAAATGGGTATCTCGGTCTGAAATAATCGATAAGGGTACACCGTGTCGAGATACAACTTTCTTTATGTATAATTGCACGAGTCTCTCCATAGTATCAGTTTCCTTCATGGCTAGGAAGTGTGCAGATTTAGTAAGACGGTCAACGATAACCCAGATGGTATCATAACCTCCTACCGTCTTCGGTAGCTTCGTGATGAAATCCATTGTTATTCTTTCTCACTTCCATTGCGGGATTTCGGGTTGTTGAAGTAATCCAGACGGCTTCTGATGTTTGGCTTTGATCTTGGAACAAGTTAAACACTTTCCAACGTAAGTCGCAACATCCTTCTTCAGGTTCGGCCACCAATATTGAACCTTGAGGCCGTGGTACATCTTACCCGCTCCTAGATGAATCGAATACCTTGACTTATGGGCTTCGTCTAGAATAAGGCTCCGTAAATTTCCATATTTAGGCACCCAAATTCTTCCGGTAAAGTATCGGAGTCCAGTCTCCTTGACCTCGAATCGAGAAACGAGAATGTTCAAGTGCTCTTGAGAAATATTCTCCTCCTTGAGAGCCTCTTCTTGAGCTACGCGGATCTGGCTATTGAGATTCGTCTGAATGGTGATGTTCAAGGCACGGACACGAAGTGGTACCGTTCTCTCCTTTCGGCTCAAGGCATCAGCTACAACATTTGCCTTACCAGGGTGGTAACGAAGTTCACAATCATAGTCGTTCAACGTCTCGATCCATCGACACTGTCTCATATTTAGCTGCTTCTGGTCGAATATGAGTTGTAGGCTTTTGTGGTTGGTGAAGATAGTACTCTTGGTTCCATAAAGATAATGTCTCCATAATTTTAGCGCAAAGACAACAGCTCCAAGTTCGAGATCGTGCGATGTGTAATTTCGCTCGTGAATCTTCAGCTGGGGAGAAGCATAAGCAATAACCTTTGTTCGTTGCATCAATACACAACCAAATCCATGTTTCGAGGCGTCACAGTACACGACGAAGTCGTCACTACCTTCGAGAAATGATAAGATAGGTGCAGTGGTTAACTTCTGCTTCAGGGATTGGAATGCCGATTCTTGCTCGGATTTCCAAATGAACTTCTTCCCCTTGTAAGTTAACGCAGTCTAAGGACGCACAATCAAAGAGAAACCTTCGATGAATCTACGATAGTAACCGGTGAGGCCTAAAATTTGGCGGATATGAGTCGGAGTAGTGGGGGTTTCCCACTTGCTGATAGCTTTGATCTTCGCGGGATCAACTTTGATGCCTTGATCGCTCACGATATGACCGAGAAATTGAACTTCCTTCAACCAAAATTCACACTTGGAGAATTTGGCATAGAGTTGCCCTTGCCTCAAGAGTTCTAGCATGAGTCGAAGATGTTGCTCACGTTCTTCTTCACTTCTGGAATAGATGAGGATATCATCTATGAAGATGATAACGAACTTGTCCAGGTATGGCTTGCATACGCGATTCATGAGATCCATAAACATGGCAGGTGCGTTGGTTAAATCGAATGGCATCACAAGAAATTCATAGTGACCATAATGGGTTCTGAACGCAGTCTTCATCACATCTCTCTCCTTCACCCGCAACTGGTGATAACCTGACCGCAAATCGATCTTGGAATAAACGTTGGATCCTTGCAGCTGATCGAAAAGATTGTCAATTCTAGGAAGGGGATACCGATTCTTGATCGTCAACTTGTTCAGCTCACGATAATCGATACACATGCGGAAAGATCCGTCCTTCTTCTTCACGAACAAAACAGGTGCGCCCCAAGGCGATGAACTCAGTCGGATAA
This sequence comes from Rutidosis leptorrhynchoides, assembly GCF_046630445.1. NCBI lineage: Eukaryota > Viridiplantae > Streptophyta > Magnoliopsida > Asterales > Asteraceae > Rutidosis > Rutidosis leptorrhynchoides. The sequence continues at coordinate 179,455,879 of NC_092333.1, forward strand.
ATCCACGGTCTAGAAATCCTGCAGTTGACTCTGCAACTCTTGCAGTTCGGAAGGTGTTAGTCGATAAGGTGCACGGGCTATAGGTGAAGCTCCTGGCACTAGATCGATCTGAAATTCAACTAATCTCGGCAGCAGTAATCCCGGTAGTTCTTCTGGAAAGACGTCGGGAAATTCGTTCACAATTCGTACATTATCCACACACTTCTCCTCAGTCTCTAGCTTCTTCACATGTGCTAAAATAGCAAAACGCCCCTTCTTCATAACCTTTTGTGCCTTCATGCAACTAATAAGGTTTAGCTTCGGACTACATCTCTCTCCGTAAACAATCAGTGGCTTACCATCTTCGGGAGGTATGCGAAGAATCTTCTCACCACATATAACTTCTGCTTTCACCTTGGACAACCAATCCATACCAACTATCACATCAAAGCTTCCCAACTTAATGGGTATCAATTCAATCTCGAAATCTACACCAGATAAGTTTATAATACCTCCTCGGCCAATTTGGTCAACTTTCTCAAGTTTTCCATTGACCACTTCAACAAGCATACTCTCGTCCAATGGCACTAACGACCAATCTATCTTAGAGCAAAAGTGTTTATCTACATAACTCCTATCGACACCAGTATCAAACAGAACAGAAGCTAATAGGTTATTGATAGTGAATGTACCTGTAACCAAGTCAGGATCCTCACGGGCATCTCTGGCATTCATGTTGAAGACTCTTCCTCGTGCTGGCCTGCCATCCTTCTTCTTTATCAGACATTCATTCTTGAAGTGGCCCTGATGGCTGCATTCAAAACACTTCCTTGGCCCATTCGGGTTTGTCCTCACAGCTGGGGTGGTGATCTTACAATCCTTGCCGATGTGTCCAGTCCTTTTGCACTTTTCACAAACCACGTTGCAGTACCCAGTATGATGCTTATAGCATCTCTTACACTGAGGAAGGGTACCCTTGTAGTTAGGATTAGAGCTAGGATTCGGGTTCGGGTTCCTCCAGTCGTTGTTCCCTTTGAAATTCTCATACCTCTTAGTCGGGTTTTGGTCAAAACCTTTTCCCCTGCTTCCGTCCCACTTACGTTTCCCATTACTAGCTCCCGATTCTGATTTCTCCTTCTCTGGCTCCTGGCGGGTAATTTGATTCATCAGGGTGTGCGCCATACGCATAGCTTCTGGGACATTCGCTGGTTTCGATGAAGTGACATTTCCTTGAATGTCCTCGGGGAGTCCCCACAGATACCTCTCCATCCGCTTGTACTCGAGAGTAACCATTGTGGGGCACATCAAAGCTAACTCCAAGTATCTTCGGTTATAGCCATCAAGATCAGTCCCTACAACCTTCAGTTCCCAAAACTCCGCTTCCATCTTTTGAATTTTGGTTCGGAGGCAATACTCCTCGATCATAGCACTCTTAAACTCCTCCCATGATGTAGCATAAGCCTCGTCAATTCCCTTAGCTTTTGCGAGTGTGTTCCACCAGATTAAAGCGCCATCCGATAGCGTACAGGAGGCGTACTTAGTTTTGTTTAATTCGGAGCAGTTACTCACACGGAATACAGATTCCAACTTCTCAAACTATCTCGTCAGCCTAACTGGTCCTTCAGTACCACTGAAATTGTGGGGCTTGCAGCTCTGGAACTCCTTGAATGTACACCCATTCTGAACAGCTGGGATGGCCGGTGGAGCTGGAGCAGGGTTGGCATTTGCCATAGCCGAGGCTACTCGAGCATCTATCATTTCCTTGAGCTGAGCTGCAGTGGGGATTTCTCGCGAACCTCTTCCGTTTGGCATGGATCTTCCAAACAAAAGTTTCGACTTAAGTCAAAATTCCGCATTCAATAATTCATAATGCTATAGCATAAGGTAATCAATTGGGAAACATCACAATACACGTTAACTAAGCATGGCAAGCTAGTTGCAGATAGCACGAAAACCATCATGTAATAACTTAAATAGAACACCGTATAATAATTAAACAACATTAAGTTTCATTCATTAATAAGAAAGTTGCATACATCTTCATAAGGTTCGTACAATACTTAAGTAAAACATGAAACTACTAACGAGGTTACATAATGAAATCTAATACGATAGCCCTATGGTGATGGTAGGTAAATGATGTCCATCAGGTGGGACATCTGATCCTCGAGCTCAGTTACCCGAGCACGGAGGGTATGCACAGTGACGACCCGGAAATTTCCGAACAAATTTAAACTTTAATCTTTATATGTTTCCGACACGATAAGCAAAGTTTGTTAAGTTAAATCTCAAGAATTTTAAACTGTGTTCATACATTCATTTAACCTAGACTAAATTCCAACGATTCACGAACCATTAAATGAACATATATGATTATGTATGTATATGTGTATATATTATAACTTGAAAATGTCAACAAAGTATTTAAACGTATAATGCTTTACATGAACGCATTTGTTTCAATATGTTTATCAATAAAATTAGAAGATAATATCAAATGATTGATTTATCAGATACATTGTATGATTACGAGTCTCCGTTGAGAGGTCCACTTTGATTTAGAAAACCTTTTCTTTTTAACGGTATCCGGAATATTTGGTAAATGTGATTTACAAAAGTGTCATTAACGAGAGTTAGTCAAAAGTTAGTAATCATTTCCGTTTTAAATTTCAAAAGTGTACTTTACTTTGATTAAATCGTGTCCCTTGATAAATCAACTATTTAGTTTTCATATTAAAAATATTATTTGGTAAAATAACTACTATTATTTAAAACGAGTTAAATTATATAAAACGAACTTTGAAATATAATTGGTTTTGAAAGACTAAATATTATATCATTAGATAAATATTTCAAGCATATATATTATGTACAAATTTACAATTCTAAATAAAAATATATATATATATTTTAACTTAGTCATAAAACGTCCTGATTTAAACTAATATATTTTGACAAACAACGAACCACTGATTTATAGAAGAAAATAACCACAACGCTCAATTTTATAAGTTACATTTTTTATAAGGAAATTTATTGATAAGTAAGTCAAATTATTAATAAGGGTACACGCCGCGTAACGTAAAAGGCTAGTTTTCTAAACGTACGAAAATGCGTTCGAGAAACCAGAAAAGACACATGAGTCGAGTGACAACGCCCTTGTCATTTGTGTAAAAATTACATTTTTACCATGAACTTAAATATAATATAATATATAAGTAATTATATAAATTAAATATAATATATATATAAATAAATATAAAACGAGTGTCGGCAGAGGAGTGAAATGGATTCCAGCTGGTATACGAGATCATGCGATCGCATGATTTAATACCACAAACCCCATGCGATTGCATGGGGTGTGGTTGGCCAAAACATACATAAAAGCTCGATCGCCTGGTACCCGAATCCATACATCTCTAAATCTCTACTCTCTCTATATTATATATTTATTATTATTATTATTATTATTAATATTAAGATTATTAATATTAATCTTATTATTATTATTAGTATTAGTAGAGGTGATATTATTATGTATTATACATAAAATACTGCGACGAGGTTCTGCTCGTGTGATTTCAAAATGAGTTTTCGAGTGGGATAGGGCTAAGGAAATTATGGGTTATAGCTATGGAAGTTATGGGTATGGATCATGGGATCAACCTAGTGTTTATCGTCTTCATTGCGTCTACGTACCTTTCCTGCAATATTGAATCTCAATATTGATACGTAAGCACTCATAACTTAATTTTTACATATTAATAGTGTATCCCTGACTAGTGCTCGAGTATATAAGATTATGCATGCTTGTACTTTTGATATTACCATTAGATAGGATATGTTGAATCCTGAATTAGTTACATATGCGGTTGAGATAAGATATAAGATATGCATGTCATTGGAAAACTAGCGAAAAATTAAAAACTTTTCATTTAGATATCGAATGATTTCGATGAACGGATTAGAAGTTATAGTCAATTGAATTTTTGTATTATTATTAAAAATGATTATTATTATCGTTGTTATTATCATCGTTCTAGTTTTTATCTAATTATTATTATTATTATTATTATTATTATTATTATTATTATTATTATTATTATTATTATTATTATTATTATTATTATTATTATTATTATTATTATTATTATTCTTATTATTCTTATTATGATTATTATTAGTATCATTATCCATAAAAAATATTATCATTAATATTATCGTAATATTTATTACCATTTGTATTATTATAACTAGAAACTAATATTAGTAACACATAATTATTATAATTACTATTATTATCATTAACATGAACGCGATATAAAAGACGATTAAAAACTATTAAATGAATCGATTAAGAAATAATGTGTATGAGTATCATGATGAAATTAAAATATTGAAAGATATTGATTTAGATAAAATTATCATTTTTATTATTTTTATCATTACTATTATTATTAAAAGTATCGTTAGTATTAAAACTATCATTTTAATAAAAATTATCATAGAAATGTCATTGTTATTATAAAATATTATTATTATTACCATTTTAAATAAAATTATTATTTTAAAGTTAATATTAAAAAGTATCGTAAATATTAAAGTTATCATAATTAGAATTATCATTTTATCATAATATCATTTTTTTTTGTAAATACAAATATTGATATTATTATTAATAGAATAATAATAATTATTATTACAAAATAATACAACTTTTACTTATTATTATTATCAATGTTATTTTTATTAAATAAATATGTAATTCAAATAATATAATTACCTTAATAAAACCTATCATAATATTTTTATGATATTAAATGAACTTTATAAATTTTATTAATTAAGATATATAAAAGTATATTTTTATATAAAGTTTTATTTATTAATAAATGAATTATATTATTTACTCTAATAAATCTTTTAAAAATATTTAAAAATAAAAAACAACGATATTTAAACTATATAATAATCATGTATAAATTTTGAAAATCATTTTAAGTCAAATTGACTTTTGTTGACTATTGCATATTAGTCTCGAGCATTAGGATTGTGGTAAACTATGACCCGACCTAAATTGTTAGACAAATATTGACCAACATATAAATATATATAATTAATTTAGGTTCATGAATCTGAGGCCAACCTTGCACTTGTTCAATGACGTTATATGTATTTTTACTACGAAATATAGTATGGTGAGTTTCATTTGCCTTTTTACCCTTTATATTTTTGGGCTGAGAATACATGCGAAATTTTTATAAATGTTTTACGAAATAGACACAAGTAATCGAAACTACATTATATGGTTGAATGATCGAAGCCGAATATGCCCCTTTTTCTTGGTAGCCTAAGAATTAGTAAACCGATCTACTAATTGACACGAATCCTAAAGATAGATCTATTGGGCCTAACAAACCCCATCCAAAGTACCGGATGCTTTAGTACTTCGAGTTTTTATATCATGTCTGATGGATGTCCCGGAATGATGGGGATATTCTTATATGCATCTTGTTAATGTTGGTTACCAGGTGTTCAATCCATATGAATGATTTTTGTCTCTATGCATGGACGTATATTTATGAGAAATGAAAATGAAATTCTTGTGGTCTATTAAAATGATGAAAATGATCGATTATGATAAACTAATGAACTCACCAACCTTTTGGTTGACACTTTAAAGCATGTTTATTATCAGGTATGAAAGAAATCTTCCGCTGTGCATTTGTTCAATTTAAGGATATTACTTGAAGTCATTCATGGCATATTTCGAAGAACGTTGCATTCGAGTCATTGAGTTCATCAAAGATTATTATTAAGTCAATTTATCATTGGATAGTGGATATTATGAAATGGTATGCATGCCTATCAATTTTTGATGTAAAGAAAGTTTGTCTTTTAAAAACGAATGCAGTGTTTGTAAAATGTATCATATAGAGGTCAAATACCTCGTGATGTAATCAACTATTGTGAATCATTTATAATGTATATGAACGGGTCCTTTCATTTGGTATCAGAGCGGTGGTCTTAGCGAACCAGGTCTGCATTAGTGTGTCTAACTGGTAAGTCGTTAGGATGCATTAGTGAGTCTGGACTTCGACCGTGTCTGCATGTTAAAAGTTTTGCTTATCATTTTGTGTCGAAAATTACCTACTTATCATCCTTATGAAATTACCTGCTTATCATTCTTAGTCTAGGCACGTCTTACTGCATTGATTGCATGAATAGTGTATAGACAAAATTCATATCTTAGCGTATCTGCTAATTCATATCTTAGCGTATCTATTACTGTAAACTTTGCCTGACATATTTCGTAAATTCCTCCGTAATCTACGAAATCTTTTGCTCTATATATATATATAGATATTCTATGTAATTAGAATATCATCCGATAGCCAGAAAATCATTTCATATCGAAAAATCTTTTATTCATTCGTACAAAATGGAACTCATCATTAGTTCAAGTCACTCAAGCTCCGAAAGCAGTGTGACCGGAATGGATCAACCAATCAGCCATCATCTATTCTGGATGAATTGGGGATGGGTTCGTAGCCTCCTTAATCATTGGAGACAAGAAGAAGGCGATCCTTTCCATCCACCACACTGCCCCCTTGGCGAAGAACCTGAAGCACTTACCGACGAACCTGTCTGAAACACCATTTTCTCTCTCATTTCTAGAGTATCTCGTCACGATTATATACTACATCAAATTCTAGATTTTATTTATCCACTCTTCCGAACCGACAATCACACCGGTGTAATAGAAGAAGTCAACGAGCTTCGCGCTCGGGTAGCGGCTTTGGAGAATATGGTGCAAAGGTTACAAACACCAGCAGCAGCACCAACAGCATAACCAGTACCACCATCATCAACATCAATAGTACCATTACCACCCCAACCACAACCGCGTCGTAAACCTCAACTTCACAATCTGTCCCACGAGCATCAACGTCATACGCCCTATAGATAACAATGAAGACCAACAACAACAAATGATGAAGTATTAATTCATAACTTCATCGGAGAAAATTTTTACGGTGATTATGTAATCTCTAAAATTTTAGAGATTACTTATTCTAGACCTAACCATAAATCAAATAAATAAACCAAAATAGGAGAAATCTTGACAAAGAATGGTGCGGGATTTACAAGCTAGACTTATTTTACCAACAGCATCAACAATACCGTAGCATCACCAGCACAGTCAGTGCAGTCAGCATCGTCAAAATCAGCAGCACCTATAACATCACAAACTCCATCAGTTCAAGAATCACTGTGAACATCATTATAAATCAATAACAAGTATGTCATATCAATGAGTTATGAAGTATTAACTCATTTCTACCGAAGTATTTATATGTATATCTTATATATATAAATTTTTAAACCATAATAAAACTTTTCGTACTAAGCTATTATGTGTGAATCCTAACTACTCGGTTAATTCATATTACTAATATGCTATGATGTACACCCTTCCTTAACAACTTAACCATTGTTAACTACGATCTCTGTTTCAATTCAATGAATTCCATTTCATAATAAATCAAGTGTATTATTCAAATATAGGTTTGATTTTACACTTTCATCATCGATGTACTCAAAACTTTTTAGATAACATCATTCATACTTTGCGAAGTTCACAAGAATTCCACGAACACCAACATCGTGCATCAATAAATAACGAAGTATTGATTCATAATTCATTGAAGAAATACTTCGTAAAAGTTATGTAATTTGTAAAGTTTTAGGAATTATTCAATTCTAGTTTCAACCGTAAATCAAATGAGTTTAATTTAATATTAACTCATTAAATCTATGTTACATCTAAAGAAAATATGAACATATATATTTTCATAAAAGACTGTAAAAAAATTCTGTTGTACAAAATATTAATTGTGAATTTTTTTTAACGGGTATGTAACACCCGAGAGATATATAAATTCACAATTAATATGATACATTCTTCGAACCTAATTCAGCAAACATCAACTATATTTAATACTTTTACAACAATATACATTATTTCTTAGAAAATCAAAATAACCATACTCATTCGAATTCAATTACATATTCTGATTTTGAAATTGCAGAATTCAATTCGAAATATAACCAGTATCATCACTCTTAGATTCCTATATCTTTTAAAGCTATACTTTGACTTCAAAACTGTGCTAGAACATCATATGTATATTAACGATTACAAACTGTGTTCAAACTCTCCGAAATTCCTGAAGACACTTCAGATAATGAATAATCAAGATGATGATCCAACCACATGTTACCCACAGTTATGTACCTGAAAAACTCTCGAAACCAAAATCACACGTACTAGCGCCAAGACCTTTGGCATTTATTAGCAAAAATAAATTTTCAATCCCTTCCAAAGTAGCCAGATTTGTCACAGCTCCAACAAATCAACTTCCATTTTTCAGTCGAAATAGCTTTATTATAACCTTGATATATATGTTGCCCTTTCGTCATTGTTACCGGGGAACCTTTCATATCTCGCCACATTAGCAGTAAACTTATCAGCAACCGTAATGATCTGGGATTTTCCGAAAAGTCATTATATTTATCAAAACCCATCAGTTACTCATCTGCCTCTTGTAACGAGAATTGCCATACGAATCATTGGGAATTAGCAATCAGTATTTTGAAATCTCACAGCATGTTGACGCCAACAGTTATACATATAACGTCTATCTCCAAGACTTACATACTTCGAATGTGAAGTTTCTGAAAAACACTATGAATCGCGAACTAGTTCTCGAAATGCTGATGAAGCAACAAAAACTGTAAACGACCTTAGCAGTAAAAAGTTTGATGATAAAGATTAGTGTATTGGCAAAGCTCAGAAAAAGAGAAGTTTTAGAACTGGAAAACGGATTGAGCAAAGTATGAAGGAGGCTGTGGACAAATCACAAAGACTGAACCTGCCTTCAAAGAATCCAAATGATTCAGTGTTTGCTGAAGTCATTAACGAATACCTTACTCCTTACTCTAAACCCTTACGGACAATATTCTTCATCACTCTTTGATATTAGAAATTCTAAGATATCATCGTATCTTTCATTATAAATATCCTCCATATTTCTGAAGATAATTCCATAATTATTCTTATCTGAAATCATTTACCTTTTTGCGCTATCTGTATTACATCATAAAAGAAACTATTTTAGTTTCTAAATTCTGAAACATTCAAGTTTAAAATAGGAATATTTTTAAAGTAGTGTTGGGAGCTGAAGCATAAGTTAGTATAATATAATGACACTTGATCAACGTGATTATATTACAGTAAATCATGCTGAGTTTCTAAATGGAACGTTATGATTCACAGATCATAACGCCATCATGTGCTATGTTACACGACTCTTGTATTCTCTTTAACCTCTAAATTATCAAGAAAATATTTCTTGATGATTCGGCCTTTTCCGAGGTATTCTAGTAATTTGACAAGTCAAGATCGTACCATTACAACTTCCTTCTTAGAACATTAACAATGTTCATTTCGAAATTCATATCTGCGAATTCTGGACCATTACAAGCGATGCCTAATCGCAAGAAGAAGAAACGAAGGGACAAAACTTCGAAATAGAAATTGGGGTATAAATCGCAGCAAATAAAAGAGAGCATTAACTGGGGATGACAATGATTATAGAAAACAGAAGCAGGGGCTTCGAAATATAAGAGAAGATATAAAGCCCAATAACAACCTAAAAATCACAAACCGTATATATCGATACATATAGCGATATAAAGACATGGGAGGACTAATAATATTATAAATCCAAGGGTATAGTAGAAGTAAATAGATTCTTCCGGCAGTAGATGAAAAAGAAGAATGACAGATATGAAAGTTAGAAGTATATCCAGAATCAGCACTGGATGGAGCATATTGACAAATACTTTAAGGTATGAATTAAGGAGAAAGAATAGAAGGTGTGAGTTGTAAGGAAACGAAGGGGTGGATTTATAGTGAAATATTCGACAGAGCAATCAAAACAGATGATCGCATTTAAAGCGGATCCTAATTTCCTTGATTTCCGAAGAATCAAATCTTGTTACTAAGACCTTCTCCAAATCTCTTGAACTCTGAAAATCAACCTGTCTACGTCAAAAGATATGGCGAAACTTTACCTACTCATTTCACTCCTTTGTGATAACTTCATTTATACTCTTCGCGTAACCAAATTGTTTTATCTATATTACTCACTGATGATAAAACTTTAATTTTCAGCTCGCATGCATCATGAAAACGTACTTATTGTCAGCCATGACCATCTCAATCAAATTTCGGGATAAAATTTCTTTAACGAGTAGGTACTGTGACGACCCGGAAATTTCCGAACAAATTTAAACTTTAATCTTTATATGTTTCCGACACCATAAGCAAAGTTTGTTAAGTTAAATCTCAAGAATTTTAAACTGTGTTCATACATTCATTTAACCTCGACTAAATTCCAACGATTCACGAACCATTAAATGAACATATATGATTATGTATGTATATGTGTATATATTATAACTTGAAAATGTCAACAAAGTATTTAAACGTATAATGCTTTACATGAACGTATTTGTTTCAATATGTTTATCAATAAAATTAGAAGATAATATCAAATGATTGATTTATCAGATACATTGTATGATTACGAGTCTCCGTTGAGAGGTCCACTTTGATTTAGAAAACCTTTCCTTTTTAACGGTATCCGGAATATTTGGTAAATGTGATTTACAAAAGTGTCATTAACGAGAGTTAGTCAAAAGTTAGTAATCATTTCCGTTTTAAATTTCAAAAATGTACTTTACTTTGATTAAATCGTGTCCCTTGATAAATCAACTATTTAGTTTTCATATTAAAAATATTATTTGGTAAAATAACTACTATTATTTAAAACGAGTTAAATTATATAAAACGAACTTTGAAATATAATTGGTTTTGAAAGAATAAATATTATATCATTAGATAAATATTTCAAGCATATATATTATGTACAAATTTACAATTCTAAATAAAAATATATATATATATTTTAACTTAGTCATAAAACGTCCTGATTTAAACTAATATATTTTGACAAACAACGAACCACTGATTTATAGAAGCAAATAACCACAACGCTCAATTTTATAAGTTACATTTTTTATAAGGTAATTTATTGATGAGTAAGTCAAATTATTAATAAGTGTACACGTCGCGTAACGTAAAAGGCTAGTTTTCTAAACGTACGAAAATGCGTTCGAGAAACCAGAAAAGACACATGAGTCGAGTGACAACGTCCTTGTCATTTGTGTAAAAATTACATTTTTACCATGAACGTAAATATAATATAATATATAAGTAATTATATAAATTAAATATAATATATATAAAAATAAATATAAAACGAGTGTCGGCAGAGGAGTGAAATGGATTCCAGCTGGTACACGAGATCATGCGATCGGAAGATTTAATACCACAAACCCCATGCGATCGCATGGGGTGTGGTTGGCCAAAACATACATAAAAGCTCGATCGCCTGGTACCCGAATCCATACATCTCAAAATCTCTACTCTCTCTATATTATATATTTATTATTATTATTATTATTATTATTATTATTATTATTATTATTATTATTATTATTATTATTATTATTATTATTATTATTATTAATATTATTATTATTATTAAGATTATTATTATTAATCTTATTATTATTATTAGTATCAGTAGAGGTGATATTATTATGTATTATACATAAAATACTGCGACGAGGTTCTGCTCGCGTGATTTCAAAATGAATTTTCGAGTGGGATAGGGCTAAGGAAATTATGGGTTATAGCTATGGAAGTTATGGGTATGGATCATGGGTATGCTCGTGAGGTCAACCTAGTGTTTATCGTCTTCGTTGCGTCTACGTACCTTTCCTGCAATATTGAATCTCAATATTGATACGTAAGCACTCATAACTTAATTTTTACATATTAATAGTGTATCCCTGACTAGTGCTCGAGTATATAGGATTATGCATGCTTGTACTTTTGATATTGCCATTAGATAGGATATGTTAAATCCTGAATTAGTTACATATGCGGTTGAGATAAGGTATAAGATATGCATGTCATTGGAAAGCTAGTGAAAAATTAAGAACTTTTCATTTAGATATTGAATGGTTTCGATGAACGGATTAGAAGTTATAGTCAATTGAATTTTTGTATTATTATTAAAAATGATTATTATTATCGTCTTTATTATCATCGTTCTAGTTTTTATCTAATTATTATTATTATTATTATTATTATTATTATTATTATTATTATTATTATTATTATTATTATTATTATTATTATTATTCTTATTATTATTATGATTATTATTAGTATCCTTATCCATAAAAAGTATTATCATTAATATTATCGTAATATTTATTACCATTTGTATTATTATAACTAGAAACTAATATTAGTAACACCTAATTATTATAATTACTATTATTATCATTAACATGAACGCGATATAAAAGACGATTAAAAGCTATTAAATGAATCGATTAAGAAATAATGTGTATGAGTATCATGATGAAATTAAAATATTGTAAGATATTGATTTAGATAAAATTATCATTTTTAGTATTTTTATCATTACTATTATTATTAAAAGTGTCGTTAGTATTAAAACTATCATTTTAACAAAAATTATCATAGAAATGTCATTGTTATTATAAAATATTATTATTATTACCATTTTAAATAAAATTATTATTTTAAAGTTAATATTAAAAAGTATCGTAAATATTAAAGTTATCATAATTAGAATTATCATTTTAGCATAATATCATTTTTTTGTAAATACAAATATTGATATTGTTATTAATAGAATAATAATAATTATTATTACAAAATAATACAACTTTTACTTATTATTATTATCAATGTTATTTTTATTAAATAAATATGTAATACAAATAATATAATTACCTTAATAAAACCTATCATAATATGTTTATGATATTAAATGAACTTTATAAATTTTATTACTTACGATATATAAAAGTATATTTTTATATAAAGTTTTATTTATTAATAAATGAATTATATTATTTACTCTAATAAATCTTTTAAAAATATTTAAAAATATAAAACGACGATATTTAAACTATATAATAATCATGTATAAATTTTGGAAATCATTTTAAGTCAAATTGACTTTTGTTGACTATTGCATATTAGTCTCGAGCATTAGGATTGTGGTACACTATGACCCGACCTAAATTATTAGACAAATATTGACCAACATATAAATATATATAATTAATTTAGGTTCGTGAATCCGAGGCCAACCTTGCACTTGTTCAATGACGTTATATGTATTTTTTCTACGAAATACAGTATGGTGAGTTTCATTTGCCTTTTTACCCTTTATGTTTTTGGGTTGAGAATACATGCGAAATTTTTATAAATGTTTTACGAAATAGACACAAGTAATCGAAACTACATTATATGGTTGAATGATCAAAGCCGAATATACCCCTTTTGCTTGGTAGCCTAAGAATTAGTAAACCGATCTACTAATTGACGCGAATCCTAAAGATAGATCTATTGGGCCTAACAAACCCCATCCAAAGTACCGGATGCTTTAGTACTTCGAGTTTTTATATCATGTCCGATGGATGTCCCGAAATGATGGGCATATTCTTATATGCATCTTGTTAATGTCGGTTACCAGGTGTTCAATCCATATGAATGATTTTTGTCTCTATTCATGGGACGCATATTTATGAGAAATGAAAATGAAATTCTTGTGGTCTATTAAAATGATGAAAATGATCGATTATGATAAACTAATGAACTCACCAACCTTTTGGTTGACACTTTAAAGCATGTTTATTCTCATGTATGAAAGAAATCTTCCATTGTGAATTTGTTCAATTTAAGGATATCACTTGAAGTCATTCATGGCATATTTCGAAGAACGTTGCATTCAAGTCATTGAGTTCATCAAAGATTATTATTAAGTCAATTTATCTTTGGATAGTGGATATTATGAATTGCTATGCATGCCTGTCAATTTTTGATGTAAAGAAAGTTTGTCTTTTAAAAACGAATGCAATGTTTGTAAAATGTATCTTATAGAGGTCAAATACCTCGCGATGTAATCAACTATTGTGAATCGTTTATAATGTATATGAACGGGTCCTTTCATGCACTTCCCTCGTCAGTTCCTCGACGACGGGGGATGCTGGTAGGGCAGGTGGTACAGATGGGGCAGGTGACGCAGATGGTGCAGATTGAAATGTCCCGTTCATATTGATTATAAACGTTCCATATTAATTGATTTCGTCGCGAGGTTTTGACCTCTATATGAGACATTTTTCAAAGACTGCATTAATTTTTAAAACAACCATAACCTTTATTTTATCGATAAAGGTTTAAAAAGCATTACGTAGATTATCAAATAATGATAATCTAAAATATACCGTTTACACACGACCATTACATAATGGTTTACAATAAGAATATATTACATCAAAAATAAGTTTCTTGAATGCAGTTTTTACATAATATCATAAAAGCATGGACTTCAAATCTTGTCCTTATTTTAGTATGTAACAGCGGAAGCTCTTAATAATCACCTGAGAATAAACATGCTTAAAACGTGAACAAAAATGTTGGTGAGTTATAGGTTTAACCTATATATTATCAAATCATAGTAATGGACCACAAGATTTCATATTTCAATATACAGCCCATACATAGAGATAAAAATCATTCATATAGTGAACACCTGGTAACCGACATTAACAAGATGCATATAGAATATCCCCATCATTCCGGGACACCCATCAGACATGATAAAATCAAAGTACTAAAGCATTCCAAATTCTAGAATGGGGCTTGTTGGGCCCGATAGATCTATCTTTAGGATTCGCGTCAATTTGAGGGTCTGTTCCTAAATTCTTAGGCTACCAAGCTAAAAAGAGGCATATTAGGCTTCGATCATTCACCCATATAATGTAGTTTCATTTACTTGTGTCTATTTCGTAAAACATTTATAAAATTACATGTATTCTCATCCCAAAATATTAGATTTTTAAAAGTGGGACTATAACTCACTTTCACAGATTTTTACTTCGTTGGGAAGTATGACTTGGCCATTGGTCAATTCATGAACCTATAACAAATATGTACATATATATCAAAGTATGTTCAAAATATATTTACAACATTTTTAATACGTTTTACTGTTTTAAGTTTATTAAGTCAGCTGTCCTTGTTAGTAAGTAACCTACATCTAGTTGTCCATAGTTAGATGTACAAAAATAAATCGATATATATTATCTTGAATCAATCCATGACCCAGTGTATACACGTCTCAGGCTAGATCACAACTCAAAGTATATATATTTTTGGAATCAACCTCAACCCTGTATAGCTAACTCCAACATTACTGCATATAGAGTGTCTATGGTTGTTCCAAATAATATATATAGATGGGTCGATATGATATGTCAAAACATTTGCATACATATCTATGGTATCCCAAGATTACATAATATATTAGAATACATGTATAATACAATATAAGTTAGGTAGGATATGATTAATATAGATTTGTTACCAATTTTCACGTAGCTACAATAAGCAAAAATATCCAATCTTGTTTTACCCATAACTTCTTCGTTTTAAATCAGTTTTGAGTGTTTCAAGTTGCTATGGTTTCATATTGAACTTAAGTTTATGAATCTAAAAAGAAAAAGTATAAGTTTATAGTCAAAAATACAGGTTACAAGTCATTTTTGTAAAGGTAGTCATTTCAGTCGAAAGAACGACGTCTAGATGACCATTTTGGAAAACATACTTCCACTTTGAGTTTAACCATGATTTTTGGATATAGTTTCATGTTCATAAGAAAAATAATTTTCCCAGAAGAACAACTTTTAAATCAAAGTTTATCATAGTTTTTAATTAACTAACCCAAAACAGCCCGCGGTGTTACTACGACGGCGTATATCCGGTTTTACGGTGTTTTTCGTGTTTTTCTGTTTTAAATCATTAAGTTAGCATATCATATAGATATAGAACATGTGTTTAGTTGATTTTAAAAGTCAATTTAGAAGGATTAACTTTTGTTTGTGAACAAGTTTAGAATTAACTAAACTATGTTCTAGTGATTACGAGTTTAAACCTTTGAATAAGATAGTTTTATATATATGAATTGAATGATGTTATGAACATCATTACTACCTCAATTTTAGTACGTAAACCTACTGGAAGTGACAAGAAATGATCTAGCTTCAAAGGATCTTGGATGGCTTGAATGTTCTTGAAGCAGGATCATGACACAAAACAAGTTCAAGTAAGATTTTTACTCGAATTAAGATAGTTATAGTTATAGAAATTGAATCAAAGTTTGAATATGAATATTACCTTGAATAAGAAAGATAACCTACTGTAAATAACAAAGGTTTCTTGATCTTAGATGATTACTTGGAATGGATTAGAAAGCTTGGAAATAAACTAGTAAACTTGAAAGGATTTTCGAAGTGTTCTTGAAGTGTTCTTCCTAAGATGATTATAGCTTGATTCTTGAAGTAATTTTTGATGAAGATGATGATTAGCTACTGGAAAAATTCATTCATAAGTGTGTGTGTGTGTGTGTGTGTTGAGAGAGAATTAGAAAGAGAATTGGGAGTGAAATGGAGTGAATGATGAGTGATAAGTGGTGAGTGGTGAGCGGGGTTAAAAGGAGTTCTAGTTAGTTGACTAGTTCATGGTAGAAGTTAAAATTAATTAGTCATACATGACATAATCAAGAGTGGAATCCCATGCTAGTTCCTATTGATATATACCCATAGTAAGTACGTCTAGTAGCTGTGTATAATACGGGTATAAATACGACTAGAATTCTTGATGAAAAAAGAATGGGAATGTAACTGTAATCATTTTCGTTAAGTATGAGTGTTTTGATATATGTCTTAAAGTCTTCCAAAAGTATATTAATACATCTAAATACACTACATGTACATACATTTTAACTGAGTCGTTAAGTCATCGTTAGTCGTTACATGTAAGTGTTGTTTTGAAACCTTTAAGTTAACGATCTCATTTAGTGTTGTTAACCCATTGTTTATTATATCTAATGAGATGTTAAATTATTATATTATCATGATATTATGATATATTAATATATCTTAATATGATATATATATATATATATATATATATATATATATTTATATTTATATTTATATACATTTAAATGTCGTTACAACGATAATCGTTACATATATGCCTCGTTCGAAATCCTTAAGTTAGTAGTCTTGTTTTTACATATGTAGTTCATTGTTAATATACTTAATGATATGTTTACTTATCATAATACCATGTTAACTATATATATATATATATATATCCATATATATGACATCATATAGTTTTTACAAGTTTTAACGTTCGTGAATCACCGGTCAACTTGGGTGGTCAATTGTCTATATAAAACCTATTTCAATTAATCAAGTTTTAACAAGTTTGATTGCTTAACATTTTGGAAACACTTAATCATATAAATATAAATTTCATTTAATATATATAAACATGAAAAAGTTCGGGTCACTACAGTACCTACCCGTTAAATAAATTTCGTCCCGAAATTTTAAGCAGTTGGAGGTCTTGACGTATCTTCTGGAAATAAGTGCGGGTATTTCTTCTTCATCTGATCTTCTCATTCCCAGGTGAACTCGGGTCCTCTACGAGCATTTCATCGAACTTTAACAATTGGTATCTTGTTTTGCTTAAGTCTTTTAACCTCACGATCCATTATTTCAACGGGTTCTTCGATGAATTGAAGTTTTTCATTGATTTGGATTTCGTCTAACAGAATAGTGAGATCTTCTTTAGCAAAATATTTCTTCAAATTTGAGACGTGAAAAGTGTTATGTACAGCCGCGAGTTGTTGTGATAATTCAAGTCGGTAAGCAACTGGTCCGACACGATCAATAATCTTGAATGGTCCAATATACCTTGGATTTAATTTCCCCCGTTTACCAAATCGAACAACGCCTTTCCAAGGTGCAACTTTAAGCATGACCATCTCTCCAATTTCAAATTCTATATCTTTTCTTTTAATGTCCGCGTAGCTCTTTTGTCGACTTTGGGCAGTTTTCAACCGTTGTTGAATTTGGATGATCTTCTAGGTAGTTTCTTGTATTATCTTTGGACCCGTAATCTGTCTATCCCCCACTTTACTCCAACAAATCGAAGACCTGCACTTTCTACAATAAAGTGCTTCAAACGGTGCCATCTCAATGCTTGAATGGTAGCTGTTGTTGTAGGAAAATTCTGCTAACGGTAACAATTTCCGAAATCAATAACACATGCTCGTAGCATGTCTTCAAGCGTTTGTATCGTCCTTTTGCTCTACCCATCAGTTTGTGGATGATAGGCAGTACTCATGTCTAGACGAGTTCCTAATGCTTGCTGTAATGTCTGCCAGAATCTTGAAATAAATCTGCCATCCCTATCAGAGATAATAGAGATTGGTATTCCATGTATGGAGACAACTTTCTTCAAATACAGTCGTGCTAACTTCTCCAACTTGTCATCTTCTCTTATTGGCAGGAAGTGTGCTGATTTGGTGAGACGATCAACTATTACCCAAATAGTATCAAAACCACTTGCAGTCCTTGGCAATTTAGTGATAATATCCATGGTAATGTTTTCCCATTTCCATTCCGGGATTTCGGGTTGTTGAAGTAGACCTGACGGTTTCTGATGCTCAGCTTTGACCTTAGAACACGTCAAACATTCTCCTACATATTTAGTAACATCGGCTTTCATACCTGGCCACCAAAAATGTTTCTTAAGATCCTTGTACATCTTTCCCGTTCCAGGATGTATTGAGTATCTGGTTTTATGAGCTTCTCTAAGTACCATTTCTCTCATATCTCCAAATTTTGGTACCCAAATTCTTTCAGCCCTATACCGGGTTCCGTCTTCCCGAATATTAAGATGCTTCTCCGATCCTTTGGGTATTTCATCCCTTAAGTTTCCCTCTTTTAAAACTACTTGTTGCGCCTCCTTTATTTGAGTAGTAAGGTTAGTGTGAATCATTATATTCATAGCTTTTACTCGAATAGGGTCTCTGTCCTTTCTGCTCAAGGTGTCGGCTACCACATTTTCCTTCCCCAGGTGGTAACGAATCTCAAAGTTGTAATCATTCAACAATTCAATCCATCTGCACTACCTCATGTTCAGTTGTTTCTGATTAAATATGTGTTGAAGACTTTTGTGGTCGGTATATATAATACTTTTGACCTCATATAAGTAGTGCCTCCAAGTCTTTAATGCAAAAACAACCGCGCCTAATTCCAAATCATGCGTCGTATAATTCTGCTCGTGAATCTTCAATTGTCTAGACGCATAAGCAATTACTTTCGTTCGTTGCATTAATACACAACCGAGACCTTGCTTTGAGGCGTCACAATATAGCACAAAAACATCATTCCCTTCAGGTAATGACAATATAGGTGCCGTAGTTAACTTTTTCTTCAACAATTGAAACGCTTTTTCTTGTTCATCCTTCCATTCAAATTTCCTCCCTTTATGCGTTAACGCAGTCAAGGGTTTTGCTATTTTGGAAAAATCTTGGATGAATCTCCCGTAATAACCAGCTAGCCCTAAAAATTGGCGTATGTGTTTCGGAGTTTTCGGGGTTTCCCATTTTCAACGGTTTCAATCTTTGCCGGATCCACTTGAATACCTTCTTTGTTCACTATGTGACCGAGGAATTGAACTTCTTCCAACCAAAATGCACACTTTGAAAACTTAGCGTACAGTTTTTCTTTCCTCAACAACTCTAGCACTTTTCTCAAATGTTCTTCGTGCTCTTGGTCATTCTTTGAGTAAATAAGTATGTCATCGATGAAAACAATGACAAACTTGTCAAGGTATGGTCCACACACTCGGTTTATGAGGTCCATGAATACAGATGGTGCGTTAGTAAATCCAAACGGCATAACCATAAACTTGTAATGACCGTAACGCGTTCTAAAAGCAGTCTTCGGAATATCATCCTCCTTCACCCGCATTTGATGATATCCAGAACGTAAATCAATCTTCGAATAAACCGACGAGCCTTGTAGTTGATCAAATAAGTCGTAAATTCTTAGTAGTGGGTAACGGTTATTGATGGTAAGTTTGTTCAACTCTCGGTAGTTGATACACAACCTAAATGTACCATCCTTCTTCTTGACAAACAAAACAGGAGCTCCCCATGGTGATGTGCTTGGTCGAATGAAACCACGCTCTAAAAGTTCCTGTAACTGACTTTGTAATTCTTTCATTTTGCTGGGTGCGAGTCTGTATAGAGCACGAGCTATTGGTGCAGCTCCTGGTACAAGGTCTATTTAAAATTCAACGGATCGATGTGGGGGTAATCCCGGTAATTCTTTCGAAAATACATCGAGAAATTCTTTTGTGACAGGAACATCACTGATGTTCTTTTCTTCAGGTTTAACTTCCTTGATGTGTGCTAGAATGATGTAACAGCCTTTTCTTATTAGTTTTTGCGTCTTCAAACTACTAATAAGATTAAATTTCGCATTGTTCTTTTCTCCGTACACCATTAAAGGTTTTCCCTTTTCACGCATAATGCGAATCGCATTTTTGTAACAAACGACCTCTGCTCTCACCTTTTTCAACCAGTCCATACCAATTATTACATCAAAACTCCCTAACTCGACTGGTATTAAATCAATTTTAAACGTTTCATCCCCCAGTTTAATTTCTCTATCCCGACATATATTATCTGCTGAAATTAATTTATCGTTTGCTAATTCGAGTAAAAATTTACTATCCAAAGGCGTCAATGGGCAACTTAACTTAGCACAAAAATCTCTACTCATATAGCTTCTATCTGCACCCGAATCAAATAAAACATAAGCAGATTTATTATCAATAAGAAACGTACCCGTAACAAGCTCCGGGTCTTCCTGCGCTTCTGTCATATTAATATTGAAAAATCTTCCGCGTCCCTGCCCATTAGTATTCCCCTGATTCGGGCAATTACTTCTAATATGGCCCGGTTTTCCACATCCATAACAAACAAAGGCGGCATTACTTGTTTTGCCACTATTTGTTCCTTTAATTCTGTTAAACTTTGGTCCGTAGACCTCACACTTTTTTGCACCATGGCCAGTTCTTTTACACTTGGTGCAAAATGTTGTGCAGAACCCATTCTGGTGGTACTCTTCACACCTTTGGCATTTTTGGTTTTTGTTACCGCCGTTGTTATTGAGGTTGTTGTCAGGATTGTTATTATTGTTAGAACGGTTGTTGTAGTTGTTGTTGTTGTTGTTGTTGGGACGTTTGTTGTAGTTATTGTTGAGATTGCGGTTATTGTTGCGATTGTTGTTGCGGTTGTGGTTGTAATTGTTGTTGTTGTTGTATTGGTGACCCTTGTCACTGGTTTCTTCCCACTTTCTCTTTAGTTGTTTCGTGTTGGCTTCTTCAGCCGCCTGCTCTTTAATTCTTCCCTCAATCTGACTTATGAGTTTATGAGCCATTCGACTTGCCTTTTGTATGGAAGCGGGCTTGTGTGAACTCACATCTTCTTGAATCCTTACCGGTAACCCTTTTATAAACGCATCGATCTTCTCTTCTTCATCTTCGAACGTTCCTGGACATAATAGGCACAACTCTGTGAATCGTCGTTCATATGTGGTAATGTCAAACCCTTATGTTCGTAACTCTCTAAGCTCTACCTTGAGCTTATTGACTTCGTTTCTAGGACGGTACTGCTCGTTCATCAATTGCTTGAATGCCGACCACGGTAGTGCGTAAGCAGCATTTTGCCATACCTGTTCAAGATAGGTGTTCCACCACGTTAACGCAGTACCTGTGAAGGTATGCGTAGCGTACTTAACTTTGTCCTCTTCAGTACACTTACTTATGGCAAACACCGATTCGACTTTTTCAGTCCACCGTTTCAATCCAATTGGTCCTTCAGTTCCATCAAATTCCAAAGGTTTGCAGGCAGTGAATTCTTTGTAGGAGCATCCTACACGATTTCTTGTGGAATTAGTTCAACTGCTAGATCCAGAGTTATTGTTATTTTGCATCGCAGCCTGTACTGCGGCTATGTTTGCTGCAAGGAAAACACGGAAGTCTTCCTCGCTCATGTTCAAATTCTGACGAGTCGCCGGTGCCATTTCCTTCAAAAATAGCCAAAAGAATTGAGTTAATCATATATAATTTAAGAGTAGTCAATAGTATCTCGTAGCATTATATGAACTTATTTATAAAAGCTTTTTCTTCATATTAGCATTTTATAGTTTTAATTCGGGTAGTACCTACCAGTTAAGTTCATACTTACTAGCTACTATACAACTCAATTACTACGCTTCTATATGAAAAACTTATTACAATAATATTTCACGTTCAAACCTTTATACAATATTTTACAAACTTACAATACCACCATTATACATATAGGATGAAATATAGCACATAATATCTTTGCTATTTAGCAGCTATAAAGGAAATTCTAGTTAATACGCAAGTTGTTCAGCAAAGCCAATAAAGACACGTAATTCATAAGTCCAGAAATAGCTCATGCAATCTGGTTTTACTAAAACGACTTCCCATCCTTGGTCTTGTGAAAAGTAACCGTTATGACCATTGGCTAGGCAACATGTTGTAATGTCGTCAAAAGGATGAGGGTTTCGTAATGCCCAACAGCCT
Source organism: Rutidosis leptorrhynchoides (assembly GCF_046630445.1). Taxonomy (NCBI): domain Eukaryota; kingdom Viridiplantae; phylum Streptophyta; class Magnoliopsida; order Asterales; family Asteraceae; genus Rutidosis; species Rutidosis leptorrhynchoides. Next base: position 179,478,584 of record NC_092333.1, read on the forward strand.
CGTAGCAATCTAAAAACCTTGTTTCTCACCTCAACTACTGAATCCGTCACTTGTGGAAAGGTTTTATTTAAAAGTTGTAATCCGATGTTCTTTTTCTCACTTTGGTAAGAAGCGAACATCACTAACCCGTAAGCATAACATGCTTCTTTATGTTGCATGTTAGAAGCTCTTTCTAACTCGCGAAATTCTATGTTGGGATATGTTGAGTCAAAATAGGTTCTTAACCCGTAGCGTAAAATTGCATTTGGGTTCCCCGCATTTAACGCTTTAAAGAAAACACGGCGTAACTTACGGTCTCCCCAATGTGATATACCCCACCTATCAAAGGAAAGCCTTTTTATAAACTAAGGCATTTCTGAAAAGTCTTTCAAATATTTGACAAGTTAATTTCGCCATCACTAAATGTGCTGATGAATTTCGACCGACTCTAGACAAGATTTCCTCAATCATATCCTCTGGTAGGTCTTCTAAAATATTCGGTTGTCTACCCTTAACGTCCATTTTGTTTTTATACTGTAAAATAGACAAGGATTAGATTCGTAAAAGATAAATAACAAACAATACAAGCAATTTTTACATAGAACATAAAAGTATAAGCACACTACAATACATATAATACACAACATGATTACAACTCCCTAATCTGAATAACTGGTTTCTTCTTCTTCGGACTTGGTTCGCTTTCCTAATTTTCTAGGGATATATGGTATTCCTCTAATACGAGCCGTCATTTTCCACAATGGTTTAGAAAAACCTGGTGGTTTAGAGGTTCCCGGGTTATTGTTACACTTTAGGAAATACGGATGTTGCCGATACATATAAAGCTCATCGGGGTTGGAATCAGGTTTATCTATTTTTATACCTTATTATTTTCTTTTGCTATATTAAATTGGGTCGAGATAATTTCTATAACATCATCGGAAACCTCATCGGGATCCAATTCATCGGAAAATTGGTAATCTTCCCAATATTTTGCTTCCTCGGCGGAAACACCATTGACCATTATTAACTTTGGTCCATTGGTTGAGGATTTTCTTTTATTTAAATGATTTATTGTAGGTATCAATATTTCTTCCTTCGGAACCTCTTCTTCTTCCGGTTCCTCCTCTTCCAATTCCTCCTCTTTTGGTTCCTCTTCTTATGGTTCCTCCTCTTCGGTTCCTCTTCAGGAATTTGTGAATCTTCCCAAAGTATATTCGACTTTTCATTATTATTAGGTGAGTCGATGGGATTGGTACTAATGGTAGACATCTATCACACAATATCAAACACATTAAGAGGTTAATATATCACATAATAATTACTACCTCCGTCTCATTCCAATAGTCCAGTATTCCATTTTGGGTTGTTCTAAATTAATAGTCCACTTCCATAAATAGAAAGGAAAGAAGATATTTCATTGGTGGATCTGGAGAGAGAAGATATTTCATTGGTGGAGAAATGAAGTTAGTGGGATTTCCTAAAACTGCGTGTTTTTTGTCTGTGGACTATTGGAATGAGACGGAGGGAGTACATGTTAATAATATATAGTTTCCAACAAAAAAGTTAAGAAATCGTTTTTTTTTTTGAAGAAAAACACGGTCGAAGTCCAGACTCACTAATGCATCCTAACAAACTCAGTAAGACACACTAATGCAAAAATTCTGGTTCTCTAAGACCAATGCTCGGATACCAACTGAAATGTCCCGTTCATATTAATTATAAACGTTCCATATTAATTGATTTCGTCGCGAGGTTTTGACCTCTATATGAGACATTTTTCAAAGACCGCATTCATTTTTAAAACAACCATAACCTTTATTTTATCGATAAAGGTTTAAAAAGCATTACGTAGATTATCAAATAATGATAATCTAAAATATACCGTTTACACACGACCATTACATAATGGTTTACAATAAGAATATATTACATCAAAAATAAGTTTCTTGAATGCAGTTTTTACATAATATCATAAAAGCATGGACTCCAAATATTGTCCTTATTTTAGTATGCAACAGCGGAAGCTCTTAATAATCACCTGAGAATAAACATGCTTAAAACGTCAACAAAAATGTTGGTGAGTTATAGGTTTAACCTATATATTATCAAATCATAGTAATAGACCACAAGATTTCATATTTCAATATACATCCCATACATAGAGATAAAAATCATTCATATGGTGAACACCTGGTAACCGACATTAACAAGATGCATATAGAATATCCCCATCATTCCGGGACACCCATCGGACATGATAAAATCGAAGTACTAAAGCATTTCAAATTCCAGAATGGGGCTTGTTGGGCCCGATAGATATATCTTTAGGATTCACATCAATTTGGGGGTCTGTTCCCAAATTCTTAGGCTACCAAGCTAAAAAGGGGCATATTCGGCTTCGATCATTCACCCATATAATGTAGTTTCATTTACTTGTGTCTATTTCGTAAAACATTTATAAAATTACATGTATTCTCATCCCAAAATATTAGATTTTTAAAAGTGGGACTATAACTCACTTTCACAGATTTTTACTTCGTCGGGAAGTAAGACTTGGCCACCAGTTGATTCACGAACCTATAACAAATATGTACGTATATATATCAAAGTATGTTCAAAATATATTTACAACATTTTTAATACATTTTACTGTTTTAAGTTTATTAAGTCAGCTGTCCTCGTTAGTAACCTACATCTAGTTGTCCATAGTTAGATGTACAAAAATAAATCGATATATATTATCTTGAATCAATCCACGACCCAGTGTATACACGTCTCAGGCTAGATCACAACTCAAAGTGTATATATTTTTGGAATCAACCTCAACCCTGTATAGCTAACTCCAACATTACTGCATATAGAGTGTCTATGGTTGTTCCAAATAATATATATAGATGGGTCGATATGATATGTCAAAACATTTGCATACGTGTCTATGGTATCCCAAGATTACATAATATATTAGAATACATGTATAATACAATATAAGTTAGCTAGGACATGATTAATATAGATTTGTTACCAATTTTCACGTAGCTACAACAAGCAAAAATATCCAATCTTGTTTTACCCATAACTTCTTCGTTTTAAATCCATTTTGAGTGTTTCAAGTTGCTATGGTTTCATATTGAACTTAATTTTATGAATCTAAACAGAAAAAGTATAATTTTATAGTCGGAAATACAGGTTACAAGTCGTTTTTTGTAAAGGTAGTCATTTCAGTCGAAAGAACGACGTCTAGATGACCATTTTGGAAAACATAATTCCACTTTGAGTTTAACCATGATTTTTGGATATAGTTTCATGTTCATAAGAAAAATCATTTTCACAGAAGAACAACTTTTAAATCAAATTTTATCATAGTTTTTAATTAACTAATCCAAAACAGCCCGCGGTGTTACTACGACGGCGTATATCCGGTTTTACGGTGTTTTTCGTGTTTTCCGGTTTTAAATCATTAAGTTAGCATATCATATAGATATAGAACATGTGTTTAGTTGATTTTAAAAGTCAATTTAGAAGGATTAACTCTTGTTTGTGAACAAGTTTAGAATTAACTAAACTATGTTCTAGTGATTACGAGTTTAAACCTTCGAATAAGATAGTTTTATATATATGAATAGAATGATGTTATGAATATCATTACTACCTCAAGTTTAGTAGGTAAACCTAATGGAAGTGACAAGAAATGATCTAGCATCAAAGGAGATTGGATGGCTTCAATGTTCTTGAAGTAGGATCATGACACAAAACAAGTTCAAGTAAGATTTTTACTCGAATTAAGATAGTTTATAGTTATAGAAATTGAATCAAAGTTTGAATATGAATATTACCTTGAATAAGAAAGATAACCTACTGTAAATAACAAAGGTTTCTTGATCTTACAAGATTACTTGGAATGGATTAGAAAGCTTGGAAGTAAACTAGTAAACTGGAAAGGATTTTCGAAGTGTTCTTGAAGTGTTCTTCCTAAGATGATTATAGCTTGATTCTTGAAGTAATTTTTGATGAAGATGATGATTAGCTACTGGAAAAATTCGTTCATAAGTGTGTGTGTGTGTGTGTGTGTGTTGAGAGAGAATTAGAAAGAGAATTGGGAGTGAAATGGAGTGAATGATGAGTGGTAAGTGGTGAGTGGTGGGTGGGGTTAAAAGGAGTTCTAGTTAGTTGACTAGTTCATGGTAGAAGTTAAAATTGATTAGTCATGCATGACATAATCAAGAGTGGAATCTCATGCTAGTTCCTATTGGTATATACCCATAGTAAGTACGTCTAGTAGCTGTGTATAATACGGGTATGAATACGACTAGAATTCTTGATGAAAAAAGAATGGGAATGTAACTGTAATCATTTTCTTTAAGTATGAGTGTTTTGATATATGTCTTGAAGTCTTCCAAAAGTATATTAATACATCTAAATACACTACATGTACATACATTTTAACTGAGTCGTTAAGTCATCGTTAGTCGTTACATGTAAGTGTTGTTTTGAAACCTTTAAGTTAACGATCTCATTTAATGTTGTTAACCAATTGTTTATTATATCTAATGAGATGTTAAATTATTATATTATCATGATATTATGATATATTAATATATCTTAATATGATATATATATATATATATATATATATATATATATATATATATATATATATATATATATATATATATATATATATATATATATATATATATATATATATATATATATATATATATATATATATACATTTAAATGTCGTTATAACGATAATCGTTACATATATGCCTCGTTCGAAATCCTTAAGTTAGTAGTGTTGTTTTTACATATGTAGTTCATTGTTAATATACTTAATGATATGTTTACTTATCATAATACTATGTTAACTATATATACATGATAATGCTAAAAACGAACATATATTTCATAGCATTATTCCTCAAGAAAGACAAGCTTTTAGTTGCAATTGTTCTATTTACAAGTGATATTCGTTTGTATAATAAAAGGTGAAGACAAAAGATAGATTCGACGAATTGAAGACGCAAACGACCAAAAAGCTCAAAAGTACAAAAGACAATCAAAAAGGTTCCAATTATTGATAAGAAACGTCTCGAAATTACAAGAATACAAGATTCAAAACGCAAAGTACAAAATATAAAATTGTACGCAAGGACGTTCGAAAATTCGGAACCGGGACCAGAGTCAACTCTTAACGCTCGACGCAACGGACTAAAAATTACAAGTTAACTATGTATATAAATATAATATAATATATAATTAATTATATTAATTATATATATATTATATTTATATATAAAAAACCGTCGGCAGAGAAACTCCAAGGGTGTGAGCTGTAAATACATTCTCCGCGACTCGCGGAGTTTGAAGAGGCTTTTGCCGCGAGTCGCGGAGCCCCAAATTTCAACTCTGGCTATAAAGCAAACCGAATTCTGATCAAAAATTCAATATTCTATTTTCTCTCTTCTCTATCTATACGATATATATATATATAATTTATATTTTAATTTTAATTTTAATTATAATTCTAATAATAAGGGTATGTTAGCGAATGTTGTAAAGGTGTAAGTCGAAATTCTGTCCGTGTAACGCTACGCTATTTTTAATCATTGTAAGTTATGTTCAACCTTTTTATATTAATGTCTCGTAGCTAAGTTATTATTATGCTTATTTAAAACGAAGTAATCATGATGTTGGGCTAATTACTAAAATTGGGTAATTGGGCTTTGTACCATAATTGGGGTTTGGATAAAAGAACGACACTTGTGGAAATTAGACTATGGGCTATTAATGGGCTTTATATTTGTTTAACTAAATGAAAGTTTGTTAATGTTAATATAAAGATTTACAATTGGGCGTCCCTATAAATTACCATATACACTCGATCGGACACGATGGGCGGGGTATTTATATGTACGAATAATCGTTCATTTAACCGGACACGGGAATGGATTAATAGCCACTAGAATAATTAAAACAGGGGTGAAATTACATTCAAGGGTAATTGGTGTAATTGTTAACAAAGTAGTAAAACCTTGGTTTACACGCAGTCGATAACCTGGTGTATTCATTAAACAAAGTATTAAAACCTTGTTGCAATTCGAATCCCCAATTAGTTGGAATATTTAACTTCGGGTATAAGAATAATTTGATGAGGACACTCGCACTTTATATTTATGACTGATGGACTGTTATGGACAAAAACCAGACGGACATATTAAATAATCCAGGACAAAGGACAATTAACCCATGGGCATAAAACTAAAATCAACACGTCAAACATCATGATTACGGAAGTTTAAATAAGCATAATTCTTTTATTTCATATTTAATTTCCTTTATTTTATATTTAATTGCACTTCTAATTATCGCACTTTTATTTATTGTTATTTAATCGCACTTTTAATTATCGTACTTTTTAATTATCGCAAGTTTATTTTATCGCATTTTTATTATTCGCAATTTCATTACCGTTATTTACTTTACGCTTTAATTTAAGTCTTGTATTTATTTTATATTTTACATTAGGTTTTAACTGCGACTAAAGTCTTAAAATCGACAAACCGGTCATTAAACGGTAAAAACCCCCTTTATAATAATAATATTACTTATATATATATGTTTGTATTTTTATAAAAGTAAACTAATATAGCGTTGAGCTTTGTTTAAAGATTTCCCTGTGGAACGAACCGGACTTACTAAAAACTACACTACTTTACGATTAGGTACACTGCCTATAAGTGTTGTAGCAAGGTTTAAGTATATCCATTCTATAAATAAATAAATATCTTGTGTAAAATTGTATCGTATTTAATAGTTTTTCCTTGTAAAATTTAATAGTATTTTATACCCCTTAGCTTTAACATCAAGTATTTTTGGCGCCGCTGCCGGGGAACACTCTTAAACGCCGGAAGCGCAACGCTAATATAAAAAAAAAGATTTTTTTTTTACTTTTATTAAAATTCGCTTTTGTAAAAATACGTTTTAAATATTCGAAAAATATAAAAAAACAAAAATATAAGTATTTTTAAGATTTTGTTAAATATTTAAGTTTTATAAGTTTCTTTATTTTTATTTTAGTTTATAAAAATATAAGTTTAATTTTAAAATCTTTTATTTATTTAAAAACAGAAAACAGAAAAAAAAAATAAATAAATAAATAAAAACGCGTAAAAATTCAAACCTGTCAACTGAATTTCTGAACCCCGCGACTCGCGGGGTTTGATGCAATAAATGCCGCGACTCGCGGAGCCTTTCTGACAGGCGACAGGAAGCCCTAATTCAGCATTAATTACGGGTTATTATTAATTATAATTATTATTTAAACCTTATTATTATTATTATTATTATTATTATTAGTTTTAGTTTTATTTTTACTTTTTATTTAATTTATGTATTTAGTATTAATTAGTTTTATTAAATTGTAAAATTAGTAGTTTTATTAAATAAATAATATAAAAATAATATTTTTATAAAAATTATACTTTTTACAACTTTTTGTATATTTTTATATTTTGTCCCTTTTTAATCGTTGTAGCGTAATATTTGTATTTTTCGCTCATATTTAATTTTAAACTTAGTTTTTGCTATAGTTATTTTTACTCCTAGATTTTTAGGCTTTGCCGTAGAATTCCTTAAGTGCTTTTTCTTTAGACTAAGATTTAGGTGCTTTAGAATTTTGCGACGCCTTTTTAAGTTTTAGTTTCTTTTTAAGTTATTTCCATTTGGGATTTAGTTTTTCCTGTAAGCTTTAATATTTTTAGACACCTTTTACTATGTACCAATTATCATTCCAATTAGTAATTTCAATTTGCGATTATAATTTTAAGTTAGTTGTAGTAATAAGGTTAGGTTAGTTAAGTATTTTTAAGTTTTTATAAGTTTCTTTTATTTTTCCGTCACCTTTTATTTTTCAACCATTATTTTTCCTTTTTCTACCTTTTTCGACGAACTCTTTTTCTTTCTTATTTCTCGCTATTCTAGTTTTAGGACATAGATTTTTATTCTACTTCTTATCTAAATTTCTTAAAATTACGAAAATTTATTTTGAGTGGTTAAATTGATAGACATCAAAATTTTCTGGTTCGTAGTAATAGTTGGATTTGTACGTGGACCGGGTTATTGGAGCCAAACCGTCCTCAATTATATTGAGACCAAACGAATCCTGCCCCTCTGCTGCATCTTTTGGCTATTCGAAACGTGGGCAAAATCAGAAAAGTCTATTAATTGGATAACTTATTATAATTTTTCTTTCCTTTTAAAAACTAATAGGATATTCAGTGAATGCACCGAGCAAGACGTTCATCACCTTTTGTACGTTCACCACCTGTAACTAGATCAAGACATTTAGCAAATATAACCGCCGTTGATTTTTCTTTAGAATCGTCATCCAGTAGACCAAGTACTTCAGTTCAAATTTCCGATAATCTATTTTTTGAACCCAACCTCACAATTGAGAATCCAGAGAATATTCAGGAACGGTTCGTAGATCCTGAACCATTAAACTTTCCTCCGGAACCACCAATCATTCAAACAGAGATTGTTGAGGAACGAACCATTAAATCAGAATCATCTAGTGATACCGATTCAACAAATTCAATTATGGAGAATCTGGAACCTTTAAGTATGGAAGACCGAATGAGAGCTAAACGCACTGGCCAAGGTCACGCAATTACTCATCCAGACATTAATGCGCCAGATTATGAAATCAGAGGACAAATTCTACACATGGTGACTAATCAATGCCAATTTAGTGGTGCGCCGAAGGAAGATCCAAATGAACATCTACGTACCTTTAATAGGATCTGCACACTATTTAAAATCCGAGAAGTGGAGGATGAACAGATATATCTCATGTTATTTCCCTGGACTTTAAAGGGAGAAGCCAAAGATTGGTTGGAATCGTTACCTGAAGGGGCGATTGATACATGGGATGTTTTAATTGACAAATTTCTTAAACAATTCTTTCCTGCATCTAAAGCCGTAAGACTTCAAGCAGAAATTGTTACGTTCACACAGAAACCAAATGAAACTCTATATGAGGCATGGACAAGATATGGAAAGTTATTAAGAGGATGTCCGCAACATGGTTTAGACACCTGTCAAATAGTACAAATATTCTACCGAGGATGCGACATCACTACAAGAAAAGACATAGATATAGCAGCTGGTGGTTCTATTATGAAGAAAACCGAAACTGATGCTTACAAAATTATTGATAATACTGCTTCCCACTCACATGAGTGGCACCAAGAAAAAGATATCATTAGATCATCTAAAGCAGCTAGAGCCGATTCTAGCCATAACTTAGATTCCATTTCCGCAAAGATAGATGTTGTGGAAAGACGAATGGAAAAGATGACTAAGGATATTCACTCAATACGAATTAGTTGTGAGCAGTGTGGAGGACCACATTTGACAAAAGATTGTCTCAGTATTGAATTAACAATGGAACAAAGAGAGAATATTTCATACATAAACCAAAGGCCTGGAAATAATTATCAGAATAATTATCAACCGCCAAGACCGATTTACAATCAAAACCAGAATTATAACCGAAATATTCCATACAACAACCAACAAGGTCCTAGCAATCAACAAGTATCCAATAATACTTACAATCAGCAAAGACCGAATTTTCAAAACAAACCACCACAACAAACCGATGATAAAAAGCCGAATTTAGAAGATATGATGACGAAGCTAGTTGAAACTCAAACGCAGTTTTTCACATCTCAAAAACAAACCAATGAACAAAATGCTCAAGCATTTAGAAATCAACAAGCTTCTATTCAAAATCTGGAACAAGAAGTAAGTAACCTAGCAAGGTTAATAGGTGAAAGAAAACCGGGAAGTCTACCTAGTGATACAAACGCTAACCCCCGGAATGAAACAGCTAAAGCTATTACCACAAGAAGTGGTACAACACTTAAACCACCTGAAATACCTGTAACTTCTGATGAAACTATTCCTACTCCACAAGAACCACAACCTGATCAAGATAAGGAAAAAGAACCGGTAGTTGAAAAGGTTAATGAAGATAACACAGTTAAGAATAAACCTTATGTTAAACCATACCAACCACCACTTCCTTACCCGAGTAAAATGAAGAAAGAAAAACTTGAAGCCGAGCAATCCAAATTCTTGGATATGTTTAAACAGATAAATGTAAATCTTCCTTTCATTGATGTGATTTCAGGAATGCCAAGATATGCTAAATTCTTGAAAGATCTAATCTCAAATAGAAAGAAAATGGAAGAACTCTCGGCTGTTACTATGAATGCTAATTGTTCAGCAGTGCTGTTGAATAAGATACCAGAAAAATTATCTGATCCAGGAAGTTTCACAATTCCATGTTTTCTGGGTAGTCTTAGTTCAATAGAAGCATTGGCAGACTTAGGTGCTAGTATAAATCTAATGCCGTATTCACTATACGCTAAACTAGACCTTGGAGAATTGAAACCAACAAGAATAAGCATACAACTAGCCGATAGATCAATAAAATATCCTAGAGGGATAATGGAGAACATGCTAGTTAAAGTTGGTACTTTAGTATTTCCAGTAGATTTTGTTGTTTTAGACATGGAAGAAGATTCTCAAGTTCCTCTCATATTAGGAAGACCATTCTTAAACACGGCTAAAGCAATGATAGACGTGTTCGGTAAGAAACTGACCCTAAGTATAGAGGATGAGAGTGTTACCTTTTCAGTTGATAGAGCAATGCAACAACCACAATCTGCAGATGATACATGTTATTATATTCAAACTATAGATGCACATGCAGAATTATTAGAAGAATTTCCAGAATTACAAGGAACAGGAGAATGTTCTTTAGGAGAAGGTAATGAACCAATTGATGAAGCTGAAATGTTAGCTACACTTATAGCTAATGGATATGAACCAACAACAGAAGAAATTCAAATGCTAAAAGAAGAAGACAGATATAGATATAAATCATCGATAGAAGAACCTCCGAAATTAGAGTTAAAGCCACTTCCAAACCATTTGGAATACGCTTATTTACATGGTGAATCTGAATTACCTGTAATAATATCGTCTTCTCTTACTGAAAATGAGAAATCACAACTCATTTCTGTGTTGAAAGCTCATAAACCAGCCATTGCATGGAAGATTCATGATATTAAAGGAATAAGTCCTTCGTATTGCACACATAAAATCCTTATGGAAGAAGGTCATAAAACGTATGTGCAACGCCAACGAAGACTAAATCCTAATATGCAAGATGTAGTTAAGAAAGAGATTATTAAACTGCTAGATGCAGGTTTGATATATCCAATCTCTGATAGTCCATGGGTAAGCCCAGTTCAATGCGTGCCTAAGAAGGGTGGCATGACTGTCATTACAAATGAGAAAAATGAGCTTATTCCTACTAGGACTGTAACAGGATGGCGTGTATGTATTGATTATAGAAAATTAAATGACGCCACCAGAAAAGATCACTTTCCCTTACCTTTCATAGATCAAATGTTGGAAAGATTAGCCGGAAATAGTTACTATTGTTTTCTAGATGGATTTTCCGGATATTTTCAAATTCCAATAGCACCCGAAGATCAAGAGAAAACTACATTCACGTGCCCTTATGGTACTTTTGCCTACAAACGCATGCCATTTGGACTTTGTAACGCCCCTGCAACCTTTCAAAGGTGTATGATGGCGATTTTTCACGACATGATAGAAGAATGCATGGAAGTATTCATGGATGACTTTTCAGTCTTCGGTGATACATTTAAATCATGTCTAGTTAATCTGGAACGAATGCTAATTAGATGCGAAAAATCAAATCTAGTACTTAATTGGGAGAAATGCCATTTCATGGTTAAAGAAGGCATCGTTCTTGGACATAAAATTTCAAAAGAAGGAATTGAAGTGGATAGAGCTAAAGTAGATGTAATTGCTAAACTTCCACATCCCACAAATGTTAGAGGAGTTAGGAGTTTTCTAGGGCATGCCGGTTTTTACCGACGTTTCATAAAAGATTTTTCTAAAATTGCCACTCCTATGAATAAACTCCTAGAAAAGGATGCGCCATTCATCTTTTCAGATGAATGTATCAAATCTTTTAATATTCTTAAAGAAAAACTCACTAATGCACCGATCATGATAACACCAAATTGGAATCTACCATTTGAACTAATGTGCGATGCAAGTGATTTTGCAATGGGAGCCGTTTTAGGACAAAGGATTGAAAACCGATTTCAACCTATATATTATGCTAGTAAGACATTACAAGGAGCACAAACAAACTATACGACTACTGAAAAAGAACTCCTTGCTATTGTCTTTGCTTTTGACAAATTCCGAGCATATCTCGTTCTAGCAAAAACGGTGGTCTATACCGACCATTCTGCTCTTAGATACCTATTTTCAAAACAAGATGCTAAACCAAGATTAATCCGTTGGATCTTACTCTTACAAGAGTTTGATATTGAAATCCGAGATAAAAGAGGAGCAGAAAATCTCGCCGCTGATCATCTTTCTCGTCTTGAAAATCCCGAATTAGAAGTTCTGAATGAATCAGCCATACAAGACAACTTTCCTGATGAATATCTATTGAAGATAGATTATAAAGAAATCCCATGGTTTGCAGACTATGCAAACTACTTAGTTTGTGGATTCCTTGAAAAAGGATTATCGTACCAAAGACGAAAGAAATTCTTCAGTGATATAAAACACTATTTCTGGGAAGATCCACATCTGTTTAAAAGTTGTCCCGATGGAATAATACGCCGATGTGTATTTGGAGATGAAGCTAGTAAAATTTTAAACCATTGTCACACAGGACCAACAGGAGGGCATTATGGGCCTCAACTAACAGCAAGAAAAGTTTATGAAGCTGGATTCTATTGGCCTACAATTTACAAAGACGCACACCTTCTTTGCAAATCTTGTGATGCATGTCAAAGGGCCGGAAAAATAAGTCAACGTGATGAAATGCCACAAAATGTCATCCAAGTATGTGAAGTATTTGACATTTGGGGTATTGACTTTATGGGTCCATTTCCAAAATCTCATAATAATCTATATATACTCGTAGCCATTGATTATGTATCTAAATGGGCGGAAGCACAAGCTCTCCCAACTAACGATGCACGAGTTGTAGTCAACTTTTTAAAACGTCTTTTTGCAAGGTTTGGAACACCGAAAGCTTTAATAAGTGATCGGGGTACTCATTTCTGTAATAATCAACTTGAGAAAGTTCTTAAAAGATATGGAGTAACTCATAAAATCTCCACCGCATATCATCCACAAACAAGTGGACAAGTTGAAAATACCAACCGAGCTTTAAAACGTATTCTAGAGAAAACCGTAGGATCAAATCCGAAGGAATGGTCCATTAAATTGGAGGATGCACTCTGGGCTTTTAGAACAGCCTACAAAACTCCAATTGGAACCACACCTTTTAGACTTGTTTATGGAAAAGCATGTCATCTTCCAGTAGAAATTGAACACAAAGCATTTTGGGCTTTGAAGACATGTAATCTTGATTTTCATGAAGCTGGACGTCTACGATTAAGTCAACTAAATGAATTAGAAGAATTAAGACATGAAGCATACGAAAATTCGTTAATCTATAAAGAAAGAACGAAGAAATGGCATGATAAAAGAATCAGAAGTTCAAAAGAATTTAAAGAAGGAGACAGAGTTCTTCTTTTCAATTCACGATTCAAGCTATTTCCTGGAAAATTGAAATCAAGATGGTCTGGACCATTCATAGTCAAAAGAGTTTTCCCATACGGAACGATAGAATTAATAAATTCAAATGGGATTGAATTTAAAGTTAATGGTCACAGAGTTAAACATTACATACATGGTCCGATGGAAGTCGACAACGAAGTTAATCACAATTTCGATACCACAGCTAACTAAGTGTGGGGAGAATCAAGTCTTTAAAGGATAATATGTATTTCTGTTAGAGTTAAATTGTCTGTTTTCGTGTAGTTCTCGAAAATGGAACACGTATGGTCTTTCCCTAGCAGACCCTAAAGAACTAGTCTTCTCCCCCCATTCTGAATTTTTATTTTTTTTAGGTTTTTACAAAATGAAGACTGCCTATGAACTAAACCATGGTCTAATGCTACACGCTTTGATCACTAAACGTAATAATGACATACTACCGAGTGAATTAGTATCAGTAATCAGAGAAAGAATGGACGGAGTTAGAAAAGAATCCAGATGCGAAGATAATAAGTTACAATTTGGTAAAGGAAAATCAAAATCCGCAGCGAAAAGAAGAGCACGACACCTAGAAAGATGTCACAAATGCGGAAAATGGTCACATGGAGGTAAATGTTCAAATAATCAAACCTATTCAAATACCGAATTTGTTACTTTATGCAGAGACGGACCGTTCATATGTTTAGAAGAAAAGACACTGAATGCTCGAGGTTACGCCTATGCAGCCATGGAAAACCAATTAAACCGACTATCTTATGAATGGAATAGATCATATAACTAAGAAATCTATTTCACAGGTATGTCTGTACAGTTTTTATTTTTATTTTTTTTATTTTTAACCTTTTGATAATAAACGCTAATTTGTTCGCTAAAAAGTATTAAATTGGTATTAAATAAAATTAGGTTTGGCGACCGAAATTATTGATATCATTCAAAAATTTATTACATCACTGCGAAATTTAACGTTTATTATTAAGGTATAAATATCTTTAATCAATCAACCCAAAATATTTCAAAAATTCGTCATGAGTTAAATTAGGTCTTGGAACCGAAATTACTTTACCGAAAAGAGGGGCGCATATTTTTGATAATATTTGATTAATTAAAGTGGGATAAAAAGCCAAAAAGATTTTTAATTTTATTTTTACCATGTTTTTAATCTTAATATTTAAATCTTAAATTAATATTGTAAACTTTGTAAAAACAATATATTTAAAATTGTAAATATTTGAAAAATTAATATAAGTTTGATATGAATTTATAAATTTTTAAATTAAGTTTGGTGTGAATTTTAATTTTTAAAATATAAAATTTTAATTTTATGCATTTTAAATTTTGAGTTTGGTGTGAATTTTTAATATTAATTTTGAATTTTATATTTAAGTTGTGTGAATTTAAAAACAAAAATTTACTTTATCTCATTAAGTTAAAAATATGATTTTTAAAATTCGTCGTAAGTTGAAGACTAGGTCTTTGAACCGAAATTGCTTTACCCAAGGGAGGGACGAGAACTTTTATTACCATTATTTTTAATCTTATTAATTTAAAGTATGCCAAAAACATTAAAAAACCCAAAAATCTTAGCTTTTAAAACAATCGCTACAAAAAGACAAATTTTAAAATTTTGTCGAAGGACGGACTAGGACATCGATCCGAAACGACCTCGTCCTAAATAACAAGGGAAACAAAATTTTAAAATTAATTACTTAATTGTTTTAATAAGTTAATGATTATAAAAAAAAAAAAAAAAAAAAAAATTTACCAAACTCCGCGAGTCGCGGAGTTTGGTGCTTAAATCTCCGCGACTCGCGGAGGGACCGAAAATCAGAAAAAAAAAATATAAAGAGCTGAACGATCAGTTCACTCCCCCCACACAAAAACACCCGAAAACTGCTGCGAAAAACCCCGAAAAACCACCCAAAAACACCCCAAAAATACCAATTTTTAACCGTTAATCACCAAATTTTTTGCTAAAATCATGTTGAGAAGGATGCTATCTAAGAATTACTCAAGAAAAACGGTAAATTTCTACACCTAAACACCATTTAATCCGAATTTTGGTGTTCTTGAGCTATTTTTTCCCCAATTTGATTTTGATGCTTTTTAGTGTAATTAGACTTAAATTGTTTATGTATTATGCTTGTATAACCTAGATTGATGCTGTTTAACATGATTAGAAGCCTTAAACTTCAAATTTTGAATAATCTAGGGTTTGTGTTCTTGAGCAAATTTGGGGCTTTTTGATATAAACAGGTTATGGCCGATTTTTGTCATGAATTGTTGCTAAATTGAGTAGTGTAACATGTCTAGGTAGTTAAATGATCCAAACTTTGAGCCTAAACATGATTTTGAGAATTAAAGTGGACTTTTTCAAGTCTAAAATTCATGAACTTGATTTTTGAAAGATAATGCCATTTGAGACTTGTTTAATTGCTAGTAATGATTATTTTGACATGTTATTTGAGTTGAATGCTTATGAACTTGGCGAACATTTTCGTATATGCTTATTTGAAAAGGTGTAGATTTGATAAAAATGTGAAAATAAGCTTAAGTTTGATATAAATTGATAATGTCATTGTAATTATTTTGATTGATGATTTTGCTGACACTAATGCATATTTGGATGCACAAAAATTGTGTTTGATGTGTTTTGCAGAATGAAAGGGGTGAATCTTCATCCCAAGCCCGCAATGCTCCTGCTGAGAATTTGGAACAACAGGAGGTGGATAACTACTACAAGCAGGATGTACCTCATCCAGTCATGACTTTTTCCGATATGCACTTGGAAGAGTTGCACCCGAACCTGAGATTTGACAGACTTTGGATAGATTATCCAAAATATCAACGGGGTTTGCATACTCTTCATTCCAAGGTTGTTGAGGTACCGAGGGTCATAGAATGGGGACCCTTAGAAGCTGTAGAATTGGCCGGGCCAATTAGGGAATTACTTGTACAGAGGTATGGTAATTCTTCTTTTAATGACTGGATATGTTTATTCACCATACGAAGACCTGTATATAAAGTATGGTGTGAAGAATTGTTATGTAGTATAGAGTTGAATGATCGGGTAGCTAGTTTAACCGATCGTTCTTTTATTAGATTTTTGTTAGGCGGTTCGATGCGCCACATGTCTTTACTGGACATGGCTCAGGCTTTACGTATATATACGCCTGAGGAGTTAGCGTCTGCCGATTGTAGAGGATTGATACTAAACGGTAGAAAGATAGATGAGAATTTTGATACACACGGTGTGTGGAGTCAAATGACAAGCCATCACCGTTTCAAAGGGGGAAACTACTCTTATTTGGATATAGATAGAGCCGAATTAAGAGTGATACATAGGTTTTTAGCTAATTCGATTACACAAAGGGGTAAGAACAAAGAAAAAGTAAATGAACAGGATTTGTTTTACCATATGTGTATTCGAGACCCACAAAGCGCTGTAAGTATACCATATTGTGTGGGTTATTATTTATCAGCTATGGTTCGGGGGATGCGACCACATAGCATAATAGGAGGTGGTATTTTTATTACTTTGATTGGTGAATATCTCGGTGTGGATATAAGTCGGGGGGGATTATTACTAGAAGAGCCGGAACCCCGCGATACTATAGGTTTAAATGTATACCATGGTGCGAAAGTTTTAAAGAGGCGAAATAACGCCGCAGTACGATACCATGGTAGACATCCACAGGTGGAGAGAAACCAGCAGCAAGGTAATGTAGGAGGGGGGAATGAGATGCAAGAAATGCATAGGTTTATAGCTTCTCAGGAATACGAAAATGCTAGACAGAGAGCATTTGAAGATTGGCAAGTTCATCAGAACCAGATCATAGCTCATTGCCAACATATAGGTAGAAACTATATTCCTACACCGAAACCCGTCTTCCCTCCTTGGTCGATAGAGATGCAGCCACCATATCCTACGTATGACCCTGCCGAAGCATTCTATAGCACTTATGGTTATGCCTGGAACCCCTATTGGTACCAATATCATCCTTAGTTTACTTATTATTATTTTTTATTATTTTGTAATTTGTAATTATTGATACGTTTAATACTTTTGTTAATATTGTAATCATTTTTATAATTATCTAACTTTTATTCTTAGACTTTAATAATTTTTGAATGTGGGGTAATATACCAAACTTCAAAAATATGTATATATGTTTGCAGTTTATCTTATGTACACAACAGGGTAAAACAACGCATTTTCAAAGACTGGCATTAAGTTTAGCAAAAGCAACTAATTTTGACGACAAGATGCAAAATATATGTGAAATAACAACAAGACGGAATGAACAAATGATGTGCACCATTTATCATTCAGCAAACAAACGCCAATATATTTGGAAACTTTGGTAAAAATTTAATCATTTTCACACAAATCACCCTCAATAATTTAAATTGTTACTGATTTCTTGCAAATGAGGGCATTGCAAGATCTTAAGTGTGGGAAGGGGTTAAATTCTTTCGGATTTTAACATTTTTTACTTTATACACTTGGTTACCATTAAAAATACTAGTAAAGCAGTAGTTGTATTAGAATCTAGTGCTCTCTGATAAAAAAGAACAGCCCTAGTCTTATATACTGACTACCCAATTCTAGTAAAATTTTTCAAAATTTTCAATTAAATGAATTCAAAATCATGTTTATACATATTTATGAACGATAAAACTAGGTTTTAACACCGAAATTATTGTTACCTCGGAAAGGACATAAATTGAGAAACAAACTAAAATGTTAAAATTCATTTAAAATGGAATAGAGGACGATAAAAAGGAAAATAAAAGCCAAGTGTGGGAAAATTTACCAAGTTATCTTAAACATATGTCACATATATCTGTAACAAATAACTGAAAATACTTTTGCTTTGGACTAAACTAAACTGTTTTACCCGATGAAAGAAAAGAAGAGATGGATCTACACGATGAATCAATTCCATCATTAAAAAGAAGTAAAGTCTTCCGAAAAAGACACGCGCTTCTTGATTTAGGTCATGAAGTTGTCGTTCAGACCAGTTGTAGGTTGACGAAAAATCTAGAAAAGTCATCACTAAAATCAGCAGGAAATCCACGGACCTCAGCATTAAACAGGGTTGCCAAGTGGTCAGATTTATCCTAACCATGAGAAGGATTTATCTCGTACAATGGGGGGGCACCATGCAAATTAGCTGGATAAGACTAATGAATCAGATCCCCAGAAAGGATAATCTCCTTAAAGATTAAAAATCAGCTTTTAAGACTGATATTACTCAATCCTAGAGATTGACCTTAAAGATTGAGAATTACAAACTCATGGAATTCGATGATATCTAAACTCGAGCTTAAACGAGAAAATATTTTGATCAAAATTATAAACCGATTTGTTTTCTGAAAACCCTATTTTCAATGCATTCATTACCATTGAATGTAAAATCCTAGGAATTCACCTGGAATTCATTAGGTCACCTGAACTAAATCGGGTGTCAACCGTAAGAACGGTGGTTGCATAGCATGGTCAAAGACAGGACCTTGTGTCAAACCGACAAATTATAAGGGTGAGCTTTACTATTGCTCCTACCAAGGATAGTAATTGCGTCCGACACGTTATAGACCATAATCAAAAGCATGTCACGGGACATTGCCTTAACAGTTGCTTGTTCAACGCTTTCCTTTCAACCGGACGGTAGTTTACCGAAAGGTAATATACGGGACAAGTAAACTGGAAGTGTTGCTTTCCAAATACAAGGTTAGCAAGTGGGTGACACAAAACCGCAAGTTTTGAGCTAAAATTTTCAAATCTGAAACCCACCAAACCCACAAAAATATTTTGCAAACACCGGTAAAGGGTTATTCCGGAAAACTTATCTAGGATAAAAACTAGATTTCAAAAGATCAAATGTTTTCATAAAGATCCAATTTCCTTAATGGATCTAAATTTTTATAGTCATGTGGGACTGTAAACCATATCGTTACTACCATTGTTTATACCGCCGTATAGAAATCACTGATGTACAAAGTGTGAAGAATAAAGAAGTGATTCTAGTATTTCAAGACAATATTGCTTGAGGACAAGCAACGCTCAAGTGTGGGAATATTTGATAATGCTAAAAACGAACATATATTTCATAGCATTATTCCTCAAGAAAGACAAGCTTTTAGTTGCAATTGTTCTATTTACAAGTGATATTCGTTTGTATAATAAAAGGTGAAGACAAAAGACAGATTCGACGAATTAAAGACGCAAATGACCAAAAAGCTCAAAAGTACAAAAGACAATCAAAAAGGTTCCAATTATTGATAAGAAACGTCTCGAAATTACAAGAATACAAGATTCAAAACGCGAAGTACAAAATATATAATTGTACGCAAGGACGTTCGAAAATCCGGAACCGGGACCAGAGTCAACTCTTAACGCTCGACGCAACGGACTAAAAATTACAAGTTAACTATGTATATAAATATAATATAATATATAATTAATTATATTAATTATATATATATTATATTTATATATAAAAAACCGTCGGCAGAGAAACTCCAAGGGTGTGAGCTGTAAATACATTCTCCGCGACTCGCGGAGTTTGAAGAGGCTTTTGCCGCGAGTCGCGGAGCCCCAAATTTCAACTCTGGCTATAAAGCAAACCGAATTCTGATCAAAAATTCAATATTCTATTTTCTCTCTTCTCTATCTATACGATATATATATATATATATATAATTTATATTTTAATTTTAATTTTAATTATAATTCTAATAATAAGGGTATGTTAGCGAATGTTGTAAAGGTGTAAGTCGAAATTCTGTCCGTGTAACGCTACGCTATTTTTAATCATTGTAAGTTATGTTCAACCTTTTTATATTAATGTCTCGTAGCTAAGTTATTATTATGCTTATTTAAAACGAAGTAATCATGATGTTGGGCTAATTACTAAAATTGGGTAATTGGGCTTTGTACCATAATTGGGGTTTGGATAAAAGAACGACACTTGTGGAAATTAGACTATGGGCTATTAATGGGCTTTATATTTGTTTAACTAAATGAAAGTTTGTTAATGTTAATATAAAGATTTACAATTGGGCGTCCCTATAAATTACCATATACACTCGATCGGACACGATGGGCGGGGTATTTATATGTACGAATAATCGTTCATTTAACCGGACACGGGAATGGATTAATAGCCACTAGAATAATTAAAACAGGGGTGAAATTACATTCAAGGGTAATTGGTGTAATTGTTAACAAAGTAGTAAAACCTTGGTTTACACGCAGTCGATAACCTGGTGTATTCATTAAACAAAGTATTAAAACCTTGTTACAATTCGAATCCCCAATTAGCTGGAATATTTAACTTCGGGTATAAGAATAATTTGATGAGGACACTCGCACTTTATATTTATGACTGATGGACTGTTATGGACAAAAACCAGACGGACATATTAAATAATCCAGGACAAAGGACAATTAACCCATGGGCATAAAACTAAAATCAACACGTCAAACATCATGATTACGGAAGTTTAAATAAGCATAATTCTTTTATTTCATATTTAATTTCCTTTATTTTATATTTAATTGCACTTCTAATTATCACACTTTTATTTATTGTTATTTAATCGCACTTTTAATTATCGTACTTTTTAATTATCGCAAGTTTATTTTATCGCACTTTTATTATTCGCAATTTCATTACCGTTATTTACTTTACGCTTTAATTTAAGTCTTGTATTTATTTTACATTTTACATTAGGTTTTAACTGTGACTAAAGTCTTAAAATCGACAAACCGGTCATTAAACGGTAAAAACCCCCTTTATAATAATAATATTACTTATATATATATGTTTGTATTTTTATAAAAGTAAACTAATATAGCGTTGAGCTTTGTTTAAAGATTTCCCTGTGGAACGAACCGGACTTACTAAAAACTACACTACTTTACGATTAGGTACACTACCTATAAGTGTTGTAGCAAGGTTTAAGTATATCCATTCTATAAATAAATAAATATCTTGTGTAAAATTGTATCGTATTTAATAGTTTTTCCTTGTAAAATTTAATAGTATTTTATACCCCTTAGCTTTAACATCAATACATATATCCATATATATGACATCATATAGTTTTTACAAGTTTTAACGTTCGTGAATCACCGGTCAACTTGGGTGGTCAATTGTCTATATAAAATCTATTTCAATTAATCAAGTCTTAACAAGTTTGATTACTTAACATGTTGGAAACACATAATCATATAAATATAAATTTCATTTAATATATATAAATATGAAAAAGTTCGGGTCACTACACAGATGGTCCAGATAATGCAGACGTAGCACTGGAAGTAGATGGCACAGTGCGGGCGGTCTTACACACGAATGGATCAGCGGGATAGGGCACAACCCGCTTGCAGGCGGTGACTCTAACCAACATTCCACGTTCGTTCATGAACTGCTTACCTCCGTTAACCCCTGGAATAACAGTACCATCGAAACGATACCGCTTCTTCGGTGGGGTAGAGGGCGGCTGCACAGGCTCCTCCTCAGGGTCCTCCTCAGAATCCTCCTCGGGATCCTCCTCGCTGGTGTCATCGGATGATGAATCGTCTGAATCATTGAAAGGAAATGCAGGATCATCGCGGGCGGGAGAAAGCGTCTGACCGGTGGTCATAAGTCGATATCTGAAAGGTGGAATCGATACAACAGATCCATCAGCGGTGCGTCTAGCCCAATGTCCATGCTCGTTATGGAAAGGACCGTCTCTGTTTCCCCAGGAATCACAGCATCACCGGAATAGTGCTGTGGCCCCGGGAGTCTAGGGCTGGGTGGTGCCGGAATCTCCTCTGGATCCTCGTCTCCGTCTGAGATGTCCATCAGGTCAAGCACGAGTCCACTAGAAGGTGTATCGCCAGAGTCGTCAAAGGGTAGCGGTGAATCAACAACAATCGTAGGCGAGGCAACAGTCGTCTCTGAGTCACTCTCGGAGTCAAAGGTCATGGGCAGCATGTCTGACATCTGAACAAGGAAAAATAACTTTTTCCATGTCAGTAAGATATATAGCAAGCACGTAATCAGGCACTACAGCATCCTAGAAGTACATGACATGGTAATGAAAACAGTTCTAAACAGAAGTAACATGCAAAAGCAGGTAGTAGCATGCAGTAACAAGAATAAGTAGCAGCATGCAGCAAGTACTCATAGTAATAAGAGTAAGCAGTAGCATGCAGCAGTTTCACAGAAACATGTAAACAAGCAAGTTGTAGATTAGTCCTATTAGTGAATCCTACTCGGTCTGGTCTAGACTCACTAATGCAACCTAATTCCCTATAACCAATGCTCTGATACCAAATGTGATGCCCCGTACAAAACCATCGTGTACGATTCCTCAACAACAGGATCTTTACACGGTCAAACACTATATGCTGTTTGAAAACCAGTTTTGCATTCATAAAAAAGATAGCGTTTACAAAAGATAACGTGACACAGAGGTCATTACAAGGCCATTATTCAAATAACATAAGTTGTGAATGCAAGATAAAATTTTCATGATTGAGACATCTCTAAGTAATGCAGCGGAAATCTAACACAGAAGGTCCATAACAGCAAGTCTATAACACCAAGACAGCAAGTCTAACAGCGGAAGCAACATCGTCTAAGCACCTGAGAAGTATACGCTTAAAAGTCAACACGAATGTTGGTGAGCTATAGTTTATCTGTTCCAGTAATGTAATGTAGACCACGAGATTTCGTATTCAAAACAGTATAAAAAGTATATGCTTATCCGTGGGCACCCGGTAACTAACTTAACGTAATAATAATACCCCCTAAAAGTACATGATATGGCCGAAACGGAAGGTTTTTATTTGCGCGGTGTCGTTAGGCCGCGGCTCGCCAGGATCAGCCACTCGTGGGAGAGGGTACTGTTTTAAATTTATATTTAGCGGGGCCTAAATCGTACTACTCCTTATAAGTAAGGGAAGTATGACCTAGAGTCGTATTTTTGAGATATCAGTAATATCGAACCTATATTGTAACCTAAGATAGTTAGGGAGTAGTGAATATTTATTTTGGGATTTTCTAATTTATAAGATAGATAAAGTAAATGCGATAAAGTTTGTAATTCAGATAAGGTTAAAGTAAGCGCATACTATGACTTCATCAGTTATTCTACCGAGATTATGGAATGCTGGCTCATGAATAGGCAGAGGCCTTGTATTCATTACACTGGTCCTAAACACCCATGTCATAAGACATGTCACTGGGTACTGCGTTAGGCTTGAAGATTCTGAATAGACAGCAATGCCCCTTACCCCCGACGCTCGTGCAGTCTGATTACAGGCATACACATTCAGACGGCTTATCCAATTGAGCGACTCAGTTGGGTGATGTATTAACATTCCAAAATGGTCTAAACTTTCTTAAGCATAAAAGAATACATGGTGTACCATATCCGAGAGACGTGATGTGCCTCAATGCTTTCGTTAATGATTGGTAAAAGATAGTTAGGCCCTTAAAAGAGTTCAACCATAAAGAACACCATGGCCAAGTCAAGTCTGACTTCCATGAACACGTTCGGTTATCCTAACGGTCCAATCCTTTATGTGTCTAAACAAACAGTTCCTTAATTAACTAAGAATCCCTCAAGCGGGGTGCAATGCTTGAGACCACGTTATGGTGCAGTGTACTAGTCAAAACTAATCGTGTTCCATGGCCTTACTTAGCAGAGGTACAGCTTACAACAACCGTTGTGTTTCAGCGTGCACGTACGAAGTTTATATGCTTGGTGACTACACTAGCATGGTCTGGGATCAACAATGTACTAGGGGTCTAGTCAGATGTTTCACTACGAAAGAGTCCTCAGTCAGAATCCAAAGCTCGATAGACTTACTACAACCGGTGTGCCTCAGTCGATCTTACGTTGTATTCGAGAGACTTCTCTTACCAAGGGGTGACACAGATAGTGTACTCTGAATCGGGGTTCGCGACTTCCCAATAACAGAGCCTATAACTACGTTCTATTAATTGGAAAAATGATTGAGTTTAAAGCATAATCGGAAAGCACTTCGACAACATACACAGACCATAATATTATTTCGGCATTATAACTGTTTACATCATAGCATACACTAAAGATAACTACTCACTAATCATGGCAATAATATCATAAAACATTATATAAGATAAAGGATAGAAGTACCAGTAGATTGAACGAGTTCTGAATACAAAAGTGACAACTTCAAGACTCCAGACCGCTCCTAATACAATCTTCAGCATTCTTCTCCGGGTACTAGGTTTCCCGCACGGAGTCGAAGGCCTTGAGAGTATGACTAATACTGTAAAAGAGAGAAAAAGAAGTGAATTGAAGTGTGTGTTGGAATGAATAACAAAGACCCTTTAAATAGACTTGGAATTTACTAGCATACGCCTAGCAGGGCGTATGGCAGGGCGTATGGTAGCCCGTTTTTGGCAGGCCGTATGGAAGGCAGGTCGTATGGTGGCTCGTGTGGTGGCACGTATATGGCATGATTTTTCCATACTAGCAGGCCATATGGCAGGCCGTATGGCAGGCCGTATGGCTTGCTGGTTAGCCTTGATTCCCTGGATCGTAACTTGATTTCTTATCTTTTACCGGTTTCGCTCTAGAATCTTCGTTTTAGCTCCGATTCTCTTGATTCTTTTTGCACCGCCTTCGTAATTACTTGTTCTTCAATTCTAACTGACGAAGTGGGTATTTTGCCAATAAAGTTTGAATCTTTCTTGTTTTTGGGCCTTAATACCGGGGTGAAAACGTGACTTTTTAGCCGATATCAAATATCCCACACTTAGACTTTGCTTGTCCTCAAGCAAACTCTCATTTTAAAGAATTTTTTCGGCGTTTCTTTTCTAATAGCCTAAGCGGTTTGCTTTTATTATAAGAGCAAAAAGATAAGGTGAGTCATCTATGTTAGGATTGAAATTATCTCTGCAAGCATGCGAGGAGGTTACATGACATAGGCTAGCTTTCACGGGTCACTCAAATCACTCAAGTGTTTAGGGTTCCCTATAGATCTAAGAAATGAATACACTCATAGCCAGTCATGCTGCACCCATCGTCATAGGCTTGATAAAGACTCAAATCCTTACTGCTAACGTGAGAACGGTAGTAATCTCATCTTTATGGGTTATTTGTCAATGATGGAGAGGGAATTTTGGAGTGGTAGTGAAGTTGTTTTTGAAGGGTAAGATAAAAGGGTAATATAGTCTTTATACAAACTTTTATTCGGATAGATAGGAGTGCTGAAATATTTTGAGAAGCACTTTTGAACATTTCTTCATTTGATAATCATTTTCAGTCGAGTTCTCTTCTGCATTTCTCTTATTTAGTTCTGCACCTTTTTTCAGATTTTTTATTTTTTTATATTTTTTTGGAGACTTCATCTCGAGAAACTTTTTACCGGTAAACTTTTTCAAGACCTTTGCCATGATACTTGAGAGGTTTATAACATCGAGTTTTCGAAAGGAATCTCATTTTCTGGGTTTTCTGAGAAATAGTAAAGGTGATATGGATGTGATGGTGGAGTAGAAGTAGTGGAGGTGTGGAAGGCTTATGTTTGACAAATGGGTAGCTATTTTGATTACAACCGAACCACGCTTTACTGCTTGGAGATGTAGATCTAAAGCAAGTTCTGATTCTGAGCACAGACATCGGCACTCTCAACGGAAAATAGTGAAGCATTAAAGATGAATGCTGGTCTTATTTGGGGTGCCTCACCATAATCAATTTAGGTCGATAATGCCTTAGTCATGCAATGCTCTATTAGAGATTTCAATCTAACAAGAATTCCACCTTACTTAAACCTTATTTTTATTGACAAACGTTTTAGGTTTTTAAAAATACTTTTTCGAAAAGGGTTTCTATTGCAAAAAATTTGAAATTAGGCTTAAGGACTTGGAATCTTCGTAATGGTTTATTATGATATAGCATAAAAATATACCAACATCCCACACTTAGACGAACATTGTCCTCAATGTTCCTAGTGTATCCCACACTTAGGAGTTTTAGTTGAAGATTTAGGAGTGTTTGTCTAGTGTTTTAATTGGGTGTTATCCCACACTTAGTGATAAGCTAGGATGCGGTATAGTTTGAATCTTGAGCTATTAGCGAAAGAAAGAAATACCCCTAGCAGATGCGGCTGGTTTCCTTGCTTCTTTATCGGCTCATTTGTCATCCTTTATTCTTCTACTCTACTTTATTGCACGGGTTGCCTCCCGAGAAGCGCTTTTGTTTAAGGTCGTTGGCTCTACCGTAGTGATTCTTCAAAAAGCAAACATTCCTCGTTGATGGTTTTGATCTTGGTCTTCTTGAGGGAATGTGAGTCTTGGTGGATAAGTTCTGAGAAAGTGTCAGACCAATAGTGGTAACAAGTCCGGTACTTCTCTTGAAGATCTTCTGAAAGATAAGTAGTGCGCAGTTTCTGCTCTTGATAAGTCTTAAAGTCCGATGAGAATATGATCCACAGCTCTGCTGGTTGACCCATGAATGTCAATCATGGTAGCAGTGCTGGTGTTGATGATTTCTCTGATGGGATGCTCATTTCGGAGGTCTTCAAACAATGTAAGAAACTGTATCTATAGAATTTCGAAGTCTTCGGAATGGTGATCTCCACAGTAAGAGTCTGTAGCTTTGCACAGATTAGTTAAGAGACGAAGCTAGAAAGAAGTGAACAGCAATCCTGATCCGAGTATTAATTTCACCGTCTTTGAGTATATCTCCCGACATCCAGCTTTAAATATGAAACTAGGATCTGTGGATTCGTGGAAGATACGTGATAGCTGCTTCGTAACATAGGTGGCAATGTTGGCTCAATCTGGTTCAAGATGAGAGAATGGATTGTTTCGTCTTGCTTCCTCCATAACAACGTCTTGTAACTCTTTGATAATCAGATCAGCGTGGTGATCAATTGTTACGTAAATCACTAGTCTGTCTGGTGTGCTTTCGAAGTTATCTCTATCCAGAAGAGCGAAAAGGCTGTGAATATCCTCGATCATTTGAAAATCAGAGTGATAAGTCGGGTGGCCGGTGGAAAGATCCATATGCTTCCGGATGAGAGTTAGTAGTGCTTGTTCGTTTTGTGAGAATGGAAGTGCAGATCCGGCTAAGGCGTTATAAACCTTAGAGTAAATGATCGTCTGATCTTGACAGAATCTTGTCTCGAGAATAGTGCGAACCACTGAATTATGCTCTCGTTGCCTTTCTTCGTGATAGATATGATCATGAAGAGAATTGATAAAGTCTTGAATGCGTTATTCTAGGATTTCAACATCATTGTCTTCTCTTCGGAGATAGAGGTGGTGCTCTTCTCTGATAGCCATGATTCGTTCTGTTAAGCGTAGCGAAAAATCAATGGTTGACTTTCGGATGGCTTCGAGAATGTCTTCAAAATCATCGGTATCATTAATGAAGGTAATCATGTCTGCATGTGTGGATATAACCGGAATTTGATCTGAAGAAGAGTCTGGCTCCCCTTGATCTACTTCGGTTGGAGAGTGTGAGTTAGTCAGAATGTCTTCATGATGCTCTTCCTCGTCATCATCGGTATCTGGTTCCTCTGAGGATGCGTCTGATGAACGGGTTCCTTCAGTATTCTGATTCTCCACTTTGATACTTACAGGATCAATTTCTATATCCTTAACCTCAGCCTTGTCGGTCTTCTTCTTGAAGCGAATGATTAAACTGTGATCTGTCATTTCAAGCCTCATTATTTCTTCATGACGCTCAGTGCTTGGAACGGGTGTTGTCGCAGTTTCTTTTACGTCTTCCATTTCCTCTTCCTCTTCAGATTCCTCCTTTTCCTCAATTTCTTCGCTGGGATCCTCTTCTTCCATTTCTGGGTCATCTATAGACTGTGATTCGACACCCATCTCGATATCGTCGGCTGGTGGTAATGACTCATCATCGGAAGTGATCTGTCTGGTGGAAATAGCAAACATCTCTGCCTGTCCAGAAAGATCGGTTGGTCGATCAATTTTGAAGGTAACGCTCTCCCCATGTGATCGTAAGATCATGGTTTGATTGTACACATCAATGACAGTCCTAGCCGTATTCATGAAAGGTCTTCTGAAATGACCCGTTCATATACATTATAAACGATTCACAATAGTTGATTACATCGCGAGGTATTTGACCTCTATATGATACATTTTATAAACATTGCATTCGTTTTTAAAAGACAAACTTTCTTTACAACAAAAGTTGACGGCATGCACACCATTTCATAATACATCCAACTATAATTGGCTTAATAATAATCTTGATGAACTCAATGACTCGAATGCAACGTCTTTCAAAATATGCCATGAATGACTCCAAGTATTATCCTTAAAATGAGCTAATGCACAGCGGAAGATTTCTTTAATACCTGAGAATAAACATGCTTTAAAGTGTCAACCAAAAGGTTGGTGAGTTCATAGGTTTATCATATCAATCATTTCAATATATTAATAGACCACAAGATTTCCGTTTATAAATATATGTACACTCGCAAGTGTATAAAAGTATTCTATAAGTTGTAGGCACCCGGTAACAAGCCTTAACGTTCATATTTTACCCTCTGAAGTACACCAGATCAGGTGTGTTTAAAATAACCTCGAAGCACTAAAGCATCCCATAGTCAGGATGGGGTTTGTCAGGCCCAATAGATCTATCTTTAGGATTCGCGCCTACCGTACATAGACAAGTAGTTTAATGTTACCAAGCTAAGGATATATTTCTGGTTTAAACCCACGTAGAATTAGTTTTAGTACTTGTGTCTATTTCGTAAAACATTTATAAAAACAGCGCATGTATTCTCAGTCCCAAAAATATATATAAAAGGGAGCAAATGAAACTCACCATACTGTATTTCGTAGTAAAAATACATATAACGTCATTTAACAAGTGCAAGGTTGGCCTCGGATTCACGAACCTATATTAATTATATATATTTATATGTTGGTCAATATTTGTCTAACAATTTTTGGTCAAGTCATAGTGTACCACAATCCTAATGCTCGAGACTAATATGCAAAAGTCAACAAAAGTCAACTTGACCCAAAATGACTTCTAAAATTTATACGTGTTTATTATATAACTTAACTATAGTCGTTTTATATATTTAAATATATTTATTAGATTTTATAATAATAAAAGTCATTTATTAATAAAAATTTATATTAACGTTTATATATGATAAAATATACTTTTATATATCTTAAGTAGTAAAATTTATAAAGTTCACTTAATATCTTAAAACTATAGTGGTAAGTATTATTAATGTAATTATATTACGCGTGGTGAAAAATATCTTTGTATCCCCTATTTATTTGATAAAATAATATTGATCATAATAATAATAAGTAAAAGTTGTATTATTTTGTAATAATAATTATTATTATTCTATAAAAAAATAACAATATTTATATTTACTAAAAATGTTATTATGATAAAATGATAATACTAAGATAATAGTAATAATGATATTTTATAATAACAATGATATTTCTATTAAAATAATAACGACGATAGTAATAATAATCATTTTAACAATAATACTAAAATTCAGTTGACTATAACTTAAAATCTGTTCATCGAAACCATTCGATATCTAAATGAAAAGTTTTTAATTTTTCGCTAGCTTTCCAATGACATGCATATCATATACCCTATCTCAGTAGCATATGTATCTAATTCAGGATTCAACAAACCTATCTAAGGACAATATCGAATGTACAAGCATGCATAATTTTATATACTCGAGCACTAGTCAGGGATACACTATTGATATATAAAAGTTAAGTTATGAGTGCTCACGTATCAATATTGAGATTCAATATTGCAGGAAAGTACGTAGACGCAACGGAGATGATAAACACTAGATTGACCTCACGAGCATACCCATGAACCATACCCATCACCTCCATAGCTATAACCCATAATTTCCTTAGCTTCGACTCATTCAAAAAACTATTTTGAAATCACTCGGACATCACTCCGTCGTAATATTTTATGTATACTAATAATATCTTGAAATAATACAGAGCAAATATATATATATATATGTAAATCGATTGAGAGAGTTTAGAGAAATATATTTTCAAGTTTCTATGAAATAATGAAACCTATTGAATTCTATTTATAATAGATTTTTGAATTATTAAAGTGAATTATTAAAGTATGAATTATTAAAGTATGAATTATTAAAGTGAATTATTAAAGTATGAATTATTAAAGTGAATTATTAAATTATGAATTATTAAAGTGAATTATTAAAGTATGAATTATTAAAGTGAATTATTAAAGTATGAATTATTAAAGTTAAAGTAAAGTAAAAGTAAAGTAAAGGTAAAGTTAAAGTATAGTAAAAGTATAAAAACTATGTATGTATAATACGCGTATAAATATATATAATATTAATTTAAATTGTTATATATATTTAATGAAATAAAATATAAATATCGTTATATTTATTATACTGGTTAAGTAATGAGTTGTCAAAAGTGATTCTAGATATTTATAAAAGTTATATACGTTTTAATAATAAAGTTCTTTTTAAACTGAAAACGTTTTTGTACGCTTGAAAATAGATTAATAGAATATTATGGAAACCAATTCTCCACTAGCTTTTGTCTAACTTTCGTAAATGACACTTTTTATTTTTATTTATAAATAGCTTTACAAATTATTATGAATATCGTTAAGAGGAATAGATTTCTCAAATCATAGTGGACCTCTCAACAGAGACTTGTAATCATAATTCAATGTTTCTGATAATTCAATCATTTAATATATATATATATATATATATTTTTTAATTTCATCGATAATCATATTGAAACAAATACGTTCATATAAAGCATTATACTTTTAAATACTTTGTTGACATTTTCAATTTATAACATATACACATATACATACATAATCATATATGTTCATTTAATGGTTCGTGAATCATTGGAATTTGGTCGAGGTTTAAATGAATGTATAAATATAGTTTAAAATCCTTGAGATTTAACTTAACAAACATTGCTTATCGTGTCAGAATAATATAAAGATAAAGTTTAAATTTAGTCGGAAATTTCCGAGTCGTCACAGTACCTACCCGTTAAAGAAATTTCGTCCCCGAAATTTGATAGAGGTCGTTATGGCTAACAATGAGAATGTTATTATGACGATTATGAAGTTTTATCATGTCTAAGAAGTATGGATAAAATAATTCAATTACTCAAAGCGTATGAGGGAAGTTATCGTAAATGAAGGAAATAAGATTATAGTGATTCGTCATATCTTTTGACGTCATCACAATTGATCTCCGAATTTAAAGAAAATCTTTGTAATCTATGTTGGATTTAATGCTTCGGTAATTAAGGAGATTATGATTCTCTTCGAATTAATACGATAATCCATCTTGATTTCTCTGTCGGGTATTTCACTATAAATCCACCTCCTTCGTTTCCTTACAACTCACACCTTCTATTCTTTCTCCCTCAACTCATATTTTAAAGTATTTGTCAATATACTTCATCCAGTACTGATTCTCGATATACTCCTCACTTTCATATCTGTCGTTCTTCTTTTTCATCTGCCTCTGGAAGAATCTATTTACTTCTACTATACTCTCGGTTTTATAGTGTTTTTAGTTCTTCCGTGTCTTTATATTGCTATATGCATCGATATATACGGTTTATAATTTTTGGGTGGTTGTTGGGTTTTATATCTTCCCTTATATTTTAAAGCCCCTGCTTTTGTCTTCTATAATCATTGACATCCACAGTTAATGCTCTCTTCTATTTGCTGCGATTTATACTCCAATTTCTATTTTGGAGTTTTGTCCTTTCGTTTCTTCTTCTTGCGATTAAGCAACGTTTGTAATGGTCCAGTATTCGCAGATATGAATTTCAGAATGAACATAGTTAATGTTCTAAGAAGGAAATGGTAATGGCACGATCTTGATTTGTTAATTTACCAGAATACCCTCAAAAGACCGAATCATCAAGAAAATATATTCTTGATATTTTTAGAGATTAAATAGAATACAAGAGTCGTGTAACATGGAACATGATGACGGCATGGTCTGTGAATTGTCATGTCCCATTAGAAACTCAGCATGACTTACTGTAATATAATCACGTTGATCAAGTGTCATTATATTATACTAACTCATGCTTCCGTTCCCAACACTACTTCAAAACATTCATAATTTAAACTCGAAAGTTTATAGAATATAGAAACTAATAGTTTCTTATATGATGTAACACTGATAGCGCAAAGAGATAAATGACTTCAGATAAGATTAGTTGTGAAAATATCTTCAGAAATATCGCGGATATTTATAATGAAAGATATGATAATATCTTAGAATTTCTAATATTGATGGATGATGATGAAGATTTGTATGTAAAGGTTTAGAATAAAGAGTAAGGTATTCGTTAATGACTTTAGCAGGCACTGAATCATTTGGATTCTTTGAAGGCAGATTTAGTCTTTGTGATTTGTCCACAGCCTCCTTCATAGTCTGTTCAATCCGTTTTCCAGTTCCAAACCTTCTCTTTTTCTCAGCTTTTCCACCTTACTATTCTTTGTCATCAAACTTTTTACTGTTAAGATCGTTTACAGTTTTTGATGCTTCATCAGTATTTCGAGAACTAGTTCACTGTTTAGGGTGTTTTTCAGAAACTTCACATTCAAAGTATATAAGTCCAGAAGATAGACACATATAATTGTTGGCGTAGACATGCTGCGAGATTTCAAAATACTGATTGCTAATTTCTGATGATTCATATGGCAATTCTCGTTACAAGATGCAGATGAGTAAATGATGGGATTTTGATAAATATAAAAAATTTTCGGAAAGTCAAAGATCAATGAAGTTGTTAATAAGTTTACTGCTAATGTGGCGAGATATGAAAGGTTCCCCGGTAATAATGATGAAGGGGTAATCATTATAATAAGGCTTATTCGAATGAACAATTAAAGTTGGTTTGCTGGAGCTGTGACAAAATCGTCTATTTTTAGAAGGGATTGAAAAGTTATTTTAGCTAGTAAATGCCAAAAGGTCTGACATGGATACATGTTAAATTATGACTTTGGTTTCAAGAGTTTTTCAGGTACGTAACTGTGGATAACATATGGTTGGATCATCATCTCGATTGTTCATTATTTGAAGTGTCTTCAGGTATTTCGAAGGGCTTGAACACAGATTATAATCGTTAATATACATACGATGTTCTAACACAGTTTTGAAGTTAAAGTATAGCTTTGAAAGATGTAAGAATCTAAGAGTGATGATATCGTTTATAACTTGAATTGAATTCGGCGATTTCAAAATCAGAATATGTAATTAGATTTTTGAATGAGTATGGTTGTTTTAATTTCTATAAAAGAATGTATATTGTTGTGAAAGTAGGGAGTATAATGGATGATTTGCTGAATCAGATTCGAAGAATGTAACATATTAATTGTGAATTTATATATCTCTCGGGTATTACCTACCCGTTAAAAAAAATGTCACAATTAATATTTTGTACAAAAGAATTTTATTACAGTCTTTATGGAAATATATGTGTATATTTCTTCAGATGTAATATAGATGTAATATAGATTTAATGAGTTAATATTAAATTAAACTCACTTGATTTATGGTTAAGGCTAGGATAGATAATTTCTAAACTTTAGAAATTACATAATCGTCGTAGAATGTTTTCCCAATGAAGTTATGAATCAATACTTCATCGTTGTGGTATTCCTTAGTATCTACAGGGCGTATGACGTCGATGCTCATGGGACAGATTGTGAAGTTGAGGTTTGCGATGCGGTTGTTGTTGGTGGTGGTAATGGTACTGTTGGTGTTGCTGATGGTGGTACTGTTTATGCTGCTGGTGCTGCTACTGGTGTTTGTAGCCTTTGCACCATATTCTCCAAAGCCACTACCCGAGCGCGAAGCTCGTTGACTTCTTCTATTACACCGGGGTGATTGTCGGTTCGGATGAGCGGATAAATAAAATCTAGAATTTGGTGTAGTATGTAATCGTGACGAGATACTCTAGAAATAAGAGAGAAAATGGTGTTTCGGATAGGTTCGCCGGTAAGTGCTTCAGGTTCTTCGCCAAGAGGGCAATGTGGTGGATGGAAGGGATCACCTTCTTCTTGTCTCCAATGATTAAGGAGGCTACGAACCCATCCCCAATTCATCCAGAATAGATGATGACTAATTGGTTGATCCATTCCGGTCACACTGCTTTCGGAACTTGAGTGGGATTCCATTTCGGAATCCGAGAGACTTGAACTAATGACGAATTCCATTTCGTACGATTGAATAAAGAATTTTTAGATATGAAATGATTTTTCGGCTATCGGGTGGTATTCTAATTATATAGAGCAAAAGGTTTCGTAGATTACGGAGGAATTTACGGAATATGTTAGGCAAAGTTTACAGTAACAGATACGCTAAGATATGAATTAGCAGATACGCTAAGATATGAATTTTGTCTATACACTATTCATGCAATCAATGCAATAAGATGTGTCTAGACTAAGAATGATAAGCAGGTAATTTCCGACAAGAATGATGAGCAAAACTTTTGAAATGCAGACACGGTCGAAGTCCAGACTTACTAATGCATCCTAACGACTATCAGTTAGACACACTAATGCAAGACCTGGTTCGCTAAGACCACCGCTCTGATACCAACTGAAAGGACCCGTTCATATATATTATAAACGATTCACAATAGTTGATTACATCGCGAGGTATTTGACCTCTATATGATACATTTTACAAACATTGCATTCGTTTTTAAAAGACAAACTTTCTTTACAACGAAAGTTGATGGCATGCACACCATTTCATAATACATCCAACTATAATTGGCTTAATAATAATCTTGATGAACTCAATGACTAGAATGCAACGTCTTTCAAAATATGCCATGAATGACTCCAAGTATTATCCTTAAAATGAGCTAATGCACAGCGGAAGATTTCTTTAATACCTGAGAATAAACATGCTTTAAAGTGTCAACCAAAAGGTTGGTGAGTTCATAGGTTTATCATATCAATCATTTCAATATATTAATAGACCACAAGATTTCCGTTTATAAATATATGTACACTCGCAAGTGTATAAAAGTATTCTATAAGTTGTAGGCACCCGGTAACAAGCCTTAACGTTCATGTTTTACCATCTGAAGTACACCAGATCAGGTGTGTTTAAAATAACCTCGAAGCACTAAAGCATCCCATAGTCAGGATGGGGTTTGTCAGGCCCAATAGATCTATTTTTAGGATTCGCGCCTACCGTACATAGACAAGTAGTTTAATGTTACCAAGCTAAGGGTATATTTCTGGTTTAAACCCACGTAGAATTAGTTTTAGTACTTGTGTCTATTTCGTAAAACATTTATAAAAACAGCGCATGTATTCTCAGTCCCAAAAATATATATAAAAGGGAGCAAATGAAACTCACCATACTGTATTTCGTAGTAAAAATACATATAACGTCATTTAACAAGTGCAAGGTTGGCCTTGGATTCACGAACCTATATTAATTATATATATTTATATGTTGGTCAATATTTGTCTAACAATTTTTGGTCAAGTCATAGTGTACCACAATCCTAATGCTCGAGACTAATATGCAAAAGTCAACAAAAGTCAACTTTACCCAAAATGACTTCTAAAATTTATACGTGTTTATTATATAACTTAACTATAGTCGTTTTATATATTTAAATATATTTATTAGATTTAATAATAATAAAAGTCATTTATTAATAAAAATTTATATTAACGTTTATATATGATAAAATATACTTTTATATATCTTAAGTAGTAAAATTTATAAAGTTCACTTAATATCTTAAAACTATAGTGGTAAGTATTATTAATGTAATTATATTACGCGTGGTGAAAAATATCTTTGTATCCCCTATTTATTTGATAAAATAATATTGATCATAATAATAATAAGTAAAAGTTGTATTATTTTGTAATAATAATTATTATTATTCTATAAAAAAATAACAATATTTATATTTACTAAAAATGTTATTATGATAAAATGATAATACTAACATAATAGTAATAATGATATTTTATAATAACAATGATATTTCTATTAAAATAATAACGACGATAGTAATAATAATCATTTTAACAATAATACTAAAATTCAGTTGACTATAACTTCAAATCTGTTCATCGAAACCATTCGATATCTAAATGAAAAGTTTTTAATTTTTCGCTAGCTTTCCAATGACATGCATATCATATACCCTATCTCAGTAGCATATGTATCTAATTCAGGATTCAACAAACCTATCTAAGGACAATATCGAATGTACAAGCATGCATAATTTTATATACTCGAGCACTAGTCAGGGATACACTATTGATATATAAAAGTTAAGTTATGAGTGCTCACGTATCAATATTGAGATTCAATATTGTAGCAAAGTACGTAGACGCAACGGAGATGATAAACACTAGATTGACCTCACGAGCATACCCATGAACCATACCCATCACCTCCATAGCTATAACCCATAATTTCCTTAGCTTCGACTCATTCAAAAAACTATTTTGAAATCACTCGGACATCACTCCGTCGTAATATTTTATGTATACTAATAATATCTTGAAATAATACAGAGCAAATATATATATATATGTAAATCGATTGAGAGAGTTTAGAGAAATATATTTTCAAGTTTCTATGAAATAATGAAACCTATTGAATTCTATTTATAATAGATTTTTGAATTATTAAAGTGAATTATTAAAGTATGAATTATTAAAGTATGAATTATTAAAGTGAATTATTAAAGTATGAATTATTAAAGTGAATTATTAAAGTATGAATTATTAAAGTGAATTATTAAAGTATGAATTATTAAAGTGAATTATTAAAGTATGAATTATTAAAGTGAATTATTAAAGTATGAATTATTAAAGTTAAAGTAAAGTAAAAGTAAAGTAAAGGTAAAGTTAAAGTATAGTAAAAGTATAAAAACTATGTATATATAATACGCGTATAAATATATATAATATTAATTTAAATTGTTATATATATTTAATGAAATAAAATATAAATATCGTTATATTTATTATACTGGTTAAGTAATGAGTTGTCAAAAGTGATTCTAGATATTTATAAAAGTTATATACGTTTTAATAATAAAGTTCTTTTTAAACTGAAAACGTTTTTGTACGCTTGAAAATAGATTAATAGAATATTATGGAAACCAATTCTCCACTAGATTTTGTCTAACTTTCGTAAATGACACTTTTTATTTTTATTTATAAATAGCTTTACAAATTATTATGAATATCGTTAAGAGGAATAGATTTCTCAAATCATAGTGGACCTCTCAACAGAGACTTGTAATCATAATTCAATGTTTCTGATAATTCAATCATTTAATATATATATATATATTTTTTAATTTCATCGATAATCATATTGAAACAAATACGTTCATATAAAGCATTATACTTTTAAATACTTTGTTGACATTTTCAATTTATAACATATACACATATACATACATAATCATATATGTTCATTTAATGGTTCGTGAATCATTGGAATTTGGTCGAGGTTTAAATGAATGTATAAATATAGTTTAAAATCCTTGAGATTTAACTTAACAAACATTGCTTATCGTGTCAGAATAATATAAAGATAAAGTTTAAATTTAGTCGGAAATTTCCGGGTCGTCACATCTTCCTAACACTATTGGGGTGTGTAGGTCTTCCTTAATATCCATTACTACGAAATCCATAGGATACAAGAATTTGTCGCCTTTCACCAAGACGTTCTCAACTATGCTATTAGGATATCGAATTGTATGATCGGCAAGTTGGATTGTCATTTTGGTTGGTGACAAGTCTCCTAACTATAATCTCTTGTAGAGAGAGTAGGGGACTAGGTTGATACTTGCTCCTAAATCTGCTAGCGCATGAATGGTTCCAGATTGGTAGATTGAACACAGAAAAATGAATCGACCCGTATCTCCTAGCTTAGGTGGTAGAGAGTTTCTGAGTAATGCAGAGCATTCTTCACTCAGTGGAATTTTGTTAGAGTCTGGTATCCTCTCCTTTGTAGATAGAAGCCTTCGGATGTATCTCTTCTGGTTGGGAACTTTGGACATAGTGTCCAAGAATATTCCATCTAGTTTGAAGGAATCAAGCTTGGATGGTTCTTCTTGTAGCCTTCCAGGATAAGGTACGTGAACTGGAGTTTCTGGGGTCAGCTTCTGAGTATATGTTGATTTGTTCTTGAGCCTAGTTGACCTTCTCCGTCGTTCTTCCTCTGGGATTACGGAATCCATTTGCTTTGCTTCTTCTATGTGGGGGTTTTGGATAGTATTACTTGGCAATCTTCCCTGCGGTCGGGTTTCAAGGCGTTGTGATAACTGTCCGAGCTGCGTTTCCAAACTTTTGAGCAGAGCCAATTGATTTCTCATTAGTATCTCCTTCTGATCTTGTCTGGTTGCAGTTCTCTGATTTAACTGTTGTTGTCCTTGGATGAACTGAGTTAACTGATCATC
Source organism: Rutidosis leptorrhynchoides (assembly GCF_046630445.1). Classification (NCBI taxonomy): domain Eukaryota; kingdom Viridiplantae; phylum Streptophyta; class Magnoliopsida; order Asterales; family Asteraceae; genus Rutidosis; species Rutidosis leptorrhynchoides. The sequence continues at coordinate 179,517,805 of NC_092333.1, forward strand.
AGCTCAGAGAGTGGGGTTAGTTGCTTTTGTAATCTGGGTGGTAGGGGAATTCTCCTCAACTGGGGGACCAGTGAGTGGAAGTGGTTGATCGTAGGTCAATTGAGATTGTTGGGCTGGATAAGGTGGATAGCGATAGCGGAAAGGTTGATTGCTTCGCTGAAATTGATTAACCCTTGGTGGTTGATTGAATCCGGGATTTGGTGGACGAGCTGGGTATTGAACGTAACAGACTGAACCGTCAGGGTTTTCGTACTCAACTTGATAGTCTTCAGTAGGTTTTGGGTTGGTACAATTAACATAAGCCTGAGCTTGGTTAACCTGCTGCGGCTGCGTCTTCAATTCTCTGAGTTGTTTAGCAAGAGATTCCATCTTGTCCGTGAGGGATTTGATGGCCTCCGTTTGATTGTTAAGTGCAGAGAGTGGGGTAGATGATGAAGTTGTTTCACCACTGTTCCAGTCATGATGATGCATCGTCATGTTCTCGAGCAATTCCCATGCTTCATCTGCGGTTTGGTTCATCAGATTCCCTTGAGCTGCTGCATCGATCGTCATCCTATGATTTACCGTAAGACCATTGTAGAAGGTACAGATTTGGGTTGACCGTTCTAACTGGTGATTAGGGCATTTCTTCAGCAGGGGTTTAAAACGCTCCCATGCAGTGTAAAGAGATTCATCATAACTTTATTTAAAGTTAATGATGTCATTCTTCAGTTTGGTTTGTTTAGAAAGAGGGAAATATTTGGTTAGGAATTTAGTCGCCATCTCCGTCCATGACGTGATGGAATCTTTTTCCAGTCCTTCAAGCCAAGTTTGAGCATGATGAGTGAGAGAATAGGGGTGATAATGCTAAAAACGAACATATATTTCATAGCATTATTCCTCAAGTAAGACAAGCTTTTAGTTGCAATTGTTCTATTTACAAGTAATATTCGTTTAAATAATAAAAGGTGAAGACAAAAGACAGATTCGACGAATTGAAGAATCAAACGACCAAAAATCTCAAAAGTACAAGATACAATCAAAGAGGTTCCAATTATTGATAAGAAACGTCTCAGAATTACAAGAGTACAAGATTCAAAACGCAAAGTACAAGATATTAAATTGTACGCAAGGACGTTCGAAAATCCGGAACCGGGACTAGAGTCAACTCTCAACGCTCGATGCAACGGACTAAAAATTACAAGTCAACTATGCACATAAATATAATATAATATATAATTAATACTTAAAATTAATATATATATTATATTATATTTAAAAAAACGTCGATAAATTAAAAGACAAAATGGTGTGAGCTGGTTTTACGAACTCCGCGAGTTGCGGAGTTTGAAGAAGAAAAGGGTCGCGAGTCGCGGAGCCCCAAAGTTTGAAAATCCCTATAAAAGCCAGCGCAATTCGACGTAAAATATATCCATAATCAATCTCTCTCTATATATGTATACGTAAATATTTATATTTATATTTTAACTTTAATTTTAATTTTAATTTTAATTTTAATTTCTAATAATAAGGGTATGTTAGCGAATGTTGTAAGGGTGTAAGTCGAAATTCTGTCCGTGTAACGCTACGCTATTTTTAATCATTGTAAGTTATGTTTATATTATTTTCATTAATGTCTCGTAGCTAAGTTATTATTATGCTTATTTAAGCCGAAGTAATCATGATGTTGGGCTAATTATTAAAATTAGGTAATTGGGCTTTGTTCCATAATTGGGGTTTGGATAAAAGAACGACACTTGTGGAAATTAGACTATGGGCTATTAATGGGTTTTATATTGACAAAAAAATACCTTGTTAATTTAATATACAAACTTATAATTCGACGTATTTATATATAACCACATACGCTTGACTGGGTACGGTGGGCGGGATATCTAAAAATACCAATAATTATTCATTTTACCGGACACGGAACTGGATTAATAGTTAATAGACTTGTTGAAACAGGGGTGAATTACATTCAAGGGTAATTGGTGTAATTGTTAACAAAGTAGTAAAATCTTGGTTTACACGCAGTCGATAACCTGGTGTATTCATTAAACAAAGTATTAAAACCTTGTTACAATTCGAATCCCCAATTAGTTAGAATATTTGACTTCAGGAATAAGAATAATTTGATGAAGGCTTTCGCTCTTTATATTTATGACTGATGGACTATTATGGATAAATCTGTATGGACATATTAAATAATCCAGGACAAAGAACAATTAACCCATGTGCATAAAACTAAAATCAACACGTCAAACATCATGATTACGGAAGTTTAAATAAGCATAATTCTTTTATTTCATATTTAATTTCCTTTATTTTATATTTAATTGCACTTCTAATTATCGTACTTTTATTTATTATTATTGTATTTAATTGCACTTTTAATTTTCGTACTCTTTAATTATCTTAATTTTATTTTATCGCACTTATATTTATCGCAATTTCCTTATCGTTATTTACTTTACACTTTAAATTTAGTCTTTTATTTATTTTTAATATTTTACATTAGGTTTTAACTGTGACTAAAGTTTTAAAATCGACAAACCGGTCATTAAACGGTAAAAAACCCCCCCTTTTATAATAATAATATTACTTATATATATTTGTATTTTTATAAAATAAAACTAATATAGCGTTAAGCTTTGTTTAAAGATTTTTTTTCCCTGTGGAACGAACCGGACTTACTAAAAACTACACTACTGTACGATTATGTACACTGCCTATAAGTGTTGTAGCAAGGTTTAAGTATATCCATTCTATAAATAAATAAATATCTTGTGTAAAATTGTATCGTATTTAATAGTATTTCCTTATAAAATTTAATAGTATTTTATACCCCTTAGCGAAAACATCAAGTATTTTTGGCGCCGCTGCCGGGGAACATCTAGCTTAAAAGCCGGAAGCGCAACGCTAATATAAAAAAAAATTTATTTTTAGTTTACTAATATAAAAAAAATACGCTTTTGCAAAAATACGTTTTAAATATTTGAAAATATAAAAAGGAAAACAAAAATATAAATATTTTTAAGAGTTTGTTAAATATTTAAGTTTTATAAAGTTTCTTTATTTTTATTTTATAAAAATATAAGTTTTATTTAAATATTTTGTATTTATTTAAAACATATATAAAAAAAATATAAAAAATTTTAAAACCGAAAAAAAAATATTAACTTATTTTTAAGATTTTTATTTTTAATAAGTATTTTTATTTTAAGTTTTTGAAATATATTTTATATAAATTATATATCTATTATTTTATCAAATTATTATTATAAAAAAACGAACTGGGCCAGATTAAAATCGAAGCCCAAAGCATATTTTAATTATAAAATGAAACTGGGCCGAACTGTTTCAGCCCAATCGGAGCCCAGTATTATCAAACCCCGCGACTTGCGGAGTTTTCCAGCTGGGAGTACTGCGACTCGCGGAGTTCTCTCTGACAGGCCACAGGAAGCCCTAATCTTGCATTAATTACGGAGTATATTTTAATTTTTATTAATAAAACCCTAATTAGGGTTTGATTAGTTAATTAATATTAATTAATTTAGTTTTATTTACTTAATTTTTAATATTAAGTTTATTTAGTTTTATTAATATATAAAAATTAATAGTTTTATAAAATAAATAATATAAAAATAATATTTTTTATAAAAATTGTACTTTTTACAACTTTTAGTATTTTTTTATATTTTGTCCCTTTTAATTGTTTTAGCGTAACTTTTGTATTTTTCGCTCGTATTTAGTTTTAAATATAGTTTTTGCCATAGTTATTTTTATTTCTAGATTTTTAAGCTTTGCCGTAAAATCCCTTAAGTGCTTTTTCTTTAGACTAAGATTTAGGTGCTTTAGAATTTTGCGACGCCTTTTTAAGTTTTAGTTCCTTTTTAAGATATTGCCATTTGGGATATAGTTTTACTTGTAAGCTTTAATATTTTTAGACGCAACTTTTAGTTTTTAGTTTTTAGTTCCTTTTTAAGTTTCAACGCGCTACTTTCTTATTTTTATTTTTCGACGCCTTTTACCTATGTATCAATTATCACTCCAATTAGTAATCTCAATTTGCAATTTTAATTTTAAGTTAGTGATAGTAATAAGGTTGGGTTAGTCGAGTGTTTTTAAAATTTTATAAGTCGCTCTTTTTCTTTTCTTTTTCGACCTTTTTCGACGCGCTCTTTTTCTTTCTTATTTCTCACTATTCTAGTTTTAGGACATAGATTTTTATTCTACTTCTTATCTAAATTTCTTAAAATTACGAAAATTTATTTTAAGTGGTTAAATTGATAGACATCAAAATTTTCTGGTTCGTAGTAATAGTTGGATTTGTACGTGGACCGGGTTATTGGAGCCAAACAGTACTCAATTATATTGAGACCAAACGAATCCTGCCCCTCTGCTGCATCTTTTGGCTATTCGAAACGTGGGCAAAATCAGAAAAGTCTATTAATTGGATAACTTATATAATTTTTCTTTCCTTTTAAAAACTAATAGGATATTCAGTGAATGCACCGAGCAAGACGTTCACCACCTTTTGTACGTTCACCACCTGTAACTAGATCAAGACATCTAGCAAATATTACCGCCGTTGATTTTTCTTCAGAATCGTCTTCCAGTCGACCAAGTACTCCAATCCAAATTTCCGATAATCCATTTTTTGAACCCGACCTCACAATTGAGAATCCGAAGAATATTCAGGGACAATTCATAGATCCTGAACCATTAATCTTTCCTCCGGAACCACCAATCATTCAAACAGAAATTGTTGAGGAACGAACCATTAAATCAGAATCCTCTAGTGATTCAGATTCAACAAATTCAATTATGGAAAATCTGGAACCTTTAAGTATGGAAGACCGAATGAGAGCTAAACGCACTGGCCAAGGTCACGCAATTACTCATTCAGACATTAATGCGCCAGATTATGAAATCAAAGGACAAATTCTACACATGGTGATTAATCAATGCCAATTTAGTGGTGAGCCGAAGGAAGATCCAAATGAACATCTTCGTACCTTTAATAGGATCTGCACACTATTTAAAATCCGAGAAGTTGAAGATTAACAGATATATCTCATGTTATTTCCCTGGACTTTAAAGGGAGAAGCCAAAGATTGGTTGGAATCGTTACCTGAAGGGGCGATTGATACATGGGACGTTTTAGTTGAAAAATTTCTTAAACAATTCTTTCCGGCATCTAAAGCCGTAAGACTTCAAGGAGAAATTGTTACGTTCACACAGAAACCGAATGAAACTCTATATGAGGCGTGGACTAGATTTGGAAAGTTATTAAGAGGATGTCCACAACATGGTTTAGACACCTGTCAAATAGTACAAATATTCTACCAAGGATGCGACATCACTACAAGGAAAGACATCGATATAGCAGCTGGTGGTTCTATTATGAAGAAAACCGAAACTGAATCTTATAAAATTATTGATAACACTGCTTCCCACTCACATGAGTGGCATCAAGAAAAAGATATCGTTAGATCATCTAAAGCAGCTAGAGCCGATTCTAGCCATGACTTAGATTCCATTTCTGCAAAGATAGATGATGTCGAGAGACGAATGGAAAAGATGACTAAAAATATCCACTCAATACGAATTAGTTGTGAGCAGTGTGGAGGACCACATTTGACAAAAGATTGTCTCAGTATTGAACTAACAATGGAACAAAGAGAGAATATTTCATACATAAACCAAAGGCCTGGAATTAATTATCAGAATAATTATCAACCGCCAAGACCGATCTACAATCAAAACCAGAATTATAATCGAAATGTTCCATACAACAACCAACAAGGTCCTAGTAATCAACAAGTATCCAATAATACTTACAACCAGCAAAGACCTAATTTTCAAAACAAACCACCACAAACCGATGATAAAAAGCCGAATTTAGAAGATATGATGACGAAGCTAGTTGAAACTCAAACGCAGTTTTTCACATCTCAAAAACAAACTAATGAACAAAATGCTCAAGCATTTAGAAATCAACAAGCTTCTATTCAAAACTTGGAACAAGAAGTAAGTAACCTAGCAAGGTTAATAGGTGAAAGAAAATCGGGAAGTTTACCTAGTGATACAAATGCTAACCCCCGGAATGAAACAGCTAAAGCCATTACCACAAGAAGTGGTATAACACTTAAACCACCTGAAATACCTGTAACTTCTGATGAAACTATTCCTACTCCACAAGAACCACAACCTGATCAAGATAAGGAAAAAGAACCGGTAGTTGAAAAGGTTAATGAAGATAACACAGTTAAGGCTAAACCTTATGTTAAACCATACCAACCACCACTTCCTTACCCGAGTAAAATGAAAAAAGAGAAACTTGAAGCCGAGCAATCCAAATTCTTGGATATGTTTAAACAGATAAATGTAAATCTTCCTTTCATTGATGTGATTTGAGGAATGCCTAGATATGCTAAATTTCTGAAAGATCTAATATAGAATAAAAAGAAAATGGAAGAACTCTCGGCTGTTACTATGAATGCTAATTATTCAGCAGTGCTGTTGAATAAAATACCAGAAAAACTATCTGATCCAGGAAGTTTCACAATTCCATGTTTTCTGGGTAGTCTTAGTTCAATAGAAGCATTAGCAGACTTAGGTGCTAGTATAAATTTAATGCCGTATTCACTATACACTAAACTAGACCTTGGAGAATTGAAACTAACAAGAATAAGCATACAACTAGCCGATAGATCAATAAAATATCCTAGAGGGATAATGGAGAACATGCTAGTTAAAGTTGGTACTTTAGTATTTCCAGTAGATTTTGTTGTTCTGGACATGGAAGAAGATTCTCAAGTTCCTCTCATATTAGGAAGACCATTCTTAAACACGGCTAAAGCAATGATAGATGTGTTTGGTAAGAAACTGACCCTAAGTATAGAGGATGAGAGTGTTACCTTTTCAGTTGATAGAGCAATGCAACAACCGCAATCTGCAGATGATACATGCTATTATATTCAAACTATAGATTCACATGCAGAATTATTAGAAGAATTTCTAGAATTACAAGGAACAGGAGAATGTTCTTTAGGAGAAGGAACTGAACCAATTGATGAAGCTGAAATGTTAGCTACACTAATAGCTAATGGATATGAACCAACAACAGAAGAAATTCAAATACTAAAAGAAGAAGACAGATATCGATATAAATCATCGATAGAAGAACCACCGACATTAGAGTTAAAGCCACTTCCAAACCATTTGGAATACGCTTATTTACATGGTGAATCTGAATTACCTGTAATAATACCGTCTTCTCTTACTGAAAATGAAAAATCACAACTCATTTCTGTGTTGAAAGCTCATAAACCAGCCATTGCATGGAAGATTCATGATATTAAAGGAATAAGTCCTTCGTATTGCACACATAAAATCCTTATGGAAGAAGGTCATAAAACGTATGTGCAACGCCAACGAAGACTAAATCCTAATATGCAAGATGTAGTTAAGAAAGAAATTATTAAACTGCTTGATCCAGGTTTAATTTATCCAATTTCTGATAGTCCATGGGTAAGCCCAGTTCAATGCGTGCCTAAGAAGGGTGGCATGACTGTCATTACAAATGAGAAAAATGAGCTTATTCCTACTAGGACTGTAACAGGATGGCGTGTGTGTATTGATTATAGAAAATTAAATGACGCCACCAGAAAAGATCACTTTCCCTTACCTTTCATTGATCAAATGTTGGAAAGATTAGCCGAAAATAGTTATTATTGTTTTCTTGATGGATTTTCTGGATATTTTCAAATTCCAATAGCACCCGAAGATCAAGAGAAAACCACGTTCACGTGCCCTTATGGTACTTTTGCTTACAAACGCATGCCATTTGGACTTTGCAACGCCCCTGCAACCTTTCAAAGGTGCATGATGGCGATTTTTCACGACATGATAGAAGAATGCATGGAAGTTTTCATGGATGACTTTTCATTCTTCGGTGATACATTTGAATCATGTCTAGTTAATCTGGAACGAATGCTTATTAGATGCGAACAATCAAATCTAGTACTTAATTGGGAGAAATGTCATTTCATGGTTAAAGAAGGCATCGTTCTTGGACATAAAATTTCAAAGGAAGGAATTGAAGTGGATAGAGCTAAAGTAGATGTAATTGCTAAACTTCCACATCCCACCAATGTTAGAGGAGTTAGGAGTTTTCTAGGGCATGCCGGTTTTTACCGATGTTTCATAAAAGATTTTTCTAAAATTGCCACTCCTATAAATAAACTCCTAGAAAAGGATGCTCCATTCATCTTTTTAGATGAATGTATCTAATCTTATAATATTCTTAAAGAGAAACTCACTAATGCGCCAATCATGATAACACCAAATTGGAATCCACCGTTTGAACTAATGTGCGATGCAAGTTATTTTGCAATGGGAGCCGTTTTAGGACAAAGGATTGAAAAATGATTTCAACCTATATATTATGCTAGTAAGACGTTAAAAGGAGCACAAACGAACTATACAACTACTGAAAAAGAACTCCTTGCTATTGTCTTTGCTTTTGACAAATTTCGTTCATTTCTCGTTCTAGCAAAAACGGTGGTCTATACCGATCATTCTGCTCTTAGATACCTATTTTCGAAACAAGATGCCAAACCAAGATTAATTCGTTGGATCTTACTCTTACAAGAGTTCGATATTGAAATCCGAGATAAAAGAGGAGCAGAAAATCTCGCCGCTGATCATCTTTCTCGTCTTGAAAATCCCGAATTAGAAGTTCTAAATGAATCGGCCATACAAGACAACTTTCCTGATGAATATCTATTGAAGATAGATTATAATGAAATTCCATGGTTTGTAGACTATGCAAACTACTTAGTATGTGGATTCCTTGAAAAAGGATTGTCATACCAAAAAAGAAAGAAATTCTTTAGTGACATAAAACACTATTTCTGGGAAGATCCACATTTGTTTAAAAGTTGTCCAGATGGAATAATACGCCGATGTGTATTCGGAGATGAAGCTAGTAAAATTTTAAACCATTGTCACACAGGAACAACAGGAGGGCATTATGGGCCTCAACTAACAGCAAGAAAAGTTTATGATGCTGGATTCTATTGGCCTACAATTTACAAAGACGCACACCTTCTTTGCAAATCCTGTGATGCTTGTCAAAGGGCCGGAAAAATAAGTCAACGTGATGAAATGCCACAAAATGTCATTCAAGTATGTGAAGAATTTGACATTTGGGGTATTGACTTTATAGGTCCATTTCCGAAATCTCATAATAATTTATACATTCTCGTAGCCATTGATTATGTATCTAAATGGGCGGAAGCATAAGCTCTCCCAACTAACGATGCACGAGTTGTAGTCAACTTTTTAAAACGTCTTTTTGCAAGGTTTGGAACACCGAAAGCTTTAATAAGTGATCGGGGAACTCATTTCTGTAATAATCAACTTGAGAAAGTTCTTAAAAGATATGGAGTAACTCATAAAATCTCCACCGCATATCATCCACAGACTAGTGGACAAGTTGAAAATACCAACCGAGCTTTAAAACGTACTCTAGAGAAAATCGTAGGATCAAATCCGAAGGAATGGTCCATTAAGTTGGAGGATGCACTCTGGGCTTTTAGAACAGCCTACAAAACTCCAATTGGAACCACACCTTTTAGACTCGTTTATGGAAAAGCATGTCATCTTCCAATAGAAATTGAACACAAAGCATTTTGGGCTTTGAAGACATGTAATCTTGATTTACATGAAGCTGGACATCTACGGTTAAGTCAATTAAATGAATTAGAAGAATTAAGACATGAAGCATACAAAAATTCGTTAATCTATAAGGAAAGGACGAAGAAATGGCATGATAAAAGAATCAGAAGTTCAAAAGATATCAAAGAAGGAGACAGAGTTCTTCTTTTCAATTCACGATTCAAGCTATTTCCTGGAAAATTGAAATCAAGATGGTCTGGACCATTCATAGTCAAAAGAGTTTTCCCATACGGAACAGTAGAATTAATAAATTCAAATGGGATTGAATTTAAAGTTAATGGTCACAGAGTTAAACATTACATACATGGTCCGATGGAAGTTGACAATGAAGTTAATCATAATTTCACCACCCAAGAAAACATTCAAAATGAAAACATAAATATGTTATCAACAACATATGAAAAATCAAAATTGGAATTTAGGGAGGAGTCAAATTTGAGTGATGAAGAAGAATTCTTATAAAAACCTCCCATTCTAAAAAACAAAGAAAAATGTGAACAAGAAGTTCAAATAGAAGTGAAAGAACCAAGAAAAGAACACCCGAAAAAGGTTTACAAACCAACTCGACTTACTAAAGCAGGAGACCCGGGTGAATTTATCATTTCTTGCTTGCTTAATGATGGTGCTGTATATAATGGACTCGCAGATTTAGGAGCAAGTGCAAATATTATGCCTCTTTCCTTATACAAAAGATTAGGCATGGGTAAATTAAAACCAACCAAAATAGGTGTTCAATCATTTGACCAAACCATTAAACACCCGGTTGGAATAGCAAATAATTTACTTGTTAACGTGGAAAGTTTGACCTTTGTTGCAAACTTCATAGTGATTAATATGGAGGAAAACCTTGATATTCCTCTAATTCTAGGTCGCCCATTTTTAGCAACCACCGAGGCATTCATTGATGTAAGAGAAGGTAGAATGACACTTAGGGATGGTGATACATCGATCACCTTTGTGAACCGAAAGTTTAGATCTCCACCAACCAAAACTGTTAGACCAATAAAAATGCATAAGTGTGGGGAAGATGAAGAAACACTTAATGATGATCCAATCACAAAGAATTCCGTTGATGATACGAAATTAGATGAACCCATTGTTAACAGTTCAACGAAGAAACTTTATAAACGGATTCACGATGCTAAGATTAAGGGAAACTTTAAGTTATGTAACCGATTATTATCCAATTTATCGCCAAAAGAAAAGGCGATGTTAGTTGAATTTGTGAAAGTTACGGAGGAAATCAACAAATGGATTGAAGTAAAAGTCAAAGATATACAAGTTGTTGATGATTCAATTGAAAACGAAGTTAATCACAATTTCGATACCACAGCTAACTAAGTGTGGGGAGAATCAAGTCTTTAAAGGATAATATGTATTTCTGTTAGAGTTAGATTTTCTGTTTTCGTGTAGTTCTCGAAAATGGAACCCGAATGGTCTTTCCCTAGCAGACCCTAAAGAACTAGTCTTCTCCCCCCATTCTGAATTTTTTTTTTTTTGGTTTTTACGAAATGAAGACTTCCTGTGAACTAAACCATGGTCTAATGATACACGCTTTGATCACTAAACGTAATAATGACACACTTCCGAGTGAAATAGTATCATTAATCAGAGGTAAATTGGACGGAGTAAGAAAAGAATCCAGATGCGAAGATAATAAGTTACAATTTGGTAAAGGAAAATCAAAATCCGCAGCGAAAAGAAGAGCACGACACCTTGAAAAATGTCACAAATGCGGAAAATGGTCATACGAAGGTAAATGTTCAAATAATCAAACCTATTCAAATACCGAATTTGTCACTTTATGCAGAGACGGACCGTTCATATGTTTAGAATAAAAAACATTAAATGCTCGAGGCTACGCCTATGTAGCCATGAAAAATCAATTAGTCTGACTATCTTATGAGTGGGCTAGAGCATATCACTAAGAAATATATTTCACAGGTAAGTTTGTACAGTTTTCATTTTTATTTTTATTTTTATTTTTATTTTTAACCTTTTCATAATAAACGCTAATTTGTTCGCTATAAAGTATTAAATTGGTATTCAATGAAATTAGGTCTTGCGACCGAAATTATTGATATCATACAAAAATTTATTACATCACTGCGAAATTTAACGTTTATTCTTAAGGTATAAATATCTTTAATCAATCAATCCAAAATATTTCAAAAATTCGTCATGAGTTAAATTAGGTCATAGAACCGAAATTACTTTACTGAAAAGAGGGGCGTATATTTTTGATAATATTTGATTGATTAAAGTGGGATAAAAGCAAAAAAAAAGATTTTTAATTTTATTCTTACCATGTTTTTAAAATTAATATTAAATTAATATGGTAAATTTTTTTAAATTTGTAAATATTTGAAAATTTTAATATAAGTTTGTATGTTTAAAAACAAAAATATAATATAAATTTGGTGTGAATTTTGAATTTTAATTTTATGCATTTTAAATATAAGTTTGGTGTGAATTTATAATATGAATTTTTAATTAAGTTTGGTGTGAATTTAAAAACAAAAATTTACTTTATTTCGCTAAGTTAAAAATATGATTTTTAAAATTCGTCGTGAGTTGAAGACTAGGTCGTTGAACCGAAATTGCTTTACCCGAGGGAGGGACGAGAACTTTTATTATCATTATTTTTAATATTATTGAATTAAAGTATGCCAAAAACATATAAAAAAATAACCAAAAATCTTAGCTTTTAAAACAATCGCTACAAAAAGACAAATTTTAAAATTTTGTCGAGGGACGGACTAGGACATCGATCCGAAACGACCTCGTCCTAAAACAAAGGAAAACAAAATTTTAAATTTATTTTATATTTGTTTTATAAGTTAAGGATTAAAAAAAATAATAATAAAAAAAAATAAAAAAAAAAGCACCGCGACTCGCGGAGAATGTAAAATCCAGAAAAAAAATATAAGGGACGAACTGATCAGTCCCCAACCCAACACCTACAAAATACTGCGAAAATACACGAAAAAACACTCCCAAATTCACAATTTTTCACCGTTTTTCATCAAATTTTTTTACTAAAATCATGTTGAGAAGGATGCTATCAAGGAATTACTCAAGAAAAACGGTAAATTTCTACACCTAAACACCATTTAATCCGAAAATTAGTGTTCTTGAGCAATTTTATACCTAATTCGATTTTGATGCTTTTTAGTGTAATTATGCTTAAATTGCTTATGTATTATGCTTGTATAACCTAGATTGATGCTATTTAACATGATTAGAAGCCTTAAACTTCAAATTTTGAGTAATCTAGGGTTTGTGTTCTTGAGCAAATTTGGGGCTTTTTGATATAAACAGGTTATGGCCGATTTTTGTCATGAATTATTGCTAAATTAAATAGTGTAACATGTTTAGGTAGTTAAATGATCCAAACTTTGAGCCTAAACATGATTTTTGAGAATTAAAGTGGACTTTTTCAAGTCTAAAATTCATGAACTTGATTTTTGAGAGATAATGCCATTTGAAACTTGTTTAATTGCTAATAATAATTATTTTGACATGTTATTTGAGTTGAATGCTTATGAACTTGGCAAACATTTTCGTATATGCTTATTTGAAAAAGTGTAGATTTGATAAAAATATGAAAATAAGCATAAGTTTGATATAAATTGAACATGTCATTATAATTATTTTGTTTGATGATTTTGCTGACACTAATGCATATTTGGATGCACAAAAATTGTGTTTGATGTGTTTTGCAGACTGAAAGGGGTGAATCTTCATCCCAAGCTCGCAATGCTCCTCCTGAGAATGCGGAACAGCAGGAGGTTGATAACTATTACAAACAAGATATACCTCATTCAGTTATGACATTTTCAGATATGCATGTAGAAAATTTGCACCCGAACTTGAGATTAGACAGACGTTGGATAGATTATCCAAAATACCAAAGGGGCTTGCATACTCTTCATTCTAAAGCTGTTGAAATACCTAGGGTAATAAGATGGGAACCATTAGAAGCTGTAGAATTGGCCGAGACAATTAGAGAATTATTTACACAGAGGTATGGTAATTCTACTTTTAACGACTGGGTACGTTTATTCAACATGCGTAGACCTGTATATAAAGTATGGTGTGAAGAATTATTGTGTAGTATAGAAATAAATGATCGGGTAGCTAGTTTAACCGATCGATCTTTTATTAGATTTTTGTTAGGAGGTTCTATGCGCCACATGTCTCTACTAGACATGGCTCAGGCCTTACGTATATATACGCCTGAGGAGCTAGCATCTGCCGATTGTCGAGGGTTGATACTAAATGGTAGGAAAATTGATGAAATTTTTGATACGCATGGTGTATGGAGTCAAATGACTAGCCATCACCGATTTAAAGGGGGAAATTACTCTTATTTGGATATAGATAGAGCTGAATTAAGAGTAATTCACAGGTTTTTAGCCAATTCGATTACACAAAGAGGTAAGAATAAGGAAAAGGTAAATGAACAGGATTTGTTTTACAACATGTGTATTCGAGACCCACAAAGCGCTGTAAGTATACCTTATTGTGTGGGTTATTATTTATCAGCTATGGTTAAGGGGATGAGACCGCACAGTATAATAGGAGGTGGTATATTTATTACATAAATTGATGAGTATCTCAATGTGGATATAAGTCGGGGGGGATTATTAATCGAAGAACCAGAACCCCACGATACAATTGGTTTAAATGTATATCATGGTGCTAAAGTTTTGAAGAGGCGAAATAACGCCGTAGTAGCCTATAATGGAAGACATCCACAGGTTGAGAGAAATCAACAGCCAGGTAATGTGGGAGGGAGAAATGAAATGACAGAAATGCAAAGGTTTATAGCTTCACAAGAGTATGAAAATGCTAGACATCGAGCATTTGAAGATTGGCAAGTTCATCAAAACCAAATCATAGCTCAATGCCAACATGTAGGTAGAAACTATATTCCTACTCCAACGCCCATATTCCCTCCCTGGTCTATAGAGATGCAACCACGGTATCCTAATTATAACCCAGCTGAAGCATTTTATAACACATATGGTTATGCATGAAACCCCTACTGGTATCAGTAACAACCTTAGTTTATTTAGTTTCATTTATTTTATTTTTGTAATGTTACTACATTTAGCATTTATGTTGATATTGTAATAGTTTTATAATTTTCTAACTTTTATTATTAGATTTTAATAATTTTTGAATGTGGGGTAATATACCAAACTTCAAAAATATGTATATACGTTTGCAGTTTATCTTATGTACACAACAGGGTAAAACAACGCATTTTCAAAGACTGGCATTAAGTTCAGCAAAAGCAACTAATTTTGACGACAAGATGAAAAATAAATGTGATGTAACAACAAGACGGAATGAACAAATGATGTGCACCATTTATCATTCAACACAAACAACAATATGTTTGGAAACTTTGGTAAAATTTAATCATTTTTCAGCGCTAATCACCCTCAATAATTTAAATTGTTACTGATTTCTTGCAAATGAGGACATTGCAAGATCTTAAGTGTGGGAAGGGGTTAAATTATTTCGGATTTTTAAAATTTTTACTTTATACACTTGGTTACCATTAAAAATACTAGTAAAGCAGTAGTTGTATTAGAATCTAGTGCTCTCTGATAACAAAGAACAGCCCTAGTTTTATATACTGACTACCCAATTCTAGTAAAATTTTTCAAAATTTTTAATTAAATGAACTCAAAATTATGTTTATACATATTTATGAACAATAAAACTAGGTGTTAACACCAAAATTATTGTTACCTCGGAAAGGACATAAATTGAGAAACAAACCAAAATGTTAGAATTCATTTAAAATGGAATAGAGGAGAACAAAAAGGAAAAATAAAAGCCAAGTGTGGGAAAATTCACCAAGTTATTTAAAACATATATCACATGTTTTTTTTTACAAATAATTGAAAATACTTTTGCTTTGGACTAAACTAAAAAGTTTTACCCGATTTACTGTAAGAAAGATGGATCTACACGATGAATCAATTCCATCATTAAAAGGAAGTAAAGTCTTCCGAAAAAGAAATGCGCTTCTTGATTTAGGTCAAGAAGTTGTCGTCCAGACCAGCTGTAGGTTGACGAAAAATCTAGAAAAATCATCTCTAAAATCAGCAGGAAATCCACGGACCTCAGCATCAAACAGGGTCGCCAAGTGGTCAGAGTTATCCTAACCATGAGAGGGTCTGTCTTGTAAAATGGGGAGGACGCCGTGCAAATTAGCTGGATAAGACTAATGAATCAGATCCCCAGAAAGGATAATCTCCTTAAAGATTAAAAATCAGCTTTTAAGCCTGATATTACTCAATCCTTGAGATTGACCTTAAAGATTGAGAATTACAAACTCATGGAATTCAATGATATCTAAACTCGAGCTTGAACGAGAAAATATTTTGATCAAAATTTCAAACCGATTTGTTTTCTGAAAACCTATTTTCAATGCGTTCATTACCATTGAACGTAAAATCCTAGGAATTCACCTGGAATTCATTAGGTCACCTGAACCAAATCGGGTGTCAACCGTAAGAACGGTGGTTGCATAGCATGGTCAAAGACAGGACCTTGTGCCAGACCGAAAAATTATAAGGGTGAGCTTTACTATTGCTCCTACCAAGGATAGTAATTGCGTCCGACACGTTATAGACCATAATTAAAAGCATGTCAGGGGACATTGCCTTAACAGTTGCTTGTTCAACGCTTTCCTTTACAACCGGACGGTAGTTTATCGAAAGGTAATATACGGAGTAAGTAAACTGGACGTGTTGCTTTCCTAATACAGGGATAGCAAGTGGGTGACACAAAATCGCAAGTTTTGAGCTAAAATTTTCAAATCTGAAACCCACCAAACCCACAAAAACAATTTGCAAACACCGGTGAAGGGTTATTCCGGAAAACTTATCTAAGGTAAAAGCTAGATTTAATTTTCAAAAAAAAAAAAAAAAAAAAAAAGATCAAATATTTTTATAAAGATCCAATTTCCTTGATGGATGTATGAGAGACTGTAAACCACATCGTTACTACCATTGTTTATACCGCCGTAAAGAAATCACTGATGTACAAAGTGTGAAGAATAAAGAAGTGATTCTAGTATTTCAAAGACTATATTGCTTGAGGACAAGCAACGCTCAAGTGTGGGAATATTTGATAATGCTAAAAACGAACATATATTTCATAGCATTATTCCTCAAGAAAGACAAGCTTTTAGTTGCAATTGTTCTATTTACAAGTAATATTAGTTTAAATAATAAAAGGTGAAGACAAAAGACAGATTCGACGAATTGAAGACGCAAACGACCAAAAAGCTCAAAAGTACAAAATACAATCAAAGAGGTTCCAATTATTAATAAGAAACGTCTCAGAATTACAAGAGTACAAGATTCAAAACGCAAAGTACAAGATATTAAATTGTACGCAAGGACGTTCGAAAATCCGGAACCGGGACTAGAGTCAACTTTCAACGCTCGACGCAACGGACTAAAAATTACAAGTCAACTATGCGCATAAATATAATATAATATATAATTAATTCTTAAAATTAATATATATATTATATTATATTTAAAAAAAACGTCGGCAAATTAAAAGACAAAATGGTGTGAGCTGGTTTTACGAACTTCGCGAGTTGCGGAGTTTGAAGAAAAAAAGGGCCGCGAGTCGCGGAGCCCCAAAGTTTGAAAATCCCTATAAAAGCCAGCGCAATTCGACGTAAAATATATCCATAATCAATCTCTCTCTATATATGTATACGTAAATATTTATATTTATATTTTAATTTTAATTTTAATTTTAATTTCTAATAATAAGGGTATGTTAGCGAATGTTGTAAGGGTGTAAGTCGAAATTCTGTCCGTGTAACGCTACACTATTTTTAATCATTGTAAGTTATGTTTATATTATTTTCATTAATGTCTCGTAGCTAAGTTATTATTATGCTTATTTAAGCCGAAGTAATCATGATGTTGGGCTAATTATTAAAATTGGGTAATTGGGCTTTGTACCATAATTGGGGTTTGGATAAAAGAACGACACTTGTGGAAATTAGACTATGGGCTATTAATGGGTTTTATATTAACTAAACAATACCTTGTTAATTTAATATACAAACTTATAATTCGACGTATTTATATATAACCACATACGCTTGACTGGGTACGGTGGGCGGGATATCTAAAAATACCAATAATTATTCATTTTACCTGACACGGAACTGGATTAATAGTTAATAGACTTGTTGAAACAGGGGTGAATTACATTCAAGGGTAATTGGTGTAATTGTTAACAAAGTAGTAAAATCTTGGTTTACACGCAGTCGATAACCTGGTGTATTCATTAAACAAAGTATTAAAACCTTGTTACAATTCGAATCCCCAATTAGTTGGAATATTTGACTTCGGGAATAAGAATAATTTGACGAAGGCTTTCGCTCTTTATATTTATGACTGATGGACTATTATGGACAAATCCGTATGGACATATTAAATAATCCAGGACAAAGAACAATTAACCCATGGGCATAAAACTAAAATCAACACGACAAACATCATGATTACGGAAGTTTAAATAAGCATAATTCTTTTATTTCATATTTAATTTCCTTTATTTTATATTTAATTGCACTTCTAATTATCGTACTTTTATTTATTGTTATTGTATTTAATTGCACTTTTAATTTTCGTACTCTTTAATTATCGTAATTTTATTTTATCGCACTTATATTTATCGCAATTACCTTATCGTTATTTACTTTACGCTTTAAATTTAGTCTTTTATTTATTTTTAATATTTTACATTAGGTTTTAACTGCGACTAAAGTTTTAAAATCGACAAACCGGTCATTAAACGGTAAACCCCCCCCCCCCCTTATAATAATAATATTACTTATATATATATTTATATTTTTATAAAATAAAACTAATATAGCGTTAAGCTTTGTTTAAAGATTTTTTTTCCCTGTGGAACGAACCGGACTTACTAAAAACTACACTACTGTACGATTAGGTACACTGCCTATAAGTGTTGTAGCAAGGTTTAAGTATATCCATTCTATAAATAAATAAATATCTTGTGTAAAATTGTATCGTATTTAATAGTATTTCCTTGTAAAATTTAATAGTATTTTATACCCCTTAGCGAAAACATCAAGGGGAACAAGTATAGCCGGACTATATATTGTCCTATCCCTGGCTGTTTGTAAGAGTTCGAAAGAGATATGAATTTATCAAGGTGAGAATTAGGATCGTCATTCGGTAATCCATGAAATTGACAGCTATTCTGAATGAGCTGGATGATGTGATGTTTTGACTCGAACGAGTGTCCTTGAATCTCTGGAAATCTGATTGGTCCTCCTCGACATTCAATCGAGGGTTTCGTGTTTTTTGCTAAAGTAACGCGTAACGCCATTTGGTTTCTGATTCGTGCTTCCTTGCGTGCTTTAGAGATTATTGCGTCTGGATCAGGTACGAATAACAACGGCCCTGGTCTAGATCGGGTTTGGGTCATACACTAGGTATGCCTTTTTGTTTTTAATTTTTGAAAATAAGCCAAATTATAATAAGCTAAACTAAACTAATCTAATTCTAAGGTAATCTAATTTAATCTAAGGCAATCTAAGGTAATCTAAGGTGGTCTAATCTAAGGTAAACTAGAGTAATCTAAAGTAATCTAATCTAATTAACTAACTATCCTATGGTGGAATATGTTTTTGGTTCTGGCTACTGATTCCCTGGTATT
Source organism: Rutidosis leptorrhynchoides (assembly GCF_046630445.1). Taxonomy (NCBI): domain Eukaryota; kingdom Viridiplantae; phylum Streptophyta; class Magnoliopsida; order Asterales; family Asteraceae; genus Rutidosis; species Rutidosis leptorrhynchoides. The sequence continues at coordinate 179,537,275 of NC_092333.1, forward strand.
TCGATAACAAAGCTCCGCACAAACTATTCAACAAACCAAGTGGCCAGGCCGACTACGGAGAGGCAGGATCCTTTTGGTCCCAATATAATTGGCGACTGTTCGGAAAATCCAATAACCAAGTCCGTGTATAATTGTATTTCTTAGACACCACTAAATGCTTGTGAATAAGTTTGATTGAAAACAGTATTGCCTGATACCAGTTCCCCGGCAGCGGCGCCAAAAACTAGGTACCTCTCTTGATATGGCCGAAACAGACGGTTTTTATTTGCGCGGTGTCGTTAGGCCGCGGCTCGCCAGGATCAGCCACTCGTGGGAGAGGGTACTGTTTTAAATTTATTTTTAGCGGGGCCTAAATCTTACTACTCCTTATAAGTAAGGGAAGTATGACCTAGAGTCGTATTTTTGAGATATCAGTAACATCGAACCTATATTGTAACCTAAGATAGTTAGGGAGTAGTGAATATTTATTTTGGGATTTTCTAATTTATAAGATAGATAAAGTAAATGCGATAAAATTTGTAATTCAGATAAGGTTAAAGTAAGCGCATACTATGACTTCATCAGTTATTCTACCGAGATTATGGAATGATGGCTCATGAATAGGCAGAGGCCTTGTATTCATTACACTGGTCCTAAACGCCCCTGTCATAAGACATGTCACTGGGTACTGCGTTAGGCTTGAAGATTCTGTATAGACAGCAACGTCCCTTACCCCCGATTCCCATGCAGTCTGACTACAGGCATACACGTTTGGACGGCTCATCCAATTGAACGACTCGGTTAGGTGACGTATTAACATTCCAAAATGGTCTAAACTTTCTTAAGCATAATAGAATACATGGTGTACCATATTCGAGAGACGTGATGTGCCTCAATGCTTTCGTTAATGATTGGTAAAAGATAGCTAGGCCCTTAAAAGAGTTCAACCATAAAGAACACCATGGTCAAGTCAAGTCTGACTTCCATGAACACGTTCGGTTATCCTAACGGTCCAATCCTTTATGTGTCTAAACAAACAGTTCCTTAATTAACTAAGAATCCCTCAAGCGGGGTGCAATGCTTGAGATCGCGTTATGGTGTAGTGTACTGGTCAACACTAACCGTGTTCCATGGCCTTACTTAGCAGAGGTACAGCTTACAATAACCACTATGCTTCAGCGTGCACGTACGAAGTTTATATGCTTGGTGACTACACTAGCATGGTCTGGGACCGACAATGTACTAGGGGTCTAGTCAGATGTTTCACTACGAAAGAGTTCTCAGTCGGAATCTAAAGCTCGATAGACTTACTACAACCGGTGTGCCTCGGTCGATCTTACGTTGTATCCGAGAGACTTCTCTTACCAAGGGGTGACACAGATAGTGTACTCTGAATCGGGGTTCGCGACTTCCCAATAACATAGCCCATAACTACGTTCTATTAGTTGGAAAAGCGATTGAGTTTAAAGCATAATCGGAAAGCACTTCGACAACATACACAGACCATAATATTATTTCGGCATTATAACTGCTTACATCATAGCATACACTAAAGATAACTACTCGCTAATCATGGCAATAATATCATAAAACATTATATAAGATAAAGGATAGAAGTACCAGTAGATTAAACGAGTTCTGAATACAAAAGTGACAACTTCAAGACTCCAGACCGCTCCTAATACAATCTTCAGCGTTTCTACGGGTACTAGGTTTCCCGCAAGGATTCGAAGGCCTTGAGAGTATGACTAATATTGTACAAGAGAGAGAAAGAAGTGAATTGAAGTGTGTGTTGGAATGAATGACAAAGACCCTTTAAATAGACTTGGAATTTGCCAGCATACGCCTGGTAGGGCGTATGGCAGGGCGTATGGTAGCCCGTTTTTGGCAGGCCGTATGGTGGCTCGTGTGGTGGCACGTATATAATAGGCTGTTTCCATACTGGCAGGCCGTATGGCAGGTCGTATGGCTTGCTGGTCAGCCTTGATTCCCTGGATCGTAACTTGATTTCTTGTCTTTCGCCGTTTTCGCTCTAGAATCTTCGTTTTAGCTCCGATTCTCTTGATTCTTTTTGCACCACTTTCATAATTACATGTTCTTCAATTGTAACCGACGAAGTGGGTATTTTGCTGACAAAGTTCGAATCTTTCTTGTTTTTGGGCCTTAATACCGGGGTGAAAACGTGACCTTTTAGCCGATTTCAGTACACTTGGCGAGTGCGTATGTCCTCAAAGTATCAAACACCCGTTAAATGCTAGTGTGACTAGCCCGAGTGGGGATGTCAAACCCTATGGATCCATATCTAATATTCGCGTTCACCGGTTCAAAAACCAATGATTAAACGTTATCGTGCTAAGGGGAAAGTTTATGCCGTTATATAACCCATACATATGGAAAGTTTAAGTACTCGTGTCTAGTATGTAAAACATAAAAAGCGCATGTATTCTCAGTCCCAAAAATAGTATAAGTAAAAAAGGGAAGCTATAACTCACAGTGATAAATGCGGTAAATTCGATATGCAAAGTATGCAAGTAGTAAGTCGGTCTGAAAGGTCGTCAACCTAAGTCAAAGGTCACTAGATCAGTACGTTGTCCCAAAAGGTTTAAAAGTTCATAAATTAAGTTTAAGTGTCATTATCAACATCATCATTATCATCATCATTCATCAATACTAAGGTAAGTTTAACAAGAATAGAGATTGAAACAAAAGGCTGACTTCGGACAGCTGTTACGACCTCTATACAAATCGAAAAGACGCGTAGTCAGTGGCTATGGCTCCATATGTGAGTCCTCTAACCGCTGACCAATTTTCAGAACCTAACTCGTCTTCGTTTGACCGTGGCGATGGTTTAAGTGCGAGTAGGTCAGAAATTTCAGCACAACGTTACAAAGGCGTAGTGACTTTCGGAAGGCTATAAATCCTAAACCGTATATCGGATTAAGTCGAAGCCTAAACGAAAAGTCATCTACTCGAAACTAAATATCTGAAAATTAATTTTCCAGAAGTCCAGGAGTCTGATCACACCCCGAAAAACAGCAAGAAAGTGCTCCGGTGAGGTTCTTGGTGTTTGATGCTCATCACGGTTCTCATCCTTGATGCTTGTAAGCTTCAAGTGTACAACTCTTTGATGTTTTAGCATCACTTTGACCCATGTTCAACCATCAACACACATCTAAGAGTAAAATCTATCATTCTAAAAGTTTTGAACATCAAGATTGCCTCTTTATTGCATAAATCCAATAAAGCTTTAACCTTTGTCCTTTTTACACAAGTTTATGCATCTCCATCATATGTGATGATGAAAACTTGATCTTTATCATCACAACAAACACAAAAAGGTTCCAAGTAAGTGAGATCTACAATAATAACTTAGATCTCAAGTATTAAGAAAACCCTAAGCTAGAAAGCTTGGATCTTTACAAGATTAATGAGATCATAAGCTAGAAAGCTAAGATCTTTAACAAAATAATGAAAGTAATGAGACCATAAGCTAAAAAGCTAAGATATTTAACATAATAATGAAACCCTAAGCTAGAAAGCTTGGATCTTTAGTGTTCTTGAAGATCTTGAAGCATAAAGCTTGGATCTTTAAGATACATGAAGATCATAAACACAAGTTTTGATCTTTATAATAAAACAAAGAAATTACAAGCTAGATCTAACAAGTAGATGAAGATTCCAAGCTAGAAAACTTGAATCTTTCATGTTCTTGAAGGATTCAAACCCAAGTTTGAATCTATAAGATATAACAAGATCAAAAGCTAAAAGCTAGATCCATAAAATGATGATGATGATGTCGACTTCATGAAGAAAGAAAAGAAGAAGAAGAAAATTTAAAACTTACACTTTTTAGAGTGAGAAAGACTAGAGAGAGAATTAGATAGTAAGTGTGTGTAAATTGCAAATGAGATCAAGTGTAGAATAGGTAAAATAAGGCTTGTATTTATAGGTAGTGAGGAGGTGGGAGGGTGATGGTGGCCGTGGGTATGGGAGGGGGACAAGGGGGACAACTTTTTGCTTTTTGGTTAATGGTTGTCTAAAGTTGGTGCTTATGTTAGGATCCCATGCAACATTAAGGATAATTCTTAACAAAAATGCTAGTATGTTCCCTCTAATAAATGGGAATTTGTCTTTCATTATAATGGATCACTAACTTATAATAATTGGGCTAATTAAATAGTCCACTAGCTAGTGTAGGGTGGGTCAAAGTCCAACAAGGTAGAAAGTCCAACAAGACTAACTAGTGTGCTCTAGTAAATTACTAAGCGTAATTAAGCATCCAAAAACTCAAGTAATTGTTATTATAAAATAACAATTAGTATTTCTTAGTCGTAATATTCCGGTTACGATAAAATTTAAACGTGTACGCAATTCGTTCTAAACGTCAAGTGACACTAACGGTCATAAAGGCTTCCGGGGTTCAAGTTAAGTACCCTACGTACTTAAAGGCACGTTTTAATATATAAACGAAAGTAATCAACATGTAGGAAGTTCCCAGAGTATAATATAGCTCAGTACGCACAAATACGCAGTTTCGTGAAAGTACAAAGCACAAAAGCAAGTCGAAAAAGTCGGGTCGTTACAAATGGCATGTTCATTATCAATTATGTTTGTGCGGTCACACTTTCATTCAGGTTTCTTTTTCTCTCTTAGACATTAAGTTTGGGTCAAACTGGGTTTGGGTCAACATGGGTTTGGGTCAAACTGGGTTTGGGTATATAAGGTCATTGTTGCCCATGTTACACATTCATAAATAAGGGCCAAGTAATAAGTATCATAATACGTAACTAACTTCACCTAAGTTGTATGGTATGTATCCATGTTTATTACATTCTTATACACAAGGCGATCCATCCATATCCTACAACAAACGATTGCCATTAGGCAAGATATATCACAATAATATGAATAAGATGTTATGAAATTACATGACTATTAATTGTTGATAATTTCAGCAGGTTGAATTCTTGATAGCGGTTTAATGACAAAATGGGTAGCCTTTTAGTAGAGTTAAATACGGTGTCAAAATGGGTAGTCATTTGTATAATCTGTCAAGATGATGATGATGATACCCTTCTTTTTTATTCTAATCTGTTTTCATAATGTTATAATTGTTGCCAAGGTTGTAAAACTCGTAACTCGGGGAGAACTCGGCAGAAGGTTTTTGAGGAGTTCTCGGCGACTCGGGGAGAACTCGGTGGAGAACTCGGATGTTGACTTTCGTTGACTTTTAAATATAAATATATATATTCTGAAAATATATGATATCAGGGGTTGTTATTGTCATTTAATTAAAGATTCAAGAGTGCATATTAAGTTTGTTCTTGTTATTAGGGTTTGGTAAAAGTGAGGGGCTGCTATTGTCATTTATTAAAAGAAAAAGAAATTAAAATATTAAAAAGTTTAGTGGCGTTGTTCCAGACTTACAGATCTAAAAAGTGACTTACATCGTGACCTTCTCTTAACTTAAAAACCCTAAAAAGTTGAGACTCACTGCCCACTTGACCGGAATTAATGATGGGTTTCAGGTTATTTTCTTCTCATCTTTTCTTCTTTTTTCCTTTTTCATGTTCTTCTTCCTCATCTTTTCGCGTTTCCATCTAGATCTTAGTTTTTCGATCACTGTTTACCGCCGTTGACCGGCGGTTGACCGAGTTTTTAGCGAGTTGACCGCCGATTTATCGCTGACACAATTATTCCGACTTATCGTCGATTAATTGGCCGAGTAGCCCGAGTTTTGCAACCATGATTGTTGCAGATCCTAATCTAGAGGTTGCTGACCTTATGGCATGGTCTAATAAGGTAATTAAATTCCATTTTACGCTCCCAGAATCTCTAAGGGGTCAGGTATAAACTTATATCTCTTTATTCAATCTTTCTCTCATTGTATATGGCTTTTCTCTTTGCTTTATGACTATTTCTTTGAAGATGGGAAACTCATGGGACTATCTGCTTGAATAACAAAGTCAATGCAAAGGCGTTGCTGGTAAAATCGAATTACTTTGTATTTTCTCTATGTATTATCAATCACCAATGAATATAATATGCATATAATCTGTTCAACAACTCATAACTCTTATATATTAAGTTAAAAAGACCTTTTGTTAGGATCTCATTTAATAGTTTTACCAACGTACGTGTGAGCTTAATTTTATTGTAATCTAAGCATGAAGTTGGTTTATGCTTTTATTCTTAAATGAATACATCAATTATTTTTCAATTAATTAAATAAAAACAAAGAACATGTAAAATTAAATTTCAATATACCTGGCCCAAGTTGCACATTAATGGATGGGGGAGTTATCATAGAATTGAATCCATTTACCCCACAGTAATGACTAGGTCCCATGCAAAAATACAAAGTCATGCTATTTTCACGTGTTAGAAACTTACATTAAACATTGATTTAGTAATGTTACATAAGAGGCTGGCCCTCAGACTATGCATCTCAGATTTTGCAATACATTTGCTCAATTAAATGTAATAATTGAATCTTTTATTTATAGAGTTAAATTTATGATTTGCCAAATTTGAGCTGATCAGGATACATTATTGATGGGGTAAAGTAATAAAAGTCAAAAAATTGACGTTAGTTTGAAGGTGCTTACTGTTTACTTGGTTCAAGTGTGTTATTGTAAGTAACTTTGTTTTTTATATGACTTGATAAGATCAAACTGGGCTGTTGTCATGATAAGAAGATGACTTGGGTCTGGAATTATTGCAATGGTAATGCTGCTGTTTATAATCTTTGCTCCATGGTGTATTGTAATGTAAAAGCTAATTTGGGTTGATATAACTACCTCTTCGTAATTAACATGGTGTTAATTGGGTCAGTTTGTATTGGAGGCTTCAGTATGATCAACCTTGGTTCATCATACAATTTATTGACAACACATTTGGTGGCAATGACTTATTGATGCATGCCTTTTATTATGCGGGCAGATTTGTTAATTTGTCTCGTGTGGGTGATAGCGAAGTCGTATCCAAAAATTTCGGATGACGTGTAAATATACAAAAACTATATGGTGCATCTAAGGGAGAAGACCCGGATTCTCACCCTGGGACGAATCGGAGGTGAGCTCGGACTAGCCACAAGCCAAAGTGTAGAACTCACTCCCAAAAGCTAGCTTGAAGGAGGAGGGGACACCTTGACTTATAAGCCATCACCCAATCCCATACTTGGGCGATGTGGGATCGTAACAATACGCCACCCTTAAAGAGCCAACGTCCTCGTTGGTCACGGCTATGTTGGTCACGGTTGGAACCCTTTCTTCGGGTCCAAGCCACCACTCCATAGGCCACCACTCCGAGGCCTCGTTGGTCACGGCTATGTTGGTCACGGTTGGCACCCTCTCTTCGGGTCCAAACCACCACTCCATAGGCCACCACTCCGAGGTGTCAGGTCCCAAAGATGAGGCCAGCTCTGATACCAATTGGTTTGATCAAACTGAGTTCAATCGAATCGTGATAGTTGCAGCTACGATCGGCCAATATAGAATTAAGAAACAATTGCGAAATCGATAGCCAAAGTTATTTATTGAACACAAATCACAGTTACAGAAATTTTGAGAGAGAAAAGTATTGTTACAACATTCATGAACTAACTACTAACTAACGCAATTCAGTTATTTAACATCTACTCAGCTGGAACTAGCTTAACAACTTTTGGCGGAACGAAACAGAAATGAAGAGTCAGCTCCAGAAGCAAAGAATCAGGTCAAGGTCACGTGTGAAACATGTGATCCTCTTTATTTACACTTACATGTGCAACTCACGTGTATCTATGACACTAAATTAAAGAATGATATTGTGAACGTCAAGAGAGTGGAATGGGTTGTTTTGATCAAAACGTGTAGTGAAAGTCATATTGCAATTTTGAAGTTTTTTTTATCAAAACTATCTTTAGTAGCATGTTTCATTTTTCTTTAACAACTATAGTTCTATATATAGTTGAATTAAGAGGTTTTGTAATGGTTTGGATGTCTATTACCCATTAGGGATGCCTAATGTATAGATGTAATTATTTAAATATTGTTTTTAATCTAAATGCATTTTTTGAGTGAGAACCATTAATCAAAAAAAAAAAAAAAAATGAATAAATTTTGAGTTGCAAGGTAACAAGTCAGAATTACATATTTTATTTTTGCCTTAGAAATGTTGATGTTCAGACGATTTCGGTGTTGAAATCGAATAAGACATTTCAAAGCCTGTTTTCATATTGCAAGATGTGTTTACGCTACCTACATCTAATAGTAATTGAGAAACAATAATCGTTTGATAAACTCAATGATCCATTTGTGTGATTCTTACTTATTTTGCGAAAAGGCCTTTATGTCATAGACGATACACAATTCTGTTTTGGGCTCAAGTTGACATGACCCGTTCTAAAGTCCACATTCGTGCAGGTGCATAATTGGTATTTTAGGATGGTTCAAAAGTTTTTCGGCCATATTCAGATTATTATATAGGATTTAAAAGTGAAATTGAACAATAGCGGATCACCGTGGCGAAATAGTGAACTCTGGTCAACTCTGGATAAACCATGGTGTAAAAATAGAAAAATACCATATAAACTCATAACCAAAGTGTAAAAATAGAAAAATACCATATAAACTCATGTACTATGATTAGGAATACTTGACTAAACTATGATGAATTGTTCATTGTTAATGCTCTTTTTTTTTTGGTGATCTTTTACCTCATTTACTTGACTAGACTACGAGTGAATGCTCCACATTCACTTGTGATATTGCAACTCTGATGTGTGTTTCAATTCCTGCCAAGTTATTGACATGTAATTGCATTGTCTCTTTGGCGTATATGTTATGTCCAACTTTAACATAGTTTTAAACTGTCTTGCAACGTAGGGGCTCAATACCTATAATGTTTACGGATGAGTCCCCGTGCAACACAAGGGCTCATAAATCTAGTAACAATTACAAAACACTGATAAGTGGTAACATTAATTGATACGAATGTCATCATGTGAAGCATATATTAATTAATATCTACGTAAAAAATATTAAATTTTTTTTTATTACTAAAATTAACGAATACTATTAAAAAAGGGAAACCTTCATCGGATAATGAAGGACCCTAGCAATTACAGACAAAACAACTCGCAAGGGTTCGATACAAGCTAACATCACAACCCGAAGATAACTTCAACGGAACCAAAATAGCTAAAACTAAACTAACAACCCAAAGACCAACATACAAAGATTTCAAACAAATGATTATAGACTAACGCCAACCAAATTAGACAATCAAAAAACCAAAAAACAACAAGAAAGATCAATCGTTTCAACTGGTTTTGGGAGGTCTTTTTCCGTTTCTTTCATCCGAACAGTTAGTAAAACCGTCAACTTTAAAAAATGTTAAATAAAAGCTTCGAACAGACTCCAATTAAGTGAAAAAGGCATTGTATAATCATCTTCTTTTGAAACCAAGGATCTATTCATGAGTATTGACATGAAAGTACAGAAAAAAATAAAAATTAATGAAAGAGAGGTACGGGATAACTTTCGACGTTAGAAAGAAATAGGGGAAGAAAAGTTGTATTAAATGGTTCTATTAATCGAGTCAACAGCAAGCGTCGATTTGTTGACGATTTAGCTTTCGCTTAGAGCCTAACTTGAACTTCAAACATGTTTAAAACTCATGAAAATTTGATTCTATCATTTTCATGGCGTTTCACACTTTTTTTTTTATTTTTAAACTACTTATTGGCTGGAGGTCCATTTGAAAGCAATCTCTCTATTCACATAACAATGAGAGTGAGGACTTTCTCTGCTCTTGAGTTATTTCACTGGGTGGAAAAATGACTTCTCTTTATTCTAGGATAGGGAAAGAATTGTCATCTCACATCCCTCATACTCCACTTATATGGCATTGGTTTTTATGGTCGTTTTGGTCTGATTTCCTTTATTTCCTAAAAAAGCTCGGGAACACAATTCTTTTAAATACTTCATCTTTAAACTTTTTTCTTCAAATTTATTTTTTATTTTTATATATGACTGTAACAAAGTGCAAGTGAACAATAGGGAAGAAGTAATGAGCAACATGACTTTTAACAACAAAATTATATCCAGTGGGAAGGATGGTCCCGAGAATTTAAGGAAAAAGAACGAGGTGGAAAAAAGGTTATTAGGCATCACTCAATAATATAAGCCATATAAAAAAGGCCCTTAGGCCGTATCGAATAAAATAATATACGCATTTTGAAAAAGGCTCAAAGCTGGAATGCTAGTAGACTTTGATTTTTTTTTTTCTGAACATTTTATTGTTGTTTTAAGGTCTACTGTGTTTCACATTCGTTGTTTCAGTTGTGTTACTCTAGTTACCATGTTTCTCAAATCTACGATTATGTCTATGGTATATAAAAAAATTAGGCCCTTAAAACTGTATGTCCAGAAGGGTCGATTACCTTGTTTCCATCCAGGCCTCCCATGCCTAGTGGGTTTTTATCTTATTCTTAAGAAAGTGATGATTTAGTTGATATATACTTTATGTTTCATTTTTCTTTGCTTGTTTACATAAATATATTGATGAATTACGATTCTTTCTTGCATAGTTATTTAAATTACATTTTAGTAGTGGGTTTTTAAGTTTCCAAATACTATCCTACTCTTTGTAGTTTGAAAGTACATTATCAATGTTAGGTACTATTCATGTCACACTCAGTCTACACTTTTTTTTATATATATATATTTGTATCGAATATGACTGTTAGAATCTTTTTTCAAAAATAGACGTACACACCTCCGGAATGCGAAATTCATCCGGCGGTATCGACGATAACCAGTCATCAACTGACACGTATAACCCTCTACCACCAGAATGCTTAAATTCGCCAGACGGTACCGCGGTACTGATTCAGATTCTTGATTTTCTTGCTGTCTGATTAACCCTGTATGGTGAGTGGTTAAAGCCGGTACCACTAGATGAATTTCACATTCCGGCGATCCGTACGTCTATTTTCGAAAAATGATTCAGACATGGTTTTTTGTAGTAAACTTCTCTTTTTTTCTAACCATAATTCTTCCTGGTTTTTAAATATTTTTTTTTTCTTTTTTTCTGAAAGGCTGGTTTTTAATTTTTGATTGCTTATTGTTGTGTTATATATAATATATATGCATGCAATGTATTTTATAAAAATAAATAACAAATGGCTGTCATAAGAAATTGAGAGAACATATATGATATATGTCAAAGCATAAAGGGTGACCGACACTTTATTGTTGGTGTTGTTATGGATTATGATCAATTGAAAGTTTGAAATTATTGACTCGTTTAATCGTTTGAAATTATTGTCAATGGTTTGAGCTCAGATGCTAACCCCCAACTCACCGTCTCACCCCACATTGATTTCCTTTAAGGAAATTAATAAAATATTGCTTTAAGGGCCCAATGATTTATCACCCTACTTAAAAAGATCATAGCTTTCACATTTACAAAACTGTAACTCACTAATTATGTTTTGAAATATCATTAGGTATTTATAGAAACTTTACTGTTTGATAAGAGATTTAAAGAAAAAAAATCAAGTTTTTCAATTTATTTCTTCGTTAATTCGTTAGTCTGTCTACCTTTTTTTGAAAAATAAATAAATAATAATTGACCTATATCCGAAGATTTACAAATTAAGTTACAAGTAATACAGATCCAGCAATCAGTTTGAATAGGTCCGTCGAACTACTGGGTTAAGTTATTCCTATATATGATTCCCATGATTCTATGTACGGAGAATATTTTGTAAAAAGAAAAATGCACACACCGACAACATTTTTTACATGAATATGTACAAAATGTGCAAACAAAGAGTTGAACCCATAACCTCAAAGTTACAGGAAAACCTCGATACCGCTAGACCGATAGCCTTTTAGTTCAGGATTCTTTATGTTAACCAATTATCATATGATCTTTTTAGGACACACACACACACACACACACACACACACACACATATATATATATATATATATATATATATATATATATATATATATATATATATATATATATATATAGTAACACCGTACATTTTTTTTAAAAATCACAGCAGAAGTAATATAAACAAACTACAACATATTTATATATTAAACACAAGTCATTAATACATATTATACGTGTTACGTTATACAAAACAGTTTACACAACCAAAAGACCAGACATGAGAGTATCAAGTTGTCAAACTCAAACATATTGTCAACACCCCATTTTCTCCCAAAAACTAACTTGCAATCATATCATCAACCTGCCGGAAGATGTGGGTGATTAACATGAAGCTAAGTGAATGAAACTAACTAGTGGATCATTCATCAGCAGAAAATCAATTGCTAACACACAGCAACAATTACAACCACAAGAGGATCGGCGGCTTGTGCGTGCCTACAACTAGCTGATCAGCCTAGAGTTTAACGATAGTCCTTACTACTGAATCAACAACATAGTATTCTAGATGCAACACATGCGTCCTTCTGTATTATACCATACATACAGTAATAATCGGACCCAACCTTTCCGACTCAGTTGACCTCTTTCGATCGAGGCCACCACAAGAAGGGATTCACAACATGTGTACATAAAACCATGTAAACACATACATATCTACTGCATGGCAAACAATCTAACTCGTGGTAGTCTAAATAGGAAGTAAACCCACTGTAGCACAACTTGCTACTCTATGCTATTTCAAAAGGATAGTTCAACTCACGAATACCCAGCACAACTCAGTGATGTTATATTACTGAGTCTTCACCCCATCATAAATAATTAAATATGTGATTTAGGTTTTGGAAAGGGTGCGTATGTGTATATATGTTAATAAAGTTTAGATGTATTTGGAATCAGAGGATAAAGTGATCATTATAATTAATAGAGAATAAAGAAAAGAAAAAAAGAAAGGGGAGGCAGCTCCTTCAAAGGAAACCTCCTCTGTGTGCCATACCGTATATATCTAAAACACAGTGGTTATGATAGGTAAGCCTAACGAAGTCAAATCCAAACAAATGGATATTTGTGTGACCATTGTCACAAAACGCATTCATATATTCACATAATAAATTATCAAATCATAATTTGTTATTTCCCTTTCATAAAAAATTTATATTGATTATCCATAATTTAGATATCGCATTTAAATTATAATACAATAACATAATGTTACCTATATCATCTGGGTGTTACACTCACACACAGACACACACAGGCACCTTGTTATCGCTAGGCTGATAGCCTTTTATTTCGTGATTCTATATGTAAACCAAATACCATATGATCTTTTTAGGATACACACATAAACAAACACACACATATGAGTATGTATAAGTGGTAGGAACATTGTTATTTTAAGATTTGATAAGAATAAATATCAGTCATTTATTTGAATACAAACATTATTCATATAATGTTAATGATATTCTTTGTTTTTTGAACATATACAGTAGTACAATGGATTTGCAACCATAAAGAGAAATTAACTCTAGACTTATTACTGTTAGAAATAGGAGGTTATGTATATTATTTGTGGAAGAGTGGATTGATGATTTTTAGAAGTTAGATTGATCTTGAAAGCTTTTCTTTTATTGCTTATTGCTTGCTTTGCTTGCTTAATTACAAATGAGAGGTGAATCCATCTATTTATACTACACCATGGACTAGTCTAGAATACTTCATCATCTAATATCTAGATATTTCCTAAGTATTCTCATGATAATTCTAGACTTAGATATTTTACAAGATTATTCTACACACATTCTACACACTTTCACTACTACATATTACAAGAAGTTTCTACATAATGGGCTATAATCTTGATCCAAAATATTTGTATACTTGCAAGCCCAAATCCAAAACAAATAGCCCACAATCAAGTTTAGTTTCCAACAGCCCCCCTTAAACTTGATTTCGTCACTCCGAGCATATTCCGTAATCTCTGAAAAGTCTCGTGTTTTAGAGGCTTTGTGAAAATATCATCAACTTGGTCGAATCGAATGACTTCGTGTACTTTATCTGCACCTCTTTATTTGTAACACACTCCCTGATGAAATGGTATTTCGTATCGATGTGCTTGCTTCGATCATGGAAGACTGGATTCTTTGCTAGAGCAATCGCAGACTTGTTATCCACATATATCTCCGTAGCTTCCTTTTGAAAAAACTTAAGCTCATTTAGTAACTTCCTGAGCCATATTGCATGACAGGTGCACGATGTTGCTGCTACAAACTCGGCTTCACACGTTGACAGAGTCACAATGGGTTGCTTCTTCGAGCTCCAAGTGAACGCCGTATCTCCCATATAGAACACGAAACCACTCGTACTCTTACGATCATCTATGTCTCCAGCCCAATCACTATCACTGTATCCAACTAGCTTGAAGTGCTCAGAAGGCGAATAAAACAGGCCATAGTCAATCGTACCTTTGATGTAGCGAAGTATCCTCTTGGCCGCCTTCAAGTGATTTATTGTAGGTGCTTCCATATATCGACTTACTAGTCCAACTCCGTAGAGAATATCTGGTCTCGTGCAGGTTAGGTACCTCAGACTTCCAACCAAACTCTTGTATTGTGTTGGGTCCACCAAGTGTCCTTCATCATCTTTTGACAATTTGAGATTGCAATCCACCGGTGTGTTCATTGACTTGCAGTCATTCATCTTAAACTTCTTGAGCACCTCATTCGCATAACCTTCTTGGGATATGAATATTCCTTCTTTCTTTTGTTTTACCTCAATCCCAAGATAGTAAGCCATAAGTCCAATGTCGGTCATCTCGAACTCCCGAACCATTGCTTTCTTGAACTCATCAAACATTTTGGGATTACTGCCAGTGAATATTAAGTCATCCACATATAGGCACACAATCATAACATCTCCTTCTGTCATAACCCGTCCTTAACCATAAGAACGAGTTAGATAACGTATGATTTCATTGCGAGGTATTGACCTCTATATGCGACATTTTTAAAAGAACAACTGCATTTATTTTACATTACAAACCATAACTCTTATTTTAATACAAGTTTTAGACAATATAAAGATGATTATCGTTTAGCGATAATCTTAGACTTACAAACTTTACATGTGATGATAACAATACGATTTCTAGCATATTTTACATTACAAATCCTCCGATATGCAGTTTTATTTTTGACACAAATATGCATACTCAAGATCTTGTTTAAATTCAACATGTTGCAGCGGAAGCTTTTAGTTATCACCTGAGAATAGACATGTTTAAAACGTCAACATAAAGTTGGTGAGATATAGGTTTAATGCCGGCAGCGATATAAATATATAGACCACAAGATTTCATATATAAACATTTTAATAAAAATATTCTAAGTGGTTGAGCACTTGGTAGCCATACTTAACATTTATTCACGTCGCATATTCCCTTTATTATGAAATCTTACTACACCGTACCAAGTGTAGTCACGAAACGAAGTACTGTGCAACCGTTGAATACTGGTCGTCCAGTCCGGTTGGGGTTGTCAGGCCCGATAGATCTATCAACAGGATTCGCGTTTACAATACCGCTGTAAATAATAGTTACCAAGCTACAGGGAAGTATGCCAGTGGTACAACTCAACGTAGAATATATTTTTCAGTTACTTGTGTCCATATCGTAAAACATAAAATACATGTATTCTCATCCCGAAATACTTAGAGTTTAAAAGTGGGACTATATACTCACTTTTGTCTTGAAGATATGTAATTTCGACTTGGTCTCCGATTGATATCACGAACCTATCCATATATAATATATCAATACCTTTTCTTTTTAAAACAATCGTCACATATATATACTTATTATACTTTTAATAATTTCTTAGTCCGTAGTTAGCAGTCCGATGTTAGTAATTCAATTTTAATGGTTCATTTTTAGGTGTTTAATAAACCCCCAATGAAATAAATAAAACCCCCATCGTATATGTATTGGTCAAGATTAATCTTGACCCACGGTACCGGTGTTGTCAAATGACGTGTTGCGTACATAAAGTACCGGTGTTGTCAAATGACGTGTTGCGTACAATCATGGGATCTTATGATTAATCTTCTCGTATTGTTTACGGGTGATCCTGAACCATATAAAATTAAATTATGAGTACATATATATAAAATATCATGTTATTTTAGAAAGATGTGATTTTTTTAATTTTCTCCAATTATTTTAGTGGCTAAACTAGTCTTAGATATCCGATCTCGTTTTGGTCATAGTTTCTTCGTTACAACTCCGTTTTCGTTGGTTCAACTTGCCACTTCCTTGGATCGAGTCCCTCTTTAAGAATATGAACTGTAAATACCTTAGTTTGTATTCGAAATCACAGGTCATAGGTCAAACTTTAGTGAAATTCATGAAGTTGATCATTTTCCATCATGTAAACAACCTTAAATGATTATTTTTCTAAAAATACTTATACTTTGAGTTAAATCATGAAATTTTTATGTGTTATTATATTCATAGTAAATATCATTTTTCCAGAAAATAAACCTCCAATTCAAGGTTCAAAATAGTTTTTAATTATCCAACCCAAAACAGCCCCCGGTTGTACTCCGACGACGTAAATTCAGTTTTTAAAGTGTTCTTTGAAAAACCAAGTTTTACCTTGTTAAGTTAGCATATCCTTATGATATATTACAGGTCTTGAAGTATTTTAAAAGTTAAGTTAGAAGGATCTATTTAGTTTGCAAACAAGTTTGAAATCATTCAAACTATGTTCTTGTTGTTAAAATTGTATACCATAAAATAAGATAGCTATATATATATATATATGAATCGAATAAGGTTATGAACAAAGTTACTACCTCAGGTTACTTGGACAAGGTTGCTGTAAAAGAGAAGTAAAAACCTAGAACCAAAAGAGTGATGGAGTTGAATGAAAGATTGGAAGTAAACTTGTGTTCTTGGAAGGATTCTTGAAGTGTTTTTGTAAGAGTTTTCTTATGATGATTAAGGCTTGTTTCTATGGCTAGATCTTCATGGTTTCTTGCTGAATTGATGAGGGTTTCTTATGGCTTTCAAGTAGGTGTGTTAGAGAGTAATTTGGAAGTGATAATGGTGAACTAGAATTGATATGGGGAAGGCTATATAAAACGTGAATCAAAGGAGACAAAGACAAGTTTTCATGTTGTATTTTTATGTAATTAGTCAAGCAATCATACAAAAGTAATTACCTTATACATAAGGCATGAACAAGGGCTGGTTGGTGGTGATTTGATGTGTATATACCAATAGTAAATACGTATAGAAGCTAGGTATGATACGAGTACATATACTCTAAATATACGTATAGAAATCTTGTGAAAACGGAACGAGGATTCAAATATAGTTATCTTTTGTGAATATACTTATATTGTTTTATGTATTTAAGTCCTTAAAAAGTGATTAAATACATTACATATACGATATATGTATAAACATTATAGGTTATAAGTATTTATATAAAAAAAAACGTTACTTAAGGTTATCGTTTTGAAAACTTAAGTTAGTAATTTCAAAATATACTTATAACTTATTGTTATTAATACAAAATGAGATATTAAAACATCCTTAGATCATGTTAAATATGTATATATACATATATATACACAAACGTATAATTATCATATGTTATATAGTTCGTGATATCATCGGTCAAACTAGACGGTCAAACGTTGTGTAAAACTCTTTTCGAAAACATAAATCTCAACAATTTGGATTACTTATCGTGTTGGTAAGGTTTAATTTATGTAAATATTAATCTTATAAGTATAGAACGATCGAAAAAGTGCGGGTCATTACAGTACCTACCCGTTAAATAAATTTCGTCCCGAAATTTTAAAATCGTACCTATTTTGCGTCATCGGGAAACAAATGCGGGTATTTTTGTTTCATTTGATCCTCTCGCTCCCAAGTAAACTCGGGACCTCTTCGTGCATTCCAACGAACTTTAACGATCGGTATGTTGCTCTGCTTGAGCCGTTTAACTTCACGGTCCATGATCTCGATTGGTTCTTCTATGAATTGTAGTTTCTCGTCAACTTGAATTTCTTCAAGAGGAATGGTGAGGTCTTCCTTTGCAAGACACTTTTTAAGGTTCGAGACGTGAAATGTATTATGTACTCCGGCGAGTTGTTGCGGTAACTCGAGTCGATAAGCTACCGGTCCGATGCGTTCGATAATTTTGAACGGGCCTACATACCTTGGGTTTAGTTTACCCCTTTTTTCCAAAACGTATTACACCTTTCCAAGGTGACACCTTTAGCATAACCATATCACCGATCTGAAACTCTAATGGTTTCCTTCGGACATCGGCGTAGCTCTTTTGGTGACTACGGGCTGTTTTCAATCTCTCCTTGATTTGTACTATCTTCTCAGTCGTTTCGTGTATGATCTCGGGACCAGTTAATTGTCGATCTCCTACTTCATTCCAACAAATAGGAGATCTACACTTCCTTCCGTACAATGCTTCGAATGGCGCAGCTTTAATGCTCGCATGATAACTATTATTATACGAGAATTCTGCTAATGGTAGATATTTATCCCATCCGTTTCCAAAATCGATCACACATGCCCTGAGCATGTCTTCAAGAGTCTGAATTGTTCTTTCACTCTGCCCGTCGGTTTGCGGATGATATGCGGTACTCATATCCAAACGAGTTCCTAGTGCCTCCTGTAGTGATTGCCAGAACTTTGAGGTAAATCTACTATCACGATCAGATATAATGGAAATAGGTATTCCATGCCTTGAAACTATTTCCTTTATATATAATCGTAATAATTTCTCCATTCTATCTGTTTCCTTTATAGGCAAGAAATGTGCAGATTTGGTAAGACGATCAACAATTACCCAAATGGTGTCGTATCCCCTGGCAGTCTTTGGTAACTTCGTGATGAAATCCATGGTAATACCGTCCCATTTCCATTCTGGAATTTCTGGTTGTTGAAGTAACCCTGACGGCTTCTGGTGTTCTGCTTTAACTTTGGAACAAGTTAAACATTCCCCAACATATGTTGCAACGTCTGTCTTTAAATTAGGCCACCAATAATGCATCTTAAGATCTTGATACATCTTTCCAACTCCAGGATGTATCGAGTATCTTGTCTTATGTGCCTCGTTCAATATCAACTTCCTTAATCCACCCAACTTCGGTACCCAAATACGATTTGCAAAATATCGAGTTCCATCTTCCCGCATAACGAGTTGCTTCTCATACTTCTTCATTATTTCATTTCCTATATTTTCTTTAGTAAGTGCTTCTCGTTGAGCCTCTTTGATTTGTGAGTTGAGATTCATGCGAATTTTTATCTTCATCGCTCGAACTCGAATTGGTTCTCGTTCCTTTCTGCTTAAAGCATCGGCCACCACGTTCGCCTTCCCGGGATGATAACGAATTTCACAATCATAGTCGTTTATCAGCTCGACCCACCTACGTTGCCTCATGTTCAACTGTTTCTGATCAAAAATATGTTGAAGACTTTTATGATCAGTAAACACAGTGCATCTAACCCCATATAAGTAGTGTCTCCATATCTTCAACGCAAACACGACTGCTCCCAGTTCTAGATCATGCGTCGTATAATTCTGCTCGTGAATCTTCAATTGTTGGGAGGCGTATGCAATAACTTTCTTTCGTTGCATAAGAACACAACCAAAACCTTGTCGCAAAGCGTCACAATATATTTCAAAATCATCGTTCCCTTCAGGTAACGATAAAATAGGCGCCGTAGTTAACTTCTTCTTCAGTAATTGAAATGCGTTCTCCTGCTCCGAGGTCCATTCGTATTTCTTCCCTTTTGGCGTTAATGCTGTCAACGGCTTAGCTATTCGGGAAAAATCTTGAATAAACCTTCTATAATAACCGGCTAAACCCAAAAATTGGCGTATCTGCATTGGTGTTTTAGGAGTCTCCCATTTTTCAATGGCCTCAATTTTAGCTGGATCAACCTGAATTCCTTTGCTACTAACAACGTGACCAAGAAATTGCACTTCTTTCAACCAGAAAGCACACTTAGAAAATTTAGCGTATAGCTGTTCTTTTCTCAACAACTCTAATATCAACCTTAAATGCTGCTCATGCTCTTGCTCACTCTTGGAATAGATAAGAATGTCATCAATGAAAACAATAACAAACTTATCTAAATATGGACTACAAACTCGATTCATGAGGTCCATGAATACAGCTGGCGCATTCGTCAATCCAAACGGCATGACCAAAAATTTGTAATGACCGTAACGTGTCCGAAAAGCAGTTTTCGGTATATCTTCTTCTTTGACGCGTAATTGATGATAGCCCGATCTTAGGTCAATTTTCGAGTACACACATGATCCTTGGAGTTGATCAAATAAGTCGTTAATTCTCGGTAGTGGATACCGATTCTTGATAGTTAACTTATTTAATTCACGATAATCTATACACATTCGGAAAGATCCGTCTTTCTTCTTAACAAATAAAATCGGAGCTCCCCATGGTGAGGTACTTGGTCGTATGAATCCACGATCCAGTAATTCTTTTAACTGACTCTGAAGTTCTTTTAACTCGGACGGTGCAAGTCTATATGGAGCACAGGCAACTGGTGCAGCTCCTGGTACTAAATCTATTTGAAATTCTACAGATCTAAATGGAGGTAATCCCGGCAACTCTTCCGGAAAAACTTCAGGAAAATCTCTTGCCACAGGCACGTCGTTGATGCACTTCTCTTTTTCTTTCTTTTCGACTTTATTAACATGTGCTAGAATAGCATAACATCCCTTTTCTAAACACTTCTTGGCTTTCAAACAGTTAATGAGTTTTAGCTTTGAGTTACCCTTCTCTCCATAAATCATCACCGGCATTTTATCCTTACAAGGTATGCGAATTGCCTTCTTGGCACACACAACTTCAGCTCCTACTTTGGACATCCAGTTCATGCCGACTATTACATCAAAACTTCCTAATTCTACGGGTATCAAGTCAATTTTAAACGTTTCTCCGGCTAAATTTATTTTACAATCACGGCAAATTTTATCGGCTTTAATTAGTTTACCATTAGCTAACTCAATCATGTACTTAGCATCTAGAGGTAATGATGAACAATTCAATTTAGTGTAAAAATTTCTACACACGTAACTTCTATCGGCACCAGTATCAAATATAATAAATGCGGATAAGTTATTAATGGTAAACGTACCCGTAACAAGCTCCGGGTCTTCACACGCCTCTCTAGCATTAATAACAAATGCTCTCCCTCGTGCAGGTCCGATATTCTTCTCTGGATTCGGGCACTGGCTCTTATAATGACCCTGTTTCCCACATCCATAACAAGTAACAGTAGCCAAAGCAGTTCTATTTTCATTAGTGGCAGGAGTCTTGGTACCATTTGTATTTGTAACGAGAGCCCTACAATCTTCAGCAAGATGACCCTTTCGATTACATTTGTTGCATACCACATTACAGTAGCCAGAGTGATGTTTGTGGCATCGGTTACATAAAGGATTTTGTCCTTTGTAACCAAAGCTTAAACCACTACCCGCACCTTGCGTGATTTCTTATTTCTTAAAAGATTGTTGTTGGTTACCTCGATCATAATTTCCATTCCACTTTCTTTTGTTACCTGATACCTTCACATCAGTATTAGATACTTTCTTATCCATGATGACCTGATCCATTAGCTCGTTTGCCATGGTTATAGCTTCATGAATTGTCTTAGGTTTCGATGCTGTAACATTTGCCTTGACCTTTTTGGGCAAACCATCTTTGTACATTTCAATCTTCCGTTCTTCGGTTGGAACCAATTCAGGACATAGCAAAACTAATTCCATGAATCGCTGATTGTAGTTGGTGATTTCAGTACCAACAACCTTCAGACTTCGTAATTCATCTTCCAACTTCCTAACCTCGTTCCTTGGACAATATTCGTTGATTAACATTGTTTTAAATTCTTCCCATGGAGTATCATAAGCTACATCTCCTCCTACAGCCTTCACAAAATTTTTCCACCACGTGAGTGCACTATCTTGTAAAGTGCACGATGCATACTTGGTCATGTCCTTTTCAACACAACCACTGATTTTAAACACAGTCTCCATCTTTTCTATCCACCGGGTTAAACCGATCGGTCCTTCCGTTCCACTGAATGATGAGGGCTTGCAAGCTTGAAAAGTCTTGTAGGTACATCCTACACGAGGATTTGGGTTAACTGTAGCAGCTCTTGCAGCTTCGACCCATAACATTCTGTCGTTCACTCGCTGGTTGATGAATTCCTCGACTTCTTGTTCCGTCATTCGATTCAATCGCGCCATTTCCTAATGAAAGAAAATAATTATTCACATGGAATATTATAGATGTAGTGTGTATTTATAGTACATTATAGCTTGTTAACAATATGAACCAGGTATTATTATAAAAGCCTTTTCTTCTTATTAGCATTTTATAATTATATCTAGGGTAGTACCTACCCGTTAATGTTCATACTTAATAGCTTAGTACAGAACCAATTACTACAATCTAAATAATACTTAACCATGGAAAATTATTGCATTTCATACTTCACTATTTTACATATGCTTATATTACATCGAACATTAAGCAAACCACACTAATAATATTATACAAAACATTATATGATCCCATGGTTTAATACGGCAGCGCATCGTTTGGTCTATTTTCTAGGACTTTTAGGTTCAAGGAATGGCTTAACGCTTATCCTAGCTGTCTGCCTATATTTTGGCTGTGGGGCTGAAGAACTAGATGCCGGGATAGAACGAATAGGAATAGCGGGAATAGGGGTGGTAGTGTCTAGTGGAGTTGGTGCCACATCATCCTTACTAAACTCAGGATTTGAATTTTCTAATTCATTAGCCTTTCGTTTCTTTCCTAGTTCGAACTTGTCTTTCGTAATTTCTTGTATTTCTTCCTCGGGTTCACTTTCCTCCTCGGGTTCACTTTCCTCCTCGGGTTCACTTTCCTCCTCGGGTTCACTTTCCGGGTTCTCTATAGTCGGTTCATCCGGAATTTGTGAGTCTTCCCCAAAGATATCATTTTCGTCATCGGATAGGTTAATGACTGGAACACCATCTGAAGATTCTGATTCGGAGTCGCTGAATGTGATAACAAGTTTTGAGCCCGACATCTATCACACAACAACTAACCCATTAGTACTACATAATATTTACATATAAATTTTAACCAACAATGATAAGCAATGGTTTTTAAATCAGACCCGGTCAAAGTCCAGACTTACTAATGTATCCTAACGACTTATCAGTTAGACACACTAATGCAAACCTGGTTCGCTAAGACCACCGCTCTGATACCACATGTCATAACCCGTCCTTAACCATAAGAACGAGTTAGATAACGTATGATTTCATTGCGAGGTATTGACCTCTATATGCGACATTTTTAAAAGAACAACTGCATTTATTTTACATTACAAACCATAACTCTTATTTTAATACAAGTTTTAGACAATATAAAGATGATTATCATTTAGCGATAATCTTAGACTTACAAACTTTACATGTGATGATAACAATACGATTTCTAGCATATTTTACATTACAAATCCTCCGATATGCAGTTTTATTTTTGACACAAATATGCATACTCAAGATCTTGTTTAAATTCAACATGTTGCAGCGGAAGCTTTTAGTTATCACCTGAGAATAGACATGTTTAAAACGTCAACATAAAGTTGGTAAGATATAGGTTTAATGCCGGCAGCGATATAAATATATAGACCACAAGATTTCATATATAAACATTTTAATAAAAATATTCTAAGTGGTTGAGCACTTGGTAGCCATACTTAACATTTATTCACGTCGCATATTCCCTTTATTATGAAATCTTACTACACCGTACCAAGTGTAGTCACGAAACGAAGTACTGTGCAACCGTTGAACACTGGTCGTCCAGTCCGGTTGGGGTTGTCAGGCCCGATAGATCTATCAACAGGATTCGCGTTTACAATACCGCTGTAAATAATAGTTACCAAGCTACAGGGAAGTATGCCAGTGGTACAACTCAACGTAGAATATATTTTTCAGTTACTTGTGTCCATATCGTAAAACATAAAATACATGTATTCTCATCCCGAAATACTTAGAGTTTAAAAGTGGGACTATATACTCACTTTTGTCTTGAAGATATGTAATTTCGACTTGGTCTCCGATTGATATCACGAACCTATCCATATATAATATATCAATACCTTTTCTTTTTAAAACAATCGTCACATATATATACTTATTATACTTTTAATAATTTCTTAGTCCGTAATTAGCAGTCCGATGTTAGTAATTCAATTTTAATGGTTCATTTTTAGGTGTTTAATAAACCCCCAATGAAATAAATAAAACCCCCATCGTATATGTATTGGTCGAGATTAATCTTGACCCACGGTACCGGTGTTGTCAAATGACGTGTTGCGTACATAAAGTACCGGTGTTGTCAAATGACGTGTTGCGTACAATCATGGGATCTTATGATTAATCTTCTCGTATTGTTTACGGGTGATCCTGAACCATATAAAATTAAATTATGAGTACATATATATAAAATATCATGTTATTTTAGAAAGATGTGATTTTTTTAATTTTCTCCAATTATTTTCGTGGCTAAACTAGTCTTAGATATCCGATCTCGTTTTGGTCATAGTTTCTTCGTTACAACTCCGTTTTCGTTGGTTCAACTTGCCACTTCCTTGGATCGAGTCCCTCTTTAAGAATATGAACTGTAAATATCTTAGTTTGTATTCGAAATCACAGGTCATAGGTCAAACTTTAGTGAAATTCATGAAGTTGATCATTTTCCATCATGTAAACAACCTTAAATGATTATTTTTCTAAAAATACTTATACTTTGAGTTAAATCATGAAATTTTTATGTGTTATTATATTCATAGTAAATATCATTTTTCCAGAAAATAAACCTCCAATTCAAGGTTCAAAATAGTTTTTAATTATCCAACCCAAAACAGCCCCCGGTTGTACTCCGACGACGTAAATTCAGTTTTTAAGGTGTTCTTTGAAAAACCAAGTTTTACCTTGTTAAGTTAGCATATCCTTATGATATATTACAGGTCTTGAAGTATTTTAAAAGTTAAGTTAGAAGGATCTATTTAGTTTGCAAACAAGTTTGAAATCATTCAAACTATGTTCTTGTTGTTAAAATTGTATACCATAAAATAAGATAGCTATATATATATATGAATCGAATAAGGTTATGAACAAAGTTACTACCTCAGGTTACTTGGACAAGGTTGCTGTAAAAGAGAAGTAAAAACCTAGAACCAAAAGAGTGATGGAGTTGAATGAAAGATTGGAAGTAAACTTGTGTTCTTGGAAGGATTCTTGAAGTGTTTTTGTAAGAGTTTTCTTATGATGATTAAGGCTTGTTTCTATGGCTAGATCTTCATGGTTTCTTGCTGAATTGATGATGGTTTCTTATGGCTTTCAAGTAGGTGTGTTAGAGAGTAATTTGGAAGTGATAATGGTGAACTAGAATTGATATGGGGAAGGCTATATAAACCGTGAATCAAAGGAGACAAAGACAAGTTTTCATGTTGTATTTTTATGTAATTAGTCAAGCAATCATACAAAAGTAATTACCTTATACATAAGGCATGAACAAGGGCTGGTTGGTGGTGATTTGATGTGTATATACCAATAGTAAATACGTATAGAAGCTAGGTATGATACGAGTACATATACTCTAAATATACGTATAGAAATCTTGTGAAAACGGAACGAGGATTCAAATATAGTTATCTTTTGTGAATATACTTATATTGTTTTATGTATTTAAGTCCTTAAAAAGTGATTAAATACATTACATATACGATATATGTATAAACATTATAGGTTATAAGTATTTATATAAAAAAAAACGTTACTTAAGGTTATCGTTTTGAAAACTTAAGTTAGTAATTTCAAAATATACTTATAACTTATTGTTATTAATACAAAATGAGATATTAAAACATCCTTAGATCATGTTAAATATGTATATATACATATATATACACAAACGTATAATTATCATATGTTATATAGTTCGTGATATCATCGGTCAAACTAGACGGTCAAACGTTGTGTAAAACTCTTTTCGAAAACATAAATCTCAACAATTTGGATTGCTTATCGTGTTGGTAAGGTTTAATTTATGTAAATATTAATCTTATAAGTATAGAACGATCGAAAAAGTGCGGGTCATTACACCTTCCTTGCTTACTTTGGTATAGAGAGCATGCTCATGTGGGCATTTTGTAAAGCCATTCTGTTGGAAATACTTGTCTATCCTGCTATTCCATGCTCGAGGCGCTTGCTTCAACCCATATAAGGCCCTTTTCAATTTCAGCACCTTATTCTCTTGGCCTTTCACGATGTATCCCAAAGGTTGTTCTATATAGACTTCTTCTTCTAAGTGGCCATTAAGGAACGCGAATTTGGCATCCATTTGATAAATCTTCCAATTATGCTGAGCCGCAAGTGAGATTATTAATCTTATAGTTTCTAGACGAGCGACGGGAGCAAATACTTCTTCATAGTCTATGCCAGCTCGTTGACTATATCCCTTCGCCACCAACCTTGCCTTGTATCTTTCAACTTCACCTTTGGAATTCTTCTTGGCCTTGTACACCCACTTTACACCAATAGCCTTATGCCCTTTTGGTAGTGTAGCAAGATCCCACGTATCATTCTTCTCGATTGCTTGAATCTCCTCGTCCATGGCACGTTTCCACTTTTGGCTTTTTGCTGCGTCTTCGTAACTTATTGGCTCACAATCGGCAAGAAGGCAGAACAATGATAGATCCTCCATAGGCTGGGTTACCTCGTACAACTCCCTAATGCTCCTTGTGTGATGTTGTAGCCTACTTGATTCTCCTCCTGATGTTGGTGTCACTTCATTAGGTGTAGTGGTTGGAGTACGTGGAGAGTGCGGAGATGGTGTACTAGAAGGTTCTTGAACTTCTAGATATTCTTCGTTCCTTGCAGTACTTTCGAATGGATAAGGGAGAAAGTCGTAGTTCTCCTCTTCGGGAACATTCCAATCCCATG
Organism: Rutidosis leptorrhynchoides; assembly: GCF_046630445.1. Classification (NCBI taxonomy): domain Eukaryota; kingdom Viridiplantae; phylum Streptophyta; class Magnoliopsida; order Asterales; family Asteraceae; genus Rutidosis; species Rutidosis leptorrhynchoides. Next base: position 179,564,277 of record NC_092333.1, read on the forward strand.
TTTCTTCTTCATCGAACACCACATCTCGACTTGAGATTACTTTACCGGTCTTGGGATTGTATAACTTGTAACCCTTCGAACTTGAGTCATAGCCCATGAATATGAGTTTCTCGCTTTTATCATCGAGCTTCTTCCTCTTCTGATCTGGCACATGAGCATATGCCACACTTCCGAACACTCGAAGGTGTAAGATGCCGGGCTTCCTTCCACTCTAAGCTTCAATGGGCGTTTTGTTCTTGACGCTTCTAGTGGGCGAACGATTTGCTAGATAGATCGCACAGTCCACTGCCTCAGCCCAAAACTCCTTAGGCATCCTTTTGCTCTTTAACATACTCCGAGCCATATCAAGAATGGTCCTATTTTTTCTTTCCGCAACACCATTTTGTTGAGGTGAATATGGAAGAGTTAGAGGACGTCGTAACCCGTTGTTGTCGCAAAATTTCTTGAATTCCTTGGATGTGAACTCTCCTCCACGATCGGATCTCAACGCCTTTATGGTGAGACCACTTTGATTCTCCACAAATGCTTTAAACTTCTTGAACATTCCAAAAGCTTCCGACTTCTCTTTTAGAAAATAGACCCATGTCTTTCGACTAAAATCATCAATGAATAGAATAAAATATCTATTTTTACCAAAATACGGTGGGCTGATGGGTCCACACACATCCGTGTGAATAAGTTCTAGAGGTTTCTTCGCTCTACTAGAAGCTTCTGTTGGAAAACTATTTCGGAAGTGCTTTCCTAGAAGGCATCCCTCACATATTTGATCCGGATGATTAATTGGAGGCAAACCCTTCACCATTCCTTTACTTGATAATAATTTTAACCCTCCAAAATTTAAGTGCCCGTATCTCATGTGCCAAAGCCAAGAATTATCTTTGAAACATGCTTTTAAACATCTTGGAATGTCATGTTGAATATTTAGCATGAACATCCTATTCGTTGACATTGGCACCTTAGCAATCAAACCTCCTTTTTGGTCTCTTAAAGAAAGAGTACGATTTATCATGTGAATATCATAGCCTTTCTCTAAGAGTTGTCCAATACTCAGTATATTCGTCTTCATATTAGGCACATAATACACGTTAGAGATAAATTGATGCCTTCCATTTTTCAAGTGGATGAGAATCTTACCTTTGCCTTTAACCGGGACTTTAGAGGAATCTCCGAAGGTGATATTTCCACTAATTACCTCGTCTAACTCCACAAACATGTTTTTGTCACCGCACATATGGTTGCTTGCACCCGTGTCGAGATACCACAAATTTGATTCTCCGTTTTCTTCACCTTTGCATGCTAGTAACAAAGTGTTTTTCACGGCTTCGGTATCTTCTTGCACTAAATTTGCTCTTTCTTGCATGTAATTGTTTGACTTCTCGCATTCCGAAGCATAGTGGCCAAATTTATGACAATTATAGCATTTGGTTTGAGAATTGTCATACCTTGGCCTTCTACTTGTGTAGCCTCTCCCGCGACCTCTTGTCGGGTGAAAATTTTGACTTCTTTCTTCATTTCTGTAAGAAGTATAACCTCCACGTTTGATATATCCTTGTCCTCGTCCTCGGCCACGTACTTGACCACGACCTCGTTGACTCGTTTGATGAGTCTTTTCACTGCTCTCTTCCTTGAAAGACAGTTTTGCTTGTAAAGCTTGCTCCACAGGCTCCTTATTTTTCTTATTGAACCTCTCTTCATGGGCTTGTAGTGAACCCATGAGTTCATCGATAGTCATTGATTCTAAATCTTTAGATTCTTCAATGGCTACGACTATATAGTCGAATTTTGAATCTAATGATCTAAGAATTTTCTCAATGACCCTCACATCACTTAAAGTTTCGCCATTCCTCTTTAATTGATTGACAACCGCCAAGACTCTTGTAAAATAATCAGAAATTGATTCTGAGTCTTTCTTATTTAAGGATTCGAACTCACCTCGTAGTGTTTGTAGTCGAACCTTTTTCACCTTTTCAACTCCCTTGTGAGAATTCTCCAAGATCTCCCATGCTTTCTTGGCGGTGGTTGCACTTGCAATTTTCTCAAAAGCTCCATCATCTACACTTTGTTGGATGATGGAAAGAGCCTTTTGATCGTTCGTCTTCATTAATTTTTTCTCCTTGCCGAGAGGACCTTTTTCTGCAGGTTCCTCATAGCCTTCCTCCACAATCTCCCATAAGTCTTGTCCACCTAGGAAGGTCTTCATTTGGATGCTCCATCGATCATAATTATCCTTTGTGAGACGAGGAAACGTGATGACATTGTTGGCCATCATCTTGTCGAACCAAGCTCTGATACCAATTTGTTAGAAATAGGAGGTTATGTATATTATTTGTGGAAGAGTGGATTGATGATTTTTAGAAGTTAGATTGATCTTGAAAGCTTTTCTTTTATTGCTTATTGCTTGCTTTGCTTGCTTAATTACAAATGAGAGGTGAATCCATCTATTTATACTACACCATGGACTAGTCTAGAATACTTCATCATCTAATATCTAGATATTTCCTAAGTATTCTCATGATAATTCTAGACTTAGATATTTTACAAGATTATTCTACACACATTCTACACACTTTCACTACTACATATTACAAGAAGTTTCTACATAATGGGCTATAATCTTGATCCAAAATATTTGTATACTTGCAAGCCCAAATTCAAAACAAATAGCCCACAATCAAGTTTAGTACTCATATGTGTGTGTTTGTTTATGTGTGCATCCTAAAAAGATCATATGGTATTTGGTTTACATATAGAATCACGAAATAAAAGGCTATCAGCCTAGCGATAACAAGGTGATATTCTTTGTTTTTTGAACATATACAGTAGTACAATGGATTTGCAACCATAAAGAGAAATTAACTCTAGACTTATTACAACGAAAAAGCACCATTCGAAAGAACGGAGGACAATAAAATTTAGGGGGATGATTCTCACACACACTTTTTTGATCCTCACACACTTATTTTAACCTTTTACTCTTCTAATAATACTCAATTGGTGTGTGAGGATCAAAAAAGTGTGTGTGAGAATCATCCCCCTAAAATTTAAGATATGTTGTTTCTTGAAACTTTTTTCTTGATGAAAAATACTATTACGCAATTTTCATGAGATTCAAAGCGTAGCCATATAACAACGTTAACTTCAATCTTCTTGGTACCTAATAAACCATTTGAAGTAGGCCAATCTTTTATGGCTGTAATAACATTCGATTTAAGTAAATCCAAGTCCATCCAATTCGCGATATAACCCTAAACTTGTCTAGAAATATAATGGATGAAAGTATGTGAAATATCTTCCGAGTGGTTCGTGCAGGTAGAGTAACTCGTACTGGGAACATTAAGGCCACGAGCTATCAAATTACATTTTGTGGGGAGACGATTAAGAAATAATATACAAGAAAAATATACCCAAATGGGAAATGTTTTGAACCAAAGAGTAAGGATATTACCAGCGATTGAGTTGTAGTTGTCTATGAGCTTCCGAGCACTAGCGACCGAGAAAATAAGAGTGTAATCTGCATGCCATTCCCATTAGTCGGGATGATAGAATGTCGAGACTGTTGTAGACATTATTGAAGATCATCGAGCTTAGCAAATTTAATGCCACTTGTTATTTTATTTTTAATTTTTTTTTTTTGAAATCAAGAAAATATTATTATTAATAATGGATAATCATGATTACATGGACCTATACTAAACTATACAAACATTGCAAGGAAATACAAGTAATTGGAAACAATTATTATTCGACGATGAGCCTATGAGAGCCATTTATAAAATATGAGGGAAATAGAACTTGAGACTTCAAGTCGGGGGAATAAAGATAACAGTTCTGATCAAGCAAGAACAAAGTTAACAAACAAACCACCCGATTAATCGTACCCACATAAGAAATAAATAGGAATCATAGGCTATCCAATTATTGGAGATTAGGGATTAACCGACTCCAACGCGATGAGGAGAAACCTCGATATAGGATGATGGTTTGATTAGCCATTGATGCCATTCGATTTGTTTCTTTTTCCTACAACGTTTGGAGATCCAACTATAACTTTGTTCTTGGATTTCGGAGATCCAATTTTATCTGCTTTTATAATCTCTTTTCAAATCGTGCATCCTGGGATGTTCCTGTAAGAAATGTTATTATCTAGTCCCCCCCAACCCGTAAACATTTGTGATAATTTTAACCCATAAAGCATTTTTTTCATTTTTGAAACGCCACCACCATTTACATAGTAGTGAGATATTTTTAGCGAAAAGTGAGCTGACATTTAAACCGCCCTTATCATATGGGAGTAGTATTTGGTCCCATTTAATCCAATTAATTTTATTTTCAGTTAAGGACCCACCCAAGAAAAATTGCGTCTTTTAGATTCGAGTAGATTAATAATGGAGGTCCGTGCGTGGAATAAAGAGAAGTAATAGAGAGGATGCTACTTAAAATAGATTTAATTAGCGTTAAGCATCCGCCAAAGGAAATGGATTTCGCAGTCCAATCAGACAACCTTTTGTCAAATTTTTTGACGATCGGCTACCAAGAGGAAGCGTGAGACGTGGGGACACCTATGGGTAGACCAAGTTAAGTGAAAGGAGTGGTGCCGATGGAACAGTTAATATAGTTGGCTAATTGTTCCGTTTCGTGATTAGATGTACCGATGCCGTAAAGTTTACTTTTTGAAATTTACTTTGAGTCCCGAGATTTTTTTAAAGTATTTTAGGAATTGGGAAATATATTTAGTATTTCTTTTACTCCATTCGTCAAAAAAATGGTGTTGTCTGCGTATTGGAGATGAGTAATTGTGATATTATCATTACCAACATTGAGGCCACAGAGTTGACCATTGGCTAATGCCCTTTTGGTAAGAATGTTGACTCCTTCGGCGACGATGATAAAGATGAAAGGAGATATATGATCGCCTTGATGGATTCCTCTTTCAAGTTTAAATTCTTTGGTGGGAAAGCCATTAATGAGGACGGAAATGGATGACGACGACAGGCATGCATTGCATGGTGTTGAATAGAAAGTCTCATTTAATACAGTCAAATGCCTTTTCGAAGTCAACTTTAAAAACAAGTCCTTTACTTTTTTTTACGTTTAAGTTCATCAATTATTTCGTTAGCAATGAGTACGCTATCTAGGATGTTACGGCCTTTAAGGAAAGCGGTTTGTTCACAACCGATTACCTTATGGATAACTTTAGCGAGACGAATGGAGAGGATTTTTGTTAGGATCTTATAATAGCTAACTATAAGGCATATGGGACGATATTCATTTAATCCAATAGGGTTATGAGAGTGAAAAAGGAAGCGTTGCAGCCTTTGGAGATTTCGGAGTTGGACCAAAACCATTCAAGTGCTTTAATGAGGTCAGTTTTGATTAAATCCCAATATTTTTTTGAAGAATTTCATATTAAATCCATCGGGACCATCTGCTTTGGAGCTTTCGCATTCTTTGAGAGCATCCCAGATTTATCTTTCGTTGAATATTGATTCGAGTATTAGATTATCTTGGGGAGAAATGTATTCAGGATATGGTGCATTATCAAAAGGACAACTATTATTGAGGTTGTTGGTGTTAAAGATGAATTTGAAATAGAGATAGGTTTTGTGTTTTATAATGTTAGGATCTTCGGTCCATATGCCATTAATTAAAATGCCTTGAATGTTATTTTTATTTGTTCGTCTTTTGATAAAGTTATGAAAGTATTTAGAATTTTCGTCGCCTTCAAGTGCCCATTTAATACGTGACTTTTGTTTTAACATATTTGACTTCTTTTTTTCTTTTTCAATGTGGAGCATTTTCTTTTCAATCCATTTATTCTGTTCAATTTCGATTAACGGTCTGTTTCGGCGGTTACTTCCCAATCATTAATGGCGTTTAAGTGATTAAGAATTTGTGTGTCAAGGTTGTCAAGTTGTGCGCTGTGTTTTTTTAGTTCCATTTTAATGTATTTAAGTTTATTACGGAGTATACAATCAGGACGGTTACCACTAGTTGGGATTGACCAAGCCTTTTTGATCACAGTATCAGGCATCTTTTAGTTCAAGCCAAGTGTTGAAAACCCGAATGGGTTTCGGGCCTGAGTCAACATAGGTGTTTCTTAGGATTATGGGACAGTGACCGGAGAGGTGTTTCTTAGGCCCCCTCAAAAATATACTAATACTACATACATAGGCTCATTTTTACATACCCTAGATCCGTTAGCTAATTAACAATTTAAAAAATCGAAAGATAAAATGCATAATCAATGTAGAATACTCTGTAATTCAATACTCCACGCTCTGCTCCAATACTTAGATGTTGAAAATTAATAAACTTATATATGAACAAATTTTGTATATAAAAGGTTCACTTTTATTTTTCGAACATGTCCTCTAAAATTGACAAGACGGCCCCGACGAAGGATAACATATTAACTTTCCAGGTAGATAGTTTCTTGAGAACTTTGTTAACGATGGCAGTCCGACTTGCGGACTTTGCTAATAATATCCCATTCATTATATAAAAATTCGAATGCATATTTTGAATCCTTTATATGATATTCAGATTTATATTATGAACTAGTGAAATGACCCGTGAAACCACGGGTTTGTTTAAATGAAATAGTTTAATGATATGTTTTAGGTATTAAGTGAACGTAAATGTTAAAGTCATTTAGTTTAATGATCCGTGAAACTACAGATTCTGACTAAGAAACTTTTCATTGTTTTTACAAACATATTAATATACTTAACTTGGTCACAATAAATAAACTACATTTATTCTCCCACGACATTCTTTCAATTTTCATCACAATTGCTATTTTCCTTGTCATAAAAGTCTACATTACAACATATTATTGAGAAATGTATTTTGTATACATATGTAAAGTAATTAATCCCGTAAAAAATTCATAGTTGAATAATAATAATATAATAATAATAATAAATTTTGCTCTAAAATTGAGTATTTATATTTTCAATAATAATTATTAGTAATAACAAATGTATCTGACTTGTCATTTTAGCCTGACAAATTATTTAGTTGCTATGATTGGAAGAAAAAAAAAAGAATAAGATATCATGCGGAAGATAATCACGTTCGTTATAAAATAATACGGAATAATTATTTAGTTGTTAGTATAAAAGGAAAAAATAATTTACTAAAAAATAGAAGATAAATAAGTACTCTTTTCTATTAATTTATTTTATTTAGTGTTTATGACATCATCTAGATGTCTTATAATTTTTTCTTTTTTCTTTTGATTTATTTTTATAAAGGATAATTACTTTTTTATGACATCATAAGGTTAGAGATTTAATATTAACTATAGATAGATAGATAGATAGATAGATAGATAGATAGATAGATAGATGCAAACACTTATTATATGAAATTTGAATTTGAATTGAATGTATATTGAATTAAAAAAAAATACTACGTACGTTTATAAATAAATAAACAAAAAATTGAAATGACCACTAAGGTCAAAGTCTACGGTAAATAACTCTTTCCCTATTAATTATACGTAGTAATTAATTGATTTATACAATAAATATTACGAGTAGGTTTTTTGAGCCCGTACGTTACATGGGTATGTAAAAATTCATGCAAAAAATATAATTTGCAGTTAATATTGTTTAAGAGCACGTGGTGTTGACAAATTTTAAAAATTATGTCTTGCACGGTGGATAAAATAATCTTGCAAAATTAATTGATTTTTTTAAATAATTATTATTTTGAATTTAAAAACCCGTGGTGTTGACAAATTTTAAAAGTTCTTTTGATTTTAAGATTCCTATGATATTGACAAATTTTAAAAATGATTTTGGGTGGTGTTAGTAGCTTAATGTCTACAATTTTTTTTTCTCACCATTTATATCTTTTTAATTATATAAAAATTATATACTACGTACAGTAATATTTAGAGAAAATATGAGTACATTGCAAATTTGTCATGGAACGTAACGTTAGTAAAGTGTAAGTTAAATTATTTTAGAATTATTATATACAATTATTTTTTGAATAAAAGTCTAATACGCGAGTTTAATTTTAGAAAAGTTGTTAGTCATTTAAGCAAAATAATGGTATTCGGGAGAGTCGTCATGTAGCTATATTTGTGTATTCATAAATATTTAAAAAACTTAAACTGTAATTCAAATAACTTTCATATTTAAAGAAATGCTCTGTTGGTAGTCTATCGAAACTTGGTGTCGAATACAATTTATTGTGTTTAGTTCGTCAAATTATTTCTAATTGAACGGTGATGGCGGTGGAACCTAATTTGCGGCAAACAAACAGATAAATCCGTTAAAAAAATTGGTGCATTTTGTTTGGTGAGTTTATATTAAAAGTAAATTTACCTTTTATATTTAAATTAATTACAAATTGACAGGTCGCAAATTTTTTTTTAATTTATATACATGTATGTATAAATAATAGTAATAATTATTTTCGTTTATCAAAATTCAAAATCAAATTTAAAATAAAACTCCGTAACATTATCTATACTATATATAATAACAAACATAAAAATACATCATCTAAATTTCTATCAACTAATCCTAGCCTTCCATACTTAAATATCTACTTAATCTACACCCTTAAAATCTCCACATCATGATTATGACCTCATAATCCCAATAATTAATACTAATTAGACTAAATTACCCCTCAAAATAAAAAATATACCGGAGATACAATCAGATTTAGGGGTTTTTAACCTTCACGTTCATCCACGATCCATTACACACAAAAAAAACCCTAGGTTTTTCCCAAAATGCTCGCCACTGATGAAAATTGTTATGATAAGTAACAACTAGATAGATTAGATAAAGGAATCAACCAAGTACAGTATGGAACCATTTTGTTCCCTCAGGTACATTTTTCCAATATATGTATATCTTTAATTCAATTCTTTGATCATCTTTTTTTACCTCTTTGATCATACTAATTAAAGATAATTTCTTTAATTCGCAGTTTATCCAGGATGCACCTTTGTGAGGGAATAATGTGAATTCAAAGCGAGATCATAAGAACTACTATGGTCAAAAGGTAGGTTCTTATTTTAAAAAATATCGAATTTTTTAAATTGTTTAACTATGTCAAAAAGCTTACATCTATCAAATTGAGATAATTTATCTTATTGGGGTGTTTTTGGAGGTTTTACTACATTCTTCTCAGCCTATGAGCATTTTTTCTAGATTTTATGGAGTCTCATTCAATGAACATTTTACTTGAATTTAAAGTAGAGTAAAATAGATGGTTGAATCCTAAATAATGTAAGTTTTTCATTTTAAATTGTATATTTAAGTCAAATAATTACTCCGTATATTTTTATAATGTGATACACAGATGTTTCAAGGAAGTTGTAGAGTTACTTGGTTCCCTCTACAATGTTTTTCATTATGCTACCATTATGTGATTTGATATTTGATTTTGTGTACTTATATTACAGTTAAATACTTATTTCTACAGTCCATATACTCTTTATCAAAGGTAAGTGCGTACTACTCCAGTTTTTAAGTTTAAATTGTTTGTACTCCTTAATTAAACAATACCGTTATGTGGTTATTGGTTTTTTGGTAATCTTTATATTTGATTGGGTGGAGGCAATCTAGCGCACAAGTTTTTTTCCGTTTGTTTTTCGACTATCGCCTAAAAGTGTCAGAAGGTGACATTGGGTTATTTCTGTCAGATGGCGTCACTGGCGGTCGACTAGGCTAACGCCTGATTTTTGACGCTCCTATAGAATTGGTCTATAAGAGTCCGTTTTTCTCAGTTACCTCCTTAAATTCTATTCTATCTTCTATTTGTATACTAAACACATCATAATCAATTGTTGTATGCATTATCTGAGTTATATTACACATGACAATGGATAGTTCATCTACACTTCAACTCTAAATCCTCTCATCTTTCTCTTAAATCTTTGACTAACAACTCGATTAATATTAATGTGTGTTTGATGCAATACATGTATATTCCATAAGAGACTTTGTATCTTGGTTACTTTTATTTTGATTAGTTTTTTTGTTTAGAAGTTGGATTACTCGCCCTCCCGGCTAGCCCGAACAGAGAAAACTTTCTACATTTACCTTTTTTCGTTTAAAAAAACGGGAGTAGATATGCTATGTAGAAAAATTTCTTATATGTATTATTGTTTTCTCATTACGTTATTTTTACTATCTTTTTTATTATTATTATTTATAAGCAAGGGTTGTAATGGCGTTATGGACTGAGAAGAGGGTTTTACATGTTCAATCTTTACAAGGAGAAAAATCCTGAGGAAGTCAAAATCCAGGTTATTACTAATACTAATTATAGAATTATTATTATTATTAATATGACTAACATCTTTACTGTATGGCTATTTCATCAACACACTAGCTCATATCATACTGTATGCAAACTATAAAAATAATGTGTTAAGATTATTTAATTTCGTATAATACATCTAATTTAAAAAAGGTTCATTGAGATGCACGGTGATGACCAATCCTTGGGATTGTTGGCCCATGTCTCTTCCGCGTCAAAGGACAACCCAACGAAATGGTTCGATGACCGCTTACACGTTGATCTTAATGCAATATTTAAACCTTGGAAGTTATCACAAGAGTATTCAACTACGAGTACATAAAATCCTTTGTAATAGAATAGTTTTACAATCGTGTTTAAATTTAACACATGTGATTGGAAAAGGTTAGATAGTTAGGTTTTTAGGTCATCCAAGCCCATTTTTAACTCGCATAAAATGGTACCCAATCCATTACCCAACCTGTATCACCCAACCTGTATCACCCAACCCATTTTGTCACCCTTAAGAAAGGCTAAATCATGTTCCAGCATAATAGTTTTTACATTTGTGTGTTTAACACATTTAATTAGAAAAGGTCAAAATAATGGGTTTCTGGGTCATCCCAACCCTCTTCAACCCCAGATTTTAGTATTATCTAAATAGTTCCTCTCGAGTATTTCGAATGGGTTAATAATGGTTTAATCCTTTAAGTTCTACTTTTTTTTCATTTTAACCCTGTATTTTTTCCCCTGATGATTTAATCCTGTAAGAAGTATTTCAAATGAACTGTTTACCAAGTATTTTAGATAAAATTTAAGGATACTGAGTTGCTGAATGGTTAAAGGATTATTCCAAATATTATTGTTGGAACGGTTCATCGTTCAGTGTTAAATGGTTCAACATTCATTGTTGAACCATTTAATTAAGAGTCAATCAAACACATCTTAAGTCTATTAGATTTTATTTAAGGATGATATTACAGTTTTACTTTTTACGATTTTCCCTTTCAAGTGATGATTATTTACGTTGACTATGAGTGATGCAGGTAAAGCAGTGGACAAGGTTCTAGACTGGGATGCAAGATACAAAATAGCAGTAGGTGCTGCTAGGGGAATATCATATCTTGATCATGATTGTATCCCTCATATAATCCTTAGAGATATCAAATTGTAACACCCGATAATTGGGAATAGATGAAATGGCAATTTTGCCCTTGTGTGCGTTTATATTGTTATTTTATTAGTTGAATATTTATAGTCATTTGACTATTTGGTTGAGACCAGTTCGTGACAAGGGTCACAGAACAGGTTTGCTTATTTAATTTGGACCTCGATAGGACCGCCTATCGATGTACGAAAGATATCAGATAACTGATAAATACCTGTGTGTTATGAGGTATGGGTTAAAACCCACCTATATATACCATGTTCTGGATATTTCTATCCATTTTCTCAATTTGTGAAATTCAATCCCGTACCTAACTCATGCTCCTTTGAAACCCTAGCTTGATCTTTGTGTGAAATTAGATTAATTAAAGCTTAGAATCAGATTTCTTGCATCATCTATAGTATATCTCCAGGTTTGTATTCGATTTCATGCTATGATTCATGTTGAAATTGGGTTTTTGTGTTCTAATGGGTTTTGGTTGAGTTCATACTTGATTCTTGATCTAAATGTGTTTGATATGTTCAATTGATGTTAGAAATATGTTTTATATAGTTTATATGATGTTTTAGGAGTGGTTTTGGTGTTAGATCTTGCAAAAATCGAGTTTTTGGGCCAAAATGGCAAAAATAAGCGAGCTGGAATGTTCTAATAGCTCCCACACTTCTGACAGGTCACCCGTACATGTGACCACGCATTTGAGGCTCAACCACGCGGTTGAGGACTGACTCGCACGAGTGAGGTCTCGTCCGCGCGAGTGACCACTGCTCAGTTTTTGGTAAAATTGAAAAGGCTGTAACTTTCAAACCGTAACTCCGTTTTCGATGAATAAACTATCGTTGGACTCATCTTGAAGTTTACTTTACAATGATAAGGTTTTAAAAAGCTAGATCAAATTTATTTTGGTCAGAAGAAGGGATTTTGTTGTGTATGTCTTGTTTTGTACTCGTTTAGGGTCGTTATTGATTAAGTTTATGTTGTAGACTTATAATATGATGAATATATGATAATATAACCTAGTTTATAGTATTTATCAATTATATTATTGATTAGAACAGTATACTGACTTTGTTTATGATGTTTCCAGGTGATCAGGAGAAGTGAAGACTCAGAAATATAAGACCTCTGAGTACTTCTTATGCTGGTTTTCGGTGAGTACGTTAATCTAGCTGTTAAGGCATATAGTGACATGACCTAGGCCATTGACCTAGTTACTATGATTTGAATTATGTTGTTAAGAGTTATGGACTGTGGCCTCGCGCGTTTTTTTAGACCGACCTTGCTTCTGATCAGGTCGGGAGAGATCAACCTTGCTTCTGATCAGGTTGGGCTCATTGATGTTGTGTGATTAATATAAGTTGGAATCACGCGTCCGTCACGTGTGGAAGACTTATACTAGTGATACAGAATTATGAGTTTTCGGTAGACTCTAGACTGATCAACTGGGGTCGTTGGCCCGGCCAGGCCACCGAGTCTCTCAGTGGGTTGCTTTGGATTACCCAGATGGTTGCTTCTGATTGACCATTGCTTGTAGTTATCACGGTTGCTTTGGATTGACCGTTGCTGTAGATATTTTTATTCTTTGGATTTAGTTGATTGTTGACTATTGTATGATATTGCTTTTTATGTTATGTGCTAATGGTAGATTGCTCTGTTTCTGCATGTTCTAGTGGTTATGTGATTAACTGTCTGATTAATTTGATGATGCGTGTTCTAGTGATTGTACCTGTATGCTTTAGCTATTAGATTAGTCCATTCACTTAGCTTCGTGCTAACCCCTCCACCTTCCCCCTTGCAGGTTGTAGGTTTTTGCTTTTATGGTCATGGGAGAAGATGGGCGTGTTGAGTTGTGTTCGACAAGTCTAGAACTCTGATGTTGTCTATATGAAATCGAATATTAACGTAACACCGGTTTTTGATAACAATGTATTTATGTATGAAGTGTAATAATTATGTTTATGTTTGTACGTAAGGGCTTATTTTGAAAACAAGACTTCCGCTGTGTTATTTAAAAAAAAAAGTATGGTGTTATAAGTTGGTATCAGAGCATAGGTTTGGCTGCATCGACATTGTACTTGAATGTCATGTTCCCAAACCTTGAGAGGATCTTGTCGAACATAACACAAAGGGGACGTGTTAAGTGAATGTAGGAGCTTTTATGTGTTAGTTGATAGGCACTAACCGGTTATCTACTAAGAGTTTGTGTGAGATGTTGTGGTAGTACAGATATGTCAGGTACTCAAGACGCTGCCCCCAATGCCTCTGGAACCTTTAGAGCTCCTGATGAAGACGGTCATGTATCAGAGGAAGAAGTATCAGAAGAAGTGTTAGAGCTTCAGAGTCAATTGAAAGATGCTCAAGATAGGATCAAAGAGCTTGAACAACAAGTGATGTCACATTCTAACACCACAGCAATAAATCCAAGCTTTCCTCCGAGTGCTTACCCACAGTTTGGAAACATTTCTCAACAACAGTATGTGATACCTCAATATCAGATACCATCTCAGTTCAATCCACAATTTCCGAATCAAGTAATGTACCCATTTCAGACGCCATTCTTCCAACCACCAATGTTTGAAAAGAAGAAGTGTTCGTATAAGGACTTTCTTAATTGTCAACCTTCAGAGTATACTAGTAAAACTGACCCGACTGAGACTCTAAATTGGCTCGGGGAAGTGGAAAGAGCATTAGACGCTTGTTAGTGCGAGCCAGAAGTGAGAGTGTTATACGCTAGTCGTTTGTTCAAGGGACGAGCTATGGAGTGGTGGGACTCTATCACAGGTCATTTATCAAAGGAACAACTAAATCAAGTGTCATGGGAGCAGTTTCATGCCAAGGTTCGTGAGCAGTATTATTCAGAATATGATCTGGAGAAATTGAAAACTGAGTTTTTAGGGATGAGAATGACTGATGATATGACGATTGATGATGTTTTTTTGGACTTTACCTCTAAGTTAAGGTTTTGTCAACAGTGGGTACCGCATGAGAAAGATAAAATTCAGCATTTTATTAGAGTTATTAAGCCGGAGTATTGGTCAATGGTTAGATTTGCTTCTTCTTTATCGCAAGCTTTTGAGATGGCTAAAGCGATAGAGGGTGATGTTAAAGCTGCAAGGAATACGGGAGTGGGGAGTGGTTCTTATGGGAAGAGGTCAGAAGGTCAATCCAGTTATTAGTCCAGTCCGAAATCAAGAAAGTTAACCGAGTCCGGTACGAGGGAAGTTTCGAGTACGAGTGGGTCAGGTTCCGTACAGAAAGAGTGTTGTAACTCGTGCAGATCTTACCATAGTGGACAGTGTTCTCCAAGTACAAAAAGGTGTTTAAGGTGTGGTGTAGTGGGACATGATGTTCAACAATGTTCTTTTGAAAGCAACGTATGTTGGAATTGTCATAAAGAATGTCATAGGTCACTACAATGTCCGGCAGCGGGTAGAGGTGGTTCCGGGGCAGGGTCCGAGGTGCAATCGGCGTCTGTTGGTGGATCTACCGCATCAGTAGGAGAGAAAAGAAAAAGTCCTCCCACGGCTATAGCTAGAGCTTATCAGATGGTAGCAGATACTGATGTTGTATAAGAAGACTTAAATACTGGTATGTTCAGACTAACCTTGTTATTGCTTTTGATTTCAGGATTACGTGTTTAGTATGTTATGTAGATAATGTATTCTGTATTAATAGGTATTTTGAGGTAGCATTGGCTGTAGTGATAGAGATGACTTGGATTTAGGTTTCTCGGATTTTCTTAACTGAAATGGAGATGTGATCTATGATAATGTATTATGTCTGGCCAACGAAAGCACATTTTGGTAGATCATGCGGAAGTTTCAGTAAGTTAAGAAGAGAAGTAGGATAGTTGACTGCTTAAATTGTTGTTAATATGTATTGCTTGATGAATAGTTGATGAGATTTTATTACCGTGACTTTTGACTTTGACCAGATTCCGAGGACGGAATCTCTTTAAGGAGGGTAGATTTGTAACACCCGATAATTGGGCCTAGATGAAATGGCAATTTTGCCCTTGTGTGCATTTATATTGTTATTTTATTAGTTGAATATTTATAGTCATTTGACTATTTGGTTGAGACCAGTTCATGACAAGGGTCACAGAACAGGTTTGTTTATTTAATTTGGACCTCGATAGGACCGCCTATCGATGTACGAAAGATATCAGATAACTGATAAATACCCGTGTGTTATGAGGTATGTGTTAAAACCCACCTATATATACCATGTTCTGGATATTTCTATCCATTTTCTCAATTTGTGAAATTCAATCCCGTACCTAACTCATGCTCCTTTGAAACCCTAGCTTGATCTTTGTGTGAAATTAGATTAATTAAAGCTTAGAATCAGATTTCTTGCATCATCTATAGTATATCTCCAGGTTTGTATTCGATTTCATGCTATGATTCATGTTGAAATTGGGTTTTTGTGTTCTAATGGGTTTTGGTTGAGTTCATGCTTGATTCTTGATCTAAATATGTTTGATATGTTCAATTGATGTTAGAAATATGTTTTATATAGTTTATATGATGTTTTGGGAGCCGTTTTGGTGTTAGATCTTGCAAAAATC
Organism: Rutidosis leptorrhynchoides; assembly: GCF_046630445.1. Classification (NCBI taxonomy): domain Eukaryota; kingdom Viridiplantae; phylum Streptophyta; class Magnoliopsida; order Asterales; family Asteraceae; genus Rutidosis; species Rutidosis leptorrhynchoides. The sequence continues at coordinate 179,580,284 of NC_092333.1, forward strand.
GAGTTTTTGGGCCAAAATGGCAAAAATCAGCGAGCTGGAATGTTCTAACAGCTCCCACACTTCTGATAGGTCACCCGTACGTGTGACCACGCGTTTGAGGCTCAACCACACGGTTGAGGACTCACTCGCATGAGTGAGGTCTCGTCCGCGCGAGTGACCACTGGTCAGTTTTTGGTAAAATTGAAAAGGTTGTAACTTTCAAACCGTAACTCTGTTTTCAATGATTAAACTATCGTTGGACTCATCTTGAAGTTTACTTTACAATGATAAGGTTTTAAAAAGCTAGATCAAATTTATTTTGGTCAGAAGAAGGGATTTTGTTGTGTATGTCTTATTTTGTACTCGTTTAGGGTCGTTATTGATTAAGTTTATGTTGTAGACTTATAATATGATGAATATATGATAATATGACCTAGTTTATAGTATTTATCAATTATATTATTGATTAAAACATTATACTGACTTTGTTTATGATGTTTCCAGGTGATCAGGAGAAGTGAAGACTCAGAAATATAAGACCTCTGAGTACTTCCCCTTGTGCTGGTTTTTAGTGAGTGCATTAATCTAGCCGTTAAGGCATATAGTGACATGACCTAGGCCGTTGACCTAGTTACTATGATTTGAATTATGTTGTTAAGAATTGTGGACTGTGGCCTCGCGCGTTTTGTTAGACCGACCTTGCTTCTGATCAGGTCGGGAGAGATCAACCTTGCTTCTGATCAGGTTGGGCTCATTGATGTTGTATGATTAATATAAGTTGGAATCACGTGTCCGTCGCGTGTGGAAGACTTATACTAGTGATACAGAGTTATGAGTTTTCGGTAGACTCTAGACTGATCAACTGGGGTCGTTGGCCCGGCCAGGCCGCCGAGTCTCTCATCGGGTTGCTTCGGATTACCCAGATGGTTGCTTCTGATTGACCATTGCTTGTAGTTATAACGGTTGCTTTGGATTGACCGTTTCTGTAGATATTTTTATTCTTTGGATTTAGTTGATTGTTGACTATTGTATGATATTGCTTTTTATGTTATGTGCTAATGCTAGATTGCTCTGTTTCTGCATGTTCTAGTGGTTATGTGATTAACTGTCCGATTAATTTGATGATGCGTGTTCTAGTGATTGTAGCTGTATGCTTTAGCTGTTAGATTAGTCCATTCACTTAGCTTCGTGCTAACCCCTCCACCTTCCCCCTTGCAGGTTGTAGGTTTTTACTTTTATGGTCATGGGAGAAGATGGGCGTGTTGAGTTGTGTTCGACAAGTCTAGAACTTTGATGTTGTCTATATGAAATCGAATATTAACGTAACATCGGTTTTTGATAACAATGTATTTATGTATGAAGTGTAATAATTATGTTTATGTTTGTACGTAAGGGCTTATTTTGAAAACAAGACTTTCGCTGTGTTATTTAAAAAAAAAGTACGGTGTTACACAAATCAAGCAACATTTTGTTAGACGAAAACATGGAGGCTCGAGTTTCTGATTTTGGGTTAGCTACTATGATGGGCCAAGATAAGACTCACGTATCTTCCACTATATTAGCCGGAACTTTGGGATACTTAGCCCCTGGTACGATCTCATATTACTTAATATAAACATATAATGTTACCGTTATTGGGTGATTTGGGTTGATTGGCGAACATTTTTTAAATCTTTTTATAATGTTGCAAGATGGGTTGGTTTGGTTGTATGCATACTTTGGCCTGTGGGTGATTCTTAACTCATTAATATGTTTGACCATTTGACACGTCCCTTATAACCGTATCTGTTCAAGTAAATGTATGTGTTTGTTTTAGAGTATTTTGATACGGGAAGAGCAACAACGAAGGGGATGCATATAGTTTTGGAGTCGTTTTACTTGAGCTTTTAACTGGAAGAAAACCTACAGATGAAGCATTTATTGAGGGAACGCGGCTTGTGACGTGGGTAAGTCTGTAAAAGTCAAAGTTTTGACATTTTCTTATAGTTGAGTGATTTGATAATTGCGAACTATATTCTACAACAAGTGAAAGCTGTTGTTCAAGAAAAGAAGGAAGAATACTTTCTTCATGACAGATTAAAGTGCTATTCTATAGATGAAATTAACCATGTATTTATCATAGCACTAATGTGCATAGAATCAGAACCATCAAAAAGACCAAATATGTCAGAAATTGTAAAGATGCTAGAGATGACAACACTTTAATCCTTTGAGTTCTAATATTTAAAAATTGATTAATGAGTAATCAATTTTTAAAAAACGAGTACTTGTGAATAAACAATTAACACTACTACTTTAATTTAATACTTCTATCTATTATAAACATTATTCGTGAATAAACCCTCACAATACATCAACTTTAGATTTACTTATCAATAATAATGTGAGGTATTAAAAGTAATACTAGATAATACTTTCTACAGATGTTGACGGTGTATTATGCGTTTGTTCAATTATTAGTGATGTTTTTAAGAAATATATCAAATTTCGGTTTGTAGAATGATAGGTGTAATTGAAGAGATTACTATGTATTACATTTGTTTTAGTTATTTGTTGAGATTGCACTGCTAATATATGCCTTATTTCATGTTTTGGTACAAGCATAATGTATTGAAAAATCCAAAGTTTATCCCGTTTATTGAAAAAACTCCAATGGCATTCCGTCAAATGCATGTAAGTGGTGTACTGATTGCACCAACTTCTTTTTGGCAACTGTTGATCTTCTAATTTGTGCAATATATAGTTTTCTCCTTATTGTTTCTGTAGGATATGTTTTTATTGTAGCTTTGAGCAATTGAGTGAAGCTGTAAGAGACTGAAATCTTGAGGAAAGAACTTCCAAGAGAAAATGAGGTGGCGGAATTGTGATGACCCGGGAATTTTCGACCAAATTTAAACTTAATCTTTATATGTTTCCGACACGATAAGCAGAGTCTGTAATGTTGAGTCTTAAAAATTTTGAACTGTTTACATTGATTCATTTAACCTTTGACTATCCCCGACGATTCACGAATATTTGTTTGTAAATAAAATAAATATATATAAATGTAAGAATATATATTAATTGAAAATGATAAAATATAATTAAATATGTAAAATAATAATACGATGTATTGAATACTATTATTTTATATATATATATATATATATATATATATATATATATATATATATATATATATATATATGAATATTATTTGTAATTATATATATATTGATGTTAAATTTATTGGTTTAAAAGTTTGTAAGTAGTATATCCATTCATGTAATAAAAACATGTAAGATGATAATTATATATATAGTAATTTATGAAATATATAATCATATAAAAACTTTGAATACCTTAGTTAGAAATACTCGTTTTATTCCCTTAACAAAATAAATAACAAATAGTTATATATTAATAAAGGTAGATTTATATAAGTAATATATGTATATATAAATTTTATACATAGTTATTCACATAAATATAAATAATTTATAAACATTATATGTAGAAATTATAATATTTCATTTTTGTGTAAAATAATTATGTATTAGTATTAAATTATTATATTGATATTATTATTATTATTATTATTATTATTAATATCATTAATGAAGTATTATTAATATCATTATTATTAATATTATTAATAATATGAAGAATTATTATTATCACTGATATTATTTCAAATATAATTATTAATATTATAGTATTGTTAGTATTACAAAAATTATCAAAATTATAAATCTTGTTAATATTATAATACAACTTGTTATCTTAACATTGATATTATTAGTAATATTAATCATCAATATTAAATGTATTATTATTAATAAATATATTTGTATTTATACTTATTAATTATCTATACTAAATATATATATATATATATATATATATATATATATATATATATATATATATATATATATATACGCGTGATTATTTACATCCCCATCATTCTATTATTTATTTTTGTCTGTGTCTTCTTCCTGCCCGTGAGGTTCTGTCGAACCATATACCCATTACAAAACAAGCTTCGATCTATTATTGTGGATTCATCTAATTGATAAATCAAACAAGTTTTATTTTTATTTTTTTTCCTTCTTTCTTCTCATTATTTCACAAACCCGAAGCCATATAATATTCGAATGGATTCGGACCAAATTGAAATAAAGTAAAAATATAGATCTTTTCTTCTTTATGTCGTGATTGTGTATGTACAATCTCATATTTTAATTCGATAAAATGAAGGTGAATTTTAAGGTCAAAGTTCCATTCAAAAAGTCAACTTTTTGTTCTTCGTTAAAATTCGATCTCCAGTTGATGTTTTGGCTTCAATTGAGGATACGTATAGATTATAGGAGTAATTTTAAACTTATTTCGTGTTATAACAATTGTCCAAAACAAGCTCGAATTCAAAATAATTTTTTTTTTTTTTTTATAAACCACGACGAGCAGACTGCTGTTGCTCCTTTCTTTTTTTTTCTTTCTGTTAATTGATATCACATTTATACATCGTTTAGGTGTTACAGCAGGTAATCAGTGATATTAGGAAGTTAGAGGTTAATCGAATGGAATAAAAAAATTTGAGGAAGAAGAAGATGATTGAAATCATTTTATACGAGTTATATATATTCGGATGGTGTTATAAAACAGAAAAACGAGAATAGACGGATGGTTAGGAGAGTGTCGGGGTATCGAGAGGTCGCGGGTTCGATCCATGGCAGGGACATTTTTTTGACATCTTATTTCTTAAGGTAGTCTCATCTTTTTTATTATTATTATTATTATTATTATTATAAATATGATTAATGTTGTTATGATTATTATAGTGATTGTTATTAATGTTAGTATTATAATTGTTATTGATAAGAATACTACTAATATAAGTGATAAATATCAATTATTATTATTAGGTATTAGTAATATTATGATCATCATTAATATAAACATTATTATCATTATTATAGCTATTATGATTATTATTATTATTATTGTTACTAGTATTATGAAAATAATATAAAATAGTATTATTTCCATAAATATTCGTATTAGTAACATTTTATAATTATTAGTATTATCATTACGTAGTATTATCATTATTATCATCTTTAATAATGTTAACAAATCATTAAAAGTATTGTTATTAATATTATCATGAGTATCGTTATTAGATAATTATTAAAAATTTTATCATAAACATCTTTAATAGTAAAATTAGTATTTTTACAGTTATTATTATTATTATTATTATATTTATCACTAAAAGGATTTTTTTTAACATTTTTATTTTTATTAGTAATAATAAGTATTATAAATATTATCATTTTATCATTATAAATATCATTTTAGTATTAGTACAATTATTAATTTTAACAAACAAACGATATATATATTTTATACATTAAACATAACAAAATTAATACTTTCACATACAAAATAAATACATGAAACATATATATATTTTTGATATAAAAATGATATAACTAATAAATTTAAATATATATATATATATATATATATATATATATATATATATATATATATATATATATATATATATATATATATATATATATATATATATATATATATATATATATTGTTCGATTTCGATTATGTGTATTAATAAATAAACAAATGATATAGGTTCGTGAATCCGAGGCCAACCCTGCATTGTTCAGTTATTCAATATAGTCATATGTATTCTTACTACAAAATACATTGGGTGAGTTTCATTTGCTCCATTTTTAAATGCTTTTGCAATATATATTTTTGGGACTGAGAATACATGCGCTGCTTTTATAACTGTTTTACAAAATAGACACAAGTAATTGAAACTACATTATATGGTTGAATGATCGAAATCAAATATGCCCCTTTTAGTCTGGTAATCTAAGAATTAGGGAACAGACACCCTAATTGATGCGAATCCTAAAGATAGATCTATCGGGCCCAACAAGCCCCATCCAAAGTACCGGATGCTTTAGTACTTCGAAATTTATATCATGTCCGAAGGAGGATCCCAGAATGATGGGGATATTCTTATATGCATATTGTGAATGTCGGTTACCAGGTGTTCAATCCATATGAATGATTTTTGTCTCTATGTATGGGACGTATATTTATGAGAAATGGAAATCTTGTGGTCTATTAAAATGATGGAAATGATTATTTATGTTAAACTAATGAACTCACCAACCTTTTGGTTGACACTTGAAAGCATGTTTATTCTCAGGTACGAAAGAAATCTTCCGCTGTGCATTTGCTCAGTTTAGAAACATTACTTGGAGTCATTCATGGCATATTTCAAAAGACGTTGCATTCGAGTCGTCGAGTTCATCAAGATTATTATTAAGTCAATTATAGTTGGATATATTCTGAAATGGTATGCATGCCGTCAATTTTCGTTGTAAAGAAAGAGTGTCTTTTAAAATTGAATGCAATGTTTGTAAAATGTATCATATAGAGGTCAAATACCTCGCGATGTAATCAACTGTTGTGAATCGTTTATAATCGATATGGACTTCGTCCGGATGGATTAGGACGGGTCTCTACAGGAATCACCTTTGCAAGCTCAAGAAGCATTAACATTGAACCTTTGGGTGTTGATCGTGTTAGAGCTACCAAATATTTACGTGGTAACTCTTCCTAACTTTCCTTAATCTTTCATATGTTGTTTTGATCAAAATTAGAGGTCAGATGGAAAGATTGGTGGGTGGAACCTTCAAAAAGCATAGCGTTTTACCTTGTGTCGATTCGGGTTGGGTAGGGTGCTATTCATTTTCGTACTCCTTCCATGTGAAAACAACCATTTCATCACATAATATAAGATTACAATCTACGGACATGTTTGCAAAAAATTTGGTTGTTGCATGTTTTTTTTCTTCCTTAAAAGTCTTTTCTCTTGAAAGTTCTTTTTAAATGGCCCATGAACTAAGGAACTAAAGTCTCTCCTGCTCTGTAACTTACAATCTAGGGGCAAAATGGGTGGGTCATAATGTGGGTGAAATAGGTGAAAATTAGGGATTATGGGGTTGCATTAACTTGATTAGTTGACCTGAAATGTTCTGAGTGTTTTTTTTTTTTTTTAATCAAATATTTGATATTCCAAGTATATGTACATGTTTGTAATCCTATTAACATTTTGCATCGTGAGCAGATTTGATATATCAAGCGCACTTAAAAAGTTTGCAGGGTTTGTGAATGGTTGCACAACAAGGTTACAGAGCAGAAGTGGCAGCAGATGTGGCAGTTGCTAACATAGTTTGTTTATGACCTTTAAAAGTGTAGTGATCACCTTATAATCCCACTGTTTAGTTTTATATGCATGTTAACCGTGATGAAATGGGTATTTGGATTAACAAGCCTACAGATACATAGGTTTTGCTACTTTAAGTCAGGTAAGAATTGTATATTTCGTTTGTTTTTGTTAGTAAATATCTTTTTTTTTTGCTTGCAAGATAGTAAATATCTTATTTTCATATTTACTTATAACTTCATATGAATATGATATACTGTAGTCACTTGGATATTTTGGATATGCATTTTTTTTATATCTCAAATTAGTCATGTTGACTTTATTGAGAACTACACGCTTCTCATTCTATTATGTTCTCTCTGAAAATATTGTGATAATACAGTTTAGTGTAATTGTTTTATCTTTGTGTTATTTTTATTGTTTTTCAGGTTATAAATTGCTAAATGTATTATCACTAACTTAACATTAGTACTGTAACTAATTCGAGTTATTAATAACCTAACAATGCAACTTTTGATTCGTCCCTAAAAAAAAAACCCGCGAATTCGCGGACCTTAAGCTAGTAAGTAGTTTATAACAACGTTACGCTATATGTAATATTCATATTTCATGTAAACATTTTTTTTTATTTTTTATGAAAGACAAGTTGTTATTATCGAATCTTATACCATCTCGAAGGGAAGGCGGTCGGATCTGGGTGTACATAATTTGATGTTTCAATTTGTCGTTACCAAAAGGTTCCAATTTTAGCCTTTTTAATTTCTGGGTATTTCACTCTGTCAGATCCCAACTTGTTTCAATTAAAAATCAATTCTTCTTGAATACCAGACCTGCCAGATCAAACTTCAATTGCTTTTACTTATTTTAAACACCAACATCACAAAGTTTTTAATTTTTTATTTTTAAAGATACAGACTTAACTTTCAAAGAATTTGTCACATGTTTTGACCTTAACATCTGGTTTTAAAAGAAGAGACACATTTTTTTATTCACTTCACATGATATCCAATTCCAAATACCTTTTGAAGCAAAACTGTTATTGGTGTTCTCTCATTTCCGGCCTGAAACTCGCCGCCGGCCAATTTTCCGGTGACCCATGTCACCTTAAACCCTAATCTTTCTTTATGTGTACATATACTTATATAAAGTTTCAATCTTTTTAGCATTGAACCACCATGTCATATGCCAATTCAAGATCCGTAAGGTAATTATCTCTCTGAATACTCTTTTTTAGGTTCATTTTCATAATTTGTGCTTGCCCAAATAGAAATGGTCATTGCAAATGATAGTGTAGTTAAAAGTTATTCATTCTTTTTACTCTTTTAAGTATCATGAGTTTTATTGTAGTTTTAATTTTGCAAAAAATTCAGTATGCTGCTAAACCCTAAAACTAAGCTCAGCTCAACACCCTGTGTTTAATTTTAATGTTTCACTAAATTGCTATACAGATTTCAAGATGATGTTGAACCACCAAAGTATCAATCAATCAATGGTGACAATTTGTTTAAAGTCAAATACAAACTTGATGGAAAACAAATACCCGAATCAAGAAAACGGCCCGAAAAGCACCCGAGATCCTCCTTAAAGTCCAAAGTTCTCTCTCGAGTTTTCTCCGAAGATTACGAGAGAGTAAAGAAAAAAATCTTGGACCCTCGAGGTTTAACGATACGAAAATGGAACAAGGTTTTTTTAGTAGCATGTTTGGTTTCTTTGTTTGTAGACCCTTTGTTCTTTTACTTACCATCAATTAAGAAAAACGTTTGTATCGATATTGGATTCACCCTCAAGGTTAGTCTCACTATTGTGAGATCGATAGCCGATGTTTTTTACATGATTCAGATATACGTAAAGTTCATGACTGCTTACGTGGCACCTTCTTCTCGTGTTTTTGGAAGAGGTGAACTTGTTATTGATACTACAAAGATAGCAAAAAGGTATATAAAACGTGATCTTTGGATCGATTTTATAGCTGCATTACCACTTCCTCAGGTAAACGAATAATAAAAATTTGTTCTTGCTTGGTTTAATGTTGTTAAATGTGTTAATTTCTTGCTGTCTTGATTATTATAGATGTTAATCTGGATAATTATACCGAGTTTAAATGGTTCAGCCATGACAAATACAAAAGACGTTCTTCGTTTCATCATCATCTTTCAATACATTCCAAGACTTTATCTTATTTTCCCTCTGACTTCACAAATTGTTGAAGCTACGGGTGTCGTTACAGAAACAGCATGGGCTGGTGCAGCATATAACTTGATGCTATACATGTTGGCTAGCCATGTAAGTCATGAAGCTTTCAATATTAGGGAGGTGGCAATTTTGACCCATTTGTTTTATAATGGTTGATTTAGCTTTAATTTTATCTTATTACGGGTAACAGGCCAAGTTTAATATCTATAATAGTTATATCTAATGTGTCAGATTTATAAGTTGTAAGAGAAGTGGACAGAAAATCTGACAGGTCAAACATGACCTGACCCGTATTGACCCATTATGCGCTACCCAACCTGTCTGAGCTACCCATTTGCAAATTCTTGTTTTTGTAATTAAACTAGACCCGACCCGTATTGACTCATTATTTACAGTTTGTGGGAGCTTGCTGGTATCTTCTGTCAATTGAAAGACAAGAAGCCTGTTGGAGAAGTATATGTGTTATTGAGGATCCAAATTGCGAGGATAACTTTTTCGGCTGTGAAAATATTAACGAATCTGCAAGACGATCTTGGTTCCAAAAGAGTAATGTGACGAATCAATGTGTCCCGACTAGTAAATTTTATCCGTTTGGTATTTATGGTGAAGCATTGGAATCGGAAGTTACATCCGCTTTGTTTTTCAACAAATACTTCTATTGTCTTTGGTTCGGCTTAAAGAATCTCAGGTTGAATACGAGAAATTCTTATTTTGATTTGATAAAACTGTTTGATTTAAATGTTAAATAGTGTTTTCATACTTGAATTATGCAGTTCTTTGGGGCAAAATCTGGCGACGAGTACTTACGTTGGTGAAATCATGTTTGCGATTATAGTGGCGGTTGTGGGATTGGTTTTGTTCGCGTTGTTAATTGGAAATATGCAGGTAAGTTTCATACTTTCATATACTTAACGAGCTTATTTGATTTGGGCAATCAGTCAAATGTTAATGTTTTTAGTTATTTCATAGACATATCTTCAATCCACAACGGTTCGATTAGAAGAGTGGAGAATTAGGCGAACCGACACGGAGCAGTGGATGCGCCATCGTCAGCTGCCACCCGAACTCCGACATTCTGTTCGGAAATATGATCAATACAAATGGGTGGCGACTCGAGGGGTTGATGAAGAATCTTTGCTAAAAGGACTTCCATTAGATCTTCGTCGAGATATTAAACGTCATCTTTGTTATGATCTTGTTCGACGAGTAAGTTTACTTTATCATATTTCTTTTCAAATAAAATTGGGGTTTTTAATAGGTGTCGATGAATCCAACATTATAGATCCACTATCTTTATGCGTGGATTGTACTGTACAACCTATCAATGCATGCATACAGATGCTCGATCTATCATTAGTCTTTTTTTAATTAACTTTTCTCTACATATAGGTTCCATTGTTTGATCAAATGGATGAACGAATGCTCGATGCGATTTGCGAGCGGCTTAAACCGGCTCTTTGCACTCAAGGAACTTGTCTAGTCCGGGAGGGGGACCCGGATAACGAAATGCTATTTATAATTCGAGGAAATCTTGATTCGTACACTACAAACGGGGGACGAACCGGGTTTTTCAATTCATGCCGGATCGGGCCTGGTGACTTTTGTGGCGAAGAGCTTTTGACGTGGGCCCTGGACCCACGTCCGAGTATCATCCTTCCATCATCTACTCGTACAGTAAAAGCAATATCCGAAGTTGAAGCCTTTGCACTTACCGCAGAAGATTTAAAATTTGTTGCATCACAGTTCAGAAGACTGCATAGTAAGCAGTTACGTCACAAGTTTCGGTTTTACAGTCATCAATGGCGGACGTGGGCCGCGTGTTTCGTTCAAGCAGCATGGCGTAGATATAAAAGGAGAAAAAGTGTTCGAGAACTTAAGGCGTGTGAGAGTTTTACGAGTGTCGATTATGAGTGTGAGTTTAGTTCACCTTTGCATGGTGAGAGTACTATGGCGTCACCTGACCCGGGTTTTGGGGCTTATGTTACGAGGATGGGTGCGAGTAGAAGGCCCGGTGGGTCGAAATCTGGTGGTGGTGGACCGTTGCAAAAGCCGGCTGAACCGGATTTTTCTGTAGATGAGGAGTGATTATTGAAATTGAAATTTTAAATAAAGAAGTGTGGAAAAGTTTAAGAAAAGAACAAGGTGGAAAGTGAAAATCTTTTAAGGAATATTTGTGAATACGTAGACTTGTCATGTATTTTGATGATTAAGAATCTTGAATTATACGTGGGGTGACACTTTAGTTTACGATAATAAAACGTTTGTTAATATTCTTTTTTGGGCGTCACTTTGACTTCTTTCAAAGTCAAAGTAATAATCTTTTTATTTTTGAGTAAAAATATGACTACTTACGTGTTATCTTTATCATACATACTAACGTAGTCGAATTGAATAAAAAACAATTTTTTTATATCTCACTTTATAAGTTATATCATCCATATACTTGATAGTCGATGGGAGTAAATAATGGTAGTTTTATCATACATACTCGATCGATACTCGGTGGGATTAAATAATGTTCTGTTGTCATTTGGGCTTTTATATTAACAAAAAGTGTTGGTCTTTGACATTTGGGCTCGAACAGAAATGTACACACTATTGGCCTAATAGATTGAAATAAACTGATAACACTATGTTCGGTAGACTATAAATCGTCTTTTTATTATTATTTTTTTTTTTTATCTTTTTCTAAAATAATACGTAGTAATGATTACTATTAAAAAATGATAGCGTCGTCGAATAATGAAGTACCCTTAACTGATATAAACGACAAAACATGGAGAAACTTGAGAGAAGTAAGCAACAGTAACCTAAACCAAGAGTCTAAGACAAATGTAACTCAAACAGGGGCGTTTTTTGGAAGGGACAAGCGGGGGATTTGTAATTTTCAGTGTAAAAATTTTGGATTTTTCGACTTTGCCCCGGTGGATATATTTTTTTTGCCCCAAAATCTACATATTTTGTTCCAAAACCTTCAAATTTTACCCAAAAATCTCCAAATTTTACCCCAAAACTTCAAATTTTGCCCATAAACCTTCAAATTTTGCCCCAAAACCTCCATAATTTGCCTAAAAACCTTCATTTTTTGCCCCAAAACCTCCATATTTTGCCCAAAAAAATTGTTACGGTTTTATTTTATTTTTTTGCCCCCGGTGAAAAAAAATTCTGGTATCACCACTGAACTCAAATCGAGCCTAACCTAATATGCCATAAGAAGCGAGCAAAACCGGGAGCATACATATCTTGACAAACCAATAAACAAAGCAAAAAACTAACATCCACAAAACTACGAAACAACAAACATCAACCAAACAACGCTAAGCACAAGCCGAATTATTCGCTTTTTGAAATTCTTTTTCTATTCCTTGCACCCGGACGAGACCTTTTACCATCAACTTTGTCAACAAGAACACCCTTACCTTTCATAAAGGTAAACCAGATCAGCAAATTGTTTTGGCAAATTTACCTTCTTTTCTTTATCATTACAAAGCATAATAAAAAGTTAGAATCACTTGTCTTTTAGTTAAATAACGAATATATCTCACTTTCCATTTATGTGTATGTTGGTAAGCATTTGAAAAAGCAAAAGGTTAAAAAGGAGAAACAAAGATAAAGATTGGGATCAAAGTATCAAATTCAAAGTAAAGGAGTTCCATGATGCTGAGTTCCTGACACCTTCACAACATCTTTCTCATGCCTCCATTACCCCCCAAAAAAAAATCGACTTTAAACCAATAATGAAAAAAAAAAAAAATATTCATTTGAATTAAATTTTGGTTAGTTCATTTTTTTTTTTTTTTAACGGCAGAAGGTATATATATTATATATTAACACAAAACGATACAATATTGTCATAGGTACATAATAAAAGCGAAAGAGAATCATAAAAACAACAAAACGGAAATTAGAAAACGAGATGGAAATACTCCACAAGTTGCAGGAAAACGCCTTAGTCCGTTCATTATCATTAAGACCGAGATTGGACTTGAGAAGAATTAACTAAACAAGCTGGAGCAGGGACGGAGCACAGTGTTGGCAATTCAACGACAAAGCACCCCGAGCCGCACCAAATTCTCTCGGCCAAAACGACTACTCCAGGAGTGGGGCAAAAAACCTGCATGGAGAACAAATTAACCAATCCCTGTTCTTGTAGTAGATATCGCAAGTGAATCATAAACTCGAGGATTTGCTAGCCAAAATCTCAATCGATGTTAAAACCTTTGACTCTATTTGAGATCCATTCAAAGCATTTGAGTTGGATGTCCTTAAAGATCATGGCACATGTCGGTTTTGCCTTGGAAAAGGTAGAAGCGTTTCTACTTTTCCAAATCAGGTAACCCGTAACCCATTCCGTGGCTTGCCACAACTTCTTACCCAAATCAGAGCTGAAATTAAATCCATTCCCAAGAAAACATTCATTGATGCTCAAGTTTGTGAAAGGTCCGAGTTTCCACCAATCTCAAACCCGATTCCAAATTTCCAAAGCGAACGAGCATAAGATCATCGCGTGTTCCACCGATTCCAAACCATTATCGCAAACCGGACATCGAACAGTACCCAAATCCATTCCTCTCTTATCAAGTTCGACTCTAGTAGGTAATCTTTTATGTCGAGTACGCCAAATAAATAATTCGACCTTGAGGGGGACCATATTGTTGCGAATCGACCCAACGCCTCCATTGACTGTAGGTAGGTTGCTCCTAACCAAAATATCCGTAAGCTTTTGGACCGAAAACGAGCCATCGTTGCTCCATGACCATGACCATTCCTCTCGACCTGTGCTACATGGGACGAAACTCGATAGAAGGTTAGTAAGGGCGGTGAGGTCCCCAGCCAATCTCCCCGAGATATGGCGGGACCAACACCAGGTCGCATGAAATACCCCATCCACACAACGAGCCCGGTCAAGAATAGTAGCCTCATTATTAGATTCGAGTCTATAAAGTCTATTGAATTTTTCTTTAAGAGTAATGTCCCTAATCCAGAGTTCCTCCCAAAAACTTGTTTTAGACCCATCAACAATCCTTTTTTTGAAGGAATTAGAAAATGCGGAGCCGGTATTAAAGATGTTTTTACCCACCTTAAGGATACCCGCCCAAGTGGAAGATACCCATGAGGCGGGGATAGAAAACGATGAACTAAAACCCCCGTCCTCCCCGTAAATGTTTTTAATAATAGAAACCCAAAGAGAATCATTTTCATGTTTAAAACGCCACCACCATTTTGCAAGAAGGGCACGATTTTTTAAAACAAACGGGGCGATATCTAAACCACCAACTTCGCGAGGCATAAGACAAGTATCCCATTTAATCCATGCTATTTTTGAGACCTCGGAGGACCCGCCCCAAAAAAATCGACGCCTCAAACCCTCAAGTTTTTTAATAACACACGACGGGGATAAATAAAGCGAAAAGAAATAAAGAGGTAGACTAGAAAGTACCGATTTAATTAGTGTAACTCTACCGCCATAAGAGAGGGATCTAGCTTTCCAATCCGCCAATCTTTTTTCAAATTTTTCGAACACCGGATCCCACGATTTCGAAAGTTTCATTGACGATCCAAGTGGGAGCCCAAGATAGGTGATAGGAAGTGTACCTGCTACACACCCAAGCCATGCCGCCATATTTTCCGTTTCTACTTTTGAGACCCCAAGTCCATACACACAACTTTTATGAAAGTTTATCTTTAACCCCGATGTTGATTCAAAACACTTAAGAATTTTTGTGAGATTTTGTACGTTACGTCTATTCCATTCCCCGAAAAATAAAGTGTCATCGGCATATTACAAGTGTGTGACACGAACATCGCCCCGACCAATTGGAATTCCCGTAAACCGATTATGAGTACCGGCTAGTTTAGTGAGGTGGTTCAAACCTTCAGCGACCATGATAAAAAGGTAAGGTGAAAGGGGATCACCTTGCCTCACGCCTTTCTTAAGGGAAAATTCTTTAGTCGGCGAGCCGTTGACCAAAATGGATATGGAGGCGGAAGAAAGACATGCGAAAATCCAATGTCTCCATCTATGACCAAAACCCATTAACTCCATGATTTCCATAAGGAAATTCCAATTGATGCTATCAAATGCCTTTTCAAAGTCGACTTTAAAGAGGAACCCTTTTCTTTTGGTTACTTTGATATATAGAGAACTTCATTCGCTATTAACACCCCATCAAGAATGTATCGATTTTTAATGTATGCACTTTGTTCAAACCCAATGACCGATGAAATAACTTTTTGTAACCTTTTTGTCAAAACTTTAGAGATAATTTTATAAAGGCTCCCGATTAAACTAATTGGGCGATAATAACCAAAACCTTGAGGATCATTGTTTTTTGGAATTAGAGCGACAAAAGAAGAGTTGCATCCTTTAGAGATCTCGCCAACCTCCCAAAAACGAGTAAAAACCACGAGAAGGTCATCTTTGACAACGTCCCAATGTTTTGAGAAAAATTTCATGTTAAACCCGTCCGGACCCGGGGCCTTTTCACCCCCACAATCTAGTATAGCATCATGAATTTCGGAAAGTGTGAACGGGGTCTCAATGCCAGACGCCTCGTTCTCACCAAGCCGGTTATCTAAGCGGCCACGAATTTTGAAGGTACGAGAGTTGGTTTCGGTAAAACGATTTTTGAAGTAAGTAAAGGCCGCCAATTTAATCTCATCCGGGTTCTCGATCCATAAACCATTCAAATTAACACCCCTTATGTTGTTTTTGTTTTGTCTTCTTTTAATGCACGAATGAAAGAACTTACTATTTTCATCCCCATCCGTTACCCATTTGATCCTAGCTTTTTGTTTCAAAATATCGGCTTTCTCCTTATCTTTTTGGAACCACTTTTTTTTCGAGTCTAGCCAAGAGGTGATTTCAGCGTCCGTAAGATCACGAGTACCAATGATATTTTCCCAATCGGAGATTTCTTTGTGGAGTAAGTCAATTTCGGCATTTAGAGCATTGTATTTGGGATTACACTTTTCTTTCAGCACTGTTTTGACATTCTTTAGCTTGTCACGAAATATACAATCAACCCTAGGAGTACGAATGGTGACATTCCACGCATCTTTTATCAAATCAATACTTTTTCCGTCCTCAAACCAATTATTAAATACTCTAGTCGGTTTCGGCCCAAAATCATTATTCAAATCTTTCAAAACAATAGGGCAATGGTCTGAGTAGTCTCTATCTAGAGTACAAGCGGATATACCTTCCCAAGATGCATAACATGTTTCTGAGACCAAGAACCTATCAAGTTTACTGTATTTCAAACCGTCATCGCTGATTCTAGTAAACTTTCTCCCGCCTAATGGAATTTCAATGAGGTTTGCCTTATTAATGAAATCGTTGAACATCTTAGCTCTACTTTCAATGAATTCACAATTTTGCCGTTCTGATCTACGCCTTACTTCGTTAAAATCACCACAAATAACCCAATCATCAATATCCACCTGCATAATATTTTCAAGACTTTCCCAAAAATTATGTTTCAAATGGTCATTATGCGGTCCATATACGTTTAGAATAATAGAAACTCCCGTTTTTCCCACCCAACGCCCACGTATACCCAAAAAGAAGTCTTTTTCAACTGCCCCATAGACACAAAATCTAGAAGGATCCCAAATTAAAATTAACCCACCCGATTGTCCCACCGAAGGTTTAAAGATGTATTCAAAATCTTTATTACCCCATAGCAACTCAATCATAAAATCGGTGACACGTTTCCTTTTGGATTCTTGAATAGCAAAAATGTCCGGATTATGAAAACGAATTAAACTTTTAACCCAATTAAATTTTTCTTTTTCTAATTTTCCGAGCCCACGTACATTTAACGAAATTATCTTCATTTTAAACAATTTTTTAAAAAGAAAACGAATGAGAATAAGAGTTACTTCCCTTCCGGAGGCCCGATCTGCTCAAGCCCAATATCCGAGCCGAATTCTTTCAATCCCGAGCTACAAGTAGATAACGATTGTTCATTGATAGAGGTAGGTTTGCTATGGTCACCTGAAGCGTCAGAAATTTTTGGAACCCCATTATGAGCCGTATTATTATTATTAACCCCCAGTGACGCTTTATTACCATCTTTGTCTCGGTGTGCCGGGTGCCAATTGTGTATTTCGTGCGCATATCTCGGAGTTGGTAAAAAACCTGGAGGGCAATCAACATCAAATTGCCCGTCAAAATTGCCTTGAGTGGTATCAATATTTTCGGTAGGCTTAGGAATGGACGTATCATTTTTATTATCATCAGGGACGTAAGGAACATAGGGTATGTCCGATGTGAAGAATGGTATGGGAGGAGGCCCGTCTTGAAGAGAGGGCCCTTTAGGAGCATTATGTTGGGCCTTATCAAGTTCATCAGGTCCATTTGGAACTTTGGCAGCGCAATTATTATCTGGAAACACAATTTGCTCAATTACAAAATTACTACCCCCATCAACGTTGTTCCTAACCTTGGCATTCAAAGCCCCCTGTTGGGCCAGACCACCCACATTGTTATCTATATGGACCGGTCCAGTATCACAAACATTTTGGTCAACTTCAATAGCATTTACACAGCTAGACTCATTTTCGCATGGTACAGTCTTATTAACAGTGGAAGAGTCACCTGTGTTATCATGATGGGGTTCTGCAAATGAGCTTTCTGGTACCAAACACTTGGAATTATTATCACGCATCAGGTTATAACCAAATAAATCATCGGAGAACTCACTCTTGTTTTCGTCGTCCATACTAACATTACCATCATTACCCGGTAGCTCCGACTCCGAAATCCCCTCACTACCATCACTTTCCTCAAGTTTTGGGTTAACGTTAACTTCAAAAATCCCGTTGGTTTCTTCCATTACATAGGCAAAAAAGATGGAGTAATCGGAAGTGACACGCACAATGTCGTGTGAAATGTCCCGTTCTTATTGATTAAAAACATTCCATATTAATTGATTTCGTTGCGAGATTTTGACCTCTATATGAGACGTTTTTCAAAGACTGCATTCATTTTTAAAACAAACCATAACCTTTATTTCATAAATAAAGGTTTAAAAATCTTTACGTAGATTATCAAATAATGATAATCGAAAATATCCTGTTTACACACGACCATTACATAATGGTTTACAATACAAATATGTTACATCGAAATCAGTTTCTTGAATGCAGTTTTTACACAATATCATACAAACATGGACTCCAAATCTTGTCCTTATTTTAGTATGCAACAGCGGAAGCTCTTAGTATTCACCTAAGAATAAACATGCTTTAAACGTCAACAAAAATGTTGGTGAGTTATAGGTTTAACCTATATATATCAAATCGTAACAATAGACCACAAGATTTCATATTTCAATACACATCCCATACATAGAGATAAAAATTATTCATATGGTGAACACCTGGTAACCGACATTAAAAAGATGCATATATAAGAATATCCCCATCATTCCGGGACACCCTTCGGATATGATATAAATTTTGAAGTACTAAAGCATCCGGTACTTTGGATGGGGTTTGTTAGGCCCAATAGATCTATCTTTAGGATTCGCGTCAATTAGGGTGTCTGTTCCCTAATTCTTAGATTACCAGACTTAATAAAAAGGGGCATATTCGATTTCGATAATTCAACCATAGAATGTAGTTTCACGTACTTGTGTCTATTTTGTAAATCATTTATAAAACCTGCATGTATTCTCATCCCAAAAATATTAGATTTTAAAAGTGGGACTATAACTCACTTTCACAGATTTTTACTTCGTCGGGAAGTAAGACTTGGCCACTGGTTGATTCACGAACCTATAACAATATATACATATATATCAAAGTATGTTCAAAATATATTTACAACACTTTTAATATATTTTGATGTTTTAAGTTTATTAAGTCAGCTGTCCTCGTTAGTAACCTACAACTAGTTGTCCACAGTTAGATGTACAGAAATAAATCGATAAATATTATCTTGAATCAATCCATGACCCAGTGTATACGTATCTCAGTATTGATCACAACTCAAACTATATATATTTTGGAATCAACCTCAACCCTGTATAGCTAACTCCAACATTCACATATAGAGTGTCTATTGTTGTTCTGAAATATATATAGATGTGTCGACATGATAGGTCGAAACATTGTATACGTGTCTATGGTATCTCAAGATTATATAATATACAATACAAGTTGATTAAGTTATGGTTGGAATAGATTTGTTACCAATTTTCACGTAGCTAAAATGAGAAAAATTATCCAATTTTGTTTTACCCATAACTTCTTCATTTTACATCCGTTTTGAGTGAATAAAATTGCTATGGTTTCATATTGAACTCTATTTTATGAATCTAAACAGAAAAAGTATAGATTTATAGTCGGAAAAATAAGTTACAAGTCGTTTTTGTAAAGGTAGTCATTTCAGTCGAAAGAACGACGTCTAGATGACCCTTTTAGAAAACATACTTCCACTTTGAGTTTAACCATAATTTTTGGATATAGTTTCATGTTCATAATAAAAATCATTTTCCCAGAATAACAACTTTTAAATCAAAGTTTATCATAGTTTTTAATTAACTAACCCAAAACAGCCCGCGGTGTTACTACGACGGCGTAAATCCGGTTTTACGGTGTTTTTCGTGTTTCCAGGTTTTAAATCATTAAGTTAGCATATCATATAGATATAGAACATGTGTTTAGTTGATTTTAAAATTCAAGTTAGAAGGATTAACTTTTATTTGCGAACAAGTTTAGAATTAACTAAACTATGTTCTAGTGATTACAAGTTTAAACCTTCGAATAAGATAGCTTTATATGTATGAATCGAATGATGTTATGAACATCATTACTACCTCAAGTTCCTTGGATAAACCTACTGGAAATGAGAAAAATAGATCTAGCTTCAAAGGATCCTTGGATGGCTTGAAAGTTCTTGAAGCAGAATCATGATACGAAAACAATTTCAAGTAAGATTTCCACTCGAAATAAGATTGTTATAGTTATAGAAATTGAATTAAAATTTGAATATGATTATTACCTTGTATTAGATAGATAACCTACTGTAAGTAACAAAGGTTTCTTGATCTTGGATGATTACTTGGAATGGATTTAGAAAACTTGGAAGTAAACTTGCAATCTTGGAAGTATTCTTGATTTTATGAAACTAGAACTTTAAGAATTTATGAAGAACACTTAGAACTTGAAGATAGAACTTGAGAGAGATCAATTAGATGAATAAAATTGAAGAATGAAAGTGTTTGTAGGTGTTTTTGGTCGTTGGTGTATGGATTAGATATAAAGGATATGTAATTTTGTTTTCATGTAAATAAGTCATGAATGATTACTCATATTTTTGTAATTTTATGAGATATTTCATGCTAGTTGCCAAATGATGGTTCCCACATGTGTTAGGTGACTCACATGGTCTGCTAAGAGCTGATCATTGGAGTGTATATACCAATAGTACATACATCTAAAAGCTGTGTATTGTACGAGTACGAATACGGGTGCATACGAGTAGAATTGTTGATGAAACTGAACGAGAATGTAATTGTAAGCATTTTTGTTAAGTAGAAGTATTTTGATAAGTGTCTTGAAGTGTTCCAAAAGTGTATGAATACATATTAAAACACTACATGTATATACATTTTAACTGAGTCGTTAAGTCATCGTTAGTCGTTACATGTAAGTGTTGATTTGAAACCTTTAAGTTAACGATCTTGTTAAATGTTGTTAACCCAATATTTATTATATCAAATGAGATGTTAAATTATTATATTATCATGATATTATGATGTATGAATATCTCTTAATATGATATATATACATTAAATGTCGTTACAACGATAATCGTTACATATATGTCTCGTTTCAAAATCATTAAGTTAGTAGTCTTGTTTTTACATATATATTTCATTGTTAATATACTTAATGATATATTTACTTATCATAATATCATGTTAACTATATTTGTATCCATATATATGTCATCATATAGTTTTTTTACAAGTTTTAACGTTCGTGAATCACCGGTCAACTTGGGTGGTCAATTGTCTATATGAAACCTATTTCAATTAATCAAGTCTTAACAAGTTTGATTGCTTAACATGTTGGAAGCACTTAATCATGTAAATAACAATTTCATTTAATATATATATATAAACATGGAAAAGTTCGGGTCACTACAGTACCTACCCGTTAAATAAATTTCGTCCCGAAATTTTAAGCAGTTGGAGGTGTTGACGTATCTTCTGGAAATAAATGCGGGTATTTCTTCTTCATCTGATCTTCTCATTCCCAGGTGAACTCGGGTCCTCTACGAGCATTCCATCGAACCTTAACAATTGGTATCTTGTTTTGCTTAAGTCTTTTAACCTCACGATCCATTATTTCGACGGGTTCTTCGATGAATTGAAGTTTTTTGTTGATTTAGATTTCATCTAACGGAATAGTGAGATCTTCTTTAGCAAAACATTTCTTCAAATTCGAGACGTGGAAAGTGTTATGTACAGCCGCGAGTTGTTGAGGTAACTCAAGTCGGTAAGCTACTGTTCCGACACGATCAATAATCTTGAATGGTCCAATATACCTTGGATTTAATTTCCCTCGTTTGCCAAATCGAACAATGCCTTTCCAAGGTGAAACTTTAAGCATGACCATCTCTCCAATTTCAAATTCTATATCTTTTCCTTTAATGTCGGCGTAGCTCTTTTGTCGACTTTGGGTGGTTTTCAACCGTTGTTGAATTTGGATGATCTTCTCTGTAGTTTCTTGTATTATCTCCGGACCCGTAATCTGTCTATCCCCCACTTCACTCCAACAAATTGGAGACCTGCACTTTCTACCATAAAGTGCTTCAAACGGCGCCATCTCAATGCTTGAATGGTAGCTGTTGTTGTAGGAAAATTCTGCTAACGGTAGATGTCGATCCCAACTGTTTCTGAAATCAATAACACATGCTCGTAGTATGTATTCAAGCGTTTGTATCGTCCTTTCACTCTGCCCATCAGTTTGTGGATGATAGGCAGTACTCATGTCTAGACGAGTTCCTAATGCTTGCTGTAATGTCTGCCAGAATCTTGAAATAAATCTGCCATCCCTATCAAAGATAATAGAGATTGGTGTTCCATGTCTGGAGACGACTTCCTTCAAATACAGTCGTGCTAACTTCTTCATCTTGTCATCTTCTCTTATTGGTAGGAAGTGTGCTGATTTGGTGAGACGATCAACTATTACCCAAATAGTATCAAAACCACTTGCAGTCCTTGGCAATTTAGTGATGAAATCCATGGTAATGTTTTCCCATTTCCATTCCGGGATTTCGGGTTGTTGAAGTAGACCTGATGGTTTCTGATGTTCAGCTTTGACCTTAGAACACGTCAAACATTCTCCTACATATTTAGCAATATCGGCTTTCATACCTGGCCACCAAAAATGTTTCTTAAGATCCTTGTACATCTTCCCCGTTCCAGGATGTATTGAGTATCTGGTTTTATGAGCTTCTCTAAGTACCATTTCTCTCATATTTCCAAATTTTGGTACCCAAATTCTTTCAGCCCTATACCGGGTTCCGTCTTCCCGAATATTAAGATGCTTCTCCGATCCTTTGGGTATTTCATCCTTTAAATTTCCCTCTTTTAAAATCCTTGTTGCGCCTCCTTTATTTGAGTAGTAAGGTTAGTGTGAATTATTATATTCATAGATTTTACTCGAATGGGTTCTCTATCCTTTCTGCTCAAGGCGTCGGCTACCACATTTGCCTTCCCCGGGTGGTAACGAATCTCAAAGTCGTAATCATTCAACAATTCAATCCACCTACGCTGCCTCATATTCAGTTGTTTCTGATTAAATATGTGTTGAAGACTTTTGTGGTCGGTATATATAATACTTTTGACCCCATATAAGTAGTGCCTCCAAGTCTTTAATGCAAAAACAAACGCGCCTAATTCCAAATCATGCATCGTATAATTTTGCTCGTGAATCTTCAATTGTCTAGACGCATAAGCAATCACCTTCGTCCGTTGCATTAATACACAACCGAGACCTTGCTTTGATGCGTCAGAATAAATCACAAAATCATCATTCCCTTCAGGCAATGACAATATAGGTTCCGTAGTTAGATTTTTCTTCAATAATTGAAACGCCTTCTCTTGTTCATCCTTCCATTCAAATTTCTTCCCTTTATGCGTTAATGCAGTCAAGGGTTTTGCTATTTTGGAGAAATCTTGGATGAATCTTCTGTAGTAACCAGCCAATCCTAAAAATTGACGTATATGCTTCGGAGTTTTTGGGGTTTCCCACCTTTCAACGGTTTCGATCTTTGCCGGGTCCACCTGGATACCTTCTTTATTCACTATGTGACCGAGGAATTGAACTTCTTCCAACCAAAATGCACACTTTGAAAACTTAGCGTACAGTTTTTCTTTCCTCAATACTTCTAGCACTTTTCTCAAATGTTCTTCGTGCTCTTGATCATTCTTTGAGTAAATAAGTATGTCATCGATGAAAACAATGACAAACTTGTCAAGATATGGCCCACACACTCGGTTCATAAGGTCCATGAACACAGCTGGTGCATTAGTTAAACCAAACGGCATGACCATAAACTCGTAATGACCGTAACGTGTTCTGAAAGCAGTCTTTGGAATATCATCTTCTTTCACCCGCATTTGATGATACCCGGAACGTAAGTCAATCTTTGAATAAACAGACGAGCCTTGTAGTTGATCAAATAAGTCGTTGATTCTTGGTAGTGGGTAGCGGTTCTTGATGGTAAGTTTGTTCAACTCTCGATAGTCGATACACAACCTGAATGTACCATCTTTCTTCTTGACAAACAAAACAGGAGCTCCCCACGGTGATGTGCTTGGTCGAATGAAACCACGCTCTAAAAGTTCTTGTAATTGGCTCTGCAGTTCTTTCATCTCGCTAGGTGCGAGTCTGTAAGGAGCACGAGCTATTGGTGCAGCTCCTGGTACAAGATCTATTTGAAATTCAACGGATCGATGTGGGGGTAATCCTGGTAATTCTTTCGGAAATACATCGGGAAATTCTTTTGCGACGGGAACATCATTGATGCTCTTTTCTTCAGTTTGTACTTTCTCGACGTGTGCTAGAACAGCATAGCAACCTTTTCTTATTAGTTTTTGTGCCTTTAAATTACTAATAAGATGTAGCTTCGTGTTGCCCTTTTCTCCGTACACCATTAAGGGTTTTCCTTTTTCTCGTTTAATGCGAATTGCATTTTTGTAACAAATGATCTCTGCTTTCACTTCTTTCAACCAGTCCATACCGATTATCACATCAAAACTCCCTAACTCTACTGGTATCAAGTCAATCTTAAATGTTTCGCTAACCAGTTTAATTTCTCGATTCCGACATATATTATCTGCTGAAATTAATTTACCATTTGCTAATTCGAGTAAAAATTTACTATCCAACGGCGTCAATGGACAACTTAATTTAGCACAAAAATATCTACTCATATAGCTTCTATCCGCACCCGAATCAAATAAAACGTAAGCAGATTTATTGTCAATAAGAAACGTACCCGTAACAAGCTCCGGGTCTTCCTGTGCCTCTGCCGCATTAATATTGAAAACTCTTCCGCGGCCTTGTCCATTCGTGTTCTCCTGGTTCGGGCAATTTCTAATAATGTGGCCCAGTTTTCCATATTTATAACAAACTACATTGGCATAACTTGCTCCGACACTACTTGCTCCGCCATTACTCGTTCTGACACTATTTGTTCCTTTCGTTCTGTTAACCCCTGGTCCGTAGACCTCACACTTCGCCGCGCTATGACCATTTCTTTTACACTTGTTGCAAAATTTGGTGCAGAACCCCGAGTGATACTTTTCACACCTTTGGCATAGCTGCTTCTGATTGATGTTGTTGTTGCGGTTATTATTGTTGTTGGGATGATTGTTGTAGTTGATGTTGTTGTTGTTTTTGTTGTTGTTGTTGTTGGGCCTATAGTTGTAGTTGCGATTGATGTTGCGATTGTTGGGATAGTTGTTGCGATTATTGTTGTAATTGCTGTTGTTGTTGTATTGGCGATTCTTATCACCGTTTTCCTCCCACTTTCTTTTTACTTGTTTCACATTGGCCTCTTCAGCAGTCTGTTCTTTAATTCTTTCTTCAATCTGATTCACTAGTTTGTGAGCCATTCTACATGCCTGTTGTATGGAGGCGGGCTCGTGTGAACTTATATCTTCTTGGATTCTTTCCGGTAATCCTTTCACAAACGCGTCGATCTTCTCTTTGTGACGCCCCGTACTAAATCATCATGTACGGACCATCAACAACAGGATCATTACAAGGTTAAGTACTATATGCGATTTCAAAAAGAGTTTGCATTCATTAATAAAAGGTGACGTCATAGCTAACGTCAAATGTTTTACAATCCAAGAGCATGCTTCGCTAAGTAGAAGCAAATAAATAAGTGTACGTGACCCCAATGGTCATTACATAACATAGTTTCAAAAGTATAAATGTTTGAATGCAAGATAAGTAGTTCATGCGGTGACAACTCTAAGCAGCGGGTGTCTACAGCACAATTAGTACACAGCGGAAGCAACCTCTAGTACCTGAGAAATACATGCTTAATAACGTCAACACAAAGGTTGATGAGCTATAGTTTAAGTATAACAATAATGTAAGTAGGCCACGAGATTTCAGTGCTACAAAGAGCATTTCAAAACAGTAATCCAAATCCGTATGTTTAAGTATATGCTTAACCGTGGGCACTCGGTAACTAACTTAACGTTTAAATAATAATACCCCCTGAAAGTACACTTGGCGAGTGCGTATGTTTACGAAGTATTAAACACTCGTTGACTGCTAGCGCGACTAGCCCGAGTGGGGATGTCAAACCCTATGGATCCATATCTAAGATTCGCGTTCACCGGTTCATAAACCAATGATTAAACGTTACCGAGCTAAGGGGAATCTTTCTGCCGTTATATAACCCACACATATATAAAGTTTAAGTACTCGTGCCTAGTATGTAAAAAATAAAATCCGCATGTATTCTCAGTTCCCAAAATAAGTTAAAGTAAAAAGGGAATGCTATAACTCACAATGATATGTAGTAGCGGTTAAGTTGAGTCGGGAAAGGTGTGCAAGTAAACGGTCCGAAATCCTCAACCTAAGTCAAATAGTACTAAGTAAGTAAGTTGTCTAAAAAGGTTCATATGTATGTAATTAAGGTCATAAGGGTCATCATCAATCATCATCAAACAAAAGGTAACAAGTAAGGTTCGTTTATGAAAGTAGTTTAAAATAAAGGCTGACTTGGATCAGTCACCACGGCCTCTACACAAACCGAACAGAGGTGATACCAGTGGCCATGGCTCCGTACATGAGTCATTTAAGTGTGGTAAAAATTTCAGAAGCTAACTCGTCTTTGTTTGACCGTGGCAATGGTATAAGTGCGAGTAGGTCTGAAATTTCTGCACAACGTTAAAAGGACCTAGTGACGATCGGAGGGCCATAAATCCTAAACCGTAACTCGGATGAAGACGAGTCTTATATGAAAAATTATCTACCCGAAAATTTATATCTAAAAATCAAGGTTAGAACAGCCCAGGTCTACTGGTACGTTACAGAAACATCAGATCAGTAGCTTTTGGACAGAAACAGTAAGTTTAAAAGGGTTCCGGTGGTCTTGGTGCTTGATGTTCATCATGGTTCTCATCCTTGATGCGTATAGCTTCAAGTGTACAACTGATATTGCTCAAAATAGACATATCATTAGTCGCAATATCAAGTCATATCGTCGTTTATTTCATACGAATTTGTAATATATCCATTTATATTCCGTTGTATTGTAATTAAGCATAGAATCATTGTATACTTGAAGAAATGTTGAAGATAATGAATGAAACAACTCGAAGATCAAAACCAGAACAAGAAACGAAGAAACAGAAAACTGAAAGCTATAGTGAGCACCGCGCACTGACCACGCACACCACCGCGCACTCCAACATTTGATCAGAACATTTAAGTAAAATGGAAACCAGAGAGCGCCCCGCGCAAGTTCAACAGAGCGTCGCGCACGTCCTCCGCGTACGACCCCTTTTTCGTCTGTAAAGTAGATCTGAGACGTGTAATCGAGCTGTAAAGTAAAAGGTGGTAGGTGGCTAGTGCGCCCCGCGCACTTACTGTGAGCGCCGCGCACGCTTGCTTTTTCAGCTATATTCTTCCTTTTTAAGGCCCTTTCCAGCTTCATTCTAAGACACCATTACACAGTCATTTTTAGAGGCAGAGGTTACGATTCAAGGTGATCCTTGGAGTAATCCAGGATCACCTAATCCATCATTTCAATCCGGATTCAAGAATCATCATGATCATCATCCAAGATTCATATCAAAGGTCGATTCTTGTTATCACAATGAATTCTATCTTTATTTCCAGTTTGTTATTGTCTTTAAATATGATTGTTAGCTAGTTCTTTTTATGCTTGTCTAGATTAATAACCGAGATGTTGATTGTTACTTTGGTTGATTGATTGTTCTTATGTATGATAGTTTGATGTTTGAATACAAGAACCATTCTTGTTAAGTTTAATCTTTTCGATTCAATTAGTTACTATACTTGTTCAACTAAGAAACACCATCTTGTTGATTTAGTATATTGATTTGCACCTAGTGACAAGTGTTTGCCCGTCTTTTATCAAAAGGGGTAAGTTGCATCCAAACGATTAATCTATATAGGAATGTAAGAACGACTCTTGTAGATACTTTCGGATAGCTTATTTGATATGTGTAGTTGTCTAGGTAAACGATCAATTCCCTAGAATCTGTTATACATATTTTCACTACTCAATTCCATATAGCTAATAGGTGTTAGAAATTTGCCTTATCTAGTGACGTTTATAGGGATCCTATTACTACACTTAATTGATTACTTGGGTTGGGTGAATTGAGCATTTAACTGGACCAAGGGAATGAACTAAGCTAAACCATTAGTTGACATAGGAGTGGATCATGATCAACACATCATTGGCATGATCATCATTCAAGTCTTTAGACTAGTTGAATTAATTGATTACAAATAGGAGGTCTTAGATGACAAGAACATCACTTGCATCGTGTAATCCCGTTTGAGTGTTTGCGCAAGACTACTCTTGGTAAACCGATTAATTAGTTCTCGTGCATAGTCAATCAATCCGGTCTTAATCCTAAAAAACAATCAACAATCGAGGGTAAAAAGTCTAGACGAGCATATTTGTTTAATTTGATATAAAAACTATCTTTCATCTTCATAAACCTAAAATACCAAAAATATTGTCTTTAAACTTATTCCTTTATTGATTTGCCCATCGTTAAAGGGCAACCCAATATCTTGTACTTGTTTGATTTCATTTATTTTAGCTTAATCACAATTTAGTTTATACAATCTTAATTTGCACATATAACTGTCCTTGGAACGATACACGGATTTTACCATTATCTATACTACTACACGATCGGGTACACTGCCCGTTAGTGTGTATAATCTTTAAAACCGGTATTTTCCATACAACAATTCATATACCACTTTTCGCACATCAAGTTTTTGGCGCTGCTGCCGGGGACAGTTGTGTCAAGATAAGAATTGTTTACTAAGTTGTGATTATTTTTTTTTAGAATTTTCTTTTTTATTTTTTCTTTTTTATTTTTGTTTTGTTATCGCTGTTTAGTGTCGGTGCTTTTATTCTTTTCTAGTTTTTGTCAGTTGCAGGATGATGCTTGATTACTTGATTAGCAAATTGGAGGATGAAACTAACAAGCTTGTTAGAAGAGATGAAGAACGTGGCCTCTCAAACAGATTAGAAGATATGATGAATAATCTTATTGCCTCTCAAACAGAACTTATTGCCGCTCAAACACAAGGTAGTGAGAGGTGTGCACAAATGTTTGGAGATCAAGAAATCTCCTTTCAGAACATAGGGCAACAAATAGGAAATATATCACATATGTTGGTTCACTTTCTGAGTGAGCAAGAGTGTGCTGATGTCGGAGATGAGTTGATAATAAATGAAGCTGATCATGAGTCAACTCCAATAGACACACTTTCTGTGTTAATGATGGAATTCCCAGAATTGCAGGATTTGCATTCCTGTTCATTTTGTGATGAAGAAGAGGTTACTATGATTGATGAAAAAGCTTTGTTAACCGTTCTCATGGCTAATGGTTATGAACCTACAACTGAAGAATTAAAGGAATTGAAGCTGAAAATTGAGCCCCGCTCAATAGTTGAGATTCACAGCGGGTCCACGCTTATTCCAGAGGATGTCAATTTAGGGAAGACAATCTTTAAAGACCCATTTGACCAAGATCCACCAATAAGAATAAAAGTGTTACTGAAAACCGCACTTGGAGGGGAGTCATGTGTTAACCCTCGGGTTAGGACATCCTTTTTCGGGAAACTGAAAAAGGATTTATCACATATAATATACACCACCCGAGGTGTAAATGATTGGCTCACTATTTTGATTCGTGGAACTTTTTCCACCGACTTCACGTCTCGTCCGATAAAGTGTGGGAGTTTTAACCCCACTAGGCATTAAATTCTGGTGTCGAGTCGAGTGCATGATGCGTTAATAAAAGTGCACGAGGTTTTTCAAGGTTTTAGTGACACTAGCATTAAAATTCAGCAAGGTACCTATCAAATTAGAATTTGTGTGATGAAGATCAAGGACTGAAGGATGTGCCACCGCTCACCTATATTCCACGATCTCCGGTTTTTGAACCTAGGTTTTTCGAACTCCTTTTTCTCACTATTGTCCTCTCGAATTTAAATTTTACTGATTTTAAGTAATGAGGGCATTACTTAATCTTAAGTGTGGGGGGATGGTATAAATTCTCGCGGGGTATTCAAACGGTATTCAACTTGGCTTATTTTTGTAATTTAATGGGAAATTTTAAAATTTTTGAACTAAAAGTCTTAACGAAAAAGCCAAGTGTGGGGGATTTTACCAATCTTTTCGAATTACTATCACCAAATTTTGCTAAGAAAAATGTTTAAAGTACTTTTAGCTTGAAAGGATAAAGAATAATGTCACTAAACCTAAAGGATTATCTAGTTCATCCTTGAAGGAAGTAAAGTCTTCCGAATTCTTGCCTTACTTGATATAGCATACTTCCTAAACTATGTCATTTCATACCAATATCATATCACGATATAAAGGTACAGTAGGAAGAGAAAGTCTTGAACTTTCAAACCCGAAAATAAACTTGGTAGGGTAAATCCAAGTCGCTATCCAGTGCAAGACCGATTACGGTGCATAAGCTGGAGCAGGATCTGTCCCACGCGATAGTTTAGTCTTCGCAGTTTTAACCCTTGATCTAAAATGTACAAATTGTCATGAAAGACCGATATTTATATCGCGTCAGGGGGCGCCCGGTTAAGAGTTCCATGATACTACAATCATGGGGGCGGATAGCTTGCTAATCGCCGACTGAGACTTCGGTTTTCAGTTACCCTCAACCGGAATTTGAGGTTAAAACCGGAAAACGTGTGTAGTGTAAAAACTAGCATGACATTTTCAAAATCTTAAAACGTTTTTCTAAAGATCCAATTTTCCCTAAGGATCCAAATTTTACAGAACTTGCAATGAAGTTCACTTCTTCCGATTACTCCAAATGTGTACGTGTGTCTCATATAGCGTGAGTTTTGTGTTCCAAAAGAACGTGTGTGTTTTGTGTGACTAGTGTAAACTTGTGTACTATATGGTGTGAGTGTGATTCCTATTATTGTGTTCTCTAATAAATGTGTGTATTCTATTTTTGTGTTTTGTATTCGTATGATTAGAACAAGACTTGCTTGAGGACAAGCAAGAGTTAAGTGTGGGGGATTTTGATATTGCTCAAAATAGACATATCATTAGTCGCAATATCAAGTCATATCGTCGTTTATTTCATACGAATTTGTAATATATCCATTTATATTTCGTTGTATTGTAATTAAGCATAGAATCATTGTATACTTGAAGAAATGTTGAAGATAATGAATGAAACAACTCAAATATCAAAATCAGAACAAGAAACGAAGAAACAGAAAACTGAAAGCTACAGTGAGCGCCGCGCACTGACCGCGCACACCACCGTGCACTCCAACATTTGATCAGAACATTTAAGTAAAATGGAAACCAGAGAGCGCCCCGCGCAAGTTCAACAGAGCGCGCCGTGCACTACAGTGCGCACCGCGCACGTCCTCCGCGCACGACCCCTTTTTCGTCTGTAAAGTAGATCTGAGATGTGTAATCGAGCTGTAAAGTAAAAGGTGGTAGGTGGCTAGTGCGCCCCGCGAACCTACTGTGCGCGCCGCGCACGCTTGCTTTTTCAGCTATATTCTTCCTTTTTAAGGCCCTTTCCAGCTTCATTCTAAGACACCATTACACAATCATTTTTAGAGGCAGAGGTTACAATTCAAGGTGATCCTTGGAGTAATCCAGGTCACCTAATCCATCATTTCAATCCGGATTCAAGAATCATCAGGATCATCATCCAAGATTCATATCAAAGGTCGATTCTTGTTATCACAATGAATTCTATCTTTATTTCCAGTTTGTTATTGTCTTTAAATATGATTGTTAGCTAGTTCTTTTTATGCTTGTCTAGATTAATAACCGAGATGTTGATTGTTACTTTGGTTGATTGATTGTTCTTATGTATGATAGTTTGATGTTTGAATACAAGAACCATTCTTGTTAAGTTTAATCTTTTCGATTCAATTAGTTAGTATACTTGTTCAACTAAGAAACACCATCTTGTTGATTTAGTATATTGATTTGCACCTAGTGACAAGTGTTTGCCCGTCTTTTACCAAAAGGGGTAAGTTGCGTCCAAACGATTAATCTATATAGGAATGTAAGAACGACTCTTGTAGATACTTTCGGATAGCTTATTTGATATGTGTAGTTGTCTAGGTAAACGATCAATTCCCTAGAATCTGTTATACATATTTTCACTACTCAATTCCATATAGCTAATAGGTGTTAGAAATTTGCCTTATCTAGTGACGTTTATAGGGATCCTATTACTACACTTAATTGATTACTTGGGTTGGGTGAATTGAGCATTTAACTGGACCAAGGGAATGAACTAAGCTAAACCATTAGTTGACATAGGAGTGGATCATGATCAACACATCATTGGCATGATCATCATTCAAGTCTTTAGACTAGTTGAATTAATTGATTACAAATAGGAGGTCTTAGATGACAAGAACATCACTTGCGTCGTGTAATCCCGTTTGAGTGTTTGCGCAAGACTACTCTTGGTAAACCGATTAATTAGTTCTCGTGCATAGTCAATCAATCCGGTCTTAATCCTAAAACAACAATCAACAATCGAGGGTAAAAAGTCTAGACGAGCATATTTGTTTAATTTGATATAAAAACTATCTTTCATCTTCATAAACCTAAAATACCAAAAATATTGTCTTTAAACTTATTCCTTTATTGATTTGCCCATCGTTAAAGGGCAACCCAATATCTTGTACTTGTTTGATTTCATTTATTTTAGCTTAATCACAATTTAGTTTATACAATCTTAATTTGCACATATAACTGTCCTTGGAACGATACACGGATTTTACCATTATCTATACTACTACACGATCGGGTACACTGCCCGTTAGTGTGTGTAATCTTTAAAACCGGTATTTTCCATACAACAATTCATATACCACTTTTCGCACATCAAGTTTTTGGCGCTGCTGCCGGGGACAGTTGTGTCAAGATAAAAATTGTTTACTAAGTTGTGATTATTTTTTTTTAGAATTTTCTTTTTTATTTTTTATTTTTTATTTTTGTTTTGTTATCGCTGTTTAGTGTCGGTGCTTTTATTCTTTTCTAGTTTTTGTCAGTTGCAGGATGATGCTTGATTACTTGATTAGCAAATTGGAGGATGAAACTAACAAGCATGTTAGAAGAGATGAAGAACGTGGCCTCTCAAACAGATTAGAAGATATGATGAATAATCTTATTGCCTCTCAAACAGAACTTATTGCCGCTCAAACACAAGGTAGTGAGAGGTGTGCACAAATGTTTGGAGATCAAGAAATCTCCTTTCAGAACATAGGGCAACAAATAGGAAATATATCACATATGTTGGTTCACTTTCTGTGTGAGCAAGAGTGTGCTGATGTCGGAGATGAGTTGATAATAAATGAAGCTGATCATGAGTCAACTCCAATAGACACACTTTCTGTGTTAATGATGGAATTCCCAGAATTGCAGGATTTGCATTCCTGTTCATTTTGTGATGAAGAAGAGGTTACTATGATTGATGAAAAAGCTTTGTTAACCGTTCTCATGGCTAATGGTTATGAACCTACAACTGAAGAATTAAAGGAATTGAAGCTGAAAATTGAGCCCCGCTCAATAGTTGAGATTCACAGCGGGTCCACGCTTATTCCAGAGGATGTCAATTTAGGGAAGACAATCTTTAAAGACCCATTTGACCAAGATCCACCAATAAGAATAAAAGTGTTACTGAAAACCGCACTTGGAGGGGAGTCATGTGTTAACCCTCGGGTTAGGACATCCTTTTTCGGGAAACTGAAAAAGAATTTATCACATATAATATACACCACCCGAGGTGTAAATGATTGGCTCACTATTTTGATTCGTGGAACTTTTTCCACCGACTTCACGTCTCGTCCGATAAAGTGTGGGAGTTTTAACCCCACTAGGCATTAAATTCTGGGGTCGAGTCGAGTGCATGATGCGTTAATAAAAGTGCACGAGGTTTTTCAAGGTTTTAGTGACACTAGCATTAAAATTCAGCAAGGTACCTATCAAATTAGAATTTGTGTGATGAAGATCAAGGACTGAAGGATGTGCCACCGCTCACCTATATTCCACGATCTCCGGTTTTTGAACCTAGGTTTTTCGAACTCCTTTTTCTCACTATTGTCCTCTCGAATTTAAATTTTACTGATTTTAAGTAATGAGGGCATTACTTAATCTTAAGTGTGGGGGGATGGTATAAATTCTCGCGGGGTATTCAAACGGTATTCAACTTGGCTTATTTTTGTAATTTAATGGGAAATTTTAAAAATTTTGAACTAAAAGTCTTACCGAAAAAGCCAAGTGTGGGGGATTTTACCAATCTTTTCGAATTACTATCACCAAATTTTGCTAAGAAAAATGTTTAAAGTACTTTTGGCTTGAAAGGATAAAGAATAATGTCACTAAACCTAAAGGATTATCTAGTTCATCCTTGAAGGAAGTAAAGTCTTCCGAATTCTTGCCTTACTTGATATAGCATACTTCCTAAACTATGTCATTTCATACCAATATCATATCACGATATAAAGGTACAGTAGGAAGAGAAAGTCTTGAACTTTCAAACCCGAAAATAAACTTGGTAGGGTAAATCCAAGTCGCTATCCAGTGCAAGGCCGATTACGGTGCATAAGCTGGAGCAGGATCTGTCCCACGTGATAGCTTAGTCTTCGCAGTTTTAACCCTTGATCTAAAATGTACAAATTGTCATGAAAGACCGATATTTATATCGCGTCAGGGGGCGCCCGGTTAAGAGTTCCATGATACTACAATCATGGGGGTGGATAGCTTGCTAATCGCCGACTGAGACTTCGGTTTTCAGTTACCCTCAACCGGAATTTGAGGTTAAAACCGGAAAACGTGTCTAGTGTAAAAACTAGCATGACATTTTCAAAATCTTAAAACATTTTTCTAAAGATCCAATTTTCCCTAAGGATCCAAATTTTTCAGAACTTGCAACGAAGTTCACTTCTCCCGATTACTCCAAATGTGTGCGTGTGTCTCATATAGCGTGAGTTTTGTGTTCCAAAAGAACGTGTGTGTTTTGTGTGACTAGTGTAAACTTGTGTACTATATGGTGTGAGTGTGATTCCTATTATTGTGTTCTCTAATAAATGTGTGTATTCAATTTTTGTGTTTTGTATTCGTATGATTAGAACAAGACTTGCTTGAGGACAAGCAAGAGTTAAGTGTGGGGGATTTTGATATTGCTCAAAATAGACATATCATTAGTCGCAATATCAAGTCATATCGTCGTTTATTTCATACAAATTTGTAATATATCCATTTATATTTCGTTGTATTGTAATTAAGCATAGAATCATTGTATACTTGAAGAAATGTTGAAGATAATGAATGAAACAACTCAAAGATCAAAACCAGAATAAGAAACGAAGAAACAGAAAACTGAAAGCTACAGTGAGCGCCGCGCACTGACCGCGCACAGCACCGCGCACTCCAACATTTGATCAGAACATTTAAGTAAAATGGAAACCAGAGAGCGCCTCGCGCAAGTTCAACAGAGCGCGCCGCGCACTATAGTGCGCACCGCGCACGTCCTCCGCGCACGATCCCCTTTTTGTCGGTAAAGTAGATCTGAGACGTGTAATCGAGCTGTAAAGTAAAAGGTGGTAGGTGGCTAGTGCGCGCCGCGCACGCTTGCTTTTTCAGCTATATTCTTCCTTTTTAAGGCCCTTTCCAGCTTCATTCTAAGACACCATTACACAATCATTTTTAGAGGCAGAGGTTACGATTCAAGGTGATCCTTGGAGTAATCCAGGATTACCTAATCCATCATTTCAATCCGGATTCAAGAATCATCAGGATCATCATCCAAGATTCATATCAAAGGTCGATTCTTGTTATCACAATGAATTCTATCTTTATTTCCAGTTTGTTATTGTCTTTAAATATGATTGTTAGCTAGTTCTTTTTATGCTTGTCTAGATTAATAATCGAGATGTTGATTGTTACTTTGGTTGATTGATTGTTCTTATGTATGATAGTTTGATGTTTGAATACAAGAACCATTCTTGTTAAGTTTAATCTTTTCGATTCAATTAGTTAGTATACTTGTTCAACTAAGAAACACCATCTTATTGATTTAGTATATTGATTTGCACCTAGTGACAAGTGTTTGCCCGTCTTTTACCAAAAGGGGTAAGTTGCGTCCAAACGATTAATCTATATAGGAATGTAAGAACGACTCTTGTAGATACTTTCGGATAGCTTATTTGATATGTGTAGTTGTCTAGGTAAATGATCAATTCCCTAGAATCTGTTATACATATTTTCACTACTCAATTCCATATAGCTAATAGGTGTTAGAAATTTGACTTATCTAGTGACGTTTATAGGGATCCTATTACTACACTTAATTGATTACTTGGGTTGGGTGAATTGAGCATTTAACTGGACCAAGGGAATGAACTAAGCTAAACCATTAGTTGATATAGGAGTAGATCATGATCAACACATCATTGGCATGATCATCATTCAAGTCTTTAGACTAGTTGAATTAATTGATTACAAATAGGAGGTCTTAGATGACAAGAACATCACTTGCGTCGTGTAATCCCGTTTGAGTGTTTGCGCAAGACTACTCTTGGTAAACCGATTAATTAGTTCTCGTGCATAGTCAATCAATCTGGTCTTAATCCTAAAACAACAATCAACAATCGAGGGTAAAAAGTCTAGACGAGCATATTTGTTTAATTTGATATAAAAACTATCTTTCATCTTCATAAACCTAAAATACCAAAAATATTGTCTTTAAACTTATTCCTTTATTGATTTTCCCATCGTTAAAGGGTAACCCAATATCTTGTACTTGTTTGATTTCATTTATTTTAGCTTAATCACAATTTAGTTTATACAATCTTAATTTGCACATATAACTGTCCTTGTAACGATACACGAATTTTACCACTATCTATACTACTACACGATCGGGTACACTTCCCGTTAGTGTGTGTAATCTTTAAAACCGGTATTTTCCATACAACAATTCATATACCACTTTTCGCACATCAAGTTTTTGGCGCCGCTGCCGGGGACAGTTGTGTCAAGATAAGAATTGTTTACTAAGTTGTGATTATTTTTTTTTTAGAATTTTCTTTTTTATTTTTTATTTTTTTTTGTTTTGTTATCGCTGTTTAGTGTCGGTGCTTTTATTCTTTTCTAGTTTTTGTCAGTTGCAGGATGATGCTTGATTACTTGATTAGCAAATTGGAGGATGAAACTAACAAGCTTGTTAGAAGAGGTGAAGAACGTGGCCTCTCAAACAGATTAGAAGATATGATGAATAATCTTATTGCCTCTCAAACAGAACTTATTGCCGCTCAAACACAAGGTAGTGAGAGGTGTGCACAAATGTTTGGAGATCAAGAAATCTCCTTTCAGAACATAGGGCAACAAATAGGAAATATATCACATATGTTGGTTCACTTTCCGAGTGAGCAAGAGTGTGCTGATGTCGGAGATGAGTTGATAATAAATGAAACTGGTCATGAGTCAACTCCAATAGACACACTTTCTGAGTTAATGATGGAATTCCCAGAATTGCAGGATTTGCATTCCTGTTCATTTTGTGATGAAGAAGAGGTTACTATGATTGATTAAAAAGCTTTGTTAACCGTTCTCATGGCTAATGGTTATGAACCTACAACTGAAGAATTAAAGGAATTGAAGCTGGAAATTGAGCCCCGCTCAATAGTTGAGATTCACAGCGGGTCCACGCTTATTCCAGAGGATGTCAATTTAGGGAAGACAATCTTTAAAGACCCATTTGACCAAGATCCACCAATAAGAATAAAAGTGTTACTGAAAACCGCACTTGGAGGGGAGTCATGTGTTAACCCTCGGGTTAGGACATCCTATTTCAGGAAACTGAAAAAGGATTTATCACATATAATATACACCACCCGAGGTGTAAATGATTGGCTCACTATTTTGATTCGTGGAACTTTTTCCACCGACTTCACGTCTCGTCCGAAAAAGTGTGGGAGTTTTAACCCCACTAGGCATTAAATTCTGGTGTCGAGTCGAGTGCATGATGCGTTAATAAAAGTGCACGAGGTTTTTCAAGGTTTTAGTGACACTAGCATTAAAATTCAGCAAGGTACCTATCAAATTAGAATTTGTGTGATGAAGATCAAGGACTGAAGGATGTGCCACCGCTCACCTATATTCCACGATCTCCGATTTTTAAACCTAGGTTTTTCGAACTCCTTTTTCTCACTATTGTCCTCTCGAATTTAAATTTTACTGATTTTAAGTAATGAGGGCATTACTTAATCTTAAGTGTGGGGGGATGGTATAAATTCTCGCGGGGTATTCAAACGGTATTCAACTTGGCTTATTTTTGTAATTTAATGGGAAAATTTTAAAATTTTTGAACTAAAAGTCTTAACGAAAAAGCCAAGTGTGGGGGATTTTACCAATCTTTTCGAATTACTATCACCAAATTTTGCTAAGAAAAATGTTTAAAGTACTTTTGGCTTGAAAGGATAAAGAATAATGTCACTAAACCTAAAGGATTATCTAGTTCATCCTTGAAGGAAGTAAAGTCTTCCGAATTCTTGCCTTACTTGATATAGCATACTTCCTAAACTATGTCATTTCATACCAATATCATATCACGATATAAAGGTACAGTAGGAAGAGAAAGTCTTGAACTTTCAAACCCGAAAATAAACTTGGTAGGGTAAATCCAAGTCGCTATCCAGTGCAAGACCGATTACTGTGCATAAGCTGGAGCAGGATCTGTCCCACGCGATAGCTTAGTCTTCGCAGTTTTAACCCTTGATCTAAAATGTACAAATTGTCATGAAAGACCGATATTTATATCGCGTCAGGGGGCGCCAGGTTAAGAGTTCCATGATACTACAATCATGGGGGCGGATAGCTTGCTAATCGCCGACTGAGACTTCGGTTTTTAGTTACCCTCAACCAGAATTTGAGGTTAAAATCAGAAAACGTGTCTAGTGTAAAAACTAGCATGACATTTTCAAAATCTTAAAACGTTTTTCTAAAGATCCAATTTTCCCTAAGGATCCAAATTTTTCAGAACTTGCAACGAAGTTCACTTCTCCCGATTACTCCAAATGTGTGCGTGTGTCTCATATAGCGTGAGTTTTGTGTTCCAAAAGAACGTGTGTGTTTTGTGTGACTAGTGTAAACTTGTGTACTATATGGTGTGAGTGTGATTCCTATTATTGTGTTCTCTAATAAATGTGTGTATTCTATTTTTGTGTTTTGTATTCGTATGATTAGAACAAGACTTGCTTGAGGACAAGCAAGAGTTAAGTGTGGGGGATTTTGATATTGCTCAAAATAGACATATCATTAGTCGCAATATCAAGTCATATCGTCGTTTATTTCATACGAATTTGTAATATATCCATTTATATTCCGTGATATTGTAATTAAGCATAGAATCATTGTATACTTGAAGAAATGTTGAAGATAATGAATGAAACAACTCAAAGATCAAAACCAGAATAAGAAACGAAGAAACAGAAAACTGAAAGCTACAGTGAGCGCCGCGCACTGACCGCACACACCACCGCGCACTCCAACATTTGATCAGAACATTTAAGTAAAATGGAAACCAGAGAGCGCCCCGCGCAAGTTCAACAGAGCGCGCCGCGCACTACAGTGCGCACCGCGCACGTCCTCCGCGCACGACCCCTTTTTCGTCTGTAAAGTAGATCTGAGACGTGTAATCGAGCTGTAAAGTTAAAGGTGGTAGGTGGCTAGTGCGCCCCGCGCACCTACTGTGCGCACCGCGCACGCTTGCTTTTTCAGCTATATTCTTCCATTTTAAGGCCCTTTCCAACTTCATTCTAAGACACCATTACACAATCATTTTTAGAGGCAGAGGTTACGATTCAAGGTGATCCTTGGAGTAATCCAGGATCACCTAATCCATCATTTCAATCCGGATTCAAGAATCATCAGGATCATCATCCAAGATTCATATCAAAGGTCGATTCTTGTTATCACAATGAATTCTATCTTTATTTCCAGTTTGTTATTGTCTTTAAATATGATTGTTAGCTAGTTCTTTTTATGCTTGTCTAGATTAATAACCGAGATGTTGATTGTTACTTTGGTTGATTGATTGTTCTTATGTATGATAGTTTGATGTTTGAATACAAGAACCATTCTTGTTAAGTTTAATCTTTTCGATTCAATTAGTTAGTATACTTGTTCAACTAAGAAACACCATCTTGTTGATTTAGTATATTGATTTGCACCTAGTGACAAGTGTTTGCCCGTCTTTTACCAAAAGGGGTAAGTTGCGTCCAAACGATTAATCTATATAGGAATGTAAGAACGACTCTTGTAGATACTTTCGGATAGCTTATTTGATATGTGTAGTTGTCTAGGTAAACGATCAATTCCCTAGAATCTGTTATACATATTTTCACTACTCAATTCCATATAGCTAATATGTGTTAGAAATTTGCCTTATCTAGTGACGTTTATAGGGATCCTATTACTACACTTAATTGATTACTTGGGTTGGGTGAATTGAGCATTTAACTGGACCAAGGGAATGAACTAAGCTAAACCATTAGTTGATATAGGAGTGGATCATGATCAACACATCATTGGCATGATCATCATTCAAGTCTTTAGACTAGTTGAATTAATTGATTACAAATAGGAGGTCTTAGATGACAAGAACATCACTTGCGTCGTGTAATCCCGTTTGAGTGTTTGCGCAAGACTACTCTTGGTAAACCGATTAATTAGTTCTCGTGCATAGTCAATCAATCCGGTCTTAATCCTAAAACAACAATCAACAATCGAGGGTAAAAAGTCTAGACGAGCATATTTGTTTAATTTGATATAAAAACTATCTTTCATCTTCATAAACCTAAAATACCAAAAATATTGTCTTTAAACTTATTCCTTTATTGATTTGCCCATCGTTAAAGGGCAACCCAATATCTTGTACTTGTTTGATTTCATTTATTTTAGCTTAATCACAATTTAGTTTATACAATCTTAATTTGCACATATAACTGTCCTTAGAACGATACACGGATTTTACCATTATCTATACTACTACACGATAAGGTACACTGCCCGTTAGTGTGTGTAATCTTTAAAACCGGTATTTTTCATACAACAATTCATATACCACTTTCCGCACATCAAGTTTTTGGCACCGCTGCCGGGGACAGTTGTGTCAAGATAAGAATTGTTTACTAAGTTGTGATTATTTTTTTTTAGAATTTTCTTTTTTCTTTTTTATTTTTTTTTGTTTTGTTATCGCTGTTTAGTGTCGGTGCTTTTATTCTTTTCTAGTTTTTGTCAGTTGCAGGATGATGCTTGATTACTTGATTAGCAAATTGGAGGATGAAACTAACAAGCTTGTTAGAAGAGATGAAGAACGTGGCCTCTCAAACAGATTAGAAGATATGATGAATAATCTTATTGCCTCTCAAACAGAACTTATTGCCGCTCAAACACAAGGTAGTGAGAGGTGTGCACAAATGTTTGGAGATCAAGAAATCTCCTTTCAGAACATAGGGCAACAAATAGGAAATATATCACATATGTTGGTTCACTTTCCGAGTGAGCAAGAGTGTGCTGATGTCGGAGATGAGTTGATAATAAATGAAGCTGATCATGAGTCAACTCCAATAGACACACTTTCTGAGTTAATGATGGAATTCCCAGAATTGCAGGATTTGCATTCCTGTTCATTTTGTGATGAAGAAGAGGTTACTATGATTGATGAAAAAGCTTTGTTAACCGTTCTCATGGCTAATGGTTATGAACCTACAACTGAAGAATTAAAGGAATTGAAGCTGGAAATTGAGCCCCGCTCAATAGTTGAGATTCACAGCGGGTCCACGCTTATTCCAGAGGATGTCAATTTAGGGAAGACAATCTTTAAAGACCCATTTGACCAAGATCCACCAATAAGAATAAAAGTGTTACTGAAAACCGCACTTAGAGGGGAGTCATGTGTTAACCCTCGGGTTAGGACATCCTTTTTCGGGAAACTGAAAAAGGATTTATCACATATAATATACACCACCCGAGGTGTAAATGATTGGCTCACTATTTTGATTCGTGGAACTTTTTCCACCGACTTCACGTCTCGTTCGATAAAGTGTGGGAGTTTTAACCCCACTAGGCATTAAATTCTGGGGTCGAGTTGAGTGCATGATGCGTTAATAAAAGTGCATGAGGTTTTTCAAGGTTTTAGTGACACTACCATTAAAATTCAGCAAGGTACCTATCAAATTAGAATTTGTGTGATGAAGATCAAGGACTGAAGGATGTGCCAACACTCACCTATATTCCACGATCTTCGATTTTTGAACCTAGGTTTTTCGAACTCTTTTTTCTCACTATTGTCCTCTCGAATTTAAATTTTACTGATTTTAAGTAATGAGGGCATTACTTAATCTTAAGTGTGGGGGGATGGTATAAATTCTCGCGGGGTATTCAAACGGTATTCAACTTGGCTTATTTTTGTAATTTAATGGGAAATTTTAAAATTTTTGAACTAAAAGTCTTAACGAAAAAGCCAAGTGTGGGGGATTTTACCAATCTTTTCGAATTAGTATCACCAAATTTTGCTAAGAAAAATGTTTAAAGTACTTTTGGCTTGAAAGGAAAAAGAATAATGTCACTAAACCTAAAGGATTATCTAGTTCATCCTTGAAGGAAGTAAAGTCTTCCGAATTCTTGCCTTACTTGATATAGCATACTTCCTAAACTATGTCATTTCATACCAATATCATATCACGATATAAAGGTACAGTAGGAAGAGAAAGTCTTGAACTTTCAAACCCGAAAATAAACTTGGTAGGGTAAATCCAAGTCGCTATCCAGTGCAAGACCGATTACGGTGCATAAGCTGGAGCAGGATCTGTCCCACGCGATAGCTTAGTCTTCGCAGTTTTAACCCTTGATCTAAAATGTACAAATTGTCATGAAAGACCGATATTTATATCGCATCAGGGGGCGCCCAGTTAAGAGTTCCATGATACTACAATCATGGGGGCGGATAGCTTGCTAATCGCCGACTGAGACTTCGGTTTTCAGTTACCCTCAACCGGAATTTGAGGTTAAAACCGGAAAACGTGTCTAGTGTAAAAACTAGCATGACATTTTCAAAATCTTAAAACGTTTTTCTAAAGATCCAATTTTCCCTAAGGATCCAAATTTTTCAGAACTTGCAACGAAGTTCACTTCTCCCGATTACTCCAAATGTGTGCGTGTGTCTCATATAGCGTGAGTTTTGTGTTCCAAAAGAACGTGTGTGTTTTGTGTGACTAGTGTAAACTTATGTACTATATGGTGTGAGTGTGATTCCTATTATTGTGTTCTCTAATAAATGTTTGTATTCTATTTTTGTGTTTTGTATTCGTATGATTAGAACAAGACTTGCTTGAGGACAAGCAAGAGTTAAGTGTGGGGGATTTTGATATTGCTCAAAATAGACATATCA
Source organism: Rutidosis leptorrhynchoides (assembly GCF_046630445.1). Classification (NCBI taxonomy): domain Eukaryota; kingdom Viridiplantae; phylum Streptophyta; class Magnoliopsida; order Asterales; family Asteraceae; genus Rutidosis; species Rutidosis leptorrhynchoides. Next base: position 179,623,937 of record NC_092333.1, read on the forward strand.
TTAGTCGCAATATCAAGTCATATCGTCGTTTATTTCATACGAATTTGTAATATATCCATTTATATTCCGTTGTATTGTAATTAAGCATAGAATCATTGTATACTTGAAGAAATGTTGAAGATAATGAATGAAACAACTCAAAGATCAAAACCAGAACAAGAAACGAAGAAACAGAAAACTGAAAGCTACAGTGAGCGCCGCGCACTGACCTCACACACCACCGCGCACTCCAACATTTGATCAGAACATTTAAGTAAAATGGAAACCAGAGAGCGCCCCGCGCAAGTTCAACAGAGCGCGCCGCGCACTACAGTGCGCACCGATCACGTCCTCCGCGCACGACCCCTTTTTCGTCTGTAAAGTAGATCTGAGACGTGTAATCGAGCTGTAAAGTAAAAGGTGGTAGGTGGCTAGTGCGCCCCGCGCACCTACTGTGCGCGCCGCGCACGCTTGCTTTTTCAGCTATATTCTTCCTTTTTAAGGCCCTTTCCAGCTTCATTCTAAGACATCATTACACAGTCATTTTTAGAGGCAGAGGTTACGATTCAAGGTGATCCTTGGAGTAATCCAGGATCACCTAATCCATCATTTCAATCCGGATTCAAGAATCATCAAGATCATCATCCAAGATTCATATCAAAGGTCGATTCTTGTTATCACAATGAATTCTATCTTTATTTCCAGTTTGTTATTGTCTTTAAATATGATTGTTAGCTAGTTCTTTTTATGCTTGTCTAGATTAATAACCGAGATGTTGATTGTTACTTTGGTTGATTGATTGTTCTTATGTATGATAGTTTGATGTTTGAATACAAGAACCATTCTTATTAAGTTTAATCTTTTCGATTCAATTAGTTAGTATACTTGTTCAACTAAGAAACACCATCTTATTGATTTACTATATTGATTTGCACCTAGTGACAAGTGTTTGCCCGTCTTTTACCAAAAGGGGTAAGTTGCATCCAAACGATTAATCTATATAGGAATGTAAGAACGACTCTTGTAGATACTTTCAGATAGCTTATTTGATATGTGTAGTTGTCTAGGTAAACGATCAATTCCCTAGAATCTGTTATACATATTTTCACTACTCAATTCCATATAGCTAATAGGTGTTAGAAATTTGCCTTATCTAGTGACGTTTATAGTGATCATATTACTACACTTAATTGATTACTTGGGTTGGGTGAATTGAGCATTTAACTGGACCAAGGGAATGAACTAAGCTAAACCATTAGTTGACATAGGAGTGGATCATGATCAACACATCATTGGCATGATCATCATTCAAGTCTTTAGACTAGTTGAATTAATTGATTACAAATAGGAGGTCTTATATGACAAAAACATCACTTGCGTCGTGTAATTCCGTTTGAGTGTTTGCGCAAGACTACTCTTGGTAAACCGATTAATTAGTTCTCGTGCATAGTCAATCAATCCGGTCTTAATCCTAAAACAACAATCAACAATCGAGGGTAAAAAGTCTAGACGAGCATATTTGTTTAATTTGATATAAAAACTATCTTTCATCTTCATAAACCTAAAATACCAAAAATATTGTCTTTAAACTTATTCCTTTATTGATTTGCCCATCGTTAAAGGGCAACCCAATATCTTGTACTTGTTTGATTTCATTTATTTTAGCTTAATCACAATTTAGTTTATACAATCTTAATTTGCACATATAACTGTCCTTGGAATGATACACGAATTTTACCATTATCTATACTACTACACTATCGGGTACACTGCCCGTTAGTGTGTGTAATCTTTAAAACCGGTATTTTCCATACAACAATTCATATACCACTTTTCGCACATCAACAACTCATGGATGTGTTTACATCATCTTAACCAAGTCTTGACCATCATTACACTAGTGCAAGTCTAAGACATGAAGCACAACTCACTTAAGAGTTGCATGTAGTTTGATGAACCAAAGTTACATCAAGGTCTATGGTTTGACACTTACATGAACTATAAAAGTAACATTAAACTATTAAACTTGAAAATAAACTAACTAATCAAGATCATAAGTAGTAGAACATAGTTCTTAGTTTGATCTTGAAGATCCAAGACTCAAAAGTCTTGATCTAAAGTTGTTAAGTTAAATCATAACTACTAACACATGAATCTTTACTTTAGTGAAACCAAAAGTTACAAAACTTAGATTATCATCAAGTATAGTGTATGTAGGCTTTAAAGCTCTTGTTTATGACAAAAATATTACAAGTATGTGAAGTTATAACTAGTAAGTTAAACTTCTATGTTCTTGAAAGCTTATAAAGTTAACTTTAAGTTTCAAGAAGTATAAGATCAAGATTAACTTGTAATACTTGACCATGTAACCAACAACATGAAAATAAAGTGCATAATATGAAGTAGTAAACTTAAATAAACAAGAAAAGGTTCATGGTTGTTCATACTTTTAAAGATTCAACCAAAGTTGATCTTTAAGTAAAGTAAACTTTAAGTTTACTTCCATGACTTACAAGTATGATTTTAACAACAATGAACTTATAATCTTTGAAATATTATATGTAGAACCTAAACTAGAGAGTTTAGTTCTTGAATGTTCTTGTTAAAACAAGATAAGGAAGAAAGAAACTAGCAAGTTTGTTTCTTGAAACCAAGTAAGTAAGTGACTAACTACTACTAGTAATCAACATAAGTAAACAAAGATCAAAACAAACAAAGTATGATGATGATTATGAGAGTCAAGGCTACGGTTTACAAGAGAAAGAAAAGAGAGAAAGAGTCTTCAAGTTGCTTACCAAAACTAGAGAGAAAAGAGAGGAAGTTTGAGAGAAAGTTGTAAGGAAAAATGGGAAGTAACGTGTGTGTGTGAAGTGAAATGAGTTAGTGAAAGAGTTAGCAAGTAAAATTAAAAAAAAACCCTCCCCCTTGCTAATGGAGCCGACGGTTTGAAGGGTTCAAGGGGGGAGAGGCTTTGTTTCTTGGTCCCTAGCTTGTAAAGCTTACAAAAGTTGGTTATTGAATGGGTTTACATGGGGATAACAAGCTAACTAGATTCTTATTGTTCCAACTAACTAGTTCACATTTAAATTTGATACTTACAAGTCTTATGGGCTAATTAATCCATAAATATAAGTAGGGTGGGCTTAGAAGCCCAATATCATGAGTCCATTTCACTAACAAAGCCCAAGTTCAATTAATTAACAATTAAACCCAAATAAAGCCTAAGTAATTAACTAATAGCCATAGTTAATCAAAATGATTAATAAAACTTAATCATGAATGCAAATAATATCTAAAAATATTATTCGTGAAGTTTCGTGTGTCACAAAGACGTTTCGGGCACTTAAAAGTCAAGTACGGGCAATCATGGCAACATGTAAATGTAATAACATACATTCGTTTAATCACAAGTATTAATAATAATAATTATTAATAAATAATGTTGGAAAAACCAGGGTCATTACATTACCCACCTGTTAAAGAAAATTTCGTCCCGAAATTTTAAGGAGTGACCAACAATGGTACCGTATTCAAACAAGAAGAGGCGTATTAAAGTTCTGTGAGACTCGTGGGCTCAGAAGTAAGTTATCTACCTTGAAAGGTACTTCGACGTATGAAAGTGAGAATAGGTATATGCCGTTAATTAAGCCTCTTGTCCTAAGAGGTCAACAAATCAATTTCGCTTCTGATTAACAGGAGTATGTCGTCTGAATGTATATCCATAAAAGGAACGATGGTGTGTTTAACCTTACAGGCACCTTCAGTAAGCTGGATGCGTGAGATGCATCATGAATATTTCTAAGCTCATCTAAAACATCGAGCGCTTATGTCGTAATACAAAGCTGACAGGTAGAATGGAAAACATGGTGATCACAACCATGCAATTTGATGCCTGGATAGTGTTAGCCACGGATTTTACAAAACCCCTTGATTTCGGAAGGAAGCCATAGGCATAAGGAGCCCGATATTTATGAACGTTTCATTTGAATAAGTGAATTGAAGTTTAGCTAAAAGTGGTCAATCGGACTGGCAAGCCATAATTATTCATAGTGTCTTCAGAACAGTCTGAACGAACAATGAGGGATATCATCTAGTTTACCGTACTGCAGGTGAACCTATCCTTGGATGAAATGAAAACACAGTTCCGTAATGTCACTTCATCCTTTCAGTTATATGTTGAAGTTAGGGTTAACGTTAAGTAGAGCAACATACAGTTGCAACCAATAAGGGAAAGAACATATAGAGTATCCACTTCAGTGTCGTAGATGTTTTAAGCAGTCCCCTCTCAAGGTATAACAAGATTCATAGGTTCTCAAAGTATCTTATATTACATTTCCGAAAGGAAGTCGCACGAAAGGAGTGGTCTTGAACGAGAGTGAACTCTTCGAGTGGTTCGTTTTGAATTTATCCGTGTACTTAAGGGGATGTGCGAATGAGAAGAGACGTGAACCCTTGGTCCTAACGAATGGTTTACTCCGAGTGAAAAGAATCTTCAAAAATGATTCTTGTGTCCCAACATACTGATTCATAGAGATGAGGTTTACGAGGGTGTTGTGATTTGCCGTGAAGTATTGAGAACAGTAACCCACCTAATACCTTTCCTACCATGGGGTGACCAATGAGTGTACCTCAGAAAACTGATTTATCGGCCCACGTTTTTGTCTTGTCTAGCTTTAAAAGAACATTTTATGGGTGCAAAGATTTTCTGACCAATTTTATAAAACCGCCACCCAAAGTGGCTCAAAAGTTTTTAACAAAGATCTTAATAGTAAGTTTCATCCCTAACAGAGGGCGAGAAAAAGTGTGATCCATACATGGTGTAGTCTGATACGAAAACCTTTAATAAAATCAACTAAGGGAGTTTTGAAAAATAACACCTTTAAACGTTTGTTGTGACAACGTAATCGGAACGAAGTTCCTAGTAAATTTAGAAGTAGGTACAACGTGTACCATTTTGCACAAAGCTACTTGACTTAAGTTGAATGACTCTGTAAAGAAGCGGTCTTTAAATAATTTGAAGATATAACTTAGTCTCAAAATAAGTAACTATAATGTATACATATGTGATTTTATAAATCGTATAAGGGACAACAAGTTTTTTTTTTTTTTTTTTTTTTTTGTATTTTCATTGTCTGTAAATCTTGTGAGGACCGCACAAATAAACAACGTGTAAAAATTCTGATAAACATAGTTTTTCATATTTCAAAGGTTACGAGTTGGAAAAGATTGAGTGGAAAAGCTTTGAATCATCGGGTGGCCAGTTACTAGGTAATGAAAACTAATGACATAAATGTAGTTTTGGTAATTATCAGGACACAAGTCTTTGGGCCAAAAATATTCACGTGCGAAGCCGTTGCTAACAAGTGAGGTACGAAGGTTAGAGCACGGGGATGAGAAGTTAATCGTTTCTTGAATTTTCAAAGTGCCAAACAGGTTATGACTAGTATTAAAGCCGGAATAATGATGGTATTAATACCACTAAATGAGAATCCCTTGGAATGAGTCAGGACTTAGAGTTATGTAGGAAGGAGCATTGTTCCAACAGGTGTGGTGAAATAGATCCATGGGGTAACGCAAAAATTTTGAATGGCGTAAGTGTTAGTGGATGTCTGAAGGCCTTGCATGACGTGGTAGTCTGTGATCTTATCTCATACGCATGAATCTCTCGATTTTGACAGCTATAAAGCCTTTATGATGACTTGGATACGAATAACACGAAAAGTTTTATATAATAAACAATGAAAGTTTTATAGAAATTGTTTAAGGTGACAATGTATGGAAAGAAACGAAGTTCTAGTAAACTAGGGTTATGTACAACCCGTACCATTCCAAGTAAAATATATTTTGAACAAAAGAGTTGATTTGTAAGAGTGAGAGTAAAATTCTACATGTATTTGTCAAAAATAAGTAATCATTTACTTTATTTTATATAACGGGTATGATTCCAAAAATTTGTACGAATGACAAACAAATAAATTTATTTTATAAAGCTTTGAGAGGATAGCACAGTAAAACAATGTGTAAAAAAAAAAAAAATTTGGCAAACAAAGTTTTCATATTTCGGAGGTTACAGGTTGGAAAAGATTGATGAGAATCGAGTAAAAGTCTTTTGAAAATTTCGAGTGATATTTGAGGTAATAAAAACCATTGAATTTAGATGTGATTGACAACTATTAGTAGGGCATAAATCCTTTGACCAAAAATGCTTAAGTGTGAAGTTGTTGCTTATAAGTGAGATACGAATGGAAGAGTATGAGGATGAGAGTTAACCACTCATTGATTTTAGGAAAGTTTCGAACCAGTATGACTAATATCGAGGTAAGAAGGACGATGTTGTGGTTATCATCGAATAAGAAATTCCTCGTGATACGTTAGGATTTAGAGTTGCGTAAGAATGAGTATCAAATGAGATTCTTGGGAAATCTTCAATATAGAATTTGGATTGCTGAAGTGACGGAATACAATTTCCTTTAAGTATCGTTGTGCAAGTTTGTCCATTGTATCGGTTTCTTTCATGGCTAGAAGGTGAGCAGTTTTGGCGAGATGGTCAGTACTAACCCAGATGATGTCCTAACCGCATACCGTCTTTGGTAGTTTAGTGATGAATTTCTTCCCATTTCCATTGTAGGATTTCGGGTGGTTGTCATGTAACTAATAAGGTTCAGTTTTCGGGCTACCTCTCTTCCCAATAGTTTCACCATTCTTGTGAGGTATACAAATAATTTTTTTTTTCCATTATAAATAAATTCCGCTTTCTTCCTTGAAAGTCAGTTCGTTCCCACTATTTCATCAAAGCTTCCTAGCTCGATGAGTATTAGGTTAATCTTAAGGTTCGTCCCAAATCAAATCTTACTGTACTACTGTGAAAAATTCTATCAAGCTTCGCAAATAACATATACCTGTACGTAGGTAACTAATCCTTTTTAACTACTACATTAAAACTCCAAAGTTTGGTTAGTATGAGGTCATCTCCAAATGACCCACCTGTTAATCTTAAAGTACTACCTTAAATTATTCCTCTATCTTCCTCAGTTTACCATTTGCTTGTGTCCTATAGAATACTTAATTCCCATGGTTGTTGGTGGTTTATTATTCATGATAATGCTAAGGTTCTTAGATGTAAGGTTTCTATCATTCTAGTATTAAACAACTCCGAAACAATAAAACGTTGTGAAGAAACATACTGTAACATCCCGCCTTTCTCCATTTACTTTTCCGTTTAACTATTTAAGTTCCGTTATATGTTTATAACACATCTCGTTAATACGCGTTTGAATTATCTCGTTTAGGTAATTCCCGTAACCGTTTCCTAAGTTGAGGGACTAAAGTTGCCAAATGGAGAAAGAGATGACTAGGTCAACTAGTCAACTCTTTCCTCTCCATTCATTTTATCACCTCCCAAATAATACTTCACCTTTTTCTCTCAAAACCCTCAAACCTTCAATCATCATCCAAATTCGTTCAAGAAGGATTCGATCAAAACAAATTGCATATTTGAACTCCTCGTGATCTCCTCTTCGTTTCCATACCGATTTCATCAATTTTGGGTAACTTTCTAAAATCACTAATTCTTGTGTTCTTGAGATTTTTAAGTTATAAGGTTGTTAATTAGTGTCTATGGCTCGAGTCTAGTTTGTTTATGTGATTTGTATGCTCGTTTTTGATATTTTGATGTAACTAGTTCATATTGAAAGAATGCTTGCTTAATCTTGAGTTTTAGGTGTTCATATGTTGTTGAATGATGAAAGTTCATGTTTTAATTGTGTTCCTAACATCACTAGCTTCAAATTGGTATGTAGGTTGACATGGATTAGTTTCATATGCAAGATTGTTGAATTTGTGATTTTGGATTAGGGTTTGATGAGCTTTACATGAACTTTTGATGCGTCAAATGCTATGAGATATTGTTGTTAAGTGTTTTGTTGCAATGTGTGTTTGATTACCTTCGAAACGGCATAACATACATGTAAATTGGTTGCCCGAATCATAAAATGCGTTTTTGGAACTTAAACTTTGATTATGAATGTTTAATTACGGTTTTTGGTTATTGTAAGTGGAAGTTTGATTGATGAAATGTGCTTAGTTGTATTCCTCGTCAAATTACCTTTCCAACGATATATAATAGGCATTATAAGTGTTTGCGGGTCAAGAGTTGGGTTGGAAAAGGTTTTGGCTCGTGCATACTTGGGAAAAACAGAAACAGACCTGCACAGATGGTGGCGCGGCGCGCCCCTACCCCGCGCGGCGCGCCGAATGGCCTGGACAGATTCTGACCTCCATGTCCCTTTTAACGTGAAATGTTCGACTAGCTACCGACCTCCGATTCACATGAAACTTGTTTTAATATACTTGTATATGAATAATTAGCATGGAAAATTTGTCCGGGACCCGACCCGAACATGTTGACTTTTTCGTTGACTTTGACCCGACCAAGTTTGACTTTTTGTCAAACTTAACCAATTAATTATGCAATCTTCCTAACATGCTTTTATACTTGTATCTTGCATGAAACTTGACAATTTGCTTCACATGCTATATTAATCGAGTCGTATCGAGCCATAGGACTAATTGAACATCTTTGACCCTTCGTGACTATCGTTATTGATACAACCTAATTGTTTAGGTCGAGACTAGCATTGTTCTTTGCACGTTTACTTGTTGAAGTACTATTTCACTCTTGCAATCAAAGGTGAGATCATAGTCCCACTTTTACTCTTTTGAACTTGCTTTTGGGATGAGAAAACATAAACGATTCTTTTGAACTAAGTGAACACAAGAACGGGAAAACAAACATTCTACATACGAGTTTAGAACGAAAATCCTCAATCCGATTATCATTAGTTACATCAGATGGTGTAAGCGAGAACTTATGTTATATGGCCATATGGGTTTGACAAACCCTCATTCAAACGGTTCGCTACCGTTTACGAATGAAATATATTTTCGGGAACAGTGTTGTTCTAGCACTAATTGATGGGGTATTCAACGGACGGAACGTTAAGCTTTGATAATTGGGTGCTCGTGAATATTAACTTTTAGAATGTACTATGGCTTTATCGATGTTGCAAATCTTGTGGTTCAACTTACTATTACTCATTTACTTGTTTAAACCTATGATTTCACCAACGTTTTCGTTGACAGATTCTCTATGTTTTTCTCAGGTCCTTGAACTTAGGTGATACATGCTTCCGCTCATACTATTTGATACTTGCATTGGATGTCGAGTATACTTGCATACGTGGAGCGTCTTTTTGACTACTTTTAATCGTGTCGCACGTGTTTCATACAAACTTTAAACATTGTTATGTACTTGTTATGGAAACTACTTTTGTAAACTTTGAAACACCCTTATTTATGAAATGAATGCGACATACTTTTCGGTCAAACTTTGTTATAAAGACTTACGACCATGTAATGGGACCATACGTAGATGACGCCGTCATTTGACGATTTGTCGGGGTCGCTACAAGTGGTATCAGAGCTTTGGTTGTAGGGATTTAGAGTTCATTGGTGTCAACCCCGAGTCATAGGGTACATTGGTGAGTCTAGACTACAACCGGCATATAGACTTGACGTAGGAATTACTTGACTATTTGTGCATTTATACTCGAACTCTCTTACTCATATCTACTCTTATCCTATCTAAATCTTGCGTTGTATAATTTAATTGACACGCCACCTTGACTATATGATGTAATGTCGAATGCACATATGAATTAGGGTAATATAATTCCCGGAAATTATATTACGGTGACTCATATGAACATACCGACATTATGACATAAAGAATTTAAGGCGGGTCAAGGATAATTTTCTCTTTATCTTTATTCCATATCGCGGTTAGTATTATTTAGAATACTAACCAACGGTATTCTTTTGTTTTGAAGGAACAATGGCTCCTCGTCGTGTACGCCGCAATGAAACCCCCGAACAAGCTCTCGAACGGATGATAGCTACCGCCGTAGATGCAGCCATGGCCGGTCACTCTTCCAACAACAATAACAATAACAACAACCACAACAACAACAACAACAACAACAATGGGGCCGGTAACTCAAACGAAGGATGCTCCTACAAAGCTTTCATGGGGTGCAAACCTCACACTTATGATGGAACCGGTGGACCGGTTGTGCTTACTCGTTGGTTTGAACAAACCGAGGCCGTCTTTAGCATAAGCGGTTGTCGGGATCAAGACAAGGTCAAATACTCCACCCACACGTTCTCCGGTGTTGCTCTCACTTGGTGGAACACCTATGTTCAATCGGTGGGTACCGATGAAGCTCATGCCCTCTCTTGGGCCGATTTGAAGGAAAAGATGATTGTCGAATACTTTCCGCGCGAAGAAACCCGAAAGCTCGAGGAAGAACTAAGAGCTTTGAAAGCGGTCGGAAACGATCTTAAGGCTTATAATCAACGCTTCGCCGAACTATCCTTAATGTGTCCTAACCTTGTTAACCCCGAATCTCAAAGGATTGAGCTCTACATGCTCGGTCTTCCAAAAAGCATCAAACAAGGGGTGATGTCATCCAAACCCGCTACTCATCAAGCCGCTATGAACATGGCTCGTCAATTAATCGAAACGGTTGACGAAGTCGTAGTGCCGGCTCCTAAGGCCGAGGACAAGTCGGGTGGCAACAAAAGGAAATGGGAAGCCACTCCATCAACTAACTACAACAACAACACCTTCACCAAAAAGCCCTTCAACAACGACGGCAAGAAGGGTTATGTCGGAAACTTACCTTTGTGCAACAAGTGCCACAAACATCATTACGGCGAATGTAACAAGCTAATTTGTCACCGTTGCCAAGGAGTTGGTCATAGGGCCAACAATTGCACAAGCACCGCCCCCGTCGCTCGAAAGGGGCCCAATCCTCCAAAAACGGTCACTTGTTACGAGTGTGGCCAAACGGGCCATTATAAGAACGAATGCCCGAAAAAGAAAACCAACCCCAACAACCGAGGCCGAGCCTTTAACATCAACACCGAGGAAGCCCGAGATGACAACGAACTAGTCACGGGTACGTTTCTTCTCAACAACTCTTATGTTACTTGCTTATTCGATTCGGGTGCCGATAAATGTTTTGTGTCCAAGACTTTAGCTCCTACCCTTTGCACTCCACCACACCCTTTAGATACTACTTATTCCATCGAAGTGGCCGACGGAAAACTCTTAAGTGCCGACAAATATTACCGGGGGTGTACTTTGAACATTTTGGGTAAAGAATTTGAAATTGACTTGATACCCATGGAATTAGGGAGTTTTGATGTAATAATCGGTATGAATTGGATGGTCAAAAATAAATCTCACATTCTTTGCGATCTTCACGCAATTCGAATTCCTATCGAGAATGGTGAACCATTGATTGTCTATGGCGACAAAAATTGCACCGGACTCAATTTCGTTTCGTGCCTTAAAGTTTGAAAGCTACTTCGCAAGGGTTGTTTCGCGATTCTTGCTCACGTTAAGAAAGTCGAGGCCGACGAAAAGCGTATCGAAGATGTGCCAATTGTTAGTGACTTTTCCGATGTATTTCCCGACGAATTACCGGGTCTTCCACCTCATCGACCGGTTGAATTTCAAATCGATCTTATTCCAGGAGCCGCACCCGTAGCGCGTGCACCGTATAGACTCGCTCCATCCGAATTACAAGAATTACAAAGTCAAATCCAAGAACTACTTGATCGTGGTTTCATCCAACCTAGCCATTCACCTTGGGGCGCTCCGATTTTGTTTGTTAAAAAGAAAGACGGATCCCTACGAATGTGCATTGATTATCGTGAACTAAACAAATTGACGGTTAAGAACCGATATCCTCTTCCTCGCATCGATGACCTCTTTGATCAACTACAAGGTTCTCGTGTATATTCAAAAATCGATCTCCGTTCGGGTTATCATCAACTAAGGGTTAAGGGGGAAGATGTCTCCAAAACCGCTTTCCGGACTCGTTATGGTAGTTATGAGTTCCTTGTCATGCCTTTCGGTCTCACTAACGCACCGACGGTGTTCATGGATCTCATGAACCGCGTGTGCAAATCTTACCTCGACAAATTCGTTATCGTGTTCATCGATGATATTTTGATCTATTCTAAAAACGAAGAGGAACACAAAGAACATCTCCGACTCGTGCTTGAACTTTTAAGACAAGAACAACTCTATGCCAAATTCTCCAAGTGTGAATTTTGGTTAAAGGAAGTTCAATTTCTTGGTCATGTTGTAAGTGACCAAGGTATTAAAGTCGATCCAACGAAAATCGAAGCCATTAGCAAATGGGAGACTCCTACTACTCCTACTCACATTCGTCAATTTTTGGGTCTCGCCGGGTACTATCGTAGATTCATCGAAAACTTCTCTTTGGTTGCACGTCCTCTAACCGCATTGACTCACAAGGGAAAGAAATTCATTTGGGCGACCGAACATGAATCCGCATTCCAAATCTTGAAAACGAAGCTAACCACCGCTCCTATCTTGTCACTTCCCGAAGGCAATGATGACTTTGTTGTATATTGTGATGCCTCGAAACATGGTTTTGGGTGTGTATTGATGCAACGAACGAAAGTCATTGCTTATGCTTCTCGACAACTCAAAATTCATGAACGAAACTATACGACACATGATCTCGAACTCGGAGCCGTTGTCTTTGCACTTAAAATGTGGAGACACTATCTTTATGGAACCAAGAGTACTATCTTTACCGACCACAAAAGCCTCCAACACATTTTCGATCAAAAGCAACTAAACATGAGACAACGAAGGTGGATTGAAACCTTAAACGATTACGATTGCGAGCTTCGTTACCATCCCGGGAAGGCAAATGTAGTAGCCGATGCTTTAAGTCGAAAAGAAAGAGCGGTGCCTCTTCGTGTCCGAGCCTTAAACATCACCATCCACACAAACCTTAATAGCCAAATTCGGGTAGCCCAAGATGAGGCTCTCAAGGATGAAAACCTTTCACACGAGCTCTTGAACATTCTCGTCTCTCGATTCGAAATTAGGGAGACCGGACTCCGATATTACGCCGGAAGGATTTGGGTGCCTAGTTATGGGGACCTACGAAGCCTCATTTTAGATGAAGCCCATAAGTCACGATACTCGATTCACCCCGGTGCCAATAAGATGTACCACGACCTTAAACAACTATATTGGTGGCCGAACATCAAAAGGGACGTAGCTACTTATGTTTCCAAGTGTTTGACATGTTTCAAAGTCAAAGCCGAACACCAAAGACCGTCCGGGTTACTTCAACAACCCGAGATCCCGCAATGGAAGTGGGAAAGGATCACGATGGATTTTATCACCAAACTACCAAAAACGTCAGGCGGTTATGATACTATTTGGGTCATTGTCGATCGCCTCACCAAATCCGCGCACTTTCTCGCCATGAAAGAGACCGACAAAATGGAGAAACTTGCACGACTATACATTAAGGAGATTGTAGCCCGACACGGTGTACCTTTATCGATTATCTCCGACCGAGATGGTCGTTTCGTTTCTAGATTTTGGCGTACATTGCAAGAAGCGTTGGGAACGCGTTTAGACATGAGCACCGCATATCATCCTCAAACCGATGGACAAAGCGAACGTACAATTCAAACCTTAGAAGACATGTTACGAGCTTGCGTGGTTGATTTCGGAAAAGCTTGGGACAAGCACTTACCTCTCGCCGAGTTCTCTTATAACAATAGTTATCACGCGAGTATTAAAGCCGCACCTTTTGAAGCGCTATATGGCCGCAAATGTCGTTCACCTCTTTGTTGGGCCGAGGTAGGCGACGTGCAAATCACCGGACCCGAACTCATTCACGAAACCACCGAGAAAATCATTCAAATTCGAGATAGGCTTAGGACGGCCCGAAGTCGTCAAAAGAGCTATACCGACAAACGACGCAACGATCTTGAATTTCAAGCCGGTGACCGGGTAATGTTAAAAGTCGCACCTTGGAAGGGTGTAATCCGTTTTGGGAAACGCGGGAAGCTAAATCCGCGGTATATTGGTCCTTTCGAAATCTTGGAGCGTATTGGAACCGTTGCTTATCGTTTAGATCTTCCGCCTCAATTGAACTCCGTTCATCCTACTTTCCATGTATCCAACTTGAAAAAGTGTCTTGCCGAACCCGATATCGTCATTCCTCTCGAGGAGCTTACCATTGATGACAAACTTCATTTCGTGGAGGAACCGGTTGAAATTGTGGACACCTCCGTCAAGACATTGAAACAAAGCCGAATCCCGATTGTTAAAGTCCGTTGGAACGCCAAAAGGGGACCCGAGTTTACTTGGGAAAGACAAGATCAAATGCAAAGGAAGTATCCTCATCTATTCGTGAATTCGGAAACGCAAGATCTCGAGGAAGAAACAACGACTACTACGCCTACTTAAATTTCGGGACGAAATTTCTTTTAAGGTGTAGGTAATGTAACATCCCGCCTTTCTCCATTTACTTTTCCGTTTAACTATTTAAGTTCCGTTATATGTTTATAACACATCTCGTTAATACGCGTTTGAATTATCTCGTTTAGGTAATTCCCGTAACCGTTTCCTAAGTTGAGGGACTAAAGTTGCCAAATGGAGAAAGAGATGACTAGGTCAACTAGTCAACTCTTTCCTCTCCATTCATTTTATCACCTCCCAAATAATACTTCACCTTTTTCTCTCAAAACCCTCAAACCTTCAATCATCATCCAAATTCGTTCAAGAAGGATTCGATCAAAACAAATTGCATATTTGAACTCCTCGTGATCTCCTCTTCGTTTCCATACCGATTTCATCAATTTTGGGTAACTTTCTAAAATCACTAATTCTTGTGTTCTTGAGATTTTTAAGTTATAAGGTTGTTAATTAGTGTCTATGGCTCGAGTCTAGTTTGTTTATGTGATTTGTATGCTCGTTTTTGATATTTTGATGTAACTAGTTCATATTGAAAGAATGCTTGCTTAATCTTGAGTTTTAGGTGTTCATATGTTGTTGAATGATGAAAGTTCATGTTTTAATTGTGTTCCTAACATCACTAGCTTCAAATTGGTATGTAGGTTGACATGGATTAGTTTCATATGCAAGATTGTTGAATTTGTGATTTTGGATTAGGGTTTGATGAGCTTTACATGAACTTTTGATGCGTCAAATGCTATGAGATATTGTTGTTAAGTGTTTTGTTGCAATGTGTGTTTGATTACCTTCGAAACGGCATAACATACATGTAAATTGGTTGCCCGAATCATAAAATGCGTTTTTGGAACTTAAACTTTGATTATGAATGTTTAATTACGGTTTTTGGTTATTGTAAGTGGAAGTTTGATTGATGAAATGTGCTTAGTTGTATTCCTCGTCAAATTACCTTTCCAACGATATATAATAGGCATTATAAGTGTTTGCGGGTCAAGAGTTGGGTTGGAAAAGGTTTTGGCTCGTGCATACTTGGGAAAAACAGAAACAGACCTGCACAGATGGTGGCGCGGCGCGCCCCTACCCCGCGCGGCGCGCCGAATGGCCTGGACAGATTCTGACCTCCATGTCCCTTTTAACGTGAAATGTTCGACTAGCTACCGACCTCCGATTCACATGAAACTTGTTTTAATATACTTGTATATGAATAATTAGCATGGAAAATTTGTCCGGGACCCGACCCGAACATGTTGACTTTTTCGTTGACTTTGACCCGACCAAGTTTGACTTTTTGTCAAACTTAACCAATTAATTATGCAATCTTCCTAACATGCTTTTATACTTGTATCTTGCATGAAACTTGACAATTTGCTTCACATGCTATATTAATCGAGTCGTATCGAGCCATAGGACTAATTGAACATCTTTGACCCTTCGTGACTATCGTTATTGATACAACCTAATTGTTTAGGTCGAGACTAGCATTGTTCTTTGCACGTTTACTTGTTGAAGTACTATTTCACTCTTGCAATCAAAGGTGAGATCATAGTCCCACTTTTACTCTTTTGAACTTGCTTTTGGGATGAGAAAACATAAACGATTCTTTTGAACTAAGTGAACACAAGAACGGGAAAACAAACATTCTACATACGAGTTTAGAACGAAAATCCTCAATCCGATTATCATTAGTTACATCAGATGGTGTAAGCGAGAACTTATGTTATATGGCCATATGGGTTTGACAAACCCTCATTCAAACGGTTCGCTACCGTTTACGAATGAAATATATTTTCGGGAACAGTGTTGTTCTAGCACTAATTGATGGGGTATTCAACGGACGGAACGTTAAGCTTTGATAATTGGGTGCTCGTGAATATTAACTTTTAGAATGTACTATGGCTTTATCGATGTTGCAAATCTTGTGGTTCAACTTACTATTACTCATTTACTTGTTTAAACCTATGATTTCACCAACGTTTTCGTTGACAGATTCTCTATGTTTTTCTCAGGTCCTTGAACTTAGGTGATACATGCTTCCGCTCATACTATTTGATACTTGCATTGGATGTCGAGTATACTTGCATACGTGGAGCGTCTTTTTGACTACTTTTAATCGTGTCGCACGTGTTTCATACAAACTTTAAACATTGTTATGTACTTGTTATGGAAACTACTTTTGTAAACTTTGAAACACCCTTATTTATGAAATGAATGCGACATACTTTTCGGTCAAACTTTGTTATAAAGACTTACGACCATGTAATGGGACCATACGTAGATGACGCCGTCATTTGACGATTTGTCGGGGTCGCTACACATACCCTAACCAAAATTAGGATCCATGCGTGTTTCCATAACTGAGATAACGTTTGCTCTACCGCAAGTTAATTTCAAGGTTTTTCCTATATGAGAACTTTTTCCTTAAATGTCCAGGGTGTCGATATTTATAACAAATTTTCGGGTTATCAGTTCGGCGATCAAATCCCTTCTTGTATAGCATTCAGACTACGTGGTTATCCCTTCCCTACCTTTCACAGACGATAATGCGTATGCTCAAGTGATCCCTGCCAAAGTTTTCCCTGGATCACCTCATATTCCTCATGTAGTAACATTGGAACTTCTGCATGATTTACCTCAATATAATCATGCTGGCCTGGCGTCATTATATTGTGCTAAATCGTACGTTCATTCCAACATCATTCCATATGGTCAATGTAATGTGATCACTTCCAGTTATACTAAATTTCATCTAATGGTGCTTTACCTATGCCATCTCAAAACAGAATCGATATAACTAATCTCACAGTTTCTCGATGTGGGCGCGTAGGTTCCGTAGACCATGTATTAATGCTTAAGTGCCCCGAAGTTTCTTCAAAGGTTCGGATTCAGGTAACGTTGTTAGGTTCCTTCTAAATATTCAATCCGGGTCTCGCGTCGGGTTGTACGTGTAGCAAGTAGTAATACGATGTGTTTGAGCATCAGTAGAAGGTACTATGACCTTGTGAAAGGAGATGTCCTCCCGAATTATCCAATGTCTAGGGGTGGTAGGGACTTAAGTGCAGAAGTGTCGTTAGATCGTTGAGCAGTCGTGAAGAATGAAAGAGTTAAGTGACGGTCATGGAAGCGTACAGGGTATGTGTCAACTGAACAATCTTCTAGATTGCGTGAAGTAATGTTTCGATCTCCGGAACGGTGGAGCAGTAGTAACAGGTGGATTACAATACTAGTTCTTAGGATTATACGAGTGGGAAAGTAGTTCAGGAAAACATCTGAACCAGGAAAGATAGGTTCTCCATTCGGCATAGCGAATAATAGACAGGTAGCAAGAGCGTAATCAAGCATAACAACTACAGCAGCCTAGATCGTTTACAACAGCACGCAGCAGGGCAATAGTAACAGTATCATACCGAAGTAATATACTAGGAGCAGATAGTAGCACGCAGTAGCGAGAATAAGCAAATGCATACATCAGGTTTACATAGCAGTAAAAGGAAACGGTAGCATGCAGTAGTGAAAACATGTAGTAGCATACGGCATATAGTAGTAAAAGTAAGCAGCAGCATGCAGTAAGTTCAGCGGAAACAAGTAAACTAGCAAGTTGTAGATTAGTCCTATTAGTGAATCTTACTCGGGTCGGTCTTAGACTCACTAATGCATCCTAATTCCCTACAACCAATGCTCTGATACCAAATGTGACACCTCGTACTAAATCATCATGTACGGACCATCAACAATAGGATCATTACAAGGTTAAGTACTATATGCGATTTCAAAAAGAGTTTGCATTCATTAATAAAAGGTGACGTCATAGCTAACGTCAAATGTTTTACAATCCAAGAGCATGCTTCGCTAAGTAGAAGCAAATAAATAAGTGTACGTGACCCCAATGGTCATTACATAACATAGTTTCAAAAGTATAAATGTTTGAATGCAAGATAAGTAGTTCATGCGGTGACAACTCTAAGCAGCGGGTGTCTACAGCACAATTAGTACACAGCGGAAGCAACCTCTAGTACCTGAGAAATACATGCTTAAAAACGTCAACACAAAGGTTGGTGAGCTATAGTTTAAGTATAACAATAATGTAAGTAGGCCACGAGATTTCAGTGCTACAAAGAGCGTTTCAAAACAGTAATCCAAATCCGTATGTTTAAGTATATGCTTAACCGTGGGCACTCGGTAACTAACTTAACGTTTAAATAATAATACCCCCTGAAAGTACACTTGGCGAGTGCGTATTTTTACGAAGTATTAAACACTCGTTGACTGCTAGCGCGACTAGCCCGAGTGGGGATGTCAAACCCTATGGATCCATATCTAAGATTCGCGTTCACCGGTTCATAAACCAATGATTAAACGTTACCGAGCTAAAGGGAATATTTCTGCCGTTATATAACCCACACATATATAAAGTTTAAGTACTCATGCCTAGTATGTAAAACATAAAATCCGCATGTATTCTCAGTTCCCAAAATAAGTTAAAGTAAAAAGGGAATGCTATAACTCACAATGATATGTAGTAGCGGTTAAGTTGAGTCGGGAAAGGTGTGCAAGTAAACGGTCCGAAATCCTCAACCTAAGTCAAATAGTACTAAGTCAGTAAGTTGTCTAAAAAGGTTCATATGTATATAATTAAGGTCATAAGGGTCATCATCAATCATCATCAAACAAAAGGTAACAAGTAAGGTTCGTTTATGAAAGTAGTTTAAAACAAAGGCTGACTTGGATCAGTCACCATGGCCTCTACACAAACCGAACAGAGGTGATACCAGTGGCCATGGCTCCGTACATGAGTCATTTAAGTGTGGTAAAAATTTCAGAAGCTAACTCGTCTTCGTTTGACCGTGGCAATGGTATAAGTGCGAGTAGGTCTGAAATTTCTGCACAACGTTAAAAGGACCTAGTGACGATCGGCGGGCCATAAATCCTAAACCGTAACTCGGATGAAGATGAGTCTTATATGAAAAATTATCTACCCGAAAAGTTCTATCTAAAAATAAAGGTTAGAACAGCCCAGGTTTACTGGTCTGTTACAGAAACATCAGATCAGTAGCTTTTGGACAGAAACAGTAAGTTTAAAAGGGTTCCGGTGGTCTTGGTGCTTGATGTTCATCATGGTTCTCATCCTTGATGCGTATAGCTTCACGTGTACAAATCATGGATGTATTTACATCATCTTAACCAAGTCTTGACCATCATAACACTAGTTCAAGTCTAAGACATGAAGCACAACTCACTTAAGAGTTGCATGTAGTTTGATGAACCAAAGTTACATCAAGGTCTTAGGTTTGACACTTACATGAACTATAAAAGTAACATTGAACTATTAAACTTGAAAATAAACTAACTAATCAAGATCATAAGTAGTAGAACATAGTTCTTAGTTTGATCTTGAAGATCCAAGACTCAAAAGTCTTGATCTAAAGTTGTTATCTAGTGACGTTTATAGGGATCCTATTACTACACTTAATTGATTACTTGGGTTGGGTGAATTGAGCATTTAACTGGACCAAGGGAATGAACTAAGCTAAACCATTAGTTGACATAGGAGTGGATCATGATCAACACATCATTGGCATGATCATCATTCAAGTCTTTAGACTAGTTGAATTAATTGATTACAAATAGGAGGTCTTATATGACAAAAACATCACTTGCGTCGTGTAATCCCGTTTGAGTGTTTGCGCAAGACTACTCTTGGTAAACCGATTAATTAGTTCTCGTGCATAGTCAATCAATCCGGTCTTAATCCTAAAACAACAATCAACAATCGAGGGTAAAAAGTCTAGACGAGCATATTTGTTTAATTTGATATAAAAACTATCTTTCATCTTCATAAACCTAAAATACCAAAAATATTGTCTTTAAACTTATTCCTTTATTGATTTGCCCATCGTTAAAGGGCAACCCAATATCTTGTACTTGTTTGATTTCATTTATTTTAGCTTAATCACAATTTAGTTTATACAATCTTAATTTGCACATATAACTGTCCTTGGAATGATACACGAATTTTACCATTATCTATACTACTACACGATCGGGTACACTGCCCGTTAGTGTGTGTAATCTTTAAAACCGGTATTTTCCATACAACAATTCATATACCACTTTTCGCACATCAACAACTCATGGATGTGTTTACATCATCTTAACCAAGTCTTGACCATCATTACACTAGTGCAAGTCTAAGACATGAAGCACAACTCACTTGAGAGTTGCATGTAGTTTGATGAACCAAAGTTACATCAAGGTCTATGGTTTGACACTTACATGAACTATAAAAGTAACATTGAGCTATTAAACTTGAAAATAAACTAACTAATCAAGATCATAAGTAGTAGAACATAGTTCTTAGTTTGATCTTGAAGATCCAAGACTCAAAAGTCTTGATCTAAAGTTGTTAAGTTAAATCATAACTACTAACACATGAATCTTTACTTTAATGAAACCAAAAGTTACAAAACTTAGATTATCATTAAGTATAGTGTATGTAGGCTTTAAAGCTCTTGTTTATGACAAAAATATTACAAGTATGTGAAGTTATAACTAGTAAGTTAAACTTCTATGTTCTTGAAAGCTTATAAAGTTAACTTTAAGTTTCAAGAAGTATAAGATCAAGATTAACTTGTAATACTTGACCATGTAACCAACAACATGAAAATAAAGTGCATAATATGAAGTAGTAAACTTAAATAAACAAGAAAAGGTTCATGGTTGTTCATACTTTTAAAGATTCAACCAAAGTTGATCTTTAAGTAAAGTAAACTTTAAGTTTACTTCCATGACTTACAAGTATGATTTTAACAACAATGAACTTATAATCTTTGAAACATTATATGTAGAACCTAAACTAGAGAGTTTAGTTCTTGAATGTTCTTGTTAAAACAAGATAAGGAAGAAAGAAACTAGCAAGTTTGTTTCTTGAAACCAAGTAAGTAAGTGACTAACTACTACTAGTAATCAACATAAGTAAACAAAGATCAAAACAAACAAAGTATGATGATGATTATGAGAGTCAAGGCTACGGTTTACAAGAGAAAGAAAAGAGAGAAAGAGTCTTCAAGTTGCTTACCAAAACTAGAGAGAAAAGAGAGGAAGTTTGAGAGAAAGTTGTAAGGAAAAATGGGAAGTAACTTGTGTGTGTGAAGTGAAATGAGTTAGTGAAAGAGTTAGCAAGTAAAATGAAAAGAAAAACCCTCCCCCTTGCTAATGGAGCTGACGGTTTGAAGGGTTCAAGGGGGGAGAGGCTTTGTTTCTTGGTCCCTAGCTTGTAAAGCTTACAAAAGTTGGTTATTGAATGGGTTTACATGGGGATAACAAGCTAACTAGATTCTTATTGTTCCAACTAACTAGTTCACATTTAAATTTGATACTTACAAGTCTTATGGGCTAATTAATCCATAAATATAAGTAGGGTGGGCTTAGAAGCCCAATATCATGAGTCCATTTCACTAACAAAGCCCAAGTTCAATTAATTAACAATTAAACCCAAATAAAGCCCAAGTAATTAACTAATAGCCATAGTTAATCAAAATGATTAATAAAACTTAATCATGAATGCAAATAATATCTAGAAATATTATTCGTGAAGTTTCGTGTGTCACAAAGACGTTTCGGGCACTTAAAAGTCAAGTACGGGCAATCATGGCAACATGTAAATGTAATAACATACATTCGTTTAATCACAAGTATTAATAATAATTATTATTAATAAATAACATTGGAAAAACCAGGGTCGTTACACTCTTCCTCATCTTCGAACGCTCCCGGACACAATAGGTATAATTCTGTGAATCGTCTTTCGTACGTGGTAATATCAAATCCTTGGGTTCGTAACCCTCTAAGTTCTGTCTTGAGCTTATTAACCTCGGTTCTGGGACGGTACTTCTCGTTCATCAAGTGCTTGAATGCTGACCACGGTAGTGCGTACGCATCATCTTGTGCCACTTGCTCTAGATAGGTATTCCACCATGTTAACGCAGAATCTGTGAAGGTATGCGTAGCGTACTTCACTTTGTCCTCTTCAGTACACTTACTTATGGCAAACACCGATTCGACCTTCTCGGTCTACCGTTTCAATCCGATCGGTCCTTCGATTCCATCAATTTCCAAAGGTTTGCAGGCAGTGAATTCTTTGTAGGTGCATCCTACACGATTTCATGTACTGCTAGATCCAAGGTTATTGTTGGTATGTAGTGTGATGACCCAAAAATTTCCGATCAAATTTAAACTTTAATCTTTATATGTTTCCGACACGATAAGCAAAGTCTATAATATTGAGTCTCGAAAACTTTGAACTATGTTCATGTATACATTTGACCTTGACTAACCCCAACGATTCACGAACAATTGTATGTAAGTAAAAATGTATATAAACAGAAGTATATAAAATAAATTGAAATAATAAGATATAATTTAATCATTTAAAATTGATTATGTAAAATAAAATACAAAGTAGTAAAGAGATTGTTACAATGAAACAAAATATAAATATATATGATGATATGTACATTAGAATATATATATAAAAAGTTTAACTATTACATGCTATATATATAATTAATAAATTATACATAATCAATATTATGTAATATTAATATATTATATGCAAATTGGAAATATAGTTTTTATAGCAATATTTTTATTATTATTACTAATATCAATGTTTGTATTAGTAATATTATTAATTCTGATGAGATATATATATATATATATATATATATATATATATATATATATATATATATATATATATTTTGTTATATTATTCATATTATTATTATTATTATTATTATTATTATTATTATTATTATTACCATTAATCATTTATAATATTAATATTAATATTAATATAACTAACATTATTAATAATAGTATTATTATTATTATTGTACTTATTGTTAAAAGTATTAAAATCTTTATCATTGTTATCATTATATTCTTATTATTACTCTTATTAATATTAATATAATATTGGTTTTAACCCTACGACATAGAAGAAACAGGAAAAGTACTTATAGAAATCTTTTAAATTTAAAACGGATCAGTAAACCCGGGCTACGAATCTATTCTAACTATCAAAGAATTCCTGGTAAATTTGATTAATATAATTATAATTATAATTATTAATTAATAGTAATATTTTTTTTAAATTATAGATAAACGAATTAGGGTCCCAGGATCAGTTTGAAGTTGCTATCGCACTGTATTTGGTTTCTAAAAATCGTACAAATCAAGTGTAATCACTACAGCAGAATCCAAAATCTGTTGTAGGTCATTATCTCCTTTTTATTTTTTTATTTTATTTCCCGGATGATTCAACGATGTCGATCGTTTATAACCACTGATTAATACGTGTAATGGAAAAGGATTCAATAACTCTCTATCACCATCTTGGTGAATTTCTTGCAACTACCATCGACAACCACAACTAACCACCACTCACCTCTCCTTTCACCATGAACAACCAAATGATCTATCATGTTTAGTTGCAACCCCAATAACGAAACCCACTTGTTTTCTTCAATCATCACCACAATCCCTATGATCTCCACAACATCACCATCTTCTTCATTTATCACCGAGAAAACCATTGAAACACCATCACCATGTTTGCTTATGTTACGCTATTGTCTGTTTCTATCTAAATCGTAAAACACAAACAAATATAGAAGGTTACTGCACCTGTTACGTTTGTTTCTTGCTTCTGTTGGGGACGGAGCACCACCACAACCATCACACTCTTGAACACTTCATCACCGACACCTTTAATGCTTCCTGTTTCAATCAAGCTTTTCAAAACTATTGCTTCCACAATTGTGTGCTCCACTATAATTTTTATTTTTGAACCGAAACATGAGTTGGTTACTTGCGTGATATACCTTTACTAGCCAACAATTTCAATATACCTAAACCCTACATCCACTCATAATGTGTCGGTTCTTAATAGTATTAATCTCACGTACCCCACTTGTTGATTTATAATTATTAAAGATGATTCATTGTTGTCGCTGTATTCCATTCTCCGGAACCCACCACAAAATGAAATGATAATCTATATTGTTTTTAAATCCCCACATGTCATGATTCATTAAAAGATTTATATATTGGGTTCTCCTTTCTGTTAAGAAATCTAGACGTATATTTATGGGTCGTTTTTTTAAATTTTAGGATTCTGTTGGGCCGATACTTTCAGACGGGCTGCCATACTCTTTGGGCTGCATATGTACCAAGATGTTGGGCCGAGGAGATTAAATGCAGAGATGATGAAGTCGTTAACTATCCTGGTGATGCGTGTAATTATATTTCCACACAATCACAGCAGTATAATTAATTATATGATGCTCATAATAACAAGATGATTAAGAGAAAAATGATGACGGTTTAAAGATGATGATGATTGCGGTTATGATCATGAAGATTATGATGATAGTGAGATGATTATAATGACTTGAGTTGGTGATGATGTTATGATGAGTATGATGATCATGATACGAATGATCATTGTGGTGATACGTGAAGATGATGAAAAACCACAAATTGATTAGGAACAAGAGATGAGTGATGACGTTAGATGAAGCGTAAAGAATGTTATAGAGATGATATAATAACCGTGATATGATTATGATTATGATAATCACGATGGTAATTGGATGGTGGTTACGGTTTGATTTTGATTTTTGATTTTGATGATGATGATTCTGTGAAAATTTTGATCACGAAGATGATAGTTTAGGATAATTATGATGATGATGGTTATATTAAGATCATATTACAGATTCCTTGTTAATGGATTAGGAGGATTAAATGGGTTTCAAAAGAAAACAGATAAATAATGGGTAAAAGAATTTAAGGGACGAATTATAACAGATAATAATCAACGGATCAGTGGTTGGGCTTGTGTGTGATAAATGAGAGGTCTCGAGTTCGAGTCCCGGCGGTGACGTATTCTTTTTAAACAAGTCTTCAAAGGTTGTATTCATTATTATTATTATTATTATTATTATTATTATTATCATTATCATTATTATCATTATCATTATTATTACTATTATTATTAATACTAATTATTATTATTATTGTTATTGCCATGATAAGTGTTATTATTATTAATATTATTACTATTATGATATTATTGTTAAAATTATTAAATTATGATAATTATTATTACTTCTAATATTTAGAAATATCATTGTTTTTAAATCAAATAAAGAGTATTATCAAATTCGTTAACCTTAGTATAAGTATCATAATTATAATTAGGATTATTGTTATTATTATTATTATTGATATTATTAGTATTACAAATATTATTGTTACAAATATTATAATTTTATTTATAAGTATAAGAAACATAAATTTTCATTAATACTATTATAAGTAAGATTATTATAAATCTTGTCATTTTAGGGTTATTATTATTAATACGAGTATGATTTATATTAATATTAGTATCACTTTTGTAACTATTAGTATTATTAATCCTATAATTAGATAAAAGTATCATTATTAACAATATCATTACCATTATTAAAATTATCATTTTTAATGAAGTGTAGAATAAATTCTAAATAACTACAAAGATATATAAAAAGGATATAACTAATAAATTTATATATATATATATATATATATATATATATGTTCGATTACAACTATGTATATTAATAAATATACAAATGATATAGGTTCGTGAATCCGAGATCAACCCTATACTTGTTCAATGTCGTTCTATGTATTTTTACTACAAAATACATTAGGTGAGTTCACATGATTCCCTTTTTACTCTTTATATTTTTGGGACTGAGAATATATGCGCTGTTTTTACAACAGCTTTATTAAATGCTTTTGAAATATATTTTGGACTGCGAATACATGAAATACTTTTATGAATGTTTGACGAGATAGACACAAGCAAAACATTTCTCGAATGAATTAGTATGCAGACAGAAGTTCTGCGGATTATTATTGAATTATGTGGAAATGATAATTGCCACCATTGAATTATGTGGACATGATAATTGCCACCATTGAATTATGTGGACATGATAATTGCCACCATTGAATTATGTGGATATGATAATTGTCACCAGTTGATGTGAATGTTATATATCGAGAGAATGATTTTATATACAGGTTATGTGTATGTTATTTTTGTGCACAAGATATGTGTACGGTTACTATGATTTATGAAAATGGTTTCGTACACGAGAAAGATGTACTGTATTTAAAAGATATAGCATGTACATTACAGGTGGGTATAGGATTCGGGCCCATTTGTACCATGCAGCATTTAAATCTTGTGGTCTATCAAAATGATGAATTTTATTATTTGATGTTAAACCTATGAACTCACTAACCTTTTGGTTGACATTTGAAAGCATGTTTATTCTCAGGTATGAAAGAAATCTTCCGCTGTGCATTTGCTCATTTTAAGGACATTACTTGGAGTCGATCATCGCTCTGGAATCAAATGTTGATGACTCCGTCCAGATGGATTAGGATGGGTCATTTCAGTTGGTATCAGAGCGGTGGTCTTAGAGAATCAGGGCTTGCATTAGTGTGTCTAACTGATAGTCGTTTGGATGCATTAGTGAGTCTGGACTTCGACCGTGCCTGCATGTCAAAAGTTTTGCTTATCATTTTTGTCGAAAATCATCTGTTTATCATCCTTAGGAAAATACCTGCTCATTTTTCTTAGTCTAGACACGTTTTACTGCATTGACTGCATGAATAGTGTATAGACAAAAATTCATATCTTAGCGTATCTGTTACTGTAGACCTTGCCTAATATCTCTCATAAATTTCTCCGTAATTTAAGGGATCATGGTACTATATATATCTATGCATATTATGCATTGAGAAAACATCCAACTATCAATTGCTGTCACTAAACTCTTCATACCAAAAATCTTTTCTGTGATTGCGTAAGATGGCCTCTACGAATCGACCACGTTCCTCTGACTCCGAAGACAGCGTGACAGGAGCACACCAATCAATCAACTACCGCGATTACTGGATAAAATGGGGGTGGGTTCAAGACATACTCACCCTATGGAGAAGGGAAGAAGGTACTCCATATCATGAACCGAATCTACCACCTAACCTTCAGTACTCTACCCTCTCACTGGCGAACCTGTTCGCAACACCGTTTATACCCTTTTTGCAAGAATTTTTTTTTGTCTTGAGGCTACCATTAATGGAACTAGAGAAGATATCCGACCTCTACCTCACACTGATAACCAACCAGGGTTAGTAGAAGAAGTTAAAGAACTCCGATCTCGAGTGTTAACTTTAGAGAGCATGGTACACAATTTGCAAGCACCAGCAGTATCACCAACACCAGTAACATCACCAGCCTCAGCACCAACAGCACTAGTACCACCAATAACAACATCCGCGTCACCAGCTTCGACATCTTATTCTGTACCTAGAGTATAATCATCGTTCTACATGACGTTCTACATCATTTATCTTCGTTCGACATAGCAATAATGTAATCTCTAATGTTTTAGAGATTACATATTCTTATTCTAACGGTAAATCAAATGAGATTAATATTATATTAACTCATTTAATCCATAATTACATCTGAAGAAAATATATATGTATATGTTTTCATAAAGATTGTAATTAAAAATTCTTTTGTACAAACTGTTAATGGTGAAAATATTATAACGGGTAGGTAATACCCGAGGAATATTTAGATTTCACATTAATAAGTTACACTGTACGTTCTTCGAATCTGATTCAACAGTCATTTACTATCAAACTTAAAGCCACAAATATATGTATCCGTTCACTGCACAATAAACATTTTCACCCAATTTCATATTTGGATTTTGATTTACCAGAATCCAACAAGTGGCATAATGAAGAAAACATTGGACAACATAAAATTTGTTAGAAACAAACGAATTAACTAATCAGAATTTTGTTAAGAATCCACGGTAACTGATCCTAGCTAACTATTCCTAGCTAACTGATTACATTTTATTTATCGCAGTTTAATTATCGCAATTTAATTATCGCAATTTTAATTATCGTAATTTAATTTCTGGTATTTATTTTACGTACTTTATTTATCGTCATTTAATTTCTGTTATTTATTTTACGCACTTTAAATATCGGGACACGTATACAAGGTTTTGACATATCATATCGACGCATATATATATATATATATATATATATATATATATATCTATATATATATATATATATATATATATATATATATATATATATATATATATATATATATATATTATTTGGAATAACCATAGACACTCTATATGCAGTAATGATCGAGTTCTCTATACAGGGTTGAGGTTAATTCTATAATAATATATATACTTTGAGTTGTGATCGAGTCTGAGACGAATACGGGTCACGATACGTATTAATTAATTTGAATATTATATATTAAACTTTATATAAATTATTGAACTGTCAACTGTGGACTATCGACTGTGGACTAATAAGATTGGACAATTAAAATGAATTAAAATATTAATTATAACATATGAAACTAAACAATACTTCAAGTTTGCCACTTGATTTCATCTTAAACCTCATTTGTATCTTGACGATTACAATCTGCGTTCAAACCTTTCATGATTCTTGAAAATACCTCAATCGAGAAGATGAACCAACCGCACTTCATCTACGGAAGAAAAGATTGATGCACATAGATATGCACCTGAAAAACTCTCGGAACCTGAGTAAACGTTTAACACGTGTCAGTGCTAGCTCCTTTGGCATTGTTATTATCGAAAATAACTTTGCAATTCTTTTTCAAATTGGCCGATTTTGTCACAGCTTCAGCAAGGCAACTTCGACTTTTTGTTCGAAACAACCTTATTAGAACCTTGATATATATGTGTGTGTTCTTTTATTGTACCGGAGAACCTTTTATATTCCACCATATTACCATCAGCGTTTAATCATCTAAAAAAAAACACAATTCTCCTGAAACCACCTCAGATTGATAACCGATGATTCAAATATCGTAGCATTAAATGCAGAGGAAACAGAAAAATTGTAGATGGTCTAAATGGCCAAAAGTTTGATGATAAAGATAGGAGTGTTAGGAACGCTCGATAGAAAATTTGGTACTGGAAACCGGATTGAGCAAACCATGAAGGAGACTCTGAACAAATTACAAGGACTAAACTTGTACATAAAGAAACCTGATGATTCTGTTCTGATGAAATCTTTAACGAATATCTTATTTCTTAATCGCTCTAAATCATCGTGAATGAATATCTTCATCACAATTTGATTCTGAAATCCTAAGATACCATCGTACCTTTCTTTATTAATATCCTCAATATTTCTGAAGATATCTTCATAAATATTCTCGTTCGATATTAATTATCTCTCTGCGCTATCCGTATTATATCATAAAAGGAAACTGTTTTAGTTTCTATATTCTGTGAATCTGCGAATTTAAAATATGAATGTTTTGAAGTAGTGTTGGAAACTGATGCATGACTTAGTATAATATAATGACACTTGATCAACGTGATTATATTACAGTAGTTCATGCTGAGTTTCTAATGAAATGTGATGATTCACAGTACCATCATCATGTGCCATTTACAAGACTCTTACATTCTACTCAATCTCTAAATTTATTAAGAACATATCTTCTTGATAGTTCTATCTTTCCGGATATCCTGGTAATTTGCCAAATCAAGATCGTGCCATTACGATTTCTTTCTGAGTACATTAACTATGTTCATTTCAAAATCCATACAAATTTTGGACCATTATTCGCTTGACTGGAAGTCAGGAAAAGAAAACAAAAAGGGATGGAACTCCAAAATATAAGGAAACGGAGGGGGTTGGATTTATAGTCGAAAATTCGACAGAGCAATCAGAACAGATGATCGCATTCAAAGCGAATCCTAATTCCCTTGATTACCAAAGAATCAAATCTTATTACGAAGATTTTCTCCAAATCTCTTGAACTTGGGAAATCAATCCTATCTACGTCAAAAGATATGACGAATCTATACCTACTCATCTCACTCTTTGGTGATAGCTTCACTCGTACCCTTCACAAAAATCAAATGCTTTTATCCATATTACTCAATGATGATAAAACTCTATTTATCAACTCAAATTCGTCATGAAGACATTTTTATTGTTAGCCATGATCACCTCACTCAAATTTCGGGACGAAATTTCTTTAACGGGTAGGTACTGTGATGACCCGGAAATTTCCGATCAAATTTAAACTTTAATCTTTATATGTTTCCGACACGATAAGCAAAGTCTATAATATTGAGTCTCGAAAACTTTGAACTATGTTCATGTATACATTTGACCTTGACTAACCCCGATGATTCACGAACAATTGTATGTAAGTAAAAATGTATATAAACAGAAGTATATAAAATAAATTGAAATAATAAGATATAATTTAATCATTTAAAATTGATTATGTAAAATAAAATACAAAGTAGTAAAGAGATTGTTACAATGAAACAAAATATAAATATATATGATGATACGTACATTAGAATATATATATAAAAAGTTTAACTATTACATGCTATATATATAATTAATAAATTATACATAATCAATATTATGTAATATTAATATATTATATGCAAATTGGAAATATAGTTTTTATAGCAATATTTTTATTATTATTACTAATATCAATGTTTGTATTAGTAATATTATTAATTCTGATGAGATATATATATATATATATATATATATATATATATATATATATATTTGTTATATTATTCATATTATTATTATTATTATTATTATTATTATTATTATTATTATTATTATTATTACCATTAATCATTTATAATATTAATATTAATATAACTAACATTATTAATAATAGTATTATTATTATTATTATTGTACTTATTGTTAAAAGTATTAAAATCTTTATCATTGTTATCATTATATTCTTATTATTACTCTTATTAATATTAATATAATATTAGTAAATTTGATTAATATAATTATAATTATAATTATTAATTAATAGTAATATTTTTTTTAAATTATAGATAAACGAATTAGGGTCCCAGGATCAGTTTGAAGTTGCTATCGCACTGTATTTGGTTTCCAAAAATCGTACAAATCAAGTGTAATCACTACAGCAGAATCCAAAATCTGTTGTAGGTCATTATCTCCTTTTTATTTTTTTATTTTATTTCCCGGATGATTCAACGATGTCGATCGTTTATAACCACTGATTAATACGTGTAATGGAAAAGGATTCAATAACTCTCTATCACCATCTTGGTGAATGTCTTGCAACTACCATCGACAACCACAACTAACCACCACTCACCTCTCCTTTCACCATGAACAACCAAATGATCTATCATGTTTAGTTGCAACCCCAATAACGAAACCCACTTGTTTTCTTCAATCATCACCACAATCCCTATGATCTCCACAACATCACATCTTCTTCATTTATCACCGAGAAAACCATTGAAACACCATCACCATGTTTGCTTATGTTACGCTATTGTCTGTTTCTATCTAAATCGTAAAACACAAATAAATATAGAAGGTTACTGCACCTGTTACGTTTGTTTCTTGCTTCTGTTGGGGACGAAGCACCACCACAACCATCACACTCTTGAACACTTCATCACCGACACCTTTAATGCTTCCTGTTTCAATCAAGCTTTTCAAAACTATTGCTTCCACAATTGTGTGCTCCACTATAATTTTTATTTTTGAACCGAAACATGAGTTGGTTACTTGCGTGATATACCTTTACTGGCCAACAATTTCAATATACCTAAACCCTACATCCACTCATAATGTGTCGGTTCTTAATAGTATTAATCTCACGTACCCCACCTGTTGATTTATAATTATTAAAGATGATTCATTGCTGTCGCTGTATTCCATTCTCCGGAACCCGCCACAAAATGAAATGATAATCTATATTGTTTTTAAATCCCCACATGTCATGATTCATTAAAAGATTTATATATTGGGTTCTCCTTTCTGTTAAGAAATCTAGACGTATATTTATGGGTCATTTTTTTTAAATTTTCGGATTCTGTTAGGCCGATACTTTCAGACGGGCTGCCATACTCTTTGGGCTGCATATGTACCAAGATGTTGGGCCGAGAATATTAAATGCAGAGATGATGAAGTCGTTAACTATCCTGGTGATGCGTGTAATTATATTTCCACACAATCACATCAGTATAATTAATTATATGATGCTCATAATAACAAGATGATTAAGAGAAAAATGATGACGGTTTAAAGATGATGATGATTGCGGTTATGATCATGAATATTATGATGATCGTGAGATGATTATAATGACTTGAGTTGGTGATGATGTTATGATGAGTATGATGATCATGATACGAATGATCATTGTGGTGATACGTGAAGATGATGAAAAACCACGAATTGATTAGGAACAAGAGATGAGTGATGACGTTAGATGAAGCGTAAAGAATGTTATAGAGATGATATAATAACCGTGATATGATTATGATTATGATAATCACGATGGTAATTGGATGGTGGTTACGGTTTGATTTTGATTTTTGATTTTGATGATGATGATTCTGTGAAAATTTTGATCACGAAGATGATAGTTTAGGATAATTATGATGATGATGGTTATATTAAGATCATATTACAGATTCCTTGTTAATGAATTAGGAGGATTAAATGGGTTTCAAAAGAAAACAGATAAATAATGGGTAAAAGAATTTAAGGGACGAATTATAACAGATAATAATCAACGGATCAGTGGTTGGGCTTGTGTGTGATAAATGAGAGGTCTCGAGTTCGAGTCCCGGCGGTGACGTATTCTTTTTAAACAAGTCTTCAAAGGTTGTATTCATTATTATTATTATTATTATTATTATTATTATTATTATTATTATTATTATTATTATTATTATGATTATTATTATTATTATTATTATTATTATTATCATTATCATTATTATCATTATCATTATTATTACTATTATTATTAATACTAATTATTATTATTATTGTTATTGCCATGATAAGTGTTATTATTATTAATATTATTACTATTATGATATTATTGTTAAAATTATTAAATTATGATAATTATTATTACTTCTAATATTTAGAAATATCATTGTTTTTAAATCAAATAAAGAGTATTATCAAATTCGTTAACCTTAGTATAAGTATCATAATTACAATTAGGATTATTGTTATTATTATTATTATTGATATTATTAGTATTACAAATATTATTGTTACAAATATTATAATTTTATTTATAAGTATTAGAAACATAAATTTTCATTAATACTATTATAAGTAAGATTATTATAAATCTTGTCATTTTAGAGTTATTATTATTAATACGAGTATGATTTATATTAATATTAGTATCACTTTTGTAACTATTAGTATTATTAATCCTATAATTAGATAAAAGTATCATTATTAACAATATCATTACCATTATTAAAATTATCATTTTTAATGAAGTGTAGAATAAATTCTAAATAACTACAAAGATATATAAAAAGGATATAACTAATAAATTTATATATATATATATATATATATATATATATATATATATATATATATATATATGTTCGATTATAACTATGTATATTAATAAATATACAAATGATATAGGTTCGTGAATCCGAGGTCAACCCTATACTTGTTCAATGTCGTTCTATGTATTTTTACTACAAAATACATTAGGTGAGTTCACATGATTCCCTTTTTACTCTTTATATTTTTGGGACTGAGAATACAAGCGCTGTTTTTACAACTGCTTTATTAAATACTTTTGAAATATATTTTGGACTGCGAATACATGAAATACTTTTATGAATGTTTGACGAGATAGACACAAGCAAAACATTCCTCGAATGAATTAGTATGCAGACAGAAGTTCTGCGAATTATTATTGAATTATGTGGAAATGATAATTGCCACCATTGAATTATGTGGACATGATAATTGCCACCATTGAATTATGTGGACATGATAATTGCCACCATTGAATTATGTGGATATGATAATTGCCACCAGTTGATATGAATGTTATATATCGAGAGAATGATTTTATATACAGGTTATGTGTATGTTATTTTTGTGTACAAGATATGTGTACGGTTACTATGATTTATGAAAATGGTTTCGTACACGAGAAAGATGTACTGTATTTAAAAGATATAGCATGTACATTACAGGTGGGTATAGGATTCGGGCCCATTTGTACCATGCAGCATTTAAATCTTGTGGTCTATCAAAATGATGAATTTTATTATTTTATGTTAAACCTATGAACTCACCAACCTTTTGGTTGACATTTGAAAGCATGTTTATTCTCAGGTATGAAATAAATCTTCCGCTGTGCATTTGCTCATTTTAAGGACATTACTTGGAGTCGATCATCGCTCTGGAATCAAATGTTGATGACTTCGTCCAGATGGATTAGGACAGGTCATTTCATGTAGCGCAGCCTGTACTGCGGCTATGTTTGAAGCTAGAAAAGTATGGAATTCCTCTTCATTCATATTCACGGTGTGTCGAGTAGTCGGTGCCATTTCCTTCAAAATAGTCAAATGGAACAAGTTAATCATACAGAATATTAAGAGTAGTTAATAGTATTTTGTAGCATAATATGAACTCATTTATAAAAGCTTTTTCTTCATATTAGCGTTTTATAAGTTTAAATTCGGGTAGTACCTACCCGTTAAGTTCATACTTAGTAGCTAATATACAATTCAACTACTACAATTCTATATGAAAAACTGATTATAATAATATTTCGCGTTCAAACTTTTATACAATATTTTACAAACTTACAATACCGCTTATTTTACATAAAGCATGAAATATAGCACACAATAACTTTGATACAAGATAGTTGTGAAGATAATTCTAGCTAGTACACAAGTCGTTCAGCAAAGGCAATAAAGACACGTAATTCATACGTCCAGAAACAAGTCATGCATTCTGGTTTTACTAGGACTACCTCCCATCCTTGGTCTTGTGGAACATAACCGTTATGGCCGTTGATAAGACAGCGTGTTGTAACGTCGTCAAAGGGACGAGGGTTACGTAATGACCAACAGTCTCGTAATAACCTAAAAACCTCATTTCTTACTCCAATTACCGACTCCGTCACTTGTGGGAACGTTTTGTTTAATAGTTGTAGCCCGATGTTCTTTTTCTCACTTTGGTGAGAATCGAACATTACTAACCCGTAAGCATAGCATGCTTCTTTATGTTGCATGTTAGCCGCTTTTTCTAAATCATGAAGTCCTATATTCGGATACATTGAGTCAAAATAATTTATTAACCCGTTGCGTAAAATAGCATTTGGGTTCCCCGCAATATATGCGTCAAAGTAAACACATCATAACTTATGGGTTTCTCAATGTGATATCCCCCATCTTTCAAACGAAAGTCTCTTATAAACCAAGACATTCTTGGAACGTTCTTCAAATGTCTTACAAACTGATTTCGCCGTAAATAGTTGTGCCGAAGAATTCTGACCGACTCTAGACAAGATTTCATCAATCATGTCTCCGGGTAGGTCTCTTAAAATATTGGGTTGTCTATTCATTTTGTGTTTTTATACTGTAAAATAGACAAGAGTTAGATTCATAAAAAAATACTTATTAATACAAGCAATTTTTACATATATCATAAAGCATAAGCACACTATATTACATATATTACACCACACGAATACAACTATCTTATTCCGACTCGCTCGTTTCTTCTTCTTCTTCGGTTTTGGTTCGTTTTGCCAAGTTTCTAGGGATATATGATGTTCCCCTAATACGAGCTGTCGTTTTCCACAACGGTTTAGAAAAACCTGGTGGTTTAGAGGTTCCCGGGTCATTGTTACAACTTAAGGGCTTCGGGGGTTGACGATACATATAAAGTTCATCGGGGTTGGAATTAGATTTCTCTATTTTTATGCCCTTTCCCTTATTATTTTCTTTTGCCTTTTTAAATTCAGTTGGGGTAATTTCTATAACATCATCGGAATTCTCGTCGGAATCCGATTCATCGGAGAATTGGTAATCCTCCCAATATTTTGCTTCCTTGGCAGAAACACCATTGACCATAATTAACCTTGGTCGGTTGGTTGAGGATTTTCTTTTACTTAACCGTTTTATTATTTCCCCCACCGGTTCTATTTCCTCCTCCGGTTCCTCCTCTTCCGGTTCTGATTCTTCTTCCGGTTCTGATTCTTCTTCCGGTTCTTCTTCGGGAACTTGTGAATCAGTCCAATATATATTCGACTCTTCGTTATTATTAGGTGAGTCAATGGGATTTGTGCTAGAGGTAGACATCTATCACACAATATCAAACATGTTAAGAGATTAATATATCACATAATATATACATGTTAATAATATATAGTTTCCAACAAAAATGTTAAGCAATCATTTTTAAAGAAAACACGGTCGAAGTCCAGACTCACTAATGCATCCTAACAAACTCGATAAGACACACTAATACAAATTTCTGGTTCTCTAAGACCAACGCTCAGATACCAACTGAAATGTCCCGTTCTTATTGATTAAAAACGTTCCATATTAATTGATTTCGTTGCGAGGTTTTGACCTCTATATGAGACGTTTTTCAAAGACTGCATTCATTTTTAAAACAAACCATAACCTTTATTTCATAAATAAAGGTTTAAAAAGCTTGACATAGATTATCAAATAATAATAATCTAAAATATCCTGTTTACACACGACCATTACATAATGGTTTACAATACAAATATGTTACATCAAAATCAGTTTATTGAATGCAGTTTTTACACAATATCATACAAACATGGACTCCAAATCTTGTCCTTATTTTAGTATGCAACAGCGGAAGCTCTTAGTATTCACCTGAGAATAAACATGCTTTAAACGTCAACAAAAATGTTGGTGAGTTATAGGTTTAACCTATATATATCAAATCGTAACAATAGACCACAAGATTTCATATTTCAATACACATCCCATACATAGAGATAAAAATCATTCATATGGTGAACACCTGGTAACCGACATTAACAAGATGCATATATAAGAATATCCCCATCATTCCGGGACACCCTTCGGATATGATATAAATTTCGAAGTACTAAAGCATCTGGTACTTTGGATGGGGTTTGTTAGGCCCAATAGATCTATCTTTAGGATTCGCGTCAATTAGGGTGTCTGTTCCCTAATTCTTAGATTACCAGACTTAATAAAAAGGGGCATATTCGATTTCGATAATTCAA
Organism: Rutidosis leptorrhynchoides; assembly: GCF_046630445.1. NCBI lineage: Eukaryota > Viridiplantae > Streptophyta > Magnoliopsida > Asterales > Asteraceae > Rutidosis > Rutidosis leptorrhynchoides. Next base: position 179,661,574 of record NC_092333.1, read on the forward strand.
CCATAGAATGTAGTTTCACGTACTTGTGTCTATTTTGTAAATCATTTATAAACCTGCATGTATTCTCATCCCAAAAATATTAGATATTAAAAGTGGGAGTATAACTCACTTTCACAGATTTTTACTTCGTCGGGAAGTAAGACTTGGCCACTGGTTGATTCACGAACCTATAACAATATATACATATATATCAAAGTATGTTCAAAATATATTTACAATACTTTTAATATATTTTGATGTTTTAAGTTTATTAAGTCAGCTGTCCTCGTTAGTAACCTACAACTAATTGTCCACAGTTAGATGTACAGAAATAAATCGATAAATATTATCTTGAATCAATCCACGACCCAGTGTATACGTATCTCAGTATTGATCACAACTCAAACTATATATATTTTGGAATCAACCTCAACCCTGTATAGCTAACTCCAACATTCACATATAGAGTGTCTATGGTTGTTCCGAAATATATATAGATATGTCGACATGATAGGTCGAAACATTGTATACGTGTCTATGGTATCTCAAGATTACATAATATACAATACAAGTTGATTAAGTTATGGTTGGAATAGATTTGTTACCAATTTTCACGTAGCTAAAATGAGAAAAATTATCCAATCTTGTTTTACCCATAACTTCTTCATTTTAAATCCGTTTTGAGTGAATCAAATTGCTATGGTTTCATATTGAACTCTATTTTATGAATCTAAATAGAAAAAGTATAGATTTGTAGTCAGAAAAATAAGTTACAAGTCATTTTTGTAAAGGTAGTCATTTCAGTCGAAAGAACGACGTCTAGATGACCATTTTAGAAAACATACTTCCACTTTGAGTTTAACCATAATTTTTGGATATAGTTTCATGTTCATAATAAAAATCATTTACCCATAATAACAACTTTTAAATCAAAGTTTATCATAGTTTTTAATTAACTAACCCAAAACAGCCCGCGGTGTTACTACGACGGCGTAAATCCGGTTTTACGGTGTTTTTCGTGTTTCCAGGTTTTAAATTATTAAGTTAGCATATCATATAGATATAGAACATGTGTTTAGTTGATTTTAAAAGTCAAGTTAGAAGGATTAACTTTTGTTTGCGAACAAGTTTAGAATTAACTAAACTATGTTCTAGTGATTACAAGTTTAAACCTTCGAATAAGATAGCTTTATATGTATGAATTGAATGATGTTATGAACATCATTACTACCTCAAGTTCCTTGGATAAACCTACTGGAAATGAGAAAAATAGATCTAGCTTCAAAGGATCCTTGGATAGCTTGAAAGTTCTTGAAGCAGAATCATGACACGAAAACAATTTCAAGTAAGATTTCCACTCGAAATAAGATTCTTATAGTTATAGAAATTGAATTAAAGTTTGAATATAATTACTACATTGTATTAGATAGATAACCTACTGTAAGTAACAAAGGTTTCTTGATCTTGGATGATTACTTGGAATGGATTTAGAAAACTTGGAAGTAAACTTGCAATCTTGGAAGTATTCTTGATTTTATGAAACTAGAACTTTTGGAATTTATGAAGAACACTTAGAACTTGAAGATAGAACTTGAGAGAGATCAATTAGATGAAGAAAATTGAAGAATGAAAGTGTTTATAGGTGTTTTTGGTCGTTGGTGTATGGATTAGATATAAAGGATATGTAATTTTGTTTTCATGTAAATAAGTCATGAATGATTACTCATATTATTGTAATTTTATGAGATATTTCATGCTAGTTGCCAAGTGATGGTTCCCACATGTGTTAGGTGACTCACATGGGCTGCTAAGAGCTGATCATTGGAGTGTATATACCAAAAGTACATACATCTAAAAGCTGTGTATTGTACGAGTACGAATACGGGTGCATACGAGTAGAATTGTTGATGAAACTGAACGAGAATGTAATTGTAAGCATTTTTGTTAAGTAGAAGTATTTTGATAAGTGTCTTGAAGTGTTTCAAAAGTGTATGAATACATATTAAAACACTACATGTATATACATTTTAACTGAGTCGTTAAGTCATCGTGAGTCGTTACATGTAAGTGTTGATTTGAAACCTTTAAGTTAACGATCTTGTTAAATGTTGTTAACCCAATATTTATTATATCAAATGAGATGTTAAATTATTACATTATCATGATATTATGATGTATGAATATCTCTTAATATGATATATATATACATTAAATTTCGTTACAACGATAATCGTTACATATATGTCTCGTTTCAAAATCATTAAGTTAGTAGTCTTGTTTTTACATATATATTTCATTGTTAATATATTTAATGATATATTTACTTATCATAATATCATGTTAACTATATATGTATCCATATATATGTCATCATATAGTTTTTTTTACAAGTTTTAACGTTCGTGAATCACCGGTCAACTTGGGTGGTCAATTGTCTATATGAAACCTATTTCAATTAATCAAGTCTTAACAAGTTTGATTGCTTAACATGTTGGAAACACTTAATCATGTAAATAACAATTTCATTTAATATATATATAAACATGAAAAAGTTCGGGTCACTACATCGTGCACCAAGTGAAATGTCCCGTTCTTATTGATTAAAAACGTTCCATATTAATTGATTTCGTTGCGAGGTTTTGACCTCTATATGAGACGTTTTTTTCAAAGACTGCATTCATTTTAAAACAAACCATAACCTTTATTTCATCAATAAAGGTTTAAAAAGCTTTACGTAGATTATCAAATAATGATAATCTAAAATATCATGTTTACACACGACCATTACATAATGGTTTACAATACAAATATGTTACAACAAAATAAGTTTCTTGAATGCAGTTTTTACACAATATCATACAAGCATGGACTCCAAATCTCGTCCTTATTTAAGTATGCGACAGCGGAAGCTCTTAATAATCACCTGAGAATAAACATGCTTAAAACGTCAACAAAAATGTTGGTGAGTTATAGGTTTAACCTATATATATCAAATCATAATAATAGACCACAAGATTTCATATTTCAATACACATCCCATACATAGAGATAAAAATCATTCATATGGTGAACACCTGGTAACCGACATTAACAAGATGCATATATAAGAATATCCCCATCATTCCGGGACACCCTTCGGATATGATATAAATTTCGAAGTACTAAAGCATCCGGTACTTTGGATGGGGTTTGTTAGGCCCAATAGATCTATCTTTAGGATTCGCGTCAATTAGGGTGTCTGTTCCCTAATTCTTAGATTACCAGACTTAATAAAAAGGGGCATATTCGATTTCGATAATTCAACCATAGAATGTAGTTTCACGTACTTGTGTCTATTTTGTAAATCATTTATAAAACCTGCATGTATTCTCATCCCAAAAATATTAGATTTTAAAAGTGGGACTATAACTCACTTTCACAGATTTTTACTTCGTCGGGAAGTAAGACTTGGCCACTGGTTGATTCACGAACCTATAACAATATATACATATATATTAAAGTATGTTCAAAATATATTTACAACACTTTTAATATATTTTGATGTTTTAAGTTTATTAAGTCAGCTGTCCTCGTTAGTAACCTACAACTAGTTGTCCACAGTTAGCTGTACAGAAATAAATCGATAAATATTATCTTGAATCAATCCACGACCCAGTGTATACGTATCTCAGTATTGATCACAACTCAAACTATATATATTTTGGAATCAACCTCAACCCTGTATAGCTAACTCCAACATTCACATATAGAGTGTCTATGGTTGTTCCGAAATATATATAGATGTGTCGACATGATAGGTCGAAACATTGTATACGTGTCTATGGTATCTCAAGATTACATAATATACAATACAAGTTGATTAAGTTATGGTTGGAATAGATTTGTTACCAATTTTCACGTAGCTAAAATGAGAAAAATTATCCAATCTTGTTTTACCCATAACTTCTTCATTTTAAATCCGTTTTGAGTGAATCAAATTGCTATGGTTTCATATTGAACTCTATTTTATGAATCTAAACAGAAAAAGTATAGGTTTATAGTCGGAAAAATAAGTTACAAGTCGTTTTTGTAAAGGTAGTCATTTTAGTCGAAAGAACGACGTCTAGATGACCATTTTAGAAAACATACTTCCACTTTGAGTTTAACCATAATTTTTGGATATAGTTTCATGTTCATAATAAAAATCATTTTCTCATAATAACAACTTTTAAATCAAAGTTTATCATAGTTTTTAATTAACTAACCCAAAACAGCCCGCGGTGTTACTACGACGGCGTAAATTCGGTTTTACGGTGTTTTTCGTGTTTCCAGGTTTTAAATCATTAAGTTAGCATATCATATAGATATAGAACATGTGTTTAGTTGATTTTAAAAGTCAAGTTAGAAGGATTAACTTTTGTTTGCGAACAAGTTTAGAATTAACTAAACTATATTCTAGTGATTACAAGTTTAAACCTTCGAATAAGATAGCTTTATATGTATGAATTGAATGATGTTATGAACATCATTACTACCTTAAGTTCTTTGGATAAACCTACTGGAAAAGAGAAAAATGGATCTAGCTTCAACGGATCCTTGGATGGCTCGAAGTTCTTGAAGCAGAATCATGACACGAAAACAAGTTCAAGTAAGATCATCACTTGAAATAAGATTGTTATAGTTATAGAAATTGAACCAAAGTTTGAATATGATTATTACCTTGTATTAGAATGATAACCTACTGTAATAAAAAAAGATTTCTTGAGGTTGGATGATCACCTTACAAGATTGGAAGTGAGCTAGCAAACTTGAAAGTATTCTTGATTTTATGTAACTAGAACTTGTAGAATATATGAAGAACACTTAGAACTTGAAGATAGAACTTGAGAGAGATCAATTAGATGAAGAAAATTTAAGAATAAAAGTGTTTGTAGGTGTTTTTGGTCGTTGGTGTATGGATTAGATATAAAGGATATGTAATTTTATTTTCATGTAAATAAGTCATGAATGATTACTCATATTTTTGTAATTTTATGAGATATTTCATGCTAGTTGCCAAATGATGGTTCCCACATGTGTTAGGTGACTCACATGGGCTGCTAATAGCTGATCATTGGAGTGTATATACCAATAGTACATACATCTAAAAGCTGTGTATTGTACGAGTACGAATACGGGTGCATACGAGTAGAATTGTTGATGAAACTGAACGAGGATGTAATTGTAAGCATTTTTGTTAAGTAGAAGTATTTTGATAAGTGTATTGAAGTCTTTCAAAAGTGTATAAATACATATTAAAACACTACATGTATATACATTTTAACTGAGTCGTTAAGTCATCGTTAATCGTTACATGTAAGTGTTGTTTTGAAACCTTTAGGTTAACGATCTTGTTAAATGTTGTTAACCCAATGTTTATAATATCAAATGAGATTTTAAATTATTATATTATCATGATATTATCATGTATGAATATCTCTTAATATGATATATATATACATTAAATGTCTTTACAACGATAATCGTTACATATATGTCTCGTTTAAAAATCATTAAGTTAGTAGTCTTGTTTTTACATATGTAGTTCATTGTTAATATACTTAATGATATGTTTACTTATCATAGTATCATGTTAACTATATATATATCCATATATATGTCATCATATAGTTTTTACAAGTTTTAACGTTCGTGAATCACCGGTCAACTTGGGTGGCCAATTGTCTATATGAAACATATTTCAATTAATCAAGTCTTAACAAGTTTGATTGCTTAACATGTTGGAAACATTTAATCATGTAAATATCAATCTCAATTAATATATATAAACATGGAAAAGTTCGGGTCACTACAGTACCTACCCGTTAAATAAATTTCGTCCCGAAATTTTAAGCTGTTGAAGGTGTTGACGAATCTTATAGAAATAGATGCGGATATTTCTTCTTCATCTGATCTTCACGCTCCCAGGTGAACTCGAGTCCTCTACGAGCATTCCATCGAACCTTAACAATTGGTATCTTATTTGGCTTAAGTCTTTTAACCTCACGATTCATTATTTCGACGGGTTCTTCGATGAATTGGAGTTTTTCGTTGATTTGGATTTCATCTAACGGAATAGTGAGATCTTCTTTAGCAAAACATTTCTTCAAATTCGAGACGTGGAAAGTGTTATGTACAGCCGCGAGTTGTTGAGGTAACTCAAGTCGGTAAGCTACTGGTCCGACACGATCAATAATCTTGAATGGTCCAATATACCTTGGATTTAATTTCCCTCGTTTACCAAATCGAACAACGCCTTTCCAAGGTGCAACTTTAAGCATGACCATCTCTCCAATTTCAAATTCTATATCTTTTCTTTTAATGTCAGCGTAGCTCTTTTGTCGACTTTGGGCGGTTTTCAACCGTTGTTGAATTTGGATGATCTTCTCGGTAGTTTCTTGTATAATCTCCGGACCCGTAATCTGTCTATCCCCCACTTCACTCCAACAAATCGGAGACCTGCACTTTCTACCATAAAGTGCTTCAAACGGTGCCATCTCAATGCTTGAATGGTAGCTGTTGTTGTAGGAAAATTCTGCTAACGGTAGATGTTGATCCCAACTGTTTCCGAAATCAATAACACATGCTCGTAGCATGTCTTCAAGCGTTTGTATCGTCCTTTCGCTCTGCCCATCAGTTTGTGGATGATAGGCAGTACTCATGTCTAGACGAGTTCCTAATGCTTGCTGTAATGTCTGCCAGAATCTTGAAATAAATCTACCATCCCTATCAGAGATAATAGAGATTGGTATTCCATGTCTGGAGATGACTTCCTTCAAATACAGTCGTGCTAACTTCTCCATCTTGTCATCTTCTCTTATTGGCAGGAAGTGTGCTGATTTGGTGAGACGATCAACTATTACCCAAATAGTATCAAAACCACTTGCAGTCCTTGGCAATTTAGTGATGAAATCCATGGTAATGTTTTCCCATTTCCATTCCGGGATTTCGGGTTGTTGAAGTAGACCTGATAGTTTCTGATGCTCAGCTTTGACCTTAGAACACGTGAAACATTCTCCTACGTATTTAGCAACATCGGCTTTCATACCCGGCCACCAAAAATGTTTCTTGAGATCCTTGTACATCTTCCCCATTCCAGGATGCATTGAGTATCTGGTTTTATGAGCTTCTCTAAGTACCATTTCTCTCATATCTCCAAATTTTGGTACCCAAATCCTTTCAGCCCTATACCGGGTTCCGTCTTCCCGAATATTAAGATGCTTCTCCGATCCTTTGGGTATTTCATCCTTTAAATTTCCCTTTTTTAAAACTCCTTGTTGCGCCTCCTTTATTTGAGTAGTAAGGTTATTATGAATCATTATATTCATAGATTTTACTCGAATGGGTTCTCTGTCCTTCCTGCTCAAGGCATCGGCTACCACATTTGCCTTCCCCGGGTGGTAACGAATCTCAAAGTCGTAATCATTCAATAATTCAATCCACCTACGCTGCCTCATATTCAGTTGTTTCTGATTAAATATGTGTTGAAGACTTTTGTGGTCGGTATATATAATACTTTTGACCCCATATAAGTAGTGCCTCCAAGTCTTTAATGCAAAAACAACCGCGCCTAATTCCAAATCATGCGTCGTATAATTTTGTTCATGAATCTTCAATTGTCTAGACGCATAAGCAATCACCTTCTTTCGTTGCATTAATACACAACCGAGACCTTGATTTGATGCGTCACAATAAATCACAAAATCATCATTCCCTTCAGGCAATGACAATATAGGTGCCGTAGTTAGCTTTTTCTTCAATAACTGAAACGCTTTCTCTTGTTCATCATTCCATTCAAATTTCTTCCCTTTATGCGTTAATGCAGTCAAGGGTTTTGCTATTCTGGAAAAGTCTTGGATGAACCTTCTGTCGTAACCAGCTAGTCCTAAAAACTGGCGTATGTGTTTCGGAGTTTTCGGGATTTCCCACTTTTCAACAGTTTCTATCTTTGCCGGATCCACCTTAATACCTTCTTTGTTCACTATGTGACCGAGGAATTGAACTTCTTCCAACCAAAATGAACACTTTGAAAACTTAGCGTACAATTCTTCCTTCCTCAATACTTCTAACACCTTTCTCAAATGTTCACCGTGTTCTTGGTAATTCTTTGAGTAAATAAGTATGTCATCAATGAAAACAATGACAAACTTGTCAAGGTATGGTCCACACACTCGGTTTATAAGGTACATGAACACAGCTGGTGCATTAGTTAAACTAAACGGCATGACCATAAACTCGTAATGACCGTAACGTGTTCTGAAAGCAGTTTTTGGAATATCATCCTCCTTTACTCGCATTTGATGATATCCAGAACGTAAATCGATCTTTGAATAAACCGATGAGCCTTGTAGTTGATCAAATAAGTCGTCAATTCTCGGTAGTGGATAACGGTTTTTGATGGTAAGTTTGTTCAACTCTCTGTAGTCAATACACAACCTAAATGTACCATCCTTCTTCTTGACAAACAAAACAGGAGCTCCCCATGGTGATGTGCTTGGTCGAATGAAACCACGCTCTAAAAGTTCTTGTAATTGGCTTTGTAGTTCTTTCATCTCGCTAGGTGCAAGTCTGTAAGGAGCACGAGCTATTGGTGCAGCTCCTGGTACAAGATCTATTTGAAATTCAACGGATCGATGTGGGGGTAATCCCGGTAATTCTTTCGGAAATACATCGGGAAATTCTTTTGCAATGGGAACATCATTGATGCTCTTTTCTTCAGTTTGTACTTTCTCGACGTGTGCTAGAACAGCATAGCAACCTTTTCTTATTAGTTTTTGTGCCTTCAAATTACTAATAAGATGTAGCTTCGTGTTGCCCTTTTCTCCGTACACCATTAAGGGTTTTCCTTTTTCTCGTATAATGCGAATTGCATTTTTGTAACAAACGATCTCTGCTTTCACTTCTTTCAACCAGTCCATACCGATTATCACATCAAAACTCCCTAACTTTACTGGTATCAAATCAATCTTAAATGTTTCGCTAACCAGTTTAATTTCTCGATTCTGACATATATTATCTGCTGAAATTAATTTACCATTTGCTAATTCGAGTAAAAATTTACTATCCAAAGGCGTCAATGGACAACTTAATTTAGCACAAAAATCTCTACTCATATAGCTTCTATCCGCACCCGAATCAAATAAAACGTAAGCAGATTTATTGTCAATAAGAAACGTACCCGTAACAAGCTCCGGGTCTTCTTGTGCCTCTGCCGCATTAATATTGAAAACTCTTTCGCGGCCTTGTCCATTCGTGTTCTCCTGGTTCGGGCAATTTCTAATAATGTGGCCCTGTTTTCCACATTTATAACAAACTACATTGGCATAACTTGCTCCGACACTACTTGCTCCACCATTACTCGTTCCGACACCATTTGTTCCTTTCGTTCTATTAACCCCTGGTCCGTAGACCTCACACTTCGCCGCGCTATGACCATTTCTTTTACACTTGTTGCAAAATTTGGTGCAGAACCCCGAGTGATACTTTTCACACCTTTGGCATAGCTGCTTCTGATTGTTGTTGTTGTTGCGGTTATTATTGTTGTTGGGATGATTGTTGTAGTTGTTGTTGTTGTTGTTGTTGTTGTTGGGCCGTTTGTTGTAGTTGCGATTGATGTTGCGATTGTTGGGATAATTGTTGCGATTATTGTTGTAATTTCTGTTGTTGTTGTATTGGTGATTCTTATCACCGTTTTCCTCCCACTTTCTTTTGACTTGCTTCACATTGGCCTCTTCAGCAGTCTGTTCTTTAATTCTTTCTTCAATCTGGTTCACTAGTTTGTGAGCCATTCTACATGCCTATTGTATAGAGGCGGGCTCGTGTGAACTTATATCTTCTTGGATTCTTTCCGGTAATCCTTTCACAAACGCGTCGATCTTCTCTTCCTCATCTTCAAATGCTCCCGGACACAATAGGCACAATTCTGTGAATCGTCTTTCGTACGTGGTAATATCAAATCCTTGGGTTCGTAACCCTCTAAGTTCTGTCTTGAGCTTATTGACCTCGGTTCTGGGACGGTACTTCTCATTCATCAAGTGCTTGAATGCTGACCACGGTAGTGCGTACGCATCGTCTTGTCCCACTTGTTCTAGATAGGTATTCCACCATGTTAACGCAGAACCTGTGAAGGTATGCGTAGCGTACTTCACTTTGTCCTCTTCAGTACACTTACTTATGGCAAACACCGATTCGACCTTCTCGGTCCACCGTTTCAATCCGATCGGTCCTTCGGTTCCATCAAATTCCAAAGGTTTGCAGGCAGTGAATTCTTTGTAGGTGCATCCTACACGATTTCATGTACTGCTAGATCCAAGGTTATTGTTGGTATGTAGCGCAGCCTGTACTGCGGCTATGTTTGAAGCTAGAAAAGTACGGAATTCCTCTTCATTCATATTTACGGTGTGTCGAGTAGTCGGTGCCATTTCCTTCAAAATAGTCAAATGGAACAAGTTAATCATACAGAATATTAAGAGTAGTTAATAGTATTTCGTAGCATAATATGAACTCATTTATAAAAGCTTTTTCTTCATATTAGCGTTTTATAAGTTTAAATTCGGGTAGTACCTACCCGTTAAGTTCATACTTAGTAGCTAATATACAATTCAACTACTACAATTCTATATGAAAAACTGATTATAATAATATTTCGCGTTCAAACTTTTACACAATATTTTACAAACTTACAATACCGCTTATTTTACATATAGCATGAATTATAGCACACAATAAATTTGATACAAGATGGTTGTGAAGATAATTCTAGCTAGTACACAAGTCGTTCAGCAAAGGCAATAAAGACACGTAATTCATACGTCCAGAAACAAGTCATGCATTTTGGTTTTACTAGGATTACTTCCCATCCTTGGTCTTGTGGAACATAACCGTTATGGCCGTTGATAAGACAGCGTGTTGTAACGTCGTCAAAAGGACGAGGGTTACGTAATGTCCAACAGTCCCGTAACAATCTAAAAACCTCATTTCTTACCCCAATTACCGACTCCGTCACTTGTGGAAACGTTTTGTTTAATAGTTGTAGCCCGATGTTCTTGTTCTCACTTTGGTGAGAAGCGAAAATTACTAATCCGTAAGCATAACATGCTTCTTTATGTTGCATGTTAGCCGCTTTTTCTAAATCACGAAGTCCAATATTCGGATATATTGAGTCAAAATAATTTCTTAACCCGTTGTGTAAAATAGCATTTGGGTTCCCCGCAATATATGCGTCAAAGTAAACACATCGTAACTTATGGGTTTTCCAATGTGATATCCCCCATCTTTCAAACGAAAGTCTCTTATAAACCAAGACATTCTTGGAACGTTCTTCGAATGTCTTACAAACTGATCTCGCCTTAAATAGTTGTGCCGAGGAATTCTGACCGACTCTAGACAAGATTTCATCAATCATGTCTCCGGGTAGGTCTCTTAAAATATTGGGTTGTCTATCCATTTTGTGTTTTTAAACTGTAAAATAGACAAGAGTTAGATTCATAAAAAAATACTTATTAATACAAGCAATTTTTACATATATCATAAAGCATAAGCACACTATATTACATATATTACACCACACGAATACAACTATCTTATTCCGACTCGCTCGTTTCTTCTTCTTCGGTTTTGGTTCGTTTTGCCAAGTTTCTAGGGATATATGATGTTCCCCTAATACTAACTGTCGTTGTCCACATTGGTTTAGAAAAACCTGGTGGTTTAGAGGTTCCCGGGTCATTGTTACAACTTAAGGACTTCGGGGGTTGACGATACATATAAAGTTCATCGGGGTTGGAATTAGATTTCTCTATTTTTATGCCCTTTCCCTTATTATTTTCTTTTGCCTTTTTAAATTCAGTTGGGGTAATTTCTATAACATCATCGGAATTCTCGTCGGAATCCGATTCATCGGAGAATTGGTAATCCTCCCAATATTTTGCTTCCTTGGCGGAAACACCATTGACCATAATTAACCTTAGTCGGTTGGTTGAGGATTTTCTTTTACTTAACCGTTTTATTATTTTCCCCACCGGTTCTATTTCTTCATCCGGTTCCGATTCTTCTTCCGGTTCCGATTCTTCTTCCGGTTCCGACTCTTCTTCCGGTTCCTCTTCGGGAACTTGTGAATCAGTCCACGAATCATTCCAATTTACATTTGACTCTTCATTATTATTAGGTGAGTCAATGGGACTTGTTCTAGAGGTAGACATCTATCACATAATATCAAACGCGTTAAGAGATTAATATATCACATAATATTCACATGTTAAAAATATATAGTTTCCAACAAAATTTGTTAAGCAATCATTTTTCAAGTAAACACGGTCGAAGTCCAGACTCACTAATGCATCCTAACAAACTCGATAAGACACACTAATGCAAAATTCTGGTTCTCTAAGACCAACGCTCGGATACCAACTGAAATGTCCCGTTCTTATTGATTAAAAACGTTCCATATTAATTGATTTCGCTGCGAGGTTTTGACCTCTATATGAGACGTTTTTTTCAAAGACTGCATTCATTTTAAAACAAACCATAACCTTTATTTCATCAATAAAGGTTTAAAAAGCTTTACGTAGATTATCAAATAATGATAATCTAAAATATCATGTTTACACACGACCATTACATAATGGTTTACAATACAAATATGTTACAACAAAATAAGTTTCTTGAATGCAGTTTTTACACAATAGCATACAAGCATGGACTCCAAATCTCGTCCTTATTTAAGTATGCGACAGCGGAAGCTCTTAATAATCACCTGAGAATAAACATGCTTAAAACGTCAACAAAAATGTTGGTGAGTTATAGGTTTAACCTATATATATCAAATCATAATAATAGACCACAAGATTTCATATTTCAATACACATCCCATACATAGAGATAAAAATCATTCATATGGTGAACACCTGGTAACCGACATTAACAAGATGCATATATAAGAATATCCCCATCATTCAGGGACACCCTTCGGATATGATATAAATTTCGAAGTACTAAAGCATCCGGTACTTTGGATGGGGTTTGTTAGGCCCAATAGATCTATCTTTAGGATTCGCGTCAATTAGGGTGTCTGTTCCCTAATTCTTAGATTACCAGACTTAATAAAAAGGGGCATATTCGATTTCGATAATTCAACCATAGAATGTAGTTTCACGTACTTGTGTCTATTTTGTAAATCATTTATAAAACCTGCATGTATTCTCATCCCAAAAATATTAGATTTTAAAAGTGGGACTATAACTCACTTTCACAGATTTTTACTTCGTCGGGAAGTAAGACTTGGCCACTGGTTGATTCACGAACCTATAACAATATATACATATATATTAAAGTATGTTCAAAATATATTTACAACACTTTTAATATATTTTGATGTTTTAAGTTTATTAAGTCAGCTGTCCTCGTTAGTAACCTACAACTAGTTGTCCACAGTTAGCTGTACAGAAATAAATCGATAAATATTATCTTGAATCAATCCACGACCCAGTGTATACGTATCTCAGTATTGATCACAACTCAAACTATATATATTTTGGAATCAACCTCAACCCTGTATAGCTAACTCCAACATTCACATATAGAGTGTCTATGGTTGTTCCGAAATATATATAGATGTGTCGACATGATAGGTCGAAACATTGTATACGTGTCTATGGTATCTCAAGATTACATAATATACAATACAAGTTGATTAAGTTATGGTTGGAATAGATTTGTTACCAATTTTCACGTAGCTAAAATGAGAAAAATTATCCAATCTTGTTTTACCCATAACTTCTTCATTTTAAATCCGTTTTGAGTGAATCAAATTGCTATGGTTTCATATTGAACTATATTTTATGAATCTAAACAGAAAAAGTATAGGTTTATAGTCGGAAAAATAAGTTACAAGTCGTTTTTGTAAAGGTAGTCATTTTAGTCGAAAGAACGACGTCTAGATGACCATTTTAGAAAACATACTTCCACTTTGAGTTTAACCATAATTTTTGGATATAGTTTCATGTTAATAATAAAAATCATTTTCTCATAATAACAACTTTTAAATCAAAGTTTATCATAGTTTTTAATTAACTAACCCAAAACAGCCCGCGGTGTTACTACGACGGCGTAAATCCGGTTTTACGGTGTTTTTCGTGTTTCCAGGTTTTAAATCATTAAGTTAGCATATCATATAGATATAGAACATGTGTTTAGTTGATTTTAAAAGTCAAGTTAGAAGGATTAACTTTTGTTTGCGAACAAGTTTAGAATTAACTAAACTATGTTCTAGTGATTACAAGTTTAAACCTTCGAATAAGATAGCTTTATATGTATGAATTGAATGATGTTATGAACATCATTACTACCTTAAGTTCCTTGGATAAACCTACTGGAAAAGAGAAAAATGGATCTAGCTTCAACGGATCCTTGGATGGCTCGAAGTTCTTGAAGCAGAATCATGACACGAAAACAAGTTCAAGTAAGATCATCACTTGAAATAAGATTTTTATAGTTATAGAAATTGAACCAAAGTTTGAATATGATTATTACCTTGTATTAGAATGATAACCTACTGTAAGAAAAAAAGATTTCTTGAGGTTGGATGATCACCTTACAAGATTGGAAGTGAGCTAGCAAACTTGAAAGTATTCTTGATTTTATGTAACTAGAACTTGTAGAATATATGAAGAACACTTAGAACTTGAAGATAGAACTTGAGAGAGATCAATTAGATGAAGAAAATTGAAGAATGAAAGTGTTTGTAGGTGTTTTTGGTCGTTGGTGTATGGATTAGATATAAAGGATATGTAATTTTGTTTTCATGTAAATAAGTCATGAATGATTACTCATATTTTTGTAATTTTATGAGATATTTCATGCTAGTTGCCAAATGATGGTTCCCACATGTGTTAGGTGACTCACATGGGCTGCTAAGAGCTGATCATTAGAGTGTATATACCAATAGTACATACATCTAAAAGCTGTGTATTGTACGAGTACGAATACGGGTGCATACGAGTAGAATTGTTGATGAAACTGAACGAGGATGTAATTGTAAGCATTTTTGTTAAGTAGAAGTATTTTGATAAGTGTATTGAAGTCTTTCAAAAGTGTATAAATACATATTAAAACACTACATGTATATACATTTTAACTGAGTCGTTAAGTCATCGTTAGTCGTTACATGTAAGTGTTGTTTTGAAACCTTTAGGTTAACGATCTTGTTAAATGTTGTTAACCCAATGTTTATAATATCAAATGAGATTTTAAATTATTATATTATCATGATATTATCATGTATGAATATCTCTTAATATGATATATATATACATTAAATGTCTTTACAACGATAATCGTTACATATATGTCTCGTTTAAAAATCATTAAGTTAGTAGTCTTGTTTTTACAGATGTAGTTCATTGTTAATATACTTAATGATATGTTTACTTATCATAGTATCATGTTAACTATATATATATCCATATATATGTCATCATATAGTTTTTACAAGTTTTAACGTTCGTGAATCACCGGTCAACTTGGGTGGTCAATTGTCTATATGAAACATATTTCAATTAATCAAGTCTTAACAAGTTTGATTGCTTAACATGTTGGAAACATTTAATCATGTAAATATCAATCTCAATTAATATATATAAACATGGAAAAGTTCGGGTCACTACACCAAGTGTGCATCTCGTAACTTAACTAACACTTTTGCCACCACAAGGTTTTGGTTACCTTTTAATGAGCAGTTTGAGAATTCGAGAGGTTCACCCCACCATCTTGCAATGGCACTGAAAGTGTTTTCATTCCAAAACTGGACAGGGATACTCGTGATATTTAGCCATGTAATACGACCTTGGTAAGAGTGATGTTCATCCCATTTACGGATATCTGTCATCCATTTGTGAATGCAGTGGTGTTTCGCATTAAGGATAGCGGAGGCTTGATCCTCGGACTCAAAAATGAACATGACATCCATCCCTCCTAAGTATTTTACTTGAACATTGTCTAAGTTCTCCATTTCACATAAAAAAAGGATGTGCTCAAGATATTCAAGTTTAAGAATGGTACCAATAATAGCTTTACTTAGGAGATCAGTGTCGTTATGTTTGTCTGTAACCGAGATACACCTGTATTTACCATTACAATCCCAACGATTGAACCACCCGATGCTAGTCAATTCTTTCTTGACATCACTAGTATATCCATCCATATTACCAACAACTTTATTAAACGTGCGTCCATCCGTGAAACCATTATTCGGAATGGTGTGGTGAGTAGGGATGGACGAAGCAGGCTTAGCAGCAGCAGGTTGTTTCGGTAACACAACAGGATCAGGTTTTTTACGGTGGTGGGCTTTGTAAGCTTTAAGCCATCCGTTACCGAGATTAATAGTGTTCAATCTTTTATGCAGAAAATTTAGGTCGGTAACATCGATAAATTTAACAAAGGCGAATTTATTGCCGTTCCTAAGCCTTTTCGTGAAAGGTATAAAGATATCATGAATCGTACCATACCTGCTAATAAAGTAACGAAGATCTAGCTTGCTCCAGGAATCAGAGAAGCCAAATACCATGATTGAAGTAATAGAGGCCAACCCCGGATCAGTGTTATGGTTATGCGATTCATTTTCTCGAGGTATGGGATGCTGTTTTAACGGGATGCTGTTAGGGAAAGTAGCAGCACATTCAGGGTTTGAAGAATTAGGAGCCTGATTAGGTTTTGTGGTATTAGGGTTTGAAGTTTTATTAGGGTGATTAGGGTTAGGGTTGTTCGCTGTGGATGGCACCCATTTTTGCTTATGAATGTTTGGGTTACCAAAACGATGGATAAAACGGCGGCCATTGGTGGCCGGGGTGAAAGGTGATGTTGGTAAATTAAACGACAAGTTCGGGGCCACTGTGGGAGGATCTTGTTGACCGTTTGGTTTTAAAGGTGTTTTCCGGTTTTTACGGTCGACTTCGATCCAAATTTGTGGATGGTTAATGGCTATAGGTGAACGGTGACTGGTGCTAACAATTGCAGGTTTACAGCGGTAGGTTTGACAATTGGTGTGGGGTGGTGGGGTGTAAGGGGATGTGGGTAGGGGATACATGATTAGGAAAGGAAAAGAAAAAGAAAAAAGCAGATGTAGATGAAGCAGAGAGCTAGAGATTAGACAGAGGAGGTGACTACCGGAAGGTGAGTGCCGGAAATCACCAAAATAGGAGAGAGAAGAGAGAGAGCATGGTAGATCTTTGGTTAGTTCATTTACAAATCAAAATTTAATTTTCAATTTGCTTTACTATTTTGAAGAATTGGATTAAACTAAAATCTTATTCAAAAATCATAATGACTGGCATTAAAATATTCAGACATACTAAATTTTCTTGTACATTGAAAAATCATAATGTCAGGCGATTGGTTATGGTTTCATTCATTTCTCATTTTCTTCCCTTGGGAAATTAGAAATGGAGGCTGTTTCTTTGCTAAAGCGGGTTCAGAAGAGTTCGATGGCTCAAGATATTGGTGCCGGTGCTGCTGGTCATATTTTTACTAGGATAGGTTTTGCTATTGCTAGAGGTGTGGGGGCCCAGATTGTCTCTAGGCTTCCCATTAATTTTTTGTAAGTTTTAAAACTTTTAAGTTTATTATTATTATTATTATTATTATTATTATAATAATAATAATAATAATATAATAATAATAATAATAATAATAATAATAATAATAATAAAGAATTTTAAAGTTTAGAATGTTAAAAAGATAGAAAAAAAATAAAATGAAATTAAATGAAATGAATGATGCCGATATTTTTAAATATAAAAGAATATTCGCCCACTCAAATAATAATAATATCTTTCGAAATTCTTTTGATCTCCGAGGAAGACGACGCTTCAGTTACTCTCATTCTCTCTTCACGGTAAACCTGTAAGCATCTTCAAACCCTAGATTTTTCAACCTTTTTATACATATAATCATACAATATACAATCATATATTGATAATCTTCTAATTCTGTTATTGCAATCCGATATAGATGTATGCAATATTGTGTATCGATTACATTACATCATAATTATCGGTTTCTGTAACCGCGATGTTATATATTTCCCAATTTCAGTGATTTATGTTATAATTTTGCCTTATCATCACCGTATTGTATTCAATTTGTTCGAACAATAACAATTTTGTGCAATTGTACTTCATTCGGTTACGATTGTGATTGATCTTTAGGTCTGTTCCGGATTAAATTACCATCACGGTGAAATGTAGAAGTTTTTGTATACCAAAATGATATAGTTATGCTCTTGTTAGTGGCGGATTCAAGAATGGTAGTCACTGATCACTGGTTAAAATGTTTTTAATAGATGTTTATTTTAGTGGTGTCACTAAATTTTTTTTACACCATCCTGGTTAAAAACCCAAAAAGATTTCCACTACATAGCACGGGACACCATCCACATGGTGTCCCCTTGTTAGAATTGTTGTATATTTAGATTAGTTAGAAGTGTTGATTAGTTTTGATGTTTGAATGTTTTGAGTGGATGTTTATAAGAGAAATATTGAAGATTTGTTATTTAGAAAGAAATGATTTTATTGATTTAGAATTGTGTTGTGAATGTGTGTTTTTGTTGTTGTTCAAATGCTAACACCTTATGCCTATTTATAGGCTTACAATGTGAGTTAAAATATCTAGATATTTTGATATAAATATCTAGATATTTTTTGTAAATAATATCTAGATATTTATTTATTAGAAATATCTAGATATTTTATTTATAATATCTTGATATTTAAAATATCTAGATATTTTTTTGTAAATAATATCTAGATATTTATTTATTAGAAATATCTAGATATTTTATCTAGATATTTTATTTATAATATCTAGATATTTATCACTGCAGCAATACTAGGTACCACCCCTTGAGTTGTTATATAAGTTTTGAGTGAGATGATAATTGCTTGACATACTATCTTTGAATTGTGTGATAAATGGTTAAATCACTTAACTTCATATTGTAATTGGCTGACAGCTAACAAGAAGTTTCTTGCTGTATGTAATTTATATAGATGGTAATAAACAAGTTGAAGTTCATTTGTGATTGCATTCATTTTTAACATCCACCTTTTTACTTGAAATACATTTTCAGCTCAGGTACTTTTATTGTAGTAACGCTGATACATGCCAATTGCCAAAAGCTCTGAAGAATTGGTCACGTAATTGGTTCGACTTAGTGCTTGACATTTAAATTTGGTCACTTTTTGGACCGATGAAGAGCATCTACCGCAGGTTAGTGATAAGTTTCTCACTAAACTATGCTTATTTTTTGTTGGTTTATTTTGGCTAGTAGAAGATATGTTTATCCCACATTGGTGGGAGGAAGATGTGAGGGGTGAGTGACTTGGTTATATAAGAGGGGCTAAGTCTTTATTCCAAATCGCACCAATCAATACACTTTAAGTATTTGATTATTTCTTTCTTTCTTACCCTTGTTTGAGAGTTGTAATAGTTAAATATTTTGGAGAGTGTAGTTGGCTTAAGAGAGTCGTCTATATCATTGTAACAATTTGTGATATAGTGTATTTTCTCTCTTTGGGGGCCGGTGGTTTTTCTCCTGTTTTGGAGTTTCCACGTTAAATCTTGTGTTGTGTATTGTTCTTATTTCTTTACTATTATTGTTGGGCTGGGTGGTGGGAATTAGTGAGAACGTAATTTCCCAACAACTGGTATCAGAGCGTCAGGTTTGACGGGGGTCTCGGTTATAGGAGTCGGAGTATGCTCTGTGGTTGCCACGGGAGTGGATCGTCCACATCAGAAACGAGTTCTATTGATCGTATAGGGTATCTGGTTAGACAATATTTTTTCTGATTCGTAGTAATAGTTGGATTTGTTAGTGGCCTAGTTGTGGATTTCCGATTTAAAGGGTCCTGGCTACCTGCTACATCTTTTGGCTATTCGAAACGTGAGCAAAATCAGAGAAAGTGTTGTTTATAGGATACGGATACGATGTCGAAGTTCAGTCCAATGAGGTTTGATGTTGAGAAATTTGATGGGATGATCAATTTTGGCTTATGGCAGGTTCAAGTCACGGATGTGTTGATTCAGTCTGGTTTACACAAGGCTTTGAAGGGTAAACCCACCCTTGTTCCCGGTAGTGATTCTAGCAAGAAGTTCGATGAAGAAGAATGGGATGATATGGATTTGAGGGCGGCAAGTGCGATTCGTTTGTGTCTTGCAAAGAACGTGCTTGCAAATGTGCACGGGTTATCAACGGCAAATGAGCTTTGGGTTAAACTAGAGCAGTTGTACCAGGGCAAGGGCATCTCAAATCGGTTGTGTCTTAAAGAACAATTTCATACTCTGCTTATGGATGGGGTTCAAAGATTTCAGATCATCTAAGTATTCTTAATGGTATTGTTTCAGAACTTGAAGCTATTGGAGTTAAAGTGGATGATGAAGATAAAGCTTTGAGGTTGATATTATCTTTGTCATCGTCTTATGAACACATGAAACCTATTTTGATGTATGGGAAAGAAACTCTGAAGTTTGAAGACGTTACTAGCAAGCTCCTATCCGAGGAGAAAAGACTGGAAGGTAATGGGGTCTCGTCATCAGGAGATACGATAGTGTTGTGTTCGGATAGGCGAAAGAGAAACTCTGGGAAGAATCTGGTATGCTGGAGGTGCGGGAAGACTGGGCATGTAAGGGTTAATTGTCCAGGTGGAGCTAATCCGGCAAATGGCTCCAAAGATGCTAACATTGTCTCCGTCGTTACGGAGAGTGACGAATTCTTCTGAAGTCACATCATCTTCATGGTGTGTCCGCGCCACCATGGAAAGGGATGTTCGTTAGCGGTTCCACAAATTGTACATGGGCATTGGTTTGGCGTTGATGCAAGGTGTGTGGTGGAAACTGATGTTGTAGCTGATGAAACTTCCAGGGAAAGCCAAACAGGAAGTTGCACCATAACTGTTCAGCTGGTTATACAACATGTGCCGAGGTGAAATGCTTGGAATGTGATATTCTAAGTGATATACTCTTAATGGTGGAGTATGATAATTCTGTTAAGAGTTATGATTGTCTGTGATGACAATGATTGTCGGGTATTGACAATGTTTGATGAAGATGCAAATTTTATTTCTTGGGTTAGAGATAATGTCAACGGCATGAAGATGAGGATCTTGAAGTTGTCGTCGAGGAAGCGTCTACATCGGTTATCCTTGCAATGTGGAAGCATGGTTATCTTCTTCTATCCAAAAGGTGGAGATTTGTTGGTTTATTTTGGCTAGTAGAAGATATGTTTATCCCACATTGGTGGGAGGAAGATGTGAGGGGTGAGTGACTTGGTTATATAAGAGGGGCTAAGTCTTCATTCCAAATCGCACCAATCAATACACTTTAAGTATTTGATTATTTCTTTCTTTCTTACCCTTGTTTGAGAGTTGTAATAGTTAAATATTTTGGAGAGTGTAGTTGGCTTAAGAGAGTCGTCTATATCATTGTAACAATTTGTGATATAGTGTATTTTCTCTCTTTGGGGGCCGGTGGTTTTTCTCCTGTTTTGGAGTTTCCACGTTAAATCTTGTATTGTGTATTGTTCTTATTTCTTTACTATTATTGTTGGGCTGGGTGGTGGGAATTAGTGAGACCGTAATTTCCCAACAATTTTTTTATTTGTTTGTTTATTTGATTTAATCCATCTCTTTTCAGTGGATTTTTCAAGAAGTCGAATGATAATGGGAGGATTATATTAACTGCAATTATGGGGATGATCCTAGGATATTTCATTGGTGTTTCTTTTCCATACGTTTCTTTTACCAAGGTAATTAGATTAGATTTCAAATGTTTGTTGTACTTATGTTGTGCAAATATCAGCGTCCATTAATTTAAATTTACTGTTATATCTTTCAGATAAACTTACATCCCAACAGTCATTCATCATTTGACGAGGATCATCAGCCTAAACCTCATGAACGTAGTTTCCCAGAAAATCTTGGCTCATCTAATACACCTGAACTTCCTAAGGTACAATTTTCTTTGTTTCATTTTTTTTTTTTTTAATGATATAAGTTTTTAGTTGTGTTTTCTGTAACACATAATATATACTTTCTAACTTTTTTGGTTTCAGATTTATGTTACAACGAATCCTCGTGGAGCCGAATCATTACCTCCAGCAATCGTAGTTTCAGAGACTGATTTTTATTTAAGAAGATTATGGGGTGAACCTTCACAGGTATGAAATCAATCAAGATGATTTATATATTGAAATGCTGAAACCCTGATTATTAATTAAGAGATAAAATAAATTTTGGTGTTTGAACTTTCAGGATCTGAAAAAAACACCAAGGTATTTGGTTACGTTCACCGTTGGTTGGGATCAGAGGAATAATATTGATGCAGCAGTAAAAAAGGTTAAACGAGATGGCTTTTATTTGGATTATTATATAAAGTTTGTAGCTTTTTAATAGATACTGAGATGAGATATGGTCATATGGGCATGTTTCTCTACAGTTTTCAGACGATTTCCAGATCGTGCTTTTTCACTATGATGGTCGAATAACGGAATGGGATCAATTTGACTGGTCAAAAGAGGCTATTCATGTCAGCGTAATGAAGCAAACTAAATGGTGTGTTTAAGATTCTACTGTTAATGTTACTGTTAGCTTATTGTTTTTTAATTTTTGCATGTTTGATATGGTGACATTTTTGTACTTTTGATTTCTCGTTTAGGTGGTATGCAAAGAGGTTTTTGCATCCAGATATTGTATCAGCGTATGATTATATATTTATTTGGGATGAAGATCTCGGTGTTGAGCATTTTAATGGAGACAAGTACATGCAGTTAGTTAAGAAACATCGATTAGATATTTCTCAACCTGGTCTTGAACCCAATGAGGGATTAACATGGGAAATGACAAAACGGAGAGGCGATAAAGAAGTTCATAAGTAAGTTACCACTATTTCTTTCAGTTATTACTCTTGAATACTGTTATCATTTTCTTTTAATGATGCTTGGTTATGGTTATATTCGACGGTTGATTAACAGGGTTACAGATGAGAAACCAGGATGGTGCAGTGATCCGCATCTGCCTCCATGTGCAGCGTATTGTTTCTTTTTCTATATTGAATACTTATAGCATCACAAGTCTATAGGTCTGTAAACCAACCGAACAAACACGAATGGGCTTGTTTGTGTTTGTCCGATTAAGTTTTACCCAACAAATGAACGGACACGAACGGATAAACGAGTAGTTTGTCGTCTTCGTTTTTTTTTTTTTTTTTGTGTCTTTGTTTATGCTCGTCCATTAGGGCGTTAAACATATCATAAACTAACACAACATGAGCTTAATGCAAACGAGTAAACATATAGGTCTATGCATTAACCTAAAGTTTTTGTATGTAAATTCGAAGTCATAAATCATTACCTAAAGATTTTAAGCCTAAACATGATCAGATTTGTCGAAATTGTGGATCTTGTACTCATTTTTGCTGTTTCTATCAGATTTGTCGAAATTATGGCTCCTGTGTTCTCTCGTGATGCTTGGCGGTGTGTGTGGTACATGATTCAGGTAAAAATTACTGTATTTTTCAAGAATCATGACTGACCATAAATGATGCATGCATATAATACATACAGTTCTCTTATGCAGAATGATTTGGTACATGGGTGGGGTTTGGATTTTGCACTTCGAAGATGCGTAGAGGTTAGTCTTTTTATGAATACAGTTTGCATTTTTGTTTTCCCTGGTGCGATATTATATATACATTATTTCTTATCACAGCCTGCACATGAAAAAATTGGTGTGGTGGATTCACAATGGGTTGTGCATCAACATATTCCTACATTAGGGGGCCAGGTGAGACAATTTAGCCTTCAGATCCTTTTTCTTTACTACATATATAAAAAGCGGGTGTCAGCAAGATACAATTATTTATATTATGTAATTTTATATACTAGATTTAAAAATTTGGCTTGGGAAATGATAGTTTGTGTTTCTGTTCAGGGCAAGAGTAAGAAGGGGAAAGATCAGCGAGAAGGGGTAAGCTTATTTCGCTCAAACTATATATTCGGTTATCTAATACACCTTATGGGCCAACAGCATAAAAAGGTAACATCTTTGGATCAGTTTGTATTTCAGGTATCAATCTTGTTTTGTCCAAAAAAAACCATTTTAATTTGCACAAGTTACGTTTAAATGTTGCATTTCCAACAGTTTCTAGTTTAAGATAATTCATACAGGATTGAGAATACCAATGTGTGAATAACTTTGACCATGTTGACTTAAACGTTTAAATCAAAATTTGAAAATTCGGGTCCTTTTCTTTTCTTTGTGAGGCAAAGGAAGTTGGTTACATGAAATCGAAATTCGACCAAAGTTGTTTACGTACTTTTTAGTGCTATCTGCTATGCCTAAATATGCTGTTTAGTTATTTTTATTTTCTATTTTTGACAGGTAAAAGATAGGTGCAAAAGCGAGTGGGCTCTATTTCAAGATAGACTTGTGAATGCAGATAGAGCTTACTCAAGACAGAATCAGACTAAACGTTAACTTGCAATTCATACTCCCTTAAAACTTGTTTGGCACCTCATCTGCGTGACTTGTTGACTTTTTTGTCGAAGGTTCTTAGCCAAACAATTTTTTGTGCTATAGGCATGATATATGTAGGTTTTGTGCATAGTTTATTAATCACCAAATACTCGATTAAACAGGTGGTATTACTCTATTTTGATGCTTTGGTCCGCCTTTTTTTTTTCCATCTCGTGATCACAGGGTGGACCCGTGTATGTACACGGGTTAGCCTGTGCTACTAGTCGATTAATTCGTCACTAACTGTTTAATAGGTGCTACTCATAATATTTTACAGACTGACTGGTTTTGGTTTAGCTTACGCTTAGAGGACAGATTTGTGGTCTTTTGTTTATGTTTTTGTAGTTTGCTCTCATTCACTTTTTCAGCTACTATATGTCAAATTGTCAATATATAATCTTTAGATAATCTCATTCTATATCATTTTTAGTACATTTTTTAAAGATCTAATTTCACGACTCGTAAAAAAAACATTTAGGGATTTTTATAACTGATTTTTCTCCAAAAAGGATGTATGTATGGGTGATATTCCAATATAATCTACTATATTCTAAATATCTATAAGAAATATTTTTGTAGTCTAGTTAAAATCTTTTACTATTTGGACATATAGTTGTTGAATGTTGAGGGCAAAGGGTTTTGGAGTAAGATTGAAGATGTTTCATTGCACCAAACAAATTAAATTATATACTCCCTCACCTTTCAACCTTCTAGTACTACATCACTATCCATCACTATTACTATCTTGTCTTAAATCATATATTCAATTCAATATCCAATACAACAAATCAATCAGGTAAGTGATCAATATTGTTCTGATAATATATGTTAATTGCCTGTTTGTAACTTTGTATAAATGTACAAATTTATATAATATAATTTAAACTTGAAGCAAAATGAGAAACCAACCCCAACCAATACAATGGTTTTGATACCGACCAGAGACCTCCATAAATATATTTATACATTTTATTTATTTAAATTCTCACACAGCAGAACTTGCCAATAGTTATTGATTCATAGTATACTTCATCATGTTGTTCCATCCCTGTGTTATCACCAAAAATTTAACTGCTAAAGGTCTCATTCTCTCCTTTATTGTCTTAGTTTTTTATGTTATATATTCTACTGTACTAAACGGGTAAAGGGATAAGGTTTTCCTATGCAAGCTAGCGAGGAATGAAAATATTTTACTCAGATGTACGCGGCTTAATTTAGTTATCCCGTTACAGTTTCTTACCCTTATCTCTTGCCACCTAAGATATGCTAGTGAGTTTTTTTTTTTTTGAACGGCAAGCTTGCATCAGTCCGGACCGAAGCCTAGTGAGTTTTGAACATGTCATACATGATCTTATGCTAGTGAGTTTTGAACATGTCATACATGATCCTAATACTTTTTGAGTTTTTTTAAAATTTTTGAGTATCAGGGATTCTACTATCCTAGTATAAATTCCAGACCACTTTTGACTTAGATTAACAGAATATTCACACCATATAATCTTTCTTCCACATGATGTTGTGTATGGTTCCAAATCCAGTTCGATTCATATCTCTGTTTAATGTTAATGTTAATATTAACTGATGTCCAAAAAAAGATTATCTTTATCTATTTTGTCATGAAAGGTAAAAAGATGGGAGAATTGATAAGTAACCAGATGGGAGTTAATGGTGCATTGTTTCTATCAGTAGCTTCATCGGTCTCCATTGTTATATGCACCAAAGCACTGATGAGCAATCTAGGTTTCCCTTTCGGTAAACTTCATATTATCTCTGTTAGTATGTTTAAGTAATCGATTTCAGTAATATGCACATTATGTTTACCCATTAGCCTATGTGTTCACATTTTTTATAGTGTGTCGTACTAAATGAAGGTTAACATGTGAACATTAACTAGTTGGCATCTGATGGTGACTAGTTGAAGTGAATTTGATGATGATACAGGGTTTCATTATAATGTCGTGTTTGATTTGATAGCGGTTTCATTGAACTTTAGTACTTTTTTGGTGATTGGTAAAACATCACCGGTTACAGATCAAGTACTAGGACATTTAAAGACATATATGTCTTGTTCTTGGATTTGGGTACACTTTGCTACATGACCCGTTCACTGAGAGGAACATTATCGGAATACTTGTAGTCATCGTTGGAATGGGGTTGTATTCTTTTTTTATGTACACTTGAGAACAAAAAGAAACAGTTGGTTGGACTTTCAGGATCACAGGTAAATACCCACAGTAACACTTACAAAATATGTATTCTGTCATAAATAAAGAAACAAAAAATGATCTATATGGTTGGACTAGTCATGCAGATATATTCTACAACTATAGAATATATATTGGGCTGGTCAAAATGAAAAAACTATCTAATCTAATATGTTGTAAGCATTTGAGTAAATATTTAGCAGCAAAATAACCCGTTTCTTATTTGACCCGTTATCAATCAAATAGAACGACCCTAAGTGACTTACTTATTAGAGTACTGAGAATGGTGACACGTCAACTCGAAGTTCTGCTAGAATTTTGAAGTGGAAATGTAAAGGAGTGATTCAGTTTACGTTCAAAGTTCTGTCCACTTTTGGGACATGAAGAGAAGGGAAGTCATTTTGAGGCTAAGAAGGCAAGCAAAAACTCCCTTGTTAAAAGATTAAGAGCCTACAAATTAACAATTTTTGATATGTTATTTTCCTTCTTTTGTATATCTTTTTTTTTAGTTTAATTATTGACTTGTTGTATGTAAAAAAGGGAGTTGGTTCTTCATAGAACCCTTACAATTTTTTTTTTTGTTTTGAAAATGATATCAATTAAAAATATATAATTAAGTATTGCCATCGTGATCATATAATTGAAGAGAATCGGTCCCGCAAGAATACTTTAAAAGAGACGGTTAATGACAAATTGAAAAGGACGGGACCTAGAGGTTGATTGTTGATGTTCGTCTTGTGTAATTCGTTTCATTTGGTTCTTACTTTATTCATGTAGTTTTCGGTTTTGTTTGGTTAGTTTGTTTGTAAGGTTTTCGGGATGTTAGGGGAGCCTCGGTTATAGATAGTGTTTGAGATGGTTGCTTTCTAGTTTCTAGGTGCGAACTTCCCCGTGTTCCCCGTATTTTTTTAATTCTTGTTGAAGGAGTTTTCCTTTGAAAAACGACCTCGGTTATATATGAGTTTTCGTTACTTTCGTAAAAAAATAAAAAATAAAAAATAAATGAAGTAGATTAATATTTATAGCATCATTTTCATATATCCATTAGTTATACAACTTATTAATGCACATTTTCAATGAATTTATTAAAAATAATGATGTTTTTTTTAAAGGAAACTGACACAAGTTCACAACATATGCAATATTGTTGTAAATTTAGTAGTTAAATATGGATGGTAATTAGTCAAATATGGATAGTAAAATTTGTACTATATATATGTGCATAATGTAAGTTACAAAAACACACATATACATTAAATACATCACACCTCTCTTCAACCTCTTTCTCTCATATATCTTCTACAACACATCTCTCTTTTGTTGGTTCTTTCAATTTGAATATATTGAACCAGGCCACTAAAGGTAGTTATAAGCCTACTGAAATATAACACGTTATCAGCACGAAGTGCTCCGTATAATCAAGGTTTATCTAAGCAAGCATACGTCACTAATCAAGGTAAGAAATTATCTAACTTTTATTAACTTCACTAACATTTATATTTATGTTATTTAAGTTATATATGGTCGGTTATACCGCCTGAATTATATTTCTATAATCTAACTTTTATTAACTTCACTAACATTTATATTTATGTTATTTAAGTTATATATGGTCGGTTATACCGCCTGCATTATATTTCTGTAATCTAACTTTTATTAACTTCACTAACATTTATATTTATGTTATTTAAGTTATATATGGTCGGTTATACCGCCTGAATTATATTTTCTGTAATCTAACTCTTATTAACTTCACTAACATTTATATTTATGTTAATAAGACCTCATGATTGTACGCAACAAGTCATTTGACAACACGGTACTTTATGTACGCAACACGTCATTTGACAACACGGTACCATGGGTCGAGATTAATTCCGATCAATACGAATACGATGGGGTCTTTATATGTTATCTAACATTTATGATTACTTATGCAATTAATCATTATTTATTTCATGCATACTAATGTTTATTCTTAAAAGTAAATCTTAAAAGTTAAAATAAGAAAAAGTAGTTTGTATTTTTATTAAAAGTAAATCTTAAAAGTCAAAATAAGAAAAAGTAGTTTGTATTTTTATTAAAAGTAAATCTTAAAAGTTAAAAAAAGAAAAAGTAGTTTGTATTTTTATTAAAAGTAAATCTTAAAAGTTAAAATAAGAAAAGTAGTTTGTATTTTTATTAAAAGTAAATCTTAAAAGTTAAAATAAGAAAAGTAGTTTGTATTTTTATTAAAAGTAAATCTTAAAAGTTAAAATAAGAAAAAGTAGTTTTTATTTTTATTAAAAGTAAATCTTAAAAGTTAAAATAAGAAAAAAAAATCTTGTCCTTTATATTACTCATACGCGTTTTGATATAGTGACTTTATTCGTTAACGTCAACTAACGACGTTACAACGGTCATATATACATAACGGTTGTTAACGTCAACTGACGACGTTACAACAACTATATTTTTCAAATATAAAATAAACATCTCCGTTTTCACATTTTCACAAATCAATCTTCATTTTTCAGATTACTACTCTCAAAAAGTTTTTGTAAAAATGATTCACACGAGGATGATTTTTCCTATTGTATTGGTCATATTAACTATCATCATTGTTGCTAATATACCACCGGGTGAACTTATATTCTATCCTACTCTTGTGGTTTTATTATTTGTAATCATACCATTATTCCGTTGTTTGCTACTTATGAATTTAAAATGATTCTAATTTCATTTTATTATTTGTCTATGAATAGAAGTTGATTATGATTATGATTTATGTTATTCATCTTTTTGATAATAGAAAATGTCGAATTTGAAAAGGCTTAAATTTGCTCATTTAGAACAAGTGGGAACAACTACTTAACATGGGTTATGAATGTAGAAAAACATCTCGAATCAAACGGTATTTTAGAAACCCTGAATGAAAATAACAATTATTCCGAACAAGAGAAAGCAATAGTAAGTATTTTTCTTAGCAAACATATTGACGAGTCCTTAGAATCTACATATTATATGATCGAAAATCCAAGTGTATTATGGAAAATACTCAAAGATAGATACGATATTAATTATCAAAAAAATAATAATAATAATAACGGTGATCCATGAAAGAATAAAATTAAAGATATTAGTAGACGCTCTTATAAGAATTTCGGAGATTCTTATTAATGATCTGGTAACGTGGATCATCAGTCTAGTATTTCTTGAATACATGAACATCTTGTTTAGCTCTACAAATAAGTCCCAAAAGAAAAGAAAACGAGAGTGAATCTGTTGACAAATCTTGATTAAATTAACCCTGAGCTACCTTGAGACTTGAATGGTTTGAATTTTCTAAGATGCCTAGTTTTTTTATGTATCACTCATAAATAAATGGTTTTAGACCATAACGCATATGTTTTATTAAGTGTTATCTTTTATGTACTTCAGATTATAACTTGTTTGCAGGTAATATAATTTGATTATCTTGCTGAAATATAACTCATTATTTGCTTATCTTATTTGAAGTTTTAGTATGAATCCTGCTGAAATACAACATCAATTAAATGGTAAAGACCTATGTATTGCAGATAGTAGTAACATACACACTATGATCAAATCTAAGAAATATTTCATTGATTTAAATCAAATGAATGAATTATAAATACTATATCAGCTCTTGCAAACTTGATATAAGGAACGAAAAAGGCAAAATTTCATATTACCAAATGGTACGAATTTTTTGGTAAACAATGTCTTGTTTTCTCCCAAATCAAAGAGAAATTTGTTAAGTTTCTCTGATATATATCATAATGGATATGATTATCAGTAAATGATAATCGAAAATGAGAAATATCTATGTAGCACCGAAAAGCGCATATGATAAAAAGCGCATATGATGAAAAGCGCAACGCATAGGATTAAAAGCGCATATGATGAAAAGCGCAGCGCATATGATTAAAAGCGCATATGATAAAAAGCGCATATGATGAAAAGCGCAGCGCATAGGATTAAAAGCGCATATGATAAAAAACGCATATGATGAAAAGCGCAGCGCATATGATAAAAAGCGCATATGATAAAAAGCGCATATGATGAAAAGCGCAGCGCATATAATGAAAAGTGCATATGACAAAAAGCGCAGCACATATAATTAAAAGCGCATATGGTGAAAATGATATATGATGAAAAGCACATATGGTGATTAATGAAAATCACATATGGTGATTAATGAAAAGCACATATAGTGATTAACGAAAAACACATATGGTGATTAATGAAAAGTACATATGGCGATTAATGAAAAGCACATTGAGAAATAATCACCAATGTTTCTTGAAAGAATTCAAGGGTATATATATGGACCAATTCATCCATCATGTGGACCATTTTTCTAATAGACGCATCTAACGCATGGTCTCATGTTTGTGTGTTATCAAGCCGTAATATGGCATTTGCAAAGTTTCTTGCACAAATTATTAAATTAAGAACACATTATTCTGATTACACCATTAAAAGGATGAGACTTGATAATGCTGGTGAGTTAACATCTCAAGCTTTTAATGATTATTATATGTCTACAAGGATTGTTGTTGAACATCCAGTTGCTCATGTGCATACACAAAATTGGTTTAGCTGAATCAATAGATAAACGCTTACAGCTAATAACTAGACAATTAGAAATGAGTACAAAACTCTCAATATTTATATGGGGACATGTAAATTTACATGATGTGACATTAATTCGCATTAAATCAAGTGCAAGTTATAAATATTCTCCATTACTAACTTAATTTTGGTGGAGACCGAATATTTTTCATCTTAGAACATTTGGTTGTGCAGTGTATTTTTAATTGAACAATCACAACAAATGGTTCCTCAAAGAAGGATTGAAATATATGTTAGATATGAAACATCTTCAATCATAAGATATATTGAACCCATGACGGGTGATGTTTTTACAGCAAGTTTTGTCGATTGTCACTTTAATGAAACATTGTTCCCTATATTAGGGGGAGAAATGAAATATAAATAAAATGATGTTTCATGGTGTGAACATCAATTAAGGAATATTGATCATCGCACAAAAGAATGCGAAAAGAAAGTTCAAATATAATGCATATGCAAGAACTTGCAAATTAATTACTTTATGCATTTAAAGATACAAAAAATAAGTGACTAAATCATATATACCAGCAGTAAATGCTTCAGCTAGAATGGAAATTACAAAAGCTGGCAATAATATCACTCATGAGTCTTTGCTACAGCAGAAACGTGGGAGATCAATTGGTTCCAAAGATAAAAATCCTCGAAAAAGAAATGTAACGACCCGGAAATTTCCGACCAAATTTAAACCTTAAACTCTATATGTTTCCGACACGATAAGCAAAAACCTTGATGTTGAGTCTAGAAAGTCTGAAATCTAAATCTGGAAGATTAGTTACCCTTTTGACCAAGCCTGACGATTCACGAATGATTATGTGTATATGTGTTATATGATTATTTATAGTTAACGATAACAAAAGTATTAGATACGTAATAGGTTTTGAAATAAGATTATTATATTGGCAAGAGTAAAAGATAATATGTTTAATAAATATCTGAAACCATTTTTTTTTGTCAAATTATTTAAGAGTCATTTTAATAAGATTAAACGTTTTAACGTTATTTTAAAAGTCATAACTTTTCTAGAAACCTTTTGTTAAACGATAAATGTAACGGTCCGTGATTTTTATAAAAATAAATATTTAAATAAAACGTGTTTATTAAATATATATTTATTTATTTTACAAAATGATTAAATATAGTCTTTAACTAAATATAAAACGTTTTGTATTTAAAAACACTTAGTTAAACAACGAACACATTTTTTTTTCGATATAATATAATTTGATTATAAAATATTTTTATGGATTTTCAATAATATAAAAATAAAAATAAAGATAATATAAAGATTTTTAATGACACCAAAAGACTACAACATTTCATCACATGATTGTAAGTTAAAACATTGTAAATTACTAAACCTGCGCACTTGCACGAGAAAAATCATAACTAATTCATTCGGACTCGAAAAAGGGTGATCTTGGTGTCCAAACGACCGTAACTCAAAAATCTACAACTTTCGTGACTATACCTTACACGAATCGTGTACCCATCTACACGAAACGTGTAATGTTTTGCCGACATAAAAATAGTGAGCGTAGTTGGTGGCCAAAAACTCTTTAAAAACTGGACCCGCGTGTTACTTTATTTTTATTTTTTTTCTTTCTTCTTTCTTCTGTCTTTCTTTCTTCTTATTACAGAGTATTAATTAAAATTATTATTATAATTCATATTATTAAGATTAATAATCTTATTATTATTATCAAGATTATTATTAGTCTTAAGATCGATACCAAGAGTATTATTACTAGTATTAGTTATTGGGAACGATAATATTAGTAATATACTATGACGGGGTTCTGTCCAAGTGTTTCCAAAACTAGTTTCATGAGTGGGATAGACTTAAGGAGATTATGGGGTATAGCTATGGAGGTTGTGGGTAATGTTCGGGGGTTTTGTTTGTGAGACAAACTAGTGTTTATCATCTCCGTTGCGTCTATATTCTTTCCTGCAATATTGAATCTCAATATTGATACGTGAGCACTCAAAACTTGACTTTTATTTAGTAAGTAGTGTATCCCTGACTAGTGCTCGAGAAATTAGGATTATGCATGCTTTTATATTCATTTTGTCAAAATATATTTTTAGGATAGAATCTGAATTAGTTACTACTGTGGTTAATATAAGGTATATGATATATATGTTTTTGGAAAGGTGGCGAAAAACTATAAACTTTTCATTTAGATGTCGAATGGATTCGACGGATGAATTTGATGATATAGTCAATTGAATTTTGTGTAAATTATTAAAATGAATATTTTTACTACGACCTCATTAAAATCATTGTTAAAAAAAAAATATTGATTGTTATAATTATTATTATCAAAATATTATTATCATGATTTTTATCAACAATTAAAATATATATTTTTTTATCAAAAACTATTAAAATATTATTTTTAAAACTATCAAAATATTATTTTGATCATTAAATTATTATTTTGATCATTATTATTAAAACTATCAATTTATTATTTTTAACATTAAAATTTTGATGTAAATATTATAAAACATCATTTTATATATATATAAAGTATTAGTAATGAATTATAGCATTAATTACTTTAATAAGTTTTATAAAAATATTTTAAACAACAATATTTAATTATATTTAAACGTGTATAAATTCTTTGAAAATATTATTATAAAGTATTAACTTATCATTTTAGTATATATTTTTATGTAAAGTTTTATTTATTAATAAGTGAATTATATTATAATTTACTCTAATAAATTTTGTAAAAATATTTAAGAATATAAAATGACAATATTTAACTAAAAATAATTATGTATAAAATTTGGAAATCTTTTTGAGTCAAATGAATTTCTGTTAACTTTTACATATTAGTCTCGAGCATTAGGATTGTGGTACACTATAAATTAACTTCAATTGTTAAATAGATATTAACCGATATAAATATATATAATTAGGTTCGTGAATCGAAGGCCAACCTTATAAGTTATCAATGGTGTTATATGTATTTTTACTACAAAATACATTAGGTGAGTATATAGTCCCACTTTTAAACTCTAAATATTTCGGGATGAGAATACATGTATTTTATGTTTTATGATATGGACACAAGTAACTGAAAAATATATTCTACGTTGAGTTGTACCACTGGCATACTTCCCTGTAGCTTGGTAACTAATATTTACAGCGGTATTGTAAACGCGAATCCTGTTGATAGATCTATCGGGCCTGACAACCCCAACCGGACTGGACGACCAGTATTCAACGGTTGCACAGTACTTCGTTTCGTGACTACATCTTGGTACGGTGTAGTAAGATTTCATATTAAAGGGAATATGCGACGTGATTAAATGTTAAGTATGGTTACCAAGTGCTCAACCACTTAGAATATTTTTATTGAATGATTATATACGAAATCTTGTGGTCCATTGTTATAACGCTGCTAGCATCAAACCTATATATCTCACCAACTTTATGTTGACCTTTTAAAGCATGTTATTCTCAGGTACGAATTAAGTCTTCCGCTGTGCATTAGCTCATATAAAGGATACTAGTTGGGACCATTTAAGCCATGATACAAGAACGTTGCATTCGAGTCATTGGAGATCATTAAAGACTATTATTAAGTAAATGACAGATTAAGTCATTTGGATATTGTGAAATGTGAGACGAACATATCAATTTTGATGTAATGATAGATTGCCTTTTTAAGAATAAATGCAACGTTTGTAAAATGTATCATATAGAGGTCAAATACCTCGCGATGTTATCAACTATTATAATTCGTTTGTAATCGATTTGGACGTTGTCCGGATGGATTAGGAACGGATCATTATAGGTGGTATCAGAGCGTTGGTCTTAGCGAACCAGGTCACCCATTAGTGTGTCTAACTGGTAGTTGTTAGGATACATTAGTGAGACTGGACTTTGACCGTGTTTGCCTGTTAAAAAGTTTTGGTTATCATTTCTAGTCGGAAACCATCTGCTTATCATCCTTAGGAAATTTCCTGCTTATCATTCTTTAGTCTAGACACGTCTTACTGCATTTAGTGCATCGATGGTGTATAGACAAAAAAAAAAAAAAAAAAAAAAAAAAAAAATTTCATATCCTAGCGTATCTGTAGACTTGCCTGTCATATGCCGTAAATTCCTCTGTAGTTTACGAAATCTTTAGTATTATACATAGATATTCTATACAGCTAGAATATCATCCGACATCCGAAAAATCATATCACATCGAAGATCTTTTCCATTCACCAAATTGCCCTTTTCAACCTGAAGCGCTTACCGGCGAACCTGTTCAAGAAACCATTTTCTCTCCCCTTTCTCCGAGTATTTCGTCACAATTATCTTATATTTTGAATCTTACTCACCCGCTCGTTTCAATCGTCAATTATCCCGACATAATATAAGAAGTTAACGAACTACGTGCTCGAGTAATGGTTTTGGAGAACCTGGTGCGAAGGTTACAAACACCAGCAGCACCATCGACAGCATCACCATCATCAACGTCAATGGTATCCTTATCACCCTCAAACCGCAACCATACCGTAAATCTCAACGTCACAAATTACACCTCGAGTATAATCATCGTTCTACGTATCGTTCTATCTACTTTATCTTCGTTCTACATATCGTTCTACATCAATTATTTCCGCTCAACATGGTGATTATGTAATTTCTAAAGTTTTAGAGATTATGTAATCTAGTATTAACGATAAATCAAATGAGTTTAATACCTTATTGACTCATTAAATCATTAATTACATCTGAAGAAAATATATATGCAAGTATATTTTCATAAAGATCGTAATTAAAAATTCTTTCGTACAAACTGTTAATGATGAAAATATTTTAACGGGTGGGTAGCACCCGAGGAATATTTAGAATTCACATTAATAAGTTACACTGTACATTCTTCGAATCTGATTCAACGATTATCTATTATCCTACTTACAACCACCAATAAAGGTATTCGTTCACCCCAGATTAACCATTTTCATTTAAATTTCATATTTGAATTTTTACCTATCCGAATCCAACAAGTGGCAAAACGAAGAAAACATTGGACAAAAATAAAAAGTGTTAGAAACAAATGATTTAATTAACTGAAATTGTGATAGGATTTCACGCTAACTGTTCCGGCTAACTATTCCCAGCTAACTGACTAACATTTACTTTATCGCAATTTACATTCTCGCAATTTTATTTATTGTCATTTAATTTCTGTTATTTACTTTTATGCATTTTTAAGTCGGGACACATGTACGCAATACGTCGGATTAATTCTGAGACAACACGGTGCATGGGTCATGATATATATTTATTTATTTTACGCACTTTAAATAAACGGGACACGTATACAAGGTTTCGACATATCATATTGACCCATCTATATATATATTTCGGAACAACCGTAGACACTCTATATGTGAATGTGGGAGTTGGCTATACAGGGTCGGAGTTGATTCCAAAATATGTATATACTTTGAGTTGTGATCAACACCGAGACCGGTACACGGGTCACGATATGTATTATTTAATTCGAATATTATATATATATATATATATATATATATATATATATATATATATATATATATATATATATATATATATATATTATTAAACTATTGGACTATTGGACAATCGAACTAACAGACTGCTAACTATGGACAAGTAAAATTAATTAAAATATTGATTATAACATATGAAACTAAATAATTCTTCAAGTTTGCCACTTGATTCTATCTTAAACCTCATTCGTATCTTGACAATTACAATTCGCATTCACAACTTTTCATGATTCCTGAAAACACCTCGATCGAGAAGTTGAACCAGCCGCACCTCGTCTATGAAAGAAAGATTTATGCATACAGTTATGCACCTGAAGAACTCTCAAACCCGAATTCATAGTTTAACACATACCGTGTTGAATCCTTTGCCATTTATTAGCAAAAACAATCTTACACTTCCTTTTCAAGAATCTAATTTTGTCACAGCTCCACTTCGACTTCTCAGTAAGACTACTCCTATTATAACTTCGATATTTATATCTTGTTCTTTCGCCAACGTCACCGGAGGACCTTTTATATTCCACGACATCAAGTAGTTCGTCATATCTTTGGCGGAATCCGCAATCAGTATTTTGAAAATCTCGTAGAAATTCTTCCAGTTATACCGAAAACGTCTATCCCTAAGAGTTTCATACTTCGAATGTGAAGTTTCTGAAAAACACCCTGAACTATGAAGTAGTTCTTAAAATGTTGATGAAGCAGCAAAAACTGTAAACGACTTTAACAAGTTAAAGGTTGACGATAAAGAACAGTAGGTTGGTAAAGCTCAGAAAAAGAGAAGGGTTGGAACTGGAAAACGGATTGAGCAAAGTATGAAGGAGGCCGTGAACAAATCGTGAAAACAGAACCTGTCTTCAAAGGATCCAAATGATCCAGTGCCTGCTGAAACCGTTAGTAAGAACTCTACTCCTTATTCTAAACTTTTCAAGATGATATTCTTCATCATCATCTTATCTTAGATATTATAAGAAATTTACATATCCTTCGTTATACACATTCTCCATATTTCTGGAGATATTCTCACAACTATTCCTATCTGCGATCATTCAACTCTTCGTAACATCTGCGTTACAATATAAAAGAAACTGTGTTAGTTTCTAAGTTCTAAAACTATCGAGTTTAAAATAGGAATGTTCTGAAGCAGTGTTGGGAACTGATGCATGAATTAATATAATATAATGAAACTTGATCAACTTCATTATATTACAGTAAGTCATGTTAAGTTTCTAATGGAATGTGATGATTCACAGTACCATCATCATATGCCATGTTACACGGCTCTTATATTCTATTCAATCTCCAAACATATTAGAACGTATCACCCTGATAGTTCTAATTTTCCGAAATATTCTGGTAATTTTTTTTTACGAATCAAGATCGTGCCATTACAATTTTATTCTAAAACCAATAGCTAGGTTCATTCCAAATTTCCTACCTACGAATTTCGGACCATTGCTCGCTTGGCTCGAGGACGGGAAGAAGAAACGAAGGGACAAAACCTCAGAATAGAAATAGGAACATAAACCATAGCAAATAAGAGAGAACATTAACTGTGGATGACAATGATTTTAAGGGACAGGAGTAGGAACATCGAAATATAAGGGAAGATATAAAACCTAACAACAACCCTGAAACTACAAACCGTGCATATCAATACGTATGGCAACGTAAAGGCACGGGAGAATTAAAAACATTATAATTCCAAGGAAAGGATAAAAGAGAATAGATTCTTCTGGTGATAGATGAAA
The DNA here is from genome assembly GCF_046630445.1 of Rutidosis leptorrhynchoides. Taxonomy (NCBI): domain Eukaryota; kingdom Viridiplantae; phylum Streptophyta; class Magnoliopsida; order Asterales; family Asteraceae; genus Rutidosis; species Rutidosis leptorrhynchoides. The sequence goes on from NC_092333.1 coordinate 179,700,265, forward strand.
AAGAAGAATGAAAGATATGAAAGTTAGAAATATAACAAGGATTAGAATGGGATGAAGCATATTAGCGAATGACTTAAAATAGGAACTAAAGAGAAAGAATAGAAGATATGGGAAGTAAGAAAGGGAAGGAGGTAAATTTATAGTGAAATATCCGACAAAGAAATCACAACAGATTTTTTCGCATTAAATCAAAGGAGATCCTGTTTTCTAAATCGCCGAAGAACTAAATCCTATTATGTAAAATTTTCTTTAAATCCCTTAAATTCTGGAAATCAATCCTAATCACGTCATCGGTTAAAAACAATTCCATATTCACTCATTTCACTCTTTTGTGATAGCTTCACTCGCGCGCCTCATAATCGAATCATTTTATCTATATTTTTTTTCAATAATGACAAAACTCCGTTATCATCTCATATTCGTCATGAAAACATTCCTATTGTTATTTATGACAACCTCTACCAAATTTCGAGGACGAAATTTCTTTAACGGGTGGGTACTGTAACGACCCGGAAATTTCCGACCAAATTTAAACCTTAAACTCTATATGTTTCCGACACGATAAGCAAAAACCTTGATGTTGAGTCTAGAAAGTCTGAAATCTAAATCTGGAAGATTAGTTACCCTTTTGACCAAGCCTGACGATTCACGAATGATTATGTGTATATGTGTTATATGATTATTTATAGTTAACGATAACAAAAGTATTAGATACGTAATAGGTTTTGAAATAAGATTATTATATTGGCAAGAGTAAAAGATAATATGTTTAATAAATATCTGAAACCATTTTTTTTGTCAAATTATTTAAGAGTCATTTTAATAAGATTAAACGTTTTAACGTTATTTTAAAAGTCATAACTTTTCTAGAAACCTTTTGTTAAACGATAAATGTAACGGTCCGTGATTTTTATAAAAATAAATATTTAAATAAAACGTGTTTATTAAATATATATTTATGTATTTTACAAAATGATTAAATATAGTCTTTAACTAAATATAAAACGTTTTGTATTTAAAAACACTTAGTTAAACAACGAACACATTTTTTTTTTGATATAATATAATTTGATTATAAAATATTTTTATGGATTTTCAATAATATAAAAATAAAAATAAAGATAATATAAAGATTTTTAATGACACCAAAAGACTACAACATTTCATCACATGATTGTAAGTTAAAACATTGTAAATTACTAAACCTGCGCACTTGCACGAGAAAAATCATAACTAATTCATTCGGACTCGAAAAAGGGTGATCTTGGTGTCCAAACGACCGTAACTCAAAAATCTACAACTTTCGTGACTATACCTTACACGAATCGTGTACCCATCTACACGAAACGTGTAATGTTTTGCCGACATAAAAATAGTGAGCGTAGTTGGTGGCCAAAAACTCTTTAAAAACTGGACCCGCGTGTTACTTTATTTTTATTTTTTTTCTTTCTTCTTTCTTCTGTCTTTCTTTCTTCTTATTACAGAGTATTAATTAAAATTATTATTATAATTCATATTATTAAGATTAATAATCTTATTATTATTATCAAGATTATTATTAGTCTTAAGATCGATACCAAGAGTATTATTACTAGTATTAGTTATTGGGAACGATAATATTAGTAATATACTATGACGGGGTTCTGTCCAAGTGTTTCCAAAACTAGTTTCATGAGTGGGATAGACTTAAGGAGATTATGGGGTATAGCTATGGAGGTTGTGGGTAATGTTCGGGGGTTTTGTTTGTGAGACAAACTAGTGTTTATCATCTCCGTTGCGTCTATATTCTTTCCTGCAATATTGAATCTCAATATTGATACGTGAGCACTCAAAACTTGACTTTTATTTAGTAAGTAGTGTATCCCTGACTAGTGCTCGAGAAATTAGGATTATGCATGCTTTTATATTCATTTTGTCAAAATATATTTTTAGGATAGAATCTGAATTAGTTACTACTGTGGTTAATATAAGGTATATGATATATATGTTTTTGGAAAGGTGGCGAAAAACTATAAACTTTTCATTTAGATGTCGAATGGATTCGACGGATGAATTTGATGATATAGTCAATTGAATTTTGTGTAAATTATTAAAATGAATATTTTTACTACGACCTCATTAAAATCATTGTTAAAAAAAAAATATTGATTGTTATAATTATTATTATCAAAATATTATTATCATGATTTTTATCAACAATTAAAATATATATTTTTTTATCAAAAACTATTAAAATATTATTTTTAAAACTATCAAAATATTATTTTGATCATTAAATTATTATTTTGATCATTATTATTAAAACTATCAATTTATTATTTTTAACATTAAAATTTTGATGTAAATATTATAAAACATCATTTTATATATATATAAAGTATTAGTAATGAATTATAGCATTAATTACTTTAATAAGTTTTATAAAAATATTTTAAACAACAATATTTAATTATATTTAAACGTGTATAAATTCTTTGAAAATATTATTATAAAGTATTAACTTATCATTTTAGTATATATTTTTATGTAAAGTTTTATTTATTAATAAGTGAATTATATTATAATTTACTCTAATAAATTTTGTAAAAATATTTAAGAATATAAAATGACAATATTTAACTAAAAATAATTATGTATAAAATTTGGAAATCTTTTTGAGTCAAATGAATTTCTGTTAACTTTTACATATTAGTCTCGAGCATTAGGATTGTGGTACACTATAAATTAACTTCAATTGTTAAATAGATATTAACCGATATAAATATATATAATTAGGTTCGTGAATCGAAGGCCAACCTTATAAGTTATCAATGGTGTTATATGTATTTTTACTACAAAATACATTAGGTGAGTATATAGTCCCACTTTTAAACTCTAAATATTTCGGGATGAGAATACATGTATTTTATGTTTTATGATATGGACACAAGTAACTGAAAAATATATTCTACGTTGAGTTGTACCACTGGCATACTTCCCTGTAGCTTGGTAACTAATATTTACAGCGGTATTGTAAACGCGAATCCTGTTGATAGATCTATCGGGCCTGACAACCCCAACCGGACTGGACGACCAGTATTCAACGGTTGCACAGTACTTCGTTTCGTGACTACATCTTGGTACGGTGTAGTAAGATTTCATATTAAAGGGAATATGCGACGTGATTAAATGTTAAGTATGGTTACCAAGTGCTCAACCACTTAGAATATTTTTATTGAATGATTATATACGAAATCTTGTGGTCCATTGTTATAACGCTGCTAGCATCAAACCTATATATCTCACCAACTTTATGTTGACCTTTTAAAGCATGTTATTCTCAGGTACGAATTAAGTCTTCCGCTGTGCATTAGCTCATATAAAGGATACTAGTTGGGACCATTTAAGCCATGATACAAGAACGTTGCATTCGAGTCATTGGAGATCATTAAAGACTATTATTAAGTAAATGACAGATTAAGTCATTTGGATATTGTGAAATGTGAGACGAACATATCAATTTTGATGTAATGATAGATTGCCTTTTTAAGAATAAATGCAACGTTTGTAAAATGTATCATATAGAGGTCAAATACCTCGCGATGTTATCAACTATTATAATTCGTTTGTAATCGATTTGGACGTTGTCCGGATGGATTAGGAACGGATCGTTATAAGAAAATCAGCTGATAATGAGGTAAAAGAAAGTGTTCAAGAAGAACCACAAATCAATACTCCTTCTGCAGAGGATATTGATAAATGTAAATACATAAATTGCAATAAATTATGCAATATTATGAAACTGAAATGAAATGAAAAATCTTGATGAGATATTTTCATATAATGTTACAATGACATCATGAATAAAGATGATGATCTAGAACCAAAATCTGTCATTGAATATCAAAATAGACGTGATTGAACTCAACGGAAAGGAGCAATACGAGCTGAATTAGAATCGCTCAATAAAAGAAAAGTTTTTGGATCAATCGTTATCACTTTTAAAGATGTGAAACAATGGGATACAAATGAATTTTTATCCGAAAAGAAATGTGCAAATGAAGTTACAAGGCAAAACTTGACTTGTAACTCAAGATTTCCCACAAAGACCAGAAATGAATTAGGAGAAAAACTTATCCTTCTATAATGAATACAATTACTTATTAGATACTTAATCAACCTGGTAGTTATTTAAATGCATCTCATGGATGTTGTTACTACTTATCTGTATGGATCATTTAATAATGATATATATATGAATATACCTGAAGGGTTAAGGTATCATAAGCATCTAATGCAAAATCCAATGGAATATATTTCATTAAATCACAAAGATTTCTAAATGGGTTTATACAATCTGGACGTATGTGGTATAATCGATTAAATTACTACTTGATAAGAAAAGGGTATACATATAAACTTATTTGCACGTGTGTTTTATAAAAACAATGTTCGGATATGTGATCATAGCTGTTTATATCAATTATCTTAAATAAAGAAATCTATGAAGCCATTCAACTTCTAAAGAAAGATTTAAAAAAAAAAAAAATCAAGTATTACGTTGATTTACATATTGAGCATATAACTAATGACTTACTTATACATCAAACAACTTATACCGAAAAGATTTTAAAATATTTTAATATGGATAAGACAAAAACCATTAAGTACTCATATGGTTGTTAGATCTTAATATTGATACTAATCCATTTCATCCTCTAGAAGATCATGAAGATCTTCTTGGTTCAGAAGTTCCATATTTTAGTGCAATTGGGGCTCTTATGTATCTTACAAATTATACAAGATCTGACATTTCTTTTGCAGTTAATTTGTTGACAAGGTTCAGCTCAGCCCCTACCAAAAGACATTGGAATGAGATCAAACAAATAGTTTGATACCTTCGGGGAACTACTGATTTATAATTATTTTATTCTAACAACTCGAAACAAGATTTGTTTGGTTATACAGATGCAGATTATTTATCTGATCTACATAAAGCTAAATCTCAAACTGGATATGTATTCCTAAATGGAGGCACCGCAATATCATGACGTTCTCAAAACAAACACTTGTTGCAACATCATCAAATCATGCCGAAGTGATTGCGTTACATGAAGCTACTCGGGAATGATTTTAGTTAAGATCAATGATACAAATCATTATTGATTCTTGTGGACTAGAACGCTATAAAAGCCCAACAACTATCTATGAAGATAATACAGCTTACATAGTACAAATGAAAGAAGAGTATCAAAAATGACAGAACAAAACATAAATGCTGACGAGGCGCTAAAGCTATAAACGGTCTTAACGGTCATAAGTTTGATGGAAAAGAATGGTATATTGGTAAGGCTCAGAAAAAGACTGAAAGGGAATAGGAATTGAAACAACAGTTTGAGCAAACCATGAAGGAGACTGTAGACAAATCACATGGGTCAAACTTGTACATAAAAGATTTAGATGATACAGTTTCAGATGAAAACCTCAGATTCTTCTCATATACTCAAGATCTCGTAAAAGACAACCAGATTAAATGAGATACGTTCAATCAACAACTCTGCTGATCTTTATACCAAAGCACTGTCAATCGCTGTTTTCAAAACATACGTTCACAATATTGGCATGAGGCAAGTTCAAAAGATGTGACGACTCAGCGTTGTCTACTTGAAGGGGAGTCAACTCTATGCTGCACTCTTTTTCCCTTAGCTAAAGTTTTATCCCACTAGGTTTTCTTTAGCAAGGTTTTTAACGAGGCAGTATTAATTGCTCTTTAAAAAAATTACCATCCAAGGGGGAGTGTTGTAAATTTAGTAGTTAAATATGGATGGTAATTAGTCAAATATGGATAGTAAAATTTGTACTATATATATGTGCATAATGTAAGTTACAAAAACACACATATACATTAAATACATCACACCTCTCTTCAACCTCTTTCTCTCCTATATCTTCTACAACACATCTCTCTTTTGTTGGTTCTTTCAATTTGAATATATTGAACCAGGCCACTAAAGGTAGTTATAAGCGTACTGAAATATAACAAATATATATTAATGTTCACGAACTCACAACCTCACCTCTTGGTTGGTAGAGGATTATGGATATATTAATTATAATATTTGCATAGCTACTCTTTTTTAATTTTATATATAATAGGTGTTTTCTATATACTACTTTTTACATTTTAGAGTTAGTTAATGTAAATGAAAATAACAATAGCGCTGTTTGCGCGCGAACGCAAAATATTTGTGCATAACTTTATACTTTAACCCTAGATTCATCATCTTCATTTTGATATCTTGATAGATAATAGATAAACAAAACCAAAAATAAATAAATAAATATTCTCCAAAGGATCACCCATCTTTGACTCTCTCCGGTGACATTGTTTTGCCGGACGAGAGAGACCGTTGCAACGGAGGTATATATACATTTTTGTGCATAATGACTTTTTAGCTACTTTTTCTTATTTATCTTGATAAAATTGCAAACTGTCTTATATTTCTTATGAGCATTCATATTTGATTATTTTCATGATCATGATATTCAATTTCATTTCTATCGTTATAAATCTTCGGGTATATATTCAGATGTCCATTTGACAAGATGCATTCATGAGTGTAATGTATAAATTGTTGATATATGCACAACATAATTGCGAATGCGTAAACTTTTATATTTGCATGTTGAATTGTTGTTTCGGCCTATATATTATGACATGTTTGATTGCGATGAAGCTATTGTGACCGTTGATCGAAGCTCAAGAAAGGAGGATACGATGACTGAATTAGAAAATGTTCCTCCAAACATTTCGGTCCGTGGAGAAAAAGAGGAAGACGATGATTACTATAGTTACTGCGATTCCATGGAAGAAACACATTCTGAAAATAGCTGGTCTGATTCTTCCCATTCATCCCCTCAGGTACTACTTGTATTTATCACTTCATGTTGCAAATTGTTGTTGGGTACTCAAACTTTTTTCAACCTAACAATGACTTTTTTATTTGTTGAGGAGATAGTCTGTCAGCTATCGTTGGGTTTTCGGTTAATTTCTTGCATGTGACTGACATAAACTTATTAGATTTGTTATATAATGTTTAAAAAGTTAAGTGACCATAAAAAATTTAGATTTAGAAGTGGTTGTTGGTTTCAAATTCGGGTGTAATAGTAAACCACAATTGTTGAGTTATCAATACATGTAATTTTGTGTTAATAAAACGTATCTTAATTGGTAATGGGTGACAACATCTTGCCACCAAAGTCAACACCTCCATAGCCACAACCGCTATGTATGCCTACACATTATTGAATTGACAACCAACTGAGTCAGTGTTGGTTGCCAGTTATTAAACGTTTGCCACAATAGGTGATCAAAATCGTGAATTTGATAACCAAAATAGAGTTCTGGTACCTTAAATAGGGGGTAAGTGTACATCACATAGAAGTTGTTGGGTATAAGGCAAAACGGTAAGCTCGCCCTCATTGCTCACATTCACTTCCTCGAGAGCTCCATTGGCATTGTCTAGTCCTCACTTAGCCCTCCATTAGTCCTCACCCTTTGTCCTCCCCTATTTCTTCCCCACGCACATTTGAGGACGGAATGTTAGTTTTATACTTGTTCTATTAGCTTTAATGCTTGTAATTTGTTTAATTCAATAATATAGTGGGTCTCAATTTTTATGAGGAAGTATGTTATGGTTGAAAGTAATTTAGTCATGTATTAGTCCTGGTGAGAAAGTGTTGATGTGGCGTTGATGTGACAATGGGTAAGGAAGTTTGTCATGGTTGTGAATGACCTAAGTACACTACTTAATTATGTTATTTATGTTGCTAATTGTTTTTAGTACACCCTTATGAATGTTCACAATGTAATATCCATTTGAAGCTACATAACTTTTTCATGTTGGCCGATTTGTTTCACAGTTTCACGATATTCCTCCTCCCAAGTTCTCGCTTGCTGTTGCTTTCTTGAGAAAGTTACATGGTTCAGTAGGTTAGTTCACTTGAGGTGATCCTTATTAAATACAAACATCGAAGTGAACTTGTTGTTTCTATATCATAATTTAGCTATGTATTATTTAGAATAATTGGTGTGTACTACAGTGCAGAAAAAGGGTGGTGCATCGTTGGAGGATATCGAGTGGCAAGATAGTTTTTTAAGCAACAATGATGCTTCTTTTCCTAATGATCCAACTGGTGAGCTGTTGAATAGTTGGGGAGCTGCTGAGGCCTCATCGTTTCAAATTCGTGGAAAAACTTACTTGAAAGATCGTAAAAAGGTAAATTTAATGGTTTATTTAACGCTTATTTATTATTTATTATTGTATATTGTATTTTTTTTATCTAGAGATGTAAAAAAAAATTGTTCTGTACAGGTTACAGGTAAAGGCACATTGATGGAACTTGTTGCATCAAACATGTTGAAATCAAACACCAAACAAGAGGATTTTGCTGGCCGTTCTGGTAGCATTTGTCAGGTTGAGACGAATTTTTTTTTTTTTTTTGAAACTTTACCATGATAAATAAATATTTTGTGGTGGTTAGGGAAGAGTTGAAAATAGACAGGGAGTAATCATGTTAGGCTCCGTACATCAGAATACGGGGTCGGTTACTCGCCCTCCTGAGTAGCCCGAACAGAGAAAAAACCTTCTACCTTTTTATCATGATAAAAAATACTCCCTAAAAGTTTTGTATAAACTTAGCTCTACAATTGTTGTGCAGAAATTTGCAGCCGTCGATCGCCCAGATTTCTTTTTCATTGTGAATATGCAGGTAAGTAGTTAACTCATTTGGTTAACTATATAAAGACAAAATATCACGGATGGTTCAGGTGGATTGTATCCGATTACACTCATGGTCCATTTACCTATTTCTGTCAAGAATGGTCCCTGTGGTTTGCACTTGAATCACTGGTGATCCCTGTGGTTTGTTTTTTTTGCGCCACAGATGCTACTTGTGGTTTGCACCACAAGGACCATCCATGACTGAAAAAAGCACAAAAATCACGAGCGTAATCCGATACAAACCAGATGATCATCCGTGATATTTTGTCCAATATAAATTACTCCATATAATCTAATCCATGTGTTGAACGGGTCTTATAAACGATTTGATAGATCCCGGGACCAACGACAACTTTCCACATTGCTTTCTATTATGCAACAACTACTCCTCTTAAAGATGTCCCGTTGCTACAAAACTTTGTAGACGGAGATGATGAATATAGGAATGCAAGATTTAAGCTCATACCTCGTGTGTCTAAGGTTGGTATATATAGTCAATCCTGAATATATTTAGGATTCCTTAAATATATAAATGAACAAATAAATTTATAGATAAAGTTATCATTTATGGAAATGGTTCATTTACAAAATCTTGTTTCAGGGACCATGGATTATAAAACAAAGTGTTGGAAATAGACCCTGCTTGCTAGGACAAGTTCTCAAGATTCAATATGTTCGCGGAAAGAACTACTTAGAGGTAATTGTTAGGACTATTTATTCAGCCCAACAACATGTTCAACATATAAGCACACTTAGGTTCCACTCTAAAAAAACAAATATTTAGAAAAGTAATGCATTATTTCTCTCAATTTTTGATGTTGGAGATGGTTTGCACCCAACAGTAATGACACATGATAATGTAACACACTATTCACTTTCTATGTCTATATGCAACATGGTGATTTTTTTAATCATCATTTGATACAACATAGTTGGCGCTTTCTAACCAAATTATGAAAAATCCTGCTTTGCGCAATTTAATACGGCAGGCAACTTTTTTTCTTCTTCAGAGAGTACGGATTTGAACGACTTTTTTCTCATATATTTATTAAACTTTCGGGTTTTGTTTTGATATTAAGTCTGTATAGTAGTATGGAACGGTCAAAAAATACAAAGTTTGTGTGATTTTTGTTTTCTTTACAGAGAAGTACTAAGTTTGTTGCATTAGTTTTTGGAAAAATATAACTACCTTGGTAAAAAGGTGAATAGTAACTGTTGCCTTTAGCTATAACATCTCTGTCCCATCAGAAGTGTCCACTTTGACTTTTCTCAGTCTTTCTTCATCGACTTTGACTCTAAATATTTTTATTTGTGTTATATAATATTTGATGAAAATTATATGAATAGATTAAATTTTAAATGTGTTTTCATTGGTATAACTTTGATGATGTATTATATAACACAAACAACAATATTTAAAGTCAAAGTTGATATAGAAAGACTACTAAAAGTCAAAGTGGACACTTCTAGTGGGACGGAGGGAGTATATATATTGATTGATTGATGCATAATTTTGAAATAATTGTGTTGTGATTATAGCTAGATATAGATGTTGGCTCATCTATGATTGCAAAGAAGGTGGCAAACAGAGTTTTGAGTGCCTTCAACAACTTAATAGTTGAAGCCGCCTTTCTTATACAGGTAATCAGTTTTAATCTCGTTGAATAATATATAATCCGTCCCAAACAAATCACTAGTGATCAGTAATAAGGAAAAACTGTTGTTACAAACTAAAGTTTGCATTAACTACACTTTTGTAATTATTTGTTTTTTAATCGAATGTATTGTTTATGGTCTATAATAATCCATCTGTAATGCAGGGAAATACACCAGAAGAATTACCGGAACATCTACTTGGTACATGTCGTATGAGCCATATCGATATATCAAAAGTGCCTTGTACGTAGACTCCAATATAAGTACATTGTTGTGTGAAACATGTTAGTATTGCTAAAACTGTATGGGCAAAATATGTGACTTTGACACAGCTTAATTAGGTTATTATGCATAATCAGTAGCAATCAACTTTACTACTGTATATTTTTAAAGGCTAAAGTGATAAGAGTATTTAGCCCTGGACAATTGTATTTGTATTTGGTAGTGTATGATAAATTGATAATTTGTTGTCATTTTTGGGGTAGATTAATCTCCATAATTGGTAAAAGTGATATATTGTATAGCTTTTTGAATCAATTTTCAGTCTCTTGTTACAGTTTTGAACAACAGTGATACGGAGTAGTAAATTTTTGTCTGATACGTTGTTAGTACTCCGTATAATTCTACTTTGAGTTCTGGGTAATATTGGATATATTTTTTTCTTTTAAAGTCTGTTCTTTAGGGAGAAAAAAATAGAACTTTTATAGAACTAGAAAACTTTCATGGAAATTCAAAGAACAATTACAAGACTTGCCCGGTATTAAAAACACGAGCCTAGAAAGAGCAAAACCAACACAAGTACACAACTAACCAACTTAGGCTAAACAAAAGTGCAACAAGCAACGACAAAGCTAAACCGACACCACTAGCAACATTAAACGACCCAAACACCTACAAACAAACTTGACAAAAGCAAATCACCAAAGCAAACTACTAATGCCATGACGTGTTGGGGACGACAATCAGAACGGCCAGATATATAAATAATGTTCATTAAAAAGGCAACGACACAACCACACAGGGTAAGCAAATCGATAAAGCGGATAGACTATGGTTTTACTTTCCAACATTTAAGTGTATCAATAAATATTAATGTGTCACTTCTATTTTTACCCGAATAATCATCCGATCTAAATCTAATATTGTTGAGGTGTGGAGACATTTAAACAAAAGCTGAAAAAAAAAGTGTCACTAAAAACTGTTTAAACACTTGCACGGATTTTGCAGATTTCGGTAAGCGTGAAACAGAGCGAAACAGTGCAAAAACAGAGAAAAATGATGGTGCGCGGTGATGGTGCGCGGCGCGCACCCTGCGCGCACTAGGTGAAACTTGATCAGAAGGTTTGCTCGAAGAATCAAGAGTGCACGGCGCGCACGTTTAAGTGTGCACGGCGCGCACGTTGTCTGGCAGTGAGCTGTCAGCATGTTGATCAACTTTTGCACATGGGATCCGTATTTGGTTGTCCAAGTTGTCACTTTAGGTGCATGCGGGCTACTTTACACCTTGTTTTAGAGCTGTGATCATGCTAATACAAGGGTGTAAAGAGGATCAAGATGGCTAGTTGATGATTACTTGAAGCATGCTTATGTATTCTTGTTCTCCTATAAATGTTCCTGATTATAACTCATTGTAAACTCACCACCACGAAATTTAATCAATAAGAACACTCTTTGGTTGGCCGTGGACTAAAGCAATCACAAACGATTGCATATAACCACGTTAAATTCCCGTGTTTTTATCATTCTTGCTTGTGTTACGATTATCACTATATTTTTCGTTTGTTGAAAGTGGGTTAGATAACTTGGGTTATCTTGTCTTGTTTGGGCTCACCTAATCGGGTTTCCTAACAAATATTGGGTTAACTGGAGGAGTATTTGAATTATAGATCATTACACAAATCGAATAATAGATTAACAGATTAAAATTAGAAGTGTTAGATATATCCGATATATTCAAATGGTTCGAGTAAAACTAATTCATAAGGAGTATAAATTTAGTAATGTATATGTGTGTTTATTGTATGTAAACTAGTAAATGAGCCCCCGTGCTCAGCAGCGGAAGGCCAGAACGGACACTAAGAAAAAACATAATATTAAAAAAAACAATGTGAATGAATAATAGCCCGAGATATTTGCGTATAGGTAGTTGCGTTGTGTTCGTAAAATTATTTCGAGTTGAACCGTGGTTTCGAAAAAATTTAACGCGTGGCGAGCGAGCGAAGATTTGGGTGAGTTTTTTTTAAGTTTTTTTAATTAGAAATATGTAAGTTTCACTTTAGCCCTTGAAGTTTGTGGTGTTTGACATTTATTAGTAAACATTTGTTAGTAAACATGTGTTAGCCCTTAATGATTCTGAAACAATGGAGTGGATGATGTCAAGGAAAAAATGGTTGCGAAATGACAAAAAAATGGCAAATATCCTCAAACAAAAGGCGAAAGTTAAGTGGGCGCTAGAGGGTGATGAAAACAGTAAATATTTTCATGGTGTCATTAATCGCAAATTGAACAAAAACACTATTCGGGGTCTGAATGTAAATGAGTTGTGGTGTGAAAATCTGTTGATCATTAAAGAAGAAGTTTTTAAGTACTTCAAGCATGTATTTTCCTTGCATACGAACATGTCCTTTAGTATTGAAAATGTCACGGGTTTCAGCAGGTTAACATAGGATAAAGTCAGCTTTTTTGAAGCTCAGTTCAGCGAGTCCGAAATTCTCAAGGCTATAAAAAGTTGTGGCGGATCAAAGGCTCCGGGGCCGGACGGGTTGAATATCAAATTCTATAAAATGTTTTGGGAGGTTATTAAAGAAGATTTTATGAAAGCCATTAATCATTTTTGGGAATGTGGGGAACTATCGAGGGGATGCAACCCTTCATTTATTACATTGATACCTAAGAAAAAAGACTCGCTAAACCTTGGTGATTTTCATCCCATAAGCCTCATAGTGAGTTATTACAAAATTTTATCCAAGGTATTATCGTTACGTTTGAGAGAAGTTTTATCCTCATTAATTGGTGAAGAACAAAGTGCATACATTCAGGGTCGACATATACTAGATGGTATTCTCGTGGCCAATGAGTTGATAAATGATTTAGTGGGACGGAAGAAAAAAAGTTTTATTTTTAAGGCGGATTTTGAGAAAGCATTCGATAGCTTAAACTGGGATTTTGACCCACGGTCGACCGTGGGTCGACCGCACGCGGACCAGTCCAAAATATGTATCCTTTTGAATCAGTTTTGGACATCACTCTTTGGACACTTTACTTCATTTAACACCTGCAAAAGATATCCAACATCATATACAAGTACTATATGCATTAAATGTCCATTTACCTTGGATGTATTGCCTTGATACTGACTTATCATGCTCAAAGTGGAAAGTCTAACATTCTTGGATACAAGTAATGATAATCATTTGAGGCAATCTCAGTTTTGTCATAATCCTTTATTTGTAATTAACACATTTGCTAAATCTCTATTGGCTGGTCAACATATCATTGATAACACAAACCCACTTTAATCACAAAGCATGCTAGTATTCAAAATTGAACTTGTTTGTAATTAATTAAGTGTGTTAATGATGTCTTGACAATTTAAGCAAGTAGTAACAATTAAGCATGTTGCAAGACATCAAGTTAAATCAAGTTTAAACTAATTCATAAACTTAATTTTAGACTTAAGCAAACCTATGTGTGTTAATTATTCATTGTCTTTTAAGATTACTAGATTATGACATTTTAAGCATTATCCAAGTAGCACAAGCATATATTGAAGTAGTCCAAAAAATAGTTGGTGGAATCCAACTTGTAACACATAGCAAGACATGGTTCATGCATACACATATTAAATAACTACTTAGCATTTAGCACTTAGCACATAGTCAAATAATACACATGTATAAATAGCAAGTAGTCAAGTAACATTCATGTAATGACTAGCAAAATATCACTAAATAATTTAGAATTAAACATATAGTGATAACATAGCATCAAGCTAAGGCTATGTAAGTTTTACTTGCAAAGTAGCACTTACAAGATTAATGTATAAGTATACATTAATATCCAACACATGTACAAGGAAGGAGCAATTCTTGGTTGGCACTTGGTGACCATCCTAAGAATGTCTAGATATATTTTAGATGTACATGTTTTTCTAAAACACTTATGTGTTATCCTTAATCAAGGCTTAATCATCATTAAGGTGTCATTAGGCGTGATTAACCAAGATTAGTGTTCTAGTGACCAAAACTCCTTTGGGTATAAAGGAGGCAACTATTCTAAGCATGTTTCAACAGGTTTCATGAATTGTAGATGCCCCGAAGTAGTCGAACTAAAATCGGTGGAATTTGGGACAAAAGCTTCTACGGTCGATCCATGGTCAGCCGTGGAGTTGACCGTGTAACCGATTTCATAAATCTGTGTGCAAACCTCCACGGTCTGACTTGCGGTAGATCGTGGTCCTAACCGTGTAGTTTACGTCTTTCGTTTTAAGATTTATTTGGTTTTGGTCTTTTGCTAGAGTAAGTGTGGATTAGTGAACTTGTATATTTATGTCAAGATGTTTACCATCACTTATAGTTATGTGCATATGTTATTGTAACGACCCGTCAAAATCGCTATTGACGCGACACGTTAATCAATGATTGTACAGTGAGGTTTTGACCTCTATATGATACATTTTGATAAAATATTACATTCATTAAATAAGTGACTTTCTAAACATAGAAAGTTATAAGCATGTGGGCGAGTGTTTAGGTATAAGCAAATCCCCAAAATACATAAGTCTTTATTTTACAGGTTGACATCACTGTCAATTTATTTATTACACAACGTGGTTTTGTTTCAAATGCAATAAACTTTATACAAAGCATGAGAGACTCCATGCAGACAACAAGCACATCATAGCGGAAGCAGTCTCAGGACCTGAGAATAAAACATGCTAAAAAGATCAACACGAATGTTGGTGAGTTATAGGTTTAATTGCTCGAGTCACAAGTATATAAAGATAGACCACAAGATTTCATCAAAAGTTTATCAATAGATTCTACGTAACAGAGCACCCTGGTAACTAAACTTAACGTTATAATGATAATTACCCTATTCGTTTTAATACACGCAAACCAACGTGTCATAAACTCAAATAACATACGTCCGTTAAAAGGCTAGCGCTCTAGCTCGGACGGGGATGTCAAGCCCTATGGATCCATATACAATTATTCGCGCTCACCAGTCCATATCCTATGTACTGGCAGCTACTAGTTACCAAAGCTAAGGGATTTTTGGTTTAACTCAGTGTAGAATTAAGTATGTACTTGTGTCCATTGCGTTTAAAATAAAGTGCATGTATTCTCAGCCCAAAAATATAGATTGCAAAAGCAATTAAAAAGGGATCTATAAACTCACGGTTCAATATTAAGATCCAATATTGTAGGTAAATTGCGTAGACGTAATGATGGCTGACGACTGTATGATTGGCCTTGGATTCAAGAACAATACCCCGAACAATACCCAATATTTCCTTAGTTTAAAACGGTTTGAAACCCGAATTAAAAACACCCTCGTATATATCTTATTATTATTAAACTTAAATTTAAAATTATAATTATAATATAAATATAAATATAGAGAGAAAGAAGCAGAGAGAGGTGTGCATTTTTGTGTCGAGCAAACTGGCGTATTTATAGTACTTTTTCATTTCCTGTAGCCCATGCGATCGCATGGGTTTGTAGTGTATTTGCCATGCGGTCGCATGGCCACCTGATCCAGCTTATTTTACTTTTGTTTGCTAGTTCGTCGACATAATATTTACTGTACAAATAGTATTTTTGGTCCCCATACGATCGCATGGGCTTTTGGTGTATCTACTATGCGATCGCATGGCCAGCTCACTTTGTTTTGTTTGCTAGTTCGTCGACATAATATTTACTATAGCAAATAGTGTTTTACTGTACAAATAGTGTTACTGTAGCAAATGATTTTTACTGTAGCAAATAGTATTTTACTGTAACAAATAGTGTTTACTGTAGCAAATGAATTTTACTGTAACAAATAGTGTTTTACTTGTACATTTTTTTATTTAATTGCGTTTCTTCTTATAAATTTAAAAAAAAACCTTACATTATAAAATAAAACGATTATATAATTATCACAGGTTATGACGTTCTTGAATCGTCAAAAAAAATCGAAAGGTACATGAATGTGTAAACTAGTTCAAAAAGTTTTAAGATTCAGCATAATAGGTCGCTTATCGTGTCGGAAACATTTTATCTGTAATTAATTTATTATTATGAAATTTTTTGGGTCTTTACAGTACCTCCCCGTTAAAGAAAATTTCGTCCCGAAATTTTGAGTAGTACCTGTTTTATAAGCGATATTAGTGAATAAATGTGGATACTTTTGCTTCATCTGATCTTCACGTTCCCAAGTAAACTTGGGTCCTCGTCTAGCGTTCCAACGAACTCTGACTATCGGTATTTTGCTTTGTTTTAATTGTTTGACCTCACGGTCCATGATTTCAACAGGTTCTTCGATAAAATGGAGTTTATCATTGATTCGTATTTCGTCAAGAGGAATTACGACATCCTCTTCAGCTAAACATTTCTTCAAATTTGACACGTGAAATGTGTCGTGAACACTACTAAGTTCTTGCGGTAGCTTTAATCGATAAGCAACTGCTCCAATTCTTTCGGTGATTTCAAAGGGTCCTACGTACCTAGGACTTAGCTTTCCTCATTTACCAAATCGTACAACGCCTTTCCAGGGTGACACTTTCAACATGACTTTGTCGCCCACTTGAAATTCTAGCGATTTTCTCTTACATCAGCATAACTCTTTTGGCGACTCATGGCCGTTTTCAATCGCTGTTGTATTTGAATGATCTTTTTGGTCGTTTCATGAATAATCTCTGGTCCAGTAAGTTGTCTTTCTCCTACTTCACTCCAACAAATAGGAGATCTGCACTTTCTACCGTAAAGTGCTTCAAATGGCACTGCGTTGATGCTCGTATGATAGCTGTTATTGTATGAGAATTCTGTCAAGGGTAAGTGTCGATCCAACTGGTTCCAAAGTCAATGACGCATGCCCGTAACATGTCTTCTAATGTTTGTATTGTTCTTTTACTTTGACCATCTGTCTGTGGGTGATAAGCGGTGCTCATATCTAAACGAGTTCCCAATGCTTTTTGTAATGACTGCCAAAAACGTGATATGAATTGGGTGTCGCGATCAGATATGATGGAGATAGGTACACCATGCCTGAAAACTACTTCCTTCAAATATAAGTGTTCTAATCTCTCCATACTGTCTGTCTCCTTTATTGGTAGAAAGTGAGCTGATTTAGTTAGACGATCAACTATCACCCAAATAGCATCGTAACTACTTGCAGTCCTTGGCAATTTCGTAATAAAATCCATGGTTATTCTTTCCCATTTCCACTAAGGAATTTCTGGTTGTTGCAGTAATCCTGACAGCTTTTGGTGCTCAGCTTTGACCTTCGCACATGTCAAACATTTGCTTACATAAGTAGCAATTTCTGTCTTCATATTAGGCCACCAATAGAACTTCTTAAGATCGTGGTACATTTTCCCGTTTCCTGGGTGAATAAAGTACCTCATTTTGTGTGCTTCATCCAGTACTAGTTTCCTTAGGTTACCATGTCTTGGTACCCATATCCTACCAGCAAAATACAGGGTTCCATCGGCTTTTACTTCAAACTGTTTTTCTAACCCTTTGCTCATTTCGCCTTTTTCATTTTCTTCTTTTAAAGCTTCTAACTGTGCTGCTTGAATTTGCTTTTTGAGATCAGTACGAATTGTAATGTTCAAAGCTCGGACCCTAAGAGGTTTTACTCTCTCTTTCCGACTTAGGGCATCAGCTACTACATTAGCCTTTCCGGGGTGGTAACGGATTTCACAATCGTAATCGTTCAATAACTCTACCCAGCGACGTTGCCTCATTTTGAGTTGTTTTTGATCAAAAATATGCCAAAGACTCTTATGGTTGGTGTATACTGTACACTTGGTTCCATATAGATAGTGTCTCCATATTTTGAGTGCAAAAACTACTGCTTCAAATTCCAAATCGTGCGTCGTATAGTTCCTTTCGTGAATTTTTAGTTGTCTTGAAGCGTATGCGATAACTTTTGTGCATTGCATGAATACACATCATAAACCTTGGCGCGAAGCGTCCCAATAGATCAAGAAATCATCATTTCCTTCCGGTAATGACAGAATGGGTGCAGACGTTAACTTCTTCTTTAATAACTGGAATGCGGATTCTTGTTCCGTGAACCAATCATACTTCTTTCCCTTTTGAGTCAATGCAGTTAAGAGTTTGGCGATTTTAGAGAAATCTTGAATAAATCTTCGGTAATAACCAACAAGACCTAAGAATTGGCGGATTTGTGTTGGAGTCTTCGGTGTTTCCCATTTACTAATGGCTTCGATCTTGGCAGGGTCAACTTTAATTCCATGTTTACTGACAACATGGCCTAAAAATTGTACTTCTTATAAACAGAAATCACACTTCGAAAATTTTGCGTACAGTTCTTCTTTCTTGAGTACCTCTAGTACCAGTCTTAAGTGTTGCTCATGTTATTCCTTGTTCTTCAAGTAAATAAATATGTCGTCAATAAAAACAATGACAAATTTGTCTAAATACGGTCTACAGATGTGATTCATTAGATCCATGAATACTGCTGGAGCATTAGTCAATCCAAAAGGCATGACTAAAAACTCATAGTGACCGTAACAGTTTTTGAACGCGGTTTTAGGAACATCTTCTTCCTTCACTCTCAGCTGATGATATCCGGAGCGTAGATCAATCTTAGAATAAATACTTGATCCTTGCAATTGATCAAACAAATCATCAATCCTCGGTAATGGGTACCGATTCTTGATCGTTAATTTGTTTAATTCCCGGTAATCTATGCACATCCTCATAGATCCATCCTTCTTCTTGACGAACAGAATAGGAGCACCCCAAGGTGAAAAACTGGGGCGAATAAATCTACGGTCCGATAATTCTTGTAACTGGTTTTGCAATTCTTGCATTTCTGAAGGTGCAAGTCTATATGGGGATCGGGCTACAGGTGCAGCTCCTGGTATGAGATCGGGAATTCTACACATCTGTGTGGAGGTAGCCCTGGTAATTCTTCTGGAAATACTTCGGGATATTCTCTTATAACCGGCACGTCATCAATGCTTCTTTCTTCGGTATTGATCTTCTTCACGTGTGCCAGAATAGCATAACAACCTTTTCTTATAAGTTTATGGGCCTTCATACTGCTAATAAGGTTCAGCTTCGAGTTGCTCTTCTCCCCATAAATCATTAATGACGTTTCATCCTTTCGAGGGATGCGGATCGCTTTCTCAGCGCAAACAACTTCCGCTCTTATTTTGGACATCCAGTCCATACCAATGATTACGTCAAAACTTCCTAATTCTATGGGTATCAAATCAATTTTGAAGGTTTCACCAGCGAGATTTATTTCGCAACCATGGAAAATTTTATCGGCTTTTATTAGTTTACCATTAGCTAATTCAATAGTATATTTATCGTCTAGAGGCAATGATGCACATTTTAGTTTAGAACTAAAGTCTTTACATATATAACTTCTATCAGCACCCGTATCAAACATAATAGAAGCTAGTTGATTATTAACGGTTATGTATGGCAGTGCTGATAATGCTAAAAATGAACATATATTTCATAGCATTATTCCTCAAGAAAGACAAGCTTTTAGTTGCAATTGTTCTATTTACAAGTGATATTCGTTTAAATAATAAAAGGTGAAGACAAAAGACAGATTCGACGAATTGAAGACCCAAACGACCAAAAAGCTCAAAAGTACAAAATACAATCAATAAGGTTCCAATTATTGATAAGAAACGTCTCAAAATTACAAGAGTACAAGATTCAAAACGCAAAGTACAAGATATTAAATTATTTGCAAGGACGTTCGAAAATCCGGAACCGGGACCAGAGTCAACTCTCAACGCTCGACGCAACGGACTAAAAATTTCAAGTCAACTATGCACATGAATATAATATAATATATAATTAATTCTTAAAATTAATATATATATTATATTATATTTAAAAACCGTCGGCATAAAAAAATAAAGACTTTTGAGTCTCCCCAGCTGGCCATGCGATCACATGGCCTGGAAGGCATAAATCCATGCGATCGCATGGTGCACAGTTCCAGCCCACATGCCTATAAAAATCGAGCTTTGGTGCACCACAAAACACATCTTTTTCCTTCTTCATCATACGTAAATTATATATATATATATTTATATTTATATTTTAATTTTAATTTTAATTTCTAATAATAAGGGTATGTTAGCGAATGTTGTAAGGGTGTAAGTCGAAATTCTGTCCGTGTAACGCTACGCTATTTTTAATCATTGTAAGTTATGTTCAACCTTTTTAATTTAATATCTCGTAGCTAAGTTATTATTATGCTTATTTAATCCGAAGTAATCATGATGTTGGGCTAAAAATATTAAAATTGGGTAATTGGGCTTTGTACCATAATTGGGGTTTGGACAAAAGAACGACACTTGTGGAAATTAGACTATGGGCTATTAATGGGCTTTATATTTGTTTAACTAAATGATAGTTTGTTAATTTTAATATAAAGATTTACAATTGGACGTCCCTATAAATAACCATATACACTCGATCGGACACGATGGGCGGGATATTTATATGTACGAATAATCGTTCATTTAACCGGACACGGGAATGGATTAATAGTCACTAGAATTATTAAAACAGGGGTGAAATTATGTACAAGGACACTTGGTATAATTGTTAACAAAGTATTAAAACCTTGGGTTACACGCAGTCGATAACCTGGTGTAATTATTAAACAAAGTATTAAAATCTTGTTACAGTTTAAGTCCCCAATTAGTTGGAATATTTAACTTCGGGTATAAGGATAATTTGACGAGGACACTCGCACTTTATATTTATGACTGATGGACTGTTATGGACAAAAACCAGACGGACATATTAAATAATCCAGGACAAAGGACAATTAACTCATGGGCATAAAACTAAAATCAACACGTCAAACATCATGATTACGGAAGTTTAAATAAGCATAATTCTTTTATTTCATATTTAATTTCCTTTATTTTATATTTAATTGCACTTCTAATTATAGCACTTTTATTTATTGTTATTGTATTTAATTGCACTTTTAATTATCGTACTTTTTAATTATCGTACTTTTTAATTATCGCAAGTTTATTTTATCGTACTTTTATTTATCGCAATTTCATTATCGTTATTTACTTTACACTTTAAATTAAGTCTTTTATTTATTTAATATTTTACATTTTGTTTTAACTGTGACTAAAGTTTTAAAATCGACAAACCGGTCATTAAACGGTAAAACCCCCCTTTATAATAATAATATTACATATATATATATATTTGTATTTTTATAAAATAAAACTAATATAGCGTTAAGCTTTGATTAAAAGATTTTTCCTGTGGAACGAACCGGACTTACTAAAAACTACACTACTGTACGATTAGGTACACTGCCTATAAGTGTTGTAGCAAGGTTTAAGTATATCCATTCAATAAATAAATAAATATCTTGAGTAAAATTGTATCGTATTTAATAGTATTTCCTTGTAAAATTTAATAGTATTTTATACCCCTTAGCTTTAAATATCAAGTATTTTTGGCGCCGCTGCCGGGGAACATATAGCTTAAAAGCCGGAAGCGCAACGCTAATATATATAAAAAACAAAAAGATTTTTATTTTTAGTTTACTTTTATTAAAATACGCTTTTGTAAAAAATACGTTTTAATATATTCGAAAATATAAAAAGAAAACAAAAATATAAATATTTTTAAGAGTTTGTTAAATATTTAAGTTCTATAAAAGTTTCTTTATATTTATTTTATAAAAATATAAGTTTTATTTAATTTATAAAAATATATTATATAAATATTTAAAACAGAAAAAATAAACACAGAAAAAAAAATAAATAAAACATTCGGCCTGCTACTGTAGCAGCCCGTAACCTGGCCCAAAATCCTGGCTCATGCGATCGCATGAGCCCGAAGGCATAAACTCATGCGATCGCATGAGATCGTCTGACACGCCACAGTTTACCCTAATTCAGCATTTATTACGGGTATTATTTATTATTATTAATTTAAAACCCTAATTAGGTTATATATATTATATTATTTAGTTTAGTTATTTTATTATTTGTATTATTTAGTTTAATTAGTTTAATTAATTTATAAAATTAATAGTTTTGTAAAATAAATAATATAAAAATAATATTTTTATAAAAATTATAATTTTTGCAACTTTTAGTATATTTTTATATTTTGTCCCTTTTTAATTATTTTAGCGTAATATTTGTATTTTTCGCTCGTATTTAGTTTTAAACTTAGTTTTTGCCATAGTTATTTTTATTTATAGATTTTTAGGCCTTGCCGTAAAATCTCTTAAGTGCTTTTTCTTTAGACTAAGATTTAGGTGCTTTAGAATTTTGCGACGCCTTTTTAAGTTTTAGTTCCTTTTTAAGATATTGCCATTTGGGATATAGTTTTACTTGTAAGTTTTAATATTTTTAGACGCCTTTTACCTATGTATCAATTATCATTCCAATTAGTAATCTCAATTTGCGATTATAATTTTAAGTTAGTGATAGTAATAAGGTTGGGTTAGTTGAGTGTTTTTAAGTTTTATAGTCATTCTCTGTTTCTTTCATTTTTCGACGCCTTTTTCAATTTTTTTCTTTTTCGACCTTTTTCGACGCACTCTTTTTCTTTCTTATTTCTCGCTATTCTAGTTTTAGGACATAGATTTTTATTCTACTTCTTATCTAAATTTCTTAAAATTACGAAAATTTATTTTAAGTGGTTAAATTGATAGACATCAAAATTTTCTAGTTCGTAGTAATAGTTGGATTTGTACGTGGACCGGGTTATTGGAGCCAAACAGTCCTCAATTATATTGAGACCAAACGAATCCTGCCCCTCTGCTGCATCTTTTGGCTATTCGAAACGTGGACAAAATCAGAAAAGTCTATTAATTGGATAACTTATATAATTTTTCTTTCCTTTTAAAAAACTAATAGGATATTCAGTGAATGCACCGAGCAAGACGTTCACCACCTTTTGTACGTTCACCACCTGTAACTAGATCAAGACATCTAGCAAATATTACCGCCGTTGATTTTTCTTTAGAATCGTCATCCAGTCAACCAAGTACTCCAGTTCAAATTTCCAATAATCCATTTTTTGAACCCGACCTCACAATTAAGAATCTGGAGAATATTCAGGGACGATTCGTAGATCCTGAACCATTAATTTTTCCTCCGGAACCACCAATCATTCAAACAGAGATTGTTGAGGAACGAACCATTAAATTAGAATCCTCTAGTGATTCCGATTCAACAAATTCAATTATGGAGAATCTGGAACCTTTAAGTATGGAAGACCGAATGAGAGCTAAACGTACTGGCCAAGGTCACGCAATTACTCATCCTGACATTAATGCGCCAGATTATGAAATCAAAGGACAAATTCTACACATGGTGACTAATCAATGCCAATTTAGTGGTGCGCCGAAGGAAGATCCAAATGAACATTTTTGTACCTTTAATAGGATCTGCACTCTATATAAAATCCGAGAAGTGGAAGATGAACAGATATATCTCATGTTATTTCCCTGGACTTTAAAGGGAGAAGCCAAAGATTGGTTGGAATCGTTACCTGAAGGGGCGATTGATACATGGGACGTTTTAGTTGAAAAATTTCTTAAACAATTCTTTCCGGCATCTAAAGCCGTAAGACTTCAAGGAGAAATTGTTACGTTCACACAGAAACCAAATGAAACTCTATATGAGGCGTGGACAAGATTTGGAAAGTTATTAAGAGGATGCCCGCAACATGGTTTAGACACCTGTCAAATAGTACAAATATTCTACCAAGGATGCGACATCACTACAAGAAAAGACATCGATATAGCAGCTGGTGGTTCTATTATGAAGAAAACCGAAACTGATGCTTACAAAATTATTGATAACACTGCTTCCCACTCACATGAGTGGCACCAAGAAAAAGATATCGTTAGATCATCTAAAGCAGCTAGAGCCGATTCTAGCCATGACTTAGATTCCATTTCCGCAAAGATAGATGCTGTCGAGAGACGAATGGAAAAGATGACTAAAGATATCCACTCAATACGAATTAGTTGTGAGCAGTGTGGAGGACCACATTTGACAAAAGATTGTCTCAGTATTGAATTAACAATGGAACAAAGAGAGAATGTTTCATATCTAAACCAAAGGTCTGGAAATAATTATCAGAATAATTATCAACAGCCAAGACCGATTTACAATCAAAATCAGAATTATAACCGAAATATTCCATACAACAACCAATAAGGTCCTAACAATCAACAAGTATCCAATAATACTTACAATCAGCAAAGACCTAATTTTCAAAACAAACCACCACAAACCGATGATAAAAAGCCGAATTTAGAAGATATGATGACAAAGATAGTTGAAACTCAAACACAGTTTTTCACATCTCAAAAAAAACTAATGAACAAAATGCTCAAGCATTTAGAAATCAACATGCTTCTATTCAAAATTTGGAATAAGAAGTAAGTAACCTAGCAAGGTTAATAGGTGAAAGAAAACCGGAAAGTTTACCTAGTGATACAAATGCAAACCCTCGGAATGAAACAGCTAAAGCCATTACCACAAGAAGTGGTACAACACTTAAACCACCTGAAATACCTGTAACTTCTGATGAAGCTATTCCTACTCCACAAGAACCACAACCTGATCAAGATAAGGAAAAAGAACCGGTAGTTGAAAAGGTTAATGAAGATAACACAGTTAAGGCTAAACCTTATGTTAAACCATACCAACCACCACTTCCTTACCCAAGTAAAATGAAAAAAGAAAAACTTGAAGCCGAGCAATCCAAATTCTTGGATATGTTTAAACAAATAAATGTCAATCTTCCTTTCATTGATGTGATTTCAGGAATGCCTAGATATGTTAAATTTCTGAAAGATCTAATCTCAAATAGAAAGAAAATGGAAGAACTCTCGGCTGTTACTATGAATGCTAATTGTTCAGCAGTGCTGTTGAATAAGATACCAGAAAAATTATCTGATCCAGGAAGTTTCACAATTCCATGTTTTCTGGGTAGTCTTAGTCCAATAGAAGCATTGGCAGACTTAGGTGCTAGTATAAATTTAATGCCGTATTCACTATACACTAAACTAGACCTTGGAGAATTGAAACCAACAAGAATAAGTATACAACTAGCCGATAGATGAATAAAATATCCTAGAGGGATAATGGAGAACATGCTAGTTAAAGTTGGTACTTTAGTATTTCCAGTAGATTTTGTTGTTCTGGACATGGAAGAAGATTCTCAAGTTCCTCTCATATTAGGAAGACCATTCTTAAACACGGCTAAAGCAATGATAGACGTGTTCAGTAAGAAATTGACCCTAAGTATAGAGGATGAGAGTGTTACCTTTTCAGTTGATAGAGCAATGCAACAACCGCAATCTGTAGATGATACATGTTATTATATTCAAACTATAGATTCATATGCAGAATTGTTAGAAGAATTTCCAGAATTACAAGGAACAGGAGAATGTTCTTTAGGAGAAGGTAATGAACCAATTGATGAAGCTAAAATGTTAGCTACACTAATAGCTAATGGATATGAACCAACAACAGAAGAAATTCAAATGCTAAAAGAAGAAAACAGATATCGATATAAATCATCGATAGAAGAACCTCCGACATTAGAGTTAAAGCCACTTCCAAACCATTTGGAATACGCTTATTTACATGGTGAATCTGAATTACCTGTAATAATATCATCTTCTCTTACTGAAAATGAAAAATCACAACTCATTTCTGTGTTGAAAGCTCATAAACCAGCCATTGCATGGAAAATTCATGATATTAAAGGAATAAGTCCTTCGTATTGCACACATAAAATCCTTATGGAAGAAGGTCATAAAACGTATGTGCAACGCCAACGAAGACTAAATCCGAATATGCAAGATGTAGTTAAAAAAGAAATTATTAAACTGCTAGATGCAGGTTTAATTTATCCAATCTCTGATAGTCCATGGGTAAGCCCAGTTCAATGCGTGCCTAAGAAGGGTGGCATGACTGTCATTACAAATGAAAAAAATGAGCTTATTCCTACTAGGACTGTAACAGGATGGCGTGTATGTATTGATTATAGAAAATTAAATGACGCCACTAGAAAAGATCACTTTCCCTTACCTTTTATTGATCAAATGTTGGAAAGATTAGTCGGAAACAGTTACTATTGTTTTCTTGATAGATTTTCCGGATATTTTCAAATTCCAATAGCACCCGAAGATCAAGAAAAAACCACTTTCACGTGCCCTTATGGTACTTTTGCTTACAAACGCATGCCATTTGGACTTTGCAACGCCCCTGCAACCTTTGAAAGGTGCATGATGGCAATTTTTCACGACATGATAGAAGAATGCATGGAAGTTTTCATGGATGACTTTTCAGTCTTCGGTGATACATTTGAATCATGTCTAGTTAATCTTGAACAAATGCTTATTAGATGCGAACAATCAAATCTAGTACTTAATTGGGAGAAATGTCATTTCATGGTTAAAGAAGGCATCGTTCTTGGACATAAAATTTCAAAAGAAGGAATTGAAGTGGATAGAGCTAAAGCAGATGTAATTGCTAAACTTCCACATCCCACCAATGTTAGAGGAGTTAGGAATTTTCTAGGGCATGCGGGTTTTTACCGACGTTTCATAAAAGATTTTTCTAAAATTGCCACTCCTATGAATAAACTCCTAGAAAAGGATGCTCCATTAATCTTTTCAGATGAATGTATCAAATCTTTTAATATTCTTAAAGAGAAACTCACTAATGCGCCGATCATGATAACACCAAATTGGAATCTACCGTTTGAACTAATGTGCGATGCAAGTGATTTTGCACTGGGAGCCGTTTTAGGACAAAGGATTGAAAAAAGATTTCAACCTATATATTATGCTAGTAAGACGTTACAAGGAGCTCAAACGAATTACACAACTACTGAAAAAGAACTCCTTGCTATTGTCTTTGCTTTTGACAAATTTCGTTCATATCTCGTTCTAGCAAAAATGGTGGTCTATACTGACCATTCTGCTCTTAGATACCTATTTTCGAAACAAGATGCTAAACCAAGATTAATCTGTTGGATCTTACTCTTACAAGAGTTCGATATTGAAATCCGAGATAAAAGAGGAGCAGAAAATCTCGCAGCTGATCATCTTTCTCGTCTTGAAAATCCCGAATTAGAAGTTCTAAATGAATCAGCTATACAAGACAACTTTCCTGATGAATATCTATTGAAGATAGATTATAATGAAATTCCATGGTTTGCAGACTATGCAAACTACTTAGTATGTGGATTCCTTGAAAAAGGATTATCGTACCAAAAACGAAAGAAATTCTTCAGTGATATAAAACACTATTTCTGGGAAGATCCACATTTGTTTAAAAGTTGTCCAGATGGAATAATACGCCGATGTGTATTCGGAGATGAAGCTAGTAAAATCTTAAACCATTGTCACACAGGACCAACAGGAGGGCACTATGGGCCTCAACTAACAGCAAGAAAAGTTTATGATGCTGGATTCTATTGGCCTACAATTTACAAAGACGCACACCTTCTTTGCAAATCCTGTGATGCTTGTCAAAGGGCCGGAAAAATAAGTCAACGTGATGAAATGCCACAAAATGTCATTCAAGTATGCGAAGTATTTGGCATTTGGGGTATTGACTTTATGGGTCCATTTCCAAAATCTCATAATAATCTCTATATTCTCGTAGCCATTGATTATGTATCTAAATGGGCGGAAGCACAAGCTCTCCCAACTAACGATGCACGAGTTGTAGTCAACTTTTTAAAACGTCTTTTTGCAAGGTTTGGAACGCCGAAAGCTTTAATAAGTGATCGGGGTACTCATTTCTGTAATAATCAACTTGAGAAAGTTCTCAAAAGATATGGAGTAACTCATAAAATCTTCACCACATATCATCCACAAACAAGTGGACAAGTTGAAAATACCAACCGAGCTTTAAAACGTATTCTAGAAAAAATCGTAGGATCAAATCCGAAGGAATGGTCCATTAAATTGGAGGATGCACTCTGGGCTTTTAGAACAGCCTACAAAAACTCCAATTAAAACCACACCTTTTAGACTCGTTTAGGGAAAAGCATGTCATCTTCCAGTAGAAATTGAACACAAAGCATTTTGGGCTTTGAAGACATGTAATCTTGATTTACATGAAGCTGGACGTCTACGATTAAGTCAATTAAACGAATTAGAAGAATTAAGACATGAAGCATACGAAAATTCATTAATCTGTAAAGAAAGAACGAAGAAATAGCATGATAAAAGAATCAGAAGTTCAAAAGAATTCAAAGAAGGAGACAGAGTTCTTCTTTTCAATTCACGATTCAAGCTATTTCCTGGAAAATTGAAATCGAGATGGTCTGGACCATTCATAGTCAAAAGAGTTTTCCCATACGGAACGATAGAATTAATAAATTCAAATGGAATTGAATTTAAGGTTAATGGTCACAGAGTTAAACATTACATAGATAGTCCGATGGAAGTCGACAACGAAGTTAATCACAATTTCGATACCACAGCTAACTAAGTGTGGGGAGAATCAAGTCTTTAAAGGATAATATGTATTTCTGTTAGAGTTAGATTGTCTGTTTTCGTGTAGTTCTCGAAAATGGAACCCGAATGGTCTTTCCCTAGCAGACCCTAAAGAACTAGTCTTCTCCCCCCATTCTGAATTTTTATTTTTATTTAGGAAATGAAGACTTCCTGTGAACTAAACCATGGTCTAATGCTACACGCTTTGATCACTAAACGTAATAATGACACACTTTCGAGTGAACTAGTATCAGTAATCAGAGAAAGATTGGACGGAGTAAGAAAAGAATCCAGATGCGAAGATAATAAGTTACAATTTGGTAAAGGAAAATCAAAATCCGCAGTGAAAAGAAGAGCACGACACCTTGAAAGATGTCACAAATGCGGAAAATGGTCACATGGAGGTAAATGTTCAAATAATCAAACCTATTCAAACACCGAATTTGTTACTTTATGCAGAGACGGACCGTTCATATGTTTAGAAGAAAAAACACTGAATGCTCGAGGTTACGCCTATGTAGCTATGGAAAATCAATTAAACCGACTATCTTATGAATGGGATAGATCGTATCACTAAGAATACTATCTCACAGGTAAGTCTGTACAGTTTTTATTTTTTTTATTTTTATTTTTAACCTTTTGATAATAAACGCTAATTTGTTCGCTATAAAGTATTAAATTGGTATTGAATAAAATTAGGTTTGGCGACCAAAATTATTGATATCAAACAAAAATTTATTACATCACTGCGAAATTTAACGTTTATTCTTAAGGTATAAATATCTTTAATCAATCAACTCAAAATATTTCAAAAATTCGTCATGAGTTAAATTAGGTCATGGAACCGAAATTACTTTACCGAAAAGAGGGGCGTATATTTTTGATAATATTTGATTGATTAAAGTGGGATAAAAGCCAAAAAGATTTTTAATTTTATTTTTACCATGTTTTAAAATTAATATATAAAAATTAAAATAATATTGTAAACTTTTTAAAATTAATATATTTAAAATTGTGAATATTTGAAAAATTAATCTTTTTAATATAAGTTTGTATGTATAAAAACAAAAATATAATATAAGTTTGGTGTGAATTTAAAAACAAAAATTTACTTTATTTCGCTAAGTTAAAAATATGTTTTTTAAAATTCGTCGTGAGTTGAAGACTAGGTCGTTGAACCGAAATTGCTTTACCCGAGAGAGGGACGAGAACTTTTATTATCATTATTTTTAATCTTATTGAATTAAAGTATGTCAAAAACATTAAAAAACCCAAAAATCTTTACTTTTAAAACCGCGCTTTGATTTGACAAATTTTAAAATTTTTGTCAAGGGACAGACTAGGACATCGATCCGAAACACCCTCGCTCCTAAAGGAAAACAAATTTTTAAAATTTAATTAATTATAAGTTTTATAAAGTATAAGGTTTTATTTATAAAAAAAAAAAGGCAAAACACTGTAGCCGGGTACCCATGCGATCGCATGGGAATCACCCTATATCTCCATGCGATCGCATGGGGAGAAAATCCAGGCCAGATACAAACGAGCCAGAGAGCTGTTCTTCACACAAAACACACACAAATACACGAAAATACCCCAAAATACTCTCTAAAATTCGCAATTTTCCACCGTAATTCGTCATTTTTCTTGCTCTAATCATGCCTAGATTCTCATTCTTCAGCAAAATGGTAAAAATTACACCCCTAAACTCTATAAATTCCTAGTTTTTGTGATAATTACCAATTTTTTACCTAATGCAATTTTGTTAATTTCTAGTGTAATTAGTGTTAAATTGTTAGTATTTTATGCATGTATAACTTAGATTGATGCTATTTAACATGATTTGAAGCCAAAAACTTCAAAATTTTTAGAAATCTAGGGTTTGTGTTCTTGAGCAATTTGGAGCTTTTTGATATAAACAGGTTATGGCCGATTTTTGTCATGAATTATTGCTAAATTAAGTAGTATAACATGTTTAGATAGTTAAATGATCCAAACATTGATCCTAAACATGATTTTTAGAGATTAAAGTGGACTTTTTAAGTCCAAAATTTATGAACTTGATTAATTTGATATATTTGCCATTTGAGACTTGTTTAATTATTAGTAATGACTATTTTGACATGTTATTTGAGTTAAAAGCTTATGAACTTTGTATACATTTTCATATGTGCTTATTTGAAAAGTGTAGAATTGTGAAAAATTGTGAAAATGTGTATAAGTTTAATTTTGATTTAACATGTTATAGTGATTGTTTTAAGTTGTTATTTTGCTAACACTAATGCATATTTGGATGCACAAATTTTGTGTTTAATGTGTTTTGCAGAAAGCCGATACTGGAGGTTCAGGAGCATCATCATCTAGACGACCAGCACCAGAACCAGAACTAGAAATGCAACACGAACAACAACCACAACAGGAACAACAACAGCCTGATCAGCACATACCTTATTATGATCCGGTACAGTTTGTTGATGAATTCATAGTATTCCCAATGAGGCCGCCAGTAGAATTCCCAACGATTCCTGAGCACACTCTGCATCCTAATCTGAGATTTGATAGGAGATGGAGAGATTACGAGACATATCAAAGGAACAAATTCAAATTGGTAACAAAAAATGTAGAGGTGCCAAGGGTAATCGATTGGGCCCCTTTGGAAACGGTCCATCTAGCTGACCGTGTTAGACAGCTTTTGGTACAAAGGTATGACAGTTCTTCTTTTACAGATTGGGAACGTCTTTTCACCATTCGTAGACCTGTATATAAGGAATGGTGTGTTGAGTTGATGAGTACTGTATCACTTGATACAAATATAGTTAGAATAGATGATAGAAGATTTCTTAGGTTTATCCTTGGCTGTAGGATGTACAGAATGTCCATGCTGGACGTGGCCAGGGCCTTACAGATATATACTCCTGGTGAGTTGCTATTATCCGATTGTACAAATTTGATTCATTATGGTGAAAGGGAAGATAGTAACTTTGACGCTGACGCCATTTGGAGGCGTATGTCACATTTTGATGTTTTTACACGAGCAGGAGGACACTCCTATACACATATTGACAGAGCCGAGCTTCATATTATTCATAGTTTTTTTGCTAACTCGATTACACAGAGAGGTCACAATAAAGAAAAAATTACCTTAAATGATTTATTCTACCTAAAGTGTATTCGGGATCCTAGAAGCTTTGTCAATATCCCTTACTGTGTTGCTTTTTATTTATCTAAAATGGTAGAGGGAATGCAAGACGGGAGTATAATAGGAGGAGGTATTTTTGTTACTCTCATTGGAGAGTATTTAGGTGTTGATAGGAACCAAGGGGGTCCATTACAGCTTTGTAGAGAACAGGTTGAGCCTTTAGGATTGAAAGTTTATGTGGGTGCTAAGGTATTGAAAAGTAGACGTAACCAGGCAGTACCCTATGAGGGATCTCATCCTCAGGTAGAGAGAGGCTCAGACGAGGAAATGGAGGAGGCGGAAGACATTAGGGATGTCTTTCGAGATGCTATTCTTGACGTCCACGTTCGTATAGATGAGGAAGCAATGACGAACGCGGCCAGACATAGTATGTATGAGCAGTGGAACTCCGAGCGAGTATACGAGGATTATAGGCGACGCCAACACGATAGCTGGGTAGTTCATCAGCACCAAATCATGAGCCAGCTATCATATCAGGTACCAAATAACTATGTACCTACTCGACCTGCTCATTTTCCGCCACACAGCCCCAATATCCGACCACCCTTTAACCGGTATGACTATAACCAAGCCTATCAGAACACCTATAACCAACAATGGAACCCACCTGATGAGATGAACTGGAACCCCTATCCAGACTGATTTGGTTCCATTTGGTTATTTATATGATTTTTATGTTTTTATCTTTTTACTTATTCATGTTTAAACTTATGTTATTGAATATACTTATGTAATCTTTATCATTTTTATTATTATTGTGTACTAATATTTCACATTTAGGATTTGAAAGTGGGATATTAAGTCCCATTTCAAATTGCCATACATGTTTATATTTGTATGTATGTATATTGTAAATTGTACAAAACAGGGTAAAACAGCGCATTTTCAAAGACTGGCATTAAGTTCAGCAAAAGCTACTAATTTTGACGACAAGATGACAAATAAATGTGATGTAACAACAGACAGAATGAACAAATGATATGCACCATTTATCATTCAGCAAACAAACGCCAATATGTTTAGAAACTTTGGTAAAATTTAATCATTTTCACACTAATCACCCTCAATAATTTAAATTGTTACTGATTTCTTGCAAATGAGGGCATTGCAAGATCTTAAGTGTTGGAAGGGGTTAAATTCTTTCGGATTTTTAAAATTTTTACTTTATACACTTGGTTACCATTAGAAATACTAGTAAAGTAGTAGTTGTATTAGAATCTAGTGCTCTCTGATAAAGAACAGCCCTAGTCTTATATACTGACTACCCAATTCTAGTAAAATTTTTCAAAATTTTCAATTAAATGAACTCAAAATCATGTTTATACATATTTATGAACGATAAAACTAGGTGTTAACACCGAAATTATTGTTACCTCGGAAAGGACATAAATTGAGAAACAAACCAAAATGTTAAAATTCATTTAAAATGGAATAGAGGACAATAAAAAGGAAAATAAAAGCCAAGTGTGGGAAAAATTACCAAGTTATCTTAAACATATGTCACATATTTCTGTAACAAATAATTGAAGATACTTTTGCTTTGGACTAAACTAAACTGTTTTACCCGATGAAAGAAAAGAAGAGATGGATCTACACGATGAATCAATTCCATCGCTAAAAGGAAGTAAAGTCTTTCGAAAAAGAAACGCGCTTCTTGATTTAGGTCATGAAGTTGTCGTCCAGACCAGCTGTAGGTTGACGAAAAACCTAGAAAAGTCATCACTAAAGTCAGCAGGAAATCCACGGACCTCAGCATCAAACAGGGTCGCCAAGTGGTCAGACTTATCCTAACCATGAGAGGATCTGTCTCGTACAATGAGGGGGGGTACCGTGCAAATTAGCTTGATAAGACTAATAAATCAGATCCCCAGAAAGGATAATCTCCTTTAAAGATCAAAAATCAGCTTTTAAGACTGATATTACTCAATCCTAGAGATTGACCTTAAAGATTGAGAATTACAAACTCATGGAATTCAATGATATCTAAACTCGAGCTTGAACGAGAAAATATTTTGATCAAAATTATAAACCGATTTGTTTTCTGAAAACCCATTTTCAATGCGTTCATTACCATTGAACGTAAAATGCTAGGAATTCACCTGGAATTCATTAGGTCACCTGAACCAAATCGGGTGTCAACCGTAAGAACGGTGGTTGCATAGCATGGTCAAAGACAGGACCTTGTGCCAGACCGAAAAATCATAAGGGTGAGCTTTACTATTGCTCCTACCAAGGATAGTAATTGCGTCTGACACGTTATAGACCATAATTAAAAGCATGTCAGGGGACATTGCCTTAACAGTTGCTTGTTCAACGCTTTCCTTTACAACCGGATGGTAGTTTATCAAAAGGTAATATACGGAGCAAGTAAATTGGACGTGTTGCTTTCTCAATACAAGGTTAGCAAGTGGGTGACACAAAACCACAAGTTTTGAGCTAAAATTTTCAAATCTGAAACCCACCAAACCCACAAAAATATTTTGCAAACACCGGTGAAGGGTTATTCCGGAAAACTTATCTAGGGTAAAAGCTAGATTGAATTTTCAAAAAGATCAAATATTTTCATAAAGATCCAATTTCTTAAAGGATCTAAATTTTTATAGTCATGTGGGACTGTAAACCACAACGTTACTACCATTGTTTATACCGCCGTATTGAAATCACTGATGTACAAAGTGTGAAGAATAAAGAAGTGATTCTAGTATTTCAAGACGATATTGCTTGAGGACAAGCAACGCTCAAATGTCAGAATATTTGATAATGCTAAAAACGAACATATATTTCATAGCATTATTCCTCAAGAAAGACAAGCTTTTAGTTGCAATTGTTCTATTTACAAGTGATATTCGTTTAAATAATAAAAGGTGAAGACAAAAGACAGATTCGACGAATTGAAGACGCAAATGACCAAAAAGCTCAAAAGTATAAAATACAATCAATAAGGTTCCAATTATTGATAAGAAACGTCTCAAAATTACAAAAGTACAAGATTCAAAATGCAAAGTACAAGATATTAAATTATTTGCAAGGACGTTCGAAAATCCGGAACCGGGACCAGAGTCAACTCTCAACGCTCGACGCAACGGACTAAAAATTTCAAGTCAACTATGCACATGAATATAATATAATATATAATTAATTCTTAAAATTAATATATATATTATATTATATTTAAAAACCGTCGGCATAAAAAAACAAAGACTTTTGAGTCTCCCCAGCTGGCCATGCGATCGCATGGCCTGGAAGGCATAAATCCATGCGATCGCATGGTGCACAGTTCCAGCCCACATGCCTATAAAAATCGAGCTTTGGTGCACCACAAAAACACATCTTTTTCCTTCTTCATCATACGTAAATTATATATATATATTTATATTTTAATTTTAATTTTAATTTTAATTTCTAATAATAAGGGTATGTTAGCAAATGTTGTAAGGGTGTAAGTCGAAATTCTGTCCGTGTAACGCTACGCTATTTTTAATCATTGTAAGTTATGTTCAACCTTTTTAATTTAATGTCTCGTAGCTAAGTTATTATTATGCTTATTTAATCCGAAGTAATCATGATGTTGGACTAAAAATATTAAAATTGGGTAATTGGGCTTTGTACCATAATTGGGGTTTGGACAAAAGAACGACACTTGGGGAAATTAGACTATGGGCTATTAACGGGCTTTTTATTTGTTTAACTAAATGATAGTTTGTTAATTTTAATATAAAGATTTACAATTGGACGTCCCTATAAATAACCATATACACTCAATCGGACACGATGGGCGGGATATTTATATGTACGAATAATCGTTCATTTAACCAGACATGGGAATGGATTAATAGTCACTAGAATTATTAAAACAGGGGTGAAATTATGTACAAGGACACTTGGTATAATTGTTAACAAAGTATTAAAACCTTGGGTTACACGCAGTCGATAACCTGGTGTAATTATTAAACAAAGTATTAAAATCTTGTTACAGTTTAAGTCCCCAATTAGTTGGAATATTTAACTTCGGGTATAAGGATAATTTGACGAGGACACTTGCACTTTATATTTATGACTGATGGACTGTTATGGACAAAAACCAGACGGACATATTAAATAATCCAGGACAAAGGACAATTAACCCATGGGCATAAAACTAAATTCAACACGTCAAACATCATGATTACGGAAGTTTAAATAAGCATAATTCTTTTATTTCATATTTAATTTCCTTTATTTTATATTTAATTGCACTTCTAATTATAGCACTTTTATTTATTGTTATTGTATTTAATTGCACTTTTAATTATCGTACTTTTTAATTATCGCAAGTTTATTTTATCGCACTTTTATTTATCGCAATTTCATTATCGTTATTTACTTTACGCTTTAAATTATGTCTTTTATTTATTTAATATTTTACATTTTGTTTTAACTGCGACTAAAGTTTTAAAATCGACAAACCGGTCATTAAACGGTAAAAACCCCCCTTTATAATAATAATATTACTTATATATATATATATATTTGTATTTTTATAAAATAAAACTAATATAGCGTTAAGCTTTGATTAAAAGATTTTCCCTGTGGAACGAACCGGACTTACTAAAAACTACACTACTGTACGATTAGGTACACTGCCTATAAGTGTTGTAGCAAGGTTTAAGTATATCCATTCAATAAATAAATAAATATCTTGAGTAAAATTGTATCGTATTTAATAGTATTTTCTTGTAAAATTTAATAGTATTTTATACCCCTTAGCTTTAAATATCAAGTATTTTCGGCGCCGCTGCCGGGGAACATATAGCTTAAAAGCCGGAAGCGCAACGCTAATATATATAAAAAACAAAAAGATTTTTATTTTTAGTTTACTTTTATTAAAATACGCTTTTGTAAAAAATACGTTTTAATATATTCGAAAATATAAAAAGAAAACAAAAATATAAATATTTTTAAGAGTTTGTTATATATTTAAGTTTTATAAAAGTTTCTTTATATTTATTTTATAAAAATATAAGTTTTATTTAATTTATAAAAATATATTATATAAATATTTAAAACAGAAAAAATAAACACAGCAAAAAAAAAAAAAAACATTCGGCCTGCGACTGTAGCAGCCCGTAACCTGGCCCAAAATCCTGGCTCATGCGATCGCATGAGCCCGAAGGCATAAACTCATGCGATCGCATGAGATCGTCTGACACGCCACAGTTTATCCTAATTCAGCATTTATTACGGGTATTATTTATTATTATTAATTTAAAACCCTAATTAGGTTATAAATATTATATTATTTAGTTTAGTTATTTTATTATTTGTATTATTTAGTTTAATTAGTTTAATTAATTTATAAAATTAATAGTTTTATAAAATAAATAATATAAAAATAATATTTTTATAAAAATTGTAATTTTTGCAACTTTTAGTATATTTTTATATTTTGTCCCTTTTTAATTGTTTTAGCGTAATATTTGTATTTTTCGCTCGTATTTAGTTTTAAACTTAGTTTTTGCCATAGTTATTTTTATTTATAGATTTTTAGGCCTTGCCGTAAAATCCCTTAAGTGCTTTTTCTTTAGACTAAGATTTAGGTGCTTTAGAATTTTGCTACGCCTTTTTAAGTTTTAGTTCCTTTTTAAGATATTGCCATTTGGGATATATTCTTACTTGTAAGCTTTAATATTTTTAGATGCCTTTTACCTATGTATCAATTATCATTCCAATTAGTAATCTCAATTTGCGATTATAATTTTAAGTTAGTGATAGTAATGAGGTTGGGTTAGTTGAGTGTTTTTTGAGTTTTATAGTCATTCTCTGTTTCTTTCATTTTTCGACGCCTTTTTCAATTTTTTTCTTTTTCGACCTTTTTCGACACACTCTTTTTCTTTCTTATTTCTCGCTATTCTAGTTTTAGGACATAGATTTTTATTCTACTTCTTATCTAAATTTCTTAAAATTACGAAAATTTATTTTAAGTGGTTAAATTGATAGACATCAAAATTTTCTGGTTCGTAGTAATAGTTGGATTTGTACGTGGACCGGGTTATTGGAGCCAAACAGTCCTCAATTATATTGAGACCAAACAAATCCTGCCCCTCTGCTGCATCTTTTGGCTATTCGAAACGTGGGCAAAATCAGAAAAGTCTATTAATTGGATAACTTATATAATTTTTCTTTCCTTTTAAAAAACTAATAGGATACTCAGTGAATGCACCGAGCAAGACGTTCACCACCTTTTGTACGTTCACCACCTGTAACTAGATCAAGACATCTAGCAAATATTACCTCCGTTGATTTTTCTTTAGAATCGTCATCCAGTCAACCAAGTACTCCATTTCAAATTTCCGATAATCCATTTTTTGAACCCGACCTCACAATTAAGAATCCGGAGAATATTTAGGGACGATTCGTAGATCCTGAACCATTAATTTTTCCTCCGGAACCACCAATCATTCAAACAGAGATTGTTGAGGAACGAACCATTAAATCAGAATCCTCTAGTGATTCCGATTCAACAAATTCAATTATGAAGAATCTAGAACCTTTAAGTATGGAAGACCGAATGAGAGCTAAACGCACTGGCCAAGGTCATGCAATTACTCATCCTGACATTAATGCGCCAGATTATGAAATCAAAGGACAAATTCTACACATGGTGACTAATCAATGCCAATTTAATGGTGCACCGAAGGAAGATCCAAATGAACATCTTCGTACCTTTAATAGGATCTGCACTCTATTTAAAATCCGAGAAGTGGAAGATGAACAGATATATCTCATGTTATTTCCCTGGACTTTAAAGGGAGAAGCCAAAGATTGGTTGGAATCGTTACCTGAAGGGGCGATTGATACATGGGACGTTTTAGTTGAAAAATTTCTTAAACAATTCTTTTCGGCATCTAAAGCCGTAAGACTTCAAGGAGAAATTGTTACGTTCACACAGAAACTAAATGAAACTCTATATGAGGCATGGACAAGATTTGGAAAGTTATTAAGAGGATGTCCGCAACATGGTTTAGACACCTGTCAAATAGTACAAATATTCTACCAAGGATGCGACATCACTACAAGGAAAGACATCGATATAGCAGCTGGTGGTTCTATTATGAAGAAAACCGAAACTGATGCTTACAAAATTATTGATAACACTGCTTCCCACTCACATGAGTGGCACCAAGAAAAAGATATCGTTAGATCATCTAAAGCAGCTAGAGCCGATTCTAGCCATGACTTAGATTCCATTTCCGCAAAGATAGATGCTGTCGAGAGACGAATGGAAAAGATGACTAAAGATATCCACTTAATACGAATTAGTTGTGAGCAGTGTGGAGGACCACATTTGACAAAAGATTGTCTCAGTATTGAATTAACAATGGAACAAAGAGTGAATGTTTCATATCTAAACCAAAGGCCTGGAAATAATTATCAGAATAATTATCAACAGCCAAGACCGATTTACAATTAAAATCAGAATTATAACCGAAATATTCCATACAACAACCAACAAGGTCCTAACAATCAACAAGTATCCAATAATACTTACAATCAGCAAAGACCTAATTTTCAAAACAAACCACCACAAACCGATGATAAAAAGCCGAATTTAGAAGATATGATGACAAAGCTAGTTGAAACTCAAACGCAGTTTTTCACATCTCAAAAACAAACTAATGAACAAAATGCTCAAGCATTTAGAAATCAACAAGCTTCTATTCAAAATTTGGAACAAGAAGTAAGTAACCTAGCAAGGTTAATAGGTGAAAGAAAACCGGGAAGTTTACCTAGTGATACAAATGCAAACCCCCGGAATGAAACAGCTAAAGCCATTACCACAAGAAGTGGTACAACACTTAAACCACCTGAAATACCTGTAACTTCTGATGAAGCTATTCCTACTCCACAAGAACCACAACCTGATCAAGATAAGAAAAAAGAACCGGTAGTTGAAAAGGTTAATGAAGATAACAAAGTTAAGGCTAAACCTTATGTTAAACCATACCAACCACCACTTCCTTACCCAAGTAAAATGAAAAAAGAAAAACTTGAAGCCGAGCAATCCAAATTCTTGGATATGTTTAAACAAATAAATGTCAATCTTCCTTTCATTGATGTGATTTCAGGAATGCCTAGATATGTTAAATTTCTGAAAGATCTAATCTCAAATAGAAAGAAAATGGAAGAACTCTCGGCTGTTACTATGAATGCTAATTGTTCAGCAGTGCTGTTGAATAAGATACCAGAAAAATTATCTGATCCAGGAAGTTTCACAATTCCATGTTTTCTGGGTAGTCTTAGTTCAATAGAAGCATTGGCAGACTTAGGTGCTAGTATAAATTTAATGCCGTATTCACTATACACTAAACTAGACCTTGGAGAATTGAAACTAACAAGAATAAGTATACAACTAGCCGATAGATCAATAAAATATCCTAGAGGGATAATGGAGAACATGCTAGTTAAAGTTGGTACTTTAGTATTTCCAGTAGATTTTGTTGTTCTGGACATGGAAGAAGATTCTCAAGTTCCTCTCATATTAGGAAGACCATTCTTAAACACGGCTAAAGCAATGATAGACGTGTTCAGTAAGAAATTGACCCTAAGTATAGAGGATGAGAGTGTTACCTTTTCAGTTGATAGAGCAATGCAACAACCGCAATCTGCAGATGATACATGTGATTATATTCAAACTATAGATTCACATGCAGAATTGTTAGAAGAATTTCCAGAATTACAAGGAACAGGAGAATGTTCTTTAGGAGAAGGTAATGAACCAATTGATGAAACTGAAATGTTAGCTACACTAATAGCTAATGGATATGAACCAACAACAGAAGAAATTCAAATGCTAAAAGAAGAAGACAGATATCGATATAAATCATCGATAGAAGAACCTCCGACATTAGAGTTAAAGCCACTTCCAAACCATTTGGAATATGCTTATTTACATGGTGAATCTGAATTACCTGTAATAATATCGTCTTCTCTTACTGAAAATGAAAAATCACAACTCATTTCTGTGTTGAAAGCTCATAAACCAGCCATTGCATGGAAAATTCATGATATTAAAGGAATAAGTCCTTCGTATTGCACACATAAAATCCTTATGGAAGAAGGTC
Source organism: Rutidosis leptorrhynchoides (assembly GCF_046630445.1). Taxonomy (NCBI): domain Eukaryota; kingdom Viridiplantae; phylum Streptophyta; class Magnoliopsida; order Asterales; family Asteraceae; genus Rutidosis; species Rutidosis leptorrhynchoides. Next base: position 179,741,715 of record NC_092333.1, read on the forward strand.
ATAAAACGTATGTGCAACGCCAACGAAGACTAAATCCGAATATGCAAGATGTAGTTAAAAAAGAAATTATTAAACTGCTAGATGCAGGTTTAATTTATCCAATCTCTGATAGTCCATGGGTAAGCCCAGTTCAATGCGTGCCTAAGAAGGGTGGCATGACTGTCATTACAAATGAAAAAAATGAGCTTATTCCTACTAGGACTGTAACAGGATGGCGTGTATGTATTGATTATAGAAAATTAAATGAGGCCACCAGAAAAGATCACTTTTCCTTACCTTTTATTGATCAAATGTTGGAAAGATTAGCCGGAAACAGTTACTATTGTTTTCTTGATGGATTTTTCAGATATTTTCAAATTCCAATAGCACCCGAAGATCAAGATAAAACCACGTTCACGTGCCCTTATGGTACTTTTGCTTAAAAACGCATGCCATTTGGACTTTGCAACGCCCCTGCAACCTTTCAAAGGTGCATGATGGCGATTTTTCACGACATGATAGAAGAATGCATGGAAGTTTTCATGGATGACTTTTCAGTCTTCGGTGATACATTTGAATCATGTCTAGTTAATCTTGAACGAATGCTTATTAGATGCGAACAATCAAATCTAGTACTTAATTGGGAGAAATGCCATTTCATGGTTAAAGAAGGCATCGTTCTTGGACATAAAATTTCAAAAGAAGGAATTGAAGTGGATAGAGCTAAAGTAGATGTAATTGCTAAACTTCCACATCCCACCAATGTTAGAGAAGTTAGGAGTTTTCTAGGGCATGCCGGTTTTTACCGACGTTTCATAAAAGATTTTTCTAAAATTGCCACTCCTATGAATAAACTCCTAGAAAAGGATGCTCCATTCATCTTTTCAGATGAATGCATCAAATCTTTTAATATTCTTAAAGAGAAACTCACTAATGCGCCGATCATGATAACACCAAATTGGAATCTACCGTTTGAACTAATGTGCGATGCAATTGATTTTGCAATGGGTGCCGTTTTAGGACAAAGGATTGAAAAAAGATTTCAACTTATATATTATGCTAGTAAGACGTTACAAGGAGTACAAACGAATTACACAACTACTAAAAAAGAACTCCTTGCTATTGTCTTTGCTTTTGACAAATTTCGTTCATATCTCGTTCTAGCAAAAACGGTGGTCTATACTGACCATTCTGCTCTTAGATACCTATTTTTGAAACAAGATGCTAAACCAAGATTAATCCGTTGGATCTTACTCTTACAAGAGTTCGATATTGAAATCCGAGATAAAAGGGGAGCAGAAAATCTCGCCGCTGATCATCTTTCTCGTCTTGAAAATCCCGAATTAGAAGTTCTAAATGAATCAGCTATACAAGACAACTTTCCTGATGAATATCTATTGAAGATAGATTATAATGAAATTCCATGGTTTGCAGACTATGCAAACTACTTAGTATGTAGATTCCTTGAAAAAGGATTATCATACCAAAAACGAAAGAAATTCTTTAGTGATATAAAACACTATTTCTGGGAAGATCCACATTTGTTTAAAAGTTGTCCAGATGGAATAATACGCCGATGTGTATTCGGAGATGAAGCTAGTAAAATCTTAAACCATTGTCACACAGGACCAACAGGAGGGCACTATGGGCCTCAACTAACAGCAAGAAAAGTTTATGATGCTGGATTCTATTGGCCTACAATTTACAAAGACGCACACCTTCTTTGCAAATCCTGTGATGCTTGTCAAAGGGCCGGAAAAATAAGTCAACGTGATGAAATGCCACAAAATGTCATTCAAGTATGCGAAGTATTTGACATTTGGGGTATTGACTTTATGGGTCCATTTCCAAAATCTCATAATAATCTCTATATTCTCGTAGCCATTGATTATGTATCTAAATGGGCGGAAGCACAAGCTCTCCCAACTAACGATGCACGAGTTGTAGTCAAGTTTTTAAAACGTCTTTTTGCAAGGTTTGGAACACCAAAAGCTTTAATAAGTGATCGCCGAAAGCTCTCCCATCTAAAGGTTTGGAACGTCTTTTTAAAAGTTTTGTATGAGCATCCGTTTCGTGAGTTTGTGTTCACGGCTGCTGCTTCGGCTGCTGCTTTGGCTGCTGCTTCAGTTGCTGCTTTTGCTGCCTCAGCTGCAGCAATTTTTTCATTCACACGTTTCTCGACTAGTTCCTCAAACTCAGCATCCGACATTTGAGACATGTTTCTTCAATAAACACAACAGAGATAAATTAATCATATAGAATATTATAGGTAAAATGAGTTGTCAATAGTTAATCGTAGCATATTAATAATATGAACCAATTATTATAAAAGCCTTTTCTTCTTATTAGCATTTTATAATTATTTCTAGGGTATTACCTACCCGTTAAAGTTCATACTTAATAGCTTAGTACAACAATTAACTACTTCCATTCAAATAATATTCTATTATGAAAACTAATGCATTATCATTTCACGCTTTATTCTTCAATGCATTATGGTACAACGATACAATACCACTTATTCACATAAGTTTATTTTACATAAAACATATGTAGAATAAAGAAAAGCACATTAATTAATATTATACAATACGTGAAGTGATGTTGTAGCGGAAATGGTTTTTAAAAGTGGCGAGGCTTCTTGTTATCAGGTACTTGAATATCGCTTATTCGAGCGGTAGGTTTTTATTTTTGTCAGGGTTCTGAGGTATTTGATACCTCAATAGAGTTGGTAAGAGAAGGGTGACTAGGTGTGATGCCCCGTACAAAATTAACGTGTATGAATCATCAACAACAGGATCATTACAAGGTCAAACACTATATGTTGTTTTAAAATAAGTTTGCATTCATAAGAAAAAGTGACGTCATAACCAACATCAAAAGTTTTACAACCGATAGTAGGCTTCTATGAATAGAAGCAATTAATATAAGTACGAGACCCAATGGTCATTACAAATTCATTGTTTCAAAAGTAACATAGTTGTGAATGCAAGGTAAACTTTTCATGCAGAGACATCTCTAACAAAAGCAGCGGGAGTCTACACAGCAAGAATACTACAGCGGAAGCATCAAACCTCTAAGCACCTGAGAAAACATGCTTAAAAACGTCAACACGAATGTTGGTGAGCTATAGTTTAAGTATAACAGTAATGTAAGGTAGGCCACGAGATTTTGTATTTCAAAACAGTATGAAAAGTATATGTTCAACCGTGGGCACTTGGTAAGTAACTTAACGTAATATCACCCCCTAAAAGTACACTTGGCTAGTGAGTAAGTTTACGAAGTATTAAACACCCGTTAAATACTAGCGCTACTAGCCCGAGTGGGGATGTCAAACCCTATGGATCCATATCTAAGATTCGCGTTCACCAGTTCAAAAACCAATGACTAAACGTTACCGAGCTAAGGGGAAAGTTTATGCCATTGCATAACCCACACATATATAAAGTTTAAGTACTCGTGCCTAGTATGTAAAACGTAAAAAGCACATGTATTCTCAGTTCCCAAAATAGTTAAAGTAAAAAAGGATGCTATAACTCACAGTGAAAAGTAGTAAAGTCGGTACGAGATAAGTAAGCAAGTAGTTGGTCCGAAAGGTCCTCAACCTACGTCAAAAGTTACTAAGTCAGTAAATCATTCCTAAAGGTTTAAAATTATGTAAACTAGGGCTTAAGTATCATCATCATTCATCATCAATCAAAAAGAGTAAAGTAAGTTTCAATCAAGAATAGAGATTGAAACAAGGGCTGAATTCGTTCAGCTGCTACGACCTCTATACAAATCGAAAAGACGTGTAGTCAGTGGCTATGGCTCCGTATGTGAGTCCTCCAACCACTGACCAATTTTCAGAACCAAACTCATCTTCGTTTGACCGTGGCGATGGTTTAAGTGTGAGTAGGTCAGAAATTTCAGCTCAACATTACAAAGGTGTAGTGACTTTCGGAAGGCTATAAATCCTAAACCGTAAGTCGGATTAAGACGAGGCCTAAATGAAAAATCATCTAATAGAACCGAACTAACTGGAAATCAAGTTTTCCAGTAGCCCAGGTGACTGATCAGACCTCAAAAATAGTAAGCAAAGTGCTCCGGTGGGTTCTTGGTACTTGATGTTCATCACGGTTCTCGTCCTTGATGCTTGTAGCTTCAAGTGTACAACTCGTTGATGTGTTTGCATCATATTTACCAAGTTTTGACCATCATAACACTTGTGTGGGTCTAAGATAAATAGCACAACTCATTTAAGGGTTGTATGAAGGTTGATGAACCAAAGTTACATCAAGATCTTAGATCCGACACATACATGAGTTCTAATAGTAATATTAAGTTATAAACTTGAATGTAAACTAAATAAACAAGATCTTAAGTTGTAAAACTTAGATCTTAGTTAGATCTTAAAGATCCTAGACTATAAAGTCTAGATCTAGTGTTCTTAAGTTAAACCCTAAGTTATAGAACTTGGATCTTTACTTTAATAAAACCAAAAGTTATGAAACTTAGATTTTAGTCTTGTAGAATGTATATAAGCTTATAAGCTTTTGTTTTAGACAAAATTAGAAGACCATAAGCTATAGAAACTTAGATCCAACATAAGTGTATGAAGTTATAACTAGAAAGTTTAACTTTCATGTTCTTGAACTTACAAAGTTTAAACTTTAGTTTCAAGAAAAATGAGATCAAGTTTAACTAGTAATACTTGACCAACATATATAAATCATGAAAATAAATAAATAAAGTGAAGAACTAAACTAAAGTTACAAGTAATAAGTTCATGTTTGTTTCATACTTAAGAAGATTCAAGTCAAAGGTTGGATCTTAAGAAAGTAAATCTTAAATTTCCAAAACATGAACACAAGTAAGATCTTAAAGCTTATGAACTTTAGATCCTTATAATATATCAAGTGTAGAACCATAAGTTAATAAGCTTAGATCATTGTTCTTGACTTCTCATCAAACAAAGGATGGAAGGAGCAAGATTCATGAAGATACAAACTAGAAAGTTTGATCTTTAACAACAAACTAGAAGTAAGTAAAATGATGATGATAGTTTCGGTTTTCAAAGGAAGAAAAAGAAGAAAGAAAAAGATATATTACCTACAATTTAGAGAGAAGGTTGAGAGAAAAGAAAGTGTAAGTATGATGTGTGTGTAAAATGAAGTAAAGACTAGCATATATGTATCAAAACAAAAGAAATTGGAACTCCCTCCTTCTCATGCCAAACCGTCGGCCAAGGGTTCCAAAGGGGAAGGTCAAGCTTCAACTTTCTAGTGTGGGAGGATGGTGAATGCTAGGAAGAGGTAATAAGTTAAATGCATGGAAAGTTGATGCTTGCATGCTTGAACATTCTTGTCCCCCACACTTAACTAATTAATCTTTGTTTAGCTTAATGTATCACTAGCATGATCATGGGCTCACTAATTAGTCCATTAAGAAATGTAGGGTGGGCTTCCAAGTCCAATAATATAAGCCCAAGTATAAGTAAGCAACAAATTAGCAAAAAACCCAAGTAATTAACTACTTACATTAGTTAATTAGAAATAATTAATAACAATTAATTATGAACGTAAATAATATTCAAAATATTATTCATGAAAAGCACGTGTCGAAAAGACGAGTCGGGACATTGAAATGTCACATACGGTAACAAGTAAAATGTATAAGAATACATTTAGTACAACGCAAGTATTAATAATAAATATTAATAATATAAGTCAAAAAATCCAGAGTCGTTACATTACCCACCTGTTAAAGAAAATTTTGTCCCGAAATTTTAAGCAGAGGTAGATGGAGGAGTTGGGAAAAAGGTGAGGATACTTCTACATCATTTAATCCTCTCGTTCCCAGGTAAACTCGGGTCCTCGTTTGGCATTCCATCAGACTCAGACGATCGGAATCTTGTTGCGTTTCAAAGTTTTGACCTCACGGTCCATAATTTCAACAGGTTCTTCCACGAAGTGGAGTTTGTTATCAATCATAAGTTCTTCCAGTGGTATGACAAGTTCCGATTCAACAAGACACTTCTTCAAATTCGATACGTGGAAGGTAGGATGAACTGAGCTCAATTGAGTCAGAAGATCCAAACGGTAAGCAACGGGTCCAACACGCTCCAAGATTTCGAAAGGACCAATGTATCGCGGGTTGAGCTTCCCACGTTTTCCAAAACGGATCACATCTTTCCAAGGCGCGACCTTCAATATTACATGGTCACTCACGTTGAATTCGAAGTCTTTACGTTTAAGGTCGGCATAACTCTTTTGGAAATCACGGGCCATCTTGAGTCTCGCTTGAATTTGGACAATCTTCTCGGTTGTTTCATGGACGAGTTCGGGTCCGGTGATTTGCTTTTCGCCTACTTCGGCCCAACAAATAGGAGAACGGCATTTGCGGCCATACAACGCTTCGAAAGGTGCGGCATTAATACTCGAATGATAGCTGTTGTTGTAATAAAATTTGAAATGTCCCGTTCATATTGATTATAAACGTTCCATATTAATTGATTTCGTCGCGAGGTTTTGACCTCTATATGAGACGTTTTTCAAAGACTGCATTCATTTTTAAAACAACCATAACCTTTATTTTATCTATAAAGGTTTAAAAAGCATTACGTAGATTATCAACTAATGATAATATAAAATATACCATTTACACACGACCATTACATAATGGTTTACAATAAGAATATATTACATCAAAAAGTAAGTTTCTTGAATGCATTTTTTACATAATATTATACAAGCATGGACTCCAAATCTTGTCCTTATTTTAGTATGCAACAGCGGAAGCTCTTAATAATCACCTGAGAATAAACATGCTTATAACGTCAACAAAAATGTTGGTGAGTTATAGGTTTAACCTATATATTATCAAATCATAATAATAGACTACAAAATTTCATATTTCAATATACATCCCATACATAGAGATAAAAATCATTCATATGGTGAACACCTGGTAACCGACATTAACAAGATGCATATAAGAATATCCCCTATCATTCCGGGAAATCCTTCGGACATGATAAAAATGAATTCGAAGTACTAAAGCATCCGGTACTTTGGATGGGGTTCGTTAGGCCCAATAGATCTATCTTTAGGATTCGCGTCAATTAGTAGATCGGTTTACTAATTCTTAGGCTACCAAGCAAAAGAGGCATATTCGGCTTCGATTATTCACCCATATAATTTAGTTTCATTTACTTGTGTATATTTCGTAAAACATTTATAAAACTGCATGTATTCTCATCCCAAAATATTAGATTTTAAAAGTGAGACTATAACTCACTTTCACAGATTTTTTTACTTCGTCGGGAAGTAAGACTTGGCCACTGGTCGATTCACGAACCTATAACAAATATGTACATATATATCAAAGTTTGTTCAAAATATATTTACAACATTTTTAATACGTTTTACTGTTTTAAGTTTATTAAGTCAGCTGTCCTTGTTAGTAACCTACAACTAGTTGTCCATAATTAGATGTACAGAAATAAATCGATATATATTATCTTGAATCAATCCACGACCCAGTGTATACATGTCTCAGGCTAGATCACAACTCAAACTATATATTTTTTTGGAATCAACCTCAACCCTGTATAGCTAACTCCAACATTACTGCATATAGAGTGTCTATGGTTGTTCCAAATAATATATATAGATGGGTCGATATGATATGTCAAAACATTTGCATACGTGCCTATGGTATCCCAAGATTACATAATATATTAGAATACATGTATAATACAATATAAGTTAGCTAGGATATGATTTGTATAGAATTGTTACAATATTTCCCGTAGCTACAACAATCAAAAAATATCCAATCTTGTTTTACCCATAACTTCTTTGTTTTAAATCCGTTTTGAGTGAATCAAATTGCTATGGTTTTATATTGAACTCTATTTTATGAATCTAAATATAAAAAGTATAGGTTTATAGTCATAATTATAGGTTACAAGTCATTTTTGTAAAGGTAGTCATTTCAGTCGAAAGAACGAAGTCTAGATGACCATTTTGGAAAACATACTTCCACTTTGAGTTTAACCATGATTTTTGGATATAGTTTCATGTTCATAAGAAAAATCATTTTCCCAGAAGAACAAATTTTAAATCAAAGTTTATCATAGTTTTTAATTATCCAAACCAAAACAGCCCCCGGTTTCACTACAACGGCGTATATCCGATTTTATGGTGTTCATCGTATTTTCAGGTTTTAAATCATTAAGTTAGTATATCATATAGATATAGAATATGTGTTTAGTTGATTTTAAAAGTCAAGTTAGAAGGATTAACTTTTGTTTGCGAACAAGTTTAGAATTAACTAAACTATGTTCTAGTGATTTCAAGTTTAAACCTTCGAATAAGATAGCTTTATATGTATGAATCGAATGATGTTAAGAACATCAATACTATCTCAAGTTTTGTGGATAAACCTACTGGAAAAGAGACAAATGGATCTAGCTTCAAAGGATCCTTGGATGGCTTGAAAGTTCTTGAAGCAGAATCATGACACGAAAACAAATTCAAGTAAGATCATCACTCGAAATAAGATTGTTATAGTTATAGAAATTGAACCAAAGTTTGAATATGAGTATTACCTTGTATTAGAAATATATCTTACTGTAAATAAGAAAGATTTCTTGAGGTTGGATGATCACTTTACAAGATTGGAAGTAAGCTAGCAAACTTGGAAGTATTCTTGATTTTATGAAACTAGAACTTATAGAATTTATGAAGAACACTTAGAACTTGAAGATAGTGATGGAATTTAACAAGTTCATAAAACATGTTCTAAAAGCTGTGTATTGTACGAGTACGAATACGGGTGCATACGAGTAGAATTGTTGATGAAACTGAACGAGGATGCAATTGTAAGCATTTTTTTAAGTAGAAGTATTTTGATAAGTGTATTGAAGTCTTTAAAAAGTGTATGTGTTGGTCCCTTGATAACAACAGGAGTATTGTAGAGGGGGGGGGGGGGTGAATATAATTTCTTTTCAATTAACTAAACAGTTAAACTCGATTAGTATTCAAGCATGCAAATAAATAGAGTCACAGGTAATTTTTAACAGTTATTCTTTATTGATTGAATCACAAAGAATCACAACTATCCTTGGCGGAATGATAGTTGGTTAATACAGATTACCTAGATTATAGCTAAGAGGTAAACTAACAGCTATTACACGTTTTAACTCTATAAAATAAACCCACACCACTAGTTGTAACAATAGTGGATACAACAATTTATAGTAGTCCTATTAATCGTGTAATGGTTCTATTGTCCACTGGTACATAAGATGTCTGTACTTGTGGAGACAACTATATCAGAGAGCATGCTCTCTTCTTTCCTCTTTGGTAGCTATTTGCAGGAACACCCCAATTTGGTTTGGCACCACTATTTGATTAAACAAATAGAATGTTGTGTTCCCTAGGTGATGACAAAGTATAACCCATGTCTGCACATGCGTTAACCTTCTGCATTCCCACGTGGTCTTGTAAGGTCACTTATCAGCCACCGACACGTGTCCTTTTCTGTTCAACTTTGTCTTTGACTTCTGTTGAATAGTACCATTGATGTAGACCACTTGAGAAAATGACTATGCTTATAATGGAGCATAGCTGTCTTGTGTAGTGAGCTGCATTCCTGTGCTAATTGAAGAACACTGTCTACCTTGTGCTGGTAGACTGAGCAGCAAACTAAACACTCGACACAGCTACATCTGCTGTCTATACATGAATAAACTTGAGCTGACTGCACATAACACTTTAGTGTAAATAAATTACAATTTTGTCATAATTAAATCCTTAATTATTTTGGGGACTCAACAATCTCCCCCTATTTGATGATGACAAAACCTATGACATGTAGAGAAAACACTAAAGTCAGCACGGAGGGACCAAAAAAAATAGGCAGTAAATTTGTCTCCTTTTAAGTTTGTTTTGGGATCTTTTGCTGAGTTATCTATATCTTATAATTTGATATGATTTTGAAGATAAACTCATTTCACTTTCATTGCAACACAATATGTACAGTAATTACAACAACAGCATAATGAAAAGTGAATTAAACAAAAGCTACAATTTGAGCACATAGGAGACTATCTATCTTTATCTTTTTCTCGTTCTTCTTCAGATAGCTCCTCTTGTTTGATTCTCCAGGCTTCAGGAAACAGATAAGGTACATCAGCAGGGTCAAACACAGGGATATGAGGAGGTAGAATGATGGGGCCTTTTTCGGTTGGTCCTTCACCAGTGGATTGCTTTCCTTTAGGTTTTTGAGAGAGGACTTCATCTACATTCACCACTGGTGCATTCCCAAACCTTGTTTCTTTCTTGAAGAGCTGTTGGAGTTCAGATTTAAGTGTATTTTTGATAGCACTTTCACCTTTACCAATGAAATACTCCAAGATCTCCATCCATTCACTAAATCCAAGGGATCTTAACTCATCATAGTTTATTCTTTCTTGAACTTTATTCTCCCTTACAATATTGAACACTCTTTTTGACCCTCTGTTTACTTTGATGATCCTGCTGGGATTGGATCTTCTATTCATCACATCACCATACCTACTTCTATAATAATGATCAGGAAATTCACTGGTACGAACATATTCTATAGGAGCAGTAGCAGGTGCTTTCTCAGTAGCTTCAATCTTATCAAATGCTTTATCCTATTCTTTGACAATGGCTTTGGCTAATTCTAGGGACTCAGCCTCTTGCTTTCTATCAGCAGCCAATTTGTCTTCTATATCCTGGAGCCTTACCCTCTCAGCGAGTTCAGCATCAGCAGCCTCCCTTCTTTGAATTTCAGCTTGTAGACCCAACAAATACTTGTCGGCAGTGATTTTCAGGGATTTTGCTGTTTCAATCATCTTTCTACGCTCTTCAGTTCTAAGGGCAGCACGATACTTCCTTAGATCCATACCCAGCTGGTGAGCCTCTTGAAATTGAGCTTTCTCCTCATCAGTAGAGAGCCTTTGACCACTGTTGTTTAAGTATACACCAATTTCAATGCCATAAGTTAAGGCAGTGATGTAGAGTAGCTGATCAAGGGGATGATGTAGCAACCTAACTTGGCGTATCCTTTTATTGATAGCAGCTTGTCTTTGCTCAAGCAATTCCTGTACAGTGATCTCCAGCCGGTAAGCATCTCTTTCATCTGGATTCATTTTAAATAAGTCTGGCTCACCATGGGTAACTGAATCATCTTCCTAAGTTCTGTGTTTACCATGACGTTTTGGGGAAAATGGAGGATACATGATTGATTCACCTATGCCAGATGAACTCACTGGAAACTGATTGACACGATTATCCTTTGTTCTGTTAAAATAGGTGAGAGTCTGAGGAGAAATAGGTGATTGAACAAATAAATGATCTCCACTACCCCAGACTGTAAAGTCATCAGGATTAACTGTATCATCATCTTGATTAGCACCCAGCTCAACCACCTTGGCTGGGTCTTCAACACTTGTAACACCCAGCAGCACACTTCTGGCTGGGTCTTCATTCACAGCACTCCTTGCTGTGTCTTCAGTACCAGCTGACTGATTAGTATCAGCTAGTACAACCACCTCAGTATCTTCATCAGCTGCCTCAAATAAGGGTCCTTTCCTTAGGGGCTGATTGTCCCTAGGAGTAGATTTCACCCTTTGTTTATCTATGGGCATGGGTTCAGCTGATGGTTCTTGTGTTGATACTAGCTCAAGTGGAGGCAGGTAGGGAATGATAGCAAGATGCTCCCCCTGAATATCATCATCATCAAGATTGATTGTTTCTGCTGGCTTATGTTGTGTAGCTGGCTGTGCAGAAGATGTTGGGCGAGAAGATGAGATGGTTTCTAACATAGCATCTAACCACTTCATAAAATGTCAGCTCTAACTCCTCTCCCTGACTCAGTAGATGCAAGATAATCTTTCATTTCTTCGGGAGTCATCTGTTTGATCCTATCTGCTCGCTCAGCATATAGTTTTTCCCTCTTTTTGTCGTATTTGACCATGAATTTGGCATTTCTTTTTTGTGCATCCTTTTTGAATTTATCAATGCCAATCAGGTCATCATCAATGTCCCTCTTTTTCGGGGTTAGCCATCTCCTATGCTCAATTCTGTGGCATTTAAGAGCAACATAGGCATCCCATTTTACATTGAAGGCATCATTTAATTCTTGCTGTCTCTTCTGATGTCTCTCCAGTTTTCTTTTCATTCTTCTTTCAATAGTTTGAGAAACAAAAAAAACTTCAGCAACAGCCAGTGCAGAAACATCACTGGGCTTACTGCCAGAACCAATATCATCCACTGATGTGGCAGACACACCGGGTTGAGATTCACCAGCTGCCTGTACACCAGCTTTAGTATGAGCATTGTTGGGCTTAGTGCCAGAGTCTTGACCAGTAGAACCATCATCACCATCACCATCACCATCTCTCCTTGGTTGTTTTGGATCCTTTTCATGCTCATGCTCCCCCTCTGATTGTTTTCTCTTTTTGAGTTTCTTTTTAGATTTCTTCTCCCCCTTTTTGTCATCAGCAGGGGCAGAAAGGTGAACAGGGGAGACCTGTGCATCAAGGTCACTATCTGAATCTGGAACAGAGAATGCAAAATTGTTCCAGTCAGCAACTTCAGGAGTAAGATGGGCACTAGGATCCACGCCAAATTGTCGAAAAAGGAGGTTGGAAGACCTAACTTTATTCCTTGCAACACCCATAGCCATCTGCTCAACCATGGCCCTAATATCACCCTGTAGGGTAGCCAGTCGATGCATATTTTCAACCATTTGAACATAGGCAGAAGCAGGAATCATGTTAGCCATTTGCTGCTCCAGTGAATCCAATCTCTCATGTAGCACTGCATTTTCTTCATTAAGAAAAAGAATTCTGCGATTAGCGGCATCTAAATCAGCTTGAAGACGGGCAATGTCCTCAGTATATTCATTGTGAGATATGATTCGTTTCTTTAAGTCCTCCTCCTCTTCATGTTGTTTGACAATGGCAGTCACCGCAAGATCTGCAAAGGCACATACTTGTTTGAGCTGGGCTTCAATGTTGGAAGTGGTAACTTGCCCAGCATTACGTATGGCTTCAGTCACACTATCAGCAATAGCAGTGCGAATGGTGGCCTGTAGATTAGGTGTAACCTCGGCGAGTGTCTTATAGACAGCCAGGGAGGAGATGTCAGCCACCTCATCAGCATTAAATTTAACATAGCTGGTTGAGGGGTGGTCAGAAGCAGCTAACACAGAACTACCTCCGTGGGGTGGTGGAGGTGGAAGGTCAGAATCTGACTCGTCACCATGATCACCATCATTTTTACCTTCACCCAAAGGTTTAGAACCACTGGTATTCTTGTCAGCATCATGAACATCATCATCAGTGAGATCCACTGATTTATCTTTGGTACCAGTCACATTATCATAAGTGACTGGTTCATCCTTACCAGTACCTTTATCAGCATCACCATCAGAAGAAGAAGATGATGAGGAAGAAGCTGATGAATCAGAAGGTACTGGTGAATCAGGAATATTCTGCATAACATATTTACCAGTAGAGGGATCTCTGATGAACTTAATAGGCCTCCATGTACCAGGCCATGGAGAAGCAGCTGGAGCCATGCCAAAAAAATGATAATATGGCTGCTCGTTGATCTGTTCTAAAGTAGCCAACCTCTCATAAACTTCTTCTCTAGCTGGTCGATCAAGCTGAGACAATAGTTCAGTCAGCTCTTCGCGAGGCATTTGAATACCCAATTAGCTCAAAATCCTGGTCTTTGGGATACCAAAGACCACGTTTAGCAGTAGCTTTCAGATACCTAAATATCCTTTTTACTGCTAGCAAGTGTGACTCTTTAGGATCAGCTTGATATCTAGCACAGAGACATGTGGCAAACATAATATTTGGTCTGCTGGCTGTGAGATAAAGTAGGGATCCAATCATACCTCTATATTCAGTGATATTGACTGGTTCACCATTAGGATCAGCATCTATTTTAATAGTTGCTGCCATTGGAGTCCATATATCTTTTAAACAGGTCAGACCAAATTTCTTTAGAATATCTTTGATATATTTATCCTGACTTATAAAAATTTCATCATCAAGTTGTTTAATTTGCAATCCCAAAAAGTATTGCAAGTCTCTTTGTAAGCTCATTTCATATGTCTTTGACATAAGCTTTGAAAAATCTTGACAATGTTTCTCATTTTTAGATCCATAAATAATATCATCCACATATATCTGTACCAGCAAGAGATCACCATCCGTCTCTTTTGAGAACAGAGTGGTGTTAATTGTTCCAACTTTAAAACCTATACCAGTGAGATACACATGAAATGTCTCATACCATGCTCTTGGAGCCTATTTGAGGCCATAAAGAGCTTTGTCTAGCTTGTAGACATGGTCTGGATATTTACTGCTTACAAAACCAGGAGGCTGTTTGACATAAACTTCTTCTTGCAGCTTCCCATTTAGAAATACAGATTTAACATCCATCTGGAATACCCTAAAGTTCATCTTAGCAGCATACACCAAGAACAGTCTGATAGCTTCCATCCTAGCCACTGGAGTATAAGTCTCTCCATAATCCAATCCTTCTTCCTGTTTGAAACCTTGAGCTACCAATCTAGCTTTGTTTCTGATCACAATCCAATCTTCATCCATCTTGTTCTTGAAAACCCACTTGGTACCAATGATTTTCTTAGTTTCATCATCAGGTTTAGGTACCAATGTCCAAACCTTATTCCTATCAAACTGGGAGATCTCTTCTTGCATAGCTCCTACCCAGCTTGGATCTTTGATTGCTTCATCAGAAAAATTAGGTTCAATGGTAGACACAAAATTTACATGCATACAAAAATTGCTGGTTGCATGCCTTCTTGTTTTAACACCACTAGCCAGATTACCAATGACTTGCTCAATTGGATGCTCTTTTGTCCATCTAGTGTTATGAACAGGTGAGCTTATCGTGGAACACACAGCATCTTGATCATCAGCTGGTTCAAAAGTATGAGCAGCAATTGGAGAAATCTGTTCAGTATTATTGTAACCAGTACCAGCTTGTGATCCTTCAAAACCAGTAGACCTATACTCAAGTTGTAGGACTTCAGTAGAGCCAGTAGGTCCACTTGGTTTACACACAGATGGAACAGAGTGTTCCATCTCATCATCAGAGAACCCAGCAACATGGATTAGTGAGGGATTTGCAGCTGGTTCCTCTTCATCATCGAGACCTTGCTGAGTAGGCTCTTCAAACAATAACTCTTCATCTTCTTGACTGGAAGATGAGGCTGGGGCAGTTTCATCAAATGTAACATTAATCTATTCTTCAAAACAACCCCTTCTTTTATTGAAAACCCTATATGCCTTTGACATGTTGGAATATCTCAAGAATATACCTTCATCAGCCTTAGCATCAAACTTGCCCAACTGATCCCTATTGTTTAGAATGAAACAGGGAGTGCCAAATACAAGAAGAAATGAGATTGAGGGTTTTCTTCCTTTGAGAACTTCATAAGCAGTTTTCTGATGTCTTTTCACAATTAGAGATCTATTCTGGGTAAAACATTCAGTGTTCACAGCCTCTGCCCAATAT
The DNA here is from genome assembly GCF_046630445.1 of Rutidosis leptorrhynchoides. Classification (NCBI taxonomy): domain Eukaryota; kingdom Viridiplantae; phylum Streptophyta; class Magnoliopsida; order Asterales; family Asteraceae; genus Rutidosis; species Rutidosis leptorrhynchoides. The sequence goes on from NC_092333.1 coordinate 179,757,266, forward strand.
GAATTTTTCAGCCCAGACTCAGCTAACATAGATCTTGCTGCTTCAATGAGAGTTCTGTTTCTTCTTTCTGCAACACCATTTTGTTGAGGTGTTCTCACAGCAGAAAAGTTCTGTGAAATACCTTTATCAGCACAAAATTCTTCTAATGTAGCATTTCTGAATTCTGTACCATGATCACTTCTTAGCTGTTTCACCAGTTGCCCATTTAAAAGCTCCATTCTTTTGATAAAATTGATAATTTCATCAGCAGCTTCACTCTTTTGCTTCAAAAAGAATACCCAGGTGTATCTGGAATATTCATCAACAATAACCAGTGTATACTTCTTCCCACTACAGCTGGCCACATTAACAGGACCAAAAAGATCCATATGAAGTAAATGAAATGGTTTCTCAACTGATGAAATTTGCTTTGATTTGAATGAGGCATGGTGATGTTTTACTTTTTCACAATCAGGACACAGTCTGTACTTTACATAAGACATGGTGGGTAGCCCAGACACCAAACTTCTACTGGATAATTTGTGAATATCTTTAAAGTTGAGATGTGAGAGTCTCTTGTGCCATAACCATTTCAGGTTGTCTACTGCCTTCGAATAGAAGCAAGTATCAGTTGTTGTGACTGCTGTGTTCATATCAATTTGATACATGTTTTCATGATGTTTTGCAGTCAGCAGTGGCTTCCCTGTCTTATCAAAAATAGTGCCAATTTTCTTTCTGAATTAGACTATCTTGTTCTTGCTTGTCAGTTGGCTTATGCTGAGTAAATTGTGTTTAAGCCCAACTACATATGCAACATTTGAGAATGTGACATTCCCATTAGTCAAAGTACCAAAACCCTTTGTGTAACCCAATGAATTATCTCCATACGAAACAACTGGACCATCTTTTTCTTGATAGTCCATTAGCAGGGACTTACATCCGGTCATATGTCTCGAACATCCACTATCGAGATACCAGATTTGCTTGTTTTGAATGCCCTGCACAGTAGCTAAGAGATTAGTTCTTTTTGGGAACCCATCCAAGGATGGGTTCTGGAAGGGTCATCTTTGATGATCTCTTCCTGTCTACTGGTTTGCTTGAAGAAGCATCAGCAGACGGGGTTGGAGTAAAAGGACACCGGTTGGCTAAGTGAAACTTGCTGCCACATTTGTAGCATTTTCTCACATTTGGTATCAGTGATGGGTCATACACATTGTAAAGGGAATCGGGGCGATGTTTGGTTACTGCCTCAATAAGCTGGTCAAGCTTGACTGTCATAATCTCAGTGATAGACAGCTCTTCATTCGAGTGCACTTTTGCTTTTCCCTTAAGGGCAGCTTTCTTCTTGGAACCAGTACCATAGTCATGACGTATTGCTTTGCCTTTATCATTTGACGAGCCAGCGTGGGAAGTTACTGGCTTGTCTACTGAAGCTGATGAACTAGAAGATGTTTTTCATGCTGCCTTGGACTTGCCAGTATTACGTTTGACTAGCTTGTCTGCAGCTACTGGTCGACCAGTAAGTTTGTCATCATCTGGCTCAGCACAATTGGAACTCGAACACGAAGGAGAATCAGTAGATTTAATTTTTCTAAGATTATTTTCAGTGATTTCCCTTTTGATACGTCTTTCTTTTGGAGTCATGTAGTAGATGCTTGAGGAGTCAGTAGTCTCATCAATTAAGGTACTGGCTTCTCTTGCTCTAGCCTCATCCTCCAAAATCTCTTTCATGGCAGGTGGTGGGGACACAGTAGCAGGTCTAACAAATTTATTTGTCAAGACCTTTTTACCTTTAACTATCTTGGCAAAAGTATTTGGCAAGATAGCTTCAGAATCTGTTTCAAGAATTGGGTCCATGAAAGTAACCTCTGCAATAGCAGCGGCAGCAGCATAGTCACCAGCAAAGAAAGCTTCAACTTGGGCAGGCACCTGCTCGTTAACACACTTTGCTGTGCGTTAAGCAGATGTACACCATGAAGTGACAACCTTTTTAAGATTATCCAGCTGGTTCTTGACTTCTGCTGCCTCAACGTGAAGAGACCTTAAAGCAAAATTTTGTTTTTCGAGTTTTGAAATATCATCTTTCAAGATTTTAACTTCGTCATTTTTGCATTTAAGTTTCTCATTTAAAAATTTGTTGTCTGATATCAAAACTTCTTCACGTTTGCTGCCTCTACATAAGTCAACTCTTAGGTAGTCAAACATTTTGGCCTTTTCATCATCAGTATAAGTTCGAAAATTATCAACCTTATACATCAATTCAGTTTTCCATTGAGGAGAATCTCTTTTCTGATCAGCTTCCCTCATATCAGCCAAAAACTTGCTACCACTATCATCCTCATCAGACTCCTTGACCTCCTTGGCCATTAAACACAGCTTCTTTTCTGGAGCATAACCAGCACTATCATTGAAATGTCCCGTTCTTATTGATTAAAAACGTTCCATATTAATTGATTTCTTTGCGAGGTTTTGACCTCTATATGAGACGTTTTTCAAAGACTGCATTCATTTTTAAAACAAACCATAACCTTTATTTCATAAATAAAGGTTTAAAAAGCTTTACGTAGATTATCAAATAATGATAATCTAAAATATCCTGTTTACACACGACCATTACATAATGGTTTACAATACAAATATGTTACATCGAAATCAGTTTCTTGAATGCAGTTTTTACACAGTATCATACAAACATGGACTCCAAATCTTGTCCTTATTTTAGTATGCAACAGCGGAAGCTCTTAGTATTCACCTGAGAATAAACATGCTTTAAACGTCAACAAAAATGTTGGTGAGTTATAGGTTTAACCTATATATATCAAATCGTAACAATAGACCACAAGATTTCATATTTCAATATACATCCCATACATAGAGATAAAAATCATTCATATGGTGAACACCTGGTAACCGACATTAACAAGATGCATATATAAGAATATCCCCATCATTCCGGGACACCCTTCGGATATGATATAAATTTCGAAGTACTAAAGCATCCGGTACTTTGGATGGGGTTTGTTTGGCCCAATAGATCTATCTTTAGGATTCGCGTCAATTAGGGTGTCTGGTCCCTAATTCTTAGATTACCAGACTTAATAAAAAGGGGCATATTCGATTTCGATAATTCAACCATAGAATGTAGTTTCACGTACTTGTGTCTATTTTGTAAATCATTTATAAAACCTGCATGTATTCTCATCCCAAAAATATTAGATTTTAAAAGTGGGACTATAACTCACTTTAACAGATTTTTACTTCGTCGGGAAGTAAGACTTGGCCACTGGTTGATTCACGAACCTATAACAATATATACATATATATCAAAGTATGTTCAAAATATATTTGCAACACTTTTAATATATTTTGATGTTTTAAGTTTATTAAGTCAGCTGTCCTTGTTAGTAACCTACAACTAGTTGTCCACCGTTAGATATACAGAAATAAATCGATAAATATTATCTTGAATCAATCCACGACCCAGTGTATACGTATCTCAGTATTGATCACAACTCAAACTATACATATTTTGGAATCAACCTCAACCCTGTATAGCTAACTCCAACATTCACATATAGAGTGTCTATGGTTGTTCCGAAATATATATAGATGTGTCGACATGATAGGTCGAAACATTGTATACGTGTCTATGGCATCTCAAGATTACATAATATACAATACAATTTGATTAAGTTATGGTTGGAATAGATTTGTTACCAATTTTCACGTAGCTAAAATGAGAAAAATTATCCAATCTTGTTTTACCCATAACTTCTTCATTTTAAATCCGTTTTGAGTGAATCAAATTGATATGGTTTCATATTGAACTCTATTTTATGAATCTAAACAGAAAAAGTATAGGTTTATAGTCGGAAAAATAAGTTACAAGTCGTTTTTGTAAAGGTAGTCATTTCAGTCGAAAGAACGACGTCTAGATGACCATTTTAGAAAACATACTTCCACTTTGAGTTTAACCATAATTTTGGGATATAGTTTCATGTTCATAATAAAAATCATTTTCTCAGAATAACAACTTTTAAGTCAAAGTTTATCATAGTTTTTAATTAACTAACCCAAAACAGCCCGCGGTGTTACTACGACGGCGTAAATCCGGTTTTATGGTGTTTTTCGTGTTTCCAGGTTTTAAATCATTAAGTTAGCATATAATATAGATATAGAACATGTGTTTAGTTAATTTTAAAAGTCAAGTTAGAAGGATTAACTTTTGTTTGCGAACAAGTTTAGAATTAACTAAACTATGTTCTAGTGATTACGAGTTTAAACCTTCGAATAAGATAGTTTTATATATATGAATCGAATGATGTTATGAAAATTATTACTACCTCAAGTTTAGTAGGTAAACCTACTGGAAGTGACAAGAAATGATCTAGCTTCAAAGGATCTTGGATGGCTTGAAAGTTCTTGAAGTAGGATCATGACACAAAAACAAGTTCAAGTAAGATTTTTACTCGAATTAAGATAGTTTATAGTTATAGAAATTGAATCAAAGTTTGAATATGAATATTACCTTGAATAAGAAAGATAACCTACTGTATATAACAAAGGTTTCTTGATCTTAGGTGATTACTTGGAATGGATTAGAAAGCTTGGAAGTAAATTAGTAAACTTGAAGGGATTTTTGAAGTGTTCTTGAAGTGTTCTTCCTATGATGATTATAGCTTGATTCTTAAAGTGATTTTTGATGAAGATGATGATTAACTACTGGAAAAATACGTTCATAATAGTGTGTGTGTGTTGAGAGAGAATTAGAAAGAGAATTGAAAGTGAAATGGAGTGAATGATGAGTGGTAATTGGTGAGTGGTGAGTGGGGTTAAAAGGAGTTCTAGTTAGTTGACTAGCTCATGGTAGAAGTTAAAATTGATTAGTCATACATGACATAATCAAGAGTGGAATCCCATGCTAGTTCCTATTGGTATATACCCATAGTAAGTACGTTTTGAAGCTGTGTATAATACGGGTAAAAATACGACTAGAATTCTTGATGAAAGAAAAGAATGGGAAAGTAACTGTAACCATTTTCGTTAAGTATGAGTGTTTTGATATATGTTTTGAAGTCTTCCAAAAGTATTTTAATACATCTAAATACACTACATGTATATACATTTTAACTGAGTCGTTAAGTCATCGTTAGTCGTTACATGTAAGTGTTGTTTTGAAACCTTTAAGTTAACGATCTCAATTAATGTTGTTAACCCATTGTTTATTATATCTAATGAGATGATAAATTATTATATTATCATGATATTATGATATATTAATATATCTTAATATGATATATATACATTTAAATGTCGTTACAACGATAATCGTTACATATATGTCTCGTTTCGAAATCCTTAAGTTAGTAGTCTTGTTTATATGTATATAACTCATTGTTAATATACTTATGGAGATACTTACTTATCATAATCTCATGTTAACCATATGTATATCCATATATATATCGTCATGTCGTTTTTACAAGTTTTAACGTTCGTGAATCGCCGGTCAACTTGGGTGGTCAATTGTCTATATGAAACATATTTCAATTAATCAAGTCTTAACAAGTTTGATTGCTTAACATGTTGGAAACATTTAATCATGTAAATATCAATCTCAATTAATATATATAAACATGGAAAAGTTCGGGTCACTACAATCATCATCAGTATCACTATCAGAGGAAGACGACGAGCTGGTTTCATCCCAATCATGATGCTCAGCAACTAGAACCTTTTCTGGCTTTTTACCCTTCTTATCAGTCTTAGCACTTTCCTTCATCTGAGCTTTCATAGCTTTGTACTTGTTTTTGTACTTGTCAGCTTTTGAGAAAGAGTTAGCATGTGAAGTTGAAGGTTTCCTGGACATGCATTCAGCAGCAAAATGTCCAACCTTTCCACAATTATAACACTCAGATTTAGGACCCTTGACTGACTTGCTGCTATACCTAGCACTCAGTTTCTTACTCCCTTTGTATGACTTGCTGGTTCTATTACGATTGAACCTTTTGAACTGCCTAGCCAGCAAAGCCATACCTTCAGCAAACCCTTCTGCATTACTTTCATCATCACTGCTTTCTTCAGACTCAGTACCACTATCCACATCACTCCCAGCTGACTCTTCTTCTGCCAGCAACTTTTGAACCAGTAAAGCCTTTTGAGCTTTCTTTTTAGCAGCAGCAATAAGAGCAGTATCATCTGTCTTAGAAGATTTTGAAGTGGTGGGGGCAGACCTAAAGTTTTCTTTCAAGTTAAGTTCAAATTTAGCCCCTGCCTTCTCATGGTTCCAAAGTGAACTGTAGAGAGAAGACATGTTAAAGTTCTTTAGGGTCTGAGTGGTTCTTAAGGGGTCAGTAACAGATTTCCATTTAGTGGGCAGTGAATCTATGAATTTGTTAACTTGTTCAAACTCAGTATAGGTGACATTCAGAGTGATCAGGTCAGCAATCAAGGAGTTAAACCTAATGAAGGTTTGCTTAAGGGTTTCATTTTTGTAGGCAAAGAACATTTCATATTCTCGTTTTAAAGCGATCATTCTGTTCTGCCTAACTTCTCCCATACCCTCATAGGTAACATCTAGATAGTCCAACATAAGCTTGGCATTTTCTTTTCCCTTAATCAGTTTGAACAGTGGGTTAGGCAAAGTTATAGCTAACAAGGTTCTGATCTTAGGGTCAAGTCCAACACGACATTTATCCTCAGCATCCCATCTAGAAGGAGTGAGAATAACCTCTCTGCCAGGAATAGCAGGAGTGTCAGCTGTAGCTGATGCACTACCAATAGTCTCAGTAGGCACAAATGGACCATCTGTGACGATACCAGGCATGAGTGGGTCAATAGACTCAAGGTGAAGCATGAATCTTGCTTTCCAAGTTTCATACTCATCTTCATCAAATTTGGGTGGTCTATTGGATGAGCTATTTTCAAGGTAAGCTGTATTAGTATATGCAGCCATGTGAGAATTCGGATCCAAGATATTAGTTATCAAGACTGAAGCTCTGATACCAGTTGTTGGTCCCTTGATAACAACAGGAGTATTGTAGGGGGGGGGGGGTGAATACAATTTCTTTTCAATTAACTAAACAGTTAAACTCGATTAGTATTTAAGCATGCAAATAAATAGAGTCACGTGTAATTTTCAACAGTTATTCTTTATTGATTGAATCACAAAGAATCACAACTATCCTTGGCGGAATGATAGTTGGTTGATACAGATTACCTAGATTATAGCTAAGAGGTAAACTAACAGCTATTACACATTTTGACTCTATAAAATAAACCCACACCACTAGTTGTAACAATAGTGGATACAACAATTTATAGTAGTCCTATTAACCGTGTAATGGTTCTATTGTCCACTGGTACATAGGATGTCTGTACTTGTGGAGACAACTATATCAGAGAGCATGCTCTCTTCTTTCCTCTTTGGTAGCTATTTGCAAGAACACCCCAATTCGGTTTGGCACCACTATTTGATTAAACAAATAGAATGTTGTGTTCCCTAGGTGATGACAAAGTATAACCCATGTCTGCACATGCGTTAACCTTCTGCATTCCCACGTGGTCTTGTAAGGTCACTTGTCAGCCGCCGACGCGTGTCCTTTTCTGTTCAACTTTGTCTTTGACTTCTGTTGAATAGTACCATTGATGTAGACCACTTGGGAAAACGACTATGCTTATAATGGAGCATAGCTGTCTTGTGTAGTGAGCTGCATTCCAGCTGTGCTGGTTCTTCATTGCTGAGCCACTTCATGTTCTTGATTTGCTGAGTACACATCCTGTGCTAATTGAAGGACACTGTCTACCTTGTGCTGGTAGACTGAGCAGCAAACTAAACACTCGACACAGCTACATCTGCTGTCTATACATGAACAAACTTGTGCTTACTGCACATAACACTTTAGTGCAAATAAATTACAGTTTTGTCATAATTAAATCCTTAATTATTTTGGGGACTCAATAGTATGAATACATAATAAAACACTACATGTATATACATTTTAACTGAGTCATTAAGTCATCGTTAGTCGTTAGATGTAAATGTTGTTTTGAAACCTTTAGGTTAACGATCTTGTTAAATGTTGTTAACCCATTATTTATTATATCTAAAGAGATGTTAAATTATTACATTATTATGATATTATGATATATTAATATATCTTAGTATGATATATATACAGTTAAATGTTGTTACAACGATAATCGTTACATATATGTCTCGTTTCGAAATCATTAAGTTAGTAGTCTTGTTTTTACATATGTAGTTCATTGTTAATACACTTAATGACATGTTTGCTTATCATTTATCATGATTAAACATAGTGTATCAATATCTTAATATGATTCATATGTATTTAGTAAGACGTTATAACGATAATCGTTATATATATCGTTTCGAGTTTCTTAATTCAATAAACTCAATTTTATGTATATAACTCATTGTTAAAATACCTAATGAGATACTTACTTATCATAATATCATGTTAACTATATATATAATCATATATATGTCATCATATAGTTTTTACAAGTTTTAACGTTCGTGAATCACCGGTCAACTTGGGTGGTCAATTGTCTATATGAAACCTATTTCAATTAATCAAGTCTTAACAAGTTTGAATGCTTAACATGTTGGAAACACTTGATCATGTAAATAACAATTTTATTTAATATATATAAACATGGAAAAGTTCGGGTCACTACAGTACCTACCCATTAAATAAATTTCGTCCCGAAACTTTTAAGCAGTTGGAGGTGTTGACGAATCTTCTGGAAATAGGTGTGGGTATTTCTTCTTCATCTGATATTCACGCTCCCAGGTGAACTCGGGTCCTCTACGAGCATTCCATCGTACCTTAACAATTGGTATCTTGTTTTGCTTAAGTCTTTTAACCTCACGATCCATTATTTAGACGGGTTCTTCAATGAATTGAAGTTTTTCGTTGATTTGAATTTCGTCTAACGGAATAGTGAGATCTTCTTTAGCAAAATATTTCTTCAAATTTTAGACGTGAAAAGTGTTATGTACAGATGCGAGTTGTTGGGGTAACTCAAGTCGGTAAGCTACTGGTCCGACACGTTCAATAATCTTGAATGGTCCAATATACCTTGGATTTAGTTTCCCTCGTTTACCAAATCGAACAACACCTTTCCAAGGTGAAACTTTAAGCATGACCATCTCGCCAATTTCAAATTCTATATCTTTTCTTTTAATGTCAGCGTAGCTCTTTTGTCGACTTTGGGCGGTTTTCAATCGTTGTTGAATTTGGATGATCTTCTTGGTAGTTTCTTGTATTATCTCCGGACCCGTAATCTGTCTATCCCCCACTTCACTCCAACAAATCGGAGACCTGTACTTTCTACCATAAAGTTCTTCAAACGGCGTCATCTCAATGCTTGAATGGTAGCTATTGTTGTAGGAAAATTCTGCTAACGGTAGATGTCGATCCCAACTGTTTCTGAAATCAATAACACATGCTCGTAGCATGTCTTCAAGCGTTTGTATCGTCCTTTCACTCTGTCCATCAGTTTGCGGATGATAGGCAGTACTCATGTCTAGACGAGTTCCTAATGCTTGCTGTAATGTCTGCCAGAATCTTGAAATAAATCTGCCATCTCTATCAGAGATAATAGAGATTGGTATTCCATATCTGGAGACGACTTCCTTCAAATACAGTCGTGCTAACTTCTCCATCTTGTCATCTTCTCTTATTGGCAGGAAGTGTGCTGATTTGGTGAGACGATCAACTATTACCCAAATAGTATCAAAACCACTTGCAGTCCTTGGCAACTTAGTGATGAAATCCATGGTAATGTTTTCCCATTTCCATTCCGGGATTTCGGGTTGTTGAAGTAGACCTGATGGTTTCTGATGCTCCGCTTTGACCTTAGAACACGTCAAACATTCCCCTACGTATTTAGCAACATCGGCTTTCATACCTGGCCACAAAAAATGTTTCTTGAGATCCTTGTACATCTTTCCCGTTCCAGGATGTATTGTGTATCTGATTTTATGAGCTTCTCTAAGTACCATTTCTCTCATATCTCCAAATTTTGGTACCCAAATTCTTTCAGCCTTATACCGGGTTTCGTCTTCCCGAATATTAAGATGCTTCTCCGATCCTTTGGGTATTTCATCCTTTAAATTTTCCTCTTTTAAAACTCCTTGTTGCGCCTCCTTTATTTGAGTAGTAAGGTTAGTGTGAATCGTTATATTCATAGCTTTTACTCGAATGGGTTCTCTGTCCTTTCTGCTCAAAGCGTCGGCTACCATATTTGCCTTCCCCGGGTGGTAACGAATCTCAAAGTCATAACCATTCAACAATTCAATCCACCTACGCTGCCTCATATTCAGTTGTTTCTGATTAAATATGTGTTGAAGACTTTTATGGTCAGTATATATAATAATTTTGACCCCATATAAGTAGTGCCTCCAAGTCTTTAATGCAAAAACAACTGCACCTAATTCCAAATCATGCGTCGTATAATTCTGTTCGTGAATCTTCAATTGTCTAGACGCATAAGCAATTACTTTAGTTCGTTGCATTAATATACAACCGAGACCTTGCTTTGAGGCGTCACAATATATCACAAAATCATCATTCCCTTCAGGTAATGACAATATAGGTGCCGTAGTTAACTTTTTCTTCAATAACTGAAATGCTTTCTCTTGTTCATCCTTCCATTCAAATTTCTTCTCTTTATGCATTAATACAGTCAAGGGTTTTGCTATTCTGGAAAAGTCTTGGATGAACCTTCTGTAGTAACCAGCTAGTCCTAAAAACTGTCGTATGTGTTTCGGAGTTTTCAGGGTTTTCCATTTTTCAACGGTTTCAATCTTTGCTGGATCCACCTGAATACCTTCTTTGTTCACTATGTGACCGAGGAATTGAACCTCTTCCAACCAAAATGCACACTTTGAAAACTTAGCATACAGTTTTACTTTCCTTAACAACTCTAGCACTTTTCTCAAATGTTCTTCGTGCTCTTGGTCATTCTTTGAGTAAATAAGTATGTCATCGATGAAAACAATGACAAACTTGTCAAGGTATGGTCCACACACTCGGTTCATGAGGTCCATGAACACAGCTAGTGCGTTAGTCAACCCAAACGGTATAACCATAAAATTGTAATGACCGTAACGCGTCCTAAAAGCAGTCGTTGGAATATCATCCTCCTTCACCTGCATTTGATGATACCCAGAACGTAAATCAATCTTAGAATAAACCGATTAGCCTTGTAGTTGATCAAATAAGTTATCGATTCTCGGTAGTGGGTAGCGTTTCTTGATGGTAAGTTTGTTCAACTCTCGGTAGTCGATACATAACCTAAATGTACCATCCTTCTTCTTGACAAACAAAACAGGAGCTCCCCATGGTGATGTGCTTGGTCGAATGAAACCACGCTCTAAAAGTTCTTGTAATTGGCTCTGAAGTTCCTTCATTTCGCTGGGTGCGAGTCTGTATGGAGCACGACCTATTGGTGCAGCTCCTGGTACAAGGTCTATTTGAAATTCAACGGATCGATGTAGGGGTAATCTCGGTAATTCTTTCGGAAATACATCGGGAAATTCTTTTGCGACGGGAACATCACTGATGTTCTTTTCTTCAGGTTTAACTTCCTCGATGTGTGCTAGAATGACGTAACAACCTTTTCTTATTAGTTTTTGCGCCTTCAAACTACTAATAAGATTTAATTTCGCGTTGTTCTTTTCTCCGTACACCATTAAAGGTTTTCCTTTTTCACGCATAATGCGAATCACATTTTTGTAACAAACGACCTCTGCTCTCACCTTTTTCAACCAGTCCATGCCAATTATTACATCAAAACTCCCTAACTCGACTGGTATTAAATCAATCTTAAACGTTTCATCACCCAGTTTAAGTTCTCTATCCCGACATATATTATCTGCTGAAATTAATTTACCATTCGCTAATTCGAGTAAAAATTTATTATCCAAAGGCGTCAATGGGCAACTTAATTTAGCACAAAATTCTCTACTCATATAGCTTCTATCCGCACCCGAATTAAATAAAACATAAGCAGATTTATCATCAATAAGAAACGTACCCGTAACAAGCTCCGGGTCTTCCTGTGCTTCTGCCACATTAATATTGAAAACTCTTCCATGGCCCTGCCCATTAGTATTCCCCTAATTCGGGAAATTTCTAATAATGTGGCCTTGTTTTCCACATTTATAACAAACAGCGTTGGTATTACTTGCTCTGACACTATTCGTTTCGGCATTACTTGTTCCGACATTATTTGTTCCTTTAGTTCTGTTAAACTTTGATCCGTAGACCTCACACTTTGTCGCGCTATGACCATTTCTTTTATACCTGTTGCAAAATGTCGTGCAAAATCCCTGATGATTTTCTTCACACCTATGACATGGCTGTTTTTGGTTTTTTTGCCGTTGTTGTTATTGAGGTTGTTGTTGGGGTTGTTATTGTTGTTGAAACAGTTGTTGTAGTTGTTGTGGTTGTTGTTGGGATGTTTGTTGTAGTTATTGTTAGGATTGCGGTTATTGTTGCGATTGTTGTTGCGGTTATTGGGATAGTTGTTGCGATTGTGGTTGTAATTGTTGTTGTTGTTGTACTGGTAACTCTTGTCACCGTTTTCCTCCCACTTCCTCTTGAGTTGTTTCGTGTTGGCTTCTTCGGCCGCCTGCTCTTTAATTCTTCCCTCAATCTGATTTATGAGTTTATGAGCCATTCGACTTGCCTTCTGTATAGAAGCGGGCTCGTGTGAACTCACATCTTCTTGAATCCTTACTGGTAACCCTTTTACAAACGCGTCGATCTTCTCTTCTTCATCTTCGAATGCTCCCGGACACAATAGGTACAACTCTGTGAATCGTCGTTCATATGTGGTAACGTCAAACCCTTGTGTTCGTAACTCTCTAAGTTCTGCCTTGAGTTTATTGACTTTGTTTCTAGGACGGTACTGCTCGTTCATCAATTGCTTGAATGCCGACCACGGTAGTACGTAAGCAGCATTTTGTCCTACCTGTTCAAGATAGGTGTTCCACCACGTTAACGCAGTACCTGTGAAGGTATGCGTAGCGTACTTAACTTTGTCTTCTTCAGTACACTTACTTATGGCAAACACCGATTCGACTTTCTTGGTCCACCGTTTCAATCCAATTGGTCCTTCGGTTCCATCAAATTCCAAAGGTTTGCAGGCAGTGAATTCTTTGTAGGAGCATCCTACACGATTTCTTGCGCCGTTAGCTGCATTGCTAGATTCAGAGTTATTGTTGGTATGTAGCGCAGCCTGTACTGCGGCTATGTTTGCAGCAAGAAAGGTACGAAATTCCTCTTCGCTCATATTCATGGTGTGTCGAGTAGTCGGTGCCATTTCCTTCAAAATAGCCAACTGAATCGAGTTAATCATACAGAATATTAAGAGTAGTCAATAGTATTTCGTAGCATAATATGAACTTATTTATAAAAGCTTTTTCTTCATATTAGCGTTTTATAAGTTTAAATTCGGGTACTACCTACCCGTTAAGTTCATACTTAGTAGCTAATATACAATTCAACTACTAAAATTCCATATGAAAAACTGATTATAATAATATATCACATACAAATATTCTTCAAACTTACAACTTCGCTATATTACATATAACATGAAATATAGTACACTATGATACATGACAGTTTTGAAGATAAATCTAGTTAATACGCAAGTTGTTCAGCAAAGGAAATAAAGACACGTAATTCATAAGTCCAGAAACAAGTCTTCCATTATGGTTTTACTAAGACGAATTCCCATCCTTGGTCTTGTAGAAAATAACCGTTATGACCATTGGCTAGGCAGCATGTTGTAATGTCGTTAAAAGGACGAGGGTTTCGTAATGTCCAACAGCCCCGTAATAATCTAAAAACCTTGTTTGTCACCCTAACTACTGAATCCGTCACTTGTGGGAAGGTTTTATTTAAAAGTTGCAATCCGATGTTCTTTTTCTCACTTTGGTAAGAAGCGAACATCACTAACCTGTAAGCATAACATGCTTCTTTATGTTGCATATTAGAAGCTCTTTCTAATTCACGAAATCCTATGTTGGGATATGTTGAGTCAAAATAGGTTCTTAACCCGTAGCGTAAAATTGCATTTGGGTTCCCTGCATTTAACGCTTTAAATAAAACACGGCGTAACATACGGTCTCCCTAATGTGATATACACTACCTATCAAAGGAAAGCCTTTTATAAACTAAGGCATTTCTGGAAAGTCTTTCAAATGTTTGACAAGTTAATTTCGCCATAACTAAATGTGCTGATGAATTCTGACCGACTCTAGACAAGATTTCCTCAATCATATCCTCTGGTAGGCCTTCTAAAATATTCGGTTGTCTACCCTTAACGTCCATTTTGTTTTTATACTGTAAAATAGACAAGGATTAGATTCGTAAAAGATAATTAACAAACAATACAAACAATTTTTTTTTACATAGAACATAAAAGTACAAGCACACTACAATACATATAATATACAACATGATTACAACCCTTTAATCTGAATCACTGGTTTCTTCTTCTTTGGACTTGGTTCGTTTTCCTAATTTTCTAGGAGTATATGGTGTTCCTCTAATACGAGCCGTCATTTTCCACAATGGTTTAGAAAAACCTGGTGGTTTAGAGGTTCCCAGGTCATTGTTACATTTTAGGAAATACGGATGTTGTCGATACATATAAAGTTCATCGGGGTTGGAATCGGGTTTCTCTATTTTTATACCTTTTCCCTTATTATTTTTTTTCGCTTTATTATATTGGGTCGAGGTAATTTCTATAACATCATCGGGATCCGATTCATCGAAAAATTGGTAATCTTCCCAATATTTTGCTTCCTCGGCGGAAACACCATTGACCATTATTAACTTTGGTCCGTTGGTTGAGGATTTTCTTTTATTTAATCGATTTACTATAGGTATCAATATTTCTTCCTCCGGAACCTCTTCTTCTGGTTCCTCCTCTTCCGATTCCTCCTCTTCTGGTTCATCTTCTTCCGGTTCCTCCTCTTCCGGTTCTTCTTCTTCCGGTTCCTCTTCGGGAATTTGTGAATCTTCCCAAAATATATTCGACTCTTCATTATTAGTAGGTGAATCAATGGGATTTGTACTAGAGGTAGACATCTATCACACAATATCAAACACGTTAAGAGATTAATATATCACATAATATTTACATGTTAATAATATATAGTTTCCAATAAAAAATGTTAAGCAACCGTTTTTGAAGAAAAACACGGTCGAAGTCCAGACTCACTAATGCATCCTAACAAACTCGGTAAGACACACTAATGCAATTTTCTGGTTCTCTAAGACCAATGCTCGGATACCAACTAAAATGTCCTGTTCATATTGATTATAAACGTTCCATATTAATTGATTTCGTCGCGAGGTTTTGACCTCTATATGAGACGTTTTTCAAAGACTGCATTCATTTTTAAAACAACCATAACCTTTATTTTATCTATAAAGGTTTAAAAAGCATTACGTAGATTATCAACTAATGATAATCTAAAATATACCGTTTACACACGACCATTACATAATGGTTTACAATAAGAATATATTACATCAAAAAGTAAGTTTCTTGAATGCAGTTTTTATATAATATCATACAAACATGGACTCTAAATCTTGTCCTTATTTTAGTATGCAATAGCGGAAGCTCTTAATAATCACCTGAGAATAAACATGCTTAAAACGTCAACAAAAATGTTGGTGAGGTATAGGTTTAACCTATATATTATCAAATCATAATAATAGACCACAAGATTTCATATTTCAATATACATCCCATACATAGAGATAAAAATCATTCATATGGTGAACACCTGGTAACTGACATTAACAAGATGCATATAGGAATATCCCCTATCATTCCGGAAAATCCTTCGGACATGATAAAAATGAATTCGAAGTACTAAAGCATCCGGTACTTTGGATGGGGTTCGTTAAGCCCAATAGATCTATCTTTAGGATTCGCGTCAATTAGTAGATCGGTTTACTAATTCTTAGGCTACCAAGCAAAAGGGGCATATTCGGCTTCGATCATTCACCCATATAATGTAATTTCATTTACTTGTGTCTATTTCGTAAAACATTTATAAAACTTCATGTATTCTCATCCCAAAATATTAGATTTTAAAAGTGGGACTATAACTAACTTTCACAGATTTTTTTTACTTCGTCGGGAAGTAACACTTGGCCACTGGTCGATTCACGAACCTATAACAAATATGTACATATATATCAAAGTTTGTTCAAAATATATTTACAACATTTTTAATACGTTTTACTGTTTTAAGTTTATTAAGTCAGCTGTCCTTGTTAGTAACCTACAACTAGTTGTCCATAATTAGATGTACAGAAATAAATCGATATATATTATCTTGAATCAATCCACGACCCAGTGTATGCACGTCTCAGGCTAGATCACAACTCAAACTATATATATTTTTGGAATCAACCTCAACCCTGTATAGCTAACTCCAACATTACTGCATATAGAGTGTCTATGGTTGTTCCAAATAATATATATAGATGGGTCGATATGATATGTCAAAACATTTGCATTCGTGTCTATGGTATCCCAAGATTACATAATATATTAGAATACATGTATAATACAATGTAAGTTAGCTAGGATATGATTTGTATAGAATTGTTACAATATTTCCCGTAGCTACAACAATCAAAAAATATCCAATCTTGTTTTACCCATAACTTCTTCGTTTTATATCCGTTTTGAGTGAATCAAATTGCTATGGTTTTATATTGAACTCTATTTTATGAATATAAACAGAAAAAGTATAGGTTTATAGTCATAATTACAGGTTACAAGTCATTTTTGTAAAGGTAGTTATTTTCGTTGAAAGAACGACGTCTAGATGACCATTTTGAAAAACATACTTTCACTTTGAGTTTAACCAAGATTTTTGGATATAGTTTTATGTTCATATGAAAAATAATTTTCTCAGAAGAACAACTTTTAAATGAAAGTTTATCATAGTTTTTAATTATCCAAACCAAAACAGCCCCCGGTTTCACTACAACGGCGTATATCCGATTTTATGGTGTTCATCGTATTTTCAGGTTTTAAATCATTAAGTTAGTATATCATATAGATATAGAACATGTGTTTAGTTGATTTTAAAAGTCAAGTTAGAAGGATTAACTTTTGTTTGCGAACAAGTTTAGAATTAACTAAACTATGCTCTAGTGATTTCAAGTTTAAACCTTCGAATAAGATAGCTTTATATGTATGAATCGAATGATGTTAAGAACATCATTACTATCTCAAGTTTTGTGGATAAACCTACTGGAAAAGAGACAAATGGATCTAGCTTCAAAGGATCCTTGGATGGCTTGAAAGTTCTTGAAGCAGAATCATGACACGAAAACAAATTCAAGTAAGATCATCACTCGAAATAAGATTGTTATAGTTATAGAAATTGAACCAAAGTTTGAATATGAGTATTACCTTGTATTAGAAAGATATCTTACTGTAAATAAGAAAGATTTCTTGAGGTTGGATGATCACTTTACAAGATTGGAAGTAAGCTAGCAAACTTGGAAGTATTCTTGATTTTATGAAACTAGAACTTATAGAATTTATGAAGAACACTTAGAACTTGAAGATAGTGATGGAATTTAACAAGTTCATAAAACATGTTCTTATAGTTAACATAATTACAAAACCAATTTGTAGTAGTGTTAAAGCAAGCGGAAGCAAAATGATAAGTTCATGTTTATATGTTTACCCTTTAAGTTAAATTCCATGTTAATATCAAGTCTAGAATATATACTTACATATAAGAACAAGAGGAGAAGATATATACCTCCTCAAGCTAGTTGAGGGTTGTTTTCCAAGTTGCAAGATGATGATGAAGATAATGGACAATAGAGCTTCTAACTTGAAGCCTCAAGCAAGTAATACCCACAAGCAATAACCCTAACACCTTTGTAATTAGTTAGGATTTGTTTTACACTTGATATGAGCTTGCTAAACAAAATTTAGAACCCCTTTGAACTCAAAAAAAGGCCACGGCAGTCAGCTCTCTTTGAGCAGAATCTGTCCAGTTTTTTGCTTCTTTTTGATATGTTTTTAATGCATGTATGTGTAGAATACTAAGTCTCTTGGTCTTAGTTAAGCATGGGTAGCAAGTAATAAACAAATGCATGCTTATTGTAACTCCCATGCCACTCACATTGCAATGATATAATATACTTTAATAAAAAAAATGATTTTACAAAATCAGTTTTTATAAAACTTGATCATAAAATACATTTTATAAACTTGTATATTATTTGTTATGTATATTTTATAAAACCAATTTTATAAAATGTATCATAACTTAATTAATTATTTAACCTATAAATTATTAAATCCTTGTTATATAAGTTGTTCCATAACTTATATAAACATATCAAGTAATATTATTTAAGAAACCTTTTCCTTAAAATTCAAGTGTCTCGTATTTAATCAATGATCCAATCGTTAAGATCAAATACGAATAAGGTGTCGGTAAGCTTGTTATTGGGTATGACCCGACTTGGATTAAAACATATTAGCCACATTAATTTAATATGTCTCTCGGGCATACGAAATACCTTCAGATAGAACTTGAGAGAGATCACTTAGATAAAGAAAATTGGAGAATGAAAGTGTTTGTAGGTGTTTTTGGTCGTTGGAATATGGATTAGATATAAAGGATGTGTAATTTTTTTTTCATGTAAATAAGTCATGAATGATTACTCATATTTTTGTAATTTTATGAGATATTTCATTCTAGTTGCCAAATGATGGTTCCCACATATGTTAGGTGACTCACATGGGCTGCTAAGAGCTGATCATTAGAGTGTATATACCAATAGTACATACGTCTAAAAGCTGTGTATTGTACGAGTACGAATACGGGTGCATACGAGTAGAATTGTTGATGAAACTGAACGAGGATGTAATTGTAAGCATTTTTGTTAAGTAGAAGTATTTTGATAAGTGTCTTGAAGTCTTTCAAAAGTGTATGAATACATAATAAAACACTACATGTATATACATTTTAACTGAGTCGTTAAGTCATCGTTAGTCGTTAGATGTAAATGTTGTTTTGAAACCTTTAGGTTAACGATCTTGTTAAATGTTGTTAACCCATTATTTATTATATCTAAAAAGATGTTAAATTATTACATTATCATGCTATTATGATATATTAATATATCTTAGTATGATATATATACAGTTAAATGTTGTTACAATGATAATCGTTACATATATGTCTCGTTTCGTAATCATTAAGTTAGTAGTCTTGTTTTTACATATGTAGTTCATTGTTAATACACTTAATGACATGTTTACTTATCATTTATCATGATTAAACATAGTGTATCAATATCTTAATATGATTCATATGTATTTAGTAAGACGTTATAACGATAATCGTTATATATATCGTTTCGAGTTTTTTAATTCAATAAACTCAATTTTATGTATATAACTCATTGTTAAAATACCTAATGAGATACTTACTTATCATAATATCATGTTAACTATATATATAATCATATATATGTCATCATATAGTTTTTACAAGTTTTAACGTTCGTGAATCACCGGTCAACTTGGGTGGTCAATTGTGTATATGAAACCTATTTCAATTAATCAAGTCTTAATAAGTTTGATTGCTTAACATGTTGGAAACACTTGATCATGTAAATAACAATTTTATTTAATATATATAAACATGGAAAAGTTCGGGTCACTACAAAATTCGGCTATCGTCAATTGTCTTTCCCAAGCCTTTCCGAAATCAATAACACAAGAATGCAACATGTCCTCCAAAGTCTGAATCGTGCGTTCGCTTTGTCCGTTAGTCTGTGGGTGATACGCAGTACTCTGGTCAAGACGAGTCCCCAAGGCTTCTTGCAAATAATGCCAAAATCTGAAAGCAAAACGGGCATCTCGGTCTGAAATAATTGATAAGGGCACACCATGACGAGATACAATTTCCTTTATGTATAGTTGAGCGAGTTTTTCCATCGTATCCGTTTCCTTCATGGCTAAGAAGTGTGTAGATTTGGTAAGACGGTCAACGATAACCCAGATGGTATCGTATCCGCCCACTGTCTTTGGTAGTTTCGTGATGAAGTCCATCGTTATCCTTTTCCACTTCCATTACGGGATTTTCAGTTGCTGAAGTAACCCAGAGAGCCTCTGATGTTCGGACTTAACCTTTGAACAAGTCAAACACTTCCCAACATAAGTTGCAACATCCTTCTTAAGATTAGGCCACC
Source organism: Rutidosis leptorrhynchoides (assembly GCF_046630445.1). Classification (NCBI taxonomy): domain Eukaryota; kingdom Viridiplantae; phylum Streptophyta; class Magnoliopsida; order Asterales; family Asteraceae; genus Rutidosis; species Rutidosis leptorrhynchoides. The sequence continues at coordinate 179,777,548 of NC_092333.1, forward strand.
ATTACTGTTCCTTGAGATCGTAGTACATTTTACCGGCTCCTGGATGAATCGAATATATTGACTTGTGGGCTTCATCTAGAATGAGGCTTCGCAAATCCCCATAAGTAGGCACTCAAATTCTTCCGGCAAAGTATCGAAGTCTAGTCTCCTTAACCTCGAATCGAGAGACGAGAATGTTCAAGTGTTCATGAGAAATATTCTCCTCCTTGAGAGCCTCATCTTGGGCTACTCGGATTTGGCTATTGAGGTTCGAATGCATGGTGATGTTCAGGGCCCGAACACGAAGAGGTGCCATCCTCTCCTTTCGGCTCAAAGCGTCGGCTACAACATTGGCCTTGCCAGGATGGTAACGAAGTTCACAATCATAGTCGTGATAGTACTCCAAATGAACATATATTTAGGCACAATATCCTTCCAATATGTAAAGCTTTTAGTTTTAATTGTTCTATTTTTATGTAATATTCGTTTAAATAAATAAGTGCAAAGACAAAAGAAGAAAACGACGATTTGAAGACGCGAATGACCAAAACGCCAAAAAGTACAAAGTACAATCAAAGAGGTTCAAATTATTGATGAGAAACGCCTAAAAATGACAAGAGTACGAGCCGTGAAACGTAAAGTACAAGATATTAAATCGTACAAAAAGGCGTTCGAAAATCCGGAACCTAGACATGAACCAACTTTCAATGCACGATGCAACGGACCTAAAATTACAAGTCAACTATGTACATAAAAATAATATAATATATAATTAATTATGTAAATTATATATACATATATATATATATATATATATATATATATATATATATATATATATATATATATATATATATATATATATATATATATTATATTTATATATTATAAAAATAAACGTCGGCAGCCTAGGATTCAATTTGTGTGAGCTGGAATGCGAACCTCCGCACTTGCGGAGCTGTGAAGCACAAAAGCTTCGCACTCGCGGAGCTGTACAGTTCAAAGTGGGCCTATAAAAGCTCGCGAATTCTGCTCGATGAACCATCCCTTTTTCTTTCTTTCTATCTAAGTAAAATATATATTTATATTTATAATTTTAATTTTAATTTAAAGTTAATAATAATAAGGTTATAGTGGCGAATGTTTTAAGTTTGTAAGTCGAAACTATGTCCGTGTAACGCTACGCTATTAATAATCACTGTAAGCTATGTTCTTCCTTTTTAATTTAATGTCTCGTTACTAAGTTATTATTATGCTTATTTAAATCAAAGTAATCGTGATGTTGGGCTAAATATTAAGATGGGGTTATTGGATTTTGTACCATAATTCGGGTTTGGACAAAAGTCTGACACTTGTGGACATTGGACTATGACTATTAATAGATGGGGGGTATTGTCTAATTGAGCGACAACTCATTGGAATCTGTCGAACCTATCTTCAAATTAGTTAATCTAATAATTATTAAAATGATTACGAATGTCCTATTTAGTGACGTTTATACGACATCCTTTACAATCATTTAATTAATTATTCGGGTTGGGTAATTGATTATTCAAACTGATCAATTGGATAAATTAATATTCATATCTCATTAAAACAGGAGTGGATTACATACAAGGGTAATTGGTGTAATTGTTAATAAATTATTAAAACCTTGGATTATACGCAGTCGATAACCTGGTGTAATCATTAAATAAAGTATTAAAACCTTGTTACAGTTCTAATCCCTAATTAGTTGGAATATTTGACTTCAGAAATAAGGTTAATTTGGCGAGCATTTTATAATTATGACCGATGGACTATTATGGAAAAAAACCAGATAGGTATCAAATAAATCCAGGACAAAGGACAATTAACCCAGATAAATAAATTAAGATCAAAACGTCAAACATCATGGTTACGGAAGTTTAAATAAGCATAATTGTTTTATTTCATATTTCATCGTACTTTTATTTACTGTCATTTTATTTACTGCAATTTACTTTATCGCAATTTATTTTTTTTCGCTTTATTTGTATTTTTGTACGCACTTTAATTATTGTCATTTATTTTTCCGCTTAAAATATAAAATTGACAAACTGGTCATTAAATGGTAAAACCCCCTTTTTATAATAATAATAATACTACCTATATATAATTATATATATTTATATAAATATAGTTGTATAAAAATATAGTATGTAATCAACCAGCTCCCTGTGGAACGAACCAGACTTACTAAAAACTACACTACTCTACGATTAGGTACACTGCCTATAAGTGTTGTAGCAAGGTTTAGGTATATCCATCTATATAAATAAATAAAACTTGTATCATATTTCATCGTATTTCGTAATAAAATAATAACTATTTCGTATACATCGCTGCACACATCAAGTTTTTGGTGCCGCTGCCGGGGACGCCGAAGCAAAACGCTATATTTTTGTAAACTATATTTTTGTAAAAATATATTATTTCGTATTTCATAAAAATATTTTGTATTTATAATAAGTGTTAAAAACATTAAAAAGAAAAAAAATAATATATATATATATCTATTTAAGTGTTCAAGTAAAAAAAAAAATATTTTTATATAATTTATATAAAGTATAAAAGTATTTTTTTTTTTTAGTTCTTAAAAACATAAGTTTACTTTAATAAATATTACTTATATTAATTTTGTAAAAAAAAAAAATTGACCTGCGTAATTTGGGCCTGCAGCTCGTTTGAATCTGCATCCTCCGCACTCGCGGAGTTTTTGGGTAGCAGACCTCCGCACTCGCGGAGTTTTTGGGTAGCAGACCTCCGCACTCGCGGAGCTGCCTGACACGCCTGAACCTCAGACTGCATTAATTACGTTTTAGGGTTTAATTTAATTATGTAAGACCCGAATATTTTATTGTACTTATGTGTGTATAAGTTATTCAAGTTGTGGGGTTTAGGTTGTATTTAATTAAAAGGCAAAAAAAGCTGAACTGGGCATTTGGCGCGCCGTGCGGCCTTATGGCGCGTCGCGCCATTACGGGCTGACAGCTCACTTTGTTTTTAATTAGATATTTTGAGGGCAATTGGGTAAATTCACTTGAGGGCCGACCTTAAGGCCCTAGATCAGTTTTGGGGAGCCTCATAACTCCATTTTCATCTACTTCACTTCTTCCAATTTAGTTTCTAGAGAGAGAGAGATTCTTAGTGAGGGAAAGCTTGAATCAAGGAAGAAGGAGGCGATTTTGGATCAAAGTGCGGGTATTAAAGTTGTTCATCTTTCCTATAGCTACGTTTTGATCATAGTGGTATGCTCTAATCTTGATTTCCTTGTTTAATTTGTGAAAGGGTTAGAGTTAGGGTTAATGATGAACTTAAAACCCATTTGTGGGTGAATGGGGTGTTTTTGGATGAATTTGGGTCATGAAGACTCAAACATGACTAACTAGGGTTTTCAAGTGTTAGATTGATGATTATGAACTTAATTGGTTATTTAAAGTACTAGAACACTTTAATGATATGTAAATGGGTGTTATTGGGTATGGATGACCCAAATGGGTGTGTTGACTTTGAAATGGGTCAAATGAGTCTTTAATGACCTAAGCGGCCTAGCAAGTATGAAAACGAGTTAGCCTTGTGACCTAAGTGTGTTTTAAACCCATCTTGATGAATGATTAGGGTTTTGGTGTGTGTTGACCCAATTTAGGGTTAAGGGTGCAAATGGGTTAAAATTGCACCTTGGGTCAAAATGGCTTAGAATGGTGAAAGGGTTTGGTTGACCGATGATAATGCTAAAAACGAACATATATTTCATAGCATTATTCCTCAAGGAAGACAAGCTTTTAGTTGCAATTGTTCTATTTACAAGTGATATTCGTTTAAATAATAAAAGGTGAAGACAAAAGACAGATTCGACGAATTGAAGACGCAAACGACCAAAAAGCTCAAAAGTACAAAATACAATCAAAGAGGTTTCAATTATTGATAAGAAACGTCTCGAAATTACAAGAGTACAAGATTCAAAACGCAAAGTACAAGATATTAAATTGTACGCAAGGACGTTCGAAAATCCGGAACCGGGACCAGAGTCAACTCTCAACGCTCGACGCAACGGACTAAAAATTACAAGTCAACTATGCACATAAATATAATATAATATTTAAATAATTCTTATAATTATTTAATATATTATATTTATTTATAAAACCGTCGGTAAACAAAGAGCCAAACTTGTGTGAGCTGTATTTACAAACTCCGCGACTCGCGGAGTTTGAAGGCCAAAAGGGCCGCGAGTCACGGAGGCCCAAATTCTGAAAGTCCCTATAAAGCTAACCGAATTCTGATCATTTTTCACACTCTTAATCTATCTCTCTTTCAATATATACGTAAAAATATATATATAATTTATATTTTAATTTTAATTTTAATTTTAAATCCTAATAATAAGGGTATGTTAGCGAATGTTGTAAGGGTGTAAGTCGAAATTCTGTCCGTGTAACGCTACGCTATTTTTAATTATTGTAAGTTATGTTCAACCTTTTTAATTTAGTGTCTCGTAGCTAAGTTATTATTATGCTTATTTAATCCGAAGTAATCATGATGTTGGGCTAATTACTAAAATTGGATAATTGGGCTTTGTACCATAATTGGGGTTTGGACAAAAGAACGACACTTGTGGAAATTAGACTATGGGCTATTAATGGGCTTTATATTTGTTTAACTAAATGATAGTTTGTTAATGTTAATATAAAGATTTACAATTGGACGTCCCTATAAATAACCATATACACTCGATCGGACACGATGGGCGGGGTATTTATATGTACGAATAATCGTTCATTTAACCGGACACGGGAATGGATTAATAGTCTATGGAATTATTAAAACAGGGGTGAAATTATGTACAAGGACACTTGGTATAATTGATAACAAAATATTAAAACCTTGGGTTACACTCAGTCGACATCCTGGTGTAATTATTAAACAAAGTATTAAAATCTTGTTACAGTTTAAGTCCCCAATTAGTTGGAATATTTAACTTCGGGTATAAGAATAATTTGACGAGGACACTCGCACTTTATATTTATGACTGATGGACTGTTATGGATAAAAACTAGACGGACATATTAAATAATCCAGGACAAAGGACAATTAACCCATGGGCATAAAACTAAAATCAACACGTCAAACATCATGATTACGGAAGTTTAAATAAGCATAATTCTTTTATTTCATATTTAATTTCCTTTATTTTATATTTAATTGCACTTCTAATTATCGCACTTTTATTTATTGTTATTTAATCGCACTTTTAATTATCGTACTTTTTAATTATCGCAATTTTATTTTATCGCACTTTTATTTATTGCAATTTCATTATCGTTATTTATTTTACGCTTTAAATTAAGTCTTTTATTTATTTAATATTTTACATTAGGTTTTAACCGCGACTAAAGTTTTAAAATCGACAAACCGGTCATTAAACGGTAAAAACCCCCCTTTATAATAATAATATTACTTATATATATATTTGTATTTCTATAAAAGTAAACTAATATAGCGTTAAGCTTTGTTTAAAAAGATTCCCTGTGGAACGAACCGGACTTACTAAAAACTACACTACTGTACGATTAGGTACACTGCCTATAAGTGTTGTAGCAAGGTTTAAGTATATCCGTTCTCTAAATAAATAAATATCTTATGTAAAATTGTATCGTATTTAATAGTATTTTCCTGCAAAAATATAAGCTATTTTATATACTACTCTGCTAAAACATCAACCGACTTGAGTTTGCGTTTGATTATATGTATAATGTGATAGGTACGTTACTTTGAGGTTTCGCAAGCTCGGGTATCTTTTCACAAGACTTTGAGGTGAGTGGAATAATTATATGCGTATGTATATAATGTATCTATTTGTTGTAGCGTGAAATGTGTAGTGTCGAGGTGCTAAGACACCATGTTTCACGTGAAGAGTGTAGCATCGAGGTGTTAAGATGCCACTCGGGTGTAGCATCGAGGTGTTAAGATGCCACCTAGGAGTGTAGTGTCGAGGTGTTAAGACACCACTCCGTAAATTAATGAGTGATGCATCGAGGTGTTAAGATGCCACTCGGGGTGATGTGCCGAGGTGTTAAGGTGCCACCCTAGGGGTTAGTGGTGCGAGGTGTTAAGTGCCCTAACGGATGTTGTGAACACCGATGGCGTTTTCGCGAGCGCCATTCCCTTGTACTATTGGTTAACCATGGTTATTTGTGTGGTAAGCATATTATATTATTCGAGTTATATTTATATGCGGTTGTTATGCTAGCTTGTGGTATTGGAGGTTTATAGCTTGTTATTGCGACGATAAGCTAATTGTGTTTGTTAGCATGTTTGCGGTTTGTGTAAGTGTCAAACAAGCAATGTACGACGAGTATCAACCAAGATGGGGCGGTGTGGTATATGTATGTCGTTCCTTTTTGTTTCGTTGTTTAATCTATATGCATTCTTTAGAATGAAGACGGAAGATGGAACCGGAACGGACACGCCTATTCATGAGGGGAAGGATGCGTTAACATTAAGGATTGAGGCGGAGTTCGAACGCTATATCTTAATTTTCGCCAACAAGGTTAAGCAAGTTCTCCAAGAGTCGTTCGAGGGAATAGTGACCGAGATGGTTCGAGACCGAGTGCCTAAGGTCGTGAAGGAAGAGTTAGAAAAGAGGTTTCCTAAACCTCAAGGTGACGGTGACGAAGGAGCAACTATGGGGATTGAATCTCATGCTTCAAAATTTGCTGATCACTCTTTGGGTAAGAGAAAGTTAGAATCAAGATGTGCTCCTAGTAAAAGGGCGAGAAGTACGCCCGGAGGTGTTGAAAAAGTGAAGAAGAGGAGTAAGACAGGTTATGGGCCTACGTGCTTTCGGTGTGGAGGACGAGGTCATTTTGCACGGGATTGTACGAGTGTACCTTTAAGCACGATCAAGTGCTTTATTTGCCAAAAGAAGGGACACCGTAAGTCGGAGTGTTCCGAATCGTTTGTAGATCGGGTTAGGAGGTTAGAGCGTGACTATCTGATGATCAGTGGAGCGCAAGGGTCCAACGATGATGTTTCAGGTATTTTCGTCTTTGGTACAAATATGCCTTATTATTGTTTATTTGTGCCGATGGATTCGTGTATGTATTAGGGACTTAAACTTTGCTTCGAGATCTATTTAGACTCAAGTGAACTCGGTGAAGATTCGGTTTGTTGATGGTTTTGATGATAGTGCACCAGGGTAGCGCCTGAGTCGTTGACTCGTGGAAACGCACCCTGGGGACGAATGCATAGTGGTAATACGTAGTATTGATGCGGGTGACATTCCTAATGGAAACACCCTATGATGACATTTGTATTGACGGACGAGGGCGTAAGACTTGGTGCAACCAAGCATTTCTTAGTGATAGGGTAAATGAATCCACTAAGCCATGAGAATGAACTTTGGCGTTAGGTTGTGAGCGCGTGTTCGCGTTTGTAGTGAAGTGGTTGAAACCCTTGAGAGCATGTGTGTATCGTTGACCGGATGCTTTCGTAGTGGTAACGGGTAGAAAGGATTTGATAGCTGGAAAAGTCTACCTTGCGGGTAGCGGTAATTTCGTTCTAAAAGGATACGTGTTATGTTGACATTGTGTCATCACTTTAGTGGCGCAATCGGGTGACGGTAGATGTTAGTATTTATTATTATCGAATTGAGCTCTCGAGAATTCAGGAAGAGGGACCGACGCCAAGTATGGTCGTGCACGACGGTAAATGGCAAAATCGTTTGACTTTGTAATCTTGACGATTTGATTTAGGAATGAGGTTCTACGTTGGGAAGTTGGTAGTGTTACATCAAAGAAATTGTGTCGACTTTATTAGGATTTATATTCCTACCGAGGAAGCGTAATGGGATTTGAGAAAGGGTACGATGCCTCATTGTCGTATACTTTGGGTAGTAGTTACAAAATAGCCATTTAGTGTACTACGAGGAAATTAGATATGTGTTTATTTGAGGTCATCTCTCTGTTGACCGCGTTTGACTTGTGATAGGTGATGAGGGATATCCGGAAGGATTAACTCTTCATTACCACCCTTGGTTGTGATGGATGGCAAGCGGCTCTCGGGAAGAACCGTTACTTGTATATTTACGATTTTAATTGCCCGTAGGAATTGTGCACATAGCCGTTTTGTGCACATGGTTGTGAGTAATAGTCGGTTTTACTCACACATTGGTATTAATAGTGCGGTAGCCGTGTTTCACCCATTTTTTCTTTTTCGACCTTTTTCGACGAACTCTTTTTCTTTCTTATTTCTCGCTATTCTAGTTTTTAGGACATAGATTTTTATTCTACTTCTTATCTAATTTTCTTAAAATTACGAAAATTTATTTTAAGTGGTTAAATTGATAGACATCAAAATTTTCTGGTTCGTAGTAATAGTTGGATTTGTACGTGGACCGGGTTATTGGAGCCAAACAGTCCTCAATTATATTGAGACCAAACGAATCCTGCCCCTCTGCTGCATCTTTTGGCTATTCGAAACGTGGTCAAAATCAGAAAAGTCTATTAATTGGATAACTTATTATAATTTTTCTTTCCTTTTAAAAACTAATAGGATATTCAGTGAATGCACCGAGCAAGACGTTCACCACCTTTTGTACGTTCACCACCTTTAACTAGATCAAGACATTTAGCAAATATTACTGCCGTTGATTTTTCTTTAGAATCGTCATCCAGTCGACCAAGTACTTCAGTTCAAATTTCCGATAATCCATTTTTTGAACCCGACCTCACAATTGAGAATCCGGAGAATATTCAGGAACGGTTTGTAGATCCTGAACCACTAAACTTTCCTCCGGAACCACCAATCATTCAAACAGAGATTGTTGAGGAACGAACCATTAAATCAGAATCCTCTAGTGATTCCGATTCAACAAATTCAATTATGGAGAATCTGGAACCTTTAAGTATGGAAGACCGAATGAGAGCTAAACGCACTGGCCAAGGTCACGCAATTACTCATCCAGACATTAATGCGCCAGATTATGAAATCAAAGGACAAATTCTACACATGGTGACTAATTAATGCCAATTTAGTGGTGCGCCGAAGGAAGATCCAAATGAACATCTACGTACCTTTAATAGGATCTGCACACTATTTAAAATCCGAGAAGTGGAGGATGAACAGATATATCTCATGTTATTTCCCTGGACTTTAAAGGGAGAAGCCAAAGATTGGTTGGAATCATTACCTGAAGGGGCGATAGATACCTGGACGTTTTAGTTGACAAATTTCTTAAACAATTCTTTCCGGCATCTAAAGCCGTAAGACTTCAAGCAGAAATTGTTACGTTCACACAGAAACCGAATGAAACTCTATATGAGGCGTGGACAAGATATGGAAAGTTGTTAAGAGGATGTCCGCAACATGGTTTAGACACCTGTCAAATAGTACAAATATTCTACCAAGGATGCGACATCACTACAAGAAAAGACATAGATATAGCAGCTGGTGGTTCTATTATGAAGAAAACCAAAACTGATGCTTACAAAATTATTGATAACACTGCTTCCCACTCACATGAGTGGCACCAAGAAAAAGACATCGTTAGATCATCTAAAGCAGCTAGAGCCGATTCTAGCCATGACTTAGATTCCATTTCCGCAAAGATAGATGCTGTGGAAAGACGAATGGAAAAGATGACTAAAGATATTCACTCAATACGAATTAGTTGTGAGCAGTGTGGAGGACCACATTTGACAAAAGATTGTCTCAGTATTGAATTAACAATGGAACAAAGAGAGAATATTTCATACATAAACCAACGGCCTGGAAATAATTATCAGAATAATTATCAACCGCCAAGACCGATTTACAATCAAAACCAGAATTATAACAGAAATATTCCATACAACAACCAACAAGGTCCTAGCAATCAACAAGTATCCAATAATACTTACAACCAGCAAAGACCTAATTTTCAAAATAAACCACCACAACAAACCGATGATAAAAAGCCAAATTTAGAAGATATGATGACGAAGCTAGTTGAAACTCAAACGCAGTTTTTCACATCTCAGAAACAAACCAATGAACAAAATGCTCAAGCATTTAGAAATCAACAAGCTTCTATTCAAAATCTAGAACAAGAAGTAAGTAACCTAGCAAGGTTAATAGGTGAAAGAAAACCGGGAAGTCTACCTAGTGATACAAATGCTAATCCCCGGAATGAAACAGCTAAAGCCATTACCACAAGAAATGGTACAACACTTAAACCACCTGAAATACCTGTAACTTCTGATGAAACTATTCCTACTCCACAAGAACCACAACCTGATCAAGATAAGGAAAAAGAACCGGTAGTTGAAAAGGTTAATAAAGATAACACAGTTAAGGCTAAACCTTATGTTAAACCATACCAACCACCACTTCCTTACCCGAGTAAAATGAAGAAAGAGAAACTTGAAGCCGAGCAATCCAAATTCTTGGATATGTTTAAACAGATAAATGTAAATCTTCCTTTCATTGATGTGATTTCAGGAATGCCTAGATATGCTAAATTCTTGAAAGATCTAATCTCAAATAGAAAGAAAATGGAAGAACTCTCGGCTGTTACTATGAATGCTAATTGTTCAGCAGTGCTGTTGAATAAGATACCAGAAAAACTATCTGATCCAGGAAGTTTCACAATTCCATGTTTTCTGGGTAGTCTTAGTTCAATAGAAGCATTGGCAGACTTAGGTGCTAGTATAAATCTAATGCCATATTCACTATACACTAAACTAGACCTTGGAGAATTGAAACCAACCAGAATAAGCATACAACTAGCCGATAGATCAATAAAATATCCTAGAGGGATAATGGAGAACATGCTAGTTAAAGTTGGTACTTTAGTATTTCCAGTAGATTTTGTTGTTCTGGACATGGAAGAAGATTCTCAAGTTCCTCTCATATTAGGAAGACCATTCTTAAATACGGCTAAAGCAATGATAGACGTGTTCGGTAAGAAATTGACCTAAGTATAGAGGATGAGAGTGTTACCTTTTCAGTTGATAGAGCAATGCAACAACCGCAATCTGCAGATGATACATGTTATTATATTCAAACTATAGATGCACATGCAGAATTATTAGAAGAATTTCCAGAATTACAAGGAACAGGAGAATGTTCTTTAGGAGAAGGTAATGAACCAATTGATGAAGCTGAAATATTAGCTACACTAATAGCTAATGGATATGAACCAACAACAGAAGAAATTCAAATGCTAAAAGAAGAAGACAGATATCGATATAAATCATCGATAGAAGAACCTCCGAAATTAGAGTTAAAGCCACTTCCAAACCATTTGGAATACGCTTATTTACATGGTGAATCTGAATTACCTGTAATAATATCGTCTTCTCTTACTGAAAATGAGAAATCACAACTCATTTCTGTGTTGAAAGCTCATAAACCAGCCATTGCATGGAAGATTCATGATATTAAAGGAATAAGTCCTTCGTATTTCACACATAAAATCCTTATGGAAGAAGGTCATAAAACGTATGTGCAACGCCAACGAAGACTAAATCTTAATATGCAAGATGTAGTTAAGAAAGAGATTATTAAACTGCTAGATGCAGGTTTAATTTATCCAATCTCTGATAGTCCATGGGTAAGCCCAGTTCAATGCGTACCTAAGAAGGGTGGCATAACTGTCATTACAAATGAGAAAAATGAGCTTATTCCTACTAGGACTGTAACAGGATGGCGTGTGTGTATTGATTACAGAAAATTAAATGACGCCACCAGAAAAGATCACTTTCCCTTACCTTTCATAGATCAAATGTTGGAAAGATTAGCCGGAAATAGTTATTATTGTTTTCTAGATGGATTTTCCGGATATTTTCAAATTCCAATAGCACCCGAAGATCAAGAGAAAACCACATTCACGTGCCCTTATGGTACTTTTGCTTACAAACGCATGCCATTTGGACTTTGTAACGCTCCTGCAACCTTTCAAAGGTGTATGATGGCGATTTTTCACGACATGATAGAAGAATGCATGGAAGTATTCATGGATGAATTTTCAGTCTTCGGTGATACATTTAACTCATGTCTAGTTAATCTGGAACGAATGCTAATTAGATGCGAACAATCAAATCTAGTTCTTAATTGGGAGAAATGCCATTTCATGGTTAAATAAGGCATCGTTTGTAGCGACCCGACAAAATCGTCATTGACGGCGCCGTCTACTTAGGTTCCGTTACGTGGTCATAAGTCTTTAAAACAACGTTTGACCAAAAGATATGTCGCATTCATTTCAAATGTAAAGATTGTTCAAAGTTTATGAGAATAGTTCCACCACAAGTTACGTTACAAAGTTATAAGTACAAATGAAACTTATGCGACACAATTTAAAAGTAGCCAAAAGACGCTCCATGTATGCATATATACTCGACATCCAATGCAAGTATCAAAATAATGAGCGGAAGCATGTATCATGTATCGTTCGAGGACCTGAGAAAAACATAGAAATCTGTCAACGAAAACGTTGGTGAAATCATAGGTTTAAGTAAGTAAGTACAAGTGAACCACAAGATTTGCATCAATGAAATAATAGTAATACATTCCAAAAGTTTGTTTCACGAGCACCCAATTATCAATGCTTAACATTCCTTCCATAGAACCCCATCACTTAGTGCTAGAACATACACTGTTTCTCGAAAATATATTTCATTCGTAAACGGTAGCGAACCGTTTGAATGAGGGTTTGTCAAACCCATATGGATCCATACAACATAAATTCTCGCTTACACCCGGCAAGTGTAACTAATGATAATCGAATTGAGGATTTTGTTCTAAACTCGTATGTAGAATGTTTGTTTTCCTGTACTTGTGTTCACTTAGTAAAGAAATGTTTATGTTTTCTCATCCCAAATGTAAGTTCAAAAAGAGTAAAAGTGGGACTATGATCTCACCTTGAGTGCACGAGTAGTAAAGTACTTCAACAAGTAAACGTGTGCAAAGAACAATGCTAGTCTTGACCTAAACAATAGGTTGTATCAATAACGGTAAACACGATAGGTCAAAGATGTTCAATTAGTCATATGGCTCGTTAAGACTCGATCATAATAGCATGTGAATCAAATTGTCATGTTTCATGCAAGGTACAAGTATAAAAACATGTTAGAACGATTGCACAAATATTTGGTTAAGTTTGATTAAAAGTCAACTTGGTCGGGTCAAAGTCAACGAAAAAGTCAACATGTTCGGGTCGGGTCCCGAGCTATTTTTCTGAGGTTTTTAATCATATATGAGCATGTTAGAACAAGTTTCATGTGAATCGGAGGTCCGTAGTATGCCAAACATTTTTCGTATTTTGGACATGGAGGTCAGAACCTGACCACGGCTTATGTCGCGCCGCGACATAAGCTGGCCGCGCCGCGGCATTGGCCGTGCGCTTGTACCTGGTCAGTCTCAATTGTTCAAGTCCCAAATCAAAACTCTTTCAAGCATAAATTACAAACCGCTAACTCTTAGAACTCGCACCTTATATCGTTGGAAAGGTAATTTGACAAAGAACACAACTAAATATATTTCACCAACCAAAAACATTATTTGTAACAATCGGCTTTCCAAAATAAATGATCGATTAATGTACACATTTAATACTCGAATTTGATAAGTGCACATTTATGATTCGGGCATTTAATGCATACATACAACACGCCGTTTTGTAGGTAATCGAGCATACAATACAACTAACTACTTACTAACAATAATTCATGGCATTCAATGTATCATCTATTCATTTCAAGCTTATCAAACCCTAACCCAAATTCACCAAAAATCACTAATCAAGTTTATGGAGTTTTCTCAAGCAACCTACACATCAAATTGAAGCTAGTGATACTAGGAACACAATTAGAACATGAACTTTTAACATCTAACAACATATGATCATCCAAAATTCAAGAACAACACACCAAAATTCAAGTTCATGCTAGTTATACTAAAACAACGAGATCGAGCATACAAATTACATACACGACATCACAATGAGCCATAGACACTAACTAACACCATTTCAAGTCAAAAACACGAATTTAGAGAAATCTAGAGTTTTAGAAATGTTACCCAAACGAGATGAAGTTGGTACCAAAATGAAGAGGATGAAGAGAGAATCACGAATATGTAATTTATTTTGTTGTAAGCCTCCTAGGTCGAATTTAGATGATGATTGAATGAATTTGGTAAATGTGTGTGTGTTCTTGCTATAGAGAAAGAGAGAGAGAGGGAGATGGTTGAATGGTGGTGATTGGGGTGGACTAGTTGACCTAGTCAACTAGTTTGCCCCGTGTCAATTTTAGTCCCTCGAGTTTGTAGTCGGGTGCGGAAAATACCTAAATGGAATATTTTAAAACGCGTATTAACGGGAGATGTTATAAACATATAACGGAGTTTAAATTAGTATAACGGAAAAGTAAATGGAAAAAGGCGGGATGTTACATTACCTACTCCTTAAAAGAAATTTCGTCCCGAAATTTAAGTAGGCGTAGTAGTCGTTGTTTCTTCCTCGAGATCTTGCGTTTCCGAATTCACGAATAGATGAGGATACTTCCTTTGCATTTGATCTTGTCTTTCCCAAGTAAACTCGGGTCCCCTTTTAGCGTTCTAACGGACTTTAACAATCGGGATTCGGCTTTGTTTCAATGTCTTGACGGAGGTGTCCACAATTTCAACCGGTTCCTCCACAAAATGAAGTTTGTCATCAATAGTAAGTTCCTCGAGAGGGATGACGATATCAGGTTCGGCAAAACACTTTTTCAAGTTAGATACATGGAAGGTAGGATGAACGGAACTCAGTTGAGGCGGAAGATCTAAACGATAAGCAACGGTTCCAATACGCTCCAAGATTTCGAAAGCACCAATATACCGCGAATTTAGCTTCCCGCGTTTCCCAAAAAGGATTACACCCTTCCAAGCTGCGACTTTTAACATTACTCGGTCACCGACTTGAAATTCAAGATCGTTGCGTCATTTGTCGGTATAGCTCTTTTGACGACTTCGGGCCGTCCTAAGCCTATCTCGGATTTGAATGATTTTCTCGGTGGTTTCGTGAATGAGTTCGGGTCCGGTGATTTGCACGTCGCCTACCTCGGCCCAACAAAGAGGTGAACGACATTTGCGGCCATATAGCGCTTCAAAAGGTGCGGCTTTAATACTCGCGTGATAACTATTGTTATAAGAGAACTCGGCGAGAGGTAAGTGCTTGTCCCAAGCTTTTCCGAAATCAACCACGCAAGCTCGTAACATGTCTTCCAAAGTTTGAATTGTGCGTTCGCTTTGTCCGTCAGTTTGTGGATGATATGTCGTGCTCATGTCTAAATGCGTTCCCAACGCTTCTTGCAATGTACGCCAAAATCTAGAAACGAAACGGCCATCTCGGTCGGAGATAATCGATAAAGGTACACCGTGTCGGGCTACGATCTCCTTAATGTAAAGTTGTGCAAGTTTCTCCATTTTGTCCGTTTCTTTCATGGCAAGGAAGTGTGCGGATTTGGTGAGACGGTCAACAATAACCCAAATGGTATCATAACCGCCCGTCATTTTTGGTAGTTTGGTGATAAAATCCATCGTTATTCTTTCCCACTTCCATTGCGGGATCTCGGGTTGTTGAAGTAGTCCGGACGGTCTTTGGTGTTCGGCTTTGACTTTGGAACATGTCAAACACTTGGAAACATAAGTAGCTACGTCCCTTTTGATGTTCGGCCACCAATATAGTTGTTTAAGGTCGTGGTACATCTTATTGGCACCGGGGTGAATCGAGTATCGTGACTTATGGGCTTCCTCTAAAATAAGGCTTCGTAGGTCCCCATAACTAGGCACCCAAATCCTTCCAGCATAATATCGGAGTTCGGTCTCCCTAATTTCGAATCGAGAGACGAGAATGTTCAAGAGCTCGTGTAAAAGGTTTTCATCCTTGAGGGCCTCATCTTGGGCTACACGAATTTGGCTATTGAGGTTGCTGTGAATGGTGATGTTTAAAGCTCGGACACGAAGAGGCACCGCTCTTTCTTTTCGACTTAAGGCATCGGCTACTACGTTTGCCTTCCCGGGATGGTAACGAAGCTCGCAATCGTAATCGTTCAAAGTTTCAATCCACCATCGTTGTCTCATGTTTAGTTGCTTTTGATCGAAGATGTGTTGAAGGCTTTTGTGATCGGTGAAGATAGTACTCTTGGTTCCATAAAGATAGTGTCTCCACATTTTAAGTGCAAAGACAACAGCTCCGAGTTCGAGATCATGTGTCGTGTAGTTTCGTTCATGAATTTTGAGTTGTCGAGAAGCATAAGCAATGACTTTTGTTCGTTGCATCAATACACACCCAAAACCATGTTTCGAGGCATCGCAATATACAACAAAGTCATCATTGCCTTCGGGAAGTGACAAGATAGGAGCGGTGGTTAGCTTTGTTTTCAAGATTTGAAAAGCGGATTCTTGTTCGGTCGCCCAATTGAATTTCTTTCCCTTGTGAGTTAATGCAGTTAGAGGACGTGCAACCAAAGAGAAGTTTTCGATGAATCTACGATAGTACCCGGCGAGACCCAAGAATTGATGAATGTGAGTAGGAGTAGTAGGAGTCTCCCATTTACTAATGGCTTCGATCTTCGTGGGATCGACTTTAATACCTTGATCACTTACAACATGACCAAGAAATTGAACTTCCTTCAACCAAAATTCACACTTGGAGAATTTGGCATAAAGTCGTTCTTGTCTCAAGAGTTCAAGCACAAGTCGGAGATGTTGTTCGTGCTCTTCTTCATTTTTAGAATAGATCAATATATCATCGATGAACACAATAACGAATTTATCGAGATACGGTTTGCACACGCGGTTCATAAGATCCATGAACACCGCTGGTGCATTAGTGAGACCAAATGGCATGACGAGGAATTCATAACTACCATAACGAGTCCGGAAAGCGGTTTTGGAGACATCTTCCCCCTTAACCCTTAATTGATGATAACCCGAGCGAAGATCAATTTTCGAATATACACAAGACCCTTGTAATTGATCAAAGAGGTCATCGATGCGAGGAAGAGGATATCGGTTCTTAACCGTCAATTTATTTAGTTCACGATAATCAATGCACATTCGTAGGGATCCGTCTTTCTTTTTAACAAACAAAATCGGAGCGCCCCAAGGTGAATGGCTAGGTTGGATAAAACCACGGTCAAGTAGTTCTTGGATTTGACTTTGCAATTCTTGCATTTCGGATGGAGCAAGTCTATACGGTGCACGTGCTACGGGTGCGGCTCCCGGAATAAGATCGATTTGGAATTCAACCGGTCGATGAGGTGGAAGACCCGGCAATTCGTCGGGAAATACATCGGAAAAGTCACTAACAATTGGCACATCATCGATATGCTTCTCATCGGACTCGACTTTCTTAACGTGGGCAAGGATCGCAAAACAACCCTTACGGAATAGTTTTCTAACTTTAAGGCACGAAACGAGGTTGAGTCTGGTGCAACTCTTATCGCCATAAACAATCAAAGGTTCACCATTCTCGATAGGAATTCGGATTGCGTTAAGATCACAAAGGATGTGAGATTTCGTTTTAACTAACCAATTCATACCGATTATTACATCAAAGCTTCCTAGTTCCATGGGTATCAAGTCAATTTCAAATTCCTTACCCAAAATGTTTAACGTACACCCCCGGTAATATGTGTCGGCACTTAATAGTTTCCCGTTAGCCACTTCAATGGTATAAGTGGTATCTAATGGAAGAGGTGGAGTGCTAAAAGAATGAGTCAAAGTATTGGATACAAAGCATTTATCGGCACCCGAATCGAATAAGCAAGAGACATAAGAATTGTTGAGAAGAAACGTACCCGTGACTAGTTCAGTGTCATCCCGGGCTTCCTCGGTGTTGATGTTGAAAGCTCGGCCGCGCGTATTGGGGTTATCTTTCCTCTTCGGGCATGCATTTCTATAATGGCCCATTTGGCCACATTCGTAACAAGTGCCCATCTTTGGTGCATTGGGCCACTTTCGAGCGACGGGAGTGGCACTTTTACAATCGTTGGCCTTATGACCAATTCCTTGGCACCGATGGCAAATTAGCTTACTACATTCGCCAAAGTGATGTTTGTTGCATTTGTTGCAAAGAGGTAGAATTCCGGCATAACCCTTCTTGCCGTCGGAGGTGAAAGATTTCTTGGCAAAGTTGTTGTTGCTTGATTGGGGAGCTTCCCATTTTCTTTTGTTGTTACCCGACTTGTCCTCGGCTTTAGGTGCCGGTACTACGATTTCGTCCACTGTCTCTATCAATTTGCGGGCCATGTTCAAAGCTTCTTGATGATTAGGGGGTTTGGATGACATTACTCCGTGTTTGATGCTCTTTGGAAGACTATCCATGTAAAGTTCAACCCTTAAAGCTTCGGGGTTCACAAGATTTGGGCACATCAAGGCTAGTTCGGAAAATCGTTGATTATAAGCCTTGAGATCATTTCCGATCGCCTTTAAAGTTCTTAGCTCTTGTTCGTGCCTTCGGGTTTCTTCACGAGGGAAATATTCGACAATCATCTTTTCCCTCAAGTCGGCCCAAGAGAGGGCGTGAGCTTCATCTGTACCCACCGATTGTACATAAGTATTCCACCATGTAAGAGCGACACCGGCGAAGGTGTGAGTGGAGTATTTGACCTTGTCTTGGTCCCGACAACCGCTTATGCTAAAGACGGCTTCCGTTTGCTCAAACCATCGGGTGAGCACGACCGGTCCCCCGGTTCCATCAAAAGTGTGAGGTTTGCACCCCATGAAAGCTTTATAGGAGCATCCCTCATTTGAGTTTCCGGCTCCATTGTTGTTGTTGTTGTTGTTGTTGTGGTTGTTATTATTATTGTTGTTGGATGAGTGACCGGCCATGGATGCATCTACGGCGGTAGCTATCATCCGTTCGAGAGCTTGTTCGGGAGTTTCATTGCGGCGTACACGACGAGGAGCCATTGTTCCTTCAAGACACAAGAATATCATTGATTAGTATTCTCAATAATACTAACCGTGATATAGAATAAAGATAAAGAGAAATTTTTCCTCGACTCGTCTTAAATTCTTTATGTCATAATGTCGGAACGTTCATATGAGTCACCGTAATATAATCCCGGCAATTATATTACCCTGATTCATATGTGCATTCGACATTATTCTATAAAGTCAAGGTGGCGTGTCAATCAAATTAAACAACGTGAGATTAAGATGAACTAAGAGTAGATATGAGTAGAAGCGTTCGAGTATAAATGCACAAGTAGTCAAGTAATTCCTACTTCAAGTCTATATGCCGGTTGTAGTCTAGACTCACCAATGTACCCTATGACTCGAGGTTGACACCAATGAACTCTAAATCCCTACAACCAACGCTCTGATACCATCTGTAGCGACCCGAAAAAATCGTCATTGACGGCGCCGTCTACTTAGGTCACGTTATGTGGTCATAAGTATTTATAACAACGTTTGACCAAAAGATATGTCGCATTCATTTCAAATGTAAAGATTGTTCAAAGTTTACGAGAATAGTTCCACCACAAGTTACGTTACAAAGTTATAAGTACAAATGAAACTTATGCGACACAATTTAAAAGTAGCCAAAAGACGCTCCATGTATGCATATATACTCGACATCCAATGCAAGTATCAAAATAATGAGCGGAAGCATGTATCATGTATCGTTCAAGGACCTGAGAAAAACATAGAAATCTGTCAACGAAAACGTTGGTGAAATCATAGGTTTAAGTAAGTAAGTACAAGTGAACCACAAGATTTGCATCAATGAAATAATAGTAATACATTCCAAAAGTTTGTTTCACGAGCACCCAATTATCAATGCTTAACATTCCTTCCATAGAACCCCATCACTTAGTGCTAGAACATACACTGTTTCTCGAAAATATATTTCATTCGTAAACGGTAGCGAACCGTTTGAATGAGGGTTTGTCAAACCCATATGGATCCATACAACATAAGTTCTCACTTACACCCGGCAAGTGTAACTAATGATAATCGAATTGAGGATTTTGTTCTAAACTCGTATGTAGAATGTTTGTTTTCCTGTACTTGTGTTCACTTAGTAAAGAAATGTTTATGTTTTCTCATCCCAAATGTAAGTTCAAAAAGAGTAAAAGTGGGACTATGATCTCACCTTGAGTGCACGAGTAGTAAAGTACTTCAACAAGTAAACGTGTGCAAAGAACAATGCTAGTCTTGACCTAAACAATAGGTTGTATCAATAACGGTAAACACGATAGGTCAAAGATGTTCAATTAGTCCTATGGCTCGTTAAGACTCGATCATAATAGCATGTGAATCAAATTGTCATGTTTCATGCAAGGTACAAGTATAAAAACATGTTAGAACGATTGCACAAATATTTGGTTAAGTTTGATTAAAAGTCAACTTGGTCGGGTCAAAGTCAACGAAAAAGTCAACATGTTCGGGTCGGGTCCCGAACTATTTTTCTGAGGTTTTTAATCATATATGAGCATGTTAGAACAAGTTTCATGTGAATCGGAGGTCCGTAGTATGCCAAACATTTTTCGTATTTTGGACATGGAGGTCAGAACCTGACCACGGCTTATGTCGCGCCGCGACATAAGCTGGCCGCGCCGCGGCATTGGCCGTGCGCTGGTACCTGGTCAGTCTCAATTGTTCAAGTCCCAAATCAAAACTCTTTCAAGCATAAATTACAAACCGCTAACTCTTAGAACTCGCACCTTATATCGTTGGAAAGGTAATTTGACAAAGAACACAACTAAATATATTTCACCAACCAAAAACATTATTTGTAACAATCGGCTTTCCAAAATAAATGATCGATTAATGCACACATTTAATACTCGAATTTGATAAGTGCACATTTATGATTCGGGCATTTAATGCATACATACAACACGCCGTTTTGTAGGTAATCGAGCATACAATACAACTAACTACTTACTAACAATAATTCATGGCATTCAATGTATCATCTATTCATTTCAAGCTTATCAAACCCTAACCCAAATTCACCAAAAATCACTAATCAAGTTTATGGAGTTTTCTCAAGCAACCTACACATCAAATTGAAGCTAGTGATACTAGGAACACAATTAGAACATGAACTTTTAACATCTAACAACATATGATCATCCAAAATTCAAGAACAACACACCAAAATTCAAGTTCATGCTAGTTATACTAAAACAACGAGATCGAGCATACAAATTACATACACGACATCACAATGAGCCATAGACACTAACTAACACCATTTCAAGTCAAAAACACGAATTTAGAGAAATCTAGAGTTTTAGAAATGTTACCCAAACGAGATGAAGTTGGTACCAAAATGAAGAGGATGAAGAGAGGATCACGAATATGTAATTTATTTTGTTGTAAGCCTCCTAGGTCGAATTTAGATGATGATTGAATGAATTTGGTAAATGTGTGTGTGTTCTTGCTAGAGAGAAAGAGAGAGAGAGGGAGATGGTTGAATGGTGGTGATTGGGGTGGACTAGTTGACCTAGTCAACTAGTTTGCCCCGTGTCAATTTTAGTCCCTCGAGTTTGTAGTCGGGTGCGGAAAATACCTAAACGGGATATTTTAAAACGCGTATTAACGGGAGATGTTATAAACATATAACGGAGTTTAAATTAGTATAACGGAAAAGTAAATGGAAAAAGGCGGGATGTTACATCGTTCTTGGTCATAAAATTTCAAAAGAAGGAATTGAAGTGGATAGAGCTAAAGTAGATGTAATTGCTAAACTTCCACATCCCACCAATGTTAGAGGAGTTACGAGTTTTCTAGGGCATGCCGGTTTTTACCGACGTTTCATAAAAGATTTTTCAAAAATTGCCACTCCTATGAATAAACTCCTAGAAAAGGATGCTCCATTCATCTTTTCAGATGAGTGTATCAAGTCTTTTAATATTCTTAAAGAGAAACTCACTAATGCGCCGATCATGATAACACCAAATTGGAATCTACCATTTGAACTAATGTGCGATGCAAGTGATTTTGCAATGGGAGCCGTTTTAGGACAAAGGATTGAAAAACGATTTCAACCTATATATTATGCTAGTAAGACGTTACAAGGAGCACAAACGAATTATACAACTACTGAAAAAGAACTCCTTGCTATTGTCTTTGCTTTTGACAAATTTCGTTCATATCTCGTTCTAGCAAAAACGGTGGTCTATACCGACCATTCTGCTCTTAGATACCTATTTTCAAAACAAGATGCTAAACCAAGATTAATCCGTTGGATCTTACTCTTACAAGAATTTGATATTGAAATCCGAGATAAAAGAGGAGCAGAAAATCTCGCCGCTGATCATCTTTCTCGTCTTGAAAATCCCGAATTAGAAGTT
Source organism: Rutidosis leptorrhynchoides (assembly GCF_046630445.1). Lineage (NCBI taxonomy): Eukaryota > Viridiplantae > Streptophyta > Magnoliopsida > Asterales > Asteraceae > Rutidosis > Rutidosis leptorrhynchoides. The sequence goes on from NC_092333.1 coordinate 179,799,882, forward strand.
CTAAATGAATCAGTCATACAAGACAACTTTCCTGATGAATATCTATTGAAGATAGATTATAAAGAAATACCATGGTTTGCAGACTATGCAAACTATTTAGTATGTGGATTCCTTGAAAAAGGATTATCGTACCAAAGACGAAAGAAATTCTTCAGTGATATAAAACACTATTTCTGGGAAGATCCACATCTGTTTAAAAGTTGTCCCGATGGAATAATACACCGATGTGTATTTGGAGATGAAGCTAGTAAAATTTTAAACCATTGTCACACAGGACCAACAGGAGGGCATTATGGGCCTCAACTAACAGCAAGAAAAGTTTATGATGCTGGATTCTATTGGCCTACAATTTACAAAGACGCACACCTTCTTTGCAAATCCTGTGATGCTTGTCAAAGGGCCAGAAAAATAAGTCAACGTGATGAAATGCCACAAAATGTCATCCAAGTATGTGAAGTATTTGACATTTGGGGTATAGACTTTATGGGTCCATTTCCAAAATCTCATAATAATCTATATATACTCGTAGCCATTGATTATGTATCTAAATGGGCGGAAGCACAAGCTCTCCCAACTAACGATGCACGAGTTGTAGTCAACTTTTTAAAACGTCTTTTTGCAAGGTTTGGAACACCGAAAGCTTTAATAAGTGATCGGGGCACTCATTTCTGTAATAATCAACTTGAGAAAGTTCTTAAAAGATATGGAGTAACTCATAAAATCTCCACCGCATATCATCCACAAACAAGTGGACAAGTTGAAAATACCAACCGAGCTTTAAAACGTATTCTAGAGAAAACCGTAGGATCAAATCCGAAGGAATGGTCCATTAAATTGGAGGATGCACTCTGGGCTTTTAGAACAGCCTACAAAACTCCAATTGGAACCACACCTTTTAGACTTGTTTATGGAAAAGTATGTCATCTTCCAGTAGAAATTGAACACAAAGCATTTTGGGCTTTGAAGACATGTAATCTTGATTTACATGAAGCCGGACGTTTACGATTAAGTCAACTAAACGAATTAGAAGAATTAAGACATGAAGCATACGAAAATTCGTTAATCTATAAAGAAAGAACGAAGAAATGGCATGATAAAAGAATCAGAAGTTCAAAAGAATTTAAAGAAGGAGACAGAGTTCTTCTTTTCAATTCACGATTCAAGCTATTTCCTGGAAAATTGAAATCAAGATGGTCTGGACCATTCATAGTCAAAAGAGTTTTCCCATACGGAACGATAGAATTAATAAATTCAAATGGGATTGAATTTAAAGTTAATGGTCACAGAGTTAAACATTACATACATGGTCCGATGGTAGTCGACAACGAAGTTAATCACAATTTCGACACCACAGCTAACTAAGTGTGGGGAGAATCAAGTCTTTAAAGGATAATATGTATTTCTGTTAGAGTTAGATTGTCTGTTTTCGTGTAGTTCTCGAAAATGGAACCCGAATGGTCTTTCCCTAGCAGACCCTAAAGAACTAGTCTTCTCCCCCCATTCTGAATTTTTATTTTTTTTTAGGTTTTTACGAAATGAAGACTGCCTGTGAACTAAACCATGGTCTAATGCTACACGCTTTGATCACTAAACGTAATAATGACATACTACCGAGTGAAATAGTATCAGTAATCAGAGAAAGAATGGACGAAGTTAGAAAAGAATCCAGATGCGAAGATAATAAGTTACAATTTGGTAAAGGAAAATCAAAATCCGCAGCGAAAAGAAGAGCACGACACCTAGAACGATGTCACAAATGCGGAAAATGGTCACATGGAGGTAAATGTTCAAATAATCAAACCTATTCAAATACCGAATTTGTTACTTTATGCAGAGACGGACCGTTCATATGTTTAGAAGAAAAGACACTGAATGCTCGAGGTTACGCCTATGTAGCCATGGAAAACCAATTAAACCGACTATCTTATGAAAGGGATAGATCATATAACTAAGAAATCTATTTCACAGGTAAGTCTGTACAGTTTTTATTTTATTTTATTTTTAACCTTTTGATAATAAACGCTAATTTGTTCGCTAAAAAGTATTAAATTGGTATTAAATAAAATTAGGTTTGGCGACCGAAATTATTGATATCATTCAAAAATTTATTACATCACTGCGAAATTTAACGTTTATTCTTAAGGTATAAATATCTTTAATCAATCAACCCAAAATATTTCAAAAATTCGTCATGAGTTAAATTAGGTCTTGGAACCGAAATTACTTTACCGAAAAGAGGGGCGCATATTTTTGATAATATTTGATTGATTAAAGTGGGATAAAAAGCCAAAAAGATTTTTAATTTTATTTTTACCATGTTTTTAAAATTAATATTTAAATCTTAAATTAATATTGTAAACTTTGTAAAAACAATATATTTAAAATTGTAAATATTTGAAAAATTAATATAAGTTTGGTGTGAATTTATAATATGAATTTTTAAATTAAATTTGGTGTGAATTTTTAATTTTTAAAACATGAATTTTTAATTTTATGCATTTCAAATTTTAAGTTTGGTGTGAATTTTTAATATTAATTTTGAATTTTATATTTAAGTTGTGTGAATTTAAAAACAAAAATTTACTTTATCTCATTAAGTTAAAAATATGATTTTTAAAATTCGTCGTAAGTTGGAGACTAGGTCTTTGAACCGAAATTGCTTTACCCGAGGGAGGGACGAGAACTTTTATTATCATTATTTTTAATCTTATTGAATTAAAATATGCCAAAAACATTGAAAAAACCCAAAAATCTTAGCTTTTAAAACAATCGCTACAAAAAGACATATTTTAAAATTTTGTCGAGGGACGGACTAGGACATCGATCCGAAACGACCTCGTCCTAAATAACAAGGGAAACAAAATTTTAAAATTAATTACTTAATTGTTTTAATTAGTATAAGATATATATATAAAAAAAAAAAAAAAAACTCCGCGAGTCGCGGAGTTTGAAGGCTTAAATGCCGCGACTCGCGGAGGGATCGAAATACAGAAAAAATAAAATCGAGCTACACAGCTCAGTCCACACACCACAAGTAAAACACAGCAAAGAACAGCCGGAAATACTGCTCGAAAATACACGAAAAACACCCCCAAAAATCACAATTTTTAACCGTTAATCATCAAATCTTTTACTAAAATCATGTTGAGAAGGATGCTATCTAGGAATTACTCAAGAAAAACGGTAAATTTCTACACCTAAACACCATTTAATCCGAAATTAGTGTTCTTGAGCAATTTTTTCCCCAATTTGATTTTGATGTTTTTTAGTGTAATTATGCTTAATTTGTTTATGTATTATGCTTGTATAACCTAGATTGATGCTGTTTAACATGATTAGAAGCCTTAAACTTCAAATTTAGAGTAATCTAGGGTTTGTGTTCTTGAGCAAATTTGGGGCTTTTTGATATAAACAGGTTATGGCCGATTTTTGTCATGAATTGTTGCTAAATTAAGTAGTGTAACATGTTTAGGTAGTTAAATGATCCAAACTTTGAGCCTAAACATGATTTTGAGAATTAAAGTGGACTTTTTCAAAGTCTAAAATTCATGAACTTGATTTTTGAGAGATAATTCCATTTGAGACTTGTTTAATTGCTAGTAATGATTATTTTGACATGTTATTTGAGTTAAATGCTTATGAACGTGGCGAACATTTTCATATATGCTTATTTGAAAAAGTGTAGATTTGATAAAAATGTGAAAATGAGCTTAAGTTTGATATAAATTGATCATGTCATTGTAATTATTTTGATTGATGATTTTGCTGACACTAATGCATATTTGGATGCACAAAAATTGTGTTTGATGTGTTTTGCAGACTGAAAGGGGTGAATCTTCATCCCAAGCTCACAATGCTCCTGCTGAGAATGCGGAACAACAGGAGGTGGATAACTACTACAAGCAGGATATACCGCATCCAGTCATGACCTTTTCTGATATGCACTTGGAAGAGTTGCACCCGAACCTGAGATTTGACAGACTTTGGATAGATTATCCAAAATATCAAAGGGGTTTGCATACTCTTCATTCTAAGGTTGTTGAGGTACCAAGGGTCATAGAATGGGGACCCTTAGAAGCTGTAGAATTGGCCGGGCCAATTAGGGAATTACTTGTACAGAGGTATGGTAATTCTACTTTTAATGACTGGGTACGTTTATTCACCATGCGTAGACCTGTATATAAAGTATGGTGTGAAGAATTATTGTGTAGTATAGAGTTGAATGATCGGGTAACTAGTTTAACCGATCGATCTTTTATTAGATTTTTGTTAGGCGGTTCGATGCGCCACATGTCTTTACTAGACATGGCTCAGGCTTTACGTATATATACGCCTGAGGAGTTAGCATCTGCCGATTGTAGAGGGTTGATACTAAATGGTAGAAAGATAGATGAAAATTTTGATACACATGGTGTATGGAGTCAAATGACAAGCCATCACCGATTCAAAGGGGGAAATTACTCTTATTTGGATATAGATAGAGCTGAATTAAGAGTAATTCATAGGTTTTTAGCAAATTCGATTACACAAAGAGGTAAGAACAAGGAAAAGGTAAATGAACAGGATTTGTTTTACCATATGTGTATTCGAGACCCACAAAGCGCTGTAAGTATACCTTATTGTGTGGGTTATTATTTATCAGCTATGGTTAGGGGGATGAGACCGCATAGCATAATAGGAGGTGGTATATTTATTACTTTGATTGCTGAATATCTCGGTGTGGATATAAGTCGGGGGGGATTATTAGTCGAAGAACCAGAACCCCGCGATACAATAGGTTTAAATGTATACCATGGTGCGAAAGTTTTGAAGAGGCGAAATAACGCCGCAGTACAATACCATGGTAGACATCCACAGGTTGAGAGAAACCAACAGCAAGGTAATGTAGGAGGGGGAAATGAAATGCAAGAAATGCAAAGGTTTATAGCTTCACAGGAGTACGAAAATGCTAGACAGAGAGCATTTGAAGATTGGAAAGTTCATCAGAACCAAATCATAGCTCATTGCCAACATATAGGTAGAAACTATATTCCTACACCGAAACCCATCTTCCCTCCCTGGTCTATAGAGATGCAACCACCGTATCCTACGTATAACCCTGCCGAAGCATTCTATAGCACCTATGGTTATGCCTGGAACTCCTATTGGTACCAGTATCATCCCTAGTCTACTTAGTTTTATTTATTTTGTAATTTGTAATGATTGATACGTTTAATACTTATGTTAATATTGTAATAGTTTTTATAATTTTCTAACTTTTATTCCTAGATTTTAATAATTTTTGAATGTGGGGTAATATACCAAACTTCAAAATTATGTATATATGTTTGCAGTTTATCTTATGTACACAACAGGGTAAAACAACGCATTTTCAAAGACTGGCATTAAGTTCAGCAAAAGCAACTAATTTTGACGACAAGATGCAAAATATATGTGAAATAACAACAAGACGGAATGAACAAAAGATGTGCACCATTTATCATTCAGCAAACAAACGCCAATATATTTGGAAACTTTGGTAAAAATTTAATCATTTTCACACAAATCACCCTCAATAATTTAAATTATTACTGATTTCTGGCAAATGAGGGCATTGCCAGATCTTAAGTGTGGGAAGGGGTTAAATTCTTTCGGATTTTAAATTTTTTTTTTTTACTTTATACACTTGGTTACCATTAAAAATACTAGTAAAGCAGTAGTTGTATTAGAATCTAGTGCTCTCTGATAATAAAGAACAGCCCTAGTCTTATATACTGACTACCCAATTCTAGTAAAATTTTTAAAAATTTTCAATTAAATGAACTCAAATTCATGTTTATACATATTTATGAACGATAAAACTAGGTTTTAACACCGAAATTATTGTTACCTCAGAAAGGACATAAATTGAGAAACAAACCAAAATGTTAAAATTCATTTAAAATGGAATAGAGGATGATAAAAAGGAAAATAAAAGCCAAGTGTGGGAAAATTTACCAAGTTATCTTAAACATATGTCACATATATCTGTAACAAATAACTGAAAATACTTTTGCTTTGGACTAAACTAAACTGTTTTACCCGATGAAAGAAAAGAAAAGATGGATCTACACGATGAATCAATTTCATCATTAAAAGGAAGTAAAGTCTTCCGAAAAAGAAACGCGCTTCTTGATTTAGGTCAAGAAGTTGTCGTCCAGACCAACTGTAGGTTGACGAAAAATCTAGAAAAGTCATCACTAAAATCAGCAGGAAATCTTCGGACCTCAGCATTAAACAGGGTCACCAAGTGGTCAGATTTATCCTAACCATGAAAAGGATTTATCTCGTACAATGGGGGGCACCATGCAAATTAGCTGGATAAGACTAATGAATCAGATCCCCAGAAAGGATAATCTCCTTAAAGATTAAAAATCATCTTTTAAGACTGATATTACTCAATCCTAGAGATTGACCTTAAAGATTGAGAATTCAAACTCATGGAATTCAATGATATCTAAACTCGAGCTTAAACGAGAAAATATTTTGATCAAATTATAAACCGATTTGTTTTCTGAAAACCCTATTTTCAATGCGTTCATTACCATTGAACATAAAATCCTAGGAATTCACCTGGAATTCATTAGGTCACCTGAACCAAATCGGGTGTCAACCGTAAGAACGGTGGTTGCATAGTGGTCAAAGACAGGACCTTGTGCCAGACCGAAAAATTATGAGGGTGAGCTTTACTATTGCTCCTACAAAGGATAGTAATTGCGTCCGACACGTTATAGACCATAATTAAAAGCATGTCAGGGGACATTGCCTTAACAGTTGCTTGTTCAACGCTTTCCTTTACAACCGGACGGTAGTTTACCAAAAGGTAATATACGGGACAAGTAAACTGGACGTGTTGCTTTCCAAATACAAGGTTAGCAAGTGGGTGACACAAAACCATAAGTTTTGAGCTAAAATTTTCAAATCTGAAACCCACCAAACCCACAAAAATATTTTGCAAACACCGGTAAAGGGTTATTCCGGAAAACTTATCTAGGGTAAAAACTAGATTTAATTTTCAAAAGATCAAATGTTTTCATAAAGATCCAATTTCCTTAATGGATCTAAATTTTTATAGTCATGTGGGACTGTAAACCATATCGTTACTAAAATTGTTTATACCGCCGTATAGAAAATCACTGATGTACAAAGTGTGAAGAATAAAGAAGTGATTCTAGTATTTCAAGACGATATTACTTGAGGACAAGCAACGCTCAAGTGTGGGAATATTTGATAATGCTAAAAACGAACATATATTTCATAGCATTATTCCTCAAGGAAGACAAGCTTTTAATTGCAATTGTTCTATTTACAAGTGATATTCGTTTAAATAATAAAAGGTGAAGACAAAAGACAGATTCGACGAATTGAAGACGCAAACGACCAAAAAGCTCAAAAGTACAAAATACAATCAAAGAGGTTCCAATTATTGATAAGAAACGTCTCGAAATTACAAGAGTACAAGATTCAAAATGCAAAGTACAAGATATTAAATTGTACGCAAGGACGTTCGAAAATCCGGAACCGGGACCAGAGTCAACTCTCAACGCTCGACGCAACGGACTAAAAATTACAAGTCAACTATGCACATAAATATAATATAATATTTAAATAATTCTTATAATTATTTAATATATTATATTTATTTATAAAACCGTCGGTAAACAAAGAGCCAAACTTGTGTGAGCTGTATTTACAAACTCCGCGACTCGCGGAGTTTGAAGGCCAAAAGGGCCGCGAGTCGCGGAGGCCCAAATTCTGAAAGTCCCTATAAAGCCAACCGAATTCTGATCATTTTTCACACTCTTAATCTATCCCTCTTTCAATATATACGTAAAAATATATATATAATTTATATTTTAATTTTAATTTTAAATCCTAATAATAAGGGTATGTTAGCGAATGTTGTAAGGGTGTAAGTCGAAATTCTGTCCGTGTAACGCTACGCTATTTTTAATCATTGTAAGTTATGTTCAACCTTTTTAATTTAATGTCTCGTAGCTAAGTTATTATTATGCTTATTTAATCCGAAGTAATCATGATGTTGGGCTAATTACTAAAATTGGGTAATTGGGCTTTGTACCATAATTGGGGTTTGGACAAAAGAACGACACTTGTGGAAATTAGACTATGGGCTATTAATGGGCTTTATATTTGTTTAACTAAATGATAGTTTGTTAATGTTAATATAAAGATTTACAATTGGACGTCCCTATAAATAACCATATACACTCGATCGGACACGATGGGCGGGGTATTTATATGTACGAATAATCGTTCATTTAACCGGACACGGGAATGGATTAATAGTCTATGGAATTATTAAAACAGGGGTGAAATTATGTACAAGGACACTTGGTATAATTGATAACAAAATATTAAAACCTTGGGTTACACTCAGTCGACATCCTGGTGTAATTATTAAACAAAGTATTAAAATCTTGTTACAGTTTAAGTCCCCAATTAGTTGGAATATTTAACTTCGGGTATAAGAATAATTTGACGAGGACACTCGCACTTTATATTTATGACTGATGGACTGTTATGGACAAAAATCAGACGGACATATTAAATAATCTAGGACAAAGGACAATTAACCCATGGGCATAAAACTAAAATCAACACGTCAAACATCATGATTACGGAAGTTTAAATAAGCATAATTCTTTTATTTCATATTTAATTTCCTTTATTTTATATTTAATTGCACTTCTAATTATCGCACTTTTATTTATTGTTATTTAATCGCACTTTTAATTATTGTACTTTTTAATTATCGCAATTTTATTTTATCGCACTTTTATTTATTGCAATTTCATTATCGTTATTTATTTTACGCTTTAAATTAAGTCTTTTATTTATTTAATATTTTACATTAGGTTTTAACTGCGACTAAAGTTTTAAAATCGACAAACCGGTCATTAAACGATAAAAACCCCCTTTATAATAATAATATTACTTATATATATTTGTATTTCTATAAAAGTAAACTAATATAGCGTTAAGCTTTGTTTAAAAAGATTCCCTGTGGAACGAACCGGACTTACTAAAAACTACACTACTGTACGATTAGGTACACTGCCTATAAGTGTTGTAGCAAGGTTTAAGTATATCCGTTCTCTAAATAAATAAATATCTTGTGTAAAATTGTATCGTATTTAATAGTATTTTCCTGCAAAAATATAAGCTATTTTATATACTACTCTGCTAAAACATCAACCGACTTGAGTTTGCGTTTGATTATATGTATAATGTGATAGGTACGTTACTTTGAGGTTTCGCAAGCTCGGGTATCTTTTCACAAGACTTTGAGGTGAGTGGAATAATTATATGCGTATGTATATAATGTATCTATTTGTTGTAGCGTGAAATGTGTAGTGTCGAAGTGCTAAGACACCATGTTTCACGTGAAGAGTGTAGCATCGAGGTGTTAAGATGCCACTCGGGTGTAGCATCGAGGTGTTAAGATGCCACCTAGGAGTGTAGTGTCAAGGTGTTAAGACACCACTCCGTAAATTAATGAGTGATGCATCGAGGTGTTAAGATGCCACTCGGGGTGATGTGCCGAGGTGTTAAGGTGCCACCCTAGGGGTTAGTGGTGCGAGGTGTTAAGTGCCCTAACGGATGTTGTGAACACCGATGGCGTTTTCGCGAGCGCCATTCCCTTGTACTATTGGTTAACCATGGTTATTTGTGTGGCAAGCATATTATATTATTCGAGTTATATTTATATGCGGTTGTTATGCTAGCTTGTGGTATTGGAGGTTTATAGCTTGTTATTGCGACGATAAGCTAATTGTGTTTGTTAGCATGTTTGCGGTTTGTGTAAGTGTCAAACAAGCAATGTACGACGAGTATCAACCAAGATGGGGCGGTGTGGTATATGTATGTCGTTCCTTTTTGTTTCGTTGTTTAATCTATATGCATTCTTTAGAATGAAGACGGAAGATGGAACCGGAACGGACACGCCTATTCATGAGGGGAAGGATGCGTTAACATTAAGGATTGAGGCGGAGTTCGAACGCTATATCTTGATTTTCGCCAACAAGGTTAAGCAAGTTCTCCAAGAGTCGTTCGAGGGAATAGTGACCGAGATGGTTCGAGACCGAGTGCCTAAGGTCGTGAAGGAAGAGTTAGAAAAGAGGTTTCCTAAACCTCAAGGTGACGGTGACGAAGGAGCAACTATGGGGATTGAATCTCATGCTTCAAAATTTGATGATCACTCTTTGGGTAAGAGAAAGTTAGAATCAAGAGGTGCTCCTAGTAAAAGGGCGAGAAGTACGCCCGGAGGTGTTGAAAAAGTGAAGAAGAGGAGTAAGACAGGTTATGGGCCTACGTGCTTTCGGTGTGGAGGACGAGGTCATTTTGCACGGGATTGTACGAGTGTACCTTTAAGCACGATCAAGTGCTTTATTTGCCAAAAGAAGGGACACCGTAAGTCGGAGTGTTCCGAATCGTTTGTAGATCGGGTTAGGAGGTTAGAGCGTGACTATCTGATGATCAGTGGAGCGCAAGGGTCCAACGATGATGTTTCAGGTATTTTCGTCTTTGGTACAAATATGCCTTATTATTGTTTATTTGTGCCGATGGATTCGTGTATGTATTAGGGACTTAAACTTTGCTTCGAGATCTATTTAGACTCAAGTGAACTCGGTGAAGATTCGGTTTGTTGATGGTTTTGATGATAGTGCACCAGGGTAGCGCCTGAGTCGTTGACTCGTGGAAACGCGCCCTGGGGACGAATGCATAGTGGTAATACGTAGTATTGATGCGGGTGACATTCCTAATGGAAACACCCTATGATGACATTTGTATTGACGGACGAGGGCGTAAGACTTGGTGCAACCAAGCATTTCTTAGTGATAGGGTAAATGAATCCACTAAGCCATGAGAACGAACTTTGGCGTTAGGTTGTGAGCGCGTGTTCGCGTTTGTAGTGAAGTGGTTGAAACCCTTGAGAGCATGTGTGTATCGTTGACCGGATGCTTTCGTAGTGGTAACGGGTAGAAAGGATTTGATAGCTGGAAAAGTCTACCTTGCGGGTAGCGGTAATTTCGTTCTAAAAGGATACGTGTTATGTTGACATTGTGTCATCACTTTAGTGGCGCAATCGGGTGATGGTAGACGTTAGTATTTATTATTATCGAATTGAGCTCTCGAGAATTCAGGAAGAGGGACCGACGCCAAGTATGGTCGTGTACGATGGTAAATGGCGAAATCGTTTGACTTTGTAATCTTGACGATTTGATTTAGGAATGAGGTTCTACATTGGGAAGTTGGTAGTGTTACATCAAAGAAATTGTGTCGACTTTATTAGGATTTATATTCCTACCGAGGAAGCGTAATGGGATTTGAGAAAGGGTACGATGCCTCATTGTCGTATACTTTGGGTAGTAGTTACAAAATAGCCATTTAGTGTACTACGAGGAAATTAGATATATGTGTTTATTTGGGGTCATCTCTCTGTTGACAGCGTTTGACTTGTGATAGGTGATGAGGGATATCCGGAAGGATTAACTCTTCATTACCACCCTTGGTTGTGATGGATGGCAAGCGGCTCTCGAGAAGAACCGTTACTTGTATATTTACGATTTTAATTGCCCGTAGGAATTGTGCACATAGCCGTTTTGTGCACATGGTTGTGAGTAATAGTCGGTTTTACTCACACATTGGTATTAATAGTGCGGTAGCCGTGTTTCACTCACATATTGTTGGTAGTTGTAGTGACCCGAACTTTTCCATGTTTATATATATTAATTGAGATTGATATTTACATGATTAAATGTTTCCAACATGTTAAGCAATCAAACTTGTTAAGACTTGATTAATTGAAATATGTTTCATATAGACAATTGACCACCCAAGTTGACCGGTGATTCACGAACGTTAAAACTTGTAAAAACTATACGATGACATATATATGGATATATATATATATATAGTTAACATGATACTATGATAAGTAAACATATCATTAAGTATATTAACAATGAACTACATATGTAAAAACAAGACTAATAACTTAATGATTTTTAAACGAGACATATATGTAACGATTATCGTTGTAAAGACATTTAATGTATATATATCATATTAAGAGATATTCATACATGATAATATCATGATAATATAATAATTTAAAATCTCATTTGATATTATAAACATTGGGTTAACAACATTTAACAAGATCGTTAACCTAAAGGTTTCAAAACAACACTTACATGTAACGACTAACGATGACTTAACGACTCAGTTAAAATGTATATACATGTAGTGTTTTAATATGTATTTATACACTTTTGAAAGACTTAAATACACTTATCAAAATACTTCTACTTAACAAAAATGCTTACAATTACATCCTCGTTCAGTTTCATCAACAATTCTACTCGTACGCACCCGTATTCGTACTCGTACAATACACAGCTTTTAGATGTATGTACTATTGGTATATACACTCCAATGATCAGCTCTTAGCAGCCCATGTGAGTCACCTAACACATGTGGGAACCATCATTTGGCAACTAGCATGAAATATCTCATAAAATTACTAAAATATGAGTAATCATTCATGACTTATTTACATGAAAACAAAATTACATATCCTTTATATCTAATCCATACACCAACGACCAAAAACACCTACAAACATTCTCATTCTTCAATTTTCTTCATCTAATTGATCTCTCTCAAGTTCTATCTTCAAGTTCTAAGTGTTCTTCATATATTCTACAAGTTCTAGTTACATAAAATCAAGAATACTTTCAAGTTTGCTAGCTCACTTCCAATCTTGTAAGGTGATCATCCAACCTCAAGAAATCTTTGTTTCTTATAGTAGGTTATCATTCTAATACAAGGTAATAATAATAATATTCAAACTTTGGTTCAATTTCTATAACTATAACAATCTTATTTCAAGTGATGATCTTACTTGAACTTGTTTTCGTGTCATGATTCTGCTTCAAGAACTTCGAGCCATCCAAGGATCCGTTGAAGCTAGATCCATTTTTCTCTTTTCCAGTAGGTTTATCCAAGGAACTTAAGGTAGTAATGATGTTCATAACATCATTCGATTCATACATATAAAGCTATCTTATTCGAAGGTTTAAACTTGTAATCACTAGAACATAGTTTAGTTAATTCTAAACTTGTTAGCAAACAAAAGTTAATCCTTCTAACTTGACTTTTAAAATCAACTAAACACATGTTCTATATCTATATGATATGCTAACTTAATGATTTAAAACCTGGAAACACGAAAAACACCGTAAAACTGGATTTACGCCGTCGTAGTAACACCGCGGGCTGTTTTGGGTTAGTTAATTAAAAACTATGATAAACTTTGATTTAAAAGTTGTTATTCTGGGAAAATGATTTTTATTATGAACATGAAACTATATCCAAAAATTATGGTTAAACTCAAAGTGGAAGTATGTTTTCTAAAATGGTCATCTAGACGTCGTTCTTTCGACTGAAATGACTACCTTTACAAAAATGACTTGTAACTTATTTTTCCGACTATAAACCTATACTTTTTCTGTTTAGATTCATAAAATATAGTTCAATATGAAACCATAGCAATTTGATTCACTCAAAACGGATTTAAAATGAAGAAGTTATGGGTAAAACAAGATTGGATAATTTTTCTCATTTTAGCTACGTGAAAATTGGTAACAAATCTATTCCAACCATAACTTAATCAACTTGTATTGTATATTATGTAATCTTGAGATACCATAGACACGTATACAATGTTTCGACCTATCATGTCGACACATCTATATATATTTCGGAACAACCATAGACACTCTATATGTGAATGTTGGAGTTAGCTATACAGGGTTGAGGTTGATTCCAAAATATATATAGTTTGAGTTGTGATCAATACTGAGATACGTATACACTGGGTCATGGATTGATTCAAGATAATATTTATCGATTTATTTCTGTACATCTAACTGTGGACAACTAGTTGTAGGTTACTAACGAGGACAGCTGACTTAATAAACTTAAAACATCAAAATATATTAAAAGTGTTGTAAATATATTTTGAACATACTTTGATATATATGTATATATTGTTATAGGTTCGTGAATCAACCAGTGGCCAAGTCTTACTTCCCGACGAAGTAAAAATCTGTGAAAGTGAGTTATAGTCCCACTTTTAAAATCTAATATTTTTGGGATGAGAATACATGCAGGTTTTATAAATGATTTACAAAATAGACACAAGTACGTGAAACTACATTCTATGGTTGAATTATCGAAATCGAATATGCCCCTTTTTATTAAGTCTGGTAATTTAAGAATTAGGGAACAGACACCCTAATTGACGCGAATCCTAAAGATAGATCTATTGGGCCTAACAAACCCCATCCAAAGTACCGGATGCTTTAGTACTTCGAAATTTATATCATATCCGAAGGGTGTCCCGGAATGATGGGGATATTCTTATATATGCATCTTGTTAATGTTGGTTACCAGGTGTTCACCATATGAATGATTTTTATCTCTATGTATGGGATGTGTATTGAAATATGAAATCTTGTGGTCTATTATTATGATTTGATATATATAGGTTAAACCTATAACTCACCAACATTTTTGTTGACGTTTTAAGCATGTTTATTCTCAGGTGATTATTAAGAGCTTCCGCTGTCGCATACTTAAATAAGGACAAGATTTGGAGTCCATGCTTGTATGATATTGTGTAAAAACTGCATTCAAAAAACTTATTTTGTTGTAACATATTTGTATTGTAAACCATTATGTAATGGTCGTGTGTAAATAGGATATTTTAGATTATCATTATTTGATAATCTACGTAAAGCTTTTTAAACCTTTATTGATGAAATAAAGGTTATGGTTTGTTTTAAAATGAATGCAGTCTTTGAAAAACGTCTCATATAGAAGTCAAAACCTCGCAACGAAATCAATTAATATGGAACGTTTTTAATCAATAAGAACGGGACATTTCAGTTGGTATCCGAGCGTTGGTCTTAGAGAACCAGAATTTTGCATTAGTGTGTCTTATCGAGTTTGTTAGGATGCATTAGTGAGTCAGGACTTCGACCGTGTTTACTTGAAAAATGATTGCTTAACAAATTTTGTTGGAAACTATATATTTTTAACATGTGAATATTATGTGATATATTAATCTCTTAACGCGTTTGATATTATGTGATAGATGTCTACCTCTAGAACAAGTCCCATTGACTCACCTAATAATAATGAAGAGTCAAATGTAAATTGGAATGATTCGTGGACTGATTCACAAGTTCCCGAAGAGGAACCGGAAGAAGAGTCGGAACCGGAAGAAGAATCGGAACCGGGTGAAGAAATAGAACCGGTGGGGGAAATAGTAAAACGGTTAAGTAAAAGAAAATCCTCAACCAACCGACCAAGGTTAATTATGGTCAATGGTGTTTCCGCCAAGGAAGCAAAATATTGGGAGGATTACCAATTCTCCGATGAATCGGATTCCGACGAGAATTCCGATTATGTTATAAAAATTACCCCAACTGAATTTAAAAAGGCAAAAGAAAATAATAAGGGAAAGGGCATAAAAATAGAGAAATCTAATTCCAACCCCGATGAACTTTATATGTATCGTCAACCCCCGAAGTCCTTAAGTTGTAACAATGACCCGGGAACCTCTAAACCACTAGGTTTTTCTAAACCAATGTGGAAAATTACGGCTCGTATTAGGGGAACATCATATATCCCTAGAAACTTGGCAAAACGAACCAAAACTGAAGAAGAAGAAGAAACAAGCGAGTCGGAATAAGATAGTTGTATTCGTGTGGTGTAATATATGTAATATAGTGTGCTTATGCTTTATGATATATGTAAAAATTGCTTGTATTAATAAGTATTTTTTTATGAATCTAACTCTTGTCTATTTTACAGTTTAAAAACACAAAATGGATAGACAACCCAATATTTTAAGAGACCTACCCGGAGACATGATTGATGAAATCTTGTCTAGAGTCGGTCAGAATTCTTCGGCACAACTATTTAAGGCGAGATCAGTTTGCAAGACATTCGAAGAACGTTCCAAGAATGCCTTGGTTTATAAAAGGCTTTCGTTCGAAATATGGGGGATATCACATTGGGAAATCCATAAGTTACGATGTGTTTACTTTGACGCATATATTGTGGGGAACCCAAATGCTATTTTACGCAATGGGTTAAGAAATTATTTTGACTCAATATATCCGAATATTGGACTTCGTGATTTAGAAAAAGCGGCTAACATGCAACATAAAGAAGCATGTTATGCTTACGGATTAGTAATGTTCGCTTCTCACCAAAGTGAGAACAAGAACATCGGGCTACAACTATTAAACAAAACGTTCCCACAAGTGACGAAGTCGGTAATTGGGGTAAGAAATGAGGTTTTTAGATTGTTACGGGACTGTTGGACATTACGTAACCCTCGTCCCTTTGACGACGTTACAACACGCTGTCTTATCAATGGCCATAACGGTTATGTTCCACAAGACCAAGGATGGGAAGTAATCCTAGTAAAACCAGAATGCATGACTTATTTCTGGACGTATGAATTACATGTCTTTATTGCCTTTGCTGAACGACTTGTGTACTAGCTAGAATTATCTTCACAACCATCTTGTATCAAATTTATTGTGTGCTATATTTCATGCTATATGTAAAATAAGCGGTATTGTAAGTTTGTAAAATATTGTGTAAAAGTTTGAACGCGAAATATTATTATAATCAGTTTTTCATATAGAATTGTAGTAGTTGAATTGTATATTAGCTACTAGGTATGAACTTAACGGGTAGGTACTACCCGAATTTAAACTTATAAAATGCTAATATGAAGAAAAAGCTTTTATAAATGAGTTCATATTATGCTACGAAATACTATTAACTACTCTTAATATTCTGTATGATTAACTTGTTCCAATTGACTATTTTGAAGGAAATGGCACCGACTACTCGACACACCGTGAATATGAATGAAGAGGAATTTCGTACTTTTCTAGCTTCAAACATAGCCGCAGTACAGGCTGCGCTACATACCAACAATAACCTTGGATCTAGCAGTACAGGAAATCGTGTAGGATGCACCTACAAAGAATTCACTGCCTGCAAACCTTTGGAATTTGATGGAACCGAAGGACCGATCGGATTGAAACGGTGGACCGAGAAGGTCGAATTGGTGTTTGCCATAAGTAAGTGTACTGAAGAGGACAAAGTAAAGTACGCTACGCATACCTTCACAGGTTCTGCATTAACATGGTGGAATACCTATCTAGAGCAAGTGGGACAAGACGATGCGTACGCACTACCGTGGTCAGCATTCAAGCACTTGATGAATGAGAAGTACCGTCCCAGAACCGAGGTCAATAAGCTCAAGACAGAACTTAGAGGGTTACGAACCCAAGGATTTGATATTACCACGTACGAAAGACGATTCACAGAATTGTGCCTATTGTGTTCGGGCGCATTCGAAGATGAGGAAGAGAAGATCGACACGTTTGTGAAAGGATTACCGGAAAGAATCCAAGAAGATATAAGTTCACACGAGCCCGCCTCCATACAACAGGCATGTAGAATGGCTCACAAACTAGTGAACCAGATTGAAGAAAGAATTAAAGAACAGACTGCTGAAGAGGCCAATGTGAAGCAAGTCAAAAGAAAGTGGGAGGAAAACGGTGATAAGAATCACCAATACAACAACAACAGCAATTACAACAATAATCGCAACAATTATCCCAACAATCGCAACATCAATTGCAACTACAACAAACGGCCCAACAACAACAACAACAACAACAGCAACTACAACAATCATCCCAACAACAATAATAACCGCAACAACAACAACAATCAGAAGCAGCTATGCCAAAGGTGTGAAAAGTATCACTCGAGGTTCTGCACTAAATTTTGCAACAAGTGTAAAATGAATGGTCATAGCGCGGCGAAGTGTGAGGTCTACGGACCAGGGGTTAATATAACGAAAGGAACAAATGGTGTCAGAACGAGTAATGGCGGAGCAAGTAGTGTCGGAGCAAGTTATGCCAATGTAGTTTGTTATAAATGTGGAAAACCGGGCCACATTATTAGAAATTGCCCGAACCAGGAGAACACGAATGGACAAGGCCGCGGAAGAGTTTTCAATATTAATGCGGCAGAGGCACAGGAAGACCCAGAGCTTGTTACGGGTACGTTTCTTATTGACAATAAATCTGCTTACGTTTTATTTGATTCGGGTGCGGATAGAAGCTATATGAGTAGAGATTTTTGTGCTAAATTAAGTTGTCCATTGACGCCTTTGGATAGTAAATTTTTACTCGAATTAGCAAATGGTAAATTAATTTCAGCAGATAATATATGTCGGAATCGAGAAATTAAACTGGTTAGCGAAACATTTAAGATTGACTTGATACCAGTAGAGTTAGGGAGTTTTGATGTGATAATCGGTATGGACTGGTTGAAAGAAGGGAAAGCAGAGATCGTTTGTTACAAAAATGCAATTCTCATTATACGAGAAAAAGGAAAACCCTTAATGGTGTACGGAGAAAAGGGCAACACGAAGCTACATCTTATTAGTAATTTGAAGGCACAAAAACTAATAAGAAAAGGTTGCTATGCTATTCTAGCACACGTCGAGAAAGTACAAACTGAAGAAAAGAGCATCAATGATGTTCCCATTGCAAAAGAATTTCCCGATGTATTTCCGAAAGAATTACCGGGATTACCCCCACATCGATCCGTTGAATTTCAAATAGATCTTGTACCAGGAGCTGCACCAATAGCTTGTGCTCCTTACAGACTCGCACCCAGCGAGATGAAAGAACTACAAAGCCAATTACAAGAACTTTTAGAGCGTGGTTTCATTCGACCAAGCACATCACCGTGGGGAGCTCCTGTTTTGTTTGTCAAGAAGAAAGATGGTACATTCAGGTTGTGTATCGACTACCGAGAGTTGAACAAACTTACCATCAAGAACCGCTACCCACTACCGAGAATCGACGACTTATTTGATCAACTACAAGGCTCGTCTGTTTATTCAAAGATTGACTTACGTTCCGAGTATCATCAAATGCGGGTGAAAGAAGATGATATTCCAAAGACTGCTTTCAGAACACGTTACGGTCACTACGAGTTTATGGTCATGCCGTTTGGCATAACTAATGCACCAGCTGTGTTCATGGACCTTATGAACCGAGTGTGTGGACCATACCTTGACAAGTTTGTCATTGTTTTCATTGATGACATACTTATTTACTCAAAGAATGGCCAAGAACACGGTGAACATTTGAGAAAGGTGTTAGAAGTATTGAGGAAGGAAGAATTGTACGCTAAGTTTTCAAAGTGTGCATTTTGGTTGGAAGAAGTTCAATTCCTCGGTCACATAGTGAACAAAGAAGGTATTAAGGTGGATCCGGCAAAGATAGAAACTGTTGAAAAGTGGGAAACCCCGAAAACTCCGAAACACATACGCCAGTTTTTAGGACTAGCTGGTTACTACAGAAGGTTCATCCAAGACTTTTCCAGAATAGCAAAACCCTTGACTGCATTAACGCATAAAGGGAAGAAATTTGAATGGAATGATGAACAAGAGAAAGCATTTCAGTTATTGAAGAAAAAGCTAACTACGGCACCTATATTGTCATTGCCTGAAGGGAATGATGATTTTGTGATTTATTGTGACGCATCAAAGCAAGGTCTCAGTTGTGTATTAATGCAACGAACGAAGGTGATTGCTTATGCGTCTAGACAATTGAAGATTCACGAACAAAATTATACGACGCATGATTTGGAATTAGGCGCGGTTGTTTTTGCATTAAAGACTTGGAGGCACTACTTATATGGGGTCAAAAGTATTATATATACCGACCCCAAAAGTCTTCAACACATATTTAATCAGAAACAACTGAATATGAGGCAGCGTAGGTGGATTGAATTATTGAATGATTACGACTTTGAGATTCGTTACCACTCGAGGAAGGCAAATGTGGTAGCCGATGCCTTGAACAGGAAGGATAGAGAACCCATTCGAGTAAAATCTATGAATATAATGATTCATAATAACCTTACTACTCAAATAAAGGAGGCGCAACAAGGAGTTTTAAAAAAGGGAAATTTAAAGGATGAAATACCCAAAGGATCGGAGAAGCATCTTAATATTCGGGAAGACGGAACCCGGTATAGGGCTGAAAGGATTTGGGTACCAAAATTTGGAGATATGAGAGAAATGGTACTTAAAGAAGCTCATAAAACCAGATACTCAATACATCCTGGAACGGGGAAGATGTACAAGGATCTCAAGAAACATTTTTGGTGGCCGGGTATGAAAGCCGATGTTGCTAAATATGTAGGAGAATGTTTGACGTGTTCTAAGGTCAAAGCTGAGCATCAGAAACCATCAGGTCTACTTCAACAACCCGAAATCCCAGAATGGAAATGGGAAAACATTACCATGGATTTCATCACTAAATTGCCAAGGACTGCAAGTGGTTTTGATACTATTTGGGTAATAGTTGATCGTCTCACCAAATCAGCACACTTCCTGCCAATAAGAGAAGATGACAAGATGGAGAAGTTAGCACGACTGTATTTGAAGGAAGTCGTCTCCAGACATGGAATACCAATCTCTATTATCTCTGATAGGGATGGCAGATTTATTTCAAGATTCTGGCAGACATTACAGCAAGCATTAGGAACTCGTCTAGACATGAGTACTGCCTATCATCCACAAACTGATGGGCAGAGCAAAAGGACGATACAAACGCTTGAAGACATGCTACGAGCATGTGTTATTGATTTCGAAAACAGTTGGGATCGACATCTACCGTTAGCAGAATTTTCCTACAACAACAGCTACCATTCAAGCATTGAGATGGCGCCGTTTGAAGCACTTTATGGTAGAAAGTGCAGGTCTCCGATTTGTTGGAGTGAAGTGGGGGATAGACAGATTATGGGTCCGGAGATTATACAAGAAACTACCGAGAAGATCATCCAAATTCAACAACGGTTGAAAACCGCCCAAAGTCGACAAAAGAGCTACGCTGACATTAAAAGAAAAGATATAGAATTTGAAATTGGAGAGATGGTCATGCTTAAAGTTGTACCTTGGAAAGGCGTTGTTCGATTTGGTAAACGAGGGAAATTAAATCCAAGGTATATTGGACCATTCAAGATTATTGATCGTGTCGGACCAGTAGCTTACCGACTTGAGTTACCTCAACAACTCGCGGCTGTACATAACACTTTCCACGTCTCGAATTTGAAGAAATGTTTTGCTAAAGAAGATCTCACTATTCCGTTAGATGAAATCCAAATCAACGAAAAACTCCAATTCATCGAAGAACCCGTCGAAATAATGGATCGTGAGGTTAAAAGACTTAAGCAAAACAAGATACCAATTGTTAAGGTTCGATGGAATGCTCGTAGAGGACCCGAGTTCACCTGGGAGCGTGAAGATCAGATGAAGAAGAAATACCCGCATCTATTTCCAGAAGATTCGTCAACACCTTCAACAGCTTAAAATTTCGGGACGAAATTTATTTAACGGGTAGGTACTGTAGTGACCCGAACTTTTCCATGTTTATATATATTAATTGAGATTGATATTTACATGATTAAATGTTTCCAACATGTTAAGCAATCAAACTTGTTAAGACTTGATTAATTGAAATATGTTTCATATAGACAATTGACCACCCAAGTTGACCGGTGATTCACGAACGTTAAAACTTGTAAAAACTATATGATGACATATATATGGATATATATATATATATAGTTAACATGATACTATGATAAGTAAACATATCATTAAGTATATTAACAATGAACTACATATGTAAAAACAAGACTAATAACTTAATGATTTTTAAACGAGACATATATGTAACGATTATCGTTGTAAAGACATTTAATGTATATATATCATATTAAGAGATATTCATACATGATAATATCATGATAATATAATAATTTAAAATCTCATTTGATATTATAAACATTGGGTTAACAACATTTAACAAAATCGTTAACCTAAAGGTTTCAAAACAACACTTACATGTAACGACTAACGATGACTTAACGACTCAGTTAAAATGTATATACATGTAGTGTTTTAATATGTATTTATACACTTTTGAAAGACTTCAATACACTTATCAAAATACTTCTACTTAACAAAAATGCTTACAATTACATCCTCGTTCAGTTTCATCAACAATTCTACTCGTACGCACCCGTATTCATACTCGTACAATACACAGCTTTTAGATGTATGTACTATTGGTATATACACTCCAATGATCAGCTCTTAGCAGCCCATGTGAGTCACCTAACACATGTGGGAACCATCATTTGGCAACTAGCATGAAATATCTCATAAAATTACAAAAATATGAGTAATCATTCATGACTTATTTACATGAAAACAAAATTACATATCCTTTATATCTAATCCATACACCAACGACCAAAAACACCTACAAACACTCTCATTCTTCAATTTTCTTCATTTAATTGATCTCTCTCAAGTTCTATCTTCAAGTTCTAAGTGTTCTTCATATATTCTACAAGTTCTAGTTACATAAAATCAAGAATACTTTCAAGTTTGCTAGCTCACTTCCAATCTTGTAAGGTGATCATCCAACCTCAAGAAATCTTTGTTTCTTACAGTAGGTTATCATTCTAATACAAGGTAATAATAATATTCAAACTTTGGTTCAATTTCTATAACTATAACAATCTTATTTCAAGTGATGATCTTACTTGAACTTGTTTTCGTGTCATGATTCTGCTTCAAGAACTTCGAGCCATCCAAGGATCCGTTGAAGCTAGATCCATTTTTCTCTTTTTTCCAGTAGGTTTATCCAAGGAACTTAAGGTAGTAATGATGTTCATAACATCATTCGATTCATACATATAAAGCTATCTTATTCGAAGGTTTAAACTTGTAATAACTAGAACATAGTTTAGTTAATTCTAAACTTGTTAGCAAACAAAAGTTAATCCTTCTAACTTGACTTTTAAAATCAACTAAACACATGTTCTATATCTATATGATATGCTAACTTAATGATTTAAAACCTGGAAACACGAAAAACACCGTAAAACCGGATTTACGCCGTCGTAGTAACACCGCGGGCTGTTTTGGGTTAGTTAATTAAAAACTATGATAAACTTTGATTTAAAAGTTGTTATTCTGGGAAAATGATTTTTATTATGAACATGAAACTATATCCAAAAATTATGGTTAAACTCAAAGTGGAAGTATGTTTTCTAAAATGGTCATCTAGACGTCGTTCTTTCGACTGAAATGACTACCTTTACAAAAATGACTTGTAACTTATTTTTCCGACTATAAACCTATACTTTTTCTGTTTAGATTCATAAAATAGAGTTCAATATGAAACCATAGCAATTTGATTCACTCAAAACGGATTTAAAATGAAGAAGTTATGGGTAAAACAAGATTGGATAATTTTTCTCATTTTAGCTACGTGAAAATTGGTAACAAATCTATTCCAACCATAACTTAATCAACTTGTATTGTATATTATGTAATCTTGAGATACCATAGACACGTATACAATGTTTCAACCTATCATGTCGACACATCTATATATATTTCGGAACAACCATAGACACTCTATATGTGAATGTTGGAGTTAGCTATACAGGGTTGAGGTTGATTCCAAAATATATATAGTTTGAGTTGTGATCAATACTGAGATACGTATACACTGGGTCGTGGATTGATTCAAGATAATATTTATCGATTTATTTCTGTACATCTAACTGTGGACAACTAGTTGTAGGTTACTAACGAGGACAGCTGAGTTAATAAACTTAAAACATCAAAATATATTAAAAGTGTTGTAAATATATTTTGAACATACTTTGATATATATGTATATATTGTTATAGGTTCGTGAATCAACCAGTGGCCAAGTCTTACTTCCCGACGAAGTAAAAATCTGTGAAAGTGAGTTATAGTCCCACTTTTAAAATCTAATATTTTTGGGATGAGAATACATGCAGGTTTTATAATTGATTTACAAAATAGACACAAGTACGTGAAACTACATTCTATGGTTGAATTATCAAAATCGAATATGCCCCTTTTTATTAAGTCTGGTAATCTAAGAATTAGGGAACAGACACCCTAATTGACGCGAATCCTAAAGATAGATCTATTGGGCCTAACAAACCCCATCCAAAGTACCGGATGCTTTAGTACTTCAAAATTTATATCATATCCGAAGGGTGTCCCGGAATGATGGGGATATTCTTATATATGCATCTTGTTAATGTCGGTTACCAGGTGTTCACCATATGAATGATTTTTATCTCTATGTATGGGATGTGTATTGAAATATGAAATCTTGTGGTCTATTATTATGATTTGATATATATAGGTTAAACCTATAACTCACCAACATTTTTGTTGACGTTTTAAGCATGTTTATTCTCAGGTGATTATTAAGAGCTTCCGCTGTCGCATACTTAAATAAGGACAAGATTTGGAGTCCATGCTTGTATGATATTGTGTAAAAACTGCATTCAAGAAACTTATTTTATTGTAACATATTTGTATTGTAAACCATTATGTAATGGTCGTGTGTAAATAGGATATTTTAGATTATCATTATTTGATAATCTACGTAAAGCTTTTTAAACCTTTATTGATGAAATAAAGGTTATGATTTGTTTTAAAATGAATGCAGTCTTTGAAAAACGTCTCATATAGAAGTCAAAACCTCGCAACGAAATCAATTAATATGGAACGTTTTTAATCAATAAGAACGGGACATTTCAGTAGTGTTGCAATAGCCGTTTTTGCGCACTACAGATATATCACGATAGCCGTTTTTGTACACCTTGAGTTTTGTATTGAATAACCTTCTTATTGTTATTATTGAAAACTACTGGTTGTATACGCCGGTGGTTCGGTCATGAGGATCATGTTGTGTGACTAGTGATACAATAGCCGTGTTCTGATCAAATACTTGCGGTAGATGCGTATTAGCCGTGTATGCGTACTAAGAGGGGTGTTAGGTGGAAGGTGTTATCCGTAAGGATTCATTTTTACTTGGCCTTCATCTTTTGGGTTGTTGACATTAGGTTGAGACTTGGTGGTTTTTAGCATTGTACTTGGTAAGGGTACGCTAGGGGATTGATATCTTGGCACGAGATCGGTTAAGTTCTTCCCGATATAAGGGATTGAGCAAACTTTGTGCTCGGAATTGTGGACTTTAGTAAATTGCGGGTGACAATTTGGTTATTAATGTTGACTCTTAGAGAATGATTGCCTAGAGAAGTTGGAAGAATACGTGACGATTTTGCGTATTCTAAGTGATCATTATAGACTTCGGATGTTGTGTGTATTGCACATTTCGGAATGCGTGCAAGTGTGTATTTATTTATTGGAATAATCTTCGAATTAATGATTAATTGACGATTCGATTTCAATGGCAGTTTTGTGATTGTGTGGCGAGTGTTGTACGCTCTTGACGGCCACTCTTTTCTTTTATGATTTTGGGGGTGTACGCGGTGTGCCGTTCTAGAGGCATTTCCGTTAATCGCGTTCGTGTGCGAGTAGAGTCTTGGTGGTTAACTATCCTTATGTATGTAGGTAACCGGGTTAATGGTTAGGACCAAGTTGGAAAGGTGTAAGCCTTGGTGTTCCAAGCGTCTCCTGAGTGTTGAGATGGAATATAAGTAGACTAGCTATGCGGCCTAGGTGGATAGTGACTAGCAGGTGCCGCTAGGAAGTCATGAGTGTCGAACCGTAAGGTTCGTTAGATTTGTGTGACCGCGTGTAGTTAGGTGACGTGTGACATCAGGAGTAGACCCCGTAAGGGTCGAGTCTGGGAGACTCGGTGTTAGTAATCGGAGTTGGATAACACAACGTCAGGTGCCTCCTTATACCTACTAGTGTAACTTTTGACCCCGATGATGTGATTGCTTTGATTTTGGGTATCGGTGAGAAAATCGAATTTACAACGGTGGTATAGTGTGATGTTTATCGAGCATTGACACTCAAATGATTTGAAAGACCGAGGTTCGAATATCTTATAGCGAGTCCTTGGAAGGATTATTTAGTATGACCAACACCGGAGAATGCGGAAAAGTTCCTATCTAGTAGACGTGATGAGCGAACGGGTGTCGCTCATTTAGGAAAGGAAAGCTTCGATGGTCTTATAAAAAGTGCCAAGTTGGACTTTGGAGTTAATTGCGAAGGTAGTTAGCGACGTGAGACGGTATGGCGAAGTTCCCGATAGAGGGATACGAGAGATTTTCGAAAAGTGTCGGGATGATTCCCGAATATTCCACGATTGATAGGCGTGACGACAATGATTGTCGGTGGATTGTACTACTTTTAGGATGATTGTGGAGTGTAGGGTACGAGTTTGGATACTCGGCGTAAGAGCAAACGGTTGTAGTTATTGGGTCTCGTGGGTTGATTACCCGATATCGTGAAATGATGGAGTGCTATGGCTTTTGGAAAGATATATTATGATGTTTTCACGGTGTATTTCCGAGTGAGTGGTGAGAATTTTGATCGAATGGAAGTGTGAAGTACGGTTGTTGTATTATGATGCGTTAGTGTACGAAGTGAGAACCTGGATGAGTGATTGCTACAAGTGTAATTCCGCATTGGAGACAGAAATGTTCAAGGTAGAGTGCTTAACTTCTAGTATTTGGTGCGAATCACGGGGACGTGATCCAATCTAAGTGGGGGAGAGATGTAAGACCCGAATATTTTATTGTACTTATGTGTGTATAAGTTATTCAAGTTGTGGGGTTTAGGTTGTATTTAATTAAAAGGCAAAAAAAGCTGAACTGGGCATTTGGCGCGCCGCGCGGCCTTATGGCGCGCCGCGCCATTACGGGCTGACAGCTCACTTTGTTTTTAATTAGATATTTTGAGGGCAATTGGGTAAATTCACTTGAGGGCTGACCTTAAGGCCCTAGATCAGTTTTGGGGAGCCTCATAACTCCATTTTCATCTACTTCACTTCTTCCAATTTAGTTTCTAGAGAGAGAGATTCTTAGTGAGGGAAAGCTTGAATCAAGGAAGAAGGAGGCGATTTCGGATCAAAGTGCGGGTATTAAAGTTGTTCATCTTTCCTCTAGCTACGTTTTGATCATAGTGGTATGCTCTAATCTTGATTTCCTTGTTTAATTTGTGAAAGGGTTAGAGTTAGGGTTAATGATGAACTTAAAACCCATTTGTGGGTGAATGGGGTGTTTTTGGATGAATTTGGGTCATGAAGACTCAAAGATGACTAACTAGGGTTTTCAAGTGTTAGATTGATGATTATGAACTTAATTGGTTAGTTAAAGTACTAGAACACTTTAATGATATGTAAATGGGTGTTATTGGGTATGGATGACCCAAATGGGTGTGTTGACTTTGAAATGGGTCAAATGAGTCTTTAATGACCTAAGCGGCCTAGCAAGTATGAAAACGAGTTAGCCTTGTGACCTAAGTGTGTTTTAAACCCATCTTGACGAATAATTAGGGTTTTGGTGTGTGTTGACCCAATTTAGGGTTAAGGGTGCAAATGGGTTGAAATTGCACCTTGGATCAAAATGGCTTAGAATGGTGAAAGGGTTTGGTTGACCAACTTGAGTTTGCGTTTGATTATATGTATAATGTGATAGGTACGTTACTTTGAGGTTTCGCAAGCTCGGGTATCTTTTCACAAGACTTTGAGGTGAGTGGAATAATTATATGCGTATGTATATAATGTATCTATTTGTTGTAGCGTGAAATGTGTAGTGTCGAGGTGCTAAGACACCATGTTTCACGTGAAGAGTGTAGCATCGAGGTGTTAAGATGACACTCGGGTGTAGCATCGAGGTGTTAAGATGCCACCTAGGAGTGTAGTGTCGAGGTGTTAAGACACCACTCCGTAAATTAATGAGTGATGCATCGAGGTGTTAAGATGCCACTCGGGGTGATGTGCCGAGGTGTTAAGGTGCCACCCTAGGGGTTAGTGGTGCGAGGTGTTAAGTGCCCTAACGGATGTTGTGAACACCGATGACGTTTTCGCGAGCGTCGTTCCCTTGTTCTATTGGTTAACCATGGTTATTTGTGTGGTAAGCATATTATATTATTCGAGTTATATTTATATGCGGTTGTTATGTGATGTTTTTAGCAGAGTAGTATATAAAATAGCTTATATTTTAGCAGGAAATACTATTAAATACGATACAATTTTATACAAGATATTTATTTATTTAGAGAATGGATATACTTAAACCTTGCTACAACACTTATAGGCAGTGTACCTAATCGTACAGTAGTGTAGTTTTTAGTAAGTCCGGTTCGTTCCACAGGGAATCTTTTTAAACAAAGCTTAACGCTATATTAGTTTACTTTTATAAAAATACAAATATATATATAAGTAATATTATTATTATAAAGGGGAGTTTTTACCGTTTAATGACCGGTTTGTCGATTTTAAAACTTTAGTCGCAGTTAAAACCAAATGTAAAATAATAAATATAAATACAAGACTTAAATTAAAGCGTAAAGTAAATAACAATAATAAAATTGCGAATAATAAAAGTGCGATAAAATAAACTTGCGATATTTAAAAAGTACGATAATTTAAAAGTGCAATTAAATACAATAACAATAAAAATGCGATAATTAGAAGTGCAATTAAATATAAAATAAAGGAAATTAAATATGAAATAAAAGAATTATGCTTATTTAAACTTCCGTAATCATGATGTTTGACGTGTTGATTTTAGTTTTATGCCCATGGGTTAATTGTCCTTTGTCCTGGATTATTTAATATGTCCATACGGATTTTGTCCATAATAGTCCATCAGTCATAAATATAAAGAGCGAAAGCCTTCGTCAAATTATTTTTATTCCCGAAGTCAAATATTCCAACTAATTGGGGATTCGAATTGTAACAAGGTTTTAATACTTTGTTTAATGAATACACCAGGTTATCGAGTGCGTGTAAACCAAGGTTTTACTACTTTGTTAACAATTACACCAATTACCCTTGAATGTAATTCACCCCTGTTTCAACAAGTCTATTAACTATTAATCCAGTTCCGTATCCGGTAAAATGAATAATTATTGGTATTTATAGATATCCCGCCCACCGTACCCAGTCAAGCGTATGTGGTTATATATAAATACGTCGAATTATAAGTTTGTATATTAAATTAACAAGGTATTGTTTAATTAATATAAAACCCATTAATAACCCATAGTCTAATTTCCACAAGTGTCGTTCTTTTATCCAAACCCCAATTATGGTACAAAGCCCAATTACCCAATTTTAGTAATTAGCCCAACATCATGATTACTTCGGATTAAATAAGCATAATAATAACTTAGCTACGAGACATTAATATAAAAAGGTTGAACATAACTTACAATGATTAAAAATAGCGTAGCGTTACACGGCCAGAATTTCGACTTACACCCTTACAATATTCGCTAACATACCCTTATTATTAGGATTAAAATTAAAATTAAAATTAAAATTAAAATATAAATATATATATAATACGTTTATGAGAGAAGAAGAAAAAGGATGATTTTTACGATCAGAATGCGCGAGCTTTATAGGAAGTTTCAGAAATTGGGGCTCCGCGACTCGCGGCATTTTTTGCCTTCAAACTCCGCGAGTCGCGGAGTTTGAGAATACAGCTCACACAATTTGGAGTCTTTCTTGCCGACGGTTTTTATTTATTTATATAATATATAAATAATTATAAGAATTATTTAAATATTATATTATATTTATGTGCATAGTTGACTTGTAATTTTTAGTCCGTTGCGTCGAGCGTTGAGAGTTGACTCATGTCCCGGTTCCGGATTTTCGAACGTCCTTGCGTACAATTTAATATCTTGTACTTTGCGTTTTGAATCTTGTACTCTTGTAATTTCGAGACGTTTCTTATCAATAATTGGAACCTCTTTGATTGTCTTTTGTACTTTTGAGCTTTTTGGTCGTTTGCATCTTCAATTCGTCGAATCTGTCTTTTGTCTTCACCTTTTATTATTTAAACGAATATCACTTGTAAATAGAACAATTGCAACTAAAAGCTTGTCTTTTTTGAGGAATAATGCTATGAAATATATGTTCATTTTTAGCATTATCATTATGCTAGCTTGTGGTATTGGAGGTTTATAGCTTGTTATTGCGACGATAAGCTAATTGTGTTTATTAGCATGTTTGCGGTTTGTGTAAGTGTATGCAAGTAGGTATAATTATATATATATTTGTATAATTATTGCATTCACTAAGCTTTTCTTACCCTCTCGTTGTTTACTATTTTTATAGGTTCGGTTGTGGACAAGGGTAAGGGCATTATCATGGATTAGAGATCCCGCTTGTTGATTAGGGGATGCTTTTTGGAAGTGTTAGTTCTTGGAGTTTGACCGAGACTTGGGTAGTTTAATCCCAAACGCCATGCTCGTAGTGTAGTTTGGTACTTAAACTTTTTGGCGGTCGAAACTCATATTTTGTATTAAACTCGTAAAACGGCCGAAGTAGGCCCCGCTTTGTAAAACTTATTTTACGTTTGAATTGTGTTAGTTTTACATATTTGAATGTGTGGTTAAAAGCGTGTCGTCTAAAAATGTCGGGAACTGGTCGATCTTTTTCGCATTTTGAAACTTTCCGGACAGGCCCGAATGGCGCGCCGCACGACCATCCTGGCGCGCCGCGCCACTTCTCTGTACAGCAAATTTTTTTTTTTTATTTTGTATTCTGGTCGCGGTTTGGTTTGGGTCGTTACAAATTATTATTTTTATTAATTAATCTAATTAGGGTTTATATTTAATATTAATTAGTCATAGTTTAATTAAAGTTGTATTTTAAGTTTTAAGTGTTAATTAGTTTTATAAATACTTTTATACAATAATAAAAATAATATTTTTATAAAAATTGTATTTTCATAACTTTAAGTATTATTTCTATATTTCGTATCTTTTTAATCGTTTATTCGTAATATTTATATTTTTCGCTCGTAATTAGTTTAAGTTATAGTTTTTGCCGTAGTTATTTTTGTACTTTTAGATTTTTAGGATTTGCCGTAAAATCCCTTAAGTACTTTTTATTTAGACTAAAATTTAGGCGCTTTAGAATTTTACGACGTCGCTTATCGTTTTAGTATTTAATAAAATTTAGTGCCTAATTAAGATATTGCCGTTTTGGATATAGAATTTCTTTTAAGTTTTAATACCTTTAGACGCAACTTTTAATATTTAATTTTTAGAATTTTAAGTTTCGACGCGCTACTTTCTTATTTTATTTTTCAATTTTTTTATTTTTCAACGTTTTTCGACGCTACTCTTTTTTTTTCTTATTTCTCGCCGCTCTAGTTTTTAGGACTTAGAATTTTCTTTATTTCTTCTCTAATAATTTCAAAACAAAAAAAATTATTTTAAGCGGTTAAATTGATAGACATCCAAAATTTTCTGGTTCGTAGTAATAGTTGGATTTGTTAGTTGCGAGTTGTGGTCTTCAGATTTAAAGGGTCCTGGCTATCTGCTGCATCTATTGGCTATTCGAAACGTGGGCAAAATCAGAAAAGTCTATTAATTTGATAACTTATATAATTTTTATTTTTATAACTAATAGGATATTCAGTGAATGCATCGAGCAAAACGTTCACCACCTTTTATACGTTCACCACCTGTAACTCGATCAAGACATCTAGCCAATATTGTCGCCGTTGATTTTTCTTTAGAATCATCATCAAGTCGACCAAGTACTCCAATTCAAATTTTCGATAATTCATTTTTTGAACCCGACCTTACAATTGAGAATCCAGAGGATATTCAGGGACAATTCAGAGATCCCGAACCATTAATCTTTCTTCCAGAACCACCAATCATTCAAACAGAGATTGTTGAGGAACAAACCATTAAATCAGAATCCTATAGTGATTCAGATTCAACAAATTCAATCACGGAAAATCTGGAACCATTAAGTATGAAAGACCGAATGAGGGCTAAACGCACTGGTCAAGGTCACGCCATTATTAAGCCATACATTAATGCGCCAGATTATGAAATCAAGGGACAAATCCTACACATGGTAACTAATCAATGTCAATTTAGTGGTGCGCCGAAGGAAGATCCAAACGAACATCGTCGTACCTTTAATAGGATCTGTACTCTATTCAAAATCAGAGAAGTTGAGGATGAACAGATCTATCTCATGTTATTTCCCTGGACTTTAAAGTGAGAAGCCAAAGATTGGTTAGAATCGTTACCTGAAGGGGCGATTGACACATGGGATGTCTTAGATGAAAATTTTCTTAAACAATTCTTTCCGGCATCTAAAGCCGTGAGACTTCAAGGAGAAATTGTTACGTTCACACAAAAGCCAAATGAAACTCTATATGAGGCGTGGACAAGATTCGGAAAGTTGTTGAGAGGATGTCCTCAACACGGTTTAGATACTTATCAAATAGTACAAATATTCTACCAAGGATGCGATATTGCTACACGAAAAGACATCGACATAACAGCTGGTGGTTCCATATGAAAAAAACCGCAACCGAAGCTCACAAAATCATTGATAACACAGCCTCCCACTCACATGAGTGGCACCAAGAAAAAGATATCTTTCGATCATCTAAAGCGGCTAGAGCAGATTCTAGCCATGACTTTGATTCTGTTTCCGCAAAAATAGATGCTTTCGAGAGACGAATAGAAAAGATGAATAAATATATTCACGCAATACGAATCAGTTGTGAGCAATGCGGTGGACCACACTTAACGAAAGATTGTAACATTGAGCAAACGATGGAACAACGTGAGAATGTTTCCTACATGAACCAAAGGCCGAGAAATAATTATCAAAATAATTATCAACCGCCAAGGCCAAACTTCAATCGAAATCAAAACATTCTTTACAATCCAAATGGACCCAACAATAACTCGTATAACCAACAAGGTCCGAATAACCAACCAACTCAAAACAACACTTTCAATCAATAAAGACCTGGCTTGTATAAATCACCACAACATACCGAAGAGAAAAAGCCAAATCTAGAAGAAATGATGGCAAAGCTAATGGAATCTCAAACATAATTTATTACATCTCAAACCCAAACGAATGAGAGGTTTGACCAGTCATTAAGAACTCAACAAGCTTCCATTTTGAATCTAGAAAAACACGTAGGAACTCTTGCTAGCATGATGAGTGAGAGGGAACAAGAAAAGCTACTGAGTAATACTAAAGTAAATCCTCGGAATGAGAATGTTAATATGGTGTCAACTAATTCTGAAAAACCAGCTCCAGAAGATGGGAAGGTTTTCGATGTGAGTAACAATGAAGAAGTTACAACACCACCACCACCACCCGAGTATGTAAAGCTAGTGGTGGCACCATACAGACCACCCATCCCGTTTCCAAGAAAAGGAGTTGAGTATGAGCAAGTAATAGGTAATAAAGTTTGTGATACCTCTGGAAAGAAGAAGAAGAATAAGAAAGTGCAAGAAACAAAAACCGTAAAGATAAACCCGGTAAAGACAGATCCACCAAAACCTCCACCAAGGTTGGGTGATCCGGGTGAATTTATTGTTCCTTGTCTACTTAGTGATTGTGTCATGTATGATGCACTAGCAGATTTAGGTGCGAGTGTGAGTGTTATGCCTCTTTCATTATATAAGAGATAAGGCGTAGGTGAGTTAAGTCCAACGAAAATGAGTGTTCGACTCTTTGATCAAACCATTAGGCACCCAGTTGGAATTGCTGACAACCTACCCGTTCAAGTGGGTAATTTAACGTTTCTAGTCGAATTTGTTGTTATTGACAAAGAAGAGGACTCAAACATTCCTTTAATTTTAGGTCGACCATTCTTAGCGTCCACCGAGGCGTTTATTGATGTAAGAAAGGGTAGAATGACACTTAGTGATGGTGAAAAATCGATCACCTTTGTGAGTCGAAAGTCTAAATCTCCACCAACCAAAACCGTTGAACCAGTAAAAATGATCGATGAGAAGCACATTGTTTTACCAACTTCAACGGTAGTGCTTAACAATAATAAAATGCCTAAGTGTGGAGAAGATGAAGTAACACCTAATGATGACTTGATAACAATGAACCCCGTTGTTGATGCGAAATTAAATGACCCCGTTATTAACAGTTCAATGAAGAAACTTATTAAACGGATTCGCGGCGCTAGAACCAAGGGGAACTTTAAGTTATGTAACCGGTTAGTATCCAATCTATCGCCCAAAAAAAAGGCGAAACTAGTTAAATTTGTGGATATTACACAAGAATCCGACCAATGGCTTAAAGCAAAAGTCACAGATATGCAAGTTGATTATGGTCCAAGAGAAATTGACGATGAAGTTAATCACAATTTCGACACCACAGCTACCTAAGTGTGGGGAGATTCAAATGTTCTAAAAAGAAAATGTTGTCTAGAGTTAGTTGTTCTGTTCTCGTGTAATTCCAAGAATGGAATCCGATTGGTCTTTTTCGCTAGCAGACATTAAAGAACTAGTTTTCTCCCCCCATTCTGAATTTTTGTTTTGTAGGTTTTGTATGAAATTAATATGCATTTTTAAATTTAAGTTTTGTGTGAATTTAAAAACAAAAAAAAATTACTTTATTTCATTAAGTTTAAAAAAATGATTTCTAAAATTCATCGTAAGTTGAAGACTAGGTCATGGAACCGAAATTTCTTTACCCGAGGGCGGGGCAACAAATTTTGTTATCATTATTTTTAATATTATTGATCTAAAGTATACCAAAAAAAAATTAAAAAACCTTAAAATCTTTGCTTTTAAAACAATCGCTTTAAAAACGACAAATTTTAAATTTTGTCGAGGGACGGACTAGGTAAACATACCGAAACTACCTAAAGTAAAAGGAAACAAAATTTTAAAAAATTATTCATTTAAATTGTTTTATAAAGAAAAAAAAAAAATATATATATATATATATATATATATATATATATATATATATATATATATATATATATATATATATATATATATATATATATATGTTTGTATTTTATGTTATGTACAAAACAAGGTAAAACATCGCACTTTTAAAGATTAAGTTCAGCAAAAGCTACTAATTTTGACGACAAGACGCAAAATATCAAATATGATATAAAATAATATGTTTGCAAACTCGGTATTTTTAATCACTTTTCTACACTAATCACCCTCATGAACTTATAATTATAGTCTGATTTCATGCAAATGAGGGCATTGCATGATCTCAGGTGTAGGGAAGGGTTATAAATTCTCTCGGGTTTACACTTAGTTTAATTGCCAAATTTTGTAAAAATTTAAAAAAAAATTCAACTAAATGAATTCAAAATCATGTTTACACATATTTATGAACGATAAAACTAGGTGTTAATGCCGAAATTACTGTTACCTCGGAGAGAACATAAATGAAGAAACAACCCAAAATGTTAGAATTCATTTAAAATGGAATAAAAGAGAATAAAAAGGCAAAGAAAAATAAAAACTAAGTGTGGGAAGAATTTACATATATCACATATTTGTACAAGATTATTGCAGTTACTTTTGCTTTGGACTAAACTAATCAGTTTTACCCGATTTACTGTAATATATTTGAAAGAAAGATGGATCTGCACGATGAATCAATTCCATCATTAAAAGGAAGTAAAGTCTTCCGAAAAAGACACGCGCTTCTTGATTTAGGTCCGGAGGTTGACGTCCAGACCAGCTGTAGGTTGACGAAAAATCTAGAAAAGTCATCTCTAAAATCAGCTGGAAATCCACGGACCTCAGCATCAAACAGGGTCGCTAAGTGGTCAGACTTATCCTAGCCATGAGAGGATCTGTCTCGTAAAATGGGGAGGGCGCCGTGCAAATTAGCTTGATAAGACTAATGAATCAGACCTCCAGAAAGAATAATCTCCTTAAAGATTAAAAATCAGCTTTTAAGCCTGATATTACTCAATCCTAGAGATTGACTTTAAAGATTGAGAATTACAAACTCATGGAATTCAATGATATCTAAACTCGAGCTTGAACGAGAAAATATTTTGATCAAATTAAAACCGATTTGTTTTCTGAAAACCGATTTTCAATGCGTTCATTACCATTGACCGTAAAATCCTAAGAATTCACCTGGAATTCATTAGGTCACCTGAACCAAATCGGGTGTCAACCGTAAGAACGGTGGTTGCATAGCATGGTCGAAGATAGGACCTTGTGCCAGACCAAAAAATTATAGTGTGATCTTTACTCTTGCTCCTACAAAGGATAGTAATTGCATTTGACACGATATAGACCATAATCAAAAGTATGTCACGGGACATTGCCTTAACAGTTGCTTGTTCAATGCTTTCCTTTACAACCGGACGGTAGTTTACCAAAAGGTAATATACGGAGCAAGTATGCTGGACGTGTTGCTTTCCTAATACAAGGTTAGCAAGTGGGTGACACAAAACCGCAATTTTGAGCTAAAATTTTCAAATATGAAACCCAACAAACCCACAAAAACAATTTGCAAACACCGGTGAAGGGTTATTCCGAAAAACTTATCTATGGTAAAAGCTAGAATGAATTTTCAAAAGATCAAATGTTTTCATAAAGATCCAATTTCCTTAAAGGATCTAAATTATTAATAGTCATGTGGGACTGTAAACCACATCGTTACTATCATTGTTCATACCGCCGTATCAAAATCACTGATGTATAAAGTGTGAGAATAAAAAAAAGTGATTCGAGTGAAGTGTGATTTTATTTTAAGTTCTGTATTGCTTGAGGACAAGCAACGTTCAAGTGTGGGGATATTTGATGGTACTCCAAATGAACATATATTTAGGCACAATATCCTTCCAATATGTAAAGCTTTTAGTTTTAATTATTCTATTTTTATGTAATATTCGTTTAAATAAATAAGTGCGAAGACAAAAGAAGAAAATGACGATTTGAAGACGCGAATGACCAAAACGCCAAAAAGTACAAAGTACAATCAAAGAGGTTCAAATTATTGATGAGAAACGCCTAAAAATGACAAGAGTACAAGCCGTGAAACGTAAAGTACAAGATTTTAAATTGTACGAAAAGGCGTTCGAAAATCCGGAACCGAAACATGAACCAACTTTCAATGCACGACGCAACGGACCTAAAATTACAAGTCAACTATGCACATAAATATAATATAATATACAATTAATTATGTAAATTATATATATATTATATTTATATATTATAAAAATAAAGGTCGGCAGCCTAGGATCCAATTTGTGTGAGCTGGAATGCGAACCTCCGCACTCGCGGAGCTGTGAAGCACAAAAGCTCTGCACTCGCGGAGCTGTACAGTTCAAAGTGGGCCTATAAAAGCTCGCGAATTCTGCTCGATGAACCATCCCTTTTTCTTTCTTTCTATCTACGTAAAATATATATTTATACTTATAATTTTAATTTTAATTTAAAGTTAATAATAATAAGGTTATAGTGGCGAATGTTTTAAGTTTGTAAGTCAAAACTATGTCCGTGTAACGCTACGCTATTAATAATCACTGTAAGCTATGTTCTTCCTTTTTAATTTAATGTCTCGTAACTAAGTTATTATTATGCTTATTTAAATCAAAGTAATCGTGATGTTGGGCTAAATATTAAGATGGGGTTATTGGATTTTGTACCATAATTCGGGTTTGGACAAAAGACCGACACTTGTGGACATTGGACTATGACTATTAATAGATATGGGTATTGTCTAATTGAGCGACAACTCATTGGAATCTGTCGAACCTATCTTCAAATTAGTTAATCTAATAATTATTAAAATGATTACGAATGTCCTATTTAGTGACGTTTATACGACATCCTTTACAATCATTTAATTAATTATTCGGGTTGGGTAATTGATTATTCAAACTGATCAATTGGATAAATTAATATTCATATCTCATTAAAACAGGAGTGGATTACATACAAGGGTAATTGGTGTAATTGTTAATAAAGTATTAAAACCTTGGATTATACGCAGTCGATAACCTGGTGTAATCATTAAACAAAGTATTAAAACCTTGTTACAGTTCGAATCCCTAATTAGTTAGAATATTTGACTTCGGGAATAAGGTTAATTTGGCGAGTATTTTATAATTATGACCGATGGACTATTATGGACAAAAACCTGATAGGTATCATTTATTTTATAATTGGTGTAATTGTTCATAATTGTTTTATTTCATATTTTATCGCACTTTTATTTAATGTCATTTTATTTACTGCAATTTACTTATTGCAATTTATTTTTTTCGCTTTATTTGTATTTTTGTACGCACTTTAATTATTATCATTTATTTTTACGCTTAAAATATAAAATCGACAAACCGGTCATTAAACGGTAAAACCCCCTTTTTATAATAATAAAAATACTACCTATATATAATTATATATATTTATATAAATATAGTTGTATAAAAATATAGTACGTAATCAACCAGCTCCCTGTGGAACGAACCGGACTTACTAAAAACTACACTACTCTACGATTAGGTACACTGCCTATAAGTGTTGTAGCAAGGTTTAGGTATATCCATCTATATAAATAAATAAAACTTGTATCATATTTCATCGTATTTCGTAATAAAATAATAACTATTTCGTATACATCGCTGCACACATCAGTCGTTCAATGTCTCGATCCATCGACGCTGTCTCATGTTCAGTTGTTTCTGATCGAATATGTGTTGGAGGCTTTTGTGATCGGTGAAGATAGTACTTTTAGTTCCATAAAGATAGTGTCTCCACAATTTGAGCGCAAAGACAACAGCTCCAAGTTCGAGATCGTGAGTAGTGTAGTTTCGCTTGTGAATCTTCAGTTGACGAGAAGCATAAGCAATGACCTTCGTTCTTTGCATCAATACGCAACCAAAACCATTTTTTGAGGCATCGCAATACACAACGAAGTCGTCACTGCCATCAGGAAGTGATAAGATAGGCGCGGTGGTTAACTTCTGCTTCAAGGTTTGAAATGATGATTTGTGTTCGGTTCCCCAAATGAACTTCTTCCCTTTGTGAGTCAGCACGGTCAAAGGAGGCGCAATCAGAGAGAAACCTTCAATAAATCTTCGGTAGTAACCGGCGAGACCTAAAAATTGGCAGATATGAGTCAGAGTAGTGGGGGTTTCCCACTTGCTGATAGCTTCGATCTTTGTGGGATCAACTTTGATACCTTGATCGCTCACAATATGACCCAGGAATTGGACTTCCTTCAACCAAAACTCGCACTTGGAGAATTTGGCATAAAGTTGCTCTTGTCTCAAGAGTTCAAGCACTAGTCGAAGATGTTGCTCATGTTCTTCTTCGCTTCTGGAGTAGATAAGGATATCATCTATGAAGATGATAACGAACTTATCCAGGTATGGCTTGCATACACAATTCATGAGATCCATAAACACGGCAGGTGCGTTGGTTAAACCGAATGGCATCACGAGAAACTCATAGTGACCATAACGGGTTCTGAACGCAGTTTTCATCACATCACTCTCCTTCACCCTCAACTGGTGATAATCGGATAGCAAATCGATCTTAGACTAAACGCTTGATCCTTGCAGCTGATTGAAAAGATCGTCAATTCGGGGAAGGGGATACGGATTCTTGATCGTCAAATTGTTCAGCTCACGATAATCGATACACATGCAGAAAGATCCGTCCTTCTTCTTCACAAATAAAATAGGTGCGCCCTAAGATGAAGAACTTGGTTGTATAAATCCACGGTCTAGCAGTTCTTGTAGTTGGCTCTGCAACTCTTTTATTTCGGAAGGTGCGAGTCGATAAGGTGCGCGAGCTACAGGTGCAGCTCCTGGTACTAAATCGATCTGAAACTCCACTGCTCTCGATGGCGGTAATCCAGGCAATTCTTCCGGAAAGACATCAGGAAATTCGTTCATAATTCGTACATCGTCCACGCTCTTCACCTCGGTTTCTAATGTTTTCACATGTGCTAAAACAGCAAGACGTCCTTTCTTCATGATCTTTTGTGCTTTCATGCAACTAATGAGGATCAGCTTCGAGTTACATCTCTCTCAGTAAATAATCAGTGGCTCACCATCTCTGTATGGTATACGAATAGCTTTATCTCCACAGATAATGTCGGCCCTTACCATGGTCAACCAGTCCATACCGACAATCACATCAAAACTTCCCAATTTAATGAGTATCAAGTCAATCTCGAAATCCACACCAGCTATGTTGATAATACCTCCTCGGCTAATTTGGTTAACTTTCTCAAGTTTTCCATTGGCTACCTCAACAAGCATACTCTCCTTTAAAGGAACTAACGACCAATTTATCTTAGAGAAAAAGTGTCTACATACATAATTCCTATCGGCACCAGTATCAAATAGGACAGAAGCTAATAGATTGTTGATAGTGAATATACCTGTAACCAAGTTGGAGTTCTCACGGGCATCCCTTGCGTTTACGTTGAAAGCTCTTCCACGCGCTGGCCCGCCGTCCTTTCTCTTATTGGGACATTCATTCCTGAAGTGGCCCTGTTGTCCACACTCATAGCATTTCCTTAGCCCAGTAGGGTTTTTCTTCACAGTTGGGGTAGTGAAATTGCAGTCTTTGCCAATATGCCCAGTCCTTTTACACTTTTCACAGACCACGATGCAGTACCCGGTATGATGCTTGTAACATCTCTTGCACTGCGAGAGACTACCCTTGTAGTTAGGGTTTGAGCTAGGGTTCGGGTTGGGGTTCCTCCCGTCGTTGTTTCCCTTGAAACTTTCATGCCTCTTAGCTGGGTTTTGATCAAAGACCCTTCCCTTGTTGCTGCCCCACTTATGTTTCTCATTACTAGCTCCCGATTCTGATTTTGCCTTTTCTAGTTCTTTGCTGGTAATTTGGTTCATCAGGTTGTGCGCCATGCGCATAGCTTCGGGGACATCAGCTGGTTTCGAAGAGGTGACATTTCCCTGGATGAACTTGGGAAGTCCCCACAAATACCGTTCCATTCGCTTAAATTCCAGGGTAACCATCGTGGGACACATCAAAGCTAGTTCCAAGTACCTTCGGTTATAACTGTCAAGATCGGTTCCCACAACCTTCAACTCCCAAAACTCAGCTTCCATTTTCTGAATCTCTGTTCTGGGGCAGTACTCTTAGATCATAGCCCCCTTAAATTCCTCCTACGGTGTAGCATAAGCCTCGTCAATACCCTTAGCCTGAGCAAGTGTGTTCCACCAGGTTAAAGCGCCGTCTGACAGTGTACAGGAGGCATACTTAGTCTTGTTCATTTCTGAGCAGTTGCTCACACGGAACACAGCTTCCAATTTCTCAAACCATCTCGACAGTCCAACTGGCCCCTCAGTACCACTGAAATTGTGGGGCTTGCAGCTCTGGAATTCCTTATAAGTGCACCCGTTATGATTGTTCTGGTTAACAGGTGGAGCTTGGGGGTTGACATTCGCAATTGCTGCGGCTACTCATTCAGTTATCATCTCCTCAATATGTGCTGCGGTGGGCGTTGATCTTCCGTTTGCCATTGATCTTCGAAACAGAAATTTTGACTTAAGTCAAAATCCAGCACTCAATAAATAGTAATACGGTATATGGTAACCAGCATGAAATCAACATAACACATGCTAATTAAGTAATGCAACTAGATACAGATACTACAAAATCATCATATAGTAACGTAATAAGAACACCGTATAAAAATTAAACAACACTAAGTTCCATTCATTAATAAGAAAGTTGCATACATCCGCATACGATTCGTACAGTACATGAATAAAACATGAAACTACAAACGGGATTACATAATGAAATCTAATACAATAGCCCTATAGTAACAGTGGATAAAGGATGTCCATCATGTGGGACACCCGGTCCTCGAGCTCAGTTACCTGAGCACGGAGGATATGCACTTCCCTCGTTAGTTCCTCGACGACGGGGGATGCTGGTGGGGCAGGCGGTGCAGATGGTACAGGTGGAGCTGGTGGTGCAGATGATGCTGGTGGAGCTGGTGGTGCAGACGATCCAGCACCAGAAGTAGATGGTGCATAACGGGAAGCCTTACGTACGAATGGATCGGCAGGGTAAGGCACAACCCGCTTACGGGCGGTAACCCTAACCAACTGTCCGCGTGCGTCCACGAATGGTCTACCTCCGTTAACCCCTGGAATAACAGTACCATCGAAACGATACCGCTTCTTCGGCGGGGTAGAGGGCGGCTGCACGGGTGTCTCCTCGGGGTCCTCATCGGAATCCTCGTCGGAATCCTCCTCGCTGAAGTCATCGGATGATGAGTCGTCTGAATCATCTGAGGGTGGATCTGCTCGACTGGTGGTCATCAGTCGATATCTGCTAGGCGGGATCGGCACGACACGTCCATCAGTAAGGCGTTTGACCCAATGTCCTCGCTCATTACGGAAAGGACCGTCCGCATTTCCCCCAGGAATCACAGCACCACCGGAATGGTGCTGTGGCTCCGGGAGTCCTGGGCTAGGTGGAGCTGGAATCTCCTCTGGGTCCTCGTCTCCGTCGGAGATGATCATCAGGTCAGGTGCGTGGCTACTATCCCCATAGGATGAATCGCCAGAGTCACTGAAGGGTAGCGATGACGGGATCTGTGAGTTGGCAACAGTAGCAGGCGAGGTGGCAGATGAATCTGAGTCGCTGTCCAAGTCAATGATGATGGGCGGGATATCCGACATCTAAACAAGGAAAAATAACTTTTTCTATGTCAGTAAGTCATATAGCAAGCACGTATTAGGCAAAGTAACTACGATAGTCTAGATCATCTATAGCAGTAAATAGCATGGCAATAATAACAAACCCTACAGAAGTATCATGCAAACGAAAGCAGATAGTAGCATACAGTAGTGAAAACAAGTAGCAGTATACGACATATATCAGTAAAAGTAAGCAGCAGCATGCAGCAAATTCCGCAGAAACAAGTAAACTAGCAAGTTGTAGATTAGTCCTATTAGTGAATCCTACTTGGCTCGGTCTAGACTCACTAATGCAACCTAATTCCCTACAACCAATGCTCTGATACCAAATGTGATGCCCCGTACAAAATTAACGTGTACGGATCATTAACAACAGGATCATTACAAGGTCAAACACTATATGCTGTTTTAAAATAAGTTTGCATTCATAAGAAAGAGTGACGTCATAAACAACATCAAAAGTTTTACAACCGATAGTAGGCTTCTACGAATAGAAACAATTAACATAAGTACGAGACCCAATGGTCATTATAAATTCATTGTTTCAAAAGTAACATAGTTGTGAATGCAAGGTAAACGTTTCATGCAGAGACATCTCTAACAAAAGCAGCGTGAGTCTACACAGCAAGGCTGCTACAACGGAAGCATCAAACCTCTAAGCACCTAAGAAAACATGCTTAAAAACGTCAACACGAATGTTGGTGAGCTATAGTTTAAGTATAACAGTAATGTAAGGTAGGCCACGAGATTTCGTATTTCAAAACAGTATGAAAAGTATATGTTCAACCGTGGGCACTTGGTAACTAACTTAACGTAATATCACCCCCTAAAAGTACACTTGGCGAGTGCGTAAGTTTACGAAGTATTAAACACCCGTTAAATGCTAGCGCTACTAGCCCGAGTGGGGATGTCAAACCCTATGGATCCATATCTAAGATTAGCATTCACCGGTTCAAAAACCAATGACTAAACATTACCGAGCTAAGGGGAAAGTTTATGCCGTTGTATAACCCACACATATATAAAGTTAAAGTACTCGTGCCTAGTATGTAAAACGTAAAAAGTGCATGTATTCTCAGTTCCCAAAATAGTTAAAGTAAAAAGGGATGCTATAACTCACAGTGAAAAGTACTAAAGTCGGTACGAGATAAGTATGCAAGTAGTTGGTCCGAAAGGTCCTCAACCTAAGTCAAAAGTTACTAAGTCAGTAAATCGTTCCCAAAGATTTAAAAGTATGTAAATTAGGTCTTAAGTATCATCATCATTCATCATCAATCAAAAAGAGTAAAGTAAGTTTCAATCAAGAATAGAGATCGAAACAAGGGCTGACTTCGTTCAGCTGCTACGACCTGTATACAAATCGAAAAAATGCGTAGTCAGTGGCTATGGCTCCGTATGTGAGTCCTCCAACCACTGAAAAATTTTCAGAACCAAACTCGTCTTCATTTAACCGTGACGATGGTTTAAGTGCGAGTAGGTCAGAAATTTCAGCACAACGTTACAAAGGTGTAGTGACTTTCGGAAGGCTATAAATCCTAAACCGTAAGTC
Organism: Rutidosis leptorrhynchoides; assembly: GCF_046630445.1. NCBI lineage: Eukaryota > Viridiplantae > Streptophyta > Magnoliopsida > Asterales > Asteraceae > Rutidosis > Rutidosis leptorrhynchoides. The sequence goes on from NC_092333.1 coordinate 179,844,133, forward strand.
GGATTAAGACGAGGCCTAAACGGAAAATCATATACTCGAACCGAAATAACTGGAAATCAACTTTTCCAGTAGCCCAAGTGACTTATCGGTCCTCAAAAACAGTAAGCAAAGTGCTCCAGTGGGTTCTTGGTGCTTGATGTTCATCACGGTTCTCATTCTTGATGCTTGTAGCTTCAAGTGTACAACTCATTGATGTGTTTGCATCATATTTACCAAGTTTTGACCATCATAACACTAGTGTGTGTCTAAGATAAATAGCACAACTCATTTAAGGGTTGTATGAAGGTTGATGAACCAAAGTTACATCAAGATCTTAGATCTGACACATACATGAGTTCTAATAGTAATATTAAGCTATAAACTTGAATGTAAACTAAATAAATAAGATCTTAAGTTGTATAACTTAGATCTTAGTTAGATCTTAAAGATCCTAGACTAGAAAGTCTAGATCTAGTGTTCTTAAGTTAAACCCTAAGTTATAGAACTTGGATCTTTACTTTAATAAAATCATAAGTTATGAAACTTAGATTTTAGTCTTGTAGAATGTATATAAGCTTATAAGCTTTTGTTTTAGACAAAATTGGAAGACCATAAGCTATAGAAACTTAGATCCAACATAAGTGTATGAAGTTATAACTAGAAAGTTTAACTTCCATGTTCTTGAACTTACAAAGTTTAAACTTTAGTTTCAAGAAAAATGAGATCAAGTTTAACTAGTAATACTTGACCAACATATATAAATCACGAAAATAATTAAATAAAGTGAAGAACTAAGCTAAAGTTACAAGTAATAAGTTCATGTTTGTTTCATACTTAAGAAGATTCAAGTCAAAGCTTGGATCTTAAGAAAGTAAACCTTAAGTTTCCAAAACATGAACACAAGTAAGATCTTAAAGCTTATGAACTTTAGATCCTTATAATATATCAAGTGTAGAACCATAAGCTAATAAGCTTAGATCCTTGTTCTTGACTTCTCATCAAACAAAGGATGGAAGGAGCAAGATTCATGAAGATACAAACTAGAAAGTTTGATCTTTAACAACAAACAACAAACTAGAAGTAAGTAAAATGATGATGATAGTTTCGGTTTTCAAAGGAATAAAAAGAAGAAAGAAAAAGATATATTACCAACAATTTAGAGAGAAGGTTGGGAGAAAAGAAAGTGTAAGTATGATGTGTGTGTAAAATGAAGTAAAGACTAGCATATATGTATCAAAAAAAAGAAAATGGAACTCCCTCCTTCTCAGGCCAAACCGTCGGCCAAGGGTTCCAAAGGGGAAGGTCAGGCTTCAACTTTCTAGTGTGGGAGGATGGTGAATGCTAGGAAGAGGTAATAAGTTAAATGCATGGAAAGTTAGTGCTTTGCATGCTTGAACATTCTTGTCTCCCACACTTAACTAATTAATTTTTGTTTAGCTTAATGTATCACTAGCATGATCATGGGCTCACTAATTAGTCCATTAAGAAATGTAGGGTGGGCTTCCAAGTCCAATAATATAAGCCCAAGTATAAGTAAGCAACAAATTAGTAAAAAACCCAAGTAATTAACTACTTACATTAGTGAATTAGAAATAATTAATAACAATTAATTATGAACGTAAATAATATTCGAAATATTATTCATGAAAAGCACATGTCGAAAAGACGAGTCGGGACATTGAAATGTCACAGACGGTAACAAGTAAAATGTATAAGAATACATTTAGTACAACGCAAGTATTAATAATAAATATTAATAATATAAGTCAAAAAATCCAGGGTCGTTACACTAGGGGTAGCAATATTAGGAGCAACAATTGCTTTATTAATTTTTAGATTCGGCAATTCTGGGTTGGTGACTACGGGTTCATTTCCTTTGTTAACTTCTTTTTCAGTAATCTCCTTTACTTCCTCCTCCTCCTCACTGTTCTCATCTAATGAACTGTCTGAGTCATGTGTAGGAGAATATGTTTGACCGGTGGTCCTGAGCCGATATCTGCCAGGCATAATCGGTGCAACCCGCCCGTCGGCGGTGTATCTGGCCCAGTGTCCATGTTCGTTAAGAAATGGACGGCCCTCATTTATCCCAGGGATCACGATACCATCGAAATGATACTGTGGCTCTGGAAAACTAGAGCTGGGACCTCCTCTGGGTTAACCGGGAGTTGAGATTCCCCGGCTACCACAATTTCTTCTTTAATAGGTATTGGAACACCCTTTTTAGTTGTGGAGAGAATAGATTCAGTGTCCGATTCCGAGTCGTACAAAATGATAGGATTAAAAGAAGTCATCTATCACATAATTGAAACAACAATTACGTTAGCATATAAATATATCATATATAATGTTTTTAATAAAATGATAAGCAAAAATCGGTAAAAACAAATATAGTCATAGTCCAGACTCACTAAGGCATCCTAACAATTACCAGTTAAATACACTAATGCAAATTCTGGTTCCCTATGACCTCAAGCTCGGATACCAACTGTAACGACCCGTCAAAATCGCTATTGATGCGGCACGTTAATCATTGATTTCACAACGAGGTTTTGACCTCTATATAATACATTTTGAAAATATTGCATTCATTAAAATAAGTGACTTTCTAAACATAGAAAGTTATAAGCATGTGGGCGAGTGCTTAGGTATAAGTAAATCCCCAAAATACATAAGTCTTTATTTTACAGGTTGACATCACAGTCAATTTATTTATTACACAACGTGGTTTTGTTTCGAATGCAATAAACTTTATACAAAGCATGAGAGACTCCATGCAGGCAGCAAGCACATCACAGCGGAAGCAGTCTAAGGACCTGAGAATAAAACATGCTAAAAAGGTCAACACGAATGTTGGTGAGTTATAGGTTTAATTGCTCGAGTCATAAGTATATAAAGATAGACCACAAGATTTCATCTAAAGTTTATCAATAGATTCTACGTAACAGAGCACCTTGGTAACTAAACTTAATGTTATAATGATAATTATCCTATTCGTTTTAATACACGCAAATCATTGTGTCATAAACTCAAATAACATACGTCCGTTAAAAGGCTAGCGCTCTAGCTCGGACGGGAATGTCAAGCCCTATGGATCCATATACAATTATTCGCGCCCACCAATCCATATCCTATGTATTGGCAGCTACTAGTTACCAAAGCTAAGGGATTTTCGGTTTACCTCAGTGTAGAATTAAGTATGTACTTGTGTCCATTGCGTTTAAAATAAAGTGCATGTATTCTCAGTCCAAAAATATAGATTGCAAAAGCAATTAAAAAGGGATCTATAAACTCACAGTTCAATATTGAGATTCAATATTGTAGGCAAATTGCGTAGACGTAATGATGGTAGACGACTGTATGTTTGGCCTTGGATTCAAGAACAATACCCCGAACAATACCCAATATTTCCTTAGTTTAAAACGGTTTGAAACCCGAATTAAAAACACCCTCGTATATACCTTATTATTATTAAACTTAAATTTAAAATTATAATTATAATATAAATATAAATATAGAGAGAAAGAAGCAGAGAGGTGTGCATTTTTGTGTCGAACAAACTGGTGTATTTATAGTACTTTTTCATTTCATGTAGCCCATGCGATCGCATGAGTTTGTAGTGTATTTGCCATGCGATCGCATGACCGCCTGATCCAGCTCATTTTGCTTTTGTTTGCTAGTTCGTCGACATAATATTTACTGTACAAATAGTGTTTTTGGTCCCCATGCGATCGCATGGGCTTTTGGTGTATCTGCCATGCGATCGCATGGCCAACTCACTTTGTTTTATTTGCTAGTTCGTCGACATAATATTTATTGCAGCAAATAGTGTTTTACTGTACAAATAGTGTTTACTGTAGCAAATGATTTTTACTGTAGCAGATAGTGTTTTACGGTAACAAATAGTGTTTACTGTAGCAAAATGATTTTTACTGTAGCAAATAGTGTTTTACTTGTACATTTTTGATTTAATTGCGTTTCTTCTTATAAATTAAAAAAAAAAACTTACATTATAAAAATAAAACGATTATATAATTATCACAGGTTATGACGTTCGTGAATCGTCAAAAAAAATTGAAAGGTACATGAATGTGTAAACTAGTTCAAAAAGTTTTAAGATTCAGCATAATAGGTTCGCTTATCGTGTCGGAAACATTTTATCTGTAATTAATTTATTAATATGAAATTTTCTGGGTCTTTACAGTTATCATCAAAACACTTATTGTTATGGGTTAAAATTAGTATATTCATTAAGCATAATCCCCCATTAACCCACATTCTCCCCCAACATGATGTTTTCAAATCCGTGATTTACCACTGATATTTTCCATCGACCAAGGTCTGCAGTCGTTCAAATACGTAGTCCAATGTCGGTGTATAACCTGATATTTTCCATAACAGTTTACTTGTGTAAATTATCCTACACAACACCAAATAAGTCAATTTATATTTAAAAAATTTCATCGAAAGTTTATGTATGGTTTAACAAACAAAGAAAAATACACATTTGAAACTCAAACATACCCGAGCTTCTTAAATACCCTGCATAAGAAATTCAAACTCAAACATATCACACCATTAACAAAGCATAAATTCATTTTCCAAAAGAACAAAATAAGTAGAACTCTAATCGCAAGAAGAGAAAGAGATGATATGACTCGAGGAATTGAATCCGTATCGCAGAAAGTTGAAGATGAAGATTGAAATTGAGAACCCAAATCGCAAGTAGAACTCTAGGTTGAATGGTCGCCAGTTATTTTAGGGTTATAAATTAATTAACACGGAAAGGAATCTGCGCAATTTTATTGTTATTTTTTAAAAAATTTAATTAATTAAGTTAATGACATCATTAAGATGGCATAGATTTTTTTCTTTTTATTTTTGTTTTCTTTTTAATGAAGGAAAAAGTTTATTTATGATGTCATAATTTTAGGATTTTAATAGAAACTAGTGAAATGACCCGTGAAACCACGGGTTTGTTTAAACGAAACAGTTTAATGATATGTTTTAGGTATTAAGTGAACGTAAATGCTAAAGTTATTTAGTTTAATGACCCGTGGAACCACATAGTCCGACTAAGAAACTCGTCATTGAACATTTCATCAAACACCTAAAATGCATATTAAACAATCCACATCCAATTATAAGAGATAATATTGGTTGTTATTTTATTTTAAAAGTGTATATTAAAATATAAATGTAGAATTGGTTTCCTTCTGCCTAACTTTTATACCTTCTCGTACTCAATTCAAAATAATTAATTAAAATTATTTAATTTTAATAATTAAATAATTATTAATAAGATTTAATAATAATAACCAATTAATAAGATTTAATTTTAATTCAAAATTATTTAGATTAATGACATCACCCACCATGCTTAGATTTTTTTCTTTTTCTTTTTGATTTTTTCTTAACAAAGGAATTAGCCTAATAATGAAATCATCATTTTAGCAATATAATAGAAACTATAGATAGATTATAGATATATATATAGATATAGATTGATATCACACACCTAACTTGAGCTAATTTGTAAGAATTCGTTTAATCTAAACATTCATTTAAAATGATTTAACCTATACCCGATTAATCTATTTCTTATTCGGTTTGGATAGTGCTTAACTCATAGGTGGTACTTCATTGAGACAAAAGGTGCTGTGGTCTCCTCATGACCTCAAACATTTGTCATTACCATACTATTTACTATTTTTGATATGTAAGGGTAAAAAAGTTATATCTTGATTTTATCTAAGATTACACTCATAACTCATGTGATACATTTTGTCCCAAAGAAACCAAATTATGCAACTGGCTTAACTCGTGACTGTCCAATATTCAGATAACTCAAAACGAATAAACCAAAACCCCCGTGTAATCCGTCCAAATAACATCCTATGTTAGTCTGGAGCATATAGCATTTTTTCTGGTTTAGTCTAGTCACAAGATTTTTGTTCTTGGAAATTGATAAAAAAAATTATCCATAGAGATGTGGTGAATGTAAGTCTTATTTACGTATATGGGTGTGTTTGGCGCGTAGCTTATTGGAGCTTATGGAAGCTTATGCGAGCTTGAGCTTATGATTTTAATAAGCTCCAAGTCATAAGCTTCGTTTGGTAGACAAAAAAAGTATAGCTTATGAAAATCATAAGCTTTGAAAAAATAAGCTACTTGTAGTAGCTTATGAAAAAAAGTAGAGCTTATTAACTGAAAAATAAGCTCCAGCTAGTTTACCAAACATTTATAAAAAATAATAAGCTCCAGCTACCAGCTTTAAAAATAAGCTCCAGCTCCTGCTCATAAACTCCAACTACAGCTATAAGCTCCAGCTCCAGCTACTTTCGTCCAAACACACCCATAATAATAATAGTAATATATTAATAATAATAATATATAATATATGTGTGCTGAATTGTATATATCAATGTCTAGAATGTATATATATGTCTACACATATTATGAATGATTTAAATAGAAATAATCTTAATCATTTCAACACTAATGGATTAGATTAACTATTTTATTCATTCCGTATTAAAAGTGCTTAATTACACATTCTCTATAAGAAGTACTTAATTGTGAATGATCACCTAAGAAAAAAAGACTTAGAAACCAACAAGACAAATATGCCGACGGATGAGTGACAAAATGAATGTGGTCTCAAAATTGACAAGTCGATATCATTTATCATAAACATTTAATACAAAATCATCTATTATGACTGATGAATCATAATGAAATGAATTCAGATATAACGTACTCATAAGTCCAATTTGATATATATATATATATATATATATATATATATATATATATATATATATATATATATATATATATATATATATATATATAGTGTATTATCTTTTCATAATCATAAGCTTTCTAAAACCATACTATTGCAACGTTTTGGTCCGATCTGACATCACCTCAATTCAGAACGCTTTTAGTGGAGCGTTCTAGGATGTTCTCTAATGGTCATTCTCGAGTGGGCATTCTGATGTGTTCGTGTACAATGAACGGTGAAGACAGCTTACAAAAACTTGGCCCATTGTTGATGCATATTTGTATGGCCGTCGTTGGGCGAATAATGTTAATTATTACATTGTACAATTAAATGTATTACACGCGTGAAACTGATCAGTTACAGACTTACAGGAGCATATGTGACTGTTGGGCCGTTTCACATGTGTTTTAAGGTAACCTAAGCCTAGATCGTCTATAAATATCAGTTTCACATGTGTTTTATCGTCAAGAGTAGAACCCTAATTGGGGTCAAGCGTAGAACCTTAATTTGGAAGAGTCGTTTTGGCGATTCCACCGAAGTTTCTCTGTTTAATCATTCATGTAAGTATAACTCGATAAATAAAGCCATTATTGTTTTCCAAAAATACAATAGTAATATATTTGTATTAAATTTTCATTTGTTATTATTTTTTGTATATGAATATTGTGTAAAATGTACCTTAAAAAGTATATATTTGTCGAAATTATATCGGTATAAAATCTACTCTATACTAAGTGTATTTATTTCTTCTTGTTTTTCTCGAAACTTAATACTATAATCTACATTAGTCAAGTTGTTAATTTAGTAGCAATTAAATTAAATTAATTAAATTAAACGTGATACTAAATGTGATTTACTGTTCACGATGACATCTTATAATGTGACGATCGCTTCAAATCCATATGGACGAACACGTCATTCATTGATTTCATTGCGAGGTATTTGACCTCTATATGATACGTTTTGTAAACATTGCATTCTTTTGAAAAGGCATACCATAAATGAATATTTAATTCCATGATTTTCGACATCTGATGATTTCTACATATAGACAATCACCGTAAATAATAGTTTACAATAATACTTCCGTTGACAATGCAGTCAAAATGGATACATGATGATGGTTTTGTGAATGCAACGTTTTCTTGAATAAAGCATGCAAGACTCCATGCACATAGCTTGTATCACATATAAGCAAACAGCGGAAGACTTCTAGGGAACCTGAGAATAAACATGCTAACAAGTGGCAACACAAAGGTTGGTGAGTTCATAGTTTTAGTGTTTCGCATAATCTGTATATAAAAGTGGATCACAAGATTTCAGTTGTTTCATCCAGAAACGTTTATCAAAATATTCTACAAGATTGAGCACCCTGGTAACTAAGCTTTAACGTTATAATAAGTACCCCTGTTTTAACATACATGCAACCAACATGTACAATACACGCAAACCAACGTGTACTAAACTCAAATAGCATACGTCTGTTTTATAGTTCAAGCTAGGGTTTCTATACTTGGAACAGACGGGGATGTCAAGCCCTATGGATCCATATATAACTACTCGCGCCCACCAGTTCTTATAACCGGTAGTTACTAGTTACCAAAGCTAAGGGATTTTCGGTTCAAACTCGGTGTAGAATTTAGTATGTACTTGTATCCATTGCGTTTAAAATAAAGTGCATGTATTCTCAGCCCAAAAATATAGATTGCAAAAGCAATTAAAAGGGGAGCAAATGAAACTCACGCAGTATTTATAAACAGTAGCATGTATTCTCAGCTCAAAAATATATTGAGTAAAAGGGATCATATGAAACTCACGCATATAAATCTAGTATTTTCAGTATTTATAAACAGTAGCATGTATTCTCAGCCCAAAAATATATTGAGTAAAAGGGATCATATGAAACTCACCTTAGCAGCACATAAAGTTGTTCATCGTAATGTGACCGAAACTCGGAAATCAAATAATCGTAGATTTCAACCTAGAGAATATATGTTGGTCAATAAATGTCTATCAAGCTAGGTCAGGTCATAGTGTATCACAATCCTAATGCTCGAGATCGACATACAAAAGTTATCCAAAGTCGTTTCAAAAAGTCAATTTTGACAGTTGCTTAACCAAACGAGACGTGTTTTATATAAGGATTCATTTACTCGGCTGGTAATATTCAAATATTCTGTTTATCAACCTTACAAACAAGTTGTTTAAATATTAATTGCAGATTCAAAAGCAATTCCAATTATCGTCAATTATAATTCAGTTGACCATATCTTTTGATTCGTTCTTCGAAACTATTCGATATCTAAATGAAAAGTTATTGATTTTTCACTAGCTTTCCAAAAACATGTATATCATATACCTTTTACCAGTAATATATGTATTTAATTCATGATTCATTATAAACTGTTTAGCGATAAAATTTAGCATACAAGCATGTATAAATATATATACTCGAGCACTAGACATGGATACACAATTAATATATAAAAGATAAAATATAAGTGCTTACGTATCAATATTGAGATTCAATATTGTAGAAAAGTACGTAGATGCAACGGAGATGATAAACACTTGGTTTGATTCATATATATACACCCGAACATTACCCATAACCTCCTTGGCAATAACCCATAATTTCCTTAGCTCTAGCTTGCTCGTAAACCATTTTTGAAATCGTTTAGACATAACCTCGTCGTAGTATTTTATGTATAATACTAATAATTATTATACTACTGATAATAATAATAATAATAATAATAATAATAATAATAATAATAATAATAATAATAATAATAATAATAATAATAATAATAATAATAATAATAATAATAAATATAAATATAAGAGTGTGAGAGAGAGATGGATGGAATGCATCAAAAATCAGAAACGATCGAGCTTTTATACATGTTTGCTGAATCTGATGCTCATGCAATCGCATGGGCTTTCAGTGCAAATGCCATGCGATCGCATGGCCTGTCTGGACAGCTCACTTTCGTTTGTTTTCTTGCTTGTCGACGTATTATTTAATTATATATATAATATATTTAATTTATATAATTAATTATATATTATATTAAATTCACATGCATAGTTGACTTGTACTTTTTGTTCCGATAAGTCGTACATCATTACTCGACTTATGTCCCGGTTCCGGTTTTTCGAACGTCCTTTCGTACGCTGAGAAAACTTGTACATTACATTTCGCGACTCGTACCTTTGTCAAAATATAGTCTTAAATTGTCCATAAACTATACCACTCGAGATATAACTTATACTTTTGAGTGTTTTGGTCATTTACTTCTATAAATCATCTTCTCGTTATTTGTTAATATATATATAATAACAATTCGTTTTATGACCAAGTTAATATTATATTTTATCGTATTGTTAAATATATATTTTCAATATTAATAAACACGTTTTAAAATACATATCGCAAGTTTATTCATATCTAATTTCAACAGTTAATATTCCTTATTATTGTATGTGTCCAAATTACGTTATTTAAACAAACACTTTAATATTTATTTCGAATATCGTTAAAAATGAACGATTTCTTAAATCAACGTGGACCTCACAACAGAGACTCGTAATAATATTATAATCCTTAAGGGATTCAATAAATATCTTTTAATTCAATCGTTTTGCATAATCTTTTATCTCCGTAGTTAAATATATCGATCAGGTAATCAAACCAATAAATTTTAATTCACAGTATCATATACTCAACACTTCGTTACGTTTTCAAGTTATAGTATATGTATCTATTTACATATAATTGTTCACGAATCGTTGAGAACAATCGAAGGGTAATTGAATAGTTCAAAATTTTGAGATTCAACTTCATAGACTTTGCTTATCGTGTCAGAAATATTAAACCATATTGAGAATTTAGTTCAGAATAAGTCGAAATTTTCCGGGTCATCACATATAAATACCCTAATTTTGGGGTATTTAGGTAAGTAACATTTTTTTTTTCTCACTTTCTTTATTACAACCTATATATTTTTACTTTTTTCACTTCCTTTTTATTCTTCAACTAGTGGAATTCGCGAGAATATGTGAGTGTTTGTAAGGAAATAATGTTTATGATTATTGTATTTAATGTAAGTAGTCATGTTAGTTGTTCTGTATCTAATGTATGTACTTAAAATTTAAAAACCAACCAAATATGTCTGTAACAAACTTTAAAAGTTGAACATAATATAAAATACTTAAACAGTTATTGTAGACATATAAAAAGCATTGATAATGAAAACCATAAACATATTTATTATAAAAAAATCTCTAGAAACAAATGTAGTTATCAAAATGTAACATAAAAACAAATAGAAAAGTTTGTTTGAGGCATTTGCCTAGTGTGGTTGCACAATCAAGTCACATTTATTGTAGCACGAGTATTGCGTGTTAGTAGTGATAATGTGTGGTTGCACAATTAGACCACGTTTTTTGAGTATTGTAGCATTAGTATTGTTTCAGTAGTGATAATTTCCTTTGACATGTTAGTCGAAGACCCGCGAATTCGCGGGTTTTTTTGAGGGATTAATCTGTGTTGACTTGTCATAATCATTATATGTTGAATGGTAGAGCATTTCAGCATTTACAGTTTGACTTGTCCAAATTTAACACTTGAACACATGAAATACCGTATGGCGATTCAATAAATACACGATCAGTAGAGCATTCCAACGCCTACATTGTTGGTTGATAAAAATAAATATTAAAATGTGTAGCTGAGATATGAACAATACATATCAGTGATTCATAACAGTGATTGCTTTTCACATAGTGTTTTTATTGACATTTTATCAAATGATCGATAGTTTACGTTGATATTTTAGATAATACTACAAAGCGACTATTTCCATGTTGCCACCTCATCATACCATGAAAAAATTTGTATTTATCCCAAACATTTATTTAACAAAAATGATTTTGATTTTTGATTATGTGGCTTTGATGTAGGTCTTAATAAAATGAATGCCTCTTGAAGAAGGATTCTATCTTCATCTCATGTATGCATCTCTACGTACAATCTTTTAAGTTACATGTGACCCGTTTCACTGCTATTTCAAACCACATTATCACAATATAACTATATGTTGTTTCACAATAAACATTTGTTTGTATAACACTACTTAATAAATTTCACGGGAATATGAAAAAAATCGACATACAATTGTGATATATTTGTGAACAGATCTATTTGGGTAATGTTTTTCCAGCCTGACATATTTTCAGTTGTTACCCAACCCGCCCATTTTGCCATCTTTACACTCGTCAACGATCATTTCAAATCGTATCCCTCGACCCATATTTAAAATCACATAGTCATGCCATATTACTTCCAAACAAAAGAATATCCATAACAATACAGAGCACAGAATCAGTATACATACCTCTGCCAATTGTTTTTCAGTCATCTCAACACCTTCCAGTTGGGTTTTTTGAAGTGGAACAGCTCCAACATTGTCTTGAGATGCGTCAATCTTGACGTAGCTCTCTTTTACAATTGAAGAAGTTCTACCTAGATTATCTGCAACGTCCAGTAAGCTCGTAGTAAATTTCTAAAACTTTTAAATGTATTATAGAAACAATGAAAATCATAATATTAACATAAATATAATCAAACTAATTGTATAAACAACGATGTAAGAACGCGAAAGCATTACCAGTTGTAAGACCTTCAATATCGCAAGCCACTTGAACAGAACCACATTGAGTACCTGTATAGTCAGATAGAGTGCCATCATTTGTTTTCACGTTATGAACAACACTAATACTATCACTATCAATTCATGTTACAACATTAAGTGAATCGCATAATCGATCACCACAATCTATAAACTGATAGGTCGATAACGGTTGTGACGACACAGTTGAATATATAGAACTAACACTAAATATTTCCGATGAGTCACCAAGCATACTACCATTACAATTTCCTGTCTTACATTTTTTCTAAACGACGTGATAATTATTAAAACCAACAATACACTACACAATATATTAATCAACAAAGTCAAGCAAACAATATCAATAAAACATTCCATTGAGAGCAACAAACAATGATAATAAAACAACCCATTAACAACAGCAGTAGCAATATAATTTATAAAAAAACATCATCATTATAGCACAACATATTTCACATCAATAAACAAAAAATGTAAGTAAACCTTATAAAGTGAAGACAACAACGAAAAATAAGGAAACCTGCAAAGCGGCATCCAAACATCAAAAAAACTAAATTTAAATAACTTGTCAAAGACAACATGAGTAAAATTGTTGCTACCACATGAGTAAAAAAAAACTTCAATATGTATCGATTTGAGTAAAACTTCAATAAAGACTGTTTTCAATAACACAACATACTATTCTCATCTTTTTTCAATATTTGAACAGACTCTTTTGAATAAATTATCTCATATAAATTATCTTATATTATGTGAAACAAAACAAATAAAACAGATTTCAATACATTAACAGCAACTTACCTAACAGACCTAATCTTATTGGTTGCTGTGTTAAAAAGAATAATAAAAAAAAGGATAGAACTATTAACAACTAAACTGACACCATATTATATTGATTTGAGTAAAAAAAAACTTCAATATAAATAAGTTGTATTATATTAAATTCGTAAATTGTACCTCCTCGTCAGTTACAAAGAGTGCAATCACCCTTTCACATGATTCATGATTCTTTTCCGGTCTTGTTCCTCGATGTGAAGAACTTTATCTTGAGCCCAAGTTTGGCAATTGTTGGTTTTAAATTCTTGATTCATGATAATTCTTGAATCCTTGAATTCATTAAAGATTAATAAGTTACAACGAATCAGGTACTCTGTGAGTTCCACTACTATCAAGTATTGTGTTAGTCCCCTACTACTACATGGTAATTTAATGTTATACTTATTCAAACAATCATATCAGATTATCATTTAAAATATATATCTTGATTTTGGAAAAATGTGTTCCGACTGACCTACCTCTGACCCGCCTATTTTTCCACTTACACTGGGAAACCTCAAAAAATGGCTGGGTATGCATGGTGCAACAGAATCCAAACAACCTGAACGGAAAACAAACCAAACAAAATTATATCGTCTCAGGATGAACAAATATTCATCTCCCTCGAGAATGTGAAGAAACTGTTTAAGTGAATTAACAATATCATAAGTTGTGGAACTATCCAAACCCGTTGATATCTCGTCCAGAAGAAAAACTTTCTATGGTCCCATTATCATTTCACCGGCTGTCACATGCTTCTTTTGTCAATAGGAGATACCTCTTATCATTTAATCACCGACCATCGTATCTGCACAAACGTTCAACCTTAATATAAGCACAACAAACCAATTACATTACATCTCAATTGGTATATATCAGTGGGCTAATGGGCGAGTCACGAAACGTTTCAAAATGGGTCAGCTTCCTATTTCATGTCATATATTGTAAATTGGAGACATTGGGGGCCTTTTAACCCGTTTAACGCATTGATCCTCTTCACCTTTATAATTTACATTTATATGACCCGTTTAAGAGATTCAAACCCGTTAAAACCCATTCAAAAGTGAAGGCGTAACATTTACGTCATCGTACCTTGAGAGTATAATATGTGACCACAATAGCTTCTTAACCTCTGGTTGCAGTAGCCTGGAAAAGTAAATAAAAACAAAAACGATAAAAGTTTTAAAATGTTAGACACTAAGGATTCAAATTTAGTGTTTATTTATTAGACAAAATGACGATTTGTTACCTTCATGAAGACATCAATATCAGAATCAGGTTTAATGTTTGTATCTCTTTCTCTTATTGACAACTCTGCTAACATATGTGTAATTTTTTTGAAATGAATTTTGTTAAACAAAATTCTTCTTGACATTAAAACGAACGTAGAACCCAAACTTATGACAAACTAACCGTAACGCGATACAACGCCTTGACATCTTGCAGAGAAAGCCAATGTTTCTCTAACATGAACATCATTTTGACTTATATAAGAAGTTCTCTCAGGGTCAAACTCATGTAGTTCATGCTCTTTATATGTTACCTTACCCACACTACAACAAAACAATAAATATATAACGTATTACTTAAAGTTTTAAAGTGGGAGACAAATATCATACATGTGTTAACGATATGAAGTTAAGTAATCTCATTGTATAGAGTAAGATTGAGTGTCAATTAGTACAAATATCTGTAAATATGCTAATTTATGATTTGTGTGTCAAACACATTTTCTAAGAGAACTATACATGTATTCTTTTTGTCAAAGCCTCCAAATCAAGATCACTTCCCAAATCTATCTGGAACTACCGATATGCAGAAAAAAAATAGCAGTTGGACAAAATTTCAAGAAAAGGAACCAACAGTTGGACAAAATTTCAATAAAGCATACCTGGTCGTTTTTAGAATACGAAATCAATTCGATGACCCAACTGTGAATCAACCCTACAAAAATTTAGAGTTTTTAATCTAATAAAGTAACTAACAGAAACAAAATTCAGGGTTTTTAATCATGTATAACTGGCACAAAATCAAAAAACCTAGGGTCAGATGATAATTACGCAGACAGAATCGATTCGCCTTAAACCGCAATGGCTCGCACAAAATCCAATACCCTATGGTGAAATCGAAACGACCGCCACGAAGAACATAATAACATACCTTTTCGTATTCCCAATGCCCGGTTCCATCTCCATCATCTTTCCTAAAATGTTCTGAATCATACTAGAGATCCTAACACATTTCAGGAATCTTATAGTCATTAGCACAATGCGAGATTAGCTTGATTACATATAAATATGCATCATTTTCATAATCTTCGGCTGCTGCAACAAAAGCACATTCAAGCTAAAATTGTGTACTAACCGAAAGCAGGCAAGAGACAGTAGTGTGCCAACCACAAAAAAAAAAAAAAATAAATAAATAAACTCTAATCAAGTTTTGAACAATTGACCCATTTGAAAGTGAATCGATGCTGATATTCACATTCAACGCTTGCATCACAAAAGTTTCATTTTTGCCAACTGAACATTTCTTTACATGTGAAGATATGATATCAAAGATACACTATCATACATTAATATTAATAATACTTCTAAAATATAGCACTTTAAGTTAAAGTATAAAGATATTTATGAACTCGAAAGACAACGTGTTACTTGCACAAGTTGAAACTCCCTTGAAAAGCAACCATTTGAATGGGTCTAGATTGTTATATTGACCCATTACTTTACTGTGATAGTTATATTACTAATAGCTTAAAAAAACAAATTTAAAAACTATAGTTTAAGGAGAAAATTTAATACAACTGTAAAACCATTAAATATATACATATATACTTCTATATATAAATGTAATCATTACCTTGTAAGCTAAATCGTCATCAGTTCTCTATCACAAATCAAAATCCTTAATTAAATCCGATAACAGATTCGAATCCTTGATTGATCCTTTAAATGGGTTGTCAGTTTTATATCAAAAATCAAAATCCTTAATTACTTGTAATCAAATATACTTAAATATACCCAGTAGAAAAATCACCATTAAGAGGCACAATCACTCTATTAAACCTGGAAAAAAACTCACGAAGAACAAAACAATTAAGGTTGCACTTATAATGTCAAATAGAAAGAATATAGAGAAGAACTTACATTGAGAATCTAACAGTTTAGCTATCAGACTAACAGATTAGCTATCCATAACAAATGATAATAGCCACACAATAGCAAACGTAAGGCAACAATTACTAAACTCGCTTGACCCACTCATTAAGTCACCTTCAGTTATAAGCAATGATGTGAAGCTACTCACCAAAAACACACACATGACATTATCACCAAGTCCATAAAACAATCATTAAAATAGATAATTAGAAAAAATATATAGATGAACATTTAAGAGATTTAGAACATATCATTGATCATCACAACAATCTATCAAAAAAATATGCAGGTCACTCTTAGCATTTTTTTTTCCCAAGATTATTAACAGATTTTGAGAAAACATCACAACGTACAAATTCAATACAACTACGATAACTATCAAAAACTAACTAAAACTATAATTAACCATATATGTGAAATGTTCCGTTCATATTGATTATAAACGTTCCATATTAATTGATTTCGTCGCGAGGTTTTGACCTCTATATGAGACGTTTTTCAAAGATTGCATTCATTTTTAAAACAACCATTACCTTTATTTTATCGATAAAGGTTTAAAAAGCATTACGTAGATTATCAAATAATGATAATCTAAAATATACCGTTTACACACGACCATTAGATAATGGTTTACAATAAGAATATATTACATCAAAAATAAGTTTCTTGAATGCAGTTTTTACATAATATCATACAAGCATGGACTCCAAATCTTGTCCTTATTTTAGTATGCAACTGCGGAAGCTCTTAATAATCACCTGAGAATAAACATGCTTAAAACGTCAACAAAAATGTTGGTGAGTTATAGGTTTAACCTATATATTATCAAATCATAATAATAGACCACAAGATTTTATATTTCAATATACATCCCATACATAGAGATAAAAATCATTCATATGGTGAACACCTGATAACCGACATTAACAAGATGCGTATAAGAATATCCCCTATCATTCCGGGAAATCCTTCGGACATGATAAAAACGAATTCGAAGTACTAAAGCATCCGGTACTTTGGATGGTGTTCGTTAGGCCCAATAGATCTCTCTTTAGGATTCGCGTCAATTAGTAGATCGGTTTACTAATTCTTAGGTTACCAAGCAAAAGGGGCATATTCGGCTTCGAACATTCACCCATATAATGTAGTTTCATTTACATGTGTCTATTTCGTAAAACATTTATAAAACTGCATGTATTCTCATCCCAAAATATTAGATTTTAAAAGTGGGACTATAACTCACTTTCACAGATTTTTACTTCGTCGGGAAGTAAGACTTGGCCACTGGTCGATTCACGAACCTATAACAAATATGTACATATATATCAAAGTATGTTCAAAATATATTTACAACATTTTTAATACGTTTTACTGTTTTAAATTTATTAAGTCAGTTGTCCTAGTTAGTAACCTACAACTAGTTGTCCACAGTTAGATGTACAGAAATAAATCGATATATATTATCTTGAATCAATCCACGACCCAATGTATACACGTCTCAGGCTAGATCACAACTCAAAGTATATATATTTTTGGAATCAACCTCAACCCTGTATAGCTAACTCCTACATTACTGCATATAGAGTGTCTATGGTTGTTCCAAATAATATATATATATATATATATATATATATATATATATATATATATATATATATATATATGGGTCGATATGATATGTCAAAACATTTGCATACGTGTCTATGGTATCCCAAGATTACATAATATATTAGAATACATGTATAATACAATATAAGTTAGCTAGGATATGATTTGTATAGAATTGTTACAATATTTCCCGTAGCTACAACAATCAAAAAATATTCAATCTTGTTTTACCCATAACTTCTTCGTTTTAAATCCGATTTGAGTGAATCAAATTGCTATGGTTTCATATTGAACTCTATTTTATGAATCTAAACATAAAAAGTATAGGTTTATAGTCGGAAAAATAAGTTACAAGTCATTTTTGTAAAGGTAGTCATTTCAGTCGAAAGAACGACGTCTAGATGACTATTTTGGAAAACATACTTCCACTTTGAGTTTAACTGTGATTTTTGGATATAGTTTCATGTTCATAAGAAAAATTATTTTCCCAGAAGAATAACTTTTAAATCAAAGTTTATCATAGTTTTTAATTAACTAACCCAAAACAGCCCGCGGTGTTACTACGACGGCGTATATCCGGTTTTACGGTGTTTTTCATGTTTTTCGGTTTTAAATCATTAAGTTAGCATATCATATAGATATATAACATGTGTTTAGTTGATTTTAAAAGTCAAGTTAGAAGGATTAACTTTTGTTTGCGAACAAGTTTAGAATTAACTAAACTATGTTCTAGTGATTTCAAGTTTAAACCTTCGAATAAGATAGCTTTATATGTATGAATTGAATGATGTTATGAACATCATTACTACCTCAAGTTTTGTGGATAAACCTACTGGAAAAGTGACAAATGGATCTAGCTTCAAAGGATCTTGGATGGCTTGAAAGTTCTTGAAGTAGAATCATGACACGAAAACAAGTTCAAGTAAGATTATCACTCGAATTAAGATAGTTATAGTTATAGGAATTGAATCAAAGTTTGTATATGAGTATTACCTTGATTTAGAATGATATCTTACTGTAAACAACAAGGATTTCTTGAGGTTGGATGATCACTTTACAAGATTGGAAGTAAGCTAGCAAACTTGGAAGTATTCTTGATTTTATGAAACTAGAACTTGTAGAATTTATGAAGAACACTTAGAACATGAAGATGGAACTTGAGAGAGATCAATTAGATGAAGAAAATTGAAGAATGAAAGTTTTTGTAGGTTTTTTTGGTCGTTGGTATATGGATTAGATATAAAGGATATGTAATTTTGTTTTCATGTAAATAAGTCATGAATGATTACTAATATTTTTCTAATTTTATGAGATATTTCATGCTAGTTGCCAAATGATGGTTCTCACATGTGTTAGGTGACTCACATGGGCTGCTAAGAGCTGATCATTGAAGTGTATATACCAATAGTACATACATCTAAAAGCTGTGTATTGTACGAGTACGAATACGGGTGCATACGAGTAGAATTGTTGATGAAACTGAACGAGGATATAATTGTAAGCATTTTTGTTAAGTAGAAGTATTTTGATAAGTGTCTTGAAGTCTTTCAAAAGTGTATGAATACATATTAAAATACTACATGTATATACATTTTAACTGAGTCGTTAAGTCATCGTTAGTCGTTACATGTAAGTGTTGTTTTGAAACCTTTAGGTTAATGATCATGTTAAATATTGTTAACCCATTGTTTATTATATCTAAAGAGATATTAAATTATTACATTATCATGATATTATGATGTAACAACCCTGATTTTTCCGTTACTTTCGTTAACCTTCCGTTAGTTTATTTAACGGCGATTATTTAATTTTTATGTGTTTACATGTATTAAATGTGTACTTAACCTTTGGAGGGTTTCAATAATTGATATGGGTTGATATTAATTCAAATAAATATTTCGGATAATGAAATACGATAAAAACGATACGATTTTGATGATAGCTTTTTGAGCAGCGAAACGCTCGGGTTTATTTTAATAATTAATTTAATTAATAATTAACTTTTTAAAATATTTAATTTATTGGGTTTTTAATAAATTGAGCGATTGGTTGCGTTTAACGATCGGATTAGCGTTCCGGGCTTTCGGTACGACAAAAACGACACTTAAAACGGACCACGAATACACAGAATTGCAAAACGAGAACCCGGGAACCCATGGTGGGCCCCATTCGGCCGACCCCTCCCCCTCACCCCCTTATGTTTCAATTTTTGTAAGTTTAGGGGCTTATCTGCTAATTTGTGAAACTAGGGTTAGTATAAATAGAAGTATTAACCTAAAATTAGTAAACCCTTACACAAAAAAAACTGCAGTCGATCTCTCCCTGGCTCCTCCCCATCGTCGCCCAACATCACCATCATCATCACCTTCAATTTTTGATCTTTTGATAAAACCTTGAACACGAAAGTTGCAATTCTCGATCACCTCTACGCGCGTGTGTATTTAATTTAGCGATCAAAGGTATAATTGCATGAACCCTAATTCTTAAAAATCTAATTTTTATAAAGTTTCATAGTTATGTTGTCAATTGCTCAAGTCTATACGCGTACGTGTTAATTGTAATCGTTATTTTGATTGTTTGATGCGCTAGGGTTTAAAAACGAATTTGTTATTGCATGATCAGTGATTTTAAGTTTTTCAAATGTTAATTATTATGTTATAATCAGATTCCTTGCGAAAAACTATTGAGTTTAGGCTTTGGATTCGCTTGATTTCGTTTTCGTATGATTAAGTTATTATTTTAAATAAAATTAAATGCGATTGCTTTAAACGTCTCATATAGAGGGCGTAACTGTTAACTGTGGGACCGGAATTAACACGCCGTCAGATGGTATTTTGGCGGGGTGTTATAGTTGGTATCAGAGCTGGTTTAACTGCGTCCAAAGCATGACCGGTTAACGTTTCGAGGATTCGGTTTCGATTAACGGCAACGATTTTGGGCGGGTTAATCATAGAGGGGGTTCTCACAGTGTAACCTGTGATGAAGCATTGACTCTTACCCCTTGCGGTCCCTTGCAGTTAAGGGTTGGCAGGCTTAGCAGAGACGCGGGCTGTAAAATCAGTGTCTGAGGTACGCTCAGTGGTCACCCTGTTCGCAGGAAAGGCACTGGGTGGGTTTCTACCCCAACTATAATGTTATTATAGTTGGTATCAGAGCTAACGGTTCGTAGGGAAAATAGGACTTGCATTAGTGTGTCTAATTTGGTCATTAGGACGCCTTGATGAGTCTAGACTACGACCGGGACTTAGTCATTACATGAGTACTTTGTGACTAACGTTATTTACTTGACTAATCTATTTTGTTTGTGTTCTTGTACTATGAGTTAGATGTCACAGGATTCAGGAAGCAGTGACATCGACTCCAGTGTGGCTGAGGTGAATGCTCCAGCCCCAGCACCAGTACCTGCTCCGCATCGAATACCTAACCATCCCGTGAACCTTTATGCGTTGGATTTGGTTCATACTAACCGTAACAGGGATATTGTTGATCGTGTTAACGCCTTGAGCGATATTTCTAGGACATATCCGCACCCCGATGATCTAGAGAGGATGGAGGAAAGAGTCACAGGTATAAATACTTATACGTACGAGGCTGAAGCAAGGTTCGTTGAGATGGCGAGATTGATAGCAGCCTTAACTGCCAGGGTTGCTGCGTTAGAGGCGGAACGTAATAGGCCGAGGAATGATGGACCTACCTTCCGTACCCGACAGAAGAGGAAGTGAAGGGTCGTTGACCATGAGCTTCTTTTCCTTTTTCATCCGCCATACCTTCTTTAATTGATTATATAAGACTTACCGGGTGTTATAAACTGGGCTATTAGCACATTATGTTTATTGTTTGGTTTACTACTTTGGAATTTGGTTTATCACTCTTGGATTATACTTATATTAATGGTGGATTATGCTATTGGTAACTATTATTTTTTATTTCATGGGGTAATATTCAGTATTTAGTAACTTGTATGATCATAATACTTGTGTTATGTTATACTACTACTATTGCCATTAATGTTACTACTTAGTGTTACTATCACCACTATCACTACATAACATTAGTACCACTACTACTACCACTAGTGTTACTACTAACACTACTAACACTACTATCACTATATACACTACTACTAGCGAATCTTTTCATACTATTATTTACTAGTCTTCAACACTCGTTGCTAGTATATTTGGTTATAGCCTTGTTTATTACTGGAACTAGCATGTTATGCTATTCTTCGTCGAAGAGCTCCCCATAGTGAAGAACATCAGGGTCGCAATGCTCTGATTTGTGACAGGTGCAAGAAGGCGAGCTACATAGCCAAGGACTTCAGAGACAGAGCTCCGGTCCTGTTTGTTAAGAAGAAGGATGGGTCGATGAGGTTGTGTATCAACTACAGAGAATTGAACAAGCTGACAATCAAGAATCGGTATCTGCTACTGAGGATTGATGACTTATTTGATTAGTTGCAAGGATCCAGCTGCTATTCGAAGATTGATTTGAGATCCGGGTATCATCAATTGAGAGTCAAAGAAGCTGATGTCCCGAAGACAGCGTTTAGAACATGTTATGGACATTATGAGTTTACAGTAATGTCTTTTGGTTTGACGAACGCACCAGCAATGTTCATGGACCTCATGAACCGTGTGTGTAAGCCATACCTAGATAAATTCGTCATTGTGTTCATTGATGATATATTGGTGTACTCCAAGAACAGAGAAGAGCACGAGCAGCATCTACGTTCGATATTGACTATGCTTAGAGAAGAGTAGTTGTATGCAAAGTTCTCTAAGTGTGACTTTTGGTTACCAGAAGTACAATTTATTGGCCATGTTGTAGGGGCCAATGGAATTCAGGTCGATCCAGCAAATATTGAGTCAGTTAAGAATTGGGAAACTCCAAAGACGCCAACGCAGATTAGGCAATTTTTGGGTCTAGCTGGTTACTACCGGAGATTCATTGAAAGATTCTCTAAGATTGCCCGACCATTAACCGCATTGACTCATAAGGGCAAGAAGTTTGAGTGGTCAGAACCGCAAGAGACTGCATTTCAGTTGTTGAAGGAGAAGTTAACAACTGCACCAGTATTGTCTCTACCCGAGGGAAGTGAAGATTTTGTTGTTTACTGTGATGCCTCACGTCAAGGAATGGGTTGCGTGCTTATGCAACGAAACAAAGTTATTGCTTATGGATCGCGTCAGTTAAAGATTCACGAGCAGAACTACACTACGCACGACCTTGAATTAGGAGCTATTGTCTTTGCACTTAAAATGTGGAGACACTACCTGTTTGGAACCAAGTTCACTATCTTCACTGACCATAAGAGTTTACAGCACATATTCGATCAGAAGCAACTCAACATGAGACAACGACGTTGAATGGAACTACTTAATGATTATAACTGCGAACTTCAATACCATCCGGGCAAGGCGAATGTTGTGGCAGATGCCTTGAGCAGAAAGGAGCGAGAGAAACCTCTTAGGGTTAAAGCGCTTAACATAGTTGTCCGTACGAATCTCACATCACAAATCCGCGAAGCACAACAAGAAGCCATGAAACAAAAGAATGTTGATGTTGAATTTCTCAAAGGGATGGATAAGAAGTTTGACATCAAGGAGGACGGAACACGGTACTTTGCTAACCGAATTTGGGTTCCAAAGTTTGGTGGATTGAGAGAACTAGTGTTGGAGGAAGCACACAAGTCGAGATACTCAATTCATCCGGGATCAGATAAAATGTACCAAGATTTGAAGGCATTTTATTGGTGGCCGAACTTGAAAGCTGAAATTGCCACTTATGTCGGGAAGTGCTTGACTTACGCTAAAGTCAAGACTGAGCATCAGAAGCCATTAGGATTACTGATTCAACCAGAGATTCCCCAGTGGAAGTGGAAAGGAATTTCCATGGACTTCATTACGAAACTGCCGAGAACGGCGGGAGGTCACGATACTATTTGGGTTATCGTGGATCGTCTCACTAAGTCCGCACACTTCTTACCGATAAGGGAAACTGATAAGATGGAGAAGTTGGCTCAGATCTACATTAAGGAAGTCATCTCTAGGCATGGAGTGCCTATATCCATTATATCCGACCGCGACAGCAGATTTACTTCCAGATTTTGGCAATCATTGCAGAAAACAATGAGGACTCGTTTAGATATAAGTACAGCATATCACCCTCAGATGGATGGCCAGAGAGAACGAACTATTCAGACTTTTGAGGACATGTTGAGAGCGTGTGTCATTGATTTCGGAAATGGATGGGATAAGTATTTACCACTAGCTGAGTTCTCATACAATAACAGCTACCATGCGAGTATTAAAGCTGCACCATTTGAAGCATTGTATGGAAGGAAGTGTAGATCTCCCGTTTGTTGGAGCGAGTTGGGAGATAGTCAGTTGACAGGTCCTGAAATTATTCAGGAGACAACTGAGAAATTTCTACAGATTCAGGAACGATTGAGAACGGCTCGAAGTCAACAAAAGAGTTATGTCGATGTTAGACGGAAGGACATAGAGTTCCAAGTTGGAGACAAAATTATGCTTAAAGTATCACCTTGGAAGGGTGTTGTACGATTTGAGAAATGAGGTAAACTGAGTCCTCGCTATGTTAGACCGTTTGAGATAATTGTAAGAGTTAGACCAGTAGCTTACAGATTGGAACTGCCACAAACACTCAGCGGTATTCAAGACGTTTTCCATGTATCCAATCTAAAGAAGTGTTTAGCCGATGATAATTTGATTATTCCTCTAGAGGAACTACGTATCGTCTGTAAAGACCCGTCCTAATCCATCCGGACGAAATCCATATCGATTACAAACGATTCACGACAGTTGATTACATCGCGAGGTAATTGACCTCTATATGATACATTTTACAAACATTGCATTCGTTTTTAAAAGACAAACTTTCGTTACATCGACAGTTGACAGGCATGTATAGCATTTCATAATATATCCAAATATAATTGACTTAATAATAATCTTGATGAACTCAAAGACTCGAATGCAACATCTTTTGAAATATGTCATGAATGACTCCAAGTAATATCTCTAATATGAGCAAATGCACAGCGGAAGATTTCTTTCGTACCTGAGAATAAACATGCTTTCAAGTGTCAACCAAAAGGTTGGTGAGTTCATTAGTTTAACATAAATAAATATTTCCATCATTTTAATAGACTACAAGATTTCATATTTCCATTTATCATAAACATACGTCCCATGCATAGAGACAAAAATATCATTCATATGGATTGAACACCTGGTAACCGACATTCACAATATGCATATAAGAATATCCCCATCATTCCGGGATCCTCCTTCGGACATGATATAAATTTCGTAGTACTAAAGCATCTGGCACTTTGGATGGGGCTTGTTGGGCCCGATAGATCTATCTTTAGAGTTCGCGTCAATTAGGGTGTCTGTTCCCTAATTCTTAGATTACCAGACTAAAAAGGGGCATATTCGGTTTAATAATCCAACCATAGAATGTAGTTTTAAGTACTTGTGTCTATTTCGTAAAACAGTTACAAAAGTTGCGCATGTATTCTCAACCCAAAAATATAAAGGGTAAAAAGGCAAATGAAACTCACCTAATGTATTTTGTAGTAAAAATACATAGAACGACATTGAACAAGTATATGGTTGGCCTTGGATTCACGAACCTATTACTCAATCATGTATATTAATACATGTAATGGTAATCGAACAAATATCTATATTATTAGTGATTTTATTTGTTATTTTATATTATGTGTTTTATTAATAACTTAATTAGATATATTTATCTTTATATAGATAATTAACATTTATTACAAAAGTATTAATATGGTTAGGTTTTATGTCATAACTATATTTTTATATAGAAAATCTTCATTTGATATATTAATAGTACTAATAATAATAATGATAATAATAATACTAATTATGATAAAAATTATGGTAATTCTAATAATAATAATAATGATAATTTTAATAATAATAAAAATAATGATTATATTAAGATAGCACTCATAACAATAATAATGTTAATAATGCTATTACAAGTTTTAAATATATTAATAATACTAATAGAAATGAGGCTAATACTAATATTAATGAAAAACAATAATTTTATTATTTTCATAATAATAATATTAGTTATTATCATAATAATAATAACTGATAATTTTTATCCTAATACTTGTATTTCAAATAATGATAATAATTATAATCATAATTATAACATTAATAACTAATAATAATCATAACGATAATAATAATAATAATAATAATAATAATAATAATAATAATAATAATAATAATAATAATAATAATAATAATAATAATAGTAATTGAGATTACTACCTTTAAAGCAAGCCTTAAAAAAATAAGTGCCACAGCTAGGGCTCGAACCCGAGACCTCTCGCTCGCCGACATCACTCTCTAACCATCTGCGCCACTCACACTCTTCTGATTTTAGTCGACTGTTAAAATTATATAACCAGTATTTATTTCGGTTCCATCTCCTTCTCCATAACATTCGGCCCAAAAAAAAAATACCTGGCCCAACTAAACTCGTCCCAATCATTAGAAACTGAAATATATTGGCCCAACAAGAACCCTTTACTAGTTCGATCGAAAAAAGAAAAATATGCAGCTGTAGGCCTGTAATAGCAGCATCATCGTGACCTCATTATCCACTTGCATCGTTTACTCACTATTCTTTTATCCACCATCATAATCAAACATTCTAATCTTCATCATCTTCGTGATTATATTACGATCATCATAACACTCGATAACACCTCGAATCATAATCGTATTAACTTATGCATCATAACATACTGGTGGCTGTAACCTCATCCTTTCCTTCGTTACTGTTCAGAACAGAAAAGAAAAAGTTATAGCAGCATGAAAACAACAACGGAGAAATGGGTTTTGATGTTGGTTGATCGAATAGGAAAGAAAAAAAAATAGGAAAAGTAAGCATAGCATCAGTTTTCAGCTGGCAACAAGAACAAGGAGACAATTAACCGGTGGTGGGTTTTGAGGTTGTTTGTGAATCAAAACAGTAACCAGAATTTGGCGGTAGTAGGTGGCAGTGTCTTTATCATCAACGTTTAACCCGTATCATCTTCATCTTCATATCATACGGTCACCATCGTATTTCATTCCTCATCAATCTTCATTACAATCGCCATATCCTCACCACTGTACCATTATTATACTATTTATCGTCTTCCTCGTTTATCACTTTCGTTATCTCTTAACATCTCTATCATCAACCTATATCATTTTCTTTATCATAATCAACGTCATCAACATCACATCATTATCACTCATCTTCGTTTAAAAGAAACAGAAATGTGAAGGCTGCAGAAAGATGGGTTGCTTGTTCGAGGTTTAGAGTGTGCATAAAAGGATAAAAATAAAACAGTAGCAGGAAGCTTGAAGTCGAGCAGTTGCAGCAGCACAAATGGGTTTGGGTGATGGTTGTTGATGAATAGGAATGGTGTTTGAGGACGGTTAAATGGGTGCTCCTGGACAGAATATAACAACAACGATAATAAGCAATATGTGGCATTTGTGTAGGGTGTTGTGGTGTACTACAAAAAAAAAATGTTTGGATCACGGTTACAGAAAAGAAAAAAAAATATAAAGCTTGTCAAGGTTGATAGATGGATATGTATATATAAGTCAAGGTGTTGGTTTGAGCTCATTCGAAACAAAAATCGGAAGGAGAATATCATTAGTTAAATGGGTTTGGGTGGTAATCGTACATGGTGATGGTGGCGGTTATGGTGTTCACGAAGAAGAAGAAAGGTGATAAATTAGGTTGAGATATAATGTGTCAAGTATGGTCATATATTACTCCGTATGTTAAATGTTGTGAAGGGACAAAACACAAAGTCAAAAACAGTAATACTATTAATATTAATATTAATATAATAATAATAAATATTAATAATAATTATATAATAATAATAATAATAAAATCATAAGAATCCTAAGAGTGCACCTAAACAGTAATCATATTGAAATCTTGTGAATTTCATTTGTTTGAATGCTACCGACAGTTTATCCCGGATGGCCATATCGTGTCCATTGCTAAACAGTTAACGTATAAAAGTGTTCCTAAAAATCTCAAATTTTTAGATTAAATATATTTAATTATTTCACTCATTAACTGTTTGAAACCTGATCAAAAAGGTTCGATAATTATTTATTTTCTGTTCTAATTTATATGTACGGAGTACTAATATTTAAACTTAAAAAGGTAAAAATATTTTTAACAAATCTAACATCTTCGTAATTGATTTATAGTTCAACTTTTATCTTAGTCCTTCATGAACATGTAATATATCTATATTAAAACTAACGAAACGTCAACCGAGTGTTACTGACGTTTACTAATTAGGCTCGAAATCATTCATTTTCAATATACACATTCTATATATATATCAAATCTTAATTAACAAGTTTAGTTAAATAAATATATTAATTATATTCTTTTTAACAACTAAATATAATATTATATATTTACAAGTAATATTTATATATATATTTTTATATATATTATTATATGTATATATATATATATATATATATAACTATTTACAAATAGTTGTTCGTGAATCGTCGGGGTTGGTCAAATGGAAATTGTATATATGAAATCAGTTCAAAATCTTTTTGAGACTCAAAATAACAGACTTTGCTTATCGTGTCGAAATAATATAAGAATGAAGTTTAAATTTGGTTGGAAATTTCCGGGTCGTCACATCGACGACAAACTTCATTTCATTGAGGAACGTGTTGAAATCTTGGGCCGTGAGGTCAAGCAGTTGAAGCAAAGCAGAATTCCTATCGTTAAAAAGTTCGGTGGAACGCGAGAAGAGGACCAGAGTTCACGTAGGAGCGTGAAGACCAGATGAGGCTGAAGTATCCGCAATTGTTTCCCGAGGAAACCACTTCAGCGGACGATCACTAAAATTTCGGGACGAAATTTTCAATAACAGGTGGGTAATGTAACTACCCTGATTTTTCCGTTACTTTCGTTAACCTTCCGTTAGTTTATTTAACGGTGATTATTTAACTTTTATGTGTTTACGTGTATTAAATGCGTACTTGACCTTTGGAGGGTTTCAATAATTGATATGGGTTGATATTAATTCAAATAAATATTTCGGATAATGAAATACGATAAAAACGATACGATTTTGATGATAGCTTTTTGAGCAGCGAAACGCTCGGGTTTATTTTAATAATTAATTTAATTAATTATTAACTTTTTAAAATATTTAATTTATTGAGTTTTTAATAAATTAAGCGATTGGTTGCGTTTAACGATCGGATTAGCGTTCCGGGCCTTCGGTACGACAAAAACGACACTTAAAACGGACCACGAATACACGGAATTGCAAAACGAGAACCCGGGAACCCATGGTGGGCCTCATTCGGCCGACCCCTCCCCCTCACCCCCTTATGTTTCAATTTTTGTAAGTTTAGGGGCTTATGTGCTAATTTGTGAAACTAGGGTTAGTATAAATAGAAGTATTAATCTAAAATTAGTAAACCCTTACACACAAAAAACTGCAGTCGATCTCTCCCTGGCTCCTCCCCATCGTCGCCCAACATCACCATCATCATCACCTTCAATTTTTGATCTTTTGATAAAACCTTGAACACGAAAGTTGCAATTCTCGATCTCCTCTACGCGCATGTGTATTTAATTTAGCGATCAAAGGTATAATTGCATGAACCCTAATTCTTAAAAATCTGATTTTTATAAAGTTTCATAGTTATGTTGTCAATTGCTCAAGTCTATACGCGTACGTGTTAATTGTAATCGTTATTTTGATTGTTTGATGCGCTGGGGTTTAAAAACGAATTTGTTATTGCATGATCAGTGATTTTAAGTTTTTCAAATGTTAATTATTATGTTATAAACAGATTTCTTGTGAAAAACTATTGAGTTTAGGCTTTGGATTCGCTTGATTTCGTTTTCGTATGATTAAGTTATTATTTTAAATAAAATTAAATGCGATTGCTTTAAACGTCTCATATAGAGGGCGTAACTGTTAACTGTGGGACCTGAATTAACACGCCGTCAGATGGTATTTTGGCGGGGTGTTATATATGATGTATTAATATATCTTAATATGATATATATACAATTAAATGTCGTTACAACGATAATCGTTACATATATGCATCGTTTCAAAATCATTAAGTTAGTAGTCTTGTTTTACATATGTAGTTCATTGTTAACATACTTAATGATATGTTTACTTATCATTTATCATGATTAAACATAGTGTAACAATATCTTAATATGATTCATATGTAATTAGTAAGACGTTGATATAACGATAATCGTTATATATATCGTTTTCGAGTTTCTTAATTCAATAGGCTCATTTTTATGTATATAACACATTGTTAAAATACCTAATGAGATACATACTTATCATAATATCATGTTAACTATATATATATATATATATCCATATATATGTCATCATATAGTTTTTACAAGTTTTAACGTTCGTGAATCACCGGTCAACTTGGGTGGTCAATTGTCTATATGAAACCTATTTCAATTAATCAAGTCTTAACAAGTTTGATTGCTTAACATGTTGGAAACACTTAATCATGTAAATATCAATTTCATTTAATATATATAAACATGAAAAAGTTCGGGTTAGTATGGATGAAAATTGCCATATCTAACTAAATATATGTAATAGAGCAGATAGTATATGATTTTTTGTTATTATGTGAGTAATTAATTATCCAAAACATTCATGAAAGTAGCTAACTGAGTAGCTAACTAATGTAGAATCTTGCTATCTTAAGTAGATATATTTATATTTATGATCTAAAATCAACTTTATTAGTATCACCCACACCTAAAATCTAACTTTATTAAAATGAAGGTAAAGAAGCAACCCATACATTCAATTTTCTCTCAAAATCACACGAATGAATTCATTTATTAGTACTTAAAAATATATACATATATATTTACACCAACATCTAGCATATAAATCAACAAATTTTCAAAGTCATAATCGGTCTTTCAAATTAGCAAACGTACCTTTCTACATCAATGGGGCACTGGTCTGATGCTACTGCTTCCATGGATACACACATGATCGATTATTATTACTTGAATGCGAAAAAAAGTATATCAAGAACCAACAATAGCTAATGCTAATTCATCCTTAGTTTATGCAACTTTCTTACTACTACCTTAGACTGATCAAAGTATATAAAAATTTAAAAGTTTAGTCATTGTAAAAAGTCTATAATGAATACTAACCCGGAAGCATCCCACCCTATCTATAATCAATAGTAATGAAAATACCTGTTTAGGGATACATATTTGTTCAACTACGCATTACTACGAACACCTGATCTGCAATAGCAATTAAAGCAACTGAATGGATAGAAAAAAATCTTTAAAGAATAAATTATTATCATGGTGATTAGAAGCGAAGTAGCATAAATGAAAGAGAAGTAGCTTATGGCGAAATCAATTCAAATAGATGGTGAATCAAAACAATTATTTATAGATAATTAGCTATAAATATGATTAAAATCGACTATACATTCATATTCTATTGAATCCGAAACATAAACAACGTATTTTTCTTTAAATCTGAAACAAAATATCAAATATGAAGAAATCAACAATAATGAAAATCGGAAGATACCCAGGTTCCATTTATTTGGATCATCATCAACAACAACAACAACAACAACAAATTCTACACAGAAAAATTCACAAACATTTTAAAAAAATATAAAATACAAAACCTTAATTTGTATAATAATCAAAATAACAATCGATAATGCTCAGTAAACTATTTAATTGAGTGTAAAAACTATATCAAGACATTAAATTCGCTAAAATACCTAGTGTAACACGATGATGACGGCAATAATTGTCGGACCGAACGAACGACGATGATGACGGAGATTTCTGATTGCTTGCTTCTTGAAATCGATTTCCGATTCTTTGCTTCTTGAAATCGATTAGGGCTTGGAATCGACTTCAGATTGTTTGATTCTTGATTACCACATATTGAGTTCGATTGATAAGAGAAGAGGAAAAATAGGGCTGAATAATCGTGCGTGACTCTCTGCAGATGAATTGAGAAAAAAGAACCTTTAATTTACCTTCAAAATCCCGTCCCTTTTTTTGTTTGAGGGTTAATTTAGTCTGATTAATTGCTAATCCAAGGTAAATCACATGATTAAGGGAGGGATTTTAAATGGATGGCTAGGATTAGAGGTGATAAAAAGATTGGATGGCTAAGATTGAAAGTTAATGGGAATTATCACTCAATTGTGTGTTTACTTTAAGTATAAAGAGATATTATCCTTTAACCGTTAACGAACCGCCGAATAATCGACCGTTAATCGAACGAAAAATAATCGTAAACGTCAACCCTGCAGCGAAGCACGGGTAATTTCATTAGTTTAAATCATTTACTAATAATTCGAGTAATAATCATAATTTTACATTCCTCGTCCCTGAACTTTACATCAAATTTGACTCCATGTCTTTTTTTTTTGTGCATCCCTCGTCCTTAATGTATCACAATTGTACATCCCTCGTCCTCCCGTCTACTTTCTGTCTATTTCAGCCGTTTGTTCAGTCATGTGCAAAGCATGTGAGGGTACTTTAGTCTTTTTGTATTATTTCTTTTCTTTATTGTTTAACTTATCTTTTCACTCTTATCCTTATCATCTCATATTAATCATTCCCAAATTAAAAACCCTAATTTTATACTTGACCAAACAAACCTGAAGATAAAATACCAGAAAGTATGTAGAGTATCTCTCCATTGTTCTTCATATTTAACCTTCAAAATCACCAACTAAACCGTCTAAAATTATGGCTGAGACCACCATCAAACCGAGCCTTCGCATTGAGGTTTAAGTGTATTTTCGATTATATCTTCTTCTTTTTTTGTAGATCTGAGAATTATTGAAAATCCATTTTCACTTGTAGATATCAAGTCATCTGTTAAAATACAATGCAAATTTAGAATAATATGGAATTAGTAAATGTATATGGGTAAAATATCTAGATATTAATATGTATAAGAAAATATCTAGATATTAGAATAGGAGAGAAAAATCTAGAAATTGAAATGTAAAAGAAAAATCTAGATATTTGTAGGTTGTAGAAATATCTAGATATTTATATATCCATGAAAATATCTAGGTTCTAGAATGTTCCATGGAGTAGTATAAATATGTGAGGAGATTTCATTTGTGTTGTGTGAAAGTTGTGAGAGTGAAATAAGAAGTGAGTTGTGAAGAAGAGAAGAAGAGTGTGAGTTAGCGAAAGTAGAGAAGAGAAAACTTGTAAGTAACATTGTAATTGTAATTTAATATAAGTATTTTTGTTAAGTTTCCCGATCAAGCCTTAGTTTGTGTTTAAGTTCTTAGTGCACTTTTGCTGTTCTTATTATATGGTCGGCTCTGCCGCCTAAGTAATACATGGTCGGTTATACCGCCTAAAGATATATGGTCGACACTGTCGCCTAAGTACATTGTGCACTAAGGATTTATAAAATTAAAGGCTAATCAACGTCAAAGTGTTGGTGTAGTGAGTCTAGTATAGTCTAGGTCCTCTATAGTGGGTGTGTTGGGCTCGTCGAAGCTTCCAACAATTGGTATCAGAGCGGTTCGTTCGGGACCATTTCTAGTGGAGGAAATCGGTAAACGTTGGACGTTTACATCGACTTGTTTTCACCAAGGCTCTAAGGGAGATTCTGTCGGAGCACAGTTAGGAACTGTGAAATCTCATCGGTCAGGGACCAAGCTTATTGGACGTTGGACGTCATGATGGCAGATCTTGCAAGTACGAGCAGTGGAATCAAGAGTCTCAATAACCACAACTATGGTTATTGGCGGACTTGCATAGAATCCTACCTACAAGGACATGATTTATGGGAAATAGTTGCTGGCAGTGACACAACGCCTCCACCGAAAGAAAATGCCGAAGCCTTGAGAAAATGGAACATCAAGGCCGGGAAGGCTTTATTTATACTGAAGACTACAATCGATGAGGATCTATTGGAGCACATCTGTGACGAGAAAACACCGAAGGCAGCTTGGGAAACTTTTGACAAGTTATTTTCAAAGAAGAATGAAGCACGCCTCCAGCTCTTGGAAAATGAGCTCGCAGGTATCTCACAAGGAAGTTTGTCTATTTTCCAGTATTTCACCAAGGTGAAATCTATTTGCCGTGAGATATCTCAGCTTGCTCCTGAAGAGAAAGTGAGTGATGCAAGGATGAAGAGAATTATCATCCATGGCTTAAGATCCGAGTATAATGGATTTATAGCCGCTGTGAGAGGATGGCCTACTCAACCATCATTAATAGAGCTGGAGAATCTATTGGCTAATCAAGAGGCATTAGCCAAGCAGATGAATGAAGTGATCATAAAAGACGGAGAAGATGCACTTTTCACCAATAAGAAGAAAGCAACATCTCGAAGACAAGAGGTGATGAAAGAAAGTAAGACATATGGGTGGAAGGGTCACCCAAAATCAAAAGGCAACGCTTCAGGGGGAGCTCAACAAGGAAGAAGAGATCATCGCCAACAATACGGGGAAAATGATAAGAGAAAGAATGGTGAATGCTTCAATTGTGGCAAGAAGGGTCATTTTGCTCGAGATTGTAGATTCCCCAGAAGGCGAACTTTCGAAGGAAATGTGTCCGCCGCAAGAGATGAGAAGAAAGAGGTCACATTCGAAGCAACCATTAATGAGGAAACATGGGATGCAGAAGCTGGACTCTCTGTTGAAGCTGACATAGATGATCAAGCTCTTACAACAACTTTAAAGTCAAAAATAAACTACAAAGATGATTGGATCATCGATTCTGGGTGCTCAAATCATATGACCAATGATGAGACGAAGCTGCAAGAAATGGAGGATTACAAAGGAAAGAGAGTCGTGTTGACAGCCGACAATTCAAGGTTGTCTATTTCTCACATTGGAAAGACAATAATTCCAAGTGAAGGTGACTCTCATAAGCTCCAACTCGAGAAGGTGTATCTTGTCCCTGGACTAAAGAAGAATTTACTGTCAGTACCACAATTGACAGCAGAAGGGAATTATGTGCTCTTTGGACCAGAAGATGTGTCCGTATTCAAGAGAGTGAAGGTGTTTGGCAATCCAATTATTCAAGGAAGAAGAATAGAGTCGGTTTATGTACTATCTGCTGAAACGGCATATGTGGATAAGACTCGAAAGAATGAGACGGCTGATCTGTGGCATGAACGTCTTGGGCATGTGGGATACAATAAGTTAAAGGACATGATGGTGAAACGCATAGTAAATGGGCTTCCTCAAATTGATATCCGAACAGATACAATATGTGTTGGATGTCAATTTGGCAAAGCTCACCAATTGCCATTCAAGGAGTCAGCGCATCAGTCCAAGACACCACTAGAGCTCATACACTCAGATGTCTTCGGCCCAGTGAAACAAACATCACTTGGAGGTATGAAGTATATGGTGACATTCATTGATGACTTCTCAAGGTATGTATGGGTTTACTTCATGAAGGAAAAGTCAGAGACTTTTCAGAAGTTTAAAGAGTTCAAGAACAAGGTAGAAAGTGAGCTCAATACTAAGATTCGATGCTTACGCACAGATAATGGAGGAGAATATTTATCAACCGAGTTCAACATCTATCTTGAGAAGCACAAGATCAGAAGGCAATTAGCTTGCCCCAATACTCCACAGCAGAATGGAGTGGCGGAACGCAAGAATCGCCACCTTGCCGAAACTTGTCGAAGTATGCTTCATGGTAAGAATGTACCAGGTAGATTTTGGGCCGAATGTATGAGGACGGCATCGTACGTGATTAACAGACTCCCACAAACAAAGTTGGGGTATATTTCACCTTATGAAAAATTATGGAAGATCAAGCCAACCGTCAACCATCTCAAGGTTTTTGGATGTGTATGTTACGTCTTCGTACCAGATCATCTACGAAGCAAATTTGATAAGAAGGCAATTCGGTGCATTTTTGTCGGTTATGATGAATCAAGAAAAGGATGGAGATGTTGTGATCCAAATACTGGAAAGTGTCATACTTCAAGAAATGTGGTATTTGATGAAGCTTCTTCA
Source organism: Rutidosis leptorrhynchoides (assembly GCF_046630445.1). Lineage (NCBI taxonomy): Eukaryota > Viridiplantae > Streptophyta > Magnoliopsida > Asterales > Asteraceae > Rutidosis > Rutidosis leptorrhynchoides. The sequence continues at coordinate 179,880,314 of NC_092333.1, forward strand.
TGGTGGTCACCTCAAAAGATAGAGCTTCCAGAATCTCATGGATTAGAAGAAGTTCCAAAAGAGAAAGAAGAACATAAAGAGCACATATCGGATCCAATTAAAGAAGGAGATGGATCGTACTCTAAGGAAACGAGTCCATGGAAAACTGGGGTACATCAATCTACATCCGAAGAGGTTCGTCCAAGCCAAATGGATGCCGAGGAGCATGTGCAAGAATTACGGAGATCAACAAGGCCGAGGCAACCTAATCCGAGGTATGCCAATGCTGCTCATGTGGATGAATCAATACCTATTGAGCCTTCCACTTATGAAGAAGCAGCACAAAGTCAAGAATGGCAGAAAGCGATGGAAGAAGAAATTAATGCACTAAAAGAAAACCAGACATGGAGTTTAGTTCCAAAGCCAAAAGATGTAAAACCAATATCTTGTAAATGGGTTTACAAGGTGAAGACTCGATCAGATGGCTCCATTGAAAGGTATAAAGCTCGACTTGTTGCTAGAGGTTTTTCTCAACAATATGGGCTGGATTATGAAGAAACATTTAGTCCAGTGGCGAAGATCACAACAATTCGATCTCTACTAGCTTTAGCCGCTAGCAAATCTTGGAAGCTGTGGCAGATGGATGTCAAGAACGCTTTCTTACATGGAGAACTTGACAAAGAAATTTATATGGAGCAACCAAGAGGCTTTGAGAACAAGTCCCATCCCGACCATGTCTGCAAATTAAAGAAAGCACTATACGGCTTGAAGCAGGCTCCAAGAGCTTGGTACGGAAAAATTGGTGAGTTCTTAGTACAAAGTGGTTTCACAGTTGCTCCTTCAGATTCTAGTTTATTTGTGAAACAAGATCGAGGAAAACTAGCCATAGTGCTAGTATATGTGGATGATTTAATCATCACGGGAGATCACTATGAGGAGATCCAAAGGACAAGAGAGAATCTGTCTATCAGATTTCATATGAAGGAGCTTGGAGAACTCAAACATTTTCTTGGACTCGAAATAGAGCAGAAAAGAGAAGGATTATTTCTGGGACAACAGAAATATGCACGAGATCTTTTACAAAAGTACGGAATGCTTAATTGCAAACCTATTTCAACCCCAATGGATCCGAATACAAAACTACGAGCAGATGAAGGAAAAAGTCTTCAAGATGTTACCATGTATCGAAAGATGGTCGGAAGTCTTATTTATCTCACACTAAGCCGGCCAGACATATCTTATGCAGTTGGAGTGGTTAGTCGATACATGAGCAATCCGAAGAAGCCTCACCTTGATGTTGTACGACGCATCTTAAGGTATGTTAAAGGTACTATTAACTTTGGCATTTTATATAAGAGAACAAAAGAATGTCGGGTGACTGGATATTGTGACGCCGATTACGCTGGAGACTATGATACACGACGGTCAACAACTGGATACATGTTTAGTCTTGGATCAGGAGTAATATCATGGTGCAGCAAGAGACAACCAACAGTATCCTTGTCAAGCACTGAAGCAGAATATCGATCGGCATCGTCAGCAACACAAGAAATTACATGGTTGAAACAACTAATGGAAGATCTTCATCAATCAACAGACTATCAAGTTGAGCTTTTCTGCGATAACCTATCAGCTATACGTCTAGCAGAGAATCCAGTCTTTCACGCAAGAACAAAACATATAGAAGTACACTATCACTATGTTCGCGAGAAGGTCCTTGAAGGGGAGATCAAGATGGTGCCAACAAAGACAGATGAACAGGTAGCAGATATATTCACCAAGGGCCTAAGTAAACCGAAGTTTACAAAATTCAGAGAAGCACTTGGAATGGTCTGCAAGACATCGTTGGAAGAAAATTTGCATTGAGGGGGAGTGTTAAAATACAATGCAAATTTAGAATAATATGGAATTAGTAAATGTATATGGGTAAAATATCTAGATATTAATATGTATAAGAAAATATCTAGATATTAGAATAGGAGAGAAAAATCTAGAAATTGAAATGTAAAAGAAAAATCTAGATATTTGTAGGTTGTAGAAATATCTAGATATTTATATATCCATGAAAATATCTAGGTTCTAGAATGTTCCATGGAGTAGTATAAATATGTGAGGAGATTTCATTTGTGTTGTGTGAAAGTTGTGAGAGTGAAATAAGAAGTGAGTTGTGAAGAAGAGAAGAAGAGTGTGAGTTAGCGAAAGTAGAGAAGAGAAAACTTGTAAGTAACATTGTAATTGTAATTTAATATAAGTATTTTTGTTAAGTTTCCCGATCAAGCCTTAGTTTGTGTTTAAGTTCTTAGTGCACTTTTGCTGTTCTTATTATATGGTCGGCTCTGCCGCCTAAGTAATACATGGTCGGTTATACCGCCTAAAGATATATGGTCGACACTGTCGCCTAAGTACATTGTGCACTAAGGATTTATAAAATTAAAGGCTAATCAACGTCAAAGTGTTGGTGTAGTGAGTCTAGTATAGTCTAGGTCCTCTATAGTGGGTGTGTTGGGCTCGTCGAAGCTTCCAACATCATCTTCGGTCGATCCACACCAAAAGAAGTCACCAATTACAGATCTTTGTTGATATTACTAGCATATGACGAGTTTTTCTAGATTTATGGTATTCTTGTATATTTTTTTCTAACTTTTGTTTCTATATCTAGTTAAAAAATATTTTTTATTTTCTTATTTTCATATTCTAAGGATTTTAAGGCAATACTTGTTGAAATAGAAGCTAGAATTCCACTTTTCTTTTTATATTCCGTTGTACTGTATTCAATTTGGGTTTATAATATTTACAAGTATCTTTTATCATGTTGTATATTCTATTTCAGATCTGAAAGAATGAAGCATGAGGTATGGATGGATGGACAAAGAAGAAATATAAGCCAGTAATTAACGGTCCCTGAGGTGGCTGGAAAGTGGTTCTGGCGGCCACTAGATCTGAATACGATGGTGATTTTGGTTGATGATTTGCAACAGCTAACCATGGTTTTATTATATTTGATGGTGATTTTGGTTGTAATTATATTTTTTTCATTTATGTTTTTAAGATCTAATCTAATGGTGGTGTATTGGGTTTCATTTAATTTGGGTTCTTGTTTTTATTAAAAGAGATTAAAATGGTAAAGAAAAATGTAAATTGACGAAAATACCCTCACATGCTTACCACATGAATACACCTAATTGTTGAATTTGACGGAAAGTAGACGGGAGGACGAGGGATGTACAATTGTGATACATTAGGGTCATCCATGCTTCAATCGAAAAGTATAAGGTCATCTGGATTAAATATAAAGAAAAAGGTCAATTATGTTGTTTGATACAAAGTTCGAGGGCCAACGATACAATTTTGTCATTAAAGTTCACCCTTCTCTATTTTGCAGCGGAATTTTTGAAAATTCTCGGGGTGTATTACATAGCTTAGAGCATCGGGTGTCGTTTCTTTTCTTCAATGTTTTCCTTCACCAACGTCGGGGACGGGTAACCAACGACACCGCATCGGCGTCATTGGACCACCGTCGGTAAATCGACATTGAGGTTGACGAATGTTACCATTTTTTAAAAAAATTTGTACGGTTTAACATTTTAATTTTTTTTTTCTTTTTAATCAGTTTTTTCACACTTATATAAACATAAACCATTTCATATTTCTATACACATTCACTCTCACTAAAACATATAATTAGTCTTTTACTATAAAAAAAACCTTCAAAACCATCATGTTTATTAACATTGTTACTTTCGCCGTTCATTCCGGTGGGTATTTTACCGACGATATGAAGGAACACTACGGTGGTATGAAACACAGGTTGGATATTGTTGTTACCCGCGTTTACTTTGAAAGGTTATTTAAGACGAAACGTTGATTGCGAGACATCCGAGTTTGCGTATTGGGATGAAGACTCTGAGTCGTAGGTATTCGATTTTCTTGATGACGATGATAAATGTGCCGAAATACTCGGAAAAACGATAATACGCTCGACACGAATCTAGTTGTATGCTAAAAATATTTGAGTCGACCTTTCCTCACTAAAGTAGTGACTAGTGAGGATAGATTCGTGAGTTACAACACTGATCAATATCATAAACGATCGTCTTGCTCTTAAGATTGTGATTGTAAAAAAAAAAAAAAAAGTTTGAAGTACAAACATATTGATTTGCACAGACGGCACAGTGTTTATTAAACTTAAACATTACCCCACTGATTTAAGTTGTGATTAAGTTTATTCTTTACTTAGTTGAATACGAAATTTCACTATGCACGAAAAGAAACACGTTTGAATAGTTTTTTCGAACATGTGTACAATCTCATTAATTAACGTACTTATTATTCCATTTTATCTTTTAAAAAAGTGCTCAATATATTACTCCAATTAAATATCTTTTAAAAAAGTGCTCAATATTTTATTTTACTCCAATTAAAATTAAAATAAAATTTCAAAAGGAGAGAGAAAAGTTAATAATATAAGAAAGAAACAAATTACACATTTACAGGTAGTAGGGTCAAGTGGGAGACTGTCTGTTTTAGAGAGAGAAAGTTAGAGAGATTAATGGAGGTATCTTCCATATCCACTCTCACTCATCATTTCTCTACTATTTTCCTTTGAATTTCTTCTTCATTGTACTCCGTATCATACAATATACACACGTATACATGTATCGTATCTCTACTAATTACCGTTATCTCATAATTCGATCTATTTTCTGAAATTTTAACTGATTCGCTTGTGTATTTGAACAGTGTTGGTGAATCAGTGAACGATCGAGTGTATCTCATGAAGTTTTCGAGGTAATTGATCCGTGATTACTGATTGATTATAAGTTATGTTAATGTGTAAGAATTGCGGTTTGTACGGATCGATTTATCGAGTAAAAGCAGATTATGTTGAGTTGATGTTACAGAATTAGGTTACGGAATCAGTTTTCGGTTGTACGTCTACTTAGGGTTTAATTGATGAGATACTTTTGTGATTTTTATGAGTTTTAGATGATTATAAGTCTGTATGGTGAAGATATGCTCTACGTGCTATAAGTTTGTTGCTCTGTCACCTTCAATTGGAGCTAGAGGTAACTCTATTTATGGCAGATTATAGGTAGACGTGTTTTATTAGATAAACATGTACTTGTAAGTTATAGGTGAGTACTGTTTGAGTTTTGGTAGGTAGGATGATTGTTAATGTGTTATTCCTTTTGCAGATCATTTGTTATTTGATAGAAACTCTTTGAATATGATTTACTTTTTGAATACTTACCTAATTACAGCATTACAACGAATTACGCTAACCATATGTGCATAAATTGTATGAATGTTGTTTAACTTTTGGATGTTTATCTGTCTAGAGCTTTTATAATGGAAATAGCTGCGTAAATAATATGAATCTGTCTTAATATATTTATGTTAATTTGCCAAGAGCATTTACAAAGGAAATAGGTTACTTTAATATCATGAATTTGGTTTTTATTTGAATTTTCATCTGCCTACAGCTTTTACAAGGGAATATAGCCTGTGTAAACCAATATGAATATATGAATATGGTTTAATTTTTGAATACATTATACATATCTGTCTACAACACTAACATCGAAATAAGCATACACAAACTAAATGAATCTATTTCAATGTTTAAATATGTGTATATCTACAGCATTACAAGGGAAATAATTACATAGAGTACAACTGCGATTCTGAATTTAGTTATATTCAGGTTATAGGAACTGGAGATTTAGATAGCAAGTGACAAGTATGAAAGAGGAACAGATGATTGTAGATCCATTTTTATGGCACACGTGTGCTGGCGGCATGACTCAAATGCCTTTACCGAATTCGAAGGTGTTTTACTTTCCACAGGGCCATGCCGAACATACACTTACAAATGTTGATTTTAGTGGCATGCCTAGGGTTCCACCTTTCATACTGTGCAGGGTGATTGATGTTAAATTCTTGGCAGACATAGAAACTGATGAAGTTTATGCTAAGATTAGGTTAAGTCCTCTTGGAAACGATATTAATGGTTATGATTTTTATGATGAAAGAGATTTGGTTGAGACTCGTAGTGGTTCAGAGTCTTGTGATAAAACCTCTTCTTTTGCTAAAACATTGACTCAATCTGATGCGAACAATGGTGGAGGTTTTTCGGTCCCCAGGTACTGTGCAGAGACCATTTTTCCTCGTTTGGATTATTCGTTTGATCCCCCTGTTCAAACGATTATAGCTAAGGATATTCATGGTGAGATTTGGAAGTTTAGGCATATTTATAGGGGGACACCAAAGAGACATCTTTTAACCACTGGATGGAGTAGTTTTGTGAACCAAAAAAAGCTAATTGCTGGGGATTCAGTTGTGTTTATGCGAGCAGATAATGGTGACCTTTGTGTTGGAATTAGGCGTGCTAAAAGAGGACGAATCAGTGGTTCTGATTTCCCAACTGGTTGGAGTTGTAATTCTGGAAATTTTGCTGGTTCATATGGGGGGTATTCTCTCTTTCTGAAGGAAAACAATGTGAAGAGAAATCTTATTAATTCTAATGGAAGGGGAAAAGTAAGGCCTGAAGATGTTATTGAAGCTACAACTCTTGCTGCAAATGGTCAACCATTTGAGATTACTTATTATCCGCGTGCTAGCACACCAGAGTTCTGTGTGAAGGCATCTTTACTGAGTACTGCTTTGCATGTTCAGTGGTGTGCTGGAATGAGGTTCAAGATGCCATTTGAAACAGAAGATTCATCACGTATAAGCTGGTTCATGGGAACTGTATCTTCTGTTCAAGCTGCTGACCCGTTTCTTTGGCCTAACTCTCCATGGCGTCTCTTACAGGTAACATTCAATTTATAAAATGTCATCGTGCTTCTCTGTTTACTCGCATATTTTCTTTTATTAGAATTATGGTTGGTTTATACAGCATATAGCTATATTAGTGATCTAACTTTTAACTTCTGCAACCGTTCCCTCCCTTATATATTGTTCACATTTAGAATATTAGATTGCTATTGCGTTAAGGTATTGGGAATCACTGTGAAATATCTTTCTGTATAACCACTGTAGTATATGACCTGTTATCATTTATGTGGCTTCTTGAGTCTGATCTATCATTTTCAGTTTGTTGGAAATATGGGAGACTTTGACCTTCAACATGCGGTTTAGTATTTTAATGCCATATTACATCTATCAACTGTTTGAAATAAAATGTAATTTAAGTACTTGTAGCTGTTTTTCTTCCTGTGAAATGAACTCTTTTGGCCAAATATAGGTGCAGAAATAGACAAGTGTAACAATTACCCTAAGATGAAAGGAAGAACTATCTTATAATGATCCATTAAGTAATGAATTGGATTATCTATTTTTTTGTTTCTATAATTATGACGATTCTCATAAGCCTTGTTGTTTAGATTTTATGCTATGCATTGTTTGATGTCAAATGTTATAAAAGTTTCCAGATGGGGACTAGTCGGTGGGACCTTGGAGGTTGACTTTTTTTATTAAACATAAATATAAACAGTTAATTATGTCCATTGCTTGCTGTTATCACAGAAAAAAAAAAAAAAGAGCAGCCCCAAAACAAATGAACCAATTCCTAATTTTAAGCTTATTAAAATTTTGACCAACTTTGACCCGACTTTTGACCATTGACTAACTTTTAAGTGACTTGATATGGTTTTTGGTCCATGATGCAGGTTACCTGGGATGAACCAGATCTACTACAAAATGTCAAGCGTGTAAGCCCATGGCTGGTCGAATTGGTCTCAAACACACCACTAGTTCATCTCTCACCCTTTTCTCCACACAGAAAGAAGCTACGATTACCTCCACCCCCAGATTTACCTCACGACAATATTACCCTTTCGTCCTTCTTTTCAGGCAACCCCCTCACTCCCAGCAGTCCTTTTACTGCAGGCATACAGGGAGCCAGGCATGCTCGATTTGAGATCCCATTATCGGATCACAATCTCACCCACAAACTTCAGTTGGACCTTTTCCCTTCAACTATCAATCAGTTTGATTCAGCTAAAGATCCTAATGACTTATCCTGTTTACTGTCCATTGGAACTGGTAGTCCTAGCTTGGACAAAAACAATGACAAAGTAAAGACACCAATGTTTGTACTATTTGGTCAGCCGATATACATTGACCAGCAGAACTCTGATGGGTGCTTTAGTGATGTAAGCTCACAAATTACCCGATTATCTGATGAGAAAGATGATTATGGACTAATTTCCAGCCTTTGTGAAGTATTTGTTGAATCTGAGAATGTGGGTCGAACTGTTGATCTTTCTGTTATTGGGTCTTATGAAGAACTTCTTAAAACTTTGGCGAATGGCTTTGGAATTGAAAGGTTTGATGATTTTACTTGTGTGTTGTACAATGATTCAGCTGGTAATGTGAAACGTGTTGGTGATGAACCTTTCAGGTACTCTTTTCATCTCATCTGATATGGTATGTTCTAGAGGTGGCAATATGGGTGGGTGAGGTAATGGGTAAAAATTGGTTGAATAGGGTTGGGTTTACCCGAAATGCTTTTTGTCCAACTTTATCATATTTAATTTTATTTTTAAATAACTGGATATTTAAACTTTGAACATAGAAATGTCATAACAGTTTTCAATAATAATTATTTAAAAAATGATTTATAGTAAGGTTTTATGCATTAAATTTGACATTGGACAAAATTTTTGGTTTATCTGACCTATTTCCAGTTTATGCAATCTACTTTTATATTAAACCGTCTAACACTTTGACCCGTTGGGTATAAACATTATTTGGGTCGACTCTTTCACAATTATAAAATGTAACTCTTGAATTTTACATTTTATTAGATAAATTAACATTTGTATAGAATAAAATTAAAATGTATGTTTGTTGTTTTAGATCAATAGTATAAGCCTTCATAACTGAAATAATCTATGAAAGAATTTAAAGAATATGAATATAAACATATAAACATGTTATAAAAAGAAAAGAGAAATAGTCTACCTTAGTTTTCAAACTAAAAAGTACAGAGGTTGTAACTGTAGTCTACTTTCAAGTTTCATATTATATTTAATTGTTGACTAAATTGGATAGTGTTGATTATCATTCTTTATTTAATAAATAAAAATAATTTTTTTTTGATCATACCTTATTTTTAATGGTGTAGTGAGTTTGTGATGAAAACTCGAAGACTGAATATTCAGATGGGTACCGCCTGCCATGATAGTGGAAGGTAAACTTCAGTCTCCTTTGTAAACTTAGCTGTATGTGTCTAGCTGCTGTTTTTTTTTTCTTGTCTTCTTCTGATATATCTATTTATTTTACTCGTATAACCTGTCATACAGTTTTTAGATTAATATTCGAACTAGTTAAATTATTATATATTGAAAGCACATGTAACACCTGAAAGTAGCAATGATTATTTTGGGGGATATATAATATTAATATTCGTTGTTTACATAATGTTGTTCTGCATTGCATGCAACTGACATATCATCATGTTCAAATTACTACTAGTTTATCTCTGATTTAATTTGAATATCTGGTATTGTGGGTCTTGCAGAAAAACCATCACATCGCTGGAAACTTCAGAACACGTTCTTGAATCCTCGAAGCAGACTGGACCTACTACTGGTATATTTGCTTAGGAACATGAAGTTGTATCGATATTTTTGTTGTTTGTGTAACTGAATTTTGGAGACCTGAAACCATAAATGTTCCCTTTCTGTGATACTAGATTTTATGTGCATGCTTTTAAGAGTCTAATCTTCTTTTTTCATTTTATATATTGCTCTTATATTGCTAAAATATTAAATATTAGGACATTTATCATATATGCCCATTTTAACCTTTAAAATCACATATTTATCATATATGCTCATTATAAACATTTAAATGCATCAGATATATCCACTTAAAAAGGATAATATCATATATGTTTATTTTAAACATTTAAACCATTGTATATACCCACTTAAAGAAAATAATACTCGGTATCATTTATGCTCACTTTCAACATTTTAATCTTTCATATATACCCATTGATTAAAATACCAGTATGATAATTTACTTTTAACATGCAAATTGAATGGTTGTCTAAAGCCCTGAAATAAAATATGACTTACCGAAATGTGATCAAACTTTAAAGGTCAAAAGTATGATCCGAGATTTATTTCCAGTTTATATGGATTAGCTCAAAATTCAAAACTAATCCAACTGCTATACGACTTTTCAATAAGGTAATTATTATAATTCCATCACTTTCCTACATAAATGGCTTTTGATTCCATTTTGAATCTGTTTACGTTCTTTTGTGGCCTTCATTTTGTGACTTGCATCTCCTTTTGAATCCCTGATATATATGCTTATATTTCACATATGTTAAAATGCATTGATTCACATATAAGTACCACGTCTATGTCTATTGGTTTCCTCAGACCTTACTCGACCACTTTACGAAGAGTCTATGATTTACTTAATTAACTGTAATGTAACAACAACTAACTAATGCAATGTTTCATCTTTATTAAAGATTTATTGTACTTCTTAAATCGGTAATTCACGTTGCAATTCATATGTACAACTCGTCTCTACAAAACTGCTGGTTAACTCATAAAGATATCGTTAACTGTTTAATCACTTTAATGAAGCAAGTAAGCAATTTGTTAAAGTACTACCATACTGATATTTCAGAATCTACATGAACGAAGTAAATAATATATTCCATTTGCATGATAAAAGAAAATTAGTAGATTGAAATATTAAATGAATGGGTATACATGATAGATTTAAGTATTGAAAATGTGCATAAATGATACAGTATTATTCTCTTTAAGAGTTAAGTGGGTGAATACCATGTGTTTAAGTGTTAGATTGGGCATATATAATATTATCATCTTTAAGTGCGTAAATGTGATGTGTTTAACAGTTTAAAATGGGCATATATGATATTATCTTCTTTAAGTGGGTAAATATGTGCTTTTAAAGGTTACGAGAGACATATATAATAAAAACCCATATTGGAGCATCGTACTCCATAGGAAGAATGTATAACGTATTGGTGCAACTCATAAGTATATAAACTTGATGTAACTAACATTATATAACACAGAAGCTTAAATGAAGAATAAAGAGTATGAATGGAAGACAATGAGGAATGTAGCACATACATTGATGAACAGAGTACACAGATTCAAATCATACTCTTATAGTCTTATGTAAAAAAAATATCAAAATATTTAAAAAGGTAATTTAAAGTCTACAAGTAACAAATAGTAGCAGTTTTTAACAGATTAGGATCCTCTCAAATTATAAGGTAACTTGATAGCTCATGTTATGATTATTGTGAAGAAAAATGAATGAGACAATTGTTTTATTTTTTATTTATGTTATACTGTATTTCATCACTCTAACAACAATCACAAATTGATCAATCAAGTTATAATATAACTTGAGAGAATCTCAATTCGTTTTTAACATCCGTGTTATCTATTCAACTTAATGAGAATTATGTTGTACATCAATGTCTACTCCTGCAATTGCAATTGCATTATCCTCCTTCAACTCCGTCATATAGTTTAATGATCAAATGACGTTCTTCCAGCAAGTCGAGTAAAGGACATACCGGTAATTGCAACTGCATTATACTCCTGCAATTGCAACTGCATTATCCTCCTCCACTGATCACTCCAAAACCTGGACTTCTTGGTCTACTTTCCAATAATTAGTATCATTAAACTCCTTCAACTCGGCCCTATCTTCTTCTATGTTATCTTGATCCGACCCATAGGGAATAACTTTCCTTTTTAAGGCCCCTCTTCCTTAACAATCCCCTTTTTAAGAGCTTGCTCAATTGTCTTCTCCGTCCCTTCAATTTGTACCCCCACAAACCCCACATCATCTTCAAATAAGGAAACCGCAGATATTGCAACCTTGCAACCAAAACAATAAGCTTGACAAATGCGTCAAGTAATTGCCGTGTAAGCTTGAAAAAATCTTATATATGTTGACAATACATAAACAAAAAATTTGTAGCCTACACTAGTATTTGTTGTGAGTATATAACAAACAGAAGAAAAATGAAAGTGTTTTACTGATTTGTAGTTTTAACTCTTTAGAAATGACCACTTTTTTGTTGAAATCACGTGAAATATATCGTACGAGTTTCAACACACCCAAAATAAAAGGAAAGAAAATAAAAAGTTACCATCCCTTCACGTCCTCTCCGGAAATTTCAAATTAGTTAAATGTGTCATGTTACGTTTGCATTATTCTTGGTTCTTCACCCACTTCATTTCGGTATTGTCATTCTAAAAGTATGTTATCAAGTTCATTGAGTTGCATATTCGTCTGAGTAGTTATCAAGGTCATGTTTATGCTCAATTCTTCCATTGTAGTTTTCATTGCTTACAATGCGTTTCCGTCATTACCACTAGTTCGTGTTGACATCACCATTAAATTTTTTTTCCTTCACTTCCACAAAGACCAATAAATCTATAGGTGTGTAGTTGTTAACATAATGTTTGATCTAAACAAGTTTTGGGGTCAATCGCGCTTCGCTGCGGTCGAAGTTCGGTTGACCATGTAAGAACTTTTAACAGATATTGCTACTAGCATAAGTTTTTCTTTCGTACATAACTATATGTTTTTAGTTAAAAGTTCTAATGTAAATGTGCCTAACGTAACCCAGGAAAATAATAGTTATATGTTTAAAAAAAATCAATTACAAACGAAATATTATATATATATAAAAAGAGCAACTTTGAAATTGGAAAAAAAATGTTTGATAATTAAAAACAACAATTTATACTTGAAGATATATGGAGTATTGAATATGTGGGATTTTTGTAACTCTAAATTTAAATGCTAATGTGTTTTTTAGGCCCTAATTCTCCCGCCCAAAAAAAAATAAGAAAATAAAAAATAAAAAAAAAAACAGAAAAAAAAACTGCAGTCGAGTTTCGAAACCCCGAACAATAAGTTGATAAGTACCGCCCAAACATTCTTCCAAGCTTGCTTTTGCAAATTAACTAAGACATTATTTATTTATTATTTAAATAAATCGGATTTTTGGTCTCGAGGATTGATAAGCACCGCTCATGAGCATTTCTCCAAGCTTGCTTTTGCAGATTAACTAAGACATTATTTATTTATTATTTAAATAAATCGGATATTTTATCTTGAGGGCAAAAGTTTTTAAAAAAGGGCAGACTTGAATCTCAAACCGCTAGGTTGATAATCGCCCTCATAACCACTCCTCGCTGCTTTTCTATTATAATTACCAAATTATTAATTTTTTTTTGGGTAAAGGGTAATCACCCGGCAAAATTCATTCAACAAAAAAAAATGATACAATACAGATCACAAGTCTACAAGAGTGCCCTGTAGTCCAAGAACAAACCAAAAGCACCAAACCTAGCAAAAACTAGACATAACCAACTCGCAAAAATAGACGAGCTAGACGCAACAAAAAAACATACAAAAACCCCCAATTTTATGTGATCTTCCATAACATCTTCAATTGACGAACTTGCACCGAATCCTTAAACCTCAAGGACAAAAGCTTGTAACGAACCGTAGAAAAAATGTTTTGAAACAGTAGGTCACTTGTTCTCGATTTGTTACTAAACAACCGAGCATTCCGTTCTTGCCAAATAAAATAAATAGAAGCTGCAAACAGAAGCTTGGCAACCACCACCCGAGACACTCTCCGATGCGCGATCGGAGCCAACAACTGCACGAAAACTTGCCAACAGTTACCACTAATAGGAATTTGAATCAATTGCTTAACTTGATCCCAAACTCTACTTGCATACATACATTCAAAGAACAAATGGGTGTTAGAGTCAGGTTGTAATTGACAAAGAGTACACACAGCAACACCTCCATTCCCATTCAAATTCATGTCCCATGGTTTGAGCATATCTTGAGTTTTCAGCTTTTGCTTCATAAGTAGCCAAGCAATAAACGCGTGCCGAGGAATATTTTGCGCAAACCAAATCACAGAATACCACAGGACTTTAGGCTGACGATACCGAATGGTATCCCAGACCTTCGATACCGAGAAACAGTGTAGAACCCCATCCACATCCCTCCAGCGAACAACATCATCTTTTCCAATATCAGGAGGATCAGTAGATAACAAAAGAGGATATTTTGTAGACAATACATCTGGCCACGACCATCCCGAGTCATTAACAAACTGAGAAACATTTGAATCAATAGAGATTGCAGCCCTATGTGTTTCTCTATTTGTTAGAATCTCCACCAAAGGACCATAATCACACCAAATGTCATATAAAACTGACGTGTTTCTGCCATCACCGACTTGGTGGATAATATGTGGACGAATAGTGTTACGAATACTAAGAATCTTTCGCCATCCCCAACTTGAATCAGCAGCAGGTTTCACAAGCCAGAAATTGTTTCTTCGTAGACGATACGAGTGAATCCACTTAACCCACAGGGATTGCTTTCGCGTAATAATGCTCCACACATGATATGACATAAGCGCCATGTTCCAATATTTCAATCGTTTAATTCCAAGACCTCCCTCGTGTTTAGGCAAACACACTTCATCCCACCTGACTTTAGCTTTGCCTTTCTTGAGATCGCCTTGACACCATAAAAATCCCCGAATGAGTTTCTCTATATCCTTGAGAATCTTATCAGGCAGAAGAAAAACCGATGACCAGTATACCTGAAGCGATGTTAACACAGACGAGATCAATTGAACCCTACCCGCGAAAGAAAGGGATTTATTTTTCCAATCATTTATTTTATTTTTCACTCTTTCCACCAAAGTTTTACAATCTTTGTACATCAACCGAGAAGAAATTAACGGGACTCCCAAGTATCTAACGGGCAACGTTCCCTCCTCAAAAGGGAGGAGAGCAAGAATCTCATTCTTTACGGCTTGATTCACATTCCCAAAAAACGCTGTGCTCTTAGGAAGACTTGGAACCAACCCCGAACACATTTTAAAACTTTCCAATGCATCAGAGATAACTTTAACCGAACCTTTATTTGCGTATGAGAACATGAATAAGTCATCGGCGAAGCAAACATTAATAATTTGTTGTCTTTCGCATCTAGGATGGAACCGAAAGTCATCCGAGTTTCGAATATTTCGTTGTAACATCAATGTAAGAGTTTCCATCACCATAGTAAAAAGATAGGGAGACAAAGGATCACCTTGTCTCAATCCTCTTCTACCCTTGAAAAAACCATGCATATCCCCATTAATATTTATAGAGAATGATGTGGTGGAAACACACGTCATTATCCATTTTACCATGGTTCCATGAAATCCAAATTGATGTAAGATCACCTCCAAAAAATTCCAATCGACAGTATCATACGCCTTCTGAATATCAACCTTAAATGCACACCGAGGCGGACCACTAGCAAGATGATAATTCTTCATAATTTCCTGAGTTATGAGGATGTTATCTGAAATACGTCTCTCTGGAATAAACGCTGATTGATTCTCACTAATAATTAAGTCCAAACCAACTTTCATTCTTGCGGTAATTATTTTACTAATACATTTGTAAAGAACATTACAACAAGAGATCGGACGGTAATCATTCACTTTAGATGGAGTCTGAACCTTCGGCAAGAGAGCAATAACTGTATGATTTATCTCTTTTAGCATTTGACTATTGTGGAAAAATTCCCTAATCGCCTCTATCACTTCTTGCCCCACAATATCCCATGCATTTTTAAAGAACACAGCCGTATAACCATCGGGGCCTGGCGATTTACCATCTCCGATATCAAAAATAGCAGCCTTAATTTCGCTATCTGTAATAGGGCATATCATAGTAGCAGCTATATCACTCGGTAGTCGTCTAGTAAACAAAGAACCCGGATCTGGTATAAGAGTACCAGGAACAGACGACCCTAAAAAGTTTTCATAATGCTTAAGAAAAACATCAGGGACTACTCTTCCTTCCACCATTGTTCCGTTACTATCCAAAACAGCCTCTATGCGACTCCTGTTCTGCTTTCCCTTAACTACTTTATGAAAGTAACTATTGTTACCATCCCCGGCACGCAACCATTCTACCTTCGATTTTTGTTTCAAAAAGCGCTCTTCATCAAGTAAAGCTTCATTAAATGCTTTCAATTTGGCACTTTCTTCTCTTCGCAAGTAATCGGAGTGAGGGTTTTGATCAAGCAATCGTTGAGCCGAATCTAACTCTTTTCGTAATTTTTCTACACAAGTATGCAAGTTACCTTTCTCCCACATAAGTTTCCTTAGAGGCTTCTTTAAAAATTTCAATTTTTTTAGCAACTGATACATCTTGTGGCCATTGACATTAACCTCCCAACCTGCTGCCACACATTCTCGAAATTTATCTTTATACACCAAATAATTGCAAAATCGAAAAGGCTTCGGTTTTACACCCTCTTGCGTAGGAATTTTTAGCACAGCTGGGCTATGATCCGAAATTCTGTATGGTTGAAAAATAGTATAAGCGTTAGTGAACTGTTCAATAAAGGCTGCATTAGCCATGACACGATCAATCTTTTTCAGTATTCCCTCCATAGCATTAGGTCTTTGGTTCCATGTAAAGCGTAAACCAGTTTGGTTCACATCCGAAATTTCGATGGTGTCAACACATTCTTTAAATTCCCTCATTGCAATCGTGATGCGTGAGCAGCCCACCGAAGAATCATCTTCACTCAGAGAGGCATTGAAGTCACCCATAATAACCCATGGGTGAATCCCCACGAGCCTATGGTGCATACACAACTCACTCCACAAACTTCTTCTTTGAACATATCGATTTGCTGCATATACGAACGACATAAACATGTGGGTATTACTCCTAATGACTTTAACTTGGCAATGCATCACCTGTTCACTTGTACCAAGCACCATTACATTAACAATACCAGGATCCCATCCTAGTATTATTCGTGTACCCCTTATACTAACATTGTTGTTAGATGACCAACACCAATTTGGAAACACATAGTTGCATATCCCATTTAACTTAGTGATATTTACATGCGATTCGAGGATGGCACATATACATAATTTATTTTCCATAATTACCTCACGAACCTCGTTTTGCTTGGGGACTCGGTTCAACCCTCGAATATTCCATGTAGCAAAACTAATCATTGGAAACTTCTTTACCGGGAGTGCTTGCCCCCTCAGATTGCTTATCTACTTTTTGTTTCCGTCCCACATTTTCATCATCAATTTCTAAGTCACTTTCCTCATCAATCAATCCTTTATTGATGTCCACATGTTGAGTGTTTTCTTCATTTAAGTCAGCAAGAACATTAAAAACATTAGAAGTATTAACCTGTTCAGAGTCTTTGGTTTTACTTGTACCTGTACCCTCATCTAGAATAACGTCTTTACGAATCGGACGATACACCAACTTTTGTTTTGCTCTCCCAACAACAAACCCGGTATTATTCTTATTCCCATCATTCTGTTTCTTTCCAATAACAATACCATTAGTCTTCTTTGAAACTGCCACGAAACCATCTTCATCCACACGATTAACCTTTGCAACTGGGATAACTTTGGGGCATTGGGATTCTTTATGACCAAAGACCTTGCAATATTCGCAATGTGGTGGACGCCATTCATATTCCACCCGAACCTCATTGATAGTCTTCCCACCCCCTTCCAGCGAGGGGATGGCAACCTTCAAGCTGTTCTTTAGAGACTTTTCAGCAGAAATTTCGACCAACGCCCTCGCATAATTAGGCCTACCCCATGACTCCATACACATGGTACTAGTATAAGAGTCTAGCATAATTGGAACACCCACCTGCGATGCAATGTAGCTCAATCCATCCTCCGTAAACCCAGCCAACGGAATATCATGCAGCTTAATCCAAACTGGTACTTTGGTAATGTCTTCTTTAGTGAGAGACACGTTTGGCGACCATTTATTCAAAATTATTGGGACCGTGCGAATTATCCATGGCCCATGTTCTAAGACATCCAACATACCCTTCTCCGAGCTAAACTTGAAAAAGAAAAAACCTTTCGCGTTCATCATCGATTTTTCAATACCAAATTTCTTCCATGTATTCATTACGTAGTTCTGGACAACCGGGTAAGCTATCCTTTTCCCAATGAAATATCCATATAGTGTATAACTATACCGATCTGCTGCTTCTTTCACAGCACTCAACGGAATCTCAACGTCAACATTCTCATCAAGATCCATCGGTTTCTCAATAAAACGGAAATTAGCTTTGCGTTTTATTGATTGCCCACTCACCATATCCACATACGACTTTTTTTGAGTACCCTCCTGTTGTCCAGCATTCTGTTTGCTCTCATGCACCTTCTCACCATGTACCTGCTCATCTACTTTATGACTAGAATTTACAACAGGAGTTTTTAAGTTAACTGAAACCCCTAACTTCGGAAATTCATAATCAGGAATAGAATTATCAAACTTTACATTCTCATCATATGAATTGTCCTCAGAAAATTCCTCAGCTGAGTGCACACTAACTTTATCATCAAGATCCAGATTAATAGTAGTTGATTGTACCTCAGTGTTCGATTGATCGAGTTCGTTTTCTTCTCCAGTTGCATTAGAAGTCTCCGTAGACTCCCCACCAATCTTGCGATTTCGTAAAACACGCTCCGTATTAACAATATTGGGTTTTTTCTTTCCCCCCGAATGTTTTCCCATATTCCAGGTTGCCTAAATAGGGATCCACACTAGCAGATGATCGATTATTGCATGAGATTGGAAGAAAAAAATGAAACAATAGATGAGCGCCGTAAATCGCCCTTTTTCCGGAGAGAAAACCCTAAAATAGAATACAAATACAACTAAATTATTAATTTATTGTTTTAAAAAAATCTATTTCCAAGATTTGTTATAAAAAAATGCAGCCAAGAGTTAAACCCCAAACTGCTAGGTTGATAAGCACTCATCTGACCACAACTCCAATGCTATTTTTTGTACCAGATTATTTATTTGTTGTTTTAAAAAATCGATTTCCAAAATTGTTTTTGAAAAAAACGTAGCCAAGACCCGAACCATTGACCGCTAGCAAGTGAAAGTTTCCAGCCTACAATCTAGAAGCTCACCTTCTAGATGTTCAAAGTAGCCTTCTTTGAACACCATGTAGAAGAAGCAAAGATGAACACGATGACGGCCGCCCACCATCTCCGTTCACACCCTTCCACCGCCATAGAATTTTTACTATAAATAGAGGTGCAAACCTCAATTGTAAATCATCCCAAATCACTCAGAGAAGTGTAATCACAACCTAGAGAGTGTGTGCGAGTTTGAGAGTTTTTTTGTAAGAGTTTTGTAATACTCTGTAAATCTATTCTTGTGAGTAATAGAGTTGTTTTTCTCTCAAATTTATATCTCCCAACGTCCAGGCGATCCCCTCTTCCTAACAAGTGGTATCAGAGCTTGGTTAGAGACGTTGGTTGAGTTTTTGGGTCTTCTGAAGTTTTCTCAAAATTCAGTTTTGAGTGTACCATTGGATTCGTCTCGTCGAACCGAGTCCAACGCAAAAAACGGCGACTTAAACGGAGTTATAACGAGCCCAGAAAACGCGGTCAAAATTTGGTCAACTCGCCGGAGAAGACGACCGGCGCCGGAATTTTTGCCGGAGAAGACGATCACTGTAGCAGCGGCGGCACTGTAGCAAGGTACTGTATCAGTACTGTAGCGGTACTGTAGCAATTCTGAAATTTTACAATTTGGTCCCTGAAATTTTCAGAATTTCATTCTTGGTCCCTGAAGTTTATAAAAATTATAATTTTGCCCCGTAAGTGAAATTTAAGCCGCGAAGTGTCTATTCCACCATTTTCAACCGTTCCAGACGTAACGGTGATCTCTGTTTTCTACAATTCAACCCCATTTGTGTTGAAAACTTATTTTTAAGGTGATAATGTCCACAGAAGAGTCAACATCATCTTCCGGAGCTATGATTATGCTCACAGCAACAAACTACACGCTGTGGAAACCTCGGATGGAAGATCTCCTCAGCTGTAAAGATTTGTTCGATCCTATTGAATTGAAGGGTATAAACCCTGATTCTGCCAAAGAGAAAGAGTGGAAGAAATCAAACCGAAAAACTATTGGTCAGATCCGTCAATGGATTGATCATAGTGTCTTCCACCATGTTGCACAAGAGACAGACGCATATGTCCTCTGGAAAAAGTTGGAGGACATGTACCAGGCCAAGACTGCTCGGAATAAAGCCCTGCTGATGAGGCGTTTAGTCAACATGAAGCTCAAAAGTGGAACTTCAGTTGCCGAGCATACCAGTGAGTTCCAGAGCTTGGTCAACCAGTTATCGTCTGTAGAGATGCCGCTTGGCGATGAAGTTCAGGCGCTACTGCTACTTAGTTCCCTTCCCGATAGTTGGGAAATGCTGGTAGTAACACTCAGCAACTCAGTCCCGAATGGCAAACTTACCATGTCAATGGTCAAGGATGCCCTATTCAGTGAAGAGGCAAGGAGAAAAGACATGGGCACATATCAGACCCATGCCTTTGTCACAGAGAATCGGGGGAGACAGCGAATGAGTAGCAAAAATAAATGGAGAGGCAGAAGCAAGAGCAGGGGCAGGTCAGCTGATGGCAGAAAACCAACATATAAATGCCATCATTGTGGATTAGAGGACATATGAAGAAGAACTGCTATAGATTAAAAGAGGAACAAAGTCAAAGCAGTTCACAGCCGAAGAATAAGGGTGGAGAAACATTAGTGACTATCCCTGGTGATGTAGCTTATTGTTCAACCCATGATGAGACATGCCTTCACGTCTCACGAGAAGACACAGAATGGGTGGTAGATACTGCAGCTTCCTACCACGTGACTCCATACAAGGAATACTTCACAACATACAAAGCTGGAGACTTTGGAGCTGTAAAGATGGGAAATTCCAGTTCCGCTGAGATTGTCGGAATTGGTGATGTCAAGATAAATACAAGTTCCGGGAGCACAATCACTCTGAAGGATGTCCGCCATGTGCCAGATCTTCGGCTGAATCTACTTTCTGGGGTAGCTCTCGATAAACAGGGCTATGATAGTCATTTCAGTAAAGGCACATGGAAATTATCAAGAGGCGCTATGATAGTCGCTCGAGGACACATTTGTGGCACACTATACAAAACTCATGTGAAGATCTGCACAGACAGCCTTAATGTTGCAGAAAAGGAGGCTTCACAAAATTTATGGCACCAGAGACTCGGTCACATGAGTGAGAAAGGGTTGTCTACCCTAATAAAGAAGGAGCTTATCAATGTAGACAAGGATGCTGCACTAGATCCTTGCAATCATTGTCTGTTTTGTAAGCAGCATAGAGTCTCGTTTAATTCCTCTTCAACGAAAAAATCAGAGTTACTCAGTCTGGTACACTCTGATGTTTGCGGTCCCTTGGAGGTTGAATCAATTGGCGGCAATCGATACTTTCTGACGTTTATCGATGATACTTCTCGAAAGGTGTGGGTATATTTCTTACGGACGAAGGACCAGGTGTTCGATTACTTTAAACAGTTCCATGTCATGGTAGAACGTGAGACAGGAAAGAAGTTAAAGTGTCTTCGATCCGACAACGGCGGTGAATACTCTTCCAGGAAGTTCGATGCCTATTGCAGATCATATGGCATCCGACATGAGAAGACGGTCCCACGTACCCCTCAACATAATGGTATAGCAGAAAGAATGAACCGAACAATCATGGAACGTGTTCGGAGCATGCTCAGTATGGCTAAGCTGCCAAAGCCATTCTGGGGAGAAGCAGTCAGAGCCGCTTGTTATTTGATCAACCGATCTCCATCAGTACCACTGAATTTTGAAGTTCCGGAGAAACTTTGGTCTGGAAAGGATCCATCATACTCTCACTTAAGAGTATTTGGATGTTTGGCGTACGCACATGTATCCAAGGAGCTCAGGCAGAAGCTGGATGCAAGGACCACTCCATGCATATTCATAGGCTATGGAGATGCAGAATTTGGATACAGATTATGGGATCCAAAGGAGAAAAAGGTGATCAGAAGTAGGGACGTGGTGTTCCATGAAAGCCAGACAATAGAAGATATTGAAAAGCCTACAATATCTCAGAAGTCAAATGTTGCTGCTCAGGTGCCAGAGGCAACAACGGAATCATTCATGAGAAATGAATTTTCAGTGCAGGAAGAAATTCCAGAAGTAGAAGATAATGAGGAAAATGACGGTGCCGAGCAGGGGGAGCTACAACCCCATCTGCCAGACGTTCCAGAACCATCACAAGGTCAAGATGATGGTGGATCTCCTCAGAATGTTCCAGAAGTTCGTAGATCTGAACGAGGTCGGATTCCATCGAGTAGATATCCAGAATCCGAGTACCTTCTACTTACTGAAGATGGAGAACCGTAGAGTTTTCATGAAGCAGTAACTCATAAGGATAAAGAAAAATGGTTGCTCGCAATGCAGGATGAGATGGATTCTCTGCAGAAAAATCAAACTTATGAGATTGTAGAACTTCCACGCGGGAAGAAGGCACTGAAAAATAAATGGGTGTTCAAGCTGAAAAAGGATGGTAGTGGAAAAGTGGTGAAATACAAAGCACGACTTGTAGTCAAAGGATTCCAATAGAAGAAAGGGATTGATTTTGACGAGATATTTTCATCAGTAGTCAAGATGACTTCAATTAGAGTCATACTTGGATTGGTCGCAAGTATGAACTTGGAGCTTGAACAGATGGATGTAAAGACAGCTTTTCTTCATGGAGATTTACATGAAGAAATTTACATAGAGCAGCCAGAAGGTTTTGAGGTTTCAGGAGATAATCTCGTAAGCAAGCTGAAGAAAAGTTTGTACGGTTTAAAGCAGGCACCTAGGCAGTGGTACAAGAAGTTTGACTCGTGCATGGTGAGTCACGGGTACAAGAAAACTGCAGCAGATGAGTGTGTCTACATTCAGAAGTTTTCTGAAGGAGATTTCGTTGCTCTTCTACTTTATGTAGACGATATTTTGATCGTAGGAAAAGACGTAATGAAGATCAACCAGCTGAAGAAGGAACTCTCTAAGTCTTTTGACATGAAAGACTTAGGACAGGTTCAACAGATTTTGGGAATGCAGATAACCCGAGATAGGAAGAATAAAAGGTTATGGCTATCTCAGAAGAAGTATATTGAACGAGTGCTTTCACGTTTCAATATGAACAATGCCAAACCTGCTAGCATTCCATTAGCTAACCATTTCAAGTTAAGCAAGAATTCTTGTCCCTCATCCAAGGAAGAGATCGGGGAGATGTCGTCAGTACCATATTCCTCAGCAGTTGGAAGTTTGATGTATGCGATGGTGTGTACAAGGCCCGATATTGCTCATGCAGTGGGAACGGTGAGTCATTTTCTCTCAAACCCCGGGAAAGAGCATTGGGAGGCGGTAAAATGGATTCTCAGATATCTTAAAGGTACAAAGAATCTATGTCTTTGTTACGGGGGAGCTGATCCAATCTTGGAAGGCTATACAGATGCGGATATGGCCGGAGATCCTGATAGTAGGAAATCTACTTTAGGATTCATTTATACTTTTGCAGGGGGAGCTGTTTCATGGCAGTCAAGACTACAGAGGTGTGTTGTATTATCCACAACTGAAGCAGAGTATATTGCTGCCGCAGAAGCTGGAAAAGAAATGTTGTGGTTAAAGCGTTATCTTCAAGAATTTGGAATCAAGCAAAAGGAGTACAAGGTATATTGTGACAGTCAATGTGCTATTGATTTGAGCAAGAACTCCATGTACCATTCTCGTACAAAACATATTGATATTCGCTATCATTGGATACGCGAGGTAATTGATCGACAACTGTTGAGACTAGTGAAGATCCATACAAAGGAGAATCCTGCGGATATGTTAACAAAGGTGGTGACTCGAGAGAAGTTGGAGTTATGCAGAGACATAACTGGAATGTTCGTGGATTCGGCTGGAGGGGGAGAATTGAAAGTTTCCAGCCTACAATCTAGAAGCTCACCTTCTAGATGTTCAAAGTAGCCTCCTTTGAACACCATGTAGAAGAAGCAAAGATGAACACGATGATGGCCGCCCACCATCTTCGTTCACACCCTTCCACCGCCATAGAATTTTTACTATAAATAGAGGTGCAAACCTCAATTGTAATCATCCCAAATCACTCAGAGAAGTGTAATCACAACCTAGAGAGTGTGTGTGAGTTTGAGAGTTTTTTTGTAAGAGTTTTGTAATACTCTGTAAATCTATTCTTGTGAGTAATAGAGTTGTTTTTCTCTCAAATTTATATCTCCCAACGTCCAGGCGATCCCCTCTTCCTAACAGCAAGGCGCTACGAGAGAAATTACAAAGGCATAGAAAGCAATGAGTTCCAATTTGAAACCAAATGACCTCTATGTTTAGTCCAACGAAAATACATTAATCTAATTACATCGAAAAGACAACTTCTACTACAAAAATAATCACTAAATACAATGCCATTCCGAAATCGCCACAGAACCATAAAGATAGTAATCACAACCGCAATAATCCGACCCTTAATAAATGATGTTGATAAGGGCACGACTTCAATCAAACTAATAAACGTATCCCAAGTAATATGCGTATACCATATACATCATTGACTTTTTTTGTATACCTGAATTTCCAACTCGTTTTGCGAGCTGACTAATCCTAGGAAGATTACCCGCTTTGTGAGCAGCCCGGGGGTCATCGCGAGTGAACCTCCGTGGCCACGAGGGGATTAATTTTTCTAGCTCCATTGACAAGACCAGAAGGCGCCTTCTTATTGGTAGTTTACTGTACACTCGTCCATAACGATTATTTTCTAATTTCAATCACCGGGTAAGCTAGTTGTCGGATGGCCTTGATTTCTCGCCCTCTAATTCGTGTCTAATACAACCAATTGTATGTGGGTTTGATATTGGTTAGTCAATTAGCAGTTTATGTTTATCAAGGTGATGTTTATGTTCAATTCTTCCATTGTTGTTTTCATTGCTTTCACTACCACTATTTCTTGTTGACATCACTATTAAAGAAAATTTACTTCCTTCACTTCCGCCCTAAAAAGTCACTTCAGCTTAGAACTTCAAACACAAACCCCCCTTTAGAATAATTAATAGTTGTAAAATCCTTAAAACAAACTTCTCCCTGTGGATTGAACTGGTCAATTTACTTGCTAGTTACTGCATGATCGGGTTTTAGTTGCCTGTATTATGTGTTAATTATTAAGCATATTGTCTACATTTTAAAGGTTACGTCTTGACACATCACCTACCTACTATACTATGAATGATTTCGTTTATTATACCTATTGTACCATTCGCACACCACGTTTCATATTTACTTTACAAATCATCTTCTATTTGCTTTCAAATCATCTTCTAGTTGCTTTCAAATCCATTAACGATATCACTAGTTGACAATAATTTCATTCTAAATTGACGGTTGAAGCAGCGTATATACACTAGCACTTTTGACAGGTTTCATGCAATCGATTAGTAGCTTTACCCAATCTTATATACTTACTTTACAAATTCTCTTCTAATTGCTTTCCATCCTTTGCGAAGTATCTGTTGAATCTAAGAATGTGGGTCGAACTTTCGATGTCTCTGTTATCGATTCTTACGAAGAACTTTTTAGAACTTGGGTGACTTGGTTTGGAATTGAAAAGTATGATGATTTCACTAGTGTGGTGTACAATGATTCAGCTGGTAATGTGAACCGAGTTGGTGATGAACCTTTAGGTACTCATTTCATCTCATCTTTCAAAAGTAATTAAAATAACAAATAGTAGCTGGTTTTTAACATGCAACTTTCCCACATCAACCTAAACATATTTATACTATACATCAGTGTCTGCTCCTGCAATTTCTACTGCATTATCCTCATTTTCTTTCATCCCCTTGCTTCACTTATCTCTCCAAAACCTCAACTTATTAGTCTACTTTCCAATAATTAGTATCGTTAGACTCCTTCAACTCGGCCCCATTTTCTTCTACATTATCCTTATCTGACCATGGGGAATAACCTTACTTTTTAAAGGCCCCACTTCCCCTACAACTTGTTACCCCACAACTTGTTAGCATTTTCCGTCCTGTCAACTTGTTACCCCACAAACTGCACATCATGTTCAAACAAGGAAACTATGAAGATTGCAACCGAACAATAAGCTTGACAAATGCACCAAGTATGCGCCTAGTCATCGTCATGTAAGTTTGACAAAAAATAATCAAGTGAAAACTTTAATATGTTAATAATTACATATTAAGCAAAAGTTTATAGCTTACACCAGTAAATGTTATGAGTATATATAACATACATCGAAACAAAAATGAAAGTATTTGACTGATTTGTAGCTTTAACTCTTTAAAAATGCTTACCTTTTTTGTTTTGTTAAAATCACATGAAACATATCTTACGAGCTTCAATATTTGTGTAAGAGAAAACGAAAGAAAAATTAAAAGTTACCATCCCTTCACATTTTCCCGTCAAACTTGAGAAATTTCAATTTAGTTAAACGTGTCATTTGCATTTCCATTGTTCCACAGTTGTTTAGTTCTTCACCCACTTAATTTCAGTATTGTCATTATTAAAGTACGTTATCAATGCGTTCTTTGAGTTGCTTATTCATCTAAGTAGTTATAAAGGTCATATTTATGGTCAATTCTTCCATTGTAGTTTTCATTGCTTACAATGCGTTTCCATCACTATCACTAGTTTGTGTTGACATCACAATTAAAAGAATTTTACTTCCTTTGATTTCGCTTAAAAAGCCACTTACACCTAGATCTATATATTTCTGTGTGTATTTGTTAACATAACGTCTAATCTTACTAAATACTTTTTATTTCAATCATGCAATGTTGTTGTGAGTCTTAAACTAGTTGTATATCATACATGTACGTATTAACGTATAGGTTTTTGATATACGATTGAGTGTTCACAATTTTAGTTAGATCCTAATCCAAATGAATGATAAATGTGTTCAAAAAAGTGACACCGAATTATAGCAAACCGCTAGTAATAATTGAAATAACGACAATACTAGGACACCGAGATTTAACGTGGAAAACCCCAAAAGGGTAAAAACCACGGGCAAGGAAAGAAATGCTTCACTAATAAGAATAATAGGAATTACACTTCTCTCTAATTATAAGGATAAATACCAAGCTTTATATCTCTTATAATTAGGAGATATATCACTTACTAATTCTCTATTAGACTACTAGAAACACAAGAATAAGAAAGAAAGAATGTGTTGGGATGGATTGAATGTGCTTCATGGTGCCTGTATTTATAGTGCTAGAATTGTGGTTGGTGAGAGTTAGGCACGTACAAATCTTCAACGGAATGTGGCCTCAATATTTGACCACACCTACCATCGTTCACCAACCATTCACCAACCTCCACTTATTATTTTAACAACAATCTCCCACTTGAAGATTCGATTGAAGCTCAATCAATCTTCACACGATAATCTTTCCTTGTCAATGATGTTGCTTACGTCTCCGCTAGGCCGCATGAGGAACGGCACCAAATAAACTTGTCACGATTGATTGACTTTGTTAGAAAATCAGCCACATTTTTATCAGTATGAATTTTCTGCATATCCACGATTCCTTCTTCCATTTTCTCACGAACGAAGTGATACTGAACTCGTATATGTTTTGTTTTTGAATGAAATGCCGGATTCCTTGTAAGATGCAAGGCACTCTGGCTGTCACAAAATAGAGTGATATTCTTTTGTTTGTGCCCGAGTTCCTCCAATAACATTTTCAACCATACTGCCTCTTTAGTAGCTTGAGTAGCTGCTACATATTCTGCCTCTGTTGTTGACGTCGCCACAACTGACTGCAGTTTTGAAACCCAGCTTACTATTCCACCACAAAGTGTGAAAACTTATGCAGTGGTATATTTACTTTTATCGATATCACCTGCATAATCTGAATCAACATACCCTTTGATAATAAATTTCGGTTCCCCATAACATAATGCAACATCTAAGGTTCCCTTGATGTATTTAAGGATCCTCTTTACCGCATTCCAATGCTCTTTACCAGGATTCGCCATGTACCGACTAACTACTCCCACTGCATGTGCAATGTCTGGTCTTGTACATATCATTGCGAACATTAAACTTCCCACTGCTGATGCATACGGTACTCGAGACATCTCCTTCCTCTCGTATTCACTGCTAGGATACATAACGGAGGATAACTTGAGATTAGTAGAAAGTGGGGTTGAGATTGGCTTATTATCTTGCATATTGAAACGCTCCAAGATTTTTCTCAAATAATTCTTTTGAGAAAGCCAAATCTTCCTATTATCTATGTCTCAGTGAATTTGCATCCCTAGAATCTTGTTTGCAGCACCCAGGTCTTTCATTTCAAACTCCCTAGCCAATTGAGCCTTCAACTTATTAATTCTATCTTTGTTGGGGCCTGCAACCAACATATCGTCTACATATAACAGCAAAATGACAAAATCATTGTCCCCAAACCTCTTGAAATATGCACAAGGGTCTGCATAAAGTCTGTTATATTCAAGGCTCATTATGAAAGAATCAAATCTCTTGTACCAACATCTCGGCGCCTGTTTGAGACCATACAGAGATTTCTTTAACCCGCAAACCAAGTTCTTTTTTTCCTTGTAGTTCAAAACCTTCTGGTTGAAGCATATAAATTTCTTCTTCAAGATTTCCATGAAGAAATGCAGTTTTCACATCTAGCTGCTCTAGATGCAAATCAAATGTAGCACACATCGCTATAACTACTCGAATTGTTGTAAGTCAAACCACAGGAGAAAATATTTCATTAAAGTCCGTACCTTCTTTCTGAGCATATCCTTTAACCACCAGTCTTGCACAATACCACTCCACTTGATCATCACCATTTCGCTTGATATTATACACCCATTTATTTCCAATAGGTTTTCTACCTTTCAGTAATGGCGCAAGTTCCCATGTTTTATTTTTATGAAGAGCTTCAATTTCCTCCTGCATAGCTGTCATCCACTGAGATGCATCTGAATGATTTAGTGCCTCGCGAAGAGTTGTTGGCTCTCCTTCCTCTGTTAGAAGACAATATGCAACATTGCTTTCTATAATATAATCTGAGTGCCACCCTGGACGTTTCCTTTCCCGATTAGAAATACGAGTCGCTGGAGCTTCATCAACGACTACTTGAATTTCATCGTTCTCTGGTACTGCTTCCGAAGAATCTTTATGAAATTCATTACCCACCTGTATCGGTATAGTTTCTTTTGAAGTGCTAACATATTCAAGATCTTTGTCTTCTGTAAAGACAACATCTCTGCTGATGACTACTTTGTGGGCAGTGGGGTCCCACAAGCGATACCCCTTAACTCCATCAGCATACCCCAAGAACAAACACTTTCTGGACTTCGGATCCAACTTTGTCATTTCTTGAGAACTGTACATTGTGTACACAGGACTTCCAAATACATGAAGGTCAGAATAATTAACTGGTTTTCCAGTCCACATTTCCATCGGCGATTTCAACTCAATTGCAGTTGATGGTGACCAATTTATCACGTAACAGGCAGTACTTACTGCTTCTGCCCAGAATGACTTTCCCAAGCTTGCAGTTGCCAACATCGCCCTTGTTCTATCTAACAAGGTTCTGTTCATCCGCTCTGTCACTCTGTTTTGTTGAGGAGTGTATGCTGTTGTGAACTGCCTTTTTATACCTTCTTGTTTGCAAAACTTATCAAATTCATCACCAGTGTATTCTCCTCCATTATCTGTCCTCAAACACTTGATCTTTTTACCAGATTCAAGTTCAACCCGCGCTTTGTAAACTTTGAAAACTTCAAACACATCTACCTTCCTCTTGATTGGGTACACCCAACATCTCCTAGTGTAATCATCAATAAATGATACAAAATACTTTGCTCCTCCTAGGGATTGAACTGGTGCTTGCCACACATCAGAGTGAACCAATTCTAGAACCAATTTACTTCTAGAATATGATGTGTTAAACTTCAGACGATGCTGCTTGCTGATTACAAAATGCTCACAAAAAGGTAGCGATACCTTTGTAAGACCAGGAATAAGATTTCTTTTAACAAGAATCTTCATACCTTGTTCAGACACGTGTTCAAGCTTTTGATGCCATGTTATAGCAGTTTTATCACTTGAACTATTCGAAGCAATGGATGCTTCCGCTTCCCGTACCGTCTCGCCTTTCAGAATGTATAGATTAGCACCCACCTTTTCTCCTTTCATAATTACAACTGCGCCTTTCATAATTTTCATGATCTTGTCTTGTATCTCCATCTTACAACCAAGATCATCCAATTGTCCTAAAGACAATAAGTTCTTCTTCAAACCCTCCACGTGTCGTACACCTTGAATAGTACGAACTGTACCATCGTGCATCTTCAGAATGATATCTCCGATTCCAATGATCTTTAGTTCATGATCATTGCAACTGTATACAGATCCTCCTGAGATAAGTTCATATTGTTTGAACCATTCTCTTCTAGGGGCCATGTGAAAAGTAGCTCCCGAGTCAAATAACCAGAGATCAACAAATGTCTTTCTGCCTTCATTTGCTACCACTGCTTCACTAATCAAAGCAGTCCCATCTTCTGAAATGCTTGCGATATTTCCTTGAGGATTAGAGTTATTTAAACTCTGACAATCCTTTTTCAGATGACCTTTCTTGCCACAATTGTAGCATGTATAGGTCTTCTTCTTTTTAGACTTCGGTTTACCATGATTGCGACTCCCACTTGGGCCACGTTCTGTTGATCTTCCTCCTGACACCACCAAGGCCTCCACTTGTCGTGAACCGACC
Source organism: Rutidosis leptorrhynchoides (assembly GCF_046630445.1). Taxonomy (NCBI): domain Eukaryota; kingdom Viridiplantae; phylum Streptophyta; class Magnoliopsida; order Asterales; family Asteraceae; genus Rutidosis; species Rutidosis leptorrhynchoides. The sequence goes on from NC_092333.1 coordinate 179,911,047, forward strand.
TGTTTGTCCTCCTTGTTATTGCGCCGATTTTCTTCTTCTAGAATAGCAGCCGCAACTTCATCATAGACTATATACTCCGAGAGAACATTATTGGTTAAGTTAATAATGAGTTGATCATACGAGTCAGGTAGACTCTGAAGTAAAAGTTCAGCACGTCCTTTTGGCTCTATATTGCAACTTAATGAAGCGAGTTGAGAAAATAGAGTATTCAAAGAATTAATGTGCTCATTAACTGAAGTAGATTCATTCATGCGTAGCGCATAAAGTTTCCTCTTAAGGAATATCTTGTTGTGGAGTGATATGGTCTCTTACAATTTTACGAGGTGATCCCAAATCTCTTTCGCCGTCTTCTTTTCTTCAATGTTAGACAAAACGCCATCTGCTAGTGCCAGATGAAGATTTACGATAGCCTGGCCGTCCATCTCTTCCCATTTTTCATCAGTGACTTCGGCTGAACGTCTACTGATGGCCGCAAAACACTTATCCTTTCTCAGGATAGCTTTCATCTTTAGTTTCCATAACGAGAAGTTACTCCCGTCGAAATTTTCAATTTCGAATTTCGTAGACATTGCTATAATCACAATCTTCTTTTCGGCAATACTATTTTTCTGAGAAATAGTACCCGGGAACTTTTATCGAGTGAAATTAATCTTACTTATTTTCTGATGTGGACGATCCACTCCCGTGGCAACCACAGAGCATACGATAAGTAGATTAATACACACTAGATATTAGAACCTTAGCTCTTGATACCACTTGTTCAGAAAAGTGACACCGAATTATAGCAAACCGCTAGTAATAATTGAAATAACGACAATAATAGGACACCGAGATTTAACGTGGAAAACTCCAAAAGGGTAAAAACCACGGGCAAGGAAAGAAACGCTTCACTAATAAGAATAATAGGAATTACACTTCTCTCTAATTATAAGGATAAATACCAAGCTTTATATCTCTTATAATTAGGAGATATATCATTTACTAATTCTCTATTAGACTATTAGAAATACAAGAATAAGAAAGAAAGAATGTGTTGGGATGGATTGAATGTGCTTCATGGTGTCTGTATTTATAGTGCTAGAATTGTGGTTGGTGAGAGTTAGGCACGTACAAATCTTCAACGGAATGTGGCCTCAATATTTGACCACACCTACCATCGTTCACCAACCATTCACCAACCTCCACTTATTATTTTAACAACAAAAGGAAGTCTAGCCCAGGCACCTAATTTAGCCCAATAGACGATTACAAAAAGGAAAATTCACAAGCCATATTAGAAACCCTAGAGTGTTTCAGTTCTCCAACGATTCCAGCCCCAATCTTACGCTACCATTCTCAACCTTCACCAACCCTAAATGGTTCGGTCCAAGATTAAAATCGAGACAAGTGTCAGGTACGTTCATTTAATATGTTTTTTGTTTTTTTCAAACATCAAATCATTCCTTCAATTTGTTCTTTATAAATATGAAATCGATTTTCTGCAAATGTATAGTTGTCACTTTTAAATTAAAGACTGTTTAATACATTTTTATGGGTCTTCTTTGTGGATTATTTCCAGGTGTTGAACTGTCAGCTAAGTTACCATGTTGTTGGGTGTAACCACTACCGAGCTAGATTCTTTAAACTCAAAAACAGGTTCTTTGTTTGTGAAGCTTATGATTGTAAACAATTTTTTATATCTGTAACTAAAATTATATATGTAAATTATTTATTCTGAAACTAGATGGTGGTAACCTTTATTAATGAAAATAGTTAAATAGCTCAAAATAAGAGTTAAATGGGTCTGCTAAACCGAAAAAAGGGTGATTTTGAAATAGGTTAAACCTCACCCGAAGCATAACATAACCACATTTCAGCCTGAACCCTTTATTGGTGAAATCTTTCTTAACTAAATCTACAGCTAATGATGATAAACCCAATAAAAAAACAAAATTAATAATCAAAAAAACATTTGTGAATGAACTTTCGTAGTTTTTAAAAGTGAAATTCTTAAAATCAATTTGGACTCTAAATCAGTATCCCTTGACTTTAATTTTGACATAAAATTTTATTTTTTCACCTTGACGAGCATCCAAAACCAACTTACACTGCACACACTCTGAAATGAAAACTATCATTATCTGAAATTCTGTGTGTGTATCAGCGTGGACGTCTTTGCATTACTAAAGTGCTCAATTGCTATCATAAAACTTCATTTTCTTAGGAAAAAAACCATAGTTATAAAATGAAAACTATCACTGATTACGACGGTGGTTTATTAGGAAATGGAGGTTTTATGATGGCTCTTGTACAACTTAGTAATGTCAAAGACGTCCAAGTTGATACAGACAAGGAATTTCACTATATGATAGTTTTCATTTTAGAGTTTGTGTGGTTTAATCTGGTTTTAAATTGTATCAACCAAGTGCATATAGAACGAACAAATTTAAAAGTCAAACAATAACCCTGGATGCTCGTTATGGTAAAAAGATAAGAGTTTTATGTCAAATTTAAAGTCAAAGACTACTGGTTTAAAGTCCAACAGAGAGCCAATGTGTCCGTTCATATGAGGGTTCTTCGTTACCGGAAAAAAAAATTTGTGTTAGATCCGGATCCAAATTAATAAAGCAAGTCTAGCCCAGGAAACCAATTTAGCCCAACTAATTGCTTAGCCCAATAACCCCACTACAAAAAGGGAAATTTACAAGCCATATCAGAAACCCTAGTGTCTTTCAGTTCTCCAACCAGCCACAATCTTAGGCTACTCCATTCTCAACATTCACCAACCATAAATCGTTCCTTCAATTTGTTCTGGCTTTCTACAAATGTTTATTTACACAAATATTTTTTTTCTTTCTACAGATGCGCTGTTTGTCTAAATCATCTTTAACGGTGTTGTAGGTCAGGTGTGTGGTGTGTCTTATGCTACGAAAGACAATGCCTCTTATGATTTACGTTAAAGTGAGTAAAATCCGCCTTTTAAGTGTTCTTATCATTAATTTATTATATCGCTTGGACAATATTTTACTTAATTCAAATTTCTTATGATTTTTATATTTGTGCAGGTACATCTAGTAGCTATACCAATAGCTGGTTGATTTAATAGGAATTACTTCAATCATGGAGCCATGGAGGTTTAAAGAATTTCCATTCAACTTCTTGTTTACTGACTTTATTATTAAATGTTTTGAAACACAGATGTGGGTTCGAGTATATAATTGTTTCCTTCCAATGTTTATATACTACTCACAGGTCTTGGTTAGACTTGTTGGAGCAGGTGACCATGTATATCACATTTCCGCACCTACTTAGAGATTTTCTAGCCTGTGATACACATAAGCCCTTTAGTATGGGCATTCTACGCGATGCCCACAAAATAAGCATCAAAATATCTAGGCAGTGGCACATGAGTGGAGCGTGTGTGCTACGACAACCCCGATTATTCTAGAATGTTTGTTAAGCACCCCAGTTCGTGTGTCACATCAACCATTCATGTAACAAACTTTCCCGCTTATAAATAAACCCGCGTAGTCGTTCAAATTCATATATTCACACACATTAAAGTTAGCAGAAAATTACTCTCTGATTAATTTCTCAAACTCCGATCGAATTCCGGTCTCCTTAATCGGAACTCTCGTTTTTTATATATATCACTAAATCGAATTGAATACATTGATCCAGGCCCGGCCCAATGGGGGAGCAAAGTGGACACTTGCTCAGGCCCAATATTTTTAGGGGCACAAAAGTTTTAATTCTTACACACAAAATTTACCAAGCCTAGCATTTAAGTGCAAGGGGAAATCAAGCACAAGATAAACCGGCCCAGCATTTCTTCATTTTGCTTTATAACCCATGGCTTTCTTTTTTATACAATATATTTTCTTGTAAAACGCCGATGTGGGATAAATTACACTAGTTTAGATTCCATCTAATAAATGAATATCTATAACGTGAATTCTGCATCTTCATATTTGGTGCTTACATCAATAATTTAATTGTTCTAAATATAATATATACATAAACAAACAATTGATTAACTGTAAATGGCACAACTTAATGAAGTGAAAGAACCTAAAAATCTAGAAATAAGAGTTCGTCCAATTGCTTCAAATTTATTAACTACAAATGGGTTTTGTGATTTTTTTAGTGAGTGTTAAAATAATTTATATTTTAGATCTGTTCCTTAGTTATCTAATAGGTTTGTTTAATCCAATCGATTTGAGACGGGACTACCTACACGACGTTTTGAAATCATAGTGACAATTCACGTCAAAAACGTACATGAACGCGGGCCTAAAGGGCCTTTTTTCCATTTCGCTCCGGGCACATAAATTCTCAGAACCGGCCCTGGATTGATCCACCAATTGTTTTACACCTCCACGAGTTATATCGATCCGGTTTGCACAACCGTCGAAGATAAAAACAACTGATTAATTCTCTGTCCTTTTAATTTAGTGCTTAACTTACTATCAATATTAATTAAGTTTGACCATCTGTCGAATTTCCTGATAGGTTTGTTAATTTATAGATGCGTATTCGAGAAAGAATTGTATCTCAACATGAATTGGAGAAAATAAGGCGTGGAGTTTATTAGGATATAGAGTTTATACTTGTCCGAAATGAAAGAATGCCTACAATTGTTCATGCATGTGTCGGTTCTTTATAAGTTATGATTTCAAAAATTACATGGGTATTTTAAAGCGTTGGATAGTAATAAATTACCAGACATTTACAGCGCACTGAACTATATCACCAATAATGACGATGGTTTATTAGGAATGTTTAATCATCGTATGAAGGTTTTATGATGCCTCTTGAACAACTTGGTATTTTCAATAACACCGTTCACGCTAATATTTAAAAAGAATTTCAGTATATGATAGTTTTCAATTAAGAGCTTGTGCGGTTTGATTTGGTTTTGCATTGTGTTAACAAAGCATTTATAGAATGAACAAAATTAACTGATAGACAACAAATGTGGATGCTTATCATGTTGAAAAGATGGAACTTTATGCCAAAATTAAAGTTAAAGGTTAGTTTAGAGTCCAAGCCTATTGACATAGTTATTGATTATAAGAATTTCACTTTTAAAGACTGGCATATTTTATATACCACTACTAGAAAATGGTCCTTTAGGGACGACTTTTTTTTAGGAATTAGGTACGACATGTCGTCCCGGATGACTTTTGAGACGACATGTCGTCCCCTTTTAGTCGTCCCGGATACTCCGTTGCTAAAACTCTTTTGAGACGATAACCAATTCTTTGGAGACGACAGTGGACCCCACTTTGACTTTTCTGTTGTCAGACGAATGGATCAATTCCAGACGACCTTTAGGGACGACATGTCGTCCCTAAAAAAATAATATTAAAATAATAATATAAATATTTATTTATTAAATAAAATGCAAAAATTAGTATTGGGGACGACTTTTAGGGACGACATGTCGTCCCTAAATGGTACTGGAACTTTTTTGGCAGTTTTGATTCTGCTGTACGTACCAGCCGTAAAACGAGCCAATTCAATATAATCTAAACCTGCTGTACGACGCAACAAAATAAACAACCATAACATAAACACAACCATAACATTAATAACTAACATGTCTCCAAAGTTTACAAACGTTTCCACATCCAAAATGACAAATCCGAGTTTATGTACACAACCATAACATTAAATATTATCCGAGTAGCAAACAAGTCCAACTACATACTTACCCGTCATCTTCTTCTTCACCCTTATCATCTTCATCTTCTAAATCACCTTCATCATCTTCACCGTCATCATATTCACCTTCGCTTCCACCGGGGTCAACGTTACCCTCATCATGAACTTCACGGTCACCCGAACCCGCGGGTGGGGTCTTGTTCGACCCGTTGATGATGAAGATGATGTACTAGCCGATCCGGACAACGTTTTACCCACTCCACGACGATGACACGTCGTTCGCCCAAAACTCGCAACATAATTTCTTCATCACTCTTTTTCGGATGGCAGATTTTTTCTTGCACCATTTTATCCTACAAATTAAGTGAACAAATATTAATATTGGGACTATCATATTAATACGACATCATATAACTCTATTTTAACCCATATTGACCGCAAATGACCATTTGACCCATATTGACCACAATTTACCTCATTTGACCCATACTTATACTTATACATAAAAAAAGCTAAACAATGATTACTTAAAAATTAAACAAAAATAGATCTAGCGATCTAAAAAAGCTACAATTGTATCATTTCAATCAATATTCTTCCCTTTCAACATCTCATTAAGTGTCTGAAAATGATTACTCTATGCAGGTCAAGATTGCAATGGTCGGGAAATATGTTGGCTTAACTGACTCCTATATGTCCGTCGTTTGAGATACATACCATTTCACAAATAAATTGTTTTATCCTAAAATCATATATATCAGTTCATCTTTTATAAAAATTCTTGACCGAAACCATCTGAAATCTACGG